>NW_024543060.1:32140000-36950000 GCF_018167655.1 Microtus oregoni | reverse complement strand
TATTACCAATAATTATCAATATCAATAATTTTTATTGATAAAATTATTCTCAGCAATTTTTCTGAAATCCCTTGGTCAGGATTCCACACTCATTCCTTTATTTGGTATTTTCTCCGCATGTCACTTTATTCTAAACGTGCCGCCCTAAGTTAGGACCCCTTAGCCTCTTACCTGGATGCTTCCCCCACCCCATCCCACCGCCAAGCATCACCTCCACAGAAACATCCCTCCAGAGTCCCAGAATCTACTGCACAAAGCAAAGCGTATAGCGGCATCTTCGGTCCCACTGTACAAGCCCCGGGCAGTCATTCAAGCTGACCCGGAGGTTGCAGCACTATGCTTAAAACCACTTCCGGTTTGAAAGCCCTTCCTCGTGTAATCTCTCTCCTTTTCTCCCGGGATCCGTCTGCAGCTCTCCTATAAGATGCTGATGCTCTTTGTGTGACCCCCCACACACTGGATCTTATGTAGCTGCTAGACTGGTTAGTTATTTCTGTAGGTTATACCTTTAGCTACCACGAAGAGCACAGCATAAAGTTGCTGCGGCCCCTCGGAGTTCTGTCACATGAATTCCCCACCCCACCCAACTCCCAAATGACGTCACTGGACCCATAAGCTCCCACTTACGATTCTTCGCCTCCTAGCTAGGAGCTCCCTCCTTTTCCTCTGTGAGTATGCTTCATAGAGAGTCTCCTTTGGAGACTGCTCTGAACAGGCACACCAAAGTACCGGCCATAAGAAGCTCAGGGTGCTACTGCCACCTAGTGACGACTTTTTCCTTGGTCAGTCTTAATCTTGCCCAGTGGGCTGGGGTAAGAAAGGAAGGCATGGAGGTCAATGATACAAGTTGTCATGTGGGTCGCACTAAGCGTTTGTGTGATTATGACTTGAATGCCCCTCCAAGAGTCAATGGATCCTTGAAGCACGATTAATAAAAACTCACAGAGAAATTGGGGTTCAACCTGAAGGTCCGAAAAGCAAAATAGCTCGACGGGAGTCCGAAAATGGCGATCCTGCCTCTAGGAACCTCAGAACGAGACTGTGTCTGAGAACTGTCTCCTCCCATTTTATGTCTCTCTCTGAAGCTGGGATTAAACGCCTGCACCGCCGGGATTAAAGGCAGGCACCACCGGATTTCTATGACAACCAGTATTACTACTGGGGTTAAAGTTGTGTGTTATTGCTGCCTGGTCGGTAAAAGGCTGGCCAGTGTGGCTGTTTTACTTTTCTGATCCTCAGGCAAGTTCTATTTATTAAATTACAATTAAAATGCCACTAGAGATCCTCAATTAAATATGAGGATGATCTCTTCTGGGGAGGTTTTGTAGGAAATGCCAGTCAATGAGAAATGCCTGACAGAGGTGTGACCAAAGAAGTCACAGAGATTTCTGATTCTTGGTATGTGATTTGGCCTTAGCTTCTTCACTGGAATCCCGCTGGTCCTCAACTTCACATCTCTACTTTAACCTTACGCGGGAAGCATTTCAATAATCCAAGGAAACTTTCTCACCTAGTGGGGAACTAAGAGAACAGCTGGTGTAAATTAGAATTAACAACTGTGAAGGGAAATCAGATCCAAACACAGCACGAGTACTCCCGTGCCTCAGATATGGGAGAAGATAGAATTTAAGACAGAAAGGCTGGGGATTCTGAGGGTCGCCAGAATGTGGAGGCCAGAAAAAGCAAGATAAAACAGATTAAGTAACTGAACCCAAAGAAGGGGGATTAGTTATGAATGGAAGACAAGCAAGGGCCAGGAGCCCTGCTAAGGACCTGGCTCACTTTCCGAAGACAATGCAAAACCATTTTAAATGTTACTTGAGAAGATGAGATGATCTGATTCCTACTTTATTAAAATAAATATAACTTTGTTAACCATATAAAGGAGTGAAGAGTAGATATAAGAGTGAGGGCAAGGAGACTATTCAGGGAACATCTATTGTCATAATACAGGAGAGAAATTATTCAAGGGGAGAGGAATACAAGGAGACACATGGATTCAAAAAGCAATTAGAAGGCAGGATGTCAGCCTTGCTTATACAGTAAGCACCTGTGGTTAAGTAGGAAAAGGTGGAAAACTACCCTCAACTTTCGTGATGTCAACTTTAACTGTTAACACAAGCTACAAACACTGGAGAAGAAAATCTCAATGAGGGATTTCCTACACTGAATTGATATGTTAGTGTATCTGTGGGGGAAACTGTCTTAAGTTAATCAACGAAAGAAGACCCAGCCCAGTGTGGGTAGCACCATTCTCTAGGTAAGGGATCCTGCACTGTATAAAAGTAGAGAAATCAAGAAGAACTCAGGCAAGCTAGTAAACACGTCTGCATCCACTTCTCTCTGCTCGTTACTGTAGACATCATATAGACTAGCTGAAGTTCCTGTGTTGACTTCTCCACCATGAAGAAATATAACCTGGGATGAAATAAATCTCCTTTCCCCTGAGTTGATTTTTGGCAGGGTATTTTATCACGGCAATGGAAAGAAACTGTAACGTATTTCAAGGTGTCAGAAGGCTGGATAGTTTGGTGGTGGTAACTAAGGTAAGATCAGGCTTCGGTAAACGGCAAATATCGTGAACATACCAAGTTGCCAATTATTTTGAGAGATTTAAGTGTCAAGGAAGCCAGCGACTATACAACCTAAATATCAGAAGTCTGGAGGAACAAGTGGCTTTAGGTATCCTCATTACTGACTCTGCTACTGAAGGTCAGAACATGCCATCAGGAGAGAGGAGAAGATGGCTTTGAGGTTTGGGAATATTAGCATGTAAAGATTTGGTAAAGGATTGTAAAGATGACTGGAGGAGAATTGTTTAGAAGAAAATCTAGAACAGGGCGTTGGGAGGCTTAGTATGGCCAGGAAGCAACAGTCTAGCTGTGTGGTGTGAAGGGCAAGTCTTCGCAGGGACCTGCTGGATCAGCAGGAGATGGTACCCAAGGCCTTAGGGAGAGCTGTTCCCAGGAGGTGAGGAAAACAGAAACCAGCAAAGTGCAGATGGAAATCACTGGCAGGGTGAGAAAGAGAGAGAATGTCAACTTGAAGGGATTTGAAGGATCTGCCCAGAAAATGTCAAAGATGATATTTTTAGGATGAAAGATTTGAATAAAGGGAAAAGAGGATAGCAGGGACTTGATCCTGGGGCAGGAGAACATACAGGAGAGTTGTAGGAACAGGAAGTAAAGTTACAATTTGTATTCGAGTCTTGATAAAAATGAAAGGAAAATATTTGAGCTGATGGCATCAGATAAAACTGCAGAGAATATAAACCTGCTGACATATCTTGATAATCCAAAACGTTGTGTTGGTTATTTATATTTTAAAACATTTACAAGCCAGTAAGTATTACACAGATCGTAAGAGCAACCTCGGAAATCAGTTGGAAGAGGGAAACGGGTTTGCTCAGACAAACTTTACATGCTGGGTCCTGCTGTCGGGAATTAAATTTATCTGTTTAACATTCAGCCCAAACGGAGTGAAAAACCTTCAGATTTGCCAGTTTTGCCCTCTACTTTGTTTGACCATTCCTGTCTAAACCCTTCATTTCAAGACTAATGTATATGAAACAGAAAATTATCATTGTTTAGAATATTTTATTGTATTTCATATAGTCTTGGAAATTTAGTTTGGAAATTATTAAAATAAAGCAAAGTCATGAGCAGCAGATACATTATTCAAACAATTAATTTATGACAATTTATTTTCAAATGTGAGAATTGTTGATTTCTTTTCCTTAATAAAAGTAATACCATACAAAATTAAATCTTTTACCCAATTCTATTCTTGAGCCATAAAATATCCTTAAAGTTTCAAAAATTAAAATTGATCTCTGTGCCATTCATATTTTCTTCTGCAAAAAAAAACTTTTGCTTTATTGTTTATAATTTTGATAACATTGGTTTTCAGGGGTTTGCATAAGTTCAGGAAAGGAGTCCAGATTTAGCTATGGGGTTTAAGTTACAGGGCTGTGAGTTACTCAGAACATATGAGGGGGTTTGTTTTGTTTTTGTTGTTTGTTTGTTTGTTGTTTTGTTTTACTTTTTGAGATGTAAGCTTTTTATTTAGCTATTAATGTGATTTGGCAGGGAGGGTTTGTTTTGTTTGAGATGGGATCTCATTGTGTGGCCCTGGCTAGCCTAGGACTCTCTACATAGACCAGGCTGGCCTTAAACTCATAGAGCTTCACCTTCCTCTGCCTCCAAAGTGCTGGGTTCAAAAGCATTCACCTGGGCTAAATGTAATTTAAGACAAAACAAAACTTTATTTTAAATGTCCTTTCGGACTGGTACATACATGATGGTTTAGAATATAGCTGATCTTGCTAGTCTTGTTTACTAAAATCTGTATATAGCTGGAGATGTAGCTATAAAGGTTAGGACAGATAGATTTACACATACAGATAGGGTTACAGTCACAGACATAAGCATCCACATGTAAAGATAGATGATAGACAATAAAAATAGGAAATCACGGCTTTCATTAAAAAAAACTAACTGAGACTCTTTGTTCCAGTCTGTGCTGCATTAACCCAAGCCTTCAATCCAAAGACAACTGGTTTTGACTTCTTAGTTGGCATGTTACCAGGAAGCAAATGATTGGCAGAGAGGTCTAGGAAAAAAGGTTGGAGAGGGGCTGTCTCTTGGAATGGTGGTGTTGTCTGGAGATCTGTTTAAGCATTGGATGGGGGGCAGAGATAAAACAGCATTTCAAGGACAGACTGCATAGTGAAAGTATACCTGGGCACTGAACAGAAAACAGTGATGGGACAGTAAGGGGGCAGGAGAAGAGGGGCAGGAGGAGAAAGGCGGGGGGGATCCCTGTGCACCAACCGGAGATAAAGAGAAGTAAATTCAGCATTAGGCTCAAAAGGTGTTAAAAACCATAGTCCCCCAGTTTTATCTGTCTATGACCTGTTTTCATTTGCTTTGGATCTTCTGGGATCAGAGATCTGTTTTTGTGGCGTTCAGTCTTTCTTGTCATTAATAATCACTTCTATTTTTTCAGTATGTATTACAAAGTCTGCCTATCAACCCTGGGACAGGTACACAAAGATGAAAAGCAGACTCTGTAGTCCTACTCTAAGGAAGAGTCTTCCCTACACTGCCATTCACACCTCCCTCCCTGAAAGCTCAGAGAGAAGCCCTTCAGGTGAGGCAGTGTGCAAATAGCCCATGATTCTGAACCAGGAGCAGAGAGACACATTGATTAACAAAACCTAACAACCTCCTCATCTCCTTCATTCTTGTGCTATGGATCTGAGCTAGATTTTTTTTTCCCTACGGAGCATTATTATTCATCTTCCATGTAAAACACAACCAGCAAGTTGCTGAATCGCTAGGGCTGATAGCCAGGACCCTCAGTTCAGAGCAAAGCGTACCCACAATCTCAACAGGCTTTGCATGTGTGAGACCTTGACTCACGACCAACCCTTGCACAGTTTTACAAAGTTACAAAATCACTTGTTCATTGTAATAATAATTTATATTAATACGAGAAGTAAGAAGAATTGATCAAAATAAAAAATAAGTTTGGAAATACCTAGTAAATATTTCTAATAAAATTACTATGTGTTGCCTATCAAAGAAAAAAAAATCCTGCCCACATCATGCTCTTTCACAGTGAGGCCATAAATTCCCACTGTTTATTCCACTACAATTGCAGCACTTTGTCACGGAAAACATTGAAAATTAATATGGGGCCTCCTCAGTTCTCACGGCCTGTCAGATGGCTCACTAAGAACGCCGAGAACCCTGACCCCAGTCCTACTGGGCACTGTCTTCTCCAGAGTTCACAAAATAACCATCAGCTTATTGTGAAACATTCACAATTATATGCTGTCAAGGACTAATGGATCCTTCCATCACAGCATAGCAATTACGCCTGACACCTTCCCTTACCTTCCGCTTGCTCCTGGGCTTGGAGAGGCGCTGTGACCAGGAGGGGGTGGTGGGAACCAGGACTGTCTGTTAAGAAATGACACCAGTCATAATCACAGCGTTCGAATGGCTGATCCCACCCCACATCTGGGGATGGGAGGGCAGCTGATAGCTAAAAAGGCAACAGGATAATTTTTACAGGAAGCCTTGGCAATAAAATGGAAATAAACTATTTCATAAAGTGAGTAATAAGAAAGGATCCTATACTTCAAGCTCTAACCCCACCGCCTTTTTCAATTTTTTTTGACACTAAACAATGTATTTCCTTAAACAGAAAAAAAAAGAGAGAGAACAGCAACCGTCAAATCTAGACTGTAGGTTTGTGTGCGTTCATCATGTTAGTCTTCCTTTTTCTCTACCTTCCCAATCTAGCCCATAATGGTAATAACAACTTTATTCTCTAACTAAAATATGATGTCTATCTAAACTGTGAAATAGAACACTCTGACCAGGGTGCTCAGACAGCAATGAGTGCTACAGCAGTGCTAGCCTCAGCCTCAGCAACTGTTAGAAAGATCACCTTACAGGGCAAGGCGATGATTTCATAGAGCTAGAATTGTAGCCAAGATCTCTGCAGAGAAGGCTAAGCTAAGAACGACAAAAATGAGAGAAATGGAAAGAGTAACACGGGCTGGGGAAGGTATGGTGAGGCTAAGGAAGCCTGGAGCCCTGCAACATCCTGAAATGAAATCGCTTGATTTGCTTAAGACAAGAATCTCCAGTTGACATAACTTCAACCTAGGCATAACTTTATGCTGAAACAATCCCATTATGTTACACACTACATTTTCTTCGTCCTTCCCTCCATTGTTGGATACCTAGATTGGTTTCCACAGCTCAGTTCTTGCGAGCAGTGCTGGAGTAAACTGGTGTATCTGATTGTGTTTACTTTGGCTTTAACAAACCAATCTCTAAGTATTTTCACACAGCTACATATTGTCCATTGAAAAGATTTCTCCCTATACCCTACGACCCTCTGTTTATTCATATAGATTTATTTTTAGTTTTATGAATGACTTAAATGTATATATATATATAATGAAAATAGAAATGAAATTGTCTCAAAGAACAAAAAAAAAAAACCAGGACAACAGTACAAGGTCCCTGGAAGGAGCCCCCACTCTTCTTTAAAGTAGAATCACCCTAAAGTCCAGAGCAAAGGAGGACACAATGGGCACGTAGTGATGGCTGGTTACTCACCAATCACCATCTCAAGTCAAGCTGCTCCCTGGAGTGCAGCTCTGAGGGAGCAAAGCTCCCCGCCAGCATCATCTAGGGGACCTTGGAGCCGAGCTCAGCCAGAGACAGACACAGGGTGCCCAGCTTACCTCTTTTTCTTCACAGGGGTGGTAGCAGGTGTGGAAGCTGTGCTGGTGGGGTTTGCGTGAAGGGAGCTACCAGCTGGCCTGTTCAATGAGCAGAGCAATCATTACCTTCCTCCAGCTTCTTCACTATCCGCCTCCCCACCTTTGAAACATTTTATAACCTACACATATGCCAGCCTACTGTCTATCAGCAATAGAACATCTCACTTAAGGATCGAAAAGCAGGAAGGAAACAATCCTCCTCACTAGTTTACCTGCCCTGTATACTGTCAGGCTCTTACAGAGCTGGTTCAGAGATGAAGGCTGAGAAAGTCATTAACACGTGTTAATCGTGTGAAGTTCAAGCTAACCAGTTGTGACATGCTATCGATTTGCATTCTCTTAACCTTATTATTTTTTTGTGATTCATGGAATTAGGCTGTTATTTTTTGCATTAGAAATATGATCTTAAGAAAAAAATTGAGAAACACACATTAGTAATCTATATTTGGTATTTAGTCTCCATTTTGGCACATATTTGGATCCTCAAAAAATGGCAACGACCCAGGGTCTATTTTACACACTAAGACTGGGATCCGACATGGAAAGTATTCTATCGATAAAGGCAGTTTTTTAAGGTAATTGTGTTAAAGTTCATCCAGGTTGTGCTGCTTATAAGTAGTAGTAGGTGTGCCAGGGAAAATGGCTTTCATGGTTTCATGGTTCACTGAGTTTGCTCTGAGGGACAAAGAGCCGATGTGAGGGGCACCAGGGAAGAAGGTGAGGTGCTGAATGAGAAGGAGTCAGTTGTCAAACAAATGGGGGAGAAACAGAGTCCTCTGTCTTACTTTGTTTTGTTGGTATGTGTGTGGGGGTGTAGTGACATTTCACTTGTATTTTAATAAATAAAACTTGCCTGAGGATCAGAAAGGTAAAACAGCCACATTGGTCAGCCTTACAGACCAGGCATCAATAACACACCACCTTTAATCCCAGTAGCCACACTAGCTTGCCATAGAAACCAGACGGTAGTGGTGCATGCCCTTAATCCCAGAACTAAAGAGGAAAATAAGACAGGAAGAGACAGCTTTCAGTCACAGTCTCATGCTGAGATTCCTGGAGGCAGGATCAGCATTTTCAGACTGAGGGAAGAGCCAGTGGCTGGCTGTTTTGGTTTTTTGGACCTTCAGCTTGAACCCCAGTCTCTCGCTCTGAGATTTTATTTATCGTGCATCAGGTGTTTGGCCTATGGGCATCTCTGTGTGCCATTTGCCTGTGTGGTGCAGGAGGAGGCCAGAATGTGACATTAGATCCCCTAGAACTGGAGGTACAGAGGGTTGTGAGCTGCCATGTGGATGCTAGGAATCAAAACTGCATCCTCTGAAAGACCATCCAGGGCTCTTGACCATTGGGTCAGCCCTCCAGCCCTGAGTCCATTTTAAAATATAAGACAAAAGGCATCCATCTAAATTTTAGTGATTCCTTGAGAGTGGTGGGAGGTAAGCTTTTTCAGGACACGTCCAGACAGACAGATGCTGTGAAGCCTGTTTTGGTTCTTCTCTGAGACTAACGCTGCCAACACCACAGGGTCTTGTTGTAGTCGAGTGACACTTTGGCCTGAGGGTTGTAAGCCTTGATTGTTTTTAAATGCACACAAGGAAAAAACACATCAGTACTTACATCTTGGTTGCTTCTGGTGTCCTAAGCGTGGACAGTGTTCTGGAAGAAGAAAGAAACAGTGGCATAGTTTCAGCAATGGTGAAAACCTAGTTAATTCTTCCTTTATCTGTGCTTGTCCAAGAATTTAAAGTTATGAGGAAGAACTAGAGGCTACTGGATTCAAGCATCACTGTTTGAATGAATTTGGTGAGCTAATTTCGTGGTGCTTAAAATCCTGTGGTAAATCCCGAGATGCACTTTTTCTTCTGAAAAGTCATTACTATCTAAGCCCAATGCCTTAAGATGCTAGATTTGGTAATTTCAAATATAAAATTCATAACCTTACCACCAGAACACCTTAATGGAGACACAGATGAGGTGAAGCTAAGGACCCATAGCAGTGGAGCCTCTGGGTTTGTAAGCCAGGCAACATTTTATTCTACCGTGAGCAAAATCCAAGGGTTTTACTTGAAAAAGGTTGTTCTAAAAATACAGAGGGTAATTTGGCCTGCACAAAGCTTGTACTGTATCAACCATTTAACACCCCAGAATGCAGCAAATAGGAGATCCAAGCACCCACCCCTAGCAGAAGAGGCTTCTACAAAGTTAGTTTTAAGAGTGCTGCTCCTGCTAAATTGACAATGCTCCAGCAGATGGCGCCACACCCATAAGCACAAATTTGACTTGAGCTATACATAAAAACAATAAAGACACGGGCAGGGAGTGGGGTGGCTAGAGTAATGGTTCATCAGTTAAAAGTGCTGGCTGTTCTTCCAGAGGATCTAGGTTCATTTCCCGGGATCCACATGGCCGCTCACACCCTCTCCTGGCCTCCTCCTGCCCTAAGACCTACACATGGTATACAGATAAATATGCAGGATAAACAACCATGAGTATAAAATAAATAAACTTTTTTTAAAAAAAAAAGCATTGGGGATCTAGGAGGAGTTAGAGGCATGCATGGTGGTGAATAAGATCAAAATAGATTGTATGAATATGTGAAAGAAATTTTCAAAGAATTAATTGTATATATTTTTTTAAATATACAGAGGGTAAAATTTTGCAGAAAGACATTAAGGATGGTTGTAAGTTGTTAGGTAAAAATAAATAACACTTACAAAGGATTCTATCTGAATTCTATTTCCCAAGATAGTGAGTGCTAGCACCTGTTGGTTAGCTAATTATCCGAGCTCTGGGCTTTAACTGTTCCAGCATCAGCTCTTCTGCCTGCCCCTCACACACACAACACACAAGTTTGCACAGACATTTAGCTTGTCAAACTTCTTCCAGGTCTCTACATGCCTCAACAACTTTATATTTAATCCTTTGTTGTTTTGTTAAAAGAACTTCTCTGTATTACATTTTACAATGCCTGAAAGTGAAAGAGGGCTGATGAGCTATCTCGACAGCACCTGAATTCTGGTGCACAGCAACACTTACTGATCACCTCCTGACTCACTGAGATCTTAACTCAGCTGCTGTGTGTCGTATTTTTGTAGCTCAATGATAATACTTTCTATGTTGGTAAAAGGCATCCATAAAAGACCTCAGGACTTTTTAAAAGTTCTGCCGCACAGAGAACGCTTTGTGTTTGCCACACTCATTTCTTTTTCTTCGGAGCTTACAGAAGCCACGTTTACCAACTTAAATGTCCTTAGGTTGGCACCCACTTGACTGAGTTTTAAAGACTGTGGACAGAAACATTGTGTCATTAGGACCCACTTGACCAAGTTTTTTTTGTTTGTTTGTTTGTTTTTTTGTTTTTTTTTTTGACCAAGTTTTAAAGATGGTGGATAGAAACATTGTTACCACGTCCAGCCCCATTGTAAAACTTCCTGCATACCTTTTATACTCTTTCTTCCTCCTCGGCTACAACTTTGGTGCCCATGGTTGAAGATGGCAGCATTAAAACAGGGGAAGAACTTTGCTGCCTGAGCCACTCCCTGGATACTGAGCTCTCATGAGTCAAGCAATGATCTATGTGTTAACCCATTTGGATTTTGGTAGAAGGAAGGATGGACTAAAAACACCCTATCTTGACAAATGAGTCTACTTGGGTTAGGCCCTAGAAGAGAGCCTACTGTCATTATTTAGTTAAATAAACTTATTATTAGATTAACTCTTATCATTATATCCATACATTAATGCATCTGAGAAGCTTCTATTTTCAGAAGATGGTTATTGGCACAATGACTCACAACTGTAGTAGATGATGATTAACATAGAGACCCCACAACTGGCTGACGTGCAGAGAATAAGACACGGAAGAATATCCAACCCCAAATGTAATGTAATGTCGTGAGTGTGTGTGTGTGTGTGTGAGAGAGAGAGAGAGAGAGAGGGAGAGAGGGAGAGAGAGAGAGAGAGAGAGAGAGAGAGAACACGTGCACACCATAGTCCCTCCTTCCAAGGCTCAGGGATCTCATTGCAGAAGAGGAGGCAGAAAGAGAATAAGAATCAGTGGATGGCTACAAGGGAACACTGTCTGGAGCCAGCAGGTAGTTGCACATATACACTCACAACAGTTGTGATAGCATGCACAGAACCCATGAAAGCACACACCAGACCAAATCCCAGCTTGTGAAGATAGGAGTTGGGCAGGAAGCCTAACACCTAGACATGGAGCTATTGGCAATTTTTGGCTTCATGAGGAGAGAGTTTTCTCTAAAACCGTATGTCTTGATAAGTTGACCACACTCTAGCAGAAGACCCCATATCTTCACAAATTAGTCTTGATAAAGAAAAAGGGGACATAAAGTTGAGTGGTTGTGGTGGCTTGATTGAGCACAGTCTCCATTGGTTCATATGTTTGAATAATTGGTCTTCAGTTGGTGGACCTGTTTGGGAAGGATTAGGAGGCATGACCTTGTTAAAGGAGATGTGTCACCAGGGGTGGGATTTGAGGCTTCAAAACATGAGCACCACTCCCAGTGTGCTTTCTGTTCTTTCTGCCCCATGGTTGTGACCAAAATGCGAGCTCTCAGGTGTTCCTTCACCTGCCATCGTGGACTCTAAACCTCTGAAACCGGAAACCAATTAAATGAATTCTTTTATAAGTTGCCATGGTTACAGAGCTTCATCAAAGCAAAAAAAAAATAACTAAAACAATGGGTGTGGGATGGGGTGGATCTGGGTGTAGAGTGGGGGAGAACATCATCAAAACAGGTTGTATCTGGGGTTAATGGCATGCGCTACCACTGCCTGGCTTCAAAGAAACAATTTTTTGAAAAAGATCCAAGGGAAAGATTTACTTCCACAATAGAACAATAGAGGGCGCCCTGACCTAGCCAATTAAAATGATTCCAAACTAACTTCGGGGTCTTTATTTTTCATGCTGGGCATTATTTAAACTTCCTCAGCACAGTTCACGTTTCTAACAACAATGTGTATACTTAAAAGTGGTTTTCCAGAAGCTGCTGTCTCTCTGCCATCACAATTGAAGAACCCACGGCTGGAGAATAAGGACTGATGTCCCTCAGTTAAAATTTAGCTAACAGATTCCAGGCAATATTCATACTCAAATCACCATGTTTTAAATTAATCAACTGCTTCCCCTGGGGAGATCATATATCTAGCTAAGACTCTGTGAGATGAGGAGACAATTTGGACTTCAGAGGCTCCTCCTCCTTGAGAGAAAATAGCACCAGTGCAAACTATGCCTCAGTAAACACTCCAGCCCCTCCCTGCATGGTAGAATGGGACTTGCGGTTACACATAGTAGATTTGATGCACTGGCATGGTTCATAAGCACCTCACCTGTCCAGAGCATCATCAGATCTGTACCGGCTAATCGTGGCTTTTGGCTCATGTCTCTCGGCTGTTTTCCTGTAGCAAACACAGTTATCAAGAGACGAAATTACAAAATTATCTCATGAAACCTATCATAAATTTGACAAAGTGTTGTCCTGTTTAACTAGGAGCGGTACATGTTAGCAAGGAGAGACCAAGTTGGCATGCACATCTTCCAAATGTTGACTTGGATAAGATAAATTAAGGCAAACTCAGTTCCTACTGCTAATAAATGACACTTCACTGGTTCCGATGTTTTTTCCACGCTTTCATAAAACACTGTAGTGTAACACACTCACACTGAGGTAAAGGATATACGGTACTTGTGCTAATAGTGGCTAATAACTAGTGTATTAATAACAGTATTAATAACTAGTGCTTAATAACTGCGGGTGTCTACAGAGTAGGAATATCTTACCATCATGTAAGCTTATTTTATCAGAGGCTGTGAGCCCTCTCAGAGGGCCCGCTCCTAAAATGCTTTATTTAACATTCAGCACCATGGACAGGCACAAAAGCAAAAGGCTTGTGACAGAGAGAGCAGAGAAGGAACAGAAAATCCAGGAAGAAGTGGAGAAACAAGAGTGAACAATGAA
Organism: Microtus oregoni; assembly: GCF_018167655.1. NCBI lineage: Eukaryota > Metazoa > Chordata > Mammalia > Rodentia > Cricetidae > Microtus > Microtus oregoni. The sequence goes on along the minus strand of NW_024543060.1, from coordinate 36,936,713 downwards.
ACAATAGATGTGCAGAGGGAAGAATAGTGATAGCAGTAATCGGGAGGGGAACAAGAAGAAAGAAGAACAAGAAAAATGGAGGAATAAAAGAAGAGAGAGGCAGCTCAACTATGAGAAACACAACCATATATCCAAAGGCAAATGGTGCTTTGTGTGATGAAAGAAGTTCAGGAAACTTCAAGGAAGTTATTTCAAATGTAAGAACCAGAGGGCTTCCTGATAAAGTGCAGGAAGACAAACAGACAAGAACATTTACAGACCGCTGATCAAACAGCACAGTGAAGGCAAGAATGAAGGAAAGAAAACTCTTCTACATTTCCCAAGGTTTGAAGGAAACTTCTAAGTGAAGTCATGAAGCCATAAAAAAAAAAAGCCCTTTTTGAGTGGTTTGTAGCAAAATGGCAGAGTGCTGTCTACTGAGTGAAAAGTTCTGGATTCTACTCTCAATGTCTCAAAACAAACAAGCAAATACACAGAGCAAAAACATAAATAATTTCACAACAACAGCAATGAGAACCAGCCCATCCACAAACACCATCACTTTAGATTTTGGTTGACTTTTTTCTCTCTAGCTCTTAGCACAAAAGTAATGCTTCCGTAAGTCCCATGACCCATGGAGAACAAACTTTGTGGGGAATTATAGCATTATTTGTTATTATTTATTTACATTTCCTCCTCTTCCCCACCTTCAACTGGGATGCATAATCAGTGGACTCTGGGGTTATTTTACATCCAGTTCTAAGCTCAATGTCTGGCTCCAAGCATATTCCATAGATGATATTAACTTGATTGACATTAAATGATCTTTCCAAAGAACTACACAGTAAGATTTCCTAGATTCAGATAATATGATGCTGTTATCTAATATAGGGGATGTGTTAGCTCAGTCTCTGCCCTGCCAGCTCTTTTCACACATGGTTACGTCTTCTGGAAACCCTTCCCTACATCTGGTGCCAACTGGCCTCTCTTCAACGCTCCTCCTCATTCTTTAGGTGGTGGCATCCACCAAAGAGCACTTCCATGGTGGGATTTGGGATTCTGCAAGTCAAATCACTCTCCCCTTCTTCTCTGTTTCCACAACATTGTCACACATCTGTTCCATGGCTACTGCTTATGGTAAACCACAGTATTATGGCTCATGGTCTTCTCCATGAATGTAAGAGCTTCATACTCTCTGATGTTGTTTGTGCTTCTCTGTGCCCCCAGAACCCAGCAGATGCTCCAAGGTGGCTGTGTGACCACCACAGGAAACCCTTGGGGCTGGGTTGAGCAGCATCATTTGAGCCAGTACCAGGAAAATCTGCCATATCCCTTGAGGAGACTCATTCTGTGATATGAGTTATTGATCACCTCCAGGTTCAGAGAGCTCTGTTACTTATGATAAAAGCTTGGTGTACTACTTTAGCCAAGATGCTGTCCACCAAGAGGGAGAGTTCAGGAAACCAATATGATTTTAAATGTAAAGCCAGCATAGATGATACCAAGGTCCTGTTATGCTAAGGTGCACTGTGGGTAAGCCGAGAAGATGAAGCTTAGTTCTCACTGCCACAGTTTAAAATGAGAGTGTGTGTTCTGGAGAAAGTCTATTTAAATGCACAGAGCAATTTTCATTGGTTGTTGGTACAGAACAATTTTCCTTGGTTGCTGGACTCAATCAGTGTCCCTTTGCTTGGTGAAATTAAGGGCCACTGTAAGCCAGGGGCCAATCTCCAAGTCAATGAAGACTAAGGTGAAGTGACAAACAGTGAATCCCTAAACCATAGGCCAGCAAATTAAAATTTCTTCAGGAAAAAATCTCCATTGAAAAATTGGCTATCATATTGATGGGCCAATATTTTATTTTATAAAATAGAATTGATTTAAAGTGCTTTCAAAGACAGTAAATCAGAAGGGGGCATGGGACAAATTAGAACAAAGAATGTGGCACATATGTATAAAGTGCCACCGTGAACCCCATGATTTCTGTACTAACTTTAAAAAGAATGAAAACCAACGGTTAATCTGTTGAGTTAAAAGCTGCCATTAGGAACACAAAATGGTAAGTTAGGCACCTTTAGAACATGTCAAATTTATGTAAAGGTTTAAAATGGTTAAGATAAATTCACAAGTACAAGATTCAAATGTAGATACATTTCAAGATATACACTCAGTTATTTTATTTTTAATTCACACTCCCTTACCAAAGGCTTCTGACTGGTACACAGATACAAGCCACTGCACCAGATGAAACTTGACTGTGATAAATATTTAGGTTCTTCTAAGGTGTGGCTCTCCCTAACCTGTGAGTACAAGCCTGTGCCAATGAGAGTATTATCTGTTCGATGGATCTGAGAATGTTCATATCGAGATTCCTCATTTTATCTTAATTCCCCTGTTGACTTGAACTTGTTAGTCTACTCAGTAACACAGATAAGTCAAGGTTTTTCCACAAGCCCATGGCTTTCATAAAAACAATGTCCCACATAGCACATGCGCTCTGAAGCTACTTTTAGCCTTCCTTTCTCTAAGTATCACGTCTTCTCTGGGCATGCTCGTATGAGAGCCCTCTCTCCTTGTCAGTGGAGTGGGATGAGATGGCTTGTGAGCCTTCTCCCAGCTACAGTTCTGGGAGCTGACACGGGACAGTTTTTTGGAAGAAGGCCCTGACAGTACTCCAGATTCTCCTTTCCTTGTGTATGTGTTGACGGAAGCTCAGGGCTAGCTTCAACTGTTCATCTGACTTGAACAGGTTTTCTCTCTACACCTTCAACTTCGTGTGAACTGATGGAATTGTTGGAGGCACTCACCTGTCCAAGGCGTCGTGGGAGTTGTGCCGGCTGAGCACCACCCTGCCGTAATTCTCATCTCTGCGGAGAAAGACCCAAATTAAATTACATCAAACGTGATGTTTGCTAAGCACTACAAGAGAGAGGCGGGGAGAGAGTTTCCAACTTAAGGCAAGGTTAATTTGTGTTACTCCATGCCTAAAAGCACAGACATAAATCTAAATTATCCAGCCACAGCTTGCAGAAGGCGAGCGGAATGCAGCAAGTTTGATTGCACAAAGGCCCCTTGTCCCAGGAGATCTTCATGTGGCCCAATGATGAGTCAGTGCCTTGCTTGTTGTGATTGGTTTTGTTTTCTTTTTAACCAGAGCATGGGAGCATAAGGCCATTGGTTTTGTGTCTATCAGTTCTTCCCTACAAGAAGAGAAGACAAAGGTTTCCTATAAACATTCTTCAGGCTTAATTAAGCTTATGATGCCTGCACATTTTGATGGATTTGACCATTGGCCTTCGAAAAACGTGGGGAAACAAGAACTAAAGCTTCAAGTGAGGGAGACTGATCATTTGCAGGAGAGGAAGCCCAACTTTGAACCGTGAGGATGCTTCATGTGCCCTAAGAAACCTATTAAATTAGGAGGAGAAGAGAGTTTATGCTAGTCAGCATAAGAGGGCATTCAACAGAGATTCTGTGGCTTTTCTAAAATCACATGATTATCAAGGGACAAAGGTGGCTAAGGACCCCAGTCTCTATTGCCTGTCATCTGTTCTCTTTACAGTCAGCCCCATGATGGACTTTTACACAGGACTTGCCAAAGCTATGCCCTTCTCACTTCACAGAGTAGGTATGACCTAGCAGGCATGGTTAGGAAGTGGCCTTGAAACCAGCAGAGGACAAGCACCTGAGTTTTTCCTGCCAACCCCCCAAACCTGAAACACCACATTTTCTCTGGTCGGCCTCCATCAACATTGCTCAACATTCTGGAGCTGTGCTTAATAAAGCTATAAAAGAAGCTACAGCCGATAATTAAAGAAAGGTGAGCAGAGAAACTAAAGCACCCTCAGAAGGCTACCAAGAGAAAAGTTCCCCTCTTCCCTGGCATCCTCCGACAAAACTTCGAAAAGCACAGCAGGCACCAGGCGCACTCTTCCCTGAGAACAAACGATAACGCACAGCCCAGAAACGGGCCAGCGGGAGCCTGCAAAGAACGGGAGCCAATTTCCCCATCACTCAGCAGCTACCATGGCATCCAATCTGGTTTCCCTGGGCCTGATTAGGGAGGCTTGCTTGGCATAGGATCAACATTCCTACCAACTGTGACTTACCGGAGACATCTCTACCTTTATCCATCTACACAAATATTTGTAAGCCAAATTTTATTATGGACATTTGTTATCATGAGGCCACTACAGGAAAAGAGAAGCACTCTCACAGAAGAGCTGAGGGCAGATCCGTGGGAGGGAGTGCTTGTTGTCCAACTGTGCTCAGTCTAACGGTGGTTACATCTCTGCACATCACTGGAGTCCTTAAATGAATAAGATACAGGAGCAGAAGGCAACAGACGCTTTTACTACTTATTGCCAGTCACAAGTACGTTCCTCCAATAAGCCTATCTGGACAGTGTGTAAAAGTCAGAATAAGTACCCCAAAATGCAGTTTCTCAGCTTAGGGCTGCTAACATGGTATGTTTGAAAGTCTTTCTATGGCATCTATCCTGCACACTTCAAGATGTTTGCCAATACTTTGAACCTTTACTCACTTAAGTGTTAGGTGTATTCCCCAATTCCATGATGAAAAATATCTCCCAAATTGCCTGAGGTAAAATTGCCTCTGTTTAAAAGACACTGGTATAATGGAAAGACAATGAATCTTGTTAAAATGTCAGTTCTGCCACTTAACAGCTGTGTGTCATTTGGCCAAATTACATAGCTTCTGAGAGCTATTTCTCTCCTATAGAATGAGATTATAATGCCTAACTCATATATTTATAAGACTTAGTGACACTTTATGAACCTGATACCTAACCCAAAGTTTAACACATAGTAAAATCAGAAAATGTATCCATAGCTATGCATAATCTGTAATTCATAACTAATTAATGATAAAGATGGACCTGGGCTATATGAATATCTATCATAAATCTGCTATGGAATTATCATTTTGTCCACTGTGAATATGTGTCATTCTGATTGGTTTAATAAAAAGCTGAATGGCCAATAAAATCCTAGGCAGGATTTTCAGGGCAGAGAGAATGCTGGGTAAAAGAAGGATGGAGTCATGAGGAGATGTGGAGAAAGCATGACAGGTGGGAGGTGAGGTAGCAAGCCATGAGTCATGTGGAAGAATGTAAATTAATAAAAATGGTTTAGTTTAAGCTATCAGAGCCAGTTAGAAATAAGCCGTAAGCTATCTGCCCAGCTTTCGTAATTAGTTAAGAAGTCTCCATGTAGTGATTTTGGAGCTGGCTAGTGGGACAGAGAAAGACAAGCTACATAAAGCTATGATGACAATATTTAAATATTAAATATACAGCTAGCAGAAGCAATGCTCGAAGCTTTGCTAGCGCTTGCCTTTAAATAAGGTCCACTCTTCCGGCCACCTAGAGGTAGATGGTCAGGTCGGCCTGAAATGAGCTTGCTGATTTTATTCACGCATGTAGAAGTTTGAATTATTATTTTATATTTGCAAATTAGAAAAGTTACTGACATGATCAATACAACATAGAGATTAACTGCTGCCTTTTGGAAAACAGGGATGTCTTGCTTCCTTTTCAGTATACACCTATTTTAGTTGACAATCATGCTCTCCTCTGTAATAGCTCACATTCTTTTGTTTGTAAATGCTTGCTTTTAAGAGTGCAGGTTTTCTTAAGAATGTGGTACAACTGATTTATGCTTACTAAATCTTACAAAAATTAGACTATGTAGTCAAGCACTTTAGTGGGAAAGGCTTGCTTTTTACATGGTCATATCTTCCAAGCAGAGATACCTCTCATACATACATACATACATACATACATCCTTCCATCATCCATCTATCCATCATCCATCCATCATCATCCATCCATCTATCCATCCATCATCCACCCACCCATCCATCCATCATCATCCATCCATCTATCCATCCATCATTCATCCTTCCATCCATCATCCATCTATCCATCCATCATCCATCCTTCCATCCATCATCCATCCATCCATCCATCATCCATCCTTCCATCCATCATCCATCCATCCAGCCAGCCATTCATCCACCCATCCATCCATCATCCATCCTTCCATCATTTATCCATCCATCATCCAGCCATCCAGCCATCCATCATCCATCCATCGATCCATCATCCACCCATCCATCCACCCATCTACCCATACATCCATCATCATCCATCATCCATCCATCATTCATCCATTATCCATCCACCCATCCATCATCCATCCTTCCATCATCCATCCATCCATCCACTCATGCATCCATCATCATCCATCATCCATCCATCATTCATCCATTATCCATCCACCCATCCATCCATCATCCATCCTTCCATCATCCATCCATCTATCCACCCATGCATCCATCATCATCCATCCATTATCCATCCACCCATTCATCCATTCATCCATCATCCAGCCATCCAGCCATCCAGCCATCCATCCTTCCCTCACCACACTTACTTTTCCTCCTCAGGACGTTTCTTTATCCAGCTGTTATCCTGCAAGAACACCCTTCTTTTGTTCACATCATGAAAGCCCTGCTGTCTCTGTGCAGCCCCCTGGGTGCTCTTCACATCTACCAAGAGAAACACGAACAGTTGCTGTAGAGGGAAGCTGAGTGTGGGGCGTTAACCAGAAGGTCTTCAGAGAGCATCTCATTGGCCTCATCTGGGCTGGCAAGTCTAGCAGCAGGGTGCCTCAGCAAGAAAGAACAAATCCCACACCCCAGCACCAAAGATAACAAATAAAACTGCTCAGGTGCCAACCGAAACTGCCAGTGCAGCTCAGGAGGCCCATCTGGAGCCCAGAGAATGCAGGATCCCCATGCTGAGACAAACCCAGACAGGGCTAAGTGGCCAACATATTCTGCTCAATAGTAATGTGCCTTCGAAACACACTGTAAATTGATTACACAGGACTTAGTTCATGAATCTCACAGGCACCAGGGCACAGATCACCCTCCAAAGGATGTTTATGGTGATCTTTAAAACTTTTTAAATTATAATGACATAAGTAGAAACTACAACATTTTTAAAAATGTATTTCAATATTTTAAAGAATTTCACATATGAGTACTAGATCTACATCACATTCCTCTCCCCATCCCTCATTCTTACTTTAAAAGAAAGGATACCTTACTTAAGCAAAGCTAATATAGTAAGGTCATTGTAAACAACAGCTATCTATAGTAAAATGTATAATCAATGAGTTGTTTTACTTATATTTAAAGGGTTTTATAATATTTTAGTAAATATTATCTGTATTACCGTTTCCAGTAGGAGACTTTTTTCTCGAGGAAAAATTCGACATGCTGGATTCTAGTGAAAATCTAAAATTAAAAAAAGGGGGGGGAGAGAAAATAAAGTGATGATATTAAGAACCTTCAAGGAACAATTTAATTGCTGAGATACATTTTTCAATGATAGTGGCAAAGCCTACAAGTATAACAAGTATTACATAAAGTACCTTCCACGAATTTGAGGGTATATCTGTTCCAAGGATTTTTTTTATTATTTTATACATGGAAAATAATGAGGCTTAGAGTGTTTCACAACCCCAGGGCTATAAAACAAGCAAATAATTAATTTCAGTTTTAACTGATTCATTTATTCAGTCCATGAATGCCTACAGAGGATCTGCATTGTGCCTGGCCCTGAGCTAGGAGCAGAGGAAGCGCAATGAGACAGAACAGGGTCTGGTCATGGCAAACGAACAGAAGGAGACATTGGACTAGTCTCACGGCACAGGGGAAGGCCTTCAGACGGGCTTACCAATTCCTCCCAAAATCAAAGTAACCCAAGCAACTGATGTGTCTTGAGAGGAGAAGCAGGAAGATGCACAGAAATCCCAGATCTAGGAAACACCAGATGTTTTCAAGAACCATCCCTGGGGAAATCTCCAAGTTCCTTAGCCACAACCAGCCACCATTACTAAGGTGTAAAGGGCTTACTATGACCCCAATCTCAGTTCTGCCATGTCTGAAGCTTTCCCCCAGAAGCTCCTTCTTATACTTACACATGCATTAAAAAAATATATTTGCTGGGAGCCAACATAATTGCTCAGCAGGTAAAGGCAATTGCCATCAAGCCAGATGACCTGAATTCAAGCTCCATAAACTGCAGTCAAATGGGCAGAAGGAGAGAACTGACTCCCAAAGTTGTCTTCTGGCCTCCACGCATGTGCACAAGCATACACAGACACACATAAGAAATAAATAAATGAAAACAGGTCCTTAGTGACTATGTCAGCATGACCACAGTTAGGACCAGCTACAGTATTAGTGACTATGTCAGCATGACCACAGTTAGGACCAGCTGCAGTATTAGTGACTATGTCAGCATGACCACAGTTAGGACCGGCTGCAGTATTTATGGTCATCATTATTATAGTCACATTTTTCTCCTGTTCTTAGAAGAAGTTAAAATGAGAAGACTTCTCTGAATCTTAGAGCATTGCCGACTTTAGGCGCTGGGCCTCGTAGTCCTAGGTTACCTTGAAAGTGGGGTTTAGAGCTCTAAATTCAGAAAAGTCCTAGGCAAATGTAGACAACTAGTCATACTATATGGGTACTCATGTCTTTTGTGACATCCATCCCACAAGGTAACATACTGAACTCGGAGGACCATCCAATCTTAACCAAGAAGTAAATTTAAGGTCCCTGCTATCATATTCTACAGTCATAACGTTAACTTTCCCCACCAAATAGGGATAAGGAAATTTGTCACCTTCTTCATAAGGTTATTATTATTATTGTGATGATGATTAAATGAATAATGTTCACAAAAATACCTTGTTACACCATAAATACTGTTAGTGCACTATCTGATGAAGATTAGCTTGGAGGTTCTTAAGTTCTCTACTTCCAGCTCTTGGTGTCAAACGTACGTCCATTGGTATTGTCATAGCCATAAGGGCTCATCCATGTAACCTGGAAATAACTGACTCAGGATAAAATGTGAGTCCCATGTCTCAAGGCAGAGGAAATTCCATGATAATGTGCATCTCGGGGCTTACTGGAGGGGTCTCACTGAAGCTCACTTGGCACACAGCATGTCCTTGCTCAGCCTTTTCTGTCTGCCTCTCCATCCCTCACTTCCTGCTCCGGAGACTACACCTGCCACAAGTCACAGACACCCAACTTTCCTCTCATGCACTTTTTCCAAGGAGCCATATACAAGGCTAACAGCAACCACCGTAGCCACTGCCTTCCTAAGCTTGGAGTCACCTTGGACCTCAGGTTCCACATCCACAAAAAAGGCCAAGTCAAGCTGTTGTGAGAACCAAATGAGGACACACATACCATGTTAAATCATGGCCCAACTCCACTGGTACTCAATAACTCTTTATGCCTTTTTTTTTTCCTTGGAAAATAGAAGGGAAAACAGGAAAGGGTAGGGCAGGTTTGAACATGAGCAAATGGGTATTCAGTGAGCATGGGACAGTCCCTGGCTGGCTCAATTGGAGGTTGACAAGCTGTGTTAGGAAAATGGAGTAGAGAGAAACCTAAAAACAAGCATAGGGTTATTGAAATGGCTCAGAAGATAAAGGTGCTTGCCGCCATGCCCCGTGATCTGAGTTCAACCCTCAAGATCTACATGGTGGAAGGAGAGACCTGACTTCCAGGGAATGTCCTCTGACTTCCATATGTGTGCTGTGACAAGTGTGGCAGGCACCTGCACACACACACACACACACACACACACACACACACACACACACAAATAAATAAGACAACACATATCTCAATTATTCACTAATTTTACCTCAACTTTAGTCCTACTTCTTGGGATTACTGGCTTACACATTCTGTTTCCAAATAGAATCCGTAAATTTTCCTTCTTAGCTAACAAGGACATGGAACATCTCATCTGACTGAACTATGATTCTGTGATGGTCAACATATTTAATGTATATTTGATAATACTTGTGTGAAGGTCACAAGTTCAATTGTGAGGCCAGGAACAGTGGGCAAGTAGAGAAAAGACATATATTATCTTTTTTACTGGGCTGTCTCCTCTAAGAAGCTTGGCTTCAATAAGCAAGGCTTAGACTTTCTCTTTTGTTCCCACTGTAGGATAATACAGACACCGCCCAGCTATTTCCTACACTGAGTCCTGCCCCCAAATCCACATGTTGACCTCTAACCTTACATCGGACTATGGTGACATTTGGGAATAGTGACTTTCAAGAGAAGGGAATGGGGTAGCAAGGACCATTCACCTGCAAGCCAAGGAGAAAGGACTCAAGTGAACACACTGACACCTTGATTTTGGACACCCGGCCTCCAGAATTGCCAGGTCAAGCTCACCATGTCTCTGTGTGGTGTTTTGTTATGGCATCCCTAGAAAACCAACCCAGAGATTGTGAAAGGAATGGTGAAGCTTCTCCAAAGTAGCGAAGTTGTTTAAAGATCTGGGTGCAACACTGCCCCTAATTTGTGCCCTCCGTGTCATCAACTGTCATACTGCACAGAGCAATTACTAATATCATAAACATACGTTAGCTGAGTCCTGGCTTTGAGAGCAGAATGTACCTCACGGGCATTATCTCTCACCATCGGATGAACTCTGTGAGGTGGCTGTTATTATTGCCGACACTCAGATAAAGCATGTGAAGTTCAGGGACAGGATAACTTGTCCAAGGTGCTCAGCAGCAGAGGCGGACTTCTCAAGCAAAGTCAACTCTTACCTGAGCACCCAGCAATCACGCTTGTCATGAGTCACTGAAAGACTAGATGGGTACCCTGGAGATAGAATGACAGAGAAGAGACACAGTGCTAGCGGGGGGCCTGCCTGACTGTGACACCTCACACATCCAGCAAGTTCTACTCACAATGCATCAGGACAACCGAGGCAGCCTTTCAAGGAAGGCTGCAAATGAACATTCACAGAAGAGCCTTTACTGTGTATTATTGAACAATATCTGGGTTATAATACATATGTCAACACAAAAACCTGAACGTAAGCAGTCATAGCAACATTTTTTGTAATAGCAAAATCCGGTGGAACTAATCCAAATAGCTATCAAACAGTGAATGGATACATAGTTCGGCTTATCCACACAATGGACTATTGCTCTCAGCATTGAAGTATTATTTCATGCTAGAACATGGAAGAAACTTGAAACAGGCTAAATGAATGGAGCCAGACACTAAAGAAATGTGAACAATAGTCTATGGAGTGTGAACAATAGTCTATGAAGTGTGAACAATAGTCTATGGAGTGTGAACAATAGTCTATGAAGTGTGAACAATAGTCTAGGAAATGTGACCAATAGTCTATGAAGTGTGAACAATAGTCTATGGAGTGTGAACAATAATCTATGAAGTGTGAACAATAGTCTATGGAGTGTGAACAATAGTCTATGAAGTGTGAACAATAGTCTAGGAAATGTGACCAATAGTCTATGAAGTGTGAACAATAGTCTATGGAGTGTGAACAATAGTCTATGAAGTGTGAACAATAGTCTCTGGAATGTGAACAATAGTCTATGCAGAGTGAACAATAGTCTATGAAGTGAGAACAATAGTTTAGAAAATGTGAACAATAGTCTATGAAGTGTGAACAATAGTCTATGAAGTGTGAGCAATAGTCACGCTCTCAGAAAGAAATTAACTTGTGCTTTTTAGAAGCTGGGAAAAGGAAGACGCTAATGGAACTTTGGGGGCAAAAACCTTCCAGAATTAGATAGTGGTGATGGATTACAAATTGGTGAATAAAAAATAATTAATTTTATACTTTGAATCGAATAAGTAAACTTTCAACCGAAAAACCCCAAACTAAAACCTGTCAGCAAACACAAGACACATGAGAGATTGAGGGACAGCCTAATTTTGCCCCCATGGCTTTGCTAGAATAAAATGAAGTAAGACTGTATTTTACCAAATTACTTTAGGTCAATCAGGACTTATATCCATCCAACCATTGAGAAACATCCTTGCTTTAAGATTCCTGGTTCCTGACCAGACCCCAACGTCTATTTTTGGTTTGGAAACAGAGTCACCCATTTTACAGGAAAGCATGAATGGGACTCAAGAGAAAAATGTCACTCCCACTCAAGACTACGTCCATGTGGATTAATAAGGTGTTACAGCAGATTGCGTGCCAGTAAGAAAATGTAATATTCTACCATGGGGAACAAACCTATAACTATTGGGTACTATGTTTTCTGATATTTCAGTTAGTGTGCTATACAACAACATATCATATGTATCCTTTTTATAGTAAAAATTGGATAAATAGAATATTTAGTGCATTGTGGTAAGTATATACTAGATATAGTTTATTTACAAACAATCAAATAATGCAAATATCTACTCCGATATAATTGAACTTAAAATTCAATATACAGAGGACATACTTGTGCTCATTTAAAACACATAAATCTCATATTATGTGTGCCATGTTTTATCCATACCACTTACGCTAGCTTTCGGAACAATTATCTCCTGCACGTTGTAATTTGTCCTACCATCTGCTGGAATGTTAATAATGCCTACTGGATCTTTATACATATCTATCTTTATACTGGATTTTTTTGTACTTTCTACTTCCCTCCCATTTCTATGCCATTGTCTCTTCGCCCAATTGGATCCCATCTTGGGCTTCTTGTTAGCCCCCAGAACTTTCTATTTTTCTCAAACTCTCATAACCTACTTGTCTCTCAGTGTTGCTCCGTCTTTTTGACTCCTAGCTAGCATAGTAAATTATGCCTGGGTGAGGGTCACATGAAGGCTGAGTGGTGGCTCAGAGGAGAGTGTGAGCTGTGGTTTACACTCAGGCTGAGTCCCAGCTGGGGCACTCATTAGCCACGTGGACCAAGTCATTACTTTGTCTCTGCAAAGTGGGGGTTAGATTGGGCTTAGAGGGTTATTGTGAAAACAAAGAAAGTGTTCTATAAATTATAAATTACAATAAATCATCTAAGCTGTTCTTATTGTCTGAACTCTCCCCTTTCCTCACCAGAGCCCACAAAGGCAACAATGCCTGGGCTGAGAAGAAGACTGAGCGAAGAATGGGCAAGAGACCGAGGACAATCGAAAGAAAATGCTTACGAGGATTGGGAGCCAGAGAGCTGCACACCATGGGAGAGGCAACCAGACTGAAACCATGTATCCAGAGAAAGAGAGCAAGGCTCCCCCTTAACTGCTTACTCCTAGACAACCCCAGAGGTTCTATGGTAGAGCCCTTGAGTGTTTACGTGACATCCAAGTTCAGTCATTAACAGAGAGGACAAGGTGAAGGACTGGAAACTGGGACCAGATACCTATCTCCTTTATTCCAGCCTTCTGAAGAATAATACCTCACTACTAAAGTATGAGAACACCACACCTTCTAGGAGGATGTTGGGTCTGTCTTGTTGGAGTTAGTCCTAAACGTGAGGTGAAGAGGCAATTCCTGTTGTTTTGTTTTGTCTTATATGCAGCACTCTGTAAAGAATTGACAATGTGACTGCCAGGGTCTTACCCATCCCTGCATAGTACCCCAACCCTGGTTGCAAACCTGATGAACTGGGCATGCAGAGCTATGGAAGATGGCAGCCCTGCGCTCCTGTACAAAAGGATGCTGACAAACGTGCCTGCACTCAGAGTCCACACTTTTATTAGGTGAGTGCCAAGTACTAGATCCATCATGTCTTCTGTCAGCTGGTAAGTCACTCAGTATATAATTGGTCTCACATGTGGGACCATATAATGTTTCTTTATTTTTAAAATGAATCTTTATGGTCAAAAAACAAGACCCTGCTTGGACCACAGAGTGTGTTCAAAGCCAGCCTGGGGAAGTGAGTGAGATCTTGTCTCAAATTTTAAGGAAAAAAAACATTAAAAGAAGACTGTGGATCTTGCTCAGTAGTAGATTCCTTGCATAGAATGAAAATGAAAAAGAAACACTCTCAGGATACCATGGCTGCTTTTTTTTTCATAAAAATACTGCTCACATGTTTTTTAACTGTATAATTCTTCTGACATTTCAGGGTCCATCAGAGAAACCTTGTGCACATGGGAAAGGTTGAAAAGGAAAAGCCCAGACACAGGTAATCAGGATGTTCTCAGAGACTCATGACACAGAATGGTGGTCTCTCTAGTGTCTATTCTCCACAGCCCCCTTACTTACAGGCAAAACCACACATTGAAGCTACAGGTGGACACACTTATAGTTCAGGCTATCAAGGCTGAGGGAAAGTCCCTCTTCACTTCCAGCTGCTCTTCTCTGAAGGTAGGAGTGTCCATCTTGGACTTGACAGTGTCATAAAGCTACCACGAGTATCATAGGTTATCTGTCTTTAACTTTTCCTTCTAGAAGAACAACAAAGCTCTTATTATTAGAAATTAAATTGTTTTTTTTTTGTGTGTGTTTATTACTCAAGCCCGATGCTCTCCTTCCATGTTCCTAAGATGTATGTAACAAAATAGGTTTAACATCTGACAGAGGTCAATGGAGAGTCACGATTCTTTTTTTTTTAATTTATTTATTTATTAAAGATTTCTGTCTCTTCCCCGCCACCGCCTCCCATTTCCCTCCCCCTCCCCCAATTAAGTCCCCCCCCACACTCAGCCCGAAAAGCAATCAGGGTTCCCTGTCCTGTGGGAAGTCCAAGGACCACCCACCTCCATCCAGGTCTAGTAAGTTGAGCATCCAAACTGCCTAGACAATGGGGATGTTCTACTGGGAACTCACCAAGGCCAGCTGGCCTGGGTCTGGAAAAGCCTGGGATAAAACCGGACTCTCTGAACATAGCGGACAATGAGGACTACTGAGAACTCAAGAACAATGGCAATGGGTTTCTGATCCTACTGCACGTACTGGCTTTGTGGGAGTCACGATTCTTGTCTTGGTGAACAGCACATCTATCTGTGATCTAGGTTTTTAGCAAAAGGGGCCACTTGGTGAGTTGGTACCATGTGGCAGTTCCTGCGATCGAGTGCATGATCTTATTTAGTTTTCTCAGATGGGTACTATTATCTCTAATTATAGGAGTCCAGGTTGTAACCTGCACAGATCACAGTGAGTGGGGAATCGGGACTGTAATTAAGTGTGTATGACCATAGTGCAGTAAGTGATTCTATATAAACTCAAAAGTGCTATCTGATAGGGCCAATATAATGCATGCAGGGAACCACTCTGGTACAGCAACAGATGAGCAGCAATGGAAGGGCGGTTGGGGTAAGAACAGTAATAAAGGCCAACTCCAGCATCTTCAGACAGCTCAGCCTGGGGCGCCTCAGCTCCCACCACACTACAGCCAAAGTAGTTGTGATAACGCTGCTCCCCTGGGGCCATCTTGCTGCCAGACCGCTGAGCAATGCTTCCTATGCATTTCCAAAACTAATGTTGTCCATGGACACAACCTAGATAACAAAGGAAGATGCATTGCATGCTTTGTTCAGGTCATAATTGTTCATTAAGAATTCTGTTCTTCCTCTGAAATAAAAAAATGAATGATATTGCAGAAATTATTTTTCTTGTTGGTTTAAGTGTTATTGAAATAATGGTTGTCTGCTCAGTGGTTGAAGGTGGGCAGAGTCTGCTGTGTGGACTTTTGCTGTCTCTCCTACATAACTTTCCTCAGCTAACCCTTGTCAACCCGCCTTCTTCTTTGATCAGTCCATTTGGTGCTCCAGAGCCATTTCTAGATGCTTCTAATACCTCTGTAATGCAAGTCCCTCTCATCCAGTTCCACCTCCTCAGATGCTCTACTGCAATGGAACTCTTCTATTCAGCCCAGGATAGAAAGTAACATCGTTTTAATGGACAGATAGTTCTTAAGCAGTTATTAAAAAAGGATCAACAACATACATTTGAAGAATATTCTTGTTAAAAAATGACGTTTGGGGAATTGATGTGGGAGTAATTTCTTATTAATAAAGAAACTGTCTAGACCCATTTGATAGGCCAACCCTTAGGTAGGCGGAGTAAACAGAATGGAATGCTGGGAGAAAGAAGCTGAGTCAGGGAGTCGCCATGATTCTCCCACTCCAGACAGCCGCAGGTTAAGATCATTCCTGGTAAGCCAGCTCGTGGGCTACACAGATTAATAGAAATGGGTTAGATCAATATGTAAAAGCTAGCCAATAAGAAACTGAAACTAATGGGTCAGGCAGTGTTTAAAAGAATACAGTTTCCGTGTAATTATTTCGGGTAAAGCTAGCTGGGTGGCGGGACACAGCCCGCCGCTCCGTACTTCAACAGAATGGCGCCCGACGTGATGGACTAAATCCACTTAAAAACCTGACAAGGCTTAAAAATAAGGGAGAGAGACTTTAACACAGATTTTTGCTGTTTGTTGGTGGCGTGCTGTAGAGAGATTTCCTGATTTGGCAACAGCAACAGAAAAAAAAAGCTGCGTCATTTTAAAGTGCGGCTTCTTGGGACTGTGCCGCCAGTGCAAACTCTGGCTTTAAAGCATTTCAATGGATTTTATGGGACTGGATGTTTGTGTTCCCGCTTGGGATCGGAAGGAGAGTGCTCTCAGCGCTCCCCGCCTGCACCTGGGCAGATGGCAGAATCAGGCTTAGGCAGGCGGAAGAGCATGGTGAAAGAGACGTGTTTTCAGACTGCGCAGTGCTCTGCGTGTCAGATTTGGTTGTAACTTGGATAAAAAGAGTTTCTGTGCTGCATGCTCAGTCTCAAAATTAAACTACTGAGTGCGGCTCCAATGAGGACTTGCTGTGTGCCTGGAACTGTGCACAGCTCAGGGGCACCAAATGGATCTGAGGCAGGAGAGGCTGCTCCTTGCTGAACTGTGCTGGTTGGCAGGAACTACCGTAATTACCATAATAACAGCACAGTTAAGGTTTAGACTGGGCAGGACACAGGTGGTACCGTATTACCTGTACATGGTGCAACTTAAGTTTTTAAGAAGTGCTTAACATTTTAAGAAATGCTCCTGGATAGTAAAAATATTACAGATTCACAATAAAACAGATTCAGACATAACAGACCTCAGTGGATCACAGCGTTGGATGAATGTACATAGGCTTGAGAGAGAGAAGAATAAGAATATAGAAAATAAAGCAAATGTCTTAAAAAAAAGGGTAAAGTCTTTAAAGAGACAGAATACAGATAGTTAAGAGATTAAATAAAGAAAAATAAGCCACGTAAAAATGGAAAATTCACAGAGAGTCTGGATTATGTACATTGTGTTTTCTTTAAAATTTTTGACTATGAAGGAGCTAAGTACAGAGAGACATTTCATTACATGGGCTGCCAAGCTAAACCAGAATGGATATAAGGGTATTACGATTTCAAAATTTGGATCTAAGGATATGATGCTTTGGAGAGGGTCTTCTTTTGTTTTCACAGAGGACCAGACCCTGTGGATTGCATCTATCCCGATATGGTATGATAGACCACGACCTCCCGAAAAGTTCCTGTGAACACCCTCAAAAAATTACTTCACTCAACTGGCAACTGAGATAAACCTGGCACACAGGTTACACCCTAAATGATCTGATTAACAGCGCCCCCATTCAGCAGAAAGCAGTTTGGAGAGAAAAAACTGCGCCCATGTTCCCAAAATATTGTTTGTAAATGTTCTTTTACATTTAAAGGGGGAAATGATATAGGTATGAGTAATTTGCATTGGTGTGGATTTTACAGTCAATTTTGTTATATGTATATGTATTTCTGATCTTGATTAAGGTATTGTGATTGTGTAGTTCATTTAAAAATGTAATGTATAATTAAGAAATATAGGTTAATGGTTAATCATCAATAATAGTCAATCTTGTAGTCATGTTAGTTAGATTTTCTAGATATATAGAGATACATTTCAGTTAGATAGACATTCTTCATATCTTTAAAAGACTGCAGAATATGACATTTAATGTTTTAATAACTTAGGACTTTTCATGACAATGAGACATATCTGCTCCTGGTGGCACCAATCTACTTCGAGAGGAAGATGGGCATCGAAGAAGTTCCTTATGGAGTTGGATAGCCATTTGGGCAAGAAACTGCTCTTGCCTGGACTGTTGCATAAAATGGACACAGAGAACCCGCAGAGAGAGGACTGCTGAACTTGCCTAAAGGAGAGATGGTCTTTTGGGGTTCATGACTCATGAAAGAGTCTGCGAGACATTCTGCAGGACACAGCAGATAGTGACTGAACTGTCTTTGAAATTTCCTGCTTCATGGAAATGTCTGCTGGATACTATGGGCCTGAAGGCTGAAGATGGATGCCCCAACCATACAAAAGAACTTTGGGTGACTGTCCAGGCAGCAAGATGTCTCTGTCATTTCTAGAGTTTTCTAATTTCTTGTTTACTTAGGTAGTATTATATCCTTCTGGAGTCTTTGATGGAGTTGAAGAATGAATAGATAGTTATAGTTTTCCTTAGTTATGATAAAAGATAAAGTAGATGTAAATATTGTAACTGTAATTCTTGCTTGATAACTGTTTTGCTATATGTAATTTTACTATGTTAAAGTTAAAGCTTTTCTTTTTTGTTTAAACAGAAAAAGGGGAAATGATGTGGGAGTAATTTCTTATTAATAAAGAAACTGCCTAGACCCATTTGATAGGCCAACCCTTAGGTAGGCGGAGTAAACAGAATGGAATGCTGGGAGAAAGAAGCTGAGTCAGGGAGTCGCCATGATTCTCCCACTCCAGACAGCCGCAGGTTAAGATCATTCCTGGTAAGCCAGCTCGTGGGCTACACAGATTAATAGAAATGGGTTAGATCAATATGTAAAAGCTAGCCAATAAGAAACTGAAACTAATGGGTCAGGCAGTGTTTAAAAGAATACAGTTTCCGTGTAATTATTTCGGGTAAAGCTAGCTGGGTGGCGGGACACAGCCCGCCGCTCCGTACTTCAACAGGGAATGCTCTGTAAATCACTAGACTCTCGAACTGAATGCTAAAAATTAACTGCAGCGTGGGACCAATATTCATCCCTAGTACATGAACTGGTTTTTTGAAGCCCATTCTCTATGGAGGGATACCTTGCTCAGCCTAGATACATGGGGGAGGACCTTGGTCCTGCCTCAACATGATGTGACAGACTTGGTTGATTCCCCATGGGAGGCCTTATCCTCTCTGAGGAGTGGATGGTCAGTGGGAGGAGGGGAGGGAGGGGAACTGGGATTGGTATATAAATTTAAAAAAATAAGATTGTTTTAAAAAAATAAAATAGAAATAAAAAATTAACTGCCGCAATATCATGTTTTTATGAAATTATTGAATGGAATTACTTTTTAAGGATTGGAATTGCCTAGATTTTAAATCACTCAGCATCCAACCATCTCAGACCACTTTAGTAGCCTTGGTTCATCTAAGTGGGCTTTTTCTTAAGTGCCATCTTCCAGTCTCATTTCAGTAAGGTGTATAGTTTCCTGGGAGAAAGATGAATCTCCTCAGACAGCTGCTGCCCGCGTCTGTGTGGTACAGTGGCACCGTCAGCAGCTCTGCCACTCCGCTTCCATTTCTGTGAGATAGGGTCTTACCATGAAGCCCAGGCTGGATCCCAGAAGCTGCCTCCAGTTCCCAGGATTTGGGACTACAGGAAAGCAACTATATTTTAAAAATGGAAATTTCCAAAGTCCTTACAAGAACACTGTGGTTTGTCAGTATTGTTAACTACAGTTTGCAAATGAGGAGACAAAAACTCAGACACAGGATCCAATAGCTCATATCCAATCAGAGTTCTGGACTAGAAATTCTCATTTTAAATCTAGTGTTCTTGCCACAGTGCCCACATACCCATAGTCACAGTTTAGAGAGCCATAGATGTACTGTTCAACATTCAAGGTTAAATCTTCTTTAACTTCCAAAGACTAAGTTTTGAATTCTAACCATGAAGCCAAAATTCTCAAGGACAATAGCAGAAACAGAACAAAACAATGTCAAAGTAAAGCAAATACATAAAACTGTCAGCCACCAGCCTAGCTTTCATTTCCTCTCTGTGGCTCAGCACCAGAAGGCGGTCCTTCACATCCACTGTTTGGACGCTCTGCCCAAAGACATCTGTCCTTGGGGTTTAGATGAAATCACTCTTAAGTTCTGAATCAAGAAACCATCCAAACTTCTCAGTTCTTGGGTGCTTCAGAAACCCTACATCCCTGCTTCTTAAATCTGCACTCTGTCCGTGCTCTTTTTGTCCCAGTTGTTTGTGTGGGAATTCAGTCCAAGGCTTCATGAATGCTAGGCAAGCATTGCAGCATTGAGCTACATACCTGGAATTTTATGTTTTTACTAATGACATTTCCTGGGGCAACTTAAATGTCCATCAATTCCCCTTGCCTATCCTGAACTCCCTCGGTTTCTGGAATTCCCTAGGCCACCTCCCAGTTCAGCAACCATTTCTTTTTTCATCTTTGGCTCTTCTCACTAAAATAGACTTTAAAAATCTTACCCAAAGATAAAAGACCTCTTGACTTGGGGGAATAATACCTTTATTTCTTTCTGCTAGCTTTCTCTTAGCATTGTGAGAACAAAAACTTAGACTGGATGGATGAAGGGTTATAGAGAGGGAACAAATGGAAGGTGAACCGGAAGAGGAAAAAATGTGAATCTGGAAGTAGATGAACACAACAGAGGATAGAGGAAGAAAATGGAAAAGGTAAGGAAATTAACCCTGAGTCCTAGGGTAACGAGTTTCTGTTGTCTGCACATCATCTCATTTAAGACTCACACATTTCTAGGTCGGTAGCTCACAATGATTATTCTGATTCCATAACTACACGGCATGCCACGACACTGTGAGAGCTGGGGAGTAGAATGTGATCGTCTGAGTGAAAATGCTCCCCACAAGCTCATGAACTTGAGGACCTGGTCCCCAGGTGTGGGGCTATTTGGAAATGCTTGGGTGGTTCCGTCTTCAGGAGGAGGTACATCCCTGGGACGGACATTGAGATGAAAAAGTCTGACCCATTTCCAGTTTGCTCTCTTTCCTTCATGCTTATTTTGAAGATGTAAGTTCTCTGCTTCCTACCCCAGCGCTATGCCTCCACTATGCCTTCAGGAACTCTGATAGCCTGGAACTATAAGTCAATAAATTCTATCTTCTTAAAGCTACCTTGTCCACGGTGTCCTATCATGGCCAACAAAGAGCAGTTAATGCCACTGCTGTGATTAAAGTAACATCAGAGTCATTGTACAGAAAGCTAGGACAAGGCATTGAGAGACCATTATCTCAGGATGAATGGTTCGCCTGGGGTTACACAGCTGGTGAATTACACAGTGACGTTCAAATTCAGACCAACCTAATACCCAAGCTCCTGTTTTAGAAATGGCAAACTAAAGGTGGCAGTGAGTGGCCAGTTACTGGGTATGGCGAATAGAATAACAGCCCCTTTGCAGCGGACTCTTGTGAAGGGGCAACAGCTGCATGAGGCAAAGCACTTGCTTATGCCCAATGGCACCAGAGTTTTAGGAGATCAGCAGAGAGGAGCAATTGGATAGGTTAACTACTCCAGAATCCTTTTCCAATTTAGGGAACTCCTCATGCATTTATGGAAATGGCTGACGTTTTGGAAAGCGATGAGAACATTTGCCTAGGACAAATATCTGTAGAATGGGAAGTAGAAAGAAGTGCAGCGGATGTGTTTTAGAAACCGGTGTAAAGGCATTGGCCTGAGTGGTATGTACCTCGGTTTATAGAGAAGCCCTGGGTATGCTGTTCCTTGGAAATTACTGTGACATGTGGTATCACACAAACAGCAGGAGGATGATGTCTGTAAAACTATTTTTAAAAGAAGAATAAGAGGGAGCCAATAATGACAGACCTGGAAAGAGAAGAACTATCCTTAAAAAGCTATTATCACCCCCAACAAAACCACAAAATCGTAGGGAAGGAAAAGACAAATAGATATTTCTAGGTGTCTTAGCTATTTATATCTATTTTGATAAGCCCCTTAGGTTAATTTGTAAATGGGTTTGAGAGAATAAACATCTCTGTTGAGTCTAACCCAATGGAGGAAAAGCCAGCTTCTCAGCTGGTCTTGAGTTAGCCTGCTAAGAGGGTTAGGAATGGGTCATTTGTTTTCTCTTGGGCTGGGAGCCTAAGCTTAGCAATGGCAATCTGCCTATTGCTGATGACAGGAACCCAAATTTTAGCACAAATGAAATCTTTTTCTAGCTAGATCTCTGAGTGCCTCCAATTTTCTATATCTCTATAACTGCCTCACATAAAATTGACTTTCTGATGGTTCTTGGTTATAACACATGAAACCCTCCTGATCCTTGCTGCAGGTAACCTGATGTTTCACCTAAGTGATATCCTGATTACTGGGAGAATTGTCCATTTCATCCTGGTTTAATACTCATTAACAAGTCATCAATTCTACAAAAATTACCTCTCATCTGAGTCCTATCATGGACCATTTCTAGCTCCAGTTGATTCAAGGCCAAGCCAACTGGGGATAGCCCCTTTGAACTTTTTGCACACAGATGTCTTTTAAGCTTTTGCACACAGCATCCCTAATGATGAACAGAAGAAACAGGCTTATGCAGGTAGTTTTCCATAGACCTCTTCAGTGAAGTTAGTTTTTTATGCATCCATACTCTGCTTATCATGTAATTCTCATGCCCCATCAAGGAGCCTGCTACAGTCTCCTGGGATGTATGCACTGCAATGAACTTGGTAACTAGTTCACTGTCTTCTAGAGTAACATCCACATAAAAGAGATTTACTAACATTTTAGAGCCGAGAACGCTGGGTTTAGAGAATAAGGATAAATTATTTCGATTCTTAGAGTTCTTGAGTGTGCAGTTACAAGGACCAGTCAGGACAATTGGTTTTCTTGTCTGGATACAAACCTCCTGGCATTTCACACACAGCTATAGCATTCACTCTTCTGAGTAATGATCACAATGAAAGGGCAATCCATCTCTTTAAAGAATCTGACAACTGACATAAAACACAAGCATTATAAATGAAGCTGTCATCTGCAAAGCACGTACCTGAGGAAGAACCACGCCCAAGCCTGGAAACCATAACAGATTTGCACCATGGCAAATGAGGCACACCGGGCAGCTGCAGATGGGTGTATAGGAACTAATATCTGCTGCCTTTATTCATTCAAAGTTCTTGAGAGGAGGAAATAGAAAAAGATCCCCAAATGGCTGAGAAGCGGGCTACTGCCAGAAGGGAAGCTGGGGGGGGGGGAACAGCTCCAATTTCTCTCTAAGACTCCTGGGCTAAGGATCTCACCTCCTTGCTTTTAAAGAGAGCTTGGGGTTGAAGGATTTGCCACACCAGATGCTATCTGAAATCACGTTTTCTTGAGCTGACTGCCTGGGGGACTCTGCAGAGTTCGTTCCTCCGAATGTACTCAATCATGCAAAGCATTTACAAAGTTCCCAGGAATGGGAGTCTCTCAAGAAGAGCAATCAGAATACAGAGCCTAAAGAATGGCAGCGGAGGTGCGGATGATGCTGACTGTGGGGGCCAGACCAGAGCCTGCACTTATCTACCAGACAACTTCATGCCACGGGGCTGTTGGCACTTAATGTTTAACCCTACAAATACAAAAAAAAAAAAAATAAATAAACAGGGCAAGTCCAAATGCCACAAAATAAAAATGTATTTCTTTGTCAAAATCACACCACATACATGAGCTTTGTCATATATTGCCGGGCAAGGACACTCTTGTTTATGGATCACTTGTGGTCCTTCTATAAAGATAGAGTGTAGTTTGTTTTATTACTTCTTTTTATATGAAAGAAATCTGAGAAGTCATTGAGACGATCTGATAAGGCGAACGACAAAGATCTGACTTCACGTTCTGGTTCTGCTACTCCAGGCCTGGGATGTTGCCTAATACTTAGTCTTTGTTTTTTTCATCTTGAAAATTCAAAGGTGGCTCGGTGCCTAAAGACCTGATTTGATCCCTGAAAACCAAGTTAGAAACACTCAGTGTGGTAGCATATGTCTGCAGTCTAAGCTCCCCTCAGTGAAATGAGAGGCAGAGGCAGGGGGACTGCCCTCAAGCTCGGAGGGCCAGCTAGACTGTCCTACACCGCACAGCAGAAACAGAAGAGAGATGCTGCCATAATCAGGTAGAGGAAGAGAAATGGCTCCCGAAAGTTGTCCTCTGATTTCCACGTACGTGCTGTGGCATGCACACGCCCATCCTCACACGCGTATCACAAACGTTCAGAAATACACACACTAACAACAATGATGGTAATAAAGAAGTTTTTAAAAGAAAATGTAAAAACTGGACTATATGATCCATAGTTCCCTTCCAGTTGAAAATTTATGCCAATAAGATGCTAAGATTAACATATACCTAAATTTCTATAAAATTCTGACCTGTTTCCATGCATTCTCTGTATATCTTGACATTTAGAATCCAAATGTCTTAGTAAACTCTTAAATGCTTAGCTTTTCCAATATTTTAGATACTGAAGCATAGCCAGTATCAGAAAGGCTGTATATGTGTTGTCATCTACAGAAGAGGGAGACAGTTTTCAACTTCATGAAAAACAAAACTGCACTCCATATATCCTGGAGCTTTCTGTCCTAAACATGTAGACAAGACAAGCCATCAAACTCGTCAGTAAACCTCTGGGAACTGAGCACTGACACGTCCCAGCTCCCGAGACAGTCAAGAAAGCAATGAAACCTCTAGCTCTTAAACAGAGCCGGATTTGCAGGAGAAAGGGCTGCTACTACAAGCTGGACTTGGTTCCCACTACTCTGTATCATAAACAGAAGTGATAAAAGAAAAAAAAAGTCAGACAAGCCAGCTGGTTTTCCAGGAGTAAGATGGGCAGAGAGGTTGAAAATTGCCTCTGCAAACTCTAATCTATTCTCAGACTAATTCAGAATTTCAGAATGTAACATAGCAAAGTCCTCACAGACACCTGTGAAGAACCACAAATTTCCATGCCATCCCATCCTTACTCCGTCCCATTTTTCTTATTTCAGAAAGTAAGGTTGAATGGGTTTGCAGTATTTGTCACAGTTGAGAAAAAAAATGACGTTATTTATACATCAATAAAGTTTAAAATTTCGCTAGAAACATCAGCTATGAAAACAGGAAGATCCTTTTATAAAACAATTTTATAGTCACTGGAGAAAACAGACTAGTGAGTGCTGAGAGAGAGCTTCATTATCTTTATGTGAAGTCGAATTCCCAAGCTGCCAGCTCCCACGGGAAACTCAAAGGCTCTCCGTCTCTGTGATGCCATGATGTGTACCACAGCCAAGTTAAAAGCCATGGGACCTGCAAGTGCGGAGCTACTGTCATAGAGAATGCTCATCAGAGGCCGTCAAATTTAACTGGAAACAAGTCAAAGATAATGTAGACAGCCCCAATCTGAATCGTTTGGAGGGAAAGCAGAGAAAGTTCCGCGCGAAATGCAAAGTAGCTGTATTTATCTTTGCAAGTAGAACCCAGCTTACCTTTCTTGCGCAGAAACCCAGGACTCTTGCCTCACTGGCCCGCAGTGATTCCCCAAGAGGATCTGACTGAAACAAATGGGCACCTGGAGCTTCCTAGGAGCCGTTCCCACCTCTACTTGACTCTGTTAATGAACAGCTTACAGGCTTCTCTCTCAGCACTGAGTCACGCAGGGAGGAGGTAGGCGGTGTGAAAGAGGGTGTTGCCTTGTACAAATACCAGCTCAACAGAAACAGTCTCATTCACAGGGCTACTGTCTCTGTTGGTGAGTTCTTCATATAACTTCGGTGCTGTGCCCCAAAATGCTCTCTTTTTCCTCTTTTAGCTAATACCCACAACACACGACACTGGCAAGCTGGGATCCCAGCCAACCACTTGCGAACGTGCTTTTAAAAGCAAAATGAAACCTCGGGTAGAAGGAATCTCTCCCTCCATCCCTCCCCATACTATTTGGGATGTGGGGCCATAGACATCTGTACTGCTCAGTTGGGAAGGGAACATCTGCACAAAATCTAGGACCAGAAGATACAGAAGGAATCCCTTACAGAAATCCCACATGCGGAACGTTTCATAGAGACGTCAGAGGACTATCACATTCCGAATGTAAGACTCCTCATCCTTATATTGTTTCACAATGTGTTTTGTTTAATGAAATTTAAAAGAGAGCCAGCAAGATGGCTCGGTGGGTAGAGGCGCTGGCTGCCGAGTCTGATGACCTGAGTTTGGTCCTCAGGGCCCACGTGGTGAAGGGAGCAAACTGACTCCTGCAGGCTGTCCTCTCAACACATGCAGACTCTGACATGCGTACACACACACACACACACACACACACACACAATACAATTTTAATGAATTTTTAATTTTTAATGCTATAAGAATGGTTTAAAGTTCTCTTACAACTGATGCTGGCATAGCTTTCATAACAGCAAGGAGGACTTAAGGAAGCTTAGCGTTCTGGAACATGGCTAAAAGGAACTGGATCATCTATGCTTCCTGGGTCATCTTAAATCATCAGCACACCAATTAACCTCCTTAAGGCTGCTCCTAAACACTGCAGTCCAGTTTAGCTGTGCCTTCGACAAGAAAAACAGGTAGACACATCCAGGAGGGAGAGCCAGACAATGCAAGATGGATTGCAGCTGATTGCAGGAGGTCACTTCCTGAATGGGCCTTAATCCTAGGCTGAGGGATTTTGAAAATCTAAAGGAATGATGGTTTTCATACTGAAACATATAGCTCTGACTTGTAGTGTATGTAAACTAGTTACATGTGATTTTTGTATGTCTTTGTGTGTGTGTGTGTGTGTGTGTGTGTGTGTATGAGAGAGAGAGAGAGAGAGAGAGAGAGAGAGAGAGAGAGAGAAGAGGGGGAAGAGGCTGTTTGCACGTACTCATATGCTGGAAGCTGATCTCAGGTGTCTTTCTCAGTTGCTCTCCACCTTATTTATGAGACGGGGTTCCCTGCTGAAAATCTCCAAGGATCCACTCTCTCTGCTTCCACTACCACAGGGCTAAGGTCATAGACATCCACTGTACCCAACTGTTACGTAGGTGCTGGGGAACTGAGCATAGGTCTTCACACTTGTACTAACTGAGCCATCTCCCCAGCCCCCTAAACTATTTTTTAAAATAAAATTTAAAATTTTGTCGTAGTGACAAGCACGGATTAGAGTAAGATTGGATATTACTAACCCCCATGAGAAAATTAGAAAATCAAATGTGACCCATCTTCTATAAGAGCAAGCCAATCCAAATCCCTGCATCTTCTATAAGAGCAAGCCAATCCAAATCCCTGTATCTTCTATAAGAGCAAGCCAATCCAAATCCCTGCATCTTCTATAAGAGCAAGCCAATCCAAATCCCTGCATCGATAGGTACATGGTCTCCAGGCCTCACCCCCACAGTGAGGAGTTACTGGCATCACAGAGGAGACTCATTCTTTATTAAGGATAGGGCAGCTGGTATGTTTCCCATGCTCTGGCGGATGGTCTCACACCCATGTACATGAGCAGCACTAGCTGGGCTTAGCATGCAGAAGAAAAATGGAGTTTCACTTCATGGTGAAGTTCAAAAAGATAGCTGTCCAAGACACATTTGACATTCTTGAGCTTACAAACAATTACTCCTTTCTGTAATGAGCATCTCTCTGTCAGGACCCCTGGTTTACTAAGCCAAACCAATATCTTTCAACTCTGACTCACAAGAGGACTCATTCGAAACACTTGAGCGAAGCCCAGACTTCTTCATAGTAGGGGGGCATTCTTCAGTGAGACTGTCTAAAGCTCGAGAATTCCAAGGAGCGGAAAGAGGTCAAATATGAAAGTGTCTGGGCGTGGTGGTAGCTGGGTAGGTGTGACCTTAGTTTCTCTCCAGCCTGAACTGCAAAGCCTTGACAATGCTTGGAATAACCGGGCTTGGTCAGCCACATTGCACCCTAGGTTCCCGAGGGCTCCGAATGAAAGTTCAGAAGCTGCAATAGCAATTTTATGTTGGGTGGCTGTGACCAGATTGGTGGCAGCTACCTACAGAGATGAAATGAGGTTTATAAGGCAAATCTGGACTTTACAGGATTGCCCAATAGCACTGTCCACTGTATACCCTGGACCCTGTCCCTCGGATATCATAATGCCCGGCTGCTTTATCTATGTATTCTAAGGAAATGCCAGCTCCTGTGAGCACTTATTCCATATAGCATTGGAAAGAGAAAACAGGTATTATACTTTCTGTGGGCTCAGCATTGTTCTAAAAAGCCTTCACATATTATTTTAATAATTGTTATTAAATGATCATTATCTCTTCATCTCAAAGTTGTTTCAAAACTGATAAAGACAAGTCATTATCTCTAGTCTATTTTTCCTGAAATTTTGGGATTTTTTTTAAAAGAGGACTCTTCATTTTTCTTCCAGGTTAGTGAAAAAGTGTAATATACCTGTTCGCACAAAAGACATCATTACGGTGGTGATTACAGAATCAATTTCTCTTGCCTAGGAGTAGATAGATACCATAATTAATGAATTGCTGCCAGCACTGCTAGCGCTGGTGCATTGCTTAATGCACTTCATGTGCCATCAAGACACAGGCCAGGAAGAACACAGGAAGAACACAGCCCAGATCCATGCGTGTTGTGGAATATTAGTTAAGATGTATTGCATTTGTGTATGCTGGGGAATACTTGCTTAGTGATGCAAAGATGGATTGCATTCTTTTATGTTGCATTTGCTTAACAAAGTTGTGTTACTTTGCCTGCCTAAAACACCTGATTGATCTAATATAGAGCTGAATGGCCAATAGCTAAGCAGGAGAGGGATAGGCAGAGCTGCCAGGTGGAGACAATAAATAGAGAAAAGGAGAAGAGAGGAAGAGGGAGAAAAAGGATAAGGAGAGGGGGACATAAGGAGCCAGCCAGTCACAGAGTAAGAAGGAAAGAGAGGTATATAGAATAGGGAAAGGTAAAATACCAGAGGAAAAGGTAGATGGGATAATTTAAGTTAAGAAAAGCTGACTAGAAACAAGCCAAGTTAAGGCTGGGAATTCATAAGTAAAAATAATTTTTATGTACTTATTTGGGAGCGGGGTGGTTAGCCCCCAAAGAACAAAGAGTAAAAATTAAAAAAAAAACTACACATGTGAGCCTGGGTTTAATTTCCTGTGGACTCAGTATTCACTATAAGCAGATCATTCAACCCTTGAGCCCATGTCCTAGATACAATGAAGTTTGTAACTACTGTCTCTTTCCTAAATGGATGGATCATATCATGATGTTTTTGTTATGAGCAGACTCTAAGCCTGTGTTGTAGACAACATAAGAAGGAACCAGGAAAACTCGGTTTGCTTTCTGTGTCTTCTTAAAGCTCAAAACAAGTACAGATATCTTCCCCATAGTGAACACAGCTCTGGTTTGGGTGATCCAGGGCAGAGCTGGTCCAGTTAATAGCAGAAAGAGGAACGGATACAATCAGATGAGGGAGATCTATAGCTAGTCTCTCTTTATTTGGTACTGAAGTTGAAATATCCTACTTCAAAGTTTTAATTCCCCCCTTCTATTCCTGTGTCTACCAATAACAAATCCACATGAGGATACAGATAACCATGTTGATTAAGTCAATTATGAGTATATTATTAAGCCAATTAAGAGTATATGAGTCCTTTAATTTTGGCCGGTGACCAAGAGCAAGCTCATGTCTCAAAGTCTCTTGGTGCCAACCTAGGGGTATAGCATTTTTAAAAACAAAACCACAGTTCCATCAGCATTAGATGAGGGCCATAGTAACCTTGCCACATTTGTTTAGGCTAAAGGTAGTTCTTTCAGACACAACATGACACTAATTTTGACTTATACCTTCTTTAGTTACTTTAGTTTAAGCTTTTATAAATATTAATTATTTTAGCTAATACCTCTGTACCATGGTCAGGGGCGTGGAAATTCCAACATTTTTTCCAAGGCAAATGTGACTGTGGTGGGGGAGGGGTGGAGGGCTGAGAACTGTCTAAGTAACCACCAAATGGAGTTGGGACAAGATGATGTAACCTTAGTCACTTCACACAAAACCCCTTTGCCAGTCCCTGAAATCCTAGCTTCTCAGAGTCTGTGCATATCGGCGTATGCCCAAGTCTCATGACCTCTATAGACAGTCACGTGCTAGTCTATAAATATGGTTCAACAATCATGGCTTCAGGCCGAAGAAAAGACTGCAGAAGGACTGGAGAAAGAACTACTTTTCCTTCAACTGAAAAATGTAGAGTGGCAGATTATTTGTGTAATTGCAGTCTTATTTTTAAACTAGGGTTGTTGTTTCATAATTTATTTTTTCTTTATGGTTGTCCACAACTCTTAGCAAACTCTTCTATTTTACACCAATTTCTGTATTACCTAATGGAATTACATGATGAGCCCCCTGAGGCAGAGGCCTTCACATATACCATTATTAGTGCTTCTTGGGCATAGTAGTGCTTGGGGTTCTTTATCTGAATGAATGAATGAATGAATGAATGAATGAGGACAATAAACAACAAGTGGTTTAATTGGTATCAAACAAAGGTTGGTCTCTCTTAACAGAAGTTTACTATATCTCATTTAAAATTATGATCTGATTTGCTTGTTAGACTTTTCCATCTCTATCTGGAAAAATACATAATTAGCTCTGATCCTCACTGCTTTCTTCAAACAAACATTTCTTAGTATTTTATAGATATTGCTCAAATAATAATTATCATAGCTATATTTATTGTCCAATGTTGAAATCTCCATCATCATTGCCTCCTTCTTCATAGTCTCCTGATGTTCTAATCACAACCAATTAGTTGGTCACTGGACCAGACTCTTAATTCTACATCTCTATTTGATGGGACCTCCCTTTTACTTGACCGCCATTGCGACTTCCCTCAGACTTCCCAGTCTTGAGGGGGGAACTCTGCCTCTGCCTTTTCTCATTTCTGGAGATCATCTAGATCCCTTTGAAACACTCTCTTCCAGATATCTTTCCAACTCTAGTTCTGTCAGCACAGCTCTTACAACAGATGATGGTCCTCTTGTCTCCCTCTTATGAGGATGCTTGTGATAAAACTGGGCCTTTTGTAGACAGTCCAGAATGGTTGCCTGGACTCATTCTCAGTAATTTAATCACATTTGCATAGTCTCTTTTGCCAATCAAAATAGCACATCTCCCAGTTCCGGAAATCAGATGTGGACACCTTTCAGAAGGCCACTATCCAGACTTCAGAATCTATCATGTTTTCGTGTATTTACAAGCTCCCTAAAACTTCATCAATTTTCATGAGTTAAGGGGATAAACATCTCATTAAGTAGATAAAAGTTCAAAACACATATAAGAATTTGAATGAGTAAATCAATACAAAACAGAACACATTCTTGTGACCTTCAACTTAAAATAAATGGCATATTTATGGTCACATCTAAAACTTTGTACTCAAAACTGTATAAGAGAGGAGGAGTGTGGTTTGGCAATCTTGGAAAAAATACTACCTAAACTATGATAAATTGCATATGTTATGTATGCACATACATGTACATACTTCCATTTACATGTGCAATTTCTATTTATACATTCTTTACACATATGTGACACATATCTACCAGCTTCTCCAGTCTCTCTCTCTCTCTCTCTCTCTCTCTCTCTCTCTCTCTCTCTCTCACACACACACACACACATACACACACACACACATACACACATTGAAAGTGCTCTCTGAACACTTTTCTTTGCTATCAGGATGCATGCAACTCGAAGGTGAATCTGAGTTTATTTATTTGTCTTGAGTCCTTTTTAAGCCTGACCTAGTTCTAAGAGACAGTATATTGTTTGAATGCATTTGTATTATCTAGGGCCAATGAGGAAAAAGCATCGAAATGAAATGGAAGCCAATTGACTACTTCTTCCTTAGTGTCCCAGGCCTTCACTGACTAGAAAAATGTGGCTCCCGTAGTTTTTTTCTCTCAGCTGTGTTTCTGTTACAATTTTCCTTTACTTCACACACATTCTCTCAAACCTCCTGAGTCACCCAAAATGTGACATGGCTTTGTGCCCATGCAGCGTCTGAGAGCCCTCCACTCCCCACCCTTGCCCCTCTCCTGCCCGCTTGCTCCTTTGGTCAAACCTTCCTCACAACCCATCTGCCAAGTGTCTCCCAGTCCCTGTGCCCATGTAATCAAATAGGTGAATCTGATTTTATTATCTACTTTCAGATAGTTCTGGAATTTTCAAATCTTCCAAGTATTATTGTAAAACTGTGAGTCATTCTTTACTGTAACAAACCTGTGATTATTATTATTATTCTCTAATTGTGTCCCTGGAAAACGGTGAGTTGTAGATGCTTTGACATAGCAAACCTTGTCGACCTTTTAATTTTACACCATTTCTCCCAACCAAGAGTCTCACATTCTTACTGGGGCAGTTATAACTAAAGGCTATTGAGAAAAGTTAGATTCGATAATTTGAGAATTGTAGTGTGAATGTGTGTATATGAGTATATGTGTGTGTATATGTGGTTGAATATGTGTGTGTGTGGTTGTCTGTGTGTGTAGTGTGTGTGTGTGTATACGTGCAGACACACACCTCCATGTGCCTGTGGAAATCAGAGACAACTTTGTGAATTCTCTTCTTCTAGCTAAGGCAGATGGGTGTCTATGGCTGCAGTTTGTGCTAGCACAAGCCAGCTTGCAAGGTTCCAGGCTATCTCCTATCTCTGCCTCCCAACTCGCCAGAGGAGTGCCGGGATTGCAGCTATGCACCATGACATCTGGAGTTTGACACAGATTCAGAGATCTAATTCTATCCATCAGTGTCTTTGTCTGCTCACCTGTCTCCCCAGTCCCAACCTGCTGCCTTAGTTCCTGTATCTTGTGCTCCTTTAAAGTTTTATATGCTTTTAGGTTTCCACCACTGATTTCCACTTTGTCTTCCATTGTGTCTACTTAATAATTGTTTTATTCAGGAAGATTATACCTGCTAACTTTCCCATGTCTTTCATAAAAACAAAATTCAACTTTATCAGCTCTGTTACTAACACCAAATATAGAGAAGGTGAAGGCAGGCTAAAACATGACTCAGCTACACTTATCTATATACAAGTATTGCATAAATGATGTAATAACAACTTGAGATTCCAAAACTCTCATTAGCTTAAAACATGACAACTAGTTAAAAAAAATACATTTTATAAAACATCTCCTCCCCATTAGGGGAGATTCCTCCCAAGAATTTAAGAAACCTTCAAATCTAACAATAGAGAATAAAACATGGCAGTCCTTGATTTCCAGCATAGATGGGGCACAGGCTCATGGCAGCATCAGACAGTAAATGTGGGATGCCTCTCATGTGCAGCTCAGCCAGAGACAGGACATCTTTCTCTTAAAGGCTAGGTAGGAAGTATTTTGTTTGGGGCTCTGCTGGCCATAGGCAAACCCCTCAACTCTGCCACTGTAGTGTGAAGAAGCAGCAGCAGGCAACATGGAAAAGGGACAGCATGGCAGAATGCCCTGCAGCAGCCATGGCTGCTGACACTTAACCCCCGACCTGTGCAGACCAGTCCTATTGGAAAGATGTGGCTTTTGCTTTTCTCTCCCTTCTTGTTCAAGGAGAAGTTAAAGAAGAAAAGGGGGATAGGATTTATCAAATATTTTATTTTATAAACAATAAAATGATCTTCTGAGTGGTCTGGGAGACTTGAATAACATTCATTAGCTTAGCAGGCAGTGGTGATGCTCGTCCTTAATCCCAGCACCCGGGAGGCAGAGACAGTCAGATCTCTGATTTTGAGGCCAGTCTGGTCTACAGGACTAGTTCCAGTACAAGCTCCAAAGCTACAGAAAAACCCTGACTGGAAAAAATTAAATCATTAACTTAGTTTGTGTGGAAATGATATAGTTGTCCATTTAAAACCAGGGGATACATCTCTACCATGCACCATGTCAACAAGCTTCCAGCCTTATCTGACTTTCTTTTCTCTCTTCTTAATTCTCCTCTCTCCCTTTCTCCCTCAATTCCTCCCTCCTTCCTTTTCTTTCCTCCTTCTCTATTTCCCCCCTTCCTTTCTTCTTCTTTTATTCCTTTGGCAGTGTTTCCCTATGTAGTCCAGGCTGGCCTCAAATTTGCTGTCCTTCTGCCTCGCTCTCCTCGGTGCTAAGACTACAGACTCATGGCATCTCATATCAGCATGGCAAAATACTGTCATCTCACAGGAATAAAAATGAAACCTGAGACATAGAGACCTTAAGAACATAGCTAGAGTTTCACAGCAGGAAAATGGCCAGAGGAGGAGCTCTGCTTCTCAACATTTCTTCCGCCCCTCCTCCTCCTGCTGCCATCTCTCTACTTATCACCCCCTGCCTCATGTACCTGTGAGAAGCCTTTACAGTCAAGTCCCCATAGGCTCTGTGCTGAAAAGTCAACCCGATCTCCCTCCCCCTCCAACATCGCCACATCACCTGACTCGTCCATCCAGCCTAACTATAATTCTGCAACACAGAAACAGGGAGGGAGTCTTGACTTCACACACCCATGGCCAACCCTTCAGAGAAAGGCTGGGGAGTGTACATGTTTGGTCTCTGTTATGCAACAACATGAATCTGCAGACAGCCGTAACCACAACCACAGGGCCTGCTAAGTAGAGTCAATGGACTTCATGCTTCTTCTCTATTGTGGGTCTCTTGGTAAAGTTCAGTGAATCAGACTATTGTCCAAAGCCTCTGAGAGCCAGAGCAGGTCCCCAGAAAACTAGATTGAATTCCCTTTCATTCGCAGCCAGACGTCTGATGCTCATAGGAAGCTCACCAATATTGATTACATGAGGACCCACCCGGTACTTCATTGGACTTGTTTTCCCGGAATCCCTGACCAGTCAGCTAGATGAAGGTGCATGCAGAGGAATAAAGAGACACTCAATGCGCACTTCTTCACTCATTAATGTTTTTCTTTATGAACCTTTGATAAGCTCTGTAACTAGACTCCATCCTTGAAAGAAAGAGCCATCAAAGTCTGACTGGCACTGAATGGCAAGCCATGAAGAGGAGGAGACAGTTTTTAATCAGATATGTTCATGTTGCAGAATCAATTATTGCTCTTCCTAAATTCTCTCTATTAATAAAAGCCACTACTACTGACACATTTCCTTACAGAAATGGCTGTAATCTATACACTCTGATTTTTACCTTAGATTCTAGAGTAAGGCACATAAAAATGTGCTAGCCTCAGATTGCTGCTACTTAAAAACATGAGTTCTTTCACTGTCTTTTCTTTACCAAATGAGCCCCATTTTTTTAATCTGTCAAAGTAATTTGTGACTGTTAGATTAGAGAGAGATCACCAGTCTTTCAGGAAAAATAACTCCCGTTAGGTCCCAATAAAGCCTCTTTTGTCCAAACTTTGTGATTTCCAATTGTTAAAAAAAAAACTGTAGTGTCCCTTGAGTAGGGCAGCTCATAATAAACACAACACTTGATGGTGATGAAGCCAGAGGTGGAATCCAAAGAGGAGTTTGACATGTGCCTTTGTTTCTCCCTTCTCAGCAGAGGCCTGGGAAGAGTGTGAGCTTTTGTGGGCACTCCCGGAGTAACCCCAAGAGCAGAAGGAAGGAACACCATCACATGTCACATGACTGTGGCTTGTCGAGACCAGAGGCCCACGACAAAATGTTAAAAACTTGGTCAGTCATGGTAAATGGAGCAAGTTGGGCACAGAAAGACAATTACTGCCTTGTTCTCACTTAAGTGTGAAAGCTAAATTGTCAACTTTGGAATCCAGGAGCAGGACTCTGGTTACCAGGGAAAGATGGGGGCTAGCGGGTGAGACAGAGAGGAAAGTCAACAGACCTAGAGGTGAAGTCAGACAAGAAAAGTCACTTCTAGCATTCCATAGCACGGTGAGGTAACTGTGGTTGGCATACTCAATTAACAATATTTCAATATCAATATCACTATTTCAAAATAATAGAGATGATTTTGAATGCTCATAACACAAAGAAATTATAGGTATTTGAGGTTGTAGATTATCGCAATTACACCAGTTACCCTGATCTAATCATCTTTTAAGGTTGACACATTGAAATGTCACTCCATATGCATGTAAATGTGCAAAATTATTACGTGAGAATTTAAAGATATCACAGTAAAAGAGCCATCAGTAAGAACACGTGACTGGGGGGTTTGGACCTGTCTCAATTGAATGTGCCAGGCTTTACTAACTCCCCATGAGAGGCCTTACCCTTTCTGAGGAATGGTTGGGGGTGGGTTAGAGGAATTCGGGGCGGGGGAGAGAAGGGGGAAGGCGAACTGTGGCTGCTATGTAAAGTGAATAAAAACATATAATATAAAATATCGTAACCACAAAAAATAAATAAAAAGACACGTGACTGGTCAAGGGAGTCGTTTTCTCTTCCTTCCTTCTTTCTTTCTTTCTTTTGTTCTTTTTCCTTCCTTCCTTCCTTCCTCTTTCTTTCTTTCTTTTTTGTTTTTTGTTTTGTTTTGTTTTGTTTTGTTTTTCAAGACCAGGTTTCTCTGTAGCTTTGGAACCTGTCCTGGAACTAGCTCTTGTAGAACAGGCTGGCCTTGAACTCAACAGAGATCCACCTGCCTTTGCCCCTTGAATGCTGGGAATAAAGATGTGTACTACCACCACCAGGCTAAGGGAATCATTTTCTAAAAGTAAAAGAACTTATTTTAAAATAATAACCAACAACTACCATTTATACACACACACACACACACACACACACACACACACACGAGGGGGGGGGCTGGGGGAGGGAAGAGAGAGGGGAAGAGAGAGGGCTCTGAACACCTCCAGGTAAAATTCGAACTCCAATAAACACCTGAAGTAAGGCTCCCAAGCTCTTCTGCCCTTTGCTTGTGGGGCAGCTTCCTGGTCTCCCCAGAAAGGTATGCAGCCTGCTCCCTCGGCTGACCCGCCCTCCACAGAAAAACTTGACAAGGCCTAGCAAATACACTCTCAAAGGCATTCTTTGGGGATTTGTGTGCAGGAATTTGGCAGCAGTGTCTTCCCCATAAGGTGTGGCACAAAGAACAAGTTCCTCAGCCAGAGGCACGGCATCATCTAGAGTTTCTTGAAAGGAGAAACTATTAAGTTGTACTTACCCTGAAATCCATATTTATATTGAAATGTCTATAGACTCCTTCTGGTACTGATAAGATTAAAGAAAAAAATTACACTGGCAAGTGATTTTAGACTAACTTAGGTAAGGCATGGACGTAACACTGGACACTTTGCATGAATATCCCCTGGATCCTCTTTCTTCACAGGAAATATTAGAGATACCACTGTCCTTCTGCAGGCCAGAGCAGTCACTGGAAAAAGCAAGGACTCAAGAGGAAGAACTTGATTCCAATCTCGTCTTTTTGGACTTTTATTCCTACTAGATTCAAGTCGAAGCTACCCCCGTCTATCTTGACATGTGGTCTGCTTATTTGTGCAATTTACTGCCCTGCTGACCTTGTCATGGGTGCTGAGGAACCACATGTCGGGTGGGTGAATCATGGGACCTGCAAAGATGAGCTGTGCTACCTGCCATCCTGGGCCTTGTTGACTCAACAGAAGTCAGCTCTCATGGTCTGTGAATCACTTGTGAACCATGCATGACCCTCCTGGAGTTTGTAAACAAGGAAGACTGAGTGGGTCATCCACGGGGAGAGGCAAATGAAATAAATCAGCCACTTCCTATTCACCATAATGACCATCTGAAAAACAAGAAAGATACAGAGACAGCAGTTATATAAAATCCTCAGGACGGTAGCACAGAGACTACGTCACAGTCACCTGTAGACAGTCTATGATCATTGCTGACTGTGTGCCGGAACAGAAGAGACTAATGAATAATGGTCTCCTGCCCTTCTCCCTCTCCAGCCCACTCCAGGGCAGAGCCTGTGAGTTCTGGACTCTCAGCTTCCCCTCTAATCATTGTTTCTATTTCCCCAGAGGATACTCAGGGAGAAGGACTCCTGGATAAAGATCAGCTACACACTATGATCCACTGTGATCCCCACACCAGATAGGAGAGGAAACTGCAGTCTCTGAAAAGGCCGTCCATCAGATGACATCACAACTGAGAGGTGAGCACAAAGGAAGCACTATCCAAAACATGCTTGATTCCACACTCCCAGAGCATAAAGTCACCGTGACTACAAACCACCTATAGATATAATCGTGGTTACTTTTTAAGGACTATAGTTGTGTGATGCACAGATTATATAAACACCATCCACAAATAAACCAAGCAGGGGTGTTAGTTTAAAAGAATAAATATATAAAAGAAACATACTAGATTATTTTGCATTACCCTCTATAGACCACACAGAAAATTAAATGAAGAAAGTGCTTAGAATATGAAACTCCAAAATATACATCTAAAAAAAAAGCATGCAGGACATGGAGCGGGGATTATTAACTTTACTCAAAAAAAAAGTAAGGAAGTACTAAATATATAGTGAGATAAAAATATTTTATAAGTTAAAAAATATGTTGATAGTATTGTAAAAGAAGCAGCTAGCTTCCATCACAATCTATTTTCCCTTTATTCTATGATAACAGAATTGTGAATGAGCCCATGGCTGCCCCACTGCAAAAGGCAGTTCTCAGGCCTTTTTAGCATGGTGTCCTAATGTAACTGACTTCCCTCCCACAGAAGGTAAATTGAGACACTGCCTCCAGCATTTATCGGGAGCACTTTCCCTTCCCATTGGCCAAAACCTAGATGTTGCAACAGGACCGCTCTGGAGGTTTCTAGGTTATCAGAGGCCTTCACTACATCTATGTGATTTAAATTGTGATTGTAGTGTATAAGAATGTAAATTTCAATTGAGCTATAT
This sequence comes from Microtus oregoni, assembly GCF_018167655.1. Taxonomy (NCBI): domain Eukaryota; kingdom Metazoa; phylum Chordata; class Mammalia; order Rodentia; family Cricetidae; genus Microtus; species Microtus oregoni. Next base: position 36,898,056 of record NW_024543060.1, on the reverse strand, counting down.
AATTAAAGTCTTGTTGTAGGGAGGCCGTTTGTTGGTTCCCGGCTGCTCAGCCCCGAAATAACTGCACAGAAACTATATTATTTAAATCACTGCTTGGCCCATTAGCTCTAGCTTCTTATTGGCTAACTCTTCCATACTAATTTAACCCATTTCTATTAATCTGTGTATAGCCATGTGGCGGTGGCTTACCAGGTAAAGTTTCAGCATCTGTCTCCAACAGAGCCACATGACTTCTCTCTGACTCTACCTCCTTTCTCCCAGCATTCAGTTTATTTTTCCCCGCCTACCTAAGTTCTGCCCTATCAACAAACCAAGGCAATTTTCATTATTAACCAGTGGTATTCACAGCATCCAATGGGGACTCCCACATCAAAGTCTGACCATTTTAAGCCGGGCAGTGACTTTAATCCCAGCACTCGGGAGGCAGAGGCAGGTGGATCTCTGTGAGTTTGAGGCCAGCCTGGTCTATAAGAGCTAGTTCCAGGACAGGCTCCAAAACCACAGAGAAACCCTGTCTCAAAAAACCAAAAAATAAAATAAAATAATAATAAAGTCTGACCATTTTACTGCATTTAGGTTTTGCTTCACATAAAGCCTTTTTCTTTTTCTTTACAAAAGGCTCACCTGGCTACAGCAATCCAACCTTGGTGAGAACATCTAGAGGGAGGCACCGCACTTCAGGCAAGAGATGACATTACTCTGAAAGAGAGCGATGAGGAGACGAACATCAAAAGGGCCTTGAACGTGGAGAATAGTGCAGCACACGGGATGAGTGGGTGATATATTTGCTTGTGAGAGCAGAGAGAGATGTATGAAGAAAGCGTTCTTGTGTTCTAGATCTATTCCAACAAACTGACACAGGCGGTGAGCCTGAGAAGTCTGGGTCTGAGCTGTGAAAAGACTCTCCCTCTGATCTTCACGTTCTTTGGGGAAAAAGCATGAGATCCTCAGCCAGGATTTCTAAGCATCATGCCTTTCTCTGTGTCTCCAGGTTCACCTAAAACACAACAGAGCCGGGAACACACCAAAACCTCTCAGAGAATTTCTATGTAGCTTCTTGGTATCATCACAGAAAAAATTAAATGAACAAATATTAGCTTCTCATTTCTCTCCCCCAAATAATCTTTTGATTTTATAACTGCTGGTAACATGTGATATAATCCTGAATTTTACTCTTTTGTATACATTGCATACATATTTCTTAAAGGTGAATTTCGGGTATGTGGTGCCATACAGAATACTTCACTTCCCTAAGAATCCTTCTCCACTTATTCATGCCTTAAGCTTCCTTCCCTAATAGGGCTTACAAACCACAGGTTTATCTTACCTTTTCTATGATTACTATTCCTATAATTCTGCCTCCTCCCAAATGGTGGATTCACTCAACATGCAGACTTCCCAGATTGACCTTTTACACTTTGCAACATGATACAACTCATTTCTTTTGCTGAGTGTTAAAAACAAGAAATGTATGCTCATAGTAAGCTTTAACGTTTAGACAAACACTTTTGCTTACCAATAGCCATCACACATATGCATGTATGCACATCAACATATATACACACATATCAGTTACTTAAGATTTACACTCAGCATTATTAATGTGCCAAACATAAGAAACACTGGATTCTGGAGCAAAAACCATTTCTAGTCTTCTCAAGCTATGTTTATAGTCTTAGGCCAGTGGAATCAACAGCAGTACACACTGATTCCACTTTAAACTTGTTTTGTTCTTAAAATAATATTTATGGAGTGGAAAGAGGGTGGGTATACAACGAAAAACAGGCAATCTATTTTTATTGTATTTTAATTGTGTATATTTCTATTTATGTACATGCACACATGTGCATGCAGGTACCCATGGAGACCAAAAGAGACTATTACAGAGATTTGTCAATGACTTGACATAGACGCCTGGATCCAAATATATGGTAAAAGTAACAAGTGCTTCTACACTGAGCCATCTCTCCAGTCCTCAAAATGCCTTTTAAAACAGATTTACTTATAGCAAATTTATTATTTTTACAATTGACTTTTTTAAAAATGGATTTGCTTTTGCAGTAATACAAGTGATATGATTCTGAAACAATTCAGATACGTTACAGGATTGAGCCGTGAATGAGCGATCTTATACTGTTGAAAGTCGAAGCCTTGCTGTGGAAAAAGGGTCACATACATATTTTTTAAAGGAATGTATTGCAACTAGAGAGATGGGGAGGGGAGAGGAGGAAGTCTCTTACCTATGGTAGGTAGCTGAGTGCTGGCAAGTAAATGTCAGGAGTGGGAAGAGATTGAAAAATAATTTACACTATCATAGTATCAAAAGGAAGATTGAATCAGACAAGAAACACCAACGGACGCTAAATCTAAAAAGAGATTTTGATGAAGACCAGAAACTTGGCATGAACTTAATGGGTCTTACCACACATGCTGCTAATTAATTTCAAGGTGAAAACAAAGCAATTACACAGGGTGAAAACTAAGCACCACTTTCACTGCCCTATTGACCTCAGCAGAGAGGAGCAGACGGCCTCTGTGTGACTCCACATAGGATGCCTGGGGAAGGACACGGTGACCTCGGAGAAGCATCTGGTGTAGAACGCATACTTGACTCTAACTAAGAGAAAACAGAAGACCAATGAGGAATATTCGAGTAAAAGAGAGGACAGTGACAGTCTTCAAAATGTTATTGAGACAGAAGACAATTGAAGGTTTTGGAAATATCTGAGCATAGATCGTGTCCTACATTGGAGGGAGAAATGCAACGAAGTAAGGGGTTGAGACCTTCAAAAGGCTAACAGCTTTGTGGCCCCAGTGCCTCTGTGTGATATTCCCTTCAATTGTAGGCTGTATTCTTATTATTCAGGAGGATATTGCTACTTTTAGGAAATGTCCAGGGGCTAGTGGTGCATAGGAAAAGGACTGGGGTGGACAGTTTAATATTCATATAATGGTTAATGTGTGGTGAGGAAACAAACTGGCAAAGACAGAGTAAAATTGCAACAGTAGTTGAATCCAGTGGAAGGCTGAAAATGGGCTCTGACTACTCTTCATGTTAATTTTTAAGTATGAAATTATTGAAAGATCCAAAATCATAATTAAATAGTTTTTAATGAAGCTTGTGTTAGAAATAAGCAATTTCCAAGAGTTCCTTATCTCCTATAACTGTGACAACTCCTTCTAGGAAGACTTTAAACAGTGGTTCTCAACCTATGAGTGGTGATCCTTCTAGCAAACGTATATCTTAAAAAAATATTTACATTATAACTCATAAAAGTAGCAAAATTACAGTTATAAAGCAGTAATAAAATAATTTTATGATTGGAGGTCACCACACCATGAGGAACAGGATCAAAGGGCTGCAGTGTTAGGAAGATTGAGAACCACTGCTTCTTTAGGATTTTGCATTTTTGTTTTTCGAGACAGGATTTCTCTGTGTAGCCCTGACTGTCCTGAACCTTGCTCTGTAGACCATGCCAGCCTCGAACTCACAGAAACCTCCTGTCTCTGCCCCCAAAGCACTGGGATTAAAGGTGTGCGCCACTACCACCCAGCAAGAGCCACTGCTTTAAAATACTCTCTCAAGACATTCCTGTCTTTCATAATTTCCCCAGCATCTTTCTTTCAAAAAATAAAAACACCTTTAGCATCACCTGGAGTTACACTTACAGTGATCATATCAAGAACTTAAGGCAGAAACAGATTTCTACATCCAAGTTCAGGGAGTGTTTGAGTCATCGGTGTCCTGGCTCCTTCTGTCTCTGTGTCCTGCCATGTTTGTGTATCTGTTTATTATCCTGGAAGGCTTACAGATCCAGGATTCTAATCCTCCAAGCTTGCCTCTGAAGCACCAGCCATTACATCCACGTTCAGGAAAGTCTCCATTGCTAAAAAGACTTAGCTAGACTTTCGTTGTGCCTGAGTCCTGGGACCCCCAAGAAGACCACCACGGAGCCACACTTTCGAATGCAAAAGCAAGGCTTCATTTATAACAGGTGAGCACAGGTCCTCTGCCTCACAGTCTAGCATAGCAGATGGAGGGAGAAGGACCCAGTCTACTATTGTAAGGGGTTTATAAAGACAAAAATTACAAAGCAGTCACAAGGTTACAGTTTCAAAATACAAAATTACGTATCCTATATCATAATTGGCTAAAGGTTAGATAAACCTTAGCTGTTAGTTCCTGATAGGCTATTATTATCTAAGGCGGATAGCAACAGCCCCTAGGTTATGTCCTCCAGACATCTGCTGACCCTTTGCTAACCTCAGGGGCTGTTTGAAATATTACCCAACTGATAGGGGAAGTTGGGTGGTCAACATTCTCTGTCTGACTCTGAGTGGGAGAATAGGCTGTAGTCAGCAACTTTGTATTAACTTAGGTCCTCCATTAACTAATACGTCCTCTAAAGGAGGGTCCCATGGCCTTCAACTTATCCTGGGGGCTGAGGTGCCAGCATTTAGCTTTTCCGTGGCCTTCAACTTATCCTGGGGGCTGAGGTGTTGGCCTTTAGCTTTTCCAGCCTTTCACTTTCAACCCCAAACTTACTTTCTTTCTTTCTTTTCTTTTTTTTTTTTTTTTTTTTTTTTGATTTTTTCAAGACAGGGTTTCTCCCTAGCTTTTTTGGAGCCTGTCCTGGAACTAGCTCTTGTAGACCAGGCTGGCCTCGAACTCACAGAGATCCGCCTGCCTCTGCCTCCTGAGTGCTGGGATTAAAGGCGTGTGCCACCACCGCCCGGCCTAACCCCAAACTTTCTACTTCCTTCTCATTGGCCAGAATTTCATCTGATGATCACGTCTAACTTCAATAGAAGATGGAAAATGAAACTGGGGATTGTGTCTCCTCTGCCATCAGGCAGGATCACAAATTTCCAGCCTGCCTGGGCTACAGAGCAAATTCACACCCAGCCTGGATAACCTAGCAACACCCTGTCTTAAAATATAATGTAGTGAAGGGAGGGCATGGTATATAGCTCAGTGGTAGAGCACTTAATAGCACGTTCAAGGCTCTCAGCTCAATTCCCAGTACCACACAGGAAGGAAGAAGTCTTAATATAAGGTTGAGAATTATCAATATCTAAACACCCATTGTGGAATTTGTAGATGTTTTATTTATGGTACATTATTGTATTTTGTCTGCATTCATATCAATATTGTAGCTATAACAAATAGGTCTTGGATATGAAATACCTCTACTTATTTGTTGACAGAGGTTTCTGTCCTGCCCAGTCCCACAGCCGTTCAGTCCCAAAGAAATACACAGAAGTCTACATTAATTTTAAACTAGTTGGCCTATTTGCTCAGGCTTTCTTATTTACTAACTCTTACATCTTACAGTAACTCATAATTCTTGTCTGTGTTAGCCACATGGCTTGGTACCTTTATCAGTAAGGCATTCTCGTCTTGCTTCCTCTGTGTCTGGGTGATGACTGAAGACTGAGCCTTTCCTCTTCCCAGAATTCTCCTGTTCTGGTCAGCCCACTTATACTTGTTGCTTGGCTACTGGCCAATAAGCATTTTATTAAATCAATACAAGTGACAAATCTTTACAGGGTACAAGAACATTGTCCCGCCGGGTGATGGTGGCTCACGCTTTAATCCCAGCACTCAGGAGGCAGAGGCAGGCGGATCTCTGTGAGTTTCAGACCAACCAGCCTGGTCTACAGAGCTAGTGCCAGGACAGGCTCCAAAGCCACAGAGAAACCCTGTCTCGAAAAACCAAAAAAAGAACATTGCCCCACAGCACTCAGTTTTGAAGCTCTAATGCTGGCTCGCAGAGAATGGCACTATAATTAGTCATGAAGGCAGATGAAATTGTGTGTCATTCACAGCCATTGACAGGCAGCCTCCTGACAATTCAGGTTGAGTACCATGAGCACTCCACACAGATGCCCTTCAGTTACAGAACGCCCCTGAGAAATTATTTCTTCAAATTTTAATTTGGTTATAAAACATAGCTTTAATTTTGGTGCTGTTGAAATTTATTGATGATTACAAGTCATAGAATATAAAAGATATTAATCAATTAAAATTTTTAGCAACAATAAAATCTAGTGCCAGAGAGATGACAAAGACATCTGCCACTCAAGCCTGATGATCTGAGTTCAATCCCTGGAACCCAGGAAAAGAAAGAACCTACTTGACAAGATTATCATCTGATCTTGTATGTGTGTGGTAGCATATGCACATGTCCCAACACATTATCATAGTATTAATAACAGTAATAATGATAGACTATAAAAACCCTTTCCCACTTTTCAACTCTGAACACTGAGAATTCCTTTATTTGGATACTAAAACAGTTAATATTAGATACATTTCTGATCTCATTTAATCATTAAATAAGGAAATAGCTTCATAAATAATTTCAATAAAAAAACTATGATTATTTTTTTATGATCATGGAAGCAGGCAGCCAAGCATGTCAGAGTTCTGAAAAGTGTTTCATCTTTCAGGCATGCATTAGCCTGCAGAACTGAACTGTTCTTCAAAAAGCAGCAAGTCCCTCTCTTTGTGTGTGAACACATTAGCTGAAAGAGAAAGCTCATGCACAGAAAGAAACAGAAGGAACAAGCAGTCCTATGGTTTTATTTTAACAATATGTTAGACACTTTGTAGACAGAGGCGTAAGAATGTTAATCAAAGATCCCTGGCCTCACGAAGCCTTCTGCCCCAGAGAGTTCCTGCTCGAGTTCTTTCATGTCATTAACTCCTAAAGCTTACACATCTGGTCACTATGTTTTTGCACTAACAATTAGTCCTTCACAAAAATTTACACCTTAAATTTTAAATCTAAAAATACAAAGCCCAGAACCAATACCTTTAGTAGTTATGACTTTTATTAAAAAGTAAAGTTGTTTCCAGGTTCTGGCTATCACAAACAATGCTGCTATGAACATAGTAGAGCATACACTTTTGTTGTATGATAAGGCCTCTCTTGGGTATATTCCCAAGAGTGGTATTGCGGGGTCCAGGGGTAAGTTGATCCCGAATTTCCTGAGAAACCGCCATACTGCTTTCCATAGTGGTTGCACAAGTTTGCATTCCCACCAGCAATGGATGAGTGTACCCCTTTCTCCACAACCTCTCCAACACAGGTCCGTGAGGGGTGCACCCACACACTGAGACAATGGGGATGTTCTACTGGGAACTCACCAAGACCAGCTGGCCTGGGTCTGGAAAAGCCTGGGATAAAACCGGACTCTCTGAACATAGCGGACAATGAGGACTACTGAGAACTCAAGAACAATGGCAATGGGTTTCTGATCCTACTGCACGTACTGGCTTTGTGGGAGCCTAGGCAGTTTGGATGCTCAACTTATTAGACCTGGATGGAGGTGGGGGGTTCCTTGGACTTCCCACAGGACAGGGAACCCTGATTGCTTTTCGGGCTGAGGGGGGGGACTTAATTGGGGGAGGGGGAGGGAAATGGGAGGCGGTGGCTGGGAAGAGACAGAAATCTTTAATAAATAAATAAATTTAAAAAAAAAGTAAAGTTGCTAGTAAAAACTAATAAAAGTAGAATAACACTTCTGGTAAAATAAAATGTTCCTTGACAATTTATTTTATGATTTTAGAAAACTTTTTATTTAAAAAGTTGGTCTACAGAGCTAGTTCCAGGACAGGCTCCAAAGCCGCAGAGAAACCCTGTCTCGAAAAACCAAAAAAAAAAAAAAAAAGTTTTTTCATAAAGTACATTTTCATCACGTTTTTCTTCTCCCCATACTCCTCCCAGGTTTTTCCCCACCTTCTTACCCTCCCCCCAATTTCATGTTCTCACTCCTTCTCAAAAAAAACAAAGTAAAACAACAAATAAACCCAAAAATGCTAAAGTGAAATTAAAAGCCCAGAGAATAAAACCCACGGAGCACGTTCTGTGTTAACTAACTCCTCCTGGACATGGGGCCTGCCCTGGGTCATGGTTGCTATATTCAGTCACACTGCATCGGAGAAAACTGATTTCCCTCTGCCAGCAGGTGTCAATTGCAAATAGCTTCTTGGGGTGGGGCCTTGTGTCTCCTTTTCCTTCTCAGAGCTGGAACCCCATCTGATGTCAGCTTCTGCAAGGTCCTGTGTGTGGTACCACAGTTCCTGTGAGTTTGTGCGTGTATCGGTCCACTGTGTCCTGCAGGCACTGTTACCCTGTAGTCATCATCCACCTGGTTCTTGTCACTTTCTTTTGTTATGCCTTCTCCCACATTGATCTCTGAGCCTTAAGGGGAGAGTTTTGATGAAGACATCCCATTAACAACCGAGTGCTTCAAAGTCTATAACTCTCTGCACATTGTCCAGATCTCTGTGTTAGTTTCCATCTCTTGAAAATCTTAAGCTATCTGCAGCACACTGAATGATGCATTGATCGATGGGTACACAGTGTGACATTAGGAGTCATTTTGTTTATAATAGAGCTATGCTTCTTTAGCTGAATAATAGCAATACAGTTTTTCCCCTAGGCCCCTCACCTACCTAGTCTCAAATTCTTGGCCACTTTAGCAGTATCGGGTATGAGTTGCATCTCATGAAGTAGGCCTTAAATTCAATCTAAAGGTGCTTGGTTACTCCTATTCTCGTGCCGCTATTGCACCAGAGTGTCTTGCAGTAGATCACAAAGTTTGTAGATGGGTAACATTAATGGTTACCTTCCTCCTCCCGTAGTGTAGTGTACCTTCTAGTTTTGTGAATGGTAGTTAGTAGGGATGAAGCTTCCAGTCGGGCACCAGCTCGACTTCTGCATGTTTGATGACAAGTAAGTGTTGTCATCAGCAAGAGAACTTTACCATCAAGTTATGGAGAGCAACCAATAGCCTTGGGGCTTGTAGTTTTATAAGTATATATAATAAAGAACTATCCCAACTTGCTCAATGCTTGCCTCACTGTATCAAGCAACTCTGAATTGCAAGGCAATCATCTGGCTATTTTTTTTTCTACTTGATGGAACAAACAACCAAGCTTAATTTGCTTCTAACTTGCCAGAGACTTTGGCACTGTGTGAAGTTTCAGCACAGCTGCCTAGCATATTGAAGAAAATGCTACCTCAAGTCAAAGGTGGGGCTCCAGGACAAGTAAACAAAAGCCATGCCAAGAAAGATGAACACACCCTCTTTTGAAGATTACTGCCAAGTGTCTCTAAGCCAAAAAAAGCATCTCACCCAGGCTTGCTTCATCTCTACCGTACCTCTTCCCTTCTTAATACCAAGGATGTCAATTACAGCCCAACAATTCTCCCTGAAGTTTCAAAAGGTCTACAGGTAGATAGTGAAGGGTGAGAATGATTACAATATATTGTATGCATGTATGAAATTATCAAAGAATTAATAAAATAATATGGATTGTTTTTTAAAAGAGAAAGTAACCTTTAATCCCTAAAAATAAAAAGATTAAAGAATTGGCTAACTAAAATCAGAATGATGCTTCTTTGCTGTCAGGTTACTCTCTGATAGAGAGCAGGCAAAGACAGGGCATATATGGTGGCTTGTGGCATTGCTGGGAGTACAAACAATTCAGTTCACAGTGCATCTTCTTGTCTGGGAAAAAGGCAGAGGCGTCGCTTGCTGACAAGCCCAACTAGATTCTTTGGTTGCTGTATCTGTCGCTAGGGAGAGCCATCTAACCTGAAAGGTGAGATATCGAATCTTGGAAATGTGTTTGGTGATGCATTCCCGGCCTTTGAACAAAGGGGACTTTGAGTGGGTTCTGAATCACAGTTCCAAAGCCCCAGCCCACAGGGACCACAAAGCACGAGGGGTATCATGTAGATCATTAACCAAGTAGCAATACTTGCCCAGTAACAGTTCCTGCTGAGACAAGCTTTGAATGTTGTTTTCTTCTACAATACTGAAAAAAAAAACATAAAAACAAACAAACAAAACCAGGTGCCTAGGCATAACCAGAAACAGGACAAAGATGCTGTTTCTGAGATAAAAATGGGGTGCAAAACACATGAAGTCTAAATTTTCCTAGATTTCTCCTTCCTTCAAAAATGTTGTGTTATACTATAATGAAGCCAACACTTCATTATAGTAAATTATTCACCTATAAGATACAAGTTGAGTCTGTAATCTGCACACCTTTATGATTGCTAGTATTATTAAGTTTAAATACAATTTTTAAAATATTCCTTTTATTTTTTTGAGATTATATGATGACATCATTTCTCCTTCTCCCTCCTTCCAAATTTTCCCATATACCACTCCTTGCTCCTTTTCAAATTCATGTCTTATTTTTTCATTAATCTTTGCTACATACATGAATATGTATGTATATACATGAACACTTTTTTATTGATTTTATTGAGCTCTATATTTTTCTCTGCTCCCCTCCCTGCCTATCCCCTTCCCTTTAACCCATGCTCCCAATTTACATGCTGGAGAGTTGTAGGGTAAAGGGAACACTCCTGCACTGCTGCTGAGAATGCAAACTGGTACAGCCCCTTTGGATGTCAGTATGGCAATTTCTCAAAAAATTAGGAAACAACCTTCCTCAAGACCCAGTAATACTACTTTTGGGTATATATCCAAAGGATGCTCAATTGTGCCACAAGGACATGTGTTCAACTATGTTCATAGCAACATTGTTTGTCAAAGCCAGAATCTGGAAACAACATAAATGCCCATCAACTGAAGAATGGATAAGGAAAATGTGGTACATTTACACAATGGAGTACTACACAGCAGAAAAAAATAACAACATCTTGAAATGGATAAAATTAGGCAAATGGATGGAGCTTGAAAACATCATTTTGAGTGAGGTAACCCAGACCCAGAAAGACAATTATCATATGTACTCACTCATAAGTGATTTTTCCACATAAAAGCAAAGAAAACCAGCCTACAAATCACAATCCCAGAGAACACAAACAACGATCAGGACCCTAAGAGAGACATACATGGATCTAATCTACATGGGAAGTAGAAAAAGTTTAAAAAACTTTTTAAAAATGTAGAGCTGGACATTCTATACAGAAAAACACATGACCATGTGCTTGGTCCTTAAAAATCCAAGTATCTCCAGGAAGAGGAGGTGTTGGTGGTTTAGGGAGACGGAGTGGGTTCAAATCTTTAAAATGACGAGAGGAATTTCTACAGCTTCCTTCTGATGAGCAAATTCATCGGGCAGGACGTGTCCGTGTGTAAAATTCCCCATGCATGTTTCACATTGAGACACTAGAGGGAAGCAAAGTAGGAAAAATACTGAAGACTGCAGGTAGTGCTTCTGAGAGAAAATCATTGCTTTCAATCTGATGTATTCTCTTATTTTGTTGGGTGAAAAGAGATTAGATTATGTTTTTTAAAAAGTTCGGATTTGATCCCCGCAAAACTCCAAGTTCACTTTCCAAAAGCAGACGTACAGATGAGTCTCAGAAGAGGCCTTACCTCTGTTGGAGTTGAGAAAACAGCAAAGCCCTAAGCCAGGTTTGAGAAGGGCTTGAGTTACACAGACCTGTTATTCAAGGCTTATTCAAATTCTGTTTAGGAAATTGCCTTCCCAATTACATGAAGCCATAATTAAAAGCAGGAGAACAACCCCTCTGACTTCTTTCTCCTTTTAGTGCACCAATGTTTTCAGAAACCGAGGAAGAAGTGCACGACTCAGTGTATTCTCAGACCTCATCTCCTCATCGAGGAAATGGAATGTGAGAGCTTTATTAAATGTAGTAGTAAGCTCTCTGGGAGTTCCTAGTGGCTAAATCTTCATCTGCTGTCTCTTCCTTCTCTTCACAGGAGCTGACGAAAAGGAAATGAGCAAACTTCAGGTGAGAGAGGGTTCCTCTTCTGCCAAGTTAGTGACTACATTCAAACATGTTTTACAGGTGGAAAACTTTAGGATTAGTTTGACTCACTAATGGTGAATGGAGACCCGAACTTGAATCTGTAATGGGCTTTATCAACTAATCTTCAAAGCAAGGGTTTTTGTTTGTTTGTTTGTTTGTGCTTTGTCAGGACAGGGTTTATCTGTGTATTCCTGCTGTCCTAGAATTTGCTCTGGAGACCAGGTTGATCTCCAACTCACTGAGATCTGCCTGCCTCTGCCTCCCAAGTGTTGGAATTAAAGACACGCACCACTAACACCTGGTTCTAAAGGGTTATACTTATTGAGGGAGAAAAACCCACCATGTCTCAGCAATTTGTTAGACAAATTTGGTGAGGCATATTTGAGTTTAAGACATATAAAATTCATGTCTATGTTATGTTTTTTCTGTTTGTATCTTTGTTTTGGTTTGGTTTTTGAGGCAGGGTTTCTCTGTGTAGCCCTAGCTGTCCTAGAACTTGCTATATAGACTAGGCCTCGAACTCACAGAGATCTACTTCCCTGTGTCTCCTGAGTGAGAAAATTCAAGATGTACACCATCATGCCCAACATGTAATAGTTTTAAAGACAGTTTTAAAATGGGAAAAACAATGTGATTGATGCTGCTTTGCTTATGATGTCTTTGTAAAGTCAAAATTTGTATGTCAAAAGATCCTGGAAATGTTTATTTGTAAGAACAGTGAGAATACTTGAGTGTAACTTAGTTCTTAGTCTTTTCTGAAATTTTAACAACTGAGATTTTACAAATTCGGGCTCAAATTTAATGATGCTTAATTGCCTAAATTTTTTCACTTAGTAATAGACCCTGAAAAAATAATTTGAGTGGTAGAATAACTGAAAATATTATACTTGTGTTTTATTTATTTATGAGTTTCAAAATGGAACAGTTTCCACAAGTCCTAAGGTCTGTAAGAATTACAACATTAATAATAATAAAATGATTGTAGCCCTTTTTTTTCTGTCATTGGGTTTTGAAATTGGCATACTCAACTAAGAATTACAGAATACAGCAATCCCATGCCCTACAGATATTTTCCTAAGCAGAGATGGAGAGTCTGTTTTATGCTACACATTTACAATGTGTGGAGTGGTTTCTACAATGTCAGTTCCATGGGAGAAACAGTTTTCTTTTTTCCCTTGCTAGTACCGTGTCTCTTGGCATGGGATACAGTCGAGCACAGAAAGCTTGATGAACAGAAAATGAAAAATACATCCTCAGTCTGAAAATATATTTCCAGTAAAAGCTGCATTAAAGCAACAAGAGAATCTGAGTTGCATTAATTCTGAATTTTCTGACTCAGTGAAAGGCCGCCTGGAGCGAGTTATGCAGAGGACTTTGAAAAATGGAGAAGCACATGTGATGTAACCCAGAGGAGCCACTGAAGTATTAAACATGGAAATACTATTAGCATTACCCCGGTTTACAAATGGCTGAACTAATTTATTTTAGTTTCTAGGAGAGGAGCGAGGTTTGGGTTGGCTATGGAAACACAGACAGTGAGAGACTGGTCTTTGTTCTCACTATAGTCATGGGCAGAGATCACGGTCCATAAGTAGAGTTAGGAAACTATAGTTCCATGACCTGCACTGCACGCCTTTGGGACTGACCTTTCAGAAAATGAAGAAGCAACAAACACAAGCAGAAAAGCTGGGGTTGCATGGACAATGTGTCCGGATGGTGAGCTTTCCCAGCACCCCAGAAACATAGCATATTTTTACACGTAGCTGATAGAGGAGGCAGATTAACCATCTCATCTTGTAGAGGGTTCTGTGCAGGAGCAGTCTCACATTGCAGCAATCTGGGAGGAGGAAATTGTGGTCAGTACACACTGCCAGCATCTGTAGAACCAAGGGAAGGCCTTGCTATCCCCAGGGGTGTGAGGCACTGTGTCTTTGACATGGCTATACTAAAGTCCACAGCATACATTCTTTCAGGACTTCACCTGCTCCCCATCACACCATTTTTATTAGATTGGTAGAAGCAATCTAATATCCCCAATCTAATCACCCCAACATGAGAATTTCTAAAATGGAAAAGAAGTACACAATGTCAAACATTCCTCACCTCTGTGCATCTCTGAGGGTCTTGACATTAATCAGCTTCTGATTCAGTTAGAATGGGGTGAGACCCACCCTTCTTGATTCTAACTGGTTGATACCAATCTACTAGTCTATGCCCTGATTGGTGAGTTGCAATATTTACCTGTTGCTTCTCTGTCCCATCAGTTTAGATTCATATCTTTTCATCAAATGAAAGTTTGACACCCACGTTTTCAGGTTTTGCCACACTGGAACAGGTACGGTGCAGCCAGCTGTACCAGGAATAAAAGGTATTGCAGCAAGGCTTAAAGTGAGGTTTTAGAGACTAGAAGGGCGTTAGGTGGAGCACTATCGTGCAAATTTCCCAGCACACCTCCCTTTTGACTCCCACATTGAACCTGGCATCTGTCCTCAACGTCTCGTCTTACAAAATGTAAATGAAAACACCACAGAAACAAGGCTTATCATAATACACGATTTTTTTACATATTTTTAATTTCACATTGGGTAGTAGGGAAGGTCACACTATATTTTTAATCTGATGTGTGATGGAGATTAAAGCTAAGAGGTTGCATGAATCTCAGAAGAGACTTTGAACTTTTAAACATTGTTGAGACTGTGATAGGCTCTGGGGACTTTTGAAGTTGGACTAAATGCATTTTGCAGTGTGATATTGCTACAAGCTTAAGGGGCCAGGGAGTAGAATGTGGTAGTTGGAATGTAATTGGCCCCCATAATCTCATAGGGAATGGCACTATTAGGAGATATGGATTTGTTAGAGTGGGTATGACCTTGTTAGAGGAAGTGTGTCACTGTGGGGGTGGGTTGTGAAGTTTTCTATGCTCAGGATACTGCCCAGTATTTCAGTCAACTTTCGGTTGCCTGCAAGATGTAGGATTCTCACCTACTTCCAATATCACATCTGCCTGTATGCCACCACGTTCCCTGCCATAATTACAATGGACTGAACTTCTGAAACTGTGAGGGAGCCACCCCAATTAAATGTTAATCTTTATAAGAGTTGCCGTGGTCATGCTATATCTCCGCATAGCAATAGAAACCATAACTAAGACAACTTCATACTATTATTCCCTGGAAAGTACATGTCCTAGTTACTTTCTACTGAAGTCATGAAATACCATGACCGAAAGCAACGTGGAAAGCAAAGAGCTTATTTGGCTTACATATCCCCAACTACAGTCCATTTAGAGAAGCCAAGGCAGGAACACAAACAGGGTGGGAACTGGAGGCAGGAGCTGATGCAGAAGTCACGAAGAGGAACTGTTTACTGACTTGTTATTCATGGCTTCCTCAGTCTCCTTTTTTTAATAGAACCCACGACCACCAGCCCAGGGATGGAACTGCCCACAATGGGCTGGGTCCTCCTACATCAACCACTAATTAAGAAAATGTTCTAGATGCCTGCCTGCTTACAGCCCAATCTTCTGGAGGTATTTTCTCAGTCTAGTTCCCCTCCTTTCAGATGACTATAGATTATGTCATAAAACTCACCTGGACACTAAGCTTAACTAAATAGTAGGTGGAGAACTGGTGGGGTGATGTACTGGGAAAACTGCTTGCTGTGAAGACCTGATTACCTGAGTTCAACCTCTGGAGCCCGCATAAAGGTGGAAGGAGAGAACCAGCTTCACAGTTATCCACTGACTTCCATGCACTTGCTCTTGTTGCCTGAGTCTGCTTGTTCGTTTCCTGGCCACCCAGACCCAAATAAGCACATAGAAACTGTATTAATTAAAACACTTGACCTATTAGCTTATGCATATTTCTAGCTAGCTTTTATATTTTAAATTAACCAGTTTCTATTGATCTGTGTATCACCACATTGTTATGGCCTACCAGTAAGATTCTGTCCAATGTCCAGCGTCTGTCTCCTGCTGCGGCTACATTGCTTCTCCTTGACTATACCTGCTTTTTTCTTCTATCTCTGCTTGGTATTCCTGCCTTGCTCTATTCTGCCTTGTCATAGGCCCAAAGAAGATTCTTTATTAACTAATAGTAATAAAACATATTTACAGCATACAGAGGGGAAACCCCTCATCATGTTCTCTCTCTCCCATGCATGTACACACACACACATACACACACTCATACACACCCTAATAATAATCATAACTTCAAGAAGAAGAGGAGGAGGAAGAAGAAGAAGGAAGGGGAAAAGAAAGGAGTTTCTGACCTATATAAATCTGGTAGGAATGATAAACTGTAGGTTTCCCCTGAGAGACGCTAGCAGGGGAAGAGCCTATAGCCTTCACATTAACTGTACCATGGAGTTGTCCTGTTGTTAGTTTAAATATATAATTAACAGACTTCTGATATAGCCTCCGACTGTATAAAACTTTATCTTCCTGTGTATTGGATGGACCAGTGAATATGAAGATATTTTTTATGTTTTTCTATGATTACATATGCTACTTAGGAAAGGCAGGGGTGGGGAGGTTCACAGAATTAAGTCTCTAACCAATTAACCCTGAGTTTGTCAATAAGGAAACTATCCTGGGGAAGAAAGATCAGGATAAATCAAGTGAGCCCTTTGCATGGAATTCTAAAGGGTATCCCTAAAAGGAGAGATCCCTATGGCCTTGAAAAAAATCAAGTCATAATACATCCAGGGACAGCAGAAAAGGAATTCTATCAACAGCTACTTTGGCCCAGTCCCAGATTAAACCACAGACCAGCATCATGTGAAGTGAAGCCTTTGAGTGTGATTAGGGACTCCAAACTCTGGCAAAACTACTGACCCACAAAGATGTGAAGTAATCTGATCTTTTAATTTGCTAAGTCTGTAGAAATTCATCATGCATTAATACAGTGTTTAAAGAATTTTCTGTAGTTTAAAAAAAATAAATGTGGACTCCACTGCTCTGCATATTAATGGTTTGTGCTTTTCTGGAATGATCTCTGTTGCGAAGAGAAGTTTTATCAATAAGGGAAGAAAGCTACACTGTAGGTCTAAGACAAAACATTGCTACACCTAAGGCTCAAGGAACTCTATGGAAGAAGAGGCAGAAAGGTAATATGACCCAGAGGATCAGGGAGTTTGCTGTGAGGTTGTGTCTCCTAGCAATATCAGAAGCTACACCCATAAATTCTCACCAACATTACTGTCCAAATATGAATTAAACAAGGAAGACATCAAAGAACATGCCAAACTGAGTGGGGGAAAGGCCACAAGGCCTCAATTCTGCACAAAGTACTACAGGTAACTGAGTAAAACTGGGAGCAAGAGGGGTGGGTCCTCCCCAGGGAAGAACATGCTCATTGTCCAGTATCAAACAGTCATCCATAAAAACATACATACAAGTCACATTATATGGGCTTAACAGGTTATATTTAGGGATACATGTGTATATACAAATACATATTTGTAGTAAGGAAGGAGCTGCTTGTTTGTCCCAGCCACCCCAAACTGAAATAACCACATGAAAACTGTATTAATTAAATCACTGCTTAGACCATTAGCTCTAGCTTCTTATTGGCTAACTCTTACATACTAATTTAACCCATTTCTATTGATCTGTGTGTCACCACATGGCTGTGGCTTACCGGGAAAAGTTCCGAAGTTTATCTCTGGTGGGGCCACACAGCTTCTCTCTTGTTCCTCCCTTCTTTCTCTCAGTGTTTAGTTTGGTTTTCTCTACATCACCTCCCCTTTTCTGTTTAAATAAAAAAGAAGGTTTTAACTTTGGCATAGTAAAATTACATATAACAAAACAGGTATAAAACAGGAATTACAGTTAAAATATTTATATCTACTTTATTTTTATCATAACTAAGGAAAACTTTAACTATAATTATAAATTCTTTAACTCCATCAAAGACTCCAAAAGGATGTAATATTACCTAATTAATACATTATAAGTAACTTCTAAAACTCTAGAAGTGACAGAGACATCTCACTGCCTGGACAGTCACCCAAAGTTCTTTTGTAGCATAGGGGCACCCATCTTCAGCCTACGGGCCTACAGTACCTTCTATGAAGCAGGAAATTTCAAAGACAGGTCTACCTATTTGGTAGTTTGTTAGGCACTTTTTTGTGTGTCCTGTAGAATGTCTGGCAGACTGTTTTCCTAAAGCAGGAAACCCGAAGGATCATCTTACCTTTAGGCAAATTTAGCAATCATTTCTCTGCAGGTCTTGCATGTCCAGTTCATCAAGCAGTCCAGGCAAGAGCAGTTCCTTGCCCAAATAGCTAACCAACTCCATAAGGAGGCTCTTCAATGCCCATCATCCTCTTGAAGTAGATTGGTGCTGCCAGGAGCAGATGCGTCCCATTGTCATAAAAAAAAAACACCCTAAATTCTTAAACATTTTAAATACCATATTCTATAGTCTTTGAAAGGTTTGAAGAATGCCTATCCATCTGAAATATATCTATGTACACCTAGAAAATCTAACTAACATGACTACAAGCTTGACTATTATAGATGACTATTTATTATATTACATTTTTAAATGAGCTGCACAAACCCAATACCTTAATCAAGAGCAGAAATATACATATACAAAAAATTGACCTTAAATTTATGTCAATAAACCAAGACCCATACCCATGCAAATCTCTATCACTTATCCCCCTTTAAATATAAACAAATATTTATAGACAATATTTGGGAATATGTCCATAGTTCTGTCCAAACTTCTTCCTGATGTTTATTGGCAAAGTATATTTTTGAGGTGTGTTCAAGGCAACCTTTCAGAGGGTCTTCATTCATCAAACCACATTAGTCCGGAAGGATTCCACAGGTTCTCATCCTCTGTGGAAACAAAAGAAGAACCTCTTTTCCAAAGTAACATATCCTTAGACTCAAATTCTGAAGTCAAGATACATATAAAGTATATCTGTTGGTTACTTAGCTCTTTCACAGTCAAAAAGTTCAAAGAAATTACAATAATATACATAATCCAGACTCTCTGTGAATTTTCCATCTTTACATGGCATGTTTTTCTTTACTCATTTTAATCTATGACTATCTGTACTCTGTCTCTTTAAAGATTTTGTTTTATCTTTTAAAAAACAATTTATTTCTTTTTATAATGCTATGTACTCTTTTTCTTCTCTTTCCCAAGCCTACGCACATTTCTCCAACACTGTGACCCATTTGAGGTCTTTTATGTCTGAATCTGTCCTATTGGGTGCAAATTTATAGTAAGGAGGGAGCTACTTGTTTGTTCCGGCCGCCCCAAACCAAAATAACCACATAGAAACTGTATTAATTAAAACACTGCTCGGCCCATTAGCTCTAGCTTCTTGTTGGCTAACTCTTACATATGAATTTAAGCAATTTCTATTCATCTTTGTATCACCACATAGCTGTGGCTTACTGGGAAAAGTTCCAACATCTGTCTTTGGTGGGGCTACATGGCTTCTCTCTTGCTCTGTCTTTCTTTCTCCCAGGATTTGGTTTAGTTTTCCCTGCCTACCTAATTTCTGCCCTGCTATAGGTCCAAAGCAGTTTTTTTTTATTCATTAATGGTATTCACAGCATACAGAGGGAAATCCTACATCACATACAAGTATGTAATAACAATTAATGAAAAAAAAAAAGAAGCCATGAATTTGAAGGAGATCAGGAAGAAGTATATTAAAGGATTTGGAGGGAGAAAGGGAAGGGAGGAATGTTGTTATTAAATCACAACCTAAAAAAAACCTTCTGGGTTTGAACTGAAGAATAAAAAACAGTAAGGAAAATCAAAATAGGAAACTCAGGATGGGCTTCTAGGAAAGAGGATTAAAACCTTTTTTTCTTAATCTGTTAACAAAGAAATATATCTAATTGGAGGATTGAATCCAAAGTCAGCCAGCTCAAGGGCAAGAGCTAATACACTCTGTGTAATTGAACTGACAGTTTCTGAAACAGAGGTGTTGAAAGACAAACCCGAGTTTGAATCATGTATATCTCGCAGAACTAATTCACTGAAAGCACCCCAGACACCAGCAACTGTCATGCCTCCCCACTGATTAATGATAGCAAAACTAAGTGGAAAGAGAATCTGAAACAAACAATACAGCTATCTTTCAATCAAACGCAGAGATGATAATATCCACACACCGGGCTGGGCTCCATTCTAGCACCGCTGAGGGCTCAGAGAAACGTGGAATTTACTGAGCATCCACAGTGAGCTAAAGCCTCTTCCGTGTGTGCAGAACTTCCATTTTAATGCATTATCGACTGACAAAGACATCTTTCTGCAATGGCTATCTGTCTCTTGCACCAATCAATGGGGCGAGTAATCGCTTTTGAATACTTTAAGCCCCCAAATCATTCTGCTTCTTCCAGGAGAGTGTAAGTTGTTTGTATTTACTAGCTTTTGTATTTGACAATATGCATTATTTATTATTTCCTCAAACTGTGTTTTATGTAGGTCAAAACAGTAAGCCCGGAATTCCCATAGCAGCCCTATCCCCTCAATTTTAATCCCAGTGGGCTCCATGAGAAATGAAGACCAAATGACCCCTCATCTCACCCCTAATATATATTTTCCCCATAGAGTTAGTCACTGCCTGGCATATCCTATATGTACTTACTAATTTGTCTTCTTCCTCTAAAATGTTACTCTACTGAGTATGGAATTTGTATTTGTTCTGTTCCTAATAATCAATCTTCAATGTATATAATATAGTGAGCAATCAATTGTTAAAACAAGAATCAAAATTAAAAATAGTCTACTACACAATGTAATTATACTATTTCAGGCTATTTTTTTCTGAAGGACTCTAGGTCAATATATCAGGGAGATACTTGCCTGTCAATGTTTGTTGCAGCCTTATTCTCAGTTGCTAAGCCATAGAATCAACCTAGGAACTCAACAACAAAGGAATGGACAAAGAAAACAGGGTATGTATGCACAATGGAATTTTACTAGGCATAAGAAAGATCAAAGTTATGTTATTTGCAGGAAAAAAGAATGTTGGAGACCAGCTTTGACAAAAATGCCAGTTACCAGGGTTGGGACATGGGGATTAGAAAAAAGTAAGGAATACGGAGACACGAGTGAAAATAATAAAAACAGAAGCATAGGGTAGTACCGGGAGGGAGTTCCAGTACTGAAATTGGATGCATTTAATTTCCATTTGCTTAAAATACCCTGATTCCAAAAGGTAGGAGTAAGATTTTAAAAAAAAAACTGCATTAACATGATACAAGGAAATGAACATACCAGTTGAATGTTGCAGGCTACATTCTTAGTTAAACATTCTGTTGCTAGAACAAGACATCCGAGACCAAAACATTCTGTAGGCAAACCACTCCCTGGGTGGAATCCACAGTTATCTCCCTAAGGACGTAGGAACTTAGTAGCATCCTTAGACTTTAATTTGGGATATAAACATATTTACTTCTGTTGACAATAACCTTGAGAGAGCAGAACTCTCAGCCCTAAATCCAGGTGGGAAATCTGTTTGAGGTAGAAGCAGACAACACAACCTTGAAGGGAACAGAAGTAAATTCCAACTCTCTGGTTTTTGGTCAGGGTAGAATGGCAACAGCTTTGAGCAAGCTAAAACTCTGACCTTCAGACAAAGTAGAAATAGGCTCACATTTTTGGGCCTCCACAAAACACACAACTGAAGATACATTAAATGAGTTAAGCTAGTCTTGGAATGATAAATATCTGTTTTCTATCATTTGTGATCCCAATGAATGAATGTCTGCATGTGTGTGTATCACATATATTATACATAAAAATAGAAATGATATATATATGATTCATAAAAATAGAAGTGACCTGTATGGGGAACAAAAAGGGACTAATATTAGGAGACATGAGAAGTGGGAGGAGAGGAACATGGGGGAAGATGTTTAATACATAACACATATTTCTATGAAAATGTTCTCTTATGCAAAAACAATTTGATTTTCCACTTCCCTTTAGCTCCTAACAAGACATAGTAAACTCTAATTTCCCCCTAGATTTCTGCAAGTTTATTAGTTTTAACCTCACTTGGCACTACTTTATAGACAGGATTTTCTATGTGCATATAAAAGAAACTGACTATCTAATTAAAGAATAGAAATTATTCTAAGGTTCCTGGGAATTTCACATACATTCTCAAAAGGCTTGAGAAGCATATTTATGAATGTTTCAGCCATAACCAATTCCAAGACTAGACTTTATTAAGCAAAGCTATCTAGAAGTACCTGCTAACACCAGACCCCATAGCACACTAGGGAACCCTTATGACTAGACTCTGCTGCTATTGTCTTTGGGAAATGGTTGCTACACCACTCCTGAGTGTTCAAATATATTCTCAGATGCCCAATGGGCAGAGTAGGTGGACCTGATCCTTAACCTAACTCCAGGCCCTCATACAAGTATATGGAAAGAAGAACAATTAGCATTTCATCTCAAGGAAAACATTTCCCAGAGAATGGGTTCTTATGCTTGCATAGGAAATAAAACTTTAAAATAAAATGTTTGCATCTCTGCTTCAGTGAGGCCTCGTGAGAAATGGCTGGCACTAGCTGTAGCTTCAGCTTGTCCATTTCCTTCACTTCCAGCTGACTGTCCTCTTCCCTGCTCCCTAATCCTATTTGCTGCTTCCCTTCCATCCCTCACTAGTCTTTCTTTCTATTTTATTAACGTATGCATTTATTACCTCTCCATTTCCCATTCTAGGTTAGCTATGTAAGTTTCTCAATGACAAAAAAAAAAAAACAGACATGAAGCTGTGTTACACAAATTAAGGACAAAAGGATGGGAGCCAGGTATTTCAACATCTAAAGCTAGCACTTGAAAAATTCCTCAAAACATAATGTATTCACTAGGTCTCCTCTTGGCCAAGTATTTTATCTAGCTTTTCGTGTATTCATGCCTGTTCGCTCCAACTATAATTATTCCAAATTGTTAATTATGTTTAATAGTACATTTCCTCCAAAGCAGTAAACACATACAACACATACACACAGACACACACAGCGACAGAGAGAGACACACACAGACACATACAGAGAGAGATTCACACTCTGAATTGACATCCAAAATTATGAATTATAATTATAAGCCAAAATGAGAGATAACAGCATTTTATGCTAGAAGAGTTCCTCTATGTAGCCTTGGTTATCCTGGAATTTGCTCTGTAGATCTGGCTGGCCTCAAACTCAGATATCCACCTGTTATGATACTTTGTTTATGACCCAAAAAATAAAGCTTGCCTGAGGATCAGAGTGCAGAGCTAGCCACACTTGCTAGCCATAGAAGCCAGGCAGTGGTGGCACGTGCCTTTAAATCCAGCACTTGAGAGGCAGAGGGATCTGTTAGTTCAAGGTCACGTTGGGTTACGTAAAAATAGTCTAAAAGAGAAACAGAATTCACACAAAGATGCTTCTATTATTTGGGACCCCATGCCTTTAATCCCAGCACTAGAGAGGTGGAGACAGGAGCTCAGTGCAGTCAGTCTGAAGCAGTGTGAGAAGGCATTCGGTCTGAGAAGGAAGTCTGAGGACAAGTTCGTCCCTTTGGTCTGAGCATTGGTAGAGGTAAGAACTCTGGTGGCTGGCTGCTCAGCCCCTCTGATCATTCAGCTTTCACCCCCTAATAGCTGACTCCGAGTTTTTATTATTAAAACCAAACAGAATTCATGCTACATCCACCTGCCTCTGACTCCATGTACAGCCGTCCCTGGCTAAGTTTCATTTTCCTTTGATTTGGGCATTTCCAAGAAATAATCCTTGCTAAGCTCTGCTGTGTTTTCATATCAAGCAAGGTCAAGACATCCATGCAGTCTGTCTACACACAGTCCATCTTCGCGTTGTCTGCTCAGGGACAAACTTTTAATAGTACCCTGAAAAAAAATCCAGATGGATCCCTTGTCCTTCTGCCCTGGGAGTATACACCAGGAAGGTGGCCATCAGTGAACCAGGACACAGGACTTGTCTATCAGGTAACAAACACGCAAGTGCTGTGACTGTGACCTTCTCCATCTCCAGAGCTGAGAGGACAAATCTCTACTGTGAATGGTGCTCTTTGTCACTTCCGTGTGAGCACACTAAGATGACTTTATTCTATCATAAGCTGAACTCAGAGACTGTACACATCATAACACCAAACACAACATCACAATTAGTAGCTCAGACAAAATTTCCACCTACGGAAACTAGGTCACTTCACAGAAAAACAAACGGTAGTGTTTGCGAAGGGCAGGGTAGACGCAAAAGCATACTAGGTTTCCTATACAAGTCACCCACAAAAAAAGAATCAAGCCACTAAAACCAGCTCGAGTTAGTTAAAATGCAGTGATAAATATATTTAAAGTGTGTATTATTTTTAAGCCACCATAGCCGTGAAGGCTATTCCCACTAGCCTCAACTAACTTCCTAAAGTATAATTTTATCAGTTCACTCTTTCCCTCAGATTTCTCACTGACTCTCAAAATAGAACCCGGCTCTACAGAAATGGAGATAGCATGTGAGCGCTAGTAAACAAAGCCTGATTTAATTCGCCCAGCAGTCCCTCCTCCACTTGCCCAGTGCAAGAGAATGGAGTTTCTCCTGTTGTCATTACCACATATTAAACAGTCTATCCTCCTAGCAGAAGAGGAAACCCGGCCTCCTAATCCTCCTCCCACGCGATGACCCTAGCAAGTCCTGCGGCTTCTCAAAGTTCATCTTCCGCATTTGCAAGATGACGAACGGAGACAGTAGGTTTCCCAGCGCTGAAAGATTGTCATCATTGGGTTGCCAGTCCCCTTGGACGTGTTCCTCCCCACCCCATGCTGGTTCTTTCCATTTGGCTTCATTAGTCAAAGTCACCGGCCAAAGGAGAAAAAAACACAAGTTGTACAGCTGCAAATTCTGAGTCAGGTAAGCAAATAATAATAATAATCTAGTTACTCAGCATTTGCATAATGTTGTGTTACCTCTTCAGGCAATTGTATTTGGCCATTAATCAACACGAAACACCATCATAGGCCGTAAGAAACAGTGACATGGGAAATTGACATCGACAGAATTTTTTTTACCAGGTCAAAAGCGGAACAAAAGAGAAAGACATTAAAATATTAAAATGGGAATGTATGGCTATGCTTATGCGAATCACAAGCCGTCTTTCGGAAGGAGCGTGAGGCAGAACACCTCGGAAGGTGACAGCGAAGTCTGTCTTAGACCCATTCCTGTGTCTGGGTCCTTCCCCTCTGTATTCCACTCGCTGGGGGACTGCAGACTGTTTTCCTCCTTTACAGGTGGCCTGATGTGGGCCTTGCTTTGGCCTTCCCATAGGCCCCTTCCCTCTTATCATTGCATGCAACCTGCCCTGCTCATTCACTATGCAAGCCAATGTTTCCCTTAACCTTCAATAAACCAAGAGTTAAAATCTGCCTGTCTTGCCTTCCACACTCATTGTCTATCTGGCCTCTGCTCTTCCATCTCCTCACTCACCCACTCTCCTCCTCTTTATCCAGAAAGACTCCTCGAACCATCCTCCCTCCCTCCCCCTGTTCCTCCTGGGACTCTGTCCACCCCTCCTAGGCCTACCATTTCCATTTCTGTCTCCACCTGCTCCCCCAAGCCCATTCTATTGTGTTCTGCCAAATTTCAGTCTTTCCTAGGCTGGTGTTTCATCTTGAACGAGTGAGACTCCTTTGGGAAATCACAAAAACCTATCAGCTTTGACCTAACATCCCGAACCCCATCTTCCTCCCCTCATTTAAATTTCAACACATTAGAGGTGACATTAACTGATAATTGAACTTTAATTTGGGTAAAGGAAAAAAAAATTTGTGGGATTTCAGAATAAAGTCTTTAAAATAGTAATAACCAAATAAAATGTTATCTCTGGGGCTGGGGAGATGGGGAGATAGTTCCAGAAAGTACTTATCTTGCAAGAACGAGGACACAAGTTCTATTCTAAGATCCACATAGAGCCTGATTTAATTCTTTGTTTTTTTTTTTTTTTAGATAAATATTCTCTATTTGTGTGGGCTTGACATGGGGAAGGTAGGGTAAGCCTGACTTAAGCTCCCAAAGCGGGTGGCTTAGATGCATCTGCGCCCAGGGACATCCCTAGACAGCTAAGACCCACATTTAAAAAAGAAAATGCCGAGCCTATTAGTGCTTGTAATCCTAACAGCAGTGGTAGCTGAGAAACCTGGAGCTTACTGACCAACCTGGTCTCCTTGACAAGTTCCAGGTCAGAGAGAGAACCTGTCTCAAAGAAGAAAGGTAGGCAGCTTCTTAGGAACAACACCCAAGCCTTCTGACACTATGAATGCACACAGGTGCATAAGCACCACCACACGCACACACACAACCAATGTACTGAGTATTAGACAGATACATGAGAAGTAGATATGCAAATAATAAAAAATGCCAGCATGCCTGTTGCAGTAGAGGCATAATTTCAGAAAAATATTACAAAACCAGGTGCCACCCTGTCATAGTTCTATTAGAAGACAATAAGACTGGATGTTTACATTACTAACACTGTGTATTTGAGCCTTTTGCAGGACAGAATTATTCTCTTGATATCTTCACATGCTGTACTTGTGTGTAGTACACAATGCTTGCTGAACAGGACTGCGGCATTCGTTAAGCCTAGTGCCATGAGAAAGATTTAAGAGTTACAGCTGAACTGAATCTTAAAAGATGAGTTGGAAGTTCCCATGAAAATAAAATAATAAACTAGGGTTTGTAAAATCATGGCAGTGTGAAATGGTAATAGCAATAACGACAGCTACCATATGTAACATCTAGTATCCCAGGAAGTCCGCTAAGTTTAATGCTTACATCAATTGCGCAATCCATATAAGCATAATCTTATCTGGAGCAGCTGAGACGTGCAATAATTTATTTAAAATAATAATAGCAACAACATGCACACTACATCTGAGTAATGAAACTGACACGCGCGCGCCCATACACACACACACACACTCACAAGGGACAGTATGTGCCTATTAGCCAAAGCCCTCAAGTTAGATCACACTGGACATTCCTTCAAAACCAAGCCAGCTCCTGAACCAACCCACTCATCACTACATTGTCCCTGTCTCAGCGCCCCTCTGAGTGGATAGCCTCTGTCCTCACACCCTTGTCACGACCGTTTTCGTGACTTGGCTCTCCTATCTGATTGCTGCTCTTGGAGCCTATCCCATCTTTCCTTCTCTCTGTTA
The DNA here is from genome assembly GCF_018167655.1 of Microtus oregoni. Lineage (NCBI taxonomy): Eukaryota > Metazoa > Chordata > Mammalia > Rodentia > Cricetidae > Microtus > Microtus oregoni. Next base: position 36,871,084 of record NW_024543060.1, on the reverse strand, counting down.
CTGGTTTTTCTGGTTTTAGGTGGTATGTCTCTGTTTCTAGTACTTTCTCATCCTGCTGTCTCTGTCTCATTTTTATGCCTTTTGAGAGAAACTCGCCGTGGTAGGAGAATCATCTATAGTCGCCATTTGTGGGTTTGATCAACCCAACAAGCAACTCCTATTTTGGTAGTGTCCTAGTACAGACTAGGGTAGTGGGAGAACACACATACTGCACGGTAGTGAGTGAACCAATGTGCTCCCTCCCTCCCTCTCCCTCTCCCTCTCCCTCTCCCTCTCCCTCTCCCTCTCCCTCTCCCTCTCCCTCCCTCTCCCTCTCCCTCTCCCTCTCCCTTCCTCTCTCTCTCCCTCTCCCTCTCCCTGTCCCCCTCCCCCTCCCCCTCCCCCCCCCCTCTCTCTCTCTCACTGTCTCTCTCTGCCCAACTTGCCCATGGACCAGTGAGTCATTTGGCCTAAGATAAACAAGCTCAGAGACCTCTGCAACTCAGTGCTTCCAAGGATCAGCAGAAGCAGCAAGCTGAAATGTTTCGGTAGAACTTTTGTTGTTCCTCTCTATGCCCCCAGACAGACAGATGCTCCAGGGAACTCTCTTTTCTAAAGCTCTTGTAGGCTCCTATTGTTATGAGAACCAGCCATCTATCCAGTGAGTTTCCTATTGAGGTTAAATTAAATGGATTCGTTTTCTATTGCTTGCAAAGAGGAACGCAAACGGAACTACTGTCGTTTTGGCCCTCACATCTGAGCTGCCTTTGGCGATGGCCTTTACACCCGCTGCCTTTGGTGTAAGCTCCTGTACACACTCCAATACAGTAAAACCAGGCTGGCCAGACCATGGGACCAAACTCACTGCAGCTTCTATCTAGAGACCCACGGTAGCCCCTGCATTCAGGAAGAGGCAGTTTCTCCTCCTCTCACAGAGTCTAGAGCAGTATTTCAGGAGAGCTGGTGTGGTGTTTATATCCTGAGGGGATTAAGACAGCGACCAGCAAAAGTCTGAAGATACCTGAGAAGGAAACAGGGGTGTAGACAAAGATGGAGATAGGCGTAGCAGAGGGATCCTTTTGGAAAATGAGAGGCATCCCTTCACCCTCCCCTGGAGAGAAGAGATAAGGCAGTGTCTGTAAAGGTAAGCATTTTCAGTTAACTGAGAGAACAGCATAGAGAATAGTCTGTGTTCTCTGGAAGGAGAGAGCCAAGGTCGTCTGCTGACTAGAGTGTAGGAGTGAGAGGGGGAATGGCTAACATGACTGAGGTCTTGGAAAAGCTGCCACGAGAAGCTGGCAAGGGAGGCCACTGGTAGCTGGCAGGAGGACCCTCAAGCTGCAGAGGCTACTGCTTCTATTTGCATCTGCTAAGAGCAATTAGCCGCACAGACACATTTCAGACAAAGGATGCACAAATCGTCCCTGAAACTTTTCCAGAGAAAAATCAGGGACTTGCAAACGGGAACTGATTTCACAGAGCAGCAAGAGATTCAGTGTAGCTTTTCAATCTTGCAGCTTTGCAACTATTCAAACTGAGCTCCTTTGCTGGTCCAGAGAAACTGGTCCAAAGGAAGCAGGAGAAGGCTGAAAGTTGTTCTTAGAGAATTTGGATGTTTGTCTGACCTATAATTTTGAGACGAAGTTAACTTTGCATACCAAAGTATGACAGAAAAATTAGGCAAAAATACCTTTACTGGATACTTACCAGATATCATATATTAACTACCAGAGCATTTAGAATTGATATTCCTCTCAACAAATTGTTAAAAGTGATTTTTTAAAAAATTATTGTTGATGGAAAATGTAGCCATCAAAACGGCCCTTGTTTTTACTGATGAGAACAATGGAAAGCTTGTGTCCCAAGCCTCTCAGGAATAACGCACCCGGTTTGGACACACTGTGTGTGCGGTTGTGCGCAGGGATGCACACGCAATGATTGACTCTTAAACACGCCCCATCTGCTAGATCTGGAAAGCAATCGCCCCCATCCACCCAGTATAGACTTCATTGTAGATTGCTAGTTAGACTCAAGTACACGTCAGGAAATGAGTAACCGCATCAGCTGGCCAGGCCCAAAAGAAGACAGCATCTGGACACAATTCAACATGCAATTTCAGCTTTTGTTTCATTTTGAATGAAAAAAAAAAGTTGGCTGAACAAATACCTATTCAAATCCTGAAAAACTGGTGCTCGCAAAGAAGACTCTTATAATGAGAGTGGCGGGGGCTACCCTACTGAATATCAAGGATCTGGGTGGAATTCCTGCCGAGATCTAGTGGTTTCAAGTCAAGACAAATTAAGTCAAAATAGAGATTAAAATCATTTATCTCTTGCTCTTCGCAAACCCCAAAGCATCACATTCTTCTGGGATGACTCTCAGGCAATGGGGTTTTTATTTGAGACAGGATTTACTCTGGGGAGAAAACAAAAAGATAATCCATTTGAAAGTTGATGTAACTCATCGCAGCCGCTAGAGGTCAGTCACGACACTGAGGATGAGGGGCGAGAGCTCCGATTACAGCCTTAAAATGAAAGCCGCTGGCACGATTTTAAAAGCATTTGCTTGAGCAATACAAAAGAGGAAGAGAAAATGACATTTTGCTGATCCCGTTCATGTAACCTTAATGAGAAACAGCAGTAAACAGGTCACACGAGCCTGTGCACGCTTTCATTTCCAGGAGAGCAGACTGCGGCCCGTGCCCTCTGATGACAGTTGGAGGGCCGTGATTCAGCATGTAGGATGCAATGAGGTCAGGCTCTCAATCCTCTCTGTGATTTCACCTGCCTACGAAATAGCAAAAGATCACGGCGGCCGGGCAACCGCACCACAACAAAACACAAATCACTGCCACCTGACCTTACTGGACCTTCCACCGTGGCTGCATTGGTAGGTTGTTCGTGTGGTGGTGGTGGTGGTGGTGGTGGTGTGTGTGTGTTCAATATAAGTGACGCTTTTTTAGATTATGAAGTCAAAATGATTCTTTATTTAAAAAAAATCCCCACAGCTCTATTTAACCCACGCTATTGGTGGGAGGTGAGGAAGAAGTGACTCACAAGGCCACAAAAAATGCTTGTGAAAACGCAGAGAAATGGTGACAGGCATTGAAGCACTGGTGTCTGAAAACACACGTAATGAACTGGGCTGGGGGTGGGGAAGACACAATCAAGAACTGATTCCAAACGCTAGGGAAAATATCTGCTCTAAAGCTAGTAAAGAAGGCTAAGATCCTGAAGCATGAGTTATTTTCTGTTAGTTCAATGCTTACATATTGCTCTTAGCCATTTTCAGACAGAAACGTCTGTGTGCTGTGTAGTGTACCAGGAAGCATTTTGGACGTGTGCTATTGCTGAACTCATTGTGGGCATGTGACCATTGAGTTTGCAGATGTTAAAAGTAACTGAAGACCTTTCGGGGACTCCAGGCAGGCATGTGAAGAAGGACAGAAGTCCAATGCTGAACTCTGATGGCCAGTGTCTGTCCTTCCACAGATGACAGCCTGGATTCTTGAAGAAAAGGTCTCTGAGATGCTTTGAGGAACACCCAAGGCTTAGTTCTTCCAAGTAAAATGATTCGTCCCAGTTCGTTGGCAGGAAAAAGAAATGAGAGAGAAACTTAGCTCTGTGACCACTTCCCCAACAGTCTGTCTAAAACATAGCTGCAATTAATTTATTGAACATATTTTCTCATACTCTATTTTTAGAAAACTGCTTCTCACATGAGTACAAAGAGAAACAAACCACACGATCAAATGTTAATATGTTCTGTCATAACTCTTTTTACCACATTTTGCTCTAACTCCTCTCTGAGAATCTCTGTGACCTTGGACTTGCTGTTCCTATTCTTTCCATAATAGTGATTTGAATGGGAACAGTAGAACCAGCAAGTGTAGAAGGGTTCATTGGAACCTTTCTCCTTACAGTGAGAGACAACTCCTACAGTTCCTGAAGAGAACCTTCGTGGACCACATGCTCCGAATAGCAAAGGCGTTTTATAGACCTACTTCTATGGCAGGCAGAGAGCCCAGACTGCCCCGTGCAACTGCACAGGCACTTAGGCAAGGATGAAAGCCCAGATCCTGAAGTGCCTGCAGGTTTTAGATCTGTTGATGCAAGGGTAAAACGTGCAGTTGAATAGATGGCAGACATTTCCCTCTGAAGCTTGCCTGGTCTTGCCAGGAAAGAGAAGCGCCCCTCTAGCATTCCTAATTGTACCTTTTAGACTGTTTTATAATTACTGCACACTTCTGAAGCGGAGCTGTGTCTCACACATCCAAAAACTTCCTAGAACTATATTGCTCATTTGGAACTCCCTGAAGGGTGACTGCCTGAACTAGGCTGCAGTGCTCACAAAGGAAGGGGCTCACCCCACACATTTCCCCAGTTACCCCTCACTTGTAACGTACCTCAGTTCCATCCAGAGGTGCAACCCAGAGCTTACACAAATGTAAGTGAAAAATAAACTTGATGTCAGAATAAAAAGTGAAATAAAGCTCTGTTTGTTTTTCTCAGAGTTGGGAGAAAGACCTCAAAATTCATTTTGATCACTTAGTAAATAACAGCACCAGTCAGGAAAAATAAGTGTCTGGTGCTTGTGTCCAGTACCCCATCCTCCCTCCTTCCCTCGTATGCTCTTTTCCCTACTACTTTCCACTTTTTTCTCTTTTTCTCCATTATTACACTTTTAAATAGATAAAATGAAAAATGCAAAGTAAGGGAAATGTGAAGGGACCCAACTGATGTGGGATTTCCCTCTGTAAATGTTCTGAAGATGTTCTGTTGCCATTGGTTAATAAAGAAGCTGCTTTGGCCGATAGCTTAACAGGGTAAAGCCAGGCAGGAAATCTGAACAGAGATGTAGAGAGATAAAGTAGGCGGAGTCAGGGAGAAACAATGTAGCCTCAGCAGGAGACAGGCACCCCCTCCGGAGTCCGTGGAATCTTTGCCATGACCTCGTGGAGATGCACAGATTAATAGAGATGGGTTAGTTTAGGATATAAGAGTCAGCTAGAAATATGCTTAAAATATTGGCCAAACAGTCTTGCAAATAATATAGTTTCTTTGTGATTATTTCGGGTCTGAGGAGCCAGGAGCGAACTAACAGCCTCAATCTATACCCAAAATTCCACAAAAATGGCCCAGTGTAATGGAATTGTCTTCAGTGTGCAACACCAGGGTATGCCTCACTGTGGAGGAAATGGCAAATTCATAACTTCACTTGTCAACTATGTATATTTTAAAAGTCAATATAGTTTCCGAAAATGTCCTTCTTTACTTAGCATACGAAGTAACAGGTGTCTCTATGGCATTCCTTGCACAGTTTCTCTGGACCTCCCCAGTCTTCCTTCATCTCCCTGCTCTCCATCACCCTTCCTCCTCATATCCCCCTCTTTAAATGCCATTTTTATTCTATTACTCTTCGCACTCCTTCCCTCACAGCCCGGTTTTCCATTCTCATGGCCCCTTCTCAGTTCCCTGGCCTCTGCCCACACTCACTCCCACATTAACACATGCTAATAAAATTTAGAAGCTAGGATTCGCATATGAGGAATGACACATGGTAGTTGTCCTACACTATCTTATTCATAATATTTTCTAGTTCCATCCTTTTGCCTGCATATTTCAATTTTCTTTACGGCTGAATGAAATTCCATCATGTATACATGGGTGCCACATTTCATTGTCCAGTCCCCTGCTGGTGGACACCTAGGCAGATCCATTCCCTTGCTATTTGACTTTATTTCTGGAACTCATTTTACCAAAATACAATAGTTTCCCAACTGCATGGATTTTCTAAGGCATTATACATGCTCTTCAAAGCTACCATGATTTTTCTTAATATCATAGGATCATTTGATTAGTAAAATCAAAGGAGGGAGCTGACTAAGCAGGTAGAGTCACTAGCTGCCAAGACTGATGACCTGAGTCCAGTCACCAGGCCCACATAGTAGCAGGAGAAAAATGACTCCACAAGCTGTCCTCTGGCCTCCACTCACAGACACGCACACACACACACACACACACACACACACACACACACACACAGAGACAAGCTCGTGTGCACTCACAAGTGCCAGAATGGTCTACATATGGTTTCATGACAGCCAAGGCTACATAAAAAGAGCCTGTCTTTAAAAAAAAAAGTCAGAATAAAAGGACAGATTAACTCATGACATCTGTGCCCACAACCAGTTACTTTTTCTCCAAACTATTTTTCCTTTTCACTTGAGGACATTGCTAAGTGACATGTCACTGCCATTTTCCCGTGGGATATAGCCTGGTGCAGGGCGTGGGTCGGGGGAGTGTAAAGAGACGTGATGTGGTTTCAGGGCTCAGCACCTCCCTTCCATAGTTCTTCCTCTCTTCATTTTTCCACCTGCACTTACTCAATCTTAAGGATCCAGAGAAGCTTCTAGAAGCCTAAATTGCTACTTGGAGGTAGGCTACCCAGAAGACTTAACTAACCAGGCTAACGCTACAATACAAATATTGAACTTAATTTGGGATTTTTTTTTCTATGCAAATGTTAAATTTTGGAAATTTGAAGATACGTTTAACTTTCTTAAATTTTCCAAAAGCCACCCAGATTTTTCTTTCTCTTTTAAAAAAGAATATACCTAAAATTTCCACCAAAAGTAAGAAAGTTACTCCTAACTAATTTTGGCCTCTGCCAGGCATATTGCCCAACTGAGGAAAGTGGCATTGTTCTAAAGATCTTCATGGGTGGAGTTAAGCTGAAAAGAGAGGGGTCGAGCTCCCTGGCAGTGTGGTGCACATAGCTGCTGGGTTCTCCCTGCTGTTAACCCAGGCAGCATCAACATGGTGAAGACGCTATTCAAATAAAAAGTTAGTACATACGGGGACTGAAGGGATGGTTCAGTGGTTAAAAGCACTGACTGCTCTTCTGGAGGACCTGGGTTTCATTCCCAGCACCCACATGGCAGCTCACATCTGTGTGTAGCTTCAGTTCTGAGAACCTGATTCCTTCTTTCAGACAATACATGCAGGCAAAATACCAATGCATATAAAATTAAAAATAGATAATTTTTTAAAAACTCGTAAATGTAAGCTACGTGCAGGAAACCAACAAGGAGGGTCTTTCTCTAATACATAGGTAGTCGGGACTGCGTAGAGACCCACAAAACACCGAGGTTTACTAGGACAATTAGTTAAAGGACATGGTAGGAAAAAGTATGACGAAGTGGAGAAGGAACATGGGAAGGAGATGAGAACGGAAGTGTGCAGCAGGGATCAGAAAAATCCCTCGAGACTCCCCTAAAAGACTTCAAAGTACCCTAAGATTCTGAGCACAAATGGGATGGAAATAATAACAGCCATCTTGGACCCCACTTTCCAGGCCTTCTCAGTATCTCATCCATTTTATTCTCCATCCCCTGTGCATCTATTGTCCCGATTTTGTCACTATTCCTATGTGCCCTGCTCAGTCTGCTTCCTTATCATGCCATCCCCCCAGCCATCTTGTGAGACAGCAAATGATTTTCTGATTTTGCATAAGAAGCTTGTAGCCCAGCCCACTAAACTAGATGCAAAAGGCAGACTGACCACTTTCCCGTTCTTCTCCAGGCTGTGCCCCACAGGAAAGCCTCAAGGTATATCCCAGATCTCTGCATACAGTCACAGAACTCTGACCTGCTGCAGCTCAGCACAGCCCACCCACCATGCCAGACTTTGTGTTTCTATGCAGCAATTTTGTTCAGATATGAAAATAAGTAACTCTTGCCCTCAATTTTTTTTTCTGATTCTCTGGAATTTGCTGCCACTGAGGAAGATTGAGCAATCGATTTCTCTGAAGGGAACACCCGTTTTTCTGGGAAAAAAAAGTTAAGCACATTCCTTCCTAGAAGAGAAAGGAAAGACCGAAAGACTTTTGGCAAAATTTTCAGACCTCATTGTCTAAGAAAACGACATTTCACAATTAGAAGATGGTGCAGCAGTAAATGTTTTGATTTGATACTGTCTGTTCTCAGCAAAGGGTTCCCAGCTCCCTTTCCTCTCTCACTTATTCCTGGGATGATGAAGTGGCTAACACTTGGATAGCCAGGTCTTGTCCAAGACCTTGTAGAGATGAACAGATGCCTACACTTAGTGCTTCTGTTTAAGGTCATTAGACTAACTGGAAGCAGGGCTTATCCTATGAGCCTTAGAGCCTTGAGCTGGTTGGTGACTCTGCCCTTTGTTTCTTTATCTATGAATGAGAGGATAGTGGTAGACAAAGCTATGATCTCCTGCACCACCTTGACCGCCCTCTGAGTCAAGAGAGACTCTTTATTTCTATAGTTATAGTTAGCCTCAATGGAGGGACTTTCTTAGTATAATACTGGGATCTTTATGACCTCTTATTCAATAGTTCTCTATCACATTGCCCTGATTGATATCCAGAAGCAAATTTTGTTATTTGATAAAATATTGGCTATTTATGCTCTAATCCCTATTATTTGAAATTATTCCTTTAAAAAAAAAAAACTCCAAGACCGGGCGGTGGTGGCGCACGCCTTTAATCCCAGCACTCGGGAGGCAGAGGCAGGCGGATCCCTGTGAGTTCGAGACCAGCCTGGTCTACAAGAGCTAGTTCCAGGACAGGCTCAAAACCACAGATAAACCCTGTCTCGAAAAACCAAAAAAAAAAAAAAAAAAAAAAAAAAAAAAACAAACTCCATTGATTCAATTGTCAGTCATACGCACACACCCTCCACTTACACAGACCATGTTAGGCGTAAGTTAGATAAGTACTCACTTCGCGTGCTTGCTCCTTACTGCACAGTACAGTATCCAGCAGCCAGTATGTAATCATCATGTTTAGTGAACAAGGGCACAAGCTCAAAATGTGCTATGAGGCATGATACTTGATCTTGCTGGCCTTGGGGTGCTTCCCGAGAAAGAGGAGATTCCACAGAAGACAAAGGGACCCTTGTGTCCTAAAGCCAGATCTGAGGGGAATGCTGATGAGAGGAAGGAGTCAAGATGGACAGAGAGCAAGAAAGGATTTCAATGACTTCCCGCTAAGAACAAATTCGGCAGCCAAGGGATGCAGTAGAGAAACATCTGCGCCTGTGCTTTTGTATTTCAGTATCCCTAATAGACACATTGAGCCCGAGGTCATTCTGATTGGGCTTCCTAAGCCATTTGAAATGTAACAAGGTGTTAGATCTGTGATACTTATCTCCCTGTGGTAGTGCAAGGATTAAAGTGGATTAAAGTGCGTCGTGTCTGTACCACGCTGCTACAGAACAAGCATTCGTGTTGGCTGCCTGGATCCCGCCTCTCCAGGAATCTTCAACATCTCCTTTGGCACACATTGTTCCTTTCAACCTTTAGACGTAGCCTCAGAGCTCATGTTTAAAATAATCTCCCGTTGTTGCATCTTTCCCTGTTAGCCTCCCTGCTTCTCTGATCCCTGTCCACAACAAAGCTCCCAAAATGAGCGCCCCTCTGTTAGTGGTTGGCCCACCATAATCCAATTACAGACACTGCTCCTTCCAGGGCCACCACGACTTCCCCATTGTCAGAAACCAGAAGCACATTCAGAACCATCTGTCTTTGCAGTATCCCACATTCTTTAGCACTCGTGACTTGAATTCCTTTTTCTTGATCTCTCGCACACCATGCTCACCACATCTCCTCCCCATTGGGATGGCCACTGCTTTGTCTCTGAAATGCGGACTCTTCCTTGTACAATTGGTTTGTAAATGCTGCAGTTTCTGCACACACGGCCTTTTAAATGTCTTTCAATATTCTCATCCATCTCTAGTCTGTTTTTGTATCTGTTTATATGGCAACTCCCAAGTTAATATTCTCTCATTTTTGTATCTCAGTTGCAGATGTTTATGTGGCATGTTTGTACGCATGTCTTACAGATATCATAAGCCTTTTGTGCAGAAAATCAGGTTTCTGCCTTTCCCCAGTGCACCCGAACCAGCACGTTCATTTTCCATTCTTTTCCATCTTGATAAGTGGAGTCCTCATTGTCCTAGGAAATAGGAGGAGGTTTCTTCCTTAAGTATAGTGACCAATGTACCAAGTTCTGCTTTTTCTCCCAATCCTTCTCCTCTGAATCATCTCTACTTCCTTGACTATGACCTCTGCTTCCACCATCTCTCATCTAAAATAGTCCAATCCCCATCAGCTTTCTCCTATTGTATTTTTTTTTTTTTTTTTGATTTTCGAGACAGGGTTTCTCCGTAGCTTTTGGTTCCTGTCCTGGAACTAGCTCTTGTAGACCAGGCTGGCCTCAAACTCACAGAGATCCTCCTGCCTCTGCCTCCTGAGTGCTGGGATTAAAGGCGTGTGCCACAACCGCCCGGCTCTCCTATTGTATTTTGCTAATTGAATATAATCATAGCCTAAGAATATAATATTTAAAAATAATTTTGGTCATAGCAAATAGAATAGAATTTAACTTTTCCAAATCCAACTCAACATATTGAGCTTCTGTCCACTTAAAAAATTTAGTTTCTTATCCTTACCAGGCACCAAGCACATGGTTCTTGTCTTAGTCACTATTCTATGGTTGTGAAGAGACATCGTGAACAACACAGCTCTTTGAAAAGGCAGCTTTAAATGGGGGGCTGGTTTACAGTTTCAGAGGGTTAGTCCACTGTCATCATGGTGGAGAGCATGGTGTCAGGCGGGCAGGCATAGAGTCAAGCAGGTGGATCCTGAAGTAGTAGCTGTGAGTCACATCCTCATCCATAGGCAGCAGGTAGAGGCAAAGCCCCCTCCCAGTGACACACCTCCTGCAACAAAGGTACACCAACTCCAACAAGGACTTACTCCGAATCTTTCCAAAAAGTTCATCAACTGGGGACTAAGCATTCAAACACATGAGCTTGTGGGGTCCATTCTCATTCAAACCACCAGTCTCCTCCCATCCTCTGCATTTACTGAGAGGTCCCCATCCCCAACCTCTGCACACCTAGTCCCCTGCATGAATAGCTTCTTCTTCACTTGCAAACTCGTAGGATCCCTGAGGGCCCCCATTTAACAATCATTTGGATTTGATAACCAAACCTAATTCCTTCCTTATTCTTTCCTATACCTTGTTCTTTTCTTTTTATATCATTAACTTGATTTGTATTTATAGAACCAACACTAGGCATTGGCTGCTGCTATCTAGCACCTAGCACAGGGCTTGGTGTATAGTCTGCAAATTATAAATTTATTTTTTTTATTTTCAGCATTTTTAATTTTTTTTGTATATGTTTGTCTGTGTGCAAGCGTGTGCAGGTGTGCACATGAGAGGACAGCTGCCCTTAAGTCCAGAAAAACAAAACTGTTGAATCCCCTGGAGTTGGAGTTACAGGCTGTTGTGAGCCACCTGACATGGGTGCTGGAAATAGAGACTGAGTCCCATGGAAGAGCAGTAAATGTTCTTAGCTGAAGAGTCATCTCCACAGTCCCCAGATAACACATATTTCAGGAGATACTATCATTACTTAGTTGCAGCATTATTGAGATTTACAGTAGCATCGCCCTACGGATCTTATAGCCAAGGGTATTTGGGGATTCAGAAGCATCTGACACACCTGGAAGGATTTGCACAGACACCTGAAGTCACATGCTAGTATTTTTAGGGAAAGTTACAAACATCCACTTATAAGGTCAGGTCTAATACAATTGGCAATGCGGCTGCGAAAACAAAGGTTTTGAGTTCTTTGATTGAAGTGCTGTTGTTGTTCTTGTCCCCTGGCCCCATGATGCTTAGCTTTCATGAGCAGTAACTACAGAATGGATACTCTCATCGTTTGAAAAAAAACATTTGTCCTCCACCCGTATTGAATGGAAGGACAGTCACAAGACTTGAGAGGAAACACTGACCCTCTGGACGACAGACACGAACTCTCCACCACGGAATTCGTCTCACCGAGATGATGGCCTCTGAGGAATAAGTCAAACTCTCCGTTTTGAAATAGATTTGGGTGAACCTGGCTCTGCTGCTCTTCACGACTTACAGAGCTTTCGCTTATGAACTGTCCGTAAGCTGCCCTGTGCATTTCTGCCTGTACCTCGAAAGTTTCCCCTCTAAACTCAAGGCAGCATCACAAGTTATTAAGTAGTCTGAGCAGCAACTGTTTTATCCTAAATTGATTTATCTCTAAAATTAGACAATCCTGACATTTTCAACTGAATCTTAGTAAGTATTAACATTACAAGGCTCATGCTAAGGAATTTTAGAGTCCATCAATAATATGCCTGGATACTTTCAATCCTGGGCACTCACCTACCTGTTAGCATCATTGTAGGTGTAAATGCCTGAGATAAATGTCACACAAGTGTTTGGAGGAGAAGCTTCATTAGAAACACCTGATAGGTTATTGTAACGTTCAGAGACAACAGTACAATTATTCCCACACTGGTATCATTGACACAAAAAGGTAATCTTGAAAATTATTATGACAAAAATAAATAGGAAAAATAAGACTTTTAAGGCACTGTAGAAAAGTGACACAGAAACAGTTAAACATTAATAGGAAAAATGGTAGACAGTTAGAGAGATTGGCTATAACAAGGAAGAAACTATTTTGTAAGTATCTTCAACTTACTACCTAAACATGAACCTCTAAATATATCCAAAATACAAAGGGCCATGGAATGTTCCTATCTTTAATGTAAATGGGGATGTATACATGTTTCCAAAAGGCAATTTTCAAAGATGGAATACTGCTCTTTTAAATTTATATTTAACACTTGAAATTATAAAATAAATTCAAAGTTAATTAACTCTGCTAGTTCTGAATTCAAAGGCACAATGGTGTATCCTAACATAAAGGGCCTGCCAAGAAAGATACCCAAGCTAAAACAAACAGAAAGCTTCCACGCACATGCTACTAAACATGAGAGGAGTGAAAACTTAAAATTTAGGAAAGCTGAGCTTACCCCATCTGAAATTAAGAAAAAGGCCAACCATGAAGCTATAATTGAAATAAGTTTAAACTTTGTCCTTTCATTTTTCTAAATTGTGGTAAACTATATGTAGCACATAATTTGCCATTTTAACCAGTTTTAAGCAGCAGATATTTTGTTCCTTTACATCCATTCACTTTGCTGTGCAGCCAGTACCTTAATCCACCCCCAGAACATTTTCATCTCTCAGCGGAAACTCTGTGTCCACTAGACCTTAACTTCTCGTTTCCCGTTTCTCCTATCCCTGGAAGCCAGCATTCCGCGTTGTGTCGATGTGAACGTGACCCTTCCGGCCACTTCACAAAGGCTGAATCATGCGACATTGGTCTCTTGTAATTGTCATTTCACTTTGCATAATGTCTTTAAGTTTTATGGAAGAAGAATTTCAATACAGTGATGGTGTATTCGGTCCTATCAATTTCCCACATTGGCTTTATCTGTTCATCAGTAGATGGTGTTCATCAGTAGATGGTAGAAAGCCCCTGTGCTGCTTTTTCCCGTTGGTGACTGTGAATTCTGCACCTTCTAAACCCTAAAAAGTGTTCCTTGTAAAAATGCTTTCTGGAAAATTCTCCAGCAAAGCAGAACAGACACCTACTGCAGTCAAAAGAAAAATCTAGCCAGGAGTGATGGTGGACATACTTGTCCAGTTATTCAACAGACTGTCATAGACCCTGTCTCAAAAAGAAACTAAAACACATGACAAGTCAGGAAAGATGCCTCATTTCCTTGTCTAATACTGCAGTTACGTTCCAAAGTCATAAACTTCATTCGTTGAAAGTATATTGTTCTTTTAACCATCCTCTCTGCCAGGCATTAATTTTAGAGTTCATATAGTATATTGATTGCCATTAAATAGTTAACAAGTCTTGCTACTGAAAGATAATATCCATTTGCCAAACTTACCAAGACAGGTCGGGCAGTGGTGGCGCACGCCTTTAATCCCAGCACTTGGGAGGCAGAGGCAGGCAGATCTCTGTGAGTTCGAGACCAGCCTGGTCTACAAGAGCTAGTTCCAGGACAGGCACCAAAACCACAGAGAAACCCTGTCTCAAAAAAAAAAAAAAAGCAAACTTACCAAGACAGTAACAAGAACAAAGAACAAAGGTCAAATACTTATTTCCTGATTTAGCAGGGAATTAAATTTGTGTCAACTCTATGCGCAGATACACTCTTCAGAATCACTATAGTCCAAACACCAGGTAGACTATGGGATAAGTGAGGTTCTATTTACGTCCTATGAAAAGGTTATTTTTAAGGTTCCCTTATATATGACCCTATGAGATGAAGTTTGAATGAAAGACTCCCAGACATCATACCGTAAAAGTGAAACATGGAAGATACCTTCAAACTTACCATGGGAAACTCCATTTTGTATGAGGCTAAATAGCAGCAATTTTCCAGCATATCAAATACCCAGGTTCTGCAAATCATCTTTAGAAGTAAAGAGATTAACCAGCTAGTAGCATTGTACATCTTACCAAAAGGAACAGCATGATACAATTTAGTAATTTTTCTAGGCAACTTATTGAGAAGTTCTTTCAGATTTCCTGGCCCCAGAGACTAGAGACCATAAATCCAAATCTGCTACGCTTTTAAAATGGATGAGTTTATCAAAGGGAAAATCTTTTGGATAGCTCACCGTATTGAATGCTTATCCGAAGTGAACCATCATTTTGTTCAGTAATACTTGCACCTTTTCACAGTCGAGCCCTGCTTCATATGATGAAGACTGGACCATCTCTCTCACATTCAGCTTCCATCTGCATGCTCAGGGCTGCCTCTCAGTGGGATTTCATCTTGAAGCCACTGCGGACTAGCTGTAATGGAAGTCCCGTAAAGCAGTTCATAATAAGACACCCGACTGTTGCTACCAAATGCATGCCACTCTGAGATGACAGTGCTGACACCTGTTTAAAAATGCTGTTTTGTCTCTCCAACGATATCACAGTTGGCAACAGAGAGGAATAAAGATAAGTCACTCATCTTGTTTGTCTAATAAATGATTCAGTCTAAGTTACAAATGCTAAACAAACAGAGTTTCTTGGTTCCTGGGGAACAGGAAAGCTGTTTATACTTCCAAAATAAGATGAAATTTGAGAGTGTATTATTTTCTTACTTTTTAAATATTTGTACTCACTGGGCCTCTGTTTATGCCATTGGAATCTTCTGTGTGCATTTGGTGGGTAGGACATAAAGTATTTCTGAAACACAGAAAATGAAGGAATCTGGGAGCACACAAAATGTGGAAATAAACACTGATTATATGCATATATACATGTGTGTAAATATATATTTATACACAAAAAAAAACAAACTCAAGAACATATGGCAATCAGGCAGGAAGGCTCCTGTTGCCTCCTGTCACCTGCCATGGCCTGCATACAGAATGTTTCATCTATAGGGTCTTCCTTAGTGGGTTGAGAGGGTTGCAGCAATGCTTTATTGAAAGCCGCACTTGGTTTTACTCTCTCGACGTCACAATTATTCAGCAAAGTATACCTCAGACAAGCAAACAAACAAACGAGATAAAAAAGAAGCCAGTTAAGCCTGGAGATTCAATTTTCCATTTCTGACTTAGATGAGGAAGGGCTATTTTTTCCTAAGACTTTTCCTAAAGCGGCCAGCTGGCTTGCGCTTCATAAGCCAGTTCCAGTGTGTGCTCTTGTGTTCACAGCTGAGTCTCTGTTATTTGGCAACATTTCTTGGTTATTTAACCTAAATGGAAACAAACAGAAACCACAGTCGTGTCCCTGGATGAACGTATAGTCTAGTTCATTTCATGAGCTCTTACTCAGCAGCAAACATTCGTACAGATCACAAGCAAAGTGAGAATTCTCAGCCTTATTTCAGCAAAGGCTGAAAGTATAAAGAGAGACAGTAAAGATGCACAGCTCAAATCCCAGTCTAATTGTTGATACAGAAACACGTAAAATTAGTATAAACACACATGCTCATGGAAGAGTGGAATAGGCAAAACCACACAGGAGTGATGTTGGGCGAAGTTGCTGAGGCAGGTACTCAACTTGTTCCAGAATTGTGCTTCTGCCTCTGTCTTCTTGCAGTTCTGGGGATTCAACCCCCAGCCTTGCCCGTGCTCTACCACTGAACTAGATCTCCAACCCCCAAACCCTTTCTAGAAACAACAAACCAGTCTGCAAAACTCTGCCCTCATGCTTCTGAGAACATATCTACATTCACACCCACCTGTGCCAGTTTTCCTTCAACAGTGGATAGTTTTGTAAGTGTGTGATTCCACATGTATAAAAGCTGCAGGTCACCAGGCAGTGGTGGCAAAAACCCTTAATCCCAGCACTTGAGAGGCAGGGGCCCTGGCCATTCCCTGAAAGGAGTCCACAATCATAATGCACATTTAAAGAAGAATTTTCCTTAAAGTGACACTATCTGGCAGTCATTAAGAAGCATTTTTGCGGGGCTGGAGAGATGGTTCAATGGTCAAGATAACTGTTGTTCTTTCAGAAGACATAGGTTTAGTTCCTAGCACCCATATGTAGGCTCACAACTTTCTGTTAAGTCCAGCTCCAGGGGATTTCATCTGCCGTACCTGGGCACGAATATGGTGCACATACATGCATGCAGGCAAAACGCTCGTATATATAAAATTCAAAAGAGAAAAGGAAAGAAGGAGGGATGGAAGACAAGGGGAAGGAAGGAAGAAAGAAAGGAAGGAAGGAAAGAAAGAGAGAAAGAAAGGGTTGCTGATAATCTATATCTCCTTGAACTTTCCAGTGACTGTGTCCTTATGTAATTCTCTTCTCACCATGGGTACCTGCACTTTTCATATTTAATCATATACTGTTTTTGTAACAACTGTTGTGGATCTGCACATCATCTTTACTAATCAAGAACAAGAATCATTGATTTTCCTATGGCCTATGGCCTCATATCCCTTAAAGCAAACTCAATAACTGGCATCATATAAACAAAAATCTCAACAATCAAAACACACATTTTAGTTGCTTTAACCCTGTCTCAAAAAAACAAAAAAACAAAAGAATTAAACCCTGTGGTGGTGGCACATGCTTTTAATCCCAGCATTCAGGAAGACAGAGGCAGGTGGATCTCTAATTTCAAGGCCAGCCTGGTCTACAGAGTGAGTTCCAGGATAGCCAAAGATACACAGAGAAACCCTGTCTTGAAAAGCCAAACCAAAAAGAAAAAATTAAATATCCATTTTAACATTCTGTACATTATTTCCTGTTAATTAAAATTGTGAAATTTCTTGGTTATATCAAGAAGAAATATGTAAACAAATTTAAAGTTTTTTGAAATATAAATTTGGTGTCATTATTTCATAATTCTTAACTTCCTCTGCTCTGAATATGATCTTTAAGCAAGTCACATTTATGGCCGTTCTCAAGGAAATGTCTTTGCTTGAATGTTACAGTCTGAATGTCATCTACTAATAAGATTGGAATCCACATTATTTAATTTCCTACTAAGGGTCTTGCTCCCACAGGTTGTTAATAATCTCTTGTCTGCATGACCTCTTTCTCCTAGTAAACTGTGGATTCTTCAAGGACAGAATCCACGAGACAGGCATATTAAGTGTTTGTTGACGAGTTGCTATGTAGTTGAAACCATCCTGGTCTAAAATACAGCTCACTAGGTTCATGGTATTACATCACCTCAGTGATTACGGTTATGCCTTTCATTCCAAATACAAGATGGCAGTGTATTCCTTTGATTTCCATGGAATCTGTAAAGAAAAAAGAACAAGGATAAATATTATAGAACACAAAATAATATCCATGCACCATTACTAAAGACATCATCTAGTTATGTAAAATTAGTAGCAAAAGTGCAAAATATGCAGTGATTTTTTTTCAGAACCAGCAAAAACTACCTACCCAAATATTCACATAAAGAATTTGAAAGTATAATGTACTCTTAGGTCAGGGCTTACATGTATTACAGTTCTTCTGTGCTTAGGGGAAGAAAGATCAACCAAGAACTTTACCAAAACTTTGAGAAAGAATCAGAATCATTGTGGTTATTTGTTACAATAGGAACAGTAAGCCAATATAAGATCACTAATCTCTCCAAGGTCTGTTCCAAATGCTAACAGTGCACTGCGATCATCAGAACTACAGCACAATCCTTACTTAGAGGAGTCAATGTAGATTAGAAGTGGGAAGGGGCGTTTTAATGGTCTACAGTTTCTCTAGGGGACTTGCCATTATCAGGAGGTGTTTCTCTAGTTACTGTAGGTACGCTCCTACCTAGTTAGTCCTGTTCATCTTCCTATCCCCTCTGAGCCCTTTCAGTCACCCTGGTGGCCTGTGTTTATTGGGGCTGATTTTGTTCCAAGACATCAAGCAAAAAGAAAACTACAGTCTCTGTTTCAAGAATCCCTTACTCTTCCTTAACCTGCTCTTCCTCAAACATCATTGCAAACAGGCATGGCCCTTTAATTTTATAAATTCCCATTTCCTGGTATCAGGTGTTTGCCAAAAATGCACATTATTAAAAACAAGGGTTTCTCTTCTCTCATCCACAGCAGTGGAGTTAAATTTTAGGTGGCATTTTCTGTAAATGCAAGCTCACTGGTCTAAAAGCTGAAGAGAGGGGACCTTGTGACTACCCTGGGAACCCAAGGTGGGAGGAGCAGGGCTGCAACACACAAACTCATTAGAATGATTGCCAGCCAGATGGTAAGGGCCTGGGTCATGTGGTTTTCTGTTTTGTTTTGTTTGTGTGTTTGTTGTTGCTGTTGTTTTTCATGTGCATATTGATTCCTGCTTTAATAACAGAGCATCACAATAATAATAAATAGTCCTGAGACATCAGAGGCCTCATTCACTTCTGAGTTTAGTGTTAGTGTGGAATAAAGAAGAGATGAGAATCTGGTGGGTAGTTGAGTCATCTTTAACAGCTTTAGCCCTGGCAGTTCTCACTGGCAAATACTCAGTGGGAAGGAGCCTATTTTCACTGCCCCGGGGAAAACTTGAGCAAGGAGACATGGTTGCAACACTGTAGAAACTGCGAAAGAAGGCAAAAGGAAAACTGGCCTTCACTCAACTTCAGGGCTTTTTGAAAAATGACTATTATTAGAAAAAGTCTTGGGTGTTAATCTTGGGAAATTTCATAAGTGACACAATGTTTTGGATCCTCCTTTAAGAACTTTTGGCTTCTGCCTTGGCTGTCTTCTCTTATCCATCCCAGAGGGCTTCCCAGAAGCATGCTTCCTGGATCATAGCTTACTGCTCAGGGTTTCCCTTCATTGGAAGTGGGTCCCTTTAAGTCCCAGCTGACTCTCTATCAGCAGCTACCCCTCTGCTTGTCAGAGGCCTGTCTTCCCTAGGGACTGTTCTTCCCCATGCTGGGTACCAGTCCTGCCCTGGAACTTGAGAAATGCAATGTAGCAGATTTCCATCATTAACAAAGAGGCTTATCAAACAACAGGAGTCAAAATGGTCAATGTCCTCTTTCTGGAATCCCCTGATCCTGTGGGAGCAGCAGTAGGGGTCTGACACAGAACATCATAGCAAGCTGAAATCAAGCGAGTACAATGAGACTCTCTCTGACTTGCATATGAGCAACGTGTTGGGGAGAGAGTGAAACATCATGTCATATGGTACCTCAGGTGGGTTTGGTTGACTTGCATGTCTCTTCCTAGCTCCCATGGTAACAGAAGGTACCATGCAAGCTTCTAAAGGTCAGAAGCAACCAACAGTCCTACCCAGGTATGATGCCGATGAACCACATGACTAGCGCTTTTTGTTTGTTTGTTTCACCAGATTCAATTTTAGAAGACTCAACAACCGTTGCAAAGGTTCACCCTTCTTCTCCACAGCAACAGTTCCCTGCTGACAGAGATACTCTTCGTCCGCCCTCAGAAAACAGCCTAATAGAATTTCACTGTCGTCTACAAACAGCTCTGCCCGGTGTTTATTTTTAGACCCTTAAATGCTTTCAGTACATCTTTATAACGGAACAACCAAATTCATAAAGAGGTTCTATACATTGTTTATTAAGTGACAGTAGTTTTCAAAATGATATAAACACTTCCGCTACTGGGCATATTATGCTGATCCCAAGCATCAGTTTGTAGAAATTAAAAGGTAATTTCTACAATACAAACACTATCACCATTCCTATAGCTATAAACATAGCAACATCACATGGGGCCGAGAGCTGCCTCTGAAAGCCGCAGGGAAAGGTTTATTAGTAGGACAGGCTGCTTAGGAGATGGTTTGTCGATATATCTAAGGCAGAACAAACCATTGTTTTTATTCCTATCCACACTGGGGGAAGCTATTTTAAAACCACAACCCAGGAAAGAGTAAAACATGCATGGCGATCGTTGTGGCAGTTGTCCTTTTAGATCTATCTTTTCTGGTTGCCACTAGCAACAGGAAAATTAAGCTGAAGGAATTTTAATAAAATAAATACTGCTTTGTACATACTGGTAAAATATCCTAGTGCTTTGTAAAGTGAGTAAGAGAAATTATTGGTCTGAGTTTTCTGGACAGAAATTTTAAAAATCTTAAAACAACAGTCATCAATCATGAGATGTGAATGTTGGAGCCGGGAAGAATAAATATCTGTGGAGCGTGTGGAGCATCTCTCTGCTCTGCAGAACCTGAAGCAGGGAGATTTACTTCCTTGGCACTCACACACAGAGGCAGAGATAAAATTAAATATCCAGCGTTTGAACTGAAAAGGGATCTGAGCTCCAACAATGCCGACAGAAATCCTGCAGGCTTTGATCAGCTGAACACATTCGACCTTGTAAATAAAACCTTACTAACCAAAAGCTTTAATAGCACAAAGATGAAATAGCTGAAGCTTAGTCCAGCATTAAGTCCTGGGCAGGATTCTGGAGGTTTGCCTATCTTTACTAATTTCTTCCTCGTGTGTCTATGGATCTGACAGATGATCAATCTTCCTATGGAGAAAAGTTTGCTGAAAGAAATACAAATGAGTGACAAGGAAAAGTAGAACCTACCTTTGTGTAATTTTATTTTATTTTAATGTTTATGGGTAATTAGCCCAAATGCACGCATGTCTACCACATGTGAGTCTGGTATCCACAAAGGCCAGAAGAGGGTATCAGATAATCTGACACTGGATTTATAGACAGCTATGAGTCATGATATGGGCCCTGGAAATCAAACGCTGGTCCTCTGAAAGAGCAGCTTAATCACTGATGCATCTCTCCAGCCATTTGTGTGACTTTAAAGGCCTTTTCTTTTCATTCAGCCACCCTGGTTCTTAAAGACAAAACATAAAACAGTGTTTATTGTCCATCCTCTGCATCAGAGGATCCAGGAGGGTTTCCTAGGTGCCAGGTGCTTCACTTACATAATTCTTCAAAAGCACTGCAGGCCATAGCACACTGTGGCCTTGTGAAATAGGTATTTCGAATACCAGCATGGACCCATTGAGGGACTTAACTGAGATTACAGAAGCACTAGGGGCCACAGCTGCCATCTGAAACCAGTGCTGTCTGACGCAAACATGTTATTTATGCCCTCCCGTTCTGTCTCTGACAAGACACAACCTTCCAGTAATGGTGCCATATGTGTGTCAGGGGCTGGGAGTGAGGGACGTGTACCAGCATCGTGGCAGATGACGGATGTGTTAGGGTGGGGGGCGAGGGATGTTACACAGCACCATGGCAGATGAGGGGTATGTTAGGGGTGGGAGTAAGGGATGTCGTGCCAGCATTGTGGCAGATGAGGCTTTCCTCACTGAGCGCAGTTTGATTTTACAAGCTAAAGTCTGACCTCTGGCAAAGTCAAATATGTATATATACATTGAATGTTGTTGCATAACGAAATTATTGTGTATGTTCTACAAGAAAGACTATATATCTCCAAAAGAAGAATTTTGGCTTCTGTGTACATTAAAAAACAAAATGAAAAATACAATGAAGCAAAGGATTTTCTGGACAAATTATATCGGATGAAGTGTTGTTGCTCCATGGCAGCTCTCTCTCTGACTCTGCTTTCTTCCTCCCAGCATTCAGTTCTGTCTTCTCCACCTACCTAAGTTCTGCTTTATCAAGGGCCCAAAGCAGTTTCTTTATTAACCAATGAAAGCAACATAAAGACAGAAGGACCTCCTACACCATTAACTGGTTGTCGCAGTCAAGTTATTTAAGATATCCATCACCTTGGATAATTACTTTTCTAGCATATGATGATAAGACCTGCTTTAGAAAATTTCAAGCATCAAAGTTGTTGGGTCAAGGGATTGAGGGTGGGTTTAAAGAAGTTTGGGGAAATCCACTTATGAAATTCTTAATTAAGAAAAGTATGATAAACCTTTAAGTATAAAATATAGCTTTGTTGAGTCTAGTCACCATCTGGAATTAAATCTCCAGAACTTATTCAATCTCTATAAGTGAAATTTTGTGCCATTTGACCAACATTCTACAATGTATGAGTCATCCTCAAATTTCACAGCATGAAGCAGACTCCAGGGCCTTGTGGCACAGGACTGTCATCCTATCTACTCCGGAGAGGGAGCCAAGTGGAATGCAAGGCCAAGGCCTGTCTGTGCTACAGAATGAGTTCAAGTATGCCTAGGCAATTTGGGAGGGTTTATTTCACAGTCACATTTAAAGGAAAAGAGAGAGCTAGCAGTATAGCACAGAGGACACCCAGCATGCATAAGGTCCTGGGTTCAGTCCCCACACTGGAAAGGTGAAAAAGACCCAGCAGACTCTTTTCAGACAACCTCTTGATTTTGCACTAAGACCAACTGGAAAACTGAAGGCACTGCCCATGCCCCATGCCCCATGCCCCATGACCTATGCCCCATGACCCATGCCTGGAATCTATATGGAGCCCCATGCTGCTGAGAACCAACAAACGAAAGGTCAGTGGAAAGACAGAGTTGTTCGTCTAATTCAGCCGAGTAGAAAAACGGAGAATTCAGAAGCATAAATACATGATTGACTAGTAAATTCTAAGAATTTAAATTTCAAAATACTATTAAAAGTGATACAGCTTCACAACATGGTTTGTACAGCCCTTTAAAGGAATGGGTGTTCTTGCATGATGTGATGACCTTGTGGGTGCTCTCACGGCAGACCTGTGGTCTTCACAGACAACACCCCAGTCCCCTGAATTCTTCCTGACCCTTGACTTGGTTATATTTCTCTGTTTCACTGATTTCTGCTCTTATCTTTATTTGCTCCCTTTTCATTGTTTTCTATGTTTTCCGTTTTCTAGCTTCTGGTGAACACATGTGCACACATGGGTCGGGGCCAGAGGTCAACATCAACTGTGCTCTCGAGCTGCTCTCCTGCGTGTTTCTTGAAACAGGGTCTCTCCCCTAACTGGAGCTCACTGACACAGCCAGACTTGGAGCAGGATGGCTCAAGGGACCCTCCTGTCTCTGCCTCCCCAGCACTGGGTTAGAGAGTGACTGCTGTGCCCAACTTTCTGTGTGAGTTTAGGGATGTGATCTCAGGTCCTGGTAACATGTTACTGCCTGAGCCACCTTCCCAACCCCATTTCTACCTTCTTAAGGCAGACCTTAAATGGTTGATGATAGATCTTCTTGCAGGATAAAAGAATTGAAAGATTTTAAATTCTGTACGAGTATTGATTCTTCTGTGTCCCATAGAGTTGAAAATGTTGTTATTGTGTCATACTTTTAATTTGAAATGTTTTCTATCTTCCTCATCCCCTCTCTGATCTGCAGGTTATATAGGAGTTTGCTTTTTAGTACCTTATATTTGGAGTTTCCTTAGATATATATTTGATTATTGACTCTTAATTCAGTTCTGCTGTGGTTAGAAAAGCAACTCTATATGATTGCATTCCTTTCAGGTCGATGATGTTGTTTAATAGTCTAGAATAATTGAAGGACCATCCACATCTTAAAGTCATACACATTTTGTGGTTATGTGGTATAGTGTTCCATAAGTGCAAGCTAGGCTGTGATGACTGACCACCTTGCTCAGATCATTTATGACCTTAATTATTCTTTTGTCTGATTGCTATATAAACTAGTGGTATAAGGATATTGAAATCTCCAAATATGATTATGGATTTTTTTTATTTTTACCTTTAATTGTCTTGACTTTGCTTCCTGTATTTGGATGCTGTATTAGTATTAGTTATATAAACATTTAAAATTATTGTGGTTTTCTACTCCATAGATCCTTTTAACATGATAGACAATTTCCATTCGACTCTAATAATGTATTTTTGTTCTAGTGTCTGTGTTATCTGACACTAACATAGTCACTGCAGCATCGCTGTAACATTAATTCTAATTGGTATTAATAATAAAATCCCAGAGTCATATATAGGGGTGAATGTTGAAGATTAGAGAAGCAAGGCAACCAGCCACTAGAGAGACCTTTTACCTGTCCCAGTGATCAGACCGAAGGGGCGATCTTGTTCTCTGATTGTCTCCTTAGACTTTGTCCTCTGACTACACTACTGAGTTAGAGCCCTGTCTCTTCTTCCCCGGTGTTTATGTTCCTGGTTGTGCAATGGAACTTTTTACTTTGGGGTCTTTTATTTTTAATCTCATACAAGATCCACGAGGTGCAAAGCCTAGCCCTAAAATAAAAGTTTTTCTCTTCCTGAACTGGACAGATGTTACTAATTCTATTATCCAAATTTATCTAACTGAAAAGTTATGACAGAAACCCCTCTCTGGAAAACCCCTGACATAGCTCATCCTTTGTTAAGTTGAATCTTGTTGCTACTAGATGGAATTGAAATCCACATTAATGGAAATAAATAATTCAATCAGCTAAAGGGGTTCTGAGTCACAGCAAAGGAGGGTTTGTGGAATTCCATGAGTAGTTGTGAAATCAGCAGCAAAGAATTCATTATTTACCACGCTGACCAAACTACCTATTGATTTTGACTATACTGATTCCAGGGGCAAAATCCGTAGCCCAGCAGAGCACACAGCAGGTGCAGAAGAGAAGTCTCTCAAGTCCTACAAACCTAGACTTGAACTCCAGGTCTTCTGTTTGCCAACTCTGCAGCCTTGAAGATAGTCCTTAATCTCTCTGTTACTGCTGCAGCCATTGAATAGGAACAGACGGTTTTAATGTGCACCTTTACTGTAAATGCTTATAAAGCATTTATTTAAGCCACATAGCAAATAATGTTTATACTGAACAAACAGAAAATAACGTACCCCTTTCGGTGGCATCATTACTATTTTTATTTATGATACTTACCTAACCAAGTTCATTGGAAACATGTAGTAGCTATTAAGGCTAACTTAGTAGACACCCTCGGCAATATCACCCAAATTCAAAAGGTTTTATTTATCCTATATATCGATGGTGCTTCTAAATCAACAGAGGAGGAAGGACTTTCAGAACTTTTTTTTTCTGATAAGCATATATTCATAGTAGGAAAAGATTTATTTACCAACCACTGAGAATAATCCAGGCACTCTGTGCTAGGTGTCTTCCCTGCAACAGCCATTTAAAGTAAAAGATAATGGAAATAAAGGAAACTGAAATGCCTTTGAGAATTTGCCAACGCTGCAAAACTGGAACTCGAGGTGCATTTCTAGAGCCCTCACTCTCTGGCTTTGTTCAGAGCTTTTCCCAAAATATGCACTCTTGATCTCTAGTCCTCCCCTAGTTCACCCAGAGGCCAATCCATCGTAAGCACCTGCTCAAGGATAACGTCAACATGGGCCTGAAGAGAACGGATCTTGGTTTCTGGAAACAATATCATTCTGAAGATGCTGTGAATTAAATCCTATAACAAGCAGAGAATAGCCAACACTGTAGCAGGCATTCACAAGCCTGACAACAGGTCAGCTTTTCTTCTAACACTTGTCTATGGCCGTCGCTGTACTTGCCAGCATTCTCTCAGCAAGATGCCTTTGCCTTGGTTACCAAAGGAGAGAGCAGAGCCAGTTCCCGTCTAAGAACTTCACCCACGCTGACTGACTCACCCTCAGAGGGAGGACAGGGACAGGCTTCAGCGTCAGGCTCATAGGTGAGAATTTTTAGGATTATCAGGAACATTAGACAGTGGTGTCAGCTGAAATATCACATTTTCTTTTTTTTTTTAAATTTATTTATTTATTAAGGATTTCTGCCTCGTCCCCACAACCGCTTCCCATTTCCCTCCCCCTCCCCCGATCAAGTCCCCCCCCCTCATCTGCTCGAAGAGCAATCAGGGTTCCCTGACCTGTGGGAAGCCCAAGGACTGCCCACCTCTATCCAGGTCTCGTAAGGTGAGCATTCAAACTGCCTAGGCTCCCACAAAGCCAGTACGTGCAGTAGGATCAAAAACCCACTGCAATTGTTCTTGAATTCTCAGTATTCCTCATTGTCCGCTATGTTCAGCTAGTCCGGATTTATCCCATGCTTTTTCAGACCTAGGCCAGCTGGCCTTGGTGAGATCCCAATAGAACATCCCCATTGTCTTAGTGTGTGGGTGGCAGCATTGTTTGTAATAGCCAGAACCTGGAAACAACCTAGATGCCCTTCAACGGAAGAATGGATGAAGAAAGTATGGAATATATACATATTAGAGTATTACTCAGCAGTAAAAAACAAGGACTTCTTGAATTTTGCATACAAATGGATGGAAATAGAAAACACTATCCTGAGTGAGGTAAGCCAGACCCAAAAAGAGGAACATGGGATGTACTCACTCATATTTGGTTTCTAGCCATAAATAAAGGACATTGAGCCTATAATTCATGTTCCTAGAGAAGCTAAATAAGGTGAATCCAAAGACAAACACATAGGCATCCTCAGGAATATTAACCTTCATCAGGCGATGAAAGGAGACAGAGACAGAGAAATATCACATTTTCAAATGCATCTGGGGACAAGGGTCGAGGTTGAGGGCTTGTGAATGGAAAGAAAACATATAGTTCTCCCAAAAATAAATACAAATGGTCTTTGGTACTTATTTAAAATGAAATATTAATATCACTCCTAAAAGGCATACTGTAGTAGCAGTGCTACAGTCAACAGAGCATGGTTTAATTGGCCTGGGTATGGTAACACATGCCTTTGATAAGAGGCAGAGGCAAACGGATATCTGTGAGTTCAAGGCTGGCCTGGTCTATATAGTGAGACCCTGTCTTGAAATATCAATCTCTTTAATTCCTTCATTTTTGGAACATTCATATGTCTAATTAATCCAAGACCGGGTGTTCAAATGTAAACTTTAAGAAGCCCTTCATGAGAAACTATTGCTGCCCTACTTGAAAAATAATTCCTGGTGGGCCTGTGAGACAGCTGAGCAGGGAAACACACATATCAATGAGCCTGATGGCCTGAGTGTGGTCCCCGGGACCCACATGGTGGAAGGAGAGAATCGCCTCCTCCACACGTGTGCCTTGTCATGAGTACAACCAAACACATATGCATATACATGCACAAAATAAACAAATAATTGTAAAAGATTAATTAAAATTTTAAAAATGCATTTACTGGCATGATCATTTTTAATTAATTGATGTTATCTGTAGAGACATTAATTCCAACAGTATCCCTACATCCTTTGCTTTGAATCAGGTTACTCTTAAATTCCTAAATAACACGGGAGAGCAGTCTCTGTGAGTGTGTTTCTCCATTTCTGTATGTGTACACATGTAAATATGTACATATTTTTTCCATCTCATAACTGGAAAAGAAATAGAATTCACCTGTATGTGACACTAGATTTGAGTATTTCTCCAGTGGCTCAATAAACACAGAAGATGAAAAATCATTAAAGAATTCATACACTGATTTAGGGTTTGGTAGTTTTGTTTCCAAACAATGAAAATACCCAATATAAATTATATATGAATCATAATACAAGTATGAAAATAATAGCCAATCAGTTTAAAGCACTGCCCTTGAAAAGTGGACTGAGACTGACATGGACAGTGAATAAAGTATAAATCAATAGATGCTCTCATTTTCTATATTTATGAGCTAGACAGAAATGGAAATTTCTTAGGAAAGACAAAAGGACACTATTCCTCCATGCACATGTACACACAGAAAGACACAAGCCACAAGATTTATGTATATATACATTTTATGGTACCCAAACTTAAGTATGCCAGGCCAAAGAGAAGGTTGATTTGGAAATCTATTTCTTTTATTTTTCTTTCTTTTTCCTTTGTTTTGTTTTTGGTTTGGGTTGGGGTAGGGCAAACAAGGGGCCAGATTGTCATTCACTCTGCAGTCCAGGATGTCTCAGAATTGCAATTATCCTGCCTTTGTCCTGAGACATACGATTACAGGCATGAGACACAGTGCTTGAAAAAAATCCACTATAATGGATTCCAGGGCTGAGCTGGATCTTCGGGAATCCACCTAATTTATTCACCTGGCAGAGGACTTTTTCTAAGGCATCAAAGGGCCAATGTGAATTGACTGAGGGCTGAAGAAAGAATCTCGATTTTTCGATTTGATGTGCTCTTTGTTGCTATTGTTTAGAAGTGACATTGCTTCTGTTTGCTTTTTTGTGTTCAGATCATTAATACTGAGATACTGAGTTCTTGGCTTTGCCAGACACCAACTAGAAACAAAACACAGAGCCTAACCACAAATTTTAGTCTAGGGACATAAGCATGTCACAACACAATGACTTTTATCCCTCTGTTGAGCTCTGATCCTAAGACTGGAATGCTGTCAAAACCAAAGCTGGTATAATTCAGATCTGGAAAATCAATGGGGTTCTGGAAGGATCCTGTTGTCACAGCAACCCAGACAGTCCCATGTAGAAGCCCACTCTGACAGGAAGCACTTCTCTCCAGGAACTTGGCTCAAGTAATCAAAAACATGGCTACAACCCTAAGGTCTGGGAAACTAGGCTTTCTACCAACCTCACAATCCATAGGTTATAGAGTTAGTATCTCTGGGTCTCATATAATGTCTTCTTTGCATTAGTATATGGACTAAGACAGGCTCTTTACCACACCTTGTGGATATGGATACCACACACAGCTAAGTTCAGGATGAGGATTAAATGAAGTGAGCCATGTAAAGTAGCAAAGACACTAATAAATATCTGTTCCGCATCCTCTTTGACATCTGAAACATCAATATTCTGACAAGTTTGTGTTTAGTGATTTGGAATCATTGGGGTTTTGTTTAGTTCTTGTTTGTATCCTCACTTCTGCTCTCTGTGTGATTATTTTCACAATTTCAAAACAATAATGTTTTTCTCA
This sequence comes from Microtus oregoni, assembly GCF_018167655.1. Classification (NCBI taxonomy): domain Eukaryota; kingdom Metazoa; phylum Chordata; class Mammalia; order Rodentia; family Cricetidae; genus Microtus; species Microtus oregoni. The sequence continues at coordinate 36,842,036 of NW_024543060.1, read as the reverse complement.
GAAGTCTTTTACAAACACCATGTAACTAAAAGCTAATGAATCTGAGGGATGCAGAGCCACAGTTAAATATATATGTGCTGGTTCCAGAATTCACCCAGCTGCTCCTCACCCTCAGCTCTCACATGTCTGATCGGATCAGTCTTGGAATTAGTGTGTATCTGTACAGTGTGCTCCCTCTTCTCCACAAAATGCTATTGGGAAGTAAATAATGTTTGTGGGTTTATTTTTATTTTGTTTTTATTTATTTTCATAATCTGCAGTTTCTTGCTATTAAAAAATGCAGCAATTTGGGTAACAATCAATGGTTTGCTTAAATTTCTTTTTTTTACTATTAATAATTTAATCAAATCTCCCATAACACAACAATTTAATGTATAAATATACATATATAATTTTAATGATCTTTTCCTCTTCTGGACTGATGGTGCTCAATCGAAGAGTCAAAGAGCACCTTACACTAACCTCAATGCCAAACACAAAAATCCTTTTTAAGAGGTTGGCCAAGTCTTTCAAAGAAACTCCCTAAACATAGAGCCTATTGTTGCAAAGGTGGAAGGTAAGTTTCTATTGCTGAATGAGCATTCAATTCGGAAGCAGAGCCCAGAGACCTCTCTGCTGTAGCTGACTTGACATCCCTCTACCCGAAAACTAGCTTTTGTGGTATAAAACAGTAGAGAGGATTGAAATTTCTTAAATGACTGTTCTTTACTCGAATACCTATCATATTCACAAATCCACTTGTTGTTCATTATTTTGTCTTTTTATTGTTGTTACTTGAAAAAGCTCTCATATAGTAGAGTACTGTGGGACAATGGTCTTGTACCCTGTAAATATTTGTCACTTACATTGTTTAATAAAATGCTGATTGGCCAGTAGCCAGGCAGAAAGTATAGGCAGGGCGACCAGAAGAGGAGAATTCTGGGAGGAGGAAAAGCTCAGTCTGTAGTCATCACCCAGATGCAGAGGAAACAAGATGAGAATGCCTTACTGATAAAAGGTACCAAGCCATGTGGCTAACATAGACAAGAATTATAAGTTAATTTAAGATGTAAGATTTAGTTAATAAGAAGCCTGAACTACTTGGCCAACCAGTTTATAATTAATGTAGACCTCTGTGTGTTTCTTTGGGACTGAAAGGTTGCAGGACAGAAACTTTCTATCAACAGTAGAGGTTGTCACTGAATTCCTGATCTTCCTGTCCCCACTTCATATATATATATATATATATATATATATATATATATATATATATATATGTGTGTGTGTGTGTGTGTGTGTGTGTGTGTGTGTGTATTGCTTCATAAGCCTATATTTTCAAATATGACAAAAAAATCGATGAAATAATACATTTACAGTGTTTTGCATGCTCCAGTATTTTGCATAGAGAAGTTTAAATATAAAAGATACTTTCTGAAATAAACCATAAACTAACCCTGGACCCTGGACAGAAACATAGAATTACAACAGCCCAAATTTTGACATCTAAATGAATGGAAGGAATTGCTGTTCTATCTGACTATTTTGACAGGACAAGTACAGATACCCAAAGGAATTGACACATCAAGTCTCTGGGAACCATTAGTGGAAACTATCCTTAAGGAATCTGTTCTTAGAGTGTGACTGGCAAGATGTACAGCAATTAACCAGGAAAGTACAGTGGAATGCACCTTTAAACAAGAATCCTCACATGATTAAAAAAAACAAGCCAAATAACAACAACAACAAGAGAAAACAAAAAACATTGCTTGTTAGAGGCTACTCCGTGTGAATCATCACAATTTACCATTACATAGCTTGGTTTCCACCTGTTGTAATCAAGTATGTAAGAACAGAAATTTAAAGGGGGAGAGGTAAGTATACTCTGCCTTATAATTTTGGAGGTTCCAGTCCAGAGTTTGTTGACTTCCTAGTTCTTGGACCTGTGACATGGCAAAGCATCATGGAAGGGAAGGCATTCGTTCTAGCTGTTTCTGAATCTTGTGAAGAAATGCCTGACAGAGACAATTAAGGAAGGAGATGTTTATTTTGAATCATTCTTTCCAAGTGATTTCAATTCACTGTAATGGAGAAGGCAATGTGGGGTAACTCCATCCCTGGTGGCAGGAAAGTGAGTTGGAGATCTTGTTTACACTGTGGCTGGCCAGAAAGCAGAAACTGATACTAGAATCAGAAGCAGGTATGTCCTTCGAAAATCCATGCATAGTGATCTATTTCCATCAACCAGGTCTTATTTCCTAAAGGCTCCAGAACCATCAAAATAGAACAACAAACTATGGACTGACTATTCTAAACAGAAGCCGAGAGGGAACATTTTAGATTCAAGTCATAATAGTGCAGCAAATATTCTCACCTCAGAATGCCATAAAACACTTCTAGTTCTAGCAATAGCAATAAGACAACATAATGGGATCAAGGGGATTCAAATTGGAAAGGAAGAAGTTAAACTTTCGTTATTTGCAGATGATATGATAGTGTACATAAGCGACCCCCAAAACTCCACCAAAGAACTTATACAGCTGATAAACAGCTTTAGTAATGTGGCAGGATACAAGATCAACTCCAAAAAATCAGTCGCCCTCTTATACACAAAGGATAGGGAAGCAGAGAGGGAAATCAGAGAAGCTTCACCATTCACGATAGCCACAAACAGCATAAAATATCTTGGGGTAAATCTAACCAAGGAAGTGAAAGATCTATTTGACAAGAACTTTAAGGCATTGAAGAAAGAAATTGAAGAGGATACCAAAAAATGGATGGACCTCCCTTGCTCTTGGATTGGGAGGATCAACATAGTAAAAATGGCAATTCTACCAAAGGCAATTTATAGATTCAATGCAATCCCCATCAAGATCCCATCAAAATTCTTCACAGATCTGGAGAAGACAATAATCAACTTTATATGGAAAAACAAAAAACCCAGGATAGCCAAAACAATCCTATACAATAAAGGATCTTCTGGAGGCATTACCATCCCTGACTTCAAACTCTATTACAGAGCTACAGTAATGAAAACAGTGTGGTACTGGCATAAAAACAGAGAAGTCGACCAATGGAACCGTATAGAAGACCCGGATTTTATCCCACAAACCTATGAACACCTCATTTTCGATAAAGGAGCTAAAAGTATGCAATGGAAGAAAGAAAGCATCTTCAACAAATGGTGCTGGCACAACTGGATGTCAACCTGTAGAAGAATGAAAATAGACCCATATCTCTCACCGTGCACAAAACTCAAGTCCAAATGGATTAAAGACCTCAATATCAGTCCGAACACACTGAACCTGATAGAAGAGAAAGTGGGAAATACCCTACAACAGATGGGCACAGGAGATCGCTTCCTATGTATAACCCCAGAAGCACAGACATTAAGGGCAACATTGAATAAATGGGACCTACTTAATCTGAGAAGCTTCTGTAAAGCAAAGGACACTGTCACTAAGACACAAAGGCAACCTACTGACTGGGAGAAGATCTTCACCAACCCCACAACAGACAAAGGTCTGATCTTCAAAATATATAGAGAACTCAAGAAACTAGACTTTAAAATGCTAATTAACCCAATTAAAAAATGGGGCACTGAACTGAACAGAGAATTCTCAACAGAAGAAGTTCAAATGGCCAAAAGACACTTAAGGTCGTGCTCGACTTCCTTAGCAATCAGGGAAATGCAAATCAAAACAACTTTGAGATATCATCTTACACCTGTCAGAATGGCTAAACTCAAAAACACCAAGGATAACCTTTGCTGGAGAGGCTGTGGAAGAACGGGTACCCTCATCCATTGCTGGTGGGAATGCAATCTTGTGCAACCACTGTGGAAGTCAGTGTTACGGTTTCTCAGGAAATTCGGGATCAACTTACCCCTGGACCCAGCAATACCACTCTTGGGAATATACCCAAGAGATGCTCTATCAAATGACAAAAGCATTTGTTCAACTATGTTCATAGCAGTATTATTTGTAGTAGCCAGAACCTGGAAACAACCTAGATGCCCTTCAATGGAAGAATGGATGAAGAAAGTATGGAATATATACACGCTAGAGTACTACGCTGCGGTAAAAAACAATGACTTCTCGAATTTTGCATGCAAATGGATGGAAATAGAAAACACTATCCTGAGTGAGGTGTCCCAGACCCAAAAAGATGAATATGGGATGTACTCACTCATAATTGGTTTCTAGCCATAAATAAGGACCAAGGAGTCTACAATAGGTGAACCTAAAGAAGCTAAGGAAGAAGGTGAACCGAAGGAAAAACATATAGTTGTCCTCTTCGCTAAGGGAAGTAGACCAAATTTCCGGGGAGAAAATGGGATCTTGGGGGGGGGTGGGATGGGGGTAAGGGGAGATGGGGAGAGAAAAGGTAGAAGGGAAGGAGGGGGGACCTGGGAAACGGGAGAATTGGGATAAAGGAAAGGTGGATAGGGGAGCACGGAACCACAATTCTTAGTTAAGGGAGCCACTTTAGGGTGGGCAAGCGACTTGACCCTAGAGGGGTTCCCTAGTGCCCAAGATGAGGTTCCCAGTTAGTTCCTTGGGCAGCTGAGGATTGGGAACCTGAAATGACCCTATCCTAGAGCAATACTGACGAATATCTTGCATATCATCATAGAATCTTCATCTGGCGATGGATAGAGATAGAGACAGAGACCCACACAGGAGCACTGGACTGAGCTCCCAAGGTCCCAAGGAGGAGCAGAAGGAGGGAGAACATGAGCAAAGAATTCGGGACCACGAGGCGTGCATCCACCCACTGAGACAGTGGAGCTGATCTACGGGGAGCTCACCAAGGCCAGCTGGACTGTGACCGAAAAAGCATGGGATAAAACCGGACTCTCTGAACATGGCGAACAATGAGGGCTGATGAGACACCAAGGACAATGGCAGGGGGTTTTGATCCTACTTAATGTGCTGGCTTTGTGGGAGCCTAGCCAGTTTGGATGTTCACCTTCCTAGATATGGATGGAGAGGACCTAGGACTTAACACAGGGCAGGGAACCCGGACTGCTCTGTGAACTGGAGAGGGAGGGGGAGAGGAGTGGGGGGAGGGGGAGAAGGGTGGGAGGAGGGGGAGAAGGGTGGGAGGAGGGGGAGAAGGGTGGGAGGAGGGGAAGGGAAATGGGAGGCTGGGAGGAGGTGGAAACTTGTTTTTTGTTTATGTTTTTTTTTCTTCTTTTCGCAATAAAAAAATGAAAAAAAAAATAAAATAAAATTATATATACATATATATATATATATATATTATGAACTAAGAAAAAAAAACAGTTCTAACCACTGGTACACACAGGCAACAACACAGAACAGCATGCTAGAAGGATGCCTGGAAACGTCAGAACAGAAACCAGTATAACTAAGCAATCAGCATATACACAGGTATAAATGACCAGCCCAGTGCACTATTTAGAGAATTAATGTCAGTTCTACTCATAGGCACTTAAAGATGATTAGAGAGTAAAGAAAAATTAGTAAGAAGAAAGAACATAAACCTAGACTGTAATGGAAGAATTTGATTTTAGAAAAGAGACAGACCTTCTAGAACAGAACTACATACTCTGTATCAGTTTTAGCAGGACACTGAGCATGGTTCAGCTTGGATATCTGCAACTGGATGATCTGAGTGTGGACCAATGATGATGGGATTGGTGCAATAAGTTTTCACGTAAAACTGAACCTTCAGATCGAATGGGATTACCTAGTTTAGCTGACCTTAAAATGAACACCATTCTGTTAGTGCAAACAGCCTCAAGTCTCCTTCGTTCTTTTTCATTCCCGACTGATTGAATTAGCTAGAGTTGGTCTCTGTTGCATGTAAGATAACTGAAACACAAAACAATTTGCCACAATATCCCAATTAACGTTATCTAGTCTCACATCTTAAGAACAAACTATTGTTTACTCATTAAGTGTTTTTGCAGGTGTTTTTGGAATTTACGAATTTAATTTAGGAGTTTAATTCTGAAACATTTTAATGCAAAATGGAGAAAATTTTGCAAGATTTTCCTACATAAATAGTAAATGATTCCCTACACCCCACACACATGCACAAGAAAGACGCCATTTGTTGATTACTAGCATTGCTAAGTTGTAACACTGTTTCCTCCACAGCTCCATGGCTTTTCTTTCCGAAATGTCCCTCCTTTCCCAAAAGAATGATTTAAATTTCAGCTCCACCAAGCCTTCCCTGTTTCCCAGACATAAGTAATTACTCAAATCTGCGATTCCTGGCAGGGCTGCTATCGTTGGAACAGTGCTTTTGGCTGCCTTGAGTTGCAGGTAACTGGGTCCCTTGAATAATTCATCACAGGGTCCTCATCATGAGGTACTCATAGCGTTGAATATTAAACATTGAATTTTATGATATTGACCCCAAGGTGACTATATTAATAACATATAATAAAATGCTTACTTGGACCTAGAAGTTCATTTTTTTTTTTTTTTTTTGGTTTTTCGAGACAGGGTTTCTCTGTGGTTTTGGAACTAGCTCTTGTAGACCAGGCTGGTCTCGAACTCACAGAGATCCGCCTGCCTCTGCTTCCCAAGTGCTGGGATTAAAAGCATGCGCCATCACCGCCTGGCTAGAAGTTCATTTTAAAGAAAGTAAAAAACAACTTTTTTTGGACACCGCCAAGCAAAGCAGAGCCCTGGGGCTATGCACACTGTGCCCAATAGGTAAGTGATTTTCACATTAACTTCAATATCAACTCTTACAGAAATCAAGGTTAAACAAACTTCTCTGAAGGAGGGTGGAGTGGCCCTGATGCATGGAAAAATTTGAGGTTCAGTTTTGGGGGTGTGGTCTTTTAAAAGAATAATTTGAATAATTTCAAACATTTTCCAAAAACTTCAAGACCCACTGACACTTTGTTAATTAAGTAATACCAGAGTTACTGTGGGTGTTGAATCATCTATTTTGTTTAAGTATATTCCCAGTCAAGTTTATCTGAAATAAGTGTCCTTTGTGTGATGCTTCACAACCAACAAGGCACTTTCGCTCGTATTATTCACGTGATCCATACACCAAACCTGAAAGGGTCTCATCATCTATCTTCCCGAGGTCACATGACTGTTAGGGCAGTCTAGGAGTCATGCCCAGTTCCTCCAATTCCAGAATCTCATATTCTTCTTGCTACATCATTCTGCCCACAGAAGAAAAGCACCGATGTAGACAAATGCTTAAAATGCCAAGTCTGTTCTCTAAATAGATTGATGTTCTTTTAGAAGATCTAATCACATTTCTGGAGATTTAATTTTGTTGTTGGTTTAGCTCTAAAACGCTTTAATGAGAAAATAGTTGACGAAATTTACTTTCCATAGAAGGCAGAATTAGCTGAATATTTTAATTTACATTTTCTATGGATCACAAAATTGGCCCAGAATTCTGACAAACATGTATATAGATTTTAGCTTTTAAGATTGACAGGGATACATATGAATTTAGCTTGAAGTTCTTAATTGTTTTCTTAAGTAGTGAGATCTTGCTGTCCGTTCTTTCCCTGGTCTCTTCACCTACCCTCTCTGAATGAACAAGCAGAAATTGTTGAAATAAGAGCTGCGGGGCTGCGTTCCCAGCACCCCGGCCGCCTGCTTGGCTAGCTTATGCCCAAAATAACAACACACAAACTGTATTCATTTAAACACTGATTGGCCCATTTCTATCTAGCCTCTTCTAGGCTAACTCTCGCACCTGGACTAGCCCATTTCTTATCATCTGTGTAGCACCGGTCTTACCGGGAAGATTCTAGCCTACGTCCATCCTGGGTCGGAGCTTCATCGCGTGCATCTTCCCGGAGCGGGGAGCATGGCGTCTCTCTGAGGCGTCTGCTCCCGAGAGGAGAGCTGTGGAGTCTGAGCTCACTTCCTCTTCCTCCCAGCATTCTGTTCTGTTTACTCCACCTACCTATGTTCTAACCAATAAAATGGGCCAAGGCAGTTCCTTTATTAGCCAATGACCTTCCTCCATCAGAAATAAACCATACCTTGAGACTTTAACCAACGCCTTTGCTCCTGGAAAGAGTAATTTCTTCACAGAAGAAACACACAGAAAAGGAAATGGTACCAAGCAAGGCCAATCTAGAAAAATATTAAATTCTGAAGAGCATGAAGACTGAGCCATACACTATCTAGGGAAAAATGAAGGCTGATTGAAGTTAGGCAGCATGGAGCTTCATGCTTTAGGGAAATCAGGTAAAACAAAGAAGGAGACTTCAGAGATTTCAGAAGAACACAAGAATGAATGCTAGAAAATATCCAAATTGACCATGCCAAGTACAAACTTGACAGTGTTTTTCACTGTAAGTTGGACTGACCAAAAAGAATTATATTTGGCTAAATTTGCAAGGCCGGGAAGCAAGCAATTACATAATTGAATGTGTACCTCATATCTTAGCTCAATTTCATTTTGATTAGTCACAGAAGAATTGGAGAATATTTACAAGATTTTTCTGGTATAAATTTCAGAAGTTTTAAAATATGCATGCATCATTTAGACACAGTGTCTGGATTTTTATTGCTTATATCTTCTTTTCTACTCTTGCAATATAGGCACAAATACAGTGTGTTTTCTCATAAATAACCAAACTTCGTTATGCAGTCTATATTCTTCAAGTTTTCAGTCTCTGGATCGTGAAATCAAGGACATATTTCAGATTCAGACCCCTGACGCTAGACCAGATTGCCTACAGCCAACACCTGAATCAGAAAGCCAGCAGAGGAGAGGATGCTCTGCAGCATCCTGGCTTCAACACAGCCTTGAGATGCTTCAGGCAATGTCAGCACAGCATGCAGTCCATCTCTGCAGGATATTAGCTACTACAGCATTGAACTTCACTTTAAAACACCAACAGGACTCTGTTCCTCCCATATTTTATTGATTGGTAGCTAGATTGGAACCCAATTATTAGATAAGCATTAGAATGTAGAGGTAATATGGATGGGTTGCATCATGTGTCAAAAGATCTGAGTAACAACAAATGTATTTCTTGCATTTAAAAACTTTTATCAACAAGAAAATTTCTAAACTACAAAAGGCAAATATAAGCTGTTCAAAGATGCTGTTTAGAAGTGAACGTACACACGTTACGATCTGAATTTGTTTTCGGGTGACTTGGCCACTCCTTAGCTCAAGCACACAGTGTTGTAAGCAGTTTATAAAATATTTAGATGACTCAAACAAAGCACTGATTTGCTTTAAAATTTGAAACTTACCCTATTCTTGTGATACTTGTGATATCTGTATGTTTCCACTGGTATAATGATATAGCTATATAGATTATTAAGAAACCTGCACAAATGTCATTGCATTCAAGGGAAAAAATTCATTTTCAAAAAAATGTAATGGCAGATCTGAAAATATTAAAACTTTCTATCCATTAGGCCTTTAACAGCTATAGATCCCAGTATGCCCTGAGATTGCTTTGTCTGACTGTTGCAAAAACTAATGTCAATAAGTCTGAGCACACCCATTAATTTCAGAAATAAAGAGATTGGTTTCATTAGCACCAAGGAGACCATAAGCTGGAGGATGAGTTTGTCCACTGGAAGCCAAACTCTTATGTGAAGAGTCTGGGGAGCAGAGTGCTCAGAGAACAGTGTTCTGCAGAAATGTCTGCGGGAGCACGGCCAAGGGCCAACGATCTGCAGAGAGATGAGAAAGGGAAGGCGCTGCCGTTCCACAAAGGAATGAAGTCCCAGACACTGCAAGGGAGACCAGAGAAATAAACTACAGGCGGCTTTGGCTCAGAGCAGGCAACAAGACTTTATAATTATACAGCCATGGTAATTAGAGAAGGCCCAAGGCAAACTTTCTCTGTCTGGGGTTGCTATTGACCCTATTGCCTTGCTTTACCTGAGGAACATACAGGGTTAAGAGAATGAGAAATTTTGCCCTTCAGGCTCTTCCTTTCTTTAGACCCCTCTTGGAAATCTTTTGCACCTCTCTGAAGGAAAATCCTGGAATTATTAACTGTCTACCTGAAGCCTATGTATTTGTGCCTTGTGACTCTGAGTAACCCATCCAGTATCTATAGCATCTCCTCTATCCAAGTTTGGACATCTTTACTATCAAAAAGAACCCTTTCCAACTTCAGTCTTTCATCACTGAGACTGCTGTAGAGTCGATTAAGAGGAGGTCAGTTGCTCCTCCGAAAGCATCCTCTCTGCACCCTTGGGATGTCTCCATCTTCTCTCAAAGTGTAAGACAGCATCTCCTTGACTACAGAAAGCATGTTGCTAAGAAGCACTTTCCTGTGCTTGCTCCACGACAACAGCACCATCAATAGAAACAGCTGGGTGGTATAATTGATTCCTATCTGTGATTAACTTCGGGGCCTTTGCTAAAACCCAGCAGAGTCGATCTGGAAAACAGTATGGTTTGAGGTGAATCAACATTGTAAGAAAAATCCAGAAACTCCTGCTAAAAACTGTGCACTGTCATTAAATATACTCACATGTAGCTAGCAAATAAATACTGTTCAGACAATTGAGTTCAATTACCCTACAATTGAAACAATACAGCATTAGAAAAAGCAGCATTTTAGCTGTCAGTACTGGGCATTCCCCCAGTCTCCCATTTTATTTCTTCAGATGAAAACATTCATTTTCTACCTCTAGCAGGGTTATTTGGGACTTGAAAACTAAATTACGTTCAAAATTCTATAGTAGCACAATTTGTCTGAAATAATGGAGGATAGCCGAAAATTTGTGTAAGTCACATGATTAGCCGACATTTATACAAACAAATGATAGCCTAAAGGTGGAATTTCTGTTTTATTATGTTTCCTGTGTCTAAAAATTCAAAGACGCTCAAATCCGTTATCAGACTTCTTGCATGCTACCTCATCTTAGATGTCTGTGTTATCTTTCCATATTGGGGCTCTTAGCCTCTTGGACACGTCTTTGCACCTGCAGCCCTTTAACAATGGTGAGTCAAGTTAAGTGAATAAAATTACCAGCTGTAATGAGTTCCCAGCAAGGTGAGCATTTTTATTGCCATTGATAGGGAAATGAAAGGATTTGTGTGAACATTCTCTGCTTTTCTAACAGAATCAAAGTTCAACTCTGCTGATTAGACCTTGTCTTTGGAATAATTAGGACCCTAAGGAATTTAGCATATTTTGCTTACCTAATGTTAAATATATAGCATGCTCTTTCTATTAGAATACATTCTCTTAGGGGAACAGTAAACATCTTTTTTTTTTCTTTTTTGTCTTAGCCAAGATACACTATAAACCTACATGAGGCAGCTTCTAGAAGCACACGAAAGCTCATGGCAGTAAATTCATTTACTCCTAAAGGTCAGACTCATCAGAAGACTCATTCATTAGCTGCTGGATTTGTGTGCAGCCTGGAAATGGCATGGAGGAATCCCACCAAAGGATCTCTTCACCCAGCACAAGAACAGCAGAAATGGAGCCTTTCTACCTCCCAGGCATGCATTCAGGGCTTTGAGTTGACCCACCCCAATATCTAGCCCATCTATGACCTGCTAGAGGGTGTGAAGGAACTGGTTTTGTGGAACCATAGCCACAAGATCCCCATGACTTGGGGCAACAGCAGGATATTCGAGAGAAGTTTCAATGAGGGTCCAGTGTTGATGATGTGCCAGAAGCCAGTGGCCTTGAACCACACTAACAACTCATTACACAATGAACATTTGCAAGTAAAGCTGTTTGGACAAAAGGGTTCACTGCATGCCACTGTGTGGTACATTGCAGCTCCCAACTCCACTAAAACCAATGGAAAGGTGATGGAAGAGCAGGAAACACTACAGAGAATTGAAAGGGGGGTTGTTTGTTTGTTTGTTTGTTTTGCTATTTTATTGTTCTTTGGTTTTTTAATTAATATTTTTATTTTTAATTTTTTAAACTTTACTTTCGGAGAGGACATGACAAGGGTGAAGGGAGGGTATGGAGGGACTGGAAGGTAAATGGAATTGGGGTGCACGATGTAAAATTCCTAACAAATCCTGGTTCTTGTTGACAGAATGAACTCTGGCTCTTTCATGAGATCCTGCAATTAAATGGGGTCTGTAAGCAGAGTGTTACAAATCGCTTAATGGAAACATAGACCCATTGTGTCCCTGGAGCTGGGGCAGTATGCATGGCTCACAGAGGTAGTGAACAAGCCTCTATGTTGGACTGGGCAGAGCCATGGAGTTTGTTCTAGTCACACTCACTTAGCATAAAAAGAAAAGTACTTCTGGTCAGAAAATGATTCCAGATACTCAACTAAGACAGATTCAGATGAAAAAGACCTCTGAATGGGTCACAGTGTTGGATAGATGTACATAGGCTTGGGAGAGAGAAGAAAAAGAAAACAGACAGTTATAAAAAGAAATAGGCTTAAAAAATAAAAAAAAGTCTTTAAAGAGACAGTAAAGCAGTATAAAAGAATACAATCATAGGTTAAAGGACTAAAAAGATAATCCATGTAAAGATAAAATATACACAGAGAATCTGGATTATGTACATTATTGTATTTTCTTTGAATGTTTTGACTGCAGAGAGATATTTGATTCTGGGACTGCTAAGCTAAACCAACATAAAGGTATTTTGACTTCAAAACTGGGGTCTAAGAATATGTTGCTTTGAAAAAGAGGTTTTGCTTTTGTTTCCACAGAAGATGAGAACAAGTGGATTCCTTCCAGGCTTATGTGGTTTGATGGAACAAAACCCTGAAAGGTCTCTGTGAACCCTAAAAATATACTTTGCCCAACAAACAGCAGGAAGCAATTCGGAGAAAAATACACTCAAATTCCTAAAATTATTGTTTATAAATGCTTATTTTCACTTTAAAGGGGTTGATTATAAGTGATTAACAGTCATAGTCAATTTGTAAAAACAAAAAATGAGGATATGCTATAGAGATGAATACTTTGCATTGATATCAATCTTGGTCTAGTAATACATATTTAAGGTTGACTTTGTTATACTGTGTATGTGCATTTCTGCTCTTGTTTAAGATATTGTGCTTGTGCAGTCCATTTAAAAATGTAATGTATAGTTAAGAAATACAGATTAATAGATAATCATCTGTAATAATCAAACATTGTAGTCATGTTAGTTAGGTTTCCTAGCTGTGCAGAGATATATTTCATATGGGTAGGTATTCTTCAAACCTTTCAAAGAGCTACAGACCACAGCATTTAAATGCTTTAAAAACTTAGACTTTTTTTGACAATGAGACATATCTGCTTCTGACAGTACCAAATACTTCAGAAAGGTTGAAGGGATTTGAAGAAACTTGTTATGAAATTTGCCTTCAATGTGACAAGGCTAGCCATTTGGGCAAGAAACTGCTCTTGCCTAGAATGCTTGATGGTATGCTGTATGAACTGGACACGCAGGACTCACAGAAAAATGACTGCTGAACATTTCAGAAGATGGAATGGTCCTTCAGGGTTCCTGCTTCATGAAAGAGTCTGCCAGACATTCTGCAGGACAGAAAGTGACTGACAAACTACCAATACAGGCAGAACAGATCTTAAATTTTCCTGTTTCACAGAAAAGTCTGCCAAATACTATGGGGCTGTAGGCTGAAATGAATGCCCAAGCATTACAGAAGAACTTTGGGTCACTGTCCAGGCAGTGAAATGTCCTTGTCAATTCTAGAGTTTTGGAAGTTGCTTGATTGCACTTCCTGTTTACTTAAGTAATATTATATCCTTCTGAAGTCTTTGATGCAGTTAAAGACAAATTGTTATAGTTTTCCTTAGTTATGATCAAAGATAAATAAGATATGAAACTTTAGACTCACAAAGATAGGATAGATAAAAGTGTATTTTCCTTAATTTACCAAATATAAATGGACTAAATGTTGTAACTATAATTCTTGCTTAATAAATTCTTTGTATATGTAATTTTATTATGTTAAAGTTAAAGTCTTCCTTTTTAATTAGACAAAAAGGAGGGATGATGTGGATGTCCTTGTGCATATGTGTTGCTTTTATTGGTTAATGAATAAAGCTGCTATGGTCTATAGCAAGGTAGAATATAGCTAGGCTGCAAGAGATATATAGAGAGAGTAGGTGGAATCAGGAAGATGCCGTATGACTGCTGAAGGAGAAGGACACACCAGAACCTTACCTACGGTAGGCTACAACCTTGCAGCAATACACAGATTAATAGAAAAGGGTTAAGATGTAAGAACAAGCTAAAAATACACTAGAGTCATTGGTCAAACAATGTTGTAATTAATATAGTTTCTGTGTAATTACTCAGGTCTGGGCAGCTGGGAAATGAATGAGCATTCTTCAATTACAAGCATCCTGTGATGTCTCTCCATCACTTAACAGAGATGCTGAGAGATCCTACCTAATCTCCAGAATTGTGTGTAAGATGACAAAATCTCTTCAGGAGGAGTAGGGTATAAAGCATATAATTATCAGAGACTGTGATCAATTAGGCATTCTGGATCGGAATTTTATTCAAGCATAGAATCGACACTTTACAATAAGTAAAAACTGAAGAAATTGCTTTAGTTTGGTTTCATTTATTTATCTTTTTTTTTTTTGATACAGGGTTTCTCTGCATAGCCTGGGCTGTCTTGGAACTCACTCTGTAGACCAGGCTGGCCTCAAACTCACAGACAGCCACTTGCCTCTGCCTCCTGAGTGCTGGCATTAAAGGGGTGCACCACAACCACCCAGCTTGAAATTTTGGTTTTCAAATTGAATAAATTTAGTGTTTGGTTTGTTTTTTTGTTAGAGTTTCCCAGATATACTGTGAATTTATCCTTATTAGATCCAGACTTATAACCACATGAAGCCAATGTGTTCTGTGAATCCCTCGGGTCTTGTACTCATATCTACTTATAGGTTATTAAACTTTAAAAGTCATAAGTATAAAGTGAAGCCATATTCTTATAACCTAGGAAATGTTAAGACTGCAAAAATCATGGAAAGCTTCACACACCCACAGCCTCACACCCACACACCCACACACCCACACATACAGTCTTCTGCCATAAAAACATACAAAGGCATCTGAATAAATCTGAAGCCCTTAAAATGTGCTATGTACATGAAAAGTCCCCAGAACTGTTTTTAAACAGCTACTGTGACCTGTAAATCTGAGCGAACAGGCACATTTGCCACTCTGCATCACAGGGAAGAGGAGCAAATTATTCTCTGTTTCTTCCTTTACGAGCTGTGCAACCACAGGGAGCCACCTAACTTCCCAGAACTTCAGTTTCCTCCCCTGGAAAAAAAAATTTATTAAATTAAGAGATTACATAAATTGCTTTCCACTCAGTCAGGAATTTTAATTTTATAGTCTCAATATTCACACAGTAAACCCCTATTATGAGACATTTGAAACAAACCATATAATTTATATTCAAAACAAAATGTTAGGAAGAAGCCAGTGTTAGGATTGATATACTATCCTCTTAAAGCCTAAAGACGAAGCTGCCAAAGAGAGAAATGACATGAAAAGAAAATAAAAGATCCTACTATCGTTAAAGTCTCTCTTCCTACCTGCTCCTGTCTGTATAATTCTCCTGTGGTAGCTTCTCTGAAACTCTGGTTGGATTTTCCAGAAGCTGGTGAAGTCCTAGCAAAATGAGAAGAATAGCAGTTGCCTGACCTCCTTCACAGAAGAATTCAAGAACTGTATACAGGTGTGATCTTATATCAGAATTGTAAAGAACACACAGGCAAGCTTTTTAATGTCTACCATGACAAAGAATTTTTTAAAAGCATTCAGACTAGAGGTACTGCAGAGGATCGTGGACCAACAGGAAGCAGAGGGACAACTCGGTTGCAGCAAGTCCTTTTCTATCAGAATCTCTTGTCAATACATGTTTAACTTTAAAGTATCTCTTTCTTGGTTTGGAACATACCTGGCCTGCTCACCTTTGCTGATTACCCCACCACCAACCAGCTGCACAGGAAGAAAAATCAGGCATGTTTGCAGAGAACAGATAGGTGTATATGTGTGTAGGCAATTTTGTCTTCCCAGAATTACCAGCCTGTTCTAGCAGTCAGGTTTAGGGAATGGAATGATGGAACCACTTTGTTCAGACGAAGCAAAACATCACCATTTCTCTTGCTTGTGCAAGTGGAAGCAAAATGGATGTCCAAGAAGATGTACCAGGGCTGTTGATTACAAACAGTGAAAGACAGTGTCTACGGTTGTCCTGGGACTGCTTAGGACATGTTCCATTAGATTTCATACATGGTAGCGTGGACTGAAGCAAAAGGAAACCTCTAACCTTTCTAAAAAGAAAAAAATTATTTAAATTAAACCAAATTTGTGAAGGGGTGCAACAAAGAGTCTTTTAAAACCAAAATATCATCTAAATGGCTGAAGTTTGACTATCAGGAAGACAATGGTTTTAGAGACAAAACAAAGTTTAAAAGATTCACTAATTATTTTTATCGTAGGTATACTCTGAGCTGCTTAGACCACCAATGGGTTCTTTTTCTTTTTCTTTCAAAATCAAATATAGGAAGTGAAGAATCGCAGTACTTTTCTTTAGAGCATGCTAGGAAGAATGCAGTGTTTCAGAAAAAAATCACGTTCTCCAGTGGAGTTTAAATAAGAAAATGTCTTCTTTCTGTAGCTTGTTATTCTGCATCTCTCCCTAGCCCTTGGAGACAAGCTTGGCATATTTCCATTTCCTAATGGATGGCTACCCTTGAGACCTGGTGTGCCGTTATAAAAGAGTGTGGAGAAGGTGAAACCCAAAATCGTAGAGAATCAGTCCTGAGTTCTCCTCCTCGGTATTGACTTAAGAAGCAGATAGACAGGCAGATACCATGTTGCCCAAACTTTTCAAGCTCTGCAGTATCATAAAGCGTTAGATGTGGGGCTTAGGTAGTCTTTGTAACTCCCGCGCGTGATGCCGTGAGAGCGCATGCGTGGGGCCCAGGATGACGCTCTCCACACTGAAGCTTGCCCCAGTGTAAGGCTGCTGTATTCATACCCATGGATATCAAACATTCATATGCATCACTATTACTCCTTTAGACTTCCTCTGGGAATATTAAATATTCATATTGGTTGAAATTGTTCTTCTGTGTGTGGTTTCTGAAAAATAATTGAATAGCTTTAAGCTTAAGCTTCGGGGCAGGAAAAGCCTGTCTAGACGATGTATGTATCTGTCTAATGACAAATCAGTAAGCTCTGAAATCAACTGTAAGTGATGTTGGCCACTCTAGGCACACTGAAAGGACATGGCCACTGGCTATCTGCACAAAAGAAGCAATAAGGACGCGTGAACATCACCCTTCAAACAACAAGTGAAGCATTGGGTGGTAGTTTCTTTATGACAGATTTAGAAGTCTCTTTGGTTTAATTCTGGTTCTCTATGTGTGTGTGTCTCTCTCTCTGTGTCTCTGCCTCTGTCTCTCTCTCTCTCTCTCTCTCTCTCTCTCTCTCTCTCTCTCTCTCTGTGTGTGTGTGTGTGTGTGTGTGTGTGTGTGTGTGTGTGAGCTTACATGTGCATGTGGCAAGGTAACTGGGCAAACCAAGACCAGAAAAGTTAACAGATTGAACTGATTGTAGTTTCTTCACTCCCAAAGTGCCCTGCAAGATGCATAAGCAACTAAACAATTTAGTTAAAACCCTATCAAGCCACTAACTGAATTCCCATCAGCCCCTGCTAAAAACAAAACAAACTGCCATTTCAATTATGTACAAAGGGACACAAGTCTGAGGCTGCGATTTCAAAATTCCTTCTCCAGATAAGCCATTTGGCCACAGACTCTAGCAATTATTTCCTGCTAAAAGACAGAATTATATTTTCTCCCAAGTGACAATAGACAGAAATCACTCAAACTCTAAATAGGACATGTCTGGGCTGTAACCAGATTATCTTAATTGTATAAGTCAAATGTTTTTATATTATATTATAGAAGCAAGCAGCAGGACTTCAGCTTTTGTGTGTGCATACAGCCATATGCAGTCCCTCAAAAATGTCAATGTGGGCATGTAAAAGCTTTAAAAGCAGGGAGGTTGTCCATTTTTTAAAAATTAGATAAATAGGGGTGAATTTTGATTGTATCTTCTCTACCTCACCAATACAGCTCTCAAATATAGTTATAATTTTTCAGTTAATTTTCATAAAAAAATCTGCTTTATTTTTAGCCTTCTATATCAAAGATCCACACAATAAAAAAGGATTCAAGGTCATAGTATGTAATGAACTTTAAAAATTCAAATAGCCAAAAATATTTCCTATTAAATGTGTTTAAGCTATTGTTGACATTTTATTTTCTGTCTTAGAGACGTTATAAAAAGCAATTTTACAGAACTCCTTTCTCCAAATACAATTTGCCTATACTTTGGTAAATATTGGTTTTCCTGGTAATGTGGCTGGAAGGAAAGATTCAATCTGCTGGGGGAAGATCACAGTACTTAAGCAGATGTTTAAACATCTGTTTCTTAGTAAACAAATAAAACGAGCGGTCCCTCGTGAAATGAGTATCTACTGTGTGACATTGCTTAGCTTGTGTTGAGCAGTTGGTTATACAAATTAGAGGATAAAGCCAGGGACTTGGAAGGAGTCCAGAGATGAAACAATGATGCTCCCAGTGACTGCTTTTGGGCAATGACGACACTGGGTTTAGAGCTGACTTGATGTGTGTGTGTTCAGACTCAAGTTTATATAAATCATAGTGAAAACAGAAACCAAAGATTTCCAGAAGGACCTTGCAGACTGCAGGCAATTGCTTTGCTTAAGCCTGTGAAGGAAGGCATTCTGGCTTCTGTGGAAACAGCCAGAGAGCTGCGTGCCATTCCCCAAGGAGGAGGCTGATGTAATGGTGCCATCGCCTGTAGGTTACCAAGCTGCAGAGAAAAAAAGCCCACGGGGCTGTTAGCAGAGCTGATACTGCTTTTACCGGGTCTCCTGTGGAAACACGTTAAGTGTGGAATCAGAGCTGAAACTGCTGCCTGCAGAGATAGACAGCACGGGCAGAGGCGTTCTGCGGGTGCTCACACCGAATTCCACCCCAGGAGAGTCTCCTTGTGGAGCATGAGATGAGATAAGGATCCCTCATTTTGCCCAGCTCAGGGACCAACCTGCAGAAGAGCGCTGGACTCAAATTCCAGGCTCCAAACTCAAACTGATCATCAGGCTTCTTTCTGAGATCTGCCTCCTGGTCTCCCATCCGTCCCTCCTTCCATCCCTCTGTCTCCTCAGTGGGTTTAGCTGTCAACGCCTTTCTCAAGCACTTAAAGTCCCCTAAATTGCCTCTCTTCAAGTTTCCAGCCCATCCTTCGAGAATAATCTGTTCAAGGTCACATTTGCTCTTCAAATACAAAAGTAATGCATGTCTGCAGGAAAGATGTTAAATAGAAAAAGGCAAAAGGTTTAAACTAGATCGCCTCCTCTTTTTAATGTAGGAAATCCCCTTCTTGTCCTGAGGTCAGCTCCATCTGTAGCCGTCATCAACATACAGGAACATACATTGCTACTATTGTTTCCTCACATGAAAATAGAATCAGGCTATGACTAGGCTTTTACAATCTGCTTCTTGTTTCATTTGCTTCAAATTTCTACATACAAATTTGCTTTCTATCTGCTCTAGAAATGACCTTTAATGAATAGTCTGTATCCGACTCTCCTATTTTCCTGCGGAGAGTTCTCCACCGTTTTTTCTATCCACAGATAGGAAATAACATCTCTGTAACAAGGACACATCATGATCAACGAGATTATCTTGAAGAAATTCTGATTTACTTACTTTGCAATGATGAAACTCACAAGCACACATAGAATCATTTTGATTAATTCTTCTAAATTATTGTAAATATGAAGCATACATTAATGTGCAAAAACAGTAAGAAAGTACTCCTTCTTACAGATCATCCCATAATGTGGTTGATAGAGAAATCTGTCATCTCTGTAAGCCAAGAGGAAACTATAGCTTCCACATTTTTCAGAGCATGTCATGATGCAACTCCAATTAAGAAACAATTTATTTTGTCCAAAGAGACAAAGTAAATGGCTCACAGTAGCAATCATTTTGCAACCATCAGAGTTTTAATCCAACAGAAATATTTTTTTCACAGATGGGTAACTCCCAAGAGACCTAATCTCTGCAATTGGCCCTTAGAAAATCTGCATTTAGAAAATATTTGTTGCAACACAGAAAAATATTTTATATTAAGCCATATTCTAACACCAAAGTATAGAAGCAATCTTTAAAAATACAGATTATTCAACAACCCAGAGTGAGCATAGGGGTGTAACACTGTAGGCATAGCTGCTAATGAAAAGCACTTCTTCCAGCAAATGTTCTCTGCTGCTGAAACTGCAGAAATTCTAGAAAGAGAATACATATATTGAGAGAGGGTGTGAAGGAGATAGTTCAAGATTATAACCCTAACCCAAAACTCATGCCTTCTGAGCCCCTCCAGCCTGCACCATCTGCATGCGGTGCAGACAATTTTGTGGAAGCCATGAATGGGAATGTATACAAATCACTGCATTATTAATGTCCTTCACACTGGGAAGCTAAATGATGAAATGCTTCCCAAATTAGCTTGACATGAAGATGTGGATTTTGTAATCCACTAGGCTGTCATCATAACCGCTGAAGTCCATTCAAGCAGAGGTCCTACATAACTGAAGAGAGTATGAAAGGGGTCTGCCAAGCGATTCGTAATGAAGCTGATGTCAGCAGAAATCAGTGGGCATCACCACGACACACAGATCAAGTGTTCCCAAAGGACTGCCAGCATCTGCCTGCACACCTGAGTCTCTGCTCCTTCTAATGACAAAGGCAATTAAGCCGGGCATATTAAAACTGCCTTCTCGCCCTTTAATGGCTGTACATGTTCCTATGTTCTGTGCTTACATCTATGTACAATTATCATGCTCTCTCCACAGAACCATGCTTTCCTCATTGTCTAACACATCACTGCAGCTTTTACAGTATGTAGTACAGTTTCTTGTACTACGTGTCCAGTAAACATAATATAAACAGTATGCACTCGCGAGTCACAATAGGAAAACTATGTTAAGCATAAAATATTATCTTGAATAATATCACATAGGTAGTTAGAACAAAATATTCTTTAAAATATTCAGTACTCATGTGAAGATGGTATACTTATGGTAAAGTACATCTAAGACGTGGTCATTAGTAATTTTTAAACCACTACACAGAAAAAAACAGCTTGAAGAGTTTGCATAAACTGATAATTGGTCTTCTCACATTCCTTTGCATAATTATAGTTCTTACATTAGATAAAAATTACTGCTGAGAAAAAGGGGGCAGGGCAGAACAATATGCACAAAATAATGAAACTTGTGTAAAATGTGATGTATTTATTTGCATATATTATTATACAGCTATACATGAAGCTTATCTCTGAAAGAATAAGTAAAAAAATCAGTAAGTAGCTATTAAACCATATATGTCCTTGTGAATGTTTTTAATATGTCCTTCAGAGCTAAGCAGAAAATAAAATATGAAACATCCCCCCTGGGGGGGGCAAAGTCCAGATCAGTTGACCTGGTTATGGGTTCCTCAGATGCTCTTACTTAGAATAAGAGTCATATCAATCTCATGGTTCTGAAATGTCCAATTTGTTCGTATTGGGTTTTATAAAGAATTCTCAAAAAAGAAGTTGATAAGATTAAGGCAGAGTATGGGAGCCTTTAAATTTCATTTGCTTATATGTGTATCTTTGCTGTTAAGTCATTGATAAGTAAACTAGAGTCTATATAATCACAGAGGTTAGGTAGAGAGTAAGGGACTAGAGGTTGAGGAATAGCTCTCCCTAGAAAGGGGAAAGAGAATAGACAGTTTTGGATGGTTGAGTGTGAGGTGAAGGACAGAAACAGAAGGATCAAACAGAGAGGGGGAGAAAAGAGGAAGTGATAAAAAGAATACAATGAGGGACAGTTAAACCAAGGGTCATTTGAGGGATTGTATGGATCCCTAGTATAATAGAACCTTCCTGATATATATATATATATATATATTAATATATATATATATATATATAACATATACATATTAAGACAATCAAATTGAAATCACCAAATAACAAGAGAGACAGAGCCCTAACTGGACACCTCTTGTCACCAAATGAAGCTTAGAGTACTAGGGACGGGTTACATCTAATTGTGTTGGTGGCCAAAGGGGTCTAATGGGAATCTCCAAACAATCCAGGCTATTGTCAAGGCTATTGGTAGCTCTCCACAAACTGACAGTGAGGCCACATTGCTGAAAACAGCACCTACACAACTCACTGAACATGGAGAAGTCAAGCTGGTGCCTACATAGATTCTTCACTCGTATTGACTAGCATTCATGGTACAGGAATGCACTCTGCACCCTACCAAAGGAGAAAGGTAAAATGAACCCAGATACAAACCTTCAATCTATAATCCCACCAAGAAACACTGGTGCAATAGTGGCGCAATGCTTATGGGAGCAATCAACCAATATCTGATTTAATTTAAGGCCCATTCTAAGAAATAGAACCCATTCCCAGCATTGCTTGGGTGACCAAGAACCTGAGACTAGACAAGACAAGGACCTAAGGGAAAATCCAATGTTCTGGTAAAAGAATGTAGCAATAAAATGATTCCTAAGGACATTCTGCTATACTCATAGATCAGTGCCTTGCTCAGTCATTATCAGAGAAATTTCCTCCTGCAGCAGATGGGAAAAAATCCAGACACCAACAGCCAGGCAGTATGCAGAGAGTGAGTGACTTCATGGCTTAGGGAACTCTGTGGAAGAGAATGGAGAAAGAATACAAGATCCAAGGGGGATGAAGGACACTAAGAAATCAAGGCATTCTAAACACAACAGTGCAGGCAAACATATGAACTCATGCACAGATCTGCAAGTTCTAGAGCCAAAAGGAAAAGTGGGGTCATGCCCCATCCCTAGCCCTGAATTTATCTCTAATTGATAGTCTCACTGGTGAAGCAAACCATTCTTAAGAGCAAGACCCCTGTCCTCTAGTAAAGGCCAACAAAGAACAAACTCAGCAGCATCTTTGAGAAAAAAGCAATTAGGAATCAAAAAATAGCTTCATGATACAATACTCTAAGCCAAGATCAGTAGCATTGTCCAAGACACTGAGGAAAGCAAAGACAGCAGGGAGCGTATGCAAGACAACCCAGAACAGCAAAACTAGATCCAGGACCCAAATGGAGAAAACATCCACACATGGGTTTAGAATGACCACACCTTCCTTCTCAAAATGCAAAGATACAAGAAAGGCAATGGTCGATGAAGGTTATCTTCAGAAAGATCTAATAACCTAAGTTCATGAAATAGAAAATAGAAAGGCAGTGCAGGGTGACAAATGGCACCCAAAAATCAGATACAGTAGCCTTTTACTAGCCCAAGAAACTTAGTTAAACCTACAACTTAAAAGAATCTACTTCCAAAACATCTTTGAGAACATTTAGAAAGCTCCCCTTAAAACTTGCTGCTTACCACCCTAATCGATAACATACTATCATCTCTAACCAGAACGCACCACACAGACTGTGTCACGTGCCCAGACATGGCTTCTCCCTTCCTCTCCATACACATACCGTTCGCTATGCCCACTGCCAACACTACCCTGTGTTATACTTTCATTTCCCTAAGCATCCTCGATTCAGTAAGACAAATTCAAATTGCACATCTCTCGTCAGGGCCTTTTCAGTCATCCCCACTTAAAATGATTTCCTACTCAACTGAGCTCTCTGCTTTCTCATTTGACCCCCTACACTGACTTGTATTAATTATATTTCATGTTCCTATGATTAGTTGAATTGCTAACTCTTTGAGGAGATAGCGGTTGTACTCAATCACTTTTTATCCCGACTGTTCATTAAACTATTACAGGATTTATTGAATGAACTTAAACTTGGAGTTGTCATCTTATCTCTGTGTCTCCCTAATTTCAGAATATGTCCCACTGTAAATTAGCCATAAAAATGATACTTAGAATCCAGATTCATAAAATATAACCACTTGTGCATTTTTTTAAATTTTGTCAATGTACTTGTCATCCTTTTCAAGGAAGTATTGCATTGCTAGAATTTAAAAGTTCTGTAATGGCTGAGAGTGGTTGGCACACACCCTTAATCCCAACACCTGGGAGGCAGAGGCAGGTGGATCTCTGTGAGTCTGAGAGCAGTCTGGTCTACATAAGAGGTTCCAAGACATCTAGGATTATATAGTGAGACTCTGTATCAAAAGAAAAAAAAGCAATTTTCTAATAAATGTAATTAGATCAAAACTACAAGCTACAGGGGTAAAAGCACAAACAACTTTTTGGTGGTATCATGTTCTGATTTCCAAAATCACATAATTATAGATAAATCAGAAATAAAAAAACACAAATCGTATATCATTTTAAACATTACTTATAAGTTTACCACTCAGAGATAACTACTAATAGTTTTTAGAACATATTATTGCTTCCCTAGAGTTACTCTGTTCCACCTGTTTCCACAGGCCTTTTCTAAATGAAACGAGCCTCCTGGCAGCTTTCTCTTACATGACACTAACTACCCCTCCCCACCACCCCATCTGTAGATACGTCTGCCTAATGGAACTCATCACCAGGATGTCCAGAAGCAAACACAGATCAATAAAATTAACCAAGCAACTACTCTAATAATTTAAACCCGAAAAATAACCCTGCGGTTGACAACCAGCAGGCTAGGAATTGGAAGAGGTGCAGTGTGCCCCCGGCACATCAGACGTCCTCGAGGCTGGAACTCTTGAGCATGCCGGTAAAAAGCGGGACAGAATCTGGAGAGCTCCGAGTTTGGTGGCACATCCTATCGCAGCCAGTAGAAGCTGAAGCAGGAAAACCACAAGTCCCAGACAAACCTGGGCTATGTGGTGGGATTCAGGCCATATCGGGATAAATAGCGAACCGCGGTCGCTGAATGTATAAATCGGATGTAGTGGGGCTACTGAGCCTCACAAATCCGGTGCCCTGGAGGCTCCTGAAAACCAGGAGTACCTCCAGCTCCGGACTTTATGACATCAGAGGCATAATGGTTTCCACTGCCGGGGTTCCCAAGGGATTTTCCCCTTTAAGCATTCTTCTGGGATCCATCAATCCACTACTGAGCTCTTTCCAAACATTTTCTATACAATATATGTATTTCAAAATATCTACCCTATTTAGAATCTTACATCATTTGAGATCAGTATGCCATTATGAGATATTAGGGGTTAATGTGCTTTTTCAGTGAAACAAATTTGAAATATTCTATCAAATCTATTTAATATATCATACTCTCTATTACTGAACATATAGTTGTGTCTAGTTCTATTCTACTTATAAATTATTCCTTAGTTGCTACTTTAGGCATATATTGTCTTTTCCACCTACTTTTTCATGATAAGAATATACTCTTGTCATAGAATTGATTTAATGAGGTCACTGAAATTCTATACTTTAAGTTTTATGCTGAAAATATTGATTAAAATCAGCAAGCTAGAGTTTGGGAGCAAAAGTGCTGTTGATTGTACTCCATAAGCACAACCTAGGTTACTCAGAACACAGATGCCTGATGTGGGCGTCCAAGGGTACACTTCGTAGGACCCATGGACCTCCTAAATTTATATGCAAACATTTGTGTTTATGTATATATTTGCATATTTTCCTATTCAACTCCATAATCCAAAGCGGTTAAATATGTCTGACATGGCAACTTAGTCTATGAACCCAAATCATAATATAGAATGCATATAATGCACTTAGCATTATGCCTAACATGTGAAATTTGAAATAAAGTTAGTTAGCAATAACTGCATACACCAGATTTTTATTGCATTTACTATTAAAGTATACCCGCAGAAATGATAATTTCTTAATGGCGAAATATTTAAAAAAAAACTTGTAGATCGATGTCTAGACTCCTATTGTATAACTGTAGATTTATTTTTTTGGTTACTTATATAAAAAGAGAGTATATTTTCTGCTTGATAAGGTAGGTGATGGTGGGTTAAGAAAACAATTGGTGTGAATAATTCTGATTAGGAAATTAACCACTGTATTATTTTCTCTTTAGCAACTTGCTAAAATTATGCTTAATCTTTATTGGTTTGATTGTGGTCATTTAATCTTTCTTGTGAGACAAGGAATTTTATCAAAAAATCACCTATGAAAACTTACATTTTATATATCCTAAGCTAAAAAACATTTAAAATGTTTACCAATGCATTACACATCATATTTTCAAACTTATCTATTCATTTTCATGTGCCTGAATGTTTCACCTACATGTATATATGTGTACCACGTGTGTATCTGGTGCCTATGAGGGCCAGAAGAGGATATCAGAGTCCTTGGAACTGGAATTTACAGATAGTTGTGAGTTTTTATGTGGGTGCTGGAAATCCAATATGGGTCCACTGAAGAGCCGTGTAGGAAGCAAATGGTTATGGTCCATGTTCAGTATGAGCTGCTCTTATGGTTCATTGGAGTTACAGACAAGCAGGGCTGCTAGGCCACTCTCTCCCCTAGGTGGCTGCTGGAGCCTTATTGAGTTTGTGAATTATAGGTCATCTGTTATGTCACTAAGCCCAGAGTCACAAAAGCAGAGGCCATTGTAAGTCCCAAATTGTTTATTGGTCCTAGGTCAATGAGATGGGGAGTTTGGGAGGTGCAAATCTCAGCCCAGAGAAGAAGAGGACAGAAACTTCTCAGGTTTGAGCAGTTTTTAAAACCACCCTCTGATACTAAATCAGCATGTTGGCTATTGTTTTTCTGTGCTGGTTTCCCTTTCTGCAGAGTTGCACATTAAAAACTGCTTCATTTTCACTAGTGTCGCGAATTTATTATCTTATTTCCAAGAGCAGCAAGTGTTCTTAACTACTGAGTTATCTTTCCAGCTCCATGTACTGTATTTTTAATGATGGGATTGCAGTAACATTTCTTGAAATTGTCTTAGGGTCTCTATTCAAAACACAATTTGATTGTTTTCACCAGAAACATTCTTGACTGTCTTTGTTAATGTGTGGCCCACAATCTGATTCAGTATTATTAACATAGACATAAATAACCAGTTTACATATAAAGCACAATTATTTCTTGAAGCCCTAGGGCTATCTTATTTCCTATACTAATATACTCCTAAGAAATGCTGTGGAAGTGTCTGGAATGTCTATTGATCATGAGGAAGAAGGACCATATATCAACTATGTTCTCTTCTCAATATGTAAATCCTAAGGCTGAGCTCAGCTCCTGCATCTGTAAAATGAAATTAACACCTGTTTCACTGATTTAAGAATGAAACGAAGTGCATACATAAAGTCAGTGTAAGCAGAGACTGCTCATTTGTTTCTCGGCTGCCCAGACCCAAATAATCACACTGAAACTTTATTAATTACAACACTGTTTGGCCAATAGCTTAGGTGTATTCCTAGATAGCTCTTAAATCTTAAATCAACCCATCTCTATTAATCATGTATTACCTCATGTATTACCATGAGGCTGTGACCTACTGGTAAGGTTCCAGCGTCCTTCTCCTATGAAAGCTACATGGTTTTTCCTTAACTCCACCTACTTTCTCCATATATCTCTGTTCAGATTTCCTGCCTGCCTTTCCTATGTTATGCCATTGCCTGAAACAGCTTTATTCATCAACCAATAAAAAGCAATAACACCAATAAAAGCAACACATATGCAGAAGGACATGCCACATCAGCTCAGTATATGACAGCTCAGTATAAATGCTTGATAGGTATGTATTATGTTTGAATATAAATTGGGCATCCTTAGGGAATGTAGTATAGCTCATATACCAGACTAAAGTCTAAAATAACCTCCCAAGAATTTGTGACAGATTTTCTGGAAATAGTTCTATTGGTAAAATCCTCAAAGAAAATATGGAGAGATAGCAAATTCTCAGTATGGGGAGAGATAACAGATTTTACAGAAATAGTTCTGTTTGTAAAATTCTCCCAAAAAGAAAATGGGAGTGGTAACAAAGTCAAATGAGCTGCTTTCTCAATGCCACACACAGACATGAAGATGTTAGACAGAAAGAGGCCCTCAGATTGTTCGATTTGTTTTCTTTATAACGGGCTAAATTTGGACAAAATGTATCAGATTGATCTAAGTAAACCAGATGGCATTAAGAAATAAATAAGTTATAAGAATATATGCAGTCCTTACAAAAGAAGAAAAAGGGGTCTTAAAATGAGTTAGTAGAACATAAGAACTCCGGTACAGAAGGCACTTGGCTTAGAAGATGAGATTGATCCCTGGGCAGGCGGGAGAGTATTAGCAGTGGTTACTGAAGCTGGCTCAGGCTAGACGCAGGTGGAGTAAACCCTAAGATCCATCACAATGCTTTTCTGTTTTTAATTGTTTGTGGGGGCGGGGAAGGGGTCGTAGGACAACTTTCAGGAATCCTTCCACCATGGAAGCAGAGTTTTCCTGCTTCCGTAGTGCAATATACGCTAGGCTTGCTGGCCCACGAGCTTTTAAATGACTCTCTTATCTCATCCTCCGTAGGAGTACTGGGATGTACTGGTGGATACATGGATCCCACCACACCTGCCTTTTTATGTAAGTTCTCCCAGGTTTACACAGCATGCACGTTTACCTGTGTAGCAATTCCTTAACTCCATCACAATTCTTGATAATCTTCTTTTCTGAAAACAACCAAAATCTAAAACTTTAGTATCAATAGTAAAATGAAGAGGGACAAATTTTTTGTACTTTTACCTGCTGAGCCATTTTTCTGATCCTATCACAATTTTTGGATTTTTTTTTCTTAAAAAAAAATAAAAAAGAAAAACAAACTAACATTATTATATAATCTACAATGAAATGAAAGTGTTCATTTTTTAAAATTTACTTTCAACATGGCAACTTTTCCAAAAAGTGATTTTAACTAACATTATTAGTTTATTTAAAAAAATATCCCAACAACAATAACAGAACATTTATTAGTTGCTAAATCATCAGTATATCCTTAAACATTTCCCTGTCTTTCAGAAACTTCAAATGACCTCAATTCCCTTTTGGAATTCAATTCTCTTTTATTTCTTTTCTGTGGCTCAATTATAAGTCTACTGTCAAAAGAGACGTGATAAAGGTGATACAACAAACAGCCTAAAAAGCAAAGGGCTGAGGTCAGTGGTTAAGAATGTTTGCTGCTCTTCCAGAAGATCAGAGTTAGGTTCCCAGCACCTATGTTCAGTGGAACCACTGACCTAGGGCACCCAGTGGGTAGAAAAGCAATGTAGGGAGGGACAAGCTGCAGGACTGCTTCAGGAGAGCAGAGAGTAGGCGCTCAGTGGGAGAGCGAGAGTAGTCAGCCTTGGTTAATTGGGAACTAGCTGTCGTTTGACATCTGGGGGAGAAGAGAAGTAGTTAGTGGCTTTCCTGACAGACAGAAACCCATTGTGATGGCTAGTCTTTGTTGTCAACTTGCCTACATAAATTACCACATTTTAGGAATTACTAAAACCTAAGTAAGGGATTTTTTTTTTCTTAATTAAATCATTAGACTAGGAAGACCCACTTTTAATTTGGATCTTTGAGGTAGGAAGATCCACCTTTAATCTGGGTCACACCTGCTGGGAGCCTATTTGAATGGATGGAAGAAGGAAAGCTTACTCTCTTTGCCTGCTTGCCCTCATTCACTTTCACTTGCTATTTCATTCCTTTACTGACAGTAGAACCTATTTCTTTGGGATTTTTGCAGATACTGAAGAGCAGCTGAGACAGCCAGTCTCCTGGACTGAATAGCTACTGGATTCTTGGACCTTCTGTAGTAGACAATTATTGTTGAACTAGCTGGATTACAGTCTGTAAGTCATTCTAATAAATGTCCTTTACATATACGTGTGTGTGTGTGTGTGTGTGTGTGTGTATTCATTCTATAAGTTCTGTTCTTCTAGAGAACCCCAACTGATAACTAGTAACCCATCCAGTGAGATTTTTGAGGAATTGCTGAGCTTAGATTTCTGTTTTCCTGGTAAGACCTGGAACTGGATTCGCCCAGGTCATCATCTTAGGACATTAACAGCAGCTCTGCCATTTTGGGATCAGTTTTGTGACTTAATAGTTATGTCCCCTCTGTGACCTAACAGTAATGCCAGCTTTGGGACCTGACAGTAATGTCCCTTTGTGACATCATTAGTAATGTCCCTCTGTGACATCACATTCTCCTTTGTGACCTAACAGTAACGGCTTTGTGACATCATAGTAATGTCCACTTTGTGATAGAACAGATATGTCCCTTTGTGACCTAACAGTAATGTCCCTTTGTGACCTAACATTGAGACATAACAGTTATGTCCCTTTGTGACTTAACAGTAATGTCTCATGCATGAAGAGTCTCAGAAAGCTTCACTTCTATACATTTGTTTTTATTATTATTTTGAAATAGTCCGCTATCCATCTGAGGAATATATGTGTTCTCAAAGAAGAAGAAAGGTCATTATATATAGACTGCTGTCATTATGCTGGCCTGCCCTGTCGCCTGGGTACCCTGTACCTTTAAGAAACAAGCTCGGCTCACTCCCAATCACCCCCTTCCCAAGGAGACAAGCTGATATCAGCCTCCTTTGTCCTCCTTTTCTCTCTCTGTCTGGTCTTCTTCTAAAGAGGCAGCTTCTGCCTCCTCCTCCTCTGCCGCCCGCTTTTCTTTTCCCTCTCTTTTTCTGTACCTCTCTCTCTCTTTCTCTCTCCCCTCCCTCCATAACCCCGCTACCCTTACACCCTCCCAATACCCACTAAATAAAACTCTCCATACCCACGCTCTCTCTGCATGACATGTAGGTCACCGGCACCATAAATCATAACAGAGGCGATCCCAACATCTGAAGTTTGTGGACTCCTCACCAACTTGAGGATTTCTCTCTCTCTCTCTCTCTCTCTCTCTCTCTCTCTCTCTCTCACACACACACACACACACACACACACACACACACACACCTTAATTAGGGCAGACTCTAAGCAATAGATAGCACCATGAGAATTGTCACTGGGAAGTATTGGCTGATCTAGATGACACATTCCTGGAGCAAACAGTGTCATTAAGATTTATGTCAATTTAAATCTCACTTACACACAAAGAAATTGATATTACTGGGCGTGAGAACAGATCACAAGATACACAACAAAACCCACTTTAAGAGTTTTATTAACAGAGCAAAGAGTGTGGAAGGGAAAGAGGATAGTGCACAGGCCTGTCTGAAAACAGCATGGTCAGAGAGTGGAGCGGGCATGTCTGCTTTTAAAGGCCGGCTAGCGCATGAGCACAGGGGCTTAGATAGGTCACCCATAGATTATGAGACCACTCTGCCTGTTGATTATGTAGCGTTTAAGGTCTTGGGGTGGTCAGGCAGTTTGCCTGAACACTGATGGTGCATTCGTGGCCCTGGGTCCCGGAAGCACTAAGCCTGGGGTGGTTAAGCATTTTGCTTAAATGCTGACAGCTGGTGGGAGCTCTCTGGTTGTGATGGAAATAATAGTAGAAACAGATACAGCATTTACAAGTCCCTTGCTCCCCATAGGAGACTCTTGTCATTAAAACTCACACCATTAAAGGTGAAACTTCAACTCTGGAGAAACTTCAATGTGCTGAAAGCATGCTGTGCTGTCCAAAAAAAGAGACCGTTCTTCCTTCTTTGCTTTGTGCCTGGAGACCAAAATAGCGATTCTTAGTGTCCCCATATCTTCAAGAGATGAGAAAATCTGTGGACACTTCATCCTCCGCTGTGAGACCTGGGACAGAAGTGAAGAGCTAACAGGGCACTAGGAAAAAAAAATCGATGCTCCCATTCTTGTCTGGAGCATCTGTTAGGCCAAGCTCTCTGGCCTGACTCTCTTCCTAAGTGAGAGTGGCTTCCCAAGAGTCTTCCTTTCGTCATGCCAATTGACCTCTGGCCGCCCAGCCTGCAGCCAGCCAGTCATATTTGCATCTGGGCAGAAGATGCAGCTTTGATTCCAAGAGGGTTCTCAACTATGCTAAAACACACACACAGACACATACACCAACAAACAAAAACAAACAAAAAAAACATACTGTGGAAGCCAGTTATCCTTGAATACAATTACATACTTAGGGGACTAAAAGATTCAAATAAAGAGCAGAAACAAGGGGTATTTTAGACAATAGTCCACAGAGTGATCAGGAGGTGAGGATGAACATATGGATGGATAGTACAGAATAGAGATTCCAAAAGTGAGCACCTGCATAGAGAATACCTGACACTTTTTTTAAAATGTGTCCTAACATATATTTTGGTCATATTCTTTCCCTTCCCCCAGCCTCCCAGATCTTCCTTACCCCCTACTCACCTAATTATTTAGTGAGTGTTCTCCACCCCCCAAAAAACAAAACAAAACAAGAAAGACAACACCAAACATTAAAAAAAAGCACACACACACAAAAACACCATTAAGTCTGTTTTGTGAGACCCGTTCTGAATGTGGATGATATACCCAGTGTCACGACACTGGAGATAACTGATTTTCCATCTCCCAGCAGTTATCTGTCGCAAATATCTTCTTGGCCTCTGTTTTCACTTCCCCTTCTCCTTCTCCATGGGGATGCTTGGCTAGAATCTGTGCAGGTCTTGGGCATACTGTCAGATCTCTGTGACAAATATGTGCTATCTGGAAAATTAGCTTTATGCTGGAAGTGGAAGGTTTATATTAAATGAAGGGATTTTTTTTTTGCATAGGTTTCACTAAATCCCCCAAAACCTCATGATGTATGTCACAATATTAAAAAAAATTAATGCCAAATCCCAAAACATCTGGTCCCAAACATTCAATATAAACTCCATTTGACCTACAAAGAGATTCTAGTACAGGAGTCTGTTATGCCCAATTCCACGCAGTCTCCCCAAAAGCCAACAAGGAGACCGAGTTCCGTATGTAAAAACAAAGAGCTTTTATTTTAATCAAATTTGCAAACTTGGTCTCTCTGCATGTCCAACATATTGGAATAAATGGAGAGCCCCGAGCTCAGTTAGAATTGGGTTTTTATAATAGTAAAGGTGGGGGTGAGGGTTTTTTGAGATTTAAGACCCCTGATTGGCTGACATTTGTCTAGGGGTGTCCTGGTGAGTGTGTATTGGCAGGTGATCCTATCTACAGCAGTTGGAATGTTAGGCATTCCTTTGGATGGTCTGTTTTTGGGTGGTGCTAGGTAATCTCAGTTTGTGATTCTTTCTACAACCAGGTATTGCCTCAGAGTAAACTACTGAGACTTGGGTCTCTTATTAAATTTATCGATGGCCAAGTTTTACTCTGGCAGGTGATAATGGTTGGAAGTGAAGAACTTCCTTCGGGTGACCTGCCCATACTTAGTTTATCATGGCTGGCCCCTACAGAGTGCACTCTGAAATCTTATCAGAAAAGTGTAGAACACAACGTAAAACAGCAGGATGTTCTAGCCATGCCAACTTCTGAAGGCACTAAACAGATGTAAGGTGCCTAGCGCTCTAACCTTTGGCATGTCCAAAGGTCCATTGCCTTTAGGATAAGATGGAACACTTTAATCTCACCAATATGGGTTATTGTCTCTTCCCATGCCAGGCTTTCTAGGTATGCTGGATATTAAAAAGTCATTAAGGTCTCGGGATGTAGCTCATTTGGCAGAATGCTTGCCTAGCATGCATGAAGCCCTTAGGATATAGCCCCAGCATGCCATAAAACCAGTGGCAGAGTGTGCTTGTCAGTGAGGGCAGATCAAGGTCATTCTCGGGTACACAGCAAGTTCAAATTCAGCCTTGAATACATGTTATCCTATCTCACAAACAAAAAATCTGTATGTTCTCTGCCTTGAGAAACTCAGTTTAGTATTATCTTCATGTCAACACGTTGCTAATCATATCGTAGATATGACTCAGCAAGCATTGATGATTATATTTATAATGTAATTGTTTCATGAATGATGTTCAGTTGGAACCTCCAGCCCTGCATGACCCAGGAATCCCCACTTCTGTCTCTCTCTCCAAACCCCATCTAGTCAGAGAGTCTCCGAACAAAGCAAAGGCACCAAGAAGTCCAGTTCCACTATCTTGGCAGCTACTGCAGCTTCCTCCCCTGAAATCTTCAGTCACCCAAGTCCCCATCTAATGTGGTCAGCTTTGACTACACTTGGGCACAAACCCAGCTGTGGTAGACACACCAGCATGTCTTGCCTGCAACCTATAAAGTCTCCCTGCTTTCATTCGTGGGCACGACTTCCCCGGCCTCCATCTCTGGGAGTACAGAACCCTCCCAGGAGTTGCTTTGCTCAAATAAACCTATTGTTAAACTTTTTAAATTAAACTTAATCTGGCTTACTGTATTTGGTGGAGAAACCTAGTGGGGGGAGGGGATGAAAACATATCATCTTGTGCCAAAACCCTGGATTCATGTCATTTGTAAGAGCCAGCGGCTGACTGTTTTGCTTTTCGGACCTTCGGGTTAGACCCCAATTTCTGACCCTGGGCTTTTATTAATCACGCTTCAGGATAGAGCACTATTTACTATTCAGTCACAAACACAAGAATTTAAATTTCCTTTGGTTGTATTCTAAGTATAGCCATTAAGGTGTGTTTCATTGAGTTAAAACCAGGCTCTCTAGATATATAAAAAATATTTATGCTTTTTAACCCAAAGCCATAGCCTTGCTATGACACCAAGGTGTAAATCTATTCCAGCTGTTTTACAGACACCTGCATGTTCCTGGGGAAAGAATGCTGCTGCTGCATCAATGAATCTGGCCTGGTGGAAACTAATATTGAGTCACTCCACAAACTGTCTGAAGAGCTTTGCCAACACAACCAGGACACACCTCTGTTTCGTTCTTTCTGGCAGTCTTGGTTATTCCCACGGCTAGCCCCATTCATAGGGCCAATAGTAATAATCAATAATCTGTCTATTTTTTTCTCCTAACAACTTGTCTTCTCCACTTCCTCCAGGAATACATTCGTGAGGTCTCCAGGATGGCAGTTAATCAAATGCTTCTTCACCCATACCTTGCTCTGAGCCTGAGCCCACTGATGCCCAGTTTCTACTCCTCACATCATCCCATGCCAACATGAAGTAAGCAGATCTGAACTGGCACTCACATACCCCCCAAAAAACATAACTTAGAGGACATTGCTGCAATTCTGTTTTTGCAGAAATAATAATTCTGAACATCATAAGAAGTACTGTGTTATACCCAGGGAAGAAGTTTACTTTGAGACCATGTGGTTTTGATTTGTGGACATTATGGGAATTCTGACCTAAAAGAGATCAAGCATAAAATGTGCACAGTGCAAACTAAGGAGGAAATACAATACCACGTGGCAACTTACCTCACTAGACCTGTATTAGTTAGTTCTTTATAAATCATCTGATACAAGGTGCTTATGAGAAAAAGGCTTATTTATTTAGCCTATGGTTTAAGAATTGGAAATCTAAATAGCTTAGACTCTGGGCCAAGCCTTTGGCTGCAGGTCGGCTGCACTACATGGTGGAAGCATGTGTCAGTCAACAGTTATATCTCTATCCCTAAAGGAGAGGATAAGAGAACGGTCATGCTTGCAAGAACCAAAGGGTTCACATAAGAACTACCTCAATGTTCGCCATGTTCATAGAGTCCGGTTTTATCCCATGCTTTTTCAGTCACAGTCCGGACCTTGGACTTTCCACAGGGCAGGGAACCCTGACTGCTCTTTGGAATGGAGAGGGAGGAGGAGAGGAGTGGGGGGAGGGGGAGGAGGGTGGGAGGAGGGGGAGGGAAATGGGAGGCTGGGAGGAGGTGGATACTTTTTTTTTTCCTTTTCTCAATTAAAAAAAAAAAAGAACTACCTCAAGCCCCCAATGACCTAAGGACTTCTCATTAAATTGACCCCACCTCTTAAAAACCCAATACCTTCCAATACTAAGACCTTGGAATGTAGTCTTTTAGTCATATAAATATTTGAAGGACCACAATTAATGTATACCCCAAACCATGCTAAGGCCCATCCTATTTCTCATTTTAGTTTAATTTTTGCCAAATATGAAGGCTGGATTTACACGTAGACTTTTTTTGTGCCTCTGCAAGCTGGTTTTCAGGTTGACTCATTCCCTTGGTGACAGACTATTTAAAATCCTATTTCTAGGCTGTCTGTGCAAAGCTCAGGACCAAGATGATTTGCTGGTGCATTCATTTCTCAGACAAATGTGTATCACTCACCTAGATGAGCCCTAGATTACGACCAGGGCTTTTAAGTAGACAAAACATCTAATGAGGACCGTCCAAGCGCAGTGAGTGTGCTTCGGGAGGGCCTTCTCTCTAATGATTTTTGATCTTTTACAATAGCCCTCGCTCCTGTTAACATACTGTTATGTTTCTGTACTTAACCCTGTTTGAGATTGTGGTTTAAATCCTAAATGCTTTGTCTGCGTCTGTTCAACACAGAGCAAAATGTACACCTGGGCAAATGAAGCTGGATTCTAAAAATCTACATTATGCAAATATATAATTCTGACCTGTGAAAGCTAAATACCCAGCCCTGAATTTGTCCTCTAGTGAAAGTAAGGAACTTGTTTAGGCTGACGACAGAAACTAAAAATAACTACACGTTATATCCCTGATTCTTATGCTCAGACTCAACTAAGAGGACTCTGGAGAAGGGCATGAGGCATTTTGACTCATTCTACAGCTTCACCTTTTCCACAAAATATGTGAAAATAAAACATAGTAGCAAAATTCACAGGAAGGAGAGCAAACATGAGCAAAGCATGACACACATATGACTCATGTATAAAGACACCATAATGAAATCCATTGCTTTGTATGTCAGCCCTCCAAAAAGTGAAAAACCAAAATTATATTCTGAGCTTAATAAAGGGAGACAACCTATTATTTTGCAAAGCAGTATTGGTTGGACAAGCAATTAGGAGACGATGCTAATAGAGCTTGTTTTTCTCCTTAGTCAAGAGCAATCACAACAAGTCCAGTGATGCTGTAAAGATGTATTTCAGCCATCAAAAATCAGCGTTAAGTTGGCTCCTATTGATTTAGCTTCCATTTAGCATACTTTTAGTATAAACAGATAGCAATGTGTCTACTCTTTTCTGATATTCCCAAAGGCTAGTGAGTGACTGAGAATAATGCCATATTGTTTTTTATGAATGATTGTAATGTCATATAATTTAACAGAACATTTTAATAATGAAGTAACCAGTGAGAATAAGAGAAATATTACCTTTCTTTGGTAATCTGTAGAATGTGTGCTCTAGCATCAGCAAGAGAAATGAAGGTAAAACAGTTTTCATGATTCCATTCTCTTTTTAGGCATTCCTTCACTAAGAATGTTCCTACACATACTAGTTTTTATGTACTCGAAGATAAAATACTATCAACAGGGACTGACATGTGCAGGGTTGTTTAGAGAATTATAAATAATTCTTTCTCCTCCAGTGCTATCTGTCCCATAACTACATACTTGAATTGCACTAACATTATGTCTCTTGGGAATTTCCATTAAGTGATCAATCAGTCCATTAAGATCTTTCCCCTCCCTTCATATTAAGCTCCTACTCTCATTTCTATTTTTTCTTCTATTAGTGCTAACTAGATACCATTGACTCAAGGAGAACAATGCTGTTCTGTCTTGGTGTCACCTCACAGTACTGAACACACGATGCTCAACTTTATCTATTATGCATTGGATAC
Organism: Microtus oregoni; assembly: GCF_018167655.1. NCBI lineage: Eukaryota > Metazoa > Chordata > Mammalia > Rodentia > Cricetidae > Microtus > Microtus oregoni. The sequence continues at coordinate 36,804,441 of NW_024543060.1, read as the reverse complement.
TTATGTTTTGTTCTGAAGAATTCTGTATGACATTGTAACTTTCAGCTTGTCTTTCTTTGAAAATCCTTAAACTATCCTATCTTTCCAAAGCTGAAGAAATGTGTGTATATATATATATATATTACACAAATATGCTGACTTTTTAATTGTTACTGTCTTGAAGCCAGGACATGTGGGTGTCATGTTAAAGGAGCCTTTGGCCTTCTCCCCTCCTTTTTGGTTTGGGGTATATAAGCATATGGAAAATAAATGCGGGTAGACTCAGTATTCAGTATTCATTGGATATCCCTCCAGTTCTATCTATTGTTTCTGTATTTCTTTCATATCTCTGTTCCGCCTACCTAATTTTTCTAATCCACACACCCCTACCCTGGAATGCGTGGACCCTGCAGAGGCAGTACACTGATAGATGTTGCCTGGATGCTTGATGTTATGCTGTATGAACTGTACATGGAGGACCCACAGAAATGACTGCTGAACTTACCTAAAGGTGAGATGGGTCCTTCCTGCTTCTTGGAAGAGTCTGCCAGACATTCTGCGGGACATACCTCCACCTCAGCCCGAAATGGTGATCCTGCCTCCAAGAATCTCAGAATGAGACTCTGTGTAAGAGCTGTCTCTCAATTAAGGGCTATATATAATACTATAGCATTTATTTTCATGCACAAAAAAAGCCACTTGCCAAAACTGATGAAGTATGGATCATAAATCAAGTCTCAATGAATTTCAACCCATTAAGACTGTTAATCTTGGGAAATTAGGCAAGAACTCAATAACAGAAGTAACTAGGATAGGCCCAAATGTTTGGCTGGAAGAAATACACATCTACACAAGCCATTGATCAAAGAATCCCTCCCCAAAAGAATCTGGGCCCCAGAATGACAGCAATGTGACATTTCAGGACATGTGCGATGCAGTTACGTCTGTCCTTAATCAACTGGCTTTCTGAATGGAACGGAAGCAGTCTCTGTAGGAAGGAGTTCATGACAGGTACTAGGGACCTGACCAAATACCCACAGCTGAAAGGTTACAATCACTAGAGTTGAACCTGCTTGCCTTTGGTACTGCTCTATTGCTGTGAAGAAAGGCCATGACCTTTATAAAAGGAAGCCTTTAACTGGGGGCTTGCTTACAGTTTCAGAAGGTTAGCCAGTGATTGCCACGGCCAGGAGCGCTGGGGCAGGCAGGCGCGGGAATGGGTCATGAAACAGAACCGGAAAGTCATGAAAGTGGGATGGGGGCTGGGTAGGAGTCAGGAGGAGAGGACTTAATGGACTCGGGGAAGGATAAAAGAGGAAAAGGGCTGAGTATGACCGAAGTGTACTATATACATATATGAAATTGTCAAAGAATTGTTTTCAACATAGAAATTTTGAAAAGAATAAACATAGGTAGCGCGAAACGTGGAGCCTGGAATGTCAAGACCAGAGAAACGAAATAAAGGGCTGAGATTCAGTGGTAAGTGTCCACCTCAGTAAATGAGCTTACACTTTCAGTTCTCAGTGTTTTCAACTTCTTAAAAAACTAGGAAAACAAGCTCCTCCAGATCCAGTCTCAGGCTCTACAGTACTGCGTGAATCTCCATGTCTCTGAGTGTCCCTCACAAACTGGAGCTAACTTTCACGCTGTCTGAATAGTGCCTTTGCGTTTCTACGCGCACCCTAATCCCCAAGAGGCTTTTGTTGGCGTTTTCTCTGATGTGTTTTTTATCCTATAGTCGGATTATGCTTCTCAGAGCCATTCTGTGACAGAAAGTGACACCCTGGCTGACTCAGACTCACCCTTCCAGAGGCAGGCAGGCACAAGCCTCCAGGCCAACAGACAAAACCAGTCACCCTGCTGGTTTCCAGGTCGCCACACCCAAGCAGCTGGAAATGTCTGTTCGGTCCCTGCACTGCCGCTCTGGCCTCAAGACAGGATTGGTTAAGAACAAAATTACATAAGCAATACCTTTACGAGGTTTTTATAAAACTTGAAGGTTGCACGCTTCAGATCATGGAGCAAGTAGTTCATTGTTGCCATCTACTGTAATAAGCCTTAGTCAGGAGATGAACAGTTTGAGGAAACTGTGCATTCAATATTTAGTTTGAGCGTGTGTATATTAGTATAAAGTATTCAAAGTCCTTCCCCACATGTATTGAATTGAATTATCTGTGAGTACTAGCTAGAAACGATTTATCTGGAAACAGTAGTATCCATATGATAGAAATCCTCAACCACATCAATCATCAAGAGCCTTGAAATTCTCTTGCTTTCTTTTATAACACTTAGCGTGATAGTGGTCCATGTATATGGCTTCATTAAAGGAAATAGAAATTGCTCTACTGAAAACATTAATTCATTTAGAATATCCTACTTACAGAGTATTGAGTACTGAGACCAATACTCTTGAGAATCTAGAAGCCAGATGTCCTCCATCGACGGTAATCAATCAATTTCCTTAAGGACAGCAGAGGAAAGAAACCTTATCCCACGGGGTACCTAGGTTTCTATGGGAGCAGGTAACTTTGATAGCCAATAAAATCAGCTCTCCTCTAGTGAGGAAAGGAAAATCAGAAAACAAAACAAATCAAATAGACAAAAAGAAAAAGAAAACAAACACTAACCATTTTAAGTACTTTTAAAGCTAGGTGGTAGTGCACAGCACAACTCTTTAATCCCAGAGGCAGAGGCAGGTGGATCTCTGAGTTGGAAACCAGCATGGTCTGCAGAGTTCCAGGGCCGTCGGGGCTACAGAGAGAAAGCCTGGCACACATACACATGCACACACACACACGCACATGGAAACATACACACAAACACACAAAAACTAGGTCAGTATAATAAATATTTTATTTACTTAGGATTTTTGAGACAAGGTCTCACTATATACCACTGGCTGGTCTGGAATGCGCCATGCAGACCAGGATGGCCTCAAACTTATAGTAATCCTCCTGCTGCTGCCTCCTGAGTGCTAGAATTATAGGGATTGTATTACCACAACTGACTAGTAAATAACTTTAAGTTACAGAAGAAGTTGTATCTCCCCCTCTTACGAGTTTGCTAACTAGTGAACATTATCATAAAATGATTTTAAAGGGTGCTAAATAGGTTTGGACCAACGGCTGTGTATTCTTTTAATAAACCTGGATGTTTTTCTTTAAAAAAAAAAAGTTTTGGAAGGAAGGCATGTACTCAGCAGAAGTTTGCAACAGCTTGCCAAGCAAGAAGGGTGTCTGCAGAGAAGCTGGAACAGATACAAAGTCCAATTAACTGGGAACTGCCAACTGAACAGAATAGCCATGCGCCTTTTGCAATGTAAGTGTATCAGGCGCCACCCTTTGTTGAAAGCTTGTGAACATCTTCCAGATCGCTCTTCACCCTTATCTGTTTCCCCATTCTCATCTCCCGCACAAACACAACAGTCGCTCTGCTGTTGCTTTATCACTGGTTTTGGCTTGCTATTCTCTATGTAAAATCTTCCTATATTGTGCCAACTGCCACTGGAAATTACTAATACTCTATCCAGATCAAAGCTAAAATATTTAAGGTAATTATCTTTCAAAACAAATATAACTTATTTCGGTTATTTGAATTGTAGAGTCAAATAATTGACATATAACCACAGCCCTTAAGTGCAGAGAAAAAAACCCAAGAGCTTTTCATGTATTAGGGTATTATCTAAAATAGTCTTAAATGACATTTTATCACTTTCCTCATGTACTTGTCATTTTTTATCAAATTCTAGTACCATGGTAACCATTCTCATGAAAAAAATGTATTTCAGAAGGAAAATAAAATACCTTTTTCCACCAAAAGCTAGACAAATAGCAACTCAGATAATATTTAATGTTGGATATCATTCTGGTCCCTCACTATTTTGAGAAGCTGCCTGAATTTCATGTCTCAGATTTTACCTAAGGGTTGCAAGGCATTTCAGCACCAGAACCAGACAAGCCATCAGGCTAATACAGCATTATAGTCCCTTCTCTGTAATTATCTTTTCGGGCATCCACAGACACTCACACACTCCTAGCAACAATTTATCACTATAGATACTATCTGTGAGGTATTAAGAAGCGTATTTCATGTTGGGGACATCTTTAAAACAGAAATAAAGATGTCAAGCATAAATCACCAGAAGGAGAATAGAAACTAAAACCATGTCTCCCCAAGAGATGCACATAGCTTGTTGTAATCATGACCCAGAATCTGCTTTTGGCCTGAACACTCAGACTCTCAGAATATAGGCCTATGTGCAAGGCAGAGTAATTTTGTCTTCCTTCACCCAGAAGGCTTGAACTCTGTTTCCAAGTAACAATACAGGAATTCTAATGAAGCTAAGCTAGCCTAGGGAGGGGCCGAAAGATGACTAAGGGAACCACCCATAGCTAGGTGTGGTAGCACACACCTGTAATCCCAGCACTCAGGAAGCTAAGACAGAAAGATGAGTTTAAGACCAAGCTACATAATAAGAGTTGCTTCATTATTGGAGCTGGTCTACCATAGCAGAGAACTATATGTTTATTTAAGATACTGATAGGTGTGTGTGTGTGTGTGTGTGTGTGTGTGTGCGCGCGTGCGCGCACACACACACACACACACACATTGCTTTTATAAGATGCTTCAATGGCTTTCCAGCAAAATAACGAAATTTTCAAAGGTTACTTATTTATTTACCAATAGAGCTAAATTACAAGAGCAGAGAAGACTCTCTAATATAACCTCCAAATAATATGGAAGGGAGAAGAATGAGAGGGAGGGAGGGGGGAGGGAGAGGGAAGGGAGGAAGGAAGGGGGGAGGGAGAAAGGGAGGGGGAGGGAAGGAGGGAAGAACTTACTCCTGACTCTACCCAAGAATTTCTGGTGCTTTCTGGCACTTCGGTTGTATAATACATTTGAACATTTCTGAATTTCTAAATTTAGCTTTTAGCCTCATTCTTGATTATATTCTTCCTCAGATTGACTCATGAGCTTTTAAAATGCCACTGTCTGGTGGAACCCTACAAGTCAGGGCACTTGTATCCTCCAGCCAAACGGGCAACCTAAATATTATCATTCTTGACTCTAATTGCTGTTAAAGCCATAGTCATTACCAGGCATACATAGTCTTACCCAATCCCATAACAAACTAGATTATAATTTAGGAGTTATTAGTAGCTGCTTCACATCTGCTTTGCTTTGTTCAAATAGGCTGGCCTGCCACTGTTTGGTGCTTTGTTTCTCATGAGTTCTCCTACCTACTCTGTGACTGAATAATATCTCAACCAATATTTGTTTTTCCCTTGTCTCTTTTCCACCAAACTAAACTTTTTCTTGCTTTCTTGGACTTCAAGTCAGGTAGTCCACCCATTAAGAAGCTGTACTTGAAACATAATGTATCTCCAAATGCAACTCTATCTCATTCTGCCTGCTTCTCTTGGATTTTCCTGTAGCTCTATACTTCAGTCTCCATGCCTGTTTCTGAACTTTATTTATAATGGATAACCATGCCCCCTCTTAAGGACCTGTGTTTTGTTGGTGTTCTTTATTTTTGATTTATCCTCACTCTAATTTTCCCCTTTTAATCCAAATTTAACTTTCAGAACTATAGTACTCCCCATTACAGATAAGAAGAAACAAATTAAAGGGCAACCTGTCACATTATACATTTCTAAGATAACCTGTTCCTAAATGTTCTCATTAAAAGTATTGCTTTGAGAATCCTGGCAATAACACTGAATAGAATAGCTGATTTAGAAGGACATAATGAATCCATGAAAAATGAACAGTCAGAAATAACCAGTGAGTGTACTCTACAAACCTTCATATGACCATATCGTGACCACGATGTTTCTTGGTATGTCCATTTTTCTAAGTCTATTTTGTGTATAAAGCAGGAACTACCAATGGTTTGGCTTCCCAGCTTAGATGGAGTGCTGCTATTTAATCACATTCTCTTGAGAAAGCACACAGCCAACACTTTCAAATTCCTAAGGGTCCCATGACTGTTTACACCAAGAAAATACAATGACATTCTTTTGCAAATTCCTGCTATATAAGCCACTGCCAACTTCCGTTTTCCTCATTATGAATTCTTAAGACCCAAAGTATTGTATCTTCTTTACCCCATCCTCATTCCCAAGGGTCACTGGACCAGGAAAAAAAACCTATTCTGTAGTCTAGATAGCCAGACATCAAGAACCAAGAAAATAAAAAAAGGAGTGTCTGGGCTCAGCTAATCCTCCCCATAAGGCAAAGAGGCTCGCTTTCTTAAACCTTGGTTTTTGAAGAGGCTGGTAGCCCATCAAGGACTTGGCACCTTAGTTGTCCTCTTCGCTAAGGGAAGTAGACCAAATTTCCGGGGAGAAAATGGGATCTTGGGGCGGGGGTGGGATGGGGGTAAGGGGAGATGGGGAGAGAAAAGGTAGAAGGGAAGGAGGGGGGACCTGGGAAACGGGAGAATTGGGATAAAGGAAAGGTGGATAGGGGAGCACGGAACCACAATTCTTAGTTAAGGGAGCCACTTTAGGGTGGGCAAGCGACTTGACCCTAGAGGGGCTCCCAAGTGCCCAAGATGAGGTTCCCAGTTAGTTCCTTGGGCAGCTGAGGATTGGGAACCTGAAATGACCCTATCCTAGAGCAATACTGACGAATATCTTGCATATCATCATAGAATCTTCATCTGGTGATGGATAGAGATCGAGACAGTGACCCACACAGGAGCACTGGACTGAGCTCCCAAGGTCCCAAGGAGGAGCAGAAGGAGGGAGAACATGAGCAAAGAATTCGGGACCACGAGGCGTGCATCCACCCACTGAGACAGAGGAGCTGATCTACGGGGAGCTCACCAAGGCCAGCTGGACTGTGACCGAAAAAGCATGGGATAAAACCGGACTCTCTGAACATGGCGAACAATGAGGGCTGATGAGACACCAAGGACAATGGCAGGGGGTTTTGATCCTACTGAATGTGCTGGCTTTGTGGGAGCCTAGCCAGTTTGGATGTTCACCTTCCTAGATATGGACGGAGAGGACCTAGGACTTAACACAGGGCAGGGAACCCGGACGGCTCTGTGGACTGGAGAGGGAGGGGGAGAGGAGTGGGGGGAGGGGGAGAAGGGTGGGAGGAGGAGGAGAAGGGTGGGAGGAGGGGAAGGGAAATGGGAGGCTGGGAGGAGGTGGAAACTTGTTTTTTGTTTATGTTTTTTTTTCTTCTTTTCGCAATAAAAAAAAAAAAAAGGACTTGGCACCTTAATAAAAGTGCCCAGCAATGACCTAAAGGTCAATCTTAAAAGAAAGAAGAAAGTTGGTTTGTATGAGAAGCCACCTAGTAGAGGGAAGAAGTCAAGGATTACTGTCTACACATCTGTTTCTGGGATATGAGCCATCCTGATTACTGATGTCGATCCATTTATTCATAACTGGTTACTTTGAACTTAGCGTGGGTAGCTGATCATAGCAGATCAGCTCTGGGCCCCTGATAATATCTCTTATTTGCCTCAGGCTAGTACTGTCTTTTTCTTCAGTTTCCACCTGGTTCACAAAGGCCATGCAGCAGTGACCCACATTAGAGGTCCTGAGTACAGACAAGCCTGAGAACACTCCAAAGAAACCTTGAAAAACTTGGATATCTTACCTAGGCTTGCAAACCGACAATTTAGCTTGTTATAATGTCTTGGATACTGAAAAATGACGTGCAATTCCTGGGTCAGAGACAAAACTTTTATTACCCACGACACACCCAGCATCCTGAACTGCGTGTGCATGTCAGTTCCGCTGTCCCCTAGAATCCTAGAGGGGTTACATGGAGCAGCTTACTTTGATGCTGCTCATGCAATGGTCTTGAGCTGAGAAGTCCTAAGTTTAGAGCAGCTTAGAAGTTTATTAGAAAAGACTGGACTGCAAAAAAGATCTTGTCAAAACTATGTTCCAGAGAGAAGCATTGCTTTCATTGTATAGACAACAAGGAGCCCTACTCCAGAGTTTCATAGTCAGAGGGAAAAGCTGTCTTCTGTTTAGTATCAAAATTGCTGTAAAAAAATGGTTCAGGAAAAGGAACCTTCATTATTTTTGCTCACAGAAACCTATGGAAATATTCTCTCAACAGTTAGGTTTAAAGAGTGAGTTACAAGAAGAAACGGCGGAATGTATGGGCATCTCAGAACAATTAAGCAATGAGCACTTGGCACAAATAGCCCATCTACTCCCTCTTCCTCTAAAGAACTTGACAAAGTTAATCGATCTGTTTATACTCAAGATGATTCTCATGTACCTATTAATGCAAATACCAAGTATAATTAATTTCTTTCAAACTTTGACTTGTGTCGTTACCAGGAAGAAACTGTACAAAGAACAACTCAGTCTACTAGTCGCTGATATGTATTGGTCTTCTGTTCTAAGCCAAACATAGGTGCTGGAGATACAGCAACAGACAGGATGGGTCTAGTTCCTGCTCTCATAGAGCGTTTACATCTAGTTGTGACTAAAATAATAAAAAGTGAAGTTTTGATTAGTTATCATCTCTGAACTAAAAAAAAAGCATTAGTTACAAAGGGAATAAAAACATACATAGTAAAATGTTTGTTCATTTATCTAAGACATTATATTTTACTGTCTATTTTTGATCTTTCTATTGATTCAAAGCTTCAAAATAAAAGTTGGGGGGAAAGTTTAACAATAAATAAGTTACTTTCTTAAGAAATTCACTGTTGTTCTAAAATCTGATTGTATAAACTGTCTCCACGACACATGACGCTCCATGGAATGGCTACGAGGAAGGATTTTATTGTAGACGTGAGAGAGAAAACAGCCAGAGGCATCTGAAAGAGACCAAAGCAAAAGGAGAAAGTAGACAGAACATGTCCAGTAGACTGGACCTGCTCTGAAGAAAAACAACAGGAGCAGAGCTGAGAGAGGAACCTAAAGGAAGAGCGAGACAAGGAGAAAGCACACCTCTCCAAGGGCGTGGACTTGAAATGCAGAATGTGTACCTGTGTTACTAAGGAGCCCGGAGCCCAGCGTGTGCTGTGGAATGCTGCTGGGCACCACGTCTGTCTGCGATATGGGAAATGACTTCTTTAGGTAGTGGGGAACCAGCTTTACCAATACCTGAGGAATGCTGGCTTTTATCTTATCACCAGAAACTTTCCTAATCCAGAACTGCCTGTTGGAGCCTTTGGACCTGACACTAATGCCCTCTTTCATAATTATGATATTTCCATGATAGTAGCATGGCTTTTGGTTCTATTGTTTTTGTATCCGCACCCCCTAGGCAGAAATCAAATCATTACCATGATGGATAAAAGCAATCATGGACTATATGTTGCCTCCCACAGAATGTCCTGCTGTAAGTGGACACTGTGTCAGCATTTGTTAGGAAGTTCTGTTCAATATTCTATAAATTATATCAGCACATTTAGTTTGTGGCTAAGAACATAAGGAGAAACATGGAAATCTAGATATGGAATTTGTTACCATTCATTCAGCGTTCCTTAAGCCACTCTCCAAGTCAAGAGTATATTTAATGATTTGGTAATAATCTGTAGTTACTAAACTCAGTGGATTTGCTATCTACATGCTAAGACATACAAAGTAGAATCTCTTCACCTTACTAGTGGAGAGACAGAATTAATAGCACCTGAAATGTATCCAAACAATGGGAAGTGAGGAAAAACTGTATTTTTCCAGTATCCTTAGTTTGAAGCTTACCAAATAGAATTCATCATTATTTGCATTTTGCTTTCTTACCATTTTCAAGTTGCCAGACGCATCTGTGTCTCTAATATGTGATGAATCTTCTTGTTCAGGAAGGAATATTGGCAGGAAGAAATACAAGGTTTACGTGATGAAAAGGAAAAGAAAGCAAGGAAGAATTCCATGAGGAAACAGATACGAAACTAAAGGAGCTGCTATACCTCTTTCTCCAAAATGGAAACGCTGGCTAATGACTGTGAGATATCCCCTTCCACTCCCCCGCTCAAAAAGTTCACTGCGTGCCCACCATATGCAAGACATGGAAGGCAGTGATTATAAAAGAATACATCATACCTATAAAAAATTTTTACTAAATTCAAATAAGAATATAGGTGTGAGACTAAAACAGGAACATTATACCTTGTAAGTTAAGGGTTCTGTTTGCAGTTCAGACTGTTAAGTTCCTGTTTGTCCTGTGCAGGTTAAAGTTCCTGTTTGTAGTTAAAGAACAAGTTCCTGTTTGTCCTCTGTTAAATCCTTGCCTAGTTAAAGAATAAGTTCCTGTTGATCTATGTTAAATGCTTGCCATAGCTAAAGACTATGTCCCTGTTTGTCCCGTGCTAAATCCCTGGGAGTTAAAAGTTGCTATTATAATTAAGTTCCTGTTTGTTAGATCTGTTGTGAACTGTAAAACATGTTCTTCACCCTCCACTAGTCTTGCAACCCCTTCCACATGATGGATCTCTTTACCTTGTTCCTTACCTTCCGTTGTGTTTTTCTAACAATGTGTAACAGCTGCCTCTCTTGCCCCTATGGACACCTTATCTCTCCTATGAAAATGACCTCAAGAAGCTGGCAGGTACAGCTCCCTCAAATCCTGACTTAGGGAGAAATAGCTTGCCGGCCAGTCCTGCATACACCCCAAAATTCAGTTTACTTTAGCTGGACAATCATGGATTTGGTCCTTTCTCCTCTCAATTCTCAGGTTTAACAAAGAGTCCAGCACACATAGTAGTAAAGATATGGTAGGAAATAGCAATGTGGATCAGGAAATCAGAGCCAATTAAATCTCTGTCATTTAAAACCATTACATGAACCAATTCAGCACATCTCTTTGCTGGCATTAACTCATCTGCTAGGACTTACATGTTAAATGACACATAGGCCCCCATGTGAGAGCTCTCGGTCCCTAAGCTCTCTGTACTATTTTGGGAAGTCGTAGGTCCCTCAGAGTGGGAGGTATTACTGCCGGGGAGAGTCACAGAGGGTGGCCCTTTCAGGGTCTCATCCTGCCCACCTTCCGGCCTGAACTCCCTGTTTGCTGATCCACCGTGGTGTCAATGACCCACAGTGTATGTTCCCACTTAGATAAAGGGAAAGGCCTTAGTCTGTACTCCTACCGTGATCATGGCTGTACCCTCTAAAGCTATGAAACAAAATAGACCTCTCTCCCTGACATTTCTCTGAGATGTATCACCACAGAGATGTACTATCCATAAAATACTAAATAGACTTTCATATTAGTTGGGAGGTAAGATGAACACACATGAAATAAATAAGAGATTAATATACGACAGGTATGGAACACAGTAAGGAACTGGTGTGAGGTTGGACCAAGTGTCCCTCTCTGACAGCTTATAGAAGGTCTTTGGTTTAAGGCACAGTATTTGAATTTCTTTTTTTTTTCTTTTTTTTTTTTTTTTTTTTTTTGGTTTTTTTCGAGACAGGGTTTCTCTGTAGCTTTGGAGCCTGTCCTGGAACTCCCTTTGTAGACCAGGCTGGCCTCGAACTCACAGAGATCTGCCTGCCTCTGCCTCCCGAGTGCTGGGACCGAGTGAATTTCTTTAGATAATGCCAGGAAAGGAAATGGAGAGACAGGAGCCTTAGAAGCATTCCAGTAGCAGCCTAGAAATCTGAGCAGTCTGGTTTGCGGGTCAACCTACTCGAGGAATGAGGGTAGATGTTCCTTACTCTTTTATTTTTTCTTTACATTTCCACGATGAGCAACAATCAGCCTTCCTAACATCTGCTTTCAACATTGTAAGGCGATCACATAAATCAACTGGCAGAGGATAGCTTCTCTACTTGAAGTGTTTCAGTACTTCCTCAACTCACCGATTTCCATTAGCTTTTCAAGACTCCACTTGAAGAGTGGAAGAGCTGGCCCTGTCCCCCACCAGCTGCAACACTCAGGAGAGTGCACCTCACCTGGACAGAACAATAGAGTCAGTTCCCATTGGTGGAGGTGTGGGTGAGCCAGCTCTGAGGTTGTGAGAATGGGAGGCTGTCCCCTCTACCTGTCTGTCATGTGGAGACAAGGGTGGGGGAAAGATTCCCTCCTCCTCTGCCCATCTGAGGCAGGTGGGAGATCTGACCCTGAGGCCATAAGAGGAAGAGCTGACCCTGCCCCTCATCAGGTGCACCACATCTGGGCCACACGGTAGAGCTGACTCTGAATGTGTAGGTGTATGCAAAGGGACGTGGAAGTGAATGGAATGGAGATGCATGATGTGAAAGATGAGAATAAATAAAAAGAAAACTATTCCACTTATGCACGAGTGGTGTGTTAATGAATATTCCAACTAAACCAGACCTTCCAGTGAGCTCCCAAAAGATTTAAAAGGGTTACTTTACAATTTATATTGGTTCATACATTTACTTTTGAGAAATTTATGGTATTGATTTACTTCTTCATTCCAACATAAAATTTCATTATGTGTGTGTATGAGTGAGTGTGTGTGTGTGTGTGTGTACATGTGTGTGTGTGTATCATTCACTTCATTAAGGATCAAATGAATTGTCTAGTGATACAGCTTCATGCTATGCTAATGAAGTTCTGTACCTTTTGAGACAACAGCTGTACATTTAAACATATGGAAACTCTAAAACCAGCCTTGATAAATAAAAATCCAGATCCTATTATATATCTCATCCTTCGTTGAATAAAAAACTAGTATTCAGCTAGCACTCGTTTATATTTTATGTTTTTTTTCACAAAGCAATAATTAAGGTTGTAATTTTTTATTTCCTAAGCATTCTTATGGGAACTAAATCACTATTGAGCCTGGGTAATTCTGAGTGAATGATCAGAATCACCTGTGGATAGATGCTCGGTAAATTACTGGTTTTTTTTCAAAACATAATAATGATGAAACTGAGGAAAATACATCCATTAAGCAAATACTGTAGGAAGCAAAATTCCTAGCTGGAATCAATAGCTGTATAAAGTAGATGTACAAGTGGAGAAGTTACAATTTTCACCTCAGATATCTAGAAAATATGACCATCTGGGATGCAAGGAAGAGTCCAAGTGAGAAAAGGTGAGACTGCTGCAATCTCATCAAAACTTCCCCTTAACTCGGGCATCTGTCTGGTTTGAGACTCACTTAAATCAAGTAAGCCCATAAACTTCCAAATCAATTTGGAACAAAATCAAAACTACTCATTCACTTATGAAATAAGGTTTTGTGCTGCCGCCTTGCTTGTGTACTTTAAGAGGACATGGAGGACACAAAGCACCATAAATGTCACGTGTAACATGCTAAGAGGCAAAGAGGTGAAATTTACATTGCACAGAGCATCCCATTTGGCCTTCATAGTGACCCTCTCGTCACAGGATTATTCAGTCAGTACTACAAATAGGAATATAGGTAAAAGCACTCAGTGAGACTATGGTTATCCGACTAGTGACTGATGGCACTCCAATATTCATTCTCTTTCTTTCACTACACAAAAAGTTTTTGTACAACAAACAAGCCAAAAACAAACAAACAAAAACCCCAAACCAACCAACCAACCAACCAACCAAACAAACAAACAAACAAAAAACCAATATGGCATTGTTCATCATACAAAAAAGTTTTCCATGAAAATCCTGTTTATTTTCCTGCAGGGAAAAAGAAATATTTTTCACCCATCACTAGGTTCATGGATGAATCGACGACGGTCTTACAACAGAAGACAGGTTAGTGAGTGAAGAGCGCAGACTGACATAATATAAATGTTAAGTGACAGTAGAACCTTCGAACACTAAGGAATCAGAGGAACCTCCATATTTTGTTTAGGTTTGATGAAGAGTCAACAGTTGGGGAGAAATATAGTAAGACAAATGGTATAAAATAACACAGTGAACTGGGGGCTCAAAAGGACTCCAGCTTGTTCTCTACATCCTCACAGACATAAGGAACCCTTACCCCCACGCTGTAGGGAACAGGTGCTTCTGAAATGAGAGCCTCAAGGGAAAGGTGAGGAATCCTATGTGGCCAGCCTTAGGAGAGAGGGTGAGAAGGACTTCCCTGTGTCTGTTGTTTTCTGAAAGACCAGTTTGATGGTAATTCTTGATTGTCAGTCTGATGGGGCTTTTAAAAATAGTATTTAATTAATTGAGAATTTCATACAATATATTTTAATCGTGGTCACAACCTCCCCGAATTCTTCCTATATCCATCCCAATGTTCTTACCACCCAATTACTTTAATGTGTCTCTCTGTGTGTCTCTCTTTCTTCTCTCTCTCTGTCTGTCTGTCTCTAACTTATTGAGTTCTATTTGTGTTGCCCCCAAACCCTTGGGGTACAGATCCTGCCTTGAAGCATAATGGACCGACAAGGGTCCATACTTAAAGAGTATTAAGTATTAAGTAAGGGTCCATACTTAAAGGCTCTTCTTCTCCTGGTAGTTCACAAATGCCAATATCTCTTCAGTTAGGGTTGGGACTTTGTGCCCACCTTTTCCCCTCTGTGCTGGGACTTTGTCTCTCCTGAGTTTGTCTGTCTTTTGTGCATCTCTCACAATTACTGTAAATTCATATGTGCAACCACCCTGCTGTGTTCAGAAAATACTGCTTTCTGACGGTCTCCCGCTTCATCTTGCTCTTATAATCTTTCTGACTCCTTTTCCATGAGCATTCCTGAGCCTAAGAAAGAGGGCCATCATATAGATGCCCACTTAGAGAAGAGCACTCTTGTCTTAGTAACTTTTAAATTGCTAAGATGGCTAATTTGAGCAATGGTGAAAAGACCTATTTCTGTGATGAATGAATACCAAAAAGTGGCAGATAATGTCATAGAGTCACACTAAAATTTGAAGAGGCCTTTTTAGCCATGTTGGCTAGGAACATGGTAGCATGTTATGCATTCAAATTTAGATTTAAAAAGTAATAGGGAAATTACCAAAAATTAAGATTAAAACATGCATATGTCCCATAGACACTTTACTTTAGAGAAAATCCAAATGCTAAGCATTTCTAGGGCCAATAGAGTTGTTATGTAAATTGATGTTTATTTTTCTGTCAAATTGGCTTCTTTCTCAGTGAAAATGGAGAATATTTTTATATTTAAAAACAGAAATTAAACCAATTAAAAATATACAAGGACATGCAACAAAATTGCAAAGTGTGTTTTCCTATAATTAATATTTCTCAATGACCCTTGTCTTCTGTATTGTCAGAATGCACTGTTCCCACAATTTGAATTATTTGCTTTGCCATTCACTAGTATTCAGAAATTTTGTCTTTCAAGAATAGCAAATACCTCATCATTGGTTAAAATGTGTGCAGAAAAAGCAAACAAAAGTCCATATGCAAGATTTGTATGCATTTACTACTTGTGAGAATTCCCGCCAGCAGAATGTAGGACTGAGACTGACATTTATTTCGCAGCTAATTTAAACTTTGGGAATCTCTATGAATGAAAACTTCTTGTTTACTGAAGTTCCTGAAAAGAGGCTGTACCTATACCAAACATTCTACAAAGGTGATCAGCTGATTGAGGAGATGTGGAAGGTTGCAGATCCAGAGCCAAATTCTGTCGGGCTACTTCACCCCTTCAGTAGCCATTCATTGCCTCCTCCTTTGGTGACCCCATATCCTAACTAGTAGGATAAAGCCTTTGGAATGTGTAGAAAAGTGTGCGTGTGAGTTCAGTGCCTGCGGAGGCCAGAGGATCAGATTCCTTGGAGCTGGATTACAGTTGTGAACTTCTTGTCCTGTGTGGGGACAACCAAAGACTAGAACTGTCACCTGATCTCATCTGAGGCCTATAGTAGCCATTTCCTCACTTGGCTGCAACCAAGATAGCTAATGTACTCACCAAGATATTTGAAAAATGTTTTGATTTATAACTTTCTTTGCTCTGTTACTATAAAATTTTATGATACTATTACCTTGCTTGGACATTATCTGGGACAACTTAATGTGTTCCCAGGCAACGATCTCTGCTATTTGGCCCCAGAATAAACCATCTCTCATTCTCTTTGAGGTGAGACCTGTGTTTTTGATTGACATGCTCAACATTATCAGTTTGTTCGGGTGACTGGTCTTCAGTTTTGATTGTAAAACAAAGAGAGACCCTCACAGTGACAAGAGCCCACTGATCTTTATGTATTGAATCCATAACCTGTTACTAACCAAAAACTCTCTTATTCTTTGTCAACAAGCATGGAATGTACCTCTTCCCCATGTCCTTATGTTATCCTAATAGTAAAAACAAAATCCAATCACATACAGGGTGCCATGATGTCTCCAAGGACAAACTGGCCGCCCATCTGTATTTTACATGGAAAATCCTCAAGCCATAAGGAAGACATTTCTTGAAAATGCCATCCTCGTGACTAACAAAACTTGCAGACTTTAGATCACTTCAACAACCAGATAAAATGCCTGTTATTTTCTTTGTCAGGTGGGCAGCCTAAAGGTCTCACCATCAGTGCTGTTCACTTTTCCATTCAATCAAAGTTTTAGTCTGAGAGGTCAGCCAATATCTCTATGACCATGGTGTTGTTTCCTTGTATTCAGTATCAGTGGGACACTGGGATGTCCATTGGGAACCAGGGAACATACAGGCAAACCCTCTCCTGCTAGAGCCAGGGCCTTACCAGTCTTACTCATCCCTCCACATAAGAAACTGAAGTACTTGAAGATTCTGTTGCACACACAGTCTTTAAAACCATTATGATATAACTAGCCAGAATACTTGAATGTCCCAGTGTCAAGATAATACTACCATTATAGGCAAGAACTGGGCTCCAGATGGTGTCTATTGATATTTGCATGTTCTTGTGTTTCATCACAAGGAATTAGTCCACAGATAGGCAAGTAGAGGCAGAAAAAGACAGTTTTTCTTTTAATGGAAGAAAAGTATCTCTGAGGTTGGAAGTTGGCCAGGGCTACAGGAAGATCAGTGGCTGAATGGTGTCTAAGCCAAACAGATTAAGGCGTTCATAGTGTGCTTTTTCCGACATGCTTTGTTGCATGCCAACTTTGGTGGGGGTTCCAGTGTTTCTTCCCACTGGCTCCTTTCATACATAAGTCTTGATACTTCTGTCTTACTTTCTTGCTGCTCTAGTGTTACACTCGGAAGAAAGATTACCTACCCCTCCGTCCTCTCATTTCCTACCACCCTCCATTTGATTTCCTTCTCTCTGTATGGAAGTTGCCCAGAGATTTCAGCAAGTCACATAGATTACTCACTGAGCATCATACCCTTAACAGAAGTTGGAAAATGTAGGGATCTGCTTTATGCTGATAATGTTAGGCAGCTAACACAATGACATAATGTGAGTGCATTTCCTTCACCCCAAAAGCAAACCTACTGTGCTAGATGTTTAATAGTTACTATGCATCACTGTTCTCTCAATCTCTGGCAATCACCAAGACCTCCATCTTTATAGATTTTCTTATTCTAGAAGTTGCATATAAATAGAACCACACCATATGGCCTTTATAGTTAACTTCTTTCACTCAGCATGATGTTTTCAGAGTTTATCCATTTATCACATGAATCAAGTGGTACTTCTTTAATCTTATGAGTGAATTTTATAATGGAGGAGATATCAAACTACTTTGAAATCATTAACTCTATTGGGAGTATTGATTACCTTATAATGAAGAAAAATTCTTGTCTTTACAAGTGGAATATTAACTGTTTAGCAGTTACATTTCAAATGACTTTCAATTATTCCTTCAAAAATGAATACATGCCTGTACATAGAAATATTTTTTTTAATTTGGCAATGGGCTAATAATTGTTGAACTTAGTGGATACAGCAAGGAATGCTACTGTGTCATTCAACTTTACATTTAAAAGAGTAAGTTTTAAAACTGTGAGTTTAAGGGACTGGAGAGATGAATCAGTGGTTAAGAGCATGTATAGGATGAGAAGTTCACAACAGTAATCCAGCTCTAAGGAATCTGACACCTCTGGTCCTGCAGGTACTAAATTCACATGCACACCTTTCCTACAGATACAGATATATACACATATAATTAAGTTTTATCTTAAAATGAATTTAATATTCTCATTTAACTACAAATAAGTCTAAATAATAGAACAAAAATGCTAGTTCCAGACATAGTATAACAAATACCAATGAAACCCAACAAGAACAAGAAAATGACTATATTTACATTTATGCTCTTCACCCTATTCTCCATCTCCTCTTCGTCTTGATACTTTAAAAATTTACTACAGAATTTCTGAGCATGTCAGTGTAGTGATTAGTTTCTTGTCAATTTGACACAGCTAGGTTCATTTAAGAACCTCAATTGAGAAAAAGCATCCATCATACTGGCCTGCAGGCAAGTCTGCAAGGTGAAATATACCCTTCCTCCCCAAGTTGCTTTTGGTCATGAGGTTTATCACAAGCAATAGAAACATCACGAGGACATGCACAGTGCCCTACTCAAAGCTGTGCAGCTCTGTTCTAGAATATCAGAGACTATACATAGAGAATTCTTTGATTTATAAAGTCAGTAAAGCCTCTGGAATACATTTATCAAGAACCCCCTGTAAAAAAAGACTCCCTCAGAGCTATTTAGCCCACCATGACGTCATGTCGGATGTGCAAATCCCAAACACAAATCTTAAACTTTCTGTGGATGCACAGTCCTTTCAGTAAGAGTCAGTTCTAAAAGAGCAGTGTTGTTTTGTACATGTTTCTTTTTACATAAAAGCAAATTGATATTTCATAAAAAACAGAGACTATGGCTTGTAACTGGTACCTCCTGAAAGACTCACTGTGATACCCCATCCAGTTCATCCATGGCTGATGTGAAAATTGTTTGAAACACAGAAGTGAAAGTTACCTTTCTGTCCTAAGAAGCAGTTAAATGGAAAGCAAGTACACCACCAAAATACACAGAGATTCTAGCAGTAATTAGTATGGTAGCAAAGAGCCAAAGATGAAGAAGAATTTCTGGTTAATAAAGAAATAAACTGAAAAGCACAATGAATGATTGAGGAAAATGAACAAGGAAGGAAAAAGGAGAGAAGGGAACGGGGAAGGGGGGAGAGACAGCAGAAGAAGGGAGAGAGGGAGGGGGGAAAAAGAGAAAGAGTGTGTTGAGTCACTGTGTAGAGAGTATGGCTAAAGAGGAAATGAGAAGAGGAAGTGGTTTACAGAATAAGGGGTTTTATATATTAACTCAAGATGATTTTAGCCTATATTGGCAGAAAACATAACGATCACTATAAAAAGAAAAGTAATACGTTATTAGAAGAAACTGTTAAAGCCATAAAATAATTATGTTTTCATGTGGATCACATTTCTGCTATGACTCTATTTGATGTCTTGTGTTTTGGCTATAGAGTAATAGAATAGCATATGTTTAATATGCACTAGAGTTCCTCACTCTTGTTTAGTTTTCACACACACAGATGCACATGCATGCGCGCGCACACACACACAGAGGCATGCACATACATGCAGAGGCATACATGCACATACACATGCAGGCACACATGCACAAGCCCTTTAAGATTAGAATAATCCTCTGTTTTATAGCTGAGTTCATTAGGGCTCAGGGAAGTATGAATACAGATTGCAGAACTAGTAAGGGTTAAAAATGAGCTTGAACTAAAGTGTCTCTAGTTACCATATAAGGCCTTTTATCTCTAGCCTAGAAAACTAATAGCCTAAATAAATTCGGAAGTTGAACTAAACTTCATAAGACATGAGGTCTCTGAGATCTTAAATGCAAGACTAGACAAGTTAAATATGAATATGAATGGCTCCCCAAAACGGTACTTACTAGAATGAGCTTTTAAAACCTGACAGTAAAGAGCCCATGAGAGGAAGATGGAAAGAGGCCTTGAGGAGAGTAGGGGACATCAGGATACATGTGATTTGAAGCTGTGACATGGAATGTCGAAGGAGGAGAGTGTGGAGAGGGTGGTATCCAACATTTTTAAAAACAAGTTTATGGAAATTCATTGCTTCATAAATTAATTTAAAATTATAATTTAAACAAGAGCATTTGCATGGAGGTACCCTGCACGAGTGGATAACACTGTTTTCAAAAAAAACATATTATTAAATAAAAACCTTATGAAAAGAATTAGTAACTCCTTTAAGAGCTGGTTTCTGAGGTCCTAGAGGCCACCCAAACAATACAGCTTATTGCCACTGCTCTTGATTGTCACCAGAAATAGATGGTAAGATGAAGACACCATACATTTTGGTCATAGGGCATGCAGAATTGGAATTGAGCTGGAAGCTTCCTCCCTTCTGGCTACCTTTCACAGTGCTAAGGTTCTATGTATGGTAGACTCTGTGTGCTGCAATACTGACTTTCCAGGCAAGGTGTGTCCACTGGTGTAATAGTGGCATGCTAGTCATGAAGGTTGCTAACCACTTTTTGATAGGATTGATGCCTGTTCCATAGGAGGAAATCCACGCTTGCTACTGTAAATCTTATCAAAAGCCCATGACTAAGAAGGTAGTAGGTCCCTGGTTGCTTTGCTAAATGGATACGTGAAACCATTTTCTAAATATTTATGTTTATACTCATAGACCTTATAGGAGGAAGTGTGTCACGGAGCATGGGGTTTGAGGTTTCAGAAGCTCAAGCCAGGCCCAGTGTCACTCTTTCTTCTTACTGCCTTTGGATTCAGCCATGGAACTCTTCAATGTTATGTCTTCCTGCATGTCAACATGTTGATAATGGACTAAACTTTGAACCGTAAGCCAGCCCCAGCTAAATGTTTTCCTTCGTGAGAGTTGCCATAGTCATGATATCTATTCACAGCAATAAAAATCTAACTAAGAGACCTCACATACATGAAGTCTGCCAAAAAAAGAAATAAAATTTAGAATATGGTTTCTTAGCTAGACAAACACAAACAAACAAAAAACCCTGGGAGTCTTTGGGGATAGGGATGTAACTCAATAGTGAAGTGCATGCCAAACAAGCACTACCTAATATGCATGAGATTCTGGGTTTAATCTGGGGAAGAGGGAACTAGTGCTAGAAAAGGAAAGAGCAGTTGCAACGGCGAGGCACAAACACACATGTGAGTGCATACACATACACACCATATGTGTGTGGGATACACACACACACACACACAGAGAGAGAGAGAGAGAGAGAGAGAGAGAGAGAGAGAGAGAGAGGGGATCCATCTGTTTTGTATTTAACTTTGGCTAATTTATTTTAATAGTGGCGAGAGTACTTTGACACAGATGCTTCCGTAATTATTTTTGAGATTTAAAATAGAAGTCATCTTTCTTGGGCAATGTACAGTATGTTATAGTCTTAAAAAGAAGATTTGTTTACTTAGTATTCCTACTTCCAGGAATGTAGCTCACCACAAATAAAATTGGGGGGCATGACAAGACCTTATGGAGAATAATTTACCTCCTCACACTATTTAGAAGAGTA
Organism: Microtus oregoni; assembly: GCF_018167655.1. NCBI lineage: Eukaryota > Metazoa > Chordata > Mammalia > Rodentia > Cricetidae > Microtus > Microtus oregoni. Next base: position 36,783,134 of record NW_024543060.1, on the reverse strand, counting down.
GAAGATGGGAACAAGTGAGCAACGAAAGAGGAGTTGTTGAATAAAATGTATTTTCATATGTTACTTATTACATTCGCTAACTTTTTCAAATCATTATATAAAATAATATGTTACTTATTACATTCACTAACTTTTTCAAATCATTATATAAAAATTACTACGAAATTACTTTTTGAGTTGGGAAGATACAAATGTTAGTAGACAGTATAATCCTGAAATATCTTTAGAAACATATGCATGCAAAAGAAGGAATAGTAAATAAAAATGGACAGAATATTAACAGGTGTTATTTCTGGGTTGTGGGGCTGCAGATGAGATTTGTATAGTACTTTTCCAAGCTTTTCTATACATGAGCACATAGTGTTTATAATAAAAGGGCTATAAAAATAACTTTAAGTGCCATGGTCTAGTCACCTTTTAGTGATGAAAATGGCATAATGATGATAATAATATTTATGAAAGAGCAGTGTCAATCCTTGAATTCATTTATTTTTCACATTTGTTTGCATCTCTTCTGGTTCTGAATGAGTATCATATTCCTTAAATCCTACTGATGAACAAAATGAACCAACCGTATATTTCACTATGTCCAGGGTCATCATGGGACATGACTATGCTCAGCAGCATCATATGAGATGGCTTGTTTTCTTCAGTCAGCCAGACTGTTGACAGCATGCTCAGTGGGTTCCAGGTTCCAGGTCCACCCACTTTTCCTTTGCTCTTTCTTCCTCCTCCCCTCAGTTTAGCTCTGCTTGGTAAACAGTCTAAGACTGGAAGACACTGCAGTCGCTCTCTCTTCTCTCCTTCCTTTCCCTTCAGGGCTTAATGAACAGCGCTGTTAAGGGAAATTGCATCCAGGCGTTGGTCCTCTCCGTAAGAGATTGGAGTCTCTGGGCACCATAGGCCACAGGCATTTAAAACACCGACTTTCACTTGAGGGTCTGTATGAGTTCTTTCGGTTTCTGAACTACAGAGCCTCTAACCTAGGTAAGCTGGCTCCAGATGACTCTCTTGTACTCTCGCTACTCACATGTTCCCTGCCATCTGTGGAACACCCACAGCCTCCAGCTATGGCAGAATTCTCTTCTGGCAGGAAGTGGTCCTAAGCAGCATCCCATCCTACTCATTGGACCCAGAGAAAATCAGTGCTATTGAAGCACAATTGGAACAGTTGACTGTCCTACTGCATTCCATACCCTAGTGCTTTGTCCTGCTGTATCCATACCCTTTAATATAACTTTGCATAGTTTCACTAAAATCATTATATTTATTTCCTTATTCTCCCAGTTAGGACTTGTCATGGGATTTTTTCCCCTCAAATATATTTATTTCCTTTCTTCAGTGCTATTTTAGGTTGAGAGATTATTTCATATGGTGGATTATTAACAAACACGTCATAGGTAGTAACTTGGAAATAATTTACTTGGACTTGCATTGTCTTGTTCACGCTAATAGGAAGATGCATTTTTTTTTATTAGCTCACTGACTCAGACTCAACCAACGTAACTAAGCTATTCTAGCTGAGAACATATAAGGTAAGAACTTCCAGAAAAAAAAAATAAGTAAATCCATTCTAAATCATACTCTTAGTTTTGAAATGCATGCTCAGAATCTCATTGTTGTTATGTTATATTATTTTGACCAAAGACAACTATGTTCCCAGTCCATTGGTGGTCTGAAAAGTCGGCACTCAAGTTCTTCTTTCTACACACAATCTTTCTGGTTCCCTGTTCGATGCTCAGATAATCACCAAAGAGGAACATTGCATCCACCTCTCAAGCAAATTCTTGGAAACTATAAAGGATGTGAAACTTTACCTTAATTGCAACAAGTTAGCCTGCCATAGTCTCAAGGATATTGGTAGGATGCACACAATTGTTGACTCAGGAAACAGTTTATTCTACCAATAAGCCAGGAGCCAGAGTATTAATTGTGTGCTGGTTCCCACAAGTAGTGGACCAGAGGGCACCTGTATAAAAGTGGGTTGCATATCAAGGCAGAAACTTTGAACCTGGCATGGCAGTTAACATCTGTAATCACAGAACTTGGGAAATAGAAACATAACGTTTTTTTTTTCCAAATTCGAGGCCATCCTGGACTATACAGAGAGTCCTCCATCAGGCTGAACAGGAAGATTATAAGTTGCAAGCAATTTGCCTACATAGTAGACCCTATTTCAAAGCTCAGGTAACTTGAATATTTTAAGATCAGCCCCTGGTGAACTTAATCTTTGCTTCAAAGGGAGATATTTGCATTTTGCTATAATATATCCATTTCTGTTCCCATAACAAAATACTAGAGGCTAGATATTCTACCTTGAAATAAAGAGGCTTATTTAGCTCACAGTTTTGGAGGCTGAAAGTCTAAACAGCCTGTCAGTCCAAACAAGAGTCAGATGTCAGTTCTGTCAATGGCCCTTCCCAGCGGCCTGGAATAACATGGTGGATAGATTGCATCATGACTAAGACATATGTGGGAGGGAGAGATTGCATGGCAAGACAGGAAGCCAGAGAACAAGAAGGGACCAGGATTGTTTACTTCTAACAACCTATTCACAAAACTAACTGAGGTTTCAGAACTACTTGGTTCCTTCCAAGGTTAGTATCCCCAATACCTACCACTGGGTTTACTTCTTAAAGATCCCGCAAACTCTCAACATCACTACACTGGGGATCAGGCTTCTACCACAGGAGCCCTTGCAGTACAAACCACATCCAAACCACAGCAAGACTGGTACTCTTAACTTTCAAGGGCAGGAAGGTTGTAGAACAAAAAATTGTGGATCGCACATCACTTGAAAGACACACGGGTGTGGGAGAGAATGCAGAAAGAATTTTCTCATATTACAGATGTCTCCCAAGAAACAGAATGGCAGCCTTTTCTTCTAGTCAGTTATCTGTAATTTTTAGAAGAAACTGATTCATTCCGTTCCCTTTCCTTCTCCATCCAACAGGTTGACAACTTCTGATTATCTTGTCTTCTCTCGACCCTCAGGCATCTAATGTAAACTGAAAGATGGTGGTAGCATCTCAAAGACACTTCTGTGGTCTCTAAGGAATCTTAGGTCCAGTTTAGGTAATAGGAAAGTTCCTATCCCATCACAAATGGACTGAGGTACTTGATAAGTATGTGATATATTCTCCCCAAAGAAATAATACAACTGTACCACAGAGAAACCTGCACATCCATATTTACTGCCACACTACATATAATAGTCAAGTAGAGACACCCCAGATACCCATCAACAGATCAACAGAAAAAGGAAATCACATACACAATGGACTTCATCTATAAAGAATTAAATTGTGATGCTGCTGGTGGTGCTGCACACCTGTAATCCCAGAACTGGGAGAAACCCTGTCTCAAAGCAAACAAGCAAACTGCCAACAAAAAGAACTAAATTATGTCATATGCAGGAAAATAGACAGAACTGGAAGTAATAATGCTAAGTGAGAGAAGCCAGATTGGGAAAGGCAAATACTTCATGTTTCTCTCATATGAAGAATATACATAAATGCATACATGCACCTATGCTTATATTGGGGCAGAGAGAGGTACAAAAAATGAATGCATAAATGGGACTGTAAAGAGGGAGAGGTCCCTCAAGGGAAGCAGGAGCAGAGAGACAGTAGTGGCGGGGGAGAAAGAAACCCTTACTTAGTTTCATCTGTGGACACTGTTTAAATCTGCACACATATGTCTACATGTGTGTTACATGAAAACAAAGCAGAGCTATTTGTGAGAAGAAAAGGGATATCACACACACACACACAAACACATACTTGAAATATCATCATGAGACTCATATTTTATATGCTGACTCTCATTCTGTTCCTAGTACCCACATCCAGTAGTTCAGAGATATCTGAAGTCCAGCTCCAGGGGATCTAACTTTCTCTGGACTCTGTGTATATATGCACTCATGTGTACATACCTCTCTCCCATGTATGCATATAATTTAAAAAACTAAAAAAATGAATCTTTAAAAAGTAATACAACTAGGAAGCCTAAATTTAGTAACAATGAAGAGACATAGAAATTTCTATGTGTAGCATACATACGTCCTACTAGAAATTGACAGCTAGGTGCCACATAAACAAGTCTTGCAACAATTTCAAATAGGGGTCATTTTAGAACAGAGCACAGTCTGCATAAAGTGTAACTTAAAAGACAACGACAACTCAGAATTGAATTTAGCAAACAAGAGGGACTCTTTGTAAATGACATTGTGATGGTTAGCATTAATTAATGGACAAGTTGACAAACTTTAGAATTCTCTGGAAGAAGGGCTTCTGAGCATGCCCGTGGGGGACTACCCTGACTAAATTACAGTGTGAAGATCCACCCGTTGTGAGCAGTGCCTATTCCTGGTGCTGGGATCCTGAAATTTGGGGAATGGAGACAAGAAACTAGGCTCTAGCAAGCTTACACATATTCATCTTTCTCTGTGTATGGACTGTGGAAGTAGTGTAACGGGCTGCTTCAAGCTCCTGATGCTTTAACTTACCTGCTATGGTGACTGTACTTTGAACTGTGAGTTAAGCTCTTTCTCCTTAAGTTGTGGTGTCAGGTAATTTCATGGAAGCAACAGGAAGAGAGGCCCGGGATGCTCCATTTGCAGGCTTTGCTTTGGCCTTTTCTTTGAGTGATCCAGGTTCTCTTCATTGTCTTCAAGGTCCAATCATTCTCTCTTCTCTACTATTGTTAGGCCTTCCTTGGAGGGTTTTTTCCTTGATTTGTCATTTTATGCTTTCACCTCTTTTTAAAATTCTATTTTTGTATTTTAGATTGCTTATTTATTTCACTTAGCTGAATTTTTGCCATCTTCAGACACTGTTCATATTTTGAATTCTTTATCATATTCATTCTTTTAAAAGCATTGTCTTATAAGTTATCTAAGTCACTTGCTCTGGGAACATTATTATAGCAGTTTTAATTTTTTTGTAGAGATTTATTGTCTTGGTTATTCATGATTACTGATTTATTCATTTTTTTTTTTGATGTGGCTTAAACATCTGGAGTTAGGTCACTGGTGGTGTTTCTCACTATGGGAATCTTGTCCTTCCTTTGTTGTGTGGGTGTTTGAAACTCAGTTGTCTGTTACCCCAACTTGTCATGTGTGGAGCTTAGGGTCAGTCTTGTGGGAGAGAGGTTGATGTTGCAACAGAGTAATCACAAGTAGTCCCAGTTCAGCTCAAGCTAAGTGAATTTCTAAAGTCAGGTAGGGAGGTTCTCAGGACTGCTCAGGCAGCGAGAGTCACTAAGTTGTCCATGCAAGTCTAAGATCCCTACCTAAGGAGATGGGGGCAAAGGGGAAACCACAAGACAGACAGGTTTTCAGGCAGGTTATATGCTAGCACTGATGTGTTCGTGTGTGTGTTTGTGTGTGTGTGTAATTGTTGGTGTGGTCCATACCTAGAGCGGAGTGGTTTGAGTAACAGGTATGGGTGGAGTTAGCAGTGTGAGTCCAGTGTCCCTGCCTAGAAATGGGGGCCAAAGGGCCAAAGGCATGCTGTGGGGATGGTTGGAATTGGCAATCATGTCTGGGAGCCTTGCCTAAAGAAGAGGAATTGGTGGGGTGGAGAGTCACTTGCCAATCACATGGTCTTCAGGTAGATCACTGGGTGAAGTTAGCAGTGTGAACTTAGGCTCTTTATTTCAAGGGAGGAGGCTGGAGTTTGGGAAAAGGGTCCAGTAGGGCTGGCAGCATGAGTCCTACCTGAGGATGGGTGTAGAGAGCAGCTGGAAGGCAAACATGGCACAAATGGTCCTCAGGCCAATCACAGTGGGAGGTGGAGTGGTGGTTTGGGTCTAGGGCCCCTGCCTAGAGACCAGGAACCCAGCCTCTTTTGTTGACTTTATGTGTGAGTAAAGAGAAGTTTTAGGGTGATCTTTGTCTGTGATAAATGACTAGACCATGGATTATTAGGGGGAAATAGCATATGTGCAAAGAACATGCAAACACTTAGAAGCAATGCTTCCATTCAAAAATACTTTCCTTTGTAAAATCTTTTAAAAATTTATTTATTTTTATTTTATGTGAATGGGTGCTTTGTCTTCATGCATATCTGTGTACCATGTGTGTGAAGTGTCTGCAGAGGACAGAAGAGGGGATAGGATCCCCCAGGAGCCTAAGGTGTTACAATGGTTTGTGAGCTACCATGTTGGCGCTAGAAACCAACCAGGGTCCTCTGGAAGAGCAGCTAGTGCTCTTAGCCCCCGGGACATTGCCCCAGCCCTGCAAAATTTTCTCTTGAATTCTACAGGTATCTTTAGGAAATGCCGGTGTTCACTTTTTAGAAGTCTTATGTGGATTTTAAATAAGATCTAAAAAGTTTCCTATATCATAAGTAATATCGATGGGCTGACTTCTAGATTTACTACTATTTCATTTTCTTATTATGTCCTTCTTCATACAAAACAAAAATCCAAACTGTAACAGTCTTCAATATTGTATGCGACCAGAATTTTAAATATTAACAATTGCTTTAGTATTTGCTTCCATACAAAAAACAACTTTTCTTCAGACTTCCTAGAAACGAGGCGGACATAGCTGGCCATACTAAAGCCGTTGGCTTATTTAGGAATTTTTCTCTGTGAATTCCTACAGCGGTGATCAGTTTTATAAATCATCTAGATAAAATCTGATGTAAAAATGGACTCCTTGTGACCTCTGTGAAGTAGGTTAAGAAAGGCACTAGATAGCTAGCATTTACCTGAGTCTACCGTAGCAACAGTAACTAAGTAATTATGGCTTGCATTCTTTCTTTAATACACTTCATGCCTTACACCAGTGGTACCTAGCAGAGAACCATTTACTATCTCCTGAGTTAATGCTGAAGACTGATTTAAAGGGTGGCTTTAGCTTCAGATATTGCCTTCCTATCGCTCCACCAGGGAAGCATCTACCTAACCCCAATGGAAGGGCAGCATCTGTCCATTAGACCAAGAAAATATAATCTATCTAGTGTGCAAAGAGCATAGTGTCTAGTGTGCAAGGAGCTAGTGCCTTCCAAAGCAGGAGGATAGCATATGCTGTCCAGACCGGGAAGACACACCTATCCAAAATAACCAAATGCCAACAACTGTCACCAGCTGGAAGGTAGCTTTCATCTGCTAGAAATGGGGGGTGGGATGGGCTGTAACTTTTTAATGGAGCCTACAATAAAAGACATTAAGTGAATGTATTTTATTTCTGGATTTGTATACTTGCTTTATGGTATTTAATTATCAAAGATCCATTTATGTATAGTGGTATGAAAGATAAATACTTAAAAGAACCTCCTGAATAAATCACACAGAAATAGATTATGAGTAGTTCTAGCTGCGCAGAGCATAAAGCACTGAGGAAAGCGATGAGATAAACATATCTGTATACCAGAATGGTAATGATTAAAAGGGTTAATAGTTGTTTTTTGTAAGAATAACAATATCAGGTGAAACAGTTTGGAATGAGAGAAATCTAAAATAGTAATTCAAATATTAAATAGTGCATATAACAAAATACTCATATTAAGATATACAATCAAAATGTAAGTGTTAATGCCTATATAAATCTTGCTAGTAACTTGTTCAAACTAAAAATAAGAATTTCAGTGGGAGAAAAGATAAATATTATATATCTCATAAAATTATATGTTTTAATAATTAGAAAAACACTGAAGAAGCATCTGTTTGTTTGTTTGCTTGTTTATATTTTTCATGTTGCTGCTCGGAAGCTTGAGTTAATTTGGGCACAGAGGACATATTTTGAGGCAATAAAATATAAACCAATGTAGAAGATTAAAATAAAAAAGAAGACAATAAATTTAGAAACAAAACAGAAGTGCCTGAGTATCAATTGTCACTTTCCAGTCTCCCTGCTACCGGGGGTCCTGTGACAGCTTCCAGCCCTGAATTTGGGGGGAGGTAAAGCATCCAAACTTGGCTCTTAGCATTTCATGCAAACTCTCAGCACACTGTGCTGCTCCTTCATGTTGGAGACTACATATTCCAGACGCTAACATTCCAAGAATAAAGAATGCTGTCTGAACCTGTATCAGACTATAAAATGTGTGAAGAGGAAACCTGCATTAATCACTGAGATATGAGATATTTCAACTAAATTCTGTCAGGAAACAAGTTGTGGCAGACAAACCAAATTAATAGCTTTGAATAAAAGAACTCTCAGCCGTGTTCAGGGAGAGAAGAAGCATGGGGACAGGAAACTGTCACCACCTCTAGAACTAAATGGACAACAAGGAATGAGCTCTGACTTGTGCCCTGGAGGAGATGCCAGGCAGGAACCCTAGTGAGAAACTGACTCAGCCTTTGCGATAGGTGCTGACAAAGCGGGGAATCTGGGACACATACCTTGGCATGCCTCTTCTCCACTATTGTGTCTCCAGAGAAAGCATCCTCATTAGTTAACCCCAGCTTGGGGCCTCAAAGGGGTGCATCTGAGGCAGTGCATAGAAGCCAGCCTCCTGGGGCACAAGGAAGTTCAGCGAAGGGACAGCAAGTAGATCTGGGAGGAACTGCCAGGGTTTATCTGCTGTGGCAACTAGATTTAATCACTCTAATAATAATTTTAAGCAGACTTTTAAAGTAAGTTTCTTCTTTTCAGTGCTGGACTTTAAGCCCAGCATCTCATGCTTACTAAGGAAGTGTTCTGCCCCTGAGCCACACCCGGCTACTCGAGTAACATTTCATCACACGCAGCATGCTTTCAAAAACATCATAAGGGTATACAAAAAAGGCTGAAGTGAGCCAGACTCAGAGGCAGCGGCATGTGTGTAAGTGGAGAAACGACTATACTCTCTGAGGGTATTTTCTTAAGGTCTTTTCAAATAAGGGAACAAGCTAGGGACCATAAACATCAGCCAGTATGAAAATTCCTTAAAAAAAAAAAAAAAACAAATTTTCGGACGATCCAGCAATCCCATTGCAGAGTATATCCAAATGTGAAAAGAAAGGAAAAAAGAAGGAAGGAAGGAAGGAAGGAAGGAAGGAAGGAAGGAAGAAAGCATTAGCTTCTGGACTTTGGGGTGGTTTTTACAGATGTCCCCAAATCAATGTAAGACAGCTAGACCCCTACCACGATTCTCTTCAGCTACCTGGAGTGTACTGCCCTTTGATATCACCATTGGCCAGGCAGCAACCATCAACTATGACTGCCATTAGCCAACACTTCTGTTAGCTGGCAGATAAGAGATTCAGTTCTGAAGAAAGAAGGATCAGGTAAAGCAGGCAGTATCACTGAGTCTGCTCTTAATATTGCTCAGTTCCAGTCTCTCTTATAGAGTGTCTACTACCTAGTCGGGGATTCGTATGAGGTTCTGTTTCCACTGTAGAAGTCGGTCACAGCTGGAACCCCAAATGCTCTTTTCCCCCACCTGCACAGGAATGCCATTACCCTTGATTGTAAAAGCTAGAAGCCTCTTGGTAGCCCCGAGAGCTGAGCCTTTGCTGGCCTCCTTTAGCCATGCAGATCACACTTGATTTAACATTACAACTAAGTCGCAGGCACCAAGAAAATCAACTTGTATGTTACATGTGCTCTCTGCTCCTGTGTGTACCTGCAGAGCCATTTATTTTTGAAAAGACAGGTCAGTTACTTTTGCCAAGAGAGAGATTCCCCTTTTTACTGGTCTCTTGAATTAAGACATGAATTAAATTGAGTATAATTTAATATTCCAGTGGGGCTCTTATGGGTCAGTCGGTGAAAACATGACACTGTTGAGATTCAGGTCCCTGAGCAGGGCATAGTAAACAAATACTTTAAGGGGTCTTGGGGATCTGGGCAACTATTTTTCCACTCTTTTTCTAAACACTTGTTCTATTTGAGAAAAAGCATTTTGGTGCTATACACAAATTCCAGCGGTCCTTTAGCGTGTAAGTATTTACAGTTGAAAGTGTCTAATGTTAGTAATAAAAACCAAAACTAAATATTATTTATAATGATAGTGAAGATTTGGGGTTTTCTTTCTTTTGTGTTGTTGAGGAAAAAAGGTCTCATTCTTATTGGCCAGGCTGTCCTAAAATTCATCGCGTAGTCTAAACTATCTTCAGACTTGTAGCTGTGCTCCGGCCTCAGCTTTCTGAGTGCTGTGACCGCAAGGGTAAGCCCCTACACTTGGCTTCACAGGGAATTGTTCAAAGTTGAAACACTGTGGTTTAAATTCTCTCTCTAGCAGGGTTACACCTCATGTGACTTTCTATGTTGGTCAAGAAAGCATACGCTGGTGGAAATACAGTATAAACATGATTTTTCAAAAAGTTGTGATTTGTATCCACATATATCGTAGAATTCACAGACCTGAAGTAATATTTGAAATTGATTTTTAAGGAACAAAGATGTCCAAATGTAAGTCAGTCCTCTTAGAACCCAAGTGTGTTATCTGTGGGAATATCTGGAATGTTTAAAAACTAATATAGAAACACTAGTTATATACCAAAGCCCCCGAGAGCATTTGCATACCATTTATATTTAACCTGATGTGGTGGCTTCCTATAGTTCCAGCTGCACAGAGGATGGCTGGAGGCCAGGTGTCTGGAGCTAGCTTGGGTAACAGTGAGACACTGTTCAATGAACACTGAAGAATTCCAACTACCTTAGTAATTTGTATCTTCAGCTCGGTGCTAGTAATGCTATCCGAAATACTCTAAATTGAAATGTCATCATAGCTGCTAAGAAGGCAGAATTCTACGACCCTTAAGATTGTGGAGGTCACTGAAGAGGGACACATTGCTTCACTTTCCCTCACCCCCCACTTGTTCTCAGCTACCAAGCTTGCCTTAGAAATGCTTTCAGGTGCCAATCTTGGTTTCAAATGCGTTCGTTTGTTATTGTACACACAGGCTTGTGACCCCACATTTCCAACCTCTTTTGTCTTTGCTAGTATACATGCTTCCTGTGCTGGAAGCTGGTCACTGCTATTTAATTAAAAATATTTTTGTTATTTCAGAGACAGAATCTCGCTGGACTTATGGATATCTTCCTGCCATAACTCAGCCTCCTGGTGCCAGGACTACAGGTGTGCATCAGTATGCTCCGTAGTACATTGATCATTTAAATAGAATTCGGCTTGTTTTCTTATTTTACATACACACGATGGCTCCTGCCTCGTAATTTACTATACTAGCAAAGGTAGCTTTCTTTAAAAAACGTATTTTTTTTAAAGATACAGAAAAGCACACATGTTAATGGGATAAAAATTTTAAAAAAAATTATAGCCCCGATTTACAATGTCAAGTTGAAAAGAATGGCAAAAAAAAAAATGTACTCCTAAAAGTGGAAGATGAAGCCATGGTCTCATTACAGGACGACAGAATAATCTTTTGAGAAATGAGCCTATTAACCACAAAGACAGAAAAATACGCCCACAATAAAACCGTCAAATGCGGATCTGCCTTAGTTGTAACGCTGTTCTTTGAAGGCAAATGCGTCATGCACTGGGGTCGGCTCCAGATGACACCTTGCCATCCCAGGATGGCCCCCTTGCTTGCACCCTGGGGAACACAGTGTACAGGGCGGTAGCACAGCTGCAGCTAAAGCTAAGATGGCAGCGCCCAAAGGACTAGAGCTGCGGTCACACGGGATGAAAAAATAAATTCCAAATCCTCTCTATTCTTTCTTTTTGCATAGTGTGGTGTGGAGCAAAAGATCCCCCTCCCCCCAGTACTCAGACTGCACAGGTCATTTAGGATCTTAGATTCTCCCTTGGCTTCCTTGTTGGAAGCAAAGCAAGCAAGGATCCGCAGGGATGGCTAACGTGGTGGTCATCATGACCTGACTTGGAGACCCCCACCCCCTCCTCTTAGTTCCCTTGTCAGTGGAAGGGTGACTCCAAACACCCTCGCCTTTCTGGTTATGTGCCCTGTTCCCTGCCATCCCAGGGAAGCCTTCCAAGGTAGCTAGAGCTGCCAAGGCAGTAGCTGTGGCAGTTGCAGGAACCAAGAAAAAACAGTGCAGTGCAGAGGAAGGAAGAGGAGGAGGGAACTCCCCCCTACCCCCCCATCACCCGCGCTGCATTGGCTATCAATTTAGAGTAGGGCGGCCGCTGCCGCTGCCGCTGCCGTGGAAGGAAACGCTGCCAACCGCAACAGAACGCCACTCTCAGATACCTCAGTGAGCTTGTGTGGGGCTCTGCGCACGCCTAGTGGTGCAGCCCAGTGGCAGCGGATTTCGGGGGGGAAATCCAGATGCCCCGTTTTGTCAGTACCCCGAAGTACTAGGAAGGGGCTAGTCTAGTACTCTAAAGGACAGTAAAGGCCTTAAGCAAAATTTAGGAAGAGGTGGGTGGAACCGGGAGACCAGAACAGAGTCTGCATCCACCAGAAACTCTAATTGGGTAACGAGGGCTATGCCACCACCTACGTCCTCACTAGAAAAGTTTCTCTGTGAACGAAAAAGAAAGGGGTGGGGGGTGGGGGGGGGGGGGAGAGGACGGACATCATACCTGCTTCTAGGTATGATGGAGGAGAAAGTTTATTATAGATATGAGGAAGAGCATAGCCAGAAGCAGGGACATCTGGGAGAGTCCAGAGTGAACAGAACCATGAGCCAGGCCATATAAGGAGAACAAGGAGGGGAGACCCCAAGAGGCCAGGAAGGTACAGGTATATAGAAAAATGGGAGGGGGGGGCAGGTAACCGAAAATGGCTAGATTATATAGGCAAAGGCAACGGAGGAACGGCAGGCAGCCCAGTCCCTGGGCTGGGGAAGCTTAGGGTAGAGGGCAGGGTGTGCCATCCATACCCTGTAACAGGTAGGGGCTGAGGAATGGTGTGAGAACCTGGCAACCAGGTCCACTTTGACATGTTATATAAGTACAGCAGTTAGCCATTTGCCCTGGGTTTGAGAGCTAACATTCTGAGCAGACATTCATTTGCTTAACCGATATCTGTCTCCCAATGTGCCCTCAGTGGGTTGCTCAGAGACCATTCCCACCCTGAGCAAAAGCCTAGTTGTAGATTTTGTCCAAAGTGTATTGCCGGGCGATGGTGGCGCACGCCTTTAATCCCAGCACTCGGGAGGCAGAGGCAGGAGGATCTCTGTGAGTTCGAGACCAGCCTGGTCTACAGAGCTAGTTCCAGGACAGGCTCCAAAGCCACAGAGAAACCCTGTCTCGAAAAATAAAAATTAAAAAAAAGAAAAAAGTGTATTGATTGCGATTCCAGGAATAAATTGCAATGTGACAAGATGGATATCTTGGATGCTTTAAGGCCCCCTCAGCTTTTCGAGACAAGCATTGTTTTGGCCACTAGTTAAAGAAGGAGCCTTATTCAAAAACATACAAGTATAAAGAAGCCAAGTCAGGATCCCAAACCAAAGTCACCTGACTTCAAATCCGTTTAGGTAGCCTATTCTGACTCCCACAACATAGCACCCCGTTGTAACTCCCACTTGTCCAAATTTTTAGGGGCCTGCAGCCTCTACCTGATTCCAGAGCAATGGTGCGATAGAATGCATCCTGTTCAATACCGAAGTTTGTAATTTTCTACTCGGACACATCAGGATAGGAACCTAACTTAACACCGGCTACAGGCTTCCTATGTGCAAACTTCCAGACTAGCAATTAAGGAAGACACAAAAATAAATAAGAATTTATGAGTGAATTTACAATGTAGGTGAAGAAACAAAATAAACGAGAAGCGTGCTTAATTGGCATTAAAATACCAATTCCTCATATCTTTGTTTCTGTGTTTTCATTATTCCATGTCTAGAGAGTTTTTAAATTTATTACTCTAAATGATATAAGCCCATCATTTAAATTAAAATTCAATCTTATCAGCATCCTTATCCATCCCATTAATGTACTTCCCTAGTCCTTGTTTGTATTTTCAAATACTAAGGTGGAACTTTCATTAAGATAAATTCATTTAAGATATAAGACCAAAGAGTTGCTACATTTTGTAGAGACCAATGGTAAGATCATTGCTAGGCTTGGCACAGATAGTATAATCTTAATCACGCCGGTAGTTTCAAGTCCTATTCAAGACTCATCTTTGGTAATTTAACTCTGGGCAGAAAAAGGTAAGTGGCTATGGTCAATATAAAAATTCAGCTTTAAGTTAAATAAGGAGCTACTAAGAGAATATTTGAGAAAAATAATTGCACGAAGATTTATTTCTGATAGGAATGCCGACAAGAATTTGGGAATAACTCTGGCTTGCTAATAACCTCATTATATTTTCACAGTGGGGGAACTGGGTGTTTGGATTACTACCTTTCCTAGTCAAAGCTGTCTGCGTTTGTATTTTGTTTTTTTAAGATCGGTTCTCACTTCACAGCCCAGGCCAGGAACTGGACAGAACTCACTACATAGTCCAGGGTGACCTCGAACTTGTAGACAATCCTCCTGCCTTGGAGGCTCAAGTGCTGAAATTCCAGGAGCTAGCCACGGTGACTCCTGCTTCTCAAAGCTATTTTTAAGAGACTTAAATATAATGCTTCCCTCCCCCATTTCCAATTAAAATTGCCAAAGGGCTAATGCGTCCTGGCCAGCACTGGGCACAGTTCATCTTCACGTTGGCAGCACGGTCCTGGGAGCAGGCAGCAGGCCCTTAGACCGACTGGCACCTCTTTCAGTCAGGTTCGGGTTCTCTCACCAGGAGCGAACCACATTACCTGAAGAAGAACGCGGCCACTGACAGCTTCCCCGGCACAGCCCAGGCTTTTCCTCGTGCTGTTAGTAAAACCCGGAGCCGCGGATTCGGTGCGGCTTCGGAACCACTCGGCACCCGCAGCGCCGTCGCTGGCGGAGGGGGTGGGGCTGGCTAGGGCGCCAGGCTCGATCACTGAGCATGTGCGAGATGGTGCGCATGCTCTGTGAGGCCGGCCGCCTCCCATTGCGGGCAGCTCCGGCGGTGGCAGCGGCGGCGGCGGCGGCGGCACCGCCTCCTCCTCACACTCCGCGGGTGGCGGGGTTAGATGAGCGGCCCCAACAGCGGCGAGGGCGGCGCGGGGAGGAGGAGGAGAAGGCGGCGGCGGCGGAGGAGGTCGCAGTCTTTGTAGTGTCCCTGCTGCGGGCGCCCGAGGCCGCTGCTCCAGCCGTCGTCGTTGGCGGAGGCTGTGAGGGCGCGCGCCTGCCTGCCCGCCCGCCCGGCCCGCGGGGACGAGGCGGCGGCGGTGGCGAGGATGATGATGTGCGCGGCGACTGCCTCCCCCGCCGCCGCCTCCTCCGGGCCCGGCGGCGACGGATTCTTCGCAGCCGCCACCTTCTCTTCCTCCCCGGCGCCGGGGGCGCTGTTCATGTCGGTTCCCGATGGCTCGGTGGCCACCGCTGCGCTGGGACTGGGGCTGTCCGCCACGGACTCTCGGGGTCACTATCAGCTGCTGCTGTCAGGCCGCGCCTTGGCCGACCGCTACCGGAGGATTTACACCACTGCGCTCAGTGACAGGGACCAGGCCTGCAGCAGCACTGGACACCCGGCCTCCAGGTGAGTCTCGCGGACGCCCTTCCTCGCGCCGCATGCATGTGCATCTCTGTCTCTCTCTCTGTCTCTCTCTCTGTCTCTGTCTCTCTCTCTGTCTCTCTCTCTGTCTCTCTGTCTCTCTCTCTCTCTCTCTCTCGTGTGTGTGTGTGTGTGTGTGTGTGTGTACACGCCCGCGCATGTGTCCACCTACTTAGCACCGGGCTTGCAATCAGCGCTGGATGCTGATGGGAGAAGCACTTTGGTGATAGCAAGAGGGTGTGGTGGTCACAAGTGTGCGTGCGTGTGCGTGTGTGTGTGTGTGTGTGTGTGTCTTTTGGAGGGGAAGGCAGGGAGGATGGGTGCGTGTGGGTAACGCTAGAGAGGGTGATGGTGCAGGTCCGTCATGACACGTGTGTGTATTGTTGAGAAAGGAGGCATGGTAGAGAGGGATGAGACCCTAATGCATCAGGAGAGTTTGCGAGAGTCCTCAGGGGAGGTGCTGACGTTTCTGTCTGAGCTGCGGTGGTATTTGCACGACCTCTCCCCATTGCCTGCCTTCCTATAGCTGCCCTCCATAAAGGCTGCCTTTCAGTACTGGGAGCAATGGTGTAGGTTAAAGACAGTGATGTTTGTAGGGTGTCTTAGATACCGAGCAAGGCGGAGAGTTATGAATAAAGGATATAGATGGAGATTTGTGCAGATGTGAGAAGTGGTCGATCGGGATTTTGAGGAGAGTAGTTTGGTTCTGGGGCCTTTGGCCTTGATTGTGCTCGCAGCTCCTGCCTTGTTCTGAGGTGCCATCCGGCCTTTTCCCTTCATCTGATGTTCTGTTTCCTGTTACTGACAGGTTTGAGAGAGCACAGGGAGTTTTGTAGGGAAAATGGGAAAACATCTGAAGAATTTAAAAATATGACAACTGGTTAGGGTTTACCTGCTGTCTTAGTAGCTTGCTCACCTCTTTCAGTTAGACTGGCTACACTGTCAACTTCCTAGATAGAGATGCCGGATCGCTTTCATTTTCTTTTCCTTAAAATATGGGTACCTTTTTAAGCTAAGGGCTCTCTCCTGCTGTTTCCCTTTCACGCTGTCACTTGTCACATGCCCTGAAGGAGCGTGGTCGTTGGGAATCACCTTTGTTTCTTCCCACAGTCTCTTACAGAACACTCAGAAAAGCACAGTAGGATTTTTAAAAGTGAGTTTGGTGAAGCCGAGTTTTTGTTTTTGTTTTGTTTCCCTTGCCTTTGCCCTAAGTCAGTGTGGCTTATGATGGCCACGTGGCCATCTTTTTCTCCCATTAGGAGAGGTCTAGTCTGTCAGTCTAGCTAGGGTACCCGTCTGTATTAAGGCTGATCTGTTGGAGAATTGTAAAGATGGAACTTCCTCCACACTTTTTTCTGGATAAACCACTTGTATCTATTTGTTGGCAGGATTGTGTGCATCAGTAGTTAAGCCGTGGATTTAAATGTGTGTAGTAACTACACTTTGCTATTTAGAACGAAGGTAAGAATGTCACAAGTGTGTTTCTTGCTAATGGTTTTTGGAAAGCAGCACAAATCACATTAGAGAATTTACCTTGAGAATTAGGTCTAAGCTTGAGCTAGTGTCTCTGAATTATTGCACTGTTCTACACCTGCACAAATCCTTCTTAAAGATTTAAAATTATTTTTTATATTATTTCTAAACTTGTGCAATAATCTATGTTGCATATTCTTGCTTTGACTTTCTACTGTTTTTTTAATAATGTCCTTTTTTTTTTAATCCAGAACTGTACTAGCAGTAGTAGACAAAATTAAATGTAGGTTAACTTACTTAAAATTGGTGATTTTTAGATTGATCATTATCTGCAAGTTATCAATAAAACATGAGGAATTGATTGAATTAGCTCAAGAAATACTCATGGAGACCAACATTACTTTGATAATGCTGTCCGGTGCTTGTTTACAATATGATTGTGTATTATAGTTCACCTGCAACTGTTCTTTATTGTGAATTGGATTAAATTCAGTCACTTGAAAAATTAAGGATGCTAGGGAAGAAGAGTTGGGGTTTAGTGTTCTTTTTATATGGCACTGAGTTGGAGGAGATAGATGAGAACAGGGCTGAAATTCTAGAGAGCATCATGGTTAAAGGTTTGAGAAAAGGGGAACAATAGAAGAAACAGAGAAGAGTTAGAAAACTAAAAAACGGACCAGGCAGTAGCACCTCAGGTTCTAATAAAGAAAAACAAAACAAACAAACAAACAAACAAAAAATGCTTTCAGAAGTGCTAGATATCGAATAAGTGAGAACACCTTCCCAGTCACTGGTACCTTTGGAGCCAAGTAGTCATAACTGGAATAAGTTTAATGTGTGTGTGGGATGGGGTGGGGGATGGAAAGTGTTTACACCACCTGGGAGGAAATGCAGGAAGGTCATTCAAGTATTGGAGGGCAGGTGGGATGGTCAACTATGGGAACTTAAGTAGAGAGGAGGATATTAAAGAATTGAAGGAGGGGATGATTGATAGCAGTCAGTGAAGACGGGTTTATGATGATAGGGTTGATTTTCTTTACTATAGAAAAGGAAGTATTTCTAAATATACAGACCGATAATTTCTTGAAGATGGTATCGTATCTGTGCTTTCTGGTGATCTGAAGAGGAAGCATCATGTTTTGGCATCTATTCTCTAAATAACTGTCCACGGTATATACTGTTGTAGGTACTGAAGGCAGAGTAGTAAGTACAAGACAAAATCCTTAATGTTTTTGAATGTGCACTTGGGTGGTGCTAACAACTGGTCATTTCTTGTGATAAGTAATGATAAAGGAGATGCAGCCATTTTCACCATTGAGCATTGAATATTTATAGTTGAACTACTCTAGGTGATAGGGTCAGCAAAGTTCTCCTTGGAAGTTGGCATTGAAGTTGACATGCCTTGAGGAAGGAGATTTAGAAGTGCATATGAGGAAATTAGAAAGATTTTAAGAGAAGAACAAACTTGTGGTTCAGGGAACAAAAATGTAAGTGAATTATCAGGGTATGTTGAACAAATTCGGTATTTTCGATTGTTTTAGGTATAAGATTCAAACCCAAGGTAGTGTCTAGGATTTTGAAGGTATTTTAACAAAGTGGCTAAGAGTTTGGACTCTGGACACTAGAGTGGCTTTAAGTCCTGATTGTCATCTGTTGTTTGCTAGTTGTGTAACCATGAACGTTACATAGCTTTCATTCCTTAGTTTTCTTATAAATATAGGTGATAACAATGTGGGCTGTTTTGTAGATTAGATGGACAAATATGTGTAAGTACTTGGCACATTATATATTACTAAATATTAGGGGTTTGTTTTCTTTGCTGAAAGAATTTGAGCATATGGATAGAAGCAATAGTCTTGCCTGTTACTATTGGTTTGGGGATCAGTGATTTTGAATGTAGGAATAATAGCTTTTATGTATTCAATGGGTGAATATGTATGCTTTTTTTTATTTTTTTCGTTTTTCAAGACAGGGTTTCTCTTTAGCTTTGGAGCCTATCCTAGCACTAGCTCTTGTGCTAGTTGACCTAGAACTCACAGAAATCTGCCTGCCTCTGCCTCCCAAGTGCTGGGATTAAAGACTTGCACCACCACCGCCCAGCCTATGTGTGCTTTTTGAATTAATGAAACTGATTGAAATTATAACATTTTCTTGGGGAAAGGGACTGGCCAGGCAAGGCAAGAAAAACAGTGTTTAATCAGTTCTCTGAATGGTAGTACAACTTCACATTTGAGAGGTGTCACACTTCTGTGGTGGAATGTTACAGACTGTAGACTGCCTTAGTACACATTCAAATTTTACCTCTTTTTATGTGTTAAGTTGGGCTGTTTGTGTGTGTTTGAAACATGTTCTGCTCTGTAGACTTCACCAGGCCGTGAATCTTGCTTCTTTGACTCCTGGTGATTGGAGTGTAAACAGAGACTGCTTGTTTTTCTCAGCTGCCCAAACCTGAATAATCACACAGAAATTATATTAATTACAAAACTGTTTGGCCAATAGGTTAGGTGTATTCCTAGCTAGTTCTTACATCTTAAATCAACCCATTTCTGTTATCTATGTATCACCATGAGGCTGTGGCCTAAGGCATCTTTCTCTTTCTTCAGCTACCTGGTGTCTCTCTGACTCCACCAATTATCTCTCTATATCTTTGTTTGATTTTCCCGCCTCATTCTTTTCTGCCCTGCCATAGGCTGAAGCAGCTTCTTTATTAACCAATGGTAATAAAACATATTCATAGCATACAGAGGGGAATCCCACATCATTGGAGTTATAGTCTTGTGTCATTAGGCCCAGCCTGAATGTTTTGTTTTATGGTTTTTGGGATCTTATGTAACCCTAACAGAATCACTATGCAGCCCCAAAATAAGAACAATCCTCCTGAGTCAGCCTTCTGATTGCTGGAATTTCTGTTTCTTGTAACTTTTTAGGGTAATCTAAAGGCTTCATGCCCATACATGTTAAATGTCTTTTTAATGTGAGGATACTGGGTTTGCAGTGGTCGAAGAGCACCCCTGCCGTGAATATTAGAGAACATTATGACCAAAATGAGGATTCGTGTTCTTTTCTGGGTAAATTAATTAGTTCCTTTGCTACTTTTTTCCTTTTTAAAAATCCCACTTGACTGGCATGCTAGTGCACTCTTACCGTCCCAATCCGTGGATAGTATAGAGGCAGGGGTTCAGGAGTTGAAGACCAGCCTCTGATACATAACAAGTTCACAGCTAGCCACTGGTAACATGGTATACCATCTCAAAACAGAACAGAAGAATGGTCCATTCCCTCTGTGTATGGAATTTGGGTTATAAGAGGTTAAGAAGTCAACTCCGCAAATGCTGAGGGTTATTACTTAGAACTAACCATTTGTCTTATTAAGATTTAGTGTTGAAGTTTCCAGTTTTGAGTGTATTGTCTGTTTGGGGGGGTGAAAGTTAAAAATACTTAGGGGAAATGTAAAATGAAATCACCAAGAAAACAACTATTATGACGAAGAGATGGCACTCTGGGCCTGCTCAACTTCCTGAGTAGAGGTGGGGAAGGCAGTTTGGATGTCAGTATAATAAAAATGTTAACATTAATGCTAGAATGTAGCTATCAGGAGGGAGAGAGGGCTGGGGATTCATTCTAGGATTGAAGAGATTAGCCAAAAGGACTGTATCTGGAAGAACAAGAAAAATTAAATTTTAATCAGAAGTATTGGGAAAATCCTGATGGTTTTGAGCTAAGAAGAGACATTATTCCAGAAGTGGATTAGGGAACAATGTAGGTTGAATTATATGTGTATCTGTGTTAGTGAATAGGTAATACTTCACACAGCTGTTTTTCTGTGGAATCCTATATGTTCTATAAACACATTAAGGCAAAGATACTACTCTGTTGGCATATTAATTGGTAGAAATGTAAAATGCATTAGTCTCCTAGCACAAGAGAGGTAAAAAATCTTGGCTCTCAAGAAAACTATGTTAATTTAAAAAATAATAATTTAATAGATGAAAATATGTTAACTTAATAGCAATATTTTCATACTAGAAACTATTCTGCATAAAAAAATCAACAAAACCACTTCCTGTTTTTCTCAACAACAGACTAAGTGTGCAGATTTCTTTTTGTGTGGGGTTAGGTTAGTGAAGATTTAATTTACATGCAATAAACTAACCCTCTTTAAATATTCATTTAAAGAGTCTTGGAATCATCATTACAGTCAAGGATAGAATAGTTTCATCATTTCAGAAAATTGCTTTAGGCATCCCCAATCTCCTGGCTACTTATATTAAGCCGAGATCTAGCATTATATTTTTTCTATAATGCTCTATAAATCTAGCTCCTTTTAGGATGGGTCCTTTCCTATTGTTCATGTTTCTGACATTCATTAGATTCTTTGTAGACGTTTTTAGTATAGTATAGTATAGTATAGTATTGAGTACTGTATGCTGCCCTAGTCTAGGTTGCTGGTTTTCCTTACTGCAATGATGCTAACACCAGTACCCATCAGACCTCTCCCCTGTAATTTATGCTTTTCTCTTTGCAATGAGCACATCACTGTGGGAGTAAGGACCTTTCACCTAATGGTTTTAATGTCCTTTGATAGTCTTTGCCTGAGTCAGTAATTATAATAGAAGTTTAAAATGTTTTTTTCCCCTTTTCGATTCTGTTATTTTTTTCTGTATTTATTAGATAGTGCCTTTTGGTATTCTAGTTCAGTGGTGATGCTACAGGGGCTACAGTTAGATTATCCACCCTCTTTCCCAGAGATGTAGGCACATGCTCTTCTAGCTTTGGGGCATATTAAGAGTTATTGAGGTAGCTGAGTTCCCCAGGCATGCCTCTTATTCCCTGCACCTATAGATTGTTCTGTGCTCATGTGTAAGTGCCTGGCCCATTTGTCTCGAGGGAAGACAATTGTAAAGGAGCATTTCTACCTAAGCTTCTCCAAGGTAGTGGCTGAAACCTTTCTCTGGCTGAATTGTAGTTCAGCTTCTGCTCCATACTACTTTGATTACTTCCCCTTAGCACAGAGCACTCCACGGTAAGTTCTGGTGTGTCTGTCACCTTTCTGTTATTCCACTTGCTACCAGGAGCCATCCGAGGAACGTGATTGTGTTCTGGCTGCACTGAAAACCCCATTCTAACAGTGTCAGCTGAGCACTGCTGCTGCTGATCCTCTGCATGCTCAGTTGCCACCTGGGATGTGGCTTCCATGAATGGGCATGTTCTGCTGGGTACGATATCTTGGGCTTTTGAGAGGCTCAGGGAAGTATTTATTATAATGGTAGGATAATGAAGCTGGCGGTTGCTGAGTGACATTAATTGATGGGAATGATGAAGAAAGATATGAAAGGTAAAAGGAGCTTTCTTTTTCATTTTTAGCAACATGTACAGGAACATCCACAGTGGTCATAAGAAACAAAGAATGGGCTTACTTTTAAGGTTCTAGTGTGGGTAGAATCCTCACTTGCCATACCACCGTCAGTGTTCTGACTGGGTTGAAATGGAATCCTGACCCTTAGAATAGGACCTCTGAATTGATGAACTCCTTCACTGTCTACTGACCTTCTCACTCTTGGCCGTAACAGACAAGTAAATAGAGTCAAGTTGTCAAACCTGTTTCAAGGCACTGGACCTGTTACAGGGACTACGCATGTTCCTGTGTGCGTACACACACACACACACACACACACACACACACACACACACACACATTCTTGTTCCTAAATGGAACTGAGATGCTCTAAAGCATCATAATAGATATGTAGATATTTGAATTTTCAAAGGAAATACAACAGTGCCTGACTCAAATTGCTAGCTTGAAGTTGTTAATGGTTTTGACTTTAGCTAATAGAACATTCTTTTGATGGTATCCCATTTTTGCAAAGTTAGGCTTTTGGTGGTTGAGATACAAATCAAGCATTACTTGTTACGGCAGCTTATCCAGTCTGACTCCATGTTTGAGAATTGTTACAGTGCCCAATAGTTTTCCTTCGCACAGGGATGGTTTTAGACTAGAAACCCACTTTATATTAAAGGAGGACCTGCCTATTTGTCTCATTGTACACCACATGCCCAGAAGGCGATGATCTGACAAGGCATACGAAGTCTTTTGGTGGCAATACTGATGACAATACCATGCCTTGAACACGATACTCTGCAATATGAGGGGGCATCCTTTGGTATTCCCAGAAAGGAGAACAGTTGGGAATGGTTCTGTGCAGCATCGTTTTCAGTGATACAGCCGGAGAGTTTGTGTTTCCTCTCTAGTCTGAGCAGTAGGAATTAAGAAATCCTGGTTCTTAAAAGAGAAACATTTTAGAAAGAAAATATAGAAAACTTCTGTTATACTTGAAGCTACAGTTGATGAGGGTCAGAGCTCCAAAGAAGTCTTTCTTTGGTTGGGACTTATGACTGTCTTTGGAAAGTAAGATTGTCAGCACATCAGAGCACAGATGTTTGTCACATAAGTGATCTGCTGGGTGTTTCTCAGACTTTGGTATTGTCCTTATCCTCATAAAATGAGTTAGACAAAATTATCCTAGATTAAAAATTGCATAGGCATGGTGTTCTTAAATATTTGATAGACTCCATCAGAGGCACTTAATGGTATGCTTCCTCTCTTTAGTGGCCTGATAGCATATTTCTTTTAATACTTAATAATATCTGTCATCTGGAGGTGTCATAGTTTGTTCTCTGGAAGGGAATCTTGGCAACTCCTAAGTTTTGACAATTATGAGTTAAACTCCTATAAACATCATGTGCAGGTTTTTGTGTGGATGTAAATTCTCAGCTTCTTTGGGTAAATACATTCCAGAATCTTTAATTGTTGGATATATGGTCAGGGTATGTTTAGTTCTGTAGGAAACTGCCGAATTTCTCCCCTGGCTGTACATTTCATGTGTGTGAAATGAAGCTTTTCGTAGTTGGTGTTCCCCTGTGTCCTTGCTGACATTTAGTGTTGTCAGCATTCTGGATTTTGGACATTCTGATTAATGGATCTCATTGTTGTTTTAATCTGTATTGCCTGATAACACCTGTTTTAGAGCATCTTTTCAGGTGTGTATTTTTATTTTTGTATCTGATTTGAGGAAGTGTCAAGGATGTTTCCTCATTTCCTCCCAAGATGATTGTTTTGGTATTGTTGGATTTGAGAGTTCTTGAATAGCCTGGATAACAGTCTTCTGTCAGATATGGTTTTTGTAGCTATTTTTTTCTAGTCTGTATCTTTTCCTTCTCATTGTGTGTATATATACATACATATATATGTGTACACATACACATATATGGGGAGGAGGCATTTTCTATCAATTATTATTTTCCTGGTTCATGCTTTAGCATTTTATTTTAAAAACTGTTGCCATACTCAGTGCCATGTGGGTTTTCTCCTGTTATATATTCTAAACACTGTATTGTTTTGAGTTTTGCATTCAAGGTCTGTTTTCCGTTTTGAATTAATTTTCGTAAAGGATGTAAGATCTGTATTTAGAGTCCCCTTTACTTGGTGTCTTTACTGGGTTGTTATATCATCCTTTTTTATTGCTTTGCTTTGCTCTTTGCTAAATGCCTTTTGACTATATTGATGTGGGTCTGTTGTGGGTTCCCCTGCTCTTTGTTTTGCTGATGATCTGTCCTTTGTTTCTTCAGCACTACATCAGCTTGATTACTGTAGCCTTATAGCTACTCTTAAAGTGAGATATTTACATTTTTATTTTCACATTGTCTTATCTATTATAGGTGTTGTCTCTCTCATAAACTTTTGAACATTTGCTAGAATCCCAGAAATAACTTACTAGGGTATTTATTGATACATGGATTAATTAAGAGTGAAATCTTGATAATAATGAGTCTTTCTGTCTATCTATGAAATATTAATTATTTTATTTCTTTCATCAGAACTTTGCAGTTTTCCTCAGTTAGGTCTTGCATGTATTTTTATTAGATTTATACCTTCATATTTCATTGTTGAGGATATAATATTTTCATATTCTACTTTGCTTTTGGTATAAAACAAAACAGTTGACTTACCACTACTAATGTTGTATCATGCAACCATGTTATTTATTATTTATTAGGTACAAGAGGGCTTTTGTTTTGTTGTATTTTTTTTTGTTTTTTTTTCTGTTCTTTTGTATTTCTGACATAGGCAGACATATCTGCAAATGAAAATGAAGGCAATTCATTTCTTCTTTTGTAAGCAGCATATCTTTTATTTCCTTTTCTTGTTTTACTGAATTAACTAGAGTTCTCATAATGATATTGATATAGAGTAATCAGACAGCATGCCTTTACATTGTTTTTGATCTTAGTGATAAAACTTACAGTTTTTCACAAAGTAGGATGCCATCTGTAGGATTTTCTGTAGATATTCTTTTTGCATGTTGAGGAAATTGCTCTTGATTTCTAGTTCACTGAGAACTTTTGTTACAAGTTGGGAGTTGAATTTGCCAAGTGCCTTTCCTGCATCTATTGCTATGACCATGTCATAGATTATTTTTAGCCTGTAATTTATCTTCAAATGATACATACATAGCTGGGATACATTTGCTTCGGTTGTTCTGAATGTTTTTTATACATTTCTGGATTCAATTTGATAAAATTTAGAGGTTTTCTTTTGCATATGCCTTCATAAAGATGCTGGTTTGTAGTTCTCTAGAACTTATTTACCACGCCAAGTTTACTGTTAGGGTTATCCTGGCCTCATGAGATGAGCGAGGAAGTATTCCTTCTGCTTTATCCTCTAAAGGGATCAGAATTGCTGTAGTTTTGTTCTTAAAAGCTGATAAAATTCACCAGTGAGCTTTTGAAAGTTTGCTAAGTTATTGATTTACCCTCTTCACATCGTTCCCACAGTTAAAGGATGTCTGTTTTGTTGCATAAATTCTGGCAAGTTGTGTCTGTCAAGGAATGCGTTTTTCACCTCCGTCACCAAGCTTATGCATATAGTTATTAGTATTCCTCTTA
Organism: Microtus oregoni; assembly: GCF_018167655.1. Classification (NCBI taxonomy): domain Eukaryota; kingdom Metazoa; phylum Chordata; class Mammalia; order Rodentia; family Cricetidae; genus Microtus; species Microtus oregoni. The sequence continues at coordinate 36,757,277 of NW_024543060.1, read as the reverse complement.
TTATTATTTTAATGTCTGTAGTGATGATTCCTTTTTCATTTATGATAACATTTATTTATTTTTTTGGATTATTCTAGCCATCCATTTTCCAATTTTGCTTATATGTTCAAAGAACCGGCTTTTGATGGTTTTATTTCTATTACTTTTGTTTTCTTTTATATTTCCCCTCAGAATTGTCATTTACTGCTTTCATTTTGAATTTTACCCTCCCACCCCTCAGTTTTGAATCTTATGTCAGTTACTTTAGATTTTTATTTTCTAGTATGAACATCTTTGAATTTTCATCCAAGTACCACTTGAATTGCATTACAAACATTTTAGTATTCTTGTCATTTAGTTAAAATATTCAAAATTTTTATTTATGGCTTTTATATTTTATATTTGATTAGCATAGTGCCTAGAATTAATTTTAATTTTCAGATATTATTGCCAGTATTTTAAATGCATTCTTTATATTATTTTGGTTTTTAAAATTAATTTATTTGCGTCTTTCATGCATAAGTATTGTACTTACATCATTTCCATTCTCCCTCCCCTGTGGAAGCCCACGTGTGACTCAGTTTCCATTTGGAGTCATTTCTGACTTAACGAAGTCACTTGAGTTTAAGCTTGCCTGCTTCACTTTTTTCCTTTAACCATGAGGGCTGTGAAAAAGTTCTGATTTAGCCCATGAGAAAAGAATACTCTATCTAGTAGACAGTATACTGCTGACAACAAACCTCAGAACCATCAAGATAGAAAGTAAGGATACTTCCGAGCAGCAAGCACGTGTTGGAGAGGAGGCTGCTCACTCAAGGACAGGAATCTTGTGGTTAGAAACTGACTGACTGTGCTGTGTTTCGTTCTGCTTTTGTATATAAACAAACTCTGAATTAAACTCAGGGCTGTTTGGCTGCTCCAGCATGACCAGACAGTCCTTCCGATTCTTGCCTGTCTTCTGTTTCTTTTGACTTTTCTTTTTGGCCTCGAGGATCCCCTATCCAGGAACCCTAGCTGATGGTGTAGGAGCCGGCTCCTACAGGTGGTGCCTAACCTAGCTGACCTTGTAGAAGCTGGCTGCTACACTCCCCCTTCCAACGCTTCCTCTGTTCCCCTTCCTTCACTCTCAAATCCGTCACCTCTTTTAAAAATTTGTATTGTTATGTATATGTACACACGCACGCACACACGCACGCTCGCGTGTGCGCATGCACTCACAGGAGCACGTGGAATCTACTGAATCTGTTTAGTACCACTCAGGAGTATGTGTGTAGTGTGTAGGGCTGACCACTGGGATTGGGTAACCTATCGGGTTTGTCCCTTGAGAATACTGATTTCTCCCTCTTTGGGTGGGGTCTTGTGAAATATCTTCCATCCATATTAGTATGTCAACTGGTATTGTCTTTAAAATTAGTTGAAAGTTTTTTCTTTTGCTCACAATCTGATAATTGTGCCTTTTGCACTTAAAAAGAGTAATGATTTTAGATGTAGAGTTGTAGAAAAGACAGCTTGTAGGTTAGGATGTTGCAGCTGTGATGGACACCTCCACAGAGTAGGCAGGTGAGATTGATTCTGGCTCAGTTTCTGAAGTTTCAGTCATGGTCCCTGGCAAGGCAGAAACACCATGGAGAAGTGTGCTGAGGAGGCCGCTAGTTTGTTCCTGGCTGCTTCACCTTGATATAATAACCCAGAGCGGTATTAATTAAATCACTGCTTGGCCCTGATGGCTCTAGCTTCTTATTGGCTAACTCTTACATATTAATTTAACCCATTTCTATTAATCTGTGTATCACCTTGTGGTTGTGGCTTACCGGCTAGAGTTTCAGCATGTCTGTCTCTGGCGGGCTACATGGCTTCTCTCAGACTCCGCCCTTCTTTCTCCCAACATTCAGTTTAGTTTTCCCCGCCTACCTACGTTCTGCCCTGCTATAGGTCCAAAACAGTTTATTCGTTAATGGTAATCACAGCACAGAGGGGATCCCACACCAGAGAAGGGCATGGCAGAGAAGGGCATGGCAGAGAAGGGCATGGCAGAGAAGGGCAGCAGCCAGGAAGCAAAGAGGAGTAACAGGAAGGACTCAAAGCCCAGATTTATCCCCCCAAGGCACACCCCACAGGGGCCTTCTTCCTATAACTAGGCTTTCTTCCATAGTTCTACCAGATAATCTTCTATTCAAAAACTGAATCTACCAGTGGGTTAAGTCATAAGTTAGGTCAGAGCACCTTGGATCTAATTGTCTCTGGAAATACCTTCCTAGCCATATCCCACAGGTGTTTCATCCTGCTCTTTTAGGTGTATCTTTGAACCTAATGAAGTTGACAGTCAGTATTAGCCACCATAGTCAATTATTTAAATTTGGGTGGAGAGTAGTTTGGATATTTTATACATCTGTGTTCCTTTTTTTTTTTTTCAGTTTCAACACTAACTATAGATAGTATTAACATAGTTTTGGTCCTTTAATTTTATCAATGGTTACCTTACATAATTTAGTTTTTTTTCTATCATCTATCTATCTATCTATCTATCTATCCATCCATCCATTTATTTTTGGTGTTTTTGAGACAGGGTTTCTTTGTAGCTTTGGAGCCATCACAAATTGCCCTTATTTCTGTAGTCACCTGAGCAGATGTTTGAGACAGGATCATGAAGGTAACATTAAAAGGTCATTCTAGGGGCTGGGGAGAGGGCTTATTTGCTACAGTGTCTGTCAAGCAACCCCGAGGACCCACAAGCCTATGAACACTTGATTTTTGATAAAGGAGCTAAAAGTATACAATGGAAGAAAGAGAGCATCTTCAACAAATGGTTCTGGCAGAACTGGTTGTCAACCTGTAGAAGAATGAAAATAGATCCATATCTATCACCATGCACAAAACTCAAGTCCAAATGGATTAAAGACCTCAATATCAGTCTGAACACACTGAACCTGATAAGAAGATCAAGTGGGAAGTACTCTACAACATATGGGCACAGGAGACCACTTCCTACATATAACCCCAGCAGCACAGACATTAAGGGCAACATTGAATAAATGGGACCTCCTTAAACTGAGAAGCTTCTGTAAAGCAAAGGACACTGTCACTAAGACAAAAAGGCAAGTAGGAGCTGCGGGCTGCGTTCCTGCCACCCGGCTCCTGGCCGCCTGGCTAGCTTTTACCCCGAAAAAATTATATGGAAACTGTATTCTTTTAAACACTGCTTGGCCCATTTCTATTAATGTGTGTAGCACCATGAGGTGCGCTTACTGGGAAGATTCTAGCCTACATTCATCCTGAGTTGGAGCTTCATCGTGTCTGCCCCAGACAGGAGCGGCATCAGTTCTGAACTCACTTCCTCTTCTTCCCAGCATTCTGTTCTGTTTACTCCACCCACCTATGTTCTAACCTATCAGGCCAAGCAGTTTCTTTATTAATTAACCATTGAAAGCAACAGATTGATATAACACTCCCACATCAGCAACCCAGTGACTGGGAGAAGATCTTCACCAACCCCGCAACAGACAAAGGTCTGATCTCCAAAATATATAAAGAACTCAAGAAACTAGACTTTAAAATGCTAATTAATCCAATTGAAAAATGGGGCACTGAACTGAACAGAGAATTCTCAACAGAAGAAGTTCAAATGGCCAAAAGACACTTAAGGTCATGCTCAACCTCCTTAGTGATCAGACTTAGAAGGAGGTGGGGGTGGACATACAGAAGTGTTAAGCTTTGCCATGATCCAGGTGCTAGAGGTCATTTATTAGAGTAGCTGAAGTAGAGATTCTGTGTACATAAACAAGAGCTCTTAGGAGATATAATTGTCTAGCTTTTGTGATTATTTTGATGTGAGGAGTGGAATCACAGGCAATTTTTCATATGCTGATTGCCTGTGTCCATCTTATAACCAATCCTTTAGTAACTTGAAAATGGAGCACACCCCCCCCCCCTTTTTGTTTTAGCAGATTAACTCTGTTACCTGACTTTTTAATTTGGAAATAGCCTTCCTGCCTACAAATGACCTAGTTAAAACTTTTTTCTTTTTTCTCTTTCTTTCTTTCTTTCTTTCTTTTTTGCATTTTCGGCTTTAGAAAAAGGCTTTTATTATTATTTTTTGCATAGATCTGGGGGGCAGTCACAATTTCAAGATCAATTGTTATCTCCTCTGTGAGCCCTACTCTCTTACTTTGGTTAATTATTTATTTCTTTTTCATTTAAATTTTTTTGTATAGTATATTTTGATCGTATTTTCTCCTCTTAACTCTTCCAAGTCCAAGATCTACCCCCCACCCAACTTCATCCACTCAACTTTATTTATGTTCTCTCTCTCTCTCAAAACAAACAAAAGCAATAAGATAAAAAAATGACAAAACAAGAAGTACACACGCACATACACACACACACACACACACACACACACACACCCCAAATTGGTTTTGTGTTGGCCAAATATGCCTGGTCTTGGTGCCTGCCTTGGATTGTTAATATACTCAATGACAACTCATTGAAGAAAAGGGACTTTTCCTTTTCCCACCAGGCGTGAATTGCAAATAGATCCTTGGTTAGGAATGGGCATTGTGTCCACTTTTTTTTTTTTTTTGGTTTTCGAGACAGGGTTTCTTTGTAGTTTTTGGTGCCCATCCTGGAACTAGCTCTTGTAGACCAGGCTGGCCTCAAACTCCCAGAGATCTGCCTGCCTCTGCCTCCAGAGTGCTGGGCTTAAAGGCGTGCACCACCACCTCCGGGCTCCACTTCCCCTTTTTTTTAGTGTTGAAATTTTATCAGGTTTGAATCTGCAGGTCTTCTGCTTACTGTCACAACCTTTGTGAGTTCAAGTGTCTGTCAGTCCTGTTATATCTGGACCATACTGTTCCCTGGTGTCATTCACCACCTCTGGCTCTTAAATCTTTTTTCACTTCCCTTTTTACCTAGACACCTGATCCTCAAGGGGAATTGTTTGATAAAGTCATCCCATTAAGGACTAAGTGTTCCAAAGTCTCTCACAGTTTGCACATTGCCAGATGTGGGTCTCTGAGTTAATTGCCTTCTACTGTAAGAGGTTTTTCTGACCAGGGCTGAGTAATGTTCTGATCTATGGGTGTCTTAGTCACTGTTCTATAGCTGTGAAGAGACATCATGACCAATGCAAGTCTTAGAAAAGAAAACATTTATTTGAGGACTTGCTTAAGGTTTCAGTGGCTTAGACCATTATCATCATGGCATGTAGCATAGTGGTATGCATGGCACTGGAGCAGCAACTGAGAGCTGCATACATTCTGATCTACAGGCTGAGAGTGAACCTTAAAACAGCCCAGTGTCACTTTCTCCAACAAGGCCACACCTCCTAATCCTTCTCATCCTTTCAAAGGGTCCCACTCCATTGGTGACTAAGCACTCAAACATATGAGGCTTATTCATACCATATTCAAACACACACACATACACACACACACACACACACACACACACACACACACACACAGTCATTAGGAACTGTTTATTGCTGTGTTCTATAAACAGAGGGCCCAGGGCCCGTCTAGTCTCGGGTTCTTGGCCTCTTTAGCAGTGTCACATACGGGTTCAGTCTCATGGACTGGGACCTTAAATGCAATGAAAATGTGGTTGGTTACTCCCATGGCATTTGTGCCAAAATATTTATGAGCTGATGAATGGATAATGAAAATGTACATTTATAAAATGGAATATTATTCAGCTGTTAAGAAAAATGAAATTACAGGTAAATTGATGTAGCTAGCAGCAGTCACCCTTAATGATGTAACCCAGACCCCAAAAGACAAATATTGCATTTTTTCCCCTTATGTGGATGCATCTTTCAAGCTCTAGATGTGTGTTTCAATCGAATAACCACAAAGGTTAGGTAGCTAAAGGGACCAGGGAATGGAAGGGGTTCCTCCCACCCCTTTGCTACTGCTTCAATCATAGTAGTTAGATTTTTAGAACTTGACCTCAGAATCGATAATCAGTATTGTGATCATCTTTATCCCTGCATTATGTCCCCTCTGCCTTTCTCCCCATTCAGTTCCTCTACCTCCTCCTTTTCTATCTTTAAATTATTTTATTACATTCATCTATTTGTTATTTGTTAATACTCTCCCATTGTCTCTGTTGGTCTCTCTCTCTGTCTCTCTGTAATCAGAGAACAACTTGTGGGAGTTGGTTCTCTCCCTTTACCATATAGAACCCAAGTTTATTGAGCTGTCTCACCACTCTATCCTTTTCTGTATTTGTTTTATTTTTAGACAGTATCTCCCTGTGTAGCATAGGATGTCCACAAATTTCTGATTCTCCTGCTTTAGACTAATGAGAACTATGGATGCTGAAATTATAGGCAGAGAAAAAACTTTTGTTTTTATTAGAGTAGTAGGAATCTCTTACTAGATAGCTAAATTGTGCTTTCCGTTTAAGTATCTGCTCTCCTCCAGAGCAAAAACTGCCTTTTGTGTCTTTGCTGCTTAGGAGTGTATTTCTCAGCATAGCAAGCATTCAGAATATGGAGTTGTATGAAAATGAGATATTTTCCTAGCTTCTTATTTCTCCCTCTTTATTCTTTACTGTTGGAGAAGGGCCGCCTGTTGGTTCCCAGCCACCCAGCTAGCTTATACCTGAAATAATCACAAAGAAACTGTATATTAATTAAGTCACTGCTTGGCCCATTGGTTTTAAATTCTTATTGGCTAACTCTTATATTAATTTAACCCATTTCTATTAATCTGTATATCGCCACCGGGTAAAGTTTCCAGCATATGTCTCCAGAGGCTTCATGGCATCTCTCTGACTCCGCCTTTCTTTCCCTCAGCATTCAGTCCCTTCCTTTCTGCCTAGCTCTGCTCTGCCCCGTCCTGCTCTGCTATAGGCTCAAAGCAGTTGTTTATTCATTAATGGTAATCACCGCATACAGAGGGAAATCCCACATTACTTTACTGCTTTGGGTGAGAGCAGGGATAAAGGGCATCTTTCTCTAAGTTACTCAGAAGGTCCTTTACCTTAATGCAAAGATTAGGCCTGGGACAGATGCACTCAGAAATAGTTGCTAACTATTATGAACTCAGGTTTTCTTTTCTCTTTTTTTCCAAATCTTGATTTTTATTTTATGTGTCTGGGTATTTTCTCTCTCTATATATATCTGTGTACTGTGTGCATGCAGTGCCTGCAGAGATCGGATGAGGGTGTCAAATTCACCTTGACTGGAGTTACCCACCCATGATTGTGAGCTGTCAAGTGAGTGCTGGGAATTGAACCCTAGTCTTCTGGAACAGCAGCCAGTGCTTTGAATCACCGAGCTGTCTCTCCAGCCCCCCAATATTTTCTTTATATTCATAGTAATTTAATAAAAATTTACTTGAACTTTTCTGTATTGCCTCTTTCACTAGCATAAAGAACACGTTTTCTGTTGTTGTTTATTAACATAGCCACTGAGGAAGAAAAAGTTGGTTCTTTTACAATTATATTTACTTTCTATGTGTGTACATATACATGTGTGTGCAAGTGTGCTACCACATACATGTGAATCTCAGAGACAGCTGGCCTGTCACTATGTGCCTTCCATAGATTGAACTCTGGTTGCCAGATTTAGTGTGCTACCACATACATGTGAATCTCAGAGACAGCTGGCCTGCCACTATGTGCCTTCCATAGATTGAACTCTGGTTGCCAGATTTAGTGGCATCCATTTCCATCCACCCCGCCTCCCCATGAGCATTGGTTGGCCCTAAAGAAAGTTTTTTTTAAACTTCATTTTATGCCTTAAATGCTTCACTTTTATGAAAAGGCTTTATACCGTACCGTCCTTTTTGTAATTATTAGTTTAATATGTATTTCCTGTCTTTTCTTTTGATTTGGTTTTTAAAGATAGGGTTTCTGTGTATATTCTGGCTGTCCTGGAACTTGCTCTGCTACCAGGCTTTCCTCAAACCCAGAGATCCACTGCCATTGCTGGGATTAAGTATATGCATCACCACTGCCCGGCTTCTTAAAAGTTACTTAAATACTAGTTTCTATATGCATATTTGGAGTACGTTGCTTTATAGAAGCTCTAAGAAACATGCAAGTGTCTATTATTTGTTTTCACTGGTTTTGTATGCCTTGATGTAAATATTTATAGTTTTCACTTTTGTTTTTAGGAATAAGAAAATTTTAAATAAGAAGAAATTGAAACGAAAACAGAAGAGCAAATCAAAAGTAAAGACAAGAAGCAAGGTAAAGTTGCTAGCAACGTGTTGACATAGTAATTGGGACAAAAATGAAAAACTTAAAAATAGGAGTATAATTAGCAAATGATTATGTTCTGTGTGCTAAAGTAAGTTTTCAAAGCATCTTTTTAAAAGGTATTTTTGAATTCATTCTTTGAAAATTTTATGCCTGTTACTTCCAGGTCCCACCAATCTACCTGCTTCCCAGTGTGATGTCTGTTTAATAAGAAGGGCCACCCACTGGGGTGTGCACTACCTGCCATGTCCACATCTCCATAAATAAGTGATTTATTATTTTTCTTTGTGTGTGTGTTTTATTTAATCTACTTTGAGCTGCTTCTTGGTTAGTATCCTAGATGTTACTATCTGGAGATGAAAATTATTCATTTCTTTTTTCTCACTATATTTGCTCATTACTTGAGGGAAATATATTTGCTACCTTTTGCTTTTTCCATTCTGAGTACTTATACTAGAAACATTAAACTTGAATTGTGCATTAGGATTTGGATTTGGATTCATTATATGCTTTTCTTGATGAATTAAGGAGCCTCTTGATGTATCTGTGCTGCTCAGAACTTCTTTTGATTAGTCATAAATGTACAAAAGAAAAGGCAGTGTATACTGTTTGAGTTGGAGGCCTTAAGAGAACCGGTATTTCATTTCACTGATTGGAGAAGTTGTGACATAAAGCCCCTTCATTTGTCGTTTGCAGTGACCAGAGCCTACGTCTTCCCATTGAACAGCAGTAGTGTGTACCTAGATAGGAGGAATAGTTGTAGCTGTCGTTTCTGAACTGTTCTACTTTGGGCTATAGAAACAGGAGCTTAACCAGATCTTTATATTGTATTTAACTTCCAGAAAGAAGTATTTCTTGCTTTTTTAAAATAATGATTTTGCTGATGTTAACTGAGCAAAGTCTACTTCAAAATAGTAAACCAAAAATAAAATAGTATGGGAGGGATTTGAGTTTATTTGGTAGCTGGATACAGGAATTAAATAATATCATTAAGTTTGTATCTTTATCTCTCATTCTTTTCTTTCTTTGTATGTGGGTGTACTGCCTGTGGCTGAGGACTGATGCTTCTGGCAGTTTCTTTAGTAAAAGGCAGTCACTTACAAGTTCTAGCAGAGTCTTAGGTAGGATATTTTATTGGATTGTAACAATCACCTTGGCCAGGAAAAATGTATGATTTTATTTAAACTGAATTATGTTTAATAATTAAAATTATTTTGTTTGTATTCAGCAATGAGTGGGTGTTCCATGTGGACAAGGTGAGAGTTCCTCTGAGGAAAATATTGTTGGATAGATAGATGAATAATAGGTTTTCTTTCTTTTGTTTATTTCTTTTTTGGTTTTTCAAGGCAGAGTTTCTCTGGTTGTCCTGGAACTCACTCTATAGACCAGATTGGCCTTGAACTCAGACAGATCCTCCTGCCTCTGCTTCCCAAGTGCTGGGATTAAAACCCTGCACCAACACCACCCAGCAAGTAATAGGTTTTCAGTGTTATCACCTGCCATTTCACTTTTGGAATAGAAAAGGGAGGTAGAAAATTTTCTTTTTCTTTTTTTTTTTTCAAATATATAAAACACCGACTGCTGAGGTGGTATATGATATCCACGAAAATTTAGGAAGTCGAGATTGTTTTTTCCTTTCTTTTAGGCTCTAGTTAGTTTTGTGCCACTAATAATTCAAATTTTCTCTTTTCAATTAGGCATTTCTATTTTCAGGAGGTGTTTGTGATAGCAGTAATATTAATAAATTGGTCATTCTGCAAACATGAATTGCAGCCATCATTTTAGGTGACTGGGACACAAAGATGACTAGGAGTACATGCCTCTGAGGAGTATAGAAAACAGTAAGGTGCTGTCTTCGTGCCCTCTGATTTTTCCAGATTAATTTCCATCTACCTGTTTTTAGTTTTTAAAAATCTACCACTTAGTCCTACAACTTTATAGCTCTATGGTGTTGCTGATTTCCTTGTACTCTTTCCTCCTATCAGCCATATTATTTATGTAACTTAGTTGGTTAAATAACATATCTTTTCTTTATAGAAAAACTGTTTGTTGATTACCTATAGATACAAAAGTATTAAACTGGTTGTGTGGTGGTGAAAGCCTGTTGAAAGGAACCGCTTATTTGTCCTGGCCTCCCAGAACCGAAATAATCACACAGATACTATATTAATTACTATATTAATTAAAATACTGCTTGGCCCATTAGCTCTAGCTTCTTATTGACTAACTCTTATATTAATTTAACCCATTTCTATTAATCTATATATTACCACGTGGCTCTGGCTTACAGGGTAAAATTCCCAGCATCTGTCTCCAGCGGCTCCATGGCTTCTCTCTGATTCTGCCTTCCTCCCAGCATACAGTCTACCCTTTCCCGCCTAGTTCTGTTCTTCCCTACTATAGGCTCAAAGCAGTTCTTTATTCCTTAAACAATGAAAGCAACACATAAACAGAAGGACCTCCCACACCAAAAGCCTTTTATCCCATCACTTGCTTTGGAGGCAGAGGCAGGCAGATCTCTATGCGTTCAAGGGGTTTAGGTGCTAGTACTTATGTGGTAGCTAGCAACCATCAATAACTCCAGTTCCAGGAGTTTTGATGTCCTCTTCTGATCTCAGCAGGCGCTAGGCAGTCACATGGTGTAGGTACATACATGCAGCAAAACACTCATACACATAAATAAATCTTACAAAACAAACACTACACAAGATATTTTAGAGTTCTATGATCCAGATCATCTCACTGGGTTAGAATGAAGATGCTAGTGAAGCTACCTTCCTTCTAGCGGCTCTAGAAAGGGCACATATTTACTGTCTTTTCCAAGACGGTGACCCTCAGATACCAGTGCCATCTAACACAAATGCCATCATCACCATTATAGTCCCCAGCAGTGACAAAAGCCTGAAACCTGGTCCCCTAACTAGCCCGAGTCTGCTTTTTCTGGCATGATCTTTAGAACCTCATCCTTTAGGGGTGCACCCAGGAAAAATCCATAATCCCGGATTCCTTAGTGGGCAGGGAGAACAGGTGGATCTTCATGGATTGATCTTCGTGTCCTTAGTCGGGTGGCCCAGCTTGGTGATGGGTATCAACTCCTTGTGTTTGGTTTTACCTTCATGAACCCCAAGGTCTCAACCATTTCAGAGGCCCTTAAGATTACTGCTGAATCCTCTACATAAGCCACCGTGGGCCTCCTAATCCTGGGCTCCTGGGGCCTCTGTACCTTCCCACTGCGCTGCAGTCATACACCATTTGGTATTTTCCCAAAGAATGTTCCTTATTCATTTTTTTTTTTTTTGGTTTTTCAAGACAGGGTTTCTCTGTGGTTTGGAGCCTGTTCTGGAACTAGCTCTTGTAGACCAGGCTGGTCTCAAACTCACAGAGATCCGCCTGCCTCTGCCTCCCGAGTGCTAGGATTAAAGGCATGCGCCACCACTGCCCCGCTTCCCTTATTCATTTTGTTATTGTGATATGTTTGCTCAGAACTTGCTTGCTTCTTTTAACTATTTTCTTATTATTAAGTTGCCAGTATTTGTATATTCTAGATATCTGTATTCCAAGCATTTTATCCTTTTCTGTGATTTGCTTTTTTAAAATTTTCCCACCTTACATAATATATCCCACGGGATCTCCCTCTGCAACCCCCATCCCTACCCACTCCAGTCCTCTCGATAAAATATGTTCTATTTCCTTCTGCCAAGGAGGTCTGCGCTTTCCCCACTAGACCACTCCTCTTTACCTGACCTCTTTGGGTCTATGGGTTGTAGCTTTGTTATTATTTACTTAATGGCTAATATCCACTTAAAAGAGAATACATACCATATTTATCTCTCTGTTGTGGGATATTTGAATACTGTGTGAAGATATATTGTGGTAATTGATTTAATAAAGAGCTAAACAGCCAATAGGTAGGCAAGAGATATAGGTAGAGCCGGGCGGTGGTGGCGCACGCCTGTAATCCCAGCACTTGGGAGGCAGAGACAGGCGGATCTCTGTGAGTTCGAGGCCAGCCTGGTCTACCAAGGGAGTTCCAGGACAGGCTCCAAAGCTACAGAGAAACCCTGTCTCGAAAAACCAAAAAAAAAAAAAAAAAAAAAAAAAAAAAAAAAGAAGAGATACAGGTAGGACTTCTGGGCAGAGGGAGAGGAAGTAGCAGATGAATCTGTAGGCAAGAGAGACACCATGGAAATGGGAAACAAGTTAGACACACAGATTGGGAGAGATTAAGGCCATGTGATAGAACATAAATTGATAACAATATGGATTAATTTAACTCATAATAGGATAAGCCTAAGCTAAGGCCAAGTTTTCATAATTAATAATAAATCTTCATGTAATTATTTGGGAGCTGCCTGGTGGGACCGAGAAGGACTCATTACAGGTTACCTCACTTAGGGTGATTTTTTTTTTCCAGTTCCATCCATTTGTCTGCAGATTTCATTGTGTCAGATAGCTGAGAATATTCCATCATATATGTACCACATTTTCCTTGTTCATATTTTTGTTGAGGGACATCTAGGTTGTTTCCAGTTTCTGGCTGTTATGAATAGACATAATGAACATAGATGAGCAAGTATTTTTGTAGTAGGATGGAGTGTCCTTTGGGTGTATGCTCAGGAATGTTATAAGCTAGGGCTTGAAGTAGATTGATTCCCAATTTTCTGAGGTATTGACATAATGATTTCCATAGTGCCTGTACAAGTTTGCATTCCTAACAGTAATGGGAGTGTTTTTCTAGCTCAACAGCCTCACCAACAGGTACTGTCGCTTGTGTTACTGATTTTTGCTTTTCTGACAGGTGTAAGATGGAATCTCCAAGTAGTTCAAATTTATATTTCCCTGATATGTAAAGATGTTGAACATTTCTTGAAGTGTTTCTTAGCCATTTGAGATTCCTCTATTTGAGAATTCTCTGTGTTTAGAATGTACTTCATTTTTAAAATTGGATTATTTGGGTTTTTTTTATCATCTTCATTTCTTTATATATTTTGGATAGTAGTCTTCTATGGGATATGGAGTTGGTAAAAGTCCCATTCTCTAGGCTTCTTTGTCCAATTGATAGTACCTTTACCTTTCAGAAGCTTCTCCGTTTCATAAAGTCCCATTTATGTTTTCATTTTATTTAATTAATTAATTATTTAATTATTTATTTATTTTTTATTTTCGAGACAGGGTTTCTCCGTAGCTTTTTGGAGCCTGTCCTGGAACTAGCTCTTCTAGACCAGACTGGCCTCGAACTCACAGAGATCCGCCTACCTCTGCCTCCCGAGTGCTGGGATTAAAGGCGTGTGCCACCACCGCCCGGCTAGTCCCATTTATTAACTGTTGGACTTAGTACCTGCATTATCAGGGTTCTGTTCCGAAAGTTGTATCCTGTGTCAATGTGTTTAAGGCGATTCCCTACTTTTTGTTCTATCAGTCTCACTGTGTCTGGTTTTATACTGAGGTCTTTGATCCATTTGGAGTTGAGTTTTGTGCAGGGTGATGGATGTGGATCTCTTTGGATTCTCCTACATGTAGACATCTATTTTGACCTGCACCGTTTGTTGAAAATGCTATCTTTTCATGTGTATTACTGGCTTCTTTATCAAAAATCAGCTGTCCATGTATATGGATTTGTGTCTGGGTTTTCAATTAGATTCCATTGATAATGTGTCTGTTTTTATGCCAATACTATGTGGATTTTATTACTGTAGCTTTGCAGTAAAACTTGAAATCAGGGATGGTGATGCCTCCAGCAGGTCTTTTATTGTTCAAGGTTGTTTTAATTATCCTGAGTTCTCTGTTTTTCCATATGAAGTTGAGAATTGTCATGTTAAGGTTTATAGAGAATTGTGTTGACATTTTGATGGGAATTGCATTGAATCTGAAAGATGGCCATTTTTACTATGTTGATTCTACTGATCCATGAGCATGGGAGATCTTTCTGTCTTCTGATATATTCTTTAATTTTTTTTTCTTCAAAGACTTGAAGGTTTGTTGTTGTTTTGTTTGTTTGTTTGTTTTTTTAAATCATGAAAGTCTTTTACTTGCTTGGTTAGAGTTGCCCCAAGATATACTATTTGAGGCTATTGTGAAAGTATTGTTTACTTGATTTCTTTCTCAGTCCACTTGTCATTTGTATATAGGAGGGCTACTGATTTTTCTTTTTTTAAAAAAAGTTATTCTTGTATTCAGCTACTTTGCTGAAAGTGTTTATTGCTATAGAAGTGCCCTGGTGAATTATTTAGGGTTACTTATGTATAGGATCATATCAATTGCAAATAACTAGACTTTGACTTTTCCAATTTGTATTTTCTTGATCTCATACAGTTGTCTTCTTTTCTCTAGCTAAGATTTCAAGTACTATACCGAATAGATATGAAGAGAGTAGACCACATTTTATTGTTCCTGATTTTAGTGAAATTGATTTGATTTCACTAATTAATTTGATGTTGACTATGGGCTTGCTGTAAATTGCCTTTATTATATTGAGTTATGTCCCTTGTATCCCTAATTTCTCCAGACCCTTTATCTTGAAGGGGTTTTGGATTTTGTCAGAAGTCTGCATCTAATGAGATGATCATTCTTTTAGTTTGTTTATGTGGTAATTACATTTACTGATTGCTTTATGTTAAACCATCCCTGCTTCTCTGGGATAAAGCCTACTTGATCATGGTGGATGATCTTTTTGATGTGCTTTTGGGTTTGGTTTGCAAGTATTTAATTGAGTATTTTTACATCAATGTTCATGAAAGAAATTGGTCGGTAATTCTGTTTTCTTGTTGGGTCTTTACGTGGTTTGGGTTTCAGGGTAACTGGCCTCATAAAATGATTTGATAGTGTTCCTTCTGTTTCTATTTTATGGAAAAATTTGGGAAATATTGGTGTTAACTAATTTTTGAAAGTCTGGTAGAATTCTTCACTAAAATCATTTGGTGCTAGGTGGCTTATTTTGGTTGGAAGACTTTTAATGACTTCTTCTATTTTGCTAGCGAGTATAGGTCTGTTTAAATTTTTTCCTTACCTTGATTTAACTTTGAAGTAATACCTATCCAGAAAATTATCCATTTCTTTTAGATTTTACATTTTGGTGGAGTCTAAGTTTTTAAAGTACATCCTTAGGATTTGGTGGATTTCCCTGGTATCTGTTGTTATATCCCCCTTTTGGTTTTTGCTTTTGTTAGTTTGTATATTCCCTCTGTCTTTTAGTTTGGATAAGAATTTTTCTGTCTAATTTTTTTTCAAAGAGCAACTTTGTTTCATTGATTCTTTGTATTTTTTTTGTTTCTATTTTATTGATTTGAGCCCTCAGTTGATTATTTCTTGACCTCTGCTCTTCTTGAGCATGCTTACTTCTTTTTGTTCTAGAGCATTCAGGTGTGCTATTTAGTTGCTAGCATGAGATTACCAGATTTTTTGGTAGACACTTACTGCTATGAACTTTCCTGTTAGCACCGCTTTCATTGTTTCCCATAAGTTTGGGTATGATGTGTATTCATTTTCATTGAATTCTAGGAAATCTTTAATATTTTTAGTTCTGTCTTGACCCATTTTTCATTCGGTAGAGAGTTTTTCAGTTTTCATGAATTTGTAAGCCTCCTGTTGTTTCTTTTGTTGATATCTACTTTAATCTGTGGTGTCTGATAGGATGCAGGATGTTATTTCAGTTTTTTTTTCTCTGTTGAGACTTGCATTGTGTCCAAGTATGTGGTCAGTTTTGAAGAAAGTTTTATGAGGTGCAGAGAAGAAAGTCTGTTCTTTTGTATTGGGGCAAACTGTTCTGGAAACATCTGTTAGGTTCATTTTTTTTTTTTTGTAATGTCTTTTAGCTCCAGCATTTCTTTATTTAGATGTCCAGATGACTTTGTCTGTTGGGGAGAGTGAGGTATCGAAGTGGTCCCACTATCACTGTGTGATGGTCAGTATGTGATTCAAGCTGTGGTAGTGTTTCTTTTACAAACTTGGGTGCCCTGTGTTTGAGTTGTAGGTGTTAAGAGTTGAAATGCTGTCTTGGTAGATTTTGTTGTTGATGATGATGATGAGTATGCAGTGTCTTTCCCTATCTCTTCTCATTAGTTTTGGTTTGAAGTCTGCAGGCGGAGAAGTCTGCACTTGCTTTGCTGGCTACCCAGAGCCGAATAATCACACAGAAACTATATTAATTACAATACTATTTGGCCTATTAGCTCAGGCTTATTATTAACTAACTCATATCTTAAATTAACCGCTTTCTATTAGTCTGTGTATTGCCACGAGGCTGTGACTTACTTACCTGTAAAGGTTCCTTTGGCAGCTACATGGTGTCTTCCTTGACTCTGCCTACTATCTCTCTATATCTCTGTTCAGATTTTTTTTTTACCTGACTGTACTCTACTAATCCATTAGCTGAAACAGCTTTATTCATTAGCCAATGATAATAAAATATATTCACAGCATACAGAGGGGAATCCTACATCAGAAGTCTATTTCATAAGATAATAAAATTGCTGCACCGGCTTGCTTTTTATGTTCATTTGCTTGGAATATCTTATTCCAACCCTTAATTCTGAGGTACTATCTATACTGTTGAAGTATGTTACTTGTATGCATTAGAAGGATGGGTTCTGTTTTCCCATCCATTCTGTTAGTCTGTGTCTTTTGGGGGGGAATTAAGATTGTATATATTGACCAATGATTGTTGATTTGATTGTTATTTTGTTATTGTTGATAGTGGTGGTAGCGTGTTTCTGTGGTGTTTCTCTTCTTTTGATATTGCTGCTGTGAGACTACTTAATTCCTGCATTTTCATGGATGTGGTTAGCCTCCTTAGTTTTTCATGGATGTGGTTAGCCTCCTTAGTTTTTCATGGATGTGGTTAGCCTCCTTAGTTTTTCATGGATGTGGTTAGCCTCCTTAGTTTTCATGGATGTGGTTAGCCTCCTTAGTTTTTTTCTAGCACTGTCTGTAGGACTGGATTTATAGACAGATACTATTTGAATTTAACTTTGTCATGAAATATTTTATTTTTTTCCATCTATGACAACTGAAAGATTTGCTGGGCATAGTAGTCTGGGCTGGCATCTACAGTCTCTTACTGTCTGTAGTACATCTGTTTAGGCCCTTCTGGCTTTTAAAGTCTCCATTAAGAAGTCAGGTATAATTCCTATAGGTCTGCCTTTATATGTTACTTGGTTTTTGTTCCTCTACAACTTTTAATATTCTTACTTTGTTCTATATGTTTAGTGTCCTGATTATTATGTAGCGAGGGGACTTTTCTTTCCTGGTCAATCTATTTGGTGTTCTGAAAGCTTCTTTCACCTCTAAAGGCATCTCCTTCTTTAGGTTACGAACATTTTCTTCTGTGATTTTGTTGAAAATATTTTCTGGACCTTTGAGCTGGATTCTTCTTCTTCTATTCCTATCATTCTTAGGTTTGGCGTTTTCATAGTATCTCTGATTTTCTGGATGTTTTGTGTCAGAAATTTTCTTTAGATTTAACACTTTCTTTAACCAACATATCCTTTTCTTCTATTGTAGCTGTTAATATCTAGGCACACCCTGGGACTGCACCCTGTGTTATACCTGCCTACAAAGCAGACAGTATCCTGTCCCTTTAAGAGACAAGCTCCGCCCACTCTCTCCTTTTCCGCCATTCTTTCCTCCTCTCTTTCTATCTCTCTTCTGTCCCTCCCCCTAACCTCCTTTCAATACCCTCTTTTCAATAAACTCTATACCCAAACTCTGTTAGCATGGCATATACTGTCACCTGCTGGCGGTCTTAACCCACCCTGGGACCCTCCAGGATCCCAACTCATGCTGTATCATAACAGTAACTTCAATGCCTGAGAGTCTGTCTTCTTCCACATCTTGTGTTCTGTAGGTGAAGCTTGCCTCTGTATTTCCTGTTAAATTTCTAAATTTTTTATTTCCAGAGCTCTCTTAGTTAGTATTTTCTTTATTGTTTCTATTTCCATTTTTAGGTCTTGAACAGTTTTGTCTCTTTCAACTGTTTGTGTTTCCTTGGCTTTCTTTGAGGGATTTATTAATTTTGTCTATTTTTTTTTATTTTTATTCTCCTGGATTTCTTTAAGGGATTTGTTAATTTTCTCTTTTAGGACCTCTATTATACTCATGTAGTTGGTTTTAAGGTCTTTTTCTTGTGCTTCTCCTGTGTTGGAATATTTAGGACCTGCTGTGGTAGAATAGCTAGACTCTGGCCCTGTCTGTTACTGATTGTCCTTTTATGCTTACATCTGGTTTGGGGATGATAATAGGTCAAGGTGCTGATTTCTGAGTTTGGCTTTGTTGGGTGCATGTGTTATGCCCAGTTTGTGGGGATCCCAAAAGACTACCAGAGAGACCGACTTACCAAAATGCAAAAGCAAGGTTTATTAGGTGCATTTAACAAGCTGGCAGGAGCCTCATCAGTGCAGCAGCAAGAGGAGGTATCCTGCCCTTCTAGAGGGCATTATTTAAAGGCCAAACCCAATAGTTACCTTAGCAGGGTGGGGTGTCCTGGTGAAAAGCAATGGGTGTGTGCTGGCAGGTGATTCTATCTACAATGGTTGGAATGCTAGGAATTTCCTTTGGATGGTCTGTTCCTGGGTGGATGCCTTTGTAGTCTCAGTTCGTGGTCTTTCTTGCAACCAGGTATTGCCTTAGGTAAAACTACTGAGACTCTGGCCTCTATTGAGCTTGTCCTGACTGGGTCCTACAGTAGTATGTTTTGTTCCTTAGTTTGTGTTTTTTCACTTGAAGTGTGTTGACTGTCTTGCTGGCCTGCTCTGCTATTGTGTTGACAGGGAATGCCTACTGGTGTTGCAGGCTGGGATGAGTTGGGATAAGGGAGATTTGGGAGAAAGTCTTTGTGATTTCCTGGGGAGAGAAAAGGGAGATGGCAGTGGGTTTCCTACTACACTTGAGGATTGAGATTGGATCTGAGGGAATGGAGAGAAAAGAGGTCTTTTGTCAGCCTGCCTTGTTTTCTGACAGGTGTGGCCTGTTGGTTAGAAAGGAGTGCCTGCTACAGTTGGGGGTTGGGATAAAGTAACTAAGTGGGAGTAGGGAGGTTAGAACGTGATAGACTGTGGGATCCATAGGAGATGTGGGCAAGGGAAAGGAAGGTTGTATCTGGTATTCTGTTGTAGTGCTTGGGACAAGACTGGGGAGTTGGATTTGGAGGGGTGGAGAGATAAGTGAGTTAGCTTATCTGTTTTTTTTATACCTGAAGATGAGACTGTACTTGCTTTATTTTAAATGAAGCTTTAGAAGATTAGTATATTCTTTATATGGTTCGTATATGTTGTTACCTAAAAGTGTTGGTCTACATTAAAGTTGTAGAAATTATATTTTTTAGAGTTTATCCAAAGATTTACAGTTTTATCTGATACCTTTAAGCATATTATCTGTTTCTAGTTAATTTTTAAGTGTTAACATTCATTTTTCTCATTATTATCTAATTGATCTGCCTTCACTTGTTAAAATGGTTTTATTTAGTTAGTTTTCCCATTGAGTTATCTTGTAAAAGAGCCAGTTAACCATATTTATTTTGGGTATAATTTTGGAATCTGTTTTGTTTAGTTGATCTATATGTGTGTCTTTCTGTCAATACCATATCTAGCTTTATTTTCTAAGTCTTAAATTGAGTAGTAGTATGTTTTCTAAGATTTTGTCTTTTTTCTAAAATTTCTGTAGCTATTTCCAGATGTTAAACACCACACCCCCAACCTCAAAGAGACTTGATCCCCAGGTTGACACTCTTAGACAGTGGTAGAACTTTTGAGAAGTGAATATTACTGAGAGGTCCTTAGACCCCTGGAGATCTGCCCATTCAAGTGTATTATGAGGCCTTGGCTTAATTATCTTTATCTTTTTGGCTTCCCAGTCATGGGTGAAGCTGCCATGCACTGCCATGGTACACAGCCTTGCCACCGGTCCAAAAGCAAGGCGAGTAAATGCTCATAGACCAGAACTTGACAACTGTGAATCAAAGTAAACCCCTTCCATTCATAAGTTGATTATGTGGGAGTTTGGCTAAAACAGCTGCTTTTTGTCCTTTATATTTCTGCATAACTATTATGGTGATCCTTGTTAATTTCTTTTATTAAAAATCTTAATAATTTTATTTGTGTTACATTGAGTCTATAGGCTTGGTGAGATTCTCCCGTCATGTTACCATGACTAGGATACAGAACAGTTCCATCCTAGGAGTCCTTTTGCTGTTCCTTAGAGCTGTACGTGTCACCATCTTCTTGGCTTCTGACAGCCACAGATCTGTTCTTCGTTGCAAAGTCTTACTATTTCAAGAATATTACTTTAATGTGCTAGTATATAAACTTACAGAATTGAGTTTTTTTAAAAAAAATGATGTAATTTCTTTGAGTTCATCCAACTTGTCACACATATTAATACTTCATTTCTCTGCCGGGCGGTGGTGACGCATGCCTTTAATCCCAGCACTCGGGAGGCAGAGGCAGGTGGATCTCTGGGAGTCGAGGCCAGCCTGGTCTAGAAGAGCTAGTTCCAGGACAGGCTCCAAAGGTACAGAGAAACCCTGTCTCGAAAAAACCAAAAACAAAACAAACAAACAAAAAAAAACTTCATTTCTTCTATTGCTGATTAGTCATATTCCATTCATGAAAAAGACATCTGGGTTATTTTTAGTTTGGAGCTAATTTTGAATAAATCTATGAAAATTAACTTGCTGGTTTCTGTGTGAACATAAGTTTTTTGTTTGTTTTTATTCTTGTTTGCTGACGAAATGACTGGATTACTTTATGGGTACATGTTCAGTTTTGTAAGAGATGCATTTTTTTTCCAGAGTGTCAATATCATTATTATTTACTGACTAGCATTGTAATTGCATGTGTCTTTTCCCACTTTTCAAGGTTGATGCTATTGGTAATTTTAGAGATTCTTTTATTTTTATTTAAATAACATTTGCTTTTTTCATTTATTTTATATACCAATCAGTTTCTCCCCTCCTCTTCTTCTGTGCCTTTGAGTTGGATTTCTTCTTCTTCTAGACATATTCTTAGGTTTGGTCTTTTCATGTTGTCCCAGATTTCTTAGATGTTTTGTGTTAAGAATTTATTGAATTTACTATTTTTTAATGATGGATCTATTTCCTCTATCATATCCTCAACATGTGAGATTCTCTTACCTCTGGTGGTTATGCTTGCATCTGTAGTTCCTATTTGCTTACTCAGATTTCCCATTTCCAGAATTCCCTTGGTTTTTGATTTCTTTATTACCTCAATTTCAATTTTCAGGCTTTGAACTGTTTCCTTCACCCGTTTGATTGTTTTTCTTGACTTTCTTTAAGGGATTTATTGATTTCTTCCAATTTTTTGTTTGTCTTTTTCTCGATTTCTTTAAAGGAGTTTCTCATTTTCTCTTTAAAGACCTATCATCTTCATCAAGCTATCTTAAAGGTCGTTACTTTCTGCTTCATTTGCATTGGGATGTTCAGTTCTCTTGCTGTTGATGAGCCACTAGGTTCTGGTGGTTGCCATATTGGTCTTGATGTTTTTGAATATATTTTTTACACTGTTGTCTACCCATCTTTTCTTCTAATTGGTGCAGGTGATGCTTGTGTCTCTAGGTACTGCTGCTCTTGCGGGGGATGTTTGGCCATGGGGAGGGTGAAGGGTTCGGTGGGTTTGGGTGACAGAGTGAGTCTGTAGGTTACAGTGTCCAAGGGTTGGAAACAGTGGTGGAGCAGCCAGCCAGCAGGACTCCTACCTGCTAGCTGGCTCGAATTTAGAGATTCCGATAGCTTGTACTATATCTCATTTTCATTTACTTCTTGCTTAAGGTCTAATGACATTGACGCTGTGTTTATTTATTTATAAACTTCTTTTGTGTCTTCAGTGTTATATCTGTTCATCTCCATTCACGATATACTTATTGAACTCTTGTTTTACTGTTGAGTTTTGAGAATACTGTATACATTCTGATACTTACTAGTCTTTTGTAAATAGACTTTTGTAAATAGAGATGTTTTTCTCATCAGAAACTTCATGTATATTCTTTTTAAAATGGCATTAATTTTGTTTAAATTTTGTTTATTATTTTGTGTGGATTAGTGTTTGCCTGCAGGTATGTATGTGGGTGCTGGAAATCAAACCCAGGTCCTCTACAAAAGCAGGAAGTGCTCTTAATCACTGAGCCAACTTACTCACCAGCCCCCAACAGTACTTTTGTTCATTCTTCATATATGGATGTTGCTTATTTTACACTTTGTATTCTGTTATTTTGTTATACCTGACTATTATTTCTAGGAGATATTTTTTGAAAATTGTCTACATGGCTCAGGAAATAAAGACATTGCTAAAAGATTCTTTTCTTCTTAGCCATTTTTATAAGGTTATTGCATTAGGAAATAACAACACTGACTTGAATTCCCGAGAGTGTTTGCCGTGTTTACAATCTTGGGAGCAAGGCAATTAGTCTGTTTCCCTATCTGTCAGAGTATGTCATAGTTACCCTTTGTCTAGTTGAGAATATACCTTTTCCATTACTACTTTGCTGTGCCTTTTTTTAAAATAAAAATGTATATAGGTATTGAGCTTTTGTCAATTTTTTTATCATTTTTATTTATTGTATCTTAAGTTTACTACTTTATTCCATTTTGTTCTTTTGGAGAACTACACTGCATCTCTATCATATCAACACTGTTTCTGGGTTAAATACCAGTCATGTATTACTTTCAATATATTGTTAATATAATTGTTTGATTTTTTAATAGTTTGAAAATGACCTTCCCAAGTTACCATACTGACTTAACTTTAACATATTTCATGTTTAGAGAGATATTTTCTTTTGCCCTTTCCCAATTCTTTGTTTGATTTTTGTTTTTTTTTTTTTTTCTTTTTGGTTTTTCGAGACAGGGTTTCTCTGTAGCCTTGGAACCTGTCTTGGAACTAGCTCTTGTAGACCAGACTGGCCTCGAAGTCACAGAGACCTGCCTGCCTCTGCCTCCCGAGTGCTGGGATTGAAGGTGTATGCCACCACCACCTGTCATTCCAATTCTTTATAGAAGAAGGAAGTCATTTCAGACTACATATTTTGATACTTTAAATATAATTATTTTTATTTAAGAAAATTTGTTTTATTTATGCAGGATATGAAAGTCAGTTTAATCTGTCTATACATTTTTATTTATAATGAAATGATATCTGAAAAAAAATTTTGAGCAGAAATGTTCTCTTTTATATTTCAGTCTGAAAACTTGGAAAATACAGTAATTATACCAGATATCAAACTTCATAGCAATCCCTCTGCCTTCAATATTTACTGTAATGTACGGCATTGCGTTTTGGAATGGCAGAAAAAGGAAACATCATTGGCAGCTGCATCCAAGAACTCTGTACAGAGTGGAGAATCAGACAGTGATGAGGAAGAGGAATCCAAAGAGCCCCCTATCAAGCTGCCAAAGGTAAGCACTGAATTCGATTTAGATCCATTACATACAAGTGTTCTGGTTATTATACATATACATACGTTCCTGAGATCCCTTGCTTTTTCTAAAATTGTATTTATAAAAATAACATGGCTTATGGATAAAAATAGGATTGAGGTAGCCCAGGAAAGCTCTGTGGGACTTGTAAACTAGCTCACAACGTTGGTAACTGGTGACTCAGTGAGATGTCCACGGTAAGCACTCAGTGAGGTCAGTGTGTTGTGGCTTGCTAAGGGCTGTTTAGTGTACAAAAGCAGTAAGTAGCATGGATATACTTGTGTGGAGCATGGACCAGTGGCAGATGGAAGAGGATCACTGAGCTGGTGACCTCCCAATTTGATGAGCATAAAAGGATGGTACAATCTATTGCAAACCAAGAGCTAGAGGTGTACCCCATTGAGAGCAAGCCCTAGAAACAGATATATATTGAAGTTTTTCTTGATATAGAACTGGAAAGGTTCCTTAGCAGCAGCTAAGTTCAAAGCTTTCTTTTCTTAAGTCTGTTAAATCTTGTAACTGTACTCTTGCTATTCTGCTCACCTGACCTAGGGGAAAAATCAGATGAGAAACAGTTCAGTCCATACTGTTCTGTTGTTGTTTCCTATTACCAGAAACATATAGACTATTTCATAGTTTAGCTGAACAAACTATTTGTAATGTACTTTGTACTAAGTATTGGTTTACTTCATGACTAATTTTATCACACATGATGTGTGTTTATATTCAGTATAAAAGATACAGTCTTTCTTTTCTTCCATCCTTCTCTCCCTCTCTTTTGTTTTCTTCTTTTATAATGATGAGGATGAAATCCAGTCGCTTGTAATCCAACACCATTGCTGTCCATGAGTCATGTCATCAGCCTCAGAGTTACGATAGTGTTCCTAACAAAGGGGGAAAATTCAAACATTTTAACATGATACCTCACTGTGTGATTCATGTGTATTGCTTTCTTATAAAGTAACTTAAAAGTGATTATTTTATCAAAAATTATCCATACACTATTATATTTGTGCTTTAAAACTGTCCTGAAAACTTATTTACCTCCCCACACCAGTACATAAGGTATCTTTTTAACTAGTTTTTGCATGGAATGCCTTACATGAGCTATCAGGACAGGTGGAGCTCGTGTCTCGGACTGGCATGGTTTGTGGTGACTTTTCCTAAGTATGCATTGTTCTTGACTGTGCTGTTGGGTTCATCACCCCCTAGTCAGCAGATGACTTGCTTTCTGTTTCATATGAGTGAAGGCTCTGTGACCTTCCTTACTTCTTGACCAACCTTCTTAGAATGTCTTTGTGTCTTTCTTTTTTCCTTTTCCCTGGTGTCTTTAACTGTAACTGCTCTCCCAGCATCTTCTTATAACCGAAAATGAATATGCATTATCTTTGCCCTCATGAAGGCGTAGACCATGGTCTCTTAATTGTGATTTCTTCTGCTTAGTTAGGGAGGCTTTATAAAAAAAAAAGTAGGATAACCCCCAGAGACTTTGTGTTGTATACTTTTTGTAAGAGTGATATGCTATTGGGGGAAGATCACACTGCATCGTGGTAACCATGGTGATTAAATTCCATATTGGGAGTGAAATCAAAAGTCTAGAGAAATCTTTCATATGAGAATACAGATGTTGAATAATATACCAACAGCTAGATTAGAAAATGTTATACAATTAGGAAAAATATATTATTAGGCTGTTTTAAAACATTAGAATAAGTGAGCAATGGAGAAAGACTCAGACATTTTGTACATTTTCATAGCATAATTAACAGGGTTTAAAGGAAATCTTTAAAAAAATCCTGAAGTAATAAATCCACCATATATACTTGTTTTCTGGAAACAGGGAATAATGATTAAAAACCACAGTTATTAAGCCAAATTAATTAAGCTGAAACACTATTAAAATTGCTAGCTATTTAATACTAGGTAACTGGGTGTCTCTGCTTTATTATTTATAAATTGAGAGTATTATGTACCTCATAGGGTTGCAGTTAGGATTAAGTGAGTTAATGATGTTGAGTGCTTAAGAGAACAGTACCCAGTATATATCAAGTCTTCAGTAAATGAGAACTGTAGTTAGAAGTGTCAGGTTTGGGCCAAACTTCCCTATGTATCCCGTAATTTAGCAATAAATACTTAAGATTGCAAGGAAGTAGAACTTCCAGAAACTCAATGTGATCCTATAATGAAAGAGATGTGAAGACAGAGGAAGCAGTAGTTAGATGCCTATTTGTGGTAACCACAGTGCCTCACGGGCGATGCCATGAGTGGGGAGTGAGCATTTCAGGTGATAAGTCTTGGCAGCCTTTGGCATCACCTTGGGACAGACACAATGGAAGACTGGGGCCTGCATGATGAGGATTGAAGGCAGATTTTCTTTCTCCCCCTTTCTTCCTAGATGTTTTGCTGCCTCCTGTTATGAGGCTTGAGGCTTTCTCTTCTCATCTGAGATTTCTTTCTCTCCTACTAACTATTTCTTTCATCTGTTTATGGCAGGTTTTGTATTTATTATTAAGCAGTCTTACAATCATTTGTAATGCTTACATACTTTAAAAAACTCAAACAGAAATGAGATACATATTTATGTCATTACAAAGCAAAGTACATTGTCTGCCTTTTCTGATTGTTTCTATAAAGCAAATAGTAGTAGTATTTACAAATGATAAAAATAATAAACTTAAAAGGGAAGAAGTGGAAGAGGCGCATGAGAGGGAAAAGAGGTGGAGAGGGAGAAAAAGAAGAATTTGCTTATCGGGATATGGATGTCTACACTGCTATTCTGTGTCACATAATGAGCCAGTGGCTCACTATGAACAGTCTTCCTCCCTGCTTTTCACACCCAGAGGGAAAGCATTCTTTCAACTTTTCAAGGATAATTTGTTCATTCAAACTGTGTTCTTGATTTTGCACTCCTCATTTCTCATTAATTGTTTTTGATTTGTGTCTGTGCAGAGAGACTTCTCAAATCTGCATTCTATTTGGTGTCTCTCCTTAGAGTTTTAGCCATGAACCAGATGTCTCCCTTCTGCTTTAAAATCAGGATGAGGGTGGGAGAGGGAAGGAGTGAGGGGAAGTGTGTGTGTATGTGAAAGAAAGAGAGGGGGGGAGGGAGGGAGGGAGGGAGGGAGAGAGAGAGAGAGAGAGAGAGAGATATTGAGCATTAAATTTCATCATCATTCTAGCCAGACAATAAATAAATCTCCCTCTAGTCTTTCCTTTTCCCATAGATTGTTGATATTGCCACCCAAAAACTTTGAGAATATGCTCATTGTCAGCTGATTACTAAATGTTACATTGTGAATATAAAATGTTACCTGAGGCTTACTGTACTATTGGGGAAGGTTCTGCAAACTGTAGAAGGTGGAGTTCACCTGGAGGAAGGGGGTCACTCGAGGCTACCTCCTCTTCATGGGTGAACAGATATGTCCTTTACATTCTTTCAGTACTATATTCTACTCCAGTGCATGGAGCCAACCAATCAGGGACCGAATCTTCTGAAGCCATGAAACAAAATAAATTCCTTCAAGTTTTTCCTGGGGTATTTTTTTTTCACAGCTATGCAACTAATTCTTATCAGTTCTGCTTCTAAAACAATTCTTGTATAAAGGTATTGTCACACAGCATTCCCAGCCATCATCAACACCTCTTAAAAGTGCAACAACTGCCTGCCTCTCTCTTCCTTCACCCCTTCAGTTAATTTGCCTGAGGAACATCTGAGTAACTTATAGTCTGATGGTCGTCTTTTTACTTAAACCCTTGAGTAGGTTTTATTCAGAAGACAACTGAATGAGCTGACACATAAAGCCCTTCCCCCAGTGCTGTGTCTTTACCCATGCAGTCTACTGTATCTAGCACATTCTGTAATTTTCACGGCATTAGAAAACTTATTGATTGATTTGTTTGTTGTCTGTACTAGAGAATACTTTCTTGAGGAAAGGGAGCACATCTCAACCCTTTTTTCTCACAACCTAATGCACAACTGCCTACAAATTCAGAACGAATTTACTTATTCAAGAACTAAATACATTAGTCAACCTAAGAGTATATTTTTAAATAAATATGCAGCTAAACTAGCTTTAAGCATGTTGAGATAGGAAACAGGAATCCCACTAGAAAATTATATGGCTCTAAAACTTCTTTATTTCAATGAGGAAACATCATATAAATGATTCCCATCCCTTAATTTCAACTCCAAAGAATCCTTGAATTATGAAAATTATAAAATGTCTTAACCATAATTGTTAATAGATTAAGTTTATATTATAAGTTAATATAATTAATTGTAATAGAATATTGTAGTCTTCTATTGCTTGAGAAAAGAGATGCACTCTTTGATTTTCTCTAATTATATAGGCACATGGAAATCATCTTTTTGTTTTCTAGTCCATTCCAGGAAAATGAACTAAAACAGATAAAAAAAAATTTATAGAAGTGCTTAATGAGTTGAAATTCTCTGCATAAACTTGGGTAAATTTAACTATAGTCAAGACTAGGATTTTTAGATAACTTCTGTAAAGACAATTCTATTACTTACATTGACTTCTTAGTTGTATTTATTCCCTAAAGAAACCTTACAAATGACAGAACTTTGGGATTTGTCTGCAATTTCATCCTTGTCTGAAAAAAACCCAACTGTTTCTGAATTACAGTAATTTTTTGCACACAGGTGAGTAGTTAGATGAATAATAATTGTATCTCCATATTTGCTCAGCACTGGCCTAAGCACAGATGTTCCTGTCCATAGTTGGATACAGTTTAGTTAGAAAATGAAAATACATGTTGTCAGTTGTACTAAATGTGAAGAAGGACACTACAAAAGAAATCCCACACTAGCTCAGAATTGAATATAATAAAAGGTTATTTATTTAGTGGTAGACTCACAGATCACAATCCTCTGCTGGAACAGGGAACAGCAACTGAATCCAGCAGCTAGGAAAGAGGCCAGGCGTGAGCTTTACATTGGCATATACAGTATAAGAGGCCACGCCCAAGGGGATGGATAATTTAAAGGCTACTGGAGGTAGGAATTCTTACAGCATTGTTGTAATAGGAGCGGCGGGGCTGTGTCCCCAGCACCTGGCCGCCCACATGGCTAGCTTATGCCCCAAAATAATTACACGGAAACTGTAGTCTTTTAAACACTGCCTGGCCCATTAGGTCCAGCCTCTTTTTGGCTAGCTCTTACATATCGATCTAACCCATTTCTAATATCCCTGTAACACCACGAGGTGTCTTACCAGGGAAGATCTTAACCTGTGTCTGTGTCCGGTAGGAGAATCATGGCGACTCCTTGACTCAGCTTCTTTCTCCCAGCATTCTGTTCTGTGTACTCCGCCTACCTAATTTTATGTCCTATTAAAGGGCCAAGGCAGTTTCTTTATTTAACCAATGAAACAACAGATAGAAAGATGACCCTCCTCCATCACAGCATAAATGTATAAATCCTGTAACAGAAGTTGGTGTTGGTCAGGGTTATGTGCATAGCTCACTTTCCCACTTAGATTATAAGCTCTCAGCAAACAGGGCCCAGTCTATCTCCTTAAGTCTTTTAGTGAGCTGCAATAAACAAGGGTTTAGAACGGTGCATCTATGCAATGTATACATTAATGTAAAAGCCCCATCAAAAAGAATATTATCTTATTGTTTTGGGCATAGAATTATTGTTTGAGGTGTTTCTATGACTTTGTTTTATTTTAATTCTTAATGTCCCTTCTGCATGCACATAATTTACCACATCCTGAAGTTATATATGGTTCTCAAAATATGTTGGCTAAGAAATAGGATTTTATTGTTTAGTGTTTTATTAATCTTCCAAAGTTACCATAGCAGCTCATTGTAACTTTTCTCTTAAAATCTATAACTAAAGATTTACACTCCTTTTGCTAAAGAGGGTCAGGGATTTCTTGTCCCATTGAGGACTGTTATCATTAAACTAAAATATCAAGTGATATTTTTGCTGAATAGCCTTCCAGTTCCTTTCATGATCATCATGCCCAAAGGACGGGAATACTGCCTATAAGTAATAATTTTGCAATTATACCATCATGGGAAGGATTGAGGTGAAATTAGTTTTAAAAGTCACCTTTGCTGTGTGTGTTATGTTGTCTTTATATTTGGTTCTAAGTACTGTAACAAAACTAGTTGCATATAACCAAATGTATTTTAAATTAACAGAGCCTATTTCTTCTGTGTGAATACCACCTGTTCCTTAGTTCCAGTTTACAAGGTGTTTCACTATGTCTTGCTATGACTTCACTGTGTCCAAACCAATATTTAAGTAATGTCACTAGTTCTTGCTTTGTATATAGCTACGTGGTTTTCATGTTAAATCTGGAAAAAAGTGCTTTTTTTTTGTTTTTCCATTTAAATATAACTCTTTATTTGGTGTTGAGATAACTTGCAAAAACTAGACTATAGAAAGTATTATTCACTTACATGTTAGGAAGTATAATTTTATTTTCATATTAAACAGATCATTGAGGTTGGGCTTTGTGAAGTCTTTGAACTGATCAAGGAGACTCGATTTTCTCATCCATCCCTGTGTTTGAGGAGCCTCCAAGCCTTGTTGAATGTGCTTCAAGGCCAGCAGCCAGAAGGCCTCCAATCAGAGCCACCAGAGGTCCTAGGTAAGATCTTATGCCTTCAGTGAAACACTTAAATTGAACCACTTCTCTTAGGAAATATGCATAAGAACAAGAAATGCAACATTTGACTGGGTACAGAAAAACAGGAATTTAACTTTGCTGTTCTTTGTTGTGTTTTACTAGAGTTATAGTCTAAAGAGTTTTGGTTTATGCAGAGTCGAATCTTGGTTGTTGTAACAATAGGGGGAAACAAGCCATAAATTCCCCAAGATGACAGAATAACACCAAACCTCTAAAATCCCCATTAACTCAAATCCCAGGGTCCAAATAGCAGATGCTCATCTTTCCTACTCACTTGTTACTCTAGAGGAGTTAAAATCGTAGCCTGTGGGCAGTAAGTGACACAGACCCCAATGGTACAATTAACTTTTAAAGAGAAGATATTTCTTTTGTGTTCTTCAAGCCTCTGACTTAGTAGCAAGTTTCCTTACATAAAGATGTTAGCTTTTCTTATTATATTTAAGTTTTAGCATTACTTGCTTTTCATGTTAAGGGCCTAGGCTCAGCATATAACCACATAAGAAAGACAGGAACTTTATGCACTGATAGAAATGTAGGTGAAGCATATTCTTTAGCTGGCTTATTGTTTTTTTCTGATTCTAAACCATGGATATCCTGTCAGTCTAGAATTTTCTAGATCATTTTACCAATATAGGAAAATACCCCTAAAACCATAGAAATTATGATTCTCAAAAGCAGTATGTATCTAAGTCATCTTTGACCCAGGTGTGGGGTTTTTCATTCAGTATATTTAAGATGGGACCAAACATTGTTAATTTGAATAAGTTTCTGTGTGATACTGTTACTGATGGCCTGGGGACAACATTATTGACTGAATTAGATTTTGATTCCATATCGTCTGTATCTGGCTTTACTCACCCCCCCCCCCCCGCCCATTTAATTCTTTTTTTTTTCCCTGTTTTCCTTTTAAGGCAAAGCCCTTCTGTGTAGCCCGGATTGGCCTTAAACTTCATTCCTCCTTCTCTGGCTTCCCAACCACTAGAATTAATAGATGTCTACAACTATGCCCTACCAAAATATTTGGATTTTATTAGATCCACATTTTAAGAACCTAATTATATGTCAGAGCTTCCTTTGTTTGTCACATATAGTAGTTTAATTTTTGATTTTAACTTTGTTTTATTTTATGGAGGAGGAACGACATCCTGAAAAAACTGAAGACAGCATATACCTCTCTCCCCAGCGTAAGGCACTTAACTGCTGCTACCAAACAAAAGTTATCACAGGTTAAGAACCACTTTACCAGTTCACTGTGCAGTAGCATCAGTAATCCTGTTAATATTGTGTATTTAATGTGATTTGATAAATCCGTCTACAGCCCTTTCACTCCATGCTTCTACCACCACTTTTTTCATCTAAATTTCTGTGCTCTTTTTTCAAAGCCCACTTAGTCCACTTAGTGTTTCCATTATGTGCATGGTTGTAGGGTCATGTAGTGGAGCCCAGACACCTTATTAGAGGCTGCATCCTTAAGAAAACTGACTGTCCCTCCCAGCATCTGTCAGTCATCAATAGCTCCTTATCTAAGGGAGGGATTAAGAGAATTTTCTTCTGTTTTTCTATTTAGTTTAATATTAAATATATATTTTAACTATTTAATAGATTTTTCTTTGCTCGTGCCTTAGTTACTTTTTAGTGCTTTGATAAGACACCATGAGTGGGAAAGTATTTATTTGGGTTAGTCCATAAACATCATGACCTCTCAGAGCATGGCAGCAGGCAGGCAGGTATAGCCCTGGAACAGTATCTGAAAGTTTAAAATCTTGATCCATACAAGATACAGGGCAGAAGAGCTAACTTGGAATGACATTGGCTTTTGAAACCTCAAAGCTTGTCCCCAGTGACACAGCTTCTTCAACAAGGCCATACCTCTTAATCATTCCTAAACAGTTCCAACAACTGGGGACCAGGCATTAAAATATATGAGCCTGTGGAGGCCATTCTCATTCAAAGTACAACAGTACGGTATTAAGAAAGTATTATAATGTTTCTTTTGTTGTTGACATTGGCATCAAGTGATTGTACATATATGTAATTACAAATATAGACAGATAGCATGGAGTGAGTAGAACTCTGAGAGTCACTTCCTTAAAGATACGACATCAGTAAGAATGAATAAGAAGTAATGATGATAAGTGATGATAACATAAGTAAGAAAGAGTAAGGAGTGAACCAGATTATAAGTATCTAAGGCAGAGAGAACAGCGTCCAGTAAGGCTCTGAGATGGGGAAAAAATGACTGAAGCAAGTTTTGTAAGCCTAGAATATAGTGAACAGAAGGAAAGCCTCATAGGAAGGAAGAAGTGAAGAAGAGGGAGGGACTCTGTGAAGCTATATGTACGTGTTTATAAGGTTTGTTACAGTGCTGGGAAATATAGAAAGTTATTCTCTACCTCATTACACATTCTAAAAATATTTTCCTTGGGGATGGAGAGATGACTCAGTGTTTAAGAGTTAATAGTCCTCCTAAAATGGGCCAAAATTTGTTTCCCAGAACCCATACAAGGGAGTCCACAACCTCTTGTAACTCCAGTTCTAGGGGATCCAGTTCTCTCTTGTGGCCTCCACGGGCATCTACAGTCACATATGCATACACACATATATACACACACACAAATTAAAAATAAATAAATCATTAAAAATAATTTATCGTTGGACTGATGCTATGGCTCAGCTGGTAAAGCTCTTGCCACACAAACTTAAAAGCCTGAATTAGATCCCCAGGACACACACAGAAGGAAAGAAATGACTCCTGAAAATTGTCTTGTGACCTCCACATGAGCACCATGGCATGCACACATATGTACACACTCACACACACACACACAGAGTTTAAAATTAAAAAAAAGCAAAAGTAATTTATTGCAAAAATACTTATTTAAATTATTAACAATTTTCTTCATCTTAAATCTAACATTTTAAGGACAACAACATTACTTTGTCTCGTTTGACAGTATACTTTTCCAACTTAGAGTGTGTCCATATGCAGGAAGACTTCTGTATTTGGTGAATGACTGATAGATTGAATACTGAAGCCTAATTTCTAGAGGGAGGATGAGTGGGGAGACAGCTAAAGAAGGTAAAGAAGAAATGATAATATTTTAAAGAAAAGAGAGGGAATAATAGATGGAAAAGACAAGTAAGAAGAAACAGCAAAAAAATCACAAAGGAGAGGAAAGAGGACAGAATTAACAAAAGATTGAGTGCATTTTAAGCAGGAAACTAGATTTTTTTTTATTTGAAAATTCTGTGACTATAAATATATGAAAAGGAATGGTAAAAGTTAATTTATTAACCTTTTTTGTTTTTCTGTTAGCTCAGTTAGCCACTGGTAGTAGATACCATGGATTGGGATGATATGGTAAGATAAAGAAAATTGAAGAATTAATTAAGAAGAAAATACACAGCTTCATTTGGAATTAGGAAGGTGAAGAATTGATGAGAAATGATCACTAGATGTCTTTGAATTATTGAATGAATAACAAAACTCTTCCAGTTTTCAGAGAACTACCTTCTTCCTTCCTGTTCCCCTCTATCCTGCCAGGGGTTTTGCCAGTCTGACTTGTCTTTTCAGTGTCTCTGCTGTTTCACTTTCTAAGAGTTTTCAGTTCCTCTTTTTCTCTCTGCTGAAGAAATGCCCAGGCAGTATTTGATTCTGTCTTAGGTGGTGTTGAGGTGCTTGTTGTGGTAACAGAATAAGCATGTGTTTTCTTTTCAACTCTGTCACTAAATAGCTTTATGAATAAGGGAAAATCTTTTCATCTGCCTTGGTCTCAGTTGTATTACCCATTAAAGGAAGAAGATACTTGTCCTGTGACCTTGGATAGTTCTTTAAGATAAATGAGTTATATACCCCTTTATTACTTTAAGATGTTATTATGTTAATTATAAAGTTTTATATTAAAGTTGTAGCATTTTCTTATTTTTTGTAAATATGCTCTTGTGGTCCAAATAGAAGTGCATACTCTTTGTACTTTGAAATACTGTGAGTAGTCCTCACCTGAAGGACAAGATTGTTGAAAGATAAACTGCGATGTTAAGGGTGAGTTTCTTGTGTAGGCAAGATTGTTTTGTAAGGCCTTAGACCATTTTTACTACTTCAGTTACAAAAGTAAGGGATAGAACTAAATGTTTTCTTTTCTTTTTCTTTTTTTTTTTTTTTTGGTCTTTTGAGACAGGGTTTCTCTGTGGCTTTGGAGCCTGTCCTGGAACTAGCTCTGCAGACCAGGCTGGTCTCGAACTCACAGAGATCCACCTGCC
This sequence comes from Microtus oregoni, assembly GCF_018167655.1. Classification (NCBI taxonomy): domain Eukaryota; kingdom Metazoa; phylum Chordata; class Mammalia; order Rodentia; family Cricetidae; genus Microtus; species Microtus oregoni. The sequence continues at coordinate 36,722,750 of NW_024543060.1, read as the reverse complement.
TCTGCCTCCCGAGTGCTGGGATTAAAGGCGTGCGCCACCATCGCCCGGCCCAACTAAATGTTTTCTAATCCCTTGTTATATAAATGCTTTGATTGTGGAGTGGGTTGACCAAACAAAAGCTACTACAAAATAATAGTTCGAGATGCCTTAAATTTTATATATAGTGAAATATATATATTTCTCTGCAACTCAAATGAGTATAACTGAATCTTGTTTTATCCACAGAGTCTCTCTTCCAGCTCCTTTTGGAAATTACTGTTCGGAGTACTGGGATGAACGACAGCACAGGGCAGTCCCTCACAGCACTGTCCTGTGCTTGCCTCTTTAGTCTGGTAGCTTCTTGGGGAGAAACCGGAAGGACACTCCAGGCCATCTCTGCTATACTAACCAACAATGGGAGTCATGCTTGCCAAACTATCCAGGTATTAAGAAATTTAGTAGGTGCCAAATTGCACTTTTCTTCATTCTGTCAGTAGAAATTCTCTAAATTTTTAAGTTATTTAATATTTTGATCTCTCTATGGTTGATGTACAGATAATGCACATCGTTTGATTTAAGCTGCATGCGTGTTTAATTCTGTATCATGAAAATAGCAAATAGATTTTGAAAAAAATTCCAAATATTTAAACTATGATTAATGAATACAATATAAGACATAGTCAGATTAGGATAAAAATGAAATTTAACTCAAGGAGGTAAAAAATCAAATAGCTACAATTAGAAAATTGAAGGGGGGGTTAAATAGTTGTAGTATGGTTGAAGATGCAAATAGTGAGCTAAAGATAAAAGTGAAAGAAATTATATAGAATCCAGCAGAAAAAGAGGAAACAAGAATCATGAATAGAGAATAAGAAAGGGAGTGTATAATAAAACAGTGTGTTACCATATAGAAGAATGAAAATAGACCCATGCACAAAGCTCAAGTCCAAATGGATCAAAGACCTCAACATGTAAGCCAACCACACTGAACCTCATAGAAGAGAAAGTGGGAAGTACACTTGAATGCATTGGCACAGGAGACCACCTCCTAAATAAAACCCCAGTAGCACAGACACCGTGAGAAACAATTAATAAAAGAGACCTCCTGAAACTGCGAAGCTTCTGTAAAGCAAAGGACACGGTCAACAAGACAAAACGGCAGCTTACAGAATTAGAAAAGATCTTTACCAACCCCACATCAGACAGGGGTCTGATCTCTAAAATATACAAAGAACTCAAGAAATTGGTGATCAAAAGAACAAATAATCCAGTAAAAAGTGGAATACAGAGCTAAACATAGAAGTTTCAACAGAGGAATTTAAAATGGCTGAAAGACACTTAAGGAAATGCTTAACATACTTAGTCATCAGAGAAATGCTAATCAAAACAACTCTGAGATTCCATTTTACACCTGTAAGAATGGCCAAGATGAAAAGACTGATGACAGCTTATGCTGGAGAGGTTGTAGGGTAAAGGGAACACTTCTGCATTGCTGGTGGGAGTGCAAGTTGGATATCAGTATGGCTATTTCTCAGACAATTAGGAAACAACCTTCTTCAAGATTCTGCAATACCACTTTTGGGTATATATACAAATGATGCTTAATTGTACCACAACGACATGTGCTCAATTATGTTCATAGCAGCTTTGTTTGTCATAACTAGAACCTGGAAACATCCTAAATACCCCTCGACTAAAGAATGGATAAGGAAAATACGGTACATTTACACAATGGAGTACTACACAGCAGAAAAAAATAATGACATCTTGAAATTTGCAGTCAAATGGATGGATCTAGAAAACATCATTTGAGTCTGGTAACCCAGACCCAGAAAGACAAATATCATATGTACTCACTCATAAGTGGCTTTTAGACATAAAGCAAAGAAATTCAGCCTACAAATCACAACCCTGGAGAACCTAGACAACAATTAGGACCCTAAGAGAGACATACGTGGATCTAATCTACATGAGTAGTAGAAAAAGACAAGATGTCCTGAGTAAATTGGGACATGGTGACCATTGGGAGAGGGTTGAATGTGAGGGGAGAGGCAAGGAGGGGAGCAGAGAAAAATGTATAGCTCAATAAAATCAATAAAACAAACAAAGAATACAGAGTATGTTACCATGGTCTGATTTCCACAAAGTAATGATAGATAGTAAAGACAGAGAACAAGGCATCCTAGCCAAGACTTTATAGAAGGAAGGGATAGAATCCTTAAAGAAGTCCGTCCCGTGCTCGCTTCGGCAGCACATATACTAAAATTGGAACGATACAGAGAAGATTAGCATGGCCCCTGCGCAAGGATGACACAGAAATTCGTGAAGCGTTCCATATTTTTTTAAAAAAAAAATAAAAAAAAAAAAGAAGTCAGTCCCATTTGCTTGAGGGTTACTTCTTATAGATGAACTTTTAGTTTGTACCTTTGCAAGCCTGCCAAACATGCATCAGTCTTTATAACTTGTTTTGTCATAAATAATATCTTTATCGTGCCTGTTTTGGGTTTGAAAGCAATTTAAATTGTCTTTTGATTTCTTCTCTTTTGAATAGGTGCCAACGATACTAAATTCACTTCAGAGAAGTGTACAGGCAGTTTTGGTTGGAAAGATTCAAATCCAGGACTGGTTTAGCAATGGCATTAAGAAAGCAGCTCTAATGCACAAATGGCCATTAAAAGAAGTATCTGTTGATGAAGATGACCAGTGTTTGCTTCAGAATGATGGATTTTTTCTTTACCTCTTATGCAAGGATGGATTATACAAAATAGGCTCTGGATACAGTGGAACAGTTAGGGTAATGTAATTCTGTACAGTTCTTGATTATAACAGTAATAGCCATATCTCAGTAATTGAGTTATATTCTGTTTCTAAACCCTTTAGTACTAATTTTGGTTTTTACTTGAAAATTATAATTGAAATGCATATATTAAATATTATTCACATATTTTATTATTTTATTGTTTTTTAATTATTAATCTGTACTTAGATAAATTTTTGTTATTTTACAGGGCCATATATATAATTCTACATCCCGTATCAGAAACAGAAAAGAGAAAAAATCCTGGTTAGGGTATGCCCAGGTAGGAAAATATCCTTAATAAATGAAATTATCTTCCCGTTTAAAACATATGGTTTGTGCTCGTTGAATGAATTATACAGGAATGGTGTATTTTTATTAATATGGCTAGGTAATGGTGCAGAGCAGGGTAAGGAGTGTAAACTCAGATTCATAGGTGCTACAACTACAATCCTGGTTCTGCTTTAGTAGCTGAGCGACTAAAGAAAAATCAGTTTACTTAGCTCTGTTGTTTACTACCTTCAGAGGGGGAATTGAAAATACCTCCTTTGGAGTTCTCCTTTAAGCAAATCTGGAGCTAAGAATCAAAGACCACCTTTTGCATTAGCAAATCTGAATTGAAAATGAATAAGTGACTTCTGAAACCATATTAGGACTCCTTGCCATCAACTCTTGCATTCTATGTCTAGATCCTGTTCCTTCTAGCAAACACTTTTTAGGGGACAGCACTTGCTAGAGATGCATGCAAAAACTCACCCCATGGTGCTTTCTGAATGCTGTGGTCTCTTCTGCAGTCAGCACCGTCGGTCTGTTCTTACTGTTTTAGCACCGGATACAGTAACTCCTCCTCTCACGAAGAAAAGTAAATGAAAGATGGAGAGAAAGAGTCAGAAATATGTAATTCTGTTGTTTCCCTGTCTGTAAGACAAAGCCCAGAATAAAGAGTAAAGTTTTCCCTATACTTCATGATTTCTTGAGCTAACAGAATCTGCTGTCAGCATAAAATGATAAAAGGACATTTGAAAGTACTTTGAAAATTAAAGTACCTACAACGTGACAACTTTGTCACGTTGCCTTAGTTAATGTTCAGTTGCTGTGAATAGACATCATGACCAAGGCAACTTACCAAGAAAAACATTTAATTAGGGTTTCCTTGCAGTTTCACAGGGCTAGTACATGACAGACATGGTGGGACGGTCCTGAAGCAATTAGCTGAGAGCTCACATCTGATCCTCAAGTTGCAGGCTGACAGAGTGAGAGAAGGGGGGAAATGAGGGAGAAAGGGAGGGAGGAAGGAAGGAAGGAAGGAAGGGAAGGAGGGAGAAAGAGGGAGGGAGGGAAGGAGAGAGAGGTAGAGTAGGCTTCTGAAAACTTGGAGCATACCCCCAATGACACACTTCCTCTAAGAAGGCCATACCTACTAATTTTTACCAAATAGTTCCACTAACTGGAGGCCAAGCATTTAAGCATGAACATTCTCATTCAAACCGCATGTGAAGAATTATTCTGCTATATCAATTATTGAGGCATTTTGAAAATTTATATTAAAGTGATTGTCTTTTAAAACCCAGTGTGCCCAAACATCTGCCTCATTAATTTATACTTATGTTTTATCTAGGAAATAATATGGCCAGTGTATTAGTTTTAAGAGTTAGAATTTATTATGTATGTGTGGTGTGTGTGCTCATGCAAGTGTTTGTGATATATGGGTGTATATGCATATGGCACGTTCTTGTAAAGGCCAGAGGTTGACCTTAAGTTTTTCCTCATTTGCCTTCCATCTAAAATAGAATCCTGTTCTTAAATTTTAATCGTTTCTATCCCTTAGATAGCTTTATTAATTTATTGTGCATCAACAAAATAATAGCCATACAGCTGCTTTTTCTCTTTGTAATGAAGACATATCTTAAAATATATATACATATATAATATTTTTATTTCCAGGGTTATTTATTATATCGAGATGTGAATAACCACAGTATGACAGCCATAAGAATAAGTCCTGAAACACTGGAACAAGATGGTACTGTAATGTTACCAGGTATGTTTTATCTAACCATATTTTTCTTCATAGGTAGTTTTAAAAAACATGCATGCTAGGATATTTAAACATGTAAATGGTAATTAACAAAGAATATTCCTTGCTTAAAAATGAATTCTTAAGTATTGTGACATGTAAAACATTTTACAACCTACAATAAATGAATATATTTGAAGGTACTAGACATCAGAAACAAAGTGAAATGAGGTTTAATATTTATTTCCAAATTCATTCCCATCTACATGCTTTACATCCTACCCTTACCCATCAAGACTTTATTTGCTCACTTAGCAGCGTAGTGTTATTTTGTTGCTTTTACTAGAACCACTACTTTAATGCTCACATTGCCCAATACCAGAGGAATTTTGGTTATTTATCACCTTAACATTGCACTAGGGGTCTCCTCTGTCTTCAAGGACTTGCAGTGATAGTGCTGAAGGTGGTCAGGAAACTGAACATTCCATCGTGCCCACTTCTTACTATGGCTCTGATACACAGACTTGGGCACAGTCCAATTAGTTCATGCAGTTATACTACGTGCTGTCTGGGTTCTGAGACACTAGGTAAATGTACAAATATTCTTTGTTGGAAACTCTTTAAATTTGCTTATACCATTGCTGCTTTCTAAAGTTGGTCACATTAAAATCTTAATATTCAGTGTATTTGTTAACCTCATGGCAAACATTCAAATATTCCTAAGTATTTGATCTCTTAAAAATGTGAGATTTATTTTTTAAAAAAAGAACACATTGAGAGAGCTAACTGATTATTGTCTGTTTGTCAAGTTTTAAGGTATTATTATAGCTTCATTAGAAAATGATTTGAACTTTTATATTATTGCATTTTCCCAAAGTAATATATAAACACCATCGTAGAACAAATGAAACATTTCATGTCTGTATAAGTGGCCTCACAAAATCATCCTGTAATAGCTTTTTTCAGAGTCCACTTTTTGTTTTTTGAATGACTTGGGTTGTGTCATTTGTTTAATAATAACAAATTAAGAAATGTTTGTAAGTATCAGCATATATTTGTTGCACAAAACAATGGTCTCCTTAGGACATTTTTATACATGTATGTCATATACTTTAACTGTATTTCTACCCCCAGTTCCAGTTTCCCTATATCATTCTCCTCTTCTTCTTTCTTTCTTTTTCTTTCTTTCCTTCCTTCCTTCCTTCCTTTTTTCCATCCTTCCTTCCTTTTTTCCTTCCTTCCTTCCTTTTTTCCTTCCTTCCTCTCTCTTTCTCTTCTTTTTCTTCCTTTTTTTTTTTTTTTTAAAAAGGACAAGGTCTCACTATGCAGCTTTGACTGGCCTGGCCTGAAACTTGTGTAGACCAGGAGGCTGGCCTTGAAATCATTGAGATCCACCTGTTTCTGAGTGCTGGCATTAAAGGCATGTATTTTCATGCCCGACTGATCTGAAAAATATTTTTTATAAAAACATATTCCCATAAAATTGATAAGCATATGTATATAGTCATAAAAATCATATTCTACATGTTTTTTTAACTTACCCTTTCACATATTATGGAATTTTTTTTCAGTTCTTAAACTTTTGCAGCATCATTTTATTATTACAAATTATGTTTTATTGATTACTATATATTGAAATGGAAGTCTTCCAATTTTCTTTCTTTGTCTTTCTTTTTGTTTTTTGGGGGGGTTGTTACAAAAATTACAATGGGAAGATCATCTTTTCTTTTCTTTCGTCTCTGTACCATTTATGATGTCATAGAAGAAAAGTTCTTTATTGACAAAACATGTTCTCCTAAGTAGATTGGTACAGTCATTCATAAAGACTGAAACTAAAAGGAAAACTTAAAAATAACTACCTAAAAAGGTGTTTTTCAATTCACCATATTTAAAATTGATTTGTCAATGTCTTTATTCAGTTTAAATTCTGCATCATTTAACATAAATGCAAATTTTAACCATACAAGTGTGGCTTTCTGTGTTTCATAAATATGTGCTGTGCTCACAGTGAAGAACAAATCAAACTTTGGGAGAATAGTCCCAGATTGTGTGTCTTCCAAGCTTGCAGATGTTGCTTGATATATTCCTGAAGATGCTGCCTTAAAATATTACACAGTGGATAAAGAAAGGATCAAGAGAAAATCTTGATATGACCTGACAAGAAGACTCAGCCCTCAAGTCTGAAGAAGCATGTTATCATTTGCTCATTTCTTTGGCATGGAATGCATTTTCTTCAATAAAGCAATTTGCTTTCTCCCTGGGAAGGGACAACTCTTCTCTCTAGCCTTTCATCACGAAGAGCAGTAGTAAACTGGCAGATTTGTAGGTGCTAATGGATGCCATGTTTAGAGTAAACATAAACTGATAATTCATCCAGTTTGTGTTCTAGTTAGTCTTATAGCTATTTCACTGCAGGGTGGATGGACACCCCTTGTTAAATTACATTGTATTCTTTATATTTCAATTTTCTTTCAGATTGTGTTCTTATGTCATTTACTGTCCGTGTCTGGTGACAGGGTGCCTCAGAATATGAGGCTGTTTTGCTACTCTTCTTGTGCCACTTCATTCCCTCACACCTGCGTTTATCTGAAATTATAATGAGTTTTTCTTCTTTGCTTTTTAGTTTAAAATCTTACTGCTTAGAGCTTGAGAAGCATCTTTCTTGCGCCTCTTTGTATTCTGTACAGTGGACTAGGAACTCTTTCTTTCGATTTCTCCTCTCTTTGATTACCAAGTCTCTTGGGCTACCAGTGGGCCTTGTCTCCCAGTTTCTATTTCCAGTTTGTGATCACTGAATTCTCTATTTGGTAAGGGTCTGCCTGTGTTTTGCATATTTATAATAAGGAAGTATGCTAGTATGAAGCTCTTTTGCAAAGATTTAGCTTATTTGGGTGGGCTCCATTGCCATATTCCAAAAACCAGACTTTTATGTTTTGTTGATTCAGGTTGAACTAGAAATGTATTTTCTTTTTTATATTGTGATTAATGGAGAGGTTCATCCTAGTTCTCCATGGTTACTGTAGAAAGTGTGTGTGTGCTTTTAGACTTGCTTGCTGAGTACTTGTTTTCTCATAGGATACAATTTATACAGATGTTGATTTTTGCTTATAGTTTTGTGTTATTTAGCAGCAGTCACTAACACATGTTCCAGTGTCCTTCTGTGATACTGGTATCCCTTGTCACAATTATAATTTGATCAACATGTACAGTGCACTGTTTATTTATAGAGATATGTTCAATGCTGGCAAATATGGGTGTTAGCTGAAGTATTTGGCTGTTTTGAGACAAAAAGTAAGATGAGTATATATTTGTTGGATATGAGAAGGATAAAGTTAGAAAGTCTAGAACATTATAAATACTAAATTTGCTGCAATACTCATTGACTTTCTACATGGGGAATATATAAGTAGTTTTGACATTTATTCTGTAAAGCAAGGGATATCTGCAGCTGGACACCACAGACTTCAAATACAGAAGCTTTAGATCTCTCTGTATTTCTGTGACACTAATGACTGTAATGTAATATATGTCTGATGGTAAGTGTTGCCTACATTGCATGTGATTGTATTGAAATGATCATAACCAACATTATTTGTTTATCAAGATGCATGTTCAGCCCTCAGACTGTACCTGATACTAATACATTTTGAAATTAGGTGGGCTCTCAGATCCTTGATTATGCAAGCTTTATGAATGTAAGCACAACGTGCGACCAGAACTCTTAGTTGAAATATTTTTTTTCTTAATTTGTAATTCTCAGTTTTAAAAGTCTTTTTTTGAGTATAAGTCTATTCTTATCGTGTGAAGAACTCTCATTCTGACTTCAACAGAGGAGTAAAATAATTCCACGAGTTGGCTTATTTGTTGTGTAATATAATTACTTTTTCTTTCATTTGTATAGATTGCCACACTGAAGGTCAAAATATTTTATTTACTGATGGAGAGTATATTAATCAGATAGCTGCTTCAAGAGATGTAAGTTCTTGGGATCATCAGTCGTTGTTGTGAATGAAACCACTTTTTCTTAAATTACTTGGTTTTTATTAACTTTCAGAAGACTGATTTATGCAATGTAATATTCTGGACTTTTTCTTTTAAGGATGGCTTTGTTGTCAGAATTTTTGCCACAAGTACTGAACCTGTACTACAACAAGAATTACAGCTTAAACTGGCCAGGAAATGCTTACATGCCTGTGGAATATCACTGTTTGATTTGGAAAAAGATTTGCATATAATAAGTAAGATGACAAATTAAGTCTGTCTTTTTTATTACTTTTAAAAACTCTTTGTGTATTCATCAGTTCGATTCATAATTTAGTGATTATTGTGCCTATGAAACAAAATTTATGATTAATATATAGAAGTAATCAGGAAATGCAGCCTATAAATAGACAAGTTATTAGAAAGTGTTAAGAAAAGTAACTAGTAATAATACTTCCCACTATCAATTTGAATAGGCAAAAAAATAAATGTTTATTAAGGATTATGGATGGACAATGCTTGGTGTCATTTACTAACCCCACTGGAGATTTATTAGTGAAGTTCTATAACTTAGGGAATCTATACAAGTTCTGCCTTTTACATTTTTCATCTTTGGGAGTTTAATAATCTTGCCATTAGTTTTTTAATCTCACATATTTTCTTTTTGTATATATTCCTTTCCATGGGAAAATTGCCAAGTTGAGCTCAAATTTTCCATTTTTCCATAGAATCGTTGGTTGCTTGTATGATTGGCCAGGCATCATAAAATATACTACAGAGAAAAGTTTAATTTACTGTTTGAAAATATATGCATGTATGTACACATATTATTAAATTTAGGAAATTTTCTTACAAAAAAAAGCACAGGACAAAGAATCTGAATTTATACCCAGATATTTCACATTATAATTCAGTACCATAGAGCTAGAGGTTTTGGATGAACTCCCAAGCTTTATATTTGTTCACTTAAAAAATGGTTAATATAATTATGAAGAGCAAATGAGCTAAAATATATACGTCTTATTATGTTTACTATGTTATGCTTAATGAAAAAATATTTTAATACCTTAATTCACTGACTACTGGTGACATTGAATTATTAATGTTTTGTTATAAAGTGTTATTTGGTAGTTATTTAAAATATATCAAGATTAGAACAACTTTTATTTTTGAAATTGTGGACCTATCATTATATCTTCAAAAACTTTAGCAAGTAATGATATTTACTCTGTTTTGTTTTGTTTAATTTTGTGACAGTCTTTCTAAGTAGCCTAGCATGTTCCCATGCCTCAGCTTAAGTGTGTCACCATATGCAGACTCTTTGTATTTTAACAATACTAATTGAATTGACTGAAATTATTTGATAGAGTATATTGTGGTAATTAGAATTGCTTATGTTAGAAATGTAGTCATATTTAATAGTACTGTCTTATTGAAGGCACAGGATTTGATGAGGAATCAGCAGTACTTGGTGCAGGACGAGAGTTTGCACTGATGAAAACAGCAAATGGAAAGGTAAATTGCTTACTTTGTTTCAAAAATTAAGTTTTTCTCCTTGAGGCAGTACAAATTGTTACTTAATTCACATAGTTCACATATTTAAATATTGTCCTAGTTTTTATATGGTAAATTTTATTCCTGTTGAAACTAATAGTATGCATGAGTAGTGACATATAAGACCCTAAACATTTTAAACTTTAAAAAAGTTATAGTTTTGCTAGTATTTAATTATGGATTCCGTTAATTTTTGAATTAGTATAGGTTTGTATTTTATGTTTATTTTGATATATCAAAAATTTCTAAATGTTTTAATGTCCAAAACAAATACAAGTTATAATTTAGATAACATAGAAGCATGTTTAATTAACTTATGCATTGTATATGTTAACCTATCTAGATTGAAGTGGGGTTTTTTTGTCTAATAAATATGAAGAGGAAAGAATAATAACTAAAGAAATTCTGGAAATATAAATTATCAGGCACATACTTACCTGGAACTTTTTATAAACTTGGAAAATTAGTAACAAATTTTTTGGATTTCCTCCTATGAATATAATTATGGAAATATAATCAAGAAAATTTAAAAATTTTTAACTATTCAGAATACATATAAAAATAAACTTGAGTGCATCAATTTCTGTCTCCCTCAGGTTATGAAATTTGAATACTATAATAATTGTCAAGTTTTTTTTATTTTTCCTTTCAATAAAATATGGAAGCTTTTACTTTTCTTTCTTGTGAAACCTGCGGCACCATTCCAAAGAAAGTCTTATATATATTTTTTTAATTTTCTTTCTTCCTTCCTTTCTTTCTTTCTTTCTTTCTTTCTTTCTTTCTTTAACATACAAGATATATTACACTGGCAAGTACCAGAGTCTTGGAATCAAACAAGGTGGTCCTTCAGCAGGAAAATGGGTTGAGCTACCAATTACCAAATCTCCCAAGATCGTGCACTTCTCTGTTGGACATGATGGCTCACATGCCCTTTTGGTTGCAGAGGATGGAAGTGTGTTCTTTACAGGATCTGCAAGTAAAGGAGAAGATGGGGAGTCAAGTAAGTCCCTGAGAGTGGCCCTTATGCATGTTAGTGTGATCATCTCAGCAGCCTATCTGTGTATGGGGCTTGTTCAGTTAAGCATGCGCTAAGAAAAGGTGGTTGTCTATTTCACTCTGCAGTTCTTGTGAATGAATTTTTATCTTTATGGATACAAGACTGTTCTGAGAATAGGTGGTTGGTGAGTTTTTTTCATTTAATTATTCTAGTAGGTTACTTTAAAAAAAACCTAAAACTTAGCAAGGACCATGTATTTCAAAAGAAGGATAAACTTTATATAGCTTTGTTCATAGGTGATACTTATGGATAACTGTTTGTGGGATTCTTTATCTGTGAGGAAATCATTTGTTCTGCAATGAAAATATAATTTGATCTAATTTTTTTTCTGTTTAGATCCTTCTTCAAAGCATTATTTTTCTCTCAAATAACTCTTCATATTCCTTGGAGTAACATCTTACAGGGATTAGCTCTTTTGAACTCAATACATAATGGAAAATTAAGTGAAAATTAGTTACCCAGAGATAGCGCTTTAAAAAGCCACAGAGTTTATTACCATCTCCTTGGAACCTGGACAATAGAGAGCATCCATGGAAGCTAGTTCCAAGATGTGTGTCAGTGTCAAGCCATATGAAATCCATAGTGGTATTTTAAACTATAGTATAACAACACGGTTTTATTCTGAAAGCATGCAGGAAATTGATTAACCAAATGAACAGGTAGTTGACATTCCATGTTTGATTTATTTTGATGCTAGAATTTTTGAGAATGGTGACTTTTTAATCACTCATGTTTCTATTTATTCTTTTTCATATGTGTATCATCTTTCTTTACAAGCACATTGACTTGTAAAGAAAAAAGGTGATAAAAGTGTATATTGTGGGGGTTAGGGTGGTATGTAAGTTGTGGCAGTTGTATGGATAAAAGTTAATGTAGAGATTCAAACTCCCAGTTTATTGGAAACTGGTGTTTCCTTTTGGGAATTTCACTACACTACAAAGAAAGAGGATCTGTCAGTGATAGCCTAAATATTAACTGACTGCAGGAGACTAACAAGGTCCTCTTTATGATCTGCTTGGTGGTAAGCCCCAGCCTTTCTGAGACTTACTGAAGTGTATCAAAAAGGTAAACAAATTGTTTATTTTGTTTGGTTTCATATCATTGTTATTATTTGCATATAGATACCTTACATTTTATTTGTTCCTTTTTAGCTAAGAGCAGACGGCAGTCAAAACCCTATAAACCTAAAAAGATTATTAAAATGGAAGGAAAAATTGTGGTGTACACAGCCTGCAATAACGGAAGTAGTTCTGTTATTTCTAAAGATGGAGAACTATACATGTTTGGGAAAGATGCTATTTATTCTGATAGTTCAAGTAAGTTAAAAATCTAACAGTTACTTTACTTTCATGCAAAAAAGATTCCAATATGAATCATTGGGCATAACATAGATGTGTCTAGAAAATTAACATTTGTAGTATGCTTTCTCTATATTCTTGGCATTTTCATTCAAATGTGAAACTTTGGGGAATATGTTTTATATAAATATGTTTATTTATATTTGTTGCTAAAGATCTGACATTCATTTCACACAAAGTGTGATGACGCAAACTTTCCCTTAGCCACTTTTTCTGGAAAGCTTTCCCTTCCCACTAAAGTGTTCATGTAACAATACTTCGGGTTAGTGTTAGTCACTATCAGCAGTCAGTTTTTTATAACAGCTTATTAAAAATTATTGAATTCTCTGTTTCTTCACTTAGACAGTGGAGTAGTATTTTTCTTATTTATTAGTCTAATATCTAACATCAATAATATCAAAGTCTCAAGACTTTTTATCAAGTGCCTGACTGCTAAACCTAAAATTAAAGAAGTGGATATGAGAGATAGAAGTAGCTAAATAGTTTTATAAGTTCTTATCTGATAGCCTTATATTACTTGGTTGCTGGATTTTCCCCCTAGTAATTAGCAAAAATATAGTGAATGAGTCATCCCACTTGGGAAGATTTTACATGAGACCCGTGTAAAATGTCTTTGAATTTTGCTGTAAAAAGGAAGCCAGAATAAATGAAGTTTATGACTGGAAAGTTAAGTGATTGTCCCAAGCAAGGATGGAGAAGTCAAGCATGTGGAAAATTTATAGCAGTTAATTATTAGCTGGAACCGCTCCTAGGTAATAGAAGTGCTGACTTAATGTGGTAACATTCAGATTCTCAGTGGGCTGAAATTGCTACAGTGAATCAGACTTTGGGCTAGCACATTAGTGTTTTAAAAATAATGTTCGGTATAACTGTTGCATGCTAAAATACTAATTGAAACCGAGTGTGAATGTGTAAGTGTTTGGATGGACCAGACTTTTTGCCTTTTTGCAGAGAGAGAGTTATTCATGGTAAACTTGTGGGTGCTGGTCAAAGACTGTAGACAGTCAGATTTATTACTAGCTGTTTTTACTTGGATAACCTTTACTTAACTTTCAGTTTTCCTTTTGCCCCCCCCCTTAAAAAGAGGACAAGGATAGTATCCACTTCATAGTTTATTTTTGTAAGTCTATAAGAACATTTAAGAAATGTTCTGCATAAAACCTAGAACATACAAGAGCTCAGTGTATTATCATTTGGTATTAGTACCAAATTTTGTTCCATGAAATACGTATCATACATATTTTTTTCAAGTGTGCTACATACTGAAATTAGGAATTTTTACAACTTAAATAATTGCCTTAAGTTTTGGAAATGTTTTTACTATATCTTAGAAAACTAACTCTTTAGTTGTTACTATTATTACTTTTTAATAAGGCTAAGGATGCTTTTGTAATTTTAAAATTATTGCAAATAAGGGTAGCAAATGGATAGGAAAAGCATACTGAAAGTAACATGAGGGAAGTTGAGGAATTACTGGGGTGGATTGTCAAAGAAAACATTGAGAGTTCAAAAACACTCTTTTTAAGGCTGATGATAACTCAACATGAAAAGGCAGTTGCTGCTAAGCTTAACGACCTAGTTAATCCCCAAGATTCAGGCAATGAAAGGAGAGAACCATCTCCTATAAGTTGTCTTTCAACTACCCATGTGTATCATGGACACACGTATACACTTGAATGCACTTGAATTTATTTACAGGAAGTAAATAAATTAACATATGTGCTTATACAATAAATACTATTACTGTTTTATAAAATCTTACAGGTTTTATAAAAACAATAGTGATTCATTATACTATTATAAATGTTTTACTATTTTTTTCCTGAGACAAGTCTAAACCGGTAAAGGATCATGACTTACTTGCACCTGTAGTAGATATTAGTGAGGGACTGGCCCTTCTGAGTACTGTTCGAAGGTATTGGCACTTGGAACAAGCAGGCAGGAGAAGTTATCTGGAAATAATGTTACAGGAAATATTTGTCCCAACTACATGTAATGTTTTTGATAATTATCTACCAGTAGTTCAGTCATCTGTTTTCCTTGTGGTGTATTATTTTTCCCAAGAAAACAACTTCTGCATTGAAGTTGTTCTTTAGGTACAGAATGATTTTTGTTGTTTTTGTTAATTTTGTATCTTTCTTTCTAGGTTTGGTGTCTGACTTGAAAGGCCATTTTGTAACTCAGGTAGCAATGGGCAAAGCTCACACTTGTGTTTTAATGAAGAATGGAGAGGTTTGGACATTTGGTGTAAATAATAAAGGACAGTGTGGACGAGACACGGGTGCTATGAACCAAGGAGGGAAAGGTAGGAGTTTAATTTTCAGATATTAAGAATCATGTGTCTTTTTATTAGCTTTTTGGAACATAGTGAAGAATCTTACTCTTTGTAAAATGATGACTCAGGCCTTAGAGATGGCTCAGCAGTGCAGAGCATCTGCTGCTCTTCCAGAGGACCCAGGTGCTGTCTCCCCTATCGTGGGGTGACTCACTCCATTTGTAACTCTGTTCCAGGAGTCTGACACCCTGGTACATGTTTATAGATGCAGGCAAAAATCACATAAATAACAATTAAAAACACTTTTAAATGAATGACCCTTTAATTTCTTATAAATTTAAAAACCCTCAATTTTTATTTTGTAATAACTATTGATAAAAGTCTATCTTTGCAAAAATAATATTTTTGGTTTTTGGCAAGTGATGTTCCTAGCTGTTTAATATTTAAAAAAATCTACATAAATAGTAGTAGTACTTCTTTAATTTAACATTTTGATGATGAATTATTCACGGAAAACAGAATTTTCAAATGGTTATCTTCAGTTTTAACTATTCTTTGGCAGTAGGTTATCAACAAATATTATCCTCTTTGTTTAATCATGTATTCTACCTAAAGTAAAATTTCAAATAGCTAAGAAGAACTTAAAGAAATGGTCAACATTCTTAGCTATCAGGGAAATGCAAATCAAAATGACTCCAAGAATCCATCTTACACCTATCAGAATGACTAAGGTCAAAAACACAAGTGACAGCTTGTGCTGGCAAGAATGTGGAACAAGGGGGACTCTCCTCCACTGCAGGTGGGAGTGCAAGCATGTGCAGCCACAGTAGAAATCAGGATAGCAATTTCTTAGAATATTACAAATCAAATCTATCTATAGACCCATTGATTCTACTCCTGGGCATGAGTCCAAAGAATGCTCTACCATACCACAAGGATACTTGCTTGGCTATGTGAGTTTGGCCTTTTAATGACTTAGCCACCTCTGTAGCCCCAAGCTGATTTCTTGATTAGACATAGGTACCTTGTCTGTCTGTGCCTTAGGTTGTATGCTAACATAAGAGATAAATGAATAAGTTTGATGAGGAATAAGATAAAGTAAATCGTAACTTTGATTATAGCAGGTTTCATGTATGTTCTTAAGGTGGGAAATAGTTGTTTTTAGACATGGAAATAATCTACATAAAATGATAAACTGATCTGTCTAACAGGGTTTGGAGTTGAAAATATGGCAACAGCAATGGATGAAGACCTAGAAGAAGAACTAGATGAAAAAGATGAGAAGTCCATGATGTGCCCTCCAGGCATGCATAAGTGGAAGCTGGAGCAGTGCATGGTATGCACAGTGTGTGGAGATTGCACGGGCTACGGAGCCAGCTGTGTTAGCAGCGGCCGTCCTGACAGGGTTCCTGGAGGGTAAGACAAGATTTCCTACTGAAGAGAACAAGCATATTCCCCCTTTGCTTTTGTTTTTGTCTTTTGTTGTTTTTCAAAGTTATCTCAGAGTGTACATACCTACCTTTTATGTGTATGTGCATAGGGTAGTGGTGTCTTGGGTTCAAACCCAGATCTTTCTTGGTACGTAATAGGGAAGTACTCTACCTCTGAACTACTCATTCAGCCCTAAACTTATTACAATTATCTTCTGCTGTATTGAGTTCATCTTTAAGTTTCCTTTCCTTTTATTTGATTTATTGAAGCCATTATTTAAAATTAAATTATAATTCTTCTCAAGTCTTGGGCCTTATTTGTATTTTTTTCTAAACTTTCTAAATGCCAAATGTAATTGATCTTTTCTAAGTAGAATTAACAAATATATGGGTTGCTTGAGTAGAAAGGCATGATGCAACTTTAGAGAGAGAATGTACATATCTATCTACTTATAGACTCTTGTTTTAAGGGTTTGTCCTACTTAGTGCTTTTTTTTTTGTCAACACCATACAGACCTATGCATACCTGGAAAGAGGGCTTCTTAATTGAAAAAATGCTTTTATAAGATTGGTCTGTAGACAAGTCTGTGGGGTATTGTATTGATTATGATTGATATGAAAGGATCCTGTCAAAGACAAGCAGTAAGCAGCTCTCTTCTGTGGGCTCTGCATCAGTTCCTACCTCCAGGTGCTTGTCCTGACTTCCATCCATGACAGACTATAATGTAAAACTATGAAATGTAATAGATCCCTTTTCTCTCCAGTTTGCTTTTGGTTGTGGAATTTATCACTGCAATAGAAACCCTAACATAGGGTTCTATAAGATTGTTAATGCAAAGATCATATGTAGGCAGATTTTCTGTCTTGTGTGCCAGCTCCCAAATAACCACATGGAAACTTACTGTTAATTATTATAGCCTGGCCAATAACTTAGACTTGTTCTAATGAGCTCTGTAATTTAAATTAGCCTATTTCTATTAATTTTCTTTTTACTTCGTGACATTATTACTTTTACTCAGTATGGCCTATGCTGCTTTTGTGATTATTTTGATTAATTTTGATCTAGAATGATTCTATGTTTCTTTGTAAGCAGTGTTAGAATTTATTCCCTCAAACCTTTCCCATCCTTTTTTATTAAAATTCAGTCCCCCAGACTCTGAGCTTGATCCAGAATAAAGGATCCAGAAATATGAACCTATTTCTGAATTTTCTGTGTCCGCCTAAAATTAATTTTCTTTAAATACCCCTTCACAGATACATAGTTTTTATTGACTATACCTATCTTATACATAGTCAAGTATAATAATTTTTGTTAATAAATCAAAATGAATATATGAAGAAATTTAGGGTACTAAGAGCTTTTAAAGATGACTTCAAACATCATAGATCATACTTTATTATTATAGTTACATAATATAATAATTATATAACTTATAGTGCATTTAATGTTAGACACTTTTTGTGGTAAGGCATATATAGCATAAAACCGATCATTGTTATCAGTACAATGTATTGTGTGTACAAATATACACTACATTGGTTTTTAGTATTTCTTACCCTTATGCTATAATCACACACACACACACGTAGTTCATCTTGAAAACCTGTAACTCTACTCATTAAACAGTTATTGCCCATTTCCTCTTCTCTTCTATCCACCATCATACTTTCTGTTTGCTTACTCTAAAGATGTCATACATGTGGAACATATGTTTTTAGGTCTTTTCACTTTCTAATTCACTTAGGAAAATGTCATCAGAATTTATACATATTGTAACACAGTTCAGAATCTCCTTCCTTCAGAAGAAATTGAAATGTATGTTTGTTTCCTTAGGCTTTTGTCCACGGACAGACAAGAGTTGCCTCCATATCTAAGCCATTGTGAATAATACTATCATACGCTTAAGTAGACAGTTTAACTCTTGGGGATTCTGCTTGGCCTTCTTGTTTATACTAAAGTAGTGGAATTGCTAGATCATGGTAATTCTAGTTTTAATCGTTCAGGAAATTTTTACTGTGTTTTCTACTTCAACTACCACTTTGCATTTCCACCAAGAGTGCATAAATCTTCTAGTTTTCTCCATGTTCTCTGTTCCTAGCTTTGTCTTATTTGTTTGACTTTTATGGCCCCTAAGGTGTGTGAAATGGCTCCTGTTTAGTTTTGATTTTAGTTTCCATGATGAGTAGTGATGCTAAGTATCTTCTCATTTGTTTCTTAGCAAGCTGTAGCTCTTTGGAGAACTATCAATTTAAGTCTTTCACCAAGACTTTAATTGGGTTACTCTTTTTTCTTTTTTTTTTTAAACTTACTTTTGTAATTGTCTGTTTACTGTAAATCTTAATCCCTCGTGAAATACATTATTTTAAATGTGTCTATGACCTGGCTTTTAATTCTGTTGATACTAGTTTTTAATACAAAAACATTTTTAAATTTTTGTATAATTTTAATAAACAAGTCCAATTTGTTTATTTTTGTGGTGTTGTTGCCTGTGCCTTTAGTGACTTATCTAAAAACATTACTAAATTCAAGAAATTATTACCATACATACCATACATAGAACATCACTGATACATCATGAATTGTTTTCTAGAAAAAAGTTTAACACATTTATTGTATATATTGTTGTTGTGTGCATGCCATCATGCACATGTGGAAGTCAGTGCTTGATTCAGAGGAGTCACTCACTTCTCTCTTCTTATATGCAGGGATCAAAGTCAGGTCATCAGACTTGGTGCCTAGTTCCTTTACCTGTTTCCCCTAGAAAAGCTTCTTTATAGTTTTAGGCCTTCCATTTATTCCTTTGAGTTAATGTTTGTCTATGGCATATGACAGTAGATAAAGACCTAATAGTATTGTGTCATATGTGGATATCTAGTCTTCCAACACCATTTTTTGCTTAGGCAGAGCTCTGCTATGTTGTGTTGAATAGAATTAATCAAATGGGAGTCCTTGCTTTGTTTCCAGTCTGAAAGGAAAAGCTTTCCATCTTCATTGAGTGTAGTGTTCATTGTATGTTTTCATATGCGGCTTTGAAGGTGTTGAAGTAGTTTTCTGCCATTTTAGTTTGTTGAATTTCTTAAATAATAAAATTATGTTGAATTTTGTTAAATGTTTTTTGTGTAGATTAAGAAAATTATGCATTTTCCCCTTTGATACTGTTATACTGGTATAGTATATGATTTTCCAATATTACATTTCCGGAGTCCCACTCTCGTGGTATATTATCTTCGAAGTATGGTGTTTAGTTTGGTTCTCTAGTATTTAGTTAGATATTTTTGCCCCGATTTTTCTGAAGGCTATTGATCTATAGGGTGTTTTAATTTCTTTATTCATTTTAATGTCTTTAGTTAAATATCAATGTAATTCAGAATGAGTAAGAAATCTCTGTTCTTCAATCTAGAGAAATTCAAAGACCAGTTTTATAAATGATACTTTAAAATAATTTCAATTGAAAAATCAATAGGGAATCTTATAGCATACTCATTACTGTAAAGTACATGATCTTCCAAATTGTTATTGATGCCTGTTCTTCAAATCTCCCAGTTTTGTAGGATACATTAACAGTTCATTTGAACTGCTGCCATACAGATCTTGCTCTTGTACCTTTACAAATCTGTGTTACTATGCATGTGACAGGGCTATTAAGTTTTAAAAGACCAACTAGTAAATCAGTAAAGCTATGATTTCTGCATCTGCATATAATATCCAAGATATTAGTTCTTCAGTGTCATCCTAGCCAACTTCAGGGAATAATTTTCTCTTTATTTTGTAATAAACACATTATATGGTTTTCAATTTGTATTAAAGTGAAAAAGAAGCAGCAGTGAATTAAGTAGCTTCAGTGAAAAGAGAAAAATGGGACATGGTAGTATGCCAAGAATGAGCAGGAAGAGACAAATGTAATGCTGATAAGCTGACTGATTGCTGAAGTCTGACAGCACCCCCTTAGCTTCTCTGAAAACAGAGTTAACTTGTATTTGCTAGCCACCAGTCCATCCTGACTCTTAGTGCTAAAACTGTTGCTACTTACTGAGAAAACTTGTAGAAGAATGTACAGTAATAGGTAACTGGATGGAAATAGCATCTGTTTGGATTTTATGTAAAAATATATTAGTTGTACTCATTATTCGCATTATTTTTTGAAAAATTCCTACTTTCCTTTATAATCATTGGAAAGGTGGTTATAGAATACTTTCAACTAAGTCTGTTTTTGTTTGTTTGTTTGCTTCTACATAGGATTTGTGGTTGTGGTTCAGGAGAATCTGGCTGTGCTGTGTGTGGATGTTGCAAGGCTTGTGCAAGAGAGCTGGATGGTCAGGAGGCACGACAAAGAGGGATTCTTGATGCAGTGAAAGAAATGATACCTTTAGACCTCCTTTTAGGTAATTTATTTATTATGTTGACTATCTTGCCCTCAATAGCAATTATTATAGTTTAAATATTTTCTATCATATACATGTTAAAATCATGGTGATTACCCTAATACTTTTGATAATTAAAATAGCCATGCAAGATACTCTTTTTGTTTTCTTTTTATGAAAAGAATTCTTAAAATAAAACATTGAGTATTAAGTTGTTTTTTGCTAGCTTTTACTCTACTGAATTTTGCATAGGTATAACTATTATATGCTATATAACGTGCTCTTTTATTATCTTGGCCAATTATCTAGCTGTCCCTGTACCTGGGGTTAATATTGAAGAACATCTTCAGTTACGGCAAGAAGAAAAACGGCAGCGTGTCATTCGAAGGCACAGATTAGAAGATGGAAGAGGTAAGATGTAGCGACATAGAAAAGGTGCAGGGAAACTTTCATGTTCTCTCTGAGACCATTGAAACGTTGACAGAATACCCTCATTTTGTAAGAAGTCAACAAAGCTTGTAACATTCCAGTACCATGTGAAAGCTACAGGAACGTATTTGTGACATTTCTAATTATGCTAGTAAAAATCCATTTATTTCAGTAGCATGCTAATCACCTCACAGTAAAATGTGTGTGATGTAACAGCAAGATGGCTCATGCCCAATAATCTCAGTACTCCAGTGTTACGACAGGAGGATTGCTACAAATTCCAAGCCTGTCTGCAGTTAAACTGTTCAAAAAGAAAAAATTGTGCCATTGCAAAATATAAATACCATTAGTAATGAGAATTACAAATATAAAGATCAATGTTTTACTCAGACTTTTGTCTCATCTATATTTGACCATGGGCCAAAACTTAGTTTAACCTAGACTTTTTATTTTACAAAAAAAAAAAAAAAAAAAAAAAGAGAGTTAAAAGTCTTATCTGCAAAGACAGGTGTATTGCTCTTATTATTTATTATTTCCTTATTGTTTGGGACACTTTCTTGGCCTGAAAATATTTTTAATATTTGTTGTATATAAATGAGATTTCAATATGTATCCAGTAGGCAGAAATTAATATTATGTTACTAAAATTGTTCTCCCACAGAATTGTTTCTATCTACAATTAAGACAAATCTTAAAAAAAAAGTCTGTACTCTTATTGTGTTAAGCAAATTCTTAATCAGCAAACTGTATTGACATCACATATCTTGAATATTTCTTAGAAAGTACAGGATATTTGGTGCAGAAATAAGCTTATTACTGCTTTTACATGTTTTTAATCAACTCATGGTAGCTATTACCGTCATTGTCCATTTTTTTCTTAGTTATTCTTTATGAAATACAATAAGTAATAAAATGGTGTACCTAAAAAAAAATCTAAGAAACTTTTGGAGTGTAGGGGGTTATTGTTATAGGAACTTAGAATCAGTGTTGACTGTTGACTTCATGCACATAAAGTTATGGGTTTTAAAATATTTTGATGAGATTAATGCATATACTGTTCTTATTTACATTTCATAAATGTTTTGGAAACATTCTGTTGTATATTTCTTTTATTAGTATTTTTGTTTAAGGTTATTTTCTCCTTACTATGCATTTTTTTTATTCTTTGGTCTGTTAGATTGGGTCATATGAATTGACTTACAATCTCAGTAATTTATAGATTTTATCCAAAGTAGAGCTTTTACGTATTTCAGTGTGTCTCAAATGGAGCATCATTACATGGGCACTTACCACAAGTACCAGTTCTCAGGCCCTACCCCTGTCCTGCTGAATCTGGGACTTTGATATTAGGGCCTAACAAGATGATCTTTAGGAAGATTTTCGGGGGTTCTGGTAATACCACACTGGTAAGCCAATATTTTAGGTCAGTGTGGTTCAGAGTATTTTTCCATCATTGTTTTCTGTGTGAGTCACTGCTGGGTGAGTGGTCAGTGTTCAGTGCTGGAGAAGACTGCTTGTCTGTCTCTTCCTATATAAGAACAGTGATGATAGCTCCCACTCTTACGTATTCATTAGTGAGGAACTTATTCCCATGTGTGTATGGCGAGGGTTTAGTTATGTTACTCACTTGTTTTCTTCATCATATTTTCAATCTGTTTTAGTTGTTTCAAAGTTGATTAACATTTCAGCCCTTAGCTATGTATCAAAGCCTATTTAATCAATTAACCTATTAAGGTTTATTGGTGCAATTTCAATACTGTTTATATGACACAAGCTGTTGTCTAATGCTGTCACTCTCAGTGGCGCCTCAGCTGGATAATTTACAGTGATAGCCTAGCTATACTACTGTAAGGATAAACCTTGGGCACTTAACCTCCCTGACCTCAGTTCCTCCCCTTCAGTGAGCAACCGCTGTGCCTGCCTACCTGTGTTGGTGAAGTGCTCAGTGGTGATGGCTGCTGAGTCATGGTGGAAGTAGTCCATTTTCTTTCCCGCTTTAGCTTTGACGTGGTTGCTTTTCTTACAACATTTTGATTCTGATGAAGAAAAGTCCCCCTCTGCTTGTCTAGAATAACACAGATTCCATTTTGATACGTAAAAATTTCTTTAGTCACAAATTAGAATATAAAAATAAATTTATTGCAGTCTATAATTCTAAAGTAGCCATATTGATATTTCTATTGCTAGGACTCTAAAAGTGTTATTTGATTGATTTGATAAATGAAATACAGTATTAGTTCAAATTTCTATGCCACATGAAAGTCTTTTAAAACTAAAATATATGGACAATTTAGGAAGTATCAGTTAAAAAAATCTGTATATCAGTTAAAAAAGATTTTCATGCAAATCTATAAACAGAATTTTGGTATTTCTTTTAAAATTTTATATATAATTTTGCTTATAGTTATTATAGGTGATTTTCTCCTATAATACATATTTGTATCTGTTTTTTAATAATGCTTTCTAATTTTTTAAAACTCTTTATTGCATATAAAATAAATAAAATAATACAAGAATTTAGGTCCTTTTCTTTGATTCAGTTACAAATTTTACTTATTTCATTGTCATCTTCTAATCAACGTTTTATATATTTCTGTTTATATGCTGAATTTTGTCTTATAGATTTGTTATAAACTTTTTTATATTTTGATAGATCATTTTCTTTGTTCTACAGTGTTCCCATTATGTTAATAATGTTATTGGTCTATTTTAGATGTTTTCATATTTCTCTCAATTGAGATACAATTTCTGGAGATATCTATGCATTTAAAACATATGGGCATATATATTTAGGGAAGTGGCCTATTATATATATATATATATATATATATATATATATATATATGGAAGTGCCCTGTTGTTATATATACATTTATATATGTTATATATACATTTGCAACATTTTATTTTTATTTTTGATTAATTCTTAATTTAGAAAAGCATCAACCGTTTCTTTCATAAAAATGCTTCATAAGTTTCAATTTAATATTTAAAATCTCTTCTATTGAAGGGATACCATAGTATATAAATGTAATTTTTGTATGGGTTGATTTTGGATTCTTGCCTCAATTAATAAGATACAATTTTAATAATCACCTTTGTGCTGAAATTTCTTTATAATTTTTAAAGAATTTTGCCAAGGATAAATGGGAAGAAGTAGAGTTTCTAAGTCAAAAGAGAGAAAGAAAGAGACAGACGCAGACAGGAATAGGAACAGGGAGTGAGGGAGGGAGAGAGAGAGAGAAAGAGAGGGAGAAGGAGAGGAATACATGTGTAGTATGTGTGTCTGTGCATGTGTGTGTGAGCAGGAACATCTATCCATGTAAACATTTTTGGAGGCCCTGGGTGGATGTTGGAAATGTCTTCCTCAGTAACTCTTCACCTTCACCTTAAATTCCCCACCTTTAAGGGTCTCTTCCTTATATCTAGAATTTCCTTTTCAGCTGAACTGCCTAGCCGGAGAGTTCTGGCTGTCCACTTCTCTCTGCCTTACTCTTCTGGGGTTACAGATGTCCTTGCTCATGCCTGCCTTTTAGTGTAGGTTCTGAGAATTTTCTTTCAGGTCCTCATGCTTCTATATCAAACACTTTACCAGTCCCAAGAATAATTTTTACATTATTGGTTTATATCATTAATAGTTATCTGAAAATTTTGTCTTATTTAATGCTCCCATTGATTCTCCATTCTTTTTACCTGCCTGTGAATTGGCCCAAAATAAGTATACTTTATATATATATATATATATATATCAAATTTTGTAGTATTTCAGGCTTGTTTTAGTCACTGTCTTCCTACTGAAATACACCAGTAAGTTGTACTCATTCAGACTTTTTAAAACCTTCGTAGCTTTTTTTTTAAACTTTTGAGAACCCTACTGTTTCCATCTTAGTTTAGACCACCTCTTCTTTTCAGTGTTGCCGCAAAAGTCTTGTTCAGATGTTCGTCACCCCATTATTATCCCTTTGCAAGCCAATATTCACTGTTATCCAAACTAGTTCTTATGCAGTGTTCTAATTAGTAGCACTTCTGTATTTACAATCAAAAGAATCTTGACTGTCTTCATGTTCAGTTCTCATTCTTTTCCCTGCAGGCTTGAATCTGTTTGTATTCCTATTTCCAGCACACACACACCCTTTTATTCATCAGTGAACCTTTGTAGTATTCCATTTATTTTATTAGATATGTTTAGGTGGTGTTTCTAGTATTCTTTCAATCCTTGCTTTCCCAACATTTGTTTTTCTCACTGTCCCTTTAGTGTGTTTCTTTTTAATATACGCTGCTCATAACTTCTCAATAGGTTGTGTGTGTCCCACACTAGACTGTATTCTGGTCATATTTACTAGTTGTTACCTCATTTGGAGCTTAAATTGGAATATCTTTATTGAGTGACTGAAAACAATTTTGGAACTTCTGATTACCTGCAGAATGGAAGTTTATTCTATTAACATTACAGGTTTGTTTTGAGCCTGGGTCACACTACGTAGATCAGATTGGACGGAAGTCAGGATCCTCCCAAGTGCTGGAATTATAGAGAAGTACCATCATGCCAGGCTCACAAACTGATTTCCCATGACTCTATAACCTTTTTGTACTTTGGTTTCAGGGTTTTTCAGACTGAACAATATTGCTTAACATTCTCAAGTTATTCTAAATCTTTTAACTGCAATATCTTCCTTTCCATTTCTCTAGTTAACTCCACATTGTTTTAAAACCTGAGTCAATTAAATTGAACATAGGTCTTTTCTTCATAAATGACACACAAATGTCTTTTTTTTTGTACTTGTTATATAATACCATACAGTTGTTTTCATTTCTGTGTTCCTATTGTGGTCCCATGTCTTTATAATTATATCTGTGGTAGCTAGTATCTACTACTTACTCAGTAGCCAAAGTTTTGTGAATAAGTGAATGATCGCGTTCTGTACCTGAAAAACAATTTCAGTATACAAGATACAATGCTGTTTTATAGCTTTAGGTTTCTAGCCAATGTACTGTATGTGTTTATACATCAGAAGATTCCTAAAAGATTAAATTTAGTGAGAGACTAATTAATAAATCAATAGCTGTATTTTTCTAGGTAAAAATATTTTCATTAGACTCCAAAGTCAGAAAGGGGTAATATAACTTATTATATTATAAGTTGTGATTCCTTCAGTATTATTCTTTAATGGAAAGTAATTAAGAGTAATGTATGCTAATTTCTTTAATAAGTCACCTCATAGTCAATACATAATGAGTAAAAAAGACATTTTGTTCTTATTGAAAGAACTTTGCTTCCTTTAGAAATAGAGCTCAGTTTATATAAATTTACAGCATTATAAGGAAATAATACTTAATTCTTCTAACATTAAATTTTCATGTTTGTATTATAATTAATCATTTAAAATATTTTTCTTGCCTTTTCAAAGTATTGGTGCTACTCATCTTTTTGTTGAATCTAGGAACATAATCTAGACGTTTCTTTATTCACTTGTTTTATGTTTGCTAAAGAATACCATATAATTAAACTGTAAAATTTAAAATTTATTATGACTGTAGTTTCAATTTTTCCATTATTAGCGTAATTAATTAAATTGAAGACCAGTAGAGAGTCATGAAAAATTTTCAGCATTTATATATCTTCATAATTATCTTTTCAAATGCTAATGGGTTAACTCTCAAACTTAGAGTAAATTTTGAAGACTTTGTTGATTATTCTACTTATGTTCTTAAAGTGTAGTCCAACTTACTTTTTCTTTTCAAGCTAAATGTTCACAGGAAAAAATGATCTTTTAAAATTTTTATCAAAGCTATTTTGACTGTAAATATTTTCCTTAAGAAGTAAAAAAGGGAAGTAACAAATGTGTATGATTATATTTTATATAATGATGCTTCAGAAATAAATGGCTTAATGAATGTTAACTAACGTTCCTAAAATGTTAACTGAAGTAGATAGTCCTATCTACTGTCTATATGAGACTCAATCTCGGTTATTCTTGTTTCTACACATAGATATTTATTTATGTATGTGCTCACTCGTAAGTGTTTAGGGTTTGCTTCTGAACATCTAGTCTGATAATACTTTTACAACATGTAGAAATGTCAGTAACAATTTCACCTTGGTTTTATAGAAAAGCTGATAAAGATCTGGAATTATCTGGAATATCTTATTGATTAACTTAAAAATTAGTTGTGTTCTGTTATTTCAAAAGGAAACAAAGTTGTTTTTATTCAGTATATGTTTACTAATCTTTAATATATGTTATTGAAAAATACTTTTAAGATTATTTTAGTAGAAGGTATAGATTATCTGTTTGAGACTATTAGGAAATGTCCAGTTCCTTTAAAAATATAAGGTTGGATTTTTCACTTTATATACCATACTTGAGACAGTAATGTCTTAGATGGTGAATAGGTCATGGGATGGGAAATTGGAAAAAAGTAGAGTCCAAAACAGTTAAAATAATTTTCTCATGCGTGTTTGCTTTATTTTTATTCATTATAGTGTTTTCATTTTGTGAGCTTTTCTATGCACATACAAAATGTTTCTCCTCAGGCCCCCTTGTATTTGCTGGTCCTATTTTTATGAACCACCGAGAACAGGCTCTAGCCAGACTCAGATCCCATCCTGCTCAGCTAAAGCATAAACGGGACAAGCACAAAGGTATTTGGTCTTCCTTATCACCTAGGTGGGATGCTCTCCCAGCCTCTTCCACTCATTGGGATTTTGTTTCTGGGAAAATGCATAAACTGACTCTGCTGCTTTGCTTCTGTGGGTGGATAGCCTGAGGAGAAAGAGCACACTGAGAGTGCTGCTGTGTGTGGATGTGTGCTTCTCTCTTTGTTGTTGGGAGTGTGTTCACAGTGTGTCTCTTTCGTTTATTTCCCTGTATCCTAATTTAAAAAGGTAAAAAGTATCATTCCTTTCTCTTTTGATTCTTTATCCTTGGATTTTTGATGATCATAGTGTAGAGTTTTAGTCCTTCTCAATGTTTTTAATATGGTTTAGCATTAACAAAATTATTAAATACAGTATGTAAAATATGTTAATACTGCCAATGTATTTTCCTGTTATTTTAAGGCTAACAGCGTACAGGAATATAGAAATAAATTCACTTGCTATCTGATTGCCATATAGAAAGAGATATAAGTAGAGGATAAAAATATATAAATGTTGTAGTTTTCAAGAGAGGTCAGAGTTCTTACTAAAGAGAGAGACTGAGAGTCTCCTTCTGCATCATTTATTTCATAAGCAGAGGTCTGGATTATAAGAATAATCCCAAGATGTGCTTATAACTAGTTTTGAACTGCTAATTGCAGCTAAGCTAATATCAGGAAATAATTAGTGAAGAAAAAATTTTATTTTTTAAATAAATTATATCTTGATTTCTAACATGGGAAACAGATACTCTTCATTAGCAAGTCCAAATTATATCTGATGTTTCCTAAAATGTCTAAAGTTGGCCTGGATATAGTTGAAAATTTTGAAAGTATATTCTGTATGGACAGGTTAATCTAACTGTGTATATCTTACTTTTTTTTCTTTGGCCGAAAGACTTTAACCCATCTTTTAAAAATTACTTTCATGGACTGGAGAGATGGCTCAAAGGTTAAGAACACTGGCTACTCTTCTAGAGTCCCTGAGTTCATTACCCAACAACCTCATGGTGCCTCACAACCATCTGTTGTAAGATCTGCTGCCCTCTTCTGGCCTGCAGGCTACTGCCAGCCAGAACACCATATAATATAAATATAAACACCCTATAAATAAAAATTTTAAAAAACTAACTTTTAAAAGTGACTGATAGTGCCAGCTTTCTTACTTGCCTTTCTCAGATTGTCAGTTTGCTACTCAAAGCAGACAAAACATGGAGTTCAAACTTAAGTGTTTTAAATGTAATATCACTTGTTAATATAGGATTTGTGTTTGCTTTATTTACTGGGTAATCAAACAATTCATGTATATGAAAATCTGTAGAATAGTTTTTAAATTATGTAAATTAATTTTTTATTTGCCAGAATCTGTGATATCATACTCATCTTTTAGTGCAGATGTTCTTAATTTCTTTTATCAATAGATGTATGACTAGGATTCTAAGATTTTCCCTAAAGTAGAATAATATATTCCCATTTCATGATACAGATTAAAATCTTAGTTTCTTATGGATGAATCATACCTTTAAAAATTGTTTTGGGTATAGTATTAAATGTAGACTGGTGTTACAAATTTAAATAGTACTTCCCTTAATGCTATAGACTGGAAACTCTTAAACAAAAGCTAGTCTTAAATCACTTTTGTGTGCCATTGGATTATTCTTTCTAATACTGTAACAGTCTTCGAGATGGATGTGGGCATTCCAGTGAAGAGCCAGGTTTGTTTGTTCATTTATGTATTTTTCCTGGTTTTATAGAGTAAGTCAGTTTCATCTCTTTACTCCCGAATAAATGTAGTGTTAACTTATGAGATAGTGTCCTATTTCTGTAAATGATAATTTACCACTCACTACTTCTTGCTTGCTTATTATATTAATTGGCCAGCTATTATTCACTGTCCCGTCTTTTATTCCTCTCTTTCTATTGACTGCTCTTATTACATTTCACTATCTTTTAATATTTTTCCTTTATACACTTTTTCTTTTATTACTTTGGCCTATAGTTTATCCACTTAGAAGTTCACTGTGCTAATTGTTGTCTTCTGACCTAAGTTTAATTATAAAATATGTTGTGGTTACAAGTGTAGGATGATAAGAGTTATTTTTCTGCCCTGTAGATTTTTAAGGGTTAAAAACTAGCTTTATTAGCAGCACTACTTCCTAAGATGGGAAGCTGAAGAGCGTTTGGTCAACTGCACGGAGCTCAGAGATACTTAGAGCATGGCAGACTTTGATTAAAAACTCGACTGTGTAAGACTGAAACGCTGAGTAGAATTCTTCGTAACATATATAGGTTGTTTGAAAATGGGATCATAAGCTAGATTTCTAAAATAATTCCTAGATTAACTTTATCTCCAGCTACTTCTCAACATCAAGGAAGTTTTTTGATATGTCATATCTAGTTAGGAACATCTGAATTATTATAGGAATAGTCTTTGAATCTATTTTAGAGTGACTGCTTGTGACATTTTGAAGACATTCTGCTAAGCACCTGGGAATATTTTCTGCTCTTTCTGTTTGGGAATGCTATAGAATATATTGGATATATTATGACCTTGATTATGGTTCAGTTTTCATCCTAAATCTTTTATACAACTGTACACCAGTTCATAAATTTGTTAGTCTCTTTAGCTTCCATGTCTTTATTTTATTAGCATAAGTAACTTGCAACCTGTATTAGTATAAAGACTATCTTAAATATGACATGCATGTATTATATTTGCACATGAAAATCCACCATGAATGCTAGCCTCAACTCTTTTAACTGCACTATTAGCTTCTGATTTAGAATTCTCTTGAATGTACAGAATCTGCAATTTTATTAAGTGTGTAAAGAATTTATAGTTTATTTTTTTAACTAGAGATTTAATGTGTCAGTGATTTGATGATAAGAAAAAACACACATGACCCTTATTTATGTTCAAATTCTAAATTAGTTCTACCATTTGTGACATTGGACTGGTTGCATAACCCTTTGAATATTAATAAATGGTAAAATAATACCTATGTCATTGGACTGTTATGCTGATTAAGCAAATAACAATGAACAATCATAGTAAATATTGATTGAATACTTTCTATATATTGCTTGATCCTCAAAAGAATATTATGAGGTGTGCACCATTATTGCTGTTTGATAAGTGGGAAAGCTAATTTAAAAGGTCCAATATCTAGTTGTTACACCATTAGCTAGGATTCTAGTCTAACCACTTAGCCACTGTGGCACCGAAAGTTTTATAATGTTTAGCACAAATAAAGTACTTAGGATATTGCAGGTACTGCTGCTCTTTGTGTTTTATTTAATGATTTTTCTCAAAGCACTCACTGTGTTCCATGATCAGTTTTAGGTTTGTATGACCAAGGTTAGCTCAAAAATGCATGGCTTGAAGTAAAAATTTATATGGTATCCAGTCCTTTAGATGTTATTTTATCTTCTACACAAATATGTCACAGAAGATAAATGCAACATTTTAAACACGTATCTGCCAAGATTTCATAGATTTAATATCATATGCTAGATACATTTGAACATCGATTAAAAAAGACAATTATGCACATGCCAACGGTCTATTGAGACTTATATTATTTTCTAACACAAGATGAAGTTCTTTCGCTGCTCATTAATCTTTTTGTAGTAATGAGTTTGAACATATTTGACCTTACTCAAGTGTACTTACTGATTCTTGATTTGGACTACATTTTCCAAACTTTAAAAAAACCTAAATTATTATAATTAAATTATATTTTTATATCAAATCCCAGTGTGTGTGCGTGTTTAAAAGTCTGCCATTGACTGAGACTCATTTTTTTTTTTTACTAAGACTTTCACAATCTGTGATATTAAGGTATGGTTTTATATATAGGATGCATTTTACATGAACACTTAACAAAAAGTTTCTAAATGGAATTTTGATTTCTCCAATAAAATCTTTCTTTTAATAATATGAATTTATTTACTAAATTATTAGGCCTTTAATATTTTCTCTTCTCTGATGCTATAGTCTTTTGTGGGATTTGTATCTAAATTAGCCTCTCATTCATAGGAGGAGAAAAAGCTTAAAGTCAAGGTAAAAGTTTCTAAGTGGAAAATACATTCATATAAAGTGGACTAATATTTAAAGTGTTTCTTTAAGTCTGGTAAAATGTGAAAATAACTAATGTGATTTTTAAATCACTCTTGCTTTTAATAATTTTATATATTTACCAGTTATGAGGAAGTTATAGAAATTCTTCCCATCTAGTGTCTGATTAAGTAAACTTTGGAAAACATAGTCTTGTTTTTTTTCCTGAGGTCATGAATGTATTCCATTATCTTCCCAGATGAGAGAGAAGCCTTTAAATGGGGGATACATTTCATCCGGACTGAAAGTGTTAGGACTTTTTATTTAATTTGTTTTTTTCTATGGTTTAATAGACAAACCCACATTAGAAAACTTAGCAAAAGAGGTATTATTTTTTTATCCCGTTATAGTAAAACCTCTCACTAATTCCAGTGTAGTTTTGTGATATTTTTTAATAAAAAATTCAAAGTAATTTCTTCCTCTGAATTTCCAGGGTCATACTTTTAAGGGGAAACCTGTCTAAAATCACTAGCTTTTCAAACCAAGGGCTCAAGAAATGAAGGATTCCTTCAACGTGCCTTCAACCTCTGGGTCCAGCAGTTAATTCTTGTATGTTAAAGGACTTTCATGTTTATGCTACATTTTAATGTAACGTTGACCTATTTTGAAGTCTGATGTAGGGGAGCATATTTTCTTCATTGTAGTATTTAATCTGTAATCTGTATTGCTTGAAGATAACAAAACTGAGCTTTAACTTAAATATCCTGATATTAATACTTCTTCAGTAAGTCACATGGGCCTACCCATTTTATGCTATTCCGAATTAGTGAGGTTTTACTCCCTAGTGTTAGTAAGTATTTAAAGGTTGTTAGAAAGTATTCAAAGTTTTAAGATGAAGGCCATTGTCTTACAAAGGTTACACTTTAGATAAAGTTTGTGTTAACTAAATAGTAATGAAAGTAACAGAGTGAATGAAATGAAAACTAAATAATTGGATGTTCTCATATTTAGTATTTAAAATGTGTGTCTGCATGTTGTATACATTTCTTTATCGTTCCCATGCTACCATGGAGTGCTTTAGCCCAGGTGCCCTGTGGAAATTCCTTCCAGATGTTCATTAGTACTGTGTGAAAGGAATTTGAGTATTGATATAAAGGTCATATTTGTTTCAAAAAGCAAGCTGTCAGTCTGATTAACACATTACCAACTTCAAATTTTAATATTTTAGAGTGTGAATGCTATGGTTAGAATATCATACATTTCTAAATCATATGTAGAGAACAGTGGTTGAAAGAAGCCTAAAGCAAGTTGAGAGGCAAATATGAGGAAAAGAATAAAGATAGAGAGAAGATTTGGTGGGCTACAGCGAGTGGGGACAGAAGAAAGCCACAGACTAGAATATGGAGGGAAGGAAAGAGAGGGAGATGAATGGGAATAGGCCATTGACCTACAGCATCTTCAGTAAAAATCTTTGGTCTTTATGCAGTTTTTAAGTTTAGTTGAGTTCTGCCGTCCTGGTAGGCAGAAAGGCAAGAGACTTTCTGAAAGCTGGATAAGAAACCTGTCATTTGTGAGTCTACTAGAATTTTGTAAATAGTGAGTACTAACAGTATCACTAAGTGAAATTACTGTTAAATGACTTTGCATGTTGTTATTTTTCCATATCAAATTTAAATTTCACATTCAAATTTTATTTCTGTTACTTAATTATGCACTTTCATTACACAGCTAATTAGCTGACTAGGTTTTATTTATACCTTAATCCTATTTTTATTTTTATTTGTTTAATAGTGTTTATAACTGAAATACACACACACATATATACATTTATGTGTATATATATTGTATATGCATAGATGTATATATATTTGCTCAGACTGTCTTCTTTGCAGGTAGCTTCTTGATCTATCACTTCTAACAATGACAGGGTCTTTTTGCTTATTCCTTTTAACATTTTTTCTTTTTTTCTTCCATTGTAAAGTATTTAAAAAATTATTATGAATCTGAATAATGGTTTAATCATTAATTATAACGTTTTCAGATGGAAGTGGAGATAGAGGGGAAAAGGATGCAAGCAAAATCACCACCTATCCTCCAGGCTCCGTGAGGTTTGACTGTGAGCTCCGAGCAGTGCAAGTCAGCTGTGGATTTCACCATTCAGGTAGCAGCTGAAACTTTGGGGTATACCTTCATTTTTACAATTGTGCATACCTTGCTTCTAATTGATGAATTCTAAGTTGTTGCCTGCATGTCAAGGCACAGTATTGTCAAGTTAATAAGTTTTTTATAATTGCAGAATCTCTTAAAAACTATAGCATGATGAAAGAGTACTGTACTTGTCCCCAGATCTAGCTTCTAATTTGTCTGCTGATAAACTCTCTAATTCAGTTCAAGAAGTTACTGGAGATGAAATAATTCCTGAATGCCATTCAATTCTAAAATCCCTGTCTCTTATAATATTACCCCATGTTTTATTAGTGCTAAAGTAGAAATATATATATCATTAAAATAAAATATATTTTAGTAAATTATTGGCATTCCATTTAAATAGCTTAAGTTACACTATTAAAAATGAATCTATGTTTTCTCCCTTGATAAGACATTTACAAATCTTTTTTTTTATTGAGAAAAAGAAAAAAAAAGTTTCCGCCTCCTCCCAGCTTCCCATTTCCCTCCCCCACCTCCCACCCTTCTCTCCCTCCCCCCACTTCTCTCCCCCTCTCTCTCCAGTCCAAAGAACAGACAGGGTTCCCTGCCCTGTGGAAAGTCCAAGGTCCTCCCCGCTCCGTCCATGTCTAGGAAGGTGAACATCCAAACTGGCTAGGCTCCCACATATCCTAATTTCTGTTGTTTTGTGGCTGTTTATAGTTGTTTAGAGACTAACCTACCTGCTTGCCTCTAACATTCTAGATATTAGAGAACAGAATTTTATATGTGCTTACCCATTATGAAGATAAACCAACATGTATCAATAAATGCTAATGTTATCTAATGGTATTTGTCAGAGTTTTAAAGTGTATAATGAGAAGCATGAATTTTATGACTTATAAAATAGTCTTCAGAAATAAAATTTTATTATTTTTTAATAAATGTAGAATTATGCAAGCTACTCTTGCCTAATTTTTATATTGTATATTTTTTGATACAAGATCTTATTGTGTACTCCTGGCTGGCCTAGAATTTACTGTATAGATGCAGCTGGACTCAGATTCACAGAGATCCCTTTGCCTTTGCTTTCCAAAGACTGGGAGTCAAGGTGTGCACTGCCACACCTTTCTTACCTATTTTTAAATTAATATTTTTCTTTTTTGAGAATTTTATACAATGTATTTTGATCACATTTCACTTTCCCCATCCCCCAAATCTTCCCAGATCTCTGCTTACCTCCATACCCACCCAGCCTTTTTTGACTCCCTTTCTCTTTTTTAACCCATTAAGTCAAGTTTGTATTGCCCAAAGACCTGCCCTGAAGTGTAGTTAACCTACCAGGCTTTACATCCTTAAATAAAATGCTATCAAATTCCAGAAGCTCATGTGCTTGTGATGGGACTTCATACCCACCTCCCCTGCTCCATGTTGAGATTTTGTCTGTCGTGGCCTTGTATGGATCTTGGTCATACTGTCACAATCACTGAAAGTCCTTAAATACACCTGCCCTTTTGTGTCTAGGAAATGCTGTTTCTTTGTAGTCATCTATCATTTCTGGCTTTTACAATCTTTCTACCCTTGTTCCATGAAGATTCCTTAGCCTTGTATGGAAGGGTAGTGTATTGATGTCCTATTTAGGATTGAGAACTCTGAAGTCTTTTATTCTCTGCAGGTTGGCCAGTTGTCCTTTTTGCTAACTGCCATCTACTACCAAAAGAAGCTTCTCTGGTGGGAGTTGAGAGATGCCCTTATCCATGAGTATATTCATAAGTCATTCGGATTTATTTTTGCTAAATAAATTATGTCCATTTAGCACAGTAACAATAGTAGAGTCTCCCCTGTGGTCTATAATCTGTCTAGCTACAGGTTGGCCCTGTTAAGGGTGTCAGGTGTGGTTTCTATTTAATGAAGTGAGTCTTAAATATAATCCAAAATAATAATCATGCCATTATTGTTCCAGGAGGATTATTTTGCCAAGATCGTCATTGTTGTGGCTCAAATGGTTCTAAATTAGGTAACAGTGATGATTACTTTCTCTGTGGGTAGTGTGTATATATCACTGTTAAAGCTAGCCAAGAGGGTGAATCCTCAAGAACCATTCTTGCTTGGCTTTTCAATTTTTTATGGTTCAGGTATGTAGTATGTGCAAGTATGCAGTAGGGTTTTGCCATCCATTTTTAGAGATAAACTAAGAGAATTTTCAATAGCTTAAAATGTTTAGAGGGACTCTATGAGACCACAGTGGACAAGAGCTAAAAAAGAAATGACCCATTCCTGGCATTGGATTGTTTCTATTTGTTGTTGTTGTTGTTATTATTATTATTATTATTGCCAGCGTGTGTTGTCTAGTTGTGGTATTGTCCCTCCACCGTAAGGTAACTTGATTTAAACTCTTGTTATATGTGTATATTTTAAGGAGCTTCTACTTTAATAGGTTCCCACGTGGCTTTTTCAAAGCTTGTCATGTAAGTTATCCCTCCCTATATTCTTTGCTGCCTTTCCATCACTCATTCATCTAATTTTTTTAATTATCTATTTTTAATGACTACACATTTAATAGTGAAAATTATATTGCTTTTATTATTGCAATAATAAAAATATAAAATGCTTATAATAAAACCATTAAACTGTTGGTTTCAGTGGTTTTGATGGAAAATGGAGACGTCTATACATTTGGATATGGGCAGCATGGCCAACTGGGACATGGGGATGTCAATTCCAGGTACTGACTAGCTTTATTTTTCTATAGTGTAATCTTTTTTCTCATATCCATTTCTTTTCCCCTTTTTGTTTGTGCGCGCATGTGTGTGTGTGTGTGTGTGTGTGTGTGTGTATGCAAGTGTGTGTACACTGAAATAATGCACTACTGCTTTTGCAAACATGCCCAAGAATTATTGGTGGTTTTTGATTGTGTGGTTGAGTTTTATGGAAGGTAGTTTATTTTGTAGTTTAATGAGAATAGTTGATAGTATTTTAGGTACAAGAGTGACTAGAACTACTACAAAATTCTTTTCAGTTACATTTTATTCACAAGTTCCTCCTGGAGATAGAAAAGGTACTGAATACACCAAGTTATCCAAAGATAACATTTAGTACTGCAAATCAGCTCTGTATGTCTGAAGTAGGTTATTGTGAAGAAAATCCATGTTGTTTAGGTCTACAGAGAGCAGACTTGTTTATCTAGTCAGCCTTGACTCAGAAGCTGAGTTTGTATAAGAGCCTACTTTCCATTCTGCCTCACTTCTCATTCTATAGTCAGTATGTGAAGTTGAGTCATTGCCAGAATCAAAGGGACATCTACGATTTCTTATTTATATTCCTTGAAAGAAAGGACATATTTTTCTTGTAGATATTAAGTAAACCCCACAATTTTCATTGTGTTAACTCACCAAACTTCTGTGCCATCATATAATAGTGGCCAATGATTCTGTAAGGTGTGTTGAGAATAAGTCAGCACTGTTCTGTTTCTCACTGAAGACTTATGGCATTGAAAGGTTTATCACAGTTACAATGGTTAATGTTGATATTTAACTGGTAATCGCACTGAAGTCTTGTGAAAGAAAGGATTTTGCAGTTAGACATGATAAAACCTGCGTTGTATGTCGTGAAAAGACCCTTTGTAAAGTCAGACTTGGTACATTAATATCATTCTACAAATAAATACTTGCCAATCAACATATTAGAATATGAAATGCTGTGTTGGGAGTGCTGGCACATACCTTTAATCCCAAGATTTAGGAAGCAGAGGCAGGTGGATCTCTATGAGTTCAAGGCCAGCATAGTCTACTGAGAGAGTGAGTTACAGGACAGCCAGGAGTGCACAGAGAAACCCTGTCTCAGAAACAAAACCAAACAAGTGTGTGTGTGTGTGTGTGTGTGTGTGTGTGTGTGTGAGAGAGAGAGAGAGAGAGAGAGAGAGAGAGAGAGAGAGAGAGAGAGAATGAAAATATTGATAATCATAACTATACTCAGATTACATCCCTCTGGTTATTTTAATTTCTGTGCAATATGAAAATTGAGCAGTATAAAAAAAGATCCCTGTCCTACTTTGGTGAAAGAAAGGTTATTTATATCAGCTTCTAAAATCAAGAAGTTACCTGAAAATCTCATCTGTTTTTCTGATTGTTCTAGTCACAGCACCATCATCAATTTGTAGTAAGTTTCTGAGGTAGCAAAATCACAGTGATATGCCCAGTTCTTTGGGTAACTCAAATTTATCATCTTTTGAAGTTGGAACAGAATTATGGTTTCTTAAAATTAAATATTTTAAAATTTTATTTATTTATTTAATAAGTACGAGTATTTCGTCTGCATGTGTGTCCGTGTATCACATGCATGTCTGGTGCTTCTAGAGGGAAAGAAAAGGAGTCAGATCCCACAGAGCTGGACTTATATCTGCTTGTAAGCCGCCGTCTGAGTGCTGGGGACAGAAATCTCCTGTCTTCTGCAAGAGCAAACAATGTTTTCAGCTGAACCATCTCCAGCCCCATGAGATGTGTTTTAATTTCCCAAAACTTTACTTTTCCAACATGAAAAATTTTACTCATGCTTTCATTTTAATGTGTAACTGAAAGACTCAGTACATGCTGTAGGGCAAAAAACCTGAACTGAATTCAGGGACTTGAAATTCCACCAATCCCTGAGCTCACCCCAAGCTCAGAACTTGAAATTCCACCAATTTCTATCCTGGATACCGCTACTCTGGAAAACTCTGCCCCCATGATGTAAGCTTGCTTCCCACTATGTTCTCCGTTTCTTGTATCTTGGGCAGAGACAGTCACCTCCGTGTTTTTCCCAATAAATTTCTTGTGTGAGGTTTGCTGAGCAATGTGACTGTGTGGTGTTCCTTGGATCCCAGCTGCCAGCTTACACTTACACGTGTGACTTTGGCAGAGCTAATTTGGGTGACACAGCATAGTCTGCCTTTATCATACCCTAGTGGATTCGAAATTCCTCCAGACCACTTCTGTCTTTACCAGCCTTCTTGGGACCTAGAGCAATCTGTGATTTATAAGATGTTAATTAAATTTGGAAGAGTTCATCACTTATTTGGAGGTATAATCCCACAAGTAACAAAGCCTCTACAGAACATGTATTGATTACCACAAAAGCAAAGCATGTATAGATGTTTGGCTTATATGGTTGGATGTATTTTTAAATGTTTCTATTAACCAAGTGAACATTATTCATAGCACATGTTAAAATATATTGACTAATATAAGGAAACTATTATAGTGTATATAATGATAAAATATAGAGGAGATATTACTGATATTCTCTTAACTGTCATTTTGTCAGCTTCCAGCTTGGGTCTTGATTTTTTTTTTTTTAAAGCATGTGGTAACTATTTTTAGTCAAGTTTCTTAGCCTTGTGTTTTGGGTTTTTCCTTTATTAAGTAGTATAAAATGTATCGTCCTCAGATGTATGTATGAGAATTCAGAGATGATGTAGGTCATATACTTATCATGGAACATAGCCTGCAACAAGTATTCAATAAATGCTAAACATTGCTATTAGTGCCTTTTAATATTTTAACTCTTTTAAGCAATAGCCCATGCTAGAGTCAAAGCTGATGCTGTTGCCTCAATTGTCTTTCACTGTACTAACCCCACTCTTGGTGCTTTTGGACAATGGATGTCCAAAGGTTTATAAGGCTTTTACTCATTTATTCCTGAAATTGGTCTAATAAGATTTAAAAATTTTAAATTTGTTTGTTTTGTTCATTGTGCTTCTAAGTTTCTGAATTCCAAAGTAATTTACCATTTGCTGTAAACTTAAAGACAGATCTTCAGAACTATATAGTTCTGGTACATTGAAAATAAGGTAATATTTCTGAGTTTTATCTTTTTTTGCTTGTCCTTCTACCCAAATACACTGTTTGATCATAGTGTCTGAAAGTATATAGAAAGGGTTCACATCCTTGCCTCATCACTTCCTGCAAATGATGTGATTGTAATGTATTTGAGCTTTAGTCTTAAGTTCCTGTCTAAGGTTGCAGAATCTATGTTACATGTAAAGGCATGGAATGCACACACACACACACACACACACACACACGTGAAATTTTTATTTTCTGTTCTTCCCCTGTTTTCCAATAATTTAGTAAATGAACCCATGAGTATCATGGGAAAAATTCAAAGAATGTTTCAGAGGCCTGCAGTTAACCTTTGGAGACATCTTGAAAGATGTCAGATCTGACAGAGCACTTACTTTAGAACTCAGTGCTAGCATTTTGTAAATAGTATCTATAAACTGTAACAGTGCTAGGACCTTTCCCTTTAGGCTTTGTTTGATTTGAACTGATGTGTCCATGAGGACATTAATTCACAGTGCATACCTCTGAAGTGGCAATAATTTATTACCCGTTTGCTGTCCTCAGAATTGAGAATCCCTTACCCTTTGACTGATATTCCCATCCATATTACTGAATTCTCTAGTTGAAAAACAAACAAAATAACTGCTTCATTTATTTATTCTACTTTATCTTTTATTTATTTATTTATTTATTTTGAGACATGACTTTTCTGTACTCTACTTTTATTGCCTACTATGTATAATAATAGTAATAATTTTCATTTATTGAAAATTTAGTATAACTCACATTGTTTTTTAATACCCAGTTTTATCATTATAATAAGCAACTTCAATATAGTGTAATGGTCCTATATGTTAATTCTATCTTGACACTCATAAAGTAGTAAAATATATATATATATATATATTTCTACAAATATATTTCTCTCTATGTTTTTCTTTATATATGAAAAATGTTTTTTATAAAAATTCCATTTTTAATTTTTTAAAAATATTTCACTACTTTGTGAGTGAATATACTATACATAAATACATATATTCCATTACATATGTGTATGCATACACATACATACAGAGGACTTGAGTTTATTAGTGCTGTATTTCCTACAGCTCCT
Source organism: Microtus oregoni (assembly GCF_018167655.1). Lineage (NCBI taxonomy): Eukaryota > Metazoa > Chordata > Mammalia > Rodentia > Cricetidae > Microtus > Microtus oregoni. The sequence goes on along the minus strand of NW_024543060.1, from coordinate 36,681,740 downwards.
ACTCTTAGTCTTTTTTCCTTTTCACTTTATTTCTTTCACAGTTTAGAAATTATTTCATCTTTTCACTCTTACCAGTGTGCTACGTATATGTACGAATCTGCCTATATTTTTCATAGCTGTGTTTAAGGACCCATAAAGAATTAAATCACCATGTTCATATAGATGGACATCATTTCAGATTCAGCTTGTGTCTCTCTACAGTGAGCATAATTCTGCTTTTGCATGACGTTATTATTATTTGTTTTTTAAAACATTTTGAGAACTTGCTGATAGACATTCCTGTCAGGAAAAGAAATTATAAAATTTCTGCAGTGTATTTCAGGTAAACTGAAAGCTTTTTTACAAGCTAAAGTTTTTTTCAAGTCTCCTGAAGGTCAGTTGTGGTCTTCCTAGAAATCCTATTGGTTTATTTCAAAAATCAGTTCTTTTAATTTTAATCTAGGCATTTATCTGTTCCCATAACCACCAACTGAGCAAATGATCTGATTTTGAATTGTTCTGTTCACCAGACCTTTTCCCAGCACAGGATCTGGGAAACATCACAACAAAATAAAATTGTAAGATGGGCAATTCTTCCTCCCACAAGCCTCATAACTCTGCTTTCTACTCTCATCGTCCCCCACTCATTTCCTTATGCTATAAGTGAGAGAGAGGTGTACTTTCATCATTCCTTGGAGCCTTTTGCCTAGGTATTTTTTTTTTTTTAGAATCTGTGCAATTCTGTTTCCTATCTCCCTTCTGACCTCTTAAGTCTGTTTATCTATACTAATGCTTTCACACTTCTTCAGATCTTTTATTTTAAATGGAATAAACCTGCTCTTCAACTGCCTTTTTGTATTTAGCCATGATTCTTCTTGGTTTTGTTCTTTTGCTACTGGCATGCTTGAACTGCATGTCTGTTGCAGTGCTTTGCTTGCTCCTGCCTGCCCTGGCGGCTCCCTGCCTTCCTAGAGCATTGGCATGCACGTTATTGGTATCATTTCCCAAGATTTCTTTCTTCAGTTCCTCTTCATATCCAGAATAGCAAAAACCTCTTCATCCTGCTCTGTAACAAGCTACACAGATTCATTCCTTTTCTAAATAGAAGTGAATGCTTCTACCATCTACTCTGTTGTTTCCTTTCCCCATACTTGATCATTTCCCAAGACTGAAGATTAGAAAATCAGTTACTACATCTAGTTGCTTTATTGAATTCCTGCTAAAATGTCACATGCCATTGAATTCACAAGGTCAGCACATTTCTTCTGTTAAAGGACACAGCTGAATATCTGAAAAATTAAAATTTTATCTCAAAAATTAAAATCATGTGTAACTGTCAGATATAAGCATCTTTTCATACCTCATTGTTCCTAGTTTATATTTTATTATTACTTACTCTAACTTCTATCGCTAGTTGACAGTCTTGCTCTTTTCCAAGTCATTTTCAGTTGTATTCTATCGAATTTTAGTGGAAAAATTTTACATAATTTTGAAGTATAATTTGCTCTCAAAAAAGCTTTCTTTTTGTGTTTTTCTTCATAATATATTTCCAATTACAGATGACAGTTACTAAAAATGGTTAATTTCATAGTTTATAAAAATAGGTAAGGATACTAGGCTATCATTTTCCTAAAACATCATTTATCATGTGTTTACCATGTGCCAGGCATGGATCCAGACCCTTCTTGATTATTTCCAGGGATCACATGGGACAGACACAGTTTCCTACTCTTCTCTATATTGTAAGGAGAAAACTGAAACACTGAATGAGTTTATCTATCCTGGTCTCCCATCATGAATGGAGTAGGACAATCCTGGGCTGTCTAGCCCTAGATACTGAACTGGTAGCTACATACTGGCGGCTCAGTGTGCATGTTCTGAGTGCTTAACTATTGCACTGACATCAAGAATATATCATCTATTAAAAATTATAACAGAGATTATAAAATTATTTTATCTAGTTCCTTGATTGAATTTCTGTTGTGGAACCACATGCTTAGGTGCTAAGCCAGTGCATAGTCTTAGCAGATTTCTCCTGTTAAAGTCAGCATTAATATATAAAAAGTTTTAATGATGTGTTCATGATTAGGGCAGTACATTTCAAGAATCTTTTTGTTTATCTCCTTAAAGTCATTGTCCATTTACCTGGTATCTAGCATGGAGGCAGGTGTATAACACCTAAACAAGTGATTACTGAATGCTCCTAGTAGTGCCTTGACAATTTCAATTCCTTATTTTACTGTTTATTCATTGTTTTATATTTCAGTTGAATCTTATAAGAAATTGACTTATTCTTTTTTTAAACCTAGGGGATGCCCCACACTTGTTCAAGCCTTGCCAGGCCCTAGCACACAAGTCACTGCCGGCAGCAACCACACGGCAGTCCTTTTAATGGATGGACAGGTCTTCACATTTGGAAGTTTTTCTGTAAGGAATCTTTCGAGCATTAATAATATTGTATTATACAATTGCCTTATAATTTGCTACGTTAGCTATTTTTTTCTGGTTCCAGTAAAATTCTCGTATTAAGATAATTGCATATGCATATTTCTTGCCTATCCAACACATACAAAGCCTGAATGACATACTTTCACATAATTTTCATCTCTAGTTCAGCATTAGAATTTATTGAATTTAGCAACTGTGTTAGAATTGGACATGTTTATTGCAAATCAAAAGCTTTTAAACAATCAGTGGAGCTGATATCTGTCATTTGAAAGGACATTTCTCATCTAATTTGTAACACAATAATTTTCTTTAACATGAAGAACTGTTTCTATTTTAGAATATTTTGAAAGCTTAGATTTTAAATTATTTTAAAACTATACTTTCTTATGGCTGCTTGTCCTTTTACCTAAGATCAAGTGCAAAATTACTTTTCTTTGTCTTCTCTGTTTTTGTTTGTCTGTTTCCCTCTTTGCCTCTGCCAAAACTTGAAAAAAAATGAGAATGCTGTGAGGGTTTTTTAATAGTTTGATGTAGTGGATATCAAGAAAATCTTTCTAAGACTATTAGTAAGTGTATACTGTATGATGTGGGTGACTCTTCTGACCTAAACAGTTTACATCTTTTTAATTGTGCCTGTGTTCTTTTATGCCTGTGCGGGGACATGTATATGTGAGGTGTACATGCCAGGACACATGTAGAGGTTAAAGGACAACTTTGAATATTGTTCCTCAGAAGCCATCCACCTTGTTTTTTGAGGAATAATTAAAGCGTAAAAGGTTTGCTGTCTATTTTCCACAGGGTAGGTGTGGCAGAGGTTTGGTGCTGTGAGCTGTCAGGTCCTGACCCATTTACTGCTTTGCTATTAAGGGTGTGGTTTTTCTGTTAAAGGAGGCCATGGTCATATAGTGTTTGCCTTCATCTTATTTTTTGCTCTCTTTCCTCCTCTTCTTCCTCTTCCTCATCTTTTTCCTCCTCTTTTTCTTCTTTATTTTGATATAGGATATTACAGTAAAGCCCTTACTAGCCTGAGCTCTCTATGTTGACTTGTCTCAGTCTCCACTTGCTGGGTGCTGAGAGTGAAGGCACATGCCACTATGCCTGGCTTTCACTTTGACTTTTCACTCCTATGTAATTTCAGCTCATGGAATGTTGCTACTCCAAATAGGAAGGGTCTTCACATCTCAACTGACCCAGTGCAGAAACTGTGCTCACAGAAGTGCCCATGGTTTGTCTTCTAATTGATTCTAGATCCTGTCAAATTGATAATATTAACCATCTCACTGTCAGTTCATGCAGGTCTTACCTGTCCTTTTTTATAGCCTTTGTAATGATTAAAAAAAAAATCTTTGGCAGGAATTTAAATTATCTCAGGACATTTATTGTGTATTCTAACCATGGTTGCTTGTTGCTTTAATGGTATGTGTAGAAAGTAAGACATAAAAAAACGTAACATTCCATTATTGTGAGCATATTTTGGCACATACATTCTTAAATATATCCTTTTTCGGTGTTTCTGAAATAATGTCTTGGAATCTCAATCCTTCTGGCTCAACCTCCATAATCGTAGGATTACAGACATGCTCTACTGTACCTGGCTACGGTTTTGCTTTATATTTTCTTACAGAAGGACAGATATTATTCTTCATCATCTATGCCTCTTATGTAATCACCTTTGAACATTAATTATAAAACTTTCTGATTTACTTGTCTTTATGGAAATAATGTTTTTTTGAGATTATAATCATACCATATCCCCCTTCTCTTTTCTTCCTCTAAGTTTTTAAAATGGGGAATGAGATGAAGGTGAGCATCAGGTAAATATGCACTAGGCAAGCCTTTGTTATGGAATTAAGATCAATTTTGCCATATTCGTTTTATCTGTGTGGATTTGGATCTGCTTGTGTCCTAGGATTTTGCATATCTCTGTCTGTGCCTTGTCTATTGACATAGTGTAGCATTCCTCAAAGACACCTGTCATGCAGCGTATTCTTACATCATGGTGTGTCTATACTCTAGTTTTTCAGTGTTTTGTGCTTATACACGTAAGTGATTTACATTTTAATTCCTTAATAATATTATTAGATGTGTGTCGTTTAGATAAATTCTAAGAAATGAGGATTCTGAGTCAAAAGTTAATGTCCTGGTAGGCTTGTGCATGCTAACAGTCTATTTTCTCACAAGCTGTGTATGAAAGCGGCTTTTTCCAGAGCTCTGACAACAGAAGGTGCTGTTGATTCTTTTAAGCAGCACTGATCTGATAGCTGAGGAAGGATCTGCTCAGTTTCAAGTCCCTACCTGTGGTTGGTACTATGAACTGTCAAGTTCTGACCTATTGCCAGTTTGCTATGAAAGGTTTGGCTTTATTTGGAGAAATTTTCTGTGTCCTCTCTGTTCATTTCTCCTTTTAGGCCTCCTCTTTTGTGCCTCCCATACCTTTAGGCTTGCTAGACATGTGGAAGAGAACTCTGGGTATTTGGTTTCTTCCTCTGGTTACATGTAATGACTTCTACAGAATCTTAACGTGGTTAAAGGTTTAAGTCATGTACTTATTTGCTTGCTTTGTGTGCTGGTTTTGTGTCTTCTGGTGGGAAATGTGAAATCAGTTATGGCTTTCTAGACTAAGAAATTCTAGTTGCAGACTTGACTTCAAGGATGGCTGACCTTTCAATCCCTATGGAATTGTTTAAGCATCTATATTTTTTACTTTATTCAGATGTTTTGGGTGGTGGTAAGGGAATACATGGTTATTTTAATATTCTGTGTGACTTTCTTTTCTTCACAGATCTGAATATATTTGAATATTGTGTGCTTTTTCCATTGTTCATCTTTTTTATACTCTTTTTTTCCTTGTAAAAAATAGACATTTGAACAAGAATAAACACGAGCTATTTGGCTACTTGCTTCTTTATTGTGTAACTAACTTCTCCTTCTCCTTCCCTAGGTTCTCTTACTTCTTTTATTGTGCAACTTTGTCTTGTCCCTCGCTAGGTGCTCTTCTAGGGATTGAGGCTTAGTTGCTTCTATAGTTAGTCTGTGTGTTGTTTTCTGGTTGTGATGTTGAAGGAGTAGAAGTATTCCTAGGAACCTGATCATTGAGTGAGTGTTCGCAGCAGTCTGTGTTCCCTCATTCCTAAGGTGTTGGCTTTCTCTCCATGGCTTGTTGCTTCTTCTCATTGGTGAGGTTGCATTAAATATTTCTAGGACCATGAGCTAGTATTTCTTCTCTTCAGGGGTTTATGAAAGGAGAGTTATGTGAGAGATGGCTCCTGAGCCATATGGATTGATTATCTGCTGTCAGTGGACTTTTGTTTTTTCAGGTACTGTCTTAGTAGTGAGAAACTCCCTACTTTTGAAATACATTTCTTTAGCTAACCAACTACTTATTGGCAGCGATACTTTTGAAGTTAGCTATCTTGTTTTAATCACACACCTTATTGTATATTCCTATTGTTTAAAACATAAATAAAATGACTAACTAGAACTTTATATAAGAATTATATGGAAGTTTTCTAAATTTACTCTCAGTTCCTTTATTTAAGCTTTTATCTTATTGCAAAATATCCTCTCAGTGTGAGCTTGAGTGACTTTCTTTTATACTGTTACCTTCAAATGCCAAAGTGATTGTTTTAAGTGAATCATTTGTAACAGTACTTTTTAGACATTGTATATATAAGATACCTTTCCTTTAAATGTAGGTAAATACAGAGCATTTTAAGAACATTGCTTATATAGAAAATATTTCAACTTATTACAAACATATACATTATGCATTGTTAAAGATCATCTAGGAATAAAAGAAATTACTCTATTACTTTGAAAATGTTAAGTCCAAATTTCGCATTTATTTATTAAAAAAATAAAAGTCTATAAAAATAAGATTTCATAAAGCTACTTTTATACAAGTTATTTTAACTTTAAAGAACCTGCATACCACTTCTTCAACAATTTGTATGATATGATTTATTTACTTTTTAGAAAGGACAACTGGGACGACCCATTTTGGATGTACCATATTGGAATGCAAAGCCAGCTCCTATGCCTAATATTGGATCAAAATATGGACGGAAGGCCACTTGGATAGGTGCAAGTGGAGACCAGACTTTCTTACGAATTGATGAAGCACTTATAAATTCTCATGTACTTGCAACATCAGAAATTTTTGCTAGCAAACACATAATAGGTAAATAGCTTGTCTTTGTAATGAGATATTTCTGTACCTTTTTATATTTCTGGTAATAGAAAAATGAGGTAATTGGGAAATTTAAAAAGCAGCATTTTGATAAGCTGCTCAACAGCAGAAATATGAGCCTTGTTATAAAGGGGTCAAACTTATATTGTCCTGAGTGGTTTTCTACATTAATTCTTTTTCTGTATTTATTGAAATTAATTTTATGGGCGATCATGGTTATCACAGTTAAACCTATGCCCATGACACAACAAGTAATTACACAGTAGAGGCTTAGAGGATAATACTTACTATCATTAATTGTAGAGGTGTTGTCCTAATTCTACCATTTAAAAAAAGATTCCACTTAAACCATTTAGGTATATATCAGCTTCTGCGTGTTAAACTATAATAGTGCTTCCCTTGTGGGCTTGGGGGAATATATAAAGGTAATTCTAAGTAAAATATATTAAAATGTGTTTTTATAAGGTTTGGTACCTGCTTCTATATCAGAACCTCCACCATTTAAGTGTCTTCTGATCAATAAAGTGGATGGAAGTTGTAAAACTTTCAATGACTCTGAACAAGAAGATCTGCAAGGATTCGGTGTGTGTCTTGATCCTGTGTATGATGTGCTTTGGAGGTAAGCATATGACTTTATAAAATACAGCATCCAGAAAATGGTACAGAATTGGTTTCAAGATTTTTTTCACTAAAAAAAAAATACGTTTAACAGTTCTGGGAGTAAAAATTTGTTTGGACTAGTTTACGTTTTCAGGTGTGTAAACAGAGCTCTGCTTTGTAACATAACTGGTTGTACCTTCCGCTTTTTATATTTGATGGTAGCAGTGAATAAGAGAGAAAAAATCCCAAGTACTTTGTGCTAGTTTCTTCATCATTTTCATTGTTCCAAAAGAGATTTAAGAGACAGTCTTCTCCTGTGTTGTTACTGTGAAGCTGAGAGGTGTTCCTCTTTAAGTTGGGTTCAGAATTTCTTTCCACTGTCTGGACCCTGGCTACTCTGTGCCTTGGGATTTCCCACACAGTCCTTGGATGCAGATTCCTCAGCTAAGTTTCACTTTGCCTCCGCTTCATGTCTGCGCCCTCTCAAATTTCTTAGGAGCTCACTTCTCATGAATAATCAGAAATTTAACATTTTCCTGTGTATATTAATGTATTACTTATTTTATAGTCAAGTATAATTTAGAAAATTTTCAAAGTTAACTACGTGTTGAAGTGCTGTAATTATTATCTTTCTTGATAGGTTTCGACCAAGTACCCGAGAGCTCTGGTGTTACAATGCAGTGGTTGCTGATGCCAGACTTCCCTCTGCAACAGACATGCAGTCCAGATGTAGTATTCTAAGTCCTGAACTTGCTCTGCCAACAGGATCAAGGGCTCTGACAACCCGGTCTCATGCAGCGCTGCACATTCTGGGTAAGGTTGCCTTTTGATGTAGAGCAGAATGACATTCATGCATGCTATGCTGATGGTCAGAATTTTTCTTAAATGGTTAAATTTGTATGCTATTCTACCATATTTGTTATATAATAATGGGTGCTAATCACACAATAAATTAAATCCTAAGAAGTTTGTCTTCCATGAAATGATACGAAGATCTCAATATCATAAAATAGCAATGGGTGCCTAAGTGTAAGGCATCCCTGAATATACTTTTCTCAATGTAAAGATAATGAAGGATTCTCTTTAACTTGAACACATAAACTTTTAGAACTGTAATCCAAATACGTTTCTATAGTGTCTAATTTATGTATATACTTATTAACTACTTTGGGATTCAGAACTTTTGTAATAAATAGTTGCTAGAATTTTGGGGGGGTTGTTTGCTTGCTTGCTTGCTTGTTTTTAAGTCAGTTCACACACCTGTGTATTGTTTTGCTTTTAGAAATGTTTATTCAGAAAGATTCATTAGGAGCTAGCACGACTCAGTGGGTAAAGTTTGCCTTCCAAGTGTCAGGACTAGAATTCAGATTTCCAGAACCTTTGTCAATGCTGGGATGGTTTGGTTGACTTCCCATAATTCCGGTCCTTAGGAGACAAAGACAAAGGCCCTGGAGCAAGCAGACGAGCTAAAATGTCTATGTTGGTGGTTCTGAGTTCAATTGAGAGGTCTTACATTAATAAATACAGTAGAAGACAACATAGGAAGGCTCCCGATGTGATGTTAGCCTTAGGCCTGCACGTACATGCACACACATGAATGTTTATCCTAATAAACACAAACACTTTCACATATGTAACCATATGTGTAAGAATTGTGTATGCATGCAGATACACAAAAGGACATACTTATGCTTATATAGCATCTACACTATAAGTTCATATTTGTTGTAGGTTGGTTCCCAGCTGCTTAGCCCCAAAATAATCACGCAGAAACTGTACTGATTAAATCATTGTTTGGCGCATTAGCTTTAGCTAACTCTTACATATTAATTTAACCCATTTCTATTAATCTGTGTATCACCACGATGCTGTGGCTTACTGGGAAAAGTTCCTGTATCCATCTCTGGCAGGGCTACATGGCTTCTTTTTGACTCTGCCTTCTTCCTCTGAGCATTCAGTTTAGTTTTCCCTTCCTACCTAAGTTCTGCCCTGCTATAGGTCCAAAGCAGTTTCTTTATTCATTAATGGTAATCACAGCATACAAGGAGTATCCCACATCACATATTTCTAAGCATAGTTAGTAGATTATAAATTTATTTCTTCCTTTTTTCTAAGATTTTATTTTAATCTTTGCAGCCATCCAAAACACACATCAAAGTTATTTAAGACTATGTCTTCCTTTAAGAGTACTATGAAAATTGAATTGGTTTAAGAAGTTCTGTAATGAACCAAAAGTAAAGTGGTTCTGACTTTTCAGAGGTTTAGTTTTGTGGAAGATGTCATATAACTTATGTTTTAAGTGTGATAATTACTATGCAGGGAAAAATTTATTGTATGTATTCTTCTATGAAGTGCTTAATGCTGGGAATAGATCATGTCTATTGAGCACATTCATAACTTATTTGCCCTATAGCATTAAATAACATCAGTACTACTGAAAGTTTTTGTTTCAAAGTTTGAAGTTGACTTATTTATCGTTTTAGGTTGTCTTGATACTTTGGCTGCTATGCAGGACTTAAAGATGGGCATTGCAAGTACAGAAGAGGAGACTCAAGCAGTAATGAAAGTCTATTCCAAGGAAGACTACAGTGTAGTAAACAGGTTTGAAAGTATGTATGCTTAGACTTAGGAAATGTTATCTAGTAGCAGTAATAGACACATGTTTAAAACCATCTTTATTTACATCTTTCAGGTCATGGAGGAGGCTGGGGTTACTCTGCTCATTCAGTTGAAGCCATACGTTTTAGTGCCGACACTGATATTTTACTTGGTGGTCTTGGTCTGTTTGGAGGCAGAGGAGAATATACTGCTAAAATAAAGGTAGAGTTTATGATACTGTAACTCTCTTTCACCTGAAGACATTTGTTTTTACTTTGTCGCCTTATGTTTCCTTTTTACTTTGGTTTGTGGTTAATGGTTCCTTTAGAGAACGGAAACATTGCTAAACTCTTCCTCAAAACTATGAGATCACTGACCAGTAAAAAAATCTAATCCAAAATGGATTTAACGCCAGTCTCATTGCTTTGTGTTGAAGTTCAGGTAGCTGATTAGCTGCACCCTGTTATGTGGTTGCTACCCTACAGCTGTCTAGGATATATATGTAGTTGTTAACATTTATGTATGTATATTTGATAATATCCAGCAAGCTCTTCAAGATTGTATGTATTTCTCCCTTCTAGTTTTAGAATTTTTTGAGAAGTGGAATATTACGCATCATGGTGAACTTCTTCCTATTTTAGAGGAAGGCCTTTAAGGCGCTGGTTCTCAACCATCCTAATGCTGACACCCTTAATATAGCTCTTCATATTGTGATAATCCCCAAACTTAAGATTATTGCTATTTCATAACTGTATTTATGCAGGATGTCTGATACTAGACCCATAAGTGGGTTGTGACATACAGGTTGATAACCAATGCCTTTAAGGATCAAAGAGTATCAGACTTCACTGGAACATCTGTCTGACTATGTTATACTTGCTGTTTCACTGTCCTTTGTATACTATGCCTTGCTGATTCTTCCTCGGGATCTTTGCTCTCCTTGTTCTCGTTAGCTGCAACTCTTACCAAGACCTGCATATCTCATTTCCTCATCCCCTTTGACCTTACCTCCCTGCTGAGTCTATTTAAAATATAAATTCTATTCACTGCTACAAATTTATACCAATAGCTGTGTTTTTGTTTTGTTTTGTTTTTTCTGGTCTGCATTTTTTACTCTTATGTATTCCTAGAACTGTGACTAGCACATTGATAAGTTTGAAAGTATTTGTGGAGTACCAGTGAAGAAGCAGATTATGGTCATATCATTATATTATGACTAAGAGAGGCAACTAAGGACTTTTACCATGAAGTATTGTAATCAGATATTCTTTTTAGAGAAATTACTAAGTGCCAAAGACTTGGCTAGCATGTAAGGACCAGAGTTCAATCACCACCAGCATAATAGATAGATAGATAGATAGATAGATAGATAGATAGATCTGAGAAATATAAACTGGATTAGAGGGAAAGGCAGCTAAAACTAGTTTATGAAATCCCATCTTTTTGTGCTGCTGAAAGAGTAGACACACTGATGACTGAGAAGTGTGGGCACAGGCATTTTTAAGACACTGCCACTGTACAGAGCAGGGACAGTAAGAAGAGGAAGATAGGTAATTTACTTTAGAACAAAGAATATTGGAGTCTGTGGGTATGCCAGTAAAGTCTGAGATAGAAATAGGTTTACAGGCCCTTGGAAATGATTGAAAATTTGGCGCTATAGGCATGGTACTGTTCAATAATTTTAAATTCATTTTAACATCTTTGCTGCAGTTTACCTGCTATAACTCTCCAGAAAAGAATGAAGATTTTACAAATATTAGTTTCCTTTTATTAAAAAATTTTTAATTAAATTATAATTGTATCACTCCCCTAACCTTCCTGGTCCTCCCTCCAATCCCTTCCATGTCTCCTCCTACCCCCTCAACTTAATAGCCTCTTTGATTATTATTGTCACATTTATAAATATATAACTATGTAAATACAGTCCTCTGAGTCTGTTTAGTATGGCTTGCGTGTGACTGATTTTAGGGCTGAACACTCAGTAGAGGATACCATTTAGGGTCTTCATTCCTGGGAAAAGCCATTTCTTATATTAATCCATTTTTTAAAAGATCTCTCTTCTCATAATCTCTTTTTCCTTACCTAAACTCCTTATTTCAAGTTCTTCATCGCGTCCTTTCCTTTGCTAGTTACTGAACTATCTTTTACTACCTGTATTTTTTTTATTGTGAATCCTCAACTCCTCTATAGTAATATCTTCATAATCTTTTGAACAACGGTTTTCTCTCAGGGTTCCATAAATATTTTTCATTCAATTTGCATAATTACTATGAGGGGAACCCTGTTAATGTCCACCCATTTTTATGGAAGAGGACACTAGACCCTAGATCTAGTAATTAAGTAATAAAGCAAGAGTCTGCCTCATTTTAAAAATCTCAGTTAAAATGCTTTCTTTGAGAACTTGCAGTAGGGAGCTAGAATTAATGTAACTATAAAACACTGCATGATTTATATTTTAAACACACATATATTTATATTTAGTTAGTTATTAAGTTTAATATTTAGCTTAGTAATTAAATTTTAAATAGCAGATAACAATTTTTATATCATTTATAGTTTAGTTCTATTGGACATGGACAAAATTGTAAACATATGTGCAAAACTGAATGATTGGAGTCAATTTGTTTCTCTTTACTCCAGCTGTTTGAGTTGGGTCCTGATGGAGGAGATCATGAAACCGATGGCGACCTTCTTGCAGAGACTGACGTGTTAGCTTATGACTGTGCTGCTAGGTAAATGTTCTGCTCATTATTCAGTAGTTTTTATATACGTGAAATTAAAATTTTATTTTAATTTAACAAATGCTTTTTTTTTCTTTTGGTTTTTTTGAGACAGGGTTTCTCTGTAGCTTTGGGGCCGTTCCCAGAAGTAGCACTTGTAGACCAGGCTATGCTCAAACTCACAGAGACCCGCCTGCCTCTGCCTCCCGAGTGCTGTGATTAAAGATGTGTGCCACCATCGCCTGGCAGCATATGCATTTTTAAAAGGAAGTTTTGACTAATCTATTTATAAATTGGGAAATTTAACTATATAAAGTTATGTTTCACTTAGTGATGGAGATACATTCTGAGAATTTCATTGTTAAAAAGTTTCATCCACTTATGAATATCACAAAGTTTTTCCACAGACCTCGATGATATGACCCTGTATACCCAGTGTACACCTTGGTCAGATAGTTTAGCTACCATCCATTGTATGTGATTTGTTGTCTGAAATCTTGTTATGAAGTGTATGAAGTGTTGTTATTACTTGTAATAATGTTATATTAAAACTATTAATCTTAATTTTTATGTAGTTAGATGACTAATTCAAAACTGGAACTATTTATTGCCCACGTAGTTTCCTTAAATTCTTAGAGAACACAAGTGTGCTAGTGCTCTAGTATTTAAAACAATCATTTGTTACATGTCACATTATATATACATATTAATATTCAAGTAGTCGTAGTAGGCCATATTTCAGATACCCCCTGTTCTCTGACTAACATTGAACTCCCAGAGATCCTCCTGTCTCTACCTCCCAAGTTCTGGATTAAAGGCCTGCGCCACCACTGCCTGGCTCCTGTTCCTTACCTTAAGCATTAGACCAGTGATTTTCAACCTGTGGTTCATGAGGCCTTAGGAAAACTTCTGTCTCCAAAAATTTTTACACTATGATTCATATCAGTTGCAGATTTATAGCTATGAAGTAGTAACAAAAATTATTTTATGATTGGGGGCCACAGCAACACGAGATACTATAATAAAGGGTTGAAGCACTAGGAAGGTTGAGAACTACTGCATTAGACTGTATCATATTGTTGTTACTTTGTAATCTTTACTGCTTATACAAATCCACTTAAAGGAGACATTTCAAAAAAGATAATTTTCATTAAAATTTAATATACATTATAATTTGCTGTATATTTTTAGCAAATGATTATGATTCTAAGATATAAATTGTGATGTCTTTGGTAGAGAATCACCTAGATTTTCTTCATTAGCTTACTCACCAGGCCCCAACTTTTATGGGGAGCAGTTGTATCTCTTTAGCAATAATTGTAGTAACTTGCCCCAGTCTTCAAAATAGCAAGTCATTGTCCAGGATACTTGCCCCAGACAGTCATTTTCTTAATATGCTACCCCTCAGAACACTTAGCTGAATAAATAACCCACAAACTAAGGGCAAAATTTTTTGTCTGGGTAATTTCTAATGTTTTTATAACAATTTAAAAATACTTTTCTTGTTTTAACTTGAACATTTTAAAATATTTAAACATATTATTGAATCCACAAAGAAAATAAAGAAATATAATTTGATTTTCTAAATATAAAGAACTGAAATTTGTTTTAGTGTCCAAACTTTAAAATAAGATTTTTTTAAATCTTATTTTTTTTTAAATCTTATTTTTTTTTAAATAAAGTTCTTGTCAGATAAGAATCTTTAAAATAGCAGTATCATGGGTTTTGGTATAAGGTATTTGAAGGTAAATGCATGTACTAGACAATTGCCAAGGTATTTGACTTCTTAATTCCTGTAGAGAAAAATACGCAATGATGTTTGACGAGCCAGTTCTCCTACAAGCTGGATGGTGGTATGTAGCTTGGGCTCGAGTGTCAGGTCCCAGCAGTGACTGTGGTTCTCATGGACAAGCGTCTATTACCACAGATGATGGGTAAGCACAATGTTGAATTTGGACTTATGCAACTCTTACTTTGGTTTGTGGGATCCTGTTCTGAAATCTCAAAGAGTATTAATATAATTGCTAAAAGTTAAATTTATGTAACCTGTATGTTATATAACCAAATATACTAAATTAAAATCTAGACAAAAGGGAGAAGACTGCATATTCTTGTCAGATGGCATATGTGTCTTTCTGAGTATTAAATTGTTTAAAAACTTTATAACCAAGTTAAAGGTAACATAGAGGAAGGGTGCAGGATACTGATGAATTTATATATATATATGTTCACATTAGGTTGATATTGCATATGCAGAAGTTTGGAAGACACAAAGTTTCTGTCATATGAAATGATATTATCTTACTGAAATTTAGACAAAAATTTACCACTTTCAGATTAGGAAGAAAGCTTGGCAGTAAAGGGTTTGCCATTGGAGACATTACTATCTGAATCCAATGTAAAAAATGTGATGTTGATACCATTCCCCTGTAATTCTAGCACTGGCCAGGCATGTGCATCCCTGGAGCTTGCTGATCACCCACTCTAGCCCACTTGGAAAATTCCAAGCCAGTGAGAGACCCTTTCTTAAAAACCAAACCACACAAAAGAAGCAAAATAAAACAGTGATTGACTCTTCAGAAGTGATACTCATATAGACCTCTGGCCTCCGTGTATACACATGCCCAAGGGCACAGGCACCCACAGCAACATGCACATTCACACATACACCTGCACAAAATAACTACACACTTCCAGATACATTATTTCATTTGGTTTTCTCAGTACGTTTTGAAGCAAGTATTAGTCTCATTCAAACTCAGGAAATTAGAGAAATAAAATGGGAAAATGATGTGTTTAGAATAATTAGGTGGTTACCATATACAGAACCCAACCTTCTTTCTGCTCTACTTATTTCATCCTAATGTTTGAAAATATTATGATTTGCAAGAGAAATTACATTTGTTTTTGTTCATCATGAACACAGTAGTACAAAAGGTACATGCTAATTTTTGAGTAAATTCTATGCTGATGAGTATTTAAGTTGAATCTGCCATGGGATGTTTCTCTTTCTGCTCACTGTTAGATTTTTGCTAGAACTGCTAATGTCACAACACTCAGAGGTTGAAGTCCCTAAATGTGTCTGTTTAAGCTGCTTTCATGCTCTCAGATGGAGATCTTTAGTTCAAAGCTGAAGTGAAGGATGGGAGGCACAAGGGTCCTCATCTAGGAGTTCCCATCAAGTTCAAGCGCCTCATTTTGTTGATAATTCAGCAGCTGTAAATCAGTGACTGTTTCATATGTCAGTCTTTAACAAATGAATAATTTTCATTACCATAAAATTTGAAAACATTATTATTAAATTCCGTATTAATTTTAATGAACCTTAAAGCTTCTCTCTTTCTATCTCTCTCTTCTTTTAGGGTTGTTTTCCAGTTCAAGAGTTCAAAGAAGTCAAATAATGGTACCGATGTAAATGCTGGTCAGATACCTCAACTGTTGTACAGGTATTTAAACATTTTATAGTTATTCTTTTCTTGTGCAGGAATAAAATCACTATAAAATATGCAGTATAATAATGGAGAAATTATTGAAGCATTGAACAAATTAATGTTACACTTGTGAAATATAGCTAATTAAAAATATTTAGATAGTATTTAGTAAACTTTTTGAGAACTTTCTGTATCAAACCTAATTTAACGTTTTGTATAACTCATGGTATCAATATAATAACAATCCTATGCCAATAACTGTTTGTTTAATTTGCTTATTGATTGTAATACCAATTTCAAAATGTTATAAACTAGTAAAGGATATACTGAGGAATGCAAGGTAGGATGGGAGGATGTTTTAGATGTGGATCTAGTCAATTTATTGTAATCTTTCTTTTCTTTGTGCTCGAGATTAAACCTAGGGCCTGACACATGCTTCGCAAGCTCCCCAGTACTCTGCTATATCTCCAGGCCGATAGTCTTAGTAGGACACATTGGAAAATCCGTTACCATTAATTTCTACTTTTACTTAAAATAGCAAATTATTCGTGTTTATTATATTTTAGCAGTAAAAATTTTAATTAATTTGCAGTAATTGAAACATGTATTGACATATGTCATGCCAATGTATTTGTCTGTTTTTAGATTACTTATAAAACCCTATTAAATATGCATTTTTCTTGCTAAACATAGTCCCCAAAAGTAGAAGAAATAACTGTCTTCCATGACTTCTCTTCTAGTAATCACTAAAAGAATTTGAATATTAGGAGCCTCATATTTCTCCAGGAAGGAATTTTGATGATTTTTACATTATCTATTGTAGCCATTATTTTTGATATTGGTAGTATTTTGTATGTTTGTGAGCCTTTGCCTTTAACACCTGAGCCATCTCTCCAGTCCAAAAGTTCTTTCTGAACATAGCAAATTGTACTGGACTGTCTTTATGGACTACTGTACTATATGTACATTACTAGTAAATATGACTTTTATATGTTTTAGTGGTAAAATATTAATACAGAGTATTTTATTATGGCAAAATATATATTTTTATATGTTATTTTTATTCTTTGAGAATTTTACAATATATTTTGATAATATGTACCCCATTCTTCTTCCCCTAACTCATTCCAGATCTACACTAGCCTTACTTCATGCCCCTATTTTGCCTTTCCATTTTTTCCTGATTACTTAAGATATGTATTTTTGAAGGTGAATTTTCATTCTTTCTAATAATATATATTCTCAAATCTGAAGTTTTGCCTTTAATTGATTGAATTTTATAGTATTTGATACATACTGATTTTAATATTTTTTCCTGATTACTTAAGATACGTATTTTTGAAGGTGAATTTTCATTCTTTCTAATAATATATATTCTTAAATCTGAAGTTTTGTCTTTAATTGATTGAATTTTATAGTATTTGATACATACTGATTTTAATATTTAGTTATTAAATTTTTATATTTCATAATATATATTCATATATGAATACTATGTTTATATAATTTTTAATCCTTCTTCCTTTTCTTCTTCTACCGTGACCATCACTCCCTCTTAAATTCATTAAGTATTATCTTCTTTAAGTATTATTGTTATACACCCCACACACACAGATACATGTACATATGTATGTGTGTATATATGTGGATAGGTTTGTAAGTAAATAGGTAGGTAGGTGAGTAGGTAGGTATGTAGGTAGGTGGGTGGGTGAATAGATGATATATCGTACTGTGTCTTGCTCTTATGATTTAGTGCTGACTACTTGGATTTGGATAACCTATCAGGAGCTATTCCTTGGAGAAAACTGGTTTCTGTTCTCTCATAGCAATTGATTGTCTGTAGCTTTTCATCTGTGGGTGGAATTATGGACGGCTTCTCCCATCTACATTGACATGTCAACCGGTGTCATTATGCAAGTCTTGCTTGGACAACCATATTGTTGAGAATTTTGTGGATGTCGTTTCCCTGTTATATCTAGAGGACACTCTAGATTCAACCTTCCTGGTCCCTCCATCTTAAAATCTTTCTACCCACTCTTGCATGATTCCCTGAGCTTTAGATATAGGGTTGCACTGTAGAGATGTCAATTGTGACTCCGTAGCCCACAACCATTTGTTTTCTGCTTTATGACCTACTGTGGATCTCTGTAGTACTTTGCATCTGTTGTGAAAGACTACTGAGTTCCGTTTGTACTTTCATATGCTCCTGGACGTGGGGCCATACTGGAGCACGCTTGGCCTGCCAAGGGCTACCTCCTAAAGAAAAGTGGCCACTCTTTTCTCAGGAGTCATTGCCTGTCCATAGCTTCTCCCCTTTCCTTCCTTAATGGAAAACTGACTGGCTTGATCTCGTGATGGGTTTGTGCAGGCAGCCACAGCTGCTCTCCATGCAGGGGTGCAGCATTCCTATCGGGACCAGAAGATGCTGTTTTGACCTGTTTACCCAAACGTCTACATCTGGAAATCTTTCTGTTCCCTCTTTGATAATGCTCCTCGAGCCTTGGGGTAGTGGGAGGTAATGTAGATTCGTAGCTGAGCACTTCACTGATCTTAAAAAAATGTACGTTAAAAAGTTATCATTGGTCATTAATTTGAACATAATATATTGTTTGTCTTCTACCACCAGACTACCAACCAGTGATGGCAGTGCTTCCAAAGGCAAACAGCAGACTAGTGAGCCTGTACACATTTTAAAGAGATCTTTTGCAAGAACTGTCTCAGTGGTAAGCCGTTTTAAAAAAATGTCAGCTTTGCTACTTGTTGCAGTATTTTAATTCTAAGACTGTCTTAATTTAGTTTTATGAATTCAGATTTGCTTTTTTTAGGTGTATATTTTATGCAAAGATAATGTATACTTTAAATAGTAAAAAAGTAAAGATGTTGCCTATGTCAACTCAGCTGAATTGGCTTTTGTATGTCTGAAATAACTTGTGACTTTTCTAACTTGACATTTGCCCTAATAAACAATAAATTTGGTATTTTTTTATTAAGATAAGTATTATTTTGTTTTTATCCTTTTTAATATATAAAAACCATGTGATCATTAGGTTATTGAAATTGTTCATACAAAAATCTATTCAGTAATTTATTTTAAAGCTTTCTTTTATTATATTATACCAGCAGTCATCTGGGCCTTGGTGAGGAATGGGGAGCAAAGTGCTCCACTCTGAGATGCTTTAATGTTTGCTGTTATGTAAGTGTGATGGTCTTCAGACCGTCTAGAACTGCAGAGAAGCCAAACCTAAACACATGCGTGAGAATTTTTAAAAATCTAAATAGTGATTTTTGTTAGTAATTTCAAATCAACTTTTCAAGAATTGGTTATAGTTGTTACTATACTTTTTTTGTTTTATTTTGTTTTGTTTTTTTTTTTTTTTTTTTTTTTTTTTTTTTTGCGAGACAGGGTTTCTATGTTAAGGCCCTGGTTGTCCTGGAACTATTTTTTGTAGACTGGACTGGCCTCAAACTCACAGAAATCTACCTGCCTCTGCTTACCAAATGCTGGAATTAAAGGCATGTGCCACTACTGCCTGCCTATAGCTTAATATATAAGTAATTTATATATAGTGATATAGGTATTACTGGTTTATAATACTTTAACACTACTTTAAATTGTTATACTATATTAGCATAATTTCAAAGAAACATGTAAATTATAACTTTTTTCTATATATTTTTAAGATAAATTAACTAGGCTGGCAAAAGGTAAGTGTAAAAATGTGCACACGTATTTTACTTCAACTATCAAAACTCAGTAAAAAGTTCAGGATATTTTTGAAGTTACATGCCATTATTGTTCTCTTTATTCAAACTATGATATGTTTTAATAACTCGTGTGTTTTTTCATATTGTGGATTAGGAATGTTTCGAATCATTGCTAAGTATTCTTCACTGGAGCTGGACCACCTTAGTCTTAGGAGTTGAAGAACTTCGAGGGTTAAAAGGGTTCCAGTTCACAGCCACACTTCTTGATTTAGAGAGACTACGCTTTGTGGGGACCTGTTGTTTGCGGTTGTTGCGAGTCTATACCTGTGAAATATACCCAGTATCAGGTATGGTAAATTTTAAAAAACTTTGGAAAGAAATCATTTCAGAGATTAAGAAAATTAATGTAGAGATACCCTAGTATTTTAAGATCCCAAGATACCTTTTAGTTGCTACTAAAATTAAGAGAGAAAAATATGTTACTTTTAAACTATATTTATCAAATAGAAAAAAATTCAATTACAAATTTAGACTTAAATAATGATGCTAGTTCTTTTATCCTATGTAGATTTTTTTTTTTAAATTATTTTGGAGCCCACTTAGTCTCTAAGCAGTTTCATTTCTGAGTTTTGGTGTTTGATTTTAATTTATACAGTAAATGATTGAATTATTATTGTCGTGTACATGCTTTGGTTTATTAGCACTTTTTCTTTTTATTTCTCAAAGCTACAGGAAAAGCAGTTGTAGAAGAAACTAGCAAATTAGCAGAGTGTATTGGAAAAACAAGAACTTTGTTAAGAAAAATTTTATCGGAGGGAGTTGATCATTGCATGGTGAAGTTAGATAATGACCCTCAAGGGTACCTGAGCCAGCCCTTGAGTCTTCTGGAGGCTGTTCTTCAGGAGTGCCATAACACCTTCACTGCCTGCTTTCACTCCTTCTACCCGACTCCTGCGCTACAGTGGGCTTGTCTCTGTGATCTGTTGAATTGTTTGGATCAGGTAATTTAAATTTATAAAATGTTGATTGAAAATAAAATATATTGCTTAATACTGTGCCAGAAAATTAATTTAAATTTTCATCCTTTGTTAATTACTCAAGGTCAGTTAGGAAATCTACCTGGTGTGTGTCACGTATATAGCTAAAATTTAAAAGTTTGTTTCATTCTCTGGTGTCATCTATTTGTTATAAAATTACCAGTCATGTTTCTATAACTGCCGACTTTCTCTTTCAGTCTGTAGGGGAGGTTATTTGAGAGTGTGTGTGTATGTGTGGAAACAAGTGGCCCTCAGCGTCTCCACAGATAGGTGAGAGGGGAATGAGTGAAGGACAGGGTAACATCATTTATTCACTAATGAAGACTCCAAATCCCAAATGCTTTGCAGAGCTATAGCGCAGAAAGCAGAAAGAGACATTGCCACTGGCAGTACTGCAGTACTCATGTTGCAGTAATTACCAATGCAGCTAGACAAAAAGAGGAGGGAAAAGATTTGAATAATGATATAAACTATCTTGATCTATATGATTTTACTTTTATTTTTAATTGTATGTGTGGTAATATTTTGTTTGTGCTCTAACAAATAAACCTTGCCTGGAGATCAGAGTGCAGAACTAGCTACCATTTAGGCAAAGAGGCCAGGCAGTGATAGCACACGCCTTTAATCCCAGCACTAGCAAGACAGGGGAAACAGAGGCTACACTAGATTGATCCAGTCTCAAAGAGAAACAGAGCCAGGCTGTGGTGGGGTGTTGGCTCACACCTCTAATCCCAGTATTTGGGAGTCACACATCTTTAATCCCAACACTAGGGAGGTGGTAACAGGAAGGAATGTGGCTGGGCAGAGAGAGGAGTGTAAGGCGGGAGGAGACAAAAGCTCAAGGCATTCAATCTGAGGACCTATAGACACAGAATACTCGGCCTGAGGATTTCGTAGAAGAAAGAACTAGTGGATAGCTGCTCTGCTTCTCAGATCTTTCAGCTTTCACCCCCTAATATCTGACTCTGGGTTTTTATTATTAAGACCAATTAGAATTCACATGACACCATGTGCATATGTCTTTTGTATATGTGCAGGTGAGTAGAGCTTGAGAGGGCTGTTGGAGCTGGCATTACAGACAGTTGTGTTCCATTGAATATGGGTGCTGATACTTGAATGTGGATCCTCTGGAAAAACTGTTATTTTTTAATTATTATTATTAAAAATTTCCACCTCCTTCCCTCCTCCCATTTCCCTCCCCCTCCCCCCCACTTACCCTCCCTCTCCTTCTCCAGTCCAAAGAGCAGTCAGGGTTCCCTGCCCTGTGGGAAGTCCAAGGCCCTCCCCCCTCCATCCAGGTCTAGGAAGGTGAGCATCCAAACAGACTAGGCTCCCACAAAGCCAGTACATGCAGTAGGATCAAATTCTGGTGTCATTATCCTTGGCTTCTCAGTCAGCCCTCCTTGTCAGCCACATTCAGAGAGTCTGGTTTGATCACATGCTCGTCCAGTCCTAGTCCAGCTGGCCTTGGTGAGCTCCCATTAGATCAGTCTTTCTGGGTGGACACACCCCTCGCGGTCCTGACCTTGTTCATGTTCTACCTCCTTCTGCTCTTCATCTGAACCTTGGGAGCTCAGTCCAGTGCTAACTGCTGAGCTGAATCATCTTTCCAGCCCCACCTTAATCTCAGAGACATTTATAAAATACAATATGCAACTACAGGATGTATATTTTTTTAGTACACATTAATAAATGTGTTTTCAGTTTAACAAAATCAATCATATACTTACATACATTAATCTAGTAAAATTTAAATGACTAAAATTTTAAAATCAGGACTGGAGAAATGATAGCTCAGCAGTTAAGATCACTAGCTAGCTACACATATAGAAGACCCAGGTCTTATTCTCAGGAACCACATGGGGCTCACAACAATCTGTAACTCCAGTTCCAGGGCCTCAGACATCACTTCTGGCTTCTTGAAGCTCCAGGCTCACATGTGGTACATAGTCTTACATGCAAGCAAAATGCTCATACATATTAAAAAGAAAAACAAAAAAAGACTTGAAAGAGTCTAATCTACATAGCAAGTTTCAGGCCAGGCAGGTCTACCTTTTCTCAAAAATAAGGACAAAAGGAGGATCATAATTGTCTTGTGCCTATTAAGAAATAGAATTCCTTATTTAAAACTTTCACCCAAAATTCCTAACTCAGATATTGTTATTTGTAGAGTCTTTAAACATTTATAAAGAAATAACACCTCTAACAAATTCCTTCAGAGAACATAGAAGGTTCATAGATGGCATGTCTGATATCAAAACCCAACATAGTATGAGAATAAGAAATGGACAAATATCACTGAGACACAGTTATTCTGATAATCCTGTTGAGTTAAAAATCATAAGTTACTGTATCACTCACTACCAAGTGATATTTATCTTGAAATGCAGGATTAACACCTAGAAATCAATTCAATTAATTTGGCTGGGGCATGATTCAGTGGTAAAGTACTTTCTAGCACAAATGAGAGTTCCCTGTACTGAGTGTAAAGAAAAAGAGTTCATTGTAGTAACTCTTTTAGTAATTTGAAATAGAGAGACCATATACTTTCAATACACTTTAAATTTCAGTCAGTTAAAATACATTTGACAGAATTAGCAGTTAGTCACTGGTGAAAACATTGCAAACAACGATGTAACAAAACTTCCCTACCTGATAAAACATCCCTAAGAAGAATCTGTCACTAATATCTTAATTAATGGTAAAATATTATTGACAGATATATTAACTTAATTCTAAAAGAGCAATCTGTAGCTAACATCCTAGATACCAATGAATTAGTGGATGTTTCTCCTTGGAACTGCCTGTTCTTGCCACTTTGGCTACTATTGTAATGGAAATGATAGCATCATGTCTTTACCCTGCTATCTCTAATTCATTATCTTCCCAGTGGTACCCCAGTGAACTCTGATCCTAGTAAGGAGGGCAGTGTATTTCTTTCCTAGAAGGAGAGTATTCCCTGGACTAGCGATGGATTAAGTCCTCTCACCATAGCAGTCTCCATGTGCTAGGCTAGCTTTGCAGCATAGGATCTCAATGACATGTTGCTTTGATTTTATGTCTGACTGGTAGCACAGATGTGTGAAGAACTAAGTAGTGTGTGCATGATTTTTGTGAAGTAGAATTTCTAATGTTGATAAGTTTAAAAAGTTTGAAAAATTGTCCAGCTGTGCTGAGATTTCTCCATAAACTTGAGAATGATAGTATAATTCTGTAACCTTAGTAAAATGGTATCACAGAAGTGTGATTTGTATTATTTATTTTTTTTGTCAAAAGTATTTGCAGTGCTTGCAGAATGAGTGTGTGTGATAGATTCTAATGGGAATTGATAATGATGCTAGGAAGATCTGGTGATTGTAAAGATATACACATGTATAAACATTGGTTTGCTATAGGACTTTTCTTGCCTCTACTTCCCCCATCATTACTAGATGATAATTTAATTATGTTTTAATGTATCTATGTGGTATTATCCTGTAATAAAGCCCCTTACATAATTGAGTGGTAGAAAATATTGGCGTATTTGTAAAAACTTGGTTTATATTGATGCAGTATCTGAGGGTTCTTATTGTTCTTACAAGGATATCCAGGAAGCAAACTTTAAGACATCCAGTAGCCGACTCCTTGCAGCTGTTATGTCCGCGCTGTGTCACACTTCTGTTAAGCTGACGTCTATCTTCCCTATTGCATATGATGGAGAAGTATTATTGCGATCAATTGTTAAGCAAGTCAGCACTGAGAATGACTCAACACTAGTTCATCGATTCCCACTTCTGGTGGGACATATGGAAAAGCTAAGCCAGGTACGTGTCTTCAGAAATCTCTAACAATGGAAAAGTAAAACAATAGGAAGTGGAGATATGCATAGGTTGGTGCCTCATCTTCCTTACTGATAATTATGTATGACAAATAATTGACAAATGATTATCTGTTTTGTAAGAGCTATTCTCCAGTTCTCATGTTCACCTGAAAGATAAGTATCTTAGTTACTATTTTGTTTTTTGAAACAGAGTTTCTCTTTATAGGTCTGACTATCCTGGAACTTTCTCTCTAGTCCAGGCTGGCCTTGAACTCACAGAGATCTGACTGCCTCTAACTTCTGAGTGCTGGGATTAAAGGCATTACCACCACGCCCAGCTAGTTTAGTTATTGCCATGATAAAACACCATGCCCAAGGCAACTTATAGAAAAAGCGCTTATTTGGGGGGTTGTTTACAGTTTAGAAGGTTGGTCAGTTGTCATCATGATGGGTGTGTGGGAACAAGCAGGCACAGCACTGGAGCAGTAGCCTCTTGCATCTTGATCTACTAGCAGCAAGCAGAGAGAGATTGGGCTTGGTATGCACTTTGAAGCCTCAAAGACCTCCAGTGACACCTCCTTTCCAGATATTCCACTGACTAGGAACCTATAGGAACCATTTTTATTTAGACCACCACAATAAGCAATCTTATTTTAAATGACAACTCACTTTTAAAAAGGTGAATATAAAGTAAACACCTATGTAATTTTTTATTGCTGTATCATAAAAAAGTAAGTTACGGATAGTAAAGGAATCTTTACTGTTCTAAAGTATAATTACCAAAATGTCACAGCCCATAAAAGTGCACAACAACTTAAATTTGATCCACAACCTACATGGTGGAAGGGGAGCCTACACTCACACATTCTCTGACTACCACATGTGTGCTGGACACACACCCATGCACACACCCACAGTATATAAATGTATAAAATATAGAAAGGAATAACTTTTATGAAAATGGGTTCTATAAAATATTCTAGCACATTAAAATAAATTTAAAAACAAAAGACATAAGAAACATTGTTTAATAACTGATTTTGCATTGTTAAAAAGAACTCTAGAAAAAAATTAAAAACCTATTTCTATAGGATCCTTATAGAAATTTAAAATATTACAAGGGCCAGCATCAAAAAACCTCAGACTTACTAGTAATTAATAATGAATGTCAGGGAGATAGCAAATTGTTTCTAGAAAATTAGAAAAAGTTAAACTTTTTTCTTATAAATTTCTATGCTGTGAGATTATGAAAAAATATAGTAACCTTATAGATGGATTTTTACAATTTAAATTAGTTTGAATATCTCCTTCAACCTTTTAGGTTTATTTGCTGTAATTTTGATTATGTTGTAGTTGAAGTGGATAAAAAAACAAACACAACCTTTGATTGACTGCTACAAACTACCAGATATTTTTAGATGGTAAATTGTCGTTTCACTACTTCATGTTGTCAGTGTTTTCACAGGGAACTGTTAGAGTAATTGGAAAACTAAAAGTTGCATGTTTATTTGCTCAAGAGAAAGTTTAGAAACCTCACTCTCATCCTTAAATGTTCAGTACTAAGTGAAATAGCTGAATTTGGTTTACTAACTTAATAGACCTTTATTCAGCCATTTAAATGGTATATTTACATTTGATATCAAGGCAAATATTTAAAAATCAAAAGTGTATATAAAGAGTGGTGACTATGTAAAATATCTATACAAAAGACTACTTAAGAGAATACTGAGATAAAGTAACATGGGAGATGAACTTAGGGGAATTTTCTCCTGTTTTATTTAGGAATTACTATTAGAGTTTTATATTTTAATACTAATGTATAGTGAGTAATAACTAGTTATGTGTTTAAAGTTTTTGAAAATATAGCAATAATTAATATTATTTAACTGCCTTTTTTAACTCAAATTTTTATACATTCTTAATTAAATATAATTTCTCATGCTCCCCCTTTCTTGCCTGCTGGACATTGTACCTTTTAACATTTTGTCATAAAATGATCAGCCATTCTCATACATACATATATTTAGAACATTTCAAATATTTAAGTATTTTTTATTTTTTTTAAGTATTTTAAACAGTGTATCTTTGCTTAGCTTTTCATTTAAGGTCATGATTATTTTCCCAGTATAATATTTTTAAGTATTAAATTCTCCTTTTCCTGTTGTAACCTAAGCTAGCTGGAGCTTTCATCCTTCTGCCTTAGTGTCTCAAATACTGGGAAATTTTCTAAAGTCGAAGGAAATTATATTAAAGATTTGTTAAAGATTGTCAGAAATCAGTTAGAAAGCTAGTATCACCTTGCGTTTGACATGTTTCTCTCTACCATGTCATATTGGCAGACTATTATTGGAGCAGCTTTTTAAATTATTCTTGACAACTACTGATTAGAAACAAAACAAGCATAGACTTTTTTCCTGCAGACAATTTTCTGAAGGAAGCACCGCAAGATTCTTGGTGAAGTACAATTAGTGATTGAGTTTTTTTCAAAGCAGACTTTCTGTGAAGGTGAAGTTTCTAGAGAATGAAAAGATAGAAGGGATACAATACAACTTGAGTTTTAGTAAATAAAAAAAATGGATTATTTTAATTGCAAAAAATTATTAGGTTAGAAATGAACCAACATATTATAGTAATTATACTCATGATAGTAGACTAAAATATAAAAATATCTTTAAAATGCTTTTTTGTCTGGCATTAAAACTATACTGTAAGAAGGAAATTGATAGTCCTGCTAGTGGTTGCTTTAACTGAAAATTATGTAATTTCTAAATGAATTTATTCATTTACATATTTGATTTGAGAAGAAAGTAACTTAGTTTCTAGGCCTCTCTTCACCCAGACTGTGTACACTTTCATGAATATTACTGTGTGTAAGGCAGTTAAGGAATATAATTATTATGAAAGAACTTATCCAGGGACTAAGAATGTGGTTTTGAAAATTAAGCCACACCCATGATTTAGGAAAGCCAAAGTTTGATGAAAGAATTACAACTAGATACCAAATTGTCTGGTTCTCCAGTCCTTGGTAAAACTGAAAGATTGATTGGTCACTGTGACCACCTCACAGTGAGTCAGAACACATGAGAGTGTAATAAACGATAGAACTTGGTCATGTAGCCGCTGAATTACAATCTTAACAGTATTTTCTGAAAAATATTTTTGGAGTTTGGATTTTAATTAAATTCTAATTTCTTATCCTGTAATTTTCTACTGGTAGAGTATGGGATTTTGTTTTCTTTGAGAAATTAAATCAAGTAGTAATTATAAAAGGAGTAGCTGTGATTGATTTTTATAGACTCAAGTTCTACTGAAATCTTACCTTGTAGGATAAGAGTTTCTAAAAGAATGAATAATTGTCTGTCTGCCATGGAGATAGACACAGTTTATAGACTGCTATGTAGTTCAAATAAGAAAATACGTGAAGACGTCACTAAGCTAATAAACACATGTCATGTAAATTATGAGTTAAAATAGAAATAATTCAGGCCTAGAACTTTAGGTTATCAAGTGGAGGTTAAGTAAGTCAGTGTGTTGTCCTCTCTCTTCCTGTGCATCACAGAGTGAAGAGAACATCTCGGGAATGACAAGCTTCCGTGAAGTCCTAGAGAAGATGCTCGTCATTGTTGTGCTTCCAGTGAGAAACAGCCTTCGGAGAGAAAATGAGCTCTTCTCCTCACACTTGGTCTCCAACACCTGTGGCTTATTGGCCAGTATTGTCAGCGAACTGACAGCATCGGCCCTGGGATCTGAGGTAAGGAGCTCTAGTTCACAGCGGGATAAATAAGCACATATTCCTGTAGAACGGTTATCCTGTCTCTTTAAGTCACAATATAAAAGTAAGGCATTCTCCTTTGTTCAGGAGATTCCTCAGAGATTTTCCTCTGGACCTGCCACCCCATCTACCCCCATCGCCTAAATCACCTGTCTATAGTAACTTTTTCGTTTACTTAGCAGTTTTAACAAATCTCCTCTCCAGATGTTAAAGCCCCATCATATTGTCTCTCACATGATCCACTGTCTTCCTAATCCTTACCTATTTGAAGAGCTGATCATGGCTGCCATGTACGAAGAAAGCTCATTTCTGATGGTCATTTCATGTCAGTTTCATTCCCAAGCCAGCCTTACCTTCTTACTTTTAACAGCATCATTCGATGTAGTACATGCCTAGAGTCTCAGCACTCAAGAAGCAGAAGCAAGGCGAGGCTGGCCTGGGTCATATAGGAAAAACAGTAACAACAGATATATTTAACTTTCTATGTCATTTCTTTATTCATACATTTTTAGATTTTTAGAAAACTAATTTCCAGATAGTTCAGCAATATGTATTAGAAACAAGAAAGTTCTTGTTTAAAATAAAAAAAAAAATCCAGGACTGAGAAGATGACCCAGCAGGTAGTAGTGCTTACCCATGTACAAATTCAAGTATGTCCATGGGCCTGCACCTGTAAGCCCACCACTGGGTGACAGAAGGGTCTTTGGCTCTTTGTGCTGCCCATCTAACTCCATTTTCAATGAGAACACCCAGTCTCAAATGAGTAAGTTAGAGAGTGATGGAATAAAACACTGAATGTCCTTTGGCTTTTGTGTGTGTTCATGCATAGCATATACATACACACAAAATAATAAAAATCATTTTCCTTCCTGTTCTATGAGCTACTCATTCTATTTTTACTTTTTAAGATTCTCTTTCTCCTTCTCTCCCTCTTTCTGTGTGTATGTGTGCATACACATGTGCACTTATGTGGTATTATGCATATATATATATATTCAGGTATACCTAATTAAGTGTGTGTGTGTGTGTGTGTGTGTGTGTGTGTGTGTGTAGGTGCCAGAGTTGATGTTAGGTGCCATCCTCTGTCCTTATTGAGCATATTATTGAGACACAATCTCAAAATGAATGTGGGAATCAACAATTGGCTAGACTGTTTGGCCAGAGTCCCAGGTTATCATCTATCCATCTAATCTACTGCTGGGTTTACAAATTTGCTGTCATTCCAGCTTTTAAATGGGTACTGGGGATCTTCCCACAGGTCTCTATGTTCATAGTACAGATACTACTAACAGAGCCATTTCCCCACGTCAGTCCCATCTTTTAACTGCTTCCTTATTAACATACCCAAGTTATTAAAGTATGTTAAGATATGCATTATCTTCTTAGACTAGGTTTTATCTGCCACATCATACAAGTCCATGAACTTGCACCAGTTGTTCCATTGTTAACTGATAAGTAATATTCGGAAGTCAGGCTAGTAATAATAAATGCATGGTACTTAAGAACAAAGGGTGCCATAGCTTTGTTCTGTCTCCAGGTACGTACAAATGCATAGTAAAAACTGGGCAGAATCATAGTCTCATCAATAATATACCATAGTTCTTGTAATTGTGGTAAGATATTCATAAATTAAACTTTATTATTGTAACAGTTCTTGTGTGTATAGGTCAGTGGTAGCAAGTATGCGTTTGTTCTGTAGCTATTGTAACAAAATTTAAGAAGTATCAAATATTAAGGATTTGGTACAATCACCTTGAAACACTGATAGGTACCTTACATGTTGTGAAGTATAATTATTTCTCTCTGCCCATTGCCTTTCTTAATTGTTCTTAACTTGAACATGTTAACTGATTTGGTGCTTCTGGTTTTTGTTTTTCCCCAAAACAGATTATGGCTTGATTTTGAAAATCCTGTCTTAATATGGAATATTTCATTCAGATAAATGTTTAATATCCAACATGAATCCATAAGATACTTTGTTTCAGATATTGCTAGTAATACACAGATTATCAGCTGCTGATAGACTTGTATGTGTTATTCATAGGTTGATGGACTTAATTCTCTTCACTCTGTAAAAGCCAGTGCTAACCGATTCACAAAAACAAGTCAGGGAAGAAGTTGGAACACTGGAAATGGATCCCCCGATGCAATCTGTTTTGCAGTAGACAAACCTGGCATCGTTGTGGTTGGTTTCTCTGTCTATGGAGGAGGTGGCATACACGAGTATGAACTAGAGGTCTTGGTTGATGATGTGAGTATCAGTCCTGCAGCATGGTCATCAGAGTTGACCATTATCAAATCACAGTGGCTTCAAACCTCCAGAATCTAACAGGTCACATATACATGGACATTAATCAAAATCAAAAGGTTTACTTTATTTACATGATTGCTTAGGAACATCTTGGCACACTTTTCCTTATTTCATTTTTTTTTTTTTTTTTTTTTAGTTTTTGGAATTTCAGAAAGGGAGAGATTTTAAATGGAATTGATAACTGGGAAGTAGATAGCTAAGCTTTTTATTCCATGTCTTGTGTAATATTTTTTCTACTATTGTCATTTTTCATGATTCTAGAACAGGGTTTAGGTTTAGTTGGATACTATTTGTAATGGATTTTTAAAGATTGTTGCATATCCCCAGTTGCTTGCTGCGGGATCCCCTGCAGGTAGGGGGCAGCGGGTCCTGAGAGCAGCCAGTCCCACATGGTAGGTCTCCAAAGGTGGCTGGTCCCTGGTGGCTAGCCATATGGGCGGCAGGCAGGCAAGAGAGACTGATAGGCACACCATGTAAGGTGAATTGGATATTTATTTAGTGGTTATAGAAGGAAGGGGAGAAGGGGAGAAGATGAGAGAGACTGAGACAGATAAGAGGGGAAGGGGAGAAGTGGAAAAAGGCAGAAGCTGCCTCTTCCTGAGAAAGATGGAGAAAAGAGAGAGACTAAGGCTTTAAGCAGGAAGGGAGTGGGCGTGGCTTTTCTCTTAAAGTGACAGAACGGATAATTATACTTTTTCCTCTTTCAAAGGCTAAACAATTTTGTTAAAATGCTAATGGAAATTCTTACTAACTAAAGATAGTGTTTATTGATTGTGGCTGCATTTTTCTCTATGATCAAAATTATTTTAAGTGCTTGAGTTTTTTTTACAAAGTTTAATAATGAGACAAAAACATGAAAATGAGTTTCTTGTAAATAGTATCTGTTTAACTGATTCTTTCGAACAATTAATTTTAATTAACATCTACTTGATAAGACTGTGTGTGTAGTGTCCCATGAAGATACTCAAACACTTGCAAGAGAATACTAGTCAATTTATGTTTTAATCTCTTCAGCAAATAAAATTCAATAGGTTAGAGTAGCAAAATCTTTCTTTAGGACATATAAAGAAATGCTAATAACTAATTTCAGTTTTTTATACATTTATTTGTGTATGTGAGTGTGTGGGCACACATGCATCCATATACTAAGGTGCATATGTACAAACCAGAGATCAACTTGTTGAAGCCAGTTCTCCCCACCTTGGGATTATCAGAGATCAAACTCAGGTTGTCAGACTTGGGGTCAAGTTGTTTAACTACTGAGCCATCTTCCACAGTCCATGACTAATTTTATATACAAGCCAATAAACTAACTACCTAGAGACAATAATGGATTATAATAAGAATTGTTCCTGCAATAAAGTTAAACATCTTGTCCATTTTGTTTTTATGTATTCATTAGAGTGAACATGCAGGAGATTCAACTCATTCTCACAGATGGACATCTCTAGAATTAGTTAAAGGAACTTATACAACAGATGATTCACCCAGTGACATAGCTGAAATCAGGCTGGACAAAGTTGTTCCTTTAAAGGTAATTTCAACCAGATGCTTCTTTTTAGCTAAGAGGTAATAATATGCAGTTAAAACTAGTGAAAAGTGGACTGGAGAGATGGCTCAGTGATGAGGTGTGTGGACTGCTCTTCCAGAGGATGTGCGTTTGAATCCCGTGTTTGTAGCTCACAGTTACTGCTAAATTCAGTTCCAAGGCACCCAGCGTCTCCTTCTGACCTCTTCAAGCATCTGCACTCATGTGCATGTACTGCCACATATTTCACATGTTAACTATGTCTTCTGCTAAGTTATCTGTTATGTACTACTTCAACTACTTATGTATTTGCCTACTACAATGTAATATTTGTGATATTGTACTGTGTTATACTCTGGTTTTGCACATATCCAACTCCTGGTATACTAGGAAGAATCACTAGGTTTTATTGTCAGACAGCTTTAGAGTTAGGGTAAGAAATACTTAACTTTTTTTTTTATTCATGTTACATACTAACCACAGTTCTCCCTCCCTCCCATCTTCTTGCTCCCCACACATGCCCCCCAAATCCACCCCCACCAAGTCCTCAGAAAGGGTAAGGCTTCCCAGTTGAGGCAGAATCTAGCCTCTCCCTGCCCCTGTATCAAGGCTGAGCAAGGCATTCTACTATAGGGAATAGACTCCAAAAAACTAGCTCATGCACCAGGGATAGATCCTGGTCCAACAGCCAGGGGCCCCTCAACTAAAAAAAGTGTATGTAACTGTTACTCACATGGAGAGGACCTAGTTCAGTCCTATGCAGGCTTCACAGTTCTCAGTCTAGAGTCCATGAATTACACAAGTTCAGATCAGCTGTCTCTGGATTTCCCTGTCATGATGTTGAACCCCTCCCCCTGCTCATATAATTCTTCAGACTTAACTCTTTTAGAGGATAAATACAGTATAAGTAGGAAAGATGCAGAGTAGTATTTATTCATTTTCAATACATTCATTCTCTGCTGTCAAATTTCTTAAATCTGGCATATTATCATTTTAGTACTTTTGGTGAGTAAGCAGCATATATACTGCAGTGTTATACTGACTAAATAATGACAGCAGAGAATGTGCTTTCGTGTATGGCATAGTATTAAAACTGATTAGGTATTAGCCTTCGTCTTTCCAATTTGTAGTGCACCAGAAATGCTTCAAAGAAAAGATGTGATCTTAAGAGTTAATATTAATGGGGCCATAAAGGTAGCTCAGCAGTTAACAGCATAGCGGATTCAGGTTCTGTCCCCAGCATCCATGTGATGGCTCAGAATCATCTGTTACTCTAGTTCAGGGTTTCTGATGAACTCTTTGAACTATACAAGTGCCAGGGATGCACATGGTACACATACATGCATATATGTTGATAAAACACATATACACATAACATGAAATAAATAAATATACAGAAAAGAGTATTAAGATTTTGCCCTTATTAATTTTATAAATGCAAGAATTTACAAAATTAGATAAAAAGTAGGAAAAGTAGATAAATTATATTAAAGAAATATTAATGTTAAAGTAATATTAAGTTATGCCTGATTTAAGTGAATAAATATCATTTTAGAATAGAATTTAAAATATAAAGGAGACTCATCAGAGACTTTATCAAAAACAGCTTTGATGGCTGGTGCACTAAATCAGTGGTTAAGAACATAAAATATTCTTGTAGAGATCTAGAGTTTAGTTCCCAACACCCACATCAGGGGGCTTATTTATCATCTGTAACTGCAATACCAAAAGATCTTATTTGATCTTCTGTCTGCCACAGCATTACATTCACACACACACATGCACGTATGCACGCACATAAAATAGATTTTTTTTTTTGAGGACAGGTTTCTCTATGTATCTCTGGCTCTCCTGAAATTCACTCTGTAGACCAGACTATCTTCCAACTTACAGAGATCCTCCTACCTCTGCCTCCATGAGTGCTGGAATTAAATAAAGGTGTGCCCCACCATTGCCTGGCCCACAAAATGGGTCTTTAAAAAAAAAAAAACAGCTTTCATCTTAGTCCAGGTTTTTATTGCTGTGATAAACACCATGGTGAAAGCAGCTGGGGGAGGAATGGGTTTATTTGACTTACACTCCCACATTGTTGTCCTTCACTGAAGGAAGTCAGGACAGGAACTCAAGCAAGGCAGGGACCTGGAGGCAGAAGCTGATGTAGAGACCATGAAGTAGTACTTTCTGGCTTGCTCTCATGACTTGCTCAGCCTGCTCTCTTATAGAACCAAGGACCACCAGCCCAGGGCTAGCTCCTCCCACATCAGTCTGTAAGAAAATGCCCTACAGGCATGCCTGCAGCCTAATCTTATGGAAGCATATTCTCAAGCAAGGTTCCCTCTCAGGTGACTACAGCTTGTGTACAGTTAGAATAAAACTTCCAGTGCAAATATGGAAAAAAAACCTTCATAAAGCATGAGTATCTGTAACTCGGTTTTCCTACATACCATACTCTGAACAGTTTTGCATGATTTTTTTTTCCTATGTTTGTGTGCATATTTTTGTCTCTGAGTAAATTTCTCCCCAGATAAAAATGCAAAAGACTCAAAATTATTTTTTGCATACTTAGAATTATTTTAAGAACTTAAAGTCATGGAGAAAGTATTATCTTATAGTAGTATTTATGACTATCTTAGTCGGTGTTCTGTTGCTGTAAAAACACCATGACCAAGACAGCTCTTATAAAGGAAAGCATTGGGCCTAGCTTACAGTTTCAGAGGTTTAGTCCCTTACCATTATAGCAGGAAGCATGGTGGAGTAGAGGCAGACATGGTACTGGAGAAGGAGCTGAGAGTTCTCCATTTGATCTGTAGGCAACAGGAAGTGAACTGTGTCACTGAGTATAGCTTGAGCATAGAAGACCTACTTTCACTGTGACAAGGCCACTCCTACTCCAACAAAGCCACACCTCCTAATAGTGCCACTCCCCATGGGGGCTATTTTCTTTCAAACCGTGACATTGACTAATATTTGATGTTTGTAATTAAGCACAGGAACAACCCGTATTTGATGATCATCTGCTAGTCTCACTGCTTACTAGTTATGTTACTTTGTGCAAGTTGTTTTACAATTGGACCTCAAATTCTTCTTTGGCAAGTACCTACTGAGGACACTGGAGATAATTCAGTTAGATCATATAAAATATTTAGGGTAGCTTCTATTACTCAAAATGTATTCAGTAAGAATTAGCTATTAGTTTCATTAAAAATTCATTTAATGAAATTATTTATAATGACCACAAAGTTTCAGTATATTTGAGTAGTTTACTGCTAGAGTTCTTTCTGTATCCTCTCCTTATATTATGAGCAGATATATTATTCCTTATATTTCCGTCATGAAGGAAAACGTTAAGTATGCTGTGCGCTTGAGGAACTATGGCAGTCGTACAGCCAATGGAGATGGAGGAATGACCACCGTGCAGTGCCCGGATGGAGTGACTTTTACCTTCAGCACATGTAGTTTGAGCAGTAATGGCACAAACCAAACCAGAGGGCAGATCCCACAGATACTGTACTATAGGTAGGTGTACTTATAGTTAGAAATGAAATGTGCTAAAGTGGTGTGTGACATTTGCTGTTGTATAAAACATGCCAAGTTGATAATGAAACTAAATTACATAGTTTATCTTCCTAGCATATACTTAGTCAAATTCCTGTGAAGAATCTTCATTTAAAAATGTAAATTCGGTGTTAACTATAAAGGTGAATGCTTCTAAATGTTCGTTATTCTTTTAATATCATTGAAGCTTTGG
Source organism: Microtus oregoni (assembly GCF_018167655.1). Lineage (NCBI taxonomy): Eukaryota > Metazoa > Chordata > Mammalia > Rodentia > Cricetidae > Microtus > Microtus oregoni. The sequence goes on along the minus strand of NW_024543060.1, from coordinate 36,645,875 downwards.
GCTTTTTTGCTTTTATACTGGCATAAATGTTGTTCCTGTTATATTTTAATTTGATTGTGCTTTAAAATGCAAGTAGAATTTACTCATTTCTTTTCATGAATATTTAACCTAAGTCGAGGTAGTAGCATTGCCTTCGTTCTTTTATCCAGTCTGAAGAAATAGTTTTATATTTAAAGATCTTTTACCTGCTCAGGTTAGCCTGTGGGACTCACACAATACAATAGTATGGTTTTCTTATATTATTTTAGCAAACTACTTAGTAGATAAATGGTGGAAAACAGAAAACTATAATCCTTGGGTAAAAAAATACACATAACTCATTATGTCTGTTTTTTTTTTTTGTATAATACCATACCTATAGTCCTAGTGCCATTAACCACCTTTGTCCTCAACCTAACTTTGATTCAGTTCACTCATGCTGCATATCTACTGCTTCCTGTGGTTGCCTTGGCTAGCCACACAGTAGGCACTTTTCCTGTCTCTGTTTCACAGAAGAGGGAACTGAGCCATTGAGTGGTAAACATCTTTCTCAAGTCACATTTGTAGTGACTTATGGTAAAGGGATTTTTACATAGAAAGTTGGACTCCATTTAAGACACCTTTAAGTCACCATACCAATTATCCTCCTTAAAGATGCTTTCTGTGGTTGGCTAATAGATGTTGTAGGTTTAATGTGTTCTTAGTAGTCACACAGTTATAGCCAAACTCCTGGTCATTCTAGATGCCTTTCTTTTGCATCTAGTTTGATAGTTCCTGACAGCCGAATGCTCTGCATCTGACTTTTTCTATCATTCCTGTGTTGAGACTGCTGATCACCGACCCCTTTACTTGTAAAATACTAGTTTCACAGCTTCTCCCTGTTGTTCTAAACAGTACCATCTGTTATCTGATAAAAACAAAAAATATACCCACTATACCCTGCTCAATTCTCTCTTGATTCTTCTTTTTTGATGAAATATGAATTTGTTACTGTGGCCACTTCACTCTATATGATCTGACCCACATCTACCATTCCTTCAGATTTTACTCTTTCCCCTCCATTGTAATGATACTTGTCTGCATTGTCTTCTTTAAATCCAGTACCTGGTTCCCTTTATCCTGATACTTTCATATCTTTTGTGGTCCCTTCAGAATTTATCTTTAAACTTAACTCTGGCCTTTGTAAATATTAGTTCACCAAAGGTTTATTTAATCTAACAGCCTTTACTGTATACTCTTCTGTTTTGTTTTTGTTCAAAGTCTTTATAATTTCATAAATGAGCATATATGTCTTAACTGTAATTGGTTTTTACTTCAAGTTTATTGAGAAGCTCTGACATGAATATAATTCCTAAAATTACCAGTGCAAATTATTTTCATGTTTATTCATGTCACAGGAGTGAATTTGACGGAGATTTACAATCCCAGCTTCTAAGTAAAGCCAATGAGGAAGATAAAAACTGTAGCAGAGCTCTCTCTGTGGTAAGCACTGTTGTTCGAGCTGCTAAGGATCTGTTGCACAGAGCCCTTGCTGTGGATGGTAAGACTGTCCTTTTCCTTTCTTCATAGTCATGGGTTAGAGCCTGTAGTTCTTCCCTTGTTCATAGTTAGTTAAGGAGAGCCACCTTGTAGAATCCCATCTATACAAGTATTGATTTTGGATCATTCACACCCTTCATACTTAGAGGAAGGTTTTGTTTTGTTTTGTTTTGTTTACAGTGATCTAAAGAAATTACCTGATGCTTTTAGTTTTTTAGTTTATATAATAAGAGAAAATCCCATCTAATTAAATTGGGTTTCTTGGCTTTTTTCCTGGTTAGTAGTGTATTTTTTTTTTCTTTCTGTGTATCCGGTTACTGTTAAGTATCACCGTTCCCTGAAATGTCTGGATAACCCTGCCCATCTCCTCAGACCCACTTCTCTAAATTAAGCGCTGGGTCTGTTTCTTCACCAGAAACTCCAGTTGGCATTTTCCTCTTTCTCTGTTCTCCAGTACCTAGTTCAGGCTGCCATAGTGCAACCTCACGTGCACTTTGTCTTGGATGGAAATGTCCACATAATCTCATTGCTGCCTTTCTCCTTTTACCTACCTCTTGGTATCTGGGTCTCCTCTGTCATGTCAAAAGAATTGTTAGTGCCAAATATTCAGTGTTATCCTTTCCCCTAAAAATTTGGTCAATCCCATATGTTTAGGTTGTGTTAAAGTATTTTCTGAATATGTCATTTATTCTTATGCAGCAGATGTAGAAGGCCAAATAGTGGAGGATAGTTGTCCTGTAATGTCAATGTCTAGGTTTATGGGAGGATAGTTGTCCTGTAATGCCAGTGTCTAAGCTTATGGGAGGATAGTTGTACTGTAATGTCAATGTCTAGGCTTATGGGAGGATAGTTGTCCTGTAATGTCAATGTCTAGGTTTATGGGAGGATAGTTGTCCTGTAATGTCAGTGTCTAGGCTAGCCCATCTTTTAAGCCTCATGTTCATGGAAAAATGGCTATCAGCAAAGTTCTTTATGAAAAAATAGAAGTCATAATAGCTCAGTCACAACAAATGCTTCCTGGAATGTTTATATGTGCAGACATTGTTTTAAGTATTTTATGTATGTGTTGACTCATTTAACCCTAACAGCACTCAGGGAAGAAATGTTGTTATCTTGCTTTTCAGATTAAATAATTTGCCTAGTGTCACTCATATAGCTGTGTTTAAAACCACTGCCTGGGGTTCTACTCCTTGCTCTAGCATTTTATTTATATATATATAGAATTTATTATAAGATATACAACCACTGTGTGCCTTGGTTTTATCCTCTAAAATGTGGGAAGTATCTATTGTAAGATTGAGATAACACATGGTAGTAAATCCTTTACAATAAATTGAACCAGTCCTTTATAAACATGTAGTTAATGTCAACCATAACTTTCTAAACTAACAGGATATAGGTTAGTTTAGTATGTGTACAGTATAACAAAACCACCTTCTAACTATAGTTTTAATGCTTTTTTTAGCTGATGACATTCCAGAACTGCTTAGCTCTTCCAGTCTGTTTTCCATGCTGCTTCCCCTTATTATAGCCTACATAGGACCAGTAGCTGCTGCTATTCCCAAGGTGTGTAATTAAATTCTATGACTTTGATCTCTTACCATTTATATCTTTTCACAGATTTTATATCTTCCCTTTAAAGATATAGTAAGCATTAAGGCACTAGGGTTATAGAAAACAGATAAAATACCTCACGTGATAGAAGTTGTTAGTTAAGCCTCTTGTTCCCAGCATTGCTTATTAGTGTACTGACATACTGATTTCACACTTGAAGATCCATTTTATAAATATGATATATAAAGAAACATTAACTTATCTGCTTATTTTAAAGTTTCTGAGTTTGATTCCAATTCTTCACCTTAAATAAAAATAACAAAAGAAAAGGAGTGTTTTACAGTAGTAAGATAAGACATGAAGAAAGTTATAAACTATTGAGTCTCTGACATATTTAAATATTGAGGAAAGCTATTTATTTTAGACTACAAAAACTTTTAAGATATGGATTATTTTACTATAATAACTAAGATAAAATTCTTACCCATTAAAAATATTTTTTTTAAAAAATATAGAAACTCTATATGGAAGTTGTTACTGATAAGGGTTACCAGCAATTAGAATAGTTCATTAGTAAAATGAACTTCACATATATTTAATCATGTTTTTTTTTTATGTCTACTAGGTTGCTGTAGAAGTTTTTGGCCTTGTCCAGCAATTGCTTCCTTCAGTTGCCATTTTGAATCAGAAGTATGCACCCCCTGCATTCAACCCCAATCAGTCAACTGATAGCACGACTGGAAACCAGCCTGAACAAGGCCTCTCGGCTTGTACCACCTCTAATCACTATGCTGTCGTTGAGAGTGAGCATCCATACAAGCCTGCCTGTGTGACGCACTACAAGGTGAGCACCATTCTCAGCAAAGTTCAAACCCAACCTTGAGCTGAGATTCTCTAATGATATCAGAAAGAGTATTTTGCATATGTTTACAAATGTCATTTCTTTTATAGTACTTAAGTATAAAGAATCCACAGATAATTAGGAACTGTTAGACTAAAGAATGCCTGAAGACAGAACTTCTCTCCCTTTTATTTAACATATATTCTTTTCTCATACATTATATCCTGTTTATAGTTTCCCCTCCCTCTATTCCTTCCAGTTCTTCCCCACCTACCCTCCCTAAGGATCCACTCCCTTTCTGTCTGTCATTAGAAAGAACTGGCTTCTTGGAGACAACAACCATACATGACAAAATAAAATATAATAAGATGAAGCAAAAACTATAACATCAAAAGTTGGGCCAGGCAACCCAACAGAAGGAAAAGAACCCCAGGAGAAGGCACAGGAGTCAGAGACTTACATTTGTAACAGTATTAACCTGAAAGCTATGGTGTATATGCAGAGGGCCCCATTGCTGTTTCAGTCTCTGGGCTGATATGCTCTTTGCTCAGTTTATTTGGAGGACCTTGTTCTGGTGTCTTCCGTCCCTGCTGGCTCTTAGACTGTTTCCACCTCCTCTTCCACAGAGTTCCCTTAGCCCTCAGGGAGGGATTTGATGAAGACATCCCATTTAGAGCTATGTGTTCCAATGTCTCTCTCTCTCTCTGTATGATGTCTGGCTGTGGGTCTCTGTATTCCTTTCTGGTGTGAAAGGAAGCTTCTCTGATGATGAATGAATATTGCACAGGTCTACGAGTATAGCAGAATGTCATCAGGAGTCATTTTATTGTTATTTTCTTTTTTAAGATCAGTAGTTTGATCTTAGGTCTGTGGGCTTTCTAGGAAGACAGAACTTTACCTTACAGATTTTATACTTTGATAGGTTTTTGAGAGTTGTTTACAAAATAACAGCATTGCAGTATATAATGCTAAACTCTGTGCTTTATATTATAATTATAGTGAATATAAATCTTAAAATTTGTAAATAGTATTTTTATATGTGTTCCTGTGGGCATGTTTGTTCATGGATAAAGAGACCAGAAGGCAGCCTCCCAAGTTATTTCTTAAGCACTACTACATTGTTTTTGAAACAAGATCTCTCACAGAAATAGAACTTGCTAAGTGCACTAGCCTGCCTGTTCAGCAAGCCCCAATGATCTTCTTTTCTTCACCTCCCAAACCCTGGAATTAAAGCTTGTACCACCATGCTCAGCATTTGTTTATGTTTTTTGACATAGGTCCTGGAGACCACACTCTAGTCCTCAAACTCTTTATAGACAGAACTATCTCCCTAGCCTCTAAATTATACTTTGTAAAACTTGCATTATTTGTACTACAATATAAACTCTGAAAATTGAAAATAGTCTACTTAGAATATTATATAAAAAATAAAAGTGAAATATTTTAAAATTTAAAGTTATTTTATTCAAGCCCTTTTAGTAAATGAGAGCAAATCATGTTTTTTTCAATTGATTTTGTTCTTGCAAAACATTCAACTTGGTGTAGAAATAGGAGATACCCAGTAGTAGACAAGATAATGCAGTAGCCTACTTACTCATCTCCTGGTTCAAGTCTTAAGCCCTTAATCAAACCGTTTCATTTGTTTTCTACTTCATTCCTTTCCTTTTATATTATCGTAAAACAATTCATGTTATTTTCTTCTGTATTTCTTTAATGTAAGAATCCTCTAAAATAGCTATAGTGATATAACGCTGAAAATGAGCAATTCCTTAATATTATAAAATATGCATATTTTATGTGTTTGAATTTGAATTCACATAAATGAATATATTTGGGATTGTTTATTTCTCTAGTATCTCCCCCCCAACTTTTTTTTGTTTTATGAGACATGTTAAATCCCTGTAAATATATTCATCCCCTTCCATCTCTGTCGTTTGGTTTCCTCAACTTTCGCTTATTGAGGAACTGACCCCATATTTCAGCTGGATGTGAGTTTTCACTTTACCATACTAAGACTTTAGATTCTCCCTGGTGGTTTTTCTTACATCTTTGTTCCCTGGAACAAGCAAATATTTAGACTTAACATTTCCTGCTTAAGCTCTGGAATGAGCCAGTTAAAAGAGAAACAGGCTCTGGTTCTTGTTATGCAATATAGAATTGTTGTATGAATTCGTTTTAAATTGGATTTTGTTTTATAATATGTAAATAATCGCATACTCCAAAACTGAAGTATGAGACAATCTGTCTTGTTTTCTTCCCTTCGTTTCTCTGTTTCTGTGGTGTGTCGTTCTCCCATTTCATTTACCACAGGCATACGTACACATGTATTTATACATACAACAGCAGATATAGTTGTGTGCATATAAATTTATATCTTCTTGTACTGCTAGGTGACATTCCCAGAATGTGTTAGGTGGATGACAATCGAATTTGACCCTCAATGTGGTACTGCCCAGTCAGAAGACGTTCTCCGCTTGCTTATTCCTGTCAGAACTATTCAGAACTCAGGATATGGACCAAAACTGACAACTGTTCATGAAAATCTTAATTCATGGATAGAATTAAAGAAATATTCAGGATCCTCTGGATGGCCTACTATGGTTTTAGTGTTACCAGGTGAATCATCTCTTCTATGTTTTGTTAATATAATACATGTATTATACTAAAGATGCATTATTGAAAGTGTTTAACGGCAGAGAAAATTATTAAAGACTTCTGGGTCTTGGTTTCAATCAAGAAAAATAACGTATGTGAATGAAGGGCATAGTGGGCTCTAAATTTCTGGAGTGGTTATTTGAAGATTTTGAGGGGAGAAAAGTTAATACTGAATCTTCTGTATAGTTGGGAACAAATTCCAAAAAGAAAAAAATAAGTGGATTTGATTTTCTATTTTCCCAGGAAATGCTGTCTCTCAGAAGTAGGATTTGAGCCCTTCCTCTGAAGATTTATGTGTGTGTCTGTGTACATGTGCATGCACTTATTTCTGGTGTTTATGCCTTCCTTTTAAAGAAGGTGAAGTTTTTAAAGTCTTTAGTCTCTGTGGTAGTCTAATTTTAAACAGCTAACAATAATTTTTCAAACACTTAAAACCATACAAGGAAGTTTTGTCATTTTTCCTATAATCTAGTCTTAATGAGTTTAGAGTTTTACTTTTGACTCCAACCCATTTTGTTGAATGGTTAATTTGCTAAGAGATCAGAAAATGTCACTTACCACAGAGGAAGATTACTTAACTCAAAACAGAGTATATTAGCCTAGGTACTCAGTAACTGATAGATCATTGAAGAAAATGCTGATATAACTTAAGGATAGGATTAAGGAAATGGATTTGATTATAATGGAAATTAGCATCCGTTCATTAGGGATAGTTCTATTGTTGATAGTATTGCTTTTAATATGATTTGTGTAAGTGAATAAAGAATTCACCATCAAAAAGTCTTCTTTACTTTTTAATAACTGATTTGAAGAATTGTTTATATTTTAAATTTTATCAAGTTCTTTCATATTTTGACTTACTAACAGAGACTAGTGCTTGCTCACACAGACACACACACTTTTTGCTTTTTTAAAGGAAATGAAGCCCTTTTTTCACTGGAAACTGCTTCAGATTATGTGAAAGATGATAAAGCCTCCTTCTATGGTTTCAAGTGTTTTGCAATTGGATATGAATTTAGCCCTGGGCCTGATGAGGTAAGAAGTATCTTCCCAGTCTGTTAATAACAGTTGCTTTTTTCAAGGTTTCTCTGATTTAAGTTGCCTTGCAAACTAGAGGTTTCTGTTTAAAATGTTGTATAGTTTAATTGTCTGTTAACGTTTTGTTACTCATCACACGTGGGCGGGCTGAGTTTGCGCAGCATGGCCTCGTGTGAGTGAAGCAGACTTTGAAGAATAACTCTGTGCCCCGTGCTAGGGATTTACCTTTCGTAATGACAGAACCTAGCTTTACTAAGTGGCTTAACTTATCCTAGAAGTCCTATGTTAAAACATGGAACTATTCTTACATGTTTTAAATCAAACACTAAAAAAAAATGCCAAGGTCATAATCTTTTTAAATATGAATGAGAATGATTTCAACAGTGAAGGTATAAAGCCAAACAGCATGTAATATTCAATCTTTTTCTCTCTCAGATGCCAGCTAAGCATCTTTCTTCCCAGTTTTATCTGCAGAGCTTGACTTTGATTTACAGTGTTTTCAGAACCCACGTTCAAACATTTCTTAAGTAGTGAATTTAATTCTACAGGGAGTTATTCAGCTGGAAAAAGAATTAGCCAATCTCGGTGGGGTCTGTGCAGCAGCTTTGATGAAGAAGGATCTAGCACTTCCTATCGGTGAGTCTAGTTAAGTAAGGTGTTGCTAAGGATTCAGAAGAAAATTTAAAAGCAAGACATACTTATCACAGAACATTTGAAGATAAACTTTCAGCACAAATTCTGTGACTAAATGTACATATGAGTAATAACTATTTGGTACACTGATGTTGTTTAAATGGACTTAAGGGTATCCTAAACCTTTTTACTCAGATTAATATATATGTATATCCTCCACATATAATACATATATATATACATTTATGTATACCCTCCATATATATACATACACACATTTATATATACACATATTTATTTTTCACTTGGAAAGTCCATATAAATTCTCATTCCATCTTTTACTTCTTTAAAATACTTGTCTTTCTCATTTCTTCTTATATTCCTTTCTTGCTTCTTTTCAGTTTCAGTTTCTTCAGTTCTGCTTTTTATTAGGTCCTTTGTGCTGTTCTCTTAATTTATTAATATTTTTATATATGAAGAGAATTATTAGCAACATTATTGGAAAAACTTTGTCAATAGCTGTTAACATTTTACTATTTGATGTGACTGGGATTTTGTTTGTTTGTGTGTTTTTCTCCTGGTTTTTCAAGACAGGATTTCTCTGTGTAGCAGCCCTGACTGTCCTGAAACTCACTCACTGTGTAGACCAGAGTGGCCTCAAACTCACAGAGATCCACCAGCCTCTGCCTCCCAAGGCTTAAAGGCATGCACCACGACCACCTGTCTTGATGTGGCTGTTTTTTGTTGCCTACTTACAGAAACAATCAAAATATATATATTGAGTTAAGGATGAAGATAGCAGTGCCTTTGTTACCAAACCTAACTGGAACCAAATCTGTGTTTTGGAGCCTTGTTAGATAGCTAATTGGAGTTTGTGCAGTTGATAAAGTGTAACTATATGGCTTGAGAAAGTTTTCTATATTACATTAAATAAAAAAAATAAGCTCTCACAAAAGGTCACATTCTTGGTGGCAGCATCATATCTATGTATGAGTTTATGCATCTTAACCTTTATGTACATTGACATACACACATGCAGTTAAGATTTGCATGTAAAATTTCTAGAATAATACGTAAGAACTGTTGACAGTGGATAGCTTTAGGGAAACTGTTATGATTAGAATATATTTATTCCACACTTTCTTCTAGTCAGTTGGACTGTTTCCCCTGAGCCATATTACTGTTTTATAGCTGTCAGAGAAAACACAATAAATAAAACGTTCTGTATTACACGATCAAAGAGAAAATGCTGAAGGACATAGGTAAGTAATACCTTAGGATGTTATCAGTCGTCATTGTTGCCTGAATTGTAGCTATATTGTTAATCAGTGAGAAAAGTTAGCTTAAGTTTTTGCAAAAAAATATACTAAATATAAAACTTCACACATAAATATATTCATATGTCACTGTCTCAGACTTACACAACCTTTTTACATTGAAATATGACATCATCTACAAAATTCACACTCAAGAACCATGCTATTGACTTACACACACACAAATTATATACAAAACTATTTTCATAGTGTTGTAGCTATGATTTTGTGTTAGACCACATTCATAGTCATGTCAGGCCACTTGCCACATCTGCACCTTGAGTTAAACATGCCAATTTATTTACATTGTTTGGAGAATGATACTCAATTACTAACCTAACTGTTATAGCTTATATTCATACCAAAATTGCTGTACATTTACTACAGTATGTAGAATTGTAAATCTTTTCAATTGATAATAACATGATTACAAAAACAAATAGGGAATACAAAGGATTGGAAAGGTTAGTATATTTTAGTAAATCTTTTTAATTTGCATAACAGGTAACGAGTTGGAGGAAGATCTTGAAATTCTTGAAGAGGCTGCATTGCAGGTATTTTCCTAAACATTTTAACTTTTGTTCATCAGTTTAAAACTATTTCAACAAGATGATTGTTTTCTTTAACATAAGACTCAGTGATTAAGCACTCCATTCTGTTTATTGGTATTCTAGAAACGTGTACGTTTCCTCATGATGAGAGGGCCCATATGAACACTTAGTGCCATGTGCTTGGGGAGAATGAAGGGCTAGGATTCAGAGATGTTCCTCAGAGCTGTGTACATTTTATTTATATCTGGAAAGTCTTTCTACCAACAAACAAAAAAAAGCATTTGTCAAAGGACGTCACTTTCATAACATCATAGAACCATTTGGCTCTCACAGTTAGGAAGCATCAGTTTGTTGCCTTGTTATTTACTAATGTATTTATTTGTAGAAACATTAATTAAGTAGAACATTTGACAATATAATGGAGATAAATATATATTTTCATTGAAGTACTGGACTTCTTTATTAATTTATTTTATATTACTAAGATCGTTATATTCTTTTAGCTTAAGTACTCTTAATTTAAATAGCTAGCAGTCACTGAAGGCTAGGAGGAGCCTAGTAAGCAGTATTTTCAAATTATAATGCCTGCTTATCCTAGGCTAGATATTGGGCGTAGTAATTGAGAATTTATGTAGACTGTACACTGAGACTATCAGTGACGGGTTAATGCTGTGTAGTGAAACAGCATGAGGGTAAAACATAGGTTGATTCCATTGTATCCAGACCATAAAATTTCATGAATTTGCAAAATTGTCCACACTTTTTCCCACAAATATTAATTTTATTAAGGAAAAATACTCCTTAAAAATATGCTGTTTTATCGGCAGTAACTCATAATGATCACTTAATAGCCCAAAATAGAAAGGTTGTATTTGTAAAATAAAAGATTCATTTTACTAGACCTAATTTTCCCAATTTTACCATATATCAGGGAATATTGAGTTCGCATAAGGGTAGCAGTGATTTAGATGGGGCCTATATCCTGTACTAGGTATATGTAGTTAGCAGTGTGCTTATTTACATAATAATTTGTACACTTGTAGTTTATTGTACCTTTAATATTATTTCTCTATTATTTTGGCAGTTACTCCTTGGAGTTAGTATTGATTCTTTTCTTCATCTTACAGAATCTAAAGTTCACAGAATTTACATGATTTATCTAAGAATCTGGATTTGAGACATAAAAGCTTTTGTCTTATTCCACTGATTCTAAGTTATTCTTTTACATTTATTTCCTGAAATTAATTGATCAAAGGGAATTAAACACTGATTTGTGTTAATTTGTCAAGCGATATTTATAAATTTTCCGATTTACTTTAGTTCATTTAGTCGTCACACAGCTCTATAAACCAGATACTTTTGTCTCCATTACAGAAAAGTGAAGCAAAGCACTTAGATAACTTGCCTAGAAAAGACAACTGGAAAGGGATTTTACCCCTGATAGCTTGCTGACAAAATCCGTTACTTTGACCACTTTGCTATAGTCATAGGGAGCTCTGACTTGCTCTGTAATTTAAAAGACTCTTGAGATTTTAAAAAGCTACCAGGTGTGTGTATGTATGTGTATAGATACATGTTTAATATTAACTCTTTGTACTTTAGGGAACAAAAATAATAATTTAACAAACATTTAACAAATGGTATATGTCATGTCTCATTCACATCTAAAATAGTTTTCAAGCCTGGAGGTAGTGGCACAAACCTTAATCCCAGCACTTGGGAGGCAGAGACAGGCAGATCTTTTTTGAGTTCGAGACCAGCTGGTCTACAGAGTGAATTCCGGGACAGGATCCAAAACTACAGGGAAACCCTGTCTCGAAAAATCAAAAAAATAAGGGGTGGGTTTTTAAGAAATTCATACATTATTATTTCCTCGAATATGGTCTATATAAAATAACACTTAGACTCGATACTATTTAAAGAAAGAATAGACTTGTTATGTAGTTGGTGTGATATAACATATATAAACAATGTTCCATTTCTCAAACACTGTAGTAGGTATTTTGTCCATATTATTTAACTTAAATTTAATAGCTATGACTTAAGAGATGTATGGTTTGAACACCAGCTGATATGGTAATTTGTTTATTCAAGAGTATATAACATATGTATAACCAGGGTTTTCACTAAAAGTCCATTTGACCCAAAACAAAAATTAATAAAACTGTTTAGAGTTGTATGGTTGGTGGGATGAAAAGTTACTTTTAAATGAATAAATATCCCTGGAAAGGGTAACATTTTTCTATTATTTTTTTTTTAATTTGTTATAATTTTTCTGGAGTCTCAGCATTCCTGGCAGATCTTCAAAAGAAAGAAAGGGTTTTAGTTATCAGATCGGTGAAAACTAAAATTTCACTTTTTTCTTCCTATTTTCCTTAACTATCATAAGACTTATATTCCAGAGTTATATGTGCAACCCAATCTTTAAAGACCTAGGTCCTAAGGTCACCTCCCCAAGACAGTAACCACAGCTTACCTATGATTGGCAATGGGAACTGAAAATTAAGGAGATTCCCACAGCTGCCTACAGGAGCTCTGGCCCTGCCAGATGTGCATGTAATGTAGGAGCTGTGCCATGTCATCTAGCATGGAGAGTTTGCAGTGATGAATTTTGAGGAAGACAGGCAACTGGTACTATTCCTGAGAACAGTATTTCCCTCCTATAATTTGTACTTTATAGACTAAAGACAGTAAGACTGAAGCATAGGAGGAAATTATTTTCTCCAAAAAGACATACCAAAAAAGGTGTGCTTGTTGAAAAGCTCATGGAAATGTTTATAATTTAATATATTGCTGTGTGTAATGTCATAGATCTGTAAGCCCTGCAGTCAGAAGGTCGAGACAAGAGAATCCTACATTCAAGGCCAGCCTAAACTACATAGTGAAACCTTTTTATAAATAAATAATAAATAAGTAAGATACATATTCTTTTATTCCCAATAGGTGTGCAAAACTCACTCAGGTATCCTTGGAAAGGGTTTGGCTCTTTCTCATTCACCAACCATCTTAGAGGCGCTTGAAGGAAACTTACCGCTTCAAATCCAAAGCAACGAGCAGTCCTTTCTGGATGATTTCATCGCTTGTGTCCCAGGATCAAGTGGTGGAAGGCTTGCAAGGTACTTTTAATATGAAAATTGATTTTATTTAAGTATTCATCTCTGAGAAAGAGTTAAAGGAGGAAATAGTCATTTTGATGTTAAAATAATCCCGTCAATAATCCAGATTATGTGTTTTGAATGTGAAGTAGTAAAAGTTGATATTTTAAAATATATAACAGTTAATGATTTACTAGTTTTTTCCATTTGCAGTTTTTAGATGAAAAGAAAAATATGCTAGCTGGTGATAGCTTATTAATAAAAAAATAAAATGAAAATTTAACCTGTTTCTGGTTTTAATTTTTAAATTAAATTAATAGAGATTAAACTTAATTGAGATTACACTTTAGTGTTTAAAACCACTTCATGCATTTTTTGTGAATGTCTAGTGGACTTACATTAATTGCTTCCCAGGAAGACACTTGTAATTGTCACTAATCAGTAATCATAACACTGGCTTAGCACTTTGTTAAATACAGGTTTAGTTTGTTTGGCTTAATTTCATGCTCTCTTGTTTTTAACTCTTTTAGATGGCTTCAGCCGGATTCCTATGCTGATCCTCAGAAGACATCCTTGATCCTGAATAAGGATGATGTTCGTTGTGGCTGGCCCACCACCATAACTGTTCAAACGAAAGACCAGTATGGAGAGGTGGTCCATGTTCCTAACATGAAGGTAATTGTGTGTGAATGTCCACACCTGGACTGCTGTGTCTGATAAGGTTTGAATGGTAAGTCTGCAGAGCTCACCTGCCCTTCTCTTTGCCTTTGTATAATGGAGGACACGGAAGAATTGCTTAGGTGATGAGGACTAGGTGTATGCTATGACGGCTGCAAAGAAGACAGCTCAAATTGTCTATCGGAAGAGCTGTATTGAGGGAGGGTCTGTAGTAAAGAGGGATTGAATGCATTGTTTAGTTTTTTTCTATTTATTAAAAGACTCATACTTCCTGCTCTTAACTGAATTCCCATTTTAAAGATAATATTGATAACTCAAACTTAATAGACAAATTATAAATATATAAATTGAAATTATAAAATAATGACTAATACAAATATACTAATAAATAAAACATATACTTTAAACATAAGATATTAGTTGATACAGATATTTATATTAAATGAAATTAGTGATACAAACTATCGATACAAATATTTCATTTAAACCTTTTATGTGTTTCCAAATAATTTAAACCAAATATAAATTTGTGTAGGTGGTCTCCAGTCCTTTTCCCTTCCAAAGCTGAATTAAGATACATAATCTTCTCTCTCTCTTTTGTTTTTTTGTTTTTTATTTTTATTTTTCGAGACAGGGTTTCTCTGTAGCTTTGGAGCCTGTCTTGGAACTAGCTCTTGTAGACCAGGCTGGCCTCGAACTCACAAAGATCTGCCTGTCTCTGCCTCCTGAGTGCTGGAATTAAAGGCGTGCGCCACCACCGCCCGGCACATAATTTTCTTATGTTTGAGAGCACTAATTTTTTTTAATCACTTGAATAAAACTATTTCAGCTGCTTTATACCTTTTTTAATATGTAGCATGAACAAAACACAATAGCAATGTAGTCTTTTATCTGTCTCAGTAAAAAATGATTGACTGACTCATTGTTCATACCTGTTAAGATCAGAAAAACTAAACTTATATAAAAACATCTGACTCTGATACTAAGCATATGTCAGCATTTAACAGCGCCTTTAAACACTCTGATCCCAACTCACAGAAACAGTCTGTGTCGTGACCCAAACACGGGAGCAAAAATAGAATGGCATGTGCTCTGGAGCACCTACAGTATGGTAGGTGACATGCATATACACTCAGCATGATATCCTATGTATTGTCTCGTCTTTGTTGTTTGAGACAAAACATTTGAATCTTACCACTATTTAAAGTTCAAAGTGTAACAGAAAACAAATGCTTTCAAACTTTAAGACATTTGATTACAAATATACTTCTATATGTATACCTGTGCTTCCCTGGCCAGCCAGCCTGGTATACTTGAGAGTCCCAGGATACTAAGAAATACCCCCCCAACCTCCTCCCATGCACACTGGGTGGGGTGATCCATATTCTTGGATTAACTAGTTTTGGTAATCTCAAAAGTAGTACCCATGATATGATATGCTTGTTGTATGTGTTATAAACATGGGGCTACTTATAATTCAAGTGTTCTTTTTTAGCAGTATACAAATAAGCAAGCAAAAGCAGAATAGAACTTTTTGTTAATAGTTCTTGGCAAGTGTTGCCTTTTTCTTTGGCTCATGCATACTAAACATACTATGCCACCACACTACACTCCCAGACTCTCCAAAATATTTATGAAAAGTTGTTAGCAACAATCAATATTTTCAGTATTTTAATAAGCCTTTGAAAATTCCTGTGTATAAAGTAGGTAGATGAAGGATATTCACATTTTATCATTGTAGAAACTAAGTTGCAAAGTTTAGATTGTTAAAATCAGTAGCATAAATTATGAAGTATGCTGTCTAATTATGCTTTTCTTGCCCAAAGTAAACAGACATCCTTAGATTTCTGGTATATTTTAAACCATCAATTCTAAAGATTTCTATTAATGAGAATATTTTTCTTTGTAGACTAATTTTTCTAAGATTTCTTTATTTTTATATGGATTGGTATTTTGCCTACATGTCTGTCTGTCTGAGTGTGCCAGATCTCCTAGAACTGGAATCACAGTAGTGAGATGCCATGTGGGTGCTGGGAACTGAAGCCAGGTCTTCAGAGAGATCAGCCGGTGCTCTTAACCGCTGAGCCATCTCTTCAGCCCCCTTTGTGGACTATTAACATCAAATAATTCAGACAAATTTTTACAAATAAGATGTGATTATGAGATATTTGAATTATCTGATAAAATAATATTACTTCCTGAAAGAATTCAGTATACATTCTTTCTGTTTTCTTTCCCAATATCATACTAATGGTAGATTTAATATTTATGTTTTAAAACCCTGATTATTTGTTCTAAAGTAGTGGCACCTCTGTTTTACACCGTTTGAGTATAAGAAAGAGGTGAGGTCTTCCTGGAAATGGAAATAACCGTGGTGAACCAGTGTTAATAAAGCTTGTATCATTGACTTTGTAATTGTAAATGGCTTCTTTTTGATGTGTCAAGGATAATTATATGTATTTGATTTTTATATTATTGTGAATAGGTGGAAGTGAAAGCTGTACCTGTTTCTCAGAAGAAAACATCTTTGCAACAAGAGCAAGTAAAGAAGTCTCAGCGGATTCCTGGCAGTCCTGCAGTAGCAGCAGCACCTTCTAACACCGACATGACTTTCGGTGGGTTGGCGTCACCAAAGCTGGATGTTTCCTATGAGCCAATGATAGTAAAGGAGGCGCGATACATTGCCATAACAATGATGAAGGTAATTTATTTTTACTTATCAGAAATATTAATCTTTGACCATTGATTTATTTATTGTTGCTGTGACAAAATTCCTGATGAGCAATTCAAGGAAAGAAGTGTTTATTCTGCTTACAACATCCGCCATGGTGGGGCGGCATGGTTGCAGTCACAGGAGGCAAACTGCACAAATTTGATCCTCATTCAAAAAGCAGAGCGATAAATACTGCTACTTATCTTATTTTTTCCTTTTTATTATGATCAACATTTGGAAATCCTTTCCCTGTCTCAGTTAACCCAATCTAGAAAATTCTTCACAGATATAGCCAGCCACACATTTGTCTCTTTAGTGACTCTAGGCCTTGTCAAGTAGACAGTATTAACAATCATATCATAAAGTTTTTGATTTGGTTTTGGTTTTGGTTTTCATTTGGATCTCTATCAAATATGGAATTCATTTTTCAAGTGGTCTTGCCATTTTCTTTTTTTCCTGTTAGATGGATAGTGTTCTCAGCTCCTTTACTGGCTATTGTAGCCTTGCACACAGTGTTCCTTGTCTCTTTCTTACAGGTCTATGAAAACTACTCATTTGAAGAGCTGCGTTTTGCATCACCAACTCCTAAAAGGTAAAAATTTCTTTCTCAAAGTGTTGCTAAAACTAAAACCTAATAATCCAAACTGAAATCATCAAAAATTCCATTCTTACTTTGTTTTGTTTTAAAATATTTTTTGCTAATTCTTTAAGTTCATATGTACAACTGCCCTGTTTTGTGTCTTGTGTTGGAAAAGAGGTTCCTGGAAGTCATACACCACCTCGAGCCCTTACCATTCCATCCCCTTCTTCCCTGAAGATCCCTGAGCCTAGTGAGAGGTGTTTAAAATAAAATAAAATAAAATAAAAATAAAAGGCTCATTTTAGGTTGATCGCTCCAAAGTCCTTCAGTCTGCATGTTTGCCAGTTGTGAGTCTCTGTTAATTGCTGTCTACTGTAAGAAGCTTTTTGGATGAGGGTTGAGATCTATGAGTATATCAATATTTAATCAGTAGTCATTTCAATACCATGTCCATTTAACAGAATAATAGTAATTAGTTCTCCCATATGACTTATGACCTCCCTAGCCACAGATTCTTGGCCCCATTAATGGTACCAGTTCTGGTTTTCACATTGTGGAACAGGACTTAAATCCAATCAGAAATGGGTTGTCCCATGATATTTGTGTCACTATTGACCAATGGGCATATCTTTGTCTTTACGTTATCTCTCAGGATTCTCAGCTGGATGAGATTGATGATTATGCTTTCCACTTCCAGATCAGCCACTGTCTTCATTTCTCTGTGTTTTATAACTCAAATATGTAATGCCTTCAAAATAGGGTGATAAAACCTAATAAGTTTCAGAGAGTGACCAAGAGCAGTGGCAGTGACTTGTAATGTTTATCAGTCTGTGATTTTCTATTGGTCAATAGCTCAAAGAGAGATAGTGGTTAGAAACTAGTAAGGGCTCATGGAGGTGTCAGCGTGGTCAGGTTCACTCTAGAGAAGGGGCATAGAATACACTAACATAAAGCTGAAAGGAAATAAGGGAACCGAAGGATTAAAAGGATTAGAGAATGGGAGGGCAGTGTAGAAGATGTAACATGAGGAGGAATAGCAAACATTAAAGACCTTTTGAAAAAACATGTGAAAACTACTATCATAGAAGCTTCCTGTATATGTATGTGTATGCATGTGCATACATATATGGGCTTCATCTAAGGAGCTTCTTGCAGTAGATTGCAATTAACACAGAGACTCACAGCTGGAAAACATGTGGAGAACAAGAGAGTATGCAGCAGTCAGCCTAAAATGAACTGGGCTTTTGTTTTGTTTTTTATCACATCCCTCACAAGGCTCAGGGATCTTCACTGAAGAGGGGGATAGAATGATAAGGGTGAGAGGTGTTGGTGACTTCCAGGAGCCTCTTTTCCATACAAAATACAAGCAGGGCAGTTACATATATGGATTCAAAGAATTAGAAAAATGTACACATACACACACTCACTCACACACATACACACACACATGAGTTTATATGGAGTCATCTTGTACCAGGGAGGATAGTACCTCAACAAGATAACACATGCTAACAAATAAAATGCCCATACCAGGAATGGATACCTAACCTTCTTTTCTTAAGTGACTTTTTACTTGAAATCTGTAATAAAGTGTACCTTTATATGATGTAGACTTTCTAGTGTCATTTATTTTTAGTCAGCTATAATATTACTAATGCACAACATAAAACGAAGATACCAGAGAAAGAATATTAAGTTCCCAAACTATATACATGGGGTGGTCTAGATGGGTTAGAGTGGGATTCCTGGGTCCTGGGGTAGGTTGACTGTAGACATGGGGTGGTCTAGATGGGTTAGAGTGGAATTCCTGGGTCCTTTGGGAGGTTGACTCCCAGTTTCCTGAGAAACCACCACACTGATTTCCAAAGTGGTTGCACAGTTTGCATTCCCACCAACAATGGATGTCCTTTGCCTTTTGGAACAGCATAGAACAGATTCCAGCCAATTTTTGTTCCCAGACCAAATCTGACCTGCTGCATGTTCTCATAAATGTTACTATAACACAAATTTGCTCATTCGGTAGCTACTTTTACAGTGCAATGATCAAAGGAAGTAGTTACCACAAAGACTTTTTTGCCTAAGAAACAAATTTTTACATAAAGTGTTTACTGACTCCTGATATTTATTATAATTTTTATGACAATCAGCAATTCCTAATAATAAGCAGGTATTTATATTTTTCCTGTGTTGTATTGGTCTATAAAGTGTATGTTTGATTAGTGAGAAATAGGAGCTTTTTGTTATATATATTAAAATTGAGATTCCATATTACTTCTCAGATATTTAATATTTAAGTGGAGATACAACTGAAATTGCAAATAGTTGAAGGTCAAGGGAAAAGTAAATTTCACAGTCATATATAGAAATGATATTTAACATTAATGAATAGGTCATTAACCAACTAAAAAGATGATTCAAGAAAAAGAAAATCTAGACTCAATCCCTGGGTGTTTTCTAAATTAAAGTACAGTCAGAAGAATGACTAATGAGGTGAAAGGAATGTCAGAAGGAAGTCACAGAAGCCAGGGGACAGGGCTTCAGAAAAGTTAGAGTTACCAACCAATAAGTGCTACCAAGAGACTGCTGAGGAAGAGAAATGGCCTTCAGGTCAAGCATGGGATGACACCAGTGGCTGATGTCAGCAGCTGCCATGACCAGATGTCCTTTTAAATGTGTCGTCTTTCGTAAGCATGAGTTCAGAGTGATCTTTAAAATTGATCATGGACTTAACCGACAAACCTCACCTTTTTGTTTTTTTGTTTTGTTTTGTTTCCATTGATTGATTGATTGAAAGTGTTAGGATCAGAGTTCTAGAAATAGTCAGGTGTAGAAGAGTAGACAGAAAAGGAGGGAGTCTTAGGTGAGTGTCCATGTGTAGGGGAAGAGACAAAAAAGACTTCTTTAGAAAGGAGAGTATTCTTAGAGAGGAGCAAGGGTTAAGATTGAAAATTCTAATCATTTTACGATAATAAAAAGGGCCTAGTAGAGTAGGAAAAATAAATGATGAGCGAGAGAAAGTAAGGTGACTGAGGAGACCAGACTCACAGTTCAAATGGAAAAACTAGCATTGGATAAAGAGCCACACTTTTCCATCAATTGGAACAGGAGAAAAAAAAAATAAGGCAAAATAGATTTAACAATCTGATTCCTTCATGGAGATTATAGCCAATTGCTTCTATTTTCTCAGAAGGGAAAAGTGAAATCATTTTCAGCTGAGAGAAGGAAAGCGGAAGTATTGGGGCTTTAAGGTGAAAAAAAAGTGACATTCACTTGTTTGTAAGTTTGGGAGCATACTATGATGGCTCTGGCATTGCCAGGCAGTATGATAATACAGACAGATATTTGCTGAAACACTAAATGATCCTAACTGCATAATCAAAAGTAAATTTTTTGATATCCACCTGTATTTTGTTTTGTTTTTTCAGGCCCAGTGAAAATATGCTAATTCGTGTCAATAATGATGGGACTTACTGTGCAAACTGGACTCCAGGGGCTATTGGCCTCTACACTATTCATGTTACCATTGATGGCATTGAAATAGGTAAAAATCATTTTAAATAATAGTTGCTGCAAAGAACTAGAATTGAGATCATCCCTGTGTTGTTTGCTCTTTGTGTTATACATATAAAAAGGTTTCATAACTTCTTTGTGTCTTCATTTTCTTCTTTCAAAATCAACATTTAATTAGTACTTTGCAAAGATCATATCATTTGAGGATAATTCCCAGTGTTGAATCACTCATTGTAGCTATCATCAGTCTTTGCCCCATTTTCTAGGGTGTCAGTGAGGTATGATGTCCTCCTTATCCCTGCACTATCCTATACATGCCTCATCTCCCCCTCTTCAGTCACTCTCTCCTGGTAGAGCTGATACCATATAGTCCACCTCTGATCTCCCAGTTTTGATACAGTGCCTTCATAGAGTATCTACTTAGTAGATGTTGTTATTTAAGATTTTATTCCCACTAAATTTAAAAAAAAACTTGATTTCTTTTATGTGTTAATGCTTCATTGTGTAACAGGATAATAGTAGAATAAAAATATCATATATTGATGTCATCAAAGAATAACTGTAATAGTAAAATAGCATTGTAATATCCTTTGGGAAGCTGTACTGTAAGCTGTTTATTTTCATATTGGAGACAGAGGTTCTTTATGTTTTGGCATATAAAATTTGTAACTGTATGCCATCAGATATGTAAATTATACAAGTCTTTGTCACAATCTCTTCTATTTCACCACATTGCTAAAACCTTTTATGAGAGAAAATATTCCCAAGCATTAAAAATTTGTGTTGCTGAGATTAAATAGACAAGTAAAAGTTACTTTAAGTATAATAGAAGTCCAGACATACAGATTTCAGCAGGAGTTTAAAGGCACTAGTTAGTAAAAAGAGACACTTACACTTTCATGTTGATTTCTGCACCATTCACAATAACAAGGAAATGGAATCAGTTTAACTCTTCACTGACAGAAGAATAGAAAATGAAAATGTGCATATATACACAATAGGACTTCACTCAACAGGAAAAATGATGGATCCGTAAAGCATTACATTAAGTGAGGTCATCCAAATTTTCACAGAAAACAATTGTATGTGCTCTCTCTGTACAGATTCCAAGGAGGAATAGGCTGTGAACTAGGTAGGGGATAAGAAAGGGAGGAAAAGCAAAAGGTGAGGAATGGAGAGAAGGCTCCTGAGATAGAGGTTCTTCACATTAGGTATATAGAATATGTACAGAATATGTTAGGAACTGTAACAGCAGACAGATTTTAGTTCATAGTCTTTGCCACGGTCTCCTTTATTATCAAAAGGGACAGCCAAGTGGAAAGGGAAAAAGAGAAACAACCTTTTTTTTGAAAAATGATATGGCTGTTAGCTTGTTGCTTTTATGGGACTCCTCTTAGTGGGGAGCTGTTGTAAGAAGGCTGCTTGTTTTTCCCAGCTGCTCAGCTCTGAAATAACCACACAGAAACTGTATTAATTACAACACTGCTTGGCTTATTAGCTTATGCATATTTCTAGCTCACTCTTAAAACTAGAATTAACCCATTTCCATTATTTTATATTTTGCCATGAGGCTCATGACCTACCAGCAAGGTTCCAGCTGGCAGCTTGTGTCTTTCCCCTCTGGCGGTTCCATGGTGTCTCTCTGACTCTGCCTTCTTTCTCCCAGCATTCAGTTTAGTTTTCCCCACCTAGCTCTATACCACCTTGCACAGGCCGAAACAGCTTCTTTATTAACCAATGGTATTCACAGCATACAGAGGGGAATCCCACATCAGGGAGCAGGTGTGTCTCTGACCATTTTTGCCTATTCTTGGGACTCTTTTCCTCCTGTTGGGTTGCCTTGTCCAGTCTGTTTATATGAGAGCTTTTGCCTTCTTTTATTGTATCTTATTTTGTCCTTTTTAGCTGTTGTGTCTTCTTTTCTGAAGAAGAATGGAGCATGAGTGGATCTGGGGAAAGGAGAGTGGAGGGAAGAGAAACTGGCTGGGATATAATGTATGAGAGAAGAATCCATTTTCCATTAAAAGGAAAATTATAATGGAACATAATTCTTGTTAAAAAAAATATTTAAAGCACTGACTGTTAGGAATGGCTTTAATAGATAAAGTCTTCAATCTCAGGCAGTAGTGGAATAAAGATAATGGGTGTATGCTTTATGTTGAAACTGAAGTAAAGGTACACATTTACTTAGAAGTAAAGATAATGGGTGTATGCTTTATATTGAAACTGAAGTGAAGGTACACATTTACTTAGAAGTAAAGATAATGGGTGTATGCTTTATGTTGAAACTGAAGTAAAGGTACACATTTACTTAGAAGTAAAGATAATGGGTGTATGCTTTGTATTGAAACTGAAGTAAAGGTACACATTTACTTAGAAGCATCCTACTAGACTCTTGCTCCTTTTGTCCTAACTCAGCCTTTTTCTAAGCTCTCTTTAATCTAGCACCTTTCTTGGCCACAGACAAGGGTAGATAATAATAATAATAATAATAATAATAACAACAACAACAACAACTAGCATTATTGAACATTTAATACATGTACATTGTTGGGTAGATATTTTTTAATTCTTATAATGTGATGTAGATAGTATTGTCATTCCTGTCTCACACATGAACACATAAGTTAGATGGTGCTTATGTAAGAACTCAGATGGAACAGCACCAGAGTCTCATATCTCCTACCACGTTTTATCAGCCTGTCATCTGCCATCATGCTATCTGTTAGTCACAGAGCTTACCACTGTGGGTAGTGAATAGTGTTGTGACCTCTTGCTGTTGGATAGAACTTGGCACAAAGGGGCTTCTCCTTATCATTCTGAACTTGTGTAGGAGCATTCCATATGTTCCAGCTAAATAGTCTATGATATGGGGCTGGAGAGATGACTTAAGAGTTAAAGGTGCGGAATGCTCTTCCAGAGGACTCAATTGCACTTCTCGGCACCACGTGGTGGCTCACAACCAACTGTAACTCCAGTCCCAGAGGGTGTGATGCTTTTTTGTGGCCTCGGCAGCCACCAGGCATGAATGTGGTGAACAGACAATCACGGCAGCAAAACGTTCACATAACATAAAAAATAAAATAGTCTATGATATGGTTAGATTTCACAATTCCCCTACCTTTTGTAGTCAAATACTATAATTACACTACTTTTCTTACAGATGCTGGCCTAGAAGTAAAAGTAAAAGATCCACCAAAGGGAATGATCCCACCAGGAACTCAGCTGGTCAAGCCAAAGGCTGACCCTCAACCAAATAAGGTAAGGGAGGGTAAAATCAAAAGGGGAATTGTCAAAATTTTACATTTTTCATTGATGCCTCAAAGTAGCCCTCAAGTGGCTAATATTTCACTTGATTTATTTTAGTATTTGAATTCTCAGTGTCCTTAAATCTAAGAGTCATTCATAATAGTTAATCATTTCAAATTGTAGAATTTTACTTTTTGGTTTCTTTGTGTATTCTTTAATAGTTTTATGTACTTTCTGATATTAAAAGTGTAGTATTGACAGAAAGTTTACTCCAAGGTTAAAATGTTCAGTACCATTAAAAGAAACATTAATTTCCTTACATCTAAAAACTAGATAAAGGAATTAGTGTAAACTATTAAAAACAAAACAATGATAATGGAATTTATATCATGTCCTTCTAAAAAGTCACCTTTTATATTTTTGTTATATGTCATCAATACTTAAAATTGGAAATCATAAATATATTAATAACTTTGGTATCCAATATTCTTCAGTGCTTAGAATATACTTTTATTGCTGTTATAGTAACTGATAATTGCTTGCAGAAGGAAACTAACTACAGATGATTGTGAGGAAACTTTTGGGGATTGTAGTTCTTTCAGGCCTGTTGATTTTATGACGTACTACTTAGCAAATAGACAGTCTGTGTTTTCTCTATCACTACCGTATCTTTTCTGTTGTCAGATTCGAAAATTTGTGGCCAAGGATAGTGCTGGTCTTCGTATCCGGAGCCACCCTTCCCTTCAGAGTGAGCAGATTGGCATAGTGAAAGTCAATGGAACTATTACTTTTATTGATGAGGTAATTTATAAATATGTATCAGTAATTTATTTTGGACACTATTTTTAACATTTACATAATAAGAAGGAAACTATGTTTTAATATTACTGGGTTCTAAACCATTTGGGGAACCTTTTTATCTCATTTTTTATCAATTCTTTGAAAATTTTCTTTACAGTATTTTGATCATTTATTACCTCCCTAACTCCTCCCAGATCCATTTCCCCAACCTACCCAATTTTGTGTCTTGTATTTTTTATTATTATTTTATCGTTTTATGTATATAGGTGTTTTGCCTGGATGTATGACTGTGTACCACATGTGTGTCTGGTACCAGTAGAGGCATCAGGTCCCCTGGAACCAAAGTTGCAGATGCTTGTGCAACACAAGTGGGTGCTGGGAATCAAACCAGAGTCCTCTGTAAGAACATCCAGTGCTTTCAACCAGTGAGCCATCTCTCCAGTCCTTATTTTTGTTTGTTTGTTTGTTTTGTTATGTTACGTTTTTTCAACCCATCAAGTCCTCATTGTGCTGGCCATAAACTCTTGGATGGTGGTCACCACTGAAAAGTTGAGCCTACCAGGCAGGGGGCATGGTCCCCTTTTTCATGCAGGGATTTTGGCTGGACCTTGTGCCGATCTTGTGGATGCTTTCTCAACTACTACAAGTTCATGTGTGCAGCTGCACTTCTATGGCCAGTGGTTTTTTTTGTCATAATTGATCACTTGTAGCTCTTCCATCTTTCCTCCCTCTCTTCTTAAATGATTCCTGAGACTTGGGAGGAGTGGACGTGATAAGCCTTAGCAGTCTCTTTTTCACTTCATCTTGAATAGTTGTGTGTTGCTGTTAATCACCTTCTACTACAAAGGAAAAAGAAAATAAAAGAGGTTACTGAGGGTTGATAGATGTGCTCAGGTCTGTAGTTACTTAGGTGCCAGTTTACTGCAATGTCCATCTAGTACAGAAGCAGTATACACTCTCCTCTAAGGCCTGTGCCCTGGAGTAGATGATGGTGAGTAGGATTGGTGATTGTGTGCATAGCACCTTCAAACATTATGAACGTTAGGCAATAGGGAGGAAGACTCAGGTGAGTGCCAGCTTGATATCTCTGTGCTCTGAGCCACATGTGTGATGTCCTCAGCAATAGTTTTACCATCAATTCTGGAGCGTCACCAAGAGCATTGGAACATTTGGGGGTCTTTGGGACCTCACTTGCCAGTAACTCCAGAAGAAATAACCTGTTTCTGACACTGGACTTCATAGAATTGCTATGAATAGTGTGTTATCTAAAATTCCACTCATGATATTGACAATAGTAACCTATAATAAAATAGATATAACCAGAACTATATATGCAGACAAATCAGAGGATTTAGTGGAAATAGAAAGATGTAGCAGGTGGCAGGGAAAGTTTCTCTGCATAATTGGTAGTTGGGTGCAATTACCACCCATTTTGAAAGGCACTTGTTTCAAACAGTTTGGGAAATCTTTTGAAATTTTTTATAGGATATTTTCATTGAAGTTTATATGTTTAATTTATTTTCCTTTTTCAGTAAAAACTGAAAAAATTGCCCTTTGAGCATGAAAAACCTCAATTGAACACTGTAATCAGAACCCATAGAAATACCATTTTCTAAAGATAGATGTATTTTAAATGAATTTTAGAATGGTTTTAAAACCTATTTCTTTTATTGCTTTAACTTTAGAAAGTCCATTTTCCTACAGTGCAACCACATATCCTGCATAAAAGACACATTTGTTTGGCAAATGACTGATTTTGCTATTAAATTATTTAACTGCATGTGGTTTCTTTTTGCTTTTAACTCCTGGGAGAAGTTGCTTTCACAATCTAACCATGATCTTACTGTTTTGGTATTCCTTGCTGGAAGTTCTCACACATTTATCTTCTTCTAAAACTAGATGTACGATCTCCACTTCTGCCCTTCTTTGCCTGCTTTGCTTATTCGTAGTCCTCATTAGCTTCTTACAGGAAAGCAAACTTGTTTGGTTTTTCTTCCTCTAGATCCACAATGATGATGGCGTGTGGCTGAGACTGAATGATGAGACGATAAAGAAGTATGTTCCTAACATGAATGGTTATACTGAAGCCTGGTGCCTCTCTTTTAATCAGCATCTTGGCAAGAGCCTTCTGGTCCCTGTTGACGTAAGTGAAAGATGGTTTTTGAAAGCATCATAGTTACACTCTGTCCTCATTATAGATCTTTCTTTAATTAAGGCTTTTCAGTTCTGAGGTAATAATTCATACCTATAGCATTTTTACTTCAAAAGTGCTTGAATACTCAAGGGCTTCAGTGTAATGAAAGTGGAATTTGTGGAATTTGGCAGGGGTAAGGCTCCTCATGCTTATTTTGATCTCTCACTAACAGTAAGTAATAAATTAAAACTAAACTTAATGAATTACTTTCAAAGAGGTAGGAAGTTAAAATGGTTGTCCTTTTTTTATTATTTACAATGAATTCCAACCCAGTAGTTAAGAAAATAGAATTACTATGCATTCAGAAATGGGTATAACTGTTGGTGCGTTCTGTTGATCGTTGGCAGTTCTTTCCGTGTCATGTTTATCTCTGGATCCCTTACGTCTGGATTTACAGTGCTGTGGGTTAATGTAAGATGTTACTTTTAGACTGTATTCCATATAATCTTAGATTGAGAGAACCATTACTGTTCCTTAATATTGCAGTATTTGATTAAGTCGATGTATGCTAGAGTGCTATATCATGAAATTGGTAATAAGCACACTACTTTATTGGTTTAACTACAAAGTATGAATTTTCTACTTCACTATGTATTCCATATGACATCACTCGTAGTAGCACTGGTGTGGTAGACCTGGGAATCGATAACTAGTATGGTAGCAAGCAGATAGGTACTGTGTACATTAAGCTTCCCTCTTATTTCAAGTTGTACGTCGTCTGTAAGAGTGGAAAGGGCTTTCTTCTTTCTCTCACTACCACTATTTATTGAATTTAGGTTTCTTTATCTTCAAACCATTTATGGTGTGTGTACCTGTGTGAATGCTTGCACATGTGCACACATGGGTCTTATTTTAATTTTAAGATCCTTACTGGTAAGAACTAAAAAATATCCTTACTAATGTTTCTTGTGTCTATAGTGTTACTCATAGTAGTCTGTCAGTATTACTTGATAACTAATTTGAGTGCTTTTGTCTGGTATAATCATTCTGCTTAAAATAATTCCTGACATGTATGTGCTTCTTACCTGTTTGTTTCATGTCATTTTTACTGTGACGCTGTCTTGTTTAATTTATTCTAATTTTTCCAAGATTTTAAATATTAGTGGAACAGGTGCTATAGCTTGGTGTGGTTCCAAAGGGTCTGTTTTTATTTTTATTTTTCTTTGATATAAGGAAGAGATAAGTATAGCTATAAAATGATAAATAGCTGCATAATCAGTCATTTTGTTTTGTGATAAGCTATGGAATGTCTTAACTTAGGAGGTAACATCTAACGCAGTTGTGAAGGAAAAGTTACCAATGAAAAAGGCGGAAATGAATATTGTGTAATTTAAAGTAATAGAACCTATTACAAAAATCACTATTAGTTGGAATAAACTGCAAATTTAAGTATGAATATTTGTAACCCTAGTGATTACATGAAGATAATAATTATTATAACATGCACTGATGGTAAATATGTCAATGAAAGTTTTAAAAATGAAGTTCTATGAGGGGTTGGCTCAACCTGTAAAGTTTCTTGTCTGGTGGCAGGTCCTGAGTTCAGTCTCCAGAGCTCACATAAAACTTCAGGGCAAACTGATAAAAGCTCTTATAATCCTAACTCTGGGGACACAGAGACAGACCTATCCCTAGGACTCATTGTTCTGATTGGTGAACCCCAGGCCAGTGAGAGATCTCAAAGGAGGTAGACAGTCTTCAGGATGACACCTGAGGTCATACACATACACACGTTGACGACATACACATATGAACATAAAAATCAGTTAATAAACTAATTCTGTAATTTGAAAACTATAAAGCATAATGTGACCCTTTAATTCAATTCCTTATGCTCTGGTGACCCCTAACTGTAAAATTGTTACTTCATGGCTGTATTTTTGCTGCTGTTATTAAGTGTAATGTAAACATCTAATATGCAGGATATCTGATATACTACCCTCAAAGAGGTCGCAATACACAGGTCAAGAACCGCTGCCATAAAATATTAGTTGCAATAAAATTTTATACCTCTTAAAAAATATAACTAAAGAGAAATACATATGGCATAGGAGACATTTGCCGACCTAGAATGAAAAGCTTAAGTTTTTAAAATGAGTTTATTTTTATAATTGGATGTTTTCATGACTTCAGACTTAAATTCCCAATTTTTTATGTACTTTATCAAAATGTCAAATATACATTGTAAGGAATATTGAGGAGAAAAGAGAATAAATATCAAGGAAAGCTAGTGAGTGTATTCTGAGTTCTTGCAGAAGCAATGAGGGTGTCTGAACATTTGCATGCACATGTGCAGATCACTTCCTATCCAGACTAGTTGTTGCTCACCTAGAGAAAGTACAGTGATATTAAAAAACTAGGAGTACTAAAGATTTGGAGAAGAATTAAAGGAAACATTGCCAGCTTGTGATTCTCTTGTAGCATCATGAAGTTGGTAGTTAGCAAATATTTCTTGTGTTTTATAGACATTCTTTTGAAATCCTTAATGCCTGGCAGTTCAGGTTTGACATACTTGAGGTTTCCTTCTTTCTATCTGTGAGTCAGTTTGTGTTTCTGTGTTAGGCTGTTTTAATACTAATAATATTATTTATTAATAATAAATAACCATCAAATAATTAATAATAAATATTAGAGATGATTAATAAATATTAAATAGTAATTATTTAATGCAGAATAAGTGTGCTGTTATTAGATTATTTTAATCTGTACTATTTCATTCATTCATTATTTTTTTAATGAGAATGAGGTCAAGACAGTTAAAGTAATACTGTAATATTTTATACATGTACAGTTTTTATTTTCTTGTATTTTTCTGCATTAAAATTAGCAGCCATTAGCTCTGCTTTTCTCGTAGAGTGATTTTTTATGGACTTTTGATGCATTGAATAATACATTTTCATGGCAATAATTATTAGTTTATAAAAAGTCTTCTTTGACTTAAGAAATTGTTATTTTAGAACTGCATGTTACTGCTGGTTAATTTACTTGGGTTTCTAATATGCGTTAATATGCTCATTCTAATGAAAAAATCTGTCTTTAAAATAGAATTTAAGAATGAATTAATTTAAATTATTGTGTTTGTGCATCTTTGGGGTGCCATATTAAGCTTTGAAGGTATATAGTATGAAAACTATCTTTTGTAATAATCAGGAATTGAGACTTTAAATAAATTGCTATTTTGGTAAACATTCATATCATTAGCTAAAATATTCCTAAGTCTTCAAAAGAAAACTCTTCAGTTCTTTCATTTTTAATCTCCTAATTTCAATTATTAAATATCTTAATACTTGATAAATAATTTAAATTTACGTTAAATTTTCATAGTCTAAGAATTTTCTTCAACTGTAGGAACTAAAGAAAAATGTGCAAAATTACAATTTATGTATAATTTTAATATACAAAATTTATTTCATTGGCAATCTGTTGCCAAAGCTAGTAGCTTTATCACTTTAAATATCATTGTACATGTTACTGACTTAGCAGACACAAGTTTGCACTATGAAATTAAAAGATTATAAGCTTAAAGAATCACTACATTTAGTCTGTAATGCTGAATCGATATGCATTGTTTTAGCACTTGCTTTTCGTGTTGCTTTTAGTACTGAAGTAATGTATAATAAGCGTGAGATACTTTGAAAATCTTGATTTTGTGTTATGTCAAGCTGTCTGCATCACTATTTTCTGGGGGGGAGAACAGCCATGGAAGTTCTTGTTTACATTGATCAACCAATATGGATATCATTTTTCTCAGAATAGCATTTTGGAATGCTTTATGAAGTTTTTGTTTTACCTAATGAGAGAGGACCTATTGACCATGTGTTCTAAAATTAAGGGAATGACAACTTTGGTTTCTGTTTTGTTTTAAATTTGTAGGCACATTACTAGAAACTTGTTTTTATGTATCTGATATAATTTGTACTTATACATGTGTGTTGTGTGTGTATATATATGTTACTGTATTCACCCACACATACTTTAAGGAAATAGAGATAGAAAGCCAATATCTTCTCATTGTCTAAAATGACTTAAGTGATTAGGAATTTTTATTTTTTCCTTCCATGTTAAAAGTCTTCAGTGATGGATACTTCAGTTAACACTTGAGTGCCCTCCTTTTTTGTCCAAACGAAATAAGCTGTGAACAGTCTTTACATAAGCAATATACTTGTGGGGTTGCTGCACATTGAATAATAATTAGTTTCAGGTAAAATTAAGTATAGGTTAATAATATGATGTATCTGTGTAAAACATGTGTCATGTAATTGTCATTAGAGTGTTTGTAAAAATACTTTTATTTTTAGGACCATATTGTAATGAATAAATTGTCCTTTAACAGACTGCTTTTAGAATTCAGCATAGTCCTGAGTGCATTCGACTTCCTAAATTCTAAGATGAACCAGTTACTTGTCTTTTTATAAGATTCAGCTGACATTTCCTTATGCTTTTCTTAAAATATTTGCTAATAATTTTTGGAAAATTTTCCAAAGGTTCGTTTTTCTTTCTTGCTTGCTTTCTTCCTTCCTTTCTATCTTTTTTCCTTCCTTTCTATCTTTTTCTTTTACTTTTTCTTTTTTTTTTCTTCCACTTAATAGAAGGAAGAAAAAGTACTTTAATGACTTGTTTTTCTTTTGGGTTGATTTTGTTTTTTAATTTTAATATTAAAAGTGATGGCCACACATGCCATTATTTGTAAAAGGTACATTTTCTATGTAGTTTCTACTGTTGACATCTGTATAAAACAACAGATTGTACTCTGTTATGAAACAAATCTGGCTTGTACTTGAACAAGTAATGTTCTCATTTAAGGGAATTCAAGGTTTCCTTCGTGACTAACTCTTAAGCCTTCCAGCCAAGTCTGGCTCTTGATGTTAGTAAATGGCATGACACACTATATCTACGGAGAGCTTTTGACAAAACCTCGTGGTTTACTCAGGCGGCTTCAGTTTCACTTCAGGAAAATACTATTTCATGCTGTGTTGGAGTTCAGAAATGTGACTGTGTGCGTGTCTTCTGCGGATGATACTCTGATCCCTTTCCCTTTGATATTTTTCTTTCTTAAACTTTGTCACTCAGAATATCTTTAATGCTAGCCAAGGAGTCAGGGATTTGGACGTATTTTCATGGACTTCCAAAGCTTTTTTCCCCCAGGTGAGTTTACTGTAAGGAACAATTGTACATTGTCCAGGTGTTTCCGCATGTACAACAGGTTTTACATTGTGTCTGTGAGGCTTTGCTTAGGACTAGTAACTGAAATTTACCAGGGGGAGGAGTCTGCAAATTTCTGCAGTTTCCCCTCTCATTTTGCTCAGACATATCTTACCATTCTAAATGAAGTGTTTCATGGCTTCATGGGTACAGTGGTTTTCTGATGAGCTTCTCCAACAGTTTTCTGCAAGTTACTTTGTTCAGAAAGAACTTACGTAGGCGGTGGTGTTGTGACCTTATAACACTTCTTTTTACCCCAGCCTACTCTTTCGAATTGACCTTTTGGATATTTATTTTAGATTCGGGGTTGGGAATTTAATGAGAAATCAATATACATATACGTATATATGGTTGAAATTCACCAATTTTATATTTTGGTATACAGTCTCACATATCTGTATTGAAAAAAATGTATACTTTAAGATTGCTGTACAATGGCAAGCACAGTCATGATTTTATGTCCATCAATTATTTTCATACAGTTTACTACAAAAGAACTACTTTTATCTTTTACGAAAATGTCTTGTTTTCCATTCATTTTATATAGCTTCATTAATAGATAAAATATTGTCTTAATAAGTCTCTCATATATTCCATTTGATGACTAGGTTACGATTATCATTAGCTTTGCCATGACTTGCTCTCCACTGTTACCCTTGAAGTTGCAGTTACTGTGAAATCTTGTAAATGTTGCCAGAAGATCACTAAATAACACTGAAATCTTTTCAGCCCCAATCCTGCTCTTGCTGTTATTTTTAATGTCAACGTGCAACTTTAAAAGGCATTTGTAAATAGGGCTACAAGTTGCCTCCTTTAATTATGACATAATGTATTTACTAATATTTACCATTGACAAGTAAGAATTTTTAGATGTTTACTCAAACCTCTTGTAATTCCATTAGGACTGTTTTATCCTATTATACTTTTTATTTTTAATGTACTCTTCATATTTATAAGAGTATATATATAGATTTACAGGAACCAAAAAAAAAAAACTACGGAGAAACCCTGTCTCGAAAAAAATTAAAAAAAGTATATATATAGATTTTTTTACAAAATATATACATGGTAATATGAATGCCTAATTTAAGTTTAATTTACTTACAAATCTAGTATTCTTCCCAAGTCATTAAAGGTCTTATTTCCAATTAGTTGTCAATATGTAAAGGCTATTGATATATGCAGTGTAATTATAATAAATGCAAATAAATTATTTCCATAGTATTTGTTTGAGTAAATCTTTAGGGTCTTTCATTGCCACCATGTGATTTACAAAGTTTCTTGTGAGGAGCCTAGATTATAGGTACATACCTGGGATCCCATGACTCAGGAGACTAAATAAGGAGAGTTATTAATTACTGCCCAGTCAGGATTACATAGCAAGACTTAGGCTCAGAACAACAATAAACAAGCTAGTCATTATTTTTATAGCGTTAACA
The DNA here is from genome assembly GCF_018167655.1 of Microtus oregoni. NCBI lineage: Eukaryota > Metazoa > Chordata > Mammalia > Rodentia > Cricetidae > Microtus > Microtus oregoni. The sequence continues at coordinate 36,612,308 of NW_024543060.1, read as the reverse complement.
AGGTATATAAAAGTTTCTGAATCTATATATATTTTAGTACTTATTTTATAGCCTATTGCCTTAGTTGAATACACATGCATCTGCTAATACAAAAATGCTTGTATAGAAAGGTGTTATAAAAGTTTGTCATGTGTAATTCTAGTTTTATCATTATTTAAATAACTTTATTTTTGGTTTATCCTATTTTTATATGCATCAGATGGTTATTTCTTCTCAATACAAATCATAGAGTACTTACTACTATATATAAAGGTTTGTTTTTTTTTTAAGAAGTGATTATTGTAGGTGGAGTTGTAGCTCCCTACTTTTCTTTTTCTACACCAGTGTTGATATGTAGTAGTGGTAGTCTAGCAAATCCAGAAAAATATTTTATTTGTACTGGGTTTGCTAAAATGTTATAAGCATTATTTCATGTACTATAGTATCGTGTTTCTCAAATTTGGGGGTACAAAAGACAGAAATTCATTTAATTTCCTGTTCTTGTCAGGTTTTTTTCTCCTCAAATTTATTTTGAATATCAGTGTTCAAAATTGAAAGATTTCTTACTACTAGTATTTGCTAATATTTTAATTATGTATTCTTAGTTGGAAATATTGTGGACTTGTTCAAAGGTTCTCAATAGGATTATGAAAATAGTAATAGATTATATTTTGTTCATTTTTCTTTTCCTATTCAAATTTTCAGGAACCTAAAACTAATACTGATGACTTTTTCAAAGACATAAACTCCTGCTGCCCACAGGAAGCAACAATGCAAGAACAAGATAATCCATTCTTGAGAGGCGGACCAGGCATGTACAAGGTAGTGAAGACAGGACCTTCAGGTCACAACATCAGAAGCTGCCCTAACCTTAGAGGTATCCCAATTGGAATGTTAGTTCTGGGAAACAGAGTCAAAGCAGTGGGAGAGGTATGGATTCTTGTAGCTTCATGACTTTTATGATACTCTTGTTTAATGTAATATAATCAAGTATCACTTTCTTCCAGATTGTCATTTCCACCTCAGGTTCTTAAGTGTTCATATTGTTGACTTTTACTTGTATTGGAAATAGTAACATAACTTTCTGTGCTTTTTAAAAAAAGTTATTCTCGTAATTATCTCATGAAAGCTATTGTATTGTTATATTAACAAATAAGTTGTATTGTGTATGTAAGTGTTCGTATTTGAATATATCTTTTCACTATTATGAATGCACTGTTACGGCTTGTCAGCAATGAAAAGATTTTCTATGAATTGGAATGGAGATGTGACCTTCCAAAATTTTTCATTTTTTGTTCCCATTCACAGGTCTCACTGAAGTCCTGAGCAAATAAAATTATTCTTTAGACCACTGTGGCATTTGCCTCCGCAGATAAGCTTGAAGATGTAGTGTGTCATGCTATTTCTTAGGGTTAGGGTCATTTTCACATTACACTGTAGGCACCAATAACTTAGGAATAATAAGGAAGTTTTGTCAGGACATTTTAGACTAAAAGATGAGGTTTGGGTTTTAAGCATATTAAAATTATTCAGACATGATCTGAATTAAATCATGTCTGGTTAAAGATAATGTTTTAATTAATGGCTTAAATAAAAAATATTTTACAGAAGTTTTTAATTCTGTCTTACCTCAGGCTGTGGTCTTAATTTCAGAAACTAATTTCACAGTAGAAAAGTATTGGAGTCATTCATTATGTTGTTAAGAATCACTTGAGCTTTTTACTGGTTTTCATTCTGGGTGCCCTGAAAGAATCAAGCCAATCAATCATGCTTTCTGTTATGTACCAGGTAACCAATTCTGAAGGGACATGGGTGCAGCTGGATAAGAACAGCATGGTAGAGTTCTGTGAGAGTGATGAAGGAGAGGCATGGTCCTTAGCTAGAGACAGAGGCGGAAACCAGTACCTACGGCATGAAGATGGCAAGTTGGCTTAAATTTGTGATTTATTTTGATAAAATTTTAACATACGTATGTTTTATGTTTATTGCATTATCTCTTCCTCAAAGAGGTTTTTCAATGTTTATTTTTTAAATAAAAGAAAACCCAAAGGTTTAAACATTTTACAGCTTACAAAATTGACTTGTAAAATATATAAGCACTATATGGCCACAAAGGAGAAAATTACAAGAACTCTGAGAACATAATTATCTATCTTCTCTAATACTAGGAAAAACTTTGTTTTGTTTCACTAACATACACTTGTATGCCTTATTCTTGAGTACAACTATGGACCTGAATTTTCCTCCTACCATGAGCTGCAAGTTCAGTTTTCAACCAGTTGCAGAATTGTGTGAGGAAACCTCTTAGCTGAGTTTTCTCTCAAGAAAGGAATGTTGAATAAATGCTCAGCATTTCTAGTGCAGAGTCCTATTTGTTGTTGTTAGAGTTAGCTTATTCTGATGGTGACAAAATAGCTTTCAATGTCTTACCAAGATGCAGTCTCTTGTGACAGATACAAGGCTGCAATCCTTATATTCCCAGTGTGTCGTTACAAAGTTCAATAATTGTGAACTAATTGGTAAACACTATAATTAGCGTATCAAAGTAAGTAGACTTGTTGAAGGCATAGATAGATAGATAGATAGATAGATAGATAGATAGATAGATAATCTTTATTCCTGGTATAGTATCCACCTTATTTTTAAAATGCCCTTGTATAAATTGTTTGCAATAAGATTTACTTACCCAGAAATATACTCAGTAATATACCATGCCACTTAAGAGCAAGATCCAGTTTTTAAATTTCTGTCTTTATTTGATTAACAAAAGCAAAATTTGTTATACTGTTTGAACTGCTAGCTGATCTGATTCAGAGCTAGACTTAGCTCTGCCTGTGGGGGGTCACATTAAATTTAACCATAATAAAAACTCTTTATTGGAATTTTCTCTGACATATGAATAGGGAATAACATATACAAAATTAACTTGGTAGCTGTGACTTTTATTGTAGAACAAGTTCTTCTGGATCAGAATTCTCAAACTCCTCCTCCAAGCCCTTTCTCAGTACAAGCTTTTAATAAAGGGGCAACTTGCAGTGCCCAAGGATTTGATTATGGCCTCGGAAATAATAAAGGTAGGCGTCTGAGTGAGTCTTTTCCTTATGTCTTCAGTAAGTTTTCGTTACTTTTTCTCATTTTTTTCTTCCCACATAGCCTCATTAAATTAAAGTGTATACATACAAAGCTAACACTCAAAATGTTTAAAAGGTGTTCTTTTTCACAATAGTTGTTTTATGCCACTTTCAGCTTATGTTTACTTGAGATCTTCTATTGTTTCTGTTTCAAAGGCACTCATTCTGAAGTTCTGAATCACTACATCTAGTAAATAATGTGGCCTGTTATTGGAGAGAAATGTAAATGAGCAACAAAGAATTTTCCTAATCTTAGCAATGTTATATGTGGGCTTTATAAATATATGTGGTTTTAAATCTCTAACCTGGATATGTTAATTAAATTGCAGTTATATAAAATAATGCATTTGAACATGGTCTGTATAATGAACTAGAAAGCAGCAAAACAGGAAAGACTAAAGCATTTGAATATAAAATGTGTTTATAACAGGTGTTTTATATGCATTAATGAATCGGTCAACATCATAGAAACTCTAAACAGTTCTGCTGGGATAATTTGCTTTTGAAATTTATCCAAAATTGCTTTTCTGGGTAAATTCAGATAGGTTCTTTCTAATGCACCTAATCTGAATTCCTTGAAAATGTTTAGTATTGTGAGACGGTAGCAAAGCACTGAATGATGTATAGCACAGTGAAGGTTCTTGACACGGAGTTAGTTTGACTTTTAAAGTTTATTCAAGCCAGATGTAATGTCTTAGTCCAGTAGTCTCAGCATAGACAGGGGGCAGGAGGCCAGCCTAGACTTTAGAGTTGATTTGAGATCCAGGAAGTTACATAAATAACAAGACCCTCTCCAAAAAAAAATCATTTCAAAAAAAAAAAAACAGTATTTTTTCCTAGGGGTTCATTTCTAGGAACACATACAATGTGAATGTACCTGACTTGGAGTTATTGAAAAATGCAAAATTGTTTTGATATATGAGAAATGATTAATTTAAAATAAAGCCACTTTTGTAATTAGCCCATCCATGTCGACAGGCTTCCTTTGCTCACTCAATTTAGTGACTCTTACAGCACAGGTCTCACCTGCTGCATGCTCCCCTTCCTCTGATGTCTGTTACCCTAGGCTCATTCTCCATATCACAGAGAAGGTGTGGGTAGTGTGTGCTTTATGTTCCCTTTCTCTATCAGCTTCAGTTCTTAAATGAAGACGCAAGTGTTTCCTTGCTGCCACTGGTCATATAGAATAAAGCGTGCTAAAGCCATGTTTTGTTGAAATGTATGCTTTCACCCTGAAGGTGTTACTGTCACTCTACTGACTGCTGCTACTCTAAGTCAGTCTTTAAAATGGAATTTAGTAAAGCATCGGAAAATAAAGTTAATTTTTAAGAAATACAGGCATTTCTGTAAGCATTTATTAAATGGAAATCAAAAGTACTTTTAAAGTGCTTTTGTAAATATTGTTTAAAAATAGCACATATTTAGGACTTGTTATTTATATTGAGAAAAAGCATTTAGAAAGTTAAATTTGATGAACTACGTCTAACTACTGTTTAACTTAACAAATGTTCTCATTTTCTCTTGGCTTCTACACTACCCAAGATTAAGAAATTATTTACAAAAAGTATTTTTATTTAGAACGACAATTTATATAGTGCTTATAAACTATAAAATATTTTCTGAAATCTAAAGTGTTTATTTAAAAGAAATCAGTACTTGTGTAACTTAAATACATAATTCCATATAAATTTGTGCCACTTGGCAGCTCAGGTGAGATTTTCCACTTATATTTAGTAATATGTAGCTCGTAATATACTGTCAGATTCTGCTTTGACCTGTCTGAATAGGAGGCTTCTCCCCTTCAGCATCATGTAAACTACAGCATATATTGTCACAAATTGTTTTTTGTCTAATTGCATTATTTTGTCTTAAGCTATTTTATTAATAGCCTTCAAATTTAATTATAAGGATAATATCAATCAAATTAGGTAACTCATTCATATTTTGTATTATAGGAATTACAGAATTATCTCTCTAAGCAAAATAATTCCTGCTTTTACAAAAATACAATTTTCTTAGCAGTAATCATTTTTAAATGAAAGTATTAACTTATTACTATGATATAGTTGTATTGCTGAGTGGAAAATATACTTTGTCCCTATTAAGAATACATGGTATATATGGAAATGAAGTTATGCAGTACTTATTTCTGCATGTAGTACAAGTTAGGCAGGGTGGCATTAGTCCTTCCTGAGCACCATGGAATAAATACCTTTTTACCATACCTAGCATCTTCATTTCCTTGCTCCCCAGCAACACAATGTTGAATGAACTTACATACATCCCTCAGATCCTTTATTCTGTCATAAATAATGGGGAAAGTTCTATATAGATTTTAGGTGGATTTGTTTCTGTGGACTACTGTATAAGACTGGTGGAGTATGTCCAGTGAAAACCTCAGAAGCAGCCAGCGTGTGAATCAGACCCCTTCTCTAGGACAGTGATCACCAGCTTTCCATTTTCTGAACTGGCGTAGCCTTCTCCACTGTTCAGTGTGCCTGACTGTCATAAAGCACCATTTACTTTGCCATTTTGGATGTTAATGAGTAACAAGTTGTAGTTTTGACTGTTTTGCCCACTGCAGGTGATCAACTGAGTGCCATATTGAATTCCATTCAGTCACGGCCCAATCTCCCAGCTCCTTCCATCTTTGATCAAGCTGCAAAACCTCCCTCTTCCCTAGTCCACAGCCCATTTGTGTTCGGACAGCCCCTTTCCTTCCAGCAGCCTCAGCTTCAGAGTAAGTCTGTCAGCCTTACTTGCCTCATCAAGCATTTCTGAAGCTTTTTTCTGAGTTATGATCAGTCTATTCGTTATTAACTCTCCTGACTGGTTTTACTTAATTAGATATTATCCCTCCCTTATTTTTGAAATATTTAAACTATCCAGAGCTAAGACATTTGTTTTCAATTATTTTTAAATTACATGGAGTTATTAAATCTGACCATTGTTCTTTATATTCTAACTATAGCAAATTCATACTATAAAACATGATAAGAAAGAATTTTTTATTTCACGTTTTATTTTTTAATGTGCTTGGCTTTGGTAAGCATTAGTTATAGTGATAACGTTCATTGAATTTTTGTTATTTGGTACATACCCAAAAATAATAAAACTATTTCGCTGTGGCATTTGGGTAGAAAGGGGAGATGCATGTCTGTTTCTTCTACATGAATTGGGTATTCATAAACTGTATAGCAATTTGGATTTCCAAGTTTTCTTTGTCATTTCCTCACCTCTTTTATATTTTGTTCCTCATCCATTATATTGATTATTTGATTACAGTTTTACTGTCTAGGGTTGCGCTAGCCCTTTACCTATAATAGTAGCCTACATTGGTTTAGAAGATAAATTCAAATAAATCACACTTAAGTGAGTTTTCATTTCTCTTAAAAGTTTTCTGAGCCTTCCCACCATAAATAAACTGCTCTGTGACAATAGGTTCTTTTGTCATTCAGATGCTCTTGTGTTCAGATAAACACACTGACTAAAATACTTTATGCAAGCCTCACTTCCTAGCCCTTTTTTTTTTCTTTTCCTTATTTGCCTGAAATTCAACTTTATTGCTTGTGCCTCAATTTACAGATCCATTGTATGGTTTTAAATGCCTGACCTCTTCGCTTACAGTACATTAACATTTAAGACTAAAGTACTATTTTACAACAAGATTTTGGTAACTGTTGTTAGGGTTGCTGAAGAGAATACTGGGGATTCTATGTAGCAAATTATATTGTTTGTTGTTGTAGTATTATCAACGTGAGTTAAACAATATACAAGAATGTGAACCTTAATGGGTTTATATTATGTGATAGGCATGTTTAATACAGGTAGTTTGTACATGTGGTTGATATCACTCTCTACCGTATTGACGTGTCTATTCCCATGCATTATCTCTTAAGACTCTCAAGGAAACAGACTAGTGTGAGATGCCCTTTTCCATTGATGATAAGCAGTTTTTCAGAAGAATGAAAAAAAAGTGAAGACTCAATCTTAACTTACTAATTTTATGAAGCAATGGATGTTTTAGAATTAGATATGCTCTAGTTGCAGGATGTTCTAAAAGGGAAAAGGAAGACAAACAATACACTCAGACCAACAATTCTTATTAAACAAATTTAAATTCATTAAAATTTGATTTTAGTAGTTTGAGGGTTGAGTTTGTCTTGATGATAGAGCACTTGCCTTTTATGTGCCTCCCCATGCAATAGAAAGATCACAATGAATTGATCTTTCTAGCTATATTACGTTCCCAGTGTTTTATGACATTATATTTTTACTCACATTGTGTTTGTGTGTACCACCAGTTCCTGACCTCTGCCTTACAGCGCATCTGTGGCCTAGGCCTGTCTTCTGACCTATTCTGAATCATTACTTGGCTTTACCCCAGCAGTGCGAGGAGGTTCTTAGATCATTTTCAAATCCTCGATCTCAGCAGAATATCCCTGAACTCTGTCTTCCAAATTACAGAAAACATAAGTCTCTGTATCATAACATTAAAGAAATATGGGACTGAAATATAGTCTTACCATTTTGAAAACAGGGCTGGAGAGATTGCTCAGTGGTTAAGGGCATTGGCTACTCTTCCAGAAGTCCTGAGTTCAATTCCCAGCATCCACATGGTGACTCACAACCATCTATAAAGGGTTTTGATGCTCTCTTCTGTCTGATACCCTCCTCCATAATACATTCATACATCCAATTAGAACACTCATGTACCTAAAATACATAAATAAATCTTAAAAATTATTTCAAAAACAATTTAAACAGTTTACTCATTACAGGCGAAAAACAAGTTGTCCCAAGAACCCAAATACATTCTTACCCAATCAACTTGTTATTGATTTAACAGAGTGTAAGTAAGCAAGACATTTTTCTCAGCAAGTTCTTTTGCTGGCAAGCTGCATTTTACGGTTACAAAGAAAGAATCAATCACTTTACTATTTATCTCAAAAGGTAATCTTATAAGAAATCTTAAAGGAATCACAACTCTGGACTTTTATACATGAAAAACAATTAGTCAGCTACTTTAAATCCTCAGGATGCATATCCATTCATCAACATTTCTGAGGGCAGAAATGGATACAAGGAATTCATCATCACCCTTGATCACAAGCACATCCTAGCAAGAAAGGCTCGTCATCCAGTAATAGCCAGGCTGCCACTGTTTTTGTTCCCTGACTTCAGTGAGTCCCTTGCTCAGCCATTATGCCTTTTATAATTATTTTTCAATATTTCCTACCTTAAAGCCATTAGCAAAAACATCTTTACCTAACCTTAAGTCATTATTTAAAGCTATGATGCACACCGAAAGCAGTGAACACATCTTTCAACATTAACATTAAAAGAACTTGAACTAGTTGAGCTTCTGGGACTCAGTTGCTTTTCTTAATCATTAACCTAAGCCAGAGTCTACAAGGCTCCTCAAGAGAAACTAACTGTGTGATATTTCTTTGTTCTTATTTTCTGTCCTCTGCAGCCCCTGCTGTATCAGGGCAGTGACAACATCACATCTTGCTTTTACCTATATCAGTTATCCCACTAAGCCAGCCTCTATGATAATCCCTTACTATATATATTAAAGGCCCTCAGTCATCAAAAATCCTATTTAAGCTAACATTATTATTGTATGAAATCATTGCTCCAGTTCAATAGTGCAGCTTAAGAGAAAATCATCTTCATAATAATCCAAAGGTAAAAATGCCCAGTAGAACAGGGTATTTCTTTGAGACAGTCATATTGCATGATTCACACCATGTCAGATACTAGAGAAAAATGTCAACATGCAAAGCCAAGAGACATTCTAGCGGGGAGGGTCTTGGGGCCTTGCCTGTCCAAGATCCACCCATTAGAGCCTTACTTACTGGTGGGCCAACCTCCTAGACTGCATTTGCCTCCTGCTGCTCCTCTGGCATAATTTAATAATTTTTGTAGGTGTGTGGTATTTATGTATGAGTCTGTATGTGCATGTGTTTGTGCGTGCGTGCTTGTGTGTGTGTATTTGTAGGCTAGACGACAACTTTTAGGTGGCTCTACTTGCTTTTTGAGACAGGGTCTCTCACTGAGCCAGGATCTGACTCACTGATTGGGCTGGGCTCTGCCCAGCATGCTCGAGGCTTTCTCAGAGCTAGGTCTGAGATATGTGCCACAGCTGGGGATCTAAACCCCAGATCATAGATAGAGTTTGGAAAAATAATAAGTGCTTTAGGAATATGATTCCAGTGGGCTAATCTGAAGAAGGACAACTGTGAATAATAATATTACATTCCTAAAATAGTAACTGTCATTTCTGGAATTATGAACTGTATAGTTTAGACCTGACCATTTGCTGCTTGTTATAGGAGCCTGTGATGTTAAAAATATCCAAAGTTCTATTCACAAAGTAGAAATATACAGTCAGTAGGAATTAAATTGAATGAAGAAACTCAGCAACGGTATCTTTATTGACCCACGTTGTTATCACTGTGAAGGCTTTGAAGAATTAATTGGTTCCTGTCCTACATTTTAAACAACTGTGCATACATGAATATAAGATGCCAGGCCAACACCACAATTTGAGCATTATTGTAAGATCATTTTTAAAACATTTTAAAGTTTTTTAAAATGCATCTTCTAGAATTATGTCTACTAATTTTAATAAGACAGAAAATATTATGTTTCATAGAATTGAGAGGTAGACATCATTGAAAGCAAAAGCATTATCTCTTGTTATTTGTAGTATCTTATGGAATATTCCTCAAGAACCCTATCACTGTTTTTTTCTTCCTTTCTTGGCATTGCTAGTAATCATGTATGTACTGTGATTAGATAACCTACCCTCCTGAACTCATTCAGTTTCATTTCAATCATATTGTCCTTCCTAATATTTTTCAGTTCTTAGTATTATCTAACAGTACCCTTTGAATTTCATTGATAATGTAACAGTTTAATGATGGCAAATAATAGAAAATTTGAAAATTGAATGCAAAAATGAATTTCATAATACATTTATCTTTTTCTAAAGTAAGTGCTCAACCTGATTTTACTTCATATGTATGACACTGTTGAGCTATGACTCTTCCAGGATTTTCTGTAAGAATCCGTGAAGAGTCATTATGTTATCATAGTTCTCTCATGGACTACTTATTTCTGATAGTGAACATTCTGGATGTAAAGTCTGGCATATCACTTTGAGGCAAGACCAGGCCTCCCCGCCACCTGTGTCTATGCTGAGCAAGATATCCCTCCTTAAAAAATGGGCTCCAAATACCAGTTCAAGCACTCGGGATAAGTTCTTTTCCCACTGTCAGTGGCCCCACAGACTGCCCCAGCCATACAACTATCACCCACATTTAGAAGGCTTAGTTTGGTCCTCTGCAGACTCCCCAACTGTCAGTCCAGTCATTGAGCTCCCACTAGCTCAGGTGGGGTGTTTCTGTGAGTGTCCCCATCATGGTCTTAACCGCTTTGCTCATATTATCACAACTTTCTCCAACTGGATTCTGGGATCTCGGCCCAGGGCTTAGCTGTGGATTTCTGCATCTGCTTCCTTCAGTTGCTGGATGAAGGTTCTATGGTGACAATTAAGGTAGTCATCAATCTGATCACAGGAGAAGGCCAATTCAGGCACCCTTTCCACTATTGCTTAGGGTCTTAGCTGGAGTCATCCTTGTAGATTCCTGGGAATTTTCTTAGTGCCAGGTTTCTCTCTAGCCCCATAATGGCTCCCTCAATCAAGATATCTCTTTCTTTTCTCACCCTCTTGTCCTTTTCCCATCTCTACCATCCCATTCCCTCATGTTCTCCTCCCCCTCATCTTCTGCCCTCCCTTCTCCTGCCCCCTCACCCAGCTCCCAATTTTCTCCTTTCAAACAATAGTTTATGACATCTGTTCTGAGAATATGCAGTTTGTGCGCTTGCCACAAGAGGGCGACAGATATCTTGATTCTTTGAGTTTATAGTCTTCAGCAATGCCCCAGGGGCCATACCTTCATAGTAAAACCACAAGTTTTTAGAATGCTTTACTTACTAAAATATGAAGGTTTTACTATTTGCTTATCCTAAATACCCAATAATAATTTTAAAGCTTGGTTTTTGTGACAATAAGTAAAATGATCAGGAAACTTGATCCTTGGAATTCAAAGCAAAGAAAGAACTAATGACATGTTAGTGAAAATAGTGTTGTTTTAAGGGTAAATTTTATATTAAAGTGAGTATGATTCTCAGGATTAAAAACAAAGTGACACCCACAGAGGCATGGTTTTTGAGGGGACTTTTACATGGAACAGATAGCATTAGCTTCAGGTGGGCACTGGAGAAAACCTTTGATTTTTTAAAAAATATTTATTTACTTATTATGCATACAATAGTCTGTCTGTGTGTATGTCTGCAGACCAGAAGAGGGCACCAGACCTCATCACAGATGGTTGTGAGCCACCATGTGGTTGCCGGGAATTGAACTCTGGACCTTTGGAAGAGCAGGCAATGCTCTTAACCACTGAGCCATCTCTCCAGCCCCATGATTTTTTTTTTTATTGACTTTTTGTTACTGTCACTGGTTAAGTATTTGGTGTTAAAAAAGGAAATAATGTTAAGAAATAAATCAGGTAATTGGTTGTTTCACCCATAGAGTTAAATTTTTTTTTAATCCTTATAATATATTTTATACTCATCAAGTGTCTTTTTTTTTCCCATTTAACCTGTGGCGCACGCCTTTAATCCCAGCACTCGGGTGGCAGAGGCAGGCGGATCTCTGTGATCCTGATCTACAGAGTGAGTTCCAGGACAGGCTCTAAAACTACAGGGAAACTCTGTCTCGAAAAACCAAAAAGAAAAAAAAAAAAGCAACTTTTTTCCCATTAAACTTGTCCTTCGTGGACAGAAACGGCCTTGCTCTCGTCACAGTCTAATGTCTTCAGTCATTAACAGTATTCTTCAGACTTCTTATTTCCTCTGAATGACACGTGGTTGGAGGCAGACTCTAAAAAGAAATCCCACACTAGCTCAGAATTGAGTATAATAAAGGGTTATTTAGGGGCGGCCTCACAGATCACAGTCCTCTGATTGAACGGGAAATAGCAACCAAATCCCTACAGAAGAAAGAGAGGCCTACATCAGCATTTATAGTATAAGAGGCCACGCCCAAGTAGGCGGGCAACTTAAAGGCTACTGGCTGTAGGAATTCCTACCACACCTTCTGATCAAGATACTTATAAATTGTTTACATTTTGAGGTCATTGTCCTCATTTGTTGGACATTTTGGAAGTTGCTTAATTGCACTTCCTGCTTACTCAAGTTAATATTATTTCCCTTCTCTGGTCTTCAATGGGGCTGAAGACTAGATAGTTGTAGTTACTTTGTTCTCATGACTTTGCCTTGTTATTTATAATACAGTACTTAAACTCCTTAGGATAATTATTGAAGCATTTATCACATGTTTCTTGCTTGATATTGTTTGTGCTGGTTGTAATTCTAATTTTTATACCTGATTTATTTTGTTCTTATTGTATATAATTTTGAATTAGGCTTAGAACTTTCTTATTTAAACAAAAGGAGGGGGTTCTGTAGGAATTCCTACAGCCGGTAGCCTTTAAGTTACCGCCCACTTGGGCGTGGCCTCTTAAACTATATAGGCCCATATAAGTGCCCTCTCTTCCATCTCCGGGATTTGGTTGCTGTTTCTAGTTTGAGCAGAGGACTGTGATCTGTGAGTCTACCCCTAAATAAATAACCCTTTATTATACTCAATATTGAGTGTTTCTTTTTAGTGTCCGTCTTCACATGGTCATCAGGCAGAGGATGTCACACACTTGAAATGACTTTAAGAAAGTTTTACAGAACAGGGCGGTGGTGGCGCCTGCCTTCAGTCCCAGGATTAGGGAGGCAGAGGCAGGTGGATCTCTGTGAATTCAAGGCCAACCTGGTCTACAAGAGCTAGTTTGGACAGGCACCAAAGCTACAGAGAAAACTTGTCTCTCCTCCGCCCCCCAAAAAGGAAGTTTTACAGGCGTTTTACAAGGAAATTTCTGGTAAATAGATATTCTTTGGCTTTCTCACCCTGCCCCTTCTTCCTGATAAGACTGTTTCCTCCTGAACTACTTGGGAGTTCTCTGGTTTGTGTGAGCTTTGGCAGTCCTTGAACTTTGCACTCCTCCTAGAAGCATATTCATTTGCCTGTTGGATATGTTCTCTTGCTGACTACTCTTTTCTAGTCTTCTTCTTGTACCCTTCCCACAAGTATCCATGGCTTTACACCTGTGGGTCCAGCTCCCTAGGTGGTCTTATCTAGTGCTGGACTGATAGCAGCATTATATGCTAATGACTCCCAAGTTTCTTGATTCCTAGCTTTATGTTTTCTTCTGTTTCAGCTTTCATGCAACACAAGTGCCATAAGAGTGAGGACTTTTTTTCATCATTGTCTTTTCCATGCCTAGACTAGTCACTGATACATAATACTCAGTATCTTTCACTGAGTTGTTTTGTTTTAATTTGTAAGTCATGCATTTTTAAAATCAGCTATACGAATAAATCAGTCAAAAATAACACTCATATTGTTATAGGATAGGTTATATGTAGCTTATTTTCTTTATATAGGCATGTGTGTATATGTCTGTTGTTTGTATGTGCATATGTGTGTGCAGCAGCCAATTGTAGAGGCCAGAAGTCTGCGTGTGTGTCTTCTTCTGTGGCTTTGTTCCAGACAGGGTCTCTCACTGGATGGTTAGCTCGCTGTTTCGTCTAGGCCAGCTGTTCAGTGATGCCCGGGGTCTTCCAGCCTCCATCTTCTCAGCGCTGGCCTTAAGGTGCTTGTTCCCACATCCAGCTTTTGCGCTGGTGCTGGGGATGCAAAGTCAGGGTCCCGTGCCTGCATATCAGCACACCCACTGGACCATTTCCCTAGACCCTCGAGATTTTTATTTTCAAAAATGTTTTTAAAAGTTGTCAAAGTTTATTTCAGAGCTACTGATTAATTTTAATTGTCATGATTGAAATGTGTTGGGGGGGTGGGCAGGAATTCAGATTCTGTTTAGCTTCTGCTTTAAAGTTTATATGATTTAATATTACATACACATTCAGTTTTGCATGAAAAATCAGTAAAATGTCTAACATTTCCCAATGAGTTTTAAATTGCTTTATTTGTGTTGTGAGATTTGCCAACAATATTTAAGATCTTAGATAAAAGATTTATACAACAAATGCTACGTACTAGGGTTGGCCTTCAGAAAAGTAGCAAATGCAGACTTCAGAATGGGGCCATTTTGAGATCTATACTTGGGAAATCATCAAAATGAATCTGTTCAGAAACCCAGAAGGCAACAGTTAAACTACAAATAACATTTCCTTCTCTACCACCATTTTTTCTATGTATAAACCCTTATTTACAGGTAAACAAGCACAGAAACTTAAGAAACTAAAGCATTACTAGTCTAAATAGTAATACTCAAATTTGATCTCAGAGATCTATAAGACTTACTAATAACACATTTGGATATACTATACATACAGTTCATCTAAACACATTAATTTGACCTCTGTTTGAAATCTAAGCTTTTTATAAACCTTTTGAAAATCTTAGGATAGTTTTAAGTAAGTATATAATTGCAGACCGTTTGAAATGCTTTGTTTTTGCTTGTGTTCTCTGTAAGCTTTTTTTCCATTGAATCTGTGCTGCTTCTTTGCCAATGTTTTCCACTGTAGAATCTCCATCTCGCAACCTTGCTTCTCGTGAGCGCATTTACAAAACTTTTGGTGTAGCTGGGCCTGCCTCTGCTCTCTCATCTCTGTCTCACAAACTGAAGGGTGGGTATGCATGCATCTGTGAGTGGGCCATTTCTAGGAAGTTTCATCTCAGCTCAGTCATCTTCATCCCATTCCATTTTTTAAATTAAGGTTTATCATTTTATTTAGAATCTTATGTGTTTGAAGTTATTTATGATGTACCTATTCATATTATATTATAAGCTATCCTATTATGCATGTTTATCATATTTGTGGTTACAGATATCATTCTTGTTAGCCTTTAAAGACTAGCCTTTTATAAGGTCTTGTTAAATAGAAATATGAAAAGAATTGCCACAAGCTGGTATGTGCAAATTAGAAAGCACGTGGGTAAATAAAGTATCATATATGCAAAGCTTAATCTTAAACTTGTGTTACTGTATGTGGCCTGAATACATTATACCATTCTAGTTTTTATAGAAATATTTTGAAAATTAAGTTATAACCTTTTTTAAAATTTGATTATTAAAGAGTAACATATATGCACATGTGTGTGTATGCACTAACCCCTTTATACCATGAATTTTTCTTACAGTATTCTTATAGTGACTTACTTTTAATAGTTTAAATTTAGAAATGTTAAATGACTAATAGATACATTTTCTAAATATTTGAAAATGTCCATTTGGTTCCTTAGAGTACTGCAAATGTTTACTCAAATATGTTTACCATAAAGTGATCTTTAATTAAAAGTAAGGCCACTTACTGCCAAGTGTGGTACCCTGTGTTCCATCCCTGGATCCCTCAAAATGGAAGGACAGAACCAAGTCCCACAAACTGTCTTTTGACATCCAAACACACACAGACACACACACACACAAACAGATGAATAAGTGTGAAACAAAAATTTTAAGAAAAAAGTAAACATATAAATAGTAAATATAAAGTACAGTTAATAGGATTATAAAACAGATTCATAGATGCGATATTATTTATCTTATTAGGTTATATAACCAAATATATGCAACATGTTGTGACATATCATATTACAATATTATTCTTTGTGTTTTATTCGTGTATGGTATCATATGCCCTGACAAATTTGTCTAAGAAAAATCATGTTAATGATTTAGTGAATAAATCCTTTCTATTTAACATGTTCAGTAATATTTAATTTATTTGACTCCACATTTTATAGCCCATTCTTCTTAATGATTCCTTAGAGGTTAGAAAATTTTGCTTACTGCTTAAATTTACATATTGTAAATATAATTATTAAGCCAAATTATGTCCTGCATTTGAAAGTATGTGTTCAACAATTTTAATAAAATATTTATTTTTATTGTTATTTGGGGACATCCACATGATAATTTTTAGTAACGCTTAATACATGCTACAAAATTATTTGAAAGTTCCATGAGAACTGTAAACAAAAATTAGGTTACACATTTACTGCTCTTAACATTCTTCTGAAAATAATATTTTTAAATGTTTTGAAGACATATGTCCTTCAAAAGGATTTAGTTATGATTTGATAAATACATCTTAGAAAGAAATTCCCTGTCATTACTTATACACTTGAATTCCATCAGTTTCTTAGCTGTTGTTACTTACAGATCTTAAGAAAATGTAACCTCTACTAGAGACACAAAAGTAGAACATATAGATGTTTTTGGTTTCTTTTTTTTAATTTATTTATTTATTAAAGATTTCTGTCTCTTCCCCGCCACCGCCTCCCAATTCCCTCCCCCTCCCCAATTAAGTCCCCCCCCCTCAGCCCGAAAAGCAATCAGGGTTCCCTGTCCTGTGGGAAGTCCAAGGAACCCCCACCTCCATCCAGGTCTAGTAAGTTGAGCATCCAAACTGCCTAGGCTCCCACAAAGCTCACTACAGCATATGCACATCCAGGGCAAATGATGTTCCCAACACTTGACAGATTGTATTGTTAGAACGCACTATAGTGTGTGTGTGCATTGTAGAACAGTCCCAGCACTGTGCATGCCTGTGCTCCTGGATAGATGTACTCACCATACCATGTAAGTCAGCCCTTAGGACACACCCAGAGCTTCTGTGATTAAGGTTGCCAGAGCCCTTCTAATTAAATAGGAATCCTAAAATAAGTTGGTATTTTCTCTTAATTAGAAAATTCAAATAAATGTAATTTTTGAAATAAGGTTTTGAAATATAAGATATAGTACTTTTTTAAAAAAGATTTGTTTATTTATTTATTATGTATACAGTGTTCTGTCTGCATGTGTGCCTATGGACCAGAAGAGGGCACCAGATCTCATTATAGAGGGTTGTGAGCCACCATGTGGTTGCTGGGAATTGAACTCAGGATCTCTGGAAGAATAGTCAGTGCTCTTAACCTCTAAGCCAACTCTC
The DNA here is from genome assembly GCF_018167655.1 of Microtus oregoni. NCBI lineage: Eukaryota > Metazoa > Chordata > Mammalia > Rodentia > Cricetidae > Microtus > Microtus oregoni. The sequence goes on along the minus strand of NW_024543060.1, from coordinate 36,595,119 downwards.
CAGTCCAATATAGTACTTATTTATCTTGATTCCTTAAATTAAGTGCAATGTGGGTGATCTTAAAACTTCCAACTCTTATTTGAAAAATAACAACAACAACAAAGTCCCAATAACCCAAACATAGCAAACTTGAAATTGGATAGGAGTAGGCTGATGTTAATTCTACCAAACACAATATATTTGTTTGTAAAACTCGCTTTGCACTATTGTTAGGTCAGGAAGGAACAGCAGCCCTTGGAGCACCTTGGAAGACTGTGGGAGCACTTGCTTGTCAAACATTCACCTGGTTTCTTGTTCTCCCAGTTAGCATTGATACGTTCTGTTTTTCTGATTTCTATTTACAAAGGTATTCTAATCTCAAAATGTAGTTTGAAAACATAATAAAATTAACACAAAGGGCCAATACCAAAATAAAGGAGGGAGGAAGCAAGAGAGAGACCAACCTCCATGTTTAAGAAAGAAAATTCACAATGGAATAGTAAAGCATTACAATAGTGTTCACAAAACCTGTATTCTTTCACAGAGCCAGAACTGTTTGCTGAATAGTGGATGTTGCAGCTGAAACAAACGTGCAGTGCAGTGCAGTGCTGTGCACTCCACAGTGCCGTGCTGTGCACTCCACAGTGCGGTGCTGTGCACTCCACAGTCCGGTGCTGTGCACTCCACAGTCCGGTGCTGTGCACTCCATGGGTGTTACACCCACTCATTTCACTACAGGAATGTGACTCCTGTCACCTCTCCATAATATAAGGGTAGATCCTCACAGAGTCAGAATGTGTTGGAATAGTAGAAGGAAAAAAAATCAAGAAAATGAGTATATATTGTTTATCCAACCAACCATATTCTAAGACCTTAGTCCTTTATCACTGAAGGATAAAAGACACAGACCTGCCCTGGATGACTTTCCAGGAGGAAGACAAATTCTCTAACAGGTCCTGCTCTGACATGCAGATGGCTCCCATGTGACTACATTTTCCTACATTACTCACACTCACATCCCTTTTCTGGGTAAAGGAGAAGAGGCTGCATTTAGTCCCAGGTAGCAAACTCAGTTTCCTAGAACCTCTTTTCCAAAAGAATGTTGATTGTCTAGCCATTTTTGTTTCTCATAACATTTGAATCACTTGGATCATATTGTTTTTCTTCCACAGCAGTTTTTGCACTATAAACAACAGTGGTTTTGCTGTGAGGAAAAGTAATATTAAGCCAAACCAGCAGCTAGGGCCAAAGCCTGACTGTTGCTTCAAAGGGAAGCATAGTTTGCAGGAAAGAAGAGTTGAGGGAAGCCCAGACTACCCAAACCAGATGGTGTCCGTGTACATTTATCTAGTAATTTGCCTTAGAACAAGATTTGTCTTTCTGTTTTCTCTAGATGTGAATAGCCCAGTTGAGACTTGTAGTAATCACTGTGAAGATCCTATGGTTTCTTTTATGTGCAGGGTTTTCAGCTCCAGCTAAGCTCACTGAGATAGTAAAATGGAACTGTTTATAAGTAACAAAGCACTGAGATTCCATGGCAACACACAAATAGCTTTAGGGTTTAGTTCTTTACTGTGCCATTTTAATCAAAACATGAAATGAAGATGTCTCCTCTACAAGCTCTTTACTAGCCTAACTGTATTTGTTTTACAATTGAATATTATAATTAAAGAAATGAAGTTTCTTTGTTCAATGAGACCTGTGTATAGATAGAAACTTCTATCCTGCCTGGTCCTGCAGCCATTCTGTCCGAACAAAACACACAGAGGTTTATATTAATTATAAGCTGGTTAGCCTATTAGCTCAGGCTTGTTATTAACTAGCTCTTACAACTTAAATAACCCATAATTCTTATCTGTGCTTTGCCATGTGGCTTGGCACCTTACTCAGTGGGGCATTCTCATCTTGCTTCCTCTGCATCTGGCTGGTGATTGCAGACTGAGCCTTTCCTCTTCCCAGAATTCTCCTAGTCTAGTTGCCCCACATATACTTCCTGCCTACCTACTGACCAATCAGCATTTTATTAAACCAATACAAGAGACAAATATTTACAGTGTACAAGAGCATCATCCCACACCTACACATACCATTAGAGTAGGCCAAGTTTCACTCTCCTGAATATCTGAACTTGATTATTTCATATGGAGATTTTTTTTTTTAGTTTTTAAAGTGGTTTTTCTCTTCATTTCTTGATGAATTTAAATTATAACTAGTTATAAATGGACTGTGGATTGTATATATCACTAATAGTTCATCTGGGGGATAGGTCCTCCTTATTCAATCTATTTTGCATCTATAAACATACATGTATTGTGTGTGTTATGATATTATATAAATTTTATTATGAAATACATTTCTTATTTTATTCTTAACATGTTTTGTATATGATAAGTAATGTAGATTTTGTAGTTGTTTTTATTTTAGTGTTTAGTGATTAAATTATCATTAAGTTGCATTTTATTAACAAGTTTCACTGTGAAATGGATCATACAGGTGATAGAGGAACTGTCTCAACATCTTCAAGACCAGCCTCTACATCAGGAAAATCAGAGCTGCCCTCTAAACACAGCAGATCAATTAAACCTGATGGGCGCATGAGCCGGACTGCTGCTGATCAGAAGAAGCCGAGGGGGACAGAAAGTTTATCTGCTAGTGAATCCCTTATGTTAAAATCTGATGCTGCGAAGCTGAGGTCAGATTCCCATAGTAGGTCACTGTCCCCTAACCATAACACCTTGCAGACATTGAAGTCTGATGGGAGGATGTCTTCTAGCTTCAGATCTGAATCCCCAGGACCAGGGTCTAGGTCCTCATCTCCTAAGCCAAAGACTATCCCAGCTAACAGGTCTAGCCCATCTGGTGCTGGTTCTCCACGCTCCTCTTCACCGCAGGATAAAAATCTACCTCAGAAAAGCACAGCTCCTGCTAAGACAAAGCTGGACCCTCCTCGGGAACGTTCCAAGTCAGACTCCTACACGCTTGATCCAGATACCCTCCGGAAGAAGAAAATGCCCCTCACAGAACCATTAAGAGGGCGATCCACATCACCAAAACCAAAACCAGTACCAAAGGATCCAAAAGACTCCCCTGGATCTGAAAACAGAGCCCCTTCTCCCCATGTGGTACAGGAAAACCTCCACAGTGAGGTAGTTGAAGTCTGTACTTCAAGTACTTTAAAAACAAACAGCGTCACCGACAGCAGTTGTGATGAAAGCAGTGAATTTAAGAGTGTGGATGAAAGTTCAAATAAAGTGCACTTCAGCATAGGAAAAGCACCCCTGAAAGATGAGCAGGAAATGAGAGCATCCCCCAAGGTCAGTCGGAAATGTGCTAATAGACACACCAGGCCCAAAAAAGAAAAATCTAATTTCCTTTTCAAAGGTGATGGGGCCAAATCTCTAGAGCCAGCCAAGCAAGCCATGTCTCCATCTGTGGCTGAGTGTGCCAGAGCCGTCTTCGCCTCTTTTCTGTGGCATGAAGGCATAGTACATGATGCAATGGCATGCTCTTCCTTCCTGAAATTTAATCCTGAACTTTCCAAAGAACATGCTCCTATAAGAAGCAGTTTGAGTAGCCAACCACCCACAGAGGAAAAGGAAATAAAGTTAAAAAATAGACATTCTTTGGAAATATCATCTGCTCTAAATATGTTTAACATTGCACCTCATGGACCAGATATATCTAAGATGGGTAGTATCAACAAAAATAAAGTCTTATCCATGCTTAAGGAACCACCTCTACATGAAAAATGTGAGGATGGAAAATCCGAAGCCACTTTTGACATGTCCATGCACCATACAATGAAGTCGAAGTCTCCACTTCCCTTAACGTTACAGCATTTAGTGGCTTTCTGGGAAGATATCTCTTTGGCTACAATCAAAGCTGCTTCCCAGAATATGATTTTTCCAAGTCCAGGTTCCTGTGCAGTCCTCAAAAAGAAAGAGTGTGAGAAAGAGAATAAGAAAACAAAAAAGGAAAAAAAGAAAAAAGAAAAGACAGAAATTCGGCCAAGGGGCAATTTGTTTGGCGAAATGGCCCAGCTGGCAGTAGGAGGACCAGAAAAAGATACTATCTGTGAGCTGTGTGGAGAGTCACACCCGTACCCCGTGACCTATCACATGAGACAAGCGCACCCAGGTAAGAAATGTAGTTGTGTATGGATGTGCTCTAGTTGAGTAATCTAGACCCCTTTCATTTGAATTATATCAAAGTATAGGGAAAGAGTTGCCCAAAATTATAGCATCTTACATCATAAACTGCCATGAATAGTTTATTTAAGGAGATAGAGAAATTGTCATAATACTATGATCAAAAAATTAATATTATTTCATTGAAGTATAACAAATTTTGAAATTTAAGAATTTTATGTGTTACCCAAAGTATGACATGATGGTTTTACACAATGACATGTCTAAATAAGAGAGCACACTTCCATCCCTTCTAAATCAGAAGGTCTAATTTAGAACCCTGTTTTAAAGTTATCAGTTAAACGGATTATACAGAATGTAATGGGAGATTTTCCTATATAGGTATTATTAGTTTTATCGGAGGACTAGATGTTAGGTAAATATTTTCAAATATTAATATCCTGTCTCAAAAAACCAAAAAAAAAATTACTTCAAGTATCAATATTTTCTTTCCTTTTCACATATGGTATTGCAGATATTTGATTTCCGAAACATTCAGTCTTTTATATGTGTATATTTTATTGACATCCTTAAAGGTACTCATATTCCCTGTTTCTTTAATGTGCTCTCCAAAAATAGAATATCTTAAACATTTTGAGCATCTTTTAATTGATAGACTTTTTTTAAAAAAATCAAGCATGCTGCTTTTTCTAAAGTACTAGCTTTTTAAAAAATTACAAAGTTGCTTCAGGGATTTGCTTACTTTGGAAAGATGCATCTATTGTTGGTATATAAGTAATAAGGACTACATTCAGAATGTTAAATATATGTCTTATGTTTGTTTCAAGGTTGTGGCCGATACGCTGGCGGACAAGGGTACAATAGCATTGGGCATTTTTGTGGAGGCTGGGCTGGTAACTGTGGTGATGGGGGAATGGGAGGAAGCACTTGGTACCTCGTATGTGATCGCTGTAGAGAAAAATACCTCCGTGAAAAGCAGGCTGCTGCAAGGGAGAAGGTATTTTTTATTCCATTCAAGTTATATATGCCATGATATGGATGTAACTTATAGGAATATATAATCATCATTACATTAGTTAATTTCATGCATTGATATTAAAATTCAGCTTGTATAACAAAAAAATACAAATTCAGTATTCGTTAAGAAAACTGGTTTTGATTTAAAAATAAGTTATAACTTGTTACAAATGCTTTGTTGACAAATGCTGACAAATGTTTGTGATGTCATTCTTTATTATTGCCTCCTGCACTACACATGTAGAAAAGTTTCACTCTTCTTTCTTATCTCTTTTGCCTTGCTACTCTTTCTCTCTTGTCTTTTCCTTATACCCAGCCACACCATAGGACTCTTGGAAATTTGAGATCATTCGTACTAATGACAAACCAAGGCAGAGACTTCTGCTAAAGCTTCCTCATACAAGTTCCCCATTGCTGGTTTTTATTGTTTGTTTCAGCAATCACTATCACTGTTTAAAAATGTCTTTTCATTTCTTTTTTTCCCCTAGAAACAGCAAAAGTTAAGAAATTATGTCTTTAAATATAAGCAGGAAACAGTTGTAGTAATAAGGGCGGCAGGGCTGCGTCCCCAACACCCCACTTCAATTCTTTCTTTGCCAGGTCAAACAGTCTAGAAGAAAACCAATGCAAGTAAAGACTCCTCGTGCCTTGCCCACCATGGAAGCACACCAGGTGATCAAAGCCAATGCCCTCTTCCTGCTGTCCCTGAGCAGTGCAGCAGAACCAAGTATCCTGTGTTACCATCCTGCAAAGCCATTCCAGTCTCAGCTGCCCATTGTGAAAGAAGGAGTTTCTGAGGACCTTCCCGTAAAAATGCCTTGTCTCTACTTGCAGACATTAGCTAGGTAATAAGACTGTTTTTATTTGTAATTGCCTTTGGATTTACAGTTTCTGATGATTACTATCATACTATAAAATGGTCCAGACTTGCTCTGCACATCCACAGAGCTGCAGACAGTGTACAGGAAACAAACATTCAGAACTTGCTTTCTCTGTTGCCCTGGCGGACACGACTGGGAGTGGAGTGCACTTGTATGCCAGTGGGCACTTTGTCAGTTTGTTCTGTTACTGTTAATACAAACCATATCCTAGGGAGTAAGACTTGCATTTTTCAGTCTCAGTCTGTTAGGCAGAAATGCTGAAGAGGAAAGAAACTGATGTTTCCTGTACAAGTCTTTTCTTTATTCATTCTATTTACATTTAAACAAGTGCCAGCTGAGTACCAAGGACACTGAAATGAATACATAAAGTCCTGACTATACTCAACAGTGGTGGGCAGATAGACATGTCATTCAAACCTTCACAGTGTCGTGTTAGGTGTATTCAAACTGAAGTATTATAGGATGCTGGGAGAACTGATAAGAGTACTTGAGTCTTCCTAAGCAACTTATGAAACACTTACCCTAGCAAGGGTCAGAGGTAACTGGAGGTTACTCTCCCACCCACCAGTTACCAAGTAACCACTCTGAGGCTTAATATTAATTTTAAATGTTTGCCCAGTAGCTCAGGATTATTACTAGCTAGCGCTTACATTTAAATTAGCCCATTTGTGTTCATCTGTCTATCACCACATGGCTTACCAGTGATGTTCTCGCATGTTGTTCCTGGGGGCTGGGTGGTATCTACCAAACTCCACCCTTCTCCTGTATCTCTGCTTGGATTTCCCGCCTGGCTCTATTTTTTCTGGCTATAGGCCAAATCAGCTTCTTTATTATCCAGTGGTAATAAAGTACATGCACAGCATACAGAGGGGCACCCTACATCAGTCAGATGCTTACCTGAGTCTTGCAGGATTGATAAGTAGAAATCCGTAGGGCAAGTGAGGAAGGGAAACAATTTCTAGCAGAGTAGACTGCAGTGAGAGCTCATTCTATTTTACTGCTCGAAATGGTTATCTGGGTAACGTGGGACTCTGTAGCTCGTGCTGATTCCCCTGTAACCAGAGGCAAAGAAGGAAGAATTTTAAATGGGGAAATAGTCAATGGTTTGGAATGTGAAAACTAATACAGAAATTGCACAAAGGATTTCATTCAAGATGGAAAAATGCTTGTTGATGGTGTACTCTTCTGTTCCACTGGACTTGGACTGTGCAGCATGCACTTTCTTGGTTGCATACTAACCCTACAAAATAGTCTTTTAGATTCCAAAGTTAGATTTTTTTCCCCACTCACTGATAAATGAAGTTCTAGATATTGCCGGCTTTTGTGGCTTACCAGTCATTCTATTAAAAAGTGTCTTTTTATGGCAAAGTTATGTGGCTTTAAAATTGTTCATACTCATTAAAATAGGACAAATTGAAAAGGAAAGGCAAATGTGAAACATTCAAGATGTGGAAGAAAGCATCAGACATGCCACATACAAACTTATCTTGAGCTATCTTAGGTTAACAATATTTTGTTCTGGTTTGAAAAAGAATGAATCAAGGTGGGATGATGAGATAAAGTTGCTTGCTACCAAGCCTAACAAGAGCGGAGTTCAAAGTCTTAGACCCACATGGTAGAAGGAGTAAAGCAACTCTGACTACCACATATGTTGTCTTCACACATGCACCTTAGCATGCATTCATACCCTCCACACACACGTACAATAAATAAAGAAATGTAATGTCAAATGGGAATCAAATTGTAAAACATGGGAAGAAAAAAAAAGTACCAGCATGGCATATCTAAGGAGGTTTCATTCTTAGCTCTCTGGGGAATGGATACACACACCCTTACCCAAGGAATATCTTACAGTTATGTTTTTTTTCAAATTTGACATATGTATATTCCTACCAAGAAAGCAGATGTTTCAACAATCCACCAAAAAAATGATACCAGCCTGGACTATGACAATGATGATATAAAATGAGAGGAGAGAATGGTGTAAAAGGAGGCTTGTTATCATAGCCCTGCATGACTAGTGATGTTTGAGACCTAAGTCTGATCTGACACAGATATTCTCACCTAAGCACCTAGATAGTCTGTGGGATCATTCACCAAGAACTGAAAGGTGGAAATGTTCTCAAAAGAAAAGAAAATGAGTTCCATTTGAGTTTGGGATGTATGTGGTACAGAGAAAGTAATATTAGACTTTCATTTCTACTAGTCTGTTTCTGTGGTTATTTAATATTTCCCCCTACTTGTAGATCTGCATGTACTGCTTTGCCGTTTTTAAAGGAGATTCAAAATGCAGAGGATCTATATTACCATTATACTCTTAAGATTCTTGGGTTTAATTTAATGCAGGCACCATCATGAAAATTTTGTTGGCTATCAAGATGACAACCTATTCCAGGATGAAATGAGATATCTGCGTTCAACATCTGTCCCTGCCCCATACATATCAGTAACTCCTGATGCAAGTCCCAATGTATTTGAAGAACCAGAGAGCAATATGAAGTCTATGCCACCAAGGTACTTTAGTTCTGTCTTTCTGAGTGACAAGTGGTAAAGAAAGGCTGAACTATAAAAGAATATTCTTGTAGTTCTTTTGAACAGCTTTCTGTCTCAGGAGGAACATTGAATCAGCTGTGCTAACTATTAGAGAGATATGAACAAGTGTGTATATATGAACAGAATTCTTGATGGGAGGCAGACAACTGGGAGAGAAAAGATCAACCAATGATACAATGAAAAGATTGTATTGAAGCCTATAATTTTGAGTGATGCATTAAGTCAGGGGAGGGAAAGTTGACTTTGAGGCAGCACTTAGACCCATGGTAGAAATGGCCCAGAGCATGAATCACAAATCTTAAGCCTCTTGGATCACTGTTTACTGTACCTTCTCATTTAACTCTGTCGTTAGCACCAGACAGACAGCTTCCTGGAAAATGAAGGATTCAGGTTAACATTGCACAGAGAAACTTGACTACCTCTGGAACTTTGAGAGGAAAAGCCTGACAGAAATGCCAGAGTAGCACAGTGTCATTTAAGAAGCTGATAATGTATTGATAAATTGAAGCTAGGTGTGTAGAATTGGAGTGTACTGACAGCAGCGTGAAGAAAATCGCTGAAGGAGCTATTTTGTGTGAAACAAATCAGTGTGACTTGACTGAATGGACAGAGGTGAGCGTAGATGGCACCTGACCTTCAGGAACTGTGGACATGTGAACCTGTGTCATTGGAAAGGAAGAGCGAGAACATGCTTACTCGGATATGTCATTGTTCTGTACTGTATAGTCATAGCAGTAAACTAAACTGATAGGTACATTGTTAGTTATACTAGGGCATACAAAGCCCAGTATGTGCCATCTCTACGGCCACAGCTGCGTGCAGCTAAGATCTCAGAGACTGCTTCCACACAGCTATCTCTGCCTTACCATGTAAAGTAAAGCCTTGTGTTTTCTCTGGGAGGAATATCATGTGTATCAAGTATGGCTGGGAAAGAAAATCCACACTACTTTATCAGAGGAAGCTGGGAAACAAAACAGTTTACTCGCTGAAATGAAGTTACTGGTTTATCATATAAGAAATAAAACAATCTGGAATAAAATTCACCTGAAGGAAGAGAAGAAAATTCTTCTAAGTAACTTATAATAGAAAAAGATAATTATGACATAAATTTAATAAAAACAAAAGCTCAAATGTGGAAATCAGAAAGAACCCAGATGAAGTGAAAAGATAAATTGTGGAGCTACAATGACAGACCAGATGTCAAACAAACACTATCCTAAAACTAAGAAATTAGTTAGAAATGTATAGAACCACTACATTATGAACAAAGGAAAAACTTGTGACAGTTACAGTGAGGTGTATAAATAAAGATATTAGTTACTAAAACTCAGAACAACCAAACAACAAAAGTAGAAACATTTCAAGTATTTGAGCAAGAAAAACAAATCATCTTTAAAAAGAAAAGTTAGGTAGAAATCAAGCTGTTTATAATAATTTTTGGATCAGAAAAAAAAACATTAAATGTCTTCTGAAGTATTAAAACAAATAAAATGTTACCCAAGAAGGGTATCTAATGTCACATATTTGAAGCAGACATCCTTGAAAACAAAAAACTGATAACATTAATACATATGTGGCCGTAGTCTGTTGTTTTTAAATCTGGTTCTATTACAAACCCAAGATGATTAATAAACTAAGATCAAATAATTAATGAAAACCTTGTTTAAAAGACTCTCTCTCCCTGTCTGTTTCCTCCACTGCCCCCTACTCCCTCTCAAATTCATCAACCCTTCTTTAATTATTATTGTTTATCATTTTTATATATGTATGTACATGTATATGTATACATACATGCATACATACACATCCCACCTGAGTCCATTTAATGTTATTTATATGTGTATATATTTAAGGATTATCATTTAGGATTAATTTAAATTTCATCCCCGTGAAAGTTAAATCTTGAAAAGATCAAACTTTGAAAAGACTATTTCTTCCTCTCCCAGCAGCCACTGATAGCCTACAGCTGTTCATTACCTTGGCGGTAGCCCACAGCTGTCCAGTTGTCTCAAAGCCTGCTTGGTAGGAGGGTATTCATGCTGGTACTGTAAAACTACCCAACTCCCTGTGACTTAAGAGATCATGGTTCCTACAGGAGAACCACCTTTTGTAAACCAGTATATTTTCTAACTGTATTCTAAAGACTTATTCTTAAGTATAACTCTCACCTTTTATTACACTCTGGTATAGCCATATGGACTTTGGACAGCACACCTTCCCAAGAGTGTAAAACCTAACAGAATATTCAAGTATCCAAATAACGAATGAAGGTTCATTTTATTTATGTTTACTTTATATATCATTTCTCTGTATTTTCTGTATTTAGTATTATTCCTGCCTGTTTTTTTCCCCTTGAATATCTTCAAACATTGAATTTTAAGTTAGGAGGCTGGGGAGGTGGCTCAACTGTTAAGAGCACTGGCTGCTCTTGCAGAGAACCAGATCCAGTTCCCAGCACCCACAGTGTAGCCACAGCTGTCTGTAGCTCCAGTGCTAGTAGATCTCCCATTCTCTTCTGGCCTCTATAGACACAAAGCATACACATGATGTATATACAGGCAGGCAAAATATTCATATACATAAGAAAAATAATCTTTTAAAAGCAAAGAAGTCAGGACCTCTGATACCTTTTCTTTTTTACTTGAAATGCAAAGGATTTAAGAAAAATAAGTTTTAAGATACAGTTCTGGCATCAGTCAAAATGTCACATTGTTAGAAAAGATTACATTCCTTCTTTTGAGATTTTATTCTATGTGTGAGTGTTTGCCTGGATGTATGTCTGTGTACCACATGTATTCTCTGTGTGAGTGTTTGCCTGGATGTATGTCTGTGTACCACATGTATTCTCTGTGTGAGTGTTTGCCTGGATGTATGTCTGTGTACCACATGTATTCTCTGTGTGAGTGTTTGCCTGGATGTATGTCTGTGTACCACATGTATTCTATGTGTGAGTGTTTGCCTGGATGTATGTCTGTGTACCACATGTATTCTCTGTGTGAGTGTTTGCCTGGATGTATGTCTGTGTACCACATGTATTCCATGTGTGAGTGTTTGCCTGGATGTATGTCTGTGTACCACATGTATTCTCTGTGTGAGTGTTTGCCTGGATGTATGTCTGTGTACCACATGTATTCTCTGTGTGAGTGTTTGCCTGGATGTATGTCTGTGTACCACATGTATTCCATGTGTGAGTGTTTGCCTGGATGTATGTCTGTGTACCACATGTATTCCATGTGTGAGTGTTTGCCTGGATGTATGTCTGTGTACCACATGTATTCTATGCTTGTGGAGCCCACATGGACTTTCAGTGTCTGACCACTGTTACAAAGTAAGCATAATCGCGCTTCACTTGCTCCATTCTTGTGAATGTTTACTGTGTTCTTTTGTGTCTGCAGTTTGGAGACCAGCCCCATAACCGATACTGACTTGGCTAAGAGGACTGTCTTCCAGCGGTCATACTCGGTTGTCGCTTCTGAATATGACAAGCAGCATTCCATTTTACCTGCACGAGTTAAAGCCATCCCTAGAAGAAGAGTTAACAGTGGAGACACTGGTAGATATAAAAATAGAAAAGAGCTTGACAGATCAGGCTGTCAAAAAATTTTTCTCTGCAGATAATTTGTAAAACGTAATACCTGACAGGAAAGCAGTGTATTGGTTGACTTTTATCTGACCAGTCATAAACACACCTACATTCTGTATCTAAGTGAGAATAAATATTTAGATCAGTCAATTTTTATTCACTATATTGAATTTTAAAATCGGCACTAATCCCCACACACATATCGCTGTTATCATCCCATCCACCAGCCCTTGTAACAAGCAGATCCAAATGTGCTTCAGCATTTGGTTATTTCTCACCATCCATAGAAGCACATGACGCTTCCAGGCACCATTACCTTGAATAGATAGAAAACCTCAGCAATATGAATAACTCTTTACAGGTTTCTTACTTTATGTAATCTGGAGTAATTGCAGTTTATAAGAATTTTTTCATTTTATTTTTAGATACTTACTGTATTGCAGAGGCTTGCTTTAAACTTGCAACTCTCTTGTCTCAGCTTTTCAAGTGCATGGATTGAAGGAGCATGTTACCATACTGGTTTATGTATTTTAATATTAAAGGTCACCAGAAAAAAAATATTACTGAACACAGTGAAACAATTTGTAGGCTTATTCAATAAATATCTTCGAGTTGGTATTGAGATGCTGCTTTAGTTTTAGTTCCTGTTTCTGTGATAAAATAGCTTGACAGGGAGAAAGGTGCTTTTTATTTATTGGTTGATCAGGCTAGTCACATTATTTCCACAGTCATGAACAGAGAGTGGATTAATCCGTGAATGCTAGTGCTCAGCTTTCTCTCTTGCCTTTTCCTTCAGACCTGGGCCTGGCCAGTAAATGGTTCTGCTCACGTTCAGTGTAGGCCTTTCCATGGAAATTAAGTCACTTAAGGAAATTTCTTTTTTTATTTTATTTTTTAAAAAAGAAAACAAACTTTTTTCATTATACATACTAATCCAAGTTCCCACTCCCTTCCCTCCTCCCATTCCTTCCACATATTTCCCCATTTCACCCCCATCCAATCCTCATATAGGGTAAGGCACATTGCTTTGTGGAAGGTCCAAGGCCCTCCCTACTATATCTAGGCTGAGCAAAGTATCCTTCCAAAAAGAATAGGATCCCAAAAAGACAGTACAAGCAGTAGGGATAAATCCTGGTGCCACTGCCCATGTAACTGTCAGCCACATTCAAAGGAACTAGTTTGGACCTATGCTTGTTCCTTTCCAGTCCAACTGGTGTTGGTGAGCTCCCATTAGCTCAGGTACACTGTTTTTAGTGGGTGAACCCATCATGGTCTTGACCTCTTTGTTCGTATTCTCACTCCTTCTGCTCTTCATCTGGATTTGGGAGCTCAGTCCAGTTCTCCAATGGGGGTCTCTGCCTCTATTTCCATCACTTGCTGGATGAAGGTTTTATGATGACATTTAAGATATTCATCAGTCTGATTACAGGGCAAGGCCAGTTTGGGACCCTCTCCTCTATTGCTTAGGGTCTTAGGAATTTCCCTAGAGCTAGGTTTCTTGCTAATCCCATAATGGCTCCCTCCATCAAGATATCTCTTTCCTTGCTCTCATCTCTGTCCTTCCTCCATCTCCACTCAAGTTCTATGTCCTTAAGTTCTCCTCCTTTTCTCCCCTTTTCCCATCTCTTCCCCTTCTAACCTCCCTTCTCCCTCAACCCCCATGCTCCCAATTTTGTCAGGCCATCTTGTCTATTTCGACTTTTCAGAAGGATCTATATATGTTTTTCTTAGGGTTCACCTTATTACTAGCTTCTCTAGGATCATGAACTATAGGCTTAATATCCTTTGTTTATAGCTAGTATCCGCTTATGAGTGAGTACATACCATATGGGAATACCCTCATGGAAACCTAATCCAGACCGTTCCCCATTGAGAGTCCCTTCCCAGGCGTTCTTGGATTGGATCAGTTGACAGTTAACACTAAACACTTTTGCTCAGTCTTTTGGGAAATGATGAACGTGGGGTGTAGATTTCATGCAGAATACAGCTAGTTTGCTATTACAGTGCTGTAGGAAGCATGAAATTTATTCAAGCCCTGGTTCAAAACCTACCTGTTTAACATAATTCTGAGAGAAATTAGGAATTACATAGTTGAGAGTTTCTTCCTTACCACTAATAGAAGTTGTTAGGATTTGGGTCGTGTGCGGAAACAAAGGATTATCATGCGAATAAGCTAGATATTTTCAATATTTAATACATCCATTATATACTAGCTATGAAAATTACTAATTTTCTTTTCCGTTTTAGAAGTTGGGTCTTCCCTCTTGAGACATCCATCACCTGAACTTTCCCGGCTAATCTCAGCCCACAGCTCTCTTTCCAAAGGAGAGCGAAATTTCCAGTGGCCAGTTTTGGCTTTCGTTATACAGCATCATGATCTAGAAGGGCTTGAAATAGCAATGAAGCAGGCCTTGCGGAAGTCTGCTTGCCGAGTGTTTGCTATGGAGGTACAGTACAATAATAGAGTAATTTTATTTCTTGCACAAGTACATAGCATTCTTATTTAACATTGCCACTATTTTAATCAATAAACACATTGGTCAGATTCAAGCCATGGGCCTAATTTAAAAAACGTGTCCAATAAAATAAAATTTTTAGGTTCATGAATAAATTAATTTAGAAATTTATATTTAATATGCTAAATCTTTATTTCTATACAACATTATTACTTGAATCTGAGGTTATCTTTTAAACCTTTTTATATTTAGGACCTTTCACTAGAATGAAATGACATAATAATCATGTAAAGAAAATGAATGGGACTTTTGAGTTAAAAATTTACCAATAATAGCTTATCAGGCTTCCATTTTATGGAATAATAGTGATGCAGAGTCCCAAGACCTATATATAAAATAAATGTTTCTTCTTTTTAACATGAATGTAAGAGTAATTTGTCACACTCACATTTATTATTAGAAATGATATATTTAAGGAAATAGCTGCTTGTGTAAAACTTGTAAAATATTCTATAGTAGTTTTAAATGTGGGTTAGGAAAACATGCCTTGAACAAAATAAATTGATATTATAAAGAATTTTCATTATATTTTGTAAATAGTATTTTCTTGTTGCTTTTTTGTTAATAAGACCAGAAATGACTGTTTCAAATTTAGTGTGTTTTCAGAAAAGAGAACCAAGTTTTCTAGCATGTTTATCTCAATAATAATGATAATAAACCTGCATTTTATCTCACATTTCCCTCTATCTGGTCCATCGGTTTACTCAGGCATTCAACTGGCTCCTCTGTAACGTCATCCAGACAACTTCTCTGCATGATATTCTCTGGCACTTTGTGGCAGCACTGACTCCTTCTCCAGTGGAATCGGAGGAAGATGAGGATGAAGAAAGTAAAACAAACAAAGAAAACGCGGAGCAAGTGAGTCTTTGTTCTTTTTCATTCCATATTTTCCTTTTTTAATTACATATTTTATTCTTTGGAAGTTTTATACATTTATATAATGTATATTGACCTTACCAATCTCCCTCCAACTACCTCCAGTGCCACCCCTCCACCTCCCTTCCTGCTTTATGCCCTCTTTGTTGTTATTGTTATTGTTAATAACAACCAGAGTCCAATTAGCGCCTACCATATGTACATGGGTCTGTGACCATAACTCCTTGTTTTTATAGAGCCAAGTAGTATGTGTTCTGGTGGAATAGTATAATGTTTTACATGAAATCATTGACATTATTTGGCCTGAAAAAAAAAAACAGCAATACAATGATAGTATGAGCAAAGTGTTCATCATACTTGGTGAAAGTTTTCTGTCTGGCAAAGATGCCCACTAAGCTGGTTTCTCATTGACTGTCATTATCACAAAACAATCAAGAAGATGTATATTACTGCAGTATTACAAACAGCATCACTTTAGGTTTATAGGAACCTAAAGCTGGAAAGATTCCCAATCTAGCCTAGCAGTAAGTAGGATGAGTGTGGTGCCCCAAAAATAGGGAACACACTTTAGCAGCACAGTCGGTGTCTAAATGTAAAGCAAAAATGAAAACAACCCGCAAACTAGATTGAATGCCTCGCCTTGACTGAGTCTAGATGGGCTGTTAGAGAATAAAACATAGTATGTTTCAGAAGAAGATGATGTAACCTAGAACTTGTATGATGTTCTTACTTAAATAGACATACAAAGTAGCAAAAGCATGTCTGTATTTTACTTGGCTCGTTGACATAGTTCAAAAAATTTGATAAGTACTCATTAGCAACAGAATGAAGAAACAAGTGAATTCATGTTCACTGTGTGGTAACCGCCTCGTGGAGAAAAATTTGGCAAAACTTGTATAAAAAATAGTAATTATACTTCTGTGAGCTTTCCTATGTGAATATGTGACTCACTATAGAGATTGTTTCAAAGGAAGGAAGGAAGCAAGCAAGCAAGAAAGCAAGCGAAATGATTATTCTGATGTAGACGGATGAGTAAACTGTGCTATTTTCATTCACGAGAATACAATCGACCAGAATACTGTATGTTGTGTACATAGATAATAAGTCATGATACCTGTTACAGATTGTCTGTTAGTGTGTAGTGCACATAAAAAGTTCTGTGAACTAGGAGTACCCAAACTTCTAGACATGTATTATTTTTACTAGAAAAACATATACACAAAATACATGTGTGTACAAATACATACATATACACATACAGATACATGCATACACACATGGATTAAATCTTCTAATGATAATGCAAAGATACTATAGTTGATGTGTATATGGAATGTTCATTTGTTTGAACATTCTTGTAACTTACTTTATCAATTTTCTCTTATAGAACTTATGTTTATTTACCTTTCTTTATAAAAATTGTTCTTTCCAGCATACAAGCTGATAAGCTCACTTTCCATTTATAATTTAGGAGAAGGATACGAGAGTGTGTGAACATCCACTCTCAGATATAGTAATTGCAGGCGAAGCTGCACACCCTTTGCCACATACATTTCACCGTTTACTTCAGACCATCTCTGATCTCATGATGTCCCTCCCCAGTGGCAGTTCATTGCAGCAGATGGCCTTAAGGTAATTTTGCACCAAAATATATTAATACAAAAAAGATTTTATGGAATATGCAAAGTAGTAAATACTTGAAAGAGATTTTTAAATGGTATGATGCAAAGAATGGAAATAGCAGTTCTCCTTGGCTTATCTCAAGTTAAAACCTTTTTTCTTTTTAGCTAGTATCTGTTTGCACTTCTTAGTAACCCCAAATGATGCTGTAACCATCCTGTTCTCTTTTCTTTTTTTTTATTTTACTGGGACCAAAAGGGAAAATTATAAATGAAATCTCAGAAACCAAAACAAAACAGGGGCCATGGGGCTTGAAAGTAGATTCTAGATTCTAGTATGTGAGGCCAGTTAAAATCACCTTAAGTAATATCACATAATTTTAATATGAAATTTGTTGAGAATTTGGCATTAAATTGTTGTTTTATATTGATTCAGTTGACTGTAGACATAAATAAATGCTCCATGATATATATATAGCAAACAAGCTGATGGAAAGATTGGGTTTCTCATATCCCTAATAATAAGGCCATTTGAAAACAGGTTTGAATTTTGGTTTTGTTTGTTTGTTTGTTTTTGTTTTTTGGTCATCCTCATAAATGTAAGAAGTGTTATACCCAGTAATTGTTACAGAATTACCACCCAGATAACATTGCAAAATCTGCTAGAGTGGCATAGTGCTGATCTTCACAGGAGACTCATTTCTGTTTGTGTGGCATTGACCTCCATAGCCCCCTTTTGATGCAGGAAGGTCATTGGCTAATAAAGGAACTGCCTTGGCCCATTTTATTGGTTAGAGGATAGGTGGGGAGGAGTAGGCAGAACAGGACGCTGGGAGGAAGAGGAAGTGAGGTCAGTCTCGACCGCTCTCCTCTCGGGAGCAGATGCCTGAGAGAGACGCCATGCCCTGCTCCCGGGATGAAGCTCCAACCCAGGATGGACATGGGCTAGAATCTTCCTGGTAAGCGCACCTTGGGGTGCCATACACAGATGATTAGAAATGGGCTAAATTAATATGTGAGAATTAGCTTAGAAGAGAATGGGCCAAGCAGTGTTTAAAAGAATACAGTGTCCGTGTAATTATTTCGGGGCATAAGCTAGCCGGGCAGGCGGCTGGGGTGTTGGGGACGCAGCCCCGCCACCACCCTTATTACTTCACCCTTTTTTAATATTTAAAATAGATTTTCTTTAGAACTTACCTTTATTTCTCAAAACAAACAGAAAATGTTTCTATGATTTTATTTTCTGAAAATTGTCAGTGTTATTTTTTTACTAAAGCATGTACATTTTTCTTGATATATTTAATGCAAAATAAAGTAGCCTCTTTGAGAACTTTTAGATATGCCTAGAAAATAATTATTTTGTATATTATTCATACGTTTTAGATGCTGGAGCCTCAAGTTCAAGCAGTCCGATCATCAGTTCCTCCACCAGAGCAATGTCTTCCATCACATTAACAATATTCTGTCTAAGTCCGACGATGGGGACAGTGAGGAGAGTTTCAGTATCAGCATACAGTCTGGCTTTGAAGCCATGAGCCAGGTCAGTCACTCATGTGTCTCTTCTAATAGTTAACAGTGGGGAATGTAGGAAGTGATTCATACACCATTTGATTACATTATTTACTATTGAATGCTTGTTTTTAAATCATGAAAGATTTTTAATACTATGAATGCTTACATTTCTTTCTGTTAGGAGTCATGTGTAGTTATGTGCTTAAAGGACTTGACCAGCATTGTTGACATAAAAACATCAAGCCGACCTGCCATGATTGGCAGTTTGACAGATGGCTCCACAGAAACCTTTTGGGAATCAGGAGATGAAGATAAAAACAAAACTAAGAACATCACTATCAACTGTGTAAAAGGAATTAATGCCCGTTATGTATCTGTTCATGTGGACAATTCCCGGGATCTTGGGGTAAGAGAGGGAATTTAATTTTTGATTTATTTGTTCTTTTATACTACGTACATACACATCCTCATTTCTGAGTTTACAAAAGAAGTGTATCTTTTGGGACTTCTCCAATCAAACATTTTTATATTCCTCAAATGTTTCTTAAACCTAAGAACAGATTTATATGGCTGGAAACACTGGGCTCTAAATTCTAAAAGGAGATCTGATCACAAATATACCATGGCTACAACTGAACAAGAATAAGGTCTACCTTTGACTTTTCCACCTCTG
Organism: Microtus oregoni; assembly: GCF_018167655.1. Classification (NCBI taxonomy): domain Eukaryota; kingdom Metazoa; phylum Chordata; class Mammalia; order Rodentia; family Cricetidae; genus Microtus; species Microtus oregoni. Next base: position 36,575,762 of record NW_024543060.1, on the reverse strand, counting down.
TGTGCTTGTTTAAGAAATTTCATTGGCCTAGAATTTCCTTTATAATGTGTTCCCCAGATCCTAAGAGTCAGTAGAGAAATCCTCTTTAGATGATAACTCTGACATAAAAATTACTCCCTTTTTTCCACTGGGTTTTTGGTTATTTTTGTTTTATTCTGTCTGTTTGCAGTACCGTAATGATCTGCTTTGACCCACAGTATACATAGTTACAGGCTTCTTCCTCACGCCCTCAGTCATCAGGGCTAGAGGTGGATGATCTCTACACTAATGTTAATAGCCATGATCTACACTCTTCCTAGCCTAGTCTCTCTAACAGAGCATTCCAGCAGATTAAAGCATTCTTCCATAAAAGTCACTGGACAATAGAAAATAATCTTATTTACTTGAGCCAGAAAACAGCATCAGCTGCTAGACTTCCTCTTTTGTCCTCGGTCTTGGGGAAGGAGACTTCTTCGAATTTTTACTTCAAAGTAGATGGTTTTAGTGGATTTCTGTGAACTGTTGCTGATCTGCACCCATCCATTTGCATATTGATTTATTGAAAACATGAAAATAGTGGGGTTTATCTCAACTAACCTGCGTGTAAAGCCAACCACATTAGTTCCCTCTACAAGCCACTTACAGTAACCTACCATCCACACCAAGTGCCAGCTCCTTAGTCTATGCTTCCCTAGTGACAAATAAGAAAAGAGGCCCAAGCTAACATAACATAAGCTTATTTCCTCTTTAGAAGCAGGATTTTCCAATGGGTATAAGTAATTTATCTTACAAGAAAAAGTCAAGACGTTTCTGACTGGCTTTTGCTGCTCAGTACAAATTTATCTTTGACTCATAGTACATCTTACACCAGGACATACTTCCCCTCACAGTGATTATTACAATCAAATTGAATTTCTGTTTTTATTAAATAGAGAGAGTTTAACAATAATCATTGTGGAAAAAAAAAACAAAAATCTAGTATGTCAGGTAAGGTCTGCTTTCCTTTTAAAAGACAGCTATGTTAGAAATATGTTCCTTGAGAAAATACATTGCTTTGTCTCCCAAACTACCCACCAGTGAGCCTTTGTTTTGAGTTACATTGACATAAATAATCCATAATAAGCAACTCAGGAGGAGTTACTGTTAGCCTATTTTTTGATGTACTTTATATCAACTACTTAACTCTAGTGCCAGGGTCACTGGTCCCCAGAACTGAAACACAGCACATGTACTGTTGAATATTTACATCCTGTGTGAATGTGGCCTTCTCTCACTTGACAAGTATTTTAAAGGAATAGAATACCACTTACTAGGATGACCTATCGAAAGTCATCGTTAACAAATACCTGTTAGCTAAGTGACCTTTCTTTTTCATGTGCTTCCAAAACAGGGAATATAGCAAGCAGGATTGTTAAAAATACTACATGAAGATACAGAATTGAATGATTAGAACCTGATTAAAGGGAGAAAGGTCAAATTGAGAAAGCACATATGTTGGAGCCTGCTCCAACAAAGTCGGGTTGGATATCTGGAAGCAATCACGAAGTTGTAAGAAACTGAGACAGAAAACACATAATAGATCTGGAAGGTCTATTGGTGAATACCAACCATCCGTGAGTTTATTTCAGAGCCTGCGTATATATAAAAACAGAACCAAGCACAGCATAGACAGTCAGTCAGTAACTAACCACAGTCAGTATCTAATCCCTGTCCTTGAGCAAGCAGTTTTTACTTCTATCTGTGTGCCCTCGGCTGGCATTCACCAAGTTTGTGTCTTAGTAGATAATATGGTCTTTTCTCATGGACCAATTGCTCTTTCCCGTGTGCTCACAGCCATCAAGGATGCAGGCAGAGCAGGCAAGCTTGAACTCAAATGACTTTTTCAAGTCAGAATTGACTCCAGATGGAAACTGAGTCACATGTGAGCTCCCACACATATTAAAATCTAAGTGTCTGTAAGAAAGAGATAGCTGGAATTGTAGGTACTGTGGTTAGTTCGATAATTGGTATGGAGTCAATTAGGACTGACAACACAGCAGAGCAATAATGTGGCATTTGTGGGTTGTAAGGCATTATTATAGATCTTCTGAGCAGGGGCATACTATAACTATTTTGAATTGTCTGTTATAGAATAAAGTTACCTCAATGACCTTCTTAACTGGTAAAGCAGTAGAAGATTTGTGCAGAATAAAGCAGGTAATTGAAATTTTGTCTTTTTTTCTTCATCTCTGCTTTTACCATTGAGTTTCCGTATTGGCATGCTACCAGGAGAACATGAAAAATCATTTATTTACAAAGTAATAAATTGACAAATAGTCTGTGGACCAAGAACTACCATACCAGTGCTAGATGTCTTAGGAGTATTTCCTCAAGTGTCTTTGATAATGAGCCTATAATGTTACATTATAACTACAGTCTCCAGTCTGTCATTGCTTTACAAAGACTTGAATGCCTTTAAATTCATCTGATTCACAGTCACCAACTTCATGCACCTATATCTTAAGTTAAAATTGGTTGTTAGCCTTAACAAAATTGAAAAAAAAAAACTGGGTTTTGGCTAAGCAGCTATATCTAGGTTGCATGACTGTTTACAAAACAATTCTAGAAACAAGTAAAGCCATATCTGGGCACAGGTCTGAGGTTACGCACAAACTCAAAACTGAGATAACCAAACCCTTTCCAGAGCTGTTCTTCTAGGGGCACTTTGTTACACAAAATTTAATGAGTTTCTTTGATTTCTTTTCTTTTCTCAAATCATATTGAGATTTAGGATGAGAAATATTCCAATGCTAAAGAATCTGGGGAAATTATCCAAAAAGTAGGGTGCTTTTCCTGCTTCGTCTCTCTAATTTAGAAGTGTTGACGTCACAAATTTAATAGCAAATGTTTAAATAAATCATCTTGAGGTCTCCTGTTCCCTTATTAGTTATCAAATACAATGAGAGTAATTTTAATTTCATTGAAAGAGTAGTGTCAAAACCCATTTTTCTCTGTATAGGCATTCAATCCTTGATAAAAGACACATATACATCTGAAGTACCAGCACAATGAAAGTACCTGTTTGTTAGTGGTGTTTAACATAAGGATGCATAAAGCAGGGCCTCATTGTTTATCTTCTATTGAGAAGCAGTGTAGGTGAATCATGTAAAGTATATAGTTCTGCTCTCATAATTCGTTAGGGGAAACCATATGGTAGTCAGGCCTGTATTAATTCTGAACTCCTTCACCTCCTGAGACTTTCAACCTCTGTTAACTTCACTTTCTTCTTTATTCTATCTGCTGTAAATAATACTACTTGACCTCACAAAACTTAAATAAGATAATGGGACTAACCTGATAATATCTTTGCAGTTGTTTGTTATTCGAGCTTGCCATTACTGATGCTAAGCCCTGGACAGTGATAAGTGATTCTGCTGTATCAGGTTCCTGTCCTGTTTCTGCTCAACCAGGTCGATTTGGATTCCAGGCATATTGGCTGGGTAACAAGTGAACTCCCAGGAGGCGATAACCACATCATCAAAATTGAATTAAAGGGCCCAGAAAATACATTAAGAGTTCGACAAGTAAAAGTCCTGGGTTGGAAAGATGGTGAAAGCACAAAAATCGCAGGTCAGATCTCAGCCAGTGTTGCTCAGCAAAGGAACTGTGAAGCTGAGACTCTCCGAGTATTCAGACTTATTACATCTCAAGTGAGTGTCCTTACACTATAAATTGACATATATTTTGAGAGTACAACAAATATTGTATTAGAATTTTCTGTCTTCAGATTCAGCCCATTTTCATTTCTGCGTTTGTAGTTTGAGAAAGGTGGTGATAGTTCTGTGTGAAGGAGCGTTCTTAGAGGGGCTCCTCAGAGTCGAGGTTGAGCGTGGCAGCCAACACCTGCAGAACTAGCATCAGGACTTAAAGACAGCCTGGGCTAGAATTCTACCCTGTCTCAAAATCATTAATTAACTAAAACTTTTCAGAATTAGAAAGCTGGCCAGCTTTCCAAGGGTAATCACTCTGTTAGCTCTTTCTCATGCGGCTGCTTTCTTTGTCAGGTGTTTGGAAAACTCATCTCTGGCGATGCTGAACCTACACCAGAGCAAGAGGAAAAAGCACTTTTGTCATCACCTGAAGGAGAGGAAAAAGTACACAATGTATTTATTTGTAGCCTAAAATTTTATGTCTCATTTTCATTTTCTTACTTTTGGTAAGACAACTAACTCTTTGGTTACTGTACATTTTAATGAGTATGTGGCAACAGTTTATATGTAGCTTATATTTTTATTTGCATTAGAAAGAACAGGAATTATCTGAAAGCAACTCACCTTTCCATATCTGAGCTAGCTGGAGTTTTACATCTACTTTATATAGAAGCTGCTAAGTACTGGTGCTTGCTGGTTGCCGTTGGAGTCTTTAAAATCACTAAACTGTACCCATTGGTTATCTTCTCCCTCCTCCATTGTATTTGTCCTCTTTGGTCCTAGCTCAAAAATAGGAGGGAACGTCTCTACAATTTACTCACATGGAAAACAGTTTTTTTGTCTGCTAAAGTTCATAATACTCTATCTTGCTTCTGTGTCTTCTTGGTTTCTTTCATGTTGTTTGTCTACACATGCGTCTTATCTCTTCCACTGAATCATACCTTATAGATCACATACATATCTAATTTGTGTTTGACCCATGTGGTATTGTTAAACATGTGTGCAGTAAATTTTCACTGAAATAACTACTTTTTAATGCTTTATGACTTTATTTTAAAGAGTTCCTTTGCCGCTTCTGAAATAAAACATTGCACCTAAGGGGAAAGCCTCAACCTTGGGTTACAGTATTGTGTAAAACTCAGCACAGCATGCAGAACAGATAGCTACCTTGTTCTGGATCTTAAAGGAAAGTGTGGTGTTATCTGAAGATTTTTTTGTGTATGTGTGTAGATACTATTAATTAGATCAAGGACATTTTCTTCTCTTCCTAGTTTGCAAAGCAATTACATCAAAATAGGGAGTCTTGTACATTTCTCTTTTTTATTTTCTTAACTGTCATTCAGTAGAATAATCAATGCTATGATCTATAGTTAATGAGTAGCTTGTTTTCAATAATAATAAAGATGCTAGAGGATGATAGATACATAGTATAGTATCTCTTTGGGGGTGATGACAATGATCTCCAGTTAACTCAGGAGATAGGTACACATATCTGTGAATATGCCAAAAACAACTGAAACTGCTTAGTTTAAAGAGATAAATGGCATATATGCTTTGTTTTGTTTTTAAATATTTTGTTTAAAAATAAATAAATGAGGAAAGATGTAGACACAACTAAGATGGAAACAACTGTCTGCATAGAGTTATGTCTGCTCTAGCTCATGTACGATAAAAAGCTGCCTTCTAGAAATTTGCTTTCTGTACTAAGTACAGGGCTCTTTTAACTACCCATTTCTCCTTGAGAAAGCTTTAATAGTTTTGTTAGTCTGTTTGGGTTACTGACTTGTAAGCATAAATCACGTACAATACAGTGTTACTATCTTTTTAGTATCTGTAGTGAAGCTTGTTTATTCCTTGTGTTGACTGTTTGTGTCTTCATTCTCTCTTGGGTAGTGTAGAGTGCATTCAGTGTTTTTGAGGAAATAGCTTTTAGTTTTATTGTCACTTTTATTTGTAGAAATCATCTCCTTTACCATTTATTTCCATGTATTTGCTTTGATTTTTATATCTTCCTCTTTTTCTGATTTTTAAGGGAGTTTGAGACCTTTTCTTTCTCAAATTTTGTTTATTTTGTATTCACTTTGTCAAAATTATTTCCTTTGTCTTAGTGCAATACACCTCAACTTAAAATAAATGCACCTCAGAGCACCTGCTTAGTTATTTCTCATGGCACTCTAGAAGGTCAAATATACAAATTTTTTTCTAAGGAGTCTTTCTTGTTTCTATTTTCCTATATAAAGGCAACATCCGATGCTGATCTGAAAGAACACATGGTTGGAATCATATTCAGCAGGAGTAAACTGACTAACTTACAAAAGCAGGTTAGTTAGCATCTGTTCAGTGATCTTTGTCTGTTAGGTTGTCTGGGGATTTTCAGTCTAAAATATCATCGAAATTCATTAAGGCTTTTTAATGCTCCTTTTTCATTGTGGAATATACATTGTAGAATGTGTGTCTGCCTTTTCCTAGAAAGGGTGACTGCATTGCCATATCTGCATCATGTTGAAGAGCCTGTGACCCCAGCACTTAGAAGGTGGAGGAAGGAAATTTGAGTCTAGTCCAGGCTATGTTGTGAAACAAAATAAAACAAAAACAGAAGAGGGGAGAGCGTTGGTTACAGACGTTAACTCTCTTCTCTCACTATTATTTGCTGCCTCACTTTGTTGGTCCTCTGTTTTCCTTAGCTAGGTAGCTGCCAAGTACCCTGGGTAAATACATTGATTGGCTGATTGATTGATTGGAAACAACTATACTATGGTAGCCAGGCCTGCCTTAAACTCACAATCCTCCTCTCTCAGCACCCCAAATGCTGGGAGTGTAGATGGGAGTTTCTACACCTACCTGGGTACATTATTTTATTTTAGTTGTAAATACCCAACTGTAACAGATGACATTTTCTTCCCATCTTTTTCAATTAGGAAGGATAGGTCTGAGCAGTTAATAATGCTAACTGTACCATTATTAATATTTTTATAAGTAGGTAGTGGAGTAAGTCTAGATTTGTACAGGAATGCTAGGTACCTAAAATCTGCACTTGAGAAGACAGACAGAAACTAAGCACAAAGGCACATCTGTGATCTCTCCTTGGATGGCAGAGGAAGGAGGGCTTGAATTTAATCCTAGTCTAGGTAGCATAGGGAGATTCATCAAAAACTGGAGAGATAAAATACTGATTACTTTTTACCCTATTATTTTTTCATAACATTAAATCTTCTTAAAGAGAAAAAAGCAGCATAAATTTAATTTATATTTTATTTTTTGCTTCATTAATTTGGCTATTTATATCAAATGATTTAATTATTGAGATTTTGTAATAGTTTCCCCTAGTTTTGTTCCATTGTTTTTAAGATGAGTTAAGAGGATAATATTGAGACTATACTGACAAAAGAGTATTAAGTCAAGCATTAACTTGCATTCCTTGCATTTCTTGCTTATTCTAGTAATAGTAATAAAAAGACTTACAAATAAAATTTTATATTCTTTATGCTGCCTTCGCATAGGTTTGTGCTCACATTGTCCAGGCTATTCGCATGGAAGCCACACGAGTTCGTGAAGAGTGGGAACATGCCATATCCAGCAAGGAAAATGCCAACTCCCAGCCCAACGACGAAGATGCCTCCTCAGATGCTTACTGCTTCGAGCTGCTCTCCATGGTCCTAGCATTAAGCGGCTCCAATGTTGGCAGGCAGTACCTGGCTCAGCAGCTGACTTTACTTCAAGACCTTTTTTCTCTGCTTCACACAGCTTCTCCTAGGGTCCAGAGACAGGTGACCCATCCTTCCACATCCTTCTGTTTCTTCTCTGTTGCTTGACAACTTAAAAACCAGAAGACCTTAAACATGAGCTTTTATTACTTTGTTTTCTTTGGGATCAGACTTTAACTCTGTGGTTTGTTTTTGTTTTGTTCTGAGACAGAGTTTATCTGTGTATCCCTTGTTGTCCTGGAACTCACTTTATATACCAGACTGGCCTCAAACTCACAGAGATCCGCCTGCCTCTGCTTGGGTGCTGGGATTAAAAATGTGTGCCACCATGCCCTGCAACTCCGTGTTTTTTATTGCTGAAAATTCTGTTCCAGTTTACCGCTGTAGTGTGTAAATAGTATTCTGTATATTGATTAACTTCTTGCCGAGAGACATATTATTTCATTTAATCCAGAACAAAGGTAAAAGACTTATTTTTTCAAGCTTTCTTAGGTGGTCACTACCACACTGATAATTCAAAAATGTTTAAGTCATACTCTTTCCTTCTCAACATTAAAAGTATAACTTATTAAAAGTATTAAATTGTGTTTCTGTTCTTTCCATAGATTTCAAAGCTACAGAATAGGAATGAGGCATATTTTAAATAACTGTAAAGCATTGTTTAAATGTATTCTTTCAATCTCCTTATCAGGTGACCTCCTTACTAAGACGAGTTTTGCCTGAAGTGACCCCCAGTCGTCTGGCCAGCATCATAGGAGTGAAATCTCTGCCCCCAGCAGACATCAGTGATATCATTCACTCAACTGAGAAAGGAGACTGGAATAAGCTGGGTATCTTGGACATGTTTCTGGGATGCATTGCCAAAGCACTCACTGTCCAGCTCAAAGCCAAGGGGACCACCATCACTGGGACAGCTGGCACCACGGTGGGCAAAGGTGTTACAACAGTCACCCTGCCAATGATTTTCAACTCCAGGTTTGTCATTCCCTCTATTTTAATGGCAAAAAGTTAAAACATAACCAATTTCACCTGTAGGTAGACTTTCTTTGTACTGCCTGCTCCCAAATAATGACACAGAGACTTCTTATTAATTACGGAAGCTTGGCTTTAGCTTAGGCTTGTTCCTAACTAGCTCTTAAACCTTTAAATTAACCAGCTTATATTAATCTGTGTTCTACCTCGTGGCTTTTTACCTCTGCTTAGTACCATGTGTCCCATAAATGCAAGGAGACTTACTCTTCCTGGTCTTAGCTTGGCTTGTTTCTAGCCAGCTTTTCTTTCTTTCTTTTTTTTTTTTTTTTTTTCCGGGTTTTTTGAAACAGGGCTTCTCTGTAGCTTTGGAACCTCTCCTGGAACTTGAATTGTAGACCATGCGCTGGCTTCTAACTCATAGAGATCTAACTGCTTCTGCCTCCTGAGTGCTGGGATTAAAGGCGTGCGCCACCACCACCCAGCTAGCCATCTTTTCTTAATTTAAATTAACCTGTCTACCTTTGCCTCTGGGCTTTTACCTTTCCCTGTTCTTTATACCTCTCTTTCCTTCTTCCTCTGTGGCTGGCTATGTGACAAGCTGGCCCCTGCTGTCCTCCTCTCCTTATCCTTTCTCTCTCCTCCCTCTTTTTCTCTTCTATTTATTCTCCCTGCCTGGCAGCAAGGCCTATCCCTCTGCTGCCTCCTTATTGGCCCAGTCAGCTCTCTACTAAATCAGTCAGGTGTTTTAGGCAGGCAAAGTAGCATAACTTCACAGAATTAAACAAATGTAACATAAAAGAATGCAGCACATCTTTGCATCATTAAAGAGATGTTCCACAGCATAAGCCAATGTGACACATGTTAAAATAATATTCCACAACAGGCTGTAAGATTAAAATAATGTTTATTAAAGAGCAAAAAAAAAAACAGTAGATAAATATCAGTAACAGTTCACAGAAAAAGTTACAGATGTCAGTGAACAGAGGACAAGAGGCCAGGGAAATAGAAAGGAAACAACTAGGGGCCGGGGAGATTGCTCTGCCTGGAAAGGACTTGCAGCATAAGCCTGAGACCCAGTGTTCAAATCCCAAAACTTATGGAAAAGCCAGCTGGGTGTGGACCCTGCCTATTTTCCCAGGGGTAGGAAACAGAGACAAAGACTTCCCTAAACAAGCTGGAGGACCAGACTAGTAAACAAAACAGTGAGCTCCGGATCAGTAAGAAACCCTGTCTTGATAGAAGGTGAGACATGAAGACCCCAGTGTGTCTTGGGCCTACATATGTACCCACATCCACAAGCAAACATATGCATGCACACATACCTCACACATATATATAAATATAATTATTTAAATAACAAAATACATAGAGTGCTTAAGAACATTATGAAAGAATAAACGTTTTCTTTTTTATTTGTCTTTATTTGATGTACATGAATGTTTTGCTTGCAAGCATGTGCATGCACTGCATCCCTGCAGTGCTCTTGATGGTCAGAGGAGAGCACTGGCTGTCCTGGAACTGGACTGCAGCGGAGAGCTACCGTCCTGCTGCTGGAATCCAGCCCCACGCATTTTCATCTAATACGAATTCTGGGTGCCAGTTACTAATGCCTCGTATTTTAAATAGGCTTATTTTCTGCCACCAGTTCTTCTTAAAAGTGTCTATACATGCACAAAGGTGCATGTGCCAGGATGTTCTGTACTTTTATGCAATAGTAGAAAATTAGAGAGATGATAGAATAATGTAAATTATGTAGCCAACCTGTGACAATAAGCTGCTGAAACCAGAACATTATAAATGTCACTTCCTCCATGTAGACAGTGTGCTTACAGGAACACAAAGTCAGTTAAGCAGTGGTTTGCTTACTGGTGTAAAGTTGCCTTATATCCAGCCACACATTCTGTTGTATTTCCATGTGCACTGGAAATCATTTGTGACCATGGAAGGTACACTGAAATAGTGGTGATATAGCAGGTTGTTTTCTTAATATTTAATAAAAAGACTTATGGTAGGTAATATTTTAACTTAAAAAGTATATTTCAATTGCAGGCTGAAGAGATGACTTAGTGATTAAGAGCAATTTTCTGCTTTTGCAAAAGACCAGGGTTCTCTTCACAACACACATGGTAGTTATAAGTCCAGTTCCAAGGTATTAACACACCCTCTTCTGACTTCTGAGGGCTTCTGCATGCCTGTGTGCACATACATGTATGCTAGCACACACACATACACATGAAAATAATAAATAAACATGTGATTAACAAAATAAGATGTCATAATTAGATAACACCTGTAATGCTAGCACCCATGTAAACAAGGAAGGAGATTAGTAACTTAAAGGCTAACATAGGCTTCATAGCAAGACTCCAGTGAGATGGCCCGTGTAGAAGCACCTGCCACCAAGCCTCATAACCTGGCCTGATTCTCATCCCCCACACAGTTGTTCTCCGACCTCCTCGTGTATACTGTGGCATACTTATACATACAACAAAATACATGAATAAAAATGTAACAGAATTAAAAACATTCAATTAATTAAGTCAAAGAATTAAAATGCTCTGCTGAAATAATGTTTCCTTTGTAGTTACCTCCGACGTGGTGAAAGCCACTGGTGGATGAAAGGCTCAACTCCTACTCAGATCTCAGAGATCATCATTAAACTTATCAAGGATATGGCTGCAGTAAGTTCCTTTGCTTCTGATGACAGCAGCAGTGAGCTAAGTAGGGGTCTGATTGACACAGAAAACAGCTTGCTCTGCTAAATTAACAAAAGTACATTATTAGTATTTAAAGCTTTATTTAAAGACTATATTTAGAATGCTCACTACTGTACATTGTTCTTGTCAGTGGATGGTAAATTTGTCATTAGAGTGTGTTCATTTCATACTCCCAATTAATTTGCCTGAGAATTTAGCTAAGTTTTCCAGGACCTTAAAACATAAAATAAAATACTTTCTTCCTAACGTAAGAAAGAATCTATGTTGAAAATCCAAAAACAAATAAAAAAGACCGAGAAGTAGACATTTTTCATCCTTCTCAGTTCTAAGTTTGAACTTTTATATTCTTTACTGATGTCCTGCACCACTGTCTGAAGGTACTGGCTTAGGGAAATCTGGGTTGTAGGAACAGGGACGTACTCCCCCGAGTGCTAGCTCCATAAGGTCACTGCTCACATTTCACTGTCAATAGGAGACAGCCGAGGAGGAGACCAAGGGAACAAAGGTAATTTAAAGGAGAATGACCAGTTGCCCACTAACAGACTGCCTGCACGTGGTGTGGGAGAGCTGATGTTCTATTATTTTTCTTTACTGTGGGCATTTTCTTAAGCTTCATGGCAAATAGGCCTTCTCTGGGATGTCTGTTGATAGAAAATGCTTAAGAATGTTTTGATCACCTGAATTCTTTAATAAAGTGTTAGTGCTCATTAAAAATCTATATTACAGTGGTGAAAAAATAAATAAATAAATATATTACTAGGGCTGGAAGGATGACTTAACAGTTGAACAAACTGACTGCTCTTGCAGGAGGACCTTTATTCAGGTCCTAGTGCCCATGTGATGGCTCACAACTGTCTGTCATTCCAACTTCAGGAGAGTCAACATCCTCTGCTGGCCTCCACACACACAGTACACATACATATATGCAAGCAATGGCAAACATTCATTCATATAAAATAAAAATAATTTTAGTTATGTGTATATGGTGGTAGGGGGATTGTACACAGAAATACAGCTCCCTGGAGAGACTGGAAGAAGGTGTGAGATCTCCTGGAGCTACAGTTACAGACTATGAGCTGCCTGCCATGGGCTATTGGGATTCAAACTCGAGTCCTCTGGAAGTACAGCACTCAGACCATAACCACCAAGACATCGTGCCTGCCCCTCAAAATGAATAAACCTTTTTAACACTGAAAAAAATCTGCATAGCTGTTCACAGGGTCCTGGGTGGGATCTCCAGCACTGAGGAGAAAGAAATATACTTGTAGATTGAACCTATGTATACACTTAGGTTCTAGAACTAGCATCTAAAGCAATTAATTTAGTAATTAATAGGGATATATGTTTCACATTAGATATTGAGGTTCTATCACCAAAACTTAAAACTGTAGAAGCTTTATTTGTACCTTTTATTTTTATCCAAATAGGAAATAAAATGTTTTGAGCACTACATGTAAACAATGTTCAGACTTTAAATTTTTTGTTTACTTTAAAATCATCAAAATAGAAATTAGCAATTGCATTTTCATAAGACTGTAAAGGATTTGTAGTTTGTGCCCCTTTCCAAAAGCTCATGGTCTTACTATAAGTGAATACTCTCTGTGCTGTGGGGTGTCGATTTAGAGAAGAGAGTTTGCTGGGTTGACACTGTGTCCTGCCGATAGGGTCACCTGTCCGAAGCTTGGTCTCGAGTGACAAAAAATGCTATTGCGGAGACCATTATTGCCTTGACCAAGATGGAAGAAGAATTTAGGTCTCCAGTGAGGTGTATCGCAACAACTAGAGTAAGTTTTTATTATTTTGTATTTACTCTGTGTCATTATGTGTGATCCATAAGTCAGCTTTGTCCACATTTGTAGTTAAATAGGTATTCATCAAAATGACTGTTATGAGTTAAATGTGGTAGTAATCACTGCTCACTATGGTGCTTTTATCAACTTCTGTTATTACTTATGAAGCTGAGGCTATACTGGTTAGGAAAGGGTAAGTTATGCTGTGTATATCATCTTCCTGCTGACCTATTTACCGTAACTTACCTCAGTGAATTGAGTAGTTGCACTATGCTGTGACAGACTGGTGACCCTTAAAAGATAAGACTCCCTCCTACACGGTCTTTCTGATGACAAACAGTAACACAACTACTAGGGTTGTATGCTTTGTTTTTACAAAACAATCCTTGGGCTTGGAGAGAAAACTCAGCAGTTAGAGTACTTGTTACCCTTGCAGAGGATCAAGTTCTGCTCCCATCATCTGTCATGGTGGCTCACAACTATTATAACTCCATTTCCAGGGGATCTGACACCCAGTCCTGACCTTCACAGTCATCCAAATGGTGTACATGTATATACATTGCAGGCAAAATACTCAGCACATAAAATAAAATAAATGACCATAAAAATTCTTTAACATAATACTTACCAGTTTTAGGTGGGGTTGAACTTTTGAGGAAATAGGGTTACATTCTTTAAATGAGATATCTAATTTTTAACATACCAGGTTTTATGAGCCTTATAATTCCAAAGATAATTTAAAGTATTAGAGGGCAGTGTGACATCATTAGGAACAGTTTTCACTAAAGAAATATTTTAGATTAATTCGCTAGTCTGTAGAAGATAAGTTATATCTTGTTACAACAGAAAAAGCTAGTTTATGTTACCATAATAATAAATTTGACACTTAAACAATTTTTGCAGTTAGCTTCTTTCTACTACTCATGAATTCTTTCATTCTTCATTTCCTTTTCACTTATATAAAATTTTTTTTTAATTTTTCATTAATCACTGAATATATCATTCTGTGTAAAACTAAAGTTCACTCTTTATATGCCTCAAAAATGTTAAAATGTTTTGTATGCTTGTGTCTGTGTATCGCATACATGCATATTTGAGTGATATGTCTGTGCATGTTTGTGTATATGTTCGTCTGTGTGAGCACAGATGCTTATGTGCCTACAGCACATGTGGAGGTCAGAACAGCTCAGGTGTTGGTCTTCACCTTCCACCGGGTTTGAGACAGTCACTTTACTGCTGCAAACAGCAGGCCAGCCCACCAGCAAGCCTCCTAGTTGCAGCGAACTTCTCGACCAGCGAGAAAGAACGACCACCACACGAGGATTCTTCTCAGATCATGCTTTAATGGAGTGCTCTTGGTTGAGGGAGAGCAGGAAGCGAGGGGCCCCGAGAGCACTAAAGCAGCTGCTTATATAGGGAGTAGGCACACGGGTCGCCCTGTGATTGGTTGCCACCATCAGCTGACATTAGACTGCGTCAGGATAGGCCCAAGGACTCTAAACCACCACGCATGCGGGAAGCAGGGGACGCGCAGCTCCCAAAGGCATACCCAAATATGGAGTTGTTTATTTCCAACAAGACTGGATGTCGGCTGGCGATCCTGTCCGGCTCCCTGCACTAGTAATCCCTAGTCTCTGCTTCTTATCTTGCACAGGAGCTCTGAGACTACAGACATGCACTCTCTCATCCCCAGCTTTTCATGAGTCCTAACAGCTTAAACTTAAACTTGGGGTCTCACATTTGCATAGCCATCTGTCCCAGTGTAGCACGAATTCTAGTTGGTCTTAATAATAAAAACCAGAGTCAGATATAGGGGCGAATGCTGAAGATCAAAGAATCTGAAAACCAGCCACTAGAAAGTTCTTACCTCGACTACCAATGCTCAGACAGAAGGGGTGATTCTATCCTCAGAGTGCATATCCGAGACTCCATCTGTCTCCATCAAACCTCAGACTGCACTGAGCTCCTATCTCCTCCTGCCTTATATTCCTCTCTCCAGCCAGCCATATCACTCCTGTCTCCACCTCCCTAGTGCTGGGATTAAAGTCGTAGGATCCTAAGTACAGGGATCACCTTTGTGTGAGCTCTGTTTCTTTTTAAACAGATTCAATTTTATGTAACCCAGGGTGACTTTGAACTGAGATCCCTTTGCCACATCTCCCAAGTCCTGGGATTAAAGGTGTGTGTCACCACTCCCTGGCCTCTAGCCACGTAGCTCTGCACTCTGATCTTCAGACAAGTTTTATTTGTTAAAACACAAACAAAATATCACTACATCCCATATCCTCCAATTTTTTAGGTGACTTTTCTAAAGTTTTTTAGATATTAATTTATGGCAAGTGTACAAAGTAGGTCATTTGAGACAATAGAAATGTCTGAAGAATTATTATGTAGGATAACTTATTATGTGTACAAATACTTATGGAACTCAAAACTAACTACTTACCATCTCATTGGGAATATAGAGCTTTGGATAGATATGCTAGCTGGAAAAATACACAGTAGACATGTAAAGTAAATATTATTCCTGTAAATGACTGATTTTTGTACATCTTTGATAAAGGACACTTTCATGTCCGGTAGAAAATGGTGGTTCTGTATAGAAATAATCCTCTGCTCAGTTGGTGTCCACTGGGTGCATGTCACATATGCAGTGACGTCAGGAAGATGCAGGTACTCCTGCGTGTCTGTGCATTCCCTAACTGAGCCAGCGGTTATTTGGCTATTATCTGTGTCAGGCAGTGAGTATTTGGTAAATGTGCTCCCAACATAATCAGTAATGCAGCAGCCTTTCTCCTCAACAGCTCTGGCTTGCTCTCGCATCACTGTGTGTTCTTGACCAGGACCACGTGGATCGCCTCTCATCAGGAAGGTGGATGGGGAAAGATGGGCAACAGAAACAAATGGTAAAGTCAGATTGTTTCCTAAGTACTTTTTCTTTGTAGTTAGTCATAGTTTGTAGGGAGAGCTCAAATCAAACTCTTGAAAACATGTCCAGTTTGCCCACGTTCATTTCATAAATGTACTTCATGCTTTAGAAATAGGGGCTTATATTTGACTATATAGAAAACTTTCTCATTCTCTGATTCATGTTTCTATCAACAAAATTTGTAACCTGACTGATTTGTGCTAAAATGTGATTATTCTTGGGGCTAAACGGAAGAAAAACAGTAAGAAGAACAATGTGATATACCCTCTTTGAAGGGGTAGCTAGAGGAGGCTCATGACAGCTTCAGTCATTTCAGAGAGGATATGTCATTGGCCTTCTCAACTTTTTCTGATAAATGTTTAAGTTTTGTTATAAAAGTTTTTATCGTTCATAACATTTGAGTATATAACTGGGAGAATGTTAAGTCACTAAAGAAAGTGCTGCATCTTCCTTTCAACACCACATGCACATTAATCTTATTAGATAGTTTCGAGAGATTTTGATAACGGAATATACCTGCAATAACTAGTTCTGTTTAACATTCAAATTCTAAAATTCTTACAGATTTTATAATGAAGTCTGTCAGTATCATAAACATTTGTCTGAGGTCTCTTGTAAGTCTAATGTAGCGTGTAAAAATATCTTATTCCAGCCTATGTGTGATAACCATGATGATGGTGAAACTGCAGCCATCATCCTCTGCAACATCTGTGGAAATCTGTGTACTGACTGTGACAGATTCCTTCATCTGCACCGACGAACTAAAACTCATCAAAGACAGGTGGGATTTCTGTCTTCATGCCCAGATAAGTGTCTGGGGCATGAAAAGAACCCTGTAGTAATATGGAAGTAAAGTAGGGGAAATGCTCGTTGGAATTTATGGCCTTATTTGAACTCTCAGTTGTCTTGCTTATTAACTATTACCTGAGCAAATGCTTATCTTTTCCAAGACTTAGTTGGGACCCTAATTATAACCATGGAGCTGTTGTAAAGACTGAAGAGAACACTGGAGATGTCTGGAACTTCTTATAGTGCTTTATAAAGAAAACTGTTGCTGAGTGTTTAGTTTATGCTTCTACCCAGAAACACAAACACATTTGTCCCTTTTCTGTAATGGAACAACAGGTCTTCAAAGAAGAAGAGGAAGCCATAAAGGTTGACCTTCATGAAGGCTGTGGTAGAACGAAGCTGTTTTGGTTGATGGCACTAGCAGATTCTAAAACAATGAAGGCAATGGTGGAATTCCGAGAACACACAGGTAAAGAATTAACTTAAAAAGGGAAGGATGAACCATGTCCACCATGTATAATAAATTATATGTTACTTAATCTAATGTAAATAGATGCTTACTGATGGCATATGCTTTGGTAGACACAGCCCTCTATGTTAGAAAGAGCATCAGACTAAAAGTCATGAAACCCCATAAGTCACTAACACCATGACAAAGCAATCTTATCAAAGAAAACATTTAATTGGGGTGTTGCTTATAGTTTCAGAGGTTAGTTCATTATCATCATGTGGAGAGCATGTTGGCACATGGTGCTGGAGAAGTTGCTGAGAGCTTTATGCCCTGACCCTCAAGCAGGCAGGCAGAGAAAGGGACTGGACCTGGCATGGGCTTTTGAAACTTCAAAGCCTGTCCCCAGTGATATACTCCCTCCAACAAGGCCACTCCTCCTAATCCTTCTAATACAGTTCTGCTCCTTGCAAAGCATTGAAATACATGAGCCTATGGTCCCATTCATATTCAAACCACCACAGAGACTTTGGGCAGTCCACTAACCTCTGTACTTCCATTGTGTTATGTCACCTACATCTTTGTCAGTGAGCCTCCCACTTTAATGAAGACCGCAAAAGTGAATGTGCTACTGTGGGTACCACATCTGTGTTGCTGTCCTCTGCTCGACTGTAAAGTCCTATAACTTTGTGACACTTCTTAGAGTCTCTTGTACATTTAGTGCTTTGGGGGGCTTTACAAATAGTTCTGTGGTACTAATTAATAAAGATGACTAGGCAATGCCCTAAACAATCTTTTATTTATGTCTAGTACACTTGAATTTCAAACAGTTTTGATTCTATTTTTTTTTTTTTGTTTTGTCTTGTTTTGATTTGGTTTGGTTTGGTTTTTTGAAAGAGAGTTTTCTCTGTACAACCACCCTAGCTGTCCTGGAACTCTCTCTGCAGACTAGTCTGGCCTAGCATTCACAGAGATCCCCCTGCCTTTCCCTCCTGAGTGCTGGGATTAAAGGTGTGCACCACTACCTGGCTTCATCCTATTTTTTTATAAAATAAAATTTTACAAACTTAAAGTTACAACAAAGCATGAAAATCTGTGGATTTTAGCACAGCTACCTTCTGCCAGTTGTCCCACTGACACAAATTTCTCTTCTTGGCCTTGGACATGGATCTGAATAAATGCACTCTGTATGAAGGTGACATTCATGTTACAACATAAGCCTCTCCTATAATCTGTCAGTTCTCTACATTAGTAAATGGAATGTCAAACCACCCTTGTCTGATGGTTTAGGTGCTCTGCAGTCAATTCTGGAATCAGTGATTGATCCTAAATCTTGTGTGCCTGTCTGGGAGAATGCACAATACCTTTGTTTTAAGGAATCCTTATCCTTCTTTAAATATTTCAGCATATTTAAATTCTTTTTGAAATTGCAGAGTTTCTTGGGTAGATTTTTTTATATTTTTCAGGTTTATAATCTAATCATATTTTATACTGTCTTGTAATTTTGTTATATAAAATACCAAAAATTGACCCTTTACTCTATGTACTTTGAGATTTTACTAAAATCTTTATCTAGTGTTGTATATTTTGAGTAAGGGCTCCCAGATCTGCTCAGTCTACTAACTTTGAGTAGTTATATAGTCTGTTTCTTCTGCTAAAAAGGTCAAGTTTCTACTGAAAACCTCTCCAAGTTTATTTCAGATATATCTTTAGTTTCTTAGCTCTTTGGTGATTATTTATATTTAAGGTGGCTTACAGCCTTTAGTAACTGAAAGAAATCTAGTTTGCTATTTCAAAATTAGCTATATTGTATTATAAATAGCATGCCTCCATGGAAGATTTTTTTTCTGCTTGAACCTAGGCAAACCCACCACAAGTAGTTCAGAAGCTTGCCGCTTCTGTGGGTCCAGGAGTGGAACGGAGTTATCTGCTGTGGGCAGTGTTTGTTCTGACGCAGACTGCCAGGTAGGTATTAGTTAGAGGTTATGTCATCCTAGAAAGAAAGAGCCTATGGTCCTCACAAAGCATCTTCACTTATTGTAATTAGGAGTTGGAGTTCTGCCTTAGTGCAGTTTCTCTTTGTTCCAGCCCAAAGGTGACCCTTTGTGTTGCTTATTCATTTCTATCATAAGTATTTTTTTAATTTTGTTCTGGAACCAATTAAAGTATCTAGCCACATGGGGCAGAAGAGATGGCTCGGTGGCTGCTCTTGCAGAGAACCCAGGCTTGATTCCCAGCATAGGCCTCCATGGGCAAACACACACTCAGAACACACATGCACAGACATCGGGCATACACATGCACAGACAATAGGCACACACACATGCACAGACAGCAGACACACACACACATACACACATGCACAGACAACAGGCACACACACATGCACAGACAGCAGACACACACACATACACACATGCACAGACAGCAGGCACACACACATACACATATATACAGACAACAGGCACACACAGAGAAAGACAGCAGACACAAACACATACATATATACACAAACAATGGGTATACACACACATGCACAGACAACGGGTACATACACATACATGCACAGACAGCAGAAACATGCACATACACACATGCACAGACAGTGGGCACACGTATATACACACATAAGAAGTTATTATATATCTGACCAGAGTTTCTTGCTAATTTATTTGCCTAAAGCAAACTTGTAGTATCTGAGTAAATATCCTGAATAACATGAATCCTGAATAAATGTGCTCTGGATTGAATGGTATTCAGATTGTGAGATAAGTAAGGTGTGATTTTATTGTTTTGGCTTTTCAACCTCTTTTTTGGCAAAAGAGGCTCGTGACTAGGAGGAGATTTTTACATCAGAACCTTATGGTTAATGCCTGTGTATATGACATCAAATCATAAAGTCGTAGTTCACTTTTGATCAGTGCCTTTTATGTGAAATCAAATCCTTTAATTATATTAAAAGTAAAAACTCTGTCAATCCTAGTTTATACTCAAAGCCCAGAGTAGTTATTTTCTAATAGGTATTTCATGTAAAGTAGTGCATGCCCCTTGTATCTGTTGTAAAGCCATTGCAATTCATCTCCACTAGGAATATGCTAAGATAGCCTGTAGTAAGACTCATCCTTGTGGACATCCGTGCGGAGGTGTTAAGAACGAAGAGCACTGTCTGCCCTGTCTGCATGGCTGTGATAAAAGCGCGACCACTCTCAAGCAGGACGCCGATGACATGTGCATGATCTGCTTCACTGAGGCGCTCTCTGCAGCCCCGGCCATTCAGGTTATCTCAGCTTTTAAATGGGCCTGGATTTCAGCAGGAGGATGTAGAAACATGTTTCTGAAATATAAAGATAATCAGAACTTTCTTTGGGTTTGCCAAGGAAAAGTGTCCTGTAAATATATATCACTAATTTATGTTGAGAAGACATTCTGTTATGTCATGTTCTGCTTCCATCTGCGGGTCCACCTATCACTTGATGATTTTTGTGAGCCTGTGTATGAAATGATATGAAAGGAAAAATGACTGGAGTTTCAAATAGCTAAGCTCGTCTTAATTTCAGACAATATTAGTATGTACCTAGTCTGTATTTAGTGATATGTAATTCAGTACATAATAGAAGTTAGCACTGTATTTGCTAAATAAGAGCTTTAACTTTTGACTTTTATGTGTATATTCTATTTCTATAATTAATTCTTAGATAATATTCTCAACAAAATTTTAACTCATTAAATGAGTAGTTTCTTTAATCTATATGATAGCTATATGATACATAGTTTCACATTTTCCTGACCTAACCTACTTTACATATGTAGTTCTCACATTAGTGGAATTAATGCATTATTAAAAATTATAAGTTGAAATCCTAGTCAATAGTTCCTCGTAAAGTCCTAAGATCTCGGTACTAAAATGCTTGATTTTTCTCTGCCGCCTTCGCACAGCTCTCTCACATTGGAGAGTCTCCCTGCTACTTGAGTGTTGTCATAACTGCATTTGCTTACGTCCTTCTGGTTCTTTCTTTAAGCTGGACTGCAGTCACGTATTCCACTTACAGTGCTGTCGGCGAGTTTTGGAAAACAGATGGCTTGGTCCAAGGATAACATTTGGATTCATATCGTGTCCCATTTGCAAGGTGTGGAAGTAACCTGAACGTACTTACTTATATTTTATTTCTTCTCATATTTGCTTTCATCTCAGATAGCTACCAGGTGTTTTTTCCTATTCCTGTTTTCTGCCCCCCCCCAGGCTCTATTATTTTCTGTCTGCATCCAAGTAGAACCTGAAATAAAAATATAAGATCTCCCTAGAGTAGTTATGGGTTACTACAGATATACTTCAGTGCCAAACTGTTTTCTTATCATTTAGACCTTAGGGAGGTGGCAGTTATTGTCATCGAATTGTCAGGTAAAAGCTGCCTAAATTTAATATAATATAATATAATATAATTACATAATATATGGCAGGAGAAATGTTACTTTAAGCATCATTGTGTATTATTGGTGAATACATCACTGTTCAGACCTACTGAGAGTTACATCATGTGACATGGTTGTCAGTGACTAACAGGAAAAGGACCTTCTGGTGCTTGCAAGACTTGAAATTTGCTATTAAAAAGTGAACTATTGGCATTTAGTACCTTTAGAACAGATGCTCTTAGAACTAGTTAAAATAAGAACATTTCCCTGGCATTACAACACTTTTCTTTTTTTTTTTTTTAAATATTTATTTATTTATTATGTATACAATATTCTGTTGTGTGTATGCCTGCAGGCCAGAAGAGGGCACCAGACTTCATTACAGATGGTTGTGAGCCACCATGTGGTTGCTGGGGATTGAACTCAGGACCTTTGGAAGAGCAGGCAGTGCTCTTAACCTCTGAGCCATCTCTCCAGCCCTACAACACTTTTCTATAAAGCAGTAAAGTAGGGAATTGCTTAGGCAACCTAATAATGATTAATAAAACACTTCTGTTAAAGAATGTAACAGTGTCTTTTCTATCTTTCTTGTTTTGTTAAGTACAGGCTGTTGTAATGGGCTTAGTATGAAAGAATCTTAGCCTAATCGTCACTTAGTTGGACTAGGGGATAATCCAAAATTACAGTATTTTTTCTTCCTTTTCATGGCGCCGCAGAACACAATCATGTTCAGGAGTACGGAAAAGACAGAGAAGATGGTATAGAGAAAATTAGTCATCTCTGACCTGACACTCTACCCCATCTCTCGGGATCCAGGACACACTTAAAACCCACACATGAGGTCATGAGTCATATCTGTGGCAGCAAGATACCCTTTTTTCTCAGAACAGCTAAGACTAAGGGAGATATCTTTCAATCAGGAAATACAAAGCCAAAAAATGGAAAATTTTAAGCAGAGCTCTGATTCTCCCATATTCCTTGCTATTAGCAAAATAGAACTTTTAAAAGTACTTTTCAGAATTATTTTTAAACCTGGCTCAATGGTTGGTACTTGAATATACACTAAATGTTTATTGAACTGTTCCATAAATGCTTCTGTTAAAAATATTATTTGTATTTCAGAACAAAATTAATCACATAGTATTAAAAGACCTGCTTGATCCAATAAAAGAACTCTATGAAGATGTCAGAAGAAAAGCCTTAATGAGATTGGAGTATGAAGGTCTACATAAGAGTGAAGCAATCACGACTCCTGGTGTCAGGTTTTACAATGACCCAGCTGGCTATGCCATGAATCGATATGCATACTATGTTTGCTACAAATGCAGAAAGGTGAGCTCCCAATAGATCAGCCCCACTGTCTCCGTGGGTGGGTGCACCCCTCTTGGTCCTGACTTCCTTGCTCGTCTTCTCCCTCCTTCTGTTCCTCATTGGGACTTTGGGAGCTCAGTCCAGTACTCCAGTGTGGGTCTCTGTCTCTATCTCCATCCATCACCAGATGAAGGTTCTATGGGACAGTGGGGCTGATCTATTGGGAGCTCACCAAGGCCAGCTGGACTGTGACTGAAAAAGCAGGGGATAAAACCGGACTCTCTGAATATGGCGGACAATGAGGGCTGCTGAGAAGCTAAGGGCAATGGCACTGGGTTTTGATCCTACTTCATGTTCTGGCTGTGAGGGAGCCTAGCTAGTTTGGATGTTCACCTTTTTAGACCAGGATGGGGGGGGGGGGGGACTTTGGACTTTCCACAGGGCAAGGAACCCTGACTGCTCTTCAGATTTGAGAGGGAGGGGGAGAGGAGTGGGGGGAGAGGGAGGGGAGTGGGGGGACGGGGAGAGGAGTGGGGGGGAGGAGTGGGAGGCTGGGAGGAGGCGGAAATTGTTTTTTTCTCAATAAAACAAAAAGAAAATTAAAAAAAAAATGCAGAAAGGTATGCTACAAAGTATCCTGAAGAGCCAAGCACTGGAGATTGCCCATATAATTAAGTTAAATTATATAGTGACATACAGTTGTTCTTAAACCTTAGAGCTAGAAATTAAAAATTAGAATGTTTGATGCAGTATTTCAAATTCAAGTAATTTAGTTAACTGGGGAGAAGGAAATCCTTTTTACCTAAGCAAACTTTTTCTAAAGTTTATATTATTTCTATACAAAGGATATTTCTCACCATGACTAATCTGCTTTGGCCTGTACAACTGATTCTCAAATAAACCTCTCTATTGCTGCTCTGTGGATCTCTCTTTTACCAGCTTTCCTACTTACTAAACTGTATCTCCTTATTTTGGGTGATCTCTGGTACATTCATGACTTTTCCTGCCCCTTGCATCATTAGGACATCCCAAATTCTTTGAGGTTTATTTACCAGACATTTGAATTTCTCACAGATTCTTCAGTGTTGCCATCTGATATAATATACTTCAACCTTCACTTCCCCAGTGTATACTCCACTGATTCTGCCCACAGATTTCTGAGTCCGTGTTCTCTGTTATTATCTTCGCAAGTCTGTCTTCTTTTGTAACTGTAGTATCTTCCTGAGTTTTTCTCTGCCATCCTTAAACTCTATTCTTTCTCTATGGTGCTGCTAGTAGATTACTGTTTCTAAACTCAGCTCTTTCTGGGTCATTCTTCTTTTCTAATCTTGTAGTGCTGTCTACCACTGCAGTCTCACCTCCAATAATACACTGAACAACACACGTTCTCCCAATGTCAGCCTTGACTGCTCCACCACCAATGGTCCCTGTGCTAGTACACAGTTGGCTTCTATTTCTGGAATGTTCTTCTCTACCCCTGCTGGACATTTACTTCTACCATACTAAATACACAGTTGCACTCCATCTGACTACTTCGGAACTCAGCTCTGGTTTCTCCTCCTCTGTAATGTGCTCACACTTCCCAGCATCATCACCTCTGCCTACAATTCTCTTGTCTTGCATACATCCATTGAAACACTTAACATACACTATTTTTGTTGGTTTACTTGTCTCTATGTCCCATTTTATAAGCTCTATAAAGACAAAAATGTATTGTTTTCATTTCTCTATATCCAGTACTTGATGCCTAGTAATACTATGAATACTAGATTAATTAAAGAATGAATAAATGAGTGAAAGATGATAGGGAGGCCTTCACTGTAATAAAGAAAATGAAAGTAATGAATGGGAGGCTAAATAAATGATTGATAGGCACATAAATATACAGATAGATATAAAAGGAAAGACCAAGGGTATATATTTGTAAGAACTGAGAACTGTATTATTACACATAATAAAATGTCCTTTATGTGTGATCACTGTGCAGACATCATAAATGAATAGTGTGCTACAACTGGGGTAGCAATCTCAAGTTTAAGAAGCCAAGCCAAGTAGAGGATACAGAAAACTGAAGCAGCTGGAGTAAGCAAACTGGCCTGGGATAAACGACATACTAGAAAAGCCAGATTTCGCTGACAAATGGCCATTTGTAAGCTCTGCGTCAATGGAGCCTGTCTTTTTGACCTGCTTTTCTAGGACAGATAATAGATTTATATTGACTCACCTTATTTGTTTTCAGTTGGATCTAGCTTTTTGACTACAGACATAATGTACATGTAAATTGTCCCAATTTCTTGGCCTCATTTATTTTGTACCCAAAGCAAGTAAAAATAAATTGGCCATCATGCTAATTTCATTCATTCTAGTTTTCATATTGGATATTGTTAAGATTCTGAATATAATTATGATTTATAAGTATGAATAGTATTCTGAATAGAATTCATTAAATTTCTGTTCATTTCAAAATTATATGATCAGAAGATATTTAAATTGACTTTTTGCTTTCTTATTAAGCTTAGAATTTTAATTCTATCCTAATTTATGTCAGGCACACTTTCTTATGTCTTACTGTGACTTAGGAATTGATAAGCATGTTTTAAACACTACGTTTAAAGAAAGAAATATGTTGTTTAAGATTTCAAACTGAGAAAAACTCCAGACTTTGCCCTGAAAAAACATCATTTGTATTTACTTTATAACTTACTCAATATATTTGTTTGGAATATGTATATTCTCTCATCTTTTTCCTTTAACAGAACAGTTTTTTAGGCTCCCTCCTTCTGAAAATGTGTCTGCATTCCAAATTGGAATAGGTTTTTTTTAAAAAAAAAAAAAAAAAGGAAACAGACATGGT
Organism: Microtus oregoni; assembly: GCF_018167655.1. Taxonomy (NCBI): domain Eukaryota; kingdom Metazoa; phylum Chordata; class Mammalia; order Rodentia; family Cricetidae; genus Microtus; species Microtus oregoni. Next base: position 36,550,170 of record NW_024543060.1, on the reverse strand, counting down.
GGCACACGCCCTTAATCCCAGCACTAGAGAGAGAGACAAGCAGATCTCTGTGAGTTTCAGGCCAACCTGTTGTATAGAGCAAGTTTTAGTACAGTCAGGGCTGCACAAAGAAAGCCTGTCTCGAAAAAACAAAACAAACGAATAAATAAGTAAGCTAGCTTCATTTCTGACCCTGATTCTGCCTGCAGTTGTCAGTATAGATGTGTTCGCATGGCATTGTGAGGGAGTGGCTAACAGACAAGTCTTGATCGGACATCCACTGCAGCCACATTGTGTCTCTGTGCTTGAGCTTCATGTGAACATGGTTTTTCCACAGGCATATTTCGGTGGTGAAGCTCGCTGTGATGCTGAGGCTGGACAAGGAGACGATTATGACCCCAGAGAGCTCATCTGTGGTGCCTGTTCTGATGTGTCTAGGGCTCAGGTATGCAGAACATTTTATTAGACACTATCAAAAGTCAGAGTTGGGCCTGGAGAAATGGCTCGGCAGTTAAGAGCACTTGCTGCTCTTCCAGAGGACCTACCTAAGTTTAGTTCTTAGCACCCTCGTCAGACAGTTCACACCTTCATTAATGCCAGCTCTGAGATATCAACACCCCAGCCTCCAGCGGCGCCTGTGCTCATATTCACAAACACACATGGAGACATGCACGCATCTACAAAGAATTAAACATAATAAAAATAAATAGTTTCTTAGTCAAAAATCTGTCTTTAAAATCAGGCCAATTACCCATGCCTCACTCTACCCTTGCACATAGTGTATTCCAGTATGTATCAGGATCATACATGATTTTCCAAATGTTCATGTATATTATTTCTTTTTACTGTTTTCATTTTTAGTTGTCTTCCATGAAGTGATCACTATATTAAACAAGGAAATAAATTTACTTATTTCATGTCATAAACCTGCCCTAAAACTTTCAGGCTTTTCCATCTCTAATGCAACTTTCATAGTAGACCTATGAGATTGGTAGGTAGTAAAATACCACTGTGCAACTTGCTAGCTCACTCGTGAAGAAAGTAGTTTGCTCATTAGTCAGATAGATTGTGTGGGAGATTAAACTTGAATTTAAGGCTTTAATCAGATATTTTGGGCCACATATTTACTCATTAATTTTTTTAACCTATACCATTGGTTTTTCAATCAGCTTTTGGAGCTACATATGCTCTCAAAATAATAATAAGTTATGTACTTATTAAGTCTACTATGCATGTATTCAACTACCGTAAGTGTAGTTGAAATGGCTCACTATAATCTTGTTTCTCATCTTTGGTCATAGATGTGTCCCAAACATGGGACTGACTTCTTGGAATACAAGTGTCGCTACTGCTGTTCAGTGGCTGTCTTTTTCTGTTTTGGAACAACACATTTCTGCAATGCTTGTCATGATGATTTCCAAAGAATGACCAGCATTCCTAAAGAAGAGCTCCCACACTGTCCTGCGGGTATGTGTTCAATATTGTCAGCTCACAGTTATGGTCTCTATGGTATTGAGTTGTAAACTGTTTCCAATGATGGAAGACGGTTCCTGATGGCTTTCTGAATGTGATAAAAAGCAGAGGTCATGTGAAGGATTAAGAACCTCGATTGAAGCATCTCCCGAGGAAGGAGAGGAATGTCTGCTGAGAATAAGAGAGGCCTGCTGCCGGGGAAGGAAACACAAGTCATATGAATTTTAATGTCTTAAAGTGATGGCAGAACAACATGTTTGTTTTAATTGATTTTCAGGGTGGGGAGATTAACTGTGGTGCTTTGAATATACTAGCAAATGCCATACCATTGAACAGAGTCATTGTAGTTTTTAATTTGGTGACAAGGTCCCAGTAAGTTTCCCAGGCTAGCCTAAACTCACTGTGTAGCCCAGGTAGAACCCCCAGCCTGCAGTCCTCCTGCCCTTGCCTCCTGGTTGGTTGGGATAATAGGCCTGGCCACTTGGCCCAGCTTGTATTGTTGTGGGGCTTGTGGATTTTTGGAGGTTTTTCTTTGTTCATTTCCTTAAGGAGTTTTCCGTAAAGGGGACAGATGATTTGATGTCGAATACCTGGGAGGTGACAACACAGTGAGCACCAGAAAGCAGGGAAATTAAAGAATCCACCAGGAATCAAGAAGAAAGATTATCTATGGAGATCAGGCTAAGGAAAAAAGAACACAAAACCCAAGAGTCTGAAAAAAATTGTAAGATGTCAGGAACCTCATGGTCACAGAGAAGAGAATACCAGACGTGAGAGTTAGTAGGTAGGGAGAAGTAAATAAGAATGAGAGGAGAATTCCATATGAGCTGTGTCTGTAGTTAGTATTAATACAAGTTTACAAGTGACAATGTATAGTTTTGTTCAAGCTTGGAATCATACCTCCCACCTAGGGCTTGTACAAATGGAGGGTCCCCTAGAAAGTGGTGCAGTAGCTTCACCTCTCATATTCACCACCCTGCAGTCCTAACTGGGATATACTATATGGGGAAAGACAAGTGGGCAATAGACAGGGCTCATTGCAACACTTGATGTCCAACAAGGGAGTCAGCTGATGACATTAAACACTGTCAGTTACCATTTAAAAACAGGAGAAAGAGGAGACAAAGAATGAATGAGTCTCTGTACTGATGTGCATGGATCTCTAACACAGAGCACAGGTCAGAAAAGCACTGATCAGTGTTTGCACTGTGCTGCCTTTGAGACGAAAGGGGAAAGTGGATATACACGCACTATGTGCATAAGTAAATATTGCAAAATAAACGGGAAACAAGAAAACTGTAATTGATTAATTGTTGAGGAGAACTGGGATAAAACTGTAGAGATGGGAGGATAAATAGGTGATTTAAAAGAATCCTTTAATAACATTTTGACTTTTAAGTCATATGAAATATATTGCCATTTGATTGTGTCAAATTGTTTTACTGATCTCCATCAAAACCTTGTTTAACTGGTAGCAGACTTAGAATTGAGAATGAGAATGATTAGAGAGACCAGAGTATTAAGGGTGACTGCCAGTAGACAAAGATGGGAGCCATGAAAAAGGAAGAGGATTGAACTAAAGTCAGCAAATGGAGTGAAGAGCAGGGAGTATCAGAGATGATTTTAGCTCTGAACAAAAAAACAAAAAACCAGCATTCAATAGAGGTTGCAGGTCTGGAAATAAACAGGAACCAGGAGAAAGTCCATTGTGCTACCTGCCCTTCTGACACGGGAGGCGCCTGAGCAACAACCAGTTTTGAGTTGAGAAGATTTGAAGATGTGCAGTCATCTGGGAAAATCCAAATTTTACTAATAAAGGGAATTGTATTTTCTTAAAACAAAAATGCTAAAAATTATGACATTTGCAAAGAAATAAGTTCAGTGGTAGGGTAGTAGTGTGGATGAGAGGTCAGGCCAAGGCAGGGCTTCCATGTGCATGCAGATGTCCAAGTCAGATTACAGAGGGACTTTGTCCTTTAACAAGTGTGAGTCACAGGAGTGAGACAGCTCAAGAGTGAAGGCACTAAGTAATATTCATCCCCTGGGCATTTTCATGCTTTTTTCTTTTTTCTAATTTTTGCAAGCCTCCAAGGTAGAGATACTATCTCCATGTTCACAAATTGAAAGTTGAGCCTAAAGAAGTTGGTGAACTGGAATAAGCTGATACATTTTGCCTAAAATTTGCCTTCCCAGCCTCACATTCCCCTTTGTCAACCAGTCAGAGAACTGGAGTAGAAGTTAGCAGAGTGTACAGTGATACCGGTAGAGGAGCTGGCCACATACAGTGTGCTTGAGGGATGGTGGAGCCCTTCTCTAACCACCCTCCCCCCCTCTGTTCAGGAGGAGAGGCGAGGAGCTGAAGTAGACTGTCAGTCTTTTTAGAGTCCGTGACAGAATGACAGGAATTCGCAGGTGTACTAATAAGTTTAACTAATCCATTCTGGAGTTGGGCAAGTCTGGCATCAAGATTCTGGCAGCTTAGTGTCCCGAGGGAGCACTCCCTTGTTCCTGGGCAGTGCCTTTTTGCTGTGCTCTCACATATCAGAAGGCCTCCCAGGTCCACTCACTCACAATGATCCCCTTCCTCTTGACTCAGGCCCGTCCCAAGGCCCCACCTCCTAATGCCATCACTTTTGGGATTATGTTTCAGGCTGTGAATTTGCGGGCCATCCAAATGTTCAGGCTATACTATAATTCCCATATGTTCATTCCTATTTAATGTTTATACTGCCATGTAAGTAAAATATTGTTTTGTCCATCTAGCAGGTGACAGATCTAGGAATCAGGGCAGTTAAGTTAATTGTACCTTATAATTAATAGTGTGAGGGTTGGATTTATACAAAAACTAGTGGTTATAGGGTTGGATTGCTATGATGCTTACAGGTGCTTACTTCATGTCGTCTGATTTTACTTTACTGTTGCTGTTTCTCACCACAGTGTCAGGTAATGTTTGAGCTCCTTGGAAATACAAGTCACTCTGTTCACTGTCAGTCCCTAGTACCTGGCAACACTATTCACACTCTTAGGTCGTGAATGATTGTGAAGTGAATGTCCCCATATCTTTTCCTTGTGGAAATCCAGTCACTGCAGTATGCAGAAGCTGCCGCATATGGTATCATTGCCTGCACTGGATCTGCAGTGTTGTTTGAGATGGGAGGTCTGCTCCAGTTTATAATATATGACAAGCAGAATCGACTCATCACCCAGCATCTGGTGACCTCCCTTGTTGATCCATCCTATTTGTTTAAAGCAATATAGCTGCCCTGTCAGCTCAGACCACTGCCCAAACCAGCAACTGGTGTTTCCTCTGAGATGAGCTGTCTTCACTTCCCCACACCCATGCCTTGCCCTCTTCTGTCCATGTTCAGGATGGTAATGGTGGCTAACATTCATCACAGGCTTTCACCATGCTATTTATTTATAATATATCTTAAATTTTTAGTAGGAAGGGTCAGGTTTTGTTTTTACATTTGTATAAGCCTACTTGGTTTCAGACTGGTGTCTTTCCCACGGTGTTTTTTCTGTGGTTACTACAGTCTATTACTGTAATGTTCATATTTTAAACGCATCTTGACTCTGCTACCAATCTCCTTTCAAACACTTTTAACAAATGACACTCATTAACAGTCTTCCCATTTGCCAGTGTACAAATTTTTCTTCAGTGATTGTAGATATGAATATGGTTTATTTGTATTTAAGTTTGATCATACTTGTAAAAAAATATTCCCCCACAAAAATCTCCTGTTTTTCTGTGCAGAATAATTTTCTGCTAAGCTAAGGTGGGAGATTTTTGTGACCACTTTTGCTTCTTTCTTGAAAATGAATTATCCATCTCATCTACCAATAGAAAAAGCTTTGAGGCTCAGTGGTTCTCTGGGTAGGACATTATAGGTCAAGGACCATTTCACTTTATTACCTGATATAGATTCCTGTATTTGTCATGCCCAAGTTTTCATGGTGAGCATATTTATGGTTTATTTATCCACAGTAATATTATTTCTTTGTATAACTTGATTTTTATTCATATGACATTTATTTGTATGTGTTTTAAAATTGCATTCCTTTACCTCTTTCAAAATGTGTGCAGGTCCCAAAGGCAAACAGCTAGAAGGAACTGAATGTCCACTCCACGTTGTTCATCCACCCACTGGGGAAGAGTTTGCTTTGGGGTGTGGAGTATGCAGAAATGCTCACACGTTTTAGAGCATTCAGATCCTTTGTCTGCAGAGAGAATACTTGCCTTCATGCGATGGGAGGATGCAGTGAAGCTTAAACTCCACTCAGGATAAGAACGGGACCACTTTACATCCGTGAAAACGAACCATTCACAGTGCAAGAATGATGCCAAATACATGTACATAATTCTTGCTACGGAACGTTTCCCTGTTATTTTGGTTTATCTTCTTTTGAACCAAGATATCAAACTTGTGAGGTGTTTGCATGTGGCCATTTCCGTCATTGGCCTGTGAAGCATTGAACATTTATAGATAATTGGTATAAAAGGATCACCATACTCATGAACTAAGAATGATGCTGGCTTTCAAGCAGAAAAGAAAAATAATCACTGTTTATTGTATACTGCCTTTTGTAATCCTGTACAATTGCATCACGGGTGGGGATAAAAAGAGGAATATTCTGGTTTATTTCCTAGACTGTTATTTAAAAAAATTGTGTTAGTAAGACCTATAAATGTAATAAGTATCACACTGTATATAAAGCTATCAATGTTTGTCCTGTATAAGAATTACCAAATTACAAAAGCAATTTCATTTAAACTTCTAGGTTAAGTTTGAGCCTGAAATTTTAATGAAGTGCAATACTGAGTGTGCCTCATTATCTTGCAGCTGTAAACATATTGGAATGTACATGTCAATAAAAACCACTGTACATTTTTATACAGTGATAAAGTCTAATATCTGTGTAAAGAATTTTTTGAAAAACAATTTAAACAGCTTATAAAGCCTAAAACCCACCTATAACACACTCATAATTTTCCTGTTCAAGAAAATAAAAGTATCAATAAAGCACACTGATGGTATCTTAAACACTGGGTAGAAAATCATGAAAATAAATACCTAAAGATATGTCTTCTCATAGACACATGTGCCAAAGACAGACAGAGGCACATAGGAGAGGAGTCTGCGTCTTTCTTCTTAGCCAGAAGCCTTTCTCACCTTTTACAAAACAGTTGTCTCTTCTACATACTCTAATGGGCACAGCTTTCTGCATACTTAATTATTGGTTACCTATTTGTTTTGCTGGTGTTTGGATTTTCTTTCCATTTGAGTTATTGGAAATGTTAAATTTTAGATTTATAATTAATCATAAGTCAGATTTTATGTATTTCTGGTTATGTCTTGTCAGGTCTTTTACTGGCAGGCTGCGTTTTGCAGTTACAAAGAAAGGGCCAATTACTCCATTACTTATCTTGAAAGGTAATCTTATAAGGAGTCTTAAAGGAACCATAAACCTGAACTTTTACATATGAAAAAGAATCAGTCAGCTCTACTTTAAATCTTTAGGGTATATATCCACTCATCAATAGTTTCTAATATCAGGAGATTGAGGCCAAAAATGTATATAAGGAATTAATCATCACAGACCTAGCAAGAGGAGCTAGCAACAATCAGGTCTTTTTGTAATTTTGACCATAGCCTAATGAGTTAGGCAGCTCCGCTATGTATCCTTGTGAGCTTTAGCTTGTTTTCTGGGGTCATTTATCTTAGAATTCTTAGCAAAGCATCTGGTCCAACCTAAAGTTATTTTAAAGTTTTGTATTAATTAATGGTGCATGGCCGCCTTTTTCAGCAGTAGAATTAGAGCCAGCCTGGCTCCTGGACTCAGGTGCTGTCTTTTCATCATTAACCTGAGCATCTCCTAAGGTGAAGCTCATAGACCTTGGCGGTGACACACATTCCTGTATTCATTTTCATTCATCAAAACTCTGTATAGGCTATCATTATTATCAGATTAGACAGCTTAGAGAGAGGTCATCTTCTTGACAATCCACAGGTAAAAATGCCCAGTAGGACAGGATGTTTCCAAAAGATAAACAACGGCAGACATAATACAGGCGTATTACAGGAGATCTCCCTGCCTCTACGCACACCCTGCTAGACACCAGAGAAAGAGAGCTGCAGCAAACATGTAAAGGCACAGCAGAAGCAAAAGCCATTCTGGGGTCTGCAGTCCTGTGTCCTCGCCAAAATGAGAGTGGCCCATCTGGTGGGCTGACACCTGGAACTTTTGCTGCTCGCTGCCCCTCTGGCATGCAGCAGCATACAGTGTGTGCTCAAAGTGACTTCTCCATGTTTACGAAGAAGCCATTCTTAATCCTACAGTCCCCAAGCTTTAGGAATAAATTACGACAAAGTACATGAAGAAGACGGTTGTGGCCACCCCCTAGTTCACACATCCCTGTTAGACCAGCCTGCTAATACTTTGTATAATGCGCTAGGCAAAAAAGAACAGAGGCACAATAGTCGGACTTAGTGATTCTTTCTGTAAATAAACGTTTCCTATTTCCAACATTTCTTCTTAACCATCTGGTCCAACTCATTGTGCCCAAGATCTCCCTCATTCTGCCAATAATGCTATTTGATAAAACATTTGCAGTACCCTGTTCACTTGGACTCAGTGTTTACTAGTTTGCTTGTTTTCCCAGATCCTTTTCATCCTCTGCCTCTCTTCCCATCCACTTTTGTCATTGTGTTTTACCTGCATGAAGTCACACGTTCCTGGTGGTGACGATACATCGGACATTTCAGCTCAATTTCCTAAAAACTGCCAATAGCACACAGTGCGGGCTGGATGGGACAAGACTTGAGTGCCAATCCTAACGTTGCTAAGCTACTCATTCTGTGTCCTGTATACCTGTATACCTTCACTGAGCCATTTGTTTTAACTAATTTTTAATTTTTTTCATAATATGAAATCAAGCCAAATAAGAAAGTATGTACAAGAGTGATTTAATTCCACAATAAAATATTTGGGAGATGTGTGCAGAGGTGAGAACTTTCACTTCACTTAGTATATTTTAACATTTTTTTTTGTGGAGTCAAAAGTTCTTTTATTTTTTTTTAACATTTTATTTATTTATTTATTTATTAGAGATTTCTGCCTCCTCCCCTCCACCGCCTCCCATATCCTTTCCCCTCCCCCAATCAAGTCCCCCTCCCTTATCAGCCCGAAGACAGTCCGGGTTCCTGCAAATGGACGGAAATAGAAAACACTATCCTGAGTGAGGTAAGCCAGACCCAAAAAGAGGAACATGGGATGTACTCATATTTGGTTTCTAGCCATAAATAAAAGACATTGAGCCTATAATTCGTGATCCTAGAGAAGCTAAATAAGAAGGTGAACCCAAAGAAAGACATATAGTCATCCTCCTGGAGATTAACTTTCATCGGGCTATGAAAGCAGACAGAGACAGAGACCCAAATTGGAACACCGGACTGAAATCCCAAGGTCCAAATCAGGAGCAGAAGGAGAGAGAGCAAGAGCAAGGAACTCAGGACCGCGAGGGGTGCACCCACATACTGAGACATTGGGGATGATCTATCGGGAACTCAACAAGGCCAGTTGGACTGGGTCTGAAAAAGCATGGGATATTTTAACATTTTATTTAATCTATCAACTGCTGATGTGGGATTGCCCTCTGTATACTGTGAATACCGCCGGTTAATAAAGAAGTTCCTTGGGCTTATGACAGGGTAGAACAGAGAAAGGCGGGAATTCCAAGCAGAGGTAGGAGAGAAAGTAGGTGAAGTCGGGGAGATGCCATGTAGCCACCGGAGGAGAGAGATGCTGGAACCTTGCTGGTAGGCCATAACCTTGTGGTGATGCACAGATTAATAGGAATTGGTTAATTTAAGAGGTAAAGGTAGCTAGAAATATGAACAATCTAATAGACCAAGCAGTGTTGTAATTAAGATAGTTTCTGAGTGATTATTTCAGGTATGGGGCAGCTGGGAAACGAACGAGCAGCCTCCGCCTACACATTGGCACCCAACTGGCATGTCAACGTGTGCCAGCTAAATCCACATAAAACCTGAAAAATCTTGGAAAGGAATTATAATTATAGAATTATAGACAGAGTTAAGCATGACTTCTTGGCAGCTGGCTTTTTTTTTCCAGATGGGCTGTGTTTGCTGGCAGTAGGCATTGGTGCACGCCTTTAATCCCAGCACGCGAGGCGGGGAGTGGGGGGGGGGGGTGGCGGGGGGCAGAGGCAGGTGGATCTCTGTGAGTTTGAGACCAGCCTAGAGCCTGGTCTACAAGAGCTAGTTCCAGGACAGGCTCCAAAGCTACAAACAAACAAAAAAAAAAAAAACAAAAAACCTGCACTGTTTCTAAACAGTGGCTTCCTGGTTTGTCCTGCCAGCATGAACTCTGGCTCTTTCAGGAGACCAAGCACTTAAATGGGGTCTTTGAGCAGTGTGTTACAAATTGTTGAGCCATCGGAGTTCTACAGAGAAAAACAGAAAATAGCTTAATGATATTTTTATATTGATTACACATAGAAATAATATCCTGGACGTAGATTAGGTAGAGTAAATGAAACTGATTTTATCCATGTGGGTCTTTGCATGTGTGAGCAGGTGCCGTCAAGTCCCCTGGAGCTGGAGTTATAGGCAGTTGTGAGTGGCCTGTTTGGGTGATGGGTACTGAACTTGTGTCCTCTTAACTACTGCGCCATCTCTCCAGTCCTCCTCCACCTTATTGTGTGTGTGTGTCCCTGAGGGAGTCAGTTCCCTACCTCCACCTCGGTTTCCAGGGATAAAGCTCAGGTCAAGATCCTCATCAGCAAGTGCCTATGCTAGCTGAGCCACCTCGCCAACGACGTTGAACTTTTTAATGTGGCTTCACAAGCTCTTAAATTCACGTGTACCTTGCATATACTTCTAAAAACAGTGCTGTCCTAGACTCTCATCTCAGCGGTTTGAGTTTCTCATTTGATTTTTTTAAAAAAGAAATCCATTAACTAATGCATAAAAATATACATGCTAATAGTGTGGTGTGATATTTCAATTAATATATTCACTTAAAAATTTTAATATTGAAGTTTATGCATAGGATCGTTTACCTGCATGTTATGTCTGCCCGCCACTTTCATCGGGCATCCGATCTCCTGGGACAGGAGTTACAAATGGCTGTGAGCCACGGTGTGGGTGCTGGGAACTGAACTTGCGTCCTCTGCAAGGGCAACAGGGACTCTTAAGGGCTGAGCATCTCTCTATCGGCATCAAGTCATGTCTACAATGTTTAATGTTTAGATTAGGTCATCGTTCTGACCCCTCAAACATTTTTTTTCTGACAGAAACATTAAAACTCCTTTCTTCTAGTTTGTTTAACTGCACGATATATTATCATTATCTATAGTGACATTACCATGCTTATGGTCTTACGCTGTCTGTGACAGAACTTTTTTTTGAAGCTACAATTTTTTTTTCCTATAAGAAGAATATGCTTTTGGCTGGAAAGACAGCTTAGCAGTGAAAAGTGCTTGCTGTTCTTCCAGCTGGCCTGAATTCAGTTCCCAGCCCCCAGGACTAGTGGCTCAAACCTACTCGAAACTCCAGCTCCAGAGAATCCAAAATCCCTTCTGGACTCCATAGGCACAGGCACACACACACACACACACACACACACACACACACACACACACCACATAGCTACAACTAAATGAAAATAAAGTTTATAAAATGACAAAAAACAAATGCATAAAAGCATCTTAAAATTCAGCATATTTTTACTGGGCATGGTGGCACATTCCTTCAGCCTCAGCACTGGGTGCATAGAAGCTGGCAGATCTCTGCGAGTTCCAAGCTAGCCAGGCTAAGGAAAGGAGAGTTGGGTGGTGATGGTGGTGCACACACCTTTAATCCCAGCACTTGGGAGGCAGAGGCAGGTGGATCAAGGCATAGTGAGCTCCAGGATAGGTTCCAAAGCTTCACAGAGTAACCCTGTCAAAAAAAAAAAAAAAGAAAAAGAAAAAGAAAAAAAGAAAAAGAAGAGAGAGAGAGAGAGAGAGAGGAGAGGAGAGCAGGGAGAGGAGAAGCTGGAAGTAGAGTTATTTGCTTTAGAAAAATAACACAGAAAGTCAAAGGCACGTATAAAGGTTTTGCAACTGTGAACTTTCCTCATTTTAAGAAAATCCAGCATCAGCCAGGCAGCCCTCAGGAGGCAGAGGCAGACGGTCGTTGTGAGTTCGAGGCCAGCCTGGTCTACAAGAGGTAGTTCCAGGAGAGCTAGAGCTAGAGCTGTTACACAGAGAAACCCTGTAAAAAAAAAAAAAAAAAAAAAAAAAAAAAAAAAAAAAAAAAAAACCACCACAACAAAAAACTTTTTAAAAAAGACAAATAGCATTTAAAAGACGCCTGATTTGCAAGACGCTCCACCAGGGGTTTTCTTGTAACCAACCATTTGCTTTTTTACACTTTCCCTGTGCATTTTAGAAAAACATTTTCAGATTTCAAGGTTCTAGTTCATAAGTAAACGTGGTTTTGAAAAAGTTACGAATCATTAAGAATAGCCTTGGAAAATAGTGGAGGTGCAAGTATTGTTTTAAGAAACCATTTGCAATCCTCGCATTAACCACACTGATTTATTAGGCGTGCAGACTGCAGCCCTGGAGGCACCCGAGGCCGCGCCCTTCCCCACGGAGGTGGGTCGCTGTCAACTGTCAGCTGATGTTTACGTCCGGGAGGGGTGGGTCCAGATGCTGCAAACACGCCCTCCTTTTCTGCACCCAATCCACCAACCTAGACTTTCCGGTTTGAACCCAGAGACAGGCCCGTGGCACCTAGCAAGCTGCTGCCCGCCCACCCTCCGCCCCTAAACAAAACTTCTCCCGGGACTGTCCAGAAGGCTGGAGCCGCCCTGGCGCGCGCTCCCGATCCTGCTCCGCCCCCAGCCGCGCGCGCCCGCCCCCTCGGGCGGAGACGCGCAGGAGCAGGCGCGCACCCGCGAGGCCCGGGCGCCATCTTGGATTCTGTAACTGGGCCGCGGCTGTCTGAGGGCGTCCGAGGCGGCGACGAGGAGGCGCCGAGGCGGAGGACGCGGACTGCGCGGGACGGAGAAGGGAAGCTTTTTCCCCGGCCGGCCGGAGCCGTCAAGGTGGAGCCGCGTCGGCGCCCGCCGCGGGAGCAGCGACTCGGATGCGGGCGGAGCGTGGGGGGCCGCGGCGGCGGGAGCGCGGAGAGGGGGCCCCGGGAGGTCTCATGTGAGAGCGGCGGGAGCCGCCGCCTCCGCCCGCGCAGCCCGGGGTGCTGTGTGGGGGAAGCCGCCCCCGGCAGCAGGTACGGCGGGGGTTCGGGGCCACGGCCCGCAGTCGGGCTGGCGGGGAGTTTGGCGGCGGCCGGGGGCGCGCGCGGGCGGGCGGGGCGCGACCGGGACCTCGGGACTTGTCAACAAGGCGCGGTGCGCGCGCGCGGGGGCGTGCGGTAGGTCTGGGTGGCTGGCGCCGCCGGGCTCGCCCTCGGCGGAGCGGGTGCGGGCGCTGGGAAAGCCGGGGGGCCTGGGTAGGGTGCCGAGAAGTATCAGGGAGAGCCAGGCCCGGGAGGCGGCAGCGCCCACGCCGGGCGGCCAAGTAGAAAACTTGGCCAACTACGGTGCGGCCGCTTCGGGCGAGCTGCAGACCGGCTCCCGGAGGCAGTGGGGTTTGTGCGTCTGCGAGCCGAGAGGTGAGAGGGGAGGCGCTTTGTGGCTAATGGTGTCTGTGCCAGTGGCCCAGGTGGTTTACTTACGTGAAAAAGGTAACTTTTAAAATTTCTCTGAGCTCTTTAGAAAACTATCTGTAACTAAACTCTTAACCCAGTCCGGGTTATGTTTGCCCACCCCGGGTAAGGTCCGTCTATAAGTCCGCTCCTGGTTGTCTGTATCTCCACTGAGCTCACCGTTCTGAGAGTTAGCCTCTCTCCTATCGTTCAATTCTTGTATTTTAGCCAAAGAATGTGTGTTAGGTTTCCTTCTATCCAAAGCAAAACATAGGACGTTCTGGAAATTATGCCAAAGCAGACTTTCAAAGCTTGAGTACAAGTGGGGTCTTTAATTACTTCACGCCCAGTGTACCTAAGTGTCTGAGACACCCAGAAAACTTTTGACTCTTTGTTGCGAATTTTGGAAATGTTTGATTGGCTCACTAATTCCGGGTGCCGCTCAACTAGTTTTTAGGTTTCCTTCATTAGGTTGCTTCTTTGGCACTTGACACAAATACCAGCAGACGTTCCTGCCACTGTGGTTGTATTTGCTGGCTTCCTGAAACACTACAGTAAATCAAAACTGCCAAAGTCCAGGTTTTCCGTGCTAGAAAATCTCACTGACAGTGTCCTGTTTTGGTACACCACACTCCCTCCTAGACATAGAAAGCACTTTCTCTTGGACAAGAAGCAAGCAGTATAAAACCCATTGCTGTAAATTAGTTTATATTAGTAATGCTCTGAATTGTTCAACTGTCTGCATAGCAGAGCTTCGTGTGTAGATAGTTAAAATAAAAGGCATTGGAAGTTTTCAACTAAAAGGGCCATCTTTGAAAAATGATATTTCAGACTTTAGGTGTTCATTCACGAATGTTATTTTCATGCCTAAATGAGAATAGTGCATAGGACATTTTAGCAATTGGCCTTTTATTTTTGTATTGCTTCATAAGATTTTGACATTAATTTCATAATGCCTTTGACAGTCCATAGACTTTTTAGCTATTCATAAACTACTAAGTACTAAATACATACTTTGGTGATCTATGTATTCCGTTTATATTTCAGTCAAGAGCAGTATTTAGAATACTGTTACCTGGTGTTGGGTAATTGTATATTGTCCTTTCTGACTCCACCCAGACGTGGAGCTGTGCTGAAATACACTTCATTTAGACCAGCACTGTATGGGGAGGCAGAGGCAGTGGATCTCGGATTTTAAGGCCAGCCAGGATTACAGGGCAAGGCCCTGCCTCGAATAAAAACTGTAGAATCTTAGGATTAAAGTATTGTAAGGCTGTCATTTTTGTTAGTTTTGGTTTTGAATCTGTATACTTGACAGTAAAATGAACTATTTCTGCTCCAAGTTCTGGCTTGGGAAGATTCCTGCAGAAGCAGCGAAGCGTCCTCTGTGGACGGAGGAACAATTGTTTCGTTTTTCTCTGGATCTCCGCAGCTCAAATTCTGAGTAGATTTGGGGAATAAGAAAGTCCTTGGTAGCAAATTCTGTTTCTTTGACCCAAATTAAAATGCTAAAATTAAAGTTAAGCCTTCAGGGTGAGTTAAAGTGGGAAAATGGGTCATAATGACAGGCTAACCTCTAGTGCGACATGTTTATTGGTGGTGGTTGTTTCTAAGTTGGTCCTGTAGATTATTCTAACCTTTCTCTGAACACACTTACAAAATCTATTTTTAGATTCATAAATAAGTTAGTCTTCCATAAAGCCATCTTGTCACCTCTGTCATTTTGTTTTCTGGATTCTCTTTCTACTCACGAATAAGCTGTTTTTGTGTGTGTGCATATAGTCAGGTGCAGGAACACAGGAACAGACAGTTCTGTTACCGGTTTGGGTCGCCTGCACTGACGTGATGTAAGATCATGCCCTCCGCCATTCTGTTTGCTCTCCAGCCCACAGTCCTTTGCACAGAGTTTGCAGCGGCTAGAAGAGAAAGTCTGTACATATGCACATCCTCCTTTGCACAGAGGATTAAGAAAGTCGTATATGTTGTTTGTCACTAGTTAGTTGGAGTCACAATCCCTGTGAGTCTTATTTGGACCAGTGCCTTGTCAGAACTGCTGTCTAGAAGCAAAGCACTGTAGGTCCGAGACCATATAATAGCTCTAACAAGTGGTTTGTGTTAGTATAGAGTGCAGTGTACTTAGTCAACTAACCAATCACAATGTGTCCTTTAAAACTTCGGTTACATTATAATAATGACCAAAAATAACTGTATATAATGTAGAAAGAAAAAAAGCAGATGGGGAAAATTTCCTGTAGTCCCACTGCTTGTTTTATGCTAAGTTAGTGGAGCTCTTTCCGGAGTTTCTGTACACCACTACTCCCTGGCCCCTTATTTGAAAGTTAAAATTAAATTGTTCCTCGTATTGGGCAGGGGTGGGGGCATCACTTTTTTCTACTGAATCATGTGATAGCTTTCCTACTGTATTTTTTTTTTAAACAGATCAATTGGCTCTCCTTTCAAAAGCTCTAATATTTCATTCCTTGTAAGAGCCCTGAATCTTTTACAAACTGAAGCATCTGACAGTCTTGGAATTTATCCATAGCCATAGAATTAGTTAGAAGTGGAGCTAAGATTCAAACCTAGGGAGCCAAGACTAAGAAGCAAATGGAATGGAGTGGGTAAAAATACCTGGAAAAAAAAATGGAAGTGTCATTCAGAAAAAAAAAAGAAAGAAAACGACAAGACGGGAAAGCAGAGTGGCAGAAATGTGTTGGGGGAGCTGAAACTGCGCATAGGCAAGGTAGACTGCTTTAATTAATTAATGCCGCTGCAGGTTGAGTTCAGGCCTGGAGTATACGACAAGGGCTTTAACATTGGACTATACTCAGCCTGGAGAGATGGCTCAGAGGTCAGGAGCACTGGGTGCTCTTCCAGAGGTCCTGAGTTCAATTCCCAGCAACCACATACATGCAGACAGAACACTATATACAAAATTTAAAAAAATATTAAAAAAGTTGGACTGTACTCTGAGCCCAGGTTCACTTACCGCTAAGTAGAGGCTGGATGTGTGTAGCAGCAGTAACCCTTGTTATGTCACAGGCCGTAAGTGCAGGTCTCTGGACTGCTGACCTCTCATCCTCAAGAGGTGCCTGGGGACCGTGATCCACCTCAGATTTAAAAACGCAAATATAGTTATCCTTGGGTGACTTACGAATTTGGAAAGTACCACTCTAGGCTCTTTTATAGTCACTTTACGTAGTGGACTACAACTCTTGAATTCGAATTTTGTGGTTTACTTAGGTCATAAGTAGTGTTTAAATGTAAGTAATGGAAATCACCTCAGGAATGTTCATCTCCACCAGCAGTTTTCATTGTATTTTTATATTCTCCTTGGATTGTTGGTTCAGTTCTTTGTGCATTTTTCTGTTTAACCGTACAAATACAAATACGTCTCAGTGATAGAAAGTGAATTTGTGATTAAAAGTTAAATAAGACGGGAAAAAATGATGGATTTTTCTAAATAGGATGAAACGAGGAGGAAGACATAGTGACCTTGATTCACCTGAAGAAGGCACTGCAGAGAAAGCTAAGAAACTGAGGACTGCACATGAACGTTCTCAACCTTGTGATTGGGGTAACCTTCTGCAGGACATTATCCTCCAAGTTTTTAAGTATTTGCCTCTTCTTGACCGGGCCCATGCTTCACAAGTGTGCCGGAACTGGAATCAGGTATTTCACATGCCTGACTTGTGGAGATGTTTTGAATTTGAACTGAATCAACCAGCTACATCTTACTTGAAAGCTACACATCCTGAGCTGATCAAACAGATTATTAAAAGGCATTCAAACCATCTACAGTATGTCAGCTTCAAGGTAATGCTTTCACTCCTTCTGTGAAAAAATAAAAGTGTTTTAATGGCTTTAATGTCCTAACATTACAGCTTCTTATGTCTTTAAAATATTTGACTTTTTAGATAAAGCGCTTTAAGTTTTAAAATTATTGCACACCTTAGAAGCCATTGAGAATAATTTTTAATATTAGCTGGAACTAAAATACTCCTTTACAATTTATTACTTAAATGAGCAAAAGCAGCCACTAAGTAAACATAAGTTGACTAAGTTTTAAGTTAACAGTACATAGTTGGCAACAAACTTGAGGAAAGGCAAACGTAAAACAAAAAAGTGGTTTTCAGCCTCTGAGTTGAGACCTCTTTGGGGGGGTCCCATATCAGATATCCTGCTTATCAGATACATACATTGCAGTTCATAACATTGAAGTGGCAGTGAAATAATTTTACGGTTGGGGGTCAGCACAACATGAGGACCTGGTAGAGTGTGGCAGCATTAAGAAGGCTGGGAACCATTGCATTAGGGGATGATTATTGAGCAGCATTTACTTGCTGTTTTTGTCTACTAGTGAGTATTTCATTTTTGTTTTTGAGACAGGGTCTCTCGGTGTAGCCCTGGCTGTCTTAGAACTCACTTTGTAGAACAGGCTGGCCTCGAACTCAAAAATCCATCTGCCTCTGCCTCAGGAGTGCTGGTGTTAAAGACGTGTGTCACCACCACCCATCAAGTGTTTGTTATTCTGACGCATTTTTATCTTAAAAAAACCTTTAAAGATGGTATCGGAACTAACTAGTTTGAGTATATATTAGAGGAAAACAAGAGGATTAATGGAAAATGTAAGCGAGCTGTTTGCTTCATTTCAGTGATACAGGGGGCATGTGTAAACCCGTGTGAGCGTGAAATGAGTGAAGGAAGGTGGGTTGTGAGATCTGAAGAGCATTACATGAAATCATAGTAACATGTGTGAGAACAAGGGTTTAGCAAGTTGTACTTTGAGATAAATAAATAAATACAGGATGTTCGCTGAATCCTTGACACTATAGATTATTTTCCTTTAACAACTGATAATTATTGTTGGGCATGGTGGCTTGCACATGTATCTCACACATGGGGAGTTTGAGGCAAGAGAATCAACAATTGGAGGCCTCCCTGGACTATATATAGTAAGGCCTTCTGTCTTACAAATGTTAAAAACAAAAACCTAAAAAGCTACAGTAAAAACATAGAATTGCCTGATTTACCCTATTTACTAAAGGAGCAGGTTAAATCTGTACTAACTATGGTCTTAACCCAGACTTTCATGCTGTCTGAAGAGAACTTAGTCAGGGGTCCAACAGTGCTCTCAGACTGTGCTCAGTTTACTCACCAAGGGGGGTGTCAAGGGAGAGCTCAGCAGTCCCACTTACAGCCTCTAATTCAGATGATTTGGTTTAGGCATAAGAATTTGCGTGTCTCCAGTACTCGGGTTATTTTCATGTGGTCTGGGAACCACATTTTGAGAGCTACAATTGGTACATTACTTTCACAGACTATGGCATTGAAGAGCACCTTTGGGATGCAGTAAAACACATATTTATTTGGAAATAAAAGTAATGTATTTAACATGTTTAGTCTAGGAAGAAACCTAACTCTTACCCCTTCCATATGTTTGGTCATATTATTTTTTTCTTCAAGAAATGTCTAAACACAATATATACGAACAGCTACTTCTATTTTGGTTCAGTTTATTTTGTGCTTGTTTAGTTGGACACCCTTGTTTTACTCTAATGAATCTTTCTATTTAAAACACTAAAGAATTTCAGGTTGTGTGGTTAATTTAAAAATTCTCAGTGACATTAGTTCTTCAGGTGACCTGAAACTGTTCATCTTAGACACTGTTTACATGTGTTGCTTGATTTTATCAAGTACAAATTATTAAAGACAAAATTGATTCATTTTGTACAGTTACTTTGAAATGAATCAACTCAGTCTTTTAGTTCAGCACTGAATAAATAAATATAAATATGAATTATAGTGAACTCTGTTGTGAAAATTAGACTGAGGTTTTGGGGGAGAGATGATTAAAGATAAATGTCCTTTAAATGATAATGCACTGAAGTAATAACTATGTCTTGCCTTTATAAAAGTAAGCTATTCAAAGAGAGTTGGCTCTCCCGTGAGTAAGACCTGTTTCCTTTCTAAGGTGGACAGCAGCAAAGAGTCGGCCGAAGCAGCTTGTGATATACTGTCCCAGCTTGTGAACTGCTCTTTAAAGACACTTGGACTCATTTCAACTGCTCGGCCAAGCTTTATGGATCTACCAAAGGTATCTGCTGCCTTTGTCTTAGTCCCTTTTGCAGAGCATTCCAGTGAAAGCCCCAGCATTGTTGGTATTGACAGTGAAAGGGTAGCAAAGCAGTATGTGTAATGGAATCTGGCTACTGTTTACAGTGTTGAAAAATAGTATTTAAAATATGCTTTTAAAGAGTGTTTAATGGGAAGCAGAGGCAAGCAGATCTCTGTGAGTTCGAGGCCAGCCTGGTCTTCAGAGCAAGTTCCATGACAGCTAGGACTACTACACAAAGAAATCCTGTCTCAAAAATCCAAAACAAAACAAATTTTTTTTTCATGTGTATGAGTGTTATATTTGCATGTAAGTATGTGCACGTCATGTGTGTCTGACACCTAAGGATGCCAGAAGAGGTTGTCAGATCCCCTAGAACCTTGAATTGCAGGCAGTTAGGCTGCCATGTGGGTCCTGGTAACCAAACCTAGGTCCTTTGAAAGAGCAGCAAGTACTTTTAACTACTGAGCCATCTCTCCAGCAGCAGTAAAACATGCTGTCACGCATTACTTTGTTCTTCATTGGTACAGCTAAAGAGTAAGTGAGTTTACAGAAGATTGTGTAGCTATTGGAAGTGCTAAAAGATGTGAAATAGACTAATAACCCTGCCTGAACCAAAGAGAACCATGGACGCTTCTTCCTGAGCCTTAGAACGGGTTGTTGAAATTAAAAGTCAAAAGTAGAGAATGCTAGTATTGAGCAAGTAGGGCCCGCTTATTATGTACACACTTCTGGTAAATGTAATGAAAAGAGTATTTTTGAGGAAAGTTAATGTCAGCATACCTTGAACTGTCTTACAGATTTTATTTTAGACCGTTTATTCTTAGGAGGATTTAGCTGTTTGTGTTAGTCTTATACATAATCAAAGACTAGTCTCTACTATACAACTGTTCTTTTTAAACTTTTTTTTTACATAAAGTTGGTGTGTGTGTGTGTGTGTGTGTGTGTGTGTGTGTGTGTGTAAATCGGGACAGGGTCTCAATAGGTAAGCCTCGCTAGCTAGAATTAAAGGTTTTCACCAGCTTGGGTTGTCAGGCTTGTGGTCTTACCAGTTGAGCTATCTTAGCCTACAACTCTTCTCTTTGAGACAGAAAAATTATCAGAATACCTCCTGAGAAAGGCCAGTTGATAAAAGCTGCAGTCTAGCTTGCTAATGCTCAGTAGGTTAGTATCTAATAATTGTGTGTGTGTGTGTGTGTGTGTGTGTGTGTGTGTGAGAGAGAGAGAGAGAGAGAGAGAGAGAGAGAGAGAGAGAGAGACTGAGACTGAGACTGAAACTGAGAATTATACCTTTATACCTAGGGCCTTACCAGTGTCCTACCACTGAGCTGCATACTCAGACTAGCTAACAGCAATAATTTGAAGGTTTTTTTTTTAAAGTATACCACAAAGTATACTTTATGCTTTTTTAAAAGTATACATATATGATATGTAAGTTAAAAAATTAATTTTAGTTTTATGTGTATGAGTGGAAGGATGGGTGCCATTTATGTGCCTGGTACCTATGGAGATCAGAGAACACATCGGGTCCCAAGAACTGGAGTTGCACACAGTTGTGAACTGCCATGTGGGTGCTGGGAACTGAACCTGGGTCCTCTGGAAGAGCAGCTAGTGCTCTTAACTGATGAGCCATGTGTCCAGCACCAAAATATGTAGACTCATCTCACAGTTCATTTTGCTAGAGTGCTTCAGGAAGGAATATTTAACGTGAATTGTAACTCTAGGTGACTGTTGCAATTGAGTAACAGAACCAAATGAAATACTGTGATTTCAAAACCTCTGTTTGATTTTAAGTTTCATTAATTTGTATGTTTTAATTTGGAATGTTTTCTCATGAGTTAAAAAGGAAAATGAGACTCTGGCTAACATTTAAGATTCTTAAGTACCTCAGTCAAGTCCCAGTAACTTGGATCTAGCTGTGCATAGATTTCGAACTCTTACTCCTGTCCTAAATGTGGATGAAGCCAAGTCTTCTACAGTCCAGAGGCTGCCCAAGGGTCTTGCGTTAGGAAATGAGTTACATACAGTGTAGTGCCATCTGCTTCAAGCTCAAGGGAAAGGAAATGCTCTGAGTTGATATTTTACATACCTGCCATACTATATTTTTAAATTGTGGTGTATATAAAGTAAACTATATTATAAAGCATGTTAAACATAATTTTATTTTTTTTATTATCTGGGGCTCTCAGTTTGCATATTTGTAGTGCTAATTTAAGAAATGTTGATGTAGCTAGAACTGCCTCAAATGCTCATTGTCCTTTTTGCCTTTTTTTCTTTTTCCTTTTTCTTTTTTTTCTTTTTTTTTTTTTTTTTTTTTTTTGTAGAAAGGATTGAAATAAGGTGTTCCTATACTTTGGCTATCCTGAACAGAAGAGAAAATAGAAGAACATATGTGACCATAGCTAAATCAGGACAATGAGGAAAGAAGTTAGCATGCAGCCATGGGCTTGCTAATAAAGAACTGTGATCGTGGAAGATGTAGTTGAGTTTGACATGAAGATACTGTGATGTTAATGAATAAGTTATTTAACCAAAAATTTCGGAAATCAGTTGTTTAGATGCAGTAAGGCAGAAAACAAGTTAAAGATTGTGACCAAGGAGGTAGTATTTCCTTGTACTTCATTGTCTGTTAGCATGGCTTCGTCCTCTGACACTGCTGTGGAGATTCTATTAAGGTAGGTTCAGGGTGAGGTTGGTTCTATAGACATGTGTTGTATTGGTCTTTTTTTCCCTTTCCCTAAGTATTTGCCCATTGATTATAGCTTATTTTAGCTCTGATTCTCAAAGTCATGCACTTTAAATGTGCTGTAATCCTTGTTTTCTTAAGAATTTTCTTTGATCAGGTAGATCTCTGTTCATTGTATATAAGAAGTTAAAGGATATCCTATAATATAAGTAAAATACATTAATATCAGGTCTTGAGAATCTTAGATACAGTGTTTTGAGAGGGTTATAAATTTGGGGTTTTTAAATGATTTTTGCTTGTTTTTGTATGTGCTTCCTGGTCCAGTTGAGTTAGACCTTTGAGTTGGTTGACCTCAGTTTTGATGATTGTACCACTAATTTCTATGTTTTTGTTCTTTCCCGTGTAGTGCAGTGTACAGGACATTAGCTTCCAAATACGGTGGCATGTTGGAGGGAGACTCTTAGTCTGGTTCCAGGTCCTTTTGCTCTCGCTGAGGTTGCTGTGATTTAGAAATAGTCTGAGGCCTGCAGTGACATTTTCTCCCACAGGTCCAAAGGCTCTTCTCAGAGGTGGAAATTAGTCCCTCTGACTGTGCTTTGGTAACTTCATGCGGGGTGCTGCCTTTTATGGTTCTGAAATTCTTCCTTCAGAACAGAGCGCCAAGCCTAGCGTTGTAAGGAAACCTTGTAAGATGCCATTGCTGACGAACTGAACCAGTGTTTTAATCTTTTGTCTTTCAGTCTCACTTTATCTCTGCACTGACAGTTGTGTTTGTAAACTCCAAATCCCTGTCCTCACTTAAGATAGATGACACCCCAGTAGACGATCCGTCCCTTAAAGTGCTAGTGGCCAACAACAGTGACACACTCAAGCTGCTAAAAATGAGCAGCTGTCCTCATGTCTCTCCAGCAGGTATGTCATGTCTTTATCAGGCATATTTTAGTAAACTATATTGCTTTTCAAATTAAGAAAATTGTTTAGTAATTCTGTTAGTGAGCTTGTAAATGAATTAACTGTATCTTCTTCCTCCACATGAAAATATTCAGTGTCCTAATAAAAATAGGACAGTATCTGCAGCAGTCCACCATAGACTGATTTTCATTCTATTTTCGAATTGTTTTATGTGGAAATTGAGTACAATATGTGCTAGAAAATGGATGAAATGAGAAAGGGAGGGGGAGCTTTTAGCCACTTTTTGCTGGGGCAGAATATCTGATAAGCAGCCTAAGGATGAACGAAGAGTCTAATTTCGCTCACAGTTGGAGGGTGCTGGTCAGTCTCGTGAGGAAGGTGTGGTGCAGGAGCATGACGTGGCTGGTCTCACTGCCTCATCTGCAGTTTGGAAGCATAGGTGAAATGGGGCCCGTCTGTAAGACCTCAGGCCTTACCCCAGTGACTCATTTCCTCCAACCAGGCTCCGGTCCTGAAAGTTCCACAGCCTTCCAAACCAGCACTAACAGCTGGGGACCAAATGTTCAAACATGAGTTTCTGAGAGACATTTCACATGGAAACCACAAGGCAACAACTGTACTTGAGCTCCAGGGGATTGGGTCAGAACTGTCTCAAATTCCCACTAGTAGGGGAGAAGAGGTGTAAGGAAGTCTGATTGCCTTTCTGAGAATGCTCTTTAAAACTTAGATTTTAGAAATAACATTATAAAAGGTCTTTTCAACTACTTTTATGTAGAATTTTCTAACTATTAGTGCATTGTCCATTTTGAGGTTTAAATCACAACTGGTTTGTACTGAAAAGTAAGTGTAAACATGGTTTTCCTACTTAGTGCTTCATTGTTGATGTCTCCCACTTTTGAATCCCTCCCTGCCTGTATCTGTGTTGTTCAGCAAAGTCTTTCTGTGTTTGTTTTTCTTTCTTGCCATAAAAAAGGTTTGAATTTCCCCCAAAGAAATGACTCACTGTTGAATAGAGAACACTTGGTTTCTCCAAGACCACCCACAAGGAAGGAGGGTCTTGGTGATAGGCATAGCTAGGCCTACTGTTGTGTTTGCCTACTTGTCTCAGTCTCTAGATTATCACTGAAAACATTACAAAAT
The DNA here is from genome assembly GCF_018167655.1 of Microtus oregoni. Classification (NCBI taxonomy): domain Eukaryota; kingdom Metazoa; phylum Chordata; class Mammalia; order Rodentia; family Cricetidae; genus Microtus; species Microtus oregoni. Next base: position 36,526,151 of record NW_024543060.1, on the reverse strand, counting down.
AGACTTTGGCAACTATTTTCTGTGAGACCTTGATCACAATTTATTGTCTGTTATGAGGCTGAGAGCCATCTTCTGTAGCTTTATAGTGTTCAAGGTCCTTTGTGTCCTGACCTCTGCCAGCTTGTTTGTTCTTTACTCACAGGTCCTATGGGCTGTGAGCACTGAGGGGCTGGGGTTATTTGTTTTGACCTTCCCAGTGTAGTCAATACACTGTGTCTTGTAAAACAGTCTTTAGAAATTGTCTTGCCTATACTCATTAATATATCATCTTCATAAAACTTTTATTGAAAAAGGATTTGTGAACCATATAATTTATAATTCATGTAAAATAGACAATTATTGACCTTTATTGTGGTGATTAGTAGTGTATACATCATCATCACTATGAATCTTAGAATATTGTCATTATGAGCGAAAAGAAGCCTGGCTATCACACCCTAAAAACTCAGCTATCCAATCCTACCTAGTCCTAGGCAACCACTATTGCATTTTCTTTTTCTGCAATTTGTCTAAACTGGGTAGTTCCTATACATGGAATTGTATCGTGTGTCTGTCTGTCTTCTGGTTTCTGTTATTTAGCATGTTTTCAAGGTTGTTTTTACTATATAATTGATTAGAATTTCATTATTGTTGCTATGTAGAATCCATTATAAGTTTATAGCACATTTACTGTTGACCAGTTGGTGGATATTTGGGTTGTTTTCTACCTTTTGATTAAAACAGATAGTGCTTATGTGAAAATTCACATACTTTTGTGTGGTTGTATTGGTTCTCTTGGTGTGTATAGCTAATAATAGGGTTGCCACATCATGTAGTAGCTGTTACCCACGTGAGGAACTGTCCTCCTACATGTCAAACACTGGCTCTAGGACAGATAGCTTCCTCATTAGACAAAGATGTACTCTGGGAGTTCCAAACAAAATATGATAGCTGGTTTCCAGAACAAAAATGATTAAACCCAAAATACAGGATGAAGGTGGAGAATTGCCATCATACAAACTTTTTGTACATCTTTACTGATGCTTTTTATCCTTTTCATTATACCTATCCTAGTTGGTATATACTAGTACAATCGTGGTTTTGATTTACACACAGACACCCCGACCCTGCTGCTACCCTTTCAGGCCTCTTAATCTTTGAACTCATTATATAAACGAGGGTAGCTTTCAACTCATGGTGATCCTCCTCCCTCATCTTCCCAATTCCTGGGATTACATGCATGAACCATAATGCCTTGATGCCTTTTCTTGATAATTTTGGTTTGTTTTTTTTTTTTGGACAGGTTCTCTGTATGTAGCCCTGGCTGGCCTAGAACTCAATGTTTATCAGGCTGGCCTTGAACTCTCAGAGATGAACCTCCCTCTGCTTCCTGAGTGCTGGAATTAAAGCATGGGCTACTATTCCCTGCTATTTGGTGACTTATTTTTCATGTGCTTAGTGGCCATTTGAATATCTTCTTGGAGAAATGTCTATTTGGATTTTTGCCTATAATTTTTCCTTTGCTTATTTTTAAAATTGTCTTTTTATTATTGACTTGTGTTTGTCCTTATGCTGTTATGTATTTAAATGCTTATAACTAAGCATTAGCTGTCTCTGGCTGCATAGCTAATTACATATGCAATATCTTATACTAATGCCTGATTATCAGTTCCACAGTTTATAAGGCAGAGTTGTAGGCAAGTTTCAGATGGCCTCTGTGCTTAGGGTCTTAGGCCACAATCATTGTCTGTCAGGCTGGACTCTTGCCCTGGAAGCTCCAGGGAAAAATCCACTTCCATTCATTCTTATCCTGTGGGTGAGTTTGTGGTTTTGAGGTTGACATCTCCTTTCCTCACTGTTTTGTGTGGTGGGGGGTGGTCCCTGTTAGAGTACGCTTGCTTACTTAGCTTTACTTTTTATGTGTAAAAAGTCATTTGATACTGTTAACATGGATCTATCTAAAACTTGCGTGTCTTAAAGTTAGCAGTTAACAGTTTGACTCATTTGTTCTCTGAGTCTTCACTTCCTCTTCTGCATCTGGCCAAGAGTAAACTGCTTCTAAAAGAGCTCATGGTTAGATTAGGAGTATCTATATAGTTTTTTTTTTAATTTTTTTTTTTTTAAGTTTTTCGAGACAGGGTTTCTCTGTGGTTTTGGAGCCTGTCCTGGAACTAGCTCTTGTAGACCAGGCTGGTCTCGAACTCACAGAGATCCGCCTGCCTCTGCCTCCCGAGTGCTGGGATTAAAGGCGTGCGCCACCACCGCCCGGCCTATATAGTTTATTTCATAAGGCCAGTTGTGCCATATAGCACAGTACCAAGATAGGCAGGGTATCTATCACCTGCCAGATCACAGATCTTTGAGGGGAAAGGGCATTTTGAGAGTTACAACCGGCAGCTGCTGCAGTGGTTTCTCTCGTTTGCATCTTTGCAGTTTTCTAAATGTTAGAACAGGAATTTGCAGTGACTTAAGTAGTGACCTAGAGGTCTCTTCCTCCTCCTTGGGCTGAGTCTTACTTTGTGGGTCACTTTGTCCCTTTTCTGATTACATTGCCTATTTTCACCCACTGCTGTGAAGCTGTACTTTATTGATGGACCTATCTAGATTTCTTAAGCAGTAGTTTTACCTACCATCCCCTGCTATTTGATTTACGAACTTACAGTTCGTTTTTGTATTCTAGCTTTGCTGTCTTTAGCTAGCTATCTTTCTGCTTTGAACTAGAAATACTATTTAGATCCTACAAATCCTATTATTTGTAGGCAAACGTATTTAGTACTTGTGAAAGAAATAGTAATGAAAATGTGTATGTTTTGTTAGTCTTGCCTGTTTCTAAACGTAAGAACTGGATAGAATGTTGGATAGAGTGACATTTTGGAGCAGAATTCTTAAAGGCCATTTTGGAGATTAAATACTGATTTTTGGTAAAGTCGTCTGTTACTAGAATAATAGTTTGGGTGAATATGTCTTGAGTGTGGGAAATGTTTAAGAAATTGTTTTCCTTAGAGCTCAAAACTCATATTAATGTTACCTTTGACTCATTTGAGAGTGATATTTTCATATTTTCTAGAAATTTGACAAGCTTATTAGTACTATTAGTTGTTAAATTATAACCATTTGATGTTTTTTTCTGATGTAAATATTCTATTTATATTAGGATTACATTTGTAATTTCAGGAACTATTCTCATCTCTGTTTTAGTTGAATGTGGAATTTTTCTTAAACTGTAAGTTTAGTGTAATGATTTTTTTATATAATATGACTTCTGGTACTCCAAAGGACTATGAGCTTGGAGCCAACCCTGGGCTACCTAGTGAGTTATGGGTAAGGAACAAACAAAAAATGACACTGTACATTTTTAGAATAAATCTTAGTTATGGCATATTTTTAAAATGACATTAAATAGTTTTCTTAAGTTATAAATGAACAACAAAGATAAAGAATTGGTTTCATATTATAAACAATATGATGTGACTTCTAATTCATTATTACAACTAAAATTTTAAAAATTGGTTTAATTAGTGAAAAGGGAAATACAGCTATTTGATAGGACTTGATTAAACATTTAAACAGATAAATGGTACAAAAACTTATAAGTAATTGGGCTTTTTTTTCTTCCAAGGTATTCTTTGTGTGGCTGATCAGTGTCATGGCTTACGAGAACTGGCCCTGAACTACCATTTGCTAAGTGATGAGTTGTTGCTCGCACTGTCTTCTGAAAAGCATGTTCGCTTAGAACACCTGCGCATTGATGTTGTCAGTGAGAACCCCGGACAGACACATTTTCACACCATTCAGAAGAGCAGCTGGGATGCCTTCATTAAACACTCGCCCAAAGTGAACTTAGTGATGTATTTTTTTTTATACGAAGAAGAATTTGACCCGTTCTTCCGTTATGAAATACCTGCCACTCATCTTTACTTTGGGAGATCAGTAAGCAAAGATGTGCTTGGCCGTGTGGGCATGACCTGCCCGAGACTAGTAGAACTGGTAGTGTGTGCCAACGGGTTACGGCCCCTGGATGAAGAGTTAATTCGCATTGCAGAACGTTGCAAAAATTTGTCAGCTATTGGGCTGGGGGAGTGTGAAGTCTCATGTAGTGCCTTTGTTGAGTTTGTGAAGATGTGTGGGGGCCGCCTGTCTCAACTGTCCATTATGGAGGAAGTGTTGATTCCTGACCAGAAGTACAATTTGGAGCAGATTCACTGGGAAGTATCTAAGCATCTTGGCAGGGTATGGTTTCCAGACATGATGCCTACTTGGTAAGGATTGCATGATATAGGGCATGATGAATAAATAGCACCTTAATTTTAAGAAAATGTATTATAATAAAAGTTTATTTGCTCTAGTTCTGATATAATTCTACTATTTTATGGCACAGAAATTTGATATCTTTGGTGAGCTTAAAATGAATGATGTTTGTTGGAAGACCTATAGTTTGGGTCAGGTAACTCCTTTTTTGTAACTTAAGTTAATCACAATCAAATGTTTAAAAATTAAAGTGTGGTTTCATATTTGAAAGTAATATCAAGTTATATGAAAATGAGATCATTCATAGTCTGAAGGAAACAACATGTATATTCTAATATCTAAGAAGTATACTAATAGGTTTTCTGAGATGTTCTCTATGCATTTTTTAAAAAAAATGTAAACTTGACGTTTTAGGTCTTCAGTTATAAATACACCTGTTATAAGGTGTTTAATATAGCTCAGGAAAGTGAGCATTTTGTGAGAGAAATGTATGGTATAACTCATAGGAGGTTGGTTAAATGGTTTCAGATATTATGAAGCTGTTTTAAAAATTAAGATATAAATATCAGAGTATTTAGAACACTGATGAATGTGGCAGTGGTCGTTGAGGATGGCACACAGCCAGGACTACTCTAAAGGAACCAGTGGAATCGAGAGGTAGTAGTAGTTTGGTATGAACCTTAGGTTTTCTGTGTAATATGCTAAACCATGTGAGCTCTTTTCTGTTATATTATTAACGTTGTGGTGCCTGAGGCATTGTATGTAAAGGAATGCTTTAATCTTTTTTTAATCTTTGTTTAAACTAGTTTTAACTATTACACAATTTAAACAAAAATCTTACTTAAAAGCCAAATTGAAATAATTAAAAGTAGAACTTTATAAATTGTTTATGAATAGTTTTCATAAAAGAATATTAGTCTCATGTGAATTTTAGTGATGGCTTATGCTTTAATTTTGGAATTACATAGGTAAAATAAATATAACTTTAAAAATCAAAAGGAGTATATGTACAGTTCAGACACTAAATTTAAAAGATATATAAATATATATATATAAGTTCAGAATAATTTTTGAGTAAATATTACTCAGTGAACTGGAACATTTTAAAAATATCTGCAGTTTTGTGATTGTTAATCTGGTTGAAACTGGTATTTTATATTTAAGTTATGTAGCTTTTCATACTACTTTCATATGAATAAAGATAAATTCTATCAGAGTGTAAAAAATAGTAAGTTTTGGTTATATATAGTTTTTTTTTCAGGTACTTTATGAGCTTGGATTCTAGGCACTAGTGCAAGAGATGTCTCTCCTGAGAGAAACTAGAAGTGATTTACTCCAGCAGAATACTTCAATGCCTGACATGGCTTTCTTTAGTAGTGCAGCCTTTGAGAGAACCCTGATAGTTACAGAAGCTAACAGTCTTAAAAACAGGTGAACTTCTTGAGAATAAAACAAAATGTGGCTTTCTACACAATTTATGCTTTCCAAAAATGATATTTTTCAGCCACATATGGATGAAAAGAAAGACTGACCAGAGCTCAGCAGTAAAAGCAGCTATTAGAATATCTCCCTCTTCCTAAAGAGTAAGAAACTTTGACTATATGTACAGGAAATACCTGTGTTAGGTGTTTTGGTTTTTTTTTTTAATTTTTTTGAGCAACTTTGGAAAATGGATTTGACGGTATATAATCAGTTTTACTAACCAAAGCTTTATTTGAAAACTTACTTTTTGTAAAATTGAATTACATGCTTGAATACTTCAAGTCACTTTATAAGCAAAATGCATAGCACTTAATTTGTTTATACTGTAAAATATATGTTAAATGGTTTTATCAATTTGAGAATAAAGATAGTTACTAATGCTGTTGTATTTTTATAACCTTAAAGAACTAATCAAATACACATTACAAAGCTATGAATTTTAGCTTCATATGTATTATTTGATAAGTGTTTAAACACAGTAGTAGACTGGCTTGTTTGAAGATACAAAATTAAGGCACACTGAATTTGTTCTTATGCTCTAATAACTATGACGTTTCCCATGAAAGTGATTAATAAACATAAGGACTAGATTCTTCATCTATTCAGAATGAAGCTGTACTCAGAATTGTGAGTTCAAGAGATTGCTGAAAGGTGGTGAATCCTCTTGGCAGTTCTCAGCGCCCACATCTTGCCATAGCTGTCCAACTCCAGTTCCTCTGGCCTCCATGGGCACCTGCACTCACTTCCTGTCCAGACTCCCAGACACCCACATTCATTAAAACATAAGGATGAATACTTTTAAAAGTTTTTTAAAAGAGTTTTCTTTAAGCTAGCCAGCCATATTGGAAATCTATATAAGTAAGAATAGCTTTTTAGCCATAAATATTATTTTAATCTACTATCTTAAATAGGTTTCAGAAAACAGGTCCAATTTGGTGTGGTAATGTAGGCTACTCAAGTATTTAAAAATAGGCCTTGATAACAGTAAGTTAATAAACCTATTTGTGCAAAACTTATTTATATTTGAGGCCAGTTTTAATATTAACAAGAAGTAAGAAAAGTCCACCAGTCTGCTGGCCAAAACTCCTTTAAGAAGAGAAAGCATTTTCCGAGACCAAAAGCTGACTCTTGGAATTAATAATTGCCCCCCCCCCCACACACACACACACATACAGTGTAAATACTTAAATTGTTTCAAAAAGGAAGAAACTCTTGAAGGCACTTGGAAGAGCATGAAGCTACCTGGTGTGTTTGTTTAAAAAGTTGGCTGGGTGCGGCGCAACAGACCTTTAAGTTATTTAGAAGGCTACGCCAGGAGGATTGCAGTTCGAGGCCCACTCAGGCTACCAGTGAAAGGCCAGCCTGGCAACCTCTTCTCACAAATAAAGGAGGCTGTAGAGATGCGCTCAGTGGTAGAACACTTCCCTCCTATGTGTGAGAGAGCCTAGGTTCACCTTACAGAAACTCGGGGTGTTTTTATTGTGCATTTCCACTCCCCATTACTGTCTTCCGCTCTTGCTGGATCCCCTTTCCCCCAGCAAGCTTTTCTTCTACTTTAATGCCTTTTTCTTTCTTCTTGGGACTCACTGAGTTTAATTGGAGAAGCTTGTCTGAGAGAGTAGGAGACTACTGAAGCATGGGCAGCTAATTAGTGGCAATACCGCTGGAAAAAAATGACTATCTTCCCCAGCAAACAGTTTATTAGAGAGGGCTGTGGCCTCCTCAGCCGCATTCCCCAATCTGGTGGAATGTTTACTGCCCCATCTAGGGCAGATAAACACAGATGCTGTGAGTTCCTGGATGCAGGAGCCATGGCCTCCCCAGGTGGCAGCATTTCATAGCCCTTGCCATCCTCTAGCTAGTGAGTTGTTTCTGCCACCTCGTCCATGACGCCGGCTGACCCTTGGAAGGAACGACAGATGTCCTGCTGAGGGCTGAGCACTAAACTGTGAAGTCTCAGCACTTTGACCCAGGTATTAGAGACCTGTCATTTTTTTCCTTCTGATTCTTTTAAGGAACCGTTATTGAGTACTTCTGAGTGCTGATAGTAGTTATTGCACCTTTTAGCTGTTTTCTTCTATCTGCAGTAATAGATATTTACCTTATAATGGGCTAGATACATTTACTCTGAATCCCTAATATTCGGCTTTAACACAGAGATTTTCTAAAAAGAAATACTACACATTTGTAACTCGAACTGACAGAAACACATCATACACCAAACGGCCACAGAATTTAATTTGTAGACCTGTTCTTTGATGAGAGCAGGAGAGTGAAACTGGCCAGGCAGTTTAGGGTAGGAGACCCCCCCCCCCGAAGGAAATATTTTCCTTGGCTTAAAATCTGAAACTGTCCTTGGCCCTCTGCACAGCTGTGTCCTTGCCAAAGCCAGACACCAGAAGGGAGGCCCATCTCTCTCCCTGGTGGGCGTGCCTGTCTGGAGTCTATGCCGAGCAGCCTGGACCTTCTGATGATGGGGCCATCTGTCTAGTCCATCCCCTCGTGCTCATTTCTGCTGCGAATTCAATAAAAAGCCCCTAGATGAGCAACAGTTCCAGCTCTCCCATTTCCCAGAATCTGCATGGCTACACAGCTCTGCCTCTTTTTAAGCTCCCACCTGTGAGTTGGTAACAAAACTGCTTTCTGAACCCATGCTCTTGTTGCCTATGAACTGCATTCTTTGGATTTGCACCCACGAACTCAGAGGCCACTGGCTCAGACGTTTCCTGTGGCCACCAGCTTCAGACACCTGCAGTTTTGAAGCCCACCCCAAAGCAGTACAGAAAGCCGCCTTCAAAATCAGAGACACCCCATTGTCCCCATATTTTGGTTTCTCTACTACTATTTCCAAGAATTTTCTGAATCATCTCTGCCTCGAAGTTGTCCTCCACCTTACAAATACATTTCACAGCTGACAAGCACTTGGGAGATCACGGGAATTACGCCTATCACAGGCTTTCTTCATTTACTAAGCTCCACAGTCAAAGACCCGGCATGCTTTTTAACACAGTAGAATCTCATTTGAAAAGTCACATTCCATGTGTATGTTCCCTGCCCGCTGTGCTACAAACCAAAGTCTGATTTAAAAGGACGTGCTTGGTACAAAACTCTTTGCTTATCACCTCTGGGCTGCTGGGAAATACTAACTTTTCCAGATAACTCAATCTGGTGTAAGTTAGTGTTGCCTAAGTCTGGCCACTAGATAGTGGTAATGTGAATAGGTTCTCTCTTACACCACATTCTGAAGGTGATCAGGTCAAAGAGGCCACATTTTGGTTTGGTTTAGGCACGGTAATGAGAAGATAAACTGGTGGCAGTGGGAAACGGTTCCCTCTTTGTGATAGTCATCCAATTGTGATTCCAATTATCTGGAGTCACCTTGGCTTTCTGAGGCTTATACTTGTAAACAATAAAGAGTAAATTCCTAGACAAACAGGGTCAAAGATACAAAGTCGAAGCCTCGGTTTTTGTCTTTTGTTTTTATTAGACTGAACAGGAACGACAGACTGGTAACACCTAGTGCACAGATACACTGCTGAAAAGTGTCTGTGCATCCATTCATTTAACCTGAGAGAAAACACAGTTCCGGGTTCACTTGACCTCTCTAAGCCTTGACTTAACGCATCTGGGCCAGCAGATCTGTATGAGGAGGCTTTCTATGACAGCTCACAATAGTGTACTGACCTCTCAAGAAGCACTCAAACAGTAGGTGAATTGAATAACTGGCACATTTGCATATTACACAGACTCTTTTTCCATTATTGTGCTGGTGTGTTTTTATGAGTAGGAGAGAAGAACAAAAGAAAAAAGGTGGGTTCAACTGATAAACACGGGACCTTGAGAGCTTGTCTAATGCCCGTAGTACAAGCATAATGAATTAAAGGTCCTCGACAAAATCCCATCCTTTCCAAGAAAGCGTACCCTCTTCACTGTGCTAGCCTTGCTAATGGGTGAAGAACCAGAGGGCTCACACAAGAAGTCAGAAGTACATTTCGCCCAGCCATGTCTGCAGCCAGGTACTTCCATGGCCTGTACTGGAAAACTGCTGAAGCAGACAGTATTGTCTGTCAGCTCAAAGTCCCAGTGATTACGAGACAGGAACTGACAGCCTGCAGTCTAAACTGGACAGCTTGTGTTCTTTCAATCCCAACAGTCCTCTGAGACCATGTATGCATTCAGTGTGCCCTTCCTATGCCAACATGGGTGTCTGCAATCTTCCTATTCCCGGCTGATAAATCACTTGAGGCAAGGACACAAATCTGGAGATGTTAAGTTGCTTCTGTCACAACAGCCAGTTAGTTGCTAGCCATTCTCAAACGCTGCCCAGAAAATCTGCTCTTTCACACACCGTATTTCCTGTGTCCAGAGGCACTGCTCCAGCAATGGGTCCAAACCGGTCTTCGAGGTTATGTGACTAGAAAGCAGACAGACCTGGACCCCAGAGTTGCAATAGCTGTAACAAGAGCTATTCTTTAGATGATCAGGAAGCCCTTAGACAAAGAAACAGCACTGCTGCAATAGAAAAATGTCAGCACTGGATCAGTGAACTCCACAGCTGGTATCAACCAATTCCCAATAATATTGAGATCTTAACACATTCACTTTGGCCTGTACAATTATGGCTTCCACTTCTTTCCAAGAGTCTTGAACTGTCAGTACACTGCACCTCCAACTGTGAGCACTTCACCTTCCTGCCCCGAGGAGAAGAGAATAAAGACACAAAAGTAAAGACACCCCTGAAATGGGTGTAGGTGGCTGGAGAGAGCCATGGACCGCAAGCCTCACAGGTCAGGAAGTGGGCGTCTGCTAGGCAGAGGGATTTCCTCGTATGTTATTTTGATGAAGGGGAATTTCATTGGTAAGAACCAATATTCAAAGTTATAAAACAGATAGAACTCTCTGTGCATAATCACTGTATCAAAAATTTTCAAGAGATTCAACAGAAATTGTCTCGTTGACAAGTGTGGTTTGAAGAGGTTATAAAATTTTTTTATGACGGAAGCAAGAGTCTTGTTTCCTTTTGGCCCAAAAATAGAAGTTTCGTTTCCCAGGTAAGCAGGTTCTCCGCTGTAAAGAAATATTCTTGTATAGTTTGTTTCTATCTTCTTGAATTCTGCTCCGAATTCAGCCAGTTTCTCGTAAGTCCTTAACACAAATTTCGAACAGTCGTACGATTCAAACCATGTCTCCGCCCCTTTTCCGGGGCTGGCCCGGACAGTCCATGTCTCATAATAGATCCCCGTGTCATTGTCCTGCTTCACCCACTCCGCCAGCTTGTTAAATGTGTTTCCTGGTGGAAAAGGCAACAAAATAAACTGCTTACAAAATGTGCTGAGACCCGATAAAGACCAGGATGAATGAATAAGAAATACTTAGACTTCAAAACCTGTATCCCACAGCAGGAATGCAGGCGTAGCTACATCCTCTTCTAGCCTTCAAGGCCTTTGAGTTGCAAATACAAGATACAATGGGGATAAGATATAAAGGGGACTCTTAAAATTCTGCAGTTATTAAAGCTAGGCAGTAGCTATCTCTTTCTTTTTGGCAAGTCTTGGGTTCAGAAGCAAACGAGAAAAGGGAAGCAAGAATTGAAGCAGGAAAGGCGAAAGACAAAGAAAGACACTGTAAGAACAAGAGAGAAGGGCAAACAGATAAACTGGCAAGAAGTGTGGGATGCTTAGTAGGGCCTGGCGGCTGAGGTGCAGCTCCTGCCTAGGCTTAATGTCTGCTTTAGAGTTGGAAGCATGGTCCTTAGTAACGTGGTAAAGCAGGCTTTGCAAACACTATGTCATAACATCCAGAGAAAGTCATGAGACAGGATTAGTCATAGGCAAAACTGAATTTACAAGCTTCAAATTCTAGCAGATGGAAGCATTTTACAGAAGAGCGGTCACTACTTACTATGATTCTCAGGTTATGTGAGGAGGAAGGAAGGTGTGAATTAGCTTGGGATGTAAGACAGAAAGCACTCATCTGCTGAAAGAGATGGGTTTTCGTCAGGTGAATTAGGAAGTAGGAAAGACTAGAAAAGCAGTGATTGTGTTAGAAGACTGTGGGTTATACTTAAAAGACCTCAGCTGTAGGCGTGGCCTGTTCCATCCAGCTCTGTGACTGAAAGTGTCAGTCAAGTCACTGACTGAACTCACCTGTTAACACTTCCTTACCTGTAAAACCCAAGGGCGAGGTCTTACCCTCTGCCACTGAATTATGTGTTAGCGCACCTTAAATTGTTGTGTAGAAACTAACCAACAGACACTGATTGGTTCCTCGAGTCCTGGGGCTTATGGGATAATCAGCATCACGAATAACGCTCTCATTTCAGCACCCTGCTTTTGTGGACAACGCCATGCACATAGTAGGTTTACACGTAGTGCAAGCAGACCCCAAATTCTTCACAAGAGGCAATGGGCCAGTAAGGTAAATGTGAGGCAAGGTCACATAAGTAGCTCCTGACAAAAAAGTTCCCATGATAAAGCAATCAACATTGCAGAATGTGGCGAATGCAAAACTACAGTGGTGTCATCAGCTTTCCAGATGAGCACGCAGACATCACGCAAGAGGACGGGAGACGTATCACAACACATATATCACGGAGGCAGTGTACCAAAATGCTTAAGAGAATGAGCAGGAGGGCTTTCCTGTCGGAGCTAGAGTCCCGTCACTACGCTTGGGTAACTTTAATCTTACCTCAGGTTCCCTATCTGCACAATGGAGGAAACAGTAACGATTCTCTCAGGAGTCTGACTCTGGTAAGTGACATGCTCTAAGTGTGGCATTCAGAACAAGGCCAGACCCAGAGGAAGCAAGCCCTTAATGTTTCCCCATGTACAAATAATTTATAGCCCCTATTTTTTTCAGATATAGTTAAGAGGACTTCCCAATGGGGCATTTTATGGATTCCCTAACTGTTGTTTCTGGGGACTTCAATTTAGCTATACAGAGCATTTGTTTCCTTATGTCTCTCGTGGACAGAGCAGATGAGCCATACATCTCCTAGCAAAGCTCTGCATCCGGACCCATTTGCTCCACGGTGGGTGGCACCAGAAGCACAGACTACAATGACCACCATGAGGCCGAGCATGAAACCTCCCGCTTGCATACCGATGCGATCGTCCACCTGTGCTCCATTTCTGAAACTTACCGGATATGGTCGCGACTAGAGCTAATGTCCCATTCTCCTTCCAGTGTCTGTCATCAATTCCTTCATAAAAGCAGGCTGCTCCTTGGTTACACCAGAACGGAGCATCCGTTTCAGGCCGAAGGTGTGGAAATGTGCAGTTGCCAAGCTGAAAAAGCTCATACCACTCCATTGTGTAGTTCTTGCCCGTCATTGCGTTCCTGAATCCAATAGCATCGTGCATAATTTTCTGTGTAGAGATAACGCAGGTGTAAGCGCGTCTCTGGAGTAACCACGGGCTCAGGACGCCTACTAGGAGAGACTGGTACACAGAAAACGCACACCATGGAGAACAACTTCTGTCACTATCCTTGCGGTGACCCCGCAGCCCCTCAAACCACTGGTTTTGGCAAGCTAGGGCTCGTTTTAGTAAGGATGTGAGCTATCTGAAGACCTGGGGAATGTTCTCACAGCTTACAGTAAGCAAAAAAAGCCATCATGAATATTCCAGGAAAGTGTGCACCTACCTCCCAGGGTGATTGTCAGCTGGGAAAGGGCTCACAGCAGGGCTTAGAGACCTGATTCCTGCTGCCTTGCCCTTCTCTCATTCCCAGGAGCTGGGGACAGTAGGGAAGCTTACTTTGTTGCCATGTGACTCCTCCTGAGAACACATGTCCTCTTAGAGCCAACAGAAACAAAGTCATTGTTCGCAGACCCTAGGGCTACATAGGGAACTTACTCAAGTTGTGTCGTCATGAGCCTGACCAACTTGGCTTTTTATGAACAAAAACATATCCTGGTTAACAAACTTAACAAGAACCATGAGCAATAAATGGAGCTACGTAAGTCAAAAAGCAAGGTCTGTACATTTAGGGACTGTCCCAGAACTATGGACTATGACAGACTGGGTCTTTGTTTTCTTTTGGGCAGGTGTTGGGGTCTACACGCTAGGCTCTTAGGTCAGAATGGTGTCTTGGTGCCTCTAACATGGAGTTGTGCTAAGGCCTGGGGTCCATTACAAGATCCTTCATAACAAAACATGTTAAGGCCAAGACACTGGTTACTCGCTGGAACTTCTGCTTTGTTTTTGAGACAGTCTTATTGTGTAGCCCCGACTGACTCTGAAATAGTGATTCTCTTGCTTGGACCTTCCACGTGCTGGGATTACAGGTGTGCAGCATCATGCAGATGCAATGGTGACTCTTTCTGACTACCAATTGAAAGGTGCTAAGAAGTCTGTCATGGGAGGGAGAGATGGCTGAATAGGTAAGAGTGCTTGCTAGACACAAGTTAAATCCCTAGTACCCAGGAATCTCCACTTTTGTCTGTTTGCTTGAGGGGAGGAGACAAGCTCACTGGCCAGGCCGTTTAGACGAAAATTCAAGCTACAGACAGTGAGAGACCCTGTCTCAAGGGAGTAATATGACGAGTGACATCCAACATGCGCCTTCAGCCACTTCATGCTTGTGAATAGTACACACACACACACACACAAAAACTATAGATACAAAGTATATCAATAAACATGATTACTCATTTAAGTTAAATAATAACTAAATTACTTAAGCAAAGTTACAAGATCAAGATGCATTCTTACAAAGTGTCCCAGGAGGTCTCCATATTTAAATTCCCAAACAGGGGTTTGTAGTCTTAAGACTTTGATGATGTCATTGTCCTTCATAAGTGGGATGGTTGAGCCGGTGGGACAGAAGGTGTACTTAGCTTGACAGTAGGGGTCTGGCTTCGGACGGAAAGCGAAGCGTCTAGCGAGGAAGAGAACCGCCACGTTAGATCTTAAACACATCAGAACCCCAAGTTTCCTTCCAGGCTTGCTTCAGTGCTCTGTGTGTGTGTGTGTGTGTGTGTGTGTGTGTGTGTGTGTGTGTGTTGCGGGCGTGTTACATGTAGTATGTGCACATGTCCAGGTGTCTTTCCTTGACGTTACACCTTGATTACACTAGACTGGGCAGCCAATGAGCTTCAAGAATCTGCCTGCCTCTGCCTCTCCCTCCATAGGCTAGGGTTACAGGTATGCACTGCCATGCTGGTTTCAGTTCATGCTGGTTTCAGTTCAGAGAATCCAAGCTCATGGCCTGGGGATTATGCTGTGGGCACTGAGCCATCTCCTCTGTCTTCAATATTGTTTAGGGAAAATATTTAAAGCTTAGACCATATAAACTAAATATAAATGTGCATTTTACTTGTTTTCATATATACATTCCCAATGATGTGTTAAATATCAAATCATAAAGCAGATTTGGCATTTAAAATTAATCATTCAACTAACATTTCCCGAGGAACTGCCATTTACAGGACTATACTGAGAAGGGGAACAAAAATTACAACCCTGTTCCCTTCCTCACCAAGCTCGGAGCTGGGGCTTGGAAGACATTAAGTCAGGCGGTAGCTGTGGTAAGAAGTGAGCTAAGGAAACAGAGACCTAAGCACAATGGAGGAAGAAATCAGTTCCAACCGTTGGGATGCATGGTGCTATTAGGAGAAGGCACCGGGAAAGAAAGCGAGGCCAGAAAGGGAAAGAGAATTATAAGATAGGAAATAGCTCAGGGGTTCTCAACCTTCCATGACCTCATACTGTGGGGACCTACAACAATAAAATTATTTCATTGCTACTTCATAGCTAATTTTGCTACTGTTATGAATTGTGATATGTAGGATATCTAATAATGAGATCCCTGAAAAAGGGCCATCCAACCCTACTAAAGGCGTTGTGACCCCCAGGTTGAGAACCACTGAAATTCCAGCAGTGGCAGACTAGAATCCATACCTCAAGATAAGAGCAGGAAGGGTCTAACAAGTCTGTCATGGGAAGTATGAAATGACATCCTACAGCCCCTGACATGGGGACCTTGTGCCCTGAATAAGTTCGGGGATTTAAAAAAGCAGATCTGATCGGAATGAAGAGACCAAAATAGACCCTTAACTGTACAAGTTAGAAGAGTCACGGGGGGGGGGGGGGGGGGGCTCAAATTCAGGCAGAGTCGAGTCAGGAGAAGCACACTTGGTCCAGAGTCACCTCCCAGGCCTGGCTGCACTGGAGCAGACACAGGAGGAAGAACACCCAGATCACAAAGGCAGAGTATTTTATTACAGTCTGAAAACAGGAACAAAAACTTTTTTAGCTGGCTTAACAAACATATAGCTTCATTACCCACAGAAAAATCTAGTTTAGGTCAAGGGTAAGTTTATAGGTCTAACTCAAGTGAAATTTTCATAAAGGTAAATATGCCCGTGGCCAGGAGGGTGTGTCAAGTTGGGGCTTGTTTGGAAGCAAAAATCAGTCGGCCTCCTCCTGGTGTGAAATAAAATACTTTCAGATTTACAGCCTCTTCCTTGTTTTATTGGATATTTAGTTTTTATTTCTTGTGAATGTTTTCATAAAAGTCAGTTTCGGACCTAAACTTTTTCTTTACATACATTAAGCAGAACCAGTTCATGTACAGAACACACAGATATTTAAGTCTGGCAACAGTTGGTTTTCACTGGAGATGATCCTGCCAATGATAGTGCTGCTATCATTTCCTCTTTTTGGTTAAGGGCATGTGAGCATGAAGATACGGAGTAATTTTCCTAAGACCACACCGAGGAGAGGAGGGGCTGGTCAAACAGATCCGATCTAAGGATGGACGCAGAACCAGGAACTCCCTGGCAGACTATGCCATCCTTCACCGTGCTCACTCTTATGCAAAACCATTTGTTTTCAGAAGCTGTGGTTCCTTCCACGGTTCCTTCCACTTCTTGATGTCCATACTCTCTCTCTCCCCTAACAAGTCCCCTCCCACGGGCTGTCGAAACTCAGCTAGGTCAAAGACTCCAATCAGTTTCTCAGGTCCAGAGTCTGCACCTCCAGGTAGAAGTGGACCGGCGAGGTGATCCTGTTTGTCCCAAGGAGGAAGTTTCCCCAAGTCTGGAATTTAGAGCAGTAAGACTGGGAAATCCGAGGCACACCTGAAAAAGCGACCTCCCTGTAAATTCTGCAAATATTATGCAAAAACGCTGGTAATAAAGCAGGAAATAAATTTAGTATGCCAACCGTGTTTTAACCTGCTCTCCGAGTCAGTCGGTTGTACCGAAAAGCCACTCAGTGTAGTAATGTCACTCTCCATTCCTCCCAGGACTCGGGACTGCCCAGAATCGGTGAGGACCCCTCAGCTTCCAACTAGCTAGGAATTGCGTCCCCAGTGTTGCTCTGTGCCCGGGTCCCCAAGCACGTCCCGGGGTCGCTCTGCACCCTCCAAGTCCCGGCCAAATCCCCTTCCGCCTCACTCACTTGTAGGGCACGGGCCAGCGGTGCCCCGAAGTCGGGGATGCGCCCAGAGTCGCCGCCAGCCCGAGCAGCGCCAGCGCCCAGCGCCAGTCCGCTCCGCGTCGCCCTGCGCGCGCCATGCACGGCCCCCCGAGATCCCCCGTGGCTCCCGGGCCCGCGTCGGTCTAGCGTGCGCGCCACCGCGACAGAACAGACGGGAGCGCGCGTGGGCGGGCGCGTGACCTCAAAGCGCGTGACGCCTCTTCTGGCCGGGCCTGGCCGGAGCACCTCGGCGCCACCGCGCGTGCGCCGGAAGCCAAGGCAAATGCTTTGTCCTCCCGGAAGAAGCTTGGGGTTGGCAATGCGAACCTCACTCCAAGCAGCGTTGTGGTGTGAGGCTCATTCTCGGAGAGGCGCCTGTCAAAGGTTGGAGATGTTTCATCCTTGCTGATAGAGTTTCCAAAAGAAAAACCCAAGTCTGTGAAGTTTAGGAGACAAAGTTTCTCAATGACTGAAAGAGCAGGATGCCATTATGACTAGGGTTGGAGAGAGATACTACTTCCTAGAAGTTCTCAGACTGATTTTATCTGACTTTTGTTTCAGGATGACGACTAGCCAGGCAAATCTGTGAAGTCCAAGCTAATCTTTACTCTCTCATTTATAATTCGATGAACACATGAATCATTATTTTCCGAAGGGGCTCCAGGTTGCAAAAGGGTTCTATGGAATACGGAATCTTGATGCACTAATTTTCCAACCACATTTTAAAGCAAGAGCCAAGGAAATTTTATTAACGAAAACGGAATGATCTCCTCAGGTTTATGGTGCTTGTATACACTCTTAATCCCAATGACAAGAATAATAATGTCTTCGAGCAGCAATGATTCTAGAACTGTTTTATCTGACAGGTGATCGATCAGGTTAGTGAGACATTGGAGGGCACAGGGCCCGATTGGGATAACAAGTGGATATAGTATCAGAGGGCCAATGAAGGCAGAGGGCCATTTTAGCCCAAAGGGCCAGTCAAACAGACACTGGAGGAAAAAGACATTATCAACGGGAACACCAGCCACAGCTTTTAGAACATTAGTGGGGGATGTGCTATTTTGTCCCCTGTAATCCTTGCGTATTTTTCATAAGAAGCTCCTATTCCATACAAATATCTTTTTTAAAGCCCAGGAATCGAGGGATCTCTTCTCACACAAGAGTTTTCTCGTTAACTTTTTACACAAAGTTGAGTTAGACAGCCAAACCTTGGAAAGTTTGATTTTTAACGGTCCTTTTTCAGTCACTTTCCACCTCTGGAGGTTGGGCTCCTCTTCCGTGGGTTTCTCAGGTGACAATCTTGAGGTGTGAGCGATAAACTCAGGCAGAAATATCAGCAGTTTTGATAGCAGTAGGCACCTGGAAAGCACAAAGTAAGGTCCTTTCCATTTAGATTCAAGCCGGTAGGTTTGAAGCAGTGGACAAAAACCAACAGCATTTCCGGGTTGGAAAGCGTGATCAGGTGGGCGGTGCCCAGTATGCTGAGCCGCCTGGACCTGAGAATCTTACCGAAAGCTGATTGCAATCCTCAATCCTTTTAAGGACTCAGAGATTGGAGTGGGCAATCTGATAACAGTACGGCACCTAGGCGCATACCCGAGGGGTCACAGGAGGAGGACTATTTCATATGTGGTCAACTTGTCTCTGTCTGGGGTACATAGGACTCTGAGAAGGGCGTAAGGCAAGAGGTCAGCCATGTTACCACCAGTAACTTCAAGAGAAGATTTAGTTTAAAATCTCCTGTAATGTTCTTTTCATCCTCTCTACCTCTCCCAGGATGATACATACAACGGAGTTTCCAATTTATATTAAGAGCCTTAGAGAGCTATCGCGATAACTTGGCAGTGAAGGCCAAGCCATTGTTGGACCCCAGAGATACGAAGAGGCCAAATATGGGAATAATTTATACGAATTTCATAGGTACCATTTTGGCCATTTACATTCGGGACAGAAAGGTCTCTAACCAGCCCGTGATATATCAACAAACGCCAGCAGTCCTGGCTTGACTTCAGTGAAGTTCATTTCCCACAATTCCCTGGGTACTATACCTTGACTTTGTCGGCCTGGAGGAAGCATGTCCTTCTTCACATTTACTTGGGTACAGGTCAGGCAGTGGTCTGAAATGCTCTGAAGTTTTTCTCAGTGTCCAGGTAGACATGAGGGGAGAGGAGTCCTTAGATCTTAGGTGACGCAAAGCTAGTAGCCATATTCTTCCATCAGGCAAGCTCCCCAGCATCCATTAGGGCCCCTCAAGCCTCCAAGTCAGAATGTGGCTTTCATCTCTTCTGGGTCATACTCAAGAGCATCTTCATCAAGACAGAGTGGAGGCTCAGCAGTGGTTCTAGGACAATCTGGGGTCTGGGCTCCCAAAAACAGCCTCTTTGACAGCTAGAGCTGCATGGTTGTTACTCTGAGTTTGGGGGCTTTTTTCTTTTTGCTGTCCTGGTCAGGGAATAATGGATAGTTCAGTTGGTAGCCAGATGGCCTCTAGCAACTGGACAATTTAATATTTATTTTTAATAGTCTTTCCCTCTGAGGTGAGTAAGCCACTCTGTTCATATATCTGCTCATGAACATGTGGCAAAAGCACATGGCTGTCTGTGTAGATGTTCATTTTTTCCCCTTCAGTCCATCTTAAAGCCTGTGCCAGAGCAATTATTTCTGCTTTCTGGGCAGATGCACCGTTGGGCAAGGCTTGTGCCCAAATGACCTCCTTCTGGCCTGTGATCACTGCCAGCTCTGCAGACGTGGTTCCCTCCTGAATGAAGCTGCTGCCGTCACTATGGAGATCTGTATTTCTGGTAAGATGAACGTCTGTCTGGTCAGGTCACATACCCCAGATGACATACAGCATCACCAGGCAGCCATGGATGGGTTTCTAAGGGTTGCCATCAAGCACCGGGGTGGCAGGATTAATGGCTAAGGATTTATCAAAAGTCAGTCTGTCCTTATCTAAAAGAAGGGCTTGGTTCTGGGCCAGACAGGCTTTGGACACCCACCTGTTGGCGGCATCTTTCAGCAGGGCTTCCATGGCCTGTGGAGCTGTTACCGTTAGCATCTGTTTCAACGTGAGCTTTTCGGCTTCTTTTATGAGAATCACAGTGGCTGTGCTGGCTCTTAAACAAGGAGACCTTCCAGATGCTCAGGATCCAGTCTCTTCTCAAAGAGACTTAAGCTATCAACCTTTCCTAGGGACCCAGGGCCTGAGTCAGGACCCCCTTGGCAATGCCCTTTCTTTCATGGACATATTGGTGAAAGGGCTTGGAGATATCAGGGAGAGTTAATACAGGGGCTGTACCAGGGCCTCTTTTAAGTTCTTAAAGGCCTATTCATGTTCCTCAGTCCATTCCAAAGGGGCATTGACCCTGGCTGTAGCAGAGTACAGGGTTTGGGATTTCAAGCAAACTCAGGTGTCCAAAGATGGTAACATCCACCAGTTCCGAGAAATTCCCTAACTCGTTTCTTGGTGGTTGGGCTTGGGATCTGCAAAATGGCTGCTATGTGGACCTGGGACAACAGTCTTTTCCCTTCTCTCAGTTCTTATCCCTAGTCAGTAACTGAGGGTGAGTGAATTTGTACTTTCATTTCACAAACTATATAGCTTGACTGGGCTAGGGTTTCCTAAAGGCCTTTGGTGGCTCACAGATAGTCCTCCTCATCCTTAGCAGCCAATAACAAATCATCTTCATATTGAAGTAAGGTTATCTCAGGGTACTCACTATGGAAGAGATTTAAATCCTGCTTGAGCGCTTCACTGAAGATGGTGGCAGAGCTTTCGAACCCTTGAGACAGTTTGGTCCAGGCTGGTTGTACTGATATCCCCAGTTTAGGGTCAGATGCAAAGATGGCCTGACTTAATTTTGAAGAGGGAGGGATGGAGACGAATGCATCTTTGAAGTCCAACACAGTGTAAAGTTTATGCTTTAGTAGTAATAAGCTTTGAAAGGTATAGGGATTGGGAACAGTTGGATAAATGGATTCGACCCTCTTGTTCGCTTCCCTCAAGTCTTGTACTGGTCTATAGTCTCAAGTTCCAGGCTTTTGGACAGGCAACAAGGGGTTATTCCAGGCTGACTGGCAATGAGTAAGTATGCCTGGTGTGAATCTTAATTCCTTCTCTCTCCCGATGCTCCCTTACCCCCCAATAAAATTCTCCCTGTGAGTGTGATCTACATGGAGTGTCTGTCTCTCACCCGCCATGGGGCTTCTTGGATCCAACCTGCCAAGGTTCCTCTCACCATATCATAACAATCATGCAGATACATTGTTGCCTACTTAGAAGGCCCACCCTACACGGTCAACTTTAATCAGGATAGTGGTGAAATCACATGATATTTACCTCCAATCCTAGCAAAGATGGCCACCAGTCATGTGACTGCCTAAAGATGGTGGCAACCCCTGTGTTGCTTATGCCCCAAGATGGAATAACACCATGATGCCTTTCAAACTACTCATGCAGAGATTTTTAGCTATCAACTCCCAGTGTTCCTAGTTTTAAGTTAACTTATCTCATAGATTTTTATAGATTTTTAACCATATCCAATAAACTTACAAATCTTGAGGTAAAGAATGTTTACATAAACCACGTCTTGAGAGTGTCTCCAGACAGAAGACCCACCCATTTTGTCCTCTGCCTCCATCTTGTGTCTTGTGTAAGCTATTTCCTGTAAGACATTCCAGTCCTCAGAAACAGGTAGGGGCAAAAGTAACAGGGTAGCCATCTGGAAAGTACAGGTAACCACAGAATGTCCTCACCTGAAGGTCAGCCGATAAGAAAACTTGACAAGCAACAGGTGAGGTTTGAAAATAAAACTTCCGAAAAGTCCCTAGGAACGAGTCAATCAGTATTGAGCCCGTCACCCCACACCCTGCTAATGTAACTTTCCTGGCTTTTGCCTTTAAATAATGCCCTCTAAAAGGCAGAATACCTTCTCTTGCTATTGCTGCACTGACAGGTCCCTGCCAGCTTGTAATTCACACATAATTAAACCTTGCTTTTGCATTTTGGTGAGTCATTCACCCTGGTGGACTTTTGGGGTCCCTACCTACTGCGCACAACACCATCAGGGATGATAACCTCAAACCTGAGTCACCCTAAACCTCCTTCCTTAGCTGATTTTGTTAGTTATATTGTCATAGCAACACAGTAATCAATACATCCTCTGCTTGAACTCTTACAAAGTAACCTGATGTTACCCAACCCACTTTTGGGATTTCTGTTTTCTTTTACCCAAGTTACCTTACAAAAGCTAATCTTTGTGCCATGCCATTAAATCTATTTTAGATGGAATGCTGTCCTGGTTATGATTCAGTAATGAAAGCCAAGTAGATTTTAAGTCAAATTTGTAGATATATCTTCAGACAAAATTCACTGGTATAATCTATTAAATTTAACTTAAAATTGAGTTTCAATACACATACTGGTTCTGAAAGTCCACCACACAGTTTCCTGAACTTAAGAGATTTACCACTAAGCAGCACCCCATCTTAACTACCCATATCAAAGAAAATGACGAGCACAAACCATTCACTGAGCAAAAGTCTGTTAGTGACAAGGTTTGGACAGAGATGATATTTGCTATACAGTCGTGCCCTGCGACAAACCCAGGGAACACTGGCTGGGAGACATGAGCACATTCTGAGTATGACATCATCAGGCAGAGATGGAGACAGACCTTACATCCGATGCTCAGGACCAGACCAGGCGCATTTCCTTAACTCAGAATTTTTATCCTGCTTTTACTAACAATGTTCATTGACACAAGCTCTTCCTTCTGCTTGCTACGGTTGTCACGTGGGCGTCTCTTTTCTAATCTGGACCTCTGACACAGTGTTCGGCCCTGTAAGTATCCTGTTAGGCCAAAGGCCAGAGGCAGTCTTCCAGGTGTGCCGCATTCCTCTCCTGATTCTGAGCAGGCCAAGGTAGACTTCTGCTTGGATGTAGATTCAGGGTGTTGCTAAACACGGGAAACGTAAGATCACTGAAAATATGCACTGGAAGACGGGGCTAATAATTTAATGATCCAGTAATAGAAGCAGGTGTTACTGGAGATTTCAGATCTTATTCTTTAATAATAAAATCAAATTTCTTTCAGATATTTTGTGTATAGAAGAAACACAACTTGTTCTAGACAAACAAAACAAAATGCAGCGTAAATCCATTTGTTACTATTTCTTTCCGGTCGTCATATGAGAAAATGAGGCTATGTATAAGGAACTCTGAAATTTCTGCACTGCGAGACAGCGTACAAATATGGAGCTCAGCTTCTATCCTGGTCAAAACGACTTTCTCACAACCTTTAGTGACAGTCTGGGCTATATCAAGACAGAAGGTTACAAGAATCCCAAGGCATTCTTTGCCCTCCTGTTCTGGTGCAGATGAAACAGAGCTGCCTACTCAGTATTCTTTGTTAAAAATACTTCAAGTTACAGCTTTAGAACTTGAGCAGTTCAAAATTTTATTGTAGAAAATGATCGTATATCAATATTGATATCTTTTTGGAAATAAGTTTCGTGGAAGTTACCATCTACTAGTCCTACAAAGAAGAGAATCCATTTATTTCCTTTGCTGTTTCTTATTTATTTATTTATTTATTAAAGATTTCTGTCTCTTCCCCGCCACTGCCTCCCATTTCCCTCCCCCTCCCCCAATCAAGTCCCCCTCCCTCTTCAGCCCAAAGAGCAATCAGGGTTCCCTGCCCTGTGGGAAGTCCAAGGACCACCCACCTCCATCCAGGTCTAGTAAGGTGAGCATCCATCCAAACTGCCTAGGCTCCCACAAAGCCAGTACGTGCAGTGTGATCAAAAACCCCTTGCCACTGATCTTGAGTTCTCAGTATGTTCAGCGAGTCCGGTTTTATCCCAGGCTTTTTCAGACCCAGGCCAGCTGGCCTTGGTGAGTTCCCGATAGAAGATCCCCATTGTCTCAGTGTGTGGGTGCACCCCTCTCGGTCCTGAGTTCCTTGCTCATGCTCTCTCTCCTTCTGCTCCTGATTTGGACCATGAAATTTCTGTCAGGTGCTCCAATGTGGGTCTCTGTCTCTGTCCTTTGCTGTTTCTTTTAATGATTATCCTTCCCAACCCATGCCGTTATTGAAAACTAGTTTATGATTCTCTGGCGCCCTCTATCATCAGAAGGGAAAATGGCAGGCTCTATAGGTTCTGCAGGGCTTACCTGACCCTTCTTAAGCAGAAGGGGGAACTCAGAGAGCTTTGCTGTCTGTAGCTAGGCAGGCCCAGCCACTGCGAGGGGGCGAGCCCCAGCACAGCTGCAGAAGCAGCTGTCAGAAGTGGATTTTGGGATGTTGCTCTGCTGCAGCCCAGCTCCTACCTGGTGGCTTCTGGGGCTTTCGAGCGAGCGTGGCAGTGAGGAGTCAGGAGCTAGGATGGTGCTGATGATGCAGCTAGGGAGGCTGGATTGTGACTTGGCCATTGGATTCTGAAGGTGAGGGGTAAGGTGGACCTGCTGCAGTTCCCCCACATCTTTTATTTTTCTCCGCCATTTTTGTCTCGTTGACTGTAGCCGACACTTGGCCCACTGCCCACTCCCCGTGATAACTGAGCTTTTGTGGAAAAGTGGGTAGAAAGGAGACCATGTTAGTATAAGCGCAAACAGGAGGGAAATGAGTCTCTGGCACATCTCCCTGCAGCAGCCGATGAGACAAAATCCTCTGCTCCTCTCTGCCAAGGCCTTTTTCTCTTCTTTCTATTCCTTCTTCTATTTCTTCTTTGTAGTGAAATACACATAGCACAGAGCTTACAACTGTAGCTGTTTTGAGTGTGTAAGATCCAGCGGACTACAATGTGGACCCACCATCTTCATCACCCAGCTCCAGAAGTTTCTCATTGGCTCCAGATGAAATTGCATTCATTAAGGGATAACTTTGTATTTTCTGTGTCAGCCTCTGGGCACATCTACTCTACATTCTGTCTGCATATGTTTGCCTCTTCTGGGTAATTCATAAACAGATCCATGCACTGTATTTTCTTCGGTGTTTAGCTTCTTTCATTGTCTTCAAGGTTCACTTATGCTAGAGCATGTTTGTAAGTTTCCTTGGGATTAATGCTACCACAGATGTGGGTATAACACCTGTATTAACCTATAGATACCAGATTTTCAACAAAGAAGCCACAAAAATATACAATGGAAAAAAGAAAGTATCTTCAACAAATGGTGCTGGCATAACTGGATGCCGGCATGTAGAAGAATGCAAAGAGATCCATAGCTATCACCCTGCCCAGGTCAGTCCCTGGTTGTCGGTTAAGTCTCTGTGAGCCCCTATGAGCCCAGGTTAGTAGATGCTGTGAATTTCTTGTGGTGTCCTTGACCCCTCTGTCTCCTACAATCCTGCCCCCTCTTCTTCTGCAGGATGCTCCAGACTCCGTCTAATGTTGGGCTGTGGTCAGCATCTGTTTCCATCAGTTGGTGGCTGAAGCCTCTTTGAGGACACCACGGTCTAGGCACCAATCTGTTCGTAGGAGATGGCCAGTTCAGGCTACATATCCGCTATTACAAGGACTCTTAGCTGGGGTCCTCCTCATAGATTCCTGGAGATTCCCTTGCTCCAGGTTTTAACCTGAAATTCCTCTCCTCTTTCCAGTAGTCTCTTTCAGTACTCTACCCCCTGCCGGAATCTCATCGTTCATGCTCACATCCTTACCCACCTTCTGTTCACTAATGAAATCTCTTCTGTTTCCCCTCCCAGGGACATCCCCTCATAAACCTCCTTGTTACCTAGTCTCTCTGGGTCTGTGGATTCTATCATATTGTCCTTTATGTTAAGCTAATACCCAGGGACATCCCCTCATAAACATCCTTGTTACCTAGTCTCTCTGGGTCAGTGGGTTCTATCATATTGTCCTTTATGTTAAGCTAATACCCAGGGACATCCCCTCATAAACCTCCTTGTTACCTAGTCTCTCTGGGTCTGTGGATTCTATCATATTGTCCTTTATGTTAAGCTAATACCCAGGGACATCCCCTCATAAACCTCCTTGTTACCTAGTCTCTCTGGGCCTGTGGATTCTATCATATTGTCCTTCATGTTAAGCTAATATCCACTAATGAGTGAGTACATCACATGCTGTCTTCCTCAGCCTGGGTTGCCTCATTCAGGATGATCCTTTTTTTCTAGCTCCATCCATTTGTCTTCAAATTTCCTGGTGTCTTTGTTTTTAACAGCTGAGTAATACTTCATTGTGTAACTGTACGTTTCCTTCATCCATTCCTCAGGTAAGGGACATCTAGGTTGTTTCCAGGTTCTGGCTATGACAAATAAAGCTGCTATGAACATAACTGAGCAAGCGTCCTTGTGCTATGATTGAGCATCCTTTGGGTATATAATCAAGAGTTGTATAGCTGAGTCTTGAGGTAGATCATTTCCCAGTTTTCTGAGAAACGACCACACCGACTTCCAAAGTGACTGTTTACAAGTTTTCACTCCCACCAACAACGGAAGTGTGTGGCTTGGTCTTCTTGTGGGACTCCTAACAGTGGAAGCAGAGTCTGTCTCTGACTTTTTTGCTGGCTTTGGGACCCTGCTCCTCATACTGGGTTTCCTTGCCCAGACTTAATGCAAGGTTTATTCTTAATGCAACTTAATATGCCATGTTTTGTTGACATCTACGGGAGGCCTGCCTTTTTCTGAATAGAAACGGAGGAGGAGTGAATAGGGGAGGGGCAGAAAGGAGGTGGGGGGATGGGCTGGAAGGAGAGGAGGGAGGGGAAACTGTGGCCAGGATGTAAAATAAATAAATAAATAAATAAATAAATAAATTTATTAAACTAATAAATGTATAAAAAAAACCAAATGCCTGTGTGAGTCTGATTTTAATTGCTCTGTATATAATGCATAACTCTCCTGGGACACATTCACTTAACTGTGTATTAAGCCTTTAGAGGTACTGCTATAGTGTAAAGGCTGAACTGTGCCTTTAAATATTAACTTAAAAATGCTTTTCAACATCTTTACTCCATTTTCTGGCTGGGTTTCCCCAGGTGGTCATTACTGATTAGTGACCAAGTTGGCCACAGATGTCAGCTCTCTTTATCTAAAGCCTAGGTAAGAAAATGTCTCTTAAGGAGCATCAGAGTTAGACTGGGGTCTACACAGCTGTTCAGGACAGAGCCATTAACATCCGGGTGGCTGGAGAAGTGTCCTGCAGCTCTGAGCCCCAATTAAGGTCTAGAGGAAGTAGGAAGTACGAGCTTATTTGCTGTTGATTAAAATGCAGTCATTGCTTCAGAACTTCCTAAGGGATCCAGGAGACCTGCACATGTTAACATGTTCAGTTCTTTTCTGTGTGCTGAATTACTGATTTGGAATAAATTCCATGATTTCTTTGCATACATATACGTGTCCATGTATATCAAGGCCCAAAGTTGATATCAGCAATCATCTTCAGTGGCTCTTCCATCTTATTTATTAAGATAGAAGTAATACTGAGTTGGAAGAGTCATCCCAGCCTGCCAAGTGCTTGGACTCCAACTCCCAGCCTGCCAAGCGCTGACCCCTCCCACTGGGTATTTAGGCTTGTGCCCCAACAAAGGAACACGTGGTTTTGGGTTTTGGGTTTTGGGTTTGTGCTCCCTCTGTCTTCCTTCTGCCTTGCTCCTGGCTACCCTGGACCGCCATCTATAAAACACGGGCATTTAATTTGGATTACTCTGGCTGATTGGAATTCCTTGCACCAGCAGAGAGGCTCTCTTAGGAGAGTCTGTCAATCAAACCTAGAGCTTGCCCATATGGCTATATTGTTAGCTGCCTTGCCAACAGGACCCCGTTTCCCCATTTTGGGGCAGGGATTACAGGTAGGCTGCCATGCTCACTCACTTGACATTTACGTAAGTTTCTGGGCATCTGAAATCTGGTCTCCATGCTTGCAGTAAGTTCTTAACTGCCAAGTCATCTTCCAAGCTAGAGAATCATTGTACTGTGTACATAATAAATAACTTTATTTATTAATTATTAATAATTATTTATTAATTAATAATTAATTATTAATCTTTAAAAATTAAAATTAAAAAAAGAGAGAGAGAGAGGGAGAGACATGTGTGGGAGGAAAGTGTCAAGAGAGCCCGTGGGGATGCAGGGACACGATGTGGCAGTCTTTAACTTCACTGTGCTTGCTGATGTTGTTGTTATACCTGGTGAGTTAGCCTAAAGCGGTGAGGTGAAATATTCCTTCTAATCGACGCTCACTAATCTTGAAACCGTCTTATGGAAAGTGCTGCATGCCCAGCCCAGCTCTGTTTGTTGCTTAGACTTTGCTGCACTTGAGAACCAATTGGGACCCTTTAAAAACGTGTGGCACCTGGGCCACACCTGAGACCAGTCAACTCTCGGATGGAAGGCAACATTAATGCTTTCCGATCCCCTAGTGCTCCATTCTGTAGACCCCTGGTTTCTCCTGGTTTCCAAAGCCAGCTTCCGAGGATGCATGCTGCCATGTACGTGGTGACAAGTGGTGGCGAGATGAAGGCCACACTTTGAAGCCTTCAGGCTTTGGAAATCACACAGAGAGTTTGCATTTTCCCTTTTAGCACAAGAATCACTTCTTGATCAGTGATGTCATTTCCTCAGATAAAAGGGTTATGTGTTTCAGATTTTTCCACTTGTTTATTCACTTATTCTCTTTACTGGAGGCAGGATCTTATCACATAGCACTGGACGGCCCAGGATTTACCGTGTAGACCAGGCTGGCCTTGAACTCACGGAGATCCACCTGCCACTGCCTCTCAAGTGCTGGGATTAAAGGTGTGTGCTGCTTACACCTAGTCTTGTAGTTAAACATTTTCCCCCCAAAATGAGGAATTTTAAAATTAATTTAGAGTCTCGTTCTTACAATGTGAAGACACTCTGAATATATCCCATAATGAGAATTGGAACTCATTATGGGGTGGTTGGTTTTGTAAACTTTAAAATCCTCTGGGAGACAAACCTTTGTGAGGGCATTTCCAGAGGAGATCCCCTAGGTGGGGCAGTCCAAGATGGGAGGAAAAAGCAGGGTGCCCTGCCTACCTTCCCTTTACCTGAGTGAAGGGGTATGTCGGTTGCTGCTATCGCCATCCTCTGCTGGCGCCAGACTCCAGCTTCCTTGAACTTTGGACGCGGTCTCAATACCGGTGACTCTGCAGAGAACTCCTTGCTTTCAGCACTAGCCTGGAGCTGCCAAGGCAGTGACAGAGGCTTCAGTCTCCTTTGCTGCTCTCTGCATGGGGAAGTGAGACTACATTCCAAGAGGGATTCTTAAGGAAAAGGAAAATAGGAGGCGCCATGGGACACTGTCGCCATGGGACACTGTCGCCATGGGACACTGTCGCCATGGGACACTGTCGTTGAAGTCTTCTTATGCACTATGGTTAAAATACAATGTTAAATCTCACAAAGCTGGAGAGAGGTGGGATGAGGAGAACCCAGTGAAATTTCTTGTTACAGAAAATTTTTGAGGATTTCTGTTCATTGCATTGGGTTGATCTGAGCAAACTTTGCAAAGACTGCTACTCTGCGGGCCAGATGCCTAGATTCCTGATTTTATATATAGGACAGCATATCTCGTAAACCTAAGAATTAATCTTCAAAGATATTTTTATTCTAGCACATAAATATAGTTCTTTGTTTTTACAAGATATGAAGTTATCTTAAATTCTTTTTAAGAATGTAGTTTTACTTTGTACCAAACTTGAACTATTTAGCATCTTGTTGCCATGGATAGCCGAGCTTGTGCTTTCAGAATTTGTATTGTTGATTAAATCTTGTAAAGAGCCCAACTGCTTTGGAAATATATTGAATTTTTACTTTCTGTCAACTGTTAATGTGCTTCTTTCTTTCTTTCTTTCTTTCTTTATTTCATCTCTCCCTCCCTCCCTCCCTCCCTCTCTCCCCTCTTTCCTTCCTTCCATCTGTCTATGTATGTGTCATATGAGCATGTGTAAGTGTGTGGAGGTCAGGGGTTGATGTTGGCCTTCTCTATTATTCTCCACCTTATTTCTGAGACAGGACAGTTTCACTGAACCTACAGCTCACTGATTTGGTTAAACTGGCTGGCCTGTGAGCTCCCATGATCCTCCGCACTCTGTCTATGCAGGACTGGGATTACAGGTGCAGGCCAGCATGCCTGGCTTTCTCTGCGGACGCTGAAGTTATGAACAAAAAACACCCTCAGGTTCTACTGCAAGGACTTTGTCCAGAGAGTCACCAACTACCCTCTATTCTCTCATCTTCCAACGACTGAAGACAGGATGAACAAAACATTTTCCAACACAAGCAGTTGTGGGTGGGTTTCTGTGGGCGGGAAAGGACGCCACACAGGCCACATACACTTGCAACATCCCCTGGAAGGATGTTGACTTTTTCCCTACTCTGAGTCCCCCTAGCCTTGCTCTATTCTGGATCCTGCCTGAGTTGAAATGGAAGCCACATTCCCAAGGTTTCCCAGGTTGTATCACAGCCCAGGGATTACTGTTTTTAATTGTGTTAGGGAAGGCTCTCCTAGTTTGAACCCTGAACACAGCTCAGTCCTTGGAAATTGGCAAACACATCTGGACAGGAAACCAGGAAGTGGAGCCTGACCAGAATGGGCACTAAGGGGGTTCCTTGTCCAGTCATACTAGATCGCTAGCTCATGAGGACAGGTTAGACCTGTTTCATTGATTGTCTTTCCACCTGTACTAGGGACATCCCTTGGCATGTACTAAGTCCTCACCGTGGTGTGTTAATTCTTAAGCGATAGGCTTGCATTTATCCATCTTCCTTGAAGATTCTAGGTTTCCAAGCACAAGCTACCATAGGCCTTATAAAGACACCAGCAAGGACGGGCATAAAGAACTGATCAGCAAGTGGAAGATGCTTCAAACCACTTAACTAGGTTAGCAGAAGCCAAGCACACGTGACCAAATACCACAGGACTCTGTCTGTATGAGACGTGCTGAAAAGACAAAACCATATTTTAAAAGCTCATATTGGGCTAAATATGGGAGGTAGGCATGGGGCTTTATGTCAAATACATGTGAAGGAATTTTTTTAGTGGTAATGGTAGTATTCCAAAACTCAGTTATGGCAGCGATAGCAGAAATTTACTAAGTACTTCAAGTGGGTGATTAATAAAACATCAATAAAAGTGCTAAGCATTTTTTTTTAAATGAAGCCATGTTCTAACAGTTTTGTTTTTGAGTAGCTGGAACATTTATTGTTACCTTTTTATTTGAATTGTAGATAAAACTCGAAATTCTATCATTTTATATGGTGATTTTCAAACATCCTGGGTTTTTTTTTGTATTTATTTTCCCCTTCTTTTTTCCCTCCCTTGGATTCTCATTTTTCCAATTATGTTTTTCTCCTCCTATGAACTGGGGAGTGACGTATTCTGCTGAAGTTCTCAGCTACCCAACACATTTCCACACAGATGCTTGCAAATCAACATCTGAAGCTAAGAGCCCCATTCTTTCTTTGAACACCTGGAATTCAGAGCACACTCACCATAATTGCTAGTGTGGCATCTCTATGTTGTATAGTTAATATTTTCATTACTCACACATCAACATCTTTCCCCTTTTCATTTTTATTGTATCTATGACTTTTTCCTGTCAAATTTTCTCAAAATAATTTTCAGAGCTAACAGAGTGAAACTGGGGGTCCTAAGCCAGACTACTTCCCTGCCCCATATCAGACTGTCTTTATCTCTTTAGTAGAGGGTTGGAGCAGAGGAATTCTTGGCTACAAATTCAGGATTACAAGTGGAAAGAAAAAGAGGCAATATTAGACCTGCTGATCACTCAAACCAGCCATTGCAGGAAGGGTTTGGCAGTACCTATCCTGTCTGGGCAGGCGGTGGCCCAGACCAGAGAGCTTGCTCCACCTGCAGCCAGCACCATGCCAGTTCAATTCCCTCCACATCTGTGAAGTTCCCAGAGTTAACAGATAATTACTCAGGAGAGATAATAAGCAGATGGCAGAGGACTCAGACTTTACCCTTGTGAATACACATAAGATCTTGTGTTGTTTGTTTCTAGAATGTTATCTGGAAGGTAGTGGAAATGGTCTCTCAAGACTATAGGACAAGACTCCTTCCAAAGACACATATCTCTACTCTGCTCTGTTCATTGCTGGGCGAATGGAGCAGCAGAGCAAACAACTAAATCTCCTCTGGTGCAAAACTGTTCAGACATTGGTAAGCCTAGACACTGTGTGAAGGAAGGAGAACATGTGGGGTAGTTTTGAGTCCTCCTCTTGGACAGAGGGTCCTTTCAGAAGCGAGGTCAACACGGAACAGTCGTCCAGGTCCTCGAGGCTTTCTACCACCTTTATAAGGCTCTCCACCGTGTCCTTGGACATCATCCTGGAGGCATTGGCTCGGAACTTCTTCTGCAGGTCCTCTTGGCTCAGTGGTTTCCTCCAGTGACCGTAGAAGGTATCCGAGCGCTCAGTGAAGGTGGTTCCGTCCTTCAGGGTGACGCTTATCTCACAGTACAGTGTGTTAAAGCTTGGCAGGTTGTCAGGAGGGTGTTCCAAAACCACTCTTTGGAGCAACTCTCTCACCTGTGGCCTGTTGATTTGCTCACTGCAGAAGGACGGAACCGTGACGCTACCATCGAGCAGCATGGCACAAGCCACGTACTGGAAGGAATGGCGAGCTTCATGCTCTGAGTCTGGGAAGGGCCTGTTTACATACTGGACATCGGGGATCCTGAGCACAATCCTCTCGATATGGTCAGTAGGAAGCAGGACTCCTTCCGGAATCACCAGGTGCTTTCTCACAGCTGCAGCGGCGTCTGCCACCCAGTGCGTAGCCAGATGTGCTGGGAAGCTCTTGAAGGCCACGTCCTGCTCATCCAGCAGCCAGATGTGAGAATCCAGGCTTGGAAGGTCTTTGGGGGAGTAGTTGGCATAGAAGGCCCCAAACCCTGACCCCAGGTCCAAGATGCGCTTGTTTCCTTGGAGACCCAGCATCGCTAGAAATGTGGCTTCCATCCCGTGCTTGGCTGCGTTACCGATGTGAAGGGGCTTGGTCTGAGTGGCAGCGTTTGCTATGGGTGCCCCAGCATGAGAAACAGCAATAGCTAGGGCCTCTCGACACTTTGTCAAGCTGAGTCCTAAATATTTGGATGCAGCAGCGGCACTTCCCAAAGTCCCCACCACAGAGGGAGGATGGAACCTGAAAGGCAAAAGCAAGAGATTCACCTGATGGTGGTTGGATAAGGAAAATGTGGTACATATAGAAAATGGAGTATTACTCAGCTGTAAAGAGAAACAAAATCATGAAATCTGTAGGTAAATGGATGGAAGTAGAGAATATTAAATTGAGTGAGGTAGCCCAGACCCAGAAAGCTAAATACTGAATATCATCTTTCATATGTGGACCCTCTGACCAACAACTCCTAGGGGGGTATCCCTTGCTTGTCATTGAGGTTTCTATTTAATAACACAAAGGGACCCAAAACAATGCAAGCTACTGCTATTGCTCTTGATTACCAATTGTCACCATATTGTAAGATCCTATTGCTGAAGACATCCCTCAGTTTGGATGCAGAACACAGAGAAACCAACCTCAGACTGACCAGGAAACCCTCTCTCACCTTGGAGTGGCATAAGTTATCTCATGGTCTTAGTAGCTAGCTTGGTTTTACAAGCCCAAGGGAAGTTTTCACAATCATTTACGAATCATATCTTTCTGTATAGACATAGTGCATGCTATACATCTGAAAATGGTCTCTCTCGGAGTGGTGATAACAGTCCCAGAGCCAGCCTTTAAGTCAGGCAGCTCTACACAGTCACTGACAGACAGAGGGCAGTGTGGCTCTCCTTGATGGGCACTGTCTCTGTACCTCTTTGGGATGTCTTTGGCTTCCTTGGAGAAGTGCATTAACCGTCCTTGTACTTCAATACCAACATTGAATGCCAGCAGCAGGTCAAGGCCAGAAAATTTTGGAGTCTGAGGCAGGGCTTCTGATAGAGCTGTGAGGACTGGCAGGACTGCCCCGGAAGGGTGGGTGGCTGGGTGCCATGTGTCATCAAAATCCATGGAGTGAACCTGTATGAACAGATACAAACAGCCCCCCTCAGAAATGCCCTTAAATGCCCTGGCTTTTGGACGGCCTGAGGATTTAATTTAGCAATGACCTTGAGAGGTTAGGGGCTCCATTATCTGAAATTACACACCACAAATTGACTGTGATTTTTTTTAAAAAAAAATTCATACAATATATTTTGATCATGGTTTCCCTCCTCCCAACTCCTCCCAGGTCCTCCCCACTTCCCAACCCACCCAACTCCATGCCATTTCTCCCTCTCTCTTAGCAAACAAACAGGTAAATAAAAAAACGCAAAACC
This sequence comes from Microtus oregoni, assembly GCF_018167655.1. NCBI lineage: Eukaryota > Metazoa > Chordata > Mammalia > Rodentia > Cricetidae > Microtus > Microtus oregoni. The sequence continues at coordinate 36,491,689 of NW_024543060.1, read as the reverse complement.
CTAACAAACTAGAATTTAAAAAGAAGTAAAGCAAGATACACAATTTGACATTGTTTGCAAAGGGAAAATTAGTTTTTTCCCAATGGAGTCTCTCTGGGTAAAGGGTAGGCCCCTGCCCAGTGCTAACTAACTGGCTGTGATTCCTAACCTCACTGTGGGAAGACAGAGGAAGACAGGACCATGGACAGGAGCCAGTGACTTCCTGGAGGATACTGAGTCCTGCCCTGGAAACCACAGCTCTAGCGAGATCTACATCCTCCCTCTCAAGGATGCTCTGGCCTTCTCCATTCACCCTTTAAACAAGTCACACTAAAAGTTTAGTATCATTTATTATACATTGGGCCATATATTTTTATGTCTCTGTCATGAAGTAATTTAAAAGTTTTATTAGAGTTGCAAGAACAGCAAAGAGCTCTCAAACCTACATTAGCTGTTAAGCTGTATTTTCAAATGGTTATTTTATGCCCTAAGTTTTTTCCCCTTTTCATTCTAGTTATTTATTTTTCCATATCTGAAACAGTAATAACCAGAAGTTCATTTACACATAGTTTTTATGTCTATCTGATGTGGCTGGTGTTTCTTATTGCCAAGCCAGTGGGTCTCATTCTGTTACTCTGAACTGCTGTTCCCACAAATTAGTTAGTATATCTCTTGAATACCAACATGTTTATATCTATATTACGTCTTGTAGGCTTTCGTTGACACACAGAAAATAACACGTAAATTATTTGCTAGATGAGAGGTTCTAAATTTTCATTGAGAAAATAGAGACACTATGTGGTCTTTGTTTTTTTCTGAATAAATACCCAAATGACTAAGTGAAGAGAACATTACTGTACAGAAAGATACTGGGGCCCACAGCAGAAGCATCAAGAAGACATTATGTCTGGATCCTGGGTTGCATAGACATCATATAGTTTGATATATCCATTCAAAGTCCAGAATTAGAATACCTTATTGGTATTTTAAAATCTAGATCCTTCTACTTTTTCTATTTTATAATTTGTTGGAAAAGTTCCATTTTATTGTGGAAACATGAACATGAGGAGAAAGGACAGGGCATGCCAGATTGCTGAGCCTCAATTATTGCTGAACCTCAAATTATTGTAAATAATATTCCTGCCTCTGAAGCTACAATGGTCTAACTATAGAAAAGGCTTGTGAACATCCTTACAGCGACGCCGTTCACAAAAGCAGCATATGTGGGTGGGAGCCTGAAGTCTGGTCGACCCCAAACGGTGCTGGAGGTATTGGAACTGTACATCTGGAACAGAAGCAAAGCAGTTAAGGCAACAATACAGAGTTGACATCTCAAGAGTTATCCTTCATCCTTGAGGCATCCTGGCATCAGGCTGCACCGAACCCTTAAGGGGGCATCCTAGCTTGTAAGGGAGATGAGATGAATCTGCTTAGTCCCAAGTCACAATCTAGAAGCTCCAGTCAGGTGAGGCTGGATCCGCTCTTACTTGGTCTTGGGGTAGATACTGGGGGTGGGAGATGCGATGGGGGGCAGATTAGCTGTCTACAGCAAGTCAGCCCTACTGAGAGTGGCTGCTTTGCCTCCCGCTGAGGTACCTGCTTTCTGCTCAGAGCACTTGAACAGACTTTTCTCTAGAGAATATTTGCATGGAGAAGCTGCCCATGGCTAAGTGTTTTATAAGATTTCGGGGTTGAAAAGTACTTTTAGTCATACAAATAAATAGTTGTGAGACATGACCAGTGAGCAGTGCTGGGCCTGAATTCGTAATGGGTAGGAACGGACTTCAAAAATCATAGGATGAAGCAGAGGGCTCATAAAAATGCACAGAGCAATGCTATATACGTCAAATGCAATCAGACTAAGGGTGGGGTGAGCTGAACACAGGCAGAGACCTCTGGAGCACGCTTGTGCGCACGCTTGTTTTCATCTTGAAAGAAAACTTTGGACTCCTTACTTTACTATATTGCGTGACTTTGTGGAACACTTCTGTGCCTGTTCCCAGGAAACCAACACCCAGAGAATCCAGAATCATCCTCTTGCTCCTCCGAATGACACCATCCGTCAGGTGGTCCACCTTCAAGCCGTGAACCAGGCTGGCGAAGCTCTCTGTGACAGACTTCAAAGAGAAGAAGGTTAGAACAATGCTCCACTCTGCTCTGAATACACTCACTCCTTTTGTTAAGAGACCTTGAGGTCAGGTTTTGCTCTGGGAGAGGAGGCCTGGTTGATGTGATTGAGTTTGTTTTGTAAAAAGTGGTGTGCACTAGACACTTATTCGTGAGGCACAAGGATGTGGAAATATGCAATAATTAAGGTCTTTGCCCAGTCACACTAATAACGCAAGCTGCTTAGCAGATGACAATGACAGAGGATGATGGAGGACAGTGAAGCGAAGCCTAGACAGAGCGGGAGGGTGGAAGGACGTTGTGCTCTGTGGTCACTGTATGTGGAAGGAAGTCTGCCTCTGCTCATAAACCAGATACAGTCTCCAGGGCAGGATGATCTGTTTCTTAAGTGGTAGGTAGAGGACTTTGCAAGTCCTTTCCATGTCAAGCCCTTCTACGCACAAGTCACACCTGTGTTTCGACATGCCCTCACAGAAGACAGCTCAGAATCTCCAGCTGGAAGGGTATGTCACCGCACGCCGAGCATGGAGTTCTTGCAATAAACTGTCCAGTACTTTCCCTTTCCTCATCTGAAGAACACACTGTTGCTTAACTTCCTTTCTGTCTCTGACCGTAACATTCACTGATTACAAATGGTAGCTGGAGGACTTATCAGATTAAGGAGTCCAAAGTGTTTACGGTCTCTCATACTGGCTTGCTGTCAAAGTAGAGTCACCGAAACAGAACCGGCGCCTACATGGAAATCTTCCGCGTTTGCTATTCTATTTACTAGTTTGACTTTATTTTACATTATTTTATTTTTTCTGAGGCAGGCTCTTTCTATGCAGCTAGCCTGGACTCACTATCTAGCTCAGGTTGGCCTTGAACTTTTGACTATCCTCCTGCTTCAGCCCTAACCCCATTCTCAGAGTCTTCAGATTTACCGGTCAGATGAAAGCAGTCATTTTCAAAACAACGGAACATTTGTAGCATCTTTAAGGCCTTGACAGAAAACGAAGGGAGCTTGGAGTAGGATAAAGCAGGAGAGGGGATGGCTGGGTGAGCAAAGGACGCTGCAATGGATGTTTCTGCTTAGGGCAGAGGAAAACCACAATCCTGCTTTTCGCACTGGTAAATATTCTGCTAAATCTTTTCCATGCAGAAGAGAGGGGGAAGAGGGAAAACAACTGACTCAATACTCTGCTGACTTAATTTCCAAGTACCACTTGAACACTGGATGGCTGAACAGCAGGTGAGGGGCACCAGAAGAGGTGTGGGTTCTACAGCATGCTCCTGTCACTTACGACCCTGAGACCAGTGGGCTCCCCTGTGGGTGCTGATGTGCTCAGTGAGCTAAAAAACAACCCACCCTGACCTTGAAGGCTGAGAGCGTCAGGGGCATGGTCACTGCTGCTCAGATCTCTGAGTCACAGTTCATCTCTACTTGCTTGACTTTAAAGTGGCATTTGCACATCTTTTCAGTGAAGTGCTGTGACTAACGTATAGATTAAAGCAGAGCATGGGGTCAGTTAATAGCAACGCCAGGAGCTCTTGTGAATTCATGATGCCTTCCTCTCTAAACTGCCAGTCCGGTGAGTGAGGCTTCTGACTCAGCAAGCTTACCCAGAGACCACGGGAATGTGACAGCCGACAGATAATTGGAGAGGCAATCTATTTGGATCACACAGAAGGCATGTATAAAACCAAGAGCTTGAGATTCAGCGAGCTTATCACCACATACTTCCTTGCTAGGAGTAAGCAATGGGATCGTGTCTCTCATTCGTAAACACAGACGAGAACTAACATACAGCCCAGACTCCGAGGAAAGTCAAAATGTTATTTCTGCAGCAGAGTGGATAACTTTTTAAAGACCAGCTGATTGAGAGAAGAAGAACCAAACCAGGGAAGCAGTCTAGGCAAGCTACAGCCATTTAACAATACCTTGAGCATCATGTCGTTCTGGAGGGGGAGCTCTGGCTCAGGAGAGAACTGCAGGAGGAGCTGCTGCTGGCTGTGCGCCTGTACCAGCTGGGTGCCTTTATACTCAACCCTTCCCTCTAGTTTCTTCTCTTTTGCTTTTGTTATAGCCATGGAATTTCCACCATTTCAACACTTCCCAAATGACCTCACTTGAACTTCTTTTGTAATGACGTACTGAGCTCACAGGAGGCTGTATAGTAGCCAGGATCTTATGATTGTATATATATCTGTATATGTGTGTGTGTGTGTGTGTGTGTGTGTGTGTGTGTGTGTGTGTGTATAGTTAAAAAGGAATGGACTGGACTGTCCATATGTGCTAGAGAACATATAGTAGACAAACACACACTCTCTTTACTAGGTACTCCACTCCTGGAAGTTTATTATAAGGAAACAGGCACAAATATGATGAAGGTAGAAATGGCCCCAAAACCCCAAGGGCAAGGAGTCCCTTACGGTGGCCTGTAGATTCACAGCTCACTATCACCAGTCAGTCTGGGAATGATGTGAATAAAAGAAAACATCCTGGATGTGTCTTACTGGACTTCGACCCTGTTTAACTGAAGGGAATTCATGCCTGGTACTGCAATGTAGTCACTAACCAGTGGGCTAGTGAGGCCACAAATCCAGAAGAGAACCTTCTACTGCCGTTTTTCTAAATGCTGTATCTTCTAGCTATATACCCACAGATTGTATAGCTCTTACCGCTCATTAAAGATGCTTCCCTTTGAAGCACATGGAGACGGTTACAGATATCCACAGCTAGTCAAAATGCAAAGAATAAACCAGTGTGCAGCACCCAACCTTAAGTGCAGTGAAACCCCTACACCTAAAGCTCAGGGGCAATGGTGAAAGAGGAGGAAGTAGTGTAAGAGTCAGAGGATCAGGATGCCTGCTGCTAGATAGTGTTTTCTAGACAAGGCAGGTAAGCTGCACCCGTGAAATATCAACAGTATGTTTGCCGAAATAAGACCTGTGTACGAATAACACCCGTTGACATTCATGCTGTGATGGATGGGGAAATTCCATATGACTCTCCCCAAATGAAGAGCTATAGGCAGTCAATGGCTTCTGATACAAGGAATATTGGTTTGCTCCAGGGATGAGCTCCCTGATATTATCCAATCAGAAGCAGTCAACCCTAAAAACATGAACAGTTAAGCAACCCTAAATGGACTTGTTAGAATTTTTATAAATACATGTGGTATCTCTTTCTTTCTTTCTTTCTTTCTCTCTCTCTCTTTCTTTCTTTTCTTTCTTTCCATCTATTATCCATCCATCATCTATCTATCTATCTATCTATCTATCTATCTATCTATCATCTATCTATCTATCATCTATCTATCATCTTCTATCTAGTGTGTGTGTGTCTTCGTTACCCCTTTATTGCTGTGTAGAGACACCATGTCCACAGCATCTCTTGTAATGGAAAACATTTATTGGCTCTGGCTTACACTTCAGCGGTTTAGTCCATTATCCTCATGGTGGGAAGCATGGCAGGCAGATACGATGATGCTGGAGGGGTAGTTGAGTGTTCTACATCTGCATATGCAGGCAGCAGGAAGAGACTTTTACACACTGGCCAGGCTTTAGCTTCTGAGACCACAAAGCCACCTTCTAGTGACACACTTCCTCCAGCAAAGCCACCCCAACTCTAACAAGACCTCCCAAATGACCGCCTATGGGGGTCATTTTCATTTCAACTGCCACGGTGTGTATCAATAATAAGAAAAGAGGTGGTGGGGAGTTTGTGAAGAATTGTGGCCAGAGATGAAAGGAGAAATGGAGGAGGGGTGGAAATAATGTAAATATGGAATGTAGGAAAATTATCCTCCCCCACACATGTACCAAATAAGCAAACCATTCGCCCTAACTGTACACACCCTCACAGGAAGAGCAATGGCAGGAAACGGACCATGAGACTTGACTGGGAACTTTTGCTGGACCCAGCGTTCTTCTCCGAACTCTTAGATTTGACAGCTCTTTCCCACTTGGCCCCACTGTGTCTTATTTCTCTTGCACACACATTTGGTCAATCGGGAGGCACCTGGTCAGGGTGGTAGAGGAGAAATCTGGAAAACCAGCCTTCACAGATTGTTACTTGAAGGCGAGAGAGGAGGAAGGCTTTTGGAGCCAGGTGCTCAGCCAGGCTGGATTCTGGCTTCCTGAACTCTCCTGGTTCTGACCTGTGTCCTGGCCCCCAGATGCTCCTCCTCTATGCAGGAACCTGAAGATGGAATTTTGCTCCCATCTGGCTCCGCACCTGGCCAGAAACTTGGCTCCTAGACATTTTCCAGAGAAAAAGCCTGCCTCTAAGGATTGCGGGAGAGGAGATAAATTGGCCAGACTGCGGGCTTCTGCCCCAGGCAGGAAGGGAACTTGATCAGATCCGTTTCTAGGACTCTACCTGCAGCTGGAGGCTGGGAGACTCATTCCTCCCTCGGCCCCCAAGGCTACACATTTTGGCTGCAGAAGGGAATTTATCGACCTCTATGATACACAGCTCCAGACCTGTGGAAACCTACAGCTCCAGCCTTTTAGACCTGCCAGAGACAGGAGAAGCGCCGCTCCTGTTACCCCGTCAGCAGCCACTGTGCAGAACTGCTCTGCCAGGGATGGATGTCGGCTAGCACCCCAAAGACCCCCAAGAGCTTTCAAACTGTAATACTTGCCAACAGACTTTTGGCTGTCACCCTGAAGCCTGCTGAGAGCTCAGGGCTATTATAACATTTGTAACTTCCGGCCTAGGCATCTGAAACTTATTGAGAGCATAGAGCTGTCGCACTCATTTCAAATCTCGTTTGGAATCTTGCTGTCCCCCCCCCCCCCCCCCCCCCCCCCCCGAGAAGCTCAGAGCATCTGCTTTTCTACCTGAGTTTTTAATTTCCCTCTGAATTGTTCCAATGTGGTAAAACAGGTTTCCTAGCTTCCCCTTTGCTACCCATTGACTTTAATTTTCGAGGATAAACAAGTCAAGAATGGGAGGCTGGAGAATTAGCCATCTCAGCTGGTGTAGGCGGGCATTCGACACACATTAAATGGGGGAACCTGTGGGGAGTCAACAGGAATCATTGCAATCAAAAGGACATTTTGGGGACGCTGAGAGGGGTGGACTTGGCCATGCTCCAGCTGTTGGGGACGTCTGTACTCCGCTGTAGTTCTTGAGGGCAAAAACGAGGACTCTTTAATCACTTCAGAGTGATTAGCACAGCTGTCGGTCTACAGGGTCAGAGGTCAGGCTTGCTGAGATGAGCCCGCCCATCCTCCTGCGAGGAATGTTGGTCTTGTTTCCTTTCATGGAAATCTGCTGTCCACCATGAAGGGCTGAGGTGAGTTTCTGAAGAAACTGAAGTTTTCCAGCAGGAAGGACACCAGGGTGTTACTAGAAGGTAAAAAAACAAAAGCCTACCTGCCAAGGTGTTCAGGGCAGAGAGCTGCATTTTGTTTTTTTCTGCCTGTTTTTCAAATGGCACCTGACTAGGGACTTTGCCATGTGGGCCTCTTGATTGCTGGTTGTCACATGCCTTTTTTAGGGACCAGAATTGTCGATTGCCCCACTGAGGGGATGGATTGTTCTGGAACCCTAACAAGAACTGGCAAACTAAAAACTCCCAAGAGGTTACAACATTTTTTATTGCTCTTCTTCAGTTTTTCACATATCTAAAGTGTTGGTTGATTTTTTTTTTTTTTTTTTATAATAGACTTGGGTGGAATTTGTTAACTTGAATTTGGTGACGCTCAGGGTACCTTTTGATATTTTCTGTAGAAATGCATTCGAGATGAGTGTTGTAGTTCCCCTGGGCACTATTGTGCAGCAGTGAGCAGATGACGGAGCCTATGGGTGCATTGGAGTTGGATCTCAGTGATGTTTCCTCAGGGTGCCATCAATTGGTCAATAACTTTTTCAGTGATTCTAGAAGGGATTCTATATGAAGGCACTTTCCCCTGGATAGAACAATGCAGAATACATCTCTCTGGTGTCCCTACTGTCAAATTCTCCAGGAGATTAATATGTTTTCTCCAACCTTCCCTTCTAACTAAGAGATAGGATCCCATCATGCACAATCTTTGAACTGCTTATGAAACTGAACCTTAAGGAAATCAAAATTTGTTTTTTTGTCCTGGCTTTGTTTAAATGTTGCGCAAAAGTTAAAACTAAAAGGTTGCCTTTTTGGGTATTTAGCTAGCAAAGTCTGGAGGCCTAGGAAGACAGAAGGACTAAAATGACAGGCAATAAATAGTTGGTTCTTGCACTTCAAGATCAATTAGAAATCAGGGCCAAAGGGATCCTTTTGAAAGATCCATAAATCAGTCATCCTTTTGATCAGAGAGGCCATGAAGAACCCCAAGACTAGACTCCAACCAGTGTGCATCCTGCAGAGAAGAAAGTTCCCTGTGCTCCCAAAGGAAGTCACATAAAGACCCTAATTCACTCCAGCAGACAGTGTATGCATGAAAGAAACAATAGCTTCCAGGTCCCTGAATGTAACTCTTACTAGATTTTTTTCTTGGTTTTAGTAGCAAAACAGTTAATTCTTGACTACCTCTATTGTCTTAAACACTCAGCATGAAAGGTTAGCTAAAGTACAAAATGATTGGAAAGGGGATTTGGGTCTCTGATTTATGTGAGCAGTTTTAGTGAAGAGGGCTCTTCTAACTCTGAAACCACAGACTGTGCTCTAAGACCTTGTTATGAAATATTCACTGGGTGATTTCTTACAGACAACACGGGACAGAGCAGAACTTTGAGCAATAGTTCTTTGACTTCATCAAATGACTGAAGGCCCTCTAATTAAAACTTCTTTTCCACTTGATTCAGAGGGACAACTGGTCTTAAAGATGTTAAGGAACAGGCTGGAGCCCCAACCTTGGGCTCTGATGTTGCTATGGATGTCCATGTGTTTGCTGGTCCTTGAGGTGTCTAACTTGGGCCAGGAGGGCCTGTCCAGCTGCATGCAGGGTAAAGAAAGAACTTGGGGACCAAAAGATGAACAGCTTGCCCATGAGAAGTAGCTGTGGCCACTGTTATTTTGATCCTAGAAAGCACAGAATTGACTTTTATGACAGAGTGATGGCTTTATTTCGTTTGGAGATGTTGAGTATTTTCTTTTTATCCATTCTTTAAAATTGACATAACTCTTAATAACCCACTTTTATTAAAAAGTCTTAAGGTAAAATTTTAAATATGTCTTTTCCCTCGAACCCCTCCCATCATTCTCCATTCTCTCTCAGATTTATGACCTCCTTTTCTTCAATTATTATTGTTGCACACACACATATGTGCATAAATGCATCAGCACAACCTTCTGAGTCTGTTTATTGTTGCTTGTATGTATGTTTTTAGGGCCAAACACTCGGTACTTTATCTTGAGTAAATATCTAGAAGGCTCATCTCTGGGGAAGATGCATTCTCTCTCCATCAGCAGTCATCAGGAACCCACATTCCACTGCTCCTTTGCAGCAGACATCAGGGCCAAGGAGGATATCACTCTTGTGGCACTGGGATTGGGCACTGATATGGGAGGACTTGACACTCCTTTCCCAACATCAGAACTTGTTTAGGAGTCTCCCTGGTAGCCTGGGCCAGCTTGTAAAAATAGGGTTGCACTACAAGGCCAGATAGATTCTTTGGCAATTGGAACCCTGTGGAATGGAAGGCGACTAGAAGAATGCTCCCTGTGTTCCCAAAGAAAGTCACATAGAAGACCCTAATCCACTCCAGCAGACAGTGTATGCAGGAAAGAAACAATACCTTCCAGGTCCCTGAATGTAACTCTTATTAGATTTTTTTGTTGGTTTTAGTAGCAAAACAGTTAATTCTTGACTACCTCTATTGTCTTAAACACTCAGCATGAGATGATAGCTAAAGTACAAAATGATTGGAAAGGGGATTTGGGTCTCTGATTTATGTGAGCATTTTTAGCGAAGAGGGCTCTTCTAACTCTGAAACCACAGACTGTGCTCTAAGACCTTGTTATGAAATATTCACTGGGTGATTTCTTACAGACAACACATTGCTGAGGTGGGGACAATGCTTCCTCCTAGAAGAGTGGCGAGGGTGCATAAAGGAAGAAAAACTAATGCTTGTGTCATTTACCTAACAGTGGGCCTGATTTCTGTAGAGTTTTGGTCTCTGCTGTTCTCATCTAGTTGTAATCTGAGTTATCCTGAACAAAGACCATTCTCTTTATTGAACTGCCTAGCAGCAAATACGGTAACATAAAGGAATGAGGAACTCGTCTTACTCGATCTTTTACAGAAATCTCACAGGGGAGAAAATTGTTTCTCTAGCCCTGCTGACTGAGAAAACACACAAAGCCACAATCGGGTATCAATGTGTATGTGGCTTCTAACATATTGTGTGTGTGTGGCAGGGGGTGGGGGCAAAGTTTCAATGCTTTGTTGCTTTCAACAAATGTTCTTAGATCTGGTCACCACGTCTCTCACACACATACATTGTTCTGAGCCAGAGGCATGAAAGACTTACAAAGGAGAGATGAGGAACAAGGCACAATCGAGGGTGTGCGTTCAGCTAAATTTGCGGGAATTACTTGCATTGGCAACACAAAGTATAGCCAGACTGATTACAGTGCTCTCTCATAGGTCAGTTAATTCTGAGTGGACTGGGTTTATGGGATGGAAGAAGGATGGGTACATGGTCTCAAGGCACACTCGTTTGGTTACCGGCTGGGTGGATGTTAGGTTTGTAAAGGGAAGCTTCGTACAGTGTCTCTCAGAGAAACAATTCCCATAGAAGAGAATTGTCTGTGCAAACCAACCAGAAATTGTCAAGGACATAGGCTGACAATTGACAAGAGTGTCCTTCCCAGTTCTACCAACAACCAGCAGAGCCATGGGGTTCATGCTTCAAGATATGGCTTTGAATGTCCTGTTTGCCTCTCCTTGTGGGCCTTTTATAAATACTCTTCAGTAATAATCTTCTTGGCCCTATTATTTGAACTCTATTTATTGAGCTTCTTAAAAATCTGTTTCTTATTGCCTAGAATAGTTCAAGGTTGAAAGGGTACTGGGGATGTTTGGAAAAGCTCTGTCTCCTGTCCCTAAACCTTGCATCTTTCTAGCAGAAGTAGCCAGAGCCATTGCCACCCTTATCCTAACAGCAGATCTGGTAACTTCTTCAGAAGGGAATGGTAGGGGTTGAAAGAGTGCCAGAACCCTGTGGACAAGGTGCTGTTGATAGTAGACTATCATTTGGAAGGCCACCTGGCTGTCCTAGCTGTCAGCAAAGTGGCTTTTGGGAAGGAAGCAAAAATCACCACTGGACAAGAACCAACAGGAATTGTCCTGCACATACTGAGGTCAGGGAAATAGACTGCCACCCACAAGGACTGAAGCACAGGAGGGCTTCTGGTAGAGACTGGAGGAACAACTTGGGTACAGAGGTGAAGGGAGGGTCTCCATGGGTACCAGAAGCTGGCAGAAGCTCCTTTGGGCAGCGGAGTTCTCATTTCCTTCTCTTCTGTAAAAGTACTGTGTTGGTGGACTCAGTGCTCGGTCCCCACCCTGGGTTTGACAGCTCTTTTGTGGTCAGTTCTTGTTACGTCTCATTTGCTGGCACACACATTCAGACACTTAGGGTCCACCTGGTTCTACACAATGGAGAGAGGAACTGGGGAAACCACCCTTCCAGATCATTCCTTTAAAGAGGAAGGGAAGAAAGACTCTAGAGGGAAGAAGCCTGAGGATGGAGTCAGGCTGGCTCCTAACTAGCTCCTGGCCAAGGGCTTGTCTCTCAGATGCTCTTTGGAGAAGGAAGACTGCCTTCCAGACTCGCTGGTGATAGAGTTTCTGCCTAGGCAGAGAACTTGCTCAGGTGTCATTGTGTAGATCGCACATTCTATGATTCTACAATTCACTATTGGAGAATTTATGTTGCTGGTGTTTGGAGTGGCTGCATTGCACTGACAGGAAATAGACAGCTGTTTTTGACATGAATTCTGTATGTGTGTACATGTCTGTTTGTGTCTACGTGCCTATGTGTGTGGGTGCACACATGCCCGTGGCCTTGTGTAGAGGTTAGAGAACAGCTTTTTGGAGTTGATTCTTTCCTTCCATCCACCATGTGATGGAGGAAGGTCATTGGTTAATTAATAAAGAAACAGCTTGGCCTCATAGGTTAAAACAAAGGTGGGTGGAGTAAACAGAACAGAATGCTGGGAGGAAGAGGAAGTGAGCTCAGACTTGATAGCTCTCCTCTCTGGGGCAGACGCCATGAGGCTCTGACCCAGGATGGACGTAGGCTAGAATCTTCCCGGTAAGCGCACCTCGGTGCTACACACATTAATAGAAATGGACCAGGCAGTGTTTAAATGAATACAGTTTGTGTGTTGTTATTTTGGGGCATAAGCTAGCCAGGCGGCTGGGAGCAGGGCGTCAGGAACGCAGCCTGCAGCTCCTACAACAACCATGTGCGTCCCTGGTATCAGATCCTTCCATCCACCATGTGCGTCCCTGGTATCAGATCCTTCCATCCACCATGTGCATCCCTGGTATCAGATCCTTCCATCCACCATGTGCATCCCTGGTATCAGATCCTTCCATCCACCATGTGCGTCCCTGGTATCAGCCTCAAGCTGTCAGGCTCAGCAGCAAGTGCTTTTACCTCTGAGCCATCTCTCCACTCTCAGCTTCCACAGGGGACTGAAACACAGGTGGGGCTGGAGGGACAATAGCAAAGGGGGAAATGAGGTAATTAAATTTTTTATAACATAAAAATCATTAAGAAAAAAACTATCTCAGTTTGAAATTCTATTTTTTTAGTTTAAATGTCTATTATATTTGCTCAGTATATTTGCATATACTAATGTTGTAGAAACTTTCATTTTTATAAAGATAGGCTGTGAGTGTTGTTACCATTATTACTATCAAAATTTTTTTGTTTTGATTTTTGAGACAGGGTCTTGTTTTGTAGCCTAGATTAGCCTCAAACTCCCAATCCCTCAGTCTCAGCTTTTTCAGTCCTGGAGTTGGAAGTGTGTGCCACCTCATTTGTCTGTTACTCTCACTTTGAATAGAAGAAAGCCAAAACTCTAAGTGATAAAATTTATTTATTTATTTTTTTGTGGTTGTTAGTTTTAACTCTCAACTTGACACAGCCTAGAGAGAGAGAGAGAGATAGTGTCAATGGGGAATCATGTAGATCCAGTAAGCCTGTGGACACACCAGTGGTCAGTGGTGGTTGTCTTGATAGTTAATTGAGGTAGAAATACCTTTCTGAATGTGGGTTGCCTGAGCACTGGATTGGATAAGAGGACATGAAGCCAGCTGGGTCCTAAGCAAGCCAGCAAGCAAGAAAGCAGGAGTTTATTCATCCTCTTTTCTCTACTGTGGATGAGAACACAACACAGCTGCTTGAGTTCCTGCTTTAACTTCCCCAAAATGGTGGACTGAAATACGGGATTGTAAGCCAATACCTGCCCACAGGTTGCTTTTGATCAGGGTGTTTTATTGCAGCAGAGACGATGAAACAAAAGCAGTGGGGTTTGGAGATGGTATTTGCTACCAACTGTCCATGAAAATGAAGAAGTTACTATGATGCTCGTAGCTGTCTCACCATAGACAGACAAACAACAGAAGCAAGAGGCATGCATTAGAGACAGGGACATCTTCATGAAACAGCTCTAGCAAATCAGAGCCATGTAGGTGTGGTTATCTCAGAGGAAGATGAACAATGGCCAACTGGCTTACGAAAGGATGCTCAACCTCAGTAGTGGGCCAAATACACGTTGAGAACACAAAGTGATACTCATTTCACCCTCAGAGAGGCTAATAATAATAATAATGATGATAATGATAAGGGTAGGAAGTGCTGGTGAGGGTGTGGGGCAAAGGAGAACTTGCACCTCTGTGGTAGAAAGGTAAATTTGTATAGTTATCAGGAGAAACAGGACGGAGGTTTGAAAGTTGAATTACTGTATCACTCACCAAACTCACTCGCGGGTTGAGACCAAAAAGACATGGAAATCGTCTATTAAAGAGCCATCTGAACTCCCATGTTCATTGTTCTGCTATTTGCAATACCGTGGAAACAAGCTGTGCCCTTCGCGTGATGTATGTGCAGAAAGAATGGGACATACACAAAGAGCAATGCTGCTCAGGCACAAAGAATGCTCACCTCTCAAAAGTGACCGAGTGGATGGCACTGGAGATGGCTCTGTTTTGTGAGAAAAGCACAGAAGGACAATTACTGCATGACCTCAATTATCTGGGGAATGGTAAGACTTAATCTCATTGGGACTGAAAGTGAAGTGGTGGTTGCCAGAAGCTGGAGAGAGTGCAAGAGAGGATGGATGGGGAGAGGTTGATCAGAGGGTGTGAAACTACTTAGGCTCAAAAAAAGTTCTGGTGTAAAAGAAAAAAAAAAAAACAACAACACCAACAAGAGCCCCAACAGAAAACCCAAGCAAACAAACAAACAAGTTAAGAAGAACAACCAACTCTCACAAAGAGAAGTTCTGGCCCGCTGTTGAACAGTAGGGTGACTATAGGTAATAGCAATGGATTATACATTTCGAAAACCTGGAGAAAGGATTTAAAACATTTTCACCATGAAGATAAATGATGCTATTGGAAACTGCTGTGCCAGGAAAACATGAAGACTTGAGTTTGGATTCCCAGCACCTATATAGAAATCAGAGCATGGTTGTGTAGGTCTGTAACCCCAGCGCTGGAGAGGTAGAGACAGGAGGATCCTCAGGGCTTAGTGGATAGCTCCTCATCTAGCCAATCAGAGAGCTACAGCAGGTTCAGGTGGCTCTTGTCTCAAAAACATACGGCGAAGGAAGACTGAGGGGTGACAGCCAAAGTCAATCTCTTTTCTCTATGTACATGAGAACACCCATGCATTCACCCCAACACACATATACCTGCACATGGACACATATACACAAAAGAAGTGAGCAGTGTTTGAGGAGATAGATTTATTTAATTGATTTCAACATTGCACATGAACACATATGTCAAATCATCATATCCTACCAACATGCACCATTTTGTGCCTTTATACACCAGTTGTGAATAAATCCTGTCACAACATGTTAAAAGTTTGATAAATGCCATGACTTTGTTCTTTTAGAACTAAATAGCTGTCAGGGCTTTTGTTTTCCAGCAAAATTATGTTGATCAGCCCCCTGGACAAAGCAGTGTTGGGTGTAGCCCAGTGGGGACCCACAGAGTGGAACTGAAACTGCCTGCCTACAGCCGGTGTTGGCACATCTTCAGAGTCACTATGAAACCCATGAATGACCTCCATGCAGAGCCACATGGCTCAGGGGCTTCAGGTTGTCTGGAGCTCCCCCCCCACCCCATGTGTGTGTGTGTTTGTGTTTGCATGGGAGGGCAGGGAGGAAAGAGAGAGAGCGGGAGGGTTCATTACAGTGGTTGTCACAACCCTGTAGAGGCTAACAGGCCCTGGGATAAGCAGTTGATAAACTGGAGACCTGGAGGAGCTCTTGGGTAGTGCCAGGATGCATCTGAAGACTAGAGAATATGAAGTCAATACTGAAGGTCTAGCTCAAACACCAGCAAGACCGAGACTCAAGAAGGGCAGCCGTGTTCTACAAATCTCTTCTTGCCAGCTCAAGGGCTATGTGGAGGAAGAATTTCCCATCTGCTCAAGGAATGCCTGTTACTGACTAGATAAGAGCTATTCATATTGGGGAGGATAATGTGCCTTACTCAGTCCACCGAAGCAATAATCTGTTTAATTTTGTGGACGGTCAGAAGAGCTGGCTTGGGGCAGGTGTTTCCATTTCAGTTTCCTTTCTCTGGCACTGCCTTTCCTTCTTGTAATGCTCTTGAGCAAAATCTGATGATTCAACAATCAGGGTTATTTCACTTTGTAGTAAGCTGACATTTTAAGAGAAGCCCAACCACCCTTCATCCCCTGGGTTATTTGTCTGTTGTTCACTTGGTACATAGTCACCAAATGGCAAAAGCAGGGAGATGCTTGTTTGTTTTCCCTAAGCTGCACCCCAGCACGCTCTCTTTCTGCCATTGTTCTGGCTGCATTCTCCACAGCCCTTAGAGAAGACAAGAGATCAGATTTTAACAAAGAAAGTAAACATGAAGATGAACGAGTCACTGCAGATCTGATGCTTTCTAGAAGCCGACCACAATAGCACGAGTAAAGTTTAGTGTTCTTCATTTCCAGTATAAACGTGTCGGGTGTGTGTGCACACGTTCCTGTGTGGGGTTGCACGCGCACAGGTGTGTTTGTGTGCATATGGAAGAAAAGGTTCAGGGGAAAATATGAAAATGCAATTGTAGTGAATTACCATTTACGTTGTGAAAAGTCACACGTCTGTGTTTACTCTGCACGTGTGTATGCCACTTCTGCATTCTTTACCAACTTATTAAAACTTGCGTGGAATTTTACAGACCTGAAGAAAAGGATTGAGTTCCCAGGTAATGAAGTGAGGAATAGGAACCACTGAATAAATACATAGCTATACAATCATTTCATTTATTTATTTTGTTTGTTTTGGATTTTTTTTATTTTTATTTTTTTAGTACAGGGTTTCTTCATGAAGCCCTGGCTGTCTGGGGTCTCACTCTGTAGACCAGGCTGGCCTCAGATTCACAGAGATCCACCCACCTCTGCTTCCTGAGTGATGGGATTAAAGAAGTGCACCACCACCCGTCCAGCAGGTCCTAAGTTACTCCAGGGTCTTGAAGAGGCACTATCTGAAAGACATGGGGGGTGGGGGGGGGAGAGAAACGGATGCCAAGCAGTATTCGTTGCAAGTTTCATGTCTTAAATACTCCTTAGTAAGGAGCTCGGGCAGGGGGAACTGAGGAAAGGGGGAAGGGAAGGAGGGGCTCGGTAGCTAGGCAACTAAGCTGGGTAGTTTGGCAGCTAAGCAGGGCAGTTGCAAGGTCAGTGGCTAGAACACCTGCTGTTAGTGATAAGCAGCAAGCAATGAAGACACTCTGTGGTACTTTCCAGAGCTTGAGTCTCCACGATCAGCACGTAATGTTTTGGCTAATTTTAAGTTTTCTGTCTCAAGATTTTTCCTTCAAGGCCCTGTGAGATGTGAGAAAGGAGAAGCCTGAAATGGTTCCTGACACACCACCACCACCAGAGGAAATCACTCTTAAGTACAATCAGCTCAGCATAATGTGTTGTGAAGAAAATCTCCCTGTTTGTGGGTGCTCAGACTGTTGCTAATCAATTAGAATTATTTTACTTTAAAGAAAGATACTGTGTGTGGTTTTCTCAGAAGCAGAAAATAGTGCTGTGTTGAGTCCTAGTTAACTAGAGATTGTTGAGGGATTATCTGCAGGCTGTACTGCCTTACACTGGATTCTTGATAAAAGCAGGATAAAATGGATTTTCCCTATTTAAATAAATATGGCAGGCTCTGAGTAGCCTGTTTAGAAATGTTTCATGCACACGTAGGAGGCAGAATACAAGCAAGGCATGCCGTTCTTTTGAGCTACATGTAAACGTAAAACTGTAGTGTAGATTTCTTTACAGGGAGATCCAGGTTCATCTCTTTGACATTTCCACATCACACCAAAGACTTTGCTGAAAAGTCAAGTCTTTTTCTTCATCCCAGAGAACTTTATTTTTTTCTGTCTGTAGTTTTAGTTCCTTGTCTATTTCTCTTTCTGAGTGCATCAGATCGATGGTGTAACTAAGCCCTCATCCTCCACGTCTCCACAGCGGGGTCTTGCCAGCTGCATCTCTCCTACATTTCTGCTCAGCATTCTGATAGGATTAGATCCAGATGGCTTAGTTGTCTAATCCCCTTGGTTGTGTCCGCTCTGCTACCTAGTTCTGTAAATGACTTCCTTATTTCGGTGACGTGTTACTCGAATTTCCATCACTTTATCAATATACGTGAGCTCATTAACTTACAAGGTGAAACAGTTTGCTTTGGAATCTCTAGTCGATGTTATGATTTGCTGACCCTAACTGTCGGAGCCAGGAAATAACATTGTGAGGGAGTGTGTCATGAAGCAAAGCCACCTTCACTTAGGTGGCTAAACAATGAGTCAGTGAACAAAGAGCTTGAGGGGTTGGTGTGTCACAATCCCCTGCAGAAGCACACCCTCCCTGATCCAAACACTTCCTTCTAGGTCCTGCTTCTCAAAAACTCCACCACCTTTCATCAGGGTCACCCTGAGGACTAAACTTTTAGCACATGGACCTTTTAGGGACCCTTGGGATCTAACTGAAGCAGATGATCATGATTTTATCTGTCTGTCTATCATCTATCTATCTATCTATCTATCTATCTATCTATCTATCTATCATCTATGTATCTACCCATCCACCTACCTACTTATTCACTCACTCACTCACTCACTCACTCACTCACTCATTCATTCATTTTATTAGAATTCTTTCTTGTTTGGTGATTAACAAGCTTTCTCATTTTTTCTTTATACTGCAACTTCTTAAAATCTTTGAGAAAATTTCTTCAGAAATAAAAGTTTTCTCCTAGGATCAGAACCAGTGCTTCATCTCAGTTCCTCTCTCCAATGCAGTGGGGACAGCTCATGTCACATGATTCTGTTGTTCTTCTGTGTGCTGTGTCCTGTGTTACACTCATCACTGGTGTTGAGATGGGACTCTTGATGGAAAGATCTCTGGTTGTGGCGGATGCACCTCCTGTCTTCTCAGTACCCCACACTGCCATGACCGTCCGAGCCTTGGAAGTCAATTTGAATAACAGTCGGAAAGACTTTCCCAAGAACACATTTATCTGAGAATAGCAGAACATGGCCATGCATCTGTTATTATTAACTACGTATTCCAGAAGAGTGAATGACAATGAAGGTTTTCAAGGTAAAATGAGGTATATTACCTATGGTATTTTGAGACAACCCTTAGCTGTAAAGATGGTTAACATTAGTCCAAGATGTAATGACCATTGTAAGTGAGACATCCTTGGAGAATACCATGTGTGTGAGGCTTTAGTGGCTTCTGTACAGACTGTGGGTCTCGCTCTCTTACTGTGAATGTGGTAATCAGGCAGAGATGCATAAAATTCCATATGATGTTAGATATCTATCACATTAGGGCTCTACAGAAGTGACGCCTTCGATTCTGGCAACTTGTACAGGCTTATGAGGCCTCTCCTGGTTCCTTATTCCTCGGAGTCAGGTAAAGTAAGAAATGCTGGCCAGTGTGCAAACCCAGCCAGGCTGCCACGGTTAGTGCCACTTCCATGTCACACTCACACATGACATTGTAAACTTCACTTTCAGTGAGTGTTTAAAAAGCCTTCAACCTGCAAGACTCCTTGACCAGTCTCTGCTTACTCCCTGTCTTCTCATTGCATTTATCTTATTAACTTTTTAGTTACAATAAATGCTCACCAATTACCTTTATCTTATTGACCTTTTTAGCTTCTTTTAGATAAATATGATGAGAACATACATCACAACTCAGTCAGATATTCTTGAGTTTTACATTTTATATTTTTAATGCATCAGCTGCATGTAGTCAACGAGTGAGATTCGTGCCTGTCAAAGACTCTCAGACTCATCACGCAGTCAAACACAGTCTGTGAGTGGAAAAGGGATGATAGTGATGTTGGACACGACTTCCCTCTGAGTCCAACAGCTGCCATCTTCAAAAGTTTATGTGTATCAACTTGCAAAAGATCATGACAGCTGGGCTTGTTGACTGTGGACATTCCCTCATAGAAGAAGGGCAAGGTGATGGCCGGTGGATCCTCCCCGACCCTCTAGCATCCCTACTGGTTTTATCCACCTATACCCTAATTGCAAGTAAATTCAGTGTCTTGGGGAAGGGGTTAGCGCATATGGGCTGGGGAACATTAAGGGGAGGGATCTCTGTGTAGCTATAGGGAAGCTTCCATCCATGGCAGGTAAAGACTTTTGCAGTACAGTTGCTTTGGTGATCAGTCTTGCTACTGTCGATAGCCTCCCACCCATGCTCTGTATTTGAGCCCAGGAAACTCGTTGGGTCCCCAGTGGGAGCCGATAGAATTGAACTTTGGTTTGCCATTGGAATCTTACAAAGACATGGCGGAATATTCCCCAACCCCTTGGCAGGGAGAGAATTCTCACAACCCTGTTCCAACGACAGAAGTTCTGTCGGAATGTTTGTCATTACTCACAGTGCATACATAGGCTGTGTGTTTGTTTAATGCTATTTTAATATTTCCCCATAACTTTAGAAAACCGGAAATAGCAGTGCAACCTCCCAGGATGGTTTAGAGATGTGGTGCTTTCCACGTGATCAAATTAATCTGGTTTTGCAGAGTTCTCACTTAGCCCTGCTCTCCTTCCCCTTTCTGCATTCCTTGCTCTGCACAAAGAATCTTCCCTTTGTCTTTTCAAGACTTTGAAAGTGCTTTTATTTTTCAACCGGATTATGTGTATTATACATGACACATTGCAGTCGTTTCACCCCTTTTTGCCTTCTCTCATCACTTCCCTGTTCCTGCTCAAGCTTCCTTCGGCCTGACAATTCCCAGCCTTCCTCTCACGTCTTCTGTTGTGTTTGAGCCCCTGAGTTTAGCCGTAGCTTTCTACGTGAGCACGGGTGGGAAGTCATCAGTGGCCACATCACGGAAGAAAGTCATGTCTCCTGCCTCCACCATTTACTGTCAGCTGTCTTCCAGGAAGGAGCAGGTGTCACAAGGGCTTCTCTCTCCCATGATGAAATAGCGACAGATTCAAACTTGTGCAAGCCTTGTGCGGGTAACCACAGCTCTAGTGAGCTCATGAGTGAGTGAAGCGGCTGCTTCGTGTCCAGATGTCTTCTGCAGAGCATCTCCCCATCCCCTTTCTTAAGTGGGTGCTCTGGATGATTCCCATAGGACTGACTCTTTCCCTGTCTCTTGTTCTCTGCACTAACGTTAGCTCATTACAGAGAAAAGAAAGGATGTTATTCTTTTTCTCCAGTTGAACATAATTAATAATTTAAACTGGTTTGCATTTTTTAAGATTCTCTGACAGTGGTTTTATTTCTTGAATTACTACAATATTATTTTGTTCTTCTCAACTAAAACTATTGGCCTTGATCTGGGCTTGTGAAAATAGGAATGACTGAAATCAACGGAGAACATTCTGTATGTGAGAAAACACTATGCAAAGCATGCTGGGTATGGACGAGTGAGACACTGGCAGAATCTCATTATATTGAGAACCTCCTAACACAGGCACACTCCCTACAACCAGAGAACGAGCGTATGCGCTTGGAAAGGGATGTACATCATAGACCATCTGCCAAGAGAGCAAAGACTGTTGGTAACCTCGTGCTTTTGTACAACCGAGGACAACATGCCTCTGCATGCCCATTGCCAAGATAACTAGTTCTCAAGCGAAAGGACTTCATGTGCCTTCTGTCACAGTGTCCATCTTAACCTCACCAGCTAATTGAGGTGACCAACAGTTATAGGTAACTGGCTTTGTTCAGAGAAAGAGAAAAAGTTTCTCAGATTCTTATGACAGGAGGCAGTTTTGCAATTTGGAGTCATCCGTACAAGTTAGGCTCCTGCCTTTCCACAGAAAGAGAGGGAGGGAGGGAGGAAGAGAGAGAGAGAGTTAGAAGTTCTAGTTTCTAAAATAAATGAATTAAGGAAAGGGGGTGGAGAAGAGGAGAGGAACTGTCTGTTACTTTCAATAGGGATAAATAAGCCTCATAGTTAGCCTCCGAGACAGTGAATGGCAGATGAGAAATGAGTGGGTCAAGAATCCAATCTGTGCTCCCAGGGTGGGGTGGACCTTGAGGGGAAGTCTCGGGAAGTTCCACAGGAAGGCTGACTGTGGGTTGGGTGGGTTGATTCCTATGAACCTGGTAAGTTTGGCTCAGGGGACTGTGAGAGCCAGCTTCTCTTCTTTGGTATCTATTGCCATAGAAACAGGTACTATTGGGCCTTAGCACACTGAGTAGGAGTTAGGGCTCCCTTTTGGCAAAAGGTTTGGGGAGTAAGGGAAGGGAAACCTGAAGGCAAGGCTGATCTCCCCTCTTCTACCCTTCTCTCCTTTCTTCCTTCTTATCTTCTTTCTTCTCTTTCCTAACCAAGGAGTGGCTAATGTCCGCACATACTGTTTCGCAGGCATTTCCTAAACAATATCAAAGGATCATAAGTTCACGTTTGCACACATTTATCTTCCACTTCTGAAAACTTCCTGGTTAAGCAGATCTGGCAGTGAAGTGTTATGGCACAGTATGTTGATTTTTAAATTGATCATGTTTCAGTTGACGTACAGAGGTTTCACTGGGGTATTTGCTTGTAGAGATTTTTAAAAAGAACCTCTTGTGTTTCTTTTTAATGATTAAAGTAAGTCTCTCTCTGTCTCTGTCTCTCTCTGTGCATGTGTGTGTATGTATTCTTGCACACAAGCATGTAAGTGATGGGGTGCTTGGGGTGGCAAGGTTGTAAATAACCCTTTCTGGTCCATGGAACATACTGTACTATAGACCTGGGATGATTAATTTGTATGTCTGTCTGGCTAGGCCATGCTAGTCCAATGGTATTCTAGGTGTAGCTCTCAGAAGGCCTGGAGATGTGATAATATGTTATAAAGTAAGTTTTTAGTGCAGCACACTGGTTGTTCTACTCCAAGTGGCCTTGTCCAAGCAGCCAAAAGGCTCATGAAAAGAGATGAAGTTCTCTGGAGAGCAGGACGCTGTCCTTCCTGACTTCCTGTGGAACACAACATGACACATGAAATCTTTCCCCAGCCTCTACCCTGTTGGGCTGCACTGAAGATTTTGGACTTTCCATGATGGTGTGAGATAGTTCCTTGAAATAAATAAGATGAATTTGCTTTGGTCCATACACTCACACCTACAAGGCTTCTGGTTTTCTGAAGAACCCCAACTAAAGCAAAATGCTGTACGGTAAGGGGCTTCCATGTTCTTTGCCTTTGGGTCTCTGGTACCTGTTACCAGACACATTCTAGTGGCTGATTGGACCAGCATTACAAATGAATAAATGTGGACTTGGATAAGTATGGGAGCTGCAACTTTCTATCTTATTTTCACTTTAAACAGTTGAGAAATCACATTTCAGCTATGGGCGTAGCACTTCTGCTTGAACTATTTTTTTTTTTTTTTTTTTTTTTTTGGTTTTTCGAGACAGGGTTTCTCTGTGGTTTTGGAGCCTGTCCTGGAACGAGCTCTTGTAGACCAGGCTGGTCTCGAACTCACAGAGATCCGCCTGCCTCTGCCTCCCAAGTGCTGGGATTAAAGGCGTGCGCCACCACCGCCCGGCTTGAACTATTTTTTTAAAAACATTTTAAGGATATTTTAAAATTAAAATGTAATTACACAGTTTTGCTCTATGTTTTTTCCTTCCTCCAACTCCTCCCATGACACACCCACTTCCCCTCAAATTCTTTTCAAGATGTTATTGTTACATATATATTCATAAATATGTAAGTACAAGTACAGTCTGCTGACCACTTGGTATTAGAAAATCAATTAGGAGCTCTTCTTTGGGAAGAGACTACGGCTCTCAGCCTCTCTGTAGTTCTTACTTTTTTGCTGGTTATTTATGTAAGGATGGAGCCCCATGAAGTTTATCCCTTCCACATTCCTGGGAAGTTGGGGTGTTTGCCATCAGAAATGAAAAGGGAGTTCAGACAAGGCAAGGAGCTGTTCCAGCAAGGATGTCCTGGGAAAATGTCTTCCTAAGACACCGGAATGGTTGTACTGGGTCCAGCTCTGAGCAATGAGCTCCAGAGGTGTTCTTCCACTGGGGTAAGGACTCTTTCCCCAGCAAACGTGCATGTTTCAAGAAGATGTCAATGCATTTTTATACTTTTGATGTTTCTTTACAATGAAAGCTAGATACTTCTATTGGGTTACCACCTGTCCCATGGCAGTGCGGCTAGGAATCCAGATGAGTAATTGGATGTTGATTCCTAGAGATGTAACCAGAATGAAACAGTTAGAGGGTTTAGTAGGCAACATTCTCTATATAAATAGACTCAGACACACAGATATCAACCAAAAGATGTCTGTTTCATTTTGTTATAAGAAAATATCTGAGGCTGGGTGTTTTATAAAGATCATAGTTAAATAATCAAAGTTAATAGATAAAGAGGATCAAGAGCTGGTCCCGAGGCATCAGTTTAGATCTGTTGAAGACCCCATGGTAGGTAGTATCACAAACGTGAGTCAGTATGGTAACAAGGCTCCAAATGGCTTACTAGAAAGCCAGAGAACAATTACTGAATCTGTGTTAGTCTTTTATAGGGGCATGCCCCTAATGTTCTTTTCACCTCGTATAATCCCATCTTCAAAAGGTCACATGTCTTCTTAACCTTGCCATGCTAGAGACCAAGATTCCAACATGTGAACCTCCAGAGAGCTTATACCATGTCAATAGATTTAGTGTGGGAATGCTCTCTTGATTATGGAGGCTGAGTAGTCTGATGAGCTGCTCTTTGGAAACTAGAAAACCGAGAAAACGGGCAGTGTCAGTATGAATTACCTTAGATCACTGCTTTGTCTTCGTTCCCCTTTGAAATTCCCATGGTAATCATCTCCAGGTTGTTGCAACATTTGGGCACATGACAGCACACATGTATGAGACTACTGTTTCAGTGAACTTTGGATAAAAGATTAAATTTGAGTCAGGCAGCAGCCCACTTGCGGTTCACCACCAGACATGGTAGGATGTCTTTTTTATATCCACGATGCACTTTCTAGAAGTCTTTTCTTTCCTATGACTTTTGGAGTGGTCAATGGAAACAATTTGCAGGTGCCATTCCTGTGTTGAATCAGTCCTGTAATCAGGATCAAGCCTAGAAATATATGGCTGATCAGATCTAGATCAGATGTGGAACCTTAAGGTAAATAGTCAATAAAAAATTGGAGGTTATGTAGTAATAACATGATCAAAAAATTATTTTATTTTGATTATCTTGAACTTAACCAGACCTGGAATCATCAGGAAGAGGGTCTCAATGAAAGACTACCTACATTGGGTTGGTCCAAGGGCATGTCTGTGCAGGATTGTCTTAATTAATTAAAGTGGAAAAACTTAGCCCACTGTGGGTGACAGTGTTCCTTCAGCAGGGGGATTCTGCACTATGTAAGAGTGGAGACAGAGATGGACATGAGTAATGGAGGAGCAAGTGTATATGCATGTGTTCACTTCTCTGTGCATACATGTGCTGTTGACTGTGCATGTGCTCACTTCCCTGTGCATACATGTGCTCTTGACTGTGCGTGTATTCACTTCCCTATGCATACATGTGCTGTTGACTGTGCATGTGTTCACTTCTCTGTGCATACATGTGCAACTGTTGACTGTGCATGTGTTCACTTCTCTGTGCATACATGTGCTGTTGACTGTGCATGTGTTCACTTCTCTGTGCATACATGTGCTGTTGACTGTGCATGTGTTCACTTCCCTGTGCATACATGTGCTGTTGACTGTGCATGTGTTCACTTCTCTGTGCATACATGTGCAACTGTTGACTGTGCATGTGCTCACTTCCCCGTGCATACATGTGCCCTTGACTGTGCGTGTGTTCACTTCCCTTTGCATACATGTGCCCTTGACTGTGCATGTGCTCACTTCCCTGTGCATACATGTCCTCTTGACTGTGCATGTGCTCACTTCTCTGTGCATACATGTGCCCTTGACTGTGGAGGTGATATGGATGGCTGCTTGAGGTCCTTGTCTTGGCTTCCTATGATGATGATTCCTCACTAGCAACTTGAGCAATCTGGAATTAACTAAAACCCAAGTGGCTGCATTCACTTGTGAGGGATTTTTAAAGTGGGAAGGCCCACTTCTAATCTGGATCTTTGAGGTGGGAAGATCCACCTTTAATCTGGGACACACCTTCTGTTGACAGCCTATATAAAGTTCATGGAAGATGGCATCTTTCTCTCTTTGCTTGGATAATCTGGCTCTTGTTTGTAGTAATTTGAGGCGGCGGGGCTGCGTCCCTGGCACCCCAGCCGCCTGGCTAGCTTATGCCCCGAAATAACAACACACAAACTGTATTCATTTAAACACTGCTTGGCCCTTTAGCTCTAGCCCTTACTGGCTAATTCTGATATCCCGATCAACCCATCTCTAATAATCTGTGAGAACCAATTTTACCGGGAAGATTCTAGCCTAGTCCATCCTGGGTCGGAGCTTCATGGCGTGTGTCTGCCCGGGAGCGGGGCATGGTGTCTCTGCTCCAGCGAGCAGAGCTGTCGAGTCTGAGCTCACTTCCTCTTCCTCCCAGTATTCTGTCCTGCTTACTCCTCGCACCTATGTTTTAACCTATGAGGGCAAGCAGTTTCTTTATTGCTTAACCAATGAAATCAACAGATTGATATATGACACTCCCACATCACTTCCCCTTTTTCTGTTTAAACAAAAAAGGAAGGCTTTAACTTTAACATAGCAAAATTACATATAACAAAACAGTTTTCAAGCAAGAATTACAGTTACAATATTTATATCTATTTTATCTTTTATCATAACAATGGAAAACTATAACTATAACTAACTATTCTTAACTCCATCAAAGACTCCAGAAAGATACAATACTACCTAAGCAAACAAGAAAAAAGCAACTTTTAAAACTCGAGAAATGACAGAGACATCTCGCTGCCTGGACAGTCACCCAAAGTTCCTCTGTACCGTTGGGGCATCCATCTTCAGCCTTCAGGCCCATGGTATCCAGCAGACATTTCCATAAAGCAGGAAAATTCAAAGTCAGTTCAGTCACTATCTGTTGTGTCCTGCAGAATGTCTCGCAGACTCTTTCAAAATGAATCAGGAACCCCGAAAGATCATCTCACCTTAGGCAAGTTCAGTAGTCCTCTCTCTGTGGGTTCTCTGTGTCCAGTTTATGCAATAGTCCAGGCAAGAGCAGTTTCTTGCCCAAATGGCTATCAAACTCCATAAGGTGCCTCTTCGATGCCCATCTTCCTCTTGAAGTACATTGGTGCCAGGAGCAGAGTGTCTCATTGTCATGAAAAGTCCTCAGTTATTAAAACATTAAATGTCCTATTCTGTAATCTTTGAAAGACACAAAGAATGTCTATCTAAAATATATCTCTATATATCTAGAAAATCTAACTAACATGACTACAAGCTTTACTATTATAGATGATTATCCATTAACAACCTATATTTCTTAATTATACAGTACATATTTAAATGAACTACACAATCACAATACCTTAATCAAAATCAGAAACACTTATATATATATATAACAAAATTGGCCTTAAATCTCTATCAATAAAGCAAAACCTATACTAATGTAAATTATTCATATTTATATCATATCCCCCTTTAAATGTAAAAGGACGTTTATAAACCATATTTGGGAACATGGGCACAGTTTTTTCTCTCCAAACTGCTTCCTGCTGAATGGGGGCGTCGTTAATTAGGTCTTTCATGGTATAACCTGTGTGCTAGTTTCATCTCAGTTGGCAGTTGAGCGAAGCAATTTTCTGAAGATGTTCATTGCAACCCTTCAGGAGGGCATGGTCCATCATACCAAATCGGAATAGAAGAAATGAACAGCGTCTCATCCTCTGTGAAAACAAAATAAGAAACTCCTTTCCAAAGCATCATGTCCTTAGATCCAAATTTCAAAGTCAAGGCATCAAAATATCTATGTTGGATTAGTTCAGTAGCATTTATAAATAAATATCTTTTAGCATCTGTTGCTCCTTCCTCAGCATTTAAATAATTTAAAGAGAGCATAATAGCATACAGTATCAAAATTCTCTGTCTATTTTCCATCTTTGTACAGCTTTGTTTTAACCTCTATTTCGTTTATTTTTACTTTTAACTTTTTGCTTTTTGAGACAGGTTCTCTGTATCTTTGACCTGAAGTAACTCTTGTAGACCAGGCTGTCTTTGAACTCTCAGAGATCCGCCTGTCTCTGCCTCCCAGGCATTCGGGATTAAAGGTGTACACTACTACACCTTGAACTCACAGAGATCTGTTTGTCTCTGCCTTCTAGGCACTGGGATTAAAGGTGTGTACTACCACACACAACAACTCTCTTCCTTTTTTTTTTACTTTAAGAATTTTAACTTTTAGTCTGCATATATTTTTAACACGCTGTAAATCATTTAAAAAATTTCTTTGTCTTTGAATCTCTCTTTACTGTATATCTCTCTTTTTCTGACCACATGAGTCTTTAATTTACCAAGCAATATCAGTAGGATTAAAGGCGTGGTTTTGCCGGCTAGATGTAGCCCATTCCTTAGCTTTCCAGCCTCATGGCTGAGGTACTGGCTATAGCCATGTTTACTGCCACAACTCTATGGCATTTCAAGGTCCTTGCCAGCAAGCGAGCTTCAGCAGCCTGTGCTTGCAAACTGCACGAACCGCCTGCGTAAAAGAGTCAGAGTTTGCCCTGGCAGGACAGCCCAGAAAGCTGGCATTTTTAAACAGCGCAGCTTTTTTCCTGCAAAGGCTGAAAACCGAAAAGCGTGCGTTCAGCTTTTCGTCAACACTGTTTAAGTGTTTCGTGGCAGGACTTCTTAAAAGAGCTGCAGGGTTTTGCAGCTAAAGCTGAGTCAGGAAGCCTCTCTTAGATGAGGCGCTTGCTTGCCTCTAGCAAGCAGAGTAGACCCGAGAAATTGACAGTATCAAGAAAACATGCTTTACTCTTTCTCAAGCTTTCTCAGGCTTTCAGTGGGTTCAGTTGTCCACACGTCTGGGCACCATTTGTAGTAATTTGAGGCGGTGGGGCTGCGTCCCTGGCACCCCAGCCGCCTGGCTAGCTTATGCCCCGAAATAACAACACACAAACTGTATTCATTTAAACACTGCTTGGCCCTTTAGCTCTAGCCCTTACTGGCTAATTCTGATATCCCGATCAACCCATCTCTAATAATCTGTGAGAACCGGTTTTACCGGGAAGATTCTAGCCTAGTCCATCCTGGGTCGGAGCTTCATGGCGTGTGTCTGCCCGGGAGTGGGGCATGGTGTCTCTGCTCCAGCGAGCAGAGCTGTCGAGTCTGAGCTCACTTCCTCTTCCTCCCAGTATTCTGTCCTGCTTACTCCTCACACCTATGTTTTAACCTATGAGGGCAAGCAGTTTCTTTATTGCTTAACCAATGAAATCAACAGATTGATATATGACACTCCCACATCACTTGTTGGCAAGTCTGTTCCTACCCTGGCATTATAGCCTACTTCCTTGGTTTTCCTGTGTCTACTGAAGACCAGCCAAGACATCTAGCCTTGTGGAAATAATAACTACTGGATTCTTGGACATTCTATTGGTAGACAACCATTGTTGGACTAGCTGGACCACAGCCTCTAAGTCATTCTAATAAATATCCATGAATATGAGATTATATATGTTCCTCTAGAGAACCCTAGCTAATACACTTCCCTATGATTGAATTTAAATTGGAATTATAAGATCAAATAATCCCTTTAATCCCTAAATTGTTTTTGTCAGGATATTTTTATCACAACAGAAATGATGTTAGACATTCCTAAGCATGATTGACCAGGACTAATTCAGAGCTGACAAGAGCTATGGAGTGAATGTACTTCCCCCAAATTCATGTGCTGAAGTCCTAGTCCCCAATGGAGCTTTGCTTGAGGATGGATAGGGATTTTAAAGAAGTACTTAAGGTTGAATGAGGTGATGAGAGTAGGATCTTAACAGAAAATATCAGTGCCCTAATAACGTGTGATGTAGCTGTTTCTTCTGGGCATCATAGAACAGAGATCAGTATAGTGACTTGTTGCAAGGAGGACCCACTTGTTTGTCCCAGCTGCCCAGCTAGCTTAGCCCTGAAATAAGCAAACAGAAACTGTATTAATTAAATCTCTGCTTGGTCCATTAGCTCTAAACTTCTTATCGGCTAACTCTTACATTAATTTAACCCATTTCTATTCTGCATGTCTGTCTCTGGCTGCTCTCTGACTCTGCTTCTTTCTTCCCAGCATGCTGTTTAGTTTTCCCCGCCTACCTAAGTTCTGCCCTATCAACAGGCCCAAAGCAGTTTTTTTTTTATTAGTCAATGAAAGCCACACAAAGACAGAAGGCCCTCCTAGACCAGTGACCAAGAGAATAGCCTTACCTTGAAGTCATGGAAACTAAGTAAACAAAACAGGAGAATGATCCGCTGGTGATGGGACTATGAATTCCTTCCTAGGGGTAGAGGGAGGAGGGTCATCAAACCTGCCCCTGAGATTCTAGCTGCCACTTCCTCCAGTCTTCTAGCTACTTGTGGTCCTGGGCTGCTAGAAGATGTAACAGGTGAAGGATTAACTGGGGATGGGACTTCCATGATGTAGCTGTCTCCCTTGTTGGGGTGGGATTTTTTGGTAACATCTGCTTTTGAGTCACTGTGCTCCTGCGGCTAACCACAAGGAATCTTATGACACCCACAAGCTAGACCTGAGTAGAATTGTATCTTTAGTCTGTCAGTACTCCATGTGTGATGAACAGGTGTCTCTTCAAATCTCCATCTCCCCAAAGTAGCACAACAGAAGAGGAGGTACCACATACTAGGCATTACTTTAGGAGCTTTATACACATCAATGTGTTGGATGAATTTTTTCAGGGACATATAAATTAACATCTGCCTCAGACTTGGATAGCACCAACAGCCAAAGGATGATTCATACAAGTTCATCTTGATGAGTCGAGTTGGTTTATTAGGAATTACTTACAGAGCTGCTGGTGACTAGGAAGACTTAACATTTCCCCCAAAGCTGCCAATCTCCCCCTCCCCCCCACCATCCTGCCTGTCATGCTCTTATTTTACATAGCTCTAAATCCACAGCAGAATTAAGGAAAACCTGGATTTAGAGGCTGCCTAATGTTACAAAAAGTCCATGCTCAGACTGGAGACCCAGAAACTCGGACTCTGGGAAAGTTACATGCTCATGGGTGTTCTATACTTACCTTTAACCAGGGATTCTGCTAATCTCAGAACACATTGGCTACAGGAAAGATGGTGCACGTGACTGCCATCTGTCATGTAGACCAGCTCACTCAAGATGGACTTAGAATTTAGAGGTCTGGTATTACTACAAAATGTAGTGTTTAATTCCTTCAAAATGTTATTATCCCCACTTCACAGACGAAGAAACCAACCAGGCAATGAGAGACTAGTAACTTTCCCACAGTTACCTCCTGGCCTATGGAGTAGCCTGTCTAGAGACAAGCAAGCCTTCTCTCCAGGGACTACCCTTAGTAATATTGAGCATTAAAATTAGTATGAAGAAGTTGATAATATAGTTTTACTGAGTAATCTGCTTTGACTAATAATCTCATTTTGGAGTCTGCCATTTTTTTTCCAAGAAACTTTCTTATAATTTTGGTATCCCCTCCTGCTATGATTAAGAACCTAAATGTTCCCCAAAAGTCATGTGTTGAAGGCTCAGTCCCCAGGTGATGCCACAAGAGGTAGTGGAACCTTGAAGAGGTGAGCTGCTCTGCAAGAAATTAGGTCGCCGTGGGTGTCCCTCTGAATGGAGACTTTGGGACCCTGCTCCCCCTCTCTTTCTTTGATTCCTGGCAACTATGAGACAAGCAGAGTTCCGCTCTACCATGTCATTTCTGCCATCATTCTCCGCCTTCCCAGATCCCAGAACAATATTGCCTACCGGCTATGGGTTGAAGGCTCTGAAACCATGAGCCCCGATAGCATATTCTATGAAGATGGTTGGTGTTGCAGGGGCATTTTGGCGATGGAAAGCTAACTGACTTTCCCGTGAAGAAGATGCCTTGTGTGCACATGACCTACCTCCTCTGCTGGGCAACCAGGTGCTTCTGTGTAATGCGGACCAGTCTTTCCTAAAGCTGAATGCTGGTTTCAATTGTGCATTTGGACACGGGTACTGATGCCACGGGTACTGATGCCATTTTAGCCAGCATGGACAGCAGAGTCTACATCCAGAGTTTTCTCCTCGGTGTGGGCGGATCTTCTATGTGTTTCATTCTTGTGTGCTTCAGAATTGCTTAAAAAATATGTGCTAACACCCATTGCCCTAGAGATTTCATTCATTGGGTACACACCCAAGACTTCTCGAAAAGTTAAGGGTAGCATCTCCCTGGTAGAGAATGGTTGTGGCGTTGGTTTTCAGGTTTTCATGAGTAAGGTTAGAGTTCTTGAATAGATCCATGGACTCTGCAGTATTCCCCTCGGCCTCCTGTGATCTCCCTCCACGACAGTCAGGGAGTAAAGGGAACCTATCCATGAAAACACGACTCTCATGTTGCCTGATATGTTGTAATGCACTGTGTAAACAACAACAACAGTTAACAATGAAGAAAAGCATCTTGGGAGGGGTCTGACAGTTTTCATTCCTTCAGAGTTACTCGATGGCAACCCCAGGGCAGCCCTCTGAGGGCATGGTCTTAGGCTGTGTTCCTGAAGCCTGCGCCACAGACAATCCAAAAGACTCCCAATATACACCTGCTCCTAGTAATCTAATACTAGGTGAAGGGACCCCCACATAGTGGGGTACTCCCTCCTAGATCTTTGCACAAACCACACCCAAACGTCTATTTTCACAGAGAGATCCTTTATTAAGCAGGAAAAAAAAAGTGGAGTGGCTGATTTCTGACTCAGAAATTTCTCTGAGGCAGAAACAGCAGAAAGTGACCTTGCAGGTATGATTTTTAAGAGGAGAAAGGGGAGTCTGAGTTAGAATGGGCTAGGATTCGGTGGTGTGTTTTGATTGGGCATTCTAATTTGGGTAGCCAAAAAGGGGGCCTTTGACTACCAGACTTCAATATTTTGATAGCCAGACCTTGGTGTTTAGCTTAGGGATGAACCTGGCATAAAAAGGTGTCTAAATAAAGGAACAGACCTTTTTGGCTAACTTTAGAGATGTGACCTATGGTTTACAGGGAGAGGGAAGGGGGAAGGGCAAAGCCTGCCTGTGCCATTTTTGCCGTGCTCTGGCCTGCTAGAGCCCTTAGCCAGATGAGGAAGAAAGACACTCTGAACTCTCACTCTTTTCTAGTTGGACTGGCACAGTGTGAGACTCAGAGTTTGAATATTTTAAAAACCAGTCAACAGTTAAGAGCCCTTCCTGCTCCCCTGGAGTAATGCTGAGATCTCCATTTAGAGCAGAGCCTCCCACGTCCCTCATTCTCAACAGTTCCAGCGGTTATGCCTCTCTGCTGCTCATTGCCATCAATGCAAAGCATCTTGGACTGTTGACACATTTTGAAGCAGTCAAAAAAGACGAGAGAAAAAGAAAAGACAAGAGAAAGTAACAGGAATAACAGCAAAGCCACTACTTCAAATGAGAAGTGTGGGAAACGGGAACACAGAGTCGATTTTAACACATGAACTCTAAGTGCTAGGGAAGCTTAACTTGCAGTTCAACTCGCCAGTGCATGCAGGAACTGAGCTGTGTTCTGTCTCATCCGTGGAGTTCTTCCCCAAGCTCGGTGGAAACACAAGGAAACTGAGCCTTCCTTGGCTAGAAAGGACTTTCCGTTCTTGCCTTTGCTGAGGAGCACTGATGGGGTTTGTGGGGGTCGCTATGTCAGATGAGAGTCCGTGTGGAGCCAACACTTGGCAGACTGGCCGGAAGGAAAAGAGATGGGAACAGCCTTAAATGACCCCCACCATGGATAATCCCAGGGGCTTCAGACCTTTGACCTTCTATGCCAGCCTTGGCAATAGCAGACAATAGTTCTCTCAAGGTCAACAGACCCATTTGGGAATAGAGAGCACCACGATGGGAAAGCATCTGCCATAGCAAAGGTTGGGAGTGTACTGGGAGGGGAGCCTGGGGTCCAGGGGTCGTTTTAATAAGAAGGAGAGATTCAAGTAGGTTGTGTGGCTGTGGACACAGAATCCATAGGTCTGGTCTTGGAAAGTGGAGAGAGGTCTCCACTCTGGCTCATCTTCAGCAAACATTCTGTATTGACCGTCGTCTCTGAACAGCTACAGTCTTAGAGAGTGTCAAAGTTCACTACACAAGTGTGTGCATACATACATCTACCTACACGTAGACACATCCACACATAAATAAATACATACCTCATATGTAATAATACATACATACATACAAGCATGTGCATATAGCCATATATAATACACACAACCATACATCGTTCCCACGGTATACACTTCAGGCATTAAGCCTTTCAGCATGTTTTCAAAGAATTTGATAGTGAAACACCTGGAGTTTGAGTCTTGGTTAGAACTGTACAGTTAGGTAGATAGATAGCTACTGGTACAGTTCAGTGTGGTTTTTAGATCTCTTTGATACTTGTAAAAATTATACATAATTTCTATGGGTAATGCTCATTCACACAGAATTGGGAATGTAATTCATGAGGATTTCAATGAAAACTTCTGTGATATCGGTTTTGATATCACTGTGATATCGGTTTTGATATCACTGCACAGAGACTTCCCAATGACTTAAGCAATTCCCATCGTATACTTAGCTTTAAAGATGGATACAAAGATCAAGGAGAGGAGGGGACTTTAAGACTGTATAACCAGATATGTCTTTCTGTTCTAGATCCATGTATGAGTTTTTAGTAATCATTCTAGTCCAGTTTACAGAAGAAACCAAGGTAAAACAGCTGGCGGTGCTGGGTGTGGTGGCACATCCTGTTTTCTCAGCACTTGGGGGCTAGAGGCAGGAGGGTCAGATACTCAAGGGCAGCTTCAGGCACATAGTGAGTTTGAGGGTAGCCTGAGTTAGATGAGACCTAGCACATTAAGAATATAAACAAAAGACCCACACTGGAGCACTAGACTGAGCTCCCAAGGTCCCAATGAGGAGCAGAAGGAGGGAGAACATGAGCAAAGAAGTCGGGACCACGAGGGGTGCACCCACCCACTGAGACAGTGGAGCTGATCTATTGGGAGCTCACCAAGGCCAGCTGGACTGTGACTGAAAAAGCATGGGATAAAACTGGACTCTCTGAGCATGGCGAACAATGAGGGCTGATGAAGCCAGGGACAATGGCAAGGGGTTTTGATCCTATGCAATGTGCTGGCTTTGTGGGAGCCTAGCCAGTTTGGATGTTCACCTTCCTAGAAATGGACGGAGAGGGGAGGACCTAGGACTTACCACAGGGCAGGGAACCCTGACTGCTCTTTGGACTGGAGAGGGAGAGGGAGAGGAATGGGGGGAGGGGGAGAAGGGTGGGAGGAGGGGGAGAAGGGTGGGAGGAGGGGGAGAAGGGTGGGAGGAGGGGGAGGGAAATGGGAGGCTGGGAGGAGGTGGAAACTTGTTTTTTTTTTCTCCTTTTCTCAATAAAAAAATGGAAAAAAAAATACAAAAAAAAAAGAATATAAACAAAAAACCAAACCACATTGTTGTGATGATCAGTCACAGATCGAATGGTGAAAAATCAGGGGTCTCAAAAATCAGCAGAATTCAGCTAAATGTACTCAGAAATAAGTACATTTGTAAAATAATGTACTCAGTAATAAGAAGATAAATGTTAAACACATATCAGGTTTAAAGTTGCTTTTCTTTTTTAAAATCAGGAATCAGTCTAGAAACACACTTAGTATGTCAGTTGGCCACAGACAGAAGTTATTACTGTAACTTCCTTTGCATGAATGCCACAATTTCCAAATCCCTCACATGGCTGACTGCGCTTCTGGGCAAGTTAGTCTGTGAATAACCCACTATGTGCAAATCAGGGCAGAGCTCAGACCATTGATGCTCACAAAAGTGCACTCCAGTGACCCCTCATTTGGTTTTGGTTCTTTGGACACTGGCTCTCAGGCAACAGACTAGCACACTCTCTACATAGCCAAGGAGGACCCTGAGCTTCTCCTGCTTCTGCCTCCTGAGGGCTGGGATTGCAGGCATACAACATTACACCCTGTGAAAGCCAGACGAGCTCTCTCCTAACAGAGCTGTATTCCCAGCCCAGAGATCGCTCTTTGGATGGCACCCTAGGGTAGAAATAGGGCCAGGGGATGAAATGATAAGAGGGTGGTTTCTTGTTCAAATGTAAGAACCAAAAGCCTAGGGTGATGGAGAAGTGAGTTGAAGGTAACCCGGCTTTCATCCAAATGTTAGAGTGGAAGTGAGCACCGTGGGTGTTGGGCACAGCCTTAGATGAATAAGGACATTGAACTGGGTGACTTCTATGGTCTCTTCAACTCTAGGGTATCAGGAGTACCTGGAATCACAAATATAGGTTCTTCTTATTTTCGAGGAAAGCAAAATCAAACCCTCAGTGGGTCTGCACTCTGACTAATTAGCATCACAACAAACCAGCCAACTGAATAGGAGTTCCCTGTAGGTGTTTTTTGTTATGCAAATATTTCAGGTATGCCGATTGGAAATTATATGCCATGGTCAGGTGTTGGGGACACAGGGAATTAAAAAATGGTCTCTGTCCCTGAGGAAGGTGAGTGAAATCATTAAAAACAGCAGAAACCAACAATATTGATGGCAATAATAGTAACAACAAAGCAAAATACTGTATATTAATTAGGAACACAGTGTGAACCGGCTATGAGTCTTAATGCCTTTATATTAACATATAACTATATAGTCTTAATGCCTTTATATTTATTAACTTATAACTATATCGCTACTTGAGTGAGATGGTCACATCCTGTTTACAGAAGGAGAAAAAGGAGGCAGAGCAGAATTACTTGCACAGTTCCCACTTAGTAAGTGATTGGCAGGCTTGGAGGCAGTATGGCTTCAGAATCCTTGTCCTTGAGCCCAGACCTGGCCTTCCTTAGGCAGTACACACTCTCTGCAGCCCACACTGGACTCCCCTGATTTCCTCCTTCCCCCCAGCCTCTCTCAGTAGATTCCTCTAGAACCCCATGGTTTCTCTTCCTCAGACCACATTACAAAGCTCTCCCTGAGCTTCCATGGAGAACCTTTTCTCTGGGTCTTGCTAGATCTTGTGTTCCTGGACCACAGACTCATGGTTGTCTCTGGCTCAGACTTTCGCTGCTTCTCAGTGTATCTCTTCCTGGATGCCCACAGGCTGCTGGTGCTCTGTGTGACTCTGTTGAGAGGCATCATTTCCCCCCTGATGTGTCCTCCTCTTGGGCATGCTCTGTGCCCGAGTCCCATCATGTTAGAGAAGTCAGGGCTGTCTTTGGCTTCACAGACAGAATCTCTTGTTACCAGGTTTGGGGTATTTTAATTTTGCACTGACTATCCCTCTTATGGAGACCCTGATGATTTTATTTTTAACCACTTAAAAGGCCTCTTGAGTAGTTTCTCTGCCTTTAATCTTTATTTTCTTTAATTTTAATTTTTGAGACTGAGTCTCACCATGTAGACCAGGCTTGCGGCTTTTCTGCTCCAGCTTCCCAAGGGCTAGGAACACAGGTATGCGCCACCATCACTCGGATTCTTGACATTTTATCCATGAAAGCAATCTCTTTAAAACACAGATCTTTTTCTTTTTTGAGACAGGGTCTGTATAGCACAGTCTAGTCTCACACTCACAATGGACCCCCTGTCTCAGCTTTTTAGGTACAAGGATCACAAGCACCAGTCACCACAATCAGCCCGCAGATTATTAAAAGTTTGTCTCATTCCACAGAATTATAATGAAAAGTAGAGATTTTTATTTCTGGCTTTTCCATATTTATAATGTGTGTTGATTATAATATTTATCACCATTATTCTTTATTGTTCTCCCTTCTTTTTTTTTCCTTTCTAACATACCTTTGTTTTACATTTTGATTTAATTTAATTTTTAGCAGTGCTGGGGTGGAACCCAGGTCCCGATGCACGGCAGGCAAAGGATCTACCAAGTGAGCCACACATCCTCAGCCTAAAACACAAATCTCACACTTGCATAAATAAACCCCTCAAAGGCTTCCCACTGCTTGTAGAAGTGTTCTCGAAATAGGTGGTTCTTGGGCAAGCGCCTCAGAGCCTTGAAGACTTGACAAATAGAAGATTTCTGGCTCTTTCCCAGATTCATTCTCTCAGGGCCCCTGGCAGTGCAGCCTGTAGACGGTGTTCCAAGCGTGACTCTCAGCTGAGTGATTAGATAAACACTCTAAAATGATGTGGGAATTCTTCTCATCGTCTCTCCAGGCTCACCTCTTTCTTGTGTAATCTCTCCAAGTTCCCCAGAGATCGCTGCTGTGTTATTTATTTACCGTGCTGCTGGTTAAATCCAGGTGTGGGGCTTGCATTTATCCCTAGGCTGTGCCCCCAGCTCTGCCCTACTGTGTTTTCTGTCTAACCACAGGGATGAACAACTCCCCTGGGGTCCTTGCCACGGATCCTTCCGCCCAGGCTACCTTCCCTGCCTGCATATTGCTGATGGCCCCTTCCGCTGCCCATCTTAGGCTCCCAGTTTTACAATAATGCATTTTGGCATCTTTAGTCTCCAGACTCAGTCATTTGCACCCTCTCAAAGCGTCCCACACTCTCTTGCGTACCCTTTTCAGTCCTTACAACATCGTCCTGAGTTTCTTTCTTCTCTAGCTTTTCAGCTTTTCAGCTGGTCCCGTGTACCAGCCGCCTTTCCGTTCCCAGGTCTGGGTACAACTTCTGCGCTGCAGTAAATGTTCCTTAGGAGTGTACACAGCGAATGAAATTAAAGTGTAACCGTGTGGCAGTACAGGGTACACAGAACCGCAGAGAGAGGGGTTGCACAACTGCTTGGAAGACCCCAGAAGAGGTCCCAGGATGCACGACAGCATGTCGAGATCTTGAGAGAAAATGAACAGGAGAAACGCATTAGGTGGAGCCGAGCAGAAAAGGTGCTGCTGGCTGAGCGAGCTTCCGGGGAGAGTGGAGAACCCTTGGAATAGTTCCACCCAGGTGAGCTGAGGGTAGCCTTGGTGACCCTGGAGGAAGGGAGATACAGGACTCCCACATCAAGCTAAAAGGGCTCTTTCAGGCCCATAGTACTCGAGAACTCAGGGAAACAGTGCCACCTACTGTATGCACTCAGGTGACTTCCCACCCACTGAGTGCAAGGAACTGGGCGACAGGCAGGACACCGCGTTTCCAGTTAAAATTTCTCTTAGTGGCAAATGAAAAATGTACAAAGAGCAGAAATGAATGTTAATGAAATTCGTGGCAAATTGTTGTCACAAAGTGCTTATAAAAGGGTCCTATTCTTATAAAAACAGAGTGGAGAGACAACTCACAAAACTAGAGCAAATATTCTAAGCCATAACGTGGCAGGAGTCTGATGTCCAAGATACACAAGGAACTCAAGCTATCTATCAGCAAGAAAATGTGTAATAAAATCGGCAAGTGACCTTGACAGGCGTTTCTCAAAAGGAAACATACGAGTGGCCAATAGATCCCTGGAAAAAAATAGCCTACATCTCTAAGGGTCAGAGCAGTGAAGATTAGGACCCCAGGGAGGGGTCACCTCGTTCATATTAGGTGGGCTGCCTTCTAAGAGGAAAACTTTCAGTGAGGTTGTGGCAAACGGTGCCTCTGTCTTCGTGAAGCCACTCAAGATTGGCCAGACATTCTGGAAAACAGTAAAAGTTTCTTTAAAACAAACAAACAAACAAACAAACAAACAAACCCCTAAAATAATATTACTACACGAGTGTGTGGTGTCTTACTTTTAGGTTTATGATCAAAAGAATTGAAATCAGTATTCAAAGGCATGTATGCACGCACACATTTATTAAGCATTACTGACAACAGCTGCCATATAAAAGCAGTCTGTGTCTACCAGCTGATACATAAAGAAAAACTGGGACTGGATAGATGACTAGGCAGTTAAGAGAGCTTGCTGCTCTTCCAGAGGACCCAACTGGTTTCCAACATCCACAGGTGCCTAGAATTCCCGCTCCAGGGCCTCCGATGCCCTCTTCTGGCCTCTGACATATTATTAATTATGACAGCTTGACCTTTAGCTTAGACTTGTTCCCAACTAGCTCTTGTAACTTAAATTAACCTGTTTCTATTAATCTACATTCTGCAACGTGGCTCTTTACCTCTCCTCCCTTCTGCACATCAAACTTCCTCAGTGTCTCGCTGGCATCTCCCCACATGCTTGAATTCTAACCCCGAGTCCTTTTCTCTCCCTGGAAGTCCCGCCTATTCTCTCATGCCTAGCTCTTGGCCATTCAGCTCTTTATTAAACCAATCAGATGCCTTAGGCAGGCAAGGAAGAACAGCAAGACATCTTCACATAGTGTGATCAAATGTCCCCCAACATGGAGTGAAGCAGCAGTGAGGAATGAGGCCTTTGTGTTTTAGTCCAGTTTGCCTTCCCTTCCCTAGCCTCCCTTGGCAAGCCGCTGACCCAGCATCCAGTTAGAAAGGGACGACTTGCTAGTCGTCCATTTGCTAATAGAAGTGGAGCTCTTTTTCCCCGCCCCTTGGTCTGGGGGAAGAGGCAGGTGCCTTGGGACCTGGGGCATTCTTCTGAGATGTGAGAAAGGATAACAGGGAACCGTGCACTGTGAGGAAACACTGCACTCGGCAGCACAGAAATAGGAATAGCAGAATAGGAATTCCTGGGCCCCCAAGAAGAGACTGAGATGAGAGGTGGGCATTAGCAGCCACCAAAGGGCCAGGCAGTCCTGGAAAGGGATTAGGCAGCAATGCGGACTATGCAGCAAGTCCACGTGTTTATATTATGACACCTCAGCCATCCCTAAACACACATGACACCTAGCAACTGCATCAACTAAACACACATGTACACCCAGAGGCCACATCAAACAGCAAAGTGGAACTCATTTGGATCTGAAGAGACTGTCCCTCTTCAGGGCTGGTAGATGTTGGTGTTGTAAGTCATCTGCCCTGAAGAAGAGAATTTGCTCAGAGTAGAGTCGGCTAACCTTGGTTGCCATTGTTACAAAGCAGAAAAGTGTGTGTGTGGGTGAGTGTGTGTGTGTGTGTAGGCAAGTTGAATATGTTACTGGAACATTCTGTGTGCTACCTGTTTCTTTTTCAACTTATTCTTTGAGCCCCTCTTTCATGCTTGGGTGTGGCATACACATGTGTGCATGCATGTGCATGTGACTGTGCTTGCCGTGGGTTTGCACATGGAGACATGGGTTGACACTGAAATGTCTTTTGCAATCCCTTTCCCATCTTTTTAAAAACTAAAAATAATTTTTCATGTAATATATTTTGATCACACATGTAATATATTCTGATCACACATGCCATATATTCTGATCACAATGCAATATATTCTGATCACACACGCAATATATTCTGATCACACATGCAATATATTTTGATCACATACAATATATTTTAATCACACATACACTATATTTTGATCACACATACATTATATTCTGATCACTCATACACTATATTCTGATCACTCATACACTATATTCTAATCACTCATACACTATATTCTGATCATACACTATATTCTAATCACTCATACACTATATTCTGATCACTCATACACTATATTCTGATCACTCATACACTATATTCTGATCACTCATACACTATATTCTGATCACTCATACACTATATTCTGATCACTCAAACACTATATTCTGATCACTCATACACTATATTCTAATCACTCATACACTATATTCTGATCACTCATACACTATATTCTGATCACTCATACACTATATTCTGATCACACATACACTATATTCTGGTCACACATACACTATATTCTGATCACTCATACACTATATTCTGGTCACACATACACTATATTCTGATCACTCATACACTATATTCTGATCATTCATACACTATATTCTGATCACACATACAATATATTCTGATCATGGTTTTCCCTACCACCTTACTTGCATGCGTTCTTTCTCTCTCTTTAGAAAAAAAGAAAAATAACAAAGAAA
The DNA here is from genome assembly GCF_018167655.1 of Microtus oregoni. NCBI lineage: Eukaryota > Metazoa > Chordata > Mammalia > Rodentia > Cricetidae > Microtus > Microtus oregoni. Next base: position 36,449,918 of record NW_024543060.1, on the reverse strand, counting down.
GCACAAGAAACACACACACAACAGAACCCATAAAAATAAAAAATCTGAAATCGTAGGATACAATCAAAAGAGCAGTAAGACCAAACATGCCCCCAGACAAAGCAATACAAAACAAAAAGTCTACAGAAATGCCACTGAGTTCATTTTGTCTTGGCCCTCTACGGCCGGGCATGGGGCCTGCCCTTGGATGTGGTTAATATTCCCAGTGACTCCACTGTAGAAAATCAATTTTTCTCTGCAAGCAGCTTCTGCCCCGGACTCCTCCGCAGCTTTACTAGGCAGCATTTGGAGGAAACAAAGTCACAGGAAATTATAGACAGAGGCCTCTACCTCTAACACCGGAAGTCCCTACGGTGGGTGTTGCCTTTGAGATGGGCAGATTGCAGCTGACCTGCGAGTCTGGGAGCTGAGCTGCCTGGACAAAAGGGTCTGGCGATGGAGGGAGGGGCACCCTTTGTTTTCAGGGGGAGGGGCATGGAGTAAGCATCTTATTAGCAGATTTGAAGGAGTGTATTTTTTTCACTGTCTTTTCAGATTAAGGCCCTAACTTAAGTAGTTTTGAGAGAGGGAAGGATCACTTGGGGTGTGTGTGTGTGTGTGTGTGTCTGTGTGTGTACAAGCATGGGCTGATAAAGTAGTTGCAGGCAGAAGCAAATATCACAGTTTTGTCCCTTCATATCAGGGCTATAAGGACAGATGACCCATGGATTTTACCCATTAATGGTTTATTAAAAAATTACTTACCACCTTGAATGTAAACAAAACCGTAAACTATATAATTAACTAGTTTCTACCATAAAAGTTTAAAGATGCTCGGTTATTAACTTAGTGCTTGTCCAGCATACGCAAAATCCTGTCACGTGCTTGGCATCTGCCGCCGGGGCTCGAGAGCCTTGGAGTAGCTGCAGTATTCCGGTGAAATCCGGAGAGCGACACCTTTGCTCGAGCGAGCCGGCCTCTGCAATACAGACCTCTTAAACTAAATCACGTCATCTAACAGGCACCTTTAATGACTTCCACCTGCGCATTTTCCCCAGCCGGAGTTCCTGCACCTGGAAAGACTTGGGGAATTCAAGTTCTTTTCTGAATTCCCGTATACATTTTTATCTGGACATAGGCAAGGACATAAAGTACGTTAGCTCTGAGTAAGCAGTTGACATGATAAATATCCATCGCAGTAATTGCGGACACCAACACAGATGCTTGGGATTCAGTATTTTAATGTAATTGAAATAGTTCAGAATTTCTTTTAATTTTCTGGTGACTGTCGTTAATAACGTTGACCACTAGGTGGCACTCTTCCTCCACCATGTGTGATTTAAGCCTCAAGCGAGGGGAGTACAATTCTAGCCTTTTCTCTTTTGGCTTTGACTTAAAACACAAGTATGGCTATTTTGCTTATTCTGTCACTATTACAGCCATCCAGTACTTGGAGATTGGCTGACCAAACTCTCAATATTTTGTAGAAAGTGAACTTATAGCTGCCCTCGATCATTCATTTTAGAAGACTAGAGATTAATGCCCTAGTTGTTGTAGTGTTCATTTTATTTAATCATTTTATTTCATAAACAAATGATCTAGAAAAGCCAATGGCTTGTAATTGCATTGCAATTGCTTGTAAGGAGACAGCTACTAGGAGACACGATCTCACTGCACACTCCCTAATCCTCCGGCTCTTACACTCTTTCTGCTCCTCTTCCACAATGTTCCAGAGCCTTAGGTGAGGGAGCGAGTGTCTTACAGATGTCTCCACTGGGACTGGACCTGACAACTCTGCATTTTGATTGGTTGTGGTTTTCTGTGGTGGTCTCTGTCCGTTACAAAGAGAAGTTTCCTTGGTGAGAGGTGAAGACTACATAGGACATGCAAGTAGCAGCATATGGACTCAACAGGTTGTGTTCAGGAATACTTACGCGTATAAAAACACATATCTGAATGCAATAACAGTGAGGGGAAAAGGAGGCCAAGGATTTGAAGGACAGTGGGAGGGGTTTATGGGAGAGTTTGGGGGCGGGGAAAGGAAGGGAGAAACGTTGTAATTAACTGACAATCTCAAAAATAAACAACGACAGAAAGGAAGGAAGTTAACACGCCCACAATCTCTCTTCAAATGGGTGGCATATCGTGACATCTAAATACTATCACTTGCGGGATAGTAAAAACCCCTGATTCTAAGTTATTTGTTACAGTGTATCATCCAAGGGTACTATTAACGTTATGACATCCATTTATGAAGGATGAACGTATGGAATCTGTTCATTGTTCCTCACAAATGCTCAAAATAGTTTGAAAGCAACCGAGAGACGGTGACTCCTGTTTAGCCTGCCTGGAGCCGTCTCCCTGAACCCCTCTGCTGGGAATGAACAGTGAACATGTCTGAACACGAAGAAAACAAAAAACTGCTTTCATACTTACGTCTACTGGGTTCATTTGGGAAGTAATTAATAAATTTCTCCCAAGCGATCTGATTTTTAAATTCAGAGATGCTAAATGTTGAAACTTCAAAATACAACAGAAAATAAAGAAGTTTCATAACTTGTTATTTAAAATTTGAAACCAGTTAACAGAGCACATCAGTTAACTTTCGTTGAGCACGATCGTTGTTTCAGACGCAAATATGAAATGAAAAACTAGTTTATGGAAACTTCTGGTTTGAATGTGGCTTCTCCCTGGGATTCGTGCTGGAGGCTCAGTACCAGGTGCACTGATGTTAAGAGGCCTGAAACGTATAGATTGTGGGGTCTACTGAGAAGTAGTTGGGTCATCAGGCAAACTTTCCAGGAAGCGACTGGTGCAGCTGTCCTGAGACCTCAGGGGCTCCTCTTTAGAGTGTTCTGTGAACCAACGACATCCCTAGAGGCTGCCTTCCTTCACCGGCTGCTCTTTCCTTCCTGGCTATGCTGTTATGTGTAAAGGAGCCAAGGGATCCTTAGCAGAGGCCGAAGACAGGGGACTGAGCAATCTCAGACCTTGATCTCCCGCAGTGAGATCCAGATAACACTCGTATTAGGGTTTCTACTCCTGTGGTGAATATGTTTTGGTCATAACCAAAAGCAACTTGGGAAGAAAAGGGTTTACTTATTTATCTATTTACCTTACCGTTTTTAGCTTCATCACCGAGGGAAGCCAAGACAGGAACCCAGGGCAGGAACCTAGAGGTCTAAGAGCAGGAGCTGATGCAGAGGTCATGAGGGGGTGCTGCCTGCTGGCTTGTTTCCCTGACTTTCTCAGTCTGCTTATAGAACCCAGGACCACCAGGCCAGGAGTGGCACCACTCACAATGGACTGGGTCCTTCCCCATCAATCCTTAATTCAGAAAACACCTACAGCCTGATTTTATAGAGGTAGTTTCTATTTATTTATTTATTTATTTATTTATTTATTTATTTATTTATGCTTATCTAAAGAATAGAGGTAGTTTCTTAGTTGAGGTTCCCTCCTCTCAGATGACTTTAGCTCATGCCAAATCGACATAAAACCAGCCAGTACAACCTCTTTCTTATTAATATCTGGCCTAGTGGGTTTTGCTACAGTAATAGAAAAGAATGCAGTGTGGCTAGCAAGGACGAGAGCGGGCGGGACTCATAAACAGAAATTGCACAGTTATTGCTCATGGGGTCACCTTTCACTGGGGTCTGATGACTGAAGTGAACATGTGGATCTTCGAGGGACTTTTACACACCTCACATTTAGGTGGAAATATTTTGCTGTCACTAGACATGTAGCTGAACCTGACAATGACTTTTCTGTTCTTTGCCTGCCATGCCTCCAAGAACATTGTCCTCCACACCTTCCTAGATATGTGCACCATAGGACCCCATGACGGGGCCAGCCACTAAGCTTTGGCTATTGAGATTAGCATGATGATCTTGGATCAAACTTATAGAACAGGTAAGTGGTACATGCCTTCCTCCCAGGTGTCAGTGCAGGTCACAGTAATGTGTGGTGACACCTAGTTTGACTTATTCTAATTGTGTCAAGAGAAAGGGAGGGAGGGAGGGATATAGAGCTTACACCTTTTTTCCTCCTGTATGTTGGGTCCGGTTTCCCAATTAAGACATCTGGAGCAAGGCCCTACTTTTAATTAGAACTCTGGAAGTAAGAAATTTATCTTTAGGCAGACAGAGATACTGTAACGACCAGGTCTAGCAACAGGACCCTTTTCACACAAACAGGAGTACAAGCCACCAACCGAAGCTGCTTTTGAAGGTCGAAAGAGAATTTAAGTGAAAGGAGTATTGATTAGTCCAGGGAAGCTGAAAAGGCTTTGCTCTCTTGGCAGACTCTAAGCTGCGGGATGCAGACATGTATTCTTAATAAAGGAGGCTAACGGGGCACTGAAATAGACAGAGGGGTGGGAAAGGATCCTTCCATTATCCTCTCTCGGCTAGAAACCCCACTGGATGCCCTATTGGCTCCCTGAACTCCTCCTTTGAGGAGAAAGGAATATCCCCGAGTAACCTGGAGTCTGTAGTACTATTTTGAGGAAGCCACACTCTGCCCTCGTTTCCCTCACAGCTAGAGTGTATTTCATCATTTTAATAACTCCCCTGTCTACCCCTTGGCTCACTCCCTCTGGGAAACCCAAATCTTAGATTCTCCTGAGTTTCTGAGAACATTGCTGGAGGAAACACCAACAGTCTTTTGATGTTCTTGCATGGCGGGGGTTTTCATCCTTTTACCTGTGGCACAGACTCAGAGCTCAGTCTTCTCTCCCAGGCATCTGAAGCATTGCCTGGAAACACTGAAAGCCCCAATGCATGCTGGTAAATATTTAGGGCTCTGATGGAACATTCATGGATAATTGTTTGGTTAGTTGAAACTGCTGTCTAACTAGGGCCAACATTTAACTGTCAAATAAAAAAATAGGCAGTGCTTATTTGAAACTTATTGATAAGTATTGGATCCCCAGTTATCGGGAATCCTCCACCAATGCATTAAGCCAATCAAGCCGAATTACTAAGTCCAGGTTTAATAATCAGAACAAAGCAACTCCGGGGTGATTCTTGGAAAGGCAGGGGAGAAAAATCACACCGCGGGTCTGAGGACCAGGTCTTAAATACCCTGCAGGCGTGGTCTTGGGCAGCTCTTGGGGAGGCGCTGAGCCTTGGTGGGTTCTGGAGAGGGCAGCTCCAGGGAGCTGCTGTTTGGCATGCTGAGGGCAGGGTTTGGAATGGGGCTCTGAGCTGAAGCTCCCCAACACATGTATCAATCAATGTGTCAATATAAATATTTTAATGATATGCAGATTAAGCGGGATGAATATGCATTCATAACATCACTCCATCATCATCATCATCATCATCATCATCATCATCATCATCATCATCATCGGGCAAATTCCATGCTACATAAAGGAAAAACTCAGACGAGGTCATTTTCTGAAACAGACAAATATTTTTCTTCAACTATTATTTGTTGGTTGCAAAGTACAGTATTATAAACAGGGGACTGTCTGCTGTAAGATGTGTCTAGGGTCTGCAGCTTCTCCCCAGCACAGGAAATCTGTTTGCCTGAGCTACAGCTTTGTCTCCAGCACCCACACAGGATGTGCACTTGATCTGAGCCAGGACTTGAGAAGAGATTACACTGTGTTTCCCTTCCACACAGAAGGCACTCAACAAATGGACCACGAGAGCATCCCCCAGTTCCTGGAGCAGCTTAGCAGAGTGAGAAGAAGGAATCTGATAGGTTCAGGAGAGAGGCTCAGACAACAGACAGGCACCACACCCTCGAGTGTTTTAAGGGCATCTTAGACGGTTTGAGGTGGGATAGACTTCTAGACTATCCGGTGTACTGGCAGTGACAATTTCTGAAATAAACAAAAGCTTCTTGTCTCTGTCTGTAGTATGCACGTCTCCACCTCTGTGATCAAATATTTACAAACCCGTGCGAATGCACAGCGCTGGTCTCCATGGCCTTGGGGCCGATGAAATAGAGGGCTGATGAAAATTCTGGCTACTTTAAGCTTTAAAAATTGATGTTTCTTTTGAAAGCATCTTTGGGTTTTCAGAAAGACTGCCCAGAAAGTGGGGAGTGGTCATTTACTATTTCCATCCTTTGCCTGGTAAAATGACTCTAAGATTATGTTGTTTAAAATAAATGTCAGGTAAGGGGTGCTACTTATCAGTCATCCTGTGTCTGGAACTGTATGTGAAAGGGAGGTTGGTCCCCCGGAATTGGTACGGGACACATACAGATGCCAAATTCTCAGCACAAAGGAGATTTATTAGCCTGGAGGGGAAAGCAGGTGGGGAGGGAGTCTGCCAAGATGACAGCAGTAAGCACAAGCAAGCAAGGAAAGAGTGTCTCTTCTGGAGTGGGAGTTTCAGGGAAAGGGAGGAGTCTCTGCGAGGGGGAGTTGGTAAATTCTAATTAGACATATTGGCCAAATAATGGATTTTGATTCGTAGAGCTTGGTGTTTTGTCTCAGGAATGAGTCAGTGACCAAATAAGGGACTGCATCTTGGGGGCTAGCTTCAGGAACGTAACAGTTTTTAGCAAGGGAGAGGAAAAGGGGTAAAAGGGCAAACCCTGCAATGTTTGCAATGATCAGGCCTGTGTTTGCCATCCTTGGTCTTCTAGAGACCCTCCAGTGCTTCAGCTTTGATCTATTAAAACTGGCTTTGCTTTGAATAATTCCCAAAGGTTAAATGCTGTTGTAGAGCTGGGGAGATGGCTTAGCCCACACAGTGCTTGCTATGCAAGCATTCGGACTTGAAGTCAGATCCCTGACACCTACACAAAAAGCTGGGCACGTTGGTGGTGCCCACCTGCAACCCTAATATTGGGGATGCAGAACTAGGGGGATCCCTGGAGCTTTCTGGCCAGTTAGTTTAGCCAATCAGTGAGCTCCAGGTTCAGTGAGACTCTATCATAGAAAAATAAGGTGAGGAATGATAGAGGAAGACACTCAAATATACACACACGTGTATGTACTCCTGCACATACACGAACATATGTGCACATACCAAAACACAGACATGAATATGCATATGTGCATGCACCACACTGGTGTACAAAATAACAATAAAATGCTGTTGTGTATAGTATGTGTTGTGCATAGTATATAATATATTTAGTATTGTTATATTTGTAACATTGTACGAGTGCTATATTATGTTGGTTTAATGAACTGACAGTCTTGGATCATACATCCCATTCGTGACTTACAGGGAGTAAGTTGCTTCCCAGTGATAATTGCACGTGATTCATGAAATTCTTGGTGGCCTCTGATATTGCTACTTTCTCACCTTTGTACAAAATGTGTGTGTGTGTCTGTTTCAGTGTACATTGCAGCAAGGCATGCATGTCATTCAAGGCATGCCAGAGGTCAACTTTTGGGAGTTCTTTTCCTTCTGTCACATGGTTTCTGGTGGTCAAACTAAGCTTGTCAGGGTAGGCAGTATCAGCGCTGCCCAGTACTCTTCTCATGGGCCAAGGACTCGTGGTGGTCCATCCATGACTCCCAGCAGTTTGGGGACATAGCGGGTGTGCCATAGATATTCAGATTCATAGATATTCATAGATATTGTTGAACACATGTGGAGAGGGCCAGAGAGCTTCTGCATTGTTGGCATCTGTCCAGGAGCATCTGCTGCAGCCATCAGAAATTAGTTTCTTTCACAGTGTGCATGTGCATTCTTTCTCTTTTGGAGCCAGGGCAGCTTGCGTGCAGTGTGGAAAGGCCACAGTGGTTTGGAGGGTGCCTTTGCTGCCTCTCGGCTTGATTCTCCATCATTTCCCAGCCAAGGACCCAGATAAGACAGAGAGAAAGCCGTTGACTTTGGATTGTGAAGGCTCCTGCCGTTGTCTTCATGAGTCAGATACAGCAGAAAGAACCACTTTGTGTTATCTCAGGAGTTGGAGAAGATAAGCATTGTTGCTAAAATGTAACATACAACAGAGTTGAGAACATTTAAACAAATCTTCTTGATATTTTAGTTTTAAGTGAAGTCAGGAAAAGAACAGGACCACGGAACTGCAAAGTACATGCTTTGCCTGTCTATATTTGACTCTAAAAAAACACCACGTATTTTCTCAGAATAAGTCATACTGAATAATATAAATGGAAGGTTTAAGGCCATTTCTTTCACTGTAAAATATTATGGCACATTTTTGCAGTAACTGGAAAGCAACTTGGGGAAAGGATTTTTCCATCCATAATTATACCAAACAAATGATCGTACAATTACATAAAATGTTAACCATTATAGTCTAGCCAGTGGCTTGGCTTCTCATCCAAACCTCACAATAAAATGTGCAGACTTCCTGGAACCACATATTAGAATCTCAGCAGTTGAATCAGGCCTTCATCCTTCTCTTTGAGTAACTTAAACTCGGTCTTACTCAGCATGTCAGAGAACTCCAGGGAGGAGATCTCTAAAACCCAATGTCAAAAGGTGACTATCTGATAACCGTCACCTTGGCTTCCGACCCACGAAATTGCCTTTGTTCTCGTTCAATTTTGGGCATGTGGGACTATCTCGCAGCGAGGCGACCCTGTTTTAGAGTTTTATAAAAAGAGATCAGCTCTACACAGCACTGAGCACAAAGCAACAGTACAACATTTGTGTGTAAAATGCTTTTGAAGGAATGTCCTACCCCGATGTAATTCTGGCTTCTCTCAGGTAAGTGTGTGGGCTCCAGGGTGGCTGTTTGGAGTGTCATTCAGCTGTGAGGTTTGACAGGGCTGTTGAGGGGCGTGGCAGCACTGAAGATGGAGGCTGGGAGCTGGAGATCATCAACTTGAACGACATAAACCAGACTCAGATAGACAAACAGCACATGCTGGCTCTCACTAATGGGCTCTAGATTCTTTTTTTTTAGGTACATAAGATTGTTACTAGGTGTATGACATGAAAATAGGTGGGCACTAGGAGCGAAGGTGACTACAGGGACAGGAAAAGTGGAAGGGTCAGGAGTGAATGCAGTCAAAATGCATACTCTACTTAAAAGTATTGTCTGGGTGAAATCCAGTGATATAGCGAATATAAAACAAACCAAACCAACATACGACAACAAAAATGAAGTCAGGGCTTATCAGTCAGGGTTTGATCTCAGCTCTGGGAGAGGCGATTTGTGTTCCGATGATACTTGAAGGACGCCTGAACTCATCTAAGCTTTCAAAGATTGTTTTCCCTCATTTGTAGCTCAGGCTGAATGACTCTTCCCCAAACTATTGCGAACATATGTGAACCTAACTACAGGGAGGCACTGAAAACACAAAAGGACTTGGTCTGAAATTCCAGAATCACTGTGTGTGTGTTGTGTTATGTGTGTGTTGTGTGTTATGTGTGTGTGGTGTATGTTGTGTGTGGTGTGTGTTTATGGTGTGTGGTGTGTGCGTGTGTATGGTGTGTGTAGTGTTTGTGTGTGTGTGGTGTGTGTGTGTGGTGTGTGCACGTGTGTGTTGTGTGTTGTGTGTGGTGTGAGTGTGGGAATGTGTTTAGTTATTCTAGTGCCAAGTTTGAGGTTTAAAGCCACAAGTCAAATGCACTTGTTCAGTTTTATGAGCCTCGGGAGACCAGCAGATATTGCTTGTGTTTGAAGACCAGAGCCTGGATCTCAGCAGTTTCACACACCCACTTTATCCTTGTCGAGAGTTAATGAGATCAGAATAAACCAAACAAACACTTCCAGAGTCCAGTGCTTTGCAGATCACGGTGATATATTAGAGTGCCAGAAATAAACCACACTCATTGTCACGGAGGCCAGAGTCGAGATGACCGTGTCTCTCCTCCACCTGTATCTCCTCTCTCTGTGAGGAGGACTGTCTCATGGGTAGAAGGAACGAGAACCAAGGACCTAACTTCTACTCCCATCCTTCCAAGGGCCTACACTGGAAACCTCACTGGAGGGCATCAACCATAGGCTTTAGAATAGCGGTACTAATACCACCGCTGTCTCTAAGCGGAGCTGCACTAGGACATCTTTCCAAGATACCTAACCTCCCTTTGCCTTGGGTTTAATGTCTGCAAAGTGGCAAAAACATAGAAACTATAGCATAACAAGAATAAAGCACTCATTTAAGAGGCTGTGAGCTGAGGGTTGAAAAGCAGAGTCTAAAGCCAGACTCCTGGTTCAAATATCAGCGCAATCATTTACATGCTGTGTTATCTAGGGAAGGCAATGAACCTCTCCCTGTTTCAGTCTGTTAGCTCCCAACTGGGCAAATACAATGCTGTAACACAGAAGCGCTTCTGTGGCAATTAAATGAGTTCATGTCTGTGTTGCCATATGAACAGGACTGATAGGTGTCGAGGGCTAGGGAAACATTCACTATTATATAAATGGTTTCTGGAAATGTTTTAAATATCAGTTGTAAAGAAAACAAAAAAATCTGATACTTTGTTTCTCTGTTTGGTTCTATTAAATATAAAATACTAGATATAAAAACACCAACCCACAGTGATAATATTATAACGTTGGGAGACTCTTTGTTTCCTAGTAACTTAGCAATCTCTTTCACATAATATTCTCTTTCTCTTTGAAGATTAGATATTGGTGTATTTAAATCAAATCTTAATTAAGATCGATGTTTCCTCATTTACTTAAACCCAATGCCATTTAATTAATCCCTGCACCCAATTCTTTCCTCCCTCTGAATGTTAAAGTCAATGAATTTTTTAAAACAGACAGGATTTACACGTACTTGAAGGATGTTAAATGCAACCAACGTTTGTTCAGGACAATTTCTGATCCTGTCTCTCCTGCTCCTTCCTCTCGGCATCCATTCTACTGCCTCTGCCATTCATGAATTCATCCAGTATTTATTGAGCAGACTTGTCAGGCATCATGATAAGTGGTGGGAAACAATGGTTGTGACACTTGAATGGTGTTTTATGGCTTGCAGATCATCTTCGCATATATTAAATTCATTCAGTCCTCGAAGGCACTCACTTCATCTCGCTCCAGTTATTCCTTCCCTTTTAGCTCCGCAGCTCCCTTAATGTTCCTGCCCTTAAATCATGGCCGAGTGTTTTCTAAGTGCTTTGGTGGGGTGAGGTGGGGGTGGAGAACACAGGTTGGAAAAGCCTAAGATGAGATTGTAGGCTAGAAATGCTATTAGTATCTTATACTTTAGTTTCAAGGTCCAAGTTCTTCCATGGTGTGCTCACTTTTACTTAGGAAAGAGCCAAGATCACATGAAAAAGAACAGTGACCATCGGGGCATCCTTCGCTGGGGAATGCCTTGAACCTAAACATAGGGAGGATACTTTCTCAAATGCTTCTGGGTCTCCATCCAGCCTGGTGTGTTTAACATCCCGGGTGCTCTAAAGAGCTATGACCCACTTTCCTCCCAGACATACCCAGGCCAATAGACCCAAGCATCCAAGCTATTACGTTTTGTGATACTAACCTACCTCTCTGTCTGGGGGAAACCTCCAGCAGCACAGGGCTTTGGTAGGAATCTACAGAGTTGGCAAAGCTAAATTTTTCTATCTGGGGTGTGTGTGGGGGGTGGGGGCTAAGAAAAATGGCAACTCACAGACTCTCTTGATGTTTTGCTTTTTCTTCTTCTCCTCCTCCTTTTCCTTCCTTCTTTTTTCTTTATTCTCTCTCTTTTATCTCATGTTGTTTAACAGCTTAGATACCCCAACGGAATCTTCCAGGCAGGACAAGAGTCAAAACAGTTGCAATCCCTTTCTCAAGTGAATGATTAGAGGTAAAACCATGATTTTCATCTCCTTCACATGGAGTAAACATTTTATGTATTATAGGTGAAGAACAAATGATCCCAAGAATCCACACACATTCATACCCAAGCAACTTGTTATAGATTAACCGTGTGGGCAAATGAGGTGTTCTTCTCAGGTCTTTTACTGACATGTGGCATTTTGCAGTTACAAAGAAAGGGCCAACTACTTTATTACTTATCTTGGAAGGTAATCTTATAAGGAATCTTAAAGAAATCATGAACTTAAACTTTTATATATAAAAAAGAACAAGTCAGCTCTACTTAGATCTTTAGGGTGTATAAATATTTCATAAATAATTTTTTACATCAGGATATTGAGGACATAAATGGGTATAAAGAATTGATCATCACGATCATCACCTTTGGTCATCAACCAAACCCAGCAAGGAGGAGAGTACGTCAGCCAGTATTAATTGGTTCTTCATTGTTCTTGTTCCTTCGTCTTAAAGAGCTCTGCATTCAAGTATGTGTGCTTTTCTAAAACTTTAGATTGTCTTCTTGGGGTTTTTACCTTAAAGTTATTTAACAAAAACATCTTAGTCTAACTTTGTTATTTTCAAAGCTTTGTTTCAGCTGTGATGCACTCCGAGGCCTGCAGGAGGCGCCAATGGCTGCCCGAGGCCTGCAGGAGGCGCAGCAACTCTCACTTTCCCTTTGTAGCCAGTGACTATGTCAAGGACACTTTGGTGTTTACAGCACACAAGTGGGTGGCACAGCGCATAAACTTGTCCTGAGAGGCACCCGGACCCCTTGGGCTTGTTTAACATCTACCTAGACTGCTACTATTCTAGAATGTGCTATGGCTTTCTCTTTTCAGTTCCCCTGTCGTTTCTACACAGACACCTTTCCCAGACAGTCTACATAAGGTGTTATCCTCACATTTGTTCATTTATTTAATTTCACGAATTATTTTTGTGATGTTCATAAACTCTATGTATGTGATGTGCTATAAACTCTAAGAGGGCAGTGATTATTTTTAACACACTTCCTGGAACACAGTGGTAGACCTTGAAGGAATATTGATGGACTAAGTGAATGAACAACATATTTATCAGATAACTACAAATCCCCAACTGTGTTCTAGATACTAGGGATACAGTAATGAATGAAGCTGACCAACATCCCTAAACCCTTTGGATCTTACATTCTGACACAGGGAAAGAGACTTTCAACAAATAAGGCAGGGAAGGGGAGGCTGCCAGAAGGGAGCTGAGCATCATCACACAGGGTGATGGAGAAAAGGGACCTGGGGAAGATAAGAAGAGAAGCGGTGTAGACAGTGGAGGGGGAGGATGGGCCATTTAGGCAAAGAGAAAAAGAAGGACCAAGAGTCTGTGTGGTCAAACCCAGCACACTATTTGCAAAGTGTTGATGCATGGGCCAGAGAAGCAGGAGGGGGTCAGACAGAAGCATGCAGTCTTTCAGGTCACTCGGAGGACTTGCTTTCACTCTCGGGTGATCTGGGGAGGTACTGGAGGGCTCCGAGCAGAGCGACACACCCAATATAGGGTCTGACTGGATCCTCCTTTTCGTCTAGTGATGAAAGACTAATGGGTGCTGGGATAGAAGCCCAGGGGAAGCCCAGGCAGTGATCCAAGCAGGAGGAGATGCTGGTGTGATCCAGAGAGGGGCAGGGCACAGAGGCGATAGAATCCTCAAGTTGGAAGGATCCTGAAAGGAGACCTGACGGAATCTACAGAAACAATGAACGAAAGTAATGACCCAGTTGTGACAAGGTGACACAGACGTCTTTGCTTACAGAAATTTACAGAAAATAGCCAGTCTTGTCAGGCCTCAGACGCTGATGTAAAAGATTCTCTACTGGGACTTGGAGTTCTTGGGTCAACTTATCATTTATCCCAAAGAACAGTACAAAAAAGATGAAATATATTCAGTGCCAAAAATCCGTGCGTGCAATTAAGCAGCCTGATCTGGGTCTTGATCTTATTTCAGCTCGCTGACACGAGTGCAATAATTGTTCGGCAGACATAAACATTTCAAAAAAATGAAAATGACAGTCGTCCGTGAGAAGACTACCAAGCCCATCAAACTTGCACAGGGGGTAAAGATCATTATCCAGAACAAAGATCTTTCCTGGCTTATTGTGATTGACAACCTGTCCTTCAGAGTGATCTGATAACTGTTCGGATCCCCAATCCTCCGCCTCTTGGCTGTTCTGAAGGAGCCTTGGCTAGTCTTCAGCCTTGAATTCTCCAAGGCCTGACACTGAGCACACAGAACAGCGTTTGTTAGCCTCGTGGTTTCTGAGATTCTCCTCTACCTCGGGCTTCTGCAATCCCTTACTTGCTAAGTACCAAAACCAGCAACCACATGGCCACTCACAATTCTGGAATTTCAGAAGGACCCTAGTGCAAAGGTGGAAATCTGAAGAGAGGGATCTGTCTCATTCCTCCGCTAGACCAGGAAAGGCTTCTCGGCAGAGGCGGAGCGCTGTTGGGGGCAATTTGGGCACCACTGCAAAAGTACAGGAAGTAGGAGGCCATAGAGACCAGGGCTGGATCTAAAGGGCCTTCGGACTTACACATCCGCTTCTCTGGTGCACGGCCTTGTTATGCACAAAAGAGAAAGACGGAGGGACCCGGAAACAAGCGTTCCTGGACCTCTAGAATAGCTGTCCAAGGGCAGATATCCAACTTCTTGTATATGTGTATTAAAATTTCAAGGAACTATAAATAAAATATTACTAAAAACTACCTTAGATTTGAATTTTCTGATGCTGTACGATTCACAGATGACTGAAAGGAACCCGAGGCCTCACATTCCGCTTTCCGAGGCGCTAGGTAGCCTTCATGGGGATGCAGTATAAGCCCCACCCTTCGCCCACCCAACTTCCTCTTTCATTTTGGCTCACTGCAGTTCTATGTTGAGGTTTTCTGATAAGACTTTATGCACTCGGAAAGTAAACGATCGTAGCATCCTCGAGAAGCATTCGCGTGTGATTTCTAGGGGATTTTCGAGTATATTTTGCAGTCACATGAAAACCTTTGGTTGCTCTAGGATTTGAGTGACTCCTACGTCCCTCCAGAGTTTATCAGAACTTCCAGAGACGCGGGGATCCTCTACTGCAGCTCTCTGCACAGTTCGAAGCGGGAAGGTCTAGGGGGCGCTAGGTCTCATGCTATCAAGCCTTTCCCACTCTGCCAGAAAGTTTCCGACCCCTTCTGGAGTCCCCGGGTGCCGGCTGTGGTAGGCCGAGAAGGGGACCCCAGATGATCTCTTAAGAGAACAGCCTTCTGGGGAAGCGCCGAGGCTCTGACCCAACTGCGGAAGAGGAAGGAGAGCTGGGTCCCGGCGCAGGAGGGTGGTGACAGTCTGGTCGCCCCCCGGAGCGCGCGTGTCAGGGTGGAGCCTGAAGCCCCGAGCCGCGTCAGCGTTTAGCGTGTAAATCCATTCCCGCTCCTCCTCCCCCCTTCCCCCCGCCCGAGCCCTCCCCGCCCCGGGAGCGAGCTCAGCGGCTCGGCAGCCGCCCACGCCTCCTGCGCGCGGCGGCGCCCGAGAGGGCGGCTCTACTTAAGCGGCGCGCGGGCCGCGACCCGCCACTCGCCTGGAGCGCGCGGGCGAGCCGGGCGCAGCGCACCGGGGCTCTCGTGGGCGCACAGCTGCGCGCTCGCACAGCGCGGCTCTCGCTGGCTGCGGACGCCTGAGTGCAGGACTCCCGGGATAAAAGCAGCTGCTGCTCCCGATCGCGCCCCCGCTCCCTGTCACTGGCCCATCCTGGCCACTTCTTTGGCCATGGCTCTGGCGGACAGCACCCGAGGATTACCCAACGGGGGTGGAGGCGGGGGTGGCAGCGGCTCGTCGTCCTCCTCGGCAGAGCCGCCGCTCTTCCCGGACATCGTGGAGCTGAACGTGGGGGGCCAGGTGTATGTGACCCGGCGCTGCACCGTGGTCTCGGTCCCCGACTCGCTGCTCTGGCGTATGTTCACGCAGCAGCAGCCGCAGGAGCTGGCCCGGGACAGCAAAGGCCGCTTCTTTCTGGATCGGGACGGCTTCCTCTTCCGCTACATCCTGGATTACCTGCGGGACTTGCAGCTCGTGCTGCCCGACTACTTCCCCGAGCGCAGCCGGCTGCAGCGCGAGGCCGAGTACTTCGAGCTGCCGGAGCTCGTGCGTCGCCTCGGGGCTCCCCAGCAGCCGGGTCCCGGGCCACCGCCACCGCACTCGCGCCGCGGGGTTCTCAAGGATGGCTCGCTGGGCGACGAGCTGCAGCCGCTGGGCTACTCGGAGACCGAGCCGCACGAGGGCGCCTCGGCCGGGGCTCCGTCGCCCACGCTGGAGCTGGCTAGCCGCAGCCCGTCCGGGGGCGCGGCGGGCCCCCTGCTCACGCCGTCCCAGTCTTTGGACGGCAGCCGGCGCTCCGGCTACATCACCATCGGTTACCGCGGCTCCTACACCATCGGGCGCGACGCCCAGGCGGACGCCAAGTTCCGGCGGGTGGCGCGCATCACGGTGTGCGGCAAGACGTCGCTGGCCAAGGAGGTGTTTGGGGACACCCTGAATGAAAGCCGGGACCCGGACCGGCCTCCGGAGCGCTACACCTCGCGCTATTACCTCAAGTTCAACTTCCTAGAGCAGGCCTTCGATAAGCTGTCCGAGTCGGGCTTCCACATGGTGGCGTGCAGCTCCACTGGCACCTGCGCCTTTGCTAGCAGCACCGACCAGAGCGAGGACAAGATCTGGACCAGCTACACCGAGTACGTCTTCTGCAGGGAGTGAGCTCCCCAGACCCCTTGACATTCCTGCGCCCGCTCCCTTCCTCCACAGGGGACCACAGGGTTATAGATGCCCTAGCCCCCTTCCCCTCCTTTCTTCTGCTCCCCACCCTGGCCACCCCCGCCCCGAATAGCTCACCCAGACCCGACAGCTCCCCACTTGAGAATCTGCAGTCACAAATTTTCTGGCCTTCTTTGGACCCCGCTGACCAAGAGTGCTCCATTCACCTATGCGTCCTCTACTTCTGGCCTCCAACTACCCTTCCCCCAGATTGTATTTGAGTCGAGATCTAGTGGGGGGCAGTGCGGGCGCAAAGTCACCAAGTACCTGGAAAGGACTGAATTGTTCAGAACTGCATTGGACAGTGTCAGCGTGCAGTGCGGAAGAGGCTTTGAAATCTAGAGTCCTTTGACTCGATAGAGGTTTCAGAGCTCAGAACTGAGAGCGCTGTGTAGACAGAGAGTGTTCAAAAGGTTATTACAGACTTGATCCTCACTAGGAAGATAAAGTTTTAGACGATTGAGTGGAAGACTGTACTGGAATTAAGACCTCATGGAGGCAGTTCAGAGATTGTAAATAAAGTAATTTTTTTTTTAAAGTTACAGGTAGAAAAAAAGTAAATCCTAGTACTGGTAACTGGAGAGGATTCTATTTCCCCACACAATAGTTCTCCTGTGGCTTAAAATTGTAGAAAGCGATCTTCCTGCCTGCGGAGGCGCCCTTTCTCGTCAGCTGTTTGCTGGAGCTTTAAGTTTTATTGGTTAAGGCTGCACTTGTAGGCAAGGAGCAGGGAGCAGGAAGCGAGGCTGCCCAGGCCCCCAGCGCTGCAGGAGTCACCTGGCAGTAGTAGCCCAGAGCACTTAGGTCTAGGACTAGTGGGAGGGTTGGGGGAGGGAGGATGGAGGGGAGGAAGGGCTTTGAGGGGGGGCGAGGACATACATACTCATTTATTATTTGAAAGTTGGAAGTCTGTACCATCCATTTGAGTAGATGCACATTTTAAAAAAGATATCAAACAGTATGTGTAAACTTAAGAGTTGATCAAGATCAGCAAAAGGCCCGCTTTCAGCTGCAAGTTTATCAAGCTCTTTTGAGTCCTACACTTTAAGTTGCTAATACTTGTATAACCTAACCAAAGAGTTAACCTAGTAGAGTTTTAGTGGTTTGACCGTTTATTTTCTTGTTGATGATATTTCCTTATTTTATAGCCTATTTACTTAAGCGAAGTAGGTTTGCTTTTAGCTACTTAGACTTAAGATCTCTTATTATTATTGTTGTTGTTGTTTTTCTAAGCCCAGCAAGTGTGAACTGCTGGGCTGTTCGGAAACCCCGAGCCACGCCATTTCTTTCGTGCGTTTGTTTGGCCTTTCAGTGGACTCTTTTCACGTGACAGAGCTGAAGATGAACGGAGGCACCCGGAGCCGCACATCCGTAGATAGCTGGAAAGGGAAATGTTTGTAAACGAAGGCCATGAAGTACTTCGGTGTGAGCCGAGCAATAACGTGGTGGTTTAGGTAAATAGCAGCAGCAGCAGCAGCAGCAGCAGCAGCAGCAGCAGCAGCAGCAGCAGCAGCAGCAGCAGCAGCAGGAGACCTTATGCTTTTACGCTCACATGGAATGAATCCTAGTGTGTGTCCTGTGTACACCACAGCCTGAGGGAGGCGAATCAGCTGCTTCCTGCCGAGCGGCATCCTTTGAATTATCAGTGAGATGGAGAAGCCTTTTTGTGTGTGTTTGTTTCATCATCTTTCTCCGGAATATGTTCTTAAAGATTTTGTAAGAGTCGTTATAAGTGATTCAATTAGTGTCGTTTCCCTGTCTTTTTAAACATGAACCTTGTACTGTACTTCACTGTGTTCTTGGCAGATGTCGTGAATCGGGACAGTTTATTCTCTGCCTCATGTGATCCAATCTGTACATACCATATATAAGCATTTTACACGAATCATTTAGTTTTTTAATTCATCTAATGCTGTAAAATTTACTATATTTACCCCTGGTAACTTGGATTTGATGGTGTATAAGCAAAAGCAACATGTTTTGGTGGGTTTCTTACATCCTTGTCCATGAACTTGGGTCAGGAAAACATTCATAACTGTGAGGCTGAGTTTGCTCCATACATTTTTGCTGGGTTGTTAGTTGTATACTAATCCTATGTCAGTTAACGGTCTACCTGTATCCAAGCTATCCATATTTTTAATCCAATAATGTTTTCATTTTAATTGGAAGACATTTAAGTATTTTTTTTTTTTAAAGAAAAAGAGAAGTTAGCTTTCTGTAGAAAGTCTTGCAGTTTTAAAGAGAGGCAGCAAGGATCCAGGGAGTTGTGTTAACTTCAACGTTGAGCTGTTTTTTAGACAGTGGATAAGAACCTTTGTTTCAAGCCTGAAATGATTTCTGACTGTCACTCACCAGTCAAAAGTGAGTGTCATAGATTTCTCCATACCATGGTACTCTGTTAGATTGCTTAACAAAGAAATGCAAATGACTAATAAAGCCTTTGGAACAGATCAAAATACGCTTGCAGATGGCAGGATGAAGTTCTGATCCCCCTCGTCAAATCCGCACAGCCTCGGGAGCCGTGAGAAAGTGCTGGATTTTTGTCTGCACTCCAGTCTCATGAATCGGATCTTGGAAAACTGTTCAGTTGTCCCGTTAACACATAGGCATCTTTTTGTGCTTTCCACCGCACCCTGGCTGGTCTGGGAATTTCCTGTTAGGAAGAGTAAGTAGGTGGACCTCCTTCTCTGGAAGTGACTGTGCCCCCTACCGGTGAAACCAAGGCATGAAAACTGTGAACTTTTTAGCCCAAAGTTATGTCAGCAAGTAGTCACATTATCCTATCGTATCGTATCACATTATGATACGAACATAGGATGGCAGAGTCAAGGTCGCCTGACATGGGCACATTCCTCTGCCTGGGCTTTGGAAAAAACCTTTCAGGCTTACAAAATGTTCTTAAGTATTGGTTAGCACCTGTGAATTTGATTAGAGTACTAAATGGAACAAGGCTCTCAAGAATATCTTTGAAATGACCTGGGGGAATGTTGTAGACTATTCAGATAATTACGGCTACATTAATCTATCTGAGAGAGGCAAGCATTTGCATATGTTTATCAAATTACCATTTGATGCTGATAAATAATGGAATGACATTAGATTTAATAACTGACTTTTATAAAGAAGCCTTGACAGTCATTGTGGTTGGGAAAAAATAGGTACCACGTTCCATGCTTGTGTATCAGATGCTTGACGTGTTGTCCGTTTTTTAAAAATACATGTGGATTATGAACCGCATTAATTCTAAATTTTCAGAATTGTAGAGGAAAATATTCCTTGAAGGTGTGAGAAAAATTTCCCCTTTTAATACTATTTTTATCTAGTATTTCTTATTTAGGTTTTTAAATTAATAGCAAAGTGATAATACTAGCCCAACTTGTCTTCTTTTTAAAAACAGAATCATATATATTTTCAGTGTATGTATACCTGCTGCTTCTCTGAAGATATATATAATGTGCAAATATTCAGAGGGAACTGGCAGCATTACAACAGATCCCAATTTTTATTGTGGTTACCATGGAATGCTCTTAGTACATCAGTCATATATGAAAAAGCTTTGATAATTTTTTTAACTCTTCAAATTATGGTAAATTCCAATCTAGTATTCAAATCATTTTTGTACTCCTACATGTAAAATAAACTATAATGCAGATAGTTTGAAAAATATTGAGTGAAGGAAGTGAATTCCTTAAGAATTTCTTTTACAGTCTTAGTTACGAGTACTGTAAAAGTGACATTTTAAAAATAGTAAACTTGGTATTTTTATTGTTAAACTCTCAGTCAAGATTTTGCTTGCAGTTTTTATTATGTTTTTCATCACTACAAATCATTTAAACTTCTGGATATTCTGGATAATTGCAATCCGTCTCTTGAGTACTGAATGAAATGAAGTCTTCTTATTCCCAGGGTCTACAGGACCTGCAAGAAGTCTTCATATAGCCATAAATAAGTTATGTTGTAGTCAACATTTCTTTGTGAGAGGTTTGGACAGTACAAATGTTATGGTATTAATGTGTGAGGATTTAGATTCTTCCCTGGGCCCCATTAAACAAAGCTGGAAGAACACCAGCAGAAGATAAACATCTGGAGTATGGTAGGAGGATGGACCAGTTGACCAAGAGTATACTGCTGTGTGGTAGGAGGATGGACCAGTTGACCAAGAGTATACTGCTGTATTGGGAGGAGGATGGACCAGTTGACCAAGAGTATACTGCTGTATGGTAGGAGGATGAACCAGTTGACCAAGAGTATACTGCTGTATGGTAGGAGCATGGACCAGTTGACCAAGAGTACTTGCCACTTCAAGTATTTTTCAGTTATTTTCAAGCCAGTTTTGTTTATTTCAAATGCATCTTGAAGTGTGTAGACATTAATTGTGAACTGTTACACGCTATCTCTGTGACTTTACAGCCAGGTAAACTTTGGTTTAACTCTTGGGCACAGATGGTACGCATTCTCCTTCTGCCACCGTTAGTATCCATTTGATGACAAGGGATTGAAATGTTAGTCATGGCTATAAATTTTGAACATGTAAATTAAATTTTTCTGAGCATTTGCAAAATTCCTGTTTGTAATAATTATTTGGATTCTGAAATGTTGAACATGTTATTTGCTAAGCGATACATATCTCCGAGCTGTTTCTTAAAAATCTAAGGGGACGTGGAAAAGATCACACTGTCAGACTTTTCTAATGAAACATAAACGCAAGAATAAAAGCCCCTCTACATTAAGAAGAAAACAAAACACATGGGTGAAATCTTTTCAGAGGTGCTCAAACTTTGAAATTGCTTTCATCCATCCAAAGGCTTCATTTTGTTTTATCTATTCACAACCAGTTGTGTAATGGGAACACTCAATACTGGTTTCCCTGCTGTGTGTGAAGTAATGAATCATTGATTATGTGACTTGTTATGTATTCTATTAAACACTAAACAATAAAGCATTCACTCCTTTCATTACCCCCTTTGGCTCCAGGGTGTGGATTGGCTGGGATACTGTTCTAATTTCATTTAAGGAGTTTTGGAAATGCTGCAAATGCTTCCCACACTGCAGTAGGACTGACGGACGGTGAGCAGTGCTTCCCACACGGCTGTGGGACTGACAGATAATGAGCAATGCTATTAGATCCGTAGATATCAACAAGTCAATTTCCAGCTGGGCCAGGCTGAATCAGGAGGCCTGTTGTCAAGAATGCTTAACAAACAGGCGGTCTGATAGTCATCTTTCACGGGATACTTCTTTAATTTCAGTCTTCGCAGCCACGGTTGTATAAGGGATTATGATATAAATGCCCCCTTAGAGCGTAAAGGAGCAGGGCAGTAGATGCTGTAAGGTTTGCCAGAAGTGCAGTTCATGAAGGGGGTAAGGTCCTGAGAGTATTGGGTGGGAGCGGCTGTCTGTCTTCTGCAAGGACTATTTGCACCACTTTCTACAGCCTTTGAAGTTCCTACTTTCCAAAGAAGGCCTGGTGCCACTCAGACTGGGAAATTACAGAAACCCGTGGCTTGCTGGGTTATAGCACAGGAAGCTGGAAGCAAGGTGGATAGCGCAAGCCAGGTTTCGCCCTTCCTCTTTTGTCTGTACTTCCTCTGCGTAGCTTTTGTTTTGTATATATAAACACACATGATTTATTTTTGAAAATGTCACAGATATGACAAAAACCTTAGGCACAGCAAAAATGTAGCTAAGGAAGAAGAAATCTCCCCTTTCTAGCCCCTAGCTTTTCTCAGAGACAACATTCAGGGTTTCTTCTATACATGAAGCACTGCTTATCCTCACCCCCTTCTCTTTTCTGCAGTGCCTGCCTCTTCCAAGCCTCTTGTTTAGACACATGGACCTGTGGCGATGATCTAACTCCGTTTCTGATAGTTCCACGATGTTCTGCACCATGTGCTAGTGTGCAGATGGGATGCAGCTTTTAACTTGTCCTTTACCGACACATATTTAAGTCTTTAGGGAATTTTTTTCCCATTCCAAAGAATCCGTGTTGAATATTCTTATAGACATGAAAAATATATATCTAGTATTTTTGTATGAATTGGTGTTGGTACAAAAATGGACTAAAGTTTGGAGAGAGTTTTTCCCCCCTTCTTAGGGGCTGAGAATCAGATCTGACTTATGACTATTTAGCTTAAGATTTTTTAACTTTTGATAGCACAAAAGCATTCCGTATATACATATTTAATGGAAACCTAGCCTGGAATTTTTGGTTTTTTTTTTTCAAAGACTTGGTGTTATGTGGTATAATAGTGTCAGCGATGCTGAGCGGGGCATGAGCTACAGATCTCAGTCAACTGCCTGGTGGTCACGCTGACACCAATCCTCTAGAGTGCATTGTATTGCTAAGCCAGAATGTTCTTTAGTTGTACATATAAGTCTACATTTTAATCTTACCATATTTTCAACCTAAAATGGGATAATTGGCCTGTAAACCCATAAATCAAAGGATGTCTAACTCTATATTCTTTTGGGAAAAAAAAGATTATTTATTTGTATGGGTATTTTGCCCGTGTGTGAGCATGTGTACCATGTGCATGCAGTTCCTGCAGGGGCCAAATGAGGATGCTGGATCATCTGAAACTGGAGTTACAGGTGGTTGTGAGCTGCCATGTTAGTGTTGGGAACTGAGTCTGGCTTCTCTGTAAAGCCACCTAGTGCTCTTAACTGGTGAACCATCTCTTCATTCCCTCTTGAAACTCTTACTCAATACAGTGTTTGAAATCCTAACTCATGCAATAAGTCAAGAGTAATAAAAGTGAAAATAGGACAGGAAGAAGTGCAATTGCCACGATTTGCAGATATTCTATTCTTAGAAGACCCTGAAGATTCCCCTGGAAAACTCTTTGATCTGAAAAACACTTGCAGCAAAAAATCTGGATGCAGAATCAAGCTGTACAAATATGTAGCTTTTATATGTATCAAATATTTATTGCCAAGAAAGAAATCATAAAAATCCCATTCACAGTAGCTTATACATACACACACATACATAACGTACATACATACAGATGCGCACACGTACATACATACACATGCATCTACATACATGCACACATACATATCTAAGAATAAAGCTAATCAAGGAGGCACAAAGCTTCTACAGTGAAAATATTAAAACACTGAAGAAAAATGTCAAGAAGTCACGAGAAGATGGACGCAGCATCTAGAGAAAATTATGTAATAGGACCCTCTACACCCTTCAGTGCAGGGACCTTTGGAGGACAGAGAGGGTGTCAGATGGCTCGGAACTTGAGTTACATGTGGTTGTAAGCCACCTAATATGGGGACTGGACCTGGGTTCCCTGGAAGAGCACCAGGTGCTATTAGTCTTGAGCCATCTCCAGCCCCAGTACTTGGTTTTCAGAAGTTTATGCACATACAGTACTTAAGTAGTTCCATCGCAACTGTCCCTTTAGGACAAAATGTACCTTGGCATTTGTAGGTTTCCTCAAAGAGGCCAATGCTGGTATTTAGAAAGATCCGTAAAGCCGTATTAGGTCACTGACTCTTCACCTGGCTCCTGCAGGTTTACCTCCAGTTGTAGCTATTCATTCATTCATTCATTCATTCATTGAAAGTTCCCTGAGTATACACTCAGGCCAGACTGAATCAAACTGACTCAAAAGTGAATAATATAAAGCATCATCATGATAAAATAACTTGAAAATTTATCACAAAGATAGGCGCAACGCTTACAGAAGTCAGAAAGGGGAATATAAGGGGAAAATAAAAACCCTACACATCTCATCTTGCTGAAAGACAAAAGGTGAGGAAGAGGAAAGATAGTGATAAAAGAGCAAGCCGAGTCATATTTACCCCTCCCCCAATTCCTCCCAGATCCATCCCCCTTTCTTATCAACTTCCTATTCTCCTCCTCCTCCTCCTCCTCCTCCTCCTCCTCCTCCTCTTCTTCTTCTTCTTCTTCTTCTTCTTCTTCTCCTCCTCCTCCTCCTCCTCCTTCTCCTCCCCCTCCTCCTTTTTCTTCTTCCTCCTCCTCTTCTTTTAGCCAAATATTAAACTCATCAAGTTCTGTTTGTGATGCCCATATTTTTGGATGTGTTGTCTTCCACAGGAGTGTGGTTGAGTGGCCAGTTGCTACACCATTAAAGAAAACTGACTCACCCCTTCTAGCGCAGCAGGGTAGTTTCACATATGAACTTGTTGTAGAAGGCTGCTTGTTTGTTTCCCAGCCACTCAGACTCCAGAAATGATCACACAGAAACTATATTATTTGCAATACTGTTTGTTCAATAGCTTATGCATATTTCTGACTAACTCTTACATCTTAAATTAACTCATTTCTATTATTTTATATTTTACCATGAGTCTTGTGGCCTACCAGCGGGCAACTTGAGCCTCTCGCAGCTCCATGGCATCTCTCTGATTCCTTCTTTCTCCCAGCATTCAGTTTAGTTTTCCTGCCTAGATCTATTCTGCTAAGCCAATGGCTGAAACAGATTCTTTATTAACCAATGGTATTCACAGTATATAGAGGGGAATCCTACATCATGGACTCATAGTGACTGTGACACAGTTTAAGTATTTAGTTAAATACTTACTAGTTATTTAGTCTATGGTTTGCTGAGCACCTATTGCTAAGTGTAAAAAGTCATGAAACATCAACTCATCATTTCATTTGTCATTGTTCTATTGCTGTGAAAAGACACCATGACCAAAGCAATTATAATAAAAGAAAGCATTTAATTGGGGACTTGCTTACAGTTTCTGAGGCTTAGCCCATTATCAGCATGGTAGGAGTACAGCAGCATGCAGGCAGGCTCCAGAACAGTAGCTGAGAGATCTACATCCTCATCCATGGGGAGCAGAAAGAGAGAGTCACTGGGCCTTGTGTGGGCTTTTAAACCTCAAAGTCCACCTGCAGTGACACACTTCCTCCAAAAAGGCCACACCTATTCCAACAGGCCCACATCTCCTAATTCTTTCAATAGTTCCACTCCCTTGTGGCTAAGAATTCAAACATATGAGCCTATGTGTGTGTGTGTGTGTGGGGGGGGGGTCATTCTTATTGAAACTACCATAGATACCTAGTTATCTCCTTTCAGGAATTTTTTTTAAGTTGACTAACAAGTGGGTAACAGGTCAATTTAGGGATCTTTTACAACTATCAAAAATTATAGAAAGCTTTGAATCTCTGCTCACATTTCTGTGGCCTTCACAATTATATTAAATGTATTCATTTCAATCTTTACTAGTAATGGCCTGCATGGCCTTTTCATTCATTGTGTACATACACTACACATACATGCATACACACACACACACACACACACACGGCTTGCAGTAGTTGTATAATTTATACAGTCTTCAAACTGGCAATCCTCCTGCTTCAACCTCCTGAGTGATGGTAATATAGGTATGTACCTACCACTACTCCTGCTTATGACAAATGGCTTTTCCCTCTTATCTTCCAAGTAGAAAAGATGAATTATGCTAACAATACATTCTAAAATTAGTTTTCTTTTGTTAATGTAACTGCCAGCCTTGCTATTCACTATTTATTGGTGTATTATCTGTTCAGTGTTCCTTGCTGGGCAGATACACCGAACTAGAATCCAAGGTAAGAGAATTCTAATGTCTTTGTACACAGAAAGAAAGGGCAATGCAAACAGTTTCTTGTTCTGCCTTGGCCTTTCTGGAAAACACAGATTGAAAAGCATGCAGTTTTGAGTGAAAATTAAAACTGAATTGGGTCTCAGTGGCACCTGGCATCTCTTGCTTTTACTGTGGACTTGCTATTCGCTTACCCTTGACATCAGTTTTCCCACTTACAAAATGGGGAAAGGCACCTGTTTTCTTATTTTGCTCCAGGGCTCAAGAATTCAGAGACTTCATAGATCACCACTAAGCATTCGTGGTTAAAAGAATGTTTATACTAATTAATTCATTTTTAATGTATCATGGAGAAAGAAATAACTAACAGAAAATGTACCTACGTCTACTTAGACAATTACAGCAGTAGAAAAAAAAATCTCTTTCTACTTGTATGTGCCCATATACACCCGAGAAATTATCCTGGCAGATTCATCAGTGAATATCCGAAAATGATATCCGTCCCTCCGGACACCTGACTTGGCAGTCGCAGAGGTCTGTTTCACACCAAATTGAGATAAGCAGGTATTTTATTCCTGAATAATTGTGAACTTCTGGCTAACGGAGAAAATGCTAAGACAATGTTTGCATTGTGTGAGGAAGGCAAGCACCCTGACAGCCTCGTTTGTTTGGAACAATTTTTGAAAACCTCAGCCACGCAGTTTCGGAAGGCATGTGGAAGAAACACGACCGTCCTGCAATGCCGGAGTGTGCTCTTCCAAATGCACACACCTTCCTTTCTAAAAGTCCTGGCAACTGTGATTTTCAAACCCCAAGCTCTCCGTGGCGAAGTGTGGAAGACCACACTCCAGTTGATCTCACATGAGTAAAGGTTGGTGTTTCTCTCTGCTCAGAACTACGCAAGTTCAGTGCATATTTTTCCCCCTGTGACCTATTGTCGTTGACGAGGTGTTCAAATTTTGCCCACTAGTGTTGAGAATGCAGCTTCTAAATAGGGAGTAGTTGTGGCTGCCAGTGCATGCTTGTCATTCCAACACCTGGAAGGCAGAAACAGATGGAGCCAGAGTTCGAGACCAGCTCGGGCTTCATAGTGAGACCCCCCGTCTCAACAAAAGTGCATAAAACAAACACCAACAGTTGGACTTCATTGCATCATTAAAAAAGATTCCTTGATTATGTAGTATCTCTTTCCTTCTCTGTATTTTAGAAGAATTCTCGAGAGCTGTATGTTATTATGCTCATACAATTAATTCTAGGTTTGAGTCAAGTTGGGGTGAGTAAGGCTTGAACCCTTTGATATTTGTGTTTATACATTATTTTTTTTGAGGACCTAAGTATAATTGATAAAACTATTAGTGACTTCTCCGTTAAGAAGATATTAGCAGCAAGAGGCTGAACTCCTACATCTCTAAAGTAGCGGCATTTGAACTGTCCTTGTGGATGCAATTACTCTTAAGTGGGGTCATGCTGGCACCATGATCTGTTAGGATTAGTATCCTTTTGAGAAAAGTAAGAGAGAGTCCTTGAGCCAGGGAAGAAGATGAGGTCATATATACTTCAGGGGATGGTGGCCACCTCCGAGATGTGGTCTCAGAATGAAATCCCCCTTTCCCACCGCAGAGCTTACCCCAGCCGGTGGACTGTGAGAAGCCATTTCTTTTATGCAAACCCTGAATTAATCCTTTTAGATACTTGTAATAGCAGCTCAAGAAGAATGATAAATTAGTATTCACTTAACTACAGGAAATTAAATGTAGATGATCTTTAGCCAGAAAAGCAGTCACTTTCATTAAAAAAAAAAAGACAAAAACTACAGTTTTATGAGAAATTGTATGGAAACACTCCTTGAATTGTTACATGATATTACCTTACAGAGAAGTCTATTTTTTATATTTTTAATTTTTTTCTACTGGGGATTGAACTCATGGACTTACGTATTCTACCTCTAAACTAAATCCTCAGCCCTCCTTATAGGACACTTTTAATGCCAGGACTCAGAGTCCTATGAAGTTTTTGGCTGAAGTCCTGAGAAGGAAGTTGACTTTTGAGGCAAATTTAGTGACTGTCACCATTACCATTCATTTTCTTCTAGAAAATAAGAATATTTGAGGCTCCAGCATGTTAAACAACAACAACAAAACTTAGAAATACTTTTTCTAATTCCAAAGCTTAGACTTTTGTAGTAATCTGAAAAATATTTGTTTATTTGGAAACTCAAAGGACATTTTTTGTAACTTAATAGATGCATACCAAGGCAGTTTCTATATTTCTCAGGAGCCACAGACAGTTAAAGCAAACATTATTAATCACGTTAGGATGATGGGAAGCTAAAGTAAACAGTATTATTAAAGTGTTGGGAAAACACTGTCTTCCTTAGTAGGTCCTGTCTTGTGTTTGTTAAAAATGGTTCAGTCCAAATCAGAACACTTCAGGGAAAAAACAAGACAAAAACAAACACAGAGCCTGCTTTGTCATGATATACTTTGTTCAAAGAGCAGAATATCTTTTAAAAAGAAAAATGAACGCCGGGCGGTTGTGGTGCACGCCTTTAATCCCAGCACTTGGGAGGCAGAGGCAGGCGGATCTCTGTGAGTTCAAGGCCAGCCTGGTCTACAAGAACTAGTTCCAGGACAGGAACCAAAAGCTACGGAGAAATCCTGTCTCAAAAATCCAAAAAAAAAAAAAAAAAAAGAAAAAAAAAGAAAGAAAAAGAAAAATGAAGTATATTTATTAAAATGTTTCAGTTTTATAGATAAAAAAGCATCTCAGCTTCACCCACAGCCTGTGCTCTGTGTGCCATTCAAGACTGCCGGAAGTTCTTGGCCCCTTGTTCCCTGTGATAAAGGCAAGCAGATGAAGAATGGGCTTAGCCAAGCACTGAGCTGCGTAAATGTAACTGAAAAAAATAAGGTTGCCTGTGTAGCCTAAGAAAGCTTCATATATATATGAACTCTGTTCTTAAAACCATTTTCGAGAGTTTCCATTTACCTTAATAAAAGCTGTAGGAAACCAACTTAATATTTACCAGAAGTGATATTAAGAATGTTGTTGTTGGAAGTTGGGAAGGCAGCTCAGCTGGTAGAGGGCTTGCCTCGAAAGTACTAGGTCTTAGATTTGGTCCCCAGCACAGCATAGACTGAGTGTGGTGTCTGCCCTGTAACCCTGCACTCCTGAGATGACAGCAGGAAAACCAGGAGTTCAAGGTTCTCCTCGGCTGCATAGTGAGTTCCAGGTCGGCCTCCGCTACAAGGCGTACTGTCTGCAGACACAAAAACAAAAGTGTTGATTTTGGTGAAAAATGGAAAACTTGTGGAGATGAATGATGTTGGTGAATGTGATACAATAATATAAGTTTATATTTGCCACAGAACTATATATTCAAATAGTAAAAATCATAAGGCTTATTTTTCCGTCCTATTGATTGCTTTTGAAATTAAAATGTAATCCCATTATTTTCCTCTTCCCTTCCCTCCCTCCAAACCTTGCGCTCTCAGATTCATAGCCTTTATTAATTGCTGTCACATACATATATAAACACATGCACATAATACGTATGTATATATATACACATGATTTACACAGACATGTATATGTATGTCTATATTCTTGAATATATAAATAGAACTTGCTCAGTCTCCATATGGTTACTTGCATGTATGATTTCAGGGCTGGCTACTTGTTATTGGATAATTGCTTTGGGAGCTCTTCCCTGGGAAGACTGTTTCTCCCGCTCTCAGAATTGTTTCGTTTCCTGTAGTTCTTTGTTTAGGTTTGAGACGCCATGAAATCGCCTCCTTCAATGCTAACACGTCTATCGGTGCGTGTTGTCCTTGTCCAGGTCTTAATTAGGCAGCCTTGTTGATAAGACATCACAGGTAGTTTCTCTGACATTTCAAGGAGAAAAAAAAATCTCACAGCAAACTTTCCGTTCTTCTGTCTCTAGCAATCTTTCTACCCCCCATCACCTTCCATGATCCCTGAACCTTCGGTGCAGAAGTTGTGCGCTGATGTTTTAGCTGGGAATGGGCACCACCTGGTCACTTGTTCTCTGATCAGTTGTGGTTTTTCCTCTCTGAGACATTCCGCTGATGAAGGGAGAGACCTTATCTGTGGGTATAATGAATATAGTTAGGAATTGTGCTGCTTAATACATTGATCGTTGTAAGTTCTTCTCCAAGATCCAAAGTTTTACTAACAGTGAGTGGTTGGCTAGGTTTCTAGTCCCAGGCATGATTTCCCTCTTGTTGAGTGGACTACGAGTCATACTCAAGGAGCTAAAACAAAGACTAGCATGGTACAATATCACTAAGGCTACAACAGTGGCATGCATCCCTGGGTGGTGACCACAGCTCCAGAACATTTTAATAGAGATTTTATAGAAGCAACACTAAGAATGAAGACAATTATAAAAGTACTGATAGCCGGGCGGTGGTGGCACACACCTTTAATCCACACACCTTTAATCCTTTAATCGGGAGGCAGAGGCAGGCGGATCTCTGTGAGTTCGAGGCCAGCCTGGTCTACAAGAGCTAGTGCCAGGACAGGCTCCAAAGCTACAGAGAAACCCTGTCTCGAAAAACAAAACAAAACAAAACAAAAAAAAAGTACTGATAACTCTTGTATAAACCTAACTCCCCCCCAAAGAAGGTATTTGAAAGCACCTCAAATGATAAGGCATCATGCAGAGTCACCCACATAGGGGTGCCAAGACAGTGACTTAGTGGTCAAATATGACAGAAATTAATCATTCGGGAGAGTTATATAGAGGAAGTTTCTAATTTCTGAAAAATTAGGAATATACATATATCAGTATGAGTTTAAATCTACATTATATGAATTTCCTATTTTTGGTGTTTTGCTCTTTTCTACTAGCCCAAATCACTAAGACTTGGTGCTCAAATTGAATTCAACTAAAATTCTTCCCAATTTAAAATTCCAAAAGGCTTTGTAGCACACTTTCTTCCCATTTCACAAGGCAGATGAAGTGCTGAACCATTGTTCACTGCGGTGAAAATGAGTGGTGGGAGCCAGTAAGATCAACTTAGCATCTCTAAGGATAAGAAATTCCTGACCTATGTTCTCCCCCTAAGTATGCTTTATAAGTTAATTTAATATTTTCATTATTTATGGTATAAGGCCACTGTTTCTGAATTAAATGTGTGTAAAGGAAAAAAATCACAGTTGGAATACTCTTAAATATATATTTTAATTTTATCTGACACATAGTATTTGTGTGATACAGTGTTACATTTTAATGCACATATAGTGTATTATAATATGATCTGGATAATTAACATGCCATTTCAAACATCTATTGTTTCTCCATATTCATAATAGTCAAAGTCTTCTCTGCTATCTATTTTGAAATATAGAGTAGATTCTTGTCAACCTTCATCTCCCACCGCAGCATAGAACACTTCCTCCTGTTCCAGTCCATCTCGTATCTACTGCCCGCCTTCCTTATATCCTTTCTGCCCACAGGGGTAATTTTTAGGAGATTTCAAAATACGTCATATTAGCCTGGATTGAAAGTCCACACACCCTAGTGCCACTCCCTTTGGCGACTCTTCTTTCAAATGACCATACCCAGGCAATGTGTTCACTGCAGAGAACAGCAAGTCAGATCCCCAACTTCCAGCAGCAAAATGTCCACGAAGACACCACATATAGATGACATATCCTGGGCTTGGGCGGTGACTGTGGAAGGCTGGGAGGTCACATGAGAGAAGAAGCAAAAGCCAGAAAGGTTCTTACCCCACTCACACATACTTGTCACTTATAGGACATGAAAACAATATGGCTACCCCCGCCTTTTCACGACTCAGTTGTATTCAAGTGTGCAGGTGGGGACTAGACTTCTAGCATGTGCATAGACCTTTCCAAGGGTTTCTCCTGAGCAGCTGGATGTGAGAACCGCTACTGTAGGTCAACAAAGTCTAGGATGAAGAGGCGAGGTGCTATGAGGAGTCTTTCAACCTAGAGGGTTTTTGTGTTCTGAAAGTATGATGAATTGTAGTAGCAATTACACATACAAGAGGCTGAGGCTAGACTTTGAAGGGAATTTTTTAGCTTAACTCCTGAAGATGAACTCTGAAGAACCAAAAGGAGGGGGAGTCACTTTTTTTTTTTACCATGCCAAAGTCTTTGAAGTTAAACTTTCAAAGAGTCTCCAAAATTAAACCACTGAAGTTCTACTTTGAAATTAAAATGTACTAATCATAAAATTAAAATATTACTTCTTATTTAAAGTATTTATGTGTGTATGTATATGATTGTGTGAGGATGCATGTATGAATTTGTGAATGTGTCAGTGTGGTAAGGGCCAGATGTCAGCCTTGGATGGTACTCTTTAACAGATGTTCACTATATTTGAGACAAGATCTTTTTTGGCCCGGAGCACAAGGATTAGCTTAAGCTGGCTGGCCAGTGAGCCCCGGAGATCTGCTTGTCTGTCTCTTTATCGATGGGTTCTATATTGCTGTCACCCTGCTTTGATTTTTACGTGGGTCCTGAGATAGAACCCAGGTCCTCAAGCTTGCACGGTGAGCACTTTCCTGACTATCCACCACCTCAGCACCAACTATGTATTTAAAGAGAACGATTTTTACAACAGCAGAAATGCAAAGCCAGCAAACCGAGAGCGTCTCCCGCAGAATAAATCACGTGGCTTTGTTTATACGTAGAGGGTCAAGGTGGCCTGTTTCTCCACCTGGGTTCTCAGCAGATGGCGAACCTGCATGCCTCTCCCAGCCTGCGGCATTCATGGCCATCCCTTATCTGCAGTTCCCAGATCATTGCAAGCATTCATTTCTAACAGGAAGGCAACAGGAGTGAAAGCCTGCCTCGTCTGCAGATTCCCGGGACCCTTTCAAAGGGAGCGAGTCAGTGGCTGGCGCTGAGAATCTGTTCTGATTTCATTTGTCTCCGGCAGGGCCTCATGACAATTTAATATTCTTTATTATTATTTTACATGCAACTTCCTCCCCAGCTTATGATTCCTGTCAGGACTGTGTATTATTACTCATTAGTCATTTTTCTTTGCTTGGCCCATAATGCTTCAGAGGAGGGCTGGTGTATTTCGGTAATTTTGCTTACAATTTGATTTGTGTTCTCTAGAATCCCAATTTAGTTCCGTCAGCACATTTTTGCACACAGCAGCTGGGCCCTGGATGGGAGCATTTGCATACCTTAGCAGCTGAGAGCAAAGCCCCAGGAATCCAGAGTCTGGACAGATATTTCCCAGAACGTCACTTGACTTTTTGAAATAAATTCTGTCTTCCAATTTGTAGCTATCTGTCTCACTGACACAATTCTTATGCACACTTTAAAAGAAGTGGTCTCCGGGCAATTTGTGAGCTAACATGCGTTCATAAAAATCCTTGCTGTGCAATCAGAGAACATGTTCCTCTTATGTGAGTGTCAGGTAAAAATATTGGACCTTCTCACGCTAAATATCTTTATTATTAGAGAAGCAGCAAGGGGGATCAGATGCTTAATTAGTCAGTGATTGCCTTGAAGGCAGGTAATCTATTCATCTTCGGGCATTGTCATGAACTCTTGAGCAGACTCTCCACGTATCTGCCCTTACCCTTCCATGACATGAGGAGGCCTGGGCAAGGCTTCTTCTGGTCTCTTTCCATCATTTTCTTTGCTTATATCCAACCTCTTGAACCTGGTCTTGGTCTGTGTGATAGGTTGAAAAACAATGTCCTTTCCCCAAGAAGATCTTCATCCTAATTCCTGGATTCTAGGATTGTGAAGAACATATCTTTGCAGATGGTAATCAATTAAAGGGCTTTGCGATGAGGAGATTGTCCTGTGTCATCCAGGTGTCTTAGTTTCTTTTTCCTGCTGCTTTGATAACATGCTTGGACAAGAACAACTTGAAAAGCAGAGAATTTATTTTGATTCTCAGTTCATCGTGGCAGCAAAGTCAAGGTAGTGGGTACTTGAAACAGGGAGTCATGTTGTATCCACAATCAGAAAACAGAGAAGTGACAAGATCTCCTGAGTAAATTTGAAGCATGGGGACCTTGGGAGAGGGTTGAAGAGGAGGGGAGAGGCAGGGAGGGGAGCAGAGAAAAATGTAGAACTCTATAAACATCAATAAAAAAGAGTTAAAAAAAGAAAACAGAGGAGTGAACATGCTTGCTAACATTCAGCTTGCTTTCCCCATTTTATACAGTCTAAGATCTCCTGCCCAAGGATTGTCCCACCTGTAAAACATCTGTTTGCTTTACGCGCTACAGTAGGGCCTTTGCTACTGCGTGCCTGGATGTACTACACACTATGCTCTACAGTGCTGTTTAAGAGCCAGGAAATGGGCCTTGGAGATTTACACACACACAGACAGAGACACAGAGACACAGAGACACAGGTCATCCTTGAAACAAGAATGCCAAGAATGCCAACTTTCTTGTGCTCTGGCCGTACCCCAGCTCTCGGGATCTTTTAGCTGCAGCCACCAAAAGCCACTCCCCTGCCTCGTGCTCAGAGCAAGTATAGGGACAGGTTCAAGTTGCTTTGCTCAGTTCACTCCAGCAGGCAAAGGGTCTGAGACAGGCAAAGAAAGTCAAGGGGCCAGAGGTCTGCAGCCCCCAGCACCCACCCACACTTCAGATGGGTTATCTCACGTCAATTAAGGCAATCTAGATCATTCCCCACAGGTGCCCAGAAGCTCACAGGGCATTCTAGAGTCCTCCAAGTCAGCGATTGACACAAACCTACACGTCAGGATGGGCTTGAAGCACCATCACTAGTGCGCTCTCAGGGAAGTGGAAGGAGACTTAATTTTCTTATCAAATCTGCTACCAACGATGATGAAGATATGAGGCTTATTGCTGTTGCGTAGAACAGTAAAAGCCAGACTGGATTTCAAGGCAGTGACCTAGTTTGGTAGCAGGCAGATAAAATTGCTCATGGAAAGCCCACCAGGAGAGAAGAAAGCAAAACCTGGTCAGTAGGGTGGTGACTGTGGCTGCTTGTAGCTCTGGCCAATGTTGGTGATTGCAAAGCCACAGGTAAGCAGCATTTTCATTAATTCATACCACAAACCTTGGGTGCCAGATGTAGCACAACTAATAAAATCCCAGAGACAGATATTGGGTTCAAGCTGCAAAGATTAGAGAAGCAAAGCAGCCAACCACTAGAGAACTCTTACCTCCATGAAATCTTCAGACTGAAAAAAGAGCAACTTCCTGTCTCATCCACCTTATATTCCTCTCGAGTGCTGGGATTAAAGGCCTGCAGCACCACCACCCAGCCTCTATGTGTGGCTGCTGGGATTAAAAGTGTGTGCTGTCACAGACTGGCCTGTATGACAGAGTAGTATGGCTAGCTTTACATTCTGATCTTCAGGCAAGCTTTATTTATCAAAACACAAATAAATATTGCTATACGACTCCTACTTAAAATGGTGGAGACTAGAAGTGTTGAAGCATTTCAGATTTAGAATAGTTTTTGTTTTGGACTGTTTCCCTATACATAATGAGAAATTTTGCGAGTGTGACAACATGAAATGTATTTATGCATTATATATACCTTCTATAAATAGTCTAAAAGCAATTTTATTCAGTATTTTCTAGATACCTGTGTTTGAACAGTAATTCATCTTTTGAAGTCAGATGTGGAATTTTTCCATCTCTGGTAGCATGCTGGCCATGGATCTTGGATTAGAGATGCTTATCTTGCTCAAGTATAATTTCTATTTTTAAAATAAACTCTTGATGATGATAATGCTAGTGACCAATTATAAGTTTCTCTGAAATGACAACCTGAGAATTGAATGGAGAGATACCATATGAATTATGGATTTCATTTTCATTGCAAACCCCTGAGAATTCTATATTGTATATATTAAGAATGAAAGTTCTCTGTTGCTAATTTATTTGCTTTCTTATCTAAAGAAACCATTTAGTTTTCTTGACCAACTATTTCAGTGCAAATGACATATGACAAAATAGTATGCCGAAGTTCATAACAGAGATGTGTGTCTTATGTGACCATATTTTTAAACACATGTCAAGGGAATTTTGTTAACCGAAGACAAACTTTTTCTCTGTCACAATGTTTTTATCCATGTATGTAGTATGTTTTCTTTAGCTGAGAAAACATGCATGGACTATTTAATAAACTAAGAAGATCTAGGCCAGTAGTTCTGTGAGTTGTAACCCCTTTAAGTCAAATGACCCATTTGCAGAGGTAGCGTGAGACCATCCCACATATCAGGCATTTATACCATGACTCATAACAGTAGCAAAACTATGAAGTAGCAACAAAAATAATTGTATGATTGGTTCACCACAACATGAGGAACCTAGTGTCACAGCACTGGGAAGGCTGAGAACCCCTGATCTAGGTGGATAAGTCAATAAAAATAGTTGGGGTGCTGTGGATGTGAGGTGGGGGGTAGAGTAGAGGGAGAGCAGGAGCAGTCTTTAGGGCCAGGGTTGTAACGCAGTGATGGAGTGCTCACTAGCATGTGTGAAGCCCCGGGGTCCTTTGCCAGTCACATCCTCCCCACACACGCATGCTCGCACACATCACTGACACTGGAATAGAATGTCTTATGTTCAGAGATGGTGAAGAGTGCCCTCTGTTTAGAGGAGAAGGGAGTGGTGAAGGAGAGATTTAGTTGTTGGGGAGATGAGGCATTCTGTGGTGTGTGTGTGTGTGTGTGTGTGTGTGTGTGTGTGTGAACAAACTTGAACTTCTCACCTTTTTGCATTCCCACAGGGGGCCGTCTTTGGTCCATGCTATGAGCCCCATAGCCCAGTCCTGACCCCAACAGTTATTTCTCCACATTGAACCTCCCAGGCTTCATGTTAGGTCAGACTCTCAACTATCTCAGAATCAGGCTGTTGGAACCACGATTCTCATCTGATTGTTAGCAGGAGATGGTACCAACATGCCCACTTGAAAATGGAAGATGTCAATGCAGGAGTCTTACCTTTGAATCCCAAACACCAAACGTATTAAATCTGGGACCTGGGTAAGTCATTTGGCTTCTTTGTGCTTCAGTTTCTCACCGTGAAATGGAAGCACTTCGTGGCTATGTTTTGATCATGGCATAAGATAGCACATATAGCTGCACCTACAAGTGATTTGCAAGTGGTGAACACTGGGTCCCCCCTTCTCTCCCTTCCAATAGCTTGTTGTTTAGGCAGTCATTGAATCATCTTCTCTTGGTGATGATAAATGTTCTATGGGTTAAATGAGCAAAGAATGAAAGACTTTGTACATAGCTTTGTGTATGTGCGCATGTCTATGCCTATGTGTGTGTGCATGGGAACACCTGTGTGTGTATGTGTGTAAATACACATGTGTGTGCCTGCATGGATGCATGTGTGTGTGGAGGGCATGTGTGCATGTGCATGTGTGCATTTGTGTGTGTTCATATGCGTATAGTTATATTTGGCATTTTTTTTCTCTCTTTCCTTTCTTTCCTCAGTTTTCTCAGGAGGGATAAGACACAAACTGAACAGAAGTGGAGCGTGTTGGCTTCCAGGCTGCACTAACCTGGGCAGAGGCTCTTGAAATTAGTATAGATTTGGCACTTGGCAGAGCACTGTTAATAGGGACCAAGACAAGTTTGAGTTTTATTTTGGCAGTAATTTTTGGTACCTCTCCATTGCAGAGACTGGTCTTACTATACGCTATTTTTCATCCCTGCCTCTAGAGAAAGCATTCATCTTGCTGTTTGTGGCAGTAAACCAGACTAAGGATCTTAGAACCCTTTGCGTTTAGTGTTCCTCAGGATAACTTTAGTAAGGACTGTGTTATCACATTTGTCAGGAAGAGGAGGGACAAAAAGGCTCCAGTCATTTTCCTCTCAGTACTGTGTAGAGTCCTTTTTATGATTTGCCTGGGGAGTGGAGGCTTTCCAGATGTAGGCCACACACATGATTAATTTGACTTGCATAGGATTAACAAAAGAATTAGCTACAAACATGTCAAACTTGGTTGTTGTCTCACCCAAATCTGAAACCAGATTTCTTCTTAAAATGTTTGATAACATCTCAGTAGGGTAAAGATTTGTCAGGGGGTCAAAGACATTACCAGAAAACCCACAGAAATAACTAACCTGGCTCATATGACCTCACAGAGTCTGAACCAACAACCAGGGAGCCTGCTTGGGGCAGACCTAAGCCCTTTCTATATATGTGACAGTTTGTGGGACTTCTAAAAATGTGAGTAGGGGCTGTTCCTAATACTTTGGCTGGCTCTTGGGAATCTATTTCTCAAACTGAATAGCATTGCCCATCCTAAATACAAGCTTAGTGTGACTGCAACTTGATATGCCATGCTTTGTTGCTACCTATGAGAGGTCTACCTCTTTCTGAACAGAAATAGAGAAGGAATGGATTGAGGGTCGAGTTGGGGGGCAGAGGGAAAGTGGAGGGTAGGAGAAGAGGTAGGGGAAACTGCAACTGGAATGTAAAATAAATAAATAAAATAAAATAAAGATTTATCAGTGACAAGATGGCTCCCCGTGTGGAAGGATAAATCATCATGGCTTCTGAAGCTTTTGACTGTGACGTGAGGAAGAATAAGTAATGACCGTGGCTTGCTTCTGCTTTGCTAACTGCCCCAGTTACCTGGGGGACTCTTGCGGGTACTTGGGTTTGCCACATCCTCCCCACAGTCTGAACTGCTTCCCCCATTGTCTTAGGGTTTCTATTGTTGTGAGGAGACCCCATGAGCACAGCAACTCTTATAAAGAAAAACATTTAATTGTGACTGGTTTACAGTTCCAGAGGTTTAGTCCATTATCTTCATGGCAGTGTGCAGCCGACGTGGTGCTAGAGAAGGAGCTGAGAGTTCTACATCTTGATCCACTGAGAGTAGACAGCAAAGGAGACCTCAAAGTCCACCCCCATAGAGACACACTTCCTCCAACAAGGCCTTATCCACTCCAACAGAGCCACACCTCCTACTAGTGCCCCTCTCTATGGGAGCTGTTTTCTTTCAATCATCCCCCACCACCTCTTCAGGAAACACAGCCATCTTCCTGCTGCGTTGACATCCGCCGGCACAGGTATGTTTATCTAACAAAGCCCAGGAGAAAATGAGAACTGGTCTTTAGAGAAAGGACTGAGCTTATCGTACCAAACCCGTCATCTTCAAAACCACAAGCTCCCATCTCCTAAGTGGCAGTTCTGTTTCTTGTTTCTTTAGCGAAGTGAATAATCTCATTTTGGAAAGCAAAACTGTAATTAGAGCATTTCAGTGGTAGCTGTTTTATGCAATTGTTTAAACAGCAGAAGACACGATAAAGGTTGGAACTAAAGGCAAAGAAAAAGACAAAACAGGCAAAGGAAAGTAGATGTAGCTAGATTAATTTATTTAAAAAAGAGGTTTAAGGGCAAATGCATTTCTTGAGAGAAAAACAACATGTTTAGTGAACAGGAGCCATGTGACAATTCTAAATTTGGATGCCCCTAACAATACAACTTCAAAATATATAGTGCAAAATTATAAAACTGCAAAGCGAGAGAAGCAAATAGCAGTTGAAGATTTTAATATACCTGTCTTCATAATTAAAAAAATACTAAAGAGAAAGTCTGGACAACATGCAGCAAATTTTGTATAGTGGTCACAGATAGGATACACAGTAGCTGTTGGACAGGTTTCTGTTTAGAACAAATGGGACTGTAGTGCTGGTGCATGCTTGTAATTCTAGCACTCAGTAGACTGAGGCAGGAGAATGGACAGTTGTTCTAGGCCAGTCTTGACCTTGCCTCAAAAAGAAAAAAAAATAGTGTGTGTGTGTGTGTATGTGTGTGTGCGTGTGTGTGTGTGTATGTGTGTGTGTGTGCGTGTGTGCATGTGTGTGTGCGTGTGTGCGTGTGTGTATGCGTGTGTGTGTGTGTATGTGTGTGTGCATGTGTGTGTGCGTGTGTGTGTGCGTGTGTGTGTGTGTGCGTGTGTGTGTGCGTGTGTGTGTGTGCGTGTGTGTGTGCGTGTGAGTGTGTGTGTGTGCGTGTGTGTGTGCGTGTGTGTATGTGTGCGTGTGCGTGTGTGTCAAACAAGCAAAAGACTGATGAGATAACAAATGCCCAAACAAAACAAAATGAAACAAAAATTCCACAACAAATAAACATGGAGTTAATTTTGTGTTGGTCTGGGCAAGGGACCTGCCCTGGAGCGTGGTTGATCTAGGGTGACATTCCAGTGGAGAAAACTGATTTTCCCTTTGGCAGCTGGTACCGATTGCAACCAGCTTTTCGTGCAGGGTGGGAACCTTTGTCTTTTCCCTCTAAGGGCTAGGACTCCATCTAGCTTGAACATGCTCAGTTCTTATGCATGGTGCCACAGTCTCTGTGAGTTCATACATGCACAGATACTGTTGTGTCTGGAAAACACCATGTACTTGAAGTCATTCATCATCTCTGGCTCTTATAATCTTTCCTTTTTGTTTTTGTGTGCTTTTAATTTTATTTATGTGAGAGAGGGAGAGAGGAAGGGAGGTAGAGAGAGAGATAGACACACACGCACACACAGAGAAGGGGAGAAAATTTTGTGGGTAGGAAGGTAGGGAAAGTAGTTCTTGGAAGAGTTGGGAAGGGGAAACATGATATATTTATAATGAATGTACTCTGGATCATAATGAAAATCCTACAATTTTAGAAGGTATTGAAATAATACAGAAAAGTTTTCTGATCACATATGCAATTAAGATATAAATCACTAGCAATGATAATTAAAAATAATAAAGAAAATTTAAATTACTCATGAGTTATAAAAGAAAGCATAGCAGAAATGAGAGAGCATCTGAAGCCATATGCAACTGTGACTCATGTGTGGTACGGAAACAAAGCA
The DNA here is from genome assembly GCF_018167655.1 of Microtus oregoni. Lineage (NCBI taxonomy): Eukaryota > Metazoa > Chordata > Mammalia > Rodentia > Cricetidae > Microtus > Microtus oregoni. The sequence goes on along the minus strand of NW_024543060.1, from coordinate 36,409,033 downwards.
ACACAAAGAGGAAACTTTCAGCGTTACCGCGTGTATTTCTTAAAACATTGTGTGAACGTATTTGAGAACACAAATCCTTAAAGGATGTAACTCTCTAAGACTCACTCCAGATAAAGTAAGCCCATTTACAAAGAACATTCCGAATCTACATAACTTCACCAGACATTTTATTCAATGCCATACACATGCAGAGAATAGAAAAAAAGGAGGGATGGCTGACGGAGTATCATCAAAAAGTCAAAATGAAAAAGAAAATATAGAAAAAGAGGCAAAAAATTGGGCATTTTTACAAAAGAGAGCACCCCTAAACCTAAAAGGCATGGAATCATCCTAATCTCAGCTTCTCCTCATCCCCACCTCATGAGCCTATACAGATTACATCTGATGGCTCAGATGAGAGATGTCCCCCACGGGCTCAGGGATTTGGAAACTTGGTCCCTATTGGTGGCACTGTTCCTAGGGGTTTAGGAGGTTGATGGCCTTGGAGGAAGTACATTACTGAAGGTAACTTCAAGGCTCTGTAGCCTCACCCCACTGTCTGTTCACCCTGGGTTGTAGAGACTGGTCTCTCAGCCTCTTGCTCTGGCCTTGCTTGCTGCCTGCTGCAGTGCCTCCTTGCTGTGATGGACTCTTGTCTCCATGGACTCATTAGATCAAAGTTCTTTCTTCCATAAGTAGCTTTTGTTTATGGTATCACATCATAGCAACAGGAAAGTTCGGGGACCTCAGTTGTCTTAGCTCATCAGTATTCATAACTTCAGAACCTAAAAGAGAGTTTGTCTCAGTGGATCCTGAATGTGTATTTATGTATGCTGATAAACATATGTGTGAAGTTGGACAATTAAGAAGAGAAGCTAATTAATGACGACATCCCAGAGCACTAACATGCAAAATGTCACAGAGTTGAGGAAAGTGCCTCAGGGCACGTGGGCGTGGCAGAGAAGCCAGAAAGAAAGCACATGCCAATATCATCTTTGATTTCTAGGACCCAAGTTGCTCACTAAGAGTAGCTTAAACATTAGGATTTCCCACACAGGAAGTCTGGGGAGATACTGTTCAGGTTGGGTGCTTCAGCATTTCCACCTTGCACAGAAGGCTCTGCATTGCCTTTTGGAAACCCCCTTATCCTTAGCACAAAATATCTGTTAGAGTGCCAAACATCAAAAACTGAACTCTAACGCATGAGCTGAGTAGTGGGAGGATCTTCTCCTGGGGCCACCCTGGTCAGTGCCTGGCTGATTGTACTGAAATCTTAAGCCAATTACAGTGAAGTGCAGTGAGACCCATTTCCCTTGGGCTGCCCCACACCTGAGCTTACTGGCACTGTGTTAGGGATCAGGTGATGTTTGTTGCAGACACAACCCACAGTGCATTCCTACCCAGTGCGTCACAGGAGTCAAGAATCACTTGTAGCTAAAAGACCATTCATATAACACAAGCAGCAAATGTGATAAGTGGGTTTGAGTGATGGAGGAAGGTCATTGGTTAAAAAAATAAAAAACTGCTTGGCTGAACCTAATAATTTAAAACATAGGTGGGAGGAGTAAACAGAACAGAATGCTGGGAGGAAGAGGAAGTGAGGTAAGACGCCTCAGACAGAGACGCCATGCCGATCTCTCGCAGACCCACTTGATGAAGCAAGCCGCCAGGTTAGACATGCTGAATCTTTCCTGGTAAGACTGGTGCTCACAGATTATTAGAGATGGGTTGATCGGGATGGGAGAATTAGCCTGTAAGGGCTAGAGCTAATGGGCCAAGCAGTGTTTAAATGAATACAGTTTGTGTGTTGTTATTTCGGGGCATGAGCTAGCCAAGTGGCCAAGGTGCTGGGGATGCAGCCCCGCCGCTTATATTACTACATTTGAGAGCAGAGAGAATGTTGACATCAGCTGTAAGGGTGGTTTTCTGTAGAGTTGAGGGAAGAAACCAAGGGCAGCAGACTTGGTTATGGTAACCATTATAGTTTGAATGTGAAATGTCTCCAAGAGGCTCTTATACTTGAACAGCTGATCCTTAGGTAATGGTACTGGTTTTGGAGGCTATGAAACATTTTAAGGGGTGAAGCCAGCAGGAAGAATTAGGGAAGTAGAGGAGGGGTTTTGGAAAGGCAGAGAAGAGCCCAGTCTTGGCTCTAGTCTAGTTTTGCAGCAGTAATATGAGATCTGTTATACAATCTCACTACCACGGAGTCCCGACCATGATGGGTAGAAATCCCTAGAAACCATGAGCCAAGGACATAACCTCTTGTCCATAAGCTGCTTTTACCAGGTTTGTCAGAGCAAGCAGAAAAGTTATAGAGTTAAAGGTGAGTAGAGGATGCAGACAGACAAGGGCCCCTCTGAAAAGACTTGCAGGGGAAGATGAGATGATGAAGCTGGACTGGACTACTTTCCTCTTCTCCTGAGAAGTCTACCCATCCTCCCCCCACAGCCAGGACAGTGCCAGCTGCAGCATTCTCTGCTTCTTTTCGAATATTAGATCATAATTCCTGTGATTCCCTTACCTGATATTAAATCAGTTATGCATTTCTTAAATTATCCTAGCTATTTTTCCTTGACACATCTTAGTTTTAACATTTTCTACATAAGAAGTGGCAACAAGAACTATAAACAGTGTTTTATTTTGTGAATTTATTACTGCAAGTCTATGAAGTTGTTGAATTAAAAATTACTCTTTAAAATGCATACAAAAAAGATTCAGAAGGGAAAGCAGAAATGATATACTATCTAGAGCCACAGAGATTATTAGAGATAACATATTGATGTTATTTCTTTTATCTTGTCTCCCCCTCGCAGATTTATTTTGTTAGTATAGTGAAATACTGTTGCATGAATGGGCCATTCAACACTCTTCAATTGATGAACTTTATGTCTTTTCTAATCTCTTGCTGTAGTTGTTTATGCCTGGTTCTTATTATTCTGAGCTAAGTTTGTACTAGCGGAATGGAAGGCCAAGGTAATAAGGAAGGTTTTTGGTTGAGCAGTACTTTGGCTAAACATGGCTGTTTTGGTTATGTTCGGGCTCAAGCTTGGGTCTGCCATGTTTAGGTGTGTGACTGTAAGTAATTGACCTAAGTTTTAGTTTTCTAATTTGTAAAGTATGTATCATGATATCTACTTCATAGGGCTGTAAAAAAATTAAATAAAATTGTCTGCTATCTTATTGAGATTATCATCGCTATAATGAAACACCATGACCAAAAATTAAGTTGGGGAGAAAGGATTTACTTGGCTTCCATATCCCGAGTTCCTGAGTCACAGTTTATTGAAGGAAGCCAAGGCAGGAAATCAAATTGGGTAGTGACCTTGATGTAAGAGCTGATGCAGAGGCCGTGGACAGGTTCTGAGTCCTGGCTTGCTCCTTGTGGCTTGCTAAGCCTGTTTTCTTATAGCACCTAGGACCACCAGCCCAGGGTGGCACAGTTACAAGGGGTCAGGCCCTCCAACATCCATCACTGAATAAGAAAATGCCCTACAGGCTTGCTTACAGCCTTGTCTTATGGAGGCATTTCTCAGTTGAGGTTCGCTTCTCTTGGATGACTATAACTTGTGTAAGGTGACATAAAACTACCCAGCACACCAGCCAAAGACTCTCAGCACAGCGTCTAATTTAATAAATACGACCGACTTCCAAAACTGACATCTCAATTTATAAAAGCAAGTTGTATTTTATTTTTAATTTAGTTATCTATAAAAGTTTTCAAAATCACTTTTACTTTTAAAATTTTAGTTAACTTATTTTTAAACTGTTCAATAAAAATCATATATATTTATTATGTACAACATGATATTTTGAAGTGCCTATTGTGGGATGGCTACAGTGACCAAATTAATATATGTATTGTATGAGATACTTATTTTTGAGTGAGAACACTTAAAATATATTTTCTAAGTGATTTGAAGTACATGATAAATACATCATTATTAGTTAGAGTCACCATACTGTGAATAAATCTCTAGGATTTATTCTTTTATCTTTAAACTTTTAATTCATCATCCTCATTTTGTGTGTGTGTGAGTGAGTGAGAACATAGGCTTAGCATGTGTGGAGGTCGGAGAATAACTTGAGGGAGCCCATTTTCTCTTTCCACCATGGATTCCAGTGCTCAAACTTAGGTCACCAGGCTTGTGTGGGAAGTGCTTTTACACACAGAGCATCTTGTTTGCCCCTCTCCCTCCAATCTAATGACATTTTGTATCCTCTGACCAGCAGCATCTTCATCCCTCAATGTCTCTGATAACAATTGTTCTCTTTTCAATATTTGTGACTCCAACTATTTTCAATTCCACATGTAAATAAGATCACACAGAATTCATTATTTTGAAGCTGACTTATGTCAATTAACATTCTATCCTTTTTTTCATATTATAATGGAAATTTCTTTCTGCTTATTGCTTCCTAAGGCAAAATATTTTCCAGGTCTATCTAGACCACCTTTAGTATGGGTATTTATCAGAAAATTGAAGATAACTCCTGTATTCAAGTGTTCAAGACTGTCATGATAATTTTTTTAATTTCCTTTTTTTTTTTGAGACAAGGTTTTTCTGTATATCTCTGACTATCCTGGAACTCATTTTGTATCCGAGGCTAGCCTCAAACTCATGGAGATCCACCTATCTCTACCTTCTGAGTGCTAAGATTAAAGAGTGCGCCACCACCACCCTGCTGTCACAAAAATCTTAATACATTTGAAATTAGTAAATTATCATCATTCAGCGTTTTTCTTTTAGTCTAAATATTTCCCGTATGGAGGTAACATGTTGTTTGCAGACTATTCTCTAAAATAGTCTAAATGGTCTCGTTTTGTTCTTCTCTGGGTGTCTCTAACTAGTGAACTTTCTGTAGGATCCCTTGTATTTGAGGAAAGTCTTGAAAGCAATAGAGCTGGTGTCTGAGCATTTATTCCTCAATAGGATTTCCCCACTTCTAATCTGCTTTCCTCCCTATTTGATATTAACACCCTAGAACTCAACAGAGCTCGAAGTTGGCTTTGAATAGAAGTAATACTTAGACCTGTGAAAACCGCTGCTCTCAAACGCAACCCTTAGGATTTCTGTAACCTCTCAGCGTGGAGACTAGGCATTTTCACAACTTTCCCTGAATGTCAAAGGATTTCTGAATGGCTAGTCAATTATCTGAGCGCTGAGAGTTTCTGACATGTTTATGCTCTTCTCCACCTCAAGGTTAGTCCCAGCCCAAGGATGACTTCCAGTGTCTGGATTGGCTATTCTGTGGCAATCATAGAAACTGGAGTTCTAATCCTGTGTGATATAATCTTTTTTCTTTTTGTTTTAGGGTTAACATTTGGAGGAGTGGAAAGAGCAACAGCACTAAGTTAGTTAACCTCATTTTGGCATTTTTATGTTTGAGAAATAGCTCCTATTAATTTTTTCAGTTAGCAAATACAGTCCTACATGTTATTCTTTCAGATATGACCTTATTTTATTTTCAAAAGGAAACAGAATTTAAGTAATTAAAATGCCTTTTTATTATATAACTTGTTCCATAAAATGTTGCTTTTCATATTTCTGAAGGATTTTGCAGTTGCCTGCTGGAACTGGATTAAACTGGTCCAACACAGACAACTGTTACATTTTTATGCATCCCGTGAACTGGCTGAGGTCATGCTGGCAGCATGGGTTATCCACAATGAGGGAATTTATGCCATGGAAATCAGCCAACACCATAAATCAAGTATCGTCCTCAGCTCCAACCCCTTCCCTGAATGTGGTCAGTAAGCATTTATCAGCGGACCCCTGCTTTTCAGACATTTTGGAAAGGCACCAGAAAATTTAACCCAGCAGACAAGAGTTCAATATACTGCATCTGAGGCAGAAGGAAAGGTTAGGTACCAGGTACTGCTTCTTCTACCAGTAGTTGTCTGTGAAATGCTATCATTTACTCGAAAATAGTCATTTAAAACATGACAGACAAATTGAATGTGGGGAGAAAAGATACCACAAATAGAAGGCGCACATTACAGTCAATGTAGAGAAACAGACAAGAGATAAGAAAATAGAAAGCCAAAGGGAGGGGGAATCTTGAGGAATGAAAGACAGGAAGGGACTCTGCTAAACAAATCGACACTAGCATTGAATTTGAACAGAACCGGGCGGTTGAAAATGGCATCGGCACGGAACCGTTTTGAAAATGGTCAACATGTCAGCTTGGTGAAGTAATGCCTTCCATCCAAGGTGACATTTCCTGGATGTGGAGTGGCAGTAAAAGCAGCAGTGTCTGAAAAACAGGGCACCGTGCCCTTGGTGTTGTGTGATGCACTCAGGAAAGGGTATTATGGGATGGAGACCTTGTTATTTCGTCATCCAGCCAGGGCCCCAGTGGGTGAAAGAGGGAACATTTGGACAATAACATAAGGTGGAGTCAGCAGAGACTAAGTGGAATCTTTGTGCACATGAACCAAAGGCTTCTAATCCAACAGTTAAAGGATTTGCCTGGTAAACAATACAGGGAAAGCTAAGTGTTCCTCTAGTCTACAATTACATGTCTTTCCCACTACGAGAAGGTTAAAAAAGGAAAAGGACTTGATTCCTAACATCATTGACCAAACAAGACAAGGAAGAGCTGGAGCTCAGGTATGCCACAGGCACAGCTTCCGGCATCACCTCTCGTCCTTTCTGTCTGGAATACCTGTCCTCGCGACTGTCAGCTAGGGAAAACCATAGGTTTGGGCATGCTCCCCTATCTTGAGTAATTATTTTGTTTGTGTTCTGACAAAAAAAGCTTGCCTGGAGATTAGAGACTGGAGCTGTCTTCTAGTGAAACATACAGTTGGGAGGCAGAGACAGGAAGTGATAAGGCAGGGTAGACAGGATCTTGTCCTTTGGGACTGAGAAACCGGAGTGGAAGGAAGCAACTGGTGGTTGTTCCCGATTCTCTGATCTTCCAGGTTTTAACACTAGTTTCTGACTCCGGGTTTTTACTAATTAAGATTGTCAAGACTAATGCTTCCCCCACCTGCTGTTAGATGTAGAATCGTCTTCTTTATCCCACTTCCTGTAATGGTTCTAGCCTGTTTCACTTTGTGCTGGTTACATCACTAGCCTCTCACGGTCCCTAAACACCAGGGTAAAAATTCTCTAGGCTACTTGTTAGCATTGCTGTCTTTGGAGAAAGGATTTCTGAGCTCTGGCTGGAGCCATGGTTCTTCCCCCTGCATTTCCATTCCTTTCTTAGCCTCATGATTTTCTTGTCAGGGCCTTGTAGAATTTAAAACCACCAATTTTATGAGTAGCCATCTTATAAGGAATTGTTGAATTTTGCATCTTACTTATACCTCAATATCCAGGCATACCTTTCTCATGATGCAGTGTGCCGGCCGCAGGAAGGGGAGCTCTTGCTTCCTTGTCCTCTGGGCATTGCCATCCAGTGTGTTCATCTCCTTTTCTGGGAAATGAAACAACTTCTTCAAAGATTTAGTGTCTGGCTGAGCTTGCCACTCAGTTGGGATAATGATTGCCTAGCACTCACAAGACCAGGGCCCTACACAAGCGTAGCATGCACAGTGGAAAGACTGCCTAACATGTACAAAGACAGGGCACAACACAAGTGGAGCGTTCAAAGTGGAAGCGAGTGATCAAAAGTCCCTGGTCATCTCGGCTCCAGAGTGAATTCACAGTCAGGCGAGGCTAGAGATTCTGTTTTTAAAAACAAAAAATGTCTGAGGAAAAAAACTCAAACAACCTATTTCTGGCAGCTCTCCTCACAAGCATCTTCCTAGGAACCCTAAGGTCTTATTTCTATGAGGATAACTCCGGTAAGACCATGCCCATACCCTTTACCCTCAACAGCACAGTTTGTGTGCTACGCTGGCACTGTTCCACAAGTTGGAATGAACACTGTGCATATCCATCAATCACTCTCTGTGATGACATAATGTTCTACTAAGTCTCTGTAAAGTCTGTTTATTCAGAAGTGCTTTCGTCAAGGTTTAGTTAGGTAATATTTCCCAAACAAGGAGGGATCTCCTTGGCTCTACTGTTTATGTCTATCTGCTACTTCGCATAACATCAATGAGCTGAATTCAAAAGGTGTTAGAAAGTCTGGGACATAGTTTATTTTTCCCTTCCAGAGCTGAACACTAAACCTAGGACCATATGCTTACTAGTCAAGTACTCTATCACTGGGCTAAATCCTCAACCACTCCGTGGTACAGTTGAATATCCCACAAGAACTTGAACTATTCCTGATCAAATACCATCTCCACTTGAAGTCATTAATTAGCATTTCTGCATGCTCTCTAATATAACAGTGTAAAAAATAATAGGATCCACTTTAATATGATGAGTGCTGTCAACGCCATATAATTGCATTTTTGTTAGCACTATGGATACTGCCAGAGTCTTTGTTCCAATTCTCATTCCTATTGTAACCAAAGAGCTCCAAAGTCATCCCCAAAGGGACTGAGTAGAGATCAAAGAAGCCCATGTTGCTACTGCCACTGAAGGTTCCAGCTGCCTCCTCCATGGGGACAGACCGAAGGTTCATGTGCTGGCCATCAGCATCTGGCTTCTTTTTCTGCAAATAGTATTTTTTCCCTCTTTCGTAGACATGTGACATGTCATTATGTATTCACAGATCTTTCTGAGGAAACCTTTCCTGCCCCCCCCCCCCCCCAATGAGAAAACTCTCAGATGGCTGAGCTTGGCATCCATGACTTATATCCAAAATTGCAGCTCATTACTTTGGATCCATTTGGCCTGAAGTGATGAATTTTACCAACTCAATTGTCTTTCACAGTAGAGAGTGAGCTAGTATAATAAGGAAGACTCAGACCATAGGCATTGACGTTGAAAGGTTACCTAAGGAAAAGACTACGGAGTAGTGTTGTCTTTGTCAGAGTCAGGAGGAAGCAGAGAAGAGGGAGATGAAAACTCGGAACCATGACTAAGCAGAAGACACAGGCAGAGAATGGACAAAGAAATGAGGACTCTCTGCTGCGACAAACCAAGTTCCCAAAGCAAGCTGGAGAGGGAAGGGTTTATTTGGTCTACACTTGCGTATTATTGTTCACCATTGAAGGAAGTGAGGATGGGAACTCAGACAAGGCAGGAGCCTGGAGGCAGAAGCTGATGCAGAAGTTATGGAGGGGTGCTACTTACTGGTTTGCTCCTCATGGCTTACTCAGGCTGCTTTCTTATAGAAGGCAGGACCTCCAAACCTGGGACGGCACCACCCACGATGGGCTGGCTCCTTCCCCATCAATCAGTAGTCAAGAAAATGCCTTTTAGCCCCATCTTGTGGAGGTATTTTCTTAATTGAGGTTCACTCTTTTCAGATAATTCTACTTTGTGTGTCAAGTTGACACAAGCCAGCTCACTCATTGCCTATCTGCTAGGGAATGGTAGATACTCAAATTGAGTAGCAGAACCGTGTTGATGAAGAGTCCCAAGAGAAGCAGCTGTGGACCCTTATTGATGAGGTCCTTAATTGTAAGTGGAAATCTGAATGATGGTGGTTACCATGAGCTTGACTCCAGCTTCCTGTTTCTGGAAGAGCATGACTATTAGCTAAATGGGGCTCCCTATTTCAGATTGGGGTTAGCATTTTCAGAGAAACAGAGTCAGCATTACTTACAGCATTATCTATTTCTAAGTATTCTAGTATTTTACAATGTAACTACTGCACAATATCAAATATTACATGCTGTATCCCCTATCTGTCTGCCACTTACCTAGAGGCATTTATTTTAGGGTATCAGTTTATTTAATTTGTGGACATAAAAAGTGAAACTTTTAGGGCTTGAAAATTTAAATTCAGATAAGAGTTGATGCTCTTTCTCTCTGTCTGACAGGATTTCATTCTGTAGCCCAGGATGGCCTGCTACTCTCTCTTGTATACAGGAAGGTCTCACACTCATTGCAATCCTCCTGCCTCGGTTTCCAAGATTCTGGAATTTGTGCACCTCTACAGTCAACTTTACGTTATCATTTGACCAAATAACTGGGCATCAGAGCCTAGTTCAGTTGACATATAAATTTAACTATTATAAGATCCTTATTAAAACATCCTATTGCTTCTGGAAAATTTGTCCTCTGTAGTAAAGTGTATTGAGTTGTTCAGTGTCAAAGAGCCCAAGGAACTGACTTAAGGCTTGTATTTTATTTATTTATTTATTTATATTTATTTATTTATGTATTATGTATACAATATTCTATCTGTGTGTATGCCTGTAGGCCAGAAGAGGGCACCAGACCTCATTACAGATGGTTGTGAGCCACCATGTGGTTGCTGGGAATTGAACTCAGGACCTTTGGAATAGCAGGCAATGCTCTTAACCTCTGAGCCATCTCTCCAGCCCAAGGCTTGTATTTTAAAACCAAGAGTTTACATAATTTTGTCTTTTATCTATTATGATTCATTTCTTTATTCAGGCACAGGGATTGGAAACCTCTTAGATGGAAGGGGTGGCATTACCTTCTGTGAAACAGTAATCAAAGTACACAGTATATTTAGTATATTGAATTAAATATGGTTGTTATACAGCACACTATAGTAGGTGCATTATATTGTAAATGCAACCTGGTACACTCTATACACCTTAATAAATTCACAGAACATTTACATATGAAAAAATCAAAATAAAATGTGGTAGTACACAGAATGAAGGCAAACATTGCAGGAGCAGGTGGTCTTAGGGAAAGCACTGAGAAAGCAACACCATGAGATTTGAGGCAGAGGGCAGATGGTGTAAGAAGATGCACAGGCTGAAGAGAGGGCCAACAAGCACTAAGCATATAGCAAAAAAGGACAAGCTTATCCTTTTTAGTTTAGCCAAGTTTTCATTTACGTATCCTGAAGACAAACGACCTATGTTTCTCCTTCTTCCCTCTGTTTCTCCATCCATCTGTCTTTTTTTTGTCTCTCTTATGTTTTTGTATCCCTCATCTCCACTGCTCTCCCAGTCACTTAGGAAAAAATTCATATATGCTATGTTCTTTATTAAAATAACTAAAAGATAGAATTGATCTTGATACACCAAGTCTCTAACATCTCATTACTTCCTTCTATCAGATACTGCAACACCAAGTTACATAATATTTCCTGTTCTTTCAAATAATTACCCTTTGATGATGGTATTTTCAATTATTAATGCTTTTCCTTTCTTCTTTCTGAATAGATAATCAGGAACAGTTGTGACTAAGAGCAGGTAGGCAGGGGAAGAGCTTGAAGATTCTATTGAGACCTAAACCCAAGCAGTGGATGCTGCAATGGACCACGGGGGAAACAGCTGCACAAACAGCTCCTGCTGGCAGCTGGCAATTAGAAAGGGGGAAATCTTGGAGTTAATTTGAACAGAACTAGTGGGCCATCTGGAGGACCTTACCAAAAGGTAGGGATGAGAGTCATGATTGATATTGCAAAAAAAGAGGGTGTGTTTATGAGCCTGTGTGCAGTCGGCATGTGATGTCTTAGAGGTATTTTATGTCATGAGCAAGCATCTAAAGGAATGTTAATACAGAATGGGGGTGTCTATTAGCTTAAATAGTTAGTAAAACATTGATTTGAATTGTGTTCCAAAATTTAGAAGGAACAGTAATTTGGGTTTGAGATGGGTGTAGAGGAAATTCATCAGTGAAAATGTGTGAAGTATTTGTACATATATCTCAATAGCCTAGCAAACGTGACATAGTCAACTTTATTGTCTGTCTGTCTGTCTGTCTGTCTCTCTATAACCAGAGGATAATGTGCAATGATAAGAATAGTTCATAATAATTCACTTGACTGTAATCTTTTGGAAAAGAATAATTCACAGGTTCATATGAGGTTAAAAAGGTCTTTGCACATTCATATTTTTTAGAATCCAAGAGTAGCATGACTATTGATGTTTTTATAATGTTTCTTTCGCTTTCCTGAGCTACAGTTTCCTTTGTGTGTATGTGTGTGCACTGTATGTATACAGTACACATGTGTGTATGTGCTTATACGTCATTCCTTAGGCACTGTGTACCTTGTTTTTTTGAGACAGGATCTCTTAATGACTTGGAACTTGATGAGTTTTCTAGAATAGTTGGTTTGTAAACCCAAGGGTTCCACCTGTTCCTACATTCTTAGTGTTAGGCTTATAAGCACACACCGATATGTTTGACTTTTTGACATAGGTCCTGGCAATCAAACTCAGGTCCTCGGGCATCTGTAGATAGCACATTACGTCAGAGTTACAGTTTGTCAGCAACATGGAGAGCCAAAGGAATCATCTTTCGAGGAAACTTCATAAAATGTACATAGCAGGGGTATTCAGTTATATAATAACAAGTTGCATAGTGTAAAGACTCATAACAATATACAGAATATGCAGTCATTTATTCAGGCCATATATTAGGGATGCACAAGGGCATTTGCTACTTGTTAGAACTAAGAGCATTGACACAACCGGCAGAGGAAATGCGGCAGTTTGAATGCAATTGACCCCCATAACTCACAGGAAGTGGCACTATTAAGAGGTGTGGCTTGTTGGAATGGATATGGCCTTGTTGGAGGAAGTGTGCCACTGTGGGGCAGGTTTTGTGGTCTCTTTCGCTCAAGCTTAGCTCAGGGTGACACTCAGTCCATTTCCTGTTGCCGGTAGGATGTAGGACTCTCAGTTACTACTCCAGCACCACGTCTGCTGCACACCGCCACACTCTTCTCCATGATGATAATGGACGGAGTCTCTGAAACTGTAAATAAGACACCCCAGTTAAATGTTTACTTTATAAGAGTTGTGCGGTCATGGTGTCTCTGCACAGCAATAGAAATTCTAATTAAGACAGAAAGTCTCACTTTCTTGGATGTCTTTGGCAGAAATGAACAAAATGTTGTTCACCTGTAACCCTCCTATCAACAAGAAGATAAATTAACAAAAAAATCACAAGACGGAATATTCTGTAAACTAGGGACAGAGATAAAGAAATGAATTAGAGGAGCGTTTAAACATGCTGGAGAGGTATTGGCAAAGTTAGAAGTGATACAGAAAAATGTCACATCACAGTGGTTTCAGGTTTTACCAAAAGTGGTAAGTTAAAGGGTTCGAAAGTGTTACAGTCATATTCCCTGCAAATTTTGGGTTAAAGTCCAGTAAAAAAATGAAAAAAAAATCTTTTTTGATTCTTACATTAAAATTCAAAACCTACATTTTAGTTCAGTTATAAGATGTATTTCTACATCTAAGAAATATTTTTAGTCTTGAAGGAACACTTGTGTCTTCTGTCAACACAGCTTGAATTTAAAGGGAAACTCTGGGGTTACCAGGGGGTGGGTGGAGACAAGGGAGGGTAGTCTGTGTTTGTGATAGGGAGGGAGGCAAATCCAAGCAAGGGACAATGACATACACACAAATGTCAGGGAAAGCCATTACTGTACACTCTAGCTAAGATTAGCAACAAAGAAGTGATTGACTGAATGATGAAACACCTAGAAAATAAAATGCATTTCAGATTTGAAACAAGAAACAAAAGGCCCCATCCAATTATTTTCTGGGCCTGTCTTTCCAGTCTTGGCTTTGGACATGGAGAAAGGGCAGCTGCTATTGCAAAAAAGGGGTTCATGCGTGTGTAACAGATTTCTAGTAGCACATGGGAGCATATGCTCTGGCTAAGACCTGACACCCCTGCTTCCTGTTTTGAAGGAATGATTCTGGTCAGCTGATCTACTCCTCTCAATGAGCTGGGGGAGGGAGTCAGGAAATGCTCTCCTGATATAGGGAAGAAGGTAAGAAGGAAAATGGCAAAGGTTGTGCAAGTTTGCATCTTCAAAGCAGACATACAAACTCTAATATTCTCGTGATTCTCTCAGGCAGAATTTTGGTTGAAAATTCAATCTTGTTTCAAAATTGAAAGGAGACCATTACTGCTTTCTGGACATATATGACATGTTCACAGTCAAAATGATTAATTATTTTTTCACTCCAGCATGTAGGGGAAGTTGTCACTTTGGTCAACAATATGAATTAGCATCATAAAGAATCTGGAACTTTTATAAAAGTGAAAGTTTGTTTGTTGCTATTTCTCTCAGTTCTTTTCTGGCTTCCAGCACTTTCTATTCTCCTTTTTCTCAATTTAAACTCTTATTATTTTCTACTTTGACTTACTCATGACACTCAAAAGTGTTTGCTTAAATGAAACTTTCGATATTTTGGGCATGCTTTAATGATTTATTCTCTTTGGGGATGAATAATTTTAAAGGGAAAAGATGCCAAGTCATGGTCTCACTTTCCACGTGTGAGTCATCTTCTGACCAGCTTTCACTGAGCAAGAATTTCTTCTCAGAGCAAAAACTTGGAGGAACAGAGAGGCCAGGGCCATGGAAAGCCCAATGGAGGATTATCTACAGGGGAGCGGCTTATCTTCAATTTATGCTGTAGTCAAGAAAAAAGTAGATAAACTCCCTGGACTGTCGCCCAAGGGAGGAGAAGGACAAATGGATGCTTCGTGCCTTGTGTCTCTTCTAACACATTGTACCAGAAGAAGATTTTCCTGCTTAAATTATCATTGCTAAATTTATCTCCAGAGAGACTGCTACTTAATCAAATGTTGCAGGATTTCACTCTGCCATCCTAAAGAGAAAAATTACTCAGTGCGACAGGCTTCATGATTTCTTGTGAACAATCCCAGGAGTAGTTCATGAAATATTGTGGTCAACAAGTATTCCGGAGTAAGTCTCAGAGCTTAGGCTGTCAAATGAAAGCCGGGGTTACAGAGGTCTGCCGACGGCTTAGCTGCTACAGTGTCGAGTTGAACGACCAGCCCGTTATTTATTCTAGAGACGGAGACAGAGCAAATCATAGTGTTCTTATGACTGTTTCTTCTGGGAACATTGAAAGCATCTAGCTAATCCCTGAAACATTAGGTGAGGTGGTTTCACGTATCTATGTGTGATGTATTGCGTCCTGCTTCTGTTTGTATATAATTATATTACTATCTGCCCATCTGTGGCTTGTTTTTGGTCTGACTCTCCCATAATTTGAAGCTGACAGCAAAAATTACTCATTTCCCCCTCCTCAAATTTTGACGTGGCATAGTTTATAGTTGTTAGGAATAAACAGTTTTATGGCATCTGTATGATTTGAACATTTGTATTCATAGAAAATAAGTTGCTTCCTCCTTCTTCCCCTATTGGTTTACACAATTTATTAATTGTGATTTTAGGACTGAAACTCGTCTCAAGCAGTAATAACAATTTTGACTTTGTTGATGTATCTATGTCCTTAACTATTAAATTATTATGGTATATTTGAAAACTTTTATAATTATCATTAGAAGTCCCAATTTCTGTGTACATCAAATGAACCTGAGCTAAAAAATAATTAAATTAAAATGAAAAACAAATCTAACTATAGCTTTATTTATCTGTTTATATAATAAGTCAACAACCTTATATACAATTGTTTATATTTATCGGGAAAATGTAACATGAAGATTTACAAACACAGTGTAGAATAGTTTTGGGTCGGATGATCCATTATCTCAATTACTTACCTATTTTTAATGTTGCCTAATGTGGAGTTAACATTTTTTCTTTTACTCATTTTAAATTATTTCTTAGAGAATTTCATAAAATGTGTTTTGATCATCTTCCAGCCCCTCTTCCAGCTCTCCAAGATCCACCCCCTTCTTCACTACCAGCCCGAGTTTGTGTCCTCATTTAAAAATTTCATCAAGCACAATTCTTGGACGGGTGGCCTTCCAGTGGAGCATGGTTAACTATACTTTTAAAGAAAACTGTCTCTCTTAGCAATGGTCAAATGTCAATGACTTCTCAGCTGGATGTGGGCCTTTTCGCCTACCTCCCTTCCCCTGGATGGTGTTTTGTTTCATTTGATATTGCAGAGGTTTTGTGCTGTTATAGTCATTGTGAGTCCTTATTCCCTGACTAACTTGAAGCTGTCCAGGAAACAGTGTTTCCTTATAGTCATCTATCACCATTGACTCTTTCCCCTTTCTGGGCTGTCTTCCAGAATGCTCCCTGAGCCACAGGAGGAAGAGGAGGTATGATATAGATGTCTCGTTCAGAGCTGAGCATTCTGAAGTCTCTTATTCTCTCATTGTTGGCTAGTTATGGGTCTCTGTGTTAATTGTCATCAGTGGCAAATAGAAGCTTCTTGATGAGGGTTGAAAGGTGAATTAATCTATAGGCATAACAATTAATTAACAGGAGTTGGTTTAATGCTAAGTTCATTTAGGGGCATATAACTGGTCTAGTTATGGGTTCTTGGCCGTATAATGGTACCAGGTATGACTGTCATCTTGTGAGATTGGTTTTAAATCCGAGCTAGAAAGTAATTTGTTGCTCTTCCTCCTTCACAAAGAAACTAGCTAAGACAATGACTCCTTGACACCTTCACACGACAGTAGTACACTGCTATTAGATCACAGCTTTTGATTCCTTTCATCTCTAAGATCTCATATTAATACGAAAATCTTGATATAAAAAGCACATTTAAACCTATATAATCCCACAGTCTTAAAAGTTTAGACACTTCAAAATTCAATCAAAAATATTCATATTTATGTTCTATATGTATATATATAGTGCTATTATTTTGCTTATATAAAAGTGAAGAAACTTAGAAACAAAAAGATAAACTTTTGTTCTTTTTGTATGAGGTTTATACTTTATGGGAATTTTAGATATGTGTCTAGGTACTTAAGCACAGTGTGCCCTCCTGACTCTTTAGCATATTAATCCTTTGGTTTCGGTACATTCGAGGAAAATAAACTAATTTTTTTATTAGCCTGGTCAAAATACAGGAAGTCATATCTGCTGTAATAGCATAATACACTATTATTATCTAAAGCTTAATATATTTGTACTTGTGCTTTAGGCAAATTCAATATGCTAAAAGATAGTTACATTAAAAAATCAATTTGATAGTTATTTGCCTTGCAAAATTTTCATCATGTGATTTCTACCAAGAAAAAAACCCCTACAATTTCCTCTAGGGCATTTGAAATTTGATTTGGTGAACTAAATCAGATTTGACAAACACACTTATCCTGATTAATAATCAAGGGGTACTAGTTAATGGGATAAATGTACTTTTTTATAGCTTAAGCTTGTAAATGTCAGGAGAACCATAGCGCTGAGTTCTCTGGCCTTGGCAGATTAAGAGGCCGGCTTTGTGAACCTCAAGCTAAGCATAAAGCGACAGAAATGACATGGATATCAAAATACGGGAATGCAATTTTGAGCCACAGTTAATAGAAGTCAAGGGTCCAGGCGTTGAGTGCCAGGTATTCCACACAGACCACATGATGGAGTGAGCTGATACTGTCATAGCTGTAGGGTCTAGGGTGCAGGGCAGCAACGAGGGGACGAATAGATGGTGTTTGGCTTAAAGGAGAGTGAGAAAGAGGAACAGAGAGAGAGAGAAGGAGAGAGAGAGAGAGGAGAGAAAGAGAGAAGAGGGGGGAGAAAGAGAGAGGAAGAGAGAGGCAGAGAGATAGAAAGAGAGAGAGGCAGAGAGAGAGAAAGAGAGAGATGAGAGAGAGAGGGGGGGGGAATAAACTGCTATCTACAAGACTGGCTTTTTCCTGTTTCAGGCTTAGAATTCAAGCCCAGGCTATGGAGAGGCAGTTCCTCTTTCTTGCAGTGTTGGGTGTTGGTGGAGCCTCCTGTGTGAGGCAAGAGGTTCAACCAGAGGCTCCCAAGGCTCCTTCTACTGACTGCTGAGTCCAAACTTAACCCGTCAGGGAAGTTAAACAGCTGATTGGTTGGTGTTTAACCTGTGTACATTTATTAAGTGTCTAGCCCTGCTCTAAGTACGGTGTAAGTATCACCTCATTTCCCCCTTACTTCAGATCCTCTAGGATGGAGATTTTCTCCATTTTATTGACGCGGATACAGAGGCACAGAGGTGAAGTTATTTGCTAAATGAGCAGGGCAAGAGCAAGAACCCACAACTGCTCCCCTGCTCTTTCTCTCAGGGGGTGACCCGCCAATTAATTGAATTGTGTGTATGGATGCTTCACTCTTGGTATATTATTGAGCTGTTGTCTACAAATGACTTTTATTGTTATTACAACAATACTTTAAAAGTTCTCCAAGAAGATTTTCTGATTATTCTGAAATTAAGTGTGTATATTTTACCAGAAAAATCTTATTTTTGCTATAATGTGACCCGAGTAATTTCTAGATAGAAATCGAAGTGGTTAAAAACTTTTATTTCGTCAGCACAGCTCCTACTCTTTTTAACTTATAATATCATATCATATCAAGTAATCTTTTAGCTTATAATATATTTTAAACACTTTTACATTTATTTATTTACTTGCTTATTTGTGAGCCTCTGTGTTTGTGTATGGTGTGTGTATGTGTGTGTGTGTATGTGTGTGTGTGTGCAGCTCATATGTGAAGATGTTTGTGAGCCATGGCATGCATATGGAGGTCACATGATAACATTCTGGAATTGTTTCTCTTCCACTATGTGGATCTGATGGACTGACCTCAGACAATCAGGTTTGCTGGCAGTCACCCTGGCAGTTCCCTACTGAGCCTTCTCACATGCCCTTCTAATAAAAATTTAAAAACTGACACCTCTCATAATCTATTCCTTCATAATCCATGTAGTTCTTTTTTAGTTGCATGATCAGAGCCACAGTGACTTGCCAGAAGTCCCCATCCTCCAAGTCTGAACTATCTGTCATGGGTTAGCTTGGTAACTAGAGCCTATATAGATTATTAAACACACAATGGAGTTTGGCATTCTGCTCACAGCTTCAAAACCCTCATTTGGTAGCAGACAGCTGTAACACCCCAGAATAGCCTTACCAGTGTTTATGTTAGTAGTTCCTGAAGCAGAAAATATGACAGGGTCTGTGTTACCCCAAACAGTTTTTTGAACACTATTCTGCCTACTGTCTTCCTAAGGCCAATACATCGTTTTTCTGAGCAGCAGGATGTGTTTATTTTAAGTCTTCTATAGAAACTATTTGCTGATACAATTACCTAGTCAACATGACTGAAATATACTTCAGGATATGGACTGATTTTTTTAATGAAAAAAGTCAATCACTTCTTCCAAGTTTTAATCTTTTCTTTTTAGTAAAATAACTAAATAATTTTGGGTCTGGAGAGATACTATCTTAAACAGTCTATGACAATTAAAATATGTAAATGTATTTATTTGAATGAGGTTTGACTATTTAAACAACTATACAAATTGACAGCTGGAAATATTACTTGGAAAAGGTTTGCAAATGGCTAGGTCTAGACAAGTCTACTGTGTATGCCACAGAAACAAAGTATCAGTTAAAGCAGGCGAGGTCAGAGGATTGGATAAAGGGCTGGATTCAGATCTGTTGCAGATGGACAAACTGGCAAAGCTTATAAAGCTGATAAGGTAGAGAGATAAAAGTTCAACAGCCAATGGGAAGGTAAACACCTCTACGTTGTGTGTGAGGGGCTGGCGTGAGCGAGTGACATATATGTAGGGGGTAAAATCCACTGGTCTTCTGGAAAAAGGCCTCCTGGGATGCCCTGAGGATGTATCGCTGGAGGTGAGATCAATGTTTTTGAGCAAGGATCTAGACTGGGAAAGTTCTGGAAAGAAGTGCTCCCTAGATATTTCCTGAACTCTGTTTGGGAAAAGGTGGTCAATTGTTTACAGAAAGACCTAGACTTATCCTTGGAGAAGAAATGAGCCATGAGAAGGCAAATGGGTTGCATACACTCATGGTTCTTTTCTCCTATGCATCTTAAGAGCAAGGCAGACTTTTTATCAGTCAGGAATAGTTTGGGCTGTGCACATGGGAAACCTTTAATAAGCACTGGGGGAGATGGCCCAGTGTAAAGCTCGGTCCTCCAAGTGTGAGGACTAGAGTCTCAATCCTAGGACCCATGTAAAAGCCAGACATGCGCGGATTTCCTGTATTTCCATCTCTAAAGAAGTAGAGAAGGCTATTCTTGAGGCTGGCTACTTATTAAGTAGAGAGCTTGATTTGTTTCACAATCAGCATTAGGTCACTTCAGGTGAGGACCCCTCGGGAGATGACATCACAATGGTGGGATCTGGTGCAAGGCAGAGAGATCTCATGATGAGACAAATATCCAGGGAGAGGGGCCAGTATGGATTTCTTAGTAGGCCTCAACTATTAAAGTTCCTTCCACCTCTTACCATTAGCATAGGAGGGACCAAGCTTCTAGCAGTTGAGTCTTTGAACAAGCATAGCTAAAAGCAAGACATAACCATACGTAAATTTCTCTAAAGAAGGTGTCAACAACACTATAAGGCAGGACTGAATCCTTTGAATGAGTAAGTGGCCAAAGTCCCCTCACCAGCAAGTGGGACACGTCTGTCACACCTAGTCTCTTCACTATTGCTCTTTCCCACCTTTTCTTTTTAAATTCTAATCCTTTACCACACTTAGTTCCTCAACGTCATGTTTTATTGTCACTGCTTTCTCCCTCAAATGATAATTTTTTTAAATTAATTTATTTATTAAAGATTTCTGTCTCTTCCCCGCCGCCGCCTCCCATTTCCCCCCCCTCCCCCAATCAAGTCCCCCCCCCCCTCGTCAGCCCAAAGAGCAATCAGGGTTCCCTGCCCTGTGGGAAGTCCAAGGACCACCCACCTCCATCCAGGTCTTGTAAGGTGAGCATTCAAACTGCCTAGGCTCCCACAAAACCAGTACGTGCAGTAGGATCAAAAACCCATTGCCATTGTTCTTGAGTTCTCAGTAGTCCTCATTGTCCGCTATGTTCAGCGAGTCTGGTTTTATCCCAGGCTTTTCCAGACCCGGGCCAGCTGACCTTGGTGAGTTCCTGATAGAACATCCCCATTGTCTCACTGTGTGGGTGCACCCCTCGCGGTCATGAGTTCCTTGCTCGTGCTCTCTCTCCTTTTGCTCCTGATTTGGACCTTGAGATTTCTGTCCAGTGCTCCAATGTGGGTCTCTGTCTCTGTCTCCTTTCATGGCCTGATGAAGAATAATATTCAGGAGGATGCCTATATGTTTTTCTTTGGGTTCTCCTTATTTAGCTTCTCTAAGATCACGAATTGTAGGCTCAATGTCCTTTATTTATGGCTAGAAACCAAATATGAGTGAGTACATCCCATGTTCCTCTTTTTGGGTCTGGCTTGCCTCACTCAGGATAGTGTTTTCTATTTCCATCCATTTGCATGCAAAATTCAAGAAGTCCTTGTTTATTACTGCTGAGTAGTACTCTAATATGTATATATTCCATACTTTCTTCATCCATTCTTCCATTGAAGGGCATCTAAGTTGTTTCCAGGTTCTGGCTATTAAAAACAAGGCTGCTATGAACATAGTAGAGCATATACTTTTGTTGTATGATAAGGCCTCTCTTGGGTATATTCCCAAGAGTGGTATTGCTGGGTCCAGGGGTAGGTTGATCCCGAATTTCCTGAGAAACTGCCACACTGCTTTCCAGAGTGGTTGCACAAGTTTGCATCCCCACCAGCAATGGATGAGGGTACCCCTTTCTCCACAACCTCTCCAGCAAAGGCTATCATTGGTGTTTTTTATTTTAGCCACTCAAATGATAATTTAATGATACATTCCTGCCTAGACTAACAAATTTACTCAACACAAGGGTGGTATAGTTGGAGAAAAAGTACAATTTGTGGGAAAAAGAACTTACCCAGGATAGAGAGACAGGCTGCGCTCTTATCCGGTCTACAATTCTATGGCCCTTCAGCTCTTTTTATCTCACTAGCACACCTTGGTAACACTGTGGCATCTGTCCTACTGTAGAGGACAGTTATATGGTGTAGATCTGTTACTTGGCTGCACACTGGGAATGAAAAGACTCATAGCCTGAGGGGATTTATCTCAGAGATCGTTTCCTCCAGCCCCATCAGTAAAGCTGACCTATGGGATAGTTGAAGCTATGTTGAAGTAGAGATGTTGACTGGAATTCCGTTGCATTTAATGTAGTGGTGGTTCTTGTAGGATCAAAGCACTTCTTACTTCTTATATTTGACCTTAAAAATTACACTATTTTTCCAAACCTAGAAATGCTGTTTTGGGCTGTTAAGATAAAGTCTGGGTCTTTTGTGCCCAACCGTAGCAGCAAGCAGAAGGTCTTACTTCTGTGGAGGACTCCCCCATCCTGTGTTACTTCAGTGTCTTCTTCAATGCGGAACCTTATGGTCACCTTCCACTTACGGCATTGTTGCTCGTTTCCTGTCTTCTAGGCTTCCCCTCACCTAAGCATCAATTATTCTTTCACTCCTCTCACTTTGTAGCCTACTTCAATTCAGCTTTCTCCAATGGCCCTTCTTTGTTTGCTGTCAGTTGAGTTGGCCATCCCTTCCTTATGATCCTTTAATACACTGCGTCTTCTGTGGTGCGCCAGTGTGAGCTCATAAGTATGGACTCCTGTACTTTCCTTACCATACTAACATGACCTTAACATACTCTCCACTGAAGGAGACTAAGCTGCTTCAAGGTGGGGATGGTACGTTGATCAGTTTCAGAGTTCCAGATCTGGTAGAGGACATATAGTTAATTCTCAATAAACATTTATAAAGTCCGTGAAACCACTAAAAGAAAGTTCAAAAATACACTCCCAAATATTCAAGTTGAGCCGCGCGGTGGTGGCGCACGCCTTTAATCCCAGCACTCGGGAGGCAGAGGCAGGCGGATCTCTGAGTTCGAGACCAGCCTGGTCTACAAGAGCTAGTTCCAGGACAGGCTCCAAAAAAAAAAAAAAAAAAAAAAAAAAAAAAAAAAAAAAAAAAAAAAAAAAAACCACAGAGAAACCCTGTCTCGAAAAAACAAAAAACAAAACAAAAACAAACAAACAAAAAAACCAAATATTCAAGTTGCAAAACATGGTGTTGCTCTAGCCAGGAGAGGAGTGGGATGTGCTGTGGGGTTGTCTGTATGCTGACGGAGGCGGAGGCAATGCTACTATGGAAGCCTCTGTTCCCCCACTATCCCTTTTTCTTTTGTGTACAACATGGGCCTGCAGTGAGATGCTAGTGGATTCTGGTCAACGGTGGCCATTGGTAAGACAACTAAGGGTTATAAGGATTATAATATGAATAAGGAATATAAATAAGAATCTGGTTAGTTGTCCTTATTGACAAGGATATGATTTGGGTCCATACACCTTGCTTGATGATGTCCGCCATCATGTTGTCTTACTTCCATCTCTGACATTTATTTTCTCTGGTGACTGCAGCCTAGATCTGTTTATGCAGTATGTTATTCTGCAGCTCAGTGAGAGACAAATTGAAAGTTTTAATACCCATGAAGCTTAGAGGTTGTAAATTCTTTTACTGGTGTCTAGACTCAGACTTAAAAGTTTTATATGTTATATAGTTTGCCATCAGAGATCTAAGTCAAAGCCAAACACCAACTGTTTATGGGTTGTGTTAAGGGAGAAGTGCCACAGTAGAAGAAAGGCAGGTGAGGCGTGGACCAGTGTGGGAGGTGAGGTGGGGCGGAATGGAAGGTCAGGAAGAGGGACTTATATGGAAGGTTACGGGCAAAGATAATCAAATAACAAAACCCAAGTGTCCTTAACTTGTATGAATGTGTAGATAAATGACACACAATTAGAAGCAGGCAAGAGCACTGAACTGGACAGCTGCAGAGAGGGCAGGCTCTGTTGTGATGTTAAGAAATGGGCCTGCTACCTGCAGGTAGAGAGGAAGGGAGAGGGGGTTGTGCAGATGATGATTGGCTTGGGGTGCAGAGAGTACGGCACTGGAAGCTTGGAGGTGGACCAGTTACCATGGCAGGGCATTAGTGAAAGGGCAGAGGAAGAACGATGTAGGGAAAGTCTTAGACCATATGCTGGCACTCAGAATTTTTTTTTTCCAGCAGAAATTTGCCAGGTGCTCTTTCTCTCTTGCCTTCTAGTTAAGCTGTAGCTTGTGACTCACTAGATTTGGCCTTGATGAGAGTTGCCGGTGGCCAGCGCTCATGTGCAACAGGGAGAAATGGAGGACTAGATGAAAAACTGTGCGGATTTAATTGAGAAAAAAAACATGGTTAATGACATTCTTATTATATAACTGACTATTTTGGGGTTTTACTTAGTACTTTGGAGGCGTGAAAGAACTCTAATTTCCAAAGGAGTACAGTATTTAACCAGGAAATCTCACAGACACAGTCCACACGTGAAGAATTGGTATAGTTCCTTGGAGCTTTCCTGGAAAATAAAAAAAAAAAAATTTGAATTCTTTTCATGAAATTTTACTATAAAATATTGTTTAGTGAAGGGTGGAAACCTGAAAACTATCGAAGTAAATTAGTTGTTTAAAGTAACTTGCTGAAATTATTTTTTAAAAAAGTATTTGTGGCATTGCTGAGGGAGGTATTTTTGGCATGTTGGATGGAGTTTCAACATTGTGAGTTACTTAGGTTTGCTTAGGGAGCTGAAACCTAGAAAGGACCTTTGGACCAGGCTTATAGCTTGAAAAATGCTGCTTTACCATAGAACAAATAAATCATAATTTCAGGGCCTGTTTGGGAGATTATGTGTCCAAGACTGAGCTTTTTTGGACTGACTGATCAAATTGTTTGATGCTAAAGTACAGGCACAGAGGGCTGACTAACAGACTCTGAGCCCGGTAGTCTATGACATGACGTGAGATGGACTAGGATTTGGGGGGGGAGGGGAAGCTTCGGATCAGTGGGGTGGTGTCAGAGGTGCACTAAGATTGGAACCGTAACTAGGGAAGCAGGCAAGGTAACCAGAGACAAGCAGTGGGAGCAGTTGCTAGGGAGAGGCAACAGCATCCTGCCAGATGGTGCCTGGCATCTTTGTGGCACTGAACTGCTTTTAAAAGCCTGGGCTGGTCGCTCTTTGCAGCGATGGGCTTACAACTGCCGTTTCAGGAAGGTCAGTTCAGAAGTCAGAGTCATTTGACCTGGACAGAGTTTGTGACTGTCGAAGTGAGGGTTTTAGACAGCCAGAAATCAACATGAAGATGGGACCTGAGAACAGATAACAAAGAGAAACACTCAAGTATAAGAAAGTGTGAAGACGGGGAAGACTCCAAACACAAACTGTGCATTTTCTCGTCCTCCTTGGGGATGCCGTAGTCAGATCCACACCCCTGACTATGCCAGTATCTACAATCACTTATCAAACAGATAATGGTACCCAGACCCTCTGTGTGCCTGTGTCAGTGTGAGAAAATGATGTAGGGTCTCTACTAATGACATTTCTCACGTCTTAATGGGATTCCTATGAGAATATACTAAACTCAGTGATGGTACTAACAAGTAATTGAAACAGAATGAAGCAGATTCAGATTTGTTTTAGTACAGATCTTTAAACACAAAAATCTTATTTCTTGTAAGAAATATTCTGTTTGTAGAAAAAACAGTTCAATTTTTGAGGGTCCATGGCAGCAAATATTAGAAAAAATTCCCCACTTCCCAGTACCAAGACCTTCGACATGAACTTGAGCACCCAACCTGATTTTCTGGCTGCCCCTGCATGGTGGTAATGAGGATTGCCCGAACTCCACTGAAATGAGAGGGACACAGTTGCTATGGCACAGATTTCAGGTACTGCTTCCCCTCTAGGTTCTGAAGAATAACAAAGAAACTAAGCCGAGGGATACAGAAAAGCACTTTCCAGGCTCTGGGTGAGTCAAACAAACATAAATTATTATCTGCTTCAGTCTGAGACTGAAATAGGCCCATAGGAGACAGTCCTCATTCTTGGCAGAGGGCCCTGGCCTGTATTGTGCTCCGTCAGAGATTCAGCTGAGCTCCCCCAATGAGGAACCCTAGAATGGATATCTTAGGGGGTGAAATTAAAACATGTCAAACTTTGGTTTACGGGATGATAGTGGCCAGGAGCTGGGGTGCAGCTGCTCACCCCAGTTTTGGACTTGTTTTTTCCTGGGATGTCTAGGACTCAGAGGTTTAGGCAAGACCAGAGGTACCTGGCTTTGGTGAGAGAGGCCAATGTTGCTTTAAAAACATGTTTGGGAAGAAAAACCATGTCTTTGACTTTTTTAGTAAAAACCAGTGATGAACTTAGTTTGTGGCTGTGAATTCAGAGACCTTAACTACTTTAATTTTTACCTTAGAAAACCCATCACTATTTAGAAGAACCACTATTTAGCAAAATGTTTCAGAGGCAAGGATTAACGACTTTTTAGAGAAGTGAGTTCTCCCACCATGCGGAACCAGGGAAAGCCAGACTTAGGGGACATCTGTCATCCCAACTTTCTCATCTACTTATATGGATGTGTCCCTGACACTCCTTTCATTGAAACATGTTCCTTAGGATGGGATGTGAAGGACTGATATGTGTTCTCTCTCTTCAGGGAAGAATTTAGAGAAATAAAACCCGTAGCCAACTTATTAATTCCGGATCTGACTGACAGGACTTGACTTATGATGAATCCCAGTCTAGTGAGCTGAAAACTTCCCAGTATACACTGTTTAATCATCAGGGTCTTTGCTGTTGGTACTACCCCCTCCTTTCCCATCTGATGCCAAATGACTTTCCTTTTCACCCGATATCCTTGGAAAGGCCAGGACTTCCCTCTTAAAAACTCCAACAATTCCTCTCTATAGTATCGAGGGACGGTCTCTAAACTCCTGAAAACACATGCAAGTAATTTTTGCTTGTTTTTCAAGGAAGAGAATTGATAGCTTCCATTATGCTCTGGAAAGGCCCCAAGGCTCCCTGAACACCTTTCTTCTGCCCCCTGTCAAGATCCCAGATGCTCACTGATGCCATTTCAGGCAGTGGGGAGCAGGTGGAGGAAATTATCGGAGGTCTCTGGGGTCTTTCCGGTACAGCTCTTAGGGGCTGCAGGCAGGTCGTACCAGTTTTTGGTGATGCACAGTCATCACCAGTATTCTCCTACTATTGTTTGCCACTGAGTGTGGGTTCAGGATTCAGTGGGAACCTTTTAACTGAGCCTCCCAGCCCCAGGAATCCAAAGATTGATACCTGAATTATAAGCATTTTGCAGTTGCAAGTTAGTTTAAGCAGGAAAGACTACTTATTGGTAATATAAGGAAAACATAGTCTTCTGGGATGATCCAACTAGTGTCCTCGGGAAGCATTTTCTTCCTTAAGACAAAGATGGCCACTATGACGTCAGGCTTTTCTTTTGTTAGTTTAGTAGCCACAGTGGAAGGATTTCTCTATTTGTCTCACCCTTTCTCCCTTCCTGCCCCTTCCCTTCCTTCCATCCACTCAACAATTGCAGCATATGTCCTACAGAAGGTTTGCACCAACACTGCACTGATTTCTTCACTGTTGCCAAGGTATGAGACAATGTAACCGATCATGCTTGGATCTTGCTTCTGAAGATGCCAGCAGTTTAACTATGGAGTCTGAGACTAGGAAAGAGGTGGATTTACAGGGGAAACTGCAGTAGCCATGGGTGTCTACTTCTGACTCCTCTGGAGCTCAGTTGTTTCCACCATTCTAGATGTAGAAGGTTATCAGAACACCTTATAGTTTGGCGACTTAGATTCTTCGACATTTTTTGGGCAAATGTTTTATCTAGAAGCAGTGGGCTTATGACATCATCACCTTTCTCAATGCCTTTGATACAAAATTTGGAAAGGACTCCTGATTACATGTCTTCATTTGCCAGCTGAAGAAACCAAGGACTCAGAATTCCCAGCGAGTTGGCTTGTTCTAGAAGATGATGTCTATGATTCATCTACAACCCCAGAAGTTTCTAGAAGGACACCAGTCTCTGCACACTTTATTAAAAACACTTGGAAAACAAGTCACATAGTATCCATACCTGGAGATTCATAATGCATTTATACATATTAAAAGTTCTGAGGAAATGATTGTACAGAAATTGGTTTAACTCTGCTTAACCCAGAAACCCATTTGAATTCCGCCTCCTAAACCACCTGTATCCTGCTTTAGGAAACTTCTCATAGCTGTGGCTGCTCCTTCAGGCAGTGCGGTGTCTCGTGGGCCCACCTAAGGAATCCAGGACACCTACTTTACAGGGCCATGTGCTTCCTAGCTATCTGGTTCAGATTCTGATTCCAGGACACAGTTGCTTTCTGGTTCACAGAGGTGTCCTCCTAATCCATCTCCTACAATTTATTCATGTCACATTTCTGTGAGCCAGGAAGTAGGAGGAATGGGTGTTGATCAGTCTAGAAGAGAAATGCTCTCTAGAGTTTAGAGTTGGCAGACCTTGGAACATGCCCTGTGTCTTAGATGTTCCCCCTTTATCCGCATCTGCACCTTTTCCCCCCACGGTCCCTCCCTTTTGACTTCTCTCTGGGAAGCTCTTCTTCTTCTTCTTCTTCTTCTTCTTCTTCTTCTTCTTCTTCTTCTTCGCTAGAAGACTTCTGTCTCCTACCACTCATGAATGTCCTTGGCCATTATTAACAGTAAGAGTAGTACGAAGCCAGGATTTCCTGGGAGGCTTCATTTCAGATGCAATTGTTTTTCTGTCATTGTGATGGTCTGGGTATTAGTTTGTTTCCCTTCTGTAGTGGGGTTTACACAGCTCCGAGGTTATAACAAAAAACAAAACAAAACAAACCTTACTGTGGCTGGCTTATTGCTCCCTTGAGGCAGTCACTTAAGGTGATTGCCAGTTAATATAGCCTCCCAAAGTACATGAAAATATACTGGGCACTAAGGATGCAGTGTGCTCCTTCCCAAGAAACATTTTACTTTATCAATTGTCCTGGGGAAATAGATGTCTTTGACATGATCCTGATGATGAGAATATGGGATTCTGTGTGGCTTATGAGTAAACTAGGGTTATTGTTCACCCTCATTACTGCGGGCCATGCGGGGGGCTGTAAAAGTGGGGATATTTTTCTCAAGTGTGTGGAAAGACATGCATGTATGTGTCTGTTTCCATATGTGTATAAAGAAAAGGATGGGAGGGGGGTAGAGAGACAGAGGCCGAAAGACACACATATATGAACAGAGACCCAGAGAAAGACACACACATACACACACACACACACACACACACACAGATAGTGAGAGAGGGAGAGAGATAATATGAGTGATGGTGATTTCTGCTTCTATTTTCTGCAGGACCTTTAGACTATGGCAAAAATATGGGACTTATTTCAATTTACTCATTTTCCCCAAGCTTCTCTGCATACCTGCCCACACAGCATTGTTCTCTTTCTTGTGGGTGTCTGATGTACCAGAGGAACCTGCTTCTCTGATATTGGTGTCTATCCTTACAATCCACATGAAACAGTCTGTAGGAGAATGAACGTCTTTCCC
Source organism: Microtus oregoni (assembly GCF_018167655.1). NCBI lineage: Eukaryota > Metazoa > Chordata > Mammalia > Rodentia > Cricetidae > Microtus > Microtus oregoni. The sequence goes on along the minus strand of NW_024543060.1, from coordinate 36,379,858 downwards.
CAGGTTTTTGCTTGGCAGGCGAGGACTTTGGCTTTGGTGTCAGAACATGGCCTGTCCTGCCATCACTCAGGTTCTCTCGTTTGGTCTAGATTTCTGCTGTGTAGTGAAAGTCTAGGGGCTTTTTTCATTATTTTGTCTAAAATGCTGTGTTCTCCCAAGGACAATATTTTATGCTCATCAGTAAGTGTTTTTCTTACTGCCATGTGGCTTTAGATTCGGGAATCAGATTAAGGAGAGAGGGTATGAGGAGGTTATGCCATGAGTACAGGACTGGGCACACTGGCCTCAAAGGGGAGGTACCGAGAGACCGAAGATTGCCATCAATGACCAGAGATCAGGGGAGAAACACAGAGGGCTGAGAAGGTTTCTGAGTTGTGTGTGTATATACTTATGCATTGTCTATATTTTAATATCATAGAAATCTTTTCCCTATTCTGGAAAGTGATAGAAAGGTAGAAACTGTATTCTAAACTAACTGATTGCCCCTGGGGAGAAAGAGCTTTGTTCTGGGCAGCAAACCGTAGAGGTATGCTATGGGTTGCATGGAGTCTTTTCCCACAAAAAGATGTAACATCCAGTACTGAATCAGAAGGAAGCTTCACCTCTCAGAGAGTTAGCCAGGTAATCCTGGGGCTATTAGGTGGTAAGGTAACTTTCCTAGTGCCCTTAGAGAAACAAAAGTGCACACATAGAGATGCCGGGCACTGAGGCACGGCGTGACGAGACACGGGAATGTTCATGTGAAGATGATTGCACACCTTGGCACGTAGTTTCTCAAGCTGAGAAACATCTGGGAATTTCAGGGACTGGGCCAGGGCAGGAAGCATGCTTTCTCTATGGATTCCAGAGCGACTGTGGCATAGGTTTTCTTTTCTTTTCTTTTCTTTTTTTTTTTTTGTCACCAGAACTACGAGACAATAGATTTCTATTGTTCTATTGGTCTTTGATATAATGGCCTTAGCCAGCTAAGGCAAGGCGAGAAGGTGACTCCACTTGGGAGTCCAGGTCCTATGATGGGAAATTCTTACTCAGTGTCGCGTCTCACTAGGCGACCGCTGGGTGCTTGCTGTGGTTAGACACTCAGGCTAAGGAGCTGCCTACATACATAGCTAGTTCACAGTGAACCTGGGCTTTCAAACCAAAGCCTGTCCCCTGCCGCCACATCCACGCCACCACAGCCCTCAATCCTCTGGGCAGCGGTGAGGGAATGCATGGTTAATTTGGAACATTTTCAGTTTGAGGCAGCCCTGGGAACTTGAGATGAGACCTTCCTGCTTAATCAGCATGGTGCTCATCAGCCCCTTCTATTTTGGTCTGAAATTGTCATTCTCTGCTCGTTCTCCAGCTTGAAGACGCTGCAGTCGGCCTCGTTAGAGCTCATCACAATCTACAGCCGTCCGTGTTCGCGTTTACTGTCTCCCGAATCCACTCCCAGGCTGGGCAGGCAGTATGGACTTCAGGACCTGTTTAGGAAAGCGGATTTGATTGGGCAGTCTCTCAAGTCTTGTCAGCCTTCGTGCTAACGTTTGAACTGCGAAGGGTCCCTTCTCAGTTGTGGGAGAGTCTAACCTGGGCTTAGTCTCAACAGCTTCGTTCTTCTCATAAGAAGTATCTGCTTTACTGCGCCATGTTCACATCTGTTCTGGGATTGGTGAGCAGCAAGCTCACTAGGCTCAGCCTTCACCTGCCGTTAATATTCTATTACCTAGTTAATCGTCTTTGAATTCTACAAGCAGATTTATGGAAACCCAAGAAAGCACGTATACCCCAAATTACTGAAGTTGAAATTTTAAATATGGCTGAGTTGAAGGGTGTAGCGTATTTGCATAGAAGGCAGGGTAGGAAGGCAATAGACGCTGCACATATGCTAAGCAGATCTGAGGCGCGGATCCAGACCTGCTTGGAGAGGGTGCAGCTGGGTCTTCCTGGATGGCAGAAAAGTTCCCAGGATGCTGTGTTGGCAAAATTATCTTGAATTTAGTCACCAGGAGTTTTCTGGAAACCTGCCCTCTAGGGTATTGGGGAAATCTGTTCACAGGAAGGTACTTCATTAGGGGAACTCTGCTACAAATCTGTTTGGTGCGGGTGGGGGTAAGTTCTGCCTGTTGGGTTCTATTTACTGCAGAGCATTGTAGGAGCCAGACACTGGGGAAGCTGTCTCTGCTGCAGGTGTTGAGGCATAGGAAATACCCCCTCCCCATGAGGTAGGAGGAGCCTGGACAAGCTGTGAGCCTAGCAGGAGGCTGCAGGGGCAGGCACTGGAGCCAAGACACAGTTCTCTTCTCCAGGATGTCTCTTCTGAGCTCATTATTGACAGGCTAGCAGTGCCAGAAGCCAAAGAAAACATTTAAGGGGCCCACAGTCATTTCCACAGAACAGACCGAAAGGGGGAATTTAGAGCTGGCAGGCAATTAAATGGCAACCAGCATACTGAGCACAGAACTCCAAACAGTTCCAGTGATCGTTATGTTTAATACAGATCCAAATGGAATTGGCCTGCAAACCAGCACCGAGTTTCCTCTTGGCCAAGACAGCATGGAGATGATCTGTCTCACTGTCTTCAGAAAAGTTAGGATGTTTCCTAGAATGAAAGTTTTAGCATCTGCTTCCAGAAGACACTGGAAGATTGAAGGCACACAGCATCCAGTTATCCATCTTAAAATGGCAAAGAACAGAATGTTGAAAATGCCACACTTTTGTGAACGTTGAAAACCCAGCATAGTCAATATCTTGCTATTTATCTGACAGTGGTGATTAATTTTCGATGTCAATGGGACCACTAAGCAGATAGTTGGATGGAGTAGGCAGGCCTCTCCAGAGGAGCAGATCCATATATATCAGGTTGACAATGGTCAGCTTTATGCTCAGGAAGTAGAGAACCTGGTAGCTTTCAATCCAGGGGTATGGATGCTCCAGCAGTCCCAATCTGATACCAAAGACACAAAGTGTCTGGAAGGCTGGAGAAGCTGCAGCTGGGTGTTTGTCCCATTTAGAAACACCCTCACAGATATGATTCTGGTAGGTTATTGTAGCTGTCAGTCAATATCAGCCATCATGAGACCTTTAGTTTCAGGTGGTACCGTTTGTCAATCAGTGGCCTTTGTTATCAGAGCCCTTTAGACACTCCTGTCCTATGTCTGTAAGTTCAAACACATCTTCTATGTTAGCTTCTTCCAGACTCAGGGCATCAGAGCTTATCTGAAGCACTTGATCCACTTGGAGCTGTGTTTTGTTCGGGGAGAGTGATGAAGACCTAGTTTCATCTCTCTACAGCTCGCTGTCCAGTTCAACCAGCACCATTTGTTGACAATCCTGTCTTTTCTCTATTGTATGTTTTTGATTCCTTTGTTAAAAGTCTGGTGGCTATCAGTGTGTTGACTTATATGTGAGTCTTCAATTCTATTCCAGGGGAAACTGTGCCTGTTTTAATATCAGTACCATACTGGTTTTATTATAATAGCTCTGTAGTATAACTTAAAATCATGAATGATGATATCTTTAGTAGTCACTTTATTGTTCAGGATTGTTTTGCCTATCCTGTATTTTTTTTGTAGTGTGTGTGTGTGTTTCTAAATAATATTTAAGATAATTTTTTCAATTTCTATGAATAATTGCATTAATTTTTTATTGATTTTTATTGAGCTCTACATTCTTCTCTGCTTCCCTCCCTGCCTCTCCCCTCCCTCCTTCAACCCTTCCCCATGCTCCCAATTTATTCAGGAGATCTTGTTTTTTTCTACTTCCCATGTAGATTAGATCTATGTAAGTCTCTCTTAGTGTCCTCATTGTTGTCTAAATTCTCTGGGATTACGGTTCGTAGGCTGGTTTTCTTTGCTTTATGTTTAAAAACTAAGCATTAATTTTCTTTTATGAGGATTGTATTGAATCTGTAGACATCATTTGGTAGGATGCCAGAATTGTTTCTTTCTGACCTTGAGCTGACATCCCTCTTTCCCGCCCAGAATTGACATCAGTGCCTTCCTTTCCCTTTAAGCTTTCAGCATCATTGGTTCCTTGGATTCTCAGGGTCTTTGGATTAAAACTAAATCTCAGCCTCCATGTTTTATGAAATAAATAAATGAATAAATAAATAAATGTTTTCTGACATTTCTATATAAATCCTATTCATCCTAATTTTTCTGTAGAACCTTGACTCACACAGTCAATATTATTCAGAAATTTGAACTCTTACCTTGGAAATGTTGTGGTTGTTACAAATAAAAACTATATTTATGGTGAGGAAAAAAAAAACACTTACTGACGAACATGGAATATTGTCCTTTAGTGAACACAGCATTTTAGACAAAATAATAAAAATAAAAGAGGAAGAACAAAAAAATGCCTTTGACTAGGATCACGGCAAAATTTTATCCTGACCACATAGCTTCTTGTTATAAACATTTGGAAAATAGAATCATTATATGTGTGTGTGTGTGTAGACACACACAATTGCTTCTTCCTGGACTTGTTCGAATTTGTTTTATTTTTTATTTTTTTGTAAAACACATACCTATTTGAGCATTTGCAGGCTTTTATTCCTGTCACTATTTTCTGAGCACAGAGTGTGACAACCATTCTCAGACACATTTTGTTAGCTATAACAAGCTATCTAGAGGTGATTTAAGGATGCAGGAAGATGTGTGCCGTCAATATACAAACACTAGGGCATTTTCTGCAGGGATGGATTTTGGACTCCACACAGGGTCCAAGGCTGAGGGAAACTGAGCTTATTTCCAGGGCGTGAATACCCGTCTACACCACACTCTTGCCACTCTCTTGGAAACTGCCACTTACACCACTGAACCGAAGAGAGAAAGGAGCCTGTTTCTTTGTACAAGCTTTGAATTCATGAAATGAAATGTTTCTGAGTCTTTCCTTTGCTCCTTGTAAGACCTCAGTTGCCTCCACAGGCTTCGCATCTGTAAAATCGGAATAATGGCAGACTCAGAGTTGTCAGAGGAAGTCATAGTTCTAAGTGTACCCTATCACCTAAGCTGTACTCTTCAGATAAAATGCTCCTGGGTTAATGGGCAGCACCGGGACAGCCTTCGTTTTCAGCTGTCCTGCTCACTGCGGGAAGAATTAGCGGCTGTCTCCTTTACTGGTTCCACTGAGAAAGATGTCTGACCTAAGATGTACTTCTTCTTGTCAGTGTGTAGATCCATGCTGATGTGTGTGGACACCCATATTCAGAGATTCATATTTCTGGATGTAGGATTATGGTAGACAGAGAAGATGGGCGTGGCTCTGCAGGGATATTAATGAGTAACTTGCTTCTGTGGTTCGAGAGAGTTTTCTCCCACAGGCTTATGTGTTTGAACTCTTTGTACCCAGCTGGAGCAGCTATTTTGGAAGACTGTAAAACCTTGAGGAACTGGAGCCTGTTGGAGGAAGTGGGTCACTGGTGGTGGGCCTTACAGTTCTAGGTCACGCCCACTTCCTGTCTGCCCTCTGCTTCTGAACTGCAGGGGCCATGTGACCAGTCATCTCTCACTCCCACAGCCTCCTCCCGCTACTACTGTCATGCCTTCCTCATGATAAACTGTAAGTCAAAATTAAACACTCTCTTCCCTAAATCCAATGTATGTAGTAACATAAACAAGGAAAACAATGATGCCTAGGAAAAAATGTTTAGGGGCTCAGGGCAAACAGCAGGGACAAACCATCATGGTCATAGTAGGAAAAATCATTTTAAAAAGTAATTAAGAAAATATTAGATGGAACACCATTGAAGTAAATCTTCAGATGAAATCTAAGGAGTCTGCTATTTCCCATGAAGGCATGGGATACTTTTGATTTTTCTGAGTCTATAAGTTATCATTGCCTTTTCTTAGCCCTTTAGCAAGGACAGGACCTGGTTTTCTGGGTAATTTTATCTGAAGCATTTTGTAGAGCAGCAAAAGTATCAAATATTCTGGTGAGCAACAGTGCCCAAGTTCTCTTCATTTTGTATGTCCAGTGTCTATGCATAGTTGAGTCTGTTGCAGGATAATTCCTTAGTAAAAGATCAGTCAGCCCCCCAAATTCTTATACAGCAGTCCATACAAGCAGAGAACAGGCACATGACACTGATTTTGCCACCCAGACTGATCAAGAAACCCAATGAGAAGGAAAAGGATGGCATGGATTCACTGGCAATTGCAACCTTTTCTAGAGGACGTTTGGAAGGGTAGATTTGTGGGTTCCCCCCAAAATATAGTATAGAGGTCATTAAATGCCCCCGGGGCATCTTCCTACATACTTAGTCATTCCAGTCTATTGGATACATTGTTCTGAATGCGTATGAACAGACTGATCTTTAATAAAGCAATTTTTGTTCTGATTATGGGATTACCTTGTTGTAAACTAGCACCATGAGCTACTCAGGGAACAGTCAATAGCATACACTCTCTGTATCTTGTCTCCACTTTGGGAATGCCATATTTTTGCACACTTTATGTGTGTCCATGCCATCTCTGTTCTTCTAGTGTTGGTCTTCTTGACAATTTATAGACATTGGTTCAGCTGTCTTGGTACCTTTGTAATTTTGGGCCATCAGTGCTCTATCTCCTACTGATTTTATCTTTTTCTGTTTGAAAATTTGACTCACTGTTTTGAACATGTACTGTGTGGAGCCTAACATTTACACCCAGGGTTCCCAGTGTTTTGGAACTTCTGACCATATTGGTACACATCTTTAATCCCAACCTTTGGAAGACTCAGTCCAGAAGGGTCCAGAATTCATGGCTGGCCAAGATTGCATAGCTACAACAACAACCACCATCATAGCAGCCTTCAAACCACCACAAAAACAAAATAATAAGAAAAACAAGTCAAATTAAAGAAAAACAAATCCATAGGCCTACCACAAAACCAAACAACAATAAAGTAACAAAATATTAAGAAAGGGATAAAAAGGGGATGGGGAGGTAGATGACTCAGCTTGAGGTCCCTGTTGCTCTTGCAGAGGACTTGGAGCACCCATGTGGTGTTTTACACCCATCTATGACTCCAGTTCTAAGAGATCTGATGCCCTCTTATGGTCTCAGGCACCCTGACCACAGGCATGTGACACTCATGTGGTACACATACTTGCACACCAGCAAAACACTCTTACACATTAAATAGAATAAATAAATACAAACAAGTAAAGGAAAGGACAAGAATCCAGGAAGGGAGTAGACAGACAAAGAGTACAATGAGCTTGGGATCAACAGGAGACTTTGGTAGTTAACAAATGCCTGAAAGGGGAAGGGTCACGTGGCTGAGGAGCCGGACAGAGCTGATATTAGGGGCAAGCAAGGTTTGACTCATGCTCTGCTTCCCTTGCAATCCTCTTTGTTGTTCACAGAGTGCACTGCTCCCCCCACTCCCCCCCCCCATTCCACCACCTCTGTACCCTTTTGTCAAAAACGTAGTTGATGTTTTACTTAGGCTTTCTTGTCCCCTCCACAGTCCCTGTCAGAAGCCTTAGAGGGAAAACTTTGCCACCTGATGTTTTTACCAAAACAGCTCTACTTTTATTCTCCACTTTCTTTACTTATACCCATAAAGTTGGGTTTCATAAAGACAATTTCTTTCAAGTATGACATGTTTTTTGTTTACACCAAAGAGCAGGGCCAATTTCCAGGCTTTCAAATACTAAAGCCACCTGGGCTTTGGAGCCTTTTGTTGGAGGGTGGCTGGCTGAGAGGAAAGCTCCAGAAGGAAGCTTCTGGGTGCGCTTTGAGAGATATCATCCAAAGCAGGTTTGGGAGAAGAGTTGGGGAAGCAAACATTAGCTAAATGGCTGAGCTGGGAGTCTTGTGACAATGCTGAAAGACCTGGAGGGAGAGGCACAATCTGGAGCACAAATGTGTGTGACAACTTAAAAATCTATGCATGGGTAATCTTAAAGGAACTGTGTGGCATGATTCCATTTTGGAATGAAAGCAGGACATGGATTGCCACCATCTTTAGGCAGCCACATGACTGGTCATCATCTTTGGTAGGGTTGGATGCCATGTAACTTCATCATCCTTGGGCAGCCATTTGGCTGAGAGCTGTAGACAGAAGTCTGTTCTGCACAGTTCTGCCCCCATTCAGTTTCAAAGAAACACACAGAGGCTTGTATTAATTGCAAACTATTTGGCCTATTAGCTCAGGCTTATTATTAACTATCTCTTACAACTTAAATTAACCCATAATTCTTGTCTATGTATTGCCACTTGTCTTGGGACCTTCTCTCAGCGCAGCATTCTCATCTTGCTTCCTTTGTGTCTGGCTGGTGGCTGCATCTCTACCTTTCCTCTTCCCAGAATTTTCCTAGTCTGGTTGCCCACCTATACTTCCTGCCTGGCTATGGTTAATCAGCATTTTATTAAACCAATATGAATGACAAATTTTTACAATGTGCAAAAGCATTCTCTCACAGCAGACCACCATCTTTGCTAGAGATGGAGAAAAAAGATGTCATATACCACCATCTTGATTAAAAGTAACCACATGGACTGGGCCTAAGAAGGAGGCAACAATAGATTCCAAAATATTTTGGATTAGAGTAGATTGTGTAAGGTAATTCCTGTCCTGTCCTGAAAACAAGGTTTATGAGAGATAGGATTTAAAAAACAATGCTTGTTTAATACAGTATTAAAGCTGCACTTCCATGCTTTCTATGTGTAATAATACTGACAGCCAAACTTTGTAATTTAAGGGTCACTCAGGTGTTATTGTGTTTAGGGGATCATGGAGAACAGCTGAGACTTGCCAATGTGTGGCAAAGATAACCCAGGTTCAATGGTGGGTTCTGGTAGTTTTGGAAATGCTGGAGTCATGTGATAGTCACCCGAAGCACCAGCCAAAATGAAATGGGGAAGCCTGGGATCTAGAAGGAAAACCCAAAGGACTGTGAATAAATCCCAGATATTGAGTATTGAATTGTTTGTAATGTTGGAGCTTGATTTTGCCTTATGCAGGTTGTGGTTGTACCCTGTTTTCTCTCTTTGAAATAAGAAAAATGGTACTTTATTTTTTGATATTTCAGGAGCACACAGGCTTTTTAAGAGGAATAGCTACCTGATAGTATCCTGTCTGGGTACTATTAAGCTTATGATGGTTATTAGATCTCAATATAAACAGGTAGACCCATCACAGAATCAAGGATTACATCACAGAGTCAGGATACAACTCAAGGAGGAATGTGAGAGCCAAAGTTATATTTTAATTTTTAATTCTCCCTTCTTCTCCCTACCTCCCCCCATCTTCTATCCACTCATTAGAGAGGGTAAGGCCCCCCATGGGGAGTCAGCAAAGTCTAGCACATCAAGTTGAGGCAGGAACAAGCCACTCCCCCAGTATCAAGACTGAGTATGGTATCCCACCATAGGGAATGGGTTCCAAAAAGACAGTCCATGTACCAGGAATAAATCTTAGTCCCACTTCCAGGGACCCCCCAAAAAGATCAAGCCACACAACTGTCTCCCACACTCAGAAGACCTAGTTAAGACCCATGCAGGCTCCCCAGCTGTCAGTCCAGAGTCATTGAGTTCCCACTATTTTGGGTCAGCTGTCTCTATGGGTTTCCTAGTATTATCTTGACCCCCTTACTCATATAATCCCTCCTTCCTCCCTTTGATAGTGGAGAGGGTACCTGAACTGGCTTTCTCCTGTAATCAGACTGGTGGCTACCCTAATTGTCATCATAAATATTTCATTCAGTGACTAATGGAAGCAGGTACAGAGATCCATAGTTAAGCATTGGACCAAGCTCCTGGAATTCACTACTACAATTTAAAGTCAAATTTGAAGCAAGGTTTAATGAAATACTGGCCAAGTGGATGCACTCTGGCCAGGTCCATCCATGGGTTCCCAGGAAATGGCCCCAAGTCACAGTTTGCAGGGGCTCAAAGTATTTCCCACCAAGTCTGATCAGGAGCAGGCAATGCATCCTGTTGTATTTCTTGCCCATGTATCTCTGGCCTACATCCAGTCAGGGGCAAGCATGCATCCTGAAGTATTTCCTGCCTGTGAACCTCTGGTTCAAATGTAATCAGGTACATCAAGTGTCGGTTGGGTCAAACATACTTGTTTAGTGGAGTGAAAACACTTGACTTGCTAGTTCCCATAAAAAAAAGCCTCCAGCTTTTCAGGAACTATCTATCCTTGGGCAAGGGCCTTGCAGATCAGAGGCATCTTTGTTTCATGGATCTCTCATGCATAGTAATCAAAACTTTGAACATAACTTTGGCTCTTACACTAGGTTCTTCCATTTCTTCGCCTCTACATGGAACTTTGTCCCTGTGATGGTTGGTTTTAAATGTCAACTTGCTACAACCCAGAATCACCTGAGAACCAATTATCTAGATCAGATTGGCTTGTGGGCTTGTGGGATTTTCTTGGCCGGTTGATTCAGGTGGGAGTTCCACCCTGATTGTGGGGACCCTATTTCATGGCCTGGGCTCTGACTGCTCAACACTAAAGAAACCTAGCTGAGAAGAAGCCCCAAGTGAGCATCATGTGGCCTCGGTTTCTCTCTGCACTTGGCTGGGGATGTCACATGTCACGTGACTGGCTGTTGAGTTCCTGCCTTAACTCACTCACCCTCAGTGATGGATGGTAGCCTGGAATGGTAAGCCAAATAAACTTTCTTCCTCGAAGCTGCATTTGGTCAGGCTGTTGTATTGCAGTAACAGATAGGAAACTAGAGCAACCCCCACTCCCTTGGTTTCTTCCACATACCACATCCTGCAAGTCTTGCGGAATGCATCAGGCTTTTCTGATTTTCACATTTTAGACATGCAAATGATTCGAGCATCTTATTTCCATCTTACATGTTCTCCAACCCCAACCACCAGGAATTCCCCACTGACCATCTTTAACGGCAAGCTAAAATGTTTTTTATGTTACTTAGTTACTTCCCCCCCATCTTGGTTCTCACGCTTACCCCAATGCCCAAATGCATGTGTACCTCTTACAGAAAAGAGTTAGCTTTCTCCGTGTTTATCTTTTTCTTACAGATCAGAATCTTTGGGACCCATCTTTCCTGCCTGATTTTTTCTTATCAAGATGTTTTCTAAGAGAAGTAAATTTCCCATGTCAGAAGTCAGATACTGCCCATTACCTTTGCTTTCAACCTCACTACATGGAAATGTGAACAAAGTTATCTATTGTAGGTTTTACGATAAAAAAGTGTTTACTAGATAGTATAAGCCACAAGAGTGGATAATCAACCTGAAGTGAAGCCGAGGGGGGGGGGATATGATGGGAGCTGGAATCCCTGCATCTGGTTTGTCGAGGCAACTGAGGGAAGTAGTAGGAACTAAGAAATAGAAATAGGGATACGAGTGTGAAGAACATCATTGTCATACAAAGAGTGAATACTTCTGTAGACTTTACTGTATGTGAGACACTTTCCCAAATGCTTTCCATGAAGTTTGCCAAGCCCTTTTAGTAGGACACATGACCACGCCCGCTCTACAGTGAACAACGTCAGGCATAGAACAGTCAGTTACGCAGCTTTTCAATCAGAAAATCAGTAAAAGATAGAACTGGGCTGTGGATGTAGGCTGCCACCCTCTGGGTTCTAAGACCGTGGGAGGCACCTGGAAATGACTTAGATAAGAGTGCCAGAAATACGTGGATATGATTCATCTTCAAACATGGCACACTAATCTTTCCCCTTGACCTCACATGCAGAACTGATAGCATCATTACTAATGTGTACTCTAATGTAAAAGACAGCAATCTGTATTTACCACAAGCCTCTGCCATTTATTTAAGCACGTGCAGGCAGTGAGGGACGTGAGTGTGCCAATCCGTAGCAACACCACATCCAGAGGAATGATGTCTTTCATGGCTATGCATCTTCCACACTGCCACCCATGCCGCCCACAACTCATGCAACTTCTTTCTCTCTGGGTTGTAATGTCTTCTCTATGGTCTGCCACCTTCTCCTCAATTAAAACACAATAAGGTTGTGTGATTCAGAGAGTCCATCTTATGCCTCTCCAGCTCTCATCTTTATGAGCTATGGAATAAGATATAAAAAAACGACAAGGCAGCTGAAACAGGAGTCTGGGGATTGATTCCCGAGCCCCATTTCTAAAGAGTGGAGAAAGCCTTTGTAACTAAGGTAGACTTCTTTTCCAAAATTACTTTTTAAAAGGTTGGAAGCTATTGACCTCCAATTGCTTGTAAGTGTAAAATGATTTTAAAAGTAAAAACAGACCTCCAATTTATAAATTTCCTGCGCTATTACTTCAAAGCCTTATTTATTCTCACTAAAAGCACTCAACAAACCATGATTGCACTAAAAAAAAAAAATGAGTGTCCTAAGTGCGATTTGGAGTGAGGCCAAGGGCTGGCAGTCTGGATGGGTGATATACGGACGCCGCACGCCGTCTGTTATTTGTAGCCTTCATCCCAGCCACTTACGTCTACCTAATTGCTTTAGAAGCCAAAGGTAATTTCTGTGTTACATAGAGAATATTCTTGATGAAAAGTTTCTGGATATGTTAAAAAGCATTCTCGTGCCTGAGCGCCTTCAGGCGAGGTCACAGGTTGTTGTGCAAATGTGTCTGCTGATTTTTATGCTCGCTGTTTCTCCTTTGTTTCACTCCTAGATTAGGTATGTCTGTCATTATTTAGTGAGTGAGGCCCTGCACCGCCACACTGCCCATGCTCGGTAGGCCTGACTGCAGGACCAGGAACGTGGACTGTTGGCGGGACAGCCACGCTGTGACTCACTTGGTGAACGGGCTCTCAGTGCTATCTCCTGCCACTCCTCCTCCAGCTGGCGTCATGATCAGGATGTCATCATTGCACCAGCAGTCCATCACCCCTGCTGGGAAGGTTCTGTGGATTTTTTTTTCTCCAGCCTGTCAGTTTGGCACTGAGCTTGGTAAATTATGACTCAGAGCTGGTTGGTTCTTGGTGTGGGAAGCAGGGGACGCTTCTCCCTGAAACAGTTGCTTCCTGAAGCCTTTGGACATCTCCTGCCACTTGATCCCTTTATCTACTACTGCCAGAGGAAGCCAGTTCACAGGGACCCTGCTGTCTCTATCTCCTGGGTGAACTCCTACAACAACTCTATGGGCAATTTCAGGAAAGCACCCTGGGTGCTTTTCTAGGGAACTTTCTGGCCTTTGTATCTTCATTAGCACCATCACCATCATCACCACCATCACCACCATCACCACCATCACCATCATATCACCACCATCATCACCATCATCATCACCACCATCATCACCATCATCATCACCACCATCACCACCATCATCACCATCATCATCAAAACCATCATCACCATCATCATCACCACCATCACCACCATCACTGTCATTACCACCATCACTGTCATCACCACCATCACCACCATCACCATCATCATCATCACCACCATCACCATCATCACCATCATCATCACCATCATCATCACCACCATCATCACCATCATCATCACCATCATCATCACCATCATCATCACCACCATTATCATCACCATCATCATCACCATCATCATCACCATCATCATCACCACCATCATCACCACCATTATCATCACCATCATCATCATCACCACCATCACCACCATTATCATCACCACCATCATCAGCAGCAGCATCTTCTTTGTTGTAAAGAGCATCCATCCAATAAGTTCCTAATGTTGAGTGACTGATTTATACTGAACCAAAAATTAAAGAGTGTAAACTTCTGTTCTAGGATTATAATTCAAGCAGATGCACTGACATTTACACATAGGTATCGCATAAGCAGAAATCATCCTGCTACTAGCTAGTCCAGGTTGCTCATTACAAGCTACATCTGTGACTGGATCCTGATGAGAACCTGTAGGGATCAAAAGCAAAAGGAGGCAGTCTACCTTTCATTGGTGAGTATTTCAGGGGAACAATGATAACAGACTCACTTTGTTGACCTTGGGTCTCTGTGGTCAAGGAGAGGACAAGGTGGGTAGTGGTACTGGAATTGCTGTTTGCTTGTTTTTTCTTTAAGGGAAGGAGAGACGAGTGATCAACTGTGCTTTGAACAGCTCTAGCAGAGATGCTGAAAGGAACAACATGGTGGAAAGAAACCAGATCCAGAGTCAAAGCTCTGTTACCAGATGCAAGATCCGGGTCAAAACATACAGCTGGACATTCCCAGTGTCCCCTTCTCACCATGTGATGGGAGGAATAGCAGTTCCCTGATGTGCTAGAAGTGTCAGTATGTTAGTCAGTTTTATACTCTGGAGATAATCAACTTATAAAGAAAAAAGAGGACTGGGGGCTTAATTCAGTTTATCTACTTTTACAAGGTAGTATAGCATGCGTGAAGTCATGTTTGATCCCTAGCCCTACACAAATGCAGTGTGATGGCACCTGTCCGTAATATTCGCATAAGGGGACCAGATGTTTAAGATCATCCTCAGACACATATCAAGTTTAAAGCTAGCCTGGAATTCATGGAATCTGGCTTGGAGACAAAAAGCTAAGCTTGTTTTTGCTCCTGTTTTTTGGCATTCCAACCCATAACTGCTTGGTCTGCTTTCTTTGGTTGTGCAGTAAGGCAACACTTGATGGTGGGACAAGACAGCAAAGAAAAATGGACAGGACAGGAGGAGGGAGCAGGGAAGAGAAGAGAGAGAGAGAGAGAGACAGAGAGAGAGAGAGAGAGAGAGAGAGAGAGAGAGAAAGGAGAAGAAGAGAAAGAGGAAGAAACTCTCTCACTTCCTGTTTTCCTTCTTAGAGACACACCCCAGTGACCTATGGACCCTCCAAACAGGCTCCGTCTTTGAGAGGTTCTACCACCTTCAATAGCCTCCTGAAGACTAAGTTATGACACATAGGCCCTCAAGGGACACTGAAGTTCCAAACTTTAGCCCTCAGTAGGTGTCAGAGAGTAATCATCATTTTCTGTGTACATAGGAAGGAACAAGGCACATTTAACAGTTGGAGGACCCACAGGAAATTCACTATGAATATGCCTTTCCTAAAGACAGTTTGGCCCCCAGTACAGGTCTAGGTTCTGTTCTACACACTGATACATGATCTGAGGAAGCTTTAAATAATGCTTTACTTAAACCTATTAAAAGCCCATCTTTAATTAGTGTGGACTGTGTCTGTCATCAGCAGAGCAATCTCTCTTGTATCTTTGACCGGTGGCCATGAGGGTGGGAGGATGGGCTTGGGGCTTGTTTGCCGTTGTGACAGTTTTGAAGCACTCAGTGTTGCTTGCTCGGACTGTGGGCTTTGAATGCCGGACCACAATTTCCCCTTTACAAGTTTCCTCATGGTTGCACTGCAGCAACAGGCTGTCTGAACTCATGCTGTTGCCTAGAAGATCCCTCCTCTGCACCCAGGGAGGGACTTGAACTTTGTTCCCACGGCAGAGCCTTCAGCTGGCACCTGTGCAAACAGCGCGGTCTTTGGTGAAGCAGGCCAGATGCCTTGGGAGGCCTGTGATCAATGCAGATAAAGTTGTGTAGTCCCCGGTTCAGAGAAGCCTTAGGCTAGACATTCTCCAATTTTTCCGTGGTTAGATATCTCCTCTCCTTCTTTTTGTACAAGAAGTGGTTAGGAGCAGAAGTAGGGAGGTTTTTGTTGTTGTTGTTTTGAGACCTGAATTCCAGCCCTGGCCCTGCTAAGGGCATGTAGAATCCTGCTCGTTGGTCCAAAGGCTGTGTTTCTCCATGGGGCCCAGTGCGTGGGTGCACAGGCCCAGGGTTCTGCTTCTCTCCTGCCCTGACCCACACAGGGCCTTCCTGTTGTTTTGCCACCCACTCCTACTATGGGGCAGAGGCTGCAGAGAGCACTTTGTCCAGGAAGGAAGTGAGAGGCTGAATGCGGCAGGAGCTGGGCCTTTTTTTCTCCCCCCAGCGGATGAACAAGGAGGTGCCATCTGTTTCTGTTTGCTTGTTAGAAAACAGACCAGGTGACTGTGTGGCGGACACCAAGCACCTGTTCAAGACAGGAGCTGGGGGCTTTCGCACCCCCACTTTCTGAAAATCTCCTACTTTGCTCTAGGACTTTCGCATGCACCTTTTCAGTAGCAATCACTCCGCTTAGCCTGTCGTGCTGTCTCGCTGTCTCGGCTGCTGGCCCTCCTGTGTGGACAACCACGGTGCTCAAGGGGACAGCAGAGTTTACATGAAACCTACAGTTTCACACTCAGGCTTTAATTCAGCAAGTCTCATACCTAACGTGGCGCCGCAGGAGCTGAAATGCAAGATTTGTCAATGCATGGGAAATGAGATGATGGGTCAAACAATTTGTTAAAAAAAATGCCCTGGGAACTAAGGAATGTTGAACGTGGGATAAAGTCTTTCTCAGGGAAGAAAGCACCAATTGACTGTTCATTCAATACCAAATGGTCAGTCCTGAAAAGATACATACAAGTAACCTTATAAAGACTGAACAGGCGGTATTTATGTTACATAATACATAATAATATATACATAGGTATTAACAATTAATGTAAAAAGAAGTCATAAATTTGAGATTAAGTAACAAAGGGTATGTGGGAGGACTTGGAGAAAGGACCTGGAAGAGGGAAATGATGCAATTATAATTTCGAGAAGTAATTTAAAAGAACACTTTGATTGTGTGAACCTTCGTAATCTAGGTATTGCAAACACGTGGCTTGGTTTCTTAAATATAGACACATCCAAAACAATGAGATTTTGTGACCCACAATATCCTCTGCCTCCTCAGTTGGGCTCTGCATAGGCTCAAAATGCAAAGCAGGCTTGTGAAGTTCTTTTCCTTTAGTGGTTTCTTAGAGGTGACTGCTGTCCTTAACACTGAGTGTGCAGAGTAGCAGACAGAGTTGCCACATAGTCCCTGGGGAGTTAGGATAAGGGCAAGGACCGAGACTTCTTTCTTACTCCAGTAACTTTGTAACTAAGGCAGTGAGGGGATCACAGATTTCGGTGCTTTTACTGCTCAGTGCTCAAGACTGAATTCAGTCCAAATTGCTGCTGTTACAGATGCGAACTTAGATCATTCCTTTAAAGAGGCAGGGAGAAGAAATTCCAATTTTCTGCCTCATCTCTGTGCATCCTGCCTGAAGGACTGTGGGGCCTGGATGCTGAGCCGGCCACTGTCGTGGTTGAGGAGGGAAGACTGGCATCAGCAGATTTTCAGGCTCAGCCCTAGTGTGGAAACAGATGCCCTAAAGCAGGGCAGAATCCACTGCCATCAAGCTCTTGGCTGCTACCACAGCTCCCATGGCCACCATCTGGTATTGTAATGCCTCCCCAGCCCCCAGTGACACTCCCTGCTTCTGGTAACCTTGCCTTGTGAGTAGTATCACTGCTTTGGGAGACTGGAAGCTATAAATAATAGCGTTAGCAGCCTAAGTCAAGCCAAGAACAGATTCCTTCCTCTCTAGGAAAGGGAGAAGTAGGCTGTTACCCTCATCTGTCTCCTCTCTTCTCATTTGTCTCTTACCGACTTCCTTCCCCTCCACCAGATCCTGGTGCTGTCTTGCTTGCGAGTTGCATCCGAGGAACATCTTGGAGCTCCAAAGTTCTAACTCCTCACTCAGTGGAAATTTCAATTAAAAAAATTGGAAGAGATCAGCATTTATTCTATAAGACTTTTTGAAATTTTATTCATTTATCCATTTTAAGCTTGGCTTAGGTGTCAAGTACTGTTAGCTCCCGAGATATTTTTGAGTGAGTTGACCTCTAGAACACCACCCTTACCCCCTTCCCATCAAACAATCTAGGTTATTTGTTAGAGTTTTGCGTAGCCTGGCATGGAGACCAATTAATTTCTGATCTAGCCTTCAGAGTAAAAATACTACAGCATGGGGAAAGTTGGCTCTGAACAGACTGCGCTGAGGACAGCTTCTTCAGACACTAGGCTGTACTTTCGTTTGGCATGTATTTTTAAAACAGAGTTCAGATCTGGTTCTAACTTTAGGATGTCGAGTGTCTTAGCTGATCTGCTGTCAGAGATCACTGTAGCCTGGGTGGCAGAAGGAGAAACATACATTTCATACTTAAAGAGCGGCGTCCAAATTCAAGGTGCTGGCTGGCTTGCTTCCTGGCAGCAGCTTTCTTCCTGGTCTTACAGATGGCTGATGTCTTTCTATTCCTTCTCATGGGAGTGAATGAGAGCGTGTGGAAGAGCAACAGAGAGAAAGAGATGCGGCCCCAGCTCCTTCGGTGCTCGCTAAAAACAAAGGCACTGTGGTGGTTGATTTCCTTTATCAACTGGCCAAGATTGGAAATGTTGGAGACTTATCTCTGGGTGTGTCTGTCACTGTCAGGGTGTTTCCAGAGACGTTTAACTAATGGAAAAACTACCCTGAATATTAGAAGACACCATTTCTCAGTAGTCCTCATTGTCTGATCCTACTGCACGCACTGGCTTTGTGGGAGTCTAGGCAGTTTGGATGCTCAACTTACTAGACCTGGATGGAGGTGGGGGTTCCTTGGACTTCCCACAGGACAGGGAACCCTGATTGCTTTTTGGGCTGGGGGGGGACTTAATTGGGGGAGGGGGAGGGAAATGGGAGGCGGTGGCGGGGAAGAGACAGAAAGCTTTAATAAATAAATAAATTAAAAAATTAAAAAAAAAAGAAGACACCATTTCATGGGCTGGAGTTCCCAAGCGATTGCTGATGCAAAGTGATTCTGTACCTCACCTTTCTGTCACTCTGTCCCCTGTAACCATGTCTTCTGTACCACAGTAGAGTGAGCCAAAATCAACTTTTCCTTAAATGCTATTGTTTAAATACAAACACTAATCCCATGACGAGGACTCTACTCTTGTATTTTCTGAACTAATTGTTTAGAGATATCAAAGGCTATCATGCCAAATACCTTCATGTTAGGAGTTTGTAAATTAACATGTTTTGGGGATGGGAGAGTAATAAATACTTAGCCCATGGCACTGAACAAATGATTTGGCTTCTCTAAACGTTGATTTTCTTCATCTGTGGAATTTAGCACAGTTTTAATGATTGAGGGAAGCAGTCTGTGCAAATTCTAGAACCTGGTAAAGACTTTGCCACTTGTAGCTCCTCTTCTCTTTCTGTCTTTTCAACAAGGTTTTATCCCAATGAAAGAGTATGTCATCCATAGTATCTTAGAATCATTAAAGTCTTGTAGTAATAGAAACCCTAGGAAGGGCCTCTTCTGGTTCCCTGGCTTCCAGATAAGGAACTGATGCTAAAAACTTGCTGAGGAGAAAGTGTCTCAGTGCTTTCTTGGCTAAATAGGGTCAAGAGTCCAAGTGGCATTGTTGCCCAGTTACCGTTTTTCAGCAACCTTATTATGGTTCAAGTTCTAGTTGCTTTAAAATATGCCATTCCAGATTTCTCCTTTGGCAAAAGAAAAGCACTTTTGAGGTCCATTTAATAAAATTTGTATCTCAGAGAAAAGTTGGAAACAGCAATTAATGGAAAAGAATATCAAATTAGTAAAGTTTTCATCTAAAACAAGTCAAATACGCTCTTTGAAAAAGAAAACAACAGACTTTTATACAGACAGAGGTGACTTGGATAAGAACATCACACAGCCCTAGAGATCAGATTGTAGTGAGACTCACCTTTCATATCATACATGAAGCTGCTGACTGGCGGGGAAGCCGTCTTCATCACTAGGAGAAGGAATGGCAGTTCGGAAACAGATGTGGAGTGGAGGCTGTAGGGCTGTGGGGTGTGGAATGAAGAGCCAAGAGGCAAAAGCCTGGCTTGTCCATGCAGGCTCTCCTCTACAGGGGTGAAGAGTCACATCTACCATGTCTCCTCGGCACGAGTGTGTTCCTCTCATGAAGATGAACGGACTTGAAGACACATAGTCCTAATTCTACAACAGGAGATGATACCATGCTCCTAAATCTCCCATGTTCTTTCACTATTCCTATGCTGTCCTCATAAGAAGGGAGATTGGCTGACCCTAAGAGACAGAGGAGGTCCACATGGACTTACAAAGCTCAGAGTTGGGATTCCTTATTTATTTGCCAATATCCGTTGAACTTAAACCTACAAGAAGCACTGATTTTTCTAAAATGCATTTACTTGTGCCTACAAGGTAACCTTACAGAATGAAAGTCCAACATCTCTGCCTTCACTTTGGATCTCTCTTCCTTACTTTAGGCACCAACTTATCTCTGGACATTGGCAAATTAACATTCCAGTGAAAACAGGTGATTATCTACTTCACCCTCCACCAAAGACAAGATTTCTTGTGCTAAACTTGCAGTCAACTTGTATTACAGAAACAGCAAAGTTTTGTGCGACAAGTCCCCAGACCCAAAGAGGGCAATTATCTTTCATAGCAAGGTTGTGCCCTGAAACAAGAATAATCCCTGAGGTTGCTCCCCTCTAGCAGTAATGTATTCTGTGAGCTACCTTACAGACCCAGAAATGAGCTACCAGGCACATACCTTTCCCCCAACAACAGCTTCAACCCAAAGCAGTACCGCACCAGCCAGTGTGTTCAAGGTGAACTTGGAGTCACTGGGTCTCTTCATTTGCCATCTTCCCAATGTGCCACATTGGTGATGTTTTTGGTGTTGCTCACCATTCTTCATCTCTTTGATTATTGTAGTGGGGTGAGTGGCTGAGCCTAGCCTGTTGGAGTCACAGGAGCTGAAGGCTTTACTCTAAAATCCTGAATCCTCAGGAGGTGAATTTCGGGTCCTGGCTGTCAAATACCAGAACTTGCAGAGAGGACTTTGCTAAGCCTAAGGTGACGACCTCCCAAATATGCGGCACTTGGGTGAAGACCTCCCAAACATGTGTCACTTGAAAGTTGGTTTGGTTCTAAACTTGGCACGTCTTCTGGTGATACTTTTAACTTGGTCACCTCCTTTTTTTTTTTTTTTTGCCTTTCTTAGATGTAATCAGGGCATTGATTTATGTGCAGACTAAATGAACTACATTTCCTCCAGCTATGTCAAAGCTTAGTTGCAACCTAATTTTCTCGTCTGGGCTCTCACTCTGTTCTCCCCTCCCAATTCGTGCTTTTCATTTCCAGGGCTTCTGTGAGTCTACTCAGTGCAGAAGCAATGTTGAGAGAGTGAAATTTGATTTATCACCCAATAACCTTGCTTGTGTGCGATACAGTCATATCTTGAATGAAATGTTTGATTATGGAATTTTTTTTAAAGAAATGCGTCATGCTTGGGTGTGTTTCCAAGCAGCAGTCAACTTAATAATAAAAGTATTTGTCTTTATGTAATATATTTGTGTTTATAAAACATGTAATACAAAATCTTTTCTTAATAATATTTTAATTCATGATTATGCCATTAACAGGGAAAGACTGTGCTGTAAGATCTCCCAGAAATGGGGGAGCCTGCACAGTACTGAACTGTACCCTCTGAATGTAGGTGACAGTTGTGTGGCTGAGGTTGTGGGGCCACTGGCAGAAGGACTAGGACTTATCTCTAGTGCATGAACGGGCTTTTTGGATCCCATTCCCTATGGAGGGATATCTTGCTCAGCCTACATACAGGGGTAGGGGAAGGGCCTTGGTCCTGCCTCAAGTGATGTGCCAGACTTTGTTGACTCCCCATGAGAAACCTTACCCTATCTGAGGAGTGGATGGGGGATAGCATGGGGGCGGGGACACAGGGAGGGAGGGAGAACTGGGATTGGTAAGTAAAATGAAAAAAGATATTTTTAAATAAAAAAAAGGCCTCCCAGCAATGAAGGGAACAGATAAACTGCAGCAACATCGATGACAAAAGGGACTTCTGTAGCATTAGTTATATCCCTCTGCATACAAGCAGCAGTTGGAGTCTATTATGGAGTTTGATCTTCATAACTACTTTGTGGGAGAAACCCGAAGAGCTGATCATTAGGTACAGGTGGAAATTGGATTATCCTGACATTAGTGTTTTGATGGTGGTGGGGTGTGGTGCTGTGAGAACACTATGGGGTTCTGGAATCGTGGTCGGCTATCCATCAATTTGTCATCTGAGGGCTCTCAGACACAGCTGCTGTGTAGCAGTGACAGCATCCCGACAATTCAGATGACCGCAGTCACACTCCCTACCTTTTTATAAAGGACTTAACTTACTAACTGCTTTTGTTGCGAGCCTGTTTGCTCATAGCTTCTGAGAAATATTTATAGATCTGATCCACACCTATGTTCTTTTGGAAGTCACAGTGAAGAACAAAACTGGCGCTAAGCACAGCTTTCCTTCAGTGTATAACAGACACCACTCTTAGGCATATGGAACACAGTGGGACATCCCAGGGAGACGTCGTGTAATTAAAACTAAATAATGCAACCTTCCCAGCTTACCTTATGAAGTTTTCATGAAGGTTAATCATCACAATAGTCGTGATGTTATAGAAACATATTTATAGAAAGTGTCCTATCCTTAGAAGGTGTAAGCAGACAGTGACTAAGAATTAGAAATAGTAACAGTAATGGCTTCTGTTTGTTGATGATCTGCTATGTGCTGATCCCTTATCATAGATTCCTGTGATAAGTGCTTTGAGTTTACTCCATACAACTCTATACCAATAATTAATCGGGTTAATTGGTTATCTCAACTTCAGAAAAGTGTTTTGGTCAGAAAGATGAGGAGTTAATGTGTACCTCATGGGCAGGATATTGCAAGAGAGCAGTCTCAACTCAGTCTGACTTCAAAGCTTATTTTGTTTAGAGCCTGGTGTTTAGTGAAGGTTTATTATCAAAGGGGGGCAGGCTCTTTCATATTATCTGTAGTGTTTTAGGAGCACGAATTCACAGGGAACTGTATCAGGGAACAGTGGCATGGGGCAGTACATGGCCTCCATTACAGGCACCTTAAAAAGAAGCTGAGTATCAAAGGAGAGCCACCGCTGAAACAAGCAAGGTTGGGGAATAACTCCCAAATATAATACATAGTTGTTTCGTATTTAATATCCCTGAAAGATGTCTCTTTGTTTTTGTAGTGTCCCACACGTGCTAAGCATCCTCTCTGTTCCCTACCCACATTCCCAGCTCCTAACTGGTGCTTTGCATTGGTAGTTACTAGTTGTATGTGATTCAGGACCCTGGCTCCTCCTATCCTGCAGCTTTACCGTCTTTGCCAAGGCTGGTGATTTTCAAGGTTGTAAAGTCTGCTGCCTCAGACTGGTACAAGGAGCAAGTGGAATGATTGTTATGTATGATAGTTCATGGGTCAGACCTGTGAGTGCGGTACGTTCATCACAGCTCATCGGGTGGAGCTCAGTTTCATGGCCATGCCTAACTACAAACGAGCAAGTGAATGAGATCTGGCTAGGCGGGCCCAGAGAGAAGGAGCCAAAGGGCTTCATGTTTTCAACGTTTAAATAATGAGAACCACAGTTAACCTGGCAGCATGAGGGCATCCTGCAGGAGGAAATGGGTTGTGTTGTCATAACAGCAGCAGAAGGTCCTGGAAGTTTTGGCTGCCTGATTTTGTGGAAAGAAGTATGGAGGAAGGTGTGAGGGAGAGTGTTGGAAAGGTTAGGTCAGGAGAAATAAATTCTATACAATTTCAATCTCTGAGATTCTCTCCTCTACAAAGTTAGGGTATCTTGAATTGGTGTTTAGTTCATAATGTTTCTCTATCTGATCCAGATTCCCAGGAAAGTTTCAAGATAAACTTCCTTAAGGAGTTTTCCTATGGAGCACTCTTAGAGAGTGGTGGAAAGTTAGTAGGACCTGGGTTTTCAGTTTTTCAGCCACGGTTCTCTCATCTTTCAAAGTCAAAGCAGAGGCCTCACCATTTGGTGGTTTGAGTAGAAAAGGGTGGTAGAGGGATGGAGTTGATTATTGGGGTGCAGATAGGGCATAATACCTTCCCCTGGTCCACTTTCATTTCTCTGTTCTTTTTCTCCCTTCCCTTCCCTCAATGTGACTTAGTTATCTGAGAGTGGGTGTGTAGCCTGAACAATAAAAAAACCAGAGATTCATACCTCAGACTCCAATGTCTCCTCCTCTCTCCACCCAGCCAGATCACTCCTGTCTCCACCTCCCTAGTGCTGGGATTAAAGGCGTGGGATCCCAAGTGCTGGGATCACCTTTGTGTGAGTTCTGTCTCTCCTTTTAGACAGATTCAGTCTCCTGCAGCTCAGGGTGGCCTTGGTTTTGGGATTAAAGGTGTGGACTGCCCCTCCCTGGCCTCTAGTGGCTTAGCTCTGCACTCTGCTCTCCAGGTAAGCTTTAGTTATTAAAACAAAAACAAAATATCACTACGTGGGTGGACCTCTAAACTCATGGCTCTTCCCAGTATTCTCTAAGTTAAATTGCATCTGGCCACATGTTCTCTGGGGATTCCATGGGAAGATGAGTTGCAGACCAGCACTCGAAGGACTGAACAGCTACAAATGAGTTAAGCGTAGCGGGACCTTTGCTTTTCCTTTCATTGTGTGTCCTCCCTTGGGTCTGTTTTTAGCTCTCTTGATTGGAGAAATATCTGATAGAAGAATTCTTATACAATCTTATCTATTGTGTAGAATCTGGAGTGGTAATTAATGTTGCATCAGGTAGCTCTTTATTCACCCTTAACAAATTAAAAATTATTTATTATCATCAGTATGGGTGTGTATGTGTACACAGTGTGTGTGTGTGTGTGTGAGTGTGTGTGTGTGAGGGTGCATGGTAGTGTGCACACAAAAGCCAGAGAACATCTTGGAGGTGCCAGTCCTCCTCTCATCGTCTAGGGCTCTAGGTATCAAACTCAGGCCCCCACATCACATCAGTGACACATTTGTGTTGCAAATACTTTTACCCACTGACCCACATTGTCAGATCTCCCTGTAACTTGATTATTTTAACAACTTTGAGTGATTATATTGCAAATGCATGCTATAGTATATAAAAAAGAAACAAAATTTTAAAGACTTTTAAAGTTTTTCATTGGGATGCAATCCCATGACTTTCTCCATTTCCTTTCCTCCGGCTCCTCGCAGATACCCTCCTTCCAATCCCCTCATGCCTCCCCTACTCTCGTTAACAGCCTTTATTTATCATTGTTACATGTGTGTGTGTTTGTGTCTATGCACAGATATAAAAATATTATAACATTTGAGTCTGTTTTGTGGTTTGTATATCTGTGCTTTTAGGGCTGACCACTCTGCATTGGACAACCAATAAGAAGGCTAACTCCTGGGAGAGGCTAGTTCCCCCCTCAACAGCCATTAGTTGCACGTACTTATCTAGTGATAAGATCCCACAGAATTTTCTTAATCTTCATAGATTTTGGGGCTAAATTCCTACTTACAAGATTTCCAGATTCATAGAACTTGCTGGAAGTGATACTCTGGAAGGGGCTTATAAGGGCTTCTCCAGCAATGATCACAGCCTCACCATTTTGGGATCAGAATTTCCCGGGGAATTTAGGTGACATTACCTCAGCCATGAGCGAGATCTATTTTTCCATATACATGGAACACTGTGCTGGGTAAATTACAAAAATTACCTGCTTCCCTGAATAATTTCCATTAAACTCATGAGGTTTTCAGCATCTACCAATAGAGACAATATTTAGTGAGAGCGGAGCTGAAACTGGAGCATTTGATCCATTCGTAATAAAGAAAATGAAGGTTCTCAACAGTTTTCTGTGTCAGGCATGAGCGGATTTGATGGTACACCGAAAGAGATCGAGCTTCTCAAGACAGCATAAACAAGTAGCTAGTAATTGGAACACAGCTCCCATCACACGATAGCCATGTTTCCCAGGGTGCGTAACAACCTTCTTCAGTCACCACGCTATAAGGCTCCAGTGTTGTCTGGTTTGACTAGACTCATTGATTTCCCTGACCCCATTCTTTTATATACTCAAAAGGCAAGATCGTTTTGTGTTCTAGTGAACAGTCAGCCTTTATTTGGATCTGCATGGATTGAGTTTCTTAGTTCTTATTCACAGTAAATTGTCCCCCACTTCACAAAATAAAAAATAAAATAAAATAAAATACGGCAGCACACCCACACAAGGCCCACAGTACATGGTGAATAGCAGTCAGTGGCTGAGAACCAGGCTGCCTCCAGCATCTGTTGATTTAGCTGAATAACTAACTCTCTTAGGAGGTAAATACTTGAATAATGGTTTCTAGAAGTGCTGGGTGTGGGGAGCTCCTAGAAATAACCGAGTACACAAAGACAATAATAAAGAGTAGCAAGTAGCACGGGCTACTTTCTATCATGGAAGAGCTTGTGTGTTGGACTTTATCTCCCAGGTAGATCTCGAAACTGCAGTCCATGGTACCTATGATTATGACCTTATTGGGAAACAGAGAATTTGCATATGTATTCAAGTTAAGATGATGTGGTCCTGGCACAACCCCAGACCCTGGTATCCATCCCAGCCACCTGGCCTGGGGGTTGCATCGGTCTGGACTCCAAATCCCAGCATGCCAAGTCCTCACCCCTCCCCAGGGGAGGGTCAGGACCACTCCCACAGGATATTTAAGTGGGCTCCCAGAGGAGGACCATGTAGTTTCGGGTTTGCATGTGCTCCCTTCTTTCCTGTCTCCCTGCCATGTGCTCGGCCACCAGAGACCACCATATTTAATAAAAAAAAAACAATGGGCATTTTAATTTGGTTTGATCTGACCTAATTGTATTTCTTTGCACCGCCCAACTTAGGATTTTTTTCCTAACAGTCCTGGGTTATGGCAGGGCATACTTGAAGGATTCTTTAAGAGTGAAAAACTTGTCAGAAGAGCGAAGGAACATGCAGGGAGCATGACAGTCACTGCTAAAGACGGAGATCAGAGTGCTGTGGTAACGGAAGAAAGCTGATTGTCAAAACCAGCTAGACCAAGGAGAGAGACTTGGGACAGGTTCTTTCTCAGACCAGTTATACCAACATCTTGATTTTCAACTTGTCACCCCCAAAGCTGTGAGAAGCAAACTTTTTGTCATTTGAAGCCACCCAGTTTGTGTTGTTTTGCTATGAGAGTTCTAGAAATCCAACTTTTAAGATCAATTTCTTCCATCAACTTAGCCTGTGTAGAGTTTTGCCTTGAATGGATATCACCGACCCCCCTGAAATGTTTGTCGGTGGAAAAATTACTGCAGGGTCAAATTGCTCGCTTTTGAAATCAAGAATCACCTCCTCTTTTCCCTGGAACCGTAACAGTTCACACTTTGGTAAAAGCATTGCAATAATTCCTGTGGTTTCTCTGAAAGAGTGGGTTGACAGGGGCCCATGTTTTTATTTTTCCTTTTTGAATGCTGTAGAACCCTTTCTTCTCAATGCTATGGGGCTTCAATCAAAGAGCACTGTAAACTCTTTTCAAAGACCACAAGACTGAAAAAGATCCCAGCCTGTAAGGAAGGAGACTGATAGACTTCACATGTCCTCTTCCTGCTGTGTCTTCTCTTCCTTCGCTGTCAGTAAGTAGGAAAGACCATGGGACTTGTGCTTAGAAGAGATGTGGAGGTGGCCGTCCACAGCTCTTCAAGGGGGAGAGGCACCGACATGCTGTGGATTATGCCAATTTACTGATTATCTCAGCAAGGTCTGTCAAATCCACGGAGAATGCTGAAATCACCCCAGCCGCTCCATGGCTGCCTTTGATATTGAGAATTGAGGAGTCAAGGTAAAACCAGTTTTCAATTAAGCACGTGCTACTTTCATCAAACAAGGATTAAGGACAGGCAAAGACAAAAATAGTACTTTTCCTGATTTCTGGGAGATAATTAAATCAGATTTACTATGCAGGAGTGAAAGACGATTACAAGTCTTTAAAAAAGGAGACCTTAAACTTGGCAACATTAAGCTAATACTTCTGGATCAGCAAGGCAAAGAAATCCCCTCTTTGTTTGGTGATATTAGGGAATCAGCATAGTTAGAAGCCATTAAAAATGTTGTCAAGAGTGAAGAATAACTATTCTCTATCATTCAAGCACAATAGGCCACACAATATAAATGAGTTTGATCATATAGTCTTTAAACACGGTGCATGAAATACAGAGGAGAAATCCATTTCTCTGCCATTGAATGTCTTGTTGAGACACTGTTGGTAATTTCACATTAATCATAAAATCTTTAATATGTACTATAGTTGATGGTATTTCCCCATAAAGAAATCATGAATCCTTATTTGTCTACCTATCTGTCCACCCATCCATCTGTCCGTCCTTCCGTCCATCCATTCATCTATCTATCTATCTATCTATCTATCTATCTATCTATCTATCCATCCATCCATCATCTATCTATCTATCCATCTATTTATCATCTATCTATCTATCTATCTATCTATCTATCTATCTAAATTTGCAGTTTTGCAGTTTTCCCTTTCCTGCCATAACTCTTCTGTAGCCTAGGTCTTGGTATCGGGGTGAGCTTTCACGTGTATCTGTGAAACTTCCTTTTTTAGATGACTCCTTTTCAGTCCTCCAAAAACCCATGACAAGTCCAAAAGAGATTTTGCTTTTTCTTTTTACCCTTGTCCCTTTCCTAGAGAGTGCTCACAGAAACCTTCCTACCTGAAAATTTAACTTTCCTGCATCCTCCTTACTTTATGATTGACAGACTACATCTTCCCATATAAAATAATTGCCTACAGTAAGCTATCTACTGTCATGGCTTTCCTCACATAAATACAAATCCTGCTGGGTTGCCCTGATTTCTGGCTCCTCAGTTCAGCATGAGGAAGGTTGGCTTATTTGACATTCTTAGGGGGCATGGGGGTACCCAGATTTGCCCGCATTTCTGCCAAGACGATCTAATAGGAAAGAGTGAATTCTCCAAAAGACAATGTGTTGTATAGGAAGAGCCTGAACTGCTGAGTTACTCATCTTAGCAATCCAGTGCAGTAGTAAATGTTTATGTTTTTATACTTGGCTTGTTGTTAGACTTATGTGTATTTATAGCACTTAAAATTTTTGTTTTCTTTCTAATTTTTGAGACAGGGTTTCACTTATCCCAGGATGACTTTGCACTTCCTATGTAGCTGTAGCTGCAGATAAATCCTCCTGCCTCTACCTCCTATCTATCAGATAGTAAAATGATAAGATTACAGACTTGTGCCACCCTGGCTGGGATCCTGTATGCTGTGCATTCTGCCAGCTGAGTTTCACCTTCAGGTCCTGTGCAGCAGTTTTTGAGAATTTTAAAACTTCAATTAAAATATAATTATACCATTCCTCTCCTCAGTGTTCTATTAACTTCATGTTCCCCACCTCCACTCCTTTCCAAATTCATGGTTTCCTGTTCTTTAAGCATTGTTGTTACATAGACATGTAAACAAATAAATACAGAAACACACCCTGCTGAGTTTATTCGGTGTTCCTGCATGTATATGTTCTATGTTGCTTTTTAATAGTATCTTTCAATGTTAATACTTAATTGATACCTCAGAATTAGAGTTTCACAGATTTGATATGAATTTTAGAATTACAGTGGAGTCACTGGTATTTTGATTTGTGCATGGGAGGAAGCTCAGAGAGCCATGTGGCTTATGAGGCAAACAGGAAACAGGAAGGAAAAGGGAATGGATTCAATTCTTATTATATTTATTTTATCTTCTTATTATATTTTGTTAGTTAAACAAATTTTAAATTTAAATATATTTTGATCATATTATTCTCCTCTGACAAGTCCTTCCAGATCCTTTCCCCTTCTCTACCTATAAGCTTTAACTTCTTTCTCAAAAGACAAAATACAACAACAAGATCCCCAAGCAAGAAAACAAAATAGAATAACCCTCAAAAAGAAAAAAAAAACAACAGCAGCAAAGACAGAAGACCTGGTGCTGACCCATGCAGTAGTAAATTTAAATCCCCTAGGAGAGGTCATTTTAAGACTTAAAAATCAAAACTAAAAGTTGTAAGATTTGATATGTGGTCAGTATATGTTTTGCTGTAGATAGAGGAAAGAGTAACTTGTTCTTTAGATAAGTATGGATATCTAAAGAGATATATCTTGATCAAATCCTAATATAATTAAGAGGTTTAACCTTGATTTTTTTTTAAAGTGATTGCTGTTAAAGTACGTGTGTTAATTTGAAAACTGCCATTTGCGGTAGAAAGAAAATATTCTAATTGGTTATATTTTGAATTCTGATTTTTTTGTTTTGTTTCTAGTAGCTGGTAGCTTGATACAATTATTGTTGTATTTTTTTCTGTGAAAGAAACTTTCTTTCAGAAGAAAAAAAGGGGCAATTCAGACCTACTGGTGAATTCAATATTACTTATCAAGAAGGGCCGAAGGAAACTTACTTTTCTCCATACAATTTCTTTTACACCCAAAAAGGCTGTGCCTTTCTTTCATAATTCAGAGCATGGTAGCATCCAAGGGAGGTAAGTTGCTTGTTTTCCTTTGCTCTTCAGAAGGGATTGCTACTTTACTACCTCAAGAGTGACCTTGTATGTAAGAATCATGAACTGGTTCCCCCTCAAGTGTTGCCTTAAATAGGTGGAGCTTTTGAATCCTGTCAACCATTTAAATAATGAAACCAGAGAATGTAAGGTTATGTTGGCAACCAACATGAAAATCAACAGATTCTCCATTGCTGGGATTGTCTTAAATATTGAATGGCCATTGCATTAGTAATGATTGTGCGGTCTTGCCGGCAGCGATCCTTTTCAGAATATGGAATTCTTATACAAAAGTCTAATCAAGGGCTTTAATGTACAGATAATAGCTCCCGAGAATCTGGAGGAGGGCTGTTAGAGAAGCTGCTGTACCAAAAGAAGAGCTGGATTACTGCAGGGACCTCCTGCTAGAGAAGATAAACCCATCCTTACCATGGACAGAGGTCCCTGGGCTTCTCTCTGTCTCCTTGTACCGTCCCACATTCTCTGAGATCCCTGCCATCTGAGGAACTTGTTGCCAGCCATTACCCTTACAAAATCTCCCTGGAATAGTCTAATATTATTACCATTTTGCAGACGAGGGAACATATGCCAGCAACCCGCAATTATAAAGAAAATGGCAAAGCAGAGATTTAAAAAAAGTTTTGTTCTGTTCTTAGTTACTTAAAATGGTCCGTGATATTCATGTGATTAATCCCAGAGTAAATGGTGTGAAGGTCCAGAAATATCTAGAAAATTTCAGGAAGGAAAGTCTTCGTCTAGCTCACAGACATTTTTTTTTCTTTAAATCTTAAAATATTTCAGTGGGGGAAGTCACCAGTACTTTCAGAGAAAGAAGTAAGTCCTCTTATCTGCTCCAACAAATCTTAACCCAGAGAATGGAAAACCAAGGACTTGTGGAGTATGAGAAGGTTCTGCATGGTTATCAGAAACAGTTTTATAGAGTCAGGTTTCTGCTGAAATGAACAGAAGGTAAGGCCATGAGCAAATGTTGAGAAGCCTTACACTGCTCATCGATAGTCCCAGTGTTTGTATTGGTCTATATTATAGATTACTTAGCTCAGGGTGAAGGCGGATTGCTGAGAGATGTTCTAGCAATTTACCATTCAGGATATGTTTGTAGTTACCTTAGAATCAGCCAGCCTTCCTTCTTCCCTCCTTCCCTCTCTCCCCCCTCTTTCCTTCCCCCATGTCAGTTGTTAAAATCTAGAGCAAGAAAAACACAACTTTGTAATATTAGATCTCAGAGTATAAGAGATATTATAAATATTGAAGAATATAGAAGACAAGACTTCGAGGCACAAGCCAGAGACCTCTGTGAGAGCAGGCCTGAGCAGGAACCTCCACGGGTGGCAGGCCCAAGTGAGTGGCCTCCATGGGAGTAGGTCCAAATGACCTCTGTGATTGCAGAATACCTCAGAGAATGCTGAGAGACCGCCAGGGTGACTGAAATCATGGCCCTGACTCCATCACAAGGAGCAACAATCTGAGCCTTGAATCCACTGGCACTTGGAAGAGACATCACCAGAGACACAGCCTCAACTACATCAATCAGAAGAAAAGATGGGTGGATAACAAGGTAAGAGCACACTCACTACCAAAAAGAGCACCACAACACCACCAAAAACTAGGGACTCTATAACAGCATGACTTGAACACCTCAATGCAGATGAAGCAGAAGAAAATGACCTAAAACATAACTTTAGGAGAATGTTTGAGGTCCTTAAAGAACAAATGAAAAATTCCCTCAAAGAAATGGAATTAAAGACAGACAAAATTTTGGAAAAAATTAACAAATCCCTTAAAGAGAACCAAGAAAAAGCAATTGAACAGGTGAAAGAAATGATTCAAGACTTGAAAACTGAAATAGAGACAACAAAGAAAACACAAACCAAGGAAATCCTGGAAATGGCAAATGAGGGAAAATAATCAAGAACTACGACATGAGCATAAACATCAGAATATAAGATATGGAAGAGAGAGTCTCAATTGTTGAAGATATCAGTCAAAGAAAATGAAAAATCTAACAAAATATCCAGAAAATATGGGACATCATGAAAAGACCAAACCTAAGAATAATAGGGATAGAAGTAGAAGAAGTTCAACTCAAAACTTCGGAAATATTTTCAACAAGGTCATAGAATGAAACTTTCCCAATCTAAAGAAAGATATGCATAGGAAGATAAAAGAAACTTACAGAACACCAAATAGACTGGACAAAAAAATGTCAAAACAATAAGCATACAGAATAAAAAAAGAATATTCAGAGCTACAAAGGAAAAAGGCCAAGTAATATATAAAGGCAGACCTATCAGAATTCCACCTGACTTCTCAATGGAAACAATGAAAGCCAGAAGATCCTGGTCAAGTGTTATGCAGACATTAAGAGACCATGGATGTCAGCCTAGACTACTATATTCAGCAAAACTTTCAATCACCAAAGCAGTTCAACATATGAAAATCTGTCAGTGTAACCCACCATATAACCAAAATGAAAAAAACCAAACCAAAACAAAACAATAACACATTAGATGATTAGAAAGTTTTTAACAAAATACAACACCCCTTTATAATATAGGTCTTAGAGACAACAGGAATACAAAAAACATACTTAAACATAATAAAGCAATACACAGAAAGCCAATATCCAACATCAAACTAAATGTATAGAAATTCAAAGTGATCCCACTGATATTAGGAACAAAACAAGGCAGTCCATTCTCTCCATATCTATTCAATATAGTACTTGAGGTTCTAACTAGAGCAATAAGACAACAAAAGATCAAGGGGATACAAATTGGAAAAGTAGAAGTTATACACTCACTTTTTGCTGATAATATGGTAGTTTACATAAGTGATCCCAAAAATTCTACCAAGGAACTCCTACAACTCATAAACACCTTCAGGAATGTAGCAGGATACAAGATTAACTCAAACAAATCAGTAACCTCCTTTATACAAATGATAAATGGCCTGAGATAGAAATCAGAGAAACATCACCCTCCACAATAGCCACAAATAACTTAAAATATCTTAGAGTAACTCTAACCAAACAAGTGGAAGACCTGTACGACAAGAATTTGAAATCTTCGAAGAAAGAAGTTGAAGAAGACACCTGAAAATGAAAAGATCTCCTATACTCTTCAGTAGGTAGAATTAACATAGCAAAAATTGCAATCAATTTATCAAAAGCAATCTACAGATTCAATATAATTCTCATCAAAATTCCAGGAAAATTCTTCACAGACCTTGAAAGAACAATACTCAACTTCATATGGAAAAGCAAACAAACAAACAAACAAACAAAAAAACAACTCAGGACAGTCAAAACAATCCTGTATAAGAAAGGAACTTCTGGTGGCATCATAATGCCTGATTTAAAACTCTACTATAGAGTTATAGGAATGAAAACAGCCAGGTATTGGCCTAAGAACAGACAGGAGTGCTGTGGGTAGTACTTTTATATATGTGTTGCTTTTATTGGTTAATGAATAAAGAAACTGTCTTGCCCTGTGATAGGGCAGAGTAGAGCTAGGTGGGGAAAACTAAACTGAACGCTGGGAGAAAGAAGTCAGAATCACGAGATGCTGTGTAGCTGCCAGAGGGGAAAGATGTGAGTCACCAGCTGGAACCTTGACAGTAAGCAACAGCCATGTGGTGATACACAGATTAATAGAAATGGTTAACCAAAGATATAGGAGCTAGCTAGCAATACGCTTAAGCTATTGGTCAAACAGTATTGCAAATAATATAGTTTCTGTGTGATTATTTTGGGCCTGTGCAGCCAGGAATGAACTAAAAGGCCTCCTACAACACAGGAGGACCAATGGAATCAAATTGATGACACAGATATCAGTCCACATACCTACAAACACCTGATTTTTGACAAAGAAGCAAAAATATAAAATGTAAAGAAAAAATCATATTCAACAAATGGTGCTGGCATAATTGGATATCAACATGTAGAAGAATGAAAATAGATCCATATCTATTGCCATACACAAAACTCAAGTCCAAATGGATCAAAGATCTCAACATAAAGCCAACCACACTGAACCTCAGAGAAGAGAAAGTGGGAAGTACACTTGAATGCATTGGCACAGGAGACCACTTTCTAAATATAACCCCTGTAACACAGACTCTGAGAACAATAATTAATAAATGGGATCTCCAGAAACTAAGAAGCTTCTGTAAAGCAAAGGACACTGTCAACAAGACAAAATACCAGCCTACAGAATAAGAAAAGATCTTCACTAACCCCACATTGAACAGAGGGCTGATCTCCAAAATATACAAAGAACTCAAGAAACTGGTCATCAACAAACAAATAATCTAATAAAATATGGGTTACAGACCTAAACAGAAAACTCTCAGGAGAGGAATCTAAAATGGCTGAAAGACACTTAAGGAAATAAATGTTCAACATCCTTAGCCATCAGGGAATTGCAAATCAAAACAACTTCTGAGATTCTATCTAATGCCTGTCAGAATGGTCAAGATAAAAGAACACCAATGACAGTTTATGCTGGAGAGAATGTGAGGTAAAGTGAACACTCCTCCATTGCTAGTCAGAGTGCAAACTGGTACAGCTGCTTTGGAAATAAGCATGGTGATTTCTCAGAAAATTAGAAAACAACCTAACTCAAGACCTAGCAATATTACTTTTGGGTATATACCCAAAGGATACTCAATAATACCACAAGGACATGGGCTCAACTATGTTCATAGCAGCGTTGATGGTCATAGCCAGAACTTGGAAAAAACCTAAATGTCCCTTGACTGAAGAATGGATAAGGAAGATATGGTACATTTACACAATGAAGTACTACATAGCAGAAAAAAAAAACCCCGGCATCTTGAAATTTTCAAGCAAATGGATAAATCATATTGAGTGAGGTAACTCAGACTCAGAAAGACAAATATAATATGTACTTACTCATAAGTGACTTTTAGACATACAGCAAAAAAAAAAACTAGCCTACAGTTCACAAACCCAGAGAACCTAGACAACAAAGAGGACCCTAAGAGAGATATACATGGATCTAATCTACATGGGAAGTAGAAAATGACAAAATCTTCTGAGTAAATTGGGAGCAAGGGGATCATGGGAGGGGATAGAAGTGAAGGGAGAGGAGCAGAAAAATATATAATACAGTAAAAACAAGAAATAATAAAATAAAAAATACAAAATAAAAATGAATACCAAGATTTCTATATTCTACATATCAATTTATTTTTTTCATTTAGCAATTACATAAGCATTACAAACTCACAAGTCTCCAAACCTCAGTGATGTCTGTAAAACACCCCATCATTTTGGATGTTTTGAGGAATATCTGAGTACAGCTGGTGAAAGTGCTTGCATAGTAGAAGCTAGAACTATATCGGATGCTTTGGTCTGAACCGGGACTATGACAAGCCTCTCAGATGATTTCAGATCCCACTACTCAGAATTACATTGTGCAGACCTCCATCTAAATAACAGTATGTGAATTCCTGATGCTACTGTGGGTTCATAATTGGCAATTATTTAAGCTTCTCCTACTTGGTATGACTGCCACAAAAGCAGTCAAAAGGCTATCTCATGTTCTGTTTGTAAAGCATCACTTACGCAGCTGGGGCTTGGTAAATTGAAAGTCGCACCGTTTGGAAATGATCAGGAGTTAAGAGAAGCACAGGATGCGCTACCATTTCCCAGAGGTTAATAAGCCCTTTCTGTGTCTGTGCTTTCTTCACGGCGCCATCACTTCACTTGAGCCTGCCTCTCCAGATGAAGCCGAGATTGAAATGTCACACCAGCATGATCAATTAGATGATGCAGAACAGAGAGGCGGTTGCCACCTGACCTTAATCCACAGGGCAAGAAGAACTGAATGGAAGCGATGGACTCCAGAGACTCAAATGCAGAGGAAATCAGCAGAGCATAGTTTAAACAGACACAGAGCAGCATGAATCCTGAATCAGGACACAGGCACGTGTATGCGTGCACACACACACACACATATACACACACGTGTGCACACACACACTCACACTAACACACACATGCACATGTACGCACACTCAAACACATACAGACACACGCACACACACTCAAATACACACGCGTGTGTGCACACTCACTCACACACGCATGTGCATACACTCACACACGCGCACCTATGCACCTACGCACTCAAACACACACACACTCATGCACATACACATGCACATCTACACACACACTCAAACACACAGACACATGCACACACTCAAACACACACATGTGCATGCACACACACTGCACACACACATGCACATGTATGCAGGTGCACACACGCTCAAACTCACACATACACACACACACACACACACGTACACTTGTTCCTTAAGTTGAGTGCTTAGTGTGGTGTGAACAGGTTCATGTATTTGTTCAACCCAGTGAGGCAAACAAATGAAATAGGTATCTGGACTAGAAAGACGCACACTAGAAAAGGGAGCATGTTAACTATTTTTTAAGGTTTGGGTTTGTGTCATGTAAGAACTGAGACATGAAGAAGACAGCTGTAAAATAAAGGCAGGCTGTAGGATGTCCTATGACAAGCAGTAGGGGGCATGATAGCTGTCTTCCTGCGTTTGAAGGCGTGTCACTAGGAGAAGGATTAGGTATGCTTCTGTAGGAATGGCAGAGAGGAGGCTTGACTTAGTATAAGGAATGGCTTCCCACTATGAGACACTTCTAACCAGAGCTCTTCTCTGCTTCCTGCTGCCAGCTGGAGTTGGAGAGGAATTCTGATATCCAGAGGACCGCAGGCCCTCTATAATAGACCTTTTCTGAGGCTTTCCATCACCTTTAAGGGGCTTGGAATGGTCTTGGAACCTGTTTAAGTACAAACCTGCATGAATTTGAGCTTCATAAGGTTTGAGAAAATTAATGCTTCTCAGCAATTTTATGCACTCTGCAGGCTGGGGGATGGTTGCTGATATATTTAGATTATGGGCAGCTGGTGTTAGCTAAGGGATTTATTGGCTTAGTCATCCTTAGTAACAAAGATATGAAGTGTCTGGCCCTGATTATTAGTTGATATCTACTATCTTGGCTCTCCAGTTTTAGATTCCTTTTTTTTTTCTCCACTCAAGCACAACTTAATATAAAAGTATTGGGGTTAACTCCCCCCCACACTAGTAATTTTCAGTTAACTCCCCCCAAATTAGTAATTTTCTGGATCCAGTAATGGTATGTCTATTTGTGGAGTTCAATTGAGATATCAATTTATCATAACTGAGAAAAAAAATAACAGAAGGCTCAGAGGAAAACCATGGGAACCGTGAAAGCCTAGGAAAGTGAAATGAGACCATGTACCCTGGAGAGACAGGGTTGGGTAGTGTTTGATTCCTTGAAATAGTCTCACTGTGCAGCCCAAGCTGTCCTGGAACTTGTAATGACTGTCCCTGCCTTGGTCTACCAGTTCAGGGATTACAAACATTGGGGGTAATGTTTATACTTGTTTTCCAAGCAATTTGCTTAGTGTAGCTATTCAAATATGAAAACATGGGTGTTGATCAACTGGTGTACAAGTAACTGTGATTTCCCAGCTTACAAAGTCCAGTTCTTTACAGAGCATTTTCTATGGAGACACACGAGTGTGAACTTATGGATGGCCACATAGGAGTCCCTCTACATATAACAAATATACTTAGGGATAAAATTTAATTCACTGCTAGTTTCAACATAAGCACCATGCTGATAGCAACAATCAGCAAACTTTCAAACATGTTTTCAAGGAACACTATGCCATCTTCATTCAAGAACATCTTTTAAATTGGATAGCTAATTATCTATTTAGTCTGAAAGTAGAGGAATGGCTTGGCGTATTCTCTGTGACAGCATCCACTTCCTGATTTCAGTTTTGTGCTGTCCTTGAGTGCCTTCAAAACACCGAGTCCACAACTCAGAGTGAAGGGAAAAGAAAGTGCATAACATGAAGAGATGAAAATGAGCTTCTCATTTGAAATCTGTCTTTCTCTACAAATAAAGCTTACGCTAATCTTAATTTCACATGAACTTCCTGATAAAACATCGCCACACCCACTTCTTGCATGCCCAGCATGAGCTGTGAACTTGTGGTAGTTCCTGTGGGAAATGGATTCCAAAGAAGAGAGGATGGAATAAAAATTTGATTTTTCTCTGAAAAGCAATGACATAGGAGAGACGCTGTTCCAGAACAAATAGTGCTGACAGGAATTCATAGTTTCCAGTTGGAATATGTTCACAATCACAGAGTTAGAGAAACTTCCTGTTCCTTGTCTCTTTCTGGCTGATGGGTGCTGAGCTAGAGCACTCCGCTTCCCCACTGCCCTTGTACCTGACACCGTCACCTCTCTCTTCCTCACAGCTAGGATGTTTAGGTTGGTGTTGACCTCACACGAGCCTCCAAAAGTTGACTACTGGTCTTCTGTAGGCAAGACATTGTACAACTGAATTACATCTCAGCCCTTCACTGTCTGTTCTGGTTAGCAAAGCCCAGACTCCCTGACCACACAGGGAGAGAAGATAGCATGTCAGTGAGAATGAGTTTCAACAGATGTTTTCTTTTTTTACCTAATGATGCAATGAGAAATGCAAAGGCTGGAATTGCTGCAGCCCTTTTGCTGATGGGGAGGAGAGGCCAGGTCTCATGCAGTTGAAGCTAATTAGCTTTGTGTTTGTTAGGGTCCCCCTTTTAAAGCATAGGTGACCTACTAATAGCACCTTCTAGGTAGTTGAACTTAACGCAGTCCACCTGTAGTAGATTCTTAGCATAGTTAGCAATCACCAACTGATAAGACCATTTCTCCTCTCCAAGTACATTATGATGGCTTGTAAGATATGAAATTCATGATTAATTGATTTTTCCCCTGAATTATTTTTCCTACTTCCTATGTGCATTAGAGATCTCTGCAAAGTCTTCAATGATTTTTTTTGACTCTCTACAGATTTGTTTTTGCTACTTAGCTATACAGTTATGTAATCTGTGGGGGTTTGGATTTGCCAGAGCCATTTCTGCATGTGTAGGGTGCCCCAAAATGCTCTACTACTTCCTCGAAGACCTTCAGACCTGTCTGGGAATTATATGCAGGTCTTTCAGAATGCTCAGAGAGAATTGTGGCATTGGCTCCTAAGACAGGGTCCATAGAGAGATGTATTTTCCAATGGTAGGAAACATCGTGGCATCTTTTGAACTTGGCAAAGAGTCTGAACAGGTCTATGTACCCCATTCTTTAGGAGGTTAAACCTTACACACAGATGCTCCCCAATTGTGCTTGCTCTCCTACTGGAAGCTGCCCCTGTAGAACCCAGGCCCATTTGCCTATGTCAAGATTAGCAGAGGTGGAGAATACTGGTTAAAACCAGTTCTGGGAGATATAAATAATGGATTTTCCTTTGGAAAGCAACTTTCAGTTTTAGTGAGAAATTTGTCAAGTTTTTTTCATTAAATTTGACAGAACAAAGACATCTGATATTTATGGATTTTCCTGTAGTTCTTTGCAAGAGTCAGATAGGAACAGTATGAAGCTGTGTACATCTAGAACAAAGGGGTTTAAATCCTCAGTTCCTATAGGCAGAGAACTGGTGTGGAAGGGTTTAAGAGTGAGGGGGAACTTTCTCTTTTTTTTCTGTATGTTCAATTGTCTGGTTTTAATTTTCCTTGCAATCAATTCATGAGTTATTTGTTTAATCTTTATTTTTATGTTGCATTTTAATTAGTTATTTCTTTCAGGATTTCATACAAGGTTCTGATCACACTTTCCCTCCTCCCGTTGCTCCTGCACCCACCCTGCTTTCCCTTCCCACCCATCTTGTGTCCCTTTTTCCCACATTTAGGCCAATTTCTACTGTCCAAATATTCCTGCATGTGAATCCTTCCATTTGAGCAAGATTGACTTAGCCATATCTACACTCTTAGGGAAACTGACGCTTCCTCTCTCAGCAGCTAGCAGTTGTAATAGCATCTCTGCTAGTCATAGAACTTCTGGGATTTTATTTGGCTTGGGCTAGTATAGGGTCTCAGGACAGTGCCATAGCTAGCAGCTGGGAGTTCTTTGTGCTACCCTGCTATGTCCAGAAGACACTGTTCCTTCTAGTTTTGTTTTTGTTTTTAAATAAATCACCTCTGGCTTACACTCTTTCTGTTACCTCTTCCACAACTATCCCTGAATCCCTGAGCCTGTGAGGGATGGAACCAGGTACACAGGATCCCTTTAGGGCTCACCTTTCTGCAGTTTTCTTTGCATCTTGGTCATTTGTGGGTTCCCTGTGCTGGCTATCATCAACTGCAAAAGGGAGCTTCTCTAATGATGTGCCTTAATCTTTGGATATAATGGCGAGTCATTAGGAGTTGGTTTAGTATCATGTCCATTTAGCAGAATTTAAATAATCTTAAATTGACTTTTAGATGTCTCCAATTACCTCCAATAATGGTAGGACTTTCTCAGATGAAGATTAGATTATCATAAACATTACAGGTGTTTATATGCAAGTTACTTATTCAGATGAATTTAGATTCCACTAAACTTAAATTTTGGATATGTTGTTAGCTCCATACTTATGTTTGGAGCATTATATAATTTAATGTTTCTGGAAATACTTCTTCAGCTCCCCCCACCCCGACTCCATTTGCTTCCTGTAGATATTTGGGTTGCATTTACATCTGGAATGGATATTTTGCCTGGGACATTTGTTCTGATATAAAACAGCATGCTAGATCCCCTGGCTATTTATGATTCTTGGCTTCCTCCCTTCTTGTTGAATGAGAATAGCTTGCTTTGTAAATGGAATTCTGCAGTAATTTCACACTCCTGCCAATTAAAGTTTTCTGTTGCAATTGGGTAAAGAGCTCAAGAAAAAGCAGTAATTTCCAGATGCATGGGTCCCTGGGGTCACCCAACCCAACCTTATGGTTTGTTCATGGCAAGAAGGAGACCTGGGAACTTGTGGGATTTCCAAAGTTTCTGCATTATGTTTGAGGAGGGTAGGGACAAGGAGCCAATTCTTCTGGCTCATTCTGTTTCCTGAAGTCAGAAGTGTTGGAGTCATCCAGAAGTCAGCCTGCTCCTTAAATTTACATTCTGCAATCTTCATTTCAGACATGGGACCCGAGGACTCTGGAAGACAGGAAGGGAAGCTAATGGCATAGAATGTCTTGCAAATAGACAAGGAAATGCAGGCTTAGGTGGAGGAAAATCCAACATATGTAACAAACAGGAATGACTTTTCAGTTTCTGAAAAAATAATACATACTCAATTTAGAAAATTTCTAAAAGCATGAAGAAGCAATTTTAAGTTACTCCTGGCCTAGCTCCACTGTCATGAGAGGATGAGAATTGATATTTTGGAACTGCATCCTTTTAATAAGGTAGACACAGACATTATATTACATATACATAAAGAGTGTGTCCTATTTTTTATCATAAAAATTGTGTAGTAAACATCTGTTTATGTCATTAAATATCATGTAAAGCACAATTTAAAATTTTTTTCTCTTTAAAAGTTACTCCAGCAAAAATCACAACAAAACATTGTTTTGCAATCACACACACATGTACACATACACACATACACATGCTATTTGTAGGAAAAATGATTTTGTATGTGGATGAAAAGATATAAATTCAAAGCTTACAGAAAAGGGCTGGCTTTGTCACGTTCCTCTCTTGTTTTAAGTGTTTTTGATGCAGCATTTCCTTTGGAGCCCAGCCTGGTTTTGCACTAACGGCAATCATTTTGCTTTAGGGATCAGAGGCACAGCCATCATGCCTAGTTCAATGCCGTGCTCTCTTAAAAATTGCCTAAATAAAATCCCAGATCATCTTTTGGGGCTTTCATTGCTTTAGGTGGCAAAAAAATAGGTCCAGGTATAGAATTAAAGGAAAGGGGTATGAAGATTTTGTGCTACATCTTTAAATGTCAACATGGAAGAGAAGTGACAAGAGCAATTGACAGATGTCAGTCACTTGCGAGCACCAACATAAGGTATTTTAGAGGCAGGTGACAGGAAGTCAGTACAATGCCACACACTTAATGTGGTAGTTTTGGTTCTCCCTTATCAGTACCTATTTGCAATTAAATGCAAACTTAGGTCACAGACTGGTCAGTCTAGACTGCTGCTGGGTAAAGCTGAGGACTTCTCATTCTGTGTCATTCAAATAAATAATGTGGCTGTTAGAACTTTGGGATTGGGTATCCAACTATCCTTGTCCCTTGTCAACATATGAACTTTAAGCTGTCATGTATTCAGACCCACCAGAATCAGGCCAATTAGTCAAAGAAGAAGTAATATGTAACCCAATCTACACTGTTCCTTGTTAATCAGTTGGCTACCAGGTGCGTTGAAGAACTTGGCAAAGTCTTTGACTTTAATTCCCGTGTTCCACAATGCAATTGATAACTGGGAGTTTGCAGAGTTGGAAGCAATAGCATCACCTCTAAGATTAAAGCCAAGCCCAGCATCAAGGCCTCTTTCATGAGAGACTGAGGCAGCTTACCAAGTAGAGAACATTGTCTTCTGAAAAGTGATACGGGGAAGAGGGCTGAGACGTGAGTGGATTCCAAGCCATCGGTGCGCTCAGAAAATCCATAAAGCCTGTCTTTTCCCTTTCCCGTTTCTACAGATTTTAGTGCACCATCGCTAAAGAAGCTCACCATACCCCTGTTTTAATAAGTGAATGGGCTTTAGGTAGGGAACATAGCCCTTCAGGTGAACAGAGAGCTTATGTAAGGATTCCAGGGAGTGTTCCCGTGTCTGACAAATACTCATGAGATCCCAATAACGACAAAGACGCAGGCGTCCTTTGCTTTCTCTGCGTGCCCATGGTGGGCTGGGTTGAGGATGAGTTGGCTGCCAGCAGGGTATGGTTTCCTCTTGTGCCGAGATGCTAAATTTGTAGCTCATGGTGGGGGGCGAGCTTGGAATGTAATTTCTTCCTTTCTCCTGTAATTTTCTGCCTGCCTGGATGAATGCTAATGAACATCTCCCACATGACAGAGCAGTCAAATGCAGCCTTATTTTTTTTACTATTTTTGGCAGATTCTGAAGTTACAAAGTCTAGGCCTTAGTGTAGCAGTGACAAAATAGTGTCCACAGACCCTCTTTCCCCCACTTTCAAATGTGTCCTGTATACAAGCCTGCTTGTGAGGAGCTGATGGGTGGCATCGCTGGTGTGAGCTATTCTCTGTGTTGCTGTGACAGCTCCTGCCTTCCATCTGATCAGACCACACCTGCGTGTCCAAGAGTCTGTAGTGTTCTCCAAGCACTGTAAGTCTTGACCCTCAGTCTCAGACTAAGCTGGTCACTTCTTTTCTTCTTTTTTATTGATTTTTATTGAGTTTTACATTTTTCTCTGCTCCCCTCCCTGCCTCTCCCTTCCTCTTCAACCCTCTCCCAAGGTCCCCATGCTCTCAATTCACTCAGGAGATCTTGTCTTTTTCTACTTCCCATGTATATTCGATTTATATAAGTCTCTCTTAATGTCCTCATTGTTGTCTGAGTTCTCTGGGATTGTGATTTGTAGGCTGACTTTCTTTGCTTTATGTTTAAAAAACATTATTTTGAGTGAGGTAACCCAGACACAGAAAGACAATTATCACATGTACTCACTTATAAGTGGTTTCCAAACAGCCACATATTTTCTATTGTGAGTGAGTAGCATGGAAACCAGACTTTATTTTTTATTTTAGCTAATAAGAAGTGGGGTAGGGCATGAGTGGGAAGTTAAGCATGCCTATGGGCTGCAGGTTAAATGCTTAAATGATTTTATAATTATACCATCAAATGAATTGACTTATCAGAGGGAGGAAAGTGAAAACAACACTTCTGGTAATCAAATTTTAATTGAGAGACTTGGCTGACTGATGGCACCAGCAAGATAATTTAATTTAGAGCATGGAGTCCTTTGTTGATGGAATGAATTGGCGGCATGCTGACAGTCTGACCACATTTGTGGGAGGGCCACCCACAGGTTTTGTGAGTGACAGAGAGTATATGAGGCATGAGGACAGAGGACACAGGGAACCTGTCTCACCTACCTAGACATTCTGCCTGGTGGAACATTTCTGTTGGTGTTGACTGATGAGGGACCCAATTATGTAAAACTAGGGTTCACCTCACTTTTTGTTTGGGACCTTAGGCCGCAGATGGCAATTGTACAGTTTATTTTGGGAGGAGAAGAGCAAAAGAGACATGCTAGGAAAGGGTGGATTTTGAAAGGGCATTAAAACTTAAATGGAGCCAGGGCAGAGAGAAAGGTAGACCTTGGGCATATTCTAACAGTACTCCAACCTGTTGAAGTCCCTCTGGTTCTGAGGCTTACTTCAGGCCATGTTTTGTAGAA
This sequence comes from Microtus oregoni, assembly GCF_018167655.1. Taxonomy (NCBI): domain Eukaryota; kingdom Metazoa; phylum Chordata; class Mammalia; order Rodentia; family Cricetidae; genus Microtus; species Microtus oregoni. The sequence goes on along the minus strand of NW_024543060.1, from coordinate 36,335,307 downwards.
GGCACATAGGTCCTTGTGCTCCAAGACAAGCACTAGGGAATGCTAGCACATAGACTTGTTCTTTCAAGGGAAGGATTACAAGACCTGTATCCATCCAGAAGGCTGGAAACAGTTATGCATTCTAGCCTGGTGACCTTTGCACTGAATGTCTGGAGACCACACCAGATCCTCTCCCAGATGCTTTTCATAAGCTTGCTTTTCTCAGTCAATCTGTAGAACCTATTTTTATGAACTTCATAAAGAGTTTCAATGATCTTTACTCAGCCTATGTTCCTCAAAGATATTTATAAATTCTTTATTGTGCAAGTGGGATTGAGTTAGTTATCACTAGAATATGTTTTCATTGAATTATGCTCAAATATGCCTGAAAACAAAACAAAACAAAACAAAACAAAAACCTGCTTGGAATTAGATTCCTGAAGTTTGAACCAAGCATTGATTACTTAGTTGTGCTGAACTGAAATATGTTTATTCCTCCTATAGATTGGTACTCTGCTGCCATAGAGGTTACAGAGACCCCTGCAATGTTTCCTTATTTCTGTTTCATTCCCATGGTCTACTTTCTAATAGGTTTTCTTCCCCCCATTATGTTTCTCCAGTGATGCAGCAAGCCAGATAAAGCCCAATCAAAAAAAGTGTAACAACAGGTATATTGAGCAGAACAATCCCGGGTAGGTTCTTTGGTTCCAGAGATTGAGGTCAGAGAACTCATGCCCCTGGAACTAAAGCAGGGAAATTTTATAGGTTGTAGTTGAGGAGTGATGACATGTTATCACAAGCTGGATTTGTGCCCAAATATGGTCAAAAGCTTAGCACTTAGACTGGGACTTGAGCAGATGGCAACTTCAGGGGAGGAAACTGCACTTGCCACCAAGACTTGGAACTGGGTTGTTTTTTTGGCATCCTTCCTTTATTTGGAGAATCTCTGAGGGGGTGATGTTGAGAGAGAGAGAGAGAGAGAGAGAGAGAGAGAAAGAGAATGGGGCTTCCTAGATTATGCAGGGGCAAGCCAGAGGTTCCAAAAGAACTTTCCCCATCCATCTGTGAGAATATGAATATAACATGCTAGTGTTTAATATCAAAGTTACTATCTTAATGTCCATGATTATAAAAGTGTTGATTTAAGGGACCTTGATTACTACTACAGCCAGGAAAATACATGTTTTTGTCTTTAGTTTTTCTTACTTAAAAACCAACATACATTAAAAAATCTTGGAAACACAGATGGTCTCCTATAGGCCTGATCTCAGAAGAGCCTCAGGTGTGTTAATAAGCTCAGAACAAGTAAAGGCACTAAGAACAATGAATTGGCCATGGAAAGCGGTGAGGGCTTCTCACTGAACTAGAGATGGACCACCATTTCCCCAGAAGTCTCAGTACTTGATATATATCCAAGGGAAAGAAAAATTGAATGTTCATGAGAGCTGAACCCTTGGTTTTGCTGTAGCACTATTTATAACAGCTAAGATACAAAGTCAAGAAAAGTATCTATATCAAGAAACGTGGTTCATCACTGGGCTCTAAAAATTGGAGTCCTGTAATTTCCACAAGACTGGATGCCACTGGAATACATTAGGTTGGGTGAAAGCAGTCAGGTCCAGAGACACAAAGAACACTTAGGAGCATGAGGATGGAGGCTTGTCTTCTCAGGGAAATTGCCCCATCTAACTAGATAGGCCACTTGGCAGAAGTTTTCTGTCAGTTTTGACTGACAAGTTACCCAATGGAAATGCTTTAAAATGTAAATATAGTACTCTAAGTTTCTGCAGATCACCATTTGGCTTCTATTGTTGTGAATTCAACCTTTTGGATTCCATAGTTATGTGATATCATTCAGTATTTGTCTTTATGGCTGAGCCTACTTTTACTTATGTTTTAGCAAATAGTAAGTTAGATCTGTTTAAAGGGTGAACCAAATCCATATGTCATATTCTTTATCAGCTCACCCATTGGTGGGTCTTTAGACTGATTCCATAGCCTGACTATTGTGACTATTACTGTAATTGAAATGGAGGTCCAGGCATAACTTTGGGGCACCAGTTTTATTTCTTTTTAATATATGATTAGAAGTGGGACTGTTTAGTGGAGTATGTGTTCTTTGCTGGCTTTTCCTCAGATAAATAGACATTGTGTGGTACCATTTTCCTCTGTGTTTTTAGGTTTTGATTTCTATTTCATCTGGACTTAGCTATCACTACAATTGTTCAGAACATTATATGAATTTATTTCTTACTTTCCTTGATACTTTGTGTTGATTTGCAGGAAGGAGATGGAAAGAATTCTGACTTTGTACTATCTTTTTTAAAATGGAAATTAGTTTTAAAAGTTTTTAAAATAAATTCGTGTGTTAAATATTTAATAATTTCTGGGGTGAGCTAACTTGAACCATGTGGGCAGTCTTCAATTCATCCCTTTTCCAAAGGTCACTTCCACTCATCAATCTACTCCATAATAATGATGTATCTGCTGCATGCCAGTCACTGTACTAAGTCTTGGGTAAGAAAACTAAAAAAGAGCTCTAATCACAGACTCTGAGAGAGATTATGAAAATTAACCCAGAAGAAATGGGCTTCTTTTTTTGAGATGGGAAACCTTGTGCTTATTGCTACTAGAGGTTCTTGGGAATGCAGGTGGATTAGGGTGTTGAGCAGGCAAAGAGGATGAGCCTTGTGTGCAGCAGTAGGCAATGCAGAGGTGAGAGCAGAACTCTGGAGACTCGATCTTGGGGGACCTATGGAACCCCTCTATCTTAGCTCTCAGTGTAAACTAAGGAGAAGAAATCCCATATTGTAAGGCTTTTCTCTAACCCAATATATTATGTCTAACATAAATACTACACAGGCCATGATAAAAACAAGGCCAAGAGCACATGGAGAGATGGCTCGGTGGTTAAGAACATGAACTGATTTGAGTAGGGTCCAAGTTCAATTGCAGTCATTCTTATGGGATGATTTACTCTCTCTGGAAAATCCAGATCCAGGACATCTAATGCCTTCTTCTCCACTCCACAGACACTGTGTGTTCACATACCCAACTCCCCACATATGTAATTTGACAAAGAATCAAAATACGTCCTAAAGAGAGCATATACTTTTGAGATGGTGGCTTATATGATGATTTTGGTTCATTAGCTTAGCCATGTAAGTTTCAGGGAAATTAATAGTAAAAATTATAATAATACGGGCCTCATAATGCTAATATGAGAATGAAATCAATTATTATATATAAAATTCTGACAATGAAGTCTTGGCAATATGATCCATTGGACTATTCTAGGAACACAGTAGGAGTAATACAGATGTTTGTTAAAATAAGGAATTTTGACACACATTGAGAAAACTGGTATTTAATAAGCTTAGGTCATGTCTGTAAGAGCCAAGGTCCAAATGCGTGATGTCTGACTTGGTATCCATGTTGAAGGAGGCTTTATTTCAATTACCAGGAGCTGAACACTTTAAGTGGATACTAAAACCTCACTATAAAATGTTGCTATTATTACAGCTATTCAGGAATAGGCAAACAGAAATGTTTCCTAAAGATACAAGCAACACTTCCCCATGCGACCTGTGCCAGAGTTACTCTGGTGGAGGTTACATTTTCATTCAACCTCTGACCCCAGCTGAATATAAGACTAACCTTGATCAGAGTGGTAAATGTCATTTGTAATTGAAAGATCTAATTTTTATAATCCTATTTCTGCTGTAATGAAGAATTACACTTTTGACATTTTCATTTAATGTGCTATATAGCCCTAGGTTGGTGTATATGATGTTAGGACCCTTAAGTCAAGAGCTGAACTAGAGATGAATCTTTAACTGATGAATTACAGGTCTTGCTAGAAGGGTGTCCACAGTTGATGCTGTTTAGAGATCTTGCTATAAACACCAAAAAAATAGGACAAAATATACATACATTTTCATAAAGGAAACATAAAAATTCCTGGCTTATAATACATTGTTATCTCTTTAGTGCAGCTAGAGAAATGGTCTTTTTTTTTTATCATTTCCTCTCGTATCTTATTAGCATTTCATACGTTAATCTTTTGTTAGCATATCTTCCCGGGATGCTCTTGCTTCCACTTCCAACTCTTGTTTGTTTTTTTAATCCATCCTAGAGAGATTGTCAGCACCTGGTTGTGACATTTAGATAGGAGACTGGTGTTCCAGTGTCGTGTTTAAGAATGTCTTTCCCTCCTTTACCCATTCCGTTCTTCTCAAGTTTTCTCTTGTCCATGCCATAGTCTCTAAATTCTTGGAGAGGTTGTGCATGTCCATTGAAAGGCAGAAGCTAGAATAAAAACATGTCAAATTATTTTTTTTTGTTTTAAAAAACAAAATCTGGTTGTATTTTTCTATATAATTTCGATCCAAATTATTTTATGTATGTTGTCAAATAAGGCAGTCACTTGATCATGAAAGTACCTATACTGTTTCTCCTCCAGACTATGACATGACCATAAGGTTTGTGTTCTGTTTTGTTTCTCACATTAGCATAAAAATTCAAGCCAAATAATGTTCGTTCGTACACCCATTTGAAAACAACTGTCTTAACCTTCACAGAGTAAATGTGAATGTCCTTGGGGCCTGTTGGCAACACTGATGAATGGGCTTACAAATTCCCACAGCGTTTTGATAAGTCTCCAGGCAGGAGAGGTGACAGTAGAAAAGGCAACTTTAAACCAAACCACTTCTGGGTTTGAATGCAGAGAAGAAAGCTGCCTACTTCACGCAGAGATTCCCAGCCAGACAAGAGTAGCACTTTGTATTTCTAGAGTCCATGGTAGCTCATTGCCTTGATAGAAGCCACACTTCAGACCTGAGGCCTGGATTAATTTGGTTCTTGTAATTTAATGTTTCATTCTTTAATTTTATGTCTCATGACTGTTCAAAGTTAAATTTAAAAGTTAAAGGAGATTTTGGCTTAATTTTATTTTACGGCAGATGAGAACGGATTTTGGATTTTAGAAAAAAAAACAAAATAGATCAGGGTCGGTGGATGACACAAGAAAGTGCTTGCTGTCTGAGCATGAGGGCGTTAGCCTGGACTAGCGGTATTCATGGTGCATTCCTGGGACTGCTGCATTGGGAAATCTAAGAGGAGCTACGGTTCCCGAGTCTCTTTCTGCTCATGCACTCTAGCTGAACCCCTGAGGTCCATATTCAGTGGGAGACCCTGCTCAAAAAATAAAGGAAAGCGTGATTGAGAAATACACCCAATGTTTTCCTCTAGCTTCCCCGTGCACACATGCACACACACGCCCACAAAAATAAGTCAGAAAATACTGAAAGTTTGCTTACCATCCCCTGCTGACGTACATTCTGCAGAGTATAACTTAATAGTTACTGTTTTTCTAAGTGAATTTGGTCAAATTAACATACCTGAAATAGTTTATTTGGGAACTTCTGAAGACATCCTTAAGTTGTGTCTGGATGTCTCTTCATCAAAAACTGTAAGAGTCACAAAAAAGAGTGTTAACTTATTGTGGTCGCTTGAATGACAATGGCCCCCAAAGGTTCATATGCTTGAATGCTTGCCCCCCACTAGTGGAACTAACTGTTTTGGAAAGATTAGGAGGTGTGGCCCTGTTGGAGGAGTTGTGTCACTGGGGGTAGGATCTGAGATTTCAAAAGCCCACAGCAGGCCCAGTCTTGCTTTCTCTCTGTTTGCGACTTGAGCAACAGATGTGAGCTCTCAACTACTTTTCCAGAATTATCCTGCCTGCCTGCTATCATGCTCCCTGCCATGATAATAATGGGCTGTCTGCAATTATTAGAAATTCTCTAATTATATGATTCTTTTTATAAGAATTTCTCGGCCATGGTGTCTCTTCATAGTAATGCAATACTAACCAAGACACTTAGGGAGCCAGAGAATATATTATTGACTCGTTCTTCTTGATTCCACAACAGTGACTGAAGACTAGCAGACCCATGTCCCTCTCCACTGTGAACCTGCTTGTGAAAGAGACAGTTCACACCATACAGAAGTTACCCGGCCTCATGAAAGAATGCTGTAAAGGGTTTTGTCTTAGTCACTGACTCACAATCCTCTTCAAACTTTCCCCTCCCAGAGAACTCTATCAGAAACTCCAGTTATTCGATTGGATGGACTCTAAAAATGCTGCTGTTTTATGATGATGGTGGGGACGGAAGATTAGCTTCTTTTTTAAAAAGCCTAAATGGATTTCAAGCCATATCCCTTTGATTTTACCCAAGTGGGAGGGTCTGAAAAAAACATTTTATTTAGGTAGACAAAAACATTTATGGGACCCTTTAAATTGTTTCATCTCATGTTGTGTTGTTGTTTCTTCCATGTTTATTGTCATTAGCAACTTAGAGCTACGAGTTGTGGGGAAGTGCTCTGTGCACCTGTAAGTCTCCCATCCCGACAATTGCTTCTTCTATTTAACTCAAACGTCTGCTAATAGGAATATAGTTTTGTGCCTAAAAGGTACACAATACATGCAAGTAGGTGTATAAATACACACTTATTTAGTTTAAGTGAAGATTTTCCATCTGGACCGACAATGCTCTCTTCAAGAGCCATAGACTCTCTAACAAAAACTCTAACTAACAAAAATCCCAAGAGCAGGCATACAAAGCCCTCTTTTGAGTTGCAGCTTAGGGTTGTCTAAGACACTCCCAAAACATTACAGGCTTTTGCTGTTGCCCTTGGTTGTCCCAGAGGTGGACAGCAAGTTCCTATTGCTGAGGGCAGCATGAACTTGAGACTTGAGACTCAGAACCTATGATCTGGATCTGACCTGAGAGTCCCCACCCTGAGGCCTAGCTGTCATAGCACCAGAAGACACCATGCAAGCTTCCAAAGGAGGGAGGCAACAAACAGCCCACACATTACAGAAAACCATGAGCAATCAAAATGCAGAACTATAGAGCCTAGTTCCAATGGGCACATCTACAGCACAACTTCTGACCTAAGGCTCAGGGACCATTGCAGAAAAGGTTGCAGAAAGATTGTAGGATTCAAAGGAACAGGGGTGTGCAGTGTGATTGTGTCTACTAGAAATGTCAGAAGCTGCAGCTATAAAGTCTCACTAACATGAGAACCTGATTGATATGCTACTATAGAATGTGGAAATCTCAAAAAGCCTCAACGATAGACAAAAACTACAGGCAACCAAGGAATGCTCAGAGTGAGAGAAAGGTCTTCCGCAGCACGCCAGTTCATTTTCCAGACTGAAAGCACTGAAAACATGTATGCACAAAAAGCATTATAGAGACTGAGAAGGTTGTACTTATACATTTAGAAATACATACATGCATACATCCATATTACATGTATGTATATGTTTGTATGTAACAACAAATGAAAAAAGAGGCCATGGACTTAAAACAGACCAAGGCGGGATATACAAGACAAGTAGGTCCCATCGTGTGCAATACAGAGCACGTTTGTAAGACTGATTAGATCAGTTTCTGATGCTCCTAAGCATGCTGGGGAATTTTGTGGTAGCTGGTTTGTTGATGGAGGTGTAGTTTGAGTAGAAACACGGAGACTATCTCACCACCTACTTTGATGTACCTCTAGCTGCCTCCTCATTGAGGAGAACTTATTGTCTGTTGTTTAAGAAGTAATTCCAGATCAGGGATGGGGGATGGGTAACAGTAGATAACTTCCAAGTTTGTTTGAAGTCTGAGCATCTGTGATCTTGTGGAAATGCCTGAGCACTCTAAGCTGAAGAACAGGGTGGGCAACAAGTACTATGTTGGAGGTCCGGAGCAGGGAGTAAAGGAAGATGGTGTTTAACTCTGTATACTTCCCAAATTGAGACAGCCTAGCCCCTCTTCTTCTTGAGTTGTGCTATTCATGCTTAGAAATGAAGTGAAACAAGGATTTTAAGAGACAACCAAACAACATTGATTGTATTCTTACCCTGTTTGTATCTGAACATATGGAAACATGTTTACCGTTGTTTGTAGCTAGATTGCCAAATGGTGAATATTTTTTCCAGAAGAGTTAAGACTTTTCATAATGCTGATTTTTTACGTTGCTTTTTCATAATTTAGGCATGTATGTATATTAGCAAGACCCACTAATACTATGGCTCCAGAAAGCCTTACCTGCATACCAAAGAAGCCTTGGGTAGAAGTGAGGAATCCTTGAGATGACTTTAATAAGAAATAGCCAAAGATGTTCGTGGCATTTGACTTGCTTATGAGACCAATGGGTGTGGTGGGGTCAGTACCATCACACATTTTATTCTGCTGAGCACCGCTTCTCATGGGATGCGGAGAGCCAAGTTCGTACACAAGGATTAGCTCTAGGAGTAAACTTGACTGGAAGTTAGCGTTTTCAGATAGTTTCTCCTTCTTAACATGGACGTTATTATACTAAATCACAATTTGCATCATTCAAATGCAAATGGATTTTCAAAATTCATGCGGGAGTTTCGTGGTGTAATTCTTTCTGGCAAGTGCTGCTCAATTTTTCATTATTTGAAAGAATTCACTGATGTAACTGATTCCAAGTGGAAGGAAAATGTGAATTTGAATGTGCTGTTAGTGTTGGAAGGCATGGCTGTAATTATATCAAATTCACATCTGTTTTTATTTTGAGTTGCTCCTCTTGGCTTCCCTAGAGCATATATGGCCTATAGGATGCAATGCCTTCAACAGGGCTCTGCCTTGCTCCCCAGACTGTAATGTTCTCAGAGTTGTGTTCCTAATTAAATATTGGCTCTAAAAGTAAAGAACACAGGCAAGTTTGAGAAGCATGGAAGTTGTCATGGAGACACTTCATCTTTGGTCTTCGGGCAGCAACGGTGACAGGAGACCAACATGCTTTGTGAGTTAAGTCAACAAATCTCCTTTGGCAATTTATTTTAATGTATTTTGTTCTCAGAGGAAAGAAAGTGGTTCACAAGACTTCTAATAATCTCCAGATGTTCAGGGACAAAATTTTTCTTGGTTTCAGCTGTGAAAGGGATTCTCCAAAAGCCTGAAGCGCTCTCGTGTTTCCTCTCTTGGGACATGTGGTTTCTTGTAAGTCTGATGGTCAGAGTTCTAGAAGCTTTATAGAACTCTCTAAGGCTAATCCTTTGGCCACAGGTCCACCTTGTTTAGTCAGCAGCTAGCAAGTATTAGGTACTCTCTAGGTGTTGTTCTGACTGCGGTCTTGCAGATGTAGAATGTGGTTTTTCCTCAAGAGGTCCCGTGGAACACTAATCATGGAGAATACTCAGTGACGAACACATTTGAGAAATGAGTTTAGAATTAGAGTTTAGAGTTTCTCTTTCTAAAGTGCATTAACTATGTTCTCACTGATCCATGTGTTGAAACTTCAGTTGCCAAAGTGGTAGAGGTAGACTACTGGGAGGAGATCTAAATAAGATGGGGTGGGAACCTACTAAGTGGGCCTAGTGACTTCTATAAGAGATTCAAAGAGCTTGGCATTTCTGCTGCCCTCCGTTTTCTTCTGCCGCAGGAGGACGCAAGATTCTTTTGATTCGCCTTTCTAGTATGTGTAAAGGCCTTAAGGGAATGCCGTCTGTAGAATAGAATTACCCTTCTCTAGACACTAAATCTACCGTGAACACATTCTGGCACTCCCCAGCCTCAACTACTATAAAAAAGAAATTCCATTTTTTTTTTTTAAATTGCAGGTTTAGGGGTTGTTATAGAAGTAGAAACAAACCTAGATGAAGGGCTTCAGGACGTTGTAATAAGAAGTTCCAGATTAGCTCTATGTAACTCAGGCATAAAGCTCAGTACAACAAAGCCCCAGGTTTGAACATATGATGAACTCGAACCCAGATTCTTAGCTATGACATTGGAGCAAGGCATTCCCATGGACAAGAGTTTTCCATATATTACATAGTCAGTGGAAGCAGGCTTAGTGTCTGTCATCCTGTTTTAGAGAAAAAAAAAAAAACATGTAACACAGCTGATATAGCATCAGGCTGGTGGTCCTGCACTGTTACTCATTTTTAGTACAATATTGTATCTCATTTGACATTTGAGGTTTCAGGGTCATGTGCGAGGAAGTGAGAAATGCTGATCAGAGAGGCTGAGATCAGTGTGGACACTTTTAAAGATGCAAAAGACTCTAGATACTATGAACTGTCTTTAAGTTGGTGGATAAATCTCTTATTTCAAAACAACAGCAACACAAACATAATTTTCAGTGAGTAACGGGAAATTGCAAATGAACTATAAAATATGAAAGTTGTTATAGACAATGCTTGTGTCTGTGTATGTGTGTGTGTGTGTTCTGAATAGCAACTTCAAAGTTTTTGGATGTCAATGTCCAAAAAGAAGCCCCAAGAAATGATTAAGAAGTTTAATGAGCTTTCTTTTATACGGAAAAAAAATTAGTGGAGAATTTTTGCATGAATTGGAGAAGGGTTGAAGCCAAATTCCCTTTTAGGACAAGACAATGGAATAAGCCTGACTATTAGCAGAGCTCGGGTAGGTAATTGGTTTTTAAGCCCATTAGACGTGTAGCAAAGGTTCATGCTCAGCTCTAGAAACTGCTCTTTCAGTTTTGCCTCTCCCCTGAGAGGACCCCCTGCCCTCTTCTTAATCCCTCTGCACCCTAGGCACCTTGCTCAGACAGACAAAACCTCCCTGAAACCTGCTTTCAGCTGACTGCACTTTCAGAAGGATCTGATAATTAATTCATGGAAATGCATAAAGCACGATTGCTCAAACTCCAGCCTGTTGACATTTGGCCTGATAATTCTTTGCTTGCCTTTCCCACTGCGGGATATTTAACCGAATCTGTGACCTTAGCCCACTAGACACCAATATACCCTCTTCCTAATGGTGACAAAGTCTTCCTCCTTCTCATGGAAAACAACTGACTATAGAGATTTTAATAGTTCATTTCTAACCCTCTCTGAATCCAAGTTAGCCTCTCTCTCTCTCTCTCTCTCTCTCTCTCTCTCTCTCCTCTTTATTGTTCCTTCCTTATCAAAAAAAGAACCCTGAGAAAAAATTACTGAGAAGACGCAGGTCAGGCAAGGAAGAGAGCTCATAGGTTAAGTGCTTTCTGCACAATCCTGAAGACCAAGTTTGGTCCCCAGAATTCATGCAAAGAGCTGGGCTTGGTGCTGTAAACTTGTAACCCTGTGCTGGAGAGGCAGTGACAGGCATATCCTTGGGGCTCCCTAGCTGGTCAGCCTGGCTTCATCAATGTGTTCCATGCCAGGGAGAGACCCCATCTAAACAAGTAAGGTGGGCAGAACCTAACGACCAGTACTGAGGTTGTCCTCTGAATTCCACACACTGTGCTTGTGTGCATGCAGATCTTCCTAACACACACGTGTGCACCCCCACGGTCATCCACGTACACTAGGAGAAAAAGAGAGGGAAGCGGAGAAGGAGGGGGAGGAGAAGGGTAGGGAGGAGGAGGGAGAGGAGGAGGGAGAGGAGGAGGAAGAGGAGGAGGGAGAGGAAGGCTGTGCAGTGTGGTCAGGGATGAGTGTGGTCTTGTTGGTATTCTAGGCAGTTATGTCAGTGAGGTGGCTATGTCCTCCAAGAAATGTACCCTGAGATGGCTGGGGACAACATTTGATGCTCCATTTATAACTGTATTAAATTTCAAGAACCATTTCCCATTCTTCATTCTCAACATTTTTAATAGTTACACACTAAACAATAAAAAAGGGTCTCCCCCTGCTAGTTAATTTGTCTTGGTTTATCATAATGCAAAATAGATTGACTGTGGGTTTTTTTTTGTCATTTAGTAACTGAATTAGGTTTATTATTCAACAAATCCTATAGCAGAACAACTCGTTCAACAAAGACGAAAAACAAATTGTAAATTGGTGATATTTCGTGGTGTCTCTAAATACACATTTGGCATCGACTCGCGAAGAATAAGGGCTGCAGTCCAAAGACTGCTGCTTTTTCCTTGATTTGCATTTGGCTTTGGGAGTTAGATCTTTTTGCATGCATGTTTCCCTCCTCCTCAGTTGCAGCTCTTCTCTGTGAACTTTTGTTTAACAAAGGCGAACGCGTACTGTGCAATGAAAACACTGGCTCTAAATCATTTTAGCTATAAAATGGCACTGTTTGGAGTCTGGTAATGGGTCCCGTGTTTCTGAAATAAGAAGGACTGCCAACATCTGTTTAATTGATCCACAGGGATAGACCCCAGGGTTGTATAAGAGCTGAGTTTCTGACCTTCTATTGTTCTAGATTTTCCCTGGGACCCGAAGGACCCCAGTTGCTGTCCGTTTGCCAATGCCTACTGCTTATTTTGTGTGGCAAAATACCACAGGCACCACAGAATTCATAGTAATGACAGAAAGAATTTTTCAAAGGTGTGTATGCTTGACAGGCAAAAATATGTGCACTTTGTAGATTCTGCGCAGAGTAACTGGAAACACTTCTTTACAGTCACCGCCTGGCTTGGGATACCAGGCACAATGTTATCTATGAAGCCCAGGTTGGAGAAATGCAAACACCTTGCATTGGTCATAGAGCAAATAATTAACTAATTTACTCTAGATACTGAAAATGCACTCTGAATTCTCATTGCCTCCCAAAACCCTCCCTTTCAGAATAAGGAAATATGCTACACAAATGTGCAGACTCAGATAAAATAATAGCCATAACATCCACGTGACCCTCTATGTGTTGAATGCTTTGTTCTTTGTAAGTGGAAATTAAGGAGATAGTTCATGCTCTGAGGCTTCAAGATGTGGATTCTCCATAGTGACAGAGGCAGCTTTGGAGAGGTCCCTTCATTTCTGCTAAGCATGAGAGGAGATATTAAAGTATCCCTCTGCATTGCTGTCTTTCAATTAATGAGTGTGATGCTGAAGTTAAGAACGGTGGCTTCAGGGCTTTGGGGGTGTGTATTTCAGAAGCCTAGGGAGAAAACAGGCATCCAGAAACTGAGGGTTAGATAACCACTTCTCTCCCTCGAGTATCTATGGAGAACAGTAGTGGCCAATGTTTCCCTCTCACCTGGGGTTGCAGTATTCCTTATGTGGTTGGCAAATGGAAAGAGAGTTTGGGGAAATGGAGAACAATGGGAAGCCATCAGCCTAATAGATATATCATACAATAAATGAATTCTTTGGGAGGAAAGAAATGTGAAACCTATTAAAATAGCTAATCGGAGGGGGAATTTGTTCACTAATGCTGAGGAAGTTCATGAAACCTAAGGATAAGAAATCACTCAGGGCTCATGACTTGGTGTAAGGATGGCCCAGCTTGGATTTGAGAGGCACCAATCAAAAAAAAAAAAATCAGTGGTGGGCATTATGTTACCAACAGTATGGTCAGGCATTAGCCTTCAGATACAGAAAACCTAGGAGTGGTTCCTAGAAAGAAGATCCAAGTCAATGATGTCTTAAATGCAGAGACTGAAACATAATCCAAATTATAAAGGGAAGAGGAATAAGAAAAAAAAATTCAGTCGCAATGGAAATTCGCTCTCTGTAAAGAGAAGGGAATATTTATCACTTCACAGAGCCCATAGAAGTACTAACATGATAGGAGAACTAGAAAAGCTTATGTAGGAGGGAAAGATGGAGTTCTGGCCTGGAGAGATGACAGACTCTCTCGGGGAGACTCGGAAGGTTTTCCAGACAATTGCTGCAGAAAGCAGGCTAGAGGGGATCGTGGTGGCATGGGATCCTGGCCCCACTGAACTCAGCTGTGTCCACAGGAGATGCTCAAGGTAAATTTGGGTAACTGCATTGTGGAAAACTTTAAAAAAGTAGGAAAGGCTTAAATTTCATAAGCAAGGGTGAACCGCAAAAAGTGTTGAAGAAAATGATATAATGAAAGTGAAGCCTTGGGGTGTATTAATAATATATAATACATACTAAATTATGTCACTGAGAGCAGGGCACCTTTCTAAGGATGGCTTTGGTCTTCAGTATAAAATAGAAGTTTCTAACTTGAATGAAAGGGAACTCTGAAGTTAGGGTAGGGAGTGTGTGGAAAATCCCTCCAATGGAGACAGCTGAGAATACTCGCTGAATATTGATCTACTATTGCTTCATCCCATGAATCTAATTTGTTATTAGGAGAACTGTGTCACCCATTTAGATACAGTCAATTCTTTATTAATTGGAAGAATAAGAAAGAAGAGAACGATAAATCCAAATCTTAGCAATCCAGGTTTCCTCTTCTACATACTCAATCAGTTATTTGACTTTGTTATCTTAAATAGTATCATGGGCACCTTTGAATCCAGCCTTCAATCAGACTTGTGATGCTGATAGTTGTACCAGACTTTCCTTTTTTTGGGGGAGGGGGGGCTACCAACCCACTCCCAAATCAGGACACGGAGACGTATTACTGGTTTTGAATGCTTGGCCCACCTTAGGCTCATTTCTGGCTAGCTCTTTCAACTTAACCTGTTTCTCTTTATCTACCTTCTATCTTGGTGCTTTTTACCTTTCTTTGCATTTTACTTTCCTACTGCCTTTATGTCCTCTGGCTGGCAGCTGCTTGGCTTCCTGACCCTGGCATGCCCCTCAGTTTCTTCTCCTTTCTCTCTCATTTTTCCTCTCGAGTCTAGATTTCTCCTCCTATTTTATGCCCTCTGCCCATCAACCTTGTCTATCCCTCTTACGCCTAGGTATTGACCATTCAGCTCTGTATTAGACCAATCAGGTGCCTTAGGCAGGCAAAATGAAACAAATGAAGCACATCCTTACATAATTAAACACGCATCCTTACATTGTTAAACAAATGCAGCGTAAAGAAACGTAACACAACTTTATACAATTAAAGGAATATCACACAGCAAAAATGAATGTAACACATCTTTACATAGTTAGATGTTCCACAAGAGACAGTAACTAGACCTAGTTGCACGCCTCTGTGATGGCTTATATTGATTGTCAACTTCAAAAGATCCAGCTCTAGGTTGGGGAATTTAGGTAGGGAGACCCACCCGGAATGTGGGTGGCACCATCCCATTGGCTGGTATCCTGAAACTGAAGGAGAAGGAGAAAGATAGTGAGGTGAGTTCAGCATTCATCTCTCTTTACTACTGAGTACAGATGCAATAGGGCCATGTCACTCTCTGGCCACCATGCCTTTCTTGCCACAGTGAATTGTGCTCTCAAACCGTGAGCCAAAATCAGCCCTCTTTAAAGCTGTATTTGTGAGGGAGCTAGTCTAAGAATTGGAAAGGTAACTACTATAGCCCTCCTGTCTACTCTGAATCCCATCTCAATATCCTCTTCCTGTTCTCTGTAAATAATCTAATCTACATAGTAGTGCCATAAAGTATATGCATGTTTGTGTAGATATTCTTGATATTATAAAAGGACTAACATGTGGTATAGACTATTTGAAACTTATTTTTGAGATTATAATATAATCACAATATAATTTTTCCCTTCCCTTTCCTCCCTCTAAGTCCTCCCATATATCCCTGCCCGTTCTTTTTCAAAGTCACTGCCTCTTTGTTCCCTAGTTGTTATTATATGTATATAGGTACATGTATGTGATATATATGTATACAATGCATATGTATATACATATATATTCATAAATACAACCTGTTCCATTATATAATGTTATTGTATGTATGTTTTCAGGGATCACCATTTGGTACTGGACAACATATTGGTGTGGTCTTCTCTGGCAGAAGATCATCTTAGAACTTCTTAAATGCAATACTGTACTGCTAAGATTCTCCCATGCTGTTTAGTATAGCTGTAGGTCAGGTGTCTGAATTTTTAGACTAACTGGAAATGGAACACCAAGATATAGGCTGAATTCATTCATCCTCCAGTACAAAGCAAAGAGGCCTCAGCTGTCTCCAGTAGCTTTCTTTTTCTAGGGCGGGAAGAGAAAGTCACATTGAAGTTGTCTTTTTTAAGACTAGGAAAGAATTAGCCAATGATCTCCAGTACTTCTCAGAGTATCTCAGAAGGAATAACTGTTTCTTTTTCCTCACCACACCCACAATCGGCTATTAATCTCTGTCTGGCTGCTATTAAAGTTAATGACCAGGTATCATTACCACCAGTTGGATGTTAATGATGGCTAATGGGTTAATTGGTGAATTCACCAGAAACTAATTTGTATATTCAGGTTTATTTCCCATATTATATGTAACATATACATTAAGTCTTACTATTATGAACATAGTGGTTTGCATATTATATTGCTGCGTAGGACATTGTTGTGGGTCACACTGTAGCCCCTGAATATTTTTGTGTTGAAGACTCCCCATTACATGAGAAGGTAGGTGTCTTAGATTATTTCTCCCTTACTATGATAAGATACTCTGACACAAGAAACCTTGGAGAGAAAAGGGTTTGTTCTGGCTCAAAGTTCAGGGATAAAGTCCGTCAGAAAGTTGTCATGTTGTGTTTGCCACCAAGCAACAGGGAGCAATGAATGCTGTGTGCTCAGCTCACGTGTCCTGTTAGTCACAGACCCAGTCCAGGGGATGCTGCCACCGTCAGGATAATCCCTCACAGGTGTGTCTGGTGCTGGCTTGTCTCCTAGGCGACTCTAGATCCTGCAAGTTAAAAATTAGCATGCGCCATCCCTGGAGAGATTCCATTCTAGAGTGGTGGTGAAGCCAATATGAAGCTACCTGTTCAAGTCTCAACCATTGCACACACAGAGAGTAGATCCTGCAAAGACTCAGCAGGAAATCAGCCATCGAGGTCTCCAGAGGAACTTAAATCTTACACGTTTAGCCTCCAGAGCTGTAAGCAAGCAAAGTTGTGTTGTTTAAGCTGCCCGGCCTGTGGTATTTCATTATGGAATTCATGACTAACTGATACACACATAGTTATTTTTATGTTTATTGCTAATTTGTTTCTGTGAAAATTCTTTAAGGTCAAATTCTGGCCTCACCAATTGTAAACCCTGGGATAATTCAGGTCCCACAAACACACAAAAAAGGACTTCATTCTTCCGCTGTCCTTTCCCTTCAAATGCAACATGTCTGCCACGCTATCTGACACTGTGAACAAGCAGAGAAAGTTGAGGAATGGCGCCTGGTGGATTCCTGGGTGATCTCATTATCTTCCATGGATCTTGCAAAGGAGTTATAGAAGCTGGAGCTACTGACAAGTGTATACATAAAAAGCTCCAAGAAACATGTATTTGCCATCAGAAGGCCTGGAAGCATTTTGGCACTACCTCCCTGATTCTTGTCCGGCCCTCTAGTCAAGCATCATAATTTGGCACTGTCCTTTCTAAACCAATGATAAATGGTTCTTTGTTTTTCCCCTGCACTCTCGGGTGAAAACAATAAAAAGGGTTTCAACTACTCTACAGGGTGATCTTACCAGAGCCGAGCAGGAAGCTGTTCTTTCTGTCCTGAGTATAGCATGCATAGGTAAAGCTTCAAATCTCTCACATGGCCGTGTTGACTGGACCAAGTGGGCAGCCCATCATTTCTGCCTTGCCCAGAGAGACCAAGCTTACCTGGCTTTCTTGGCAAGGTGTTGTCAATAAGACATGGTGGAGATTTGGGTCTTTGAACTCAGGAATGCTGGGACAACCTGGAATGGGGGTGCTGGGTGCAGTTGGTCAGCACTGGATTATTTTGTGTGTGTGAGAGCAGGATTCAATGTGTAGCGAACCACTACTCCCGTTCAGTAATGACAGGTTAGGTAACGGAAAGCTGGGCTGCTTGGCATTCTGCCCTGTCCTTTCCCTCTCTGTGAGTGACAGGAAGAGTCCGGCGCAGTGAAACTTAGTGTCTCATTTTCATCAGAAATCTGTCAGCAGAACAGAAGGGAAACACAATGGAAACCAGAGTCTGTGGTGTGGACCACCGCCTTGAGCTCGCCAAGGTGGTATTTAAGGGCTCAGTGGGAACTTGAAGAAACTCATCTTCCCAGAACTTGTACTGTCTAATGGTGTGGATGGCCTGCTAAAAGACTTTACACAGAGCTTGGAGCCTCTGCAAAGCATCATTAGAATTCCCAGAATATGTGGAAAATCATGTCAGAATCAGAAAGTCACCTTATAAATGATGAAAGACAATCAGATGGTCAGTGTTTTAATTTTAGGAATATTAAAATTGTCATATAAAATACATTATTTTGAAACAAATGAGAAAATTAGAAAATATCAAGTATATATATGTATATGCATATATACGCATATATGTGTGTGACTATCACATATATATCTATTGCATCTATCTATCATCTATTTATCTATCTATCATCTATCTATCTATCTATCCACATATCTGTCTGTCTGTCTATCTGTCTATTTATCCATTCATCCATGTATCTATCCATGCATAGATTTGCACAGAAACTTTAGAATTGAGATATTCAGGAACCAAAGCGAAATCTTGCTGTATGGGCTCAGAAGGAATGTGGAGATGGTATAGGATACAATCAGCGAAACCGAGGACAGATGAGTAGACTTTGCCCAGCTCAAACAACAGAGAGCAAACATACTTGGAAAATCTTGAAGCGCTCACCCAAGAAGTTAGGATCTCTCATTTCTTGTTTTGAAATGATGATCCTGAATGCAGCTGTTTGAAAGGAATGTTGTGATCACAACTAAAATATGGGTTTCCTTGGCACCAAGCCAGGCACATGGTTGTTTTCTGACAACACGTTAGCACATTAACCATGGTGTTTGAGAATCACCCAGCAGAGACAATTATGCGACTTTAACTCCTTGTACAGTGAATTCATAGGCAGAAACCTGTGACCCCCATTACCACAGTCAGAGCAATAAAAACATCTAACACCTCTAGGGGTTTCTTCATCAAAGACCGCTTTCCCAAGCTTCGTTACAAATTTTAAGCATACGAATATGTAGCAGAAGTAGATGAAAGGGGCAGCTACAGGATTCCTGCTCAATGGGGTGTGGTAGAGCCCCTGAGCCAGGGAGGACGACACAGCAAGTTTCCCAGCAGCTTGGCTTTGCTTTTCTACATTGTTCTGCTATCAGCAGCAGCGGACCTGTGCGTAGATACACACTCACACCCACAGACTCTTTTTCAGGTGCTCACAGGCACACGTACATTCATGCCACACATCTGTGCCCACATCATACAGACATATACCCCACACTGCACACATGGGAAGCAGGGTTCAATGGGTACCAAACCTCCACGCACATTAGGTAATGACAAATCAGGCAATGGAAGGCTGGGTAGTCCTACCTCTATGTATTTAAATATGCATCGATACATATATAAACATCTATTAAAATGTCCCTCCATGCTTATTGTCATAGTGACTTGGCATAGCATTTTTGGGCAGGTAAGTTTCATAAATTAAGCTAGAAAGGTCACATATTACACTACTTAGTTAAGCATGAGTCTCTCCCGGCAATAATAAAAGATCACTGAGTGAATCACTTTCCCCAAGGAACACTCCAGAACTCAGGTTCTCATCTGAAAGTAAAATTGACAGTGCCTTTCAGCTCACCCAGAACTGAGCCCCTGTTCTCACCAGGAAGAAGCAAAACCAACTTTAGGAAGCAAAGTAACTAAGCTGCCTGCTGATACGTGTGCTCTTTGTGTCTGCAGCTCCTAGTCTAGCTGTTTTTTTTTCCTCAATTTTTTACTTGCACCTTTAAAATGATAGTTTTTTTTTAAACTATCACCCATCTTTTTTGATTTCTCAAGTTCTATTTTTGTATGAAAACTCCCCAAGATTTTACAACTTTTTATTTTTGTTTGTAATAATATGGTACTAGAGTTTGGGTTGGAGAGATGGATGGCTCAATGGTTAAGAGTGTGTGTTCTAATGTCTGTAACAGAGGGTCTTGGAGGCCTCTGGCCTTAGCTGGCACTTACATGACTGGACTGTAGATGGACTCACTCAGGCACACAAACACATGCTTAAAACAAAATAAACTGAAATCTGAAAGACAAAAGAGTCCTGGATCTAAATATGTTGCTATTACACACTTTACTATTGACATGTATTAATAATGCATTTATAAAGCCTAGAATCAATATAAGTAGGTTGGTTTGTATTTGTTTGAGGTAGGGTGCCACAATACATCCCTGGTTGTCCTGGAACTTCCTATATCAACCAGACTGGCCTCTAATTCACAGAGATCCACCTGCCTCTGCTTCCCACGCATTGAATTAAGGGTGCGTACTGCTATGCCTGGCTTGCATATAGTTTTGTTTCATATGTCCTTTCAATATTTATGCATTTCAGAATTTTCACTTTTATTGAGTTTTCTGACACAGTTCCTTATTTTTCAGTAGGTCTGTCGGGTTGTTTCCTGGAGCCCCCCCCCCGCCCTTTGTTATGGGCAAATGAATTTCTCAAGTCTTTGGATATTCACTCTGTAGAAGCTCTGACACCATTTTCTTACCACTAGTTACCCCCACTTCACTCTCTTCCATCTCTTGTTTTATGGGACATTGTCTCTGTTTTGAAGTTGGCTTTCTATTACTGCGCACTTCCTCTCTGCTCTGGCTGTGTGAAGCCTGCGGAGGCAGACAGAAAATTGAAGGACATGATAAAAAACATGACGTCGTTTGTACGGGGTCCCAAATGTCCGTTTATCATGCTGTTCACCTAACGGTTGTATCTATCACTACAGCAATAAAGAGAGAATATTAAGCAGATATATCGGTGCCTGGGATGGCTGCTGAAGAGAGTATGAATAAATAAAATATTCCTCAAATAGATAAACACTACCTGAGTTTCCATGTTACCAAAGACAATTGGGAACCATAATGACAATCAGGAATTTTTTTTTTATTGGTTTCTTGGGGTTTATTCAGGCAAAGAAGGGTCTGTAATTTAGATCACGGCCATTGGCTTCATAATGGGAAAACCAGGAATAACAACATCAGTTACCAAGCCAGGTATCTCAGCTCTGACCCAGGATAATGCTTATTCCCCTAGAATAAGAACATACTTATATAACTAGGTGTATTACGCTTTATTTTTAAATCTGTAAAACTGGGTCTATTAACCCGGTTAGGCAATTTTAGCCTAACCCAGTAGGAAAACTGGGTAAAAGTGCAGTCAACTTGGACTTTGCAGGACAAGAGCGGAGAGTTGAGGCCTGTGCTGGTTTCCTCTAGCGCTGTTTCCACGCAACAGCTGCATGATGCTCCTGCAGGCAGTCAGAGCAAACCGCCGTCATGGCTCCACCTACAGAGCACGGTTCAGTCTTGGTGTGGTTCCAACTCAGTTTTTATTCTCCCCCTTCATGTTGGTGTCGACGTTCCTGGAGAAATTGATGTTTCTGGAGATGGTAGTAGAAGTAGTGTTAGGGTCTCCTGTCTCGTGTACCCTAACCCTTGGGTGGTAGCTTGAATTACCCTTCCCTTTTGATCAATGAACAAATAATCCCAGAGAAGCTACATGACTCATTTGAACACCGCTCTTCCTACACAGATAAGACATTTTTCATTACCCGTGTTCTGCCTCACATTTGTCCCTACCTCTGCTGTGGGATGCAGCCTCGTCACCCATGTGTGACTGGTTTTAAAATCGTTATTGCTACAGTGATCTGGAAGGCCCCGCTTGTGATATTAAAGCTATGGGAAGCAAGGGGAGTGGCTTCTTAGTTCACTGCTTGAAGAAACTTGCCCTGGAAATTTGCAAGACATGCAGACTATTTTGCCCAACTGAAAAACAAGCATTCATATACAAAACTATCTAAACTATATTTATCACCTATGGCTGGAGTGGACAGCTGATTTTATACACTGTAGCAAAATGACCCCAACTTTCATCTAATGATGTGTATGTAGTTCAAAATATGTTTGCATTTATGGTTTTTTTTTTTTTTTTTTGGTTTTTCAAGACAGGGTTTCTCTGTAGCTTTGGTGCCTGTCCCGGAACTAGCTCTTGTAGACCGGGCTGGCCTCAAACTCACAGAGATCCGCTTGCCTTTGCTCCCGAGTGCAGGGATTAAAGGTATGCACCACCACTACCTGGTCATTTATATCAAATTTTATCACCATAAACCACTGAAAGCAAACTTATTTGTTCATAGTGACAATACTATGGGTTTGTCTTATTTTTATGCTCTTTTGAATCATATATTTTCAATCATGACCTTCATTGCAACAGGGATTTATATAATTCCTTGATCAATTTCTACTGAAGTTCAACCTCCATGAGGCTGCTATATTCCTGAGCTCAACTTAAGTGGTTAATGCTGCCTGTTGAGTTTAGTTACTAATGAGTGTTACTATGGCAGACCAGTACACTTCAGCCTTGAAACAACGTTTCCACTTGGAAATAAGAGAATTAGTCATGAGATTTGAGTTGTCCCTGGCTTTGGCAAAGGGAACTTAATTCATCTCATCAGTTGGTATGTGTCTTCTTCTAAGATTGATTGGGCCATGATTTTGAGTCAGGCGATCCACTCCCATGAAAAATATTGACACCAGGATTTTTATGTTTTCATGTCAAAATGATGAATATTGCTAAAAGAATGTTTTATTAATATAATAATTAATATAATAAATTCTAGTAGCACGTCAAACTTTGTCACAATTGCTCCGAGGACGGATTCAATTTTATTATTATTTATTCTTTAAAAACCCAGAGAAAAATACAAAAAGCTGCGGTGGCTGTGATGTTGTCACTTTGTAGACTGTGGACTGCAAATCTTTGACACTGAATGAACTGGTTGTTGACATGAGGAATTAGACACTGGTTTAGAGTTAACACAACACTGGAGGAACACTACTCAGTGCAATTGATTCCATTAGAAAGGTAGCCCAGCTTAGATGAGCGTGACACTTATGCCTATAATTCCAGCATTGAACAGGCTTAGACAGGAAAACAATGCATTTGAGGACAGTCTGAGCTATGCAGTGTCTCAAAAAAATCTGAAAACATGACCCAACTTTGCTGGGGTGGGTGGGTGCCTCTGAGCCCTTTGATCTGCTGTGGTAGTTGAATCACGCTGCCTTTGCCACACTTTGAGCTGGCCTTACTTATAACCTGCTGTACTTTTAAAGACAAGTGTGGGACTGTGATCATAGAACTGCGTGACATTAGTTGACAAGTGAATAGGCAAGAGCCATGGTTTTGCCCTTATTAAAATAATGTCCTCATGACCAAAGTGCAAGAACACTGACTTGAAGTAGAACAAGAAGTAGAATAAAGCACAGAAATAAAATAATGGGCACTTTCTCTGTATCCAGTCAGGAGTACAGAGCCAGCTTAAATCTGACCACCGTGGGCTTGAGACTTCTCACCACGTAACAGCCTTAATCACGCAATCTAAGGAAGAAAACACACTATGCTCATTTGAATTCAGTTCTTCTTATCCGTGCCTGGGAACAGAACGTGTGAAAACAAGATTTCAAAACACTCGTGAAGCTGAAGGAAGGCAAGTCCACTCAATGCAGACAGAAAGGACAACCAAGAGCTTGTGTAACGGCCATTGACAGCCAAAAGGTCGCAGCTCCAGCCTTCAGACAAACCCACAGACTTGTTAAGGGATGGAACCCCTGGCTAAGCACCTAACCAGGGAATAGAGTAACACAGGACCAATGTCTTTCCCATAAAGTATAGGCCAGACATTATGAAGGGAAAGAAAACAGATTTTGAATTTGTCAGGTAATTGCAATGCTGCAGATGAGAATGCCAGGTGGCCAGATCCATATCTTCACCTCAGGGCACAGAGAACTCGTCCTCAGCTCACAGGAAGAAGACTGACCTTTGAGACACTGTCCAGGAAACAGCTCACATCTCTGACTCGTTTTTCTGCTTCCATCCATAGCTCGTGGAGCAGTTTTCCTTTCGGTACTATGTTGAGTATGAAGAAGGATTGCTGTCTGGCAGGCATTCCTTCTGAAACTGTATCTACATTTCAGAATCTTCTTAGTGTTAAAGAAAGGAAAGAGTTAAGGGTGAATAGTTGAAGATTCACACAGCTTGGAGATAGACTGCAAATGAGGAAGACTAGCAGGCCCCCGAGGGAAAAGGGGAAACCCAGAAGTTTCAATCTACTGAGGTTCACATTGCCAGCAGAGTGTGCAAGGAGATGGGACCCTATTGCTTAGCAGACTGTTTCCTCTAAATCGCCATGGCAGGTCACGCCAGCAAAGGCTGCTTTGTTTTTATTGAACTGTTCACTTTTCTTTTCCTTCTCTTTAATTTCCCTTCCAAGAGGCTCGAGAAGCAGCATGCAAAAGTGCCTAGAACAATGCAAATTTACCCTTGCATGCGGCTAAATGCAAAGCAGATCTGATTTGCTTGCAGTTTGAACAGAATGCATACGCTAGTCCCATGGAAGTTCTTTCTAGAAAGGCTGTGTTATGTGTGTCTCACTGTAAGCAAACCGAAACCAGGGAGGCCACTTCTGAAAAGGAGACTCCTGACAATTCTTTCAAAAACTTCCCTTTGAAGAATCTTCCTGTGGTCTCATGGAAAGAAATGGTTTTGCAAAGGTCTTTTAAGAAAGAAAAGCAGTAAATACATAGTGTTAAGTCAGCTCCACTCCATGAGGCAGAGAATCTGCTCTCTTGATAGTGGGTAGTGGAAAGGGAGAGGTGGAAGGGGGGAAAGCCTAGCCCCTCATTTCCTGGCCTGGGACTGGAGAGAGAAACCTAGCACTTCATTCATTCCATTCCTGGCAGTGACCAGGAACGGCATAAACAGGATGCTAAAAGCAAACCCTGTTGTACCAACGTTGTGCCTGAAACCTTCCAGAATAGACATTTTTAAAAACGTCTCTCTCCTTTGTCTCTCAGATGGAAAACTGAGGTACAGATCTCACAGTTGCTGTGGCTTACTGTGGTTTTACTTAGCCTTGCTCATTGACAAAGCTAAGAGCTTGGAGGTGTGAGTTTTCATCAGACTTCTTGACAAAGATATTTCCATTATGCTTTCCAAGACTTTTAGAATCTGCAGTTTGATCAATAAAAATTACATTTGAGTTAAACAACATAATGTATCAAAATATTTAACAGTAATTAATTGCTGTGTGTTGACTCTCCCATACTGGGAGGACGAGCAGTGGGAGTGGGCAGGCCATGGACAGGTACCACAGCCTCTTACCAGGGCATGATGGGAGAAAGAGAGCAGGAAGAGGTCTTGGCAATGGACTTTAGAGATATGCAACCCTAAATTCAAATACCCCCTTCTAGGTTTCTTTCTTATCTGAGCTTCAATTTTCTCCTCTGTTACTTTTGAAAGTAACTTCGACACTTATTGCAACAATAGGGGTGGGCATTTTAGTCAGATGTAGCACCAGGAGAGAGGAACAGTGAAGAGTTCAGGCTCTAGAGCCCATCTGCCTGGGTTGCGTGTCCTGGGGCCGTGACCCATTAGCTGTGTGACTTGGACACAGTACTAATGAGTCCACAATGTGCAGGCCATTGTAGCAGCTACACTCTGGTCCCATAGCAGGTAGGAAGTTAGTATACTCTTCGTGTACACTTTATCCTGCTATAAGGGACTATCTGAGACTGCTTAGCTTATAATTAAGAAGAACAAGGCAGATGCTTCAAGTCCTGAAAGCTGGTTGGAGGCTCTGCCTCTGGCAAACGAGTTCTTGCTGCATTATTTGATGGGGAGATAGATGGCAGAGAGCTGATGGAAAGGAACTGATGAGATCTCACGTGCTCCTGGCACATTGGCATTGACTTTTCCTTCACCAGCTAGCCATTAAGTTTCCCACACACGACTATGGGGACCCATTCAAACCACCAACCACAGCATATACAATACACAAGGTTCTTAGGGCGGTTTCCTGGCATGTAGTGTGTGTTTCATAAACACTACCTGTTTTCAAATAGAACACTTAAAATAGAAACTCATATAACAAATATTAACCAGCCTACTTGGACTATTTTTAGCATGTCTGTGCCGTATACTGGTCACTGGTCTCTCTCAACTTTTAAACAACCCTTCTGGTTGTCTTTTAATAAACTTAAACCCGCTTTAAAGTGTCTCTCTGTTGTTATTTGATTAAATCTGTCTCCCATCGAGCATAAAACTGATTCAGGGCCGGGCGGTGGTGGCACACGCCTTTAATCCCAGCACTCGGGAGGTAGAGGCAGGCAGATCTCTGGGAGTTCGAGGTCAGCCAGGTCTACAAGAGCTAGTTCTGGGACGGGCAAAAACCAAAAAAAAAAAAAAAAAAAAAAACAAAAAACAAAAAACAAAACCCAAAAACTGATTCAGAAGGATAAGGCGGTGAATGATAAGACACGATTTTATTCTTTCAGGCTTTAAGAACTATTGTAGGAGTGAAGAATCTCATCTTTCTGTTTTTATTGAGAGTCAAAGGACAACACCAGCTGCATCTGGCCTTGTTCTCTGGGTGTTCTCTGTGCATCCTGGTGGCTTCCTATTTAGCTTCCTAACCTGTGTGTAAAAGCACAAGGAAACTATCCAGGTGGCGCATATCAAGAAGCCCATTTTCAAAGATATCTATTTTTCATTATTTTCCAGGAGCCTGTCTAAGTCCTCATCGTGTGCTGTCTGGCATCTGTTTCCGTGTGAACCCAATGCTGCATATTACACATGGACATGAAATGCTGGTGATTGTATTTTTTCCATGCAGCGATTGTGTATTCATTTACCAATTCATTCACCACCCAAAATACATTTAGCAAGCATTTGTCGTATGCCAGGAATTAATCTAGTTACAGAGGATTCAGCAACGAGCAAACAAGACACAGGGCTGCCTAAAGGGGCACACATTCCAGTGAAGGAAATGAGATAATAGACAAAAGAAGTAATGTGTGCTGGGCGGATGTACTGTAGAGAAAACCAGAGCAGGAGAGGCTGGTGGAGAAAGGTGGCTGGAAACCTTTCCAAGAGGGAAGTGATGGGGCTAGAAGAAGGACCCTGGAAAGGGCAGAAATCAGCCATTTGGGAGGGGGGGGCACCAGGCAGCACACAGCGATAGCAGAGTCTCGGAGCAATGCTTAGTGTGTAAAGAAGAACAGGGAAGGCACTACGCTAGCTGGAGAGAAGTGACTGTTTTGGATACTGATTAGAAATGAAGTCACACAATAGATAGGACTCCAATCATAGAGAGTCTTACAGAGTCAGTGGAAGCTACTACGCAGGCCCAGGAGGCAATCTGACTTACCTTCTCCCAGATTCACTCTGGTGATCTACAGAGAGGAGCCAGGTGGGACAGAGGAAGGGACTGATGGCTGAAGAGACTTCAGTTAAGGTGCATCAAAGTGACCCCAGAGAAGCAGTATAGTGACATGGCCAGGGAGCTGGCCTGGTGGTGAGATGCTAGAAACATCCTGGAAGGTAAAACAGTCCAGGCACTCTGGAAAACCGCTATCGTTCCCTGGGACACAATGCAAATAAAATGCATCAAGATAGCCAAGCTAAACACATAATCTTTACCACTCAACCCTACAACTCCGACCCTAGGCACCTCTTACAGAGAAATGAAAGCTTACATCTGTGCAAAATAGTGTACAGAATTTCTCATAGGGATTTTGTTTGTGAGATCTGTAAAACAGAAAATAACCAAGAGTCTCAAGGGTAGTTTACTTAGTGGGACAATGCCAATCTTACAAATGTCACATACTGTATGTCCCATTCATATGACACTAATTAAATGGCGTGATTATAGAGGTGGGACATGGGTGGAAAGATGGGGGATATGGGAGAGAGCACAGCACTGGGAGTGCTCTGTGGGGGAGGGGATACCTCTACAAATGAGCTGCAGGGGTGGGTAAGTGACCTTGTGCATGGTCAGACGACTCAGAATTTAGAAACGCATCAGCGTCTGTTTCTCGCTCTCGATACTGCGCTGGAGTTGAAGATGTAAGCGTGGAAGAAAATATAGGCGAAGGCTTCCTGGAACCTCATTATACTGTTCCTGAAACTTACTGTGCATTTTTCTTTCTTTCAAAACAAAACGCTAAAAGGTATGATTAACTGATGCGGGGTCCAGGCAGCAGGAAGCTTTGGCAGCAGGAAGAAAGGAGAGATCTCAGTGGGAGGCACAGTTGTGGTTCATTCCTGGGGTCCTCTGTGTTCATTGACAATCTTGATTGCATTTGTGGCTCCTTTTAAGTTTGTGAAGTTGCCTGAGCCATAGACTTCTTCAAGAATAGAAGATGCCAATTAAATTAAAAAAATAAGTGTAGCAGCCAAATTTGCTGACAATGTTGATGCCTGGTACAACAAAGAGCTCAAGATGACCATCGGAGCTTGGGCCTGAGCCTCAGGGAGAATTGAGTTGCAATCCACCATGGGAGTTACTGATTGGCGGTACACCCCAGCGCTCAGTTTTACATAAGCTCAAGATACCCGTTGAGTACTTTTGAAGTCATCATATGCAAATGGCATTTCAATCTATATACCTACCTGAGCTTATCAAGGGAGCAGAATTAGAGAAGAGAAATTGAGGTTAACTTTAGGCTAATCCAACACATGGAAATTTGAGAGATGGAGAGGAACCAGAAAGCCACATAAGATGGAGTGTCCAAGCAGACAGGAGAAAAACTAAGTGGGGCTGATGTCAAGGAGATAGATACAATTGGGTTCAAATTCTGCTGAAATCTCAACAAAATGAAGACAGGGATGTCACCATGGTTTTGGCAGTATGTCAAATACAGGAAACCTTCATGGAATTTTGAAAGTGAAAGTATTTCTCGTGTGGATTGCAGACGTGACAGGAATAGTTAAGATAAAAACCCTGCTCGTGAAACTTCATGGGAAATAATGTTCAGAAATTATTCTCTTTTGTTGGATAGGGTTCCATGGAAAATGTAGATTTGATACTGCAGAAGAGAGGTTAGAATAAATATAAATTCCAGCTGTTGCAGGTGTGTTGTTTTGACACCTCTCTATTTTTCCTGATCTATGGCTCTGGCTACAAGAATCCTGCTGTCTGCTTAGCTCATGATTAGGCCGTTCACAGGTGGGACCCTTTGTCTTCAAGACAGAAGTAGAATCTAGGGGGCAGCTGGGGATGGCCACTGTGTGTGGACAAGTGCTTTCAATGACATCTCTCTTTGCAGGAGTGTTTGGAGGGGGTCCCATCTTCCTAGTAAAATGGCAAGGAAGGTGTCAGCAACCAAGGGTGAGCATGGGGAGCTGGAGGCTTGAGGAGAGAAAAGTCAAACAGTTGGAAGGAGTCGTAAGTAGCCTTGCACTCCTGATTGAGGGGGGGCAACACAAAACATTCCTCTGCTGTTGCAGGTGTGTTGTTCTGACACTGCTTTATTTTTACTTCTTTATGGCTATGGATACAAGAATCCTGCTGTCTGCTTAGCTAGTGATGAGGCTGTTCACACTATTCAACTCCTAAAACCTCAAGTTTCTTTTAACCCCTTGAGTTGAGAGAGTCTTTTGAAATTGTGGTTGTTTTAAGCAAGGGGGAAAAAGGAAAGAAAGAACATTGACGGAGAAGTTAGAAATCAGACACAGACCAAAAAATAGAGTAGTTGCTTGTTTCATCATGTATTTCAACAGGTGCTTCATTCAGGTCAGTGACAGGCAAACGGTGTTAGTTAGAGGGAATAGTTTTGGATATTTCCAATTGTGTGACATTTGTAGGAGGAGAGAGCCACTTGTTTGTCCCAGCTGCTTAGCTCCAAAATAATCATACAGAAACTGTATTAATTAAATCACTACTTGACCTATTGGCTCTAGCTTCTTATTTGCTAACCCTTACTCTTAATTTAACCCATTTCCATTAATCTGTGCATCACCACAGGTCATGGCCTACCAGAAAAGTTTCACTTTGTCTATCTCTGGTGGCGGCTCCATGGCAGCTCCTGATTCCACCCTTCTTTATCCTAGCGTTCAGTCCAGTCTTCCCTGCCTACCTAAGTTCTTCCCTATCAACAGACCAAGGCAGTTTCTTTATTCATTGATGCTAATCACAGCACACAGAGAGGACTCCCACATCAGACATTCTTCTAAATATTAATGTCACATCTAATAGTGGGCCAGTGTGTTATATACCAGGGATTTCGAAGCGTGTGCGTTTGAGGTACTGTGAAGATAGAAATGTAAGTGGTACCAGGCTGTGAGGAGAACAGCTCATGAGTGGGATAAAGGGATGCACTTGGCTAAGGGTGCTGGGTTTCAGGTTAGCAGGAGGGAAATGTAACTTAGTGATACGGATTGGGGAGAGAAATGTAGTTGCATAGATGGTCAGGGCACAAAGAACAGGGCAGCCCTGTGAGTGGGGCTAAAGACCAGGAACTTATAATTCTTGCTGTTTCATGTAAATTCCCAAATCCATTGCACTTAGCTGACTCTGAAACTCTATTATGTGTGGGCAACTGTCATTATCATCCATTACCAATGCATGCGTACAGGTGGAGACCAGAGATCGATGGTGTGGGGTCTTTCCATATTGCTCTCACCTCACTTTTCAAGACAGGATCTCTCACAGAACCTGGTGTCCTCTGATGTGACAATACCAACTGACCAACAAGCCAATGGGCTTCCCGTCTCCAGCTCCCTGCTCCCAGTGTTGGTGGCATAGACATGTAACACTTCGGCTCCTGGACATTTTTCCTACAGGGCTGGTGAGAATCAAATTCATGTTCTCAAACTTTGCCCTGCAAGTACTTTAGTGACTGGGTGATCTCTGCATCCTCTCAGATATTTTTAGAGTGTTAATATGGCTTATAAGATAAAATTTATACCTGTGTGGAAACAAAAGAACATTCTGCGGGATAAACTTTTCCATCATTGTTAGGTGGAAAGGGGTGGAAAGTTCTCCCACATCCTCCTCCTCTTAGCTGTGGAGAGTTGGATGCTCTTTGCTACTTCAGCCTCCTTTGGGGAGGCGGGCAATTCACCATAACACAGCTTGTTTTGTCAGATGGGTCTGTTTACAGAAAGGAAATGTGTTATTTGGAAGTAATTATAAACAGTTGTGTCACATAAGGGCAGTGAAGTACCCTGCATTTGTGTCTTGCCTAACAGTTTGCAAAGTGCCCTCATATTGCAATGATATTAACCTAACATTTGCTGCGTATGTATTATGTGCTCGGCTTTATGCTGGAAAGTTCAATATGGCTTATTGCATTTCATTCTCACGACAACCTTCTGAGGTTGGTTTCACTGCTCCCTTCACTCTGTAAACAGAAGATGGAAACATAAAAATTAAGTGAGTTCACTAAGGTCATATGACAAGGATACAATGTATCACAGCAAGAGTACAGTGACTCACTGTCAAGCAGAAATCAGATTTCCTTGAGTTAAAAGGAAAATCCTTTTATATTCAAATTCAAGACATGGCAATCATAGTTAATTTTAGTTTGTGCTTTTACTAGAGAATCTACCTAGCATCTTTCCTTTCCTTTCTTCCTCCTTTATTATTTTTTTCTTTTTGCAGAAGTTGTATGAAATATGTCAGTGGCTAAAGAAGTGACAGATTTCCAAAGACTTGTTTTCTTTTTTCTCGTATAACTGGAAAGCGTCCAACTAATGAGGCAAGTCTGATTTTTCTTGCTGAGAACTCTTGGTGGTTATTGATAACCTGCACGTGAAATTACTCAGGGAGCTACCTGGCAGCTTCAGGTTGTGCTTGGCATGTAGGGAACCCTCAAGTCTTGCTTGGTAAATGGTAACCATCAATGGTCAGTGGTGACAGTGACAGAGCTCATGCAATTGTTATGCCCAGATCTGCTAAGTTCCCCCCAAACCCACATGGACACCGAGTCCCATATGTAAAAGCAAAGAGCCTTTATTTTATACAAGTTTGAAAACTTGATCTCTCCATGAATCCAATATATTGGAATAATCAAAAAGCCTTGAGCATACTTAGAGTTGAGTTTTTATAGTAGTAAAGGTGTGGGTGAGGGATTTCTATAGTTCAGGACCCCTGATTGGCTAACATTTGTCTAGGGGTGTCGTGGTGAATGTGTGCTGGCAGGTGATCCTATCTACAATGATTGGAACATTAGGAATTTCCTTTGGATGGTCTGTTCCTTGGTGGTGCCTGGGTAATCTCAGTTTGTGGTCCTTCCTGTAACCAGGTGCTGCCTCTGGGTAAACTACTGACTCAGGCCTCCATTAAACTTATCTTGGCTGAGTCCTACACTGGCAGGTGATAATGGTTGGAAGTTAAGAACTTCCTTTCGGTGGTGTATTCCTAATAAGCTTGTCATGGTTGCCTGAGTCCTCCAGGATCAACTGGATCCTGCAGCTTGACTGCCTTCCTCCAGAAGGAAGGGGCTGGCAGGATGCAGAGAACACTGGTCATGTCCCCATTTAGGGCAAGGCTCCTCGGGGCTGTCTGCAACTGTCTATTATGGTAGCAGTAATCTATCGTTCTAAGAATAGAGGAAATAATTTGATTTCCACTGCAAGACTTGGGTCTGCGGCCACTCACTTAAGGATAGTACAGTTGCTTGTAGTCGTTCTCCTGGAAAACGAGTAATTTGTGTGAATTTAATCCCTCATGCTGATACTGCTGCTCCTATTTTGGTTTTTTACTCTGCTGCAGGATGTGCCTTTTCTTTGGTCCCCAGAATTCCTGGTAAAAGCTCTGTGGAAGAGCGGGACAGTGCCAGCTTTGGGAAAGGGGGTGTTCACTGTGGTGGTGCTACTCTTGTTTCTTTTGTTTCCTTTTGGGCATTCTCTGTCTCTTGACAGAACTCGGGATTTTCAGAACCCATTTGTCAGCAGCAGTAGAACATGTATCTCAACTCTGCCTGCTGCCCAGTGTAAAGGGTTGTCTCCCCTGGTGTCTCCCTTGGGCATAGCGGGAGTCTTGATTTCAGGATGAGAATGAAGCATGGTTTATTATGAAAAACATACACTGGGAGACAGAATACAATGTGGGATTTAAGGAAAAGATGCGTTCGAGTGTCTCAGCAATAGTGTGATTCTCTCTGTTTCACTCTCCATGTTTGTGTGGGTAGATAAGAAGTCAAAGTTAGTTGCCTATATTCCTTAATCTTTCTCCACCTTATGTCTTTGACTGGTGTCTTGCTGAACCTGGAGCTCATTGATTAATTTAGACTCATTCACTAGAAAGGCCCAAGGATCTTCCCATATCTGCTTCCCTAGAACTGAGTTTATACATATATAAACTCACCTAGCTTTTAAAACACACTGGCTCCAGTAACAAACCCAGGCCTTCATACTCATCTGGCAAGCACTCCACTGAGCCATCTCCCCATCCCTGGTCTCCCTGGCTTTGAAATTACATCATTTAAAGGGTACAATCTGCAACTAGGTTCAAAGATGAAGCTAGTTTTAAAAACGAAGTCAAAGCTGTATGAACAAATTTACTTATTTCTCTTATGAGGAAGAATTTTCTTTTGCAAATGAGATTATAAAGTTGTTATGAGATCCATTGTTCATGGTTATAGAGGAGAAAAGGGTGCTTGTACAGATAAAAATCAAAGGGCAGCAGGACTGAAGACTTAGGTGGCAAGCATGCATGGTTCAGTAACTGTTTTACTACTCTTGTCTTCGCTCCAGGTTCTGTGAGACATCCTTTGTCAGTAGATGTGCAGTGGCTGTGCAGGCTCTCTCAGAGTGGCACAGTCAGTACTAGCAGCACTGTAGAACTGAAGGTGGGCCTGTCAGTCAGGACAAACTTTGGGCCTCACATACTGCGTTCTGGTAACACACCAATTTTAATGAAGGAAAAAGTATAACAATTGCTCCTCTTAAAGTTGAAAACATCATATGAATTTGAGGAAGGCAGAGGTAGCAAGGCTTGGTGGAGGACCATTTAGCTCTCTGCGCTGCTAGTTTTATGTCCACTTGACACAAGCTGGAGTCACTAGAGAAAAGGGAGCCTCAACAGGAAAAATGCCTCCGTACGATCTGGCTTTAAGGCATTTTCTTAATTAGTGATTGATGCAGAGGGTTCAGCCCATTGTGGGTAGAGTCACCCCTGGGCTGGTGGTTCTGGATTCTATAAGAAAGCAGGCTGAGCAAGCCATGAGGAGTAAGCCAGCAAGCAACACTCCTCCGTGGCCTCTGCATCAGCTCCTGGCTCTGGGTTTCTGCCCTGTTTGAGTTCCTATCCTGACTTCCTTTGATAATGAACTGTAATGCAGAAGCATAAGCTGAATAAACCCTTTCCTCCCCAAGTTGCTTTTTTGGTCATGGTGTTTCATCACAGCAATTAAAACCTTAACTAAGACACTCTCTTATGACAGAAGGCTTCTGTTATGATCTATGTAAGAGTTCAGGGGATAAGCAGCCCGTTTTCTGTATTCTCCTGTGGTATTGCACTCTAGAGAGGAGAGACTTGCTCGAGACACAGGACTGAGTAAGGTGTCTCTTGAACATCAGGACTCTCTACTGATTGTTGGGGTTATCTACCACTGACGTATTACACATAGAGAGGTTAGATTAGTACACAAGGATTGTATCCAAATATGAAATAAAACTCAGAGGATACTGGGGCCTAAGGGATCCAGGCTTGTTGGTGTCTGTGATGATGTGATTTTGTGTACTAATGTGGTAATGTTATGATGCCCAACTTTGCTTTTGAAAGCATGAATCTAAATATTTCTGTGAAAGTATATCTCAGGTGTGATTACCATTTGTTAGTAAGTTTTCTGTTACTTAAGAAGTAATTTCAGTAAGTCAGCCTAAGAAAAAAAGAAAGAATTATTTTGTCTCATAAGTTTGGAAGTTCTGTTCACGGTCCACTGTTTTTGTTATTAAAAAATGATTTATTCGCTCTTCTTTGTATGAGAATTTTATCTGCATACACAATGGGCAACACTCATTGTACATGGTGCCCATGGATGCCAGAAGAGGATGGCAGATATCCTGGAATTGGATTATCGGTGATTGTAAGATGCTATGTGGGTGTTGGGAACCAAACCTGGGTCTTCTGGGAGAGCAGAGAGTGCTTGTAATCCCTAAACCAACCATTTTTCTAGTTCCTCCCTTGTTAGTTTTGATGCCTTTGATGAGGTAGACGATCACTGTGGGAATATGTGGTGGATCAAAGCTCTCAACTCATGGCTATGTTGCGAAAGAGAGAGGGAAGGAACTGAATTCCACAGTCTTCTTACCTTACCTAATCGGTTGAAGGATTTTAAAGAAAAACTGGGGTTTGCCTGATACAGAGATGAATACTTTGCATTGGTATGGATCTTGGTCTATTGATACAAATTTCGGGTGAAAAGGGGAAACGGGGTGGGAAGTCCTTCTGTATATGTGTTGCTTTTATTAGTTAATGGAAGTTGACGTTCCTGTCAGCTTCTCTCTCTCCTGCTTTTGGAGATTGGCCCTCAGCTGCAGGAACACTTACAGCTGTCTAGGAGAATGGATGGAGGTTGGGCTGCAGGGAAGCATCCTTTTTCTATTCGCCTTTTGGACTTAGCTTCCATATCCTGAAGCACAACAGCCACCTCCAAATATGCATGCTTTTTCTAGTCAAGAATTCCAGAATTGTGCTGTTTGTTCTTTCTGTGTGGCTCAGGTTTCTGGTAACAAGTGTCTTCTCCAGTCACCCATCACCTGCTTATGACTCTCCCATGGTCATTGCCACTGCAAGTAGTGACATCACCCTAATCTCTGCCTCATCTTCATCTGGTGTTCTCACCTTGTGTTGTGTGTCTACAAATTTCCCTTTTGTATAGCAGCAGTTATATTGCACTATGGGCCTATTCTCCTCCTTATGATATGTAATTGTGTATATAATTACCCTATTTTCAAGTGAGTTCCCATTTTGAGGTATTGGGGTTTAGGATTTATTGCCTAGGATTAGACACAATTCAACCCATGACTCCTTTTAATAACTGTGTTGCACCCTGCATCTAGAAAAGCCTTTCAGCAGGGTGCCCATGCAGCTTTGAGTAGCTCTGTAGCATCATAGAAACCAAAGAGCATGGTGCCTTCACCCGTGTACTGTAGCAGAGAAGGGAGAATAATAAGTGTGATTAAAAGCCTCATTTAGAAAAGGAAGGGAAACAAATGTGGTGATTGTTTCACAGTAATTGTCTCCTCCTGCTGGGAAGAACTTGGTTTTCCTCTTTGTAGATCCTCAATGAGAAGATATCCCCTGATCGTTCTGCCTGCAGCCTCTAGCTTGGCCATCTGGTTCCTTCTTCTTTTCCCATTTGTCTCCATATTAATGCTGTGGTGGACACTGAAGAGGATGCCTCACTGTGGGGTAAATAGCCTTGCTGAATAGTGCAGATCCTGATGGCATTGCTACAGAACCTTTGCTGTGCCTCTGGCCAGTCCCTGGCTTTTATAGACTGGATTTCAGATGCCTTTCCCCAATGCAAAAAGTGTTCAAGGTGTTTTGTCTCTATTTTATCAATTTCTATGGGGAGAAACATCTTTTATAGTGAAGACAGAACTTGGGCCAGGAAGAGGCAAGAACGGATGTTGCAGTGAAAACTTTAAGGGTATCCACCCTGCCCTTGCCTGGGCGTTAGCTTAAGGAGGATCCTACTGGTGTGGGCAACATTTGATGGTTAGAAGGTTGGTCTCTTGTGTGCTGATGTAGAGGCAGTGAGACTGTGGGGATGGGGATTGAGTGGAGGTGCACTGAACCAAGAGCTTCTTAAGTATTCTGCATGGTCACTTCTCTTTCCCGACACCAGTGTTTATGTTAAGAGACCACATTCAAGCCTACACACATGGGTATTGAACTCCAGTCTTGTTTTCTCTGTCTATAATATCCCCATTCTAGCCAAGTTAATGATTACTTTAACAGTGAATTTATTTTGGAAAATAACACTTCATTTTTGGCTAGGAGGCTCATGAAGTATGTAGGGCAGTGCCATTCTTAGTCCCTGGTAAGGCCACTGTTTTGCTACTTCTGTTAAATGTCTGTTTGTTTTGGGGTCCACATATTGACTTTCCTTTTAAAACCCTGCCAAGCTTCAGATTATGAGTCTGTCAACTTGTGAGACCACAAACAGAGAGTGATCCGTCCTTCCTTCTCTGCCAGTCTACTCGTTAGCTCTAACCCCGAATCCTTGGTTAAAGAGGGAAGGAGGAAGTATCAAACACTCCTATTTTCTCTACACTGCTGCTTCAGTTAGGGGGTCATCTGCTTTTTAAGATCAGAGCATTTCACTGTGACCTAGCATGTCACTGAAAAATAAATGCTGCCAGCATTTGAGTGTCCTCTGATCACATCTGCTGTGCCTTTGCAATGTTTTAAAACTGGCATGTAGCTCCCACCTACTGCATGTGACAGAGAGCATACACATTTAAGACACATTTGTGTTGGCATAGTTTAGAACTAATCATGAGAGGCTATTAGTTGTTGACAGAGGTTTCTGTCTCGCCTGGTCCTGCAGTTGTTCAGTCCCAAAGAAATACACAGAGATCTATATTAATTATAAACTGGTTGGCCTATTAGCTCAGGTTTCTTATTAACTCTTACAACTTATATTAACCCATAATTATTGTCTGTGTTAGCCAAATGGCTTGGTAACTTTTATCAGCAAGACATTCTCATCTTGCTTCCTCTGTGGCTGGGTAATGACTGCAGACTGACACTTTCCTCTTCCCAGAATTCTTCTGTTCTTGTAGTCCTGCCTCTACTTCCTGCCTGGCTTCTGGCCAATCAGTGTCTTATTAAAACAATACAAGTGACAGGGTACAAGAGAACTGTCCCATAGCAGGAAGTCACAACCACTAGGAGAGTTCAGGAGTTTCTTGTATACTGAGGATCTTTACATTCAAGGCCCAACAGCTTGTAACACCAGTTTCTGTTAGGAGCAAAGGGTTCTGACACCTAAGATTTGAAATCTTTAACACTTCTGGAAAATACCAGGTGGTATTATAAGCCGTCCTTCACTTAATATAAGGTTACTGACTGGAGGTTCAGACCAGTAAGTCTCTGACCTAACACCTATGTAGATCTCTGGCCACTTGAGATTGGAACCAGAAATATCTGTTGGTCCAGACTGTTGTTCTCTGGTACCCAAATGCCTGGAACTACTGCCAATACTGAGAAAGCTGTTCTTTCTCTGTCATTTTCATCCAGCTATAACACAAAGACCCCCATCCTACTGATTGGCAATAGCAGGAGAGAACCAGAGGATTCTCAACATTGAGACAATTTCACTGGTGTTGAGTCCATCTCAGTTCCCTCACTTGCCTAGGGTGTGTTGTCCAAGTATGGCCTCTTCCACGAACCTCTAGCATCCTTGCGAAGAACTGAATGTGAATGAGGTTTCTTGATTGATGTTCAGGATGCGTTCTGGGGCATGCTCACATTTTCATCAAGGAATAGACAAGCTCCTCAGTGGGATTGTCCCTTGGCAGCAAAAATCTGCCACACAGAGAGCAGCTCTCACTTGAGTTTGAGTAAATGTTGTCCAGTGTGAAAGAATGCAATCCCCTCCTCCTCCTGAAAACCCTCGAGGTGCAATAGTCTTCATGGATCTTTAAGTAAACATCTTTCTCAGGGCACTTTCCCCCTCCTTGCTGTGTTTGCTTTAGAGCTGGCAGCTCTTTTCTCGTGTCTTTATGCCTTTTGGTTAGGTGTGGTCTATGACATCTTATGGTCTAAGAGAGTAAAACATTTCTATATGTAGCAGAAATCAATCACCGGAAGCCTACAAGGTTTTCTTTTGAGACATTTGTGGCTTCTTGGATGACCTTTTATGCTTCATAACCTATATAGGTTAAGTTTGAGACAAAAAAAATTGTATTAAATTTTTTTTTGTTTTTTTTTGTTTTTGTTTTTCGAGACAGGGTTTCTCTGTGGCTTTGGAGCCTGTCCTGGAACTAGTTCTTGTAGACCAGGCTGGTCTCGAACTCACAGAGATCCGCCTGCCTCTGCCTCCCGAGTGCTGGGATTAAAGGCGTGCGCCACCATCGCCCGGCTGTATTAAATTTTTTTCTCACTCCAAATTAAAATTACACTGGATCCCCCCCACACTTTAGCCTGAGACAGAGAACAAATGAAATATATATATACATATTTAGTATGTATTTTAATGCATATACATTTAATACATATTTTATTATATATGGTATTTGAAAAATAGAAGGTCTAAAATTTAAAAATGGAAATTTCTGTTGGAAAAAGAAATATTTGTAAAGAAAGGAGAATATACTTTCCAGAACAGCTCACATTCCCCGGCTAATTTATAGGCGTGCAAAGCAGAGCCTACTCAGGCAGTTTATGATAAGGGCTGCAAGCACTTTGTTCTTCTTGTAGGTTCCTCCATAAGTTTCTGTTATTCTTTTCAGTAGCAGTTTTTTTAAAAGAACTGTTTTTTTTTTATCATTTCAAATTGTGTGCGTGTGTATGTGTCTTTGTGTGAGCATGTGCATATGAATGCAAATGACCACAGCGGTCAGAGGCACTGGTGCCCTGGAGTTAGAGTTATAAGTAGTCATGAGGAACCAGATGTAGGCTAGGTGCTGGATCCTCTGACCTCTGGAACCTCGGAGCTCTCTCTCAGTGCCACCACATCACATTAAAGAAAGGGATGTTAAATCAGTCATTGTGTAAGCTGTGTGGTCTCTTCTTTCTGTGTGTGAATTCTGTAATCCAATCAAATTGGCGATAGATAGTAACTATCACAGGTCCCTACTCCTAATGTTCATTCCTTTCCCTTTTCTATTGGTCCTTTACAATTTCATACGACCTTTGACCCAATTAGGTGCAGAGATTTTACAGGAATTCTAGAAGAAAACGATAGAACCAGAGATTTTACAATAACCCACAGGATTCCATTTGAACATGAACTGTATGGGGCCTATTTGGGGCTATACAACTTTAAGGGTGAGAAAATTCAGAGATGCTCCCAAACTTTAGAGTCTTCTTCTTATGTGCAGTTCTTTTGGTGACATTTTACTTTTCCAATGGAGTTGAAAGTAGGCAAGTGTCCTAGCCTGGGTTTCTACTGCTGTGAAGAGACACCATGACCATGGCTACTGTTATAAAGGAAAATGTTTATTCGGGGCTGGCTTACAGTTTCAGAGATTTAGTCTATTACCATTATGGTAGGACATGGTGGCATGGAAGCAGACACGGTGCTGAGAGTCCTACATCACGATGTGCAGGCAGCAGAAGGAAAAACCATCTCACACTTGCCAGACTTGAGCATCTGAGACCTGAAAGCCCACCTCTATAGTGACACACATCCTCCAACAAGGCTACACACACTCTAACAAGGCCGTACCACTTAATAGTGGCACTCCCCATGGGCCAAGCATTCAAACATGTGAGTCTATGGAGGTCATTCCTATTCAAACACCAGAGTAAGTATCTCTGTACAAAATGCAAAAGTAAATGCTCATAAAATCCCCCAAACAGAGCAACTGAGGCACAGTATATGCTTAGTCCTCCTTGGGACCCTGATGTCCTTGCACGTCTTCCTAACCACTCATTTTGAGACTGAGCACAGGTGGGCATGCAATTCTGTTCCTGGGTCTCTGCTGTAAAGTGTGGCAGGTGGTGGATCGTTTCTAGAATGACCATGCCAATGCTGGTTCATCACCAGAACAGATGCACC
Source organism: Microtus oregoni (assembly GCF_018167655.1). Classification (NCBI taxonomy): domain Eukaryota; kingdom Metazoa; phylum Chordata; class Mammalia; order Rodentia; family Cricetidae; genus Microtus; species Microtus oregoni. The sequence goes on along the minus strand of NW_024543060.1, from coordinate 36,295,020 downwards.
ACTCTGGTTGGCAATCTCTGCACTTTCCTCTCAACTTTGCTGTGAACCTTAAACTGTTTGAAAAAAAAGTAAGTTCCTAAAAAAAGAGACAGAGAGAAAATAGAGACTGAGGTAATTGAGGAAGAAATGAAAGAAAATGAGAGTAAGAAGAAAAGCCTGCTTAAATGTACTTGGTATCCTAAAGAGAAGAAAATGAACTCTTGGTAGAATTCAAAAGATTGAAAGTTTCTTAACGGATTAATTTACTCTCTCTGCTGGCTTCCTCTCTAGGTTTGCTGGCTGTTCCTGAATGCTCTCAAAGGTTCTCTTTCTCAGACTTTCCATCCTGCTGTTCTCAGGCTGGAGGCCTCTCTCTCTTTGCCTCTGCAGGGATTCTCATTGTTCAAGACTGTGTTGGCAAATCTGGTCCCCCTGAGACCTCTTGTTCTCCTGCTGGCCCGCTCAAGGATCCAAGTGGTTAAGTTCAAATTGTCAACTATATAGGTGCAAGGGCCATGTCTTATATTTAAAAAGAAAAGAACTATGTCTTTGCAGAGCTAGGTTACCACGGTGTGAGCATATTGTGGGTGTAAACTGAATCAGTTTGGACTGCTGTGAAACAGTCCTGGTGTGACCAGAAATTAACGATAATAATAAATAATGATAAACCTACGTCTTTTATTACTGCATTTGAAACATGTCTAGTATCTGTGATTCTTGTTTTAAATTGTCTCTGCTCATTATATTCTTTTGTTAATATGAAGCAGTCTGGACTGAACGTCAGGTATAATTTTGTACAACAGGGAGCTTCCAAAGCAACTAAACCAATCCGGAATTGTTAATAGGTAGAAACACCAAACTCGAAAATAAATTTGTAGACGTGGGAGAGATTTTTGTAGACAGCCTGGGAAACTATGCTGAGTGCACTGGGAAACAGCTTCAGACTCTCAGGACACCCAGTGAGGAGTCTGCAAGTTTGGATTTTTCTTGTTCTGCTCTACTCAGCAAGAAAAACGCCATGCAAATGGAAGGCAGTATAGAGGCCAGAGGAAAAGAAAAAAAAAAAACCCAGACCTGGATGCAGGGAGTGTGAAATCATCCTTCAGTGAGTGTCTTCTTGCATCTGCCGCTGTTGTCTTTCAGCAAACACAGCTAAAGCGTCAGCAGAGTTGCTTTGCCTTTCCGAAGGTCTCTCAGCAGATGCTCTCCTCTGGAAAGCAAAACCAAAGCGGACAAAGCCAAACAGAGCCCAGCGCAGAACCAAACAGAGCCCAGCGCAGAACCAAACAGAGCCCAGCGCAGAACAAGCCCCCTCACAAGTCTTTTTGTTCAGAACTAGACATGTTCTGAAGCCAGGAAGGAACTGTCCTTTCTTTCTTTCTGCACACCCCGTCCAGGGCCGTATCACTTAGGTTTTCTCATTCTCAGTATTTACGCTATGTCCTTTGCCGCAAATGCTTACCAGATTCTGAGGGTAGGAAATGTTTCTGCTGAATACTGCAGAAACCATGATAAATGGGGTTACGGGAAAGCCCGCGAGAGACGGTTGACTGACAGTGAAACGCTCCTTCTTTGCCTTTCGTTTGGCAGGAATGGCGGTTCCGTGAGGCAAATATGTTTGGCTTATTCTGTCGTTCCTTTGTTTCTTCCTGTTTTCTTTCATGTCTCTCTGCTTTCTATTTCTCCTTCCCTATTCTCAGCCTGTTTCTGCCAAGTATTTGACGTGGCAGGGTCTAGTGTTTGACCACTCAAGCTCTGAAGGGAAAAGAGGCTTATAGCTTTTAAAAAATATTTATATACTTACAAATCTGCATTTTCCCCACGGACACCTACGCAAAAACAGTTTCTTAAAGTTTACTTCCCATGTCTAGCCACACTCCATGTGATTCTTTCTAATTTCTGGAGACTCAGACTTTCTTTTATTTATTTATTTATTAAAGATTTCTGCCTCCTCCCCGCCACTGCCTCCCATTTCCCTCCCCCTCCCCCAATCAAGTCCCCCTCCCTCATCAGCCCGAAGAGCAATTAGGTTTTCCTGCCCTGTGGGAAGTCCAAGTCCACCTCCTTCCAGGTCTAGTAAGGTGAGCATCCAAACTGCTTAGGCTCCCACAAAGCCAGTACGTGCAGTAGGATCAAAAACCCATTGCCATTGTTCTTGAGTTCTCAGTAGTCCTCATTGTCCGCTATGTTCAGCAAGTCCGGTTTTATCCCAGGCTTTTTCAGACCCGGGACAGCTGGCCTTGGTGAGTTCCCGATAGAACATCCCCATGTTCTCAGTGTGTGGGTGCACCCCTCGCGGTCCTGAGTTCCTTGCTCGTGCTCTCTCTCCTTCTGCTCCTGATTTGGACCTTGGGATTTCAGTCCGGTGCTCCAATGTGGGTCTCTGTCTCTGTCTCTTTTCATCGCCTGATGAAGGTTAATATCCAGGAGGATGCCTATATGTTTTTCTTTATTCACTTTCTTCCTGTTCATCTTATTCATTGTTGTTGCTCTTTCAGTTTTGCTTATAATTCTCTTCAGGTATGGTGCTGTATGCATGAGATGGAAGAGAAGCTTGGGATACTTTGATGTTTTTAAAGTTTGATATTACAAAAAATTGATGCGCCAGTATTTTCCTCATTCCTCTGACTGAGCATTAAAGAATGTGGAAGAAATCAAATAATGGCTAATATCCACTCTAATATGTCATGAGAATTTATTCTTTTAAAATTTGAGACAGAGTCTTGCTTGATATATAGCCCAAGGTGGCAGGGAATTTGTGATCCTCTCTTCACCTGCCCAGGTGCTGGGATTATAGGCATGTTCCACCACACACAATTTATGAGAATGTTTAACAATCACTTCTAAACTTTATATTTGCCTATAATGAAGTAGACCAGTGGTGCATAATAATATGGCCATAACATTTTATCTATTATAGTGGCTGAAGTTACTGAGTTTGAAACTGGCCTTGAAATCAAGCATGTTAAGAGCAGGGCAAGGAAGAGAATACATACCATCCCTATAGCAAGTGCTGAGCAAGTGAGTAAGTAGCAAGCAGAACCAGAAGACCAAAATGCACAAGAGAAGACCCAAATGACATGCCAAAATGAGGGAGCCGAGTCTGTCCACATTGTTTCTCAGGCTCTTCTACAAACTGGCAGATGTTGCACAGCAGAACTGCAGGAATGTTTCCGCCAGAGTTCCTTCTTTGGGTGACAGATTAGGACAGATGGTATCTGAACTCTGTTCAGACCTGGAGGGGAGGCTGAGTTGTGTAGTTAACCAAGGTGCAGGATATCACCGAGGCAATGATAGAAATCTGGCATTGAGCTTTTCCTGTGTCTTTGACTTTATTTCACCTGGCGCACACACCCTGCTTCCTGTTTGTTCTGAGTTGGGCCCTGGTGGTCCCTGGCAGGGCTTAGGGAAGTCTGCAAGCTTGCACAGGAAGAGTGGGGCCTCGAGGATCCTGGGAGGAATGTGAAGTCTGGGCTCAGCAACTTCGATCTGAATATTTTGTTTGATCAACCGATGAGGGAATGTGCTTATTGCTACCAGGAGCACATTATTCTCTCACTGGGACCACAAGCCTTTCTCTCTGGTTAATTTTTAGAGAAGCTAGAGTGGGAAGGGCAAAACATCATGTAGGTTGCTAAAGGATATGTTCCCGAAGACCGCAGAGCATCTCAGTGAGGTTCTGAGAGCCCCTTGTGGACCTGAAACAAAACATCAGCCAAGACCAAGGGACACCATGGTGATGGGGGGTTTTCACTGCGTTTTGTGAAATAGGTTAGTTGTAGAAAGCTAACAGAGAGGAAAGAAAAGGGATTCATGGGTTCAGGGAAAGGAAGAGAAATGGTCAGAGGGATAGATGGGTGTATTGAGAGGAAAGGAGCAATTGCGAGGTAAGACATTTAAATGGAAACGGGAATAAACAGTAGATTTTCTTTGTATGCTAGAAGAAGAGAGACCTCTAACTGGAAAATGAGAACCACTTTTAGGAACGAGAGAAGCAAGGTAAAAATTCTATGGCACCTAAAGTAGGAGTCTGTACCTCTTCTTGTTATGTCTTACTACTCCTATGAATAGGATAACTCTTCAGGGCAAGAAGTACTGCATCCTACTTCCCTTTTCTAGATGAAAGCACATCTGGAATGGTTTTATTCTCTAGGAAGCTGAGGGGTCAATCATTGTGATAAATATCCTATATGGACTTGATATAAAAAGTTAAAGGTATCCTGTATCTAAAAGTTCATGTTGGCAGAAATCAGAAAGCTTAAGTTTGTGTGAAGGGCAGAGGCTTTGTTTCATTTGAGCAAAATTTTATTTGAAACAAAAGAATTTAAAGATAGTTCTTAGAACCGCGAGGGGTGTGTCCACCCACGGAGATGGTGGGACTGATCTAATGGAAGCTCACCAAGGTCAGCTGGACTGGGACTGATGGAGCATGTGATCAAACTGGACTCTCTGAATGTGGCTGACAATGAGTGCTGACTGAGGCGCCAAGGACAATAGATCTGGGTTTTGATTCTACTGCATGTACTGGCTTTTTGGGAGCCTAGTCTGTTTGGATGCACACCTTCCTAGACCTGGATGGAGGGGGGAGAGCATTGGACTTCCCACAGGGCAGGGCACCCTGACTTCTCTTAGGACTGGAGAGGGAGGGAAATGGGAGGATGGGAGGAGGTGGAAATTTTTAATAAAAAAAAAATCTACATTGATTTGATAAAACACATGCAAATGGTGGATCCAGGCCGAGCTAGGTAACAGCATAAGTACGTTTCCTGGGAAGGTGGAAGGTGTCAAACAGGTTTTGGAAAGGGAAAGAGAAACCACACTGATAGACACTGCTTTTGTATCAGGTGTTGAACATTCAAAAAGCGTGAATTCGTGAGGCCTCATCTGTGGCCTCTGCCTGGGATATCTGCTGAAAATTGGGTAAGCCCAGTAGCTGATTTGAGAACACACTAGACCTTCACCTGTTTTTTGTTGTTGTTGTTGTTGTTTTTTTAATCAGGGGGAGCCACTGAGACAGGGTGGAACCAGTGTCTTCCTCCTAGAAGGCTGTATCTTAGGGCAGCCTCCCCTGAAGAGGCACTTGAGTCAAGGGCTTGGCTGCAAGTGGTTTCTTTAGGATGAGACTCCAGGAAACTCCAAGAGACTGCAGAAAAGTGAAATAAAGAAGGGAGGAGGCCATCCTGTACAAAGCAGGTGATAAATGGACCACCGTCACGAATAATTGGCATCCCATCTTCCTAGGAACCTTCCGGAAGACCGTGGGAGATATCTTAGAATCCTTGGACAGCTAGGCGTGTGTCCACTGTCTCATTTCTCTTGTGACTTAAGGGCTGTGCCTGGGATGGTTTGCCTACCACTGTCAGAGAGTCTCTACACAGGCAGGCAGGTAGGAAGGTATTTAGACAAGGAAAGTCCGCAGTTAACTCCTGGGGGAATGGGCAGGGTATGGTGAGGTAGCGGCAGGATCTGCTTGCTCTCTGTCCATACACTTCTTTTGCTAGTAGATCAATCTCATCTTGCCCTTCTGGTGCTCTTGAACTGGCCTACAGAATGAGGACCGGATATGTGCCTCCACTTCCGATTTCCAGTATTCCCTCTTAGAAAAGGCTTGAGAGAGAACTTCTTTCTACTCGCCCCTAAGGAGGAAATGTACCCAGTATGACAGGCAGAACGCTCAGCTTCCCTTATCAGGTTGACTCCTGTCTCAAGGGCCCCGTGTTCTCTTGCACAGTTCCTTCCTCTGCTTGCAGCACACATCTGTGAGAGGACCAAAGCTTTTCTTCTTCAGTTTCCCCATGAGGTAAGAACAAACCTGCGGCTGTGTCTGCAACAGACCACAAGAACCCAGTGGAGTCATTTTCTCTCCTTCTCGCTATCCCAGCCCCAGCTCACCCAAGATGCTGGCCATGATCTTCCCCAAAGCAGTTGGTCAGGGTGGTGAGTCTCTGGAGATCTTGGTGCAGAAAGAGAGAGGCACGTGAACCATCATCACACACGTACGTTTATTTCTCCCATATTTCCCCAGAGATCCCACACTGGCTCTGCTTCCAACCATTCACAATGGTGGAGACAATCTCCGCTAAGGTTTTCATTCGTCTGTTCGGTCACTGGAGGCCCTTGCTCCCCAATTGCGCCAGGTTAATAGAAGAGACAGAAAAAAAAAGCATCCCCCACTAGAAGTAATGTAAAAGAAAAATGGATTGCAGAGCAGAAAACACCCACAGGGCACCATGAATAATTTTGAGAAAATTAAATGAAATAAAATGAAAAAAAAAGTCCTGTATGAGCATAAAGGTGACAGATAGGGCAGAAAAGAAATTTAATATGTGCACAATTGTTCTTGAGAAAAGGAGAAAATAAATGGGATAAAGGAAAGGAAAAAAAAACACTGCAGTTTGTCTGGTGCTGGGGAGACAGCTCAGGGGGTGAAATACTTGTTTTGTAGGCATGAGGACCCGGTTACATTGCCCTGCAGCCTGACAAGTTCATTTCCGTAATATTTGAGGGGAAGAGTGGGTGAGCCAGCCCCATATAATTTTTCTGGTCTTTTCTGTCTAGGAAACCAAATAGTTTGTCTCTAATATCTTGACCTTTTTCTTCTTATATCAATTTCTCATTTTTGGGTGTGACCGATTATTAATTGTTTTGTGTGTATGTGTGCATGTATTGTGAAGTTGTGCTGTGAGTGGCACAAACAGAGAGGATAGTGGTGGCAGACATTATTTGTGACCTTATGGTTTTCTGTGTTGAAAACGTCCTGTGTTCCCAGAGTTACTCTTTTACAGGATACAATTTCCTTTTGTATTTTCAGCATGATGAGGCCAGCACAGCTAAGAGCAGAACCATGAGATTACAGGCTGGCTGACCTCTGCCCATCACCGTTTCCTCTCTTCTGTCCCCTCTGCTCCACTCCTGGCCACTTCCTTGCGATAAGAAGCTGAATTATCCCAGAGGAAGAGCAGGATGTCGTCATGCGTTCTCTTGTAGCTCCCCCTGCACTCCTTGTGCTTGTGATGTTAAATGGGCTTGGGAATCGTCTCTGCTTCTCCAATGGTCTGTCCTCACGCACAGAAGTCAAGTTCAATGACTAAGTACACCCCAGATCACTGGTAGGAGAAGTCATCGTTTCTCTGGGATCTGAGGAGGTGTGCCCTGAGGCTGGTTACCTAATTCACCCCAGACGACGCGCAGTGCATTCCAGACAAGCATCACACGGCAGGGTTTGTGGTTGAGACAGTTTCCGTGTCGGAAGTGGGATATTTTTTGCCGATATTTTAGAGTTGTTTTTGTGTGCTGCCTTTAGGACAGCAGGCTGAGCAATGACAACACCTTCTGAGGCACAGTATCTCACGCTATGGCATTAAGTGTGGGCTGACCGTGTGGGACTGTGACGGTGTGGGATAGAACCTTAAAAGATGTACTGGCCAAGAGCTAACCGCACAGGGCCCTGCTTAGCTTCTGAGATCAGAAAAGAACTGATGCATTTTCGGGAAGGAGAGAGAGGTGGAGGGTTCAGAAGGGGTGCTGATGCCATGACTTCCACAAGGGAAAATCTTTTGCCCCTTCTAGAGCCTCTCAGTTGAAATCTCAAGGGACGCAAAGAAGCAAGGAATACTTTCCCCAGCTCTTCATGTTTTTCCTTACAAAAAAATGTCAGACAGCCAAGGGCCGAGGCTCTGACTGCAGATGATGCATACAAGCCACTCTTACATTGTCCCTCATTGCTCTTTCCGCAAATCCACCATCTGTGGAGACCGACCTTGCAAGTCCGTCACTTCACGGTTTTCTTGGAGCTGAACCGTGGTCTTCTCTGAGCCAGAATGATGCTTATCTGAGTTTTCATTGGACCACTGTCCCTTTCCTTTATGTAACTGTTTGTGTTTTGGCAATAATAATAATACAATCTATACTTTTAAAATCAGAAACAATGGAATTAAAAGTTATAGCGATATTCAGGAGAAAGCCATTTTCTGAAAGTTGGATATTTTGCCGTCATCGGGTCTATGTTGGTGTTAGAATCCACTGACTGGCATCTCTAAGCCTGCTGTAGTACTTTCTTTTCTGAACAATGCAGGACCAGTTAAGAATACGTTTTGACTGGTCTGAGTCAGTGCTGTCTGGAAAAACACAGGTTTGTAGATAGCTGCTTTAAGTTGATCCTTTTACACTACTTACAGGAAAAAAAGTAGGAAGAGTTATTGAAAATAATTTCTAAAACTTTTAATGATCTTGGATACAATCCTTTTTCCCTTTAATTTTCTGTCAAAAATTTTTACCTCACTTAGTAAAATATTCTGAAGACCTCAGATAATTCCATTGTGCCAATAATTTTCCTTTTAGATTTGGTCTTTATCTAGACAAATGACAGTTTAATGGCCAGTTTTTCATGCTGCTTTGTGATAATTTTCACTATGAGCATTCATTTCATTTCACTGTGTATTATAACTCTTTAACTTACAGTTTTAAGGATCTAGGATGACATTTTTGAGATTTGCTTCTCGTGTCTCCTTTCTTACATTCCTTGAGCTGTTAAATCTGCTTTGCTAACCTGAGTATGGAGTTTAAACAACAGCTACTCCATTTGTAGTCCTTTCTGTGTTTGCGGGCAGTTCCTTTTCCATGTCTTCCTAGGCCTTTTTGTCTCACGCTCATCTTTTAATTCTGGCTGCACATTACCCCTGGATCTATGTAACTCACATGTAATTAACTGGACATATCTTATAGCTGTCAAAGTTGACACCACTCTAGGCCAAGGCTTTATAATTCAGATGATCCTGTGAAACATATGGGTCACCAGGACTGGAGAAAAGGAAGGGACCAGGGAACTAAAATATGTCTCAGCCTTGGGGACCGGAGGGGTGGCTCAGAGCTTAAGAGCACTGGCTGAAATTCTAGAGGTCTTGGGTTCAGTTCCCGCAACCACGTGGTGGTTCATAACCATCTGTAATGATATCTGGTGCCATCTTCTGGCATGCAGGCATACAAGCAGGCGAACACTGTATACATAAATAAATAAGTCTAAAAACTGTCTCACTTTCAGTTAGTAAACAGTTTGACTTGCATGTACGCCTACCCTTCCACATGCATGTGCACACACATACACATGTATGTCTACCCTCCACATGCATGTGCACACACACACCCATGTATGCCTACCCTTGGTCACATGCATGTGCACACACACCCATGTATTCCTATCCTCAGTCACATGCATGTGCACACACACCCATGTACGCCTACCCTTCCACATGCATGTGCACACACACCCATGTATGCCTACCCCTCCACATGCATGTGCACACACACCCATGTATGCCTACCCTCGGTCACATGCATGTGCACACACACCCATGTACGCCTACCCCTCCACATGCATGTGCACACACACATGTATGCCCACCCCTCCACATGCATACACAAACGAGAGTGCACACAAACAGACTTTAATTTTGTCTCCTATCATTTTACTGCTATCACTTCTTGTTACTTAGCCTCTTCCTCTGCCCTTTCTCCATGTATTGCTTTATTTTTTTTATATAAAAATCATTATTGTTTACTTTTTCCTGTCATTCCTCTTTCTTCTAATTCTTTCCCCGGTATCATGAATGCTAAGCTCAACCCAGGAACCCCTTTCTTTTGAGCATTCTTATCAAGCTTGATATTGATTTGAGATGGATCACAAGAGGATCAAATTTATAACTCATTGTTATTATGAATAGGCATGGTAAATGAGACGTTAATGTTAAGGAGATGAAAGTATCTATTTAAAAATGCTGTCATTTTTAGGTGACAAGGTGGCTCAGTCGGTAAAAGCAGTTGTCATAGAGACTGACTACCTGAGTGTGATTTCAGAACTCATATAGTGGAGAGAGAGAGTCAACTCCCTAAGGCTGTCCTCTGGTATATGGACGCTGTGGCACGTGCATCCACATCCCCCCACTGATAAATAAAGACGTGAAAAACAATTAAAAATAGCATCAGTTGGCTCCTCTATTAAACTGGTTTTAGCGAATAGTCGTCTTCATAAACTGATCTGCTCCAGGACCTTAACTGCCAGCGGCCATGTCAGCAAGTGGCAATTGAGCTTGGGAGTTTGGCTCATCAGGAAGCAAGACGCTGTGGGGTGAATCCCAGATAGGCAAGGCCCTGAGGGCTTTGGCTCCAGAATATCTCCTGCGACTGCTGTGCCTTCACATTGTTGCCACTGCCATTTTTCTCTGGTATCTGGCATGTTATGAATGGGAGTGGGGAAATCCCCACTCCCTTTAATGTAGTGTGATTATCTCATGGAAAAGTCCTGTTTTACTGGGCATTATGACTTGTGGATTATTATGAAGATGATTTTCTTTTAATCTGTGTATTTAATTAAAGTAATGATTTTATACAATATTAGAATTAGTTTCAAAAAAATTTTTATGATTAAGGACTTTTAACAAGTATAGCAAGGGATTATGATAGAGGTTAATTCAGTGAGGAAATTAATACAGGTAAAGATAGGATACAGTGTTACACCAGCCGTTGATAAAACAAGGGTTGCAGAGGGTAGAAAATAGGACCAAGGAAGTGTCAGGCAGCTAGAATTTATAAGTTTCTCTCGAGGAGCCGTATGGATTGGGATTGAGTTTAATGATGAAGGAAAACAATTGAGTCCCAGGAGCTAGGCTAACTCAAGTTCTTTTCATCTTAATGTTGGGAGACACGTTCACAGGTTTCAGTGTGCATCATAGGTGAAATGAGGCTTTAATAATGACTTAAGGTTAGATTAAGATGCTTTTGTTAATGACTTTGAGGCCATTAAATACAAAATTTTGGGGAACAAGTTAAAGTTTAGAAAAGCACACTTTTAATAGTTGAACAAGGGCCTCGTTGAGGTCAGGAAACAGAAGCAGTGGCAGCCTGGCTATTGCTGACTGGTTAGGACGTGTTGGCCATCAAAGGTGGTGATTAATGGTGACGATTATTTCCTTGTACCCATTTCTGCCCTCAACTTCCTGATATAAAAAACAAACACACAAAAAACGAAAACTGTTGATGAGTGAGTTTGCACCCTGAGGGTTTTACGTAGAGCTGACTGATTGCTTTTCATATATAAAAATTTAGATTTGTGATTCTTTTCTGATTTTTTTATAAGATTATCTTTTGAGATAAATAATAAAGCACCTGATTCTTTGTAACTGCAAAATGCAGTCTGCCAGCAAAAGAACTGGCAGAGAAAAAATATCTTGCTTGTTTACACTCTGTTAATCTCTAACAAGTAGCTTGGACATGAATGTATGTGGGTTCTTGGGAATAATTTATTTTTCATCTGTAATATGTAAAATGTTTAGTCATGCAAGGGAAATGAGAAACATTTTGCTTTTCACCTGTATGCATTGTAATCATTCACTTGAAAAACGAAATGCAACCACGAGGTAATTTTTATATTGCTTGAAAGATTTTGCTGGGATGTATGAGCTAGAAAGGAAAAATAAAGACAGGGAGATGCTGAGTGTGTGTGTGTGTGTGTGTGTGTGTGTGTGCGTGCACGTGCGCGTTTTTGTGTTTCCTTTTCTCGCCAGCCCCAAGAGAGATACGTTTTACTTCCTCAGATATAAAAGTCAAATTGAGAGATTAGTGGGCTGATCCTGTGCCTCTAGCTTTCCCCAGTTCCTGAGCTGAGGAAGGCTGGTCCTCACAGCAGTATTTTCCTTAAAGGAAGAGCCATCAAGCAATCTGTGGATTGGGTCCTTTGGCTTTCCTGAAGCCTTTCCCCCTTCCCCCACCACAGTGACATTCTGAGTGAGTTTCTACAAGAACACAGGCACACAAAGCATAAAGCTTACAAATCCATTAGGATTTGGCTTCTTTTCACTTCCTGATTGCTTTTGTCTTCGAAGTGCTTATTTAAAACAAGCGAGGGTAATGGCAGTCGCTCCCTTTCTCCTCTGTCCTCTCCCCCAGTCTCCCCCAGTCTTTATTTCCAGGGCGATAAGAAGTTCGTGTTCTCTGCAAACAGTTCAGCTGCGACCGGGAACTGTAATTTGTGTTGGTAGGTTTTCTTTGTGGCTCTGAGAAAAGGCGACTGTCTGCTATAATGGCTTGTACAGCCACAAGAAAATCACTGTTTATGACCCTTAAAAGAAGATAAAGTCTGCTGTTTCTTCTAGCTTGTTTTGAACTTTCTGTAGTAAGCTGTTCCTTAGAGCAGAATGGCAGGCAGCTTAAGGGCAGACAACACAAGAAGGTTAGATCTGGGCTTGAATTGCTAATCCATCATTTACTGAGAGGCATCAGATAAATGACAATCTAAGTGTAGTGTTTTTTTTTTTTCTGTATCAAATAGTTATTTGTGAAGACAAAAATGAAATAGCCCCTGGCAAAGACATATACTTTGATAAACTCTAACTCTGATTAATATTGTCAAAATAATACAAATTAGTATTATGCATTCTATTTCATATATTATATGGGATTGAAAATAATATTAATTTGCAAGCCATTTATATTTATTGTTTTCAAGTATTTATTTTTTAAATTTATTCTTTTTTTTAGCTTTCTCACCTTTGGATTTTCTCGTCTGAAGGAGTACTACAGGATCATTGCCACTACCAATATTCAGCAATCATAGATAATTTTTGATGAACTAGAATAATGTGAGGCTGGGTTCTTTGGGAATTAGTCAAACAGTGCTGGCTATTATGTACATTTGTTCTTTGCACTTAGGTGTCTGCCCAAGATCTTTATGGAGGCTATGGAGTCCACTAAATAAAAGAGACTTGGAGAGAGAGAGAGAGAGAGAGAGAGAGAGAGAGAGAGAGAGAAACTTAGAAGCAGGCCAAGTTCTTCTTATGATGGGAAATTGTAGTAGGAGGTTGCTGGTTTGTTCCCGGCTGTTCAGACTTGAAATAATCACATAGAAACTATATTATTTAAATCACTGTTTGGCCTATTAGCTCTAGCTTCTTATTGGCTAACTCATATCTTAAATCCATCTCTATTAATCTGTGTATGGCCACGAGACTGTGGCTTACCAGGTAAAGTTCCAGCGTCTGTCTCTGGCGGGGCTACATGACTTCTTACTGACCCTGCCTTCTTTCTCCCAGCATTCAGTATAGTTTTCCCTGCCTAGCTCTACTCTGTCCTACCAGGTCAAGCCAGTTTCATTAGACATTAACCAATAAAAGCAGCATATAGAAGGATGTCCCACATCAGCAAATGTCTCTGGGTTCTGGAGACTAGCATCTTTACTACATCCCAAACACCAATTAGACACAACACTGTCAACATTTTACAGCCTAGGCTTCTTCATTGCTCAGGTTTATTTTTTTTCCTCAAGAGAATTGCTTCAATTATGTTCTCTTGCCTAAAAGCATATCTGTTTCTTGATGAGTAAATACACCCTGTGGGTGTGCGTGTGTGATATACTCGATGATACATCCTGGGTAGTCCTACAGTGGCTGTTTTTACACTGCATGGGCTAATCTGGTAGCATTCAGTTTACAAGCCTGGTGCAGTCTAAGGTGAGAAGTCAAAATCAGGGAGGCTGATGATGTAACTCTAACTCTTGGTCTGTGGCTGAAGACAGAAAAGGCTGAGGGACCACTGATGAAAGGCTGGGAGTCCCAAAGCGGGAATTGTGGGATTATGTCTGATAGCAGAAAAATAATCAGGCCCTGGAAAATGGGGAACGATCCCAAGCCTTGCCTACCATGAGGCTGCTGCTCTATCAGAGTCTCCCCTTTCTTTTGCAGTGTTCTCCCTGGTCCCCAACTATCTTCCATGCTGTCCTGTCTCCAGCTGACCCAGCACACCTAATCTCTGCACTGCCCTTCTGCAGTGAATCACACTGCTCTCCACCTACCCGCTAGAGGCAGGGTCTTCCTTTCTCTTTCACATCCCTTCACTGTCGCTCATCAGCTAATTATTTAGGTCTTCTTCATTTTCCATGGTACAATCTCCTCATGCATAGCCTTCACTCTACCTGCACAGAACCTAACCTCTGCGCTCTGTCACCTAGATTATTCCAGTAGCCTCCCTGACGGTTGTCAGCTTAGCTGGGGTGCAGACTGCTTAACATTTCTGCATGTGCCTGGGACACTAATTCCAGAAGTTAGCATTTGAATCACGAGACTACATAAATCATAGGATTTTACCTGATACAGGCGGGTATCATCTCTCCCAAATAGAGGCCTGAATAGAACAAAAAGGCGAAAGAATAAATTCTCTCTCCTTGCATTAATACTTGAGATTAGATGCTAATTTTTATCCCTAAACTTTGACCATAGCTTCTTCACTTTTCACATAAAATATCATGAGAATCATCTTCTGTGACCCCAAAAGCCAATTCTATCTATCTATCTATCTATCTATCTATCTATCTATCTATCTATCTAATGTCTCTCTGTCTTTACTTGGCCCTACATCTTCCATTGGTCTTTGGTTTTGTTTCTTGGGGATTTTTTACCGCTCTTTTTCTCCTAATAATTTTTGTGTTGTTTTTATCCCTTCTCTCTGTCTAGCAGTATGGTGATCTTTCTAAAATGGACTTTCAGTTATCTTCTCCTAGTTACATAGCTTCATCCATTCAGTATTTTCCATTTTGTCTAACAAGCAAAATCTTTTCATTGCTTACTTTGTATTCAGTTGTATGTGCTTTTCTTTGCTTCTCTTCTTTGAACAGAAGCGAAGATCAGGTGTTGTGTGTCCTCAGTTTTATATTTCCCAAAGTTTGTATCAGAGTAGCTTGCTACACTCAACACCTATAGAAAACTACCAAATAGAACAAGTGCTAGATCCTTCACATTTCTCAGGGCATATATAATGATGAAAGAAAGAAATATGCTGGGAAACATCGACAACAGGAAGCTGGCCCGCCCTCAACAATCATATCAAAATTTCTCCTGTGTTATTTACACATTCGTAAGTCTGAACTTATCTGAAAATATCAATCATCAAAAGCCTAGTAATCACATGGTTCATATTGGAGAGATGATAACCTCTTTCTAGTCTCACACTTTTCCAGAGGGACTCCAAAGGAGGCAGAGGTGGGAGGGAGTCCACAGAGCTAACAGCAACAAATAGGACAGACAGGATGACTCGGTGGGGTTTAGGACTCTCCATGGACAGCTAACGAGCATTTAATGAGCACCCAGAGGGGTTTGCTGTTCCATACTGTTGCTCAGGGACCATTTTCTCTTGGCCAAGACTACTTGGTAAATCTACACAGCCAAGTGGCCTTTTGCCAGGGTTCAAACAGACTTTCGGTCTTGTCAATTCCTCCTGCCCTCTCCCTATTTCTGGGACTGGAAAAGAGGAAATGAGATAGGACAGAGCTCACATTTGGGCCTGATTCAAGCACTATTTTGTAATAAAAACAGAACTCCACACTGTTTCTCTTGAAGAGATGAAAAGTTTTGTGCACAGAATTCGTGACTCATTCCCCCTTGGACACAACTATGCTCCTTCTGGGGTGGAGACCTTGGATTCAAGTACAGCTGGCCAAGTTGGAGAAAGAACTTCAAGCCAGTTCTGGGAAATGACTTTACAGCTTCCCACTGATGATGAGAAATAAGTTTCTCTTTTTGCAAAGGGTTAGAAGCATAAGCATATTACTCAACAGCAAAGTTGGGCCTAACCAGGGAATGCTTGCATGGTTCTTCCATGACCATTAAAGTCACTTTTGTTTTTAAATGTAAGTTTCTACATTCCTACATTCTTTTCCTTTTTATAAAAGTGATTTATTTTTAGTGTCGCTCATGTGTGTGTGTGTGTGTGTGTGTGTGTGTGTGTGTGTTTCTGTGTTTTTTGTGTGTATGGGTGCCTGTGGAGGATAAGGGAGAACAGCAGATTCCCTGGAACTGGAGTCATAGGCAGTTGTGAACCCCTGACTTGAGTGCTTGGATTTGAATTCTGGATACTTGGAAGAACAAGAAACACTCGTATCCACTGAGTCATCTCTTCATCGTCCCCCTTACGTTGTTCTTCATTGTTTGAGAAAGTCATGCAAGCATATATCACATTTGGATCACAGCTGACTCCATTCTCTCTCCTCTCATTCCTCCCCATCTCCTCACCACTTTGCTCAGTTAACTTTATGTGTTCCGAAAACAAAATGAAACAACAACAACAACAAACACCCTCACTACGTCTACTTAGTGCTGCTGTATGTGTGTGAGTGTAGGGCCATCTGCTGGAGCCTGGGTAGCCTTTTAGCCCCCGAATCATTGAAGAGAACTGATTTTTCCCTTCCCCAGTAGCCATCAGTTGCCAATAGCCCCTCAGCTAGTGAGTGGAACTCCATGAGACCTCCATGCTGAGAGTTCAGGGATCATCATGGAAGAGGGGGCCAGAAAGACTGTAAGATCCTGAGGTATCAGATATCTGCAGAGAAACCGCATTTGAAAAACAGGCCGGTGCCAGTGCCTGCATGATCTCACTCTGTCTGTGACTCCATGCATAGGACTTGCAGAAGATCGTGGCAGCTGAACAGACAATCAGTAAGGAAGCAATCTCATGTGCAACTGTCTAGCAGCTAAACCCAGCAGTTTTCAATGGTGCATGTGTAGCTACCACATGTGTGTGTTCATTAGTATTCCAGGAACTAAGGGAGGCACACAAGCTAGAATGTGTCATTCATTCTGGTCATATATTTGACATGGGAGATGGATTACAGCTCAATCTACATTTTTCTGAGACATAGAGGGTATTTACTTAACCCTATTTAGTGACTAAGTGAAACTTTGACAAAGGTAGAAAGGCTCACTAAGAAGAACTGGCATGTAATAGAATCTCAGTGAGGAAAGAGATGTTGACAGAACAAAGCTAGTAGCAGTCTCTTGAGCATCTCTTCTTGCTTTCGTAAACACAAAACATGTTCTGGTTTAAGTTTTTGTAGTCTGTGGGTTCCTGTAGTCTGTGCAGTTCTTCAGAATCCCTTCGCACCATGCCCTCATACTGGTAATTGAGAACTCAGAAGGAAGGTAATTTTCTTCTTTCTCTAACTGATGTGAAGTGGACCTTGAGATGCTCATTATGGTTTAGGTTCCTATGTGACTGGTAACCAAAGCATTTTCAGATGTCTGGCTAAAATCCCTTAATAGCACCTATACAGCTTGACAATTTTCAGGACAAATCCTCTTTAAGTGAAAAATAAACAAGGATTTTAGAATCCTTCCTTCTGTTTCAGACAGAAATTCCAGCTGTTTGCTTCTTGCTTCTCAACAACAAAAAGAAAACAAGAGACTGTATTCATTTACAGTCCATAAAGCTTGATGTTTGTCTTTGCAGGATGCTTCTGTTGCATGTCCTACCTGGCCAGTGCTTCGACCTTACGCATAAGTTCTCTCATCCCCGAGTGCTTCTCTAGCCTCCTCTGACTCTCTGAGCTCAAGTCTTCATACTTTCCCTATTGCTCTTCACTTCCTGTCTTGGCCTGCTGATGGACAATGCTGCCAGAGTTACCTTTATAAACACCACATAAGTGTATCTGCCTCAAACCTGCTTGAAACTGGTTACAAGTCCCTCATGGTTTGCGAGAGTCTACAAAATAAAAATATCAACTCCTTGGTTCTAAGGTTTGCAGTGAGCCTCTTTCTTTATTGGATTTTAATCAACTGGATCCGATCTAGGAGTAAATGAGGCTAAAATGAAACATTTAATGGCTGCTGAAAATGGTACAACTTGGGCATGGCAGGGGCGTGATGAACTGAGAGGCTGAAATGCAGTCGAAAGCTTTCCTGACGTCAGGATGAGCCACTGAGAAACTAGGCTTCCTTTCCTTTTGTTTCAGGGTAAGGGCCCTGAGGATTTGGAGCACTTTTGGATAAGACTGCAGGGCTTTAAGATATTTCTGGCATTAAAACTTCTTTAAATTTCAAGGGAGCAACCTATTTGATTCTGGAAACATGGTGAGCTGGTCTTGTAGACCAGAAGGTCATAGGATAGAGTGACCTTTCTTTTGTTTCCTGTTCTTGGGACACTGAGCTGGGATAATGAGGAGGGGCTATGTCCTTATCCATGTCTCGTTGAAACAGGAAATATTTTGTCTTTTCAGGTGGGGAATAGATGGCTGAAAGGCTGTGGTGAGGACCTAGGAAATCAGTTTTCCCCACATCACTCTATTATATATTTTAAGATTAGGGATGATGCTTGTGGTTAGGTGGTATGTGCCCTGATGGCAAGACAGGTTGAAAAAGCTGCTGAGATGCTTAATGAGGGTTGAAAAACATGGATGCTGAGTTGGGCTTTGTCACCAGCATTCCCCAGATATACAGGTTGAGTTTTGGAACACAAGAAAATACCAGCCAAGCTATTCTACTAAACAGACACCACTGACCTTCCAGTTAAGAAAACATAGTAAGACTGTGGAGATGGATGCTATAAAATAATCC
Source organism: Microtus oregoni (assembly GCF_018167655.1). Classification (NCBI taxonomy): domain Eukaryota; kingdom Metazoa; phylum Chordata; class Mammalia; order Rodentia; family Cricetidae; genus Microtus; species Microtus oregoni. The sequence goes on along the minus strand of NW_024543060.1, from coordinate 36,276,673 downwards.
CTCAGAGCCATTTTATAGGTAAAACATGTTGATTTTCATTTTCTGAGGTAGTCAATGTCATTAAAAAGTGTTTTTTCAAACAGTGAGATGCTCCTTTAAGGGGTGGAATACATTGCAAGAGGGGGGATTATACAACTAATAAAATTTATTACTCAATCATGTTTAATAGTACTTGGAGCTAAGTGCCAATTCCCCTGGAGAAGGCCTTGCTTCTTCTTGGGAAGTGACAGTTTCCCCAGGATTGTAAGGATATGGATGGCAGTTCCAAGGCTTTGGTGTTATCCCTCCAGAGAGTGTCCTACCTTCCAGTCAACATCTTGTGAGTAAGAGGGTGAGGGAGGGTGTGCGGCTAAGAAGCTGCCATCTACTGTGGCTCACACCATATGTAATGTCCACGTTTTCCTTGGCAAGCATGGAGGTAAGGAAGATAGCATCCGTGTAGACTTAGAAAAGCACCCTTTCCCTGAGAGCACATTCCACAGACACACTAGAGATGAGGCAGCTTAAACTATATAGTTATCTGATGGATAATTAATCATATTTTCTGTAGGTCAGATGTCTCGCATGAGCAGAAACATTCAGGGCAGTATGGCCTTTCACATCTTTCACACGTGGGCCAGACTTTAAAAGGGAAAAGCTATAATCTCTCCTCCCCATTATTTATCATGAATATTAATTTCATCATTTTAAGTGAAGAATTTTATTATAGCAGTATACAGTAGGACCGAAATTCAAGCAAGTAAGTTGGTAAAGACTCCTAACGTCTACTTGTTCTCTCACATCCCCGAAGACAGTAAAATGCTGTGATTTGACTGTAACACTTGAGGGTCAAGAACCCTCTACAGTGCTCCAGCACTTTTACCACAACACAAGACCAATACTTCATGCGGCCTCGGTCCATCCCGCTGCCTTTTGCAGCTCATGCTCCTTGCCTAACTCTTAACCTTGTCTTCATACTCACTTGGTATAATTACACTCCTGATTCTTAAAATGAGCTACGACAAAAGTCACCATCATAAAGAGGTTCTTAGAAGATAGGTCAACTTGAAAAAAATCACATTTTATCCCCTTTATCACATTGGTTATGAAACCTACTTGTCCCCAGGAGATGGATGTTAGGACATCCATGAGTCAGTCTTAGCCACAGGCCAAAGGAAGGGACACAACCAAGGTCTTTTCATAATCCTGTCTCTGCAGATGCTTTCACACTAGTTGAACATTATGAGTTCACTCAGGCTGTCCCTCTCTGTTGCCTACCTTCTCCACCCAATGTAGAATGTTTCTTCTGTGGTTCTTTGAGATTCTTAGTCCAAATCCTTCTCATTATGAGCTTAACGAGAACAAGAATGCTAGCACTTGGTTCTGGAAACTCTGAAGGTTTGTGGTGGAGGTCTCCCACTGCTACACCCTCAGTGACGCTGCCATTCAGACTTTTAGGGTACAACTGTCTCTTTGGTGAACTGAGAGAAGCCAGAGAGCTAGACTGCCCCTGAGCCTTGTCATTTTGTGCACTTAAGCAGGTCTAACTATTATTTTTATTATTCATTTTCATCTTCCTTTATATAGTCACATCTTACTTAAAAAAATCCAAAAGATACTTAAATATTTAAAAATCTAAACATAATAAAAGCAGTAAATGTTAAAAAATACCTGACATGCCTATGTATTCTGTGCAGTAGAATGTCTACTCTCAGCATATCCTATATTTCGTAACACAGGCATCATGACCACAGGAGTATGCGTGAACAGATTCAAGGGTCAAATAATTCAACACGATTTAGGACAGGAAAGAGGCTTCCACTTTTCCACTCTTCACAGGTCCGTTCTGGTTTTCAGGGACTACTTTTCTGTTTGATTGTGAGCATTGCTCTCTGATCTTGAACTACGTGTTCATCTGAGTTTGGCCTGGTTTCAGTTTCGTTAAAACTAAAGCTCTCCATTTTAGTTTCATTTCCTCTTGCTTTGATGAAATTTGGTGACAAAAGGTTTATTTAGGTGATCAAGGGTTTATTTAGAACAGAGTTCCAAGTTACAGCCCATTGTTGTGGGGAAGTCAAGGGGGCAAAGAAGTTATAACACCTGCCCAGGCACGTTGTATCCACAGATAAGACAAAGAGGAATGGAGGAATATGTGCATGCTACGGCTCAGTTCGCTTCTCCACTTTTATACAATCCAGGATCCCACACACAGGGAATTGTGCTTTGGATGCTGGGGCAGTCTTCTGGCTAATCAAGATAGTCCCTTACATAGATTTCCACAGGCAAACCTACACAGTCCCTTACTCAAAAGCATTAGGCTGGTGTGCCTATTTTCCCAGTTCTCCCAGAATGTTACAGAGCTGGTGCCGGCTTAGAAATCTATATGATAAATTGATGAATGGTATGCAAGGGATGTCTTATAGCTTCCGGGCTACAATCTTCTGCACAGCTCTAGCTGAGAAGAGTCGGAGTATGTTTAAAAGATTTCTTCATAAATGAATCTCTGGCCTCATGCTGGGATGGGGGAAGGGCAGTTGCCTGAGTGTGCTAGGTGGAAGAGAGGATCTGAGGGTTCCACTTCTCACAGACTTTCAGATGCCCTGCTTGCCTAGCTTGCTGAGACAGTTGGTGTCTCCAGTGACTGGGTTACTCTGGTTTGACAGGAAGAAACAGCTTGATTCATGGTCACCTTCTTGCCTCCACCCTTGGTGTTCAGCTCTCCCGGCTCCTTACTGTCTGTTTTCCCAGCACATGGAAACGTCTTTCTTACTGCTTTATCTTCTTGCATTCTTGCGGGCTTTGTATTGCTTACACATCTAGTTGCCACGACAGACTACCTGGCAGAAGAAGCTTAAAAAAAGAAGGGAGGATTTAATTGGGCTTGCCGTCCCACAGAATGCAACCCATCACATCCAGGAAAACTGTGGTGAGCCATGCTGTGGTTGCAGTCACACAGCAGACGGTGATGAAGGCTCGGGCTCCACTTCCTTCCTCCTCTTCATTCAGCCCAGGGCTGCAGCCCGTGAAATGATACAGTCCGCGTTTAGGGCAGGTTTTTCCTTTACATTAACCCAGTTTTAGATAATCAATCACAAATATGCCCAGATGATGTTTCCAAGGTGATCCTGAATGCCCATCAAGTTGACAATTAAGATTACCCAAACTGTCTGTTGAGATCAGGCTGTGCCCTTCTTTAAGTTACTGTGATGACTACAGCCCTTGGCTAGATCTAGAAACAGCAGCATCTCCCAGTCACCACCCAGCCCGCAGAGACAGATACATTGTTTTATTCTGAGGAAAGAAATGAAGTCACCCTATAAGCTTACTGGAGGTTAATCGTAACCACAAGAGTACATGGGCATGTTAAAAAATCACATCAGGGAAACAAGACCCAACAGTGTATCAGACCTGCTACCAAAGGAACAGTTGTAATTTTTACTTGGACCCAATAAAGTGATAGACACCTACTTTTGAGTTAGAACAGTACTACAGCTGTCCTTTCTCCTGATACCTGATGCGTGCATCAAGGACTGTGGACTCTCGGTCCTAGACCTCTGGCTCATCTCTGTACCCCACTGCTAACACAGCCTTTCCAACTGCCTGCCCATTCATGTGTTTGCCTGTCTGGATATGATCTTTATAAGTTTGAGATTAGCAATCAAATCCAGCCATACTTGGCCTCACTAACATTTGTTTATATCCGGTTTTTGTTCAAGAGGATTAATTTCTTTCCCTTTCAATCACTCTCATTGCTTTCACAAGCACAGTCATATAATTTTAATCATCATTTTCCTCATTAGTGTGATAACCAAAGCAGGAACTGACACAAAGAAAGCCGGGCTGGGCAGCATGTTTCTCGTCTGTGAATTGTTCCTGGCTGAATACAGCAATAGGATGGGCAGTCACATCACAGGTAAGCACTCACACACAAGTCTTGGCTTTGCTTTGCTGAGTAAGGATAACACCAACAGACATGTGAAACCGAACAGGAAAAGCCCACATGGCCTTAATCTATATAAGGAACTATAGGCAACTAATAAATACTGAGAGCAGGAGAAATAGTCTTTCTCAGGAATGAGAATATATCAAATAATTTTCCAATACTAAATGGTCAGCCCTGGAAACATACAAATAGCATGCATACTGAGCAGATCGTATCCAGGAATACATATGTATATTTATTTGTATATATGCATGTAATAACAATTGATGACTAGAGAGGCCATGAATTTGAAAGAGAGCAAGGAGAGGTATATGAGAGGCTTTGGAGAAAGGAAAGGCTAGGGAGAAACGATGCAATTATATTATAATCTAAAAAATAAAAGAAAGGAAAACAAAACAAAAAGTAGAGACCATCATACACCAACTCTTTTGCAAACTGATCATTTCTCTTTGCATATATGTGAAGTCTTTCCATGACATACAAATCATGCATTTTTTTCTCTCTAAGCACAATTTTCATATTGTTTTTAATTTTCTGGAAAAGGATTCTAATAAACATGCTTTGATATACTCTTCTGCTTATTGGTTACATATTCCTGAAAGATTTTTTTCTGGAACTAGAATTCTCAGCCAAAGAGTAGGAAGCCTTCAGATACTGAGAGACACGACTGAACTGACTTTCTAACAGGTGTCATCCATTCATTCTTTCTCACCAGTTAAATATCAGAATGTCTTTGTTTTTGTCTCCATGACTGGGCTTATTTTTTTCATTTTCATCTTTGCCTTTCTGATACACAGAGTGTTGTCTCTGTTTCCATCTTGTGTGTTTTCTGTGAAGTGGCGTTGCTCTTTGCTCTTACTTCTTGTGGTTATGCACAGATGCCTTTCCCCCTCTTTTTGATAAAGAGTTGAGAAAGAAATTGTTCAGCCTTAAAGTTTTCAACAAATCTGGATACTTGCTCATTGAAAGGCAGGTTCCCTTGGTGACCCCAATGACCTAGGTAGCTCCCTTATCTTCAGCATCTACTGGTTCTGCCATTCTCTATAGAGAATATTCTGGAAATATTTGATACATGAGGGCTCACAGGCTGTCGCCCAGGTGCCTGTTTCTGTAGGGTCTTCTGAGAGTGTTCGGATAGCCCAGTAGCCAGCACTTCTAGCTCCAGGGAAAATAATCTGTCTCTCTTTTGCTTTTGCCCAAACTTTGGGAAATCATGTGCGCTCCTTACATTAATATACTGGCTACAGATAAATTGCTGAGGTTTGCAGTAACTTAGAGTGGAGATGTGAGCGGAGAACCTTTCATTGGTTTGAGAATGTCCCAGCTTTACCACTACAGCAGTAGTCTCAGGCTTCAGTGAATTTTGGGAGGGAAAAGTAGATCTTTTTCCTATTTCATGGCTTTACTGAATCTGAAGCATGGAATTCTACTGTTAAAATGGTTCTTGGACATGAAGAAGAGTTAAAACCCTGAAAGTCACTTTGGCTAATAGGGATGGTGCTGCCAGATAACTTTGTCTCCCTCTGTTCCCCATCTATATAATTAGGAGATGCATTTGCAATGCTAATCTGAGATTCTGAAGGAGTGAAGTTCCCAAAGCGGCAACCAGTACCTTGGTGATAAGCTGAACAATGGTATCTCAAGGATGGCTGTGTCCCTGTCTGATGGAGGAAGGTCATTGGTTAAGTAATAAAGAAACTGCTTGACCTCATAGGTTAAAACATAGGTGGGAGGAGAAAACAGAACAGAATGCTGGGAGAAAGAAGCTGAGTCATGGAGTCGCCATGATTCTCCCACTCCAGACAGACGCAGGTTAAGATCTTTCCTGGTAAGCCAGCTCGTGGAGCTACACAGATGATTAGAAATGGGTTAGATCGATATGTAAGAACTAGCCAATAAGAAACAGGAACTAATGGGCCAAGCGGTGTTTAAAAGAATACAGTTTCCGTGTAATTATTTCGGGGCATAAGCTAGAGCTAGCCATGTGGGCGGCCAGGTGCCAGGGAAGCAGCCCCGCTGCTCATATTACAACACCTGTCCCTGGAATCTGGAAATCTGTGACGTTAACCAAAGAGATTCTTCAAGTATGGTTAATTTATGGACTTTGGGGTGCATACATTGTTCTAGGTTACTTCCATGGGGTCAATATACTTCTAAGAATACTTGTTTGAAGAAGGCAAAATATAAGTAATACAAGATGCAAGGATGGAAGTAAGATGTTGAGTGATGTTTCGTTATTGATTCTACCAAGAATTCTTCTTCTATCAAGAATCGTGACCTTAGGCAGTCTGGCTTGTAGAACTGGAGAAAACACGTGAAACGATTCAAGTCTTAGAGGCTTTGGAAGAAAACATCCATGCTAACATGTTGATTTTAGTCTATGGGACCCATTTCTGAGTTGTGAAGGAAAACATGTGGATCATTTAAAGTTTGACACTGTTTATGATAATATGATACAACACCAGCAGGAAACTAATACAGTGTCCACATTTCCTTTATCTCTCACTCTTGTTTCTTGAGATTACATTTCCAATAGACAAATCCAATGTCTGTTACTTTGTCTCAGAGACTACATTGGGAGGTGGTTCTCAGCCTAAAAAAAAGAAGTAACTGAGCTCTTACTGAAAGATTCTAAGTTGGATTTATTCTACAGATCAAGCACCAGACACATGATCATGGTTCATTATTGATTCTTTCAAGAATTGCTCTTCTATTAAGAAAGGAAGCCTTTACTTGAAGGTGTTCAAGTGTCTACAGAGAACATTGGAAGCCAGTATGTTAAGCCGGAGTACTTTTCATCTTAGTGAATTGCAGGTGAGGTCCCCACCAGACAGGGAAAGGAAAGTTAGCCATTTGTTTCTGTGGTTGATGTGGTAGGTAGCAAAGACAGCAAGAGCCAGGCACTTGACCTCATATCTCTTTGGGTCATGTGACTTCTCCTGCAGCAGGCATGAAGCCCACTTAGAGCCTCTTTGACCTCTGTCTTTCTAGTGATGTCATTACTCTGGACTGCCTCTTATGCCTTCTTCACACATCTGTAGACACTAGGGGACACCTAAACATCATCTGATTGTGAAGTCAGCCCTCTTGACAGAAAGAGTGATGACAAAGAAAACGGGAGGTTGTGAGATTGTTTCTGTCTGTATCTCTGTCTGCCTGTCCATCTGTGCACAATATATTTTAGTGGAAGTGGAACGGGGAGACAACAATGCCTCAGAACACATAAAAAGTCACAACTGAAGAAGACGTCCATTCCAACCACTTTCCCACCTGTGGGAACCATTTCCTAGTGAGCAAAGCCATTTATTCTTTTAGTTCCTGTTCATGTTGTAAGCTCAGGGAGCCCAGAAGCTCCAGTTAGATAGCAGGACCTTTCTCTGGAGATGATGTCAGAGAAAAGAAGAAAGGAACTACTTCTTTCTTCATATCCTACTACTGTGTCATTGAACTAGAGCAGACGGAACCTTTATCTCCGAATGAGATTACCTGGGAGCACATATGAATTCCCAAAACCAGGCTGCTTCAGGTACTAACTTAATGAGATGACATCCTGCTATCTGAAAATAACCAGATAAACTCTGGGTGACTTTCACAGGGACAATCTGAAGTACTAGGAATAGTGGAACTTTTGCTCTTGTCTCTGAGAAGATATTCAAGGATGATTTGGGAGAAAACCCCACCGTTACCTGGACTATTTTAATCCTGGGAAGTCTAGTAATTGGTCTGCTTGAAGTTCTTTGCATCTGACTAGAAGCTGACAAGAAAAGTACAAAACCCTGCCATTTATATACTACAGTTAGGGACCCGGGGTCATGAGAATTTTTAAAGTAACTCTTCACTGAAGAGGCAGAACTGGAACAGTTGGCATTTGGCATATATTATTTTGAGACTTCTGTCACAATTCAGACAGAAACATTCTATTTTAGCATTCTCTAATACTCACGATTGGGACCATTATGTTTTCAACCAGGAACAGAAAAAAAAAAAAAGCGTGTGAAGTGTGTTGAGCCATGAAGATACCAGGAAAAAAATCTCACATATGGCACCCACTTCTTATCATTGCAGATATTCATACCTCTTGCACACATACAGTTGTCTGGAGTTTTGTAGCCGACTATGTAAGGAGCCTTTGCATACATAAGAACCACATTGGAGCGCCGGACAGAAATCTCAAGGTCCAAATCAGGAGCAGAAGGAGAGGGAGCACGAGCAAGGAACTCAGGACCGCGAGGGGTGCACCCACACAGTGAGACAATGGGGATGTTCTATCGGGAACTCACCAAGGCAGGCTGGCCTGGGTCTGAAAAAGCATGGGATAAAACTGGACTAGCTGAACATAGTGGACAATGAGGACTACTAAGAACTCAAGAACAATGGCAGTGGGTTTTTGATCCTACTGCACGTACTGGCTTTGTGGGAGCCTAGGCAGTTTGGATGCTCACCTTACTAGACCTGGATAGAGGTGGGCGGTCCTTGGGCTTCCCACAGGTCAGGAAACCCTGATTGCTCTTCGAGCTGATGAGGGAGGGGGACTTGATCGGGGGAGAGGGAGGGAAATGGGAGGCGGTGGCGGGGAGGAAGCAGAAATCCTTAATAAATAAATAAATTAAAAAAAAAGAAAAGGAAGAAATAATAATAATAAAAAAAAAGAACCAGAACTGACTGACCTGAAATCAGAGTGGCTACAGAAAATTGAGGAGCTCACAACTCTAAGTGTCATTGTATTTGAGAGCATTGGCTTTCTTCTGGGAGGAAGGATGCTGTGCAAGTTTATAGGATGAGTGTGGAAACCAGAGCATGTTAGGAAAGTTGTTACTTATTTAGAAGGATGAATTGACTCCCTTCACAGGGCAAGATAAAAATATCCTGCAGTTTGGGATAGGAAGGCTTAGTAGAGCTCGAAGATTTACAGAGTCAGGCAAAGACTACACTTTATGCTAGAAGATTCCTGGCCAGAGGTTTGCTCATAACTCTGGGAAGAGAAGGACCAGGTCAAAGGGAACCATGCTATTCTTGAGGGGAAGTCTGTGATGATGAGAATGACGGGAGGCATCCCCAGAAAACAAATAGTGGTGGTCACCGGAAAAATAAGTACATTTTTAAAGATATAAGTCTGATGTAAGTGCTCAGAAAGTCCACACTTTTTCCTTGTTCCCATCTTTTGGGGAAAGTGGTTGTATGAAGTATACTAAGGTATCAACAAATGTCAGTTCTAGAGATACAAAAGTTTCCATGAGATGTGGAACGGTGACTTATAAGGGAAGAAAACAGACAGAGTTGTGGCAGCCTACATGAGGCTTGTTCAGTGCTGCAGAGGGTGCCAGAGGAGTTGTGCATCGATTGTGAGGAGAGAGAGAGGCAGGTAGTCACTGTGACAAGGGAAATGACATAATAAACAACAGGAGCAGAACCTCGAAAATCTGCTCTTTTCTTTCATGTGAACATTGCTGGGGATATTCATACCTGGTTAATACCTCCCCATTCCCACCACATGAAGTGCACCAACAAACTGGACAAAAGAGTCACACAGCTGTCATTCAAGTGGCTATCTGATGAGTACCACCACCCGCTGATGCACTAGGCAAAGGAGATGCCCGTGGAGCTCCTTATGTACCTTTAGGATGCTCTCTCCATGTTCATTGAAATGACAACTTCAGTGCCATTTGTAACAAAACAGAAGCACCAGTACAAAACCTTGACAGCCAGGTGCAGAGGGGATACGGGACACAAATTCTTACATCTTTAGTCAGTACTATTGACAAGACACAACTTCAGTTTTTTCCTCAAGAGCCAAGAGATGAAAATGGAAACATGTGATATCTTCATTACATTAGAAAGAAATCAACATTTTCTGAAATTATCACTCTATCTCATAATTTACAAGACTGTTTTAGTAAATCACCAATGCCACATCAGACAGGGGTCTGAACTCCAAAATATAAAAAGAACTCAAGAAATTGGTCATCAAAAGAACACATACTCCAATAAAAAAAATGGAGTATAGACCTAAACAGAGAACTCTCAACAGAAAAATCTAAAATGGTTGAAAGACACTTAAGGAAATGTTCAACATCCTTAGTCATCAGAGAAATGCATATCAAAACAACTCTGAGATCCCATCTTACACCTGTAAGAATGGCCAAGAGCAAAAACACTGATGGCAACTTATGCTAGAGAGGTTGTGGGGTAAAGGGAACGCTTCTGCATTGCCGAGGGGAATTCATTGCTGGTACAGCCCTTTTGGATATCAGTGTGGTGATTTCTCAGAAAATTAGGAAACAACCTTCCTGAAGATCCAGCAATACCACTTTTGGGTATATATCCAAAGGATGCTCAATCATGCTACAAGGACATGTGCTCAACTATGTTCATAGTAGCATTATTTGTCATAGCCAGAATCTGGAAACAACCTAAATTCTCCTCAACCAAAGAATGGATAAGGAAAATGTGGTACATTTACACAATGGAGTACTACACAGCAGAAAAAAAAAACAATATCTTGAATTTTGCAGGAAATTGGATGGAACTAGAAAACATCATTTTAAATGAGGTAACCCAGACACAGAAAGACAATTATCACGTACTCACTCATAAGTGGTTTTTAAACATAAAGCAATAAAATCCAGCTTACGAATCACAATCCCAGAAAACTTAGACAACAATGAGGACCCTAAGAGAGAGACATAGATAGATCTAATTAATCTACATGAGAAGTAGAAAAAGACAAGATCTCTCGAGTAAATTGGGCACATGGAGACCTTGGGGGAGGGCTGAAGGTGGAAGGGAGAGGGAGAGACGGGAGCAGAGAAAAATGTAGAGCTCAATAAAAATTGATAAAGTAAAATGTAAATATAAGGTCAGAGAGATAGATTAGTCAGTAGAGTGCTTTCTTTACAAGCTTGATTATCCTCAGACTCCACATCTAAAGAGCTAGACATGGTGGAGCAGTCTTGAAATCCCAGGAACGGAAAGATGCCCCCAGCCTAGCCTACCTGATGATTCCTATGGGGAGAGACCACATGTGCTTGTCAGCTTTATCTGCCAGTTTGAAGCAATCGGGAGGAGAGATTCAGTTGAGGGAGTTTGTCTCAATCAGGCTGACTGTGTAAGGGTATTCTGATTATTAATTCAAGTAGGAAAACTCAACCTGCTGAGGATGGCGCCATTCCCTGGTTTCAGGACTCAGGCTGTATGAGAGCAGAGAGGGATAGCTGAATACCGAGCAGGAAAGCTGCGTGAATTAATTCCTTTCTCTCCAGTCTTGACTGTAGCTGTGAGCGGGACTAGCTGCTCGAGTCTCTGCTTTGGTGGCCCCTCAACAATGCGTTATGACCTGGAATTGTAAGCCAAATAAGCTTTTTCTTCTCAGGAAAAATTGGGCAGGGAATTTAATCACAGCAACATAAATTAAGCTATAAAGTCCCCTTTCCACAGAAAGAAGGAACACGTGCATGGAATAACACCCAAGGCTGTCTGCTAGCCTCCACACACACATGCTCATGTGTGCTTGCAGCTTTGCACACACAGTGATACCCATGCATGTGTATGTACAGTATGCATGCTCTCTCTCACACACACATGCAAGCATGCATGCATGCATGCACATACACACACTGTAAATACAGATGCTGCTAAAAGCATGCCCTTTCCTTTTCTCCCTCCCTTGCCTTGCTTGGAATCTGTTTGAGAAGGAGACTAATAAATTATGTAGGCTGCTTCTTGCAAATGTCTGTCCTAATTTGGATGATTAAGAGGTACAGGCAGGAAAAAAATAATGGTTATTATGGAATTATTAGTCATTGATGGATATTTGACATAATATCACATAGACATAGATTTACTTCATTTCACAAGTGCTTTATTTACAAGCCTTTTAATGATCATGGTCTGACTCTATATAATTTATAGCGGAGACGGAGAAGACAGTTTTGAAGCTGCCAAACGTGGATCCTCCTGTGGAGAGAGAGAACAATCAGGCCTTTGGGCAGGAATGTGGTGGGTGTCTTTCCTGAGTGATTCCATAGAGGACGCCCAAGGTAGAGTCAAGTGACCTGTGGTGACCTCTCTAGCTGATAACACAACCACCAGGGAGCTGCAGAATTCGGAAGGATTCTAGGAAGTCTCCCTGTCTACTTGTTTGTGCTGTTGAAATAGATAAAGCAATTAGACTGCCTCGATAGGTAAATGGCTTGTCAATTTCAATTTTTCAGAATTAATCTTCTCTGAGTTACACAAACACTGATAAATACAAACCTGCTTTTCCATTTTAACTAATTTAAAAGCTAACTGATTTTAGATAAAATGCTCTCCATAAGTAAATGTAAACTTTAGATCCCAAACAAAGAAAGAAAAACAACTTGAACTTTTATTTAGGGATGTTCCCTCTGAGAAAGTATTATCACAACACAGAATGCTCAAGTTTAGACCTGGTACTACATATTGAGTGAAGTAACTGAATATTTAAATTTTTGCATGTAAGGTTTTTATGTTGGGGGGAATAGAGGCGAGAGGAAGTTATTTTTTCTAATATTGTTTTTGTTTTGTGTTGTGTTCCTTTTGGTTTTTGGAAGAATAATCTCATCTTTGCAGCCCAGGTTGGTCTTAAAGTTAGTATGATGTGCCCAGGTTATTATTGAAACATTAATGATCAATCATCATTCCATCATGTCAAAGACCTGGGATTACCCTTGGCATGAATTACCACTTCTGTCTAATTTTCCTGCAACGCAGTTGCGAGGTTATAGAGGAAAATAAGTGGAAGTTAAAGGTCAGAAGTTGGGACCCTATGGATTTGGCAATGGAGTCCCTCCATTCCCACCTTAAGCATAATAGTTGACAATTACAGAGACCTGTGCTTCCTGATTTTAGCAGAGAGAAATTGACCGAGGCATGGAAGGACTATTAGAAGAGAACTGGATAAGTCTTGGTTGCTGAACCAAGATGTGTTTGGAAGGATGCTTCTATGGAGTTATCAGGAATCCACTCAATGTCTTTGATCAGTGTCCTTGAAAACAGTCAGCTCCAGTGTGGCTTGCCTACGTCTTTCATTCTCTTGTGGCTTGACACATTATCCCAGGAAAGGAACTCCAAGTCACGTGTCCTCCCTTAAGAGTTCTGTTGTGGAATATTTGTTTACAATATGTGTCATTGTGATTGGTTTATTAAAGAATGGACAATAGCTAGACAGATGAGAATAGGCAGAATTTCTGGGCAGAGACAAGAACTACAGATGAATCTAGGAGTGAGAGGTGCTAGAGAGGCAATGAAGAAGTCAGGCATATGGTGCAGAAGAGGGGTAACTGAGCCATGTGGCAGAACATAGATTAATAGAAATTGGTTAATTTAAGTTATAAGGGCTATTTGGGAAGAAGCCCAAGCTACTTCTAAGCTTTTGTGATTAATAAAAGTCTCCATGTCATCATTTGAGGGGCTGGAAGTCCAAAAAAGTACAACAAGAAAGCTGTCTACAGAGTACTCAACACAGATCTAGAAGACCAGAGCAAATGGTCCTCCAAAGGAAGAGCTGAAGTTAGTGACAGGATATGGGGGGTAGGAGCCTGGGTTGGTAACCGCTGTTGCGTGGCAAAGCAGAACTATTAATTTTATTTACTCTTGTCTCTCAATTTATCACCAAACACAAAGCCAACAGGGATTCAGGTATAAAGATGATACTCAGGTTAAGAATCTGCATCTGAGATGCATGTTTTTGATGTTCTGTTGTGTAAAGTTTTGGTGGAAATTTTAAAAGAAATGTCCTTGAGCTGGAAGAAAAACATAGACCGAAGAAAGTTTAACCAATGGCTGACACAGACTGACAGCAAGATATGTTCTATTTTAGACACACATTCTTCATTATCAAAGGTATAAAAAAACAACCCCACTTCATTTCACTTCCTATTTTCTCCCGTAATCATTGTTATAATAGTGTGGTCCATAATCCATGCAAATTCTTGACAAGTTCTAATGAGTAACTGAATAAAATTGCAATCACTATTCTATATATGTTTACCTTGACACTGGGAATTACTGTGCATTTAAATGTAATGACAGAAACTGCTCCGATCTGATTATAGTAACCTAACAAGATGGTTTCTATATTAGGCATGCATTTAATTAAAAGAATGTGTTAAAGATGGGCACACGGGAAATGATTTGGATAATTAATGACAAATGCTGACTTTATAAATAGTTTTTAAAGTATGTTTCCATCTCTTCCCTCTTTGTAGAGACTTCAGAGGTTCTTATATGAACAGTCTTGCATAATAGCATAATAGCTGTATCTTTTAAGAACAATCCCCCAAGTTTGACTCAGAGGCAGAAGTGGATCTACTTTGAAGTTAATGAAGCCTAATTTCAACACCCCTCACTTGTACTACACCCTTTCTCATCTCTGTAACTAGCTTTATATTTATGTGGAGTTTAAGAAAGATTACCAATCAGATCATCCCAGTCTTAGTGCCTCCCAAACTAGACATATTTATAGATTTTTATATATGTGATTTTTTCAGTGTCAACTATCCTTCAGGATACCTTGATTGCTCAGTTGTACCAGTCTACCTGTGCTACATAATACAGTCAATGGTTTCGTGAAGAATACAAGTGTGTGTGTGTGTGTGTGTGTGTGATAGTTTCTGAATGTTGGCCAGAGCACAGTGTGGGATTGTATAAGAGTATAAGTCCTATATTAAGAAACATTAAAGCATTAGGGACACATTCAATACAGATGTTCAGTGGACTCTTGTTGGCCTGCTCTCCACGAAGATGACGATCCTCTCTGCCTCCATTGTCTCACTCCATTTTCTTCTTTCCTCTTCCCATTCCCTGAGTCATCTTTGTTCTGAATTTTTCAAGGGCTCATCAACTCCTTTTGTCCCTCTATGCACTACGGCCAACCTCTTCTGATGTCTACTACCAGCTTGCTCACTCACCTACCATAGGACCTGGAAGACACAGGGACTTAGAATTGGTTTCTGCTCTTATGAAAACACGAATGAGCATGTTTTGTGTGGATGGCTTCTGCAATCTCACTGACCTCACTTCTCCACATAGTCTGTTTTCTGTAAGCACTTGCACCAAGAGGAGTTTGGGATATGAACTGTTTTCTACTTACACATCTTTTCACATATATGTTTTCATACTTGAACTTTATTTCAAACCTGTGTGGTTGCATGCCTTTGTGGTATGCTTCTGTGATGTCTCTTCATCTCCTAGTTTGTAGCACACAGCAGAGGCACATAACATGAATGCTGACATTTATAAACTGGAGTTAATATTTTCATCAAGGGTGCTTATTTGAATCTGTATTTCAGACACGGTTTGATATAGAGTCTACAGGAAACATACATCAACTAAACCTTCCCCCCCCCAGAAGGTTTATAGAGAATGTATTGATTAGAAGAATAGAAAAAGGAACATGCCAAGCTATTGTTACTATTTATTAAGTGATTTATGCTGGGAGCATTTAAGTAGTTAATTTCTATTATTGACATATGTGTACCTTCATAACATTTTATAGATACTACTTCATGGGTTTTCAAGTTTTAATAGAAGTATAGATGCCATAAAAATTATATCTTTTCATATTTAATATTTAAAGATATTTCACACTTGAAAATACAGAGATAGAATAGCAAAATGACAAAGAATCTATTTTATTTTTTGATAAATGTGAAAGAAACAGAGGCCCTATTCAGGGAAAGTGGAACCAGTAGGAAATAAGAGACCAACAGAGAGGGATGAGGTGAACACAGTTTAAGTACACTGTATACTTGTATTGAAACTTTCTTTGAATAAATGATTTATGCTAAAAGAACAGATTTTACAGTAAAGAGGAGCTCCAACATGTCTTTCCACTCAAATCTCCCAAATCTATGAAAATTTAATAGAAAATTATTATGAAAGAATTCAATTGAAGAAACAAAGTATTTTTGGGTACAGTAATGAACTTTTGGTTGTATCAAATAATAACTGACATTTCTCTCTGAATAATACCAGTTACAAAGAGTATCTTCTGAGTCTACCAAAATTCTCCTTTAGTATCACTGTTACTTTATTTCCAGAGTGTGGGAACCAACTCTTTGGCTTAAGGTCTCAAGAATTCTCTAAGCAGGGGATGCATGTCTCACTGGTCCTTCATGGGATTTCTTTACATATTAGAATTTGTCAGGTAGGCCTTGGTTGGTGTGCTGGTTAGTATTATAAACTTGACAGGATCTAGAAACATCTTGGAGACAAACCTGTGGGGATGTCTGTGATGGAGATTCTAGATTGGGTTAGTTGTGCATTGGAACCGTTCCAAGGATTGGGATCCCAGATTTCAGAAGAGAGCTGAGCACCATCTCTCCCAGCTTCTGCATGCTTCTGCCCCCTTGCTTTCCTCACCCAGACTGTGAGGGAACATCAACCTTCTGTTCTTAAATTGCCACTCCTAGATATTTTGTTATAGCAACACAATAATTAGCCAATACTTCTGGAAAGTGAGGAGTGAGTGCCATGAAGGTGACACTGTTATACTGTGTTATACTGTTGATAACAGGACACATCTCAGTGAGGGGGGGTAAAGAGCTGTGTAAAATGTCTATTCATATTTTAATGGGTTTCTTTCTATCAGTCTCCCCATTGAATAAGTTTACAACACTAAGTCTACTCTTAAAGCTCAGTATCTTTATTTCTAAGAGACAACATCAACACTAGAATTTTCTATAAGCCATGATTTGGGATCTAGATTGGCTCAGGATAGTTTAGAAGTTAAGAGAATAAAACAGAGAATAAAGGAAGAAAAGAAAACCCATCACCTATTGCTTTTATAGGTTCCCATGGCACTATTAATTCTAGCTTCATCTCACATTCTGCTTCAAGAGTTTAGACATGAAAACTTGAACCCAAATTATTTTAGGAACTGGATTAGGTAACCTTATGAGTTTGGGACAAGATATCTTTTTAAGAAAGTATAGTTGGGCAAGGATTTCCTTAAGAATTAATTGAGTAAATTTAAAAGTATATAAAGCAAACATAAGAAAAAATTGCCATCCACCTCCCATTATCACAGCATTTAAAAAATGACAGCAACCAGCATTTATCGCTTAACCTATTGATGCGCTCCTGGTGGTACCATTGATTTCCAATCCCAAGGCAGCCTCTTCTTGCAGCCGGGAGCCAAGGTCTATTCATTTATTATTGTAGGTACTCATGGGAGGGAGATGGGTCTCATTGATCCAGCTGTGTGCCAGCTGGTAAATATTTAATGTTTATTCCCATCACTGGAATTATTTCAGATTTGAATATTGACCATCATCCACATAACAGATTGGTGTAGTCTGCAGTATATAATCTACTCTTTAATAGGCCGCAGTCTCTTTTATTATTGCTGAGGTTATGTGCATGTTGTAAATTTGCTGTGATGTGTCTAAATGAGCTACAGTCTACGTTTGAATTTTAGCTGATCTCGATGTCTTTTGGTGGAGGTCCCTACTCTCTTTCAACAATTGCATAGTTTTAGAACTGCAGTCTTTGAAGATGCTTGAGAATTTCAGCCTTTAAAATTACCTTAGCATCAGTGTTTTCTTGTGTTATTTCTTGCTAGAAACCCATGACTGCACCAGCTCAGAGTGTACCTAAGAGTGTGCTTTCAGGAGCTCACAGCAGCTTTACTCCATGTTGTTAGTTATTTGCACTCAGTCTTTCAGGTTTGATTTTTAATTTTGACATTACTGGTGTCCTGCTTGTCTGTCTTTGATGCAATTGTTACTTTGCCATCTCATACGTACTTGGCTCCTACAGGGACCACGTCTACTTAGAAGTATTTGTAACAGCTTTTCCGCCAACTTAAAGCCTGCCAACTTCATGTGATCAGGTAGATTTGACTTTAGGATCACTTCTTAAATTTTAGTCTTTGCATTTATTTATTTCTGCTTCATATATTTGAGTCATTTCACATCGCTTCTATATATGGAGTCTTTGAATTAGTCTTTTTCCTTAGCTTTCTGTGTGAAGCCTATCTTGTCTTCATATGAGAAGACTTTTAAACGTTATTGCTTTAATTGATTGAGATTATTATATAATTAGACCATTTCCCCTTTCCTTTTCCTCCTTCTGAATTCATCTATATATGTCCCCTTGTTCTCTTTCAAATTCATGGCCTCTTTTTCATATGTATATACACATCCATACATATATATTCCTAGGCACATGAACACAGCCTTCTCAGTCTGTATAATGTTACTTGTACACATGTCACCAGGTATGGCCATTGGGTATTGAATAACCAATAACTATTCTCTTCCCAGGGAAGACTATTCTTTTCTCTCTCAGCATTCTAGAGTTGCCTCTAGTTTTTTTTTTTTGGTGAATTTCATTTTTGCCCCAGTGATTTTTGACTTACTTTGAATGTCTCCAACCTTTACTATCCACATTAAAACCTGGAGAATTGGTCCAGACATCAGCCAAGTACTGGACAACTCAGCCCTGAGACACCAGCAGTCCTGTCAAGAGGAGAATTCCTGTATTGCTTGACTTTTTCTGGCCTCTCAGACAGGTGCTCCTGCTTCCTAGTGACTGTGATGATCTTCAGTACCATGCTAGCAGTAGTTCTGCTTTTATTTCAAATGCAAAATAAATATTAACTATAGCTTATCATTAAAAGTTGCACATTATCCTGGCTTCCCTGTAAATTAGTACTCTTATTTTATCTTTTGAGGACACTCACAAGAGCATGAGAGATATAGGGTTTCTAAAAAAATTTCATGGCAGTCATAAAATGGACAGAAAATTAGAAAACAGAATGTATTCATTACTTTTCTATTACTGTGATAAAACTCTAGGACCAAGGCAACTTTTCAAAGGAAGGGTTTATTTGAGCTTACAGTTTTAGAGGGATGAGAGTTTATCATGGGGTCGGTGAGGGGAACAGGCAGCCGTCTTGCTAGCCAGAGTAGCAAGCTGAGAGCTCACATCTTGAACCGTAAGCAACAAGCAGAGAGGGCAAACTTCAAACTGCATGAGTCTTTGAATTCTCAATACCTGTGCCAGTTATGTGCTTCTTCCAACAAGGGCACACTTCCTAAGCCTCTCCAAACGGCAGCAGCAGGTGGTGAGCAAGTATAAAGAGGTCCAAGCCTCTGGCGGACAGCTCATTTAAACCATCACAGCATATGCTACACATTCTATATGCAATTAAGCAAATGCCCTTGAAGGATAATTTTTGTATAGCTGTAATAAGGAGTATTTAAATATGTTGCAAGACACTGTTTATCTAAATAAAACAAAATAAAATAAACAAATAAAATAGTATGGGACCGGATGGGCAAAAAAAGGCTCTCTCTGGAATGTGTCCATGTCAACTCCGCCAACTTGGATTTCCTGTTTCCAGAATTGTGATAAAGAAACCTCTGTGGATCCCAGGTGACCCTCTTCATTGTATCTTCTTTTTGTTGTTGTTGTTTTTGTTTTGTTTGCTTGTTTGTTTTTTCTCCTGAGACAGGGTTTCTCTGTATAGTGCTGGCTATTCTGTAACTCACTCTGTAGGCCAGGTTGGCCCCAAACTCAGAGATCTACCTATCTCTGCTGCTCTAGTACAGGGATTAAAGATGTGTGCCACCATGTCTGGACTGGCTTTTTATTGTGTTTTATTATGTAAACTCAACTAAGAAACTATCACACTTTGAATAAGGTTTTATTTATCAGGAATTATTTATTAAATAGGAATTATTTTTTAAAAGCTCCCAAGAAAACATTCTAATAATTCTCTATGGTCTGAGATGTGCTACAAGCTCATTACTGAACCATTTACAGCCCAGGGAAGTGGGGTTCTCTTAGATTTACCAGGTATTGTAGTTTGAATATGCAATTACCCCATAGGCTCATGTGTTAGAACACTTGATCCCCAGTTTGTGGTCCTGTTTGGGAAAGTTGTGAGACTGGAGGAAGGCTTTGAGGTTGTGTAGTCTGGTCCCACTTGCCCTCTCTGCTTCTGGAGTTCTGGTGAAAGTGGTCAATCAGCTTCCTGCCTCTGTGGCCATGCCTTTCCTGACTGTTGCCATGCTTTCACTGCTATGATGGACTCCATAACTCTACAATTATAAGCCAGAGTAATTCCTTTCCTTCCTAAGTTACTTTTTTTTGTCAGTGCTTTTTTTTTTTTTTTTTTTTTATCATGGCAACGGAGAAGAAACTAAGACACCAGGTATGGATCTGGATGAGAAATAGATTTTTCTGAAATGAGAAATGGATTTCATAAAATCCTACAAACAACTTTGAAGGCACAAAGGCTTTCTAAGGTATGATTTATGAATAACACATTACCATACCATGAAGATAGATGTCATAGTAATGTGTCTAGGGAAAGCACCTGGGGAAGGATATTTCCTCTTAACATGTTTGGATAACTTTAAAAATCTTAACTTTTGTACAACAAGGAAGTTAAATGTGGAAAATTTTGACATTTGTTATATTTCCTATTTTATTTATTTACAATATGACAGTTCAACCTCAAACCTAATACATGGCCAAGCAAGCATCCTACCATACTCCTATATCCCATGCCTGATACATAAATTTCACATTTAAAATAAAATAACAAAGTATTGACTAATTATTTTCAGCCTTCAATATAATGGCTACAATGATTTAATTTGCCAGAGAATTTGACATTCTTTTGATTTGGGCTTTAACGTAGTTATGTAGGAAGACAGGAAAGCATAAAGGCCTTTTGTGCAGAGGTGCGCTGTGGGTGGAGAGGCAGAGTGATTATTAGCAATATTGTTCTCCCTCCACCTCAGGCCTTTTCATAATATCATGCACTGTGTGTCTATCATTTGCCTCCTTCTGTCTCCTCTATGAGCCTCCCTGAAATGTAAGGGATGTATCTTTTTGTAGTCTAATGTTTAGGATTTTAAAATTCAGCAAGCATTTCTCGATGGTAGACGATCTGCTGAACTAAGGCAAAATGAAAAATCTTGAGGTTGAATCTTTCCCTGACAGTGATAGACTTCTAGACACAGCAATTAATCTGCTGCTGGGATCGGTCTAAGAGGGCATGGATTTCTATGCAAGTAAATTTACTTTCCCACAGAAAAGACAATTCGATGTCTTTTTCCTTTTCCTTGCTACTTTACAGAATTTATCACAAATTAAAATATCATTTAAAAACAAACAGCCATTTATATACTGAAAAATGAAGTATTGTAAAGGAAATCAAAGGTAGATATAAATAAAGCTAAAAACAAAACAAAGAAACCCTCTCACAGAGACAACCAGGCTTTTAACCAAGAGAAGAGAATAGCCAATTGGAAACATCAGGCTAAGAGTTGCAGTTCAGGAAAGGTGAAAATAGCAGTACCAATTAATCACACTCATGGTGGTTAGCCCTCATTGTCTATGTGAAAGATTCACAATCCAGATGCCAACCACTGTCCTCATCAGTCGTCCAGAGACAATGAGTTTGGATTTGCTCTTCACAAATTAAAAGCCCCCTTCCTATAAAGCAGCCTTTCTCAGGCATTTTTCCCTAACATCACAAAGCCTGATAATATACCCTGGTTTTTGACTGCTGCTTCATTGATTCAACCAGAATAGCCTATGTAGGTCATTTTCCATCACTGGGCTCGGATGGGAGAATCCTCCATGAATATTACAGACACTGTTCCGAGACCATAATCTAAATACAACTAGGAAAAGAGATGGCATTGTATCAACATTTATCTGATTTACTTGAAAAGCAGGGCTATCATTCTTTTCTATTTTCACCTTTATCAACTCTTTTCCATCCCCACGTCTTAGTTGTTGTTCTATTCCTGTGAGGAGACACTATGACCACAGCAACTCTTAGAAAAGAAAGCATTTAATTGGGGCTACGTTACAGTTTCAGAGGTTTAGCCTACTGCTTTCATGGTGGGGAGAATGGAAACATGATGGCAGACATGGTGCTGAAGAATTAGCTGAGGATTTTACATTGAGATCCATAGGCAGTAGGAAGAGAAGGAGCCTTTGGGCCTGTGTTGAACTTCTGTAAACCTCAAAGTCCACCCCCAGAGACACACTTCCTCCTAATGCCACTCCTTGGTGACCAATCATTCGAATCCTGAATCTATAGGGGCATTTTCATTTAAACACCCACACCATATAACATTGTTTGTACCAGCACTTTGATGGCAGTCAAAACTCACAGGGACATGGGAATGGGCACTTACAAAACTGCTTTGCAGGTGATAAATATCTTTGTTTTAGAGGATATTTTGTACACAAATTCTTAGGAGGAAAATGATGACATAAATGTGTTTTAATGTTTATATAGACACTTCGCAGTAATGTGTTAGTCAATAAATAGAAGGAACCAACTTTCTCTTGTCTACTAGTTGTTAAACGAGGTCACTTTTGTAGTGGACGCACATTTTGATGAAGGCTATTTGTACAAAACTGAAGTATAATTCTTGTACATTTAGTGGATGGAAGAGAATAATTTGAAATCTCAGGAGAGTAGTGCAGTGTTTCTGATATAGTTTATGGTATAGAGCTAAGACTTTTAATTTGATTTCTTTTTGTTTTTGAGACACGGCTTCTCTGTGTAGCAGCTCTGGCTGTCCTGGGACTCTCTTTGTAGACCAGACTGGCCTGAAACTCACAGAGATTTGCCTGTGTCTTCCTTCTAAGTACTGGGATTAAAGGCTTATGTCTCCATGTCCAGCTTCTAAACGTGATTTTAAAAGTGTGCATTAAAATAAAACAAATGGACAGTTTCTATTATGATAAGTGAGACGTTACTTTACACTTCTGCTTTGAGTTCATGAATTGTCTACATCCCTTGCTATCTGTCCTTAAGACAACCCTGCCTGCATTTTAGACACTTTTCCAGAGAAAACATAAAGAATAAGAAAGAAATGTTACTCCTGTGATTTTTTTTTCAGGACCAACCATTGTTGGATAACCAATTGGTATACTCTTTCCCAAGGAAGACTATTTCTCCTACTCTCAGCATTCCTAAGTTGCCTACGGTTCTTTGTGTATGATTGAGGTGTCCTAGGCTTTCCCCTGGTCTATGGTAGCACGACTGCTGTTGTCCTTGTTGACCTTATGCTAAGATATCCATAGTGGTGAATACTTTAGGCAGTAGCTGCTGACATTTCTAGTAGTCACAGCCTGCAGTGCACTCCTTTAATCCCAGTACTCGGACAGGCTCTAAAACTACAGCGAAACTCTGTCTTGTAAAACCAAAAAAAAAAAAAAAAAAAAAACCCCAAAAAACCAAAAAGCAAAAGCATAACCCCCCCACAAACACCCTAAATAACAACAACTAATGATAAACAGGAGGTCGTGAATTTGAAAAAGGCCAGGAGGAGGTATATGGGAGTGCTTGGAGGGAGGAAAGGGGAAGGGAAATGAAGTGATTATATTATAATCTTAACTATATAAACTAATCATTTCATAAAGGAGACAAGAATGAACCAATTCTGATGGCTAAAGAAATCACACTGTCTGAAATATAGGTTACAGGTCCATACTACCATTGCCTCCTCAATTTTTTGAGGCCATGTTAGACTCTACAAATTGCTAAGTTTTAATGATGTGTTGAATTGCTTTTTAACCTTGTAGCTGTTTGGGTTTGCTTAAGCAGATCATACTGACTTAATTAACAGAGATTCTGTCCTAATTAACTGCATATGCCTGTCAAGCTATTATTTCGATGAAACATTTCTTCATTCTAGAAAAAGCTGAATTTTAAATCATAGTTTAAGTAGGGAAGGGTATTGAAATTCTGGCATAATTGCCAATCTTTTAATAGTATTTTTTACAATAACTCTTATGGCTAAATTATTAAATTTTTTCTTAGAAAGTACATTCATACATTAAATATGATAAGTTCTACTGGGTTTAGATATTACTTGAGCATGAAGGCACTCTTTCGTTATGTAGATGCTCAGTAAATATTTTCCCAAACTGAGAGCAGATGGGTCTTGCAAGAGGGGGAGGTAAAGTCTTAGGTGAGACAGGGTATGAAATAAAATTGTTTGCTAATAATAGTTTGAATATGATCCGTTTCCTTCTGGGGAGACTTCTGGGGAGACTTATTAGATTTTAATTATCCTATTTTATGGGTGAATGTTTTGCCTGCATGTATATGTATGCATCATGTGAATGTTTGGCACTCAAGGCTATACTAAGAGGGTGTCAGATTCCTGGAACTGGAGTTGTGGATGGCTGCGACCCACCGCGTTGAAGCTGGAATCAAACAATCAAACATGGGCTCTTTGCAGGTGCTGAGAGTCAAACCTAGATCCTCCGTAAGAGGAACGATTGCTCTTAACTACTTAGCCGTCTTTCCATCCCACTGACTTCGGTAATTTCTTTAAGATCAAAGCCCCTATGACATTTCCCCACAGTTAACTAATTTACCTTACCCAGCACAGGCAATTTCAAATTCTATATCCAGACCCTTGACTACTCCATTGTTTGTTTGTACAAGGGATGTGCCCACGCTCACAGTATCTAAACATTTCTAGATAAGATCCTTGCTAAATTCAGTTTTGAGAATCCACACTTTGACCCCTGACTTTGGCTAATTTTAAGGAGCTTTTTCTTATCTAGTTGTCTATATTTTATGCTTATTTTCTTTTTGGAAAATCCAATGAGTTTACTAGAGTTACTTCCAAGGCTGTGTGAGAGAGGTTACTTGCATGAGGATGGAAGTCACAAACACAAATGCATCAACAAAGCCCCACTCCAGCGTGCTATGATAGCTCACAAAGGCTGCTTCTCTGCTTCTCTGCTGCTTCCCTCGTGAGTTATAGACAGCTCGGCTGATGGAATGGGACTTGTGCCTATTTTAAAAATCCCACATCAGTTCCGGTATTAAAAATTATCTGCCTGCTGTATTCTAAGTAGAATTAAAATACTCCCCATTCTTTACTAAACTTTATAGAGTTACTCAGAAAAAAACAAAAGACATTCTATCTCCTTAGATAGTATGGGCCATAACTGGCAAAAAAAAAAAAAAAGGAAAAAGATAAATACATGCAGGAACATAGACAGTCAGAGAAATGAAGGTCATTGGGTTTCAGGTATCTCCAACTACATATTGCTTTTTAGATTGAAATTCAGTTGGGTGACAGCAGCTAGCCAGATGTTTTTCAAGTCTAATTTAGAGAGTTACATCCCAGTGCCCAATCGCTTCATCGCGGGTGTGACACATCAGCTGCAAATGCATCCGCTCTTCCTTCTGTAGCCCTACACTCTTTAAAAGTATCCTACAAACTTTACTTCATGGCCTAAGAACTCACTTGCGAGCACTTGATGCTGGCCTACCTAGGGTTCCTTAGCAGTCATCCCTGGGTGTGAACTCTCTGACATCTGTGCTCCCAGCAGGATGTGGTCTGGAAAAGTAAGATAAAGGTAGAGTTCCGACATAATACTGTGTAGCCGATGCTACACACTGCTATTCAATACTGTTTCTGCTAAGGATAAAGATACTGTAACTAAAAGGTGTTATATTGAGACATATTAGAACTATAATATTTAGAATAAAGATACTGTTACAGTTTTTTTCCCTGTACTTACAATCAGATCTTTACTGAACCTATGGGACCAACTGGTACTGTTCCATAGAGTGAAAAATTCAATACAGATAATCCATCCAGCTGGGAATACTTAAGAAATCTCAAATAAATGCTTTAAATTTTTTTTAATAAAAATAGGTTTTAATACTCTGAGAATAGCATGAGATTTTAACTCAATTGGGTGCTGGTTTAAATTAGACTGAATTATAGTTGAATATTTCCTTATCACTTGAGAAATGCTATTGAATGTTTTTTTATTGTTTTCTTAGTTGCAGCTGAGTCTAACATTTTATTTTCTGAATGATTTGAGAGTTTGCAAAATTTTGCTTACAATACAGACTTAAACAATTATATGTTTAAATTTAGTTAGTAAGTCCCTTAAATAATTATATCTTTAAATATACAGAAGGAGGCCATGGTGTTTGTTTAACTATAGGCTTCCATGGAATGATTGAACTATACACTTATTTCTCTCTCTTTTAAGCTTGCATTGAATTGCAGATCACACTGCCTTTCTTGGGATGTTGCCTGTTTCCACTGTTTTCTGAGATGTGTTTTATCTTACTATAACACTTTTTCATTTAATCCAAGTATTAGCACCTTTTATCTCGTTTCTTCTTCTGTAAGGATGATGGTGTCTTCATGATGTTCAAAATCTCACAGCACTAAAGAGAATTTAATTTGAATTCAAAACATTCAGTGGCTATTTGTACCATATCCTCAAATGACTGGGGAAAGCTGCCTGAAGAATAAGTATATTCCTGTTATTTAAGGGTATCTTGACCAATTTTGAAGACAGGAAATTTTGTCTTGAAGATACCAGTGCCCATCAGAAATAACTTTCCCAGAACCAGGCACATGGTGGCGAAGACTCAATATACTTCGGGGCAGGTGGTCTTCATTATATCCAAAAAACCACCCTGTCAAGCAGGATCATAGCTTCCACATCATTACTTGTCTTTTTCTTGCCATAACTAACATTTTCCACGTTTGCTACTTCTGATGAATGAACTCAGGCCATTAATAGTCAACCAAATGCCTTTGGCAGAAAGAAGAGATTAGTCTGAGAAAGTCCTTTCTCAGGAGTACGGATGACACATGGAAATCTTATTGAGGATGAAAGACACAGATGCTCCAGCCCAATTTGCCTTCCTTCATTTGATAAAGAAGAAAATGACCCCAAACCTTAATTAAAATATATCAGATAGATGTTCCAAGGTCTAAGTACGTTTTAACTGTATAAACCCCATCACCTTGATGACAGACAAACACAGTGAGGTTCTTTGCTTCTGATTTTTTAAGTCAGTTGTATAAAATGCTAAGATAGGCTATAAATGGGGCGTTCTCTGCCACCGTATCAAATTCTACCTCCACCTAGAGTGATACATGATGCAGGAAAGGCAGCTTACGTGGTACTGCCTACTTACTAAGGTTATTTTCTGTAATACTATGGCTAGAGGAGGAAGATGAACCAAACTACTAGCAGCCATTTTAGGTTGAGGCTGATGAAGTAAGCCCAACTCCAAGTCTACAGTCTTCTATGACCTCTCAGGTGAATATGCATCAAAATGGAAAAGGAGAGCTTGGGTGAGAGGCATCCTATCTTGAACATCACTGACTCAAGGGGTTGCTGCTGTAACTTCTGTCAGATCCTGATGGAAACCTCTAAAAGCCACCCATTTCCAGACGCAGTTCTCCCTTGAAGAGTTGAATACAGCATTCAGAGGAGCAGTAGCATTGGCTGATGGTTTGATTTGAAGCAACGCTTGGGAAGCCTAGGACAGTGAGTCTTCTCTTAGGCTAAGGTTTATGAAGCTATTCCTGTGTCAGGGGTATCCTTTCCAGAAACTGACCAACAGTAAGACGATCTAATTGCATTTCTGTAAAATTTGATATTCAGTGGGAGAAAGTTCAAGTATAAGGTCATAGAATTAAGATAAGATTCAAAAAGTTTATTCACTCAACAAAGTGTTCCTGCATCCTTCTTTGATAGGAACACCATATGCTGTGGATATGGGATGGCTGAAATATGACAAGAGTCACTTTCCTGGAGAGCACAGCATGATGGGGGGGTGTCTCTGATTTGAGGTCGTTGTCTGATTTCTTTGCATAGGATATTTGGAGCTCTTGGCAGAGCACCTTAGGATTACAAGGCCTGATTAATGGCCCCAGGCAATCTCAATATGACTGACCTTTTTTCCCGGATATATATTTTATGGAACATTTTAGTCTCAGTTATGGCCAGGTTTGATTACCAAGATGAGCATTCTAGCCATAATGAACCAGTTACACTTCTCTGCGTGTCATACTCTTTTGCTTCTGGAACTGTGAAATTACTTTGCTTTCTATTTTGAACTCTTTGCCCCATCCTTTTCCTCTATTATGCGTATTCATTTCCTGGACTGCTTACTGTCCCAGGTGTCACTTGCTTGGGGAAGCTTTTCCCAAAGATGAGGTAATAAGTCTGTTGGAATGGCCTCACAGCATTTTTTGTCATTATGGTTATCATACAAAACCCACCCTTTGTAATTTCTTGTTTTCTTTATGTTTATATTGCTTGAAAAACTGTAGCTCATTAGGGAAGTGGTTCTATAACGTTGTCATGAGCTCTCCAGACTCTGGCACAGTGCCCAGGTTCAAACAGGAGCTTAGGAATATTTTTAGACTATGTTTTTGTCAACACCTGGGAGAAGCAACCGCCAATGAAATAAGTGGAACTTAAAAACTGTATTGTTCTGAATCATTCTGAGTCATACATGTGGCATGTATTATCTATCTATCTATCTATCTATCTATCTATCTATCTACCTATCTATCCACACACACACAAACACACATTTGCACATACTTTAAAATAGCAAAAACAAGTCTTTAAAAAGAAGAAACGTTCCCAATGGAGTTCCAATGGAAGATGAAAATGAAAGGTTAAAAGTAATAATTTATTTATTTTGATTTATTTATTTTATTCTACATGTGTGAGTGTTTTACCTATGCATAGGGGTGTATAACACACACACACACACACACACACACACACACACACATGGTTTCAATGGGTATTAGAAGGGGGCATCAGATTCCTTGAATCT
Source organism: Microtus oregoni (assembly GCF_018167655.1). Classification (NCBI taxonomy): domain Eukaryota; kingdom Metazoa; phylum Chordata; class Mammalia; order Rodentia; family Cricetidae; genus Microtus; species Microtus oregoni. The sequence goes on along the minus strand of NW_024543060.1, from coordinate 36,248,117 downwards.
AGAGTTATAGATGGTTCTGAGCCACCAAATGAGGGTGCTGGGTGCTGGGAACCCATCCAACCAGTGCTCTCAACTACCAACTAGCTAAGTCCCAAAATGATAATTTTAAAATTGAGGGCACTAGGGAGATGGTTAAAAACATGGACTTCTCTTGAAGTCACAGCCTCAAGACTGCTTGTACTTCCGGTTCCAGAGATTCTGATTCCTGTGTGATACTATGTAAAATTACACCCACATCTAAGTGTCAACCCTCCCCCACATATACACTTTAATTAAAAATAAAATAAATTTTAAAGCATAAGTCATTGATAATGAGCAGATAAAATGTTAATATAGATTCAAGCTGGAATACAGATTAAGGACACGAACAAGACCACGCATGTTAAGCAAGAGGTCTACCATCTGAGCCACATCCTCTAGTCCTTCCCTCTATATTCTTTTATTAAGCAAATTATAGATCACAAACAGAGTAGCCCAGCTTCTCTCACTGCTGGTCTCACTCTAGCTAGTGTTGACAGATTATTAGAAATGATCATACCTGGGTATTCGGATCAGCAGTGGAGTTTTAGAAAGTAATTCACTTAGCGGTGAGCAGTGACATACTTATCAACGAGCTCAGAGGGCCCAGGGGTTGAAGTCAGTGTCTGGTTAATAGCAATCGTTGACTATGCATCAAGAGTGTGTCACGGACAATTTCAAACTGACCAACATGAAATTGTGAAGTTAACTGTCTGATGAAATCTCCCCAGATCCTGCAACCGAGACAGCCTGAGTTTGTTCCAGAAGACCTCGACGTCCATTTCTACCCTCATCTAAATCAGAATGTCTAGATGTGTGTCCAGGATAAGTCTGTCTCACTTGGACCTCTTGTAAGGCAGTGTTTGACCTTGAGGCTGTACTGTCTCTGTGTCTTATGATTTGTAACCCTGAGAAGCTTACTCTGCCTCAGTTTTCTCTAGCTCTAACACAGTGATATTAATCACCGTCTCTATCTGGTAATTATAATTATTAAATTAGTATATCTATCTATATCTACAGTTACATCTACATCTGTATCTATCTCTTTCTTTCTCTAAGAGACACTTTGGAACACTCCATCTCAGATGGTATGTCTCTATCGAGTCACTCCCCCAAGGGCTCAGGGAACCCTGTGAAAGAGGATGCAGAGAGACCAGAAGAGCCCAAGAGGATGGAGAACACCAAGGGAGCAGTGTCTTCCAGACGCAACATATGAACTCACAGAGACTGTGACAGCACACACAAGACCTGTACTGGCTCAAACCAGATGAACTTCCAGTGCTGAGAATGAAAAGTGGACACAAGCTCCCACTGCTAACCAAAAATCCGTCTCCAATTGACACCCACTTGCAAAGTAAAAATAAATTTCCTGCAAAAGAGTTTACACAAGCCACTCCTTTAAGGGCAGGCTTTATGCCCAACATTATCGGCATTGTTTACTTTACTGGTCTTTTGTTTGTGTATTATGGTGGGATTTAAAAAAAAAATGTGTTTTCATGGGTTTTGTTAGTTTGTGAGTACAGGCATGTGTTTCTAGGTTTTCCTTTTTTTTCCTCACATACAGTACATTCCAACTGTAACCTCCCCTTCTTCCTGTCCTCCAAGTTCACCCCTACCTCCTCTTCCACCACTCAGATCCACTGTTTCTCTGTTTCCCTTCAGAAAAGAGCAGGCCTCCCAGTGATATCAGCCAAACATGACATAATAAGATATAATAACACTAGGCAAAAACCCTCATATCAAGACTGGACAAGACAACCTAGTAGGAGGGAAAAGGTCTTGTGTATTTTCTTTTTGACTTTTTAATTGCCTGTTCATTTTCAAGAGAGAGAGAGAGAGAGAGAGAGAGAGAGAGAGAGAGAGAGAAGACATGAATGGGGACTTGGGGGAGGATGCAGAAGTTTGGGGGAGAGAAACCAAGATCAGAATATATTGTAAGAAAAAAAATCATTTTCAATTAAACTTTAGGCTGAAGACAATTATGAATTTTAATTAAAATGACAAGATCCATAAACATTGCATTGCATTCCTTCCTCTAGGCCGGGATGAAGAGGTTAAGGGGCATTTGATCTGCTTTAAACATTTCCCATCAACCTACCCCAATATGTGAACCTTGTTTAAGGATACAAGCTTCCCAGGCATGGGCATCACAGAGAGCACATTCCTGAACAGAAGTTTGGTCTCGCAGAGAGAGGCAGGCCTGGGCTTTGATGAATACTGAAAGCATGAATCAGTCCCTTGAAATGAATTTCTGAAGAAGAGCTTAAGGGTTCAGAGTCACTGCTCACATCATTAAAAAGCTTCACTCTTAAGGAAGTCCCAGTTCACTTTAAATCATACAAGGTTAGAGCCAGAAAGCATGATGCAGGATCATTTCTCATTCACCTACCAGGGAGGAACTTGCTGTTAACTAGGTCTGAGGTTTAATAAGCGGCCCTTGAGCAAGCCTCAGGCGCCTTCTCAAATATTACTAATTTCTTGGGTTTTTCTTCCATCACCTGAAATTTCTAGAGGAATAAGTACATTTTTTTGTTTGTGTACATGTGTGTGTGTGTTGCACGCATACATGTGTGCTACAGCATGTGCATGGGAGTCAGAGGACAACATTCTGACCTTGAACCTCTCTTTCTGATTGTGTGGGTACCAGATTTGAATTCAAGTCATCAGACTCAGCTGCAAATGCCTCTGCCTGCTGAGGCATTTTACCAGCCCTTCCAAAGAGATTTCTAAAAGTATCACTGGAAGTTTCTGTTAGTATTTGACAGCTTGCTGTAAACAAAGAGGGAATTACTAAATGATAAAGGAACATCCTTGAAGGCTATTTCCAAACAATGCCATGGATTAGCTCAGAGGATAATTCTTGCAATAACAGAAGAGCTGTAGTTTTATGTAAGATTCGGCTCTGAAGCAGGCTGTGCAGAATGAGCGTTATGAAAGATCCATCCCATGTAGGTGGCCACATTCCCACAGCTCTTTGCATATGGTGCACTGTTTACAGTAGAAAAAATGACAAGCTTGGAGGGGACAATTACAGTGTGGGCTGCCCAGCAAAGCACCAAGTATGTTCCTTGCTTTGGACAGTTTCCTCGGTGGTTCAGAAATCTAGGATTTCATCTTATTAAAAGCGTTTTAAGACTCCATGCATGACGTGAATGATCAAGGAGGGAAGGGAAGGCAGCCAGCGATTCTATAAATTCATATTTCATCCAAGCCATGGCAAATAGTAGTTTCCATAAATTCTCCCATGAAACCTCATGACGAATGTGAAATCTGGGTTTCATAGCATTTTTCAGCCCTGGGATTAATACTTGGTAAGACTGTTCTGCAGCAATGGCTCTGACTTCAAATATTGTGGACAATATTATAAGACCTAGGTAACTTATATGGAGGCAAAAGCATAGATGCCACGTCAATAAAGGGATTTGCCTGTAGAGGCATGCCTTCTTCTACAGGCTCTATGAGAGTGGACATACTATTCTATGCATCGTCACATCAGAATATAAAAGAATGATCTCAGTTTAACTAGGAATATTCTAAATTGATAGGTGTAGAGCAACAAGGGCCAGTGAAAGAACACCCTTGTCCTGAGACAGGAGCCAAGGAAACACAGCCTACCCCTAACCAACTCAGGAACTGAAAACCAACCAATCCCAGAGCACAACAACTCAGCCAGTCCCTGAGCATGAACACCAACCAATCTCTGAGCTTGTCCCAAGCTCAAGAATCGAAATCCTACCAATCCCCACCTTGAAAATCTCCACCTTGGAAAGCTTCGCCCTGAGAACGCTATGTAACCCCTGTACCTGTTCAGTTTGGAGCTGCCCCCCCCTTTTTTTTCCACCCTGGCAGAGGCAACCACTCTCCTGGATTCCTCCCTCTCAATGAATCTCTTGAGTGGTAGTTTGCTGTAACAACGTTCTTCTGCTGGAGTAGAGTTGAACAGAGAAGTAGCAAATTTTGCTGGAGCTGAGCAGAGCTGCTGCTATATTTCTGCCGAGAAACGCCCTCGGTAGAGCAGAGCCGAGGCAGCTTTCGCCAGGGAAGAGCTTAACTGTTCCTCTTGGACTGGAGAAACTGTCGCTTACTGGAGCTGAACTATTACACTCCAGGGAAGCTAACAGAACTCTACCGTTTCTCCAGAGTAGAGAGAAGCAAAGCTGTGACCACCTCGCTGGGGGAACCCTTCCCTGCTGGAGCAGAGTTGTTTCCTGGATCAAGGACTGTAACACTTGGCTGGGAAACTGTCCCCTATTGGAACAGAGGTGAAACACTGGCGTTGGGATACTTTCCTTTCCGAACGGTAGGTAATCCTTGGCTTCTGACTGTTGGGATACCTTTCCCTTCCAAGCTGTAACACTTACAGGTATACCTTGGCTTCTGACTGCCAGGATACCCTTCCCTTCCTAGCTGTCGGTTTTCTTCAGTTTCCAACTGCCAGGCTAGGATACCTTCCCCTTAGGAGCTGTAACACTTACAGTAGGCCAATTCAGATTTTCAGTGGCTGGACTTTCAGATGTCTTGCCTAGAGAAAACTAAGATTCAATCTACTACCCCATTTTGGAACTAGTGGTTGCTATGGCGTGAAGAGGAATGAAGAGTCTGTAAATGGGGTGTTCTGGGGTTCTTGAGTATACATGGAGGATTGCCAGAATGGAAGTGACATAGTGGTCATTCACTCAATGAACTTGTTCCTAAAAGTAATATTATCACGCTGAATAATTAGTATGTGTGTGAGTAGCAAATTCTGGAACATTCATCTCTCAGCAATATCTAACATTAAATCCTTTCTCATAAGACACACAGAGAGGGCTGGGAAAATGGGTCAGTGGGACTACTGCCGGCTGTGCAAGGGTGAGAATTTTAATTCGAATCCCAGGACCCCAGATATGGCAGCATGTGGGTGGGTCTGTAATCCCAGTGCTTCTTGAGGGAGATGAGAGGTGGGAGCAGAGAATCTACAGAAACTCATAGGTGAGATAGCCTGCTACACAAAGGAGCAAAAAGTAAAAGATCCGATATTAAACAAGGTGAAGAGCAAGGACTGACTCCCGAGGCTGTCTTTTGCCCTCTACATGTGCATGATGGCACTCACATGTATGTGTTAATATTCATACATATACACACATACACACACATACACAGAATACAAAGATTTAAAAAAATGGTATATAGTCTAATTTTAAATAATTTTAAAGTTTAAAAAAAATGGATGGAGTCTCTCAGTGGGAACCTATACCATGTTTGGAAGAGTCCCGTCTTCACTCAGAGCCAAACTCAAACAGGAAGCCTGCTTCAGCTAGTGGGTCTCATCCCAGAGTTTACCCTGGGAAGATTTGAGGTCTGCAGAAAAGTAATCACAACAGCAATAACAACAGCAAAACCCAAAAAAATAGACAAAAGCATCCCAAATATTTTAAGGACATGGTCTTGTTGATATTCCCTTTATCTGGAAGAAATGTATTCAGAGCAGTGAGGCTTAAAATTCTCCTTTAAATGCTGACTACAATGTTGCTGCCGACTGATTGAATTCTGGTGGGAAGCAAATTTTTGTTACCCTTCTCTTTCTCTCTCTGCTGTCTCCTCCCAGACAGAATTCTGGATGTTTTTCACTATGGAGCTAAGTAGAAGAGGTAAAATGTGTCTTCAGGATGATGAGAAAACTATAAGAAAACTGAAGTTCTCCATTGAACTTCAGGGATCTGCCTAGATCTGGCCTCTCGGGAATGGATTTACAGCTGCTTCCTTCCCTGCCTAGCATTTACTTGGGAAGTCAGGGATTTGAACTTTGTTACTCACACGTGTGATAAGTACTTTAACAACCATCAAGCCAGCTCAAGAATAGCTAAAGAGTAACAGCCTGTCTCTCTATACATTACTGTCTCTCTATACATTAACTACCTTCTTATGTCCTCATGTGTTTTCCCGCAAAGATTTGATCTGAGACTAACTTGAATGTTTCCATCATTTGCTATTGCTTCTCGCCCAAAACATTATCTGTCTTGCCCCTGGTATCTGGATAGACTTTCCCCTTTGTTAAACTGTGAACTCCTTAGAGACAGGGAGTTGGTCCTTTGGTCTGTGATATTCTAGTGACTGTAACATACTGACCCCTGAAAATTTGCTTAAATGAATGCTATATTAATGTGAGGGTTTTGTTGAAGCTGAGCTCTCATGTCTCAAAGAAAGCCAAGGTCTTGGATAAAGACAGGGAAGAGAGACTGTGCTGTGATAACCACATCCCTTCCTCTATCTTCTTTTATAAGCTCCACATAGTCTCTCAGACCATAGCTGAATATTCTGTTGTTTGAATAATATAGGAAGGTATGCTTAGAGATAAGAGTTCCAAAGATGGAAATCTACTGGAAGAGTCTGACAAAGGTCCTAAAGGAAGGTCCCAAAGTATTTACACAGCCATTTATCAGATATGAATGCCACACACTTAGAAGGAAGGGATGCTTGCCGATGAGAAAAGAGTGTAATCAATAATCCTCCTGGATATTAACCTTCATCAGGCAATGAAAGGAGACAGAGATAGAGACCCACATTGGAGCACTGGACAGGAATCCCAAGGTCCAAATCAGGAGCAGAAGGAGAGAGAGCACGAGCAAGGAACTCAGGACAGCGAGGGGTGCACCCACACACTGAGACAATGGGGATGATCTATCGGGAACTCACCAAGGCCAGATGGACTTGCATGGGATAAAACAGGACTACTGAAAACTCAAGAACAATAGCAATGGGTTTTTGATCCTACTGCACGTACTGGCTTTGTGGGAGCCTAGGCAGTTTGGATGCTCACCTTACTAGACCTGGATGGAGGTGGGTGGTCCTTGGACTTCCAACAGGGCAGGGAACCCTGATTGCTCTTTGGGCTGACGAGGGAGGGGGACTTAATTGGGGGAGGGGGAGGGAAATGGGAGGCGGTGGCGGGGAAGAGACAGAAATCTTTAATAAATAAATAAATTTGAAAAAAGAAAGTGGCCTGTTGAGCTTGTACTTTGCATAATTTTATTAAGGTATTTACAGTGAATAAAGTCCATTGAAATTTGAAAAAAAATAAAAACCGGACTCGCTGAACATAGCAGACAATGAGGACTGCTGAGAAGTCAAGAACAATGTCACTGGGTTTTGATCCTACTGCACTTACTAGCTTTGTGGGAGCCTGTGCAGTTTGGATGCTCCCCTTACTAGACCTGGAAGGAGGTGGGTGGTCCTTGGACTCCCCACAGGTCAGGGAACCCTGATTGCTCTTTGCGCAGATGAGGGAGGAGGACTTGATTGGGGGAGGGGAAGGGAAATGGGAGGCGGTGGCAGGAAGGAGGCAGAAATCTTTAATAAATAAATAAATTAATAAAAAAAACAAAAAAAAAAGCTGAAGAAAGGTAACAAAGATGTAAAATGGAAGTTATCACCAACAAGACTTCCAGGAGGGATTGGGTTGGGGTGACCATGCTGACCCATCCTAGTTAGCAAGGACACGTGGGTGTGTTATAGAGTGGAATATAAGCACTGCACATTTCTCCGTAGTTACCAATAGAGTTGCTGTGTTCACTTCAGTGACTCCTCTAGCTGCTGCAAAGAGAGCATGCATTGTTTGTTGTCACCATTTAAGAACCTATTGACGTATTTAGAAATTTAAATCTGACATTTACAAGACTATTTATGTGCACTGAGAAGAATTCATTTCAGAATTTCCTCCAGTGGCAAATTTGTCATGTATATGTTTAGGGTAGTATTTTATTGTACAAATTTTAGGAGACATTAATTTATGTTTGCAGAAACTCGATGAATATTTGCTTGGTGCTCATTAAAGAGCCTTGGAAGATTCCAAAGAGGCGGACAATTAAGTAGCTGTGAGATTTTCATCGTCTTATGGAATTATTCTGCTCTGCTCCATTCTCTACAGTAGGAAACTGAGGTGGATATGTTCACCCTATAGTGCTATAATTCTGCAGCGTGGAAGACAAGTAGCACATTTCTTCACAGTACAAATATATAGCTACATACTGGGAGATGACCTAGCCAAATATACTTGTTTGCCCAACCCTAGTGTGTTCTCCACACTCAGTATGTCTTTGAGGCAGTCCTGTTCTGTGGAGTGAGGAGAGAAGTGAGCAGAGGAGGATAGCAGGCTTCCAGGTTTTCCCAGCTGCAAGTAGCAGTCATCTTTCACTGTCTCTAAGAACGCAATCTGTGTGCTACTGCAGCAGGTGGAAGGCTTTTAACTTCATATTCTTAGTGCCCACAAGAGTCTGTGGAACTAGACACTCATGTCTCATGTAGAGTAAAACATAAGCATCAAAGCCTTAGAGGAGAATAAGGTGGCATTCCGTGGTATTCTACTTTCTCTCCTGAGTTTGAATTCGGAGCTTATTATTTTTATTGACTGTTTATACTAGCTAGGTGATATTTTCATACTCCTCCTTCTAGATTAAAGATTTTATTGCTAGTTCAATTATAGGGTAATAGAGTCCTTTATAGTCCATGTAGCTTATTAATTTTTGCTTTTACTTTTAGGTGAAACCTCACTGTATGTCTCTGCCGGCTCACTTTGTAGACTAGGCTGACATTGGACTCACAGAAGTTGACCTGCCTTTCCATCAAGAGTGCAGTAATTAAGGCATGCACCACAACATCAGGGTCATATGGTTTATTTAAAAACTTGATGCACTGAATGCTGTTGACTGTGTGTGTGCGTGTGTGTGTGTGGTAACATATAACCACCATTGTTATGTCACTTGCCATGAATTCTGTCCTCAGATCTCAGATCTGAGGGCTGACCCAGGCGGGTAGCTGTTTTTCATATTTTAAAAATGTACTTTTACGTACTTTGACAGTAAGAGTTTTTCCTTTCCTCTGTCTTAATTCTGATTTTTTAAATATTTCTCTCCTGTACTTCTCTGAGTTTGCAGAGGCATTCAGTGTCACCAATAAGACCACCAACACAAAGGTAAAGAATGGCTGATGGGTGTTGAACCAAGGACGGCACAGAGCTTGTGGGAGTGGTCAGCCAATGTTTGGTCTAACTTGAGGCCCATGCCTGGAGAGGGAGCCCAAGTTCTACATTACCTGGATGTCCAGGAACCAGAAACTGGATAGTCAAGAGACCTAGGGTCGAATCAAACACAACAAGCACACACACACACACACACACACACACACACACACACACACGAAGATAATCAATGGCATAATCCCTAATGATATTCTGCTATAATCATAGGTTGGTTCCTTGTCCACTTGTCATCCAAGAGGCTTCCTCTGACAGCCGATGGGAGTGGGTACAAAGGCATACAACCAAACATTATATGGACAGAGAATATAAATTATATGGACAGAGAATATAAATGGAGGTTTTCACTGAGCCCCTCCTCTTGGAGATCAGGGAATTCTATGGAAGAGGGGGAGGAAAGACATTAGGAGTCAAAGGAGATAGAGGACATCAGGAGAACTTGGCCCACCAAAAGGTCAACACAGGGCTCACATGGACTCACAGAGAGCGAACCAGAAAGCGCAGCATGGGACCTGCATGGGTCTGTATCAAGTAAGTCCTCTGCATGTATGTTGTAGCCATTAGCTTAGTGTTTTTGTCAGACTACTAACAGTTGGAGCAGGTGTATCTCTGACTCCTTTGCGTGCTCTGGAGACTCTTTTCCTCCTACTGGGTTGCCTTTTCCAGTCTTGTTTCATCCTGTTTGACTGTTATCCCTTGAATTCCTGCCCTTTTCTGAAGATGAAACAGAGAGGAATAGATCTGGAGAAGAGGGGAGGTGAAGGGGAGGTAGGAGGAGTGGACGGAGAGGTTACTATGATTGAGATGTATGAGGGGAGAATCTATTATATGCTGGGGAAACGGAAGTGTTACTGGAAACATCTTGTCTTTAAGCTTTTCAGTGCATAATAACTTGGTGTAGTATGCACGCTTTTAATCCTAGGCTGAGGCAGGTGGATCTTGTGAGTCCCAGGCCAGCCAGGGCTTTGTCTCACACAGTAAGAAAATGTGCATAATGGACTGGTAGGTGGCTCAGCAGGTAAAGGCGCTTGCCACAAACTGGTGACCCGAATGTGATCTCCAGGATCCACGTAAGAGGAAACTGATCCACAAATTGTCTTCTAGCCTCCATACAAAGTGGCATGCATGTGCCTACACACATGCACTAATCCATAAATGTAAAAATTGCACACACGGTGAAAATAGAGGGTTAACAGCACCTTTTAAGGATTGCTATTTCATAGGAATGGTTACACTGGAATGGAACTTTTAGACATGGAATTGAGCCGTGTCTGGACATATTGCTAGGTTGACTGGAGGGACAGGGAGGCTCGCAGACCTCGCCCTGCAGCACTGCGCTGTTGAGATTGACATCCTGAGAACCCCTGCCGTAGGTGCATCTTCAGTGCTCATAGGAACTTCACATTTTAGTGTATAGATCTGAAGATAAACTTAGGAATGCTGTGCTTAGTGTGCTCTGTTGCTTTGTGTTTCCCTGTAAGCTGAGCATTGAGGGAATGCAGAATTTTAATTGTAACTTCGCCAATACTTCTATCTAGAGGCCTGCTGCCATTTTTGTCTTCTATGAAATTTTTGTTGCCAAGGAAGACAGGATTACAGCTTTGTCTGACAGATTGAGATGGCGTGGTGTATTCTTGGTTATCAACATACTCATGTAGCGTGGGGTTTTAGATGGTGAATAATCACAATGTGGGGGCAAGCATGGTGCATACTGTGTAACCTCAGTTACCTGATGTGTGTACACTTGCAGCTGCATGTGGCTGGGTGACTGTTCCTGGCTTCTTGTGTTTTGTTTCCTGTAATGCACATGCTACACAATAAATAAAAGCAAGTTTAAAATGGAAAAAAAAATAAGAAAAAGACTGGCTGATGAAAGGAAAAAGGAGAGATAGCTTATTTTAATTATAAATGAGCAAATCTGCTAGTGAAGGAGAAAATGGGGAAGAAAGTGGGTGAAAGAAAATCTACGAACTGGTGAAATTGTTTGGTGGTTAAAGACTCTGCCAGTCCCCAGGCCCCACATGGTGGAAGGAGGGAGCCTACTCTTCCCAGTTGTCATCTGACCCCCACAAACATCCTGTGCCTCAATCCCCTAAACAAATAAGTAAACAAACAGGTAAATGTAATGAAAATTCAGACAAAGAAAATCTGGGACAGAAGAATGGTAGAGAACTTAATATTCACAATCAACAGGTGTTGTAAGAGGCCTCTTGTTTGTTTCCCTGACGCCCAGACTCCTGAAATAACCACACAAAAACCATATTAATTAAATTACTGCTTAGCCTATTGGCTCTAACTTCTTATTGGCTAGCTTTTGCATCTGAATTTAACCCATTTCGGTTAATCTGTGCATCACCATGTGGTTGTGGCTTACAGGCAAGGTTCAGTGGCATCTGTCTCTGGAGGCACCTCCATGGCTTCTCCCTGACTCTGCCTCCTTCATTTAGCCAGTTCTGTTCTGCCCTGCCATAGGCTCAATGCAGTTCTTTATTAATCAATGGTAATCATAGCATACAGAGGGGAATTCCACATCAAACAGGAACAAAGCTTCCATTTTCAGTCTGTCAGCAAGTATTCTAGAGAAAAAAAAAATCCTTCAGTAAAACTTTGCAATTGCAAAACGTATGGTAACCATAACTGCTGATGCACTGCAAAGTGCACACTAAAAAGATAATTTCCATCCTCTGTTCTATTCCAAATTAATGTAATGTGCTTGTGGGTGTTTTATTTTATTTTTATTAGTTTTTAAGGTTACACTACAAAGCAATGGGTTTCATTTATGGTATTTTCATATGCAAGTACCATCATGCTTTGCTCCTAATCAGCTTATTCCCCCACACTGATCTCTGGGAACCCTGTCTGCCTGGTTCCCTTCCTTCTCCCAAATAGTTACTCCTTCTGATTTCTCATCACATTTTCCATTGCATTCCCAATCCCAGTTAAAATCTCTTTCCCTCTCAGGACTCCCTTTCCGGTTTTATGAACTATCAGACTTGTACACAGATACATAAATACTTCACACACAAACACACGCACACACACACACACCTTAAAGTCTAGGCTCCACATATCAGAGAAAGACAATGTAATAATTGTCTTTCCTAATATGTCTTATTTCATTACCATAATCATTGCCTGCTGTGTTTATTTTCTTGAAAAATGTCATGATTCCATTTCTGTAGCTGCATAAAATCATATGGCTCACGTGTGCCACATTTTCTTTAATCATTTGCCTGTTGATAGACACTCGGGTTGGTGGCATTTCCTGGCTATTGGAAATAGAATAACAATAGACATGGATGTGGTATGTGTGTCTAAAGTTTGTTGATCAGAATCCTTCCGGTATATTCCCAAGTGTGATATAGGTGGGGCATGTGGTAGTTCTGTTTTCAGTTTTCTGAGAAACATCCAGATGTATTTCTGTAGTTGCCGTCAAATTCGTACTCGCCAGTGATGAATAAGGCTCCTCTTTTCTCACATCCTGTAGTGTTTGCTGTCACTCATTTCCTGGCTGACAATTGTTCTGATCCTTGGGTGAGCTGGACCCTCACAGTTGCTTTAATGTGAATTCCCCTAATGTCCATGGATGTTGAGCACAGTTTCAAGTCTTTACTGGCCATTTATATATCTTCTTTTGATAAACTGCCTCTCTTCCTTTCAAATTATTGACTGTATTTTTGGTTGTTTTTAAGTAATTTGTTTACTTTTATTTTATGTGCATTGGTGTTTTGCCTTTAAGTATGTCTGTGGGAATGTACTCTTAAACCCGAGCCATCTTTCCAACCCATATTTTTGCTTTTTATCTTTGCAATTCTTTATATTCTAGATATTAATTAACTATCTGGTGTGCAGCTGTCAGATTTTTTCCCATCATCGATTCTGTCTCTTTTCTCCGATTGCTTCTTGTCCTGAGCAGAGGCTTTCGAATCCAAGGTAATCTTGTTCGTCAATCCTTGTGAGTGTTTTCTCTGCTGCTAGACTTTGTGTTTCAGAAGAGTCTTGCCTAGGCCTGTTTCTTGCAGTGTTTTACTTACTTTTTCCTCTAGTGCTAAATGCTAAATTTCTATGGCTTTCTTGGTGTTTATCTGGGTGTCTGTGCACATATATGGTCTTATTGGTTCTTTTGCAAATGTGTTATCATATATAGTCTAGCAATATACCTACCCCTGGTGTTCCTGAAAGCAAATAGAGACTAAGTCTGTTCTCTTTTCATTTTTTTGTAGTCCCATTTTTAATTTTCAACAGCTATAACTTTAAAATGGATACCATTCAATCTACTTACATATTTCCATGTCAATGATATTTCTTTCTTTCCAGGAGTTTCTTTCCTTCTCTTTTATTGTTGCAACCGTCACACTTGTATTTATCATTATTTTCTGGTGCTTTTTGTTTCATTGCAGTGAGGCTTAATCAAAAGCATTCATTTTTAACATTAATCACAACTGCTAAACCCCTTAGTGTCACCTTCTTATGAGGGCTGCCTGGACCAACTTGTAGTCACACCAATAGCATTAGAGGACTTACCCTCTCTTGTCTTCACTACATTTCAGATGTCACACATATTTTAAGTTCTGCTGACATACTCAAACTGCAGCTTCAACTTCCACTTTTCTAGGTAGCAGTGAGGCAGAGCATCTTTTCATGTTAGTTGGCTAATTGAATTTTACTTTCTGTTTATTATATATTTATAGCCTTTATCAGTTTACTTAATCTATTTTTTTAAAAAATCAGAGGCATTCTTTTTGCTTATTAAATTTAGTAGCTCTATCATAGAACAACATTTTCCTCTTTTGTCAATTTGTCTTTCCTTTGTTTGCAGTGGTTTTACCATGTATGTTTTTATTCTTCAAAGTCCAACTGTGCTTCCTTAAATTTAGGTCTTGGATGAAGATAGGATGTGGACCCAGAGTGCCAACCCTTACCTGAGGAATTCCTGACAGTTAATAGCTCCTAGGAGAGGGAGAATGAGTTTCCTTAAGAACATTGCCTCTGGCAGATCAACCACGTTCCAGCAGAAATCACACATCCATGCGTACACACATGGGAAGCACAAGTTGGACTTGATGGGAGGGAAAAGAAAAGAGGACATAAAGTTGGGTAGGTCAGGAAAAGTAGTGGATTCATAGGGGGAGGACCTCATATGGCCAAGACTCATAGCAGGAGAAGAATCAATTTAAAAAGGGAAAATTATGACCTTGTACCAGAACATCTTGCACATAAAGGTTTTCTCTGTTTCAGAGTTGTGAAAAGTCTCATAACTTTCTAATTTTCAAAATTTCACAAATATTTTTGCATGAAAGTTTTATCCATCTGGAATTCATCATGGCATATGGTGAGAGGTAGATGATACAGCTTGTTTGCTTGCAGAGAGAGCCAATAATGCCAGGATCATTTAATAATATACCAAGCATTTCCCACTGAACTGAAATGCCATTTCTGTGGATTTATTTCTGGGCTCAATTTCATACCATAGATCTATTTGAATATTATTGCATTGGTGCCAGAGTGCTTTGGTTGCAATAATTTTATAGTAAATATAAACATCTGGGAAAGTATGCATTCACTTTGCTACCTCTTTTCAGAATTATCCTTTCTAACAAAGATGCTTATAAAGTATAATAAACCTTAAATAAATTTTTCTTTCCTCCTCAAAAAGAATTGCATTAAAATTGTGCCAGATAAATAAATTATTATTGATGGAAGTATTTTGACCCAAATTTTCATATTGAATAAGCATATTTTAGATATTTGTGCCTTCATTATTTTTGTTTGCTATCTTAAGTGTCGTATTTATAACTTTTATTTAAGCTTAGTTTTTTTTTCCAGTATGAAGGGCACTATACAGTCAAGTTATAATCAGGTTAGCAAGTTATCATAATGGTATTATCTGTCTTTTTAATTTCTGTCATTTTGGGTGCTTTATAGTCATATCGATTTGTGATCATAGCTGGCCTTTCCTTGATTTACTGTTGTTTTTGAGGCAGTTTCATAGCTTTATTGACAGTTTAGTTTCTGAAATGACTGCTCAGGTCTGTAGTGTTGTCTCTTTAATATTGAAGCATGGAATCTTTTGCTGATGCGTATGATTTTTGTTGGTTGTAAAATCACAGCTATTTTACCCAATTTTGGAACTTGCTTAAAGAAACTGAGGATTTTCAGCAGAGGTTTCCAATTTTACCATAACTTAATTTAATGATCTCACTGGGACTTTCTATTTTCATTTGAAATTTCTTTGGTATCCCAAAGACATATGTAAACATTTTCACCAAAGAGTTTCTACATTTTGCATTTAAATCTTCAATCTACCTAATGTTTGTTTTCAAAAATTAAACCATATAGAATTTAGCTCATTTTATTTCACTTGGTTGCCCAGCAGACCTAGAATTGCTCATGGACTGGTAGTCCATATATTTATCATATTTCATACTTGGGCAGTGCTGTTCTCCCTGAGGCAACAGTGCACTCTTGCAGAGCTTGGCAGAACGTCCAGGAAATAGTACCACTTGTATTTCATTTGGCTTCTTCTTTGCCTTTACAATTAAATATGGAATTCAGATCACTAGTTGTAGTGATATTTCATGTGTATTTTAATAAATGAATCTTGCCTGAAGTACAGAGAGCAAAACAGCTGCAATGATCAGCCTTACAGACCGGGCAGTGGTGAAACACATATTTAATCCCAGTAGCCACATTGTTTTGCCATAGAAACCAGGGGTAGTGGTGTACACCTTTAATCCCAGCACTAGAGAAGAATATAAGATGGGAGAAGACAGATCTCACACACAATCTCATCCTGGAGGCAGGATCACCATTTTGAACTGAGATAGAGATAAGAGATGGTAGCTGACCATTATGAATTAAGCTGCATTTTATGAGGTTTTAGACAACTAAACTATTTCCATATACATACAAGGCAACCCAATAGGAGGTTTGAGTCCAAAAAAAAGAGCAGGTAGAAGAATCAAAGACATACTTGCTCCCATTATTAGCAATCAAACAAAAACACCAAGCTAACAGTTTTAATATAAGCAGAAGACCAGGTGTACACCCATGGAGGCCCCATGTTTCAGAGCCCATATGTATCCTGATAGCTGATTTGGTGGATCATGTTCCCCTGGTGTCCTCCGTGGCCTCTGACTCCCAAAGCCTTTCCTTACCTGCTTCCATGTGGTTCCTTGAGCTCTGAAGGGAGAGACCCAATGGGGACCTCCAATTTAGACTCTTTTTCCACAGAATGTCTGGCTATGGGTCTCTGTACCTGCTCGCCTCTGTTGCTGGAGGAAACCTATTTGATGATGATTGACAAGGCAGTGACCTATGAGTATAGAAGAATATCAATCTATTTAACTTGAAGCCCACACTATGAGAGGAAGCTCATGCCCTATACAGCCTGGATGGCTAGAAACCAGAGGTTGGATAAACTAGAGAGTAGAACCAAACATACATGAAAACATCCTAATTTGTATTGGCAGTTACTTAAAAGTTTTAAGTTCATTCTTATTTACTTTGCCATGGATAATGCATAGAAGTTCTAGTTTCTTCATGTTGATAGTTTCTAATATGGGTCTTTTAAATGTTAACACTTACCCTGAGTTTAATACAACATTTCATTTTTCTTTTAATTAGCACTTTCAAATATCCATTACTACTGAGTACCTTCTAATATACTCTCAAGCCACCTGCATGCCTTCTTTTATGATGGGTCCTAATCTTTTCCTAAGTTTAAATATTTTGAGATTTTTGTTTATTTTTACTTTATGTGTATATGAGTGTTGTGTTTTTAATTGAAGAGTTTATTGAGAGAAGGGTAAAGGGGAGATAAGAAAGAAAGAGAAATACAGAGAGAAAGAGAAAGAAGAGGCAAGGACCAGCTTGCCTCTTCAGAGAAGCAGTGGGAAGAGAACCATATATGAAGTGTTTACTGAGTGTTTTGTCTGTTCACCACATATATGCAGCTCCAACAGAGGCCAAAAGAAGGCATTGGATCGGTTGGACCTGGAATTAAGATGGTTGTGAGTAGCCACGTGGGTGCTATGAATGGAACTTGGATTTGAGAAGTGTAACCAATACTTGTATCTGCCGAGTTATTTTTCCAGACCATGAATATTGTTTTAAAACGGGATTATCTTTTCATTGAGTTAGAAGAGATTTATAGTTTATAAGTTGTTTGCCAGATATATATGTTGTCATAAGCATTTTCAGTTTGGGGTTGATTTTTCTACTTTATTAGTAGTGTTTGGTCCTGAGTTTTCTACTTTATTAACAGTGTTCCAGGCTGAATTTTCTACTTAACTAATAGTGTTTCTTGTAGAAGAAACTTTTTTTATACTCTAATTTCTCACTTTTACAAAACACTCTGTTTTAAGCTGTTATTATAGAGAGCTTTACCTTCTCTAAGGCTATAAAGATTCCTTTTATGTTTTCATCTAGAAGTTTTAGAGTTTTAAAGCTTATGTACAGCTTGCTGTTTCACCAAGATGTGACTTTTGTATATAATATGAATAAGAATCAAATTCGTTTTTCCCATGCAGATACCCGCGTGTTCAACAGCACCTGTTTAAAAACTGTTTTTCCTTTCCCAGAATTATAATGCAAAAAAATCATGTAAGTCTAAATAAATACACGTTGCTCTGCATTTCCCTTTGCATTTAATCTAGTTATATTTCTATTCCTAATGAAATCTCCACATGGTTTTGACAATTGTATCGTATACAGTTAAGTCTTCAAATCAGGTAGTATGAGTTGTAATAATGAAATTAGATTATATGCAAGCAGATCATGGCTATATTGAGATCATGGCACTATAGTGAATATATGATTTTACCATACTATCAACTCAGTAATGAACATTGAAATTTGTGGGTGAGTTTGTTTTGTTGATCATATGAATGCTTGAAAACAGATAGTTCTAAGTCCCTTTTATCCTATATATTTTTTAAAAAAATTGGGAACCTAGAACTTATGTTTTAAAATGATTCTCAGTATTTTTATGTATTTTGTTTTTTACTATGGTGAATGCCTTGACATTGTAGACACATTTTTGAACAAGCTCTCAAATGAGACAGCAACAACGAGTATTGTATAATTATGACTGTTCACTACCATGACAGAAATGCTCATTGCAAACTACCACGCCCACAAATTCTTTTAGTTTGTAGAAAGTATATTTATAAAATGGAATTTTGAGGTCTACATTTTTAAGCTAGGTGTTCATAGAACAACTAGTTACCCCTCAGTTTTTTCAAATTAATATGATTGCCCATTTGCATTTGCTTTTATTTCTCCTGCTTCTTGGAATGATGGACTCTCCCAGAATCCTAAAGAGATAGAAGGGGTATATATCTACATGAAACTCTGACTCCATGCCAAATTCCATCTAAACTAATAAAATGCAAATGACGGAAATGATGATGGTATGTTAACTATTTGATTACTAATTTCTGCCTGTCACCACTATTAGCCTGCCTTCTTAATTTTCATTAATCTCATCTTGATTTCATTAAGATTCTGATTATTTGCTTTCTCAACTGCCTCATAACTTACATAAAGATGTTCTTTGGGAATTTTTTGCTTATTAGATAGAAGTCTGCCTATTTAAGTCAATTATTGACCCATGATAAGAGTGCCATTTGTGGAGTCAGGAGGTCTGGCATTTTGTCCCTGTTCTACATCTGAAGAGTTGTGTGCCCTTGCCTATACTCCTATGGGGTTCAGGTTTCTGATTTGTTAAATGAGTGGGTTGATTTTAGATGATCCTTGAGATCTTGCACACCTTCAATATCTCAGAATTAAAATTTCATCAAAGTTCTTCATCAGAAATTCCATTCTCCACATAGACTCCCAAGATTGGGGACTAAATGAGTTTATTTGGTTCCTATATCAATTTTGTTCTAAGTTAATCCACCCTACAGATGATGTCAATTAGGTTATTTAAGGGAGTATACAGCCTCCTACTAATTCTTTTTTTTCATATTTTCTAGATGTTTTTTATTTCTTGTTTCTAATCATTTGTCATAGATACATTAGTATTTACTCACTGTGACCCAGAGATTAAATTTAGTTTAGCAGTAACACTAATTTTGTTTACTAATTTTTGAACTTATATGGACTCCTCAGCTTTTTAATTATCCATTCAAACATCACTTTTTGGTTTATTATGACACTGTTTATTCTATATTTGTTTTTTCGAGACAAGGGTTTCTGGTTGTCCTGGAACTAACTCTGTCCTAGAACCAGGCTGGCCTAGAACTCATAAAGATCAGTCTGCCTCAGACCCCCAGCCCTGGGATCAAACACATGTAGTACCACACCTGGCACTGTTTACTATCTTAAGAGAAATAGCCAGGTGGTGGTGGTGCAGGCCTTTAACCCCAGAACTTGGGAGGCAGAGGCAGGTGAATCTCTTTAAGATTAAGGCAAGTCTAGTAAAAAATATCTAGTTTCAGGACAGGCACCAAAGTTATTCAGAGAAACTGTTTAAAAAAATTACATATGCTATTTGGCATATGCAAAATCCCTGAGTTTTGCATATGCCAATAGCTTTTAGAGTTCTTGTCATTCGTTCCTTGTATGATTAATATCCAGGTTATCATCTAATTAAAATTCAACAGGAAATTTGTTTCATTAATGATTTCTACCAAATACTACTACTGCTACTACTAATGTATATTTTAAAATATTAACTCTCTTAAGGATTTTATGATAATCACTTAGCAGTTTATTTGTGAATTATACAGGTGATCATGTTTAATGACAATGAATGAGTTGTCACATGTTTAGTAATCCCGCATCATTTCTCTAGTGAAATATCTGCCAATATTTCCATAGGTGATATTAATTTGGAATGCTGGCTATTAGCTTTCTGTATATTTTAGAAACAGTTCTTTATCAAAAGTATACTTTAAACATATTTTCTGCTAGTTAAGTGTTGGGACCAATTGGAGTCCTGGCCTTCAGCTGCTCTTCCCTGCTAGCGCCTTCTAATTGAAGTTACTAAAATCTGTGCCTTTCCTAGAGGATCAGAGGATGGGATTTTCACCTGTTGGCCATTGTCTGCTGGGTATTTAAGCCTCCATGGTGCAATTAAAGAAGGGCTTTTGTACCATTTAAAAAAAGAGTCATAGACTATGTGAACAAAATCCCCAAACACCAGACATGAGAAACCCTCTTTTGAATTGTTGGTCAAAGTTGTCCAAGAGATTCCCAAAACATACAAGCTATTGCTCTTGCCCTTGGTTGCCACCTAGAGATAGAAAGTAAGTCCCTAGTACTGAAGACACCATGTACTTCAGAAACAGGTCACAGAAAACCTGAGCTGGATCAGACCTGAAAGCTTCCTCCCTGAGGGCTAACTTTTCTGGTACCAGAAGGCACCATGCAAGATTTCAAAGAAAGAAAGCATCCAAGAGTATTTTTCAGTTGTGATGCCTACGAACCATATCAAGAGCCAGCACAGAATGATAACCCTAAGGGTTAATTAGAGGAATGCTTGTCTTGATGAAACCAGCATCTCTCTAGTTAGACTTAAGACCTGCTCAACAAGAGGGAAAGCATGCCTGGCAATGGTAACCTAGCCAAATACCTTGGGCTAGTGAAGTCATTGATCTTGAGACCCTACAACAGTTTCTTAATTAAGTCAGAATAGTCAATCCCGAGGTATATTCTGAATATTTTATCCTTCTACCTGCAGATAGCTGTAGTCCTCATCATTTACCCAAGGAAACATCACTTTGCAACATATGGGCACCATTCCAGACAACCATTACAAATTAAAATGCAAAGCTGTGGCGCCCAGTCATCGCTGATACATTTATAACATAGCTGCGCTCAAGGCTCATGAATCAATTTGGAAATGTGACAGGACGATTGTGAGAGCTGGAGGAACAGAAAGTTTGCTGTGAGAGTGTGTCTTCTAGAAATGCTAGAGAAACTGTCCCCATGACGTCTACAAACACAGCTGCCTAAACATGAGTTGGACAAGGACACCAAAAGACAAGGTATTGTGAAAAGGGGAAAGCTTCCATGCCTCCCACTCTGCTGTGGGATTCCCCTCTGTATGCTGTGAATATGTTTTATTACCATTGGTTAATAAAAAAAAAAACTGCTTTGGGCCTATAGTAGGGCACAATATAACCAGACAGGAAATCTGAGATATATATAGAGTGTAGGCGGAGTCAAAGAGGTGTCATGTAGCTGCCAAAAAAGAAGGACATGCCAGAACCTTACCTGGTAGGCCACACCCTGTAGCAGTACAGAATAATAGAAATGGGTTAATTTAAGATGGAAGAGTTAGTTAATAATAAGCCTAAGCTAACAGGGCAAGCAGCATTGTAATTAATATAGGTTCTATGAGATTATTTTGGTTCTAGGCAGCTGGAAAATGAAGAAGCAGTCTCTGTCTCCATTACCCCAGACAACAAACTACAGACAACTGAAGAATTTTGGGAATGAGAGAAATAGTCTTCCCCAGGGAAACGTACACCAAAACCAAAAGGCCAGCTCTGTGAGGGTTTCTATTGCTGTGATAAAACACCATGATCAAGACAGACTTGGAGAAACAATGGTTTATTTCTCATTTCATGTCCACATCACAGTCCTTCATGAAGGGAAGTCAGAGAAGGAATTTAAGGCAGGGACCTTGGAGTAGGAATTGAAGGAGAATCTTGCAATTGCTGCTTACTAACTTGTTAATCATGGCTCTCCTAGCCCTCTTTCTTATAGCATCGAGGACCAGCAACCCTGGGTGACATCACCCACAGTAATCTTGTTCTTCACATATCAATCATTAACCAAGAAAATCTACTATAGAATTACCTACAAGTCAATTTTACAGAGGCATTTTCTCTATTGAGTCTCAAATAACTCTAACTTGTGTCAAGTGTGACATAAAACTAATCAGCACACTTTATGTATGTATATACAATAAAGAAACAAAGAAAAAAGACTGTGAATTCAAAAGAGAGAAAGCAGGGGCTCATGGAAGGATTTGGAGAGATGAAAGAGAAGGAAGAAATGGTGTAATTATATTAATTTATATTATAATAGTTTAAAAAGTTATTTTTTTTTTACAAAATATCTTTTCTTTGAAGCCCAGTAACCCCTACATCTACTAGAAATGTAGCCTTGCATTTTAGAACCCGCTAAAGGTAAAGTTAAAGTTGAGTTACTAGGTCATCACTCTCTTCAGCAAGCAGAATTGTTTACAGCAGGTGAGGAAATGTTTCTAGCTGCCCACAGTCTCACTTTAGATAAGCATCCTTAGAGTGAAATGTGCCCATGAGTTGCTTGAAAGTTCGAATATCTTCAATAGAATGTCTCAACCAAGAGTGCTTAAAGTTCTATTTGATTTGGTCAGATCTATTCCTATTTCTAATCTGTTCATAGGACCGTTGATGCTCTTTATGTCTTATCCTATGCTAATGAAGCACAGAGCACTGTAGTATCTAGTATTCATTTCTAACTCTATCTGTCCTTTGTTCCAGGCAGCTTTCTATACACTTAACAACATACAATGTCATGAAACCGTTATCATAATCATAACACTCTTGGCCTTTTGGTGAGAAGTAGGATAGTATTGGCAAAGTTGAGTATTATGTCTGAGGCTATACAGAAAGAATCAGAAGGTTTGTGTCTAGTCTTACTGCATCTTGGTAGGCTGTGTTGAGCTGATGTCCCTGGGAGGCTTTCTATTTTCTGAAGGGAAAGGAAGGGAATTGGGGTACAGGCGAGGTAACGGGGTGGGTTAGAAGGAGAGGAGGGGGAAGAGGCTACAGTCTGGATGCATTCTAGGAGAGAAGAATAAATGGAAAACAGGAAAAATAATAGTAATGTTAGTAAAAAAAGGAGTTAAAAATTCAAATGCTGTTATCATACAGAGTAATTCATCATTAGGTGTTTCCAGGACTTTAAACAGAGGTTAGGATATTGAAATACTAAGCATTATATACAAAGAAATAATAGTCTTTTCATAGAAGAAGATTAAATAGTGAGGTCAGATTCAGTACCCATTGTCTCCATGTCAAACTGTGAGTGTTCAACACCCTTGAGCTTTTCACAGCCGAGTAGGAAGAGTGTGAACAGTGTGACTGCAGGTTCCATCTGACTGGGACGTCCACTCCTGGCAATAGTAGATAAGATAATTCAGTGCAACTCTACTGCTGCAAAGAGCTAGAAATGTTGAGGGCAAATGAAAATATCTGCTTGAAAGCATTGATAAGTTAACAAGATGGTGAGGAATTATGGGGTCAATATATGGGGGAAGTGCAGGGAAGTCCAGGGCAGCATTTGGGTCAGATCTCCTTTTCAGCATCACCTGCTGATCATGAAAGAAGTAGCAGAGAGGCTGGGAGCCTGGCACCACTTTTCAGAGCTCCATGGAATCAAAGGAACAGAGGCAAAGAGTAGGTCAGGGTGAACCAGGAGTAGACTGGACATGTATCTGTACTATGGAAGAGCTCCTACTGATCATAAGATAAAAACAATGAGAGAAGGCAAAAGACACGAACAATCATTTCACAACACAATGTCCGAAATGAGCGGTATTTCAGTCACCAGAAATGCTCTAATCAAGAAGACAGGATGTCAGAATTGGAGGGAAAAAACTTCCAGATGGCCACTGAAATCAATTCACAGCTGGAGGCAGGCTGGCATGAAGGTGAAGCTGTGGAACTCCAGGGGAAACACGCATGCCCATGCACAGACTGGCAGGCACATATAAACATAATATGATCTAAACTTTTCATACATATCTTCCTCCTCTTCCTGCAGAATTCATATACATGGAGCAATGTGAGAAGACACACACACACTCATTTTCACATTACTTCATAGTTACTACTGCCTTGTAATTCTACTGACATACCTGGAAGTTTATTAACACTCACACTGGCTGTTTCATGTGGGTGATGAGCCCATTGAAGTCTGTCAATGTGCTTTTGACTCAGTGTTTGTCTTGATTTTTTCCTGCCTCCCCACCCCCTGCCTCTGTTTACAGTACCCACTTGCTTTGGCTGGTATGAGAGCCATTACCATGCAGTCATTTTAATTCACTATGGGAGAGTTCCAACATTTGTGTCAGAGTCAAAGCCAGGTTTGATGTTTGCCTTGTGTTCACTGATTGCATTCTTTCCCTCTTTGTGTCATTTTGCTTGAATGTTGGGCATATTGTATCAGATGATAGGAGTTGAGGGAAACAGGCTGTAATAGGAAATTTTGTATTCATTTGGCTACATTGTTTATGTTTGCTATGGCTACAAGTGCTGGAGGCTTTTAATTTCTATAATGCCCTTATTTTTCTGTCCATTCTTGATTTAGGGGATTCCCAAATTACTGTCTCAAAAAAAAATCTCTTCCTTGCAGATTTTCAACTTTAAAGTGTTGCTAATATACTGGAGCCTTGCTGAAATGGTGGTAAAAGCAAGAAAATGAGGATTTTACAATCTCCAAATTATAATTTTTTATGATTTCCAACAAATCTTCCAAGTTTAGTTTTTCAAAAGACTTGTGAACTTGGGACTTTGGGACTCCCAAGTTTTCTTCAAAAAGTGTTTCTGCACTGATAGAAGATTCTTGCTCCTCCTCACCCTGCTATTTCCATGTCTAGATTTCGTGGTCTCACTCCACTTCTTTGAGGTTGTGGTTCTTGTTGACTCTCCAACTCCCCCTCCTCCATTGGAAAGAGAAGGCTGAAAGAGGATACAATTATGAGAAACTCCTCCCTTCATTTGGAAGATATAAGATATCCGAAACTACTCCTTATCTATCCCTGGAGATAATGTCTGTCCCAAAGAGGAATGGGTTGAAATACAGTGATCACTTTTCCCCTCTTCCAGAAGGATCCTGTGAAAACCATAAGGATTTTCTACTCTTGAGCTAGGCCAGCTTACACATTGTCTATGGATTTCTCACTATTAAGTCTAGATATTGGTTCAGGGTTCTAGTAGATTGTGTTCACTCAGCTGTGAGTTCCAGAGGCTCCAGATTTGGTAGAAGGAGATTGTCCTGAAGCTTCAGTTTTCTGAGGGGCTCAAGAAAAGCTGGTGATTTCTGATGCATATAGATTTTTCTCAGCATAGATGAGATTAACAATTTACAATCTTTACATGTAGGAGTCGAAACCAAAGCTCTCATACTCTTTATAACACACCACAGTTAATAACCCCAAATTCCTTCACAATATATTAGACAACATAATGTAGTGATCCATAGCAACAGCAATGAGCATAAAGGACTAAGTTTATAGTCATAATATGAAGCAAGTATAACAGCAAAGAATAAATTAAAAAATTGCACAATGAAAAGTATGGACTAATAACAAAATTCCGAATAGAATTTACCTTTACAAAGGAGAACAAAAGTAGTTATTGGAAGAAGAGCATAAGAAAGACTTCCTATTTCTTTTTATATTGGTAGCAATTGTGTAGGTGCTTGTTTACAGTATTTCTTGGGAAAAAATTAGTATGTGATATCCAAGATAAAATCTGTTTGAAAGAGAACACCAAACATCACATCATATATTTTCTAACATATTTGGAGATTCTTAGGATTTATATCTAATACAATTTGTGTTCAATGCTTTAAGATTTTTAATATCAGAAACCTACTATATAAAATCAACATGCCTCTAATAACATGACAAACCCTAACAGTCTTTTTATCTGAAATATAATAGTTTCAGCTAAAATGATTAGGTATTTAGGATGATGTAACAGATGGAATATTAGAAAATGAAAAATATTAAGGCAAATACTCTACAAACTTAGGTAGTCTGGACTGATATTAAGAGCAGTCCAACCATGGAGGCCCATTGCTTGTAATCTTGCTAAATCTTCTGATGTTCTAGAGGTTCAAGAGCAGCTTGAGGTGTAGCTTAGAGCCTGTACCATTGCATCATTTCTGATTGCATCAGCACTGTGTCATCTAGCTTCTCCTTGTCTCTGTTTTCCCACCTTCTTTGCTCAGTACCTCTATCTTTCTGAAACTGTGGCTTCTGTTCCCTTATGAGTTTTATCACATGACTTATCTGGATAAGTCATATTGCTTTTATTTTTACCTGTATTTTGTTCCACATTCTCAGTACCTGGAAGACTGGCAGACACCATGGTCATGCACCCCGATGATCCAGCAATGTTTGTTCAATGTCTGCCTCAAAGACTATAAATGCTGTGGCTCTGTTCCCATGCAGACTTTGTGGGAAAGCTTTTTCAGGCCAGACTTAGGTCCTTGGGCTCCGGCCCACATAGATGCTCCGGTGCTCTCACAGAGAATGATGTAGCATCAAGTATAGGGAAAACTTTTAGCAAAGGGGGAGAGGTTGGTGTTTTTAGGTACCAGAAACGACACAAAAGGGAAGTCACAAAGATCATGGAGTAGACAGGTGAAGATAGGGTGGGCTGTCTGTAGATCTAGATGGACTTTAGCAGTCATACACAGAAAAAAATTTACTGTGGCTGCAGGGAGGCCCCATATCCTCCTTTCTAGGTAGGGAATTACAAAGTTGGCTGAAACTTTGAAAGACAATGCTCAGTACTCCTCATTTTTATTCCAAGCAAATGGAAGGTACAACTAAGATGTTGTATTTAGCAAGTGAAGTGATTTTACATCTGGTATCACTTAAGGAGAAACACTTCTCTGGTTTTCCACTGTGCACAAGATCATCCTGTGCAACCTAACGCCACCACTAAGCTTTCATTTTCAGTACTGCTAGCACTTAAGTTAAATAGATACCCTTCCAGATGTGGTATTGGCAACTTGCAAAAAAGAATTTAGATGCTTTTCTTTGTTTATCATCTCATTTTTCTGCAAGGGAAGGAGTAACCATGATAGTATTAGCCAACCAGTTAGAAATTCCTCTGAGAGAACAAAGACAGAGCATTGACCTGAGAAAGAATTGGTGATCTGTTTCTTATATGGAGAGAAAAAGATTGGATAAGAGAAAAGGATGTTAGAGAAATCAAGAACAGAATACTCTTGAACAGGTTCTTTGAAAGGCTATGGGGTATGAATGGTAGGCAGAACTTGTGGGAACTTTTATAGTGTACCTTTCATAACCCTCAGAACCTTCAGATCTGATGGAACTTCTTTGGTACTGGTGTGTTATGTGGTATATACTGTGGTTTACATATGAGATGCTCTCCGGAGGCTCATGATGCTGATGACTTCTGAGTGGTGCTGCTACTCTGGGATGTTGTAGAAACTTCAAATGCTGGAGCCTCTTTGGAAGAATGAGTCACTGGGAATGTGTCTTTGGGGGCTTCCTTGGACACTCTCTTTCTCTATCTCTGTATCACTCTCTTTCCTCTTCTCTGTCACTCTCTTTTCCTGGACACCACCCTGTGAATAGCCTTCCTGCTTCTTGTTTCCAGTTGTCACTGTATTTGACCCAAATGACTATGAACTAAAATCCTTAAAACTGTGAGCCACAATATCCGGTTCTTTCTTTTGTATTGTTCTGGCAGGTATTTTGTTGCTGTTGTGAAACTCTGTTTAACAGCACAGTGTATCCATTTCTCAAGGCTACTCCAGAATAGTACTCAGAACTAGGTAGCTTAAAATGACATAAATTTGTTGGTAGGAGAGGACTGCTTGTTCATCCTGGCCACCCGGCTAGCTTAGCCCCCAAATAATTACACAGAAACGGTATTCATTAAAACACTGCTTGGCTCATTAGATCTAGTTTCTTATTGGTTAATTCTTACATCTTAATTTAACCCATTTCTATTAATCTGTGTATCACCATGTCGCAGTGGCTTACCAGGTAAAATTCCCAGCATCTATCTCCAGCAGATCCATGGCATCACCTGACTGTGCTTTATTCCTCCCGGAATTCAGTTCTATCTTCCCCACCTACTTAAGTTCTGCCCTATCAGGCCAAGCAGTTTCTTTATTCATTAACCAATACAAGCCACACATAGAAAGAAGGACCTCCTACACCATAAATTGATTGCCTCATTGAAATGGAGGTAAAATATCTGAAAGAGTCAGCAGTACTCTGCTCAGGATCTGAGTACGATATTCACTCTACTCTTCTTAACATCTCTGATTGTGTCAAGGAAGACATGACATCCCCTATATTGTCATTCCATCAGCTCATTCTCTTCCTGGACATCTTGAATCATCTTCTCCCATGTATGTCTACCTCTGTGACAGATTTTTGTCCTTCAACAAAGATACCATCAATGTGCATTAAGACTTCTCCATCCTTATGATTTTTGACTTTTTTCCACTGGACTCTCCCTTGAACATACCTTTTCTAGGGGCTATGCAATTAAACCATAGCACTTGAGTGAGTTTAAAAAGGAAGATATCTAGATGTCCAGGTGGGATTAATATAACCACAGGAATTTTTCAAAGTAGAAAAACTTTTGATTGATGCCAAAATAGGAAGTCAGAATAATTTGAAGATGTCTGGGATCTGATATGCTCTCCTGGAGATGGAGAGACATGAGTCAAAGAATGTGGGCAGCCCCAGGAGCCGTGGGTGGACTTTGGTAGACAGCCAGCAGGGAAACAGACCTCAGCCCATAGCTGCAAGGAAACAGTGGCCAACTACTGAGCAACTTTATAAGTGAATCTTTAGGAGGTTTCTGCAAAGAATCAATCCCAGAAAATGTCATGATTTTCAGCAATGCGGTCATCACAGCAAAGGATCCCAGACTTACAGCCCAAACAAGTGAGTGTTGTACTAATTGATTCCATATGCTATCCTTGTAAACATCAATGGGAAAGAAACTCAAGAAGGTATAGCTTGCAGCAAGTGCTTCTCTAGCACTGAAATTAAGAAATTAAAATTATTCCTAAATGATATTAAGATCCTCTACCTTATAAGAACTGTTGGCACCTTCAGAGTTTAGGGACAGGCCGTGACTAAGTGGAAACAGATTCTGATGACTGCCAAGTGCTAGGGGCCAATACATGATTTTGCTGTGTGACTAATTAGAACCTGAAGCCACCCTTGTATCTTCCTCAGGGCTGCTTACTGAGAGCTTCAGAATAAAGATATTAATATGAGCTTTCCCTGGGAGCATGGACAAAGACTGAGGGACCCTTCTAATTGGAGACTTCTGACCTTTTAAATTAGTAAGTATGGAAAAAGACACCTGTCACAGATTGGCTAGTGTGGGTCCTGACAATTGGCTACATTGTAGGGTCAGGTTCAGTATTGGGTGAGGGTCAACTAGGATGAGGGGTGCCCTATTGAAGAGTGAGGCACACAGTAAAGTTCAAATGGAGACTTCTCACTCATGACAAGCTCTAATATCCACAGTGCATTCAGGGGAAGCAGGAGTCAAGGCTCCTGCCCGAAAAGGGGCAAGCTCTCCACTTGTAACTCAGCTCAGCTTCCTGGGATAGGAGCTTGGACATCAGGAAGCTGGCCTGATGTGAATACAGATCTGGGAATTTTGCACCAGGGTGGAATACTTGAGATGAATCTTCTGCTCACATTCTCCACATTTTACGGGACTAAGAGGAACAGGAAAATGAGTGCACATTTGCCAATTTCTTCAGAAATGTATAATTTCTTTTTTTTTAATTTATTGGATTTTTTTTTTAAAAAATACCAATCCAAATGCCCACTCCCTCCCCTCCTTCCATTCCCTCCACACACCCTCCGGCCCCATCTCCACCTAATCCTAGGAGAGGGTAAGGTACTTTGCTTTATGAAAGGTCCAAGCCCCCTTCCCCCACTATATCTAGCCTGAACAAGGTATACATCCAAAAAGAATATGATCCCAAAAAGCCAGTACATGCTGTAGAGATAAATCTTAGTGCCACTGCCAGTGGCCCCTCAGTCTGCCCCAACCATACAACTGTCAACCACATTCAGAAGGACTAGTTTGGTCCTATCCTTGTTCCTTTCCAGTCCAGATGGAGTTGGTGAGCTCAAATTAGCTCAGGTAAACTGTTTTAGTGGATGAACCCTTCATAGTCTTGACCTATTTGCTCATATTCTCATTCCTTCCATTCTTCAACTGGACTTTGGCAGCTCAGTCCAGTGCTCCAATGTGCCTCTGCCTCTGTTTCCATCTGTTGTTGGGTGAAGGTTCTATGGTGATATTTAAGATATTCATCAGTCTGTCTACAGGGCAAGGCCAGTTCAGGCACCCTCTCCGTTATTTCTTAAGGTCTGAGCTGGAGTCATCTTTGTGGATTCCTGGGAATAGGAATGTATAATTTCTAACTCAGTGTTTTCCTTGAATTTGGTGTATTTCTTTAAGTTATCTGCTGTGGAATA
Source organism: Microtus oregoni (assembly GCF_018167655.1). Classification (NCBI taxonomy): domain Eukaryota; kingdom Metazoa; phylum Chordata; class Mammalia; order Rodentia; family Cricetidae; genus Microtus; species Microtus oregoni. The sequence continues at coordinate 36,217,854 of NW_024543060.1, read as the reverse complement.
ATCCTTCTGTAGACTGTGTAGTCTACAGAAGGATTGTCCATAGTATTTACCCTCTTTTTGCATAATTAAAAAGGAAAGCTTTAATTTTCAGATAGTTAAATTATATACAACAAAACAGCTATCAAATCAGTTACAATAATAAGTTTATCTGTTTAGTCTTTAACTTCATCAAAGACCCCAGAAAGTTGAAATGTTACCTAATGACAGGGACATCAGGCTGCCCAGCCAGTCATCCAAAGTCCCCTGTAATGTTGGGGTATCCATCTATGGCCTATAGTCCTAGCATACATGACACATTTTTCAGTGAAGCAGGGAATTTTGAAGCACTTTCCTACCTTGTCTTGGCAAAGTTTGGCAAGTTGCCTTTCTTGCATCCTGCTGGTCCAGTTTGCACAGTGTATTGTCAGCAATTGAGGCAAGGACAGTTTCTTTGCCCATATGGCTAATTTTTTTCATTAAGAAAACAAACTTCAGACAGAATTTCTTCAATATCCATCATCTTCTCTGAAATAGATTGGTGCTGTTAGAAGCAGATGTATCTCACTTTCATGAAAAGGCTTAGGTTTGTAAACATATTAAATGCCATTTTAGATAGGTCTTTGAAGTAGTTGAAGACCATCTATCTATCTAAATACATCTGTGTATGACCTTGAAACCATACCTAACATGACTATAAGTTTGACTATTATAGATGACTATTAATCTGTATTTATTAATTATATAGTACATTTTAAAATGAGCTACATAAACACAATACTTTAAACAAGAGTAGAAATATACAAGCAGTATAACAAAATTAACTTTAAATTTATATCAGTATGTAAAAATCTATACCATTGTTGATTTTCCTTGACTCAGAATGAATCCATAACCTCTCATTTCCTGTGGGGTGGGAAAGCATAAACTCTCCCTCAGAGTAACATATCTTTTGACTTAAATTTTGAAGTCAACATATTTTTGAGGTATATAGGTTGATTGAATCTAGCAATTTTTATAATCTTTTGTCTCTTAGGAGTCCTAAACTGTAAAGATGACACAATATCACACAAAATTAGACTCTCTATTTTTTTTATCTTTATGTATTTCATGTTGTATTAGGAGCAGCGGGCTACTTTTCCTGCACCCGGCCGCCCGCACAGCTAGCTTTACCCGAAATAATTACGCGGAAACTGTATTCTTTTAAAAACTGTCTGGCCCATTAGTTCCAGCCTCTTATTGGCTAGCTCTTACATATCGATCTAACCCATTGCTAATATCCCTGTAACACCACGAGGTGTCTTACCAGGGAAGATCTTAACCTGCGTCTGTGTCCGGTAGGAGAATCATGGCGACTCCCTCACTCAGCTTCTTTCTCCCAGCATTCCGTTCTGTTTACTCCGCCTACCTAATTTTATGCCCTATTAAAGGGCCAAGGCAGTTTCTTTATTTAACCAATGAAACAACAGATAGAAAGATGACCCTCCTCCATCAGTATCATTATGTTTTCTTATTACTCGATTTTTTTTTAAGGCATTTAAAAGAAACCTTTTTCACTTGTATCCGAAACCTAAGTAAGTATATTTTTAAATATACTGTAACCTATTTAAAGTTTTTTCATCTGAATATGTCTTTACTGCATATCTATATTTTTTATTTTTTTCATTTTCGTCACATGAAACAAATCTTAAACTGTTAGGTCAGCTACCAGCATTACTCAGGTTAGTCCATGACAGTACTACATGGTGTTTTGGGGCACTATCAGGAAACACTCTTTTGTACTTCAGCTAGCAAGAGAGTCTACAGGAACCCACCATGCACCATAACTCATGATGTGCTAGCAGCTTCCAGAAGATGCACCCCTGTACCGAGGCTGGGATAAGAGACACAAGACTAGGAAGCTGCTCTTGCTCCATTTCTGTGTGTCTAGCACCCCTTTTAAAAGATTTTTTAGGTCTTACGTGGATCTACACTGGACTAGTCCCTAGTCTGCTCCACCCTACTGCACTCATTCCTTCTGAACCTGCTCTGTGCCCTTCCTTGGAATCTCTTGGTCTGGTCATAGAAACTGTCCTTCTTCTACATATTCATATCTGTATCTGTATCCATAGACATTCAAGCATACTGAAAGTGCTTTTTCTAGACAATTATGATTGTTTGATTGTTTTTGAGTGTCTCTCTGCAAAGCCCTAGCAGTCGTAGAACTCACTAGGCAGATCAAGCTAGCCCCAAACTCAGAGACCTACCTGTATCTAGATCCTAAGTGCTAGAGTTAAATGTATTTGCTACCATACCCAGCCTTAATATATTGTTTTAATATAAACTCTTTGATATTTCAGAAGCAGGCATCTAATCTGATCTTCCAATTTTCAAAATATGATATTGCTCTGAAGAGATAAAATTTAAGGAGAACCTATACTAGACATGTATCAGAATACTTTCCTGTTTTCTAGCTCTTCTTATTGCCCAGTGACACTGCAATTATTTTTTATTTTTACTAGGGTGTCATCTCACCGTGCCCCAGGATCTTTCTTTCTTCTAATGCTGTGTGTCTCACAACAGGTAACACATGCTGGTGTCACTGATGAGAAAGCTTACTGATGGTCATCTTAGTAACTCTAGACCCTATAATAATCACTGCTACCATTTTCTGTATAGTAGAGATTGACATTACTGACACAGTTATCCATTTCTGTGCTGACTTGATGTCAATTCTTAGCATCTTTGCAAATAAAATGGGAACCGGTTCTGTAAATAAAATTCCATACATAATGAGATTGAAGAAGAGCAACATTGGGAAAGCCAAGTTTCTTCAGCATGTACACCTAAAATGCCACATACCAATTTTATTACCTTCAATTTTGCTGACAACAGGGATATAATTGAACTAGAAAGCCTTATTAATATAAATACTAGAGGTGAAATAATAGAACAAAACCTTTATGTCTCTTTACATTTATATATTCCTACAGATATGTGAGATTTTTGAATTAATATTTACTGATGAATAAAGTACATAATGACAATGTGCCCTCTTCTGACACATCAGCAATGCAAAACCACATAGTCTGATAATGAGACCTATTATTAAATTGAGTCAGAATTCTATATTTGTCACACTTCAGATTGCTGCTGTTCATTGGTTCAAAAAGGTTATTTCCTGAATACTGTTGTTCAAGATAAAAGAGCAATAAGGTTGACATGCATACCAATTTATATGAGTCTTGGTTACCTGTGAAGGAGTTGAATTACTCTCCAGTAAATAATTAGTATCCATTCTGCATCAAAGAACAGAATTTCAATCAAAGTCCTGCCTTACCTTTGAACTTTTAAAGCTTAGTAATGTTGTACTACAACTGACTAGAAGAAACCTATTAAATGGTGTTCAATCCATTCTACAGATATTGACAATATACATTCCAATGTTAAAGCTTGACCTTGTGAGACCTCTACTGAATTATCAGTTGGGTCACAGAAAGGAAAGCTGGAAGAAAAATCCAGTGATAATAGCATCATCAATCCTGGTATTTGATAGAGGGCAGGATCTATTATGAATTGTCCTTCAAGACCTTTTGTTTGTCTAGTTAGAGTTCAGATTCACTGGCTTGTGAAACACAGAGAAGCCACACCACAGAAACGTCAGGGATTCAGGTAATTGGGGACAGTCATCAGGAGGGAAATCTAGTTTCCAGCTCCAGCAAATAACCTTACTAGTTCAAAAGTCTAGTAGTGATGGTGTGCAGGATTTCTTCATATTGCTGTCTTTAATCTCAACCAATGTTATTTTTAACATTTCTGAAATTGCTTAATCAACCATGTCATTTTTAAAGTGATAGCTTAACTTTTATATAACAAAAGGAAAAAAAAGAAAACTACAAAATTTCCAATATATATGCATTTTATCTGAAAACTTCAAGAAATGAGATAAACAATAAACAAAGTTGTTATTGAGGACTAGGGATAAAATATTTCGGAATAACGTACATATCTTATTTAGCGTTCTATTGCTGTGAAGAGATACCATGACCAAGGCAGTTCTTATAAGAAAAAGCATTTCATTGAGAATTTGCTTAAAATTTCAGAGGTTTAGTCCATTATTATCATGACAGGCATGTTGGAATGCAGGCAGTAGCTGGGGAAGTAGATGAGAAACAGAGAGACAGACAGACAGACAGACAGACAGATCTGGACCTGGCTTGGGATTTTAAAACCTCAAATGTCACTTCCAGTGATATGCTAACTCCAAGAAGTCCACACTTCCTACTCCTTCTAATCCTTTTAAATAGCTCCAATCTCTGGCAGCCAAACATTCAAACATATGAGCTTCAGGGAACCATTGTTATTCAAATCATCACAGTGGGAGATTGTAACTTGAAAGTGAACATAGAATCTAATGTTATATAGTGAATGACAACAGGCTCTTACACTGGAAATGTTCCTTTCTGGGCTGTTGACAGCATGCAGATCCAGTGTCTGGTCTGCTTCATTAACTCTGCTGTGAGCTTGGGGTTACCTTTGACCAAGAAACTGTAAGGTAGCGTTTTCTTGGGCTACACCATGCTTGGTCTTATGTGTGCCAAATAAGAATGATAAAAAACCTGAGCATGGCACTTTTTAAAATTGAAAATAGATTCTTTTCTCATATAATACATACCCATCTCGGTTTCCCTTGCTTCTGCTCTTACTCACTCTTTCTCACCTCCCTTCTTCCCCAAATCTACTCCTTGCTCCATTTTCTTTTTGGAAAAGAGAAGACCTCCAAGAGATGATAGCCAAACAGGACAAAACTAGATATAATAAGACATGGCGAAACCCTTCAGATTGAGGCTGGACAAGGCAACCCAGTAGGAGGAAAAGAGTCTCAAAGGCAGATAAATGAGTCAGAGATACACCTGCTACTATGGTTGTGAGTCTCACAAAAGCACCAAGCCAAGCATCTTTGAGAATTAGTTTGCAACCACATAATGAACTAAAGAAGAACATGCGTTTCTTTCTAAGGGAAAATGCTCTCAAGTTTACTTCCTTAGTCTAGTAGTTTCTCATCTAATTTGTAAATTCAACATAATTATAAAATGAATTAAACTTTGCTGGTCTAGTTGGAAGCCACAGTCTAGGAAGGAATAGAAGGCAATCTGCCGAAAGAATGCGGTGTGCTTTCCTAGTGGTTCGCCCAGGTCCTGATTTTTCGTTTGGAGAAAGCGATTGAGGGGATTTCTCTCTTATATTGTTTGCATACCTGGGAAACCAGCTGTACCATCTGCAGTGTTTCTCTGCTTCTTATAGCTGATCTCTTTAGTCACCCTGATTGCATTTATTGACAGTGTCCCTCTGATTGGTATTTTGTTGATGTCTAATTGTTCCTTGCTTATCAGTTTAGCTTCAACATTTTAACCCATGTCCCTGTAAACAAGGCTTCCATCATGTACGGTTTTACTTCTCGCTTATAAATGGTTATTACATGGCAGATCCCTGTCTATTTAATTTATTGAAATCAATGGAACTTGACACAACTTTTTGATATTTCAAAAACATCCTTTACAAAGAGTTCTGACAGAGGCACTGAGATAGGATAAACAGTGGTGCATCACACAGACAAATTGGCAGCGCACAACTTCATAGCTCCTACAACACCCTTTGGCCTGTGCTGAAAGAGAAGGCTGATAGGTGGCTTACTGACACAAAATACTGCTTATTCCACTTTCTAAGTATAACTCATTAGATGGCTGGCAAAATTTTAAAAGAAGCTCACTTCTATCTTAGTTTCTTTTGATTTAAAGTGAAAAAGGGAAGAAGAAAAATAATAATAATTCCTGTCAAACCTTACTTGAAAGGCTTTATGAAGCAGGACAAAATAGTCTGTGATGATAAATAAAGTAATTGATAACAGGTGGCTGGCTAAGTGATGCCAGCTGTAATCATAAACAAAGAGAGCTTTTATAGCTGAGGTTAGGGTCCTGGCTGTACTTTCGTATGAATTGAAGATTTGTAAAGCCATTGAATAAGATCACAATACCAACAGAATGTTACCAAATGCTGGGAAAGTGGAAAACTAGAATCACATGCTAAATTAAAAAAAAAAGTATCTTACATTAATTAAAATAAATCTTTACTTTCAACTTTTTATTCATAGATGCGAACATTTACATAATTAAGGAGGAAACATTTTCTTCACTAATTAGAAGATGATTGATGGCCAGAGTTGAGGTGAAATTATTTGTAGGAGCATAATTTCTTCTTAAAGTAATGACACGTGTTGTTTAGATTCCTGTGGAGAGGGTGAATTACTTTATAAATTTAATACAACATTACTTCTTAACATCACCTAGATGATGAGATTAAGAATCAGGCTTGCCTAATCCTGGGTTTACCAAGCCTCATAATTACTGAGTTGGAAGAAATTTTTAAAACTCCTCCAGTATACAAGGTGGATATTCATTCTATATTTTGTTGTTTGTTGAGAAAGGGCCCCAGTGAGTAGCTCTGGCTGTCCTGGAACTCACTATGCAGACAAGGATGACCTTGAACTTACAGACATTTACTGGCTTCATCCTTCCAAGTACTGGGATGCTATAAGACAATGATCTTGTACCCTGTAAAAATATGTCACTTCTATTGATTTAATAAAATGCTGATTGGCCAGTAGCCAGGCAGGAAGTATAGATGAGGTGACCAGAATATGAAAGAAAAGGTTTAGTCTGTAGTTGTCACCCAGACACAGAAGAAACAAGAAGAGAACGCCTCACTGATAAAAGTTACCAAGCAACATGGCTAACACAGACAAGAATTATATGTTAATGAATGACATAAGAGTTAGTTAATAAGAAAGCCTGAAATAATAGACCAACCAGTTTTATAATTAATGTAGGCCTCTGTGTGTTTGTTTGGGACTGAACTGCTATGGGACTGGGTGGGACAGAAACCTCTGCCAGCACTGGGATTAAAGTCATGTACTACCATGCACAGTTTGATTCTATTTTTAATAGGACAGGAACAGTAATCAGTGTTCTTTTGAGGAGCAGAAACTGTAGGATATATGAGGTGGGAGTCCCTTCTGTCTATGTGTTGCTTTTATTAGTTAACGAATAAAGAAACTGACTTGGCCTATAGCATGAGAGAAGGAAGGTGGAGTTAGAGAAAAGCCTTGGAGCTGCCAGAGATAGACACTAGGAACTTTAGCCAGTAAGTCACAGCCACGTGACAATATACAGATTAATAGAAATGGATTGATTTAATATGTAAAAGTTAGCCAATAAGAACTTAGAGCTAATGGGCCCAGCAGTGATTTAATTAATACAGTTTCTGTGTGATTATTTTGGGGCTAAGCAGCTAAGAACCAACAAGCAGCCCTCCTTGCAATAAATATATATGTAATTTTACAGAGAGCCAGACAGTCTCACTGTGGCTACCTGCAGTCTAGAGAGCTGTAAAAAAACAGTAGATATTCAGTTCAAGAAACTGAAGTCTCAGACTAGAAGGACCCATGGGGCCCATTCTGAGGCTAAAGGCCAGGGAGCTCCTTAAAAAGTCATTGCTGAAGGTCCAGGTTCATGGTTAGAATCCGGACTCTTTTATCATGAACAACAGCTGGAGCCAACTGTGCATCCTCTCCAGCAGAATCCACTTGCCCACATAAGGGCTTCATCCTTTCAATTTTTGTTCTGCAAAGACCCAGTCTATTGGGTAGTGCCATCCACATCATACTTGGGTCTCCTACTTGGTTTTCTGACTTCAATGCCAATTGTTTCTGGAAATGCCCTCATAGATAACACATCTAGAAACACGGTTTACCACTAGGTGTATCTTAATCCAGATCATGGTAATCATTGCAGTATGAGTGTCCATGGGATTCTGGTAAAGTCCTTAGAATTTGATGATAACTGTGATTTCTTTGTTACTAGTTTGTATGCTATAACTAACCACCCAAGTATTTGATATAGGATTTTCTTCTTTTCTTATTTTATTTTTTGAGTTTATAATATATCATTTCTCCTCCTTTCAAATCCTCCCATATACATTTACTTGTCTTCAAATACATAAATACAACCTGCTCAGTCTTCATAATGTTCCTTGTGTGTTTTCTGTGCTGACCCTTTGGTATGGGGTAATGAACTGGTGTGCTCTTCTCTGAGGAAGGCTATTTCTCCCACTCTCAGCATCCTTAGTTGCCCGTAGCTCTTTGTATAAGGTTGAAGGCCCGTGTTCCCTGACAGCACCCATTTTAGCATGTCTGTGGCTGCCATCCTGTTCAGCTCCTAAAGTACCCATGTTGGCGAGACTTCATAGGTGTACCTTCTGACATTGCTAGGACACTCAATCTCACAACCAACTCTTTAATCTTCTAGTCTTACATTCTTTCCACTCCCTCTTCTGCAATGTTTCTGGAGCCTTAGGTCTTGGAATTCTTTTGTAGATGTTTGATATATGAATATATTCTTAGCATTCATATAGGGAAATATCAAAAGCAAAGTTGTCTATACTCCCATTCCTCTCTAAATAGTGTTGTCTTTCTTCTCTAAAGTTGTTCTCCTTTTCTTGAAAAGATTATATGTTATACTACATATGTATTTTTAGTTTTTTGAAATAATGTTAATATCAGAAAAGGTTCACATAGATCTTGTGTCAGACAGTGATCTAATCACTTTAAATATGTCAATCCACATGGGCTACGCATCAGCTTTCTTTCTTTTTTTCTTTCTTTCTTTCTTTCTTTCTTTCTTTTGTTTTTTCGAGACAGTGTTCGCTGCAGCTATCAAGCCTGTCCTGGAATTAGCTCTTGTAGACCAGGATGGCCTCAAACTCACAGAGATCCACCTGCCACTGTGCTGGGATTAAAGGCATGTGCCACCATTACCTGGCTACGCATCAGCTTTCTACAGTGGGTCTTATCACTATCTCTATTACAGATGTGACACTGGGCAGTTAGAGTAAACGATAGCTAGCAAGAATATATACCAGGATGGCAACCATGGCAGCTCCACTCCACAATTAACCAGGCTGCCCCGTGCTCATGTTGCCTTGTTCGCTGAACTCCCTGTTTAGTGAGATTTTTTTCCCCTCAGTTGTGATGCTTAGCATGTTTCTGTGACTGAAATATTCAGATGCATCTATTTGTCTGTTTGCTTTCTTTTTTTGTGGATTTTATTGCACTGATTACATTTTCTTGTGACTTACTTTTAGATATTTACCAAGGTTCTGTTTCCATTATTTTTCTTTATTTTGTTATATATCATCATTCTTTTAGAAGTTTTTTTTTTATCTATCCTTGTATTATTTAATGATTGTCAGCATTGAAAGTTTCTGTCTGGCTTATCTGTTACATTTCTCTCTCTCTCTCTCTTCTGGAAGGTTTCAAAGACACTTAAAGACAATGGACCCCACATTACTCACTCCATTATGTCTCTCCTCCCAAAACTTGTTCTGCTCTGTGTCTGTATCTCAGGACACTCAATGGCATCTTGTTCTTTCCGAAAACATTATCAGAGCCATCTTTGCAACATCTTCCTCATTCTTTCTTGAATATAGTTAATCTTAAAGAATTCCTGACAGAAAGAGCAGTTTGAGAAAAAGTTGGAGACAATAATGTTCTTGTACCATTAGTGAATAATGACCAGTCTAGAATGTCAAAAGAAAAAAAAATGAAACAAGGAAATAGGGATTAAAAAAGATTGATTGATGACCCTTGTAGTCAAAGTAGATAATTGATTCTTAGGACCTTCTTGTATTTGATATTGTTAAGTGTGATCTTGATAAGTATGTTTTTATGAGTAATGGTCTCAACTCCTCATTCCCATAGCTCCAAGACTCCACGATTAATATTACATTTGGAGAATTAAAGAGCACTCAGAGATGGAACCAAAACGTCAGTAACCAGTTATGGGAATAAAAAGAAAATCTGAGTCAGGTACCTAAGGAACCTCACATCGGAAATACTATCTTAAGCACAGACCAACTTGGAAGTCAATCCTGTCACCAAAATGCCTTATGAGCCTGTGAAGACAGTGACGGTAAGAACTGTTGTGGGATATTATTTTAAGATGTGTTTCATTTGCTTTTATTGTGGAGCATTTGTTTAATGATGTAAAGACCTGTTACAACAGGGCAGTGGTGGCACATGCCTTTAGTCCAGCACTCAGGGATACAGAGGCAGTCAGATCTCCGTGAGTTTCAAATCTACAGAATGAGTTCTAGGACAGCAAGAGATTCACAGAGAAATCCTCTCTCGAAAAAAAGAAAAAGGTGTGTTGTATTCTTTTATGTTGCTTTTGTTGAAGCCTGTGAAGCTTTGTTGCTTTGCCTGTCATAAACATCCAATTGGTCTAATAAATGACCAATAGATAGGAGGAGAAAGGAGAGGTAGGGCTGGCAGGCAGAGAGAACAAGTAAGAGGAGAATTTTGGGGGAAAAGGGTCAAAGAGCAAAAGATCAAGGAGCAAGTAAAGAAGGGCCCAGCCACCCAGCCACCCAGCCACACAGCCAGACATGGAATAAGACAGAAAGAAAACATACACAGAAACTGAAAAATGTAAAAGCCCAGAGGCAAAAGGTAGATGGAATAGTTTAAGTTAAGAAAAGCTGGAAAGAAACAAGCCAAGCTAAAGCCAGGCATTCATAAATAAGAGTAAGTCTGCTCCATGGGTTTATTTGGGAGTTGGGTGGTGAATCCCCAAGGAGCAAAGAATGCAAAAACAACGACTACAAAGAACTATCATGTAAGTGAACCTGGGAGGGTGGATAGGGTCCTCCCTACCCTCACTCCCAGAATTGATAAATTAGTACCTCTGCTAACAGTGTCTTGTGAGCACATACCTCTTCTTCATCATACCTAGAAATCCACCCGAGATATTTTTTGTGCCTTCTATGTGATATATTCATTCGGGACATCTCCTTTCACATATAGATTTCTGCCCCTTCCCTACCTAGGGCCTGCAGCATTCCAAGCAAGTGTTCTACCGTTGAGTGCCAATCCCTCACATACACATTCTTGGAGAGGTTATTACCATCAATAAGCTACAGGAAAGAAGGCAATTTCATGTGTGGAGCTCTATATCCCCTTTTATAAAAGATCAATTCTCACTTCAACCTAGAGAAGTGAGATTTAGATAAGTAAATGAAATTTTATTGAGTCAGAAAAGGAAGTATTTTATCATAAGCAGGAAAAAAGACAAGCTCTCCTGAGTAAATTGGGAGCATGGGGACCTTGGGGAAGGGTTGAAGGGGAAGGGAGAGCCAGGGAGGGGAGCAGAGAAAAATGTAGAGCTCAATAAAAATTACTAAAAATGTACAACCCCCCTAATCTGTATTAGCATAGGAGAGTACGCTTAGTAGGTACTTTCAGCTGGAGCACTGGCTGAACTATGCTGGGATCAAACTCAGAATAAAACTAACCCAGGAGAGCTATGTCTGGGCATAGAGTGAGGGTAGAGAATTCAAGGGATACTTTCCATTTTCTCTCTGTTTATTAAATTGGGGTATAAACAAGTGTAAATCAGCCAGGAAGAGAAATATTCTGTTTTCTCTCTATTTGGCTGAGACAAAGAAGGGGAAAGTGAATCAGGGGCTGCCTCTGTTCAGTCACATAAATATCAGGAAAGATTCTCAAGCTTTGCAGCAGTTTTATACGTCAAGTCAGTTGTTTCTTATTTTGATTAAAGCAAAACTATAAAATGTGTTTTCTAAAAATGCCCTACAACCATCAGTTTATTTGCCATTTTTTTTTCCAGGAAGTTTGCTTTCTTAAAAACTGAATCAATCTCTACCCCTGCATGCTTACTAAACAGACACAAAGCATGGAACATAATGTAATAACTCAGTTAACTCTGGCTTCCTTGCCCTCTCCTCGAGAGTTCTGGAGGCTTACATCACAGCAGTTGGAAGCAGATAGTATCTCTGTGGCAGGAGATATTTTGTTGCATTAATTCTCTCTTGGTGTTCTCTTTGTTTTGGTTGCTTTGCTATGGTAACTTTTTACTTAGTCTGTCTTATAAATTAAGGCTTGGAAAATTAGTCAGAGAAACAAACCAAACTGTTAGAGAAAAGGAGAGAGGTGGAAACAAAACTAATGAAGCATCAGAATCTGAGCATAGGGTAACCCTATTTCCTCACCAAAAAATCAGTGCAATGCCTGAGCACTGTGTAGCTATCTGGGTACAGTAAACCACATATTTTACCCAGTAGAACTCTCGACCACCTGACATTCATAGTTTCCAGTCCTATATGCCCGTGAAGGAAAGACTCTCCTGGAACCTGTCCAGTGGATCTTTTCAGGGAACCTCAGCTTTTATTATCCAGGGCGTGTTAGCCAAGAATGGCTATTTTTACTCCCTCTCCCAGTTCCTGTTAGAACACCATTAACCTTTGAAAACCAAAATCCTTACCCAAGTTCAGAATGTTTGGGAAGACTGGGTTTTATAGGGTCATCATGGTACCCAAACTGCTTATCTTGTTTCATATCAACCTTGCTACATGTAAAAAATGTTCAAAACTAGGCTTGACTCTCACTGCATGACAGGAATCTTTCTTCTTGAGAGGACCTGAGTTAAGTAACCAGTGCTCACACTATGTCTAATTGTAGTACCAGAAGATCCAACACCCTCTTCTGGATTTCAAGGTACTTCATCCTTGTGAGAACACACCTACACAGCCTCTCTCTTTCCTCTCTCTCTCTCTCTCTCTCTCTCTCTCTCCGTTTCTCTCTCTCTCTCTCTCTCTCTCTCTCTCTCTCTCTCTCACACACACAGGCACATACACACACAATTTAAACACAATAAAAATAGATCTTTAGAAAGAAAAGAACTGATGAAGACCTATGTGTTTGAAGAAAAAGTGAAGGAGCAGAACATAGAAGATGTTAGGAAAGTGAAGCTCCTTCTCAGTGCTATAATTGTAGATACATATCATTGTATAGTTTTCCAATTCACAGAATTTACAACATATGATTGAATCTAAGAGACCATTGTTTGTAGTAATTATATCTCTTTGGTTGGAGATGGTGATAGCAGAGTATGCATTTTTAGGGACAGGACAAATATGGGGAATCTTTATACCCTTCTTTCAATTTTCCTATGAATCTGAAACTGTCCTAAAAGTAGTCTTCATGATAGAAACTCAAGAGGTACATATTTATGTAAAAGCGGATCTCTGCTCAGCTGTGAGTTTTCAGAGCCTTCTATACATTTACATCTGTGTTCTTTCGCATGGTTGGAAATATTGTTCTGACAGTAGCAGACCGAAGAGCAGACTTGTAAAAGCAGTTGTTCTATGCTTTAATTTGAACAATAAGTTCAACATTTAAATGTGCTTATAAACAGCAGAGTGGTACTGAACGATTAAGACTTTGTCTATGTGGATGCCACATGCTCATATGTTTACTTTTTAAATTTCAAGTCCTTAAGGTTGCTCAGCTCTTAAAAAACAAAGCACTGTGTAGGTGAGAGGCTTAGTGAATGCCAGGACACACACTTCATCATGCCTCCCTTGGGATTATTTCTGCTTTGATATTTTCTAATGCCTACAAAGCATTTTGAAATGACAGGCTTCCTCATTTTCCTGATTTCATGCCTTCCTCCACAATTAGAATGCTGGATTAAAATGGAAGGACTCTGCTGCTCCATTCCTGTCCCTCATTCCTCAGTCCGGCTCAACAGGGGACCTAACATCTCAGCTCTAGCTCTGCAAGCTTAATTTATTGAAAGGCAAAGGAAACATTAGTAATGTGGCTTATAAGTTAACCCACGCTGAAGCCAGAAATTATAAAGGGCATGCAATCCATCTCCAGGGAGAGGTATTCATTTCACTTCTAACTCGCATAAGCTTCTGAGAACAAAGTTAATAAAGAGCAAATTTCCTTTCTTTGGAAGTGCCTGACCTTCCTGTGCATTTAAGCCAAAACATTTTACACCCTACCTACTGTTTTACCCATGTTCTCCCAATTTCTACACTATGAATATTTCTGCTAAGGTTTGAACTCCCAGCCTTCAATATAACCACAAGCTACACTTATTGTCAAAGAGTAAACGGGAGCTTGTAGTCATCCTGTTCTATCCATTACTGAGTAAATGGATCTGGAAGTCCTGTTTTGTTAAGAAGCAGCGCCTGGCCTTGTCTCGGAAGAGCACTCTTTGGTGTACACCGACATCCGTGATTAAAAGAAAGCAATTGTTCTTCCCTTCTAGAAAGCTTCTGAAACGCTTCCACAGAGTTTCAGCAATATCGTATTCTCTTCAGACATCCTCCATCTTCATAACAGGACACAGAATCCTTTGGTCTTACTTTCCCCTTAATACCTTTTGTGTTGCACTTTTATGAAGTTCTCATTATATAAACAGGCCTGGTCATTGACTCGGTGAATTCACATATACAAACAACTTTGAGAACCTTGGCTAAATATTATAAGAGGCAACTCAAACTAGTGATATGACTTAGGACTGCATGAAACAGTGTAAGACAGTGACAAGGAAAGGACTTTGAAGGCTGCCTGCCTGGGGTAAATCCAGGATGGCCACTATATTTCTCATGCATCTTGAAAAAGTTTTAATAGTTCTCTGATTCATATTTCTTAGATATAAATTGGAAGCATGATGCATACTATAGGAGGTTATTGAAAATACCATAGGATATATGACTTTTATATGCCACTCATTGTTCTAAAATGCCCATCTTTCCAGTGGCTGACACCTCCCTCTTTCTTCTTTTCCCTCTTGACCTCTAGACACAAGGTCTTCTACTCCTGACTGTAGGTTTCACACTGTGAAATCATAATGCCTAGTACTATGGTGGTCTAATGTTTTCTCCTGTGCACAAATGAAACTCTTGTCAAACGGGTCCTCCTTCTACCATACAGAGGAGTAATCCAGGTTAAGACGCTAACAGATGAAAGCATCTATGCATAGTCCTTGATTCCTGGCTTGTTTGTATTTGTAACAGTGTAAGGTCTTAATTCAAGAGGTACCTACACAAAGACAGGATGTTTCTGCCAGTGGTTAATGTTAGGTTATTTCTTCTATCCTGCAAGTCATACAGAGGAGGTTGTGTTTGTCTCAAAGACTGTGGCAATCGGTTTCCTTACCCACTCAAATCTTACTGTCATTGTGGTCATTGTGTCACCCTCCTCCTCACTAATGTCATTTCAATGAGAACTCCTCTTACTGAGCACCTTCCCTGCCATTTTATAGAGGTTATTTCAATCCTCAAAATCTCTAAAAAATATATATTAATATTCTGCTTTCATTTGTATGAAATGCAGGGCTATGAGAAATTAAACAACCAGTCCAGAGGACGCAAGTAAGAAGTATCGAAGATTTGAGCCTAGGCTGCTATTCACGCTTGTCTGGCTCTACAGGAAGTGCTTTCATCACTGTTCATTGCATGGCAAAAATAGCATGGAGAACGGTCAGGCTTCTGGCATTGCTTCTCCTAGGGTCAACCACAGCAGAACCACAAGGAGCTGGATTCAACTCTCACTCTTGCATACCAGTAGAATTCTGTTGTAAGTTAGGCCGCTAGTTAGTTCCCAGTAGCTCAGCCTCAAAATAATCACACAGAAACTGTATTGATCAAATCACCGCTTGGCCCACTAGCTCTAGCTTCCCATTGGCCAATTCCTACATATCAATTTAACCCAATTATATCAGTCTGTGCATCACCATATGGCAAAGACCCACTGGCTAGAGTTTCGGTATCTGTCTCCAGCGAGACTACAGGGTCTCTCTCTGACTCTGCCTCCCTAAGTTCTGCCCTGCTGTAGGTTCAAAGCAGTTTCTTTATTCATTAATGGTAATCACAGCATACAGAGGGGAATCCCACATCAGAATGCCATGTTCTCAGTATGGTCCACCAAATGTTTGTAGGGGGAAAACGGGTGTGTCTGAGTATTTGCCTCAACCCATTACCTTCCTCAAGGTCGTTTGTGATAAGTGACTCTTTTGGCTGCATTTCTTGGCTATCATAGTGGTCTTGGAAAAATAGGGACCATTTTCTCCATTATTTGTAGAGCGTGTCAGCACTGTTAATAACTTAAGAGAGGAACCCCTACCAGGTAGCTGAATGACAGTCATTTGCACCTTATGCAAACAGAACTTTCTTACAACTGTAAACAATAGATAACATTTGCATGATTAATTTGGCCAGTAGGCACCCTAATTATTTCACCCACCTTAGGATTTAAGTGGTTTCACTTAAGTGGTGTCTATTATTTTTATTATTCATTACTAATTTAGTTCAGAGAACAGCAAGATGCAGAGAACCAATTAAATGATCTCTGTCAGATATTCAACTTCCTCTGTGCTTTATTTGCCCAATAATGGATGTTGTAGCCTACATATTTTAGTTTTATCGTATGCTGAGTACAGTTCTACCAGCATCCATTCCAGCATGGTGGGTGGAAATGTATGTCTCATTGTGAAACAAAGCTATTGCAAGCTCCACGGTGAAACCCTGTAACTGCATACTGCGCTGAGAATGGGCCTCATGGTGTCCTATATTTTACTGCTCTGGAAACTAAATTGCCAACAAATAATGAAAATAACAATAACCAAAGCACAGGCCCGATATAACTACAACTTCCTGCTCCAAAGTTTAGCTTTCCATTTTTTTAAATGAAAAGGTGACATGTGACGCACAGCAGACATATGCTCTTGAGAGTCTGAATTTCTATTGTGTGTGTCAAAAGCATAACATGATATTGATAATGTTAAAACAGAGTTCATAGCTGGGACATTTGAAGGAGAGTGTTGCTGTGTCTATTCTGACCTAAAGTAACAATAACAAAACATGGACTACAATACAAGGACAAGAACCTAAGTCATATAGTCTGGCAAAACTTTTAAAATAAAATGCATATTTGCAATTCAATTAACTTTCAAAAGGAAGACAGCAAGTTAATGTCCTTTTTATCTATTTAGAATTCAAATATAGTTTTGTCTTCCTGAATTAAAATTGCACATGAAGCCACCGGTAATGCATCTCATTGCTTGGGGACATGCAGAGACACCATGCCAAATTAAAAAGCATTAATTACATTAGTAAGAATTTGTATGGTATTTTGCTTATTAGATTATAATTTTTTCAATTCATGGGATTTTTGTTGTATTCTAATTGAGTGATCTTAAGGCTTTTGGGGTAAGTTAGCAAGGTGTATACATATAGTGAGCTAAAATTACTCTAGAGGAGTTGAGTAAGCTAAGTGGATTTATTACCAGCCAGCAAAGGTGGACATGTTTAAAAACTGTTTTCTTTTACTGAGGCCTTTTGAGAAAAAATGTTATAACTTATTTACTCCAAGTAGTTAAAAAAAATTGCTTATGCTACTTGTCCTCTCTTCTGTTTGCTGCTGGTTGTGCTGATACATGGATTACTTTCCACATATTGATTTTATGTTTAAGTGAGAATCTGCAAGGTGTTTCAAAATGAATGGGTAGGGCCTTGCTGTTTATAGAAGGGTGGCTGACGCCTGTTCTGTTTGCAAGTGGTAAGTGGGTCTCAGGCTGGGTTTTATGAAAAGTGTCAAGGCTTTTGTGAGAACCTTGAACTGTGACTCTGTCAGCTACAGCATCCCTGAAAAAAAATTGCAAAATACCCACTTACTATGCAGAAAATAAAACCAGTCTACCTTCTAAATGCACTCTTGCTTTGTTTGTTATCCAAAATAGCCCCCAGAGACACCAGGATGTGAAGAATATGTTATTCATAAGCAAAGCAGAACTTGGGATACATGGGTTAAAATCTGGAGGACTCGTCTCCAAAAGGAGTCACCAGAGTAGGTGTCCTGACTTTTCTCTGGCACATTAAAGTCTTCTCAATTTAAATCCTATTATCATTATGGATACAATCATCTTCCATCTTCTGTCTTGAATGGCAGAGGCATACTAGAGCTTGCAGTGTGTGTGTGTGTGTGTGTGTGTGTGTGTGTGTGTGTGTGTTTAGGAACAAGGCTAAATAAAGGCATAAACTACAGAAGTTATCAGAAGTTATGTAGACAGATCATTATTACAACCTTCATGTGCAGTACTAAGGTTTTTCTGCTACTCTAATGTAATCCTATTTCCTAAAATAAAACCTTAGATGGATAATCTCATTTCCCAGCTTCCTAATTGTACTTCATTTCTGGTTTCCAAAACATGCCTCATTCACTTGTTTCCTCCCGTGCAAGGCCGAGAAAGTTTTATTTCTGTTTGTCTCCTAAACTCTTTTCAACTTTTTCTTATATTTAATCTGAAGGGCAGACTTTTACCCCAGAAGAAGCTAGAGCAGGTCTTATTTTCAGATGAAAATGGATAGGATTTGGCACTCTCTCCGGTGCTACATAATATAACATTCTGTTAATGTTACCATAGCCAGATGTTAAAAGTTGCCTTGGGTTACAAGTAGCAGAAGTCTGATACAACTGGATGATATCTTGAAGAAACATACATGATCATAGAGCACTTATAAGGCGGGATTTCAGACTAGATGACATAATAGCTTAAGGATGCTGTAAAGGATCCAGGTTCTTTCTAGTTATTCAGAGTGTAGAATTCATGTTGAATTTAAATCTTGATAACCATTAAGGCACTGTCAGTAACATGGGAAGCTTCCTGCATTCCTCATCATTTTTGTAGAAGAGAAAGTCTTTATGGCTTTCCTTTATAGCTGAGAAGTTTCTAGAAATTGTCCCCTGGCATCTCATTGACCTGATTTAAATCACATGCTCATACCAAAGGAGATGGTTATATCCTGGGAAATACACTGAGCTGCCCACCTATAACTGGCTTGTTAATGCTTATGAAGGTAGAGAATTCTCCTTGGTTAACAGAGAATTCTCCAGTGCTCACCCTGCAATGGAGGCAATTTCATGTGTTGATGCACAGTGATGAGCAGAGGAGACACAGCACTGGGCAGTAAATCAGATATGTATTTTCTCACAAGAAATAATTATGCAAGAGACTGATTGAAAGGTGACTACATGAAGCCTATCTTTCAGAAACAACATTCTTGACTTCTTTCTGAGGTCATTATTAGCATTATCACCAGCATAAACAAGAAATTCTGGCATTTTCACAGACATTTGGAATCATAATTCTATTTCTTTCATTCTATTTATGTACATATTTATTGCTTCAGAGATCCCAAGCTGGAACTTACCTACTTCAGATTATAGCCCCTAACACTTTACCAGGTGTCTTGATTCTCATGATCCTGGAGATCTGGAGCTCATAGATTCTTTGGGAGAAGAGGATTCTAGGTAGAGATAGGGTTGATGGAGACAAAGCAGAACACTCACACTGACTGTCAATAATCGCAGGTCAGCGATTCCTGGTTTGAAAGGGAGATTTTTCTCTGAGCAACAGTGGTGAGGGCTGTCTTTACTGCTCTGTGGTGTCACCTGAGTGAGTGGAAACTGAGTCATGAATGAGCCCTAAGTGCACCTATGGAAGCTTTCTGTGCTGGCAACAGACTGTCGGTGCTGACTGGGCTCCCTTGGCATCCTGGAATGGCTCTAGTCTCTACATTCTCTTTATTCTACAATCTCTAGATTCGACCTCTATTCATCTCCGTGTTTGTTTCTACTTCCTCAGTACAACCCAATGAATCTTATCTATATGAGATTCTTCATTATGTCTTCCTTCAAACTAAGGTTCACTCTTTGAGCTGTTTCTGTCTTCGTTAAGGGACCAAGGGAATACTACTGCTTCCATGTGTCTGTTTATACATGCATATTGGCTGAACTATTTATTTCACACCCTTTCATAAAATCTAGTCATATTTTCCAAGCCTTTAATTTCAAATTAGTTTCACTCTTCTTCTCTGAAAATTACATACTCTCAGAGCCTCAAGGGCTGAAATATTTTTTATAAGATGAAATGGTAAATCAATACGGTACTGTGGATCATTTATTCTACATTAATGGCTTTGTACCACTAGGTAGTACATTATATGATTCTCAGAGAATGTTTTTAAGTTGATATAAACATCTTCTATAAACTTCTGAATTTGGAAACCCTTTAGATGTCAAAACATTCTGAGCTTAATTTAAGTAAATGGCCAAATATAATTTATTATTACCATGTAACCTTGATTCCCAAGACATTGTTGATAGTCCATTAATTGGTGGAACCGTTAATTTCACTTGACTAAATAATTGTTCTTTAAATAAACTATCTTACATATGTAAGAACAATCTTAATGTATGTAAGTGTTTGGTGGAAATTGTAGAGTGTTTTATGTTTTTACTTCAATGATATACTTTTAAAATATTTATTTATTTTAATTTTATTTGTATGAAAAAACAACTATTATATGATCTCTAAATGTTGACGCAGAGAGAGATCCATCTCATTTTGTTTGAAGGGAAATATTGGTCTCTCAAAATTATAGGCTAATTAGTTTCTTAGACACTCCATCTGAAAGGTAACTCAGTGCCAATTGCCTAATTGATATATTGCAGACCTCATTTTCCCAGGATTATATTACATGAGAGGAGACATGAAAGAGAAGAAAGCAATGCCTGGCAGCTAACATCCTGGCCTTGGTTTGTCTAGGATGTGGTTTGAACAGCTTGAAAAGCAAGGGCTTTGTTCCACTGTGGAAAAATAAAAACGCTGGGGCACTAACATCAGGTACAGTTACATGGGGACCATGATGCCACATAACACAAACCGTGGTGCTTGTAATTGCCTATACACCAACAACCTGAGCTCACAGTGTAAGCCAAAAGACATGAAGCCCTCCTTGATGCTAGGTAATGGGACGATGACTGCTTCTTTATTCATCAGATTTTAAGTTGTATTTTCCTTTTCCCTCCTTAGATATAAGAACTGATTCAGTAATGTTGAAATTACCCTGCTTCTTGGCAGCATTCCAATTCATAAACTTCTTGAAATTTCCCTACAGTCAGCACCTTAACCATGCTACCTAGGAAGAGGTCATTCTAACACTGATCTTTTCAGCAGCCCCGTGGTTCCTTATGGTGTGTGGTCTCACTGTCGCAATGGGAATAAATATGTCTTGTTCAAGTAGAGATGTGGGTTTGGTTGGATTGGGCTGGAAGTCACTGACAAAGTTTATTTTGCTAAGGCTGCATATATTTATATACAGTTTATTCTATTTTTAATGAGTTTTATTTAAACTTTGTCACCTGGGGAAATATTAGGTTACATAATATATATATATATATATATATATATATATATATATATATATATGTTCTGTACACAGATTAATAACAAGCTCTTTATGGACCACCCATCTCCAATTTTTGATGCTTATTTAGATCTTAGACCATCACATAGGATCAATAGTAAAGTATTTGGATGGTGTTTGTCAGTCATTCAGTGGGGGAACTGAAGCGATGGGTTGGACTTTATTTCCAGGGCCTGCTATTCACACTTAGATAGTTATGGGAGTGACCTGTGAAATGGGCATGATGATGATATTTAATTTGGAGAAATATTGGAAGATTTATGTTTTAATTATTGAATATATTGTAGTGATAATGATTATTCTGATTGCTATGATGGTGGATGATCATATCTTTGCACTCATGGAAAGGGATACATATTAACTGTTTTACAACATAGTCTTCATTGGAGAAGCTAGTCTCAATACTGAGGAGTTTATAACAAACACTCAATGCACTTTAAGTTTCATAGGTTATATAAGAAAAGAAAATGTGGTACATTTACACATTAGAGTACTATTCAGTGGTAAAAAAAATAATGACATCTGGCATGCAAATGGATGGAACTAAAAAACACCATCCTGAGTGAGGTATCCAAGACCTAAAAGAATAAATATGGTATGTACTCACTCGTAAGTGGATACTAGATCTAAACAAAGGATATTGAGCCTATAGTTCATGATCCTAGAAACGCTAAGTAACAAGGTGAACCCTAAGAAAAACATACATAGATCTACCTGGAAAGTTGTAATAGATAAGATCACCTGACAAAATTGGGAACATGGGGGTGGGGAAGGAGGATAGAAGGGGAAGAGAAGGGGAGAAGATGTGTGAGGAGAACTTGAGGGAATGGAATAGTGGAGATGGAGGAAGGATAGAGATGAGGGCAAGGAAATAGATATTTTGATTGAAGGAGCCATTATAGGGTTAGCAAGAAACCTGGCTCTAGAGAAATCCCCAGGAATCCACAAGGATGACCCCAGCTATGATCCTAAGCAATAGAGGAGAGGGTCCCAAACTGACCTTGCCCTGTGGTCAGACTGATGAATGGCTTAAATATCACCATAGAACCATCATCCAGCAACTTCATCCAGAAACAGAGGCAGGGGCCTGCATCGAAGTACTGGACTAAGCTCCTAAAATCCAGTTGAAGAGTGGGAGGAATGAGAACATGAGCAAAGAAGTCAAGACCATGATGGGTTCACCCTCTGAAACAGTCTACTGGAGCTAATGGGAGCTCACAAGCACCAGCCGGACTGGGAAGGAACAAGCATGGGATCAAACTCAATGTGGGTGACGGATGGCTGGGGCAGACTGAGGGGCCATTGGCACAAGGATTTATCCCTAGTGCTTGTACTTGCTTTTTGGGAACCTATTCTCTTTGGATGGATACCTTGCACAGCCTAGATATAGTAGGGAGGGCCTTGGACCTTTCCCCAAGCAATGTGTCCTACCCTCTCTGAGTGTGGATGGAGGTGGAGTGGGGTGGGTATGTGGAAGGAATGAGAAGACGGGAGGTTGTGGGAATTTGGATTGGTATATATAATGAAAAAAGATAGTTTGTTTTCTATTTTTAAAAAATAAAAATAAAAAAAAATAAAAAAATTATACAGCTCAAAATGCAAGTCCTTCACAGAGCTTGCTATGACCTTTCCTGTCAATATCCCCTCCAGTCTGGAATGAGGTAGGTGGTTTCTTTTTAGGACTGAAGTACTTATCAGACTTCTTGACTTTTTTATAACAAAGCAGCGTTCTGCCCCAGCTGGGTTCACTCAGAAAGCCAATGGCTCTGGTTCTAACCGGAACTATAGAATACTGCACTTCAAGTACTTATTGAGAGCATTATCTCAAAGTCTGTGCCACTTACAGCATATTAAGAGCTCAGCTTAGAGCTAATTCTTTATTCAAGATATCTGCTCATTCCTCTTTGCTTTCTAAAATCCTTCCCAGACTCCAGGCATAGAAGAGGCTAGCTGAACACCTGTGTGGCATTATTTTGGTTTGTTGATGATTGCTCTCATAATTTACATTTAATTGTGTCCATGTCTTCTACAGAAGGTGTCTCAAATAAAGTCCTTCCATTGCTTACTGCAAAACTGAATGATAGAAGGTGCAGAAAAATAGTGAGTGCTCAATAAATATTTGTGAAGTGAATGAAGGAATGAGCAAATAAATAAATGATTTGGAGTTCATGTTGTATGTTTCACTTCCTATGATTTAAGATGTTCTTATCTTTTGAAGCTCATTACCCATGATTATGCTAAATTTAGTTGCATGACGGAAGAAATATTTCAGCAAGCTAAAGATACTTCAGAAACATTCAGAACATTTAACTTTTCTATTTACATACAGTATAGTGTGTAGTTGGTAGGTATCTAGATGCAGGAAACCACCGTGGCAACCAGAATCCTCAACCCCAAACTCCCTGGAGCTTTGATTTTTGTAGTCATGCCATCCCCTTTTTCAAAATCCCTAATTATTGAGCTGTCTCTGGAGCCATTCTGCCCTTTGAAGAGTGTCATATAAATTACAGCAATATGTATCTTCCGAGACTTACTTCTTATCCTGTATAACACATTTGGGATTGTCCAAATTTTGTGTGCACATTACTCCTTCTTATTACTGAATGACGCTTATTGCCTTTTTCATAGAAGGTCATCTGCTATGAACATTCTCTCTTTCTCTCTGTATCTCTCTCTCTCCCACCGCCTCTGTGTGTGTGTGTGTGTGTGTGTGCGTGTGTGTTCTGTACACCTAAGTCTATGTTTCCTGAGGGCAAGTCAGAACCAGACTATGGGGTCATATGTTAGATATGATATATGCTTAGCTTTGTAAGAAACCTTGAGGGTGCTTTCCAGAGCGTGAGAATGGGTTCAATGCTGCACTGTGCTGTGTGCTATCAACCCTAAGCTTTGTTATACTTGGGTCACAGTATCACGTCATAGTTTAAATTTGCATTTCACAATAGCTATAGGTGTAGAATCTTTCTCAAGTCTTTAATCACCTTTCATATATTCCCATTCATGAAATATTTTTCTTATGTGAAAACTTGGGTTGCTCATTTTCGTAGTATGGGGTTCTGAGTGCTGTATATATTATGGTTAAAAATTCTTCATATGATATAGGATTTGCAGATAGAGTCTCCTACTCTGCAGTGTATCTTTTTTTCTCTTTGTAGTATTCCCCCATAGAGTAAACATTCTTACTCTTGAGTTGGTTTAATTTACTTTTCCCCCAGTTGCATTTAATGAATCTTGTGAGCAATTTCTCTTTTGCCACAGAAAAAAGTTTCTTATAGATTTTCTCTTGTTTTTGTCTGAAAGTTTTATAATTCTTCATTTTATATTGAGCTCTTGGATCAATTTTGGATTAGCTGATGAATAAAGATGGGACTTAGGTCAGGGTTCATTTCTTTGTCTGTAAATGGCCAATTGCTCTATTACTGTTTGCTATTAAAGCTGTCATTCCTCCACTGAATAGATGGTGCGGCATTGTTGAAGAGAAATGGCACATTTGTTAAACCCATTTCTACACTCACTCTTAGGTTTTACTGATCTGTGTCTACCCTCTTCTAGTATTATTCTGCCCTTACGACATAGCTTGACAGTATGACTTACAATGGGTGGTATGATTGCCTTGACTCCATTCTTATTTTACCACAGTTCATTGACTATACTATTTCCTTTGATTTTTGTGGTATCTAAATATTAAAGTTAGACTGTTAGGAATTTAATTAAAATTGTGTTAAATGAATGTAGAGATAGCTGGATTTTTTAGGATATCTTGCCTTCAAATCCACGAGCACTGCAGTTCGTCTCTATTTTTACTGAGGGCTTCTTTGTTATCTTTTAGCAGTGTGGTATTTAATGATCTTCAGCAAGCAAATCTGCATGTTTGGTAAACTCTGTAACTGAATATAACTAATATTCATAATATAACACTCATATCTAATCAAATATGACTAATAACTACATAG
Source organism: Microtus oregoni (assembly GCF_018167655.1). Taxonomy (NCBI): domain Eukaryota; kingdom Metazoa; phylum Chordata; class Mammalia; order Rodentia; family Cricetidae; genus Microtus; species Microtus oregoni. The sequence continues at coordinate 36,192,751 of NW_024543060.1, read as the reverse complement.
TTCACATTGGAAAGTGGTTGTAAATCATACTTGTTAAGATACAGTTTATATTTTTCATTACCAATATAAGTTTTAGGGTGTTGCCTTTATATACCAAGTTTCTACTCACCCATTATCGTATATTTCTTGAGATTTTCCATATAGACAATTATGCTATCTTTGAGAAGAATTTTATGTCTTCTTTTCCTAGTTTTTACTCTTTTCAAATCTTGTTCCTGCCCTATTGTACTGCCCATTAATTCAATACAGTTTTGAATAGTACTTGTAAGATGCAAATTTTATGTTATTCTTCATTGTTAGGAGAAAATACTCATTTCCTTTACTAAGTGTAGTGCTATATGTGGCTTATTTTCTTTCTTTGCTTCTTTGTTCTTTCATTCATTCAACCCTCCCTCCCTTCTTCATTTCTATATAGGGTCTCTTCATGAATCCCCGCCTGTCATAGAATTTGCTATATAGGCTGGCCTTAAATTCAGAGATCCACTATGTTCTAAGATCTGGGATTAAAGGCATGTAACCCCACACCCAGAGGTGGCTTTTCTTCACTGGGCTGAAGGTGTCCCTTTCTGCCTTCAACCTGCTTACAGTTCTTTTCTCAGAGTAGGTGTTTTTCTTTCTCAACTGATAAAGTTCTTTTCTAGGTTGTTTCTATGGTAGATAGTCTAATGATTCATTGTAATGTGTGACTTCCTGCGATTCAATGTTTACCGCTAGAATTTATTTGCTGGTAGGGTGACAAGAATTTGTATACTTGCAGCTAGATCTGTAGTTTTCTTTCTTGTTCAGTCTTTGGTTTTGGTATTTATGGCTTTATAAAATAACTTAAATGTGTTTCCTTCTCTTCTATGATCCATAAAAGATATGTAGAACTGATGCTATCCCTTTTTAAAATGTTTGGTAGCATTCTCAGTGCCGTAAAACCTGTTGACACCTTGATTGTAAATTCCCAGCCTCCACAACTTTGAGAAATAAATTTGTTTATGTTACCAAGTTTATGACTCTTTAATAGTAGACCAAACTGACTGATACAGAACATGTGAGTAAATTTAGGTAGTTTTAGACAACTTGGTCCATTTTGCTTAAATTGTTCAACTTTTACATGTATATATGTAGTTACATATAATTTTTAACTGCTGATTTTTAATGTGCTTAGACCTGTATTGCTTTATTTTTTCATGTTTGATATTTTTAATTTTTGTCTTCTTCCACTTTCTTTTTTTGATAAGTTTGGATAGACATTTATTAGTTTTAATCATTGTTTTAAATAGTTGACTTTGATTTTATTTTCTTATTTCCAGATTCAATTTCACTTACCATCTTATCTGGGTTGCCCCTGGCAGTTGCTGCTCATGTTTAGCATAGGTCTTCCCTCTTCAAATAATCTGACCAAGAAAATCTCTCATAGGAGTAGATTCCTGATTAAGTCAAGTTGACAGTTCAATTTTGCCATCATAGTTTTTGAGGCAACATTTATTTATTTATTTATTTTTATTTTTATTCATTCCAAACAATGCCTCTCTAAGTATCCCTGACTGGTTGAAATCCATGTAGCATATCTTGATCATTTCTGTGCGACTTTGTGTAAATGTGCGTGCATGTGTGTGCGTTTGTGCGTGTGTATACGTGTGTGTGCGTGTGTGTGTGTGTCTGTCTGGTTCCGAGGCCCCATCTCACTGTGCTGTTCTGATAACCTTCAACTTTTCATCCTCCTTCCTCTGCCTTCTAAGTGCTGCTGTTTTAGATGTGTGCCATCATGATAGCTCAGCTTTTTATGTTTTTTTTTTTTCTGTTGAAACCTGCTAGTTCCTCATTTGTGTGAAATTTATTTGACATTGCTTGTTGGTGAATTTTCACAATATCTGCTTTTGTTTCTGAGATGGCAGGAGTTAAATACAGGGTCTTGTGTATTCAGCTAGCACCTGACCACTGGCCTACGTTCACTGCTGTAACTGCCAGACACTTTCCGCATTAGTGTGATCTTGCCAGTGATAGAACTTTATTTCTCTTGCCTATACAAGTTGAGATTTCCCTAGTTCTTATTGTGTGAGTAAAATTTGGTTATACTCCGATATCAAATATTACAAAGTTCTACTTTGTGTTTGAATACAATGGACAATGTTGCCACTCTCATTTTTCAGATGGGTTCAAGCCGCACATCTGGCTAACCGTCCCTGCAAAGTTTTCAGTGTCTTCCTGCCCTCAAAACCTTTCCAGTACTATGCGTGTCTTTCTGACATGTTCCTCATCACTCAACCTGTTCTAGATACTGCCTGGTGCTCTTCACTTTGTTTTCTGTGCTGCTAAGTTTAAGGTCCACTTCATTACTTGCAAGGATGAATCCCAGGTATCATCGTGCAGTCAACTTCTTGAACAGCTCATTTTAAGTGTTCTGTCATTTCCAGTCCTTTGAGACTACTGTCTTCAACCTTTAAACTAGAAATGGAGCCTTGCCTACATTACTCTGCTTTGTATACTCACACCATTGTCTAGGGACAAGAGATACAAGGGTGATGGAGGAAGGTCATTGGTTAAGTAATAAAGAAACTGCTTGGCCTCATAGGTTAAAACATAGGTGGGAGGAGTAAACAGAACAGAATGCTGGGAGGAAGAGGAAGTGAGCTCAGAGGCCATGCTCCCCTCTCCCAGGCAGATGCCATGAAGCAAGCTGCCAGGTCAGACATGCTGAATCTTTCCCGGTAAGACTGATGCTACACAGATTATTAGAGATGGGTTGATTGGGATATGAGAATTAGCCTGTAAGGGCTAGAGTTAATGGACCAAGCAGTGTTTAAAAGAATACAGTTTGTGTGTTGTTATTGCGGGTAGAGCTAGCGGGTGGCGGGAGCTGGGTGGCGGAATGCAACCCGCAGCTCCCACAATACAAGGGCAGGAAGATAAAAAAGAGCATCAGCATTTCCATCATTTTCTGATTCTACAGTCCTCCTCTCATCAGGGAAGAACTTTTTCTCTCTTTTCAGCTTCAGATGTCTCCTGTCTAATTGCTTTTTGTACCGACCTCTTCTTTCTACCCTTGTGCCTGAACTAGGGGCTCCCCTGGGACTGTCACTGCTCTACTAGATGTCCCTCTTGTATCTCCTCCAAGCACCCTCAAAAGTAACTACAAGAGATAAAATAAACTGCACAAGCTTATTCAAACATCTCTGAACATAACATGCTAGGTATTGTCTTCATACAAATACCCAGTGTTTCCTCTACATCCAATGCTTGCCCAGTTTTTATGATAATGAAACTTCTAGCCATCCTCAAAGACCTTTGAAGATTTTTATCTCATTGGCATTCTTTCATTGGTTTTTCCAAGAAAAACTGGTGACTTCATTTGTTATGAGAAATGATTTTAAGACGTGGCTCATGTGCTCATGAAGCCTGAAACCTAGAAAAACAAGTGGCACACTCAGACTAGAGCCAACGGCATGGAAACTGGAAAGAGGCAGGAATAAAGTGAGTCGTAGAGCCTCGCTTTGAGTACCACGGCCTATGAAGACCAAGAGTAGAAAAAGGATAAGGTAGAGGGAGGGAGAGAGATGGATATAGATGGATAGTTTTGTTCTATCTTAATCCTCAAAAGATTGGTTGTTCTATGATACATACCTAAATCAGTAAGGACAGAGGTAAAATTTGTACCCTAATACAGGATAGATGTAAAATGCATACCCTACTACATAAATATTAATGCTTTCCCTGATAATTAAATATCCCTTAGACCAATCTAGGTATGCATAAAAACCAGTTGCAAAATTCATTACCTCATAATCAACAAGGACCATGTAACTTTATTTGCTTATTGGAGTGTGGGTGGGCATAGCCTGTGTCCTTCAAAACAGCAACTTAAATATATTCTGTGGTTTGGTTTAGCCTGATCCTTGTATGGACAGTGAGTTTACCTGACTAAGTGAACAGAATGAATATCTAGATGCGTACTGCATTGTGGACAGGGCTTCAAGATGAGAAGGTATTTAGAACAAACCAGACAGAATCTACACTGAGTGGGTAGACTTTGATGGAGGAAGGTCATTGGTTAAAAAAATAAAGAAACTGCCTTGGCCCATTTTATTGGTTAGAACATAGGTGGGTGGAGTAAACAGAACAGAATGCTGGGAGGAAGAGGAAGTGAGCTCAGAGACACCATGCTTCCCTCTCCCGGGCAGACGCATAGCTCTGCTCTCTGAAGCAGATGCACGCGATGAAGCAAGCCACCGGGTCAGGCATGCTGAATCTTTCCCGGTAAGACCGGTGCTACACAGTTTATTAGAAATGGGTTGATCGGGATATCAGAATTAGCCAGTAAAGGCTAGAGCTAATGGGCCAAGCAGTGTTTAAAAGAATACAGTTTCCGTGTAATTATTTCGGGTAAAGCTAGCCATGCAGGCGGCCGGGGTGCTGGAGACGCAGCCCCGCCACTCCTATTACAACAGAGTGGTTTGCTACTTACACCTTCAAGACTTTAGCTGAGAAATAAATGCCTGTTGTAGAAAAGTGTCTTCAGGTTGCAGTTTTCAGAGTTCGTGGATAATGTCACTCATCCTGTTAGACTATTCTGTGGAGTTAAGGATGCATGGGAAGAACTTGAAAGACAGGAAGCTTAGTAGAAAGCTGTGGCCAAAAGATCAAAGAAGAAAAAGGGACCAATGACCACATACATAGGAGCCTCTGAAATTCTGAAACTTCCAGCATGGATCTTTGGGAACAAGTTCAAATCAAAGGGGCAAGGACAAGGTTAAGCCCAGCCTGAATATAGACTTGAGGATGGCATATATATATATATATATATATATATATATATATATATATATATATATTTAAAAAAATTATTTTTGGTTCTGATTGAGCTTAGATATAGCCAGATATGATTCATAAAGGCATTCACAGGTGGGATCCAAACTTTGATGTGTTTTAGTCTAAGAACTGAATGACTTTTTTTAAACTCAGATACTGAGTAAGCTTGATGAACTTGAGGAAAAGGGGCCAATGACATCTGTACTATCCATTCTTCCCTGGTGGCCTTTTCAGTGCTATTATTACAAATCATTTTCTCTTTTTCTCCTTTATCTTATTACATGCCTTCATTCAACTAATTGAGTCTTTCAAAAGGAACACTGCTCAATTAGTTGACATTTTATTGAGGCAAAGAATGGAACAGTCAACAGAGCCATCAGCAGATCAGGAGTGAGTACTTGGTGCCTGGTAATTGGAGAGTGTGTAGGCTGCCTTAAGTATCTCAGCACCTTTCCAGCTCTTTCTGAGCCTTGCTTATCCTCTTCCTGCCATTCAAGTCTCAATCTTTTCACTCCCCTGCCCAAGTTCTTGCAAGAACATGCAACAAATCCCCACTCTTAGTGCCTGCTGCTGTTTCCACTAGGAAAGAAAATGTAAAGACTGTCTTATTGGCTCCTCATGTGCTAGTGATGAAAAGGTGCAGTGGGCCCCTGAGTGCTTACGGTCCCAAAGCAAACCCTACAAATTCTCAGAGCCACTGAACCGGAATAGAGGCTTCCCGGTTACTTTGGAGATTGAACATGAAAACCCAGACACTTAGTTTCAATCAACCCAATCTCAAAACTACCTAGATACAGAGATGGAAACCTAACAAATCTGAGAAAAAAAGTGGACTGCAGAATAAATGCAAGAATGGTACCTAAACTGATCATTTGTGAGCACAAATGGTATTTGATAATGTATCTGCTTAGGTCTTACCCCTCCCTGCCCTCAAACAGGTAGTTTAGCTCAGATCTTTTGCTAACAATCTAAGTTTCAAGGGACCTTTGCAGATAATTGGCTTTGAAGCAGCAACAATTAAAACAAGCAGCAAATAAACAAATAAACCAAACCAAAGTTGATAGGCTTCTGGATTTATGTGGATCAGAGGAAAATTGACAAATCACTCAAACTCTGAGCTTCAAAGCCTAGCTACTGCTGTTAACATTTGTGTGTCAGTATTCTTGCTTACAGAGTCTTTTGAAATACTCTGATAAAAGATTCCACTAGTACAAAGAGGTTAAGATCATCACTTATGACAGAAAAAAAATACATCAGTGTTCGACATGTTATCTTTCAAGTCACATTTTTCTTAGCCTTTATCCTCTTTGCTGCAGTTGCAGGGAGTGGTCTAAGACACAGGGTGGCGTTAAATAGGTTCGGTCAGCCTAGTTGTGCTCATCATCTGTTGAACATTTTCATTCATTGCCTTGGTCAATGCTTCTAGCAAGATTTTTAAAGTCAGAAAGGGAATAAAAAGTTTCAGAATGGATAAGTCTCTAAACATTGCAGAGAACTCACATTTGAAGGTAGACCTTTCTATCTCCAATATGTTCCTTAATTTTTTGGGGGAAGGGTGGCATTTTTTCATTTTTTATTCTTTAATTTAAATAAATGTCTTCATACAATTATTTTGGTCATGTTTTTTTTTATCTTTTACCCTTCCCCCAACTACCCCCAGATACCCTATACCCACTCAACTTCTTGTTCTTTCCCAATCCTTTCCCCAAATTAGAAACAAAACAAAATTTAAAAAAAAAGGAAAATCAAAACAAACAATCAATAAGGTCAAAAATTATGAAACCAAAGCAAGCCAAACCAAAAAGCCTATCTGTGTATCTGTGTTGGTTTCCTCTCTTGCTTTGAGAATGCATTTTAAACAGTCCATGTGGGAAGAGATGTTTAGTGAATGAGAAGAACTGGCTGTGCCAGGTGCCCATGATGTAAGAGAAGGCCTCACTGTCTTACACATTTATCAGTTGCTTCTTGATTGCTCAATGGCAACCTCTATGAGATAAAGTGACAAAGTCAACATAGTCCCCATTCTCAAGGACCTCAGAATATTCTAAGTGGAGGCAAATAATGAATGATTATTATAAATTACCCAAAGACCTGAGACTGATGTTCGTGGAACAGTATCAACTTTACAATCTCCAAAAATGGAGAAAATCTTATGTTAAGATTCAGCTGCTTGCATCTCTACCTATTTTTATGTTGCCTTATCCCTAGTTCTACATTCTTGCTTGTGTTGTGAAAAGCTAGGAGAAAAACAATTTAGTTTTCCATACTTTCTTGCTGTTATCCTGGATTCAGCATCAAACAGTTTCTTCCAGATAGGTGCCTTTGCATGAAACTTGAATGCAGAAGATGGGGCAGAAGGCATGTGCCAGTGGCTCAAGCTGGCAATCAAGGATCTCTGAGTGTGAGAGGAAGTTAGAGAAGCCGAATCAAGTTCTCTATTACCTGCACTGTGACAGACCCCCAGGAAGCTGTGGTGGCTGTAGCAGCAGATCAGTTTGTGTCAGAGTCTCTGACTCTTATGTGAGATTATTTTGGAACCTAATTTTTTTCAAGGGATCCATTGACTCCCTATTCTTGAACTTTCCCAACAATTTTATAAATACTAAACTCTATTATGAGTACCCTTATTATTTACATACGCAGGTTATGCATTTTCTGCCTATGTGCCTGACACATATAAAGGGGATAGCAGAGGAATTTGTTAGAAGGAGATGGTAGAAAGCAATTTATCTTGAGAAATCTACTCAGCAACTATCTTGCATCCCTCCAGCTTTATATTTATTTTTATTGACTTACAGTGGAGAACCTCGTCAGCTTTGAAAGGCCATACCAACTACCCAAACAGTCCTTTGCACCACAGTCTCAATGGTTAAGCATACACAAGAAAGGTACTGAAAAAGGCATGGTTGGTATTTAGGTTATCTTTGGAGATAGAGAGGTTGCTTACAGAAGATTTCATGAAAGAACTTGAATCATGGGAGATGGTGGCCTCTGTGGGGAAGGATGGACCATTCTGGATAGAGAGAAGGTCAGATGCACCGGAGGCTCACCGTGAAGGAAAGCATTGAGAAGTGGCAGAAGTGTGAATGAAGGCACGGAGCATTCCTCTCTCTTGATTCCCAGGGTCAGATCTACATCACCTTGAAATTCTCTTGTCCTTTATAGGTGATCAAGACTTATTTTTAAGCGTTAAGAAAGAAAGTGAAATGATTGGTTTTACCTTTGAAGAGGACATTCTAGTTGCAGCCCTAGGATGGAGAATGGGTTGAGAGACAGAAGAGCCTTGGGAAATTAAGTGAAAGGTGATTGAAGATTTTAGGGGTTTGATTTTAATGGACTTCAGAGTGAAAGTTATAGGTATGTTACCAAGAGTATCAATTATCTCCTTGAAGAATTTAATTGTAAATCTAAGCCATGCAGTAGACAGAAATCAGATAAAGGCAGAGGTCAGGAGAAATTTTCCTCTATTGGCCATCATCTATCCATCTATATCCTAGTTTCTTTTATTTCTATTATAAAATAGCATGACAAAAGCAACTTGAAAGAGAAAGTGTCTATTTTAGCTCACAGTTCCAGAGGACAGTCAGTGTCAGTAAATCACAGCAACTGCATGTATTGAATCCACAGTCACAAGAACATAGCAACGAGAGTATACATTGCGCTTAGCTTGCTTTCTCAAGCAGGATATCTCGGATATGGTGTCACCAACAGTGAGTGGATCTTTCTATCTCAGTTAATTATCAAGACAATACCCTACAGATGTTCTCAGAGATCTGCCTTCAGGTGTTTTATATTCTGCTGAGTTACAATTGAAGTTATCTCTGTCTCTATGTATCTGTCTATCTCTCATTATCTATCTATAATTTATTCGTCTACCTACATGGTATGAAACTTTACAAGCTTATTGTTGAAAAAAATCAAAGAAAATAACTAGAAATATGAGAAGTTAGCAAAGCAAATTTATCATATAAAGACTAAGTAAATAATGTCTTACATTGATAAAAGGTATTGATTTTTACAATTATAAAAATTTGAACCATAAAATATTAAGAGACAATGCAGGTAATTTATAGATAATATTTTGATGGAGAAATGTGCCAGACAAACTAATGGTTCCTCAGAGATGTCCATGTCTTACTTGTCAAAGCCTCTTATATGCTACCTGATTTATTCATGGGATTTTGTAAATATAAAAAAAGTTAAGGATAATGAAACAGCATAATGGCTAATTTTGTCAACATGGTATAACCTAGAATCATGTGGCAAGAGAGTCTAAGGGAAGGATTGTTTAAATTAGGGTGGCAAATAGGTATATATGTGGATAATTGTTCTGACCACATTAATTGATGTGACCAGACTGTGGTAGGTGGCACCATTCCCTGAGTTTGGGTCCTTGAACTTATAAGAGTAGAGAAAGTGATCTAAGTCCAAGATGCATGCATGTATTAATTTGCTTGCTTATTTTGACTGTCGATGTGGCTAGGTACTTCAAGTTGTTATCTGACTTCTCCAGAATGATAGACTGTAACTAACTTGAAATTGTAGCCAAATAAACCTGTTCTCCATGAAAGTTGTTTTTATCAGGTGTCTTAGAGTTTCTATTGCCGTGAAAAGACATCATGACTAAATCAACTCTTACAAAGAAAACATTTAATTATGGTGATTCTATTACAGTTTTAGAAGTTCAGTTCTTTATCATTGTGACAGGGAGCATGGCACTGTGCAGGTAGATGTGGTGCTGGCTACATCTTGATGATAAGATAGCAGGAAGTTGACTGAAAATCACAGTAAGGAAAACTTGAGCAAAAGAGACCCCAAAGCCTGATCCCACAGTGACACACATCCTCCAACAAGGTCACACCTCCTAATAGTGCTACTTCCTTTGGGAGCCATTTTCTGTCAAACCATCACACCAAGAAGTTATTTTTGTCAGAGCAACAGAAATGAAACTAGAACAGACAAGGATATTTGCTGTGGGTGCTGATTCACTGGTAGCCAGGCAGGAAGTATAGGCGGGGCAATGAGAACAGGATAATTCTGGGAAGAAAATTCTGCAATCTGCTTTTGTGACCCAGATGCAGAGGAAGCAAAATGTGACTGCCTTGCTGAATAAGGTACTGAGGCATGTGGCCAACACAGACAAGAATTATGGGCTAATAAAAGTTATAAGAATTAGTTAAGCCGGGCGGTGGTGGCGCACGCCTTTAATCCTAGCACTCGGGAGGCAGAGTTCGAGCCCAGCCTGGTCTAGAAGAGCTAGTTCCAGGACAGGAACCTAAAGCTACAGAGAAACCCTGTCTCGAAAATAAAAAAAAAAAAGAATTAGTTAATAAGAAGAGCCTGAGATACTACATTAGTTTATAACTAATGTAGACCTCTGTGTGATTCTTTGGGACTTAATGGCTGCAGAACTGGGTGGAACAGAAAACCTTGGTCAACTGATACTGTTCTGGACTGAGTATAGTCACAAGGTTTATTTATCACAAGTATAGTGTAATCACAAAAACAATTACTTATTTGTTTATTTGTTTTTGAAACATGGTCTCATATAACCCAGGCTAGCTTCATAGTCAATAAGTAGTTGGGGATGACTTTGAACTTCTGATCCAACCGTCTTCCATCTCACGAGTCCTGAGATAAACAGATGTGCATTCCCATGTACAGTTGTATGGAGTGCTGGGGACCAATGCCAAGGCTCTGCACATGCTAAACAAACACTTTACTGAATTAGCTACATTTCTACCTTACAAAAGTTTTCATAAAATGTAAACAGAAAGATCAGAGTCAGAAAGGAGAGGTGGGGTAATAGAAGGAGAGGTAAGAGAGGTTAAAGGTCAGAGGAGGGGTACCTAAAAGAGATAGAGAATGCCCATAAGGGACAGACAATAAAAAATACCTGTGAGGGAAACAATTGAGGTGACCTCTAAAAGCTGAAAGTACAAAATAATGAATAATTCCTAGAGCCCCCAGAAAGCATGCCATTGCTTCTGAGATTTCCGGCCTTTGAAATTAAAATACCACACATTTGTGTTGATTCAAGCCATGAAATGTGCATTAACTTGTTACAGCAGTATAAAAGATGAGCACGAGAGAGCTTGGAAAGCAGAAAACATGGACATTGGATATTTTATGTTATATAGAAGTTTCACCATTTTTGGTGTGACTTCTAAATCATAAGCCTGCTGAAAGACAAGTGAAAGTCACAGAAGGCTATGTGAAAACCAATATACACTAACAGAGTTGATAGCATGATACAGAAGGAACACTAAAATTGTGGAATGCCAATAAAATTGAAAATAATCATAATAATTAACAGTGTCATAAAACATCTAAATATACATCAATATGTTGTACTAATAATTGTAAATTGAGACATTGAAACACCTTTATAAAGCAATCTGGGCCCCACAATTCTTTACTTTAATTGTTTATAGCTCTCTGTAATGTTTTCTGTCTGTTGCAAAGAGAAAATTCTTTCATGAGAGGTAAGGACTAAACTTTGCTGTGGGCATATGATAAATATTTAGAATGCAGTTAGAGATTCTGCTGGTTTAGTAAAGTGGTGATTGTAGGTTCTCCAAGACCCATGACGTCATTGGTCCTGGGTAGTTGGCCAATTTAGCAGTTCCAGACATTATTTTCCTCTTATTGAGTAGGTCTTCAGTCCTATTAGGAAGCTGTTGCTTACTGCCAAAGTAGGCATGCCACTACGGCTTACTTTGGGCTATGGTGACACACTTGTCATTGTTGTATGTCATGAATCTAGGTAGGTCTGGTGGTAGCTTTCTTTCATCGCAAGCTTGCAATACATCTCTAAAACAAGTCCCAAACCTAAGGCTCAGGTAATCTTGTGGAAGAGGACGAGGAGAGCTTGTCAAAACCAGAGGTTTGGGGAGTTTGTTGTGAGATTCTGTATCCTAGGGATGTCAAAAGCCACATCCGTAAAATCTCACACATGAAAGCCTAAATATGAGCTGCATAAAGGTAATACCAATAGATGTGCTAAAGTGAGTGGTGCAAATCCATGAGCTTCAACCCTACACAAAGAACTAGAAACAACCAAGGAATGCTGATAGTGGGATAAGTAGTGTTCCCCAGGGAAGAACACACCAATTGACTTTCCAAACATACATGTGCTTAACATTATAGAGACTGGGAAGGCTGTATTAACAGTACCAGACTTGATTTCCTTTATGTATACACACATATACATAAACATATGTGCATGTAACAGCAATTGATGAAAAGAAAGACCATGAGTTAGAAAAGCAGTCAAGAAAGATATATGGGAAGGCTTAGAGGGAGGGCAAAAGGAAATGATATAATCATGATCTCAAAAAAAAAATAAAAGAAGTAACACAAAAACATAAGGATTATAATCAAGTAGCAATTACTTGTTAGATAGTGAATGGGCAGACTGTAGGAGCCAACATCGCCATGAAGTCTAGGTGGGGTATAGCATGGTAAAATCTTTCTGAAAAGCAACTTGACCATTACTACTTAAATTATAACTGTATGCATCCTTTGATTTAGCAATTCCATTTGTAGAGCTTCGTTCTTATACTCCTTGGTACAAAGATACACATTAGTAGCTATCACAGTAGTATATTTGTATATAAAAGGTAAAATCTGGGGTATTCATTTGTTGATTGAATGGCACTTTCTATATCCAAATAACACACTGCCCTGATGCCTTTTAAAAGACTGAGGTAGATACGAATATTTTTAACACACTGTTAGACAACAAAAGCTTATTGCCAGGCAATAGGTATCTACTGATTTTATCCCAAAATATGTGTATGTGACTCATGTGCATTTCTATATTTGTAATAATGCTCATGCACATTTTGTCTTAGAAAATGCATAGAAAAATCTACTAGAATTTATAAGCAAGCTAGTACCAAGAGGCTTCTATTCTGCCTTATTCATTTCTCTACCACTTGAATTTTTTACAGGGTATGATTGTACGTTTGAAGTCTAAAATAGCCCACAATCTTGTGAGCATGTACTTATAGAGATGCCTAATGACTTACAAGAGACTCTTCCGTGAGCATTGTGGAGCATGATCATTCATAACAAGTGATCAATCCCATTACCCATAGAGGAAGAAGCAAAGGATAATTTTTCAGAATATACAGTGTACAAGTACTTGAGTGAATAAAGAATGAATTAAATAGAAACTGATCTAATAAGTAGGTAAAAAAAAAAAAAGACGGTATCCATATCCGGTAGAATCTAATGACATTTTCATTTGATCTGCTGAAATACCTATGACCATTTCTTTTTCCTTTGGAACATGTCCTCAGGTTACCCTCATTATCTGGGTTCTTACAGAGGACAAGCTGGAAATGTAACTTATAATGGAGCTCAAGCATAAGGTAGTCCATATTGATCCAGAATGAATTGTTTCAAGAAGAGATTTCAGAGGACCTCATCTCATTGGCCAATTTCTCAACAGTGGTTACCAAGTGGGAGCAAATAAATGAAGTAAAATTCAGAAAAGCGTGTAAAGACCTTTCACTCCAAATGCAAATATGCTTAGCTAACAGTAGTTAAAGGATACTGCTTTAAATAAAGGTATATACTGTTGAAGGAGCTGTGGGTTGCATTCCTGCCGCCCTGCTCCCAGCCACCTGGCTAGCTTATGCCCCGAAATAACAACACACAAATTGTATTCATTTAAACACTGCCTGGCCCATTTCTATTAATGTGTGTAGCACCGAGGTGCGCTTACCGGGAAGATTCTAGCCTACGTCCATCCTGGGTTGGAGCTTCATCGCGTCTGCCCCAGAGAGGAGAGCTATTGAGTCTGAGCTCACTTCCTCTTCCTCCCAGCATTCTCTTCTGTTTTCTCCACCCACCTAAAGGCTGGCCTATCAAATGGGCCAAGGTGCATATATATATAAAATTCTGGAATTCAGTCTGTAGACCAGACTGGTCTCAAACTCATAGAGTGCCAACTGCCTCTGCCACCTCAAGTGCTAGGATTAAAGGTCTATGCCACCACCGCTAGGAATAAAACAAATATTTCTAAAAAATGAATTTTTGTTATTAACTATGTTAGGAAGCTTAGTGAGCTTTGCCCAATTCAAATGAGCAGATGGAATTCTAAAGGAGGAAAGTGTGTTTCTTCCTGAAGAAAGTATAACAAGATTAAAACTGGCACTTGAAGATTTGGATCTCTCATCTCTTTACCTGATCCAGAGGCTTTTTGCTTCTTCCACAACTATCTGTTCAAGGCATAGATTTCTTCTCCAATCATCTCTCTGTTATGGAAACTGGAATTTAAGTAGAGACTAGTTTTTCTCTCCAGAGGGGTGAAGATGAAATTTGTGGTGTTCATATTTGCCTATGCAGACAGGGTACATCATCTCTTTGACCCAATATTCTCAATAAAGTCTTAGCCCCTGAAGATCCACTGGAAACAGAAGACATTTGGCTGTACTGCACAAATTGCATCATTAAATAGGCACTCTCTTTTCTGCTTCTTTATCTTCAAACAACAGATTCACAAACACAAAATACTGAAGGTAGAAGAGACCCTGGACATCACTAACCTTGGCCCTCAAATAAGAAAAGCAGGTTCTAAGGGATGAAGAGGCTTCTTTGAGATTGCATCGTCAGTGATTAGCAAAGGACCAGCACGTCCGTGCATCCAGCCCTTCCATGTGTATTGATAGCCAGAGCAAACATCTGTGTTGGGCTTCATCCAAGTTCAAAGAAAGAAAAGAAAAGAGGAAAACAAAAGGCTGTGTTGTGGGTAGAGTGTAAGCCTCATGAACAGCAGGTTTTTCTAAACTCTGTCTTCTTGGGAGGTGGTGACTCAGTCTTTACTCCTTACAGGATATTTGGCCCTGTTCTCAGAGAAAGAACAGCACTGGGCTTGCCAGCCTTCCTTTCCAGGGCCAGCATAGTAAATAGGATGAAAGCCCTGAACTTAATTGGAGCTTCTATTGTAAGACAGAATGGAAGGGTCGCTGAAATGTCAAAACATTTTCCGGAGATCTGGGCAACGTACCTTTTCCTTAAAGCAACTGCCAAATTTCTCAATGTGACATTTGCATTGTGGAAGGACTTGCAGGGAATTAGAAACCAGACCAAGCCAGGCTTTCATCCTCTACAGTGATGAAAACAGGGAATTACTACTAAGGTTTTGCACATATTTAATTTTCATTTCTTCCACTCGTTTCAGGCTTCAAACATGAATTTCAAGCTTTTCCATGAACTATGCTTTCCTGATGTAGCTCTTGCTGTTTTGAACAATTACGTGGACAAGATGATAAGTATTAAAGATTTAAAATGAATATCCACTTTCAAAAATCAATAAAACAAACTCACAACACAGCCATAATCATAGATATCCTTTTTTAGCTAATTTAATTGTTAATTCATTTTATGTTTTGATGTGGGATTCCACTCTGTATGCTGTGAATACCATTGGTTAGTGAATAAAGCTGCTTTGGACCTATTGCAGCACAGAATAGGGCAAGGCATGAATTCCATGTAGACAGAAGAGGAAAGAGTAGGCAGAGTCAGGGAGATGCCATGTAGTTGCCACAGGAGACAGACACTGGATGGAACCTTACCAGCAGGCAACAGCCATGTGGCAGATTAATAAAAATGGTTTAATTTAAGATTTAAGAGCTAGCCAATAAAAAATGTGAGCTAATAGACCAAGCAGTGTTGTAATATTACAGTTTCTATGTGGTTATTTTGGGTCTGGGTGGCCAGGAACGAACAAGCAGCCATGGACTACAATTGACAGCCAATATTTGCTGACTACATCCATGTACAACCTTTTTATTTTTTAAAAATTTATTTCTTAAAATTTTTAAAAACTTATTTCTTAAAAGTTCTATATGTATCTGTGCTTAAGTGTGTCTGTTTGAGTACATGTGTGTGAATGTGTGTGTACAAGCATGTATGACTGCATGTGGAGAAATGGAGTTTATCTTAGCTATTGTCCACCTTGGTTTTTCAGAAAGGTTTGTTCACTAGGACCTGGGACACACTCTCTTGGGTTGGTGACTGGGCACTGAGCCCAGGAGATGCTCCTCAGACCCTACTCTGTCCCATCAGTGATGCAGGGATGAACTGAAAACACATGCCTCCATGCTTGACTTCCACCTGCAGTCTAAGGATTGAACTCAGGCCTTTACGCTTATATAACAGGCACCGTACAGACTGACATCTGTTTCTTTGAATTAATGTTAACTGATATATATATATATATATATATATATATATATATATATTCTTAATTAACCTTTGTTTTTAGTTGGGATTAATAGTGGAATGGGATTTAGGGCTTTGCACACCTTAGGTAGCTACTTTACCATTGAGTTATATCTTTTGCCTCCTTTTTACTGTTTATTTTGATTTATCTTGTTAGTCCAGTCTATTTAAAGAAGCAGAACCATTGAATATATCTAGAGTATTTATATAAATATATCATTATATAATTATATATAGTATTATAAATATATGAATAGAAAATATTTTATTATTAAAATATTTCTATTATAGAAAAATATTTAGACATGTAATATATAAATTATAAATATATACACACATACACATATATACGTATACACTTATACATATAATTTACTAGAGTGACTTACAGGCTGTGGTCTGGGTAACCGAGAATGGCTGTCTCTGGCTGACAGAAAGGCTAAGGAAATTGCTTATTCAGTTCATGATACTATCTGGCTCAGCAATCCTAATCTAGTGTGGTGTACCACAGTCATCTTACAGAGCTGCTAGACTTTGATCTATGTTGGAATCCTGAAGAAGAAGGTTTTAATATGAGCTAAAGAACGCATCAGCAACAAAATGGATGAACTTGCCAGGGAAAGTGAGGGCAAACAGGGACAAAGCAAAATTATCCTTCTTCTTTGTCCCTTTATGTGGAATGCCACCAGAAGGTGTACCCCAAATCTAAGCTGACTTTTCCAATCCCAATGAAGAAATTCCTTCACAGATGTCCACATCTGCTTTGATTTTAGATGATTCCTGATGTAGTCAAGATGACAACCAAGATCAGCCATCATGGTCTCATTTAGTCCTTCAGGATGGCCTTGAACTGACTTTGTAGGTGAACTTGTCCTCCTGCCCATGTCTCTTGAGTGGGTAGTACTGCACTATCATACCCTGCTAATGATGTGGGATCCCCCTCTGTATGCTGTGAATACCATTGGTTAATAAAGGAACTGCTTTGGGCCTATAGCAGAGCTATAGGGCAACAGAGCTAGGTGGGGAAAACTAAGAAGACAGGACATTTGGTTGAATTCTATTACTTCAGGATTTTATAATTCAGGGCTGTGTTATTTGAGGATTTGAAATTTAGTTTGCTTGGTAAGGATTTCTTTTGTTGCTAAAGTATATTTATAGTATTTACCAAGTGTCAGGGAAAGCATCCACTATGCTTACATGCGTTAATGGAACGTGTGGGTTATTTTATAAGTATTCTCTCACTCCTTTGTCAGACTAACTGCCTGAGGTTAACATTGTCACTCACAGGGACCCCCTTTCACAGTTGATACACCATGGTACAGAGAAGCTGAGAATCAGCTGCTGCCTGTGGGAGCTGGAAAGTCTTCCCAAGTGTCTCTGACTCTACAGTCTGTGTTTTTTTTCTCTGCCAAGAGACATCTAGGAACCATTCTGAAGCAGTTCATTGAACCTCTAATTAACTTATTCTTTAAACATCCATCAAATCCCCACAACGCAAGCACCAGACGGGCTGTGTCAGTACAAAGATGAATGCCATCCAGATTCTACCCTGGGAGCAGGGGTTGGGAACAGAAATGTGGCACCATTGTCACAAAGCTATGTTCACAGAATCAGCCACTAAAAGAAACACTTCATTTGCTAGCAATAAATTTCACTTGTTTTCACACTGAGGTCATTTGGTTGGCACACTCTGAGTGCCTGCGTATAATCCCAAATGGTAGGAATTTCCTTTAATAGCTTCACTACTCTGGATTCTGATTCAAGCGGAGATCCATTTAGCAGACTAAAGTGTTTAGTTTCTACCAACTTCACTAACCTTGCTGAACTCTAGGTTAGGGACATTATAAAAGACTGAGCAAGTCAGGTTGAGATCCCCTGCAAGGGATGACTTAGGTCTGGAGTGGAATTCAGGAGTTCCGTGTTTCTTCCTGATGGCTAAGAAAAGCAATGTGTTCATGGCATAAGGAACCCATGGAAGGCTCCTTCTTTCTTAAGATCTTTTGAGTAAGGTATCCCTTTGATAGTGACTGTTTTCTTCATGCCCCCTCACCCTCTCCAGAAGTTCCTATTGAGTGACTCTCCGGTAGTCAACACAGCATACCCCTGTATTTTTCTTCAAAAATTTTGGTTTTTTTTTCACTTCACTGTTTTTAAATTTCAAGAATCTTTTTCCCCCCCTCAAGAACTGGTACTTGAGTCTTTCCTTTAATTTGTTTTCTATTGCTATGCATTTAAGAGATTGCATGGATCTAAGAAGAGGCTTTGAACTTTGAAACAGTGCGGAGACTGTGATAGACTATGGAGACTTTTGAAGTTGGACTAAATGCATTTTGCATTATGAAGTGACTACAAGCTCATGGGGGACAGGGAGAGGAATATGGTTGCTTGAATGAAAACGTGCCCCATAGACACTTCATACCTCATTTTGAGTAGGTGTGACTTTGTCAGAGAAAGTATATCCCTGGAGGTGGGCTTGAGTTCACAGATATTCAAGTCGGGCCTATTGTCTCACTTTCTCTTCCTGCTGCTTGCCAATCTGGGTTTAGAACTCTCAGCTGCCTCTCCACCATCATATGTGTTTGTGTACCACCGTGCTTCCCACCATGATAACAATGAACTAAACCTCTGAAAGGTAAGCCAGCCACAATTAAATTCTCTTTATAAGAGTTTTTGGTCCTATGCAGGTTCCCTAGCTGTTGATCTTGAGTTCGTGAGCTCCAACAAGCTCAAACAGGGACATCTGTCTCTGTGGGTTTCCCCATCATTATCTTGACCCCTCCATTGCTAATATCATCCTTCCTCTCTCTCCCCAACTGGACTCCTGGAGCTTGGCTCTGCACTTGGCTGTGGATCTCCACATCTACTTCCATCATTTACTGGATGAAGGTTGGTGTTTGTTTTTCTGGGTTTGAGTTACCTCAATCAGGATGATTTTTTTTCTAGTTCTATGCATTTGCCTGCAAATTTCACAATGTCATTTTTTTCTTGCTGAGTTATATACTCCATTGTGTAGATGTACCACATTTTCTTTATCCATTCTTCAGTTGAGGAGCATCTAGGTTGTTTCCAGGTTCTGGTTATTATGAATAATGCTGCTACCATAGACTAATAGAGAGCCAGCTCCTAGATAGCACCCAGGATACTGAGAGAAGTTCATGGAGTCAGCTGCTGTTTATAAATGATAATGACCTGCGGTATGCTGCTATGAACAGGGATACAAGAAACATACCTAAAAATAATAAGAAAGTTTAAAACAAGCTGACAGACAAAATCAAATTAAAAGGAGAGAAAGTCAAAGTGACTCCACTAAAATCAAGAACAAGACAAGGCTAGGCATTCTCTCCATATTTATTCAATATAGTACTTGAGGTTCTAATTAGAACAATAAGGCAGCAAAAGGAGATTAAGGAGATACAAATTGGAAGGGTAGAAGTCAAACTTTCACTATTTGCAAATGAGATAGTATACATGAGTGACCTCAAAAATTCTATCAGTGAACCACTACAGCTGATACATACCTTCAGCAATGTGGCTGAATACAAGATTAAATTTAAAAAAAAAAAACAGTAACCCTCCTATATATGAATGATAACTTGGCTGAGAAAGAAATCAGAGAAACAATACCATTTGCAATAGCCACAAATAATATAAAATATTTGGGGGGTAACTCTAACCAAACAGTGAAAGACCTTTATGATAAGAATAAGGTCTTGAAGAATAAAATTGGGGAAGAGATCAGGAAACAGCCGATGTTTCTAACCTCTGAACCATCTTTCCAATCCATTGGGGAACTCTTAGATTCTCCCTTTCATGATAAAGACTTTTTCTCAAGTGACTCACAAGTTTTGGCTTCCATTGCTTTTTAAGAATGAGGCAGCCAAAGGTTGTTTAGTCACTGTGCAAAACCGCGAAAAATATATGAAGAACAGCTTGTGCATCAAACCACCAGTGACAAGGATGTGTCTTTTCTGTTGATATGGTCAGATTTCTGCCTAAACCATCACAGCAGCATTCTAGTAGAAAAGATAGGAATCTCATCATTGACACAATGCTTGTAATTTCAATAGTACGCATCGGTCCTCAGCGCTGCCTATTGTACTGGGTCCAGAATGTCCGCCCTAATCAATTTTCACATGTTGTCTTTTTTATACTTTGAACAGTTTCATATATGCAAACTGAATTTTAACTATCCCACTGCCCTCTCTCCCTTTCCCTCCTACACCGAAAGCTTTCTCTCCCGGAAGTTTCCCTTCTACTTCTGTGTCTTTTGTGTGTGACCCACTGAGTGTAGTCACGGTTTCCTGCAGGATCACAGTGGGAGGTTTTGTCCTGGGCCATGGGCTTACTTTTCAATGACTACACTACTAATGAAAATGCCACTTGACCCTTCAACAACTATTAGCTGCCAGTGGTGTCTCCAGGAGGGAAAGGGGTGGGGACTCATGAGCCCTTTTCTACCAATGATAAAATGTTGCCAGGCCCAATCTTGTGGAGGTACTGTGTCTGTAACTTCATCTACTTTAATCTCTTTGGGAAGAAAAGCTCTGCCGGGCTTCTAAATGTATTTTGTCCAGATTTTCCATTGCTCTCTGTTTTTATAGCACATTTGTTCTTCCATTCTCAAACAGAGGGAGCCCCTAATCCTGACTTTTCTATGATCAAACTGCTCCCCCATTCCTGGCAGAGAGTCACCTTTTATAGGGCCGTCTCATTCATCGCTTTTCGCTTACCAGCTTTCTGGTTTCCCAAGTAGTTTTACTGTTGTTTTCCTTCCTATTCTTTTTCTTTGCAGATTTATGCTTATATTGAAACAAAACAAAACAAATGAGCAAACCTCTGCTGTCATCCAGTGCAGTTCAGGAAAGGAGTTAATAAACATACGCCCTCAATCTGCCCTCTGTAATTGGTCTCCGTGTTTTATTCTTTGAAGTGGTTTTTTAAAAATCTTGCCACAAAAGTAATACATGTTGCTGTAGATAATTTGTTAATTAAATTATAAATTACAATAAAAATAAAACAGATGTTTGCTTTCTGTGAACAATTAACATTTTGGTTATTCTCTTGAAGCTATTTTCCCCTAAAATTTATTTTTACATAGTTGGAACCATATTGGACTTAAAATTTTATGCCTAATTGCTTTGTTTTTATTCACTTTTAAAGGGTTTTCCATATTATTAAAACAATTTATAAACATTATTTTATAAGCTCCATTATATTGATTTTAGTATGCTGTTGCTTATTTAGCCATTTGTCTATTACTGGGCATTTGGGACATTTCTCTTTTTATTTTCTTAAGAAAAATAAAAGCAGCTTGGAAATGAAAAAAAAACACTTCTATATTTTAAAATATTTTCAAGGGTAAATTTTAGGAGAAGAAACAACTGAACCCAAACTGTAAGCTATACGTTTGTTAATATGTTTATTAAACATCATGTTATGTATTTTGGGCATTTGTTAGAAATTAACTCTAACTCAGCAGGGTGGCTGCTAAGTATTCCCAATTCTTTTCTACCCTCTCATCACCTACCCCATCTTGGGGAAAACAAGGGAAGCACATTAACGTCTGACTTTGCCTCCATCCCTGTCCACATGGTCAGGTTTTTCTATAGAGTTTGCAGGGCCTTAGTTGTGAAGACAAATGCAGGCTCTAAGTTTTATGTCTCTCACCTTCTCTTCTCATACCTGTTCTATCTAGCCTGGACCATGTATGTAGATGTTCCAACTCCTGCATTCCAGGGACCCCAGAACTCCTCTAGTCTTATCTTCCGTGTCCCTCAGTACTCAAGGAATCTACACTGGGAGAGAAGGTCTCTTGAGGAGAGAATTTCAAAATGTCAGGATCTTGAAATATAACCTAGAATTGGGGGTGCTGGGGTCCAAGTCATCATTTCTTATTATATGTAGTTTGCCGTAAGGAGAGGGACAAAGCAATAGATAGGACAGATATAGACCTCATGGTTGTGGTCCATAGCCTGAGTCCAAGGATAGCACTACTCACATTCTGCGACTGACCCACATGTTCAACAGCCTATGGACGCAGCAAAATAGTGTTACACCATCACTGGAGTAATGAGACAATCTGCCTTCCCTCCAGACGTGACCCAGCTTAGGCAGATGGGTGACATGGCAGACAACAAATAATGGGTTTGTGGTGGAAAACGGGTCAAAGACCTATATCTCTTCTCATTTTTTCGAAGGAAACGAAGACAGAGTGATAATCTACCAGTATATGTTCTCCTATATGTAAGTGAAAAATACTTCATCATATATTATACTGTAGTGGGTTAGACAATAACAATCTAAAGGTATGAAATGCAAATCCTTGGATTTTGAAAGTAATACTTTAGAAAAGAAGAGTCTTTGGAAATGTGGTTAAGGAATTTGAGGCAAAGCATTTACCCCCAACTATATGGCTGAATCCTAAATACTGACATAAATATTGTTAAAGAAGAGAGGGACAAAGAGGTAACATAGACATGGTGGGAGGCAGTATGAAGATGGGAACAGAGGTGTGGCTGCAAGCTAGGGCATGCTGGCAAATGCAAAAAGCCAAGGAAAATGTCTTCTCAGAGTATACAGGGTAAGAATACGATGGTGGCGCACGCCTTTAATCCCAGCACTCGGGAGGCAGAAGCAGGCGGATCTCTGTGAGTTCGAGACCAGCCTGGTCTACAGAGCTAGTTCCAGGACAGACTCCAAAGCCACAGAGAAACCCTGTCTCGAAAAACCAAAAAAAAAAAAAAAAAAAAAAAAGAATACGTAGAGCCCTGTTGAACCCTTGATCTTAAAGATCTGTTTCTATTGATGAAAGAAAAGATATTTCTGTTGCTTTATGCTGCTCAGCTTGTGTTAATCTGTTTTAGAGGCTTTAAGAAATGACTTGGAATACTGTTAAATTAAAGCAATCATTATCACCATCATAACAGCAAGGCTTTGTGAAAACAGAAAGAAGGTATTATTTTGAGAGAGGGTCTCACTCTAGTCCTAGCTGGCCTGAAACTCACTATGTATGATGGGCTGGCATAGATTTCACAGATTTCCACTTGCCTCTGCCTCCCGAGTGCCTCCTAAGTGCTTGCATTGAAGGCATGGACCACCCAACCCACAAAAATAGAATTCTTAGATCTTGCTTTATATGACCAAAGATCTTTCCCCAAAACATTAGGAGTCTGTTACTTCTCCATTGTTTTGATAAGAAACAGTGACGAAGGCCACCTATATAAAAAAGGGTTTATTGGGGGTTTACTATTTCAGAGGGTAAGTCCATGATAGTATGACCAAATATCCTGCGGCAGTGGGGTGGCATAAATACCTTATTTAGGATTGTGCATGCAATAATTTCTTACTCTCAGAACTCAGAATACAGCCATGAATCTCTGCTTTCACCATCATTCACTGTGAAGAGGGGATTCTCTGATCAAGGCTGAGAGTAGCATTTGTATTCAGGTGTAAGCACAGATAGTTAAAGACATTGATATCAAGACAATTTAGTTACATAACACATGATTATTTTTTTAAGCCGAAGGAATGAAGCTGCAATGGTAGACATTTATACAACAGTTGATATATGAGAACCATTTTTATTCAATCAGAATAGTATTTTATGCACTCTTTTCAGGAACCATCTACAGAAAGAACAGACCTTTTATGAGTACAGTATCCCACTCCCTATCTGTGGTTGACCTCTTTGGAGAGCCCCTAAGGATCCTATATATGTCATCATTTTTAAAAATATGTTTTCTCAAATTTTGTATGCAAATGGATGGAAACAGAAAATACTATCTTGAGTGAGGTAACCCAGACCCAAAAAGATGAATATGGGATGTGCTCACTCATAATTGGTTTCTAGCCATAAATAAAGGTCAGTGAGTCTATTATTTGATATCCTAAAGAAGCTAAATAAGAAGGTGAACCCAAAGAAAAACATATAGCTATCCTCCTGGATAGGGGAAGTAGACAAGATTGCCAGGCAAAAAATCGGGATCTTAAGGGTGGGGTGGGAGGGGGGTAAGGGGAGATGGGGAGAGAAAAGTGAGAAGGGTAAAATGGGGAGAACTTGGGGCAACGGGATGATTGGGATAAAGGAAGGTTGGATAGGGGAGCAGGGAATCACATATCTTAATTAAGGGAGCCATCTTAGGGTTGGGAAGAGACTTGGACCTAGAGGGGCTTCCAGGTGCCCAAGGCAAGGTCCCCAGTTAGTTCCTGGGGCAGCTGAAGTTAGGGAACCTGAAATGATCCTATCCTATAGCCATAATGATGAATATTTTGCATATCACCATAGAACCTTCATCTGGCGATGGATGGAGATAGAGAAAGAGACCCACACTGGAGCACTGGACTGAGCTCCCAAAGTCCCAATGAGGAACAGAAGGAGGGAGAAGATGGGCAAGGAAGTCAGGACCAAGAGGGGTGCACCCACCCACTGAGACAGTGGGGCTGATCTATTGGGAACTCACCAAGGCCAGCGGGACTGTGACCGAAAAAGCAGGGGATAAAACTGGACTCTCTGAATATGGCGGACAATGAGGGCTGCTGAGAAGCCAAGGACAATGGCACTGGGTTTTGATCCTACTACATGTTCTGGCTTTGTGGGAGCCTAGCCAGTTTGGATGTTCACCTTCCTAGACCAGGATGGAGAGGGGAGGACTTTGGACTTTCCACAGGGCAGGGAACCCTGACTGCTCTTCAGACTTGAGAGGGAGGGGGAGAGGAATGGGGGGAGGGGGAGAGGAGTGGGGGGAGGGGGAGAGGAGTGGGAGGCTAAATAAATAAAAGAATTAAATCCAGAGTCTTCAATATGTTAAGTATATATTCTCATCTGAGATATACCCTTGGCTCTTATAAGCATATTTCTGAGAGAAGATTAATATCTAAACTATATAAGGAATTCAAACAACTCAATAACAAGAAGATAAGTAATCTGATTGACAGCTAGGCAAAGGAGTCAAATAGATTTTTTAAAAAAGAAAACCCACACATGGCCAACAGATGTATGATAGGGTGTTCAACATCACTGATCAATAAACACAAATTAAAATTGCAGTGAGATATCACTTTACACCAGTATGATGGTATTATAAAAAAGAATCCATGTTTGTTTTCTTTTTTTTTAATTTATTTATTTATTAAGGATTTCTGCCTCGTCCCCACAACCGCTTCCCATTTCCCTCCCCCTCCCCCGATCAAGTCCCCCCCCCTCATCTGCTCGAAGAGCAATCAGGGTTTCCTGACCTGTGGGAAGCCCAAGGACTGCCCACCTCTATCCAGGTCTCCTAAGGTGAGCATTCAAACTGCCTAGGCTCCCACAAAGCCAGTACGTGCAGTA
Source organism: Microtus oregoni (assembly GCF_018167655.1). Lineage (NCBI taxonomy): Eukaryota > Metazoa > Chordata > Mammalia > Rodentia > Cricetidae > Microtus > Microtus oregoni. Next base: position 36,167,394 of record NW_024543060.1, on the reverse strand, counting down.
GGATCAAAAACCCACTGCAATTGTTCTTGAATTCTCAGTATTCCTCATTGTCCGCTATGTTCAGCTAGTCCGGATTTATCCCATGCTTTTTCAGACCTAGGCCAGCTGGCCTTGGTGAGATCCCAATAGAACTGCAAACATAGAGTTTATTTTATAAATTTGGCAAGTCAGAAGTACAATTATTAATAATAAAATGGAATAATTATAATAATATGATGTTAAAGTTATTTTAAACATACTATTATTATAGAATTTTTCATTTACTATTTCCAGGTAACATTTGACTATGGGTTGCTAAAAACCACAGAAAATGAATTCATGGATAAGGGTGTGGGGGACCATGGGACGTCTTTATGTCTTATCAACCACACAAAAGAGAGGGCAGAAGACTGCTGTTACCAAAACAGGGAAAAAACAAGGTTTACACCTTATTATTGCATTCTGGAAGTAATATTTTATTAAAATTCATTCCCCTTTCCTTTGGAGAGAAATCAGTTGAAAACCACAAAAGATAAACTTCCCCCATGATAGATCGTACTTGGAAGTGTGATGCTCAGATTTCCATGAACAGCAGCAGCCGGTCCCCAGTTTATCACACTGGATGGAGGCCAGCTTTCACAGCTGCTCTTTCTTCCCACTGCAGAGGCAGCTTGGCTGAGTAATCAGCATTATTCTGCATTTCCTAGGGGAAGATGCACTTCTTTGGAATTAGTCTTGAATTAAAATATTTATTACTAAATATTTTGAGATTCTCATTTTTAAATCTACTCTACTTGTTCCAAACCTTCCATCACTCTTTTGCAACAACTATAGAAGGTACAGTTAGGTTTCAAATTGTCAAATGATGACAATATGTGGCAAGAAATGGCCTCTGTGATACGTGGACCAGATGTGTTCTTGAGATGTAGGAAATAGGGCTTTGTTTCTTCCTTTCCTCATCTGTGGTACAGTGATGAGTTGAGAAACAGGTGTATTCTGAAATGCAACAGCCAGAAGCTGAAACATGGTGATCAAGTACTGGGTAGTTATATAATTGGAATATCTTTTTTTGTTAAAGTATATGACCATTATTACTGGTACAGTAGGGGTTGGAGGCACCTTGATGAATATTTAGCAGCTAGCTCTCTTGACATAAACAAAAACAAAAAACAAAACAAGCTTCTTTTGTAGCATTTTCTGATTTATTCATTTTTGCTGCTATTTCCAAGATGGCAAATTTTAAGCTAACAATGTGATGTCAAAAGGCTCATAGAATTTCTGAAGATTCAACATTTGGCTGAGGAAAGCTGATAGAAACTGGGTTTAGTAGCTTATTGGCAGGGTTGAAGTCAAAATGTGCTTTTGGTTTTACTTCATGCTGGCATTCTTTGCTGCAATGGAAATAGCTTAGTGGACTGAAGCCTGTGAGCATCTACTGGTATTTAGTCATTAAAAATGCAAGAAATTGGGTAGGACCAACTCCTGTCTTTGAACCCATGTTGGTTAGAACAAGATCACTGTGGTTTTGGTTTATCATATGAATATTTCTGAAGACATGCCAGGATGTCATTAGGTGGTTTGTGTCTTTAGGGCTAGTGACAAAATATACAGAGTTTTTATGTATTTATTTATTTTTGAAAATATAGTTCTAGAAATATAGTGAGTCTTTCTCTGTCCTACCAGCCAGCTCTCAAAAATGACAGGGAAATTTATTATTAATTATGAAAGAACTGGCCATAGTAAGGCTTGTCCCACAAGCTCTTATAACTGAAATTCACCCATATTTTTATTAATCTACTTTCAATCATGTAATCTCTACCTCTTTCCTATTTTTGTGTGTCTGACTTGTTCCACATGTCCATGGCATCTAGATTCATGCTCTTCTTCATCTCCCTCTTCCTGGAAGTCCTGACTATATTTCCTGCCTAGCCATTGGCCATTCAGCTCTTTAATAAACCGATTACAGTGATATATCTTCACACAATGTAGAAATATCTCACAACCTAGATTTTTTAACTCTAAGTTTTCCAGGAAACATATACTAATTACCTGATCATTATTGACCTTTTACTCAGCCACAATATAAGATTATCTCTATCTATGGAAGGTTGTGTACCTTTTTCCAGCTAAATTTGTAGAAGGGGTGGCCCCTTTCTTATAATGCACTTTTATTTCTAAGTAAGAACATTTGTATTACCTGTCAGAAATGGAAGGTGATTACCAGAACATTGATAACCTGAGTCTTTAAATTTTTCCAAGTGGCACCTTGAAAGGGCAGCTTTTTGCTAATACTTGCATGCCTTGATCACATGTCTCAGTTACATTAGTCGGCTATATCAGAGACACATTTTTCTGAAGAACCTAAGGAGGAGCCATTATAACTTGTTGGGTCTTCCTAGTTAGAAGAGACTACACTGCTATTTTTATTTATTATTTATTGTTTTTTTAATTATTTTATTGAGAAAAGAAAAAAAGGCATAAACAAAAAACAAGTTTCCACCTCCTCCCAGCCTCCCATTTCCCTCCCCCTCCTCCCACCCTTCTCCCCCTCCTCCCACCCTTCTCCCCCTCCCCCCACTCCCCTCCCCCTCCCCCTCCCGTCCACAGAGCAGTCCGGGTTCCCTGCCCTGTGGTAAGTCCTAGGTTCCTCCACTCCCCTCCTGCCCTCCCCTCTCCCTAACAATTCTATTTCACAGGGTGTTGAAGACCAAATTGAAAACCTAAAACAGTGAGGTCCAAATCAGATATCATCCTAAACTGGTTGTAAAGTGGAGTTAATGAACCAAAGAGGGAGCCAATATGAGAGTAGAAAAATTCTTCCAGAAGCATAAGTTTTGAAGAATTTATCCCCAGCTGATAGACACAGGAACAGAAAGATGAGTGTATCATGAATACTCTGACCTAACAGGAGATTAATAAATTATTCATTATAATTTTTCAGAGAATTGATTATGTGTGCATGCATTCACGTGTTTGGGAATGTGTATGTCCAGCTGCATGTGAGGATGTGTGCACATGTATGTGTAGGCCATACGTCAGTGTCAGTCATCCTTCTCATGTGCTGTCTACTTTGTTTTTGAGAAAGCCTCTCACTGAGCCTGTAACTCATGAATGATCTAGACTGGTTAGACAAAAAGTTCCAGGGATCTTCCTGTCCATCTTCATAGTGATGGGATTGTTGCCAAATGCAACTGCACCCAGTTTACGTGGGTATTGAACTCAGATCCACAGACCTGTGCTTGTGAGGCAAACAGTTACCAACTGAGCCATAGTTGCAGCCACAAATAAGGTAGTAATTGAACAGCATTTCTGGGAACTGGTGGAGATTTAGGAGGGAACGCTCAGTTGGAAGAAGTAAGTTATGTGCTTTTGAACAATAACTTAGCTTTGGCTGTGTTCTGTTTTTCTCTGCTCCCTGGTTGCAATATGCAAGCAGCTTTTTCTAGCACAACTCTTCCACCATGATGTTCTGCCTTCCAAGAGGTCAAGAGACAATGGAGACTTGTGGATGGACAAAGTCAGTGTCTGCCAGTGCTTGCACCCTGTAATTGTGTCTACGTTTTCTCTCTTCTAAACGACAGTTACTACAACGGATTGACTCCACCCTAATGATCTCATCATAATGTGAACACAATTGAAAAGGCCCCATTTTCACAATGGTTACAATTAGATATTGTAGATTAATATTGCACCCTGTTTTTTTGGAGGAAACAATTTAATCATTAGTAACGATTAAATATTTGTCAATCCAGACAGAGCCCAAAAGGCTCAGTTGGGTCAATCACATCCCTGACTTGAGATTCAGAATTAAAAGGGAAATCAGAGTTCATTTTCCAAAGACATGTCATAGATCAGGAGTATGACAGCTAATCATGTGAAGAGTAAGATTGTGAAGGAGTATAAAAGACACAACGAGGATTAGAAAGGGACAGAGATGATGTGCAAAAACATACAGGGAGTTTAAAACTTGCACAGTGGCTGCGGCTCTGCAGGAAAGCATCCTTATCTGCAACTTCTTTTCTTTCCAGATGATGGAATAACCCAAGTGACCTCATAGTGCTTGAAAGTAAAAGAAAAGCATAGCACTGTGCTTTTGGTCTTCTAGATTCAAGGAGGTAGGCTCGGCTGGACGATGAGGAAGGAGCAAATGTGGACCGTCTTTGCTGACTCCTCCATTTCCATTTTGTCTTCTACCTTGCTGTTATTCTTTGTTTTCTCTCTCATATTCTCACAGACAATATTTTGTGGTAAAATAACACTGACCTCCAAATCCAGTTAGGCCAAAGAATAGGAAAAATTTTATTGGTTATTGCATTCCTTTATTAAGCCATATCTCTTATTCTCTTGGGTTTAGATAGACCAATAGAAAGATAAGTAATCTCCCCTTTCCCATGTCCCAACCCTCTTATTGTCTGTATCTTTTTTCAAATTTTGTCTCTAGTCATAACTAAAATCTCCCTTTTCTTTTTCTTGGTGTATGTATGACTATGCTATATGTGTGTATATGTTTGTAAGTGTTCATGCTTGTGCATTTACAGAGGCCAGAGAAGGGCATAGGGTACATGGACTCTCTATCTTATTCTCTTAACACAGAGACTCTCACTGATCCTGGAGGTAGGCTTAGCAAGCCTCAGTGATCTTCCTGTCTCTAGTCTTCAACACTGTGACCATGCATGGTATTTTATGTGGATTCTTGCTGTCTGAACTGAAGTAATCATCTCCCTGGCCCTAAAATATCCTTTGTAGTGCAATTTTTGTACAATATGAGGTATCTGTGAGGTCAATAAAATACAAATTGAAGAAAATGTACAAATTTATACCTTTCCAAATATGCCCTAGTACACACTCACTTCTTATGTGAGAAGCTATTTCAGGTGAATATTTGGTGTTCAGCATAGGAAACCAGCTGCAGGCTCAGACTGTACACTTCTCCGTCATTGGAGATTGGTGTCATTCTTTTAAGTATCTACATGGAGGGAGTTTACTAGTTAAATAGCAACAACAATAATGTTTTTATCAGACTTGCGCAATGAATGTCCTTTGAGGCAATGAAGTAAATCTCAGGAGTCAAAGCTTTTCCTTTACAAACAACAGCGTCAGTTGTAGGTTTTCAGGACTCCAAGAATGTGGCTTCTTAATAGTCACTTCAATTAACATTTTCTGTGCTAACCTCTAGAAAAAAAATTGTGAGGATTTCAAATAATTTTCATTCTTTTTAATGTGTTTGCTTTTGGGTACTTTAAAACATAGTTACAGGAAACAGAAGTATTTCTATTTTAAAAAGCCTCCCGGATGGAAATTTTTAATTCTTTCTTCTGGAAGATAATGTCTTACTCTTGCTTGTGACTTTTGAATTAGCAAGGCTAATCTAAATTTTAAAGTGTGTCTTGCTCATGTTGAATTTGCTAAGTGAGTTCTTTCCAAATACCTTTATCTGCCAATGCATAGCTATTTCAAGTGAAGGGTTTGCCATTTCATTGAGGAGCCTTTCTCTGATTGCCAAAATGTCTTTATGTAAACCTTGACACGCCTTGCCAGCTCAGCTGTAAAATCCTTACAATCCTGTCACCTGTCAGCATCGGGGAGTGAAGCATGAAGCAGTAAGATATGTGTTGGGTACCGAACTATGCTATGCATTTGTCTCCTGTATTAACATCAGTAATATTTTATTCTAACTCAAGGAAACGAATGCTAAGTTTGATAAAGCCAAATTATGCTTTTAAAAATTCCATATGACATATTTTTGCAGGATAACTAAAATTCCATGGAATACATAAGATTTTATATTTGAAAATTTTAATGGGATGGAACCCCATCCATTAAGAAAAAATAAGGTGAGACAATCAGAAAACACACAAATAAAATATAAATAAATAATAAATAAATATGTTGGTGAGTGTTTTATCTTTGGGATATCTGACTTATCATTTATAATATTATAATTTCATGTTGTTGTATGATGGTTTATTTTCTGAAAGTCATCCTTGTAGTAAAGTTCCAGAGTCCTATTGAGAAGGAAGCCCCCACATTTCTTTCATTAAATTTCATTTAAGAGAAGAAATAGAAAACAAATAAATATCTACAAAGGAGCCTTCTTTAGGACAACAGAAGGTGTTGGGAGTATGTGCAAATGTGTCAAATGCACTAGCCCCATGTATGAAAGTGTCATAATCAAACCTATTATCCAGCATAATTAATATAGACTAAAACAGTACTAATAAAAAGAACGATACTAATAGTTAACCAAAGTAACTTTTATTATAGTTTCTTCATATTTTGTATAGTTGTGGTATCATTCTATTAAGAGAAGGAATAATTGCCTTATAATTAAATTTTCTATCTCAAAAACCACTGTTAATTCATTTTTTTCTCTTTAAAAGCTAACAGAAATATATCCAGTGCTTGCTTTTTATAAAACCAAACCTGCTTTATAGACCAAGTACTGTGCCACAATTTTGTTCATTATATAACACACAAACTCTTAATTTTTTCCTCTTATTTGAGGAAAAATAAAACAAAGTCACCATTTAATAAGCAGATAATTTCAGGTTTAAGAGCTTTATGATCATGGATGAGTAATACAATCAATCTTTGCCTCAGTTTCTCCATGTGCAAAATAAAAATAAAATAATGATGTCCTTCTCGTAGGGTTGAAAGAGTAGTTGAGAGAGGTCTGAACCATGTGCTAGTTGTCAGGGTCATCACACAATGAGTAGGGAGCCTGTTCCTCAGGTCAAATGCTGGATTGCACACATTTACCTGCCATTCCAATTTCTTGGTTGTTCTCCATACAACCTCCCTGTTCCATAAGTTAAAATGTGGTCATTTATATCATATTCTAATATATATATATATAGCATATTCTATTATATATACCACATTCTAACTTGTGGCAACACTGTGGTCTGCAAGAATGATGCCTTCTGGTGTTGGGTAATTTTGAGGCTCTGATCAGTCTACTTCTACTTTATACCTGTCCAAGGCAAACTATCAAACTTCATATTGATGCTAAAGTGGACACCTGCAGACTGGATGGAGAGATGGCTTGGTGTGTGAAGTGCTTCTGTGCTAGCATAAGCACACAAGTTTGGGTCTTCAGCACCCATGTAAAGACCAAGCATGGCAGTGCACACTGCAGTCTCAGCTCCAGGAAGGGGGAAACCAGGAGGATGCCAAGAACTCTTAGCCAATCTATGAGCTCCAGTTTCAGTGAGAAACACAAGGTGGAGAATGTAGAGAAGCACGTATAATAAAAACTCAGAGACAGAAATTAGGGTTCATCCTGAAGATCTGAAAAGCAATACAGTCAGCCATTGGGTCTTACCTCGACCTCTGTCTGAAATGGCGATTCTGCCTCCAGGAATCTCAGAATGAGACTGTACTTGAGAACTGTTTCCTCCCATTTTATAATCCTCTCTAGGGCTGGGATTAAAGGCGTGCCTCACTGGGATTAAAGTCATGCACTGCCTGGTTTCTATGGCAAACTATTAAAGGTATGTGTTATTACATCCTGGTCTGTAAGGCTGGCCAGTGTGGTTGTTTTACTCTCAGAACTTCAGGCAAGTTTTATTAAAATAAAATAGAAATGCCCCACATTTTCCTTTTTTTTGTCTAAAATAAAAAAGAAGTCTATAATTAATATAAAAAACTATATACAAATAAGTACAATGACTACGTACAATATATACAGGCAATAAATACATCAACAATGCCTAGTCCATTTGCATAAGAAAAATTCAGAAAAAAATATTTCACATCTATCCTATTTTGGTGAGTCCAAAGTTTTGGACCTAATTTCCTTTCATTATAACTTGCATTGCCATTCAAAATTATCTTTTGCTACCTCTCAGCCTTATATACTTTACATATATTTAGTGAATTTCTTTTCTGAGTCTTATAAACAAAGGAGATGATAACTATAACTATCTAGTCTTCAATTTCCCCAGAGACCCAAGAAGGAAATAGTATTAACTGAGTAAGCAGAAGTGCAAGCAAATGACTTCAGAAAAATCTGAGTAATGACAGAAACATCTGGCTTCCTGGACAGTCACCCAAAGTTCCTCTGCAACATTGGGGCTTCCATCTTCAGCCTATAGGCCTAGCATATTTGACAGACTTTTCTGTGAAGCAGGGTATTTGTGTCCTGCTTGTCTAATTAGGACAGCATATATTGAGACAGGGGCATTTTCTTGCCAGTGCTTACTTTTGCCACAAAGAAAGTAAACTTCACCTGGAGTTTCTTTGATACTCATTGTCTCTCTGAAGTATATTGGTGCTGCCAGGAGCAGATATGTCTCATTGTCATTAAAACGAGCCTCGGTTATTAAAACATCTTAAATGACATATCCTGTAGATATCTGACATGTTTGAAGATGACCAGACTATCTAAAATATATCTTTGTTTGACCTTGAAAACATGTCTAATGTGACTACAAGCTCAATTATTATAGAGAATAAACTACTAATCTATATTTCCTTATTATCCTAAATAGTTGGTAATAATAATTTTCAAGGACTAGAAATTTGCACTACTTTGTTAAAAGAGCTGAGTAGGTACAATACCTGGAACAAGATTAGAAATATATACAATATGTTTTAAAAATAATCTCAAATTTGTATCAGTACACAAAATCTGTATACAATATACAAAAATCCAATCTAATGTAAAGCATTTAAAACTAGAGTTGCTTTTTAAAAGTAGATTAATTAATTTACTTTTTTATCTTATCTTTATTATCCCTTTTTTCTTTTCAGGGTAGACTCAATCATCTATTCTTTTATCCTATCATATCTAGATCACTCTTTTTTCTTTTCAAAACAAGAAATTTGAATTGAATTTTCCTTGTTTAGCTTTTTTTTCTCTGATATAAATGCATTATACCACAGCAGGAGAACAGTAGAGAAAGACACCAGGGAGAGACCTCTGAAACATACTCACACCCAAACATTTTTAGAAGAAAAATTCCTCCTCTAAATTACGGAAAAAGGAGTAATTCACTGTAGACAAAAATGAAATAAATATATCATGTCTATGGAGATATGATAGAATCAGATTAAGGAATATGATTATTTTGTATTCTATAACTCTTAAGGAAACTGATGCTGTCCCAGAGAGACTGGCATTTTATGTTATGCATGCAATCTATAATTGCCCTTAGAAAACACATATAACTGAACAATTAAGTAATATGAGCACTACCATCTTTCCATTGAATTCTCTTCAAGTGCATGCTTCTTTGGGAGTTGGATCTCTCAGAGGGTCTAACTGGAAGACATGCTTTTTTTTTGTTTGCTTTATCCTGTATTTACATCTTTGAGTCTATGGTCTCCAGTGATGAAGTCAGTCATCATATTAGCATTTCAGAGCTCACCCATCAACACCAATACTCAAGAGATATTGACACGCAGTTGGACTAGATTCAAAGGAATGCTTTGAACTTGAAAGTGTTTATTTCTCTGTTTCAAAATGATAACCACCTGCTGCCTTGTTAGAGTTTTGTTTCTTTCAGTCAAAATAATGGAGCTCTTAAAAATTCATTTTCATTACTATGAAACAGAACATTAAGAGAAAATATTCTTGTTTATTGCCTTAGTTTATGTTTGTTCTTTAAGTTGATCACTAAACCCCAGAGGTAAAGAAATTTGATTCACTCATCATAAATACATGAGGTTATTGAGGAATTTTGTGTTTTGTAATTCAGTCACATTATCTTTTTCTAGCAAAAAAAGATTATTGCCGGTAGCGCAAAGATGTCTGAAGTTTCATTTTTATGATTGAACATTGATAACAATCGCTTGGAAACAGTGTTCGAAAGACAAAGTATTTCCACAAATTTCCTCAAAGTGCAGTGAAATTGCTACATGCAAATGATTACAAAGGCTTTAATTAACACCTTAAAATTTCACAGAGAGATCCGTGAATAAGCAGTAGATTGAAATTTGAAAAGTATAGTTATAAACTCTTAGCAAGCATGGCCCTTTAATTAAAGTAATGCCTTGTCACATTTCTAGAAACTCTTGTGTCCCTAGTTCCGAGCTCTGTCCTTCCGTTTCCTTGATCACCTTCTCAAATGCCTTCTGCACTAGCTTGCCCTCTTCTCATGAATTTTCAATGAGTTTCTGTCTTAGGTTTTTATTTTTTTCCTCTATTTTCTATCTTTGGTTATTTCACCACCTCACTTCAATATTTTAGAATTCATACAACACTGGACTTCCTGAAATAATTTTGCTAGCTGTAAAATTATTATTTCTCTGCAATCTTAATTTTCTATGTGTTCCGTGCTTGTACTCCTGGGGAATGCCTTGCTGCTTAGACATTCCAAAAAAGTAATGGATTATGGTGTTTGATGGATGCCCAGAAAATTCTCTTAGCTAACTGCTATGATTTGGTTACATTTTTTGCAGTAATCATTCTAATTTTTTTCACTCTTCAGACTTAGAAACTCATAGAAACTTTTGTTTATCTCCTCCAGAATTAGTAATGCTGCCTGAAGAACAATCTATTTTCCCAATACTATGCCTTCAGGTATTTTCCTATCTATGTTTTCTTTATATTGTTACTTGTCTCATTTCTTGTAGAACTTAGTTATTTTAATGAAGAAAGTAGGTCCTGGAGTTGATTGTTTTTAACTCTTTAACTATTTTTGGGAAGGGGGGGCTTAACCACCCAGTTCCTAAATAAATCACACCGAGGCTTATTCTTTCTTATAAATGCCCCGTCTTAGCTTGGCTTGTTTCTAGCCAGCTTTTGTTCCTTACATTATCCCATCGACCTTTTGTCTCTGGGCTTTTTCCTTTTCTTACTTCTGTAATCTTACTTTCACTCTTATTCCATGGCTGGATGTGTGACTGGGTTGCTGGTTTTTTCTTTTCTTGCTTCTTGATCTCTCTTGCTCCTAGATCTCCTCCTCCCAGATTTTGCTTTTATTTTTTTGTCTCTGCATGTCCTTTCTCCTGCCTCACTAGTGGCCATGTAGCTCTTTATTAGGCCATCAAGTGTTTCAGACAAAGAATAGAAATCAACATAAAAGAATGTAACACATTTTTGTATCATTAAAACTAATATTCCACAGCATATACAATGTAACACATCTTAAAATAATATTCCACAGTAAGTTTCATGTCCTTCTCATTGTTAATGGTCCCACTCTATGGTATTGCTTTTGCAGGACTGGCTTCATTGGCTGTTCCTTGTACTTTAAATATTTTAACACTCTTTCTAATTGCCTCTCATCAATCTGTCATGCACTAGCATAGCATATTCTTTACAATGTTTTCTTCATCTGAAGCACGGTACTGACTATGTTCTGTTGCTTCGGTTGCTTATGCTTCACAGACATTCAGAGGATTGGCTATAACTGATCTATTGACTATAACTGTTCTATTGACTATAACTGATCTTTATTGCCTCACACCTCAATAAATATTTAAAACATGCTCCTAAGTTGCTATAGATATGCAAATATATAAATAACTAAGTAAACATAAATACACTAAATTCAACCATTTCTAGGACCCTTATTTCTGTAGCTACCTGTTTCATATGTCAACACTTAATCCAAGTAACACTTCTCCAAGTAGACTGTGTCAGAGATTCAGAAGTGAAAGTGGCCCACTTCTCTTTCACATCCTTAAGTGTTTGTATTGACTTCACATTATGTACTTATTACCTATATGCTGTGTGTTTTTCTCTTGGTTACTAAATTGGACATTGAGTAGAGAAATATCTTTTAACCTTCTTGTGTTTAACAAGGCACATTTTCTTATGCTGTTTTATGAAGCTTAATTTCTACCCAAATATTTCCATTTGATCTTAATAGTTTAGTGAATTTGTTAGTTGTATACAATTATCACATAACAGTCAAGATATAGTATGTTTCTATAACTGTAAAATATTTTTGAATACACGTTTTAAAAAAATCCATTCTTTTCTCTTGTAATACACCCTGACTGCAATTTCCCTTTGCTCCACTCCTCCAAGTTTCCCTTTCTACCTCTGCTCACCCCAGATTCACTTTTCCTTGGTTTCCCCTCAGAAAAGAGCAGACTTCCCAGAGATATCAACTTAACATGACATCACAAGTTAAAAGAAGACTAGGCACAAATCCTCAGACCAAGGCTGAGTTAGGCAACCTAGTAGGAGGAAAAGAGTCCCAAGAGCAGGCAAGAGTCAAAAATACCCCCACTTCCATTGTTAGGCATCCCATAAAAGTGCCAAGCCAATAGCTATATATGCAAAGAACATAGCCCCAACACATGCAAACTCTGGAAATACAGCTTCAGGCTCGATGAGTGCCGATGCGTTCTATTTAGTTGATTCTGTTGGTTGTGTTCTCCAGGAATCCTTGACCCCTCTGACTCCTAGAGTTCTTTCTTTCCCTCTTCCATGGGTTCCCTGAACCCCAAAGGAAGAGACCTGATGGAAATCTCCAGTTTGGGCCCTGTCTGCTTAATGTTTGGCCATGGGTCTCTGCACCTGCTCCCATCGGCTGCTGGAGGAAGAACTCCTCAGCCTTGGGTGAAATAAGATCCATCTAGAATTATATTTTTACCTTTTTTCTGAATTTATGTCAAGAAGATCACAAGATCTGTTCTCTGTTTTACTTGAGTCTTTCACTTTGTGTAATATTTTTTAAAAAAATTCCATGGAGCTTCTTTTTCAATTACTTTGATTTATTAATATTCTGCATTATTGCTGAATGAGGACGTTTTGTTCATTATTCACAAACTGGTGAACATTTGGTTGCTTCAAAGTTTGGCTATGTCAAATGAAGCTGCAATGAACATTATATACTAGTTTCAGTATAGATATATTTTTCCATTCATCTTGAATAAATACCTCAAAGTGAAATAGTAGGTTTGGTAGATTTAACATATTAAGAAACCTTATGAGCAAGTTATGAAGCTGTGGAGAACACATAGGGAGTGTTGTCTCCTGGTCCTGGAGTAAACTAGATGTGCAGTTTAATGTCGAAACTCACAGAGGATAGATAGGAGGTTCTACCTTTACCAGCCAGTATGGTAAAATGTCACAATTCCTGGCTCAGTCCAGTGTTTAGATTTTTAACCAAGTGACTAACAGGAGGGCTATTCTTAAGAAGCCACAGCAACTCATAATCATATTTTGTAATAATTTTCCAGACATTTCCCCAACAGGTCTGTGCCATTTACTCATTCAATGCTTTAGACAGAAAGAAGCTTCCTGACATTTCAAAGACAATAAGACAAGAGGGAAGGGCTTATTTTGACTCTTAGGGGAAGAAAAAGCATTGCCATATTTCCCTGATTGTGTGACAGCTTGTGAGAATTTGAATTTCTAAGCAAAATGTTGCTAATGAGGTCATTTAATCCCTGGATCTGTTCACTAATCATTTCCTGAGAATAAAATTAAGGTGGTCCTGCTTGAAACACACACACACACACACACACACACACACACACACACACCCATAAAGACAAAATTCTCTAAAGTGGCCCTATCTCTTCTTGTGAGTGCATTCTAGGGAATGAATACTGGAAGAATATGGCAGAGATACATCATCCATCCCTATAATTTCCTTATCTGCTTTAAATTTGTCAATCCAGCTCCTTCGAGGTCTGATCATTATGAATTCAGCCACACAGTAGCTCTGATTACTGCTGAGGTTCCAGATGTTCTATTGTTGCTTGAGAAGATGTATGCATTCTCATCCCAGTTCCCTAGGGCATGCTGAATACATTTTAAAATATTTTTGTAAGGAAAAGAGGGTGTCAGATGAGCTGAACAAAGATGATACACAACTGAACATGCCAAATTGGATGGGAAAAAGTTCACAAGGCCTGAATCCTATCTTTAAAAAACAAAACAACCACTCAAACCAAACCACAAACCAAACCAAACCAAAACAAAACTATAGGCAACCTAGGAGAGCGAGAAGTGAGAGAGATGACCTTCCCTAAGGAAATTACACCAATTGGTTGTTCAGTGTTTAACGGTTAATCCTGAAGTCCTACAAACACAAATAGAAGTAACACTATACGGACTCAACAGGTTATTTTCAGAATATATATGTCTATATAAATACATGTAATACATATATATGCACACACACAAACATTACAGATGCATACACTAATAATTAGTACAAAAGGGGACTATGAGCTTGAAGGATATTGGGAATGGCTATATGGTAGAATTTGGAGGAAGGAAAGGAAAGAAAGAAATGATATAATTAAATTATAATCTCATTTTTTATTAGAAAAGAAGGTGAGAGATGGTTCATATTTACAGACCACATAAATATTCACTACCATTTTTCTTACCTAAGACTAGGTTATTAAGTCCTTTGTTGTTGGTTGTTCTTAACTTTTTTGCTCTTTTGTTCTTTCATGGGGCACACACCACCCAGCTTCCAAATAAATCACACATGCAGGATCATTCTTAATTATAAACACCCAGCCTTAGCTTGATTTTTTTATCTAGTCAGTTTTTCTTATCTGAAATCACCCCATCTACCTTTTGCCTTTTGGCATTTTTCTTTCCTTACTTCTGTAATCTTCCTTTCACTCTTCCTCCGTGATGGGTGGCTGGGTGGCTGGGGTGGCTGGGTGGCCGGGTGGCTGGGTGGCCGGGAGGCCGGGCGGCCGGGCGGCTGGGCGGCTGGGGTGACTGGCTTCTAATACCCTTCTCTCCTTTTCTATAGCGCTTCTTCCTCTTTCTCTCCCAGATTTCTCCTCCTCTTTTTTCTCTGCTTGCCAGCCCCTCTTTTCCTTTCTCCCGCCTCGCTATTGACTGTTTAGCTCTTTATTAGACCATCAGGTGTTTTAGACAGGCAAAGTAACACAGCTTCACAGAGTCAAACAAATGCAGCATAAACAAAAGGAACACATCTTTACATTGTTAAATGTTGCGGAGTATGAACAAACGCAACTCACCTTAAAATCATATTCTACAACAACCCTTCTTCTCTAATGGTGAACTAGGAAGAGATTTAGGCAGCTGGAATTGCCCACAGAACTTCACTGTTAAAGCAATTGTGCTGAATCTGTCGTGAGATTGTGAGGCAGTTTCTCTGCTACAACCCCAGCTTAGAGAAGCCCTGCTTCTTTTCTATTTGTCTCAGGGCAGGTATTTCCTGTAAAGGGCAATTCATTTACCTGCCTACTTACAAGTCTTGAGGCATTGATTCGCTATACTTTCTCTGTCTTGGGTATCCAACATCAGCTCTAATAGTTCTTGCTCATCACTTTAGAACTCTCCACTAAATCACAGGCCATCAATCCAGTCTCCCTCTGCCTTTTCTTTCTGCCTAGATCCTTAAAAGTTATGCTCAGATTGGGTTCTGCTATTACACCCTGTTCATTCCATAATCAAAACTTTCCCATTTAATTTTCTTTATGCTACCTATTGAAATAATGTTATTTAAAAGTTCATCAATGTCTTCCGTTTTGCTACATTTGGACTCTTCTAATAAATTTCATTTGGTTTTGCAATGGCATTTGGTAATATAGTTTGTCATAGTTTTGACTTTAATTGTTATTCAGGCGCCATGTGTTGAAGTCTTGTTCATCACCTGATTGAACCCTGGGGAGCATGGAGCCATTAGCAAGTGAGACCTAATAGAAGCAAGGCCAATCATTGGCAGGCTTTTGATTGGGTCCCTTTTTGCTTCCCAACTGCTATGAGGGGAGCAGCTTTGCTGTACTAGGAGCCCAGTGATGGTTACACTGTTTCACAGGAAGCTTAAAAACAAGGAAATCTCCTGACTGGACTGAAGTATCTACATCTGTCAGTCAAAGCAAACCCTTCTCCCTTTTGAGTTATTGTTTCATTTACTTTGTGACAGTGACAGAGCTTTAGAATCTTGGGATCCATCGTTGTAGAAGTATTTAGGTTCAAAATCAAGCTTCATTTGTAAAATACAGTTGTTTATGATGGGGTCCCTATCTAATAACCATAGAAGTCCAGGAGTTGACCCTGAGAATTTTCTTTCTTCCTTTCTCAGTATTTGATCTACCACCTAAAAAGGTTATTCTTTCCTCTCCATTTTTTTTCCAGATTTGTCCTTTATTTTCTTCTCTACTATCTTTGCTCCTCTTTGAACAACATCTTTCTTATCTAGACTATTCTAGTAACCTCCCATGGACCTTCTCCTTCTTCCTCTTGTGCTATCTTAGTCTTTTCTATGACACATAAACAGAGTGGGTTTTAAAAATCCATTCCATAGAATACTTTAATAAAACAAAATTCCAAATATTTAATAAGGTAAATATATTGTATGTGGTCTTTCCTTACATTTCTACATGTTCTCTCTTTTTATTTTTTTTATTTATTTTATTGAGCTATACATTTTATTCTGTTCCCTTGCCTTTCTCTCCCTTCTCCTCTTACCCTCTCCCATGGTTCCCAAGTTCCCAGCTTACTCAAGAGATCTTGTCTTTTTCTACTTGCTATGTAGAATTAAACCCATGTATGTCTCTCCTAGGGTCCTTATTGCTATCTAGGTTCTCTGGGATTGCAAAATGTAGGCTGATTTTCTTTGATTTATGTCTTGAAGCCACTTATGAGTGAGTGGATGGATCTAGAAGACATCATATTGAGTGAGGTAACTCTGACCCAGAAAGACATACATGTTCTCTTTTAATCACAGTTTGCTCACATGTGCCTTTCAAATAGGCAGAGCTTGGCCTGAAACCACCAATAACGCAGGGAGTCTTTCCTAGTCAGCTGTCATATCTTACTAAGTATTTTCTTAATATCTAATTATTTATGCAAATATGTGCACATATACACAGATGTATATGCATTCTTCTGTACTGGCATATATGGTATGTTATTTACCTTCTAAAATGTACATACACATGTAATTATGTTAATTTATCATTTAGCATTTAGGCCAATGTCATCAAATACCGTTAACACCTCACTATTCATAATAATCCTATGAAATAGGAACTACAAATATTTTTATTTATGTATTCGGAAACTGAGTACAGAGAAGTTACAGGATTTTCCCTATACCACACAGCTAATAGGTAGCAGAACTACTGAATCCAGGCATCTGACTCCAGAGTCCACATTTTCAACCATATCACTTGTAATCTCTTTCCCTTATTGGAATTTAACACTCAAATTTTCACATATGAGTGGAATTAGTTAAGAATATCTATTTCCCTAGTATGAGAAATATGATTTTTCTCATGTTATGGTGCACAATGTAACTAGTAAAGGAAATAGTGGAATCAACTAAATATTTATATGTTGACTTCCCCTCATGCACACAACCTATCTAGAAATTATTTGTGATAAGTTTAAATTATTTTAGAAAAAAATGAACGAACTTTAGACAGGGGGATTTGATGCAGCAATGAATAATTTTAGACCTTACAACTTAATAAAATGAGTAGAAAGATCATCATTTCAGAAATGCTATGGAAGGTTTTATTTCTCATTCACGTTGAAAGTTTCATGAACCAGAAGTCATCTTCTTTTCCTCTAACTAATTATGAATTCGGATGCCTTGTCAAACTAAAGGCAAAGGACAGCAAAGGAATGTAACATTTTCTTGATTATAAAATAACTCATGTTCATTACTTGGAGTTTTGTAAATGTCAAAGATTATTATGAATAAATCAAGACTCATCACTGCTTAATACACTAAGAAAAGAAAGACCAGAATTAATCTTACTGTACAAAATTCTGTGATAAGTGTATGTACATACAAGAAAGTAAATAATAAGGCATATATGACGTGTGCATATGCTTGTACACTTCCAAATTTGTTCATTATTTTATATGAATGGCTGTTTCTTGGAATATCTTATGTAAGAGTGCATTTTGTTTTAGTAAATGTTTTCTGAAATGTATTTAATGACTAAGTAATATTATATAGATATAACATGTTTTATTTGATAGTTTTCTCTTAAATGCAGTGCTTTCTTTCATGTATAAAGCACTGTCCAAATCTCTGAAGATTTCCTCATGTCAGAGTCCCTGAGGTGAAAACTTTTCATTCAGAGGGAATGAACGTGTTAAGTCTTCTGGTTTGTATTGCCTGATTGCTTTCCAGAAAAGTTGTAGGCAACCTGACCCTCCAAGCAAAATTACACAGGAGTGTCTCATCTACTGTGCCTTTACCAGCATTAAATGCTGCTTCTAGAAAGACAGTTTTTGATGAATGGCAGCTTTGCTAGCACTGTGTTAATGATTGTTTGGGAAATGGACACTTGTGTTGTTTGTTAATGTATTAATACATAAAAGTGCTAGAGTCCATGCAGTGAAATTTGGAAAGCACTACAAACATTTAAATTCTTTTTCCACTGGATAGCAATTTTACTTCAACGACTGATCTCTTCAGATATATTGATGCTTATTCTCTACATGATGTTTCCAGAAACATCCATTGATGGAGGAAGGTCATTGGCTAATAAAGGAACTGCCTTGGCCCATTTTATTGGTTAGAGGATAGGTGGGAGGAGTAAACAGAACAGAACGCTGGGAGGAAGAGGAAGTGAGGTCAGTCTCGACAGCTCTCCTCTCGGGAGCAGACGCCTGAGAGAGATGCCATGCCCTGCTCCCGGGATGAAGCTCCGACCCAGGATGGACATAGGCTAGAATCTTCCTGGTAAGCGCACCTTCGGTGCCATACACAGATGATTAGAAATGGGCTAAATTAATATGTGAGAATTAGCCTAGAAGAGAATGGGCCAAGCAGTGTTTAAATGAATACAGTTTGTGTGTTGTTATTTCGGGGCATAAGCTAAGCTAGCCGTGCGGGCAGCTGGGGTGCTGGGGACGCAGCCCTGCCACCCATATTACTACAGATTGGCGCCCAACGTGATGGACTAAACAAGTGAGCTCAGTCTCGACAGCTCTCCTCTCGGGAGCAGACGCCTGAGAGAGACGCCATGCCCTGCTCCCGGGATGAAGCTCCGGCCCAGGATGGACATAGGCTAGAATCTTCCTGGTAAGCGCACCTTGGGGTGCCATACACAGATGATTAGAAATGGGCTAAATTAATATGTGAGAATTAGCCAAGAAGAGAATGGGCCAAGCAGTGTTTAAATGAATACAGTTTGTGTGTTGTTATTTCGGGGCATAAGCTAAGCTAGCCGTGCGGGCGGCTGGGGTGCTGGGGACGCAGCCCTGCCTCCCATATTACTACAATCCATGGCCATATTGTTTGTGTAACAGCAGCAGCTTGTATGAACCACGAAGTGGGTGGGGGTGGTGTGGCCATTACCAGAGATGACTAGTTAAATTAGTGCTCCTTGTGTTGAGAATTATAAGTCTAACCTATGGTGGCTTACACTACAAGAAAACACATTGGCAACTCGGAGGTCCAGTAGTAGAACTGACAAGAAGTTGACTTTAATCTCTGAACTTTCATGGTCCTAAGGGACTGAGTTACTCCACTGTTCTTTCCTCAGTGTCTACTATAAACAGATCTGGTTCCATTTGTCATCAAATGATGCCCCGTGTTTCTCCATCTCACAGAGAGGAAGCAAGTTTCTGATTGTTTTGAAGATTCACTTTGAACCAACATGGGACACTTTCACACTCTGACGTAGTCACTGCTGCTTAGCCATGATATGCAGTCTAGGGACACAGACAGCACTCAGATGTCAGTGTGGTGACATCAAAGAGCTGAGAAAGCAGAAGGAGATAGGAAAGAAACTGGAGAAGATCTTCTCCCAGTCAGTAGGTTGCCTTTTTGTCTTGGTGACAGTGTCCTTTGCTTTACAGAAGCTTCTCAGTTTTAGTAGGTCCCATTTATTCAATGTTGCCCTTAATGTCTGTGCTGTTGGGGTTACACATAGGAAGTGATCTCCTGTGCCCATCTCCTGTAGGGTACTTCCCACTTTCTCTTCTATCAGGTTCAATGTGTTCTGACTGATAGTGAGGTCTTTAATCCATTTGGACTTGAGTTTTGTGCATGGTGATTTTGAACCTACATAATGTGCTGGCTTTGTGGGAGCCTAGCCAGTTTGGATGTTCACCTTCCTAGGAATGGACGGAGAGGGGAGGACCTAGGACTTCCCACAGGGCAGGGAACCCTGACTGCTCTTTGGACTGTAGAGGGAGGGGGAGAGGAGTGGGGGGAGGGGAGAAGGGTGGGAGGAGGGGGAGAAGGGTTGGAGGAGGGGGAGGGAAATGGGAGGCTGGGAGGAGGTGGAAACTTGTTTTTTTTTCTCCTTTCCTCAATAAAAAAAAAATGAAAAAAAAAATAAATAAAAACCCCTTAAAAAAAAAAAGAAACTGGATGTGGAGCTTTGATTTCTATATAGAAATATAAAACAAAACATGTTCATCTGCATTGTTATAACTCAAACTCCAAGATGTAATGTAAAATTGAAACAACACAGAAGAGCTATGAACACATGCACATATTCAAGAATGGCTTGTGTATTCAGAGACACTTTCTGAAAACTCGCAGAATCTGATCACATAGGAAGATGCTTTATTAGCTTCCAAAGACAAAGAAAATCAGTGTAGTGGAGATAAGCAAACAGATTTCACCTCCGAAAGGTTTTTATGCTAGGAGGTTTTCCTGTTTCAAATGAAGGCATGAAAAAATAATGTGGAATAGTATTTTACTTTCTGCCTCTTGGGGAAAAAAAGCAAAGCTGGATTTGCTTTAAGCAATAGCTGCCTGTTTGTATTTATTTCTGCATGGATGATCCATTAACATCTTTGTCCATCTTTTCCCTGGGCTGATCTTCAAGGGCCCACTCCTGGGATAGACAGGCTGTCTCTCATCTAGTTGTGTTTTACATTAAAATTGGATCACAAGTGGGCAACTGTGCCTGCATGGCTTTTTTCTAATGCAGGTTCTGAAGAGATGAATTCCAGTGCTCGAGCCTATGCCATAGCACTGTCTTCACTGAGCCATTTCCAGCCCCACTTTCCCAATGCTTAAGGAACTAAGTCTGAGTTAATTTTCTCTTGTTGGACACAATTGAAACCAAAGACATTTAACTTTTGTTTTTCAGCTTATTCCTTCGAATAACTATCAGAAAAAATGTGAAATTACATTGGTAATTATAGATTTTTCTCCTCTGCATCTCAGTTTTGATGGAAATCATTCTAGGACTACATTTTCCAGTACTAAGTTACATATTGATTTAATTCATGTGTTCTTCATTGTATTAAAACATATCCCTAAAGTTTCAGTCTTCTTTTAAAGGTCAGTAATAAATATTGAATATTGTCAAATAGTTTTCTGGAACTTGTTAAAATGATGAGACTTTAAGTATATGCTCTACATAACATACTGAATGATAACTTATGAAATGAATGGAAGTAAACATTATATTCTGGGGGAAATAATTCTTGTCTAAATAAACAATTTAATACACTTTTAGATGCTTATGTAAGTTTTAAACCCCCAAACTAATAGTATCACAAACAAATTTATATAGTTAATAAGTAGCTATGCAGTGTTTGAGTATTTTATCAATATAAACATACTATTCTTTAACTTTTCTTCAAAGACATGCTCATCTTACAGAGGATAGGGACTTCAAACCCTGCAAGTGATAAAAGTTGGACAGGGGTGATGAATCACAAAGTCCATCACATCTGAGACTCCTCAGGAGAAGGGGCTTATGGGTAATGGTGCTTCTGGAAGATCCACCCACACATTGGAGAAAGTCCAGATCCTAAGAAGAAGCCTGGCTGACAACAATACCAGATCTGCTCTTAACTGTTAGGACTCTCTGAGTTGACTTGTCTTTTACTTCCAACTTTTGTATGCATTTCCTCAGTTACAGTGGTTTTGGAGGTTCTGAGTGTGTCTATGTCCTCAACTACTAGCACATTTCTCTGTATATATATATATATATATATATATATATATATATATATATATATCTGGATGTGGTCATTCTAGTGCCTCCAGGTTACTCTTTCAAGGAAACCCTCCCTGAGAATCAGATGAAATTTTACTGCGTGTCAGCTATTCACTGCTGATAAGTCTCATTAAGCAACTGAAGCAAGGCTGTTATGTGCAGCTATTCTTGAAGAACAGTTAATTCAGCAAGTATTTAGCTTTTAGATATGTGTTGTTCATTCACTAGTGGTATCCCTAGAGTTTTCCCAATTTATGAAAAGTGTCCTATCTCCAAAGCTAGCTCCTAAAGACTATAGTGGTAGACCCTCAATAAACTAATCAGCAAGTAGAGTCTTAATTAGTTTTTTCTCTTCTATGTGCATCCAAGCCTTTGGCTGTGTTACGCATATGTGCACTCAGGCCTATAGCTGTACTGCCCATATATGTATAGCCTATGGCTATACTGCTCAGAAATGCCCTCAGATCAATGGTTGCACCGTCCATATGTGCTCTCAAGCCTGTGGCTGTGTTACCATATATGCACTCAGACCTATAGCTCAGACTCATGCCTATGGTCGTACCACTCATATGTGCACTTCAGTCTATAGCTACACCATCCTGGACAGACTTGATTATTTGTGTACTTATTTTAAGCATTGCTGAATAGTGAGTCTTTGGGTCACGGCACTGCTTTCAACGTTTCATTTAATGACTTGCTTCCTACTTTGCTTTCATTATGTAACTTTAGTCTTGGTTAATTCACCACAGGTTAAGGCTAAGGTTAATTCGCTCTTTTCTTTAGAATTTGTACAATTAGACCGCTGAGGATATGCCTCAGTAGATGGTCATACAGGAGACAGGGCTTGTTAGCAATATGGACAACCCACACGATCTTAAGGTATTGGACACAAATAAAACAAGAGACTTTCTCCACAATTTGTACAGAATTTTGCTTTCAGAGGATCCATTTCTTTCTGAAAAGCCCTCTGGGAACACTTTGCAGTATAGCGGGACTGACTGGTGAGCCCCAGAGTCGGCGTTCTTTAGAGAAGGCAGAATATGTTGTTCTGCACCTCGTTTCCCAGCCTGCCAGGCAGAATGTGATAACTTGGATGACAGCTGACACCAGGAGATGATGTTGAGATTTCATTCACTTATAAAATGAGGCCATCCACTGCTCGACTTTCCTGTGAGAAGCAGTGTCTATCCTGTGGAAAGGACCCTTCAAACTGTTATGGATTTCACTTTAAAACTTCTTGAGTCTAATTATGCATTTTGGTGTGACCTTCAGCTCAGTACCACGTCAGTTCTTTTGACTGGTACTAAGGACATCTTGTGCCCACCTATAGTTCCCTCCCTCCCACATTTTGATGGATGGAGGAGTTAAAGTAGTTTTTTTTTCTGTTGGGTCCCTGGAGAAACATGTTTCCTAGCAACGTCTACATCCTTCTGGTCTCCCTTTCCTGTGTTCGGTGAGGCATATCTCTTCCTACTTATCAAGAAGTACAAAAGAATCAATATCATGTGACCATTTAATGGCTGATTTTCTTGTGAATCTTTTTTGTGTGTCAATCTATTAGTGATTTCTTACCCAGTATATGTTCTGGTTCCTTTGGCCACACAGCAAATTTTGAATTTTTTTCCCTACAGCTTTCATGTCCTCAGGAATTGCTACAGCAATAGTGGACTTTGTCAGAAGAAAATATTTGGCACCAAGGTTCCATGAGGATAAGCACCTTCATTTTCCTGATGTTTGTAAGCTCACAAAGCACTACAGAATGCAGTTAACCCATTCTTTGGGTCAGCCTGCTGAAAATTCTCTGGAGTTTGCGCTCTCCATACTTTGTTCTCTTAGAAACTTCCCACTTAAATTATCTACTGGAAATCATATCACTTTGAAAACACACAACACAAAGAGAATCCCAACAAACCGAACCTGACCCACAAGAATCTGAAACACTGGAAATGCATAATAGGTTTTGGTGTAGTTGATTACATGGATTATGGAAACACTTACCATGCAGTCTTTAATGGGATAGAGAATGGAAAAGAGGAGGGACAGAGATGGGTCCAGGGAGAAACACAGGGATTGAACTTGACAGCTGCTCCATAGGTGACTTTGTTTTCAGTTCCTTGGAAACTTGGGTTGTTTCTTAAATATCATAATTTTAGATAGAGGCAAAAGAGAAGGAATTTCATTTTTCTACATAAATGAGTCCGTCTCTCTTCTGAAATACCTGTTCTGGAAAGTAGAAGTTTTATTACTCAAAGGTAGGGAGACCTGAGTCTCCTGTGGAGTTTGTGGGAAGCTGGCAGTGGCTGGTAATGAAGAACGCCCTCCATCAAAAAGTTTGAGCAAGGCTTCCCATCCCCTCCCCCTGAACCCTAGATTCTTGTACATTAGCCTCTTTCATCTATTAGAACTTCCTCTGGAGAAAGAATATGATATCAGTCTTTGCTCTGCTGAGCTGGTCTTATTTTTGTTGCTTTTCTATCTCTTATTCCTGTGCTAATTGCTATTTTTTATAAATATGAATTCCCGATAAACAAGTCCACAGGATATCAATTATTCATACTTCCATTTCTTATCTGTATTCACTTAATACATCCAGTATTATGGAACAGTTCTGTATACTAGGGCTGAGGACACAATAGGGCATACACTTTAGGGTCAGTGGTCAGGGATCTTGTAGAGTCATTCTATGGCCTTTGTGGCCCCCTGTGCTACGAGGCTGGAAAAGGGCTTTCCCTCAGGTGTCTTTTACCTATCCAGCTTTCCATGTAAAATATTTTCAAAGCAGATACTATGTTGCTAAGAACATGTGGATCTGTTGCTAAACATATTATTCCAGTTCATAGGAAGAAGTGCTTGAATGTCATAGGAAAACACACCTTGTTCTTCTACAAAGGAAATTGGAGAGGAAAAAGACCTCAGACTGAAGTTATCAGGGGTGTCTTCTACAGAAATTTCCCTTGTATGTCAAGATAATAAACTGAGAATCTCAAAATAACAGCCTCCCTTTCTGACTATAATTTTTTTTTTAGAATTTTCGAGGCAGGGTTTCTCCGTAGTTTTTAGTTCCTGTCCTGGAACTAGCTCTTGTAGACCAGGCTGGCGTCAAACTCACAGAGATCTGCCTGCCTCTGCCTCCCGAGTGCTGGGATTAAAGGCGTGTGCCACCACCGCCCGGTTTCTGACTATAATTTTAAAGTGGGATGAGAATTCCTATACTAATCACTGCCTGAGTGTTTGCAGGTACACTGTAATTAGAATGGTCACTGGCGCTTAAAGTCAGACTTGCCAGGACCCAGGAAAATTAATTCAGTACAGAGAAAACTACACCCAACAAATTGCTAATGAGTTCTTATAGCTTGCAAATACAGAATGAAACATCAATTAAAAATTAGAGCTCTGTAAGCAGAACATAAACCTGAGGGGCTTCTTTCTTCGCTGAATCTACATGGTGGCAAGAGCGGTTTCCAACGCCTAGGCTGGGAGTAACTAGGTTGAGAAGTTGTTTCAAGCTTTTTGCTAGACTGCTTAGGTCATCATCTTGCTGCATCGTAAGATAGCGATATCCATTCATCGCCTGATGAAGGTTAATATTCAGGAGGATGCCTATATGTTTTTCTTTGGGTTCTCCTTATGTAGCTTCTCTAGGATCACTAATTATAGGCTCAATGTCCTTTGTTTATGGCTAGAAACCAAATATGAGTGAGTACATCCCATGTTAACCTTCATCAGGCGATGAAAGGAGACAGAGACAGAGACCCACATTGGAGCACCAGACAGAAATCTCAAGGTCCAAATCAGAAGCAAAAGGAGAGAGAGCACGAGCAAGGAACTCAGGACCGAGAGGGGTGCACCCACACACTGAGACAATGGGGATGTTCTATCGGGAACTCACCAAGGCCAGCTGGCCTGGGTCTGAAAAAGCATGGGATAAAACCGGACTCTCTGAACATAATGGACAATGAGGACTACTGAGAACTCAAGATCAATGGCAATGGGTTTTTGATCCTACTGCACGCACTGGCTTTGTGTGAGCCTAGGCAGTTTGGATGCTCACCTTACTAGACCTGGATGGAGGTGGGGGTTCCTTGGACTTCCCACAGGGCAGGGAACTCTGATTGCTCTTTGGGCTGACGAGGAAGGGGGACTTGATTAAGGGAGGGGGAGGGAAATGGGAGGCGATGGCGGGGAAGAGACAGAAATCTTTAATAAATAAATAAATTAAAAAAAAAGATAGCAATATCCAGTTTTAAGTGCTTAGAATTTGGTGCTCATAGCTGTGGCCTTAATTTTTATCCCTTTATTTGTTTATTTTTCAATTCAAACATTAATAATGAAACTATTTTGTAAACTTAAAAATATCCCATAGCTTTATAAATTTAAATATTTTAAAAGTTTCTCCCTAAAAAATTTAATTTTTATTTAAATTATGTAAAACTCCAAAATCTTCTCTCCAAAAAGTCAAAAATCTCTCGACTGTGTGCTTCTACAATATTTAAAAAAAATAGCAACATTTTTTTTTTTTACCTCAAAAAGGAAAATACAGGGCACCACCAAACTCTACATAGAGCAAATTCCAACAGAGCAAATAATTCAGTGCTCAGTGTATGGGATTTATTCACAATCCTTTGGGTTCTCCTGAGGGGTTGGGTCACTTCTTTGACCCCACCCTTGACAGCATATAAATCGTCTTCCTCCTCTATCTTAGCCTGCTCCATTTCACTGTGGCTGGTGCTTCTGATGACTATCACATGGTACCAGCATTGCCAAAGATGCTAGGGTCCACCATTACAACTGGGCTTCTCTACCAACTCTAGCCCTGCCACACACTGGCAAGCCTCAGCTGTTCTTCATACCACTACTACCTGGCTGACTCTTAAATTATAAAGTATGGCTGTCAGGCAAAGTACATTCCTGTATATGAAAGAACAGAGGTGCAGCTTTAATACCTTATTAAATAAACACTATTTTTAAATCTTATCTTTCATAAATCAATTTCTAGGACAGAGCAGAAATTATCATACAGAAATCCACCCTAGTCTAAAATGCCTTCGACATCTGCTCTTGCCTGATTGGTAGGCCCACTCCACCTGGTCACCTTTAATCAAAACGGCAGTGAAGTCACATGACATCATCTTCTCCAACTCTATCTAAGATGGCTGCAGTCATGTGGCTACCTAAAGATGGTGGCAATCCTTGCATTGTTTATATCCTAAAATGGAACCATTCCACAGGGTTCCTTTAAGATTACCCATGCACAGATTTCAATTATCAACTCCCAGTGTTACTAGTGGTTAGCTTTTTCAAAATATTTTGAAGATTTTTAATCTCATCCAATAAAATAAACTTATAAATCTTGAGGTACATGTTCACACAAGCCACATCTCATTCTCTTTTCAGCTGTTATATTTTGCTTTCTTTTCTCTGTCATAGTTTCTGGCAGATCAGCTGAAAAAAAGACATAGAGAAAACTTTTAAATATGCTTGAGTCTAGTGAAAGGAGAGTCATATCTTAACTCTTGAGCTAGCTTTCCAATAAAGTAGAGTAGCATAAGACAATTTTAACATTATCCACACACACAAAAAAAAGGCATCTGAACTCCTGCTACCTGGAATCCAGTGACCAGAGAGCTCAGAAATAAATTCTGAGCCCCAGCAATAAAAGCCGCCATGGAAGTGGTGGTGACTGGCAGCTGGCAGCAACGGCGACAGTAAAGATATTTGACCTCTAGCTGTCTAAGTCTGTGTTTAAACAATACTTAAGGGTACACCAGAAAACAGACAGTCAAAACTTTCCAACAGCAAGACAGACTACACCTTTCTGAGAGAGCAGAAATAGCTTTCCAACCAACCAGAACCCAGGTGGGCAGGTGCTATCTCCTTATTTTTTTTCTGGATAGGAAAAAGAATACTGGCGTCCATCAAACTCCCTTCATGTCCCAGATACAGAGTCCACAAAAAAGAATTGGACTATGACTCACGAGGAGGCCTTTGCAGTCTTGATGTTTGTTACATTTCTTTCATAGTATGGCAGTTCAAGAATGAAATGAATAATCCTTGAACTGAATACAACCTGGGAACCT
Source organism: Microtus oregoni (assembly GCF_018167655.1). Taxonomy (NCBI): domain Eukaryota; kingdom Metazoa; phylum Chordata; class Mammalia; order Rodentia; family Cricetidae; genus Microtus; species Microtus oregoni. Next base: position 36,139,510 of record NW_024543060.1, on the reverse strand, counting down.
TGGAATGTCTCAAGGAACGTGCCTCCTAAAGGAGGTTCTCAACCCTGGAGTTCTAGAATTAAGGCCCAGTTTTAGAATTTGTGTGGGTGGTCTGTATCTTGCTGGGGCCTTGAGAAAAACGTTAATCTCATTGGTCAAGAATAAGACAACTACCACAATTTAATACCAAATTTGATGCAAGCTTTAATTAAATACTGGCCAGGTAGATGGGCTCTGGTCAGGTCCATAACCAATTCCTTAGTCACATTTTGCAGAGTCTTAAGAAGGCACATTCACTGCATTTCCTGTGAGGTCCAATCAGGACCAAGCATACATCCTGATGTGTTTCCTGCCTGTGTACCTCCCACCCACATATCATCAAGCACATCAGGTGCAGATGGGTTAAAAATCTTGTTTGGGGAGTGAAAACATGTGGCTTCTGATCTCCCATAAACTGTAGCTATCAGTGTTTCAGGAACTATCTGTTCTTGGACAGGTTCTTTTTTTTTTTTCAGAGGCATTTTTATTTCATGAATCTCTTGGGCATAGTAATAATAATACTTAAAAATGTAACTTGGTCTTTCATAGTTCCATACAATTACCTGCAAAGTTAATTTTTTTCTCTACAGCTAGGTCATGTTTTATGACAGACATAACAATAACACATTTGTTGAGAGCCGTGTGGCCTAGTTTTAGATCAGCATATGAATGCTAGTCCAATGGGTCTCTTTGAAGCAAGGCCCATGGAGATGGTCTCTCACTTGGCAATTATCAGTGGACTTCAGGACAAATACTGCTGAGAGTGCACAGCCTGCAAACTGTCCCCTCTCTAATAGTGCTGATGACTCTCTTAGACGTTTTTAGTTTCTCTTTGTCAGAAACTCATGAGAAAGATATGATGATTCCTGAAAACATTTTTTTTTCTATAATATTTTCCTTTAAAATTCTTTGGGAACTGATGCTTCTCAGATTTCTTATTTGAAAAATACCAGCTGTCCCTCCCTGGAAACTGTTTGATTCAGTGCTGATATTATCTTAGGTAATGAAAGTTAATGGACAGTTAAAAAAAAAAGCAAGCTAACTGCATGCAAGCCGTTTATGACAACCCCTATTTCTGTAAATATGCTTTGCTAAGGGTTGAACAATATTGTTGATCTTGAAAATGTGTCCCTATGTAAGGATGGGAAGTGCCTGCCTCGGTATTTAGCCAATATAACAAAATGCTGAGTACTGTTTTGGTTTAAAAGATTTTTTGGTGTAAAAGTTGGGGGAAAAAACATGGAACTACCATTCTGACGGGTGTAAGATGAAATCTCAGAGTCATTTTAGAATTTCCCTGATAGTTAAGGGTGCTGACGATTTTTTTTAAGTGTTTCTCTGATATTTCAGATAATTCTTCTGTTGAGAAATCCCTTTTTGGGTCTATAACCCATTTTTAAAAATAGATCATTTGGTTTTTCTATGTATAATTTCTTGAGTTCCTTATGTATTTTGGAGATCAGGTCTCTGTTAGATGTGGGGTTGGTTAAGATCTTTTCTCATTCTGTAGGCTACCATTTTGTCCCATTGACAGTGTCTTTTGCATTACAGAAGCTTTTCAGTTTCATGAGGGCCCATCTATGAATTGTCAATGTTAGTGTCTATACTGCTGATGTTCAATTCAGTAAGCTATCTCCTGTGCCAATGTCTTCAAGGCTAGTTCCCACATTTTCTTCTGTGTGGTTCAGTTTAATTGGATTTATGTTGAGGTCTTTGATCCATTTGAACTTGAGATTTGTACTGAGTAATATATACAGGTTTATTTATGTTCTTCTACAGGCCGCCATCCAGTTATGCCAGGACCATTTGTTGGAGATGCTTTCTTTTTTCCATTGTATAATTTTGGTCTTCTTTGTCAAAAATAAGATGTTCATTTATGTGTGGATTTATGTCTATTTCTTTGATTCAATTCCATTGATCCACTGGTCTTTTTTTAATGTCAATACCAAATGCTATTTTATTACTCTTGCTCTGCAGTAGAGCTTGAGATACCTCCGGCAGTTCCTTTATTGTACAGGATCATTTTAGCTATCCTCAGTTTTTGTTTTCCCATACAAAGTTGAGTATTGTTCTTTTAAGATCTGTAAAGAATTGTGTTGGGAGTTTGATGGGGATTGCATTGAATCTGATAGTTGCTTTTGGTAAGATGGCCATGTTAGGATTACTGTGCTAATCCAACTGATCCATTAAGCATGGGAGATCTTTTCATCTTCTGATATCATCTCTAATACATTTCTTCAAAGACTTGAATTTTTTTTCATATAGGTATAGGTCTTTCACTTGCTTGGCTAGAGGTATCCAAAATACTTTATGTTGTTTATGGCTATTATGAAGGATGTTGTTTCCCTAATTTCTTTCACAGCCCTTTTATTGTTTTTATATAAGAGGAGTACTGATTTTTTTGAGTTAATATTGTATTCCACCACTTTACTAAATGTGTTTATTAGCTACAGGGGTTCTCTGTTAGACTTTTTGGGGATGCTTACAAATACTATTATATCACCTGCAAATAGTAATATTTTGACTTCTTTTTTTCTAATTTATAGCCCCTTGGTCTTTTGTTGTCTTATTGCTTTAGTCAGAAATTCGAGTACTATATTGAATAATAAGAGAGGGTAGACAGCCTTGTCTTGTTCCTTTTGTTCAGGACTATTTTGCCTACTGAGAATCATTTGAGGTTCTATATGAATGTAAGAATAGTTCTTTCTATATGTGTGGAGAATGAGATGGGAATTTCAATTGGTTCTGTATTGAATCTGTAAATTGCTTTTGGTAAAATGGCCATTTTTGCAACATTTATACTACCAATCCATTAGCACAGTATGCCATTCTATTTTTTTAGTGTTTTTCTCTATCTCTTTCTTCAAAGATTTAAATTTTTTCATTTCTGAAGTTCTTCACCTTGTTGGTTAGCTTTATCCCTAGACCTTTTTTCTCCGAGGCTCTTGTGAATGGCAGTGTACTCATGACCCCTTTCTCTGGAAGTTTTTTATTTTTGGATAGAAATTCTACTCATTTTTGTTGTTGTTGTTTGGATTTGTTTTTTAATATTTTTTAAAGATTTCTCTGCATAAAAGCTCTGGCTATCCTAGAACTCACTTTGTAGACTAGGCTGGCCTCAAACTCAGAGACCACCTGCTTCTGCCTCCTGAGTGCTGGGATTAAAGGAATGTACCACCAAAATCTATTGATTTTTGCAAGTGATTTTGTATCCTACCATGTTGTTGAATTTATCATTTCTTGTCTTCTGACATCGTTTTTAGGTGTTCTTATATACAATATTGTATCATATACAAAATGGATAGTTTGACTTTATTTTTTACTATCTGTATCCATTTAATTTTCTTCTTCTTCCTTATTTGCTCCAGCTAGTGCTTTGAGGACAATGTTGAAAAGGAGTGGGAATAGTGTATATCCCTATAGAGATCTTATAAAAATATTGTCTTTCTATTTATCCTTGGCTGACTTAGAACTTACTATTCAGATAGAGGTGTTGTTGAACTTTACATAATCTTCCTGCATTGGCCATCTGAGCTCTGAGATTCTGTGTCATATCTGACATTTTATAAGTCAAAGTGAGGTAAATAGCAATAACTAATTCAGGAGCTCCATATCGTCAGCTGCACCTATGCTTCCTTCCCTTGAGGAGCAGCAGTAGAAAGAGAAATTCTTTCCTTTAAGCTGAGTCATTCTGCTTTGCTATAACACACTTATAATTTTATACCCATTCTTTAAGAGACACACATAAAAACAAATAAAAGAAAATGACTAAAAGTTATATTGCAAAATGCTAATAACTTGGATTTCAGCAGCATAATTTCTGTTTATCTATATTTTCAAGATTTACAGTCTTCAATTTACCAAGTAAGCTGACTGAAGCGATGAATCCCTGTGGGGTTGTGTATTTGCTTTTTAGATTGTTTCTTTGCCTTCAGTTCTCTGTCTTCACTTTTGACTGTCTACCTGACTAGAAAGTAGAAAACTTCTGGAACACATTTCTTCTTCCTGTTGGAAGATCGTACCAGCCCATCTATTTATGTCATGCCTCTCTGTGCTTTAGATTTTATTGCTTTTGAATACCTTCTCTCATGTGAGTAAGTCAGCAGTTTTCAATTCTGATCCATGTGTGTTTCCTTTATCCTAATTTATGCTGCTCACCTGTCCTCCTTCCTGAACAAATGCATGGGATCTTCAGGGCAATAGAAGCTGAGCACGGTTGTCTGTGACTTTTGTATGGTTGTCACCGAAATGCTAGAGGGAAACTACCCAAGTGAGAAAAGCTTTATTTTGGCTGACAGATTTAGACATAGTTCAGTTCATTATGGCAGAGAAGACATGAAAGAGTTCATGACTGCCATGGTAGGAAAAAGGTTATGTGAGAGTGAGCCAAAAATAAGAATGTGGCTAAAACCATGGGCATCTATAACCTCCAAAGATTCACCTGTACTGACCTAATTCCCTCATCTCTGCTCCACCATCTAAAGACATCCCTGTGGTTGAAATATGAGTCTGTGGAGGACATTTTAGATACAACTAATAGAAGGTCTTTTTTAGGGTATCAATTGCTGTATAGAGACATCTTGACCATGGCAACTCTTAAAAAGAAAACATTTAATTAGGGTGGCTCACTTACAGTTTCAGAGGTTAAGTCCATTATCACATGGCATCCTGCAGGCAGACATGGTGCAGGAGCAGCTGAGAGTCCTATATCTTGCAGGCAACAGGAAGTCAACTAACAGTCACACTGAGGGAAGCTTGAACAAAAGAGACCTCAAAGCTCACCCACACAGTGACACACTTCTCCAACAAGGCCATATCTCTTAACATTGCCACTCACTTTGGAGAACGTTTTCTTCCAAACCGCTGCATTTCACTCCCTGGTCCCCAAAAGCTTTTGGTCATATCGTATCATAATGCAAAAAGACACTCAGTCCAACTTCAAAAGTCCCCCAAACCTATAACAATCTCAAACTTATTTCAAAATCCAAAGTCTCTTCCAAGACACACAACAATCTCTTAACTGTATTCCTCTGTAAATTAAAATAACAAATCAGATCACATACTTCCAACATATAACAGCACAGGATATACATTATTGCTCCAAAAGTCAGGGAAGGGAAAATAGCAAGGAAAGTCTGGACCAAAGAAAGACCAAAACCAGTTGGACCAACTCTGAACTCTGAATCTCTATGTCTGATTTCTAAAGGCTCTTCACATCTCCAACTCCCTTCTGCTTTCTTGACTGCAACACGCCTCTATGTCTTGTGCTGGTTCCACCCTCTGCTAGCAGCTCTCCTCAGCAGGTATCCCTAAATTCTGGCATCTCTAAAATCTTGGGCTTAAAAGGGCGATCCGGGCTTCAACTTCACAACTTCATGCACAGATCACAGGGACTCCTCAAAGACCACCATGGAGACCAAATCCTTATGCAAAAATGAATCCTTATACAAAAACAAAGAGCGTTTATTGCAAGATTGAACTTAGGTTCCGACACAGCAGTTGGATCAGAGGGCCCCAAGCTCAGTTGTGGCAGGGTTTTGAAGGAGTAAAGGATTGGGTGGTAGGGGAATTCTGGTTTCAGATGGGGGTTGAACTCCTGATTGGCCAGTAGTGGGGCAACAGGAGTCTTGCCAAATAGGGACCAGTGCTGGCATTGCTGCAAGGAAATTGGAAACCTATATACAAGTCACATAAGTTATCTTTATGTTCTAGAGCACCTGGTACTTTGTAGTAATAAGGGCGGTGGGGCTGCGTCCCCGGCACCCGGCCGCCCCCACGGCTAGCTTTATCCAAAATAATTACACGGACACTGTATTCTTTTAAGCACTGCTTGGCCCTTTAGCTCTAGCCCTTACTGGCTAATTCTGATATCCTGATCAACCCATCTCAAATAATCTGTGAGAACCCGTCTTACCGGGAAGATTCTAGCCTAGTCCATCCTGGGTCGGAGCTTCATGGCATGTGTCTGCCCGGGAGCGGGGTATGGCATCTCTCTCAGGCATCTGCTCCCGAGAGGAGAGATGTGGAGTCTGAACTCACTTCCTCTTCCTCCCAGTGTTCTGTTCTGTTTACTCCTCCCACCTATCTTCTAACCAATAAAATGGGCCAAGGCAGTTCCTTTATTAGCCAATGACCTTCCTCCATCAGTACTTGTTTGTCTCAATTCTGATTGATCTCTGGACTTGGGACCACTGTAAGGGTGAGACCTGGTCCCAGTATTGCTAGCCTATAGCTTGTCATAACTGCACTGGTGGTTAAGATAGGTCACATGCCACTCGCCTCAGTAGCTTTTCTTGGGCATTGAGGAAAATTCCATAACCTGTTTTTTCTATCCTTAATCTTAAAGCCAGAGCTTGGATGAAGCTGCCAAGTTCTGTGCTTACTGGGGTGAGAGCATGGCTCCCTCATTTTACTATATGCTCACCAGCTTTCTGTCCTTAGCTGTCTAAGCCTGACTGTCCTGAAACTTGTTGTTTTCAAACTCAGAGATCTTCCAGCCTCTGCCTTCCTCAGGCTGGGATTAGTGTACCCACCACACTCTGCTCTTAACATTTCCTTAGTTCCTTTTCATAAATTAGAAATTTAACGTGGAAGGATAAAGCCCTGAGGTCACCAGTCCCTTTATTCTGTTTCTTAATCCATTTATCTCATTGAAAACAAGATTTAGCTCCATTCCACTTTCTGGTCCTTTTTTCCTCCTCAAATATTTTTCCTTGCTCAGCTTGATCATTTTCATCCTGTAGCCTCATTAGAGTTACCACTGATATCTATACGACAGAGTTTACATTTGGTGGTTTTGAGATTTCTTTTGCCAATGGAATTAATCCAAATCTCTTCACTTAAACCTCAGGCACACTCTTCAGACACGGGCAAAACACTTCCTTTACCAAGATACTGCAAGAATGTTCTCTAGGCAGCATACTAAATTTTTTCTCTGAAACCTCTTGAGTGAGTCCACCATAGTTCAAACAACTCTTAGCTCCACTGTCTTCCATAATCTTATTTTTATGGCCCATTAAGCAGTGCTTAAAGCATCCCATTGCTTTCTAAACCCAAAGTACCAAAGTCTGTATTGCTCGAAACAGATGCATGGTCAGGTCTATTACAATAATACCCTAGTCCCGAATACCACCATCTATTTTAGTTAGGGTTTTTATTGCTGTGAAGAGACACCATGATCACTGCAGGTCTTATAAAGAAAGAATACAATTGGGATGGCTTGCTTACAGTTATAGAGTAACTTTCTTTCACACCTTCACGTTACATATCATTGAAAACTCACCTCTGACTCTAGTGTGCATCCAGGATAGACAACCACTGGTCATATTCTTGTTCATCCTTAACTGCTTACAGGAACCACCTACCTTCACAACTTTTCTTGCCCCCAAATAAACATGTATTTTCTCTAGGGAATTCAAGGAGGACATTACTGAGAAAAAAATAAGAGTATGGATGAACAATTTTCTGTTTATTACATCAGTTCAATTTAATTTAATTGTAATTGGGTATCATGAAGATGCTTCGTTTTCTACTTCTTTAATTAGTAATCTTTCTAATTCGGGACAAATTCAGCTTGTTCTACTGTCTGATAAATTTATATAATGTAATATATAATTAATATCATAAGTTATTAGCTTCAGTATTTTACACACACACATGCATATATTAGTTTCCGTGCTTGTATACCTGTGTGTGTGTGTGTGTGAGTGTGTGTGTGTGTGTGTGAGTGTGTGTGTGTGTGTGAGTGTGTGAGTGTGTGTGTGTGAGTGTGTGAGTGTGTGAGTGTGTATGTGTGTGTGTGTGTGAGTGTGTGTGTGTGTGAGTGTGTGTGTGTGTGTGTGAGTGTGTGTGTGTGTGTGAGTGTGTGTGTGTGTGTGTGTGTGAGTGTGTGTGTGTGTGTGTGTGTGAGTGTGTGTTAAGTGTAGGAAATAAATCCCTTAGCTGCAAGGATATGGCAAGGAAGTGGAGGTCAGCCAGATGACCTAGGATGGATATTGGTATTGAGAGCAGGCTGAGAGCCTGAATAAACTCCATCCTCACCTCTGGTAACTAGTCTGTCATCTCAAGTCTAACCCTTTTCTTTTCATTTGGATGCATAAGCTTTTTAAATCAACAATCCCTTGGCTGGCCTACTCCATGTCTCCCACTGTGACCTCCCTTCTATCCACCTCTGTCTAGGCTGGCTCTGATGAAGGGCTCTCAAATTTCCCTGTAGTCTTTCAGTACTGGTCATAATTATTTTTCTTTTCCCCATGAAAGAGCATCTCCAAGCCAAAAAGAAAGGCTGCTGCCTTAGCAACTTCAGGCTCTTTCGCTGTGGTCTTCTCCAGTTCAGTCTTTGGCACGTCTCCCCATTCTCCAGCACAGTGGTCAAGAAACAAAGGAATATATTTGGTATGCAAAGCTTATGTTTAGTATTGAAATTGTGCTAACCCAGCAGAAAACCTCTTCTCAACATTTTAAAACCACTAAATCTTTTCTGCGTCAGTGCTTATGGGCTAGCTCTGCTTGATGTTGGGGGGGGGGGGGGCGGGGGAAGAGAATCCAGTACAAAGAAAACAGTGACCAAAGACCCATAGGTGAGCAAGAGACTCCACCAAGTCACAGCCTCCGGAGATTTAATGTTCTGATTTATAAATCTGTACAATATCTACCCTGCTAGCCAGCCCCATCACTGCAAATGAGATGCATATGGCATTAAGATTTAGAAACAACGAATGTAACTTTATAAACAATAAAATACACAGACCCCCAAGTTCAATCCATTTGGTGAATACATACACCCGTGTAACCAATATTTGAGCCAGACATAAAAGCATAATATCACCCCTGTAAAGAGTTTCTTTTCCTCTTTTCCAGTAAATCCAAACCATACCTCTGTTATCACAGACTAAGACTGTTTTCTTTCTCTAACCATTGGCTTGCTTTTCCTTTCCCTGAATTTGTGATAAATGTCATTGTACAAGATACACTCGACATTTGGTTTGTTGCTATAACATAATATTAGTGAGATGCAACCGTATTTTGTGTATAATCCCGTTCATTGCTGAAGACTGTTTCACGCCATTTTGCTTATTCATAATGCTATTGATGCACTTTTGGATTATTTTCAGTAATGATTACAGTAATGATTACAAATAAAATTACTGTCAACATTCTATATATTTGATGTTGATAAAATGTTCACTTTTATATGTCTCTTGTTGATTGAAAGTGGACCTGCTGGGTGATATTTAATATTTAACACACGTTTCCCCTTTAAAGACTCTGAACTTATTTTCAAGGTAGGGAATGAGACTTTCTTTTGCTCTGTATTCCTGCCAGTCTTTTCAGCCTTGTGGAGTTCTGCAAGACTTTAATTTGCATTTCCTTAGCGACTAATGACACTGGCATCTTTTCATATGCTTATTGGACATTCATACATATTCTTTGGTGAAGATCTTATGCTATTTTTAAAATTAGGTCACTACTGATTTATAGGAGAACTTTACACACATCAAATATAATTCCTTTATCAAGTAGATGTGTTCTGAATATCTCATACAGAAGACTTACCTTTCAGCTTCTTAATGTTGTCTTTTGAATAGGAAGCATTTATACTTCGATGGAATCTTTTTTTTTTTCCTTATGGATTGTGATATTCCTATCTTAGACAAATCTCTGCCTAACTCAAAACCACAGATATTTCTCCAGTTTATTTTTTCTCTTTCGCTACTGCTCAAAAATTTGATATGTGATGAGGCTTGGTGTAAATTTCTTCACACTTCCTCTTCTCAAGATTCACTGAGGTCCTTGCAACCATGAAGATCTAGCTTTTTTCAGTTTGGGCAAATTCACACCATTGTTTCCTCAGTTGCTTTCCCATATTCCTCCAGTTCCTGAAGAGTTACAGGCATATTCTGAATTTATTTTTAAAAAAAATCTTAGATTGGGAATTTTCAGTTTTAAAAATCCATTCTTTGTCTTCTTGCCTCCAACTATTCTTAAGTTTTTGACTTTCTTATTAGTTCGCTTTGTTAAATATATAACCCTTCTTCTAGTTGCTCTTTAGACTTAAAGATTTGTCCATACTATAAAAAAGGTGCTACTATTTTTTACTATATTCTTTTTGAATTTACTGACCTTTTGTCTATGGTTTTATTTTTATTGCTCTTTGCATCAAAACTAGGAGAAAAATACAGTATTATTTTCACTATTATTTTTCTATCATTCTTTCTCATTTACTGAATCTACTGATCATTCAAATTCATTCAATAACTGACTTGAAATTGGGTAAAAGATGAAATCTAACTGAATGTTTCTTTAGTTGGAACCATCCATGGCACTTCTGTTTCTTGACATTGGAGAATTGAGTATTTTTTTTAAATATTTATTTTATTTTTTGATATATATTATACTGACATCATTTCTTTCTCATTTTTTTTTTTTGGATTTTTTTTTTTTTTTTTGAGACAGGGTTTCTCCGAAGCTTTTTGGTTCCTGTCCTGGAACTAGCTCTTGTAGACCAGGCTGGCCTCAAACTCACAGAGATCCGCCTGCCTCTGCCTCCTGAGTGCTGGGATTAAAGGTGTGCGCCACCACCGCCTGGCCCTGACATCATTTCTTGTTGGTGGTAATCAACACCTCTCATTGGACTTCAGACCCATTCAACAAGAGGGAAATCATGCTTGGTTCTGGAAACTTAGTTAACTAAACAGGACCAGTCAAGCCATCAATCTTTGAGAAGATTCTACAACTGCTACTTTAGTAAATCAGTACAATCCCAAACTACAAACACCATCCTTGATATATGTGGCAGGTACCTACTTGGGGAACAAAAAAGAGGAAAGCTACTTTTAGTTTGCATGTATGTTTATAGGCTTAGTTAGTAAACTAAACCAAAAAAGAGGGAAGTACATTGATGTGGAGTGAGGACTTCACTCATTTGTGGGTATAAAAGGATTGAGTATTTTTGACATTGTGGATGATTAAAGTATAAAGGGATCCCTGTTTGAATAGTCTCTCTAATGAACTCCATTTTCTGATCCTTGTTTTATGGCAAAATTTGAGGTATATAATAAATATTGTTAGGCCACAAAATTCTATTTTTATATTATTTTGCTTCTTATTTTTCTCAAGACTGTGCTTCATATAGCCCTGGCTATCTTCAAACTTGAATTTTTTATGTAGTCAGAGAATGACATTGAACTTCTGACCTTGCTATTTTCACTTCCCAAGTTTTGGGATCACAGACATGCAGTTGCCACCAGGTCCAACACTTTTTCATATTCTAATATATTTTTTGACTTATCATTTTCTGTTTTTAAAAGTATAGAATTTAATTGTTAGATATAATTACAATATATAGCAATTATTTGTTTACTATTTTCATTCATATTATGATTAATGATGTTGAACAGTTTTTCTTTATGTCTTTTTTATAAATGCTCATTAAGTGTTTAGACCATTTAAAATTTGATTGTTAGTTATTGTGCTATTGAGTGATAGAATTTCTTAGCTATTTCAGAGGTTCACCCCTTAGCAAATATCCACTTTGCCATTGTTTCCTTTTCTCCATAACAGCTTCTTAATTTGATACAATCCCATTTGTTAAGGGTTTTTTTTTTTTTTTGTTTTTGCTACCTGCAATTTTAGGTTAAGATCCATGAAATCACTGTAATAAAGTCACAAACAATTTTACTTTATTTTGTTCTAGCAGAGACCTGAAATTTAAGAGGACAAATTTGAGTCTTTTTAACCCATTTTGAGTTGATTGACTGATTGTAAATATGCTCTATAGTAGTAACCAATTTATTCTTTTATCTATGAATGTGCAGTTTTCCCAGCACTGTTTCTCATGGAAGTTGTCTTTTGTCATATGTCTTTTCAGGACCCTGACCCACACTGATTTAAAGCTATCTTCTCTTTGGCTGGGGAAATGCATCTCTATGATATTTCCCATCTATGACTCCTTATTTCTCTACCTTGGCATTTCATTCTTTCAAAGTGTAGATCTCCCTGAATCTCTGCTCAGTTATTAAAATCCACCATCCTTTGAGACATAGTTCATTGTTTCTTCTTTGCATCTAGTTGATAACCCAGAAAGCAGTATGCTACTTTTAAAACCAAACACTCATGTTCTGTCCTTGAGTTATGGCCTTGAATTCATACCAGTAATATTACCCTGATCTTACTTAGTGATTTAGGGATAGGAATGCTAGCAGGAACCACCATGTCTGGCTCAGACATATGGCTTTCAACTTAATGTTTTTCTAGCTATTATGATGGGCAAATTTCATTTGCACAATTTCATTCTATAATAAGAAAAATGAATCTTTGAGAGATTTAAATTACTTGTTATTTCCAAGAATCCATCCAATTTTGGCTCCTTCTCATTTGTAGAATTTGAAAGGGATTGAAAGGAATTTCTTCAAGGAAACTTGGTGCTTAATGTTTATAGTAAGGGAATATTGCTTTCCCAATTATGTTTTGCTCTTCAAAGGCCAATTGAGCCAAGACCTTTTACCTCCTGAGTCATCACCAATCCCCTTCTCAGCTTGAAGTTGTATTACAAAGAGTAAAACGAGAACACTTTGCAGTCTAAGCAACTATGTGAAGCCCCAAGAAGTCCCTAAGTAAACTCAGAGAGATTAAAACATTTTCAATTTCTTTTGCTAAATTGTAGCACTATTCATATAAATGAAGATGTAGAATCAAGGCATTCATTTGTGGTTAAATGTATAAAAAGGGAACAGTAAAAATTCCATGAAAAAGAAGAAATCCAGTCATTTGTAGGAACCGTTGTAGAGCTAGGTGCTGTGTTGTATGAAGTAAGTTAGGCCACCAACATCAAACATTGCATGATTCAACTGATTGTGGAAGTTAATAAAGTTGGCTTCATAGAGTCATATAGTGTCAACATTACAAAGTATACATGGAAGAAAATGGGATAAAAGGATTTGTTAACAAGGACCAAAAGAAGTTTGGATGAGGCAGAGTCATTTCTCACTTCTACAGCATGGAGGCATCTACAACCTACAACAGTGTAGTGTATGTTTCAGAGTACTTAGGAAGAAGAGAAGGATGAGATCCCAGTATAGAGAAATAATAAATATTTGAAGATATAAATGTTAATACACTGATATAATTAAATATTATATACATTTGAATTATAATACTATAACCCATAGATATGCACAAATATATACCACTTAAAAATAAAAAAATGCATCAACACTTTTTTTAAATGTAAGAAAATAAAAAATTGGGAATGTGTACAACTACTACTGAGAAGTTAGTCTCCTGAATTATTTAAACTTTCTTTGCTTTCTTGTGAGGTTTTATGTCCACTGCTTTATCTTACTTTCAGTTTCTGGCAGTATTTTCTGGGACTTTAAATATTCACTTTCTAAGGCTCCCCACATTGCTATTCATAAGCTCAACCTCACATTTTATATTATTTCCTCTTGTCCATTGTGAGGACAGTTGGAAAGATTTGATTAAATTGCAATAATCTGCTAAGTCGTTTCTGTACTTTTCAAGTTAATAGCCAGAGAGAGGATGCAATTAAGGTTCTATTGGACATTACCTAACCAATAATACAATAAAGAGAAAATACAAGTTCTCGACCATTCGGTTACTAGGACTTTTGAATTGGTTCTGTCATTTTGATATGAGTAGCTATTAGTTTCCTGTTCTCCAAATTCTTCCCTCTATATAACAAACCCGAGTCTTCTTGTGAGCCCCTCTTCTTGGTAGTGGTGGAGATGTACTGAGAGTATTACAATCCTTGCTGTCGAGGTGTGATGTGCCTACTGAGGCAGAGTGCCAACCAGTCATTATAATACAGCAGGCCAAATGTAATAATAATTTCCAAAGGCTGTTAAGTGGTGTAGGTAGGTATTAGCAACACTTCTCAAAAACTATATAGGACCTATTCACAGAGACTTCAAGTTAAAGAGAAAAATCTGATGATTCTAACAAACTTTGAAGACTCCTATATAAACAGAAGACGGGGTTGTTGTTTTCTTACTAAGTCCTGATTCTGTTTTGTTTATGTAACAATTGAGATTGGGAATTCACCAAGTTTTTTCATATATATATATATGTATATAGACATATATGAAAAAGAAATCTATATGAGTGTATGAGTGTAATATATATATTACAAAACTTAAGGTTGACAAAGAAAATCAGGATGTTTCAGAAGCCTCAAAAAATAAAATGTTTTGTTCCTTGAATTTTCTGGAGTGGTAAACCTCATATTTTTATTTTTATTAGTAGAGTTTAAATTATTTTAAATATATTTGTCTTCTTAAAAACAAACAAACAAACAAACAAACATTAAGAATAACTTCAGAGCAGAATTCTAAGTCCAACAGTAAATTCTCTTTATAAATCCTAGGGTCAGTATAATTAGCAAGCTATCCTATTAGAATGCCCATAGTGATTCAGTAGTTTGAAGTAAAGCCAAAACTTACACTGATGATGGTCCATTATGGACTGAATGGGATATGTCCCGCACAGCCTCACAGTGCCTGGACACTCGGCTCTATGTGGTGGTGTTATACTGGAAAGGTGTGGAGTCTTTGGAGAAGGAGATATGTCTGGTAGAGTTGGGTGACTGGGGGCAAGATTTTGAAAGCCCATCCCCACCTTTTGTTTATCTTTTTGCTTCCTGACTCACCAAAGTATGAAAAAGCCACAAGAAAAGCTCACCACCTTTGAATGGAAGATTGCACATTGTTTTTATGTGATGGTAGAGTCCCCATAGAACTTGAATGTGGTTTTATGTGGGTTCATCTAAGTTTTTACATAAATAACTGCTCTTGTGACTTTATAGCCTTAAAACAAAGTAAAGGCAGTGTTGAAAAAGTCACTTCTCTTTCTGTGGTAAGCACCATGATCAAAAGCGATTCAATGAATAGAGAATTTATTTGGCTCATGGTTTAACATGGCTAGAGTCTATATTGGCAGACTTGCTATGATTGGAAGCAGGATCAGGAAGATGACTGACCACATTTTCTTCCCACATGGGAACAGAAGATGGAAGAAAGATTCCTCTGTTGGTGGGGATGATGTTTCTGAATCAAGGTCTGGTGAAGCTCAGGCTGGCCTTGAACATATTATTAGCAAGATGTTTACCTTAAACTCTTGATCCTCTTCCACAAACTTCCCAACAACTAGGACTACACACCTGCCCTACTATGTGTAACTCAAATGTACGTCTACTGATGGAGGGATACATTGCTTAAAGAGAGGTATACATGTACCAAAGAAAATTTTATTCCTATCTGACCTACTTTTCCCCAAATGTTCTAGAGTATTTGTTTTCGTTCCAATGTTCTGCTTTAGTTAGACTAAATTTGGTAGCTAAAATTTCATGGTGGGGGCTGAGGTAATGGGCACAATCCTCTTTGCAGGGCTTCAAGATCTTATTTAACCTCTCTAGCTTTTAATATTCCCAAAAGCACTTTCTGCTGTGGAAAGTGAGCTGAGAAAATATAAGTAACATGTGGAGCCTCCACTCACAGGAAATATGCACATGGCAGGCATGGTGTGGGAGGTCCTTCAGTCTATGTGTTGATTTTATTGGTTAATCAATAAAGAAAACTGACTTGGCCTATAGCATGGGAGAAGAAGAGCAGAGTCAGGGAGACACCATGGAGCCACCGCTGGAGATAGACATGCTGAAAATTTGCTGGTACGCCATGACTCATGATGATGAACAGATTAGTGGAAATGAGTTAAATGAAGATGTAGGAGTTAACCAATAAGAAGCTAGAGCTAATGGGCTAAGCAGCGTTTCAATTGATACAGTTTCTGTGTGATTATTTCGGGTCTAAGCTAGCAGGGCAGCCGGGAACCAACAAGTGGTCTCCTTACTACACAGGCATGGAGGGAAAACAATGACAATAACCACTTTAGTAAAACATGATTGAGTTTTGCTAAGCACATTTTGTCACTATGACAAACATCTATGAAAACAAGCTAAGAGAGGAAGACTTTGCTGAGATTATTGGTTTCAGAGTTTTCCTTCCAAGGTTGTTTAGCCTCATCCTCTTAGGAAGAATATTTTGTTGCCGGGAGGATAGGTAGGAATTCTTTACCTTATTATGCCCATGAACAGGAGAGACAGGGAAGCAATGGAGGAGAGAGAGAGAGAGAGAGAGAGAGAGAGAGAGAGAGAGAGAACACTCACAGATGAGAAACATCCCTAAGGACATGTCCCCAGGGGGCTCTTTCTACCAGGTCCTACCTCCTAAAGTTTCCAAAATCTAAAACAGCATCTGCATCTGGGAACAAAGCACCCATGAGCCTCTCTGTTGAGGGGGCCATTATATATTCAAATCAAAACAAATATTAATTATGCTTTACAAGTAAATTCTTACTATTGGATCATTAACTTAGAGGGAAAATGTGCTGTGTTTATTAAGCACTATTGAGAGGTAAAAATTTGCTAACTATCAAGAAAGAAAAAGGGGTTATACAGTTGAATGGTTGTGTTTTGTATCCCTGAGGCATAAGTCAAAATATGCATAGGCTATTTATGATATATGTGGGCCCATATTTCGATATGGCACAAAAGCCATTAGCCCAGTCCAAGCTGATCAAGTAGCTCTGCAGACAAGCTGTCTCTGCCCTTAACAAAGGCCAGGATGACTGCTCCTAGCTTCTTTTGTTAAAATGTGGATTACCTGAGAAGAGATGTTTGACTGAAGCTGATGACTTAAGAGTTCAGATATTTGGTGCTTCCTTCGTTTTGTAATTTAGAAGGATGTCTTATAGAGATACTAATTCAGGGCCTACCTGACTGCTGGATGCGGATGTGACTTGAGCCAAGGCACCTGGTTGCCTAGGTGATGGCGTAATTGGTTTTCCCCCTCCCTGCTCAATTTGGTGTGGGTATATAAAATGTTTGGAGAATAAACGGCGATCTGGCCTTTTCCATGATGATGGTGTAAGCTGTGTCGGTTCTTTTCCTCGCGACTCCGTTCCAGCCAGTTGAAGGAATTAGGGAATTTATGTTGGACCCTCACGGGCCACGACAGATATATTACTCAGTAATATTTATTTTTAAATAATGAAACCAGAGATTTGGAAGTAACAGAGCTTGCTTTAAATTTCATAACAATTTTGAAATGTTTAATCTGGCTTGTATTTTGAATATTTAATTGACTATTAAACTGTCTCAGGTGGTATTCATATATTTTAATGGGATAAATTTTAATTATTTTTAATTTTCTCTGGATTTTACATCATTCTCATTTTATTTTAAAGCAAGGGTTAGGACAGACATTGCTATTAGAAACATATTTTAAGAATTTTTTAACTTTATTGGGTTTTATTTTAAGTAGTGAACGCTGTTCAAATGTTTGAAAACTTTTGAAGGGCCAAAATACTTTTATGAGTTGTAGTTGTATTTAAATATAGATCCCCTATACTCACTATTTAAGTTTAAGACAATAAACATGTTTGAAAAGAGTTAAAATTTTCACCAAGCTAAGTTGCTGTGTAGTATCTTACTGTGGGAAGATATGTCAGCTGTCCCACAAGTAATTTTCCTAAATTAAATCATAGCTGACTTCAGCGGAAAAAAGTGTAACAGAAATCCCCATTCAAAGTGCTATTTGGAAGACTGTTTAGCTTAGTAAGAAGGATAGACATTTAGTGATTTTGGCTAGTGGTTGAATACAGAGGAATGATGAAATGACACCCTTTCTGGTATTAGAATTGATTTTCTCATGTGCCTGGAATACCCTGGAATCCTTATTCTGGATATTTATTTTTTATATTACCAGAGAATATATATTTTATTCTCTGATCCCCTTAATAATAAATAAAGCAACCTTAGAGGAGACAGAAGTTACTTTTAGAAATGGTCAAAGATAGAAAGTGTCCTTCACGGTCACTATTATGAATGAGAGCCCCGTGTCCTGAATCTGGATCTGGCAATGTGCACTGAGAATGTCTAAGACCATAAACATTAGTATGATCAAGAGAGCTGGAAAGAAGCTTGTGTGATGTTTCATTTATTATTTCATCTCGGGAGCAACTCATTCAGACTCAAGGGTCCTAGAGAGGCCAGAAACAGAGATGCTTATGAATGGATTGACATGGATGCCATGCACCTTGATGTGTCACGCTTGGGACTCAGGTGCTTAGTCTGGCAGTATCTTGATGGATACCATGTCAATCATTCTGCTGGCCCTGCCTGCATTATCTGCAGTGCAGAAAATGAATTTTCTCTTGGGTGACAGATTTGGGTAGACAAAGAGAAAAAAAGATAATTACTGTAGACTATATACATTGCTCACAGCAGTTCAGGGAGAGTGCAGGCAACACCAATAAATGATGGATTGGAAAATGCAAATCTGGGGAGAGGAACTTTCTGCCAGGCTTTAATTTTAAAGCACTTTGAAGGCTTTCAAAAGTATATAGTACTTGGTGTCTTGAGCGAGTATGACAAATCATCTCATTGTCAATATAGTATGTACAGAGGGAAGACAGGGCCTGGGAGATAAATAGATGCAATTTAGGAGGAAAGGAAACAAAATAAAAACTTTGAGTAAAAAAAAAAACCAAAAAACAAGCTGAAAAGCAAAAGATTCTGTTTGCTCAGCTTGATATAATGCAAACTCAAACAGCTATTAATAATTGATTTTTTAAAAATACATATAGGCCTTTTGTTTGTCTTCCATTAGTTAAGGTGCTCTTTATTAGAACAAGAGGTACAGCACTGCCAAGTGATGGGTCTCATGGAATGGAAGTTAAAAATAGCGTTCTCTAACAAAGCATCTCTTGACTTTATCTTTTGAACTTTCTATTTTTTAAATCCCGTAAGGGTGCACAAATGTTAGAGTAGTGCTTGGTTCATTTGCTCCATAGCTTTCTACTCTCTCACTAAATTATAATCAGTATAATTTTTATTAATTTTGGGGTACTGAGTACTGTTTTGATAAGTTATCAGAGGTTAAGGCTTCTTAGAGAACTTATAGGACAGAAGGCAGGGCAAATTGAGTGTTAGAACCACGGACTGCAGCAATTAGAAACATCCACTATACTTCCTTTATCCAAACAAGTGCATTTGTAGATTTAACCAATTTATTTTCCAAAAGTAAAGGCAAGGATGAATAAACCAAATGATGAAACAAAGTTTCACACATTGTAGTGTAACAGGTTACAGAATGCGAAACTAAGTATTCAGAAACAGAATGTCAAGGCATGGCTAATGGAGACAGACTGAAACATCCTTAAATTCAAAGCAGATGGTGGTGACATTTTCCTGAAATGTTGGAGGAAACAACCTCTTTCTCAGTAGGCTTAATGAGTGTTTTGCTCTTTGAAGTATGAACTTTGAACAGTGCCAGAGAGAGTTGGAATTTTCTCTATTTGTTCACAAGAACCAGCAATATAATGATTTCACTGCAAAGTGGATGAGGACAAAGGCAGCTGGGGCACAAGAAGATCACGAAGTCAAAATGATATGTGAGCCTTGAGCAAAACTCTGTCTCTGAGGATAATTTCATGTTGCTAAACCACCAACGTTCAAAATAGAATCTGGAAGCCGTTTCTTCATGGCATCACACTTAGTACTCTGTGTCCCAGCAAGGACCACAAGTCAATATCTGTGACCACTGCACGATCACGTTTCTTTCTCAACTGCCAAGATAAACAGTCCCTGGAAAGAGAGCACTCTGTGTGAATCTGACTAAGAAATTATGACCCCAGTTATATTTGAATATGCATCAATCAACTGTGGAAGTGAATACATTCCTCATTTACAAAGAACAAATTAGCATGGAGCACAATTGCACCCTTCGTTTTCCTAAGCAGAAAAAAAGGGAGAAACTGGACCAGGCAGATCCTCCTTGTAGGAGATTGCTCGTTCGTTTCCCGGCCATACAGATCCGAATAATCACACAGAAACTATATTAATTACAACATTGCTTGCTGCAACAGCTTCTTTATTAACCATAGCATACAGAGGGGAACTGCACAGCTCCTCTCTTCTTCCCTCCTGTGCATATGCCATGTATGCACTGACACGGGCATCTCCCTAACTTGGAAATATTCTTCCTCCCCCTTGTCATCTTTCTTCTCCTCATTTCCACTTTACCTTTCTCCTTCCATCTTTTTCTTCTTTCTTTTTCTCTTCTTCTCCTTCCTCTGTTTCTCTCTTTCTTCCAACTTGTTTTCAAACAAGTTTCTGCTGACTGATAAACACAGCAAACATTAGAGTTTTATCCTAGTCCCACTGATTACTCAGTGAGTCGGGAAAGGAGAGGTCACTGGGGATAGGAGGCTTGTCCAGGCTGTACACAGCTCAGTGCACACTTGGACTTCTGTGAGGTTTGTTGTTATCACCTTCAGATATAAGTTTAATCATTCTGCCTTTCCTTCTTCTTGATTTCATTTGGTCATGCTTTAAAGAAATTTATTCATTGTCAGGGACTTATAACTGAACCAGATGGATACAGTCTAGTAGATTAGGGTAAATAAATAGCACTCTGTTTATTTACTAAGACTTACTTTCTATCTGGATGTGATAAGTATATTACACACAAAATGCTTTTCCTTCAGAAATTAGAGTTAATATATTATTATTTTAATGTACTTTTATAATATCCAAAAAAGAATTAAAATAACTTGCTTTTAAGATATTTTGTGCATTTATAAGCACGTTAATACACGGTTTCTCATTTTTTACTTACACTCTACTCTGTACTAGTCACTTTCTAGTACTGTGATAAATATCACAATCAACAGGGACTTGAGGAAGCTTCTCTGATGGTGACTGAGCAAGACACAAATCTATGAGCATAGCAGAAGCTACCTCCTGCAGCAGATGGGAACAAATAAAGAAGACCCACAGCCAGACAGTATGCAGAATGAGAGACCCTGGAACACATAACCTTAAATGGGATGGCTCTCTAAAATACCTCCCATCAGACCTCAGGGAAACCATAGGAGGAAGTGGCAGAAAGAGCAGAAAAGCCAGTGATGTGCTTTCTCCAGCGCAGATCACACACACACACACACACACACACACACACACACACACACACACGCCACCATACTTTGCTACCAACTGAGGACCATGTGTGATCACTGAGTTTATGGGGCCATTCTCATTCAAACTATCATACATTGAATTGGCAGATGGTAAATATTAAACTTATTCAAAGATAAGCTTAATCATCATAACAAGTTGGCTTTAATTCAATAATAAAAAAACAAAATGAAGTTAAAAACTTGATGGAAGTATTTTTGAATGTTCACAGTAGAAAAAAAATGGCATATTGGAGATGATACATTTATTTTGATTTGAGCAGGATACAACACATACTTGTCCTGAAATGTCATTCAGGATACTACTCAGGATACTGAAAATAAGTGTGATTTTTTTATGCATCAAAAAAACTAGATAAAACCAAGAAGAGAAAATCAGGGCAATGTAACAAAAAATTAACTCCCACAATGCCTTTAGTCAAAGATTCTTTCTATCTGTGCATGCCTGTCACCTTGGATCTCTTTCCAATGCAAACTCTCAGAAAATACTAGTTTCTGAGTTTGGGTTCCCTCACTCAAGATGTTTTTTTTTTTTTTGTTGTTGTTGTTCCATCCATTTGCCTTTAAATTTTAAGATATCATTGTGGGTTTTTCTTTTTTAATGACCGAGTAGTACTCTATTGTGTAATGTACCACTATTTTTTTGTTCATTCTTCAGTTGAGAAGCATCTAGGTTATTTCCAAGTTCTGGATATTACAAAAATACTGCTATAAAAATATTTGAGCATTGTCCTTGTGGTATGAGTGTGCATCCTTTGGGTATGTGCCCAACGGTGGTATTGCTGGGACTTGAGGTAGGTTGATTCTCAGTTTTCTAAGAAACTGCCATACTGATTTCCAAAGTGGCTATACAAGTTTGCACTCCCACAAGCAATGGAGGAGAGTTCCTCTTATTCCACATCCTCTCCAGCATAAGCTGTCATCAGTGTTTTTAATCTTAGCCTTTCTAACAGGTGTAAGATGGAATCTCAGAGTTGTTTTGATATTTATTTCCCTGATGACTAAGGATGTTGAACAATTCATTAAGTACCTTTCAGCCATTTGAGAATTTATTTATCTCTGTTTAGATTTGTGTACCCCTTATTTAATTGGATTATGTTCTCACTCATAAGTGAATATTAGACATAAAGCAAAGGATAACCAGCCTACAGTTCACAACTCCAGAGAATCCAGGAAATAGAGAGGACAGTAAGAGAGACACATATGGATCCCCCTGGAAAGACAAGATTTTCTGAATAAATTTGGAGTATGAGGGGAGAGAAAGGTAAAAGAGGAATGGGAGGGGAGAAGGAAGGTGAGGAGAATATGAGGAATTTAAAATGTCAAGCTGGGGGAACGACAGAGGGAGAGAGCAAGGAAAGAGGTATTTTCATAGAGGAACCCATTATGGGGTTTAGGAGAAATCTGGCACTAGGGAAATTCTCAGGAAGCTACAAGGATGACCCCAACTAAGAATCTAAGCAATAGTGGAGAGGGAGCCTGAACTGCCCTTCTTCTGTAAGCAGATTGATGACTACCTTCATTGTCATCATAGAACCTTCATCCAGTAACTGATGGAAGCAGATGCAAAGATCCAATGTTAAGCAATGGACTGAGATCCTGGAGTCCAGTCATAGAGAGGAAGGAATGATAATATTAGCAAAAGGGTCAAGACCATGATGGGGAAACCCACAGAAACAGATGACCCAAGCTGTGGGAGCTCACTGATTCTGGACTGACAGCTGGGGAACCTATGTAGGACTGAACTATGCCCTCTGGATGTATGTGACAGTTGTGTGGCTTGGGAAATTTATGGGGCTACTGCCAGTGGAACCAGTGTTTATCCCTAGTGAATGAACTGGCTTTTTGGAGCCCTTTCCCTAGGGAGAAATACTGAGTTAAGTCTAGGTAAATGGGGGAGGGCTGTGGTCCTGCCTCAAGGGATGTGGTAGATTTGCTTGACTCACCATGGGAACCCTCACCTTCTCTGAGGAGCGCATGAGGAGATGGGAGAAGGTGGGGGGCGCAGGAGGACAGGAGGGAGAGAGAACTGGTATGTAAAATATAAAAGATTGTTTGAAAAACATAAAAAAATTTCGAAGTAAAATTTAAAACATAAAGAAAATAGTAGTTTGAGAACACAACTAACCTTTCTGAATGAAGCTTTTGTTGTGGACAAAAAAGTTTAATGATAGTTTTTCTTTCTCGTTATAGTACTCATTCTTACTTTGCACATTATTTCATCATCTTAATTTAATACTAGTTCTTTTTTCCTTTTTTATTATTAATTATTTATTAAAGATTTCTGCCTCCTCCCCGCCACCGCCTCCCATTTCCCTCTCCCTCCCCGGTCAAGTCCCCCTCCCTAGTCAGCACAAAGAGCAATCAGGGTTCCCTGCCCTGTGGGAAGTCCAAGGACCACCCACCTCCATCCAGGTCTAGTAAGGTGAGCATCCAAACTGCCGAGGCTCCCACAAAGCCAGTACATGCAGTAGGATCAAAAACCCATTGCCATTGTTCTTGAGTTCTCAGTAGTCCTTATTGTCCTCTATGTTCAGCGAGTCCGGTTTTATCCCATGCTTTTTCAGACCCGGGACAGCTGGCCTTGGTGAGTTCCCGATAGAACATCCCCATTGTCTCAGTGTGTGGGTGCACCCCTCGCGGTCTTGAGTTCCTTGCTCGTGCTCTCTCTCCTTCTGCTCCTGTTTTGGATCTTGAGATTTCAGTCCGGTGCTCCAATGTGGTCTCTGTCTCAGTCTCCTTTCATTGCCTGATGAAGGTTAATATTCAGGAGGATGCCTATAAGTTTTTCTTTGGGTTCACCTTCTTAATTAGCTTCTCTAGGATCACTAATTATAGGCTCAATGTCCTTTATTTATGGCTAGAAACCAAATATGAGTGAGAACATCTCATGTTCCTCTTTTTGGGTCTGGCTTACCTCACTCAGGATAGTGTTCTCTATTTCTGTCCATTTGTATGCAAAATTCAAGAAGTTATTGTTTTTTTTACTGCTGAGTAGTACTCTAATATGTATATATTCCATACTTTCTTCATCCATTCTTCCATTGAGGGCAACTTTAAGATACCATCTTACACCTGTCAGAATGACAAAAATAAAAAAAACACCAATGATAGCCTTTGCTGAAGAGGTGGTTGTGGAGAAAGGGGTACACTCATCCATTGCTGGTAGGAATGCAAACTTGTGCAACCACTTTGGAAAGCAGTGTGGCGGTTTCTCAGGAAATTCGGGATCAACCTACACCTGGACCCAGCAATACCACTCTTGGGAATATACCCAAGAGATGCCCTATCATACAACAAAAGTATTTGCTCAACTATGTTCATAGCAGCATTGTTTGTAATAGTCAGAACCTGGAAATACTAGTTCTTATATAACATTAACTTTCTTCTCTTTAATTGAAAAGTAGAAAGTAAGAGTGGTACTCCTAGGAGAGTTCAAATGTATATTCTACAGGGACAAACAACAGTTCAGGGCTCGCAGCCGCCTGCTTCCAGTCTGGGGATGGTGATACAGCTGTGTTCATCATCGAATGACAAGGGACTGCAAAGCTCTTCATAACATGAGTGGTGCTGTATAAGCAAGCTCTGCCACAGTGAGGTGAACAGGCTTGAGTGAGCTGCACTTCCCAGTGGGTAAAGATGAAAGCATCCACACACTTGAACCCTTTCATTCTTCACAAAGACTCCTTAAGTGCCATATAACAAGCTCTACAAGGGTACCTTAAAATGAACAAAAGACTTTCCTCCATCAGGGAGAAAAGATAGCACCTTCAGTTTTGTTTAAACAGTTTTAAAATGTTTTTATTTGATTAATGTTAAGGGGAAGCAAAATGAAGATTTTTTTCCCTCAAAGCTACAGCAGATAGTGCCAAATTTTTCATAAGCCTGTGTTAAAATGGCTATTAGAAATCAAAGATACTGTTGATCAGTTTGGGAAATTGTAGGAGTGACTGAGAAAAGGAAATAGCATCTCATCTGAACAATGTTTTCAGTTTATTATTTTCCCCCATTCTGCTTAATTTTCTTTTTGCTACAGAATCTTAATGTAGCATCAATTCCTTTCTTCAAATCCCACTCTAGTGTTTTGCTGGCTGCATAATAATGTTATATACTATCCATTGTCTAATTAAGAAATGATAAAAGTATCCCTGAAGACTCAATATTTTGCATAGGAAATGTAGGATCTTCTGTTGCTCTAACTGAGCAAGATATTCTTTCCATGGCCCCGTGTTGCAAACTGGAATAAGCATTTGTTTTATCTATGGAAAGGAGGAAGAAATTCTAGGTTATTTGCATGGAGACAATGGCCTTTTCAGCTTTATTCCTCTTGTCAGAATTACAGCATGATCACAGTGTATGTCAGATTTACCATCTGAACTGGACAGGAAGGACACAGAAGCGTGGAAAGATCAGAAAGCAACTTGACACATCTGTCCTCGTGAAGTGTCAAGTTAGGATGTCACTAAAAAAGCATGTTGTTTACTTCAATAGAACAATCAAGCAAAGGGCAGAAAGGACAAAGGGAAGGGAAAACACATCCTAACAAATGCTCTTCCTTCACATGCTCTTCCCTAAATTTCTAGAAAGCAGAGCTTTGTTTCTTAGTGAAAAGATTTCACCATATTTTCTATTCCCACTCCTGTAGTAGGAGGCTGCTCGTTAGTTCTCTGCCACTTAGACCCAAAATAATAACACAGTAACTATGTTATTTAAATCATTGCTAGGCCTATTAGCTCTAGATTCTTATTGGCTATCTCTTACATTTTAATTTAACCCATTTCTATTAATTTATATTTTACCATGAGGCTTGTGACCTAATGGCAATGTTCCAGCCGGCAGCTTGTGGCTTTCCCCTCTGGCAGCTACATGGTGTCTCTAAATTCTGCTTTCCTTCTTCCAGCATTCAGTTCAGTTTTCCCAGCTTAGCTCTTCTCTTTTGCCCTATCATAGGCCAAGACAGTTTCTTTATTAACCAGTGGTATTCACAGCATACAGAGGGCAATCTCACATCACACTCCTATTGTATTATTCTTCATACTGCAGTCTGACATGATGTTTACTCATCCATTTGCATTACAGGTGTTTTCTTCCACTAGAGTGGAACATCAGGAATGAAAGAGAGTTGTTGTTCTTCTTCTGTTTGCTACTCTCGATCCTGTGCCCAGTGTCTGAGACCACATAAGTGAGTCCATTTAAACCTCAACTAGAGGTCAGAGAGTTCAGGTCTATTCTTGCTCCTACGAGGTTATTGATAAGCTTGACTTAAGGTGTGACTACTAACAAGATTATCTTGACCTGGGGCGTGGTTACTTAGTGATTTGGGTATTAAGATGACCCACAGAGGTGCATACGTTCCACCTTGACCAAAGGTTGGAGAGTTCAGGTGTTTTCCTGCTCCTTTAAGGAGATGACAGGAGATTTGACCCAGGGAGTGAATGCCTACAGGATGCTTGACCTAAGATGTGGTCGCTGCATGTCCTGCCTAAACAACAGGATACTTAACTCAGGGTGTATGAAGAAGGATGCTTAAAAGAAATCCCATACTAGCTCAGAATTGAGAATAATAAAGGGTTATTTATTTAAGGGAAGACTCACAAATCAATATCCCACAGCTGGAAAAGAGGCCAGATGCATCTTTTTCATTGGCATAAATAGGATAAGAAGCCACAGCCAAGTGGGCGGGTAACTGAAAGGCTACTGGCTGTAGGAATCCTACAGGAGGTATAGTTATAGTTGATGTTTCAGATATTGAAGAGATAATTGTCCTGTTTGTTCTTTGTATCATGTTAAAGTAGTTTTTGCACCCCCCCCCACTTGGATTAGGGTATATAATAAATAAACACGTGGAAAATTAACACAGGTGAATTTAGTATTCACCGGATTGCCCTCCCCATTCTATTCTGTGTCTCTGCCTTTTTCTTTCATATCTTTGTTCTGTCTGCCTGGGGTTTCTAATCCACACACTCCTACCCTGGACAGTGGAAACCCATGGAGGCTGGAACCTGACAGCCCAAGCTATTAACTGCTCTTAATAAAATTGGCTGAATGGACAATAAGTATCAAAGAACCAATAATTTTCTCATCCTCTTGAGAAGAGACAATCTCTGAGTCTTTTGTTATTAAAATGTTTTCTTGTAATCAGGGCAAATGTCCAAGCAATAGATTAGAATTAAAATAATAACCTGTACTTTAATCTGTTCAGAAAATGAGCATGAAGACAATGGATTTCAGCATTGAATATCTCTAGAGACTTCTTATTTTTAGCAAAACATTCTGTTTTCTTCTTGGTTTTTAGATCTTGTTTTTATAATAAACTTGATTTCTGTTTCTACTTTCTGCTTTTCTTAGGGAAATGGCACTCACATAGATGGACCTCAAGAACACTTATGGCATTCTATGGTAAACGGAACTTTGGCCCACAGAAATAATCTTTTATAGATGTTACAATCTTTTGGAAAATAAATGCCATAGAAACTAAATCAATTACTTGAAGGGAACAAAAAATCAATACATAACTGTTTAATGTCTCTAACACTTTGAATTATAGGATTTTTTTGTTGAAACACAACTAAGTTATACTGTACAATTCAATCACAAACTAAATAATTCAGGGTTGTTTTGTCCTAAAAATCTATTAAAAATAACAGTAATGTTCTGTTGCAAATTTAATTTTTAAGACTGATGTGAACTG
The DNA here is from genome assembly GCF_018167655.1 of Microtus oregoni. Taxonomy (NCBI): domain Eukaryota; kingdom Metazoa; phylum Chordata; class Mammalia; order Rodentia; family Cricetidae; genus Microtus; species Microtus oregoni. Next base: position 36,111,750 of record NW_024543060.1, on the reverse strand, counting down.
TCTGTGTGCATAGATATCATAACAAGAACCAATTAAATTTTCTCCTAATGATACCCCTCATCCTCCAAGATTTCTTGGATAGTACTTGATAATGGTAGCAAAACATAAAAAATAAAAATATGAAATAAAAACAGCACTCATGCAACTTTAACTTGACTTTTTCTCTATTTCTTAGTGAATAAAAAGGGGTGCAAATTAAACACAAACATAACAGTTACTCATCAGTCTAAAACTATGTAAGACATGTCGGTCAGACTTACTGGCTGGAGAATTATGGGAGATAATGCAATAGACCACTTTATTTAAATCAGTTGTTCTTCCATCAGATTAGCTTAGCTTTATGTGATTTGCACCTACACCAGCTAATGATTGATGAGCAGGAGATGATGGCCAGGGGATAAGGATAAATTTGAAGATGGAATTCATTTAGGGTTGGGTTAGGTGAACTTCCTTGTATCATCCAAGCAGACATTGCCTTAAGAAACTCGCCCGATGCCACCTAACAAGTGCTCCAGCAAGGATCCAGATTGCCTGAAATAGAGTGGATGAAATAACTATCAAAGTCCTCCCCTTGGGGTATCAAATAGCCTAGTTAGTGTTTTCTTAGTTGGTTGGAGTTTAGCAGATGATATTTTTAGTGCTGTGTTTCATGCTTTCTCTTCCTTGCCTCTGCAGATTCCAATTGAGGAGACATAGTTCGCGAAATAGGGAAATCTCTTCCTATAATTCTATTAGGGATTATCTGTCTCTAGCTCCACAGATTTGTATTAGCTAAATGAAAATACACACACCTTTTCTGTATTTTTAAAAGGGCAGGCATGTGCATGACTGAGTGCATGTGTGTGTGTGGGTGGGTGTGGGTGTACTTCTGTACCTACCAAGGTGTGTGGCGATCAGAGGACAATTTGTGGGAATTAGCTCTCTCCTTCTATTTGCATCCTGGGGCTGTAACTCAGACCTCTGGGCTTGGTGGCAAGAGCCTTTACCCACTGAGCCGTCTTTCTCATCACACACTGTTGTAAGAGGGCTGCTTGTTGGTTCCCAGCTGCTCAGCAGCTCAGACCCGAAATAATCACACAGATAGCATATTATTTAGGTCACAGCTTGGCCAATTACTTAAGCATATTGCTAGCTAGCTCTTACATCTAGAATTAACCATCTCCATTATTTTATATTTTACCATGAGGCTCGTGGCCTACCGGCAAGATTTCAATGTGTCTGTCTTTGGCGGCAGCTCTATGGCTTCTCCTTGACTTCGCCTCCTTTCTCCCAGCTTCAGTTTACTTTTTCCTACCTAGCTCTGTCCTACCCTATCAGGCTAAGCCAAGACAGTTCCTTTAGTAACCAATGGTATTCACAGCATACAGAGGGGAATCCGACATCAACACATAATATTTTCTGTTTTTCTTCGTGTTTATTTTATCTAAGGATTATCAATTCAGACTTTATGCCAGAGGGGAAAGAAGTTTGATAATACCTAAATTTGATTATAGACTTATGTAACCTCATACATGATATGATGTTATACATATGTTTATTATATATAAAATTGTATGTGGTTTTACTGAAAATGTCAAAACAAAGAAAAAGTGTTATCTTACTCCTCATTTGTATTATAATGTTAAGTCTCAGGAAAGGAGAATTCAACAAAGTTTTAAGATTATGTAAACTTACCTTGTTAAAATTATCCAACATGGAGCTGAAATTGAAAGGACAATTCCTTAATATATGAACAGTGCTATTAAATTTCTATAGCCTCTCATGCATGAACTCAACACTGTTTAATCACCGATCCCGATAAATTACTCTTGCAGTATAACTGTGGCACATTTACATGTATTTAATTATTTTGGAAACAAGTTGTTTTTGATAGCTTTGGAAACAATCTCTACAAAATGGCAGAAAAGCAGGAGGAAAAAAGGTTTATGTAGTTAGTATGATACAATCGTTAATTAAAATATGCAACTCCCTGCTGGTATTCTGTAATGGAATCCAGCACAACAGAGAATAAAGACTTTTTTAATAAAAAATTTTCATTCATAATTCAGTGTTCTCCGTGAAGAGACACATGGAAATATTTGCCCTTATGCAGTTGTGTGGGCAAATGAATGTCTTTGACTGAACCGTTGGCTATTGTTTGGGTTCAAGTGAAACAATCTGTGCTAATATATTGAGCTGATTAAAGTGAATGTTATTCTTAGCCAACAAGTTAAAAATAAAATACTTCAAAAGTTGTAAGGTAGACTATTTTATCTATGACAAGCTCCTGTGAATATTTTTATGAGTGAACTTATTAAATTTGTGGCCCCAGAGGAAATAGTCACATCCAATGGAGAAATGAATTACAGAGCACTGTTCTCATGTAAGATGGAGACCTGCAGAACTGAGCACACACCAAAGTCAAGGTCACCAGTGTGCATACTGAAAGATTAAGCCCCAGGTTTCTCACTGGGCATGATATATGAATGCATGCATTTTATATATGTACATGTATATACATATATATGTTGTGTGTTGTATACCTGTTGTTCAGGTTGGCATTGAACCTACCCTGTAGCTCAAGCTGGCATTGAACTATGATCCTCTTGCTTCAGTCTCTTGAGAAGTTGAGTTTATAGGCCACACTCACTAGACTGACTTCCTTCTGTCCTTCATTCTTTCTCCATATTAGGAAGAAAGTCAACTAGATACATTCAATCTAGGAATTCTGCTATTCAATATCCCAGGTCCCACACCAGTATATTTCAAATCTGAAGATAAGGTAGTTACAGCTTTATGAGGAGAAAGTTTAGATTCTACCCCATAGGTGACCTTTTCTCATGCTCATTCATTTACGCTCCTGAGTTTACTTCTGATTTATGATTTATTACATTTACTGAGTTGTGTGTGTTAAACCATTCATTTTTGCATTCTGGAACAAAAACAACTTAGCTATGCTCTTTGATCTTTCCCATGTGTTGTTGAATTTGTTTTGCAAATATTTTATTGAGATTATTTGTGTCCAGGTTCCTTGGGGGAGTTGCATGATTTTCATTTTTGACTGTGTACTTATCTATTTTGCATATCAAAGTAATCTGACTTCAAAAAATGACATAGTTTTCCTTACCTTTTTTATGGAATAATTTGAGTAAAATTACACGGATGAATGTTTGATAAATAATTCAGAGTAGGATAGGATAGGTACAGAGACAGAGCAGACAGAAGAGTTAATTGAGCAAGACAGAAACTGAAGCCAAGAATTTAAAAAATCATAATAAAATGAAAAATATAACATGAACCAAGTTTCTACCTAACTGGGATGAACGTGGGTTCCACTATCCCCAGGGTTATCTTTTCTGTTTTAAAGATTCCTGGTTTTAGTTATGTGCATGAGTGTAGGTAGATGCATGAGTGCAGGTGCCAGTGAAGCGCAGAGGCAGCAAATCCCCTGGAGCAGTAGCTACAAATAGTGTCAGCTTCCTTGCATGGTTGCTGAGAATCTAACCCAGGTCCTCTGCAGGACCAGTACATGCTTTCACTGTCAACCCATCCCTCGAGCCACAAGATTATCTTTTTTTTAGTGTATTCTTCTTGTGAAAAAGGTTTGGTTAGAATGCAACAGGCAGTTTGCTTTCTACCTGTCTCCCCTGCTTGATCTCTGGATATGGATGACCATTAAACAGTTTCTGCTGTTAACTATGTGTCTTTCCACCATTCAGCATGGTGCACCACCTTCGCTCTGTGCTTGCTTCACCAGCTTGACTCTTCAGAGGACTAGATGGATATTCACATACTTCAGTGACCAACTGGGAAATGGCCATATCCACTAATCTTTACCATTGCAACTCAGGGTTTCTCCTGTTACCAGACTGCTTCTTCTCTCTCAGGCTTTGTTCTGATCCACAGTCTGTATTTCTTGGTTTTTGTGTAACAGTGAGCTGCGGTCAACTTGCATCCCATCCTATTTCCAAGGTGGTTTTAGGACAGTTGCTTGCTGGCTGAAAGGAGCTAGGGCTTTATGATGGAGATGAGATAATGAATCTTGCACTCTCCTCAGCAGAGAGGTTTGTTTGTTGAGTTATTCTCAGGATCAGTTTCTTCCTTTGCCTCAGCCTGTGAGGTGGATCAGAGCAATCAGTCTCTTCTGCGGCATCTGCTTTGTACACACTGTGACAATGTTCTATTGCATTGCTTACATTTCTTAACACTGTGGCCTAGTATCTGACAGCTTGCTCATCTTATAATACATCAAGAGTCAGAGAGAGGGAGGGAGACAGACAGATACACACACACACACACACACACACACACGACAGAGAGACAGACACACACAAAGAGACAATAAGGCTAGTCTTCAGCTTATATTCTCCTTTTCCCATCTTTTATTCATTCTGAGATCCCACCCAATGTTGTGGCGCACATTCAGGACAAATCTGCTCAATTATCCTCTTTGTAAACACCCTTATACAGTCGGGAATACAAGGGTGTGTTTCACTAACACCCCCAATATTCCTTAATCTTATAAGCTTAACAGTCAAAAGTCAGCATCATTCACAGCTGAAATATTGGTTTTGCTTTTTGGAGCCTTCCTTCCTCCTTTATCTGAAGCTTCTCAACTTGGGCCTGGGGATGACTCCCTCATTTCCTCCTCACTCTATTCAACTTGCACTGCTTTTGCAAATCGATGGATTTGCAATATTTCTGGGTTCCACTCAGCTCCTTACCATCTATTGTTTGCTGGTGTGTCCCTTGCCTCGCCACACTTTTCACTTCTCTTTGTTATTAGATACAGTGATTTCTTCCAGAGAATCCAGACGGTACTACTTATGTTTGTTTCATCTTTCCACCTGAGTTTGAAGCATTTCAGTCTGCACATAAATGAAACAACACATGTGTCTGCTTTTTTTTTCCTCATTTACATCATTGCCTTCTGGGTTCTCTCATTCTGTTACAGTTGACAAGGTTTCTTTCATTTTTAAGCTTTTCGGGTCATGTCTTGGAACATCATCTCTTGCTGTGTACTCCTTGCTCTTGCTGTGTACTCCTTGCTCTTGTGGCTAGGTCCTTAAAACTTCTTTTTGACAAGCATAGGATATTCCCTCCTTTATTTCTAATGTTTGCAACTTTGAATATCATTAACTAACTTTTGAAGTAAAATTTAAGAAATCATGCATTCTACTTTCTCATAATTCTGATCAGTTAATGGATACAAGACCTACTTCCTAGTGATGACAAATTAGACAAAGGAGAGTAGATTAGAAACAAGCCTGTTAATTATATTGCAGAATACTCTATGTAGCTGCTCTTTCAGCTCCTCAGCTTTTCTGCTTTATTTATTTATGGAATTATTTCCTGATGTGTAATAATGGTTTATATCATGTATTACATAGTGTTTTAAAATGTGGGCACATTGCAAAATTGCTAAATCAAACCATTTAACCTGTAAATTATCTCATACATTATATGTTTACTGAAAGCCCTTTGAATCTAGTCTCCTGGCAATTTTCAAAAATATAATACATTAATATTAACAATAGTCATCATTGTATAAAATGGACCCACGGAGCTTATTCCTTTCGTTGAAATATAGTCATTGTATACCTCTTGGAACACCCATTTTCTGCCTCTCACCTGCTAATAAGCCCTATTGCATATTAAGCTTCTATCTTTTTAAATATGCTACCTTCCACGTGAAAGTGAGATTGTGTAGTATTTGCCTTTCTCTGTTGTCACTAGTACAGTGTCCCCCTGGTTCATCCATCCTGTTGCAAATGGCAGGGCTTCCCTTTTACTTTCAGTTACAGCTTCTAGTCATTCCTCTGGACTTTTGATGTTGTGAGTTCTAAGAAACCAAGAGTGACTATCTTTACCAGACAGCATTTCACAGCAGATACAGGCTAGTGCCAAGGAGACAACTTGCATAAACATTACAGGCATTACTGTACCCTCAGTGCTTTGCACACGATTTAACATACTGTAGATGTTTAATAAATATTGAATGAATAAACATGAAAAGGTTGACAACGGAATGCAGATTTATAATATTGGGAGTTATATCATAGTCTTGAGCCAAGTAAGATTCACCTATGCATATTTTGATTTTGTTTGTTTTCATTGTAGTACCGTGAACTGAACTTAAGTCCTACGCTATGGTAGGCAAATGCTCCCCACTGAGCTGTATCCCCAGCCCCAGCTGGGTATGTTGAGCGAACAGATGAACCTCTGTCTAATCACAGCATTGATAACAATCCGACTATCAAGAACACAGCTACTATATTTTATGTATTCCTTCTGGCTATAGTTGACCCTGTTAAGTTCCTATCAATATATCTGCTCTTTGCAGGGGCAATGGTCCTGGGCTTATATAACATTTTACTGTGAGATGGTGAGTGAGAGAATATAGCACAACAGAGGTTACAAGTGGTCAATTGGCCCAGTTAGCTGAACGCTCCAAACAATGAACATGGCACTCTGCACAGAGCATCTCATGCAGCTTTTAGAGAAGGCACAGAAAAGGGCTGTTATTTTGAGTAAACATACAATATATCAGGGAGAATATTCTTTGTTATAAAACAAATTCATGACCTAGAAAATTTGTATTTTGTTCATTAGTTATTTAATTAACTATAAATCATTTTTATAACATGGTTATCTCAGAAAATTATTAGATATTAAAAAATATTCCTTTAACAATACCTGCTATGTTCTTTACATATTTCCAAGGTAGCAATATAATAGTAATTGCTTATTCTTGTATATCTGAGATACCCATATAATACAATTTTCTAAACTGGTAAAGACTCCTTTTGCCAAGACTGACAACGTAAGATAAACTGCTAGAACACAAATGGTAGAAGGAAAGAGAACCTGTTCCTGCAAATTGCCTTTTGAGCACCATGCATATGTTGTATGTAGCACAAGTATCCACACATACATCTATATACAAAACGTTTCACCATTCCTTTCTCTCTTCCTCCATCTCTTACATTCACATAAATGTAATACAGTTTTTAAGACAAAGAAATAACGTAGGCACTACAGAGATGGCTCAGTGGTAAATAAAACTGGCTCCTCTTCCAGAGGACCCATGTTCAATTCCCAGCACCCACTTGGCAGTTCACAACTGTTCTCTTCATCAGTACATCTCTTCCAATGCGTGAGGGTTGTAGTTCAGATCTGCAACGCTTCTCAAAAACCTGAGTGCTCATGACTTAGTCCCAAGCCCGCAGCATAATTAGAAGGTAGAATCTTTAAGGCTTAGAGCTGGGGCTGTAGATCAACAACTTGTCTAGCATGCATGATGCCCTAGCTCCAGTCTCTAGTACTGAAATAGGAAGGTGGTGCCTACTTTGAGGCCTTTAGGTCATTCTGGTAACCCCTTTGGAGGAGGTAGCAGGACTAAGCACCTTTGTCTCTCTTTTTTCATTTCTTTATCATGACAGGAACAATTTTTCTCTACCAAAAACTCCTACCTAACATTCTGGCCTACCCTCATCATAGACCCAAAGGTATTGGAGTCAATTGATTATAGCTGGTCTCTACACTGACAATCACTATAAACCTTTTGTCTACCACTGTGCTATCTCAGGTGTTGACACACTGGGCCACTATTAATTTACTCAACACAACTTTTCTATGCCCTTCTCTCTATACCACTATTTCAAATCATGTGTTCATGTTGTAGACCTAGCAGGACAGTTATAGGCATATCATTTGATTTTTTACATGACATAAGAAAAGGGCAAGGTGATCCATATCTCTTCCCTCATCTATATTTACCATTCCTGGGATCCTTTGATCTTATCGATGTGTTTGAAAAAACTCTATCACCCAGTTCAAAGAACTTTCTGCATATTTTGTTACTGTTAAAATGACTTTATTTTATCTCATTTTAAAAAAAGACAATTTTGCTGTATAAAAAGGAAGCAAATATGAAATTCTTACAATTACATTAAAATTGAAACAAAGCCTCAGGTTAAAGCTAGAATTTAAGATAAAATGTTACTTACTGAGTCATAGAAATACAAAAAAAGAAAAAAAATCCCTGCGGATAGTTGAGAAGACTGCACTGATGGGGATGGAGAGGGAAGACTTACCAGTCTGCAGGGTTTTTTATCTCAGTATTTTCTATCTATTTCATTTAATCATACTAAATGATGTAGAACTGAAAAGATAGTTGAATTTTGAAATTGGTTTTATTTATTCCTCATACTACTGCCTGGTTTAGACTTTCAAGAGTCAGATGAACTGGGAAATAAGTGAATGGATCTTACTTTACCTCTTAATGACCAACTTTGAGGGTGGTGTGCTGTTCTTTGCCTGGGAATCAGCATCTCTTCCTGTGGGCAGTTAGCACATCTCTTTTCTTAGGAACAAGCAAAATTTAGGATAGAACAAAGGACTGCACCTAAAGAAAGGGCAGAAAAAGATGCATAATCCTAGAACAAGACTAAAGACCCCTCATTTCCAAACTCAAGGGCTGGAGTCTGATAAAGATTGGAAGAAAACAGCAGTGCTTTGATTGTATTATCTTATGGCTCTTATCCAGTGTTTCCTCATTTCCTTCCTTCCTTCCTTCCTTCCTTCCTTCCTTCCTCCCTTCCCTTCCTCCCTCCCTCCCTGCCTCCCTCCCTCTTTCTCTCCCTTCCTTTGTTGAGACAGGTTAGTCTCAAATTATTGAAGCCCAGGTTAGTCTCAAATTCTCGATGTAGCTGAAGGTATCCACGAACTCTTGGTCCTCCTTGTACCCACCTCCCATGTCTGGCATCACAGGCACGCACCACCAGGCCTGCTGCTGCCCAGTGTTTCTAAGAAGAAAACTTTTACTTTCATTTGACTGAGTTTGTACATGACAAGCTGTTTTCCTGCTGTGCTCAGGACTACTTATTTTCCTCTAATATAACAGTTTAACTACAAGGTTTCTGCTGTGGGTTACTTTGCATTTATCTTCTGGGAAGTTTGTGTAGCTCTTGAATGTCTGCCATAAATTGAGAGTGTTTGAGCCATTATTCTTCTAAACTACTCCTTTTCCCTTCTCATACTCCTTTTAAAAGAATTCTGTGTTGTTGCCCTTACTTATTTTCTGCAATTCAATAATATGTTTTTTTTCTTGTGTTTTTCCTATCTTCAGATGAAACGATCTCTACTAATCATCTTAGATTTCACTGCTTTTTATTATTATTATTATTGCTGTTGTTGTTCAGCCAGTTCATATTCACTTTGGAGCCCCCTCGAGTGAATTTCAATTTATTTCCTGAATTGCTCAAGTTAACAGTTTTTACTTGCTTCAGTTTTAATCATCTCTGCTTATTGCTGTTCTCTGTTTGATGATATTGTCTGCATGACTGTATCGCCATTGTATCTTTTTCTACTTCTCTAGGCATTAGCTTCTTGGTTTCAATTGATTTGAAGGATTTGCTAAATATATCAATGGGGCCCTTAGGCAGATACTGTTCTGTTTTCTGCTTTTGTTCCATGTGTATCATCAGTCACAGCTTCTTTCTATGTTTTTAATCTATTTCAAATACAGTTGTTAAACACTAGTCATTCAGATATTGTACCAACACAGTCTGAAGCACAATCTCACACATGTTTCTCCAGAGTCCATGCTTTTGTTGTTTCTTTATGTTTAGTGACTTGGAAGGTGATTGAATGAGGTCTAGTTCTCTGGGAGTGTACCATCCTCCTTGAGTGCAGACAGGGGCCTATGAATAGTTGCCAGGAGACAGCAAGGATTTAGAGGGACTTCTTTATCTTTCTTTTTTCCTGACCTCTCGGTAAATTGTCTACCTTTGTTATCACATCTAGCTATTAGTTTCTAACAATGGCTAGTGATCGTTCTATTCTTTTTGACAGAGCCGTTGGGCATACACTGCTCCACAGTTTGATCTCATTAAATTTGGGCCTCTTTGTGGGGATAGCCTTTGAGGTTCATACTTGAAAACTTATTATAATCCCAAGAGAACTCTTAGCTATTTCTGTCTGTGATTCTTGTCATTAAATTGAAAACTTTTTACAGTTTAGTTCTTGCTTTCTTAGAACTCCTGGCCTCCTTTTAATTGCTTACCATTGATATCCCTTACCCCCGAGGCATTCTCTACTTGGAACTTTCTTACTCTCTGTTTCACATAAAACCAGTACTCTGGGAAGCAGCCTGGAGTGTTCTCTTCTGACAGCCAGGCTTTCCTTTTCAATAAACCTCTACATCTGAGACATGAAGCTGGTGGCAGGAGCCCGAGGCCACTTGTCCTAGACACCATGACTCTCAAGGATTAAGAGTGGGAATGGTTGGGGACCTTTATTACTCCCCCTTAGTGAAAACGCTGCTCTCTGAGGGTATAGAAGTAAGGATGAGTTCTTGACCTAAGATCCTATATAAAGTTGCTACTCTAGGGAATGGAAAAAAACAGGGACCAGGCCACTCAACTGTTCGGCCCAGACTAGACCATATAGTTTGGTTGGGAGGGGTTGGTGGAATGAAAAATACCAATTACAAGAAAGTACAGTACTGTTCTGGAGCAGAAGCTGGACCATAGAAAGGATACCTCTGTTCTTGGGTGCATGTGCTCCAAAATCAGCATCTAGTATGTTGAAAGAGAGTGGCATGGGGGACTCTTTTCACTGCTTTTCTGGAATCCACTCCTCATTAATTATATTGAAATTTTTAACTTTTTGTGAACAGCAATATATTTAGTGGAGCATAATGTGATTTTTAGATGTTTGTAATGCAGACTGATATAAGTCTAATTAGTAAATCTATCTTACACTCCTACTATTTGTTGATAAAAATTTATTATTTTAGCAGTTAGAAAATATGTAACTTCTTGTGTCTTTTATCATGTTCTATTGATTGCTGAAGCTCTCCTCTTTTCTAACTGAGCCCTTTGATCAACCTCTTCCTTTTCTCTATCTACTCTCTTTCTTTTGACCATAGTAAACATCAGTTTATTCTCTAATGTTATGAACTCAACCGCTTTAGCTTATACATTTAAGTGAGATCTGGATGGATTTGTCTTTCCATGCCATTTATTTAATGTAATATATTGTCTTTCTAGATTTATATGTGTTGTCACAAGCAATTGAATTTCTCTCACCTTAAAATGGAAAGATTCCCTTTGTGAATATATGCTACATTGTCTCCATCTGTCCATCCATCCAACCATCCATCCATCCATCCCTCCCTCCAGTGACTGTCAACTTGGTTGTCCCCAAAGCTTAGCTACTGAGAATAAACTAAAACGAGGAGCCTGCATATACCAAAGTTAGATGCACACATGCTGTGTGTTGTATGAGAGCACTTCCTATGGATGAAATAGAAAGCCACTTATGCTATTTTTCATATGCATTAGAAAAGATGTACTTACTGAAGCTGAATGACTAAGCTAAAGTGTGCCTTTTAAGTATAATTAGCACGGGAACCGTGTTTAATTTCCAGTCATCCATATCTCACACATTTGATCTGTTCTGATATAAACACCATATCGATGTTGCTCTGATTTGTTTTGCTGTGAATTTATAAAAAGTTTATTACTGTTCAGTGAGTATATAAAAAATGTACATTTTTCAGTGTTGGTGAGAGGAAAATGTCAGTGACTTTATTTTTACAGATTATTTATCTTCTTTCTTACTAATTTTTCTAAATGATCAAAACACTACTTATTTCATGGAAAGTGAGTGGCAGGTTATATTTGTTTGAACACAGAAAACACAGAGCAAGGGTAAGAAACACAAGTCATCCCCTTCCATGTAGTCTTCAGCACCACATCGCCTGCCCCATTCCTTCATTCTCACCTTTTATTCTATGTTCCATCATGCCTCATTTCCTTCTTGTCCTACCTCATCATTATCCTGGACCATTATCGCAGATCTTGCTGATCTATGACTGTTGCCAAGTCGCTGCCTTCTTCTCCTGAGAGAAATTAGCAATCCAAGTGACTGATGCTTCTGACATCGGCTGTGGAGTGAGAAAGGACTGAAGCATATGTCATTAATTTTCTTCCTGGACAACTAGGGGGGCTCCAGAACAACATGTGGGCAGAGGCAAAGTTTTGAGAAGGTGGAATCTTGAATGTAATATTCGTAAGTGGATAACTCCTCAGGTATATTTAGCGTTATGCATCATAAACTAATTCAGAGGTAATGTTCAATGTAAAAGTTTGGGAGTTACTTTTATGTGACCTTAATTCAGATTAGTTGAAGTATATTTTGATTATTATGAAATTTATCTTTTTCTTTAAATGTACTGTGAACACACAAATACATGTGGTACTCATGTGCATAAGCACATGCACTTATGTCCAAGAGTACATTTTAAGATAGCATCTTTTTATGTATCCCAGGTTCACCTGGAATTCTTTTTTTCCCCCCTTTGGCTTTTTATTTCATTTATTTATTTTGTAAATTGTTTTTATTGAGCTATATATTTTTCTCCACTCCTCTCCTTTTTTCTCCCCTCCCCTTCTACCCTCTCCCATGGTCCCCATGCTCCCAATTTACTCAAGAGATCTTGTCTTTTTCCACTTCCCATGTAGATTAGATCCATGTATATCTCTCTTAGGGTCCTCTTTGTTGTCTAAGTTCTCTGGGATTGTGAATTATGGCATGGAATTCTTAAACTTTCTAGACAGTCTCCCAGAACTTTGGATTATATGTGTGAACCACTATATCTGCCCCTACCATTTGCTTTTTAATAAACCTAACACAAGTATGTAATTAATGTGAACACCATGACATATGACATCTAAATCCAATTCTAAAGGCATACTTCAGGGTTTCCCTAGTTCTTTCTAGATGCAATAATCCTGATTACAAAAATAAATAACCACAAATAATAAACAAGAACATTTTACTTGTAGAATAAACTACATGGTGTGTTATACTTCTCTAAAGTGATTTGGCTTTCAGAAATAAAATAGAAAATCCCCACAGCTTGGTTGAGCTTCATGACATACAAAGACACTGAAGGATGTACCATTAGTGTTTTAACTATTACTCAACATCGCATGAATTTTATTGCTAGTCATATATTATAAATGCTCATCAGTAATAAGTTAAAAGTTGCAAATAGCAGATCTGTAAGCCAATTAGAAACAGTTTCTACCTACAGCTCTAGTGTTTTCATATGCTGTCTCTTAAGCCTGGGGTTGGTGACAGAGATGAATCACAACAGGAATCACATTGTTGTTTTCAGTGGATTGTTTAAGTAGAACTAGATGGCTCTGAGTGAAGCAAGAAAATTAAAACAGAATTAAAAAGAACTAAAAGACTCATTCTTTTCTATTAAAAATTCCTAAAACCTAAGTTTGGCATGTATACACACACACACACACACACACACACACAGACACACAGACACACACACACTTTTGTTTTATACTTTCTTGAAGTTGACATTTAAAAATTATTTTTGAAGTATCTACTACATTGACTGAGATAGACCCAAATAACTAAGATGTTAAATATTAAAAAACAGATTCCAGTCTCTGACAGCTAACATAGGATTTTTAAAATAGTTAGGCAACAGTAATGAAAGCCCTGCTATGCTAAACGAAAACTCAGACATGTCTATGTATTCCAATAGTTAAATACCTGTATGTGTACATATTATCTACACATTGGCATATCACAATTTTATCTTCTAAATAAAGTCTTGAGCAGTAGGAAATAAGAACTCAATATAAGTCTGGGTTTAAAAAAAGTCCTCATTACTGTGGTATGTGGGCAAGTGTGTAGTGTATGATGCAGAAACAAGAACAACTTAGCCTTCTTCCCGGTCCTCAGGAAAACAGCCATCATCCTGTCTGTGTTTGCTACTCTTGGACCCTTATCCTGCTGACCTGGCTTTGGTTATAGAAGTTATAAATGATCAGTGAAGATAAGATTAGATTGAAGCCTGCAAGGTGGAGAACAGATTGTAATTACATGTAAGGTTGTAATTACATGTAAGGAAATCTGAAGCACACAGAAGATGAAGGTGTGCTATGTTCTGATTATCCTTGGGGACAATCACCATTCCTGATCCAGACTGAGGAAGCAATGCACAGCCTTTATCAGCTGTGGACATTTCAGAATTGGACATAAAAGCAGATGCTCAGAGGCAAAGGAATGATGCTTTCATTCAGTGAAAAGTTTCTGAAGCTCTATGAGAACAGTACCAGTTCCCTGGTTACAGGGACTCTCTGGAAAAAGAAATGGATGGAAGAAACCTTCAGAAGGAAGAGACCATGTGGGAGAAAGATTGAACTTTAACCTGGCTCAGTACTACCCAAGAGAAATGAACAGTTTAAATCATCCTTCCAGTCCTGTTGGAGGGAAGAAACACTAGGGAATGAAATGAAATTAGGCAAAACAAATAAAAGTTTAGTGAACTTTGGCATTATCACCTGCATTTTAGCCCATTCCAACTTATTTTTGTGATGTTCCTTAAAGTGGATGCATGATTTCAACATAAATCCTGTTCTATACATCTTATCTCAATATTATCAGATTTTGAATTAAGAGGCTCTCTGATGTGTAACCCTAGTGAAAATGTATATTGTGTCTGCTGTGCAGAACTGGTTGACTAGTAAAGCATATTTTTTATGAGAAAACCATCATGTGCTAATGAGCACATTCTAAAAGCACACACACAAGAAGGTTTCTTATGACTTTAAGTTATGTAATGAACCCGAGATAATATAATTGTCTGGGTCTGCATCAGTTAAAAATAAAACACTCTCATGTTCTGAAAAGTGTTCTTGAATGGGAGTGTTGTCAGCCCATAACAAAACAGTACTGTGTACTCTTGGTTGAGAAGGGCTTCTTGTTCCCACAGATGCTCACAATTCATACCACGTGGCTTTTGAAAGTGGCTCTGTATCAAGAACATCTGTGCTTTGGGACTGGGACTTGCCATCTCGTGTTCAGGCTTTTCTCCATACCCATTCCAATACAAGTTTCAATATTTAAACAGAAGTTAGGAACTATGTAGGCAAGACAACCCAAATATACTATTTCTTCTTAGGTATTTCAGAACACCATTGAGATGGATTTAGAAGAATTTGAAAGTAAGAAGTATTAGGAAGGATGTTTTAACTTTTGCCAGTCATTGCCCTGTAGAAATGATTCTGAAAATGTTGCTTTGGGGCCAATTTTACCTAATAATGTGCTATTAAAATCATACATTTTAGATACACAACTGATGTCTACTGATGGAGAAAGTCAAGAGACTAAGCTTCTCCTTTGGAACACTTTCTGCAAAGGTTAGGGAGATGACTTGTTTTTCCACACAAGCATGAAGATCTGAGTATGGATTCCCAGCATCCACATAAAGAAATAGAACAGAGATATGAGCCTGCAATCCCAGTACTGGAGAGGGTGAGACAGAGGGATCCCCTGTTGTTTGCTAGCTAGGTAATCTGGATGTCTAGTCAGGCTCCAGGTTCAATGAGGGACCTTGGGGCAAAAATGGAGTTGGAGAAGAGTAGAGGGCAAGCAGCTATTACTAAATAAATAATCAATAATATAATTGATATATATTATATAATAATATAATATATATTATTTATAAATAAATAAATAAGAAATCAAATGGCAGCAAATACTGACTAGGCTGTGATGAAAGAGCCACAGTGATTCACTATTGGTGAGAGGACAGAATGGGTCAAATACTATGGGAATCAGTGTGAACATTTCTAAACAAGTCATACATAAAACTACCACGTGGCTGCTCTATACCACACCTTGGAATATAAATGAATAAATGGATAAATAGACACTATCTTACTACAGAAATATTTATTTATGTATGTTCATTCCTGCTCTGTTCACAATATCTGGAAAATGAAATGATCCCACATGTCTCTAAAGAGATATATACAAACAAAAATTCAATCCATCTGTAAAGAAAAATTGAATCATGATAATTTCAAGTTAATGGATGGAGCTGGCAAAATAGTATGCGGAGTGAGGTAACCCAGGTTCAGAGGGACAACAAAGAACAGACAATCATAGTATAAACTGGGACTCCTGAGGGTCCTAACCCTTTCAGGTGAACTATTGGGAACTCATGGATTATGAGGCAGAGGCCGTCATTGCTTTCAGCTGTATATCAAACAGTGGGCCTGTTTGGTCTCCAACAGATAGGTCCAACCTGTGACCACATAGACACCACTGCTGTAGTGTATGATACAGTGCAACCAAAGGCATAAATGAGGGATGAGTTGCAAGGACAGGAGGAAGGTAGAAGAGAGAGGGAGGAGAGAATAAACATGGTACACTAAATGCAGGAATGAAATCATCATAGAAGAAATTTAAGTAATAGAAAGTGAAGGTGGAGAGCAGTTGAATTACCTTGGTCAACCTCCAACCTCCACATGATTAAAGTTCATTTGCTCTGTATCCCCAGATATAGGAAGAAGCATGTATAAAAGTACATTATACAACACAAGCTTTCTAGATGATTTTAATGCATACTAATAATTTGGAACCATTTTGCTTTTGAATATTACTATATTACTTGTTCTGAAGCCCCTTAAAAATAAAAGACAACTGTGTACTGGAATGTTTATAATAGAATGCATTATGTACTATTGCTTCATTAACATGCAATAGAAAGGCTTAATTATAATTTTTATCAAAATGGTATTCATAGTTATAGATTGATCTCAACCATTGCTTTGAAAGGAAGCATGTGATATACTAAGAGATTAAAGAAGTAATTGCATATGTACAGTGTTCAGAGAAGTGCTTACAGCTGCCTGCCCCTTGGAATGAAGTTAACGATGGTAGCTTTTGAGGGGTGACTGCTCTGTGAGGGCAGTGAGGCAGCCAGCTTTATATAGACTACCTTGTGTAAATATCTAGTCTTCATGGTGAATGTAAAGCAACTTTCTAAATGTCACCGAATTAGCTGGGGATGTGTCAACAGAGCTGCATCTGCTGTCCTGTTGCAGCCATACCTGGGCTCATTTGCATAAGTGCCAAGGAAGCTAGGTGGCTTATTAATGAGTGAGGAGGAATCTTACTCTAAAATAGAAGTCTCTAGCAATATAGAGATATAGAATTTTTCTGGCTGATGATGTGATACACTTTGAGAAAAGCTATCATGGGCAGCATTTATATTTACGATGTGCTTAAATATTTCTTCCAATATCTCTTCTGTCATTAATATTGAATCTTCATAATGTAAGCACTTTAGTGCTTTTGTCTTTCTCAAGGTTCTGTTATATATCAATTTATTCAAAGAGAAGAACATACAGTTACAATGACATTTTAGTCAGTAATTTGCTGCATCAAAACATTATTACATTACAGAAAAGATCCTGTCTGTGAAAACTGGCTTTTCTATATTATAGCTAATTCCAACATTCTTTTGGGAAGAAATGTTGTAAGACAACTTTGAGGAATAAGCTTTCATTCCATGCAGCACTAATTGGTAATTCAGAGCTGTCTGAGTACAGACCAATATCAATGAAACGGAATCCAATCTCCCATAACAATTAAGGGTAACTGGCAATAGCTTAGAGTCTGAGGTAACAGGGAGAAACAGAAATTTAGGAGGTTGGTGGTCAATAACTAGTTATAAGTTTTTTTTTGTTCATGTATTCTGTGTTCAAGGGAACACTGCTACCATTTCATCAAATCTACGCATCATGTCAGACTTCTGGGTCATATAAGACTTTGGTTATGTCACCAGACTGCACTAAATCTTGATCCAGAAATCTTCTCTACAAAGCTTAAACAGGTAAATCTGAATGCTATGGAATCAGATGAATGTCACAAAAAGAGACGTATTAAAGTACTATGCTCAATGACTCAGAATGTAACTCTACTAAATAAGTCACTGCAAAGTAAATATGCAATGTCTCCCTAAAGTGGTAAGGGCCCCTGTAACAATTGACCAGCCTCCTAATATGAAGATAGAGGTATGGAAAGAAGAGAAATATTAGAATATGTACAGGAAGACCGTTGTGTGTACATCATTGCGAATGCTGTGTTCATAAGACAAGGAATGCCTGAAACCACTGTAAGTGAAAAGGACAAGGAAAAATGCTCCTTAGTCATTGGAAGAGAACTAGACTTATACGCTGTGGAATAATGGAATAATAAAGCTATGATCATTTAATCATTGAAGTTTGTCACCCTTTGCTATAGCAGCCCTGGAACACTCATACAATATGTTAATGGGGATAATGGAAAATGCGGTAGTCTCTGGTTCTGAAAAGATTCTCAAAGCATTAATTCACAAGTACTAAGAAAGCTGGTGCCAATTTCACCACGAGAAAGGCTAAGAAATGACCCACTTTATGTTGCTCAAACCCAGAAACTGGAAATGCAAGTCCCATCTGTGGGAGGGACAAGGAAAGCTGCAACTGAAGACTATATGGGAGGTACACAGAGAGACTCAAGCAAGATGAATCATACAGACAAAAATAATCAGCTTAGCCATGGGGCTAAGGAGATGAGGACCTTTGAGAATTTTTCGAGTCCTTGGAATAGGACAACAGTCATTTAGTTACTCCCCTAAGAAACTGAAAGTAGGATTATGAAAGTTATGGGATAACTGAGGTACCATAGACAGAGAGATGACTTTTGCTTTTGTTTTTGGCAAGAACTCATATAGCTCAGGTTGGTCTCAAACTATGTAGCTGAGGATGACCTTGAACTTCTTATCATTCTGTCACGTCTCTGAAGTACTGGGATGGTGGATGAGCACCACTATGCTGTTTTTGGTATTTCAAGTGTTTAATCATTGCATTTATTTTCTGTAGACAGGGCATGGTGGGAATGAGGAAAATCATGGAACAGCCGTTGTATCTTCCCAACGGTCTGATTTGGCAGGACTTAGGAAAGATGAAGTTAAGCCGGAATATGTTCGTTCCATCTAAATTTTTTGACTTAGGAGACAATTTTAGGGAGACTAGAACTGAAATAGCTGGCTTTGTTGGAAGGACAACAACACTTGGCTCCACGCAGGGAGTGTCATTTAGTTCATTTTACAAGGACACATGACTAGCACGTGCATGACTGCTTCACTCTTCAGCACCGAACACAAAACAAAAAAGCTTTGGATTTGTAGAATAATTATTAGCCCCTAATCTGGAATAAATGAAAAACCGTTAAAAGCTAATTATATATGTGAAAATCATTCTGGCGATTTATTTAAATGTTTAATTTTCAAAATTGTCAATATTTTCTAAATCATTTTGTTATTTACTTTCAAACTATACCTTATAGGTTTGTAAAAATCCACTTAGTATTTAATTATTTTCTTACAATATGTTAATTAGGGAAGTAATTTTTATTTTTAAATAAATTGTACTTCTGAGCTATTTTTCTATTTCTAATCCAAACACAATAATTTTAATAGGGAATATAAAATAAATGAGCCCAAGTTCTCCTTATTATTACTGACAGAGTCACACGCTAAACTAGTGCATTAAGGGCAATGCTTCAAGTTAAATTGTCCCAACTGTAATTGGACATTTTTGAATTCTTGATAAATATATCTCTGTCTAGCAGAATACATGTATTATTGTATAACAAATACATTATAATATCAATTTTTGTCTGTTTGTGAGAAAACAATATAATTTAATAGGTTTTTGATGGACAGCATTGTGAAATCAACATAGAGTTGATTAAATCTGTAAAATTGTATAGATGAATATTTATTTTCCATTACTTAAAAGAATCTCACATTGGAAGTCCCAGATATCCTATTTCCCTTAATAGTCTTAGATATGCAAGGCCAAATGATATGTTAATAAATGAAAATTAAAAGTTTGTAAGTATTCATGAAAACTCTGAATTTTAAATAATGATATGCATACCTAGTCATACAGCCACACCCCCACACACTGTGACACAGCCACACACACCACATACCTCAGATTGCTGCAATGAATGAGTAATGTTTGCTGTGTGTTTTGATTGTTACATTGCAGGTCCCAAAATGAGACTGATTTTAACTAGGAAATGCAGTATTAAAGAAACTCCTGAGATTTTTAAAGAATTGGAGCACGTGAAAAATATTGTTTTAATAGTATATTTTTCTACAGAAAACAGTTACATTCCTAACTCTTTGAATTCACAATGTCCCATTTAAACTGTGAACTTTTTTTTCTTTTAAGAATTTAGGTCAAGGGCTATTTAGAAAATCAAATAAGGACATTAATTCCCCTGCAGAATTGTCACTAGTTGTGCAGTGAACTGGTTTTTGTAAATGTTGACTGGATGGCATACATCACATCAACTTGGATATTTTAACATCAGTCCTCCTTCTAATTGCACATTATGAATATTTCAAAAGAGTAGCATCACTTCACACCTGATTTGATGTTGCTTTTTGGTGAATTTCCTTTTAGCTATAAATAATTTATATTGAAAAGAAAGTTGGTTAATAAGTCAGAAATTCAAACCCCAATTTCCACCCTAAAGTTTTTAGTGTATTGAAAAACTAAGTTTAAAACAAAACAACTGAAAATTTGTATAAGAATGTATCATATTGAAAGAACCATTCCAAGACAAAACAAAATATGATAATATATGCCATATATTCAGAAACAATGCTTTTTTAAAAATAAAATGAAATTTTGCCATTGGATTTAAAAAGTCTAACTGTTTATCAATATATTTCTTATAAAGTTAAGGACTCCCAATCATCAATAGTCAAATTATATTTTATCAAATATTACCACAGGTATATATTTCTTCTAAAGATAACCTCTCATCAAACACATTACCTTGTTGCTTAAAAGTAGATATATTTTCGTCAATATCTACATTTGTATTGATTTCCTGGTGAACTGACTTGAATGATGAAGTAGCTATAGATGTAGATTGATCACAGTTTGTCTACAGTGCTTTCTGGGTGCCAGACCCTTTGAAGTTATTTTCTCATGTGGCAGTTCATCCTCACAGCAACCCACAAGATGGGTATGAATATCATCCTCCTTAACACACAGGTATTAGGTAACTAACCCCTGAGGTTACAGACCTGTGAAATAACAGACTCTTAGCACAGACTGATCCTTCTTGAGTCTATGACCTAGATCATAGTACTAGAATCCAAGGTTTTAAAGTAGCAACTATATTAAGTTATCCACTCAAAGACTCATAACTAAAATACTGATTTTTCTAAATTGGTATAAAAACAGAAAATGAAGGCAGTGTCTACTTGGAAACTAAGGGAACATATTAAAATTTTGGCTTTACATTTGCAGAAGTTATTCAGCAACCTGTTTAGGAGTTCGTGGTTTCAGGAGCATTGGCAGTAGGAAAAGAGAAGGAGAAGGGGTGGAATTAAAATCTCTTATGACCAACAGTTCAAACCAACAAAATGTGTTACTGCCTTAAATCAAAACAGAAGAAAATTGTCTTAGAGTCTGTTTCAATCTTGGTTTCAGATGCCTTGCAGTAAATCATTTATGTCAGATCTGATAGTTTAAACAGTTCAACTGTTTTCAGTTCTTTCAAATCAATTGGAAACAAACTCTACAGGTAAGGGTTAATCAATAAATATGTCATCTGCCATCACAGCCAAGGATCTGGAAGATGGAGACAGCTGGCACTATTCATCTTTCTGTGTGTGAACTCTGCAAGGCGGAAACCATAAAGAGGTTTCCATTGCCTGCAAGTTCGGCAGTTCAATGAGGCTGCCAGGTATCCAGGGAGCTGCACTGTACCATGTTCTGGGGTTGCTTTTGGATACCAAAGGGAAAGCAGGTGCATCTGGGAATCATTCTACAGAGTAAAAATGTCCTCATTCCAGTAATTATAGTCATCTAATTAAGTATGTACTCTTCTCCTAATTCTTTACCTCACAGTTCACTTCTCAAAGATGGTCATTATTTATTTATACTGCTCTATGGCTGCAAGCTGTTAGGTTCTGATTTGTTCATAATTACAGTCTTTTAAGCGGTAGTATTATAGAAATATTAAACATTTTGATTTGCTACTTCAAGATAGTACCATAAACCTTGTTAGAAGCACAAACAACTGAGGAAACACACCTCAAAATCATTCTGCTTTTGCTAGCTCTACAGAAAACATTTCGTTGCATCAAACTCACCAAATGTGTGCTAGAGGTCCTCCTAGCATCCATAGTAAAGAAATAGAGACCTGTTTGCAAAAACAGATCTAGTTTGGAATCTCTCAAGTACACATAATAAGGTATAAGCAATTTTGGTTCCCTTTGTTGCAAATTTTTGAATTCAGTGGTTTTAGAGAATTTCGCTTTCATAAACAGCTCCAAAAGTGATTTAGATTAGCATTTGCAACGTGTTAAGTGTTAAAAAGTAACTCAACACTTTGATTGGCTGTACTTTTCTGTGATAGCCTTTGTCTGTAGTAAGAGGAAGCTTTCTTGGTGAGGGGTGAGAATTACACTTATATCTGGCCTGCACCCAAGGCTCTCAAGGATCATTGTGCAACAGGGGTCAGAAAATTGTAAGGGTAAGAGCCCGAGGATCAGGGAGCTTGCTGTGGGATTGTGTCTTCTAGTAATACCAGAGAGTATGTCCATAAAGTCTCACCGACCTGACTGTCTAAATACAACCTGAATAAGACAACAACAACAGGCATTCGCAAAACAGACACCAGGAAAGACCATGAGACATCACACCTACACAAAGAACTACTAGCAACTAAGGAATGCCAAAGGTGGGAAAAATAGTCATTCCTAGGAAAGAGTATACCAATTAGTTGTCTAATATCAAAGGACAGTGCTGGAAATATTCATATAAGTAGCATTATGTAGACTGAGCAGGCTGTGTTTAGGAATATATGTATTTCCATATAAACATGTTATAGTGATTAATGAAAAAAGAAGACATAAATGTGAAAGAGATCAAAGAGAGGTATATGGCAGGTTTTGGAGGGAGGAAAGGGAAGGGGCAAATGATGTAATTATAATCTAGAAAATCAAATAAATAATTTTTAAAATGCTACTGAACACTTAGGCCTTGGTGGTGGCCAACAAGCAAAGTGCATGCTCCTGGTTGTTGTCTGAGACTCTGTAACCACCAAAGGAGGTGCCCATGAGGGTATCCAATCAGAAAAGTGAAGGAGTGTGTGTGAGCCCATGTGAATAGCCAATCAGAAAGGTATGAAAATGGCTACTGAGTTGAAACTATGTATAGTACTTTTAGCTCAAAAAAACTTTTCTCCTTACTGATAATACCTAAGATAGATAGATAGATAGATAGATAGATAGATAGATAGATAGATAGATAGAAAGAAAGATAGATAGATAGATAGATAGATAGATAGATAGATATAGAATGTGTGTGTGAGAGGGCTCTGGCTCTGGTAACATTGAAAGTGTCATCTGTCTAGATGAAAATGGAAATACTTTACATTATTAATTTGTGACACCCCCAGATCTGTATACATGATGTTTTGAATGTGTAGGCTATTGAATATCCATAAGCACGCAAGAGACAACTGTCCCATTTCAGTATAAAGTGATGTCTTGAATTCTGTTGGATTCCACAGGAAAATACAACAGGCAGGCTCAAAGTACACATATTTCTGGCAAGTACTATGTGAAGATAGGATTACTAATGGCCCTATTGGGGCTCCCCAGATGTTCCCCAGATGGAGGCTGTGGAGTCATTCCTGGGTATCACTTTATCAGGTGAAAGTGGTCAGCCTCATCCAGAATCCTGCTCTCAACAGCCCTGGAGTCTCTGCAGTACTCACTGTCAGTAAATGTCCCCACCTGAAAGCCCTTCACTTCTCTTTAAAAGTACCGTCAATTACTGAAACCAGAGACTAAGGACACACCAAAGGAGACATTTTCCCTTCATTGCTGGCTTCAAGTCACTCCAGATTGGGTAGTTAATCTCTCCTGCCATTGAAGTTGTGTGTGCATTAATCAATCCTATTTGTCTAAATGGGGTTCCTGCTAAAAATCAGGTTTGCTCCAAAGGGTAAATGCTCAAAGGGGAAGGCAATAGACACTACAGTATTGAAAAGCGTTCTAGGTGTAATGTGAATCAGGGGCTTACATGAAACAGTTTCTCTTGCAAACAGCTTAGGGCTACTCATTCCTGTGCTTTTTATCATCAACAAAACTAAGATGATTTCTTTATTTTAAGATAGTCTCTCCCTCTCTCTCTTTCTCTTCCTCTCTCCCCTCCTGTGTGTGTGTGTGAATTTGTGCGTGAAGGTTTATATCATTTTTCTTAAATATGTAATATACTTTTACCATATTCAGCCTCTTTGTCTTCTTTTCACAGATAGTACCTCATCTGCTTTCATGTTATATATGCAAGTTCATGTAAATTATTTCATATATATGTGCGTATATATATAAAATCTGTAATTCACATTTGAAAGACAACATGAGATATTTTTCCTTTTGAGTCTGTCTTATTTTGCAAATGTGATGGGTTCCTTTTCAATCCATTTTCCTGCATACAATCTCATTTTGCCCATTTATTACCAATGGCCAATGTATAGAATCAGCTGAGCTGTGTATAAACAGATGAATGGATGGGAAAGTGAGGCCCATGTGCAAAATTTATCCTTATTTTTCAACTCAACTCAGTTGTTTCCTCAGGCAAAGAGGGCAGAAAGACTTTTCAACATCTTTTCTATTTTGCACTAAGGCTGTATCTCTTTGCCTCTCAAACTATCTTTAAAATGTAGGTCAAGGTTTCCACCATGCATTGTGAGTCACGGCACACTTTTACTAAGCATGTCCTTGTGCGTCCTCAGAGCATTGTTTAGAAAATTACTCTTACTGCATATTTCCTCTCTTATAGCACCTCTGGGAATACTGCCATGAGGAACTGGAAGGGTAATGGCCCATCTTCTTCCTAGAATTCTTATGGAACGATTTTAAAAGTATATTTAATGAGCAAACAAATGCCAATTTGTACACACCAAAATATTTTCTTAGTGGGAGCAAATCCCACATTCCTTCTGATGTTACTTCTGACCATACATCAGCTGTGACAGAGGTCTGCTGACCTGTCAGGAAAGCTGCTGAGTCATTTTCTCCCTCATGGTCCAGAGGACACTCCTGGGGCTTCTTCATTTTAGACTTTTAACAGCTCAGTGATTTGCTCTCACATTGCAAGGTACTGCAGAAAGAACTTTCTCTCTTTATGTGCAAAAGTCTTTCCTAGGAATTGTTTTGTCTGAACTCTCTCTCTCTCTCTCTCTCTCTCTCTCTCTCTCTCTTCCCCTCTCTCTTCCTTCTTTTTTCCTCCCTCCCCTCCTCTTCCTCTCCCCCCCCCTCCTAGAGAGTCATACTGGAAGAAATCATAGTTGACCTATTACATATCATTTTATTATTTCCATAGACATTCCCATATTTCCTTTTTATAATACGACTTGGGTGCCATTTGTACTAGTTAATTGACTTTGGTGCCTGCCTGATCCTTTCAGTAACTGCATCCTCAGTAATAAGGGTTCTTTTGGAGATCCACCTTTTTGTTTCATCCCTAGGCAAGCATTCCCAATGATACTCTGTAACAACTCTGACTGTCTAGAATAGCATTTGTTAATGATAGGTAATGGGACTGGGCACAATGGATTCACATCTTAGAGTGCACAACATACACTGACAAGCCCTGGAAGAGAAAGAAGAGACTTACCTCCCTAAGAAGGCAGAGAAAGCACTGGGCTTATTTACACAGCAATTCCACCCCTAAAGAAAGGAAGCTTGAGGGTTTCGTCGGGGGAGCTTACACATATGACTACAGGAAATCATCTCACAGGTGGCTGTCTCTAAGGGTTCCCTGCCAGGGATGCTCAGCAAGCCAAGTTTTAAGCTGTAACTTAAGGAAGAAAGGTGGCAGGCCCATTCTGGGGATGCTTTAGCTCAGTGTCATAGAATGGATGTTTATTTGATAGGTAAGCAGAGTGAAGAGGAATGTCTCTGAGCATGCTCAGGCTGTGAGATAAAGTAATTGAGAATTCAAAGAAATGCTTCTTAGAAGAGCATTAGTTGGGTCCAAGGCTAGTTTATTTTTAGTAATCATCTTGTGCTTGGCGGTTGTTCCTCAAATCAAGTAAGTGAAACCTAGAACTGCTAGCAGCCATATCCGAACACTGTTAGACAAGGGTCATACAGCATGTGAAGCCTTGATGTAGAGACACCGAGAGAAACTATGGGGCAGGAAAGTCCATGTCACCAGTTTAGTTTAATGAGGCATTTAGCTACCCCTTATTTATGTGCTCAAGTCACCTCTAAGCACATCAAGCTGATACAGGATTGATTCCAATGAAAGTGAAGTCATGTTAGCACCTTTACTCTGGATTTTCCCCTATTAAAACGGTTTCTATGAAACTACACTTTTTCTTGTGCCCTTTGCACAGTCCTCTAAACTCAAGAAAGAGAGGTCAAAGGGTAAACCAAGCTCACGATTTTGAAGCAAGGTACTCAGTCTGCTGTTCACTAGCAATGTGCAGTGTATCCCGATAGCTAAGGTTGGGCTATTTCCACAAGATTGCTTCCTACATCAGGGTACAAAGCACAGGTGTCATCTAAGAAATAAAAACACATTTGTTTTCTCAAATACAAAGTTTGTATCTTGTAAAGCATAATCATTTAAACAGTTTTGCTAATTTTTTAACCTTATAAAGGTGAGTGTTTTATCCGCATGTTATGTCTGGGCATCATGTGCAGGCCTAGTGCCAGAGAAGGCCAGAGGAAGGCATATGACCAAAACTGGAGTTAGCAATGGTTATGAGGCACCATGCTGGGTGCTGAAAACTGAACCTGCTATTTTGTGAGAGCAAACACTCTTCACCAGTGAGCAATCTCTCCAGTTCCAACAACCACTGTAAGAGCCAAGTTTGTTTAGGTTTGGCTTAAGGAATAAACTGAGAAGTTTTCAGCTCACCGTTAGCAATGCACAGTGCCATGCACCGCACAGTTTCTATTGCCCACCTTAAATCCAGTTTTATTACTTTGTGCATTTGTGTAATTAAATATTAATTTCAGCTCTTTTGTATTATGAGAATGTTTTTCAAATAAGCATGCGAAAAATACATGAAGTGGGAAAAAAACGAATGACTAAGCACTCTTCCTGCAGCACACTTGCTGGCTGCGCTTTCTGCTAAACTTTCTATAGAACCTTTTGAGGACTCATAAGGCAGAAATGAGTAACAATAAGTCTATCTTTTA
The DNA here is from genome assembly GCF_018167655.1 of Microtus oregoni. Classification (NCBI taxonomy): domain Eukaryota; kingdom Metazoa; phylum Chordata; class Mammalia; order Rodentia; family Cricetidae; genus Microtus; species Microtus oregoni. The sequence continues at coordinate 36,084,650 of NW_024543060.1, read as the reverse complement.
ACAGAACACATTGAGATGCTTTGATAATATGCCCCCTCCCCAAAAGAAACATGCAATGTCGTTACTGAGGCACAAGAGGATTCTGGCCCCTTGATTCTACTGCTAAGTGATGGAGATAATACAGAATCCTGACATGGAAAACAAACAGCCATTTGGCCAGTTTGATTTCTGAGGAAGTCAGCATCAGGAAAACTGCTTTTCTAATTTAACTCTCTCCCCTCCTTCCAACATATTGTTTGTTTGTTTTTTTTCTTTTTTACCCAACTTGGGAACCATCTTAACCAGTAGCTAGAATGTTGGGGAACTGTTTTTTTGCAGGGGGATATGTAACCACTAAAGTAGAATTTCTTCTCTCTTGTCAAACTTTTATTTTATATATACTGGAGGGTATTTGAATTGACATATAAATGTGCATAATTCAGGAGTAGTGTAATGATTTAATATAGTATATAATAATTATATTGTTCATCTTTTTTCCCACTGATTTCCATCAGCCACTGTTTAGCTTAAGAATGTAGTTCATGGACCACAAGCTGACCTCTGGCCCTGCTAATTACCCATGTGTGAGGAAGACTATACAAAACAGAGCCTCACTGTGTGGATAATAGTTTAGCAGGTTCACCTCAGAAGAGGTTATGGGTATCGTTTTTGAAGACTGTCCAGTTCAGAATAAAGACATATTTCATGGACAGCTGTGAGTCACTGTGTGAATACTGAGAGCCTCACCCAAGTCTTCTGCAAGAGCATCAAGTGATCTTAACTGCTATGGCATCTCTCTGGCCCCTCTTAGAGCTTCTTACTTCTAGCTATAATTGAGGCAGTGACATCTATTTAATAAGGCCCCTTCTATTTTAGGATTAGATGGGAAAGTACTTGATATGCATTCAACAATGCCTTTATTGTCTATAAAAAATACTATGCAATGTTTTCTAACAGCTTTGCTGCTTCTCAGCAATTCACAGACCTCTCTGCCATAGTAACGAACTCCCGTGTTAAGATATTTGCTCTAGTGAATTGTGTTCATATAGATCTTTTCTATATTTAATTAATAGTTTATGCTTAGAATTTAGGAACAGTATCAAGATCAATATCATGTCTGACTTAGCATAACTTCTCACTGTGTAAGGCAAGTCACATTGAATCTCCTATGCATCCATATAGCTAACATTTGTTTCACATCTGTTTTGGTTGAGATTGCTTTTGACACTTTAAACACATTGATAGGAAAAGAAAAAATAAACTCAGCTTTTTAGAAAGCTTAGCTCTTGTTTGTAATTGGTTATTTCTTCCATTGGAACTTGTGAACTAATTAATGATTTTGTCAAATAATAATTATGTTAGACTTAGGGGTCATCTTCAAGGGGTTTGGCTTCTTATTGGTCAGACAAAAATTTGTTTCTCTCAATCTCGATTGTGTTAACATTCATAAAGTTGGCCGTGGTGTATCTTTCATTCCCTTCCTCTACATGTTTGCAATACATCAGCATGCACACAGTGAATAGGTATAGATGAGGTAAATACTCACATATATAAAATAAAATAAATTTGTAAAATGGTGGCAAACAGTTATGTCAAATAGAATAGATTATAACATAGGTTTGATGCACACTGGGAGTAAGGTTAATAGAGCTGTTTTGTCACATCTTGTCACCAAATGAAGCTTCCAGTACTGGCTAGAGTTACTTCTAATTGAGCTGTTGGCCAAAGAGGAACACTCAAACAACTCAGGCTGTTGCCAGGGCTATACTTTGCTCTTAAAAATTTGACTGCATGGTTCTACTGCTGAAGATAGCACTGACCCAATTCATTGAGTACGGGGAATTCGAGCTGGTACCCACCAAGAGCTCTCACCACTATGGACTATTGTCCTTGGAAGATACTCACACGCTACCGAAAGTGAAACCTAAGCCAGCCACAAACCCTTTGATCTACAATGGTACCCTGCCTGTAAGATACGTGGGTACAATGCTGGCACAAAGCTTGTGGGGGTAACTAGCCAATATCTTATATGATTTAACGCTGACGTCTTAAGATGGGAACCAATACATGACACTGCTTGGATGACCAAGGACCTGAGGTTAGGTAACCCAGGGACCAGGGGAAAACCAATGAGTACTGTTTTACTAAAGGAACATAACAATAAAATGTCTCCTAATGAAATTCTGCTATTCTCATACATCAGTGCCTTGTCAGCCAACATCAGAGAATCTTCCTCTTGCAGCAGATGGGAACAAATACAAGAACCACAGTTAGACATTATACACAGAACGAGAAACCTTGGAGCACTCGGCCCTAACCCGGATGTCCTCATCAGATTCATTCCTTCAAGGCTCAGGGAACTCTGCTGAAGCGAAGGCAGAAAAGGTGAAAGATTCCGGGGAATGGAGGACAACAAGAATACAAAGCCTTGTAAACAAAGCAGGAACAACCCATATTGGAACTCATAGAAACTGAGGAGGCGTGCATAGGCCTGGACAGGTCTGGACCACATGGGGTCTGTCGTGGTTTAAAAGAAAATGGCCCCCAAAGAGAATGGCACTATTAGGAGCTATGACTTTGTTGAAGTGGGTGTGGCCTTGTTGGAGGAGGAAATGTGTCACTGTGGAGGTGGGTTTTGAGGTCTCATATATATATATTCCAGTCACACCCATTGTTTCAAAGTACTTCCTGTTGCCTATGAGTCAAGATGTAAGAACTCTCAGCTCCTGCTATAGCTTGCTGCCATGCTTCCCACTATGATTACATGGACTGAAACTCTGCACTGTAAGAGAACCACCACAATTAAATGTTATATTTCATAAGAGTTGCTGTGGTCGTAGTGTCTCTTCACAGCAATAGAAACACTAACTAAGACAGCGTCCTTGAACTAGAAGAAGAAATTAATACATGCCTCCATCCCTAACTCAGAAGCAATCTTGAACTGATAAACACTTGCAAACGAAATTTTTATTTTCTCCAAGGGAGTTGCACTAGAGAAACACACTTAAGGGCCGGATGCATGCCAAGCAGTAAATGACCAACAGAAAATGAACTCAACAATGTCTTTGGAGGTTTCTTGTTTCATAATGTCATTTCAGGGTTTTTTTTATTGTATAAAGGCTGGTTTTGTGTCAACTTGACACAAGCTAGAGTTATCTGAGAGGAAGGAGCCTCAGTTGAGGAGATGCCTCCGTGAGATTCAGCTGTAAGGAGTTTTCTCAATTAGTGATCAATGGAGGAGGGCCCAGCCCATGGTGGGTGGTGCCATCCCTGGTTTTATGTCCTGGGTTTCTACAAGAAAACAGGCTGAGCAAGCCAGTAAACAACTCCTCTATGGGTTTTGCATCAGTTCCTGCCTGTAGGATTCCGCCCAATTTGAGTTCCTGTCCTGACTACCTTCAGTGATGAACAGCAATGGTAAAACAAAACTCAATAAAGCCCTTTTCTCCCCTTTTTGGTTATGGTGTTCCATTGTAGCAATAGAAACCCCTAACTCTGAAAAATTGCATTTTATTTATTGTTTAACACTAAGTGTGCTTTACATATATATTATGGTTTTTATCTTATTATATTTTATTTCATTTTATTATTATCTGATAGACACCTGTTTGCTTGTGAACAAAAGGGGTTGAATCTGGCTGGGAAGAGAGGTGGCAATTCATTGGGAAGAGCAGAGGGAGGGGAAACCATACTAGAGTACACTGTGTGGGAAAAAAAAATCTGTTTTCAATAAAAAATCTATCATGTATGATAAAATATGCAAAGATGATAAAATTAACATACTTTAAATGATACCTCTAGGAGGTTAGTTAGTGTGCTTAAGGTGATCTTTTTACTATATGCATCTGTACATGAATATTAAATCATCATATTATACATATTAAATATGTACAATTAAATTTAAAGAGCCCCCCCAAACAAAAAAATAAAAATCACAAAGAGTAAAGAAAAAACAAAATAAAAGCCGGGAAAGGGGGAGCCCAGGTCTGCAATGGTCTACCATAAGCAGAGGGCTGAAATGCATCTAACAAACAAGGAGGGGGGTGGTTCTGGAACCATAACAGAACACATACATGTAACACATCTGTGGATGATGTACCGAATCCACCAAACTTACTTCAGTGTCAGAGTCTTAATTTTTTTCTCACTTCCTTCATTCAGTCTTCTGTCTATGAAGCTAACACTATCGGTTCCATAGCCCAGCCTTAGCAATCTGACTGGCTACATCACCCTCAGATTGCATCGCAATTTATTTTAACACATCTAAGTGCTCACCCTGAAAATTAGTTTAAGTTTGGGATCCACAACTTGATTATCTTCAAAATGAAGCATTTTTCTGACTTCACCTTATATTTTTCCTCTGCCTTCATTACCCCCCCCCACCAAACACACACATTGTCAATATGAGATGTCTGTTAATGGATTTGGAAGGGCAGAAGGCTGCTTTTCTCCTTCTGAGGGTCATCCCCAGCCCTGCAGGAGCACACAAAGTTTGTGTGTTCAGAGTCTGAAACCCATCAGGGCATCAGCAAATACCTCCTTAATTTTTTTCTCTTCTCCTCACTCAAACCAGTCCTCATTATTAATAGATATCTATTGGCATTTGTATGAAATTCTGAATTAGAGATCATAGAGTTTACTTTTGATTAGGGGAGGGAAGCCCACAGCCAGCATTTTCCTGTAGAGAAACAGAGATTAGAACTTGAAGCACTCTGAAAACTTATTATTTTGACATGCAGTCTAAGGACACCCAAAAAGATTGCTTCAATCTTGAAACCCAGTGAAAGCAAAGAGAATGCCTAACAGTAGGCGCAAGAAAGAGACTGCTTCAGAGAACCCCATCCATTGGGACTGGGTAGCCACTGATGTCTATCAGATTCAGTTTCGGCAAACCAATCTGGGTCTTGGGAACCGAGCATTTACTCAGGAGCTCTTTATGACTCTTGCGGGAATGAGCAAGAAAATACATGTTTAAAAACGTAATATGTATGTGTACCTAAAATATCACCCGACAACGTAAATGCAGTCTATAGTGTGCCTTAGGCACAGTCTGCAAAATGCAATTTCAAGGGTAAGAAATCTTTCCTAACAGGGAAAAGTACCCCCCTCCCTTCTTACTGCATCTGGAAATTGATTTATGAGATCATAACCCCAGCGTTTAAAATGAGAATTTCTGGGAGGAGGTATCTCATTAGAACACATGCTTGATGCTAACGTTTTCTATTACTAAGAGGTCAAGGGTGGGAGGAAAGAAAAGAGCAAAAACACTTAGCAATAAATAGCAAGTTCAGGGGAGGAAATTCCATTTTCAAAATTCTGTAAAGACCTGGATATGTGTATTGATAGTATAACTCAGCTGTGATGGAGGCAGATTTAAAGAATCTTTCTGCTTTGTTGTCTTTTGTTCCTCATCTTAGAGGCTAGCAAAAGTAAATCCTGAAACCAAAAAAAAAAAAAAAAAACAAGCAGAAGCATATGAACACATTAATTCAAAGTTGAGAGGAAAGTCCAGAGGTCCGAAACCCTCTAAAATCGGCCCAAGACAGGGAGTTAGAAAGAACTGATAAAAGTTTGCTAGCATTTTTGGGATAATGGAACGTTTGTTTAAGTCTTCAGAGTTTCAGTGTTTCCATGTCTGTAAGGAGAGGGTGTATTAGAAAGAGTCTGGACATTAAGTCATGGAGTGCTGTACAAAGTGAGTTGATCTGTTCACATTAAATGTGACGTTGTAGTGTAAGAGAATCAAACAGTTGTAACCAATATTCGGAACAAGCATAATTTGTAGAACGCAATTCACAGAGCAAACATTTCCTCCTTTCACAGGCCTTTCAAGCTGTCGAGTGGACTAGAGTTTTCTCCTGTCCATACATGAAAAAAGACAGTTATAGGAGTTGGTAGAATGCAGGCCAAAGGATTAAGTTCCCTGTAAGTACAAACTGGTCTCATTTGAGTTCTTAAAATGTTGAGTTTCGTGTATAGACATGAATCCATACCATTTCTTTTGTAGGAGGAGGGAACGTGGGCCTCCTTCCATTGTGATTATTCACCTGCACTCACACTGATGCCTTGTGTCTCTGAAGGCGAAGTTTCTTGAATTCATAAGCCATCTTCATCCTAGGTCTGATTCAGCCAAGTTCAAACTCACTTTTTCACTGGTGTGGGAATCCCTGCCTCTACATTGTTAGAGAGATTAATACCAAATACAGGGAATATTCCTCTATCTCTTCAATTTCTATACTTCCACAATCATCAGGACCCTTTACCTTCCTCCATCTTTGGAGGTCTATTCTGTACACGACCTCTACTGTGACACTTTCTTACTCATGGTCTTACTCATCTGTCTTTTCCCCTGACACATTCTCTAAACTCAATGAAGCATCTACGTTTGTTACTGTAACTGCTGGTGGCCCATCTGCCTTCTGTAATTCTCAGGTAAGGTTAAGACTCGATTACCTAAATTTCCAGCTGCAGAGGACACATTTGAGGCCCTCTGTGTTGCCCCTTGGAAGTTATGGTAAAAAGAACTCTCTCCCATACTCTTAAGCAGATCTAAGGGTTCAGTTTAGATTCAGCTATCTGCTGTTTTAGGGGAAAAATAAAAATATTTATGTATATTTAAATTTTCAGAAAGAAAAACAGAAAAAAGTGCAAGTATACATAGTTTTGGAGGAAGAATTTAGAGGTCAACATACAAGGCTTCATCAATTCAACATGCTTTATGGTTTTCCAAACATTTATAAACTTACTTATCTTTACCCACCTTTATGATGCAACCAGCAATACTGCATCCTCATATCCAAGTAAACCGAGGCCCAGGCAGGCCAAGAAACTGGCTGAAGACCACAAAGCCTGTAATAGCCAAGATTCAAGATTTGGGCTATCTGGCCCAGTATACTGGCCCTTACCCATACTTCTTCTCAAGGCTACTAGAAGCCCAAACAATGAAAAAATGAGAAAGTACACTTCTTATCTAGATATTGGAGAGTCAATATTTTACCCTTCTCTTGCTACCACTCTCAAATCCCGAGCTTCCCCCAAAAGGCTGGCCTCTCAACTAACAGATCAGAGCATACTATTTCAATTTAAACCTTTGAGGGTTCTCAAATTATGGATCAGACCCACATTTCTTAGTGAAGCATGGGTATAGATAGATGTTGGCAGATTTTCTTTTAACATTCCAAATTCCATTCCCATAACAAATGTTCTTTATCACACAGACACACACACACACACACACATACACACACACACACACACGTTGAGTTCGTTTTGTGTGTGCATTTCTAGGGCTGATTACTTGATTGCTTTCCAGATTTTGAAAGTAAATCCTTATTGTTGAAGGTTCTCTCTCTCTCTCTCTCTCTCTCTCTCTCTCTCTCTCTCTCTTTCTCTCTCTCTCTTTCAATAAGATTCTGAGAAATGACTTGGATCTGACCTTAAAGCCACCTCCCTGAGGAATACCTCCCATACTACTGTGTAAGGTGCTCTGAGCTGCTATGGAGAGAATCTATCAATGTTCTTAGCCAACTGATGCCTGTGAACTACAGCAATGACCAGCGTTATAAGATATAACCTAAAGTTGCAATAGTAGTACTTATAATTCGGGAGTAGCCAACACCCATGTAATTGGACTTCAAGTCTTCTCAATAAGAATGAGTTCATGTCTGGTTCTTCTGTAAAGCTAGCCAACTGCATGTGGCTGCTGAGGTCATGGAATCTAGAGGAGACTCTAATAGTACCATTTTTTAAATCAGAATAATTTTTAACTGCATTTTTAATGCTTATTTTTATATCCATAAATAAATGCACCTCTGAGCCATCACTGGAGAAACTTACTTTTGTACCAAATAGAGACCATTATAGAAACCCATAACTGATCAAAATACAGAGAAGGATGGTAAGATCATATGTCTCTGTCACCATCCCTAAACCTAAGCTCAGGGAACATCTCCGAAGAAGGGTAGGACTGAAAGCATCAGAGGACCAGGATATCTGGTCCTAGGTTGTTTTCTCTACATAAGACAGAGAAACCACACCCATGAAATTTCAACAACATGACTGCCTAACCTGTGTAGTTCTAACACCAGTTGCAATGCAAACCAAGATGGGGAGTTCTCAAATGGTCCTGCCCCTAGATGAACAGCTATCAGCAATAGATGACTTCAGAGAGATGGAAATCAATCTCCCTGAAGGATGAGTCCCCTAATTAGCTACCCAATACAAACTTGTCAAAAAATATACAAGCAATGGTAAACGTTTGTTTTATAAACTCATCAATTCCAGTTTGTGTTACTCTTGGGTATGTGAATATTTTTTCCTTATGTTTTAAAAGACTCCAATGAGGAGTTTTGTTTTCTAGAAATAAAATAAGTGGGGTACCCTCACATGCCAAATGACCCACAGTTTGCTCAGGTGCAGTGAGCTGAACACTTATATAAAGAAGAAATATTTTTAAGAAATTCCAGTTCATAGTCAAAGAAGAAATGTCTTGACATGTTAATAATTCTTTGGTTTGGCTTCCAGAACATTTTGTAAAGTCTATCATCTGGATTCCCAGAGAATTCTTAACAATTAAAAAAAAAATCCATGTGTTTTCTTAGATCCTTTTAAGCCTACCTAGATAAATAAATAAAATAATGGTTTCTTTGATGTCACCTTATCAAGGGATTAAATTTCCTCTAACCAAATGAATCATTTCCATCTTTTCGACAATGTAGCAAAAGGAGTAAACCGCCTGCCTTTGACTTTCCCATGCTTATGTGTACTTACCTAAACCACACATCTGTTCTGTAGTCTCTAATAAAGGGACCATATGCCCCATGACTCACATATAAGAAGAGAGTATTCTAAAACAAACACAACAAGGTGAATTTAGGAGATAAAATGAATTTTGAATAGGATTCACCTTTAAGGTTCAAGCCATAAAAAACAACCAAAGCCATTTCTAAGTGTAAGAGTGGCATTTCGTTTCCTCTTTCCTATCACCCTAGAGAATAAAATATTTAAAAATGTAACTTGTAAAGAAAACTGAAGATTTAATGTCCATTATAATTAAGTTTTTAATAAAACAGATAATAATAAGAATTTCATTATCAATCACTGTCTAGATTCATAGCAAACAGCTCAAACTTCAGAATATATTTTGGTATTTTTTCTCAAACTGAAGGTTTTCATACTTTTAAGTCTGAGACTTTCAGTCTTAAAACAAGTGAGCTGTCACTCTAAAATGTAAGAGTCAACATTGTTTTGAGTCCGCAGTAGGAGAAAAATTGCATTTAAAAAACAGATTTTTGAATTATTTGCATTAATTTGCTTCATGGTCTATTAAAATAGAAAGAAAATTAATGTCTTAGTTTTACAACTGAGGAAATTGAATATTAAGGGGGTTAAATAAAACAACCTGAAGTTGCAATGATAAAATAGAAAACAGAACTAAAATCCAGGTTCTCTGCTAAATGTGATGCCAAATTGTATGCAACACAGTGATAGTTACAAAACTAATGAGTGAGATAATCGTTCACAATAAATTAAAGGCATAATTGTTGAACCTTCATGGCAGAAGATGATCACCAAGCCCCACAAGTAGTCCCCTGACATACTTTGCATAAAAATACACACACACACACACACACACACACACACACACACACACACACAGAGAGAGAGAGAGAGAGAGAGAGAGAGAGAGAGAGAAATAGAGAGAGAGGCACACACAAAAAATAAATAAGTCAAACATTATATTTGTAATGCCAATAATCACTTATGTAGACAGAACTATAACTATGCCATCATAAAACAGATGTTGATTTTTTTTACTAAGAAGTAAGTTCATCTTTTAAAAATCAAACTTTATTTTGAATTTTTTTGAAGAGAAGGTTGTCAGAATAATATCTACTTATGTTGAACAAAGAAGAAAATAATGTTTGTGGAGTGATCTCTTCCCTGCTTCATGCACTTAGTACATAACCTCCCATGAATAAATCCAGGTCAACTCTGCTTACACTGGAAGTTCTCCAAGAGCTTGCAGGCAGCAATCACAGTGTCCCTTTTTATGGCTGAGACTATACAGTTTTATGGTTATTATAAGGTGAGTGTACATACATATTTTCCCCAGAATGTTTTACAATCAGTTTTATTGCTATTAACCTTGGATTTATGGGTCTCGGGAAGAAAGGGTTACAAGATAAAATGAAGAACTAATGTGATGTGAAATCTTACTGGATGCATTCCAGTTTGTTATCAGTAGTTAGATACGAGAAAATAGGGGGAAATGCATGCAGATCTTGATGGATGCACTCCAATTTGTTTTCAGTAGTTAGATATGAGAAAAGTAGGGGGAATACATGCAGATCTTCTATTTGATAACCCCTGCAAGGTTTATACAGAATCAGAATTACATGACTTCTTAAAAAGTAATAAATATTTATATAAAATACTGAAAAATTATAAGAAAAATATTACTTTAAGAAGGGGAGAGCAACACATTATTGAACCAAATAGCACAATAAATATGCAAAAGTCACACACATAAAAGATAGGCAAATACTTTTTCTCTTAAATTATTCTTTTATTTTTGAGATCATAATATAATTACATTATTTCTACCTTTACTTTCCCCCTCCAAATTCTTCTACATACCCTTCTTGATCTCTTTCAAATTCATGGCCTCTTTTTCATTTTATACATATAATGCATAATATATATATATATATATATATCAGTAATTATAAGATTTTCATGAATTATACATTCAATTTATATATATTCTCATGTATTTGTGCATTTGAACAGTCCAGCTTGTCCTTCTTGTGTATGGGAATTATGACAGAATGTTTCTATTCAATGGGATTTACTTCGTCTTCTCATAGTTCTGACGAGTCTGAGAAGCCCCTTGTCCCCTGAGCTTATTGTAGCTGCCTCCATCTCCCCCACCATGATGTCATTCACTCCTGGAGCCTTTCTGCATTTTGCTCTCTTGATAGCTTCCACTGCCTTGCTTCTGCCAATATTTAATATTTCCTCATCGTCTCTGGTGTTTGAATGGCTGCCAAAGTCTTTCTCATCAAAGTCTACATTGCTCCAATTACAGGGGAATTATTTTTTTGTGCCATAGCAGTAAGATCTTCCTCTCCATTATCAAGCAAAAAATCAAGAGTAGAACAGAGGAAATCTTTGCAGAGGCCCAGTGTGTATTCAGAGCTAGGAAGAGCATAATTGATCAAATCTTTACTTTGTGGAAACTGGCAAAAAAAAAAATACGAAGATTTTGGAAAAGACTTTAATGTCTGCTACATCAACTTCAGGAAGGCATTCAATAGCATTTGGAGGAAAGAACTTTGGGAAACTATGAGGTTCTACAGGTGCCCAGAGAAAAGAACAAGAATATTAAAAAAATGCCTATAAAGATACCTTTGTATCAGTCAATGTCTGTGGAAAAGTAAGTGATCAGTTTAAAACAATCAGAGGAGTGTTGCAGGAATTCATCCTCTTACCACTACTTTTAAATATATTCGTGAATTTATTAATAGCAACAACCCTGAAGGATAAGGGAATAGGTGTGCCGATAGGTGGTAGGTGAATCAATAACTTGCGTTTTGCTGATGATACAACACTACTTGTTAAAAGTCCAAATGAGCTGCAGGCCATGAGAGAGTGGTGGAAGTCAGTGAAAACCTTGTAGGAAAGTCAAATTGAGAATACTAAGACACAACACATGGGAAGGGTGCACATGGATTTTAAGACTGTAATAAGGAATCAGAACCTCAAGCAAACAGTCAACTTTGTCTACCTGGGAAGAAACCTCAGCTCAAAGGAAGAAACTATTTCAGACATCAAGAGGCAGATAGGGATAACAAGGGCAGCATTCTAGGTACGAGGAAAAGGTTTGGTCAGCAAAAGGCATAACGACAACAACAAAATTACAAGTATATGAGACACTTGTCTTGAACTGTGTTCTTTACAACTCTGAAACCTGGACAATGAAATGCTCCTCAGAACAGAGGCTGAATGCATCAGAAATGGCATGTCTCAGGAAGATTCTAGGTGTCACACCAAGAGGTAGGTTGCACAATGATGACAGTAAGAAACATCTCCAGCTAAAGAAAGAAGTAAACCACAGGATATGGCAACAGTGCTTGAGACACTTTGGCCATGTTATGAGAATGACAGCAGATACCTGAAGATAGCACTGCTTGGAGGAGTACAGGGGATAAGATGAAGAGGAAGGCATAGAAAACACTGGATAGACAGCATAAAAGAAGACTGTGGAACCTTGGGTATGACAATAACACAAACATCTAGGACTACCCAGGAAAGGAACAACTGGAGAACCACCACAAATGGGATGCCCATGCATGATTAAGCACTTCCAGGTTGTGGATGAATGAATGAATGTGTGAACGAGTGAATTTGGGCATTTGTGTATATGTGTAGGTATATATAATTATTTTGGCAACGACTTTAAAAAAGGAAATTTTAAATACTTCATGGTCCAGAAAACAACTTTCAAGAGTCTCTTCCAAAGAAGGAAAAGATGAAAACCATGTTTTCTAAAAGATAACCCTCTATGTTCAAAGCATAGAAAAGTTGATGTTTCACCCTAGTAGTCAAACAGTGACAACTGCTGTACTTTGTTTTTTTTTTTTTCCTGTAATTTTAGTTTCTGGTGGCATATACGTTTCTTACAAGATTTAATTGTACTTAGCCAGAAAAGTAGTGAAAAGTTTATTTAATATGCGTTTGAAGAAGAAATAAAATGGGCTTTTAAAAATGTGAAAAGAACCTGGCTTGCAGGATGATATTGATGGATTTTGGCAGGGATCTAATCCACAGGAAACTGCTTGTTCTTCTCCCAATTGATTCCCGGGGAGTGATTTTTTAAGAAAGTAGCTATGAATTTTATTTGTAGAATATTCCTAATATCTCAAAAAACCCACTTAGGGTGAATTGTATCATAGTCTGTGAAATAAAATCAAGCAGATACAAACCTGTTCCACAAGGTGTTGGGCAGTAACTCAGGTGCCTGCCCGCCACACATGTCATGCAGGGAGATGGGTGGGTATTTATTAATAATAAATATGTAGAAGTTAACTCAGGGTTTTCTACATCCAAGTATGATGTTTTACAAGGAAATCTCTACTAGCATGAATAAAAACACAATGATGAATTCCTCTCTTAGCTTGGCATTTCATCCCAGGAAATAATGGCATGCTTATAATACAAAATGTCCAGATAGAAGGCAACATGGCCCAGAGATCATACTATGTGTGGTGAGGACTCACACCAAATGGCCTTTGTTGTACTTGAGTATGAAATGTCCCCACAGCCTTATGTGAACAATGTTTGTTCTCTAGCGGGGAAACCGTCTAGGGAAGTTATGGAGACTTTCAGGGGTTGGTGTTAGGTGAATGAGATAGGCCACTAGGACTTACTTTTGATGGTTGTCCCTGGTCACCAGTTCACTTATTTATGCGTTCTGTCCACCATGAAGTAAGGAACCTTGTCTGTGATATGCTTCTGCGTCTCTGATGGACCATGAAACCACGACCTGGACTCTCAGAAACTTTAAGTCACAATAGACATTTTCTCATTTAAGTTGTCCCCTCAGGTGTTTTCTTATATAAATAAACAAAAGTAGTTAGTAACATATGACTTAAATCAATTAAGCCTTAGCTATTAGCCCAAACCAGTATCCCTTAATTATAAATGAATCAATAATTTTAATATTTGTATGTCTTTTAGAACCAGGGTGATCTACATCCACACACATGAGAGGTCTGTGCTGATCAGCTGTCTGTGATAATCCTGTTTTTACAACATTCTACTCTCTCAGGGCGCTTTTCTCAGGAATATATAACATTATATTTTCATGCCTAGGGAACTCCTTATCATCCTAATAAGATATCTAAGTGGACACCAGACTTTTAACTTTACAGTAATCAGCAGCAAAGCACCCTCAGTGCACTGAAGGCCTTGCCCACATTCTCCAAACATAAACTGTTCTAGTGTAGATGCCATCTATCACTAATCAATTCCCTCAGTAAAAGCTCTGCCTTAAACCACACTTCCAAATTCCATAAGTAATCAGTATAACCCTTCAGCCTCTAAAGGACTGCCAAGATTCTGTCAAGATAATGCTTTTGCTTACCTTTTAGAGAGCTTGAGGTCAGCTTTGTCTGGTCAACAGTTTAGTTTAGTGGCATTTTCAATTTTTTTTTGTGAGTTGCTAAGAACTAGAGACACTTTCAAAATAGAAAATAATAATGAATACTTTTAAGAAACCGTACATCATCTAGATAAAATAAACAAAGGACTACTTTTATGACAATTTTTCACTAGAAATAATCCAACTGACCATTGTGGTGGGCAAAAGAGATAAAATTGCACTGCCCTGTGAACGCTATAGCTTTCTTCTCTCAACTTTGATGGCAGTTTACAACTGGAAAAGTGTATGTAGAGATTCTAACCCTAGCCATTATAAATAGCTCAGAGCATCTAATATTCTTACTATATAGAGAAAGATTAAGAAATATTTGAACGTCCCTGCATGATAATGATGTCTCACGTGTTGTCTCACAAGAGGCAGGATGGAAAAGTAGTCTTGCAAATGAGCTCTGAGGCTGGTGGGGTGGCTCAGTCAGAAAACGTTTTATGAATGATCATAGGGACCTGAGTTTGATTCCTCAAGCCTCACTTAGCAAAAGCTATGTGAGGTGTGGTGGTGTGTGCTTGTAACCCCAACTCAGAGGAGGTAGAGACAGGAATGTTCTTGGTGTCACTGGGAAACCATTCTAGCCTGTTTGGCAAGTCCCAGGCCAATGTCTCAAAATAAGTAAGTAAATAAGTAAGCAAAGTGGGTGATACCTAGGAAACAATACCCAAATTTGTCCACTATCCTCTACACACATGCGCACAAAGTGAATGAGTAACCCTACAGCATTTGCGTACACACACACACACACAAACACACACGAGATAGATAGATAGATAGATAGATAGATAGATAGATAGATAGATAGATGATAGAAAAAGAGAGATAAAGAGTCTGAAATATTTGCTGTGATAAATGCCATGACCAAAGCAACTTGAGGATAAATGGGTTGATTTCATCTTATAGGTTACAGTCCATAATCCAGGAAACTAAGGGAGGAACTTAGGTAGGAACTTGAAAGAAAACCCATAGAGGAATGCTAAACATTGGATTGCTCTCTAGAGCTCATGTTTAGCAAGTTTTCTTATACAGCCTAGACCCTCCTACCTAAGAACAGTGTTTCCCGTAGTGGGATGAACCCTTCCACAGCAGTCAGTAGTCAAGTCGATTCCCCAGGCCAATCTGATAAATAAAACTCTTCAGCTGAGAGTCTCTTCCCAGGTAACTCTAGTTTGTATTAAGTAAGAAATAAAAACTAACCAGAAGAGTCCCCAAAAGTGTGGAGATCTTCCAGCAAACTGCTTTTACACTTGGCAGTATGAGTTCAAGAGCCCTGGGTAGTAATCAGCTACAGTTGACCCAATTATCAACTGAATGATAACTTGAAGGGTCCACCATGGACCCTTGATCTAGTACTCATCCATATTTGGAGGAAGCAATGGTACTGCTGCTGTGCCCTCAATTCAATGCTATCTCTTCACTGGCTCTCACCAAGCTGTAGGTCAGAGCCTTATCCTCCTGTGCTTACCAACAGAAGAATGGCTAGGCTTCACATCCTGAGCTGTTGCATGTTTGATTTGGATTAGGTATTACTGATGGAGAGAACAAGGTTAGAAACTTGTCATTCATTGATTTAAAAGATTCTGAGAGATGTTTTGCAAGGCATTCTGGTTTTGGCGGTTTCCGTCTTCACAGTGTTTCTCTATTAGCGCAGTCTATTAGGTAAAATGTGTGTCAGTATGGGAATTTCACAAATAAAAACTTACATACTAGATAGCAGAGGTACCAAAAATGCTCTTCAGCATGGTGATTATGTACATCAGTGAGGTTGGAGGAGTTTCTCTCTGAATTATGTTAGAACCAGGGCCTAAAAAGAATGGTAAATTATTTCACACAATGATGGAAGAAGACAGATTCTCACAGGAACAGTGTTGGTAAAAGTAAAATGATAAGAAGGGTCACATTCAAACGACATAAACTAATGAAGAGCAACCTACCCAGGATAGTAGGTACAGGTCCAATAAAGCCTCGGAGGCTGCATCTGCTTTTCGCCTCTGTCCAGAAAGGAGAGGGAGAAGGAGGGGACCTCAGTGTGTGTAGTGGCTTTTATACAATTGAGAGGAGCCAAAGTACACTGATCTTCATAGGATCAAGGCTTTGTGTGCACTGAAAACAAAATTCATGGCTGATACACAGACCAGAGCTAGTGAATCTGTCTTGGAATCTAAGTCATATAACCTCTCACCAAATATTGCCTATACCATGACAAAGGCCTCTTGATTCATCTCACTGGTACTACTGTTCATCTAAAATCTACTACATAGAAACCTAGTTAACCTCATCAAGTCAAAATTAATTTGCTATGTTCTGAATTAATGGCTTCCCATGTATTATAGACAGAATTCTAAGCTCACCCCCCACATTCCACCTTTGGAGTGAAATATAAACGCTACCCTTGAATCTAAGAAGACCTTATGATAATGATGGGATTTTCAGATGCAATTAAACTCCCAGATCAATTAACTCTGAATTAATTGTAAGAAATAACATCTTGGCCTGACCTAATCGGAAGACAGAAGTACCTGAATCAAATGCTTTGCTGGGCTCCAGGAAGCAAAGTACCCTGCTGCTGAGAGCAATCTGCAGCAAGAATCTGAAAGGTTCTCTGTCTCCTAAACATGGAAATGGAGGGGATAGGAGGCAAACATCTGAAAGGTGCTTAGGATTTATTTTTGTCTGGTATTCCTTCAAGTAGGATACAGTCAGATGATACCTTATTTTTAGCCTTTTAAAGTTCTGCGTAGAAAGTATAGTTAAATACTCAACTCCTAACTGATGGAAATTGTCCAGAAAACTATTTTTGGTATTATTTTTGCAGTAGAATGTTATTATGAAGCCTAGGCTGGCCTCAAACCCACAATCCTTATGTCTAGGCTCCCAAGTGTTGGGATCACAAACATACACCACTGTCTTGGCTTAAATTTCTATATTTTCCTAGACACATTTTGTCACACAGAATTGCAAAATTAATACACTGTGATGTTTTGAATAAAAGAGCAATTTTATGACCTGGTCTAGAGCACCCTGTTATGTTCTGGTCTATAGAACCTTGTTATGTTCTGGTCTAGAGCACCCTGCTATGACCTGATCTACAGTATCCTGTTATAACCTGATTTAAAGCATCCCGTAAGCCCCTATATCTCTGATCCTATTTCTTTTACTTAATTGCTCATGAAGCTAAGTGACCATGCCCATGCCCATCCAACTGTCTTCCCTTCCCACAGGTCTTTTGTTCTAGATTATTTTAGGCCTCATTTCCTCACTTTGCTCATATTGCCACATAAATATTCTGCCCTTGAAGCGGCTTCCTCTAGGCACTCCCACTATTCCTTTATCTTGCTTTAGTGTATCTTTTAGTACTTCATACATTATATCATGGCATTGTGTTTCAGTCATCTCCTTATTAGATAAGAACGGAGCTTTTATGTATAATTTACACTTTTATTTCTAACAGTTTAAGTAGTACACAGATACACTAAGTGTTCCATAAATATTTGTTGATACAAAGAATATATCTACAATATTATGAATTTGCAGACCAATGGTAATGTGGGCACCTAAGGAAGCTGGTCACTCAACATACACATTGATTTGGGGAAATTGAAGCTTCCTGATCCATGTGGGACACCTAAGAAGATAGGCTAATGGGAGTGATATCAAACTTCTCAGAGCCCCAAGGTGAAGCTACTCCTGAGTGCTGGAATTATATGTTTCTGTTGCTTTGATGAAATACTCTGACCATAAGTATTCTGAGGAATAAATTGTTAATTTTAGTTTACATTTCCAGGTAGCAGTCTGTAATAATAAGGGCGGCGGAGCTGCGTCCCCAGCACCCCAGCTGCCTGGCTAGCTTATGTCCGAAATAACAACACACAAACTATATTTATTTAATCACTGTTTGGCCCATTTCTATCTAGCCTCTTCTAGGCTAATTCTCACATATTAATTTAGCCCATTTCTAATCATCTGTGTAGCGCTCCTAGGTGCGCTTACCGGGAAGATTCTAGCCTATGTCCATCCTGGGTCGGAGCTTCATTGCATGTGTCTGCCTGGGAGCTGGGAGCATGGCGTCTCTCTGAGGTGTCTGGTCCCAAGAGGAGAGCTGTGGAGTCTGAGCTCACTTCCTCTTCCTCCCAGCATTCTGTTCTGTTTACTCCTCCCACCTATCTTCTAACCAATGAGGGCCAAGCAGTTTCTTTTTATTTAACCAATGACCTTCCTCCATCAGCAGTCTGTTACTGAGAGAAGTCAAGGAGGGAACCTAGAGGCAGAAACTGAAGCTGAGACTGTGAAAAAACACTGCTTCTTACTGTTCTCTCCCCCATCCCTTCTCCTTGTCTGTCTGTCGGTTTGTTTCTTGCTCTCTCTGTCAGATGTTTTTATACATCTGAGTCCCACCTGCCTGTTTGTCATTAGGACTACCTGCACCCAGTGGGTTGGGCCTCTCACATTAATCAACAATCAAGACCATTCCCCAAAGACATGGCCAAAGATCTGTGAAAAGCCTCTCCATCAAGACACCTTCTTCCCAGTTGACTCCTTCTGTGTGAAGTAGGTGATGAACACTAACCAGATACTGAATGACTTTGTCACCTGGTGCTATCCAAAACAATCAGGATACCAAGACCAACAAATGGTTTTTCACCAACCATGGAAAATGGGTCCGTATAGCTGTAATTTTGTAGAGGAGCCAATTATACTCATTGAACATAACTGTTTTAGGGAAATAAAGGCTCTATCCAAGGCCTAGGGATCTTTGAATTTATTTGTACTTTCACTCAAAAGAGAATACTTATTATTAAAAAGAAAATAAGGATTAGACAATGATCAAGACGATTTTTAAAGATGTGTGTTTCTGTACTATGTACCTAGTGTCATGCTGTTTGGGGTTGACATGGAGATGACAGGCACCAATGAATGGTATGACCGAAGAACCAGTTCTTTCCAGCCAGGTGGCTTGTGTTTGCATTTGCATTCTGTTTGTTATTCTATTTATTGGTGCAGTGTGCTCATTTTCATGAGGTTCAATGATTCCCTCAAGCTCATAGCACTTAGTGTCTACCTCCATGGAACACATGGTCAGCCTTCTTTTCCATGCCTTAGTTGACTTTCTATAAAATGGATAAAGGATAGAATCTACTATAAAAGTTTGCAAAGATCAAATTGGTAATGTGTGATATCTTTGGTGCACTTCTTAGTAAAATATAACTCTGATGATTGAGGTGGGATGGTTAACTGATTAGACTAATTGGATGGTTAACTGATTAGACTAATTCAATCAAATATCTCTATAGCTGCATTCTCAAATTAGAGGAGATATAGAAATAGATCTCTTCAGAGATTGCTAAAGAATAACACCAATGATTTCATGTAACTGGGTTCAGAGAGTATAGGATTCTTTCCCTGCTTTAAAATTGTGCTGTTCTCAACAAGGCTATCAAAGTGACATACGAGAGCTATTGATAATTATATTTTGATGTATATGTGTGTATACCCTGATTCTTAAGAAGACATTCCCTGAGAAACACTGGGACCGGTCTGTATTTTGCAAAATCGTGTTCCTTCTGATATAATACCCTATGAGATTTAACCTTTACTTTGCTGCTAGTTGAAATGACTTAGCCACATAGAAGCATTTCTGATAAGAAATAGTCATAGAACAGCTTTCTGCTTGCCTCGAATTTAGAGGACTGAACTATAAGATACAATTTCCAAGATGCATTACTCCAAAAATGAATTTAAATGGAGAATCTCATTTTGTATACAATTTTGCTTTTGCAAAGGAAATCTATCTTTATCTTCCCAGTACCAATACAATGAAAGTAATACAACCGACTTAGAATGGCCCCAAATCCAAGAACTCCTGTCCACATAGTCCAAGAAACGAAACATAGGATCATCTTAACAACTTTATGTGCTACTCATTCTAAAAGGAATACATGCTCAGAAACCTCTAGTTTTCAGTCCAATTTTGAACAGTGCATCAGTAACCCTAAGAAAAAGGAGGTGATCACATGCATTTTTCCCAGTTCCATTATTCACATACCAAATTTAGTGGCACGAACCACGGCCAGTAACATGCGGGACTTTCAAAAGAAGAAGGACACTATTGTTCATCTGCCAGTGGCTTTCTTGCATCCCTTTGTGGCCATTAAACCATCATTTCACAGCAAGAACATTTCAAACAGGTAATTTTCTTTGTATCTGCCTAGTGGAAGTGCTTAAATATCTGCCACCAATTTCCATTATATAAAATAACTCTATACAGTACCTTAGTACCCCATGGTGGGGAGGGTAAATGAGTGACTATTTATTGGTTGATAAAATAATGAATGTAAACAGATAAATTTTTGTGTAAAGGACTGATCATGAGATGTAGTCAGTATTTTTAAATCTTAATTTTATGTTAGGCACAGTGTGAACATGTACATGGTCTTTACTGCTTCATAAGGTGAGTGATACTGAATTATTTTGCTTTAAGGTCATTAAAGTTCAAAACAACATAAGAAGCGATGTTCATGTGTATGTTTTGTGAAGATTAGAATTCATGCCTCTATTTTGAGACCAGTATTCTTTGTATAAGGGGCTGGAGAGATGGTTCAGCAGTTAAAAACTCTGCCTTCTCTTCCAAAGATTTTGAATTCAATTCCCAGAAACCACATGGTGGCTCACAGCCATCTGTAATGAGATCCTGTGCCCTCTTGAGGAAGAGATCATAAAACCCAATATGAACAAGTTCAACAGAATGGGATGCCCATGCATGCTTCAACATTGCCAAGGCATAAACTTCACTTCATTCAATTTTATTCTTTGTATAAACCACCTCTTCTACTGTAGAACTTTAGTACAACAAAGTAGCACACACTGAGGAACTTATAAACAATGTTCTGGAACCTGAGAAATCCAAAATTGAGGCATTTGAAGGTTCTGAATCTGGAGAAGTATGACTTCCTTAATTTTCTGGTTGTGTTCTCTCATTTTGGATGGGACAAGGCAGCTATCTGGGATCCATGTAATAAAAGCCTCCTGTTAATTATACTTGCATCCCTGTGACAGAAAGCCTTACCGAAGTAACTTAAGGCAGGGTAGGTTTATACTGGCTCATGATTTCAGAGAGCTCCAGTCCATCATGATGGAGAAAGCAAGTTGGATCACCTCTGGGAGAAATGGTAGAGGCCGTTTACTTCACAACAGATGAGGAAGCAGAAAGCCAGTGGTTAGTGTTCATCATCCACCTGATACATTGTAGAGTCACTTCAAACATGAGTCTCAATGAGAAAATGTCTGCACTAGGTTGACCACTGGGTGTGTCTATAAGGGATTATTTTCAGTTGAGTGAATTGAGAGGAAACCTCCCCTAACTGTGTGAGGCACTGTTTCGTGGTCTGTACTGTGGAATTAATGGAAATTAAACAATGAGCTGAGCAATAGCATGAAAGCATCAGTTTATCACCCTCTGCTTTTGACTGCCAAGGAATATAACCATCTGCCTTGTTTTTGCTGCCTTGAGTTCTCCACAATGAGGGACCTTAAGTTGAAATTGTGAGTCAAATAAACATTTTGTTCCTTAAGGTGTTTTTCTTGTGGTAGTTTATCACAGCAATAGGGAATGTAACCAAGATGAAGAGTGAGGCAAGAACCAAGTTTGGTGATAAACTTGGAAGAAGCACCTCCACTGGTCTATCTTTGCTAGCTCTACTTCTTCACAGAGTTTCTAGAGAATTAGAAGGAAAGTCATTTATTCCATTTCATAAGTCAGATAATAAACACCTCATTTAAAGAGAAAGGAATGAGGGCGAGACCAAAGGTCAAACCCTGGAGCTGCATCTTAGCATCTGAGCTGAACATAATGACATGATATGAGTCCCCAAAGGGCCCCACCACTATAGATTTGCCTTTTTATGGCACCACACAAATTTATTGTCTCTTAAGTTGGCTGTATGTGGTGTCTTCAGCTTTCAGTGGCCAATACCTTATATTCCTGGCATTTCAACATTCTGACATGTTCATTCTGCCTTAGAATTCACCTCCAGAGCTTCATGCTCAGCCTTATTTTTTTTAATTATTTTTATTGAGCTCACATTTTTCTCTACTCCCCTCTCTGTCACTCCCCTCCCCTTCAACCCTCTCCCAAGGTCCCCATGCTCCCAATTTACTCAGGAGATCTTGTAGATTAGATCTATGTATGTCTGTCTTAGTGTCCTTATTATTTTCTAAGTTTTCTGGGATTGTAGTTTGTGGGCTGGTTTTCTTTGCTTTATCTTTAAAAAAACCACTTATGAGTGTGTACAAGTGATAATTTTCTTTCTCTGTCTGGGTTACCTCACTCAAAATGCCCTCTTAATGATTCTCCAAACCCACTGCTTGAATACTAAACTTTCCAAGAAAATCTCACTCAAAACTCCCAAATTCCCATAATTTCTGTATTTCATACACCTCCAAAATCAGACAATGGTACCACACGACAATGCCAAGATCTACTGTTGACTTTCTTGGTGGCTTAGACTCATAGATGCTTCTGGTGGGAGCTCAGAAGAGCAAATGCTCAGCAGGAATGTCGACATTAAAGACTATGCTCATGAGGCTTCTGACGGGAGCAAGAATTTTGCGGAACTGGACTAGAGCCATATATTCTATCCAACAAGTTTTTGATGCTTTGTCTACATGATGAAAATTTTAATGACATGAATTCATTCAAAAAGAATAAGCTACGAAGCTAAGCCTCTGAACTGTGGGAAACACTTCTCAAAGTACTTTGTGTAAGCATGGTGCTTTGTAGTCACGCTCCTTTAGAAGAACAGGGCCTTACACTCTTACATCATACGGCCTGTAACAGGTCAGTTCTTGACAATTCACAAAGTGCCCTTGTAATACATACTATATTTTTATCAACTTGAAAGGTTCTAGAACCACCTATGCAGTAAACCATTAGACCTGCTTATGAGGCATTAGTTGGATTAGGTGAGTCTCTGAGCATGCCTGTGAGAGATGAGTTTGGCCAGGTAAATTGAGGTGGGCAGAGTCATACCAAGTATGCCCAGTACCATTCACTGGACTTGAGTCCTGGACCAAATGAAGAGAAAAAGGGTAGCTGAGAATCATTCTTTATCTTTTTCTTTTCCTTACTGTAGATGCAATGTGGCCAGATGCTTGAAGTCCTTGTTGCTTTGAATTTTTGACCATGGTATACTGTGCCCTTGAACTATAAGCTGAAATGAGGCCTTCCCCCATTATGTCCTAAGTTCTTCTTGTCAGGTACTCTTACACAGCTGTGTCACAAATGCCCAATAACATCACTCAAAACATCTTTTCGATATCCAAGAGCAAACTATTTGGCAGAATCTCTTTAATGATACTAATCTCTTAGCAACTAAGGCTTTTTAGTGTCTATAAGCGATCAACTATAAATGATCTCTGACTCTAGCCAAACTCACAAGTTCACATCTTTCTGCTCTACTCATTTGCTTCTTATTCTTACTGTAAACCTCACTAATAGAACTAGCAATAGCCATATTACAGCTAGAATGAAGTGTTATCTTAAAAATTTACTCCACAAAATACCAAGAAATATAGCTATGTTATAAGGCAAATGCCAGTAGAGTCCTTATTCCCATCAGAAACCTTATGAGTGCTATTTTTACTGCACTCATCTTTGTCCTCATTCTTTTCTTCCAAACTCTTACCAGAATCATTAATGAAGTCATATTTACAGACTTCTAAGGCTTCTCTAGCTTGCACATCAAAATTCTTCTTCCAAATTCACCTTTCAAACTACATTAAAAGGCCCTAATCACCACGTGGCGAGAGTTAGCCAGAACAACAACCCAACTCTTAGTATCAGTTGTCTCTATTGATTGCTATCCTATCCCTATTGAGGAATGCCCGCTGAAAGCAATTAATGGCAGGAGAGGTTTATTTTTGTTTATGGTGTGTGAAAGTTTATGTCCATCCTGGCGGAGCACCTCCAATCCATGGTGAAGGTGAAGGTTAGTAACATGAGGGGCAAGACACAGAGAGCGAAGTGGCAACCCAGGCCATAGTGTAACCCCCAAAGGTCCATCCTTAGTTACCGACTTCTTCCAGATAGCAAGTCTGGAAGCACCTCTAAAAGTAACAAAGAAAATAAAACCCACTAACTGGGGGCCATGTATAAAAATATTAACCTACTGATGACTGGTTTCCATAAGAACAATCCCATAGACTTATATATTTGAATGCTTTGTCCCAGATGATGAAACTATTTGGGTTGGTATGGTGATGTGAATAAGAATGGCCTCCATTGGCTCATTATTTGAATGCTTAGTCATCAGGAGGTAGCACTGCACGTCTCTAGAATGTGTTGAAATAGGTGTGGTTTTGTTAGAGGACTTGCGTCACGGGGGTGGGACTTGAGATTTCGGTGATTAAGCCAGACCCAGTGTCATTCTCTTTTTGCTGCCTAAAGATCCTGATGCAGAACTCTCAGCTATTTCTCCAGCACCATATCTGTCTGAATGCCACCATGCTTGCCTCCACGACAATAATGGACTAAATCTATGAACTGTAAGGCAATCCCAATGAAATGTTTTCCCTTGTTTACTTGATTTTATTGAGCTATACATGCTTTCCTTTATGAGTTGCTGTGGTCATATTGTTTCTTCACAGCAATAAAACATTGACTGAGGCAGAAGGATTAGGAGGTGTGCCACTAGGTGTGGGCTCTGAGGTTTTAAAAGACTATGTCATTTCTCACTTAGCTCTCTTTCTCTCTTTCCTGCATGTGGATCAGATATAAACTTCTCCAGCTCCATGCCTGCCTGCCTCTTGCCATGTTCCTCACTATTACGGTCATGGACTCAACGTCTACAACTATAAGAGCCCCAAATGAACTCAGTCTTTTATATGTATCTAGTCACAACAGTAGAAAAGGAACTAGAAAGTCACATTTCAGAGTCATGGCATAGTAGACATGATATCATTTATTTGGGCTCTATCCTCTTGGCCTATTCACTACCCCAAATTTTCTACCTCCTAATATCACTCCTTGGAAAGGTTAAAAAAATCCACATCTGAATTTTTCTGAATTGGAGGAGAGACACAACATTCAGACCATAGTAAATGAATTGAAAATCATAGCATCCTTGAAGGAAATCATGCACAAAAAATTCAAACTGGAAGCATAGAAGAATGTGATCTTTTATTCCAGAAATCATTGGCCTTGTCAAATACAAGAGAATAGCTAGAGATATTCCATATGACTATTTCCCCGAAAATAAGATCAACTTGTTTGGTGCTCAGCTAAATCTTCTTTGCATTGTATGTTTACCTTTTGAGTTTATTTCTTTCTTCCCTTGATAAATTCAACATGATCAAATTTTAGTAGTTAGCATTTTCAAATTCAAGAAATAAAAGTCAAGTACAATAGAGAAGTTTTTCTGTCAGCCTTGGGCTGCTGACTCTGAGAAGTGTGGGCGGCTCATTGCAAGCAGCTCATGATAGGGTGGTTTCCCAGTCTTGCTGACAGGGCAAAACCACACGCGACTCTTCCTGACTTGTAATTTCTCCTCTTTGTGTGATTCTTTGCCTGACTAGAGTCTGCCTTTCACGGGGGGCTTTTGAATCCCGTGAAGAATGACATGAGAAAAGGGTGCACTTTAGGATGCAAAGTGTGATTTTTCTAGTCTGGAGATTTGTGGTGCTATGTAGATTTGATATCAGCTGTAATTAAGTATCAGTCAATAGTCATTTGGAGGTTTAAGTCTATTTTTCTTCAGGGATAAACTATTTCAGAACAGTTTTGAGCATCTCTTACTCTTGGCTTTGGTAAGGTAAGAATATGAAAAGTCAGTACTGAAAGTTCTAAGTAAAGTGAGAATTAAGAGATCCGCTTGTTTAATTATATTTTTAGAATTCTTTTACTCTTCAGGGTCATGGACATGAAGCAATGTTAACAGGATTTGAATCCTGCCTCTACCATTGCTCTTGACTGTGTTAACCTAACTTATAAACTCCTTGAACTTCAGTTTTTCTGCCTGTGAAATAGTCATTGTACTACTTTGTATAGTGACCAAATAGTTAGACTTAGAAAATATTTAAATTTAATGCACATCATGCATTAAAACCATACGTGGTACATGGTATTAGCTATTACTGATTAAAGTGTTTGAGTATCTGATATGCACAGTTGTCTGGGAGCAAAACATTTGAATTCAAGAAGTGAATAATATTACTGGTATTTTCAGGAAAATGATAAAAGTAATTTATTTTTTCCAACTTTAGTTTTCAACCAGCAACATATTTTACTGAAGTTGTGATCAGACTTGCTGAAGCTCTTCCTCTCAGCTCAGTTATGTTTCAAGACTTGCTTCCATTTCTGTGAGCCTCTGAGTCAGTGTTTGCTAGCAATGCACAGGAGTCAAGAAAAAATTACTACCAGCTGTTGGAGATCGTATTTAATTTTTTACAAACAGGTGGCAACTCTGCCATGGCACTGCATTTGAATTTTAATACCTGAGGGCTACAGAATGACACAGATTAAGGAATTTCATAATTTTTATTGCTTTTCTCTGATGGAAAGTGTTTATTATTAATAATCCATTTAAAAACCAGAAGTTTAAATCTAAGGTAATTCCTACAAAATGATTTTTTATTTAGACAAAAGGTGAGTAAATACTGTCTTTCTGAAAGCATTGCAGATGCAATTTTAGTTTAATCTCCTAAAGATTAAATTCAAACATATTTACAAAATCAATTATGGCACCCAATAAAAATTATTGATTTTGACTAGATGTTGGTGAATGCACCCTAGGAAATATATACCAACAGTAAGCTCATCAGTACTGCGTTTCCATGGTTCCCACAGCTGGAGCCAAGTAGTATTTTTTTTTTCTAAAAATTGCTATAGACAAGAAAATATTATAGACCAAAAGGTAGAGATAAACTACAGGACAATGGGATTGAGAATTGCGACTTTCAACAACAGACAAACAGGCAGAAAAATCACCAAGGAAATAGGTACACAGACCAATGCAATCGTGAAGCTAGAGGGAAAACTCATGAATCTATAGCAAAATAATTTCTTACAAAGATTCTAACAAGAAAAGGTAGTGTTCAATGACTGCTGCTAGAAGTATTGAATTTTTACATGAAGAAACATAAAAGAAGATCCATTTCTCTTATCAGTTACAAATATCAACACAAAATAGACTAAAGACACAATGGAGGACAAGAAACTTCTAGAAAAAAAATAGTGGAATAGTTAAGGACTTTTTAATAAGACCCCCAAAACAAAGATCACCAAAAACAAAGCAAAACTTGATATATTTATTATTAGGATTACATCAAATTAGAAAACCTCTCCTCTGCACAGAAAAAGAAACAATCAATACAGTGAAAAAACAGTCTACAAAATAGGGAAAAGCATTTGAGAGCTGTACATCTGTCAAGGGGTTAATATCCAAAAGATATAAAATACTCTGAAAACTAACGTCCAAAATAATGGAAGTAGTAGTAACTTTATGGAGAAGTAGGAAATTGTCTTAAATTGATGTCTTTCAAAATGAGACATAACTGGCCTACTGGTGTATAAAAGAATACAATATCACTAATTATCAGAAAAATGCCAATCAAAACTATAATACCAGCTCATCTCTGTAAACATAACTATAATTTTTATAGTGTGCTAGAGGTAAATTTTGCTAGAAAAGTAAATAAGGACAACTCACCACTGACGGTGGGACCAAGATTTAGCCTTGGTTCATGAACTGGGTTTTTGGAGCCCATTCCCTATGGAGAGATAACTTGCTCAGCCTTGATACAGAAGGGCGGGCCTTCATCCTGATTCAACATGATGTGCCAGACTTTGTTGAATCCCCACAGGAGACCTTACTTACTCTGTGGAGTGGATAGGGGTGGAGTGAGGAGAAGGTGGGGGAGTGGAATGAGGAGTGGGAGGGGGAACTGGATTGGTATGTAAAATAAAAATGGTTTGTTTAAATACAATTTGGAATGTCCTTGTAAACATTAAAATAAAACGACTTGTGATCCAGCAATTCCATTGCTGGACACAGATTTGCAGGACATGTAATAAGAACATTAAAGGTGGTTTTACTCCTAGATTCATTGCAGTGTTATTCAAAACAGATAATTAGAGAAAGCTAAGTGTCCATCAGATTATGAATATGTTAAGAAATTATAGTGTACAAGCAAAATAGAATAGAATTTAGTTATATGAAAAATAGACTCCTGTCACATGTACCGACGTGGATGGAATTGAAGATCTTCTTGGTATGTAAAACAGATGAGGTGTAGGATGACAGGAAATTCATGATGTCATTCATATGTGGAATGTAGAAAAGGGGTTTTACAGTGGTCACCAAATGCTGGAGAGTTTAGGATTTCTTAAAATTTTGGCAGCTTTGAATTTCTGTACAATAAACTATGATATTTTGCCCATTACACTTCCGTTTTTGCTGATACTACCAACCTATCTTGTCTCCTACATTTTCATCATGTCTTGAGCAAGTCTTGTGTGGGTGGTCATACTACTGTGTGTTTGTGATTGCAATAGTCATGCCATATTTAGAAGACAGTATTTTTATAGTACTCCTCATGTTTGCCTCATTCCTTTTTACTTCAGAGCTTTTTGTGTCTTTTCTCTTTCTATCTGTGATCTTATATATTCTTTCAATTCATTTGCTCATTAATAAATAATGTGTAACCATAAATTCTACTAAGGATACAAAGACTTGACTGCAGTTATTACTTTTGAAGTTATCTTAGCCAATAGCAGCAATGAGGCACAGGAAAAGTGAACCAAAGAAGAAAAAAGAGTCTGGGGAAGGATAGATGATTGAGGTGACCAGATCTGTAGGTGATTGATATTGGATCCTTCCTAGAGTGCCAGAGTAGCTTTGAAAAATGCATCTTAGTTTCTATCTACCTAGGGGAGAAAACCTGTTCATCCATCAGCTTCCATTTCATATTGACCAAAGGGTGGCTTCAGACACAAGTTATATTGTAAATCTTGAATATTCCCTGAAGGCCAACCTGTCAAAGGCTTGACCTCTAGGGACATACCTTTGTGAAGTGGTAGAAAATTAGGCTGAGGCCTTATAGGAAGCTTTAGCTCTTTCATACTTCTGGGATGTACAACTAAGCGTTAGCCAGCATACCACAGGAACATGCTAAATCCAGTGGGAGGCACTATAATACTAAACTTGTGAAAATATGTTTAGCCTAATTTAACTTGTAGGAGACCACAACTGAGGTAGTGGCTGTTTTGTCTGGACTAAGAGATAGGTAGAGCAACTGGTAAAAGTGATTCATCTGAGAGTCTGTTACAACCTCCATATGTATTTCTCTATCCCAGATTTTACTTAGGTTCAGATTCATATAACAAATTCCCTATTTGCTATCTCTAGTTGGAGCACTTAAACCTGGCTTCTCGAGGTTAGTATGTACTAAACTGACAATGCATTATTTCTCCACAACCCATATTTGAAAATTTCTTGTCATTGAGAAATGGCATCTAGTTTCTCATGTCACTAAACCTAGTCAGCATTCTTGACACCGCCTATCATTTACTTCAAATGAATTATTCTCCACTCAGCCTCTTGGTCATTCTTTATTTCTAGATCTTCCACTGGAATCTAAACCACAGTCATTTCTAACTGAATAAAATAACAGCTCCCTTTGTTTCTTCTTCATTCTTTCAAATCTATCCTTTACCCTAAATATTTTAGTTTTTAACTTTTTATACCAACCCCAGTTTCCCTTCCCTCCTCCTCTCCCATGCCCCACTTCTCTCCTTCTCATTCCCCATCCAGTCCTCAGAGGGGGTAAGTCTTCCTTGGAGAGACAATAAGGTCCTGGATACCAACTTGATGCAGGACCAAACCCCCTATGTCTGGTATCAAGGCTAAGCAAGCTATCCCATTATAAGGAATGGGCTACTAGTCAGGAACAGAGGAAGCAAGATGAGACTGCATTGCTGAGAAAAGGTACCATGCTCATGACTAAACATAGACAAGAATTATGTGTTAATTTCAGTTGTAATAATAATAAGCCCGAGCTAATAGGCTAAAAAGTTTATAATTAATATAAGCCTCCTTGTGTTTCTTTGGAACTGAATGGCTGCAGGTCAGAGAGGACAAAAACGTACACTCTATCTTAACAGATCAGCTGCACAGAGCTTTGTATCACAAATCATATGATGGAGGTTTCTTCTTTTCTCTCTAGATACACCTTGTTTCAAATATACCCTCTTCAGTGAGATGTTATTTTAGTCAATGTCTGTTTTAGTGTTTCTATTTCTGTGAAGAGACACCATGACCATGTAGACTCTGTTAAAGGAAAACATTTGATTGGGTGGCTTACAGTTCACAGGTTTATCCCATTACCCTCATAGTGGGACATGGCAGCTTGCAGGTAAGGATGGTGCTAGAGGAGCTGAGACTTTTACAAAATGATCTAAAGACAACAGGAAGTGACCTGAGACACTACTGCACAGAGCTTTGTATCACAGATCAAATGATGCAGGTTTCTTCCTCTCTTCCTATGTACACATTGCTTCAAATATACCCTCTACATTTATAATTGGGTGGCCTGAGCATATTTGAGACCTCAAAGTCTACCTTCACAGTGACATACTTCTTCCAACAAAGCCCACATCTATTCCAACAAAGCCATACCTCCTAATAGTGCTACTCCCTAATGGGGATATTTTCTTTCAAATCACCACATTCTATTCCCTGGCTCCCATAGGCTGGTAGTCATATCGTAATGCAAAAAAATGCATTCAGTTCAACTTCAAATTTCCCCATAGTCTCTAACAGCCTTGAACTTATTTAAAAGTCTAAAGTTCAAAAATCTATTCTGAGATTCATGAAATCTCTAATCCCCTGTAAAATCAAAATCAAAAAGCAGATCATAGGGTTGAATAGATGTCTCAGAGGCTAAGAGCATTGGCTGCTTTTCCAGAGGTCCTGAGTTCAATTCCCAGGAACCACATGGTGGTGCACAATCTTCTATAATGATATTTGCTGCACTCTTCTGGCATGCAAAAGACTCATACATAAAATATAAATAAATAGATTATTAAATAAGATCAAATACTTCCAACCTATAATGGCATCGGACATATATTACCATTAAAAAACAGCAAAAGGAACATTCTGAGGAAATACTGGACCAAAGCAAGACCATAAACCAGTTGGGCAAACTCTGAGTTCCGCATCTTCATATCTGATGCCAGAATGTTCTTCAGATCTCCAACTTCTTGTTGTTGGCTATAGCATGCTTTTTCTTTTGGTTTTACTTCCTGTTAGGTTTACTTTTCTCATCTGGCCTCAAACTTAGAGATCCAACTGCCTCTGCCTTTGGAGTACCAGAATTAAAGATATGCACCACTATACCCTGATTTAAGATTTTCTTTAATTCCTCTTCACAAGTTGGAAACTTAACTGGGTGGGATCTTCTTGCCCTGAGGTCAACACTCCCTTTATTCCATTTCTTAACCAGGTTATCTCCTTGAACGCAGGACTAAGCTCCCGATCACTTCTCTGTGATCCCTTTTTCCTCAAATTAAGCATTTTATATTTTTCCTTGCTCATTTCCTTTTCATTATAAATCATTTTAAGCATGAATACTAGTAACCATATGTCAGAGTCTATACTACGTTATTTTGAGATTTTCACTGCCGATGTAATTAATGCAAAACTCTTTACTTCAGGCTCAGGCAGACTCTTTGAACAAGGACAAAAAGCAGCAATGTTATTTACCAATATATCACAAGAATGATTCCCAAGAAAATACTAAAATTCTCCTCTGAAATATCTTGAACCAAGCTCCCACCATTCTATTGACTCTTAGAACCATTGTCTTCCATGAGCTTACTAGTATGGCCCATTAAGTAACACTTTAAATATTCCACTGCTTTTCTAACCCAAACTTCAAAAAAGTTCAAATCCCTCTAAACAAAACCATAGTCAGGTCTATCACAGCAATATCCCAATCTCTGGTAACAACTTCTGTCTTAGTTAGGGTTTGTATTGTTGTAGAGATACACCATGACCAAGTATAAAGGAAAACATTCAGCTGGGTGGCTTACAGTTCAGAGGTTTAATCCATTATTGTCATGGTGGGGCATGACAGTATGCAGACAGACACGGTGCTAGAGAAGGCATTGAGACTTATACAATGTGATTTGAAAACAACAGGAAATGAACAGAGATATTGGGTGTGGCTTGAGTATATGTGAGTTCTTAAAGCCTGCCTCCACAGTGATATGCTTTCTCCGAACAAAGTCATACCTCCTAGTGGCTCCCTATAAGGGCCATTCTCTTTTAAATCACCACAACAGCACATTACTATGACAAAATACTTGAGAGAATCTATGTTCCAAAAGATAAGGCTCACAGTTCTGAAGTTTTCATTTGAATATGGGGTTTTCCCTATATTTTGGGTCCTTGGAAAGGGTAACATAACAGGCAACGCATCTGGTAGAGAAAAACTACTCATATTAGGAGGCAGGAGGAATGATTTAGAAAAGAACCAGGCTCCTCCAGTTCCCTTTGAGGCCATGTTCCCATTAATCCTGATGAAGACTTTATTGAGGTCCTATCTACTAAAAAGATCTACATCACCTCCTCATTGAATACTCTGGGAACTGGTCCTTACACATGAGGGTTTGGGAAACATTTGCCCTTTTTAATTGTAGAAAACGGTTTTATTTTAAATGTTGTTTAATAAACGTCTTTGGAACTTTCCAAAAATTATGAAGTAGATTCAGGCGAGGATTAAATGGGAGCCTTGAAAGGAGAAAAAGGGGCTGACTTGAACATTTAGTCTTTTACAATTTTATCTTGGTCTTGTACCCCAGTCGTCATTATTTACTTAACAAATAGCTCTATCAGTTATGCAGCATTTAATTTGTGTGAAGCAGTGTCTCAAGTGCTTAGGAAACATTAATTCCTTTATTTAATTGCTGCTGTGTGGCAGAACAGAGCTGTGTTCCGAATCCTGGCTCCTTAATGTTGCCATACTCATTAGGCAAAGCACTGTTCCTCCAGGAGAAATCTAGGCTTGAGAAGAATGTGTGGCCTAAACCTTACGATGAAGCTATTATAAATTATGTACTTCTAGAAATACCTGATTTTAAAAGCCTTTCAAGTCATTTATTTTTCATTAATTCATTCAATATTTAACACGAACCTTTTATATGTAAGGAGCTATGCTGCCAATGAGATGTTTGCCAGCCTACAGATTTTCTGTGCTTAAACCTTTTTTTGTTTTCCTCTTTGGGATTCCCTGACATATATTGTGTTTGTCCATTTTAGATAAACCTTTTCATAGATACTTAAGTTAGCTTGTAATAGAAATTATATTTAGTACATTCCACATTTATACCTTGGCATTCAAGCCCATTTATATATATATATATATATATATATATATATATATATATATATATATGGCACAGACTAATTTCCAGAGAGTGGAATTGTACGTTCCTTTCACTCCACCTTACCCATTTGAAATTCCCATGGGTGTGCCTCATCTGAAGTGCCCTCCTTTCTTCACCCCTCCTTTACACTTGTCCTTTAAATATTGGCATGACTCCTCCTCTTTTACTACCTAAGAAAGCACACTCATTACTTTTTAACATGTATACTTCATGTGGTTTCAATGCAGATGGGTCTCAGTGCTCAGTGGACAAAAGAGTAAGGCCAAGGAACCAAGCTTAATTGCTTGAAGATGCAGGCCTAGCAGTGAATGGCAGAGACAATAAATAGCTACTGGCATCTTCTAGTACCTTTTTCATCTGCGAACTTTGAGGAAGTTCTATACTGAGCTAGTGACCGCGATAATGATGGATTATGTAGGCTAAAGTTCAGGTCATGGATGTTCAGGCACTTGGCACTGATGTCATAGTTCCCTTCCTTCTTAAAGCATAACATTCTACGAAGAAATTTGTTTTGCAACATTTGTTCCTATCTCGCCTAAACTCCTACATAACTTTGCACTCATGTTTATTTTCTCAGTGGTAGATTTTGCAGGTTAGCAAGTTCCTAATTAGATCTTAAGATTGCCAAGCTTTCCTGTCACATCCTCTTCATTTCTCTTTTATCAGTATTTCACAGAGAAAAAAAAATCACCACAGAGATTCAAAATATCTAAGCATAAATCCAATAAAAGCTGTTTCTTCATTATACAAATTGAAAAGAAAGAAGCCGTAAGTAGACAGGAGCTGCACATACCTTGTTTTAAAAAGGAAAACGGGAGATCTAGGGAAAATTTCTCCCACAAGTTAAGTAACAAACTTATTTGCATCTCAGGTCAACTAGTTATAGATTTTTGCTCTTCATCCTACCTCTTCCCTCCCCTTCAACCCTTTCCCAAGGTCCCCATGTTCCCAATTTACTCAGAGATCTTGTCTTTTTCTACTTCCCGTGGATGTATGTCTCTCTTAGTGTCCTCACTGTTGTCTTTAGATTACAAAACTCAGGTGAAAATCCAAATATAAAAATGTATAAGAATATTCTGCCTTTAATCCCAGCACTCGGGAGGCAGAGGCAGGCGGATCTCTGTGAGTTCGAGATCAGCCTGGTCTACAAAGGGAGTTCCAGGACAGGCTCCAAAGCTACAGAGAAACCCTGTCTCGAAAAAAAAAAAAGAATATTCTGATACAGAAAAGTAATAGGTACTAAAACATATTTTTATTAACTTAAAGAGTCTTAGGGAGGGCTGGCCATAATGGGGCATGCTTTTAATCCTAGCATTTTGGAAGCAGAGGTCTATGTAGTGAGTTCCAGGCCTTCCAGAGTAAATGATGAGATCCAGTCTCAAAATTCAAATAGAAACAACAGAACACAATAAAAATCTCCTAAGGAACTACATTAAAGTAATTTAAAGAGCAAAAGGAAGATGAAAGTAAGAAAAAATAAAAAATAAATAAATGGAATTGTGGAGAGAGAGTTTGATAGAGAGAATATCAAAATCATTGAGGATTTGTAAGAGTATATCGCAAGTCCAGATACACCATCATGCTATGTTTTCTTAAGGAATAGAACTAGAGCCCTATTTGATGCTTTTTTCCCAAAAAGTAACACAATTATAAACATTCAAATACAAAAATAAAAGCATTAACAAATGTTTTCTTAAATTTTATTTTATTTTTCATTGACAGAAGTAGTGAGATCTCGTGTTATGGCATACAGTATGGTAATTGTGATTATTAACAATGTCTTGTGTATACATTTTCTTTTTAAAATAAATATACAATGGAGAAGTTTTCTAAATCATAAGCCAGGAGGCAAAATGCTTAAAATTGATCCACATGAAGATTGCAACTTCTCTATCGCATAAAAGTAAAAAGAAAATGACAACCAAAGAAAATATTTTCAAAATATAAAATACGTAAGAAAAATATTGTGTTTTCTTAATACTCAAAACAAGGAGTTTTAATACTCAAAACAGAGAAACAATGAACCAAGATTTAAAGCAATGTTTCCTCGAAAAGAATATAGAACAAGAAGTTTTTATGCATATTGCTAAACTTTATTAAACATGGGAATTTAAGTGATGGTGAGACATCTTTTTACTTTAGTACAGCAGAAATACAGTGTTTAATAATAACCAGATGTAGCAAAAAGAAACATTTACTTTCCGACTTGGAAAGTCCCATCCTGAAATCCCCATTTCCCACTCAGAAAAACTTATCTCACAGTTTTTGCCCTTGTAAGTTTGCAAGACACATGTGTAGAGAAGTACAGACCCATGTGTTGTGCTACATGGAAATTGTTTGGAAATGGGCAAAATTTAATTTTAATTTGAAAAGAAAGCTACAAAACAGAAATGTTTTACAAATGAAAACTACACAGTGAACATAAACATGTATCTCCAGAAAGACAGACATGAATGTGAATCCGGTCAGCTCCACACAGTGACAACTGAGAGCAGCCGGAGATGGCAAGGATACAGTACCACCTTAGCTTCTGTATAGTTTCAGCTGGATTTATAAAATCTGACCAAAGTCTGATAACAGATGTTAATTTCTTTTTCCTAAAATGGCAACTCTGTTTATCTCTGTCCCTTTAGACTGAGACACTTAACTGGGAATAACTTGTTTGTTCTAAGACACAATGTGTCTTCCTGGTAAATGGTAGTTTCAGATACTGTATTATTCATGCTCCCTCTGCTACAAATCTCTTTGGAGCTCATATTGGTATTTATAGTTTGCACTGACAGCAATGTTGAAATCTTCACGTGCTGGTTAAAGTGGCGATGTTCTGGCCCAGGTTCTGGCTGTGGCAGTGAGCAGAGCCATGGCTGAGGTAGTGAGCAGAGCCGTGGCTGAGGCAGTGAGCAGAGCCGTGGCTGAGGCAATGAGCAGAGCCGTGGCTGAGGCAGGGAGCAGAGCCATTTATTCTGGCACGGTGTACAGCATATTTTTTCTTCATCCTTACTTTTCTTCACTTCCGTTTGGGACTGGCAAAAGAATAGATTACACAACATTATCATTCTCTCCCAGTGAAATAAAGAAGAGAAATGTGGCCTTTCTACATGGTTTAATTGCTGAACACAGAATCTTGACTCTCAACGGTGTAATTACAGGTGCAACAAATTAGGTGAGGGACTTGTGACTCTCATGTTGAGTTGAAACTTTTAGGAGATGTGAGGAGAGGTATAAATTAAAACCTGGGGAGCCCTATTCAAGGTATTCTTTCTGTTGTCTCTTTCTTCTCTTGTGTGTTACCAGTGCTGTTGGGGCACATGCTACAGTCTGGAAGTCCTAATAAGCCAAGATTAGCCTCTTATCTTTGGCAGTCTAATTAAACAGATGAAGTAATAATGATAGGCAGACAATAGATATTTATTCAGTGTGTCTGCAGGTCTGTCTTTCAGACCTGACATGAGGTTAAAATTTAAATAGAAGGCAAAGGCGTGGATAGCTATGCAGTCCTGGTCCTACACATTTTCATTGTCTAATGACATTGCAGGACCTTCGGCAAGATGGCCTGTCAAGTTATAAGAATTGTGTCAAATCTTTCAGAGATGAGCCCCTTCCTGGCTGACACTAAAATCCCATCCTTTTCTTCATCCCAGTATAAGACTCCTGTCCTGAGAAAATTTCAGTTTCTTGGAGTCCATTGTTTTAAGAATTTAACAGTCAAAGGTTGGTGATAAGTAACTCCCCCCCCCCCCCAATATCATCACTCCTGCGAGGTTGGCTCCAGGAGCACGTCTCTACAGCATTTTACTCAATGTGACTTATGAAAGTTAGAAAAGCAGAATGCAGCATCCAACATCCTTATTGGGTGTCTATAGACAGTTTTGAGTTATGCTTCTTACTTTTAGCTCCACACCATTAACTATAGAATAGTTTCCCCCAAGTGGCAACAACTTCAAGCAATGCATTAATTTCTTAAAGCTGAATCCAGTAATAACGAAGAAGGAAAGAACTTTGTGATGACAGCTTAAGAATTTTGTTGACTGTCACAATTTGACCTGTTGCTCATAACAACTTTTAGTTTATAATCCTAACTTTTAGTGATTCAGTGAAACCTGAAAACTGAATTGTGGAATAAAATCTCAACTATTTAAAACAAATAAGCAAAAATATGCTATGCCCATTTAGCAAAATAATAGTTATATAGATAAGGCCTATGAGAAAACTGCTTTCTAAATAACTCTCTCTATACGCAGAGACAAATGCATCACTCTGTCCTATTAGAAAACCGTCTTGTGAAGCAGATGGGGGAGCACAGAGATCCATTGTCCAAGGGCAGGGAACAAGTGTCAGTGAGTACTTAGGTTTGGTATGATTTTAGTGACAATTTAGCTTTATTTTTTATATGCCTATCTAGGTGGGTTTTAGAATGATCTACATTGTAGCTCACCCATCACATGTTTTAGAGCCCTTCCATTGTGACCAATAGAGTTCATCTACATGTTGGGAATCACTTCCATGACTTCTACCACTTAGCCCTCTTTATGTGTTTAACATTTTTATGTCTGTGGATCCATAAAATATGTGACCTTTTCTAATTGGTTCCTTTCAGTAGGCACAGTTTCAAGGTTCACCCATGTTATCATGAGTATTTGTCCATATTTATAATTGAATAATTTTCTATTGTAAGAATGTACTGTATCTTTAAATGAACTATTTAATTTTATTTTGTGTGCCTTGGTGCTTTGCCTGCATGTATGTCTCTGTGAGAGTGGCAGATCCCCCTGAAACTGGAGTTACAGGCAGTTGGAAGCTGTTATGTGGGTGCTAGAAATTGAACACAGGTCCTCTGGCAGAACAGTTAGTCTTCTTAACCACTGAACCATCTCTCCAGCCCTGAATTTATCATATTCTAATTAATCTAGTCATCTATGGATGACCCTTTTGATAGTTTCTCCTATTTGCTAATCTTGACAGTGTTGCTATGGACATTTATGTATAAGTTTAGTTCGAACTTGAACACTTGTCTTCGACTCTCTTTCACACATACACGTATGAGTGGAAACTCTGAGTCATAATTTTCTGCCAAAAATTTTTTCTAGTAAGATATAGGGCTGCAGTTATCCTCACCAAGACTTGGCATTTGTGTGTGTGTGTGTGTGTGTGTGTGTGTGTGTGTGAGAGAGAGAGAGAGAGAGAGAGAGAGAGAGAGAGAGAGAGAGAGAGAACTTGTTTTTAAACAGTTTAATTTCAAACATTTTAAGTCTTGGGAATGCTCCTTTTTTCTTCTCCATTTATCCCTAGGCCATTAGCAATCCTACCAGACTCTGGCGGTGCTTCCTGCAGACTAAGGAGTCACTTCAACCTAGGATGATTGCTGTCCAACATGAGGAAAGGGTGTCTGCCCTCTCTTCAGATGACAAAGTGATTCAGGGGACAATTTCACTTTATCTGGTTGGCTTTTCCTGGTGATTCTCTCACTCTGATTCCTGGTAAGAAGAGAGTGTTAGATCTGCAGGGACAAAGAGGATCCCCATCAGTTTGTTTACTGGGTATCCCCAGAACCAGTGCTGCTCAACTGCCCTGTGCCATTGGGTGGGTGAGCCAAGCATCACACTTGATGCAGAAACAGCTTGTTTCCTATTTGGCATGGGTTTTGGTGGCTCCCAATACATGCACACACCTCCTTTGTTTCAGATTGGTATTATTAAGAAAGACTTTTATTTGATTCAGAGTGGGAATATGCCTACGCTACTTTCTGTTATTCAAATGGGGACATGGTATGTTGGACCGTGTTCCTGTTGGTGAGGATTACAGTGCCCTCTGCCATTCCATTTGTGATGTTGAGCAGTTTACTTTCCTCTTTCAAGTAGTCCCTTGTCTTCTTTGTCTAGCTTATACTTGTACTCAGCTAGGGAGAGCTGGAAAATTGGGTCAACCTCTTGTCTGCTGTAAATACCTATTTTTCTCTTCGTGTGTATGCATACTGTACCACGATCTGAGTACTTATACATAAAAAGCACATTTGGCTTGGTGTCCCCAGTGGCTAATGACAACTCTTAGCCTAGAAGGCACTTACTATACAATGAGTCAAAGAATTACTTCACAGAATTTGCTGTATATGTATATGTTCATATAATATGCAAAAGAGTCCTATGCTATTTAGCAGTGATAACAACCAAGTTAGGATTCTACTCAATTGTAAAACTATGGCTGCCTTGTGTTTAGATAGCTGACATCATATATGTCCTGTCAAACTATCTGTACTAGTGTCACTAAAAGCGTGCTTCATGCTGCCCTGTCATAAGCATCAGAGAACGCTTGAGTGCCCAAGCGTGTTTCCTCGGAGGATTTTAGAATATGGTCTAAATACAGCTATGGTGCTCAAGGCTTCACTTAAGTGAGCAAACAAGAAATAGTACTTCGGTTACAATAGGTAAGCTTATGAAACAACAACCCTCCAGAATTAGCTGAAGGTTTATTCCTACCCCTTCTCCCTTCTCTCTCTCTCTCTCTCTCTCTCTCTCTCTCTCTCTCTTTCTCTCTCTCTCTCTCGGAGAGAGAGTGTGTCACACACAGAGACAGAGAGACAGAGATACATCCTTTTATGTATTTTATTGCCACGTGTGGTAATTGGTTTTAAATGTCATCATGCCACAGCCTATAATCCCCTGGGAAGAAATCCCAAATGAAAGATTACATGGATGCAATTGGCCCGTGAAAATGTCTGCAGGGGATTGTCTTGGTTGCCAATTGGACTGATCCAGCCCCTTGTTGGCAGCATCCTTCCCTGAATGGGAGGTCCTGAACTATACAGAACAGGAGAAAGCGAAATAAGTGCAGAAGCTGCCAGCATGCAGGAAGCAGTCATCAGCTGACTCTAACTTCTGCTCTGTGACTTCCCTGCTATGGTGGGCTGTAACACAGAGCTGCAAGCCAAAAAAACTCTTTCCTTCCTACATTGATTTTAGTTAAGGCATTTTATCACACCAATAGACATGAACTGCAACACTGGGGTTTAATGGAATTCCGAGGTACAATACCTTAATTGTGGTTTCTAGTAGCTGTACCTCCATCCTTTACAGTGTCTCCTCAGGTGGATCCCTATGTCAGACACATTAATTTTAGTACTAAAAACTTCACAAATCTCTGTTCTATTACAGACACGGGAAATTAGAGAAATTAAATTATGTTGTCTAAAGTCACATCCTTTGCAATCAATCAAGGAAGAATGTAGTTTCAGGACTTATTCAAAGTCATTGTTCTTGCTTGAAATATGCCTCCTTAAAACACATTAAACCTATTTGTAAAGGTCATCTTGAAATTACAACCATGACAAAACAGGATTTTGTAAACAGTTCTTTCTTTATATATGGAAAGGTCTGAGCATCAGCGTGGTTAATATTATGGGATGGTTTGATGAAATGATAGTACCACTTTTTTTTTTTTAAACAAAGTAATGCATTGTCATTAGCTCAGTGAACTATAATGGAGAACATTGTGTGGAGCGCAATGGTGTCTCGTACTACTGTGACTTCTGCCCTGCCCCCTACTGTGTTATTTTCTTTGCTGGAAGCTGACAGAAGCATTCAACAAAATAAGGAAATAGTGGAGGGCACAGCTGAATGAAATTTTGAAACAAACAGCCAAAGATAAGTGTGTGCCACATGAGACCAGCTCTTAATTGTTCTGTAATAATTCACTCAAAATATAATGATGTTGTTAGGCAGAATGGGCTAGTTTCTTGCGGATTAAGAGAAAACCATTTGTAGCAGATGAAAGGGCAGCTAGCATTTGAATAGACAGAGGAAAGACTGCAAGAACATGAAATTACTTTTTCGCCTGATAAGACATTTATCTGTGTTTCTCTATCCTCATGCTAAATGAGGTCTAGAAGATAGAGTCCTTTGAAAGCAGAAATGGCATTAGTTTGGAATTCTGCTCCAGCCACTCAGAAGACAGACATAAATCAGCATTGCCATGACACTGATTACTAATGAAGAGACTTTCGCAAAAATCATCTTATCTAGCTTTTGCATTTTTTTTTTCTGAAAACTGCCCAGGGCATCATACCAAAAGCCAAGACTGCATTTTATATATAGACAAGAGAATAAGATACACGAGTAGCCTCTCTTCTCTGAGAATTTGAAATCTGGAATATATTAGCTCAAATCATACTTCCAGTGCTCACAGATTTCAAAGCAGATGGTCATGGTAATTTGCCTTTGAAGATGTTAAAAATCTTACTAATCTATTCACTTTTTGAAATAATTCTCCCTCCTATTAGAGCAAGGCTCATAATATAAAATAGATTTTTTTCATTGAACTAATTGTTTAATGCCCACTGTGCACACTTCTACCTCTAGGTATGGAGTCTTCACTATTCTCAGAGAGATCCCTGCAAGTCAGGACTTTAGTCTCTCTGCCCAAGCTGGAAAGTCTATTGCAGTTGTGTTTGTTAGAAGCAAAAGAACCTGAGACCTTGTACTAGTATCGGTAGGATTTTAAGTAGTTTACAATTTAGTAATGGAATTTCTTGGGACTTGGAATAAAGGAGGAATTAGTCACCATCTAACAAAGATTTGCTTAGAAATATGGAGCACTCTGCTATAAGAAAGGTTAGGAACCCAGGATGGAAGACTAAGATGCTATAAGAAAGGTTAGGAACCCAGGATGGAAGACTAAAATGGATTTATGAGGACTTGTGGGAATAAAGGATGAGTTCACTGCATTTCAGCAAAGATTCACCTGCAAAGACAGATCAATCTTCTTTGGTAAGAGAGTAAGTATTAAGCCATAATTCTAAGTGTAATATGATGGACAATTAATGCTGAAAGAATTTACTGTTTGAACTTTAATAATAACATCAAAAGTGTTTGATAAAGCCTCAAGGAATCATATTCTTTGCATCTGCCCCAAATTATATACAACACACACACACACACACACACACACACACACACACACACACACCTTAAAAGAATTTATGCTACTTAGGCCAACAATTCTACCCAGAAAAACCACAGACTAACAGAAAGCTCCATGAAAAGACATGAGAAATTTGCTTTTAAATGATTGGTCAGGGTAGTCCAGATCACCCGGAAACATTACAGACTATCAGTGTCCATTCTTCAGGAGTTGATTAATTGCCCTAGTGCTGAAGACACTGCACCCTTGGGCATAGGCCTTGAGTTACTCAAGGTGGCTCTGACCTGAAAGCCTCCTTCCCAATATCCATAGTATACTATGAAAGCTTCCAAGGGAGGAAAGCAATTAAATTTTTCTACCAAGCTGCAAGACCTATAAACCTTGACAGTCACTAGAATCCCTAAAAATATAAGTGGCATTTGCATGTTGGTGGTAACCAACAGCTATCTAATTGGAATTCAGGCCTACTCAACAGACAGGAAATCATGCCTCGTACTGGAAAAAGTAAGTGAAGTTATTTATGTGCCCTAGAAAAGAATCTACTAATTCCACTTAACTAGACCAACATAATTCCGTATTATATTCAAATTTTATAATCATACCCACAGATAAGTATAGCTACCAGTCCTCATCAAAGAAGTCTCTCTTTACAGAAAATAGAGACCATCACAGAAAACCATACCTGGACATAACACAGCAACCAACAGCTCATGGGGAGCCACCCTTAATGGAAACATCTATAGCACAGTTTCTGTATCTATGACACAGGGAGTATCAGAGAAGATGGGCCAGATAGGTTGTAAGAGCAAGAATACCTGAAAATTTACTGTAAAATAATCTATCCTAGAAACCTCATCAGGTTGAAATAGTGTGTGTGTATGTGTGTGCATGTGTGCATGTGTGTGTGTGTGTGTGTGTGTGTGTGAGTAACAATAAGAATCAAAGAAGAGGGTATCAACTTGAGAGTGGAGGGGCATAGGACGGGTAGGAGTGAGGGTACTTGGGCGAGGGCTCGAAGAAAAAAAGGGAGGGCAACTTGATGTAAATTAGTTCTATTTTAATTAAAATAATATTTTGAAAAAAAATGATGATCAAACTAAACAGGCCTGCACCATGGTAGAGATGAGTAATGGCTCATAGAACACAGAAAATTCCCTTTAAAATTTGGGTGAACAGCAGGAGT
Source organism: Microtus oregoni (assembly GCF_018167655.1). NCBI lineage: Eukaryota > Metazoa > Chordata > Mammalia > Rodentia > Cricetidae > Microtus > Microtus oregoni. The sequence continues at coordinate 36,040,922 of NW_024543060.1, read as the reverse complement.
TTAACAAATGTGTGATCTACCTGCATGCTGGTCTCAAGTCTTTCCTGTAATATCAAGTGTGATACACGTTATGTTAGTTACTTATCATGCACTGTTTAAGATCACTGAGAAGCTACTTTGGAAGCAATTGACCTGTTTCATTTCAGGTCAAGATTGTTCACAGCAAGCGTCCTCCAAGGCCTCTTGCCTGGAGATAAACTACCCTTCTCTCTCCTTTCCTCAACTCTGTGACAGGGAAGAGAGAAGAACAAACAGTCCAAGAATAAAGAACAGCTAGAAGGTAAAAGACTTCTGACATTATTGTTGTTTATCCGATTATATTAAAGTGTCTACCGTAGAGAGAAGAAGAAGAAGCTTAGTCAGAGGAAGCTTAGTCATAGAGAGAAAGCTCAGCTGCAAATTTCAGCCACTTCCTCAACTTCCCCAGTCAGTTCCTGCTGAATTCCCCGAGGGCGTCATTTGATGATTTTTTTTTTCCTATTTCTTGTTATTTTTTTCCTCTTACTTGGAAGCCTCACACAAGAAGATAAGCTGCTCTGCCAGGGACTCTACCTACTGGGAACTTGGGCTGTCTATCTTAAAGAGGCCCCTCTGTTTGATATCTGCTGGTTGTTATAACTGCCCAAATTGATGGCATTTTTCTATGCATCTGCCTATCTATCTGCTTATTATCTATGTATTTTTATATCTATATATCTGTCTATATATCTATCATGTATGTTGCCATTTATCTTTTACTCTGCTTTGCTCTGTACTTCATAAATCCACGTAAGTATAAATCATTCGACAGATTTTTACAAATCAACAAGTTAAATGCTTTTCTAACTACAAACCCCTCATGGCCTTCTGATGAATATTCTATGAGTCCTTTTCCTTCTCTATGCTGAATTTGACTTTTTTTTTCTCTTGATTTTGGCTTAGGGGGTCTAGGGATTCCCAGAACTGGGAAGGCAGATAGGAGTGAGGTTCTTGAGTGTAACAGTTACATTTAAAAGTTGGGTTTTAGTGGAGACTATATTGATGTGTCTATGTCACTGCTCAGTTTGATGAATGTGAACCTATGTTCATGCAAGTGAGACTCGAGTGTAAGATTCTGATCTCTCTATGCCCAGAATCTTGGAGAATGGATAATATTCCAAAATAGTGCAGAGATTTATAGTATTGGTACTGGGGAGATTTTATACAATAGAAAATTGAAAGAGTAAGATAAAATTTGCTGTAGATTCGATTCAAGCAACTAATTTATGGAAGCTATTTTTGTTATTACTTTAAATACTTCATAAACACTTGAACATTTACTGCTATATAAAGCATTGTCTTTAAAGATATAAGTTCTGAAAATTGTCTATGGAGAAATATAGTTCTGAGCCTATTAATCAGAATTAAACATATTATAGATTTTAAAAAGAGAGAAAGAAAAAGATTGGTGAACTCCATTTAATTTATCTTACCATCAGAGTTAGTTTTGTTTGACAATAAAAGATCAAAAAATTGTTTTAACTAGAATTTGACAATAGAAACAAATATTTGTACGGATTTTTTTTACCAGAATTCAGATTGTAAGTTCAAACAGAATGCGTATTTCTTTATTATAATAAAATTTAAGATTCTAGAAATATTATTTAATTTTATATAGAGAAAACTGTCTCTATGATGTGCTATCAACCCTAATTTAATTGATAATTCTCATCGATGATTATGTGTTGAGAACAATTTCTCTACTAGAGATCGAAAAGCTAAACAGTTCTACATTACCATGTTGCTGATTAGCCCAATTAAGGAAATACAAAAGTGAAGAGATACCATTTCCAGTGTGGTTTGAAAAGGAATAAAAGTCATTAACTGAGAAGTTAAATAACACTTAACAGACCACATTCTTCTCAGAAGGGCTGTGAAATGATTAAAGCTTCATCATGAAGAAAGAAGCCAGAGGACTGTACTTGGGTCATGAGTCACTGCGAGAGCTTAGGTCATGTTAAGTAGAAGGACTTACAAAGTCATCCAGTAAGAAATAACAACTTGCATGCTGGACAGAAGACTCGATGGTGGAGAGCACTTATTGCCCTTGCAAAGGACCCAACTTTGATTCTGAGCTTCTCCATCTGGTGACTCACAATCACCTGCAAAGCCAGCTCCAGGGGATCTCATGTCCTTTTGTGTGTTTCACCCATACCTGTACTTCCCTGTGCACGACATCCTCCTTCCCCCAAACACATATGAATAGAAACAAAAACAAACTTAAACAAAGAAACTTGTTTTTGAAAGAACAGTCTTAAAAATATTAGCTATATTCAGAAAATAAAGAACAGTTCATCCACTTGGTGCCTAGACCATCAGAAACCTTCTGATACTTGTCTGTATTAGCACCAATCTTATTCCTGGCTTCAACTCAAATAATTTACTTTTAGGGTGTCCATATAATATACAAGATGGAGACATTTTAATCCCTAGTAGTCCAAGATCTTAAGACTTCTAAGAAGTATGAAGAACAGTTTTTTATTCTCCAAAACTTGTGCAACTTTTAAGAGGGGCAATAAAAAACTAGAATTTTCCATCTCTTGGAGACATTTGAGTGTCAAAAGTATCACCCTGTAGCCCAAGGTTGTACATCATAATTCCGAAGATTTCACTGCAGTTTATTGCAGTAAAAAAAAAAACCACCCACATGGCCCTGAGTACACATCCAATTTATGGGCATCCAAAAAAGACAGATTCAGAAACATTAAAATGTGGTTTCTGCATTGATCACGTTAGGCAGGGACATAAAAACAAAGCACAGAACACCTTTACTACCCAACAGCTGTGGGGAAATTATTGAGTAGAAATTATCCCAGCTTGGGAACATTAGATTAGACATGAACACAAATTATAGGTATTAATTCATTTTGGGGAAAGTTGAACATTTAAAAAGTTTATTTCACCAGTGGAAACAAAGATGGGGAACTGTCATATGGATCTAAATTGTTCAAAATTCTGCCTGGCTTCCAGGAATGGAATTGGAAACAGATGTCCTCCTAGAACGTGAAAATGATCTTATTACCAGGCGTTTCTTTAAATGAAACCCCAGGAGAAGACAAAATAGTTCTATAGTGGGCGTTCAGTCAAAAGCAAAGAAATATTAGATAAGTTGAGAAATGTGTAATAGTCTTTGAATTTCATAAATGGACAGCGGCAATTTAGAGTCTATTTTCTGGGATGCTTGGGGAAAAAATCATAATTCTTTATAACTCAAGACTTTGTGGACACTTTGATGAATAAATTGATAGCTGACGGAAAAAATTAGATATTATAAAACAGTACTAATCTTTACTCTTTTTATTTCACTTTGCGGCTTTATGAGGTTGACTTTGGGCTAAACAGAGGCACCCACATATTTTTATTTAAGGAATTTAAAGAATCAGATAGTGTGTTTTTTAAAGGGAAAATTACTATCATTTATGTAAAAACAATGGACTTCATCTTAACTATTTTAAATTGTCTGTATAACTCTTTTTTTAAAATTCTGACACCAGAGAATGGTGCTTATTTGTTTATTCTGTGCTTCTAATAAACATTTTGGTGGCAGTTCCATGTATGCTTGGCTAGCTATAGGAGTTTTTTTTTAAAGTAAAATGGATAGCTTTTCCTGAATGTTAAATTTTTATTGACGAGCGTCATGACATTGTGTCACAACTCTCTACACAGTACTGTCTGTGCAGTTCGCCTCCACAGCTGTTTCTTGAGTTTTACTGGGGAACTTTGTCTCCAATTATGGGTAAGGTAACTTCAGTAGGTACCAGCAGGGGGCACCAGAGGCTGCAGGATATCAAGACTGGGCAATGGTTTTACTAGTTAGGATGGGTATAGTCAACCTACAACTGGTCTCTAGCTCTGCTATGGGGTATTTCAAAAAGTGATCATCATCATGGATGCAGAGTTATGGGACTCTGTTCCCAAAATTATAACCTGGAGGAGTGGTCAAAGCTTGTGCAGAGTCTCTGGATTGTACTCCCGCAGGCAAACAGTAAGGAGAAGATGACAGAAAGAGGTTCTCGGTAGTAGGGAGGACACAACTCATCCCTAAAATGGTGCCTGTTTTCCTATGGGTTGATTCTAGAGAAGTACAGAGGCATGATCTATAAACACAGTGGTCTCAGAAGCCCATTTGGATGTTTGGTTTTATATTCTGTATTCACATGATAAAAAGAAAACCAAAACTAGCTTGGGCCCCTAATGGGTGCTATAACTTCATTAGACTTGCCTTTCCTTACTACATTTTTGCTATCTGCATTGAAATCACTGATGATAGTTAGAGAACAGTTCCTTCTAGATCACATATGGCACCTTTGGTATATTGTTTCTTTCCAGTTACTATCTCTTAGGCTGGATATGTGATTTTCCCCTTATATTGTCCAAAATCAAGTATGAATAAAGCATTTCCTTTGGATTTTTTGGCAGAGCTGGATAAGGTCTGGGACAGCAAACGGAAGTAAGCCCTGGAGTTACTATGGATCTCATAGTATTACTCACAAGAGAGAGTTGATTTCCCAGACTTACAAGCCTCATTTAATCCCATCTAGATTCTTCCAAACCAAACATAGTTAATAAAATAATCTTTGTAACCATTGTTTCTTCTTCCCTTTATTCATGGATTACTGCCACCTCCTCTCTCCATTAGATGAATGAGTTTGGTTTTTTTCTGAGTGAATTGGAGATCAGTTGGAAGTGTTGAACAAGAAAGGCAAATTTGGTTTATGTTTAAGAAAGGAATGAGGTTGATTAGAGATGGGAAGACATGGATTCCAGTTAGGAAGTTAAACCATGATCTCAGAGAAAGGCTATGCGGCATATACTGGGAGTGTAGGGCCAGATTTGAAGACAACAAGCAAATCAGGGTGTGTCTTGGTTGTATTTGTTGGTAAGGTGAGAGAGTAGGTTTTAGGAAGGTAGTTCTTTTGTTGCCCCGATGTAGGTCTAGTCATGTTGTTGTGTCCATCAATAGCATATTAAAGAAACCAGATGAACAAAATCATAAGTATTGTTTTGTATCCTACATTGGTTAACTTGGGGTAATTAAAGTATTGTGCAAATATGTTACCTGAACAAACAACTTGTCATGAAGTAAAACAGAGCACACTCTCATCTTGTGTTGTGTGGTGATAAGAAGATCTTACCAAGATAAAGGTTGCTATAAAGAATGAGCAGTAGGTTCTTGTGAGGCACATTATGAGTGCCCAAAACTTTGCCCAAATTAGACACTTATTTCATACCCACATCTAGGATCGGTCCATGTGGAGATGATAAACAGTGCTAATTACAAGCTTGGGAGAACTAAGAATTGCCTGTAAGATAGATGTTTAGACATAATTGTGGGGATTATCTTGATTATGTTAGTTGATATGGGAAGACTCATAAGAACTGTGGAAGCTGGAGTGTGGAAGCTGAGCCGTAGCATGTGTTTATTCTCTCTCTGCTTGCTGACAGTGGGCACTATGTGACCAGCTGCCTACTGTCCTGACTGTCTGATAATGTTTTACTATACCCTTGAATTGTGAGTCAGAATAAACCATTTGTCTCTTAAGTAGCATTTCTCAGAGTATTTTCTCATCACAGCAAAAGAAGAAAGAAACTAAAACAGGGATGTTAAGTGGCTGTAGGTGTGTATTGTTAGATCTTGATTGTCATCATACTTAGCCCTTCAGTTCTTCTTTAGTCTTCTTTATTTTCAGATAATCTTTTACCTTTTGCCACAGAAATGCATTTTCTTTTTAAGTTTCAGAGCCTAGCCTAATTGTCTCCAAAAAGTGCTGATTTAGTTAAATTAGTTTCTATTTTCAAATAAGTAAGAAAGTTGCGTCTCTTGAAATTTGACTGAAAAATGAGAAGGCTGAAGAATTGGCTCCATATACCTTTCAGCTCTGATAGGTAATTCTGGCTGTGATGTCCCTATCATAGCAATGCCAATTCTTGACACCATCTGTGAGCCATAACTTCCTGTTTTGGTGAAAGAAGTTCAGAAACTGCATTGTAGATCAGCATCTCAGGGAAGCACAAATGCCTGAACTTCAGGCAAAGAGAAGCAATGACTACAGCTTATGACTTCAATCACATTGGAAATACTTATATTTCTTCTTGGGCTCTCATGTCTCCATCCTGGAGAAAAGGCCTAATGAGGTCTGGTGACTGCTAATCACTCATTGTCCAGAGTGCTTTACAAGGACTTTCTTGTACAAGATAAGGGACTGACAGTGACGATCTTCAGACTTCTGCTTTCTCGGTATTTTAATAATCTAATTCAACGCCAAGACAGATCAAGAAGATTATGTGAACAATCCCCTTCAAGAAGCATGATAAATAGAACATCCCCATTGTCTCAGTGTGTGGGTGCACCCCTCGCCGTCCTGAGTTCCTTGCTCGTGTTCCCTCTCCTTCTGCTCCTGATTTGGACCTTGAGATTTCTGTCCGGTGCTCCAATGTGGGTCTCTGTCTTTGTCTCCTTTCATCGCCTGATGAAGGTTAATATTCAGGAGGATGCCTATGTGTTTGTCTTTGGATTCACCTTCTTATTTAGCTTCTCTTGGAACATGAATTATAAGCTCAATGTCCTTTATTTATGGCTAGAAACCAAATATGAGTGAGTACATCCCATGTTCCTCTTTTTGGGTCTGGCTTACCTCGCTCAGGATAGCTGGCCTGGGTCTGAAAAAGCATGGGATAAAACCGGACTTGCTGAACATAGCGGACAATGAGGACTACTGAGAACTCAAGAACAATGGCAATGGGTTTTTGATCCTACTGCACGTACTGGCTTTGGGGGAGCCTAGGCAGTTTGGATGTTCACCTTACTAGACCTGGATAGAGGTGGGCGGTCCTTGGGCTTCCCACAGGTCAGGGAACCCTGATTGCTCTTTGAGCAGATGAGGGAGGGGGACTTGATCGGGGGAGGGGGAGGGAAATGGGAGGCGGTGGCGCGGAGGAGGCAGAAATCCTTAATAAATAAATAAATTTAAAAAAATAAAAATAAATAAATAAATAAATAAAAAGAAGCATGATAAATAAAGGCAAACTCCAATGTAGTGGATAAGAAATGTCAGCTGAGCGGACAATGGGAAGTACACAAGGTGAGGTTTCCTTTATGGGACCAGAGAGCGCAGACAACTTTGCTGTCTTTCTTATTGCAGTGTTTCATCCATCATAAAACACAGTGAAGAATCTCAGTCTCTGGAGTTCTGACAGCTCCGAGGAGCAGCCAGTGTACCTTTCGGGCATGCAAGGCAGAGGATGGAGAGCGGCTGATATCCTCTCCCTTTTGATGTGAAACCTCAGGCCAGCTGAGGCTCTTGGCTTTACTTTACTCCTTTTGAATAAAGTTGGGAACTATCAAAAATTTGAAGAATCGAGTTGAGATTCTCCTGTGGCCTGTCTTCTTTTCAAACAAGTCTTCTATATTCATGTGGATACCCTGCTACTAATCAGGATAAAATAGATAAGTATTTAGATTGCTGATCTGCTCCTGCTTTTTGTATCTGGTGTATCCCCAGAGTGACCATTCTTGTGTTATTCTAACTCACCTGACTTAGTAATTGCCACATGTTCATTTTAGAGGCTTCTTTCATATTGACCATGAGTCATCAATGGAAAGTTAATAGTGAGCTCTACAGGAGAGGAGCTGACTCTGTGCTGTGCACAGGCAATTGATGGACTATTTGGTCTGATGTGATTTCTGTTCTACATTTTCTAAATTACTCTTAGGATTTTGTTCCACTTGTCTTGAAGACCAGATTCATGCTTCCTCTTAAGGAGAATTTAGTTTGAAGTTATTTTCTATCTACAGAAATGGATTTTAATCAGTATCTTTCCCCTCTCTCCTGTCTACGGACAAAAAACAGGCAGCTTCAAAGATGTATTTGATAACATGTACACAGGTAAGAAGCAGCTCAGAGCTGTGCTATGGGAGATATAAATGCAAGAAGCAAAAACAATATAAAACCAGAAAAGATGAATTTTTCAGACCTGAGCAATTGCAACCAACCCGTGACTTTTATTAATGAATGTGTGAATCTGGGTACAAAGAAAAGGTGACTTCATTATAAAATGTCTAGTGAACCAGCTGGCATTTGACCTAGCTTATGTGTGGAGAAGATATGGTGGAAGAAATAGGAAAGATAATGATAAAGAAAACATTGTGGCGGCTGCAGTGATGAGTCAGTGGTTAAGACACTGCATGACCATTGCAGAGCTCTGAGCTTGTTTCTCAGCACACAGGTCAGACAACTCACAACCATCTTTAACTCTAGCTCCAGGTGATTCAATGCCTCCTTCTGACCTCTGAGGGCACTCCTACACTTGTAGCAGACACACACACACACACACACACACACACACACAAATAAAATAAATCCTTCTGTAAAAAAAAAATTCCTGCTACAGGGACTTAACTTCCTTAAAATACGGAACCGGTTATGTCAGCTTCACACTCTACATTTAAATAAAGCACAGAGTGTAGGTGGATTCACCCCTGACTAGCTGAAAGTTTGATAACATCTAGGCTCCTAAAGCAACAGCTGAAGTTGTGTTAAAGGAAAGTGTGGATCCAATCAACAACTGAAATTATACATTCCTGCCCAGAGTGTGACGCATCCACAGATTAGTCTCTTGCTGAATAAAGAATTTTAATGCTTCTCATATAAACCACACAATTCTCTTGTGCAGAAAAGCCAACTTTGGACAGACTTGATTTCATTTCCTTTAGAAACATATACAAAAGAAATAATTGGAGGCCCAGTTAAAAGCATCTTATAGACATATGATTAAATTTTGACTTTATGCAGAACAGACTCAACTCATTAAGCCATGAGTGATTTCAGAGGGTGCGGTTAGATTTTCTTGCACAAGGATTTGGTTGGTTAGGTTATCCTTAAAGGAAAATGGCCAAACTTGTGGTTGTATTTTTAGAACAAGAGGAATGAAGGCTTCACCCAGGGAAGTGCAAGTATTTGTGTGTCTTCAGAATACCATCACATTCCAAGTCAAAGTTCAATTCAGAACCAAATGCTTGTGAATCAAGTGTGACTGTAGTCTGTGAAGGCAGAGCAATGGGAGATTTGGGATGTAGGAGAATGCTGTGGCCAGCAAAGGGTGGGGTCATTTTCGCTCACTCTGGTTGAAGAGTTAACTGCTTGTCACATGAAAATATAGTATTGATAAAAAAGGCTTAAGGAATAATTTTAAAAATATGTCTCATCATAATGCATTTATAGGAGATAGATTAGGAGGTGATGATTTTAATGTAGGAAACATATACATATGAATTAGAAATTTATTTTCTGAAAATAATTGAAACTTAAAATTTAATGTTTCCACAGATGGGTATAATTAGCGAAACTAAGAAAGCTGGGGAAAACCTTACAAACTAAATGACTCAGTTTGTTCTTGTCAAAGAAAAATGCTAGACCAGAATGAGGAGATAATGAATAGCTGAAAAGCTATTTGAAAGCTGAATTAACTAATTTTAAGATAAGGAGTTCATCTTAAGTCAGATAAGCCACATGTAAACAAAGTAATTACACACGTCTAAGTAAATTTACCAAATAAGAGTGACAGGACACTTGACAACATTAAGGAATTATAATTAATTTTATTTAAATTCAGACAACAACACTTAGTAAGAAATTCCAATCACTTGGATGTACATACTGATAATAATACTAATTTTGACTAGCAATGTAGACCTTAGAAATAAAACCCAAAGCAAAGCTTAAAAATAGAAAACTATTATATATCTTTTCTTTTTCTTAATTTCACATATTTAAAGAAATTCCTGTTAGGAATGGGAATTTTAGTTTTGCTTTTGGTATTTGTAAATGAATATATTCCGTGAAAATATTATCATTAAGAGAGTGAGTGAAGGAAGGAGGTGCAGGTGCAGACTATCAAAGAAAATCCACTGCAGTTGTTTCTTCTTACATCTTAAGTCAAGTACCTCCCATCATGGCCTATGTATCTTTGCAATCTTACTTCTGTCACTACCAGGTCTTGTTAGACATTTTTCATTTTTCTGGGAGAAGATAAACTTTAATATTTCTAATAGCAGGGCTATTGCTCAAAAATGCTACTTCCTATGCATCTGGAAGACCGGAGGGAATAGACCTAGATGGATTTTTGGGGTCATTCTGTCAAGTGGTCTGTGAAGTAATATTTCCCATAAGTCTTGAATGGAGAGGACTCAAGTCACTCCACAATACTGTCCTGGTGAATATACAATCTTCTTTGCACTATTTTCTCAAAAATTAGTTTTCCAAATTATGTCTATGAAATAATATCCTGCATATAAAAGATACGTACACACATATGCATGCACACATATAAGGCTATGTACTTTAAAGCATTAATTACTGGTGGATAAGGAACGAGCACACACACAGCTTCATAGGTAAAAGAAACACCTAGAGGGCACTGGCATGGCGGAAAGCTCGGAGCACTCACTGTGTACCTATATTTCTCCTAGAGTTCCTCAGCCTTGCCTCTGCTTCAACACGCACAGGAGATAAACACGTCTAAATCCAGAGGAGAGAGTTGTTCAAGATGCAGAAACATCTCTTTTTCTCTCCTTTTCACTTTTTAACTGTCCTTTGTACCATGAAAAAAGAGCATTAAACAATGCATGCAGTTTCTGTAGTAGTAATAATGATAATAATAATAATAATATCAAAGATAACTGTGATTTCATTAAACCAATGAAGAATGCCCATGACGTTGTTAGAAATGAAGATTATGGAGCTTTAATGTCTCCTGAAGAAAGTTGCTATCTCAGTTCACTTCTACCACCGAGTTCCTAGGTGCTTGGTATATTTTCTGGTACACACTAATTGATATTTATAGAATTATTAAAGACATGAACACCTTATTTATGTCAATAAAAGTATAGAAAATGCTCATTGCCTTCAGGCTTGCGCTCCTCCAGTCTACCCCTTCTCTAGATTAGTTTTGAAGTTTGCCTTCTCATGCACTCGTGCCGACTTGTGGTCTCAGCTTCATGAAAGATTTATTTAAGTGTGTTCGTGGGCAGGGTGCCACAGCTGGAATGTGAAGCTCAGAGGATAAATTCATTCTCCTTCCAGCATATAGGTTCTGGGGATTGAACTCCGCTTTTTAGGCTTCACATGTAGGTGTCTTCATCCCTTGATCCATCACTATGGCCTGATTTCATTTTATACAATATGCTAGACTAGAGAGTTTATCCATGACACTATGTAGGGCAGCATTATATACAAGGATATAATGGACATCAAATATTTTTTAAAAGTATTATAAAATACTTTGATATTGACTTAAAATATACTTTCCCTTTCCATTGTTAATGGTTCAAAAATAAATGAACTAAGTGCCATTTTTCACTCTCATTAATTCATTGTCTAGTTATCTGATTGCAGGATTAGCAAAATTGGACATTTATTTTCCTTAACTTAGTACAGGGCATCCCTGATTTCATCCCAGAAGTGATCTGAATTAAGGAACATTTAGTATGTAAGAAGACAATATGCTAATGTGTAATTTTATAAAGAGGTATAGGATAAGAACATAAGAATGCAAGGACCAATGTGAATTGAGGGTTATTCTGAAGGTCATTTTCCTCTTCCTCTGGGAGTTTAAAAATCCAAAGCATTTCAGCTTCCTTCGACATCTACTTACTCTGTGTGTATCCTGGGATGGCAGCAATGGGTGATTGCAAAATTAAGAACAGAAGGTAGAAGGACAGAATTGCTAGGGTGAAATGTGGGAGTCAGTGAGGAATTTAACTGCACCTCTCTAATCCAGCATCCTCTACCAACAGTGGATAGAGGCAAGCTGATGTAATGACAACCAAGTAGGAGGCCCAGTGGGCCAAGGGATCCAAATCATATTTGATCCTCAAGTGTGTTTCTGACCATTCAATTTTGAGTGGGCTGTTAAACTAACTGTAAGTTTATGTCAAATAAGAGATGAAGATGCCACACTTGGAACTTGGATACTTATGAGAAATCAACTTAATAATATGCTTCAGATACTCAGTAAAGCATCTATGTATTTTACTAGAAAAGAAACTATAGACTACTAGCATTTTGTTATAACAGAGTAAAATAATCCATTGCGATTGGAACTGCTCTTTAGTTTTCTCATATATGTGTTTATATATTTTTGCCAATCATTAAGTTTCTTTCCTTAAGAGCTTGTGACTTGTAGATATGATGACCATTGCTAGTCTGATGACATCTTATTAAGGTGAATAGTTATTAGGAGCCCTTATCCCTGAGAAATGACTAACACTAGCCTGTTGGTTCTATAAGTAGATCATGCTGAAGTCACAAGAATGAGTGGCTATGATCTCTAGTACTGGCTATAGATGCTATAGTGTTTGCTTAGACATCTATTACTGGGCCCAGTGCTTCCTCAAGAGAAATTGTAGCCTATTAAATCAACTCCCAAATGGATATGAATACAGCTGACTCAAGCTGTTCTCGAATTTTTCTTCACTATCATAATATCATATTAGACACATGATTCAACCATGGTGTAAGTTGGGGCTGAGGTTAGTACTCAGAGGACATGTTGGTCCACTGCAGCATCCTGACTCCCAAGCACATACAGAAAAGGAGAAACCCAGCTCATACAGAGAACAGCATGGAAGAGCAAACCTACCTTCTAAGAAATTCCTTAGTTTTGCCTCAATTCATTGAAGTGAGTTTCTGTTACTTACAGCCAAAAGAGCATGAACAAGCACTAAATTAATAACCCTTTTTGCACAGATCAAATAAGCACATAGCTGAAGATTTATATATTATTAGTAGGCATTAATTAATACAGCTGGGACATGGACTTCAAAAACGTGTTGGCATTTCAGATGTACTGTTGTCTTTCATAAAATAGAGCCATCTGCTAGTCATCCTAATCAAAGCATAAAGTCCTACTCAAACTAACAGAGAGCTTTGAAGATGAAAGGGTAGAGAAAGATTCACTGATTTGTCTAATTGCTCTTCTCTGTTATTGAAATTAACTAGCATTTTATCTTAAACAGTAACGATTAGAAAGAGAAACGTTTGCCAGCTAATTTAAACATTAGCCACTATGACATGACTAATGTCTACAGAAGAACAATCAATCAAGTGCTACATTGTTCCCATGAGAGAGAGAGAGAGAGAGAGAGAGAGAGAGAGAGAGAGAGAGAGAGAGAGAGAGAGAGAGTTGCTTGGCTATTTAACTCTTACTTTCTTTAAAACAGTCATTCTCAATATGTTGGTCCTGACTTCTTCAGGGGTTGAATGAACCTTTCACAGAGGTCCCATAATCAGATATCCTATCAAATATTTACATTATGATTCATAACAGTAGCAAATGAAGTAATTTTGTGGTTGGGGGTCACCACAACATGAGGAACTGTATTAAATGGTTACAACATCAGGAAGGTTCAGAACTACTGTAAGGGTCTGTAGAACAAAGTAAGAACTCTTCTTCATGGGCAGTCCCTTCTTGTTTTCAAAATATATTTCTAATAAACATGGTATTTGTGTTTTGTTTCAATTATTTGTTTCTAATAAAGGAGGGTTTCCCTTGGATGATCAGCTTTTCTTCCCAGTAACTTTTCACACAGGTAGGTAGGGTGAGAGAAGGAGCCCAAACTGCTAGAGGTAGCAATAGTATCAGGAGTGCCTTTTGACCAGCATCAGCTGCCTTCTGAGAGTTGAGTGTGAGTGAATTCTTCTCTGCTACTCAACAGTGGGTCTACATAGAATCATGGCCCTCACTCGGTTCTCTTCCAAGCATTTCCATGCGTGCTAAGGATTTTCACAAAACAGTTTTAAAAAACATTTTACTTTTACTTAGAAAGCTCAAAAAAAAATTCAAAGTTTAATCTGTGTTCTTATCTGTGTTTAGTTCCTAAAAACAATTGCTAAGTCTTCAGGCTGAAAACTCAGTTTACTAAAGCCAAAAGCCCAGTCAGATTTCTATGGTGTATAGTACTCTTTCCAGCCACAGAAAAGAAATTGTATGTCACAACCTTAGTGTTCCTCAAGCCAGCATACACCTCTACATGCCAAGATGTCCCAGCACAGATGTGTGCTTTCCAGACATTCCATGCACTCTGCCACAGGTATAATAAAGGCCCGATGAAACAGCACAAGCTGATTACAAATTCATTCCCACCAACTAGCAATGGTTAGTTTATTGCCACAGATTGCTTATTGAATTTTAGGCATGCTATTTCTCTTTTAAGAGTCAACCTTACCATGGAGAGAGCAAATAGTACTTTTTCTATATATCGTTGTAACAGTTCTGCTTCCATGTACCAAACAGGTATATCTCAAAATGTTCCCATACCTGGCTCATCCCAGGCCAGTGAATTTGAGTCTTTCTTTCTTTCTTTCTTTCTTTCTTTCTTTCTTTCTCTCTCTCTCTTTCTTTCTCTCTCTTTCTTTCTCTCTCTTTCTCTCTCTCTTTTTCCTTCCTTCCTTCCTTCCTTCCATCTTCCTTTCTTTCTTTCTTTCTTTCTTTCTTTCTTCTGCCTTCCTTCCTTTCTTCCTACCTTCCTGCCTTCCTTTTTAAGCTTTATATATTGATTTAAGTGTTTGGGTAGTCTGACTTCATGTATGTCTGCGTATCACATTCATGCAGTGCCTACAGAGGCCTGAAGAGGTCATAAGATCCCTTAAATATTGTCATGAGTCACCATGTGGTTGCTGAGATTCAAAACCTGGTCCTCCAAAAAAACAACCAGTGCCTTTAACCATGGATCCATCTCTCCAGTTCTGATAATTTGTTTGCTTGTTTTCTTGAGACAGGATTTCTCTACGTAGCAGCCCTGGCTCTCCTAGAAGCCACTCTGGGGAGCAGGCTCGCCATCCCTGCCTTTGTCTCGTGAATGCTTGGATTAAAAGCATGTGATGCCACCAACTGGCTGATAATTTGTTTTTAAATAAGCTTTCTGGGTGGATCTTCAACAGAGGGAAATTTAAGAAGCATTGAGTACTATTCAGGGTTATCTAGAGCAGTGATTATCCACCTTCCTCATGCTGTGATCTTTTAATACAGTCTTTTAATACAT
The DNA here is from genome assembly GCF_018167655.1 of Microtus oregoni. Lineage (NCBI taxonomy): Eukaryota > Metazoa > Chordata > Mammalia > Rodentia > Cricetidae > Microtus > Microtus oregoni. Next base: position 36,025,864 of record NW_024543060.1, on the reverse strand, counting down.
GTGGTGACCCCACCCACAAAATTATTTTCATTGTTACCTCTTAACTAATTTTGCTACTGTTATGAATTATAATGTAAAGATGTGTTTCTCCGGGGATCTATTTGACCCATGTGAAAGGATTCTTCAACCCCCAATGGGGTCACAACCCACAAGTTGAGAACAACTTTTCTAGAGTAACAATTTATAAAATAGATCTGTCTGTCTGTCTGTCTGTCTGTCTATCTAAATGGGTAAGTGCATTTATTGGAATCTCTTAGAAGATCAATCTAGCTAATCCAAAAGTGGCTGGCTGTGAACTGAAGTCCAAGAATCCAGTAGTTGCTCAGCCCACAAGGCTGGATGTCTCAGCTGGTCTTCAGTATGTGCTGGAAACCCAAAGAAGTAGGCTCTAATGCCAGTGAGGAAATGGATGTACTAGTGATAGAAGGCAAGGAGGCAGAAAATAAAAGGCTCCATCTTCAATGGCCTCGTATGGACTTCCAGCAGAAGGTACAGCATTGATTATAGGTGTGTATTCTCATATCGAGATCCAGAATAAAGGCATCTATCTTCCTGCCTCGAGATACAGATCAGGTGCACATGTCTTCCAAACACAAAGGTCTGGAATAGAAGTGGATTTACCAGCTGCAAATCAAGCAAAAAATCTCTCACAGGTGTCCACTCCATTTCTGGATTGTAGTTCGTCCCAGATGTAGTCAAGTTGACACCCAATAATAACCATCAGAAGTCTACCCCTTATCAGCTTGACCCACAATTATATCTTCTAATGTCATGATTAATTTCCAGATGGAAACAATAACAAGGTCATAATGATGCCTAAACATGACTGTGTCACATGCAATTATAAATGGATTATATATTTACCAGGTCATAACTAGACCTAATACAATATAACCATCCCTTGTATAACTGTAAATGAATCATAAATTGAGAACAGGTGGCAATGTCCCGAGGAGGATATTCTCTTAGTATCTCAAACTTAAATATAATAACCACTGATATTTCCTTAATTGAAGTTACAACACATGATAAAGAAACTGAAATAAAATGCAAATATCTATACAAATGCATTCTTAAGAAAACACAACAGAAATACTCATATCAACTATAATCCTCATTTCTCTAACTGGGCACATGGTCTTAGTTTGTGTTTATAACTACCCTCCTCTTCTATCCATTATGTATTTTCCCCATCTTCAGCAAGAACCTCACAAGGTCTTGGTTCCTTTGGTGAAGGAGTGACCCACACCTTAATTTCTGACGGGTTTGTGTCCCCTGCCATCCTGTCTGGATTAGACTGTTGTAGTTTCCCATTGATTTTAATCACAGGATATGGTAGACCAAAGAAGCACCCTAAAAAAATTCCTCCCTCCTTTCTTAGCCTGTTGCTTTAAGGCCATTAGAAGCGCAAAGTGGCCAGAGAGAAGTCCAAGCTTTTGGTTTCATGGAATGTTTGTTGTGGCTCCTGGCAGAAGCGTTCCTCCCTCAGGAACCAGAACTTCTAGGCCAGTATAACTTAAGGTCATGGGAACAGAAAACAAATATTTTACTAGTGAGTGGAACTAATCCCCCTTCTCACCACTTAATTCCTTGACCCATGGATGCCGGCTATGGGAGAAACCGTGTCATATACCTCCTTGATCAGCTTGTTCCTTTTCATTATAAATCTTCATTAGAGTTAACACTAGTAACCACACAACAGAGACTGAACTAGACTATTTAGAGATTTCCTCTGCCAAAGGAATTAATCCAAAACTCTTCATTTTAGCATCAGGAAGACTCTTCGGATAAGGATAAAAAGCAGTCACATTCTTCACCGAAATACCACAAAAATGCTCTCAAAGCCACATACTAACATTTTTCTCCTCCGAAACCTCTTGATCCAGGCACCTACAATTCAAAACACATTCAACACAACTGTTTTCCATGCTCCTATTAGGTAGGCCCATTAAGCAGCACTTAAAACATTCAACTGGTTTTCTAATCCACAGTACCAATGTCCATATCCCTTCAAACAGAAACACAGTCTAGCCTATCACAACAATATCCAAGTCCCTGATCCCAAATTCTTTCTTTGTTGGGGTTTCTATTGCTGTGAAGAGATACCATGAGGGCTGGAGAGATGGCTCAGTGGTTAAGAGCATTGCCTGCTCTTCCAAAGGTTCTGAGTTCAATTCCCAGCAACCACATGGTGGCTCACAACTATCTGTGATGAGGTCTGGTGCCTCTTCTGGCCTGCAGACATACATATAGATAGACTATTGTATACATAATAAATAAATAAATATTTAAAAAAAAGAGATACCATGACCACAGTAGCTTATTTAAAGAAAACATTTGTGATGGTGACTTACATTTTCAGAGGTATAGTCCACAGTCACCATGGTGGGAAATGGCGACATGCAGGCAGACATGGTGTTGGAGAAGTAACTGAGAGTCTTACAAGTAATTAACTGAGACACTGGGTGGTATTATGAACACATGTGGGACCTCAAACATCACCTCCACAGTGACACATTTTCCCCAAAAAGTCCACACCTCCTCCAACAAGGCCACCTCTTTTTGCGGGTCAATTTGTTTCAAACCACCAGTGTCCTTTTTAGACATCCATGCCTTGTAATGTGATTTAATTATTTCTTTGTCACATTCCCTTGGTCCCAGCAAGTATTGAAGAAGGTATCATTTATTGGCTAACTCCGTTCCTTCAGATAACAAACAATCACTATCCTTTTCGCTTAAGAGATGTAAGACTCAGGCCCATTTACAGTGGATCAATGTTCCTTATCTGCATCTTCCTACTTGTTTCACACAGAACTGCTGAGTCTCTGTAATGAACAAAGTACTAATCAAAACATCAATGGGAATCTCAAGGTGTGTAAGACTCGTCCTCAAAGGTGATTCGAAACAGCTACATGTAACGAGGGATACTGATAAGCAAAGAGGCACTTTTCTCAGTGTTGAGTGATGCTAATATGAGCAGGATATGGGGTTCGAGGCACTTGAATGGCAGCATATGGGACAAGAGGAGACTCTTCAATGCTTGCACTGTTACCTAGAGCAGTTCAAGACTTTCTCATGTATGAAAACAAGAGAGACAACCTGAAAAGGGGACCAGTTTGTATGTTTTGCAAGGGATTCTTTGTGCTCCCAATGAAGCTCAACTATTGTTGAGCTGATTTCTAGGAGGTACCTCTTCTTTTCTGTCCTTCATTTAGGTTTTCTCATTGTATAAGAATCTAGAAGTGAAACGATAACAGGAACAGATTATTGAAAGAAAAACATGCTGTTTGTCTATCGGTGTGGCTGAACCTGTTTTAGTCTGGAAATCCAAACAAAGGAGGGAACCTTTTCAGGTGGAAAGAGCTCCTGATCATCTGTGTGACTCTGCCTCTATCCCTGTGTGTGTGTGTGTGTGTGTGTGTGTGTGTGTGTGTGTGTGTGTGTGTGTGTTACTATGGATTTTGAGTTGAAGTATATATTGTAAACATATGTTTGTTATTTAGTATTTATCCACAGTTTTATTTTAGTAAAAGATGATGGTCCATTGCTTATGAGTAAACTCAGTAATATCAGGTTATATCTAGTCTTATAGAGTACAATATTATATATGACTGTGAGCACATATGATTTAAAGTATGAAATTTTCTGGTGGAAAATTAGAAGGTTCCTTTAGAAAGAGCCACAGGTTGGCTCTTTGTGGACTTTGGGATGTGATGCTTGCAGCCAAGTTTCACAGGAGATAGTCTGAGGATTTATGGTTGAAGAATGACTTTTACTATTCTTTAAGCACAGAGAATATTCTAGTCTGCAATGTGAGTTAAAAGTGATTAAAAGATGAAGTGGATTAATGGGTTACAGAGAGACCCAGGGCAAATCTTGCTTTTCCATGATCGATGGTCTTTAAGCGGAAAATTATAATATGCCTAGCAAGTGCCTGACAAACTTTAAAAAAAACGGCCTTCCACCTTCCCATGAGTCAAACTTTCTAAATGCCTTTCTTCTGAAATTATTATATCAAATCATGTTATTTTTGTTTGGAGATCTGTAAAAAGCTATGAAAAGACACATTTAATAAAACCTCTTTAGAGAAACCACAATCAGCATTTCTATCAGAACAATTGTGGGAGGGAAGATTCTATTCAGAAAGACAAGAACAATGCCAAGTTTCTGATTTTCAAAGATTTGCTTAAATGAGGCACAGAAATGAAGAGAGGGGAAATATACCAAAATTTGTGAAATTTTCTCAAGTTTTTCTCCAGACAAACTATATCCTAAGGTTTGACAAGATGGAGGAAAGGGAAGAGAGGAGAAAAAAAGAAGGGAAAAGGAGGACTCATTTCTTGGCCTGAATGCCAAAAGCATCTCCTACCTCCTTGCCTCATTCTGGGTCAAGACCTTTGTTGTATAATTTCTACAACCAATAGGCATCTTGTCGATCTCATGGTAGTAAATATGTCTACCATTTTGGTTGCACAGGAACTAAGACAATCTGCCCATTTTACCTACAGAGTCAGCCAGTCCTGCCCCATTTTAAGCCACACCTCCCTACCCCATGGAGTTGATTGTCTTGTTTCTTGTGGGGCCTATGTTTGGGGTTTCTCAGCTCTGAGAGATTATGGACTACTCTCCAATCTGCTTTTCCTTTTGAAAAATGTAGCTCATACTTATCACTTCCCTTCCTTTGGCTCATGCTAAGGTCATAGGTAGAGACTTCAGCAACATTTGCATATGAACCAAGGTTTACTTGCAGTCTTAAGGCAAAGATGAACATTTATAAAGATTTCCCACCCTGTTTTCTAGTGCTAGCAGTGCTATACTCTCCTCATATCCTTACGTGCAGTCAACAATGTTCTAACTCACTATGCAAAGCTCAAGTTTCTTTTCCTTATTTTCTGCTCCAATATCCCTTTGAGTCCACACAGGAAGGCTTGATATCATTGAGCAGTTCCTAATCATACAACTGTCTGGCTGTTTTAAGCACATCCCAGAACCCAAGTTATTTTGCATCGTTTCACCACAATCGAGACATCGCCAGCCCTTCAGGGCCTATTCCAAGTTCCATTCAGCTTATTTTTTTTTTGAATTTTTTTTTATTAAGAAAAGAAGAAAAAAAAACATAAACAAAAAACAAGTTTCCACCTCCTCCCAGCCTCCCATTTCCCTCCCCCTCCTCCCACCCTTCTCCCCCTCCCCCCACTCCTCTCCCCCTCCCTCTCCAGTACACAGAGCAGTCCGGGTTCCCTGCCCTGTGGTAAGTCCTAGGTCCTCCCCCCTCCGTCCATATCTAGGAAGGTGAACATCCAAACTGGCTAGGCTTCCACAAAGCCAGCTCATTAAGTAGGATCAAAACCCCGTGCCATTGTCCTTGGCGTCTCATCAGCCCTCATTGTTCGCCATGTTCAGAGAGTCCGGTTTTTAGATGCCCTTCAATGGAAGAATGGATGAAGAAAGTATGGAATATATACACGCTAGAGTACTACGCTGCGGTAAAAAACAATGACTTCTCGAATTTTGCATGCAAATGGATGGAAATAGAAAACACTATCCTGAGTGAGGTGTCTCAGACCCAAAAAGATGAACATGGGATGTACTCGCTCATAATTGGTTTCTAGCCATAAATAAGGGCCACGGAGTCTACAATCGGTGAACCTAAAGAAGCTAAGTAAGAAGGTGAACCCAAGGAAAAACATATAGTTATCCTCTTGGCTAAGGGAAGTAGACCAAATTGCCGGGGAGAAAATTAGGATCTTGGAGGTGGGGTGGGATGGGGGTAAGGGGAGATGGGGAGAGAAAAGGTAGAAGGGAAGGAGGGGGGACTTGGGGAATCAGGAGAATTGGGATAAAGGAAAGGTGGATAGGGGAGCACGGAACCACAATTCTTAGTTAAGGGAGCCACTTTAGGGTGGGCAAGAGATTTGACCCTAGAGGGGCTCCCAAGTGCCCAAGATGAGGTTCCCAGTTAGTTCCTTGGGCAGCTGAGGATTGGGAATCTGAAATGACCCTATCCTAGAGCAATACTGACGAATATCTTGCATATCATCATAGAACCTTCATCTGGTGATGGATAGAGATAGAGACAGAGACCCACACATGAGCACTGGACTGAACTCCCAAGGTCCCAATGAGGAGCAGAAGGAGGGAGAACATGAGCAAAGAAGTCGGGACCACGAGGCGTGCACCCACCCACTGAGACAGTGGAGCTGATCTACTGGGAGCTCACCAAGGCCAGCTGGACTGTGACCGAAAAAGCATGGGATAAATCCATTCAGTTTCTTTTCAGCCTCTCCTAAGCAACAGTTTAGAAATCTTATGGTTTAGCCTAAAGCACAATCTCCCTTGCCTAAGACAGTGGAAAGGTACAAAGGGTGGAAATGATGATCGACATAGTTGAAGCGATATAATGGCAGTGAGAAAATATTGCTGGTTTCTCTCTGATCTGGGAATGCAGCCTTTCCCTTCTCCACAGTTTTGGTTTTTCTATTCATCCTCCTCCTTCATTTTGTTTATCATGAAAGCCAGAGTTTTCAGCATTCCATTGCAGGGCATACGCTGCTACTATTTAGAGACCCAAAAGGATCTTCATTATATTCAACATAAATTGCTTCTGGCTTAATTTAATACTATTTTATTTCACCCTGTTCACCATGAAAGAAAGGAAATCATAGCCAATTTTAATTTTATGGAATTCCTCCATACGCTTGAAAAAAGAGATTTAGCCACTTCATGTTTTTCTCATCTAGTCTAAACAACCCTAACAAAATCTTTAGAAATGATTTTAGACTGTGTTTAAGGAAAAAATATGTCTCTCAGTATAACTTGGTCTGGCTGATGCTTTCATGGTTTTATGGATATGCTTTTTCCCCTTCATGTCTTTGTTTTAAGTTAGAATATTGTTCAATCATACTTGAAAATATTTATGATGGGCACCACTTACACCCAAACATGAGGATTTTAAAAACTACTTTACTCAAAAGAGACTAAAACAGACAGTACTCAATAGTGAGCCCTGGCTGTCTTTGATCTTATGAAAGCAAAAACATTGTTCTCGCAGGCTCTTCTCCTTCCCTGTGGCAGCATGGACAGTTAGGTTGTGTAGATTTTCTTCCTGTGGACGCTGCCTGGAAGCACTTAGCCTTTTGTGTACCTCTGAAGCTACAGTTAAATAAAGACATGGTACTCTACAGCTTTCCTCAACACTGGTTAAGAACACTGTATTGGGAATTATGTGAAATATAAGAAATGTTAGTTATATAGCAAAATGGCTTTCCTTAAGTTTCTTATAACTTCTCTTTATAGTAAGAAACTGTCACACCATAGAGTTACTAACAGCTGTGCATGGTAATTTAATATTAGCCACCTTCACATTTAAGACATGCCAAACAAATAGAGGACAACATCACATCACATGAAATAGTAATTCATAGGCATAAAGTCTTGAAAACAGAACCAGGTATTTCATCATCTTTAATATGTGAAATATAATCTTTAACAGGTGGAAATGGCTGCTGGCTAGTTGTGTGTATCCAAAATCCCTTTCTCCATTTCAGTAAGAAAAGCTTTTACAATGGAGATAAAAACTCATGGAATTTGGAGGGAGTGGTCTCTCCCTCTACCATGCCCCACCATCATAAGGAATGGATAAACAGTACATCATCTGAGGGTTACAGGCTACTAACCCCAGTTATTCATTTCATTGTTAATTTTAGGACTGCCCGCTCAGTACCAGTTAAGGAAAAATCTCTGAACTGCCGGAAAACCCTACTATGTAAAAGAGGAAGAGCTCTTAGGTTGATAAATACTCCCAACACCCTTTTAAAATGATTTATTGATTCACTAAGTCACTTTGATTTGAAATTTTGTTATCATTAAGATTCCTAATAAACAAGATTGCCTAGTTCAAGTAACTCCATTTAATACCAAAGAAAAGATCTACTCTATTATACAGAGAGACTAAATCCCCAAGTGCCTTGCCTGTGCATCGTTGGTTAGGGTGGGGCCAGCTAGGCTTGATGTGGAACTCTTTGTATCAAGCCTCTGGAGGGAGATAGGGCTAGTGACACAGGGGTAAGCATCCCAGCACAAAGTTCACAGCCTATTTACTTAGATTCTGCATAATAGGGGTGAAGTAATTTTTTAGGATTTTTAAAAATTATGTGCATTCATATTTGTCTTTTGATGCTATGTGCATATGTGAACAGCTGCCAACAGAGGCAAGAAGATAGTATCAGATACCCTGAAGCTGGAGTTCTGGGCTATTTGTGAGCTGCTGGGGTACCGGAAACCAAACTCTGGTACTGTGCAAGAAACAATAGGTGTGGAGAAACTCTCCAACTTTGCAGATGAAATACTTTGATGATTCTGCTGTGTAATTCCAATCAGTTCTAGCATGCCTAAGTGGTGTAGGAGTTCCTTCTGTTTTTGTGTTGCTTTCATTGGATAAAGAATAAAGAAACTGTCTTGGCCTAGTTGATAGGGCAGAACTTAAGTGGGGGGGGGGACAGAACTGAATGCTGGGAGGAAGAAAGGCAGAGTAGGAGAGAGCCGCAATAGATCCTCCAGAGTCAGACATGTTGAATCTTTCCCACTAAGCCACTGCCACAAGGTGATACACAGATTAATAGAAATGGGTTAAATTGAGATGTAAGAATTAACCAATAAGAAAACAGAGCTAATGGGCCAAGCAGTGATTTAATTAATACAGTTTCTGTGTAGTTATTTCCGGGCTAAGCTAGCTGGGTGGCTGGGATGAAGAAGCAGCCTCCTTGCAACAAATGGTCCCCACGTGGACAACTGCATCCACATAAAGCCCAACAGATCTTGGGAAGTAATTGTAGACAGAAAATAATAGAGTTAAGCACAGTTTATTGATAGCAGCACTTCCTCAGGTGGGCTCTGTTTGCTGGAGGCAAGCATTCTTATTTGGGGAAAGGCTTCTTATTCAACTTCAGCTGCAAAACCTTGCAGCTCTTTTAAAAGATCCTGCCATGAAACACTTAAATGGTGCTGATGAAAAGCTGGCCACATGCGTTTTGGTGGTGGCAGGGACCTTGAAATGCCATAGAGTTGTGGCAATAAACATGGCTCCAGCCGGTACCTCTGCCACGAGGCTAGAATCATAGAAAGCTAAAAAATGGGCTGGATCCAGCCGTCAAGGCCACTGCTTTAATCCTACCCATATTGCTTAGCAAATTAATGACTCATGTGGCCAGAAAAAGAGAGAGATATACAGTGAAGATAGATTCAAATATAAAAAAAACTCTAAGTGGTTTACTGTGTGTTTAAATATATACATAGCCTTGGGAGGAAAAAAAAAGCATAAAGTCCTTAAAAGAAAAAAAGAAAAAAGAGAATAGTTGGGTATGGTGGCACACACTTTTAATCCCAACACTTTGGAGGCAGAGGCAAGCAGACCTCTGAAAGTTCAAGGTGTGGTGGTACATGCCTTTACTCCCACACCCTTTCTCTCTTGCCGTAGAAAACAAACAGGCATCTAAATAATAATAATAATACAATAAAAAGATAAAACAAAAGTAAACAAGCCAGAGTAGGACATAACAAACAAGCAAAAAAAAAAACACGAAAAGAACATGAGATATAGATGTAGAAGCAGAGACATGCATGCTCCTACTCACAAGAATCCTCTAAGAACATAAAACCAGAAAAAAACATAATGTATAAACAAAGAATCTATAAGGTTTTAAAAAAGTATCCTGTCAAAACATTATGAGACTAAGAACCTCAAAAGATGCCTTAGAGTTCATGTTCTGTTGGCCTTCTACTTCTGTGAATGGTTTGATCCTTAGGTTCCTTTGGAAAGAACTCATTTTTCATTTGCAAGTGGTTATCAATTGACTGTGTTAGGGATGGGGGATTGTGTCTACTTCTTTCAGGGCTGGGTCACCATCTGGTGCAGACTGAAGCAGTCTCTATACATGTTGCCACAATCTCTGATCCCAAGGGGAAGAATTTAATGGAGAAATTCATTTTATGACTGAGAATTCCAAGGTCTGTCACTCTCTGCAGTTGGGTTATGTCTATCTTCTGCCTAATCTCTCTGTATCTTTTATTATAAGGGGCTAATGGATTTTGCTAGAGACCTTTTCCATATCTAAAGAAATGATTGTATATTGTTTTTCTTTCAGTTTGTTTAAATGGTAAATTTTATGTAGTGATTTACATTTGTAGATCCATCCCCAATCTCTTGAATGACTACTACTTGATCATGGTAGATAATCTTTTTTTCATGTGTTCTTTGATTTGTTTTGGAGGTATGTACTTGAGAAATTTACATCCATTTTTATAAAGATCTGTAATTTTATTTTCCTGTTGGGTCTTTGTAACTGTGGCCTCATTAAAAAAATTGGGCAATGTTCCTTCTGTTTATAGTTTGTGGAATCATTTGAGGAATGTTGGAATTAACTCTTTGAAAGTCTGGTAGAATTTGGTGCTGAAACTATATGGTCTTGTGCTGTATTTTTTGATTGCGAAACTTTTAAAGATTGCTTCTATTACACTAAGAATTATAGGTTTGTTTAAATTGCTTGTCTGCTCTTGATTTAATGTTAGTAGGTGATATATGCCAAGAAAAATTACCATTTTGTTTAGATTTTCCAATTTGGGAGAAGACAAGTCTTTGATTCTTTGTATTTCCTTGGTGACTGTTCTTATGACTCCTTTTTTGTCTCTAATTTTGCTAATTTGAATCTTCTCTCTGCCTTAGTCAAATTGGCTAAGGGTTTGTTAATCTTACTTATTTTCTCAAAGAATTCTTCTTTTCATTTATTCTTTCTTTTGAGTTGTTGTTGCTACTGATATTGTTTTTCTGTTTCTATTTTATTAATTTCAGGCCCAATTTTTGTTTTTCTTTCCATCTGCTTCCTTTGGGTGTTGTCTTTTTGTTCTAGAAATTTTGTGTCTTGTGTGTTCCATTAATATTACTAATATGAGATCTCACTCATAATTTTATGTAGGAACGTAGTGCTGTGAACTTGTCTTTGTCATGTTTCATAAGTCTGGGTATGTTGTGCATTCGTTTTCATTCAATTATAAAAAGTACTTAACAGGTGGTGGTGGTATACCTTTAATCCCAACACTTGGGAGGCTGAGATCTCTCTGAGTTTGAGGACTGCCTGGTCTGCAGAACAACTTCTAGGGTAGCCAGGACTATACAGACAAGCCCTGTTTTGAAATAAGAAAATTAAAAATAAAACAAAATGAAAAAAAACCAGTATTTATAAGGTTGGGTGGTGGTGGCACATGCCTTTAGTCCCAGTGCCCTAAAGACAGAGACAGGTGAATCTTTGTGAATTCAAGTTCAGCGTGGTCTACAGATCTAGGGCAGCCAGAGCTATACAAAGAAACCCTGTCTCAAAAAAAGTACTTAATTTCTTAGTTTCTGTCTTGATCCATTTTTCATTGAGTAGTGAGTTTTTCCATTTTTCATGAGTTTACAAGCTTTCTGCTATTGTTCATAGCCAACTTTAATCCATGGTAGTCTCATAGAATGCAGAGTGTTTTTTGGATTTCATTTATCATTGAAACTTGTTTTATGTCTGAGTATGTTGTTAATTTTGGAGAAAGTTTCATGAGCTACTGAGAAGAAGGTATACTGATTTATTTTTGGATGAAATGATCTGTAAATATATCTTAGATCCATTTGGTTTACAATGCTAATTAGCTTTATTATTTCTCTGGTTTCTTTCTTTTTTTTTTTTTTTTGTCTAGATGATCTGTCTAGTGGCAAGAGTAGGGTATTCAAAAGTCTCCCACTCTCAGTGTGTGAGAGTAAATATGTGATTTAAGCTGTAGTAATGTTTCTTTCACAGACTTTGGAGTCTTTGCATTTTAAGCACAGGTGTTAAAAATTTATTATCATTTTGGGTATACTTTTTCTTTGATGAGTATGTATTTCTTCTGATTAGTTTTGTTTTGAAGTCTATTTTGACAAATATTAAAATGACTACACCAACTTTCTTCTTAGGCCCATTTGCTTAGGATATATTTCTTCATACTTTTACCCTGAGGTGATGTCTATCCATCTTGGTAAGATACATTTCTTAGATGTGGCAGGATGGATCTTGTTTACAAATTCAATGTTAGTCTGTGCGTTTTTGTTGGGGAATTGAGATCACTGATGTTGAGAGTTAACAACAAACAATGTTTGTTGATTCTTATAAATTATGTAAGTTTTTTTCTCCCTCTTGTGACTTGCTGATCTGAGATTATTTATTCCTTCTGGGGTACATTTATTTCAGGTATAAGTTTTCCTTTTAGTGTCTTTTGTAGAGCTGAATTTGTAGATAGATATTGCTTAAATTAATTTTAGCATGATATGTCTTTCTTTTTCCATCTTTTGTGATTATAAGTTTCCTGGATACAAGAGTCTGGGATGGCATCTATGTCTCTTAGAGTTTGTAGAACATTCACCAAGGCCTTTCTGACTTATAGAGTCCCCATTGAAAAATCAGTTGTTATTCTAGTAGTTCTGCCTTTGCATGTTATTTGGTCTTTTTTTCCTTATAGGTTTTATTCTTATTTCTTTATTCTGTATGTTTGATGTTATAATTATTATTATTTTTTTTTTTGTTTGTTTGATTTTCGAGACAGGGTTTCTTCGGAGCTTTTGGTTCCTGTCCTGGAACTAGCTCTTGTAGACCAGGCTGGCCTCGAACTCACAGAGATCCGCCTACCTCTGCCTCCCGAGTGCTGGGATTAAAGGCGTGCGCCACCACCGCCCGGCTGATGTCATAATTATTATGTATACTTGGGAATGTCTTTTTTTCGGTCCAGTCTGTTTTGTGTCCTTTGTGATTTTTATACACTGATAGGCATCTCCTTCATTAGATTGGGGAAATTTACTTCTATGATTTACTTTAAAATAGTTTAAATGTTTTTGGCTTAGGTTTTTTTATTCTTCTATGTCTATTATCGTTTTTTGGTCTTTTCATAGTATCCTATATTACCTAAATGTTTTCATAGTATCCTTTATTACCTTAATATTATTACCTGAATTTTTTTTATATTTAACATTTTATTTGACTGGAGTAACCATTTTTTTCTATCTTATCTTCAATGCCTGAGATTCTTCCTTATCTTGTATTATGTTTGTGAGGCTTGCCTCTGAATTTCTTATTTGAGTTCCTAAATTTTTCATTTTCAGTTTCCCAGTTTTCCCTGTTTGTTTTTTTTTGTTATTTAATTTTTGCTTTCATTTATTGAACAGTTTTCTTCAAATAATCCCACTATTTTTGTTTTCATATATTATATTAATGAATTTACTCATATCTTCTTTAAGGTCATTGATCATATTCAGAGTAGCTATTTCGAGGTCCTTGTCTTATGTAAAAACCATATGGCATTTTAGGCTCTACTGTAGTAGATAAATATGGACTCTAGTGGAGACATATTTACCTGGATGTTACTGATTATGGTTTTACACTGGCAGTTAAACATTTGGATTTATGATAATTGTAATTCTAGTAAATCTGGTCTTATGTTCCATTCCTTGTTTTTTGTTGCCCTCTGTGGTTCTCAGAACAGTGTGGTGGCCAAGAATTGCCTGATAGGGAATGCTTTTCAGATCCTGCCAGGTGTGGTAACTTAGGGGCTAGGGTAGAACTTGTTTCTAGGTAGTGGGGAGCTGACACCAAGGAATGAAAATAGGTTAGGAAGAGGTGGAGTAAATCGGGAGGCAGAGGCAGGTGGATCCCTGTGAGTTTGAGACCAGCCTCATCTATGAGAGCTAATTCCAGGACAGGTTCCAAAGTTACAGAAAAACCCTGGCTCAAAAGAAAGAAAGAAGAAAGTAGTGGAGTAGAGAGAAGAAGCTCCATTTGAGAGTGGAAAGTTAGGTGTGCCACTAGGATCTTTGTAGATCCCTGGAAAAGGAGTCAGAGAGGACTTAGAGGTTACAGCAGATGGTCTCCTAGAAAGCTGCGGATGATGCTATAGGACTGGAATTGAAGATGAGATGGGAGAGTGAAGATTCCTTGTCAGATTCCCTCTTTGGCCAGTGGGGTCCCAGCAAGTTCCTGAGGGAGCTACTAGCTGAGACAAAGGGCTTCTGGTCTGCTTTTAAGAAGCAATTTTGTTTATTTTGTTTATTGCTTGGATAATTGTTCAAATTATGTACAGGAAATAAAATCAAGGTAGATATTTCATATTATCTATACTCACATATAGTATAGTGTTATATTTTATTGAAAACATACTTTTTATTTTTTTTATTTATTTTTTTTCTTTTAAACGATTTTTTTTATTGAGAAAAGGAGAAAAAAAAAACAAGTTTCCACCTCCTCCCAGCCTCCCATTTCCCTCCCCCTCCTCCCCCCCTACGCCCCCTCCTCCCACCCTTCTCCCCCTCCCCCCACTCCTTTCCCCCTCCCTCTCCAGTCCAAAGATTGGCTAAGGGAAGTAGAAAACATACTTTTTAAAATATTACTTTAAGTCTTATGTGATAAATACTCTGAAAGTATCTAATATTTTGGTGAGGAATATAGGAAACTCAAGAGTCTTCCTATTATTTTCTCCTATTTTGAAGTTACAGTGAACCTTCACTGTCTCAAATAATGCTAGCATATAATCTCTGAAACTTTCTGTAAAGACCCTGAAGCACAAAGAGTTCTAAAGAGACTGGAGCTGCATTCTGATTCTTTTGAAATATTAAATATAAACTTTTCTGTAACACATCAATGAAACAGGGTTGCTATCGCTGTGATGAAACATCAGGACCAAAAGTAACTAGGGGGGGAAAGGGTTTATTTCACTCACATTTTTATGTAAAAGTTAATTATTATTTAGGGCAGGAACTCCAACAGGGGATTCCTGAGATTTGTGTAGTTCCCTCCTATTTTCTAGCAGGATTTTTCTCAGAACAACAGTAAGGCTGAGTGATGACATGGCACTTATGTGATGATTAATTAAAAGACATCATTCTTCTTTTTTTCCTCATTTGAATTATGTACAAGACACAGAAACAATGCCATGTAAAAATCCATGGAAAGGAATCAAGATCCTTGGCCATCAAGCCTGTAATTAGCCTGTTTAGAAGAGGGTTCTCCAGCTACTTTCATTTAGCTCTCGCCCTGTTTTTCTTTTGACTGAATCTCAAAAGATACCAAGTACTGGCTAGATTTTGTCAAGATGACTCCAACTAGAAACACTTGGGAAGATGGATCTCAATTAAACATTACCATCACCTTGCCAGTAGGCATGCTTGTGTTTATTTTCTTCACTGTTGACTCAGTGAGAGGGCTCAGGCCACTGTGCGTATTGCCGCTCCTGGACAAGTGGTCCTGGGAGATATAAAAGTGGTGGTTGAAAGTGATCCTGGAAGTAAGCAACTAAGAAAAATTCCCTCATAGTTCCTGCTTGAGTTCCTGTCTTGGATTCTCTCTGTGATGAATGGTGATGTAGGGGTTTTAATATATAATTAACCTCTTATGCCTGAAATTGGTTTTGACCATAGTGTTTTATAACAATAGCAACCCAATTAAAACAAAAATCACTACCAGTAGTGTGGTGTGGTGATTTGAATGAGAAATGTCTCCTGTAGGGTCAGGCATTTGAACTCCATATCCCAAGCTGGTCATGATGTTTCAGGGGATTTAGGAGTAATGACTTTGCTGTAGAAAGTAAGTCACTAGGGTTATTTAATTTCTGGTTTGTTCTCTCTCCTTTGTGCAGCTTTTGTGTCTTGTACACAATTTAACTGAAGGAAAAATAGAAGAATGGTGTCTTTTAATTAATCATTTCTTAAGTTCCACGTCATCACTCCAACGTTACTGTTGTTCAGAGACCAAATCTGCTAGAAAGTAGAGGGAACTACACAAATTCTAGGTATTCCCTATTGGAATTGCATTAGAAGATGTGTGCTCCTGCCTTCTTTCTCTAGCCGCCTTGCCTGCCAGGCTGCTAGTACACCTGGAATTATAGAGTCATCCTCTTTGAATCATAAGTCCAAACAAATCCTTCCTTTTATCAGTTGCCTCTGTCACAAAATATTATCACAGCCACAGAAAAGTAACACAGCCTTAAGACAGAAATTTTAATTAAGCTATGATTGTACCTATATTTTTGTTTTTAATTTTATTTATTCTTCAGAAATTTCACACATGAGTATATGTATATTAGATCATACCCATCACCAGAAACTCTTCCTAAAGCCCCAATCCTAACATGCTGCCCCTGACTTGTTCATCTTTTATCCTAAAGCAATCTCTCTCTGCTTCCTTTTTTATATAGATCACTGTATATTTTCCAGGATAATGTGTAAATGGAGTTACTCAATACTTCCTGATTTTGTTTAATTCCCACTCACTGACTATAACTACCTTAACATTCATTTGCTAAGGTGAATGTTTAATTGTTTATTCCATTTATTTAACCATCCATCTGTTAGTTGGCATTTGAGTTTTTACTATTTCATGCTATTACAAATACAGATTTTATAATTATAAATAAATCTTTATTGAATAGTTGCTTTCATTTATCTTCAGTAAAGATTTAACAAAGAAAATGTCTGGTCAATCTAATGGGCATATATTTAATATTTTAAAAACTGTCAAACTGTTTGCCAGATAGTTTTATCATTTTATATTTCCAAAAAAGTTTCAGTGCTTTCCATATCCCTGCCAAACCCAGTGTAAAAATTTTTAACTTGTCATTGTAGTGGGTTTGCAGTTGTATCTCACCGACATTTCAATTTTCCTTATGCTGAAGAGATATGTAGCATTTTGGTTTGATGCAGTAGTGATTTTAGTATTAAGAAATGTCTGTAATTTGTCTTTTTCAGTCTGGGTTACCTCATTCAATATGGTGTTTTACAGGTCCATCCATTTGCCTGCAAATTTTAAGATGTCATTATTTTTTTCTGCTGTGTAGTGTTCCATTTTGTAAATGTACCACATTTTTCTTATCTATTTTTCAGTTGAGGGGCATTTAGGTTGTTTCCAGGTTCTGGTTATGACAAACAATGTTGCTATGAACATAGCTGAGCACATGTTCTTGTGGTATGACTGAGCATCCTTTGGGTATATACTCAAAAGTGGTATTGCTGAGTCTTGAGGAAGGTTGTTTCCCAAATTTTCTGAGAAATCGCCATATTGATATCCAAAGGACCATACCAGTTTGCACTCACACCAGCAGTGCAAGAGTGTTCCCTTTACCCCACATCCTCTCCAGCATAAGTTGTCATTAGTGTTTTTAATCTTGGCCATTCTTACAGGTATAAGATATGTGCTTACTCATAAGTGGCTTTTAGACATAAAGCAAAGAATATCAGCCTACAACTCACAATCCCAGAGAATCTAGACAACAATGAGGACCCTAAGAGGGACATACATGGATTTAATCTACATGAGAAGTAGAAAAAGACAAGATCTCTTGATTAAATTGGGAGCATGAGGACCATAGAAGAGGGTTGAAGGGGAGGGGAGAGGAAAGGAGAGGAGCAGAGAAAACTGTATAGCTCAATGAAATCAATAGAAAAGAAGATGAATAAATACAAAATAAAAAGAAATTTGTGTAAGTTAAGACAGAAATTTTATAAGGAGTCTGGAGCTAAAATTGAGGGATATAAATTAAAATTTGGTTTCCAAATTCCTGAGAGCCATAGCCACTGAGAAAAAGGTTATTGGCAACAAACCAAGATTATATAAACCTGAGGCTAATTAAAATGGAGGCAGATAATATATTTTGAAAACTGCATAAAATTCATCCCTAAATAAACAAATTAGTCTTTGAAGATAGAGAGAATTCTCTACAAGTTCAAATCAATTTCATGAATGATTCAATAAAACTGACAGGAACTTTGGTTATCCAAAACCCACCTAACCAGATTGAAAACACATTAATCTTCTTCTATGGAAATATGACCTGAGGAAATGTAGGCTGTATTAATTTGGTTTGGCACTGAGAAAGTGCTAGCAAAGTTTTATAATTCATTCTCTCACTTTCATAGTAGAAGAAAGTAATAATAAGAGGTGCTAGGTCTGCCCTCCTGAGTTCAGTTATTACAGCCTGTTTAAACTATAATCCAAGAAGATAATTCTGACAAGACTGCCATGTTGAGAAGCATTAATTTTTTTTTTCTGATTGGGAAACAGGGACAGTCAAATGAGTTTCAAAGGGAAATAAGTGTCAGCTAGATTCAAGATAAATATATGTACTATGGGTCTGCAAAGAAACCCTGAGGTCTTAAAAATCATGCTAATGAGTATCTGAGTGAGATATGTTCTGATAATGTCCAGCACCTTCCTGACCCATAGTATCTCCTTTTGTTTCATAGTCAGAAGTATGGAGACTTCACTTCCCACCAACAAGTCTCCATCCATGAAAGACCTGAAATAGAGGATTGAGGTTGGTTTTTCTGTGACAGGAAGAGGCAAGAGACTCTGCAGACATGAACAGGTTAATGGCAATTTCCCAATGAGCTCCAGTGATGTGGGATATCCTTCGGTCTGTGTGTTGCTTCTATTGGTTGATGAATAAGTCTCTTCTAGCCAATAGCTTAGCAGAGTAAAGCCAGGCAGGAAATCTGAACAGAGATATGTATGAGAGTAGGCAGAGTCAAGCAGATGCCAGCTAGATGCCAAAGAAAGATGCATGTAAAGAGGTAACACCATGGCCAAAGATTAATGGAAATGGGTTAATTTAAGATGTAAGAGCTATCTAGAAGTATACCTGAGCCATTGGTCAAACAGTGTTATAATTAATATAGTTTCTGTGTGATTATTTGGGTTTGGGTGCCTGGGAAATGAATGCTCAGTCTCCATTTACAGTTCAGAGCTACAGTGACCCAGAGCCTAAGTACCCCTGGTTATTATGATTACATAAAGGCTAGCAATGGTGTTCTCTTACCAATATCTCTAAATGGGACATGTTTATATTTTTCAACTTTAATTCTGTTTTTCATCCACAAAATAACACCTACTTTCCCCATGATCCTGTGAACATCTTCATAAGCATTCAGCTTCCTTACTAAATAACTTCTGGAGAAAACAAGCAGTGGTTTTTCAATTCCTATGAAACTGTAAAAGATACAATCCTTAAATGGGATGATGGTTTAGGAAACTTCTTGCATATATAATACAATACATATTTTCAAGTTTCATATGTAGATCTTCTATAGTTTAATTTCCTGTATTGATAGCTGACAGAGAAAACAGGCCAGTTCTAGCTTTTTCATGGCATCAATGTTTGTTTTGGAAATGTATATTCTGTATAAAAAATAAAATATGGTAAAAATTGTCTGGGATGAATGTCTAAATTACTGATAATCTCTTATATTTATCTGGCATAATTTCATAGTTGTATGGAGTTTCTAGAACGAGAAATGGACAAGGAGGAAAATTTTACTGAAGGTCTTGCACCTCCCTCTTTTAACCACAGTAAAGATGAGCTCAGATAAAGGTCCCTAAACACAGCCATCCAGAGGCAAAATCAAAGATCCAGTGAAAAGTGTCATGTCACAGAGTGAGCTGACAAGTGGCCAGCTTCTGCCACCAAAAGAGCTTTATTGAAGACAACAATAGCAAACATGAAGAAATATTTAAAATAAACAGGTTTTAATCAGTGCATTGATGGATGTCTTGTAACTTCATTAAGACTCAGTTCAAAATAAGAAATAAAGCAATATTTAGGACTTCTAATTTTATTCCAGAAAACTAATTTGGGAAAAAAAATGCATCTTTTAGATGACATATTTTATTGATATTGTAATCACTTTCTTGAGACTTCAAAGGGGAAGAGATACATTTTTATAATGCTGATTATTTGCATTATGGAATAAAATATTAATGTGAGAAAATGGCTCCACTTTAAATCTGTAAAAATGTTAATACCTGAAGGTATTTGAGGAGTAGAAACAGAAAGGCAGTGTAGAAAATGGACTGTGGACTGATTTATAAAACTTCTTCTGACACATGTTAGGACCCATTTGTCGTTGCTCATGACTGACATTTAAGATAAAGGCTAGATAATGATATTGAGGAGCAGAACGTCAATCAAAGAAGTAACCTCAGCAAGGACAAATGCAAAAGTATGCCATGCCATGATCCTGTGTGTAAGGATTATATTTTAACTCCATAATTCACCCTCAAGTTATATCTACCATCTTTGTGATGCAAATTTGTGGGTCACTGAGGTATTGATTTTTCCTAGCTTTCAAAGTTGTTTCAAAGTTTGTGTGAAAGAATAAAGATAATGTTGCCTAGTCATTCTGAAAGAAAATGACCACCACAGATCTACAGTACTGAAGGCTAGAAGGGTTGTTGTGACAATTAGGATGGCATTTCATGTAAGTCTTAAATTCTACTGGTTGCATGGACAGGAAAACCCTATAACCACAAATAAATGAGATGCATTGGCTGTCCATAAAGTATGTTAATAATATACTATTGTTAATGAAAAAAATCTTATAGACCAATGTTTCACATGATTTTGTTAGTATCAAAACTGCATATGCATTTTATGTATATATGCAAATAACTACATTACCATAGAAAAATTAGTAGTGTATCAAATTACTAAAGCTATCTTTTCTAAGTTACAGTGGTGATTTAGATGGAGATTTTTCTCCCTATGTCTATCCATTGTTCATGTATATGGGTCCAAGCACACACATATAATATTTAGTGATGACCTTGTAGGCAACCTTCAAATTCTTTGTATTTATACTATTGCTAAACTTAAGATACATACAAGCCTGCCATATGTGACTTCCAGCTAATATAAATAGGTATACATGGACAAGCATAAACATTTAGAGAAAAAGAACATTTTGGCGTTAGTAGACATCACTGATATCTTTTTAAAGAATGAATTTTTTATATAAAAATTACCTTAGTTGTGCCAAGAATTTTAGCTTTCTTTTGATAGCTTAGTGAGCAGGGGTCACAGAGAAGCAGAATCACCTTGCACAATAGAGCAAGTTTACATGCGTGATACGAGTTGACTAACGGGGTGATCTCAATGTCATATTCACCACCTCTGCAAAATAATGAATCATGTCTGTGCTCTGGGCATGAGTGGATGGATATTCTTGGCACAATTCAGACTTAGAGGGCAGTCAAAGGCCAATGAGAGGGCAGTAGAGCTTGGAGACAGGGTGGACACTGCAGGGCCTCTCAGAAATCAGAGAAGCTTCATGTTCTCCCCAGACAGAGCATTTGGGCGGCATTTCATGTTCAGCACTCTAAAAGGTTTAGTTGGTGTTTTCCTTAGCTTGCCAGGAAGCTAGTCCTCAGCTTCATAAGGTTACTGCATCCAGTTTGATGAAAGCTAGATCAGGGTTGCTAAAAAGAGATTCCAAGTAAGCCCCCTAGAGGAATGGTTTGACCACTTTTGATAAAAATTCCACAAAAAGGTAGAGAATTCACAGTCATCAGAAGCCTTTCCTGCACTGCAGGGTCTGTGAGGAGAGGTCCTGAGCAGCGAAAGGTCTGCTCTTAAGGAACCACATCTATTCCCTTAGCAAAAGTATTCACTGCAGACCAAGCGCAGAAGGGACAGGGGTCACGCCAGTGCTAGAGTTGAGTAAACCTTTTTTACCATTTTTTTTTCGTATCAGCAGTCTTCATTTCCACCCTTGGAAGATTTATTTCAAGTGCATGCGTGTGTGTGATGTGATGTGTGTGTGTGTGTGTGTGTGTGTGTGTGTATTTGTGTGCGTGTGTACTTGAGTGCAGGTGCCTGCAGAGGCCAGTAGAGGGTGTTAATTCTCCTTGAGCTTGAGCTACAAAAAGCTTGGAGCTGCCCATTGTGGGTGCTAGATAAACTTGGCCCCTCTGTTACAGCGGTATGAACACTTACCTGCTGAATCTTCTTTCTAGTCCTTTCCATCTTTTAATATTGTATGTGCTAGAGGCTGTCTAGCTCATAAACGAGAAAGGAAAACGTTAACTGTGCCTTAATGTAGGATGGGAATCTTAACTTCCTGACCTCTACCATGGACCTAATAAACTTAAGAACATGCTGCTCTTCTTCAGCACACACACACTTGATAAAGAAAACACAGACTAAAATTCAGGAGCTTGTGGTTTTAAAAAAAATGATCAGTTTTAGAACTGATTTTGTTTCACATAGTTGATCTCTAGTTAGTAAGATATATTTGTTTATTCATTAATATTTCTTGAATGTCAACTTTTTACCCAATACACTTCTGGGACCTGAGGGAATAGAAAACAAACTGACAAAATCCCAATCTTCTCAAGATTGACTATTCCAGAGTAATTGAGATGTTCTGTACAGAGAATGATTCATGAGAATATTGAGTGAACACTTACATAAGCAAGCTTATTAAGTGTATAGCAAGTAAAAGAACAAATTTCAAAGCACCATTAAAACAGCTTTCTGTATGCAGCAGACACAACTGGGAAAACCCTGCAGAAACAGTTGGCCTGGACTTCCCAAATGAGATGTTCTTGCCAAGAGCAGGACGCTTTGGCCAGCTTCTCATTCTTACCTCAAACATTTGTTTTTGTTATGGGATTAATGATGGTCACATCTATTCGAATAATTCCAGCTGTTCTCCAGGGCACAGATTTCAATGCCTTCAGCTGTTCTCTGTTTTCCTTCCTCCATGTTCTAAAGCCAAGGTCCAGCCTGCCCTAGCATAAGGAATCCTGGAAGACACTTGAGACAAACATGCGAGAGATGGGGATGAAGGAGACCAGCCCTTTTAACACCCAGAGTCCAGTTTCTACAAGTCTGAATTTACAAGAATAATTTATATCAGACAAGAATAAGCATTAAGCCAATTCCATGTGGAAGTGGGTGCTGTTATAAATAAATAATTCAGCTAAGGCAGCTAAGGTGTTAGTGGCAGTGGTAGCAATTTATGTGAAGTGTTTAAAGACATCATTTTGCTTGAAAATAAAAAAAAAATGCAAGCAAATTGAAAGAACATGGAGGCCAAAGAACCAAAGTGTGTACGATGTTAGCCTCAGGAGGAAGTATGAGGAGCTCCTGTGTAGAGAGCCAGAGTACTGTGAATTGGTACAAGATGATTGGTTTCAGGTAAGCAGACCAGAGGAATGATGGTGTAACAGTTTCCTGTTTGGAAGAGGATTAGCTATTAACACTTCTCACGCAATTAAAACATCTTTAATCTAAGACTCATCCCCCCAACCCCAACCAGAGTCCTGTTGCCTTACCAATGAACATGTGCATGTAATCCAGAGATCCTGGCACAACCAAGCTTTCATCATGGTGGATCTGTTATGATCAGTACCATACCCACCTGGGAAAAGAATTCTGTCATAAAGCACTTTCTCTTTGGGACCAGTGTTTAGAAGAGGAAAGGAACTATTTAATAGTAGCCTTTATTTTCTTTATGGTTTTTAAGACAGGGTTTCTCTGTAGCTCTGGAGCCTTCCTGGAACTTGCTCTGTAGACGAGACAGGTCTCAAACTCACAGAGAGCTGCTTGTCTCCGCCTCCCAAGTGCTGGAAATAAAGATGTGTGCCACCACCTCCCTGCTTTAATAGTAGCTTTTATTTCTTTCCTTTAACCTCTTCCCTGCTTTTATCTTCTTATTGTATATGATGAATACTTCTTACTTTTTCTACCCAATGTTACCAAGGGGTTATTGTTTCCATTGAGAAAAACTTACAGAATAATCCATTCAAATTAAAATAAATGATGCAGAAATGAAGTTTGCTCTAAACTTCCCACTCTATGGAGAACCTTAGACATACTCAAAATATGATATTATGAAATAAAACTTGTGGTTATCTCAATGAGTGGGGAATGAATAATCTATTTAAGTGTATGCGGTATCACAAGAACAAGAGTAGACTTTCAGCAGCTCAAGTTGTGCTGCATGACATTCTCCTGTTTATGCCAGTTTGGGGGGGGGGAGCAATGCGTGCACCTCCGTTTCCTTACACAGGACTTTACCTGCCTTGTCTTTCCTCCTGTGCCTAGGAATAAACCAAGCCTGAAGCTATAATTAAAATGCAAATGGGTTTCTGAAGCCAGTTTCGTTAGCAGGATGAATGCCTAATAGATGGGCAACCTGAAGTGCCTTAGCTCCCCCACTTCTTTATCTGCCACTTTCTAGCAAATTCTGCAGCCATATGGCTCATAATCCATATGTGATGAAGTGAGCATTACGTTTCCATATGGACGTGTTTTCTCTTTGGTATACCCCATGCTCGCTCACATTTTTGCTTGCCGATTTTTATGCATGAGCTGCCGCTGCCTGTCATTTTTTTATGCCTCCCAACTTAGTTGGTTTGCAAGATTTAGCTAGAGTCCTTTCAGACGCGATTATTCTTAAATCATACCTCAACTTTTTTCTATTAAAAATGTATCTTATTTTAAATTACCTATACTTATTTCTTTTATGTATGTACATTCAAACTCAATTATTCCTAAATAATATCTGAACTTTTTCCTATTAACAATGAGTCTTATTATTGCCGGGTGGTGGTGGTGCACGCCTTTAATCCCAGCACTCGGGAGGCAGAGGCAGGCGAATCTCTGGGAGTTCGAGGCCAGCCTGGTCTATAAGAGCTAGTTCTGGAACAGGCACCAAAGCTACAGAGAAACCCTGTCTCGAAAAACCAAAAAAAAAAAAAATGGGTCTTATTATTAAATGACATGCATTTATTTGTTTGTGTAACCTGCTGAGTCTCTTCTATTTTTTAATTATGTCTAATATACAACAATTATAGAGAAGCATAGATAAAAAATTATCAGTTAAAGCAATAAAGTAAGTGTTAACACAGAGGTATACATCTCAACCTCCCAAATCTCTAACACTTACTTAAATTGGAGGGTAATATCATATGAGGAGCAAGGTTCATTAAGAATAAGGATTCTAAAAAGAATCCTGTCCTCAACTCTGTTATATTAACAAACTTCCTGATCCTCCAACACTCTGACCTCATATTATGGGCTTCTCTTTGGCTGTAGTCTATTCCCAAGCTACCGTTTGAGTCCTTAAGCATGCACTCAGTTAGGGATACCTGCCCATGGATATTGCCATCCTGGCTGTATCTGAGCTAGTGGGAATATCTATTTTGATTATTTCAAGCCTGAAGGTGCTTAGAATGGTATCTGGCTGTATCGATTTTTGAAAGTATTGCAGAGAGAATTATCACTCTCGAAATTGTTTTCTATGTTCTTTCCCTAAAATAAGAGCAACTAAAGGAAAATTTAAGTAGTATTCAATTGGAATTGATTTGGGAGTGCAACTTTATGCCTAGCATTTTACTTCTTTCATGTGTATTGCAAATTTTATATTTTAAGGTTAATTTTACATAGGTCTACTACTTTGAGTGTGTTCCACCATGTTTGGAAGTTAAGTTTCAAATTGAAAATAATAACTATGGGAAGTTATCTTAAGGTTTATAATGACATAAGCGCACTAAAAAGACTTTTAAAAATGTGTGTGGTAGCATATGTGTAACTTCAATTTCATGTTACTACCTTGAGCATAAACAATAAGTAGTTAATTTATAATTATTAGATTTGTAATGATTTCAATAGTGTATATAGATACATTAAGGAGAACAGAAGTTTCAATGATTTATTTGGTCTTTGATTAACAGACAAAACCAGCATTTTCAAACTCATTAAAAGGAGAGAAATTATTTTATTTAACTAATGAGTCTATCTGTAGTTATAATTTAGAGTTAGGTATTAAAAGATGTTAATATATGCAAATCTCCTCATGATACATTAATGGCATGACAGTACTGTTTCCATTGAAATGGCTTTGACTTTTCATAGACTTACACATTTATCTAGCATCTTAGTGTATGCCACAATCATCAATGTGACCAAATGTTAAAGATAGCAAGTTTTTCATTAATTTCAGCTCACTAAAGGAGTTGTTGAGAATTATCACAATATTGAATTCTCATTAATACACACATACTACTACTACTACTACTACTACTACTACTACGACTACTACTACTACTACTTTGGGAAAATTCACTCAGAATGACATATTTAATCTTCTAATGTTCCTATAGATACTATAAGCATTTTCCTGTATCTAGGTCCTGCCTGCTAGACCTTAACGTACATTGTTGAACTGAATTACTAAAATCCCATAGGACAGTACACCAGGTCTGTAAATAGCAATTTAAAATTTGGATTAGATCAAAGTCTATTCTTTGCATTCAACTGAAGGTTTAGATTTATTCTTTGTGAAAAAAAGTGCCTATGATGTACAGGAATGCCTCACTCTTGAATTTTGTGACAACGTCTTCTCGTCATTTACAGACCCTTATCATCACCAGTGACTTTACAAAATACCACCCGGAGAATTAAAGTGAAAGTCAGTTTCATCTACCTTGGGCTGACTTTGGGTGGCTATCATCTTTTCATCAAACTAAATTTTGTCAGAAGATGTATCCAAAAATTTATTTTAGAGCTTGCATAGCATATGAAAGGCTCAGTAAAAAAATTTGGTACAGTAATGTTGGAGCCAAGAAATTATTTGACAATTATATATCATTAATATATAATTTTTAATTTTAAATAAAATTCAGTTATTAAATATATATGTAACTTATAGATTATTCATGATATAGTCAATCATTTTAAATTTGCATAAATTAAATTATATATAATTACATCAATTATTTAGATAATTAAGATATTTAAATAATAATTACTCAATAATAATTACTTTTATTAAGGAATGCTTTCAAGAGAATAATGCTGCAGAGTAGTAGAAACCTACCAGAAGACACACTTAGGTGTTAGCTACTGCTCTTCCTTGTGCATCTCCTTATATAAGCCAGCGCTGATATTTAATATTTTTATCAACCTGACCTAATCTATTTATTTAGAAGACAAATCCCTAGGCACAATAATGAGGAGCTATCTAGATACGATATGCCTGTGATGGATTATCTACATTATGCTGACTGAGGTAGGGCGACCTTAACTGTGTATGGCACCATCTCATTGGTTGAGATTCTGAATAAACAGTAAGGAGTTTGCTGAGAACTCACAGTCACCACTTTCTGTTCCCTTGCAGTAGACACAGTAAGACCAGCTGTCTCTGTTCCTGCTGCCATGACTATGCTAACAGCACGGGCTATAGCCTTGAAACATGATATGACTCAAGATAAATAGTTTTATTTAAGTTGCTTTTGTCATGGTATTTTGACACAGCAATGATACAAATAATAAGTATAACAGTCAAAACTCCCGAGTGTATATTCTCAGTTTTAACATAAGAAAGCAAGCTATGGAATTGTTACAATCTCTTAGATCTAAATATTCTATGAATTAACTAAACAAGACAAAAAAAAAAAAACCACTGAGTTTATGTTAACTAATATAAGACAAACCCAGAGATTGACATTCGATGTCATAGAGAATGCACCAATTGTAGAAGGGGGACATTTTTAGAAACCTTTCAAATTAAAAGTTTATAAAGAACCCCAACAGCATAGCAAATACAAATGAGCATCTATGTGAATAATCAAAATAAATAAAAACAGATATTGTACATTGAGATGCTAAGTGTAATGAAACATTCACTTAGAAGGAGGCTTATTCATCTTACACTAGAGGACCTAATTATTTCTTTAAACTAGGGCAGGAAGTCTGGCTTTTCACTAGGGAATCACATCTAAATACAAATTCATAGACTCTCCCTTCTGATCCACAGTAAAGTCAGGGACAGCTAGAGTGGATTCACATAGTACTCTTAAATCCTTTCACACTTTGGAAAAGAAAGAGGAAATACAAGGTCTTTAAAAGCACTCAATATGATTATTATTATCAGCTCATCACATGAGTTCTGGCAAATGAAGTAAAACAGATACTGATCATTCTTCAGTTTCTGAAATACAAAACTACCTATGATATGATTCATTACTTTCTTTAATACACTTCTCAGATTCTTAAAATGATTGTTTGATTTCTTCCATTGCATGAAAACTTCATTTTACTTTTCCAGTGAGATGATTTAAATAGTTGGAGTGTTTCTGTTAAGACACACACCAGAAATCTTTGTGATGAAAGCGTCAAACATATACGAGCATTAAAATAATTCTTCAACTTTAGTGCATAATTTTTTTTAGCCTTAATACAGACCAAGTTCAAATTGTTAAATGAGGTTTTAATAAACTCTATCCCAAGGATATTGTCTTCTGACCTCAACAATACTCTGAATTAAAAATGATTCTAAGAATAAAATATTTGTAACATTTTTTGGATTCTTTAGCAAAAATGTAATGATTTTAATCTGTCTATTTTAATTTGTCTATTATAAATATTGAGCAATAAGTAAAATGCAATGAATAACGAACCGTTGTATGGGTGGTTCTGCCTTAGAGAGGGAGTCAACAGCAGCTGTTTCTTTTATATTGAGACATGAATGGTCAGAAGTCAACTTGTTGACAATGCTATTATCACATGTTGTAGGCTTTAATTCAGCAAGTCATTTCCAAGATTCTCTCTTGGGATATTATATGAAAAATATTTTCTGTTTGGAGTAAGAAAGAAAAAAAAAGTTCCTTGTATTTTATTTTAAATTGTCATTTGCAACTTATGCTATGTATACTTATAAAAGTTATTTTCCTTTTGCTAGTGCATTCAGTTAGCACTATTTATATGTAGTAAAGAGGGAATGGAGAGATGACTCAATGGTTAAGAGCACTGAATGCTCTTCCAGAGGTCCTGAGTTCAATTCCCAACAGCCACATGGTGGTTCACAACTGTCTATAATGGGTTCTGATGCCTTCTTTCAGCATAAAGTCAACAGAGCATTCATATGCATTGATTAATTATATGTAGTAAAGACAATCCTGACTTACTAGTAAAATGCTATTTTAGGTAACTTAGATGAAGATGTTTGGTAAAATGGTAGCAACAAGTTAACCTTCCTGTTTTACTGACAGATATTTCAAATGATCTTTATTTTTTTGGCCTTTTCATCTTTCCTTACTAAATTTATTACATAAATTGCTCAAATTCTAGAATTAAACCATTCATAGACTTACATAGCAAAGTAACATTTCCACACTGGAAAGTCTAAGGCAGACAGCAACCTGTAAAATTATCTCATTTCAAATACCATATTAAATAATATCGAGAAAGCTGGTGAACATTGAAGACAAGGGAAATAAAACAGAAGCAAGAGAAGACGACACATGAAGAGTACTTCAGGGACAGGAACAGAAATAGATTAATGGGTTTAAATGAGCTATTTATGATAATATCAGATCATCCGGGTTCTCTGGGAGGAAAACGGCATTCAATAATTCTGCCTTCTCAACTCTCATTCTTTAAAGTTTGGTTTGAGGGTCTTTTCCTTTCTTAAGCCTAAATTCCACTGAAAATATAATTAATCCAAAGGCAAACTCATTCAATGGCAAGAAGAATTTCAAAGATTAATATTATTTTAGCTTAAGAGATAACATCATACATGCAAGACTGTTGATAGTTATTGAAATTTCTATTAAGTACACTTCTTGTAATATATGGAGAAATCACTATGAATTTTTCCCATGCACATCTCTAGAAACAGTTTGATTGCATTCATTTGGAATGACTTTGAACATTTTCTGATGAGATTCTACAAGCCAGGTCATCATTAAGACAAGAAAAAAGTCAATTTAAGCTGCAGCATGTAATCCTTTGCTAAATATAAAAAGAGAAATATCACAATTGTGAGTCTGCAGAACAGCAAAGGAAAGAAGATTGCATAATTACTGCTTGTGAAGATGTTTCAGAATACTGATATTATAATTTAAGAACTCAATTTCAATTTACATTGATGACATAGTTTAATTAGTGTGCTGTAAATAGAAGGGACCAGGTAGCTTTTGAATATTTTCTTTTGGTATCAGCTGGCACTGATTAAATGTTAATTTTATGAAGTGGGAAATATTAATTTTCTTTTTATTGCAAAAATATTTATTTATTATTTAAAGTTTCCTCAAAAGTTCCAAATAAGCAAACATAGAGAAAATTTATTCTTCCCTTGTTCTGAGTACTCTGGACCTCCATGGTATTCCCACTGCCATTGGATCTATAATTATAATTTCTACTCTAGGCAGCCTTCCAAATGCATCTTCAAATTAAGGCTAGTTATAGGCCTTCTGAAGAAATGCCAGCCAGGAAACCCACATAGATGGTACTGAGACTGACTTGCCTAATTAGATTATACACATAATTGCTGACAGATTTTAATACTTTTTTTCTGGTGATAATTTATTTATAAAGATATTGATCATTTTACAATTATACTGTTGTCTAGGAATAAAAGTGACCCAGAGGATATTGACGGCTCACTAGATAGATACCTAACATTACTACAGTTTGAAGCAGAGCAATGTTTTGCAATAAGCATATTTTCATCCTTAAATGGTCATCAAAGTTGGAAGGCAAGTCAATAAAGAAATTAAGGAAAAAATAATAAAAATATAAAAAGAGAGGGAATGAGAAAAAGAAAGATAAAAAAGAGATCTCCAGGCACACCATCTAGTCCTGATGAGTCATTTGTTTCCTCACGAAACTCAAGCTAAATTTTAGAGTTGAGGCAGAAGCTCTATTTTAGAGTTGAAGAGGAGAGAACAAACATCTAAACAGTGGAGGAGGAAAATCTTTCTGTTTTGTCAGAATAAGTAAACAGGATACAATAGTCCTTTGCCAGTGTATTTTTCTAAACAAAGGAGGTATAATAAAAATCCACTACAAACACAAGACTGTGCAGAGGAAAACAGTTGAGACAACAGGCTTTATTGAACTATTATATTTTATTGCATGTATTACCAGACTTCTACAGATGGAATAAAGCTGGCTTTATATTAGAGCCATAAGCCCTTCAGCTTTTGATGGTTTCTAACAGCATATTTCATCAAATGTCCCCTCAGACATTCATACGAGTGCAGCATTTATTTCTGTCCTTAAAATTGAAGGCAGGAGTGCCAATGAAGCTTTATACAATGAACATTACCAAAGCTTTATAAACCAAAGTAGAGAAGCGAAAAAATCCACTGTCCAATTTTCTGTAATTTTATTTGCATTCATTGAATTTTAAGAAAAAAATATTTATAACAATTTATAGAGATAAACAAATACGGTGTCCTTATTATCTTTGCTTTTCAACACAGCCTAGAATCCCCGGAAAAGTGGGTCACAATAGAGGGACTTGCCAGATGAGATTAGCCTGTGGGCAAGTCTGTGAAGGAATGTCTTGATTATTAACTAATACAGGAAGGTCCATGTCCCTGTGAGTGGCAGAGTTTCTTAGGCAGGTGGTTCTGGGCTGTATAAGAAAGCTGGCAGGAACCGGACGGTGGTGGTGCACGCCTTTAATCCCAGCACTCGGGAGGCAGAGGCAGGCGAATCTCTGTGAGTTCGAGGTCAGCCTGGTCTACAAGAGCTAGTTCCAGGACAGGAACCAAAAAAAGCTACGGAGAAACCCTGTCTCGAAAAAAAAAAAAAAAAAGAAAGAAAGAAAGAAAGCAAGCAAGCAAGCTGGCAGGTTGTTAATAATAACCCACAAACTTTGGACCAGCCAATGAAAATGAATACACAGCATTCCCAATCTTATGGGATGTAATGAAAACAGTGCTAAGAGGAAAGTACATAGCATTAAGTGCCTAAATGAAAAGCTTGGAGCAATCTCATACAAGCAACTTAAAACCACACCTGAAAGCTCCAGCATAAAAAGAAACACACACAGTAAAGAGGAATGGACACCAAGAAATAATCAAACTGAGGGATGAAAAAAAATAGAAGCAAAGAAAACCATACAAAGAATCAGTGAAACACAGGAGTGGTTATTTGAGAAAATCAACAAGATGACAAACCCTTATCCAAGTTAACGAAAATGCAGACAAAGAGTATCCAAATGAACAAAATCAGAAAAGAAAGGAGGACATAACAACAAATTCTGAGCAAAGCCAGAGCTTTCTGACCCCTTTATTGCTGCTTACAAAGTTCATTAAGTCATTTCATATTCTAAGTGATTTCTAAATGTTGGCATTCTGTAATGTCTAGTCATTATCACTGTAGCTTTTAAATTAGGTACCTGTTACCCAGTATTTAATTCCAATTGTAAAGCAGTCCTCTGGTTGGTAGCCACTCTTAATCTCCAGATAGTTAGCTTTCTCGTGGATATTATATGGATCTCAATTAACTTTAATTTCTTTGCATGTTCAAAACTAAATTCAAAATCTCCAAGTTGAAAGTAATCTTATGTGATAGTATATTTTAATTGTCAATGTGACACAATATACAATCACTAGAGAAAGAATTCTGAATATCTAGACTAGGCTGGACTGTGCAAGTGTCTATGGGGGGATTATCTTGGTTATAACGGCTGGTTTGTGTGTCAAGTTGACAGAAGCTAGAGTCATCAGACATGTAGGAGCCTCAGATAAGGAAATGCCTCTATGAGATCAAGGTGTAAGACATTTTCTCAAATAGTGACCAATGGGGGAGGGTGGAGCCACCCCTGGGATGGTGGTCCTGGACTTTATAGAAAAGCAAACTGAGCAAGCTTGAAGAAGCATTCCTCTATGGCTTCTGCACCAGTTCTTGCCTTTTTTGAGTTCCTGCCCTGCTTTCTGTGATGATGAATAACAATGTGGAAGTAGAAGCCAAATAAACCCCTTCTTCCCCAACTTGCTTTTTGGTCATTGTGTTTTGTCATAGCAATAGCAACCTTAACCAAGACCCTGAGGTAGAAAGATCTGCTCACTGGAGTTGCGCCATTCTACAGACAAAGGATCATGGGGATGCAGTGTAGAAAATGAGAAGATTATGAGCGAGCAAGCACACATTGTTCTGTCCTGATCATTGATGTCGTGTGAGCAATTCTGTCAGACTTCTGCTATGGTGACTTCCCCAACATGATGGATGACAATCTGGAATTGTGAAGCCAACATCAAAGGTTTTCCCCATGTATCCAGAGTACTTATCATAGCAGCAAGAAGGAAATCCATGATTCTTTACCCTGGTCCTCCCTGCTGCTAAAGTAACTAACTTTAGATTATACAGATACTCAAGTCTGGGAAGCAAATGAGATCTTTCATATATTCCTTTGTCTCTCTGCACTTCTCATACCAATTTCAAAGAACCAGTCTTACCTCTGTTTCTTCGGAAGATGTCTGGAATATGGATGCTTTGACTCACTTCAGTTGCCACGCTTCCATCTTAAGTCATTGTCTCATCTGGAGCCATTCATTCTTACAACACGTTAATCATCAGTTTGTATGCTTTCTTATCTTGCTTTAAGACTATTGATTACAATTTGATTAAAATCTCAATTTTTCATTTATTTAATAGCATTTATTTATTATTTACTTTTGTGTGTAGTGGTGGTGCATGTATGCCAAGACATGTGTGTGTGAAGGTCAGAGACAATTTATAATATTTCTCCATCCATGTGAGACCCAGATATCACATTCAGGTTTGGAGGCAAGTGCCTTTGTCGACTGAACGTACTACTGGTACAAAATTCCAATTATTTATTTTATTTTTATTTATGTGTGTGTGTGTGCATGCAAGAAAGAGAGAGAGAGAGAGAGAGAGAGAGAGAGAGAGAGAGAGAGAATATGTAGTGTTGCAGGATATTTAATCATACTGTCATACTGTGAAAACCCAAAATTGTTAATAAAATCAATCTTGGGTCAGGGGATAGAACCAGCTACTAGTTGACAGGACTTAGCCATAGAGAGGATGGAGGAGCTAGGAAGAGATGCACAGGAAGGAGTAGAGACAGATTTAGAGATTCATGGGTGTTTTTTATTTTGGGATGAATCGGCCACTGGCCAAAAAGGAAAGTCAACTGGTTGCTTCTTGGGCTCTCTAATCTAATAGGTTTTTATTCTAACATCTGATTCCTGAGTCTTTATTGGCAAATAGAGCAACTTAGTTAAAGATGATAATGTAATCCAACACAAAGAACAGGTTTCCCAAATCCAGCTAAGCCCCATGGAAAGGTTCTGCTCTCATTGTTAGAAGCCCTTACTAAGACACCAAGATACAGGATTGTCACACACAGGTAGGGGCTAGGTTGGTCCAATTCAGCCTCCCTTGCTGTTGGTTCAGCTTCCATGAGCTCCTGGGAACTCAGGTTAGCTGTCTCTGTTAATTCCCCCATCATGAACCCCTGGCTGGTTATGTCCCTCCTCCTTTTCTTCCACAAGACTCTCAGGGAGCTCAGCACAGTGCTTGTCTGTGGATCTCTGCATCTGCTTCCATTGTTACTGGGCAGAATAGCTCGGATGGCAATTAGGGAAGTCACCAGTTTCCTTACAGAAGATGTCCAGTTTGCCTCACGTAAGGGGAGGAGCTCGGTCCTGCTTCAACTTGGTGCATCACAGTTTGTGCAAGCCCATAGGAGGCCTGTCCCTTTCTGAATGGAGATAGAGAAGGAGTGGACGCAGAGGAAAAGGGAGGGGATGGGAGAAGAGGAGGAAAGGGAAACCAGTTGGTATGTAAAAATAAACAATAGAAATAAAATAAAACATAAACATAAAAAATTAACAACTTAAATAAAATAAAACAATTTTTTATAAAAAGGGGTGGGGTGAGTGGGTGAAGTTGGGAGAGCCGGAGGATTTGAGTGAGAGGGAATTAGGAATGGGTATGTAAAATAAGATTGTTTGTAAAAAGGGAAAAAACACAGAAAAAGTAGTGTTGTGTGTGTGTGTGTGTGTGTCTGTGTGTGTGTGTGTGTGTGTATGTGTATGTATGTGTGTGATGTGTAGACATGCTTACAGAGGCTATAAGACAGTGTTGAATCTCCCAGAACTGGGGTTTCAGGCAGTTGTAAGCTATTTGATATGAGTGCTGGGAATTGAACTCTGGTTCTCTGAATAAAAAGCACACATCCTTAACTACTAAGCCAGTCTCTCAAATCCCAATTTTTAAACATGAACTTAACAATAGTCATTATTATCATACCATTACTAAATTTTGTAAACAGTTCTTTACATTTTAAAGCAACCTATGTTCTCCTTTTTACTATTTATTTAGTAAAGGTCTCACTAGTGGGCACAGAGTAGTTATTTAAAATGGCAGAATGGATAATCAGAACAACTTTTGTTTGTCTTGATAATCCAGTGTCCCTTAGCCTGGATAACAGGATGATATTAACGTGCACATGCTGACAGCTATTGTGGGGGATGAGGTAATAAGAGGTGGGAAGCCTGTATGTGACAAACATACCATAGTGTTCTCTCTGCTTACATTTCTGCTTTCCACACCGGGATTAATATTTTCATTCACATACAGTTACAAATCCTTATCTAAGTCAGTCTTTGTTAGCTGTCTTTACAGGCAATTGCAAAAATTTATGAGTTCTATCTTAGTTTATTTCTCATTTCTGATATTCCAGCAGACATATGGCTCAGAGTATTCAGTTATTTGAATTAATAGAACTTTCTTTGTTTGCTAATGGCTTTATAGACACCAGAGCAAACATTCATAAAATAACATTTACTGATAAAGTCGACCTCAATTTAGGAAAGTCTCTCTCGCGCGCGCACGCGCACGTACACGCACACGCACGCACACGCACACGCACACGCACACACACGCACACACACACACGCACGCACACACACACGCACAGGCACACACACACGCACACACACACACACGCACACACACACACACACACACACACACACACTATATTTGCTAGTAGTTTCCCTTTTCTTTGGAAAAAGGCACACATGAGTTTTAAGCATTTTACATAAAATAATTTTTAAAAATAAAAATGGATTAAATAAAACTAAAGAAAGTTCACTCAGCAAGAAAGATTGATGAACAATTGCAAAGGAAAATATATATCTAATCCCGATCTTGCCAAAGGGAACCCAAAGTGTTCAGAGAATGGGATTGGCATAATGGCACAATATATTTTAAAGCCTATAAAAGTCTTAAGGAAGGGTCGGCACACTAAGCAATATACTGTGATCTACAGGATTTTGTTATGATGAAAATGTATGGTGCTTTGCTCAAGTCTTTAAATTTTTATGTCAATTTTTAAATTATCTGCAGACAGTCATATTTAAAACGTAATAGGTCATTGCTGTGACACTCTAGAATCAATTAAGGTGTGTGTGTGTGTGTGTGTGTGTGTGTGTGTGTCTGTGTGTGTGTGTTTGTGTGTATGAGTTGAATCGTGTCTTGATATACTGGCATATTGAAGTCTAAATTCTCTAAGCTCATAATATGAAATCTGGGTGAGGAAAATGCAGGTGAATTTATGAATAATGAGGTCATTCTGCTGTAAGATGAACTCCTAATCTCTTTACTTCTGGAAAATACTGAAATCGACTCCAACATGGTGTGGACACCAGATGCAAACAACAGCAAAGCCCTAGCACACAGTGTATTGGCAGTACATCAGCAGAAACTGGGGCAGAGGCACGGAGAGATGTTTCTATCTTAGGCTCCAGAAAGAATCAAACCTATGGGCATCTTGCTCCAGAGCTTCTGGCCTCCACACCTACACATGAGTTCTGTCATTTAAGTCACCAAGTTTCTGCTTGTTAAAGTTGTTAAAGTTTTCCTTGAAAACTAATATAATGTCACCTACTCCATGTCTGAGAATATATTTAAGATGAATAACCCCTTGCCATAAGCTATAGGAAAAGAAAAAGAAAGTTCTTGGAAAAAATTAAGTATTGCATCATTGAAGTAAAATATTGTAAATTTAAAAAAATATATTTGGGGCAATGTTGGTTGACACAGGCAAAAACCCATTTTGTAATGTTAAGTTTTAAAAGATAGATACCCACTTTTGGTTAAGAAGGAGAAAGTACACAGTCTGAATTTACTTCCATGCTATACAAGCTGAGACACTGAACAAAGCAATGATGGCCAATGAAGGGCAGGCAGCAATGCAAAGTAGAGATCTTTGAGGACTGGGGGTTCAAGGAGGCAAATTGAAGATTTCTCCCACTTGCTGCCTGGAGAAAGTTTTAGGGTTTGGCCAAGGAAAAGAATTTCAAGCAGAACCTGGATGTTTTCCTTGGCTGAGGAAACTAAGCAGGGAGTTCCCAGAAGTCAAGGCAGAGTTCACAGAACAGAAAGAGAAGCCACACTAGAGTTAATTCTGGGGAGACTTTAGCTGGCTTTGCTCAGTATTCAGTTTGGTTCTGTTTAACTCCCTTTCTCTGAGCGAAGGGACTCTCTGAAAGGACTGAAAGATGGAATGAAGATACAATGGGTAAGATCAGGATTACTGACAGTTCCCTGAACGATTTGAGACATTTACTATCTATGGGCCCTCAGCTCCAGTAATAAGAGAAATTCTGCCTTAGTAATGGGAAAAAATAAACAGAATAAATGCTGCACCGGACTAAGATGGGATCAAAAGGTGTTCAAGTGTTGTTTCAATTATAAAAAATAAAGCACCCAACAAGAATTAAACCACAATGTCTGGTATCTCATCATAAGTTAACAGGCATGCAAATGAACAGAAATGGTCACTTTCTGACTGCAAGTGATACAGATCACAGAAGCAGCAAGTACAGATATTAAGACAGTTACATTTATCCATCCAGAAAGCTCAACCCAAAACTAAACTTCTTACATAGAGACATGTGTGGTGGTTAATAGTAATGGTCAACCTGAGAAAATGGAATCATGTAGATGGTAAGTCTCTGGTGAGTCACTAGAATGGACTAATTGAAATGATAAGATCCACCTAAATTCTGGAGAACAGTTCCCCAGGCTGAGGTGCCATACTAAATTAAAAGGACAATGTTATCTGAGCTCTTTTACTCCATCTTACATTGCTTCCTGATGGTGGATACAGAGCGAACAGTCTCTTTAGACTCCTGCTGTCGCCATGACTCCCCACCATGATGGATTACACCATCAAACTGTTATCTAAAGTTTGAGCTTATATTGTTTTTCGAATATGTTATCTTAGAAACAGGTAAGGTAACTAATACAACATGGAAGATAATTATGCAAATATGAACTAACTCAAACTTCAGATATATGATGCATAACATTAAAAATTCTTGCTAAGATAAATAACAGATTTATTGCAATAAAAATTATAGAGTAAAACACTAATCAACTTAAAATCGAGAAGCCATAAATATTAAATCATGAAGAAAAATATTATGAAGAACAAAGTAGAATAAAACTCATCTTTTCAATATATCATCTTTTAAAATATTTTGAATTTTATATTTTCAAGAGAAAACTAGAAATAGTTGACACTTTTAATTATATAAAAATGATATTCATATTCATATCTAGCCAAGAATTTGTGTAAAAGAATTATAGGTGATTTTGCTACTTTTTAAAAATTATTTTAAAAGAATGTGTGTACTTTTTATGTTTACAAAGAAAAGTAAAGAAACATTTTTATTGATAAAATGGGAAAAGTTTCATTGTAAACTCGCTTTTCCCTTAAGTTTAAAGGATAGTTAACTTTTCTATCAGCTGTTAAACAAACTGTCCTTTCTTTTTTATTCTTCTCGTGTTTTATAATAGAAAATCAATAGCAATGTTGTTATCCAAGAGTAAGACCCCTGCAAAGTCACTCACAGAATGCTGAAACTATACTTTTTCTGTGAGGCACAAAGAAACAGAAACTCCAGACATGGGCAGCCTCAAGACAATAACTCAACAGGCTTAAGATCATTTCTGATCCAATAAAGGGAGGAAAAATGCTCTTCTGTGGGCCTAGAAGAACTTTAAAATATCTATGCTCTTCCTGTGAAGGTAGATTGACAAGGAGAAAAAAAATGTTAAAGTAATTATGTAGATGGATATTATAAGGAAATGGATCCACCCAACCAAAACACAACCATAAAAACATACAAGAAACAGTAGAAGAGAAGTTCATTGAGGGAATAACTGTGGTTGGAGTTCTTTCCTGTGATCTGGGCAGGACTGCCGAGGGAGCTTCCTGCTTCCCAGAATCCTACTATTCTCCTTGCCCCACCTCTACTTCCTGTCTGGTTATCCCAACTATACATCCTGCCTGGCTAATGGCCAATCAACATTTATTTAAAACATAATTGACAGAATATAGAATTGTCCTACACCAACATATGGAACCCAGCTAGTCAATATTTGTAGGTTAGTTTCAACAAGTTTCTATGAACGGGCCTATCTTAAAGGAAGAATGAATAAGCCCCAATACATCTGTATATTTTATTAACATTGATCTTGGCTCCTATAGTCTATGTGTGGATTTTTAGGAAAGTGCTTATCAAATGGTTATGCTAATCAAAAATATATACAGAGAGTCCACTGTGAAGATACATTTTCTCTAAGTTTTGTCAAATGGCTTCAATTACTCTACATAAACTGAATCCCAGAGGCTCCACTCTAGATAGTAAGATAAATAAACACATCATTCAATGTTTGTTTGCCTCTAAGGATTTTGTAATCATTACATTCCTAGAGTCAAAATGATATTCTCCATGCAAAGTTAAAAAAAATATTGATGAGCATGTGCCATAGAAGGCAGACTGAGTAAAGACATGGAGTAGAGAATTTATCATGTGAAATAATCCTTAGATGAGTTAACATAAGCTAAAACATTGATACTGAGGGAAAAACAAAATATGTGCTTCTGATAAGCTTGGAAAACAATGAACTGATTGTTGAATTCAATCAGAAAGATGGTCTGTTCTTTTTTACTCTTCAATGCTAGTGAATCACCCTTGTTCCATGTTAGAATCTTTTGTCTCTGTGCTTCTCTTGTTCTTGAGAACTATTTCATGAGCCTGTCAATGAGTAAGCTTGAGAAAAATGGCATTCTCTGTTTTATCAATGCAGACATTTGGATGGAGGTCATGTGACTCATGACTCTAACAGTTAAAGCAGAGCAAGACACCTAATTAGGTCAAAAGTTACATGTTCATAACATTGGTAGAATTTTTGTTTTGTACTCTGGGTAAAATATAAGACACTCTTATTACCAGATAAATATTCTCTTTAGTTAGCCAGTCATGTGGCTAGAGACATAAGCAAGAAGATAAATCCAGAAAACCAATCTTAAATCTTGGGAAGTAGTTTTTAATCCCCGTACGACTGACCTTTGAAACACAGCAATGTCAGCCCAATGGTTATTCAGAGATTTTGTTTCTGTGGTATTATGAAAATTACCCACAAAACAGAATGATTCATTTAAATTATTAATAGCAGTGGAAGATATATTGGTAAACATTTAAATTCATTTGTTCCACTAAAAGCTGAAGCATAAATAAGCTGTGAGTCTCTAGGGTCATTGAGGAATGCTGCTCAGCAACCCTATGATGACACATGGTGAAGGTATCCTTATGGCATTTGCTGGATTATGTGGAAGATCATGTTGCCAATAGCAACAACAGCCTGTAATGATTAGAAGATCGCTGGCATGAGTAGATGCCTACCATTAGGTGATACCAACCTCTGCTGATATTCTAAGGAAAGATAAGAAAAAAGCAAGAACAAATGGGAGTCACAAACAATAAATTAGTGCAAAATGAAAAATGTGGAGGAGTCAGAGATCAAATGGTCTAACGGAATAGCTTGTAACAGTACTAGTACTCAATATTTGCTCAATGTTTGCCTTAGGGTTTCTTGCTGTGAACAGACAACATAACCATGGCAACTCTTATAAGGAAAACATTCAATTGGGGTGGCTCCCTTAGAGTTTCAAAGGTTCCGTCCATTATTATAACATGATGTTGGGTACAGGTTGATGAGAATACAATAGGAAGAGGACTGTGACAACAACAGTATCTTGAGCATATATGAGACCTCAAAGCCCACTTCCAAAGTGACATACTTTCTCCAACATGATCACACCTACTCCAGCAAGGCAATATCTACTATTAGTGCCATTCCCTTTTGGGGGTCATTTCTTTCCAACCACTTCAATATCCAATGTTCAAATACCAGAATATGTCACTTCAATTATTTTATTAAACAGTGCATAATTTGTTAACAATGTGAATCTCAATAAAAAGAACAATTTTGGTGAAAACACATAGTAAGAAAATTTAAAGA
Source organism: Microtus oregoni (assembly GCF_018167655.1). Lineage (NCBI taxonomy): Eukaryota > Metazoa > Chordata > Mammalia > Rodentia > Cricetidae > Microtus > Microtus oregoni. Next base: position 35,984,899 of record NW_024543060.1, on the reverse strand, counting down.
CAAAAAAAGGGAGGAAATACACCCATTTCACTTTAAAAAAAACTGGTTAAGCACATTAAAGTTTATTGAATTCTAAGTATGGTCTTCATTAAAATCCACGTGACAATATGTATATTTGCATCACACAGTAAACTATAAATTTATTAGTAGTAAGAAATATGTTTGGGTCATTAAAATTTGTCAGGCATTCACATGATAATTTCTCCCTACTCTCCCCATTTTCTCAGAATTACTTTGGACCTCCTGATCCACTTAACTTCATGCTCTTTCTTTCTCTCTCAAAACCCCAGAAAATGAAAACCAAAGCAAACTAAAGAAACCAGTAAGACAAAAGATACCAAAACAAAACAAAATCACACAAAACATACACATACACACATTCGAAAGAATGAAAAGAAGAGAAAGGAAGGAAGGAAGAAAAAAGAAAGAAAGGAAGGAGAGAGGGAGGGAGGGTAGGAAGGAAGTGAGGAAGAAAAGAAGAACAAATAAACCACTGAATCCATTTTCTGATGGTCAGTCAAACCTGAGTGTGGGGGCTGTACTGGAGTGTGGTTACTATACACAGTGACACTCCAGTGGAGTAAACTGATTTTTCCTTTCCTAGCAGGTATCCCTCACAAAGAGCCTCTTGGTTAGGAATGGGACCTTGTTTCTACTTTCTCTTCTCAGGGCTGGGATTTTGTTTGGCATCAACCTGTGCAGATTTGCATGAAGATCATGTGTGTATCAGTCCTGCTTTATATAGAAAATACTGTTTCCTTGGAGCTATTCACCATCCCAAGTTCTTACAGTTTTCCCATCTCCACTTCCTCTTAGATCCCTGAGCCTACAAGTGATTGGTTTGATAAAGACGTCCCATTCAGGACAGAGTGCTATGAAGTCTACCACTCTCTACACATTGTTGTGCATCTCCGTCTTAATTATCATTTATTGTGAGAAGATGCTTCTCTGATGATGGTTGGGAGAAGCACTAATGCAGGGGTAGAGCAACGTATCATTAGGAGTCATTTTATTTCTATGCTAAATTTGGGTTATTTTACATCCCTCATTGTTTTCTGAAATTATATGGGATGGAGAGACGCCAGCCCACTGAGTCACAAAGAAAGTTTCTCTGAGCACTTGCCCTGAACAGCTAACTGTCAACAGGTGAGAAATATAACAATTTCACAAAATCTATTTTCTTTACAATTGCCACAAACTTTGCATTAGTGAATTCTAAACAATTGCCACTAAGAAATACAAAGTCTGCTTTCTGTGAGCCTCTGGCTACATCTTAATCGGCTGGTTGAGAATGACTGTGTATATATTGCTGTTTTAGAACACATTATTTAATGATGCATTAGCATTTTTCTCACAACAAAAAGTTGTGTTGCTCATATTTGCATGTATCTTATCTGTTGTGGTCTGAGTTTAAAATGGTCCCCACAAGCTCATGTTTCAAAATCGACACATAGTTCTTTTTAAAATTGTTATCCAGTTGCTTTATTCCATATTAGTTCTTTTCTTTTTGCATTTTTAACATTTTTCTAAGTAGTTCTATGTGGAAAATTATTTTTCTTCTTTTATTCTCTTCCAGAAACTTTTTATTTTTAATCTAGTAAGACAATCTTTCCAGCATATTTTATTGAGAATTTGGCTGCATATTCTAACCTTAAACAAGTTAAAAGAAAAATATGACAACACCAATCTTTTCTACCACACAATTTCAATGGCCTCTGACATTTTGCCTAAATAGTCCCAATGCCCTTATTATTTCAAAACATGAACTCATTATCTTATAAAACAAATCCTATCTAATGACTGATTTCTGCATATGCTCACTAGCTAAGGTAAGGCACGTTCTTTATCACCCATGTTATGTACAAAATAAGAAGATCCTATGTCATTAATACTTATTCATTTCATCCCAGCACATATTTTTCATCTATGCACTATTATCTCATTTAGGGTAAGTCATATCTTTTGGTCGGGTTACCATCTTGGACTAAATTGATATCTTACGATTCATCTTGCCTTTTCTTAAGTATTTCCCACTTTCCAGGAAGGAACTTTCTTTGAAAGTTAAAGGGAGCATGTCATAGTCTTCTGCATCTCTGGTTCCCTTCATTACTTCTCCCAGGGATGGTCTCTTCTCTATTAACTAAGAAGACAGAGGGACACCAGCTAGTGGGAAAGAGAGGAGAGGCTGGTACTATCTATTGCATGTCAGTCCCTGGGCTCAGATATTTCTATACGATGACTAAGTCAGCCCTTGCACAGTTGTCTCCTCCATGGCACAATAATTTCAGGTAAGAAATTGCCTCTTCGGACAGAAGTTTTTGTGACCTTTTTATGAATTAGTTAATTTATTTTTTAAAACAATCTTTTCTCATTTTACATCACAATCCCAGTCCTACTCCCCCCCCCTTCTCCCACTCCCCCAACTTTCCCATACTTCACCCCTATCCACTCCTTAGAGAGGGTAGGGCTTCCCACTGGGAGTCACCAAAGTCTGACATATCATTTTGAGGCAGGATCAAGGCCCACCCTTCTATATTTAGACTGAGCAAGATATCCCTCCAAAAACAATGAACTCCAAAAGACCAGTTCAAGCACTAGTGATAAATTCTGGTCCCACTGCCAGCGATGGCAAAGACTGCCCCAACTACACATCTATCACCCACATTCAAAGGGCCTCCTTTGGTTCTATGCATATCCCCCTGCTGTCAGTCCAGAGTCAGTGAGCTCCCACTAGCTCAGGTCAGCTGTTTCTATGGCTACCCTCTCATGATCTTGACCCCTTTGCTCATATTATCGCACCCCCCCCTCTCTTCGACTGGTCTTCAGAAACTAGGCCCAGTGCTTAGCTATGAATTTCTACATTTGCTTCCATCAGTGCTGGTTTCGAATTACAGCTTCCCTACTGAAAGATTTTTGGTTTTGGCATGTTTGCTCATATTTTTATTTTCTGCTTTTGTTTTTCTTTTAAATGTTATTTTACTTTAGGGGATATTGCAAGGGTACAGGGCGGATATGAAGAAATGGGGAGATGAACAGGATCAGGGAGGATGATGTGAAATCTACAAAGAATCAATACAAAAAAATTTAAACATTAGATAAAATTTCAAAGATAAATTGTTTGGTTAAATGCCAGGGTGTATTGGAAACAAAATTGTCTTTGTGAATATCATACAGAATAAGAGAAGAAACAAGAAAGGAAAAAATAGAGATGAGAGAGGTAGGTACCCCCTTCTCTCTATGACAAGGTACAGTAGACTACAATGCTAAAGTAGATATATAGCCAGATTAATCAGGAACTCCATCTTGTATTTCCTGTACAGTGGTATATCACTTTTTCTACTATAGTTTAGGTTTTCCTTGCCAAATTGATAGTGAGTTTATTCTATTGAGATTTGCAAATTCTAATCAATTTCTAAATGATTATGAATATCTCTAGGCCAGGCAAGGCTCATTGCTACTTCCTTACTATGATACGTATAATTTATCTAAAGAATACTGACTGCAAATAATTCATTGAAAAAAATTATTCTGAGAACATAGTTATTTTTCCTTTTCTCCTTCCAAACCCTCCAGTACACCCCTCCTTTTGCTTTCTTTAAAATTTATTGGCTCTTTTCCCTTAACTGTTACACACATTTTCAGTTTTTCAATGTTGTGACATTAAAAAACTGAAAGATACTTTCATGTGACAGCAATGATGTGCATTTTCAGAAAACACTATTGATTTGCTTAAAAATAGAAAGTATACTTAATATTAACAAGAAATTGGTCAAGTAGGTATGCCAGCCATTTTAAAATACTTCAAAAGAAAATATATGAGCAGGATAGTGAATCAGAAGATTACTGGGTAAAATAACAAAATTATTTTTAAGGGTTAGGAGAGATGGCTCCGGTGAGTATAGATCCATAGCACCCAGCATTCAAACATGAGGTCCTGAGCTTATATCCACATGGAAAGCCAGAAACAGTAGCATGACTGTAGAGTCGGCACTTGTATGGTGAGCTGAGAGCAGAAGACAGAATTCCCAGATGCTTACAGGACAGCTAGCCTGTTATGGGCAGTGGTGACAGATGAGTCCCTGTCAAACCTCTGTGGGAAAAAGCAAAGACGGACACTGGAGGCTGTCTCTCTGATGTAAACACACACAAACTATGTGGTGCAGTGACATAAACTTATGGGAAAGGGAAGACAAAGAAAGAGATTAGTTTAAGAATTCTTTTTAAAATCAAAGAGCCAGAGGAATGGGGAGTTTGCTGTGAGTCTCTGCCTTCACTGCCTAAACATTAGCTGAACAGAAATAGATATGCTAAAGTGAACAGGGTCAGAATGTCACAGGGAAGCTCATGAGGCCTCAATCCTACAAAGAACTACAGGCAACTAAGGAATGTTGAAAGCAGGTGAAACAGTCTTCCTAAGGGAAGAACATTCCAGCTAGTTATCCAATACCAAATGGTCATTCCTAAAACCATACATACAAAGTAGTATTATAGAGACTGAGCATAAGTTATTTATGTATTTAGGAATACATACACACATATGTATGCGATAACGATGAAAAAGAGGCCATGCATTTGGAAAATAGAAAGGAAGGCTTGGAGGGAGAAAAGGGAAGAGGAAAATGATGTAATCATATCATAATCTCAAAAATAAATGAAATATTTTTAAAGATGTGATATTTCATGCACATAGAATCAGAATAGAATGATCTTGATGATTGCTGTCCACAAGAAATTAATGAATCTCATGGAAATTCTTCCAGAAGAATTTTTTTCATGTAGAACAGCTGGAATAGAAAAGGAAAACATCTACAAAACAGTAAAGATTGATTTACTGTCCAGACTAGAGCATCATGAACTTTGTTTTTTAATGAGGTAAGGGGAAACCCTGGCTGTTTTGCGATTAAAAGTTTCAAGAAAAGTAATTTCGCAAAATGCTTTGTAATGATCCTGTGCCTGGACTTTATTCTTTCAACAGGGCAAACGCCTCTGACTTGGTGATGTTCTGACAGCTGGCAAGAGAGGTGTCACATATGCTAAGGGCTTTCCTCTTGGTTGAGGTTGTTCCTGGACTCTGACTGAATGCTAGTTTCCATGGCTTCCTTTTGTAAAATGGGTACAGCTTGCTTTTTCTTATGGTTCAGAAACCCATTACCTGTACAAAGAAAGCTTGGGGATTGTCTGATCTGTCTTTCTAGACAAGCCATGAGATGATTTTATGGAATATTCAACAACATGACATCTGACCATGAATCAGACATGTGTTACAGTGGAAACTGAAACAATGATGAGCATTTAATGAATAGGGAAGAAACACTGAATATGAAAATGGTGAGCATTTTGTTCATAGCAACAGCCCGTGTCTGTCATTCAGCTGTCTGCAGAGATAACTCTATGCCTTCTGTTGCCTAATGAAGTGAATATAGCACCTCACTTATCTAACTTTCTCCTCTGCCATGTCTCGTTCTTAAAGCTGGAAAAGGGTCTCCCTCTTTTCCTTACCGGGATCTACAGGGCACCCCTATAGCCCTGGCCAGTCTGTCTACCCCTTTGCTCTATGTGGAGGTTTGATATTGAAGTATAAAAGGGTCTTTCATCAATGCAAATAGAACCAATGATGTCTTTGTTCCATATATCAGTAATTAATCTCTTGTAGACTCTGGAGTGGCATTGAAATTTTAATAAATTAATAAATAGAAAGCCAAACATTGCTTTAGAATTACAAAAATCTAATCTTAAAAGCAGACCTAACCATCCATCAAACAATCAGTAATAACTATAATGAGAATTATTGCTACATTCACACACAAATATTCCTATTAATTTCATGTTCTTTTTATATTACTTTGACTAATTAGTCTACAGTGGCATTTATCTCCGCAGTGTAATGCTGTTGAATGCATAACCTCTTTTACCTTTCCAGTGAGGCATTGCTAATCCTTTCCTGTTTGTCTAGGTTTAACCTGAGCAATTCTAAAGTTCTGGATAATTGCACTCTCTCTCTCTCTCTCTCTCTCTCTCTCTCTCTCTCTCTCTCTCTCTCTAAATCTGCAGCAGATTCACAGGACTCAACTCAGACACATGCCAATCTATTTCTATCTTTTGCCACTGTAGGTTTTGTTTGCTGGTTGGTCAGCCAGTGCAGAGAGCTGTGGTTGTACTCTGTAATACTTTATCTCCCTTAAGTGATCAGTTCCAGATAATTTATGTCTGCTTAAACTTTTGCTTGTCTTCTGTATTCAGTAATTGACTGCAAGAGGAATATCAAGGAAATGTTCAGAGTGTTACTTATCAACCTGGTTGTTTTCTGCCCCTCATTCTGGAGCTTCTGTTTTTGTGACCAAATATATATATATATATATATATATATATATATATATATATATATATGTATAGCAAAAGTAATTGATAAAGTATTAAAGTTTAGAGAATCACATTTTCTTACTCACCATTTTGTCTTCCTTTTCTTTTATACACCCACTCTTTACTCTCAGTTTTAGAGAAGAACCTGATACAAATTCTAGCATTATTAGTAACTATTTTACCTCCAGCTTTATATTATATGATCTTCATGGGTAATGAGCATGAAGATTCACTTTTTTTACCTCCAAAACTCTAGAACAGTTTTTATCCAGGAAAGTCAAATAACTATTCCTTGGTGTTAGGAATTCTTACTGAGTAGAATAGTGAACTTCTTTAAATACACACATTTCCCCAGGAAGAGAGCTATGTTTGGCAAGGGTGACTACATATTTATAATGCTGTGACTGTGTGCTAAATATAGAAATGCTACATTAGTCTTAGAGACTGTAATTCAGGTTCTAATTAATACCATTACATGTGCCATGGCTGCAGATCAATAACTCATCTTTGCTAAAATGTATTATTATTATTTGTTATAGCCACAATTTTATAACTTTAGAGAAAAATTGAAGGGAGAACAGATGAGGAGCTTTCCTCATTTATAATTGAATCCTGTGATTCTTTGCAAATTTATCTTCTATATACATACCAAATAGACTCTTTTTTGATCAAATAATGAAGGCCAGAGAAGTACAGGATAGAGTATCCAATGCCCTAAACTTAGGGTAAATGACTAGATTTGCAACATTTACAATCTGTGAACCCTGATGATAGTCACAGTACCTTTGCTTCTTGTTAATGAGTAAGGTATTTTATTTGCAATTTGATGTAAAAAAGAAAGGAAGAGTTTACTGTTGTCACCTGTACCCCTGACTTACACAAAGAATTTGTCTTAATTCAACTTTGTTCTAAACAATTTTGGACACATCCACCTTAGAGTAGTTAGAGTAGCATTGAATTAATTCCTATCAACACTCATATAGTATTTAAGAGCTCCAGTAAGGTTGGCTTCATAAGCTTCCCAAGGACGATAAAACATGGTAATACTTTTAATAGAAAATCGTAAGGTAGTGTTAACTCTATGGTTGGTTATTGGCTAGAAATCCTGAGTTGTCAACTGTACATATCTATAGTTTGTAAAGAGAACAAAACAACCCAGGCAGATTCTTGATCCTCCATGTTTGGCTTGGAGGCTGTGAGGGAAGATGCCTTTTGGAGGGGGCCGTAGTTCAGGGCGTGCACTGTGAGGCTGGACCTGTTGGTACTGTGGTGGGCATCCATTTAGCTTCAAGTTGTCTTGTTTTTGTATATAGTGGCATAACATTCTGCTGACATTCTTAGCTGTGGAAAGGAGGGAGGGGTCAGCTGGCATGAGGAAGTGTTTGAAATTTTTCTTTAGTTATGTGCTGTAGATTTTCAGCTGTTTTTAAACCGTAGAGCTCATCATTGTCAGCGAGCAAAGAACTACTGCATCAACGAAAGTTCAAGAACCCTCTGCACCTAAACGCAATTTGCAACATTCTGTTATTTTTTGTATGTTTAGAATGCTGAAATGTTTTTGAAGTTAAATAAACAGTATTACATTTAAAAAAAAAAAGAAAATCGAACTCAGAGAATTAAAATGGATCTGTTCACAAGCATGTATGTTCCACCATCTTCTGGTTATGCAAATGTTTTTTAGACAAATTTGAAGGCAGACTTTAAAATCATGTTGCAGAAAGAAGCCATTAAATGATGATATTAAAGGATTAAGTTTTTTGAATTTAAAGGACTGAGCTTGAGACAGATAAGAATCTTACCTCCAACAGAGAGTTAAGCACTACTGACAATGTTAATTTCATGATAGATCTTTATTGTGTGTTTAATGTTTTCCTTCCTTCTTTCTTCCTTTCTCTCTCTCCCTCCCTCTCTCTCTCTCTCTCTCTCTCTCTCTTTCTTTCTTTCTTTCTATGAGTAAAACAGGAGTAAGCCTTTTGCTGTTTGACTGTCAGCTATCAAAATCTTCCCAGGCATCCAACTCAAAGGCAGGTAACTTGGATAGGAATCACATGATTGCCTTGAAGAAAAGTGGACAGAGTTGGAGCTGCCACAGTTGTCTCTGTGGTCAAAGAATACCGCAAGGCTATGAAGAATGTTGATGCCACTTATGAGAGCCCATCCAGAAGGCTGAAGCCATAACTTTAGTACCCTCCACTTCTGCAGAGAGAATGAGGCCTGTTAGTAATGAGGTCAATTTTTCAGGACTTCCTTGATTTGTCCTCAAATAAGGTAGACTCTTTAAACTTTGGGTGTCTTCCAGCAGACACTGAGATCAGTCATTGTTTTTAAGGTGAGAGTTCAGAAGAACCATGATGACCATAAGAGACTTCATTCCTTGAAGAAAACTAGGTTTTCACCCATTCAATTGAGCTTTGCCTTCAGAGATTCTGCTTTGCCCATGACAGCTTCATACTTCAATGACCTGCCCAAAGCCACAACAGAAAACCGAACCTGCATCTGCGCTAGGCCATGTCACAACAATTCTCATGCTTGTTACCATTTTCCCTTCTCACGATAGCCACCGGTGCATAACTCCTACCCTAGGCCAGCATTACTGGAGACAGTGACTTAATTATTAATTTCAGTCTTTTGTCAAGGATAGATTGGGCTGAGGTAGTTGGGCGAAGAATACATGACTGCTAAGTTTGCTAACCCCATGCTTACCCAGCAGCAATGGTTCCAGGCTGACAAAGGAGTTACAGAGAGCAGCTGGGAGCAGCAAATGCAGAAATCGAAGATGAGAAGACCAGGAATGCACTGAGAGGGTGAGGGATAGTGGAGAGGAGAGACTGCAGAAAGCTATGAACCAGCAGCAAGAAGAGGTCAGAAGCTGATGAGAGAAGTACCATCGGAACTCAGAACTGCAGTGCTATGAGTTGGGGGAGGGTAAAGAATCATTTTAAAGCCAGAGATTAGGATCCCCTAATCCTACAGTTAGAACTCTAACATCAGCTTTGGGGAGTTTAGGCCACAAACGTAGCAAAGCTCAGAGCTTTAACACTAAGAGCAAAAGCACCTTCCTAGCTCTCCAAGTTCAGAGATGTTGACGCAGAGGGAGCTAACACTTCAGCTGTTCACAATTTACATCAGGAGAGAGCAGAAGAACCACCAGTTAGTTGCTGACTGGCTGAGAACTTTGAAGCTATCATCTGAGCTCCATTTTGCTTATTCAGTCTCCAAAGTGGTCAAGGAAGACAGGTGACAGGCAGGTATTAGCAGGAAAACAGAATGATACAGCATTCTTATGCTTATCATGGCAGTGTGGGATAACTAGTATTCATTTCGGTATGGAGCAGTTGTCATATGACTCACTGTTAAACACACATGCAACTATACCAATGGGCGAAATACAGTTCTGAAAAAGAATCCAGGTAGAACATTCACTGAGGAAATCATAAGTGGCAGATCATCTCCATCGATACCAACAGGAAACCTTTGTGTTTCTGCATTATAGATAATATTGGTTTTAAAAGTATTTATGTTATCAAGGGTAGACTGATCTGAACTCTTGCACACAGAACAGGTGACTGCTAAGGCTACCTGCATGACACTGCTTATGGACTAAGCGTGTTTCAGGGGACAAAGCCAACAAAAGGCTTGCTTATATGAAGTCTTCCTTCTAACAGGGGAGAATAATGAGATGATAAGTAGCACATTTAAAAGAGATGTAAACTACATATCATTAAAAAGGTGATGATTTACGGAAAAGTGGGCATGGGATAAGGATGATCAGTTTTACTCTGTGCCTCTCTGAGGTATTTACCAATGAATTGGAGATAATTTGGGGCTACACATTCAACTAACTTAAATTAAGCTCCAGCGATAATATATGGTGTACATTCAGGAGAAGATCTTCATACTCTAATCTGCAATTCTTATCATGCTATTATGTAAATACCATACTTAAAGAGCTAATTAAGTTCTTTCCATCACTTATCCTTTTGAAATTTCTAGTTTAGTGATAACTGCTTGACACCAAGCAAAGAAAGTGGTTTGTCTTGATTCTCTGAGACATTCCAGGTTAATGTAAACTATTCCACAAAAAGTATGAGATATTATGACACCAGTTTTTTAAAGATAGATTTTAGTCAAGACTGGATGGGATGAAAATAAAACAATGTTCCAAAGAGCAAACATTAAATATTAAAATCAGAGCACATGCAATAAAGATATAGTGCCCAATAATGCTGAAAATAATGATAAATATCATTTTTCCTTTAAAGGAAAAATGGATGAATGTACTTCAGGTAAACAGGACAAATTGTACAGGTCTTAAGGATTTCAAGCTAATTTATCTTTCATTAATATCCCCCTGTGCTATTTCTTCTGATGCCCAGAATTGACATTATCCATTGTCTGGGCCATTGGGAAATATTATCCCATTGTGTGATGTATGGCAAGAAAGTCACTTTAGAATTAATAGTTGTGATGTCTGACTTCCTTAAAATTGCCTCAAGTTCCCATTCACATTATGGTTGTAATTTTTATTTATTCTTTTCTCATACAATTCATTCTGACCACAGTTTACCCTTCCTCTGACACATTATGAATTTTAAAGGATCTTGTTGGATACTCAGGCATTTCCTCTTAAATATTACAAATAATTCATAATGGACCATTTCTCAGTTTTCCACAAGTGAAGGTAATGATGTTATGATATTCAAGTAACTCTTCAGCATATGGGCTGTCAAACAGAAATAGCAAAATAGGCATGTGGAAACCAGTCTTCCTCACACAGACTGGTTTGTCTCAGCAGAGAAATCGATTTTTAAAGATGGCTGTTTCCAAAGCAACCACAGGAGAATTAAATTTTGATAGGAAGAGGGGGGGTGAAAAAAAACCCTTTTGAAGATAAGTGAAAATTGAACTGGTTCATAAACCAGTGGTCATGAGAAGTTCTGCCTTGCCACTCCCCCAATGGTGTTTAAATTGCCAGCTTGTTCTGAGGTCAGTGAACAGCTAATCATTTTTTAATATATAGTGAATATATCATTGCTAGGACACCATTGAAGACCTTAAAATGTCCTTAGATGAAGCTGGAACTACAGAGTAAAACACCTTTCTAAAGATTTTGTTGCTTTCTAGGACTTAGATTCAGTTTTAGAAGAGGCTTCTTCCAATCCAAGAGCGTGGGAGGTCTTTCCATTTTCTGGTATCCTCTTCAATTTCTTTCTTCAAAGACTTAAAGTTCTTGTCAAATAGGTCTTTCACTTCCTTGGTTAGTGTTACTCCAAGATACTTTATGCTATTTGTGGTTATTGTGAAAGATGATGTTTCTTTGATTTTCCTCTCAGCTTCTTTTATCCATTGTGTATAGGAGGGCTACTGATTTTTTTGAGTTGATCTTGTATCCTGCCACATCACTGAAGGTATTTATCAGCTGTAGAAGTTCTCTGGTAGAATTTTTGGGGTCGCTTATGTATACTATCATATCATCTGCAAATAACGAAAGTTTGACATCTTCCTTTCCAATTCGAATCCCCTTGATTCCCTTATGTTGTCTTATTGCTATTGCTAGAATTTCAAGCACTATGTTAAAGAGATATGGAGGGAGTGGACAGCCTTGTCTTGTTCCTGATTTTAATGGAATGGCTTTGAGTGTCTCTCCATTTAGTTTGATGTTAGCTGTCAGCTTGATGTATATTGCTTTTATTATATTTAGATATGATCCTTGTATCCCTAATCTCTCCAGTACCTTTATCATAAAGGGGTGTTGAATTTTATCAAATGCTTTTTTGGCATCTAATGAAATGATCATATTTTTTTTCCTTTCAGTTTATTTATATGATAGATTTACATTGATAGGTTTTCATATGCTGAATCAGCCCTGCATATCTGGGATGAAGCCTACTTGGTCATAATGGATGATTTTTTGATATGTTCTTGGATTCGGTTTGCCAGTATTTTATTGAGAATTTTTACATCCATGTTCATGCGTGAGATTGGTCTGCAATACTCTTTCTTGGTTTAGTCTTTGTGTGGTTTCTGTAGCTTCTTAAAAAGAGCTTCACAATGATCCTTCTGTTTTTATTATGTGGAACACTTTGAGGGTATAGGTATTAGCTTTTCTTGGAAGTTCTGGTAGAATTCTGCACTAAAACCATCCAGCCCTGGGCTTTTGGGGTTGGGAAGTTTTTGATGACAGCTTCTATTTCCTTGCGACTTATAGGTCTATTTAAATTGCTCACCTGGTCTTGATTTAATTTTGGATATGGTATCTATCTAAAAAATTGTCCATTTCTTTTACATTTTCCAATTTTGTGGAGTACAGGCTTTTGTAGTAAGACCTAATGATTCTCCGAATTTCCTCAGTGTCTGTTGTTATGTTCCCCTTTTTATTTCTGATTCTGTTCATTTGGGTGTTCTCTCTCTGCCTTTTGATTAGTTTGGATAGGGGTTTGTCAATCTTGTTGATTTTCTCAAAGAACAAGCTCTTTGTTTCATTGATTCTTTGAATTGTTTTCTGTGTTTTTATTTTGTTGATTTCAGCCCTCAGTTTGATTATTTTCAGTCTCTACTACTCCTGGGTGAGTCTTCTTCTTCTTCTTCTTCTTCTTCTTCTTCTTCTTCTTCTTCTTCTTCTTCCTCTTCCTCTTCCTCTTCCTCTTCCTCTTCTTCTTCCTCTTCTTCTTCTTCTTCTTCTTCTTCTTCTTCTTCTTCTTCTTCTTCTTCTTCTTCTTCTTCTTTTTTCTAGAGCTTTCAGGTGTGCTGTTAAGTCTCTAATGTGAGTTTTTTCCATTTGTGTGGGGGAGCGGGAGGGAAGGGGAAGGAGGAGAGGAAGTGGGAATTTTGATTGGTATTATTTATAAAGTAATAAAAAAGAGGGGGAAAAAGAAGAGGCTTCTATTATCTAGTAGCTCTAACACTGATATTCAAACATATTTTTCCATATTCACCTGCCCCAGGCTGTGTCACTTCAAAGATACCAAAAATCTGACACGAGGGATTTAATATGAGATTGTTATTCACATTTATTATACTTTTAGAGTATGCTGCTTTTCATGCAAACATCAGATGAGAGGGCAAGCAGGCATAAGACACAGGCACATCAGAAACTGAACACCAAGTACCATCCCTTAGTGATACATGACACATGTTAAAGCCAGTGCCTGCTCCAGCCAGAATTCATCAGGAAAAGCTATCATATTCATGCTATGATGAATTTCAAAAAAGGAATAAATTAAATACAGAAATTTCTCTGTTACAAACTTTGAAATTCAATAGGTTACCTTGTGAATGTGTCCTTCCCACAATAAGGAAAGTAAATTGAAAATATGAAATTAGGATATTATACTCATCTCATTCTAACTCTGATGCTAAAATATATATGATCTCAGTATTTAATTATTTCTGTCTTTTAATTATAAATAATTTCAAAGCATTAAAAATTAAAGAAATTTGGGTGACTCTCCAGGTGTCTGCTGCCATAGCTCAATAACTCACATTTGCTCTTGCCTCATCTCTGTCTCTACTCACTCATCGGGATGTAAATAATCCTAAATTAACTACGAGCAATCTAGAATTCTGCCATAAACATTTTGATGCATCTCATTCTGCTAAAGACTTCTTAAAAACATAACCATAACATTATCAGTGTATTTATAAATAAATTTCAACAAAATTACCAACCAAATATAGAGTTCTGGTTATGGCATCATAAACAGGTCGAGGAATCCTTCTTTGCAAAAACAAACAAACAAGCAAAAAAGGAGAAAATGGAACAAAATTGTTGAAATCAGCAATTTCAGTCTTTGGAACTCGACCAAGCAGACAAAACACTGAGAAGCATCATTTATTTAAAAACTACCATAGCTTCAGATCAGAACAGCAGGTGTCTGTGTCCCTGCCTGGGGTGGCTCTTCCCTCTTCTCTCCAGCGCTGCGTCAGAGCTGTAGATTTCCTGCTTGGGTCTGATCACAAAAGAGCAGCAGACTTGACAGCAGGGAGAGGACAGCTAGGTTAGGAGCTAAATGTACACATTCAGTAGAAAAGGAAAGGGGAAACTTACAGCTTTTCGAGGGCTCAGTAAACCCAGAAAATGACAAATGGAGTGACAGATTGCACCTGTTTTGTCAGAAATTAAGATATCCTAAAAAGTCACGTGTGCCCTTCTCTCTATTTAAAAATTAAAATAACAAACCTTGAAAAATCAAAATTTCCCCAAGAGTCCCCTGATGGAGAAAGGAAAGGGATGGGCCCTGGTGTCCTCCAGAGGGAGAACGTGTCTCCCTGAAAGAGATTTTACACTGTTTACAGGGTTTGTCAGACAACTATGCTTGAGAGGCCAAATCCTAATCAGTGATGCTGGGCAAGATGATGCTTCATAGGACTGGTTAGCTGGGCATACTTTGCGTACTTTGTCTGAATCTATTCTTCATGTGAGCACCCTGCCAGATGAAATGGGAGGCTGCTGTAACTCCTTCCTTTTTTCCAATGCAGCCACACCGAGTAAATCTCCTCCTTATGCTTTTCATGATGACATGTTTATCTAATTGGCCTATCATGGACATGTCGTGCAGCTTAGCTTATTGTGGCTACAAGGAACCAGGCTTCACCTTAAGAAGCATTGTACCAAAATGATATCTTCACAGCTCTCTAGAAGAAAGGAAAGCTATATGTTAACCAGCAGAAGGTCCAAGATAGGTCAAGGAAAAGTAAAAAAGCATCTATAAACTGAGAAAAAGTTTAGCTGACTTGCTAGCGCCTACACAGGTTCACTTACAAGGACCGAAAGGTTGAATGCTATAAGGTCTACACAAGTTGGCTACTGAGCTATACAAACAGAAGGGCGGACCACAGGAAGTCGAGTTAAACAAATATAAAGAAGATTTATTTTATAAACTGGAAGTGACATTTCTGAGTAAATATTGCAATTCCAAATATTAAATCTTGGCAAGTTATAAATGAAATAAAAAAATAAAAACAAAATAAATATAAACTGTAGTGGCATTTCAATTATATTTTAGTAAGTAAAGATTGCCTAACAATCTGAGAGTAAAATAGTCCCACTGGTCAGCCTTACAGACTAGGTTAAGGTAACACACACCTTTAATCCCAGTAACCACACGAGTTGTCATAGAAATTAGGTGGTACATACTTTAATCCCAGTGATACGTGCCTTTAATCCAAGCCCTAGAAAAAAAATATAAAATGGGGGGAGACAGCTCTCAGACACAGTCTTATTCTGAGATTCCAGGAGGCAGGATCTTTATTTCAGACTGAGGTTTTTAGGAAGGATTTTAAACTATTGCTTGAGATTTGGGCCTTTTAGAAAATAATAAAGTGGCAATTATTAGCCTACTTTGACTGAAAAAATATATTGCAATGGCCTTCTCATTTTCAAAAAGAGGAGAAAGCAGGAATCTTTCTATACGTTAGATTCAGACACTAATACCATCTGGTCTTAACACAGATATGAGCTAAAAAGCTCTTTCAACATATCTTTGATTAGTAAACCTTGGGTTTCTACAGTTTCTTTTGCATTCAAATGAGGTGAAATCCTAGAAGTCAGTAAACTTAAATATTTCTCTGTGGACCAGGAGTTCAGAGGAAGCTAAACCTCTGGTAGTTAGAGGAGATTTTGAGAACATGGGATACAGTTTTCTAACAACTCAACAGTATCTAGAATCACCAAAAGAAAAAATAAAAACCTCTGGGATTATCTATGAGAAATCTTTATCTTGAATTAATTGAGATTGGAAGAGTTACTCTAAGTGTGGATAACATCATTCCATGTAGTAGGGCACTGGACTAACTAAATTGATAAAGCCAGTTCAGGTGCCTACCAGTGACTCTCTGTTGACTGCAGACATGATGTGACCAGCTGCCTCAATCTCCAGCTCTCATGCACTCCCTGATGTCCCCTCAAACTGTAAGGCAGAATAAATGTTCCCTTCAAGCAATTGCTTCTTATTATGTATTTTGTCATGACACTGAGAAACATTTTCCTTCTGCAGAGGAAAATAGGAAGCAAGCCCTATGTGCCCACACTGGGTCGACAGAAGTTACATGGACATTGTCTCAGATGTTGTAGAGCTTACGTTTGTATCAGGTCTTCCAGAGTGACGTCCTGACAGCAGTGCTTCTCTTCCAGCACCTTCCCAGCCTCCAGATGATTTGGAGGAATCCTACTACCTACCTACCTACCTACATGCGCATGCGTTCGCACACACACACACACACACACACACACACACACACACACACACAGACAAACACTCATATACACACATGCCTGGAAGATCAAAGTATTTGTTCTTCTGTGTCTGTCAAATGTCACTTATTCTAACGTGCTGTGTATTGTTGCAAACACATTTCATTCTGACCTTATATTATTGAAAATAAAAGGGCACCCTTAATATTTGAGTCTGAATAATATTTTTTATGTGTACCACACCACTGAAAAACCAAATCTCCAATGTTAAATTTAGAAAGGAGAATCAAAGAAGCATTTTACTTCTGCTTGTCAAGTCGTTTTAAGTTATTCACACTGAACTGCTGCGTAATTATTTCTATTTTAAAGAAAAGCCATATAGTGTCATCTTAGCTTTCTTCAAAAAGAAGGCTCCTGATACTTAGACTTAACTTGTGCTTAACTGTTTCATAGACATAATCATTTTTAACCCCAAAGTTAAGTTTATAAATTCATGGATTTACCAACCACCACATACCTGAAATAATCATTTAACATCACTTTCAATGTTTCAAGCTTACAGAATCTCTACTAATGTACTTTCTCACCTATTCATGCAGCACTGTAGTCCTTAATATCATATATACTATTTGTCTTTCTTATTAACCTATCAAACACATTCTGAGCAATTCTGAAGGAAGTTGAATATTCTGTAATGAATTACCACAACTCAGATATACTTACAACTTTTCTATTTTCCAGCAGAACTTTATTCTCCATAACTCTGAATACTGACTTTGGCATTATAATTGTAAATGGTTTTCATTCTGCCTTTGTAGAAACTACTAAACACTCCACCCA
The DNA here is from genome assembly GCF_018167655.1 of Microtus oregoni. Lineage (NCBI taxonomy): Eukaryota > Metazoa > Chordata > Mammalia > Rodentia > Cricetidae > Microtus > Microtus oregoni. The sequence goes on along the minus strand of NW_024543060.1, from coordinate 35,967,507 downwards.
TATAGCAATCATATTTCCTACCACTCAATAATATGAAAATTAAGCCTGATCTGCTGTAAATAAATTTTCATAACACTGTTGTCATCTCTTACTATAATGGAAATGAGGAGAGTCTTCTTGATGAAGGCAGCTCTGATGTTTTGTGAGAGCATGTTCCTCAAATGGACAGCCAGACACTGCTGCTCCAGTGACTATGGCATCACACTTTGTAGAATTAATGAAAGCAATGCATCACAGATTCTGTGCAGTTCCCTGGGTTATGAGCTACATGGTTTTGCTTTTCCACCTGAAGAATTGTTCAAATCAATCTGTGAACTCACAGAAGAAAACATTTCTTTTTATAGCTCCGATCTAACAACTAAAAAAAAATTACCGTTCTTCAAAAGTGAAATAGAATCATCTTATTGTACCTTTTACATAAACATCATTTCTCAACATATAAATATTGTCAACTTTGAATTTTAGATTTCTTTCCATTCCTACTGCATTTTTGCATGTGTAAGACAATTTATCCGTAACAGTTCTATCACAAAAAATCCAGATTTACCCAAAAGGCAACAGATTGAAATATGCATTCCATTCCTCTTTCATGTATCTTAAGTTTTTAGAGGCATTTTAATCAGAAGTTTTTGGGTTCTTTTTATAATTAAAAATTAAAGAACTATATCACAATTAAAAACAAACTAAACAAACTCTAAATATTTAGAGTACAGACAAAAACAAAGTGTTACCAAGAACTGAGAAGCTGACCTAAACAAATAGGTTTATGTGATGAGGTGATTCAACCTAAAAAGTCATTGATGGTTACATAAATCACTTATTTTCTGTTTTTTTTTTGTGATGTTCTGTTTGATAGAAATGTATTTTTAGCACCACCACAGAACTTCATTGACAAATAACTGCCTTATGTCCTTGTGTAACTTTAATTTGTAAGTGTGTGTGTGTGTGTGTACTATTATAGCAAGGCATGACCTTGCCAATGTAAGACAAGTTAGGGTTTTGAGAAGCAAGTCATTCTTTTCTTGGTAAGAACACAAAGAAATTCATTGGGCTCCAGGAACTCTGTGGTGTCATACTTGACTCAGGCCACCATTAGATGTCCACATTTTCTCCAAACCTCATTGGTGGTACCTTTTTCCAAATAGTCAGTAGCTGCTTTCATTTGATCCTAGTCATCAAACCCTCCACACTACTGTCAATCCAAATGTGCAGCCTGCTTATAAGGAAAAAAAAAATCAACCTTTTCAAAATTGAGAGAAAAAAGAATCTAGTGCTCTTCTCTGTACCCTACAGTCTCATCCCAACCTCTACTCTTCTTGTTTCAATATATTAAAATAAAATTAAAGAAAAAAATCAGCAAAACATTCATTTTGTCTTTTGAGATATTTCACAATTGTCAAGGAAGGGGATTTGTAGTGAGGAAGGCTTCTTATTCATCCCAACTGCTCAGCCCCAAAATAATCACATAGAAACTATATTATTTAAAACACTCTTGGCCCATTAGCTCTAGCTTCTTATTAGCTAACGCTTACAACCTAGTTTAACCCATTTCTATAAATCTGTGTATCGCCACATGGATTTGGCTTACTGGGTAAAGTTCCATCTGGCTCCAGTGGGGCTAGATGGCTTCTCCCTGACTCTCCCTCCATTCTCTCAGCATTCTGTTTAGTTTTCCCCACCTAGCTCTGTTCCTCTATAACTCTGATATAGGTTCAAACCAGTTCCTTTTTTAACCAATGATATTTACAGCATACAGAGGGGAATCCCACATCACCTCCTCTTTTCTGATTAAATGAAAGGAAGGCTTTATCTTAAACATAGTAAAATTAAACATAACAAAACATGTATCAAGCAAGAATTATAGTTACAATATTTATATCTACTTTATCTTTTATCATAACTACGGAAAACTATAACTTTAAATTCTTCAACTCCATCAAAGACTCCAGAAGGATATAATATTACCTAAGTAAACAGGAAGTGCACTGTAAGAAACTTCACAAACTGTAGAAATTACATGGACATTTTACTTCCTAGACAGTCACCCAAAGTTCTTCTGTACCATTAGGGCATTCATCTTTAGCCTACAGGCTCATAATATCTGGCAGACTTTTCCATGAAAAAGGAAATTTCAGTCACTTTCTTCTGTGTCCTGTAGAATATCTCGCAGACTCTTTCATGAAGCAGGAACCCCAAAGGACCATCTCACATTTAGGCAAGTACAACAGTCATTTGTCTGTGGGTCCTGCATATCCAGTTCATCAAGCAGTGCAGGCAAGAGCAGTTTCTTGCCCAAATGACTATCCAACCCCAAAAAGATCCTCTTTGATGCCTATCTTTTTCTTGAAGTAATGTGTGCTGCCAAGAGCAGATATGTCTCACTGTCATGAAAGTCCTAAATTCTTAAACATTTTAAATGCCATATTCTCTAGACTTTGAAAGATCTGAATACCTATCTAACTGAAATATATCTCTATATATTTAGAAAACCTAACTAACATGACAACAAGCTTGACTATTACAGATGAGTATCTATTAACTTAATTATTATCTATCTTAATTATATACTACATTTTTAAATGAGCTGTAAAAACATAATAACTTAATCAAGAGCAGAAATACATATACACAGTATAATAAAATTGACCTTAATTTGTATAAATAAAGCAAGGTCACACCAATGCAAAGTATCCATCTCTATAGCATACTCCCTTTAAATGTAAAGAAACATTTATAAACAATATTTGAGAATATGGGTGTAGTTTTTCTCCAAACTTTTTCCTGCTATTTATTGGGCATAATAATTTTTGAGGGGTGTTCAAGGTGATCTTTCATGGGGTCTTGGTCCATAAAACAATATTAACCTGGAATGAATCCACAGGTTCTCATCCTCTGTGGAAACAAGAAAAAGAACTTCTTTTTCAAAGCAACATATCCTTAGATCCATATTTTGAAACCAAAATACCTTTAAAATATATATCTCAAAACATTCCAAGATAACGCAATAATATATATAATCTAGACTCTGTAAATTTTCCATCTTTATGTGGCTTGATTTTACTCTATTATTTTTCTACATGTTTAATATTTATTTTATTATCTTTACTCCTTTAATCTCTGACTGTCTGTACTCTGTCTCTTTAAAGACTTTGTTTTATTTTTTTAAAAAGTTTCTTTTCCTAACTCTCTGTATTCTTTTTCTTCCCTCTCCCAAGCCTACATACATTTATCCAACACTGTGACCCACTTAGAGGTATTTTATGTCAGAATCTGTCCTATTGTGTATCTGTAATTCTTTACTCTCCAGGAGCACTTCTTAAAATGCTAAACCCTTCTTATGAACTTAAGCAGCAGCATTACTAGAGGAAATATCGTGCTGCCTGCTTGCCCTGCCCAGTTAACCATGGTAGAGATGTTTGCTGCCTCTGAGAGCCATGATTCTAGCCCCATTTTTAGTCACACAGCCAGTATGTGCTGCCATTAAGCAAGTTGTAGCAGCCTGCTCACAGACCCCACGCAAATGCTCTATAGACAGACCTTGAGAAAGAGTCAGAGTTCACAGTGGCAGCATGGCTTAGAAAGCCAACATTTCAAAACCGCCACTTTTTTCCTGCTATTGCTTAATCAGGTAAACCTCTCTTAAAGGAGCTACAGTATGTCTCCAGCAAGCAAAGCCCATTTGGGAAAAAATGCGGCTAAACTTTGTTTTTTTTAGTGTCTAGAATTCATTTCCAAGCCCTCTCAGGTTTTACATGGATTTAGTCCACCACATTGGCACTCCAATTTGTGGAGGCGGGCCGCTTGTTCATCCCAGATGCTCAGCCCCAAAATAATCAAACAGAAATTATATTATTTAAAACACTGCTTGGCCATTAGCTCTAGCTTCTTATCAGATAACACTTACATCTTAATTTAACCCATTTTTATTAATCTGTGTATCACCACGTAGCTGTGGCTTATGGGGTAAAGTTCCATCTGGCTCCATCTCTTTCTGACTCTGCCTCATTTCTCCCAGCATTCTGTTTGGTTTTCCCCACCTAGCTCTGTTCCCCTATAGCTCTGCTATAGGCCCAAAGTAGTTCCTTTATTAATCAATGATATTCACAGCCTACAGAGGGGAATCCTAAATCCTTAGATTCCTTAATTTCTTAGAGATGAAACAAAATTGAATTGTTCCAGTAACTGTACTGATGATTCCCTTAAAAGAATTGCTAGGCTTCCATATCCAGATGGGAAGCTCAGATAGAGCCTAGGAACTCATATATGCATAGCCTGATTCTGCTCAGTCATGTCCCAGGAAAACTAAGTAGCTAAAAAGTGTTAGAAAAAAAGCCAAAAGTCCTCAAGACTCCTCATCATATTGATCTAAATGTCTTCTGATCTTTCTTAGGATGCACTGACTGTTATAGCATTAGTACTCCAAAGATATAAATATAATCTGTCAGTTTTTATTGTGCTCTTTCATATATGAGAGCCCATAATACTACAAAGTATAGTAGAAATTAGATTAACAAAAACCTAGAAGAAAATAAAATAAAAGCTGTCATTCGGATACATCCATTATTCATTCTTAATCTAAAAGCTATAACATATAGAATGGTCCATAACAATTTGTTCATATGATTTTGATTTTTTGGTATATCAAAATACACCATAGAATACTCTGAAGGAAGAGAGATGCCTGTCTACTACCAGAAACTATGATATTTGATATCATCTCATGTGGTTTTGAAGAGGCGTTATTTTGGAACTTGCCAGGCAGTTGAGACTCTTCTGCAATTAAAGATTGACTTCTACTGAAACAAATATGTCTTCTTGAGTAAAAGATTCTAAATGTATTGACTTAGCATTAAGACAGATATGTGAGCTCCATTATCATCAGATCCTAGGTAGGCAACCAGAAAAAGGCCATCTGGATATTTTGTGAGGTAAATATTGTTACATACGGTACAAAAGACCCAGGAAAGAGAAAGCCAAAACTGGTGTTGTAATTGGCAACCTCAGGTAAGTCCTGTAGAAGTGAAAAAGAAATATTTTGTCCTGATAAAGTATGAAGTCACTGGGTGAAATAAGACATGTTAAAAAGAAGCAAGAATAGCATAGCAAAGTGTGGGCAGAATCCTAGCTTAAGTATTAGCAAATGCCTGTCTTCTGTAACACATCTTTGTTTAACATATGCTTATCATATATTTAAGAATCCACATTTAAAATGGTGAATGGAAAGTAGGAAATGATAAAAGAATAAATTAGGTAGTACCCTAAAGAAGCATCACCTAAGTCTAGAGTCTAAATTTAAAAAAAAAAACATTAATTCTTCTAATTACCAATGACATGAAATCAAACGGAAGGAGGGCTTCTGGAGAACAAAAGAGCTACAACAAATAAATGTACCAGGTGGTCCTTGTTTTCATGTGAGTTCAAACAAATCAAATGAACAAAACTAGTTCTGAGATGAGTCACATTGCGAATAGCAATGAGAATGTTTTAATGAGTTTTTTATGTTCTAGGATTGTTAATTAGAGGAAAATTTTGCAACTTACAATGTGTACTAAGAATTTATACGTAAAGTGCAGTTATGGGTGGGGATACCTTTAACACAGGGATACTAAAGATGAGATGGAGTGATTAAAGTAGCTGGGAAATTGTCCAAACTCTTGATAATGTAGCATTTTCTTACTCTATATGCTTACCATTTTCCATAAGGGAAAGATATATTTTAAAATATATACGACTACTCAAATAATGTACCATTGTTACCCGCTAAAGCCAGGCCCTCAAGAACCTGTGAATTTAAGTAAATTTTTTAGCTCCTTTGGACTTGATTTTCACATTGGAGTTTTGAAATCAGTGGTGCTCCTTTATCTAAAAATGGATGCAACATCAACTTGATTGTTGAAAACACAGGCTGTGATGTGTTCAGTCATGGACAGATATCCAACATGATTCGTTTGGTAAGAGTTCTTGACTTGGTTACATACTGGGTACTTTTTGTCAAACACAGCGTTTGATGCACGGGTTTGGTAAGTAAAAAATTAATATTTATTTGGATTAATAGAACTCCAAGTACCTTGGGTTGAGAGACCACCAGTGTAGGTGTGGGGGGAATGCTTCTCCCTGCTCACTTGGCCACTGGCTCTCACTATGGCGCTCTCCCAGATATGTTGCTTTCTTGGTGGAGTAGGGAAGTATGGGAATCAGAGTTTCAGGCATTCTAAATAGGCCCTGTGGTGAAGAATTTTTAGCTACAACCTTTCAGAAGATCTCAGAAGTGGGGAAAAACACTGAATTGTGTATAATATTCTCTACCAAAAAAATACTAAAACACATCCACAGGAAACCCAGAGGGAAATCAAAAGCATAATCCAGATAGAAACTGTACCTTAGAACAAGCATCATTTTGTTCCCACAGTAACTGAGGACGACATAAAGTTCATCTTCTTACAAGATTATGTGGACTCATTCCCAAGAAATCCAAAAGTGCCAGGAACAAGAAGAACCCAGTAATATTAGAAAGCCTCAAGACTGTTATCAAACTTCTCTGTGCATAGAAATAACTTTAATGACAGTCACAATATGTCATGGACCTTAGGGCAAACACAGCATTAGAAACGAGATTGCCATAAAATTCCTTCCTCAAGGGACTAAAAATGATTCAAGTTGTCATTAGTTCTCAAAGTAACAAGCTAATGCAAACAGTGCTGAAAGCTACATCTTAGTTCTGCAAATAAAGTAAAATAAAACAAAAGAAAAAAACAGGTCAAGTGTAAATACAGTTAATGGTTAAAAGCAAAGTGCAGGCACCTGTGTCAGTCTCAACAGTATCTGTGATGGCAAAGAGTAGCTACATGTTACAAAGCTCAGATTAGGCTTTCATCCCAAATGGGTTCTGTATCACAAGATAGCAAATCTATCAATGTGAAAGACTGTCTAGGAATGATACGGATTTAGGTATGAGAATTTGTATTTCTTTACTAACTCATTTTTATTGCTCAGCTCCTGAATAAAGTAGAAAATTCCAACATCTTCAACAGGTGGAGTTTGGAAATCAGGAATGAAGAATTCAGGTCTTTTGAGGGGTGCTGAACTGTTGTATACTCAGATACTATATTTACACAAACCATACACATGTCTCAGATGGAAGAAACAGACACCACCAGGATGGTACAGATTAAGAACAGTATTCTCAAGACTGGAAAGTTTAAGCTTAGCCCTATCTAACCTTAAGTCAACCTCAGTTGACTTAACTAGTTCAACCTCAGTTTCCCTGTGAGTTTAATGAGACTAGGCAAGTCATCATTACAGAAGAAGGTCCTGTATTGTGTGAGGCCAGTGACCTTTCTGATAAAGGACCTTCTGTTGGCGGAGGTTTCTGTCCTGCCTCGTCCTGTAATAAACACACAGAAACTTTATTATTTTCAATATTGTTTGACCAATATCTTAAGCGTATCGCTAGCAAGCTCTTACATCTAAGATTAACCCATTTCTCCTAATCTGTATATTGCCACGTGGCTGTGACTAATCAGCAAGGTTACAGAGCATCTGTCTGTGGTGGTGGACTACATGGCTTCTTCCTGACTCCCTCTTTTTTCTCCCAGCATTCAGTTTAGTTCAACACTCCCTCCCCCTGCCTAGCTCTACTCTGCCTATCACAGGCCAAGGCAGTTTCATTATTCATTAACCAATAAAAGCAACACATATACAGAACATCAATCTTTTGATTTTACTATTATTTTTATTAGTACTTTATTTTATAAGTTATGATAACAAATATGATCATACATTTTTAAAAAGTTATTGCAGTGGTACATGATATTTTCAATTAAGGACACATCTATCTTTATACTGCCTCCACTCTATACAGTGCACAAGGATAGCTAACCACAGTATACACTATGGTATACAAGCTAGAACCACATAATATTTTAGTTATTATTACATACTAACACATATTTATAATGTACCAGGACAAAACTAACAACATCATTCCGTTTAAAAAAAAGCCATTTCAATTAATTAACTGACTGAAATGTCTATTTAATTTTAAAAATCCCTTAATAACTTTGTGCTTAAGGCATATAAAGCATTAATGTTGATTTAAATTATAATTTTAGTTGCAATGATTTAGATACCCATATATGAGTTATTCCTGTGCAAAATGATTCAATTCATTCCCCCAATGATTTTTCTAGAAATCTTTTGTCGTGCAAAAACCTAAGTTGTTTTTTTTTTCTTTGAAATCACTAATCAGTTCCCATAGACATTAGTAAGTGAATGGTAGGGAGAATTTATTTCCGTGCAGTGCTTGGTTTCTATGGGTACACAGTTTTCAAATGTCTATCTTTGCCTGCTGGGTGGTCTGGTTAAGTTTAAACACTTAACATGAAGTTCTGAATTTATATAACTTATACATACATAATTCCAACTCTGGAGTCACGTTGGGAATGAGGAATTTAAGAATTTAGTTGCATAAACCTGGGCTCTGTTCTTTGTAGACTTTGGGATTTGTTTTCTTTTGTATTGTTTTGTCTTTGAAACAAAATCTTACCAAGATCCTCCTTCCTCAGGCTGTAGAACACCACATCGCCAAGTGTTATCATGTTGCTATTTGATTTTTTTCACTGGAAAATGGATGCTATTAACTCATTGTTATGCAATATCATGCGAGTTATTCAACGTGAAATGTTAGAGTATCCCCTAAAATGTATCAGATATTCAATAAGTATTAGAAAAGTTCAGATAAGCCTGTAAATCTTATCTTTAAGTTTTATGACCTTTGAAATGAAGTCACTCTTATAAGAGGTTCTACATAATGCTAATTATTTAAAGTTATCTTGATTATAAAGTTCCCTTGTCTAACTTATTCAATTTTATTCACTGCCAAATGTAAAGGCAGTATTTGTCAGATAAAATGAATTAATATTTTATTTCTATGTAGCTAATTGCAAAAGCACAAAGCTACAAATAGCTAGGCATTTTAGTTTACAGCAACTAAAGTTTTCTTAAGTTTTTACACTCTTTCCTTCACCTTAGTTGTATAGACATTTAGTGTGTCTACACACACACACACACACACACAAACATCCCACAAATTAAAACAAGTTAGATTGTAAGATTCAATCATTCTGGCATCCAATTTGTTATATCTGATTAAAACTATAAAGCATTGATGTTTTTTTTTCCTCTTGAATCTTTCCCCATTATCTTTCCTGTCTCTGGGTTGTTTATGCAACACCTTAAAAACATCTAGAATTGAATCTTGGACAAATTTGCACAGCATGCACTATTTCGACGAGACATGTTGCAGACCTCAGGGAGCCGCCGGTGTGTCTACCAAAAAGCCCCACTCTCAGTGCCCTTCAGGGCTGTTTTCCTTGCCTGCATGGACTGCCTTGGCTTCTGTCACACTGGGATCCAGACACTATTTTTATTCCCAGAGCTCCAGCACGATCATGCTGCCTGCAGGAACTCAAACGGAATGACAGATAGAACAAACTTTGTGGAGACATAAAGAAAAGAAAGAGGAAGCAACTTCCTGCAGATACCAGTCAGATGTGCTGTAACCACTTATTTATTCTCTCTCTTCTGTGATTTGCCAAACAGTTTAAATTTAACAGATTCATTATATACCGCAAAATGTTATGTGAGCCCATGAACTTTTTCTCCAATGGGGAAGAGGTTAGGCAATTGTTTGGACTTCATAAACAGAGCCAGATGTGTCTGTGGTTTCAGGCTAATGGCATTCAGACTGTGGGAGGGAACTGAAGCCTGTGAGAGCCCCGTTGCTGTTAGACACGGGCTTGGAGAGAGGGTCAATCCCCTTACCCACATTTCCTGTTTAAAAGACTGCAGAGAATTTGAAGCAAATCCATTATGCCAGTGGTTTTGTTTAGTTGGCAAATTCTATTTTGGGAATATTAGGTTAAGAAGTCAAAACCCATCATAATACAGGAGTTTGGGGAGATGAAGAGGGGAGGGAAATGATGTAAAATTTAGTACTCATGTATAAGATTCCCAAAAAAGATAAAAGCTTAAATGGAAAACTAAGTTGGGAAAGTTTTGTGAAGTCTCTTTGATTTTATTTGGTGTGCCAAGTAGTTGAATCTATTTATTCAATAAACACGAGACTATTTCAAGAATCACTATAGAAACTAGAATGTGGGAGGACAAATTCTACATAGTATATTACATTTCATGTGATGTGTTATGATGTCCATCTTCACCAAATCCGCACATTTTCAAATATATCTGTATATTAGTGACTTGAGCCATTTTTGCAGAAACTTGTATTCTTTGGAGTCTCATCAATATTTTGAAATCAGGATAACAAAAATCATCCAGAGACTGACTGGAAAGAAAAAATTGAAATTTTTAAAAAGTCTTCAAAGTGTTTTTTTTTTTATGTTCAAACCAAGTAAGGAATGATTGATCCAGACAGCAAATGAGTCAATTATCTGATTATTGTATCAAGGCAAATCTTTACTGGATGCTTCACAGCAAAAAGCCGACCATTTGTTTCTAGGAGACTAGATTTTTGTTCTGAAGACAAAAATTGAATTTCAGTCTGCACTACTGACTGTGCGGGTAAGAGGCAAAGACACGATCCTGCTCCAGAAAATTGGCTTAAGCATCTTCTGTGTTAGGGTTGTGACGCCAAGAGAGAGAAGGGTCTGTTTGAAATTAGCACATCTGGGCTTGATTTCAAAGGCACAACTTGGGTTACAGTTGTGGTCTCCAGTGTCTCCTAGTGCTGCCAACTCTTCTAATCACTAGCATGTGCTCTGAACTGTCTACCTACATTCACAGAGAGTGACAAAAGTCCCACTGTTCTCTGACAGGCACCTCTTTCCCCCACTCATCGTGTCCCTCCCTTCATGAGACACTCCCATCATAAAGCTTCCAACTGTAAACAATTTCTTGCTTCTTTGAGAAGTAATTCATTTCAAAAGTGCTCTGCCAGTTTTACCACCTTGACCTCAAGGGCTTGGGAGTCATTCAATTGAGAGGCAATCAATAACGAAGGCAGTGTGCTTATCTCTCCAGTTCTGGGAAGCAATAGGACCCTCCCTCAGCAGGCCCTTGCTCCAAGTTGTAAAAATGAATGCCTGACATGGTGGTACAGGAAGTACCTTTCCTTTGTGTGGAAATGATTAGTAAATACAGACAAGCTGTAACTCTTCCTTCCCAGGCTCTTACAAAATGGTCAGCCCTTTGCTGAGCTCTAAGTAAACTCTATTCTCTTATACTTCTTTTATTAAACGTGGTCTTTCTTGATTAGTTAACTTTGTCTAGAACAGTTTTTCTTTGATACAAGACACCAGGCTCTTTACTGTAGAATTCACTCCAATTCAATGAAAATAAACACTAGCCTCTTGTTACACTTGGTGTCTCTTTTAGAGAGAACAGAGATCTCAGCATGAGCTGTTTGTTCAACAGGGAGCTGAGCTTTATAACTTCATTTACTAAAGGCTTGCTGACAGTCAGTCCCCTTCTTGTCAAGGCAGACATCCTGTCAAGTAGCTGGATTAGAGCAATGGAGAATTTAAGAGAACAGCACACCAGCAGTGCCTGCTGCAGAAGTATGAACTTTCCACTCTGGCCAGATGAAGAATTCTCTAGAATTACTCTAGACTTCATTATCTTGCCCTGCACACCCATGTCATAAGAACTGTGGCACGAATAAGTTCCTCATCAGTTTAGAATCTGGGAGGTAAAGATGCGGTGAAGAAACAAGATAGTTTTTCCCATGCTCCTAGTAAAGCCCAGAAAGTCACAGCAGAGGGTCTATTCAAGTTGGAAAGAACACCACTCACTGATCTCTCTTGTTCCAAAACATTGCATATCCATGAAAATGATGATATAGAAAACTTCATATCCTGGAGTAGGGATCAGACTTCCAGAGCTAAGGGCTACTCTAGAAACTTCTGACTAAGCCAGAGGTGGTGCCATGGTTCATATATTGAGACACACTTTGTGTATTAGCTTATGAGGGAATCTGGGGAAAATATCACATATAAGGTAACTCGAAGAACAGAAGTCCATTTCAATGTTTTAGAAATGGGAAGATTGGCACCAAGGTGCTGGCATTTATGCTTCCTCCTGATGTCTATGAGATAGGCATTCTGTTCCATACTGTCCACTAGCTTATAGAGAGTGGATGGACAGCCTTTACTTATAGGAGCATCAGTGTTTTCTCTGCTTTTGTCTTAGATGGCATCTTCCCTGTGTATGCGTCTCTGTGTCATTTTTTGCTTTTTTTTTTATAAGGACATAGCATTAAAACATGGTCTAGCCAAATGAGCACGAGAAACCCACACTGAAAGAGCAGACTATAGACTCAGGCAGAGCTGGTCTAGAGAGTTCCTTCACTATCCATGTGACCTTGGATAAGGTAGTCAACCACCCTCTGTCTCTGTCTTGAACTTTTAACTTATGAACAAGGGAATAATTTCCACTAGAGAACAGCAACTCACCGATATAACAAGTTCCTGAGATGAAGCAACTTGAAAGAGCAAAGTGTATTTTTATTCACAGTTTCAGAGGCTTCATTCCTTTGTTGCTTCAAGGTCTTGGCAAGAGGCAGGGCACAAAGGCAGATGTGTGTAGAATATTACCTATTCATGACAAGACAACCAAGACTCAACTAGAGAGACAGGAAAGGACTGAATTCTTCATATCCTCTTCAAGGATGTATCTACATTGACTATAATTCCTTCTGGTTCCGTTCTGCTGAAGGTTCCTTCCAGTAATGCATCATTTACCAGTGGTACCACAGGATGAAGACCTAATCATTTGGTTTTCCAGGAAACTTCCAGCTTACTGCATTTAACAATGGGGAAGTCTGAAGTGAAAATATTAAATAACAATGCTTTTTTTTTTAAAAAAAAAAAGCTCCTCAAAAAGCCCCTAGCACATAAAAGGAAAAGCTAAATAATTTTCATTAATTAATAATATACAGGTTTCTAAGTACCCTTTTACTCATGAAAATCTGTTCTGTGGTCAAGCCACTGAACAACATATTAGTGTGACACACATCTCCAGAAGTCATCAGAGCTTATAAAAAATAAACTATGTGTCACGGCCTAGATTAACCATCTGAGGTAGAACGAATTTTGAGAAACAATGGATTAGGCATAGTAACCACATAAATGGAAGAGAAAGGGTTATCGGAAAATAAATATTAGCACCCAGAGTGTGAGCGGTGAGCAGGTGATGGTAGTTAGGAAATGAAAAAAAATGCAGTGAAAACCCAGAAATTTCAAATTCTCCTTCTGAAGACATAGTCCTTGTGTTATAGATGATGAGTTCAGAGGGTCACTAGATGCTGAAGTGTAGCTCTTCATGTTTGATGGCTTTTGGTGTGGGGTAGAAGGCTCAGTTTACATTAAAAGTCCAGCAACTGGGAATTTGACCATGCTTTAATAAGTATTTGGGCAAAGAAAATTAAATTGGACTTGATGCATTCTTTCGATTTTTGGGGGGATGGACACAAAGGTGGTAGAGTGTACCTGGGAGAAATGGGAAACAAGTGTGATCAGGGTGGATTGTATGAAATTCCAAACTAGCTAATAAAAATATTATGTTAGTGTAAATTAAATCTTATAAAAAGAACAACAAAACTAATTTAAAAAGGAAAGACGTGGGAATGAAGAAGGCTCCAGCAGTTTGGTTTGCATGTGTATGTATGTGTGTGTACGTATGTGTATGTACCCGGTACTGAGCCCAGAGGAGCCTTGCACATGTTCAGAGTGTTCCCTTCCACTCAGTCATACCTCCATCCTCAGCCCTTCCCTCAACTTTGAACTGCAGTCTGCTAGAGAGTACTGTGCCAATAGATCTTCAGCCCTCCCTTGCTGGCCAGTCAGTGGACATGCTGCCTCTTTAAGGCAAGATTCCTGCAGATCCCAATGTCAAAGGTCAGCATGGGTAATATTTTTCACTGCAGAGCTGGGAGTAACCATGCATTGTGATTTGTATCTTGAAGAAAAATAGTAGATTAAAGAGAGTTATAGATGTATAAAAAGTAATGAAAACAATAAATTTTTAATGTAAATAAAAGTGAGAGAAAGAGATAAAATTTTCAAACTTGAGAATTGAGAAATTTAAAAAATGCTCTATAAACAATGTTTCTTTGAAGATATTAGGCATTAAATGTATCCCATACATGAGGAATTGTTTAAGCAGGTTCCAGATGACTCTGAGCAAGAAGCACTAACATAGAATACTATGGTATTGTTTTCCTTTGGGTTCATATGATATCTTTGATTATGGAACTATATCTTTAACTATACCGAGAAATCACTTGGGAATTGGTGGGATGTCAGAGACTTCTGAAAACTAATCTTATATAGAAAATGGTGTCTGTCTCTTTATATATGAATGATACTCTATTTACATAAAAGACACAGAATTGTAGCGATATGCTTTCTGGGAAGGACTAACTCCCAAGTCTCTTGGAGATAACTCAGGTACCTACTCAAATTTTTATAACTATTCTTCAAGTGGATTTAAGAAATAGAATATTCTAGTTTCAACTCTAAAGATTTTATAAATGAATGAATTCAGAGTAAATTAACCCTGTCCTGTTTCTACTTCCTCCATTATAAACTGTGAGAAGCTCAACCAGTCTGCAGACTCTAGAGGGAATAAAGAACCTAGGAGGCATCTCTGTCCTTGGGCTTTCTGCCAACAGTCTAACTTTTTGATGGACAGTTCTTGTTAAGAGTGTGAAAATCAGCAAGCATGTCAACCTGAAAGGTTTTTTACTTCAACTGACACAATGCAGATCCACCACTGACTTACAGAGATAAGGCCTTTTATCCTCTCAAAATAAGATGTGAAGCCTAGCTGTGGCAAAACTGCTCAAGAATGTCACTCACAAGGAAGCATCCCCTGTTCTTCTTCCTCCACTGCCCTCAGTGGGAGGCTCTCATCCTAATGTTTGCAGTATGTTTGCTGTCCCTCGAGGCTTGAATCAGCCTGCCAGATAAAAGACAGGATGAAGGGAAAAAGGAGTTAATGAACATAATATTGGAATTATCTGTTCCAATCAAAAAATTTCACTAAGACCTTAACCAATATTTGCTGTGTGTACTTCATGAACTAAAACTGCGCAATTTGGCCATGTCTAGCTGCAAGAGAGTCTGTTAAGGAGAATGTTTGGGATTTCTACATACCCTAATTAAACAGGAAAAAGATAACGAAATTATGGATGACAATTCTTTAATAATTTTATTTACTCTTTACATTTTTATGCATTTATACAAGATATTTTTATCATATCCACCCAACTTCCCTCCAACTTCAACAAGTACCTCTCATATATCTTCTTCCAACTTCATGTTTTCATTGTTTTGTAGAGGTGGGTGGTCTTTCTCACAGGCTAGCTAGAACTGAATTCTAAATTGCTTTGTTCTTATTTGTGTGCATACGCCCGCATGCATGTACATACATGTATGTATGTATGTATGAGGTATATATCACTGCATGTGTGTGGAAGTCAGAGGACAATTTGAGGACTCAGTTTTTTTTTTTCCCATATGGCTTTTAGGATTTATCTTAGGCTATCAGGCTTGGCAGCAAACACCTTTTTCTACTTAGCCTTCTTACTGTTCTTCAGTTTTTAATTTTAAAATGTTATAGTTTTATCCAAAAATGTTTTCTGGTCTTTAATCCATGTTCCATGCTCTCTTGAGTAATTTGTTTTATGTTATTAATATATAAATTCAAAAAATGTAATAAAGAAGACCTTCCTAGTGATGATATATACATTCCTCAAAATCAAGGAGATTCTAAATAGGACAAATTTGCATTAAGTTTAAATATCCAACAGAGTTTATTTTACCTAGTCTCAGCAGGCAGGTAAACCTATGGATAAGAGAGTTATGAGTTCAGTGAGTTCAGTCCAATATAAATTTGAAAGTTATTTAAAATAGTGTGAAGTCTTTTTTTTTTCTAAGTTGATTGTGTGGTTCTTGGATGTGAACTTTGTAAATGTCATCATTTCGTAGCCCTGAAAGTGACATGCTTTGGTAGATGATGAAAACAGAGTAAGATGTTAAGAATTTTGTTGTTTTGTTTGGGTTGGGTTGTGTGGCTTTGGGGGTCACATTTGTTTTGACTTCGCTTTGTTTTGCAGAGAAGGACTGGGGAAGACATAGAATTAGAAGCACAGAGAATAAGCAGAATTCTTTAATGAAAAATCACTGATTTGGAAGCTGAAGCAATGACAGGGAAGCCTGAGAGTAAAGGTAAGTCCAAGGGAATGCAATTCAGCCAAAGGCAAGGAGCAGTCTGGGGCTCTGTATACACTTCCCATTACTGTAACACAATCATTGATTCAATCAATATAAACAGAGAGAAGATATTTTTATTTATAGTGATAGAGGTTTAAGAACATATCACTTGATCCAAGTGTTTTGGGGTCTCCGCAAAAACACTTTGTCACAGCAAAAAGTGTGAAGTGGAAAAGGCCCATGGCTGAAAGCAAATGAGAGGACAAGGAAGACCAGTGTTCCACAGTCCTCTTCAACAGCTCACTCCTGGTGACTTCAACTTCTCTACAGTTCTCACCTCAAAGGTTTCTACCAAACCCCAATAGCACCAAGTTTAGGGGTGTGCATTAGCACCTTGGACCATTGAAGGACACTCCAAATTCAAAGGAGAACAACTACTGGAAATTTGGATGGGTGTCTGCTTCACTTGTGCTGGATAGCCTCCGCATCCATGACCAGATGAGTCTTTAGGATCTGTTTTGGACTGGACACGTTTATGATGACTCAAGCTATACAAAAGGCTTGCATGTCAACATTCCCTATTAGTGTTGACATTAACGTGGATCATTTAGTTAAATTCAAAGAACTCCATTCAAATTCTATCTTCAGGCCCATTGCCTGAGAGTCTAGCTTCAATTCTGCTTTCCATGCCTTGCCTCTCCTGCATTTGACCTCTGTATGACCCCTGTATATGGCTCTTTCTACAGTTGATGCAATGCTGTATCTAATTGTTACTAATGTCCCTAATCTTATGTTCTGAAATACCGTTTCTACATTTTTTACTCTTCATCATTCTCTTTCTTCTTCTTCTTCTTCTTCTTCCTCTTCTTCTTCTTCTTCTTCTTCTTGAAGCTGCCTTTAAAGAAACACAAAATTTCATAATTTAGTTTGGGTCGAAATATCCCATTTCATGATCTATAATATATTTAAATCAAAAAATAAAATAAATAAATTTGTAGTTTTAAAACAGAGGTCAAGCCAGGCATTGTGACTTGTCTATAATCCCAGCACTGTGGAGAAGAAGATTGCCTTGTGTTTAAAGGCAACCTGAGTTGCATAGTGAGCTCCAGGCAAGCCTGAGCTCCAGGGTGAGACTCTGTCTTGAAAAACAGAAAAAGCAGCGGTTCACAGAAATCAAGCCGAAATTGATTTTATTGCTGTAAAGAGACTATTCAGGCAATCATAATTTCTAAATTCCTCATTTAGAACTTGAAAATTGAATGGATATTTGATTTTCAGCTCTCAACAGCCTTGTGGAGTATCCTGATAATCCTGCAGAGGTTGCCATAGGTTGCCATGGTTCACACGCTGGATCTCTCTACCTTGATAAGCATGCCTGGATGGAACGCCTGCCAACAGGTTTCTCTGGCAGCAGGACTGTAGACAGATGCTTCCCAGAAGATATTCTATGCTCTGGCAGATATACTTTTGGGCTGCTTTGCTTTTTTTCTGCTGCTGATAATAATATTATAAAATTCATTTCCTATAGGAATATCACACCTTTAAGAAAAAATAAGCTACAAAATCTTTCACTACATGCTATTGCCAACTGTGTCTTCATATAAACTATTTATATAGTTATTTGTCTTCTTTATTTCAAACATGTGTGGAGATGAGGAGGAACGGGCAACGTGAGATTCCCTAGTGTCAACCAGATGCCTTCACTAATAAGAGTGACCTTTATTCCCCTTAATGCCCATGTAAAAACTGGCATTAACCTTGAGTCAAATTTCTAGCTTTTGCAGATTCCCCAACTTTGGGCAAGTGATTAGAGGTAAGTGAAACCAGAAACACAGTTGTTGTTGTGCATTGTGAGTCTCCAGGGAGAGCTGCTTCCCAGAATCTGCTATCCTGTTATTGGTAACCATGACAGGAATCCATACACACACCACAACACAAGTTTTTCATTGCCAGGTATTGTATATTATTTTATTTTTAAATCTCATAAAAAGGAAATAACCAAAAGTGAACACAGCAGTTTGACGCAGTTTTTATTTTAACGATCTTTCTGACATTAAATTAGAATAGCGCAGAAGAGAAAGGCCAAAAGAAAGAAGGGCAAGCCTAATTTGAGCCACCAGATGTCCTTCCCTGTCACTTTAAATTTTCCAGAGATTATTTATTTTATATTTGGTCAGAAGTTGTAAAGATAAATCCTTTAACATAAAACCACACAGATGGTCTGGGGCCTGATTGTCTGACACGTGGACACCAGGTGTCGTCATTTTCAGCCTTCATGTTTGAATTGAGAGATTGAAGGAAGGATAGAAGGAAATAGAGATGTTTCCCAAAGTTGGCCTAGGGAGAAGACTGCAGTTTTCACAGTGCTTTTCAAAACTATCTTCCTCCAGGACACCTAGAAGAATTTTTGTTTTACTAAGAAATTAAGACAAAACAATCACAATAAATCCTAAGTTCTATTTACAGAGAAACTGAATTCTGAGATTTGAGTTGCAAGCAAGAAAATCACAATATCAATCATTCTTCCCCATTTCAAGGGGAAAAGATACAGTGTTTCCTAACAATTGCAAGACAGAAACTTTGTGTTTGTTGATGATAGCTGCAGGTATATTTTACACATTGATAAATTGTTCTTCTACTCATCCATAGCTCAACCAATGATGAATTCCTGTATTCTGTAAGCTCTTTGGAGTCTAACATGTCCTAAGTGGGCCTGAATTTCTAAAAATGTCACTTGCTATTTCATATCTAAACAGGAGTGATTTTTACTTTTCTGGATATAATGGGGAACACAGTTGGGATTTGACATGAAAAATAAGAGAATGGGGACACTTATTAACCAGGGGGAGAAATGGCTTTGCTCATGGACCAGGCTGTGCTTCCCCTTGTATTTTATATGTAATCCTATGAGAAATATTAAGTTACATGTTCAAGGTTGTACATCAAAGACTCATCTATTTTCTGTAGGATTTTTTCCTCTTAATGGTAAAATAAATTACACAGAGGAAAAAAAACTAAAGGAGGCTGATAATTGTATGTTAAGTTAATTAATTTCTGATTGTATGTTTTTCTATTGATTAGAAAAAGGAAGGACAAGGGCCAGATATGTAGCTCATTGGTAGAGGCCTTGAAAAGCATAGGCAAAAGCAGGGTTTCAATATCCAGCCTTATTAGAGAAATAAAGGATAAGTAAGATATGGTTAATGGACACAAATTAACTCCTGATAAAAGAAAAATGGAGAAAATTAGGTGGGTGACCTAAGTATATTTTCTGAGGTTCTTTGGGTTTCAGAAAGCAATTTTATGAGGTATAAGGAAGCATTTACTAGATATTGAAATCATCAAAGAAGAAATGGAATCTAGAATGTTGAACAAAAGACATGAGCCAAGGCTTCATTGTCTGCTGCACCTCATCATCTTTAATTGATGTTGATATTCCAACCCCTGGAGCCTCAACATATAACATGTAGCCGTATTTGGAGAGGACTTTAACTACATGATTAAGTTAGAAATGAGACTGAGTGGAATTTAATCCAATAGAATTGTGTCCTTATAAAAAGAAAGAGACACTAGGTATCCACAGACACTCAGGAGAAAGGCTCTGTGAGGCCCTAGCAAAGAGGAAATTGACAAACCAACCTCAGAGGTTGAGAGAAACCAAATCTTTCAACTCCTTAAAGTTGTTCTTCTAACTTCCGGACTGGAGGAAAAGTAAGTATTTGTTGGTAATGAGTCACAGTCTGTTATTTTGTTTTGCCAGAATGTGGTAAGGAGTATCAGCCCTTTCTTGTATTCTTTACAGAGTGAATAATTTCAATATAATGACCTGTAATGCCTTTAAACTACAGCTGTAAAATAATTATCATTAAGATAACGGTGATGAAAGCAAATTGTCCTTCCTGTTAAACTATTATAAGCAAAAATTGCTGTTTAGCCTTGCTGTATATCTGAGAATTATATTCCTGTTGTTGGTTTTAGATTATTTTTACTAACTATAGTATAGCATATATTAAAGTTACTAATTTTCAATATTTGTACAGTGATATTTTTATATCTAACAGGATTGTGACTCATTTTTCACCCACGTAGATCATCTAAGAAAGATCACAATTCTTTCCTTAAATTGCTTTCTGAGACAGAAGATTTCATTTCTCTTCTGATTATGAGCATTCTAAATCTAGGGCCTCAGTTTCTCATGGCTGAATTTCTAATTGCTTGTTTATATCCTCCATATTTCTAGTGGACACTGCTATGTTATTCTGTTTATACCATTATAGACTAAGTTACTTTTTATTAATTTTGTGTAAAAAATAAATTAAAAAATCAAGCTAAGGAAGACAAAGGACAAATAAGCTGTGCTAAAGAGATAAAAGTCACTTTGACAAACACAAGCAAAACAATGAGACTATTACCTTTGGCCATAATATTTAGCCTTGAATTTCCCCAGTGACATTGAAAAGACAGAATCACTAAAGGTGACTCAAACCCTGTAGGATAACAGGAGGCAAATTACATTTCTCAGCAAAGTCATATTTATCTTTACTTCAAACTCAAAGAAAATATCTCTCAGTGGGGAATTCATAAAGCAATCTGGGATACAGACTGGGTTTTGTTCTCAGACATCATTTTATAGCTAACAAAAGTAAATTCTTTCTGCATAGCTCATAAATTTTTGCCTGCAAAGAAAATACATCAAATCTTTGCCTAACAAAAACATAAATTTCTCATTAGAAAATACAGTCATAAATAGGAAGCCTTTAGAATAGACATTTTAGTGCCTGGAGATCTTTCTAGCTATGTGTTCATCACTAAAAACTCCCCTCCAGCTTCCCTTCAAATGCCTGACCTCGGCATCATCACTCCAGCTAGTCAGGAAGGGTCTTGACGCAAATGAATTTGGCAATTTCATGGCCATGTTAAAACTACAAGATTGTTCTTTGTTTTCTGACAACTTAGAGTATCTCTCAGACACTTAGGAAGTGGTAATAAATTATACTTTTGAATACTACACAGAGTGCATCAATGGGGAACCTATTAAGGTGTTGGTAAAAGTGCATTTATCTGCTCAGGAAGTCAGCTCACAGATGCTGTCCTACATTGGAAATGTTTCAAATTTAGTTCTTTGAAACACTTCATATTTTTGGAAGCTACCTAGTTGAGGACCTCCCCTTTTGGTTTGCTTAGTTTTGTGGAGAGTGACTTGTATAGTTTTACTCTGGCATTCTCATACACTCATAGCATTTATGATATACAAATTACATATAATGGACAACATAAACAACCAGAGATGTGTGAACACCGCAATTTGGTCTAGCATATGGTCTAACCTCTAGGGACTCTGTATACCATTTCCTCATCTTTCATGTTTATGCAACAGATTGTCTCTAGTGTCCTTTTCTAAGTCATTTAATCAAGAAAGAAAATGGTGTGAAGCACAGCTATCTGTTTACCCGCTCCCAGGGCTTAGCAAGTACAACGTGCACAAAGCTCTGGGCAAAGCCAGTTCAGACTGCTAACTACGTGGAACTTTCTGCAGTCTATCATAAAGATAGCTCTAACACTCGAAGATTATGGAAACCAAACAAACAGCACACTCCTACAGTACCATAAATCTGAAAGAAAACAGCTGGACTGTGACCGCAAAGATTAGATAAAATTCAGAAAAAGCAAATGTTGAATTTCTAAATGACACAACAGGCTCCAACTTAGAGGCTGTACGGGAGTGTAGGAAGAAAGCGGTGTTATATGCCAGAGAGAGCAAAACATTTGGCACAACTAAATCTCCAAATCCTAAGGTCCTCTTCCACTAACTGAGTAAGCAAAGACATTGCGGCACAAGATACTGAAACAAGAAGCAAGCAGAAGCTACATGCAGATATTCTGGTTCGCGGGTAGAAAAGCAACCTGGTAGGTTAAGATCACCTACTGACAAATCTCCCACCACAATGTCTTAAAAAGTCTTTTTGACTGATGGTTCTTTTTGTACCTATTCTGCAATATTTTCACTGTTTTTTCTTATTCTTCTAACTTTCATATTTTCCTATCATGTATCATCCAACAACGCCTCACCTTTTATTTCATTAGTAATACACTTTGATTAAAAACAATGTTATACACATTTGCCCCAAGAGTATCCATGCTCCTGATTTTTAGATTTTAAGGGTATAATTGAAGTACAGTGGTGCTTTTTACTGAATCTTTATATTAATCATATCAATCTTGTCAAATCATTATTTCATGGCTGCTGCCTGTTTACCCTTCTGAATTACTAGGATGGATAATGAGTCTGCACAAAGTCTACATACCAAGGAGACTCACATAAAGTAAATAAACAAACAAAAGGAGTGGAAAAACTTGGACTTATCTATTCCAACAGATACACAGATTGCAAAAGAATCCCAGGAAATGTGAGAAAATGACTCACATATAATAGTTTTAAAAGCCCATAATGTCTCGGTACATAAATTAAAAGAAAATACAATAACTGAAATGTAGGAGAAAAATCAGAATTCTACACTTAAAAATATTCAATTATTTGCTAGCAAGATGCTTCAGTGGGTAAAACATTTGTCATGCAAACATGAGAACTAGAGTTTGGATGCTTATGGTGCCTGTCAAAAATTCCAGTACAGAAGAAGTGGAGACAGATCAGAGGATCAAGCTAACTTGCTAGACTCGTTCAATTGGAAGCCTTTTGGTTTATTAGAGAGACCTTGTCTCAATAAATCAAGTGGAGAATTATACCGAAAAATGCATTTCATTTGCAGGAACCAGAAACTAAGCAGGCTTAGAATGACTGGATAGTGTGATCATGTCCCATCCTTTTGGAGAAGCAGAATTTGAATGTCAGTTTCGGTTGTAGGTCACAATTACCTGTACATAATATGTTAAATTCAGAAGTAATTTTATAGCTAGTGATAGTGAGAAAATTGAAATTCCAATAAGGTAAATGTAAAATAATTGTTTTATTTTAAGGGCTACACTAAAAGTCTTTAAATATAGAATTTTTCAAAATTCTTTTCTTATTTTGCCATGTAGTTCTTCATATACAAATACCGTTTTTATTGTAATTTCTAATGAGCTATTATTTTCTTCAAAACTTTTAAGAACATTTTGATTCTTTTGGTCACTAGTTTTAAGAGTGGGTCTTAGGTCATTTGAAGGTCCTGAGACATATTTTCTTTAAGTCCCTAGGACATATCTCTCTTCATAATCATATAAAAATTGATTGGTATAGAGTGCTGACATCTGTGTTCATGGAACTAAATGATGAAGAAAGAGTTTTGGTGCCTTAGCACAAATCAAGACAATTCTCATCTGTGCTTATTGTCATTGTAGTCTCAATGAACAGATTTTCTAGAAAACAAAGGACTGAGTTATATCTGTTCAGGTTAGTCTTTATCATCCTGTTACCAACCTAGACATACGTAGAAAGAGGGAACCTTGGTTGAGGAATTACCTCTATCAAATTGCCCTATGTACTTGTCTGTGGGACATTTTATTAATAAATTAATTATTGGTGCAGGAAGGCACAGCAAACTAAGGGTAGTACCACACCTGGTCAAGCTCTTTTAGGTTATATAAAGTAATAAACTAAATTTTATTAAGCAAAAGCTTTTAATAAGGCAATGAACACCATCAATAGGACAAAATAATAGCCTACAGAATGGGAAAAGATATTTTCCTACTCCACATCTGACAGAAGGCTCTAATACAAAATATATAAGAAACTCAAGAAACTAGACATCAAAAATACATAAGCCAACTAAAATATGGGGTACAGATCTAAACAGAGAATTTTCAACAGAGGAATCTCAACTGGCTGAGAATCACTTAAAGAAACATTCAACATCCTTAGCCATCAGGGAAATGTAAGTCAAAATGAGTCTTAGATACCATCAGATATACCTTCCAGAATTTCTAAGATCAAAAACACGAGCGATAGCTCATTCTGAAGAGGCTGTGGAACAAAGAGAACATTCCCCAATTGCTGATAAGAGTATAAACTTGTATACCCACTCTGTAAATCAATATTGTGGTTTCTCAGAAAATTGGAAATTGATCTACCCCAAGACTCAACTATACAACTTCTGGGCATATACCCAAAGGACACTCCATCCTCCCACAAGGACACTTGCACAGCTGTGTTCATAAAAGCTTTATTTGTAATAGCAAGAACCTGGAAACAACCTACATGCCCCTCAGTTGAAGAATGGATAAAGAAAATGTGGTACATTTACACAATGTAGTATTACTCAACTGTTAAAAATGATGGCATCAGGAAATTTGCTAGCAAATGGATTGAACTAGAAAAGATCATCCTGAGTGAGACAACCCGGACTCAGATAGTCAAATATGGTATGTACCCACTCATAAGTGAATGTTAGCTATAAAGGAGAACTGTGCTACAGCCAACAGAACCAACGAAGCTAAGTAACAAGAAGGGTGGCTCAAGGGGTGGCTACACAGTCTCACTTTGGAGAAAAAGAATGGATATTGCCAGTATAAGGATAAAAGGTCTGGAGGAGGGAGAGAGGATGGGAACACTGGGATCAGATGGGGGAAGATGGAGGGAGAGAGTACTAAGAGAGATGACTGGAATCCGTGGGGCATTTCTTGGATGAACCTAGAGCGATGGAAAGTCCTGGGAATTTATGGGATCACCCTATTTAAGACTCCTAGCAATAGAGCATATGGAGCCTGAACTGGCCAGTTCCTGTATCCAGAGAAACTTCTAGGGGAGGGGCTGGAACACAAACCTAATCACAAACCCTTTGATCTACGATTTATTCTGTCTTCAAGATATGCTGGAGTAAAGAAGACACAGAAATTGTGCGAGTAATCAGCTAATGCCTGGCCCAGCTAGAGACCCAAACCTTGAAAGGGAAACCACCCCTAGCACTTCCTGGAGGACCAGGACCCAAAGTTGGGATAACCCAGAGATCAGGATAGAACCAACCTGGACTGGAAAAAAAAAAGAAAAAAGAGAAGAAAAAATCTATGCAATGATGCCTAATGGTATACTATAGATTAGTGCTTAGCTCAACTGTCTCTAAAGAGACTTCATTCGGCAACTGATAGAAATAGATGCAGAGACCCCCAGACAGACATTAGGACTATCTTGGGGAATCATGTGCAGTGGGGGGGGGGGAGGATTGAAGGACCCAGTGATGTCAATGGCACCACAAATAAACCTACAGAATCAACTAACCTGGGCTCATAGGGT
Organism: Microtus oregoni; assembly: GCF_018167655.1. Lineage (NCBI taxonomy): Eukaryota > Metazoa > Chordata > Mammalia > Rodentia > Cricetidae > Microtus > Microtus oregoni. The sequence goes on along the minus strand of NW_024543060.1, from coordinate 35,942,049 downwards.
CTCACGGAGACTGAACAGAGAACCAAGGAACCTGAATGGGACTCACCTGGGCCCTCTAAACATCTATGTTTCAGTTGTGTAGCCTGGTCTTCCTGTGAGACTCCTAACAGCGAGGACAGGGACTGTCTTGGATTCTGATGCCTGCTTTGGAGACTCTTTCCTCTTACTGTGCTGCCTAATTCAGCCTTAATAGTCAAGAAGGTACCTAGTCTCACTGCAGCTTGATATGCCATGGCTGGTTGATATCCATGGGAGGACTGCCTGTATCTGAAGAGAAACAGTAGAGGAGTGGATAGGGAAAGGAGTGGGAAGGGAGTGGTTGAAGTAATGGAGGGCGTGGGGAAGAACTGGAAAGAGGGAGAGGGCAGACTTTGATTGAGATGTAAAAGCAAAACAAAAAATAAACAATAAAAAATTGGAATTATCTAAACCAGGGCATATTAAATTTTCACCATGAAAAAAAAGGAAACAGAATGAAACAGCAATCAACCCCATTGCATGCTTCTGTTGAATATCATTCTGCCTCTCATAATTGAATACAAGCAGTATGCATTCAACTTTTAAAACTGTTGTGCATTGTATTCACGTATCTTCGTGTGTGAACATATGTATGTATACATATATGCACGAAGGCTAGAACAATGCTTTTCAGGGGTGTGTCTTGCTCAGCTACTTTTCATCTTCTTTTGGGGGACAGGATCACTCACTGAACCTGAAAGTTACCAAGTGAGTTTTGTTAGACAGGCTAGCCTGTGGGCTCTTGGGATCTACCTATTTCTGTCTCATAGGCATGTTCCACCACAAATGGAATTTCACTTGCATATGGGGGGTTTGAACTCAGATCCTCGTGCTTGTGTGGCAAGCACTTTGCAGAATGAAACATATACCCAGCTTCCAACCTGAAAATGTAAAAATAAAAAGGAATGTTTTCGGTGAAGCAGAAAATACAATCCATTTTGTTAGATCCCAATGCTCTAACTCATTTATTTTTAATAACCCATATGCTGAAAAGATGTATGCGGCAGATCTGTTTTACAAACACAATGACCATAGTTATCTAAATGAAAACCATTGAGGACTTGTTTCAATTATGAGTTGAACTAACCACACTTTTTTACAAAACTACTTTTGGTTTAATAAGCAACAACAAAACAAAAATCATAAGGTCAGAAATTTCCATTTTTTCTAAAAAGAAGACCTACGTGAAGAAAATAAGTCACATATTTTGCTGCTCATGATAAAACTTGAGCTTGCTAAAAAAAATCGTATTAGAACATGTTCATATTGTCATTATAAAAACTACCCAATATCTGTTATTTTATTTTTAAGATATTAGTAGCAATAATTGCAAATGGGATGATTTTTACTTTGTAAAATGAAAGCTATGAACTAATTATGTATAAATGGCCAATGCATAGCATCACACAATCATGGCAGGGTGAAAGACTTGAAGTGCAGACTGACCAATTAAATTTAATGTTACAGAGCAGGTAAAGTTCACTGATATCACTTCAGATTCCGCATTGCAATTAACCTTTAAGATACTCTTGCTTGTCAACCGTTATTACGGTATTAAGAAAAAATATTTATAATTATCCGGGAAAAGCTTTGAGAATAATCTCCATTTTAAAAATCTAAATGTGTATGTATGATTCTGTATTTCCAAATGGTAGAAATTAGTGAAGACTTATGAGAACATATGGTATTCCACTAAGCCAGAAATGAAGATTTTCCTCAGAATGCAGCATGGTGTACATAGTCTTAAATTTTTCATAGGAAAATGGAGCTATTTTTCACAGAAGCATATTATTTATGTTGCTATGCATGTAATGATGCATTGTTTAATTTTAAATTAGTACACATTCAAAACACTTTAACTTAATGTCCAATATGTTAATTACACTAAGGAAAAGCTTTTGGAGTTCTCCACAGTTTCATGAGTATCAAGAATTTTTAATATAAAGCATTTGGAAAACACTCATTTATACATCTTTCTTTGTTTGAGAGGCTTTGTTATCAATTCTTTTACCTTCTTTTCCTGAAACTGAATTTATAGTCCTATGTTCCCTTCATTACCTTCACAGAGTATGTGAACTTGTATACTACTACGAAATCATACGGTTTTGTTGGAGTTTGCAATGTATTTTCTCAGGGATATACCTGATGGTTTATTGTGTTGTGTTTGGGGAAGGGTTATTTGTTCACTAGTTTGAGATAGAATCTCATTATATATTCTACATGACTCAAACGCATGCCCATTCTGTCCCCACCTCTCAAGTGCATTAAACCATATTGTTGCTACACACACACACACACACACACACGACACACACACAAATATATATATATATATAAACCATATTGTTGCTACACACACAAATATATATTTTATATATATATATATATGGGATATTGAGCATGAGTAGGTTTGTGTGCATCTTGATTATGTTTATTTCTCTCTGCTCTTTCCTGCACGTGTGATATGGCTAGTTATTTTAAGTTCCTACCATATTAACAGTCCTGTTACACTACATGATACCTTGGGATTATGGGCTGCATGAACTTCTTTCCCTAATTTCCTTTCTGTGCAAGGATTTTTATCACAACAGAAATGAAGTTAAAACAGAGTTTGGGGCAGCCATAGCATTAGCGACTTTAAAGTGCTTCCTTAATGTATTCTGATATTGTGCTATAGGGAAAAAAATACAGCATAGGTCCAGCCTATGTGTCATATAGCTTGGCACCAAATCCAGGTAACCTGCCTAAAGCAACCTATTTTTCATCAACAGGACAACAGCCACAGAGACTTTTAACTGGGAATACTGACCAGGAAGCCCATAATGTTGGATTGGCTTCTACTGAGTTCCTGACCTCTCTGACCTTGGAACATTGACTTTGGAAAACATGTTATCTCTGCCCCTTTTATTCCTTTACTCTGTAACAAAACCTCTGACAGAACCAAATTAAGGGAAGAATGGTTTGTTTGACCTACTATCCACCCACTTCAGCCGTAGGTTTCCATGGAATCAGGTTCAAATTGAGAGGTGGCTTCTCCCTTTCCTATTGTACTGTCACTCTGAATGGTCCACTTTTTCCTAATTTACTTTGCCAAGGCAAATTTTGCTTTGACAAATTAAGTGTTTACTGTGCAAGACATTGATTTGGGGGAGGGTAAACGTCTACCTTTCGTGTTGAAATAGCTTATTTAAACACAGACACACACACACACACATGTGGATGTATGTATATACAACTACTTCCTACACTATCTGAGATTATTTTAGAAGGGAAAAGGTGGGAAGGAATGATATAGAGAGTATGAGAATTGGGGATAAGGACCAACAGCAGGAGGGGACTTAATGGAAGAGTCCACTGTCTTCCTAGGAAGAAGCAGCAAATCTGGGTCAGAATTAATCTTGGTGCTGACAGCATAAAGGAAAACTGAGTACTACAGCGATCACTATCTACAGTTGGAAGAACACTTACATATTAGAGGATAGATTTATTTCCTAGTATTAAACATCAATAGGTAGAACTCCACATGCGGTCAACAGAAACAACATAAAGCTTCTGGAAATTCAGTGAAAATGTGAAAACAACCACGGATTTCTTTACCTACTGGAGAAAAGTCATGAGTATTTGTTACATGAAAATTCAAGAAGACATTTCTGTAGGCACAGAAAAACAATAAAAGTTGGGTACCTGCACTGTTCTATTTCTAATTAATACAAAAGAAGTAGCTTCTTTCACTAGGAGAGATAGTTCCCGTGCTGGTTTTCTATAGTAATAGGAACTCTTTGTTGATCATTTATTTACACATGCCTGGTAAAACCATTGTATTCAATGCATATCATCTCCTTTCTCTTTACAAGATAATTATTATAATACCCACTTCAGATACAAGAAAACTTAGAAGAATTATATGAGTTAGTTAAGGTTTATCTATCTTGGAGGTTAACCATGTTTACTACATTAAAAATTTGAACAGATAACCTCTGACAAAATTTTTAATAATGAAAAGTATAGTAACATCACTAGAAGGCAGTACACATCTACATCAGGATTCTAGTAATGTTAAAATATATTTCCCATAACCTGAGATCGCCTGTTCCAGGCTGGCTGCACAAAACTCATTTGTGGGTTTATTAAAAATATATAGCCTAGCCTAATGGTCTGACTGAAAAAGCCTTTAAGGAGCAAGAATCCATATTTTTACCAAGCCTAGCTTTACCTGAAAGGGTCATATTTGAGAACCATCTCATTAGCTTTTGCCTATAGAACAAAAATTGTTTCAGTTGGAATTTTAATCAGAGTAAAATAATAAATCTTTTGAGTATACATTGATGGAGAAATACTGAAATTTAAGTATTTTATTTAATACATTGAAAGGAGAGCCTTGTAATAAAACAGCCAAATAGATGCCAAAGTTCTGATTTTATTATTTACAAGAAAAGAGTCACATGGGAAGCTAGGACAACTTTATTTAAAAAAAAAAGTCCAGTCAGCAATCAAAGCTAAAAAGCTTGTACAGATAAATGTACAAGCATATAGATAGGTAAAACATGTACAGAGACCAGAGGTCAACCTCAAACACCCTCCACCACATGTTCAACAGCTGGGTTTCTCATTAGTCTGGAGCTTGCCGATCGGGCTAGGTTGTCTCCAAGTGATTGCCTGGTGATACACACGTCTTCACTTCCCTATCACACTGACCCTTAAGCACTGTTCCAGTGCAGCTATCCTTGCCAGTTCAAATCGAGTTTCTTCTTGAAAACACTGGTGATGAGATTATGAGACCATTTACATCTATGTGTGCTCTTGTTTGTCTGTATGCAATGAATTTTTCATCATGGAATTAAAATAGAGGCAAGAATGTATGGGATTCAAATGATATAAAATATAGTCTATAGACATATTAATCCCCAAATAGAAGCAAACCTAAACTCTTCTTGGCAAACTCCCAGCTAGCAAGTATAGAGAATACAGAGAAAAAGATAGACTCACATCACATGTTGTATTTTAATCCTTTGTAACACTCTTGTCTCTATACATCTGTGACTTCAAGATTTTGCTACTCTAAACTTAAAAAAAAAATTTCTCTAGAACATAATTAAAATTTTTTGTGTTTATATGGTAATACATGCTTTATAACTGTGCTTGATGGGAAATTGTTAATAAAGATTTTTGTTAAAAGAACACAGCTCATACCATGGGCTTTTGTTCTAATGTAAAGAGGTTAACATTAACACAGAAAATTCTATAAATGGCACGAAAACAAAAAACAGTATGTTAAAACCATAATTATATTAGTTCTCCAGTGCTGTATACTGGAAATGCATTGTCTCACCTTTTGGCGTCTGGGAGCTTGAGATAGTGATGCAGAAGGAAGGGCCTCCTCCAGATTGCTTCCTGCCTCGTAGAAATTCTCCTGCTGTGATCTTGCAACCTTTGTGTGCAATGTGTATTTCTGTGCTGAAATTTGACCTTTCTGTAAAGATACAAATCACTTTAACTCGGTTCAAGTACCTGACTCCATAAAGGTGTGTGTGTGTGTGTGTGTGTGTGTATACAGAAGAAAGAAACATAATTCAACCCATACACATACTTAGTAGAACCAATACTGTATGCTGTTTCCACTTACAGACATATCAGTGGTAAATCAAACGTGGTGATGTCCATCTTTAATCACAGCACTAGGGAGGTAGAGACAGGGCCCATGAGATGGAAGTCAACCTGGCCTACAGGGTATGTTCCAGGACTGCCAGGGTTACACAGAGACACCCTGTCTCAAAAATGAAACAAAATTAAAGACATATCAGTGGAGTGTTTATTCATGTAGTCATTTTATATTCACAGTAATCACACCCTTCAATAAAAGTTAGTAACAGCCATATGGGCCCACTCAAAGATTTTACAGATATCATAGCATAGTATCTTTAAACATTAAGGGTTTATTTCATACAAGATAGGAATCTTTATTGAATTTTGGTTATTTTATTTGAGTGTGCATTTGCACTCATTGTACAAGTTAAAGACAACTCTCAAGAGCCAGTTTCTTTAGAAACTATGATGATTTCTGCAATGAACACAGGTTATCAGGCATTGCGGCAACTGAGTCTAACTGCTGAGACATTTCACCAATCTGAGTGTGAAGGTTTTTAATAGCAAATAAAAAGGGGATGTAAGATCAAAATGGACTCGGGAAGTTATATTTATATATTTGTACATACATACACAAATATGAACATATATGTGTGTGTGTTTCTAAGAATATTAATCAAATATGTGGGAAGGGAGGGAGTATTCGTATATATCTAAATAGAACCTGCTCAGTCTGTATAATGTAACTTGCATGCATGATTATTTCCAAGTTGACTACTTAGTATTAGATAACCAAATTTGAGGATCTTCCCTGGTAACGACTTTCTCCCAGTTAGCACTCCTTTGCTACTTGTAGTTCTTTCTCTTTGGTTGAGGCCTTTCCCCTACCATGTTAATAAGTTTATTGGGGTCATTCTTGTTCAGAGAGTGGTTGGGCAGCCATTTTGGTGAGATTTCACAAGAGTGGCTTCTGATATCTCTAGGAAACACAATCTCATGCAAACCTCCTGTTCTTCTGGCACTTGTCATCTTTTCTTTTTTTTTTTCTTTATTATTTTTATTGAGCTCTACATTTTCTCTGTACCCCTCCCTATCTCTCCCCTCTCCTTCAACCCTCTCCAAAAATCACCATGCTCCCAATTTACTCAGGAGATCTTGTCTTTTTCAACTTCCCATGTAGATTAGATCTATGTATGTCTCTCTTAGGGTCCTCATTTTTGTCTAGGTTCTCTGGGATTGTGATTTGTAAACAAAAAAAAACAGTCCACAAATCACAATTTTTTATCATCTTTCTGCGCTCCCTCTTCTGCAATGATTCCTGAACCTTAGAAGTAGGAGTTTTCTGTAGATATAATAGTTGGGACTTGGATCCACAGCTCTGAATTTTGATCTGTTGGTTTTTTTTTTTTTTTTTTTTTTTTTTTCTTATGATCTCTCTCTATCACAAAGAAGAGTTACCTTGACAGGGAATGAGAACTACACTTACCTGTGGGTAGAATGACAACTATTTAGAATGTGGTCAGGGATTATGCTGGATTAGTAGAGTGGTGGTTGTAGGTTCTACTCCAACATCCATGACTTCACGAGTCCTGAGTAGTTGACTAGACATCCAGTATCAAGCAAGGGGGGGGGGGAGGTAGAGGTAGAAGGTAGGAGGGTCCAGGGAGAGGAGGAGAAAGAGGAGATGAGCGTGAAGGGGAGGAGAGGAAAGGGGGTACAGGGGGAGAGGAAGTGTGCAAGGGAAGGGAAGAAGAGAAAGGGGAAGAAATATAAAGACAGTAATTAGTACCCTTCTGCAGATCATTTTGCAATGGGTAAACATTTCATCATGAAAAGGAATAGAGAAAACTCAATATTCCCTTTAGTATTTATTCTAAAATGGTTTGTAATTTAATTACAAATACATTCAAAGTAATTTTTTCTAAATAATCTAAATTAAGTCAAGCAAGTGAATGAGGTTCTCATTATTTCCTTCCTCTTGATTCCTTACCACACCAAAACTACAAGTGCTTATTTATTAAAATGCTCCCTTCTGTCTTCCTTTTTTCTCCCTTTTCCCCCCACACCATTTTGTCTCTGGTAATCAACTTCACTTTTTGCCACCCAGTGCTTCCTGATCCATGGATCCATTTTTTAAAAAAGAGCTTTCTGAAACAGCCCCAGCTGTATACGTCTTCATTCATTTTCATGTTGGCTTTGATCCAGAAAATTCAATGCTTTGACTTATGGTTATAGGAATAGCACCTACGGTAAAATTGCTTTAAAATCCTTAGATTTATATTTTTATTCATCTTGAAGAAAACTAAATATTCAACTGCCGCTAATCATCACAACCACATTGACACTTGAGTACAAACTTGTCTAGCACTAACACAACTTGTTCATTTCATCAGACTGCCCATTCATCACCATTGTCATCTATTTTTACACTTTACCAAAAGGATTTCATGGTTCATCATCCTAAAGTGCTTGGAACAGCACTTTCTCATTTGTTTTTATCTTACACCAACCAAACTGTGTGTATCTGAGTGATGAAAAATAAAGTAATGCTTGACTCATAAATTTTAATAAAGAGAGGTTTTATTCAAGGAAATAAATTTGGAAACGCATGAAGTTTGTTGCAGCCTGTGAATTTGTTTCCCAGAGTACACAAATTAGAATTCATTATAGAATTATCTAGGATCTGGGTACTATCTTAACCATGTTCTGGCACACTCAGAAAGATATACAGGACCTAAGCTCTCTCTTTCTTTCTCTGTCTCTCTCTTCCCCTTTTGCCTAAGAAAAAGAGATTCTGAAATATTTATCAGTACTCAATTGTAAATTCACTCACAGTGAGCATCTCTCTGGAGTCAGAGTTTACAAGAAGGGTTACCAAATTCAGATGATAACCCCTGGGGTACTTCATTAAATATTCACCTTAGCAGAGTGAACACACACACACACTTTGGTCCAATACCTAAAAACATGTGTCAATCAATCTTTACACAGGTTAAAATACTTTGTGTTAATTCTCTCAACATTCTCAGAAAACAACACAATATCACCTTTCAAAGTCATTTAAGGCCATAGCAACTTTGCAAATTTGGACATTAACACAGGCAGCTTCTCTAGGAGGACAGCCCTGAGGCTGGGGGATGATAACTTTGCAGAAAATTGCTGCAGATGTAAGTTCACTTTCCTTATTCCATTGTCCATGATTGCTATTCCTAGAGAATCATTTATAAAACCCCTATGCAGCCGGGCGATGGTGGCGCACGCCTTTAATCCCAGCACTCGGGAGGCAGAGGTAGGCGGATCTCTGTGAGTTCGAGACCAGCCTGGTCTACAGAGCTAGTTCCAGGACAGGCTCCAAAGCCACAGAGAAACCCTGTCTCGAAAAACCAAAAAAAAAAAAAAAAAAAAAAAAAAAAAAAAAAAAAACCCCTATGTGTAAAGTCTATCAGTGATTTATGAATCCAGGGCCACTGTAGAGCACCAGGAGATCTATCATACCTGTATTTGTATTAACAATAAAGAATCCCAGTCAGTGATCAAAGTCAGTGCACGTCCTCCAAATGGCACAAGAAGCTACTGGCCCTCTAGCTGCCGTCAACCCCTTGCTTTTTTGTCATAGTTTAATCATAGAGTCTCTTTTTTCTTCCCTTTATGAGAGAAAAAATATACTCTGTAGAATAATAAGATGTATTTTAGCTTCCAAGTTCTACTTCCCCATCTTCTGTTCTTGCTCAGAGTGCCAAGGCTCTTCTGCCTCCTTTTATTTTTATACTTGAAATTCCCTTGTATGGCTTAAATGATGGATATGTGTTCTGGGACAGGGACACATTCTGAGAAGCACATTGTCAGGTGATTTTGTGACTGCACAAACTTTACAGAGTACCCTTGCATGATCCTAGATAGCATTACCCACTGCTTACCGGGCAGTTTAACTTATTATACCCAAACTGCAAATTGATACGGTATGTCATTGAGCTGATAGGGTAGACTATTGTAGCCAAGGGGTAGATTCATGTATCTAAACATATCTTAATATAGAATATATGTAGTTAGAATAAAATCCCCTATAAAAACTGTTTATGCTAGTGGACAGCACTTATCTGAAGGAAGCTTGCAGAAGAGAAGTTGTTCTTGTGAATCCATAACTGAGTGAGGGGTCAATATACGTTGTGGTTTGAATGAGAAAAGTCCCCATAGGCTCATATGCTTGAATACTTGTTTTCCAGTTGGTGAAATTTTTAGGATTAGGAGATATGGTGTGAGGGCCCACAAATGCGAGTCTGTTCCACCTTGAATGGAGGTCAGAGATTTTGAGCTTATTTTTACTCCTTCAATGTTGTTGACAACAGGTGTGGCTACAGACAAGAAATCCTGACCTAGGATGTGGTTACTTAGTGTTTTGGACATCATCTGTTTTACTATGACCAAAGGTCAGAGAATTCAAGCCTTTTCCTGCTTTCCTGCTCATTCATTTTAAAATAGGAGGTTTGGCATAGGGAGTGGCTACCTAAAGGACACTTGGTCTAGGGTATATTTGCTGCATATCCTGCCCAAAATATCAAATGCTTTACTCAGAAAATAACAGCTTGATGTCTCAAATATTGAAGCAAGTAGCTGTTCTATTTGTTCTTTGTGTAATGTTAAAGTAGTCTTTTGCCTATTTCCTCCCTTTAGGTGTTGGGAATAAAAACATGAAAAATAAATGCAGGTGAATTCAGTATCTAGTATTCTCGGAGTTGCCCTCTTGGGGTTATCCTGTGTCTCTGTATTTGTTTTATATCTCTGTTCCTCCTACCTAACATTTCTACTCCCCATGCCCCAATCCTGGAATGTATGAATCTATTGTGACTGGACCACAATGGAAGTCACCCCCAAAGTGTGGCTTATGACAGTATGGTTTTGTAGGAGGAAGTATGTCACTGGAGGCATGCTTTGAGGTTTCAAAGGACTCAATCTATTTCCAGTATGCTATCTGCCCCTTGCTGGTGGGTCATGATGTGATCTCTCCTCTCTCCTGTAATCATGCCTTTGGACCACCATCATGGACTATAACATTCTGAAGCCATAAGCTCAAATAATTTTTTACGTTGCTTTGGTCATGATGTTTTATCTCAGGAGTAGAAAAGTAACTAAACAATATGAATGACTAGGGAATTTCTATAAGCTGAGGTAGTCTTGTACTTAAAGTGAGATTGTGTAATTAGGCTATTTTAAATGGGGTTTACGAGACACTTATAACAAAACACTTTAATTTACCATAACCTTTTGTGCATATGCAGCCATTTGAATAGGTATGCCCCCCATAGACTCATGTGTGTGTCTGTTTGGCACATAGGGAGTGGCACTCTTAGAAGATGTGGTCTTGTTGGAGTACATGTGTGTTGGGAGCAGTGAGACCCCGCAGAGAGAGGACTGCATCTCCTCAGGAGAATACTGGCTTTTTTATGGAACACAAAAGAGCAACCTAAGCCTGTAAGACAGGTAGATTCAAGTATCCCAGAGACTGTCTCCAGTGGGTCATGGCAAAGCCACTCCTAAAAGTCCCAAGTCTGATATGGTCACACACCTCTGTTCACTTGAGGGGAAGAGGGTATGTGGGAAATAGTATGAGGAACCAATAGTTTCTCTTCTGTTTTATAAAAAATTTAGGGGGGAGATGTTGGGAGCAGTGAGACCCCAAATCCTGAATTTCTTGTAATCCCCTGATCTGAGTGCCTACAGCTGCTCTGAGCATGAGACCTTCAGCAGTTCCTGATGGCAGGAGAGTGGTTTCCGGTAGGTTTGGCTGGGGCGTGGCTATCTCTATATAATCTGCCCTTGAACACAATAAAGGGGCATTCTTTGGGAATTCAAGGATGACCCCTGTCGCTGTCTCTCTATCTGTGTGTGTTTGTGTATTTTAACCTCCAGCCCCTTGCTCGAATCTTGTGAACTGGGTTCAAGCACACAGAGCACAGACACGGGGGAGCAGAGCACAGCACATGTGGCATTATTGGAGGGAGTGTGGGGTTGTGGGGGTGGGCTCTGAAGTCCTATAAACTCATGTCTGGACAGTGTTACGCAGTTTTCCTTCTGCTCCCTACATATCATGATATAAAACTCTCAGCTCCTTCTCCAGCACCATCTCTGCCTATATGTTACCATGTCTCACGTGATGATAATGGACTAAAGCTCTGAAAATATAAGCCTTACCAACAAATGTTTTCCTTTATAAGAGCTGCCATGGTTATGTTGTCTCTTCCCAGCAGTAGAAATCCTAACAAGACAAAAGCTAGTACCAGGGACTGGGGTATTGTTGTGATAGATCTGGCCATTTTTCTGTTTGAAGGGATATGAACCTTGTAACTATGGAGTAGAAAAGGAGATGAATGTATTAAAATCTGCTGAATAGCCAATCTTGTAGGAACATAGAAAACAGTTGTACTGAGTGTGATTTGAATTGTGGATGCATGCTCCAGGGGTTTCAGAGGAGAAGAATATAAGTATGAGGCCTAGAGTCTGCTCTTGTAATATTTTGGCAAAGGATGTGGCTGCTTTTTGCCCTTGTCATAAAAAATTAGCCTTGGGGTAAATTAAAGAGATTTGTATTAATTCCATTGGCAAAGGAAATCTCAAGACAGCCTAGTAATGACTCTGTTGTATGGTTATTAACATTCACTCTTACGAATATGTATAATAAAGAGGAGCAAGCCAAGCAAGGAAAAATACAAAATGTACAATATGAGGTGAAAAGGGTACCAGAAAGTGGGATAGAGCTAAATCCTTTGTTCACGGAGAGTAAAAAAAAGTAATGAAAAGACTGATGTTAAATATAATAAAAGGAGGGGAGATCTCAGGGAAAGATACTACCTAGCTAAAATTCCAACTTGTGAAAGTAATTAAAAAAGATTAGGTCCACGTATGGTAGTACACACTTTTAATACTAGCACTCATGAGAGAGACAGAGACGTGAAGATCTCCAAGTTCAAGGCCATCCTGTTCTACAGAGAAAATTCCAGGACATCCAAGATTATACAGTGAAGGGAACCATGGAAAACAGAAAGCTAATGAAAATGTCACTGAGGAGGCCATGCTCCAAATCCAGCAAACCACAGAAATTGACAATTTCAGCCTCATGGTTCTGGCTTCAGAGTCATAGGGGTTATGGAATTTTCTTTTGCAAATAAGGAACGATACTGAAGCCAGGCATGTGCCAGGGGTATTCCTTCATTGAGGGCCAATCAAGTCATTGTCGAAGCTGTGAAGTTGGAGCCTGGATTGCCTTGGAGACCACAAGTTATTGGAGATGGCAGAATCATGGTATTATCTGCCGAGAAAAGTTCATAACAGGGAATGAACTAGACCAAGAGAGAGAATTGTGTTGCAGTCAACAAAGCTGAAAGGAGTTGGAGATCTGAAGTGAACTTTGATATAAAACATGGAGATGCAGAGTTTGGAATCTGCCAAGCTGGTTTTCAGTTTTGTTTTGGTCCATGTTTCCTCCCTATGCTCCCTTCTCTACCTTTTAGTAAGGTAATGTATATTTCATTCTATGCCACTGTATGTTAAACCTATGTTATCTGCTTTTTGATTTTGATTTTACTGGGGATTGTAGTTAAGAGACTGCATGAGTCTCAGAAGAGACTTTCAACTTTTAAACATGGTTGAGACTATTATAGACTCTGAGGAATTTTGAAGTTGGACCGAATTCATTTCTGCATTTTGTTATGGATACAAGCCTTTGGGTCCAGAAAATGGAATGTGGTAGTTTGAATAGGTATGGCCCCCATAGACTCATTCCTGTGAATGTTTCACACAGTGTGTGGCACTACTAGGAGGTGTGGCCTTGTTTGGGTAGATGTGGCCTTGGTAGAAGTGTTTCACTCTAAAGGTGGGCTTTGAGGTCCTATAATCAAGTTGGACAGTGTTACACATTTTTTCCTTCTGCTGCCTAAAGATCAAGATGTAGGACTCTCAGCTCCTTCTCTAGCATCATGTCTGCCTTCATGCCACCATGTCCTGCCATGATGATAAAAGACTGTGAATCAGTGAATAATTAAATGTTATTCTTTATAAGAGTTATTATGGCTATGGTGTCTCTTCACATTCACAACAACAGAAACCCTAAGACAGTGTAAAAACTTACAATTTTATAATTTTATATCCTTTTGATGATCTAAAACGTAGAAGTACTTTGTGCAGTTATATATAAATATTTTCTCTCTTTTGCTTTTAAAACATTTTAAGGGTCTAAAGATGTAGCCCAAAACTTGAAATCAGGTACTCATGCACTATACTTGCAGCAGAGGACCTGAGTCCATTTCTCATCCCTACAGGCGCGCGCACACACACACACACACACACACACACACACACACACACACACTGAAAGCTAAAATAATTTTTTTATTGATTTTTATTGAGCTCTACATTTTTCTCTGCTACCCTCCCTCCTTCTCCTCTCCTCTTCAACCCTCCCGCAAGATCCCCATGCTCCCAATTTACTCAAGAGATTTTGTGTTTTTCTACTTCCCATGTAGTTTAGATCTATGTATGTCTCTTTTAGAGTCCTCATTTGCTGTCTAAGTTCTCTGGGACTGTGATTTGTGGGCTGTTTTTTTTTTTTGCTTTATGTTTAATAACCACTTATGTGCAGTACATATGATAATTGTCTTTCTGTATATGTGTTATGTCACTCAAAATGATGTTTTCTTGCTCCATCCATTTTCCTACATGATAAAGGTCTTGGGCAGAGTAGGGATACAAGGAACATACCTAAACATAGTAAAGGCAATATACAGCAAGCCAACAGCCAACATCAAACTAAATGGATAGAAACTCTTAGAGATCCCAGTGAAATCAGGAACAAGATAAGGTTGTCTACTCTCTCCATATTTATTCAGTATAGTTCTTGAGGTCCAAGACAGAGCAATAAGACACCAAAACGAGATCAACAAGATACAAATTAGAAAAGAAGTCAAACTCTCACTATTTGCAGATGATATCATAGTTTACATAAACAACCCCAAAAATTTTACCAAGGAACTTCTACAACTCTTAAACACCTTCAAGTAATGTAACAGGATACAAGATTAACTTAAAATAAATTTTTTAAGGAAAAAAATAAAACCACATATCTGGGGGCTGATGAGATCATTTATGGGTTAGGAACATGTCACAGAAACCTGACAGCTTTTCAATCCTCAGAGCCTGTAGAGGTGACAGTATCCTCTGACCTCTGTGCATGGGCTGTGGCACATGGTACACAAGGGCCATGGCCATGTAAATACATCCTATGGGCATACACAGTAATAACGACGATGAGGCTGAATAAAACTTTTTTCAAACCCTTTTTAACATTTTAAACTTTGGTTAAGATGTAAGATTCAAAGCAGGAATAAAGAACCCCTGACCTGTCAGGAGTCTGAGCAGCACCGTCTCCTCCACAACCTGTCCCACGGAAGGTCTCCAGGGACAGCAGCAGGCATGAAGCTGTCACTTCCTGTGATAACAATGGTTTCTAGAAGGCAGTCTGAAGGAGTTGCCTGAGGCCATTTTACAGGGAACTTTATTTTTTCATAAGGAGTGCACACTGAAATAAGCACAGAAAAGCACAGTGTAGTAAATGCATACATCAACATGTGTTGGCCATTTATTAACATTATCAAGTGCTATGTGCAGGACCTAATTATCTGTGCCACACTTATAAAACAGACCACACCATAACTTTGTTCATGACAGCCTCACCACAAACATGTGAATGACATAACACTGTGCTGTGATTGCAGTGGCTAAGTCACTAGGGGGAGGAATTCTTTCAGCCCTATCATCATCTTCCAGGACAGTCATTATCCACACATCCGGCCCTTGATAGAGATGTTGCTGTGCAGCAGACAATGCTTCTTCCTTCCTCCACCCTTTCTGTATCCTCTGTGCAGAATCTAGTCTACATTTCCTTACAGTTTCACATTTTCTGATGTTCTGTGTTTTTCCTTACTATCTCAACTTTCAAAAGTTAATTTCCCTTATTGCTACCATTCTCCCATTCTTTCTCTTATTCCAAATACTGGCCATTTTTCATGTTTTATTACTTGCTTTTAGTTCACTCTTCCAAAAAAAATCCCAATTTTTGTGATTCTTGAGAAGATAAAAATCCAGGAGAATCCTAGGTAATTATTCCTTTTAGACATGTACAGCAAATGATATACTCTACTTTTCTCTAATCTGACATGGAGTCCTGAAACAGAGAGCATAAGGAGATACAGAGAGATGGTCACAAAGGAAACCCACATGTTAAGATGCAACGGGGACTCTCTGTGAATTTGGAGGACTGGAGAAATGTATACATAAGAGAAGGAAGACAATAGATGCTGACAGATAACCAGAAGTTAGGCAGGCATGAGACGATCTTATTTTACCTCCTAACCCTTAGAAGGAAACAACCTGCACTTAGCATGATTTTAGGATTCAAACACTTGAAATTATAAGTCAAATAAATCTCATTTCAAGCCATTCATTTTGTAGCATCCCTTAGAAATGAATGCACTAACTTTCAGGAGAGAAAAGTGTCAAAAACCAGGTGAGAAGAGCACTATGGTCGTTTCAAAGAGAATGCCCCCCCTCCATAGGCCCATATGATTGGATAATTGGTTTCTAGTTGGAGAACTTGTTTAGGAGGTCAGGTCTTATTGAAAGAGGTGTGTCACTGGGGACAGGCTTTGGAATTTCAAAAGGCTGGTGCCATTCCCAGTATGTCTCCTAATTGTAGCTCCTTGTGGATTAGGTTGTGAGTTCTTAGCTATAACCAGTTCCATGTCTGTCTGCCTGCTGCCATGCTCCCCACCATGACAGTAATGGATTCCTAGTCCTCTTGAATTGTAAGCCCCAAACAAAATAACCCTTCCTTCTACATGTTGTACTATATTTTCGCAGCAGTGGAAAAGTAACCAATACAGACATTGAGCCTTCTAGAAACTGAAAGGAAATAATCTCCCTGGCACAGTCAACACATGACTGTAGCCTAGGATTATAGACTAAATAAAAGAGTTTTCCTTCCAAATACATTCGTTGAGTCTTGTCTTAGTTACTTTTTCTTGCTGCTATAATAAAAAACCTTGACCAAAGCAACTTAAGAAAGTAGGCTTATTTTTCTTTTCTGAAGAATACAGTCTTTCAAGGCAGAGAAAGCATAGCTTTAGGAACCTGAAGAAGATGATCAGTTGCATTGTATCTGCAGCTCAGAAGAAGAGAGCAATGCAGGCTGCTTCACAGAGAGCTGTCTTCTTTGTATGTAGTCCAGGATCCAGGCAAGAGAATGCCCACTTTATGATGAACATTTCAACCTCAGTTTACTTCATCCAGCAGTTCTCAACCTATGGACTGCAACCCCTTTGCCTTCACTTATCAGATATTTACTTTATAACTCATAACAGTAGCAAAATTACAGTCATGAAGTAACAGCAAAATAATTCTACGATTGAAGGGCACCACAACAGGAGGAAAGGGTCACAGCATTAGGAAAGTGGAGAATCAGGAATTAAGACAATTCCCACAAGTGTAAGGAAGTTTTATTATCTGGTCATTCTAGATTCTGTCAAGTTGACAATAGTCATTAATCATCACAAATCTCTAACTCCTAATGTGACTGCAGGTATAGTTAGGACAGGCCCTAACTATATGTAGACAGGAGGTAAAGCTGGCTGCAGATGTAAGTGCAGGCCCATAATCCAATCCTGTTTATATCCTTATAAGAGGGGGGTGAAATACCTATCCTTTCCTCCTTTTCTTTTCCTACACCATTAGAAGTTAGAGAATCCCTGAAATATATGCACTCCTAAAAATAACCATCAATAAAAATGAAATTTGAAGTTCATATCGGCTCCATCTTCTAGTGCTTCCAAGTAATAGCTGAATCACCTTGAGCAAATCTTTACAATTAATATCTCCAATATCTACAAAATATATAATTTTTTTATTTTAATATCTTTACTTAAGATTGGTTAGGTTATCATTGTAAAGCATTTTACACTGTAGTGAATATATATATTAATAGAATGAGTATTGTTATTATATTTAAATTATAATAGCTTGTGAATATGTGTTTGTATGTATGTCCTATAGATTGTAATAGTTGGCATGTATGTGTATATGTGCCTGCACAACTATGCACACATATGCAGAGGCCATAGGGCATCAGATATCTTCTATTACTCTCTACCTAATTGCCTTAGATAGCATCTCTCACTGAACTCAGTGTTCATTTCAGCCATCCTGACAGGTTAGTGAGTTACTAAGATCTATGGGTATCTTTCCTTAAATGCTATAGGAATATACGGCTATGCTCAGCTTTTTATGGATGTTAAAACTCAGGTCCTGATGCTTGCACACAAGCATTCTTCTCCAATGAGCTACCTCCCCAGCCCAATCACACAGATACTTTTCTCCAGCTTGAGATCAACATATACATACGATTTTACTCAACTTCGCTGTTCACATGTCTTACATGTACTCTAAGTTGATGAAGAATATCTCATCAAATGTGCCCAGATTGTTGGGATGCAGTCATTAAGACTACTGTTGAGGGATGAAGAGATTGCTCAGCAGTTAGAGCACTTACTACATTTGCAGAGGATCCAGCTTCTAGCACACATAGAGGTTAATAATCACCTATAACTCCAGTTTCAGGGCATCTAACAACTTCACGGGACCTTCTCAGGCTTCTGTACTCACTAGGTATACATTTATACACTCAGACACACATACATACATGGGAAATAAGAAAATTTTATTATTATTTATTCAAAAAAACTACTTTTAAAATGGATTGCTCATGTCAGAATACTGGAATTAATCTCTCTGGCTATCGCTTTTCTTTCTCTGAGGTCCAGACAGGTACCCATTTACTGTGGACTTATTTTATACAAATATTTTTTATCACATTTACTCACTGAATGTGTACACACACACACACACACACACACACACACACACACACACACACACCATGATGCAGATTTGAGTCTCTCCTTTCTTTTTGTGGGCGCTAGGAATTCGACTGAATTTGTGACAAGTAAATTTACTTACTGAGCCAATTTTTAGTGTATCGTTGGAGAGTTTAATACACAGCCTTGCAAGCCCACTCACCTCTTTGCTCCAGCTCCATGCCTACTATCCTCTGCTCTATCATCATCATCCCCTGCCTAGAAGTCAAGCTTGCCAACTATATCAGCTGCCAAAGCTGATTCCTAACATCCTTTCTTCTAGTCAATATATCACATTACTGCCGGGGGAAAAAACCATATAACTAGAAGTTAAAAAACAACTGCATGACTATAGGAAGAAAATAGAAAAAAAAATTTCTTCAACAAAATGAATAGTGAGAAAATTTAGCTTTCCTATCCTCTATTATTTAATATACAATGAAGGGGGACTCTCCCTTTTCTATCATGTCGTTAAACACCCACTATTAGGGTTTTTCTTGTCTCCTTTACCAATCTAAAAGCCTGAATTTTGAATTTCATCATGTCCTCTGAATACTTACTGTTGCATCTCTCTGCCTTCCCAAGTCTCTCACCTCTCCTGGAAGGACATCCCTGTTTCTGTGGGCTCTAGTAAAAATTCCAAAATATGCAATGTACTTCTAAGTTGCTGCATTATAAAATTTGCATTTATACTATGTTTCTGAATTCTTAATTAAACTTAGGCACTCAGGCAACAACTGCCTGTCTACAATAAGCTTACATAATATTTTATATCTTCCAAATATTGTTCTAGATTAAAGACAATTTGATTCTCAGAACTTATCCATATTTTTTATTTTCCCTCTTGAAACTCGAGAACAGATATTTTAAATTATTTTTACTTTTTCAAATATGTGAGTAAAATCCTTGATATCTTCTCTTCATGTAAATATGAATGCAAATATAAATAGAAAATGTATATCTATAACATCTTTTCTATAAATATTAAACTCTGATTTCAATAACTTATAAAAAATGTGTAAGTAAAGTTGAGTGTGCATAAGCAACAATACTCATAATTTTTCTAGCATTCTGTAAAAGGATGAAGTGAAAATCTATTTTTAATTTTTTCCTATACTCCATTTAATTTGTCTTTGGAAATAGATCTAAGAATAGAGCAAGGAGTTAATGGTAAAATAAATGCTGTTTTCTTAAAGGTTAAGTGAATACATTCTCAATAACAATCCAGACTGGATGAGGAAGGCTGTGGCAGAATGAGACAGGCACCAGAAACAGTGTAGATGAAATTAAAATAAATTGATCATGAACATAATCTTTTCTTTCTTTTTCTTATGATCAAAAGCTTCTATTACAGGGAGAAACATAAAAGAGAAATCAAAACTTGAAAAATTTCTGTTATGTATGCACCTTTAAAGTTCTAGTTACCTAACTGGATTATGATGAAACAGAAATAGTTAAAGTCCAGCCATGACATTAGCCAGATGCAGTAATCAGCTGGGTGAGCAACTGACGGGAAAATCTCCAGCAGAAGCGTCCCAAATTCACAGGAGGTGATAATCCTCTCCCTGGGGCAATCAGCGCTTCTAAACAACAAATCAAGAGAAGATGAATTGTATTTCAAGGTTAACTCAGCACAGTTTTCACAGATTTGAAGCAGGAACGTACAGCCTATATTTGGAGGGTAAGGTCTGGGTCCACCTTATTATTTTCAGTGTTCTCTTAATTGTGTTTGCAATTAATTAAGTACCTGTACAAATTTCAAACTACCGTCCATAAATTGGTTCTGTCTATTCCATAGATAGCACGGTACAAAGCACACAGGCAGTGCTTGATGAATAAGTATTGAAAGATGAATATCGGTTCGGGATTGTGTAGTTGACCATTTCATGAGCACGAAATTAACTGTTCATAGCATGCACTCTTAAGCCTCCTAATGATAGACAAGCTATTAGTAAATGATTCTTCAAGAAGGCATATTGAGTTTGGTTCAATAGAATTTGAACACAAATAGGAGTTGTCATCAGTGCGTGTGGTTAAAATACTCAGCTCTACATAGTGGTGGCATTATATTTGTCGTTGGCAGAGCATGGAGTTGTCTGCTCAGGGGCAGTGTCTGTCCTAAGGTGAGGAGGCATTGGGGAAGGGCATGCTGGTCTATTTTTTCCTATTTCTGTTCCTCTGATGTTACTTGTTTTTTGAAGTCATGTTTGGGACCCCTGAAGTCATGTTTGTGTCTCCTTTACTCACTGCAGTGTACTTCTCACTGTGACCTAGAGAGCAACAGTTTGGAAACACAAATCTAATTTTGCCCTTGCCCTGTTTCAGTTAGATTTTTCTATTTCTCCATTTCTCTAAGATCACGAACTTTGTGCCTACCATTTGGAGATAATTTGTACTTTTCAAAGTATGTGAGCCAAAATGCATATATAAGTTCTCATAATGTAAAATTATAACTACAATCATGTATACTCATAATAGCTTCACTGTAAGCATTAAAATAGGTATCAGGACTGGAGAGATGGCTTGTTGCTGTTGCAGAACACTGGAGGTGGATTCCAAGCACCTTAATGATTGTTAGCAATCACCTTAACTCCAATTCCAGGGGATCCAATGCCCTTTTCTTTGCCTCCAAGGGCATTATACATATATGCAGCGTTGACATACATTTAGGAAAAATATAAGTAAACATAAAACTACACGAAATTTTAAAATATATCTTTTAATAATTTCTAAGATAAAATGAATATGGGTGAAGATGAGGGAGCATAAGCAACTATACTTACAAATTGTCCACAATTCTGCAAGTTTAGGAAGTAAATGTTTGCTTCCCGATAGCTGTAATCCCAGAATTATCTGTGCTGAGGTAGGAGGATTATTGGGAGTCTGAGGCCAGACAGGGACACATAGTGCATCCCAGGCCAGTCATGGATACTCTATTAGACACCATCTCAAATCTTAAAAAGTCACAGTCTTGGACCTGCTTTGCTCTATATGTCTGAGCCCCACTTCACATCACATCTAATTTGTCCTTTCCCTTCAAATTCTTTGTTGTCAGCCATGGTAGATTTGCTTAGATATTCTGACCTCTCTAGGCTCCCTCCAGCATCCTAATGTGTCATCCTGGAACCTCTGCTCTTGATTCTGTTAAAACTGAATCCGTTAAATCATCTCAGTGCTGCGTCACTTCTTCCAGAAACCCTCTATTCTTCTCTGTCTTGGTTATATTTCCAGTCTAACTGAAAATGCCATGGTAACTAGCAGTCAGTGTGCTCATCTTTCTTTGTTTGACATTTTGCACCCATGCTCTCAAGCCTAACACTTTCTCTACTTCAGCAATAAATCCCCACTACTAATCAAGTATCATTAAGTAGATGATAAGCAGTTTCAGGTTAAGTTATCATGAAATATCTTCCAAAAAACTTATTATTCCAGAAAAGACTTTTCCTAACTCTGCTGCTTTCATACCCTTTCCATAGCACTGTAGATAAAAACCCAGCCCTTAGTCCATATACTGTATAGACCTTACCACT
The DNA here is from genome assembly GCF_018167655.1 of Microtus oregoni. Taxonomy (NCBI): domain Eukaryota; kingdom Metazoa; phylum Chordata; class Mammalia; order Rodentia; family Cricetidae; genus Microtus; species Microtus oregoni. The sequence continues at coordinate 35,919,962 of NW_024543060.1, read as the reverse complement.
TCCCACTCCAATGTACCAGTTACCTTCCCCCTCCATGGTTCTGTTTTAGTTTTGCCAAACCATTTCTCATGTTTTTTTTTAAACAAATATTTTCACGTTCTAGACATTTTTCTTTGGTTCCCTTTCCACTCTGCCCTTACTTGAGATTCTAACAGAACACGGTATAAATGAAAATGACTCTTGTCACTTTATTAAGAAGAAATATTTGTTAACACATGATACTTTGAAATTCATAACATGACAATACAGAGTGATTACTTACAAATGATCATATTATGCTGAAAATTATTTAAAATATGTTTGGTGGATAAAACTGAATATTTTGCATAAATGTATACTTTGTGAATTTTGGTTGATTCCATACAATTTTCAGCAAGGAGAAAACACTATCAGAAAAACTGTTCAAATCTCACTGCATAAGGCATGAGTTCTTCTTCAGATCATCCAGTGACATTTCTCTGGATCATTCCAGAAAAACACCAGAAACCCATTAACTATACCATCTCACTTTCACTGACTCCTTGAATGTCAGCAAGGTCAGCATCTGTTTTGTTTGTTTGGTTTTTGTTTTTTCTCGAGACAAGTTTTCTCTGTAGCTTTGGAGGCTGTGGCCGTGAACTCACAGAGATCTGCTTGCCTCAGCCTTTCAAGTGCTAGGATTAAAGGCGTGTGCCACCACCACCCAGTACTAACATTCACTTTTAAAAGGCTCACACACACTTATGATTCTCAATTTCTTTCAATTACACTATTAGTAAACTCTGTAAGGAAACACAAATGAGGGCATTTTTCCTCACTATTTGCATGTGGGTAAATGTTGTGCATTGTAAAACATTTATATGTTAATAATAATGTAGAACATTTAACGGAAACATATTTGAGGCTTAATGTGTATAAGGCAAAGAAGAAATATTTGGAAGATAGCAATTATAAGAGCAGTAAGAATTAATGTAGTGTGAATTGTGAACAGATGGAAAACATTGGCGGTTTTAAAAATCAAAATTTTTCCAGATTTAAGCAACAACACATTCTCATTAAAATTATGGTAATAATATCACCATAAACAGTAACTGGATGAGAGCAGGAAAACAGGTAGGCTACTGCTGGTCTTTATCTCTTTCTTATTTACTGCAAATCTAATCTCTCAGTCTCATCCTTCGGCTGATCTACAGCAGAACACCTGCTGTAGAACCCCCCCCCCCGCCACACACACACACAAATACACATACCCTCATCTCCAATGGATCTTATAGATGTTTGCTTCTTAATTTCCCTTCCCAAATGTATTGCTTTATCCCAGCCCCCAACCTCCAACTCCAGCAGGAACTTCCTGAAAATCCATTGGCCAATCCTGTCAGCCAAGCGGGTAGGCAAACTGCTGATCTTAAACTCTCCCTCCATTCTTCCAAGTCCAGTGCCCCATTCTCATGCCCAGCTCTGTAGGAGAAATTCTAATATGATCTTTTCACACTCTCTGCCCTGATCCCCAGGGTCCTAAGCAGATTCTGGAGGAACATTCTGCTTTCCTCCCTCCTGTGGAACCCCTCAACTCCACCTCCTTCAAGTCCATTCCCATTCCTAAGTGTCAGCTCCAAAATCTACATACATTTTACCTAGAACCCCTAGAGACCCACCTATTACCTAACTGGTAAACCACAAACCAAATGGCAATATATAGAATAATAGAAATGGGTTAATTTAAGATGCAAGAGTTAGTTAATAAGAATCCTAAGCAAATTGGGCAAATAATGTTTTAATTAATAACATTTCTCTGTTGTTATTTTGGGTCTGGGTGGTCAGGAAATGAATGAGCAGTCTCAGTCTACACATATGTGTTCAACTTTAGAATATGGAAATAATGTATTTACTGTTTTACAGCCTTTTCTCTTCAGTATCATCTTCTAAATATTTTTATTTTTATATTTGGAAAGACATACATAAAACTACAGTTCTATTGAATATATGATTGATGGTATCCTAAATTATGGTACCTTAAGTTATGACTGAATTATTGATTATCTAATTAGAAAGCATTCATTTTTTCCCATATTATAAAATTACAAAGAGTAAACATTATTTCTCAAAATTGTTGTATGCATGCTTAATTATTCTATCCTCATATTTTCTTAGACTACAGCTATTAGATCATGAATTGTTTATTGTTAATGCTTTTGATATTACTCTAATTATTTTCCCTAATGGTGGGGAGAATAGACTCATAATTTATTTGTGACATTTTCATTTTTCAACTTCTGTTTACCAATACTGGGTACTGTTTTGAAATGTTACATCAACTTATTAATTTGAAAATCTTAGATTTAAAATAAAGTCACAAGGGAATGCATGCCATTCATACATATTTGAAAAGGTTAACCAAGAATAATGACCACTCTGCTTACACCTTCAACTTCTTTTTAAAATATTCTCCAGGAACACCACCGTGTGCTATGTGAGGTCTTCCCCTCCTATAGATATGATGCCACTGGAACACAGGAGTGCATAAGTGCACATATTTCATTACTAGTGTAGCTGAATGGATTCAAATATTATTAACAATATCCACTATCAAAAATATCAAAATAACCTTTTGCTTTCTAATTTTCACACTCTAAGAACTGATTATTCTTTATTTATGTATGACTTTGACATTAAAATCAAGCAGAACATTTGGAATTCTGATCTTATAAGCCCTTACAAAGGGTAAAACCAAATGAGGATACTTATGACCTTCTCCAATCACTTCTTTACCTGAATTATAAGAGAGTTGTCACTGTTCCTTTCAAAATAAACCATACAGGATGGTAAGATTGGTAATTCCATAGTCTATATTCTGGTTATTTTGATGATGGTAAATGAAGCACTAATTTTAGCAAATGTGATTCTCTTAACCAGAAGCTAGCTAAATATAAGTCCCTGTTTTATATAATATTTGTATGAAATTAAAGCAACAATCAGTGATGTGTCAGAATATCCATGTTTAGTGAGAAAGAATCAGAAGTTTCTGTGATGGAAAAGCCAAAGTTTTGGCGTCTGTGTAGCTACCGGTTGTAGCATTTCAGGTTGCACTGGAAAGACAGGATCATTACAGACTCAACGGCAACTCAGAAGCTGGGAGAGGCATCTTTTGAGAGCCCTGGTAAAGAGAACAGAACCTGAGAACAACCCTTAATAGTGAATATGACTTAACCATTGTCCTCCAACTAGAGTTTGTCTCACACACTGCAATGAGTACCTCAAAAAACTCTAATATGTTCTATCAAAAATATTTAACATTTCCCTTGAATGCACTAAGAAATTTTTACAAGAATTATAATATGGAATTAAATAGCACAGCAATAAAGTAAAATATACATAATGAGTGGGCGGAGTGAGTGGGGGCGTGAGAAGTGAGCATGGTGAAACTCAGAAGAAAATTGTCATCCCTGAAGATGACTTGTGCTACTTGTTTTGTGTGAAGTAAGGTATTATTCCCTCAAGTGAAATAGTTTAACAATTCATCAGTTCTTTCCTCCTCTGTACGTTAAAACCTTATGATTTTATTATAGGGAAGTGCAGAATCTGAGAGGAAAATTAATAGCTAAACTCAAAATCATATAAAAGAAATGAATGTGGTTTCAACCCTACAGAACACACACTATTAAAGTGTAAGGATTTGTGTGTGTATGTGTTTGTGAGTATATGTGTGTGTGTGTGTGTGTGTGTGTGTGTTGGTTTTTGTTTCATTTAATTTAATTATCTTTTTAAAATAGGTTCTCACTCTAACAACCCAAGTTGACTTGGAACAAGCCATTATATAGCCCAGGTTGTCCTTGAACTCATAGCAATCCTGCAGCCCCAATCTGCCAAGCACTGTGTCACCATATCTAGCCAAAGTGTCATTTTTAAGAAATTGGCTCTGCAGTTCTTGGCTTATAAATTTCATTGACAGCCAATAGGATCTACAGATCTATGAAAACATCACAGCACCTTATATTTCATGGTAAGAAATTAAAAGATTTGGCTTATAGTAAAATAATGACTATCAACCATAGTCATTTACAATGTACCATAAATACTACTGAATACAGCAGATATGCTAAAATTTTTGAAACTCAGAACAACCACATTAACTTTTCAGGTTTTATTACTGATATATAGTGTTGGCAGGATGAATGCAGCTCACAGTATGAGAGTGGAGGTCAGAGAACAATGCGCAGGAACCAATTTTCTTGTTCTACTATGTGGGTCCTGGGAATAGCTCTAACTCTGGTTCTCAGAGTTGGCAGCAAACCAGCCCCAAAACATTATTATTTTTTTAATTTTTTTTTTTTTTTTTTTGCTTTTTCGAGACAGGGTTTCTCTGTGGCTTTGGAGCCTGTCCTGGAACTAGCTCTGTAGACCAGGCTGGTCTCGAACTCACAGAGATCCGCCTGCCTCTGCCTCCTGAGTGCTGGGATTAAAGGCGTGCGCCACCATCGAGTGGAGCTTAGGCCAATAACTAAGTTATGTTACTCACATGCATTAAAAGTCAACTCAACAGTATGAGTTAGAGTTTTGTCATGGAGTGTCCGGTGTATGTGGGTTGTTTGATTAAAGACAATTTATCCCTGAGATTCTAAGAATTGGAGATACTACCAATTCTGCCTAGCAGACACTTTTTTATTTTTCTTTTAATGTTTCAAGACATCTTTACCATTGACTCACTGCCAGAATCTGTGACAGCCTTTGGAGAGGTTTCCAGAACTTTCTAGAGTTTTGGTGCCTGAACTGAGGGAGCGCAGAGTTCTCCCTTCCTTCTTTTTTCGAGGAATTATTTCTCTCCAAATCTGTAATACTCATTCATGTCGGAACGTCTACTACCTACATCTCTGCCCGTATTTTGACTGCATTTTATAAAGAATCACCTAGAACATAGAGTCTTTAAAGATAACGAGTAACGGCACCATTCTTTCTAGTCTGTTTCCACACATTTGATCAATTTACAGCACTTAGTCAACTGTTTTCGCCAGGTCGGTACTGGGGTTGAACCAGAGCAATTTTATGGCTTCCTGTGTGTACAGCATCCCAGCATCTTGCAAAGCAAGTTCATTTTTGTGAAAATCAAGCAAAGTAATACCAGTGAATGAACTCTTACTAAATGATTCTACAGATACCTCACTAAGCAAATATTGCATGTAACTGTTGCCTGCTACAGTTGTTATAAGACAGTATAATAACAACATTCCTTGGAATATTTTACATTTTAACAAGGAAAATATAATAAAACCAGAAACAATTATTTTTTATTTAATCCTCTGTCATTTCCCTCTTGTCCTTATTGAGGTATCATTGAGGAATAAAAATGCATATATTTAAAATGTCATATATATTTATATATGATTTTTAAAGTTTTTAAAGCCAAGCTAATTAACTATTATCTATTGTCCAATGTATTTACTTCTGTGTGTTTGCGGTGATAATAGTTAAAATATACCCTGTGCTAACTCAAGTGTCTCAAGTATATAGTCTATTATCAACTACACTCAGACTATTCCCTGATTCAACTTTCAGAACTTGTTCTTCTTGCATAACAGAAATGCTGTACCCATTAGTCAGCATCATCTCTATTATTTCTTACTTAGTGCCCTCAAAATCTCCTAGTCAGTTTCTGTGAGTGCAACTTGTACAAATTCCGCATAAAAGTAAAATCTTGTGATGCGTGTTATTCTAACACAGTTTATTTCACTTAGAGTAGTACCTAGGTTTAGATATGGTAAAGAGAAATAGCATTACTTTCATCTTTTAAGCCTGAATAATATTCTACTTCATTTTGATCACATATTTTCTAAATAATTTAGGTAATAAATATTATTTGCACAATATTTGTTTTAGTTTCACATCTGTGAAAGAATAGACATCAAAGACAGAGATTAGTTTTTATCTTTGTCTGGAGTGGGTTGAATGAAAATGTGACAACATCCTAAATGCAAAGAATCTGTCTTTTAAACCACCTAGTCATTTCTGTGGAACACAAAGCCGTGTTAGAATCAGCAACATGGATGTCAGATGCTAGCAATGCTGTTTCTAGCTAACTGCTTTTATATAAAAATCCCTGGTGGGCTGAAAGACTATGAGATCCTGTGGACCAGAAAAATCTGCTGCAAGAATGTGTCTTTCTAGTCAGACAGGAAAACTGCAACTATGAAATCTCAGCAATATGCCTGCTTAAGCAAGACCTGGGCAATAACAATGCCACTTGGTGTGCCAATATAGTTCCAGTTAATTCACAGGGAAAAAAAAAACAGTGACAAATGTTGCAAATATGGCAAGAAATAAGATTAGATGACAGAATTTTCCATGGTTTTCTAAAGATCTTCATATTTAGTTTTCCTGTGTCAGCTGGCAAATATTCCCACTTTTTATTATATTAGGGTATGGAGATTTTCAGAAGCAATGGTAGACACATAGCTCATATCAAACACATTGCAAATTTTAATAAAAGAAGAAAAACATTAGCAGAAGAAAATTATTGTAAATAATTTGGGGATGTCCACTGTTTATTTAAGTACACCAAACAACAGCAAAAGAAAATCACTTATAAGAAAGTTGATGTTTTCTATGTGATGATAAGAAATAAATAAATTCCACACAAAGATATTTCAGAGAGATTTTAAATTATCATTAATGCCATTAGGGTATCAACTCCTTCAATAGACAGAGATCTCATCAATACAATAGCAAAATGGTACAATTAGTTACTGAAAATTCAGAGCCCCAATATAGATCCAAAAAGGTTCACTTTTAAAACACACACTATACACATGCATGTAGATATGTGTGTGTGTATATATGTGTGTGTGTGTGTGTGTGTGTGTAGACAATACACATCTACATACATGTGTGCACATATATATTGCACTAGTTATTTGCTTTGTTGCATTTTGTTGGAATAAAATACCCAGGCAAAGCAAAGAGAGAAGGTTTATTTGGGCTCACAGTTGGAGGATTTATCTTGGTGGAGAATCCCTGGAAATAGGACCCTGAGGCAGAGAGCTGGCTTCATTAGATCCACAACCAGAGGCAGACAGAAGAATTCTGGTGCTCAGTTTACTTTCTCCTTGTCATTCACTGTGCTAACACCACCACAGGTAAGGTGTCTTTGATCCTCAATTAACCAAGCACAGATACTCTCTCCATGCTACCTCCAGAGGTTCCTTTTGAAGATGATTCTTGATCCTCTCAAGTTAACAATTAATATTGACTATCACACATGTATAATGCAAAAATGAATTTGATAAGGAAGAAAATAGTACTCGGTATTAGCATGCACACAAAAAGCATACCCTAGGAATTGGAATGCTAATTAGGAATAGGTAACATAAATCTTTAGAAAAATACATGCAAATTATTGGCACACATAAGCTATGTTAAAAATTTCATTTTGATAAGGCAGTGGTGGTGCATGCCTTTAATCCCAGCATTCAGGAGGCAGAGGCAGGCAAATCTCTTTGAGTTCAAGATGAGCCCTGTCTACAGCGCTAATTCCAGGACAGGTTCCAAAGATACACAAAGAAACTGTGTTTGAAAAACAAACAAACAAATTATTTTGAAGTAGGTAGGGTACTTTCTTAGTTAGTGATCTATGTGGAGAGTCCAGCCTATTGTGAGTGCAGACAGTCCTGAAATGGTGGTCCTAGGTTCTCTAAGAAAACAGTCTGAGCAAGCCATGAAGAGAAAGTCAGTAAGTAGCACTCTTCTATGACCTGCGCCAGCTCCCGCCCATGTTTCTGCCCGGTTTGAGTTCCTGCCTTGGCTTCCCTCAGTGAACTGTGACTCAGAATATCTAAGCCAAATCAACCCTTTCCTCCCCCAAGTTGCTTTTAGTCAGGGTGTTTCATCACAGCAGTAGAAATCCTAACTAAGATAATTTTTATTGATTTTTATTGAGCTCTACATTTTTCTCTGCTCCCCTCCCTGCTTCCTTCCTCCACCCTTCAACCCTCCCTCAAGGTCCCCATGTTCCCAACTTACTCAAGAGATCTTGTCTTTTTCTACTTCCCATGTAGATTAGATTGTAAACATTGTGTTGAAGGTGCCAACAAACAAAATGCTACTTTTATAAAGTTGAAAGTAGTGTTAATGTAAAGTGGTAAACTATGTAGATACTCTTTTAGTCTATATAATCTATACACGTCCACCTTCTTCACACCAAGAAAAATTCAAGTGTCCCTATAATTTAGCACTATTCCCATTCTGTTATGAAGCTCTAGATACATAATTTGAGTTTTCTGTCGGAGTTTCAGCTTCTCATATGACTGCTTATGTCATGCACACCTATGTATCTATATATTTCACAATTATGTAACTGGGGATTAGCTTATGTCAGAATCTACATAACAGTGCAGCGAAGAAGACAGAAAATGGCATCTGATGGATATATTTAAGCACCTGGCTACTGTCCTTACATGGCTGCCATCATTCTATTTCCTCTTAACTTCTGGAATTGCTCATTCAAATGCTATTGCAATCAGTTAATTACAAATTTGAAATTTAGTAAGTTTCCACAATTTCTATCTTGGCCAGTGCCATAAGTAGCAGTTATTGATTATCCGAGGAGGTACTGAGTTAGAATAATAAAACTCAACCTTTTTAAAGATGAGGTTTTTGCACTGACTCTTCTCATGGGACAAAAATAGCTTATAAGTAAAAAGAAAACTGGTCTTAAATACTAAGAGATGAGACAAATGCACAGATCCAGCTAAGGATCCTTTTCCTGCTGTTGGAATGGTTAAGTACCTCATGTTATCCAGTTTTGGAATATGGTTCAGGGAGTTTTCTTCTCCTTAATGAAGTCATCTGTGTGTGTGTGACATGTATGTTTACATATGTGTGCGTATTAGCACCTGTGTGGGGGGCTAATAAGCTATAAGCAATCAGGAACAATTTAAAGCAACAAGTATTAGGTTTATAATCATCATAGATTTCTGTGTGGCAATTACTATAATTAATGGTCATTATGAACTCTTGTTCTCTTTGTGGCCATGGATACTAACTGATTTCTTTGTGCTTTTATCAGTGTATTCTTATAAATTCCCATTGAATATTGTCCAATTGCCATGGAAACAAAATCTTTAATCAGTGGGCATTTCCCAGTAGTAGCTACTTGATCATTCTTTATCCCTTTACCCATAGTATCAAACATTTAACTGTTTGGTAGGCCTGGCATGGTTATCTTCTCGTGCTATTTCAGGGATCATTTCTCTCATCATCTGTTAGGTCCACATGTCTAATATTGGACAACATATTCTTCCCAAATAGGGAGGATTTGGGTACCCTCCTTGCCCTTCCCACTCCTTCATTCACTCTGCTGCTGCTCAGATGACCTTAGTATTGCTTCTCCTTGGGAACAGCCACACAGGTTCTTTTCTGCTCCATTTCTGTTCCTCTGGGGAGCAAGATCCTCGTAATGGGTCAGCTTCCCTGCTCCAAGGAAAAGTAGTTCTCCTCAAGGGGATCTTTCCCAATGTTGAGCTTCTCTGACAAGGTGGTTAATCCTAAAGCAATCTTGCACTCAGGATGAGAAAACCTTTCACTTAACATTCCAAAGCCAAGTCTTCTGGTCTTCCCTCTAAGCAGGGAGAGAAACTCCACTTCATAACTTGACTTAAAAAGGAAGAGCTGTTTTTGTACTACTGCAGACCCTACCACCAAATGCAAATCTCATTCTTACCATAGATCACTGTGGATTCTCACAAAATCTGTGGAATTCATAAATCCTTCTATCTCTCCCAAGGCTGATACATTCATAATTTCTTTTACTTTTTCTCTCCCCTATGTTCATAAACATCATATCATATGCTATGATGATATGAAACATAAGCAAAGATATATCAGATATGAGATGTGCTGTGATATCATAGATTATACGATATGATGGACATGTGGACATACATGGGATTGAAGCTCCTCTGGATATCGTTTATTCACATTAATTACTCTGGTTTCTCTTCCTTTCGGTCAACTCTAACCTAGGGCTTTCCTCCTCAACCATATTGAACTATTTTGTTTCTTCCACATAGCTGTACTACTAAGCATTGGTTATAAACAATTATTTGATATCTCACACAAATGGATGGGGTGTTAGTAAATTAAAAACAAGAATTAAAATGACATTGGAAATTACTCATGATGATAAAGATATGATGAAAAATTACTAAAAAATATTTATTCAAGAGACACCAGAATAGACATTTTCTAAGAAAATGAATTGGATCTCTATAATACGACACACTTTAGACTAAATAACAGCCACATGTCAGGTCACAATCATCTACAACATCAGTCCCAGGGGCTCCAACCCCTTCTTGTAACCTCGGTGCCCACCAGGCATATAAATGATATACAGACATAAATGGAGGAAAAACACCCATACATGTAAAATAAAAATAAATGTCTTTTTTAAAAAATAAGGGAAGTGGGAAGACTGGATTTCTGTTTTCCATTGATGAGATCTTCTGGTCTGCAATTACTCCCTCACAGAGTTAGAATTTTTTAAAGGTGATGAATTATGAAACATATGCTGTATGACTCAATTTGTTCAGTGAAAAAGATGAGATTGATGGTCCCAGATGGCCTTTTGTAGTCAAGGCAGAAGCCAAAGATGGTTCCATTTTAAAATAGGGCTGCTAATAAGATGCATGTATAGAGGAGGTAGACATAAAAGCCTTCTCAGAACCATGCATTCTTTCAACAATTCGTGTTATGTCAAATTGTGCTGAGCCACAAGGGATTCAGTGATGAGGAAGACAGTTCTGGACCTCAGAGAACTTCAATTCCACTTCACTTGGGCTTTCCAGGTAGCTACATGTACTCTAACAATATTTTTAAAATTCTAGGTCTTTTCCTATTATCAGTTACCAAGATGATAGCAAAAGATTAGAGTAAGTGAAATAGAGATCCAATTACTGTACTGTCCTTTAAGAGGTGGTCACTGGTATGTTGCCCATTCCCAAGTAGATTGTCCTATATTTGTGTATAAATAGGAAGCTCTAAGTAGATTGGTGGGCGATTAATTTCTATAAGGAAAGGTCATAAAGTTGGGAGAAAGGCATATTGGAGAGTGCTGATAGTTGGTTAAATGGAGGCAGTATGAAGTGAAACATTCCAAGTATATTGCATACATACATTTAATTTTCAAAAATAGATTTTAGGAAACTATTTTCAAGATCTCTAAATTTAGAAAGTGCCTTGAAAGATGCATACCATTTTGTAAAAAAAAATATTTAGGAGAATATTGCTGCTGTTTCTGCTTTTAAAGTGACAATTTAGGGCTGAGGGTTGGTTAAGGGTTAAGAGCACTTGCTGCTCTCTGAGAAGACCAAAGTTCCATTCTTATTACCCACATCTGGTGGCTCCCAGCTACCTGCAACTCTAATTCCCGGGGATCGAATTCCTCCTGGTCTCTACAGGCACCAGGCATGAACATGGTATATCCATCCATATATACATATGTATATATGTGTATATATGAAGAAATTAACATAGATAGCCATAAAATTTTTAAATATATAAAAATTACAATTTCTGAAAAGTCCTCCAATAAAAAAAATTGTACATGCACTGCTAAACCACATGCCATGCCTGCCAGAAAATCAGGTAGGCCACCCACAGACCTCTCTCTCTATTTCCCAAGACCAATTCCCCCCATTCTCCTCCCTAGCTCTGAAACAGAATACCGCTGTTTCAGCTTTCCCTCATCCCTTGCCCGCATCTCCTGTGGGTCCCACAAACCATCCCTCCTAACCTCCCACCCTACTTGTTGCTTTGTCCCAGCCCCAACCCCAGCACACACCCCTACTAATCGATGGGTTTACCTTCCAGGGTAACAAGCAGGTTGAGGGGAAGACCTACAAGACTCATACTGCTCCTGAGTACCAGTACTCTCAGATCTATACCTGGCAACCTTCTGTGCTCTACCTTTACTCTCTGACCCCATCCCAAATGCATCACAAATACCTTTTCCAACTTTCCTTCCACCAAATCATCCCAGTTACCAAGCCTCAAACACACAACAAACAAAACATAAGCAGGCATTCCTTGTGAACACACGAGCTGAAAAGGCCAGGATCAAGTAATACACAGTCATCACATTTTCTGAAACAGAAATCAAGAAATTAAATACCTAATCAACAAATAAATAGAGAGGAAAGAGAAACCAAGGAATTAAACACCCAATCAACAACAACAAAAAATTCAGAAATCAGCACCTAGACCTTTAATTATCACAAACCCAGAAAACAAGATACCAGCATAAAATCACAATTAGAGACAGCCAGAGTATATGTCTTCAACAGAGTACAGCCCTGTTGGCCCTGTTTATTCCAACACAGCTGAGAACCAGAAAGGGACCTGAAAATACCCTTTATGAACATGATAGAGATCCTGAAAGAAGAAATAAATAAATCTATTAAAGAAATCCAGGAAAACACAAACAACATAAGGAAATAAATAAAACTGTGCCAGACTCATAATTGCAAATAGAATCAATAAAGAAAAAAACAAACTGAGGGAATTCTTGAAGTGAAAAATTTTGGAATTCAAACAGGAATTACAGAAAAAAACTTCACCAACAGAATACAAGATATAGAATAGAGAATCCCAAGCACTGAAGATACGTTCAAGGAGACGGATAAATCAGCCAAAGCAAATGTTAATTCTAAAAACACTCCTGACACAAACATCCATGAAATCTGGGATACTATAAAAAGACCAAATCAAAGAATAAAAAGCCCAGAGGAAGGAAAAGAAATTCAGCTCAAAGGCCCAGAAAAATTAAAACCTTAGAAGAAAAAAAAATTAACCTAAAGAAGTAGATGCCTATAAAGGTACAAGAAGTATAAAAAACTCCAAATAGATTGGACCAGAAAAGAAAGTTTCCTTGCTGCATAGTAATCAAAATACCATATATACAGAACAAAAAATAATATTAAAAGCTGAAAGGCAAAAGCTCTGTCTTAATTAAGGTTTCTATTGTGAAGAGACATCATGACCATGGCAACTCAGAAAAAAAAAACATTTAGTTGGGGTTGGCTTAGAGTTTCAGAGGCTTAGTCCATTATCATCATGGTGGGACATGGTAGTATGAAGACAGCTGTGGAGCTGGAGAAGTAGCTGAGAGTTCTACACCTTGATCCACAGGTAGCAGGAAGTGAATTGTGTCACTAGGTGTAGATTGAGCATGGGGGATCTCAAAGCACAACCTCACAGTGACATACCTCCTCCAACAAGGCCACACCTCCTAAAGGTGCCATTCCCCTTGGGGGTCATTTTCTATTAAACTACCATATTCCACTTCCTGGCCCTCGAAGGACTGTAGCCAAATAATAATTCAAAAATGATTTTAGCACAACTTCAAAAGTTCCTATAATCTAAAACAGTCTTAAACTTATTTAAAAGTCTAAAGTTCAAAGTCTCATCTGAGACCATGCAATCTCTAAACTATAATCCCCTGTAAAATTAAAATAACAATAACACCAAAAAAAGATCACATACTTGGTGACATATTATGGCACAGAATATACATTACCATTTCAAAATGTAGGGAAGGGAGAGTAGTGAGGAAATACTGAACCAAAGCAAGAATTAAAACCAGCTGGGTAAACTCCAAATTCTTCATCTGAATATCTGACATCAAAAGACTCTTCATATCTTCAACTTCTTTTAGCTTTTCTGATCTCAACACAATCCTCTTGGGCTGGTTCCACTACCTGTTAGTAGCTCTCCTTAACAAGAATCCCAAGGCTCTGGCATCTTCAACATCTTGTGGTCTCCAAGGTAATTCAGGCTTCAACTTCACAACTTCATGCAATGGCCTCTATAAACCTCCATTCAGGGACAACCCTGATACATTTCTGACCTCAGCATCTTTCCTTAACCACTTCTTGATTATAAAGCCTGAACCATGTGGCCAAAGCTGCCAAGTTTTACTTCTAGCTGGAGTTGAAACCTGGCTCCCTTATTCAATTACAACTTTACCTGCTCCCTGTTTCCCAAGGTTTCTTTCACAGTGTAGGCTTTGCTGCCCTGAAAATGGATCCATATGCCATGCTGGCCTCAAACTCAGAGATCAGACTTCCTCTGCCTCTGGAATGCTGGGACTAAAGAGATGTACCACCATACCTGGCTCTAAACTTTTTTAAAAATCCTCTTCATGATTTGGAAACTTAGCTGGGTAGGAACTTGCCTTGAGGTCACCACTCTCCCATTCCACTTTCTCATGTTCCTTTTCTTCTCAAATTAAACATTTTGTATTTTTATTAGCTCAATTTGGTTCTTTTCGTTATATATCTTCATTAGAGTTAGAACTAGTAACAACAAAACAGAGTCTATACTAGACTGTTTTGAGATTTCCTCTGCCAATGGAATTAATCTAAAATTCTTCAGTTTAACTTCAGGCCGAATTTTCAGATAGGAGGAATAAGCAGCCACATTCTTCAACAAAATATCATAAGAACTATCTCTAGGAAACATATTAAATTTTCTCCTCTGAAACATCTTAGACTAGGTTGCAACAGTTCAAATCCTCTAAGTGCTTACTAATATAGTCCATTAAGCAGTGCTTAAAGAATTTCACTGCTTTCCTAAACCAAAGTAACAAAGTCTAAATTACTCCAAATTAAACAGAGTCAACCCTATCAAAGCTGACTTTGATACCCCATTCTGGTACCAACGTCTGTCTATGGGCTTCTATTGCTGTAAAGAGACATCATGACCATGGCAACACTTATAAAAAAAAACAGTTAATTGGGAGTGGCTTACAATTTCAGAGGTTTAGTCTATTTTCATCATGGTGCGAAATGGTGGCATGAAAGAAGACATGGTGCTAGAGAAAGAGATGATAGTTCTACATCTTGATCCACAGGCAACAGGAACTACACACTATAAATATGAACAAAGAATATAAATAATCTCACACCAGCAAAATCAAAAGAAGAGAAATACACACACACATGCACTCACTTGTGTATGCACACGTACACACTGTCACCATAACCATTACCATGATCTCCATCATAACCACCACCACCACTGACAAACTAAGGAATCAACAGGCATTGGTCATTGATATCTTTCAGTACCAGTGGTCTTAATTCCCCAATAAAAAGATAGCCTACTAGAATGGGTGCTAAAATAGGATCCATCTTTCTGCTGCATACAAGAAACACACCTCAGCCACGTTGTGGTAGTACATACTTTAATCCCAACACTCAGGAAGCAGAGGCAGATAGATCTCTGTGAGTTCAAGGCCTGACTGGTCTATAAGAGCTACTTCCAGGACAGGCCCCAAAGCTACAGAAAAATCCTGTCTTGAAAAATAAAAAAATCACAAAGAAAGAAACACACCTCAACATCAGGAACAGACATTACCTCAGACTAAAGTGTTGGAAAAGGTATTCCAAGCAAGTGGACCTAAAAATCAAACTCATGTAGCCATTTTAATATCTACCAAAATAGACTTCAAACCAAAACTAATCAAGACACAAGGGCACAACAATACTCAACAAAGGAAAAAATCCACCAAGATGACATTTCAGTTCTTTGCATCCATACTCTAAATATGAAGGCAACCATGTTTGTAAAACAAATACTACTACATCTTAAATCATATATTGACCCTCTTATACTGATTGTGGGAAACTTTCCATATTGGTCAAATCATCCCACCAAAATTTAACAGAGAAAGACTGGAGCTAACAGATGTTATAAGCCAAATGAATCTAATAGTTATTTACAGAATAATTCACCCAAACACACAAGAATGTATTTTCTACTTTGTACCTTATGGATCTTTCTACAAAACTTACCACCTACTCAGACACAAAGGAATTCTCAAGAGATAGAAATAAAATTGAAAAAAACATCCAGCATCCAAATCAGACTACCACAGATTAAAGCTTATATCATCAGCAACCAAAACAACAGAAAACTTAAAATCTTGTGGAAACAGAACAACTCTCTACTGAATGAAAAATGGGTCAAGACAGAAAGAGAGAGAGAGAAAGAGAGAGAGAGAAGAAAAAAAGAAAATTCACTGCAATTAAATACACAGCATACCCAGACTTATGGGACACAATGAAAGTGATGCTAAAAGGAAAGTCCATAGCACTAAGTGCCAACATTAAAAAAATTGAAGGGATCACATACTGGCAACTTAAGAGCACGCCAGGAATAGAACAATGAGAAGTAATCACACTCAAGAGAAGTAGTCTGTCAAAAACAATCAAAGCAAAGGCTGAAATCAATAAAACAGAAAGAATGAGAATGATACAGAGAATCAATTAAATAAAGGGTTGGTTCTTTGAAAGAATCAAGATAGACAAACAGTATTAGCACATTGACTAAGACACTCTTTTATTCTAAACAATTACTCTTCTACATTGTCCTTCCTCATCCTCCTTTTGTTCTTCTTTTACCCCTTCTTTCTTATTGCCTTTTTCCCCTTCCTTATAGCAGAAAGAATTTAACTGGTGTTTGCTTACCCTTTCAGAGGTTCACCCCATTAACAGCAAAGTAGGGAGCATGACAACACACAGGCAAACACGGAGCTGGAATTCTACATCCATATTCACAGGTAACAAGAAGAGAGAGAGAAATACACTAGAACTGACTTGGTCTTTTGAAAGCCCAAAGCCCACCACAGGTGACACACTTCCTCCAACAAAACCATGCCTCCTAATCACTCTCAATAAGTGCCAGTTCCTGACCAAATATTCAAATATATGTGAGCCTGTGGTGGGCATTCTTTTTCAAACCACCACAGTAAGTGTTAGGTTCTAGATTATGCTAAGTGCCTGAGAAGTGAGCATTACGTCAAGTAATCTCATAGTACCATCATTTTTCAAATATTGAAACCAGAAATAAGGAGCCTTTCCTAGGGTCATAGATCTAACAAGTGGCAGAAGGGAATTAACACCAACTTACATCTCCCATCCTATTCTGTATTCTGTGGGTGATTTTTTGATAGAAACACCTGAGCAATTTTTGAAAACACAGTCTTTCTGTTTCATGAGCATCTTCTATTTACAAACAAGGTGTGTATTTGGCAAGAGATGAGAAGGAAGGAAGTGTGGAGATGAAAATGGTGTGCATGGAGAGACCAGAGACTTCAGACTTTCTGGTGACTCATTTTATGTCACAGCCTTTAGAGACTGAACCCAGAGTATGATGTGCATCCCCAAGAGACTAAAATTTTGGAAATTTATTGCTAGGTAAAAACAGTTAACAAACACATCAAGATTCCAACACAGATCTCTATTCCAGCGTCATGTCTTTCTCTATAGAAGACATTTACCTACTGGATACTAGTGGAATATTTTAGCTCTAATAACAGAAATTATTATGAGAAAATCATACATAATTATACATAGATCTCTGAGAAAACTAGAATTTGAAAGGAAAGGTTGCTATCATCATCATCACCATCATCATCCAAGGTAGTCCTAATGAAAGAATTTATCACTGTTGTTCCTTTATGTTATTTTAAAGACTTAGTGCATTTTAATTATATATGTATACATTGATATTCGCTTCTGTGTGTGTAGTGCCCCTTGGGCTCAGAAAGGACATTAAATACCCCTAGAGTCACAGAAGTTTATGGGCCACCTGATGCGTGTTCAGGGAAACAAACTCAGATCCTGTGGAAGAACAGATAGGGTCCTTAACCACTGAACCATCTCTCCAACCTGTGCTGCTTTAATATTATTGGTAGAATTTATGAGGTGTGTTGTGATAATTTGATACATATACAAGGTATAATAATCAAATTAAGATGGTTAACATTTTTATTCAAAAATTATTTTAAAATAATGAAAGCATATAATCACACATATTTCTGGGGCAAAATAAAATATTTCAAGCAAAAGCCAAATCCTGGAAAGGAAGCAGACAGGCCACACTCACACTGCTGTGAGGAAAGAAAATTAGAACAGCCTCTGTGGAGCACAGTATGGAGGATCCTCAAGAAACTAAAAATAGGTCCATAGGATCTATCTAGTCATCTCCCAGTGAAGGCTTCAAAGCTCCTAGACTCAGCTGTGCACATGGGCTTAAGAGGATACATTCAAAAGGAGCCTCTTCAATGCTTAGTTAGGACACAACCTTACATCAGTGATTCTATATAAAGTGCATGCCTTCAGGTATGCTGAGGAATTATCACACTCAAATGAGAAAACCCTGCATTTTCAGTGAATTTCACCTTCTACCTTCCTTTGTCATCCCTATAGGAAGACTGCCAAGAGTAACATTTAAGCTCCTTTTTTTTTCCTCTAAGTGACAATTTTACATACCAAAAAGAAAGTAAAAGAGTTGTTCTTACTGATATTAGAAATGCTGAAAATTTAATTTAGTTTGAATGTCACCATTCAGTTGGAAATAACTAGCATATATAAATAGGTCAGGGACACAATGGTGATATTTATATTCACTCGGAAGTCTAAAAATATGTTCATTGAAAAGAAGTAAACAGGGTCAAGCAAAAGTAACTGTGTACTGTTTAGAGTGACCAAACAAATGTTATTTCAGTCTCTTTTGTGTGGTTTTGCATTTCACCTGTCAGGATCTCTTAACAACCATCGCTTTCATGGCTGGAAATAAATATGAAACAGACTGGTGTGTGGTATTTGAGTTGTAGTTAGATTATCTTTCCTTATAAATCTAGTTTGGGTCTGGTTAGAATAATGGAGAGGAAATAATGTTTTATGGTCCCCCTCCTGGGATGGTAAGGGAACAATCTTAAAACATAATTGGGAATGTGGAGGTGCAAGTCTAATCTTGATGTAGAAGGAACACAGCACTCCCGAGCCTCCTTACACCTAATTACTGCTAAATTGGCAAAAGTAGCTAGAATTGCCTCTGATAGGGGTTTTGGTAAGTTACAGATCGATGGAATTTTATTAGTTCTGGATGTTTAGAGCTGCATATATCCCAAGATGCTTCTCAACATCATAAATAAAATCATTCCAAAAACCCAAGGATTAGAAACAAGAAATGAGGCAAAGAGAAAGCATACTGAAAGGAAAAGCAGATTAGCCTCCAGCTGAAGGAGCTTCTGCTGTCGGGTCAATAAGTCTCTTGCTGCCAGTTCTGACACTCAGCAGATGCACAGCTCTTGGTAAGTTACACAGGTGTAAAGGAAACACAGGCTGAAGGGACCTGAGGGGCCGGTTCCACTGGTAAATGCAACTTCTCTGAGGAATGATGAGCAGGGTTCAGTCCCCAGGGTCCACATGGTGAAAGGTAGAAGGAAGTGAGGAAATAAGAAATAGAGGAGACCATAAAAATGTAGAAAATAATTTGACAGATTTACATCACAGAGTTTAATGTCGGATATTTGCCAGATTCTTTAGTTTATTTTATTCTAAGGCTGCTTCTGAACATGCCACAACTCTACTTTTGTCTAGAAAGTTGACATGTTTTCTTCTGTCCCATATAATGATTTCCCATAGTCTTTTGCTTGATCACCAAGACTCATGTTATTTTATGCTTGTTTGTCTTTTAAAATTTTTGTTGCAAAATTATCTGTAATTCTGATGACCCTGTCTTTATTTTCTTTTGCATCACTCAATATGCTTCCTTTGTTTTGTATATTTATCAATTTATCTATAATATTATGTATTGAGTTTCTGGTCTTGTCTAGTTGATGCTCTGTGTAACCCTTATACTTGAGTAGACTTCTGAACAAAAATGTTAAAAGCCCGAAAGGGCTGACACAATATCCTTCAGTTTCTGAAAGATCACATTCATCAGCCCAGTATACTATACCCAGCAAAATTATCTCTCATAAAACTTCTAGAACTGACATACTTTTTTTCGGTCAAGTGGCAGGATGCAAAACTAACACACACAAAACCCAGAAGCCATTCTATATGCTAATGACAGACACAGCAAGAACGACATCAACAAACAACCCCATTCCACAATAGCTTCAACAAATATTCTGGGATAAATCTCACCAATGAGGTAAAGGATCTTTACTATGAAAACTTTCAAACGCCATAGAAAGAAATTGAAAAAGACACTAGAAGATGAGAAAATGCACTATGCTCATGGACTAGTGTGATCAGTATTGTGAAATTATTGTCTTGTCAAAAAGTGTATAAATTCAGTACAATCCCAATCTTTGAAAAGGACCATAGATATATAGTAACGTCTTTACACATATGTGAGTACAAAAAGAGATTATTTGGGGAACAAAAGGTGAGAGGAGTTGCTTATCTCACAATTTCTAATCATCTCTTCTATACTGAAGCCTACTCTAAAAACTAACTTGGTTCTTAATATTTAAAAACTAAAATTATTTAGTAAATGGAGAGATGTGTCAGTAGTCTATAATGTGAACTTTGCAGAAGTCTGGTTTGATTCCCAGAACCAATATCAGTCAGCTCACAGCAGCCTTTAAGTCCATTTCCAGAGTATCTGATCACCTCTTCAGGTTTCAGAGGGTATCTGTACTCACTTAAGCACACACAAACACACACACACACATACACGTGCATGCACACGCTTGCTTTTGTGCACACAGGCATGCGTAAGCACAAACAATTTTATGAAAATGAAAGCAAATGCTAAAAAAGGCTAACATTATAACTAGAATTGACAATATATGTTTTTTAATAGTAGATTTTTGCCCACCATTTACAAGGACCTGAGCCTAGCACTATAAAAAATAAAAATTCAAAGGCTGACATTAGCACATGCACTATAATAATCTTTCAAATTCAGCAGTATATATAATTTCAAATTGAATGATTTTGAAAGTATTTACAAGAATAAGTGTTTTTTAGGCGCAAATAGGTTCAATTCACTTTGCAAACCTTTTCATGTTTGCAGTTCTTAGCTCTAGACATAATACCCTCCACAGATGGTGGCTATCATTTGATCCCAACCCTTTCTAACAAATCCACATATGTCAGCAAATGAGCCTAAAGCAACTCCAGGTTTCAAATGCAAAACATTTGTAAATAGCACAGATTCATAATCAGGACAACATAATAAACTACAATCTAGTCATTCTCAGTGATCTTATTCAGCGTAGTGGGGGTGTGTGGGAACGGTGCCATGGAATGGAAGCCAGGAAAGGATGTGGAACTTGGCTCTTCCAGTGCTGTGCTTTTGGATATCCAATTACTTGCCCATGGAAAGTACTGGAATGATAGCTGTGGAGAATAAAACCACTCATCATTTCAGATAAAAGGATGAAAGACCAGAGTTGCCATTAATACAAAGGGCACCCAAGAAACAGTCTATTTTCCAACTCAGATGAAATGTTTGCACAGTCCACAGCTGCATTTTCTCTGTCCATCAGTCTCTAGTACAGGTTGTCTTGGTTTTTAATTTAATACCAATTATTATTCATGTTTTTATGCACATTTTTGTAGTGTAGGAAGGTTATTTGTAAAGGCAAAATATTTTCTGTTGCTGTGATGAAACACTATGACCAGGACAATTTATAAAAGACAGCCTTTAATTTGGCTTACAGTTTCGGAGGTTTAGTGTCCATGATGATGGAACCAAAACATAGCAACAGGTGCAGCTGAAGCTCATATCTCACACCACAAGTAGGAAACAGAGAGAACACTGGGAATGGCTTGCTCTAGCCTGCTTCTGTGGCACATCTCCTCCAATAAGGCCGAACATTCACATCCTTCCTTAATTATAAACGGCTAAATACAACTTAATCTTCAACCTAACCCTATCTAACCTAATCATTCAGCACCTGAAAACCAAACATTCAAGCATATGAGTCTATGTGGGCTGTTCTCATTCACACTATCACAATTTACATCACTGATCTTATGTTTAAATACATTATTACTTTTCATGACCTCAGATGACTGAAGGAACCCAAAGCTATGAAGTGCGGGGAGCAAAGTGGAAGTAGTACATCAGCTGATATGGTTCAGGTCTGGCAATGCTATACCAGGAGGATTCACCAACTTGTCTGTCATCTGTCTACCTCGTTGGAGGAAGCTGCTTGCTCATCCTGGCCACACAGAACTGAAATAATCACACAGAAACTGTATTAATTAAATCACTATTTGGCCCATTAGCTCTAGCTTCTTATTAGCTAACTCTTATATGTTAATTTAATTCATTGCCATTAGTCTGTGCATCATCACAAAGTTGTGGTCTACCAGCAATGTTTCAGCAATCTATCTCCGGCAGCGGTTCCATGGCATCTCTCTCCCTGCCTACCTTCCCGCAGCACTCAGTCCAATTTTCTCTACCTACTTAAGTTTTGCCTTATCAACAGGCCAAGGCAGTTTCTTTATTCATTATCAAATAAAAGCAAAACATAGACAGAAGGACCTCCCACACCACTACCTATCTGCCTTATTTTTTTCCTACCTCTGCAAGAAGGCATGGCATTGTTGGCTATACTTGGTGAGGAGGAGGCCTCCAAGCTGAAGACTTTTCTGGCAAAGACATCAACATTGCCCACTTCCCATTTAATTAGTAGCTGTGGAAACCACTTAGCTCTCTCCTGCTGGGAGCTGTACACAATTTACTCTGGCAACTATGGCCAAGGCCAAGTTTTTACAATTTAAGCTCTATGAACACATGTGTGATTTCTTGAAACCAAAAATACTCTAATCAAATAAAGCCACAATAATGGTTAGCAAGCAGCTTGCATAAGCAAAAGTCAACTGGCTTTGCTTTTTCAGGAGAGTAGTTACATGTGAAAACAAAATATGTTTCATTATTAAGCAAGCACTCTTTTTTGAAAGGGAGTCAACAAAAGGGTGTTTAGCCCCTCTGAACCTGTGTCTAGCCAAGCCTGCTAGCAGCAGATTAAAGTGGAAAGCCAAGGCAAAAACATGAAGATAATAGGAGGAGGGGAAAATTATATTTCTAAATTTAGTGCACTATTCATGTACAACTGAGAGAAGGTATCTGTTGTTAGAGATAGTTGATTAACTCCTAGAGAGTCCAAAATGACATGAGAAAGGCCCCTTTCACCAGGTGCTACTAGGTTTGACTACAACACACATAAATACAATGGCTGGAGGAAAATGACAGTAACACCATTCTTTCTCATAAAAAGAAGTCTGGAGGGAACAAAGATAATAACAATGACATGCAAGCATCATACTGTCATCAGGGACCCAGATTCATAACTTTCTATGTCACCATTCAAGTAGGTAGTGCCTGCTATTTCCAAGGTGTTCCCAGGATTCAGAGAAATAGCTAGAGTGCACCCCTCCAAACCCTCCACTTGGCATTGCAGACCAAATTAAAAACAACAGATAGAACAAAGAATACTTTGGTTTTGTAAATAGTTCAAATCTTTAAGCAGCCTAAAGTTTCACACCTTGCAGAGTTTCTACTGTGGTCAGCAGAATTTATAAGACCACAGCTAAATGATTACCAGGTAATCAGAAAACTTTTATACTGTGTTTTAAATGGTGAGATAATCTAGATATAACTTTCCCTTTTGTGACAGAAAGGGAAAAATCAAATGCTTTTGCAGATAATTTAAAGGTACATGATAGTGAAACTTCCAACAGTAGAGGGACTGGAGTGGACTTTAGGCCAAGCATAGATAGAAAAATGAACAAACTGAACTTTTACCCTGCCTTCAATACACTTTGACACTCCTGGAGGCTAGGATCATTTTCCCTCCCCATCTTCACAGAACTAACAAGTGCACCATCTCTCAGCTGATTTTGTGATGCTTGTTGCAGGTTGGTGGGTGCCAGGTTCTTTGCTATCAGGTACATTGTTTGAGTTGCCTGAGTATACATGAGATATTAACCCAAGAAAAATTGAAACTTTCTTATTCATAGTGAAGATCTCATTCAGTCATAAAACAAGCAAGCAACTATACAAAAAGGAAGGACAGAATGGGGACAAAGAGGAAAAAAGCTGGAGAAACTGGAGTCAGGACATGAAGAACACAGGACACAGAACACAACACTATTCCTACTGGTTTGACATAAGGAACCTGTTAGGGCTTGAGGGTCTTATTGACCTTGTTTTAAATTTTGACCTTGCCTTTTCTTAACTGTGTAATGTTGACCATGCCCCTTTCTTTGCAAAGTGTTATCAATAGTTCAAGCCTTATAGGTTCTATGGAGATTAATTAAGTTAGAAGTGCCAGGAATTGTGCCAGAAATAGACTCATAATGAACACGAGTCACTGCTATGTACAGTTGGTTTATTTCTACACTGGAGTCAGGAGGTGCTGTGGGAGCTACTTCCACTCCTTCAGCCAATAGCCTTTAAAATACCAGCCTACTTGGGCATGGTCTCTTTTGTTTTAAAAAGGAGTGGTAGCAGTGTGCTCACTCTCTTGCTTCCAGCTCCACTTCCGGCTGTTAGACTTTGTTCCTGATAGCGCAGAAGGCTGTTGTCTGGGATGGTGATCTGTAAATTTTTCTCCCTTTAAATAAATAATCCTTTTAATAGTCATAATTCCAAACTGGTATGGGATTGTTTTGTGACTTATGCCTTCAAGGATACAGTTTTATATGCTCCTGAAAGCTAGGAATGTAATACAGGACAAGATATTTCCTACACAAAATTGCATTGCAATGCAATAAAGTATTTGCATTCTTTTGAGCCAGATGTTACTCTGTAACTTACCACTTCCTAACAAGCCAAAATTGTTCTACTCTTTTGACTTCTATCATAAGTGATATAAAACCAAAAGATCATTTCAAACTTCCAGAAAATAGAATAAGTTAGCAGTAGGTGAAAGCTACTTCAGTGTCTGTTCACATTTAGTGACAAACTTCTTCACTCCTGACTCAGATACTTGATAGCCTTATTTCTCATTATATAAAAGTTAAAATGTTAGATAAATATTATTTCTATAATAAATGTCTTTATGATTCATTTTTTTCTGTTTCTTCTATTGAAATGCCCTTGAAAATATATTCTAAAGTACTCTTCAGTGATTCTGTAAGAAAATATCCTTTATGTTTGAGTCCATCCTCTACAGCTCTTGTCTACATACTTCATTCAATGTTAAATATTGTGAGCCAAATTTATTCATCAGTGTCTATCACAACATTTTTTTATCACTTGATTTGGGCTCTTCTAAAAATAGTAAAATTAGAGCATCTGTATATAATGAAGAGATTTTTTTAAGATAAAGAAAGTATAATACGCTTAAAAATCATGCCATGCCTATGAATAAAGAGACTTCATTGAATGGATAAGGTACATAACAATTGAAATAATAGCATCTTTCCACACTATTCAATGTCCATTTAAATAACCTGTCAAACTCCTTTTAGTCAGCTCAAATTATTTGCAAACATTGAATTTTTTAAAACACATTCATCCAAAGGATTCATAAGCAACAAGCTCAATTTCTTTGAACAGACAATGCATTTAATGAATCTGAAAGGTGTAGACAAGCTATTTTATTTGAGCTTATACTGCATGAGAAAAGGAGGCCATAAAATGGAACATCAGAAAAATACTCCCCCGGGACAATCAGAGGGATTTCATTATTGGAAATCAGAAAGAGCCTTGTCCTAAAAGCTTAAATGGGTACTACACGACCCGAAAAGAAGTGAGGGAATATTGCTCTTTCTTGAAGGTTGGGCAATGAGCCAAATAGACTCAAACGTGGAGACAACCCTGGAGAAAGGTTATTAGGAAGTGCTGTTGAAATCAGCACCTATGGAAAGGAAGGCAAATAAGCTATATTGGCAGGGGAAAATACTGAGTTAGGCTGCAAAATTGTGGAGAATTTTAGCCAGTCACAGAGGGAGATTTTCATCAAAGACAGCTCTGAAGGGTTCTTAAGGGGAACTCACCAAGGCCAGCTGGCCTGGGTCTGGAAAAGCCTGGGATAAAACCGGACTCTCTGAACATAGCGGACAATGAGGACTACTGAGAACTCAAGAACAATGGCAATGGGTTTCTGATCCTACTGCACGCACTGGCTTTGTGGGAGCCTAGGCAGTTTGGATGCTCAACTTACTAGACCTGGATAGAGGTGGGCGGTCCTTGGGCCCCCCACAGGTCAGGGAACCCTGATTGCTCTTCAACCTGATGAGAGAGGGGGACTTGATCGGGGGAGGGGGAGGGAAATGGGAGGCGGTGGTGGGGAGGAGGCAGAAATCCTTAATAAATAAATAAATTAAAAAAAAAGAACAGATGAGGAAATCTTTATGACACTAGTATGTGACCTGGAGCAAAGAAATACATAAATTTATTTATTAATAAATACTATAAATTCAGAAGAGGTCTGAAAGCTGAGTCTGGTCGCTGATACTCAGAAACTGGGACAACTGCCTCTTCATTCTAGAATGAGAATCTAGATGCTTAATAAATATTTATATTATTATCTTAAATAATTCTTTCAAAATTATCAGTAATGCCTCCAAGGAAAAGAAATTGCCGAATGAAAACAAAGTCACATAGATTATATCGTTACATGCGTTGACTTGTTCCATGGTTGCCCTATCTGAAGAACAGAGACAGGCAGATTGGTATGGGAATGTCACAGTCCTAGCAATTAGTCATACTTATAGAGTCCGGGCACTGTACTCTCCGATTCTTTACTGAGGGTTAGGAAAGTCAAGGATTTTGGAGCAGAACCTAAAACCGCCTCTTTACTAAATGAACACAATCCCTTAGAATATTCTAGATATTTAAACTTATACACACATGTAAGTGTTGTTATTACCCCTCATCAAAGAAACTTCTTTCAACAGACAGAGACCATTACCGAAAGTCATAATCAAACAAAACACAAGGAGCAAGAGACAAATTGGATCCCCATCTCAACCGACACAACGGCAACATAACTGTACCCAAAGCTCAGAGACGGTTGTGGGGGTGGGGTGGGTGGACAGGGAAAGACTGAAAGAGCTAGAGAAACAGGAAACTGGCTGTAACATCAAGTCTCCTAAACAAGCCAGAGAGGCTATAAGGTTGAAGTCCCATCCACATGGCTGTCTAAACAAGACCTAAATGACAATGACACCAGTGGATATGGTGACATGAAAGAGGGAAAGCCCGCCCATGGGCCTCATCAGTAGACAGAGAACTGTAGGCACCTGAGGAATGATGAGAGTTGGATAAATGGTGTTCCCCTAAGGAAATGCACATCAATTGGTCATGAAGTTTGGATTAATGAATCACTACATCAAAAAAAAAAACATATCTTTCAAATTAACAAAAACAACACCAAAATGCTTATCATGGTATAGAAAAACAAGAACAAAACAAACTTCTAAAAAAGTAGAAGCCAGAAAGGTCACGGGGCAGAGCCTTCCAACCCCTGAGGAGACCTTTTGCCAGCATAGTACACAGCAAATCCTAGCCATGTGACCTGATGGTTTTCAATTTTTATTTGGTCTGGTCTCCTTTGTTGAAATGTCCCCATTCCTCCTTATGAATTGGAATGTTTACTCCTTTGCCTGATCTTCAACTGTATCTTGGAAGTATGTAACTTGATTTTTTTTAAACTTTCCAAAGACGATCACAGTATATCCTGAGTTTCACAACGCTAGAACACTTAAGACATTTCAACTCTTGGAGATGGCCTCTATGCATTTTGTATTGTGAAACGAACATGAACCCTTGGGAGACAAAAGAATAATGACATCATTTAGTTCTGAAATACCCCCTAAATACCCACGTATTAAAAACTTACTTTCTAACTTCATGCTAGTGAGAGGTAGTAGAAATTTTAAGAAATGGGATCTAAGGTTTTAAGTTATTTTGTATACCCTTCAACCGGATTGTAAAACCCTAACTAAACATTGAGTCGTCAGGATACTGTCATCCTAGACAGCCTAAACTGCTGAAGAATACATATGGTGGGTGGGTCTAGAGTCTACCTTTGGCCTATAGACCTATAGACATTTGAGTGTTAATGGCCTAGAAAATGTTTAGGTTTCGATAAATGTATTCATGCATGTATTTTGAATACCCACCATGACTCCATAAAAATAAAGAAATGAAACAAGCAGATAAACATACAGTGAACTTAACTATGGTGAGAATATACATCTGTTAAAGGCACTACCTCAGTCAAAACTCATTTAGAAAGGAAATGTGTGATTAATTCTAAGGCAGGAGTAATCAACTTACTTAAATAGATAGGTCAATTGGATTTTTCAAATTGAGTGACAAGGTAGTTTTTATACTCTCATCCTAGGTCGAAGACCAATAGGCAGGATGCCCAAGCAGAGTGCTGAGTTTGGCAGATGGAAAGCACAGAAATCGCTTAAACCTTAGCTCTGCAAAGTCACTCATTTCTGCTAATTTAATTACCAGTGATTCCTTGGCAGGTGATAGTTTTACCCACAGTCAGCATTATTCAGCACATCTTATAAATTCACTTTCTGTTTAGTGAGTCTTGCTTCTATAAGTCAGAAAGAAATTCACTAAAAAGTGTGTCTATTTCTCATACTTCGTACCCCAGAGACTATCCAAAAGCAAGTGGGCCCAAACTCTTGAGTTTCATCACCTCAATTCATCAAATAACACTGGCTAATTAAATTTCAGAATGAGGGTGTAGAAGACAAGTCTCATGATGAATCTTTTCTATCTCTCCATTATTTCTCTGGCAGAAATATTAGGAGAAAAATTTGCCAATTTACGCTCCCACAGTCCTTAAATTCAAGCTGCTTGAGATAATTGAAGCATGAGTGAGGAGACATGAGCATTTTAATGCTGCTATCTTGATTTTGGCAGTCACTAAGAGTCACTCTAAGCCCCAAGATTTCCTTTCAGATTTGAGGCGTCTTGCCACTGTGAAGATATCACTAGAATATAAAAACCCTGCCTTTTCTGCAGTGGTGGGCCAGAAAATAGTCATGTCATCTTCAGTACATCTTAAGGCTAACATGTAAGTGTTGGATGCCTTGGGAATTAGACAAAAACAGCCTGTCCTAGATTCGAGATTTTGCCTCCAGGCTCTTACACGAACTATGAAATTCCATTTTCATCTGCAAAATAAGGAGACTCGGGTGATTACCAGTGCTCCTGATTGCCAATACCAGCTTTTCCATTTATGTCTGCAAGCCTACAGTTTATAAGGCAATGCTTGACATCTTCCTGGAAACTGCTTTTCAATCTATGCTTGTCCTTCATCACCACAAGGTAAGTCCAAGTCACCATGACCAACAAGAGAGAAAATATTAGAAACTTATAGCTATTCTGAGCCTGGTTTCCCACTCCTCTATTTACTTGCACTGAAATTTGAAATTCAAAAATATTGACATAATCTAATGCATTCATTGTAATCCAGACCAAAGTGTAGATTTAAGTTTTATTTTCCCATCATGATGCTCAGTTTTGTATATCAAGTCAGTTGGGCTAAGTGATAAACAAATTTCTGGTAAAATGTTATTTTTGGAGATTCTATGAAGATGCTTCTGGAAGATACTAGCATTTGACTCTGTAAAATGAATAAACTTGTGCTCTTGCCTACATCCATGGGTATTGCATAACATGCCAAGGGCCAGAATAGTAAAGGAAGAAGAAAGGTAAGCAATTACTTTCCTTGTATTGGGATATCTAGTTTCTGCTGTTGGACACTGGAGTCCCTAGACTATGTACAATCAAACTTTTTGAGTATAACTTATACTAACACTTGGTTCTTGTGCTTTTAGACATAGTATTTTGCTCTTGGCTCTCCTGGTTTTCTTGATTTTCAGATTCCAGGAAGTGTGCTGTAAGATTTTTTAACTTCTATTTTTGCATGAGGCAATTCTGAAACCAAGTCTTTGGGTCTGTATATTCATAAATACTATTGGCTTTATTTTCCTGGAGAACCGTGACAAATGCACGTATCAAACATTGTCTTAAGGTAGATTGGAAATTTTATCTCAAGGCCTTCCTTCACTCAACACTTCTTCTCCTTATTCATACACTAATTCTAACTTTAATCTTTTTCTTTGCTTCTTTAATTTACTGCCCAAGAATCAGACTTTTCTGATTCTTCAAAGCCAGTTGTCTGTGATATACTTAACATAAATATTCTTTACTTTGGTTAGTAGAAATCACCACAGAAATTATTCAATATATTTGTTAGGGTTATTTATTGTTCAATTCTTTCACTCAAACCTATGCTTGCTTTGAAGATTTCAGTATAACTCGTCTTGTCTTACAGAGTGTTTAAAAATATCTAT
Source organism: Microtus oregoni (assembly GCF_018167655.1). Lineage (NCBI taxonomy): Eukaryota > Metazoa > Chordata > Mammalia > Rodentia > Cricetidae > Microtus > Microtus oregoni. The sequence continues at coordinate 35,889,846 of NW_024543060.1, read as the reverse complement.
GATGTTGAAGTATCTCTAATAAATGTTTAATCCCTCAGATAAATAAAGTTCTTCTGTTTCTCATATGTCCCTTATCTTCAAAATATTAGATAATAGTCAAGCATAAAAGAAATAGCTGTGTCATTTGCTTTCGTGTATTATCCTAATTGATCGAAACGCTGACGTTTTACATTTGAAAAGTCTTGTTTTAAATTTTCTTAATATAGATCACAGAGAAAACAGAGATTCATATCTAAGCTACAATCTTCCCAGAGGCTTCATAGGCTTCATATTAGCCTCTCTGTAATCTGCCTTCATTCATTTCTACTTGAGAGTAGAAAACAGAAATAGAAACTTAGACAATTATATATATTCATGAGAATCAATAATTACTCTTTAAAGAATATATTGGTCCTGTACTTCTTGGTGATGGAAAAGCATGATGATCTTCTGAAACAACCACTGGAAACTACAGAAGCAAGACAAGACTAAAGATTTATATAAAGATCTACAAAACACTTTATGGTTGGTCTAGAAATCTTTGGGTTGATTTTATTCTATGAAGAATGCCCTTGTTATATTTCTAAGACTACATTAAGTCTGTGGATTTCTTTGGGTAATATAAATTATTTAATAATACTGACTCTTCCAATGTGTGAACATGATGCCTTTCCATTTTTCTTTGTGTTTCCTTCCATTTCTTTCATCCATGTTTTATCATTTTTGTTGTTTAGTTCTCTTACTTGTTTGGCTACTTTTCTCCTGGTTAAATTTTTGTTGAGTTTTGTTGTTAATGAAACTTTTAGAAATGAGAATCCCTTCTTAAATCCTATTTCAGATATTTCTCTATGTGTACGTAATAATATCACTGAGGTTTAAATGTTGGTTTTGTAACTTGCAACTTGCTACGTTGACTTAGAGATTTGATGGGATTCTTTTCTTCTTGTTCTTTTAGCATGGGTTCTTGTGGAAACTTTCTAGACTGTTTGTATAGAAAAAAAAAGAAGCCAAAAATGAGAGGCCCTCTTTTGAATTGTTGGTCAGGACTGTCCAAGAGACTCCCGAAACATGTAGTCTGTTATTGTTGCTCTCAAATGCAGCCAAAAAGTGGAAAGTAAGTTGCTTTTGCCAAAGACACTATACACCTCAGAAACAAGGTCCAGAGATCCATGAGCTAGAACTGACCTGAATATCCTGTCCCCAAGCATTAGCTTTTATGATACCAGAAGGTGTTATGCAAGCAATAGTTCTACTCTGCTAAAATCACCTATGAAATACGTCAATGGACAACATGGAATGATAACCACAAAAGTAAAGCAGTGACTTTCATACCTTGGCCATAACAAACAGTTAAACATAAAGACTACTTAATAAGAGGAAACCATGTCTTGACTAGATTCTGATTCAATGCTAGTTAAATCATGCTTATTAAAGAGGAATCTATAACTAATTTGCTAAACAAGCATAATCCCTAACAATCTATAAACATTTGTCCTTATACCTTCAAGTAAGTGTAGTCTTTATCCTTCATCAAGAAAACTTCTCTTTACAACAGCCCAAGACCACTACAGAAAACTACAACCAATCGAAGTAGAGTTGCAGAATCTAGATTCTTGGACTACATCTACAAAACTCTCCCACACCTAAGTATCAGGAAACATTGCAGAAGAGGGTGCAGATTGTAAAAGCCAGAGAATAAAGGACTTTGGTGTGAGAATGTCTTCTAGAAATACAGAAGCTGTACCTATAAATTCTCACCAACATGACTACCCAAATGTGAGCTGAACAAGAAGGATGACACCAGCAAACATGGCAAACTGGATGGGGAAAAGTTCAAGTGGCCTCCACCCTACACAAAGGACTGTAGGCTAAAACATAAAGCCATGAGCAGGAGAGGTGGGCTTAGAGCACACCAATCATTTGTCCAGTGTCAAATGATCAGCCCTGAAAATACACCTACAAGTAACTATATGGACTCACTAGGTTATATTTAGAAATATGTGTGTATATAAATATATACATGCATGCAATAAAAATTAATAAAAAAAATAGGACATGAATTTGAAAGAGGGGGCATATATAGGAGACTGTAGAAGGAGGAAAGGGAAAGAAGAAATGTGGTAATCAAATTATAATCTCAAAAATATGCAAAAAGTAACCCACATCACATGTATATGAAATATTCAAACAATAAAAAAAGAAAATTAAACAAAGAAGCAGACAAACAAAACCATTGGGTTTAGTGTCACATTCCTGTAATCCCAGAAGAGACAGGAAAATCTCAGGGATTTACTGCCTACTTCCTGATTTACATCCTTTCATTCTTCCTTTCTTCTCATTGACTCTACCAGAAAAAAAGCATATTTGCTTTGCTTCTTCCTGAACATGATGCTGTTTTCCTTTGCCTTAGACAGTGAAAATTTTAGCAGATCAGAGATAATTGTCATAACTCATAAATTTTGATCCTTCTGTACTGAGAACATAGTTAGAGCCCAATATATATTTTATGAAAAATAAACAAACATATAAACAAATGAAATTTGCTGAGATCTGATCAATTCCTTTATAAGCAAATGAAATATGCTAAAGTATGTTAAGTTTATTTTATACTAATTTAGACTCATAAACTAAAAGAAATTTATTTTTATGCATACAGACATGCATATACATCCTGGTCATTTTTATATGCAGTATTTATTTTTTCTCCTCTAAACTATTTTCTCTTTGGAACTTGATTTTAGCATGCAAATGAAGTATAAGGTTACTGTAGGATAAAACCTATTTTGTGCACATATCTGTATGGCTTTAAAATCAAATACCAAAAATCTGAAAAGTTAATCATGATGTCTTTTGTAAGGTCAGAACTGTTATGTATGGAAGCCTGGGAACAGGTTCTAACAAGGGTTTTTCACAAAACTAATCTCACAGTAGTTTGAGAATTCAAGGCTTACCTCCTATTTGTATTTTCCTCTTTAAAATGCTAGAGATTTTCTACTGGATATGGCTGAGAGCATAACAGCAGAACGTGAATTTCCATAAATTGGTTCACTTGAAGGGATTTCTAGAGCTTTCTTTTTCTCCTCTTCTCTCTGTTGCTGGCTTTATAGGGTCAAAAGATTCAGGGTTCAAAACTGTGATCTACTGAGACTATGGATTTGTCACCATGGCAACAAGCAAAATAAATCAGTAAACAAGGACAAAAGAAAATATCCCCCCTCATTGGTCTGCAACAAGCAAGTTATCAATACAGCAGAACTCTTTCAAGATAGGACAACCATTTTATTGCAAAGCTGACTAATGCTGTTTCTCATCATTCTGCCTCCTGGCATTTTCTTCAGCTCTAAAGATGGAACTATTTAAATCACTGGATATGAGTTTTGAGAACATCCATACTTTAAATTGCAATTAATATTAATTTCTCGCTGTAAGATACAAATTATTTAAGGCTAGATTAAATATAATTGAAAGTTAATGATTATTTGCTTAAGTGGGTTGAAGCATACAAACTAGAAGAAACATTTAATTAGCAAATAGGAGTATCAGAACTTAGAATATGTTTTTCATGTCAAGAAGGCTCAGAAATGGAGTCATCCATACAGAGAACACTAAGCAGACGTGTTCTCTGTATGCAAAGCAATTGGGCCAGGAGTTGGATTTTCTGTATTCTTTCGTCATCAGGATACCCACTTTCTGGTTGATATCCAGGCTGCCCTTGTGACACACAAGGGTCATGTCTATGCATTTAAGGGTTATGATGTGGAAGTTGGCATAGCTGCTGGCACCAGGGCTCTGAACTAGAACAACTATTACTTGTGCCATCACAATATAGAGTTGATTGTCTAAGAAAAGATGGAAAGAAATCAAGTGTTATCTTTTTAATAATGAGTGCTCTTTCACCATTCCTAGTCTTGAGAAGATTCTAAATAAATACATTATATAATAAATGAATCAATGTATAAATACATAAAGAAATAAACTTGCCTGGATTAAGCATTCTACTCACTAAAGTCTACCTTCTGTTTTTGATAATGGCACCCAGGAACAAATTTTTGAAGTACATGGGTTATCTTTTAATGAAATCAATTTATTTAGTATGGATTTTTAAAGGGATAGTATTTTAAATCTCCTTTCTAAGTATAGTATCTATTAATTGTTTCCCTCAAATGTCAGTGATTTTATTCCTTTTTAAATTTTATTTATTTATTTATTTATTTATTTATTTATTTTACATACCAACCTCACCCTTCCCTCCTTCTTCTCCTCCCACCCTCATCCCCCATCTCCCCTCCCCCTCCCCCAATCCACCCCTCCTCTGTATTCACTCAGAAAGCAGCAGGCCTCCCATGGGCATCAACAAGGCATGGCATATCAAGCTGCAACAAAATTAAGCACCTTCATCTGTATTCAGGTTGGACAAATCAATGCAGGATGAGGAATAGATTACCAAGCCCTAGCCAAAACACCGAGAACAGCCCATGTTCCCATTGTGAGGAGTCCTACAAATAGATTAAGCTACACGATTACCGTGCAGTGGGCCTAGGTCAGTCTTATACAGGCTCACTGGTTATTGGTTTAGACTCTGTAAGTTCCCATGAGCCCCTCTAGCCATTTATGTGAGTTTTTCTGCATTGTTTCTAGGACACCCCTACAAGCTCTTCTCCCCCTCTTCAGTGGGATCCGCTAACTCCAGTGTTTGGCTGTGGGTCTCTGAATCTGCCTCCATTAGTCACTGGATGAAGGATTACTGATGACAACCAGGGTAGTCACCAATCCAGTCACAGGGGATGGTCAGTTCAGGCTATGTATACAGGGCTGCCAGGAGTCTTAGCTGGGGCCAATTTGTAGACAAGTGGGAGTTTCCCTTGCATAAGGCTTCTATGTGACTCTGTAAACCCTGCCCCGTTTCCAGTCATCCTTTCCAGCACTCTCCACTTCTGCCCACCCCTGCAACCTGTCCAAAAGTTCCCATGCCCACCCGCACTAGTCCTTCTAGGAGATCTCTATTTTCCCTTCCCAGGGAGATCCACTTGGGTCCTCCTTGTTGCCTAGCTTCTCGGGCTGATGATTGTAGTCTGGTTATCCTTTTCCTTCCTTCTAATATCCACTTATGAGCGAGTACATAGCATCTTTATTTTTCTGGGTCTGGATTACCTCACTGAGTATGATTTTTTTTTCCTAGTTCCATATATTTGCCTTTAAATTCCCTGAAGTCATTGTTTTTAACATCTGAGTAATGTTCCGTTGTGTAAATGTGCCCCATTTTTCCTATCCATTCTTCAGTTGAAGGGCATCTAGGTTGTTTCCAGGTTCTGATTATTATGATTAATGCTGCTGTGAACACGACTGAGCAAGTGTCCTGGTGGTATGATTGAGCATCCTTTGGGTCTTAAGGAAGATTGATTAACATTTCCAGAGAACCACCATATTGATTTCTACAGTAGCTGTATTAGGTTATACTTCCACCCACAGTGGAGGTATGTTCCTCTTGCTCCACATCCTCTTCAGCATAAACTGTCATTTGTATTTTTGATCTTAGCCATTCTGACAGGTGTAAGATGGAATCTCAGAGTTGTTAACAATCACAGACCAATTTTACAGATACTATTGAATGGAAAAGGGGAGATTATTCAAGATGAGTGCCTTAAGGAGAAGGATTGACCTGAGCTTCACTGATAGAGTGACAGCCAAAGCTGGTAAGAGCTAATAGGAAGGTGCTATGGGGTATTAGGGAGCTAAATGTGCAATGTGAATGGGTTGTTTGCATTTGTAAATTTTTCCAGTTGAAGTTAGGTTCCTCTCCTGAGACAGAGAGTTAGAGGCACTGTCTCTTGTGTTGATCTCATTTCCAAAGGGTAATTCCCAGATCCTTGAAAACAGCCCCAGTGCAGGGAGTTTGGGAGCAGATTTACATATCAACAAAGAAGCAAGACAGTTTACAACTGCACATTGTCTAAAGAAAATGCCCTGGGTAAGGAAGTTTAGAAGTTCCTAAGTAGAAACAACACTAAGATTTGTCAAACTGAAAGGAATAAATCACATAGCAAAGCTAATGCCTAGTGGTTTGCCCTGAGGGTGCACATATGAACGTACATATGTTACAAACTGAGCAAGTTATATTTATGTATTTAGGTGTGTGTGTGTTTGTGTGTGTGCAACATCAATTAATGCAAATAATGCCTTGAACTTGAGAGAGAGCAAGGGGGACTCACAAGAGAGATTAAAAGAAGGAAAGGGAAGGAGAACTGATGTAATTATATTATAATTTAAAAAGAATAAATTATAAAAAGTATATCAAAAAAACACTATAAAATTTTTATTTCAAGAACAACAAAAACAAACAAAAAAAAAAAGAATATGGAACCTGATGGTGGTGGTGTATGCTTTTAATCCCCACAGCACTGGGGAGGCAGAGGCAAGCAGATCTCCAAGAGTTGAATATAGTGGCATTTTATTTTTATTTTAATAAATAACGCTTGCCCTAAGTTCAGACCAGGCCACAATAACACACACCTTTAATATCAGTAACACCCCAGTTTGCCATAGAAATCGGGCAGTGCATGCCTTTAATCCTAATGATGCATGCCTTTAATCCCAGAACTAGAGAGGATTATAAAGCAGGAGGAGACAGCTCTCAGACACAGTCTCATTCTGAGATTCCTGGAGGCAGGATTGACATTTCAGACTAAGGTCAAGGTAAGAGCCAGTGGCTGGCTGCTTTGCTTTTCGGATCTTCATGTTGAACCACAATTTCTCTCTTTGAGTTTTTATTAATCATGTTTCAGTTCAAGGCAAGTCTGGCTTACAAAACAAGTTCCAGGACAGTCAACGCTGTACGACGCAGAAAAACCAAAGTAAACAATAAGTAAGTTGATTATTTAAAAAAAATATATTCATCTTGATTTTACCTTCATTATGATGGGGTTTTAAGAATGATAGCATTCCTGAACTAATTTATCTTAGATTGTCTTAAATTTTTATGAAATAAAATCATTTTTCCAGTCTTAGTTTTATTTTTATTTAATATTAGTAATATTAGTATTTTAACTTAACTTTTACATTTTTTAAAACAAAAATCTTAGTTATTATTGCTTTAGCAATGACTCATTAAGCTCTGCTGTGCTTCTTTTTTAAGTATTTGTCTATATTTATGCATGTGAACGTTGTCTACATGTATGTATATATACCATGTGAGTGTCTGGCATCTATGGAGACCAGAATATAGCATCAGATCCTCTAGAATTGGAGTTACAGGTAGTTTCATGACTCTATGTAGGTTCTTAGAACCTAACCCAATTCCTCTGCAAAGCAGCAAGTTCTCTTAATTGCAGAACCATCTCCCCAGTTTTGCCCTTTGAAAGCCCTTTCCAAATGAGGATCAGGAACAAAAATAACACTGAAAATACCAAGAAGAGTTGTAAAAAAGTTCCATTCATGAGTTTAATCATTTTTTTCTATGTTAATTAAACAACTCTTTTGAGAAAATGAGAACATCCAAAAGTGTGTCTTGGGAAGTGCAAAGAGTCTCTGATGTGTCGTGGATCCTTCAGCTTGCCAAGAGTGTGGAAAAAGTCCTCACTATCTATGTGGTAAAGACAAGAAGACAGATGCTGAAGGATCTTAGACACTTGTTAAAAGGAGAGATCACTTCTTTTTGAGATAGTTTTGGAACCCAACTTGAAATTTATCAAACAAGATGTATCAAATTTTGCAAGCTGAGGTATGGGATAAGAGAGGACAGAGATTTAAAATTAAATAAAATTCTGTTTTTGTTCCTTCCCTTCCAACCTCTTTCCCAGGTGCTTGGGTCAACCCAGGTTTATTGCTAGTAAAACGTGGGAGTCTGGGGGCAAGAATTGAAATCAATCGCACAGAGTGAAGTTTTTTATATGCAAAAAAACTGGGTTCAATAAACACTTTGTTTTTTAACTTCAACTCAAAACCCTTTCTATTCCTAAATGAGCAATCCTACACTGTTGATGGAGGAAGGTCATTGGTTAATTAATAAAGAAACTGCTTGGCCCTGATAGGTTAGAACATAGGTGGGTGGAGTAACCAGAATGCTGAGAGGAAGAGGAAGTGAGCTCAGATGCCATGCTCCCCTCTCCCGGGCAGATGCGATGAAGCTCTGACCCAGGATGGACATAGGCTAGAATCTTCCCAGTAAGTGCACCTCGGTGCTACACACATTAATAGAAATGGGCCAGGCAGTGTTTAAATGAATATAGTTTGTGTGTTGTTATTTCGGGGTATAAGCTAGCCAGGCAGCCAGGAGCCGGGCTGTGGGAAGAAGCCCGCAGCTCTTACTACACACTGTTGTGGAATTGCTATATAGAAGTGGTGCATATCGTGTCTGACCTTTACATAATCAATTTTGAGATCATAATATTATTATCATTCTGCCTTCCCTTTCCCCTTCAAACTGTCCCATAAACCTGCCCTACCCCCAAAATTTATAGCCCCTCTTTTCTTTGTTATTGGATGCATATATGTATAGACATATATATTCCTTAGTATAACCTGTTCAGTTCATATAATACTACGTAAGTACATGTTTTCAGAGCTGTTTTGGCACTCACTGGACAACCAGCTGCTGTGATCATCCTAGAGAAGACCACCTCCCCAGCTTACCTCAGTGGCCTAGAGTTCTTTGTGTAGGGTTGAGACCTGATAGTCTCCCCTGTCCACTTGGGCACGTCCATTCATGTTGTCCTTTACTTAACTATTAAAACACATAATATCAACTATATTTAAAGAACAGACTAGAGTCTGATGAAAAGGTGACAAATGTATTTCATGATAAAAGGCATACAAGAGACTGCATTAACGAGGCTTCTAAAAGATGTGATTTGGGATGGGGGAGCTAGGGTGAAGATAGTTCTTGCGTTAGAAGCTTGGGGGCCTGAATTCAGAACCCTAACAGCCATATAAATTCTGGGCATGGTGGCATGTAACTGTAATCCAGCCCTGTGGAATAGAGTCAGGCAGATCCCAGGACTTTCCAACCAACCAGTCTTGCTGGAAATGGAGCTCCACACTCAGTGAGAGACCCTATCTCAGAAAAATCAGACGATACAATGACGAGTGGTAGAGAAAGATATCCAGCATTGGTCCCTGATCCCCCCACCACACACACACACACACACACACACACACACACACACACTCTCACACACACACGGGAGTGTACCAATATGTGCACATCCATGTGCATCACACACACATGTATATCACACGGAAGTATATACTATGCATGTATAAAGCAATGCAATTTTGTTATGGTGGGAATGTACTTCCCTAAATTAAGATAAATACAACATCATTGGGTGAATATTTAGGTTCCAATACCATAAATGCAGTTAACCATTGACCAAAATATAACTGTGCATAACACGGCAGTATAACCGTAGATATCTGTGAGGCTTGCAACACTGCCATTAGCAGAAAAAAAGCAAGATTTGAGAGGAATAATATCATCCATTTATGTGTTCTCATAATCAGTGTCTAAAATGAGCACGTGGAGATCTGCACTGATAACTCCATTTCTCCAAGATAAGCCAACAAGACCGACTATTATGGGAGAAACTATCCAGGAATTTTTCTTATCAAGTTATCTATAAATGGAAACTGTTTGCAGAGTATATTCATTTAAATTATTAGGAATGCAAAAACTCTGAAGAGACTCGACTTTTAGAACACATATATCACCTCTGAGGTTATTATACTTTTCGTAACTGTGTACAGAAAGAAACAGATTGAAGTCCCAAAGTTCACAAGAAGTATTTAAGGGACCAGAACAATTTTCTTGTTGCAGTTTCCACAGAAAGGATTTTAGAAGCCAAGACAATTTTCCTGTTGCAATTTCTGCTTTACACCCTTCAGAAGGGCAGGCAAGAGCACTTGCATCTCCCAGTCATTTAAAGATCGCATACAGTGCCCAGATCCACAAGGTTCACAGCCCCTAGTGATTAACATTATGTACTGCCATTTGTAGGAATTTGTTAAACAGCTGTTAATCACTACTTTGCTTTTTTCCTTAAATGGCAGACCTTGTAAATCCAAAGAAAATCTGGCTTGACATTTTTTTTTTTTTTTTGCTCTGGCATTACTAGTTTGAATTAAAAATTGTCACCACGCTTTGAGTGGTTTTGAACTGGGGATCTTTCTTCGTGTGACACTGGGCTTTGAAAATACCTTCTCCAACCAGACCCCTTTCTTTGTATGTGCTCCCTTTAAGAAAGAGGCTGGAGGAAAGATGCTGCTAGTTTTCAACAGCAATACTTTCAAAACATAAAGAGCTTGTTTTTGATATTGCTCAAGATTGCATTGAATATTTCTGGAGATTTTATAAATGAAAATTTCAAAATACGGTAGATGAATTCTTGCATACTTGCTAGGAATCCAAAATGATGCAACTTACTGAAAATACCATAAAAAATTCTTTAAAAAATTTTAAATATAGGACTACCATATGATCTCACACCTCATTTCTGGACATAAATCTAAAGGAAATGAAATCATGATCTCAAAGAGACTTTTGCACTACCGTGTCCCTTGTGGCATTGTTCACGATAACCAAGATGAGCCTGGCTAAATTCCACAATAGAAATGCAGGAAAAATGAAGCAGTGCCTTGCGAGGGAAGCCAACTCAGCAGCGTGAGACAGTGTAGAGTAAAATGGAGGGTGTTCTACTAAGAACAGGATAAGTCAGTAACAGAAGAAGACAGCGCGCCTGAGCGCGCCTGGCTCCACTCAGATAAACTCAAAACGGATTCAGTAAGTCAGAGTAGAATAGTGGACACCTGTGGGAGGAGGGACAAATTGGAGATTATTATTATTTTTTTTTCTTACTTATGAATCAAGCTAGCTTTTCTTTTTTTTTAAATTTATTTATTTATTAAGGATTTCTGCCTCGTGCCCACAACCGCTTCCCATTTCCCTCCCCCTCCCCCGATCAAGCCCCCCCCCCCTCATCTGCTCGAAGAGCAATCAGGGTTCCCTGACCTGTGGGAAGCCCAAGGACTGCCCACCTCTATCCAGGTCTCTTAAGGTGAGCATTCAAACTGCCTAGGCTCCCACAAAGCCAGTACGTGCAGTAGGATCAAAAACCCACTGCAATTGTTCTTGAATTCTCAGTATTCCTCATTGTCCGCTATGTTCAGCTAGTCCGGATTTATCCCATGCTTTTTCAGACCTAGGCCAGCTGGCCTTGGTGAGATCCCAATAGAACATCCCCATTGTCTTAGTGTGTGGGTGCACCCCTCGTGGTTCTGAGTTCCTTGCTCGTGCTCCGTCTCCTTCTGCTCCTGATTTGGACCTTGAGATTTCTGTCCGGTGCTCCCGTGTGGGTCTCTGTCTCTGTCTCCTTTCATCGCCTGATGAAGGTTAATATTCCTGAGGATGCCTATGTGTTTGTCTTTGGATTCACCTTATTTAGCTTCTCTAGGAACATGAATTATAGGCTCAATGTCCTTTATTTATGGCTAGAAACCAAATATGAGTGAGTACATCCCATGTTCCTCTTTTTGGGTCTGGCTTACCTCACTCAGGATAGTGTTTTCTATTTCCATCCATTTGTATGCAAAATTCAAGAAGTCCTTGTTTTTTACTGCTGAGTAATACTCTAATATGTATATATTCCATACTTTCTTCATCCATTCTTCCATTGAAGGGCATCTAGGTTGTTTCCAGGTTCTGGCTATTACAAACAATGCTGCCATGAACATAGTTGAGCATATACTTTTGTTGTATGATAGGGCCTCTCTTGGGTATATTCCCAAGAGTGGTATTGCTGGATCCAGGGGTAGGTTGATCCCGAACTTCCTGAGAAACCGAAACACTGCTTTCCAGAGTGGTTGCACAAGTTTGCATTCCCACCAGCAATGGGTGAGTGTACCCCTTTCTCCACAACCTCTCCAGCAAAGGCTGTCATTGGTGTTTTTTATTTTAGCCATTCTGACAGGTGTAAGGTGGTATCTTAAAGTTGTCTTGATTTGCATTTCCCTGATCGCTAAGGAAGTTGAGCATGACCTTAAGTGTCTTTTGGCCATTTGAAGTTCTTCTGTTGAGAATTCTCTGTTCAGATCAGTGCCCCATTTTATAATTGGGTTGATTAGCCTTTTACGGTCTAGTTTCTTGAGTTCTTTATATATTTTGGAGATCAAACCTTTGTCAGTTGCAGGGTTGGTGAAGATCTTCTCCCAGTCAGTGGGTTGTCTTTTTGTCTTAGTGACAGTGTCCTTTGCTTTACAGAAGCTTCTCAGCCTCAGGAAGTCCCATTTATTCAATGATGCCCTTAGTGTCTGTGCTGCTGGGGTTATACATAGGAAGTGGTCTCCTGTGCCCATGTGCTGTAGAGTACTTCCCACTTTCTCTTCTATCAGGTTCAGTGTGTTCGGACTGATATTGAGGTCTTTAATCCATTTGGATTTGAGTTTTGTGCATGGTGATAGATATGGATCTATTTTCATTCTTCTACAGATTGACATCCAGTTTTGCCAGCACCATTTGTTGAAGATGCTCTCTTTTTTCCATTGTATACTTTTAGCTCCTTTATCGAAGATCAGGTGTTCATAGGTTTGTGGGTTAATGTCAGGGTCTTCTATTCGATTCCATTGGTCGACTTCTCTGTTTTTATGCCAATACCAAGCTGTTTTCAATACTGTAGCTCTGTAATAGAGTTTGAAGTCAGGGATGGTAATGCCTCCAGACAAACCTTTATTGTATAAGATTGTTTTGGCTATCCTGGGTTTTTTGTTTTTCCATATAAAGTTGATTATTGTCTTCTCCAGATCTGTGAAGAATTTTGATGGGATTTTGATGGGGATTGCATTGAATCTATAGATTGCTTTTGGTAGAATTGCCATTTTTACTATGTTGGTCCTCCCAATCCAAGAGCAAGGGAGGTCTTTCCATTTTCTGGTGTCTTCTTCAATTTCTTTCTTCAAAGACTTATAGTTCTTGTCAAGTAGATCTTTCACTTCCTTGGTCAGGGTTACCCCAAGGTATTTTATGCTATACCTTGGAGATTATTATTATTATTATTATTATTATTATTATTATTATTATTATTTTGGTTTTTCGAGACAGGGTTTCTTTGTGGTTTTGGAGCCTGTCCTGGAACTAGCTCTTGTAGACCAGGCTGGTCTCGAACTCACAGAGATCCGCCTGCCTCTGCCTCCCAAGTGCTGGGATTAAAGGCGTGCGCCACCACCGTCCGACTTGGAGATTATTTTTGACCAGTGGTCACTCTGCATTTTTATGTATACACAACAGAATGTTATATGGACCAAAACAGTCTTAAAGGAAAAATAATCTTGTGCTAAGCATTCTTATTATAATAAAACAAAATGTGATACACTTACAAAACACTCCTGCCCCTTTGACTCTGAGGACATTGCCGAATGAATGGGGTGAGTCAGAAAGATCCTAAGGGTCAAAGGATCAAGGAATTTCTTATGAGATTATCTCTTAGGAATATAGAGACTATACCTGAAGTCCCATTACCATGTCTGCGCAAGCATGAGCTGAACAAGACAGCTTCAATAGACATGCCACTGTGGATGTGGGAGGCCTCAACACAACACAACAAACTACAGGCAACAAAGAATGCTCAGCAGGAAAAGTAGTCTTCTCCAGGGACAAACAAATTTGTTACTAAATATCAAATAGTCAGCATTGAAAACACACATATAAGTAACATTATACATTCTGATCAGGTTACATTTAGCAATGAATATGGATATACGTATACATGCATATAATAACAATTTATGAAAAAGTGACTTGATATGAAAGAGAGAAAAGAATGGTATATGGGAAGGTTTGGAGGGTGGAAAGGAAAAGGAGAAATGATGTAATTATATTGTAATCTTAAAAATGAAAGAAAAGCAAACAAAAATGGTTTAAGTAAGAGAGTAAAATGTTTCACTTCTGTTTAAGGTTTTCTATGTTGTCCCCAAACAGATTTAACCTCATTGCTTCAGTTTCCTATGTGTTTGAATTGTTCATAGTAATAATTTTTCCAGGGACAACTAAGCAGAAATTATTTTTTAAAATGTACTTTGCATCTCATTTCACTTATAGAGATAAGATTTTTAAAGATATTTTAAGTAGAATTTTGATATTTTTGACTATAAATTTTAATATAGTCTCAAGACACCAGTTTTCTAATAGGCATTGAGTATGACATAATGAGAATTGTTATGTCTTCTCATGTGAGGCAGAGGACTAAAGACCGTCAAGTAAACATAAATTTTCATTACACAGGAGGGGGAACTACCACAGTTATAATTACTGCAGCGAGAAAATCAATGAACGACTGTGGGGGTGTTTTTTCTTTATTTATTTTAACAAAATACACAGACAATCCACTTCAAAAGCTGAAGTTTTCACTTGAGCTTGCACCTTTGGAGATTACAGCCCATGACCATCGGCCCGTTGTTTCTGAGGCCATCGCGAGAGCACAACACGGAAGAAGGAAAATATTCTAAGAAACTGCTCAGCTCATCGCTGCCAGGAGACCAAGATGAGAGGGTTAGACTCTCAATCTCTCGCAAGGGACATCCACAAGAACCTAATTTCCCCCCCCCCCTTAGGTTCTACTTCTAAGATCTTCCACCTTCTCCATGGTAGTGCTAAAGGGCATAGGCCAAGCCTTGAAACACTGGGCTTCGGGAGACATTTCTCCCAAGCATAGCAATGATGGGGGAAAGTGGGTGTCTACTGAGGACGTGAGCTCTTTTCATGGACCTAGCTGAGACTGAGAGGGAAGGAGCAAGCCAGTGTTGCTTCAACACTGTATAACACTCAAGGAAGGATCTGTGCCCCTGCAGACAGGCAAGAAACTCAGCATGGGGTCTGTGGTCCATGGCAAAGACCAGAGTCCAGGTACAACAAGACAGGGAGAGCAGAAGATGGGTAAATCTTTCCATTTCTGAGTAAACAGAGGCTAGATGATACAGATTTTTAAAGCACCTGATGCAGGGTTACTTTCTAACACACAATATAATATTGATAGAAAATACAAGTAAGAGGGTTGGATTATTCAATGAATTTCTTTTTCTAAATGGCTCCTTTAGTGATTTCCTTGGATCAGCAATGTAATTATCTGCAGGTTGAGAAGTTAAGGTGTTTTCTGTATTTATCACTATCTACTGCAAAAAGAAACTTCTCTGTTGAGGGTTGAGAGATTCCCTAATCTATAATCTGTTCTTAATCTATTAATGTAACACCCAAAACTAATCATCACCAATATTATATGGAGCATTTTATAATGAAGGTAATCTTTATTCATTCTGAACAGATACATGCTATATTGTCAAAACTTATTGGTTTCATGGAATCTGTTAATACTTACCAGTTGGCTGCTGAGGATGATCCTGAAGGGAAAATTAAGATAATAAAGCATGATCTTCTTGGCTGGCCTGCTAGCCTCTTTAGGAAGTGGTTTCCTTAGGACTGAAAAACAAGGAAATAATCAATATGCAATTAGAATTTGAAGTTACTTCTGATGTTTTCTGTGTTCAGCGATTCAGTCATGGATTTCATAACTGAAAACATCAAACAAAGAATGTGTGCAGGGTGGAATGTCCCATGCTTTCCAAACTGAATAAAATGGTATTTAATAAGGGGCTTGTATTTACTTATGCATTAACATACTTAATGTTATCAGACTTTGTTATGCTATTCAGTAGTCTGTCTCCAGACTGTGGCATCCTATACAACAGATTCTCTGCTCCATCTCATCTTCTATTCTTTGATGCCTTCAGAAGTATTTGCCATGGCTATCCTATATCATTATCTCTGGGAGGAAAGAGTCACAGAATTCAAACTCTGGTGGGCGTGTGTATAAGTATCCTAAGTTCCACTTTACTTTTACAGTGTTTTTAAAGCCCCTTGTTACACCACATATGTTGTATATTTAGATGCTGTACGTGGTGGAGAGAACTTTGTTGTTAACAGTTACGAAGGTGATCATAAACGTACTTAACATGTGACCTGTCAACTTAAATTATACTCTTTAGATAATAAAGCAGAGTGCTAGTTCATTAGTTCTCTTTATCACCTAGGATCAGCTTCCAACTGTTTTCAGAGTGCTTAGGCCCCAGTGCCAATCATGTAATTAGCTCATGGTGTGAGGGTAAATTGCCAAGTCAGTAGCTGTCAGCTGATGATGCTTGCAAGATTGTGTGGAAGAGCTAAGCCCCCTCCAGACCTGTCAACACCAAGGTCACTGCTTCTCAGCACTGGCTGTAGTATTTTAACAAATACTGACATTCTTTTGTGGGAGGCTCAGGTTAGTCCAAACAGAATCTAGTGGAGGAGGAATCTTTCAAACTTTGGGATATGAGAGGTCTTCAGAATGTATAGACTAGGCTAACAATCCAGGAATGAATGGCTAGAAGTTAGCCAACAGCCCTCCTGTTTTGTGGGCGGGATTTAGTTCAGGGATTTCAGCTTCCTATTGTATCTTTCATTGGTTCTGTTGCTCTCCAAGTGTAAGAAGACTCCAACACCTGCAGGTAGGATATACCAATCTACTGAGACAGAAAGCTGTTTCTGGAGTGTGTCTCACAAGTGCGAGTTTGAAAAGGTCTTCCAGGGAATCCTATGTATAGTACTGTTGTAAAATATTGTTTTCAGTAAAGGGCTGAGCGCTATATAAATTTAGTATCTAATAGATTTGTAAGTCATCACTTAGTTTGAGTTGGAGACTAGGAAAAGAAGTTACCTTATTAAGTGATCAAATTTACATGTTCTCTGGATTTCTTTTACTTCATCTGAAAAATAATTATTGATGATGAAACTTTGCTATTTTTAATGCTTTCATATAAATATCAATGTTTATATGATATACATATCTTATAATGCAATAAATATTCATGCTCATTGAAATTTTGATTATGCATCTATGGGATGGAGCATATACTTTAATTTTCCAAGTTCCACAAAAGTGAAAAACATCCATTTTCTGGATTTCATTTCTTTGAATACCCTTAAGATTACTTCTACAGGTGGTGGAGCTTGGTTATATAGGGAACAAGTAGGACAATTTCCTAGAATAACCTTGACTTGTTGCACATGATAAAAATCCTTCTTTAAATCATTGCCATCAACATGGTGTTTCTTATGGAATTCTGAAGCTTGTAGTACATTTCCTACCAATAGATAATCAATTTTATTATGCTAGCGGGCCTGTATGAGATCTGATATTTGTTTTATATAGGAGATGATTGCTGTTTTGACTATTTCTTACAATTAAATACATAGCGAAGTTAATTCTGCATCATTGGGAATGAATTCGGTGGTTTCAATATGTAAAACATTTCTTTCTGCATATTGCTAATCAGTAACTATATTAAAAGGTTGTGGATAATCTAATAATACTATAAGAGTAGCATATAATTCTGACTTTTGAATGGAATCATAAGGACTTTGCATCACTTTACTTAAATTTCTGATGTATAACTTGCCTTTCCTGATATTTTGCATCATTATAGAATGTAGGTCCTCCAGATATTGGTATTCTCTGCACAATGTGAGGACGAGCCCCATTGGTTCCTTTTATAAAATGATGTCTCTTCGTTTTGAAGTATTTGTTGTTAATATCTTCCAAGAAATTACTTCAGTGTCTTTGACAATGTTCATTTTCTGCCCATAATGAGGATATTTCAGCATTACTGAAAGGTTGGGTCCATTCCTGTTAACTGACAAAGTCTCAATTTTCCGTCCAGAATCAAATTTAGAAAATTTTTCTACATAGGTCTTTATTTTTTTCTTATGTTTGTGTGGCAAACATGGGCATTCTAAAATATTACCTTCTCTCTGCATAAGAATTCCTGGAGGAGAATGAGTAGAAGAAGGTAGGATCACTAGGATACATTAAAGTTCTGGAGCCAAGCAATTCACATGTTCATCTTAAAAGTTTGTTTTTCTATCAGAGCCAATTCTCTCTCAGCTTCACATGATAATTTTCTTTAATGATTTAAGTTCTTACCAATTTGTAAGGTTTTAAATAAGTTACCTACTTCTTGAGTTGTTAATCCAATTGTGGGCCATAGGCAGTTAACATTTCCCAACAGATTTTGAAAATCATTAAAAGTCCACAATTGAACTCTCCTGATTTGTACCTTTTGTGGTTGAATTTTTGCAAACCTATCTTCTATACCAGGTAATTAATAGACTCGCCTCTTTACATTTTTTTTTTGGTCAGGAAGAATTTGTAATCCCCAGAAAGGCAATATTTTATTTATTCTTTAAACATTTTTCCTAAGGTATCTGATTTGAATCAGCTAGTAAGATGTTGTCCATATAATGGTAAATTATGGATTAAAGAAACTGTTTATTAAATGTTTCCAATGGCTGTTGTACAACATATTGACACATAATGGAACAGTTAAACATCCCTTATGGGAAAATTTTTCCATTGATACCTTTTAACAGACTGGAAATTATTATAAGTAGGTACCACAAAAGCATTTTTTTTTCTGTATCCTGTTCTTGTAAAGGTACAGTAAAGAAGCAGTCTTTTAAATCAATCAATATAATAGGTGATCCTCTAAGTAATAGTGAAGGCAAGGGAATTCCAGTCTATAAAGTGCTCACTGGCTGGATTACTTTGTTTATGGCTCTCAAATCTGTTAACATCCTCAATATTTTTTTCAGATTACTTTTTAAATGACAAATGTCTGAGAATTCCAAGGACTGGTCAACCCTTCAGTATGTTGAGCATTTAGCTGCTCCTGTGCCAGCTGTTCTAATACATGTAATTTTCTGATGTTAAAGGCCATTGTTCCACCCAGACAGATTTTTCAGTTGACCATTTTAAAGGTAGGGCTGATTATGCCTTTGAAAGAGTACTAGCTGCTGTGTCCTATTCATGTATAAGTTGAAGTCTGTAACTGCTCTTGTGAATATCTTCTGATATTTCTCTCAGAAGCATTCTTTACTTTTTTGATTCTAAGTTTGGAGGAATGTTGATCTAAGTTTTCCATTGGTTTAATAAATCACATTCCCATAAATTCATTGCTATGTTAGTCACATATGGTTATAAGTTTTCTATCTGTCCTTGCTCTGTACCTTTGACCCATCTGGAACTTTGTTTTGCCTGAGATAAAATTTTGGTTCTAAGAAGCTGAACATTTACTTCCTGATGAGAACAATCTGGGTGCCAAGATTTTGACAAAATTATGGTTACATCCACACCTGTGTAAATCAAACATTCAATTACAACGTCATTTATCCCTATTTTTAGCTTTTGTCTTTGGTAATTAATAGACATTTGCTAAAATACTTGTTTCATGGTCTTTCATGAAAATTTCGTCGTACCTACTGAAGCTGCTCTGTCATCAAGAGCAGTTTGGTTTCTAAAAGCAGGCATTAATTAGGTCTTTAAATTGCTCTGTAAAGAAGTTTCACCCATGTTGACAGGGAATTTTTGAACCAAATTTGATATGGGGGCCTATAGGAGGCCACCCAAGTGCTGTGGGAGTACACTCCGCTCCTCAAGATTATAGTGATGTGAGGTAGGCTTTCTAGATGTGTAGAGATATATTTCAGTTAGTTAGGTATTTTTCAGAGACCTTCAGAATATGGCATTTAAAATGTTTCAATAACTTAGGACTTTTCATGACAGTGAGATACATTTGCTCCTGGCAGCACCAGTCTACTTCAGGGGAAGATGGGCATCGAAGAGGCTCCTTATAGAGTTTGTTAGATGAACTGGACATGCAGTATCCACAGAGAAATGACTGCTGAACTTGTCTAATGGTGAAATGATCCTTCGGGGTTCTGTTTCATGAAAGAGTCTGCGAGACATTCTGCAGGATACAGAAGAAAGTGACTGGCAAACTGCCAATATAGGCAGAACTGTCTTTGAAATTTCCTGCTTTGTGGAAAAGTCTGCTGGATTTTATGGGCCTGTAGGCTGAAGATTGGATGCCCCAATGATACAGAAGAATGTTAGCGACTGTGCAGGCAGTGAGATGTCTCTGTCAATTCTAGAGTTTTGGAAGTTGCTTACAATGAACTTATTGTTTTTTTTTTTTGCTCCCATTTTTTATTTTTTTTTATTTTTTTTATTGAGAAAAGGAAGAAAAAAAAACAAGTTTCCACCTCCTCCCAGCCTCCCATTTCCCCCCCCCTCCTCTCACCCTTCTCTCCCTCCTCCCATCCTTCTCCCCCTCCGCCTACTCCTCTCCCCCTACCTCTACAGTCCAAAGAGCAGACAGGGTTCCCTGTCCTGTGGGAAGTCCTAGGTCCTCCCCCCTCTGTCCATATCTAGGAAGGTGAACATCCAAACTGGCTAGCCTCAACTTATTGTTTTCTTATGTAATGTTATATCCTTCTGGAGTCTTTGATGGAGTTGAATATTTTATAGTTATAGTTTTCCTTATGATAAAAGAAAAAGTAGATAAATTTATTATAACTGTAATTCTTGTTTAATACCTGTTTTGTGATGTGCAATTTTACTATGTTAAACTTAAAACCTTTTTTATTTAAATAGAAAAGAGAAGGTGATGTAGAATTTCCCTCTCTGTGTTTGAGTACCATTAATGAATAAAGAAACTGCTTTGGACCTGTATCAGAGCAGAGCTTAGGTAGGCAAGGAAGACAGAACTGAATGCTGGGAGAAAAGAAGGGTGGAGTCAGAGAGACACCAAGGAGCCACCGCTGGAGATAGATGTGCTAAAACTTTGCTGGCAGACCATGACCTCGTGGTGATACACAGCTTAATAGAAATGGGTTAAACTAAGATGTACGAGTTAGCCAATAAGAAGCTAGAGCTAATGGGCCAAGCAGTGATTTAATTAATACAGTTTCTGTGTGATTATTTTGGTTCTGGGTGGCCAGGATGAACGAGTGGCTCTTCCCGCAACACCCAAGTATTTTCTCAATGGCAAAGGACTGCCTTGCCTGTCCATTTTTGATCCATATCCATTAGTTTAATGTCAGCCTTGGTCATACCTTCTGATATTTCAGAAGGCTAGGCCTTCTGTTTGGATTATCTCTAGAAAAACATTCTTTTGAGGAACACCTCATATACAGTCTCCTTTTAGATGACCTTGTTTACCACAATCAAAACATCTGGTGTTGAAGGAGCTGCAGCAGGCTGTATCCTGCCACCTGGCTAGCTTTACCCGAAATAATTACATGGAAACTTTATTCTTTTAAACACTACTTGGCCCATTCGTTACAGCCTCTTATTGACTAGCTCTTACATATTGATCTAACCCATTTCTAATATTCTGTGTAGCACCATGAGCTGGCTTACCAGGAAAGATCTTAACCTGCGTCTTTCCGGAGTGGGAGAATCATGGTGACTGTCTGACTCTGCTTCTTTCTCCCAGCATTCTGTTCTGTTTACTCCACCCACCTAAGGGTTGGCCTAGCAAATGGGCCAAGGCAGTTTCTTTATTAATTAACCAATGAAAGCAACAGATAAGATACAAGACCCACCTCCATCATTTCCCCTTTTTCTGTTTAAACAAAAAAGAAAGGCTTTAACTTTAACATAGTAAAATTACATATAACAAAACAGTTATCAAGTAAGAATTACAGTTACAATATTTATATCTACTTTATCTTTTATCATAACTAAGGAAAACTATAACTATCCATTTTTCAGCTCCATCAAAGACTCCAGAAGGATATAATACTACCCTAAGTAAACAAGAAATAAGAAAAATCTAGAAATGACAGAGACATCTCTCTGCATGGAAAGTCACCCAAAGTTCTTTTGTACCGTTGGGGCATCCATCTTCAGCCTACAGGCCATAGTATCCAGCAGACATTCCCATGAAGCAGGAAATTTCAAAGACAGTTTAGTCACTTTCTGTTGTGTCCTGCAGAAATCTGGCATTTTTAATTTTCTTAAAGTTTTTCAAAATCACCTCTCCTATCCCAGTATCATCATAAGTATGAGATTCAGTTTCTACTATATTTCAGATCCACTCATCCATGGCTGCCAATCTCATTTTTATAGGATGGATGTCCCCTTTGAGTTGTAAATCAGCATTTTCAAAAGCTAAAGATTCAATTAATATTTGTATAACTTTCAGATCTGACATCACACTATTTACAGATAAAGTCAATCTTTATAAAAAAAAACATCAGTGCAGGCTTCTGTTGGGTCCTGTATAATTTTAGCAAATGACTCAATCCACTTTCCAGATTCTATAATCCTGTTCTGAGCATTCAAAGCTGTTGTATATCATAGAACCAAGGTATATTCATCATATATAAACTGTCTTTGGAAATCAACATAATCTACTTCACCAAGAAATTTAATACCTCTTGCCCTAATTCATTATTTGATGACTCTAGCTTCATCACCAAGTCTTCCATTGTAACTGAGGATTACTTTTCAATATTTCTATAGCAATATTTTTCTGGTCTTGTGGAATAATTCTGTTACTAGTTGCCCGTGAATGTAATATCTGCCTCACAAAAGGTGAATGTGTACCAGATGAAACTATTGCTTCCTTAAATCTTATCAAATCAAATATTTCAATAGGATTCTGGTAAGCTTTTCCATAGCCTTGGCAATGCCTCTAATTTGGTGGTTGGTCCTGTATAGGGAGTGAATAAATTAAATTTGGTTTTCTGATAACATTGAACAGCTTTTCTTCAATTTCATAATGTAATGGTGGGATAGATTCTGCTGTAAATTCCTATCTGTGTCTGAATATTTTTATTATTTCTATTAATAAGTTTTCTGAGGCTTGTATCTTATCAGTCACCTTTTTATTATTTTCATTAGGAAGTATATTTGTAAGGCCTGTATATTATGAGTAGTAACCTTTTCTAAGGCTTGTATCTAATAAAGAGTAAGTCTTTCTAAGGTTTGTATCTTATAAGTTGACTTCTTATATTGGGCAAGTTATCAAACTATTTTAAAGAATAAATTATGAATTATCAAATAATAATTATGACCGAGATTATGTCAGTCAAAGTTAAGTTGTTTATCCCTTCATTTTTCCCTTTTATTTGCATCCCATCCACGGTAGCAGTAAACAGGATCATGATTCCCTGCACTGTGATATGTCTCATTTTTAACATGGCAAAGATTTAATAATGTCTTCCCTCCCTTCTTTTTCTCTTACTTATTTGAACTTATTTATTTATGTTAAATTAATTAATTAGTTTATTTGGTGGCCCAGTTCACCCTTTAAAATTCCCAAGTGTCTTACCTACTCTAAAGCCAATGCTCTAAA
Source organism: Microtus oregoni (assembly GCF_018167655.1). Taxonomy (NCBI): domain Eukaryota; kingdom Metazoa; phylum Chordata; class Mammalia; order Rodentia; family Cricetidae; genus Microtus; species Microtus oregoni. The sequence goes on along the minus strand of NW_024543060.1, from coordinate 35,866,653 downwards.
TACGGGGTTGTGCAAAGGTAGTCAGATGCAGTGACAATGTTCAACCAGCAGGTGGAATAGGCAGAGCACCAAAGCAACTCAGGCTCAGCACTCACTCTAGAAGCAAAGGCACAAGGCAACCAGACTAGCTTCTTCAGGGGCACTTATGTGTGCTGAGCATAATTGGCCTGAGAGGGTAGCAGTAGACACAGGGATGAATTGTAAGGATCCAGGAAATTGTTCCTGGGAGGGCAGCAACAGAAAATCCCTAAATGCAGGGAAGCCAGCTAGGAGGAGCTGGAGGAAGAGAGACTGGGAGAAGGGCCACTTCAATTACCACAGTTGGCATAGCAGAATCACGAAAACTTTGTGTGGCTTAGTAAGGGCCCCATGGGCACAAGATAAAGTGATTTTGAAGCACTATTAATATAAACTCAGAGAGAGAAATTGGGCTTCAGCCTGAAGATCAGAAAAGTAAACCAGCCAGCCACTGGCTCTTACCTCTACTCAGTCCGAAAATAGCAATCCTGCCTCCAGAAATCTCAGAATGAGACTGTGACTGAGAGCTGTCTCCTCTCATTTTATAATCCTCTCTAGGGCTAGGATTAAAGGCATGCACCACCTAGTTTCTATAGTAACTAATGTGGCTACTAGGATTAAAGGTGTGTGTTAACACTGCCTCATCTGTAAGGCTAGCCAGTGTGGCTATTTCACTCTCTGATCTTCAGGCAAACTTTATTTATTAAAATACAAATGAAATGCCACTACATGATTTCTTTTACCATTTATTATAAGTTAAAAGTCAAGGACAAATAATAAAGAAAAAAACCTGCGTTAATTGCAAACAAACACGAAATAAATTTTCACCATTTGCTTCTGGGCTCAGAAAAGACCAAGCAAACCCTCTCGCCCTGCTCCTTCTTCTTGAGGGTCTCTCTCTCTCTCTCTCTTGAGTCAGCCAGGGAACTCTATGATCCATTCCAACCAGTTGAATGGGAACCCCACTTCTTGAATCAATAATTGATTCCATTGGACACTAGACCACAACACAGATAAGATTCCTCTAACAGTGGACTTTGGGGTTTGAAAAGCCCAAATCAGGCCCAGTGTCTCTTCTTGCTGCCTGCATATTCAAGTGTAGAGCTCTGAGCTCTAGAACTATGTCTGCCTGCCTGCCCCTAAGCTCCCCTCTGTCATTATAATGGACTAAGCCCTCGAAGCTGTAAATAAGGCCCAATTAAATGCTTTCCTTTATAAGAGTTGCCATAGTCGTGGTGTCTCTTCACAGCAATAGAACACTGAAAAAGACACTACCCTTTTATAGTCATATTTTTGAAGTCAATATAGTTCTTTTGAGAATGGGTGTTTAGTTGTATCTTTCAGAGTCACCTAGAGGTGGCCCTGAACTTGTAACATCATCCACTAGGAATGTTCTGAGTCTGAGACTGCCCACCTGCTACTGAGTGGAGATTCCAAAAGACTCTGACTCATCCTCCCCTCTATCACTCTACCTTCTGTGGAAGGCCTTCAGGTTTGTCGAGGACCAAAGGTTCTCTTAAGCAATTATTCTTTCGGTGTTAAATTCAGGACAGCCACGGGGAACTAGGAATCTTGATCAGGATGTCTATTGCCCAGCTGCAAATTTCATGCTTTCTTTTTAACATCCACCTAATTTATACTTGTGTCTCTACCTGTGTGGGTTTTCTCATCCTACTAGACTATAATTCTGTAAAGGAAGCTGTAGCTGTTTTCTCAACCCTCTTGTCTCTACAGCCTCTCTCTGTACTCAGCACAAACACCTGCTATATAATTGCTGCTTTTCACAGAACCACATGCATCATTGGCTATCTCTACTACAAAGGAGAGTGGGGTACAGGCATGCAAATCACAAAGCATTTGGTTTCCCTTTATCTCTCCTTATAAAAAAGATGTCATTATATAGAAGCATTTTGAAAATAATGATTTCCTTTGCCTGTATTCCTTAGACATGTTCATGTTTTATTAGTTATCAAGAGTTCTCGAATCCCACTAATTGGAAAGCATTTAGTTTAACTTGTGTATATTTGAGGGGGTGCACATATGTGCTGTGAGAACTCCTTCAGCCAATAGTTTTTAAGATACCAGCCTCCTTTGGGCATGGTCTCATGGACTATAAATCCAGATGAAGAGTGTGCTTGGCTGCTGGTTTTGGTTACAGTTCCCAGAGTATGCAGAGGACTGAGGATCACTACTCTTTCTGTGAGCTTGTCCTCAGATAAATGAGCCTTTGCTATATTTTATTCTGGGCTATTGTGAGTTTTTTTATGCCAAGAATTATTTATTCAGGTTCAAGATATAATCAGTAATTGATTTTGTCCAATATACATAACACACATCTGATCCCATATGAGTCTTCCAGGTCCTCTAGCACAAGGTAACACACAAATTGATAAATTATTGATTGGAAATGTGCTTAAAGCCTCAGAATTTCATTAGAAACATCATGTCAATAGCAAAGGTTTAAAATATGACTTTTCTATTACATGGTAACAAGCTAAGGAGAGTTTAAGGAGATGTACTATTTGTTCTTTATATAAGCAAACACCACTACCTGCAGGAAGCAATCCAAAGGATACTCAAAGGAATGAAATCTGGCAGATGGATGTGTTCTGCTTTGTAGAATTTGGAAAATTGAAATATGTATAGCACACCATTAATACCTATTCAAGTTTTCAATGGGCAACTTCTTTGAGTTCAGAAAAGGCTGATTTGGCAATCATACATTTACTAGAAGTTATGGTCATTATGAGTATATCTGCACAAATAAAGGCAGACAATGGTCCAGCATATGTCTCTAAGAAAACGAAATAGTTTATTTGCTTATAAATATAAAGCATATTAAAGGTATATCCCAAAGTCCTATAGGTCAGGCTGTTAAAAAGGTCAAACTGAACTATAAAGAATATGTTAAACAAACAGAAAGGAATGAAAAATAGCTCCAGAAATAGATTGCCTAATGTTTTGTTAACCTTAAAATGTATTAATCCTAATGAGAAAGGAACAATGGCAGCAGAGACATTGAATAATAGAAAAAAACTGAATTAAAACATTCAGTATATTTCAAGGATGTGTTAACCTCAGAATGGAAGCCAAAAGATGTGCTGCATTGCAGAAGGGTTTCACTCTTGTTTCCATAGGAGAAGAAAAGCTGTGGATACCATCAAAATTAATAAAGATTCAGTTTGGAAAGGAGAAGTCTCTTGAAAAAAATGAAGCTTATCCACAGAGATGACAACCCCACAAGTTGTAAGGAAACCACATAAGGGTTAAAGCAGGGTTCTGTTCTTGTCGTTACAGGAAAACACCTATCTTTAAAAAGTCAAGAGACCTTGGACATCTGGAAGCCTAACGAAGATAACTATCCAGAAAGATTCATCAAATAAAGAAAAATCTGACTTATGATACCAATATCCTCTGCAGGGTCAAATATCAATATCTAAATATACATATATTAGTAGTCACCATTCATTAAAATTCAAAGCTGGCTTTGAAGTTGGACAATGGCTCTCCTTCTCTAAATCCAAGTATGTTGTTGAAAGAAAAAAAATAAGAGTTTCTGTTTCATAACAGGAGCCACTTTGCATGGGACAGAAGGAAGATAAAATTTACTTTTATCAAAACTCTGCTTTTAAACAATTTTACTTCTCTCCACACCTATTATTGTCCCTAGGATACCTTTCATTGAATATATGCCTATATGAATAAGATTTAAGTTTTTCACAATGAACAATAAATTTTCCTGCAGTGATCTTTGAAGTTTCCAGGAAGAAGTTGGGGCCCCACAACAATGATTCCACCTGGTTTATATGAAGTCATTATGCTGATAGTACCATTTTAAGATTGATTTTGTGTTACAAAGTGTTGAAGATTATTCCAACTTGGCTAACAGGCATGGTGTACCTTCTTACAATGTTCTAACCAGAACTTAAAATAAGAACTTCAGAAAAAACTTACCAACTACTCAGAAACTAGCTTTACTCTGCCTTACTAAAGACCAAATTAGTTTCTTTATTAACCAATGAGAGGAATACATATTCACAGCATAAAGGAGAATTATCCGACAGCATAAAGCTCTCAACACTGCCCCAGCACCGTGGTGATAATAAACTTAGCCTCTGAAACTATAAGCAAGCCCCCAATTAAATGCTTTTCTTTATTAAAAAGTAGTAACTAATTCAAACACAAGTGCTAAAATATTCAGAGTAAGTAATTAAATTTGTAAATTACCAGAAACTAATGAAAGGCATATATACTTAGGGAACAAAGGTCTTTTCACTCACAGAACACTAGGAAATCCAGGAACATTAAACAAACCAGGATGTTTCCTTGATGGAGAGAATAAAATATCTGCATTCCAATCAGAAAACTGGAAATGAATATTGGTAATGACCTGGTCATCTTTTGCTGTCTGTAGATGCATATTCCACCCAGGGAGACCTCACCTAAATCCCCCAGAATGTTTATCACAGACTCTCTCTTTCTAGACCTTTATCTTTATATTCTGTTTAATATAACCCATTCTAAGGGAAGATGTCCTTGTAACTTGTTGAATTTTTGTTACCTTAGTCAGAAAACTTTAAGCTATAGTCCTAACTCATCCTTGTGGTCACCTGCACTTTGTAGAGGAGTTACTATGAGGTCATACCTTAAGCTTTATCATGCATCTGGAATTGAGATGGTTGTTTCCTGGAAACCTTTTCCCAAATTCTACTGTGATTAAATATTCCTACAGCCTGGTATCCTCCAACACATTTTATTCACTCATGTTGATTCTGCAACATATTCCTAGGACAGAAAACAAAAGATATGATTGACTGTTGTTATCAGTGGTGATATTCTTGCCTGTATTAGGGTGGCTGATCATCTGGTAAAGTTAAAGTGCCTTTGGGAAATTAACTCTGCTGTACTGTAAAGTTATTATCTCATCTGTATATCATGATTTGTGGGGCAGACAATGACATTTACTACTTTTTCATAGACAAAAATGCAATGACACAAAAACAGGAATTTTCTTTAAGGTCATGTAGTTGATGGGTAACAGAATCAGAATTGATAAAAATGAATTTGATTTGTAAGATACATATGTTACCTAGATCTTATCATATCCTCCAACTGGCCCTTTATTCAAAGCTTTTAGTAATATTTTCATATGTTTTTTATGTCCATGATGTGTACAACTGTATACTAGAGTATAAGGACTGATGGTTCTCACTGGGGTCTCTAGTACTTAGAGCAAACTCAAAAAAAGAGGACACCTATAGGTATTCATTCAGTTTTAAGCTTCCATTCTTCCCACAGGATGGAAGCAAATTCTGTGAAGCTGCCCTTCCCTGGCTAAGAGATTATTTTGGTTTTAGTGTTATTTTGTTTTTGCTTTTAGAATTGATAATAATAAATCCTTAACTGGAATGTTGAGTAAATCATCACTTTAAACTCAATTGTTGTCATGAGATTCTTTAAGATAGTGATCATTATTTTATGTTTCATGTAAGTATTAACCAATTTGAAAACAAGTGTTAGGATCCTCCATTATGAAAATATAGAAATGAGACAAAGTCATAGATTTTCATCAAGACAGGAAAACCTTCTGTGTTGGCATTTAGCTCATGACCAGAAGAAAACCAGCATGGATTGAAGGAGTGATCAGCTGTTCAGTCAACAGAGGCACAAAGAAGACTCACATTGTTAGGGTAAATTATGATCTGGTAAATTTCACCAGTCATGAGATGATTTCAAGAACAATGCTTTATTCTTCTATTTAGATTTCCTGGCTTTGTATTTAGTGGATTATTAACTTAAATAGACACTGTGCCCCTGTGACATTCTGGGGTCACTTGAAACTCTCTGGAGTGTTTAGATCTTTGATCTGCTGAAAAGGAGTATGCTAGGAAAATTAAAGTCAAGCCAGCTCAAATGACCAATAAGCTAAGTTACTTTTAAGCTGTGTAGTGAAGAATGAAAGTATTTTTTTTTTTTGGCTGGTTACCATGTCTTCAATCAGAACTGAATAGAATCTGACTCAAAAGTTAAGACAGCAAATGGGAAAACATAGGGCAAAAGCAGAGATTCCAAGCCTCTATGCCCATTTACCACCATTGCAAACATGCAAACTCAAAAACGATGTTCAGCAACAGTGGCCTTCAACTTCCTGCAAAGTAACTAGACAACTCTTGTTGCAACCTATGTACTAGAAGTCTTTGTAGTGTTAGTTGGATTGGAGGAATTAGCCAACCCCGTCTCAGCTAGGTAAGACAGGCTGTTTCTATTTCCAATTGTTCATTGACATCACATCCTCCACTTCTCCAGGCACTGATTCTTGATTGTGGCTGTGAATTATAGATTAAAAGACCTTAGAAAGATTTAGAGAGAGAACCTTCTTACACAAAATGGCAAAAAATTATTTCAGAGTGAGTTGTCTTTTATTTAATTCTCTTCTCTGTTATACTAATAGCAAACAGGGGAGAGGAGTGCAGTTCTGTGGTAATTATTGTTTTTTTTTTGAGCTTACATGAATCCTTGAGTTCAATATTAGCACCAAAGAGAGAGAGAGAAAAGAAGAGAGGGAGGGAGACAAAAGTACCATGGTTTTAAAAATGAAGACAAGTGTATAATTCATATTTCCCATATTTATTTTTCTAAAATTGTGGATTCTTTCCATTTCCATTTCCAGCTTCTCTTCTCTGACTTTCAAGTGAACACCTCTACAAAAGGATGTGAAACCAGAAAATTTTGCATGTGTGTTCAGGCATAGTAAAAGTTGCAGAAACAAAAAGAGGGGTTGCACTTAACACATGGGGAAAAGTGATTATATACTCGTGGGTTTATAAGCAAGATACATGGGGTGGGGGTATACATGTGTGTACATGCATATGTGTGTGTGTGTGTGTGTAAGTGTGGGGTGAAGATGTATGTGTGTGTGTGTGTGTGTGTGTGTGTGTGTGTACACATGCACGTGTGTGTGTAATTGTGTAGGTGCACTTATCCTGAAGGCCCAGTTGCCTTACAAAGCGAATAACTCTGGAATCTTAAATGAGGAGAAGCACATCTCTGTGACAGAGTGACTTTCCATGGTTGACAAGCAAGTGAATAGATTTCTTCCTAACATCAGCTGCCCTCAATTCACTCAGCTCCCCACACACATGATGCCCAGAAAAGCAGCAGGAGATGTTGGGCTCCACTAAGATACTCTTTTAACTTAATGTGGATGGGACTGAAACCTCAGGAAAGGTAGCTGCCTTGAGAGCTAGAGGCAGATAAACATCATTCAGAAAGCACTACCGTGTACGCCCTCTGAGCAAACCATTTCGGCAATGTTTTTATTAATATGCTTATTACCCTCCAGGGAAAAGTAAACTGTTACAGAAGAAACTTCACTCTTCTTCAAGTGTATGACTACAAAGTAGTGAAAGCATTTTTTACTCCCCAAGAGGAATTCTTTTGGCTATCAGTCCATAGTAAACTGCTTTAGGCTTTGACAGAGGGGGCTGTGAGCGACTTTCCACAGGGTATTAATAGTCAGCTACCTAACAATGAATGCAAAAATCAGCAGGTTTAAAGGAAGTGGAATTTCCTTCCGTTTAAGCCTCGAATCCTTTTCCTCTTCAGAAAAGGCTGAAATAAAGTGACATCAATGTCTCTGCCATTTGAATTGGGTACTGAAATCCTTCAAACACTGGGATTTGTTCCAATAAATACTCAGTCTTATTGGCTAATAGCTGAATTAATGAGTTAATATAAAATTATTTCCATATCATGTAAGTAGGGGTGGAACATAGGGATACTATGTTGGCCAGGGACATTGTAAGTATAATTTTGGAAAACATGAAGGAATTACTCAAACACATTTTCTTGGCCAGACTAAAAGCAACTGATTCTCTTTGGAATAAATATAGTGACATTTGAAAGAAAATACTCTAATTCTTTTTCTAATAAAAAACACTAGATTATATTATATATTTGTGGATATATTGGTCTCTCAGTGCTATAAAACAAAAATCTTGTTTCCTTAAATTAACAGTAATTTTTTGTCTCAGTGCTGCAGGCTAGATGCTCACAACTAGAACATCAAGATAGCTGTCTTCTTCTGAGAGATGGGAGAATCTCCTACACATCTCTTTTCTTCTCGATGCTGTTCTACCATCAATTCTTGGCTTGCAGACACATCACTGAAATCACTGGTCTCCCGTTCATATAATATTTTTATTTTATTTCTGTCTTTACTTCATCTCCCACCTATGATATGAATGTATGAGTCTATGCAAATTTCTTCTTTCTGAAAACATCATTCACTTTGCAATATAATTTATCTCCAGGAACAAATTTTTTAACTTGATTATTTCTGCAATGGCTCTTTTCCTATTTTTATCCAGTCTGTTCAATGGGAAGTTTGGTCTTCAGAATTATCATTATATTTATTTATTTACTTTTAACGAGACACAATTCAACTCAAAACAATGTGCTATCAGCAAATTTTTTTTAAATGCAATGTGATTGAATGTTTACTGTGGACTCTTTATTCATAGAGGACACTAGATTATGCCTATTATCCAGCAGCAAAGGGCCTCCGCGCTCCACTGTGCAGCTCCCTTATATCATTTTAGGGCCTCTATCAACTACCTGTCAAAACAACCATATTTTAAGCGCATTGTCCTGGGATCTTCTCAGTACCTTGTGATGTTTAATTGCTGATACTTATTATGTCCTATAATGATAATTACTAATCATTTATATTTCTTTCAAGTTCTTTCCTATTTTTTGATTCTAGATCTTGTTTTGATGGAATTCCGATGGCACAGCTCACTGATTCTTTCTATTCATTTCACTCTGGTTTTACACACACATACACAAACCAGGATATATACATATAAAGAACACGTGTACAAAATAATACAAGTGCCAAGTAATGTATATATTCTATAATACACACACACACACACACACACAAACACATATTTCCATTAGTACGCTGAAGGTTTCATGACACATGAAGTTTATAATTACCTACCTGTGTAACAATGCAAAGGAAAGCAAAGTTTCTGGAAAATATTGCTTCTGTTATCATGACTCACATCAGTCACATTTTGACCTAGAATTGAAATCTTTCAGATTATAATAACTTTGTACTATGAAGCTTCACCTCTCTTTGCCAGTTTCATTGTAATGTATCTCTTTCTCTCTCTCAACAGAATCAACTAAACTATACAAGCCCTAATCTCCTGTTTCCCAAAATACGTTAGTTTCTTTTGATACTTGTTTGTATTTTTTTATGGTACTGGAAATACAATTCAGGGAACTGAGTGTAACAGTCAAGGGTTTGGCTACTAAGCTAAGCCTCCTACCAAGGAACCTGAAGTCGACCAAGCAGGTGGTTGGGAATAGAAAATGGCCAGCATCCTGAAAACTCAATGTGAAGTTTGACTCCCTCTAACTCCGAACCCAGCAGCAATCTCTGCTTTTCTGCTTCCAGGAGAGAGGAGTTCACACTGGGGCACAGGGAGAGCAAGAAGCCACAGTTTATTTAGCAGGCAAATAAATAAAATCAAGGTACACCCTCCACAGTGGATAGTAGATCGAGGTGATCAGCAATGGCCCTCTCCTTCTTATGTTTACACATAAAATGTTGTTCAGTACATTCTCCCTTGGTCCTCTCATTGGGGTGGACCTTGGTTCCTTTCTGGGAATAAGTGGAGTATTTTTAAAACTGTTCTTACTTACATTTCCATTTTTCATAATTACATCAAGAATGCACAGAAATATATTGTGAATTTGCTATGAGAAATGACAATGCTGATATTCACATGTTCCTCAGGGAACAGCTCCGCACATATCAACCAGAGGTGGCCGAGCCATGCTCTGTTCTTCCAGAACAACAACTTTACTTTCATCTGGGTAGCTTGACTGGGTATTCTGGCTGTAGCCAGATGCAGCCCCTCTTATTTCTCTTCCCCTGTATTTATGACCTTGTTTAATGTCTAACCATGTGAGTTTCTTAAACCAAGAAGACCTGAGCACTCTTTGCAGGGTTTTGGAACTAAGTCTTGCCTACCCAAACCATCTTGGTTGCTTTCCTCATTTGATTAAATTGAAGTGAAATAATTGGGGATCTTAAGGAGATCTGTAAATCCTACAACAGCGGTTCCCAAATTAATGTTTCATTGTATAACTGGGAGAGAAGGCATTTTGTTATTAAGCTAACACATATATAGGAAGGAGCTCTATTATCACTCCCCAACCTGGCAAGTGAGTTGGCACTTCTTCACAGGACACCACAGGCAGGCAAAGCCATAGGAATGATGACCCATTGTGCCATACTATGATGACATTATTTACAAAATTATCTATCCAATTCAAAGTCTGGATCATAAAACAAAAACAGAGTAAAAGTGGTAAGATGGAAATGTAAACATTAAGATTATTATAGCAATATGTGACATACAGTTAGTTATGAGTAAACAAACATGTATTTTAAATAAATAATGACAACACTTAGATACTTGATGTTTAATTACATAAGTTCATTTCTTGCTTAAGCCTCAGATCTTTTGATTTAATATTTACTTTTTATTTAATGTATATGAGATTTTGCCTGCTTGTCCGTCTGTGCACCATGTTTGGGCCTGGTACCAGAAAAGATGAGAAGAGGGTATTGGATCTTCGAACTGGAGCCAGAGATGATTATAACCTGTCATGTAAGTGTTGAGAATCCAACCCTGGTCCTCTGCAGGAGCAACTAGTGCCCTTAGCTGTCAAGGCACTGTTTTAGCCTCTCACCTCAGATCTTTTAACTAAAAGATAGCAGGCCATGTTTTCCTACTATAGCCATCATACTCATAGTAACTAAGATTTCAATTTCCTTGGACTTCTCTTCCCTATCCTTCCCTTCCCTTACATTTCTTTCCAGCTTTTCACTATTACTTTTGCTATTTGCTTTCGTGGGGAAACTGGCTGTTATGTACTTGGTTTATCAGAAGCCCCTTATTCAAACCTCTCAACTAGAACTCTTGTCTGCTGCTCATTAATTTCTGTTCTGCATTCCTTGGTTTTCTGACTCGCAAGCACATGTACATTTCATGTGTCATTTACCTGTCAGAGCATTGGTAAGATAAATGGGACAACATCTGTAAAGCTTATTGGATGCACTGGAAACAAGATGCTACATATGCACAGATTTTCATCATTGTTTATCTCCATTTTGAAAGAAAATGAGATAAAGGAACACAGCTGGGTCTTGAGTTACTGTAGGAGTTGGAGCCGAAGTGGATTTTCTTTCAAGGACCATAAAAATGAGCTGCTGAACATTTCCCTTTCCTAATTGATTCTCTGCATGTGGCCATGTTCCTCTGAAATTCATTAGAATCTCATACTTTCTGTGTAATATGCTAATACTCTGCTTTTCATGTCAATTTACAGAAACTTACGAAAAAATAGAAGACTTGAAAATGGTAAAATAAGGTATGCAAGATAGGTTTTATGAAAAAAATGGGAAAAGGAGCAGTTTTCACTGACCTGTTCTCAGGCAGTCCATTGTTAAAATCTTGAGTTTTTAAATTGCAGATCGATCTACCAACAACCACATCAATCTCATGCCTCAGAGTGGAGATGAAGAAACGTTCCTAGTGAATTCTTGGTGTGAGGAGAGACATGGGATTTATATGGAAGTCTCTGAAGCTTGTCCCCTGGAGTCTAATCACAGGGATACTGCAGTCAGCAGTATTTTTCCTACAATTCTCTAGACTCCTGTTCAAACCATTCTATTCAAGGGTATTAAATTTTCTCAGGCTCTTGGTCATACTATGGACGTCCACCCATAGAGGATCCGCGACCTGTGGCACTGGTCTTAATTTCTCACCATCATCAGGTAATAACTGGTTTCACATTTTCACCCATCTGGCCTTTCTATTACAAATCCTTGGCACTCTTTCTTTCACAGGAATCCAGCAATTTCAGTTCTTTTCTACCCTCTAGTCAAGTTCCCTTTTCTTTTTATATGTAGGGATTTAATAGCTACACTTAAAGAGAGAATGGCTGTCAGGATGTGAGCAGATGCCAGCTCTCCCTTGCTGGCCAGAAGCCTAGACCAGTGACAGGTAGACCAGAGTGAGAGTCCAGGCACCTCTGAGAAAGGAGCATGCTGGAGCACAGAGGTGATGATGAAAAATTAAAATTTCACTGAAGCAGAATGAAATAGCAGCTGGTAGGTAGAAAATGTCATTACTATTCTAATGACTATCACAGAGTAAGGGTTGCTACTGTAATTCATCAGTGAACCTACAACCTGAAAATTTATTTTTATGACTGTCATGCTTCAAAATCAAGACACGAGAAGCTACATATTTGCTGGGTTATGAAAAGCATTCCTAATGTGTTACCTTTGAATTTGGATGTGGACCATAATATATCACGTATATGTGGTTATCTGGGGTGTCACACTCTCTAAGCTGGGGGAAATAACCACTCTCACTTATGAGAATGAATACTAATAGCATTATATGGCAGATTCTAGGACCCCCCATTCGCACATTGGAGTTTGGGTGAGGGTAGAGATGACAGAATACTTCTTCTAGTGCCTAAGTCTCTGAGCAACTCAGCCATAAGAATATTCCTGATAAGACCTTTACTCCTCAAACCCAGGAAAAGCCTGCTAAGTTGTTGAATCACCTAGCTGGCAAATCAGATTTCGGGCTTCCCTACATGAAGTTTAGTGTGGCTTTCCTATCTGCTTATGGTGGGCCCTGTGCTAGAGAGATGAAGACAAATTTATATCACACCTCCAAGGCTGTTTGGTAAAGCATCAGCCAAAACTGAATGGCTGTCTCTTGTGTTGTTGGTCTTTGAAGCCTCTTTTTATTGAGAATGAAGATGTGTCTACTGAAACCAAAGCAACATAATTGGGGCTGAGTCATCTCTTGATGCCCCAAACTTATGTGCCATGGGGGTTGTTCTCTGTCCTCCCTGTTTTTCATGTCAGGTATAATTAAAACCTCAGTGCTTTGCCCAGACCAAAAACTGCCTGTCTAATTTGTCAGATTCATGTGTGCTCACAACTGTTCTAAATCCCAAGCAATGGCAGTTGCTCTCCAGAGATCTAATTTGGTAACAAGAAGACAGTCTTTCAACTGGTATTGAGGCCCAGTTGCTTGCTATGCACGCAGGCATTGAGTTTGCTATTAGGAGACAGTGGAACTCTTGAACATCTTTGTTCTGACTTCCTACTTTCTGGCTATGTGATAACTGCCTCCTTCCTCTTTCCCTCCTCCCTCCCTATCCCCTCCTTACTCCCTTTATTTTTATTTTTAAAGCATTTATTTTAATTTTGATTATAATATATATTATTTCCCTCTTCCTTCCCCCTTCAAAACTCATCCAAGTACCCCTCCTTGCACGCTTTTACACTGATGGCCTCTTTTTTCATTAATAATTGTTACATACGTATTAAGTATCTACATAAGTGCATAAATAAAACCTTCTCAGCCTGCACAATATATTACCTATATTATTCTTTTAGGTCTGGCCATTTGGTACAGAATTACCAATTGGTGTGCTCTTCCCTAGGCAAGAGGATTTTTCTTGATCTTAATATTCCTTAGTTTCCTATAGTTCATTGTGTAGGGTTGAGGTCTCCTGGGCTTTCTCCATCCACTTGGCTGGTTGATTGGTGTCATCCTTGTTTAGCTTCTGTCTAGGCAGTGAGACAGGTGAGATGTCATAGGTGTCATTATAGACTTCATTAGGAAATGTAGTCTCACAGCAAACGTCAGGCTACTGTGGCTCTTCTAAAATTTCTGTCTCTTCTTTCACAATGATCGCAAACTATCCCTGCCTGTTCCTCCCACACCACATCCAACATTTCTACCCAGCCAGATCTTGCACATCTTTCTCCAGAGTCTAAGCTGGAGAATCTGCCTGACCTTTCCATCCCCTCACCCTCCCCGGGGATCTAATCTAGTCAAAGTATCACATCATTTCCCTAAATCTTATCTGACCACTTCTGCCTACACCACAATGCAGAATTGTGGAGCCCAGTCACAACAGCTACATCTACAATACAACTGTTTTCTTTCATAAATTCTCTTAGCAGAAATATCTCTAGTTTGAAAACATATAATGAGCTCTGTTGCATAGACGGTGATGGTGGACTGGTGAGTACCATATACATAGGTGTGTGTGTATGTGTGTGTGTGTGTGTGTGTGTACAATGAAACCCTGACTATCTGGGCTCCACCCTGCTAGGTGGGCATTGCACAGTCAGTTGGTAAACAATGCCATCAGCAGAATTGTTACAATGAACTGAAAAGGCAATAAGAAATGAAGTCAGGAGGATTTGGCAAAGTCTCATATAAGATCCTGCCTATCTCTACTCAACCAGCTCAGCATTCCATCAATTCCCAGGAAAAACTGGGAGAAGAGGCACAAATAGGAATGAAGTAATACAAATATCTCATTGTGACTAATATTAATGTTAGCTATTATGCTCTAAACACTAGGACTGTCATGGCCTCTCTAACATATTTATACAGGTTAGCCTTTGTAAAGCCTTAGCAGTTTTGCATACACTCATCATTTTGCCATGGACTCTATTTAAGACAAAAAGATGAATGATTAAGCTAGACCACATGATTTCCAGGAATCAATTGTAAATAATATGCTTTAAGATTTTTTCCTCTCACCGCCACAGCTGTGAATGTCTTATCTAAAAATTTAGGTGGAATGAGGAATGAAAGGAAGCACAAGTAGAAAAGTGAATCCAGGTGCCCAAACTCATATTGTGTTTTGGGTTATTTGAAAAATGCCTTTGGCTTTGTTTTAAGTAATGCGAAAACAGAAGTGTTTTCACGTCTAAATTTCTGTGCAGTTTAATTTCCAGCCTTTAGTTCAATCTGGGCACAAGCAGTGACAGTTAAATGACTCATTTCATGAAGAATACGATATTATATATGACATCAAGTTCTTTGCTTATTTAAGAAACTTTGTCGTAAAGCAAAAGAATATTTAATTGGAGTCAGAAAATCTGGATTTTAGCCCTGGAGCGACCTTGTACTAATTAGACGGCTTCCCTTCTTGAAGCTCTGCATGCCTTAGTCACAGATCGAAGGAGCTGGTTCTCTCCATTCCTGCCTCCATGCTAATGAATGAATGATTTTATTTAATCAATAGTGTAGCGGGATTATAGTATCAATAGTTCTGTTCTGAGGCCTGGTGGAGGTGAATTTGTTTAGGATGCATGAGGGGAAGGATTAGAAAGATGTAGGAGAGAAAAGGAGATAGATATGGAGAGGGAGAAAGTAAGAGTGTCTGTTAATCATGGTGGAGGAGTACCAGCCTCCTGATAAATTGAGATAATGATGGTTTGTCTCTGAATTTCTCCTACTCTATATTCCTCCTCAGGATAAATCATGTCTATCTGATTGTCTTACCTCCACACAAAACCAGTACCTGCTTCCCTCTCCAAGTCTCCATACTCCCAAACCACCTCTTTCTTTCATCAGTTCAACTCAGGCATAAAACCTTAGCAGCAAGTTGAAAGCATGAGCTATCACCTAAGGGAGGATGCTTTCATCTTTAGCCTCTCTCCAGATGCCTGGATACATGTTTTTATAAAGAGAGTGCTGTAAATCTCATGTTGACAGAGGACAAAGTAAAGGGCAAACGTCAAGAGGCTGGGAGCCATCATGTAGCTATCCAGAGATGCCTGGATATCCTGGATTGTTCCCAGTAGCCAGAACTGTCTCGATATCCTGGATTGTCCCCATATCCATGTGTCAGAAGGTCTTTTCCCCAGCATCTTTCTACCCACTGCATGTGAGCACGTACACACTAAGAAGCTAGTGTTTATCACAATGCTCCCTTGAGGCACCACAAATTCTTTATGAATTAGAACAAGATATAAATAAACAAACAGAACCGAACAAAGGTTAAGTGGTCAACAGTTTCCATGGTGATGACACCAGGGGTTGCCTCTGGGAAGTGGGAAGAGTAAAGTGCCACTTCTCCATAGATTGGGGGTTGCTTAGACACAGCACAAATAGAGAGAAAGGAGACAGTCCCAGAGGCTTTTTTAAAATGGCAAATAGCTCATGTGATTTCTTAAATCTTATTTTGACCCTGAATCCTGTTTACTTCCAACAACATGTCAACTTGAGAGTGATATACAAAAAGCCAATGTTTTTCTGCTTATTCACACAGCTTTCCCCACGTTTCCTGAAACTATCTCATAGGAATGACGTAGGACAGAGATTCTCAGAAAGCTGTAGCCGCCAGATGTGGAATGTGCTTCCTGACTACATCAGTGAGTTGTTTTCTCTTACCTCTACCAAACACATGGTAGAATAGGGATAGAGACCAAGGGATTTCCAGGACACTTGTCTGTGACCCAAGCTTGTCTGTTTCAAGTCCTTGTGACCCTTGAACAAGTGTTAGTGTTTTTTTAATTGTTTAACCAAAAGCCAACAACCCATGGGCTTTGTTCTTCCTTCGGGGCCTCTTTTCTGTTTAAGAGTACAGTGATCTATGGGGAATATATATACATACATACATATATATACATACATATATATACATATATATATATACATATATATATACATATATATATGTATATATATGTATGTATATCCATGTTCCCAAAGACATTATTCTAGAAGGATTAGTGTTGTGTTATCTTTATTGTCTTTGCTTATATACAAAACAAATAACAATCACTGTGAGTATTACTTCTTAAATTGTTTTAAACATTAGAAATAAATATCCACACACAATTAAGAAAATCTTATGTACAGTTCCCAGGAATTCTTTGATGAGTTGAGGTCAAGAAGGCTAATGCAGTGATTCATTCTTGCTTGGGACAAGCAAAGCTAATGATTTCTGAAACCCTCAGAGGAATAATGCATGGCATTAGAGAAGAAACAACATAGAGGTATCATAAGTACCATAAATGCCTGATTATATGTTTCAGCTGTCTTCCATGACTCTACCTAAAATCATACCTTCCTTTTCTTCCCTGTGATTTTCTTGACACTATGTATTTCTTCTTTAAAGAACATGATGTTACATAAAATAAAGAATCTGCAAAACATAGGGGTACCTAAGCTCTATAGATCTTCAAAACCATATTTCAGCTTCTGATAATCTACTACATTTTAATTCAATTCTTAAACACATCTCACTTTATATTCCTATAAGTTGTTTTTTTAAGGGTCCATCCATTAATTTGAAGGACTATAGTGAGTATTTTATATTTTTCTAAACTTTAAGAGCATTCTTTAGTATATTTGCTACACCATTAAATAATCTTGCCATCATTTCAAGTGAGAGAAGGGGATTAAAGAGTACATTAATATGGATACATGCTATTTTAGTTCATCAATAACATTAGTTATTACCTCCACAGCTATAATTGGAATACATAATCTCCAGCCTCATTCAGTCTTATTCTAGTCCCAGCAGGCTCGCAAATCAGCTAATTAACACAAAGGTCATTGTTCTCATTTTTAGAATACCAACAGATTGTAAAGGCACAACACAGATTATGCTGTTAGGCTTGCAAAGACAAAGCAGAAAAGAATCCTCTGCTCCAGGAGAAAGAGGTGTGGGCCCATTCTAATTATGTCTCGGTATGGCTGTAATTTAACATAAATTAAGGTATACATTCCAACAAAAACATCACAGGCAAGGCTGGGAAGATGGCTCAGTGGGCAAGGGTCAGGCAAACTATATGAGGATATTAGTTTGCATCTCCAGAACCCACATAAAATCATGGCATGAGAGTATCTGAAGTGTCCATCTGTCTGTGACCTCAGTGCTAGTGACAGACAGGCAGATCATGGGGGTCATTGACTAATCAGTTTAGCCAAAATACCAAGATCCAAGTTCAGTGAGAAAACTTGAATCGAGATGGGGAAGTAGTTGGGCATCTATGCATTAACCTTTAGCTTTTACAGGAACCCATTTAGGTGACTGTATCTATGTACACACATGCACACACATATGTGCCCCCAACACACAAATTTACAAAACGTCACTGGATAGGAAAGATTTTGGGAAGCCTTTTATCCAATGCCTAGGAAAACCCTAAGATGCCATCAACAAAGTGACCCAGTATTAAGAGAATGTTTAACAAACAAATCTTTATCGTCTCCCTTACTTTGGGTGCATGTGGAAAAACACAATAGAGAAAGTGGAGACGAGCTAATTTAAGCTTTATGGTTAGTTTCCATGGCCTGATAGAAGCAGGAAAATTAAAAGAGAGATTAATTCAAGATGAGAAAAGACCTGGAGGCCTTGCTAATTTCCCTCGCCATGTAATACACATACATATAAGAGATTAAGCCCTGTCTTCCATTGGTGCAGGAAAAGATTGTCAAATCCGCCTTGAAAATGAGCAGGATTGGGAGATGCAGTCAGAGGCCAGTGGTTCCCAGTGCCTGACCACAGGTGTAGTATGGATGGGTCCCAGGTCTGCAGAGATCAGCACAGGTTTACTCACCCACAAGCTACCTGCATTTCTGTTGTCTTAACTGTGCTTCAGGCTTGTCTTTCATAGCTTGACCCTAGCTTGGTATAGGTGGCAGAGACTTGGGGGATGTCTCCTTAATGCAGCATGATGCTTCTAATGACTTAGCTGACAAAAGTAGATAGATGACAGTTCTGCAGGATTGCAGATTCGTAACTAGGAATGCATACCAATGTAGCACTCAGTTTGAGAGGATATTTTTGGAAGTCTGCAGACAAGGAGCTGGAGTTGACCACAACTGAAGTACTGCTTTTCAGATGGCAATAAAAAGTAAATAATGATTGAGGCAGGCAGATCAAAATAACAGCTTCTCTGTAAAATTGCTCTGTGGTAGGGGAATAAAAACCAGATGTCTTCAAATTGGAGCTCACGAAACAGGAAGAGTTCATACACAAAGCAAGATTGGCACATTCAGGGAATTTAGTTCCCGAAACTTACACACTGAACACAAGTGTGAACAGAGCTGATCTCTGATGAGGAGGTGATTGAAAGAGAATCCAGACTTTTCCTCTTTCTTGATCTTGTTGGAAATTCTATATAAATGCTAAATAAATTTGCATATGCTTTTAAAAATACTTTTTTATTTTTTAGATTATAGTGTATTTGTTTCATTTCCTTTTTCTGTTTCCTTCCTCGACTCTTCCATGTACCCCCAGCCCCTGTTCTATTTCAAAGTCATACTCTCTTTTTCCTTAATTGTTGTTACATGTGTGTCTGTATTTGTGCATGTGTGTGTGCTTATTCCTAAATACATAGATACAACCTGCTGCATCTGTATAATGTACATACAAGTAACATACACAACCTAAGAATGCACTTTTAGCCAGTATTTAGACCTTATAAATATATCGGAAGAGCCCTTATATGTAAAACAGGCATTCATAAACTCGATTACTATAGGTGAGTCCTCAATTACTTATTGAGTTCTAGTGTTTGTGTGTGTGTGTGTGTGTGTGTGTGTGTGTGTGTGTGTGTGTGCATACTCCAAGTCAAATAGTTTACCACTAATTTATTTTCTTCAGTGAATGCATCATGATTATAAATGTGTTGGTCATCATACTTTGCTTTTCTGGGAAGGTTCTTAAATGACACCCAAATAATTACCTTTCAATTGCTAACAAAATAGAATCATTAAAGCCTGTCTTCACATCAGACTATAAGCTCGGAAAACCTAATTAGACCCATGGACATTGTAGCGAGAAACCTGAGATGTTCACTACTGTAGCTCTTCTCCACCATGGAGGTAATTGAAGCCTTTAACCTCACCATCTGGGCAGGGAAATAGACAGTAAAGACCCACATCAAAATTAGCATTCCAAATGAGTGGGTTTTGGCTGGTTTCCATGATGCGCTCATTCAATTACTAAATTCTGCGTAGTTGGCATTTTCTCCTTTAAACGAATTCCTTTTCCACTCCAGAGGGCTTCTAACATCTCTTTCCCTCATTGGACCAGACATTAGCCAAAGTACAAAACATTTTTTTTCCTTACCCCAAACACCTTTTCTTCTCTTCTCTTCTATTTCAGTCAGTTTAGGCTGCAGGAAGAAATGACCCCAGACAGTGTCACAAGCAAGTCATGTATTTGTCACAGTTCTGGAGGCCTGGCAATCTGTAGTTTATGTTACTGGGATTTTGATGACTCTTATTAGAGTCTCCACATTCCTGGAGATATAGAGATCTCTTCTTGTAGTTATTAGTCTCATTAATAAAAGAATTTAAGAATAGGCTCAAACTGAAGTCTGAAGACAATTTTAAAAGAAAAAAAAACTTAAGAGAAAAACTCCAAATCAAGCATGCTGTAAATCTTGGTAGTTCCTAGAAGAATATAAAGAAGAGAGAGAAAAGGATACACCATTTGAATGAAGTGGCCATGGAGGTCACCCATGCAGTAGGCAAGCAGGCGTGTGACAGAGAGGGAAAAGGGAGCGTCAGAGAAAGAGTAAGGAAGTCTGAAGTAGCAGAAAAGCATACTGGCTGGTTTAGACCAGCACCCAAAAGAAAGATGAGAGAAAAAAGGAAAAGTTATGAGTTTCTGAGTCAGGACTCAGGCAGACAGACACAAAAGAACCTCAGAAGAGTTTGGAGGGACTGTCTTGAGGAGTGGGAATTCAGGAAAGAAACAGTGTATTAAATCATTAAAAGACTAATATTCCTCCCACCTCTTTAGTATAACTTAAGGTGACCTTACCTTTCCAGGGTGTGGTGCCACCATTCTGAGGGATAATCCCTTAGTCAAGTAGGACACTGACTACTCACCTGGAATGTTAGGTACCCACCTCGGCCAGAGATTTCATTCTCTGGACCAAAAGGCAATAGTTTTCCCTTAATGGGGCTTTGCTGCTGTTGTAATGTTAAGGTGCCAGTAGATCTTGTTTCTGAAGGTTTGGTGGGCATTCTGCTCCTCGATTGCAGAAGGTTGTCTTTTTAGTGCACTCTTCCCATGCCCAAGAGCAAGAACAGGTACATGTTCTCGCCATCTTCTCCTGGAAGGAAAACTTGTGAAAACTTCAAGCTTCTGATCTAATCGCCTTCCAATGGCCCTGTCTCCTAATAGCATCACTTTGGAGAGCAAACGTTAACACACAAATTGGGTATGGAGGAAACAGGATTGATCCACAGCACCTCCTGTGCTTCTACACGTTTGCCCGATTCTCACCTCCTTTCTGAACTGCTGTTGGTTCTCTCTCACTCTTTTACAGAATTCCCTACCCATTTTGCTGGCCCTCACCCCTTCTCAAAGGCATGCCTCCTGGTATTTAAGATGGACTCATTCTCAGGGCCATTTGTTGTGGGGACTGGGCTGTGTTATTGATAGTTGTGTGACTGTTTTGCCTGTGTCTGAGCTGTTGGCTCCACACATAGGTTAGTCACCAGATATACGTGAGGTTTCTTCCTTACTTCTTCCTTATTGGTTTCCTTTCCTCCTTCCACTCCCAGTACTTTAGGTTGGCTCTTCATTACCGCCCTTGCAGACCATCATGTTAAGGTCCTCTAAGTATAACTCCTATTTTACAACTCTTCTTTCACACACATCTAACGAAAACTTCCCAGGTCTCAGCTTTAACTCTGATATTCCTTTGATCTAAGACTGTTTGATTTTAACCAGTTTGATAAAGCAAACTTGTACCTGTTACCAATCAATCTGCTAGAGTCTCCCCCCCCCCACCCTATTCAGATAGAAATCAAGAAGAGGTAGTAGTGCCGGGCAGTGGTGGCACACACCTTTAATCCCAGCACTTGGGAGGCAGAGGCAGGTGGATCTCTGTGAGTTCGAGGCCAGCCTGGTCTACAAGAGCTAGTTCCAAGACAGAAACCAAAAGCTACAGAGAAACCATGTCTTGAAAATCAAAAAAAAAAAAAAAAAAAAAAAAGAATAGGTAGTAGTACCTAACTTCTGGCATTAGTTATTCTGGCTTCTGGCATTAGTTGACTAACAAAGGCTGACAGCCTGGGTTGACAGAACTAACATTTAGCTTTAAACCAGGGGAACTAGGGACTCAGGGCAGAAACTTAGAGTTCTAAGTGTTCAAGGTAGAGGTTACCTGCCTTGCGTTCCAACTGTAAACTCTCCTAGGGTTTCTAATGCTCTGAACAGACATGATCAAAATGGCAACTCTCACAAAGGAAAACTGTAAATTGGAGGTAACTTACAATTTCCAGACATTATTGTTATGACTACCACTGAGGTGGTAGATGATACCCTGTGACCCCCTACCAGCTCGACCCACTCTACTTAAGAACAACTAAAAAGTAGGAGAAAATCATATGGGAAAAGCTGTTTGTCACACCTAAATTTGCAACACCAGGAAGTACCAAAATATATCTCCTATGCAAAAAATGTGCTAAAAAGTGAACTGTCGCCAGGAATCTGTTTGGCAAAGGGGTTGGCACCAATAGTGGCCCAACATAGCATGTAAATTGAGAACTATGTTTGAATTAATCATGGTACAGCCTATGCAAGTGAAAAACTTTTTTTTTCATCTAAAAATGTCTTCTGCTCAGCTTCCAGGAGAAATATTTCTTGTCTGGCATGTGTGAAATTGGCTTCAGGGTCATCTGAGCTTCACTGAATTTTTTCTTTCCTAAAGTCCTGCTTTAGAGTGATGGTCTAGAATAGTCATGACCAGAGCTTACCTTCACAGCAGTCATCTGCAGCTTCGGGGATGTCTTCAGAGGGATAGAGTTTCGAAAACATCCAGGATGCTATGAGGGTGGTCCAGCTGGTTGCTAGGAAGAAAACTGTTTGGACAATAGTTTCCCATTCAAATCTCCAGACATAAGGTAAAGGCCTATCAAATGAACTATTAATGACCATTTTAGCCAGACACAGGAAGTAGTAAAGAGTGTTTATAATAATGACTAATGAAAGCTCAGCCTAGAGCTAATAATTTTAGTAGCATAGAACAAGAATTAATGCTTCATAGTGTTTAATCCTTGTCCCAATATCCAGGGAGAGATGAGTTCCTCTGATCTGTCCCAACATGTAATTCAGATGCCCGCATTCACTGGCACCATGGGTCATGGCTTATCTTCTACCAACGTGCACCCTCATGTAGCAATTCTGAATATCGTCGTGTTGTCAGTGTCTACATTTGGAGACATTAGCCACCAATATTTGCCTTATTCCTTGCCAAACCTCGAATACGGTCTCATCTTTGGTTAATGACAGGCATGCTCTGAAAGATCTTGAAAATCTCGGCTAGCTTGCACACGGAGTGCTTTGTTTTCTCTTACTGGGTATTATTGTCCACCAGCTCCACTGAAATTTAAAAATACAGCTCTTAAGGTTGCTTTCATTATCTGTATTTCTAGCTTCTTAATGTGTGTGCTTGGGTTGGGGAGATGGCTTACTGAATAAAGTGCTGGTTGTATAAATAGTTGAACATGATTTTGACTGAATTTTGGCCAAGGCTCTTAGGAGCATCATTTTGCCTACTACAGCTGTATCCCCAATCATAACTCATCTTTGGTTGATGACTTGCATATTTTTAAGAACCTTGAAAATACCGCTGCTAGATTTAATCGACTACTAATTAATTGGGTGGTAGCCGCAGTAATAGCAGTGTGACTACTGAGAACACAGGTTAGGTCTCATGTACCATGTCCTTCTTACATTCTCACAAGCTGCCATTTTCCTCAAGACTCCCATAGAAGTTTTTAAACTGTTTATATAGCATCTAATTTTTGTTGACTTTAGCTCCAAATTATAAACCACAAATATACCCTTTCTTAAAAATTTGTGTGTGTGTGTGTGTGTGCTGATTGTGTTTATAATACGTGTGTGTGTGTGTGAGCATGGAGAGCAAAGGACACGTCTGACCTTCTACCTTGTTTAAGTCAGAATCTCTTTCTGTATTGTTCTCTCTGGTGTACAGCAGGCTAGCTCAGGCCACTGAGATTTATAGAGATCCACATATCTCTGCCTTCCATCTTCTTACAGGATCATTGGTATGGCAAGCACAGAGGAGCATGCCTAGATTTTTCTGTGTTCTGAGGATTTGAATCAGGTACCTAAAAACACACATCTTTTACCCATTGAGCTATCTCCGTAGCTGCCCATAAAGATACCCTGACATATAAAATCAAAGCTGTCAATGCTATTAATAACCCAAGATCTTCTCTTCCCATAACCGGCACTTGTTTGTTTTTTTTTCCTTCTGACCTTGGGCTGTTTCTCAGGGCATTCTGCTGTTTTCAGCCTCTCTCTCCCAATTTCTGTTTATCCTCAGGTGCTAATTAAAATGGCAGGTGTTAAATTGATCATTAACACGTTTCAGCTCCAGCTCTGAGCACAGACATCCCTCAAGTGATGCTTAGTTTCTCCCTGTGTAATGCCTCTTTCTCTGGGCATTCTCCTTTTCTTCTCTCTGGCAGTTCAACTGCATCCTAAGGAGAAAGCAGACAGCCTGGCATATCAGCCCCAGCTGCTCCTTCTTCATTCCTCATGCTCTCTTCCTCTACGAGGTGGTAAAATTCACCTGATTTTCATTTACTAATCGACCAGCATTTTATTATCTAGATATATTTCAGACACTTCTCATTCGATCTTCATGCTTTCCAAGTATGCAATCTATACATTAGACATATTTAATGCTCATTTAATTTGATTGCATTATAAATTCTTGGAGCCTACAGTCTTAACAGATGTTAGATACCTATGCAGTATTGTAAACTGCAGTTACATGGTTGTTAAACAAATACCTAGAACTTCCTCATCTTAATACATAGCTACCCTCTATTTCTATTCATTTTGCCATTCTAGATACCTCACACAGCAGAATTCTGTAGCTCTGCTTGGGCCTCTATTTCCCTAGCATTAATATCCTCTAGATTAACTTGTATTTTCTCACAGGGCATAATTTTACTTTATTACAGCTGAATTATATTCTATTGTTTGCATATACCACATCTTCTTTACCTATTCATTTGTCAATAAGCACTGATGTTGTTTCCACATCTGGGCTAATGTGAACAAAACCACAACAAACATTGGTGCACACGCCTCTTTCCAATCCCAACTTCCATTCCTTTGCACAGATGCTCAGAGTTGGCCTTACTGGATCATGTGGTACTTGTGCCCTTAATTTTTAGGCAACTCTGTAATATTTACCCACATCTAGCATTCATGCACAGATACATAAAGTACTTCAAACCATTTCCACCTATAGTGTATAAGGAAAGTTGGAATAATGTCCCCGATAGTGGTTCTAATTCCGACAGAGTAGGTGTTTTGTGGATTTCCTGATCGGAGGTAAAGAGGAACTGAATATGCTCTTCCTCCAGCCAATAGAATTGATGACTAGAACATATACAACTTAGCAACTTGTGTACATGAATCACAAATACTCTTTACTAATATTTCCGTTAAATTTTATAATTTAAAGTGTGTGAGAGAGTACACATGTGTGCTCACACCAATTGTTTGGAAACCAGCGAACAGCTTGCAGCAGTTGCTTCGTTCCTTATACCGTGTTGAGCCTGGGATGGAACTCAAGTCCTCAGACTTTTTAACAAGTTCTTTTACCATCTTAGTTATCGTTCTGGTCCAGCTTTGCAGTATTCAATGCTAATTATGATCTGAAGTGGATTTCCTAATTTATCTTAAGAGATCATTCTAAATCTTCTCTGCAACTCAGTTTACCAGGGGGATTTCAGTACTTACTGATGACTATGTTCTGCTCCAGAAACTGTAAGCTAGTGTGGGCAATGGCATGGACTTTGGTATGCTTAAATTTCCCCCATGAGAACGTAACTTGAAACAATATTGAAATGCATTGTTTGTTCCCAGTTTACTCTGCCATCTGTGTAAAGAAAGAAGCAAACCAAGATTAAGACTCTGGAGACCAGAAAGATGACTCAGCAGCTAAAGGCACTTGGCACTAAGTCTCATGACCTGCGTCCGATCCCAGGAACCCACATATCAGAAAGAGAGAACCAACTGATTCCTCAAGTTGTCCTCTGACATCCACAGAGGTGCTATGGCATATTCCACACAGCATTCCCTCCACACACACATAAAATAGATGGATGTTTAAAACTATCATAAAAACAAAAGACAACACAGCACTTTGACAGCTACTATCCATGTAAGTCTTAGACTGTAACTCAAGAGCTGCCCTGGGAGAAGCTTCAGCTGCAGGCTCTGCCATTGTACAATAACTCTCATCCATAGTTGAATGGGACTTGCAGCATCCCTAACCTGAACAGTCAACAAAGGAACACATCTTCCAGAGGAGAGAGCGAAGAATGGCAAAAGCAAGGTCCTCAACCTCTAGGGATTGCTTTGGGTTGTGAGAATCCCTCTGAAAGACACATGAGTAAATAAATGGACTTGCCTCAGTTTGGTGCAGCTTGGAGGTGGTGGGAAGTCAAAGGGTTGGGACCTATAAAATTGTTAAGTGTTAGACATAATGACCAAAAAAAAAATGAATAACATAGGACAGAAAACCGGGGGAGAGAGACATAAATATAACCCCCAATAGCTCCACTTTACTCATCAGATTTATTCATTAACCAGGAATGTGTATGAGGCCCAAGGCATTTGAATTAAATCCAGTGGTTCCATGGGCTATATAAAGCCATAGCATGCTAAGTATACTACTAAAGGTGGTTCTGGGAGTTATATATCTGAACAAACAGGTTTGTTGGGGTTTTCTGGAGTAACTGAGAAGTGTAGAAAATAATTATATCATGGTAAGACCTTCTGCTCTATCAAACCAGTTTTATTTGATTAATTGGATTAAAAATTATTGTTAATTAATATATATACTTGTTCAATAAATATTAACTGATTGAATTCTTATGATAAGGTACAAAGTGTTGACTATCTTGCAAGTTGAATAAGTAATCTGGGGAATCTTGAAAATACTATGAAAAGAATTTATGGATGGAACATTGAGAGCAAATAGTCACATCTAATAACACATGAAGAATGTTTGCTATTACTTCACAAAGCTAATGTTATTATTAATATTTTACAGGAGGGAAAACCAAAGAGCAGAAAGTTTATGGAACTTTATATTGCTACACAGCATACCATAGCCATGAATAAATCAAAGCTACTGAGTTCCCAAGTGGACTTTGTGCTATAATCTCTCTAACTTGATAGCATATGCTCGTGAGAGTGTGCATGATGATACAGTCCTTCTGCTTAGAACAAGAACTGATGACAAGGATTTCAGGAAGAGAAAGTGGAATGAACAAAACAGATAATATTACAGAAGGTTTCTGGGTCTCGGTCTACAGGAAGTTACCCATTTGCTAGCTAAGAAGTGCTCGGTGAGTGGAAAGGCACGGGAAGAAGGGTATAGCCAGGTTCACAGTGGTATACAACATATCAGGATTGAAAGATTGAAAGTTAAGGTATAAGAAATGCAAAGACTTGGAGTTAATCTAAGCAGGACAGGATCTAATCTATACTGTGTCTCCGAAAAGTGTAAAAATGAACTGTAGAGAGCTGAAAAGGCATCAGCAAAATCAGCTGCTAGATTATTGCCATACATTAAATAATGTCTTGTTTCCTTTGCTAAGTATTTATATTTTTATACTATATGGTATTGCTGTATTTTTATTTTCAAATAAACTGCAAAATCTTATATGTAAATTACTGTAATTCATGCTCTTTTTTATTTCTTTCTTATAAAGTCCTTTGTAACAAACAAGAGTAATGTCTTATTTGTGATTACATGCCTGACTTTACGTCATTACTTTCAAAGAAGACATGGGGTATACATTTTATCAATGGAATACGGTATTATATACTGTATTATATATTGAAATCCATAGAGACAATAAAGACCTTCTTTGAGAAATTCCCTTGTAGAGCTGATAGGTCCATTTGGCAAGCAATACACCCAAATAAATTCATGTCAATTTTATGTAAATTTTTTAATATCAAATCAAGCAAGCCAGAAAAACACGTTTTTATAAGTTTCCTTTGCAATATGAACTCACTTGCACTGCATATGTATAGGGTTTTCAACTCTAATTAGTGTGCTAAAAAGAGCCTTTAATAAAAACTCTGTGTTCAACCTAATATTACTATGAGAATTTATTTGCCCTTTGAATTTCCATAAATATAATTTTATCATTGAAGCATTTATAGAGATTTCAAGAATTGATTTTCATAATATTTCTTACATGTTGTCATATGAAACAGAAAATCACTAAGCCTCACAGCAACATTATATAGAGCAGGGATAAAAAGACTTATATACCACTGCTAGATCCTTTGTGTTTGGAAAGTAAAGACTGAAGAAAAGGTTATCACAAGGACAAGAAAATCAGCACCCAACTGGCCCCAAGCCAAGTAGTCCAAGTCTAAAAGAGGGAACTTGAGACACCCAGATTTGATGGAGAGAACACTGGGGAGGAAAATGAATTGCACAGCCCCACACAACTGTGTGTACAGCAGGTAGGCAGGTAGCTGAGGTCAAGGGCTCACAAAGCTTTCTGAGTAGCATGCTGCTTATTTAGCTCCTAATTACAGACAAGTCTCTTTACTAAACATTGCTCTTAAGAGGGTGTGGTAGATGGACTTTGGCCGTGACTAGAGACTTCATTTATTCTACTAAGTAATCTAGTTCTTCATTTCATTGAAACAACAGAACTTTGACTTCAGTAGGCTTTCAAGGGTTGTATATAGTCTTCAAAATGAACTACTCTTTAAAAGGACATGCAAATAAAAGAAGCCACCATGATAATTGCAAACTTTTTTATAACTAATTGCTATGTTCAATACAGAAAAGTTCAAGTTTAAAATCAATTTTGCACCTGAAGCTAATTAGAGGAGAGAGATAAGACTACTTTTTTGACTTTTGAACACAAGTTTAAAACTACCAAGTAGATCTTTGCTTGGTAGTAAGGCATCATGAAATCTTTCTGGCTACAAAGCTATCCATTATATGCGAAGCTAAGCTGGTAAAACAACTGAGATGCTGATGAGTAGTGGGCAAAATAAGACCTTGTGTGCAGAATAACATACGAATCACTATTGTGAGTTGGCCTAATTAATACATACATTTTAATTTCTTAGGTAAAATGTATTTATTCAAAAGAGCAATAATATTCTATCAGTAAAATTTGTTTGCAATGTTAAACTAAGCGCTGGTGAATTTTGAGAGCTATATGTAGTCATATTTCTTTCATACCTTAATAAATAAACCTTTCCTAATATTCAGAGAGTAAAACAACTGCTCTGATCAGCCTTACAAACCATGCAGTGGTGACACACACTTTCAATCCCAGTAGCCATGCTAGTTTGCCACAGAAACCAGGCAATAGAGGTACACACCTTCAACCCTAGTCCTAGAGAGAACTACAAAACAGGAGGAGACAGCTCTCACACACAGTCTCATTCTAAGATTACTGGAGGCAGGATCACCATTTCGGATTGAGATAGGTGTAAGAGCCAGTGGCAGACTGTTTTGCTTTTCTGACTTTCAGGTTGAAGCCCAATTTCTGTCTCTGGGCTTTTATTAACCATGTTCCAGCTATAGAGATGCCTGTGTAGATTTTTCAGATCCTGAAAAAGTCAACAATATGATAACAGTAATTACTTTTTAATTAATGCTAGGTAAGATACAAAAGTTATATTGAAAATTGCTTGGTAAAATTATAGTTTATGTTCTATTGTCATTGGAAGCAGAATGAACTAATTCTTTGGATGGAGACAGGAATAAACTGATCTAACCTAGTAAATGAACCATGGTCACTTACTGTAATATTATGAGAGGGTCTGGACAAAGAACCTCAGTAAGCTAGGATGAAACCCTAGAGAGCCATAGCTAATAGGACTGGTGCAAGAGTCTCAGATAGCCGGGCGGTGGTGGCGCACGCCTTTAATCCCAGCACTCAGGAGGCAGAGGCAGGCGGATCTCTGGGAGTTCGAGGCCAGCCTGGTCTACAAGAGCTAGTTCCAGGACAGGAACCAAAAGCTACGGAGAAACCCTGTCTCAAAAAATCAAAAAAAAAAAAAAAAGAGTCTCAGATATATGGAAAGGACTTACAGAAAGGTGGTAGAAGTCTATAGGAGACCACCCAAATGAACTCAGGCTTGCCAGGATCTGTTTATTGATCTAGAGACTGTAAGTTTATGGAAAGATGTGAATCATACCCAGTAGTAATACTGAAACATTTATTGAAAATATAGTTGTTAGGCAGTTTCTACTCTTTTTTTTGTAGTTTTCTTTGCTTTTTCTATACATATTCAAAAGCACTTTTCATATAAAATTAGATCTGTCCTAGTTTGAGTATAACATTTCCAAAACTTTCATTGTCTAGTTAATCAACAGTGCTGCTATCTGTGGCACGTTCCTGATGGAAACCATCTAAGATGAAAAAATCTATATTTTGGCTCATTGTTTCAGAGATTTCAGATCATGACTGGCTTGCACCATGGCTTTAAGTCTGTAACACAGCAGAATATTATGATAGTGAGGGATCCTGATATGCTGAAGTTTCTTACTTTATAGAATCCAGGGAGCAAGTGGAGAACAGCCTGTCACAGAGTAAATACAAAACTGATACCATAATCTAGTGACCTAATTTTTCTAATAAAGACCCATATTCAAAAGTTTTTTTTATCAATTGCCAGCAGTGCCATTAAACTATGAGTCCATAGGTCTCATGACTCATATCATCATGTCTGGAAATATTTCCACAGGCACAGTTGGAGGTGTATTGTCCTCTCTGCCAATCTAACAAAATTAACAAGAAAAACTAACAGGTACCAAGGTAATTGTATCTACTAAGATAATATAACTCTTTAATCTATCTATGTGGATATCTTCTTGTGTTGCATTCCATAACATCATAAATGAATTGAGCTGTACCAGGAACCCAATCTGTATTGGATATTTTTCATATATAGTAGTTCTCTAGAACATTGGTTTCTTTCCAATTGATTTAAAATGTCATCTATAACTATAGAACAACAAGGTGCCCTTAGTAGAGAAGTTATAAGTATGGTTAAACTCTTGGTTCATGAAAGACTAGGAGAACTCTCTTTATTCATGTTTCCTATTCTCAACTTTAGGAACTCCGTGCTGATAAAAAGACATATAATTCCATTTCTATACCACCAATCACCATAACAATATTCACCTCACTCACTGTAACAGTGGCAATAGAATGAGATCTATCTGAATGATTTGTATGAAAACATGTATCTTCATTTCATTTCACGTTCCAGTGATAAAATACCCTGACCAAAACAATGTAGGGCACAAAGGGGTAACTGTATTTCCCAGTTCCCAGTTACTTCAACATTTATGGGAATTCAAGGCAGCAAGGATTTGAAGTGCTTAGATACATCCACAGTCAAAATAAGAAAAAAAAATAAACACATATTTGCTTATACTCCTCTTACTTTCTCCTTGCACACAGTGCTGGATCTTTTGCCTAGGGAGTGGTGGCACCCATGGTGGGCAGATCTTCCCACTTCAGCTAATGTAATCAAGATAATCCTCACAAACATGTCAACAGTCCAATCTCAATCAGACGATTACTTAATGAGACTCTTCCCAGGATATTCCTTATTTTGTCAGTTTCATAAAACTCACCATCACAGTGGCTCTTCCTCTGAAAAATCAGATTTAATTACCATGTAAGAGTGCTTATCAACCTGAGATTATCAACAAAAGTCTATTAAGAAGAAAACCTGCTCTTTTTCATGAAAAGAAAACTACTACAAGGCCTTCTCCTCTAACGTCATCAATGTCATTTGATTAGAAATAAAAATTATCTTTTATACCTGGGTTTAATGTTTAGCTGCTTTATTTCCCATTTTGTGCTTCCTACATCTCCATTTCCTAGAAGAGTGTCTGTGAGCTTTTTTTTAGAAATACTAGTGAGATATTGATCAATACAATTAATTAGTGGGCATAGTGGGCATAAAAGTTTTATTGCACTTTAACTAGTTAATCAATGACAATGCTTACTTGATATACACACGCACACTTCTTGTTCTGGTTGTGAATATTCATAACTAGATGGCTTAGATATAGGCTCATTATCAAAATATTTGCATCAAAATGTCCTCAAGTTATAAATAATGTCATCTACTTTATTAAAATTATTATTAGATAACATTCCCTGGCAGATACAAAGATTTTCATTAAGCTGTGAAATCATGCTAGAGGCACAAGCATTGAATCCAAATTGACAGTTTCAAAACCGACATGGCTCTTGAATTAGCGCTACAGAAAATGGGACACAGTGTTTTCATACATAGTCTAGTTTTTACATCTTTTTCTTTGTCAGCTTCAACTTCTCCTTTCCATCCTTTCCTCTCTTTGTCTTATTTTGCAATACTTTCTGTGCTTTGGGGTTGCCATAGGTAAAAATTCTTTATCCAACCTTTGTTTTTCCCTGTGTTCTTATTATAAGACTTGTTCTGTTTTAATCTATATGTGTCTATTTATGTGCTACATGTGTGCAGGTGCCCACTGATGCATTAAGAGGGCATGAGCTGTCTCTGGCAGCTCAAGTTATAGGCAATTGTGGGCCATCTGACATGTTCAATGTCTAAGATACTCACTGGTCTATTTAAGGCCATCTACATTCTTGTCTGTTCCCTCAGGAATTCCAAATCCCAACATCCTGTGCTCGTATTGACCCCTTAGTAGAAATCTAGTATAAGTATGTTCTCAATGAAAGAACCAAATTAAATGGTGAGACATAACCAGTAAGCAAAAATCTATATATGTTACAATATACGTAAATAGCTATAATTTGTTTTGGGACAAAGTCTTAGTTAACTCAGGCTGGCCTGGGGCCAGCAATGGCCTTGCAGTTTTGCTCCTGTTTCTACCTCCCAAGTGCTAAGCTTAAAGGTATGTACCACCACGTCCAATTTATGCAATGCTGGTGACCAAACCCAGGGCTTTAGGAATGCTGGACAAGCACAAGACAACCCATGGAGCTACTTCCCAAGTACAACAGCTGCAGCTTTGAAATGAGTATCTAACAGATGCCTTTGCTTTACCAATTCAGAAATTGTTCCTAGTTAAAGAATGTTTTAAGAGACACTAGATTTCTCATTTAGTCTCTGTTTATATTTCAAAAAGTTCATCCGACCTCAGTTCTCCGCAGGTATTGAATGAAGAAAATAATAAACAGAATGAGGTAAAGGACATGCAATAAAAGCAACATTTCCACAGAACCCTGAACCTTGTGGATTCTACAGCTGTTATGCAGGCAACATGAACACAATTCCTGTTGAATTTCCATGTGTTCATGAATTTTGATGTGATATTTAGCTGGGAACAAAAACACTGATGATACAGAGTCACTTCGGGACTTCTGAGAACTCCAAACTATATCATAACAACACTCATCAGTTCTATATCACTACAGTGAAAGAAGAACTGACAAATAGGAAGTAAAAAGGTTAGTTTGCCAGAAAGAGACAGAGTGAGCTAGCGGGAGTCTCATCAACCTGAAGTCATGTCCTTGTGACATAAGGATATCCCCACAAAACCTTCTGAAGGTTCTCTCCCCTTCCAATAGTACCACTGTGGGAAGCCGTCTTTTTAATAAGCATGCCATAATAAGCATGCTCATCCTGGCTCCATATTTCTGCCGACAACGATGTCATTTATGATCTAATTAGTGGTTATAGTTTCTAAAAAAATAATATCGATCAGAACCTCTTTAATTATTATAGTATATTAATGTTTCATCCTAGGCACCATATCAGCTGAAATTTATATAGAAATAAAATATGTATTGAAGTTTCCATGGTGTTATTATGCTAAAACAATACTATTTCCTTGCATTAAAAAGTTAATTGAGTGTAGTAATATTTTACAGTTACCAATGTTATTGTTGATAGTAAGATATTTTAGACATAGACCTGGAAATTTTGTTAGTTTTAATTTAGAAACTGGAATATAACTTTTCTTCAGACTGGAGATGATGTCATTTGTTTGTCTTAAGAGTAAAATGACTGGCTTCAAAATATTGAAACTGTGAAAATAGTAGAAATGTCACAGAACCATACAAAAGCATGCTTTTTCAACTTATTGGTCAGAAGCAACAATGACCTAAGAAACAGAGCATCGTCTTAAGGACAAATTGGTAAAATCTATTCTCTGAGGTGTGAGGTACCAATCTATATTAACATATTCAAAGATCTCTACAGCATGTGATGTAAAAGTTTAAGACCTCAAAAGTTTTCAGCATGGCGGTGAGCGAAAACAACCTCTGAAGTCAGAATTAGATTCTGATTTCAATTTGCTACAGAAAACTACTGCGTACAACCACTATTCTGGGAAAAGATCATGTATCTGATAAGGGTTGGACAATGTAAAGGACAAAAAAAGTGACCTAGCTAATACTATAATGTATTAATAACATAGTAGTTGGAGATCTACAGAATAGTAGTTCAAGATACACTAGTATATCCAAAAGGCAGATTATTCTTCTCATGCTACTCATAACTTTACCTCTCAAATAGTTGGAAATGTTTTCTAGAAGCCAATAAAATAACATCTAACCCATGTATTCATCTGCTTTATTCTTATAACAAATAATTCTTACCAACACTTCTGGAATCCTTTACCAGAATTGAGAGACAAGGATCTCTTCCACTTGTTTCAGTGTCTGTTTCCCCAAGGTTTTCCTTAGAGTTTCATAATGTGACAGGTTCCCATGAGACTTAAAGGTGACAGGAGAAAAGAAATACTTATTCCCCAGGAGACCCACAGGTGCACGGCACAGGTGAAGATCACAGAAGGCCTCACACGGTCAAGGATGGATCAGCCACATGTGTGCTAGCTAACCTGGTGATAATGGTTCCAATAAACATCACTCCCTCAAATCCTCCAATAACAGATACTTTGTTTCTGTACCCAAGTAATTTATGAAAATCCTTAGAATAGCTTTTGATTCTTTTTCTCAATTTTGATTAATACAGATTCAGTGTGGATGGTGATGTTTTATCCCTTAAACGTCATTTTGTGAGATGTTTTATTTTCAAGTTCTTCACAATAAAGTTTTATTTTTAATGAATTTTTATAATCAGTGGAGAGGATTACATAAGTCTAGGTGAAAATTGCACAGATCTAAGTGGTTATATTTTTCTACTAAAATACTCATATTTAGCAGTTGTCATAAAGACAGAGCTACATGTCACAGTGAAGCAAACAGAAGTCTTTTATCTATTTATATTTGCAGTTCCTCTTTTCTTTGGGACTTTCTCAAGCATTATTTAAATCTAATAATTCGTGATGCTTATAGGGTTACAAGTTAACATAGATAAGGATACAGAAAATTAAAATAATACTTAATTTCAACTTATATTGAATTTCCAAAGGAAGTGAGAAAATTAGACCCTTAGAGTATGCAGCCTGCATAGTAACATAAGTAATACAAGTTAGAGAGAAGTTCCTAGTTTTCTAGGAGCAGTTTGACCTCTTCTCAAAACAACTGGGGAATAGATTTTTTTTTATTAATTATACATTTCCCCTGCCCAGGGAGCTGCACACCTCTCCCCCATGAGGTCTACTTATCACTTAGCCTCCTGGCTCTGTGGATTATAACAACACTGACATTTACTTAACAGCTAATATTTAAAATTTAAAAATTTAAAAGTAAATGAAATGAATGAAATTTATGCTCTGGCAATGCTGGAGAATGTATGGGCAAACTGTATATGGTATTCTGTTGAACTTGTCCATATTGGGTTTCATTATCTAAGTTGATGAGGACGACTGACCAGGTCTCTTCCTCAAGAGGACACCAGATCTCTTTGCAGACAGTTGTGAGCCACCATGTGGTTGCTGGAAATTGAATTCAGGACCTTTAGAAAAGCAGGCAATGGCTTTTCTAATGATTTACTTCTAATGGTTGAGCCATTATAAGTAAGCACAAACCATAATTGTCTGAGACTAGGTTATCTCACTCAGCATGATCTTTTCTAGTTTGATCAATTTGCCTACAAATTTCATGATGTCATTTTTTAACAGCTTATTAATACTACATTATGTAAATGGACCACATTTTATTTATGCTTTCTTCATCTGGAGGATGTCTAGGTTGTTTCCAGTTTCTCACTATTATGAATAAAACTTCAATGAATATAGTTGAGAAAGTGTCCTTGTAGTATGATAGAAAATCCTTTGGGGATGTTGCATATGCCAAGAGTAGTACAGCTGGGCCTTGAGGTAGATCGATTCCTAATTTTCTGAGGGACTATCATACTGATTTACATAGTGGCTGTACAAGCTTACACTCCCACCAGCAATGGAGAAGTGTTCCCCTTGCTCCATCCACATCCTCTCCAGCATGATCTGACTCTTGTGTTTTTTATCTCATCCATTCTGACAGGTGTAAGATGGAATCTCAATGTAGTTTTGATTTGCATTTTCCTGAAGATTAAGAATGTTAAGCATTTTTTTATTTCTATTTTAATTTTTTATACATTTACATACCAATCACAGTTCTCCTTGCTTCCCCTCATCCCTTTCTCTCTTCCCCCACTCATCTCCCATCTACTCTTCAGAAAGGGCAAGACACCCCATGGGGCATCAACAACTGCCATTTTTGTCCTATTGACAGCATCTCTTGCCTTACAGAAGCTTTTCCGTTTCATGAGGTTTAATTTATTCATTGTTGTTCTCAATGCCTGAGCTATTGGTGTTCTGTTCAAGAAGTTGTTTCCTATGCCAATGAGTTCAAGACTATTCCCCCACTTTCTCATCTATTACTGTTTTCAGCGTATCTGGTTTTACACTAAGGTCTTTAATCCACTTGTTCTTAAATTTTGTGAAGGGTGATAGATATGGACCTATTCTTCTACATGCTGTCGTCATCCAATTAGATGAATACCATTTTTTGAAATGCTTTCTTCGATCAAAAATCATGTATCCATAGGTTATATATTACATTTTCAATCTCTCTGTTTTTATGGCAATACCATTTTGCTTTTATTACTATATCTCTGTAGTAGAGACTGAAATCAGGTATGGTGATACCTCCGTAAGTTCTTTTACTGTACAGGATCGTTTCAGATATTTTGGGCTTTTTGTCTTTCCATATGATGTCTAGTATTGTCCTTTTTCAAGGTGACTCATTGACTCTTTTCCTCTACCAGGTTCTAAGACTTATCTAGCCAGCTAGGGGATTTGTTTGTTTGTTTGATAGGTTGATCCTTTGGTTTTCATTTTGGTTTCTTCATATGTTTATTTGTAGGGGAGAAGTTTAAAATCTGTTTTTTTTAAAAGGCTGCACAATCAGACATCATTATTACTCCAGACTAGTTTGCTTCATATAGAGATAGCATAGACGGGATTAATGATGATCATTTAGGATGAACGGTTGAAGTCGACAAGATCTGATGAGGACGTGGTAATCAGAATATGCAGATGGGGAGAAATTCTATGGGAGAAAACACCCCATTAGCTGCTTTGCAATTAAAGTCATTTCTCTTAAGAGCAGATGTGCAATGTTCTTCACTGCTCATAGAGCATGCTTGAGAGGACATGTCGGGAAAGCAGTTAGGGAGGGCTGTCATTTGATATGTCTATATTGCAATGAAATAATGGTAGGAAATGGATTTTAGATCTTTCTTCTTGTTCAGAGCAGGCCTTGACCCCCATTCTTTCCTTAAAGATCTCTTGTGATTGTTTCTTGGCTTTCTAGCCAAGATTAAAATAACTTCTGCCATCAAAGCCCTTTCCCCATCTGATTGTAGAAAGAGCATTGGGAGCATGACCTTGCTGAGTTGTTGGCCAAATTATAATGAAGTGGACCACAGGTCAGGAAAAGTCTTGCTCATCATCAAAAAGTATCTTTGCCTTTTAGTTCCAAACTCTTTGAAAAGGCCAACTTGAAATGTTAGCTTTGTAGGACTCCCAAATTAAGTTGTCCTGATGTGAACCGAGAATTCTACTGACTGCCTGACATGCTCCAAGGCAATACGTGTCTATCATGTGTGTACCAGTGTTCCTGACGAATCTCCATTAGCATTTCTTTTCAAATGACTACACACAGCACCCCTGCTCATGGATTTTTTTTTTTTTACCTCTATTTGGCTTCTTTTTATTCCCATTGAATTTTCCTGCCAGTGGGATTGTAAGCATCCTGGTTTGTAATTTCCAAAGCTGATCAGTCTATGGAGAAAAGCTGTGACTGATGTGCAAATTGTGTCCCGCATTATGCTCTGCATTATTCATGTTCGTTATTCTCACCACGGAGCAGTTCTTGGCAGAGGGCAGAGAGTTTTGAAACTGTATATTCCCAGTGGTGACAGTGCTACTTAACACATTCAATAGTCTTCCACGTTGGATTTCATTGAGGCTTCACTAACTTCTGCCTTGCTTGAGGCCTGTTAACCATTGTGAATCTGAATAATTGATAGTAAATCTCCTTAGAAAAGGCACATTGTCCAGGGTTCCTATTAACACAAAGTATTTGCTAGTGCCATCGTCCATCTGCTCCTGCTATAAGAGAATGCCACAAGCTTGGTAATTTATAGACAATGGAATTTCATTTGGCTCACAGCTGTGGAGGCTAGGAAGTCTGAGAGCATGGTGTAGCATCTAGTGAAGGGTTCTGTGCTGCATAACAACATGGCAGGAAGATAGGCAAGGATGTGTAAGTCAGACAAAGGAAGGATGGAGACCCAACTTACTCTTCTATTAAGAGCCCACTCCCAGAATCACTAAACTACTTCCAAAATAATATTATTAATGCTTCCATGATTCTGGACCCCTCATGCTGGAGCCTTTTCTTTAGATGTTCTTTGTCTGCATTGCCAATTCCATTTCAACATGGGTTTTGTAGGAAACACTCAAAACACATATGCAGTGAGTTTTGAAAGAGAAGGAACTAATCTAGAGCTAATGGTAGATAAAGGGCAAGCTTTCAACTGTGGCATTAAGACTTCTACTGTTGAAAATCGCATCGCTTTCCTCCTCCTCCCAGCATCCATCCACTGTATCCATTTTGAGTTCTTACAGCACTCGGGTTTAAACGTCAGGTTAAATGGCAGGTAAAGATCCAAGACAGTTAATGGCTCCATTGGGAATGACTTTGTCTTCTCTGGGAGGGGTGGAAAATGCGGGGGGCTACCCACTTCCAATGAGCAATTATTCAAAATGTTTTGTTTTGCATTTGATAGCACTGCTCCTCAGAATTTTATTTTTTTGTGAACATATTTTAGATAAGTATCTGTTATGGAAATGCTGTTTATGGCAAACCTGCATCAGTTCTGAGGACTCTAAGGTTCAGGAGAATCAAAGCTGTGCTGTGTCAGAATTTCGGTCTTGACTTTTTTCAAGATCGTCATGGTTTTGGCTCATCTAGCTTTTTGCACTTTCCTTTGATTTTTTTCAGCTTCTGAACTAAAAAAGATCAATTTCCCTTCTTTGAGGATTCATGTTTCCCTTGATGCTGTCTTTAAACACCTTTGCCTTTCCCTTTACTCATAGAATATTTGCCTGGCTCTACACTGCCTCTTCCTATTCTGTGAATATTTAATATTCTCACTACTGAGGAAATTTTCCCTAGTTGTACATATTGATTTGCCAAAAGAAGTGTGTCTGGACTCTCAGTGGAAGTGAGTGCACAGTAGCCTACCTCTCAGATTCAAGATAGTGGGGCAGAGATGACTTTATCCATTTATGGGAAACAGTTTGTTATGGAGTGCCAGCCTGGCATTGTTTTAGAAAAGCAAAGCCAAAGCAAGCATTGTTTTTGTCATCTAGGGTTGGTGGTGAAGGAAGAAAGGCATTTGAAGAGAGGCATCTGATAGAAATATCCATGCAAGGACTGCCCACATGTCTGATGTCCTGATAGTAGTTGGAGGCTTCTTTTTCTGACATCCTTTTATAGAATAGGCAAAGACAGCTTGACACTTTGATGTTATAATTTAATGAAGCTGAAACATGAAGATGCAAGGGCCTATCGGAGTGATTATCCTATCCTGCAATCCATAAATACAGTTCCTCAAACTGTGGCGACTCCCACCATAAAATTATTTTCACTGTTACTTCATGACTGTAATTATGCTACAGTTATGAATCATAATGTAAATACCTAATAAGCAACCCCAAAAAGGTCATGGCCCACAGGCTGAGAACCATTGCCCTATGAGATGTAGTAAATACATTGCATTTATAGTAGATAGTTATTCTGCTTTCACTGACTGTGGGGAACATAGACAGCTGGTATTTTTATTCTTTGTATTTCATGCACGTATATTATGCAGTTCAGTTCTTCACATCCTTCTCTCATGACTCTATCTCAACTCCCTCCTTCTTCCCAGACCATCTTCTTCTTCAGTGTTCTTTCTCTCTGTGTGACCCACTAATTTAAATAGGGTTGCCTGCATGACTATAGGTGGGAGGTTATATACTTGAACAAAAGCAACTTCCTGGTGACACTAGTCAAGAATGTGACATTCCTTCCTTCAGCCACTGCTAGCTGTCAACAGTCCTTCAGGGAATGGAGGAAGCTCGGGAGCCCTTCCTCCTTCGGTCATGACTGATAGGTCTTGTGCAGATAACCACAACATTAGTGAATTCATGAATGCATCAGCTGTGTCATTTCCAGAAGGCAGTTCCACAGTCACCCTGCATTTTGACATCTGTTGATGTAGGTGGGTCTTCTATCTATCTGTTGCTTTCATTGGTTAATTAATAAAGAAACTGGTTGGCCTGATTGCAGTCCAGGGAAACAATAGGCTTTTTCTGTGAAGTTTGATAGCTGCACCTGTCTCTTATAAATATAAATATTTAAGACAGTTTTATGCTGTGTTCATTTAGCAAAACCATGGTAGGAGGTTCCTTTCTGGGTCTGCTCATCCACTGAGCCAGGCTCTTGATGAGATGACTTCCTGGGTGTTACTCCTTTGTTGTGGTTAGCTTATTTTTGAGATTGTAATTTAATTACATTTCTCCCTTCCCTTTCCCCGCTCCAAACCCTCTCATATGCCCCTCCCCTCTCTCCTTCAAATACATGGTCTTTCTTATTAAGGGCTCTTCTTTTAGGTCTTCATTGGCTTATGAGCCAAAGAAGACAAACAGACTATAGGCAATGTACAGACTAAAATAAAGAGCGGAGGAGACATCTGGTTGTTCTTCATGTAATGTGCTGACACATTTTCCTGTCTCAAAAGAAAATAAAAAAGAGGCAATGTTTCCACTGGATCCACTCCTGACAGTAGGATTAGACAAAGAGGTCCATAGAGGAGAAAGGAGACTAAACAGTTCCCGGGGACTTTTCTGCCTCTCAGTTTACAGGAAACTAACTCTGCGTCAGCAACACAGAAGAGTCAGGTCTCACATGCTGTAGAGTGGAAATGGTTGCCACGTGTAACATGACACCATTTAAGCAAAGCTGTATGAATTGCTTGCAGTTTATAAAAGTTCTTCTTTGTATTCCTTACTTGATGTATGAAATATAAATATAGCATAATAAATACACAAAGGGATGCCAAGTGCGTGATTTTGAAAAATACCAGTGATCCTTTCATGAATTGGGACTGGGATAAATTTTAGTTCATTTATTAAATGTTTTTACTTAGTTTGAATTAAAATCATTCCTAAAAATACCATGTCATAACCAGACATTGTTCTACTTTATTAATACATAAAATAAAAAGGAACTGTGTTTAATTTTTCTTCATCAACATATATCATTTTGAACAATTGAGAATAAGACAACAGCACAGTGACATAAAGAGATGAAGCAATAGAACAATAATAATTTTTAAAAGGAAAAATATTTCAATACAATGGAAGAATGTTTAAAAATTAAACAGCTGAGATGTATGATTCTGGAAGATGGAGCCTAAAACCCAAATAGTTGACAGCCAGGGCAAGCGCCTCTTTATGAAGGTTTTATGTGTTTGATTATTTTAGGGCTTTCTTCTAAATGATGTTTAAGGTTTTGTTGGTATTTAGTTTTGCATCCCAGCCCTTGATAAACAGAGGTGAGATGGAGAAAGCCTGAATACCGACATTTTTATGATGTGATCTCCAAGGTTGATTTAAGTGATATAAAAGCACAGAGGGAAACCTGATATGCTCTTTTACAACAGGGCAGAAAATGAAAAGCTTAAATTAAAACAAAGAATATAAGAAACTTATCTATAAGTGAATTGCATATTGAATAATTTCTCCAGGGCAGGAACAAGCTCTCAGCATTAAAATTGTATGTAAGGTAGATGCTCTATTTATAAAACAAACATTCTGGGAGAAACACTTTTAAACAAAATGTTTGTGCTTATATCCTCAGGCACAATCTGTGTCTGTGTGTCAGTG
Organism: Microtus oregoni; assembly: GCF_018167655.1. NCBI lineage: Eukaryota > Metazoa > Chordata > Mammalia > Rodentia > Cricetidae > Microtus > Microtus oregoni. The sequence continues at coordinate 35,824,358 of NW_024543060.1, read as the reverse complement.
CATATATAGTAGCCCTCTATTCATACATGAATCTCACAGCTTGTCTATAAGCAACTTTGCAGTGTGTTTAAAAGCTTCCCGAAGCCCTAGTCTCATCATCCACAGAATTAATAAATGAAATAATGTAGCTTACTTAGAAATAACAACTTGACTGAAATTTCAGTTGTCTACACAATGGCTTTCAACCTTGCTAATGTTGCAACCCTTTAATTCAGTACCTCATGTTGTGCTGATTTCCCAACCATAAAATTATTTTTTGCTACTAAATAACTATAATTTTGCTACTGTTATGAATCATACTATAAATATCTGATATGCAGGATATCTGATATATAACTCCTGTTGGAGGGTCATGACCCACAGGTTGAGAACCACTGCCCTAGAGACCTGAGATAGTCTCTAACCAAAACCTGAGGCATCTTATTCCTCTGCTCACTGCAAGAAAGACTTAAAAAAACTGACATAAATAATTGTGAAAAAAGTAATTTCTCAGATTTTAAACACAAAATTCTTTATCACTGCCGCTCACTGTGCCCCCCTTATCACATTGTTACCCTTCAATGAACCACACATATAACCCCAAAACTTTAGACATTGGTAAAGGTAATAACTTCAGAACTTCAAAAGGCATCCCATATTTTTAACACTTGGTTTTATGGAGCAGATTTTTACTATTCTAAATGCTTACATATGTATGATTATTAGAGACCAGTCTCTCACCCCTAGCCTCACCCTTCGCAGTGAAACTGGGCTGTGAATACAAACTTCTAAAACCTCCCTGAGCACAGGTTCTGAAATTATAGACTTCTGCTCCTCTTCTTGGGAACTAAAGTAGTTTTAACATTATGTACGTGGCCATAGTCAGTAAGGTACAGTTTTTAGATTCCTTTTGAGGACTCTCTGTCTAAAGTAATCTGGAACAGGAGGATTTTGCAAGTTGCTATACTAACAGTTCATCTAAAGGGTTCCAACTATCCTTTTTGTGTCTGCATCTGTGTCTGTAGCTGCATCTGTATCTCTGTCTGCATCTGCCTCTGTATCTGCACCTGTATCTGTATCTGCGTCTGTATCTATATCTGCATCTGTACCGTACCTGTACCGGTATCTGCATCTGCATCTGTATCTGTATCTGTATCTGTACCTGTACCTGTATCTGTATCTGTATCTGTATTCAAACTTGTATCTATCTGTATCTGCATCCAAACCTGTATCTGTATCTATCTCCATCTGTATCTATATCTGCATCTGTATCTGTATCCAAACCTGTATCTGTATCTCCACCTGTATCTATCTGTATCTGCATCCACATCTGTATCTGTATCTCCATCTGTATCTATATCTGCATCTGTATCTGTATCCAAACCTGTATCTGTATCTCCACCTGTATCTATCTGTATCTGCATCCACATCTGCATCTGTATCTTCACCTGTGTCTGTACCTGCACCTGTATCTCCATCTGTATCTGTACTTGCGTTTATAATTGTATTTATATTTATTTGTGTGCATCATTATGCCATGGTTATATATGTGTATATATTCTGTGTGTGCGCATCTACAGACATATTTGTACTTTTCTCACACACAGTTTTTGTATCTGTACAATCTATTATATACATTGCATCTTAGCAGCTTCTCCTCAGTTTAACTCTCAATAGGCACTGAGGATGCAAAACACATTTTTTTCTTTAAACTGGATCTTAGTCTGGTCAACAAAATAGAAACTGATAGATGCATTAATAAATGCCAATAATTACACTGTGAAGTTAGAATGTTTCTCTGAACACTATCAACTACTTGCAGCACAAAGGTTTACCTCTGTTGAGTGAAGGGTGTTAACAAGCAAGTTCCATTAAACCAGTTATGGGTCAAGGAAAGACATATCAGTTAATGGACAGGCAGTAATTACAACTCTACCCTGTAAATGGTGGAACACTGTGGAGCTGTAAAGAAAATGCTTGTGAAGTGACTTTTTATCATTATATTGATCCAACATTTAAGCATTTCTGCTTCTTGTATAGCCTTCTACTCCTGTCAAGTGTATGTTATGCCTCGAAAAAGTCTCTTTCCTTTTCCTTTTCTTATAAGTTTATGGAGGTAGCTCATCAAACAGCTGTCTATGCTAATCAAAAGCGTTACTGCTCTCCAGAATACAGACAATTTATAGGAAAACTGAATTGTAGAGGCAATTTAGCTTAAGCCTGCACACACAAAAGAATGTTTTGTTTTTCATCAAAATTCAGTAAAAGGGAATCTTGAATTGAGTTCCCTGTGACTGTGCAAAAGAAAACTTGTAGACTTGAGGAAATCAGTTCAAGTGTAAGGAAAAAAACATACATGTAGAAAATGTTCTCTGAAGCTGAGAATAACACAGTCTAACTGTCTTGAGGATAGAATAGAAGGTTTTTGTTGTTGTTGCTTGTTGTTTGGTGTTCTTTTTAAAAAAAAATTGTTCAGTTTCTATGGCCAATGAAAGTAAGTATAGTTTATTTTGGTGTTTTTCTAAATACTCAATTTCTTTATTCACCTTTTATTATTTTTATTGTGGTATATGTTTTTCTCTGCTCCACTTCCTTCCTCACCCCTCTCCTTCTACCGTTTCCCAGGGTTCCCATACTCCCAGTGCTCCCAATTTACTCAGGAGATCCTGTCTTTTTCTACTTTCCATGTAGATTAGATACATGTATGTCTCTCTTATGGTTCTCTTTGTTGTCTAGGTTCTCTGGGATTGTGAACTGTAGATTGTTTTTTTTTTTTTGCTTTATGTCTAAATGCCACTTATGAGTGTGTACATATGATATTTGTTTTTTCTGGGTCTCAGTTACCACACATGATATGATGTTTTCTAGATCCATCCATTTGCCTGAAAATTTCAAGATGTCATTTTTTTCTGCTGTGTAGTACTCTATTGTGTAAATGTACCACATCTTCCCTATCTATTCTTCGGTCAAAGGGTATTTAGGTTGTTTCCAGGTTCTGGCTATGACAAAAAATGCCACTATAAATATAGTTGAGCACATGTCCTTGTGGTACAATTGCGTATATACCTAAAAGTGATATTGCTGGGTCTTGAGGTAGGTCATATCATAATTTTCTGAGAAATTGCCATACTGATATCCAAAGTGGCTGTACCAGTTTGCACTCCCACATGCAATGTAGGAATGTTGCCTTTACCCGACAACCTCTCCAGCATAAGTTGTCATCAGTGTTTTTTATCTCAGCCATTCTTACAGATGGAAGATGAAATTTCAGAGTTGTTATGATTAAGCATTTCCTTGAGTGTCTTTCCGTCATTTTAGATTCCTCTGTTGAGAATTTTCTGTTTAGACTTGTGCAAGAAATTGGTCATCAAAAGTACAGACTTTTATACTCAATTTTCAATACACAATTTTCCATTTGATTAACATAGAAATGTTGCAGGTGATGCACTACTTTATTTTATAGTCTTAACTGCTAATACGAATGGCTCCTTCAATTAGTTTCTTATGTGCATGCATTCATTGATAACAACACTGTTTGGTTGGACAGGCAGTCATCAATGACTTACCAAAAAACAAAACAAACAAATGAAAAAATAAACAAATTCACAGAACAGCGGATTATATTTTCTTATATTAGTGTGAGTATTGTCCTCACTTGAACTAGTTGTGTGGGGACCCACTGAGTAATTCACAGGGTTTGTCCAGATATTTTTGGGTTGACTGCAAATTAAAACCTTATTTGTTTATGAACTCAGAAAGTACCTCTCCACAGGGATTCCAAGAAAACAGTTTTTAGAAACTTGAAATACATAGAAGATGAAACCATGAAATTTGAGGGATTCAGGGCTTCTAGATACCAAGAAAAAATCGTTTTATCCTCACACTTTAGACAAGTATTCTACAAAAGACGTTTACATTAATACACCCACACCCAGACTGGAATTAACCATGTTTTAACCCATATACTGAAACAAATTACTTTACATAAGAAATTTCTTTTCATTTTAAAGGATCACAAAGAATGACCATGTAACCCTCTTATTCTGACATTTCAGGCCCTTGTGAGGATTACTTATGGAGCACATAGTAAATTCATCTGCACTGATGACTACAATATTTATCCATGACAACATGGATATCCAAGCCCAGATTTTGATGTAGAGTGCTTGAAGGTCATATTTACTAATATAGATCATGTTTATAGGCCATAAAGAAAGGCAAGAATGAAGATGGGTGTAATTGAGACAGGCTTGTCTTGTGACTGATCACGGAATGTAATCTGAGTAAGGCAGGAACTAAAAATATGAGGAGAAACATGAACAATTAAAACCACAGAAGTGATAGTTTGAAGGTAGGTACTGGGAAAACCAATGTTCTGTGTTACTCAGAGATGTGTTTTAATCATTCTGACTTCTGTTGAATTGTGATCTTGAGAATATAAATGCAAAGGTTTTTAAGCTATGTTAGAATGTTTCTTTTAAGAACTGTTTATTCCATTGAAAACTGCAATCCAGTTGTGGAGGTTTACAATGTGTTTGCAAAAGTCTTAAATACTCCTTTAGATGGATGGGACTAATTATCCTCCCTGGAATCTGAGCTGCACTTAGTGACTTTCAGATAATGAGCACAATGTGGTAGAAGGGAGAGTGTGATTCTGCAGACTGCAGTCTGAATAAGTGTGCCAACAGTATCTGTCTGTCTGTCACCTATCTATCTGCTTGCCTGCCTGCCTGCCTGCCTGCCTGCCTGCCTGTCTGTCTATGTCTATCTAGGTATCTATCTGTCATCTATGTGTCATTTGATCTATTTCTACCTTTCTCCCTCTCCCTATCCCATCTGTCCATACACTGGAGAATATTCGCTACCATGCTATTTAGACATGCAAGCAGCCCCAACAGGTTCCTACAGTGAATCCATGAAAGAATGGAGCCTCCCCCCCAAGACAGCCACAGAAAAGGGATATTTGAGGATAATGAGTGAGCATTGTGGAGAGTGAGAAGAACCTGCAGCTCCTGTCACACTATCAGATGACTGTCGTCTTGGTCACTATCCACCTGTATGTGAGATTCTATACCAGAAACGCTCACTAACTCCAGATTCCTTGCTTTTGGAAACTGCAAGGAAGCACATTTCTTGCTATGCTCCGCTAAGTTTTAAGGTAATTCATTATGTAAAAATAGACACTATTACACCACATGTTTGTCATGGAAGCTTGATCACACTGAAATAAATTTACCGTCACTATAATCTTATAAATCTCATCAAATTATGTTAAGCAATAAAATGACTGCAAAGACAATCTTAAACGCAATAGCATGCAACATTTATTTTTGTGAAACTACTTTGCAAGTAAAAATATATTACTATTAATTAATTAAAATGTACAAACTCTCCCAATGGGGGAGAAAGGACGTGAAATGAGCATCATTTCCTGGCTAGGGCAGATATAAACTATGGTCTATGGAGACATATCTACGGCACATGCAGGCTTGTTCTGTGTGATTTCAACAGAGTGTACAACGCAGTGTTACCATATAAGGCATAGCCAAAACAGCATGAAAGCAGATCAGGAATCCTCTGTTAAATACGCAGTACATAATTCCTGGTTTTGGTGCTCATCATAAGGAGCTCTGTTACTAACGAGTCATGGTGATTGACTTCCCATACATATAAGCAGCTAGAATGCTGTAGGTGAGAACAATGGTTATTTTGTATGTCTGAGAGAACTTCACCTTTACAGCAAAAAGAGCTGTCTGATTAGGTTTGTGAGTGGCCCTGATATTCACCAGCCATGCTGCTACTGATGCCCAAGTCTCCTCAATGAAAGGTGGTTGGGAGGTCAACTGTTAGCAACATCAAATGAACCACTTACTAAATAAAGATGTCTTTCTTTGCCAGTCATTCAGTTTCCTGATCCCAGAAGAGTGATTCAGGAAAAAAGGAAGAAAATGAATGAAACATAGATGATGGAGAGAAAATAAAGACAAAGGAAGGAGGAACAGAGGTGGATGTTGATGTTCTCTGTAGACACTTGACTAGAAAATAGAAGCCAATTTAATGAGCATTCCACAAATCTTAGGAAGAGAACTTTTGTTCTTTCATCATCAACCAAGCCTCAGAGTATTCTCGTGAATCTCATGGGTTATATCAAAAACAGTGGTCAACCTTACCAAATGTTTTCATCATAGTTGTAAAGCTGGCAGTACCATATTTATCCATTTCCACATAGTAAACCTTTTCCAACCTGCACGTTTTCTTTCTCCTTTGAAGTCATGAATGATGCAAACAGTAAAAGGCTGATGTTCACCAAGTCCCCAGGTAAGATACCTTCCCTTTCTGACTTCACATCCTTATATAAAACAGTGCCGTGTGGAGTCTAAGATGGGGTCTGGGCCAGTCAATTCTGAATTATTCTGGTATGGTACTCTAAACCCATCTGCTACAATCTAAGTCTGATACAGACATTCTTTTTTTTTTTGTCTGGATTTACAAAAGTACATACAGTATTTAGCGTTTGGTAACATTTCTCTTACAGACATTCTTAAACTGAAATGTCCTCTGTCCAGAACAGAGTCCTATATTCTGCATTTCTAACCAGTTTTGGGAAGCACAGTTTGTGTATTCATTAGGGTTTCTATTGCTACAAAGAGACACCATAGCCACTGTAACTTCTATAAAGGAAAACATTTAGTTAGGGCTAGCTTACAGTTCAGAAGTTTAGTCCATTATCATCATGGACAGTGGTATGCAGGTAGACATGGTGCTGGAGAAGGAGCTGAGAGTTCTACATCTTGAACCACAGGCAACAAGAAGTGAGCCATCTTTATGGTCTAAACTCAGCTGGCCTGGAACTCATTCTGTAAATTAGGCTAGCCTCAAACTTGTTGCCTCTGCCTCCAGAGTGCTGAGATTAAAGGTGTGTACCGCTATACCTGGACCTAAATTAAAGAACCTAAGCTGTTCTTTAATTTCTTTTCACAATTTGAAAGTTCAGATGAGTGATATCTTGCCTTGAGGACACGACTTCCTTTGTTCCATTTCTTAATCTGCTTGTCTTCCTTAAACATGGGACTTAGCCTCACTTCCTGGTGCCCCTTTTGTCCTAAGTCTGTACATTTTGTATTTTTACTTTCTTAGTTTGCACATTTTCATTATAAATCTTAGTAAATTTGAATACTAGTAACAACAACATGATAGAGTCTATACTAGGCTGTTTTGAGATTTCCTTTGCCAATGTAAATTAAGCCAAAATGGTTCATTTTAGCCTCCCACAGACTTTTCAGATAAGGCAGTCACACTCTTCACCAAAATATCACAAGAATAATCTCTAGGCAATGGACTAAAACTCTTCTCCTTTAAATGCATTTGTGCAAGGCATCCACAGTTCCCCCACAGGCCCCTCAGCACCATTGTCTTCCATGCTCCTATTAGTATGAACCATTAATTATCACTTAAAGCATACTACTGCTTCCCTAATCCAAACTCCCAAAGCCCTAATTCCTCCAAACAAAAACATACTCAGGCCTATCACAACAATACTCCAGTCTTTGGTACCACTTTCTGTCTTAGGATTTCTGCTGTTGTGAAGAGACTCTATGGTCACAGCTACTCTTATAAAAAAAAAATAACATTTAATTGGCACTAGCTTACAGTTCAGAGGTTTAGTCCATTATCATCATGGAGGGTGTCATACAGACAGACAAGGTGCTAAAGAAGGAACTGAGTTTTATATCTTGATCTGCAGGTAACAGGAAGTAAACTGTCTCACGGGCATGGCTTTGGCATATATGGGACCTCAAAACCGCCTTCACAGTGACACACTTTTTCTAACATGGCCATACATATTGTAACAAGGCACAGCTCCTAATAGTGCCACTTTCTATAGGCCAAGCATTCAAACACATGAGTCTATTAGTACCATACCTATTCAAACCACCAGAATTTGTTTATTTTATAGTCATTTACTAACATGTATTAGGTACTGAGTTACAAACCTTCTTCTCCTCCTTTTCCTCTTCCTTCTCCATCTTCTTTTCCTCCTCCTCTTTTTCCTTTCTGCCCCTCTTTCAACAACTAGAAAAATTTACTTATTTTATTTTTCTTGACAATGTATTACCTAAACAACATGTTCTTCACACTAAATGTATACTATTTGAGAATACTATTCTAATAGCAATAATTCATTGATCAGAGATATTGTACATGGAACCATGTTGAAGGAACACAACATTAATTATGATAACTGAAATTCAGAAAATAGGGTGATGTTGCCAGAACTGATAAAAGAGTTCTGCTCTATTGTATAGTCAAGACCAGCTGTCCTGGGTAAGCAATATTTGCAACAGGCACCGAATTGATTAGAAGAAGGAAGGGAAGGTAGACAATGAAAGCCAAGGGAAACATACGCAAAAGGATGAGATGGAATGAGTTTGACATGGGAGAGGAACTCAGTGGTCAATGGTGTGGAATTAGATGCCTTGGGGAAAGAAAATATTGGTTAAGTGATGTGGTACTTCATATGTCAAGATAAAGGATTTAGAAAGTATTGAATTTATTCTCTTTGCTACAAGACAGTGAACACCAGGAGTTTCAGTGGAAGAATTGATACCATTCGACTTATGCTATTGAGAGTGGTCTGTGAACAAATGATCCTCACCACATGATAGGAATGCAAAGGTAGAGAGAGAACAGCTATATGGCTGTTGTGCCTGTACATGACAGCAAAAGCAGTAAGGGGAAAACATGAAAAGGAGTAGCCAATTTGAGCATATTCTAGAGGTTCCCATAAAATGTTCTTGAGAATCAAATAAAGAGAAAGATACTAGATATGATTTCTAAAGAATAGCCACAACAACTAGGTAAATGACATACTTGCTTAGATGAGAAAGCTAAGTTAGAGAACATATTTGGGAGGAATGGATTCCCAATAGAACATGGGAGATGGAAATTACAGCTGTTATCCTACCTACCTTGAGGTGCCCATTGAACAATGTAATAGAGATTTCCAGTAAGACATGGGCTGTGGTGGTTTGAATTGCATGCCCCCCATATGCTTTGGCATTTGAATAATTGGGTCCCCAGTTTGTAGCATGATTTGGGGAGGCTTAAGAGGCAGGGGTTGTTGGAGGAAGCATATCTCTAAGAGCATACATGGAGGTTTCATGCTGTGCCCAGATAATCCTCTCTGCTTAAGGCAGGTTATTTGAAATGTGAATTCTTAGATATTTCTACCTCCACACCTACTGACTGCCATGCTTCTCTACCACGATGGTGATGAAATCCCATTCCTGTGCAACTGTAAACAGTAATAAATTCTTCTTCCTGTAAATTGGTCATGATGTCTCATCACAGCAACAGAATAGTAACTAAACTGCTCACTTATGGGACTTTTAGGTCAAAGGCCAAAAAGAAATTTTATGGTTAACATTGAAGAAATGGTACAACTTCCAGGGGTCAGGGATAGTAAAGAGGTTGTCAGGGAACACTCAAAGCATTGAACATTTGCCTTCATTATCCATGTAAATCCCCTCTATGTGACTAATTTAGATGTACAGGCAGTGACTCTGGGGAAATAAGTAGCGTGGCTTGCAGTTTGTAACTGAGCAGAGCAAGGATTTAATGTCTTACATCACAAAGGTCACAAAGTTATGCAGTCATAGGCACTATGCTGCAGTGCCATCAATATGAAGGCTAAGGATTAAATTTCAAGTCTTTTTTTAATATCATCAATCAAATTAAAAAATGTTTAAAAGTATAACTGGAAACACAGACTACTGAACTAAGCAGTGCACAAAGCATATTTTACTTAATCCCTGATAAGCCTATGCTGCAAGAAGAACTGTGTCTTTAGATAAGATTTACCTTAAGAATGTGGTAAGTGCTAAAGCCATGATTGCAGTTATCTTAAAATAACTCACTCAATTAGCTCTGAGTGTGTGCGGCGGGGGCAGGGAGTAGGGATGGGATCACTGCGTGAATGATGCATAGCTCTTAGCATGCTAACAAGGGCTATAAAGCAGGAATGGGTGATGTCAGCACACACGCACACCATCGCACAGATGCTGTTTGCAAAGTGAAAGAAAAATATTACCAGGCAAGCATCAGGACGGCTGAAGCAGAGTTTTAACACTGCCAAAAACCTAAAGAATAATCAGGATGAAAGGAAGAAATGAACCGAGGATCATATCTGACTGCAAAAAACTGAAGACTTTAAATGATCTATTCAAACATTTTAAAAATATCAAAAATGAAATGCTAAATTTAATCATATAAGTGAGTACCTCAGATAAAATTCAGATACATGTCATCATTTGTCCACCATGTTCATACAAAGCAAAGGAAACTAGATTTCTCCATTTTATTTTGTGAGTATATTCACTGGTTCTCCTAACCCAAGGTCAAAGCAGAAAAAAAAAAATCTCATTTGTTCATTGATTCCGGGCAGAAGCCCTGAGTTCCAACATCTGCTACACTTGGACCAGGGATGTAACCAAGCATCACTTTCCATGTATAAAGAGTACAATAGTGATACACATGTGTGTTATAAGGATGAAGGAGGCTAATACAAGGGATGGATACATAGCAAACCACTAGGCGTACAACAGTTATTGTAGATCCTGCCCTGGATAGTATATGGAGCAGCGCAAAGAAAATAAAATCCACATCCAATGTGAAGTAGAATAATACAAAAAGTCAATTCAAGGCTGAGAAATGACTCAGTCAGTAAAGTGTTTGACATGTAACTGTGGAGTTCTCTCTAAATTTGCATCCCCAGAACCCACACAAAGCTAGACATGGTAGTGTGTGAATTTTGTGTAATTTTAGCAACCCAACAGCAACATGGGAGTCAAAGACAAAAGAACCCTTGGAAGCTCACGGACCAACTAGTTTGGGGAACACAAAAGCTACCAAGGGACCCTGATTCAAATTAGGTTAAAGGTCAAGACTAACAGTTTGTACTCTGATCACTCTAGGAGCTCCAGGATATTCACATGCCCACACTTATACAGGAGAGCGGTGGGAGGAGAAAGAGGAGGAGGAGAGAGACAGACAGAGAGACAGAGAGAGAAGGAGGAGGAGGAGAGAGAGAGAGAAAGATTTTTAAATGAATGCAAAATAAGATCAAAGTAGAAAGAGTAGAGGAATTCAGGAAAGGAAGCAGCACTGTCTTTGTTTCTTAAAAAAGGCAGCAGGGGTTCAGGAAAAATACTAATTCCCAGATGGGACCTGATTTCTAATTTCCAGTTGGGAGAATGGTAATTTGGGGATTCCTCTTGTGGAAATCTCTTCACATGTTTTTGGTCTATCATACTTGATATTATTTCTTCAATTGTTGGGAGACTATAGACATCTTTTTAGTAAAATTCATCGGAAGAAAACATTGATTATATCAGTTACTATAATATATTTTGGGAAATAAAACATTTTACTCATGAAATGTGCTTTTCCTTTTGTTTATATTTTTTAACATTTTATCACATTTTCTTTCAAGTCAAGTCATTGTATCCATGTAGACTGCGTATGCTTGTGTACATTATTACCATTTATAATTACTTCCTAGACTAATTTTTTCATCTCCTATCACGAACAAATATGCCCAGAATGATTCACCTCATTATACTGCTCAGGATTTCCTGACAACCACAAAAGAAGGCCTAGTGGCTGCTAAGAAATCACGAGCGAAACTGCATCACTAGAAACTCGATCTGGAGTTCGCATTTTTCCAAGCATCTTTTGATTTTGCACGCTTTATTTCTCCTCAGCTGATTCCTTAAGGACAACATCGCTAACAGTTCCTACAATGCTCTAATGCATTTGTTTCTGAGGCAGTCTTGACATATTTACGCAAGACTGCATGCAACATATTGGATTCAGAATTAAAGTTTTCAATATAAGGGAAGATGTATCGCCACAGTCACACTGAATTCCTTCAACAGCCAACAAATCCATTACCATATTTTCAAGCCACAGAAGGTTAAAATTAGAACAAATTGAGTAAATCTTAAAGACAAACAAGATTTTTGTTGTTGTTTGACTCAGATTGATAAATGTTTTGTTCTCATCTGCTGGTATAGCTGAGTGGGTCTCAGATTTATAGTATGTGAGAGTCACTGCATATTCCTGGTGGTATAAAGGATTGTCCTGGTTTTAGAGTAATGGCTCCTCTTTGTTCTTTCCCATCCCCATCCACATCCTTTGAACACAAGATTTTCTTGCACCTTGACTTGAGGGTGATTTGTTGCTGCTGGTGGTCATTAGACATAGGGTGCATTCCTGTGTCATGCCTGTTAAATTCTCAACCCATTTAATAATTCCACCCATGTGAAACTGGTATAGGCTCAGGCTAGGAGAAGCTTTCCTATCACTGAACTTGATCGCCTTTTCATCCAACTCCTGACAAGAGATTCCTGCTTTACCCCCAGGCTCCATCTGTGTGATGCCTTTCAGAGCCGACACTGGGTGTTCACCCATTCTGTTGTTAGTGCCTACAGAAAGACCACTGGGATAGTTCTGTTGGCTGAGCTTTGACATCCTTGCTTTTCCATTTGACTTAAAAGTCCACATTTCTGCCTTCTCATGTCTGGGAGCTCTCAGAAAGGGGAAAATGTTTAAAAAGCTGTATTGTCCAGTTCATAAGTTAAACGTAGCTAATATCTGGATAAGGAGATGCTCTGTCAGCAGGATCAATCATGCTTGTGTTCTAGTTTTGACCAGACTCTGGTATCTGTTTAGATAAGCGACTGGGAGAAATAACCAACCTTCACCTTGGTGTCTTCATCTAAAGGAAGTTGCGGTGATGATTGACAATGGCCCTGTATGGGGAGTTGCCAGTAGTGATCAGGGTTACACAACTTTATTCTCCAGCATCAATAAAGTTTCATGTACCCCTCATTTTAGGCTATAAAAAAAACAGGTGAAGATGGAAGAGAGGGTCTTCTTCTTTTTTTTCAGAATTCTTTAATTGGAGTATAAGTTGAATAAGAATCCAGTTGGATTCTAACTGGAAAAAGTTAAATTTGTTTTTTGACATGTACAAAATTAGCCACATCCTGTTTTCTAAAAGTATTTTCTCTAGTGATATATTGAATCTTCTGGGTGTAAGACAAGAGAATAGAATTGTATTAACTGCAAAAAGACAAGGGGTGATTTCAACTGATACATCCAATCTAATCAGAGAAAGACAATTTGGGGGAAATAAAAGAAGTGTACATGGGATTCATTTTCAGATTCTGATTTTAATAGAAAAAGAAGTGGAGAAATGTAATTTATAGCTAAAGCTAATTTCAGAAGTGGTCATGTTACTTTCATTGAATCTTGGATTTCTTTCAGAACATTCTGATATTTTATTTCTTCATGCTTTAGTGCTCAGAAACTTACATCCTGGCTCATTAGAAATTGATACTTGCAATGAATATATATTAAATACATTCATTTTCATTAATATATTCATTCATATATATTAAATAAGTTTTCAGTGTAGGGAGAAAAGTTAAAAATGCTGTGCACTAGCTGGGCAGTGGTGGTACACACCTTTAATCCCAGCACTTGGGAGGCAGAGGCGGGCGGATCTCTGTGAGTTCGAGGCCAACCTGGTCTACAGAGTGAATTACAGGATAGCCAGGGCTACCCAGAGAAACCCTGTCTCAAAAAATTAAACAAAACAAAATACTGTGCACTAAGGCATCTTTTTTAAACTGCAAATTAAATTATTAGTTTATCCTTCTTTCTGTGCAGACTGCGACAAATGTCATGATGGAGGTGCATAAATAGACACACAGCAAGTTGTCGTTATTCAGACAGAGAAGCAGAGTAAGAAGGAATCAAGCACACTTCTTAACAAAACCCATGCAGGCAGATGCCCATGGGGTGTAATTGGATGATGAGAATTTCCTTCCTTGAAACCTCCACTGAAATATTACCACTTCTTTTGGTTAACAAGCTAATCATCAAACTAACCATTCTAGATGACATTTAGCAGTAAGGAAGCGAAAAGGTTTTTCAAAAAGTCAAAAGAATAAAAACAAAGGACCTTCAAGTGCAAGGGTTCTTTTATGTCATTTATCCATCCTTTATCTGATCCTGCATTAGCTGTTGGTATCAGATTATGGTTTTCCAGGCAGAATGTTCCCAGTGAGTCCCCTTTCTTCTTTAGCAAACAAATCACTCCATTGAAGTCATCCTTAGTCGCCTTTTCCGTTGCTCTAATAAAACACTCCGAGAAAAGAAACAGGGAAGAAGAGGGTTATTTTGTTCACAGTTCCAGGGGATAAAGAAGTATGGCTAGGAAGAGAGCATGGCAGAAGTTTAATGTCCCTGACTGTCTCAGGACGCCAAACACAAACAGGAAGTAGAGTTCACCTGGAAAGCCTCCCTGCTCACCTGCAAGGGCTACTTCCTCCTAAAGGTTCCACATCCTTCCCACGCAACACTGGTAGCCTTAACCAAATGGTCAGGTTGCTGAGCCTATTTGGAGGCACCTCACATTCAAACCTTGGACGTCCCTTAGGAGGAATATCCAGCTTCTGAGGTGGTTTGTTTTTTTTTTTTTGTTTGTTTGTTTGTTTGTTTGTTTTTTATTTTATTTTTTTAAATTTATTTATTTATTAAAGATTTCTGTCTCTTCCCAGCCACCGCCTCCCATTTCCCTCCCCCTCCCCTAATTAAGCCCCCCCCCCTCAGCCCGAAAAGCAATCAGGGTTCCCTGTCCTGTGGGAAGTCCAAGGAACCCCCCACCTCCATCCAGGTCTAGTAAGCTGAGCATCCAAACTGCCTAGGCTCCCACAAAGCCAGTACATGCAGTAGGATCAAAAACCCATTGCCATTGTTCTTGAGTTCTCAGTAGTCCTCATTGTCCGCTATGTTCAGCTAGTCCGGATTTATCCCAGGCTTTTCCAGACCCAGGCCAGCTGGTCTTGGTGAGTTCCCAGTAGAACATCCCCATTGTCTCAGTGTGTGGGTGCACCCCTCATGGTCCTGAGTTCCTTGCTCATGCTCTCTCTCCTTCTGCTCCTGATTTGGACCTTGAGAATTCAGTCCTGTGCTCCAATGTGGGTCTCTGTCTCTGTCTCCTTTCATCGCTTGCTGAAGGTTAATATTCAGGAGGATGCCTATATGTTTTTCTTTGGGTTCTCCTTATTTAGCTTCTCTAGGATCACTAATTATAGGCTCAATGTCCTTGGTTTATGGCTAGAAACCAAATATGAGTGAATACATCCCATGTTCCTCTTTTTGTGTCTGGCTTACCTCATTCAGGATAGTGTTTTCTATTTCCATCCATTTGTATGCAAAATTCAAGAAGTCCTTGTTTCTTACTGCTGAGTAATACCCTAATATGTATATATTCCATACTTTCTTCATCCATTCTTCCATTGAAGGGCATCTAGGTTGTTTCCAGGTTCTGGCTATGACAAACAATGCTGCTATGAACATAGTAGAGCATATACTTTTGTTTTATGATAAGGCCTCTCTTGGGTATATTCCCAAGAGTGGTATTGCGGGGTCCAGGGGTAAGTTGATCCCGAATTTCCTGAGAAACCGCCACACTGCTTTCCAAAGTGGTTGCACAAGTTTGCATTCCCACCAGCAATGGATGAGTGTACCCCTTTCTCCACAACCTCTCCAACAAAGGCTATCATTGGTGTTTCTGATTTTCGCCATTCTGACAGGTGTAAGATGGTACCTTAAAGTTGTCTTGATTTGCATTTCCCTGATCGCTAAGGAAGTTGAGCATGACCTTAAGTGTCTTTTGGCCATTTGAAGTTCTTCTGTTGAGAATTCTCTGTTCAGCTCAATGCCCCATTTTATAATTGGGTTGGTTAGCCTTTTACAGTCTAGTTTCTTGAGTTCTTTATATATTTTGGAGATCAGACCTTGAAATGAGTGATTCTGGGGCTGCCCTGTTAAAGTGACATGGTTGTTACTCTAGGCGCCACCTCATCCTGAATGTGTAAAGTTGAGCAAACTAGGCTCATATTTGAGGGATTCAAATCAGTTGTCTATGAAAAGGATATAAAATTACCACCTTAGATAGTTTCTGGAGGCCAATTTTAATTAATAAGGAAGACCAAATTTAATAACGTAAGTATATAGTTGGGCAGGACTCAAAATTCAGGTGCTGATTCTGTTGATGCATTGTCTGCTCTCGTAACTTCTAATGATTAGCTTTTGTTTTTCATTAGAGCTACAAATACAAGCTTTAGTTCCTCTCTCCCGTGCTTCCCTTCATTTTGTACTCTATTTTATATAGTCTCAGTGATGTGGTACTCTCCTTCCCTGGCCCACCACTGTGTAACTATGTAGAGAAACAATGTCACTGTTTTAGCAGAGCAACTTCTGTTGAACTAACGGTAATGGTTCTAGGGATCCATTATGAGTCATGTTCCTAAGACTCCCAATCCGTCTTTATGAACCTTGACAACCTATTTCAGGATTTCGTATGGTGTTGAAGCAGGGTGGCTTTAAAATGTTCTTTTCCTGTTTCATAATACAAATATTACTTACTCAAATTCTTACCTCTATTTCATTAATAAATTTGACACAATGACCCAACGAATGAGAGTGGGCCATCTCTGAAAATGTAACTGCTTTAAATATATAAACTCATCTAAAATTGCTAAAGAGTATCATGATTTCCTTAACCTCTTATTTAGTCTATTTTATATGTTTATTGTTTTCATTTTAAACAATTTGGGGAGGTATTTTCTCTTTTCATTATCACCTATTAGCATTGGACTATCTACTCAAGAGAATTTGTGCACTCAAAGTTTAACCATTGAAAATCAAAGTTAAAATTTCCCTTTAGAATCATAGTGTTTTCCATGGGATCTAAACTTAGAATCATACCTATTTCAGATTGGCATCAAAACATAGTCCTAGTAAACTGTAGGTCAGCATGGTCATTTTGTTTATATTTATATATTTTTTGGTAGCCTGTAAGTTCATGAAGACAGAATGAATAATGTTTACCTACCTTAGTTTCCCCAGCAATTGCACAGGACCTAGAAATGTCAATGATATTCGGTGAGAATTAAGTGAGTGCTATTATTTAATAAACACTAGGTTAGCATTTGCTTGAGCTGAGCCTTGCACAAAGCTGGGGTGCTGGCATATTCTAAATACAAGTAAAGGACAGAGAAAACAACACAGGAGACAATTGTCCTTGTTAATCCTCGAGAAGCATCCCTGTCTCACTGAATCTTCAGGCTGCTACTCACAACTTGTCCAGAGCATCTCTAAATAAGTTTAGCTCAGTCCTCTTAAAGCTGCTATATAGAGCTTCCTAGGCAATGTGTTGCAGGACTTTCAGTAAAGGCCATGTCTGTCTCAAGTTCTGCTGTATTATTACTAGGGGAAAACAAAGTGTTCTGCTCCTTGTTTTTATAGATCCAGAGGTATGCCAGTTCCCTAGGGACCATAGTGTGGTAAAGGCAGTTTTTCTTGTGGAAAACAAGTGCTTTTGCTATATTTTTTCTTCCATACCATCAGGAAGATGCTGTTTTCTGTCCCTGATACTATGACACAGAGGTGGGATGATTAATGAGACAATGCTAATGAAGAACTGTCCTTTGCCCAGAGGAAAAAGGAAATATGAATAACTCACAAAAAACCTTCTCTTTGCATGCCAGAAAGTCTATTAAGAAACTGAGACCTTGCTGGAAATATTTTCTCCAACTTCAAAAATAGAGAAATAAGTTATCTCTCTAATTTTTAATTTTAATTTTAAAGTTGGGTTTACTGAGCATATTTCTTACAAAAAAAAGAGTGTGTTATGAAAGGCACAGCTACCAACAAAATGCAAGTTAAGTATTTTAATTAGCTTTTAGGTCACACAAGAATTAATGCTTATTCATGATTTATAGCTATCCCCATCTCTTTACAGAGGTAGAGACAGAATATATATATATATATATATATATATATATATATATATACACACACACACACACACACACACACACACACACACACACACATATATCTTGTAAAGGGGCTAGAGAAATGACTCAGAGCTTGAGAACTTTGTTGCTCTTGCAGGGGACCTGGATCAAGGACCCAACACTCACATGGTAATTTATAACCCTCCATAAGCCCAGTTCCAGTAGGTTTAATGCCCTCTTCCCACCTTCATAAGCACAAAGCACAAACATGCATTCATACGGTCAAAAAATTCACACATATAAAATAAAATAATATGAACAAATTTAAGTGAACAAATCTCTTAAAGAACTTTGGAAAACTCTATAATAATCTCTTCTTTAGTCATAAACTGTCCTGAATTCAATGAATCTTTGCTCTTTCCTCAAATTAGATTTAGTGGGTACATCTGTTACATAATATATTGTGATTACACATGACTGCTAAAACTGTTAGCAGAAAGATTTTCACATCCCTTGGAATGACTTCCTCACAGTGAAATATGTGAATTAGTTACAGTTGGTAAATGCTGGAGCCGCAGTAACTCATTAGAGTGATCAGATAATCATGCCTCTGATGTTTGTACTTCACATTCTGATGGAAGTAAAAGTGCCCAGGAGGAAGGCTGGGCTCAAGAGCAAACCCAAGATGTTTCTGTCCTACATTACTAAATTCAAATAAATCTAATGTGACTTCCCATGTTTACTTCTACCACATTGTCTCTTAACAATGTGAATGTCTGGTATAATATATGTTATACACAATAATTATGCCATTTTATTATACATGCCTATCTCTAGATACACGATGATGTGGGAGTGATTTCTTATTAATAAAGAAACTGCCTAGACCCATTTGATAGGCCAACCCTTAGGTAGGCAGAGTAAACAGAACGGGATGCTGGGAGAAAGAAGCTGAGTTAGGGAGTCGCCATGATTCTCCCACTCCAGACAGACGCAGGTTAAGATCATTCCTGGTAAGCCAGCTCATTTTTAAAATGTAATGTATAATTAGGAAATATAGGTTGTTGATGGATAATCATAATAGTCAAGTTTGTAGTCATGTTACTTAGATTTTCTAGATATATAGAGATATATTTCAGATAGGCATTCTTCATATCTCTCAAAGGCTACAGAATATGGCATTTAAAATATTTTAATAACTTAGGACTTTTCATGACAATGAGACACGTCTGCTCCTGGCAGCACCAATCTACTTCGAGAGGAAGATGGGCATCGAAGAGGATCCTTATGGAGTTTGATAGCCATTTGGGCAAGAAACTGCTCTTGCCTGGACTGTTGCATAAAACGGACACAGAGAACCCGCAGAGAGAGGACTGCTGAACTTGCCTAAAGGTGAGATGGTCTTTCGGGGTTCATGACTCATGAAAGAGTCTGCGAGACATTCTGCAGGACACAGCAGATAGTGACTGAACTGTCTTTGGAATTTCCTGCTTCATGGAAATGTCTGCTGGATACTTTGGGCCTGAAGGCTGAAGATGGATGCCCCAAAGGTACAAAAGAACTTTGGGTGACTGTCCAGGCAGCAAGATGTCTCTGTCATTTCTAGAGTTTTCTTATTTCTTGTTTACTTAGGTAGTATTATATCCTTCTGGAGTCTTTGATGGAGTTGAAGAATGAATAGATAGTTATAGTTTTCCTTAGTTATGATAAAAGATATAAATATTGTAAATGTAATTCTTGCTTGATAACTGTTTTGCTATATGTAATTTTACTATGTTAAAGTTAAAGCCTTTCTTTTTTGTTTAAACAGAAAAAGGGGAAATGATGTGGGAGTGATTTCTTATTAATAAAGAAACTGCCTAGACCCATTTGATAGGCCAACCCTTAGGTAGGCAGAGTAAACAGAACGGAATGCTGGGAGAAAGAAGCTGAGTCAGGGAGTCGCCATGATTCTCCCACTCCAGACAGACGCAGGTTAAGATCATTCCTGGTAAGCCAGCTCTTGGGCTACACAGATTAATAGAAATGGGTTAGATCAATATGTAAAAGCTAGCCAATAAGAAACTGAAACTAATGGGTCAGGCAGTGTTTAAAAGAATACAGTTTCCGTGTAATTATTTCGGGTAAAGCTAGCTGGGTGGCGGGACACAGCCCGCCGATCCGTACTTCAACAACACGATGTATTAGATAGATATAAGACTATAAGAGCTAGAGTAGGTGATAGACAATCTTACAAACTTTTGAATAACATACTAAAGAATAAATTAATTAAAGTACTTCAGAAGGGAGAAGAAGGAGAGAGAGAGAGAGAGAGAGAGAGAGAGAGAGAGACGACAGTGCAAACACAAAAGCATTTACTACATAATTCCATGACTTAAGAAGCATCCCAAGAAGTTACAGCAACTGTAGAAACAGATGTGACCACAAAATTTGCCTTCTCCATTCAAGAAACCTGCCAACTCACCATGGCTGGGGTCATTTGTTCCTGGTTTGTTTCTTTTGTCTCTTGGTTGTATTTATTTCACCATCACCTGTATTAGAAACAGACACTACCACCCCCTTACTTATTCACATGCTCCCATGTCATTGAATGTCTGTTTCTAGCATGCCTTAAAACATACCTGGAATGCTAGCACATGTAAATAATGGAAACTTAAGCTTTAGTTATCAGTCCTGCAATCTAGGGAGGAATTTGAAATATATAAATGTTAAGGGCACCAGAACATGCTATCTATCTCTATGGAATGAAACCCACAGTTTTCAAAATGGAGCTCAATTTTAATAAAGCACATCAATTTTTGCTTCATAACAACTTTATTTGGGTTTGCTGTTTCTAAAGTATGAAATATGAAATATCCAAGTTATTCTAAAGAGTCCGACTTAAAACAAACATAAAACAAACTCTAATCCATCCCTATGGTTTCTCTGCATCTTTGCTATCATTTATATTAATCATACTATTTTTAAATGTATGTTTGATATTAGTTCTTTGAGAGTTTCACATACAGTGTCCTCATCACATTCCCCACCTCAAGAAAGCATTTGTAATTTTAAATTGTCACAGTTTAAACACTTAAATTCTGTCTCATAACTTATGAGGCAGTATGATTGACAGTTTTATATTGGCATTTTATATTTTTTCTTCGGGATTTTTAAGGATTTAGTTATGCTGAGAGTATTCCCATTTCTGACCACTTGATATTTTGTAACTCGTGTTTTACTTTTAATTAACAAGTGTGTCTACCTTGAAGCTTACTTGTAAAAAAGTAAAAAGAACGTAAGTAAAGCATGTGACATGTGAGAGATGCTTAATACAAGGTCATTTACATAATTTACATATTTTATCAATAAATTAAATGAAAATAAAATTTAAGGACAGACCAATGAGCATTATACACATTATAAGACCATGGTGATATTCAGTTTATGCTACCTTGAAAATTATAAATAAATTTGGTGCTTAATATATTCTGAGGACCAAGGTATTAGATTTCAGTATTTCTTAAGATACTCAACTATATCATGACATTAAATTAGATAGCTTATCATTCTGTGACCTGGAACCAGTTACCTAGTTTAAAGGGTCTGGATTCAGGCAAGTATAACTTGAAACAGCAGTGTTCACAATCCCTTTAACCTCTTAAATTCAATATGGCATTTCATGATTCCAAGTGGTTGACCCACAACTATTTTTAGACTCCCCCAGGTACTCTGAATGTCCTTGATACAGTTTCTGCTCTATCGGTAGATGTGCATAACAAGAAATGTCAACAGCTTCTAACATTAATCTAAAGGCTATCATTAAATAGAATTGCATATCTTACTTATCAAAATCAAGGGTCAGGGATGATTTATCTTTAGTTGTGAGAAGGCCATGTCACCGCAGCTCTTTTGCAATATATAAAATAAAAATCTGTCTTTGCTTGAATTAAAGTCCTAAGGATGATTTGGGGAAACAGCCCTGAAACTATTTTGTTATTGATTTGAATAAAAGGAAAATATCAAGTAAAATTGCAATATATCAAATAGCTCATGAAATTGATGAAGAATCTTGAAATTAAAATAAAATGTTAAACATCACCTATGCAGGACTATGGGTTGTTTTATAATGATTATATAGTAATTAGAGGTTCTGGTGTCATAACTTGGAGCATTCGATTGCAAGCCTTATAACAGGATATCATGGTAATAGTTTTCTGAATCATGATGCAAAAAACTTTGAAACATTTAAAAACCAACTCAACAATGATTAAGCCCCACCCTCACCCCTGGCATTGACAGGAATTTAACAGTGGGTGTAAAAAGATACAATTTGAGTTGCAAGCTTTGAGTCTGAAACATGAAATAGAAATTCAATTAAATAATAAATCGGCAGTGGCCAATGAAAGTTGCAGAACGCTAATGACTGTGTCTGCCTGATTATGCTAAGTCCATGTCTAGTGTCTGGAATTTGTATTAGTTCAAGTAGCTATTTTCAAAGGGGTCTCTGACGACGGAACGTTCTAACAAGAATCCATTTGAAAACTTTGACAATAAGTCTCATATTTCTTACAGAAAAGTGGGTTTGTGTGTAGTCTCAACAACCTTTACTGACCCATGGGCTTTGCTGTCTTTAGGAGGATGCCCCAATAAAGACTACACACAAATTCCAGAAAAGAGATGTCCTAAAAACAAATGTCCCACAAACTATTGAATTCTACTTGTTCACTTTTTTATTTTATTTATGAGTTTCTGGTATGCATATCCCATGTGTGCAGGAGTTCTCACCAAGGCCTGAGGAGAGAACTGGATCCCTGGAACTATGGTTACAGGCAACTGTGAGCCACCAGACATGGGTGCTAGGAACCGAACTCAGGTTCTCTAAAAGAGCAGAAAGTGCTCTTAACCACTGAACTATCTGTCCCACTTCTCAATTCTATTTGTGTCTGTGACATCTGTAAACTACTGAACCTGAAAGGAAAACTGTTCTGTGTGTGATATGAGTCGTCTAACCATCAGTCATGTGACTCTGGGAAAATCATCTCATCTTCAGAAGCTACCTGCTGACCTTACAATGATTATAAAAGACAATTCATAGAAAAGTGATATAGTTCTATACAGCTGAAACGCAAAATTGTGTTGTTGCGTTTTGGAAGGAATGGCATCAAGAAGTTCTTCAGAAAATATACATTAGTAGAAAGTGTTAAACTTTAAAACAGCATTGACATTCTATACGAGGACCTAATATCGAGTATAGAAACTTTCTTCACTGCTTCCTTAACCATAGTTAACTACATTATCAGCAGTGAAACTGCAGTCCCTGAGTGAAAGCCTTGCACACAATGCACTGATTTCTTTATCAGTGGGATTTTAATTAAAATTCAATGTCTAGTACTGGAGGCTAAATTGATAAAGTTTTTTCCCTATAATCTACTAAACTCAGGAAAGGAAATATTAGATATATTTCATCCTTTGTTCCTATCTCAACATCATAGAGACTGTGGGAGGGGGAAAGGCACAGCACCTAAAAATAACTGAATAATAATATTTTAAAAGGAAAAATGACAAGTTTATATAACAATTATATAGTCACTGAGGTTCTTTGTCAAAACAGTTTAGCAGAGAGAAGGATATAGGGAAGCTATGTGGGAGAGGGCATAAATTTAAATTGGGCACACATGGTTTACAGGGAAACTGGGAGTTTATTTTCTTCTTCTCTATACTTTTCAAATACCTTGAAGAACCCTCAAAAATGGCATGACTGAAAATGAGAAATCATAGATGGTTTCGTGTCTTATAAGTGAAATGGAGTAAAAGAAACCCTTACAGTTAATACAAAATGTGTATGTTTTAATAGTGTCACACTGAGAGGACATGTCATGACATCACTCTGTCTACCATGAAAGGGCATGTTTACAATGCACTTAAAACTTTCAGGACTTCATCAAACCCTCAATATTTGCTGATGATATGATAGCTTACATAAGCAACCCCTAAAATTCTACCAAGGCGCTTCTACACCTCATAAACACTTACAGTAACGTAGCAGGATACAAGATTAACTCAAAAAACTCAGTAGCCCTCCTTTACACAGATGACAAATGAGACAGGAAAGAAATCAGAGAAACATCACACTATACAGTAGCCACACATAGCATAAAATATCTAAGAGTAACTCTAACAAAACAAGTGGAAGACCTGCATGACAGGAACTTTAAATCTTTGAAGAAAGAAATTGAAGAAGATACCAGAAAGTGGAAAGATCTCCCATGCTTTTGGATAGGTAGACCTAACATAGTAAAAATGGCAATCTCACAAAAAGCAATCTACAGATTCAATGCACTGACCAGCAAAATTCTTCACAGACCTCAAAAGAACAGTATTCAAGTTCATATGGAAAAGTAAAAACCCAGGATAGCCAAAACAATACTGTACAATAAAAGAATTTCTGGAGGCATCACAGTCCCTAACTTCAAACTCTACTACAGAGCTACAGAACTGAAAACAGCCTGGTATTGGCATAAAAACAGACAAGAGGACCAATGGAACCAAGTTGAAGATCCGGTTATTAATCCACACACCTCTAAACACCTGATATTTTATAAAGAAGCAAAAAATAACAAATGGAAAAAAGAAAACTTATTTAACAAATGGTTCTGGCATAACTAGATATCAACATATAGAAGAATGTAAATAGATCCATATCTATCACAATGCACAAAACTTAAGTCCAAGTGGATCAAAGACCTCAATATAAAACCAACCACAATGAACCTCAGAGGAGAGAAATTGGGAAGTACCCTTGAAAACATTTGCACAGAAGACCACTTCCTAAATATAACCCCAGTAGCACAGACACTGAGAGAAACAATTAATAAATGGGACCTCCTGAAACTGAGAAGCTACTATAAAATGAAGGGCACAGTCAACAGGACAAAATGACAGCCTATAGAATGGGACCAGATTTTCACCAGGCCCACATCAGACAGAGGTCTGATCTCCAAAATATACAAAGAACTCAAGAAATTGGTCATCGAAATAAAAATAATCCAATAAAAAATGGAGTATAGACCTAAAGAAAGAACTCTCAACAACAATAAAAATTTTCAGGGCTTCAAACTTTGGACAAAACCTCCTTTAGGAAATATTAAAATATCGTGCATACTGAGTATTTGTTAGAATTGTAGCATGCTTGTTTACTGAAAGAATGAATAGCCCTTTTAATTTTTCCAGCAGTAAACTGTTATATTATGTCATTAATTGTTAAATTTACAAACATAGGTCCCCAGCTGTCAAGATGAAACAATAAGTTATCTCATTACTTAGTTGATTTTTAAGCACACCATGATACGAAAGAGAATACATAAAAGTTTACTTCTACTTCTACCAATCTCTTTTTTAAAATGCAGAAATTATTTTATAACATACTGAAACCATTGTAGAAGGTTTGTAGGCAAGTGATTGTAGATTTGCAAAAATAAAACAAGAGACTAAACCGAGAAATTGGGCTTTTCATGTAAATTATCTAGATTGGATCCTTATGCTAACTCAATCCCCTGGATAAAGCTGCGCTTCACTTTCTTATACCTTGGTAAACACCGTCTTTCTTAACTTTGAGTGTTATAGATAAAGTGAGCCTTTTCCACCACAGAACTTCAACCTAAAATAAGCAGTCATTGCCAGCAAAAGTGTAGGGTAATTTGGGAACCTTTCTTCTGCTGTTTTAAAAGTGCACAGACGGATGACATAATGACAAAGCAGTCAGGCTGCTTAATTGGATGCAAGCATACTCACCGGGGCAAAATCATGGGTCTGATTACACCTATAATGTGGTTATACATTTTAGTGTATCCACTCCTCCTGAAGTGAATGCTGCACGAATCTCTCCAGCAGGCGTTGTTAGAACCTGTCCTACACATACGCATTGTCTGAACCATGCACGCAAACCTTATTTAGGATTTAGAGAAACACGCACGAACATGATCGCTGGACTCTGCTTATGCGTCTGCCTTTAGTTTGTCCCACGTTGAGCTATGGTGCATCTTTCAAAATGCCTTTGCCTTTGTAGTTCTCAGTCACATGTTTAATTTTTGATAATCTGATCTATGCTCAACATTGCCCTTGCCAAGATACACTCTAGACCCTTCAACAGAAAGCATCACGCAGACCTATCCAGTTCACTACTCCCCAGTTGATTCCTTCTTTACATTTTTTTCACTAGTTAAAATTTCCTTCTTTAATAATTCTTATTTTTTATTCATGAGAATTTAAGTTCCGTTAAGGCACAGATCTTGGTTTCCACAATTCTGTTCTTTTGTTTCATCTTATTTAACAAACGCCAGCTTGCTAGCCTTGAACTTCTAATCCTCTCGTGCCTGCATCCAAAGTTCTGCAACTGTAGGCAAGAAACAGCATGCCCTGCTAGAGACACTGTTTCTACCATGGTTTAGATGCTGCCTTGCACATGGTGCATCCTAAAACAATGAGTGGATAAATGACCACCGTCATTAATTATTAAATTAGTGAATTTAAGTGGTGATTGAAAGTCATGATTCCTTATAAATTCCTTATTAGAGTATGTTATTAAATAAAAATAAATAAAACCATGAAACAGGGTAAATATTTCATATAATGCTGAATTATCCCTTAGAACAATTTGTCTGTTCACACATTTTCACCTTGCTATCTATGTTTCTTGTACTTTTTTTTTAACAAAGATGTGTGTAAAATTTTAGGATCGGATCAAGTTAATATGATCGTATTGCTTCAACTGCATTCACATAAAGTCTTATTCCAAAAAAGTCACAGACAAAGTTGGAGTGAGCACGAATATTTGAAGGACATCATTTAACCCAGCCCACTAGCCAACCAACCTGTAGAGACATGGCTTTTCTTTCACATCCCATATTTTTCAGTTGTGGGTGGAAGTAGGTATGCTCTACCCCCAAGAAAATATCCAGACTATTATTAATTTTATTTATGTTGGGGGAAGTGTTGTGTGTGTGTGTGTGTGTGTGTGTGTGTGTGTGTGGTGGGAGGGTGTTGAGTGAACATGCAGATTTCAAATAGGGAGGTTATCAGATCTCATCTATAATAGTCCTCCACCTTACCTTTTTAGACTTTGAACCTAGATTTTGCTGATTTGCTGGCCAGCAAGCCCAGACATCCTCTTACTGCCATTGTCCTGTTCCTGGGATTATAGGCACAAACCATAAGCCTGGGTTTTCACATGGGAGTTGAAGATCCAAAATCAGGTGCTAAGTACTTTACTGACTGAACCATCTCTCCAACCCCTAGACTATTATTTTTTATTAAAAGACTTGAGATACTTCCCCTGACTGATTTAATGTAGTGATATTTTGTTTGTAATCTAGCAAATAAAGCTGGCCTGAAGATCAAAGTGCTGAGTTAAACCACTAGTTAGCCATAGAAGCCAGGCAGTGATGGCATATGCCTTTAATCCCAGCATTTGGGGGGCAGAGGCAGAATTTTTGTAATTTCAATTTTTGTGATTACATTTTGTCATTTTTCATTTTTTCGTTATTTTTGAGATGACCCTACCACAAAACTCAGTTCTGTTGGGGATTAGATCTTCAGCATATGAATTTGGGGTACACACAAGCACACAGTCCTCATCATTTTCCCCCTGGAACTTCACAGTTAACAGCCTTGTTGCATATGAAACATATTTATTCCTTTCTATCGGTCTCAAAAGTTTTGAGTCACTCCAACAATCATTCTGGAATTTAAAGGCCAAAGTCTCCTCCCACTATCACATAAATCAGTTAAGTCACACTCAAGGTAAAATTTCTTTCCCACTAATGGTTCTATGGGAAGAGAACAGGCATTACCTTTCCAAAAGAGCAGAAACAACAAAGAAAGAAAAGGTAATGGGTATGAATGAAATCCTCATGTTGCTATGGCAATTTACATTATAACTTAAGGTTTGAGAAATATCCTTTATTGTTCACTGTTCTGCACAAAAGACCCACTGGAACAGCAGTTTCACCTTTGCAGCTTTGTCCAGGACCCTCTGGCAAGATTATACACCTCTGCCCAAGCAGCTCTCGGCAGTAACCTTGACCTGTGAGGCCTGTAAGGAAGCAATCCCACACTGTAAATGTGTGATTTTTAAAGACTAACACACATTTGTAGCCAGCTAGCTCTGTGACCTCAGTCTGTAGAATCCAACAAAACCATACCTCCCTTCACTCATTCCAGATTTTTCTATCCTCTGGGGATTCTGCTGGGATGACCCTAACTGTCTAGCTTCTGCTGAGATGGTGGTCCAGGAGCTGAGCCCATGATTTTCATTACAGATGACTGTCCAGCCTCAACCCAAGCGTTCTGTTGAGAAAAAGCTTTCTCACTTTTCGCTGTGGCGATGTTCACATTTGCCACAATTGTTTCCTTTGTGCTTCCGAATGCCTTCCTCATTTCCCCTTCCGTGTTTACTTTAAGCATCCAGGAGTAAGTGGGGGCTTTCTTCTGGTTTTCAGTAACCCACTCTTTTCTCTCTGAGACATCCTGTGGTCAGCCTTTGATTGCTGCATCCTCCAGTCAGCCTACTCAGGATTGTCTACGTTTCCTAATATTCCAGCCTTTCATCTCTCTTTCTGATTCTACACCAAAAACGCCTTTAACATTCCTGTCTCCATGAACAATCTCATCCAAGAAATCCAAGCTTTTTCTAGCATTTACCCCAAAACTCTTACAGTCGCAATCTGTTGCCCATCCCAGGAGTGATTTGCACATTCTTAGGTAATTTGTTTTAACAGAGCCTCACTTCCCTGTACTGAAACCCAGATTAGTGTACATGGCTACAGTAACTAAACACTACACACTGAGCGGCCAAGACCAAGGTACCAGCTGCCTTTAGAACAAAACCTCCTTCCTCTTTTGTGGACAATCACACCCCCTCTTGTTCTGATGTAAAGGAGAGAGCCAAGGAATACACTCCCCAGTGTCTCTTCTCCAAAGGACACCAAGATATCAGACCAGGGGCTTACCCTCAGGACCTCAGGAATACTTAACTCCTGAGGCCTCAAAATGCTGTCACTTCAGGAGTTAGAATTTACTGCATGAATTCAGAGAGACAAAAACTTTAAGCCCCAGGGTTGGAGAAAGGATCAGTAGTTTAAAACACTTGTTCTTGCAGAGGACTAAGGTTAGACTCCCAGAATCCACATGATGGGTCACAAACACTCTCAACTCAAGGTCCAAGGGATCAGATGCCCTTTTGGACTTGGTCAGGTACCAGGCACATATGTGGGATGTATACAAACATGCAGACAAAACACTCACACACATGAAATAATATAAATAAATCTAAAAAGACATTGTATAGTGTGGTATATTATTGGAGGTATTAGAATCTACTTTCCAATATTTCATTTTGAAATTGTGAATACTTGGATGAAATGTTTATGCGTTATTTCCTCTATTTGATCTATCAGGTTAATGAATTAATGCTGTTATTGCTTCATAAATTAATGTGAATATTTCAATTAGTTTTTATGTTTTAATTTTTCTATGAATTCTTGGTAGAATTAATCTGTGGGTTCATTTGTCACTGGTACTGTTTTTCTGAAGGAGTTAATTTACAATATTGTATTTTATGTCAAAACATACCTATTTAAACTTTTCTGCCTTACTGGAATTAATCTTGGCAAAGTAGATATTTCTATAAATTGTTTATTTTTATAGAAGCTTGTCTGAATGTTTCCAATGATTAGAGACCCAATCTGGATTTACCTCTATTTAGAAAAAAAAATAAAAAAGAATAAATTCTGATTAGATTAATAACTAAATTTAGTACTTAGGTATGAAGAAGTATGTATTTGCTGTTATTTTTACTTTTTACCACACTGTCAGCCCGTGGGAAAATGATGAGCTTGTCTCCTCTACATTCTTCACACTGCTATGATGTGTAATGCAATACAATACTCACGGTAAGTAGTCAGTCAATGTAATTTATTATGAAAACCAATATTGACTCTAGTAGATGCTTAATATTTCATTAGAATCTTCTATCAGCATGTTATCATGCTACATCCCATGCTAAGAGCAAAAATTGACTTAAGGAAGCATAGCTTTGTATAAAACTTTTAATAGTATGGTGGCAGTACAATTTATCTATAAGCTACCAGTAATACTAAATAATATATTTAGAGAGTAGCAATTGTCAAGAAGCACAAATAATACATGATAATTCATATTAAAATGAGTGAAAGTCACCAAGTGGTAGTGGCACATGTCTTTAATCTCAAGCACTCAGGAGGGAGAGGCAGGTGGATCTCTGCGACTTTAAGGACAGCCTGGTCTACAGAGTGGGTTCCACAATAGGCTTCAAAGCTTCAAAGAGAAACTGTGTCCCCCTCCCCCCCAAAAAAACCAGAAAAAAGCGGAAGTTTTATGCCATTAATTTCAAACAGAATATGAGAGAATCAAAAAAATGCCAATGGAAATGTTTATTGACCATTGGGAGTTCAAAGACAAGTGTATGTATATTTAAAAGAAATTGGATGGGGCCTTCTTTGTTTTATTTTGTATGTTCTTATCAGAGACTGACTTTTACCTCTTTTATTCAATAAACAAGTGGCACTGTATACATTTACAAGACAGGATTCCATGGGCCTATTCAGTCTCAAAAAATCTCATGAATGGCATAATCATGTTTAATGGTTTCTTCAGGTAGATACTGCCATGCAGTTCCAAGACTGTGTTGGCTTTATTCGTGAGCATCATCACAGTATCAAGTAAACACGAGAACATCACTGTCCTGAGTCATTGATCCACTCTGTGCAGTGAGCACTCAGTCCCCTAGGTAGAGGGAATTTTGGAAAGAACATCCCTTGAGTTGTAGCTTTTATTCATTATAAGTTTCTTAAAATGGAAGATTCAAAACATAGAACTTTGCCAAAAATATCATCAAAAGTCATTTTACACAGTATCATTTCAGGTCAAAATGTTCAACTGGAAATACTGAACCATTTTTGTTAATAAGGGAGAGAATTAATAAGACTGTTAATCCAAGTCCTTTTTTCATAGTGTATTTAGTGACCAGAAAGTTGAAGCTAATATGCCATATCATTTCTAATTTTACATGCATTTTAGTGCCCCCCAAAATGACATTCTTAAACTTCACAGATTAAGTAAACCTGATTTTACAAGAAATTATGGTGAGTATGATTTTTTAAAAATATTTATTTCAGTGTATTAAATTCCTTATACTAAATTACTCAGCTGTTTGGATCAAGAAAAGTAAAGCTCTTTGAGTAGAATTAGTTGTCATCTGTAGTCATAGAATCGTCGATATACGTGTAACAGATGATGTGGTACGTGAACGCCTGCTACATACAGGTTATACACACCAGGAAACCACTAGCCAACATTTCATACAAAGAGAGTAAATATAAGGACCGTCAATTGTCTATATCACTTATGCATAAATGCAGTGGGTGTTTGACTAGCATCTTATTTATATTTGCCTATTGATTATGGGAGAGACTCAAAAGAAAATCATTATGTCTCTACTTTTCTCTGAAAAAGTTTATGGTTTAGGAAGGCTTTTAAGGTTCCCCTGTAGCAAGGAGGGGGCCACTTGTTTGTCCTGGCTTCACAGAATCAAAATAACCACACAGAAACTGTATTATTTAAAACACTGTTTGGCCCGTTAGCTCTAAGTTCATATTGGCTAACTCTTACATCTTAATTAACCCATTGCTAGTAATCTGTGTATCACCACGTGGCTGTGGCTTACTGACAAGATTCCAACCAGCTTTTGTCTCTGGTGGGGCTACATGGATTCTCTCTGACTCTGCCTTTCTTTCTCCCAGCATTCAGCTTAGTTCTCCCAGCCTACCTAAGTTCTGCCCTGCTATAGGTCCAATGCAGTTTCTTTAATCATTAATGGTAATCACAGCATATGGAGGGAAATCCCACATCATTAACCTTAAGTAAAAGAAAAAAATCTAAGATCTTTGCAATCCTTGGCTTTTCTTTACACTTGTAGGCTCAGCCTGGGCAAAATAGTAGTGCTAAAAATAATAGCTCTAAATAGTCACAATATAGATGAAGAGTTAGAGACACAGTATTTCTGCATAGTAAAGAAACTCTGAGTTGGAGGAGATGGGATATCTTTAAGATACTCAGGGACCCAAGTCAGAACCCAGGAACTCTCTTTAACTTCTTCTTCTATTTTCTCTTTTAGAGCCAATCACTGTCTTTACTGGACTATATTATTCTTGTTCTTCTCTAACATCCTCAATCTGATAACTCCCCTCCCTTCCCATATACCCATTTGTATCCATGTAAACATGGCCCATTGATTCTGTCCTCAAACTAATACATCTGAACTGTCCCTCAACATATAATACATATCAACTTTATATACCAGAGTAGGAGTCCTTGAAAATATATTGAAGCCTTTGTATATCTAGCTTAAACGGAAACACTTTGCCATTTCTCTAATACTCCTTATGATCTTATTTTTCTTATTTATCCTGTCAGCTCTGAGTTAATGGAAACCCACTGTATTGATAAATTGACTGATATTGAATATATAATAATAATTATACAGAGATACTTATTCTAGCTCCCAGCAAATGTATGTCCTAGTTGGTTAATTATAAATAAGTAGACTATTAAATGCCTTATAACATATGAATGTCATGAAGGAAACATGTTACCTCCAAAGCCATGATAAGATGAGGGGACGCTACTATGAGAAATGTGGACAGGAAACTGATGAGGTATCACTTAAGATGAACTTACAAATTGGTAAAGACCTTACTAAAGAAAGGATGTCATCTCATTTGGGATTCCTATTGTTGTAATAAAATACCATAACCAAAAGTAATATGAGAAGGAAAAGATTTATTTCACCTTATATCTTATAGTTATCATCCATGGAAGTCAGGGTAGGAACTCAAGGCATGAACCTGGAGGCAGAAACAAATGCAGAGGCCATGGAGGAGTGCTCTGTATGGGCTTGGCACAAATGGCTTTCTTAGCCTGCTTTCTTATAGCACGCAGGACCACCAGCCAAAGATTGATATCATTTTCATAGTCAGCTGGGTTCTCCCACACAAACCAATAAACAAGAAAATGCAACGCAAGCCAATTCCAGTTTTCACATGTGTTGGAGGGGGGCATTTTCTTAATTGAGAAATCTCTTCCAAAAAGGCTCTAATTGTTTTAAGCTGACAAAAACAGCAGAGATGGAGATGGCCAAACTGTCCAGCCAGAAAGACATGCATATTCAAAGTTATGAGATGAAGAAGAGCAAGAGACTGAGTGAGATATATGATATGTATTTCTTTCCTGTTTCTGCATAACTAACCCCACAGACTCGGTGGCTTAAAAAAACTTGTGCCTTAGCTGATTCATTGCTTCTGTGGGTCAGGAATTCAGGCATAAATTAGGTGGGTATGTAGCTCATGACCTTAGGCCCACAAGGCTACCTACCACCTTAACCTGAGCAAGGACATTGTTTCTGAAGCTCCACTCACATGATTGTGAAGAAAGGAGACCTCCATTTTCTTGCCAGTCTCTGACAGCCATGGTCTACTTTCAGCTTTTGGAGGTCATCTAAAGGCCTTTCCTGAATGAGATTTCCTACACACCTTCATAACATGCTACCTGCCTCTTCAAAGGCAGCAGGGAACTATGCTGGAATAGCATGTAATTATCGAGTAACCATTTTTCATCTTTGCTAGGGTCTATTGCTTAGGAGGTCACAGCTTCCACCACACTCAAAGGATAATGGGATGGATGAGAGCATGACTCACTGGGGACCACTCCAACAGCATTAGCTTCTGGTAAGGAAGTTGGGCTTTTTAAGTGAAATTGAATTTTGTGGAGGGAATAAAAAAACGAAAAAGAGAATAAAGGTCCTTGAAGTATGACACAGGGAGCAGTGAGAAAGAGGAATGTTAATTGTGTTCAGTGGCTTGGCTATTTCCTGGAGGAAATGGACTCTAAGGTAATAGGCCAATGAACAAATACAGAAGATGACATCAGAGGAAAATGTCACCTGTGCAAAAGCTGTAAGTGTACAAGCCTGGGATATAATAAGGAAAAGCAAATAGTATATTCATGGACTGTCCAAAAGCATACTGGTTTAAATGTAGGTAGATACCAACTAGATTTGAATGCAGTACAATAATCAAGAAATCACAGTTTAGACAAGAATGAACTATATATCTGCATTACCTAAGTTAGCTGCATAGTACCGTACCTTGAACAAGAATAGAAAAATATATACAGTATGACTAAAATAACTTTAAATTTATATTATTATAAATATCTATGCCAATGTAAAATATTTGAGACTAGTGGTTATTCAAAAGTAGATTCAATAAGCTACCCATTTCGCCCATCATTTCTATAATATATCTCCTTTTCCCCTTCAGAATGAGATTCTTGAGTTTTTCCTGAGCATGATCAATAACAACTTGTAACTAATCCCCTTAAAGGATGACAATCATTCATAACCCATCAAATGACAAAAAACTCACCCACCCCCACTTCTTGGTAATATGGGTGTCATGTTATCTAGACTCCTTCATACAGTCTGGGGGTGATAGAACTTTTGGAGAACCCCAAGAAAACTGAGATAAAGGCCAAGTCCTGGAAAAACTGGTCATAAACTTTGTTGTTCAGGCTCTGTGAAATAAGAAAACACAAGGCTTATCTGTAGTCCTGGCTGGAGTAGTCTATCAGTCTGGACCATCTTAGCTAACTACCTTGAAACTGTTCTGGGTGTAGAACTCTGAGGAAACTGCAGTGTAGGTACTCTGAGAGGCTGGATCGCCTGGGCCACCCATTTTCATTGCTGTCTGGTCCCCTTTGCCCTGAAAACACATCAACTTTCAAAGGTGGACATTCATATCTGCATTAACATAAGTATGGACTATGCATTGTACACAAGCCAGGCAAAGATAATTTTTTGTTTTATACTTGAGAAGGTAAAATACATGTCACCTGTTTTGTAGTATTTCTAGGTTTATTTTATTATGTCTGTAGTTGGGATTTTCAGGGTGACTCCCCTGATCAAACCTGGTCCTCTTTAAACTGAATGAATTCACAACCTTTGTTTGTGGTGGAAACAAATGCATAACCTCTTCCCAAAAGCAATACATTTTTGACTTCCATTTTAAAGTTTAATGCATTCATTCCTAAAGCATCAAGATGGTTTAATTCAGCAGGCTCATCCACAATTCAATGATTCTAAACAAATACCGTTTTCTGTTCATTAGTGTTCAAAAAATTCAAAATTAACAAAGCACCACATAAGCTCCAAATTCCATGTTGTAATATTTTCCATCCTTACCTGGCTTATTTATTTACTTGTTTGTTCATTCATTCGTTCATTTGTTTGTTTGTTTGGTTGGTTTTGATTTTCTGACACAAGTTTTCTCTGTATATCTCTGTCTGTCCTGAAACTCACTCTATAGACCAGGCTGGCTTTGAACTCACAGAGATCCACCTGCCTCTGCCTCCCTAAGTGCTGTGATTAAAAGCACGTGACACCACCACCCAGCTTACACGGATTATTCTTAAATATTACTTTACTCTTTTTTTAAAGAACTGATTGTTTTTAAAGTATTTTTATAACTGTCTATGTACATTTTCTTTTCTTTCTTCAGCAGCTAAGTACATTTTAAATATACTGTAGCTTTTTAGAGGTTCTCTATGTCTGGACCTGGCTTTACTAAGCATTTGCAACATTTTCTAACATGTGAGCAAATCTTAAACTGCTATATCAGCTGCTGTGAAGCTCAGCTTAGTACGTGGTGCTGGCACATGGCACTGGCACCTGGTTACAGCTCATAGGCAACAGCTAGTAGCCACATCTCTGTATACTACCAAACCTACCAGAAAGACCACAGTCACCAGGGAGCTGTACTGCTCCATTCAAATGTTCCGTGTTCCGAACATTTTTTTTTAAAAATTTCTCAGGCCTTATGTGGATATATGTGGCTGGTTTGGGGTGTCATGTGTATTAGACTTTTTTTTTTTTTTGGACCACAAGCCCCTAAATAATGGTGCAGAGATTTATTATTAATTATTAAAGCTCGGTTTTAGCTTAAGCTTGTTTCTAACTAATTCTTATAATTTAAATATTTTTAAATCTATATTCTTTAACATAGCTTGGTTACCTTTTCTGTGTACTGCCCATCCTGCTTCCTCTGCATCTGGCTGGTGACTCCACCTTTCTTCTTTTCTGAGTCCTCTCTATCACCAGACATCCCGCCTGCCTCTTCCTGCCTAGCTAAGGGCATTCAGCTCTTTATTAAACCGCCCAGAGTGAAACATCTTCACACAGGGTAAAGCAATGCATTAGTCCCAAGCAGCTAGACGGTACCATGAGAAAGAAGAGGATAAACAAATGCCCATTCACCTATTACTAAAGGTATGCTTGAGATTTTCCTGCATACAAATATTCAAAGTTTCTCCAGAATCTCCTCAGGGCATAACTGTGTAGCTACATTTAGAATTGTTTAGATTATCTATGCATATTCATAACCATTCACCTGTTCTTATTAATATGAAAAGATGCATTTTTAAGAAAACTCTAACAAATAAGTTGTTTCTCTGTCCTTAGCAGTATGCATAATATCTAGAAAACACTAACAAACATGTGTTAAATAACATTAAACTTAACTCAGAGCTATACTTAATAATCACTCTTAGCTAAAAAATTACTCATAAAAAGCAATATATATATTTTATATCAAAAATTTTATTCTAGGTATTTCAATACTCAATAAGTATTTTAAACACATAAATATGAAGCATTAAGTATCTATTTGGGTAAATTATTTTCTTTATTAGAAAAACTGGTTAATGAATTATGAGACAAAAAGTTCTAAAGGTGTCAGGCAAGGATACGAGTCATCAAGATTTGAGAATGAAAATTGGTTCAGATTAATTTCGTCAACCTGGATCAAACTTCAGGGAGTCTGATTTCAGTTGTTATTGACTATTCAAACCCAGTATAATTTGGGGAAAAATTCCCTGGTGTAATACAATCCCCTGTATGCAAGAAAGCATAATTATGTAGAAAGTCAACTCAGGGTAGATATCATTTCTTCTAAGAAGATGGTTTCAAAGGCCAGGCAGTGGTGGTGCACATCTTTAATCCCAGCACTCGGGAGGCAGAGGCAGGAGGATCTCTGGGAGTTTGAGGCCAGCCTGGTCTACAAGAGCTAGTTCCTGAACAGTCACCAGAGCTACAAAGAAACCCTGTCTCGAAAAACCAAAAAAAAAAAAAAAAAAGAGAGAGAGAGAGAGAGAGAGAGAGAGAGAGAGAGAGGGTTTCTGGAAATAGACTGTATTAGTTTAAGAACCTGTTGGAAGATTATGACCCGGTCTCAGCCACACAGATAACACAGAGCTCATTTGGACTATTAGCCACCTGGTTCTGGTGTGGGAGCTTGAGGGAGCCCCTGACTATACAGCTAATATAAGGGCTATTGAATCTATCGGGTATTTCTGCTCTGAATTGTGGACTGTTGGTAAGCCCCTGGCTACAGGTATTGTTAGGCTCATTTAGATTACTAACCATCTCTGTCCCTAGTTGTAAGAGCTTAATAAGGCCTAGCCCAAGAGATAAAGTAGATTGCCGGGCTATTAATCACCTTCAATTCCCAGCCTTCCGGAAAACCGGGTTCTGTATCCTTATCTTTGAAAGACACAATAATTTGGGTTTAACATTCCTGGTTTCTCTGGAGATCTGTGGGTGCAAATACCTTCATGCTCTAAGCAGCAAAGATTATATTAATAGGCTTCAGTTAAATAGGATGTGTGAACTTTTTAAACTCTTGATATTTCTCAGACGGGCTTGTTGTAGTAAGAGATATAACATCACTGTTTATATTTGTAGCCTTAGTCAACCACAAAAAAGTTGAAACTAGTCAAAAGAATTTTGACAAAACAAATAGGGTTTAGCAGATTCTGAACATCTACATGGATGACATCCAAAACTCTTTTATTGAGAGTAACCTACCCTGTATAAACTTATTAAACTAATAAGAAAAAATTTTAAAAAATATTCATTTCTAGAACATTCAGGAATAGACGCTCAGCATGTTATCTCCCACATCAATGTTATTATGCATTATTTTTAACAGATGTTTACCTATTACGTGCATAACTTTATAACAATTTGGAAGATACATTATTAAATTTGAAAAACAAAATCAAGAAAAGGAAAATATTTAGAAACCCACACATAGACATATCTCTCAAAATTTAAAAAGCATTTTTCATTTTTAAATTTGTCTCTCCTGTATGTTGACATCATCTTTTATATTTTCATTGTGAAGGATATTGGATATAATGATATTTTGATGGAAAAAGGTATATATTAGGTTTAATAAGATGCCTAGATAATTTATTATTTTTCTTAAGGGCCAAATCAATGAAATTTCAACATAATGTCTTAAAATACAACAAATTTTCAAGTTCTTGTAAAAAAGAAAATAAAATTAACCTTAATTTATTTACATAATTCTAAATATGTAGAGGGAAAAAATTCTTAGTGTTTCAATCATGTTTTATAGGTTTTTATTGAGCTCTACATTTTTCTCTACTACCCTTATGCCTCTCCCCTCCCCTCTTCAGTCCTCTCCCAAGGTCCCCATGCTTCTAATTTACTCAGCAGATCTTGTCTTTTTCTACTTTCTACTTCCCTTGTAGATTAAATCTATGTAAGTCTCTGTTAGTGCACTCACTGTTGTCTAAGTTCTCTGGGATTGTGTTTTGTAGGCTTGTTTTCTTTGCTTTATGTTTATTTTTTTTTTCCTTTTTTAAATTTATTTATTTATTAAGGATTTCTGCCTCGTCCCCACAACCGCTTCCCATTTCCCTCCCCCTCCCCCGATCAAGTCCCCCTCCCTCATCTGCTCGAAGAGCAATCAGGGTTCCCTGACCTGTGGGAAGCCCATGGACTGCCCACCTCTATCCAGGTCTCGTAAGGTGAGCATTCAAACTGCCTAGGCTCCCACAAAGCCAGTACGTGCAGTAGGATCAAAAACCCACTGCAATTGTTCTTGAATTCTCAGTATTCCTCATTGTCTGCTATGTTCAGCTAGTCCGGATTTATCCCATGTTTTTTCATGTTTAAAAACCACCTATGAGTGAGTACATGTGATAAATGTCTTTCTGTGTCTGGGTTACCACACTCAAAATGTTTTCTAACTCCATTCATTTTCCTGCAAAATTCAAGATGTCATTTTTTTCTGCTGTGTAGTACTCCATTATGTAAATGTACCACATTTTCCTTATCCATTCTTCAGTCAAAGGGCATTTAGGTTGTTTTCAGGTTCTGGATATGACAGACAAGGCTGCTACAAACATAGTTGAGCACATGTCCTTGTGGGGCACGATTGTGCATCCTTTGGATATATACCCAAAAGTGGAATTGCTGGATCTTGAGAAAGGTTGTTTACTAATTTTCTGGGAAATTGCCACACTGACATCCAAAGAGGCTGTACTAGCTTGCACAACCACCAGCAATGAAGAAGTATTCCCTTTTCTCCACAACCTCTCCAGCATAAGTTGTCATCAGTGTTTTTTATCTTGGTCATTCTTACAGGTGTAAAATGGAATCATTTTACTAGAAACACAGATGTTAACACAAAATCCAGGAGCTGCCATTCAGACCCGAATCACTTCAGAAGTCATTGGATCTCAGTGCTTTGTGTTGTCACCTGTGAAATAGAAACGGATGCTGATGTATGGGAACTGCTTGGAAAAGAGTCTGCCAACTGTTAAGTGTCATTCATATACACATTAGCTATGGCCCAGAAGTTCTGCTTTTGTTGAAATAGGAGCGTTGGGCTGCGTCCCCTTCACCCGGCCGCTCACATGGCTAGCTCTAGCTTATGCCCTGAAATAATTACACGGAAACTGTATTCTTTTAAACACTGCTTGGCCCATTTCTATCTAGCCTCTTCTCGGCTAACTCTCGCACCTGGACTATCCCATTTCTTATAATCTGTGTAGCCCACGAGCTGGCTTACGAGGAATGATCTTATCCTGCGTCTGCCTGGAGTGGGAGAATCATGGCGACTCCCTGACTCAGCTTCTTTCTCCCAGTATTCTGTTCTGTTTTCTCTGCCTATCTAAGGATTGGCCTATCAAATGGGTCTAGGCAGTTTCTTTATTAATTAGAAATCACTCCCACATCATGTTTTGTTTTGTTTTGTTTTGTTTTGTTTTTTGAGACAGGTTTTCTCTGTGGTTTTGGAGCCTTTCCTGGAACTAGCTCTTGTAGACCAGGCTGGCTTCGAACTCACAGAGATCTGCCTGCCTCTGACTCCTGAGTGCTGGGATTAAAGGCTGTGCACCACCACCTCCCGGCTTGACCAGGAAGTTTTTAAAACGATAATCTCTTCTTTGCTGGACAAAGACATGGCATGTCTCAACAGACACTACATGAATTATGCAGTAAAGGCAACTATTTTGTTAACAAAATACTCAATATAAAAGAAAAACATTTGTACTGGGATTTGACACTACACTACAATTAGTATACCTAAATTTAATGTTTTAAATCTAATAAAGAAAACAATTAATATAATTATCGTGCTACTACTTTAAATTCCATCAAGATACTTAGTAGCTATAAAATCTTGAAGAATATGATTGAAATACATTATGCACATATATGAAAATGTCATAGTGAATCTTTATATATATAATTAGTTTATGGTGATAAATGACATTGAATTTAGAAAAAAAACCTTTGAGAAAATGTTTAATACCTTCAAGTCTCAGCATATTCAGTGTAATGAAGAGAGGTGAGTTAAGATAATTCCCATCAAACACCGGGAGAAAATGATTACCTAATAAAGCTTAACTGCTATTAATATTAATGAGCTTTAATAAATCTAAGACCCTTCACTGTCCTTGTATTCTTAGATTGGTCTCAATCCTCAGTCATCTGGCCTAGGTTTTAAACAAAGGAAATGATGGTGGGGACACACGCTATTGTGCATTGGTGAAACTTTGAATTAATTTCTGTTGCTCCCTCAAATAGAAGATGACGTGAGTGAGCAAGTGTGTTTTCCATTGAAGCTCACTTTCTTAAAGGTTTGCAGTTATGTCTCTGTTCTGCGCATTGTAATAGAAAAGTCTGATTTCTCAAATGGTTTTCACACTCGCTTTCTATTCTAAATGCTCATGTTCCTCATCGTCCTACACCCTTCCCACAAGTACAGATTTTTATATTTAGGTTTCATTTGTCCTATTCTTTGAGCATTATAACAGCTTTTCAAGTTTTTCTCTGGTTTTTGTTTAATTTTTCTAGGTCTATTTCAAATGTAAATTGGTTTCTTGTTTGATTCTTCCTTATTGCATTCTTCTCCCTTTAAATAGCATATTTTCATTTCAGCTTGTTATCTTCATATAACTCTTTATTCATACTCATTGAAGTATGCCTTCCTGTTTTCCAATGTAGATGTCAAACTCTTTATACAAACTCTTTATACCCCCCTTGTCTCCTAAATAATGTAGTACCGCCAATTCTGATTCAATGAAAGGATGCTGTGGTTTTCTTTTCTTTTTTTTTTCTTTTGAACTACAGGAAAAAAATCTTTACAAATATAATTTCATTTCTCGCTTATTTTCCCTCTTTCTGGATGTAGAAAATGCATTGATACAGAAACTGTTATTTTCTTTTTTAAATAAACAGATTTGTAGCCAGATTTAACAAGTTTCTCTGTGACCCTGAAGGCCATCAGAGTAATGAGCTGTAGAAGATAAGAAGGTAGTTGGATTCAACACAGCTCAGTAGCTGATGTTGGTTCAAACACCAAGGGTCTGACCCTGGGCAGTTTATTTTAGGCATATTTAGGCATAGCACATTTTGGTGGGGAAAAATTCTGGAGATAATTAACTCAATCCTGTATACAGAATAAAGCTTAAGATATGACTACATTCAAACTCTCTGTAAAGTACATGCAACCTCTTCTATAATCTTCTAGATTCTATAGATTGACTAAGAAGAACAAGTTTATAATGAGGGTCTTGGGGAGAAAGTGATTTGGTATCTGCCACATGAATAGTACATTGGTTCCCCAGGCTATAAACCACTGCCACATCCTCCCCATCCTTCGAAGAGGAAAACAGATTATACATCTCTCCCTTTGAAGAGGCAATTTTATTTGTTTAACATTCCTGGTTCCCCCAGTGTTCATCTGGGAGCACAAGGAACTCTGTACCTCTTCCATCAATGGACAGAAGACAGACAGTGGGTTTGGTACCATTTCTATTTATTAAAGAGGTGGTCACCTCAAACTCTAAGCTCTGCTAAGGTTTGCTCATTTTCCCCCAGTGGATATATATTAGATAAGAATATCTTCTATCTTCTTGATCCAGTTATCATTGTGAACATATGGCAAATATGAAAACATTTACTCATACGCTTTGCTTCTGCCTACACGTAGAACACTCAACTTCATAAAAATATATAAAAAGAGTGAGATGGCTCAGTGGGTAAAGGCACATGTTACCAAACATGATGACCAGAATTCAATCCTGGGGACCCATGTGGTTCGAGGAGAGAGTTGATCCCACCCCAAGCTGTCCTTTGACCCCCAGATGTATACACATTAAGTAAATAAGTATAGTTTTAAAGGTGTGTATTTCAGGATCCGCTAACAGGGTACCAACCACAACAACAAAAGAATTGCTAATAGGAAATACACATAGCATTGGAATCTCCATTATCAGGGATATATTAGTTTAGTATAGTCATAATCTACTCACAGTCTAAACAGTTTCAACAGTTATTCACAAATGACCATTTCTAAAGTTGTGGATTTGAAAGAAAATGGCCCCCAAAGGGACTGGTACTATTAGGAGCTGTGGCTTTGTTGGAGGAAGTATGTCGCTGTGGGAGCAGGCTCTGAGGTCTCTTTTGCTCAAGTTTTTCCCAATGTGACAGTCAGTTGACTTTCCATTGCCTGCATGCTGCCATGTTTCCACTATGATGATAATTGACTGAACCTCTAAAATTGTCAGCAAGGCACCCCAACTAAATGTTTTCCTTGTCAAAGCTACGGTAGGACCTCCTCGCAGCAATAAAAAATCCTAAGACAAGACTTAAAAGGATGTCAGATTAAGGACCGTAGTATGTGATACTAGAATACTAGGAAGAAAACATACACTGAAGAGGGTGACATTGTCTGTGTCACCTAGTCAAGGCTAAACAAGTGCAGTTCGCAGAGTGAGGCATAGCACTTGGCAGAAGGAAAAAGATTCAAATGCTTCAGACTTGAAATGCAAAACTGGTTGTAACGTAGTATAGCCCAGAGACAGGAAGCCCCTCAGAATCCCTACCACCATATCAGTAGCTATGGTCTGAACCCCAGAAACTGTTATCCTAGCGGCAAGGGACAGTCCATCTTTCCCCTGTCGTTGCACTGTGGAAGCCTCTGCCTGGCACCCAACACAGGATTCTGCCATAGAAACCAGTACTGGGCCTGCCATGCTGAGACCCAAGATAGGGAAGAAACAAGAGTTACTTTTCCAGACAGGAAATCATAAATGAAGCCTCTAGATATCCTTTGAGTAAGGTAGAGAAATGTACCCTGGAGGAATAGATTGGTGCTTCCCTGCATGAATGTTAGCCTTGGAGTCGGAGAGGAGGCATCCCCTGCTCTAGAATACACAAATTCCTGAGGCTATGTTACCCAGGTAAAAAAACACTATACTGCCCATCTTCCTCGTTCTACAGGGGCTGTCCCCACCACCTCTCCTGCACCTCACAACAATTCAGTTATCCCAAGGTAAGTTCTTCCAGACAAAAGCTCCAGCTCCTTGCCAGCACTGGGTGGAAACTAGACCACAGTGGGATGTGCCCCTGGTTAGGCCAGTATCACTGTCAGCTGTGCTAGAGCCTGAACGCACCACTTAGATTCACCAACATCACTCAGTTTGCCTGGAGATTGAAAGAACACACAAAGAGACCTGGGCCATTTGAAAGGAGATCAGCCGAATGCTGTTTATTCAACTTTGGGGAAATCCTTATATACCTCGCTGCTGCACAAGGATTTCGCCCAGGCAGGTGAGAAATTACCACACCAAAGATGGAGTCAACAATGCCCTACAGCTAATCACCAGGTGGCGCAGAGGGAGCACAGGAACAAACAGAATGTTTTAGCTGGCTAACCAGAAACTGTCCTCAAGATAAACCCCAAGAACAAGGGTAGACCCGGGCCCTACACCCCACCATCAAGTAAATAGTAAGGGTCTTTCTTGACAGAAGAAAATAGACGTAGGCACTAACTCTTATGATGGAAGTTTGGGGCTTTTGCTTCTATCCCTGGCCTTAAGCAGAGTTGCCCAGTGGGTAGCTAATCATAGGCCAGTGGTGGAGGGGGCTTTGGGATACCTGACAAATAACAGTCTTGTAGAGATAGACTACCACTTTCAGTTATACATGTGTTTTATGCTGAGCAACAAATCAAATGTGAAGTTGGGACAAATTTGAGCTTGGATGGCAACTAGTGTTGAAACAGCAATAGCACACTAAAAAGTCCTGCAGAGAGATCCTGGAGTTAGAGTACCACCTAGTGTTCAAACAGCAAAAGAGTCTGTGGATTCAGATAAACCAGAAGAATATCCAAGAGTGCTTCCAATTTCTGCAAAGACTGACAAGGAAAACAGGAAAGCTGAAAGAGGACCTGCTCTGACCAGATCTTGTACACTAGTGAGCATCAAGACCAAACACTATGTCACCTGGCATTCAAAGTAGTGTACCAGGAGCTATTGTTATAGTAACCAATATGGGTGAACTCACCAACAGAGGATGTGTAACAGCTGCTTAAAAGAATATCAGGTTGTTTTCTTTTTACATTCTTATTTTTTAATTCAAAAATGTTGTATGTATATTAAATCTTTCTCATGTTCTTTCTTCTCACCTCCTAGGAGGAGATGAGATGTTAATGTTCATTGTCTCCTTCCATTCTACCCTGTTTCTAATACAAAAAAAAAAATCTCAAAATTTCAAAAAATCAAAATCAAAACAAACAAGCAACAGAAACAGCAAAATCAATATGGCAAAAAATA
Organism: Microtus oregoni; assembly: GCF_018167655.1. Lineage (NCBI taxonomy): Eukaryota > Metazoa > Chordata > Mammalia > Rodentia > Cricetidae > Microtus > Microtus oregoni. The sequence continues at coordinate 35,779,440 of NW_024543060.1, read as the reverse complement.
CCAAAACAAAACCAAATAGTCCCCCAACACACAAGCACACACACAAACACAATGTAGGATCTTTGCTGTGTTGTTGGTCAACTACTTCTGGACATGGGGCCTGCCTTCCTGCGTATGTTTGACATTCTACTAAAGGAAATTGATTTTCCCTTTCTTATTAAGTATTAATTGTAAGTAGCTTCTTGGCTAAGGGAATCTATTTCCCCTTCTCAGTGATGGGATTTGTAAGGCTTACACACATGCGGGTCTTGTGTAAGCTGTCACAGCCACTGTGTATTCATCTGTGTGTCCGTCCTGTTGTATCCGGAAGATGCTGTTTCAGTAGAGTCATCTAACACTTCTTGCTCTTATACTATTTATGCCTGTGCTTTTGCATAGTTCCCTGGGCGTTGAGGGAAGAAGTTTGATAAAGGCATCTCATTTAGGACTGAAGGTTCCAAATTCTCTCTCTGCACATTGTCCCGTTGTGAGTCTCTGTGTTAGTTGCCATAAACTGCAGGAAGAAACTTCTCTGATGAGGGATGAGGGATGCATTATTCCTCTATAAGTTGCATAACTGATAAAGAGAATATCATACTTTTTATGAAGGCACAGATAGAATATTTAACTGATAGGGAAACAACGGAGAGATGGGAGAATTTTTAAAAATTCAAACATAAATCATGAAGTTGAAAAATGCAAAAAAAATGTGATGCTGGCATCAAAAATGGAATAGATCAAATAGAGGGAAAAAATGATAGAATCTTTAAAAAGGTTATTTAAGAAACCACAAGAAAATATATGAACATCTATACTCACATGTCTATTGTAGCAAGCAATATATATTCATATATGTATATATATGGCAACAACTTAAGAGCTTACCATCTGTTAAATGGATAAAGAAATTATTATCATTCAACCATAAGAAAGAATCAAATCTTATTATTAAAATGCTATAGATAGAGTTGGAAATGATTACACACGCTAAGAAATGCACAAGAGCATCACATATCGTATATCATCCCATGTGAAAACTGACAAAGTTGGAATTGTGGTTACCAGATCCAGGGAACTAGGGAGACAGTGAGGGGAGAAGGGTTAGGGAGGAAAAGAGGGATAAGGGAAGGAAGGACAAGAAAAAGTGAATCACCCTGGAACCATAGTGATATCTGAGTCCAGGATGATGATAAGGACCATGTCTGGGTCTGTTGTCCTACCACAGGGTCTGTGTTGATGGCCATGGCTCATGGTACCACCAAATGTCACAAGCACATGTGGGGTTTAGACTGTATCCTGAGGCCATGTCAGTGTCCAAGGGCTATGCTGTCATTGAGGCTATGTCGATCTGAGTGACCTGTGCTGCCGCCCAGGGTCATGGTGCCATCTGACCCATGCCTAGGTCGATGACCCAGCAGCAGCCAGAGTCTGAGTTGATGTCTGTGTCTCCTGTTACCACTAAGGGCTGTACAGATGCTCAGGGTCTGAACAGCCACCTCAGACCATGTTGGTGTCTGAGGGCCTTGTTGCAACATTAGCCATATTGATCTGGGTGGCTTGTGCTGTCTCTGGTACCATGGTAGCATCCAAGCCTTCACTGCTGCCAAGGGCCATCTCTGGGTCCATATTCCTGTTGCAGCTAGAGTCTACAATATTGTCCATGACCAATGTTGCTACACAGAGACTGTGTGAGTCATCCAAACTCATCTGTATGGCATTACAGTGTGGACATATGCTATTATGCAATTGTCAAAATCCAAAAGACATAAAGCTTAAAAGTGAATTGGTTTGTGATCGACGGACTTTGAGCAATTATGAGATGTCAGTGTAAGCTTATCAAATGCAACATAAATAATCCACTGTAAAATAATAGTGGGGGTTTAGGGAAGGAACAGAATTGCACAGAAACTCTCTGAACTTTCTTTTTAGTTTTTCTGTCAAGCTAAAACTATGTTTTGAAAATGATATTGGTTATTTAGAGAAAAAAAAGTTAAAAGAAGAGAGAACACAGTGAAAATGCCACCATGAAGGGAACCCGGGACTCCCGTGGTCTGGTTTCCCTAGTCTCTCAGTTTTCCTAAAACATCTCTCAGTTGGCATTTTAGGGCTAGCTGTTATGAAGGCAGGTGGTGGGGACATGATCAATGCAAAACACTGAAATCAGAAGCAGACAAAGGAAGGTAAGGTCATGAGCCAACAGAGCCTCTTCTGGGCCATGTTTTCATAAGGTCATTGCCTGTGAGGGAAAACTGAGTCCCTGCCTGAGCTTTTGTGAGGTGCCTAAGGGATCTCATGTGTCAAATCCCCACCTCCATATGGATGCAAAATATCCCCTTCCCTGATAAGCTCACACCACAAGCTTCTCTGGCTTACAGTCTGTAATCATTTTATATTCAAAGCAAATTTGATTGAACTTGATGTCTGGCTATCTCCCCGATTGTCTTTGACTTTCTGTGGCTGACAGCTATTTAATATCTGACAGCAATTCAGTTTCCATTCCTGTATTCCTTTGTGGTTCATTTTATAAATGCAGTCATGATTCACAGTCAGATTTTCTTTTTTATAATTGCTTTATACTGTTTGAGAATTTCATACATGCATATAATGTTTTTTCATCTAATCCATCCTTCCATTCCCTCCCCTTACATTCTCTTTGTCTCCTGAACCACCACTTTTTCCTCTCCAGTTCACGTGTTCCTTTAAATATGTATTGCATCCCCTTAGTGCTACTTATATGTGCACACATGCAAAACCATCTACTGGAGCATGAGTAACTTCTAAGGGCTGCAGTAACGAAAGAAACTGACTCACTTTTCCCCAACAACCATCAAACGCCAAGAGTTCCTCTTGTGTAGTTGACCAGGGAGGGACTTACAAGAGCTGTTTTTTCATCCATATTGGGAGGCTAACTCACACAATTGTGTGTAGGTTCCAGCCTCTGTAAGTTCATGTGTGTAATGGCGCTGCCACATCCGGCAAATGTACACTCCTGGAATTACCCCCAGACTGATTTGTTTCATTTCTCTCTCCACCCTGTATTTTCTCTATAAGCGTCACAACAGATTGTCAGTTTGTCTTCTAATAATATATGGGGCCAAATAATAGTGTGCTATGGTAAGCTGTCCTATCCTAACTTAGGATCACAAAGATTTCAATACTTTTTTTTTTCTTCTCTCTAGATCATTAAGCACGAATCTCTGTACCAATAAGTTCTTTCCTACGAGTGAAGTCTTCTCTGGTCATTCATTTTCAGGCAGAAATACTCTAATAATTTCTCACAGTGCGTAACTGTATCTTAAAACAGGAGAGATGTGTCTTCGGTCACATGAAAGGGCCTTGGTCTCCTTGCCTCATAGAATTTTGGAATCCTATTTTTGCCATAAATACTAAATTACTATTGCTATATCCTTCCTTGACTCATTTTTAGTCAGCCCTTGTATTGATATGATGGGTATGGAAGCTATATTATTTCTTTGTTTGGACTCTCTTTTAGTGAGAAAAGTTCTCTTTTGTTTATCAGAATGATGTGGGATATCCTCCTCTATATGTGCTGCTATTATTAGTTAATGAGTAAATCTGCTTTGGCCTATGGCAGGGCAGAATATAACCAAACTGGAAGAGATATATAAAGAGAGTAGGTGGATTCAGGAAGACACCATGTAGCTGCTGAAGGAGACAGATGCCCAGAACCTTACTCAGTAAGCCACAGCCTCATGGTGATACACAGATTAATAGAAATGGGTTAATTTAAGATATAAAAGCTATCTAGAAATATGCTTGAGCTATTGACTAAACAATATTGTAATTAATAAAGTCTCTGTCTGATTATTTGTGTCTGGGAAGCCAGGAAATTAGCAAGCAGTCGCTTACTACATCAGAATTTCTAGTGATGAGCCCAAGAATTCAGAAACATTTTTCACTTATAATATTAATGTATTTGCGCTTTGCACACAAAGCTGTGTATTCCAATTAGAACAGTCTTCCAAAGCACGCTTCTCATGAAAGTTTATATATTAAAGACTTCAGTTTTACAAACTGTGTCGTTTTAGAAAGCTTGCATATTAATGAAAATAACAATGTTTTGTGATAAATTAAATTTGAATATCACTGATTCAAGGGCAAATAAAGTTTCTTTTTAATTTTTGTTCAAAGGAAATATCCTTAAATTTTAATTTTCATGTTATTAGTTAAGTAGGCTACCAAGCCAGATCAAAATTTCACAGTTAAGCAAATTCAGAGTAAGTTATAATGAAACGATGATTTAAATATATTTCTACTTGGTTGCAAGAAGCTTGTTAAGCCAGCATAGCAAGTTAGTTTAGCTTAGGTACTTAGATGAAAAAAAAAACTTTTACAAAAACGTGCTGCTAGATAAATTCCTTGTTAGGTGGGATCTGGCAGTAGTGACCATTTAACTTGCAGTTCTACATCTGACACCAAGTCAATATAGCACATAGCCAAGTAGGTGTGGAACACATCCTTGAAAACCCAGGGTAAAATGTTACCCCATCCTTAGGGCGCATCCAATGAGGTCATGTGCTAACCTGGAGAGTACAGTAGGTGCAGCTAAAGAATTTCAAGCAATCTGCTACCTCATTCCTCCCCTGCTGAGTCTGCAGTTCTGGAAGAACACTGTGCAGTAAAGTGTTGCCTGAGTGTCTCACTACTCTGCAAAACAAATTAGAGCCCCTTCTCAGGAGATTAGTTTAGAATGTAGAAAGTATTCCTCCAAATCCTGTTTTGCATACGGCTTTCAATTTCATTTAAACAACTTCAGGTTTCCTTCCATTTAAAAAAAAGGTAGAAGCCAACCCAAGTTTATGAACTATATGAGAGCAAGCTTTGATGCAGCAGAAAGAGTGTGGGGTTATCCCACCAAGGACCAAAAACTAAGAGCCGCTAAGAAAACTAGAGGGCTCAGGATGAAACTGCCTACTTCCCAGTCCCACTGGCAGTCATCCATGTGTGTCCAGTTTAAGTTTTGAGGACAAGATTCTTATTTATTGCCAGAACTTTTTATGGGTTCATCGACTCCAAATAATTTTATGTAGCAGTTAAATTAACAAACAACTTTCAGAACACTTTTATTTGCTAGAGTTTACAATAAATGGCAAGTGTGTTGTTGAACATCATGTCTGCACTTTTAATGATGGAACACTGAGAGAAGTGGCCTTCCTAGGAAATATGGAGAAAAATTCAAAATTACTAAAATTGTATTGAAATCAACAAAATGCTTTCTGTTTAGTATTCTTAGCTTAATAATTGCACTTTTGCCTAAGAATTGGAGGTTTGGCAGATGGAATATATGAAAACCATTTTCTACATTTTTATGATTTCTTTAAAATTAATCCAGAGGTATACAAGTTCAACAGATATATTATACCACATGGTGGCTGTAATTAATAATATACTGTGTTCTTGCAAATGCTGTGTGGATGCTGTGTTCTCACTACAAAGAAAAAAATGATACATGTGCCAATGCGCACATTAAATTGATATATTTAGCCAATCATTACGTAGATATACTTTCTAGCATGTTATTCAAAGAAGATTGACACGATTTTATTTATTGGTTTAAAAAATAAAGAACTCATGGATTTTCTTTCACATATTTAATTACAACCTTTATATCCTTCATATTGAATTGCAGACTTTGAATGTTAACTATAGACAGTGTGGTTTAAGTATGGACTTCTTGGGCTTAGACCAGCCTTTCAGATACAAAGGAGCCAAGTCTATAGTCCCCCAAGGAGAACAATTCAATTCTTTTTACTTCCCCTTATTTTAAAGCCTGGGAACTAGAGAAAGCCACAGTAAATTCCAACTGCTTTGACAATTCCCAAACACAGGGTAGTCTCATTCTGATTATGTCAGCATAACTGTTTCTCCATCTCAAGTGACTTGATTCTACAAATTAGAAAGGAGTTATGTATTATGTTCTCATGATCAGCTGTGGCTCCTGAGTGAATTTACTGCGGAGAATATCTGCAAAAGTCAAACATTCTAAAACTCTGGGTTTCAATTTCAGCAATCTAAAAACCTGCAGACTGGGAGAAGTGATTTAGCCAGGCCCAGGTAATAATCAACCAATATGCCAGGGAAGCATTAGAATCTATTTACCTGATTCTAACTATTGCGGCAGTGAAGATCTCTATCCCTGCATCCACTACATTTCCATCTAAACTCCAGGCTATAAGGAATATCTTTTAAATGATTAGAAATAGACCCTGTCATTACATCATAGAAAAAAACCTGAAAACTCTGTAGCTTGTTTAAAGAGTGAAAAGCATTCAAAGTAGATAGTGAGTATCACATATTATGTTAAATCATAATCTTAAAATCACTCTGGAACTAATTAAAAAAAGAACACAAAGAAGCAAACAAATCCTTGATAATTTTATGTTGGATTATATATTTTTCTTTTATGCAAATTACCCATAATTTCAGATTATGCTACCTTTTAGCTCAATAATGTTTAAAGGGAAGATAGGTTAACATTTTGAAAAAAGTTAAAGTTTTCTCTAAGAATTAAATCATAAATCCAAAATCATCTACATTCAGTTTTCTGCTTCTCATCTTAGGCTATTCTCAGGCAGTAATAAGTAAGCTCTCTGAGATTTGCTCTTTATTTGAGTTAGAGTTGTGGTGATACAGAAGTATATTTTAAAGTGAGAAGTTGTGGCTGAAAAATTGGTTCAGTGGGTAAAGCTCTAGCCATGCGAGCTCGAGGACCTAAGCTTCTATCCCCAGAGTTTGTTGTCGGAGGTCATGTCAAACCAGGTAAGGCCATGCATATTTGGGACTCTGCCCTCTTATATCAAAATAGGAGGTGACAGGAGAGTCCCTGGAAGCTGTGTACACAGCAAGGAACAAGGGAGCATGCCAACAAGGCAGAAGACAAGTACCAACACCCAAAGCCTTCTCTAACTTCCACATGCTCTAAATGGCTTATGCATGCTCACTGTCACACAAATATGCATGCACACATACACATGCACACACAAACACACACACATACGTGCAAAGTAGGTCAGCCTCAGACTGAAAAAAAAAAGATAATTTTTTTTGTAGATATATATATATATTTTTTTTATTGAGAAAAGAAGAAAAAAAACAAACAAAAATCAAGTTTCCACCTCCTCCCAGCCTCCCATTTCCCTCCCCCTCCTCCCACCCTTCTCCCCCTCCTCCCACCCTTCTTCCCCTCCTCCCACCCTTCTCCCCCTCCCCCCACTCCTCTCCCCCTCCCTCTCCAGTCCACAGAGCAGTCCGGGTTCCCTGCCCTGTGGTAAGTCCTAGGTCCTCCCCCCTCCGTCCATATCTAGGAAGGTGAACATCCAAACTGGCTAGGCTCCCACAAAGCCAGCACATTAAGTAGGATCAAAACCCCCTGCCATTGTCCTTGGCATCTCATCAGCCCTCATTGTTCGCCATGTTCAGAGAGTCCGGTTTTATCCCATGCTTTTTCGGTCACAGTCCAGCTGGCCTTGGTGAGCTCCCAGTAGATCAGCTCCACTGTCTCAGTGGGTGGGTGCACGCCTCATGGTCCCGACTTCTTTGCTCATGTTCTCCCTCCTTCTGCTCCTCATTGGGACCTTGGGAGTTCAGTCCAGTGCTCCTGTGTGGGTCTCTGTCTCTATCTCTATCCATCACCAGATGAAGATTCTATGATGATATGCAAGATATTCGTCAGTATTGCTCTAGGATAGGGTCATTTCAGGTTCCCAATCCTCAGCTGCCCAAGGAACTACGCTGCGGTAAAAAACAATGACTTCTTGAATTTTACATGCAAATGGATGGAAATAGAAAACACTATCCTGAGTGAGGTGTCCCAGACCCAAAAAGATGAACATGGGATGTACTCGCTCATAATTGGTTTCTAGCCATAAATAAGGGCCACGGAGTCTACAATAGGTGAACCTAAAGAAGCTAAGTAAGAAGGTGAACCCAAGGAAAAACATATAGTTATCCTCTTGGCTAAGGGAAGTAGACCAAATTGCTGGGGAGAAAATTGGGATCTTGGGGGTGGGGTGGGATGGGGGTAAGTGGAGATGGGGAGAGAAAAGGTAGAAGGGAAGGAGGGGGGACTTGGGGAAACAGGAGAATTGGGATAAAGGAAAGGTGGATAGGAGAGCACGGAACCACAATTCTTAGGTAAGGGAGCCACTTTAGGGTGGGCAAGAGACTTGACCCTAGAGGGGCTTCCAAGTGCCCAAAAGATAATGTTTAATCTATCATTTTTCTTTACAACCTTTTTTTCCCTACTTGAAACTGGCTGCAAGTAATTTATTAAGTACAATTGTTTTGGAATGTAAACAGACTTAAAAGCTGACATGATCAGATAGTGTAGATTTGCTATCATAGATGATGTCATTCTGTTTGTACATAAAGATTATGAACAGATATGATCTCTCTTCAAAAGGCATCACCGGCAAACAGAAGGGCAGTGCCGAGCTGACTTCACTCTAAAGAAATATTAAAGAATAGATCATTTAAAGAATGATCATTAGCATATAAAAAGGTATTCTCAGAAACATATTTAGCTATTTGTTTCTAATTTCTGAACATGAAAAAATAAGTGAGATTCAAATGAAGTCAACCTCTATCTGAGAAAAAAAATAATGACATTTTGCCTGTTAGAATGTTATTCGGTAATAACAAGTTTACTGGCCCCAGGAAGAAACTATACACTGGAAGAAATTTCAAATACAAAAACCTGCCATCATTTGTTTAGTGACCTTATACCATACTTTTCTAAGGACTCCTAAATGCAAGGGGTGTCTCTCTTGCTACTATATCCCATAATATCTAACACAAGACTTGGCACATACTGGGTGCTAAATAAGCAGCTGCTTCATAAATTCACTGCAGAAGGGATTGACGGGACAACTTGGTGCTGTAGCTATGAGATTCATAAGAAAAAGCAAGAAGTTCAAGCTTCTACTTATGAAAATTTCTAAAATTATAAAACAAAATAAGTCTTTTCTCAAATTTCCCATGTCAGGGCTTTGGGATACAATGATATAAACAAAGCAAACCTTTTTATTAAGGCTGATATTCATTTGAAACCCACGTTTGCTTTACCACACCTCTTGGCTACCATGAATAATCCCAAACTGATCTTAGTTTGTGAGTGTCACTTTAAGGCCCTGGTTTGACTTCATGAAGACAAACACCAGATATAGAATGGGGTATCGTGTAGTAATTATATTATTACTTTTTCTGAAGAAGTTCCATTTTCTGCAGTGACAACATTATTGTCATTCTACAGTTACATTTATAGTGACTCAAGTTTCTATTTCCCTGTGTCTTTGCCAATATTGGTTATTTGCTGTAGACACTGTAATGGATGTAAAATAAGATTAGCTTTCAAATATGTAGAGGTAAGAAGGAAAATACTTGCCTTTGTGACACTTTAGCTAACACTTCTTGACTGTAAACTGAATGCATGTCAGTAGCATAATGGATCCTAAAATGCTGCTTTAGTTTCAGATGCATGAGTAGAATTGTAGTTTTCAAATTATGAAAGATAACACTCATACCACACTAAAACATTTTACAATTCTAATTGTCATTTACATGACACAAACTAGAAGGCATACTGAAATCAGGCTGTGCCCTACTGTAAGTTACCCCATGCTTTATAAACAGTGATTTTTCAGGCTATGCCCTGCCCTGAGAAACTCCATTTTACAGGCAGCTTTGACTCCATTACAAAAACTAGGGAGGGTTGAGCACTTCTACAAAACAATGGTCTTGCACTTTGTAAAGATTTGTCACTTGTATTTTAATAAAATGCTGATTGGCCAGTAGCCAGGCAGGAAGCATAGGTGGGGCAACCAGGCAGGAAATAGAGGTGGGTCAATGAGAACAGGAGAATTCTGGGAAGAGGAAAGCTCAGTGTGCAGTTGTCACCCAGACAGAGAGGAAACAAGATGAGAATGCCTCACTGATGATTGGTACCAAGCCACATGGATAGCACAGACAAAAATAATGGGTTAATGTAAGAATTAGTTAATAAGAAGCCTGAGATAATAGGTCAACCAGTTTATAATTAATGTTGGCCTCTGTGTGTTTCTTTGGGACTGAAAGTCTGTGGGACCAGGCAGGACAGAAACCTCTGCATCACCACACATACAACAAAAAGTGGCTAAATCTTTCTTCCTGGAAGTGGAAAAGGCACTGCATTACACATTTATCAAAGCAAATCAGGGCCTCATGGACACATTCAAACAGTATAAGAAAATTCGGGCCCAAGAATTTATGAAACAATACCAGACCGAGGAAAGGGTTTAACTCTTTCATCTGGGTCCCATAAAGAGTTAACCCTCACCCCTATTGCAATGACAGTGACCTTTTCCAATCTGTCATCTGGTTACTCAATATATTCCTAAAAGATGAACAGGCAGAGGACTCACAACTATGCCAGAAGCTTCAATTTCACAACTTGATTCATTTCATACCTCTGATGCATGTGTTGGCTGCTTTTTCAAATGATATAATAAAATGTACTGACAAAAACAATGTGTAGGAGAAAGGTTTTATTTTGGATTATAGTTCCAGAAGGATGCAGTCATCATAGAAGGGAAAATGAGGCAGAAAGCAGAAACGAATGGTAGCAGAACCAGGAGCCCAGTCTGACTTGTCACATTTCAATCTACCAGTAAGGTTATGACTGGTGGCTGGAATCTTCTCCTTTGGCAGCTACATGGCATCTCTCTGATTCTGCCTACACTCTCTCAATATCTCTGTTCGATTTTCCAGCCCAGCTTTACTCTACTAAGCCATTGGATGAAACAACTTTTTAATAACCAGTGGTAATAAAAAGCATTCAGAGGGGAATCCCATTAGTCAACCACTAGGATCAGTTGAAAAGTGATTAAAGCCAGTTGGAGCTTTGTTTTCTTCCCTCCTGCCTAGTAAGGAGATTTTATTTAGCTTTTGTTAGGGTCTCTAATAACACATCAATAGTTGACATCAAAGCTACATGTTTCTTCCAAAGGAAATTTGCCTTTGACTTAGCTTTCTTCAGTCTGTTAAGGAGGCAAGGATAATATACTTTCTTCTGTAACTACTTCCAGTTCAATTGAAGCATCATTTGACAGGGCCTAGGAAGGATGAAAGGCTAGTCAAAGATTGGGAAATTGGGGCATATATAAGAAGCATTTGATTAGCTCATCCAGGTGAAGGGACAGAGGGCAATCACCTCAAATAGCCAGGCAGCAAGTTCAGAGCTCAGATATCTGCAGTCCACTGGTACTTTCTAAGTGGTGTTCGTTAAATCTGCTAGGAGAAATAGAGACTAAGGACAGAAGTTAAAATGTAGGAGTTTAAAAGAAGATATTTGGAGTGTTTACTTACCTGCAATACGTTTGACCTATGATAGAAGGAGCCAAGTCTATGACTTCTTTGGTTCCCTAAATCTCGTATGAATTTTAGTTAAAGAAAAGAAACAAAAGTTCTAGATTTATTAACACTTTCTTTTTACTAAAAATCCACATTTGTAGAAAGAAAGCAGTTAACAGGTATCTTAAAGAAGCTGGAGCAGATTTACACCTTGGAGACATAGAAACAGCTATTGATTTGGGTTAACCTGAAGGAAAACGCCTTTGAGGCTATAGTTGGAAGACAACCAGAAGAAATTTAAAATCTTGAACTTCTGACTGAATAATAAGTAGTGTTCCACCAATTTAACCTAACTCCATTTATCAATGCTAAAATTTGAACTTTTGAGATCTCAGTGTAAATATATATTTTTATAGTTTGTGTGTGTGTAATTTTTGAGAACCTTAGAACTTAGATTTTTACATCTTCAGACCTTTTATTAATTTTGAACCATGTTTTAAGTTTTTCCTGCACTCGATTTTAAGTATTTAGCAAGACTATAAGTATAGTTTTGAATGTCTCAAGGTTTAATCATCTTTAACAGTTTATAATACAAATAACAATTTATGAATTTAAGCTCATTAAAGAAAAGACTTTTAACTTATAAACATAGTCCATAAAGGTACTAGGAACTTTCCTGATCTTTAGATAGTCTGTCATTATAGAATATAATAATTTTTTGTATGACTCAGTTTACCAGAATAGATACCAGAATAGAATAGTTTAACAATGCCAACAAAAAGAATGTTACACACATATTTTTAAATCATTTTTTGTAAACTTAAATAAACCTTAAGAAAGGAGAGACAATTTTTATGGCAATGGTTTTCAACATACAGGTGACCCTGGGCTACTCCTACAAAAAGGTCTTTTCACTGCAAAGGATAATGACCCATAGGTTGAGAAACTGCCCCAAGTTCTTTATCAGACTGGTTAAGGTCAGCAGGTTACTGTATCGTAAAATAGAAATCTTCCACTTTTTGTTGCTTTGTAGTTGTGGCCATAATTTTAGTAGGTCAGTGACTACACTGGGTGTTGAAGAATCCACTACAGTCTTGAGCCTTTCTCAGGCTGAGTCTTAAAGCTTCGAAACCATTTTTTGGGGGGTAGACATATTTCAGTTAACAAAAAATAGTTAATCAGAAGCAGAATTAAAATGGTTAAAAAGCAAGGTTATCATGTTTGAGTACTTGACCAGAACTATAGACACTGATGGATTAGGTTATTTGTTTTAAGATTACCTATGCAACCTTCTGATTATTAACACCTGCCTTAAAGTTTTAAGCTAAACTTTTTTGTTAAAACATTACAGATTTTTAACTATGCCCAATAAATTTACAAGCCAATAATTCCTTAGCTACTCTTTTCTTAATCCTTCTGCATGATGGTTTTTGAACCTGAACCTAGGGACACTATAAGTTTGTCTAGGTCTGAAAAATGTTGGGCCACAACCCAATTCAGGAGGCAGCTTTTTAATAAGGTAGAAAAGCATAAAACAACATTAATAGTATCCATATCTAACTGACAATTGGATCCCTATCACATCAGTTCCAAAAGCCAAAATGCCAAGAGCTAAATTCTGAGTGTGGGTTGCTGGCTGCAACAGTAGCAGCTGAGTTGTAACTAAGACACATGGAACACCAAAAACTCATACATTTAAGACCAATCAGAAACAAACGTGCAGTGTTCACAATCATGCAATAGAAATAGATATACCAGCTGTAATTTAAATAGGATAGGTAACACAAAATTCAATTCCCATAGTTCTGTAGCAGAGGAGCAGCTACCTACTTCCTTGCCAGAGAGCATGGGTCTCTAAGTTGCCCACTGACCCCAAAGAACAGGCTCCAGTTTCATTACGAAGGTCTTTGGCTTCAAGGAGCTGTGGGTGTAGTTCTCCAAGAGCAGCATACTTTTCTCTGAAAGTTTTTGAAATGAGTTAATACCATATCAAGGACTGGGTGGTGGGCATACGAAGTTTGACCCATTTCTCCAAGCATGAAACACAGACCGTCGAGCAACTAAAACTCCAGACACAAGCTAACAGAGACAGATGAGAAGATAATAAGGCTGACAAATAGGGCAGACAAGACTTCAATAAAGTAAACAAATAAGACAGATCAGACAACAATAAGATGGGCAAGACATGGGTCAATAAAAAGACATAGCCCTGTGACCTGGGACACCTAGTTTCAAGCCGGGAACCTCCTGGGGTTAAAAAGGCATCCTTCCTCTTCCTGGGACTCCAGGAATACTGCCATATCTGACTTTCTTATTGAGTCCTAATCTTGATGCCAAAACCTGACCCCACCTCCAGAGAACACCCTAACTGTGCTTGAGGGACGATCTCAGTCCTGTTCCTCTTTGGGCATCTAGGTGGGACTTTCAAACCTTCCTATACAGTCCTAACCTAGAGCTAAAGATCTGGGGAATTTCTGGAGAGCTGTTAGTTTTTGATTCATGTCAAAATTTAAAAAAGCTGGCTCCTAGTATCAGTGAAGGAAAGTGGCATTAATGATAGAGCAAGAACAACAGGAAAAAACTCACCCAAAACACATGAAGGCAATGAGCAAACACCAAACAAAGCTCTTTTTTCTCTCAGATCTTTTATCTGACTGTAATCTGAAGGTGCTGTCCACATTTAAGGGTAGTTCTTCAAAATTCAAATAACCTTTTCAAGAAAATATCTCATGGGTGTGCCCAGGAGCTTAGTTGATTCCAAATTCATTTAAGTTGACAACCAAGATTAGCCATCACAGTGTACATACAAATCTGCTCTCTGTTCATCTCCTGTCCACCCATCTGTTTCGGTTGTTAGCCATGTGTCCACCTATTCCTTTCTCTGGACCCCAGTCCTGCCATTTAACCTCCAAATCTGGGCTCAGTTCTACACATTCACTTTCAAGCTTGTGACTGGTTGTGGCCTAACATCACCTTTTCCTTCCAGCTCAGTTGAGTTCATTATCTTTTCAACATAGAAACTTGCCTCTCTGTGGTTTCCCAGTTTTCACTTCTCAGACCTCTTTGAAATGCCTTGTATCTTTAACCCATTGTAGTAACTCAGTGATGTATAAATTTATATATACAGATATATGTACAATGTGTGAAACTTAATTATGAGAATTAAAGAACTTGTTATTTTGTCCTATCCAGATGTTGAAAGAGACAGACACTATCTCATAAGATCCTGCCATTGAAACCACCAAATTCTGTGAATTTGTTCTTATTCGATGAGTTCTGACATTATGGAAAGATGCAAAAATAGTCACAGTACAGTCAGAGGAATTCTTCAAGAATGATGGGAATCTTTGCTGGAAAGGATTGCTGAATGGACTTGAGGGTCTACTAAGCCTGAGAGAAACCCACAAGGAAAATTCAATAGGAATTTCAAGTCTCTAATGTATTATCAAAAGAGAGATTCTGTTCCTGCTAACCCAAAAATCAAATGAAGATGGAAAAACTCTTGTCACTCAGAGCTGTCCAAAGGAATGAGCTCATTTGGCATGCACATTTTTCCCTTTCCAGTTTGTGGCCCAATGAGAGAGTCAGGGACAGTTTCCATGAATATTATAAAAAGAAAATGAGCCTATTATAGGCTCTACACTTCTTCCTACTCAACATGCCAGGATTTCGTTTTTAAATGATGGAACAAAATCAGTTCTGATTTTTAGGAAAGCTACTTTCAAGTTCCACCAGGAGCTACTTGAGTTCAACAGGCATACAGAGAGTTTATTCTTTAAAATCTGCTGGGAATCTATCAACTCCCACCCCTCAAAGTTGATTTCTCTCTCCCACAATAATTATACAAAGCCACCAAAGAATTAGGAAGGAAACACATGAACAGACAGCACTGGTACCCAATAATATTTCTTACATTGTCAGCTTTTGAAATGTGATTGATTGCTTTTGTCATTTTCAAGACCCCTTTGCTCACCTTCCCTTTGATACAATGCATTTCCTACATGCTGCTGGTACAAAGCTAGATGCAATCAGCGTCAGCTGCAGGCAAGGGCTGCTTGTTTATCTGGTATCCACGATGTACACAGATTCAAACTTTGACAAAATAAAAGCACTGTCTCAAAATTTCTGGCTATGAAGAAGTCACAGGTAGCATTTTATAGTATGTATAGCACTGAGTTTACGACCAAATCTTTTCACTGTGTTTAGCAATGTTGAATCAGCAGAAAATCAGCACTTAGAGGAAGTTTTGAAGTGTGACATATTTTAAGTGCTTTTCCTAGGCAATTATCAAGATAAGTGTGTATGTGAACCAGTGGTTCAAAAGGAAAGTATGTGTTTTATTCCTAGTGGATGAAACTGGATGAAAATTTTTGGTTCCCCTCAACTTCCTTACTAATCATTTTTCACTCCACCAAGATCCCAAAAGACTAGATTTCTTCCATGTCCTCTAAGAAAGGGATATCATTTTATTATTCATGAAGATGCATATGATCTTTTGCTCTGATGTGTGGTAGAAGAATTCAATGTCAGAGACGTATGCATCAGTATAATTACTATGAGTAGCTTTTCTTAGATGATTTTTTTTCATAGAGTTATTGGGATTTCTCTCTGGTCTCCTTTTGGCTCCAATGCCATTGTGATCTCTCTTAAATGACTACAGATAAGATATGAAGCATAATATAGAACACAGATAGTTTGTAGCAGAACAATATATGCTTTTTATGTATAAGACTGGATAATGGTTATGAGAGCATCGTGGAAGAACCACTCATAGAGAGAAAGAGTGGGCAATGGCCAGAAAGATTACTATGCTGACTTATGTATGTAAGGAGGCTTCATGGAATTTCTCAGTTTCTGGGACAGCTTTTCTGAGGAGTGTTTTTACTATTCAGGTGATTGACAGAGTTATTAACACAGCAAAGGGATTAATTCTTCAGGAAGGAGACATTAGTTCTATTTATTTACTTATTTTAACCCTTTACCAGAAATCCTCCTGGTAGATACTACTCTTAGAGTCTTCCTGGCAGTTCATAAGAATCTGAACCCAGCCTCAGCCATGTAGACAGACAGCTCAATACTAGCCTGGGATACAGAAGACTGTCTCAACAAATGAAGCCCCATTTATGTGTACAGTGGTGTTATTTGAGCTTTTATTATTAAATGGCTTTCTTTGCTCTAACCCACTCCTTCCTGCTTGAACATGTATAAATAGTCTCTGCTACACTTTAACACATGACTTTTCTCAATTCCTTGTTTGAGGACATATGAACCCAGAAGGCCTCCGGAGGTTCCCCTGAACCTCAATGTCAGGACCATGTGAACCGCGAAAGGATGAAGAAAAAAATATTTAACAAAAACTCTTAGTAGTAAATAAAAACCTATGGGTATGCAGAAAATAGTGCCCTACAAATGGTATTTTTTGATTGTGTTATGTTTTTCATGTCTAATATCTTCATAAGGATTTTTGTGTCCCATTTTCTTTCTGCTATCTCAGCTTCTTTTTCCTATCATTTCAAACAGCTTCCATCTTTTTATGAAGGTGTAACCATCTAGGAGTTTAGGGTAAGTGTAAGATAGGTTTAAACAGGCGTATTTTATTATATTAGACTGGTTTGTGGGAGGGGGTACATTAAAATTTTTACTCAGCCATAAAAAGGAATTAACTATTGATACATACTATAACATATGAAATTCCAGTACAATATATAAAGTGAGAAAAGACAAAAACAGCCACATACTGTAGGATTCTGTTTATACAAAACCTTAAGAACAGGTAAATTAGTAGAGAAGGCAGATTAGTAATTTCCAAAGATTGGGTGACAGGTGTTATCAAGACTGAAGTCCTAAAATGCTCACAGATATAATTCTGGGTGACAAAAATATTGTGAAACTAGATAAAGCTGAATGTTTTGTGTTCCTGAATCTAAAACAGTTTTATATTGGGAGATTGGCATGTGTTTCATACTCTTTCACAGATTCCATTCACAATGTTACCAAAATTTATGTTAACCTAAAATCAAATGCCATGACGTTTCTTAGTCACTCATAGACATGCACAGAATGAGAAAACGCTTGACTTGTCTGATATATGCATTCCTAGCTATGGAAAAACAAGGTGACTCTGCCTCTCAATCCACACTTCCACTAGAAATAAATGCCCTTGCCATGAATTATTTGGTATCATGCCTTTTACATTTTTGTGCTTTTTAGCGATCTCACTCTTTTGAAAGATTCCAGAACCAGGGATATGGCTCAGCAGGTAAAGTAACTTGCTACCAAGCCTGACAACCTGAGTTCAATCCCCCAAATCCACACTATTGGAGAGAGGACCGCTTCAGGAAAGTTGTCCTCTAGTTCCCGGAGAGCACCATCAGTGATGAACACATATACATACGTATGCACACACACACACACACACACACACACACACACACACACACACACACTGAGAGAGAGAGAGAGAGAGAGAGAGAGAGAGAAATACATACATTAATTATTTAATTAAGTTTGAAAATCTAAAACTTTCTAAGCACAGTGATAAGGTGTCTTCTAGGGAGTGATGTCTCTCATAGAGAGAGCACAAATCTTCTAGATAAGTTCTCTTCAGGTCTGAATTGTACTCGTATTGGCAGAGAGTACAATGTTAAGGAGCCACTAATAAAAATACTGCCACAAAAGAATCCTGGGCACCTATTGTCCCTGAGGAACTATGATGCATTATTAACTAATTCACTATTCCAGCTGATGCCACAGAATACAACATCATGACTGATGAGAACCAATTGTATGTAAAAGCAAATATATCAGTGTCTATAAGTATTGACATGTAATAAAAACGAAACTGTTTTTTTGTAAATCAACGCTCCTATAAAGGTTCCTATAAAAATAGGTGCTGTATTTTAGTACGAAGTCGCAGAATGAATTAATCTCTCTGTGGAGAGCTGTGGAAGATGCACAGAAGCAAATGCCTCACCAAAAGGTGATACTAAACGTATATATTAATAAAGTTGAAGGATTTCTGGTTTGTAAAATAAAAGCAAGTATTTCGTATTTCTGCTGTGCTGAACAAAAATGAATTTTAATATATACTGCCATCTCAGTATAAAATAGGGATGAAAAGTGTAGAAATGCATCTATTATAATGAGTTTATAGCAATCTTGAGCCACACGTCATATTCCCGCATTTCTGATGAATCCCATTGGTTCTCTTCATTGCCCATATCCACAGTATTAAAGACTAAAGCATCGCCATTTGAACAATTCATCCCATTCCCTACTAGCAAGGGTATTATTCTGTATACCCGGTGTCTTGTTTTACAACATATCGTAAGATTTTTATCTTATTTACAGAGATGTGGCATCTTCCCTATTGTTGATGTGCTATAAAACTTTCAAAGCCTTTTTATTTCCAATTTTGTGGCTTCATCTAAATTTTTCAAATACCTTAGAAAAGAAATGACTGCAGTTTGATGCTGATTCTAATATATTCTAGAATCATATTTCCTAGCTGATTTGAGGTTCTGACAAACAAATCCATTCACATAATTCTTTTTTTATGGTGTGAATATATTTTTTAATATATTTATTTATTAAAGATTTCTGTCTCTTCCCCACCACCACTTCCCATTTCCCTCCTCCTCCCCAAATCAATTCCCCCTCCCTCGTCAGCCCAAAGAGCAATCAGGGTTCCCTGACCTGTGGGAAGTCCAAGGACCACCCACCTCCATCCAGGTCTAGTTAGGTGAGCATCCAAACTGCCTAGGCTCCCACAAAGCCAGTATGTGCAGTAGGATCAAAAACCCATTGCCATTGGTCTTGAGTTCTCAGTAGTCCTCATTGTCGGCTATGTTCAGCGAGTCCGGTTTTATCCCAGGCTTTATAAAACCAGTCACATAATTCTTACACAGGTCTAAGATTAAGACTGGTGACACTAGATATCCTTGTTCTTTCCTACACATGTGTTAGATTTGGTTTACATGTGCTAGTATCTGCTTCTGCCTTAAGGGCCATTTGTTGTAAAGTAGCAAAGGAAGAAGCTGGTTCTTATGTTGTCAGTCCCATGTTGCTGACAGCCTCATCCTGGAAATGGCCAGGTTCTTTTACTAACCCCACAGGAAGTTTTTTTTACCCTTGTGGCCTGTACTTGCTACAATTTGACACAAGCAAAATTTATCTGAAAGGAAGAAACTTCACCTGAGAAAACGCCTCCATAGGATCAATCTGCAAGGCATTTTCTTAACTAGCAATTCATGGGGGGAGGGCCTCGTCCATTTTGGGTGGTGCCATCCCTGGGCTGTGCTGGTCCTGGGTTCTGTAAGAAAGCAGGCTGAGCAAGTCATGGGAAGCCAGCCAGTAAGCAGTATGTCTGCTGCATCAGCTCCTGCCTCCAGATTCCTGTACTACCTAGTTCCTGTCCTGAGTTTCCTTTGATAGTGAACTGTGATGTGGAACTGTAAAGTGAATAAACCCTTTCCTCCTCAAGAGGTCATAGTGCCTTATCACAGCAATAGTAACCCTAAGACATGGCCATTCCCCAGTTCCTACAGGATAATCACAAATGACTTAGGCAGCATGTTCCATCTCTTCGCTTTTACCATATCTTTGACACTTCTCAGTGTTGTAGACATATTAAACAGTCCTTTAATGCAGTCCCACTATTGACCTAACTTGAATCTGAATTTTGGACTATGTTTCTATGTTTTTCATGCAATAAATGATAATATCACATTTAAATAACAAGAGTAGGGAGATGACAGGGTTTTATCCCTATCACCCTTTCAACAAGGCATTCCTCACTTTCCATGGTGACCAAAAAGATATGATAGATTGGTATTATGTTTCCTTTAATCTGTCTTATTGGGCAGGTGAAATGGTTCAGTTTATAAAGTCTCTTGCTGTCCAGCTTGAAAACCTGAATTAAATCCTGGAATTCAGATGGTAGATGGAGAGAAATCGCTCCCGCAAGTTGTCATCTAAATTCCACAAGTGTGTCATGACACATGTTCACACACACCAGGAAGTGACATTGCTACAATACAGGAATATCTTTCATCATCTCAGTTGAATTTTATGTGCATAAGAATAGAGCAAGATATTTTTGCTATGTTGAAAGCAATAAGTTTATGTTAATGTGCCAACATGTTTGAAATTAGGGCACAAGCTGCATACTATGGTTGTGGTGGGGGAAAGTGAGATGGTATTTTCAATTGAGACACTCTGTGCATCTTAACGGTAATTCCATGACATCATGATCCAGTTTTTATTTTATCTTGTGTTTAGCCATTAGCACTCCCAAGTATAGTAGAAAAAAATGTCCACTGTCATTCTGTGTTTCCTCTTTACTGTATACTACGAAAGCTTACAGACACAGGTTCTTAAGATAATCTAACCAAAATTGCTGGATTTGGGCCCAAACACAGGTACTGATTTGTAAATGCTCTAAATGATTAGACAAGATAATGAGGGCTGAATAATGGAGCTGAGACTCAGCTTCTTAACATGTTATTTTGCTTTGGTTACTGTTTCTACAAGGTATGATCTACTGGATAATGGCATATTAAATTAAGCCTTGGACTTGACTCTACCAGTTTATGGCTAGTTCATTTCTCTTAACAACTTCAATTTTAAACTGACCTGTCCTTGGGCAGATAACCTTGCTTAAATGAGATCTCTTATCTCTGAAATGGGGATGATAATGCCATGAATCTTGGAGTTGCTATGAGATTAAATAGGCAGTTTACTTATGGAAGATTGTAAATCTTACAGCTCTGGGTAAATGATGAAATAATATTCTCTGTAAGCGTACAAGCTGGGCTAGAAACCACCTCATCTAATTCCCAGAACCTGTACTCTCTACTCAGCACCATGCTTTAGAACAGTACACTAGGTCGACCCTTGGGGAGCTATGGATGTCTCTGTCCCTTGAGGACCAAGATAGTCCTTCATCAATGATAATCAGAAGAAACTGCTGAGAGAGCAGCATCCGTATCTTATGTTCATCTCACCACGATTTTTCTGTCAATCAATTCCCAAAGGTCTAACAAGCTAGAGGCAGTCTCCTGTAGCTTGTGATTAGTGAAAGAGAGATATGGAATAGAATGATAATGTAACCATGACAACCAATGAAACAACATCATTCTCATCTGCCCTTTTCAGAGTGTCTGGTTGCTTAATCACTGTCCTAAGAGTGCTCAGGAAATGGAAATTCTACATGGTTTGTGTGTTTATTTCTGTGTGTGTGTGGTATAGAAAGTAGTGGGCACACATGCCCCAAAATGAGTGAAGGTCAGAGGATGACTTTGTGGAATAGGGTCTATCCTTCTACCTTTGTATGAGTTTCAGAGATTAAACTTAGGTTGCCAGGCTTGTGCCACAAGTGCCTTTAGCCACAAGACCATCTTGCCAGTCTGAATTCTTCTCTACTCTGGAACCATATTCCAGTTTGTTGTCTGCCATTTTTATTTTTCACAATTAAAAATTGTTTCAGAAATTATAATATTTCCATAATTTAACCCATTTTAAACTATACAATCAGGTAGGATAAAATAATTTTTAATATAATTAATCAGAATGAAGCTCACTTTGTCATTCTTCATTCTGGCACGCCCACATTCCTATTTTATTGAGCTAATCTAAACATCACTTTGGCACTTGCAGCTGATACTGTTACATCCAACGAGTTAATGAAGGCAAGACTGTGGTCCCAGGAAACTGCAAATGACCTATTACCATTTTCCTCATTTTTGTTCCTATTATTTTCTAAGTATAAGCCTGAAAGTTAGGTGAAAATTACGTTCACCTTGTACCATTTCACATGTTGGAAACTGCTTTGTTGTGTTGGTACTGCACAACATGGCACTTAAATTAGGACTGGCTTTAAATGCTCTCAAGAACTTTCTTCTAGTAAGAGCACACCAGCGCTCAGAGTGGCTCACAAAATACCCCTTGCACTTTTAACAAGGATTATAAGTAACAAGCACCCCTCCAGTGCCCTCTCGTGATCCCTCCAACCCTGGGGCTTACACCCAATTGGAAAGTAGGTCTTGCTGTAGGATTCACTAACTAACACAGAAGTCTTTCCTTCAAATCTTGCCCCATTGCTCTCTCATAATGCCCTTCTTTTCTGCATCCCTCTTTTCCCATTTTCAGTGATTCTTCTCCGCTCAAGCCCGTCAAGGAGGTGGCAATTTGTGTATCACTGTGAAAGTTTCATTGCCATAATACGTATCATTTCTTCTGAGGTAACCTTCAAGAGGAATCAATCCCATAAATCCATTATGTGTCATCCTCTAAAACGAGACAGTGACATTTACCTAACAACATAAACGTTGGAGACCGATATTATGTCGTCACAAGCACAAATATACCTTAAGTATGTGTACTGACTTCAAATGGCAATGGCATAGTCATGACTAAGAAACGAAAGGTCACTAGGGAAATATGCATGGAGGCTGCTTCTATTTAAAAAGGTGACTCTGACAATTATTTTAAGTAAGTTTAATGATTACTCACTTTGTATATTTGACATTTTTTCAAAATAATGAGTGTACATCTCTAGCATATGATACATGCTACTCAACACTTATCCCATCATTATGTTCATTTCTCCAAATTAATTTTATCCAGTGTAAACAGAAAAATTGAAAATTTTTATGAAATTATACCAGCCGTAATTATATGCAGTTACTTCATTCTAAAATGTAGGTGAGAATATATGACCATATTTCTTAACAACAAAAATTTCATGCAAAATTAACTAAATAAAATGTTAAGAAATACAAAATTAACTGCAGTGGTGATGAGGAATGTGGTATTTTCCTTTTGTCTTATATATTTACTTTGAATAGTTGAATTACCAATAATCACAAATAAAATAGAATGTCAAATATTTGGTAAATATTTAATATATAACATATGTTAAATAAACAATATATAGATATTTAATATAGTACAGCTGTAAGAAGATAAATCTATGAAGGTACAAAATAATTGGCATAACACAGCTTTGAAATCTAATCTACGTTGGATAAGAAATAAAGAATAATATAGGCAAGTCATTACTCATTGCAGGCCAGCTAACAAAGTGGTGGGCTAACCTTAAAAAATTAGAAATTATGAAAGTAGTAGGATATTTTTGAAGAAAAAGGAAAAGGGGAAGGAGGAAGAGGACGAGGAGGAAGAAGAGGTGGAGGATAAGTATTTGCTTATATGTATAATTCTGCCTCTAGTTTATTGAATACATTAAAGCCTTGGAATATGATTTTTTTCTTTACATTCTCTCTAATATCTGGACTTCGACAGCAATTAAATGAACATGCGATTGATCAAAGCCTTGCTTTATTTCCTTCTTAATACTCTGGTATCCATTAAAATAAATTTAAAATTTAAGATAAATACCAGTGATGATGTGAGCATAAATGAACCAGCCTCTGGTTTTAAACTCACGAAGTTTACAGAGACCTCTTTCCTCCTTAGCCACAAGTGTAAACAAATCCTCACAATGTGAAGCCCACGGACTCTCTAGTCAGGAAAATAAGGCAGTCGCCTCTTCAAGTGGCCAGGCACCTTCCACCTGCTGCTAGTTTATAATAAAAATCACTAGGGTCACTCAGCAAAATTTCAT
Organism: Microtus oregoni; assembly: GCF_018167655.1. NCBI lineage: Eukaryota > Metazoa > Chordata > Mammalia > Rodentia > Cricetidae > Microtus > Microtus oregoni. The sequence continues at coordinate 35,755,493 of NW_024543060.1, read as the reverse complement.
ATTCCATGTGTACACTGTGGCCGACACTGGACCATGTGAGTTAGCAGAGACTTCAACTTGGCATTTTCTGGCTGAGAAATATATTAACTATGTGTCAAGCATTCTGTGCATAAATGTGCTAGAGAAAGAATTTGGGCATATTCTTTGGCTTCACTCTCTAAATAATTTCCTCTCTGAGTAATTATATATCTTGTATAACTGCTCATCCTTGGTTACACTAACAACTCTGCCACGTTACATTTAAATACAACTGGAACCTGCCCCTTATCATTATTAAAACTCTCAAACTATACATAATAATACTCCTGCAGCTTGTACTGTTGATTACCCAAACTTGATTTCTGTGGGTATCTACAACTCATGCCTTCTTACCCAACAAAATTAAATAAATTTGAAGTAAATGTTGATATTTAATGTTTATAGCTATTTTAATAGTTTGATCACCCCACATTTCCATTTCCAATCTCTGTTTCTGGTGAGTTATAAATCTTGGTCTTACCTCCTCTCCATGATTGTTCTTTATTTAGATACCTTAATTCACAGTAGCCCAATTGTCTTCTTTTACATAATAAGAAGAAAAGTACAGAGGTGATGACCTAGTGACCAAGAGCATCTGAAGCTCTTGCAGAAGAACAAGATTCTATTCTCAAGCCCACATGCCAGCTTTCATCCATCCCATAACTCCTGTTCCAGAGGATCCAACATTGTCTTCTGATCTCTGCAGCACTAATCATTCATGCAGTATACCCTTATGGAAGTAAAACACTTGTAAAGGTAAAATACAAATATTTTTAAAAAGAAAGTGGGATGTAATTGGCTGTCATTGAGACTAGAGAGAAAAGGAAGAGAAGAGGAATTTGACAACAAACAATGGGGAAGGAAATGTTACACCCTGCGCTTTTTTTGGTTTTTGTTTTTTGGTGTTTTTTTTTTTTTTTTTTTGGTTTTTTTGGTTTTTTGAGACAGGGTTTCTCTGTGATTTTGGAGCCTGTCCTGGAACTACTAGCTCTTGTAGACCAGGCTGGCCTCAAACTCACAGGGATCCGCCTGCCTCTGCCTCCCGAGTGCTGGGATTAAAGGCGTGCGCCACCACCTCCCGGCTACACCCCATGTTTTTAAAGGTTCTAGTTTATTTCACTCTTAGAACTATGAAGGACGAGGTTGAGTTGCTGTTGGAAAACCTGCCTCCAATTTTGCAGGGCATGTGCCTAGAAGTTTTATTTTGGGGTCACATGATAATTCTACACTTAACCTACTATGAAACCTATCTCTTACTTGTGAAGTGTCTTCCTGAGATTCCAGCACAGATTTCTCCATAATTCAACTTCAATTGTTATCATCTTCTTTTGAAAAATTCTGAAGATCTCCTCCAAACAATGAACTAATCTCACCTTCATAAACCCAAGCTCCATAAACAGTAATTGGCTAAAAATAATGTGGCTGTTTCTTACAATAAACAAACAAAACTTGGGGAATATGTTTTCGGATGCAGTAATTAACAATTACATGTACATTGCATTTACATGTATGCTTTTATATGTGTGCATAAGGGTTCATGTGGAGGCTATAGACAGGGTTTCCTTAGACTTGGCACTCCTAGATTTTGTGTGTATGTGATGTGTGTATGTGGGGACTCATGTGCCATGCACACATATGGAGGTCAGAGGATAACTGTGGAGTCAGTTCTCCCCTCCCACCTTTACATTGGCTCCACAGATTGAACTCAGATTATAATCATTGTGCAGAACATACCTTTATGGACTGTGCCACTCTATGCCCCTCCCAAGTTGCCCTTTTTATTCAAACTTGTTGCTCGCTAAACTCTACAATGCTTCTCTAAATATCACTGGAAAGCCTAGGCTCAAAGTTTTCTCCAGTAAGGTTTTAAGTTTTCCACCATTAGTCCATGCTAATGGCCTCAATATTTTCTGAGCTCAGTTATTTATTAAAAGGCCACATAATGTTTATATCAATTCTCAGGGCTGGTTAAAGCTATTAATCTACCTGACACTGCTTGAACTGCAACAACTACTGTTTCCTGTATTCTTCATCGTAAAATATCGTTGGGTTTTAAAGAATCTGTGAGAGTATATGCATTTTAAAAATCTGCTATGATTAGGACAGAATGTTCTTGCAGAGAAATTCCACAAACACCTTCATAGCAAAGCAATCAAATAGAGTCAGAATCACAAAGAAGAACAGATAAAAAATTCTTGCTTTATAAATCTGCCTTAACCATCTCTCCATGGTTTTGCCAGTTTACATTCCCTTTAGAAAACCCTAAGGTCCCTGGGTTTTATAAGCCCAGCCTCTTATTCTGCTGGGAACTCTTCTCTACAGACCCATCTTGAGGTTTGTTTTGCTTTGTTTACTATTACTTTATGACTGTCTTACTTCTTATTCCTATCTCTCGTCTTCTTCTTAGCGACTGGAAAAGCATGCATGGCAGCCCCTTTAAGCAGAGAGAACTTTCCAGTTTTGACAGTTGCAATCTGCTGGCAAATTGTCCCAGGAGTACAAACACAACAAGAAGTGATTACCACTTCCTCCACACCACCTGGGATGCACAACACATTCAGCCAATGTCCAATAATAACTTGTTCATTGGTTTATTAGGTAATTGTTCAGTTGGCATTAATTATCAAAAACCTTCCATATGTCAATTCCTCTGGCTAACTAAAATGTTATTTATGTTTTAGAACAAAGTCAAATGGGTCCAAAACTGTGTATTTGCACAGTGGTGATTATGGTAGTTTGAATGTAATTGGCCCCCATATGCTCATCGAGAATGGTAGTACTAGGAAGTGCGGCATTGTTGGAGTAGATATGGCCTTGTTGGAGGAAGTGTGTCACTGTGGAAGTGGGCTTTGAGGTCTTATATATGCCCAGGCCATGATAAGTGCCTCATTCCACTTCTCATTGCCTTTTGATGAAGATGTAACCAGCATCACGTCTGCCTGTATGCTGCCTTACTCCTGGCCATGATTATAATTGACTTAACCTCTGAACTGTAAGCCACCACCTCAATTAAATGTTTTCCTTTATAATCATAGCCATGGTCATGGTGTTTCTTCACAACAATAGAAACCCTAACTGAGATAGTGATAAACCAAAATTTGCCATTTTAGTTTTCTCCTAAGACATTTCTGTATCGCAGAGCTCTTTGAGTTTGTGACTTTACAAATTCAATAATGTTCTTTTCTTTGTATTTGAATTATTGATGCTTCCATTTAGGGAAATGATCAAGGTTTCTTTGGCTTTTAAAATATATTAAACATGCTTTATATTTAGAAGTTTTCAAACCAAAACTAAGAAGGATTAAAGGACTTTTTGTAGAAATCTTCCTTTACTCGGGAAACAGGAAATGATTACAGAGAATGTCTTCCTTTGCTACTGACTTGTATAAACATTCAATATATCGGTATTTGTTGGAGGTTTTTGGTGCCATCTAGAAATTGGCATTAGAGGTTTTCTGTCACTAAAATGAAAATCAATTCATCCTAGGCCATTGATCCAGAAATTACCACCTGTGTGCCTGAATATCTAGGTTTGGACAATCAGAAAGGAGAAACTACTGAGTAGCAACCATAGATGCTGCCAAGTTCCTGTGAGACCCAAAGAAGAGTAATGATGAAGAGAAAGAAGGAGCAGAGATCACTAAGGCCAAGCATTGACCACTGTAATCAAGGAGAAGATGGAAAACTAACAAAGTAAATGCTTCAAAATAACACCAATCTAAGATTATTTAAACCACCAAAACCATATGAAAATAAAGTAAGACACAGAGCATCAGCCTCTTATATATATTTCATACATTATAAAACATATTATCATGTCTTTGACTTCAGACTACCCAATATAACAGGGTTAGTATTTAGCTTTGGAAGCACATCAAACAAGGTAAGATTTTTCACCACCTCATAAGTGTTTAGTGTGCATTAGAATGTTCTCACTGAGTCCCACATACTCATACCAGCCCTGGATTCCAAGTCAAATAAATGAATAAGTATCATATTCCACATTCCAGAGTGACTTATTGAAGACTATTACATTTCCACTGCTTTGCACCAAGAAACAATTTTGCTGCTTTTAAAAGATTCAACCTCAAAAGCTAAGAAAAGAGAAAGATTATTGAAATATATTATAGTAATATTCTTCTGTTTCTAATAGTGAGGGAAACTCCAGCATCACGGGGAAATTTTCAACAGTCCAATATTTCTTAAGACAGGCAGCTTCATTTTTTTACATTTGCTGACTTAATTGGGGAAGGAGGGGGGGAGGGAGGGAGGGAGGGAGGGAGGGAGACTGCAAGACACAGTAAACCTCTGGAGGTCAGGTTAAGATTGGACAGGCTCGGTCGCAAATGCTTTCTCACACACAGTCACATCACTATATCCAACTTCCTTTCTTTCAAGCATTGTATAAGAACTTGGGGTTAAAATAAACTAACTTGTCAGTGCTTCAAGAACACATGTAAAATAATCCCTGTTGTATATAATTTTAAAAGCATAAAATCCTTCTAGCATAAAGTGATTCATTGCTTGATATAGAACTTTAGGTTATGTACTGCAAGATTATTTCCTGAGCTCTGTTTTCATTCTAAATTATCCCTCCATGAAAGAGGCAAGAAAATAACTCTAAGGCTGTTCTTACAATGCTTATATGTCATTTCCTAAGCATCACGTATTGTGGGCTACAGCATGGTAATGCCATGGCTAAACATAGCTGTGTTAGGGCTCCAGACTGACAAGGTTTGTCTTGCCGCACACATTAAAGACAGCTTTCATTTGACCTAACTCTTTGTTTTTTAGCATTTCTGTTTGTATTTACATCTGGATTACTCAGGGCTCACTGAGCATATATAACAGAAAGATAGCTCAAACTTGGCACTACTGTTCTCAAAACCAGTACTGCAAACGACTGAAATTTAAGTTGTTCAGTATTGTTAGCTCTCAGGAAAATGCATGTTGAAACTACTTTAAGATTCCATTTCATCCCAGTCAGAATGGTCGTGATCAGCAGCAAATGACAAGATTTATCATGGATGTGAGGAAAGGCGATTGCTGCTATACTATGGTAGGAGTAACAACTAGTGCAGCCACTTTGGAGATCAGGCTGCTGGTGTCTCACAAAAACTGGAACTATAGCTATCATATGACCCAGCTACACAGCTGCTGGGCATATTCCCAAGTAAATTAATATCTTACTGTTGATAACCTTCCATGCCCATGTTCATTGCTGCTCAATTCACAACAGGCAGAAAATGGAATTAATATAGATATCCACCAAGTGGTGATAAAGAAACTGTGGTACAGATACACAATGGAGTCTTACTCTACTGTAAAGAAACTGAGACCATTAAATTTTCAGGTAGATACATAAAATTGGGTAATATTATCAGTATTATACAAGCTCCAAAAGACAAATATTGCATGCTCCCTCATATACAGGACCTGGATCCATACTTTTTGTTTTAATTATTTAATGTTGGGCGAATATATAAACCATACATCTAAGAATATAGACTGTAGGGAGGTGTGAACTAATGGAGGATAACAGTAGAATTTAGGGTAAATGAAAATGGAGAGAGGAAATGAAGGGATCAGAAAAGTTAAAGCAGGCAGAGGAGTGATGGTCTGGGGAAATGAAGGGGCAGTTGAATGGCTAAGCAACACCAATTATACATAAAAGGGCTACATGGGAGCCTACAGTCTTCCAAACCAGGTAACACATAAATCAAACTTGAACTGGCCAGGAAACTGTGTTTTTGCTGGCTAGTTTTCCAAGTGCTGGAAAGTGCCATAAGGCTATTATTGAAGGAGAAAAGGCAATAATATCAATGATCTTGTATGCTACATTATCAGGCTAGTAATCAAGATGCGCCTACTGGTGTAACAGTGGCACAATTGTTGGTGGAGTAACTAAAACACTCTTTTTTTAACTTTTTTTTTATTGAGAAAAGAAAAAAAAACAAATTTCCTCCTCCTCCCAGCCTCCCATTTCCCTCCCCCTCCTCCCACCCTTCTCCCCCTCCCCCCACTCCTCTCCCCCTCCCTCTCCAGCCCAAAGAGCAGTCAGATTTCCCTGCCCTGTGGTAAGTCCTAGGTCCTCCCCCCTCCGTGCATTTCTAGGAAGGTGAACATCCAAACTGGCTAGGCTCCCACAAAGCCAGCACATTACGTAGGTTCAAAACCCCGTGCCATTGTCCTTGGGTTCTCATCAGCCCTCATTGTTCGCCATGCTCAGAGAGTCCGGTTTTATCCCATGCTTTTTCAGTCACAGTTCAGCTGGCCTTGGTGAGCTCCCAATAGATCAGCTCCACTGTCTCAGTGGGTGGGTGCTCCCCTCGTGGTCCCGACTTCTTTGCTCATGTTCTCCCTCCTTCTGCTCCTCATCGGGACCTTGGGAGCTCAGTCCAGTGCTCCAGTGTGGGTCTCTGTCTCTGTCTCCATCCATCACCAGATGAAGGTTCTATGATGATATGCAAGACATTCGTCAGTATTGCTCTAGGATTGGCTTTGAGGCCTGATCCATAGGAAGCAATTGATGCCTGGTCTTGTCAAGAGGGTCAAAACCCAAGGTTGGGAAAGTTATAGGTCCCAAAAAAGAGTAATGTTGATGTTATTTTGCTTAATGTCCATGTTATTAAACTGCTTCTCAAATGTATAGGTTTTAGAGTCATAGATTTGTGTTGCTCTCACACTCGTGAGAATCTTATTGCAGCGGGTAATTAAGACAGAGACTCGTGAAGTAAATTCTGTTATTTATCAGCTCCCCAGGTTGTGGTAATATATAAAGATTGCCCGAGTAGATTGCATCATTTTTACTCCAAAGATAGAAACCTCTAAGAACCCCAGGTACAGGTCCTCTCTTCTTGATGGTCCCTGGGCTCTAGTTTTCGACAGTGCTCCATTTCCAACCTTTGCAGTAATGCCTTTGACACTGGCATTGACATTGAGGGAGTGGCACACCCAGCCAGTTTCATTTAATCCTCTCTCCTCTTTGGGGCCCCTAATTCTCAACCTTTAATGGCTTATTTATTTATTTATTTATTTGCTTCTTTTTCTTTGGAGGGGGATCAGGTTTTCTCTTAACTGTATGTAAAATCACTAAGAATTTACTGCAGAGAATTGGTCCTTCTTTGTAATTTTAATATCCCAATAAAAACTTCTCTGATTGTGAGCCATTTAAATGTTTATACCCCTGTATTTTTACTGTAAGTTCACAGACAATAACAGCTAAAATTAGGTCACTGAGGTGCTCAGCAGGTAGAGACACTGGACCCGCAGTGTAATGACTTGAATTTGATGCTGGGAAACATCACAGTGGAAGAAACTACAGCAATTTATCCTCTGTCCTCCAAACATGCAGAAGCACCAGAGCACACATGCCCAAACAGATACATTCACACATGAAGCAAATGAATGTAACTATATATGTATATATGTATGTGTTGTGTAAATATATGTGTGTATGTATGTATCACCTACATAAGGTTTTTGTCTGTCTTTAAAAATTATTTGTTTATCTTCTCCATGTTGGTGATAATAAATTTGAATGTAAGATTCACAAGCTTCTTACCCATCTTACATATTGCCTAAAATGTTAACTGTCACCACACTAATATTGCTAGCTCAACATACAGAAGTAGAGAAAGAAGTATTGGAAATATTCATTTTTGTTTCAAACTAGCAAATCCCCTCACACTTGATACTATCTCCAGTCTTAGAAATCTGTGTCATGAAAATATCTGCATGAAGATTCATGTGTTATCTACTGACCTGCTGTGCCCTTACAATACTAATTTTTCTGAATGTATTTACTAGTAATGTTACTGATAAATAATATGTAAATATGTATACATGTATGTGTCCCAATCCTTTACAGTAAAATATAATATATATACATATATGTGTATATATATATATATATATATATGCATATGTGTGTGTGTCAATGAGCATGAATTTGATTTCTACCGGGCTTTAAGTACTTACCCAGTGATAACTAAATAGAATCCCAGCCCAGAATTACAATGGCCTCATATAAGACTGCTGTCTCCTCCTGTAATGTAGAGGTCATCGTGCAACAGGGTTATTTACTCAGCTGAGGCTTCTTTTCCTGCCATTTACTTTGTGTCTGGAGAACAATGCTGACACTATTAGACATCAAAAACTTTCAAGTGGTAATGTTGGACCTGTTTCAAAGGAAAATAGAAAACGCATTAAGCTGGATGTTAGGAGGCAAGATTTATCATGGCTGGAGTTCCTTCTGGGAAATGATAAGAACCTTGGAAAATAAATACCAACAGATGATCTGGGATCTTTGGGCATCCTCTGACAAATGTGGAGCATCATAAAAATCACTGTAGCTGGGATGATTGTCCAAACCTGCTAAGGACTGTGCTGGATGAAACAAGTGAGAAAGACAGGTAATGGTTTTAGAGAATGTGAGAAGAGAGGGATGACAATTTCCAAAGACTGAAACAGAAATACATCTCCACAGAGACAGCTTCACCACCTCCTTAGCTGTCTGGCGCACCAATTCCATTTCTGATTTCATTTTGATTTATTCTTTGACACATCAAAAAGTCTTTGAAGGACTGTGAAAGATTCTAGTTCATAAAGAGAAGGCTTAAATGACAGCAATAATCTATAAAGAGGAAACTATCATAAATGTGAACTAGCAACTATCATCAATGTATGTTTAAAGTAATACATTTTTCAGAAAAACTACAGTATAATCTCATGCTTTTTAAAAAAATACAGTATGTACATATGACAAGAAGCTCTTCTAGATGAGCATATTCTCTTATACTTTACATTGTATTAGCTTTGAGTTATCCTACCTAGTCCTAATAAGATGGAGGAGGCAGTGTGATCTGACGATGAAACCTCCGTGCATGGAGTCATTCCCTTAGCAATTCCAAAGAGCCCTCTCATTCCCTGTCTTTTATTGGAGACCAGAATAAGAAAATAGCATTCTGTATCCTGGTAAGTTCAAGCATGTCAGCATCCCACTCATCCATTGAGCCTTCCCAATTATAAGAAGAAAAGATTGTTATTGAAGCTTCCTAATTTATGGTGCTTTGGTTTTAGCAGTCCAAAGTGGTGATCACAACACACTTTACTAGTGATTATGTCAGATAAGATAGTAGATGCAAAATAATCAAACTAAATTTTTAGTTTGTATGCATAGTTTATTCTGTTGGAAGCATTGAGACCCCAGATTCTGAATTTCTTGTAATCCCCTGATCTGAGTGCCTACAGATGCTCTGAGCACGAGACCTTCAGGAGTTCCTGAAGGCAGGAGAGTGGTTTCTGGTGGGTTTGGTTGGGGCGTGGCTATCTCTATATAATCTGCCCCTGAACACAATAAAGGGAGCATTCTTGGAACATTCTTGGAGAATTCAAGGATGACCCATGTCTCTCTGTCTGTATGTGTCTGTGTATTTTAACCTCTAACCCCTTTCCCGAAGCTAGCGAACTGGGTTCTAGCGCACAGGGTGCAGACATGGGGGCGCGGTGCACAGCATTATTCAGTATGTCTTATTTAAAAATAGAGTACAGAATAAAAAGTTACACTGCTTTGACTGATGTATGTCTTATGAAGCATCAAATATTAATTCAGATTTCACTTTCCTAGTCATCTGTCTTAATCTCCAAGATTCAAAAGAAATATGTAACAATTATTGTACCATTTTATTTTCTACCAAAAGATTGACAACATGCTGCAAGTATCTTAATTTATATTGAATATCAAGAATGTATTGTTGTAACTTGATGATATGGACTTAGCTAATTTTATGTGAAGCCTGTTCTCCTGGTTCAGTTTTTAAAGAGCAAAAGAAATTTTAGTAGAAGGAAGGAGGCAGGGAGGGAGGGATCAGCAGAATGAAGTTCCATTAAGGGGAATTCTTGATTATTTTTTAAATGGACATTTTTTATATTAGAAAACTACTTACAAAGAAACATTATTAATACACTGTCAAGTATTTTATAGAAATATCCAATCCAATATAAACAATTGAAGAATGTCTGAATACTCATTTTATTCTTAGTTATTTCTTATATTAACTCTAACAAATGAAATTATTTTCTACTCATCCAAACATAGCATGCAATAATTCTCTCTCTCTCTCTCTCTCTCTCTCTCTCTCTCTCTCTCTCCCTTCCTCCCTCCCTCCCTCCCTCTGTCTGTCTCTCTCTCTTTCTGGCATGAGGCAATGCCATTTTCTTGAAAGGAAGACAGAGAATATGCAGTTTCTAAAATGCATGATAACAACAGAGGCAATAATGAATCATCCAACAGATAGAAAGCTATGTCACACTGGCCATTATTACGAGTGTCATCTCAAAAGATAGTTTGGTTGATTTAAGTCATAGTGAAACTAATCATATCTTGAGACATTATTTTCAACTTAAATACTCACACATATATATACATATACATGTATACACACACACACACACACACCTATGAGAGAGAAAGATTTTTAGATTGTTTTAAATATCCCTTAGCTGTTTGACATGATGCTGGACTTTTCAACTACATATATGCAGATCTTGGAGTTCTCTCACTCACCACCATTTCAATCCTTTATCCCCACCAATGTGCCTATTAAGTGGTTGAAAGGCATAAGTAGGAGATTAAAGCTGACAAACCAAATCCTCCAAACACTGCATCCAAAATGGTATTTGTTTCTTTTGCTTTGCATGCATTTTCATAGGTGGCTTCAGGTTCTTATTTAACTAAACTGAATTCTGCCTTTCAGGGTTGCTCTGGACAAGGTGCTTAGTCTCTGGGCCTCAGTTTCTCTCACGTGAAATAGTCAGGTTGATAGTCCCCACCTCACAGGACAGTGATGGAGATTCTGTTAGTTGGCACATCTGGAGTTTGCAAACGGCACGTGTCATAAGCACTCAACGGATGTTTTATTGTTGTTATTCACATGAACACCTAAAGGATACAAGCATCTTTGTTCATAAATTTCCTTCCTTTATCAATACATCCAGTATAAAATATTAGCAGGATTTATCTGATATTTCTCTTTTAACCAAAGAAAATGTGTCAACCCATGAATTCCTCAGTTACAGTCTGAAATGGTCATGTGGACAAATTCCTTAGCCACATCCATTGCCTAGATGCCATAGATTTCCAAAAACAGCATAGTCTGGAGGGAAAAAAAAATCACAGGATAGAAATTGCCATGCAGTTAATAACCTAACCTTATCTTTAAGGCCTTCAAAGTCCAAACTCTGAAATAAATTTTAAATTTCATGTGTCTCATTTCTAGTCACAGAGAAACCTTGTATTGAGCAGAGAGAAGCCAGATGTATGTCCACAGGACAGGAGAGATTCTGACCTGGGCTCCCTCACAATTTCTTCCCACATAGTTTGGCTTTTTCCTTTTGAGTTTCTATGTAAAACCAACTGTAACCTTCTAGGTAATTGGTCTTCCAACCTCCATTAACTTCTATGTTCTAAAAGAAACGGGATGTACATAGACATGAACTTCTTATTGAAATTGCTTATTGAAAAACAAAAGCATAAGAGAGATAAGATTAGGTTTTGTGATATTTTAAGATAATCACTAATTCTTGCGGTGGGATTTTTTTGAAAATGTGTTTTACTGAAATCACTGTGTATAATAACCATCTAGTCACAGAATAAGATGAAATGCAGAATTTTTTCCAACCCATAAAATCACCTCTCTAGCAATTCTTCAGCTGGCTGGTTGGAATAACTGGATACACATGAAGTGAGGGCTATTATAATGGCATTGATAAAACATGTAACTTACTGAGACAAAAAGATGAAGGCTGCGTACACACCTGAGCTGTTTTATGTGCAGAGAAAAGAGACAGTGAAGAGAAATCACTTACATTAGGAGCACGATGGATTTTTTAAAAGGTAAATAGACTTAAGGATCTTAATTTAAAACAATTACTAAAATAGGTTTGTAATAAAAGAGAAAATATGGGGAAATAGAAGAGCAGTCTATGCATCACAAACTGACTCAGTTTCCTTGGATAATGGAACACACTAAATCTAAATTATTAAAGAAATAATGGCAAATATTAAAACCATAGGAAAGTAATTTCTGGAAAACATATTTTTTTCATCATAGTGTTATTCTATCAAAACATTGATTTAAGTGAAGCAATTTGAATTATAAAATTATTAAATTACTATCACTCATTTTTTTAAAAAGTGCTCATTCTGGGTTCTTCCTCACAGTCAGGGCTGGCTGAGGGAATCCACACAGCTGCCTAGTTACAATGGGTTCAGGCAGGTGAAAGAGAGCCATGAACCAGCCTGGGTCCTCACACTTCGTTCTGGCTGAAGGTACCCACGGACCTATCTGGTGCCTTTCGGCTCTGGTGGGTAGGTTCCTTTATGTTGAACAAATGCATGGTGGAGAAATGGGAACAAAAGAGAAGCAGAATGGCTGTTGTGCTGTGGAAAGAGGCAGAACTGAAGAAGTGACAGTGACGAGGGACAGGCTGATGTGAGTAGCCTGCATGCCACCTATGCCCAAGGTGATAATCAGGCCTAGGCTACTGCCAAGGGTCATGTCTGAGTTCATAGTCCTACAGCAGAGGGGAAGAGCTTTGAAGTTTCCTATGCTAATGATACCACCCAGTGTCTCAGTTGACTTCCTGTTGCCTGCAAGACATAGGAATATCAACTACTTCTCCAACAACACATCAGCCTACATGCCACCATGCCTCCCACCATCATGATAATAGGCTGAAACTGTAAACAAGCCACCCCAATTAAATGTTTTTCTTTATAAAAGTTTTCATGGTCATCATGTCTCTTTACAGCAATAGAAAGCTAACTAAGTAAGTCTCCCTACCATATAATAATCAAACACTAAGCATTCAGAGCAAAGAAAGAATATAAAAGCTGCAAAGGAAACAGGCTGACTAACATATAAAGGCAGACCTATTAGAATTATACCTGTCTTCTTAATGGAGACTCTATAAACAAGAAGGGTCAGGACAGATGTCTTTCAGACTCTAAAAGACCATGGATACCTGCTGAGACTACTATACCTAGCAAAAATTTCAATTACCATAGATGGAAAAACCAAGATATTTCATGACAAAGTCAAATGTAAACAATATCTATTCACATATCCAGCCCTTAGAATGTACTAGAAGTAAAATTCCAATTCAAGAAGGTTAATTTTACTCACAAACCCACAGGCAGTAAACAACCTCACACCAGCAAAAACCAAATAAGACACACACGCACACACACACACACACACACACACACACACACACACTACCACCACCACAAGGAATAGCAACAGCAAAGTTACAGGAATTAATAACCATTGGTCATTAAGATCTCTCAACATCATTGAACTCAATTCCCCAATAAAAAGACACAGGCTAACATAGTAGATATTAAAACAGGATCCATCCTTCCCCTGCATACAGGAAATGTACCGGAACAGCAAAGATAGACATTACCTCAGAGTAAAAAGGTGAAAAAAAAAAACATTTCTAAGAAAATGGACTTAAGAAGCAAGCTGGTATAGCCATTCCAATATCTAACAAAAAAGACTTCCAAACAAAATCAATCAAAGAAGATGGAAAAGCACATTTCATACTCATCAAAGATAAAATCCACTAAGAGGACATTGTAATTCTTAATATCTGTGCCCCAAATTCAATGTAAAATAAACATTACTATAGCTTAAATTATACATTGAATTTAGAGGGACTTCATAGTAGCGACCTAATAGCACACCTGAAAACTTTAGGAAAAAAAAAAAAAACAAGTAAACACGCACAAGAGGAGTAGATGCCAGGAATTTAGATTCAGAAAAGAAAGAAAAAAGATGCCAGACAGACAGACAAGAAAGAAGCAGGAAAATCGAACTTACAGAATGAAAGAAATGTAAAGAAACCTTACGACAAAATTTAGATGAGGGAGGTCGAAAAATCAAAAAAAAAAACAAAAAACAAAATTTAGATGAATAAAAACAGGTTTGTTATGTTAAAGGAGCTAGTGAGACAAGCCTAAGCTAAGGCTTATATAAGCGTTCATAACCCTGCTTTAGGGAAATAGCAATTCTGACAGAAAATAAAGTCTGCATAATTCGACAGTAAATTAAAAATCTCTTTATCTGGGAGTTGGTTGGTGATTCAAAGAAATTCCAACAACAAATGGCACCTAACATGGGGCCCTAATTTCCACATACAGCCTGAGAAAGCTGAAAAAGAAATCAAAGAAACAGACATGGCTCCTTTAATAGGTTCTTTTGTTCAACAGGCTACTTGAGTAGAAACACTAATCACATTAATTAGAAACAGCAAGCTAAGTAAAACTGCCTGGCACAGTGAGGGCACCAAATTCCTAGAGCCGGGGCAATCAAATGCAGCTCTTGGTTAAATGCAGTTCCCAGTTACATGCAGTACTTAGCCAGAACCATGGGCTTAAGACATGGTAACCAACAGAGTCACATGTCAGAGACCCTTGTGGCCACTTAGCATCCTAAGATTTGGTTCACATAGTCAAAGAATACTCCAGGTGCACAATAAAGCAGGTTCAGACTGAAAAAAATCTAAATAGCCCAGTATAGAAAACACAAGTTCCACATTTCCAAAGAGGTGGAATAGGTGGTTTTAGGTCATTCAGTAAGTTATGGATATTTGTCACTATTTAATGGGAATATAGAAAAATGAATAAAAAGACAACTATTCATCTCAAATATTTTACAGTGGTATAGATTTTTGTATATGGATACATAATTAAGTGTTTTTTGTTATAATGTGTATATGTTTCTATTCTTATTTAAGGTATTTTACCTATACAGACCATTTAAGAAATGCAGGTTAGTAGTTAGTCATCAATACCAATCAAACCTGTAGTAATGGTTAATATGTTTCAAGGTTAAACAGGTATATTTTAGATATATAGGGGATCTTCAAATGCTTCAGAGACTTACAGAATATGGCATTTAAAATGTTTAATAACCTAATGGTTTTTATAACAGTGAGACATCTGCTCCTGGCAACACCAATCTACTTCAGAGATATGATAGGCATCAAAGAACCTTAATATGGGTTTGCTTTCTAAGTTGCAAAGCTGGCCATTTGGGCAAGAAACGTCTATTGCCTTAACTGCTGACAATGTGCTATATGAACTGTACAAGCAGGACACAAATGAGAAAGACTGCTAACTTTGTCAGGACATGGTAGAAGAGTTCTGCCTCACAGAAAAAGGCTGCCAGATATTCTAGGCCTGGAGGCCGAAAATGGATGCTCCAACGTTGCTGAGGAAATTTGGGTGACTGTCCAGAAAGCCAAATGTTCCTGTCATTTCTATAGTTTTGGAATTTGCTAGCACTGTACTTTTTGTGTATTGACGTAATATTACAACTTTCCTGAGTCTCTAATGGAGGTGAAAATGAGATATTTGTAGTTTTCTTTGTTACCAAACTCAAAGAAGAAACTCACCAAATAGGTATAAAGTCTATAAGAAACAGAGATATAAAATCATTGATTGTTTATATTAGAAAATGCTTTGAGGTTAAAAGCTTCGGGTTGGTAATAAAAGTCATGATAGAAACAAATTAGGCACAAAATTTTGAACTCACCAAGATAGGATAGATAATGGAGAATTTTCTCTGAATTTACCAAATGCAAATAAACATGGAGGAGGTACAAAAAAGTTGGACATACAGAATGAAAGAAAGGTTAAAAAGCACTGAGGCAAAATGTAGATGAAGAGAAATGAGCTTTATTAAGTTCAAAGAGCTAGTGGGACAAGCATTCACAATTAATAGTAAGTATTTGTGTATTTCTTTGGTAGCTGATTGGCCACCCCCCCAAAAAAATCAAACTACAACAGTTTTATCCATGGAAAGCATAGTATTCATTTGTGGCCTTTGTATGAAAAGAAAAGATTCCGCAGCAGACCAAGGGACCAAATATTTGCTGTGAAAAAATTATTTCTGTATTTCATACTCTTGAAAATCAAAAATTAGATTCTAAAATAAATAATGTAACAGGCATCAGCGCTTTTTAAATCAGTAGCAGGTATTTGTGAGTACATTGTGTGCCCAAGAGTATACAGACACATTAGTACACAGAGAGGATATTTTTTTTTCTGGGCCTTTTCTGAGATAAATGTATCAGTTGCATTGAATCCTGAAATTCAGAGCTCTGGGTCTGCAGATTTCTTCTTTTGGAGTTGTTCTAAAGTAGAGAAAAAATGGATAATGCAATACACAATACAAAAACTTGACTTTAGCATTTCTGGGGCTGGAGAGATGGTTCAGAAGTTAAGATCACTGACTGATCTTCCTGAGGGTCAACTTCCAGTTGTCAGTACCCACACAGCAACTCACAATTGTTTGTGACTCTCGTTCAAGGGGGTCTAATGCCTTTTCATGGCCTCCATGAACCAGATAAAAATGTAATACACAGACATACATGCATACAAAAGAGCCAAACATAAAAAATATGAATTAAAAATATTTGAAGACAATTTCTAAAATCAAATATAAAGCAAAGAAACAATTTATCATTAGGGAAATGCCTAAAAATAGAATTATGCATTATGAAACATGTGATCATTACACACTAGTCTCAAAAATGTTACCATGAGAGGCAAAGCTCAAATATATTGTGAATATATAAGAATATATAAGAATTTATATATGTATGTACATGCTGTGTGAGTTTTTCACACAGAGTTTCATACATATCAGCAGAAATACATGTGCATGTGTATACAAACCCATCTTCAACTCCCATAGTATGTACAAGTATTTATCTTATAAATGGGGTGATGGTGATACACTTTAATACTAGCACTCAGAAGGCAGAGACAGGTGGATCTCTCTGAATCCAAGGCTAGCCTGGTGTATAAGAGCTAGCTCCAGGGCAGCAAAAGCTGTTACACAAAGAAACCCTATATATGCTTTATGTCTGTGTGTGTGTATGCATGTGTGTATATATAGTATGTATAAGTATATATATATATATGTGTGTGTATATATATGTGTGTGTGTGTATCAATTACTAACAGAAAAAAAATGTACTTTATACAGCCATTTGGAAAAAAATAAGTGAAATTTGAGCAAGTTTTGTTTGCTATCACGCATGAATAAACTTTACATGGCCAAAGAAATAAAGATTGATTTGTTTAAAAGTGTTTTTGTACAGAAAATGAAAGAAAGGCTGCATATTTTCATTGTATTTGGGGAGCTTCAGTTGCAGTCCTTCATATTAAAAGGAAAGAAAAAATAATGAAGAAATCCTGAGAAGCAACAAGTTCACAAAAGGAAGCAATCTAACAAACATGGCAGAACAGATAATTCTCAGATAGGACGCAGGGCTCACTCATTCCCAGCCATGAATCTGTGTTTTAGTTCAAGTAGCTTGTGTTGGATTAAGTATTTAATCTGAGAGTCATTTGGATATCCCTTTCCCATTCCCTGTGAACTGTGGGAAAGGCAGAGCATGTAACTGGTACTTAGCCTGGAGCTAACAGAACCAAATCTTATGAAATATAAGATTTAGCTGCTGTATGGAATCTCCTGTGTGGGAACTCCTCAGTTCCTTAACAATTTATCAGGCCCCAGAGTTGATATCTTAGCTGCATCCTCTGTATTAAAGCCACGGCATGAAAAATCTTCCCAGTGGGATCAAGTGATAGGAGCTGACATACATTCCATGTTTGGTGCTGTGTGTTGCTTTTGTATTAATGTTACTTTAATGATAACTTCTGTTTGCAACAGATTGGCTAATCCATTTTTTATTTCTTACGGTTTGGGTCAGGCCTGTTAGTAACTGGCCTCAAGGCAACTTCACATAAAACGCAATTTTTGAAGGAGGTCTAGCTGATACTTGTTATTAAACAAGCTTGCTTGTGAAGGAAATCTTCTAACTGATATCTGTGCCAGATATGTACATGCTGAAAGGTTGCCATCTGGTTCATGAATGTTTAATAATTTCAAGATTATATGAATGTAGTTCAAATCTACAACGTTCTTTGCTTCATGTAGTCCACGGTTTTAAAAGAAATGAGTCACAGTAAAACAAGAATTAGTAACTATATGTGATTCAAAGGTTTGAAGTCACTAAGAGCATTTCTGGGTGGGGCACTCAGTTAGTGGCAGAGATCTTGCTTGGGTTCCCATTGTGTCCCAAGGTCCACAAAGAATACTATATCTCAAGTGCAAGTTTAATTAGCAATCACCACAAATCATAAGAGTTTTGCTTTTAATGACTAAAATTCATTATACAAATACATGAAACTGCCAAACAATAAAAAATAAAAGGAACTTGGTAGTTTTGATTTAAAAGATTAAATATTTAATTTTTTAAGAAAATAAAACACTCTCAGTAGTTAAGAGTGCTTGCTGCTCTTCCAGGAGACTCAGGTTCAATTCCCAGTGTCCCTTGGAAGCTCACAACTGTCTGCAATTTCAGAGGCAAGGGGCTTGACACCCTCTACTGTCCTCCTTAAACACCAATCAAGTATGTGGTGCAGACAGACAGATATATGCAGGCAAAACTCTCATACATATAAATATAAATTAAAATAAGAGAGATATGATTTGGCTTTTCTGTTGGAAAAGGGAGAAGATGGACAGGGGTGATACGTGGAAGACTGGATTACATTGGTGAGGGGCAGTCACTAACAACCCTGCTTGGGAAGGGAGAAACAATGTCCTATGCTGAGACAGAGACACCAGCAGAGGAGGCAGGTCCATGGGCAACTATGCAAACATCTTCTTGAAGAACATCTGCATAGAGGAGTCTCTTAGAGAGTTGTGTGAAGACATCCAAGCCTGCAGATGGAAAACTGACAGGCAAGTCTGGGGGGTTTGTATTTTGGAATTACAGATGGGAGCAGATAAGAGTACCTGGGAGAGACTGATCACCCTTGTACATTTTCCAAGGCCACCTGAAAAGTTGGTGACAATAATCTGAAAACTCACAGTTAATGCGCTCACCTTAAGCCAAGAGTTGGGTTTGGCTAGGCCCCTTCAGTATCTCAATCTGTTTTCTCTCTCCCTGAAGATAATTTTTGCTCTCAACTGAATTAAAATTTTATTGTTATTATTATGTTGTAAAAAAAAATAAATAAAACACTGAAAGGCTCAAAGAAATATTTTCTATTCTTGCAAAAAAAAACCATACAAGAGAACATTGAACTTTCCCAGTGAGTATGGCAAAATCTGTTGTTACTTCAGTGATTTGAGAATATCCCAAGTGGCTGGGAAAATGGATGCTGCTAATGAGGTTAGTTCCATACTGTATCCAGAAAGGGTGGTCATGGATGCTGGGTAGATGCCTCACTTCTCTGTTGTCTTTGAGGGCTACTAGAGGGGATCCAGCTGGCATCGGTGTCATATGGACAAGGGAAACTTGAACCCTCTGCAACTTCCAAATTGCCAAGACAGGAGACCTTCTAGACCTTCCACCACAAAGTGCCAAAGATTTTTAAATGACTTTTCCATTTCTTTTATGAATAGATGGATCAATTTTTATTGACATCTTAATTTATTTCTCATGCTATTCTTCTGGTACGGGAAGTCCTTCTGCCTATGTATTGCTTTTATTGATTAATGAATAACTCTGGGCCAGTGACTTAGCAGAATAGAACTAGATGGGAAAACTAAACTGAATGCCGATAGAAAGAAGGCAGAGTCAGTGAGATGCCCTGTAGCCACCTTCAGAGGAGACAGAGACCGAAAATTTACCAGTAGATCAAGACCTCATGGTGATATACAGATTAATGGAAATGAGTTAGTTTAAGATATAAGAGCTAGCTAGAAATACATTTCTCAGGTTCTGGAAAGGTTGTTTTTTTTCACATGTGTCTTTCCTCTCTGTGAAGATCTTCAGCTCTTCAGTACTGTTTAAATGTGGGAAAGTAAACATGTTGACAATGATGCTTTATCCATGAAGGAAGAGCAGAGAAATGTTTCATGTTACCTTCTGCTTACATCTCAGAGTGTTCTGTGTGCTCACACTACAGGATCCCTTTGATAATTTTTCAAATAATATGTGTTGGGTACAGAGGAAGTGAGGAACAAAAGTAACACAGGAAACATCAGCAATATAAATGAACAAACTACAAAACATTATAAGGCACATTGTCCTAATTTTATCACTGGAGTGTTAGTTTTTATTTCAGTACAATTATTCATATGTCTAATATATAAATTTATGATCTTTTTTGTGGATTCAATGTAGAAATATATTATATGCTTTGATAGTACTACAGTCTTAATCAAGGAACTACCTCTGAGACCAAATGAAACCTATCTCAGAAGATTTTTATTTCTATAATGGCTAAGGATGTTGAGCATTTCCTTCAGTGCCTTTCAGCCATTTTAGATTCCTCTGTTGAGATTTCTGTTTAGGTCAGTGAAATTCTACACAGCAGAAAAAAAATGGCATCTTGAAATTTACAGACAAATGGATGGATCTAGAAAACATCATAACAAGTGAGGTGACCCAGACCCAGAAAGACAAATATAATATGTACTTACTCATAAGTGGTTTTTAAACATAAAGCAAAGAAAACCAGCCTACAATTCACAATCCCATAGAACCTAGACAACAATGAGAACCCTAAGAGAGACGTACCTGGATCTAATCTACAAGGGAAGTAGAAAAAGACAAGATTTCCTGAGTAAATTGGGAGCATGGGGACCCTGGGAGAGGGTTGAAGGGAGAAGGAAGAGGCAGGGAGGGGAGCAGAGAAAAATGTATAGCTCAATATAATCAATTTAAAAAAGAAATAGGAAGAGCAAGAAGATGCCAGGAAAAGCCTAGAAGTAGGAATGCAGAGTTTACTTTTATAAATGAAGAAATGGAGGTAGTTAATGCTAAAAGTAACTACTGTTAGAGGTAACACTGATTCGTACTTGGAAAGCAGAATGTTCTAGGTCTTTTTGATACTGTACCTTTAACTCATCCAAGAGGAGTACCTGAAAGGTTTGTGGAAGGTAACAAGCAATGCTGGGAATATTGAAGTTGGAGACAGTATCAGGTTGATCTTTATTCCTCCCTTCATTGGTGTGCAAGCTGTATTCAATGTGCTAAGAGACTGTGATTGCTTCTGTCCTTATTCAAGGCCAACTCACTAGAAGGCATCACAGCAAAACTAATTTGAACATGACCCTGCCAAAACAAGGAATAACACAAAGTTGATTAAAAAGATTTGAGCAAAGTCCCAGTGGATTTTCAATTCTAACATGCTGGCATTTAAATAGGAGTACTTAATAGCATAAAGAAAAGTTATAATTGCATCACAGTGTAATGAGCAAGTGTTTGCACTGGGAGTTCACCTGGTGTTTGATCATAGCTAGTCATTTCTACTATGGATTGCAAGTCTGGTCATTTGGATGAATGTGTGCAGAAGTTTTCTAAGCTGAGAATGATCACTTGACTGTATCTTTTATATGCGCAGAGGAAGAAATAGGTTACCAAATATATGTAGCACCTCTACACTATCTCTAAAAGGACATGGATGAAATGGTATTTATGGGCATAAAGAAACTAAAGACTGCTTCCCTACTTTGTGATCCAATGGGCTTAATTATCTATAAGTCTTGCCCTTGGACCTAAAGGGAAACTTTAAAGAAAAATAAGCCACTGAGAATTCCTTGGCATTAATATAGGATTTAATGTTACATATCTTTAAAACAAAAACAAAAAAGAAGTAAAATAGCTACCAAATTTTATTTTTCCCTTTGCAAACTGATCTTAAAACACATGATTCATGAACCTCCACAGTTCATGTTGAGCCTAGATGACATGAGCAATCATCACAGATATATTTACAGTCCTTGATCCATTTTCCTTAGCAAAAATGTTAATGGCTGCAACAAGAAAGTGTTCAATAAAATCAAAATATAACCCCAGAATTACAGTTATATCTCTCAAGAAAAATGAATGCAATACAAATATAACCTTGGAATAACTTTCACATTTCTCAAGCTAATGTAATTCATATTTATTAAAACATGCAATTTACCTACAGCTCCTATAATCACAGCAATTCTCACATTAGCATAGGGCACACGCTACTAACTTTGTAGTCTGACAGCTCATTAAACCAACATTTTCTTGCTGTTGCTGTTTCCATCTTGATTTTTAACATTTAAAAATCCTGAAAGAACATGAGGAAATAAATTGAGGTTGATTCTTTTGGAAAGAAAATTCTTCATTTTCAACTCACGTATTCCTTTTGAGGTAGACTCAAAATATTAGTATTTATAATATTTCAAGATTCATATCAGACCCATGGAAAAAATAACTTTCTCTGGTGTCTGTGAAAAGACTTCTGAATCCATCCATCCAGCACTTCACATCAAATTTTAAGGGACACATTTTCAACCTTCTAGTAGACACCTGCTTCAATATAAATGTTCTTGTTTTTATTACAGTATCAACAACCAATTTTAACCAAGAAACTCTTCTGATTTCCGTTCTCCCTTTCTCTTCCATCCTGTATGCAATAAATTACCAAGTCTGTTCTATAGCATTATTACTCCTATTATTTATTTCATTTCTGGTATTCTAACTTAACTACCTTATCAAAATTCAAATAAAAAGATTGAATCCAATTACAAGCCCTGCTCTATGCTGTATAGGTAAAACACACACACACACACACACACACACACACACACACACATCAGATATAAGAAACCCAAAGCCTAATGGGTTCAATTAGCACTTCACATTAAAGGCCTCTATGACAACATTATATCATGAAGCAGCACACACCATGTGTTATAACACCTGTGAACATGCAAAATTTCAAGGACTGTGGCAGAAGAAGGCAGTCATGAGTTTAGTTATTGCTCTTCTACCTGTCCCGTTTATGAACATATATAGCAAAACCATTATCCTTCTTGGAACTTGGATCAAAGTCGACATTATTCGGGTATGAGAATTCAACCTAGGGTGATGGCAGAGCCAAACTGGGTTTCTTGATTTACCTCACTGAGGGTATGTGTTGTAGGATACATTCGTTTTCCTGTTTTTGATAATCATTATAGAAAAAGATCAAACAATGTCTCAGGTAAGCTATAGCAAAACAAGTCAAAAAGTACTTCCCATAATTTTAAGTCAGGGAGATAAAGAGCAAGTTATGCCCTAGTAGCTAGAAAAAGCCAGAAAACTGTGAATCAAGGACTTGTTCATATTTATAAAATATACATCCTTCCATGAGTTCCTTTGGTGCTAACCTCAGGGGCATGTTTCTTCAAATATTCTGTCTGTGACTTTGTTTTATTATTCAGAATATAGTTCTTATCGACTCATGAAAGAAAAAATACTGACTAATAAAACGCAAAATATGCAAGAGGTCTAAAACCACAGAGTATCTTTTTAGTGGGAATCATATTCTCAGTTGGCCACGTGTGTAGAGCAAATTCTTTTTTCAAACCACTGTTACTACATCTGAATTGGCATAAACAAGGTACACCCTGTCAGGCGCCAATTGTATTTACAATCCTAGATTTTATCATAAAATATAAATGGCTATCATGTGTGTTCATAAGGGTTGTGTCTTGTTCTCGCATTAATTATTCATTTAACAAACATTCACTGAGTACTTACTTTAAACAAGCTCCCTGATTTAGGACTTATAGTCTGGAAATAAAAGGCTTTTCTGTATACAAACCAAGCCCTTTGAGAATTTTTTTTTTCCTGGTAGGGTTGTCTTGCAAGCATGAAGTTGTTTTGCTTTGTAGTTCACTTACCTGAATTTATATTTCTAAATATATATGTATATATATTTATATATATGTGTGAAAATTTCATTTTGGGTTCATGGTTCCAAGGGGTTAGTCCATGACCAGCATGGAAGGCAACATGGCAGCAGGCAACAGATATGGTGCTGGAGCAGTTACTGTGAACTCACATTTCATCCTCAAGTAGAAGGCAAAAAATGTGTCAGCTGGAAATGGCATGGGCCCATCTTCAGTGACACATCGCTTTCAACAAGGCCACACCTCCTAATCTTTCCCAAACAGTTTCACCAACTTGGGAATGAGCATTCAATTTATATAAGCCTACAGAGGCTAGTCTCATTTAAATCACCATATTCTACTCCCTGGCCCCTATAGGCTATATCATAATGCAAAATGGGGACTTATAAAGGTGGACTTACCTGAAAATTTAAGTTGTCAACTGTACATAAGATTGACAAACTGCAGGCACTTCTATTTTGTTGACAGTGAAAAAAAATGCAAAGAGAATCTCACTTATATTCTCTGCATTTAAAAATTAGTTTAGGAACAGAGCAAAAGGTAATTAAAATAAAAGAAGCATAGCCGATACTTGATCTAGGAGATCTAGTTTTGAGAGATGACATTTAAAAAGAGCACTCGCTGAAAAAAAAAAAAACAGCGAAAGTGTGGAAAAGGGAATGAAAATATTAGCTGAGTTGTCTGAAAATGGGAAGATGTCAACTCACCTTACGGAGCATCACCCAGAGTTCTCCACAAAGTCTCCAAGCACAGAGGGAGAAATGAGTCACTGCCCTCCACAGTGAATTGACTCCCAAATCTCCATTGTCTTGTCCTTCTTATTCAACAGGAGTAGGCAGACCTCAGTTACCTGGAAGGGTGAGAGGTACACACGTCAGGATTGGCAGGCTTTCTGAAATGCAGGTGTAAACCAGAAAGTATTATTCCTCAAACCATATATTAACATTTAAACACTTCTAAAGAAAATATTCTTAATTCACTTTTAAAACCCTGATGCAAATTCTCCTGCTTTGAAAGCAAAATCCATTCAGACATGCTATGCCAGAGCTGTCAAATGCATTCTCCTTTGCCATGAAAAAGGGCTAGGAAGAGTTTTTGAAAGAGCTGGGTTAGCATGAACCTCCAAGACAATCCATGAAGCAAGGAAGGAAAATGCAGGCATCTCAGGAAAAGCCCTAAAGCAAAAGAAAGATGATGCATGTCAGTGAAAATTATGCAGCCTGATTATTTGCTCATAAAGGGGGAAAGCTCCAATGGATTCCATTGCTTTCCTTTTGGCTGGAACTCATATTTAGCTTAGACAGTCAGAGTCTATCATTGCTCTGCAGAACCAAATACATTTAAGTATAAATGGCTAAACTTAATATAAAATTAGCATGAAATTCCCAGGAAGACATGCTGATAATTGTCACTGAAAGTACAAAGTTCCTTAGCACTCCTTCCATATTGACAAAGAAAGTTTATTTCTTCTAGGCTATCTTTTTTTTTTTTTCAAACTGCTTTGAGGCTTTTGAAAGGTTTGTTGGGATTTTTCACAAGCAATGCAAGGGTTCAAACGGGTTCCTGGAATTTGGCTTTGGTCAGAGGGTGCATTTCTGACCAGTTCTGTTTTCTTTTTCTCCTTCCAAATTGCATTTGCGTTCACATTGCTCCAGCTGAGTTCTCCCAGCGCAAGTGATGAGCAAACCATTGGTTTAGCAAATACTTAGTGAATAGCTTGTGGTCAGCATAGTGTATGGCAAAGAGTCAGTGTTCAATAAGTCATCCAATTGACATTAAGTATGTGTCCACAGCGAAGGCACCTAATACCCATTTGGGTATTCCACACAAAGTGTATGAGATACAGAATCTGCCTCTAAATAGATTCAAGAACACGGGAGACAACTTGTGTACAAAAGTCATGGGGAAGACTGGGAAGATAGCTTAGCCATCGGGAAAACACTTGTCTCCTAAGTATGAGAACATAAAATAGCTTCCCAGAACCCACTTAAAGTGTCTGGCACAAGTGATGGCATTTATAATAGCTCTGCGGAAGCAGAGACAGAGGAATCTCTGGCATTCACTTGCCAGCCAGTCTTACCTTATAATTGCACTCCAGGCCAATGAAAGACCAACCTCAGACGGCATTCTGAGAACGAGACCCAAGGTTGTTGTCTACTATACAGACATACACACATACACACACACACACTTTCATAAGTATAGATAAGTACCCTCTGACATACACAAACATGCACACATACGCAGACACATCACTGAAATTCAGAACATGAAGAGTACCATTTGTTGCGAGTTTCTGAGAATTATTTCTGATTAAGTATCTCTTTGATTGCGTTTAGTTTTGTGGAGATGCAGAACTGGGTCATTGTTGGCTGAAGGAATGGGCAAATATGTAAGTACAGAGTTGTGAATCATGTGGTCTTATTTCAGTCTCCTGCAGAAGACAGAGAATTTGCCACTTAGACTGCAAGAAAGAACAGCAAAAAAGGCATGACAGGAAATTATCAACATGAGGATCAATTTAATATGATTCTTTTCTTCAACTGGGCTATTTTAAATATCCACAAACTCTAGGAACTAGTTACGTAAAGACAAATTAATTACAAAAAAAATCTCAAAAGTAGCAATACCAACTAGCATGTGACTCCACATTCTCAATATAAATGCTATGATAAAAGCTGGCAAGATAAAGTGGCATCTGATTGTATCTAGGCTGTAATGTCAGGAAAAGCTTGAACTCAATTCACCTATAAAAAGACACAGGCTAAGAAAATAAATACAAATGCAGGATTGAGCTGTATACAAAAAACACACCTCAACCTCACAAACAGACATTACCTCAGAGTAAAAGGTTGGGAAAAGATTTTCCAATCAAATGGACCTAAGAAACAAGTGAATGTAGCTATCCTAATATCTAACAAAATAGACTTCAAACTAAAATCATTCAGAAGAGATGGAGAAGGACACTTTATACTTATGGCAGGAACAATCCACTAAGATGAAATCTCAATCCTGAATATCTATGCCCCAAATACAAGCACACCCACATATGTAAAAGAAATAAAGCTTAAATTACATATCAAACCTCATACACTAACAGTAGGAGACTTCCACATCCGATTCTCCCCCAATAGACAAGTCAACCAGACAGAAATATAACAGAAAAACAAGAGAACTAACAGACGTCATGACTCAAATGGACTTAACAGACACCTACAGAACATTCCATCCAAACACAAAAGAATATACCTTCTTCACAACACCTCATGGAGCCTTCTCTAAAATTGACCACATACTTGGTAAGAAAGCAAACCTCCACAGCTACAAAAAAAAAAAAATGTGAGTAACCCCCTGTGTCTTATCAGATCACCAGAGAATAAAGTTAGAATTTAACAACAATACTACTCTCAGAAAGCCTAAAATCTCATGGAAATTGAACGGTCAACTACTTAACCATCCCTGGGTCAAAAAGAAAGAAAGAAAGAGGGAGGGAGGGAAGGAGGGAGGGAGGGAGGGAGGGAGAGAGAGAGAAAGAAAGAAAGAAAGAAAGAAAGAAAGAAAGAAATTAAAGTCTTTCTTGAATTCAATGAAAATGAAGGCACAACATACCTAAACTTATGGGACACTATGAAAGCAGTGCTAAGAGGAAAGTTTATAGCACTAAGTGCCCACATAAAGAAAGTGGAGAAAGCTCACATTAGTGACCTAACAGCACACCTAAAAGCTCTACAACAAAAAGAAGCAGACTCACCTAGGAGGAGCAGAAGACAGGAAATAATCAAATTGAGAACTGAAATCAGTAAAATAGAAACAAAGAAAATGATACAAAGAATCAATAAAACAAAGAGCTGGTGTTTTGAGAAAATCAACAAGATAGCCAAACACTTGTCCAAACTAATCAAAAGCAGAGAGAGAACATCCAAATTAACGAAATCAGAAGTGGAAAGGGAGACATAATAACAGACACTGAAGAAATCCAACAATTCATTCTGTCATACTAAAAAAATCTGTACTCCACAAAATTGGAAAATTTAAAAGAAAATGGACAATTTTCTGGATAGGTTCCACGTATGAAAATTAAATCAAGATCAGGTGAAGAATTTAAATAGACCTATAACCTATAAGGAAATAGAAGCAGTCATTAAAAGCCTCCCAACCAAACAAAGCCCAGGGCTGGATGTTTTCCGTGCAGATTTCTACCAGAACTTCAAAGACGAGTTAATACCTATAGCTAATGCCTGTACTCCTCAAAGTGGTCCACATAATAGAAACAGAAGGAACATTGTCAAATGCTTTTTTATGAGCCTACAGTAATCCTGATTCTGAAACCACATAAAGGCTCAACTAAGAAAGTATTATAGACCAATCTCACTCATGATCATAGATGCAAAAATACTCAATAAAGCACTTGCAAACCAAAATCCAAGAATAGATTCAAAAAATCACCCACCATGATCAGGTCAGCTTCATCCCAGAGATACAGGGATTGTTCAACATACACAAATCTATCAGTGTAATCTGCCATATAAATAAACTGAAAGAAAAAAGCCATATGATCATCTCATTAGATTCTGAAAAATCATTCGACAAAATCCAACACCCATTCTTGATAAAGGTCATGGAGAGATCAGGGATACAAGGAACATATCTAAACATAATAAAAGCAACATACAGCAAGCTGACAGCCAACATCAAATTAAATGGAGAGAAACTCAAAGAAGTTCCACTAAAATCAGGAGCACACTCTCCATATCTATTCAACATAGTTCTTGAAGTTCTGGCTAGAGCAATAAGACAACAAAAGGAGATCAAGGGGATGGATTCAAATTGGTAATTAAGAGGTCAAACTTTGCTATTTGCACATAATATGATGGTAAACGTAAGTGACCCCAGAAACTCTACTAGGGAACTCCTACAGCTGATAAATACTTTCAGTAATGTGGCAGGATACAAGCTCAAATTAAAAAAAAAATCAGTAGCCCTCCTATATAAAAATGATAAAGAAGCTGAGGAGGAAATGAGAGAAACATCACCCTTCACAATAGCCACAAATAACATAAAATATCTTGGGGTAGCATTAACCAAAGAAGTGAAAGACCTGTTCGACGGGAACTTTAAGTCTTTGAATTAAAAAACTAAAGAAGATACCAGAAAGTGGAACGATCTCCCATGCTCTTGGATAGGTAAGATCAACATAATAAAAATGGACATCCTACCAAAAGCAACCTATAGATTCAATGCAATCTCCATCAAAATCCCAACACAATTTTTCACAGACCTTGAAAGAACAATAATCAACTTCATACGGAAAAACAAGAAACCCTGGATAGCCAAAACAATCCTGTGCAATTGGCATCACCATTCCTACATCAAGCTCTACTATAGAGCTACAGTAATGATTTTTTTGTTTGTTTGTTTGTTTGTTTGTTTTTTTCGAGACAGGGTTTCTCTGTAGCTTTGGTGCCTGTCCCAGAACCAGCTCTTGTAGACCAGGCTGGCCTCGAACTCCCAGAGATTCGCCTGCCTCTGCCTCCCGAGTGCTGGGATTAAAGGCATGCGCCACCACCTCCTGGCTTGTTTTTGTTTTTTGAGACGCAGTTTCTCTGTAGTTTTAGATTTTGTCCTGGAACTAGCTCTTGTAGACCAAACTCACAGAGATCCACCTATCTCTGCCTCTCAAGTGCTAGGATTAGAGGCGTGCACCACCACTGCTGTGAGTTTGAGGCCAGCCTGGTCTACAAGAGCAAGTTGCAGGACAGGATCCAAAACTACAGAGAAACCCTGTCTCAAAAATCAAAACAAGCCAGGCTACAGCAATGAAACAATGTGGTATTGGTATAAAAATAGACAGGCTGACCAATGGGATAGAATTGAAGACCCAGATATTAATCCACACACCTACAAACACCTGATTTTTTACGAAGAAGCTAAAATTATACAATGGAAAAAAGAAAACATCTTCAACAAATGGTGCTGCCATAACTGGATGTCAACATTTAGAAGAATGAAAATAGATCAATAGAGACAATGGGAGGAAAGGAAGGAGTGGGAACTGAGATTAATATGTAAAATGAGAAAAGATAATTGTTTTTAATAAAAAAGAAAGAAATTAAGAAAAAAGAATTTCAATGTAAATAGGTCTTGGGCTTTTTTATTATCCTGGGACAGACATAATTGTTATCAGAAAATGTTTTTTTTTTCAAAATTTTGCTTTGTGTAAATATGGATAAAATAAACAAACTGGTTCTAGAATCTGCAAAAAAAGAAGACAAAGGGAACTCAGCCATAAAAAAGAACAGGTATCTACCAAGTTAGGAAGTGTGTATCAAAGAGACCTTCAGACTTCGTCAAAAAGTTGCTTGTGTAAGCACAGAAGTGAGATTTATTATCAGTATATTTTCACAAACTGCAACATGAGTTGTTTTTACCAGTATATTTAAAATTGGGATTATATATATATATATATATATATATATATATATATATATATTCAACAGTTCTATATGGCCAGTATTTACTGCTCCAGAAACAGTGGGGCCTGGGAGAAGAGAGCCAATAAACAAAGCAGACTAAAGTCTCATCACTAGCCAACTTTATCAGAGCATTAGACTATATACCCTGAGGGTTAAGAATAATCACTTGAGCACAGATAATCAAAAACCAAGCAACGTGTGGCAAAAGCACATTTTCCCATAGAGTCATATAAATAAATAGCAATAGCCAGTTGAAATGAATTACCTGAAGTAAACTCACTCCTATTCTCTATACCCAGGAGGGACATGAAAGCACAGTCCAAGAACAATTTCATATATATGAAAGAAACTGGAGTCACACAACTGTTGTCTTGGTTTCTTGGAGTTTTTTCACTAGCACTCAGAAATCTCACATGATTCTATTCTTGGACTGTATTCTGCCACGTCCCCTTTTTCATTTTTTAAATGTAAGATATCCAGAGTGATTTTGATTTGAGATGTTGCAGATAAATCTAACTGGCATTTGATGCATGATTATCCTATAAGTAAGCAAATTATAAATGTAACAAATAATATTAGAGCAATAAAAGCATTGTGGGTAATACTCTGCCACCAAAAACAGGGATTCAGTTATGCGACCCCTTCTTCACATGAATGAATGAGTCTATTACAGTACCAAGGTCCAATCATAAACAGAGTCATTAGTTAAAATAAAAGAAACTGAATCCATTCAATTTACAAGTTTAAGCAAAGGAGGATGAGCTAATAGGACCAGTATATGTGTTCAGATAAACAGTGGCTCACTGCAGATGCATAAGTCAAATCAGCTAACATCTCCAGAAAGGATTCTCAGGTGACATAGGGCTCTGGGTGTTTCATAAAACAACTTCTCCTTTGGTGCACTGGCCCTTAAATTGGCCACAGGCAGGTAGACTTGATTTCTGATGACATGGTTTTTATTCCTTTTGTCCTGTAGCTGGAGTTTGCTATCTTTCTGAAGACTTCCTCTGTCTCTCAGCCCTTTGACATTGTCCTTGATGGCCTGGGACCACAGGAACCAAAGAGGAATTCAAAATGTTTCAGTGGATCCATTGCAATGACAGACACATAGCCCTTTTCCTGATAAACATTTTGATTTTGCTGAAATTGCACATGGAATACCAAGCACAGCTCATACCAAGGAAGAATTGGAAAATGGATCTCATTTCCCTGTCGTGTCCTGGCTTGCCTAGGTTGTAAACTAACATTTCCATAAGCTCTTCTAAATCTTCTTTAGGAAATGTAAGGAATTTAACATTAGGTTGATTATCAAATCCTTACCCCATGCTTCAGGATTATCTTCAAGAAAAGGAGGCTATTATTAAAAGGAGACTCCAGTAAGGAAGCTGAAGCTAATGCTTTTCAGTATCCTTCCTTTCGGATTCTTTCTCATACTTCTTTCCCTAAAGTTCCATCTTCTCGAAACCAGGAATGATAATCACAAACAACTTGCAAGCAATCTATTAATTGTGATTTTGATACTTCTGCTCCTCCTTTCTTTAAAAAGTGATGTACAAGCTCAACATAAGTCAGAGGCTTCTCTGGTTTCTGCCCCATTATGATTTCTCACCTCCTGCGAGGGCCCCCACTCTCTTGTCTCATAGCCAAGGTCAGGAGCCTGGTTTGTAGTACCACTGGCTTATTGCTCCAGAGGTGGTGGGACCTGGAACAATGAAGCCAATAAATGAGGAAGACTCGTGCAGTAGCCAACTTTATTCAGAGCATCGACAATTTCTACTCCAAGGGTTGAGAAGAATCAAATGAGTTAGTGGACTATCACAAGAACAAGTTGCACCTGACAGGGAAGCCGCATGTGGCAAAAACATGTTTTTCTATGGAGGCACATTAAACAAATAACACTAACAAGTTGTAATGGATAATCTGAAATAAACACATTCTTATCCTTTACTCCTAGGAGGGGCACGAAAGAATGATCCAAGAACCATTCCATAGTTTTTGCATCTTGGAATTTTCTCACAGGAATTTAGAAATCTCACACAACTCCATTCTTGGACCGTGTTCCAACAGCCACGTGTGTTCACAATGAGTTTTTTGATTCTTTGTTTCTTCCTTGGATTTTCTCATGTATTTTTCTTTGTCTATAAGGCAGATGGTAAGGCCATCGCCTTCAGCTTCACTCACAGATCTCCATCCATCACGGCCCATTTATTGCAAAACCAGCAATGATAATACAAGCTCTCCTGGAATCTAAACAAAATCTTACCTTGTCTTATGAGCCTGGGGTGCATCTCTTGTACTGCTTTCTACAGGTGCTACTCGTTTTTGAATGCTTTTGTTTGTTTGTTTGTTTCAGTAGTGATAGGGATCGAACCCAGAGCCTCGCACATATTAATAAAATACCCTGTCCCTGAGATACGTTTCAGCCCAAATGCTGTTTTGTTACTCCTTTTATCATATGCAACACTAGAGCAATGTTTTGTTTTTTTTTTTTTTTTTTTTTTTTTTTTTTTTGTCGCCAATGTTTGTAGAAATGAGTTGCAAGATTGTTCTGAGGATAAATCAAACGCATGCAGGAGTCAATGTTGCTTCACTTTACATTGTGTATGTGTGCATGCAATTACTTGAAAGGAGATTCTTAGTGTGCAAAAACAGACAAAGACAATAATGTGTGCTCCTAGGTGCATTGATTATTTTTATTGTGGCAATTACATCACTGTATTTCTGTATCAAATAGTAATGTTGTCTATATTAAGTGCATGAAATTACTATTGGTTAAATTTACTTCAGTGAAACTCAGGAATAAAACAATAACAAATTCAGGCACAGTGATACCTATTTATATTCCGAGAGAACAAATAAGAGGGTTGCTCGAACCAATCTGGGAAACATAACCATATATAATCTTTTAAAAATAAAAGAAAAGCTATCAACCATGGCTTATTTAACAAAATTATGTGTTGTCAAGCCTAATGGCCCAGACATTCCCTGGGAACCGTGCACTGGAAGGAAATAATATGCTAAAACAACTTTTCCTCTGATCTCGACATATGTGTCATAGTACACACACACACACACACGCACATGCACAGACACAGTTCAGTAAAAATATAACAGACTTTAGCAATACTGTCAACTAATTTGGCATAAATAATACATATAGATTACCCCTATAAATAGATACATAAGTTATCAATATTAAGACTGAGAGGTCATCATAACAAAACTTATATAAATCAAAAGAATAACAAGAAAGTAATTATAAGAACACTTTATTACAAAAAGCTTACTTAACTTCATTAGAAGCCATAACTTGCCAGAGAAATGAAAGAGAGAGAGAGAGAGAGAGAGAGAGAGAGAGAGAATCAGGAATTCAGGAAACTAAAGCAGAGGCTAAGAAAAACATTTATAATTATATTTTTATGTTGAAGAATATCTCTATAAAGATACCTCAAAACAGAGCAATACAGGTAGAGTCAGTACTAACTTGATATAAAAACATAAATACCAAGGAAAAACAAAACAAAGAACCAGAATTCCACAGGAAACGACATGTACATATTATTTAACAAATTATTTTAAAATCTAGTCAATACCTATATGAAAATACGATACATTTTGGTCAAGCGATGATTTTGCTGACAAGTTGAATTTCATATATGAAAGTCAATTCATTCAATATAATTTATTAAGAGAATAAAGTTAAGACTAACATAGCGATTTCAATAATGTGTTTCATTAAAACTTTGCTAAATAACTTAAGAATTTGATTAGGAGGATTTTTTTTTTTGCTTTTGCTTTTGTTTCACTTTGCTATTTTTTTCTTTTTTTTTATTTTGTTTGTTATTTTTTGACCTAGGATTTCGTGTAATCCAGGCTGACTTCAAATTTTCTATTTTACTGAAGGTGACCTTGAATTACTGATTCCCCTGCCTCCCACCTCCTACGTGCTAGGGTTACAGGCATACAATCTCCTGTACATTCACCAA
Source organism: Microtus oregoni (assembly GCF_018167655.1). NCBI lineage: Eukaryota > Metazoa > Chordata > Mammalia > Rodentia > Cricetidae > Microtus > Microtus oregoni. The sequence continues at coordinate 35,721,267 of NW_024543060.1, read as the reverse complement.
AGGAGACTATTAAAGAAGACAAGGCTCAGTAGAAACTATTTACAAAACAGACACCCGGTAGAAGGACCTGTGTCCAGAATATTTAAAAAAAGACACTGAATAAAAACCAGGAAATGATTTGAACATTCAGTTCATGTACATACACACACGCACACATGCACACACATGAATTACAAATGGCCAAAATGCATATGAAAAGATATCAATATCATTGATTTCTAAAGAAAGGCAATTTAAAATCCACTAAACATCAACTAGAATTGTTACCATGATAAAAAAAAAAAAACTGGCCATATCAGTTGTTGTTAAAATGTATGGTAACAGAACTTCTTATTAACTGATGGTAGAAATGCAAGTTGCATATTTACTTTGGAAATATTTAACAGTTCCTTCAAATGTTAAATACAAATTTACCATATGCACCAGCATTTCCACTTATAGATAACCATGCAAGAAAAAACATCTTTTATACAAAAGCTTTTACACAGATGTTTATAGCAATAACATTGCTAATTAAGAAAAATTTAAATGACTTATCTAATAAACAGATAAAGTGTGAAATACTTTTGATCAATGAAAGGAAAGTTCTTACTCCCCATAATATTATAGCAACTGCAGCATATAACATGATTTTAACTACACGATGTTCCAGAAGAGGTGAAATTGGAGTAAAAATTAAGTGTCTCAGAACATTTCACAGTTTGTAGGCTGTGTGATGTTAGCCAGAAGAAATATGGGACTAGTTTTGACAGGTGGTTATATGTTCTAAAATATTACTGCTGTAGTAGCTGAATGTTTTATATATTTACCAAAACTCAATGACTTTTTTAGTTAAAATAGATGTGTTTGGCAGTTTGTAACTTAAATGTCAACGAAGTTCCAAAACATAGATTAGCTATAATTTTAAAAACAAAACTCAACTGTAAAGCACAAATACCATAGTAAGTATATTTCTTTTGGCAAAACAATAATGAATTATATTTTAACAAGAATATCAGTTAATTTTTACATTATGTAGGAGTAATTCTACCATAAAAATTACAAATGTATATATTCCATACTTTCTTCATCCATTCTTCCATTGAAGGGCATCTAGGTTGTTTCCAGGTTCTGGCTATTACAAACAATGCTGCCATGAACATAGTTGAGCATATACTTTTGTTGTATGATAGGGCCTCTCTTGGATATATTCCCAAGAGTGGTATTGCTGGATCCAGGGGTAGGTTGATCCCGAATTTCCTGAGAAACCGAAACACTGCTTTCCAGAGTGGTTGCACAAGTTTGCATTCCCACCAGCAATGGGTGAGTGTACCCCTTTCTCCACAACCTCTCCAGCAAAGATGCCCTTCAACGGAAGAATGGATGAAGAAAGTATGGAATATATACATAGAGTATTACTCAGCAGTAAAAAACAAGGACTTCTTGAATTTTGCATACAAATGGATGGAAATAGAAAACACTATCCTGAGTGAGGTAAGCCAGACCCAAAAAGATGAACATGGGATGTACTCACTCATATTTGGTTTCTAGCCATAAATAAAGGACATTGAGCTTAAAATTCATGTTCCTAGAAAAGCTAAATAAGAAGGTGAATCCAAAGACAAACACATAGGCATCCTCATGAATATTAACCTTCATCAGGCAATGAAAGGAGACAGAGACAGAGACCCACATGGGAGCACCGGACAGAAATCTCAAGGTCCAAATCAGGAGCAGAAGGAGACGGAGCACGAGCAAGGAACTCAGGACCACGAGGGGTGCACCCACACACTGAGACAATGGGGATGTTCTATCGGGAACTCACCAAGGCCAGCTGGCCTAGGTCTGAAAAAGCATGGGATAAATCCGGACTAGCTGAACATAGCGGACAATGAGGACTACTAAGAACTCAAGAACAATCGCAGTGGGTTTTTGATCCTACTGCACGTACTGGCTTTGTGGGAGCCTAGGCAGTTTGGATGCTCACCTTACTAGACCTGGATGGAGGTGGGTGGTCCTTGGACTTCCCACAGGGCAGGAAACCCTGATTGCTCTTCGGGGGAGGGGGAGGGAAATGGGAAGCGGTTGCGGGGACGAGGCAGAAATCCTTAATAAATAAATAAATAAATAAATAAATAAATAAATAAAAATTACAAATGTAATTAAATTAGAAATTGCATAATAGTCTTCACTTTTGTTAAATAACCCATATTTATGACAAAACATTCAAACATCATTTAAGGAGAGACTGTGGAAAGAACTGGCAATCTTTCCAACATCCACATATCAGGAATTACGTAACAAACAAGAAGATTAGGGTAGAAAGGATTATATACCAACAAAATATTAATGATCCAGGATAGACCAGGAAAGGGTTGGTGGCCTGGCAAGAAGAATATTGATCACTAGAGTTTAAATTACCCTCACATTGACTTTTATTCTTGTTTCCTACATACCGACAAAAGGACAGACATCTAGCAGAGTATATGGACAGAATTAAAAGTGTGAGCTGGATTAAGGGTATTAGAATTCAAAATATGCAAGAGAGGGAAACACAGGGCTCCATATCATGAAGGTCATAAAATATTAGATATGGATATTCTAATATTAGTCTCTGATTGAAATCCTATTTCAAATCTCATTATGAAAAACCTCTCTAATGCAGTCAGTCTGTTATTCAAAAACATTATCTTATTCCTTGTTAGAACCTACAATGCAAAGTCCCGTCTAGTTTCTTTGGAGCCTGGAGTGGATTAAGAAGTAGACGAGAGGTCTTCAGAATCAGCTATCCACTTTTAGAGAGTTCCTAAATTGGTCATTCTTCCTTTAGTGTAAGTCTTAACGCTCTGTTCCTCTCTCCCTTCCCTCCCCCCCTTCTCTGTTGGGAGACTGGGTACTCTAACTTCATAAAAGTTCGCTGAGCTCTGTAGACTTAGAGTCTGGCTAATTTAGGTTTGTGATGTTTGCTTGACTTGCATGTTTCTTCTATAATAATGTTTAAAATATTTAAGAAACAGAAATCAGGTTTTGGTCGGTATTTCTACCAGGAAATCCTGACCTTCTGTTAGTGCTTTTCCACATCCCTATTCCATTCTGTGAACTCCTTCAAAAAAATCTCAGATGACAAAATGAAAGCATTGATGTAACTTAGATCTTCTCTTCACTTGAAATCTAATTTTTATCAAATTATATTGATTCTGGTTTAACTGGCTTCTAACAGGTGTAAGAAAAAACTCATAGATAAAGTCTCCCTTTATAGAAGAAAGGAATTTGGACTTGAAGTCACAGCCTTGGTTCAGATTTCTAATTGTTATAGGAAATATAACTGTGATATTTCCCAGGCCCCTTGTTCACACAGGAAGAGTAGTTTTTGAATTAGTGTAATAATCATATTTTTATCTTTTCTTCCTGCCCCCCAAAATCTAACTTCCTTAAAGGCAATAAATATGTCATCATTGTATCTTCTTTACCCAGGAGACGTCTTGGCAAGACTGTTGGAATAATGAGAGTAAAGAAGCCATGGCATTTCCTACATGGAGATTTTAAGAGATAGCAAATGCATTTCCAGGTTATTGTAAGCTCCAAATGACATGTACAAATATAATTAAACACCTATCATTATTGCATTTGCCCAAGGGTTTAAAAGACTTCCTTCATAGTACAAAGGTTCATGTTACAGCAGGCACCATTAACACAATTGTCTATGTCCAGGGAGTGAACTTCAGAAACTCTGGCTGACAATCTACTCACCAGACTAATGGGTTAAATGCAGGAATTAGGAGCAAAATAAGCTTTGGAAAATCTTTTCAAATGTGTATTAAGGGAAATTGCCAGGGAGCGAGATACAAAGTGGGAAGTTGGCATTTATGTGAAGTCCCTTGCTTTCATGACCTAAAGGCCAAAAAGCCAGTTATATAGTAAAGTCCCAAAACAAACTGTCGTTTTTTTTCCTAATATGTCAAGTGTCTTACAGTGGATGGTAGATGAAAGCAGTCATCACTATACTCAGTCATTCTTCCTACCTTCCATTCCTTAACAGCTCCAAGCATACAGTCCGTAAATAAAGCATCCTTGAAACACGTTCTGCATTCCTACTAGGTAGCAAGATGTCAATGGAAAAAAAATAACAAATAAGGCATAGGCTGTGCCTTAAGGGAGCTCACAGATATCATGTGAAAAATAATTTGTAAACCGATGCGCTCAAGAGAAACACTGTTTATTTCAGGGGACTGTGATATATACACACATGTGTACACTGAGATAAGGAATTTTTAATGTTTATACCTGTGTCTTACATACAAGAATTATTTTCTAACCTTATCACAGGGATTCTTAGCACACGTTTTCAATATTGTCTAATAAATTGCTATATTCTTTCCAGTGAAATATTTCCAGTGGAAAGCATATGCCTGAATTTTTTTAATCCATTCACTAAGCTGTTAGTGAAAGGGAAAGGTGACTGGCCCCATCACACTAGAATAAATGATCATGTCTTATGTGACATGAGGAAGCCTTAGAACTAAGCAGGAATTTGGCAATGCAGAGGTGGTTCGTACAGAAGGGCTGGCGGAATGACAGAGAGGGATGCTGAGCAGAGTGGGGCAAAGACAGGAGGAAATGAGGGAGTTTGAGATGCTGAAGGCAGAACATGAGCATAACAAGTTAGTACTAACGACCTCTTGAAACAAATGCATGGTTGCAAGATGGGCATAACAAGGTAGTCATAAGTGATCCTATAACCTTTGGAAACAAGGTTAGGGCTACAATATGTTTATAAACAACTTTTTGAAACAATGATGTGACAGGCATTTTCTGGAACAGGCAGTACAGAACTATTTGTAGTTAAGATTGCAGGTGGGGCATAGCCCAATCCTTGAGAAAGAGGCTTAATCATAAAAAGGAATGAACTTAGTTTGTCTCTAGTATGTGATGGTTTTTAAGCCCCAGATAGAGGGACACTGTTCCTTGAGCAGCTACACAGCTCTTCTGAGGAAATATTTTCCACAAAGGAAAACAGAAAAATGGAACATTAAAGAAAAGAGAGGAGTCATTGATTTTGGTGATGGGATATCAAGGATTTTCTAATAGAATATATCATTAGTGAGGAAGCAATTGTTGCAAGACAGATAAATAAAATCTAAAGTATATGAGACTCTCTTATCTAGGAATGAAGTGGCCAGGCTGGCCCAGGAATCAGACAGGTGATCTTCATTCTGCTTCCTGTCCTCCATTGCAAATCCCCTGGGTTCCTCCACAGTCCTAGAGCAGACAACCTGAAGGGGACTGTCCTAATTCTGTGCCACTCTCTGCAGTCTCCACCAACAGCAGACCCAGATCTCCTCCTTCCTGTAGCTCTCTCAGACCCCACCCCCTGCTTCTGGTCCATCCATATTCCTTTGTGTCAACCACAAATAGCTAGAGGCACACTCTACCTGGGAACCAGCTGGCCACAACAGCCTGGGGATCAGGGAAGCAATCTTCTCTCCTTCCTCGGCCCCATTGCAAACATCTGTCTCATCCCATCACTGTGGCAAACCACTTGCAAAAACCACTCTCCCTCCAATCCCTGGTGACTCTACACAAGCCAGCAATAGACCTAACTTTCCTCCTTCCTGAAGATGATGTTTTAGGATTTCTATTGCTGCAATGAAGCGCCATTGTCGTGGCATTTCATTTGTATTTTAATAAATAAAGTTTGCCTGAAGATCAGAGAGTAAAACGGTGTTATAGCACCTGGCAGTGGTAACACACTCCTTTAATCCCAGAAGCCACACTAGTGGCCATAGAGACCAGGCGGTGTATGCCTTTAGTCCCAGCCCTAGAGAGGATTATAAAACAGGAGGAAACAGTTCTCAGACAGTCTCATTCTGAGATTCCTGCAGGCAGGATCATTATTTTCAGACTGAAGTCGAGGTAAGAGCCAGTGGCTGACTGTTTTGCTTTACTGACCTTCAGGTTAAACCCCAACTTCTCTCTCTTGAGATTTTACTTGTGCTTCATGCCATGACCACAAAGCAAGTTAGAGGGGGAAACTTCAACATTTCTTGGGTCAAACTGATACACAAAACCATCCAGTACAGACCCTCTCAGTTCCCACTTCTACCCATTCCCATTCCTTCTAGCCCGCTCCCATTTGTGTGTGGGGGTGTGTTTGTGTGGTGTGTGTGTGTGTGTGTGTGTGTGTGTGTGTGTGTGTGTATGAGAGAGAGAGACAGAGAGACAGAGAGAGACAGAGAGAGAGAGAGAATATCTAATGCCTAGAAACAATCTCTACCCAGAATCCCCAGTAGCTACACTAATCTAAACTCAGGTAGGCAATTTCTACTCTTTTTCTTGTCCTCCAGTACAATCTCTCTAGTCTTATTCCTCAGTCCTGTAGAAGACTGCGTGCAGGGGTCTTTCTCCCCACCTTACCTCCAAACACTGAGGACTCTGCCAGACCTTAGGGAAGACGCAGGGCATTCCTTCCTATGGACCTCTAAGTCTCCCTTCTAACCCATCCTCATTCCTTCTTGTCAGCGTTCAAAACCCAGAAACACTTTTTACCCTGGATCCCCAGAGGCCACACCTGTCCCTACCAGTCAACCCTGTAGCTATCACACTTTCCTAAGAGAAAGAGAGAGCAACAGAATCCAGGGAATGAAACTCCCACCCAACAAAGACAAGTCCAGATATTAGCACCTAGAATCGCAATTATTCCAAAATCAGATATACAGACACCTGAGCAAACACACAATCATTAATGTATAAGATGATATTTCACCATCAGAACTCAAAAAGCCTTTTACAGCATATCTTGAAAGTTCAATATAGCTGAAACACAATAGAGGAACTTCAAAACAGTTATTATCCATATATTTAAAGAGAAAATGAATAAAACCATTAATGAGATCTATGAAGATACAAACAGTGGAATGAAATGAAGAAAATTGTTCAAGACATGAAAGTAAAAATTGAATCACTAAAGAAAACCCAAACCAAAAAAAGACTGGAAATGAAAGTTTTAGGAAGTCAGACAAAACCCTCAGAGATAAACCTCACCAACGGAGCATGACACTTGGAAGAAAGAATCTCAGGCATTGAGAAAAGAAGAAAGAAATGGATACCTCAGTCAAAGAAAATGTTAAATCTAAAAAAAAAAAAAATCCAGGTACAAAGCATCCAGTAAATATAAGACAGGATGAAAATATCAGATCCACAAATAACAGAAATAGAGGAAGAACAAGAAACTCAGGTCAAAGGCCCAGGAAATATTTTCAGTAAAATTGTAGAAGAAAATTTCCCTAACCTAAAGAGAAGGTGCTTATCAAAGTACAAGAACCATACAGAACACCAAATAGACAACACCAGAGAAGAAATTCCCCTTAGAAATTAATAACCAAAATACTAACCCACGTAACAAAGGAAGAATATTAAAAGCTGTAAGGGAAAAGACCAAGTAACATACAAAGGCAGGCCCACTAAATAAAATCTTATTTAAGAACACAGATGCAAAAATTCTCAATAAAATACTTGCAAATTGAATAAAAGAATACATCAAAAAGATCATCCACTGTGCTACCAAGTTGGCTTCATCTCAGCAATGCAATGATTGTTCAACATATGTAAATTAACAAACATAATCTACCGTATAAACAGATTGAAAGACAAAAGCTACAGGATCATCTCATTAGATGCAGAAAGGCTTTTGGAAAGTAATAATCAAACGCCACTTCATGATAAAAGTCCTGGAGAAATTAGGGGTACAAGGAATATATCTCAACATACTAACTACAATTTAAAGCAAGTGCCATAGCCAATATCAACCTAAAACAGGGAAAGTCAAAACATGCTCACTAAAATCAGAAACAAAATAAGGTTGTTCACTATCTCTGTGTCTAAATACAGTAGTTGAGGCCTTAGCTAGAGCAAAAGACAATTGAAGGAAATCAAGAGGATTGAAATGGGAAGAGAAGTCAATGTACCTTAATTTGCAGATGATATGATAGTATATGTAAGTGACTCTAAAAATTCCACCAGGAAATTTCTATAGCCTAAAACACTCTCAGAAAAGTAGCGGGAAACAACATTAACAATATAAAAATATGTAGTATTCAAATAAGCAAAAAATAACAAAATTGAATGATTTTTTGAGGACCATGTGCTTGATTCAGAAGCACAAAAGTCCAGCACGTTTGTTTTGGAATCACAGTCCCATTTTGTATAATGTGCTATGTACCTTATTGATGATATGGCAAACTTTCCTTGTTGTGGTTGCCTAGCTGAGTCTTATGTGCATATATATTAAAGTATTCCACAAGTTTGGAAATGGCAGACCTAAAGTCAGTGGCTGGCTCATGCTCCCAAAACTTACAGAGTCCTTGGGGAATCACCTGTCAAAAATAGAGTCCTTCAAATTGATTGCTCCAGAAAAAGCAGGTATATAAAAAAAAAAAAAAGAAAGAAAGAAAAGAAAAAGTCACACACCACTCATACTTCCCTAGGCAGAGTTACTTGCAATGCATTAAATTTGATGTGATATCTGTAACTTGAGCAGATATTCCAGTGAGTAAAAATGGAAGTGTCATTGAGCACATAAAACACAGTAAGGGTCAACATTAAAAAAAAAAAAAAGTTTTTTTAAATTTATTTATTTATTAAAGATTTCTGTCTCTTCCCCCCCACCGCCTCCCATTTCCCTCCCCCTCCCCCAATTAAGCCCCCCCCCTCCTCAGCCCGAAGAGCAATCAGGGTTCCCTGAAATCAACTTACTATATGATTTATTTAGCATTTAAGAATTAAGAATTTTCAAGATATTAAACCTTTTTTGAAAATTCTTAATTTTTCACATATAAATGCTATATAAATCATATAGTAAGTTGATTTAAAATGTATTTTTTGTTTTTCCAATTCCTCCTATTCCTCCCAACATTCCCTGAATGGGTTATACATATGCAAATTAGACTCCTACAGTTTTGCATAAATAACACAGGTTATTTCTAGAATGTAAGCTCCTTTTAGGTTCACCATTATGCAGAAACAGTCTAAGCCTTTTTAACAGTCTGTATAGCAATAAACTAGAAAATTACTAAAGGCTATAAGATATCTTATACAAAACTATAAAGAAAAAATATATTTAAAAATTAATTTATGCTGTATTGCTTTGAAAGTTTAGAACATTAGAGATTTTGTCTTAAACTCAAAAGCCTAAGAGTAGAAAGTAATGATGGATAATTTATCTACTACCAATTATTTTCCTAGGAATGGTTAAAGTTTCATTTAAAGTACTTCAAGTGTTTCTTTCTTTATATATTATACTCTAGCCACACCAAGAAGTAGCAAAAGTATGATGATTTTAAATATTCTCATTACAAATGTGGCATGCCATTGTACTAGTCAACCCAGTAGTAGTAAATACAAAAACTGAATGGCTTACACAAGAATTTCTTTCATGTATCCTGGGGGTTAGAAATATAAGCTCAGGATCTTTGCAGAAGAGGAAGCAGAAAGATATTAATAGTCAGAGGTTGTGAGCGACACAAAAATCAATGTCTTTCAGAAACATCAGTACCGATATACACATGAACAAAGACTGTGCAGGCATGTAGCAAACTCAGACAGGCTCAAATCAGACAAAGTTTCAGAACTGAGAAGGGGAAGTGGACACAAAGTCCCATCCCTATCCAAGAAGCATTTGTAACTGATACCTACTGGGATGGGGAAAATTGATTTTCTCCTGTAGAGTGCCACGGGTTTTATCATCCACATTCTAGAGCAGACCCCATCCCCTGAAGTAGTTGACCAAATAAAAAAATGGAGTCTATTTTGTTTTTTTTTAAAAAAAGAATAGAGGCAGAGTTGGTTCTGGTTCAGGTTCAGGAGAACTCACTTCGTGGCTTGTGGACATTCTAATTTAATGGCGAAAGAAACCCTTGCAGTTCCATCCTCTCATGAGGTCACTAATCTCACCCACATCATTGGTATTTCCCACTCCAATGCACATCACATTAAGATTCACAGCTTCAACCTGAGAAATTTAGAGGGTTGGAAAAGCTTTCAGGGTTAAATACTCATTGACTCATCGCAGGACCTAATAATTTGTCATTGATAATCCATGTGCGGTGCCAGACACTCCTTTGTCACTGTCCTTCACTTTACACATGACTCTCTACTCCTGCCCAAAGACCAAGCAAAGCACTGCATACACGAGCCCCTCCCCAAGCAACGTAGGAAGCTGCCTGTAACCATGATTGATCTCACTTCTAGCCCAAACATTTAAATTAAGGCCTGATACTTCATAATGTACATAACGAAATATTTCCCATGTGAGTATTATACTCACAGCAGTGTTTAAGAGGCTCCTACCCAGCAATGGATTGTGGGAGTTTTTTTCTTTCCCCACCTTGTTTAACATTCAGATTGGAGTAGGCAAATCAACTGACTATACATCATTTGGCAGATTGAAGCACTCTCTCTCTCTCTCTCTCTCTCTCTCTCTCTCTCGCTCCCTCTCTCCCTACTTAAAGGAAAGAAAGAAAGGGTTTTCCCATGTAGAAATGTAAGATTTGGTTTATGATCAGAATGGCTGGCTTTCCTTGTCAACCACTAAAGATGCTTCCCTGCCTTGGGAATCTAAGGCACACTTTCACTTTTCACCTCATTTTCCACAGGTCCAGTGTCCCCAGATTACACTGAAGTAAAGGGAAGTAGACTTTAAATATTAATCACCCTAGGCTATATCCAAGCAGAACAAATAAGTGACAGGCAATTTCCAGCCTTATGCATTGCTCTTGCAAAGGCTCACAAGTAGCAGCAGAGTGCGGGCCACCTCTCCGTGACAGGCATTGTTATTTTCTCTAGTTACAGTGAAATGAACAATGGAAGAATACAACGCATGCTTTTACCTTAATCATGAAAAACATCATAAACTTTGTATGCAAAAGCCCCTTCATCCATATAGGCAGATAGCAGGTCTTCTCTCCTTTTAAGGAGATGAGCGATGCAAAAAGGAGCCGGGACAAAGAACAGGATAAGGCTAGGAGATTAGATTAAACTGTAAGTGGTACATCAGTTGAACCTAAAGTTATTTCCACATACGGTCACACCAAATCACATCTCTATTCATCTCGCTGCCACTCTCTCCGAGTTGACAAATCAGCCCTGGCTGACATTATTAACCCTGGAATGGCTAAGCATTATTGAACTAGGTGCTGAGAAGGAAAGAATCTGCAACCAGGCAGAGTTGTGTGTGTAGCTGCAAATTAAAAGAACTTAGCTTGTCAATGGACTTCTCCCAGGAATAGGAATGTGATATCCACTGAATATATATGCAGGAAAAGGTAAAATCACTGTGCATTCAAACAGGTTAGGGTAGAGACTCCCAATAGACAGGCAAAGTGTTCAGAGGGGAGTCTTGTATGTGGAAGAACACAAGAAAAAAATCCCTATGATCCCTCTGAATATATTAATATTTCCTGATTTTCTTTAAATTAAGTTTCAAGTTTGCAGAAAAATTTCCCTTAATATAATTCATCCAACATGGAGCACTTTGGTCCTAAAACATACTGAGGGCAGCATGAAAAACCTTTCCTGAGAAGACCAGGTCATGAGCAGAGGTACAAAGAAATTTAGAGAGGCCAAAGGGAGATGGTCATTGAGAAAAATGTGGTGCCACTCTGAAGAAGTGGCAAGCAGAATGACGACCATAACATTCTCAGTTGTTCAAAATAACAGTATCTAATTGAGTCAGACACTCATAATGGGAGGTTCCATGCCTACCTGTGGAGGTTTCTGAGCATCAAGATGATTCTACAGAAAGGGAGCTGGGAAATGATCATAAGAAAACTCCTTCCCATTGAGAGTTCTAAGAAGAAAGGATGCTCTGACCCAGAAAGCTTTTGCTTCTGCTCCATAATGGCAGAACCTTGAGTCATACTATTCTCCAATGTCTTTCCTATTGCTTATAAAAATAAAAACATGGTTTTTAATTCATGTAGATCTACGTTTGGGTCAGATGGGTGAAGAATGTTCGTTCTCTGCTCTCTCCCACTGAATGAAGGTATTCGCAACTAGAACTGATACTTAGGAACAAAACGCAAACAAACAAGACAGAGAGTGGATCTGGAAAGAACAATGAAGGAGTGAGTGATGACATCAAAGCCCACAGACAGAGAAATGTGTGAGGGTGTCACAATAGAATCTATTGCTTTTGTAGTAATTTTAAAGGGGGATTTAAAACACTACCAAGCCTGTGATAAGCTTGTCTCATTTTCTTTTTATCCTTTGGTCTTCAAAAGTTTCCTGAACTGAATGAATAAGGCCAAAGAACAATTGTTCTCTCTTCCTCCTCTTTCTCATTCTCCTCATACTCTTCCCTTCATCCTCTCTTCTGCTCTTCTTCATTCCCTTCTTCCATTTTTTTCTGCCCATTTGCTTTCGTTTGTACAGGGTTCTTTAGAGGCAATAGCATATTGACTTTTATTCCTGGTCTGTACAGAATGCCCCAAACCATTTTCAACTGTTATCCAGTTGAGACAGGAAACAAGCTAGCTATGTATCAGAGGGTTGAACTCTGACTTTGAGAATCAGACTAATTATATTTCAAATGATGGCTCTGCTACTCTAAATTTCCAGGACGATTGTTTAGCTTCTCTGAGATACTTCCTTCATTAAGTGTGAGAAGACAATGTTGCAAGATAGGTTTGCACACCACACCTCTGCACTGACAAAAATGGCATTCCAGGAAAAGTCAATATTCCTGAATTTTCATATAAAATGGAATGAGACTTCTTTTATAACTTTCTAGTGCAATCCATCAGTTATGCCAGGTTTTAAGTGAAATTTCACAGACTAAACTTTTCAGAAAAATGTGCAGATTTAACTCCTACTCATGTTATTCCAAACTTCATTCTCCTGGGTTTTTTTTTCCTATAAGAAAATAATAGAAAGAAATCCCTGCTTGTAGTTGGTATTTGACTGACCTAGACATTTTAGTCTTTTTAAAGTTGTTTTATGAAATTAATTAAAATCCTTTAAAAAAAAACTTGTTATTTTCCCTTTCATAAAAGACACTAAGTTTTTCTTCATGATGTCTAAACAGAATTATTGCCCCCATTGACACATTGAATACTAAGCTGAAATGATTCTTAATGTCCCTTCCTGGTCTGATGTTCTGCAATTCTGTGACTTGCAAGATTTTCAGAATAAAGAAATATTGAAGTTCTAACTAGATAATTAAATCCTCCTTCAAGGACAGCTCAAGAACATATGTGCACAGGGATGAGACAAACTTCATCAATATCAGTTCTGCAGCTTTCTAAGAACAAAGACCAGAGATCCCATTCTTTTTCTGCCTTCCACGGAAGATACAACATACCAAACTCATATGTGAGATGAGCATGCATACAAAACACTGGAGCCCAGATCCCTAGGCCTTCCACATTGCTTCACTAATGAAGAGTAAGGCCCTAAGAAAAACTGGACATATAGCACAAATAGTAACGGGGGAGCAGAAGTGTCTATGTCAAAAAAAATCATGAAATTATGATGAGGAACTGAGAAACAAGAGACTTCACATGTGAGGCCCTACGTCTAATCAACACTAACTCAGCTGCATTTCCTCCAAAGTACTTCCCCACTTCTGCAATAGCACTTGCATGGGCCAAGAAATTACTTGGGTTTGTTATCTCTGCTTTTCGAAGGCTTCCATCATTATGGGTACTCTTAAACCAAACTCAAAATCAGCAAGACCACATGCTCAAGTGAAGGAAAAAGCAAGACTTTTCGGGGCATGCTGAAACCATATGTCTTCCTGCTGTTCATTTTCTTACACTTATCCTACACAACTAAAGAAAACAATTTTTTAGTGCAAACATATGTGCACTTAGTGCTCAGGCATCCTAGCCAGAAACACAGACATATTCCTTTTTTAGTAGTTGAACAATAAAATAATTCTAATCACATTGAGTTAAAAGCACAGTCACTTATAATGGCTACAAAGTGAAAAGTCACATGAAAAAAAGACAAAGTATAGCCAGAATAAACCTGTGTGCACATACATGTGCATGAATGTAGCTCCCCTCAGTGAGTTTAAGACCATACGGAAGTTCAAGTTATTCTACTAAAAGGTGTAGCATTTTTATGTGCTTAAATATAATAGTATGTTATATATGCATACTATATATATACATATATATCCTCTGACACATTCTCTCTGTACATCTCTGTTCTGATTTCCTGTCTGGCTTTACTCTGCTAAGACACTGGCTGAAATAGCTTTATTAATTATGCAATAAAAGCAACATATATACAGAAGGACATCACACAACACATACCAAAATGGTCTTCTCACCAGAAGAGTGATGCTACAATCACATGAACTGTCACAGAACAGCAATGAAGGCAAAGGGGTGGACATATGAAATGAAGAGGTATTCCAAGAAGATTTTGCACATTCCTGAGGTACAGGTTGATGCTTTGATTCAAGCATACCCTGGGTAATGATCAAGTCAGGGTAATTACCTCATCCATCACCCTGCATGTTCATCATTTCTTTATAGCATATATAGTCAAAATCCTCGCTTCTATTTGATCATTAATTACATCTGCCCCCCTCTGTGTCCAGAGCACCAGAACCTACTCCTCCTGTCTTGTTATACAACATTGTACCCATTAATCAAGTACATTTGTTTGTAATTAATTACGAATTTCTAAAAAGGAAGGTTTATGCCTCTTGTGCATATCTGAACATATCTAACATGATTTATGTATGCCAGATTGAAAATCAATTAATTTCATTCCTTTGATCTGAATAATGTAACTCTTTGTAAGAAATGAAATCAGTTTTCTCACACACTAAAAATATGTTCTCTACAATGGTTCTTCTATTTAGTTTAGAGGAGAAGCAAATTCCTCTGATTAAAAATAACTATAAATATATACATCACCATCTAAAAATGTTAAGGTGGAGCCAGCAACTTCTTTTTATCCAGATTGCTTTGCTTTTTAATAAAAAATATTCTTTATTATGTTTGTGGCATAAATATGAAATCTATAGGATAATATCACCATGTACAATAATGTATGGGAAGACTTGAAGTTCATGTTGGGATTAAGATTCAGAATGTATAATGTATACTTGGCAATTAAATCATATCTTGTTTCCTAGTACTGAGGGTCTTTTAGGCTGATAAAATGAAAAAGAGAGATTAGGAAGGAAGTATGAATTTATGTGAAGACTGAAATCTAGGGGAAGATATTTGGAAGGTTTCAGAAAGGTTTTTAAATGACCGCTGAGGAGGAATTTCTCACATAAAAAGTCTTCGGATTGCAGAGTTGAAATAGAATGTTGCTATCCACAACACAGACTAAACACAGCATGTCCACATACTGTGCCCTATAACAGTGGTATTGTGAAAACTCTCGATGTGACAGGCAGGCTCCAAGACAAGGAGGACACTTACAGAAAAGGTAGCACCCAGAGCTCTTCTGTCCTATCTCAAAACAAAACACCGAGGTCTCAACCAGGCGCTTTAACTTCTGATTTGTGGAACTGATTTTACTTTATATACATGGAACATTGTTTTAAATAATCCACTTAGATGTTCCTACTTTTCATTCTAAGTCCTAAAATGATTAGATTATAGTCAAAGGTTCTACCTAATTTGTTTTCCTTGCTAGGGATCGAAACGGGGTCCTTGTGCATGTTAAACAAGTTCTCTCAAACTGAATTTTGACTCATATTTTCTCTTAATAAGTTAACAGTTAATTAAAACATACATTTTTAAGCACTGGAAATGACATAAGAGAACAACATCCCTCAAAAAAACCAAAACCAAACAAACAAATAAAAACCTGTCTTCTGCCATTGTCTTAAAACACTGGTGATGTTATGGCAGAATACCATGGAGCGGGCAATTTATTAAGCACAGAAATTTTTTTCCATATAGCTCTGGAAGCCAGGAGGACTGAGATTGAAACTCTAGATCTGATGTGGTCTTGATGTGGGAGTGTCATATATCAATCTGTTGATTTCATTGGTTAAGCAATAAAGAAAATGCTTGGCTGGTCCTCATAGGTTAAAACATAGGTGGGAGGAGTAAACAGAACAGAATGCTGGGAGGAAGAGGAAGTGAGCTTAGACTCCACAGCTCTGCTCTGGAGCAGAGACGCCATGCTCCCTGCTCCTGGGCAGACAGATGCGATTCAGCTCCTACCCAGGATGGACGTAGGCTAGAATCTTCCCGGTAAGAGCACCTTGGGGTGCAACACAGATGATTAGAAATGGGCTAAATTAATATGTGAGAATTAGCCTAGAAGAGGCTAGATAAAAATGGGCCAACCAGTGTTTAAAAGAATACAGTTTCCTTGTAATTATTTCAGGTAAAGCTAGCCGTGTAGGCGGCCGGGTGCCTGGGAAGCAGCCCCGCCGCTCTTATTACTACATTGTCTTATTGCTTTGTCCTCACAGTGTAGAAGGCAAAGGGTAGGAGAAAGAATCTATTCCTATTTTGAGCCATTTCTACACTATCCAAGTAACCTGTCCACAACAGCAGAGTTGAAAGAGCCCCCCCCCACCTAAAAAAACTGCATAAAAGCAATAGTTTCTGGAAACCAGGAGCTATTACAAATAACAAAAAAGAAAATTATCCAATTAAAAATTAGTAAAAATTACAAATTAAGAAATGCTACAAAGCAAGGCGGTGGTGGCACATGCCTTTAATCCCAGCACTCAGGAGGCAGAGGCAGGAGGATCTCTGTGAGTTCGAGGCCAGCCTGGTCTACAAGAGCTAATTCCAGGACAGGCACCAAAAAGCTACGGAGAAACCCTGTCTCGAAAAATCAAAAAAAAAAAAAAGAGAAAAAAAAAGAAATGCTACAAAAAAACTATGTCGACACACTTATTCATCCTGACTTGACAGTGACAGGTGGGGGCAGAGTGTGAGGCTGCCTCTGCATGGCTAAAAAGAGGTGAGGCCCCTTCCCTTATGGAGAGAATGCTGCTTTTCAAAACAGTCCTACCAAAGTGTGAAGAGATGCTGGAGATACTTCTTCAAATTCTAACTTCCTCTGATTTTTAATTTTGCACAAGGGCTTCCCAGCTTGCCTTGTGCAGCAGTGACAAGCAGATGTTCCGTCCTGAGGTCCTGGACACTGCATCCAACTGAGCACAGGTGGAACAGAGGCTGCTAAACCAGCCCTGACACGTCATTCTCACACACAGCTTGCATTTCACCTGCAAGAGAGTGCTTCAGAGGGCTTCAAGAAATTCTCATGTCTCAAAAACATATAAGGAGGTTTTTTTTTTTCCTTCTATGTTTTGAAAATGAAACCCTGTACACAGGAACTGTCTTTTATTTTCTTTTTTGTTTGTTTTTCTTTTTTATGGGTTGTTTGTTTTAATCCTCTCCACAAAAAATAAATCAAGAAGAAGACTGATTTATTTTTAACTTTGCTTCAATATATGTTATTCTACAACCATAAAAAATCTTTAAAGCCTGTGACATCATATTTTCTCAACCAATAGACACAAAATGGCTGTTTCTGTCCCCATCTGTGTTAACCTAGTCTGAGTCTAAAGACTACAGCGGTGTAAGCTAGTAGAACCTGGGGTACCTGGAAGTTGCAATTCTGCTTCACACATGTTTCTTCCAATGTTTTATTTATCCAAATTATCTTTTCTGGTCCAGAGGTGGGAAGGCAACCTTTTGCAACCAGAATCCCTCTTGAGATGCTCCAGCAGGTCATCACAATTGCCACAGTGTGTCCCTTGCTACTGCAATTTGAAGTGCCCCAGAAAAAAAAAAAACAGAAACACAAGAAACACACCAAACTCAAGTGCCACAAAGTTCTGTGAACTCCGCTACCCATGCTAAGATCAGGGGAAATGCACCAGCCTGTGCATTATCTTACTTCTAAGCATCTCCCAGCTTCTTAAGGTAACGGTTCAACTATCTCTTAAGGTGATATGCCACATATTCTGTTTGCGGTCAAGTTTCATCTGGAAAACACAAGTTAATGGTATAAAAAGTAGTTCTAAGTTCCTCCTACAATTCATGTGAAAGTTAGATGAGGTTTGGCTTAAGTGGAATTCACAAAGCAAAATAACAGAAAGCTGGAGATTGGGTTGTAACCTGATGTCTTGGCTTCTGAGCATCCAGTTAGCATTATTTATAGGGACACAACCCTATTTGCTTTAAGCTGGTTTTATCAGTAACTGGAATGCAGGATGTTGTCTTTCTTATGAATAAAGTGTCTGAATTTTCCAAGTGCTACTTGAAAGAAATCAGCTCAGCTTTCCTAGATATTAAAAAATTGTTCCCTTTAATAAAAACTGTTCTATTGTTTCATCTTTCAGTAAATAAATCCGCAATAGCAGCTGTTGACAGTAGGTATGAGTGGCAGGAATCACATCAGAGCCTTACACAGGCACTAAATCTGTTATCCAGGAGCCACTAGGCAGCAGGGAGACTCCTTGAGTGCTCACACAAATACACTTCCATATGACACACCTTGCAGATGATGTATCCCCAACGGATCTTACCCAAACCTCTTTATAGATAATCTTAGGAGTGAAATTCTAAATTAATTGGCTTGGTGATTTAAATAAGCTTGGGATCTAATCCTCCTGACTTCATCTTTTTTCTTAGTCAAAATCTTTTTTTCAGATTCCTCATAACACAATATAATAACCTTTTATCATAAAGAATAAGATTAGTCTATCAGACTCACTAAATAATTTTAATAGTATTTTCAAATGACTTCTATGTGTGTAGGAGAGAATTTGGAATGTAAAACCCTAGTCAGGCATCAGTGAAGACCGGAGTTTGAATGCTCAAAGTCTACTGAAAGCCAAATGCAGTAGCAGGCATGGAATTTATTATATGAGAATATATTTATTTATTCTATCAGTTCTAATCCCTTAGATAACCCTGACTAATACAAATATATCTGAAAATAATTTTTTAAATATCTTTCCTAATCTTTCTTTATAGGCATAAAAAAAAAATAAAACCCAGTACATAGGGATTAGCTTTTGGTTTTATGTGGGGTTTTTGTTTGTTTGTTGTGGGGTTTTCATTTGGTTTTTATTTATTGTTTGTTTGTTTGCTTGAATCCTCTCTACACAAAAAAGAAAACAAGAAGAATAGTGATTGTTTATTTTCAACTTTGCTTCTATTTGTTATTTTACCAGATAGATGTTGTTTGCCAATACAAATTTATCCCAAACTGAACATGGGATATATAACCTTAATGAATAGTTTAACCTTTATCTGAAGAAGCTGGAAAATGCTTAGAAGTATGATAAGCCTCACAGGGTGGAACATTTCCCCCAGTCTTAGCATGGGGAGTGGAGTTAACAGGTCTTTGTGGCACTTGAGTTTCATTTGTTTCTTGTGAGACATGTTAAAGTGAAGAGATAAAGCACTGTGGAAATTTAAAAAAAAATGTCTACCAAAGGTTTCTTTGAGAATTATATTACTATTTACTCCAACTTTGCTTTCTGTAATTTACTATCAAATTACAATTTCTAACTATAAAAAGAAGGGAAAATGCCTACATTATGCTAATATTACTTAAATTCATACACATATGCTCTATGCTCTGATCCTGAACTAAAACTCCATTATCTTAGCCAGGTTATTTACTTCCTATACATAAGAATTGGAATCCTTTAATCTCATGCACAAGCTGTAAAATTAGTATTAATATGTCTCTAATAACTCAAAAGTAGAGAGGTGAGGAACTCATGAGAATGATAAACCTTGAGTTTATACCCTGATTTTATATTAATAGTGATGTAAAGAAACTTACATTCATAAACCCATTTTATAGGGTACACAAACTTTAGTTTACACTATTGTATGAAGACTAAGTCAGTGGAACAAACAACATGTAAGTACACAAGCATTAAAGTTAAGCATGCAAATTACATTGTTTACATGTACAAACTTCTTAAAGACCAAATAATTTAATTTTTGCTTGTACAATGATATTAAGCTATCAAAGAAGAATTCGAGTGAATCTATGTTTTGTGGGAATCTGAACTGATGGGGGAGAGTCTTCTGGCTTGTGTTAATTTCATTGGTTAAATAAGGAGACTGCCTTGGCCCTTTAATAGGACATAAAATTAGGTAGGCGGAGTAAACAGAACAGAATGCTGGGAGAAAGAAGCTGAGTCAAGGAGTCGCCATAATTCTCCCACTCCAGACAGATGCAGGTTAAGATCTTTCCTGGTAAGCCAGCTCGTGGAGCTACACAGATTATTAGAAATGGGTTAGATCGCTATGTAAGAGCTAGCCAATAAGTAACTGGAACTAATGGGCCAGGCCGTGTTTAAAATAATACAGTGTCCGTGTAATTATTTCGGGGCATTAGCTAGCCATGCGGGTGGCCGGGTGCCGGGGACGCAGCCTTGCCGCTCTTACTACAACACTGAACGACATAATCTATGCTCCCTCCATTTCTAAAATTCCATAAATTGAAGGAAAATTGCCAAATAATTAAAAGAGATACAAAAAATGTTTGGTCAAAATTATTTGTTTAAGCATAGCATTTGATACGTGGGGAATGCAACTGGTCAGAAACAGGTTGTGCAAACAGACCCTTCTGGAACGTCATAACTTTTATCCAAAGTCAGTGTGAACATCAGAGAAGAGAGAGTACTAACTACTATTGAAACAACACATCAGAAATCAAAGTCTTTAGGTCAGGTGGTGGTGGTGGCCCAGACCTTTAATCCCAGCACTCCAGAGGCAGAGGTTGATCTTCAAGTTTGAGGTCAGCATGGTATACAAAGTGAGTTCCAGTACTGCCAGGGCTATCCAGAAACACTTCTCCAAAATAAATACATAATAAAATAGATAAAGTTTTCAGCAAACAAGGATGGTCAGCCTTCCCTATTGCTGGAGTAACATTACAGCGTTTGCTTCAGGCCTAAAAACCCACAAGGCTCTTCAAAAGCGGAACCACCTTCAACCACTATCCCTCCCTGGGCCAGGACAAACCTGCTCTATCAGGAATCTAGGAAATCAAAAAGTCCTAAGAACACACAGAGCCTATTCATTTAATAGAATATGTACCTAAGTGTCTCTATCAGAAAAGATTATACAAAAAGTCAGGAGCCTAACAGAAATGGGGGCAATTTTCATCACAGTAGAAAACCTCAAAGACTTTTGCACTGACACAGAAACCAGAAAATAATGACATTGTGATGACCTCAGGAGTTTAAAAACTGCTTCAAGTGTTCCTCATAATTATGAAAAACAAGCCTTGATTTCTGAGCCACCACTGAAGTCCACAACTAATTCAAGTCTCAGTCATTTCTCCACAGACCTAAGGTTTTAAACAAGGTAACTAAAATTTATGCTAAGAACAAATATCAAGATTCTTACCACCCTTCTTTTCCTATTTTTGTCTACTGAACTATTTTCTCATATAACCCTGTTTGAACTATAAATGGCTTTCAGTCTCTCTAAGAAAATTTCTATTTACTCTATTCAGTTTGCGATTCATAGTTTATATTCACGATCAGAGCTACAGTGACTGAAGAAAGAATTATAAGGACAGACAAATTGGCAGTTTAGAAAAAAGACCTACCTTTATACAAGCAAGTTCCGTCATTTTAATCATTAGCTGTATTTTCCCAGAAAGTTCATATAAATAGATATTTCATTGCTTTTTTTAATCAAAGAAGTATTATGTAACTGCTGTATAGAAAGCATTGTGATCAAAGCCAAACAACTTGCATGGGTAACGAAAATAAGTAAAACACGGCTCACACCCTCAGAGACTTTCTGAGAGCAGATCTGTGTTTCTCTGTCCAGCCTGATAGCAAACTCCTTGGCACAAAAGATGGATGCGTTGATTTCGGGGACACACCTCTGCAGTTAGCACCAGTAATTCTGGAGTTACAGACACAGAACTGAACACTTTAATTTTAACAAAACACAAGGGAGAGCAGGACTTTAGGATAGCAATAGAGGGCTTGCTTAGCATGCACAAGGTCCAGTGTTTAATCCCTAGCTCCCAGAAAGAAGCCCAGAGAGTTGGGGAAATGTCAGTGGGAAGGAAGGGAGGGAGGGAGGGAGGGAGGGAGGGAGGGAGGGAGCGAGGGAGGGAGGGAGGGAGGAAAGAAAGTGAAAAATAGGAAGGGAGGGGGAAAGAGGCACAGAGGAAAGGAGGGAGGAAGGGAGGGAGGGAGGAAGGAAAGAAGAGTTAGATCTACAACCTTGGACAAAAGGCTAACTGAGGTGCCTATTAACATATCAAAGCAGGTGCTAGCTAAGAGGTTGTCCCAGCATCCTAAAGTCCCTACCTGTTATAGGGTCGTCCTGGCTGGCGTCCCCCAACCCCTACCCTAAACTCCAGCACAGAGATTAGGCTGGTGCCCTTCACCCTATTGTTCTTTCCTATGTAACCCAGCCATTTTGGCTACACCCTTTTCTGCCTTTTGGCTTCTTTGCCACCCAGGCTCACCTTACCCCTCTCCTCACATGGCCCAGCTGAGTCTGGCCCTGCTTTCTGGATTCTTCCAGATGTCGCTGCCTCTAGCAGTTTTCTTACTCATATCTACAATAAACCTTCTCCTCTAACCCTACCTAGCCTCCCTTTTATTTCTTTTTTCATTCATTCATTCATTCAGGAAGGAAAGAAGGACAGAGGGATGGAGAGAGAGAAGGACGGACAAAGGGAGGGAGGGAGGGAAATCCACAAGGTGCTTAGACACAGTGAAGGAGAAAGCACCCTGTGCACGCTGTTCACTGCCTTCCGTGACTGTGAGTAAATCACTGAGAAACGTTTTCACATCCAATCTGAAGTATCTTCCCCCATATTGTGCTGTTTGCAGAAAATAAGAGTCAGGACAATCATTTCTAATGAAATTCCATCCTGAGAATTTCATTTGCTGTGAATAAAACAGTTTTGAAAGAAAAAAGAGAGTACCCCGTCTCCTGCAGACCAGTTAATAAAAATCTGCATTGGAGAATGAAGGAGCGTTCTGTGAAAACAAAGCAATAAAATTAGATGTCAGTCTAAGGCATCAATATTGAAATAAAAATGTAGCTACAAGAGGAGCAAAGTAACATGAAAATACATGTACAGGATTCCGTGTCATGAACCAAATGAGGTTGTACTACCATGTGAGAGTTTGGATAATTACCTGAAAGTCTTTTGATGCACTTTGCCAAATTGCTAAAGGGTTATCTCAACTATTGCAATGTTGTAGTCTAGTTTTGTATGTGTGTCGTGTTTGACAACTCTTTTACATATATTACTTTGAATTTTGATGATGAGCCTATGAGATGTTTATTATATATATACATATATAGCATATATAATTATGTTTTATAGAAGAGAGAGGGAAGGAGAATAATTAAAACTTACAAAAATTAAATAATGCATCTATGGTCATATAGATGATAAATTTTAGAGTGAAATTTTAATACAGATTGAACTTCAGATTCTGTGTGCTTCCTACTAACTTGTCCCTCTCAGTAACTCCTATTTAGGAGCATAACAAATGACAGTTTGTACGGAATATGCTCAGAGGTTTCCACTGTAAGTTTGATTCAAACATCACAGCTTCCTTCTTTTCATTTAATGTACCATTCTCTAAGCCTGATTGGGCAGACCAGAAATCTAAAAGTAGAAATGAATTGTCTTCAACCACCAGAAAATAACACTGTTTGCTTTAAAGCAAATATCACAGGTTAACTAGAGTCAATGATTTGCTGCATCTCACAATAGTCAGCTACACCAAGAGCTGTCAGCATCACTAAGAGCTAAAAGTTTTCCCAATTGACAGGACCCTCAAAAGGTCAAGTATATGCAAGAATGAAATACAATCCTTTCACATACACTGCAGTTTTCAACTATATAACAAGTATCCCTTGTTATAGTCTAAATGAAATAGACCTACCCAGGCTCAAAATATTATATATCTTTATTTTTAAGTAACATTAAAAAGAAAATATCTGTGCAGTCAATGTTGCTAAGGGAAAATAAATTATTTTTCTATACAAGTTTGTTAAGCACAATGTTTTAAAAAAATTAATATTAAAAAAATAACAAAGTTGAGTCATTGAAAGATTTTGATAGTTTTCTTTTATTCAATAAATACAAGCAAATTTGACTGCTGAGGCCATTAATAGTAATTATGGGTCTTATTAGCACCATAGCAATGTACACCTGTTCTGAGAATAAATTCAGCTAAGCTCAGCCTGTCAGATTAGAGCAATGAATCTGATATACAACTCTCCTCTTCTCACAACTCAACAACTTCTCTGATTTCCTTGCTTTGCAATGCAGTGATTACAGAAATTGTAAATTATTTGGAGTACTATTCTATTTTTGTAAAAGTGTTCATGGGTTCAAACGAGCATTCATTTTTATGCTTAGAAAAATGACAAGATCTTATATAAAGCAATTTTGCATTTTAAAGGATTTTCAAAAAGCTATAGAAAATGAATATTTATGCGCAGCATTATTTTATCACTGCTCAGTATCTCAGCGAGTAATTACAACAATCATAAATACCTCTCACTTGCCGAGCAGTGGTGGCACATGCCTTTAATCCCAGCACTCGAGAGGCAGAGGCAGGTGGATCTCTGTGAGTTCTAGGCCAGCCTGGTCCACAAGAGCTAGTGCCAGGACAGGCTCCAAAGCTACAGAGAAACCCTGTCTCGAAAAAAACAAACAAACAAATAAATAAATAAATAAATAAATAAATAAATACCTCTTACAGTGCAGCAGCATCAACATCTGCATGGTCAAATTTTTCTTTGCATACCAAACACTGCTTGAATGTCTCAGCTGAACTCCTACATGAAAACCAGATCCTTAGACAAGGACAGAGTATGGGTAATTTATAACTGGTCCCATGAAGTGGATGCAATAGCTAAGACAAAGTACAGATGCTTTCAATGCATTGACTCACGTGGACCAAAGAATACCCAGATATTTGGCACAAAAGTTTTCTTTATGTTTCTGTAATGTTATTCTGGAGAAGAGTAATGATTAAATTGGAAGACTAAATAAATGCTGCCCTTCCTATTCTAGATAGATCTCACCCAGTTAAGTAAACCTTCCCCAAGTAAGGGAGAGTCTCTCCTGCCTAGCTGTTCTCAAACTAGAATGCTATTTTTTTTTCTGTCATTGAATGATAAGTAAAACAGCAATTCCTCTTGGGTCTTTGCTCTCTAGTCTTCAGAATGGAGCTAAGTCATTGGTTTTCTTGGATCTCCAGCTGGGTTGGCTCAATCTGTAGATTATGGGATTTGTTAAATTACTAGCCAGTATAGATAGCTGCCACTCAACCAACTCTGGGGTCACGGAATGCACCGCAACATTTCTTCCATCAGTTCGGAATTACCTATTATGTCTGGTGAGTTCAGATATTGTCACCTTCCACTGGTCTATAGAAATACTCTATGGAAAGGAACAAAGGATGAGTAATAGGCATCAATAAGATGAAAATGACCTAACCTACACAGAGCTATTCGTTGGAACTAAATGTACGGTAGAAAGCATGTGATGAATGAAAAGGAAAAGTCCAGAACAAACCAGGCTTTGCGTCATTGAGAATGATTCAGTTCTTTCATTTAGTCCATTAAATCTTCAAAACCATGACCAGTTATAATATATTCAAAGTTGTAATACAGAAGGGATAGAAAACATAATGGATGTCAATCTTCAGAGCACCACAGTAATCAGGAATGAAATGAAATTTAATACTGGATAGTCACTATTACAGTAAAATCTATAATCAATCTAGGAATTTTAACAAAGATCCATTAGCCAAGGATGATGGCTCATACTTTTCCCAACACACAGAAGGCTGAGTCAGGACGATTGCTGAGAATACAAAGACAATCTCATACAAATTGAGTTCTAGGTGGGTCCAGAATCCAGAGTAAAAGGAAAAAGCAAACCCTACACAGAAAGAACCTACATGATATCTGCTGTGACCTGAATCCTTGCCTCATACTGTCTTGGTTTCTTTCCCTAACAATAAACTCAAGAAGGAATTGTTTGTTTGTTTTTGTTTTTCGAGACAGGGTTTCTCTGTAGCTCCTGTAGAGTTGGAGCTTGTCCAACAGGAACTAGTTCTTGTAGACCAGGCTAGCCTCGAACTCACAGAGATCCGCCTGCCTCTGCCTCTTGAGAGCTGCGATTAAAGGCGTGCAACACCCCTGCCCAGTGGAATGATTTAATTTTTAGTCACAGGTTGAGGCTATAGTCCATCTTTGTGAAGAAGGCACAACAGCAATGGCAGCTTAATGAAGCTGCTCATATTGTGTCTACAGTCAAGAAGAAAGCAACAACCATAACCAAACTGTACATGGAATTTTTAAGTAGTCTAATAAATGAATTTCACATAAATGCATGACGATTCATTTTAAGACAATACAGCTTTGGTGCAGAAATACATGAATAAACCAATGGAATAAAATGTGAAATAGGCATAAAGGGAGCATATGGAAGAGGCACTACAAGTAGTAAAAGAAGAGGGTATATAATGGGTAGAAAAACTGGTGCTTGTTTGACAAGAAAAAAACACTGCACAAATCATATATAATATATGAAAGTCAACTCCATATCAAATAAAGTAATTTGAACATACCGTTGTAAAAATGTACTAGTTGTAGCTTATTCCATTTTAGAGGATGGGGCATATAAGAATCTATGTGGCTGAAGAAGAGAGGCATATTCAAATTTCAGTTACATAACCAGTAATACAAAATAAAATTACTGATTTTCTTAATAGTTAACTTAAAATTTTCAGTTGAAGCTTGGAAAGGTGTACAACAAACCAGTCACAGAGTTTGTACAACAAATCAGACCCAGAGTGGAAATGATCTACAAATTCACCCCGTGAAGGGACACATTTCTACAGCGAGTAGAAAGGTGGCCATCAGGGGTTCTGGAGGCCATTCACGCCAAGCCTGCTGGTCCTCAGCTTTGCTTTGCAGCTCCTCCTGCAGCAGGTAAGAGGTGGTAATTTTGCATCTCACAGAAGAAGTGGACAGAGCATACATGCCTCAGGAAGTTCACCTGTCACCTTGATTAGCAATGTCACTACAGTTTTGTGTAGGAATGACACATGAGGCATATAAAAGTTTAACATATGGATGGCACATCTACTTCTAGTAATTAAAAAGTTCTAAAATGTACTGAAGGGTTTTGAAAAATGTTCAGACTTTGAGTAAAACAAGATTGATTCTAAGAATAACTTTTTTAAATCCTAGTAAATGGCTCAGAGATTAAAATACTAAGAAAATCATAATATAGCACAATTTTATTTTGAGTATCATACATTAAATTTAAATATGTAGACACTTCAGTTTCTTTTAACCAATCTAGCTACACAAGGATTAAAGGGGAAGCCTGCAGAATGATTGGGATGTGACCCATGTAGTCCCAATATGACTAGACAGTGTGGACAGAAAGAAGAAAGTTTACAGAGAAGGGGAGCATTGTCTCCATGCCACCCAGCCTCACGTTTCTTTCTGTTTAGAAGGCACAGGGCAACCACTGATGGCTTATGTGTACCCAGAAGAGGGAATGGGGAGTAACTATGTCCCTGGGTAGCTCCTTACTTTGTTCTTAAGGTATTGAAACCTGTGTGGCAAACCCTCCTTCAGCTTGTTACAAGGTAAACTTTCGCTGTGCTTTCTGTTCTTCTCTTTATGTTTCTTAGCATTACTTTCCTAGCATATTCTTTCTCAACTGATGTGGGGTTCCCCTCTGTATGCTGTGAATATCATTGCTTAATAAAGGAACTGCTTTGGGCCTATAGCAGAGCTATAGGAGAACAGAGTTGGGTGGAGAAAACTAAACTACAGGCTGGGAGAAAGAAGGGTGGAGTCAGAAAGAAGCCATGTAGCCCTGCTGGAGTAGAACAAACTTTACCCAGGCTAAGCAGCCAGAAACCAACAAGTAGTCTCCTTACTATACTCAACCTTCCTTCTTAAAAGGAAATTAAATTTAAAAACCAGTTGAGTTTGCAAGATGGCTCAATGTGTAAAAGTGTGGTGACATCTGATGGCTCTAGCTTAGTCTCTGAATTTCTCCCAAATCCTGTTCCAGCTCCTGAAAGTTACCTCCACATGTGCCCATAATCACACATACCCATACATACACAGACATAGAGAAAGAGAGAAACAGACAGACAGAGACAGAGAAAAAGAGTTATACACACACAAGCACATGCACACTCACACAAAATAAAATAGGTTTCAAAAGGTAGACGTACCTCATGAAGACAAAATTTTTTACCAAAAGTTTAATGGTTCCAAATAGTGCTATCCAGAACTGTAAGACATCAAAACCAAGGAGGATTTTACTTATTATTTTAAATTAATGAGTATAATTTAACACATTAATAAGGCAAAGAATGGCTTAACATTAAATTATCAATCTTTATAAATAATGCTTAGCAAAATAATATGATTATTGATAATAAAATACTAAGCAAAGGTCATATGTAATGAGAGGCCTCCTAAGGGATATTAAAAAAATCAAATAAATTTACTATCACCACTTCTATTCAACAATATAATAGAAATATTAGCCAATACAGTAAGGTAAAAGGGATAGAAAGTTTTTTTTTAAAAAAAAGTAACAGAAAATGAAAACTATCATTTTTCACAAATGACATAAATAGAAAATTCAACATATCTAAATTTTATTCTAAAAACTTGAATTTAGTAAGATTAGTAACTCAGATGACTTATGTGTTTCAATATGCTATCAACAAAAATAGAAAATGCAGATATGTAGTTTGAGACAGAGTTTGCATCCAAATATTCCTGAGATTCTCACAAGCAAGTGTCAGGACAGCAAAGCAGCAATGGTCTCTACGGTCTATGGTAGTTCTTGCCTGTGGATTGAAAAGTATGAAACTCAATCATCATTTTTATTCTACCAAGAGCATTTAAGCAATATGTGCAGATGGTTTGAAATAGTCACCATTGTTGAATTACTGGAAACTCCAGACAAAAAGGATATGCATAAACATGATAACAAATGAATCATTTAAATCAACCTAGCACCCAAGAGAGTATATCTGGGAGTTTTACAGGATGCCCTGAATTTTCACATACAGATTGGTAATGCCCATCATCATTAGATAGACACTTAGGAGAAATATAAAATTAAATTCCACCTTTAGAAGTATCATAAAGCAAAAAGTATGAGCCATTGAGTTTGTGGCTAAAATGGAAGCAAAATTTTACCTCAGCTATTCTACTTGGTGTGAGGCCTTTCTCAAGTGAGCATGTGAGATTCCTTATTTACAATGGAACTCAATAAAGAATCCTTTTTTTTTTTTTTGTTGCCAACACACTTAGGTCTAGATAGCCTCCTTTGAGCCCAGTGTCTTTCTTTCCCAGAACCAATGCCAGAAGTAATGCTACAGAGAACTCAATGGAGATTTTCAGTCTTCTTTGCACTTTTGGTACAATCTGTCCAAACTGTCTGTTATTTATCCATATTTCACCTCTGCAGTATGCCTTGACTATGTGTGTATCCTGTAGTTTTGTGGGCTTTATTTTGGATTAACTTTCATGTTCACTCCTTTGTCTCTCTATTCTCCCAGCAGTAATTACTTCTTATCGTCTCCTTCCTTTGGTTTCTGACCCACTTTACACCTAATAAAGAAATAGCAACTAATCAGGCTTTTAATTTAAAAACGTTATAAGTAAAGTTAATTTGACATGAATGGTTTCCAAAAAGAAACCAAAATTTCCAACAGTCATATATACTTATATGCCACCTCCTAGAATACATTCATAAAGTATGTATATTGTCTAATGTGTTAATGTGAAGGCAATAATTTTATTTGTAAAATTAAGGTTATGGCATTTCAAGTATATTCCTAGAACTCTAATTAACACTAGCTAACGAATGGAGCTCAAGAGCCAAGGACACCATTAGAGAAAGCTAATGAAAGGCCAACAGAATGTAATTATCCTTCCAAATAAGAACAATCAAGAGGACCAATGCCACGTTGAAGCCTGTGCCTATGTGACACAAGACACAGAGAAGATGATTTCATCCATTTGAAACAGAGGTACTGAATGAAAGCTTTCTGAGAGCAGAGATGTTCACCATGTGTCCCTCTGCGCACCCCCATGGGCTTTGAAAAGCAGCTGGCATTAGTATGTGCTTGGTGTGTAAATTTCTTAATTTGTGAATATAAAGTTCACAAATATAATATTATTTTATTAATAGAGAACTTATACAAATAACTAGAGTATTTCTAGTCTAGAAAACCACCCAAACTGATGACAGCCTTATTTGTCAAGAACTGAACATAGCCCTCAAGTTCTTTCTCATTGAGAGAAAACTGTCCTACCTATTATATTGTAATCAGTGGATGCCAAGTACAATTTTTCAATGCTTTCACCAGTAACTAAGTGTCTTGGTTACTATTCTATTGCTATGATGAGACACCATAACCATGGTAACTCTTATAAAGAAAACATTTAATTAGGGTGGCTCACTTATAGTTCAGAGGTTTAGTCCATTAGCATTATGGTTGTTGTGAACCCCAGTTCTCAGGCCCCACATTGAGGTGGCATCTATCAGGTCTAGCCTGACAGGTCCATACATTCGAGAGGAGGAGATTGTGGATTGAGGAAAGAAATAGATAAGAGACAACAGATAGATTTGGGAAATATTCAGTGAATGCTGTGATCTGCCTCAAAATTTATTATTCAAAGTTCTTATATACCCCAGTCCAAAAATGGGGGTGTGGGGCAATATTATTTCTACATTGTTTGGCCGCCAGGCTCTCAAGCCATAGGTCGCACCTGAGGTGGTCACCTAGCACTTATAGACAGGCTGTTGCCAGGGTCAGAATATACTAATGTTGTTCTGCTCCCTTCCTTGTAATTATGTATTAAGGAGATCACCTGGGAAGAGGTGTTAATCTAAGCTAAGGGACAGAGCAGCCATAGTTGCAGGCATGACTTTAGTCCTGCTACCCCAGAAACAGAATGCTAAAGAACTTCCCCCTCAGTTTACCTTTGCATATAAAAGCTGTTTTGAGACTAAATGCTGGTGATCTTCGGGATTTAAATGCACCCTGAGACTCTCTTCTGATATTGCTGTGTGAACTGTGTCTCAATTATTCCCACACCTGCACGCAGGTCAAGAGAGATAATTTATGTTGGGGTTGGACCCTGACAGGGGAAATGTTGGGGACCACAGACCCTCAGACCCAAAGCCTTCTATGACCCCTTGCCTGCCAGAGTAAAACAATTTGTTTTCCTATGCTTGCAGCTGCTCTAAGCACAAGACCCTCATGAGGTCCTAATAACAGGGAGTTATTTTTTGTTGGGCTTGCAGCTAAAAAATCTCGAGAGGTAGGGTGTGACCATTAGTCAAGGAGAGCACTATATAAGCTGCCCTGGAACACAATAATATCGACAGTCTTGTTTCAAGAGTGACCCATGTCTCTGTGCATTTTTTAATCCCAGACTCTTGCCTGATTGTGGTTCTAGGTGGTTCAGGTGCCACAGGGGAAAGCAGAAGACTTCCTTGTCATGGTATAAAGAACAAAGTAATTTCCTCTCCATATCTCCAAACATCAAGTAACCACACCCTAGATCAAAATATCCTTTTGTCCAGGCAGATCATCCTATAACCACACCTCAGGTCATGTATCCTATCATATAACCTTGAATGGAGCAAGAATAGGTCTAAACTCTCTGACTTTTAGTCAAGGTGAAGTGGGCCCCTGACACATGGTGGCACGCAGGCAGACATCGTGTTAGAGAAGCAACTGAGAGTCCTGCATCTTGCAGGCAACAGGAAATGGTCTCAGACACTGGGCAGTATCTTGAACATAGGAAACCTCAAACCCCCTCCTTATAGTGACACATTTCCTCCGACAAAAGGGTACCTACTCCAAGAAAACCACACCTTCTAATCGTGCCTCTCCCTGTGAGCTTATAGGGCCCAATTACAGTCAAACTACCACAGCTGGCTTACAGTTTCAGAGATTTAGTCTATTGCTACCATGGCTGGCAGCATGGACACACATAGGCAGACACGGTGCTGAAGAAGTAGTTGAGAGTTCTACATCTAGATTTGTAGGCTCCAGAAAGAGAGACACTGGACAAGGCAGGCTTCCGAAACTCCAATCCTATCTGCCAGTGATGTGCTTCCTCAGGCAAGGCTACACCTTGTAATCCTTTCACATAGTGCCACTCCCTGGTGACTAAGCTTTCAAATATTGAGCCTATGGGGGGCTGTTCTTATTCAAGCCACCACACATAAATGTAGTAGAAGAGAGAGCTAACTGTTGGTTCCCGGCCGCCCGGCTAGTTTAGACCCAAATATACACACAGAAACTGTATTAATTAAAGCAGTGCTTGGCCCATTAGCTCTAGCTTCTTATTGGCTAACTCTTACATATTAGTATAACCCATTTCTATTCATCTGTGTATCGCCACATGGCAGTGGCTTACCGGCAAATTTTCGGTATGTCAGACTCTGACGATGACTCCTTAGCTTCTCTATGACTCCACCTTTCTTCCTGCATTCAGCCTAGCTTTCCCTGCCTACCTAAGTTATGCCTTGATATAGGTCCAAAGCAGTTTCTTTATTCATTAGTGGTAATCACAGCACACAGAGGGGACTCCTACATCACATCACATAGGCAGACCAAGATAATGAATCTTGACATTTTTTCCCCTCAGACATTTATTTTTGCAGTTGTTTGAAACACTTCATGGTTTTGTGCCCTTTCAGTTACACAGAATTACATATATTTTTGTTACATCTTTTAAAGTACTGATATTTACACTCAGAAAAACTTGAAGCAATTCCCAAAATTTATAAACCAGGCCTTTGGACATAAAAGTTTAGAACTATGAATTCTGTTGAAAAAGAGTAAAATATACAACATCGCCGTTCCTACATTCCCACATTTCCCAGGCAGTGACTATAAAGAGAACACGTGCTCTGTGCGTGCTGTGCTTGCCACCACTCTCTTTTATCCTCCCACGCAGGTGATATTTAGGATGCGGCTGGAGCATTTGTTCTTCAGGGTCAAATTAAAGAGAGAATGAAATCCTTCACCTTGTGCTCTTCACTCTTTAATATTACCCACAGGCATTCCAGCTTTAAATCTTGGTCTAAGAGATAAACTGTTTCGGCTTCGGCATGGCATTTCATCATCTGACCCAAATGAACATTTTCTTTCTTATTCTCCCCTGTGAATCTCCAAACAATTTATTTTACTAAGCTCACTCCCCTGTGGGGCCATCTGCAGCCATTCCAGGCAGTTTTTGCAATGTCTAGTTCCTCTGCTTAAAATATGCTTAGTCCTTCCCCTGCGACTGAAATTCTGCTAATTTCTCAAAGGCTGTGTCCTCTTCTCTGTGAAGCAACAACTATACAATTGCCACCTGGCCAGCACCTCCCTAGATGTTTTAGGACACAAAAAAAGTGGAGGATGCGCATCCTGTCACAACTTACAATCTAAAAAATACAGCAGAAAAGATTAATTATGGGTCTAGGGAACAGTTCAGTAGTAGACATCTTGCCTAGTGTGTACAAGGACTTGTGTTTGATACCCCTTGCTGGAAATAATATGTGTTTCAAAGAATAATTACAACATATTGTGCTAATTACATAGAAATACATGTTTGAATTCTATAATGGGGAATCTATACCATTCCATGGAAGTACAAGACAGAAAGAGGTAACGGCCTCAGGAGTCGGTAGACTTCCCCAAAGGGGAACAATGCAACCAAAAAGAAAAGCACATAACTGGTGCTAAGAAGGATCTTAGTATGCTTTTCCCCTGAGGCAAAACAATGAGTCTGACCTCTGCTCATTTTTCTGAACTCTGGTAACAAATGCTGTGGTGGTTTGAAAGAAAATGACCCCCAAAGAACGTGGCACTGTTAGGAGATGTAGCCTTGTTGGAGGAAGTGTGTCACTGTTGGGGTGGGCTTTGAGGTCTTTTGCTTAAGTTTCCCTCAGTTGACTTCCTGTTGCCTCAAGATATAGTACTCTTGGCTCCAGCACCATGTCATGCCACCATGCTTCCCATCATCATGATAATGGACTGAACCTCTGAAACTATAAGCTGCCATAGGGACCACAGGAGGACAATTTCATATTGATAATGATAACTACATTTACCAAAACATCTTTTTTTTTCAAATAAGGTCATATTTACAGAGTGACCGTGAACTTACATTTTTGGGGGTGGGAGTACATATTCTGGAACTAGAGGAAAGGAATCCATCTAAAGTATGTTTGAGAGAACAGGAGTCTTATGAAAAGGAATATAGGCTCAGATCACCGATAGTCTCATCCAATTGGATGAGGTATTTAATCATATATTCTCGGTATTTAATCAAAAATGGATAAAAGTTAAATATATGAACATTTTTCATTTTTGAAAGATAGCTCTGCTTCATATGTACAAAAGGACTATGTTCTAAACCAAAAACATCTCATGGTAGCTAAATGAAAGACGAGGCTAGTCTGTACCGAGAGGAAGTAAGCTGATAGGAGGAGGTTTGATACTATCTTCCCCATTCCAAAATAAAGTCAAATACTACAGTTTCTTCTGTGTTCCTAAGTCTTAGTGTAATGGAAAGGAAAGATAAATAAATATATTGCCTCACAGTGATTATTGTGCTTTTAACCAAGCTCTGTGGGGTTCAGGTCATTTAGTACAAAGAGAGTAAATTAACCAAAATATCCAGGACTAAAGTTGTGAAATTCTAGAGAAAGGCAAATTTAACATCACCCTTCTCGTCAGTGGCGGGGGCAGTCTCAAATCCTTTTGGACTCACCAGGGACAGAGCACCTCATTGCCTGCCTAACCTACAATTTCCCTCACTCGGCAATGCTTGATTCTGTACTCAAACTGTTTGACATATCACCCATCTGGCTAAATCATTCAATGTTACTCTCACACATGGCATATCTATCACTGCAGTGCAAGCCCCTCTCCAGAAAATCCTATTCAGGTAGAATTCCTCGTTGCCTTCCTTTATTTTGACCTGCTTGCCTCTTTTAATTAGCAACTGTGAACTTTTAAGTTAACTCTAAATGTGTCATTTGTTTATGTCAGAAAACAAAGGACACTGTCTAAGATACATTCGGTATGTCTTTCAAGTCAAGAATGAACATCACAATGTTGTCTAGTTAATAACTGTCCTTCTAATTTACCAGCCTGAGTACTAAAATTGGCAAGTGAAAATTTGATGTCAAATAGGATATTTACATAGACTCACTGTATTCTCTACAAAGTGCACAAAGGGAAATTGTAACTTTACAATAGAACAATCTATCAGAAAACACTTTAACAAGAAGAATAACAACATCAGCTGTAGTGAAACCAATTAACATCATACACCTGCTGACAAGCTTAGCAAGACACTATCCTGCTGTGCTCTCCCTTTCCCAACCGCAAGAAAAATGTGTAACGAAAATCTAATCACAAAGACATATCAGACATGCCTGATTTGAGGTTTGTGCTACAAAATAACTTATCTGTAACTGCTTAAAATGTCAAGATCATTTTTCAAAAACAATTAAGGAACCATTGCAAATGATGGAGACTAAAGGGGTAAGATTACTTCCTGCACTAACTGATATTGAATTGGAGAATTTTTCTCTCATATTAACTCCCTTGCTCTCTCTTTCCTCAGCTTGCTGCTGCTGAGAGGTCTGCTAAGGGTGATGGGAGCACAAAACATCGGAAGAGTTTTCTGTTAGAGAGCCATATGTTGAGTGTTTGCAAGATCCCTCATCAGCACTTTTCCAGGAAAACACACTTTGAAAACATGGAAAGAAATTGAAATTTAGATGAGAGGGTGAATGGCAGGTGAATAAAATAATCATGAAATAGCAGCCTAAAAACTGACAGAAGATTAAAAACTGTCACGGTAGCCACCTGCCAAAGCCTCATCATCTCTGATCAGAATGTGGAAGTAATAGGCAAAAAATAGAGGTATACAGGTTAAATTTTTGCTGAATCCACTAAGGAAGATTTCAGCCAACAGGTTTGTCTGGATCTATTCTTCTTTCTTTTTTCTTTCTGTCTTTCTTTCTTTCTTTTTTCTTTCTTTCATTTTTTGAGAAAATAGAGATTGCTTTTCATAAAAAATTAGGGAACTGAAAAATGAAGGAGACAGATGTCAAAAGTCTAAGTTGGTCTTAGCTTACTGTAAAATCTGGACCTGTAGCCAGGCACATAACCCTTTCTCCAATTCAGCAACCTTTTCAGCTCTTCACTCTGCTGACATGGTTGGGACTCTCATTTCTCATTCTAGGTTGTCAGAAAACAGAGAAGGATAGGCTGCAAGCTTCAGATATTCTGGTGTTGCCTCCAACTGGTGCCTTATTTCTCTTGGGAGTCTCCCAAGCCTGATATTTTCAACCTGTCATTTTCAACCTGTCAAACCTGAAGGTGGAGAATTTAAAATTCAGGGATAAACAAGAGAAAGGAAACTGAGAGAAACTTCCTGGATCTCTCCAGAATGTCTTACCTTACATTTCCTCCAGAAGAAGACATTAAAAATCCCCTAAATTGTGCTGCTTTGCTTCTAAAAGGAAGGACCACAGAGCATGTGCTGTGGAGAACTGAACTATGTGTATTGAATGCACTTTGAAATAAAAACCCAAATAACAGCATTAGCTTAACAAGAAGTTATCAGTAGCCACTTTGGTGCTTAAAGGACAGTAACACAGAAAGACTTAACAGCAAGAAATGACGAAAAGGGAGTCCAGGGCTTGGAAGTGCATAGATTTTGAATAATGTCAACTCGAGTCTGTTGTGCTCTGCTTAGGCCCTTACACTACAGGTGCATATCTGTAATCCAACGTAAGAAAATTCATTTATCAGCAGATTTCTTAGCATAACGTAGATGTTAAACATTAATTTTTAATACAAGAAAACCATGTATTGATATATTAAAGCATGCATGTGTTTGTAGTTACATATGTTTACGTGTATAGGTAGTTATAAGATGGAAACTTTTAAAAAGAATCCTAATACTACTGTTTGGGGGTTTTATATTTTTTTATTGAAAATAACTTTTTTAGTACAATAAAATCTAATCACATTTTTCCCTCCTTCAATTCATGTAGGTGGAGGCTATTCATTCATTCCTGGCCACCCAGACCCAAAATAATCACACAGAAACTATATTATTTGCAATACTGTTTGGCCAATATTTTAAGCATATTTCTAGCTAGCTCTTATATCCTAAAATAACCCATCTCCATTAATCTGTGCATCACCATGAGGTCATGGCCTACTGGCAAAATTCCAGGGGTTCCAGCAGGGGTGTCTTTCTCCTTCAGTAATTACATGGGTTCTCACTGACTTTGCCTTCTTTTTTTCTTTATCTGCTTGGAATTTCTGCCTTGCTCTATTCTGCTAAGCCACTGGATGAAACAGCTTTATTCATTAACCAATGAAAGCAACACATATACAGAAGGACTTCCCACACCATTTCTCCTTTTTTGTTCAAATAATAAGGAAGGTTTTAACATTAACATAGTAAAATTACATATAACAAAACAGGTATCAAGCAAGAATTATGATTACAATATTTATATCTACTTTATCTTTTATCATAACTAAGGAAAACTATAATTATAACTATCTATTCTTCAGCTCCATCAAAGACCCCAGAAGGATATAATATTACCTAAGATAAAAGGAAGTACATTGTAAGCAACTTCCAAAACTCTATAATTGATAAAGACAACTCACTGCATGGACAGTCACCCTAAGTTCTTCTGTGATACTGGAGCATCCAATCTTCAGCTTACAGGCCCACAGTACCTAGCAGACTTTTCCATGAAGCAGGAAATTTCAAAGACTATTCCACCTATATTGTCAGTTTGTCAGTCACTTTCTTCTGTGTCCTGAAGAATGTCTGGCAGACTCTTTCATGAAGCAGGAACCCGAAGGACAATCTCACCTTTAGGCAAGTTAAGCGGTCATTTTTCTGTGGGTCCTGCATCTGCAGTTCACACAGCATACCTTCAAGCAGTACAGGCAAGAGCAGTTTCTTGTCCAGATGGCTAGCGAACTCCATAAGGAGCCTCCTCGATGCCCATCATTCTCTTAGAGTAGGTTGGTGCTGCCAGGAGCAGATGTGTCTCATTATCATGAAAAGTCCTAAATTCTTAAAACATTTTAAATGCCATACTTTGTTAGTCTTTGAAAGGGTTAAAGAATAACTATAAATGTGAAATATATCTCTGTACATCTAGAAAACCTAACAAACACGACTATAAGCTTGACTAATATAGATGACTATCTATTAATCTGTAGTTTTAAGAATACAATAATTTTTAAATGAGCTGCACAAACACAATACCTTAATTAAGAGCAGGAATATACATGACCTTAAATTTGTATCAATAAACCAAGATCCAATCAGTGCAAAGTATTCATCTTGTGTGCCCAACTCCATGCCCGTCCTTACTATCTCCCCTTAGAAAACAAGCAATCAAACATACCAAACAGAAAAAACAAATAAAAAGCCATTAAAAAGAAAAAGAATAAAGCACAACATACACACAACCCATAAAAGCACAAATACGAGGCCAGTCTGGTCTACAAGAGCTAGTTCCAGGACAGGAACCAAAAGCAAAAAAAAAAAAAAAAAAAAAAAAAAAAGCACAAATAAAGAAAATTCCACAAAACTGAATATTTATAAAGAAAGACAACTGTGTGTTTGCATAAATTAAGCATACATGTAGGGACATTAACTTACAATCCTCCTTGCTGTTTTAATCAGCTTTTGCACTGTAATCATAAAAGATAAAAAGAAATAATCAGAGACCTGAGGCAGAATGCTGCTCACTCTAGACTAGCTGGGGATTGATCAGGACCGATGCAGCCAAATTGACCTGAACCTAATTGATCTGACTTAACACCTCCAGCAATTAAGTAACGCTTTAACTTGTATGTAGGAGAAAACATGAGGAAGAAAATGAGAGGAGACAGGGCTACAAAGTCAGGGAAAGAGAACATCCATTACATCTGACTTTACAAGGACGTTAGCTCACTGCTCTGTACGGGCAATTTTACAAAAGTACAGGAGCTAGATATGGGACCAGTGTCCAGAAAAGGACAAAGGCTTTTGCAATATTAGAACATATCTTACAAATTTATTTTTAAAGTGAGAAACTTCATCATAGAATCTCTAATATATGTTTTCCTTTCTCCTAAGAAAATCTTAGAAAATTATCAGTTCGTCTCTGGAGCTTTCCAATAAAATGAGAAATTAGACATTCTTAATATCTTAATACTTCAGTTATTCTGTGACTATTTAGATAAATTGATGATTTTTTTGCAAGAAACCAGAGTCAATACTTAATCAGTTCTGCTGTCAGAAAATAATATTCTATTTTGTTAATAAACAGTATTTGGACTTGAAGGTGAACTAGAAGCTATGTAGCAACACTCAGAGAAGCTAATGACAACATAGAAGATCTTACTATTACAAATTAACTTATAATTCAAATTTCATCCAGTGCATATGAACAATTTGCCTCTACAAGCCCCATTTTACAAATGAAATTCTGTAGTGTTGGTATTAAAAAATAATTTTTATTCTATTAACATTTTATCAAGATATTTGATTATTGCTTATTTAAAGATGAAACACTTTTCTCATTTTAATAGGATAATGTAAGTTCATAAGCTATGTCATAATATAGAAAACTATTTTTAATAAACACTGAACTTCATTTTTGAAGTTATACACAAACACACACACGCACAAAATGAATTTATACACACACACACACACACACATGCAAAATGAATTAGAGAAACAGAGGTAGAGGGAGATAGAATATAAAAACTCGGGCAATGGTTATTCCTAAACTGGTTACACCTGCAGGAGCTATTTTTTGGAGCTATATTGATAGTACAGAATGATGATGATGATTAATATAATATGACCAATACCTGAAAAATTCAATATGAATTGTAGGAAGCATCACTGTCTAAATCCTTCCATGGCTCCCTTCATTTTGTCTCAGACTTTGTCCTCAGCAGGTAGCTCTAATATTAACTAAATAGATTCCCCTAAAAACTTGCTTAATACAAAAACACTGCCATTTGAATACTGAAATGAATAGTCAAGATAAATCTTGACGTTTAGTCAAACTATTGATCCAGAAGACTGATTGATGCAGGCTATTTGGAGCCTCACTGGGAGGTCGTAGGTAATAATGCTTCCCTTATGCATAGAAAGTCCAAACAAGCCAAGAAGTCAACAGAAATAATTAAATCAAATCTAATTTATTATACATTACATTTGAACTATAACGGAAGCTGTAGATCCAATAGATAGATGCTACTATGGTACTTAGGCATTTCAGAAGGAGTGAATGAAACGTAGAGCTATTTTATAACAATCCGGAAGCAATCCTAACTTGAGAGGCCATGTACAAATAGCTAGATCTTTGCCTCGGCTTCTGCCTGAGCACACTGCACCTGGTGTGCCCCAACAAAAAATTATGGGGTTGAACTTAACTAACTCAGAACAGGGATGTAAGGGAAGATTCTATAAAACACTTCTCAGGACTATTGGCTGAGTGGATTGATGTTCTTGTGGGACTCCTAACTGTCTCTCTCTGAATCTTTTTCTTGTCTGTGTGTCCTTCTCCTACTGGGTTGCCTCATCCAGCCTTGATGTGCTGGTATGTGTCTGTTCTTATTGCGACATGTTATATAGGGTTTGGTCCCTGGGAGGTCTGCTCTTTTGGTGGGTGTATCAAGGGAAGAGGAGAGGTTGAGGGGGGATGACTAGGGGACAGAAGGGAAAAGAAACTGCAGTCAGTATATAATACATGTGAGAAAATTTTTAAAAAACAAAGAAAAAATTATCCTGCTAGTATAAAAATTCAAGCTAGAGCTAGGCGGTATTGGCACACGCCTTTAATCCTAGCACCCGGGAGACAGTGGTGGCAGATCTCTCTAAGTTTGAGCCAGCCTGGTCTAGAAGAGCTACTTTCAGGACAGTCTCCAAAGCTACAGAGAAACCCTGTCTCAAAAAAAATCAAGCTAGAGAAATTATTATATTTAAAAAGCAGTTAAAATAAGTCGTGGTTTTTATTTTCAGCGTTGATAGCAATTGCAAAATTTTCAATCTGATCATCTAAATTAAATATTCAGTCGTCAGTATTCTCTTTTCTTCCTCCTGCTCCCCAAGGAATAAGAAGTGGGGTGGAGCAGTGGGGGTGACACATCATGCCTCCCCTCAGTCTCCTGATCTTCCTCATGTGTTCAGCCCCTTCTCCAGGCTCATTGGGATGCAGAGCCCAGCCTAGGTAGCTGTGCTTCAAGAAGATGCACTGACTTAGTCAGTGTCTTAGTCTCAGTGTCAATCAACAACCGAATGGCAGATCTTGAAGTTAAACTAAACTTGCTCCTCTTCCTGGTTTTCTATTCCTTACTCTGCTTTTTTTTTAAAAAAAAATTAATTTAATTTTTTCTGGAAACTAGAGTGCAAAAAGTCAATATTTCTAAAAGAATGGTAATGCAGTGTGGATGCAAGAAACAGAAATGGTGAGCTGGTACTAAGTT
This sequence comes from Microtus oregoni, assembly GCF_018167655.1. NCBI lineage: Eukaryota > Metazoa > Chordata > Mammalia > Rodentia > Cricetidae > Microtus > Microtus oregoni. Next base: position 35,679,719 of record NW_024543060.1, on the reverse strand, counting down.
CCAAGAATATCCTACCTTGCCTAGAGTAATACAGAAGTTCAAATTCACCTGGTGTCTGCGAGCCATACCCAGTCCACGAGCCGCAAGACAGTCAGAATGTGAAGCGTTAGGACAGAAGTGGGGAAATGAAAAAGGCTGAAGCATTATTTTGGGGGTAATTGATATACAAAATGTCCAATTCAGTACTAATTTAGTCGATTATTTTGGGGTTTTTTTTTTTTAGTCAAACTTGGATATTCTCCAAAACAAAACTGATCCAAAATAATTTTTTGCTTAGGTTGGCACAAACCCTAGATAACCCTACAAAGTGACTCACAGGATTGTCTGTAATTCCTAGCTCTTGTAAGGATTTGAATACATGTTTCTTCTATACTCTGTTAGAAATGAGATGAAAGTTACAGTGTTGCACCCACTAACCAAGAAAGCCTACATCTTGCTCCCACAAAAACCATGTCTCTTAGCTGTAGGTGGGTGCGATCTTGTCTGGCTTACACTAAGTATTTAATATTGACCTTGGTAAGTTCTACATAGATTTTTGCTTTCTTTGTTCAGAATTGTTATTACAAATGTTATTGTTATTACAATTGTTATCTGTTATTGGTTATTACAGATACAAAGATTCTTGGTATTCTTATTGAACATAAAAACTAATCCTTTGAGTTTAAACAGTAATAAAATATCAAACACAAACTTACACTCACACACACACACACACACACACACACACACACTATGAAGAAACAAACATTGTGTGGTAATTTAAGTAGGAGTCTAATCCCCTAACACAGTGCCCCTTAGCATTATCCAAGCTTGTGCCAAAATCTAAAACCAAAAATTCAGAGCTCCTCCCATGTCTGAATCCAAATCTTTTGACCAGCTGCTGCAGGAGTCAGGCAAATAGCAGCTATCTCAAGTAACTGCTAAAAGAGGAAACTTAAACTAGCCCATCCCTCAAAGTCCTGTTTGACCCATCATATCCATGTGGAACCTACAAGCAGTGAATATTAAGAGAGGAATGGCAGTGAGGAGGCCAGGGTTCTGCTCACATTGACCCTACCCTTCCATCCATTATGAGTCATTTCCTAATTCAATCCAAGGTTGGTATCATTCATTCATTCAGGAATCTGAGTTATTCATTATCTGTCTTCAGTGTTCTCTTTTCTCCTTTTCTTTCTCGGGGGGTAAGAGGCAGCGTGTGGGGGTAAAATATCATTTTCTTGCAATCTCTTCATTCTGTTACTATGTTAAAGTCCCTTACAGGCTCCTTTGATTACACATTTGCCAATTCTTTTGAGGGAGAACAGAGCTGGTATGCAAAAGTTGAAGCAATTACATGTAAGCTGCTCTTTCAATAATGAAGATGACTAGGTACTAGAGGTGTCATTCAGTTCGTAAAGTGTTTGTCTCTCATGCCCACTACCCTGGGATTCATCCTCAGGACCACATAAAACTGGGCATGGAACACGCAATTAAAATCCCATCACCTTGGGATGTAGAGGCAGGAATATCAGAAGTCAAAGATAATCCTTAGCCACATAGTAAGAGTGGGGCCAACCTAGTCCACCTGTATGAAAAATGTTGCAGAATCAAGAAAGATGTTGATCAAAACAGAAATTGTTGCATGCTGATTATGTTTGTGTAAAAATTCAGATTTCTACAGTGAAAGGAAATCAGAAAACTTAGAATTGTGGGTTTCTACTTTGCTTCTTTATTTCAGTAAAATATGTGCACGATAAAAATGAAAGATTAAAAACTAAGGAATAAGATAGTCCCTAAATTAATGCTTTTCTTGGAGTTTTTGATTTCACCTTGAGAGTGAGTTGTGGGTACTGGAAACGTTGGTCAGTGGTTAGTATACCCAAAGCAGGCAACTCACAATTGCAACTCAAGTTGTACAGAATCTGCCACCCTCTTCTGGCATCTTCGGGAACCTGCACTCACATAGTACATTCACACAGTCATACACATGTGCATACAAGGAAAGAATAAAAGTAAATCTTAAAAAGAGTGAGTTATTTATAAAGTGATTCTTTTCTTCCATCTCATTCACGTGTGCCAACTTGCCACCCTGTGTTGGGGTACTAGGAAGACATCACCAGACTATCAGCAGGCACAGAGACCATATTCTAGACTTCCCAGCTTCCAAAACCATGAACCAAAGTCAACTTCTTTCCTTTATAAAGTACTCTGCCTCCGTCACTTTGGTATCATGGCAGAAAATGAACCCAGAGGCTAAGAGTGCCTGATGCAGAAGCTGAGAAACCTGAGCTCAGTTTCCCAAAACCCACATAAGAAACTAAGTGTGTCTACACATGCAGTAACCTCCATCCTAGGGAGGAAGAGACAAGAAGACCACTGGGGATTTCTAGTTGATAACATAGCTCAGATTCAGTGAGATGCACTGTCTCAAAGGAATATGATGAAGAGTGACAGATCAGGGCATCTGACATCTTTATCTGGCTTTTGCATGTGCATTAGTGCATATAGTAACCACATACACATATGTACATGAACACATGTATATACACACACATGAGAAAAGAAAATAAATTGACTAAAACACTTCATTATTCCATATTTAGTTTCTCCCTTAAAGTAGCTGTCTAGAATATGAAAACTTTTACTGAAATTATTAAATATTTATTGCAACCACTTTTTACAATTTAATTTGTCTTTCTAGTGTATGTGTGTGTGTGTATAAAACTCCACCAAGAGGATGTTATAATTCTAAATATTTATTCACCAAACACAAGGGCATCCAAAATTATAAAATCAAATACTGACCCAAACACAGTGATAGTGGGCAACTTCAGCAACCAACACTCACTAAAAGACGTATCATATAGACAAAAGCTAAACAGAGACATGCAGAAGTTAAAAGAACCTCACAAATCAAATAAACCTAACAGACATCTAAACCCACCTAACACTACAGAATATACATCCTTCCCAGCAGCTCATTATATTGATCAATATAATTGGTTGGCCAGTAACAAACAGTTAGCCCTAAAAACAAGTAACATTATGTAGACTATAGTATATAATATATACTATATGCAATAATATATATGTGTGTGTGTGTGTGTGTGTGTGTGTGCAATAATATAGTGAAAAAGAGGCAGAGGCAATGAACTTGAAAGAGAGTGCGCAAGAGTTTATGGGAGGGTTTAAAGGGACAAAAGGAAAGAGAGAATTATTGTAACTATATTATATTCTGAAATAAGGATTTTTTTTAAAGTGCAGTGCCTGAGGAATGACTCTCAAGGTTATCTATAGAGATTTTGATCTTTACCTCTAGAATCTTACAAATAAAGATTAAAATTCCATCACCATTAACTAATTGCTATGTGACCTCCATGACCTTAGAAGCCAGGAAATAATCAAATTGAGAACTGAAATCACCAAAATAGGAACAAGAAAATAATACAAAAAAATCAATGAAATAAAGCGTTGGTTCTTCAAAAAAAAAAAATCAACAAGATACACAAACCACTATCCAAACTAACCAAGTAGACTTCATCCCAGAGATGCAGGGTTGGTTCACCATACAGAAATCTATGAATGTAATCCACCATACAAACAAACTGAAAGAAAAAAATATTATCATCTCATTAGATGCTGAAAAAGACTTTGAGAAAATCCAATACCCCTTCATGATAAAGGTTTTGGAGAGATACAAGAAAGATATCTAAACATAATAAAAGCAATTTACAACAAGTCGACAGCCAACAACAAACTAAATGGAGAGAAACTCAAAACGATTCCACTAAAATCAGGAACAAGACAAGACTGTCCAGTCTCTTCATATCTATTCAATATAGTACTTGAATTTCTAGAGAGAACAAGACACCAGAAAAAGATCAAGGGGATACAAATTAAAAATGAAGAAGTGAAACTATCACTTTTCGCAGATGATATGATAGTATACATAAATGACTCCAAAACCTCTACCTGGGAGCTTCTACAGCTGATAAATACCTTCAATAATGTGTTGGGATACAAGTTTTATGCAAAAAAAAAACAATAGCCCTACTATACAAAAAAGGTAAAAGGGCTGAGAAAGAAATCAGAGAAGCATCACCATTTACAATAGCCACAAATATAAAATATCATGGGGTAATTCTAACCAAACAAGTGAAAGACCTGTATGAGAAGAACTTTAAATGTCTAAAGAAAGAAATTGAAGAAGACATCAGAAAATGGAAAGATCTCCCACATTGTTGGATGGGTAGAATCAACATAATAAAAACGGCAATCTTACCAAAAACAATCTACAGATTCAATGCAATCCTCATCAAAATCCCAACACAATTTTTCACAGACCTTTAAAGAACATTATTCAACTTCATAAGGAAAAACAAAAACCCAGAATTGATAAAACAATCCTGTGCAATAAAGGAACTTCTGGAGGCATCACCGTCCCTGACCTCAAGCTCTATTATAGGACTCTATTAATAAAAATAGCTTGGTATTGACATAAAAACAGACATGTGGATCAATGGAATCAAATTGAAGAGCCTGACATTTATCCACACACATATGAACACCTGATTTTTGACAAAAAAGCCAAAGAGGTACAATGAAAAAAGGAAAACATCTTTAACAAATAGTGCTGGCATAGCTGGATGACATCATTCAGAAGATTGCAAATAGATCCATATCTATTGCCTTGCACAAAACTCAAGTCCAAGTGAATCAAGGACCTCAACATAAAGCCAGTTCACTTTGAACCTAACAGAAGTGTGGAACAGCCTTCAATGCATTGGCACAGGAGACCACTTCCTGAATAGAACACCATAGCACAGACACTGAGATCTACAGTCAGCAATCATTAATCAATAAATGGGACCTCCTGTAACTGAAAAGGCAAAGGCCACAGAAAACAAGACAGAACAACAGCCTACAGAATGGGAAAAGATCTTCTCCAACCCCATATCTGATAGGACTGATCTCCAAAATATGTAAAGAACTCAAGAAACTAGACAGCAAAATACCAAATAATCCAATTAAAAATGGGGTGGAGAACTAAACAGAGAATTCTCAACAGAAGAAATTCAAATGACCAAAAGACATTTAAGGAATTGCTCAATATCCTTGATAATCAGTGAAATGCAAATCAAAAAGACTCTGAGATACCATTTTACACATGTCTGGAGGGCTAAGATCAAAAATAGTGAAGACAGCTTATGTTGGAGAGGATATGTGATGGGGAGAGTCTTCTGTTTTGTGTTGATTTCATTGGTTAAATAAAGAGACTGCCTTGGCCCTTTAATAGGACATAAAATTAGGTAGGCGGAGTAAACAGAACAGAATGCTGGGAGAAAGAAGCCGAGTCAAGCAGTCACCATGATTCTCCCACTCCAGACAGATGCAGGTTAAGATCTTCCCTGGTAAGCCACCTCGTGGGCTATACAGATTATTAGAAATGGGTTAGATCAATATGTAAGAGCAAGCCAATAAGAGGCTGGAACTAATGGGCCAAGCCGTGTTTAAAAGAATACAATTTCTGTGTAATTATTTCAGGTATAAAGCTAGCCGTGCTGGCGGCCGGGTGCCAGGAATGTAGCCTGCAGCTCCTTCTACAGATATGGAATCAGAGGAACACTTCACTCCTGGCGGGAGTGCAAACTTGTACAGCCACTTTGGAGATCAGTATGGCGGTTTCTCAGAACATTGGGAACCAGTCTACCTCAAGAACCAATGATATCACTCCTGGGCTTATACCCGAAAGTTGCTCAATCATACCATAAGGACACTTGCTCAACAATATTCATAGCATCATTATTTGTAATAACCAGAACCTGGAAACAACCTAGATGCTCCTCAGCTGAAGAACGGATAAAGAAAATGTTGTTCATTTACACAATGAAGTATCACTCAGCTGTAAAAAACAATGACATCATGCAATTTTCAGGCAAATGAATGGAACTAGAAAAAACCATCCTGAGTAAGGTAACCCAGTCTCAAAAAGAGAAACACTCGTAAGTGGATATTAGATATAAAGCAAAGGATAAACAGATTACAATCCACAGATCCAAAGAAGTTAGGACTTTCTTCCAGTAATTGATGGAAACAGATACCGAAATCCTCAACCAAGCACCAAGCCAAGCTCCGGGAATCTAGACAAAGAGCAGGAGAAAAGAATACATGAACACGTGAGATCATGATGGAGAAATCTGAAGAACAGCTGAACCGAGTTCATGGAAACTCAAGAACTCTGGACAGACAGCTGTAGAGCCTCCATGGGACCAAACTAAGCTCTCCATATGCTGGAGACAGCTGTAAAGTTTAGGCTATCTGAGGGGCCTCTGGCTGCAGGACCAGGGTCTATTCCTGGTGCATGAACTAACTTGTTATAGCTCATCCTCTATGAGGGAATGCCATGCTCAGACTTAATGAAGAGGGGAGGAGCTTGTTCCTGGCCTAATTTAATGTGCCCTGCTGAGTGGACTCTCCAGGAAAGCAAGCCCCACCTGGTGGGAGGAATGGATGGGGATGAGCTGGAGGGGAGGTGGGAAGAGGAGGAGTGGGAGGGAGAACTGTTGTGTTAAGAGCGGCAGGGCTGCGTCCCTGGCATGCGGCCGCCCGCATGGCTAGCTTTACCCGAAATAATTATACAGAAACTGTATTCTTTTAAACACTGCCTGACCCATTAGTTTCAGTTTCTTATTAGCTAGCTTTTACATATTGATCTAACCCATTTCTATTAATCTGTGTAGCCCACGAACTGGCTTACCGGGAATGATCTTAACCTGCTTCTGTCTGGAGTGGGAGAATCATGGCGACTCCCTGACTCAGCTTCTTTCTCCCAGCATTCCGTTCTGTTTACTCCGCCTACCTAAGGGTTGGCCTATCAAATGGGTCTAGGCAGTTTCTTTATTAATAAGAAATCACTCCCACATCATTTCCCCTTTTTCTGTTTAAACAAAAAAGAAAAGGCTTTAACTTTAACATAGTAAAATTACATATAGCAAAACAGTTATCAAGCAAGAATTACAGTTACAATATTTATATCTATTTTATCTTTTATCATAACTAAGGAAAACTATAACTATCTATTCATTCTTCAACTCCATCAAAGACTCCAGAAGGATATAATACTACCTAAGTAAACAAGAAATAAGAAAACTCTAGAAACGACAGAGACATCTTGCTGCCTGGACAGTCACCCAAAGTTCTTTTGTATGGTTGGGGCATCAATCTTTAGCCTTCAGGCTCATAGTATCCAGCAGACATTTCCATGAAGCAGGAAATTTCAAAGACAGTTCAGTCACTATCTGCTGTGTCCTGCAGAATGTCTCGCAGACTCTTTCATGAGTCATGAACCCCAAAAGACCGTATCACCTTTAGGCAAGTTCAGCAGTCCTCTCTCTGTGGGTTCTCTGTGTCCATTTTATGCAACAGTCCAGGCAAGAGCAGTTTCTTGCCCAAATGGCTATCCAACTCCATAAGGATCCTCTTCGATGCCCATCTTCCTCTCGAAGTAGATTGGTGCCACCAGGAGCAGATATGTCTCATTGTCATGAAAAGTCCTAAGTTATTAAAACATTAAATGCCATATTCTGCAGTCTTTGAAAGATATGAAGAATGTCTATCTAACTGAAATGTATCTCTATATATCTAGAAAATCTAACTAACATGACTACAAGATTGACTATTATTGATGATTAACCATTAACCTATATTTCTTAATTATACATTACATTTTTAAATGAACTACACAATCACAATACCTTAATCAAGATCAGAAATACATATACATATAACAAAATTGACTGTAAAATCCACACCAATGTAAATTACTCATACCTATATCATTTCCCCCTTTAAATGTAAAAGAACATTTACAAACAATATTTTGGGAACATGGGCGCAGTTTTTTCTCTCCACACTGCTTCCTGCTGAATGGGGGCGTCGTTAATTAGGTCTTTCATGGTATAACCTGTGTGCTAGTTTCATCTCAGTTGGCAGTTGAGCGAAGCAATTTTCTGAAGATGTTCACAACAACCTTTCAGGAGGGCGTGGTCTATCATACCAAATTGTAATAGAAGAAATCCACAGGGTCGGGTCCTCTGTGAAAACAAAAGAAGACCCTCTCCAAAGCATCATATTCTTAAACCCAAATTTTGAAATCGTAATACCCTTATATCCATTCTGGTTTAGCTTAGCAGCCCATGTAATGAAATGTCTCTCTGTACTTAGCTTATTCACAGTCAAAAATTTTAAAGAAAACACAATGTACATAATCCAGACTCTCTGTGAATTTTCCATTTTTACATGGCTTATTTTTCTTTATTTCTTTTAATCTCTTAACTATCTGTACTCTGTCTCTTTAAAGACTTTACCTTTTTTTTTTAAACCATTAACTTTATTCTCTATATTCTTTTTTTTCTCTCTCTCAAGCCTACGTACATTCATCCAACAGTGTGGTATTTTATGTCTGAATCTGTTTTATTGTGAATCTCTAACATTTTTTTACTATCCAGGAGCATTTCTTAAAATGTTAAGCAGTTCTTAAAAACTTAAGTTGCACCATGTACAGGTAATACGGTACCGCCTGTGTCCTGCCCAGTTGAAACCTTAACTGCGCTGTTTTTATGGTAATTACGGTAGTTCCTGCCTGAGACCAGCACAGTTCAGCATGGCAGAGCTGAGCCAAGCAGCTCCTGCCTCAGAGCCATTTGGTGCCCCTGAGCCACACACAGTTCCAGGCACACAGCAGTCCACATTGCCATCAAGCAAGCCGTAGAGCTTTACTCCAAATGCTCCATTCAAAAGCTCTGTCTCCTGCAGGAGCCAGACAGAGATCGCAATGGCGGCACAGCCCAGAAAGCCGACATTTTAAAACAGCCAGTTTTTTCCTGCTGCTGAGTCAGGACAATTTCTTTGCGGCACGCAACCCACAAACAGCAAAAAGCTGTCTTAAATTCTCTTTCTCTCCTTTTTAAGTCCTCTCAGGTTTTACGTGGAGTTCATTAGCATGTTGGGTGCCACTCTGTTGAAATACGGAGCGGAGGGCTGTGTCCCGCCACCTGGCTAGCTTTACCCGAAATAATTACACGGAAACTGTATTCTTTTAAACACTGCCTGACCCATTAGTTTCAGTTTCTTATTGGCTAGCTTTTACATATTGATCTAACCCATTTCTATTAATCTGTGTAGCCCACGAACTGGCTTACCGGGAATGATCTTAACCTGCTTCTGTCTGGAGTGGGAGAATCATGGCGACTCCCTGACTCAGCTTCTTTCTCCCAGCATTCCGTTCTGTTTACTCCGCCTACCTAAGGGTTGGCCTATCAAATGGGTCTAGGCAGTTTCTTTATTAATAAGAAATCACTCCCACATCAGAGAACTTTAGTTGGAATGTGAGTGCACAATGACATTTTAAAAATAAATAAATTTAAAAATAGACATTTACTTTCTATAATGCTCTATCCCAGAAATCTTTTGAGACACATTTTCCTATAATCACTGCTTAGCAACAACAACAATAAAACCAAGGGCAGAATGTGAGTGAGTTCTGCTATATTCAACAGAAATCAGGCCCAAAAAGTTACCACACCACTATGAACTTCCAAGGCAGATACCCACACTCCTTCCCTGACTCTGGAGTGCATGAAGCTGTGCTTATTCTTCTCCACATGACAAGTTAAATCAGAGACCTGTGCTGGATAAAGAAACATAGTCACTAATCAAGCAGGCAGTCCTGGAGCCTGCCAGTTCCTCGGTGTCAGAGGACACCGCGGTGTGTGTCAGATGGAAACAGGCTTCTGTGAAAGAGAGGCACATTTGCCTGAAATGGCCCCTTCATCATCCTAAAGTACCAATGGCTCCTTGCAGCAGCTTGTGCTCCTGGGGAATCTGGCAAAGAACCAATTGAATGGTTACAGTGGACAATGACATTGCCTGGTTCTAAGAAATCACTCCTTTGACTTGAAAAGACATACAGGTCACAGGATAAGACATTCAATCTAAGCCCTTAATTTAAGAATTAATGAGGAGAAAATTTCAAAATGCCAAAGGGCGTTGGCGAGGCATTGGTCATCCCCATCGTCTCCCTGCTAGGGGTACTAGTAAAGCACCTTTGGGTATTGACATCAGAAAGCACACAGGTTCTGGGCAGACGATGCGTGAGTGACTCCTCTGAAAGAATGACTTTACTTCTTAAGATGTTGCAGAAGGAACTGAACAAAGACTCAAGAAAGAAGAATCTCTGAGAATCTCAGGGCAGGGTTTCAGAGGCAAGTTTAGGGCTTGCCACCACCACCCAGCTCTGCAGGATCATAGCCACCATTTCCATATTTCAGTCGTCTTTGAAGCAGCACTGGAGATTGAACCTAAGATGCTATGCATGTGAGCACTGAGTTACACCCCCAGCCTTACATTCCAGTCTTTTAAGAGATTACGTGGCCCAGTTTCTATAAAGGTGATTGATTCAGTGTGTCCAAAAGTCAGGTCACAGAAGACCATGCCCACACAAAGGAGAAGGTGTTGTGAGCTATAGAATATTTTCTGCAACTAAAATTTACAACATTCAGACCACTTACATTTTTTAAACAGCTTCTATGTTAGAAGAAAAATCCTACTCTACTGTTTCAGTTATACTCAACACAAATTATTAAATAGAGAAGAGAGGGGAAATATCTTCCTTGGTGCTGATAAAGTGCAAAATCATTAACAAACAAAGAATTTGGAAATAAACATTTTTTAACACAGAGCATTTTATATCCAACAGGAAAAAAGTCTCAGTGTAGTTGATTCGTCTTCATTTCCCTACAACTGTGTACAAATGCATAGCTATCAAAAATTTTCCTGCCCTTTGTACATTATGGAGTTGTTTGCAAGGAAGTGCCTAAAAGATCAAAGAATACATTTCCCAGAAACACTTTTTTCACTTTATCGCAGCCCACAATTCCAGGCTACATTCCATCATCATAGGAAAGTGAAGGCAAGAAGGACGTGAAGTAGTCACATCTATGTTTGAAAACAAAAGAATGAATGAATGTCTGCCTTTCCCAACTTGAATTTTCCACTTTTATATAGGTCAGGATTCTCTGCCTAGAGAATGGTTCTAACCATAGTGGATGATTCTTCAAGATCTTAGAAATGCATGTTACTGTATTCACAGACATTTGATAAGCTAATGAACCATGTTCATGAGCTCTTCCCTTCTCCTGGACAACTGTAGGGATGAGCACATCAATAGAAGAAACCAAAAACTTCCATCACCCAGGAATAATTTCAAAAATAGGAAATTAAACTAGTAAAGGTGGAGGCTCACGTCTCACTGCAAATAGCATTAGCAAATCCAGATGATTCAAGGGGAGCTTGCAACGTTTAGACTCTTTATTGGCAGATACTTTTTGAGTCTGTGAAAATTTTACAAGAGAGGATGACTTACAACATGAATTGACTAGTCTGAGAGGCAGAAGCAAAAAAACAAACAAAAAATTATAAAATCCGATTGCCTCCAGCTCCTAAATAGGCAAAAGATAAACTCTGAAAAGTCTTTGAACAACAAAAGCCTACTAAGTCATTTCAGTTAAACAGAGTTTAGCCTTATGGAGAAGAAATCTTCAGGAATGTTGCCTGCCTTCTCAGTCAAAATTAACATTTCAGACAGCTTCAGGGTATCCACAGCTTCAGTGAGAAAAACCTTAAGGCCTAGAAATCAGAGAAGTAATTCAGACTGAAGAACTACAGTTAGAAAGTATCTGGAAGGTAGGAAAGGAACAGAATTGCTGACAATGAAATAAATTGGAAATAAAACAAATGATTAATCCAAGAAGCCTCAAACAGGTATAGTCTTACCAAAAAAAAAAAAAAAAAAAAAAAAAAAACCTTTGACATGGGCCCTTCAACTATTATAAGAGGATTTCTTTTGGGCAAAATGGAAGAGGGCAGAGCAAAGTATGGTTCTCCAACAACACCCACTTCAATTGCACCCAGAAAGATGAGGGACAAGAAAATGATGCTGATAGTCAAACAGAAAAATGAAAGAGGAAACTCCTCCCAGACTTAGGATCTAGTGCCTAAATAAGTTCCTCTTTTATATGAATCTCACTCACTAAGATTTCATCACTGTTCCAGATAAGTAATTACTATATTTCTCAGTTTGCTTTTTTCCAAATTAAGCTACCACTGTATTTTGTATATGTGAGCACACAGAGGTGTATTGAGAGACAAGGTACCTTGTATTGTGATGCCCATATCTAGATCTAGCCTACACCTAGGTCTGTTGATAGTGAATGACACTACCCAGAAATACTGCAATTAGTGCTAGAAAAAAAGAATAAAGTCAGACATTTAGATTATTTCCCCAGAGTGCAGAGTGAATCCCTTCTATATATGGAAATATGATGTGATAGCTTCCATGATCAACTTGACACAATGTGGAATTACCTGGGAAGAGAGCCTCATTGAGACACTGCTGTCTAGATCAGTTGAGCCTTTGAGCAAGTCTGTGGAGAATTGTGGTGGGAGGGCATGTCCACAGTGAGTGGCACCATTCCCTAGCCAAGAGATCCTGTATAAAAGTGGAAAATTGAAGCTGAGTTTAGTCATATATGCATGAATTCTTCTGCTTTTGTCCATAAATGTGGCTGTTTCAAGTTCCTGCTGCCTTGAGTTTCCGAGAATTAAGGAATGTAACCGGGAATTATGAGATGAAATAAACCTGCCTCACCTAAGTTAAGTTACTTTTGTCAGAGCATTTTATCACAGCAGCTGGGAATAAAACTAAGAAGCATACAAATGGACATTTGAGAGCAACAAGAATCCTGACAGAGACTGTTAACAGAAGAGCAAAATATTGCGGCTTGTCAGCTCCTGTCAGTCCTTATGAATGGAATGGAAGAAGAAATAATATCTCTGACTTGTCTTAAAAGATTCTGAAAGACCAAAAATCCTTTCTCAATATTTTGCTTTGCTTCAGCCAGCTCTAAGCAAAAGATACAGATTTCTCAAGCATATATGAAACCACCGTGTCTCTGGATTTTCATATAAATCAAAGATATACTCTAACTAGAAAACCCCACATGGAAGAAAAATCAGTGTACATTGTGCTCATTATCTAAAGGAAGGGGGAGTTGTTTTATCATCTATAATTTAGTAATTATAATCTATGCTTCACCATGAAAGCAAAATATAAGTTTGTTCTGTTGCTTAGAAAAAAATCACTGTTAAAATTTTATAAAGGAGGAAAATAAACATAAATACCAAAACCATCATCAAACATGATGGAAACAAAGTAATAATCTTTGAAAAACTGTAAAATATCTGACACAGGAAAGTTTGTGAGTTAGCAAAAGAAAATGTCACGCCACAAAACACTAAGGGTTGAGGTCATAGTTAAATCAGTAAAGAGTGGTCATGTAACCATGAGAAGCTGAGTTTGATTTCCAGTACTGGAGTTGGAATCCGACAAATTGTCAGGCCTTACTAGCCTGTAGGCACATCCAAGTCTGCAAGCCCCTGGTACCAGCAAAAGACCCTTTCTCAAAAGGGTGGATTTCTTCTAAGTCACAACCCCTGAGGTTGACTTCTGACATTGGCACACACCAGCACACATGTGTGCATGTACTCTCAAACACAAACATGCATAAATATATGTACACACATGCAGCATTTATAGAAATTTTTAGATAATTTAGATAATAATTTATAGCAATTATTGAAATTTATAGAAAGAACAGTCGGACCCCTAGCAGTCACACAACCTAGCCAGCTGTCTCATTTCAGCAGAGACAAGGGTCAACCCTAGGCATAATAGAGACTGAGAGTTAAAACTTATTCTTAAAATTGAACAGTAAGACCCTCTCTTGGTACTCCAGCCTCCTTTCCCTTGTTGAAGGCACAGGACAGCCAATCTCTGACCCCAACACAATTGGAGAGACACTTCCTCAGGGAACCAGTTTTACACAGAGACTGTGCTTTCATTTCCTGGCTGCCCAAATCCAAATAAACACACTAAACTATATTAATTGCCACACTTATTGGCTAATGACTTAGGTGCATTATTAGCTAGCTCTTACATCTTAAATTAACTTATGTCTATTGATCTATGTGTCTCCATGTGGTTGTGGCTTACCGGTAATGTTCTGGCATCTTTCTCATTTAGAGGATACATAGCATCTCCTTGACTCCACCTAATATATATATATATATATACATATATATATATATATATATATATATATATATATATATATATTCAGATTTCTCATGTGGCTTCACTCTGCTAAGCCATTGGTCAAAACAGCTTTTTTCATCAACCAAGAGCACATATACAAAAGGACAGCCCACATCACCAGTAGCTAGCAAAGGAATTGTGTTCATATACACAAATAGTTAAACAGCTCTAAGTAAAATGCCAAGGTTCCACTCAGACACAAGCCAACATTGATACATTCTACTAGTATACAAAGAATTGAAATCTGTCTTTAGGGCCTCTGTCTTGAACATGAATAAATTATCTGGGAAGCTGAGTCAAGATTGTCTGGATAATTGAGACTGGTATCCAACACAAATGAGAAAGATTGCGGCAGACAAATGACTACAAGAAAGTGAAAAGAAACGAGAATGCCAAAGGAAGAAGAAATCCAACAAACAAAAAAATAAGATCTTTCTATTAGCTACTTCTCACGCCAGTGTGATTAGATATCTGACAGAAACTACTTAAAGAAGGAGAAGTTGACTTTGTCTCATGGTTCCAGAGGCTTGTTCAATGCTGAAGTGCTGGAAGAAGTTTTGGTGAAGGTTTGTATATGTTGGAGGCTCCTCACATATGGAGACAGGGAAGCAGAAAGAGGTAATGGGACCCCAAGTGAATGTAGCCTTCAAACAATCACCTACCTCTGCCAATTAGCTTCCACCTTCTAAAGCCCCACAGCCTTCCAAGAAGTCACAAACTAAGGACCAGTGTTTAGCACATTAACCTATAGAGAACATTCCTGATGAAACTGTGAAAGAAGATTTAAAAAAAAAAAAAGCCTAGTATCCAGGGGAACAAATTTTGGGTTAGTCTAGAATAGATTTTTTTTCCAGGAAACTAAATTGAGCTTCCTGAGCATGAAGAATATAATGGTAGAAATAAAGAATACAAAGACAAAGTTAGAAAATAAAATGTAGATATTTTGAAATGAGAGAGGTAAAAGAAAGAACAGAGGTTGAAAACAGAAGAAAAAGAAGGTTCACAGAATCAGTCCAGGAGATCAGGCCACTGGCTAGTACCTATTCCAGGAAAACAGTAAAGAGAAAAATGGGAAGAAAATTGTAAGATTCATAATAAAGGTTTCTATGGGCTGGAAAGAACAGTCACAATAATATTAAGTAAATAAACTTCAAAAATACAATCTTTATTGTGTTTTCAGCTCTCTTTAAGATAGAGACCTTAAAACTTCAGAGAGGAAAACAATCTCACACAGAGATGAAAGAATTAGTACAGTAACCCAGGTACCACAAGACCAAGGAGAAGAACTTAAAAATTCACGGAACAAATGAGTTCATTCTAACCTCTAGGTATGAATTTATTGGTCAGTTAGTACCGATGGCATGGTACAATACGCTGCATCTCCCAGCTGTACGGCAAGTTAATCTCCACCTCCGTGCAGCTAGTTGGTTTGTTTGTTTATTACATGTATGGCTCAGAGATTATATCCTAGCAGAACCTGGGGTCTGGCCAAGAAAAGAAGGAAGATGGAGATGCAAACACAGAGAACACAACGCAAGGACAAGTAAAAGTTCCTGTACCAAAACGTAATGGATGGTGCTGGAAACAGCCTACCTGTAAGAGACTGTTAACAGCACGTCCTGCTATTAGAAACTGGTCCCTCTGAAACTGGTGGATCAGTGCCAGTAATCAGAAAGTATGCTTTTAGAGCTGGAAAGGACTTTAGAAAACTTGGATTTTCACATTGTAATGATGACAAGATGAGGATTCACTTTCTTCTTTGGTTAATTGACTAGCTTTGTTTCTCCTCAGAAGCCGCTATGGAAAGGGCCGGCTCAGCATAACTAGGAAGGGGCGGGTCTGCAGT
The DNA here is from genome assembly GCF_018167655.1 of Microtus oregoni. Taxonomy (NCBI): domain Eukaryota; kingdom Metazoa; phylum Chordata; class Mammalia; order Rodentia; family Cricetidae; genus Microtus; species Microtus oregoni. Next base: position 35,663,682 of record NW_024543060.1, on the reverse strand, counting down.
CTGGAGGCAGAGGATGAAGAGTGACTGACGGGAAAGGAGACTGGGATGGAGACAAGACCCTCAAAAGAAGGGGATCGAGTTCTTCCAACAAGCCTTCTTCTCCTGTTTCATTTGCTTCACTTTGGCTCTGGGCCCAACCCCATTGCCATTGTCAGATTATTTCTGTCACTGATCACGCATGGGATGGTCTGTTTTTAGCGAGTCTACTGTATAATCGCATTGCTTCTTATTGTGAAGATTTGCAGCCATAGCTGTAAACTTTGTGCAAATTTCGGCTGTCTTTTCAAAAATAATAATTGGCATCTCTCAGTTTACAATGCCTTCTATTTTCGTCCCAGTGAATATTATTCCATAACATGCAGGCAGATTTAGAAAGAATGGGAAGATTTGTTGCAGACCAATGGACCCTTTCATTTGCTTTTTGTTTGTGATTCTGAAATATGTACTGCTGAAATATGCTACTTCAGGAGAGCCATAATTTAACTATTTTAATTTGAATTCTGATGCTTTCTCCATTCTACAGTTCTGTGTGACTACAGCCTTTCTAAATCTTCCTCTTCAAGTGCTGAGGTTTAAAGCTCTGCCAGGTCTCTTCTGTACAAAGGATACCTTGTCTATAGTTGAGCCTATTATCTTTTGTTAATAACCTAATCCTGTATTCCAGCCCCCTCCAAAAGACCTATTAAAGAGCAAGCAGTGTAGTTCTAAATAGCCTGCTGCTTCTTTTTTTAAGCTTAAAACTTGCTTAACTTTTACTGTTTGTCTTTTTCCAATATGCATGTGCTAAGAATGCATATAAGAAGATTATACCATGAATTAATCTGTTATTTTTAATCTTTTACTAATCCTTATGAGATAAACATACGATTTATTAGCATCCCATTTTTGTCCTATTGGGAAAAAGACATGTTCATATTATTACTTGTTTTCTTTTAAAAACCACAACTAGTAGCATTCGAAAGGATGTTTTTCACCTGAGATCATTTGATGCTAAAAATGTAAGATGCAGTCTTCAGGAAGAAGAAATAGTATGAATCTAAGCTACCGTGCATCTCCATGTTTCTGTAGTGATTTAAAGATGGTTCCAGACATGCCATAGCCACTGTTCTTCACAACTCCCTCATTCCATGGGTGGAAGAGAAAGGAAACTGCATTTTGCAAATGCAAAACTGAACTTAGAGTTACTGAGATTCACTGCAGTCAAGAAAAAATTGGGCTTTCACCCCAAATCATTTTTCACTCATTCTTCAGTCTGCTATTAGGTCTCTGAGTGTGTGTGTCCTGTGACAAATTGGGGGAGATTCATTCCTTTTTGCATGTAGTTTTCAGAGGATTCTGTCCATGGTCAGCCTGCTGTGCTGTTTCTAGTAGTAGGGATGCAGATATCATGGCAAACTGTGGAGAAGCAAACTTCATGTCATGGAGCTAGGAAGAGAGAAGTAAGAGAAGGGCACAGCAAGCTTTAAGCATGTTGTGTCCTCCAACTAGGTGCCACCTCCTAAACTCTCTTCCACATGCCATCTTCAATAATGCCACCAGCTGGGGCCAAGTCTCCAAAACATGAGCTTTCACTGAACATTGCAGACTCAAACAATAATATTGGGGTAAAACAAAATTCTTGAAGTAGAAATCTATAGGACTTCATTTATTAAAAAAAAACTTTAAAAATCGTTGTAAATCTAAATAAGAAATTGTTAACCATGTTATTATTGGATATAAGCAAATGTGTTGCAAGAAGAGCTATTTAAAGGGATACATCTGTTTTCTAGAATAGACATGACACCTAATTTGATGTCGAACATTATTTTCTCTGATGACTACAAAAATATGATAAAACATCATATAATATTTTAATTTAAAAATTTAAGTACCTCTCTTCATTCTGGCTTAGCACAATGGGTTTTATTTTTGCAAATATTCATTTTGACTTGCCCACTTCCATAAAGAGTTTATATTTTTATAATTTTGGTAAATGTGTTATTGCATGTTTCACTTAATGTTATATTAAACACAGTTTCCATGATACTACCCTGGGTGATATTATAATGATTATATTGTATATAGTTTTTTCCTTTTATTGAAAAAAGGACAATGATTCTGAAAATATGAATGATTTAAACTCATGAAACCATTTTGCTTCTCAAAAAAGGTTGGAACATTTACAGGCTCAGTAGTAATGTGAGATCACACTTCCACCAGCAGATGTTCGTGATTTTAGTTCCCCAGACCAAACACATTGCTAGCGTTCTTGACTCCTCTCTTTGTTTCATCAGCAAATTCTGTTATATCTGTCTTTAAGACGTATCCTGAACTGAACTTTTTACTCAATGCTCTTAAATTCGTGCGGCTCTTTAAATATATCATTTTGCCTATTATCCCTGGTGAGCCAGATCAATGAGTGTGAGGTCTGTGCTCCCAGTGACGTTATTGTTTTCCGCGAGTCATTCGCTTTTCACCTACAAGCCCATCTCCTCATCTCACTGAACTGAAGAACCAAGTGAAGCGATGCCTCCAGACAGAAGTGCTTTTTTGTAGATGCTGACGATTTCTCTGCCACTTGAACAGAGTGCTTTTTACTATAGGAATATATGATGTTCACCTTAAAATCATTATCTGAAAAAATACAGATGCTAAAGTAACAGTCCTAGCATGATTCTAGTGTGCATAGGACCCAGCATGATCAAATGTGTGAGAAGCAGAGCATAATGCAAGTCAATGGGGTGGAAAACAAGAGGCTAGCAGAATGAAACTCATTTAATGAGGATAAAGACTGTGTTTAGGGAATGAGAGTACTGCTAATTGAAAAGTACTCTGAATGTATTTAATATACTGAAATCTACAGTTAAATATGAATGAAATTGAAATTAACAAATAGTTAAAGACCAAAAAAATTACCAAACTACACGCTTCAGAATAACCTATATATTTTTCTTTTTCTGACAATAGCAATAACAAGATGAGTGGTAGTGGCTTAAAGTGATAATGAGGAATTAGATTTCCAACCAAAAGTATAGTCTAACAGCTGGAAGTGAAGTAAGGTGGGAATAGAAGTCTGTGCTGAAGATAGGGATTTTGGAGTTGGTAACATATAGAGAGTAAGTAAATGCATGAGATTAGACGAAGTCCAAGAAAGTCAATATCAATAAAGAAGAGACTTGTGAAGTAAAACTTCAGGAACCCCGATTATTAGCCACAGAGAAGAGGGTGGGAATTGGCAAATAATCCTGAGAGGGAGCTACCATGAAGAAAAGAAACCTGGTAAGTGTGGTACCAAGGAAACCATGGAATGAAGGAAATGAGCAGCCAAGAGTTGACACGTGTTGTTGCTATGAAGCTGAGATCTGAGCAGTGGGTTTAACAACATGACCCTTGAGACCTTGACAAGAGCAATTGTAAGTGCTGTAGCCAACAGAAATGGCCCTAACTAAAATCATTGCATGAGAGGCTGTAAAAGTATACAATGAAGAATGGAAAAAAATATTTTTATAGAATCATATTACAAAGCAAAATAAAGAAATGGATTGGCGAAGGAAGATATTGATAATTTTTGCTTGATTTTTTGTTGTTGCTCCTTTCAGGAGGTTTTACGTGTGTGTGTGTGTGTGTGTGTGTGTCAGTGACTTTCGATTTTTAATTATTTCTTTCCTTTTAAGATTATCTTACAATCATGTTATTTCCTGCTTCTCTTTCCCTCCAAGCCCTTTCATGTGCCCCCTTTTATGTACCGCTTTCATGGTCCTTTTTCTCATTATTTGTTGTTGCATACAAGAACGAGAGAAAGAAAGCACGTGGGGTTGCATGGGTAGCTTCTTAGGGCTACAGTTGCTGTAATGAAACTCAATGACCGAAAGCAACTTAGGGAGAAAAGGGTTTATTTCACTCCCAGTGCCATATAGCCATTCATCATCAAAAGCAGTGATGACAGGAACTTAACAGGGCAGGCAAGAATGTGGAGGCAGGAGCCAATGCGGAAGAGGCCTAGGAAAGGTGTTGATTACTGGCTTACTCATTATGGCTTGCCCAGCCTGCTTCCTTATCTAACTCAGGTATGGCACCACCCACAATGGCCTGGGCCCTCCCCCACCAATCATTAATTCAGAAAATGCCCTACAGCAAGATCTAATGGAAGCATTTTCTCAAATGAGATTCCATCCTTTCAAATAACTCGAGCTTGTTTCAAGTTGACACAAAATTAGCCAGCACAGGAGGGAATGTGGAGAGGATCTGTGAGGAGTTGGGTGCGTAGAAATGGTGATCAGGATATATTGTGTAAAATATTTTCAATTAAAAATATCTAAAAGATAGATTAGATAGATAGATAGATAGATAGATAGATAGATAGATAGATAGAAGATGGGTAGGTAGGTAGGTAGAAGATTGGTAGGTAGGTATATAGATAGCTAGGCATAAAGAAAGAATGTATTCAACATAGAGTTGGGAGGGGTAGGCTTTAACTGGAACATTAAATTTTATTTCTGGCTACAGGAAAGAGAGCTCAGGATGCTTTGTTACACACTAATTGCATATAGATGGCTATTAAAGTTCGTGGAGGATCACTCCTAATTTTCTAATTATTTTAACTACAGTATAATCAAGGTTATAACAGAAAGGAGAAAATATACTCTTCAAGAGAGAGACAGAAAGAGAAAGGGTGCAGGCTGGAAGAAAAAGCAGAAGGAAAAGGTTGGGAGTGGGCGGGGATTGTCTCTTAAAGGGACAGGGTACTCAGGTGACAGACCAGGCCAGCAGATCATAACATTCCCATCTCTTTCTTATAATAAAAAGGTGGGATGTTAGGCACAACAGGTTAATGAAATTGGGATGGTGGATTCACAATTCCTGCTTATTTGTGGGTGTTGTCTTGGGGGGGGGGGCATGAGAAAGCTGGGAGCTGGTCACATCCTGGGGTAGCTGTAACCTTTCTCTTGTCCAAGGTTTGTGTTATGGAACTGTCGGGTGTCTCCTGGACCTGGCAAGGTGTTGGCAGAACAGAGGACAAAGTTAAATATAAGAAGAAAATATTTGGGGGATCAGGGAATTGAGAAGGGTGTATCTGACCTGTTCAGTTCAGCTCCCTGGAATTCAAAAGAATTGTTTAGGCTTGTGAAACATAAGTTTTAGCACATTTATGTAAGAATGACTATGAGAGGTTTTTTTTGCACAATAAAAAGCCTTTTTAAGACTATGAAAGGCATCATGAGAGAGAAATTTGATAACTTGTATTTGTTCTCACATCTTTATAACTTGCAGGTACACACCTTAATAACTTGTATTAGTATTTTACTGAAATTTGTTTGGTGAGGCTGTCATTTTAAACTGACAAAACCTCTCAGCTGTCAGACTGCATCAGAGATCTTTGAGAAGAATAAAATTTTACTTGAGCTATTGATCCAAAAGTGACAGAAAACTTACTTGGTTGACTACCTAGAGACATTCCTCAAGGTCCTCCATTGTCATTGAGGTTCATATTCGTCTTTTGCTGTTTAGCACAAAGCCTGTCACATATTAGAAGATCTTGTGGTTTGGAAATCTGTAGGAAGACAAACCTACCTTGACCCTAGCAGCTAGGCCATCAATTCCAGTGATCTCTCCACATCTGGAGATCTTTAATTTAGATGAAAAGCAGTTTCCCCAGTGGTCAGTGCTTGGAAGTTGATGAAGCAAACTGCAAACGGATGTTGTTCTGTGCCCATTTGTCTTCCGTGTTCTTTGGAGGAAACTGAGTGCTGCTAGGAGCCAACCTGTCTCTGTTATGAAAAGTCTTTTAATAATTAATCATTTAAATGCTATATTCCCCAGATCTCTGAGCAGTTGAGGGCTGTTTATTTAGTATAGATAAGTTATAACTACAGTATAGAATCTGCCTTGAGAGCTGGGTCCAAGCTTGACTGTAATGACTCTCAACTTAACAAGTGAGATTTATACTTGTGAAAGACAAAGAAGGAAAAAAACTGTTTGCAATAGAACATTAATAGTGGAACTGACAATAGTAGAGAAAAGCTTAATAAATTTTAAAGCAGGGTTGGATTACATATACAGTATTTTTTATAAGAGACTTAAAAGTACATACCAATTTAAAACATGATACTTATTGTTTTGTAGTCTGGAATGAGATATAATGAACAGACAATTATTTAACATTTAACAGTAAATATACGTGCATTTACACCCAGTTGAATTTGAGTTTTATACACAAATAGTTAAATAAAAAGTAAGTAAAAGTAAGCTGGCTGAGGTGGGACCTTATGTGGAGAGCCTACTGCTGGAGCTCTTTGCCTAGGGGCAGAACCTCTGTCTCCTCCCCTTGTTAAACTCAAAGTAAATGGCAGCAGCCATGGTTGTCCACGTGGTAGGACTATTTCAATTTAGCCGTCCGCTGGTAGAAATTAGAAATGCGGTTGGTTTTCCATAGCTGAAAACTGGATACCTCCAGGCTAGTGCAGGGGTTGATAATAAAGTCAAGCTGATTCCCAGCCTATGGGCTCAGGAACCAGAGGCTAGGGACCACTCCAAGTAGCCCACACAGTGAGGACCACTTATAAGAGGTCCAAAAACAAAACAAAAACAAATCCAAACAGTGTGAAGACCACTCCAATTGGTCCACTCACATTTTTAGCTATGGGAAGCAATGAGGCAGAAAAATATTTGAGGGGCTCCAAATGCCAAAAAGGAATGTTCCGCTCAGTGAGTGTGGTGCTAGGGGAGAAGCCAAGAAAGGGCAGTCACATGAAAGACACTAGGCCAAAAATGGAACAGTCTTACCTATTGTCTCAGCAGCTGATGGAAAGTTGGGAAGTGGGCTGGTAGAAGGTTCAGGTTTAGGACTTTTGCCTGCAGCACAGCAGTGGTAGAAACAGGGCTCCATGAAAGGAAGAGACAATTCCTTTGCTGCTGTGGGAGGCAGCAGAGAAGGGGGAACAGAATGCCTGTTATACTGCCAAGCAGGGAACCAGAGCTGAGCCCAAGAGACAGAGCAGGGCCCAGCAGCATCAGGAGAAGGGTGGAAGGACAGCAGAAGGGGGCAGAAGGGAAAGAGGCAGAAGTTGCCTCTCCAAAATAAGGACAGAGATAGAGAGGAGGGGGAAGAATAAGAGGAATTTAGAAACAAAAACATAAGTAAACCACAAGACTAGTCAAGGAATACCTCCATAAAGATAGTGGACTTGGTCACTTGACCTGCCCTGAGTTAATATGGCAATAAGGTTACCTGACCTTAGTCAAAATGACATTGAAGTCACCCTACCTTAGTCAAAATGGTGATGGTCACATGTTGTACATAGTAACCACAGTTTTAGTGCCATGGGTTTTAGACACACACACACACACAAATACAAATGAGGCCTTGATCGCATCTAGCAACTGGTCAAGTAGTTTGCCTTTGCAATGTAACTGAAAATTAGAGCTTTCAAGGCAAGTGCTCATCACTACTCTGTTTGCTCCGCATCTCATCTCACTACCTTCTCAACTTGATCCCATTCCTGACACTCTGACCCTGTGGTGGCTCCTTCGTGAGGTGTGGTCCTACCTTAGGTCTAGATGCCATTTATTCACACAGATTCCTCTTGCTCTCTTCCCTCACCTCCTCCAGCATTTTTCCTCAACCTGCACATTTTCAATGATATCTTTACTGACAATCCCAGATAAATGTATGATGCACACCAGATCCCAATTCTTCTTGCTTTTTCTTCCATATCACTTACTTTCTTCTAGTTATACAGTATACTGATTTTATATTTCTTCTATCTTCCCTTATAACACAAATTCCATAAAACGGAGACTTTTCTATCTTATTGCCAGCTGTTTTCCCAGAATCTAGTTTCTCGTCTTAACATAATTGTTTGTACTATAAATGAATTGCATTTATTCATTACCTCTGTTTAATCCTTGGCCTCTTACCAGATAGAAAGGCCATTACATTCTTATTTTAATTTATCACACATTTTAAATAAATTTGAGCATCTTCATTGGCTTTGTAAAAACTAACACTTTGAAAAGCTTCATGATGAGGTGCATGTTGTCTTTAGTCCCAACATTCAGGAGTCCCATCATGGAGTTGAGGTCATCTTGTGTAAGACCCCAGTAGAAAGAAAGAATTGTTCTCAGGTGTATAGCTTATAGTTATAGAAATAAATTTGAGGAAGACACAGAAAATATAGATATAGAAATATCATAAAGATTTCCATATATATAGATATAGATTACTATCCACTATTTTGAAATCCTACCAAGAGATGAATTCTATCCAAGTGGGTTATAGAAGAAAAATTCAAGTTATCTTGTTTTATAATTCTGTAACCAGAAACTAAAATGTCTGTGGATAGGATGAGCTTCCGGCCTACATTTAGTAATGTGCTTTAAAACTTCACAGAAATATTTATTTTGGAGGTGATGCTGGGGAGCAGGGAGTATCAAAAAGTTATACCAAAATGGATGCTTTCAATTATAAAGTAAGTAAACTTGGGCGAACTTTTTCTCTCAGAATACAAGCATCTTTGTTATCTGCAGACAGTTTGCACATTGCTGCATTCCAGTGATAACCCACACCTCCAAAAATCCATTCAAGCGATAATGACCTCACTAGAGCTGATACAGAGGAAGGGCACCTTGAAATCTAAATTTGCGGGGAAATAAATATATTATCAAAACAAGCCTACATCCAAAGACAAAAAAAAAAGAAAGAAAGAAAACCCATTTACAATTTCTCCAACTTAGTTAGAAAATGTGTTTCTCACAGAGGCCTAGGTTAGCATTGCTAAAATCACCTTAGATATAAACCAGCATTGATCAAATAAATAAACACAGTTCTACGCAGGGACCCAGAGTCTTTCCTGTGAGGGAAAGAAATTCCAGAGAAGTACATGAACTGGGTTGGAGTAAGAGGTAGCAAAATAAAGCTGTAGCTTTCAAGAGATAAACAGATATGTAAATGGATACAGCTGCAAGCCATATAAGCACACACATGTGCACCTAAATACATAAACATTTCCTAGTTTTGTTTGCTGAGAGGGCTTAGAAACATTGGTGCCCAAGCAGTCATGATCATTTCGGTTTCCAAACACCATTTTCCATTTAAGATACCTTAAATATGTGATTTATTCCTAGGCTGGGACACAATGCTATTATATGAGCCTAGACACAGGAAGCAACTACATGACCTCTTAATGGCCAGAAAAAGAAAACTAGACCAACAAAATAAACAATAACATTAAACTAAAACTTATAATAAAGCCCTCTCTTACCATTTATTCAGTCCATGTCTACTCTCACTCCTTGAGAAAGCTCCACTTTATTCTGGATTAAACTCTATCTAGCTTCTACACTAAATATAAGAATAACCAAAAATTTGAAAACCATAGAATAAGTAAACACTCATCAATCTGTGCTGATATATAAACCACAGTAAAAACATAAATGGAAGGGAGGGCATGCCTCTTCCCTGGTTCCCACAGTCTCTTTCATGTGACAGCACTCAGTAGCCTGATGCCCTCTGTGCCACTAAGACCACACTCCACACCTAGCATCTCCTAGAATTCTTTCACAGAATTCTAGAAAGCCAACATAAAAATCCAGAGTGGCTCAGCCACTGCCCTGGTACTCTGTCTTCTCTCCTTGACAGTGGCTATTCTTCTGCCCTGGTTGTGTTGGGCCTCCAGAGACAATAGACTTTGGTTCTTTCTTGTCCAGCAGCAGGAGTGGCCTATAGGAAGCCACCTGTGCTGGCCCTAGGATGGGAGTCATTAGAGAAAACAAAGGAAGCACACAATAACTACTGCTAACTGTTCTCATGTTGTCACTCTCTTTGTGCTATTGTTTATCTTCCACCAGAGGATGGCTTCAACCTCCATTTGATTTTCTCCTATGTGCCCCTGTATTCTCATCCCATCTGCTGACCAGGAAAAAGTGACATTTTCCCATCGCTCCCCCCTTTCGATGGCATGATTGGCAACAGCTCGATCACTCTTATCTGATCCCTGGAATCCCAGGACCAAACTCTGCTCCAGCTTCTCATTCTCACAACACATTTGCCACCCATATCCTATCGGAGAGAGCTGTCACCAGACCAACATGTACCTCAGACTGCACAGCAGCCATGACACATAATTTACCAGAAGAGACACGGAAAGCAACAACTGAGCCATGCCCAGTGGGTGGGTTAATGGTACAAAGACAGATGGTAACACACTGACTGATGAGCCTGAGGAAGCACAGAGAATGTGAGCTATGGGCCCCAAACTGCAGCACAAGAGAAGGCCAGGAAAGGGGTCTTTTTTGCTTGGGCTGCAAAGAATGCCAAGACCATCACTGGAACCAGAAAACCACCACTCCGTGAAAATAGATGTTGCCATGAGCATCTGAATGGCTGCCGTTAACTAACCCGGGAGCAGTAGCCAGCAAAAACAGATTGTCTCGTTGGCCATCCAAGACTCTCAGCCAAAGTCAGGAATCAGAGAGGTTCATTTCTCATATCTTTTCCAATTGAACAGCATATTAAAGTAATTCCACAAAAGTGAGAAGCTCATCTTAGAAGAATATAATCATTGCTATTAACTCCAACGCACTCAGGGCTTCATGGAGCATTATAGAACCCGCCACCCTGGGAGGAAACACTTCGGTAAGTTTTCCAGTTCCCTCTGCAGGTTAAATGCATTGCCTACAGTTACAGAGCACACTATACACAAAAGCAGGGGTAAAATAGTTGCCTCTTGAGTTTCTAATTCATTGCATTGTTTACACTAAGTTTGCTGTTTCCTAAGAAAAGAAACACCAAGCTTATTCCAAATACATAGCATTTTTAAAGAGCCATCCAAAGCTAGAATAAGACAGCAAACAGCTTTATTCTGCATGTTGCACAGAATCATGCTTTCCTAAATTTCCTCATAAAAATCACTAAATTAAAAAAAATCAGCTTCGTGCTGGATTTGGGTGATGAAATGCTAAATTGAAATAGTGTTTCAAATTCCCAACAGCTAGCTCTATTGCCTACTGCCTATTATCAACCTACTGCCCAGGCACTAGGGAGAGTTTCACCCCACCCATCAGTCATGTCGTAAGACATCTGGTCTTCAGGGGTATAAAGGGATTTGGGTCTTCATTTTATGCTTCTGTAACCATGTTGTGCCGTGGTAGGCAGATGGCCTTTTACAGCAAAATGACCACATATCTATATGGTATCTTCTGTTATCAGGCATCCTAGTCCATGTTACAGGATGAGAGTCATGAAAAGTGTCCCACATGAGTGCTCTCCTGCCTCTGATATACCGTCAGATCAAAACTGAATTGGCTATGGACCAACTTCCAAATCAAAGAACAGATAACCTACAAAATTCAAAATGATATGCAGTTAAAATGTGTTTCCAGGCATGAAGATGGCATTCCCAGCCTGATTATGTTTTTGGTTTCATCAGAAAAACCCAGCCCCACAGCGGTGCGCTGAAGTTGGTGCTGAAATGACATATTCCACAAAATGACTTATATTCCACATGTGGCTTCAGTGAAGATGTGGTGTCTTGTTCTGTGTTGTGAGCTCTCACTCATTTGTACAAATGCCTGATTGTGCACTCATCTTTTGAGAAGCTTCTTGAAAATAGAAAACTACTTAATTAAAAGTGTAGTTGCCTCAAGAGTGTAAAATGCATAATGCCTTCAACATTACACCTTATGTGTTGGAGGGAAATCTTGCTCTCCCATCATGCATTTTGAGACCAGTTCCCTTCACTGAGGGTCATTTCGGACCTCTGCCAACTTTGGAGAGCTTCTCCCACTCCAGGGGCCTCTTGGTCAGGGTCTGGAGGCTCTTCATCTTTATTCCTATGATCTTCCTCTTTAGACACTAATTATTTGAAAGAAGTAGGTGCATGTAGATCCTTTCTGGGCTTGAAAATTCCACCAAAATGTTCTGATACTCTATCTCTGATAGATATCTATAAATTCCACACTTTTTTTTAATCATCCAAATGTATCTTTGTCATCCTTCTTCTCCTTTTTCCCTATGGACAGTCTTCTTCACTTAAAAGACTAAATTTTAAGAAAGTCTCTATGTTCATTACAGCAATTACCTGCTATTTTTGTATTATTCTCCTTATTGTTATTATAGTAATATGTATACTGTAGAGTAAGCCAGGCACTTTGGATGTATTACTTAATAGTCAAATAAGCATGCTAATCTCATTTAAATTTTTCAAATCAGAGAACTATGGACCAAACACAGAATTGAAACAATTTACAAAAGCAACACAGTTAGTAACAAGTTGCAGGGCTGCACAGCTCTAAGACACTCAACTCTGAGTCTCACGGGACTCCCGCTGTCATTTCTACTATTATTTCATCAGCTTGTTTCTCCCACCACCCTGGGTAACATATCCCAGAAAGTAGTCTCCATTACTTCTAGTTTTTATCCTCAGCTCAACCCCCTAAGTCTTATTATACCATTACCTGACTTTTTGTATCTATACTGAGTCACTTTAAGTTTCAGATACATTTTTTTTTACTATTCTGATTTAACAGCACTAATGCACAGCCTGATGGGTAATAAATCTCAGATTTTATGTCCAAGTTGACTGTTAATATAACAATATTTTTGATTATAGAAGTAGGATTTGAGGTCAAATATAGGACACAGAAAACCAATAGTTTATTTTCACATACCACATACTAAATAGAACATTTGCTAAATGATTGTCAATCCCTAGACTCTGCAGATGAACCAACCATTCTAGGGGCTTCTGATCACTTGTAATTTTGAACCAAGCAGGCAAGACAGAATGAATATATAAACACATGTACTATTTCTCAACCAAAGGACTCCATAAAATTATAAAGTTAGTTCTTCAAATATATGCCCTACCACAACAACTAGCATATGAATACTGGAAAAACATATTTGTCCCTGAGAAAACAATGACATTCATTTCCTCTACTAAACAACAGCTCACAGAAAATAAAGAAGTTAATTTTGGAAGGCATATCAAAATTCATAGCGAATTGTCATATACAATGTACTGCTGGAAAGACAAAAAAAAGCAATATACTGGCTAAAGTATATTGCAAGATGGGCACCTATGTTTTCAATATTATCCTATGCTAGAGAGAGTTCAGGGTTTTTGGGTCAGGATTTGCTAATGTTATGAGTCACCATTTCCTTGGCTTGCCAAGAAACACAGGCTTTTTCAGAGAATATACATCTCCACCATCAAATGTCCTGGAGTGCTTATTTATATAACATTCATGACTCCTGATTTCTGTCTGAATAAAGTTCTCAATGAAGATCCTAAATAAATAACTTTGAAAGCTAGTCTATTTCTTTTTCCTCCTTCTAAGAGTCCTTAATAAGTAAAAAGTAGTGTCTCACATAAAATGTAAGACAATGACATCAACCCTATGATTCCTCTTTGCTGGCTGAGACTCACGATGTATTTCTGCTCCACTGTCCAGCCATCATTTTTCTTATCTTAATCACAATGCAATGTCCAGAAACTAAAACAGTAACAGTAAGCCTGAGTTTGAAGAACACTTTTTTTTTTTATTAAATTTATTTATTTATTAAGGATTTCTGCCTCGTCCCCACAACCGCTTCCCATTTCCCTCCCCCTCCCGGAAGAACACTTTCAAGTCACAAATTTAATTAATACAAAAAGAAGCACATTTGGAGAAGGAAAAAAAAAAACCAACCAAAACTATAGTTAGTCCAAGACAAAGAAGAATTCTTTTCTTCCTTTTTTTATTTCTTTCTTGCTTTCTTCTTCTTCTTCTTCTTCCTCTGCTTCTTCTTCTTCTTTCTTCTTCTTCTTCTTCTTCTTCTTCTTCTTCTTCTTCTTCTTCTTTTTTTTTTTTGGCTTTTCAAGACAGGGTTTCTCTGTAACTTTGGAGCCTGTCCTGGAACTCACTCTGTAGACAAAGCTGGCCTCAAACTCATAGAGATCTACCTTTCTCTACCTCCAGAGCACTGGGATTAAAAAAAAAAAGTGTGCCACCATCAACCCACAAAGAATTTCAATTCCTTCTATATATACCTCTTTCTCCCTCTCAAAATTCTAGCCTATGAATTTGAAATGGATCAAGGAGGGGTATATTGGAGGGTTTGGAGAGAGGGGAGGAAAGGAAAGTAAGAAATGATATATTTTAATCCCACAAAAATAAAAGTAAAAAATTAAATCAAGTTCTCTTTGTTATTTGTTTTTGTTTAATTGTTATTTCATGCACACAAACACATATATACACCAAAACTGGATATATAAATTCCTCAATCTGTTTAGTGTTACCTGTATGTGTATGATTAGATAACTAATTAGAGGATCTCATGCCTAATAGAATTATTTATCCCATTCGCAGCCTTTCTTAGTTGCCTATAATTCATTGTCTATGGAAATTTTTTGTCTGTGAAATTTCCCCACTTTGGTGTTAGCATGACTATTGGTCTTATGTAGTCAGTCATGTTGTTGAGGTATCATGTGTGAAGCTTGCCTGTTACTTCTAGAAGCAAAATTTAGGTGTCCTAGTCCTCTGGCTCTTCTTTTGTCCCCTGTGTTTTAGTTAGGGCTTTTTAACCTGTGAAGAGACACCATGACCATGACAACTCTTACCAAAAAAAAAAAAAAAAATTAATTGAAGTGGTGGTTTACAGTTTCAGAGGTTCGGTTCATTATCATAACTATGAAAGCATGTCAGCATGCAGGAAGACACTAAGGCGCTGGCTACATCTTACCCAGAAGGTATCAGGAAGTTAATCCACTGACTCTCAGACTGCTTGGAGCTTGAGCAAAAGACCTCAAGTCCACACCAACAGTGACACACTTCCTCCAACAAAGCCAAACCTCATAATAGTGACACTGCATTTTGAGGCCATCTTCTTTCAACATACCACACCCTTCTTTTGAGATAATCCCTGAGCCTTAGGTGCGGGAGTTGTCTTGAGGCTGGATACCCCCAAATTTCTTATTCTCTGCACTTCTCCCAGTTGTTGCTTTCTGTAATGATCTCGTCTGTTGCAAAAAGAAGCTTCTCTGATGAAGGGTGAGAACTACACTTCTTTATGGGTTTAAGCACAAATATTTAGAGTGCGGTTAGGAATTATGCTGGTTTAGTAAAGAGGCAGTTCTTCCACGGAGAAAATTGTAAGAACACTCACAAGTTGACTTCCAAACAAACAACAAAACAGTTCTAAAAGAAAACACAAAGTAACGGAAATAGAATTATAAAATGTCTTCAGACAGATAAAGCCTAAGAGATTTATCAGAAGCGGGTGATTCTGTGGAATATTATTAATTAAATGCATTTTCCAGAGAGCATATTACCAGGGTATGGGCCTATAGCTAGAAATACACCAACTAATAGGAAATTGCAAGATTCTCAGGGCAAGATGGGAAAAACCCTCAGCAAGGGGATCTAATTTGTTTTGAGTTCTTTTTAAAATATAATATAAAAGCATACAGCTTCACCTCATGATACAGAAGCACTGAGAGATAACAGCAGGACTCCAGAACAAAGCATCAGCCCAGAGGAATCAAAGTACCCTCCCTTCCATTACAAGGTTCTCAGTTATGCCTTCAGTAAAAACTCCCACTAGGTCAGTGAAAATCCCCCAATTCAATACATAGTACTGCTCTTCAGAGACATTCAAAACTTAAAGTTCACAGGAATGCTAATAATTAGTCTGGCTCAAATGCTACTTGATATATACATATTTCTATATTTTATGCATATTTTCTCAATTCTGTAGCAATAAGATCTTCTACTTCAAGCTCACTGGTCAGTCCTGGTCTAGCTTGTCAAACTCTGAAGAAGCTGCTCGCCACTCACAATATACAGAATGTTGATCCAGAAAACAAGATGCGAAGCCAAAAGGAACTATTTGGAAATAATCCAAAATTAGTGCCACTGTCTGCCTCTCCTTCTGAAAATGCCATGCTACACACCGGGCTTAATAAAAATTGGAAAAATATCGTAAGACTGTTGAAAGACAACCTGTGTTATCATATTTCTATTCTTCTTCTCCAGATGATACCATTATAGACTGTTCCTTGGGTTTCTGACAATTCATAACAGAAAGTCAAGAACTTGGACTCTCTAACAGAAAGCCATGGACTTAGTTTAGAAACCAAGGCAGTTTCCCTGCTTTCACATCTATTTTCCACAGGACTTAAAACTCAGTGGCTTTGTGGGAGCCTAGGCAGTTTGGATGCTCAAATTACTAGACCTGGATGGAGGTGGGGGTTCCTTGGACTTCCCACAGGACAGGGAACCCTGATTGCTCTTTGGGCTGAGGAGGAGGGGACTTAATTGGGGGAGGGGGAGGGAAATGGGAGGCGGTGGCGGGGAAGAGACAGAAATCTTTAATAAATAAATAAATTAAAAAAAAAACTTTGAGTTATCTGGGACTTCAGTTTCTTTCTTACTCCTTTAATTTTGTCAACAGGTTTTGCCTATCTTGATCTCTAAACCTTGCTTTCCTTACCTCCTGCTGACCACTCTTTTTAGTATATTAGTAAAATAATGGTCAACATAGCAGAGGCCAAAGAGAGCCCATGCTTAGTTTGGCAATCATGAATAAGAAAACTAGTGTTTTTGGTAGATCTCTGTGAGGAACTCTATATCAAAAACCAACCAACCAACAAAACAAACAAAATACAACCATTTGCCATTTTAGACATAAAACAAATTAATCTATAAAATAAGACTGAGATGGCTTTTTGTTTTCCCCCAGGGAAGACAAAAAACTAAACTATGGCTTTTGGCCGAGTGTATCCAGTTTCACGGCGTTAGTTGATGGCATTTTTCTGAAACAGTAGAAAATGTTATAGAAGGAAGCAGAGGAGAAAAGTTAATTGGAGTTTTAAACAGAGGATGACTGCAGTTTCTGACAGTGAACCTCGTGAGAACTTACGATGGACCATTAGAAAAGCATCAAGGCAGAGCACTTGGGTCAATGATGGCATCCACTCCAGTTGCTGGGTCATGGCTATAGGGAAGCATGGATGACTAGAGTAGTGGATTACAGCTAGATTCACAACAAAAAGAAAAAAGTGGTTGTCATGAAAAGACAACCCAATAATGTTACCAACTTTAACTTGATAACATAAAATATTAGGATAAATGTGATGGAGGAAGGTCATTGGTTAAATAAAAAGAAACTGCTTGGCCCTCATTGGTTAGAAGATAGGTGGGAGGAGTAAACAGAACAGAATGCTGGGAGGAAGAGGAAGTGAGCTCAGACTCCACAGCTCTCCTCTCTGGAACAGATGCCTCAGAGAGATGCCATGCTCCGCTCTCCCTGGCAGATGCACTCGATGAAGCAAGCCGCCAGGTTAGACATGCTAAATCTTTCCTGGTAAGACCGGTGCTCACAGATTATTAGAGATGGGTTGATCGGGATGTGAGAATTAACCTGTAAGGGCTAGAGCTAAAGGGCCAAGCAGTGTTTAAATGAATACAGTTTGTGTGTTGTTATTTCGGGCATAAGCTAGCTGGGTAGGCGGCCGGGGTGCTGGAAACGCAGCCCCGTCGCCCCTATTTACTACATAAATGTCTTAAGGGATATTTTTTAAAAGAGAAAATGTGAGATTTGGCATCAGCATGTAGCTAAATGAGCTTTGCCTTTGAATAAGTCTACTGAAATTGACTCCATAACTTTATTTATTTGCATAAAGAAAAAACTAGAGGAGTTTCGATCTGGGCACCGAGTGAAACATCTTTGTGGTGAGTGAGTGCTGCGGCAGCTGGGAACATACCTCAGCCCGCCCACACTTCCTGGCCATCCTACAGGGGCTATACTGCCCAAACCGCCTCTCTCTTCCTATCCCATTCAGCTTACATCCAGATCCCCACACCCCCTGTCTCCCTCCCTCCCTCCCTCCTTTGGGGCATAGCGCCTCCCTGATCAGCCTGCTAGGGAGCTGGGACCGAATCCGAACCGGGAGGACAAAGGGGTGGCCGGTAGCTCCTTTGTTCCCATAGCCTGCCCACAGCAAACAGGGTGGGCCCTTTGTTCGCCAGCTAACCAAGCAGCGCGGAGTTTCGATCTGGGCACCGAGTGAAACATCATTGTGGAGAAACATCTCTGGGGAGTGACATCACTGGGAAGGTACATCAGTGGGCAAGAAGACCTGATCCTGTAAAAGAAGATCCATGGGGAGCATTGGGAGGAAGAGATGGGCAGACGCCAATGCAGAAATTCTCCCAACAATCTGAAAAACAACACGAAACCACCAGAAGCCAGTGACCCCACAACAGGAGGACATGAACACCTTAATCAAGAAGAAGTAAAAAAAACTGACTTCATGAAAGTGATTGACACCCTTAAACAGCATATAAAAAACGCCCTTATAGAAATGGATGAGAAGTATAATAGAAAGTTCGAGGAATTGAGTAAATCAGTGAATGATACCCTAGGAAACCAAGGAAAAACAATCAAGCAGATAAAGGAAACAGTTCATGACTTGAAAACTGAAATGGAGGCAAAGAAGAAAACACAAACAGAGGGCCGGCTGGACATGGAAAATCTAGGTAAACGAATAGGGACTACAGAATCAAGTATAACCAGCAGAATACAAGAGATAGAAGAAAGAATCTCAGATTCTGAGGATAACATAGAGAAAATAAACACTCTGATCAAAGAAAACAGCAAGTCCAACAAACTCTCATCACAAAACATTCAGGAAATATGGGACACAATAAAAAGACCAAACCTAAGAATAATTGGAGTAGAAGAAGGAGAAGAAGTGCAGCTCAACGGTACAGAAAATATACTTAATAAAATTATAGATGAAAACTTTCCCAACCTGAAGACAGATGTACCTATGAAGGATCAAGAAGCATACAGAACACCAAATAGGCTGGATCAAAAGAAAACATCCCCTCGCCATATAATAATCAAAACACAAAATATACAGAATAAAGAAAGAATATTAAGAGCCGCAAAGGAAAAAGGCCAAGTTACTTATAAAGGTAAACCTATCAGACTTACACCTGACTTCTCTATGGAAACCATGAAAGCCAGAAGGTCCTGGATAGATGTTCTCCAAAAACTAAGAGACCACGGATGCAAGCCCAGACTACTATATCCAGACAAACTTTCATTCACTATAAATGGAGAAAACAAAATTTTCCAGGATAAAAACAAATTTAAACAATACGTAGCCACAAATCCAGCCTTACAGAAAATAATAGAAGGAAAATCACTAACCAAGGAGTCCAACAATGACCACAATAACTCAGACATCTAGAGACTCTTCACCAGCGCAAATCAAAGAAGGAAAACACACAAACCCTACTACTAAAAAAGTGACCGGAGTTAACAACCACTGGTCATTAATATCACTTAATATCAATGGGCTCAACTCACCTATAAAAAGGCACAGGCTAAGAGATTGGATAAGAAAACAGGATCCAACATTCTGCTGTCTACAAGAAACACACCTCAACCACAAAGACAGGCACCTACTCAGAGTAAAGGGCTGGGAAAAGGCTTATCAAGCAAATGGACCTAAGAAACAAGCAGGTGTGGCCATACTAATTTCTAACAAAGTTGACTTCAAACTTAAATCAATCAGAAGAGATGGAGAGGGACATTTTATACTCATAACAGGAACAATTCATCAGGAAGAAGTCTCAATCCTGAATATCTATGCCCCTAATATAAAAGCACCCACGTACGTAAAAGAAACATTACTAAAACTCAAGGCAGCTATCAAACCGCACACACTAATAGTAGGAGACTTCAACACTCCTCTCTCACCAATGGACAGGTCAATCAGACAGAAACCTAACAGAGAAATTAGAGAATTAATGGAGGTAATGAAGCAAATGGACTTAACAGACATCTATAGATTATTCCACCCAAAGAGGAAAGAATATACCTTCTTCTCTGCAGCTCATGGAACCTTCTCAAAAATTGACCACATACTTGGTAACAAAGCTAACTTACACAGTTACAAAAAAATATTAGTAACCACCTGTGTCTTATCAGATCACCATGGATTAAAGTTAGAATTCAACAACAATGCTACCCCCAGAAAGCCTACAAACTCATGGAAACTGAACAGACAACTACTGAACCATACCTGGATTAAAGAAGAAATAAAGAAAGAAATTAAAGTCTTCCTTGAATTCAATGAAAATAAAGAAACAACATACTCGAACTTATGGGACACTATGAAAGCAGTCCTAAGAGGAAAGTTCATAGCACTAAGTGCCCACCTAAAGAAAACAGAGAAAGCACATATTGGAGACTTAACAGCCCACTTGAAAGCTCTAGAAAACAAAAAGAAGCAGACTCACCTAGGAGGAGTAGAAGACTGGAAATAATCAAATTGAGGGCTGAAATCAACAAAATAGAAACACAGAAAACAATCCAAAGAATCAATGAAACAAAAAGCTGGTTCCTGGAGAAAATCAACAAGATTGATAAACCCCTATCCAGACTAATCAAACGACAGAGAGAGAACACGCAAATTAATAAGATCAGAAATGAAAAGGGGGACATAACCACAGACACAGAGGAAATTCAGAGAGTCATTAGATCTTACTACAAAAGCCTGTATGCCACAAAACTGGAAAATGTAAAAGAAATGGACGCTTATTTAGATAAATACCATTTACCAAAACTAAACCAGGACCAGGTGAACAATCTAAACAGACCTGTAAGTCGCAAAGAATTAGAAGCTGTTATCAAAAACCTCCCTACCAAAAAAAGCCCAGGACCAGATGGTTTCAATGCAGAATTCTACCAGAACTTCCAAGAAGACCTAATACCTATACTCCTTAATGTATTCCACAATATAGAAACGGAAGGGTCATTACCAAATTCCTTTTATGAAGCCACAATTACTCTGATACCAAAACCACTCAAAGACTCAACCAGGAAAGAGAACTACAGGCCAATCTCACTCATGAATATCGACGCAAAAATCCTCAACAAAATACTGGCAAATCGAATCCAAGAACACATCCGAAAAATTATCCATTATGATCAAGTAGGCTTCATTCCTCAGATGCAGGGCTGGTTCAACATACGAAAATCTATCAATGTAATCCAGCATATAAATAAACTGAAAGAAAAAAACCATATGATCATTTCATTAGATGCTGAAAAAGCATTTGACAAAATTCAACATCCATTTATGTTAAAAGTCTTGGAGAGATTAGGGATACAAGGGTCATACCTAAATATAATAAAAGCTATATACAGCAAGCCGACAGCTAACATCAAATTAAACGAAGAGAAACTCAAAGCCATCCCACTTAACTCAGGAACACGGCAAGGCTGTCCACTCTCGCCATACCTCTTCAATATAGTGCTTGAAGTTCTAGCAATAGCAATAAGACAACATAATGGGATCAAGGGGATTCGAATTGGAAAGGAAGAAGTTAAACTTTCGTTATTTGCAGATGATATGATAGTGTACATAAGCGACCCCCAAAACTCCACCAAAGAACTTATACAGCTGATAAACAGCTTTAGTAATGTGGCAGGATACAAGATCAACTCCAAAAAATCAGTCGCCCTCTTATACACAAAGGATATGGAAGCAGAGAGGGAAATCAGAGAAGCTTCACCATTCACGATAGCCACAAACAGCATAAAATATCTTGGGGTAAATCTAACCAAGGAAGTGAAAGATCTATTTGACAAGAACTTTAAGGCATTGAAGAAAGAAATTGAAGAGGATACCAAAAAATGGATGGACCTCCCTTGCTCTTGGATTGGGAGGAACAACATAGTAAAAATGGCAATTCTACCAAAGGCAATTTATAGATTCAATGCAATCCCCATCAAGATCCCATCAAAATTCTTCACAGATCTGGAGAAGACAATAATCAACTTTATATGGAAAAACAAAAAACCCAGGATAGCCAAAACAATCCTATACAATAAAGGATCTTCTGGAGGCATTACCATCCCTGACTTCAAACTCTATTACAGAGCTACAGTAATGAAAACAGTGTGGTACTGGCATAAAAACAGAGAAGTCGACCAATGGAATCGTATAGAAGACCCGGATTTTATCCCACAAACCTATGAACACCTCATTTTCGATAAAGGAGCTAAAAGTATACAATGGAAGAAAGAAAGCATCTTCAACAAATGGTGCTGGCACAACTGGATATCAACCTGTAGAAGAATGAAAATAGACCCATATCTCTCACCGTGCACAAAACTCAAGTCCAAATGGATTAAAGACCTCAATATCAGCCCGAACACACTGAACCTGATAGAAGAGAAAGTGGGAAATACCCTACAACAGATGGGCACAGGAGATCGCTTCCTATGTATAACCCCAGAAGCACAGACATTAAGGGCAACATTGAATAAATGGGACCTACTTAAACTGAGAAGCTTCTGTAAAGCAAAGGACATGGTCACTAAGACACAAAGGCAACCTACTGACTGGGAGAAGATCTTCACCAACCCCACAACAGACAAAGGTCTGATCTCCAAAATATATAGAGAACTCAAGAAACTAGACTTTAAAATGCTAATTAACCCAATTAAAAAAATGGGGCACTGAACTGAACAGAGAATTCTCAACAGAAGAAGTTCAAATGGCCAAAAGACACTTAAGGTCGTGCTCAACTTCCTTAGCAATCAGGGAAATGCAAATCAAAACAACTTTGAGATATCATCTTACATCTGTCAGAATGGCTAAAGTCAAAAACACCAAGGATAACCTTTGCTGGAGAGGCTGTGGAGGAACGGGTACCCTCATCCATTGCTGGTGGGAATGCAATCTTGTGCAACCACTGTGGAAGTCAGTGTTTCGGTTTCTCAGGAAATTCGGGATCAACTTACCCCTGGACCCAGCAATACCACTCTTGGGAATATACCCAAGAGATGCTCTATCAAATGACAAAAGCATTTGTTCAACTATGTTCATAGCAGTATTATTTGTAATAGCCAGAACCTGGAAACAACCTAGATGCCCTTCAATGGAAGAATGGATGAAGAAAGTATGGAATATATACACGCTAGAGTACTACGCTGCGGTAAAAAACAATGACTTCTCGAATTTTGCATGCAAATGGATGGAAATAGAAAACACTATCCTGAGTGAGGTGTCCCAGACCCAAAAAGATGAATATGGGATGTACTCACTCATAATTGGTTTCTAGCCATAAATAAGGACCACGGAGTTTACAATAGGTGAACCTAAAGAAGCTAAGTAAGAAGGTGAACCCAAGGAAAAACATATAGTTGTCCTCTTGGCTAAGGGAAGTAGACCAAATTTCCGGGGAGAAAATGGGATCTTGGGGGTGGGGTGGGATGGGGGTAAGGGGAGATGGGGAGAGAAAAGGTAGAAGGGAAGGAGGGGGGACCTGGGAAACAGGAGAATTGGGATAAAGGAAAGGTGGATAGGGGAGCACGGAACCACAATTCTTAGTTAAGGGAGCCACTTTAGGGTGGGCAAGAGACTTGACCCTAGAGGGGCTCCCTAGTGCCCAAGATGAGGTTCCCAGTTAGTTCCTTGGGCAGCTGAGGATTGGGAACCTGAAATGACCCTATCCTAGAGCAATACTGACGAATATCTTGCATATCATCATAGAATCTTCATCTGGTGATGGATAGAGATAGAGACAGAGACCCACACAGGAGCACTGGACTGAGCTCCCAAGGTCCCAAGGAGGAGCAGAAGGAGGGAGAACATGAGCAAAGAATTCGGGACCACGAGGCGTGCATCCACCCACTGAGACAGTGGAGCTGATCTACGGGGAGCTCACCAAGGCCAGCTGGACTGTGACCGAAAAAGCATGGGATAAAACCAGACTCTCTGAACATGGCGAACAATGAGGGCTGATGAGACACCCAGGACAATGGCAGGGGGTTTTGATCCTACTTAATGTGCTGGCTTTGTGGGAGCCTAGCCAGTTTGGATGTTCACCTTCCTAGATATGGACGGAGCGGGGAGGACCTAGGACTTAACACAGGGCAGGGAACCCGGACTGCTCTGTGGACTGGAGAGGGAGGGGGAGAGGAGTGGGGGGAGGGGAAGAAGAGTGGAAGGAGGGGGAGAAGGGTGGGAGGAGGGGGAGAAGGGTGGGAGGAGGGGAAGGGAAATGGGAGGCTGGGAGGAGGTGGAAACTTGTTTTTTGTTTATGTTTTTTTTTCTTCTTTTCGCAATAAAAAAAAGATGTAAAAAAAAAAGAAAAAACTAGAGCGAAGGTCAAGCTAAGTCTGTAGGTATGGTAAGTCTGAAAGAAGACAGGAGGAGATGAACAGAAGCTCCACTCTCCAGAAGATGGCATAAAAGATTATGCCAGGAAACCTAGGGGAGGCATCATATCAAAAATGCTTACATTAGGGGCACTTTAAGTAAATGATTTAACATGGCTATAAATGGGAGCACCTTGAGTTTAAGTGTAAATATAAATATGCCAACCATTAAATTTCTACATAAACATAAAAATGACCAAGCTAAATTACATCATGCCCAAAGGCATTTCCCCTGAGATCTCTTCATTAGATGAAACTAAACAAGGCAATAAAACAAGGAAGAACTCCTTTACGGGTACGTACTGCTGGACATCATGCATAGGAGTTTCTCACATGTGTTGTTTCATTGATGCTTGAAACTTATGAGCTCACCATTTATCAATGAGTGCACGAGGCACACAGAGAGGTTACATTAGACACAGAGCAGAGACCAGAGAATAAGGTGAATGCTATCCAAAGCCTGTGCTGGCAAGCATCTTCTACAGTATGTAGATGCTCAGTTTCCTGTGACGTGAGCTGCAATGGGGGAAAAGGTAAGACTATGGCAAAATCCCAAGGAAGAGGGTTAACTGTGTTTATATTTGACTCATAAAATAGAGAACACAAAATGATGATTTTTTTAAAAAAAAATTCATTCAAGTTGTTATTATCTCATGTGAAAGAAATTCAGTTCTTGGCAGTTCTGCGCTCGAGGACTAGCCTCACATTGGTTGGCAAGCATTTTCCAGTCTTACTGGTCCACCAGATTTACTAGGTACCCAGTGTTTGGACTCTAGATAGGAGTGAGTAGCAGAAGAGACAAGGAAAAAAAAACACCACAGCAAGTGGCACCTGGACTGATTTCTAAGAAGCTTCCCAGGAGCGACTCTCCAGAGACTGTACTTGTAGTTGTTGGTCAGAAGAAGAAAGAAACGTCTGGCCATGCAGTAATGAAGAGAGATGTCATTATCTGCACAACTGTGTGTCTTAGCAAACAGAAGAAAACAGATTTGGAGATGGTAAGTGCAGAATCTTGGCTCGGTTTTGAGGTTTGAAAATGTGTTGGGGGAATGAAGAGGCTTTTAATGTTCAGATTCTTTGGATGGATAGGAGGGTGTTAAATATCATTAGCAGTAATGGGATAGAAAGCAGGAGGAGAAACACACTTGGGGAAGGGCAGAGAGGGAAATGGATGAAAGCGACTGTAGAATCATTGTAAAACAGTTGGATTGTGAATGGAAATTAAACAAGCCATTACAATAATGGAATTTTGAAATCTTTGTTACTGTAGAAATATGATAGTAATTCTAAATTACTTTAACTCATGCAAATAAGAGACATATGAAATATTCAAATAAATTTAAGTATTTCTCCATAGGAGTATACTCTGAAAATGTAAGTTCCTCAAAGCAACAATAAACATTCCAACCATTATTCTCCGGTCTTAATGGTGACTGTACTTAAAAATAATACTTTAATTCTTTCCAGAGATTGAGAAAAACAAGTCGGGAAAAGAAATAGAATGACCGTGAATGTCTAGAGTAGCCAGACCCTAGAATAAGTAACTCTCTAATTCCTGAGCCACAGAAGTAAGTAAAACAGCCTGGAAGTCTGTCATGGGGGCACTTTGGCACAGAGTGAATCATCCCCCTGTGTGATTTGTTCCCCGAGAGACCCTGTGTCTTCCTCCCAGTCCCTCCTGGACGGAGCAACCAACCTAAGAGAGTCTGATTTTTGCCAGAGGTACAGATCTCATCATTTGCTCTAAGAAATAGAAAGATGCTGAGTCAGATCTTATGACACCTTAGCCAAGATTTTCAGAGGAGGGGCTGTGTTCTCCTCTCCCTTTCCTGGCCATCAGAGGTCATGGAGCAGTTTCTTTCTCCCCAGAGTGTTCTGCTCCTATCTGAAGGTTACACCTACTTAAGAAGCCAAAGAGTACTTCGTCAGCATTTGTATTTCTGGCCTGAAATGGAAGAGGATGGAAAATTCCCCAAACAGTGCCCACCCAGAAACATCCACCATCTCTACACTGAAGCCCTGTGGGCTTTCTCAATCTTTTCATCTTCTAATACCTGAAATTCCAGGCGACTTTAAATCTTCCAAGAATGCCTTGTCAGGTAATTCCATCAATTGATGGTACACAAGTTGTGCAGGATCTTATGAAAAGACAGGTTTTTCAGGTAGAAATTATTCATAAATGCTTTAGATATATTTATAAAATATAATACTTTCAGTTACAACTAATACCCTTTATTCACACAATGCATGCAGGTGATTTCCCATTCAAAGAATTACCTTGTACGTATTAAACTCAGAGGTAGAAAATGATATTTTAACGGTGTTTTCATCCACATGTCTTTGACTAGTGCAATTGTGTAATAGCTCAAATACTGTGTGTCCTGATCTGTTTTGTCTTTCATAACAATTTGCCATAGTCTGAGTAGCTCAAGAACAGTAAAAAGTGATTCCTCAGACTTGTAAATGTCTCGGCTTGATAGATGTCATGAAGTACAATTTTGAGTTACTGAAGCAATACTAACACTGCTGAAGTACCCTCTTATCAATGGATTCCTATGCTTCTAAAGGATGAGGAGTTGCTGACTGATCAAATTTGAAGTCTCCTAGAGTCTTTTTTCTTTTAGTTTCACAGAATTTCTAGAACCTCCTCAGATACAGACCTGTGATTTTCCGTAATCTTGTGTGCAACTCGGTGAACCAGTTCATCCACTCTGGGTCTCCAAAAGCCAAGGGTCTTGAGTGTTTGAAGTTAGCACTGTCAGTATGAATCTTTTATTATGGATTAGCATTTTATCACACTTTCTAACAAGTTATTTCTGGATAAGGAAAATTTTAAAATGGTTCTTATGTAAACACAAAATTCTTTTTTCTTGAAAATAATTATTGAGTTAGTAATGATCACAGTAATAATGTGTTAATATATCAGGTAGAAAAACAAAGAAATTTATGATCATATTTTGTTATTTTATTTATTAGATATGAGGTTGCTTTCATACAACGTATTCTGATTACTGTGTCTCTTCCTTCATTTCCTCCCAGATCCTCCTCACCTTTCTACTCCTCCAATTCTGTCATAGGTCACACTTTGGGGGTGACTTCTGGAGTGGTACAGTCATGATGGGACATATGCAGGAGAAATAGAGATATGAAAGAAATACAAAAACATGGAAGAGTACCAGGAGGGCAGTTCAGTGAATACTGAATACTGAATTCATTATCATTTCTTTACTTCACTCCAAAAGAGGAGGGGGAGGCAACAGACTTCATTAACATGATGTAAGGAATAAGCTTGAATTCTCCAACCTTTGGTCAGGGTGGAGCAGATTCTCCACCGTTATACCCAAATTACTAATTAACCACATCCTGGGACAGAATCTCTTGTTTGCAGCCATATCTGTTGTCAACAACTTTGAAAGAACAAAATGAATAAAAACTCATAATTGGAAACCATAAAAATGTTTTAAAAAGAAAGAGTATATGTATATATACATATACATATATACAAAAAATACCTTTTAATTTATTTTTATGGTGGCCATATACTGCTGTATATGGGGCCTGCACTTAAGTGTGATTTGTATAATGAGTAAAAGTCTCTTAGAGGAACTAATTTTTTTCTTTAAGAGTGGTTATTGACAATAACTTCTTCGTTGTGGATACTTCCCTATCTCAATGCATGGGCCCTATTTGGTTTGGATTTCTGTAGGCTCTATGTATGCTACCACAGGCTCTGTGAGGTCATTTATGAGTCAGTCCTGTTCTTTAGGGAAGACACTGTGTCCCCAATATCATCCATTCCCTCTGGCTCTTACAATCTCCCTGCCTCCTCTTTTGCATAGTTCCCGGAGTTCTAAAAGGAGGGATGTGATGAAGGTATCTCATTTAAGACTTAGTGTCCCAAGAGCTCTCTCTCTCTCTCTCTCTCTCTCTCTCTCTCTCTCTCTCACACACACACACACACACACACACACACACACACACAGACACACATTGTCCAGTTGTTGAAATCTGTATTCAGTCCCACTAACCATAGGAGGAAGATCCTCTGACGATAACTGAGCAAGACACTGATCTATGAGTAAAGCAGGACGTCCTTAGGAGTCCTTACTACATTCCCTTAAATAGTATTTAGTTTTCCCCTAGATCCATGGCCTTTTTAGTCTCAGGTTTTTGGTCACCCAAGCAGAGTAAGGCATGGGTTCCCTCTCACGGAGCTGTCCTTAAATGCGATCAGATAGTGGTTGATTAATCCTATAATGCTTGTGCCACTATCTTACCAGTATATTATGATGGTGAGTCACCATTGGAGATTGCAGGTTTTGTAAATGGGTTGGTGTTCACCTTAATCCTCTGCTAGTCTGCACAGTGTGTTCCAGTACCATGAACACTAATGAGTGTGAAGAATTTAGGTAGGCACCAGTTCAACGTCTCTGTGTTCAATTAGATATATACGCATTTTCATGACCATGCTTTGAACAGTATGTCAACCAAAGAAACATTTTCTCATAAAGAGGTATATTCTGGGGAGTGTTATTCATCAGTGCAGGTACCAAGGACTGTGTCACAAAAAATGTTTCTATAGTGTTATCCTGGTTTTCTTTCCTTTTTGTTGTTCTTTTTTTAAATTCATCTATTTATTTTATATCTTAGTCACAGCCTCCCCCAATTCTGCATCCCCCTGTCCTTTCTGCCATCCCTGTTACCACCCCCTAATCTTCTTCTTTTCTGTCTCCATCCAGGAAAGGACAAGTCTTCCATGAGTATCAATAAAACATGGCCTATCAAACTGCAGTAAGACTAAATACATCATCATGTATCAAGGTTGGGCAAGGTAACCCAGTATGAGGAATAGGATCCTAAAAACCTGTAAAACATTCAGAGCCAGTCCCTATTTGCTCTGTTAGGAGTCTCACAGGAGGACCAAGCTACACAACTATAACATATGTACAGAGTGCCTAAGTCAGGCTCATGCAGGCTACCTGGGTCTTCATTTGTCTCTGGGAGCCCATGAGCTCGGGTTAATTGATTGTGTGAGCCTTCCCATGGTGTCCTTGAACCCACTGGCTCTGCCACTCCTTTTGCCTCCTCCTCCACAGGATTCCCAAACTCCACCTTATCTAGTTTTCTTTCAATTGATGAGAAACACCATGACCAAAAGAAACTTGGGGAAAAAATGTATTTGATAAATGTGTCCTGTTGACTGCTAAGTGAAGACAAGGCAGAACTCCATAGTAACAGGAGATGCAGGCAGGGGAGGCTTACTGGTTTGCTTCCCATGGCTTTCCCAGCTAGCTTCCTTACAGAACCCAGCACTGCCTGCTGAAGGAAGGTACCACACACAGTTGACTGGACATTCCCACAGAAAACCTTAACCAAAAATGCCACAAATGCAAGATCTCAAAACAGTATGGTGAAGGCAATTCCTCAATTAAGGTTTCCTTGTTTAAAGTAACACTTGTTTGTGCCAAGTTGACATTAAAAACAAGTGTTTTCAGTTAATTTTTTTTGAACTATTGTAATGCTTATAACACTGTCCATCAGGTAATCAACTTCCAAGTTTAAGTTTCTTAGAGTGATTTGCAGTATGGGCTCACTGAGAAAGTAAAAGAAATGTATATATAGTTTCCCTGGTATTTTATTTTAGACTGAAACTGTTATGCTTTGTTGAGATTTAAAACTTAAAAGATTTTTGAAAAATTTCAGGATAGATCCATTAACTGTCAATTTATATCATTTTCCTTCATATTATAACTGTCAATGTTGAGTCTCAGGGAATATTATTCTTGATATATTAGTGTTTGATACTAACTTCTTTTATCCATATTAGTAAAGAAATTGTTAATTACACATCTATAAGTCCTATATTTTATATATAAGCCTTTCTTTCTTTAGACTTAACTCTGCTTTGAATTTGAATTATGCACTGAAAGCTTGGTCCCCAGCTAGTGACATTATTTGGAGATGATTAAAATGCTACTTTATCTCATCAATGAATAGTTGAGTGAGCTGTTGGTAGATACATTAATTAATTATTTGACAGGTACAATTAATTAATGTAATAAGTTGGTTAATTAGGTGCATTAATTAATTATTGTTGTGTTAAAGCACTCTGACGAAGGCAACTTAAGGAAAAAAGGGTTTCTTTTGGCTTATGGCTGCAGAGGGATACAATCATTGCAGAGAAGGCACAGCCAAGAGAAAGCATGGATCTCACGAGAACACTGCCTGACCACAGTTCACTCACATACAGGAAACAGAGAGGGAACACCAATTGGGGTGGAGCAATAACTCCTCAAAAACTTCCCCAGTGACTTACTTCTTCCAAGAGGCTCCACCTATGGAAAGTTCCATAACTGCCCCAACTGTGGACCAAAGTGCAAATACATGAAGCTACGGAGGGCATTTCTCATTGAAACCAGAACAGGAAGTGGGGGTCACCAGGGACATGACTTTGAAGGGGTTATATTTTGTTTCTGGCCTCAATTTTCTTACTTCGTTTCATGAAGTAAGCGTGTTGTCATGGAGTCAATAATCCTTCTTTGCCACACCCCTGCTACCATGATGATCTTCCCTTCCTCAAGCCTAAAAATCACAGAGGTAGACTACTGTGGATTGAAACCTCAGAATCATGAGTCAAAATAAATGCCTTCCTGTAAGCTAATATTCCGATAAAGAAAGAAGAATGTTACAACTGTGGTACAGATTCAAGGACGGCTGACAAATTAGAACATCTTGACTGTGGAAAGTTAGAATATCCTAGATGCAGAGCCAAAGCTGTTCTTAGCCTTGCTTGTTAGCTATTCATTGTCTGTTGACTATCGAGTAAAGCATTCAGAATCTAATCTTCGTAGGATATATCTAGCTTTAACAAATCTAAAACTCAATATTGTCACCTGAGAACACCTAAGAACTGTTTCTCCTTCTTTGCAATAAGCCACCTGTCTATACTCCTCCTTTGGTAATGCCTTGATTTATGGCTTTCTTTGTCATGTGACAAAAGGTTCATGTAGTTACCTACAAACTGGAACATATTGTTGGGTATAATTTGAATCCATGTTTATAGGCCATGGCCATTGATATTTGGCTCAATAAAAAGCTTTCTCTTACTCCCTTTGAGATGAGAATTGTGTTTGCATTGATAACACTTTTAGGTTAATCCCCTCAGGCATTTTGTCACAGCCAACAACATGCTACCTTGTTGAGGGATTTATTCCCAATAGCCTTTTGGCTACCGGTCCATTAGGGTGTGGTCCCTCTCTCTCTCAATGGGTGGTCAGAGTTCAGTTCACAGCTTCCAGCACTCACAGAGGACTGTAGGTATCCTTTTTGTGAGTTTTCCCCAAATAAATAAATACTTGTTATTTTTTATTTCAGGCTTTTGTGGACCTCTTTAATTATGCCTACACTACCTAACATTTTCTTTCCTAGGTCTTTCTGAGGTGATAGTACTATGCCTATGCTGTGGAGAAGTGCCAGCACTAAGGCACTTAGACAGTTAAAGGAAAACCCATCAGAAAGAGGGGAAAAAATGAAACAGGAAGGAAGAGTAGAACTGAAATAATCAAGGAAAACTTAATTTTTAATTGAAGAAGAAGAAAGTTTTTTTGCCAATTTCTTAGCCATGTGAATGCTTTTTATTTCTTCCTAGGGAAAAAAGTGCTTTTCTCATGTGTGCGGTCCCCTAATTACCCTCCTAAATATTGGTGGTGACAGAGCGCAATTACTCACACATTGCTCAAGAGCCCCGAAGGCTTAACCCCTGTAGGGGAAGCTTCCTTTCCAACATGCCTTGCACCATCTTTTCTGAGTGTGGCCCTGTTATTGCCATCCCTTGCCAGCACACAAAAGGGCATTTTTGGCTATTTGACTAATGTATATTTGGACTCCGAGCACTCCTGCCAGAAGTGCATTTGATAAAGTAATCCTCTCGGTTCATTACAGCCTGTCACTGGAAATGGATTGCCTCGCTGCTGTGAAATTCATATCCAGTGCATCGGCCCCAGAGTCATAGCAGCAATGCTATAGAATTATCAGAGAAGTGTGAGAGAACGAGACAGGGGATGGCTGGCGGAGGAACAACCTGCAAGGAAGACACCTGCTGTATAGCGCATCATTCTGGAAGGCCTGCTTAGAAACGGTTTTAGAGCCTTCTGAAGTGGCAGTGGCATCTTGCTCTGACTCCACACTCACTCTCATTCCTAATCATGGACATAACTACCACCTCTTGTGCCCCATGTCCTGATACCCAACGTGAAGAGAGCCAGTTCCTTGCCATCATTCATATCAATCTTCCTCCTTCTGACTCTCAGGGTCCTGCACGATGGTAGTCTCTTAAAAATTCTTTGTATAGGGGTGAGGTCTCGTGGGCTTTCCTTACCCACATTAGCAGGTCTATTGGTGTCATCCGTGTTCAGTTCAGGTTCAGGTAGTCATGATGGTGTGACAGTGTGGATGTCGCTTCTGACAAGGCTGAGAAACAATCTGAAATTGTTTTACATACAAAAAAACCAAAATAAAGTTATACAGACTAAAAAAAGAAACTAGAGAAATTATATTTCAGAAGAAGCCTCCAGGAAATATCAAGATATGGCTTCTGTTTTGGTATCATGAACTAATGGCAGCATTTTTAATTATCTTTATTTTTTAAACTGTAGATTATCACTGGGAGGTGCACCTGTTCATTTACATTGACCCTCCATCAGGTAGCCCAAGTAAAAACAGACATGAAAAAGCCATACTGTGCAGCGACAGCTGATAAATTTTTTGGTGTTAACTGTTGCTATAGCCCTGCATCTGACTATATTAAAGTCACTCCCAGGAACACTGAGTTAGATTAACGTTCAATCGATCCAGCTTGTGTAGAAATCAGCTTGCTAGGACAACCGATATAAAGCCTCAACTATCCTAAAATTATACATTTTACTATGAAAGTTTAAATAATTGCATGTATCTTCTCTATATTAGTCTTCATAACAACATGGTTTTAGGTAGTTCAAATTAGCCTAATCACTTATTCACTATTAATTTTACACTATTCTTAATATATGTTGAAACTGGCAAGAAAAAAAGGTTTTGGTAATATCGTAGGGAGTCGTTTAGGACTTATTTGTTCCTATAATTAAATAAACTGTTCAATGTAGTAGTAAGAGCGGCGGGGCTGCGTCCCCAGCACCCAGCCGCCCACATGGCTAGCTCTAGCTTTACCCGAAATAATTACATGGACACTGTATTCTTTTAAACACTGCTTGGCCCTTTAGCTCTAGCCCTTACTGGCTAATTCTGATATCCCGATCAACCCATCTCTAATAATCTGTGAGCACAGGTCTTACTGGGAAGATTCTAGGTCCATCCTGGGTCGGAGCTGAATCGCGTCTGCCCGGGAGAGCGAAGCATGGCGTCTCTCTGAGGCGTCTGCTCCCAAGAGGAGAGCTGTGGAGTCTGAGCTCACTTCCTCTTCCTCCCAGCATTCTGTTCTGTTTACTCCATCTACCTATGTTCTAACCAATAAAATGGGCCAAAGCAGTTCCTTTATTAGCCAATGACCTTCCTCCTTCAGTTCAAAATCACTCTGAATATTTCATTCTATGATGCATGAGAAGGTAAACACAATTCAGTCACATTAAAGTTTGAGCACAAATAATTCTCGGTGAATGCCTATCCTTTTTTGATCCAAACCAAACCCCTCAATGTATTGGAGGATTTAAGCTGACTTTACAGCCATTCAGTGAATGACTTTCAGGAATTCTCCTAACATCTTCCCATCTAAAAATCACACAGAAAAGTCAATTAATCAAAGGTGTATGTTAGAGTTAGTGTTATCCAGTGACAGAGCCTAGTATCACCTGGAAGGACAGTGACAGCCCTGTGGAGGATTCCCTCAATTTCTTTAACTGAGTGGGAAGACCCATCTTATATGCTGGCATATTCCCTGGGCAGGGGGTCTTGACTATATACACATATACTATATACAATACAGAAACCACATATTTATCCTCTCTATTTCATGTCTGTGGGTGCAATGTGACCAACTGCTTCGAGCTTCAGCTTCTTTGACTTCATGAAGTACCTTCAACTGAGCAAAATCTAATCCTCTCTCCCTTGATTTGCTCTTGCTAGTGTGATTTCCCAGCAACAGGGGAAGATGCTCAGGCCGTGTGAAACGATTGCTTAGTACAAGAATATCTTTTCAAATATAGGTTTCTAATAGTTTTGTAAAGACGATTCCCACAGAACTTAATATAAAACATTTCAATAACAACCCTAACCTAATCTTACCCCCTAAAAAGAAAAACTGTTCCCCTATAAGAGCTAATTGTGAAAAAATATGGCCCATACATATAACAGTAAAGAATGAAAACTGGCCATTTGCTTTTCTCTCAGACTTCTTCATTACATCTTATTGTGACTTGAAGATGGTGTTAATGTCTCAAGAACCTGATCCCTGCTGTTGCAGTGGGACTGTCTGCCAGGCAGCACAGAGACATCATCACTCAAGGACTTTAATCTTCAAGTCCCATTAGGTTTCAAGAGCAAATGTCAAGATAGGAAGGCAGCTTAAGAGCTCACAATCTAAGAAGTCGAGGAAATTCTGTGAATGCTTAATCAGACCAAGATGATTTAAATACTAGAAACCAGAAGAAGAAGAGAGAAGTGTTAGCATAGAAAAAAAATTAGCCAGGAAGATAGCTCAGCCAGGTTAGTGCTTGTTGTACAAGATAGAACCTGGGTTTCAAGACGAGAGCCCATGTGTTTTGTTTTGTTTTGTTTTGTTTTGTTTTGTTTTGTTTTTTAATGCTGAGTATAACAGCACACACTTTTAATCTCGGTACTGAGGAGGCAAAAGGAAGAGGACCTTTGTGGATCACTGGCCAGTTAGCTAATCTTGACTAATCAGTCTATGCCAGGTCAAGTGAGAGATGCTCACAGCAAATAAACAACAAAATCAAAACCAAGAGACAGTTGGCCAGAGGTCACAAGGCTGGCTTGCAACCAAGAGCCACAATAGTAAACAAGTATGTGGGGGAGAGATGGAAGAGAAAGGGAAGTGGGATGGTTTAAAGAGAGGTACTCAATAGCAGTGCGGAACTGCCAATGTGAGTATTGATGCCGTTACCACCAAAGGCCAAGCAAATGCCCATGGTCTGGGATGCTAATGAGACCATGTTAATGTCAGAGGGACACACTGTCTCAGGGTCATCCTAGTTTGAGCGGTCTGTGTTTCCAACTGAGGCCATGCTGACATCTGGTCTGACAGTAGCTGAGGGTCATGTCTGGGTCTATGGCCCTACCTCAGCCAGTGTCCGTGTTGATATCCACAGCCTGTGTTACTACCAAAGGTGACGTAAATGCCCAGGGTCTACACTGCCAACTGAGGCCATGCTGATGTGTGAGGGCTGTACTGAGATGACCCTGTACCTCCCTGGCCCTGGTGTTGCTCATTGCTTTCCACTGCTTTCTGCTGCCAGAGTGGTCCCAGTGGTGTGGGTACAGTAGAGCTGGCATGACCACTCAGAACGAGAGTTCCAGTGGAGGCCTGGGCTTACCAACTCAGCTACCACCCAAACCCACATCCAGGGCTTTGAGTTGTCACACCTCAGCATCTACCCCGTTTTGACCTGCTGGAGCATGTGAAGAGACCAGTCCTGTGCACCCATAGCTGCAGAATAACATATCTGAGGAGAGTTTGGGTGAGGGTATAGTATTTATGGTGTAGTGTTGTAGAGTATTAGTTAAATATGCATTACATTTGTTTATGCTGTGGAATATTTGTTTAATGATGCAAAGACATGTCACATTTGTTTAGCTTTGTGAAGCTGTGTTACTTTGCCTGTCTAAAACACCTAATCGGTCTAATAAAGAGCTG
Organism: Microtus oregoni; assembly: GCF_018167655.1. Lineage (NCBI taxonomy): Eukaryota > Metazoa > Chordata > Mammalia > Rodentia > Cricetidae > Microtus > Microtus oregoni. The sequence goes on along the minus strand of NW_024543060.1, from coordinate 35,627,617 downwards.
AACATCCAATACCAAGGTGTGAGAAAGGAGAGATGGGGTGATCGGGCAACTCTTCCCTGCTAGTGATCTTTACTTTTCTTCTGATTTGAGTTACTGAAAGCTGTGTCAAAGTTGTTTACCAGCTCTGTGTTGCCTTGGCCTTGAGGATCAGAGGATAAGGTTTTCACCTGTTGGCCCACCTGCCTGTTGGGTATATAAGCCTCCATGGTGCTACTGAATAAAGGGCTTCTTACCAGTGATTAGAGGTCCATGTCTCTGTCTCTCCATGTGTCTTTCAATATCCAGCCCCTTGCCTGAAGCTCACGAACTGTATGGTAGGTAGCACATAGAGCACAGATAGGTGTTGTGTGCTGCACCTGGTAATAAGTTCCTCTGCCACAGTGTAAGCCAGATATAGCCAAACTAAAAAAGTTAAAACAATAGGTATATTACACAAAGCAACTTCCAGGCAGATTCACTGGACTCACAGAATGAGACCAGGGAAGTTGCACACCTGAACTAGGGCAGGAAAGCTTGGGATGATGATGTGTCCACTACAACTTGGGTTTGTGCCTAAGTGTGGTCAAAAGCTGAGCTCTTAGGCCAAGACTTAGGCGGCTGAGGATACCAGGCAAGTGAGTTGCAACAGTCATGGAAAATGTGGAACTGAGCTTTTTGCTTTTTCTTGTTTTGGAGACTCTCAGAGTGGCCAGGGTTTGGAGACAGAGAGAAACAGGAATGAAGCTTCCTTGGCAATGTGGGTGTTTGAGTCTGACATTCCAACCAAACATTGATTTCAGCCAGTTCTGAATTAAGCAGAAAAAGGAATTTAAATAATCAATTACGGACCTGTTACGGACCTGGTTCTCTATTTTTGTTATGGCTGTCAGCTTGGTGTTTGGGAGGAATGTGTCTTTGAATCTTTTCCCTTATCTTGGGACTCTTTTCTCCTATTGGATTGCCTTGTCAAACCTAAAGATGAGGGCTTTTGCCTTATCTTATTTTATCCTGTTTTGCCATGTTTGGTTGTTCTTTCTTGGAGGCTTGTTCTTTTCTGAAGGAAAATAGAGAGAGAGTGAATCTAGGAGGAGTGGTGGGAGGGGAAACTGTGGTTGGGATATATTGTATGAGAAAAGAACCTATTTTCAGTAAAATATAGAATTAAATTTAAAAAATTTAAATTTAAAAAATATATTTAAAAAAACTAGTGTACAGACAACTTGAGACATTTTGGCATAGTGTCTTTTTTTTAAAAAAGGAAAGAAAATATGAATAAAATGAGATGCACAATTTGATGCTTAACATTTTCTAACTAAAATTCACTTAAAGACCTCATTTAAAAAGCATGAATACATTGAGTTCACTTTTTTTTCAAATTAAGAAACAATAACATAAACTTGGTTGCATAAAATAACTGTGATCAGTTTGGATGAAGCTAGACATAGAATCATTAACCCTGTTATCTGTAGGATAATGTGTGCTGACTTCTGTGGTAGTTCAAAGAATGTTCATAGTAGCAATTGGAGAAAATATATCACACTAAAGCATGCCAAAAAGATTGATACTTCCCTAAGTTCCTACCTATTTCTAGTTTTTTCTCAATAATCAGTGTAAGTTACCATTTTTAATGTTCTGCTTTTTGAATGGTAGAATTTGTTAAATAGTAAAGCTGTCTTTTTCTTTTTTTTTCATGTTTTACTTCCATTTCTCAATGTTTTTCTATCAAAGATCATAAATCAGAAAAAAACAAATGTAAAATACATAACATATTTAAATACTACATGAAGATTAAATGATTTATGAAAATGTGATGTGCTCACACAATGGATTTTATTCAGCAGTAAAGAAAAATCAAAAATCAGAAAAATGGATATAACTTAAAATAGTGTATGAAGTCACCCAAACACAGGAGGGTAAGTATCACATGTCCTCGCTCATGTGTGGATCCCAGCTTCTATTAAACACAGGAGGGTTAATATCATATGTCCTGACTTGTGTGTAGATCTCAGCTGGAGTATAATAGGTTTTTCTGCCTCCCAATAATAGGTTTCTACACTGATGAAAGTAAGCCAGATCAAACTGAACTGTAAAAGTATATAGCAACAGGTTTATTTGAGCAAAGCAACTCCCAGGCAGGTTGTCCAGTCCCACCGGAGCTAGAGCAGGAAGATTATATAGGTTGTAGCCAAGCAGTGAGGATGTGTCCACCACAAGCTAGGTTTGTGCCCAGGTATGGTCAAAAGCTGAGCACTTTAGACAGGGACTTGGGTGGCTGGTAATTTCAGAAGAGGAAGCTGCAGTAACCACCAAGTTTGCAGAACTGGGATTATTGGTGCCTTTCCTTTGTTTGAAGACTCTCTGAGTCGGTGGAATTTGGAGAGAGAGAGAAACGGGAATGGGACTTTCTCGATCATGCAGAGGCCAGGTGGAGGTTTCAGCTGAACAGAGAAGGAAGAGGTTCATAAGTTTCTGCTCCTAACTGAGCCATAGGTATTTTTAAGAATGTGAAAACAAGGTAGAAATTCAAAAGAATCATTAGTACTTGAAGTTCAGCATTTGTATCCCAGAAAATCTCTTTCACACCATGTTAACCACCTGGCTTTTTGAAGGATTTAAGTGGGATATTTCCTTTGTATTTCTGAATGATTTGATATATCCTGTAGCATGGGATTTTATAACTGCCAAAATCTGATTCATTTTAATTCTCAGTCTCACATTCAACCTCCTTCAAAGGAAGTATTATTATTTTATCCTCATCATTGGTGCTAAGTCTCCCAGTTGAGCTCCTTGGCAGATCTTCCTTTTAGATGATTATTGAAAACACTTGTGTGGGCCTTTGGCCCTTGCTGGAGCTCACAATTGGCCTTCTGTTATTATCATGAAGCTCAGAATTGGCCTTCTGTTATTATGACCATTCCCCTGGCTTCCTCTACCCACTTTTCCTGGGGCTTTCTGCTTAGCATGTTAGACTTCTTAAATTAATCTCATGGGTGTTTTATCTTTCCTTTTTTTTCTTGGTGTTCTTCTGTCTATTAGGTTGGTTTAACCTACATGCTAACCTCTCTGGTATTTCTAGTTCAGTGTTCAAATTTCCTTACTTTGAAGTGAGTTACTCATTGTCTTGTTTATAACAGTTGCATTCTCCTGTATTGGAGTTCGTGTTGGCTGTCATTGCTCCTGTATTCTTTTGATTCTGCTGGATCTCTGGTTCATGCTTGTTTTTCTCTTATTTGTTGACTGGTTCTCTGCTGCACGCTTGAGGTGTTTTCCACATATGTCAGGATCAGAGCTTCGTTCTCAGAGAGTAAGATAGGGTGGAGTGCTGGCTATTTTAGTAATGCATCTCTCCTCATGGAATTCTATAAAGATTTTGTTTTCTTCTTTTGAAAGCCATGCATTTATGGAGAGGAATTCTCCAGTCTTCTATGTACATGATGTTGTGTAGGAGGAAGGGATATCAGGTGCTGATAATGATTTCCAGCCTGAAAAGTATGTGTGTGTGATTTAGAAAAAGGCCCATCTCCCTCAGAGATACTTACTTTACATCCATCTGTTGGGAAATTATCATAATGGCCTGATTTGTTAAAATAAGGTATTTTACAGCCATTTACTGAAAGTTGTTGTGGAGAGTAGGTAGCACTATGCCTCTTGTACCCCACAGTGTATATACATTGGGATCAACACATATGGTTGCCTTCCTGTTCACACACCCAATGATTCCTCTGAAAAATCTCCACATCATGCACATTGGCAGTCCAGATTTCCTAGGAGAGTAATTTTGCCCTCCTAATTAGAGAGGAGAAACCTGAGCTGCTTTTCTAATTGCCCAGGAAAAGGCAGATCAAGGCTCTGCTTTCTGGTTTTCAGCAAGGTCCTATTTTCATGCACAGCTTTTAAGCACTAGGACTCTTACTTTTTAAGTTGAGGGAAACAATTTTATGTCCTTAAATAGAGTTTGGCCCACCTTGGTACACATAGTGAAGTCTGGGCCAATAGAGCTACATATTAAGAGCCTGTCTCAGTAAACAAACAAGAGATAAACAAATAAATTAATTAATTAACACCTTTTCTCCTGTTATATTTCTTCTTATTCTTCCTGAGTTTTTATTTTTTCTCTCTTTCTATCATACAAGTGAAAGGTAGAGATAGACATATATGACCAGTCCACTTCCTTAAGCTGTAAAGTTATCCACAACTTTTGTAAGATAAGATAATGCCCAGATGGTGGTGCATGCCTTTAGTCCCAGAACTTGGGGGTCAGAAACACTGTAAGATTAAGGTCAACTTTATATACACAGAGAGTTGCAGGCCAGCCAAGACTACACAGAGAGACTCTGTCTCAAAAAATAAGAAAGAAGAAAAGGGAGAGAGAGCAGGAGGAGGAGGAGGAGGAGGAGGAGGAGCAGGAGGAGGAGGAGGAGGAGGAGGAGGAGGAGGAGGAGGAGGAGGAGGAGGAGGAGAAGGGGAGGAGAGGAAGAAGTAATAATAACAAGCTTTTATTTGGGGGGCTATATTTATTTTTGGAGAGAAAGTTTATGACCATTCTATCTTGGTGGGGAGCATGGCAACAGGCAGGTAGGCAGGCACAAAACTGGAGAAGTAGCTGACTACTCACATCTTGTTCCACAAGCAAAAGACAGAGAGAGCTAACTGGGCCTGGCATGAGCTTTTGGGACCTCAAATCCCTCCCATCCCACTGTGACATAGCTCCTCTAATAAGGCCACACCTCCTAATCTTTCCCAAATCATTCTACCGACTGGAAAGCAAGTATTCAAATATAAGAACCAATGAGAGCTATTCTCATTCAAACTTCAAGACATACTAATAACATAGGGCTGCACAAATAAGGACCTGAGTTCAAGCTCCAGAATTCCTATAAAATAATTAATAATGTTGGTGCCACCAGGGCTCATTGGCCAGCACACCTAGCCTAATCAGTGGGCTCTAGGCCAGCAGAGGTCCTGTCTCAAAAATAAAATTTAAAGCATTAGAAGATAAATTAATTACACATGAGACTAGTCTCTGTTTTCCACATACATGCACAAACATATGAGTCTGCAGAAGCATACAAACACATACATGCAGATACACACCCCCCAAAAAACCTTAACAGCATAAAATAAAATAGCTCCTCAAAAATCTAGCTCACCTAAATGAAAAAGAATCAGACTGAATAATTTTCGAACAAAAGGTTAAAACACATGTTTTCAGTTTAACTACTATGCATCAAAAACGAAATTATCCAGAACACTTAACTAACTGAATCAAGATGTATAGGGTTAACTAAAATTTTGTAGTTTACATTTAAAAAAAATTGATTGAAGAAAAATTATAACTGACATAAAGTAAGAACAAGCAATTTAGTCTTTATTAATAATCTTATAATACTTTTTGAAAATGTTCAATTCTAACACCAACGTAAAAAGTATCAAAATCTTAAATTTCATGATTCTTACTGTAATTAGCAGTATCATCAAATGATATAACAACTTGACTCCCTGCTGATTATTCTCTGTTTGTTAGTGAGTACAGTAGTCTATTGTCTCCTCTCAATTTTAAACAGTTCATAAAACAAAAGCCTTAGAAAAACTACACTAACATCTGGCCAGAACAATTCCCAAATCACAGTAGGTGCTCAATGCATGTTTTGATGAATAACTAACTCCAGAGCATCTAGTACTTAGAGAAGAAACCAAAACTCCATAGACACCTAGATCCTCAAGTCAATTCTTGTTCAATCTCAATAGAATCATTGGAAATAACAAGAGTGTAAACCAACAAGGATAATGAAAGAAGAAAAAACTTGAGAGTAACGCCGTGAATATTAGCACTTGTCAAAATGAGAAACTTCATCATCTACCCAAAGGCAATTACGTACACCTCCTACTATGGGAAATGGGATTGCTCCCTTGCATGATCACAAAGACAAGTTTAAGAGCAAAGAGAATCTAGGGGTGTATGCAGTTGTAGAGCGCTTGTTGATCTGACATAAAACTCAATTCCTAGTCCAAAAACAATAAACAAGTAAACAAAGACACAAAAGAAACAATGACTGTGGACCTGAACTTGAACGAATTTTGGTTTTAATTAGAATGCTTTTGAGATGTCATTCCTAGAAGTATACAGATAACGACACTGGAGCCTGACAGAGAAAACTTTCCTTTTAACCCTGACTCACAGAGCTAGTAAGTGGTCCTGAACTCTATCACAGGAGGTTTCATTCCCACCAAAGTTGTCTGAGGTTTCTGCCCTGCCCAGTTGCTGCAGTCATTAAGTTTCAAAGAAATCACACAGAGGTCTACATTAATCATAAATTGATTGGCCCATTAGCTCAGGCTTCTTATTATTGCTTATAACTTACATTAACCCATTATTCTCATCTGTGTTAGCCACATGGCTCAGTACCTTTTTCAGTGGCCTAGTCACATCTTGCTTCTTCTGTGTCTGGACAGGACTGCAGAGGGAGCTTCCCTCTTCCCAGAATTCTCCTGTTCTCATTGACCCGCCTCTACTTCCTGTCCGGTTGTCCCACCTATACTTCTTGCCTGGCTACTGGCCAATCAACATATATTTAAAGCATAATTGACAGAATATAGAGAATTGTCCTGCACCACACTATTCTTAGACTATCAGCTCAAGTAGCTGAAGTTTAAGGTATCCCAGAGCATAGTGGGAGATATTAAGAAACATATTTAGGATAAAATAAAAGTGGCTTTGACTTCAGTTTGTGACTAATTCCCTACAAAAGTGCTAGCTAACAGTAGAGTTTGAAGCATATGGCAAACCGTAGGACATACTGAGTCAATAGTTCAGGGTGTCATTAAGAAGATGAATAAGACTATGCCTATGCTTGATCATCTGGGTCAAACAGTTTGTTTCTGTGAACTTTGGAAACCCTTGGCTTCTGACTCTTTCCTGCTAGGCACCTAGGAGCAGGTGATTGTGGTGTGAGCCTTTTATATGCTTGGAATGCATGCAGCCAAAACAGAGCCTTGCTGCCATTCTGACAAGAAACAAAGTCAGATAATGCACAGTCATGAGTCATTTAGAATTAAGTTTGTTAGGGGCCAAGCGTAAACAAGAAGCAGGCCTATTTTGCCTTTAGTAGTGTAATGGTTCATCTTCGGTGTGAGCTTGACTGAGTGGAGAATAGCCTAGTGAACAATGAAACACATCTCGGGTGTATCTGTGAGGAAAATGCCGGAGATTATTGATAAGTGGGGGAGCAACTGAGGGGCTAGCACCTGCCCTGAATATGGGTAGCCCCACCTTAAAGGCGGGAGTCTGAATGCAAGAGAAAGCCATTCTGTGTGTGTGAACTTCTTTCTTCCTGAGCAAGTATTGCTGTTGCTATTACCAGCAGATACCAGCGACTCTCCAGAAAATTTCTTGGTCTTTAGCCCCAGACACCATTAGCTCTTTCTAGTGAGACCTCCAGTCTCTTGGACTTAAGGTTACCAAGTTCTCTGCCTCTTCAGCATGCAAATGGACACTGTTGAATGACTCAGCATCCAGCTGTGTAAACTAATGCGATTAGTTTCTTTTTATAGTACACACAAAGAAATATATACATATACAAATTCAGAAACATATATATATATATATATATATACACACAAACATACATACACATACATATTAGAGAACCCTAACACAAGCATATCATGGAAGGACGAGTCAACAACCAAAGAAATAGATGAATAGAGTAAATCAACCCAAATCGTAACAGTTCTGAATGAACTTCAAGGAATGAGCAGGGACCAGTTTAGAATACCTAGTTAGCTCACAATCAGGAAAAATAGCATCCACTAACAAGTTCTTCTCTATAGATCTCCCATGAACATTAAAGCAAAATCCATGGTCTAGTAGGGGACGTGAAGTAGTCACCCCTTCTTAAGAAACCCCTGGTTTCACTGACTTCACTCACAGAAGCTCAAGCTGGGAGGACATTGGACATCGTCACCTTCTGTTTCTAGGGAAAGTCCGCTGTTTCTTAGGTGGGGGGGGGGGTCTGATATGTGCATATGATTGTCTAAAGGAGGCACATATATGGAGAGAAATAATATGTTTCAAAGCTTTAGGATGCTACTAAGAACCACGATGCTCCTCAAATATTCAAATATCAAAGCTAAAGGAATCTCCATCGGTCTTTGAAGAACTCCAAATGTCTATGACTTCTCTTGGACCTCAATTATTTGTGATTATTTGTCAAAGGACAGTTTGCTGAAATACAAATGGAAAGCAAGCACTTCTTGACATTTAGACATAAACAGACTAAATAAATTTCAGTCTTCTATGTATGATTTCTTTTCTTGCTAAAGAAGAACTGAGCTACGGACCTTACAAATGGCCACACAGAAATGGCATTCACTCATAGCAAGATGGAGTTTAATCCAGATCTTTTACAATGTGGTGCATCAAAGATATAAAAGAGGAGAGGGAAAGGGGTAAATTGTTTGCTTTTATTGACTCTAAGGCCAGCATGTCTCACTGTAAAGAGGGTAGCAGCTATGATTTCCTTTTCTGTAATATTTCTAGGAACTTGAAGTTTCTCTGTATATGTATGTCTCCAAAAATATGGTTGTAGCCAAGAATAGTGCAGCACTCAGGAGGCAGAGCAAGAAGATCTTGAATTTCATGCCTTTCTTATCTACATATAAACACTGTGTTTCAAAACAAGCAAATAAAATAATTGTAAATATTAAGCTAATAAATTAGTACTTCATAAAAGTTGAGCTTAGACAAAATATGCATTGTTATTCATAATGAGAACTCATATACAGAACAGCTCGCAATGAATGCCCAAAACTAAAAAAATAATATTAAAATATAATTACATCATTTCCCCTTGCTCTCTTTAAAAAGCATGACCTCACAAAGGAGAGGAGGTGACGGAGTGGGGAGGACCTAGGACTTACCACAGGGCAGGGAACCCTGACTGCTCTTTTGGCTGGAGAGGGAGGGGGAGAGAAGTGGGGGGAGGGGGAGAAGGGTGGGAGGAGGGGGAGAAGGGTGGGAGGAGGGGGAGAAGGGTGGGAGGAGGGGGAGGGAAATGGGAGGCTGGGAGGAGGAGGAAATTTGTTTTTTTTTTCCTTTTCTCAATAAAAAAAAAGTTAAAAAAAAATAGCCCCCCCCCAAAAAAAGCATGACCTCCTTTTTTATTTTTTATTGTTACATACACATAAATATACACACATAAATATATAAACACAATTTGCTCAGTCTGTTTAGTGTTACCTTTATTTATATGATTTCAGAGCTAACCACATGATATTAGATAACTAACTAGGGTGTTTCACCTCTAAAAAAGACTATTTCTCCTCTCAGTAATCCTTAGTCATCTATAGTTAATTGCCTATGGTTTGTTTTCTATGAGTAGAAATCAGTAAGATTACCTCTTCCCATTCTAGTATTGATGTTGTATTTGCTCAGTTCTTGCAGTCATATTATTGAGGTCTCATAGGTCAAGTTTCCCTGTAGTTTCTTCCCTGCCATCTCACAGGTTTTGTAATCCTCTATTTCTTTCCTCCCACCTTCTCATAAGGCCCCTGAGCCTTGGGTGCAGGAATTGTTGTTGTGGATGTATCCATTGGGGCCTGCATCCCATGATTACTTGTTCTCTGCATTTTGACCAGCTGTGGCTCTCTGCAATGATTCCTGGCTTTTGCGAGGTGGACCAGAAGCTAAGAAATTCTAAGAAATATAAAATGAGTCGTGCTTGCTCCCAGTCTTCAGAATTTTCAGAATTATGCAGTGCTCTCAATATAAGTTAGCACCTAATTCATTGAATGACCTGCAGCTAACATCTGATTAAGGACCCTTGATTACCAGGAAGCACTTAGAAAATATGAGGAGCTGTAGAAATGTTAAAGGTATTATCGTCAGAAGTGTCTACAATGCTTTTGTACAGTCAGGGTAAAGAGCTCTTTGTTCCCATCTGTTTCGTATTTATTTTATCCCACCATGAACAATTCATTTTCACTTGTAATCTTATTTTATTTATTTTGCAACTCGGAACTAATCCTCTCCAGGAGCAGAGGAGGGTTTGCTGTCGCTGCACTCTGCACTATAGGGAAGTGTGCTGCCAGCCTGCCAGCCACTAAATTGTGCTTAGAAAAAAATGCATAAAACATACAATTTATTAGAGAGGGAGAGATTGCCCATAAACGGCATTTTCTGCAAAGATGTAGCCACGACCACCTTTCTCTCCTGGAGGAAACTATCTGAGAGGCCACATAAACAAGGAAAGATAAAATGATAAACCAGGCAAAACTACAAAATTCAGTATTCTAAATTAGCCCCCTACCAAATTATGTTGGTGTGTAAGGTAGCTTTCTGTCCTATCCATCAATCTAACACAGATGTTAGCTGCCCTCCCCCACCCCATAGCCTTCTTTGTTACTTCTACTTTACCCAACAAGCACCCAGATGCAAAAAACTATCATTCCTGATTTTCTCATAAGAATCCCCCTTGTTTCCCTAAAAAAGAATGAGAGGTGTGACTTTCACCAGTGATGGTACTACTTAGGAGAACAAGGGCAGAAGCTGAAAAGAGAGAGTTGGCAGAGCAGAAACAACAACCAATTTATAAATACATCGAACTTATCTCTGTTCCCCAAATCCTCTCCAACTACATGGTTGCTTGCCATCTCCACCCATCTCGGAAACCAAATGTCCTTTTCATGCCGTATGTCTGCTGCTAAGAGACTTCTATCTAGAAATATCCACTGGGTCTCAGGTTCCATCCCAAGCAAGTTAGTCATTCTTGTCCCCACAAAAGATATTATAGAAATAAGCTATTCTTTGGCTTGCTAGCTTTGTTTGAAAAGTGGACTGTATTGGGCATAGATTCCTATGTTGTGTCTAGGTGAAGGAGAAGCTGAAACACTACACTGTAGTTTCTACAAGAGCTTCTATTTCTGCTTTGAATGCCCCCCTCATTCCTTTCTCTCTCATTCTACTTTCCAATCAATGACATTTCCTAGTAGGATGGGGAAAGTAGCCACTGTGGAATGAAGCCCACAGGCTTAGCTCAAGAGCAAGAGAAGTGCTCCAAACCACTGCCCTTGACTTTTCAAGAGTCTTATTATAAGGGCATGCTTTCCTTCCAGCTGTGATCTTACAAGAAGAGCGCTATAATGTTGGTTTCAGGGAATCATTTTGGAAGAACTGCTCTTTAAAATAAGGGCTGGAGTTATTATCAAATTGTCATTCAAACATTCTGCTGGGTACCATGAATCACTTTTATTTTAGAGTTATCAAGTTAGTTGATAAGTTATCCATAAGTCCTTTATTTCCACTTACACATCATTGCATTTAGCCTCTACAATACATCCTCAGTTAGACCACGAAACACACACACACACACACACACACACACACACACACACACACACGTTCATGCATAGGTATGTGCAAAGAGACAGAGAGAAAAAAAGACAGAGTGTAGTTCTGCATGCTATGTATCCGTTATAAGCCCATAGCCAATACAGTCTACAGAATTTACCTTGCCTTCCATCATTTCTCTGTTGGTGTCTCTGTGCTCTTCCTAGCCATTCGCCCAATCATGAGCAAGTTTCTAAACCCCAGCCCCCATCAATTGTATCACTTATGCAATACACAAAGTACTACTGCATCCATAGAGTTATATTAAAAAGTGGAGAATGTGTATATTTTATAAACCTTTTCCCCAAAAGATGGTTACCTTGTAAATATGCTATATTGCTGTGGTGGTTTGAATAAAATGGCACCCCTATTGTCACAGGGAGTGGCATTACTTGAAAGGTTTAGGATGTGTGACCTTGTTGGAGCAGGTGCAGCCTTATTGGAGGAAGTTTGTCACTGGGGATGAACTTTTAGGTTTCAGAAGCTCACTCTCTTCCTTGCTGCCTGTCGATCCAGTTGTAGAACTCTCAGCTACATCCCCAACACCATGTCTGCCTGCGTGTCGCCATGCTTCCTGCAATGATAATAATGAACCGAATTGCTGAACTCTAAGCCAGCCCTGATTAAATGCTTTCCTTCATAAACTTTGTCATGGTCATGGTGTCTGACACAGCAATAAAACCCTAGCAAAAGTCATTATTATTGCTATGGTCTATGAAAAATGATTCATCCCAGACCAAATAATAGCCTGAATAATTTTTTACATTGAAGAATCTGATCCACAAACCCTTCTTAGATCTACAGTACCAGAAGGCAATCAGAGCCACCCTCTGAGCCCTAACTCTTACCACACGGACAGCAGCAAAGACGGCAGACAAAGAACCAGCAAGCTGCAGCATAGTGCTATGTTAACATCTACCATCCAGTTCGAAACCAATGGATAATACAAGCTCCAGAGAGATACTGCTTCCAGATAAATCTCTATAAGATGCCCAACTTGCCTAATTTACAGCACTCACTGCCCAGTAGGAGCTCATGGTAACTAGGTATCCACATGGGACAAAACCAAGATAGCTGGGGTTAATTCGAGCATCCAAAAAGATGGACTGACAATTCCTGACTCGAGATCGCTGATATCACATTTTTCTGTTCCTACTTAGAAAGAATGAACTGCACAAGATATGGAGAAAATTTAGAGTTTGGGTAATTATTTCTCCTTTCTATGGAACTGATAATTCTCAAAGACAATTGTTTAGCCTAATGTTGGCTGAATTCTCCAATGCTTTTGTCACTGAGTCAGAATTGTTGTATAAGACTCAACACACTAAGTTTACTTTTGATTTTTACGTATGGATGTAACTAATTACAGCAGCAAGCTAAGTAGAAAGATTAACTCAGCTCTCTTTACTAGCTGAAACCAATACACATTCAAATGTGGGGGCAGTAAGAAGCCCTGAGTGAATGAAGTCCTGAAAGTATGTGTGTTATTGACATGGAGATAGCCATGTCAAGGACTGTACCTGGAGGGTTCTTTCCCATCTACCAGTTCCCTAAAATCCACTCTGAATACAAACTGTTTGGCCTGTTAGCTCAGGCTTATTCTTAACTAGCTCTTACAATTTAAATTAACTTATTTCTATTATTCTGTATTTCACAATGAGGCTCATGGCTTGATACCTCAGCCTTGCTTCCCAGGAGGCTGCTGGCATCATCCAGACTCTGCCTTCTTCCCTGAATCTTTGCTGGGATTTCCCACCTGTCTCTATTCTACCTGACTATAGGCCAAATCTAATAACCAATGGTAATAAAACATGTTTACAGCATACAGAAGGGCATCCCATATCAGAGGACCCTGGGTTAACTACATGTGGAAATGACAAAACCTTTTCCCACTCCTACCTTTACCCCCAGTGAAGTTCAGACAGATGGCAAAGCCTTCCTCTAGCCTATGTCTAGATATTGATAGTGTGTGCAAAAATGTCCACCATAGCTTTCTCCACCTGCATGTTTACAGTCTGAAAAAATAATCCCCCTGCAGAAACTCCTCCTACTGAGATCAACTAATCCTGTTTGCTTGATCCAGTTACATACTATAAATCCTCTCCTTATTTATCTATACATAAAAATTCTTCCTGTTCAACTTTATATAGTAAACACACTGAGCTTCTGGGGTGCTGAGGTTTCTTTATCTAAGAGCCTAAACCATCTGGTCCCAGATTTTCTAGTCATTTGCTGGTGTATCTGTTATTTCTTCTTTTCTTCATTGACTGAGTGACGTTTGTCTCTGACATGCAAGGACATGACACTCGAGTTTCTCTTCTTCAGGGAAGATGACATTTACTTGAAATTCTTGCATCCCCTAGAATAGATTAATGGTTCTTAGAAGTCTAGAAATTGCTCCATTCTTAAATGAAGAACCAGAAAACCAAAAGACTATGGCTATTGCCTCTTCCTGATACTAAAGTAGTTCTGGTACCCTGGGGACTCATGGATGTTCATGGATAAGATGGATCTTGATATGTACATAATCCCCTAATTATGAAGAGCAGTCAACCAATCTATTCTTCAACACCTGTTCATCCATTCCTCTTGGAAAAACCGTAGATCCCCTTTGATCCCTTGTGGAGTGGGAAGCATCATTCCTATCCTTGACAAATCCAGCCCACCCATGCAGCTGACCTCGGGCCTAGACACCAAGAAGTAACTTAATGAGCTCTCCTGGGGAAAAGTCATTCTTGATTTTTTTGTATTCTCTCCAAATATTCTGGCACTTTTCTGAGTTATTGTTGCCACATACCAAATTTAATTCATCTCTTCTTTTATTTCTAAGTTTTAAAAAGTGAATGGCAAAATTTGGGACACATCTGTGTAGCTGATCTTACAGGATAGTCACTGAATTTGCAAAAGAAATACTGTCAAATACAAGGAATATTGAAGGCTCTAACCCCTGTGGGTGCCTATTAACTTCGCTTATCAAGACTTTCGATTTCAGCTATTGCTTAAGGCTTGTTCTGAGTTCAGAAATGACAGTAAAAGAACAGCATCTTCTTGGGGGATTGGCTGAAGTGTGGAGGAGACAGGTCAGTCCCGTGACCCACTGAGAATGTAATTTCATGCCTAATGTGGCTTTAAATGCACAGTCTGCTTTTATTCAAACAGCCAACTGGCCCTGTTACATGGAATAGTGGTGTAGATGGTAGCTACAGTGAACTAACAGTTCAGCCTGCGACTATGAAAGCTCAGGATTGGAAAACTACTCCTGTCACCTCTTCAGGCACACCCATGGGCCTGGGAGGAATGAGCAGGAGCTAGGGAAGACAGTCAGCTCTGGAGTCACAGAGCAGAAGAGAGGCTGTCTTATAGAAAACAAGCACAGTGGGTGCATTCAGCTCCGCAGCATGGCTGGAGATAGCCATGGCTGCTCAAAGGCATAAGAGCTGTGGTTACTAGGCAGAGACATCACAACGCTTCAGCAATGTTAATAAGAGACTTGGGGGACAAAATTCTAGAGTCATAACTGTAAAGAGCCTGGTAGTTTGACAGGAGATGTTGGCAACAAATGAGGTGAGCTGAACAGCTAGTCTCTTATAGTACAGGGAAAGGGCTTTATTTCCTGAGGAGCTTTGAAGACTTGGAACAACAGGAAGGCTGAGGGCTTTGCTCTCTGCCCAGAGTCAGGTGGGGTGTGTGCCAGAAGGCACCTGGGCCCCAGCTGAGGCCAGGGAGGGAATTAAAGGCTTCCATCTCTAAGTCCAAAAATAACCTTTTGCTTGTAAGGTGCAATGCATTGAACACCTGCCTTTTTCTGAATGTTTGCTTTCTAGTTCATGTCAGTGCCTGTGATCTCGGCAGAATGCTTTGAAAGGCAGACTTCACACATGGAGTAAAGGGAGCTCCAAGGCGGGTCATTGATCCACAGAAGTCAAGTCAATCAACTGCTGGAGGTTGAGACCTACAGTGGGAAGAAATCTCTCTGTCTCTCTGTTTCTGTCTCTCTCTATGCCTCTCTTGTTCTGTGTGTCTGTGAATGTGAGTGTTTAAGCTTCTTCCTTTTATTAAAGCAATCAACTGATAAAAATTCTGTATGCAACATGAAGATTATATAAACTAATTTAACAACCCTTGGGTTTCCAAGTATGAAGTTCTTGAACCTGTCAGTATGTTCAATGCCCCTCAAACTGCTCCAATGCCATCCTCAGCATTTTTCAATGACTTCTCTAGAAACTCCTTTTTTGATCTATTTCTGATGTTTGGAATAAGTCTGATGATGCTGGGGATATCTGCTCCAAACTCTTTGCTTGTTATTACTATTCCCAAAACATAAGCTTAGAATGTTCATGACCCACATGGGAGCACCGGACAGAAATCTCAAGGTCCAAATCAGGAGCAGAAGGAGACGGAGCACGAGCAAGGAACTCAGGACCACGAGGGGTGCACCCACACACTAAGACAATGGGGATGTTCTATTGGGATCTCACCAAGGCCAGCTGGCCTGGGTCTGGAAAAGCCTGGGATAAAACTGGACTCTCTGAACATAACGGACAATGAGGACTACTGAGAACTCAAGAACAATGGCAATGGGTTTTTGATCCTACTGCACGTACTGGCTTTGTGGGATCCTAGGCAGTTTGGATGCTCACCTTACGAGTCCTGGATAGAGGTGGGCAGTCCTTGGGCTTCCCACAGGTCAGGGAACCCTGATTGCTCTTCGAGCAGATGAGGGAGGGGGACTTGATCGGGGGAGGGGGAGGGAAATGGGAAGCGGTTGTGGGGACGAGGCAGAAATCCTTAATAAATAAATAAATTTAAAAAAAAAAAAGAATGTTCATGACCCATGTGTTTCTTTACCTCCTTCCCAAAATGGCTTCAGTGTCCACAGTTTGCTTCTCTACCGCTAGGCTTTGAAAGGCAAGCCCAGTTCTTCTCTGGGACAGTTCTATTCTCCCACTAATACTACTTTCTTGCATATGTGATATTAAATCCCCAGACTCAGACAGGCAAAGGAAGCATCATGTGTGTTGGTTTTGTTTGTCTGTTTGTTATGGCTACAATTTGTTTTCTTTATTTTGTTTTGTTTCTGAGATTTTCTGAAAATTTAGAGTGTTTTTCTGGTACTGACATATATATCTCTAACTTTACATAATACTCTCATCCTTTCTCAAGGATCCTCTAAAAAATGATTTTGCAACTAAAATGGCATTTGGAGCAGAATTAAAATGGAGAGGGAAAAAAGAAAAGAAATTAAATTTCCCAATATTAAATGTGTTCCTCACAAAGAAGCTTGGTCCTCTCTACTTCCTGAGGATCAGCTTTGATTTTCACACTCACTGCCGTTCCCATCAGGAAGTCCAAGCCTACTCTTAGTTGACACAACTTGATGTGGAGCGGGTCATTTTACTTCAATCCCATAGAATGATTTTTGCATCAAATGCTATAAATCAATAGCAAGAGGCACAATTTCAAGGAGCCTTATAATAACAGTGAGACGATGACTTGCTCTGCCCTGTTATTAAATATTTTTTTTATTTTTAAATGAAGTTATCAAGTGAGAATGCAGAAGGATTCGATAAAGGAAAAGAACAAACTTGCACTACGTTAGCATTTTTCTTTGTTTGCAGGCAACAGAAAGACCGGCGAGAAAAGAGAATCTTCACTGTTGAAAGCATCACACAATCTGCTGTCACATTTGACATTAAAGATAATTGTGGACAAACTGAAGCTTCTGACAGGTTCTCCGCAGCCAATAATTTAGTAAAAGTGCTCTACTTTGAAGAAATCAAGAATGTCAGCCAAAGGTCTTCTGCTAGGGCCTTAAAATGCCCCCTTTGCGTAATAGGATGTAAAAATCGGAAGATGCTGTCCCCCATCAAAAACTGAAAAATCAAACGATGGGAACTAAGTGCCCTTACTCTGCAAAACGAAGGACAAGACATCTGCGGAACTTGCAAGGCAAGTGGTAGAAGTCAACCTTTGGAGGGTCTGTTCATCAGCCATTCTGAGGGTGGTAGAAGTCAACCTTTGGAGGGTCTGTTCATCAGCCATTCTGAGGGTGTAGAAGTCAACCTAACCTTCGGAGGGTCTGTTCATCAGCCATTCTGAGGGTGTAGAAGTCAACCTTCGGAGGGTCTGTCTGTTCATCAGCCATTCTGAGGGTGTAGAAGAATTCGAGTCAGAGGTCTGGGAGAGTGGGGGTGGCTGCCAAGTCTGCTTACCATGACTGCCGTCTGCTGTCTTGCTTCCCCCATGATTTTGAGTAAACTGCAAAGGAAACTTAACCTTGACAAAAGAATATATGTATCCAAGAATGGCATCCGAGCTGTATCCAGAATACTGTTAAGCAAGAAACTGAAGCTCATGACAAAAACGAACAACAAAACCATTTTAAAAATCTTTATTAGCAGCACACTTCGCAGGACAAGAATCCACGGTTGCCTCCACTCGTGAAAGGTGTTGCTTATAGAGAAGAAAGCCAGCCTGCATCTGTGTGGATAGGAGTGGTTTGCATAAAGATCCTCCTGAGTGATTCCTGGAAACTCAAAGTGAGAATCAGGGGTGTGGGAAGATGGCTCGGTCCCTAAAAAGCTTGCTGTACAAACATGAAGAGCTAAGTTTAAATCCCCAGCACCCAGGTAAAAAGTTGGCACGGTGGCAAGCTCCCGTGACCCCAGCATGGGAGAGGGGGGCAGTGTTCAATAAGCCATCCAGCCAGATTGGTGAGCTCCGGGTTCAGGGAAAGACAGTATCTCAAAAACGAAGGTAGAGAAAAATTGAGGAAGCCAGCAACATTCTCCTCTGACCTCCACAAGCTTGTGCACACAGAGAGAAACAGAGACAGAGAGTAGGAGGTGATTAACATAAGATGTTCTGCTGGACCTCCAGAGGCTAAGGATCAATACAAGAGAACTCTAATTCTAAGACTCCAGGAGACTTGCTTTGAAAATCACCCATAAAGGGGTACACTGTCAGTATTTGTCCTGCTTTAGGGGTGCACTGTCAATATTTGTCTTGCTTTACAGATACTTCTGTTTGCAGAATTAGTCAAGCATCCCAGTGACAACTGTGAGGCCAGGGGGCATTTCTTTCTGTAGAGTACATGAGGCATATTTTGTCAGAAGCTGGCTGGGACTTCTGCTGCAGAACTCCATTATCCACGGTTGCTTCCTACCTATGCTGTATATTTAATCTATTCAATATTCCCGATACATTGCTATTTCAGGAAAAATTTCACAGATATGGCTCAAGAAAGAATCTTTGTGGGACCCTTCAGAAAGAGTCGAAACGATTACCGGTAAAACCCAGATTGTAAAGGAATGAAATTACAGGGAGTGCTCTAGGGGAGCCGTGGTGTATTAGCTACTTTTCTGTTGCTCTGGTAAAATACCAGGATGAGAAGCAACTTCAGAAAGAAGTGCTTATCTAGGCTAGCAGTTCCAGAGGGAGACGAGCCCACGACAGTACGCACAGGGGCAGAGCAGAAAGCTGAGAGATGCATCTTTGACTGCGAGCATGAAGCAGAGAAAGAAAAAAAACTGGAAATAGAGAAACGTTCTAAAATCTCAAATCTGCCTCCACTGATGGGCCGCCTTCAGCAAGGCCACACCTCCCAAACCTCCCCTAACAGTGCCACCAGCAGAGACCAACTAGTCAAATACCTGAGCCCATAGGGAGCATATCTTAGTCAAATCACCACTCCTGGACCTGGACTCAGACCAACTCTGTTTCTTATTAGCATTCTTGCACAAGTCACTGACTCTTTCAATACGCTGTCCACCACCAATACAGCTAGATTTTAACCTGAGTGCACATCCATTTTTCTCATGAACAGCAAACATGAAAGGGTTTGTAAACATATAAATGTCAGCTTCGTTCACTTGCAATTGACTTGGGAACCACGTGATACAGAAGAACAAAGGAAAGGCTGAATTGTAAGCGTCAACACAGATTCTGGTCCCAACCCTTCTCCAAGTCCCTGTAATAACTGTGGCAACCTCTATCCACTCATTGTCTGCTATATGCCCAGAATTACATGGTATGTTCACCTTTTAAAAAAAAATTGAATTCCAGTCACTAACTCCCTGACCAAGCTCATACTCTTTTGTCTGTAAAACCAGCCTTTTTTGCATCACACCAACTGTGTTTATCATAGGCAAACAGCATTTCTAGCAGCTTCAGAATTTTCCTTTATAAATTAAGGTTTCGAATCCTGTAGTAATTACTATTACTCTTTCTCACCAAAACATGGATAATTTCAACATGTTTTTCTATGATCAGTAAATTTTAAGCAAAAAGCAGCCTAATGTACAAATACATATAACTTGGAAATATAATGTTCTATTAGTGTATTTGGTCTGATTTTTCATTCCTATCAGTAAAAACTTCAACCTAGTCAATGGTTTTATTTTCCTCACATTGGTCCTATGGGCCTTGCTACTCACTTTCTCTTTCACACCCATCATATACTCAGTGCGTCACTTTGTCATCTGGCATTGTTTGTTGGGGGCTGAGGAAATGGAACCTATATTGTATGATCACCCTGCTGATACTGAAGTGCCCTTGTCTATGGAGAGCGTCTAAATAGCCTTGTTGCAAATCTGGTTCTGCTCAGAGCAGCTCATGCTGCAGGCATCTAAGCATTACTTTTCTCTGTTTTAATCCCAGTCAATAACATCATCAGTTTGCCATTGTAGCTGTGGAGTGGGAGAAGGGAGTGAATGAATGCCTTCTGTCTCCATGTCTTCCCTGATGAAACTGGAAATGAAGATGTGGAAAACCACAGTTCTCTCTCTCTCTCTCTCTCTCTCTCTCTCTCTCTCTCTCTCTCTCTCACACACACACACACACACACACACACACATACACACACACACACACACACACACACACACACACACACACACTATGAGGGAGTAGACAGGCCAGCCTTTGAAATAACGACAGGTCACTCCACAAACCTTGGTGGACAGAGGACACGATGCAATAAGCATATCAAAGACATCATCAAAGTAACATTTCTTCCATTTCCCTGACCATCACTGTGCTCAGTGACAGATGGACCAGAGCAAACTGCACTACATCTGTGAAAAGCACAGATGAGAAGAAATACAGAGCACCAAGGCCAGTGAGGTTAGTATACGACAGACTTCGGGAAAGCAGGGAGATTCTCTCGCATATTTATGCTATTTGTAGAGACATGGAGAGGTACTAATCGGTTCCTTATGGCAGACATTCGTCTCATAAAACCTAGGGAATCCATGGCAAGCCAAACTCCAAGGGTTGCCTGGCCCCAAAAAGTTTTTGGCTAACATGCTTGTAAGCACACATTATTTCTCTCTTTGTGTTATAGCCACAGGGTTCTAACACACCTAACAAGTTGATACGTTACTGCTAGTCAGCTTCTCATCACCCCCAGAAGACCTTAAGCGAAAAATTATCAAAGGCATTTTTACCCAGAAAAGTATCTGGCTGGAATGTGAGTTTTTAAGGCTGCCTGCCTGCTACGAAAATTCAGTAAATCTCTATCTCGAAGCTGACCCCGTTTTCAATCTTCTGAATTGAAAATTAATGCAGCATCACTCTTCACTGCATGATTGAAGATTGCAACCTCCGAAATGTAATCATATGCAAAATGTTATAGGGCAAAAGATCAAGGGCGTGTGTAAGACAATTTGACACATGCTGAGGTCAAGTCAAAAGGGCCAAAGCAGAAAATAAATTGCAACCAGCAAGGGCATGGAGGAGCAACAGGGCCAGGCTTTATAAATGCATTAGCAAAGAGAGAACAGGGCAGACTACATCACTGTTGTGGTAGGAAGGGAAAGATAATAAGAAGCAACAGCAAAAGAATAAAGATATTAAATGTCTCTACCATTATGACATGGATATCAAGTGCTTGGAGAGGCTGGGTTAATTTCTAAGCTAATAAAAAAGTAAGACAATGTATCAATGATCCAAAGCTGAATTCTGACTGTATTCAAAGGAGCACTCAAAGTCAGTCTCATTAGAAGAGTACTTCACCGACAGCCTACTGGGCATTGCTGGAGGACTCAAAGTTGCAGCAAACTCAGAGCATGCAAAATTCATCATGTTTTCATCAAAAACAATCCTTCTTCCAAAATACGGGCTGTCACTGCCCATGACACTGACATTCATTTTCTCAGCTCATTTTCTCTTCAAGCCTAGAAGCTGTGGAGTTGTCCTTACCTCATCTTCTTCTCGTCCTTATTGCTTCTTGTCGCCCACTTGGGTTCTCTCTCCAGCACTCATCGAAATCCTATTCCTTCATCTGTGTCTACTGCCCCTTTCAATCTCTCATCTTACAATTTAACTCCGTGCCCTCAAAAGTCACTTCTCAGGATCAATTCATTTTTATTTTATTGTTGCAGCCATATTTTTATTGTTGCAGTTCATTTCCAAAATCAGAGTTCCAAAATCAGCTTTCTATCGATTCTTTGAGGACCAGGATAGGGAAGCTGTATCTATGTGATATCTACCATTATTAAGCCATCTTTTTACTAATCAATGCCAGGCTCCCAAATTTATCCATTCCCTCCTCTATAAAAAGCATAACTCTGTCATTCAATACCAGAACGGACATAAACGCTCAATATGACAGTCTTGGATCGAGGCCTGGCACTTCTGACTCAGATGTCAGTACAGGTGTCTGAGTTCTGATTACATCTGCCTTTGAACACCTTAAATTCTGGGACCAAAATTAAGAGGAGAGATCAGAGGAAAACAGCATAATACTTAAAGAACAGAACTGAGCTTAGATTGTTATGTATGTTTTTCTTACAGTATCTTTCAGTTATAGAGCACAAACCTAGATTCTCAGAGACCTCGCTGAGTTTTCTTTCTCTCTCATGTCATTGGCCTGCATGAATCCTGACATGGAAAAGAGACTAGAGAGCAGTGAACATGTATGTTACAAGATGAGGTTCTGAAACTCCTGGACTCTTGAGTTGCCACCTTTTGTTTTGTTCTGTTTTGTTTATATCTGAGGTTGTAATTTAATTACAGTATTTCTCCCTTCTGTTTCCTTCCTCCAACCATCTCCCCACATATGTCTCCCCGTTCTCCTTCAAATTCAGGGCCTCTTTTTCCATTAGTTGTTATTACATGCATTACATGTATTTGTATATATTACTAAATATAATATGTTGAGAACATACAATGATACTTGCATGTTTTCAAGGCTGACCTTTCGGTGCTAGACAACCAAATGGTGTTCTTTTCCCTGCGGAGGGCCATGCCTCCTGTTCCCAGCTTTACTCAATTGCCTGCAGCTGTTCATGTATGGTTTGTGTAGGAAAACCCTGCAGTTGTCACAGCAGGCAGGGAAACTAAGCACAAAGAGGTGAGACTGAAAACATACTTCAGACTGACTTTGTTGACCTGGGCCAAACTTTGAGAGTCTGATGCCAGACAGTTTATTGTCAGCATATTTAAACACACAATTTGGAAGAAAGTTTCCTGGTATAACGCAATCCCTGGTATACAAACAGGCATAAATACATTGAAAATCAATGCAAAGTACATGTAAGTTCTTCCAGGTAGATGGGTTCTAGAGAAACTCACGGGCCTAAGGACGGATCTGGCCTGGTGTTAATCATACAGACAGTATAGAGCTCATTTGAGTCATTAGCCACCTCTTTTTTGGGTTGTGATAACTTGATATGGCCCAAAAGTAAGACAGATCACTAGGCTATGAATCACCTCCAATTCCAGCTTTCTGAATGTAAAAACAGGTTATACCTCCTTCCCTTTAAAAGTACAATCCTGTGTTCTCAACATTCCTGATTTCTTTAGTGATGTGTGGATTCAAGAACCTTCCTGCTTCCAACAAGTTGAGTCCTTGTGAATCTTTCCTCATCCAGTTTGCCAGGCTCATTAGAGTCATCCTTGTTCATCTCATGTTTGGATGGTCATGTTGGTGTGACTTTACAGGGATAGTTTCTGATAATACTAGGAGCTGCCACCTGTAAACCATATCAGTGACCAGCATGGGACAATAGCCCTCCAGGTGCAACAGTGGTACATACAAACCGTGATGGTAACTGACAGCTCTCTGATTGAATTTAAGTCTTGCTCAACATGAGGGAAACTATGCCTGGTACTGGAGGCCTAGCTAACTATTAATTGTAAGTGAAATCATGGTTATTTGAAGAGAATCTACAAATTTACTAAAATAGCATAATCCCTCACAACAATTTAGAAACATTTGTCCTTGGACCCACCTGTAAGTGTAGTCTTCACCCTCTTAAAGAAAGCGTCTCTTTTCAACCGATGATTGAAAATCACCAATGACAGAAAATCACAATCAATCAAAGAGCAGAGTGGTGGCACCTTTTAAAAAATTCAGTGCTGAGACAGACTGCAGGGTCTCCCACATGCCAAACACGTGTTGTATCACTTGAACTACATCTGCAGCCTAAAAACTTCAAGTGCCACTACTTTCTAGATAGACATCTAAGGCTGCTGGAAACAAAGAGAGAGAAGAAAGGAGAGTCACGGGAACTCCATACTGGGTCAAGCTAAATGTGGGATGTACTATATTATATTCATTATATTATATTCATATACATATTTAGTACACAGAATTGGTCAAATGGCCCCAAATACTAAACCTGATAGATCTAGAGAATGTAGTTCAGCTATATGCCTTGGAAATAGAATAAGAGCAAAGATTTTTTGAGAACATACATTCCTGCCCATTATCTAAATTTATTTATTTATTGTCCCAGTTTTCTAGAGCATATTCTTAGGTCATCCTCAATGTTATTCGCATTTATTCTTAGTTTGAAATTACAAATTATTGCCAGGGATCCAATCTCTTGAATTATTTGTGCTAATCAGTCATCTTGCAATATTCTGCCTTATAGGTTTTTTTCCTCTGTTTGCTTTTAATTGGCTTAATTTATTGGCATTTTTTCAGCACTGTTGGTCAGTGGGTTCCACCCCTTTCTCTGCCAACCTCACACAACAGAACGCAGACCTCCAATGGCTGATGTTTCATTTCAAGAGACACCTGGTTATTTCCAATAGTCTAATGTCCATACCATAGTATGTCTATGCACCCATATACAGACTTAACCAGAATGGTCTCTGGAATTGAGTTTAAATCCAATAAGGCCCCACTATGGGCTATGCCCCATTAGTATAGTTGATTTCCCTAAACTTTTTGGTCTCTAAATAGTAATAACAACCTCTTCTTGCAAAGTCAGTAGGTTAGTATGAGAGGACAAGAGAAGGGAGATGCACATCTCCTAAAAACAACAGCTAGAGAAGATACCATTCTAGAAAGAGAATTTTATCTTTCAGTTCCATGTTGAGGAATCCTCAATGAAAAACAGAGTAGCATTTCACATCTGTGCACCCAGAAGCAACAGATGGCGCTTTATACCAAAGCATCACTGAAGACTTTCCCCATCATTCTTTTCTTGCATGGTCCAACACTGAAGCAACAGAGCCAGGCTCTAGGATGTAGTAACTGGAACAGGAAGGTCAGAAGAGGGAAGGGTTAACAGTGCTTTCCTCTCCAATTGGTTTTCTAAACTGAAACAGAACTGACTTGCAGTGAGGCATTCAGCCTGGTTAAAAACCCAATTTTAATGTTAGCATCACTGAAATAGCATCACTTACATGACTAATGCATTTAAGAAATGCTATGGAACCTTCAATCCGGGATAGAAAAGCCTAAGCCCAGAGAATGCACTTGTAGGGCGCTGGGAGAAAGATGACCCAGTATCACACTGAATCTAGCCTACTCTCTTCTTCATCTCTGCATCTGGCCATTGCTCCTGTGCTCAGATCAACCAATACAGTAACCAGATATTCACCTATAAATTCAAACACTTCTAATTACAACATACATTCAGCAAATACATGAGAGTGTTATATTATTTGGTCTTGTTGTTGTAATAAAAAAAATAGTCTGCAAAGCAAGTACCCTGTAGGTGAGGGGTCTTCTAACAGCTTGGGATGGAGTCAGGCCTCCAAGGAGCACAGCTGTTGTTGCCTCTGTGTGCTTTCATGGCTAAATATGCTAAATTGCTTTCCTAGGCAGGTGTTGTTTTGGATCAGGGATCACCTTCTGCAAGATTCTCAGTTCAGACTTTCTCCTTTCACAACCGTTTGCCTTTTCACAGGTGTATGTGAAGTTTTGTCTTCAGGGAAACGCTCCTATTGCCCTGATGTCTACAGTGAGGTTTCTCTTCAACAGTTAGAGATACTGTGTCATTCATATTTCCTTTATCTGCCGTGTTAAACTTTCTCACACAACTTTCCTCTTTACATTTTTCTTGTGTTTTGTTCTCTCACTGTAGATCTGTATAAAAGAGGTAAGAAGTTGCCATGCCAGGGTGTGGATACCAGCCACCTTGCTGCCTTGTAATTTTTTCCACTAAAGGAATTAGTCCATTGATCCTGAGTTCAGCATCACTTGTGGCCTCAGGATATGGACAGAAGTTCCTGAGACAGTCTTATTCCCCTCTGAGACTTCATGAGCCAGACTTCCACATTCCACTTCTTTTGGATTTCTAACCCCCCTCCCCCCACACACACCCACACACATGCATACACATAATGTCTGATTAAGCTCTGCTCGCAGCACTCTGGGTATTTTCTGGCTCAAAAAGTTCCAAATTCTTCCCACAAACTACTTCCATAACCTACAAACT
The DNA here is from genome assembly GCF_018167655.1 of Microtus oregoni. NCBI lineage: Eukaryota > Metazoa > Chordata > Mammalia > Rodentia > Cricetidae > Microtus > Microtus oregoni. The sequence goes on along the minus strand of NW_024543060.1, from coordinate 35,601,577 downwards.
CTGTGGTTAAGTTGTCACAGCAATGATCCTACTCTTGGTGGCAGTTTTATATTTTTTACTTCATCATCTCCTTGCTGTTATACAATAACTTAAACACAGCAACTTAAGTTAAGAGTAGTTTATTTAGACTCAAGGAAGGTACAGGCCATGGTGGTGGAGAAGTCGTGGTAGCAGGAGCTTGAAATGGCTAGTCACATGACACTTGTGGTGAGGAAGCAGGAGATGATGCTGATGCTCAGCTTGCCTTTTTTTGATCAGTTAATCTAGTCTAGACAGTCCCTCACAGGCATGTTCAGAGGCTGATCTAGTCTAGATAGTCCCTCACAGGCATTCCCAAAAGCTTGTCTCCCAAGTGATTCTGCATCCTGTCATGTTGACAAGTAGTATTAAACATCACAAGTACCAAACACTGCTCTATTATCTCCAGAAACATTTCATTCATGAAAGAAATGGATATAAAGTGCAGTTCCCATAGACACTGTTATGGCTTTGCTCTGTGTCAGTTAGGCTGGGTTCAGCTAAATTTCACAGAATTTCTACTTTTACATCAAAGGAGGCCTTTGGGAATAAAGAGAGGGCAGAGGGCAAGGTCATCTTAACATAGCTCACCAGTGTTATTGCTGATCTGAATTGTTCTGTTGACATGAAGCAACAACTCAAGCTACCTTCTCAGTTCTCCCCCATCTTCATTGATGTTTATGACAGATGAAGTCCTAGGCCAGGTATATGTGTTCAGCTCTTCAATAAAGGGTTTTAGTGTCTAAAGAATATTCTTGTATGCAAGACCAGAGGCAAAAAAGAATAGGAAATGAAGAAGGGCAGGGTGGGGAAGAGGAGAAGATAAATGAATAGACAAAAGTTCCATTCCGTTATTACAAGATTTCCACTTATGCTTGTGGGTTCCAGTCAGCCTTGACCTATAGCATACTCATTTTCCTCTTCTGATGGATACTGTGTAGTATCAACATTCATGGGATGAAAAGATGCTAGAAGACAGACAGATGGTATATTGATGGCATATGATAGATATAATCAATGTAGATAGATAGAAGAGGTAATGATGGAAAACAGATGGATGGATGGAAGGATGGATGGATGGATGGATGGAAGGGAGAGATCATGATATAGATGACAGATTGTTGTCGGGGTTTCTGTCCTGCCCGGTTCCCGCAGTCGTTAAGTCCCAAAGAAATCACACAGAGGTCTACATTAGTTATAAACTGATTGGCCCATTATCTCAGGCTTTTTATTAACTCTTATAACTTATATTAGCCCATTATTCTTGTCTATGCTAGCCACATGGCTCAGTACCTTTTTCAGTGAGGCAGTCACATCTTGCTTGCTCTGCAGCTGGGCCAGGACTGCATCCTCTTCCCAGAATTCTCCTGTTCTCCTTGACCCGCCTCTACTTCCTGTCTGGTTGTCCTGCCTATACTTCCTGCCTGGATACTTGGCCAATTAGTGTTTATATAAAATATAATTGACAGAATACACACCATTGTCCCACACCAATAGATGAGAGAGATGATGATAAACAATAGAGGATGGAGGGATGAATGGATGGATGGATGGATGGATGGAGGATGGATGGATGGAGGATGGATGGATGGATGGGAGAGATCATGATAGAGAAAGATGATAGATAGATAGATAGATAGATAGATAGATAGATAGATAGATAATGCAGTTTCTGATTAAACCTAAGCAGTATAAGGCTCATGAAAAGTATCAGCAAGAGTTAAGATTAAATTAGGGTAGTCTGAATAGCCTCTCAATGAGACAGTATTTGGACAGAATGAAACAGAAAAGCAAGCATGAGATGATCTGGAGGGAAACTGTTGACAGAGCAACTCCAAAGGCCATGAGAGAGAACAAGAGCAAGCACTGAGGATAGAAAAGCCTACACAAACAGCCTGGGAAAGGAAGCATTCTCATCAATGAGAAGAGAAACAGAAACGGGAAGCCTTGGCAGGGACTCTGGACATGTAGTAGAGTTAATAAATGCCCATATTAAGTGCATGTTTCGAGTGAAGCTGGCAGGAATTACAGATGGAACAGATGTGGGTGCAAAGAAAATCCACAAAAGATCAGATTATGAGATTCTCCATCTTCAGAGGAACAATCCACTGGTTATAGTTTTAGCATACAACTTGGAACAGGCTCTAACACCCAAAAGTGTGTGGTTCTGTTTTCGACCACCAGGCGTCCCTTACGTATGTGAATGCACATGCGCTCTCACTCTTCCTCAACTCCCTTAGCTCATTTGAGCAGCTTTGGCATCTTGCTCAATCTTGAGCAAGGCTCCAGGAGGGCTCCTTCTTCCTTGGCTTTCTTTGCACTGGTCCACTTAGAAGGGTGACCTCTGGAGAGCATTAATCCCTGATGCTGTATTTCGAAAAAGAAGTGGGGGGCGGGGAGGAAGAATTGGACATATGCAAACAGCCCTAGGCATCCTAATTCTTTTCAATTCCGCTGCAAAGTAGCATGCAAGTTTCCCTTTTTAGAAAGTTAGTGTGTGGATTTGCTTACATGTACAAGGTTTGAAAATTTCAAGGATTTGATATTATCCCAGGAATCAAAGACAGCAAAAAGGAAATCCTCCCATTCCTGCCATCTACTTGACAAAAGAATTAGAATTTCTTTTGTATAAACTACATTCATATATTAAACAGATTTTAAACAGCTAAGTTTAGTGGAGCCAACCAAAGCCAATTCTATATCTTACATGTGTTGGATATTAATTAATAAAGTTAATTAAAGCAATTTAAAATCTCCCTTTCCTGATTTCATTAGCACTGGCTTTCCAACTAATAAAGGACCCTTCTTTGGAATTATGAATTGATATGAAAATCACAAATTGCAGAGGCATTTATGGAGGAGAATAATTTATTCATTAATTACTAAAATTCACTGGCCATAAATTTGTCACAGAAATAAAACTCTGGCACTTATGCCCAGATGCACTCATAAATAACTAAATAATTAAACTCTCAGCCAAAGAACAAAAGCTGCTCAATGGGCCTGATGACATCCGAATAGGAGGACTCCAGGACAAAAATAGAACGTGTAATAGAAATTATGTTAATCTGCGTGTGACAGTGACAAAGCTTTCATCCTAGCAGTTTCCAGAAAGTCTACTTTGTTCCCCAAAACTTAGTTCCTGATCAGGGTCCTTCAATGGTGACAAAATAGTAGAAGCTTCCCAAGGCAGAGCTTGTCCCTATCAACACTAGTGGCGGGGGCTCTGGTCTTATGCTGACATGACTCAGGCTCTTCCAACTTCCTGTATCCTCAGGATGGGCACCAACTGTTCACTGAGCCTGAAGCTACAGAGGGGAGAAGCAGCTCAACATCAACACTTCACACATGGCCACACTCAAAGGGCCTTAAATATAGTCACTCGCCTAACTCTGGAATATTTCTTTAACCACAAGCAATATAACTGATACTCAAGGTTTTGATTACATTGCTCAAAGTCTACCCAAGACCAGAATGTACATTTTTTTTTGTTCCTGACTCCAAAATGCATACTTTTGCCACGTGAGTTTGGCCCGTGGATGGAAGCTTAAGTCTGTGACTGGCTCCTGTCCTCTGCGACATCCCACACAGAAATGAGTTCAAACAGCTCTAGTGGCTTCCCCCTACTAAGCCAGCCTCAAAACCGTGGCACCCTCTTCTATTTCACCTATAGCTCAGCAGCTTCTGTCTTTGGAAAGTGATGGTATTTACCCTACTCTTTCATGTTGGATGGAGCCGTGAGGAAACTGAGAGGAGAGCCCCATGGATGATGAACTGGGTAGACTTAGGAGGGTGGAAACTACCACAGCCATGTACATGTCTGCTTCTTCCTGCCTCACCAATTTTTAAATTAAAAAATAATTAAAATTTGCGTCCTAGAACCTGAACTTAATGTATTTTCCCTCCCGTGTACTAGCAAAATCACCTCGCTTATGATCCTCACCCAGCAGAGCCAGTATCTCTTCATTTGTAAAAGTGACAGTAAGTTAATTTATATAACTTAAGTCACGTGGTTAGAAGCTCAAACAAGGGTACGTGTGCCTGGAGAGAAGTCAACAAGGAAAATTTAGCCCTCAAAATAATCCCTCTTCTTACCAGCTGAGCAGATTTGTAAGATGGGAATTTAGCTTAAGAAGATGATGCATGTACCAGTCAGCAGCAGTCCCACTATTCCCCTCTGCCTTATGACAAGCAGTTCCACACAGTAGCACTGTGTGTCTGAGCCCAGAGGCATTGAGCTTTTATCATTTATGTTTGACTGTCTTCTGCAAAGTGGAAGAATCATATAGGAATTATAGTGTGCATTTCTTTAGTAACAAGAATCCTATCTTAACACCCTTGGATCCTGATAGCGTACAACACCATGCCAGGCAGATACTAAGCTCTCATTGAAGTTGCCAGATAGAAAGCCAAGCTAATGGTGTGGCACATTCCATAGAGTACCTCTCGATCTGAGTAGATTGCCAAGCACTGATCCCCAGGGCCCGAGACACTAGTTGGTCTCCCTTTGCTTTTTGGAGAGCTCTCAGAATCTCTTTTAGGAAGCGTCTCCGTGCATGACCTGAATTGAGAAACCACATTTGTATTCCTCAGCAACGGCTCAGGTCACAGACGTTTTACAAGGAAATCAAATAAGTAAATCAATAGCACAGAACTGTTTGCCCTAGGGCCCATCTGCTACCCTGTGCTTCATTATGATACTTAATACTGCCATGATTCGAGTTCCTCTCTTGTGATTCCAAGGAATAAACAGTATTTTGAATGTATGAAAAAATCATTATATATTCATCTAAGCAACTTCTGAAGAATTCTTTACACACCACTGAATATTGGGTATTGCATGGCCCTTGAGTGCTCCAGCAGAATCCAAATCATGAATTACAAGTCAGACGAGCCATGGGAGAGAGAAAACAAGAGCTATTTCCCTTTCGCTGCTCTGTACATTCCCTCACAGGCTAGGGGCCCTTACTTCCTTCCACTAGCAAAATGATCAAGCGTATGTAAGAAAATTTCCTGGTTTGGGTTTATTGCTATTAATTTATATAAATGAAAAAAAACAAGTCAGTATCAGTTCTACTTGCTTGTCACAACTGGACAGTTTTCTCCAGAGGTTGAAATAATTCAGATTCCCTCCTCATATTAACTGCATTGTCTCTGTTTTTATGAGCTAAGTATAATAAAGAAAAGGCGTGTTGTGGTTTTATGCCACAAACAAATGGAAACAAAGAAACTCTCCCCAAATCCCAATCCCTGTTCTATAAACTGTCTGTTTCCTCATGATCTTGCAGTAGCCTGCATCATCCTGCTGAGCCACACAAGACTGTGCACCCAGGTTAAGATGAGCGTCTATCATATGTAGCTGGTGTTTGGTACAGACATAAATAAGACAAGGACAGATTCCAGCCAAAAGAATATTGATGACACATGATTGGGAGAGGTTAACAAATTATCCACTATTCTTGCTTGCATTCTAGAAAGCAGTGAAGGCCAGCAACCCACTGGACATTTGGAGAGCATATTATAAAGAGGGGTAGAAGAATCCATGGTAAAACATATCAGCTCAAACACTACCAACAGCATAATGTCATGCACACATAACTCTTACTGACTTTAATTTGATACAACTTATATAACTGCTCTGATTTATGAAATACCAATGTGAAGTGCTATTAAATCCTTTATGATTTTGTAATTATACACTATGCTATAATTATGTGATAAAAGATTAAATATCATTATGTAGGAGTTACTGGAAAATAGGCAAGTTTTGTGCATTTAAAAACTCAGGAAATTAGCATTAAGTAAGATGGGTCTGTAGATAGAGGAACTTGCCTCCAAGCCTGACGACCTGAGCCAGATTCCTAGAACTGATTCCCCCAGATTTTCCTCTGATCTCTGCACTCACACCATGACACATATTCTTGTGCACATGCATGCACCCAAAATGAATCAAGTAGTTGATTGATTAATTAATTAAAAATAATAAGTCCAGAGCAACTATCATAAATGATATTCGCAAGTCTATGTTACAAAGCAGTTAGCTGAGTGGAACCCAGCTTTTTCTGAATCATAAATTCCTTTTCAGGAGATTTTGCAATTCTTTGATTCACTTACTATTTCATTACTTCCATTCATACTTTCATGTGTCCACATTTTGAAAGTTTTCATTTCCAAAGCAACACAAATTAAGTGCTTTCTTATTTGGCCTTTAAAAAAAATAGGCTTCCTATTAGTAGTTTCAACTCTAAGCCTCAGAGTTAGCTGGGGAGAAGGCTCGGGGAGTGAAAGGCTTGCTATGCAAGTTTGAGGAGCTGAGTTTGGATTTCCAGGTCCTATAAAACTCTAAAAGCATGTAATTCCAGTTTCAACATTTCCCTCTACCCTCTTTATTATAGAACAAAATATGGTATGACTTCACCAAAGTTCACTACAGGGAACAAATGAGTACTTTGCCCATACTTCCATGGGAGAACAGTTGCCAGCAGGAGCACAAGTTTCTCCAAAGCAGCTGTAAAGAAAGTCTTTACTGATGGCCTCTCCATAGCGGTATAGATGGCATCCTCTCCAACCCTTCAACTAACCTTCCCTGGCCTATATACTCTAGCACCTCTCCAGATACAAGATTCCAAAGATCATGTGCAATTATGGTAGAACTGCATGTAAATGCCTGGCATAGGCTGTGGTGAGCACAGACCTTGTCTCAAACAAGGTGGAAAGCAAGGATTGACACCTGAGGCTGCCTTCTGACTTCTTCATGAGTGCAATAGCAAACACGCACCTGCATTCATGAACAACAGCAAGCATGTACGTGTGTGTGCACACAAACATGCACGAGCACACACACACACACACACACACACACACACACACAGTTATTTAGATAATTGACCATTGTAACCAAGGAGATATTACTAGATTCCAAACAGGAAATGGAAGAGAGATAGGTACCCCACATGAAGAGGAGAAAAATTATGAATGTTTTTGCGTGTGACTGAAGCCTTAAAATAATTATCCAGATCACCTGGACAGTTATGTAATGCAGTTTCTCGTGCCCTGGGACTAAAGATTCATATGGTCTTTAAACATCCTAGGAAGTCTACATTTTAATTCTAAAGACAATGCCAATGATCACGTTTGGGTGTCACTGACCCAACCTTCTGTTTTGGGGTTACTCTGATATCTTCTAATCACCCTACCACTTTCCTCAGCTTCCATGAGGGTTGCCAGTGGCAGCAGCAAACTCTGACTTTCCTACTTCTTGAAGCCCAGCAACAGCAAATGTTAGCACCTCTGCTGTTAGTCAGCAATCAGACAAAAAACTCATGCTCAGACCAAACTTATGAAGCACTTCGCTGGCATTTACTGTCTACATGTATTACTTATAAACATTGTGTCTTCTGATGGCCACTGGCCAGCTAGTTGTTCAATATTTCCAGAAGCAACCCTGGTGAATTAATTTATTAGCCAATGAGTGACTGGGGCCATTTTGAATGGTAGGCCTACTATCCAGCAACAAACATAACAGAGTTTGAAATGACAAGGGAGGAGACTTTCAGCCTCTGTGTACTCCCAAGGCCAACAACTCTCCCTATAGTGACTGTGGAACACTGGGAGGTATAAGAGATGGCTGGAGGAGACCAAAGAAGTTGAGGGATCCTCAGCTAAACTTTGTTTTAACATGACCTTTCAACATCATATTAATTAGAAGTTGCTTTTTGATTTTGTTATTGAAATTAGAATTCAAATGACAAATTTCTGCTCAGGAATTTTAAAAATCCCCCAGTCCTTCTATAGCTCTAAATACAGCCAGAATTTCGCACAATGCTTTGATATTTTCTGAGGTACTCTGTCTCTTTCTCAAGTCAGCATTTGAATTTGAGCATTGAACATATGAAAGTTACTAGAATTTATTTGAGGCTGCAGGGGATGTTCCTCTGTGGAATAAGACATTCGCTTTCTTTTTTCCATTGTATAATTTTGACTTCTTTGTCAAAAATCAGGTGTCCACTTAGGTGTATGGATTTCAATTTGATTCCATTGATCTGTCTGTTTTTATGCCAATACCATATGGTTTTTATTACTATAACTGTGTAGTAGAGCTTAAAATCAGGGATGGTGATGTCTCTGCATGTTCTTTTATTTTTTTTAAATTTATTTATTTATTTATTAAAGATTTCTGTCTCTTCCCCGCCACCGCCTCCCATTTCCCTCCCCCTCCTCCTCCCCCAATTAAGTCCCCCCCACTCAGCCCGAAAAGCAATCAGGGTTCCCTGTCCTGTGGGAAGTCCAAGGAACCCCCACCTCCATCCAGGTCTAGTAAGTTGAGCATCCAAACTGCCTAGGCTCCCACAAAGCCAGTGCGTGCAGTAGGATCAAAAACCCATTGCCATCGTTCTTGAGTTCTCAGTAGTCCACATTGTCCGCTATGTTCAGAGAGTCCGGTTTTATCCCAGGCTTTTCCAGACCCAGGCCAGCTGGTCTTGGCGAGTTCCCAGTAGAACATCCCCATTGTCTCAGTGTGTGGGTGCACCCCTCGCGGTCCTGAGTTCCTTGCTCGTGCTCTCTCTCCTTCTGCTCCTGATTTGGACCTTGAGATTTCAGTCCTGTGTTCCAATGTGGGTCTCTGTCTCTGTCTCCTTTCATCGCTTGCTGAAGGTTAATATTCAGGAGGATGCCTATATGTTTTTCTTTGGGTTCTCCTTATTTAGCTTCTCTAGGATCACTAATTATAGGCTCAATGTCCTTGGTTTATTGTACAGGATTGTTTTAGCTATCCTAGGTTTTTTGTTTTTCCATACGAAGTTGAGTATTGTTCTTTCATGGCTTTGTAAAGAATTGTGTTTGTATTTTGGTAGGGATTGCATTGTAGCAAGATGACTGTTTTTCTTATGTTAATCTCACTGATCCATGAGCATGGGAGATCTTGCCATCTTCTGACATCTTCTCCAATTTCTTTCTTCAGAAATTTGAAGTTCTTGTCATACAGGTCTGTGCACTTGCTTGGTTAGAGTTTCCCTAAGATAGTTTATATTATTTATTACTATTACAAGTGGTGTTGTTGGGGGAAATGGAGGGGAGAGTACTGAAAAAGATGACTGGAAAGGGGTGCAGCATCTCAGGGTCCGGTAGACACCTGGTACAAGGGAAACTACAAGGATGACCCCAGCTAAGACTTCTAACAATAGCATATACATAGCCTGGACGGAGTAAGTCAGCAAAACTTCCAGTGATGGAACTGGAAGAGCAACCCAGCCCATACAACCTTTAACCTACAGTTTGTCCTGTTTATGGGATGTCCCCGGGCAAGTATGGGATAAAGATTGAGGGAGTGACCAACCAATGATTGGTCCAACCTGAGACCCATACCTCGAGAGTAAGTTCACCTCTGACATTACCTGGAGTGGCAGGACCCAGAGTATGGATGGTCCAGAGACCCAGGATAGAACCAAACACACCTGGATGAAAAAAAGTCAATGTAATGATACCCAAAGATATTCTGCTATCCTCATAGATCAGTGTCTAGCCCGATTATTATCAGAGAGACCTCATCCAGCAACTGATGGAAACAGACCCACAGCCAAATATTAGGCTGAGCTAGGGGAACCCTGCTGAAGAGTGAGAGGAAGGATTATAGGAGCCAGAGACATCACAAGAAAACCTACAGAATTAACTAACCTAGGCTCATAGGCGCTCAAATAGTCTGAAGTGAAAACCAGGCAGCCCACATAAAATTGACCTAGGTCCTCTGAAAGTATGTGGCAGTTGTATCACTTGGTCTTTTTGTGGGACTCCTAACAGTGGGAGCAGGGGCTGTTTCTACCTTCTTTTCTGGCTTTTGGGACTCTATTCCTCATACTGGATTGCCTTGTTCAGACTTAATACAAAGGGAGGTGCTTAGTCTTACTGCAACTTGATATGCTATGCTTTGTTGATATTCATGGGAGGCCTGCTCTTCCTGAATAGAAACAGAGGATGGGATTTCAGGGGGGCAGAGGAAAGGTGGGTGGGAGGAGAGAAGGGAGGGGCAACTTCAGTGTGGATGTAAACTAAATAAATTTTAAATTTTTTAAAAAAGATGTCCACCAGCTGCCTTATTCCTCTTGCTTTGCCGTGTCTCCTTTCCCCACACCTCCACTCTGAATCCACAAGTTCAAACAGGACCTAAGGCTGGAAATATGGTGGTGGGCAAAGGCCAGAACTCTGGAGTTTCCCTCCCTTCATTCAAATCCCATGCGGTCCAGCACTTGCTTTTGATCAAGACTGTTTATTGGTCATTAAATTCTTCATTTGCTAACTGAGAATAACAAAGGGGTCATCTCTCTCCAACAGGTTTTAGAACAATAATATAAATCTACAAATGAATAGAGCAAAGCACAAAATTTGGACCATGATAGGTAACATAGATTTCATCCAAAGATCATTTAATGTTTGACAATCCATCAAGATATAAAATGATGCGTCAGATCTTCTTTCTGCTTACAAGGCTCTAAATTGGAATCTAGCCCCATGGGTATATTCACACTCAACCACCAGGAGAAATCAAATTCCAATGACTTCAGGGGAGGTGTACAATAGTCTAGTTTGTAATCCACTATGGTCATATGAAACAAGAAATCTGGGGTGCAATGTAGAAGGTAACTGAACCAATAAAAGAAAATATAAATTAAGTAAAGTCATGTCTCGATTGGTTCATTTTATTCAATAAAAGATTTGGAAAAGACATTTTGAATTAATGTTAAAAAACATGAGAAGTCAGGGTTGGAGAGATGGCCCAGGAGTTAACAGTACATATTGCAAAGGACTCAAATACAGTTCCCAGAACCCATAGAAGAAGGCTTACAACCTCCTGTAACTCCAGTTCCAGGGGATATGGTAGACTTGACAAATACTTGTACATATGTACACAGACACACACACAAAACTGAAACTTTACTTTTAATCTTAAAAAATAATGAAAAATAATTAAACAGGACCTCAAAAACCAAAAGGTTTCTGAACAACAAAAGACTCCATCTTTCAAGTAAAGAAGCATCCTACAAAATGAAAAGGAAAAATCTTGTATCAGCTAGACACGGTCATGGAGGGGGCGTGATTTCAATGGAAGGGGAACAAGGAACTAATGGAACAGTTCTTGACTGATGTCTAGAATATACAAAGAACTCAAACCATTAAGCACAAGCAAAACAACTCAATTAAACATTTGGGCATAGAATTTAATAGAGTTCCCCAAAGAAAGAATAAAAATCTCTGAGAAAAAAAATATTATTGGTCAGCATCCTTAAGCCATCAGGGACACATAAACTAAAACTACTTCCGATATTTTATCTTACCTCACCAAATGATGACAAATGCTGGTGTGGCTTTGGGAAAGGGGAAACACTTATTCACCGTTGATGGGAATACTAGCTTGCCACGCTTTTGTGTAAAATTAGTGAAGAGACTCCTCTGAAAGCTATAAATGGACCAGCCATATGATCCTGCTGTACCATTGCTGGGTGCATTTCAGAGGATTTGCTATCTTGCCATAAAGACACTAACTTATGTCCTTTGCTGCTCTATTCACAATAACCAGGAAGTAGAAACCATCCAGATGTCCATCAGCTGATGAATGGATAATGAAAATGTGGTGTATATACACATCAGACTATTATGTACCTGTAATGGAAAATAACATCACAAAATGCACAGATAAATGGGTGGAATGGATAGTGCTGGAAATAATCATTCTGAATGGGATAACTCAGATCCATAAAGAAAGAATGCTACATGTTCTCTATCATATGTGAATGCTGGATTTGAATCTTCAGAGGCGTGTGGTTCAACTGGTCCACCCACAGATGGCAGAAAACTATTCACGGTCATGGAGGGGGCGTGATTTCAATGGAAGGGGGACAAGGAACTAATGGAACAGACAAAATTAAATGGGGAGGGACTGGGGTGGAGGATCAGCATAGAGAAGTGAGTATGGGAAGAAGCAACACTAAAGATCTTTGAAAATTCCATATGAATATATATTTTGTTTATGTATTATGTTACAATATAAATATAAACAATAATATGTGTGGGTACCCAGAGCTATTCCATCACAGGGGACAATGCTTTCTCAGACCCCACAAATAAAAAGCTCAGTGCCAAGTACAGATTACTTCTTTTTGAGTTGTTGGCCAATGAGATTCCCAAAGATGTTCACATGTTACAGGGTATTGCTATGCTGTTGATTACCCTCCATGACTTGTTATTTCTGAAGGTAAGACTCTATGGAGAAATCATGCTGGTATCAAGCTGGAAACCTCATCTCTGCTCCTCAGCTTACATAAGGCTGGAAGTTGCTATGGACACTACCAATAAACAAAAACTGTAGAACACATTAACTATAATAGCAACTGGCCTGGCAAGATAAGCCCGCCGGTACAATAGTGGCATAAAGGTTATGGGAATAACCCGCTACTTTCTGATTTAATTTATAGTCTTCCTAATTCACAAGACAGAATTCATGCATGGCACTATTAACTGGGCCAAAAAAAAAAAAAAAAAGAATGTGGCCGACTAGGTTACTGAAGGGAGAACCCAATATCATTATTCTGCTAAGTAGACATAGTAATAAACTACATCTCTCAACCCTCACCAAAGATACTTTTTATAGCAGAGGGTAACTAATACAGAGACTCACAACTGTTCAAAGTGCAGAGACAAAGAGATGGTGAAGTACTCAGATCAGAAGGTGACGGCTCTATCCCATCCCTCCTCACAAGGCTCAGGGGTCACAGACAAGGGCACAGAAAGATTTTAAGAATCAGGATGGTTGCTAACTACAATGAAACTGTCTTTGAGACACAAGGCAGATGTGTATAAGAGCTCACAGTTATTGGGACAGTATGACTAAGACATGCATGACATCCAGCCAGCAGAAATCCCATCATGAATGGGAAAGGGTTCCAGGAGGTACCTTCCTTATCTGAGGAGCTAGTTGGTAGTTTGTGGCTGCTGGAGAAGGTATAATCAGTTTCCTTGTGGATGGAGCCCCTGAGATGCTGCCCTTCCTCCAATGTGTGGTCCTATACCTACACACATACAGGCAACACTAAGTTAACGGATTCAGAAGTAATGAGCACAGGAAGTAGGGAGGGAAAGGTGATGATAGGAATAGGGAAGAACGGAAAAGGAGAGAAAGGTGAGGTTGATCAAAATGCTTTATATGCAGATAGGAAATTACCAAAAATAAAACTGCTAAGTGGTGAGAGGAAAAGGTCTTTCAAATAAGAGATGACTTTAGGAAACACATTGATACATCTGGCTTAAAGGAGGTCTGTGCAAAGCCCTAGCGATGGTGAGGTCGACAAAGGACATAAGACAGAAGAGGGAGGGTGGGTGGGAGGGTCCCGGTGAGTTTTATAGCATTGCAGCAACAGGGGAAACTGGGAAGGACAGGAAGTGTTCAGCAGCGCAGTACATGATTGGAGGATAAAGTATGCATGCATCTGAGCTGGGGTGGCAGGCTGTAGTCATAACAAGTGAATCTAGTATCATTCCCCAAATAATCTCACGGTTTAAATTGACTATTTAATATAATCAAGATTTCCAATCTGTGATGAAATTTGAATCACTCAGGCACAGAGCGGAACATTTCCATGACATCATCTTCCTTCTGTGACAAAAGACCATGTGTGTAGTCTTAGTGGTGGGAGAGGTCCTTGGTGGCTATGGGAAATAGCAAGGAAGGACTATAGGGCCCTGGTTAAAGGTCATCAGATTTATGCTCCAACCCCAGTTCTGCTAGTTGCCAGCTGGGTGACCTTGGCTTAACCTCAACCCCAGGATCTGTCTAGGTAAGCTTGAATAATTCCCAGTGTTCAGGAGTTTGATGTAGGTATTGAAGTTAATGGGTAGTACCATGGCTTTGTACACAGTGAGCACTCAATAAATGGTAAGCATAGTACCATGCCTTTGTACACAGTAAGCACTCAATAAAAGGTAAACATTGTAGTAGTATGTCAAGTAGTCAATGAATCTGAAACATGAGAACTACTTTATAATGTAGAGTATTCAAAGATTCCATCAGGAACAGTATTACAACTTTTAGATTTTGCAATATAATTTTTCATTGTTTCTGTTGTATGAAGCTCAAACACTTTGTGATTGTGTTTGTCTGCCCCCTAGTGGTACAATGAACACACTTCAGTATAGGGTTGAAGGAAATTCTTCAGGGGCTCATTTAATGATTAGGGATGGGAAGTCTAGAGAGATACAGTGAAGGTCACAGTGTCTAAAGAGCAGGTAAGAACCTCCTTCTCAGTATTCTTCCCGTCTTCGTGTTTTTTCCCTAACCAGAAAAAGGACATATGGAGAAGAAAATGTAACTATAACGTTTACTGGATAGAAAATCATGTCTTCTTGTATTTCACCTCTTTTCAACAGTAAGGCCCTTATCTCTTTGCCATGGAGGGCTGTAATTGGTCAGAGCTTCCAGCCTTGGATCAGAGGGTCTGAACTCTACCAGCAGAAAACCAAGTCGACACTTGCTGAGCAGGGGCTGAAGACAAGGCTCACTGGTTAAGAACACTTCCAGGTCTTCCAGACTCAAGTCTGGATCAGATGGCTCACAGCTGCCTGGAACACCAGCTCCAAGGAATCATCAGCCTTGAGGGAGACACACGTACTATGTGTGTACATGTACGTAGTATATGTACTATGTACAACACAGACACAAACATAGAAATAAATGATAAATGTTTTTAGAGAAAAAGGAAAAGGAAGGAAGGAAGGAAGGAAGGAAGGAAGGAGGGAGAAGGGAAGGGAAGGGAAGGGAAAGGAAAGGAAAGGAAAGGAAAGGAAAGGAAAGGAAAGGAAAAGACATCCTGATTCAGGTGTCATTAAGCACACGCCCACAGATGCATGTACACATGGGGCATTGGCATGGGTTACAGAAAGATGAGCTAATCTGAACCCTTCTAGGTGCCTTACTTGCTGAGATGTCTTTAAGCTCCAGAGATTGGATTTTATTTGTAAAAATCAGGTTAGAAACTTTGGATTCCTAGCCCTTTCTAAAGTCGCAATGATGGTGTGGTCATAAGATTTTGGAACTTCCTGCTGGCTAGAGAGATAGCTCAGCAGTTAAGAGCACTTGCTACTCTTGCAGAGGACCAAGGTTTGATCCCAGCATAGACTCACAACCATGTGTGATTCCAGTCTCAGAGGCTCTGATGCTTTCTTCTGGCCTCCCGGGGCACTGCATGCACATGATACACAGATATACGCAGGCAAAGCACCCATACATCTATTTTCTTAAGATTCTCTAATACAATTTTTTAAGAAAAAGTTGTAAAAATAGTCAAATCTTTCTTTCTATCCCATTTTCCATCTCTTATATTTCTCTTCTTATCACAAAATGACAGAGTGACTATGGACATTTGGGGAAACCTGGCTAATGGTAGGTTTATTTAAAGATTTGTTCTTTGTGAAATGCCAGGCAGCTTTGCAGTAAATTCTGCATATTGCCAGATTTCTTTGTACCAAAATGACTTCCAGAAAATGCCTCTCCTCCAAGATGCTCTACCCACAATATCATCTTGTAAAAAGATGAGGGCAGAACCAAATGAAAAGAAAAAGTGGTACCCAGCATTTAACCAGAGGAGGAAACAGAAACAAAGACTCAACATAAACAAAACCAGAAAAAAGACAATGGAGAAACTCATAGCCTTTTAGCGAAGCAGAAGGAAGTTTAGGAAGGCTCTTCTGATCCTGCAATGCTTAGACATTTGCAGTGCTGAGCCCTAAAGCATGGAGCTGAAAGGAACACATCAAGCATCAATATTCTGTGCAGCCATGCTAAAAGGAAAAGTTAAATTACCTGTTGTCTCTTGGGATGCAGTGAATCATCAGAGCTGCAGAAAGAGATGATTGAAGGGCTCGAAGCCAAAGTATGGGGACAACGTGTAACAGTATGTTCTCACCGGCTTCAGCGCTGGCGCAGTTCAACGGCACCTTTAAACGTGTGATTGCTTGAGCTTTGAAGAAATACTATCTTTCTAAGTTTACATTCTATTTTCTAGGAGCACCAGGCTCTGCCCGTCTCGGTGCTTTCTTACTGGAGGTCTTCAAAGCAAGTAGATGCTCCCTTCCGCCTTGGACACTCTTCCCTTTTCTCCCCATGGGACGCCGTTCCCATAGAAATGTGCTGTCCTCGCTCCCACATCTCATGAAGGTGTCTGCTCAGACATCTCTGCTCTTAGGAATTCTTCCAGGAAATTCCTATATTCCTAGACTCTCATTCATTCCACCCCACCTCGCCCTTTATCCACTGTACTTCAAGCAAAAACAAGACATTCATGGGGCTCTCCCTCACCATCATCAACGCTCCTTTAGGACATCTTTTGTTCATCTGCATCACTGAGAGCAAGGCCTGGCATGTTTGGGGTCTTCAATACTCATTGGTTAAATGATAAAGAAATTCCTCCGTAATGGACGTTTTGCTTTGGCTGATTTCACTACCCCTGGTCAACAATGGCCCTAAAACATTAAACAGAAGTTTCAGGAAATAAGCAATGCCCGGATTTTAAATTGTTCCGATGGACATGATGAAGTCTCCCAAGACCCTGCTCCATCAATCCAGTCTATGAATCATCCCTCTGATGTATAAAACACATATGTGGTCATCTACGCTAAGTGGAGTAAGCCATTCTGGTAATGAGGCGCGCTGAGTAGCGTAGTGCCAATAGACGGGGCTAAGGGCTATTTGATATTTCAGATTTCCACTTAGATATCCAGAGAAAGACTATTGTGTGTTGTGTACATATGTAAAATACACACCCATATGGAGATGTTTATATATCTAACTTCTCATTTGTGCCCAAACACGCTGTAGAGTTAACAATCTGCCTGGGAGGAATCCAAAACAATAGGAGAGAACCCAGCAATCAGACATGCCTGTCATTTAAATGTCTTTGCCTACTGGGTTGACTGTTTTGCTCTGGTGTTGTGGAATTTTTGTTTTCCATTTTGACCACAGGTAATTTCCACAATTATACTTATCTTTCTCAAAGACACACTAGGTTTTTTGGGGGAAGGGGAATTCTAATAAGATTTTTTTTTAACCTGGGCAATGTTTCAAAACAAAAAGCCACTGTCTTGGCGAATATTGCCTCTCCCACAAAGAAAATCAGAAAGAAATGATTGCAGCTACATACCACCGGAATGTCGGAAGGGCATTGTGATTCCTGAGACAGCAGCCTCCATCTGAGCAGGCAGCCCTCCTATCTAAAGTCGTCCTGCCCTGCTTGCTAAACCAGAACCCCTGAAGCTCAGCGCTGGCAGCTAGAGGAAGAAGTTGCTGTACTCCAGATACTGATCATTTAAATGTCCCGTTAATCCTTCAGCCGGTGTCCTGTAGGACTCAGCGCTGGGGTGTGTGGACTTCTATCATGGATGAATTGACGGCAAAAACCTGACTTAAAAGTTACAGACCCTTGAAAGAAGAGGCAGCGACGGAGGGAGAGCTGTGGCTCTCCTGTGTCCACACCGCCACCTAGTGTTCGAAACGCAGAAAGGAACCGCAAATCGGCGGTATTCCCAAAGAAGGGGTTGAGAAATGCTGTCGCTGAAGGAAGTACTTTTTGATACTGACTTTCGAAAATTCTATCCGTCCTCTCTCATCTCAGCAGCTGAATGTGTTACAAAATAGGCGAATTCACTGCCCTTCTGCAACAAGCGGTTCAGGATGGAAGCACTAATACTCGTTTAATTTGGATTTGCAAGTAAGAAAATTGAGGCACATGAAGGAAAACTAAGTCAGAGGAAGCCTCTAAGCCTCAGATGGGGCGACTCAAGACCCCATTCTCAGCTCCCAGCCTGCTGTCATTCTGATATGATTTTATTTTTCAGAAAAATGTGCATGAGACACATTTGCGGAACAGAGTGTTCCTCATGGGTTAAAATAATAACATTGGTTGCCAGGAGCTTTTCACATGGAGGCTAGAGTATCAGAGCTCAAGCCTGGGAACCAGGGCTTACCGTAAATAACTAAGCACCTAGTTCACACGGACCAAGAGGCCGATTCCCCAACACGTGTGACCGCCCTCCAGTGCTGTTCTCTAAGCGGAGCCTTCAAAGGGCCTTAGGTTAAAAAGATGCCAGGCATTTAGCCCCACGCCTATAATTCCAGCACTATTGTAGTTTAGGCAAGAGAAGCTGAATTCCCGACAACCTGAACGACAATAGGAATCCTCTCTGAAAATAAGGAAAAAGAAAAAAAAAAGATTGTAAGATGGGAAACCACAAAATAGGGTGAAAATATGTTGTTACCTGAGATGCCTTCACTAGTTCACTTTATTTCCAGTCTGTGTTTTGCCAGAAGCACTTGTAAATCCCATTTTTAATAACGTAGTTCAATTGCTTAGTGAAAAAAAAAGCATATAATTCCTAATATGTACATTTAATGTACTCTTTGCAACCAACTATATATATATATATATACATATACATATATATAATTAAAGTAAGCTAAACATGGAAATATAAAGGGGAAAATTAAAGCAACTTTCTAACCTGCGTGTGTTTGAGTGACAGAGATATGCATGTGCCACCACACACTTGGAGAGCTTACACACTTGTGTGGGTCTTCAGAATCTGCTTTGTTTGTAACAGGGTCTTTTGTGCTGCTGGCAAGCACACACCAGGTTACATGGCTCCCAAGCTTCCTGGATTCTCCTATTTCCGCCTCTTCCCACCACAGGAGGGCTAAGATTATAGGCATAGAGGCCCCGCCACACGCAGCGATTATGTGGCTTCTAGGGATCCAAACTCTGGCCCTTTGCTACCCGCACAGCAAGTGAAAATCAGCATTTTTCCACCCAGCTAGATCTACAGCCTTTGAAACCCTTTTCAAAAGTATTAGTTGAAGATGAGAATTGTTACCTGCGAAACATTTAGTTTCCTCCTAAAAACACGTCTTAACAATGGAAACTTTATAAACATGAATTTCAAAAGGGCCTACGCTTTTTCTCAAATAGGAATTATTTTTCACACATTTTTAAATTGGTCTATACCGTACAAAGAAATGATAAGTTTACTTACTTTCATTTTAGGCTAGAAAACATAAAACAGCCCACTCATCAGGGAGCTGGATCAATAGATTTAAAATGCTTTTTGTTAGAGAATAAAAGTACAGTGACTTCAGCTATTGCCAAAGGAAATCATGAAAACAAAGCCACGGACATACATTAAGGAAAAGCATGGCTGCTTTTTATCTCCTATAAAGAGACATTCTACTCGAGTAGGATCTGATTTTCCTAAAACTAAACACCTTTGGGGATTTCTGGCTTAAATTTCATTGATGATTGTTGGGGTACATGGACCCCCAGACCCTGAACTTCCTGTGACTCCCTTGCCTGCAGGGGTAAACAACTCATGCTAGTGAGCAAAACAACTTGTTTGTCTGTGCTTGCGGCTGCTCTGAGCACGAGACCCTCAGGAGGTCCTGATGGCAGGGGCGTGGTTTCTGATGGCTTGCAGCTGAAGAATCCCGAGAGCTAGGGCGTGGCTATTGGTCAGGGAAGGCACTATATAAGCTGTCCTGGAACACAATAAAGTAGGCATTTTGGGGGAATTCAAGAATGACCCGTGTCTCTGTCTCTGTGCCTTTGTGTATTTTAATCTCTAGCCCCTTGTCGGGCTCGTGAACCATACCGTAGCACGAATAGTGTGTAGAGCAGGCATAGTGCGTTAACAAGTGGAGGCCCCCAGCGAGGTTGTGTTAAAGATGATAAACCTGCAGTAAATGAAATAACGCTAGTCAAATGGTAACTTTATTCAAAAAAAAAAACTTACTCCAAAATAATGATTCCATCTAAAGAGAGATTTGCATGGTTTTATTGTAAATTATTTTTAATAGGGAAATGTAGTGGCATTTGGATTGCATTTTAATCTGAAGATCTGAGTGTGAAACAGCCCCCACTGGTTAACCTTACAGACCAGGTTACGGTAACACACACCTTTAATCCCAGTAGTCACACTAGTTGCCATAGAAATCAGGCGATGCAAACCTTTAATCCCAGCTCCAGATAGGAATATAAAATGGGAAGAGACAGCTCACAAATACAGCCTCATTCTGAGATTCTTGGAGGCAGGATGCCATGTCAGAGTGAGGTCGAGGAAAGAGCCAGTGGCTGTTTTGGTTCTCGGATCTTCAGGTCGAACCCCAGTTTCTCTCTCTGAGTTATTGTGCTTCAAGAAAGTAATCCAGTGTTGTGTGCCTGGCCATCTAGAATGTTCTCCTTTCGGTGGGCTCAGAATGTAGTCATTTTTCTATTCATCACTGGCACATAATTTAGCAAACTGGACAAATTCGGAAGAGATGGAGCTGCCTACACTGTAAAGCAGACTTCCTGCACTAAATTATTAGCTTAGCTTTCACGTTTGTTTCTTCAGCCAGATTTTCTGTGCCTCTCCCGTCATAGTCACCGGTCGAGGACTCGCCATGGTCTTTCTGATGTGGATCTACAGCCATCTCCATCTGCACACGAATACCAAGGATGCTGCGACATAAGGAATGCTTAGGAGAGTGTGCCACATACCCGCACTTACACTTTCTATGTGACATCCCATCCAGAGAGGATTCTGCTGTCGACTTTGCACTGCACTGAGAAAACAGGATTTTTTTTCTTGGCTCTCTTCATGTGTTTCAGGGTTTTGCCTGCAAGGGGAGGCTACAGGCAGATGGCAAGACATGGCAATGGGCTTGAAGCTAAGACTAAGTGAAGGTAGTGCTGCTAACCCTGGACTTGAATCATTCCCACTCGGGCCTTGAGATGCCGCATGTTGTCCCTGCGCAGGTGACAACTGGGACTGTGAAATCAAGTATTATGTCAGTTACCCCCCCCCCCATGAGATATTCGGAAATGTTAAATTTTCATTTCAAACATGAAAACACATGTAAATCAGTGTTTTAATATTTAAACAACCATTACATACCTTCCTGAAGACGGAACATCTCACGCTTCCTTTTGTATTCTCATTTTGTATTCCACTACCAGAGCAGGTGAATTATAGTCCAGCAAAACAGACATCCCCGGGGTCAGGGAAAGGACTATTGCCCACTGAAAATCAAGTCTACTAAGATCACAGGTGCTGTTTCATTATCTTTTGGAGATGAGCAAATATTTATAAATATGACTCCATAAACACTAGTATTTATAGTGTGTGCTCACACTAATGTATTCCCATTAAAGAAACAGAGCAGGGAGGGAAATATATTAATTCGTGATTTTAACTGGCAAATATCGAAGCAGCTACAGTATGCTGAATAATATCCCCCAAGGAAGTCATCCTCCTTAGCTGTGGAGTCCATAAATACATTCCTTCCTACAGTCGAGGTACTCTGCAGGCATGACGAAGGAGCTAGGCAGAGAGGCATGTTCCCGGGTAGCAAGTAGGGCTGTTGTCACAAAGATTGCAGGGTAGGACCGAGGGGTGGAAGCTAAAGCTGACCATGGCTACAGTGTATGGGGCACACCTTCCACCATGCTTCTAATGGGACATGGACACCCCCCCCCGCCTTTGGAGGGCACCATGAAGCCTCATCAGGTAGAAAGCCCAGGACACTAGGAGCCCCTTGTAAGTACCATCCCAGAAATCACTGCTGGACCATGAGAACACACCCAGAGCTCCGGGGCTGCCCATGGTTAAGAAGAAGTGGAATCGTTATGGGAGTGATTTTAACCTGAAAATATTGCAAGGAATAGACAAAGTTATATTTGGAAACCTCCCTTTCAGAGAAAACAGGGATTCAGATAGATACCAAGTTCAGCCACAGAGGAGGGAAAGTAGTTAAACGTCCACACCTGTCCTTAATAGGGTGAAAATGTCACGAGCTATCCTATTTCGAACAGTCCTGGCATTTAGAGTCCTCAGCACACCCTGACGTCAGCTTCACGAGCCTACTTTCATCGCGTTCCTGAGACAAGGATCCAGGCGTGGTGGACACTCTAATCCTTGCCACTAACCTGAATTTCAAGCAGCCTTGGATGGGGCGTTACACATCTAAGACATCCTAAATTGTGTCGGAAGTGAGAAGAGCTTTCGGAGACTCAAGGGCTTGAACTGGAAATCCCTCAGACCAACTCGGGAGGGCCTTTCCTGGCTGCTGCTCAGCAGATTGAAGACACAAATGAGCGTCTAAGAATTGTAAGAGAAACTGTTTGAAATCGAAACCAGCAGATTAACCAGCATCTCACAGGTAGACATATAACACAGAAATCTTTTAGAGCTAATAAAGAGCTTCACCATTTTTTTAAAAAAAGATCACACAAAAATATTTCATTTTGTCATCTCAATAGGCCTCCACTGTGAAATTTTCCAGTAAATTCTATTTCTATTCTAATCGACTTTCAGTAGAAAGAAGTTGGGATAATCCTCTGCAGAAATAAATCACAAGAAATAAATATAAATACCCATAAAGTACGTAAAGGATCTGGAAAACGTAAGCATCACAGAGCTCCATCGAGTTGGAGAGGAGAATAAGACTTAACCAGGTCACCAGACCTTATGAGTTTAGACATTAATTGTGAAAGATGAATTCTCAATCCATGTTTTGCTGTCCTGAAGTGTATATAAAAATCTTGAAGATGAAATGATTTTTCACGCATTTTAGACCAAGTATTTGCAAAGTACCCAGCTCCCTCACATGAGTCAGCCTTTCTAATTGCTAAAACACATCATTTTTGACTAACGCCACCTCCACATGTGATCTTTGTCCTGTCTCCTTTTCTCTATATGTTGGTTCTTAAGAAACCCCCCTGAAATCATGGCAAGGTATTCTGAGCATTTATAAATGCCAGCTATAATAACCTGCATGGTTGATTACCCAACACCCATTCCATCATAACCTCCTCCATGAATAACATGGTGGCAGGCTGTCCCGACAGACTGCAAGGGAAGGAGTCCTGATGGGCATGCGTATAAGACCACTCTTGGCTCAAAATAAGCAAATGACTCAAGCTCTATCCAAACTGGGGTATTCTGATGAAGTGTAATGGGAAGTCCTCCTACACAGCAGAGAGAATTAGAAAAGTTGGTCTCTTTTCAATAGGCAAGGAAGTTCAAAGCTTGTCAACTTCCATAGTATCAATTAAATGATCAGAATCAGCCTACATAGTGGATAGTCAAATAGCCAGAAATGAATGAGAAGTTCTTCTACCATTATTGAACTGTTAGATAAATCAAACTTCTTGATTACTTGTCGGGTCAGGAAATTAATTTCTTTATATTCATGTAGACTCGAGCACATAAATATAACACACATGATGAATATCACTTCCTCCTGCTGCTTAAGCCCAATCATTTATTTCCAGCTAACTATAAATACTTCTACATATTTGTCTATGCTGTCCCAAACAGAATTTGTCTCCTCTCTCAATAAGAACTGCTCTCTAAATTTCCTTTTTCCTAGGCTTCTGGGTCCCAGGTGGGCCGTGTGATCTTTGCCATCTAAGAGGACAGGACACCTTTGTCTTTTATTCATTGTTTACTGTCTACCTACCATGGCATCGTTCTTTCTGGGTTTTGTTTTGTTTCCTGAGATAGGGCTTCTCTATGTAGCTCTGGCTATTCTGGAATTCACTCTGTGGACCAGGCTAGCCCGCGTCTATCTCCCAAGTGCTGGGATTAAAGGCATATATCACCACTGCTCTGCTGTGTCATTATTCTAAATACCGGTGGTGCAATCAAAACCAGAGAATCCCCTGCCCCCGAATAACTTGTGTTCTTCTAAGGTCCAAAAAGAATTAACAAATGAGAACAAAAATACAGAGTTATCACAGGTTAAAGTCATAAAGCTGCCTCAGAGAATGACCACAGTTGGTCATCAAAACTCCTATGAGATGCCATTTGGCAAAACACCCAAAGTTGGTATAAGCCAGTTGAGTTGATCTCCTCCCTTAAAAGTGCTTCTGGAAACCTTGCTGGCCCAGGACATTTTTGATCTGGTACTGGTACTTGTAAAACCATAAGACAGTATTTCTCAAAGTATTTTTAGCAGTCATGTGGCTAATTATACAGATTTATGGGATACAGGTGTAACGATATTATATATAATAGTGCAACCAGGCACTGTGATTATTTTTATCTCCTCCAAACGTCACTTCCTTGTGATGTTTCAAACTCCTCTTTTTTGTTCGCTATTAAGTATGCACTAAAATTGTTTTAAACTACAGTATACTATTGTTCTGAAGAATACGGGAAACTGCTCCTTCTCTCTCTCTTTTGATACCGTGACAAACAGACACCACTTTCCGATACATTACCCCACAGACCAGAGCTGCTCGTGTGTCCATTCCTCTGTGGAACAGACCAGACTATGCATGCAAGCTTTGGGTGGAGATACAAAAGAGAGAAAACAAGTCTGCCACTAAGGCATCTCTACCCTTAGTGACCACGGTTCTCAGCGTCTCACAAGCTGCTCTCACAGCCCTGGTCTCCTTTATGAACCGACTGAATGCAGATGTGCAGATACGCAGATATGTGCTTCAGAATTCACAAGGTTAATCTGAAAATTGCTTTTTGCCTCTCCACATGTACTTGTGCACAGATTCATTTTTAAGGCTATACTCAGGGGCAGGAATTGGACTTGTATGTGCATGCCTTTTAAACCCTCCTGCAAGGAAGGATGTAAAAGAGCTACTAAAAACAGAGTAAATCCCAACAATAACACACGCTATTAGACATGCCTCTTAACTGTACCCATCATGGAAATTCAGACAGTTCCAGTTTTGGCATTGGGGGATTAGACCTCACTCTGATATTGAGGGAGATTTCAAGAAAAATACTAAGATTAAATTCTTAAACAGAAAAAAAATAGTTTTCATGCTGCTTTCCTCATTTAGTTCCTAAGAAGGCTCACGCTTTAATGTATATACGGAGTAGAAACTTCTCTGAAAGGTCTGAGTTATATAGGTGCAAGAAATCAACTCTTCTAACTCTTCTTGCCCACTTCTGCCCTTAAATGGAGGCATAGTGTGCCCTAGATTCTTTAGAGCAGACAGAATGTTAGAGAATGCCACCCAGACATGTTTTGCATGAATCTTGATGATTCTGCAACCTTATCTTTTAAAGTCACTTGTCCACAGACTACATGCAACCCACACAGAAGACAAAGAAATCCGACCTCTATGAGCCAGTCATGTAACTCAGAAATTGTCCAAACATACACACACACACACACACACACAAAAAAAAAAAAAAAAACCAGGGAGGGAGGGAGGTGGGGGAAGGAGGGAGGGAAGGAGGAAACAAGTGTTATTGAGAATGTGGGTGAAAGGGAACTATTATGTTCTTCTGCACTGTCGGTTGAGATGCAAATTAGTCAGCCACTAGGGAAATCAGTATGGAAGTTCCTTAGAGAACTGTGAATAGACCTATACCACGGCACTCAACTGGTCCACTCCTGAGTTTATATCCAAAAGACATTCTAAGAAGATTCTTGCACATCGATTTTTATTGTAAGTGTGTTCAGAATGGCCAAGTTACAGAATCAGCCTAGGTATCCACCAACCAATGAATCCACAAAGAAAATGTGGCATACATACACAATGCAGTTTTATTTGACGCTAATGAAAAATAAACTAACATCATCTTAAGATAACGAACACAGGGGAAACTTAGATGGCAAACACGCTTGCTGCCAAACCTGATTATCTGAGTCTGATTCCTGGAGCCTACATGGTGGAAGGAGAGAACCAGCTCCTGCGTGTGGTCCTCTGATCACACACACTGTGGCACACTCTCTCCTCCTCCCCCCTCTCTCACACACACACACTAAATGTAAAAGAAGATAGCTATAAATGGAAACCATCCTAGTAAAATAAAATAACTCAAGGCCACATGTTTTCTCTCATTTGTGGGTGCTATATTTTATATACAAGCAAAATCATTATGGATGGCATGAACGTAGAGGTTCTTCTGTCTGGGGAAAGGAGGGGATATTGGAGGGTGAACACAGCCAAAGTATGTGATGTACCCTAATAAAAACACCTTCATGAAACCAACGGATATTTATAATAAATAAACTCCAATAAAAAAGAAAAGAAACCGAGGCCTAGGAGGTGTCATTAGCAGTAGAATGTTTGAGTGGCATACCTGAAGAAGAGGAGAGAAGAAATGATTTTAAGAACATGGGAGCACACAGTGGTAGCTAAGGATGCAGGATAAACATCTGTGTGCAGAATGAGTTCAAGGGCCGCTTTTCTTCACTGGGGTTTGGAGCTGGCTGCAAGCTAGATTCTAATGCTATGGAGCATTTGGAAAATTTTCCTGAATAGGTACATATTACTTTAATAACTGGAAATAAAAATAATTGCTCAGCAACAAAAAATAACCTCTGGAACTAATTTTTAATTTTCTCTCATATTAATACTTAACTACCTATTTAAGCCTTTTCTGATGTACCACCTCTCATTTTATTTCCATTTTTACAAAGAATCCAAGTGTCCTTATATTTTTCACAAATCACACTAACGTTTTAAATTGCTTATTTTTCATCTAGATTTCTTTTAAAAAGTACTACTTTTGCTCTAGATACTTCCAAACTCTCTAGAGGACAAAAATAATGATTTTTAAAATCTGACCCAACAGTTCACAACTTACATTACCATAAAAAAAACATTCAAACTTATATAATTATCTGAAATAAAATTTATGATTGAAATTAAACTTTTTCTGTAGAATCATCATGGCTGTAGAAATAGTTGAACAGAAATACAAATACCAAAATATGTCAAACTATTCACACTATAGATAGATGATAGATAGATAGATAGATAGATGCAATTTATGATGTCAATTGCACCTTAGTAAAGATACATAAAATGAGATATCAAGAAGGTCTACATATTGAACTATATAGCTCAAGCACTGGAAAGGGGAACTGAGCACCAACACAGGAGGCAAGAGTTCTTGTTGCTCTTTTAGAACCCGAATTCAGCCCCCAAGACCCACGCTGGATATCCCACACCCTCCTCTGGGCTCCACAGACACCCATATGCCTGTGATAAACACATACGTGGTGGGGGGGGAGGATGGGGGGAGAGAGGGAGGGAGAGGGAGAGAGGGAGAGTAAGAGGGAGAGAGAGAGGGAGGGGGAGTGAGAGGGAGAGAGAGGGAGGGAGAGAGAGAAAAGAAGAAAGGTGGCACATATTTTTTACTTTTAAAAAAAGGACTACAAGAGACCCAAACTCATTAAATAAGTAAATTAATAATTCAATAAATAATTTTTTTCAAAAAAAAAAAGAGCCACTCCTTAAACGCATCACCAATTTTATTTACAAAGGCAACCGAACAGAAAAGCTCACTAGTTTCTTGAAAAACTTCCTGGTGCAAACCATGGTTATTTTTCATTACTGGAAATGAACAGCTTCCTATTCTATTTGCTCAGCAACCACAGTCCTTGTAAGGAAAATAGAATGCCTTCTTCAAGCAAATAAAATATTTCAGGAACAAAATTATTTCTCAATTGGATTATTTCTGTGTAAAGAAAGCCACAAAAAGCAAATTTATGGGTGGATTTAAATGAAAATTTTTCCTATAGTTTCACATTAACTTAGAATACATTACAATAAACAGTAAACAATTACATATTTATATTAACTATTTCAAATAGTGTTTCAGAACTTAAAAAAAAATAAAATACCCTCTTCAAAACACCAATAAAGGGTCAAACTAGATCAGCATCGGCCTCAAAAGTATTTTTTTTTTAAGTTCTTGGGGTTTTTCCACTTGTGCTTTTAGGATACTGAGTTCAAAGGCAAATACTGCACTTCCCCCCACACAGACAAAATTACCATCTTATAAATAAAGAGCAAAAATACAAGTCCTACCAACACTACAGTGTTCCTATGTCCTAATGAGGGAAAGGTTCTTCTGTTTTTAAAAAAAAAAGGGGGGGGGGACAAGACATATTTATAGTTCTGCATCAGTGGCAACCGCCTCTTCTTCTATCTGCAACAGTGCTTTCGAATGGAGGCTTACATCACATGGCGGTTGGCCGTCCAGCTGATCAGGCAGGGAGAGAAGAGAGAAAGGTGCTCAGACTCAAAAGCATATAAATATCAGCACATGGGATACATAGCAGTTGTCACTCAGAGGGGCCCAATGAGGTAGAAAGAGTTGCCTGTCACTCCGTCTTAGGATAAAAGTAGGCAGAATGCAGCCTCTTGGGGCTAGAACTCTTTATTTGCAAAAGAGAGTAAAAACTAGCTGTTGAGTCAGAAAACAAAAGGCCTGCAACTCTCTATTATTTGTACTGAAGGAGAGAAAAGGCGTGGGCAATAGCTCCAAAAATCAGTGATATTTGGCTTTGGATTTAAAAGAGAAAAAATGCACACACATACACACCACCACCCCAGATCCCATGCCCAGCCTTGATATTCTCCCAACTTCAGGATCAATATCCAAGAGAGGCCTGGACAGCCAGCAGATAAGGCTCAGAAGCCATTGACAGATAAAAGAGAGTTGATCAGTTCAAATCATTTCCAAACACGCTTCATATAAGGGGCCATATAAATACCTCCGAGTTCAAAAGCAATAGGTTTGTAGGTACCACTTGTAACACCCTTTCACAAGGAAGAAACATGTTACCAGCGTCAAGGTTCAAAATGATATACAGCAGTAACTATTGTCTTGCTGAAGCTATAACAATACACAACCAAGTTATGCTACCCTATACTTCACAAGGCTCGAACACATACTTAGAAAGGAAGTAGCATTTAAATTGTTTTTAAATTCAATAATATTGAAACTCCTTATAAACAGAATTGAGGCTCTCTTCTTCAAAAAATATATGTATGGATATATGGCTACATATTATCATAAAGCAGAAAGTGATACTCAGGTTCAATCATTTTCTGATGGAGGAAGGTCATTGGTTAAATAAAAAGAAACTGCTTGGCCCTCATTGGTTAGAAGATAGGTGGGAGGAGTAAACAGAACAGAACGCTGGGAGGAAGAGGAAGTGAGCTCAGACTCCACAGCTCTCCTCTCGGGAGCAGACGCCTCAGAGAGACGCCATGCTCCGCTCTCCCGGGCAGACGCGATTCAGCTCCGACCCAGGATGGACCTAGAATCTTCCCGGTAAGACCGGTGCTCACAGATTATTAGAGATGGGTTGATCAGGATATCAGAATTAGCCAGTAAGGGCTAGAGCTAAAGGGCCAAGCAGTGTTTAAATGAATACAATTTGTGTGTTGTTATTTCGGGCATAAGCTAGCCAGGCAGCCGGGGTGCTGGGGACGCAGCCCCGCCGCTCTTATCCCTACAATTTTCAGAGTTGATTATAAGTCACATAATAAGCTCTCATCATCAGATAATGGAAATGAGCTGATGAGAGATGAAGCCTTAATCAGAAAGCAGACTTGTCTTAATCCCTATTCTGAGCCCAGGAGTCATTATAAGTTCCTTTTGGATCTTTGCAAACCAGAGACAATGTTCTGATTTCTGGGTACAAGCCCCTTCAGTTCCTCCAACCCACAATCTCCTTCTAGGTGGTTGGGATTCACTACATCCCTTCTATGAATGGGACAGACTATGACCCCTAAGACCCACGATCCTATGGTAATGAACCTGAGGAAGAAGTGGCTGCAGGCTCAGGAAAAGGCATAGGAACCCGTGGTCTCCTCAAAAGACAAGAAATTTTCTCTCTGATTTGCTCTCTTACATTTGAATCGGAGATAGCAGTCATTGCAGTAAAGTTGGTTGCTTCGGATTCTGACTTCAGCTCCTGAGGAGGAACCTCCGAGGTCACGTTCGCAGGAGACACACTGACAGACCAAAGAGAATGTAAAATTAGACAAGCCCAGAAAGCCTGGCGTACTCTCAGACGAGAGATACATGGGGTGAAGAGACAGAGAGAAATGTGGCGAGAGGAATATAAAAGGCAGCTCCTCAACCCATGGGTGTATTATAACAAAGGATAGGGAAGGCCAAAACACAATTAGTGGATTAGAATCAAGCTTTCCAGATTAGACACTAAGAATTCATAAAGAAAAATTTAAGAACCAAGATGATCATTTGACATATACTGGAGGTGGAGAAATAAAGAAACAATTTGCTGATTGGCTTAAAGAAATTTAGTCTTCATTACTCCAAAGAAATAAAGGATAACTCACCACCATGTAAGAACAAGGGAAAAATAGAATTAGGGTTTCTGACATTCTAGTTTAGAGTGAGCTGCTCCAAGTGTCCGTGGAGCACTAAATGAGCAAGCATTCACGGGGTGCCTTGTGTCAAGGTTAGGGTGTTCTCTGTCTCTTTCCTCTTCTCTCTCTCTCTTTCTCTCTGTGTGTGTGTGTGTGTATGCACGTGCGCGCACGCAAACATTATTTTGACTCATTCTGCTCTACATGGATTTATATATACAAATTCATACGCTTATGCTTAAGCAAGCTGTTAACTTTGGAACTCCAGTATCAAAACTAGGGAGCCTCTCTATTTCTATGGCCCAATGAAAGTTCAAGAATTAAACTGATGCGTTCATCAGCAGATACTGTTAAACCAAGAGTTACAGCCTGAACCCTTCCCTGTATATAGGAACACTATCAGGTCTAAGCAGGCTATGCAACTGTAAAAATATTTACCAGTGGCTTTCCTTCCAGACACTATTAAAAGCTATTCATTAAACACTGATAACTGTATGTCTCTATGCTAATAACACTGGTAAATTAAATTTGAAGTCTACCCATGGCAGCATGCTAGAGAACATACTATGTACCATTAATTTTATTTATAGGATCCTAAGCAGATTAGAGCTACAAAAAGCACAGGACTTGCAGACTGACTTTTATAAGAAGATTCAGGTTTGACAACCAAGTAGTAGCAAGCAATTTGTGACTCCTGCAGCAGCACAGACCAACAAATAACAGCGCCAAGCTTATTAGTGGCACAACCACAACCCAGCGGCTCACAGAAGCCATGCGCTCTCCAAGCAAAGCACCGCGGTCGGCAAGCTCTTCGTCTCACGCTCACCTTAAAACAATGTAAATGATAACAAAGACCCAGGGTCTCGATGATCATAGCGGCTCCTTTGCCCAGAATGTTATTACAGTAGGAACACACACGCTTCCCACTCACTGACCTAGACGTGGAACAAGAATGGAATGGAGGCTTTCACCTCTGCTTGACAAGGTTGGCATTTAAAGTCACACTGTCGTTGGCAGAAATGGTAACAGCTGAAGAAAGGCTCTTTGTATCTGTGGGAGCAAGACTTTGAGCAGCCAACTAAATAAAGCTTGTCTTCATTATACCTTCAACTGTCATGAAGGCTCTAGGGACCTTGAAGCCTGTTTACCTAAAGGAACAATTTCAATATGACTGGTCCATTTGGGACTTTGTACCCATTCCCCTGAGACCACTTATGGACCCATCAGTATCTCCAATATGCTACATCTTCTTGCTAATTCAGTTGCCTTATATATGAAATTCCACTCTCAGGTCCATCCAGATTCTGTAATTTGCCTCCTCAACTTTACTTTTTACCCTCCTTTTCAATTTTCTGGTTAGAAACAGGGACACTTTCTTGAGTGTACTTCTGTTGAGAATGAAGTCATCATAGCTCAAGCACTGCCGATGAGTCAGGGATGGAGATTCCTTCCCACTTCACTTTCAGACCTAAAAGGACTGGTCTCTCCTAGTGCTAAAGAGACATCACCTTCAGCCTTACTTTCTCATCCCTGCAGAAGGAGTAAAACACCACAAGACCACTGGGAGTGCAGGGAGTGATGGTTATTGAGAGGCAGGTGTGGCGAGAACAATCTGCTGGCCAAAGACTCTCCCTGGACAGAGAAGCCCAAGACCTGTCCCCTAGCTCTCCCCTGCCCTGTTCTATTCACATATGGGGCTACAGAGGGAGAATAAGTGAATGGTGGATCCTCTCTTTCTGAAAACTCCATCTATCACCAAAAAAACTTGGCCACAATGCCTCCTGGCCCCTTTTCCTTTAATTCAACTCTCTAACATATTTTCTAGATTTTGATAATTATACACTATTTTGAAATGAGATATTTATTCTTATCTAAGTCTATTAACAGTTTAAAATATCCAAATAGCAATGAATTTCTACCTTAATCATTATATTTGTGATGGAATTTAAAACTCCCTTGGGATGACAACAGAGGACTGGCTCATGGGGACACTGTGATGATCTAAAAACACAACCCACATTGACATCAGGGCTTCACCCAATGACCTGGGCCAAGGGGCCATTCAAGTTACTCCCTAACTTTCACCCCCTCCCCAGAACAGATGAACTGCGGAAGTCAAGTAATGAGGACTGAGCAAAGTGGTAGCAGATGGGGTCACAGATGAAGCGACCCAAGACTCTGAAAGCAAGATCAAACCTACAGGATGATTTTTTTAAAATCCAGCTTGTTCAAACGGCCCAGGCTATGAAGCCTATTTATCACAACCCATTCCAATGAGTTTCTATTAGAGTGCCATTAAAAGTCAGACACTTCATAGCACTGATTGTACTCATAAATATGAAAGCATTTGTGAGCCACTGTGTCCTTTGTGGATGCCACAGGGTGATCTATTCAGAGAAATCTTCCAGCTGAGACACTGACCAAAAGCACAGGCAACAGAGAGCCTGGCGACATGCAGACATGTTGAAAGTCTCCAGTGCCTTTCCCAGACATCGGTAGACACTAGGCAGGCAGCAGACAGAGGCAGAAGAAAGTCTTCTCAATGGCTTTGATACAAGAACACCAAATTCATGCACTCAGTTTTTCTTCTTCACTGGATAATTTAGGGAACATTTCAACGAAGAAACAGACGTGAAATTAAGACTAGGGGTCAACAGAAAGGGCCTCACCTGTTGCGGAGTTGAGAGCCCGACTGTGAAATGGAAGGGGAACAGCTGCGTGGGGTAGGAGACCCTGGGGGGGCAGGGCCTGGGATGATGGTCTTCACAGGGCCAGCTGGAGGTGGTACCGCAGAGGATGGGTTCCTCATGTAGGCACGGTTTGATGTGGACAACAGCTGTGGAGGCGGGCGACTGAAGTCTTGGACGGAGGAGGAGGCATAGACTCCTGCAGGTTGGCTGTGCCATGGGGACTGCCTCCAGGAACTGGGCCGCTGGGAGTCCAGGTTGTCCAGGGACTCCCCTCTGAAACACGGGAAGAAGTCATAGGGGTAACATGAGCCACTCAACTGGAGATCATCCGTCGGATGTAATGTACCATTATGGTCAATATAAGACCCATTTTACGTATTTCCTAAACTGTAAGTCATCTGAATCCAGTTACATATATGATTACTTTTAATAATAAAACTGTTCTGCATCAGAGGTACTGTGCCAGTTCATTCTTCAATAACTTTCTTTGGCATGGTGCTTAGACCAAAGACCAAGTATCAAACTGGCAAGAAAATTATCATTTAAATAAAAGTGAATGCTAGAAAGGTAACCAGTCATCCCTTAAATCTTGAACAGTGTAGACATATAAACCTCATTCCTTCAAAATTCAATCACAAAATGAATTTTAGGTACATAATAAGTATTAAGCTAGACATTTCCACAGAAATATTCAATCTTCACAGAACCATAGAAGGTTGTTTTTAATCTCATAGAAGTTTCTTTGCTCAAACTAGGAGTGTGTGGGTCAGGCTCTGGCTGACTGCCCTGCAACCCAGGCCTGCCTCCCAGGCCTTCTCAGCAATGGTATTGTCAAGTTTAGAGGATACAGATATAGACAGAGATACACACACAGATAAAGTTCCTAAGATTCAATCCTGCATTTTAAAACACCTACTTGTATATTAAAATAATTAATTCTCTATCTGAAACATGTTACAAATAAATTTCCCCAGCTCAGCAGTCAGATAGAACACTGGCAGAGTAGCTGCAGTATAATTTGCCAAGATAGGTCTCCTAGCATGCCCACCCACTCACTCCAACTTGTACCTGCAGTTTTACCATCTTAAATGTTACAGAATTCGGTTTGCACAGTTGTTATGAACCTAATTACCATGATTGCAACCTAGCTGTTAATCTGATTATGAACATAAGTACATTTCCTTCTCTTCAAGCTTAACACACAAAAAAGGAATCAAATTCATATTTAGTTATCTGAATCCCATTTCCAAATTCCACATCCAGACTTAGAAGCTATTCATGATGTGATCTTGTCCTGCTGGCTTCCCTGTCTCACTCAACCAGTTTCTTTACATACACACACACACACACACACACACATATATATATCAGAGTAACTGAGTCTACTTCAAAACATTGTCCCCAGTTTAAATGAGATGGTTCAGACACAAGAACTGACTGCATCTGATGATAGTTCACTGCCCCCCAAAAAGAGGAAAGCCTAGAACTGAGACATTTGCTTCCCAGCAAAGATCGCGAATATCTCCTACCTTCTCATGAGCCCAGGCAGGCAGATGGGCTCTTTGTTCACACTTGCACTGCGCTGTCGGATCCAGCTGTTGTCAGTATGGAGAGACGTCCTCTTCCTCATTTCCTGCAGGATTTGCTGTCTCTCCAACTCTGCTTCTGAGGGGCCCTGATCCTTCCTGGAGCTCCTTTGAGAAAAGCTAGTAGTCCCGATTCGGTCAGAATATTTGCTGCTTCCTAGATGAAAAACATACCAAAAGCTTCAATATAAGTACACGAGAAATGATAGTAGATCAGCCTCCAAAGAGAGGGCAACTTCAAACCCAGCACTCTGCATGGGGGCTGACGGCATCCAGATCCAGCTGGGGGACAAGTGTGGGAAACAGACAGCTATTAGCTGCCTCCTATTACTGGAAATTCTAGTTCAACATGCAGAGGCATCCATGAGGTGCTGTAAGATTATTCAGCCTGGTGAACAATAGAAAATGATTGTTCATAATATTACCAAATCTGTTTGTACTCTGAGATATTTATAAACTGTAATATAACTGTTAAGTTTATTAGTAGTAATTAAGTCAGCTTGCACCCCCAAGGTTTGCTGACTAATTCCTATTTGTGGAAAACACATACAATTATTGGTTTAGATTAGAAATTTTTAACTAAGGAATTTTTTTCTCTGAATTCATTGTTATTGCCACACATTCAGAGTATCTGGCTTGTCTTATCTCTTTCAAGTAAGCAATGAGCCAGAGGCCACAGAAGTGTGTTGTTATTGCTGTTTAGTACACACCTACATGTGGTATATTAAAAACAATATCCATGTGCTAGTTTAAAATAAAACTTTCTTCATATTAAGAGTATGTTGATGGTATAACCAAATCATCCCATCAAATATGTAATAATTTCTTAGTATCTGCTAATTCAAGGAGGTGTGGTGGGCGCAGGGAAGAAAGCACACACTACCAGCTATCCAGGTGGTACACAAAACAGAAGAGTGAGCAACTGTTTCAGGCCATCCCAGGTGTGCACCAACAACCGTGTGCTAATTCAAGGCTGGCACAGGGAAGAAAGCTATCCAGGTGGGACCCAAACACAAGAGTGAGCAGGCGTTTGAGACTGTCGCAGGTGTGCGCCAACAACCAGGTTTCACTCAGGACAGAGTACAAACGCCACAGACTAAAGGTATGTCACACAAGACAACTGTACTTAATCTGTAATTTTAACAATAGCTAGGGGCCAAATTCAAGGGGAAAGAGCTGGAAAACCCAAATCGGAAAGATCCAAAGAGCAGACAGGCCACATTAGAAGTATCTGTTGAGCAGAGACATAAGAGAGAGGACAATTGTTTAGAGTAGTGTTTCCTGAAGGGAAAGATGGGTCCAAAATGCTAGCAAGTCAAATAGCACCATGACTGAAGATCCTACTTACTCAATGATACTGCCACCTATCCCAATGAAAACTTAATTCTATGAGCTTTGACCAGAGATACACATCAGCTGCTACCAGACCCAAGACAAACATAAAAGACAATGTTTTTCTTATAATGAGCTTTAAATTTTTAAAAAAAAAATTTCTCAGTAGTTTAATGATAATATGTGAAATGCAAACTACTACTTATTCATATTAAAAACAGAAATAGCTGGTATCAGAGATTTGAATTACCTTGGAGGTCAGTGATGGGGCCAAATCTTGTCTGTCCATCTCGATCCCTACCTGAACATTTCTACATGTGCATAACTGACCAATAGCTTGTTTATGCAAACCCTGTATGTATGATGAAATTGCTTAGGGCTTTTTTTTTTACTTATGCAATTTCAGTTATCTGAGGCTAACCATAACCATATTTTATATCAAGTTCTGAGTTCCAAATGATTTTCATGAAGGGAAAAAATCCCTATCACTGGGTTTTCAGACCTTTTTCCATTTGCATAAATGACTTCACATTTATCCATAATTCTTATGTCCTCAGTATTATTTCCTAGCCACATTCTTTAACTGCAAGATAAAATCTACTATGCAAAGTGTGTCAACATTTTCTTTGCAAATTTCCCACATATTCCTTAGTTATTGAAATGCCCCGGTA
Source organism: Microtus oregoni (assembly GCF_018167655.1). Taxonomy (NCBI): domain Eukaryota; kingdom Metazoa; phylum Chordata; class Mammalia; order Rodentia; family Cricetidae; genus Microtus; species Microtus oregoni. Next base: position 35,565,104 of record NW_024543060.1, on the reverse strand, counting down.
TGGTACTCACTCCATTATAAAGAAAGCCAAATAAATAAAAGGTAGTTTTTATTACAGATATGCAAAATAGCATGTTGCCCATATAATAATAGTGAATCTAAAGTTTCTGGCACTTAAAGAAACTAATGATAGTATATGACCACTCAAATATGTAATGTGCTTTTAAATAAAAGTTCGAATGCAAAAATCACACTTACCATTTTTCTCTGTGGGGGTATCATTTAGTTCTGTAGTAGATCTTGACTTGCTCCTAAAACAGAATATATTAAATATGTGTTATTAACATTTTTATTTTATTCCAGAAAATACAGCTTTGTTTGTTTTTCAAGACAAGTCTTCTCTGTTTAGTCCACCTGGAACTTTTTCTATATACTGGTGCTGACCTCAAACACAGAAATTCACCTGCCTCTGTCTCCCAAGTGCTGGGATTAAAGGCATACACCACTACACCTGGAAAAAAATGTTTTTTTAAGCAGGTATTTATTTCCTATATCTTTTGGGAGATGAGTTTATTTTTGAACCAAGGAACATTTCATATTATGCAAACTAGCAGAAAACAATAATTGCTGGAAATACACAAAATATGGGACCCTCTCTCCTTCCTAAGATGATAGAGACTGCTCTGCCCATGCTGACTCCTGCACCAGCCACCAGCTCACTCAGAGTCAGTCTATGCTGTGCCCTCCACACTGCCTGGCATCAGGATGTGAAGATCTATGGCACCGGGAGTCCACAGATCATTCACCCATTTGCCAAATGCTATCCTGGCATTCCAAACAGGTAGCAAGGCCTTCTGACTCTGCAGGCACCTCTGAAAATGCCATCTTCATAGCTATAAAAGGGCACAGGCTCATCTCCTCATTCTACTAATTAGCCCAGCATCAGAAATAGTAGCAATACTATACACAGATGTGCATATGTATATATAGTGTATATCTGCACCCTGTGTAATAACCTATAATGCAGGATAAGGTACTATTACTGGCAGACAGCTACATCTGTCAGGGCATGCCTATATTTACAAAGAAAAAAAAACACTTGCCCCTGGATGTTAGGCTGCACTCCCCAATGCCTATAAAGTATATACTACATAATATATATAGTATTTATATATTATATATAGCACTACCTATAGTATTCTACATTGTATAATATAATATATAGTATATACTCCTCAATTATATAAATCCACTCATAGATTTTTAAAAAATAGATGCAGAGTAAGCTGGCCTTGAACTTACAGAGATACCATGACTCTGCCTCCTCAATGCTGGAATCATAATTCAGACCTTGTGTTATATTTCTTAGTTAGCTTTTTACTACCTGTATTCAAGGCAGATGAGCAATGCATGAAGATTAACGTCAGAAAGTTTATATATTGGTAATTCCTAGCTTGTCTCATCTTGGGTCTCTTAGCCAAACATCAACCTATGTAAGTTTCTGTTTCTTCACAAATAAAAAGAAAATAGGGCTAAATATATCTTCTCATAGAGTTGTACTGAGAAAGTCTGCAAAGTGAATAAAATGATGAGCAAGTGAGGGACATTTTAATGGTCTCTAGTTTTTCTGGGGGACTCGCCGTCATCAGCTCATTTATCAGGAGATTTTTCTCCAGCTCTGTAGGTACACTTTTACCTAGTTATTCCTGTTCGTCCTTTTTTCTGGTCTGAACCCCTTCACTCACCCTGGTTGCCAGTAAATGTGCCTCTTTCCTTAGATCCAATAAAGAAGACAAGTATCCTACAGGAATTATTTCAGCTCTGCAAGCAGAAGCTAATGAACCTACAGACTAGATATTTATAGACACACCGTTCAAAAGTCCTTAGTGATTTTAAAACAGCAAAGTGATTTTGTTTAATTACCTGAAAATATTAAAGCTTGATGCTTTAGGAAACTTTAAACGCATGCTCCTTATACCTTTTCTGTTAGCCGAAAACCTGTTTTCTTTTCAAACCCTGCTGGTGGTTCCCATTGTACTATCTAAGAGAATGGCCACAATTCTCATCAGATGCACTAAAAACATTATCATTTTTAGGTAATTGAGCCACTCCTCATGCCTTTTTAAAACAAACAGTCTCCTGGATAAGGCGACACACATATGTAGTACCAAGAGGTGGGAAGAACGCTAGCCAGGTATATAGTGAGCACCAGGCAAGCTTGTGGTGCCTATTGAGACCATATCTCAAAAATTTACTTTAAACATTGTTCTGAGTGACCAAAACGGAACAATTTTTGTCTATTTACCATCTAAAATGACTCCTTAACACAAGGCAGAAGGGCAATACAGCTTTTATTTCTCTGTTGTTTTTTTTTTTTGAGACAAAGTTTTGCTTTGTAGCCTAGGCTGGCCTTGAGCTTATTATGTTGTTTAGGTTAGCCTTGAACTCACATTGATCCTTCTATCTCAGCCACCTGAGGGCTAAGATTACAAACGTATGTCACCTACACATGACTCTAGCTTGAAGCAGCTTTTGACTTTAGTTTGAACAATAGCTTAGTTCTCAGGTGTCTTGGAAACCATCTTTCCTTATTTCTATTTCTTCTCTGTCCATCCACCATGAATATAAGATTTCACCAGCTTATAGTAGCTCTCATTTCCCCAGATACTTCCACCAACTCCCAAAGCAGAGCTCTCTGGTTAACTAGCAGCAGATGGGTGACTAGAGCCCAAACAACCAACAACTCCAAATGAGCTCAACACAAAATGCTAAGCCACAAAATCATAAGCTAAGTTTAAAGGTAATGGTTACACAGCAAAAACTAACTGATACAAAGGACAATCTTCGAGTTGTTTTGTTTCTTCTGTTTTGCTCCACAAGACAAAAGGACAAAGGGCTAGAGTGGCTCTACAGATCACCTAGGTGAGCTGAGGAACATCCATCTGAAGGCAACTGGGATCAACCAAGTAAAACACAGTAGTCCACACACCTGTCCGTAGAAAACATCCCTGAAGATTCCTCCTCTCTCTTTGGTATATCGTAGGAATCAATAGGCCTAAAAAGTAAGGATTTTTTTTTTTATTAAAATACCAGAATTTAAGACACTCCCTGACTTTAGGAATATCAAAATAGTATTCTGGTCTTTTATGCAAATTGTTTGTGGTTTTAGAGCTAAACAGGCATTTCAATCAGTTGCTACTGAGAACAGACCTATGTGCATTTGCTGACCACATGCCCAGTTATGCATTCTCTGTATAAGTATACACTGTGGTAGGTGGGAACTCCATGCCCTGGTCATGATCTAGGGCTACAGAAATTGCTTTTTTAAATTGTAGCTCTGAACCACATCTTCTTGGGGTAGGCAGGCCAAGAGGACAACAATGCAGACTAGTGTGGCGTACACAGAAATGATGGGAAGGCAGAACTGGGTATTCTGGAAAGGCTAAGCTGGTGATGGCAGGGTAGACGTTTAAATCAGATGAGTGGGCCACATGTGTGCGGTGGCAGTCATTTCCAGAGGTAACAGAAAACATTAGTGTTGTAATATGTACGGAAGCCTTGAAAGAGCTGAGGGAATTAAAGTGGCAGATGCTGTCTGTGGTGGGATTTCCTTCTGTAGGCTGTGAATATGTTTTACTACCATTAGTTAATAAAGAAGCTGCTTTGGCCTATGGCAGGGTAGACTATAGCAAGGCAGGAAATCCAAGCAGAGCTAGAGGAGGAAAGAAGATGGAGTAAGGCAGATACCATGGAGCCACCCAAGAAGCAAGAGGTAACAAACCATGAGCCTTGTGGTAAAATATACAAAGAAATGGGTTCATTTAAGATGTAAGAGTTAGTTTATAAGAAGCCTGAGCTAATAGGCCAAACAGTGTTGTATTGATATAGATTCTGTGTGATTATTCAGGTCTGGGCAGCCAGGAGTAAAAGAGCAATCTCCGTTTACAGAAGTTTTGTGGTTTAAAGGCTCTTTGGGACGGGTTGGTTAAGCTGTGCAAAGTAAGGATGGCAGAGAAGGGAATGCATACTGGGTAGGCAAAACAAACCCATGACTATTGAAATTCCTTGATACCCGCTTCAGCTATGGGGACAGACCTCCGGTATTGGTAGATCTTGACGGAAGTTTCTCGCTCCCTCTCTGCATGGTACTTCTGCATTTCAGCTTGTTTTCGCGCTTGAGCCTCTGCCTGGGCCTGGGCCTCTGCTCGGGCCTTGGCTTCTGCCTCAGCCTGCGCCTGCGCCTCAGCCTCCCGCTGCTTTTGAAGCTCTTCTTCCTGAGCTTCTTCCTTCTGTTTCTTCTCCTGCTCAAGCATGAGCTGCTCCTGCAGTTTCCGACTTTTGTCCTCACGAACAGCATCCTCTTCCAGCTGCCCTCTCTCCTCCTCCCCTGCTCGGGTTCCTTCCCGGTCCGAAGACTTGGACCCTTCACTCCAGGTGGATTCCCAAGTGGCAGTCACAGGCTCCCGTGTAGTCAGAGAAATGCTGTTGGATCTTAGGACCATCAGCTCCTAGGTAGCCATTAAAAATCAATCAATCAATCAATCAAACACAGCACCATCTGTGTCTCTGTCATTTCACACAGATTCAACTGTGGATGAAAATAATGGTAAGCAGCCCAGAATTCCAAGAAGATAGTTACAGCTCTTTTTTTTTTTTTTTCTTTTTAAGCCACATAAGTAACTGAAGTCTAAGGGCAGAAAGATTACTTGAAGCTGAAGTTCTAGGGAAATTTACTTGAGGATACATTAGAAAAACTACGAGAGAATTTAAAAGATCAAAGTAAATTTCTAACACACAAGAATTCAATGTATTTTCCAAAGAGCTACAGAGGTGTGTGTCTAGGAAAATGGGGTGTGGTGTTCCTTGCCTAGGTTCTCCAAAACGGTACAGAGAAGGAAGGGAACAAGGCATGCTTCGTGCTACCTCATCCAAGTACTTGGAATTCTCTCTCTCGGCCTCTTGTTGTGCCCTCTGCCACTCTTCCCTCAGCTTTTCTTGCTCACGTTGGTATTTTTCCTAGGGGGGAATATGGAATAATAATTAATCAAGGTTGCCTTTTCATGGTATTTAAGCAGGATATTTTCCATTAACAATTTTGCTAGCTCTAAACTTCCAGATCAAACTTTCATGTGACCAATTAGAATTTAGTCTGAAGAAAAAAAAAAGTCTTATATTAAGCTAAAATTAAGCAGATGTTTAGATGTCAGAAATTTGAGGCACATGGAACAAAACCTATACCCAAGCTGTGTTGTTGATGTTACTCATCAAGGCCTCCACAGCTAGGGTAAGGAAGGCTGATGGCCAAACAGACCTCATCTACCACTGGCAGGGACAAGCCTCACAGTCTGGGCCTCTCATGTCTCCAAAGTGTCTGTATGGGTTAATGTCCGATAGTTTATATAATCATCAAAATGGGAAAGTAAGTGCTTAATGCAAGATATGAGTACAATATGCAAAAAGGTTTGGGGTTTGCTAGTGATAAGGATGCCGGTTTGGTTCTGCCTTTTTGCAAGCTTGCTTCCCAACACTGCTTGGCACTGGCCAGAAGGCAGCACTGAAGCTAAGCCCTCTATTCACCCAGGATATGTGGTACTACCTGGAGTAGGCGGTCCTGCTCCTTCTGCCACCTCTCCTGTCGTTTTCGCTCCTCCTCTTGATCCCATGCCCAGCGACTTGGGGCATTGAGGGTTGGAACTGGAACCTAACCAGTTTGCGACACAAGAGATGTAAACACAGAACAACTTACATTCCTTAAGCCATCTACTGAAACCCTCAATCTACTGAAACTCATCAATCATTCATCTCCTGTTGGCTTAAACCATCACAGGGATGATGTGGACTCACATTTCAACGTCAACCTCTTTAGCTTAGCATATCACAACCCCACCAACCTTTACGTATCTTAAAACAATGCAGGATATATTACTGTGGAGAAACCCAGTCCCACCAAGCTTCCCTTATGTATTCCCAACTACAAAAGTCTAGTACTCACATCAGGACCCGCAGAATCGGAGCTCCCTGCATTGCAGCACGTGGGCGAGGAGGGAAGAAAAGCACAACGTGAGTCTTCATTTCCAGAAAATCATTCTTTTCGGGGAGTTAGGTCACTAGCTGTCTCTGCCAGTATGCCGGGTGACATCAGTGCTCTCGGTAACTCCATCACCTATGAATCCTTCCCCTTCAGTTCCATCTGTACTCGTCTTCCAAACTCACATTTAGTTCAGAGAGGAAACTGCTGGAGCCCCAAACTCTAGGGCACAGTGCTAATTTGGTGAGTCTTTCATAAAAGGCTTCATTGATACCAAACTGACCAGTGTCTCATAGTTTGGCTTAACAGGGAGAAAGAACACAAACACTGCAGCATCTCCCAAGCCCAGTTATTGCAAATGTTCGTCAAAAGTATGACAGAAGGCTTTCTTATTTCCCAGGTCTCCTTGCTAATGAGCTGCTTTCTAATTGATATGTGGCAAAAAGCAAGGTCAAGACCCCATTCTTTTCTATTATTTGAAACACAGGGGTTCAAGTTTGATGTGTCAACTATCAGGCACTATAATATTATTATATCATCATCACACCCAGGCTGACCTCAAGCCAACATTGACTCTGAACTTTTAGTCCTCCAGCCTCCATGGTTCATATGCTGGGACTACAGGTGTGGACCACCATGCCTGGCTAATTCTTTGATTGCTATTTTGAGGTACTATTTAATCTAGGCTGGTGTTGAACTTTTAATCTCCCTGCCTAGCCTTGACATTAGAGCTACGTATAACTACACTGAACTAATTTATAATGTGTCGACACATTATATAATTATCAAAAAGTGAATTTTCAGAAAATATACTATTATGTAGTGTTCAGAAAGTTTCCTGAAATATCAGCTGTCACATAACCATGTACCTATTTAAAGAAAACTGTTTTAAAACTTAGGAAAATGTTCATCTCTAAAATAGCTCATTGAAGAAAAGTAAGATAAAACTAAAACAAAAATGAGGAACTATTTTGTTTTAGCCAGACCAAATTAGGAGTGTGTTATCACTTCAATTGAATAGCCACAGAAAATAGTGAGTTTAGTGAAAAACTATGAATCAAAAACACCAAAGACAGATGATAAACACTTTGGTCTAAAAGGAAATTTAATCTACCTTAGGAAGAACATTAGGCAGTAAACACAACAGACACAAAACCCAGTAGGTATCATAAAGCAAATTTTGAAATGTTTCATTAATCTTTAAAGAATGAGTAACATTTTAGATAGCAACAGTAAATCTTCTGTGATGCTGCATCTAAAATGTTAAACATTTCTTTTAAGTTCTTTGGAGCAGAACAGAGTTGAGCCCACATTCGGGAGACAGAGCGTTAGACAAACATGAAGATGAAGAAAAGGCGCATGCGTCATTCCTCAAGAAGCAGCCATGCGCAGCTACACCAACATAGATAACTTTACAATGCTCCTGTGCTCAGGTGCAACCAAATTTTCTTTATGTTAAGTTTCCTTTGACATCAATACAGTCATCATTATCAACCCTCCACCGTCATTCCAATAGCAATGAGCATCTCTGGGCTTCATGAGCAGCAGTATTTCCCATGACCAAAAACAAATTGTTTGTTTGTTTTTGTAAGTTGACCAAACATATGTTGGTGTAATCTAACACTGTGCAAATGATAGGAAGCAGTAAGGCAAAACTGAAACTCCTCATTTCTTACTGTTACCCAGTGGAAAAACACGTGTGTTTAATAGCATCTCACTGCTTTGATTGTTGTTTTGTTTTTTCACAAGGTTAAAAGAGAGAAACACCTTGAGAGCTAGACAAAGGACACGCAAAGACCCATTACCACAGAGGTAGACCCATGAACTGTAAGAAAAGCCTGGTGATCCTGGGGAAAGAACGGAAATGGGTTATGTTGCTTGGTCATAACAGCAGCAAGATGGAAGGAGATTGGTGCCCAGAGCCACAGACCACAAGGAGAGTGAGGAGCGGGGCAAGTCCGTGGGAGCCCAGGATAAGTAAGCATTACAATTTACCTTGTTCAAAAAATTGGGACCTCCTTTTTAAATTTCTCAAAGAAATGGATTCTGATGCTAGTTGAAAAATAAGAAAATAAATACCATGTCATTCATTTTAACTTCTCACCACTGGTAAATTCAATGACACTTGAGAGACCTTTCAAATCTGTAGCAATGTTATTTTTTAAATACAAAATTGGTAGCCGCTGAAGGTAGAGATTATTTCAAGGCAGACACGCATATTTTAGTAATCTACACTACATTCAAGTTAGCAAGAGGAACAAACACTTTATTAATTATTTTTAGTAAATAGCATTGTATTTTCACAGCAAGGAGAGCCATATCGTCATCTTAGAGGCCGGTACTTCCGAGAAATAAAAACTAACACTTTCTGCTTACGTGAATCGACCTAAAGTTATCTCTCCCAAAGCATTTTTACAACATGGTGAAGGAAAATGTAAAAGTATCTGGAGAAGTCATCAAAAGCAAGACAATCTAACGAATGACCAAATGAAAGCAAACGCTAAAATGAATGTGTCTTTAATTAGAATATTTTGTGGTAGTATTTAAGAATGTGTAGATGCTGGCTTATGTCTTATTATTTTTGCTGTATGTTAGCCAGAAAGAAAAAGGGAACGTAATCTGACGTCTCCCATGAATCAGTCCCAAAACAATGGTACAAACCATAAATATCACCTGACAGTGGCTGATGCTTACTTACTAAACAATCCTGAAGTAGCAAGCCCTGCATAGAGTTGCATAGTCACCACGTAGGTGTCTTATCGATTGGCACTACTACCTGGGTCATTAGAAGAAGACAACTAGGATTCTTTAGCTTTTTAATATCAGGAAAAATAAGCAATGTTTATTTTCAAACTCAGTTGATAAGGCAAACAACTGTCCTACTTTGTAATTATTAAAAAAGAAGGACAAAGAGAATAATCATAAAGAAGAGACAAATCTATAAACTTCGATCAGTTTTGCTCAACATATTTACTAACTGTTCAACTGTGTCGCCAAAGCAAACACAGCCCCACTACAGGAGGCCTGGCCTCATGGTGTAAGACCTTCATCTTCTTCTGGCCTCTTTCCTGCCTGTATGGACCCGAAAGGTCTTTTTGATATGTCTAAGGAATAACACACAGCACTCAGTAGCTAAATTATTTCTGAATGGTCTAAGCAAAGAGTGGAACTCCCACAATGCCCTGGATACTTCTGTAGCCTTCTTTTTCAAGACAAACAAAGGTGACTCTCTCAACTGTGACTGCCCTCAGTGATTCCCTGTCAGGATCAGCTCCCTGCACATTTGTCCTTTCAGAACAATCAGGAGGGAAAGGAAACTCTTCATTCTGAGTTTAATGAAGATCCTTCTGCCAACACTGCTGGCTCTAGGAAAACCTGTTCTTCTTATTTGGCTTAGGTGCGGGTACCTAGAGCTCCAGAGCCTGCTGCCAAATTTGCATTTGTAGCTCCTGAACTGTTCAGGCTGGAATGGACTCCTTCCCACCTGGCCACAACTGGATCTGCATGCTAACCTTGGTTTCAACTCGTTCTTCATCCAGCTTTTGCTTACTTAAATATATTAATTTTTCTAGCAGGTCTTGAGAGCTATAACATCCCCTCCGGGACAAACAGAAATAATTTAAGAGTGACCTTTACCTTTTGAATCAAGGGTGTTGCTTTCTTCGTGAATTCCATTGATTTCTTTGGATTCGGTGTACTGGAGAGGGTAGAAATGCTAATTAGCACTCTCTCTGATTAGACTTTGGGCTTAAATAATACATCTCTCATTAGGGGAAGATGTCTTTAAACAAAATGGGTTTTCAGGATATTGATTCATTACCCACAGCTTCTTATATGTGCTATTTTTTTTCATTACTCTCCAATACTTGGGAAAGGATTAATGACTAGCTATAGGCAAGAATGACCATAAGTTTAATCAGTCATTAATATTCTAAGAGGCATGGTAGATAAGACATTTATCCATTTGGGTTATATTTATTTGGTATGACTTAGTAGTAAAACCACCATTTGTTATTCTTTAACAATTAAACCTGTCCTTTAAAAATGTAATAATATTTCCTTTTAGATAAGTTGATTCAAATTTTAAATATCAATTAAAATGAACAATTCTGATTAGAAATAAAAACTAGTTTTTTTAAAAACAAAACTATATGAAAAAAATATTGCTTTAGAATTTTGAAATTTCCTGCACTGTGCTTTTTAAATCAATTCGTGAAACTGATTATATCTTAATCACACATGCAATCCAATTAAAATGCATCATGAGATTTCATGGTATACAGTGAGTATATTTTGCCAGCTGACGACAGAGCACAAATAGCTGTAGCATATAATTTTTCACAATTGCTGTTTCTCATTCACAAAGATTGAGAGAGACGGTTGTACTAATGAAAGATTGGTGAGAAATACTTGCAGAGCAATGTTATGGAATGATATTATCATCCATAACTCGATAATAAAAGATGGCTAATGAAAACAGCCAGTATTTTCAAGACGACACTTTATTTATTAAGTATAACCTAACCATTTGTCTTTTATGCAGCATCAAAACTTCCCCCCACATAGCCTCTGTTGTTACTTCTTTCTACTTACAGGACTCTGAAGGCTTTCAGAGAAATCAGTTGTTACCGACAGACTTGAGGACTTGTCCGAGGTGTAAATTCCTGAAGTCGTGTCCGTCCACTTTGTTTCAGGCGAACCTATAATTTTGGTAGCCACACTGGTAAGATTGAGGGTTTTATGCCGTATAGATGGCAGGGGAGGTTGGTCTCTGCCCCAGTCTGATTGGCACATGAAGATCAAGTAATGAAAACACATAGGTGGTGAAGTGGAAAGAATAAAGTTACTGAATGCACAGATACAAAACGTACACAGACAGACAGACAGACGGACAGACAGATGAATCAGGCAGTGTCAACGATGGGGAGACTTTAGGGCTTTTACCAGCAGATCACCTTCCCAAAACACAAAGGTTAAAAACCGTGGTAGTAAAGAGACGACTAGCAAATGTGCTGATTCTTTTGCTAAACTGACTGGCGCTCATGTTATGTGCCGACACCAAACATGTGTGGATCTGAAGAGACTTAATGTCCCTTCCTAGCGAACCATCACCATGCATAGAAACACAATGACATCAAAAGCAGATGACAATGCTATGGGAACAAATAGGAATATGTCCTACTATGCTCTTGACAACAGCAGTACAGTTAAATACTATAGAGAATGTTAAATCATAAAGCCTCGTTCTTTCCACTGTCTTTTTTTTTTTCTTTTAGTTTTTGGGACAGGGTTTCTCTGTGTAGCACCAGCTCCTGTGGAACTCACTCTGTAGACAGGCTGGCCTTGAACTCACAGAGATCCGCTTGTCTCTGCATCCCAAGTGCTAGGATTAAAGGTGTGCGCCACCTCTGCCCACCTCATAGTGCCATTCTTAATGCTCGGCATTGCGGCTCCTGGGTAGAGATACATTTGCTTTTAATGGGCATTTGCATTCGGCCAGATCATTTACCTAAGCAGTCAAAGGGTGTCGAATTCAGTAGATTTGCTAGTGAAGCATTTTCAGAAGGAATAGACAGAGGGGCCCTTCATGATTTGTCCCAACACAACGACAAAACAATTGCAAGCACAAAGCTAAGAAAAACGGGGGTAGGGGAGAGGATTAATAAAGCCAATGGTTACAACCACCTGCCAAAGTCAGGTTTCCCTACTCAGCCAGGCACAGAGGGAAACCAGCTCACCAGACTTTCCATAGCGCCTGACATCCATCACTAAGTTTCCGGTTTCTTGGGCGCTTGCCATGGTTTCCTCCCACTTTTTTGTATCCTTATATGAAAACTCGGTGTTATTGATGGCAAGAATTTCATCATCTACCTGCAGCTGAGAAAATTCTGCTGGGCTACCTAGACAAGGTAGAATAAAGTACATAATCAGATGATAAAGATGCCACACAGGCTGATCCCTGTTGTTTCTTTAAGGCAAATGACTTTCTCATCTTGACTAGTTCCTACAGTTTACAGTAGAGAAGCAACATTGGTATTTTTAAGTTATCTAAAAGCTGAGTCCCGACACCACATGAAGTACCAGGGGCATTGTTTATTCCAGAGTCTGTTTCTCCATTTACAATGAAATAAGAAATGGTAAGTTCAGCCAAAATAATAATAACAATAATAATAATAATAACTCTCCTGAGGACAAAGAAAAATGCAGTCATATTTACATTAAAAATGTGAAATATATTATACTTTAATGGAGCATCAGTTAGCATTCTTGGCTAGAGAGAGTAGAAGGAAAGAGTCCCTTTAAACTGCACAAAATTACCACTTAAAGTACCATGATTACACCAATCTTGAAATTTAAAAGGAAGAGCCAATGTCAACACACAATTCTGTATGATAAAAATCCATAAACAGGGATCTCCTCTCAAATAGGATAGATCTCACTGTAGTTACCTTGAGAGCAAATTTAGCAGTTGTTGGGTTTACCGTGGCATAACCCTGGCTGTGGGAGGAGTAATCATTCAGTAGAAGACCCAAAGCACCTTGAGCATATGATAAATGACAGACAAAATACTAACGCTACTTAGAAAACATCACTCTTGGTGGGAGGTGGCCAGGGACAGAGGACCCAGCATGTATGATGCACTTGGGTCCAAGTCACTACAAACAGCAAGCCCCATGTTGATCTATTATAGGGCAGTAAGTGTCTGCCACAAAACACAATTATCCATGGAAATTTTACACTAATCTTTCAGATAAATGCGACTTGTTAACATTTCTAGAAAGCAAGTTTTTAAAAAAAAAAATCTCAAAGGTCACAAAATAGAGACTCTTGAAAATGGAAACAAATTAGGAAGGGTGAGTAAACAATATGTAATTCATAAGTGCAACTACTAGTCTTGGGGAGGAGACTACGCCAACTTTCCTCCACCCAAATGCATCTTTCCCACATGCCCCCGACCCCCACAGGCCAAATCTAGTGGCTTCTGCTTCCCACACACACCACAGACAAGGAGCGCAATGTGTATGATTTACCTTTTTCAACGGATGCCACAAAGATCCCCGAATAATCCCATTTTATTGTAAACCCGAAGTCAGGTTGGCTCCCAGGCGTCTGGTTTATGCTGATTCTCATATCGCTGAACTGATCCTGCAAGTAAAACGTGAAACGCTGGTATCGGGTGTCCCTGGCAACCACATGGAGGAAAACCTATCCATGAAAGACGGGAAGCTGCACCAAGGGACACCTGAGTGAGTTTAAGACAAAACAGCCGCTTCCCTTTTTTTTCCATGGTTTTGATAAAACTTTCACTTACATGTATATGATAGAGTACTAATTTCTCTTAAAATAAGGTAAGGGCAAATCTATTGTCAACCAGTGTTTTCTTGTATTTTAATACAATCCTGTAAACAAGTTGGCCATGAATAAAGTGTAGGCTTTAAAATTGCTTTTCCTACACCCATGGTCAATTCATTTTTCTCTGTAATCTTCCTCGCTACATGTAGTGGAACAGAAATTAAATGTTTATACTATTTTAAAAAATAAATAAGGTCTAGGGCTTTTGTTCATCATACAAAAAAGCCCAATTTACAAACCACTTACTTATTCATCACCTAAGAATAAAGAGAGTAATTTAAATTATCTGTTTTAAATGACAGACAGCAGATTGAAAAGCAATTCACCTCCAACCCTCAGCATTTGTAGCTGAACTGGACCAATGGCCCGCAGATGTATAATCAGTTATCTGTAGGAGTAATCCATCTGGAATAGACCAGTCCTGTATCCCTGTGCATATTTGTTGGCTCAGCTCTCTCAGGAGGATGCAGGGGCAAATGACTTGCTGATGCCCATGCCGTTAAATGCAGAATTCTGTTCCCTCATCCAGGAGAAACTGCACACAATACATCCAGAGTAACAGACTATGACTCCTTTGAAGCATCGCCAGCACTCCTAGAGCCCAAGAACAATAGTATCTTGGGAAAAAAGTAGAACGCTATTTTAACTCTCTTTACTATACTCAGTGAAAATAAATCCTACATTTACAAGGATACTCTGTCTCTGTCTTTCTCTCTCTCTGTCTCTATGTCTATCTCCCAAACACTATTTGAAGCCAGGTGGTGTTGCTACACACCTTTAATCCCAACACTTAGGAAGAAAAAACAGTTGGATCTCTGTGAGTTCAAGGCCAAAATGGTCTACAAATTGTGTTTCAGGGTAACCAGAGGTACTGTCACACAGAGAGACCCTGCCTTGAAAAAAAAAAGTGTGTGTGTGTGTGTGTATGTGTGTGTGTTTGTCTTCATATACATATGTGTAATCCATGTGTGCAGTGCCCATAGAGGCCAAAAGAGGGCACTGGATCCTCTGGAACTGTAGTTACAGACAGCTGTGAGCCACCATATTTATTCTAAGAAGTGAACCTAAATTCTCTGGAAGAGCAGCCAGTGATCTTAACTGCTGTGCCATTTCCTCCGCTTGAGGGGTTTTCCTAAATTTTCTGAACCAAATTTCAGTTTCACAGTAAGCTACCATTGTCAGATCATCTTTTATTACCAGAAAGATGGCTCAGCGAGTAGAAGCACTTAGCACTAAACCTGACAATATGAGCTCAATCACCAGGCCTCATATAGCAGGAGAGAATCAACTCTTACAAGTTGTCCTCTGACCTCTATATGCAAGCTGTCTCTCTCTCTCTCTCTCTCTCTCTCTCTCTCTCTCTCTCTCTCACACACACACACTCTCACACACACACACACACTCACTCACACACACACACACACACACACACTCACTCATACTCACACAATATTAAACATTTTAAACAGCTTCTTTTTTTCCTTTTTTTATTTTGATGTTTTTGAGACAGGGTTTCTTTGTCTAAGAGCCCTAGCAGTCCTGGAACTCTCTTTGTAGACCTGACTAGCCTTAAACTCACAGAGATCCACCTGCCCCTGCCTCTTCAGTGCTAAGATTAAAGGACTGCACCACCATGCCTGGTTTTTAAAGTTTTCTTCCACATTACTTGGGGAAACAACAGCCATAAACCATTATATGAGCTTATGAAACTAACCTTTTAGTTCTTTGCTTTCTCATCACAGAAAAACTAAGAGTTTCCTATTAAAAAAATTCTCCCAACACTGCTATACTCTCCAGATCACAAGCTGCCAATTCTAATTAAACTCAAACCGAGTGCCAGCCAGACTAGTAATACCATTCTGCTTTTCAAACAGATACCTGTGTTTTCAAGCCATAAAGTAAGTTTAAGATTCCGGGGACAATGCTCTGAGAAAAAATCCTGTCATGTGTACGAATTACAAGGAAGGCAAAGAAACAAGCAGGTGTTGAGATTTCAGAACACATGGAAGAAAAATGATGTGGTTCAGTTATCCACTGGGCAGCGCACACTTACTGTGCATGAGTCTGTGTAAGACACGGTACTCAGAACTTTAGAAAATCAAGATGGATGAAGCTTGGCCCTTGTTTTTAGGATAACTGTACCTCTTCCAAGGAGGACACGAGGGGCTTCTAAAGCAATAAAGGGTGTAGCTAATAACACACAGTTTCTAAGGGGACGCCATTTGAAAGACAGTGCAAATAGAGGTATCCAGATGTCATCATGATGTGTGATCTAAATGAGCCTGCTGAATAGCAACCCAAAGGTAAAAAAAAAAAAAAAAAAAAAAAAAAAAACTGGCTGAGAATAGAGATAGTTACTAGTTGGTTCTACTCTTTCAGCTTAACTGCTGAATTGTTGATGGATAACTATTATTTTCTCTTTTCTGGCATGGACAACTGAAACTACATGTGTAGCTCATCTCTTAGTCATCAAAAATCTAACTTTCCTTTGGTAATTCAAGCCAAAACCACCTCACACTTAAATTGTATAGGACTCAGTGAAGGGGGTGGTCATCTTTACCACACTCCCACACACAAAGACCATGACTTAAAGGCCATGGAAGCACAGAATCTGTTGTTATACAAGGACAGAGAGACAAATGATGTGTTAGATATTCCAACCACTAACTGGGGTTTCATTAGTTGAAAAATACAAGATGAGATGGTGTTTTAATGAATAGTCTCGAACTCCATTTAAAAAAATGTTCTGTGGGAGACTGCAATTGAGCACTGTCCTTTCCTTCCAAATAAAAGATGAAGGAGAATGAGCTTCAACCATAGAGGGAAGAGCTTCACTGTTACAGAAAATCAGAACTCTCCCCCTAAAGGCTACTCTGAGCTTGAAAAGAAATCTCTGAATACACTAAAGAACAGATACCCACCTCTCTGCACCTACTAACCGGGAAGATGGCTTTGCTATGGCTACATGCTAGCCGACTGCCCCGTCCATCCTCGGGACAATACACAGGCAGAGAAGAGCAACACGTGGACAATTACAGGTGAATATCTGTCAATATCCGAGTGGCCTCCCGCATGGCATTGAATGGAATACTTCTCTCGCTGACGTTGACTTTCAACGTTTTCAGAGTTCAAGAGTCCTTCCTTCCACATGGCAATCTTATATACACAGCATCCTTCCCAAGACATATAGATCTATATGTATACATGATACACACACACAATATTAGAGTGTGCAATGGTGGCTGGAGGAAGAGGGTTGTATGTCCCAGGCTCCCAGTTCTGTCACCTCTTCCTTGTAGAATTCTTTAGGGCACAGGTTTAAGGCAAGCTGTGAAGTGTTGTGTTCCTGTACTACTGAATTATTTTTGAGACTTCTTCCATGCAAACATGAACTATTCAACAGTGATTTCAGGCAGGATCTCTAATTTTTGACTTTCTATACAAAATTTCAGTCAAATGAGTATTGGACAAAGGATCTGAGCTACAAAAGATAATTAGGGAGTTACCTTTCTGAACTAGACGAAAAAAAATATAAATTATCAAAGGAAACCTCAATTTTTGATGACTAATAAATGAAACCAAGTAGTTTCAGTTGTCCATGCCAGAAAAGAGAAGATAATAGTTATTCGTCAGCAATTCAGCATTTGATCTAAAAACAATTTCCCCTTGGGCTGGCTACAATTTGAACAGAAGTACACTGAAAGGAAGATATCCCTGCTCACTGCCAGGCTGATGAGCCAGAAGAGGACTCTAACTGTCTGAAGACAAAAAAAAAAAAAAAAAAAAAAAAAAAAGGTGACCTGGTACCACAAGAATATGAATTACTTCTCCTAGAGTTGATGGATTAAGATTTCCATGTCACCACAGAGGGGAATTAATGAAAATCAGAGTCAATCTTACACATACCAAACTATTCCAAACATTCCCCTCTAATGTTTCCAACTAGACCAAGGTATAGACTTAAGGAAAGCCTTCTCATTTGATTAAACATGATACTGAAGGCATGTTTAGGTGATACAATCCAGAATAACATAGAAAATAATCTTGAAATTTCTGTCTGTGTGGTTCCTTAATGCATTCCAGGGTCTCTTTGGGATAAGAATAGGAAGGAAGAGGCCTTTAAATCCAGGCCCTGCTCCCATACTTGAGCAATCTTTGCTGTCCAAAGATGTACCTAAATCTTTCTCCACCCTCATAGATTTACTGCTACAGAGAAGCAGGTCACCTTCCTATCCCCCCCCCTCACCAGCTTTACAAACCTCCTGAGATTCTTTTCTACCTACAAAATCCAACTACAAGTGTGTATACCAGGCACTACCAAGGATTCCTCAAATTGAAGGACATTCTTCTAAGTCACCTATCAACCCACTCTACCTTTCCCACCCCCCAGTCTCTCTAGTCACAACTTAATTTTGTCACTGCGTCTTTTCTTTTTCTATTTCATCACATCGTTCCCCAATCATTCCCAATCTTTCTAACCATATGTGTCTTCAACCACTAGATCAACAGCTCCACTATTAAAACATCTTCCTCCCAGAATGTTCTGCTTCCTCCTGCTTTTCACAATTTGTTACACGCATCTCTACCCAGTAAGCTATGAGACTAAGAAACACGTCTCTTTGCTTTCTTCCCATTTCTCTACTCACACCCTTGAGGTCAAAGACTATGACTTTAAAGACACCCATCTTCTCCATCCTTCTACAAGTCTGCATCATAGAGTTCAGACACACATTTGCCCTTGCCCCTCTTATCACCTGTTTGGCTCTTGTCTCTCCAGCCCTCCTTCCCCACAGCTGCGAGTAATCTACTTATAGAACATGCCGAGTACACCTCACCCCACTTTTACATTGCCAGTATCTCCCTGTGCCTGCTTGGTAGAATTCACATTCCACATCTCTGAAATAAGTTCAGTTCAGGTGACTTTCTATAAATATGTGCCACCTTGCCTCAAAATGATTTTAAGGATAATTTTATTGTCAGGCATGGGGATGGTGTCTGTAATCTCAATTCCTGGGAGGTCAAGCTAAAAGAATTGAGAATCTGAGGCCAGTTTTTGTTAACTTTATCTTTAACTTTACCATCAGAAGATACTTTGATCTCCATTGGTATAAAACTCTGAAAACATGATGTTAAAAATAAGTCAGGAGAGACTGAGATGGTTCAGTGGGAAAGACTGCTTGTTTTCCTTCCAAGGGACCCAAGTACAGTTCCCAGTATCCATATTAGGTATCTTACAACCACCTGTAACTTGGCTCTGGTTGATCCAGCAGCCTCTTCTGGTCTCTGTGGACACCTGTACACATGTGCCACGTGCGCGCGCGCGCGCGCACACACACACACACACACACACACACACACATACATACAAGTAATTATATCTTCATGAGGCTCTTTTGTCTTAAATTATTTTTAAAATTTCTTTAAAGACTTCATTTTTTAAGACTATTTTATTTTTATAACTGTCTGTACTCATTTTCTTCTCTCTCCCAAGCCTACACACATTTTTAAAGCACATTGTGACTTGTTTCGAAGTCTTTAGACTAAATATTGTAACTGCAATTCTTGCTTGATACCTGTTTTATTACATGTAATTTTACTATGTCAAAGTTGAAACCTTTTTTATTTAGACAAAATAATTGCAGATGATGTGGGATGTCCTTGTGTATATGTGAGGCTTTTATTCACTTATGAATACAGCTGTTTCGGCCAGTGGCTTAGCACAGTAAAGCCAGGCAGGAAATTCAAACAGAGATGAGAGATGAGAGAGAGAGAGAGAGAGAGAGAGAGAGAGAGAGAAGGCAGAGTTGAGGAGACACTTTGTAACTACTGAAGGAGTAACATGACACACTGGTAAACCATAGCCTCGTGGCAATACCCAGATTAATAGAAATGGGTTAATTTAATAGTTAGAGCTAGCCAGTAAGAAGTCCAAGACATTGGCCAAACAATTGTAACTGATAATAAGCCTCAGAGTGGTTATTTCACAAACAGCTTTGAGAACAGGCGGGTGAGGAAAAACCAGTCCAGGGGGATCAGTAGGACAGAGAATATTTCTAGCTACAACCACTGTCCTATGTCTAAGGCAATCCTCATCTTTGAGCATGCCATAATGGAGGAGGAGGAAGAATTGCTCATGATTAGTGGTTGGAGTATGAGAAAATAGAGTGAGGGCTATGTATTTCACCAGCCTGGGGCAAGTCACACAATTGAACTTTCAAGTATGTCACCAGGAACAGTGGAGACAATAGCATCTACTTTCCATGTGACTGAGAGGATTAAATCAAACATTTAAAAGGTGCCAATGCCCGTGGCTGATGCTCTAGACTTACTTTCTTCGTTTCCCATAGAAACTACATTAAACGTGACATACATGCTGATTAAGCAGTGTCCAGATGAATTAACTCAAATCCTATTTAATGTGAATAAACTTAGTTTGAAAGCCAAGAGGACACAGCCATATCCAGGTCCTGGGCTAACAGGAGAAAGATCGTCTTGCTTCCCACCTTCACACTTCATCAGGGTGTAACATAAAAGGCATGGTATTAAAGCAGAACAAGGGTTTGGATGGCAGAGTGGGTCTTGTAGGTTATAGGGTCCAATGGGTGGGAATGGATATTTGCACCAAGGAGGAAGTTGGTGAGTGAAGCTTTCAAGAATCGATTCAGTTCCAACCAGGAGGATGCAATACATGGACCATGAAAGAAGTGGTTTTGCCTGGCTTTGGAGGACTTGAAAGGCATTAAGCAGAGTGATAAGCAGAGTGAATATCTTCAAATGGAAGAATAATAATAACTAACATGTGACAACACAGGTGGCTTTCTTAGGAAGTTCAGACACCTTTCTTTCCCTTGATGTAGTAATAGGTAGTCAATACTCGGTAAAGTTTCCTGAGTTTGGCTCCTAACTCCATCTCTCAGTGCTCTGGATGGTCTTGGAAAAGGAGGGTGAGCATCCATGCTTTCAATTATCTATATGCAAGAATAATAATGATGGTGATGACATCACAGGACTATGCTAAGAAACCTCCCATACAATACTCTGTAAAGTCTGTCTTGCCTATGGTATGCACTCATTGAACATCAGTTCATATTGAGGTAAGATCAAGGGAATCTGAACTCCTTCATGAGGAACTTCAGCACTCCGTATAGTATCCTGAACTTCCCCCTAAAGGACAAAATGCTTTGGGAGACTGTAGAAAACACAGGAATTAATGAGTCCTGTATACAAGCACCTATGGCTATTTCTAATCTCTTACATTGACAGAAAATGAGCTGGATGACAATATTGACAACAGACATGAAAAAGGATAACAGTATAAGAGATCCTGAAAGAAGAAATGCAAGGCCACTGCCGCCAAAGCACAGGGGAGTGAAGGGAAAGCCCGAAGGAGCATCCTTTGACAAAGCTACCAGAACATCTAAAAGTTCAGCCACTTGTGCTATGTTTGTTTTCTATGAATATCCAGAGTTACAGAGCTTGATCGAGAATTTGGAAGAGTGACACACAAGGACCTGTGTAGCTCACTCATCAGAAGTTATGCATGCACAGCCTCTCTGGAGTCAGCTCCATAAACTACTCTTCTGGTAGCATAGAAATGGATAGGCCAAATAGAAACAGGCAAGGCACCATCAGAAGTACGACAGTGCTCAAGAATTCCACTAACAGCAATGCTTCAAAGAAGCTGAATCTTCTTCGGTAGAATGGTACTTGATGAAAACAGCAGAAATCTATGATGAAAGCTGAAACGAGGCCAGGTTCATTTGGGCTTCTCGAAATCGCCAGAGTATAGTACACACCCACACTGCACGCATGGCCTCTTTTTCTTAATCCATGGGTACAGTGTGCCAGCTGCCAGCCGGAAGGAGATCTCATCATCTAGCAGGCAGCACATTCATCAAGCTGTTGAGTTTGCTCTTTGAAAGTGGGAAGGCAACGTACATATCCATAGAACAGAAGACCCCTTGTCTCTGCTTTCATTATTCACCTATTGGTACCTTACCTTCCCCAAGCATAGTAGAGAGGTACTGTTCTCATTTACTGAGACCTATAATGATGACCATTATATTCCCAATTCTTTTTAAATGCATCAATATTTTACAACAGATGATTTTTGCCAGCTGAAAACTTGTTTTAGAGTATATTTGTAAATATGTATAGGAAAACTTTTATAGACTAGAAATGAAACAAGAACCAGAAAACACCACTACCAAATAAAATCAAAACTTAAAGTTACTAAGTGCTAACGTTGGTTATTTATAAATTATATATTTCTCAAGGATTTTTTTCTTATATTTCTCAGATACAAAGAAAGTGTCTTATAGCCTGGAAGGGAGGGTTGAAATTTTTAAAAAATATTCTTATATAATTAAAAAAATTAATAAAGGTAAATAAATATGCTATGCCAAACTATTTCACATAAATCTATTTTATTCACATATTTAAGAGACATAGTTTATCTCTTGCCTTGGAAAACTATGCTCCAGTAAGACAGCAGGGAATTATGGACCAAGTCAAAGTCCAAAACTGCCTCCATGAAAAGAGGCTTACACTAGCAAGTTGCTTAACCAGAGTGTTGCTGGCTTTTGGTTTTTTAAAAGAAGTTTTGCTAGCTTGACAAAGACTTTTAGCGGGTTTAACATGTAAACGGAAAGGAAGTATATCACCTAATAATTCTCTTGAAAGCCATCTGTTAGGCTTTTAAACGGGAAAATGGCAAATACCCCCATTCGTTTCTAATCTGCTGGCGTATTTTATTTGGAATCCAAATGTTCAGATCCGCAGTTGTCAGGCTGTGACTAGGCATCATTGTTCTAAGAGACAAGGGATGACAGCAAATGTGCCCATTCGAAAGTAGAAATTACTATGAAAAGTCACAAGAAGATTAAGAGAAAACACAGAGCTGTGTCCCTAGAGAGAAGCATCCACTCACTAGGACAGTTTCTTCCTGGTTAGTTTCCACGGAGACGGGCTTTTGCTTACTCACACATACCTTAGGTCTGCAGCAGAAACCAGAGAACTGTGGAGTAAGAAAAACTACAGGCAAACGTCCCAGGAGACTGGTGGACCACGTCTCCTGAGACACAGCTCATGGAGAATGTCTGAGATCTACAAACTAAAAGTTGGAAAGATCTACTTCCTCCACAATCTGTTAAAAATAGACCAGTATATTTTTGCATAATATAAATAGCAGCCTGTACTGTACGAGCCAGAGGCTAGAACAACAGTTTCCAGATTGAAATCTTTGCACATCTGAGACAGATGACTAAGAACCCTCCCCCCCAAACTTACCTGGGACCTTGAAATGTCCCTCAGTGGTGAGCTTCTCCCTTCTCCAGAGTGTGTGGCTTTTGAAGTGGCTGCCTGGTCTTGCAAGAGCGAAGAAAGGGGTGTGGAAGAGGACACGCTTGCCACATCTTCTCCTGGGGCTGCCTCCTTTTCACTGGATGAACCCAAAACAAACTGGGTGGAGTCAAGCTTCGGGGCAGGGGCTATGACGAAATTCCGTTGAGGTCTCTTGACAACCTCAACACCGCCATTGTACTTCCAGCTGTCATCCATCTAGATAGGAAACATCATTTTAAACCCCATATTCTGCTAGCCTTGGGTTCACTTTTAAAAACCTCTTTTGAAAGCCTCTAAAATAACATCCACCTGCCACAAAAAAGTAACTATTGTCACAAACGTGGAGCGCATTCCTTCACACCACCAAATATGCAGCAGCAGAGAAACACTCTTTCTAATAAAAGCATGATTATGTATAGTTTTCTAAAACTTGCTTTGTTTGTTCATACTACTCCAGGTCAAGAGATACAACTCCAAGCTCGGTCTTTCCATTGCTGGAAACCCCACAGTGTGGATGTCAATCATGTATTCATTTGATACATAATGAAATTGTTAAAAGCTGTCCTTTGCTTCCCAAAAGCACCACAACAAGTTCCAGCCTCCCTTTGTAAATGGCGCTTTTATTTTAGAGCCCAGATGTTCCAAAAACTCACTGGATTGAAGGATTTATATATGTGGTATCTGTCTCATTTCTACAGAGAAAACAGCAGCCCTGTACCCATGAGCAGGAGGACACCTGCATCTCCACCTCCTCAACAATGCATAGTTTCAGCATTTAAAATCCTTGTCAGTGAGATGGCTGAGCAGTTGTTTACCTAATCCTCAGGCTCACAAGGCTACACATGCCTCTTTGTGCTCTCCTTACATTCCTTTCCGTTGAATTGGCCAGCTCCTTTGCTGTGTTTATCTCCTCTCATCAAATTATAAAATACTTTACACCTTAGAATTGCCAACCCTTTATCTCCAATGCAGTTTTTAATAACTGTGACTTAAATTGTCCTATATACTGCCTGCTATACAAGTTTAATTTTTATGTTGTCAAATAGGTCTATATTTTCTTTAATGGGATGGTCAGGGATTTCCTGGCTGATTTACACAGGCTTCGTTCAGCTCAAATTCTGATTTCTTAAGCCATAATTCTCATCTCTATGTCAAGATTTTAAGATCTTAAGGGCTAGCTGGACAGAACTGACAGGAACATGAACATTAAATATTTAGACATTGTTTCATTTACATAATTGAGTCTAACATGTCCTCAGTGTGCTGAATCCCATTAGAGACACAAGTGAACATATTTCAACAAACATAGACTCAGGCATCAAGTTCTAAAGGAAGGATAGAACAAAACCTTACCTATACAATCCTCAAAACATTTAAAGGGAGCCTTTAAGAATGTGCTATATCATAGGTAAGAAAAGAGCTGATTGCTGGCAATTTCATAATGCTCAACTTAAAGCTAAAGAAGAGCTCAAAAGAAGGAAAAATATGGCAAGAAAAAAATGTTCTGTTTCAAAACGTATCTTATTTGTTCTTTAAAGTTTAAAACCTCTGTTTTTATTAAATCTAAATTTCATGAAAGTTGTTTGTATACGTCATCAACATTTTACACATCCTGTATCTGTCCAACTGGGCTTCTGCTCAAGCTCCCCCAAACCATTGCTCTTGGGAACAGACTAAATGAACCTGGGACATTTTTACCGTGTAGGATCTGGGCAGTGATGAGATTCCCCTTGACTGCGTGCCAAAAGGTCTCGCTGTGACCACAGATGTTAACCTGGCTGTATCGGCTTTCTGGTAATTTCTAGGGAGAGAAGCTGAAATCCGAGTCGACTCTCCTCTGGTACTCAGCGACTGCTGAAACGAGAACGAGACTGGACGCAGAGCTACTGAAGATAAACAGACCTTGGGTGGCTCGGCGGAAGATAAAGAGACCTGGTGCTGTTCTATAGAAGACAAGGGGGCCTGGTGAGGCTCGGCAGAAGACAAGGGGCCCTGGTGTAGTTCTGTAGAAGACAAGGGGGCCTGGTGAGGCTCGGCAGACGACAAGGGGCCCTGGTGCGGTTCTGCAGAAGACAAGGGGGCCTGGTGCAGTTCTGCAAAAGACAAGGGGGCCTGGTGCGGTTCTGCAGAAGACAAGGGGGCCTGGTGTGGTTCTACAGAAGACAAGGGGGCCTGGTGTGGTTCTGCAGCAAATAAAGGGTCCGGCCGCTGCTCTTCAGGAATATGAGAAGGATGCTGAATCTCAGCTGTTACACTGTCCTGTCTCTTTGCAAACGTTGTGGAATCTTCTTTGGCCGTCTCGGCAGGATAAGCTGTTGTCTTGTCTCCCAGTCTCTCTCTCTGATAGCTGGTTTCAGACAGAGTCACTGTAGGATGAAGTACTTCATCATCCAGGGCATCATCGGCAGAATACATCCTCCTTGTAGAATTCAGAACTCGAGATTCCCTGGGCAGAGAAAAATGCGCCATTTCGACAGAGTTATGCATTTGCCCCCAGATGGGGTAAGACAATAACAGATGTGTAAGTGGTTACTCACGGAAAACAAGAATTAGCACCAACACTAACATGAGATTATGCATAACTTTTAAGCATCTGTTAAGAGACTGACCCGACCTTTGATTAAAGAAAGAGGCTCTCAAAGGATATTTTTAATCATAAACTATTTTAATAACAAAATAAGGAAGGTCTCACATGGGACTATTTGCAGGTTCTTGGCCACAAATTTATGTCTTCCAAGATCAAAATGCTTTAAATGACTGGCCCCCGATCTGAGTCTGCCAAGTTTTGCTATATAAAATGTATTATGTATTGGTAAAAAAAAAATAATAATAATAGCACAGAAGACTCAGGACTTTATAGAGCACCAGTCAGTTCATGGAGCTTGACAGACTCCCCAAGGGCAATTATAATAGATTCAAGGTTATTATCCATACTTAAAGAGCTGATGAAACAGCTTCACCCTGCAGTTAGTGGGGAGTCCCCACATCCCTGGCTGACTGCTGGACTTAAGGGAATGGAAGTCTTGAGCACCGGCATTTCAGACACAACGGAGCTTTGTTTAATTTCACCTGGCAGCAAATGTCCTTTGTGACATTGTTTCTAAAGCATATTTGCTCTCTCTCCTCCAGGTCCACACAGTTAACTGCTCACATCAAAGTTTAAATTTCACTCAAAGAATAAACCCACACACCCACACTTACATAGATAAACATATTATATCTTTCAACATAATTTATTCTCTACCACTAAAATTGAACAAAGATCTCTCTTAGATTTCACAACATTTATTTAAAAGTAAAAATTGATTTTATTTGACTACCCTATGCTTAAACTTTAAAAGGAGAAAAACCAGTGGGCTTGGGTTTTTTATTTATTTTTGTTTGTTTTGCTATCAAATATAGCAAAATAACCCCACACACACAGAAGACCGTACAGTGTGAGACAAAGAGCCCTGTTCACCAGTGCTAAGTAATATGTTCTTTTGCTGCCCAGATCAGTAATATTGTTTCAATGCTTCAGCCTGGCTTCTTCCGGTCCATACATGTTTACAGTTTGAAGCTGGTGACCACATACCCCACCCCAGGCAGAGCTTCCATTTCCAACACTGGGATCTCTAAACACAAAAGGCCCCGGCCCTTTACCTGTCCTGCAGCATTTCCCTAAATGTCTTGGAGCTTCGGTCAGACTTCTCCAGGGCCAGCTTTTCGATCTCTTCCCTCTCCTCCTTCTTCTTCTGCAGATCTGAATTGTAACTCTTCCGGCGACTTTTCCATTTTGCAAGATCCTGACAAGAAATCCCATCGGCCCGGTCATACCTGAATTTCTACACACTTTTTCCTTGCGGCGGGAGCATGCTGGGGAGTCCTATTACAACGCTGAAAGCTCTCACACCCACCTGTGCCAAGGTGCCCTATTTTTGCTTTTTATAGCCAGTGTTTCTGTACTAAGCTTTTATCTCATGTGCCTGACAGAAAAACCTGACCTAATAAGAGATCCCA
Organism: Microtus oregoni; assembly: GCF_018167655.1. Classification (NCBI taxonomy): domain Eukaryota; kingdom Metazoa; phylum Chordata; class Mammalia; order Rodentia; family Cricetidae; genus Microtus; species Microtus oregoni. Next base: position 35,538,443 of record NW_024543060.1, on the reverse strand, counting down.
CTTTTGTTATCCAAGAAAGTATCACATCAATGTCCATTTCTCAAAGAATGCTAAAGGCTTACAATTAAGTACTAGGTCAGGTTGATCAGGAAATATTTTAATCTCAATCTCATAGTACTTCAAACCCCTGATTCATATGCTTACTGTGATGTGAGGGACAGAAATGTCCCCGTAACAGTCCAGCTTAAGTAAATGGTCAATCTTATTAATATAGGCACACAGATACCTTAATGTGATTCCCCTCAACAAGGTAGACTATACGTAAAGATCAGTGCCTAACGGGGTAGGTCTACTGAGAAGAGCAGGGGTCCTAAAGGAAAAGTGAGTTCTACCTACAGAAGGAGAGACCACAAATCGCCTTGGACCGACTATGATTTCAGAGAATATAGTCTACTGGGGAGAGAACAGGGACCATCATAGTGGCACAAGCCCATACTTGCTTCCCACATCTCCAGAAGTATGTTTTAAATCATCCTGGACAATCTATCCAATGCAGGCATCCCTAGTTTCAGGAGCCAGTTGTGACATTCAGGGATTGAAGCATTTTGAATGCTTCAAATATTTCTCCATTTCCAAATCAGAGAAATACTATACTAAGGATTTCAAAAGAAATCTCAGTTCAAAGGGAAGTATACTCAAGGTCTCAGACAAAACTGGACCTCATCCCAGCTTTCCCAAGTTTGCCTATAAATCTTTTGGGGCACCTAGGGCCAACCCTGCTTTTCAAATGTCCTGAAACCAATATGGACTATTTTTCCCAAAAGAAATAAATTGACCCAAATGTTCATTTGCTCACATCTAATGGGTATCCCACCTTGATAATCATTTTCTTATTAAAAAGAAAAACTTGTTTTGTGTTTTGGGAAAGTAATACTAATTCTTTACTGGTTTTTACAGAGATTGAGGGTTGAAGTTGGAGCATCACACACAAGGCAAGTTCTCACACTAAGCCCTAAGTGCTGTTTCTTGATCATTAAATCAAGTTTCATACTAGAGGGCACTGGAGTTTAGCAATGTACTATCTTCAGACATTAATATTGGCTTTCTCTGGTGCTCTTGTTGCTCTTGTCACTCAACCCTCTTACCATAAAGCTGCGCTCTAACTTCTTTGGGCTTGGGAGTCTGGTTTATCTTTTACAGATCCTTATATTCCTGTAGCTTATAATAATTACCTTGTTCGGCTAAAAGACTTATACTTTCTTCTCTAAGATTTGAGATAAAGGTTAAGTCTATGTCTACATAAACACTTGGATATGCCAGCTCTCTTGACACAGTTAATTTTGAATCACAATAGATACTGACTTCAGTCAAAATATTACTCTGGGTTGTATTTCATCCCAATCTCTGAGTAACTATGAGAACTCTTCATCTCTCCCCACTGATGCCAAGATCTGAGCTAGATCCTGTTCCCCTTCAATCTCAATCTTGATCAATGCTGTTTTGCTAGCAGAGGCATAATTAGTAGTCATACCTCACTCTCCTGTGTAAGCAAGTTTACTATCCTGCTAGGCAGGAACTTTCTACTCTTTGAGAGCTCATAGTCTCTTGGAAAATAAGCATATTTCTATATTTTTAGAATGGTCTTCAAGACATACAACAGTACATTTTCTATAGTACTGAATGCTAAAATGTCAAGGAAAAATGTCTCTTAAGTACTTTAATTTCCTTGAGAGAAGCAGGGAGCGCACCATGGTCCCCCTCCTCCCCCAGTACTCACATCCTGCCACTTCTGATCTTGCTCTTTCAGTTGGGATTTGATTTTCTGCATCTCTTCGTACCGCAGCTGACGCAGGTTCTGAATATCCTCTGCGGTGACATCGCTCATGGACTTGCTCCTGTCACAAAAACACCTACCATCACAAAGGTTCTTGTGGCTGGACCTGAGGGCTCACATGAAGACTGGGCTTCTATTTAGAAATTCCACCTAAATATCTACTGCCCTACCCAGATGCTTTGTTGATAGTGCCCTGAAATAGCACGACACAGATAAATGGTGTTTTTCCAAAGCACAGAAACGAGAGCCTAGCATTCAACTCAGGTGTGAGATGCTTGTGTGTGTGTGTGTGTTTTTTTCCACAAAATGCTCTAAGTAACCTTGAACAGTTCTGAAACTAATAATGCAGTGCTTGTATTTAGAGGAATAATCTCTAAGATTATCTTGGGGGCAGGAAACCATCAGTCACTAACATCACGTTACTGAATTTGTCTATGCTCCCTCAAAGCTAACCTAGTAAAGTTTGACTGGTTTTGCTAGGCACTTGCTAAATAATTTAGTGACTACCTGATATTTTCTGCTCAAGTTCAACACCAGGAAAAGATGTGCTGTGTCTTCTCAACAATTCTCTAAGGTCTACAGTACCACTGCAGCTGGACAAACTCTCAGAAGACCAAGGTAGTTTCCCACAGCCTGTCAGAACCACCTCAGATTCCCTCTCCTTCTTCACGGCAGGATTTACAGCCTAATTTGCAGCCCCAAACATGGACATTCACAATCAGGAAGTAAAGCCTGAGTAGGGTTTCAAAGCCAGTTTTCCCCATTACTGTTACATATTTTAAAGGCTGGTGTAAAAACTATGATCTTCTGATAGACTTTGAACTCTCAAAGAGTATAAAGCTGCTTCCCAGCTGTAGAGAAGCTTATTCACTTAAATTGGCGACTAAGTTGGACTATGACTAGTTCTCCTATACAGACTACGTGGATGAGAAAGACCTCACAGACAGCAGCAAGAGGGTGATAGATCCAGAAAGTTTCAGAGGTAGATGAAATGTTCTTTGCTATTGCGTATTACGTTGTAAGTAACTATATTATTCATTGTATTAGTGAATCCTTGGGCACCTAAGTTTTGCATTCTCCTGACAGCTCGCCATCACGTTTTTTTTTTTTCCATCAAACTAGGTGGGTTCCAGAAAGCAACGGTAACTACCATGCAAATGCCTCTAGAGGCTACAGCCTAGGACCTGCCCTCATTGACTCGTTTCCAATTCCCCATGAATAGGCATTTATTCCTGAAAATACCCTAGGTACCTTGACTGTAAAGCGACCTGCTGCAATGTTATCTGGAAAGGAGTGTTTTAAACTGCACCTCACTAAAACATGATGTTATTGTTGGCGCAGCCAATCTCTATCCTGCTTTCCCTCTGTGGGGGTTAATGGTGGTACGTGCCCTCCGTCATCTGCATTTGAAACCTAAGAACCACTTTTCGCTTTTGTTTCTCTCTCTTCCTCGCTTTCAGTTAGTTATCTTCTCGTTTAATGCCGCTTTCTTTTCCATTCCGCTTGCCATCACAGTCTAGATCAAGGCACAGGCAACCCTCCTCTGGATTGCCAAAAAGGCTGCTTAAATGATCAGAGAAGGCTTTCCTCAAATGCTCCCTCCAACCCAAAAGTTCTTTGCTGGTGCCTCTCTCCTTTGTAAAATGCTAATCCAAACCATGGCTAGGCTCACTCCACAGTTACCGGCTCACCATCTGTCTTCCTCAATTCAGTGAAGGTCAATTCCATCCTTCAGAGTTTGGACCAAAAAGCTTGGAGTCACCCAGATTCCTCTCTTCTTCTCATAACACTTACTCCATCCACAACTCTTCTGCTCTCTGTTTCTACATCTAACAATTCTCACCTCTTCCTCCTCACCATATTGACCTACACCATCACATCATCCACTTGGAGAATCCCAAAGATCTTCCTGCTCCACCACCAAGCTTCAACGTGCTCAAAGGAGCAGCTAGAGGGACCTTTCTAAGTCTCGGCTAGGTCATGGCACACCCAACTCCGGACTTGAGCTTCTTCCCATCAAAGTTCTAAGTAGATTTCTTCAACAACCTGCATGGTCTGGCATGATGTGGTTCCTTCCTGCCTCTCCATACTCATTTCTAACACTGTGCCCTGGTCTCACTCTCTGCCTGCCAAGTAACTGTCTTGCACATACTCATGCCTCTTGCTTCTCCCCTTGCTCTTCAATCTGCCATAATATTCCTTATCCAGCAAGACAGCAAGAAGCAATGACTTCACTCCACTTCCAAGCATCCACTTAAATGTTATGCAGTGTTTCCTTCTCTTTCCAGCCTACGAGATTCTACAAATGTCTCCCGGGGCTGATCCCACCCTAACCCTCTCTCCTTGAACGTTTATTGACATCTAGAATAGTCTTACTCCCTGTTACCTGTAAGATTACTGGGAATTACGTCTGATTGTGCTGATATATCACTAGGTTTAAAACAAAGACCGGCGCGTAGTGAATACTCCATAAGCGCATCAAATCGATGACCTAGATAGTGCTCTACCACTCGCTTACAGCCTTTGTGGCTCTTCCAAGGGAAAAGTGAGCTGCTCTTTCTCTCACCTGTTTAGCTAAAGCATTTTTCATGATGCTAATTCTTGACTCTATCTTATATATGTACAAGCATACCTAGATCGTCCCTCTCACAAGCCATATGTTATTTGGAAAGAAAATACTAGCTAGCAGAGCACCATACATGCAGATTCGCTCACTTAGTATCTGTGCTAAGAGTTAGCTGGAGCACAGTTAGCCTGAACTGGCCTGTGGGAAAGCATCACTTTTATAGCATTGCCTATGTTTAGTAGGGAATCAATTACATATAGAATTATGACTATATTATGAATATGAACCTACACATGTATAATATACCTCTCACTAGGTCTAACTATATACTAAATTAGATTGTGTGGATTTAAGACTATATACTGACAGAAGTCATGCCTACAAGCAAAGAGGCCTTTTGAGTTCAAACAAAAATACTCAGTAAGAAATGGCAAGAAAATGTGCAGATCCAAGACGTAAGGGGAGGTTGGCCGTGCACCACATGACGCTGCACAGACTGTAGTAAAACAAAAAGGAAATATTAATTCATAGTACACTAGTCTTTCCTTGGAAAGAGAGTGGAATCATTTTGTAACCAGCCCAGAACCTCCTGTGGCTGCTCTTACTCTCTTCCTCCTGGCCTGGGAAGCACTGCTGTGGGTTTTCCCACACAGGATGCCAGTCAAAGGTCACGCTGCCTCTCTCCACTGCCTGAGCATTGAGCTAAGCCTAGCAGCCCAGAGGCACATGACAAGAACAAAGCCGAGCTGAACCTGGTCTAGGATAGAAAAGTCTTTTTTTTAATAGGCGAGGTTGTGAACAGAATTTGTTTCTGGGTTATGGAAAGTTACCCCCCATTAAAGCAGCAGCACCTGCCATAGGAATCTGCGGAGACTTCAGCAAGAGACAAGAAGTTGGGGCTTTAGATTCAGCTGCAACATAGGCTTTTCCCTCCCACTGAACAGACATCAATTAGTTCCCTTCTCAGAGCCTTGGCTCCTCCTCTACTAAGTTATGATAACTAGGTAAGGCTGTGCTGGTGCACTTTTTAAAAATCTGGGGTTGTATACTAATTCTTCCTAAGGCAGATGTGACCAAATGGAACTGTGTAAATGCTAACGCTATAAACTGCTTTCACATTAGAATGGTGGCCCCAGACCACACAGATAAAATCTAGAACTTCTAGAGTACAAAGATGATGAAGTCTTTCTTTCTTTATCAGCATTAACCACATGACATTAAAGTCCCAGGAGTTCCTTGAGTGGCAACAACCCTGCCAAGCAGTCTCTGTGAGTTGCCTCATGAGGCACAGCCCCAGTCCGGTTCTACTACTTGAGAGCCTCCATCCTTGGGAAAGCTGCAATCTCTGTCTACAGAATGCAGATAACACCCACCTGTCTCCCTCACAGAACTGAGATAAGCACCAAAGAAAGCATCCAGGAAATTACGAAGGACAGCCCAGCACGGACAATGAGCAGGTAAGTCATGCCGTTCTCTTAAAACTGCCTGCTACTATTGGTTACAATTCCTTATTCTGAAGGCTCTAATTTACAGCTTCATTTATATTTGCAATCCAAAAACGCAGGTGTACCAAGCATCTTGCCTTTTCAATTAATTTAACAGTACTAGAGGGGAGGGAGAGGAAGAAGTTTAGGAAGGTCACCTACAAATCACTGATCTCCTTGTACTTCTCCGACTACAAGCGGTGCTCCTGGCAGTTTCAGAGGGAAATAGGGCCATTCTCCTGAAATCCAGCTTCAGTGAACTTACAGCAGACTGTCTAGAGCAGTGGTTCTCACCTTCCTAAAGCTGTGACACTTTAATACAGTTCCTCGTATTGTGGCAACTCCAACCATAAAATTCTTTTTGTTGCCACTTCATAACTGTAATTTTTCTACTGTTATGAACTGTAATGTAAATATCTGTGTTACCCCGTGAAAACATTGTTCAAACCCCAAAGGAGTCACAACCCACAGTTAAGAATCACTGGTCTATAGAAGAGAGAGTCCAAGGAGACAATATAAGGCAGACTTTGCAGCCTTGGGTAGCAAATAGAAATTTAAAAAGAGTAAGTTAAGGAGTGGTACCTGTGAAAGCAATATAAATATAATAATTTATCTAACTGTATATTTTCACTGGACCCTATACGGTTTTGTGAACAATAACCAGTGTTAAAAATCTGTGTGACACATTTTGAAATTACCATCAAATAAAATAAAGAGAGCATAAGAAGAAATTTTTATTTAGAGATTTGCCTACTTATTTGGACTTTTCAGCACCAACGCTATTAATATTTCAGCCAGAAAATCGTTTGCTTTAGAGAGCTCCCCTGGGGTTACCCTGGGGACTGTAGGACATGCACAAAGCAGTAACTGTAGATAGCACACACACTTGGCTGCAATATGAGAAGTATTCTAGATATAACTAGATGTCACCTGTAGTGGAAAAGAAAATCTGCATAAAATAACCGAAGTCAGCTTGTCTCCCTTCCTTTCTGCCTGCCTTGATGATATATCCTGATAATCCTACAAAGCCATTTGGTCGAGCTCTATAAGAAAAGTATAACTTCTTTAGTTGTCTCTGACTGCCAATTCACATGTAATTGGTATTTATCTCCTTGTGATACTGATAAGAAGTTTAGTGGCTATCACATTTCAAGATGGTTAATACATTTTTTTTGTAAACTTTGTCAGTACCATGTTTGTATCAGACCCAACCAGTCCCAAAACTTCATAGAACCACACAAATGGAAATTCATGCAACACAAAGACACACACTTGAGAACTGGAAGCCACATAGAAAGCATCGTACTAAACATAATGTGTTACATGCCAAGTAAAGCTTAGTAAAACACTTACATAGCATGCAGAAGCACTAAAAACCACATAAAGTGCAAGCTAGGACTTAGTAGGCAAAGAACCAAAATAAAATACTACACATTTCTCTTCAAATTGGTCTTTACCACAAAGAAAGTATTCACAAGATGGGCAGTTAGTTTTTAATTACAAGGTATAAAACAGTACTGCTTTTCTACGATATTATTTTTGGAGAAAGTTCACCTAGCATAAATGTGAAGTAAGTTGTACATTAAATGCCTATAAGTAATTCAATGTTAACTTATATTTTAATCTCATTGTAAGAAATCAATGTAAGGAAATCACTGATAACTATAAACTTAAGAGAAAAAGAAAAAAAGAAATAAACCTACAACTTCTCCTAAACAGAGCTGCATTTTCTAAGACACACCAAGTCCATTACAAGTCATGTATTATTCATTGGTCTCAATTAACCAGTCATCTTGCTTTATTTGTGTAGCTGCCTTAGTACTACCCTGCATGAGAATTTTTGAAACAGCTTCTAAAGCAAACCCTGTGTTATCCAAATAATCAAAAAATTACTTGGAATTGTCTAGTGGAAGCATTTGCTGCTGTCTGTTAAGGATCAGAAAAAAATACCTTAGCATCCTGAGGTTGAATATCTAAGTTTTCATGGTGTTTGTGGTTAGGGTGGGTGCAGAGTGTTGGGGAATGAACTTACAGCCACAGGCAAGCTAGGCATGAATTCAACCATTGAGCCAGGGGTAATTCAAGTCTCATAACAACCCCTACACTATGGAAAAACAGGTAGTGTCAAGACAGAAAGGTAGTTAGTTATGTGTTTACATAGCACAAGTACTTAGACTCTCGGTACCTGTGCCGCCTTTAGAAAACTGTTCCAGGGATGTGGTTTGGCTACAAAGTCAAACATGATTACAAATGAAAATTCCTCATGAATGTTTAGAATGCTTGAAGGCTCAAGAGGACTTTAAATCAAGTTAAAACAGCGTTCCTATGACAAGTATGATCAGATATTGGAGTGTTGTACCAAAGACTGACTTCTTCACCCTCACAGATGAGACCCTTGTGAGCATACAAGGCTGTGGATACAAGTGAGGAAGGGACAATGTGCCTTCACACGCCATCCGGGAAGGAGTCATTGTAACAGTTGCTCCTCACTCAATCATATTTCAATTATCTAGACTTGTGATAGTGTTATCATGCTGTGATAATTCAGCCAGAATCTTGGTAGCTTCTAAATATTTCTAAACTACTGAGATTATTAAAAACTCTTAAAATTAGAGATTCTGAGAGACAAGATGAACCATGGTAAGGGGAAGATACTCAAGTCCCAAGACTGATTAAAATATTGGGGTTTTTTTTTCAGCTTTCACTCTCTTCCTCAAACTATTACCAATAACTTCCACAGTTACAGAGAGCCTGGGGATGCTGGGTTGAGAATAACTGACTTAGTTTAAAATAGTTTAGAACTTGGAAAAACATTGAGAAAGTCAGTTTTATATTAGTCATGTTTACCCAATGAATATTAAATACCAGTAGACCAAATCTGAGAAATAGTTTAAATAAAGTTCTTGTAACAACATTGGAAACTACCAAGATTATTTTATAATTTTGAAAGTCTACTTTGCTCTTCATAGGCAGTCATGTTACAACTAATCAAGAACCTTAAAAATATTTCCCCCAAAATATTAACATTCCCCACTAGCAAAGCTCCTCATAAGCTAAGTGCATGAGTTTTGCAAGCTGCATGAATTCTTGCACTAAGCAAGCAGTAATGTCTTTTCCTATCATAGACTTTCCCAAATGCAGTTTGTCAGGGAGACCTTCAAGAACTAGAAACCAGAAGCTTAGTGAATTTTAGGAATCAAATACCAAAATGAACATATTCTTGGGCTCTTGCTACTTTAAACCATTAAATGAGAAGTAAAAGGGATAGAATTAAAATTTAATACAGCAAAACTGTTATCGCTTTACATAGCAGTTCATGCATTGCACTGGGCATTTAGATGCAAAAATACTGCTTTGTGGTGGCAATATTAATCAAAAGTAAATAAAATTCCCATGCACTGGACATTGCAGCCCATTTAGTAACATGCTAAGACACTGGTGCAGCAAGTCACAGGAGACACAAATGTGCACATTTGTTGTTAACGTGAACCACAAAACTTACCCATTCTCACCATAAATCTTTTGAAAGAGTCTAAGAAACCAAAAAACCAAAGGTTAAAAGGGTCACTCTTTCCAGCTGTGTTAGCTTATCAGCATTAAACATCTTTAAATTGAGTCTAACTGGAAATGGGCGAATCTGAACAAGTTGGCCCTTAGCCACTTCTTAATATTTCAAGTTTTAGTCAGCCTCCTGGAACTCGAGTCAAATAATAACAACATTTTCTTAATGTATTCTGAGCCAGCGAATTCGTAAGACAAGGTCTCCCCTTGCCAGGAACTAAGGTAGAGATTTAGGGCCATTCATTATATTCAGCCTAGTCAAATTTGCCCATTCCCAACTTACAGTGAACAGAACAGCTCTCAGAAAGTTGCATGGCTTATGTTACCCAAATGGTCAAAACTACAAACGGAGTTTGACAGACTCATGCATTTTAATGGTGCTTGCACTGAACTCTACAGATAAAACATACTACAAATTGATAGTTCAAGAAACCTAGATCAACAACAAAAATCAAGTTAAATGAAATCTGCAGCGACATATTTTAGGAAAATATTTAGCTCAATAAAAGACACTGCAAAATAGGATAAACACGTAAAACCAAACCACAGCCAGACTACTACAGAGGTGCTAGACATGAGGATAAAAACCTGCAAAAACACAATTAGAAAATACTTTCATCCAATTTCACACTGGAACAAAATGATGGACAAACCCAAGCCAGAGGCAAGCTTTGCATATACCTTCTCAAATCATCCTAAGACGTGTAAATATGGAATTGAACTTCTTCCATGAAATGACTAAAAAGTTTCTCAAAGCCAAATAATTGTTTACAGGATGCTTCAAAACGGCACACAACATGCAGAGCTGAGAAAACTGAGGCGGCTTTTTTTTCATAAGGAAATTTACACAAGACCATCATCCATCACAAGCCAAATCCTTGCAGAAACACACTCTGACCTCTCAACCATCAGCCGCTTCCTGTGCCTAAGTCTGCTGGCCTCCCGGATGGCCTCCCACTTCTGCAGGTCGGCCTCACTGCAGGGGCCAGGCTTGAAGCTGACGGGAGGCACAGCAGTCCCCAGCTTCCACGACTGGATCTTGCGAGTCAACATGTCGTCTCTCTTCTGTCGGTGGGAAGGGACTAAGACTCGGCAGCTACTGCTTCTTTCTTTGGGAGGGCATGTCCTTTCGAGGGCACAGAGAAATTTCGCTTGGATTTCTGGAGGTAGGGTCCAGGGTTCAGGAAAAGGGACTGGCTGGTATCTGTCGGGGGCCCCAGACAGTGGCACCTCTTTTTTCTGTGCTGGGATCCGACGAACAATCATATCGTCTTTTTCTAAATCTGGAAGTACAAGTTCACCTTCCCGACACTGCAAAATTATATCTCGTTCAACAGCATCGTCTGGCTCAGAGAACCTTCGAAAGTCTTCGAAGGCTCGAAAAACACAAGGATTTGCACGGAAAGCCCCAGTTTTTCTGACAAAGAAATCATCATTTTCTAAGTCAGGATCCAAGGCTGTCAGCTCAAGGTCATCTGCTTGATAGCCTGGTGTGTGAGAGAGATTTTTTCTGCGAGTTATGAGCCTTGGGCCAGAGGTGGGATCGAGTTTGACATTTGTTTCCGAAGACAAGATGTCATCAGAGTATGTCTGAAGGGCCTGAAGCAATAAAAACTGACTGAAGCACAGAAAAGAAAAAGGAAGGGAGAGTTGTATTAAGTATGAGAAGAATGGTAATTAGCCAGCAAACAAACCAGTACTTATCGGGATGAATTATTAGGAGCCACAGGAGGGAGTGTAACAAACAAGACAAATACTCAGCACTAGTATGACTTTCCTGGGTGTCATCTAAAGAGACAGCCACAGGTTATACTTCCCAGGAAATTTGAATGCTGTCAAGGACAAGAGATGGATCTATAACTCTGATCATGTGAACCTCCCTGGGATAAGCATGGGTACCAGTCCCAGTACCATCTTCCTAATTCTATTCTCCATAGTAGCCTCATCCCCTCCCTAGAGAAGGATGCATGATCTTAGAAAGTGATGAGTTGGCCATCACATACTTTGCATCATAGTGCACATCATGGTCGTAAAAATAACAGAGTGATCGCGAGGCTTATAAAAGTCCTTCTGTGTTTTTAGGTTTGGATTCTTCAGACTTACCCTTCCCAGTGTCTATCTAAAAGGATTTCTTTTCTCTTCTCACAACAGTAAATTTAAACAGTTTTTTTAAAAAGCATTTTTGTAACAGGGTTTCAGCAAGAATTCATGCATATAAATACTAACTACCTTGCACGTTATTGCATTAATAGCATGTTGATTCCTATAGCCATGTGCCAACACTCCCTCATGCAGAAGGCAGTATGTTACACACTGTGCCCTTCTCCTATGTCATTAAATTTCCATGACTCAATATTTAGGGCCTAGGTTAATGTAGCAGCGGAAGCAGGCAGATAAGGTGCCCAAGGTCAGTCACAAGCAGGTAGCTCAGACAGGTGCACCTGGACTCTCTCAAAGCACCGCTGGTCCTCCTGGCTGCATGGGCGTCCTGTGACCTCATGGCACGTCTGGTGGCTAGCTCCAGCAAGAGTGAAGGTTTTTGGTAGTTGCTGGCTAACCTATTCTCTGCCTTTTCTAGTCTACTAAAAAGCGTGGCACTTCTGAGGGAGCCTGAGTCCTCATCCTCAGAGTCTGAATTCCACCTGCCATGGAGTGAGGTGGAGAAAGGGGGGAAAAGAAGGAGAGAAGAAATGGAGAGTGTAAGTGCCGAAATCTATGCCAAGCTAAATACGCAAGGGGGCTTTTCAAAGGCTAGGATCTAAAGTTCTTTTTAACCATGCTGTTGTCATTGCTGGGTTTTAATAATAATAACATAAATCATGGTCAGATTATTAATAAAAAATAAAAGGTGCCCCCAGGGGTACAAGTGAGCTTAAGGTAGGTCAAAAAGCCCTCTTTGGTTTCAGAGAAGGGGTTTTATTTTGAAACCTAGGCTCCTTTCGAACTTTAAATCCTCCTGGCCTCAGCCTCCAGAGGACTAGGCTTGTAGGCATGTGCCCCCATGTCCAGCCTCAGGATTAAATTTAAACATTATTTTTATAATTATGCAAGTTTCTCAGACATTATAGGGCAAATAAGCCTCTCTCTATCCCTAACTGAAGAAACAGGACACAGAATGTACCAAAGACTGGGGCAGAGAACAAACACCAGGCCAGGGGCATGCACAAAGACAAACCTGAATCCCTGAAACTCCTTATACCATGGCTTATAAGTCTCCCTCTTTATTTTTTTCCAGCTCATCTCTTCTGGGCTCCAGCACTTGGGAAGAAACTGATCAAAAGAACCCCCTGGGCTTGGCATGACTGGACTCAACTTCCTTACATAGAGATCGTCCTTCACAAGGTTGGGTATGCGCGTTATCTTTTCTTCCTCCTCTTCCAAATAACAAGAGGAGGTTGACGTTTCGTGGACTGTGTGCCAGCGCTCCATCTTGGGACCCCAAGTCCTCCTCCGGTTACTGTTCAAAATATCCAACCACGTTAAGACACTGGGTGAGCAGTTTGTGGCACAGAACCCCAAAGGGTATTCATTCCACCTTACCCCTGTGAATGAAGCAAATTAACTCCCAGGCTCCACACCACGGCTCTTAGGACCAAATTGAGATATTACAGCAGCACCTCACTCACATTAGAGAAAAGCTAGATGTACAAGGCTGTGTTATGAGAAAGACAAATTGCAGACAGATTGGATGTTGCTTTCTCAATTCAATCAATAGCATGATAGACACTCAGATGCCAGACAAATATATTTCTGACCTCATCAGTGTGTGTAGCCCAGAGGCTAACATATCAAAAGAAAATGCTTGAGGACAAGAGTTGAAAGCAGTAGTTTGGGAGATGAACCCCTCAGGTCTCTTTTTCACATGAAATTTACAATTGACTAAGTCATCCAAAACCACATCAGGCAAACCTTCACTCATCAACAGGGTTAGAACCGCTCTCAGAATCGCACAGCACAGCATACAAAAAGACAGATTTGGGATATCATCCTTTGCTTTTTTGATAATTTGGTAGGAAATTAAGGGTTTCTTTCCATGTCCACTGCTATCCACAAAAAAAGAAATATAACTGAAGGAAACACGCAGGGCTCACAACGGACCACATCATTGATCCAGTGACCAGAAATACGCCAATAAACTGAGGACATGCATCTAAAAGAAGGCCTACTCCTCAGATGCTGATGTTCTGAAACATATGTAAAATAGAGTGAAAATCCAGGTAGGAAAAGAAATCCCCATTAGTGATAGGTGTTAACTACATGTTAGGAACCATTCCCTTAGCTACATTAAATAGTACCGCAGCTTCAGAAGACACACTGAACTCCATAACCACATGGCATTACCTTGAAAATGTCCCATCTGAGTCTGTGTAGACTGGGCTTGCCCAGCTTCTTCTGTTATCCTCATTTTTGTCTGTCCTTTTCTTCCTCAGAGGCGCTGGCACGTAGGATGGCTGTTTACTTTTGTTGGGCAAGAACTGATTGAATGGTAGGGCAGACTTTGGCTCAATAGCTGAAATCCTTCGATAGGACATATCATCTTTGTTATAGTCCTGCATTTTGAATGTGATTTCCCAGTCTGTGTCACTTTCGAAACCTATAAAGGCACAAGGACTTGCTTTACTCGCCGCCAGCGAATTCCCGCTGAGCCCCTTCCACCCAGCATAGCCTCTTCTCCCCTGGAAACCCTGTGCTGCTGCTAAAAGGCATTGAGTATTTTTAGAACTTTGTCAAGAAGTTGTGATAAGACCCATGGGGAAGGGCTTGCTTTCCATACTAGAGTCACACGCAGTTCAATCTGCTGTCGATAAGTCCCCAGTCCCCTGCTCAGTCCCTTCCTTTCCCAGCCTTCTTTGCCACAAGGATACATTTGCTAAGGTATAACCCATGTGATAAAATCTAGAAATCCAGGAAGACAGCATAACTCAACGGGAGTTCAGAAATGTAAGAAAAGGTGGGAAGCAGTCAGATTTATAGGAAGTAACAGGCAGTTGTAGAAACCAAAGGAAGACTGCACAAGTTTCAATAGTGACACCCAGACCCCTGTAAGGTCACTCATTCCAACAAGGACACTACACCACAGAAGACAGACTAGATAAAATCTGAAATCCTAACAAGTTAAAGCTTATACTCACACGAGACCACAGAAATAAAGATCTTCCCTTTCATAAGCTAAGGAACTATAATGGGAATCAGCAATTGTGATTTAAAATTTACTTAAAAGCAAACTTAGCAACCACCACCACCAAAAAGAGCCTTTTTGATACATTCCAATTAATAGACAGATATAAATAATAATATATTCTCTAGTTGAAAAACTAACAAACCCAGATGCTTTAAAAAATGGTAATAGAGAGAGTAACCATATAGACCCAAATGGAGTACTCTCTCCTGCCCTTCATGCTCCCTGCCTCAAGTGCCTTTAAAAAACCCAGGTAGCTGGTAAGTGTTGCTTGCTTCCTCCCAGCTGCAGAGGGCAACTCCACTCAGCTCATGGCTAATGGCTTTTAGCACACCTTCCAGGTTAACTTGACCTAAAGGCCACTTGCCTTTGTCACCTGCCAGGCGGAATGTACAGTAAACAATGCCAGTATGGTTGAAAGGAAGTGGTCGGTCTGATACAGCTGTGTCACAGGTCAGGTGCAGGGGCAGTGAGAGCAGAAAGGGAGAATGGCTTGGCAGGCATGGCCAGGAAGACCAGAAGGCATGAAGAAAGCATGAAGCTATATCTGTTTTCTTTTGCTTTGCTTTCTTTTTAACATGTCCTAATTGAATGAGTGAGAGAAAGAGAGAGAGACAGAGACAGAGAGAGACAGAGACAGAGAGAGACAGAGACAGAGAGACAGGGAGGGAGAGAGGGAGGAAGAGAACGAACTAACTTTTCCTTACCAAAACTGATTCAAGGAATATGAAAATCTTAGACTATTTGACTGTCGAAATTTTAAACTTAAAAATCTTTCTTTTAGCTAATACACTTTTTATTTGTACAAATATCACACTTGCTTTGTTTTTATACAAAACTCATGAACTGCACAATTTCTAATCCTAAAAAATATTATCCTAATTACGGTTACCACCCACTATAATTGTGTGGGCGGCAGCATTTTTAATAGAGTAATCACAGAAAAGCTTCGTTCTCCTGAAACCCACTTCCCTCCCACCACCCTACTTATAACTGCCCAGACATCTACAGTCCGTAAACAAGGTCCCCCTGTAATGTGACCCTCGGGCCTTCTGCTTACATCACACATCAGGTATGGGCCCCTGTGTCAAAGGAGACTCAGATCTTGCTCCACAGAGTCTCTATATTTTGAGGACAAATCCACACAGGCCGCAAACCCACCACCTTTCCTTCTACTATTCTTCGACAGGCAAATGCAAGTTCAAACACAGCATGCCGTAAGTTCCTCGGTCAGTGAAAAGGAACATAGTGGGCTGACATTTTCAGTCTCGGGTTACAACTTTAATTACTCGGATGAACTGCAAACTTAGATTTATTTCTTTACAGATATGATCATTTTCATCTGAGCCCTGAAAACGCCATACCTCGGTAGGGAAGGGCCAACAAAAACAGTGGGCAGTAACAAAGGTCAGTTCTAAAGCCATTCAATATTTCTACGATCGCGGCTCTAAAAGTCAAAGAATTTAGTTTTGCTGTGATGCTTCAGTGACTTTTAGAAAACAAACTTATTATTTGTGATATCTGAGATTTTGCATAGTAAAAGTCTGAGGCAAAATATTTCTGTCCGCAATCAACAAACCGAAAAGCCTCAAAGAGGGAGCCCAAGCTCACAATCAGAGATCCCATTTCACTTCTGATAAGGATGATGTTTAAAGTACAGAAATACTTTAAAAGGAGAAACCTGGTCTTGGAAGTGCTGGGGTTTAACCTCGAGAGTCTCCTGGATGTTGGCCATAGGCTCTATCACTGGACTATAGCCTCAGGATTTAAAATGTTATCTGTGGTTTCTGGTAAAATTAAGACAAGAAAGAAACATACTTGGAAAGTAGACTATTCACAGACCCTTATGCACTTTGTGCTTAGATACGTGAGGTACCTTATTAGATAGCTTATTAGCCTTATTAGATAGCTACTGCTAAGCCTCTGTCTGAAGACTTTCTCACTGACAAAATTCAGTCACAGTGAACTATCTCCTCACAAGTCCTGTCCAAATATAGAAGTTTAAAAAAGGGAAGAGGGGGACTGGAATTACTCTGAGGTATGAGGGAGGGAAAAGCCAAAAATAACATTTAAAAACCACCTAATTACATGGATTTATTAAGATCTACATCTTGATGAATCTTTGAAATGGTTGCATTCCATACTTTGTCTCCTCTGCTATTTTCTCTTCAAATACAAACAAGCCAAATAAGCCTACATCCCAAGACACAACTCACCTTCCTTCCCACCTCTGAGCGTGAGATCTGAGGAGCAGCTGGTCAGTGATCTAGACCCCAAGGAGTCCAAGCTTTCAAAGGAATCTTCCCTCCTATGGCTGCCTGGAGGGACAGGAAATTCTCCTCTGTCGGGACACCAGATATCCCCGTAGCCACTGTCGCGGCCACTTCTTTTCAGGCAGCTAGAATCTTCAAGAGCCTGAAGGAGAAATATTGTACAAAGACCAGTGAGTGAACATGAACTTTCTGGAGTGCAAAGAGGCTGATTAATTAGGGAGAGAAGTTGACAGGATTTTCTTGTTCAACAAAAGAAAAAAAAACGTTAAAAGCACATCTTTTTTTTCTCCACAAACTGTATGATAGGGGGTTATTCAAAATTTCACATAAGATACCTGAAATTATTTAATAAAGTAGTTATATAATCAATACACAAGATAAAATACTAATAAAAACAGCCCAGAAATGCTGGTCAATGATTTATATTTTTGCCTGGTAGAAGAGATGAAAAAAATCAAAGAGAAAAGCCATCCCAATGTAGGCATGCAAAAGGGAGGCACATCTTGAAAATGTGTCATTCTCTCTCCAGGATTTCTCTGAGGTGGTATATGTTAAACATAAGACCAGAGTGACATTCTGTTGTCCTATCTGCCCTCAAAAGAAATCCACTATCTTAAAGAGCAGTGAGGATACACATTGTGGAATTTGTTTATTTCACTGATTATGCAACTTAGATTGAGACGCTGGCAATATTGAGTCAAGGGTAGTACACATGCTGCTGCTATATAAAACTTTCCTTCCTTCGATGGAAAGAAAATAGCTATTTGGCTCTTATATAAATAAGAAATACGTGAAAATAGGGCAAAAGATATCCCACCTAGGTTTATAACTTTCGTAGAACTTTCCCAAAACAAGCCATTTTAATTAACACACCTCTGAAATTTAGTGAACCTAGCTGACCTTTGAAAAATTAGGACCTAAATGAAAAACAAAGTTAATCTCAGGTGACGAGTAAAGAACATAAGAATAACAAAATATAACATGCAAACTTGGATTGAATCATGATTTAACTTTTAAAAACTATGAAAAATAGCAAAGAGACCACATAAAATAGAGTCAATAATCTATTAATTGAGGATTAATTTTGATGAGATTTCTTAAGTGCTATTATAGCCATGCAGAAAAATATTCTTACTCTTTAGAGATGGACTCAGTAAATACAGGAGTGAGGCAAGGCATCTCAATTCATCTTCGAATGGTTAAGTGAAAACACAGGCAGACATTATTATGGAAAGCCAAAGTGGAAACACTTCATCAGGTAACAATGAGGTGAGGTTTGCAGGTTATTGTCTCGGTATTTTATCACAAACACTTTCAACAGATGAAGCAGGGCTGGCTAGTGCTCATGACCAGCAGCCAGCAGCTGTTTGAAGCAGATTCCTGCCTCAGATCCATCAGCTTGTGAGCCAATGTCTGGCAAGTGTTCGAAATGCCAAGAATGGCTAGTACAAAACTTCTGTATTAGCATTGAACTTGACAACTTGGCATGGAAATGCCAGGGTCTGCCTTTTCACCTGCCACTTGCAATCAAATGGGGATGCCAAGCTTAGTGTCAACAGGCTACATCTCAAAATATAAGATCAACATTTTAAAGTCAATCTTTAGCTCCTTCAGGTCTCTTCAACACATACTTTTTGAAACCTCAGTTAACACAGTTTGACCTCTGATAGCCTCAATGTTAATATGACTGACAATGAGTCATGTGACCTGTTATAAATAACTCAAGTCTGCCCCTGCAGTCTGGTTTTTGAGGACTTCACCCTAACAGGTTCCCCCCAAAGTGAGTCATCCCCAGCTTATAATCTGACTCAAATATAGCACCTTCTACTTGAATATTGTTTCAATGCTATTTCCAATTGGCTTTATCATTGCAAGTGAATTGTGAAAGTTCACTTGACACAACACCTTCATCTCAAAAGAACTGAAGCAAACCAAATGATAGGTTCACATGCCTCTTGTGTCTACTCCCACCAGGTAAAGGAAGAATAGGACCACAACCACAGTCTTATCTACAAAAAAAAAAGTCTTTGGACCATCCTGACTTCGATATGGACGACTGTGAACAGCCTTTAAAGAGGCATTCCTAGTCCAAACTCTGCACTGCGATTGTTCATCCTGAGTCATTGCCATAAAAAGTGGAAAAGTCTATAAAGAGCACTAGTCCACGAGCCTGTGGCCCCTGTATCTTCTAACTGCAGAGTTCCTGGGTCCAAAGAGCTGGGAAGCCAGGTTTCCCTTGTACCCACAACTCCCTACAATTCTCTCACCAGAGCCTCACCCTCTTCATGGCAGGGATGGATCTGCTTCCTAATCTAAGGCAGGTATGCTTGCTGGTAGATGAGTCAGTCACTCTCCAACATACAGCACACTGTGAATGTGTGGCACTTCTGTCTCAGCTAATTCATCCAAAACAGTGGATACAGAACTGTACTCTTCTGAGTGTTCATGTACACTAACACTACACATGTGTGGCAGCACAGATGTGTGTGAGTGCTCATGCACATGCAAGCATGCGTGTGTAGAGGTCAAAGGTCATTCTCCAGTGTTGTTTTTCAAAAGGCATCCACCTTGAGTTTCTTTTGTCGTTTTATGTTTCTGAAGATGAAAACGGGTGTCTTACTAGTTTGTTGTTTCCCAAGTAGATTATACAACCTTGCCGGGGAGCCCCAGAAATCCTCCTGTCCTTACCTCCTCAGTGCTGGGATTACGAGTGTGTATCACCACATTCTGCTTTATTGCATGGATTCGGGGGTCAGACTCATGTCCGCATGCTTGCACGAGCATTTTACCACCTGAGCTATCTTCCCAGAGCTAAAAAGCTATCAAGTCCTTACAATTAAAGGAAATAAGTGTCTAATCCCATCTCTCTTTATAATATGCACATGGCCAGATGCAGGCCAAGTATTTTTAAAGACGTGGATAGATATAGGCGAAGGCAATAATTTTTATCATGTCCAAATACTTTTCTGTTCTGATCATAACTAACATTTATTTCATCCTCATTGTGAGAATGAAATCTGTCAGAACATTCACTATGTTTTGTATTTAATCATCAGAAAAACCTCACAAAGCAAGTACTAAGTACTAATATATAGATAGTATTTTATCATTTTGAGCCATCTATCTTCTTCCAATTATTATAAAAGCCCTGGTTGAACAGTTCCACAGAGAAATTAGTTTTCCACTAGGCTCCTTTAAATGAAGATTTTCCTGACAAAATAAAAATCGCTATGCTTTACCCTCAGGGCCTGGCCCTTCTCAAATAGTGCACAAGGCTTAAAAGCCTGTTACAATGATCCCGGGATATGAAAGAACAAAATCATAGAGAAAAACAAGGGCTCTGGGCTTGGCAGTTAAGAGCACCTGCTGCTCTAGTTCAGTTCCCAGCAACCACGTCAGGCAGCTTGCAATCCTGCATAACTTCAGGGCAGCTGAGGGCCTATTCTGGCCACCAAGGTCACTAGCATTCTTATATGTACGTGTGTGTGTGTGTGTGTGTGTGTGTGTGTGTGTGTGTGTGATTACAAATAAAAAACTAAAAGTGAAAAAACAAGGGTTCTAACTTTAAAATCTCCCTAGGAGACAACCACAAGTCATGCCTTCAAAATTCCAGCAGTTGGGAGATAGAGGCAGGAGGATTAGGAATTCAAATATCACCCTGAATACATAGCAAGTTCTGAATAGCCTAGATTACTTGAGAGTGTCTTAAAACAAAAAACAAAACAAAAACCTTTATCAAGTTCCACTTAATATGTATTATTCCTCAGTGAACAGTGGCTGCATGATGATATTGGAATGAGGTCACTAGATAATTACCCATGACAAGAACAGAATAATAGAAAGAAACTCAGTAACTCCTATAAACATGAATAGCCCTAAAATGCATTTTTACTGCAAATTGAGTTCACAGTGAGTATAGAAACAGTTAAGTTATATTGTATATAAAAAGCAATGGATGTGTCATCAAATTACCTAAAATTAAGGACATAAAATTCTCTACCTTGAACCTACCCTGGCACAGATAACAAACTTCTTGAAAGAAGCACATTAAGCCAGAGAACAAGTAACCAACCTGCCTGTGTATCCCTGTCTAGGAAGGAGCACAGGCAAGCTCCATGTCTGCTGTAGAGGAGCCTTGAGAGTGGAAGGGACGAGCATGATGACGCAGGCACACACGTCACGTGATGATGTAGGCGCACACATCACAGTCTTTGTTTCATACAGGTGGCGCTGGTTTCCTTACCTTGGTCAAAGCCTGGCCCAACAGAGTCTCAAAAGCTTTCAGATTGAGATAGGGACCATTATAGTAGGGGTTGTTTTGTGCTTTTCTTCCCAGCCAGTACAAAGTTATCAAAACCTAGATGAAAAGAACAAGAACAGTGGATTGGTAAGCAAGTGCCAGTCCAACCACAGGTAGACAAATTGTAGCTCATAAATGATACTTTAAAGTTGAAAAGCAGACTCTTAAATTTATGATATAGAATGCAGCCATTAAAAAATCATAATTATTCTTGATATATTTTATTATTTCAGAATGGGTTCTCAGACCAAAAGTCACAGAACTTAATAGACAATCATGCACCCTACTTTTGGGAGGAAGAAAAAAAAATAGGAGAAAAACATGAGGGTTGGTGACATAACTCAGGTGGTAGAATGCTTTCTTAGCATGCAGGGAGTCCTGGGCTTTCCCCAGCATTGCATGAAACTGGGTCTGGTGGTTCATAACTGGACCCTCATCACTTGGAGAATGGAGGCAAGAGGACCAGAAGAAGTTCAAAGGTCATATGCCTACATGGAAGCTATGAGAACAGATTGAGCTACATGACAGACTGTCTCGTAAAACAGGTAAGTCTAAAGTGCAAGAGAAACGTGTGTGTGTGTGTGTGTGTAAGAGAGAGAGACAGAGAATGCACACAGGTTCACAGGTGTAGAGGGAACAGGACACCTTCTAGAAGCTGGCTCTCAATTTATACATTTGTTTTGAGGCAGGGCCTTCTCTAGTAGCTTGATGTTCCACAGTGTATGCCTGGCACGAGTTTCCTTGTGATTCCTCCTGTCTCTGACTCCAATCTCACCCTAAGAGTGCTGCAAATACATACACACTACTGTATTCAGCTTTTTCCGTGGGTTCCAGGGATCAAACTCAGACCACTAGGCTTGCACAGCAAGCTCTTCTGAACCCACTGAGGCACCATCCTGGGCCACAAGGAAAACATTTTATGTCAATTATTTCCTGATAAAACTACCTAATAAACACCTAAAGTCAATAATTCTCAGCTTGCTTGATGAGCATATTTTTAAATAAAGCTGCTACTTTTAGATATTCTTCTATAATTGTGCAATATCAAGGACATGGTATCAGCATATACTCAATAAGCATCCTTAAGTCATCATGTTGTCCCTTAATGTCTAACTTGATAATCTCCTGATTGCTCCCCTAAAACTTTGAAATTGACTTTGATGTTTATAAATTAGAAACACAACAACCAATCTCTGAAACCTAATCTCTCCTATGCTGGAGTCAGGTCTACACAAAATATAATATGAGAGTTCAAGGTCCCTAGGTCTAGAGAATTCCAACCAGAGCTAGTTAGTATGTATTATAATTCATTGTTAGATATATATATATATATGCTATGTACAGAATATATATAACAACATTTAGACTCTAACTTGTTGGTTTCTAGGTAAATTTTAATCAGAAGAGATGACACAGAGTATATTCTTAGTAAATTCTTATGATTTTATAGAACATAAAGGAAAAACTATTTATAAAACTCCATTAAATAAAACTTACATTTTTCAATCTCCTGTCAGTCTCTTCTTGCCTGTAAAAAAAAGAGAACATATTGATTATATCCATGAACCTTAAATTATTAACTATAAGTCAAATTCATTTTCATTATAAGGTCCATCAGTATTAAAATCATCTTGGATACTCAAAACTCTTAGAGCACAAAACACAAGAATTTTCTATAGCCTTTGATCTAAATATTACAGTGAGTTTTCCTAAATGATAATAATAATAAAGCCATTTGCTCCATTTCTTGTTTTATCCATGATGGTCTGATGAATTATTCAGTTTTCTGTAAGTAGTATTTAAATGCAATCTGAAGATTCTAAGCAGAAATCAAAGCACACATATGACAGGAAAATTGGGAAGCACACAACTGGGAGGAGAAAAACAAGCAAACAGCTTTGCACTGAGCTTTCCCCTCTGCTGTCCACAGGTTTTCCCCCAAGGAAACCCTCTGCACACTGCTTAGAAACCTGGATCTGCAGAAAATGAAAATTTCAGTTTTAAAAATGGGCCGTGAAGCAGGAATGGGATCTGATGGCTTTGACCCCATTACTGGTGAGGGAGAAATAGGCAAATGTCTGAGAGTTCAAGGTCCCTAGGTCTAGAGAATTCCAACCAGAGCTAGTTAGTGATACCTTATCTCAAAAAAAAAAAAAATGCAGCCAGTAACTTTGACCTGAAGAGTCTGAATTCTATTACAGACATGCTGGACATTTTTGTTGGCCTGTAAAAGTGCAAGATGCTTATGAAAACGTCAAAAGGAAGCAGATAGCACATCAGTTTTGAAGAGACTGAATAGTGTGTAACAGACAGATTGGGCCTCTCTCAAGCCCTGTTGTATTTCCATCAATACCAACAGGGCATCAGTGAGAACCACACTGCAGAAACCTGAGCTAGATGGCCTCTGAGCTAGCTTTTCAGCATAACTGTAAGTAGCAAAGGAAAAAATAGTCACATGTATTTGTTGTCAACATATATGGAATATATTCCATGCATCAAGCATGTAGCATGTATAACACACATCCACTCATACAGAGAAAAAGAAAAGCGGGGTGAGAATAAATACAGAGACGAAAGCTGAACTCAGCTTTCCAGGATCTACCAGTTCGTTTTCACAGAACAAACATGGAACAAAAAAAGCTCATGTAACTCCTATCCCCCCGCTCAAAAACAAAAAACATCAACAGGAAATCCCATAAACCCTCACATTGCTGCTAGAAACAGCTGATGGATTTATACTGCGATCCTATTTGTTAGCATCAACTTAAAGTAAATATGCCCATAGCCCACAACCCAGTAATTCCATTTCCAGGTTAACGCTCAAGAACAATGTTTTTATTGTTTAGCAAAAATCATACACGGGAGACTTCCCAGCATCCTTATGTTATGGAATATGTACACGGTGAAGCACTAGACGGCAGTGGTATTAACAGTCTGCAGCTTTATTTGACTGTATGGTTCAGTATCACAAGCAACGGGAAGAGAAGAGTACAGATAACATGGATAGATTAATATAAAAGTACTAAAACAAGCAAAGCAAAAGGAAAATCCACCGCTAGGCTCAAGACAGTGTGTGGTACCCTCAGGATAGAGAATGGGAGGAGCAGTGACAGAGAGCAAGGCTTCTCCAATACTGGGAATCTGAATTTCGTGCTGGACACTGGTTACCTGTGTTTTCCTTCCAAGGAATCTTCAACCTGTAAATTTATCAGTTCATTTTTTAGACATGAGTTCTGGAATCAAACTCAACACTTCGTGCTTACAGGGCAATAAGTTTACCAACTGAGCCATCTTCTGAGCCCTTGGGAGTCGAGCTGGGAGTTATACAATACCTATGTTTTTGTCTGTGTACTATACTTCAAAAAACTACTCTGGAGAAATTTCACAGATGAAGTACTCAAATTATAATAGATGTATTTCTTCAATTAAGAGAAAGTCATCTTGTAAAGATGAACAGCATTCTGTTTTGGAACTCGAAGTGGAAATACCACTAGAAACTATTGTGAACTCACAGGCTTTTGTTCTAATGATGATCAATGTATCACTTCAAATAGGAAATTAGCCAAAGAACAGAAGTACCATGTAGTCTTAAAGATTTGTGGGTCTTGTGGTGATTCATTACGCCAATAGCCTTGGGAAGCCAGCCTTAGGGCGTGGCTTCCTGTCTGCCACTGTGACCACTTAAGAGAGGAGAGAGAGAGGTCACACACTCTCTTAGGTTGTAAAGACTGGCTTAGGTGGTATGAAGCAGTGTGTGATAGGTCCAAGCAACCCTGGGCAAAATAGAAGGACTCTGCAACTGGTTATACCTTGTCCTATATCCATGAATATGTTCCCCCATTGCACCACTTCATAAATTTATAGATAGATAGATAGATAGATAGATAGATAGATAGATAGATATTTGTGGTTCACATTACAGGGCCTCAGAGAATGATCCCACTTTTATCATAAGCACACTTGAGCATCAGGAATCATAGAGCCCTTTTGAAGGCCTACCTCCTTTCAATAGCTTGTAATAATCATTTCCAATCCATCTGGCTGTGCCTTTTTTATAATGATAAGCAATCTTTGGAAACACAAGGCAAGGCTGGTCATGTGTCCGTGTGCAGTGACCTTGCATTTCTGCCCTTCACTTTACATTCCTTTCTAAGTATGAACATTTACAACGTGCCCCAGAACACAAAGACACACAGGCCAGCCAAATTATCCTCCTATCGCTGAAACACGTAATACCAGGAATTCACATGGCCCTGGATTGCTGGAGCAGAGTTCACGCTGACACACACACACCCCAGTGGGTGGCCACAAGGCACAGCCCTAGACCTTTTAAATTAACAAGTAGAGAGAGGAAGCTCAAGGTAACAAATCACAGCCAGAAACTGAAAGTAAAGTGTGCCTGCCTGAGTGACTCCACCAGTGCCATTGTGTCTAAAGTGGGCACGGCATGACACCATCTGAAGGAGGGAGCACTGTAGGGACAGAAGTAGGTCCCATGGGCTATCTCTATTTACTTAGACCATTTCCTCTCAGAGTTTTCATTTCTTATCGATAATCTAGAGATAAAGAGGAAATAAACAAAGTAGGAATGTTAACCTCCTCAAGACTAGTCCTCGGACTATGGCCCAGGGAGGGAAGGCCCTCTTCTCTCCTCTCTTCCCACAATAAGCCTCCTAGTGAAGTCCTGGGATGCACTCAGACATTTAAGTTACAACTAGCCTAATACGACACTCCCAAACCTCACCTTACCCTCTTCTTATCCTATATTTGCAACCATCTTCAGCCTACATGTGTATGTTTTTGTGGTGCTGAGAATCAAACCTGGGCCTTCATGATAGGCAAGCATTCTGTCACTGAATGGCTTCTCTAGTCCTGTATTCTTTAAAAATGTTTTTGACCAATATGAGCATAAAAAGTTCTGTAAGGTTCTGCTCACTGCTCTCTCTAGTACAAGAATAAAGGGTCTACCTACTTGGAAACGCATAAAAATATTTCATATGCTCAGCATAATGCAAGATACACAAATGTTCCCATTTGTCGATGCATTTGTCTGACTTTGGAAAGGCAAGTTGTCAAGAAAAGGTTTAAAACAAATACCCAGAACAGTGGTTCTCGACCTTCCTAATATTTCAACCCTTTAATAGTTTCTCGTGTCGTGGTGACCCACTCAACCATATAATTATTTTTGTTGCTACTTCATAATTGTAATTTTACTACTGTTATGAATTGTAATGTAAATATATGTGTTTTCCAGTGGTTTTAAGTGGCCCCTGCCAAAGGGTTGGTTGACCACCAAAGGGGTCGTGACCCACAGGTTGAGAACCACTGACTTAGGCGCTCTTGAATATTCATATGATGTTGAAAAAGAATCAAATTGCATCAGCTTACTTTTAACATTTATCCAATTTTACTCAAATTTCACTGCTGCTCACAGTTAGGGTTGAAGGACATACAACCATGAACACCCCTATGGAGACCATAGGAGGACACTAGGCATCTTCTGCTATGGTTCTGCACCTCACTGTCTGGAGACAGGGTCTGTCACTGAACCAAAACCTTATTATTTAGATGAGTAGCTACCTTGCCAGTAAACTCTTGGAACTCAAGACTCCAAGGCTAGTGTTCCAGGCCCAAACAGCCATGCAGACATTTCCAGTTGGGTGCTGGGAATTCAAACTCAGGCCCCCATGCTCACAGAGCTACACGGAGCCACCTCCCCAGCCTCCAGGTTTCCTCTCACACTGCAGTCAAACCCAGTTCTGCAAAGCCACGTATCAATAACCAAACCAGAGACACACAAAAACAGGAAAGCAGGCCAGATTTTGCGTGGTGATAGTAGGAAAAAAATAGACATATAAATAAATATTTCTGTAAATAGGATAAAGAGATAATATTCATATAATATTCAAAACTGACTATCTCAAATACAGAGATATCCCTTATTTAATCCCCAGACCAGGCCATATCTTTAAATACAACATTTAATATTCACAAAATAGCAAGCAGAGCTAGCTGCTCCATTGTGTTAATTGAATAGTACTAGAAATCCCTTTGCTGCCTGACCAAGGATTGGCACACCTTTATCTATCATGACCCTCCAAACTGTGCCAGCTGTGGGTTCACACAGCTGTCAATCATCTGACCCTAGGAGCTACATAGTATATACAGAACTTCAAAGCCATAGCATTGGTCCTCTCCTTACTACTCAAAGATTTTAAACTGGTCTGAATCAATAAAGAAGTACATTTTAATCAGATCAAGAAAATAGAGGTCCACCCAGATGCTCTGACTCTGCTGAAGAGCTGTGATGTGAGATCCCCCCATGGGGAGCCAACATGGCTCAGAAGGCCCTTCTTGGGGTGCCCTTGCTCCCCTTTAATCATCTGTGAGAAACTGGTCTTGTGAGCTCACCACTCCAAATCCTCGCCTGTCAAACAGGAGCCTAGTCTCACTGGGAATCAATGAGATTCAAACTTCTTAACCCTGGCCCGGCGGGGAAATGAACATTTCAATGCTGTCTCTAATTGTCACATTTACCTCAACTGGCCTATTGGATGAAGGGTAGTAGCTGGGAGCTGGTCACCTTTTCCCTTACTTTCCCCTACACAGAAGCCTCTCCCCTGCCCCGCCCCCCAAAAAGACACAATTGAATGAGACATAATTTTCAATACTCTTTCACAGCATACTTTCTCTGACTTCCTAATATGGATATCTTTAAATGATGATCAGAAATTACATCTAGAAGAATGTGAACACAGGGTGAGGCACCCAGGTACGATCATCATCCACGTATCTTCACTGGCACCACGCCAACCCTCTCCACCCATCCTGAGGTTACCAGAGCCTGCTGTGGCTGAATGTCCTTTAAGTTTTCCAGAACTTCATCCCTGGAGGGAAGAAATATCTAGACAGCCAAGAAGCCCTCTTCCATCGAATATGATAGCTGCTTGAGAGCAAAATGTTAACTGAAGAGATCATAATTCGCCAGTGGGTGCCAGCCAGTGGCATTCTACTGCTCCATCCAAAGTAGCTCTAAAAGTCCTTCAAAGCGTGAACTCTGGGCCCACACACTGAACATACCACAAACCTTGCCTGCTCACCTCAGGGATGGGGAAACAGGAGCCAGCCCAGCCTGTGCTTTACCAGAGAATTCCTCATGGGACTGACAAGGACAGGGTCTGAGGGCTTGTGGTATTTTCACTCACAGAGCTAGCCTAGCTGGTTAAGGGCCAAGAGATAGGAGGAAATTACCTCACAAGTCAGGCTTCACAGCATCTGACACAGAATCCCCCTTCCTCTGATTTTCTCCATGACTCAGGACTCGTTTTTCACTCAAGACACCACCCAGTCTCACATGCTACAGAAAGGCCCAATCTCCCACTTCGACCCAACACCTTAATTCCCTAAGAGATGACTCCTCCTCCCAAACTATTTCGTCTCCCCAATTCTCAACCTCCACTTTCAAGATCAATCACGGTTATCATAAAATGTAGCTCTGACCGTACCATTCCCCAGGGAAACATGCAACCAAAGACTGATGGTGGAACTCATCATGTAAAGTGGAAAAAATTCCCTTCCCAGGCAGAAACTTAACACAGTAGAAAGTCTGGCTTACCACCAGGGAGATATCTCAGCAGGTGAGGGCTCTTCCTGCCCAGACTGATTAACTAAACTCCATCCCCGGATCCCACAGGATGGAAGAAGGGAACCAACTCCCACTTGTTTCCCTCCAACCTCCATAAGCTCACCATGGTACACAAAGACCCTTCTCTCCATTTACATAAATTAAAAAATAAATAATTTTTAAAAATCCTGGTCCCACCTACCACCAATCAAAGCCTCCAATCCAGGCCTCTTCTGTACAAACAAAAAGTAAATCTTGACGAATTCTTGCTGTTCTCCCAGGAGCTCTGCACAGTCACATACCGGGTTCAGTCTCCTCCCTGCTACCAGAATAAGTTTCCTTGGCTCTCTCTGCTAGAAGAGTAAGTGCAGCCGATCAAATGCTTATATCCCCAGGGTATTTCCCAGAGCAAAGCCAGGAAGCTTCCTGGAGACCCAGCCCAGCCTGGCCCTGCCCTGGGTGGCACCAGCTGACCTGGGTGTTGCCTTTTGGGAAACTATGTTGACATCAGAGAAGCTGACCTCCCTAGATACTTGGTCTCTCTCCAAACCACCAAGTAATCTCTACTTTCCAACTGCTGCTTCCAGTGCTGGACACCTGTTCACCACTTTAAAAAGAGAAATTAATAAAAAGACAAAGAGGAATGAGGTCCTGAAGGCTGATTTCCACAGGAATCCAAAAGAAGAAAAATGGGAGCAGACAGTATGTGGTTTAAACACACTAGATATGCCTGAGGGGAGGGTGGAGACGGGGCTTAGGGAGACAGCAGGGACAACTCAAACAGATGTGCTCCCAAGGATGGGGTGGCTGTGCCTGTTCTGTGTTCCTAGGACAGAACACAGACAGGGTCAATTATGAGTTCATTTCCTACTCTTCTGGAGGTTTGGAAGTCTAAGGTATAGAGACCCGGCATCTAAAGAGAAGGAACGTGAGAAAGAAGGGGTAGAGGAAAAGAAGAGAAAGGAACCAAGCAACTCCTTTCATCAGAACTGCTCCTACTCTCTCTAATCCACCCCAGTAACTGCATCACCCAACCATCCTGGAGAGCAGAGCCATGGCACCAGAAGCATCCTACTCCCAAAACTACTGCTTCTGCACTGAAGCTAAGTTCCCAAGAGTTTGGGAGACACGAATCATAGTAAGGAACATCATTTGTGCTTGTATGTCTTTGTGTGTGTATGTATGTGTGTGTGTATGTATGAGTGGTATGTGTGCATGTATAAATGGCATGTATGGGTCCATATACATGGGTGTATGTCTGTGTGTATGTTGGTGCAGTATGTGTATGGGTGCAGATATATACATATGGATTCATATAACGTGCATATATGTTTATATGCACGTATTTGTGTACATGTATATTTCTATGTATACATTATGTATATATTTATGTTTGTTTATATGCATGTTATAGTATGTATCATATTACATTTGGATGTGTTTATGTTTGTGCATATATGCTTGTGTGTGTTATATGGTATGTGTATGGACTGTATGTACTATATGTATGAGTTGTATGTATTAAAATGTGTGTTTGTATGTATATATGTTATATGTATACTATATGTATGGCATGTGTAAGTGGTACATGCTTATAAGCTCAAGAGCATAGGGAGCTCAGCTCAAGACCCCAGGTGTCTTCAGCAATAGCTCTGCCTCACTGTCTTGAGCTAAGGTCTCTGTCTTAATCTGAGTTTCTATTGCTGTGAAGAGACACCACGACCACAGCAACATTTAAAGAGGTAACTTACTGTTTCAGAGGTTTAGTCCCTTAACATCATAGTGTGTCATGAGAGGATGCAGGCAGATATGGTATGGAGAGAATCCTACATCTTGATCCACAGGCAACAGGAAGTGAACTGAGATACTGGGTGTGGCTTGAACATACGTGAGACCTCAAAGCTCACCTCCACAGTGACACACTTCCTTCAAAAAAGCCACACCTCCTCATAGTGCCACTCCTGATACACTTCCTACAAAGCCACACCTCCTCATAGTGCCACTCGAAATGAGCTTTTGGGGGCAATTACATTTAAACTACCATAGCCTCTCACTGAACCCAAAGCTCCCCTTTTCATTTAGGCTGGCTGGCCAGAGGGCTCTCAGAATCTGCTTCTCCCTGCCCCTCAATCCTGGGGTTAGAGACACATGCAGTCATGCCCAGTTTTTTATTTGGATGCTAGGGCATCTAATTCAGATCCTGATGCTTGGAGAGCCGGTGCTCTCACCATCTGAGCCCTCTTCCCAGCCAAAACATTAATATTGCACACACCACAAGTCAGTCTGTGTTCAAAGGGGAGGGAAATCTATGAGTTCTAATTAACAGTGGAACACTGAAGGGCTCTTTAAGAGACACGAGTAAAAAATTCCCAACACTACTACCTCAAAAGAAAGGGGTCATTTCCATTCAAAATGCCAGAATCCAATTAGGGACCTAGGAATCCATCAGGTTGCAGCTCCTTTTCTATTAATGGAAGCTCTAATAATGGAGCCCATCCATCCCATCATTTAAAATAGAACACACACTAGCACCTTCCACTGCGTCAAATGGAAGTGAGAACAAAAGAAGTTAGGGATGAATGCTTAGAACATTTCACCCGTTCTTTCCTTCTCTCAAAAAAGCAAACTGCACCAAAGGAAAGCAACCCAAATTCTCCTTTCTTCCCTCCCACCTTCAAACTATAAATGGAGCTGCCTTCCTGTTGACAGCTTCCCAGTGAAGTTGGAGTTCTGTGACTCATGGGTCTAGACCTGTCATTTCTACAGAGCACAGCTCTATCTGGCTAGTGCGGAACCACAAGAACACCACCAGGAAAATATCACTACCCCAGAGAGAGTGAGCACAAATACGTAAGTCTAACATCAATACTTACCTATGGGAGAAAAAAGAACTCTCGAAAATTCAACTGGTGTTGCCCTAGCAACATAACGCTTATTCCAATCATCTATGACTAAGTACCTTCTTTTAAAAATAACCTATTAAATTTCACATCCCTCCCACACAACATAAAACAGTTTTATTTAAAGGGGAAGGGAGAAAAATCAAGTATTCAAAGACCCTTAGCACATGGTACCATTTAATACAAATTAAGAAGGCCATTTCAGGAGCTAAGAGGTGGGCTTTAGTCTAAATTCTCTGAACCAAAGATCACATACCTCTTCTCTTCTACTTTGTTATCAGCTTGTTATGACATAAAGCCAGTGTCACAACTGAGACTATATGTCATCAAATGACAAACAAAAATAGAACACAACTACTGAACACAGATTGAGAATGACTGTGTATGATCTGGTTATTAGACAGAGTTAGGACACTCAACTGCATAAACTGTTCAGAGAGAAGAGAAAATCCCCTAGACACATCTTTTCTACAGCAACAGAGATAGTGGGTTTGAGGTTAGATATGATGGTCAAGTCATCAAGAAAAGCTGAAACACTGTAGGTCATAGGTAACACAGTCAAGATACTCAAGGCAGAAATCTATGGCAGGGGGAACATTTGGAGAGCAGCCAGCAAACAGGTAAAAATGTAAGTTCTACAACTGAATGGCATCACCTGAAAAATAAGTATTTACAGCGGAGACGTCAAAGTACTGAGCCCTAAAAAAGCAACATGGAAGGGTTTAGAAGTAAGAGAAACAGGTCAAGTGACCAAGGGAGGCCCACCCAAAGTGATAGCAGTGCCCTCTGCAGCAAAGGAAAACATGGAAGTGAGGGCCTTGTCCTTAATGCTCCTGTGAGGGTTAGATGAGGGAATCTGAGGATTCCCTGGTACATTCTTTCCTTCATAGCTTACCCACATGCCCCAAACACAGTTATTACATCACTGAGAGCATTGCTCAGCAAAGGGAAACATGTAGGACCAAATACTGACACCAATGGAAAGCTCCTCAGAACCACTCATAGTTGTAAGACACCATTTGTTAGAACACTGAACTACAACTCTGTAGGTGTCTCTCTAGACTTGAGTCCATGCTGGAATTCAACCATAATCTATAAATTCAAGTCTTCTACGTGGGAGGCTTATTGTAGTTGAGCATCAATCACATGCCAACTGAAACATTTCCCTTCAACAATTGTGTGTCATGAAAGAAGCACCATCGTGACAGGACTTCAGGGTGAAAAGAAATTAGAAAAGTACTATGTGCTTTGCCGTCTGCACAAATGTGTGCAGAATTAAAATTTTGAGAAAATCTCAACCAAGAGATCTATTTTCCTCGTACTTTGAATTCTTCACTCTTTAAACGTTTTGGCATTTTTAAGACTATTACTTTTAATGAACCATCTTTTAACAGTACTTTTTGATATACCACTTTATACTTAACGACTTAATGCATGGAATCAGAATGATGTATCTATTAAGCATTTTCATCTTGCTCTGTGTTGCTATATCATTTAATCCACTTCAAGCTAATGATTTAGAAATTAAGAAATAGACTCCAAAAGTAAAAGAAATAAAATAAAATAAAGCGTTTCCAAGCTTGAATAGCTATTAAGTTGTGGTGTGATTTCCAAGCGGCCTCAAGACCCTGCCTCAGCAGTCATAAATGCTTTCTATTTTCACTTTTAAAAAAAAATAATGATAATCAAGAAGCATTTACTTCTTAATTCTGATAGAACTCTCTCAAAATATGGCTGCATATTCTTTCTCAAAATATTGGGTTCAAAGCCTGTACAGGTCACCATCAAACCCCTTCCTAAATCTATCTTCGAAACACAAAAAACAGAAGCTCCTTAAGAGATGTGTTGTACTGGCCTTTTGAAGAACCTATTCTCTTTGGATGAATACTTTGCTCAGCCTAGCTATAGTAAGGAGGGCTTTGGACCTTCCCCAAAGCAATGTGCCTTCCCCTCTCTGAGGAGTGGATGTGGTGGGGTGAGGGTGGTATGTGGAAGAAATGGGATTATGGGAGGAAGTGGTGGGAACTTGGATTGGTATATAAAATGAAAAAAAAATAGTTTGCTTCTTTTAAAAAAGAAAAAAAAGAGAGATGTGTTTTACCACCCTAGATGGAGCTCATCTGAGCTTTCCACAGATGGAAAGTTCCCAAAGGTCTTCTCGAAAGACTTGTAGTAAATGAGATAGCATGATAATAATTATCCAAGAAATAATGCAACCGCAAAGAATTTCCTGTCCCAAGACCCACATCAGAGCACTGGACTGAGCTCCTAAGGTCCAGTTGAAGAGCAGAAGGAGGGAGAAGATGAGCAAGGAAGTCAGGACCGCGATGGGTTGGTCCACCCACTGAGACAGTGTGCCTGACATAATGGGAGCTCACCAAATCCAGCTGGACTTGGACTGAGCAAGCATGGGATCAAACTGGACTCTTTGAATGTGAATGACAATGGGTGTAGACTGAGAACCCATGATAACGGCAGTGGGATTTAACTCTACTGCATGTACTGGCTTTTTGGGGTCCTAGTCTATTTGGATGCACACCTTCCTGGACCTGGATAGAGTGGGGAGGACCTTGGACTTCCCACAGGGCAGGGTACTGGGCCATCTCTTAGGACTGGAGGGGGAGGGGGAAAGGGTAAGTGGAGGAGCGGGAGGGAAGTGGGAGTAGGGAAGTAAGTGTAAATTTTGAATGGCATTATTTCTAAAGTAATGGAAGGAAGGAAGGAAGGAAGGAAGGAAGGCCAAAAAAAATAACAAAACAAAAAAAGAATTTCCTGTCCCTTCCTGCTGCCAGGCCCTAAGTGTAGATAGACTGAGAGAATGTGGACAACTGTAAAAAAAAAAAAAAAAAAAAAAAAAAAAAAAGAAATCAAGGTATAGCTCTGTGCTGAAACACTTCACCAGAATATATAATGCAATACCCTCAGCATCACAAAGAAAGCAAAGTAAGATTATCAAAGTTTACAAGGGTATGGCAACAGCACTTAGCTTCCTAAAGAATTTTTTTTTCAGACTGGAGAGATGGCTCTGTGGTTTAGAGCATTGGTTGCTCTTCCAGAGGGTCTGAATTCAATTCTATGAATCTTGTGGTAACTAACAACCATTTCCAGTTTTCTAGGAATTCTGAGGACAATTCATGTAGATGGTACACAGACATAGAAGCAGATGAAACTCCCAGACATAAGTGTGCATGTGTATGTGTTCACACATGCACATGTGTGTGTCTTTAAGAAAACAGATACTTTTTTCAGCCTTATGAAATATGAGGGACTGAGGGTGTAGCAGAACACTTGTCTATCATGTGGAAGCTTTTAGGTGGGAAGTGCTACTTCATAATTATAATTTTGCTACTGTTAACAATTATAATGTAAGTATCTGATATGTAACCAACAAAGGGTCACAAACAACAGGTTGAGAGCCACTGTTATAAAGCATAAAAAGATGTAAATTGTCTTCTGTAAGCTATTATATCATAACACTAATTCCTTAGCTGTTTAAGTGTTAAATATGTTCTTTGTAACATAAGCATTATATAATCAAAACAACACATACCAAACCATCTCTATAACATGTTTTGTATTATTCTTCCTTGCTTACAAGCATAACTTGTTTGAAAATTTGACATCTAGGCCAAGGAGTTTGCTCGATGAGTAAATGCGCCTGCCATGCAAGACTGATGCCCTGACGCCTGTCCCAAGACTCCATATAAAAAGCAGGGTACCGTGGCACACGTCTACAGTCTCTTTACTGCTCCTGTGAGACAGGAGGATTGCACAGTAGCTTCCTGGTGTCTAGCCTAGACTACACAGCACAGCTGCAGGACAGAGGCCAGCCATAACATAATTGAGGGCAGGAACTGACCTCTGGCCCCTACAAACAGATAAATAAAAATCTCAGATCTCTCCTAAAAGATCACTAGTCTTCAAGTTTTATGTAATAAGTTATTCTGTCCTATATATCTATTCTTTGTAAGCTCCTCTTTAATGTTTACAGGAATAAGCCCTAAATAGAAAACAAAATGAGCAAAAACTGTACTTCCCATGATTTTATTTGTGCCAAGGATTAATTAGCATAACAATTTAAAACCAGTCCTGGTTTCTTAGCCTCAGTAATGCTAACAGTCATGTTTCATTACACAAAGCAGGGTCCTTGCATATGCTTCTACAGCAAGGAGACATACCACTTCACACACAGAGAAAGACAGCCATGTCAGGAGTTCTGGGGCAGACACTCCACCCTCAGAGAGCTCCACTTCAGCTTTGTCTCATTACCCATAACATGAACTGTATCATTGCTCTTCCCAAATTCATTGACGGTTTGTCATGCCCTGTCAAGTGTCCTAAGAACCTTTCTGTGTGGGGACATAAACAAACCTCTACCCATTCCAACAACAAACGAAAATACGATTTCTTCAAAGTCCAGCTTAAAGATCCAATGAATTTATGAGGCTTACAGAGCACCGGTGGGGCTTCTTTTAGAAAAATGGATAACCCCAAATGCTGCACCATTGAGATTTCTTCCCCTAATGCTTATGGAGACTTCTGTTGTGGGAATTCATTCAGCCAATAGCCTCTTAGATATCAGCCCATTAGGGCATAGTCTGAGAGCATGAGCAAGGAACTCAGGACCGCGAGGGGTGCACCCACACACTGAGACAAGGGGATGTTCTATTGGGAACTCACCAAAGCCAGCTGGCCTGGGTCTGAAAAAGCATGGGATAAAACCGGACTCGCTGAACATAGCGGACAATGAGAACTGCTGAGAACTCAAGATCAATGACACTGAGTTTTAATCCTACTGCACGTACTGGCTTTGTAGAAGCCTAGGCAGTTTGGATGCTCACCTTGCTAGACCTGGAAGGAGGTGGGAGGTCCTTGGACTTCCCACAAGGCAGGGAACCCAGACTGCTCTTCTGCCTGATGAGGGAGGGGGACTTGATTGGGGGAGGGGGAGGGATATGGGAGGCGGTGGAGGGGAGGAGGCAGAAATCTTAAATAAATAAATAAATGAATAAATAAATAAATAAGACGGCTGCTGCACCCAGAGATAGAGCTCTATAGTGCTATCTTACACAGGCAAAGTATAAACCCAAATGTATCTGACCTAAACCTTTATTCACAGTCTATGAGCACCAAACAGGAAAATCAAGCATTTAGTCCTCATTCTCCATTTAACTCTCATTCAGAGCCAACAACTACCAACAACAGCAGCTGTATTTAATTTCAGTGAAACTCAACTCAAAACTATATATTGCTACCATGTTTTCACAAAAATCTATTCCACCTGGATTAAAATTTTTTTTTATTGAAGACAGTATTTTCCATAACAAATTGCACGTGCGCGCACACACACACACACTACATGAAAGGCAAAATAAGAAATGTGTTCTTCATAAAGATGTTTTTAAGTTTCCCAAATCTAACCTAGCTCAGAAATAGAAGTAATTGATTCTCAAAGAAAAAATGCTTTGATATTTTAATACTTTTGAATATTTATTAATATTTATTACTTTGTTTCTGATAATTCCAGAAAAGCAATTTTCTTTCACTATCTACAGTATCCATCTTAAATACATACCACCTTTGTGTGTGTGCATGTGTGCAAATATGAACCTTCCATTTTCTACTTGGGTTTTTCATCTAACATTAGGAATTGCAAGAAAGACAGAGTATTATCGAGTGTCCTATATACACCATTGAAAATGAGTCAATATTCTTTAATATTATAACTGGCTTTCAAAATGCAGGCTAATATAACCCTGTATGTCAATCAACTTTCAAAATCAATAGACAGTGAGCTAGATGCCTTTCAAATTGACATATTTGCTTCTGTACATTTTTTCATCTTGTTATTTTGTGGCTTGGTTTTAGGGGCTGTTGTTTGCTTTTGAGACAGATCTGATGTGCTAACAAACCTAGGTGTTGGGATTACAGATATGCACCATTAATTCTTGTTTTATTTATGAATAACTTTTCTAAACCTTCCCAGGATAATAAATAAAATGATTCCCCGAGCCCTTTCCTTCCCATTCACCACATCTGATCCCAACCACATTGGCTACTGCTTCCAAGGAAACTTTTCTCAGTGTTCTGCTTTATAGTCTCACTGTCATTAGCCCTGGCCATAATTTAAAACTCCTTAAGCAGCTGGACTGTCTAATGCTAAAGAATCTCCACACTTTTACTTGTGCAGCCCTGGTGAGGGGCCCCAATTCCAGCCTCAGAACCAAAGAAGTTAGGGCCCAAGACAAACACCTCATTTCTTTCCACTCCAATTTCCCCATCACAGAAGCTTATCAATTCTAGCTCCTAAATATCACATGAAAACCTCTGTTCTTTTACAGATGCAATACAATATCTGCCAATAATGCCTCCTTTTTTTTTTTAAGACAAACCTCTCTGGGATTAGAAGTCTAGTAACAGGATTTGATAAATCATCTGGAGGATTTTTTATACAAGCTAAAAAGATCAAAGGATTGACATCTGGGCTGGCAAAATGGCTCAGTGGCTAAAGGTACCTGCTACAAAAGCCTGATTCTCCCCCCGGAACTTGAGTCTCAGAACCCATGTAAAAATGGAAGGAGAGAATTACCTCCGTGAAGCTGTCCATCCTGACCTCCAGAAATGTGCCATGGTGGTCCCACACACGTCATATACACACATGATATTGAGAACTGTAAAGTACTGACAGCCACTGGTGTAGGAGGTCCTTCTGTCTATGTGTTGCTTACTGGTTAATGAATAAAGAAACTGGCTTGGCCTATAGCAAGGTAGAAGGAAGGCGGAGTCAGGGAGAAGCCATGAAGCTGCCAGAGACAGATGTACTGAAACTTTGCTGGTGGCCACAACCTCATTCTGATACACAGATGAATGGAGATGGGTTAACTTAAGATATAAGAATTAGCCAAGAAGTAGCTAGAGCTAATGGGCCAAGCAGTGATTTAAATAATACAGTTTCTATGTGATTATTTCCAGGCTGAGCTGCTGAGCAGCCTGGAACCAACAAGCAGCCCTCTCACAATAAGTCACTGCCCTAGAAACAGCAAATTAAAGTGCCACCTGAATTCAAATGACAGCTTCATCAAGTTTGGCAACTTTTCTGAAAATAAAAAAAGGAAATTAAACTGAAACATAATTCATCTAGCCTTATCCAAATTGAATTTAAAAATAAACAATAAAAGGCCCAAAGAATCTCAAAGTTGGTGCAGAGGCTGCAGTTGCTGCCAAGGATTTTCAAGTGTTGACTAAGAAATAAAAGAACACTCAACACAGCTCACTGTGCTTAGGCATGCTTCAGAAAGCACCACACAAAGCTAGCACTCAAGGTACCCTGGCCCAGGGATCTGAAGGTCAGTCAAGGTCACTGAGTTGATTACTTAACACCCTATAAGCGCCAACACCCCATGGTTTCCAGGGAAGAACACCTCAGCCAAAAAAAGGGAAAGGAAAAATAAGAGGCATATCTTGAATCTTGAATCACACAGTACAAAATGCTTACAGTGCTGAGGAAACTTCTTCCATACAATTTTTGAAAGGCTGGTCCACACCAGCCTTCACGTACTGCTTTCAGGCATAAGACACTGCCTCCCACATGTCATAACTTCCTAATATATTGTATTGCTATGTTATGTCCCAGAACAACAGTAAGAAGTATCTAGATAGAGTCTTTATATTACCTAAACTCTAATTCATTTGTTTAATATATGGGACGTATGGGAAACTGAACTAAATAATGTCAGAATTATAATATGATGAAAAATAAAATAAGCATAAACCCAAGATATTATAATATCTGTGTGGTTTGAACAAACGTAATTCCTTATACATGGAGTGATAGGGCATCAGATATCCAGGAAAAGAAATTAACATTTTAAAAATAAATGCAAAACATGAATGAAGAAACATGTACGGTGGCTGCATAAAGAATTAAATTGCCATGGAATGATAGATATGTGTCCTTTATATTAAAAATGTGTATCTTCCCTTAAATGGAAGCCAAATATAAGAGGCTCAAGGCTCAGGGTTCAAATCACAACATATCTCCAAAGAAGAGAGAGATGGAGGAGAGAAAGTCAACTTTAAAAAGTTACAAATTAAAAATTATTTAGGGATTTATATAAGGGTCTTTAATTGGATTTCATTGATCCACATGTCTATTTTTATGCCAATACTGTGCTGTTTTCATTGTTATAGTTCTATAGTAAAGCTTGAAGTCAGGGAGCCTGCATGGGACGGACCTAGGCCCTCTGCATGTGAATGACAATTGTATAACTTGGTCTGTTTGAGGGACCCCTAGCAGTGGGATCAGGACCTGTCCCTAGTTCTTTAGCTGACTTTTTGGAACCTATTACCCATGCAGGGATGCCTTGCCCAGCCCTGATGCAGGAAGAGGATCTTGATCCTGCCTCAAAGTGATATGACATGTTTTGGTGACTCCCATGGAAGGCCTGCCCCTTTTTCAAGGGAGGAGGAATGGATGGGGGGGACAGCGATAGATGGGAGGTGGAGTAGGGGGAGGAAATGGAAGAGAGGAAACTATGGCTGGTATATAAAATAAATGAAAAAAATTAATAAAAAAATATTTAGAGACTAGAGAGATGGCTCAGAGGTTAGGAGCACATACTGTTTTTCTTAAGGGACCCAAACTTAGTTCCTAGGACTGATACCAGGTAGCTAACAACCACCTCTAACTACAGCTCCAGGGGATCTCATACCCTATTGTGAAGCCCACTAAATCACATGCAGAAACCTAAACAAGACACACATATATACATGTAATTGAAAGTAAAATTATTTTTAAATTGCTTTCTAAATATAATCAATGCCATGGTCATTGACAGGAGAAAACTAGTAAGTTATAATTAAAAGCATTCCTTAACAGCAATTCTAATATGTCATTTTTTTTTCCTAAAGTGAGCTTTCAGGGTAGCTAGAATAATGGATCAAAGATTAAGATGACTTGCTGTTCTTCCAGAGGACCAGAGTTCCTGGCACCTAAATGGTGGCTCAGAATTATCTGCAATTTCAGTTCCAAGAGATTCGATAATGCTCTTCTTGCATCCATAGTCACAGGCACACACCATGGTAATTACATCCATGCAGATAAAAACAACCATATGCATAAAATAAAAAAGTAAGTAAACTTTTAAATGCTGTAACCCCAAATTTCCCCTTAATTTGCCAATAGATCAAAATAAAGGTATCAAACTTCAGATTATCAGATTTACTTCAGAGTAGGCAGGAAGCATCACAAATAATAAACTAGTATGGCAAGATAGTCCCAAAGGTGTGATAGTAGCACTTAACAATTTGATGGTAATCAACAGCTGTCTATTTAGCCCACTCAGCAGAAGGAAAATCAGGCCTAATACTATTGTGCTGATGTGACTAAAAAAGCTTAATCTCCAGGGAGTGGAACTGTTTGAAAGGATTAAAAGGATTAGGAGGTGTGACTTTCTTACAGTGGGTGTGGTCTTGTTGGAAGAAACACTAGGGGGTGGGCTTTGAGTGTTCAAAAGCCTGCACCATGCCCAGGTTCTCTCTACCTCTAGATCAGGATGTAGCTCTCAGCTACAGCGCTGCCTTCATGCCACCCTGCTCCCCACTATTACACAGTAATGAAGTAAGACTCGACTGTAAGCAAGACTCAATTTGCTCTCTTTTATACCAGTTGCCATGATCATGGTGTCTCTTCTACAGGAAGAGAACAGTGACAAAGACAACTGGAAACCCAGCCAACTACCCAGGGCTAGTGAGGTCCTTAAAGAAAAACCTACTACTCATACTTGTGTAAAGTAGCATAGTTCCTAATTACATTCTAATTCTAAATATGTATTTTTTTTTCTTTTTGAGACAGTACATAGCTCTGGATATCCTGGAATTCACTCTATAGACCAAGCTGACCTCAAACTCACAGCAATCCATCTGCCTCTGTCTCCTGAGTGCTGTGATTAAAGGCAAGCACCACCATGCCTGGCCCCTAAATATGCGACTTTATACCCACAAATAAGCATGCTGTTACTCCTCATCAGAGAAACTTCCTTTTCCAGCAGACAGAAACCATTACAGGAAGCCGCAGCTGGTGAAAATGCAGAGAAGAGCAGACTATGAGGAGCCCATTCCCATGGATACATCTACAACACATCCCTACACCTGAAGCTCAAAGAGCATCACAGAAGAGGAGATAGAGAGATTCTAAGAGCCAGGGGACCAGGAAGTTTGCTGGTTTTGTCTTTTATAGGTGTTAAGAAAAGGAAAATGAACCCATGAAATCTCAACATATGGCTTCTTAAACAGGATCTGAAAAATGACAATATCAGTTACCATGCCACTAGAGATGGAAGAAATTTCATGGAGCCTCCGTGCTTAAACACTGCTCTTCCCCAGCAATGGCTATCCAATATCAAGTAGTCAACCCTAAAAACATACACATAAGAGTAACACTTAACTGACTCAGAATGGTGTGTGTGTGTGTGTGTGTGTGTGTGTGTGTGTGTGTGTGTGTAAGAGAGAGAAGGGAGGGGTAGGGAGAGAGGGAGGGAGCGAGGGAGGGAGGGAGGGAGAAAAAAAGAGATTAATAAGTAAAGAAAACCAGTCAAAAATTTGAGGGGACATGGGAAGATTTGGAGGGAGGAAAGGGAGGGGGAAATAATGTCAATACAGTACATATATATATATATATATATATATATATGAACTTTAAAAATAAATTTAATCAAAAACCTAGAACTTACAAGTTTATCAAGGCAAAGGCTAGAGCTCAAAGGAAGAGCTCTTATCTAGCACTCACGAAACCCTGACCACACCTGTTCCCCGTGCAGCAAAGGATGGATCAGTGGGAACTCTTCTGTAAGCAAGGCCTTCCTGCTTCTGTCATTCTCACTCCCACCTGAAGCAATTTTAAAAGGAATTAATATTCGGAGATAATTACTCACTTTAACTTCTAAATGATATCCTTTCTATGTTTATTATCTAAAATCAGAGGATGCATCACCATATGTAAGCTAGTCTTTGAGAAAATAGTAAAAAGCAATAGTCCCAAGATAATGAGCTAAATGAGAATCATTGTGTTATATTCTATAATTTCATGTCTTTTTAAAATTTTATGGTGCTGGAGACTGCACCAGAACCTCGAGCATTCTAGACAGGTGTTCTACCACCTTATGATACCCAAGTCCTGATTTCATTTTTGTTTAGATGTAGCATGAAGAAACAAAATCATTTCACTTTCATATTTCTTCCTAAGAAGACTGTTAAATACTGTTCTCCATAAAGTAAATCTAAATGTCTATAATTCCTCACACGTTATTAAAATGGCTAAAGATTAAGGGGAAAGAGCGAGTTGTCTCTGAATCTACGGTTTCTGTGCCTTGTAATTTACATTTATTGGCACAAAACTCTTAGTTTACTCTCAGTAGCAAATAAGGGTAATGAAAACTCTCCTAAGAATATTCTGAGGTCCCTGTGCTCTTCTGTATGTTGACAGGTAGAGTCTACAGATAGTCATCTGGTTTTGCCTGGCAAAGGGAGTGGCTGGTTTGAGCCCAGTGACTGCCAGTCTCCTTCCTCCACATTTTCCCCCTCGAAACATTTATCCTCAAATGATAGCACTTTCATTTCTCTTGATCCATTCCTCTCCAGGGGTAAAACCATATCATCTAAGTGATGTGCCCTCTTAGAATCCTCTTAAAGCTACCGCACTTCCAATCACCAAGTCATGAGTTCCTCTTCATGGGAAACTGTCATGTAGGTTGTATGTAGTGCTCAATTTCTAGTGTTAGAAGAGAATAAATTTTTGTAGGTTGTACATACTGCTGGAGTTCTAGTATTAGAAGAGAATAAATGTTTATAAAACATTTTAGTAAAACTCCTGGTATTTATTGAATATTTGTGTCTTATTCAACATTGAGGCTCTTTGCTTATAGTAACTCATTTAATACTCACAGTGGTGCCT
Source organism: Microtus oregoni (assembly GCF_018167655.1). Lineage (NCBI taxonomy): Eukaryota > Metazoa > Chordata > Mammalia > Rodentia > Cricetidae > Microtus > Microtus oregoni. Next base: position 35,494,832 of record NW_024543060.1, on the reverse strand, counting down.
CTGCAGTAGGGTCTAGTGTTGCCTCTTACATGTTGTATAAGAATGAGGATAGCAAGGTAGTGTATTAGAGTGTGAGTAGGGTGCCTGGCTACACACACACACACACCGCTTGTCTGCTATGCGGTAATGAAGGCTGTTGTAGAACAATCTTCACAGTGTACAAAAAGATCGTTCTACAACAGCCATATGGTGGTGTGAGCAGGGGAAAGATGCCTTCCCCTCTCCCAGCCCAGTGCTACTTGTGGCAGGTGGGAGAGATGTCCCTGAGAGCAGAAGAGCTGTCCCTGCCCCCCACCCGCTGCAGCACCCGGGAGAGTGGACTCTGCACCTCACCGGGGCACTGCAGGAGAGGTGGACTGAGGGTCCAGGTTCCGGAGAACCAACCAAGAGGGCATGAAAGCAGGAGAACTGGCCCTGCCTCTTGCTCGTCACTACAAGGTGTGAACTAGCAGGAGGCAATGCAGGAGAGCTCACGCTGGCGGTGAGGACAGAGGAGACCTGGCAGGCTGACCAACCCTGCAATCACCCAGGCCCAGAACCAGGGTCATAACCCACTCAACATCCACACCCTCTGTGATCTGCTGGAGCACATGAAGGGACCAGCCCTACAGATCCAAAGCTACAGGATCTCCATGGCACAAGGCAACCACAAGATGTCCAAGAGGAAGCCCGTGAGAGCCCAGCATCAATAGCTGGTGCAGCAGAAACCCGAGGCCTTGAATCAGACCAATGACTCTTTACAATGAACACTTGCAAGTAAAGCTATGTGGACAAAAGGGTTTACTACTGCATGACTCACTGTAGCACACCTCAATTTCCATGGTGAGATTTTTCCTTTTCCCCTTTTTTCTTCCTTTCTCTTAAAATTGGTTCTATAAGGGGGAGGGGTTGCAAGGACAGAGGGCGGATATGAAGGGGCAGGAAAATGAATGGGATCGAGATGCATGATGTGAAAGACACAAAGAATAAACAAAAAATATTTTTTAAGTGTGCGGTAGTTATTCATGGCCTATGGACTGATGGGGCTGAGGTACTGAAGTCACCCACTACGGTCCAAAACATGTAATCGTACATCCAGCAAGGGACCTGACCACAGGGAGGCATGTGGTACCTTCTTAGGGTCTTCCATCTGGATCATGGTAACTATAACATTCGATTATCAAAATTAAAATTGTATTTCCAGGCAGGATGAACTTGATTATAAGTAAGATGAACTAAGTAAATCATAACACAATAAGGCTGAGGACTTCAGACATGTGAAGACGACAAAGAGCCTCCTAGAGAAGAAAACTGCATGGGGCTGCAGCTTGGGTTTGAAGCTAATGTCACCATTTGAACCAGCAGGAAGGAACAGGCATGAGAAAAGGAACAGGCATGAGGAAGTCACTGTCTAACAAAAGGAGCAAAAGAGTATTTCTCCCCAACACCTTCCTTAAACCTCACGGTAGTATGTGTGACACACCCTTTCTACTAAGAGTGTGGTTTGCCAAGCCCCACTAAAAATGCGGACCTTCAGCCCCCACCCCTTCCTCTGCCAAGGCCTGCATCATAACAATCTCTCATGTGACAGATGTACATTCAAGTCTGAGAAGGGGTTGCACAAAGTGCTCACCTCTAGGTAAAATCAGAGCCTTCATTTCTTACCTGTAGCAACCAAAACATTCAAATGCCTCCTTTATGTCCAGAACATCCATTCTACCCAACCAAATCCGGAGAGCTCATGCCTGACAGATACACGTTAACAGACTAGAAAATTCCTTCATTTGATCATCCTCTCTCTCACCTGAACACTCATAGAACCAGAATTTGACACTGCAGGGTGTACCTGCAGTCATCGTAAAGGCTTACAGCTGCACCGTTTACTAAGTGTGCGACCTTTAGGGCCCTTACATTGCCCCCCTCAGCACAGTTTCATATATGTCAACTCAAGCAACCAGCAGACTTGAGATTCCACAAGTCATAAAGCAAAATTTCACTATTCAAATCTCCACACCCACCACCCGTACTTTTTCTTTCCTTTGTATATGTATTAATAGTAACTATAAAGCTCAAGGCAATTTCATTATCAAATCTCACCTATCCAATAGCTATCTAAAGAAATATTTTTATTTTTCTACTATGTTCTCACCTTGGGCTACTCTTTCCTCTGTGACATTGGTCATCTAAAACATTGGCAAAGGAAAAGCTCCATAAAGATTTCTTCCTGAGGAGGTGGGAGGTCCTTGGACTCCTCACAGGGCAGGGAACCCTGACTGCTCTTCTGCCTGATGAGGGAGGGGGAGTTGACTGGGGGAGGGGAAGGGAAATGGGAGGCGGTGGAGAAGAGGAGGCAGAAATCTTTAATAAATAAATAAATAATAAAAAAGATTTCTTCCTGCTACTGAGTGTCATTCACACAGAACTTAGAAATAGTTTGTAAGGGCTTGGTGGTAAAGAGCTAGCTCCCTGTAAGGAGTTCAGAGCCTGACTCAGTCCCTGGACTTTGCTCTTCTGAGTCACTGTCTGACCCCTCCCCCTTCCCCCTGGCCACCCCAGCAACCAAGGAAGAGTTTCCTCTTACTGGAATTACATGGTGCTATTTATTGTTACACTTGATGCTCTCTTCTGCCCACCTGTTCCAAACTGCAGTGGCTCCAGGAATAGCAGGGCTTAGGGACAGCATACTGTAGTGATTTTTTTCTTCTTTAATCCAGTAAAATAGAAAATATAACTAACTTAGCTTTTCCTTACAATTGGGGTTTTATCTTTTCCTTAGAATTTGAGTTTTAGAATAGTTCCAATTTAGTAATCATTAAAGCTTCGTATAATTTTTTTTTTTTTTTGGTTTTTCGAGGCAGGGTTTCTCTGTAGCTTTGGTGCCTGTCCCAGAACTAGCTCTTGTAGACCAGGCTGGCCTCGAACTCCCAGAGATCCGCCTGCCTCTGCCTCCACAGTGCTGGGATTAAAGGCGTGCGCCACCACCTCCCAGCTCTTTGTATAAATTTTTATAGATACAAGTGGTAACAAAAATAATAGCTTGTATTACATTACCTTACTTAAAGACCACTTAACTTGAAGTTAAGGATGAAAGCAATTACAACTGTAGTGTTTCAAAGACTAAGCAAAATAGAATGTGAGGAACTGGAAAACAAGGAACTATGTTGGAGGAGAGCCACTTGTTGGTTCCTGGCGGCTTAGCCCCAAAATAACCAGATACTGTATTAACTAAATCACTGCTTGGTCCATTAGCTCCAGCTTCTTATTGGCTAACTCTTACATCTGAATTTAACCCATTTCTAGTAATCTGTGTATAGCCACGTGGCTGTGGATTACGGGGTAAAGTTCCGTCCAGCTCTGAAGCTACATAGCTTCCCTCTGACTCCGCCCTTCTTTGTCCCAGCATTCAGTTTAGTTTTCCCTGCCTACCTCTCTTCTTTTGCCCTATCAGGCCAAACCAATTTTCTTTATTAAATAACCAATCATATTCACAGCATACTAAAAGGAATCCAACATCAGAACTATCTAAATAAAACGTATGTATTAGTGTTTATTTTTAGATAAGTTCCATGACAGTCTATAAAGGTCAAAGTATGGCAATGTGATCCCTAGCAATTTAGATTAGCAAAGTTTTATAATCCTTATCTTTTAACAGGTCTGCTCCATTATCATGACAAATATGATTGAATACCCATTAAATATCTGCTCAAAATCTACAAGTTTATAAAGGTATTTATGTATAACTACAATAAAATTCAAATAATTATTTCTCAACTATGGTTCACCTAATTTAAGACATGTTTAACATTCCTACAATGAGAAAATCCTAAAGATCTATGATCTCTGATTTGATGACATATTTTAATCCACCACCTCAAAGAGAGTTAAAAACAAAGCAGGAAGAGAATCTGAAGATCAGAACATGTGGGAATTTGCCAGTCATCAAACGCCATGGTGTCAACAGTGTATACAAATTCCCTTCAGGGTAAAGCTGGAATGGTTAAAAACAGACCTTTGACAATGTCAGGCACACAGCACAAGAAAAAGAAATAGAAGTCCAATGCTATTTAAGTCTGTTTAGGCAACAAGGCAAAAGGAGCCATCCCTTGACTGAAAACCTAAACTCTGATTATGTGCCCAAGGTCACCCAGCCAAGGAAGTTTTTCTTCTCTCTGCTTCACTTCACCTCAGGCATCTGGAGCAAAGTGAAAATGCCTGGCTGTGCTGTTTCTAATTTAGAAATAAGTTCAGAAAGACACCTGGAAGATTCTGATAACCCTTAGCCACTATGTCTAAACCTGAGTAAGTGACAGGGATATTTCTGAGGTGCTCGGGGCTGCTCATAGATTTTCTAATCTCACTGCTATACCTCTCTCCAATATAGCGTTGCCTTAGAGTCGACAGTTATGAGCCACTACAGTGCTCCTTAAGACCCAAAACCAAAAATTAAGTTTTTCCTCTTCTTTGCTCAAGGTAGAAGACAGGTGGGTCTTGTTTTCCTTATCTATCCACAGGTTTGGAGTTAATGAATGTTAAATATTCGTTAGATGTTGTTGAAAAGGTGCCAGAGAAAAGGTCCATAGGTAAGGAAGCCTCAGACAGCACCCCTACCTATGCCTCACCACAAACCCACCCTGGCCCAGCAGTCCATCAAAGCTACTCCTTTTATCTACCCTGGAAAGAGTTATATCCAAACCTGATGGCCTACAGCTTAAGCCAATGATGTGAGAGTCTTTAATAAAGTAGACACCCTCTCTCCACCATTTCTTTGTTAGTTGCACAAAAACAAAAACCAGGAGGGGACGTTGAACTTCCTCAGCCATCTGGGATACCACATGCTCTGGCTACCCACAGGTAGTGATCGTGTTGCTCCTACTGCCTCTGGTGGTTTGTGTGAGAAAGGCACCCAGAAACCCCCATTTGAATACCTGGCCAGCCACTGGGGAATGGCACTAATGGAAAGGAGGTGTGGCCTTGCTGGAGGAAATGAATCACTGCAGGTGGGCTTTAAGGTTTTCAAAAACCCAACCCAAGCCCAGTAGCTCTCTTCCTGCTGCCTGTGGAGATGGGTGTAGAACTCTCAGCTTCTTCTCCAAGACCATGTCTGCCAAGCTTCCCTCCTTGCTGACAATGGACGAAACCTCTGAACCTTTAAGCAAATCCCAATTAAATACTTTCTTTTATAAGAGTTACCAGAGTCATGGTTTCTCCTCAGAGCAACAGAACAGTGACTAAGACATTGTCTCCTCCCAGACACAGCCCACACCCCTTTGGAAAAGGATATATACCTACAATTATCATCTGGGGCTCCACTCTTGGAAGACACAGAAATCTGTGGTTTGAGCTGTTTGGTGGCATTTTATATGTAAAAACACTTTTTTAGCAATTGTCTTTCCGAGTATAAAATGAGAGAGACCTAGTAACAGGCCAGCCAAATGGCTTAACCACATACACCAAACACCAAATCCTTGGAGAATAATTTTCATATCTCAGTAAACTGAAGAACAAAAATATAAAGCAGAAGCATTTGGGGCTGGCAGCTGTCGATATTGTTGCAATGAAATGAAAGAGAAGAAATTCTGATACTTGATATTTTGTTTAGAAAAATCTCCCCCAAACTGTTTTGAGCCCACAGAGCCAACTCTTGGTAAATTTGGGATTTAAGGCTGTGTTAATGCAAACAGTGCTTAATTCAAAGCAGGTGCTTCTCTGGGGGGTCACTAAATCATGCTTGATTTCCTGTAAAGCTTAAGAAAAACAGGCTAACCTGGGTTGCGTTGGTTCAAAGTATGTTTTTAATCTGCCTTTTGGATGATAATATTATAAAAATCATACTGATCACATTAAAGAATATTAATGTGTGCCACTTAGGTTTATATGACAGGTTTCTCCTTCCAAGTCTCTCCAGTGAGACTGGGGCTGTTTGCCTGGGTTACTGTGCGTGTTTGCTCAGTGGTTTCCGAGGCAACAGCACTAAGCTTTTTGGAAGCTAGAGAGACGATTTGTAAATCTTCCACCCGATTTAGGAGAGGCACGAAGAAGTGTATGTGTCTGAGAAACAAAGGCTGCAGCCTTCGATCACCAATGTATCACCAATGTCACCTAGCATTTGAGCTCAGAATGCTAGAATTTATACCAGGCAATTTCCCCTGAACTTTTACTGCTTCTTTAGCCTAAACTTTCCAGAAGCAAATGATAACCAATAAACAATTTCTGTGTCTGTTCTATTAAATACTTAATAGCCAGGTTCAACTTTTAAAAGAAGAAGAAAAACACCTACCAGATGGAAATGTATTTTAAAACACATCAATAGAAAACTACATTTCCTACTTTTTTTTTACTTTTTTCATATTCAAATAAAACTGGAGAAAGAAGCCACACTTTCACCCTATTACCATTTAAAGTACTGCTGCCTAAAGTAGACATCATACTTCTGATAATATAATCAAGCCTTTTGATGCGTCGATGGCGTGGACCAGAGGAGAACTAAGTCAGTTGTCGGTGGGCAACATGGCTTGCAAAGCACGCTTGTGCTCAGCCAGGATCATGAACTCATTCCGTGAGGACAGAGAACCCAAGTCCTCCACATCCTTTCCCATACCAGCTTCTGACCTCATCTGCGACCTCTCTGTCACGGAAATGATAATTCACAGAACTAGGAGGGAAGGGGGCAACGCTGAAAATAAGCCACTAAGTAATGCAGAGGCTTGGGTTTGAAGCTGCAGTAAATGGCATCGTCAGAATTTGTGAAGGGTTTCTGGTTTGCTCTTTTTTTAAAATGGGGAAGCTGTTGAGATAAATCAATTCAAATTAAAATCTTGACATTTCCAGAAAATACAGTGGGGGAAAAAAAAAAGAACTTTTCAGAAGTTTATTAAAAAGCGTCACATGTAACATGGTGAAAGCGGACAGCCATCCTCCTGGTCTAGCATTCTTATTTTAACACATTAATTCTATCAAGTTGACTGACTATAAAGTATTTGTTTATGTATTAATTTAAAGGGGCAGGAGAGAATATGTGCTGTTCTTGTAAAGCTGCAGAATCCGTTTCCCAGCACCCACGTAGGACCGCCCACAGCCACCTGAAGGATGGCTTCAGCAGGATCCACCCTGCTGGCTTCTGCGGACACCTACACTAACATGCACATACCTATACACAGAATTAAAAATAAAATATTTTACAAAACATATCTAGTCAAGTGTCTAATCCCAGCAAAAAGAAGGGTTGAGTACCAAATGCACTAAATCCAGAAAAATAAAGCCCTGCAGCTGATAAACGCAATTTAAGTAGCCAGAAGTAACTTTCTCTAAGGCAAATGAAGGACCCAAAAACAGGTGGTTAGATTATGCATATGCTCACAATAGCACATTAGTATTTATTGAGCACTTACTAAATGCTGGGCACTACACACTTGCGTGCTGATTTCCCTTGACCCACCCAACACTCTCAGAAGACTGGGTACCATCCAAGTTGTAGCACCTTCTAGATTTCAGGCAAACAACAGCCACCTGTGCCATAGTGAGTGGTCTAGTCCCAGAATTTCGCAGGAAGTATGAAGCAGAGCAAACCAAGAATCACCATTTGCCATGATGTTACTATGCTTACAGAGAAGACAGTCCATCCCAAGGAAGAAACGTGAGCTGGCTGAGGTCATGTGCCACCAAAATACAGAGGACAGGAGTCAGTCCAATTTGGAAAACACAAAAATCATCAAAGAATATCCGCAGCAAGTCACACCCCTCACTCGAATTTTTTTGCTGGATCCCAGAGAAAAGTTAGAGTTTCATGGAAACAGTTAAAACAAATAGCTAAGGAATGAACAGATTTTTATAAATGCTCACAGTCTCCAAAATTCTATCAGAGTCAGCATGGCTGGGGCGGGGGACACCCTGAACTTTAATGCAGCAGACTGGTAGGTGGACCCAGAGAGGAGGCTTGCCAGTGTGCTGCCAGCGTTGAGAGGAGACCTACTGTAGTTGTTGGTGACCTTTGTGACTGTCCCGAGACATTCCCTCGCCAGGAGTGCCTGCTTTGCAGAACTCTTGCCTTTGCCTTTAGGCTTTTCAGGAAAGTTCACACCTGACATGACCGCCTTATTTTCCACCCCCAAACCCTTAAATGTATATCTTAGATTTCACGAGCTAGATAATGATAATATAAACACATAGAACTGTGGCTAATGTTTTGTGTAAATACACAGATGTAAATATGTAATTGTTTAGCGATGTAAATATGTATTATTTGTACAACTGTCGAAGAATTTACTGAAACTTCCACCAACCACTCTGAAAGATTCAATGGTCCAAAGTTCCCACCTGGCTTTTATTCCTCTTTGTGAGCGAGTGATAAACGTGCCCTTCTGATGTTGCACAGGTTTCAGAAAGTGTTGTAATAGACCGTATCACTATCCTGCGGTGATAAGTCAAAGGCAATTGAAACCACAAGTTCAATGACTGCTTCGCCAGATCAGCCTCGAGGGCAATGAGAGCAAAGGCAGGAAGACGGGACAATGGAAAGACAAGCTCTTCCCCACCTTCAGAGTGTGATTTTGAAGTGCTCAGGAAATGACTATAATTAAAATCCAAATTTGAATTTCCAAATCAGCGTTTACACCAGGTACCAGAAGATAAAAGAAATAATATATGCTCCTTTGTTTTTAAATAGTTTTGTGAGTTGGCCGAAGGTACATGTAGATGAATAAGAACTTAGAAAACCCAAATGGAAAATCTGTGTCCCCTCCAGTTAGAAGAGCTCCCTGATTCAAACGCTCAAGTGATTGTACGTTCTTATCGTAAAGAACACTTTTCCTCCTTGCTGGGCGTGAGGAGGGCAGGGTCTCGGGTTGCTCAGGCTAACCTGGTTCTCACTATGAGACAAGAAAATGATCTTGAATTTTCGACCCTTCTGTCTCTGCCTTCCACGTACTGAAATCACAGATATACCTAATGCATGGCTGTCTTCACCTCCCTAAGACTGTAGACATACAGCACCATACCCGGTTTATGGGGATTCAAACCTAGAATTATGTGTATGCCGAACGAGTGCTCTATCCACTGACTTACACACCCAGCCTCCTATGGGTTCATCTTGACACACTGTATTCCAACTATGAATTTACAGGACTGTCTGTCAAATTGCCAAGCAAATTCCATCGGATTACGGGTACCTGTCAGAAAATCCTGTATCAATCTTTTGATATGATAACCAAGTAAATTACTCCTCTAAAACAAAATTTTCTCTTCCTCGATGAAGTAGTCTTTTTCACTCTGAGATTAATTCAAGCACACATACTTCTGCCCTCACACCAAAGGCTGGTTAAAACAGCCAGAACATAGAAAGCAACTCAGAAAAACAAGACCTCATGCTGGTAGCTCGCACTGTCAAAAACAAGCTGGGAGGGACTGGAGGGATGGCTCAGCACCTGTTGCTCTTGCAGATATCCTGGGTTTGGTTGCCAGCACTGGCAAGGTAAACTCATAACCATCTTTAATTTCAAGAGATCCAGCACTCCTTTCTGAACTCCATGGGAGCCAGACATACATGCAAGCAAAGCATTCGTTCGCATAAAAGTAAATCTAAAAGAAATGGATATCTAAACAAACAGCTGGGAGACTACAGATGTGCTTGGGCATGTGATTTTGACGAGGGACTCATTGGGCAGAGGTGGCCCTACAGACAACGATTAGAAAGACTGATGAATGTCTTTCAGAAAAATGCCTGTCTCTTGGGCCATGTTATGAGACAAATGCTCTCTGATGGGGGAGGCAATGAACTGTCACAAACCCCCATAGGCTGATTCATGTCAGCTGCTACTCACTGTCGGAGTGAAACACTTTGAAGCGTGAATATAGGTGAGGTTGCTTGTGAAGATAAAGACTCAGGCCAGCCTGGAGTGTGAAATCACAGCCAGCAGGCCAAAGCAGAATCAGGCCCTGTGGTATGTTTAGATGAAGTAGGGAAAGCTAAGGACGAGCTGATACCCAGAATCCTTTGATTCTGGGAAGCAGATTAAGAACTAGAAACTGCGAGAAGCCAAGATAAATAAAAGCTCCATTCTGCTTGGACTTAACCTCTCGATCAGACTAGTATTCCCCGAGCATTTTCAGAGGCAAGAACTCTTAGATGTTCAGACTTTGCCAGTAAAAAGCATGCACCAACTTTACCTGCTGGCCTCCGTGAGGGCCTCAGAGCTCCCAGAGCAGCTAATGTCCCCCTCCCAGGAAGTTCCAGTCCCCGAAGAATGGTATAAGGAGAAGCAGAAGGACGCAGCACAATGGACTTCCTTTCTGCCCTCTGGGAGTCAATAGGGAGGGGACGTTTAAAATAGTAACACATAGTGGCAGGTGGAAGTCTCCAAGCTCAAGTGACAGATCCAAGTTTGGAGAGGACTAAGCTTACTTTAAATAAAGATGAAGATGGCGAGACACCATTTAAAAGACAAACTTGCAATAAAAGATCTAAAACCATCCTTAAATTTAAAAAAAAATTAATGAGGGCTGGACAAATGGCTCCATGTTTAAGAGCACTCACTGCTCTCAGGGGACTTGCGTTTGGTCCCCAGCACTCAGATATTTGTAAGTCCAGCTCTAGGGTATCCAACACCCTCATCCAGTCGCTGAGAGCACCCATACACTTAGTATATGTTCATAGAGGCACATACACGCACGCACACACACTTAAAAAAAAGTATAACAATAATCTTAATAAAGAAAGTACTCAAAATAAATTATTTTTACCTACATGATATAACTACAAATTAACACTTATACACACAAACCCACTTGACAAACATCCAAGCACAGTGCCATCTGGGAACCTGAAGGACTTCACAGTGTGGGCACAAAAATCATGCTGGCTTCTGAAGCCACAGAGAAATGTCATTTGAGCTTTCCATCATTTCCACGATGGAGCAATAGTAACACCAATTTTACTTCTAACCACTCTTCCTTTGCAACTAGCAGGTGCAAAAAAAAAAGTACATAAGAAGAGAAATCCAGAAGCACAACACCATTTAAAGTTGTATATTCTACGTAAAGGGTTACTAATTTGCTCTAAGCCAGTAGTAGAAAATAATTTCTTTTCGTGACAGAAACGTTGTGTTCAAAAGCACTGCCGTTCTGTAATTACCTTATGCACAGAATTCATCTGAAGGAGTGTTCAAATCTAGATTGGAGTGCTGCGGGGGCGGAGGGAACAAACATGTTTACAGTCTGTTCAAATCTGCACTTTCAAATGTTTGATAGACATTTGGAATAGGCTGCAGAGATGGCTCAGTAAGTGAAGTACATTCTGGGCAAACTGTGAGGACCTCAGTTAGGATCCTGAGCATGCGCTTACGGGCATGCGGTCTGAGCCTGGCTCTTAGCCTATAACCACCGCATGCCTGTAACAGCAGCAGTCAGGGTGGAGATGCACAGATGCTGAGGCCTCACCAGCCATCCAGACTAGCCTACATAGCAAGTTTCGGGACAGTAATAGAGCCTGTCTCAAAGACTTCAGTGAAAACCGATAGAAGACACCAACACCTCTGGACTCCACATGCACAGGTGAGTGCACCTGCACACACACAGGTGTACACTCTACCCACACACACACACACACACACACACACACAGAAAAAGTTGTTTAAGCAGTGCTTTCAATATGCTTTAGTTTATAAATCAGAACTTATTAAACATATACTGTTAAAACTTTTAATAATCAGTCGCTCCTGGCACCAACTCTAAGTCCCATAAGACAGCATCTAAGACTTTTTTGATGAACTGATTTCTGACATAATCAGTCACCCTGTGCCTCTATTTCTGACCGGATACCATCACAAGGACCTAGACACTTGCTGCCGGGGAGTTCCAAGTGTGCGGTGGCATGTCTCTGTGGTCACTAGGCAGGGAGTGCCTCGCCACTCATTTCCCATGGACTACGTATGTCCAACTCAGTGTGGGTACTCACTAAAATGTTAAAATCATGTTAGCTAAATCTCCTGGCCACGTATTGGGTTAGCCCTCCACCTATCATTCATGGAGACAGGATTTTAAGTTTATTTGCTAACCCTTTGGGAAGAAAAACATATAATGGAACCTACTGGTGTGTGAATAAGAGCCAATACCAAGTAAACAGAATCGTTCAAATGTACTTGAAAAACTTCAAACTACAAAGTTTCTCCCTGCAAAGCAAAACAACCCAGGAAACTAGATCGTATATGACTATGTACAATTACAAAAGCATAGAGAGTACTCTAGTTCTGTTTCGTTGGTGGACATTGATTGTAAATTAAATTTTAAGACACGGATTACTACACAATGTACTAGGATCTGGGTCCCTACAGTCTCTCATTGCTGGCAGCTCCTTAACTGTTCCTGTTCTCATCGTTCGCTGTCAAACGCTCAATTCTCCCACGCTCAGTGTACCCCGTAATATGTCTTCTCCACCCACCAACAGAAACATCTCCTGTTCCACAACATGGAGTATATGAACTACTTCTCCTTTCTCTTGGTATCCCATGGCTACCTTGCATGAGAAGCAAGGCCAGCATAGGTCTGTAAGCAATCAGATGCAGCGTGAGTGGTTCTGCAATGGCGGCACACTTCACATAACCAAACTGCTTACTACGGCTTTGCTAAATTGACTGTTACAGACGAGCCATACGGTCTCAGAGTACCACATGCTTTCACACTCTCAGACAAGTCACCAAGAGCCTGGCCGCTGGAACAAAAACATACATCACCGAAATGTCATTATTAGATGACAATACACGTGAAGTGACATCACAGTGTCACAGGTCGGTCCACTCTGAGTCTTTCACTTCCCCATGACCACTTTGCTGGCAGATAGGGCCTTCCATGTCTACATCAGGATTTCTGAACCCCAGCAGTATTACCCTCCTTGTTGAAGCTGTTCTATGGGCTATGGGGCACTTAGCATCACCACGACCCACTCAATAGATGCCTGCAGCATCCCACACCAACTATGACAATCAAAAATGTCTCCATACATTGCCAAATGTCCACAGGGGGGAGAGGGAAACTACAAGACAACCACCGATCTAATCGATGCCGAGTCCTTTAATCTACAATAATGACAGGGCATGAGTTGAGCTACAGGAATCTGCACATTACATAAGAGCTTGAACTAAAAGTTCACAGCCACCCTTCTCTTTGCTGAGCAATTATTTGCCTTCCTTTAAACCTGCTTCCTTTAATGAAAAGTTCCTTCTCAAAGCACAAGGGAAGTCAGTTGCCAGCGATCTTCAATCTTTTCCGGGAGGGACCGAGCCTCCGCCTGCCTTAGACCCAGAACTTTCCTTTATGGCCCAGCAAAGACACAAGCATGGAATGTTCTCATGCCGAACCAGAGCTGCGGCTCCGGCTCTCTCACCCTGACCGAGGCACACCTTGCGGTGACAGGCTTGTGGTTTCCACTCAAACAAGTTGTTGCGCCGGCCTCACGCCATCCCAGTTTCACTTTGTCAGTAATTTAATTTCACAGGAGGCTGAGCCCAGAGACGGATTTCTCGTCAACATTTTAGACCCAGCCACTCCTGAAAGCGGCTCCAGGCAAGCCCTATAGGCAACACCCTGGAAATTAGGGGCCGACAAACATGTTTCACCTAGCTCTCAACTACAGGCTGCATAGGTTCAAAGCGATACGGTTGTAGAGGGAAAGGCGCTTAGCCTTAATTCACACGACCCCTGAAGGGAAGAACGGCTTGATGGCTAAAGTTTCTTTGCTCAGAACAGTCTTAGGGAAGGAAATTAAACAAATGTACTTTTGAGTGGAAGTTAAAAGGACCCTACATATGACAGAAGTAAATATTTTCAGCAATAAAACTTGGGATTTGAGCTTCCTTACAAGTCAACAGAAATGTGGACAGACTCCCCTTCAAGGGACCTGTCACTGCTGTGGACCAGAGAGAGATGGGTCGATGTGGCACAGGTTGTTCCTTTGAAATATTTACTGTTAGACTTTAAAGCCGCTCGTGTTGTTTGAGGGCTTTAGGGTAGATGGCCAGGAGACAACACAGACTGTCGTAAATATCTGTGGCATTGTTTTCCTTCATGACACGGTGGCACTGTTTAAGATTTCCTAATTGATTTTAATAATGACTGGAGCTTCAGTGCTTGGATAAAGGACATAATCTTTATCTGAAGCATATACAGGGTTTTCCATTTTCAGATTTCTACAGATAGAATTAAGCATTTATTTCCTCACTTGGAAAAACGTTAATTAGGTTCAAGAGCCTAGATAAGGAGGGAGGCATTACTTCAAAATTATATAACTTTTCTGTCACATTTACCTGGCACCACAACTGTACTAGTGATTTCCTAGATGCAGCTTAGGCTTGTAGGAAAAAAACCAACCTTGTCACAACTTAAAACCATTGTCCTGGAACCACTCACACACACGTTAACACCACTGCCCACATAAACTCCAACAGAATAGCCGCCGATGTGTGTTCATGTTCCCGTCTGCCTTCTTGTCCAAAGTATTAAAACAGTGGGAGAAGGTTCACTGTTTGAAAGGTGACCACAATCATCGAGGCTGTAGGTTCTAGGTGCAGAGACCTTCCAAGTGTTGACAAGTGCCATTCACTGCTTGTTTTTGTCATTTTCCTGTTAACGAACATGTCCTGTTTCCAAGGACCTAAAAAGTGCTTTAAACTGACTATTTTTACTTTAAATTACAGTAATAGCCTCTGAAGTCACTTCATAATTATAATGAATAAATATCCTCACCATGAGCAGCCAGACACTATCATGCTGAAAAACATTAAAATATAAACCGCCACTCCGGCCAGCATAGAGATTTACAAGAAGAGTCTGACACGGTATCAGTTACAGTTGGCTTCTCTCTCTCAGTCCCCATTTTTTAAAGAGTCTATTTTAGAATGAGACGTACAGAGGAGAGATGGTTCCATAGTCACAAAATCTCTCAGCAATTATTTTCACTTCAGCGGCAAGCCTTCAGTTTAAAAATACATACCTATTCATTACATTTATATATGGCATATTTATTATCCGTGGAAAACACACCAGGGGAACTTACTTGACAGTGACTCGGTTTGATAAATCCTGTAGATCCCCAGGATGAAAAAGCTGGGCTTCTTTCAATCCAATCTGTTCACAAGCTCTCAAAAAAACGTTTATATTATCCTGTGAAAAGAATTAGAAAGTGATTGTTTAGCTGAGCTTGCTCTCAGACAAAGGTTACCAATTTTTATGATACAACTTCCCAGCTTCAAAGTCCAATTATAGTCAGCAAAAGAGGCGGTGGCAAGAACAACGCGTAAGTGTATTTGAACGAGGAAAAAAAAAAAAAGTCCGTGGACACGTATAGCCTTTCAGTCTTCCGGAGCATAAAAGGTGGTGCTACCTTCTGCCCGAGCGTACACTGTTTCTGTGATCTTTGTGACTGGCACGTTAAACATTACCTGTTATAGGACAAGCGCCTGGCCAGTGAGCAGTAATCTACACTTTGATGTCAGCTCTGCTCTGCAAACAAACGCCCTCTTCCCAGCTTCGCACGACAAGCTTCACCTCTTTAAAAATAACTCCAGCTACTGACATTCACCCACCCAGAAACTGTTGGCAGGGAAGAAATAAGAGGAGGAACATTCTGTTTCTATGATTACAAATTACAGAACGGCTGTGGAATACCACACCTGGAATCTGGGTTTGGTTGCTGAGCCAGCTCGTGACAGGCACAGAGACCATGCTATAGGACCAAGGAGAAGCCTGGCGCTTATTGGCTGAACCACCCCGTTGGGGAGGGGCATAGTCCTCACTCCCTGCACCTGTCTGAAGGACTGCCTCCAAAAACACTGAAAAGCTATCCCCCACCTCCAAGCCTGCCCTCCTATCTAATTTCAAAAGCCCAATTCTCCATTCACAAGCCAATGCTTACCATTATGCTAAGCTGCTGTGAGACCGCGATATGTTCTATGTTCAGGGAGCCGCATTGCAACCACACACACTGGTTCCTAGGATTAGCTTTGGCATCACCCCTTACTGCTCTTGAAAAAGAAAAGTACTTTGTGTGGCTGAGCCCCTGGTGACTCCACGTGGACTCCCTTTGCTTTGCTAGGCTTGTGCTCAGGGGAATGTCTTGCTTGCATGCTAGCACACGCTTGTCCACTTAAGTTGGCTGGCAACTCTGCCTCTGTGGTCTGGGCCTCCCTGCAGCCACACCCATCTCCCTCCCAAGCTGAGGTCCACAGAGCAGAAGGCAATCTCCCACTTGGAGAAGGCAGCGCTTCCTATGCGTAGGCAGGAAAGTCAGGATGAGAGGGAATATCAGACCAAAAAAAATGAGAGGGTTGGAGGCCAAGTCAGCAGCTTATTCTCAGAGCATACGGGGACTTTGGGAAAGCACAAGAGAAAGTGTCAACAGTGAAAAGCAACATTGACTGCCAAGGAAGGGAAGGACACGAAAAATCAACAACAGAAACTCTCTGTGGAAGTGGGAGGTCGTTCCAGGATGCTCTCAGCAAACAACGGTGTGCGCTAACCGGCTAGGAACTGAAATGTTTGTATCATTTCAAATAAGTTGGTCTTAACAATTACAGAAATGTCTAGGGGTTAATAGAGTGGAGAAAAACCGAAGAAGACACCCCAAATTGACCTCTGATCTCTATATTTATCCATTCACATATACACATATCCATGCATACATGAACGTGTACAAACGTACACACACACACAACTTATTGGCAGTAGGAACATAATGATAATTTCATTGTTAAGCTTACAATTTCTAAATGCTATATGACCTGCAATTATTTGAAAACACAAATAGTTTTAATAATGCCCCCTCAAGCAGACAACAAAAATGACTCATGAGGCCAATATCCCACACCTGACAGGAAGCAAACCTCAAATAAAAAGAAAAAAACACTAAACTGTTAAGCATTTTCCTATCTGCCTAACTTAGTTCTGAATGCTTAAAGTCACATGAAGCATCAGCTGAGAATATAAGGCAGCAGAAGAACGCTTGCCTAGCAAACACAAGACCCCAAGCAGAGTGCCTGGAACTCCACAAAAATAAATAAATTACAAACTCCTGAAACAAAAATCAAACAGAATAAACGTAAGAGTTAACAAAACAACCAGCATATTTTACAGAAACATAATGGCGCTCACCTGGTGAACAAAATGTACAAGCTGATAAGGGAGAAGCCGCACATTCCCACAAAACCCATCCAAGTATTTAGAGGGGAACCACTTCAAATCGAAAGTGACCTCTACTCCATCAGGCACAAAGTTCAAGGGAAAATACAAGCGATGTGACTACATCTTAGTCCTGAGGGTAGCCTTTTTATGAACCCCAAAGCAGAATGCTGTTTTAAATGCTTAATGGTGCTCAGTTTTAGAGGAGAAGAGCGGTCCATATAAATGCACACATGGCCTATGCACTGGGAGTGGGTTCCACTCCAATCAGCATTGTAAACTACATCGTGCCTCTTGGACTGGGGCCCGCTGGTAATTTATTTCCTGCAGTTTCAAAGGACCCAGTCAGAGCAATGCCTCAAGGGATATACAAAATTATAAAATAAAATTTTTATGTCTGTTCCAACATCGAGTAGCCACACCCAGCTCAGCATAATAAAAAGAAAGCATTTAGCTCTTACTGGATGGAATTATTTTCCCTTGAAACTACCAGAAAGGGGGAGGGGTGCAAAACAAAACAATAACAACAAAGACAAAGCACAAATGGAAATCAAGCTCAACTAATTGGCCTGGGAGCCAGGGCTGGCTTTAGAAAGATTAGTTATGCTCTCTGGCCCCTTTTTCCCTATCCCTGCATTGAGTCCCATACAGACTGGCCACCATTACAAAGGGTAGGCAACTCTCCCTGCAAGAACAGGGGTGCCCAGATCTCCAATTCCTCACACAAATATTCCATAGCTCGATATGTTAGAAACAACTTCTTGTCAAAAAGAGCCTTCCTTAAAAACACACAATCCCCCTACACCTTCAGTGCCAACGGTCACTTCTCAAAGCAAAAGTAATAACAGCAATAATGATGATAATAAACCCTAACTGATGTCTAAGGACTCCTTCTCATTCACAGTGTCTATATGGGGACCAAAAAAGGCAAACACTACAGAGAAAGAAAGTCATGATATTTTTATACTCTTCAGCTCCCCTCTCACCTCTGATTAATCATCAGGAAAAGATGCTTGCTAAGACACTGGGATAAAAATGCCAGAAAGATCTGCACAAGTTCTCCAGTGTGTATTCTTTGCTTACAGGAACTCCATTAGTTAAGCGATGCGGCAGAACAAATGATCCCAAAACAGCGGCGTAAAAGACAGCAACTTCTGATAACTTTGCAGAGATTGTAACGTGGGAGAGCCTTCACGAGGTGCTTCTGACCTGGAGGACCCCCCCCCCCCTCCCATCGAGCTCTGACTGAGAAGTCAGCCCAGTTCAGCAGTCATCCGAAGGCTTTCCTGGTTTTGTGGCTGTAACCAAGGTGACTGACTCATGTGCTTGGCAAATCAGGGTAAATAGATGTTTCCATAGGACTACCTGATAGAACCAGCCGTGTGAGAGGCAAAGTGCATTTCCTGGCTTTCAAAGTTGTGTTCCATCATTTCTCTGAGATTCTACTGTTACAGAGACCACTGCTCTTCAGTCAAGATTTCACAGGGACATAAAGCGTATATGGGGATCATCAGGCCATGCTGGACTATTGGCGCCAATACTTCACTGTCTGGAGACTAGTGCTTCATACCTCACACTCTCTCTCCCAAGGCCTCCAAAACTCAGTTTATTAACATATTTGTTTAGCCTGTGTATTTGGAGGGTGTGTGTGCCTAGTGTGCATGCATGTGTGTGTGTGGCATGTGTGTGGCGTGTGTGTCTGTTAGTATGTATGCAGTCACATCTCAGCACATGTGTGGAGGTCAGAGAACCACTTTCAGGACTCAACTTTTTGCATTCCACCATGGGTTTTAGGAATCAAACTCGGGTTGCCAGCTTTGCATGACAGATGCCTTTACTCCCCCCCCCCCCATGACCAAAAAAAGTTGGGGAGGAAAGGGTTTATTTGGCTTACACATCCATGTTGTAGTCCATCACCAAAGGAAGTCAGGCTAGGAACTCAAACAAAGTGGGAACCTGGAGGCAGCCATTAAAGCAGAGGCCTTGGAGAGATACTGCTTTTTGGCTTGCTCCTCATGGCTTGCTCATCTTCCTTTCTTATTAAATCCATGACCACCAGAGGCCAGGACTGGCACTACATGCAGTGGGTTTCCTCACCACTACCAACATCATCAATCACTAAGAAAATGTCCTACAGACTTACCTACAACCCGATTTTATGGAGGCGTTTTCTTAATTGAGGTTTCCTCCTCTCAGATAACTTTAGTTTGTGTCTAGCAAAAATATCCAGCACACCCAGAGAGCAATCTCACTAGACATAACCCCCAAATTCTTATTTCTTATCAAGGTGAAATCAAAACGTCGAATATCATCATAATCAGCTCCAGATATGCACGAGGTTATGCAAGTTCCACCCTGAAGTAGAGCCGTTGAGTAGAGTTCCTCTCACCCCAACTGCATGAGAATGACCAGGAAGTTACCACTCCTCTTGCGCTGAAAGCCTCCTTAAAATACATGTAATACCTACACTTTCAGGGCCAAAGTTGACATCTCAAAAACAAACAAAAAATGATAACCCCTAATGATATCTTAATAGCTCCTTTTTGTTTACAGTGTTGCTATGGGGATAAATGAAGGCCAACACAACAGGAGCAGGAGGCTTCCGTTGGTGGGGAAACACACAATGCATAAGCATTCTCCACTCTCCAGGTCAAGGTGTGGAGAAAGTCAAGGCATATAAGAGTCACCCGTCCCTAGAAATGCTGGCTGTCTCTCCATTAGGACCTAAAGTCAGGGGCTCGTCTTCACAGTTTCTGGCTCCATCCTCTGGAATCTTAAGGTCATCTTATACCTCATCTTCCCTTTTCCTTGCAAAGTAGCCTATGTGATCAGTTGTGATACTCTCTCAGCTGACATCCCATCTTGCCTGTAGACATTTGGGGCAATATTCCGGTCTTTTCATGTAGGCTGGCAATGCTTCTGTGAATGCAGTTCTGTCAAAGGCAAGGCAGCTCTGATCTGAATCTGACCAGGCTTCACTTCCTTCACAGAGAGTCACTCCTGTTGACCTTAAGAGAAAACTTCTCTATGCCAGCTTCTAGGAGGACTGAGAGACGATACCACCAGTACCTCAGGTGCCCAACTGCTGGGCTGGACAGTTCCAGGCACTGCCTTATATCTTTCTAGGAACTCAGAGGATTTTATAACCACACCCTCAGCTTCATCACTAGCCTTGTCTTCCTGCCAATGATCTGAATTCGACCTAGGTCTGAAAACTATTTCTCAATTCCAGCAGCATTTACTGACTCAAGATTCTGGACAGTTGTCAGTACTGGTGATGCCGGTGTGCTTGGCGTTTATTACTCCATTCTTCCGCTCCTCTCTCCCCTTGGATTTTGTTATAATCAGAAAGCAGAATCTAATCTGGACCTCAACACTCTGGAATTCTCACCACAACAGTGAAATCTCTGTTCTGGACCACATGGCTAATTGTATAATTCCCCGGTACACCGGAGTGATCTATCAGAAGGGGAGAATGGCCCTGGAAGCTGGCCATCATAATAGTTTCACAATGAGGAACATAGACTGTCACTAATTTGGAACATAAAAGTATACAGCCATACTGAACTTCTGATGCCCTTCAGGATATCCAGCTGGCAATAAATTAGTTTCAGAGCCCATGAGAAATTGTTGATCTTAAGAAAAATTAAGGAGAGCTGGAGACATGGCTCAGAGGTGAAGAGCCCCGACTGCTCTTTCAGAGGACCTGGGTTTGGTTTCCAGAACCAACATGGCAGCTCAAAACCATCTGTAACTCTAGTTCAAGGGATCTGATGCCCACCACTGAATTTCGGAGGGCATTGCACACACGGCATGCACAAAAACACATGTGAGTAAAATGCCTTTACACATGAAAAATAAATCAGATCAGAAAAATAAGAGCTGCTCAAAAATACAGCTTATGGAGTCAGACATGCATTAGCAGTAGTTGAACTAAGTGTTGTAGATGTGCCTTCCTGGAAAAGATCACAAGCTGGAGATCAACCTGGGTTACACGGTGATCTCCATTCTCCAAAATGAAAATGGAAAATGAAAGGAAGAAAATAAAACACTGGGGTGTATCTCAGTAGTAGAGCACTTTGACAGCATCACAAGGCTCTGGACTGGATTTCCAGAACCTGAAGAAAAGAAGGGAAGGAGGGAGGAAAGGAGGGAAGGAAAAGGAAGAAGGGAGGGAGAGAGAGGGAGGAAGGGAGAGAAGAGGAGGGAGAGAGGAGGAAGGGAGAGAGGGGGAAGGGAGAGAGAAAAGGGGAGAGAGGGAGGGAGGGACCTAAAGAGGGAGGGAAGAAGTGAGGGAGAAAAGGAAGGAAAAGAAAGGAAAGAGGGAGAGAGGAAAGGAGGGAGGGAAAAGACGATTTCCAATCAACTAAAGTATTTAGAGGGCAGTTAAAGTCAAGAAAGAAAATCTAACACCCAGAGAAATAAGACTAAAAGAAAATCTTATGAAACATGAGGAAAGAGAGGAAGCTTCAATAAGGGAGAATGGGGTGCTTCAATGAGCTGCAATCACGAGGATTGCAAAGTACTCAAAGACTCTGACAATGAAGTACCTTTAATGACCATGAAGTCTGGGAACTAGCAAGTAAATGAATGACAGAGATTGGCACCTGGCAAAGATTCCAGGATCTGGCACCAAATCCAGGAGACCTTCCTTTCACCTCCTGGTCAAGCCATCTGCCCCTCCTGAAACTAGCACTGTACCCCACCCCTTAGGATGCTCACTCTCTAGAGGGGGAGTCAGGAAAGAGCTCTCACATCCAGTTAAATCCAAATACAAATTGTGTCCCTCCTCGTCCCATTACTGTTCAGTTTCAAACAAGCACATGTCCCAGTCATCTGGACTCTGTCTTCATCATAAACCAGGAATACAAAATGTGAGGGCCAAATGACTCTGACAAACATTCAAACCCTGGGCTGGAGGGGAGGCAAATCTTTGCTAAAGTTTCCCCTTTTGAGCCTGTCAAAAAAGCTGCCTTCTAAGAAACATTTAACTAGTAACGTATCTGCACATTACTTTGACACATTTTCTTGTCGTTTGACAAGAGAGAAAGAGTTGGAATGACTATCAAGGACTTTAATTAAATTAGCCACAGTTTTTAGTAACTCTTACCTGTCTACACAAAGACTCTCCTTCTGAGACTTTACTATTGCCTCCTTCAGCCTAATTCCTTACTCACTTTCATGCCTTCCCCTTCAGAATTTATCCCAAAGAACCAATGAGATGCTCAGTCAAGGCTACACACAAGTGTTGAAATATTGAGCGGCGGGCTGTGTCCCGCCACCCGGCTAGCTTTACCCGAAATAATTACACGGAAACTGTATTCTTTTAAACACTGCCTGACCCATTAGTTTCAGGTTCTTATTGGCTAGCTTTTACATATTGATCTAACCCATTTCTATTAATCTGTGTAGCCCACGAGCTGGCTTACCAGGAATGATCTTAACCTGCGTCTGTCTGGAGTGGGAGAATCATGGCGACTCCCTGACTCAGCTTCTTTCTCCCAGCATTCCATTCTGTTTACTCCGCCTACCTAAGGGTTGGCCTATCAAATGGGTCTAGGCAGTTTCTTTATTAATAAGAAATCACTCCCACATCATTTCCCCTTTTTCTGTTTAAACAAAAAAGAAAGGCTTTAACTTTAACATAGTAAAATTACATATAGCAAAACAGTTATCAAGCAAGAATTACAGTTACAATATTTATATCTATTTTATCTTTTATCATAACTAAGGAAAACTATAACTATCTATTCATTCTTCAACTCCATCAAAGACTCCAGAAGGATATAATACTACCCAAGTAAACAAGAAATAAGAAAACTCTAAAAATGACAGAGACATCTTGCTGCCTGTACAGTCACCCAAAGTTCCTCTGTACCGTTGGGGCATCCATCTTTAGCCTTCAGGCCCATAGTATCCAGTAGACATTTCCATGAAGCATGAAATTCCAAAGACAGTTCAGTCGCTATCTGCTGTGTCCTGCAGAATGTCTCGCAGACTCTTTCATGAGTCATGAACCCCGAAAGACCATCTCACCTTTAGGCAAGTTCAGCAGTCCTCTCTCTGCGGGTTCTCTGTGTCCATTTTATGCAACAGTCCAGGCAAGAGCAGTTTCTTGCCCAAATGGCTATCAAACTCCATAAGGATCCTCTTCGATGCCCATCTTCCTCTCGAAGTAGATTGGTGCTGCCAGGAGCAGACGTGTCTCATTGTCATGAAAAGTCCTAAGTTATTAAAATATTTTAAATGCCATATTCTGTAGTCTTTGAGAGATATGAAGAATGCCTATCTGAAATATATCTCTATATATCTAGAAAATCTAAGTAACATGACTACAAACTTGACTATTATATATGATTATCCATCAACAACCTATATTTCCTAATTATACATTACATTTTAAAAATGAACTACACAATCACACCTTATTCAAGATCAAAAATACATATACATATAACAAAATTGACCTTAAAATCCATACCAATGTAAATTATTCATACCTATATCATATCCCCCTTTAAATGTAAAAGAACATTTATAAACAATATTTTGGGAATATGGGCGCAGTTTTTTCTCTCCAAACTGCTTCCTGCTGAATGGGGGCGTCGTTAATTAGGTCTTTTATGGTATAACCAGTGTGCTAGTTTCATCTCAGTTGGCAGTTGAGCGAAGCAATTTTCTGAAGATGTTCACAACAACCTTTCAGGAGGGCGTGGTCTATCATACCAAATTGTAATAGAAGAAATCCATAGAGTCTCATCCTCTGTGAAAACAAAAGAAGACTCGCTCCAAAGCATCATATCCTTAGACCCAAATTCTGAAGTCATACCCTCATGATATCCGTTCTGGTTACACTTGGCAGTCCATATAATGAAATGTCTCTCTGTACTTAGCTCCTTCACCGTCAAAAATTTTAAAGAAAACACAATGTACATTATCCAGACTCTCTGTGAATTTTCCATTTTTACGTGGCTTATTTTTCTTTATTTCTTTTAATCTCTTAACTATCTGTACTCTGTCTCTTTAAAGACTTTACCTTTTTTTTTAACCATTAACTTTATTCTCTATATTCTTTTCTTCTCTCTCTCAAGCCTACGTACACTCATCCAACACTGTGGTCTTTTATGTCTGAATCTGTTTTATTGTGAATCTGTAACATTTTTTTACTATCCAGGAACATTTTTTAAAATGTTAAGCAGTTCTTAAAAACTTAAGTTGCACCATGTACGGGTAATACGGTACCTCCTGTGTCCTGCCCAGTTGAAACCTTAAATGCGCTGTTTTTATGGTAATTACGGTAGTTCCTGCCTGAGACCAGTACAGTTCAGCATGGCAGAGCTGAGCCAAGCCACTCCTGCCTCAGAGCCATTTGGTGCCCCTGAGCCACACACAGTTCCAGGCACACAGCAGTCCACATTGCCATCAAGCAAGCCGTAGAGCTTTACTCCAAATGCTCCATTTAAAAGCTCTGTCTCCCACAGGAGCCAGACAGAGATCGCAATGGCGGCACAGCCCAGAAAGCCGGCATTTTAAAACAGCCAGTTTTTTCCTGCTGCTGAGTCAGGACAATTTCTTTGCGGCACGCAACCCACAAACAGCAAAAAGCTGTCTTAAATTCTCTCTCTCTCCTTTTTAAGCCCTCTCAGGTTTTACGTGGAGTTCATTAGCACGTTGGGTGCCACTCTGTTGAAATATGGAGCGGCGGGCTGTGTCCCGCCACCCGGCTAGCTTTACCCGAAATAATTACACGGAAACTGTATTCTTTTAAACACTGCCTGACCCATTAGTTTCAGTTTATTATTGGCTAGCTTTTACATATTGATCTAACCCATTTCTATTAATCTGTGTAGCCCACGAGCTGGCTTACCAGGAATGATCTTAACCTGCGTCTGTCTGGAGTGGGAGAATCATGGCGACTCCCTGACTCAGCTTCTTTCTCCCAGCATTCCATTCTGTTTACTCCGCCTACCTAAGGGTTGGCCTATCAAATGGGTCTAGGCAGTTTCTTTATTAATAAGAAATCACTCCCACATCACACAAGCACACTGATGGCCTGTTTACTACACACAGATGCAGAAACAGTTTGCACGTCCGTTAACTGACCAATGGATGTACATGCCGCAATGTCAGAGTTCAAGATTGTTGTTCACCCATAAAAAGCCACAAAATACGAGCATGCTCTGCAAGTTGGGTGAACTTCCCAACCATAATGCTAAGTAAAAGAGGCCAGTACTCAAAAGTCACGTGACATTTAAATAAAGCATCCGAAATGGCCATGCCCATAGAGATAGAGTGCAAGCTGATGGTTGTCAGAGGCTGAAGAAGAAAACAAGAACAAACTACTTAGTGATCAGAGGTTTTACTTTGAAGTCATGAAATGGTCAGTGATTACATGTTACTCGAAATATCACAAAATGATTAACTTTGAAATTGATGTTCTTCTCAATAAATTATTTCTAAGAGGTGTCCTCTCCAATGTGTTTTAAAATGTTATGTTCTTTTTAAAATGGTGTGTGTGTGTGTGTGTGTGTGTGTGTGTGTGTGTGTGTGTCAAGCTGGATGGTGGTGGCACGTGCTTTTAATCCCAGCACTTGAGAGGCAGAGGCAGGTGGATCTCTGAGTTCAAAGCCAGCCTGGTCTACAAGAGCTAGTTCCAGGTCAGTCTCCAAAGCTAAAGAGAAACCCTGTCTTTAAAAACCAAAAATAAAATAAAATAAAATGTTGTATGTCTGAGGAAAAGCGATGTTGATAAAGTGCTCACCATGCAAGTAGGAAGACCAGAGTCTGAACCCAAGGACCCACTTAAACATGTTGGACTTGGTGGCATACACTGGGAGTCCCAACACTAGAGAGCCTGGGTCTTGATGACTGACCAGTCCATTTGCTCAGTGAACAGATGAGAAAATCTGTCTCAAAACTCAAGGTGGACAGAAATCTCAAGGTCCAAATCAGAACCAGAAGGAGAGAGAGCACGAGCAAGGAACTCAGAACCCACACACTGAGACAATGGAGATGTTCTATTGGGAACTCACCAAGGCCAGCTGGTCTGGGTCTGAAAAAGCCTGGGATAAAACCGGCCTCGCTGAACATAGCAGACAATGAGGACTACTGAGAACTCAAGAACAATGGCAATGGGTTTTTGATCCTACTGCACGTACTGGCTTTGTGGGGAGCCTAGGCTGTTTGGATGCTCACCTTACTAGACCTGGATGGAGGTAGGTGGTCCTTGGACTTCCCACAGGGCAGGGAACCCTGATTGCTCTTCGGGCTGATGAGGGAGGAGGACTTGATTGGGGGAGGAAGAAGGAAATGGGAGACGGTGGCGGGGAGGAGGCAGAAATCTTAAATAAATAAATAAATAAATAAAAACTCAAGGTGGATAAAACCTGTGAAATGAAAAGCGACTTAGGAAATAATAAGGTCCTAGGTGGTGTAGTATACTTTAATGAAGATATAGACTTTTGATAATGGAAAATAGTATCATTTATGTAAATTAGATTATGTGCACCATTTTAAAGTGTGTAAGTATTTGTGTGTGTGTGTGTACACATGAATGAACAGGTCAGAGGTCAACCTTGAGTGTTCCTGGAAGCCACTCACTTTTACAATTTCTTATTAGTTGTGTGTGTGCCTATATGATGTATGTGTGGGTATGCACATTCCAGGGCACGCGTGAGGAGCTCAGAGAACAACTTGGTGAAGTGAGTTCTCTCCTACCTCCTTAAGTGGGTTCC
Source organism: Microtus oregoni (assembly GCF_018167655.1). NCBI lineage: Eukaryota > Metazoa > Chordata > Mammalia > Rodentia > Cricetidae > Microtus > Microtus oregoni. The sequence continues at coordinate 35,467,959 of NW_024543060.1, read as the reverse complement.
AAGGATCAAACTCAAGTCACCAGGTTTGCATGGCAAGTGTTCATAGCCAGAGAACCATTTCACAGGTTTTATCCACCTTGAGTTTTTATTTATTTATTTATTAAAGATTTCTGCCTCCTCCCCGCCACCGTCTCCCATTTCCTTCTTCCTCCCCCAATCAAGTCCTCCTCCCTCATCAGCCCGAAGAGCAATCAGGGTTCCCTGCCCTGTGGGAAGTCCAAGGACCACCTACCTCCATCCAGGTCTAGTAAGGTGAGCATCCAAACAGCCTAGGCTCCTACAAAGCCAGTACGTGCAGTAGGATCAAAAACCCATTGCCATTGTTCTTGAGTTCTCAGTAGTCCTCATTGTCTGCTATGTTCAGCGAGTTTATTACTTGAAGGATCAAAAACAAATAACAAAAAAAAAAAACCCTTCAGTGTTGACTTCCAAATGGCAGAGAGAACATACCACGTCACAGAATTCCCCACATCACAGTTCCTCGGGATAAAACCAGACATACAAACGTCTAGTCATTGCGTTCAGCCCATTGGAGCCCTGTCTGTCAATATTTCCTGAGTAGATAAGGTCAAGGAATGTCTGTCTGAAATAAGAATTTTTATAGAGACAAGGCTAATAAAGGAAGTCCTCACAGATGACTAAGCTCAAAATTCCAAGCAATAGGGAAAGTCAGTGAAGCTCTATTAGGCATCTGCTTTGAGAGGCCTACGGAGCTTAATCCACAGCGCCCAGAAGATACCACCAAGAAGTCCTTCTCTACAGTCAACACAAGACTCTCCCTGTGGCTTTCTAATTAGCAGAAGGGGGCACAGCCACTGCAAACAAAACTTTTTAAATACAGAAGAGTATATGATGTGTATTACTTAGAATACATAGCTGAGGACCAGTGACTTAGAAACCCCATTTTCTTCCCTAATGTGCCACAGCATTGAATTCTCAAAATGTTCACAGATACAAGCCAGCGAGGCAGAGGTAGGCTTCCTCTGAAGCAGCGGCACCCAACTGAATCCATCCGGTGAACAATGGTTTGCAGACTCCAGTCACCAGTCCATCCCATGCAAACACAGAGGAGCCATGCAGATGAAGCTGTTACACAGTAAAGCAGGGAAACAGGAGCCCAGCTGCTTGTCATAAAGCAAAGGCACAATACAGTGTAACTGGCTACACCCGAGAGCCTGAGAGACACAGGGAAACTTCGGTTTTATTCCAGACTTTCTCAAGCATAGTCCATGTTAGAGGAATATTCCCCAGGAGTCTTCAATCTTGAGAGGCAAATAGAAAAAAAGTATCATCAAAGCGAACTCAGTGTTCTTCCCTGTCCACTGAAATCCCTAGAGAGAAACGTTGGAGTCCATGTGACATCAATTCCCAAAAGTACTTGAATTTTACTTCTTTGGTATGTAAACAGTGATCAAATTTCTTTCTAAGCAACCGCTAAGTATCAGGGTGACTAAAATACATTCAAATTTGCATTTTAACTATTAAGAAATAATCCTATTAAGAAAGAAGTTGGATAACAATTTGATCAGCTAGTCCTGGCTGCTTTTTTTGGGGGGGGGAGGGGTGAGAGAGGATCTCACTTGCCTCAAATTCACTAGACAGCCCAGCTGGCCTTGAACTCATGTCAATTCTCCTGCCTCAGCTTTCTAAAGTACAGCTTGTCCAAATTTTTTTATTTGAAGTAAAATCATGTTCAACCTTAATAATACAGTAAATACAATTATCAACAAATATATACACATTTTATGTGTATCATATTTATGTAGATATTCATGGGTCCAGCTTTACATTTTATCTATGAGGAAAGAAAGCAGTTTTATCCCTTTTCTGTTGCTTTGTTTGAAACAGCATCTCACTATATAGCCCAGACAAGGCTCAAATTCAAGATCCTCCTGCCTCAGCTTCCTGGGATCACAGGTGTACATCACAATACCCTGCTTTGTTTTTGTTTTTGTTTTTTCAATTAAGTTTTCTTGGTTATCAAAGAAGAACTTGGCCATTGCTCGGAGCAAAGGAGCTGAGGTCATGGGCAGCAGTCAAGTTTTGTGACACAAGAGAACAGGAACAAAGAGCAACAAGAGGACAGAGGAACTGCCAAGAGACGCGAAGGGACCAGAAGATTATCCACGGTCGCGGTGCCAGCGGTGTGGCAGCTGACTTTTTGCCAGCACTGCTTGGCAGAGCAGGAGCCAAAACCACCACAGTAAGAGAGGCTGAGAGCTGGCAATTTAGGGCAGCAGAAAGCCGAGGGGAAAAAGGCCGAGTGCTCTGGTGAAGGTTGTTTGCCGACATGTTTAACTAGCCTGGGATCTATTGGCCTCAGGGAAGCAGTCACAGGCTTTGTCCAATAACAGCATGAATTAGTGGAACAGATCACCCAAATCACTTTACATCAATAGTCATTCTAAAACTCACCTGCTTTAGAAAAAAAAAAAAAGTTGAAAGGCTTGCTAAAGGAGTCTGTGTTCCATAGTACAGCCTGTAGCTCCTTTAAAAAGCCCATTGTAACAATGGAAAAAAGAGCTTTTAGGAAGTAAATTTAAGGAGGGGAAATTGCCTGGCAACACTTGAGAACCAGCTGGGAGGGAGCGCTTCCTTCTGCCAGGACATCATCCCGCCTCCACCCGACACTCTCCCAGGAGCCCAGATCAGCAGCCCTGACTCAAGCTTTTCCAGTCCCAGGACTTGCTGCTGCTCCAGGTTGACTCCCTTCAGTCAATGCAAAGGTCAGGGCTTGTCATGGTAAAAACACTGCTCCAGAAGCTACCTACTTAGTGCACAGTGCGCCTTCTGCCTTCCTAAGTCTTGGGTAATTGAACGGCAGTCTATCCTCCAGGACCCCATAGGCTCTCCCAAGGTCATCTTATCTCCTTAAATGTCCCTTGTCCCCTGCATGGTAATTTTTAGTTCTTGTATTATCTTAACTGGTCATTCAGCTGGCAACTTTTCCCTAGGACTGAGTTTTTACTTCTTGTCAGGTAGCATACTGAAGCACTTTACAAATATTATCCTATCAAAATATTACAAAGTCTCATTGTCTGTTACTTTTTACAGAGGAAATCTAGGCACCCAAGGTCAACAGTCCCACCCAAGCTCATACATTATTCTGTGGTGCTGGTCCCGTGCGGCAGTGTAACTCAGAGGGACACCTGTGTGAGATTCCTAATGGTGTATGGCTTTATTATCTCAGGCCCACAAGTCATCCATCCAGGTCAGGGGTTCTCAACCTTCCTAATGCTGCAACTTTTTAATACAGTTCCTCATTGGATGGTGATCCCAACCATAAAATTATTTTCATTGCTACTTCATAACTGTAACATTGCTACTGTTATGAATCATAGTGTAAATATCTTATATGCAGGATAAGTGGTATGTAGACCCTGTCAAAGGGTCATTTGATCCCTAAAGGGGTCACGACCCCCAGGTTGAGAACCACTGATCTAAGGTCTCACTGGGCTGAAATCCAGATGTCCACAAGTTATGTTCCTGCATTCTGAGATAGAGATTACTTTCCCATCTTCTAATGGCCACTGACAGTGTGACTCACTCTCCTGTCCAACCATCTTCAAAGCGAGTTGCCTTAGATGAATTCATCAGGGTCTCCTTAAGCCTTCTTCTTCTATACACAGGCTTGCGAGTGCACTGGCCCCACCTCAATCCCCAGCCTTAAAATCAGTAGACCAGCAACCTCAGTGCCATCCTAACGCTCCTTGGCCTCGTGAATGTTCTCAGTTTCCGTGGTTTATAATGCAAGGCACCTTTGAGACCTGTTTTAAACTACAGCACTGTCTAAGCCTCCTTTAAGGAAGGTCTAATGTGCTGGGTCCTCCCTTCTAAAGGCCCCCATAACTCAAGGTTGGACTTCAAAGTGCTCGGTTACTGCCAAAGACTCATCAATAATGCTTACTCATCAAAGAAGGGTGGTGGGCTACCCCTGAGAGCTTAGGGAGAGAAAGGGCTACGCTGGGATTCTATAACGCACAGCATCTCCGGCATGCGATAAGTGGGCAGTGACCGGAAGTCACTGAATTGCACCGGTGACAGGCTTAGTGACTTTTTTTTCCGTTGGCATCAGAAGTGCACTGTTAACTGACATCATAGGCTTTAGCAATACCCAGGGAATCCTCATTCCCCTTTCATAGGAAGATATGTAAAATAAGTCTTGTCAAGTTTAGAAGAAAAAAATAAAGTGAATATAGGAAAATGTAAATTATAAAGCTGACAGTGTCATAGATAAAAATCTTAAGATATAAGATCACAAACCAAACAAAACCATCCTGGGTTCTCATGACCTTTTCTCCAACTAAGATATAGCTGACATTTTTTCGTGGAGTTGGGTCCATCTAGCTCATGTTTGTAAACTTTACTAATTTGTATTTAAGTTGAACTTAAACCAGACGAACTGAATTGCCACGATTCAGCCAAATACAAGATGTTTTCTTACGAACACTGATGAAAACTTAAGGGTCATAGTACTAGGTAGGCCAAAGGGGGTGGGAATCACCTCTGGCAGAGCCCATTGCAACTTAACCTTTCACATAATAGTTGACTTTTAATAAGTCTCCAAATATCAAAAAAGAATAAACTTCATCATATATCTTTTTACTTCCATATGTGCTTTTTACTTCCAACTCTCAATGCTAGATAGATTCTATAGCCTAACGGTATCCAGACACTTCTCTCTATATAGGCAGAGACATCTTGTCTATAGAAAATGAAGTTGCTGGAACCCAGTGAGAATCAGGAATTCAAGTAAAGAAATATTACTTCATAAAACAGTAACACATGATGGAAGAAAAGTAAGAAAGAAGGAAGAAGAAAGGAGGCCAGCTGAAGCTCACACTGAAATCTTAATGGGCCCCATGCCATATCCTCAGGCTTCATGGTTGAGGACTTGAGGAGTGTGTACCGGATAGCTTCGTATACACTTAACACAAGTTATAGTTATCTAAAAGGAGAAACCCTCAATTGAGAAAATGCCTCCATAAAATCAGGCTGTAGGCAAATCTGTAAGGCATTTTCTTAGTGATTGATGTGGGAGGGCTCAGCCCATTGTGGCTGAGGCCATCCTTGGGCTGGTGGTCCTGGATTCTGTAAGAAAGCAGCCTGAGGAAGTCATGGGGAGCAAGCTAGTAAGCAGCCCCCCTCCATGGAGGTGCAAACCAAACCCTTTCAACCACAAGTTGCTTCGATCATGGTGTTTCGTCACAGCAATAGGAACACTACAATATAACACTAAAATATTAATGTTCTTTCCCAAGTACTATCCAAGATGATGTCTGTCTTAGCTAGGGTTAGAGAACTGTAGGTACTTTCATATGGTAGGATCTGAGTTCTTTCTGTCTGTCCAAGGGATGTATGTTTTGCTTCCTGCCATGATGATGATGAAATAACCCTCTGAAACTACAAGCAAGCTCCCAATTAATTGCTTTCTTTTATAATTGTCTTGGTCATGGTGTCTCTTCACAGCCATAGAACAGTGACTAAGATAGTCTTTCGGAGGCTTTTAAGGGTCAGCCTTAAAAACTCCCTCTCAGAAACAAAATGAGATGCTACAATAAGTGAAGGAAAAGAATTCCCCACTACGTACTTTCATAGAACAGTTTCTTGATTGCTCTGCCATCCTCCAAGGTTTACAGTTTATGTACACATACAGGCACAATCAGCAACTCTCTGCCAATAACAAGGATACCAGGCATGCATTTCTCAGGGCCAAGAAAACAGATAAGGGCTAACAAACTGGGCACCTGTACCTTCCTTACTGGCTCAAGGGGGCGTGAGTTGTGAAATGCCAGGCATATCTGAAGAAGGCCAATAGAGGTAGGGGCTATGATTTCTAAGAGGGGGAGAGAGAGAGTTTATGTATACATTTGTGTGGCTAGCTAAGTTAGAAGTTTGTGCTCCAATAAATGTAGAATGGGGGAAGAGACGCTGTAGCTCTGTGCTTTCTAAGCACTCACTTTCACTGGGAACACAGCATCGTGGTAGCCATGACAACCTGCTTAACTGCAGAAGGAAAATGGGTAGCATTTATGTCCACATTAGCATTTTCGCCAAACGTTAGCTGATTAAAGGAGAACTCTCATCCCTAGAGATTACATCTACAGTGGCTAGATCAAAGGGGAAAAACTATGGCTGTGTAACGTAAAATGAAGAGCACACTTTCAGCCTATGGACCAAGTGGTGGGGCAGTTATTTCCTCTGATGCCTGAGTGAGAAGGATTTCCTTTCTCCAGGGCCTTTTCGAGAATTCAAGGCACCCAGTATATATTTTATATATCAAGATTATACAGCCAAATGAAAAGTCATCCTCCTGACTTCCAAAAGATTTATATATATCCAGTCGATGGAATATTTTCATGAGATAAACACACAAGTAGTAGGAAACACCCAAAGTTATTCTTGGGGAAGAAACGAAGCTCTTAGGGACGAGAGAAATTACAGGCAGGAGCAACTGATTTCCACAGCCAATAACTCAACAGCCTTTCCAGATGGGGCTCCCTATCGGGTCAGAGAACCAGTCCTCTGGCAGGTGGGCCTGGTGAAGACTAGTTATCCTGCTCTATTTCCCTGGTCCTTGGCAATAGTCTGGGAAACCTATCACCACTGGGTCTGAGAGAGCATGGTTTGTGTCTTCTGATTCATGCCCCGGAGCACATTGTCTTCCCTCTCTGTTATAGTCGCCATGGAAGAGCGTTAGTAAGATGGCCAGTGAAGCAAGAGAGGCAGTCTGTGGGGAGACACATCAGCAGATGCCATTTGTAGGGCAGACTTCTTCAGGCCCATAAACCACAGGTCTTGTGAGGAGTGCCTGGCAGTGGTTCCCTAGCAAGTCAAGCTTCTGTAACAGGCTCTTTATTCAGGAGGAAGAGGGGGGAAATCAAAGTGTAAAAGAAAGATAACGAATTCAGGGTGTAAAATTATCAGGAAGCTGCAATATATTGCATTTCTTCCTAGCCACAGTAAGCAACAAGGACAATCCAGCCTACACCCATTTCTTAAATTGTACTTATTTATTTATCCTTATCTGTTCATCTGGTTTTTTATTTTATTTTACCTCTCTCTCTCGCTCGCTCATGCAGGCGTGCGTGCGTGCGTGTGCGTGTGTGTGTGTGCGTGTGTGTGTGTGTGTGTGTGTGTGTGTGTGCACTGCTGTATGCATTTGAGGTCAGAGGGTGACTTCCTACCATCTGGGTCCCAGGAATCACACTCAGGTCATCAGGCTTGGTGGCAAGTGTCTTCACCCACTGAACCATCTTGTCAGCCTAAGCCCAGACCATTAATTCCTGATCCAGATGTTAGCACACTTGCTACACCTAGAGTTCTGACATCCATCAATTAAATTGTTTCCTGCGTTTCATCTCATCTTTTCTTTTGAAATATAAACACGACAAGTATAAAGCTTTAAAGCCAATGGTCAGTAATTCTTCTTAAAATTTCCATAAATCCAAACATTCTAACATTGAGATGCCAGCCAGCCTTTGAGGAAACAAGGCATGTGGTAATTGAGGTAATGCCATGACCACATGGCAATGCATAGAACTAATAGGAATGGCTTAATTTAAGATGTAAGAGCTAGTCAGAAATATGCCTGAGCCATTGGCCAAGCAGTGCTGTAATTAATATGGTTTCTGTGTAATTATTTGGGACACACAAGTGCAGTCTCTGTCTACACTGGCGTTTTACCAGCCATTTAAGATCATCCTATAGATATTACCACAGAGCTTAGTTTTGTCTATTTTGACTATTCTAAGTCCTTAAGGCTATGTGTCTTGCCAGAATGAAATTAAGGCAGATGCACTGGAGGGAAATATTGGAGGTATAAATACATAAACTATTCATAAATAAAATGACATAGTGTCTGGACAATGACAAGAGATCACAGAAGCCAGAGACCCCCATCTTGCCTGCAGGACTCCACACAAGGGTTGCCAGTGGGGACCGAGCCCAGTACTCCTGCCTCTCAAAAGACATCTGCCTCCAAGGTCTCAGGGTGAGCACATGTTGGCTGAAAATTTAAAAAGCAGTGCCACGGAGCCACTGACCCCTTCCTTGGTCCATTTCCTCACCTCTATTGGGTCTTCTGCACTCCCTGGGGACCATGCATTTCTGGTGAGGAAGTGAGCTGGTGGTGGTAATTTCTTGAATTTTTTTAAGAAAAAAAAAAACCTGATAATTAATTGCTTTCTGCAATGTTGCTAGGAAAAAATAGAATTGATAATGCTTACTTTTTTCGCTTTTATTCATTTTTCTTAACTTATTGATATTAGGTAACCCACAATCTTTTTATCTGCCTGCAACCAACACTCCAATGACCCATATTTATTTATTTATTGTTTGTCAATTTGTTTGAGACAGAGTCTCATGAAGTCTGGGCTGGCCTCAAATTTCCCAGGTAACTGAGGTTGTCCTTGTCCTCTTGCCTCTGTCTCTTAAGCTTTGATATTGTAGGGGTGTGCCCAAAACCCCCTACTTCTGCTTCATATTTACCACCTCAAAAAATAAGTACAAACATCTGCAATACTCATATAGTACAAGGAGCCACCAAGCCCTCTCCACTCGAAATACATGGAAAGGCTCCCACTTCTCATTTGACCTTGAGGACATCAGTTCTTCTTGCCTGGAAGACTACATCAGTCAGACTCCCCAGAGAAAGAAAATCAACAGGATGGATATAGAAAGGGGCTTCGTAGGTCAGCCAAATGGCTAAGCAAGTAAGGGTGCTTGCAGCCAACCCTGACAACTTGTGTGCAATCCCAAGAATCCAGTCGGAAGGAACCATTCCTGAAAGTTCTTCAATGGCCTTCACAAATGTGTGTGAATGTGTGTGTGTGTACATGCACGCTCACGCGCACACACACAGAGTAAAGTAGTAAATAAAACTAGAAATTTTTAAAAAGTTAAATGTTAAAGCGTGGCCTTATCATAAGACATTATATGGAGCTCAAAATGTCCCAAGCTGGAGATCCAGGAGAGTTGAAGGCTTGGTGCCATCCCAAAGCCTGAAGACCTGAAGAACAAGAAAGCTGATGGATGTCTGTGATCAGCAGTCTTTGAGACAGCTGGCTGGACAGGCAAGAACAACTGGTCCTTCAGTTCAAGTCAAAGGGAGGAAAACCCACAGGACTGCTCGAGCAGGCTGAAGAGCTCCCTCTCACTAGGAAGCTCAGCTGCCTTCTCCAGGGTGGACCTTCAGCTCACTGATGAATAAGGCCCACCCATAACTGCTTCCCCTAATCTACTCAACAGATTCAAATGTTAATATCATCTGAACACACACTCACAAACAATGTCCAGCATCACAGTCGACCGACAATCTGTGCATCCGTATCACAGTCCGGCTGATACAGGAAATGAACCCCACTCTCGCTGAAATAGTCTACTCTTCGGGCAGTGGCACTGAACACGCTTTAGCAGATTTCTTCAGCTATAACACACCCCATATGATCCATGCTCTTAAAACACGCACCACACTGCTTCTTGTGAATACTCACAGATAATGTCTACCCACAACCACAGCAACCGCTAGGCTTAGAACAACAAATTACATTCTCCCAGAATATCTCCTGGACTCCTAACTACACTTTATACACCAGAACCCGTGAGGCTTCCTCCAGTCCGGCTTCCCCACCACTCCTCACCCCAGTCAGACCCTACTCTCTTCCTTACGTCTGGAAAACGCCCACTGGCTCCAACCTTCCAAAGCTCACTCCTGACAGCCGCTTCATTCAGGCCCCTCGTCAGGGCCATCGCTGATCCACTCACACTACTTTCCCCGTATACAACAAAGGCACTATTATATTTTCTCCCTGGAATTACGGGCACCCATCAAAGGTATTCGTTTACAGGACCCCGTTTGGGCTCTCACCTCACTGAAAGGAATGTCAGCTCCCGGAGAGAAGAACTTTCTCTGCCTTCTTTGTAGCCTTGTCCCAAGTGTGAGAAAGCGGCCTGACCTCATGGTAGACCTTCAATAAAGTGTTTCCAGGAAGGGAGGGCCTTCCTGAGACTTATCAAGGAACCAGTGCCCTACACTAGTTTCCAACCTTCCTTTCTGTTTCTTATCAACTTCATTTGCTCCTCGATTGGCAATTTCTATCTAACAAAAATGACCTTAAATCGGAATGAGAAACCATGAGATAATCCTACTCAAATACTTAATCCATTTTTTTTGGATTAATGATTTTAGCTCTGCAAGTTATAATGTTGCTTCAGCGATCCTAATTCATTAATGTTAGAAAAGAAAAAAGAAGTTGCCCTCGAGGCAGAAACTTGGCATATAAACGTTGATCTCAGACAAAAAAAAATGAGCAGGTTCGGGAGCTACAGGAAAGCACTCCTGAACTTGTGCCAGAACCATGATTAAGAGATCGTGTCTGGAAATAAAACAGGAGTTTCCTGCTTTACTGCAATACATCATCCGCTGGGTATCAGCAACAACTCGGGGGACCAGGGGGATGACTCAGAGGGTGAAGGTGCCGGTCCTGCAAGCCTGGCAACTGAGTTCAATCCCTAGTGCCCAAATAAAGGTGGACGGTGGCAACCAGCTCCACAGCTGGCTTCCGACCTCCACATATGCGCCAGAGTGTGTATACCCCCACATGCACCTAAAAATAAAACAACTCGAAGTTGATAATAAGTTTTAAGTTCACAGTCCTGACGACACTCATTTTTTATTGAAAGGAAGAGAGAAGAGAGGCGATAAGAAGGCTTGAAGTCTCCTGAGAGTTTTGTCAATGGCACAGCCACCACTGCCTTCTTCATATGCCACCAATATGGAAGTGTTTAGGCACCCCAACATTTCTTGCTAACACTTCTTGCCAACAAGATGACTAACAAACATAGCTGTGTCTAATCCACAGATAACCCTGGGACTATTGGGATTGTTTCAAAATATAGATGGCGAACCACAGAAATCCCAGGGAAACATACATTATCAAAATAAATAAGCATAAAACCATGGGAAACATTTTTGATTTTTAATGTCATCTTATTTTCAGTAGATGCTTAACTTTGACTCAGTAATTTCTTATATAATTAAGCAATACAATAATATTAATTCTACAATACTGTTTACTCTTTACATCAAAGATGTAGTACTCAGAGTTTCTCTGTTAGTGACACTTGGTTTATGAAGAAACAATGAATCTCAGTACATGAGAGGCTAAGGCTAGAGGACTGGGCAGTTGAGGCTAGCCTGGGCTACATCATGAGACTGTTTCAAAAGAAAATAAATACCAATCTTTTTTGAATGAGACTAAAAATAGAGCCATTTTAGCATTTAAGTTAAAGTTAAACAACATGTAAATGTAGTTTGTGGTCCCTTAGTGGGACATTGCTACAATGTAGTTTAATAATGAAATAATTTGCCAGGCAGTGGTGGCCCACACCTTTGATCCCAGCACTGGGGAGGCAGAGACAGATCTCCGAGTTTGAGGTCAGCCTAGTCTACAAAGCGAGTTCAAGAACAGCCAGAACCATACAAAGAAGCCCTGTCTCAAAAAGCCAAAATAGTAATAATAATAATAATAATCTATTTTAATCAAGTTTATTAATACCTTCTAATACTTAGTGTCCGTATTTGGAAATGGGGAGAGAAAGAGAAAGATTTATCTTTGAACTCAGTGGAACATCAAGGTCTGATGTAGTAGATATAAAATTGATCCAAGGTGGTGATTTGCAAGAAATAAAATGTAAAGAGCATGAAAACTCATGGAAGCCCAGGAACATCACTAATTATCAAATGTGGTGAAATGAACATCCCAACAATAAAAGGGGAATTAAACATGAGTAGACAGCTCACCAAGGGAGGGGCTCGCTGGCCCATTGTGGCAGAGGCCACACCTTTCCGAGTTTATAGAGGTTGACTTCCATCCCTCTGAAGATGGGGAATACAGCTGTCAGAATCAGCTAGTCTGATTGGCTGAGCAATCAAACAAACAAGGATGCATAAATCAAAGAGAACTCACTCAGGGAAAGCCTACCCAGTGATCTGAAGTAGAAAATCTCCTCAGAGTCAGCTACAAGATCAGGAAAAACTCTCCACAAGAGAGTTAACGTCTCTCTAACCTCCACAGCTAAAATTTTCCCCTAATTTAGTTTTGCTTTTTTTACATTCCAGCCAAAGTTTCCCCTCCCTCCTCTCACCCTAGTTCCTTTCTCCACCTCCGCCACCCATCCACTCCTCCTCAGTTTCTCTTCAGATATGGGCAAGTGGGCCTCCCCTGGTTATCAGCCAGCCACGGTATATGCAGTAAGACCGGGCATCTTCCTCTTCTATTAAGGCTGCATGAGGCAATCCAGGAAGGAACAGATCCCCAAAACAAGCAACAAGAGTCAGTGACAGCCCCTGCTCTCACTGTTAGGGTCTCGCAAGAAGACTAAGTCACGCAGTCTACGTGGCTCTTTTATCTCGCTATAGAGGTCTTAAGTGTCTAGGCATTTCCAGTATTCTGTTGGGTGGACTGGTTTGGTTTTGACTGTTTGTTGGGTTTGTCAAGGAACACAGGGAGCTCAGGACCTTAGATATGCCAGGGAAGCAGAAAGTTATGCCTCCAGTTCCAGAGTTTTCTATTCTTAAACACCCGAACGTGCCCGCAAGCGCATCTGTTAATTATTACTAAAGAGATAATTCCTCGGAGGCCCACGCAGGTCAGCGGTTAGCCAGAGAATGAGTTCCTTAAGAAGGCAGCTGTTTGGACAAGTGGGCTGTGGTCAGGAGCATTAGTTTCCTTTGGCTCATTAGATTTATACTTCTTAAATTATTCCATTCTAGAAAAGAGAAAAGAAAAAACAAAATCGGGGGCTTTTTTTTCCCCTAAAAAATATGCCCTTGAGGTCTACCACTTTGGGATTTTCTTGTGGAAACAGAAGAAGAGCACCATTGCCTACAAAGTTCACTTTCCTTGAAAGGGGGAAACAAGGGTGGGGTGGTAGTTCACGGAGACAGTCCACATCACAATAGCAAGGCAGTGTGACGTCAGCCTGACAGCCGGTCCCCAAGTCAAGTTTCCACAGCTTCTGGGAAGGAACACTCTGATGCAGAACCAGACTCCAGTCAGTCACATCATCCTGCTGACACCCAGGGACAGCGGAGGGAGAGTGGACAATGCCACACAAGCACACACTAACTACTACCCACCTGGAACACAGCAGTCAGAATGACCCAGGCCTGATTCAGTTCTGCAGTGTCCATCACGAAGGTAAAAGAGGTTAACATGGCCAGTGGCATAAGCCAGCCGGGAGGTTCGTCTCATCCCCTGGGTTTCCTGCATTCCAATGAGGAATCTGCCTTCTTGGCTTGTGTGTTCCACCACACATAGTCTACCCCTCAGAGTGAACCTTATTTTTTTTCTTGAGATACTATCGGCTAGATAGCTGAGGGTAGCCTCACACTCACTGTGGAGCCTAAGCAGGCCCTGAATGATTCAGTATCCTCCTGTCTCAGCTTCAAGAGTGCTGGGGTTAGAGGTCTGAACCACATGCCAGGCAAAAACAAAAGTAATTCTTTACATCAAGCAAGTTCTATCCAGTCCTGATTTCCATACAAATGTGAACACGCCAAGACTTTTTCCAGGAAGCCCACTGATGGCCAAGTAAATGAATCTAAGCACATTTTCTGGACCACCACGTTTCACAGAAACATCATAACTGAAATGAAAATGTGAGGTGAGTTTGTGGGCAGTCAGCCAAGGGATCCCTATAGCAAGGCCTGGTGCAGGCTGCCTTGGTTCTCCAGCTCAGTGGCTCTCAACCAGGGGTGGTTTTATCCCACAGAGGACACTGGCAATGTCAGAAGACTCGTTTAGTGATCAGAAATGACAGAAAAGGGAAGCACTTTTGTCCTTCAGTGAGTCCCAGAGGCTGCTTAGGCCTCTATAGAATCAACAACACCTAGGGTAGAGTACTCAATACAGAATTATCTGCCCCTGCATCCACAGGGCTCAGGGTGTGAACGGCAGTGCTGGGGTAAGAAGCCTTGCTTTACTTAAATCCAAGTACACTGTCAGGTGTCCAAGATGGCTGAAGGATTTAAGGTTACTAACTTCCTTGCTGTTTTCCCTCATATTGTATTTCACAAAGGCTAACGTATCCCATGGTAAACATTATTCTGCTTCAATAGCTCTTTTCACTACCGGGATATCTTGCCTGTTCCTTGGGGTTTTATTATGTTGTTGGACATTTTTTTATTCCTATATTGTTAGTTTTGTGTTTCAGTATGTTGAACATACCCACACTTAGCACTAGATAACATTTTAGAAGATATAAACTAACTGTTGGGTTAGTTGGTGGCTTTTCAAACCCAATTTTGAGATGAATAGCAAGCAGAGAAGAAATAGGAAGAATATAATTGTTTATGAAACCAGATGATCAAGTAAGGACCATGAGATGTCTTGGTAAGAAATGGCATTTGTCCTCAAGCCTGGTGACCTGAGTTTGATCCCTGAGACCTACATAGTAGGAGAGAACCAACTAGTACAAATTGTCCTCTGAAGTACACACCAAACCACGGAATACACAGAGACAGAGACAGAGACAGAGAGAAACCCTATCACTAGAACATACAAGAGAACACATTCTCTGACCTTCTAGAGAAAACAATTACATCAATGTTTCAAGAAAATCATGTAATATAAATCTCTCTAGCCACGTACCATATCTCAGAACCTACTCCATGATTTTCTCAATTCTTTGCTTTTGTTTTTAAAACACAATGCACAACTCGCATAGCTAAAAATCTTTAGGAAGGAGCCGTGGAGGAAAGCCCATGAAGCTTCCTAACCACTCAGATCACGTTTCCATGCAGAAGCTCTTTCAGGATTCAACGTCTTTGGTGCATCTCCCCTTACTTAAGCACCCACCCACTTTAACCTTCCAGGCTCTGAATGATTCAAAAGAAGCCAACGCTCATGGGCAATCCCATATACCCAAACAGCTACCTTCTCCAAGAACTCTTTCTCAGGCTTGCTGGTAAGCAGAAAGAGAAAAAGGGCCTGGTACATTCAGAATCCTCTTTTGAATCTCAGATAAGAGATGCCAAAGAAAGATTGTGCTGGGAACGGCACAGGAATGAAGAAGTAAGCTGAGCTGGCATGTTTATGGGTGTACACTGGCTTACCTCAAGAGGCAGCTGATAGAGCATCAAAATAAACTATCTTCACCTGACTTGGCTTGAAGGCTTCACTACTGAGAAAGGCATCCTAAGGAAAGTTGGTGAAGTCCAAGTGAAGCGCTTCTAAGGAAGACACCTGATGATGACCTCTGTGTGTCTCTCTGTCTCTGTCTCTGTGTGTCTCTATATCTGTCTGTCTCTCTCCTATTTCCCTCTGTGTGTCTCTCTCTTGTCTCTTGTCTCTCTCCTGTCTCTCTCTCTGTTTCTGTGTGAGAGCGAGAGCCGGGATGGACAGAGGCAGAGAGACTCTCTCTCAAGCGCATGCGCGCGCGCACACACAAACACACATATATAACATGCAAAATTTGATTAAGAAGACTTTTGGATTATATCAACCTGAGTTTCCTGTGTGATTATTTCAGTTCTGGGCAACTGGGACAAACAAGTCTCCTCTCCTCCAACACAATGGAAACATGGTCATCCCTTGTTTAAAAAGCTCTTTTATCTCTTGTATGCATTATTGTCTGTGTTGGGTGCTGTGAACATAACTGTTAGCATTATGAAAAGTCTGCCCTAGTTATTCAGTATTCTTGCACAGATGCCAAAATCCCAGGTTTTTTTTCCTACTCCTTAGGAAACTATCAGAACTCAACCTTTTGGGATGTCAGTCCAATGTTGTCCTCTTTAACACATTCACTTTGTGGTGCCTTCTTGCCCACTTGCTAATTGATTTGTGTGCCTCTGCTTCCCTGAAATTGAAGTCAAAGTCTACAGTCCTTTGTCCTTCTCTTACAACACCCTAGTGTAGTGCTAGAAAACTCCTCAACCTAACAGACAGTCAATTATTTGTTAACAGAAAGAACATGCATGCATTGAAGACTTGAACATCAAACTCCTCGTTATCCCTCAGTCCTCATACCAATCCCTCTCCAGGTGGATGCTGGAGTCACAAATTTTGTTAGAGCCATTGTGACAAGCATCAGCAGGCAAACGAGGTGTGATGCTCACTTCAAACCCATTGGGCTTAGCCCACTCTGCAGCTAAAATCTTTCTTACACACCCATACCCCATGGAAATGCTCGCTGCACAGTGCTTAGAAAAGCCTTCTATTTAATATACCGGAAATGCATTTCATTTTAGCTTCTAAAGATAAAATTCAAACTGGAGAGAATTTCTGATGCTTGAAATAGAAATGCCTGGAGAGGGTTTGGGGCTTAAAAATAAACTACGTTTGCGTTTGCATCTAATCATACAATCGTAAAGTTGAATAAAGCCAACAGTAGCCAACAGCAACAAACAGCACAATTCAAGCATCCCAGATTCTCGGGGGCATATTTGAGATCAAAGACTAATTTCATTTAAAATGCAGGTAACTGATCCAAGAAATGAAAGTTCAAAATCAAAAAATTAAACTATCTAAGAATAACTCAGCCCACTGGAAAAGACAGTGTAACTCAATACAATTCAAACATTTATTTTTGTACAGGTTGTTTAATAAGTCATTTTCATATAAAGCTTATTTATTTTATAAGACTGAATGTTTCCTCCTGGAAAGACTTCAGGGACGCATTCCTTTAATGTTATTTTTTGAATAACTAGAAGAATAGGAAATAGTGTGTGTGTGTGTGTGTGTGTGTGTGTGTGTGTGTGTGTGTGTAATAGACATTTTACTTATCCAAATTTAAGACCAGTACAAATTACAGATCAGCTACCTATTCATGACAGGTCTAGAATACGTGCAGTTTGATTAGAAGCAGTCAGTACTGGAACCAGCGGTTCTAAGAACTTTATATGCCTTCTAAATTCCAAAGAAACCTCAACACTTCATTCCTTCTCTCCCAGACAGTTATTTTCCAATAATAAATCCTTGGCCAAACTCAGTCCTGTCAGGTTCTGATGAGATTTTGATGCTCCTGCAAACCCAGAAGCTGGGGCATGGCTGTCTGTGGCTCCCCTGGTCATTTGTCACAGCTGTAAACTCATGGAAGCCCAGAAAGAAGTCTTGCAAATAGATTATTAGAAGAGCATTGAATAATCCATAGATTATCAGTTAGGTTTTAGATTCCAATTATTAATTATGCAGTGCTTTCTGAGATCTTTTTAATTGATTTCTGTCACCAGTATAGTAATTTTATTTAAAGATTAATTTTTATGACTTGTAATCTAATTATGTGACAGGAGCATACGTACCAGAGTATCAGCGCCCTCTGGGTTCAGATGAAGGTGTCAGATCCCTTAGAGCTGGAGTTACAGGTGATTGTGTGCCACCTGATATGGGCACTGGGAGCTGAACTGAGAACCTTTAACCCTTACCCTGTGCCCTTAACTGCTGGACCATCTCTCCATCCCACCAGTATTGACAGGTAAGGCTTATTAAATCTGGAAAGTTCTTCATCAATTTTGTTTCATTATACATTTTCTCCAAAGGCATCGATTCATGTTATCATTGGTGTTCACGGTGTCTTGAAAATCTAAATAACCACATGGCGAGAGTGTGTAGTATTTCTTAATACTTAGAAGAAATCTTCCATTTGAAGACAGGAGGGCTGGGAATAAAGCTGTGATATGGTGTTTGGCTAGAAGACTTATGGGCCTTGCTTCTACTTCCAGCACCACTAAAAGGAGAGTCATAATGAAGGTGGGGGGGGGGGCATCTGGGAATCACTGGTGCTTCTGTAGAAACGATGTGACCCTGACACAGAAGAAGGCAGAGGCACATCCATCAACAGGAAGGCGAGCGGGCCTTGATTATTCTGCAGATATTCTTATGACCTAAGTGAGCATAATACACAAGCCTGCAGCCGCAGAAACACACCAACCAGGGAAAGCCTGACACTCTGAGGAGCTGCTGTGGCTGACCAGAAAATGGCACACGCACTCACGGTAGAGCTGTAGGAAGAACGGAGCAACTCGCATGCAACTTGTGGAAGAAAGAAGGCCAGAAAAGGGACAGCCAGACCTTGAAGCATCATAATCCAAACAAAAACAAATTAAAACGAGAGCCTCTGGCCAGAAAGAAAGGGCTGAAAGACAAAAGAAGGTTGCCACTCTTTTTAAAGTGACAGTAATTACAGATGAAGGGACCTACTGTGACCACTTTCTTAAATTTCAAAGACAAAAACAGTTTTAAAGTGAGAACATTCAAAGTCCTCTCTTCTAAGCATTTTGAAATATATAGCACATTATACTATATCAGAGGGACATAACACGGCACACAAAGATATGCACAATCGCTATTTGTTGGTTAAAAATAAAATGAAGCTGAAGAAACCTAGTTTTGAAGGTAATGTATTACTTACCAAACCTGCAATTGGTGTAGACAGTCTATTGATCTTCTTAATGATGCCAGGTCTGAGCTTATTAATCAAACTGAAAGTAAATAAACAAATAACACATGCAGTTACAAAAACGCCAAGGTGAGTTTAGTGCTCATTGAAATCATCTCAAAGATTTTGAGTAGATAATTCCAATCCCAGAACTACGTGGCTGTTCCGAGCCAGCGGCCCATCAGAAGACAAAAAACAACTAAATTCAGTTTTTAAACTCAAAACAAAGAACTCTGAACCCGGAATCAGACCTCTATATCCAAAAGCCCGTGTCTTTAAAAATAGTTTCACAAGCAATAAAGAAAGGCTCAATCTGGTTCCATTTCATCACGCAGATGATGGTAAGAGTACCATCAGAATTCCCTTCACTTGGCCCTAGAAACACATTTCCCTATAATAATTCTCAATGGGATGTTTTTTGTTTTCTCATCTGGTTCCTTGTTTCTACCCACATTGTTTCACGTGTAAAGGGTGCAAAGGAACTCATCCAAATAATTGACTATTTCTTACTGGTAACACGTTCACGCCCATGACTGATTACCAGAGCAGAATGACTGGGTGAAAATTAAATGTACCAGAACTCCTCCGAATTACCCTGGGATCTGATACTGAGTGTCTTCCAGTTAATATGACACACATGGCAAAGATATCTGCGCCTCTACACACCAAAGCACAAGGAAAGCAACTCATCGTTGACACCCGCACTAAAGGGCTATTCTGCGGCTAAATTGCGGTTGGCGTGGATTCATTCATTTTCTTCGCTGATAGAGTCCGACCACATAGTAACTTAATACACAGTGTATTCCCATTAATGTGAGCGTGGGTAATTAATCATTAATCACTGTCACAAAGCAGTGTCTTGAAATTGTGGATTTATTTTGGTGTTGTTTAACAATTCATCACCCAAATAAGCAATTCTTTATTCTGTAAGGAGGTCTGACAGGAAAGCACAACAAGAGGAGGAAATAAATCATCTAGCTCGCTGGTCTCTCCTCTGCAACGGGCACTGGTTGTGGGTGTGGGAGAGCGTCCTGTGGAATGTCACTCCTTCCTCATTCCAGAGATCTCTATATACATTTGCATTTGCTCGGAATAGGAAAAGGAGACAAAAGCATCTCCATCTAATAGCCTTCAGAATGTTGTTCGGCAACATTCAAAATTACAAAACATTGGCTTAGGAAGATTTAGCCTGGCAAACAAAAGTTGCTTTTCTGTTTTTGCAGTTTATTCACACAAAGGTCTTTAGACAACTTAACCACACATAATAACAGCCATCTCCTTGGCTTTGAGGATGCCTGGCTGAGAATGGAATTCGGGGCCTCATGTGGGCTAAGCCAGTATGTTACCACCAAGCTGCACTCCAGTCCCAGGCCCCCAGATTTATGTTATCCCCTCAACTGTGTCTCCAGGAGTCCTCATTTCTGAAGTGTACGTCGCAAGTCATTTAAAAAAGCCTTTTCCCTTCTCCCTCCACATCGTTTTTTCCTCAGTCGCCAACAGGGGATGGAGAAAATGATTAGGCAGATTACTAACAAATGGCAGCTGTAAATTAATCCCTCTAGTTTTTCCCTCCTGACTGAACGCTTCTATAGTTGTGGCATTTCTACGTAGCTATTACAGCTGGCTCCCCAGGAATGCATAGAAGAACTCGTAAGTGAGGTATTGCTTAAGAACAACATAATTCTGACCTAGCCAATCAAGAAGTCATTTATAGGTATTCACCACTATCTTGGCAGTGGTATTTTTAGAGTAATATTCTTCAGAGAATACATTCTTTCACTGCTATAACTTAGAAGCTAATTTTTATATATAAGCAGGAGTAACATATAACCTCTCAGGACACCTGAGCACAGTTGTCCTGACAGAGGGTAGGGTCATAAACTCCTGACCCACCCACTGAGTCACTGTGACTCTGACAAGGTCACTCTGTTTACCCAGTGACATGACGTATGACTTTTGTAATATAGTATCATAATTTCAAGAGCATTTTCTAGGCAGTTTCCAGAATGAATAATAAAACAGATTGCTGTCTGTAAAACAAGGGGCAGAGTAAGGAAGCAGCACAGACAGACAGATACCTTCTGGTGGGTGAACAGACTCCTCCCATCTTGGCAAATATGGCCACAGACATTACTTAGAAGCAACATCTACACAATGAATTAGTCTTCCTTTTCACACCTCAACCTTCTTACACATGTGCAAACAAGGAAACCACCACAAGGAAAAAAAAACAGCTCTCTGGAGAGAGCACACTCAGCCTTCAGGAGATCCAAGTCACTAGAGGGAAATACAGTTTGACTTCATCCATCATAACACCCAGCGTTCTAAGCACCAGGCTATGGAGGAAATGCACACACCGTTCTGACAATCACTGAGCATGCAAATCATTTGATGAGTTATGAACTTATGATTCTTAAGGAAGCACTTTTAGAATATTTTTTACAAGGATAAGAAAACGTTATGTGAGATCTAAAAGTAGTTAGATAAAATTTAAGTACACTTCATGGACCTCAGGCAGGGTCTCGAGTTAAAGGAAATTTAAGTACCCTGTATGGAAACACTCACTTTTACAAATAGACATGCTTTGCATAGTTAAGTGTTCTTGAATTTCACTTGTAGACTCTCTAAAGGGACACTGACTTCAGGTCACTGGCTCTGAAGCAAGAGTCAGATTACAGGATAAACTTCCAGATGCTCCCATGCCCTCTGTTCTTGGCCTGCGACCCCGTGTTCCATCCCTCCAGCCTGGAGTAGAATTATCTCTTTATCCCTCTCAAGCCTTCTCTTGCATGAGGGAACAAACCTGGTTATTGCTTACTTAGCCCAGCAGAGGTTTGTTCTCTTGGTAAGATTAAAACTAGAACACAAAATAACTCAGGGTACTCTCACAGTGACCTCAATAACCTTTTCCTCAGCTTCTTCTGAATGCTTGTGAACCTCCTAACTAGCATGTTCGAATGTTGACCTCCCAAGTTATGGTATGAAAGGGCAGGGCCCTTTGAGAGGTGACAGTCTGGTGACTCTGCCCCTCCTGAATGGGATTAGTGCCCTCAGTCAACAGGCCTTGCCCTTCCCCTATGGGAAGTCGTGGTGAGAAGATTACAATAAGAAGGTGGGTACTATGAACAATGGCCCTTACCAGACACCCAACCTGCACCCATCTTCGTCGTGAACTTCCTAGGGTCAGAACGGTGAGAACTAACATCCTCCTATATACAAGCTGCCTGTTTACTGGTAGTTGTTATTGTAGTCCAAATGGACAAATGCTCTATTCAAGGTGTCTACTCTCCCTTCTTCTTCCCTTTCCAGCAATGATGTTGTCTATCCTCTACAAAAGAGCTGAGTGGACCTGTGTGCTTAGAGCATTGGCTCCGTTCATAGACCTTTTCCTATCAGTAGAGATAGTCTGACTTCGCAACTCAGGTGCAACCCTCAGAGAAAGCCATCTATAAAGCTCAACATGGCTCAGGCATGAACATGTCTAAGGAGAGCCTGAGTCTGACATTCTACTGTGGGCTAGCCTGCAAAATTAAAAAAAAAAAAACAATAATAGCTCTAAACAGCAAACTTCACTTCTCCCCTTTGAGAACTCTCCAGCAAAACGTTCAAAATTCAGCAATACCTATTTACCTCCTGTCTCCGAAGGTTTTCAAAAACCCATGGGAAAGCATACACAGGAGACTATGCGGATGCACTCAAAGAGCTTGGTGACCTAGGGGTGATCTTATTAGTCATCTGTTCGGGCACATTTCTGTTACCTGCTAAGGCATTTTGTAAATGTGTACCTTCACACTATCCAAGTTTTATAATTAAGTTTAATTGTTTAATTGTTAGGTTTATCTTGAGACAGTGTTCCCTGTAACTGGCCTCAAGCTTGCTTACGCGCACCCAGGGGTGACCTTGCACTTCCGATCCCCTGACTCGGCAGCCCACCTGGATTGTGCAGTGTAAAGACTGAGCTCAGAAGCATACAAGATGAGCAGCCATCCACTGAACAATGTCTCCATTCCGCAGTTTGTGAAAAAGGCACAGAAGGAAAGACACACCTTCCCTGCAAACCAAAGCTACAAATATCTTTTCATTGATTATTAACTACAGGGTATTTATTTATTTGTTTACTTTTATTATAAGTAGGAGCTCTGCTCGTTGGACACTGCATGCTTACAAAAGAAAGCCCTGGGCAAGGCTCAGGCACAGAACAAGAAGAGAAGTTTAACTTCTTGGAGCAAAGCCCTGAAATCCACCTTGAATTTTTTTTTTTTGGGGGGGGGGGGGTTGTGTAAAATTTTCAAAATTTCTAACTTCTTTAAGGCAGTAAATTTAGAAAAAAAAATACTTTACTGTCAATAAAATGTCATAATTTTTTAACCAATACCACTTGTCTATATTTTCTGTTCCAGAGGAATGAAATTTTATCGTTTTTCTCCTAATTGTGTTGATCCAGAGAGCGAACTGCCAGATCCAGTCCAGATTGGTTATCTTCAGATGTCAAGTTTGTAGGTCAACGGTTTCTGTCTGCATTCATATTTTAAAATAGAGAGCGCATTAAATAGACGGTGAACACATTTTCATGGGTAAGATCACCAGTATTAGTCATTTCAAATTGAAGAGTAAAAACTTTCGGTATAAAAATTCATTACTGTATTCGTGTTTTCAAGCATAAGTGATAAAAACTCAACTCTAACATAAATAAAAACTCGACAGCAGACGCTGAGACGGACACCCATGCGGCAGAACAGGGAGTCCACACCAGTGTGACTGTTGTCATTTTTCCTACAATGGCTCTTTACTGAGGCTCATCAGTACACTTGAAAACATGCCAGAGTGCAGGAAACGGTTATACAATGTGACTTGTGTGTATATGTTTTCAGGGGTCACCATCTTGTGCTAACCAATGGGGGTCAGGGGGCTTCTCCCTGGGAACATTATCCCTCATGCTCTCGACATTCCTTAATTGCCATCCCTTGTCAATGCTTGAGGCCCCGAGATTTCCCTTCGTATGTTAGTCTGTCCTTTAGTGTCGTCCTTGTTTACGTCTTGTTTAGGCAGCATGTTGTTGAGATTTCATGGGTGTAGCTTTCCTGACATTTCTAGGAGATGTGATCTCACAGCGGACTTCCTGTTCCTCTGGTAGGTTATATTTATCTATTTAGGAATAGTTAAGAATATAAATAACAACAATTAAAGAAAAAGAGGACATGAATTTGAGGGAGAGCAAATGTGCCTAGGAGTGGGTGGAGGAGGGAAGGAACAGGGAAAAGTGGTGTCACACTTTAATTTCAAAGTTTTTAAAGTGCATGAAGCAAGACCTGGTGGGGTGGGCTGGGCTGACCACAGATTCTTCTCAATCTGAGCAATTCCAGTAACTCCAGACTAATGGACCGAACAGCAGGAAATTTCCTCTATCCAATCAGGATGGACAGCACGTATTTAGACAGAGACATTACAGAGAAAACTCAAGGATCACAAACCTTTTACTCCTACAAGACAAGAGAAAAGAAAATCCAGGCAACCTTGGATCCAGTATGATATATTAGATATGATATATCAAAGGCACAAGCCGTGTAAGAGGCAATTGATGTGTTAGATTTCATTAAAATTAAAAATGTTGGTTACCCAAAAGATGCTGCCAAGAGAGTGAAAAGACAAAGTATAGAATGAGAGAATATATAAATAAATATATATATGTATATATATATATTCACAAGGCATACCTGATTGATGATTACTCAAAATAAAGAATTTTCAAAACTTGTCAAGCTTAAAAACAAAGCAAAACACTGCTTTAAAAAGGAAACAAAGACTTTAAGAGCTGCCCCACCAAATAAGCTACACAGATAATATGCTATGAGATAAAACTCCACACGACAATGTCAATAGGGAAACGCAAACTGGAACAAATTGCTAATGCCACCTGCCTACAACCTCTAAGAAAGGCCAAAATCTATAACTCCGACAACACCAAATGTTGGCAAGAACATGGAGCAACAGGAATGTGCATTCATCACTGGTAGGAGCGGGAAGCCCTGCGACACTTTGGAAAACAGTGTGCTAGGTCCTTATGGAATTAAACATAACCTTACCATATTAGCCAGCAGTAATAGTCCTCAGTGTTCACCAAATAAGGTGAAAAATGTCTGGCCACACAGGCACTTGCCCATGGACGTTTATGGAAGTCTTATTCACAATTACAACCCTAACATCATGATGTCCTCTCACATTAGGTAAATTGGGATAAATAAACTGGCTCACCTATAAAACTGAGATATCATTTGGTCCAGAAATTAAATGAGCTACCAAGTCACAGAAGATATGAAGCCAATTTAAGCTAATATTATTAACTGAAATCAGCCATGTTTTATTATATCCTACATAATAATAATATGCATTATTATGTTATATAATACATTATAGGAATATTGTATTACTATTACATCATAGACATATAATGCATTATATAACATTCAGGAAAAGATAAAACTATGAAAAGAATCTATGGAAGAGAAGGCTGATGGGGCAGAGCATGGGATTTGTAAGGCAATGGAACTACCCTATATGATACTATGATACCGTTCCTTTATACATGTGATTAGGTGCTCCCCAATTTTTGGCACCACAAAAATGGCAGCATGCATATTTCTCTAGCCTCCTTTCACCTTCCTTCTATTTCCAAAACTGAAAGCATTCGTGTTAATCTCTAATAAACACCAGGAAAGGAATTCGGCAGCACGAATCAGTTCGCATTCTCGCCAGCGTCCCTGAACCTACCTCTTGGTTCCCTCACACTTTCAACACCACAGACACTTTCTGCCTCTGCATGTCAGCTGTTTTGTAATCTTCCACAGTGCCTCAAGCTTTTAGAAGATTAAAGATATTAATCAGAGTGGGGCGGTGGCTCGCTGATAACGCTCTTGCCTAGTATGCATGACACCCTGGGCTCTGTGCTAAGCACTGTATTCTCTAGGCATGGTGGTGCAAGCCTGTAATCCCAGCACCCCAGAAGTGAAGGCAAGAGAAACAGAAGTTAAAAGTCATTCTCAGCTACATAGCAAGTTCAAGACCGGCCTGATTTGAGAAGAAAAATAAGAGCAATTTTTAAGCAATGTTTCAGGTATTTGTTCTTAATATTTTCCATGACAAGAAGGCTGTAAAATGTTTCTCTTCCTCTACCTATTGTCAGACTCCCAAGAGAAGAAATGCTGGGAAATATTATCATAGATGCGTCATATTCATAAAATAGCACATAGCCACTGGATTGTTTTTCTGAGATTTATATCAGTTTATATGTATTTGAGTGTTCATTTTCAGATCATAGCACTTGGTGCCACAATTCAGACATCCTCTTGCTCTTATGGGAGCTAGCGCTTGGATCCAGGGCACTGTGCACTCAGGTTTAAGACATGCTTCTCCACTGAGCTGTGCCTGAAAGACCCGGCAGTTTAAAAAGATTGCAAGTTACTTATTTCTTTCAACAATGACAACAACCAACAACAAAGGGTCATATGTCGGTCTAATTAGTTCTTACTAGCAAAGGTAGAGGTTTTATTGTTTACCAATAATGTTTTCTCATTTGCTAAGAATTTGGTTAGATTCCTGGCTCCTCTGTTTACTGAAAATTTTAAGCTGTGTGGTTTATCCCTGCGTTAAAACTGCAGATTATCTTTGACATCCTTTTTGTTTGTATTTTTCTTTCCTTACAAAGCTTAGAATTTTAAAGTACTTCAAAAGATTCCAAATGCTTCTTTTCAGTACTCTTTTTTACCAGTTTTCTACAGGGTGTGTCCTAAAGTATAGTAAGCCTTTTGAGTGACACATAGCCAACTGTTTATCCAAACACCAAAAGCCGACTGGTTCATCCCCCGGCCCCATTTTCTTTCAGTTCTTTTAACATGAAGTCTTAAACAGGAGAATATATTGCAGAACTTTTATTTTATTCATTTGCTATGCATATTTTTTAAAGCTAGCAATTTTTAAAGAGCTGAGTGTTGTCCTTTGTCACTTCTGTCATGTGTTCTAATATTAGGACCGGCAATTTCAATAAATTTTATTAATAGAATTCTTCCTATTTGTGCCTGTTTATAATATTCCATGTGCATGTTGAAAAGTTACAAATATTGGAAAAGTCTGGTTAGATTTTGTAAGTTATGATTTGAATGGGAAATAATTTCCTTACAGATACATGCTTTGGACTTGGTGACCTGCTTATGAGCTATACAGAGTAGCAATTACAGTTCTGAGGGCTTTGATCTGATCAATGGATTAACCCCTCTATGAATTCATAATCTGATTTATCAAGAAATGAGAAAGAGTAGAAGACGTGTCTAATTGCAAGAAGATCTGACCTATGTGTCTTGTCCCCGCTCCTTCTACTCCGTAGTGCTCTGGCCACCACCACGAACTGAGCAGCTCTTCCCTCTTAGGGCTACGACACTGTCGCTGACCACAGGCCAGCAAGTCAAGCATGGATGGGATTCCCTGAAGCAGTGAGTCGGGAGAGGCAACTGTTGCCTTTCAGCTGTTTTTCTCAGGGACTTGTCAGAACAATGAAAAGTCTAAGCCGTAAATGAATGGACCTGGGTCAGCCTCTATAGAAAGCTGCCCATCCCAGCATTGAGTTTTAAATCTCGCAACTGCATCCATGAGATCGCACCTAATTTTCACACTCACCTCAGAATTTTTACACTTCTACAATTTAAGTCCATGCAGTTGACACTTGAGACTGCCCATTATATTAAACTTACTTCCACAGCTTCTTGCTGACGGACTTTAATATCAAGTGAGTAGACAGAAACATTTAACACATACATTACTCCCTTGCTTCTTTAATATACAGTCCTTGTCATTTATGTGTCAGAGGCCCCGAGACTAAAATGTTGCATGTTCTATTCTTAGAGATTAGAGTAAGAAAACACTACCAGACTTACACTCAAAATAACAGTACTGTGATTTCTGCCCTCAAAGCTGAGGCCAAAATATTAAAAGAGAAAAATGCAACCGCTTGGAAGGAGTCTATAGGGAATGGTTGCTATGGAAAATGTAAGCTGTAGCACGTGCCAAGTAGATCTTCAGCCTGACACACTCTTCTTAATGACATTTCACATACACAGATGTCAGATCATTGATAAAATGGACCTGCAATGTTTAAAAAGAAGACATATCGATGCCAAGATTAAAACATACCCAAAAGGAGAAAGCAGTTGAAAAGTTAGTTATCTTTATGAACTCTTACCCTGCACCACTACTTACATATTGCTGGCTGGGCTGGGCGGTAATATTGGAGACTCTAAAGCTGATGTTCTTTACTTTTTAAATTTCTAAAAGCTGTAAACAATGGATTCGCGCCAGTAGGTAACATAGGCTTTTGGAGTCATACGTGAGCCATTTCTCCTCCTTCAGAAATTCAAGACCAGAGACAGCTGCAGGAAAACTGCCTTTTCCATCCCACCAAAGCCTGTGGCCCTCCTCTGTCACATTGGACAGATATCTCAGGGATTCCCAGTTCCTGGCCTTTATGCACAAGTCCTTGACTCTATATAATGGTGTTCTATATACATCCATGACAAGTGACATCATCCCCTATGTTGTCTACTATATTAAAAATTAATTGACCCTCCCACTGGGAAGAATAGTATTGATATGACTGGTTTCTTATTCTATTGAATGAATCTCTCAAGACTGGATGCTTTAGGCACTAAGATAATCACAGAGGAACTATAACTGCAAGCAGGACCTCTCAGAGCACCACACTTTCCGAGCAGCAAGCAAAGAAGGGGTGGGGAAATGACCCCATGACACGGTGAGAAGCTTCTCGGTGAAGCGAGTCATGTGTTCACCAAGGCATGGCCAGTGGGGACAGAGCAGAAACTTGGGATGGCTCCAAAGAGGGGAGCTACAGACTGACTATCCAGTGACACACCCAGCGAGACTATCTCCAAGTAAACCTTCACAGAGGAATAAAGAATGTTTTTGTCGGAAGACTTCCAAGACTTCAACCGCAAGATGAGGAGATTGCTGACTGATATCAGTAGCCAAATGATGTGTTCAGAGCACAGAAACAATTGTGCCAGAGCAAAGCAGGGCTATGGATATTCATGTAGAAACAACTATTTTATGTTTTTTAAGAATGGAGGGTAACAGCCTGTATGAATACTAGCCAACACTAAAGAAATGAGACAGATTATGGATATCACTGATAAAACTCAAAGAGCTAAAATAACCTAAGAACTCTGGTCAGTATTTTCATTAATTTAGAGGAAAAATTTTTTAAAGGGAGGGGGTAGTGCCTATCTCGCTGCTAATAAAGTCAAGAGAATGTGTATCTAAAATAGTGTAAAAACAGAGCAGGCAGCAGTTCCATTGATAAACATCTGCCTACATGCAAGCATAAGTACCTGAGATCAGATCCTCTGCACCCACGTAAAAGCCAGGCATGAGAGTCTCACAATCAGAGCATATGGAAGGCAGAGGTAAGGGGAGCCATGGATCTCACTGTGCAAAACAGCGACAGCTAGCTGATCAACTCCAGATGCTGTGAAACTTCCCATTGCAAACAAGCAAGCTAGAGAGTGACCATAGAGGGCACCCAGTGTTGAAGGCTTCTCCAAGCACAAACACAGATGTACACAACACACACATGCGTACAGAGAAATGTACGTAATACACACACACATATGCACACACGCACAGAGCAGTAATCTTCAGCTTTCAGCTCACTAGATACCAAATCAAACTTGCTAGAACAAAGATTATTACCACAAACAGGCTCACCCCAATCGTCCATCAGCCTGACAAATGCACAAGAAGTACTTGCTACTCGGTCGGATGTGTGCCTTGTCTGAGACTCCAGTGCAGAGGTGGCTTCCAGTGTGGAGTCTGACATGCCACTCTGCTATCAGCTGAGCTATTGTAAGAAGGTCCTCTGACTCCAGATGTGGATAGTGCAGAATGCCAGTTTAAAGAAAAGAGCAGCAGTCTTGAAGGATAGAAGCTGCCGAAACTACGAGATAAGACAGCGAGAATCTCACTGATGGTAAAAATTAATGAGATTGCTGAAATAGCAATTTTATTTATATAGACATATAGATAGATTTGTATAGACATATGCTTTATTAACAAGCATACTCTATAACATGTATGAATGTGGCTAAGTATTCATTATCACTATTAGAGAAGAAATTACATTTATTTTAATTTGTATTAGTTTGGAACAATTCCGAAATTTTCTACTCTAATTTGTTCTTTTTTGGGTCAAAACAGTGTTTTCAGTCAACTCTGGATAGTCTTACTTGTAATGATATGCCCATCACTTAGCCTAGGTATAGTTTTCAGGAATCACTTCAAACCACTCAGACCAGAACTGTGCAGAAGCTGCAGTTAAATCCAGAACAGGTGTCACAATGAACAAAGATCTGAAATCAGTCAAAGCTCAGAGAATGAGAGACTGCATAGACTTGACACTAGATGGACATCTGTATCTTCCCACCTCCTCCCAGCGCTCTGGGAACATCAAAGAAGAGGGGCAAAAAGATGGGGAGAACCAAAGTGGAAATGCCACAGAGAAGATGCTTGTATGAACTCACAACTGTTGGGACAGCCTGCACAAGACCTGTGCAAGATGAAGCCAGGCACAATCCCAGTGGGGAGTGGGAAGGTGGCGGTGAAGTCCCACCCCTACCGAGGAACTATTGGCAATTGGTGCTACTAGGAAAGGGGAGTCAGTTTTCTGCAGGGATGCAGCAGCTGAGAGGTTACCCATGCCCCACTAAGCCTATACACAGCACATACTGGCAGCGCTAAATGGACAAACTGGATTCAACAACAACGATAACCAACCAAAGCAAAAACAAAACAAAAGACCAAAATAACAAACGAAAAACCATGAAATTGTGAGGAATAGTGGGGGCGGGAGAAGATGAGTTGGAGATGAGGGAAATGGGGGGAAGACTTTACCCAAACATAGATGAATGCATGAAACTCTCAAACAATTAACAATAAAGGAAGAGGCGCCACCATGAGATGTGGTTACTCTAGCCACACGTTCTGAGCAATTGCTAATCATTAGAAATATGTAAAACACAAGGGACCTCTTTAAATAGAATATCTACTTAGTCTCCATACGCTCGTAAACTAAATATAACGGCACATTTTTATAGACACATTTCTGTAAAGTGCAATCTAATTCCTCAAGATTGTGGAGCTTAGTATCATAGATAGCTCCTTTTCTGCAAACACTTCCATAGCCAGACTCAGCGATAAGGGTCACATGGTTCTCAATAAAGGCATTTTCTCTCCAACTTCTGAACACATAAGAAATCTCTATCTTCTGAACACACGAGAAAACCCTTAAATGATACAGTTTTCAAATCAAGATCATTCCTCCTCTGTCGCCCACTGGGCAGACCATGCAGCCTAATTGAGTTTAAATATTTCTCAGTAAGGATTGTGAGGACACAGCTGAGTGAGGAGGAACAGAAAAATCTGCAACTTCATCCGTGGCCCTGAGGGTGCTGTTCCAAGTATACATTAGGTAAAACTACATAAATCGACATTTCTGTGAATCACAACTGGTTTAACAGAGATCGGTAACCAGTCAAAGAGACTCGACGGAACTTTATATGGAATGAATTAATGATATTCTCAAACAAAGGCTTTTGGACAGCTGCCAGCAAGGATGGTTTCCATGGCCATCCTCCTAGCAACGCATGTGGACACCAAGTTCCACAGTTTATGGAAACCTAAACTGGTATTGAGTACAGCAGTTCCACGAATCAGGCAGATTAAATGCCCTGATCTCTGCATTGCAAACATTAAATCACTGGTAAATGTGTATAAAAGCTAAGTCACCTCTGTGAACATCCAAAAGTAATGGGAAAAGGAATCTAACCCTTTCTCTTGGAATCTTTATTGCAAATAGCATCCTTCAAAGAGTGAATCAAAGGTATCTAGGGGCACCTTGTGAGCCAGCATGATGGTACACACTGGGCTCCCGTCACCAAAAAGAAAGAAAACATGCAGGTTCTAGTAGCTCACTCCCAGAGTGTACATGTGGACAGATTCCAGAAACATCTACATGATAAGAGGCTAGATTGGAATTACCAAGTGCTTTCAAAATATGTGGGTGGGAACTCAAGTACATTCTTAT
The DNA here is from genome assembly GCF_018167655.1 of Microtus oregoni. Classification (NCBI taxonomy): domain Eukaryota; kingdom Metazoa; phylum Chordata; class Mammalia; order Rodentia; family Cricetidae; genus Microtus; species Microtus oregoni. The sequence continues at coordinate 35,436,380 of NW_024543060.1, read as the reverse complement.
AATTTATTTGCCTACTTCTGCAACTCATACTTTTCTCTAGAATTTTATCCTTTCCCTCACAGGCCCGTCTCTTATCCACAAAGGTCACATGTCTGGTTAACTGGAGACTCAAACACTGCACAAGGCAAACACTGTGGACCGCACACCATCAGTCAGGGCACCAGCCTAGTAACTTCTGGTAACCACAGCCTGGAATGCAGCTCACAATGGCATCTATTAGCTAAGTAAACAGCCAATGACTCAAATCGATTTCGGCAATGTAATGACTCCACTTAACCCTAAAGAGACACTTGCCACAGTGATCCTCGTATCTTCCTGATGAAAGGGATCCTGTATATTAACTTGAAAATGAGGCAATTATATAGAATGTGAGCTATAGTCAGATATAATCAAGTCCCTCTTCAACTATCTGCCCATAAAGCAATGACAGGCTCTTGCTTATTTACTAATTAAAAATAATATATATTTTACCAACACTATCTTTAGATACCAAGACTGATAATCCCTTCTCTACTGTCTCAGACTGGGGAGGTGTCAGCTTACAGAGATCAAATCTCACTTGGGACCAAGGACACAACCCTGTGACTGGGGAGAGCGAGCCTTAAATACTTACTCACACAGCAGAACGCCATTTTCTAGAGAGGCTCGAAAATCCTTGGTTTCAAAATTCTTCTCAGTCACAGCCTGAAAGACAGACGTGGGCATTCAGTAAAGAGGGACGAGAAACAAAGTAAATTCACAATGCTATTAACTAACAAGCATTTGATGTTTCAGCTGAATGATTTGCTTGTATCGCCAAAAGTCATTCCTCATAGAAATTGTGTACTAGTCTGTGTTATAACGATGTTAGTGTGAATAAGTGTGTCCTTTGGAGTAATCATTTTATTGGATGATAGGCTAAGGTTATAGAGGCCATGAATTTGAGGAAGAGCAAGGGTAGAAGGGAGGGATCAAAAGGAGGAAAGGGAAGGAGCAATGATATAACTATACTACAACCTCAAACAAAAATGAAGAAATATTTTTTAAAAACTAAACTAAATTTTTGTTTGGTTTTTCAAGACAGGGTTTCTCTCTAGCTTTGGAGCCTGTCCTGGAGCTTCTTGTAGACCAGGCTGGCCTCAAACTCAGAGAAATCTGCCTGCCTCTGTCTCCCGAGAACTGGGATTAAAGGAGTGTGCCACCACTGCCCGGCTAAACTCAATTTCTAACGAGTTTCAAAGGAGAACTATGGATGAATCAATAAGAGTAAATATACACAATTTAAGATATAAACTGGAGAAAACTACATTTGAACGTCGTGAATCTTACATCCCAGGTCAGGTAAATGGGTCAGGCACATGATGCAATAATGTCCACCATTCTCCTCTCTCACTGCTGCTGTCTCTGCCATTCACCCAGAACTCAGGATTCCATAATGTTCCATAGTGCCCGAGATTGCTACAGCCAGATAGCAGGCCTGAGAAGTCAGGTGATAACTTCACGGCTGCTTTTCTACTCAAAGTTAGCAGAGCAGAGCATGGTGACGTGTGTCTATATTTCATAAGACCGACAGACACACACACACGGGACAGGGATAGAGAGAGGAAAGGGAGAGAGATTGACTTAGTTTCTCATCATAAGTGTCTGGTCAGGCTGTGATATCCTCAAACCCAGGAAGATATAGAGGGTCTATCTCCTGTATGACATCCACTCAGCTGCAGAAATTAAACACAATCCTTCTGTCTCTGCTCCTACTGGACCACAGAGCCGAAGGTTAATAATAAAGAAGCAAGCAGCTTTGCCCTCTTAGAGGTCAGGCATAGAAGTAAAGACCACATCTAAAAGCATAGTTTAAAAAAACTGCCTAGACAGAATGATGTACTTACTCCTTTCAGAATTACCAGATTAGCTCGGATAACCTGTGAAACCAACTCCAGAATTTCCCCACAAACATATCAAAAACAAACTCAAAGTGAGGGTGGACCCACGTATGAAAAACACCGAGACAGCTAATTCTTCAGAAATCTCCTCCCAATAGTCAAAGAGCGAGACCCAGAAATGCTCGACACAGTCAGAGACACGATCTCCAATCCAAGCAAAACCCTCGGGAACACCAGTATAGGACAACCATGACATTCTCAAGCCATTTAGATGACAAATGGTGACGGAGAAGAAAGGCTGTGATCTGCAGACACACGGAGAGCAATGAAAAATGACCGTCACCACAGTGCACAGCCAGTGCAGAGAGCAGAGCGTAGCAAGTGACAAGAGGGAAGGGACTTGAGGCACACAAAGCTTAGCTCAACTCCACTTTCACTGCCCAAGAGCGATGAGTTATCAAACACATTAAATCATCTCCCCGAGTCTGGAAATCCAAACAGGGAAAATAATCGCAAGATCAATCATGGGTAAAGGCTGCCAAGAGTGTCCACCTAACCCATGACATGAGTGAATTCTGACGTTGTCCCTTGTCCATACTCTAGAGTAATTTAACACACAGCCAGGCTGAATTATGCCTAGAATCCTATTAAATAAAGTCAAGATGCTGAAAAAGAGCTATTCAGAAACCCTAACTGCTCCAAAGGGCTCACTTTAAAAGACTACAGAGCAGGGGCTGGATAGTTGACTTGGTGGTTAGAGCACTGCTCTTCCAGAGGACCCAGGTTCAATTCCCACCACCCACACAGTGGCTCACAACCATCTGTAACTCGAGATTTTACAGTAGGTAACTTCTCATTATCTATTCACTTCACACAGCAGGAAATTCAGTCCTTCTTATCACTCACGTTTCACCAGTAAGAAATGTGAAGCTAAGCAACTCAACTGTCCAGAAAATCAACCCCATGTTCATTAGATTCTAGAAACCTAAATTAACAAACTGCACCATTACACCTTCAAAATTAATTCTTAAGTGTTGAGAGTTTAAACGGCTACTCAGATTTCTAAAAGTTCATTGTTTTTAATAGTCTGACTTAAAGATGCATTGTCTAACCACAAACTGAGTATGTGTGTGTACACCTGCATGTTCGTGTGTGTGATAATGAAAATAAAACTTGGATACTCTAATATTTCATACAATGAACATTCTTTCTGAATACTTTAATCTTCTCTAGACATTTTATGCACCTTAGAAAACAGGCATACTCCAGGTTGGTGGTGGCAAACACCTTTAATCCCAGCACTCAGAAGTCAAAGGCAAGCAGATCTCTGAGTTCAAGGCCATCCTGGCTTACACAGTGAATTCCCAGACAGCCAAAGTTACACAGAGAATCCTTGTCTCAAAAAACCAGGAAGTAAGAGAAGGAGGGAGGGAGGGAGGGAGGAAAGCAGAAGAAAAGGAGGGAAAATGTTTGTGCTATACATACTGCTTATCCCATTTCAGTAACTCAAAACTGATTAATTCTCAAGCAGCAATTCCTGCATCCATACATAAAGTTAGCTATAACCCTGCCTGCAGAACCGAAGTGAAATGATACAAAACTCTTGAGATGTTTAAACCAAGGGAAGCATAAATTCGCAGTAAGAATGTCTTTCAACACTAGAGCCCACCTGAGCTGCATTCCTTAAGGTCACTCCCCAGCATCACCAGCTGCCCAGGGAAGGCTGGGTCAGGATTCTGGCTCCTGTGAGTCTGTGTTTCAAGTCCTGCTCTACCACTCTCTACCAGTAACTGTCCAGACTGCTTCACCTGTGAGACGGAGACGACAGGTCTTGTGGAGCTAGGCTGGGAATTACGTGAGATGACACACTTAATTAAGATGATAGACTTAATGCCTGGCTTAGAAGCAGTCACAAACACTAGCTATTACAGCAGGTGCTGTCTAGCCAGAGAGCAACTCTTACCATCTTTCCACAGCAGAGAAAAAGCTGTGCCCTTGAACATGGATGTCTAACTTGCATGGTATTAACGCAACATTCTTTAAAGAAACTGACTCCAGACTATAAAAAGTTACTAAATCAATGCTGTATCTAAAAACATTGTTAAAAATTAAAACGATCTGTAAAACACCTCATAACACTGTGAGGGCAGTTTGCTTTTAAAAATTAAATTATAGGGTTTTTTGGGTTTTTTTTTTTAATTGATTTTATTGAGCTATACATTTTTTTCTGTTCCCCTCCCTGCCTCTCACCTCCCCTTCAACACTCTCCCAAGGTCCCCATGCTCCCAATTTTCTCAGGAGATCTTGTCTCTTTCTACTTCCCTAAATTATACTTTTAAATGAGACCCATCCTTACACTAAGGAGAATAAATATTTGTAAGAAATCAGTGGTCTGGAAGAAATTCCAGTTTTGAGAGAACGTTTGGGCAGTTTTAGTCATTTGGGTCTCCTATGACTGGGAACCTTACTCATTAGTAAGCTATTTAAGGTGTGATACGTTTTTACGTAATGAGGCTATGATTCATAGGGTTAAGTAAATAGAGACCACAGGCTTTCCACTTAAGTTATCAAACAAACAGGTGTGATCACCTTGTAGTCAGCCACGCCTTCCCCTCTATACCATCTCTTTCTCCCTCCCTCTTCCCTCTCTCTTTTTCTCCTTCTCTCCTTTCCATGTGATCCAGTTAAATGAAATCACCATCTTAGATAATTTGAGGACACATTCGTTCAAGGACAGGATTTAAACTCAGAGCTGGTCCACATCACACCACGTGGTCCTGCTTGACCCCTGCCTATCAAAGGGAAAAATCTTTGCCCTCTCCTTCATGGTGTACAAAAGATGCTTAAAAGTACTTAGCCTGCTCTAGAACAAAAGGGGACTCCCCCTCTAGCCCAAGCTCCTTCTTGCAAGCACGTGTCCCCAGGTGCTGAGAGGTCACCCTGCTGAAAGGAAGCCATGGAGTGACAGGACCAAGCGGGGACTCCTGGCTGCGATGCCTGTTGGAAGTCATAATTAAGCTAATAGAGTATAGGAGGGACAGAGCTGGCGCCAGGACACATTCTGCACAGCACTGCCGCCAAACCTGTCTAGCCACCTGCCTCCAAACATTAATAGAGGGAGTTTTTAAAGGGCAGATCTTGTGGAAGACGATAATAGCTAATGACAGGCAGCAACCGTCAAGTTCACAAGTGTTCAAAAAAAACAACACTTATTCTGTTATAAAATATCTAAATTCAATAAATAAACAGGAATTACCTTTTGAACCCCTTCTTGTCTGGCTGATGGTTTTGCTCTGATCCTTTCACTGGATAAGATTTCTCACCAATACAAGCAACAACTCCCCCAAAACTTCGTAGCTCAGTTCTATCTCTGACCATATAATCACATAACTTAAATCTAAACATTATAGAAACTTCTCAATGACCGTTCATGTCCATGTTATCAGCAAAACACCCACTGACTGCCAATCAGCAAGCTCTCATCCTAAAATTTTTCACATTGTCTGGTGCAGCCACTGAAAAGTGTCCACAATCCTGAAGACTATCTCTATTTTTGTGCAAGTCAAGATTCCAGAAATGCAGGGCCTGTGTGCATTTGTTTTAAAAGGGATAAGCAGGGGTCATTTCCTGATCAACACTAGGCTGTGAACTTCAGTTGTGCTAACAACTGATTTTCCCAATTGTCATCTCACAATTGACTTAGCAGCTACTAAAATATATATGCTTGGAGCTGGAGAGATTACTCCGCGGTTAAGAGCATTGGCTATTCTTTCAGAGGATCCGGGCTCAATTCCCAGCACCCACCTGGCAGCTCACACCTGCCTGTAACTCCAATTTAAGGGCTTCTGATACCCTCATACAGACAAACATACATGCAGGCAAATCAAAAAATATAAAAATAAATTTTAAAAACTATATGCTCATCCTATCAATCATTCCAAATTCTAAGGAGCATTTGACATTAGAAGGCAGAAGAGAAATCTGCCTTCACTTTCCAGTGGGTGATAACTGGATATTCACAGGTAATGAGAGACCCTCCTAATGAGATGCGTTCTTCAAGAAGTGGCAGGCTGCTAGGCACAAAGGGAGCTGGCAAGCTTTTCTGTCTACCTTGAAAACCAGCAATGAATTCAAACCGCACTCTCTTTTGTTCATTTTGGAATCAACTACAGAACAATTCACATGACTCCACAGAGCAACACACTTTCCTGCGACAATCCAGTCATTTTCTATAATGCAGGGATTTTTGACAGATCTCTTTAGCTGCACACACCCAAAGCTCACAAATGCAAGGACTGTGGCTCACAGCATACATTAGAGAAAAACATGACGCAAAGAGAACAAGTATCTACCTCATCCCTCTTTCCTTTTTCAAAGTAAAATTACTGAAGAGGTTGTTTTTGGTGCTGGAAAGGCTAATGTTTCCCCCAAAAAAGTAGGTCTTCCCTTGCAAACCATGCTCCCAGAGAGCATGTCTCCCTTCCAAAGAAGCATTAGGCATCAAAAAACTTAGATGGGAATCCCAAATTCCGTGAAAAATAAAAATAAATCTTAATTTCTCCTGGCCTTGCTTCCCTCAGCTACAAACCAAGTCCAATACGATGCCAGTCTATCCGCTCTCTGTGCTTTGTGACCCATCACCCTTCCTGATTTGAAGGCTTGCATGTGAACTGCGTCCCTAGACAATGGTGTTGTTTGGGGTGGTTGTGGAGTATTTAGAAGTGTGGCCTTGCCAGGAAAAGCAGGCAGGTAGGTTATCAGCTTTGTGGTTTACAGCTTGGCCTGCCTCTTATCAAGACTCTGCTTCCAGGTCCACAGAGGAAGCAATCAGCAGGCTCAAGTTCCTGCTTCCACAGCCTGTAGCGACTCTCACCTTCCCTATTACGATGGACGGGATCCCCTCAAACCGTGAGTCAGGATAGATTCTTATTCTGGAAGTGGTTCCTTATAGGGCGTTTGGTCATAACAAGCAGTAAAGTGACTAATATGTCCCAGTTTATATATAAAGAAAAGTTACCCAACTTTATATATGAAGAAAAGCTGAGACTCTTGGGTCAGTAAGCACTGAGCATCAAATAAGAATGTCTATGTAAACACTTGGTGAACTCATAGTCCTATGGACCTCCTATGCCTCAGGCTTCCTGGGCCCTACCACACGTTCCTCACTGGCTAAAATACAGCTGACCCATGCGTGCTCACTGCTCATGTGAAATCCAATTACTCACTCATCCTAGAACTATGTACATGCCAGAAAATAAAACTTCTGGTTACATTACAGGTGGCTCTCTAGGGAGAAGAGGTAGCCTTGATTCCTGTCGTCAATTTATTGACATGGCCTTCTCCTACACAGGTGTGAACACATCCTAGCTCTCCCAGCTGCTCACGAATAAGAACAGAAGTCAGTGAGAACACATCATTCTGGTATTCTGACTCGTGACACAAGATGACAGGACCTAAAGTCGTCTGAGAGAAGGGGACCTCAACTGTGGAAATGCCTCCAGAAGATTAGGCTATAGGTGGGCATTCCTAGGGAACACCTTTTAAATTGGTGATTGATGCCGCCGGCGCATCATGGGTGAGAACATCCCTGGGCTTCTGGTCCTGTCCTGGGTTCTTTAAGGAAGCAAGATGAGCAAGCCAGTAAGCAGAACTCCTCCATGGCCTCTGCATCAGCTCTGGCCTCCAGATCTTCCCCTGTTTGACTCCCTTCAGTGACAGGCTTACCTTGAGGTGTAAGCAAAATAAACCGATTCTCTCCTAACTTGCTTTTGGTCCTAGTGTGTCAACACAGCAATAGTAACCCTAATGAATACACTCTAATAATACAATCCTGCACACGGGAACAAACCTTTAAAAATAAGAGCTTGTCACCATGGTAGACCTGCTATTTGAAAGTGTCCCTGAGTTCAGACTGGAGTTTAACTTCCCATTTAAACTATCTTCTAAATAAACTTATTGTGCTCATTTACTGAAAAGCAAATAAAAATGAAATATCTGTCTTCATTTCCCCTTTAAGAATGTAACTCTGTTTTGAAATATGTGGTCACAATGGCATTTTAAGGCTAGGCATCTCCGTGAACTGTGGCTAACTCTCTGAATTGCAGCGTGTTCTTGGTGAACTGATATTGTATATTCAACAAATAACATGGCTTTGAGGGGCATAATTCTCCAGTCGCTAGCCTCTAGTAAGCTTTGGCGTTGGACTACATAGCATTCTGGAATACACCAGAACTATTTTTGCCAATACTAATATCATTTGATAGCAAAACCAAAGCCAACTCAGAAGTCTTCCAAGTTTGTGGCCACCAGAATTGCACAGATCACCGAATTCTAAACAGAATCCAAAGTTTCATGGTGGTCAAAAAGTCTAAAAATTTTTCCTCAGCCACTGCCCTCCTTGAGACCTTCATCTAAGAGTAGGTGGATTAATTACAGCTCCTGCAACCTCTTCAGACCCACAGGTCTTCACACAGCCAAGTGGGAAGAGGGGGAAAGAGACAGCAAGAAGGGAAATCAAGAGTCCAAACACTTGAGAATCTCATTCAGTCATTATGAAGCCAAATGTCAGCGAGGCTTGCATTCTGTAGGCAAGGAGAGAAGTATAATCATTTCTAACGCAGGGCAAGCTACATCCCGAGTGCTACAACCAACTTTAATCTTATAGTCTAAGATTCTTTAAGTGGCCACCGAGATAGAGCCGAAAGAGGAACAGGAGTGGACAGAACATAGAAAACTCAGGGAAAAAAAGGAGATTTGCTCCAGCATTGACAACAGAGGAAAAGATTTGCTTCTGTCACAGAACCCAAAATCACATGAGCCCTGTTTGTACCAGTTAAGGTCTCTGAAGACACTAAACCCCAAAATGTGTTCTTCTTCCAGGTCCATCCTGTTAGCACCTACTGCTCGTGAAGAATAAATCTTGCCTCTGAAGACAAGTCCATACTCGAAATCGTTGCAAATGGTACAGAAAATATTCAAAGAAAAAGTTTCCCCAAAGCCCTGACCAAGTACATGAATGACTTTTTTCCAGATCAAAGAGTCTTTAAATAGTTGCTATACAAATTGTAAGTGGATGTGAACATCCATTATCAGGACATTTGAAGTGTAGTTATAATGCGTGATATAATCATGGGTTTTCAGGAGTCAAAAGATGGTGCTGTTCTGTGCAGAAATGCCTCACACACATGAGCACGTCTCAACAATGACCTGCTTACCTCCCTGTGAATTACCGTGAGAGTCATCACTGTGGGAAACCTCATTTTGAGAGGCCATGTGTCTATGTTACAGTGACAGGGGAGAGTCACTGCTTCAGCTAACCTGAACCTCAAATTGAGAGCTCTACCCTTTGTGACCAGGATATAGCTCACTATTCAGGGTAAGCATAGCATGAGAGACAGCATTCATATGCCTGCTGCATAGAAATCTCACCCAACCCCCATGATCCTGCATGGATTTCTACTCTAAAACTTTTTCTTCTGTGGCATTCATCAACAAAGTTGTAGTTCTTCAGAAATCCGTTTGTCAACCTTCCATCAATCACCTCAACAATCAGTTCCTAGAAAGAGGGCGTTATAGTTATCTTCCTACTATATACCCAAAGGAAGCCATTTCTCCACATGAAATCTTAAGATACAAATGTAACAGTACTCAGGTGACCCAAAAGAAGTGGGTATAACCCAAACTTTTATCAACTAATGAATAAATTGACTATAATTAAAACCACATACCAAATATCATTGTGGTTTTTACTGAAGTCCTGATTACAATCAAACCATATAGTGAAATATCAGTGATTTTTTTAAAATGAACATCATACAACATGAACGAACCTTGGAAACAGGCAGAAGGAAAGAAGCCAGACAAAAAAGGTCAGCGTGTGTCTCCTCTGCATTATGTTCAACATTTCTACCAAATTAAGATATCTTCAGTCTACTATTTTTTCATCATTTAGTTCATATGTTTTCAAAGTGAAAACACATTTAAAAGTATACCAAATGGGGCTACAGCACATGGGGATGTGAACCCCCATTAGGTATTATGAACTAGCCACACTTCCAATAACTATGAAGAAATCTATCTTGCTCAAGTAACTTATATGATAAGTAGTTCCCTTTAGGGACTTCCTATAGCCTTCAGAGATCTCAGTAATGCTTTTCAGTTTACCTCAAAATTTAACTTACTGGTTTAAAATATCCATGACCAAGGACTAATTTTATTTGTATTTCCTGGAGTGGTATGTCCAGACGTTAAAGAATAAGTTTTTAAACACCATTTGGAGCTTATGTACCATCTGCATAAACACACAGAGACACCACCCACAGAAATCAGTAAATTGGGTTTTCCTCTAAAATACTAATGACCTAGGAATCTTCCTTCGGGGAACTACACGACCTCCCTCAGCAGTGCTCAAGTCCCCCATTCCCTTGCACCGTCTCAAGTTTTCCCATGACTTATTATCAGACCACATGGGAAACATGTCCTCCCAAACTGATATAAGCCCCTGAGGGAGAGATCACAGCCCACAGCTGTCCAACCTGTAGAAATCTTCTGTTTGGTAGTATGCTGAGAAACATAACTTCTGAAGAAAGAAAGAAAGAAAGAAAGAAAGAAAGAAAGAAAGAGGGAGGAAGGGGAGGGAAGGAAGGGAGGGAGGGAAAGAAAGAAGGAAAAAAGGAAAGAAAGAAAGAAAGAAAGAAAGAAAGAAAGGAGGGAGGGAGGGAGGGAGAGGGAGAGAGAGAGAGAGAGAGAGAGAGAGAGAAAGAAAGAAAGAAAGAAAGAAAGAAAGGCAGGAAGGTAGGAGCTGGACAGCATTACCTCACAACCAAGAGTGACTGACCCTGAGAAATGGAGACAGCCATTGGAGAGGTTGCCCCCACCCCCATCTCCTTGCTTGCCTGACTTGAGAACACCACCTCAGAGCCTCAAGATGTCAATCCCATTGAAAGGACTTACTGGTCAACCATAATCTGAGTGTAGAGAATAGCCACCTGTCGAGCTAGTGCAATATAACCCAGTTTCTAGGTCTTTCTCTGGAAGATCCTGGTTCAAAACACTTAGGCTGACCTAGAATTCCTCCGCCAACTGAAGTGTCTCCCTGAGATCTGCCTCTGGTCAGTATTGCTTGGGTGGGAAGAACTTAGGACCTGCCATGGTGTCTCAATTCTGACAGTGTGCTTTTGATTTTGCATAGGCACCTAGGGCGTCCTAATGAGAAAGCAAATTTGCACCAAACTGTCCCCTCATCCTACAGCTCTAACTGCTTGCTTTGGTTCTTCCTTGAAAAGCCAAGGAGACATCTGAAATCAGTTTCTACTCTCTGCTGCCACCTTCCGACATATTCTTAGTACTCCAGGCATCTAAAATGTTAATGACAAGACCCAGGTGTGTTAAAAAGTCTCTCGACAAAACAGCTCATTTTGAGGTTTAAAACACAACATATAATGTTATATTTGGTAAATGGAGGGGAAAATATGCTTAAAATATTGCAAAAAGGAACCTTTATTAAATCTACAAATGTTCCCACAAAACCACTACTGGACCAGACAGATCTTGATACTTTGTGTAAAGCTTTGTATATGTTAAAGTACATGATCAGTTTAATTGTAGATTTGTTATCCACCAGGGACAAAGTCCTACAGTCAAAACAATTTCAAGCTTGAGCTGGACACATAGCTCAGTGGTCCAGCACTGGCCTAATATGGGTGAACACCAGGGTTCAACATGTACCACTATCAATTTATATACATTTTCACAGAAAAAAAAATCTTAACATGAGTGTTCAGATGCCAAACATGTGCTCCATCTTAAGACTTCTGAGAGCCGTCTCAGTCCACTTCATGATTTCTCTCACCCAACAGGAGGCTTTCCTGGGGCTTGTGAGCTTGGGGTCTGCTTCCCCAAGGCCTGGAGCTACCATGCAGAAGGGAGCCCCTGTGGCAGCCACCACCCTACCCAGTACAGAACCTCACTTGACAATGTATGCAAATTGGGCAGGGCCCACGGCAGGGAGTCACTGCTTGGGAATCAGGAGGGCAGGGGTTAATCCAGAAAGTTCCAACAGGATGATTGCTTCACCTGGGCTGCAAACCACTCCCTCCAAACTCTGGAACTTGCCTGCCAGTGCCCTTCCTCTGACCTTATGGGGCAAATTGAAAGCAGGCAATACCAGTCTCCTAGCTCTGGTACTTCCTTCAAGGCTATCCCTCTGTCTCCGTTTTACTCTTCCAGCTGAGCATGTCATCTGGAGCAATCTTCACCCCTCACATCCAGCCCAACAGGGTAAACAGCTCCCTACAAGCCAACCAGCTCGCTTCTCTGGTGACATCCTGGGACTGACATTTCCTGCATTGCCCAAACTCAAGTCTCAGAGAAAGCCTTCCTTGTCCCTCCTGATCCATATAGTCTCCCCACTCGGGGCTCTAGGCTGCACCTCAGGCAGAGACAAACTCAGTCTCCACCCATGAACGGATGGCTCTGCCTTCATCAACTTTGTCTCTGGAATACATTTCAATATTTACCTTGCAGTCCTTCAAAACAGCCATCTTGCTTCCAGAGCCTTCGGAAAGTCTCCAGCCTGTAAACTTTGACCTTCCTTCAGGTTCTTCACCCTTCAGTTCCCACACAGGAATAACAGAGTCCTCCCAAAGACAGAACTAAAGACCATGGGTGCTTTCGCTTCTCATTTCCACAGTTCATATGGCATCCCTCCACCACCTGCCCCAGACACTGATATTCTAGACTTAGTCCTTCTATGACATGGAGTTTCTCAGCCACCCAGACAGGAATTATCCCATGTAGCCATGATTTAAGACCATTCTTTTTTGTCCTGCACCAAAAGTTGACTGAGGTCAGGAAATCGCCATACAGGTGTCACGTGATCTCCACACCCTGTGGAACATGTGCAACAAATAGTTGTAATTCATCTTTAAATCTTAAGTTATTAAAATTGGGCACAAGCAAAACATTGAGAGAAACAGAGACACAGACAGACAGAGATCTGTCAAGAGATCCAGACTAGACACAGAGAAATAAGTCAAGAGATCCAGGCTTCAATTCAGAGACCAAAACCTACAATTCAAGAAAAAAGCTTTTGGCCTTAAGCAGGTGCTAAGATGGAGGTGAAGAATGGAGTGGGGGATAAGGGTGGGGGTTTCAATACATCAGAGACAGAGAATGAAGCTGCCCACCATCCCCAGAAAGAAGCCATGGAAGGAAAAACAGGTTGAGAATGAAAAACACACCCTCTGCCTGGCCATACTTTTGAAACAAGGGTCTCAATTTGGACAGACGGGGCCTGCACTGGGCAGAAACACTGTGAGAGCTCCTGACAGGAAGGCGAAAACCTAGCAAAGACCTGATAAGAAGCAATATGCACTAAGGGTTTTTCCCCCCTCGGAAAATGATGACAATTATCCTACACTCTGGAATAGAGGATGGAGGCAAAGACTGCAGAGCAGATTCGGCTAGGACAGGAGGACTGTGAGAACCACATGAAATAATCATCACTCCAGCCCCGAGTGGAGCAGATGGCAGCCACGGACAATGGAGCCCCGTACCGGCAATATGAAATTTTGATGAATCCCCTAATAGCCGCATGATGAAAAGCCATAGTCCCGAAATAGCCTAAAAATAGAACAAATGTCGGGGCTGCACAAAGGCTTAAAAGTGCACGTCATTACTTACTCATCTGTATTTCAACAATAGAGTCAATACAGCAGGTCTGAATTGCTGTGGAGGAAGAACTTTTAAGAGATGAGAATCATAATAGTTCATATAACAAATATGAATATGATGTTGTAGGACCTTAAGGTGATACTCTGGGACATTGTATTCTATTACAAAAAAAATTAAAAATCAGATAAAGTCACCCATGTACCCAATCCATAATTATAACTACGATCATCAAATAACAGTCATACATGTCTCTCTCTGCTTGGCATTGCAATGGGAAGAATTAAACGAAGCTGCTATAGAAGTGCATTACCAATCCTCAGAATGAGCTGACTGATTTATACAAAAATAGACACAGGGTCCTGTGGACTGAAGCTTGAAAAAGCCAAACAAGACTGTGCTCATCGTTGCTCCGTCACTATCATGAAACACTCTAGGTAACTTCTAATGAGGAAAGGGTCCCTTTTCTAGTCCAATGGGCGTGATTCTTTGGTGGACACAGGTCTTATGCAGCACAGCCTGTCATGGAAAGAGAGTGCAGTGCAGTAAAATGACGTCCCTCAAGGGACGTAAGCGAAGAGATCAGAGTCCCAAAATTGCCCTCCAAAACATGTTTCCAAGGACCTCTGAATAGTCTTGAAATCCAAACAGTAGGATTCTGGTGACCACACCTTTACACATAGGCCTGCAAGGTCAATGAAGAACCAGTCTAAGGCAGAACAGTTGTACAATTACCTGTAATCCATGCACTTGGGAGGCAGAAGCAGGCAAATCTCTGAGTTCGAGGTCAGTTTGATCTACAGAGTTCTAAGAGGGAGGCCGATGGGAAGAAGGGTCTCAGCAGGAGAGAGGGGGAAATACAGGATGAAAGTGCACAAAACTCAGTGTGTACATGCAATAAATTGCCAAAAGCAAATAAATGAATGAAAAATTGTTTAAATTGATTTTTTTTTAAAAAAAGATACAAATGATATCAAAAATACCTAGAGCTTTCTCAAGATGATTTAAGAGGACAATAAATCCATTTGAGGATACTCTCATGAAATAGCCTTAATCCTAGCTTGTGCAGACCACAGCAGGGAAGGGAGAGGAGTAGACAAAACGTCGCTGAAGGGAGAAAGTAAAGTGATGTTAAGTGCAGTTAAAGGTGAAGTTGCAAACTAAGATGGTGGGACAACCCAAATATTTAGTGATACAAAAGCCTCTCCAGGATAAAACTACAGACAACTGGAAAATAGAAGAAAGTAGCTAGAGTAGAAGCAAATGTCTTGGAATTGGAAGCTTCCAGAACTTCACAGGCCTAAAAATCTACACTGTATGTACCATGGGTACATACAGGTAGATGTGTGGAGGAAAACAGTCAGGTGCCCAAGACTTCTTTGAAAAAGAGGAGTAGTGCAGTATGGTTTAACCATGGGGTCATGTCCAGCTATTTCTGTGTGAACATCAGACTGACTGGAAGTACCCCTTCCTGAGTACTGAGACACTAACTAGGGTGCGGGCAACAGCAGACTCAGTTGGGAAGACTGCAGGAGAAACAGAGGACTGGGAGTCTCTTAAGACAAAGAGTACCTTAGCTGGGTGTGATGTCACACGCCATTAATCCTAGCACTTGGGAGGCAGAGGTTGGTGTATCTGTGAGTTTGAGGTCTACATAAGTGAGTTTCAGGAAGACCCAACTAAAGAAAGAAAGAAAGAAAGAAAGAAAGAAAGAAAGAAAGAAAGAAGAAGACGAATGAAATAAATGAAAGGTTCCCCTGAAGCAATTATTCTAAAATTCAGGGTGGAGAGGTCTGGGAGAAAGCAGGAGATGTGGTTGGCTCAGAAGCCCGAGTATCAAACACATCAATAACCTGACTAACACTCCTTTCTCGGGTAGTCCCCTAAGGCCGATGCAGGTTAGCTTGCTGCAAAGACAGCACCACATGATTAAACACATTTCACAGCAAATAAGCTGGAACACTAAGTCAAGCCAAGACCACACACTCTGGCTAAATCCTTGTGCTAAAACTATACCCTGTTAAGCTAAACTGAACAAACATTTTCCCACAGAACACACCCAGAGGATTAACAGGATGGATCGCACTCAGACATCCAGTCCATCTGCAGGGAAGTATTTCAGCTACAGCCACATTATCTAAACCCAAACTAATCATTCTTGCTCTTCTGGTGTGTGAACTAAGAACCTCTACATACTATGTGTCTGCTCTACCACTAAGCTGTCTCCTCAGCCAAAAACTACTATTTTTGTTGAACTTTGTTAAAAGCCTTCTTGATGACTTTTAAAAAAAAAACTTCCAGTTTTTCTTGGAGTCCACTCAAAATAGACTTATCGAAACTTACCATTTATGAAATCGGAAATGAAATCTCAGGCTTTACTTGCAGTTTAAATAGCTATTTATAAATGTAACACATAAACAATTTCTTCCTGTTCTTGTTTGCTCCCCTGCTGCTGTGACAAACACCACAACCAAAAGCGACTTGGGGAGGAAAGGGTTTGCTTCAACTCACAGACTCTCTCCTTGAGGCAACATTGGGGAACTGGAGTCCCCTTGAAGCAAGAATGCTGCATCATGGCTCACTCGCTGGCTCAAGTTCAGCTGCCTTCCTTATACAGCCCAGGCCCATCTGCCAAAGGATGGTACATCCCACAAGAACTAGAAATGTCAGTGAGTTAGTGTCCTAACTTAAGTCAGTGAGTTGGTGTCCTAACTTGACTTAAGTCAGTGAGTTAGTATACTTCCCAGACTTGAGTGTTTAGCCCTGTGCCCTGAAGTCATTCTTCACACACCATAGCAGTTGTGAAGCTTTGCCCGAGCCTGCGTAGGTCTGGCCCGTTCACCCAGCAGGCGAAGGCTGCCCTTTCCACCATGGTTTCCCTACCTTCCCACTAGCACAAAAGTGATGAAGCTGCTAAATCAGAACGGAACTTCTGAAACTGTGAATCAAGGTAAGTTTTCTACCCTTAGCTTGGTTAACCCAGGCATTTTGCCACAGCAATGAAAAGTGACTAAGCCAAGTGCCCTTTGGGGATTCCTTTAAGTATGGAATAAATATCAAGAATTAAAAACAACAAATAAACACTTAAAAATAAAATTCCAGCCTCAAGCTTGGAGAGAAAGGATAAAATCACTAGAAAAGATAAATTGAAAAAAAAATTAAAAAAAAGAAAAGATAAATTGAAGAATCAAGTAGTAGTTCATATAAAAAAAAAAAAACAACAACCAAGGACCTTTGTTCAAAATTATGAAGCTAATGACAGACTGAGGGAAACAGAGACAAGAGCCATCATCAGTAAGATGCTGAAGACTATAGACCAGGCTACACGTGAAGGGAAAGCAAGGGGCAGAGCCTGCAAGAGTTCCAATGCCCTTCTTCTCCTACACAGAGAGAATGCTGAGAATATAATGGGTGTTCAGGAAATGAAGAAAGGTACATGGCGGGGGGGGGGGGGGGGGGCGCAAGGCAAAGCATAAATGAAAATACAAACGCAACGCAATACGCCCATCTTGGCCAGGGTTCAACACAGCTTGTGAGTTCCTGAGGCTTGGTTTATTGAAGAAAAGTATTTCTACTTGTATTAAATATGACAAGAAACTGACAGAAGTAGGAAATAAGCATAGAACATGGGGCCTCGCCAATCTCTTCAGTCTCAAGCTTATCCTAGTAAACAGAATGAAATGGCACTTCCTGCTGTTTATGTAAGAGTTTTAAATACACAAATGACCGAATGGCAGTGCTTTGAAGTGACACAGTCCTAAGTGATGTGGGATTCCTTCCCCTCTGTATACCATGAATACTGTTGGTTAATAAAGAAACTGCCTTGGACTTGTGCAGGACAGAATAAAGGTAGGCAGGAAAAACTAAACTGAATGCTGGGAGAAAGAAGGTGGAGTTGGAGAAGTCAATAGCTCCAACAGAGACAGATGCCGGACAGAACCTTGCCTGTAAGCCACAGTCATGTGGCGATACACAGATTAATAGAAATGAGTTAAATTAATATGTAAGAGCTAGCCAATAAGAAACTAGAGCTAATAGGTCAAGCAGTAATTTATTACAGTTTCTGTGTGGTTATTTCGGGGCTGAGCAGCCAGGAACGAACAGCGGCCACCCACTACACCTAAGTGTAAAATTTGTTTCTTCATCCTTGGCTGCACATGTCATAATTTAACTTAGCCGGATGGTGTTTATGAGGTCTCTTAAGAGTCCCGTTTGTTTGCAATGGGTAATTCAAAGTGCCAAGAGACCCTCATATGACACTGACTTTACAAACAGCTACAACAAATGCTATAAAAGTAATTATTAAATCTTTACTGGGAAGCAGTGGAGCTAATATTTTGCAGACAAAAGTAATGATTAAATCTTTACTGGGAAACAGTGGAATTCATATTTTGCAGACACAGTGTAACTGCCATTGATTATTTTTATATACCTTCAAATAAAATGTTTCAGTCCAAAAATAAAATATATCAAGTGTTATAAGGAGCTATGTATTCAGCTTGTCAAGAGATAAAAACTGAGAGAAAAATACCCCACCCCACATATACACATACTACATGCCACACACACACATCACCTACACATACTACACACCACACACACATCACACTCTACATACACTCAACACACACAGGTTTCACAAATATACACATATACCACATTTTGCCAAAGTTATCCAAGTGAAGAAAAGGAGAGCAGGAAGATTATTTCTTGCAACATCTTCTTGACTCTGGCAATGGCCTTCTTTCCCACAGATCTCAGTGGTAGTCTCCAGAAGAACACAACAAACAAACGCAGGATGAGTACTGCCCTCTGGTGGAGGAGAAGCTCTGTTCCCAGTAGGACCTTCTCCCAAGTTATCCAAGTTCTTTTTTATTTATGTTTCGTAACTTTCCCCAATTTTTCATTCAAAACTCACTGTGTGTGTGTGTGTGTGTGTGTGTGTGTGTGTGTGTGTATGGGAAACAAAGAGGGAAGAGGAAAACCAATGAAAATAAATTTTATTTGAAACTATCATGATGAAACCAAATACTACAGATAACATTGGGTGATTAATTTTAAATATTTTTAACTCAAAGCAAAACATAACCCACTCATCCACGTTAGTCTCTCCCGCCCTCCTTCTGTCATATAAGGATGCAGCTAAAAGCTACCATGTGTGGAATCAGGTGTCTGACTCTTTTCAAACAATAAATCTTCCTGTATCTTAACCTTGAACTTCCCAGCCTTCAGAATTACAAGAAATAAACTGTTTAAAACATCTGAATCCTTGGCACTCTGTTACAACATCCCAGATTGACTAAAGCCGGGTGTCACATGTACATGCCTTTGCCCCGGATTCCTGCAGGTCCTTCACCTTAAGGCCTGGCTTTCTGACATTTCTCCAAACACTGCCTAAAACCCTCTGGATGCATGTCCTTAGTCTCATGTACAGTCTATCAAATAGAACCCTTCAATGGCCTCCAAAGCCACAAAACAGTTTCCAATTGATTTATTATTATTATTATTATTATTATTATTATTATTATTATTATTGTCCCTCCAAAACTGTGAAGTGAAATACAGCTTTCCTCTAATTCCTCCAGGGGTTCTGCAGTGAAACCAGAAAGCTAGCACAAGACCCCTCCCAAAGACACCAGCCAAGGAAGACTTTCACTGGGGAAGGGGCCTGTGCACAGTACCATGCCAGACATGTCACAGGCTGTCATTTTCAGGACCCATTCTTCTCTCCAAAAAGGTATGCACTATCCTGAGAGGTGCCTTTGCTCAACTCCTACAGACCTCTTAGAAGGTATATCAGATCCAGGGCTTACCTGGTATTTAGATACCCACTGTTCCGTCCCATGATGCCTCCCTGCATATAAGTCTGTCCGTATTTCCTCTTGGTAATCTTTCTACTTACTGTCAGTTTATTTCGTACTCAATGACACAATCTTCAGATGGTAGAAAATAATTCTCCCCTCCACCAAATATATAAGATTGTGTTTGTTTCTTTCCAGTGATGGACATTGACTTTGGGCAGGCTAGGCAACATTCTAATCACTACAACTGCAGCTCAGTATCAGTATGGGAAACACTACTTCCACCTTCTCCCACTCTTCTGTTTTCTATCTGTCAGTCATACTGGATCAGAGGAGTAGCTACAAAATTAACATGAAGGGCTGAAGCGATGGCTCCACACTTAAAACTTGCTTGCTGCTCCTGAAGAGGACCCAAATTTGTCTCTCTTCACCCATATGGAGCAACTCACAATGCCGGCAAATCAAGCCCCAAGGAAACAGTGTCCTTTCTTTCTTTCTCTTTCTCTCTCTCTCTCTCTTCTCTCTCTCTCTCTCTCTCTCTCTCTCTCTCTCTCTCTCTCTCTCACACACACACACACACACACACACACAAAGTTAATTTCTAATAAATCAAAAGATCAGCATGTAAAAGAATGACAATTGTCAGTAAGACTGGAAACCCCCCCCCCCCCCCGACCCAGGACTATTTAACAAAGCACAGCATGCCCAAAATCTTCAATATGCAAGAAGATGGGTGCAGTGGAACTAACCTCCAGTCATGCTGCTGGGGACTCAGGGCTTTGAATCTTTCACCTGCCCCAGCTCTTGAGTCCACTTTCAATTCTCAGCAGTGCCTTGCTGTGTCTTAGTGAATTGCTTCTGTTCCTATCACTGTCTGCGGGGACACACAGACATGAGCCTATTCCACACCTTGACTGGAGGTCAGAGAGTTGGGGTTTATTTTTGCTCTTTCAAAGTTTTTGACAACAGGTGTGGCTACAAAACAAGACAGCCCGGCCTAGGGTGTGGTTACTTGGTATTTTGGGCATTTAGATGGCCCATAGATGTGAATTTGCTCCACCCTGACCAAAGGTCAGAAAATTCAAGCACACTCCTATGCTTCTTCTTTTAAAATAGGAGGCTTGACATGGCCGCTCACAGGATACTTGGTCTAGGGTCTGTTCACTGCATATTCCTGCCCCAAACATCAAATCTCTTTACTCAGGAAATAATGGCTTGATGTTTCAAGAATTGAAGGAAGTAACTGTTCTGGTTTCCCTCCGTGTCATGTTAAAGCAGTCTTTTGCCTTCCTCCCCCCTTTCTGTATTGGGTTAACCCTGTCTCGAAAAACAAAACAAAAAAAAAAAAGTGTTTGGAAAATAAATGCGGGCAAATTCAGCATTCGCTATTCACTGAGTGGTCCTCTTGCTACCATCCTGTGCCTCTGTGTTTCTTTCATGTCTCTGTTCCTCTTACCTAACATTTCTAATCCACATGCCCCAACACTGGAACATATGAACCCATCATGGCTCGGACTGAGACAGAAGTCACCCCAAAAAGTGGCTTACAACAACTGTCCCCAATAGGTTCTTGTTCCAAGTCCTTCTTCCAGGACACAGTTACCTGAAGGTCTCAGCAGGCGTCCCTCTCCACTGAGATCCACACCTGTCACTGACCTCCACGAGCTGTGTGTTCAAGACAAATTCTGAAAACAAGGTTTCACGTCAGGAGGAATTTTGATGCAAACAAAGCAGGCAACTATAAGGAAATCTGTGCAAACAAGCCATGGGCTCCACAGCCCCTCTTGTTGACAACATCGAAAGCCTACTAGAACAGGCAGATGAGAAGATCAAAATGTCTTTTCCAGACTTTCATCCTTTAATTAGTCTCTTTCTGCTGTATCCCTTTAGAAGACAACAGTGGAGGATGGGGCTTCATTTTCACCGCATGCAAACATGAGTCAGCTCTAGCTGGAAGGGGGAAGTGCTCAAACATATGGCATAGCAGCCCTGTCCCCAGAGGCCAGCAAGGTTCACAGAAACCACAACCAGGACTACTGCAAGTTCACATCTGTCCTTGACAGGATGCATACTGAAGAACCTCAATGCAAAATTAAATAAAGGCAAATTCCACAAAAATAATTCAGAGGATACTAGGAGGCAAGTTTTTCTTGTTATCAAACAAATTCCAGGGAAATTCCCAGCATGCTAGATGACTGATAACTTAAGGAAAACATTTTAAATTTCCAATATCACTACTTCTAAATAATAATTTACAAAGCACTGATAGTAGGCAGAACTTAACATGGTAACCCAACAATTTTTTTAAACATTTATTTACTTATTATGCATATAATATTCTGTCGGTGTGTATGTCTGCAGGCCAGAAGAGGGCACCAGACCCCATTACTGATGGTTGTGAGCCACCATGTGGTTGCTGGGAATTGAACTCAGGACCTTTGGAAGAGCAGGCAATGCTCTTAACCTCTGAGCCATCTCTCCAGCCCAACCCAAAAATTCTTAATGTCAACCAAGGGCAAACCTTGAAGGGACCTCTATGATGATCGAATAGCTGATATTAAAAGCTCTTCGCAAAGGAATAAATTTTCCTGCAAGGATGACCAAGAAGTCCCATCATACAAAGAGGTAGCAACCCGTGGACAGCAATGAACAGTCTAACGTAACAGGTTCAAGGCATACTCCTGCTTTCCAAATTAGCTCAACCTTTTGCCAGCTATGCAGAGAACTGCTGAGCATCTCATTATTCCATTGATGTTGCCCAAGAAGACTGACCAACTCCTTAGTAGTAAGACTTTTTGCCTTGCATAGCTAAAATTGTATAAAGTGGAGAGAAGAAAAGAGAGGAGGAGGAGGAGGAAAAGAGGTGAGCTTTTATGTTAAATAACAACAGAAAATGGTGGCGGAGACCTCCTAAACAAGGAGGACCTCTTGCCCTTGACAGCCAGCTCTGCCTTAGCTAGAATCTGTTCATGTTCTTGGTTTAATGGACAGTTCTGTCTGGGTTAAAGAAATAACCAAAAATGTTTAGGCACACTGGTTAGCGTCTGGTGTCTGGCTATCTTGCTTTGGCTATCTCGACCTTGAGCACAGTGCCTGGAATCTGTGTACAGCTAGATACTTCCTTGGCACTTAAAGGTATGCGCCAAGAACCCCAGTCCAATAATCAGGATGGGGAACCTGAACACCTCATGGTTGAGCTAACTGGTCATACCAGACCATCCAACATGCCTCAAGAAAAGCCTCACAAATTCTAGATAAATACCTACGTCAGGGAGCATTTTTTGGGAACCGCTCTTGACAAACAGGAGTCCTGCGTGGCACTCTTTTGTAATAAAACTCATTTCTAAAACTCACTCTTGCACTGTACCAGGATCTTTTTCTTTTGGGTCACCAACCAGCTCCCAAATCATGACACAGACTTACTAGCTATGATTGCTCAGCCTCAGCCTATGCTCGTTTCCAGCTAGCCTTTCTTTCCTTTTAACTTAAATTAACCTGTTTCTCTTCATCTATGTTTTGTTTTGGGCCTTTTTACCTTTTCTTTCTGTACATCCTGCTCCGTCTAGCTGACTGGCAGCTGCTTGGCTTGCTGGCTCCGGGCGAGTCCCTCCCTTTCTTTCTCCCTTGTCCTCTCCTCTCTTCTTTTTCTCTCAAAGGGATGGTTGTCGAAATTTCTCCTATTTATTCTGTCTGCCAGCCCCGCCTATTCTTTCTCTGCCTAACTTTCTTAGCCCAATCAGCTGCCTTAAGCAAGCAAAGTGCAACAGCAACACATCTATTCATACCTCAACAAATGCAGTATAAACAACTGTAACACACATTCACACAGTTACACTAATATCCTGCGGTATAAACAACTGTAACACACATTCACACAGTTAAACTAATATTCTGCAGTATAAACAACTGTAACACACATTCACACAGTTAAACTAATATTCTGCGGTATAAACAACTGTAACACACATTCACACAGTTACACTAATATCCTGCGGTATAAACAACTGTAACACACATTCACACAGTTAAACTAATATTCTGCCGTATAAACAACTGTAACACACATTCACACAGTTAAACTAATATCCTGCGGTATAAACAACTGTAACACACATTCACACAGTTAAACTAATATTCTGCGGTATAAACAACTGTAACACACATTCACACAGTTAAACTAATATCCTGCGGTATAAACAAATGTAACACACATTCACACAGTTAAACTAATATTCTGCGGTATAAACAACTGTAACACACATTCACACAGTTAAACTAATATCCTGCGGTATAAACAAATGTAACACACATTCACACAGTTAAACTAATATTCTGCGGTATAAACAACTGTAACACACATTCACACAGTTAAAGTAATATTCTGCAGTATAAACAAATGTAACACACATTCACACAGTTAAACTAATATTCTGTGGTATAAACAAAAGTAACACACCTTTACACAGTTAAAGTAATATTCTGCGGTATAAACAAAAGTACCACACCTTTACACAGTTAAAGTAATTTCCACACATTGCATTGTATGTAAAATTCATTCTTTAAGAAAAGGGGCTTGGAATCCTCCAGCTGGGGTTCTTTGAGTGGTTAGCTATTGATTGTCGAGGACCCTAGCCTCAAAGTTATGCTGACCTACATGAAAATGCCTCAGTTATACTCAGGGGCCCAAGTTCTTTCCCATTTTCAGAAGCTCAGCATAGTTTCAGCTCCAGCATCTCTGAACATCAGCAAGCACCAAAGCATTTGTCCTTGGGGATTCTGCTGGTGGTCGCAGTCTTTGAGGTGTGGATGCTTGGTGCTGAACTCAGAGCCTCCCAATACACTGCTGAGCTAGAGCCCAACTCCTGAAGCATCTTTAAACACTCAAGGTTTCCCGTCTCAGTCTCTCTCTATGGATCCAGGTCGATGGGACTCTGTTATGAAGCAGAAGCTCTCCCGACTGTCCTTTAGAGTCACTATGAGCTCCACTATGGCAGAAGCTGACAACACCTTTTCACCGTGTGCCCACCTGGCTCAGTACTTCCCAATGTCTACAGCATCTCTAGCCATATGGGTTGCAATATGTGTATCTGTAACCGTCTGTAAGGTCCCAAAGCCTTTTCTAGAAGGAGAAAGGCAAATGGTTGTTATCTCTGGCACAGACATTGTACCATCAGTATCTGATCCCAAAGGAAAGCTTCGCCGCTCTCACATTCAAAGTTTCCATTACAGACCTAAAGTTGTAATCCCGACCCACAATTCCAAGCATTTGATAGGTTAAAAGCCCCATAAGAAAGCTTACAACCATCCAGAATCATCCTCTTATTACAAAAGTTTTTTTTTTTTTTAAGGCGGGGGTGGTTCAAGAAGGAATGTGGGGACTGTTCTCAACTTATTTACCTAACACCCCTCTAAGTGGCTAAAAGCTCCTTTAATAATGCAATGCATTCTCATCTTTGTTCACCAGTGAAAGGAGGCTTGGATTTCACACTCACATTCAGGGGTAGCCGCTGTGGAATGCATTAAAGAAGGAATGTTTTATCCAAAGCTGAACAACCCTAATCTTCAGGTGTGGATGGATACAAAGAGAGAGACATTCGCAGAGCTCAAGAGAACCAACAGGCAAGAAACCCTCGCTCGCGCTGCGGTGTTACATTTCCTGCTACTCCATTTAGAGAGGAGCCCCCTCTCCCCTCCCTCCACCCCCCACACTCAAATGTGGAAAGTATTTAGACTCTTGTAAAGAAACTGGGGTTGAGGGAATTTACTCAGTGACTGCTATGGTCAGAGCAGGATGCTGAGGGCATCTTCAGAAATGCGGTGACATCTAGCATTACTTCCATGCACACGTAATATGTAATATGTAACACATGTGTACATACAGTTGTATTTGTGACCTGGTTTTACAGAAAGTTTTTTTTCAGTTCTGTGTAGCTTGTGGAAACATTTACAAATCTTCCCCATGCCTCTTAATTATTGCGTGGCTTCTTCTAAGTTCATCTGGGGTGGATAAACTTTTAAATAGTATGTTAATTTTATAAGCTGCTCTTCAACTTCACTGCAAGTATTATATCTCATTGGCTGACTTCTTCAACTAAGTCACTGCCATTCTTTGTCTAAAATTTAGTTTACATTTAAATATTTAAATCTCTCTCTCTTTCTCTCTCTCTGTCTCTCTCTGTCTCTCTCTCTCTCTCTCTCTCTCTCTCTCTCTCTCTCTCTCTCTCTCTCGGAAAGTACATTCACCACCTCAGAGTTTGCCTATAGCGACAAAGGTGACTTAGGGTTTCCCTTCTTGGCTCAGAGCTTGGACCAGTACTCTCAGACAGAAAATACCTCCCTCCCCTAACAGTATGTCCCAGTCCCTCTTGAAAGTAAAAACACTTTGTGAAGATGAAAGGAAAGGGTGCCTATTGGGAAGAAGATCAATTTCCTAAGCAAGTTTATTTGGATATTATTCATGAAAACACTTGTTTTATAATAATATTTTACATGACAATAGATCTTATGGCTGCAAGGAAATAGAAGAAAATAGCTGCTTGACTATTTTCCTATGATAATTTAACATGCAGATAACATCATAAACCAGGATAGGAAGTTGAGTGAGTTCTGGAACAGGACGTTTCTTACAAACTATTTGCTTTGATATTTGGTAGCTTTAATCTAATCATTTCACTAAATTACCACCTGACTTTCTCTACAACAGGTGGCATTATTTAAAGATTGGATGCTACTATTCCATAACTTTAATCAGAATATTGTTCAAATGAGTATTGTCCAATTCCTTAGAGGTTTGCCCTCCCTTCAAAAACCAAGCTAATATAAAATGAAAAGAACAAGATGTTTGGTTTGAGGTACCATCGCATTTCTAGGTCCTTTTGTGGCTACCCCAGCTCTCGAGGCAATTTGGAGGAAAAACACCTAAGAATTCAGCCCTTCCCTTCAGTTGCATGCGTCTACTGTGTTTATTCTCTTCTTGGAATTTACCAGTCAACATACACAGAAGTATTCTGACCTCTGCTGCCAGAAACTGGAACTTTTCTGGGGCTTTGACTTCAATTTTATTTTTCAGTAAAATGCATAGCACCCATAGTAGCAACTATGGTCCTGTAATCCACAGCGTCCTCCTGAACCCACAGGGTTAAGATGTGATTCCAATGCTACCTGTTGGTTTGATGGTAATCTTTCTAACATTTTTGCAAACTATCAAGGCAAAGCAAGTCTTTAATGCTGTTGATTGATATGTATTTTATAGAGTGAGCTTTTCTTAAACTGAAGTCAATCAGTATGTTCTTGAAGTGAGAAACACACACACACACACACACACACACCCTGCCCCTGAAGCATTCTTAATTTCAGATTCAAGTGTTTAAGAATTAAACAATGTGAGGTTTGTTAAGGCCACTTCCCTCTATTGTTGTTTATTGAATTTTTCAAAATAATATTTCAATAAAGCAAAAACACAAGGAAGTCGTGCATTCAAATTTAGGAAATTAATTTGGTATTGAATGGACCATTTTACAGGGGACTTTTTGTCTCTGAAAAAAATTCAAGTGCAAAGTTTAAAATCAATTAAGATAAGAATAAAAATACAGTATAACTTGTGTTACAAGTCGTAAGAGCATGAGTAACTCTGGCTTTCTATTTCCATTTTCTGTGTTTTGTTCTATGGACATGTGTTCCCTTTATAATTATAAAATATTATCCTTTAAATTCCAGCTTACACCAGAACTTAGTATATAACATCATATATATACACATAGAAAAATAAGAAAAACAGTTAGATGTAGCTTAAAAGACGGTAATGGATTTTGTTTCAAGGATCTAGAAATTCACAGCAGTAGACAACCCCAGATGCCCTGAGGGCCTCAGGTACTCTCTGTCCTTCGGGAGTCAGCCTTTGAGAGTGTGAGCTTCAGACAGAGCATGAGGTGGGCTCTGGGCTCTCCTTTAAGTATGAAAGAAAGGCAGAGTAAGACCAAAGGGATGCTGGCATTCCCTCCTTCTTGGCCAGCAGAGCAGTGGCTCTCCTGGAGGCCAGCTCCATTAGCCTTTGTGACACATGCCCACCGCCAGCACCAAGGGAGTCCGTGAGGATGATTTTAACATCTGGATTGACTAGCATTCTCATCCGCATCAGGGTCCAGACAGTTCAGAGGAGAGAATGGGCTTTGGAAGACTAGTGCACGGTGGCTGCCATGGGCAAATCACGTGAAAAGGCAGGGTAGGTACCATATGGGAAAGTAAAGTTAGATCATGCCTTCTACTTAAGGCCAAGCACATCTCTGATGGACTCCAAGACCAGGCAAGTTGCAAGGGAACTTGCTATTTAACTTAAAATCCTGAGCAAAAAGTTGGAGAAGGGTAACGTCCAAAATATCTTTATCACCAGTTCAATAAGCTGTACATTTGGAATTTTGTTAATTTGCTTGCTTTATTTGGTTTTTGGCATTTTTTTACATGTTCACTATAAGCTGAAAAGCATGAGGGAGGGACTGGGAAACAGCTCAGGCCTGGGGGAGCAGAGCTGACTAGCCCACCTAGTCAAATCCATATGTCTTCCTAGACAGAACATCTCAACTTTGGGCCTCCTAGCCTCTAGAATTATAAAATACCATAACCTTCATTCATTACTAGTTTGTCAGTTAACGGTATTCAGTTCCAGCAACAGAAAATGAACCAATAAATGATCTAATAAAACCACTTTCCTAGCAACAAAACAGTCCTGAAAGGGAAGGAGGAAAGAGAGTCTATAGCTGTAAAAAAATTCATACTTCCCCGCTGCTCTTGAACAAAGGCTTGGGCCAAGAATGGGCAAGCCTCAAGAAGTTAAACCCACAGAGCACATAAAACGCAATCTTCACCACCACCCTCGGGGACATTCAACTGTTCAGGCTGAGCCGAGAGAGAAACCTGGAGCCCAGAGATGTTCTCTCACTCTTGGCACCAAAACCACTGTTTCCAGCAGACCTTGTCCTATCCTGTAACCTGCAGCCTGGGGCAGTGAGCCACAGCGAGCCTTTACCGCATGGAAAATGCCATAAAAAGAACGCCAAATGTACAGTAAGAAGTAAGTCCCATTCTTATGGGGCTCATACCTTCTTTGCAATCAAAACCCCTGAATGAAGGCCTGCCAGCCCACACAGGAAGCCTCTAGAGTATTCTCCAACAGTGCAGCTTTCATGGGCTGCAAAGCTGAGCACAGAAGCACAAAGCGGATAGGATGGCACTGGCCGCAACAGATGAGGCCCGGCAGGGCTTGGCCTCCCTCCGCTTAATCTTACTCGCCTCTATCAGGCAATCTCTTCTCTCCTTATCAGCCAGACTTCCAGAAAGGGAACTCTATACTGCGATCCTCACCTCCACATCTCCGATTTACCCCTCAGCGGCTTCCAATTCCTCTCCCACCTCCACCCCAGAACTCCAACTAGCTAGCAGGGAAATCCTCATTTGCAGATTCTGTGTTTGTTTTTCGGTTCTCTCTCGACCGCCTATTGATACTTTTTCTCTGTTTAACCATTTGTAGAACACACATCGTTTTATGGTGAATGTAATTTATGATGAATGTAATGAGGCCTTCTTCAGAAAAGCCCCACCCCTGCCCCTTCTCTCTGTAGAGCCAGAAACCTCAGGAAACTTAATCTTGGACCTAACCCAGTTAGCATATCCCAGGCTAAAGGACTGCTACCCATTCACCTGATCATAGTGATCAAAGCAACTTCCTTTTAAAAGAATATGTAGAATCTATAGAAGATTGTAAGAGGCATCAGGGCATCACAGTGTGTGTGTGTGTGTGTGTGTGTGTGTGTGTGTGTGTGTGTGTGTGTATGCACGTGCATGTGTGAGCGTGCCACAGAGCACATATGGAGGTCAGAGGACAACTTTCAAGAATCAGTTCTCTCTGGGGATTGAACTCAGGTCTTAAGACTTGTTGGCAAGTGTGTTTGCCAAATGCGCCTGACCCTTATTTTAATACCTCAATGGAAGTGGAAGTGGTAGTCCTCAATATGAACACTGTTAAAAATCCACATTTCTTTTTTTATTATTTTATTTTATGTGTTTGGATGTTTTTCCTGACATATACATCTGTGTATTACTTGTGTCCCCACAGAGGCCAGAAGAGAACATTGGATCCCCTGGAACTGGAGGTACAGATGGTGGTGAGCTGCCACGTTTGTTGAGAAGCAAACTCCGGTCCGCTGAAAGAACAGCAAGTGCTCTTAACTGCTGAGCCCCTAAATTCAACACTTCTTTTTTATATAACATAATTCTTTATGGATTCTTTGAGAATTTCACATCATGAACCCCAATCCCACTCACCTCCCAGGCCTTCCATATCTGCCCCTCACCCAGCAGCATCCTCCCAAAAGACTTCCCCAAAATATTAATGTAAAAAAAAAAGCACCACACTTCTCCATCTTCCCCATCTCTCCAACACCTCTGATGATTTATGCAGCAACAGCGAGTCCTTCTAAAAGTGACATAGGGCCAACGAGATAGCTTAATGAATATTCACCTGCTGTCAAGCCTGGACTGAGTTCAATCTCTGAGACCCACCTGATAGAAGAAAGAAATAGCCTCTTGACCTACACACCCACGCTGAGGCATAGGCATGCACACACAACATCCATACATTCATGCATACATAATCAATAAATGAAATCGCATCACTTTTTAAGTTTTTGAAGCGATACAATCCTGGTATAGGTGAATATCAGTCAGGGATGATTAGTGCATGCTGGACTTTCTCAAGTTTTTACATTTTGAAATGAGGAATTAGACAGAGACCCTGGGATACAAGCAAACACAGAGATAGTTTATTAAAAGGGAAAAACACTTTTGAGAGTAGAAATTGTGGGGACCAGCCATGATAAGCTAAATCTGGGCAGGTCACCTAAAGGAAGCTCTTTACTTCCAACAATTATCACCTGGGACTCTGGCCATCGATGAATTGAAATGGAGTCTGGAGTCTCAATAGTTTACCCTGAGACAATGCCTGGCAGGCTGAGATTGCCCGGCCCCCACCCAAGAACAGACCATTCAAACAAATGCCTGACATTACAACCACTGTAGATAGGATCACCTGCCAGCGCACCTCACCAGGACACCCCTAGACAAATGTCAGTCAATCAGGGGTCCTGAACCTGAGAGACTCCTTACCCCCACCTTTACTACTATAAAAACCCAATTCTACTTGAGCTCGGGGATGTCTGGATATTCCAATACATTAGACATGCAGAGAGACCGAGTTTGCAAACTTGATTAAAATAAAGGCTCTTTGTTTTTACATATGGGACTTGGTCTCTGTTGGCTTTTGTGGGGACCCCATGGATTTGGCCATAACAGAAATAAGCATGGGTTGGAGAAAGGTCAAAGACTAGTGGTACCCATGTCCAACAGACTGGCGCAGAGAAGATATATGTTTTAATC
Organism: Microtus oregoni; assembly: GCF_018167655.1. Taxonomy (NCBI): domain Eukaryota; kingdom Metazoa; phylum Chordata; class Mammalia; order Rodentia; family Cricetidae; genus Microtus; species Microtus oregoni. The sequence continues at coordinate 35,405,623 of NW_024543060.1, read as the reverse complement.
ACGTGCCTTCTGTGACCTACTCCCTGCGATCAGGCTCCACATCCTAGATTCCGTCATCTCCAACAAAGCCATCAAGTTATAAAGTGATTATGAAGAGCATGCCATACAAATGTCCCGCATTGACCTAACTCTTCCAGAACTGATGCTCTTCCTCCTGATGGCCACATTTCAGTCTATTTGTGACTCCGGCCGAAACCACTTCTTACTTACCTCGTTGCAGCCACCAAGCTTCAAGAAGCGGGTCTCACTAACCCTCTGTGGGAAGAGAGCTCCAGTCTGGAGAAGCTGGGGGAGGAGTCACCATCACATTCAGCAATTTACAAAGCACATTCACAGCTGCAAATTCTAAGCTTGGCTTCCCAGTGTCAGTGTCAAGTAGCTAGCTATGCTCTGTGTCTCAACGCGGTGTCTGACAGTTTTGGACTTAGCACTTCTCAGTTTTCTCCGGTACCGACTATATACATATGGTATTCTCTGAAACACAGAGGAAGACTCCAGCCTCAGCCTGTAAGTTCTCCCGTGAGGATGGGTGGCAAAGCCATGCAAAGACCACTGTTTAAACGCTTGCACATCTCACCAGAATTAGAAAAGTAAGATAATGTGTAGAATGAGCTCACATAAAGAGAACTATAGGATAAAATATGAAAATAAATTTATAAAAATTCCCATAGCCCTGAAACAAGAGGGAAGATTTGGCATAAATGAAAGAGTAGAAACATCAAAACAGGGGTTCCCTTCCCTGCACATGTACCAAGAAAGGTAGGTTAACCAGAACTGTTGCTGAATAAAATCTTTCTGGCTATTTCTAGTGTTTTGCTCTTTGACCATTAAGTAATCGTTGTGCTAGCTGTTAAATATATAGGAATCCCCTGTTCAGATAAAATTGACAAAACCGAAATGTATTCTTTGAAATGGTTTGTTAGATAAACATGCCTCTCTGGGGCTGGAGAGACAGCTTAGCAGTTAGGAACACACAGAGCCCTAGCAAGGGAATATGGGTCCTAACAGCAATGGGCAGCTCACAACTGCCTGTGACTCCAGTTCCAAGGGAATCCAATGCCTCTAGCCTTTGTGGGGCATTTGCACACATACACACCCACACACAGACACAAAATTAAAAATAAAATGAAAAAAATCTAAAAACAAATCTCTGAATAACAATCAGATGGCATTTAAACACACACATACACACACGAAACTGCAATGGGCAAAACAGTAAAATAGGCAAAAAACTAAGATCATATATATATATATATATATATATATATCACTTAGTTTTATTTTTGTTTAGTTTTTTGTTTGTTTTTCATTGCTTGTTTGTTTTTGAGACAAAGTCTCATTATATATTCCAGGTTGTTCTGGAATTTGCTTTGTAAAGTAGAACTCACAGAACAACACCTGCCTCCACCTCTGGCTTGTTCAATTTTAAAGTCTCGCACCACTACACTTGGCAGGGCTATGGATTTGGGGTAACTTGTTTGTGTTTCTATACCCCCAGGATCTAAACAGTAATATAGCAAGCATTTAATAGACATCTTAAAATTAATTTACAGTTATTTTTAGAAAGGCCTTGTAAACTAATGTTTGAGAATCTAAATATGATGGATGTTTCCAGAATTCTAAGCAATACACACACACATAAGCAAAAAGAAACAAACATATGGCTTCATGCATTTGCTTGGACGGTAAGGAACAACACAATTCATCTTATGAGACTTGAGAAGTCTTAATTCTAAATAAATAAAAACATCCTCTCCAAAAGAACAGGGAAAAAATAGTAAATATGAGTGATAAAAACATTTGAAAAATACCAATAAAGACTAAGAGCATATATCTAAAACTCATATTGACAAAGATTTATTCAGAATGCCCAAAGCCAGTTTAACATAAAGGCATATATCAGTATATGCCACTAAATTAAATGATTAGAGAAAAATAATTCAAGCGATTTAATAACAAATATTAGTATGGCCTATAGTTCAATATCTGATTGTGGTAAATACTCTCAAAACCAAGAATATAGAAAGTGCTCACACATTGATTTTAAAATACCATATAGCAAAACTATAGTACAGAGTAACCTGGTTGAAAAGAGGAACCTTTGATTCATCTGCATGCAGACAGAAACAAGAAGGAGACATGGCATAGTCTGGCGATCCCAACAAGTGGATTAAGACAAGAAAACGTGATAAGCTAAGAAAAAGCAATAAAATAAAAATTAATGTATAATGTTATTATAATTATATAGTACATAAGAAATATTGGTTATACAGAGAAAAAACAATTATTCCTAATCAGACTAATAAGCTAATTAGAGACCTGAGTTCCTGAATGGAAGATAAGTTCTCAGCAGCATTTTTCTACACTGAGATGAAAAGATTCCACTCAGAGAAGGAGCAGATGCTGTGAAGTCTCCAGATCTTCCTTGGTGAGTTACAACTCTCACCTTGATTTTTTTTTTATCTTTTAAGTGTTAAGGGGGTGTTTTAAAAGACTTGAAAAATAAGGAAACGTACCCTGTTCGCAGATGTGATAAGACATTGTACAGATGTCAGTTCCCCCCAAGCTGGTCTAGAAAGTCAAGTAATTTCAATCAGATACCAACAGAATTATTTGAGAAGCTTTCCAAATGAATCAAAAACCAGATGGGGAAAAAAATCACAAATTTAAATCCAGGCACACATCTATACTTTTAGGACATGGAGGCAGGGCGATAAGGAGTTGAGGCCCATGTGATCTACATAATAAGGCCTTGTCTTAAAAGAGGGGGGTAATTAAAACAAAAAATATCAATTAGAACAAAGTTATATTACGGCATATATGTATGAAAATACCACACTGAAATCCAACACTTTGTATGCCATCCTAAAAGAGTAAAACTTAATTAAAACATTCCTACTAGATGGGGCTAGAGATGACTCGGTAGTTAAGGTTGCTCTTGCAGAGGACCTGGATTCAGTTCCCAGCACCTACACGGAAACTCACAACTGACTGTACCACCAGTTCCAGGGGATCTGCCCACCTCTCCATCTGTGTACAACAGGCACACAAGTGGTGTGCATACATTCAGGCAAGATGTTCACACACATAAAATAAAATAAATATACGTATATATTCAATATCCTATATTATAGAATGCAATATGGTAGGAAATCAGAGGCATGTAGGTTGGAAAAGAAGCAACTGAAAAAACATAAAATAACAAAATCAGTTTTGAAAAACTGAAGATATTCATAGTATCTGATATTTGATATGCCTCAAAGTAAGCTACAGAGAAAAAAAAAAGATTGTATTCATATGGACCAGGATATACTTTTTGGAAGTAGCAAAGTAAAGAATAGATTCGGTACATGGTGCTAGGAAAACGGGAGAAACCAATGAACAACAATATGACTTTTGTATCACATGCAAACATAAAATGTAATTTTGTTGCCTTAATATGAATATTAAATCTAAAGGTGTCAAAAGGAAAATACATTTATAGTTTAAAGAACCATGATATTGGTAATCATAAAAGCTCAGAGGAATATGACATCAGAGTAAAGAATCACCAATCAAAAAAAAACTAAATAGAATAAAAAATATGAACAAAGGCCTTCAGAAGATATTTGAGACATCTAAGAAAAAACAAAGAATTATAACAAAAAGTATGGTACAGAAGGGACTGGAGATATGGGTTAGCAGTTGAGAGCACTGGCTCCTTTTGCAGGTCCCAGGGTTGGTTACAGGGGTCCCAATATCCCTATGGTTATCTATATCCATCTGTAACTCCAGTTTCAGTGACTCTGACCCCATCTTTTGGCTTTTTCTGGCAACAGGTACATATATGCTTCACATGCACACATACAGGCAAAATACTCATATACATTAAATAAATCTTTTTAAAAAAAAACATATGCTACATAAGAAATCTAGTAGCCAGTGGAGAAAGACTATGAGACGAGGAAACATTGAAGAGATATATAAAGAGAAACTCAACTCTCTTTAATTAGAGAAATGCGTGTTGGAACCGCTTGAGCAAGCCTGGAGAGATTCTGTATCACTCCTCGAAGGAGTGTGATTCACTGTGTGGATCAATACTCTTTCTTTTCTACCTGGCAGGGATATGGATCATAAAATCCGAGTTTGTGTGGTTCAAAGTCTGTAGGAATTTCAGAGCAACCAACGTTTTAAGTGTTCCTTTGCCAGATCACTAAATCAAGGGCTGATGTCACCCAAACACACGAGAATACACATTGCACACACATGCACAAACTATTACACACCCACAGGATTAGCAAGAAAAAGTGCCATATCAGACAATCTGGGTGACGGTGAGTACGTTGGCTGTCTAGGGCTGATGAAACAGCACACGTGAGTGACTTGGAGTCACTGAAACTTTTCACACAGTTCTCAAGCCTAGATATCTAAACTCTGTCTTCAGGACCCCCTCCTCTCTGTAAGGGAGGATCTTTGTGCCTTTCTCCAACCTTCTGCTAGTTGACCAGCAATCTTGGCAATCATTGCTTCTAGATGCCTTGGCCCAATTCCTGACATCTACATGCCCAGCTCCACTCTGCGTGGTCATCTTCACATCCAAAGTTAGTCTCTGCATTAGGAAATCAATCAGTGGCCACACTAGGGGCCTTCCTTTCACTCAGTTACTGCTAAGAAGATTATTTCCAAACCAGTCACATTCTGAAGCATGGGAGGTGAAAAGTTCAGCCCATCATTTCAGAGGGACACAGAGCACTGGCTCATCACTGGTGTGGCTCATGGTTGCTGTGGTGACTCACTCTGCAAGGGAAAGGAAAATGAGGGTCCTGAAGTCTGGCACTGACAGGGGGTCAAGCCCTCAAAGAGGCTGCTTGTGTGCCTGTCCTTGAAGCAAACCTTTCCACACCCAAAAGGATTGATGTAACCTTTTCAAGAGACATTATTTTATAGGAAAATGGAACCTGGCTGCAATTTCTCTCCACTGATTCTAACTATAAACTTTCTAGAGTCTACTGACCACAGGCTAAACACCTCACCTCAGAAACCACAGCCGTGACAACTCACCAGCAACACAAGGCAGGCAAACATTCATTCCAAAGCCATCATTCAAAAATAGTATAGTCCAACATTTCGAAATTTAAAAAATAAACCCTCTATATGTATTGAAAACTGCTAATTTTTAAAAAGATTTCAAAGGTGAAAAGCCAATCTTAATAGAAAGTCATCAAAAGTGAGATAATATAGTCTTTCATTTTCACTCTATTTCATTTACTCATTTGAATGTGTGTGTGTGTGTGTGTGTGTGTGTGTGTAATTGCATTGCTGGCGATGAAACCAACAGCCTGGTGCATGCTGAGCAAATGCTTTACCCCTGAGCTACACAACCCAGCCTGAATATTTGCAATGAGCACACCACAATATCCCATTAGACCTTTTGTGGGTGGGCTGTATTGTCTGAAGACCTGAGATGGTTCACCAGGGAAAGATACTTGCTGCTAAGCTTGATGATCTAAATTCAATCACACGAATACATACATACATACATACATACGTACGTACGTACGTACGTACATACATACACACGTGAAGGCTTCCTCTCTCAGCATCAAATCCGACAAGCCCCTGCCTGCCCACAGTCCCATACACAGTTTTGGGCATCCAGAGAAGTGATACTGCAGGACCATTTCCCATCGACATGTGGACATGGGGAGCTAAGAGTCAACACCCCAACATCACAGAACCAAGATCTGGCTTTCTAGCTTCAGCAGCTATAGCCCCTTCCTATACTCCCCACTGCCTCTCCCCTTAGGTCCCTTGGTGGGTGCCCTCTCCTTCCTGTGCATTTAGTAGGGCTCCCTTTCTTTGAAGTTTCTCCCTCCCCCATGCTTCCCTTCCTGCCTCTGTAAATTTTTCTTTATTTTTTATTTGTTTGTTTGTTATTTGGGACTAGAGATTCCACACAGGACTTCACACACACACTAGGCCCTCTACCATTGCAGTACACACTCGGCCTCTAAAGTCACCTCATCTGAACCTTAGGAATTCTGATATTTCCTTCTAGACTCCCGATATATTTCCTGCAGACAGATTTGGGGGTGGGAGTACCAGCTAACAAAAAAAGATTTAATTATGAAAGCTTGGCCTATACCTTAGGCTTGTCCCACTAGCTGTTATTACTTAAATTACCCCATTTATATTTACATACTATATTAACATACATTTTACCTTCATGGCTTTACCGCTCTTCCATCTTGCACCTCCTGTTTCCTCTCCATGCCCTCTGGCATCTCTCTCTTCTTCTCCCTCCTTTTCTCCTCTGTTTTTCTCTCCTTCCTAGATTTCTCCTCTACGTGAACCTGTCCAACCTTGACTGGAGGTCAGAAAGTCTGTGCTTATTTTTACTCTTTCAAACAAGAAACTCTGACCTAGGGTGTGGCTACTTGGTATTTTGCACCTGAAAATGGCCCATAGAGATGGATCCGCTCTACCTTGACCAAAGGTCAGAGAATCAAAGCCTATTCCTACTCCTTCATTTTAAAATGGGAGGTCTGACGTTGGGAGTGGCTGCCTACGGGGATACTTACTCTAGGGTGTATTCACTGCATATCTTGCCCAAAATATCAAACGTTTCACTCAGGAAATAATGGCTTGATGTCTCAAATACTGAAGCAAGTAACTGTTCTGGCTGTCCTTTGGGTCATGCTAAAGCAATCTTTTGCCTTCCCCTCCCCCTTTTGTAGTGGGGTATAAAAGTGTATGGAAATTAAATACAAGCGAATTCAGTATTCTCTGAATTGCCTTCCCAGTACTATCCCGTGTCTCTATTTCTTTTGCATCTCTGATCCTCCTACCTAATATTTCTAATCCATGCACCCCTACCCTGGAATGTACGAAGCCAGAATCCGTAGTAGCTGGACGACAACAGAAGTCACTCTGAAGTGTGGCTTATGACGCTCCTCCTACTCCTCTCTGCCCGCCAGTCCCGCCTGTCCCTCTCCTGCCCAGCTATTGGCCATTCTGCTTTTTTTTTTTTAGCCCAATCAGGTGCCTTAGGCAGGTGAGGTGAAACAAATGCAACACATCTTTCATATTAAACACACTTTCTTACATTGTCAAACAGATGCTGCATAACACACCTTTACACAGTTAAAGTAATATTCCACAGTTTAAACAAATGTAGCACAACTTTATATAGTTAAAGTAATATTCCACAACAATTTCCCAAATTTCCTATTTGGTGAAAGAGTGGAGGGCAGAGTCTTATAATGGTTAGAATGAGAAGAGAACTTTTTCTTTAATATGAAAAATAAGCCAATTTGTTGCTGCTTTATAATTTAACCTTGCTCTCCATCTGGGAACTCTACTCATTGATAAACTTTAGTGATTTATTTTCTGCTTTGCGTTTCTGATGTGGGATGCCCCTCCATCTGCTGTGATTAAATTTCATTACCATTGGCTAATAATGAAGCTGATTTGGCCTATAGCAGGGTAGAATATAGCCGGGCAGGAAAGTCAAGTTGAATACAGGGAGAAAGAAGCCTGAGTTAGGAAGATGCCAGCAGCTGCCAAAGAGTTAAGTTGTGAGGTGACAAGCCACAGCTGTGTGGCAATACATAGATTAATAGAAATGGGTTAATTTAAGATGTAAAAGCTAGTTAATAATAAACCCGAGCCATTGGCCAAACAGTTTGTAAATAATATCAGGCCTCAGAGTGGTTATTCAGAAACTGGTGGGTAGGAGAAAAACCTCCAGTTGTACTTTTCTTCCTTTCTTTCTTTCTTTTTTTTTTTGTTTGCTTTTCAAGACAGGGTTTCTCTGTGTAACCTTTGTTCCTTGACTGTCTTGGGACTTTCTCTGTAGACTAAGCTGGCCTAGAACTCAGAGATCCACCTGCCTCTACCTCCCAAGTCAGGAACTAAAAGCATGTGTCACCATGCCTGGTGTGATTTATTTTCTAATTCTAAAATCGCTTAAGGGATTAGGAATCTTAACTAAATTGATATTGTATTATGCAAGCACTTGTAATCTTCATAATGGCGAGTGGTTCCTGAACTGTAGATTGTAGTACTAGGATTGAGGTCTTACTTTACTAGAGTAACAAAAAACTAATTACTGGACTGCTATCATGGACTGAGAGTTTATTCTGCTTATCCACAAAACGGGAAGCCCATTACAGACTGCATCACTTGTGCAAATGGTTTTTCTTCACTACCTCAGCATCTTGCCTTCCAGAAGCAACATCTAAGGCTCTGAGAATCAAGTCTCACTTCATGAAGCTTGAGCTCCTGTTCTATTTTTCTGTTGTTCTGGAATGAGTCTCAAAAGCTCTGTGCATAGTGCCAGCTAGTTTGGTACCTCCTTTGGTGACATTTGTGGCAAAGAGCAATAACAGGTCAGTAAACAGAAGACCACATCACTCTTGTGTAAGGAGAGTTACCACCAGAACCAGTTCAGGTGCTGCAGAAAGTGCCCCAGGCCTAAACCCAGCTCTCTTACCAAGGCTTACTCTTCCAGAGACAGCTTGCAGCTAGTTTGAGGCTCCTCCTCTTTCCCAGTATTCTCTCTTCCCCCAAAGTCCTGTCTAGCTATTGGCCAATCAGGTTTTTGTTAACAACGAAAGCAATGCATCTTCACGGAGTACAGCATTATGTCACAGCGCTTAGGCCATGTGATGGCCAGTTCTCTTAGCTGCAGGATGCCGATGTTTGCAGCAGCCTGACTTAATGGTCAGCGTATGGAACCAATGTTAATTGCCTTCTTTTTCTCGAAGGAACACTCTTTTGTACCCCCAATGGTTTGACAAACCAATGCCTGGGCTAAAGGTACATCTCAGCAGGACAGCAGGGCTAAGCTCAATCATCAACGTGTGCATTTATGTGCATGCACACACAGAGACACAAAGAGACACACGCACACACACACATATGCACTCATGCACACACCCTCACACAGTCACCTCATGCCTCGCAAGTTATCCAGTAGGCACTAGGCACTGACTGCTTCTCTTTCTGCACTCAGCCCTCCAGGTGACCGAACTAGTGCAGGTCAAAGCTGGGCTGCTGAAGGTATAGATGCAGCTGAGCTGTCGTCTCCGAAGTGACCAATACAAGTCTTGCATGTATGGCTCATTAGAAACACTAGGACAGTAGCAGGAGGAGCTTTACCTTTTTATTTCTCTTAGCTTGGCTTTTCTGCTTGTCTTACACTATCCCATTCACTTCACCTCATTACAGGGACTTGGACTCATAGTTGCTTTTCCAGTGTATGATTTCGAACATGCTTAATGGAGTGACCTTCCAACTGTGTGAAATTATAACTGAAGCCCTTATTCAGTCCATGGTTCTCTACTCTAGTTTCTATAATATACATCAAAGCATATACATACACACACAAACACACACACACATGCACGCACGTACACCACAAACACACACACACACACACCTTCTGCTTTCAAACTATTTCTCTCCATAAGTCCTCAAAACCACACAAAACAAGAGTTCAGGAATTTAAAACATTGGCACAATAGGACAAAGAGATGCAGAAGAGAGAAAACAGTGGAGAGACTTCCAGAACATAGAAAGTGGACAGAGCAGAAGCTGTGGCAAGGCCGAATGGGCTTTGCACTGCAGGGCACGCAAGCGGATCCTGCAGAGGCCGGGAATGCAGCTTCTCCCAGGAAAGACAAAAATGCAGAGACTGAGTGAGTCATTCTGGAGTAGAGTTCCATGAAGAGCACAGCTTGGGGGACTAGAAGAAAAGACAGCTGACCAAATCGCCAGAAGCGTCATAGAAGCTTTCAACTTAAAAGAAGACCCACGTTGAGAGGAAAATCAAAGCAAAGGAATTAAGTGAAACGGATAGTAGAGGAATGGAGGGGGGTTATAAAACTCCTGGGAAGCTAATACAGGAATAGCAATCATGAAAAAGGTAAAGGCTATGAACAGTGAAACACTGGGAAGTAAGCACGGCAGACACTCACTGTCTACCTCCTCTCCACAATCCCCTGACAATAGCAGTGCCTCAGGGAGAGCAGTAACAAGCATATCTAAGGAGGAGCATTCCTGATTCCCTTGTGAATCGAGTGGGCTTCTGGGAAAGTTCTTCATGGTGCTGGCAAGACTTCCTCATGGTTCTTCAACTTGATGCCGTTTCAAGCCTGGACACACCCCAACAAGAGATCCTTGATAGCTTTTAGTTACTAGCCGTGCCAAACGCTGAGACACTGGCCACATCTTAAGTTTGGGTCCCCCAACAGCCCACCTAAGTTGCAATTTTCCCCCAAAGTACTTAGTTTTCCAAAGTATTTTAACATCACTTTGGACGTCCCAAGCAGCAAGGGTCCGCTCGTGAACTGGATATTGAAACCTGAATTTGAAGTGACTTGGCAATCATCAAGGAGCCCAAAGTCATCTGGAAATTATTAAGCCGGGAGGAGCCATTTCCTTACATAAAAAGGATGACTGTAAATTGCAGTGTGGCCGTCACCCACATTCTCCTACCAGACCTCGGTCTACACTTCAAGAGCATCAGCTACTTGGCAAGTTGTGACTTTCAGGTCCGACAAGCATTTGCCAAGTCTAAAAATGTTTGCACACTGGCTTAAAAACAGACAGTTGTCTAAACTTTATCCTTTGAATAAAATACCTAAAAATGCACTTCCCTGTTTTCATCCACTATAAAAAGTGTCTCTTTGCTAAAACAGCTCAGCTTTAGAGGGGCATTGTAAAGCGTCCTTCTTGGAAAAGAACTGGCAATTGTCTTTTCCAAACTGAATACAGCATCTATTAGCAGGATGACTGCCTCAAACACACACACACACACACACACACACACACACACACACACACAGTAATTCAAAGGAAGAAAAATGCATATAAAAAGAAAAATAGCTGAGACAGACGTGTAAATGCCTTACAAAGACACTAAAAATAATTCATTTGGAAAAAACTTGATACATGAATCTATATTCCCACTTCATCATACTTGATGCCAATGAAAAGGAAGGAACACTGAGTATAAGAACATGTGAACGCAGTTCCAGAGAGATAAATGTGGAATTCACTTCCTTCAATGTTAAACATCTCCCTTAGGTCAACTAGCCTTACATTTTTCTTATAAATCTATTAATGGGCGTTACAGATCATTTTTTAATTTTTTTTCAGATTTATTTACTTTTATTTGATGATTATAGATGTTTTGGCTGCTTGTGTGTCTATATTACCAAATGAGGCTAGCAAAGGGCATGAGATCACTTAGAACTGGAGTTACTTGTGATTATGAGCCACCGTGGATGGGGAATCAAATCCTAGTCTTCCGGAAGAGCAACCGGTGCTCTTAACTGCTGGGCCATCTCTCCAACATTGTTATGAATCATCTTAATTCTCAACCTCACTGGATTTAAATCACCATGAAAGCACATATCTGATGTGTCCAGAAAGGTTAAAGAAAGAAGACACACCCCTCAGTGTAGGCAGTGCCATCCCATGGGGTCCCAGACTCTGTACAAGGAGAAAGTGAGCTGAGTACCACCATTCATCTTCCCCTTGCTTCCTTGTAGAAGAAGTCAGTTATCTCACATTCATGCGCCATGCTTCCTCCACCAGGACAGACTGTACAGGAAAGGAGAAGTTCCTTCAACTGCTTTTGTCAGGTATACTCCAACAGTAGCAAGAGTAGCTAATGCAACAAGAATGAACTAGTAGGTCACCAGTCAAACTGAAGCTGGGTGTGTAGGAAGGAGAAGATGTCAAAAGCAACATCCTTAAACAAGATGACTGCTCTCCAGGTGTTTGTCTTTTCTGACTTCAAGCCCTTAAGGATCAATGGATATTTTTATTGCATCTGCAGGATGGCCAGGCAGTGATGGCATATGCCTTTTATCCCAGAACTCGGGAGGCAGAGATAGGCAGATCTCTGTGAGTTTGAGGCCAGCCCTGTCTACAGAGTGAGTTCCAGGATGACCAAGGCTACAGAGAAACACTATCTTGGAAAACAAAACAAAAAAAAAGAGGGAAAGAAAGACAAAAAGGAAAGAGAAAAAGGAAGAAAGGAAGGAAAAGAAAAAAGAGAGAGAGAGAGAGAGAGAGAGAGAGAGAGAAAGAAGAAAGACTGCTGAGGAAATGTTAGTAGATAAAATGTTTGCTTTGAGGACTGGAATGTATATCCCCAGAACCCACATCAAAGTCAGGCAGGCATGACAGCAAGCTGAAATCCCAGCATTTGGAACACAGGTCATGGGGCATGCTGGCTAGCTGACTAGCCTGAATGGGTGGGTTCCACCTCACACTGGAGCAAGATAGAGGAAGACACTCAACACCAACTTAGCACCTCTGCAAGTATTTATGAACATGTGCATACACACACATGCAAGCAGACATACACAATACACACACACACACACACACACACACACACACACACACACACACGGAGCATTCCAGAACAGCCAGAGACCAGTCTGGAGAAAAAGAAGAGGAGGAGAAGGAAATGTACATTTGGTTTGTTGATGAAGGCTCGGTGCCCACATGGTGGCACTATTTGTGGAGGTCCTGGGAACTTCAGGGCCTTGGCTGGAAGAAGTGTGTGTGTGTGTGTGTGTGTGTGTGTGTGTCGTGGGGGGGGGGTCCTTGAGGTGTATATCTTATAGGTCCCCCCTTGGTGTCCCCCATGTGAGATGCTTTAGAGGTTCCCCCTTTGGGTCCACCATGTGAGCTTCTACATGTTCTGCTACATGCCTCACACCATGATGTTCCAACTCACCGCAGGCCCAGACACAGCAGAGCCAAGGATAACCTTGAACTTCTGATTCCCACTGCTTCCACCTCCCAGCTCTTAGAATCACAGGTACACAGCCCTCACTGAGCCCAGCTTGTATAGCTCTGGGGAACCAATCTAGGGATTCCTGTGAGCTAAGCAAGCATTCTACCAAACAACTCCATCTTCATTCCCACAACTGAAGCTTCCCCTCCCCCACTTTTAAATTTAGTTCAGTTGTGAAATAAGAAAACTTAGCAAGAGAGCTTCACATACAGAAGGAGCTAATAACTGGGCAGGAGGTATGCATGTCAACATAGCAGTTACAGCCACCAAAGATGCCACACCGCAGGTGGGCAAGCAGAGAGGGAAAACAGAAACCAACCAGCTCAGCCAATGATAGCCTCGAACTTTTCTAGTGGGCAAAACTAAGGTCAAATACTGCTTCTACCAACAGTTCTGCCAGTATAAGCTATGTGGTTTTGGAAAGAAACTCAACATCTCTGAACTTCACCCTCCTCATTGATTTAAAAAGAAGTTATAATGATAGCAAGCACCCTTTAATTGATGTGACAGTCAGGAAGAATAGCAAAGGACGAGGTGAGAGAAAGTCAATGTGTACCCATACAGACTTGGGTGAGCATCTTCATTCAGACTTCCTTTGCCCTTCATCTCTGAACAGAGCTCCTTTGAAAGCTTCCATGCTTAGATGTACGTAGTCATTCAGAACAATTCCTCTAAAAATGTATGTAAAGTGTAGTGCTACAAAAATATAGGGGGTCCTAGAGTCTGTGTTGGAGCAGGAGGGAGAAAATTTGCTGTTCTCAAATGGCCCGTTGCTTTGTTCCTTCCCTCATCAAAGGACATCTTGAGATACGGCCCAAGGAAGCATGGAGTTTGCCATCTTTCTGTCCCTACTTCCCATTTTCTGGGATTACAGGTATGCATCACCAAATCAAGCTATCTGGACATAGCAAAGGTATTTTCTGCACCTCTGGGTGGTGGTTTGAATGGGAATGGTCACCATAGGCCAATAGATTTGAATACTTGGTCCACAGTAGGGGAAACTCTTTGGTAGGACAGGTACCCTTGTTGGAGGAGGTGTGTCACTGGCAGTGAGCTTTCACTTTTCAAAAGTCCTCAACTCTCACTTCTTCCGATTGGTGGATAAGGATGTACGCTCTCAGCTGCCGCCCTAGCGCCACGCTTGCCTGCCTGCCGGCTGCCATGCCTCCCACCATGGACTCCCCCTCAGAACTATAAGCCTCAATAAACTATGCATTAGCCATGATGTCTGATCACAGCAACAGAAAAGTTACTAAGATAGCAATCACACTATCTGGAACCAGTGAGCGCTTTGACATAAAGAGACTCCCACAGTTTCACGATGACGCCCTGTCCACAGCAGAGGAATCAGCTGCGACGGCTCACCTCCACCCTTCAATTTTTTTCGTGTGGCTTCCTTACTGTATTTGTTTCTTCAGGGGCATGTTTAGAATTGATTGAGCAGAGTCAATTTCTCATGGTTTGAACTTGCTTTTTAATAACCGTGCCTAGAACTTGCTCAATCTTGAGCTGAAAAGAAAAAAAAAAAAAACTAAATCCTAACATGACAAAATTAACTTTTCGTGTTGAGTGAAGCTGAGCCAGGAAAAGTCAGTTACATCAGAGGCTAAAGAGATTTCAAGTATTAAACATTAAAGGACATGCACTCTTTAATCTGTTTGCTTGCCCAGGAAATACTTAGTGCACTATTCCGAGCTTGAAAGCGAAATGAGTCCTTACTCATAAGACACTAAGGTTCTGGTGGGATTACCAGACAAAACAGATAAAGTATAAAAACAAGTAACGGTGAGTGTCATGAACACAGAGCCTTCACTATCATCTACATTCATGTGCATAGCTCACACACACACACACACACACACACACACATTATTAAAAGGTGTCCTACATGACATGGAAAGTCAAAATTACTAACTACTTTAATCTTTAGTTATTCACTCTTCTCGACAAAACCATCACTAATCACTTAAGTCAATTCATTCTGGTGTAGTTCAGACTCATGACCCCTTTCCATCCTAGAGGGTTTTACGCTTCTTTATGTATACACCTAAATAAAATAAATATAAAAATCAAACACTTACTGATAATAAAGCATACATAAATTTATTTTAATACATTTTCTTTTATGTACATGGAATCAATCATTTGTTACAGAAAACTAATTCACATACTAAGAAGTTGATGTACTTTTTTATATAAAGAATTAAATGTGAGAAGGATAGTTGATATTGCAGGATAGTTGATATTTTTATTTTAGAATTATCACTGCTGTAAGTGCTGTTTCACATAAATATGTAGGGCAAAATAGCAGAAGCATGCATTGGGCTGGCTCAGGAATTCTTAGAAATTCTATTCTAATCACAAGCCAAAGTTCATTTAATGATTTCTGTTATTGTTCTTTTATGAAATTCAAGTCAGCCATCCAAACTGCAATTGTTGAAATCAAGCATCCCATCACAATAAAATTCAAGGCTATATTAATTTGATACTTAACATGCTGAGAAATGATGGTGGGA
This sequence comes from Microtus oregoni, assembly GCF_018167655.1. Lineage (NCBI taxonomy): Eukaryota > Metazoa > Chordata > Mammalia > Rodentia > Cricetidae > Microtus > Microtus oregoni. The sequence goes on along the minus strand of NW_024543060.1, from coordinate 35,390,308 downwards.
AGCTATTAAAAATCTTTTCTTTTCCATAACTGTCGTGTTTCTGTCCAAACAAAAGACTTCATATGTACAGTAAGAACATTTCATAACGCGTCCTAGTCTCTAAGGTAAGCGGAGGTGTTCCTGCCAGCACCCATTAACATTGCATGCTCTGATGGCAATCAAATTATCTCACCGTGGCCAAGAACCTCTTCCAAATTGTCCCCACTCATCCTACACAGGGCTTTTCTAAGATCTATCCTGCATGCCCTTCCATCCCTATGATACTTGAAGATGGACATAATGTCCTGGCACTGCGTACCATCATCAAGAGACACCTGAGCCCTGGGCTGAACACACTGTGCCCAGGGCTGAGCAGCAGTCTGCTAGTATGCTATGTGTGCTGCTGTATTAACCCTTGGAAAGGCTCCTGGCTTGGGCTGCTGTGATTCATCTCTAGGTTTCCTACTAGCCTCATCTCTTTAGCAAAGGAGCTGATTGGCTAAGCCATTCTGGTTCAGTGTTGCACAGATACGACAGCTATTATCCTTGTGAAGCTTTCAGCACATCAAACAGGTTTTTAAAGAAACACACCCAATAATTACCTTCGGAAACTAAAGAGCAAGCACAGCTATGCGTAATTTATCACTTCTTTGGGCCCCGACACACTCTTGATAGGTAACAGGCTTAAGATCTAAAAGCAACAATTAAATAAGCCAGCCTTCTGGCTGGACATACACACATATTCATTCATCAAGGATTTGAGATCTGTCTGTCCAGAACTTGTAGGGCAAGACAACACTATATCTCAAGTCTGAACAAGCACTTGGTATCCAGGGTAAGAGGGAATGCAAGGAGTACCAAAGCTGATTGGGTCAGTACACACCCTCCTTGTCACACACACACACACACACACACACACACACACTGGAAAGGACTCGAGGACATCTATGCTCTACCAGTTTCTGAAGAAACACCGCCATCTGTGACTCAGGTTAGCCTTGGTGACTCACTGAAATGAGGCAACCCTCCTGGTCTTAACCTCGCCTTCCTCTCTCGTGAAAACCCAAGTAGTCATCTGTTACCTAGACGGGGAAGACACCCAATGCTCTGAGAAGAAGCACAAGAGCCATCACTCATCTGCTCATGGAGGGGGAAAGGCCAACACTCATTTCTAACTTTAGCCAAAGTATCTGAGTTCTGCTCGGGATAGCGAATTCACCTCAAGCTGTTACACGTCCCCTTTGACTCAGGGGTCCGAGTCTGGGGCTGATCATGGACGTTGATGCACTGCAGGAATAAGCGGTCCTCTCCAGGACTTGATGAACACATCCATGTCTAGTTTTCAGTCACCAGTAGACGATTCCAGTACAAAAGTGCTGGTTCCCTCCCAGTTCCTCAGGAAGCTCCTTCAGCCTGTTGTTCGGCCTTCCTGAAATCAGGCTATTCTGGTTCCTATTCCTGAGAATCTGTTCCGTCCCAAAGGATTTTAGGAATTCCCTGACCTCTCGGCACCTCTTCCTTTCCTAGGAGCCTTTTTGTTTAATTTGTCAAACAGATACTTTGCTCAAGAAAGGGTGAAATGTCATATAACAAAGGAGGGGGAAATGTCATTAGGACACTTCTTGGCTATCCAAACCCACGAGAAATCGATGCAGTTTGGAGTGCTAACAAGCCACTTACAGAAGAGGTGGGACACAGGGGACCCTTATAGATGGGAACTTCCTTGAGTGAGAAACACAGGCTATCTTGACTGATGCGCTGCAGATTTAGTACCCTGAGCTCCAACAGGTGTGCACTCCACCTACGGGTTTCTCGGTATAGAAGACATTTTCTCAGTAAGAACACACTGCTATCAATCACTCCTTGAGCTTACGTTGTATGCGTAGTTCATGTGTTTGAAAGCTACCACATCCCAGCCCAGTAGACAAGTGTGTTAGTGTCTCAAAGGCTGCCCTGTCCGACTCCGTAGGCCTACTTGGGCTGTCCCTCAAGCGGCCTTTAGAGTAGTGATCCAGCGGTGCTGTCAATCACCCGACAGTGATGTTGTAGTCTTCACCAAAGGCCTGCAGCAGAGTCTGTACTACTCTCCACTGGGAGAAGAAACGAGTTGTGATCCTCAAAATGCTGCATTTTAAATCTGTTGAGCTCTAGCTGTAAGATTTTGCCTGTACTGAGCAAGCACTGCCAGGCACCACACCAAATACTCAAGGGAGGATACTTTGGTGCCCTCAGCTCCTTATCTCTGACGGAAAAGCAAACGCTGCTGTAACAGACAGTAAGAAAATGGATGATCTCTCTGAAAGACAGGAAGTGGCAGAAGCAAAGGTCTAAGTTCAGAAGGAACTTCACATAAGGGCGATTTAACCTAAGTATGAAAAAACAAAGAATTCCTAACTTATGGAGTGGTCCATACCTGCCATCATGGAGGGAGGAAAAGTGTACGGTAGGCATAGGGAAGAAACTGTACAGTGGGCATAGGCATAGGGAGGCACAAGCAGTTCTTATGGAGAACGTCGCTCTTCAGTCAACATCTCATTAAACTGCACAAATACCATGGACTTGATAGGAGAAAATGACACAGTTATGAAGAAAAGGACCAAAAAATTAATAATAATAAGATAAATAAATGGGATCAGGTTGCAAAGAACAATGAGTGACATGTTAAGGATTATGGACTTCAAAAGTTTCATTAAAAAACACAAAAATGAAAATAAATAATGTTCATATGACTTCTCAGAAAATAAGGAACTGGCAAGATCAGGCTTATGCTTGGAGAAAGCTTCTATAGAAAGCCGCTATTAGGACCGCCTAGATGACTTTCTATGCTTTTTAATGTGTGTCTATGTGTGTGTCCATGTGTATGCATGTGTGAATGTCTATGTATGTGTTGGTGTGTATGTGTGAGTGTATGTGTGTGACATGTCCATTGTCACAAGGAGTCCACAGAGGCCAGAAGAGGGCATCAGATCCCCTAGCACTAGAGTTACAGGTGATTGCAGTCCAGGACCTAAACTCAAGTCCTCTGCAAGAGCAAAGACAAATGGAGAGCTGTGGTTCAGTGGTTTTCATAACAGCTATACAGACCAAAAAGTGGAGATGATTCCACCCCACCATGGGCAGATTATATTTGTTGAGCATGAAAAGGAAATAACATAAGGCATGGAAGTGGGGTAGAGCTAGCACCCCATTGGTTACACCTGATATTTGTCTTATTTGACCATGACTTGAACAGTAGGATGCTTGCGATTGACTGCGACATTTTTAAAAATTTGTTAAAGACATTTTTTTTTTTTTGGTTTTTCGAGACAGGGTTTCTCTGTAGCTTTGGTGCCTGTCCTAGAACTAGCTCTTGTAGACCAGGCTAGCCTCGAACTCACAGAGATCCGCCTGCCTCTGCCTCCCGAGTGCTGGGATTAAAGGCGTGCGCCACCACCGCCCGGCTTGTTAAAGACATTTTTAACATTTGTTAAAAGTATAGGTTACCCTCTTTGTATATCACACTAACTTCACCATACCAAGAAACTTTATAATTCAACTTGACAAATGAAATTATACGCATTGCTACAATGTGGCGGTGCACATCTTTAATCCCAGAACTCGGAAGGCAGAGGTAGGCAGATCTCTGAGTTCAAGGCCAGCCTGGTCTACAGAGTGAGTTCCAGAACACAGAGAAACCATGTCTCAAAAAAAAAAAAAAAAAAGAAAGAAAGAAAGAAAGAAAGAAAGAAAAAAGAAAAAACAAGAAAGAAAATTACACCTGTTAACAAACACGCTTCTCTGAATTTAGAAACAGTTTCAAATGGATATTTGTCACACTATCTGCGTTTGAAAAGTACCAGTACACATTCACGAGACTTTCATTTGACCTGAAGACAGCACTGGTGTGTAGAGAGCATTCCATATCTTACAGACCTCAGGTGGGCAGTCATGGTTAGGAAGGGTACAGTTCAGAGAGAAAGAGGGGTAGAACTTCAACTCTACCAATAGCAGACCTGGAAAGTACAATTTTAAACCCAAGGCATTCTTTAAATTCTTAAAATTCTTTAGCTAGAGGCAAACAGAATAAGTAAGAGGACAGCGAGAGAATGTCTTTGAAGGGTGAGAGACCAATAGGAAGCAAAGAAGGATCCGATCCGGGACTCTTATTCTGGTGCTGGACTTGGCAGTGTACCCGAGCTGGCACCCTTCGATCCCTTCACAGAATGATAGTGATACCAAAGGACCCAGACCCCGAGATAAGAGGAAGGACAGGTGAGCAAGGAGGTAGTGAGTCAAGCGGGCCTGATCTGTGCCAGCTATCCACACAGCAGCGTTCAACCCTCATGCCTGGAGGGCAACATGAACTCACTAGACTAGAAAGAAACCAGAGACCAAGCGAGGCGAGGAAGAGCATTTCGGGTCTTCAATCTCATCGGTCTTCTATCTGCTTAAGTTAAGGGTTTGTCCCTAAGCAGACAGAGGCAGCTATTAGGTACAGGAAATTAAAAGGTACAGCAGAAGCACACTAAAATTAGTGAGCCCATCTAGGCTGTGTTTTCTTCCACTTCACCACCTACCTACTCCGTGACCTTGCCCGGAGAGTGTTGGCTGCAAACCATTGCCTAACTCAGTTTTAACCAATGTTTAATCATAAACTAGCCCTGCTACATTATAAATATTCCAAACAACGTTTCCGCTTAGACGATTCATCCGACATCATTCTGTGGCGTTATCTTAAAGGGCACCACCTGCATTTATTTCCATTGCAAAATTACTCCCCGAGTAGACAAACCTCTTTAGTATTCTCATTCTTCCTAAGAATCTCAATATAACTTAACATGAAGGAGAGGCGAGATCAACAGAATGACAATAGCCCTCACATTCTGCTTGCTCCATAGCTGCCCCCCCCCCACCCCAATGAATTTGAATAGCTTTAACTTTGATTGTAAGAATGACCCATTAGGTATTTGTCATCACAGAGAGAAAATGGAAGTGGAGAGTGCACATTGACGTGGAGCCCAGGCACCATTTAAAGTTTGACCAGGCTCTTGGACTTTCTTGACCTTGGGAGGGTCAACACTGCAGCTGACAAGGTAGGGTAGGGAGCCCAGTGAAAAAAAGAAGCAGCTAGGCTCAGTCCCCAGCTCCAGCACAGCAGAAAGTATAGTTACATAGAAAACTCTAGGTGAAGATAGAATTGCAGGCTATGTTCTGTGCAATGTCACATGTCATAACACATTACATACAATGTATACATAAGATGCATGAATTGGAAGCTTATGTAGAAAAAAATCAACAGAAAGAGCAACATAGAGCAAGTATATTAACACCAGGGAACTTGATGTCAGTATCCAATTTGTGTTCCAAAATGACAGAGAAACACTTGATTTTTGAACTAAGGGTCCTTGAAAGCAATAGGTTGTGATGATCAGAGTTAGACATTCTATTTGGCAACAGAATATTTTAAATACAAGTTTAATCATAAAGAAAACACTAACAAGATAACCAGCTGGCAACACTTCAAATGCACAGCGAACTCCTAAGGAATAGTTGACAAACATTTTTAGTAGAGGCCAGGTAGAGGTGGCCCATGCCTTTCATCCCAGCACTCAGGAGGCAGAGTCAGGCAGATCTCTTGCCTGCTCTACCAAGCAAGTTCCAGGACAGCCAGGGCTACACAGAGACACCCTGTCTCAGAAAACAAACAAAAACTTAAGTAGGACTATGCGGACAGGTATGATAGTGCATGCCTTTAGTCCCAGCACTCTGGAGCCAGAATAGGTGATCCCCATAAATTTAAAGCCAGCCTGATCTACATAGCAAGTTCCAGGCCATCTATAAAAAAAGAAATATATAAATACAAAAATTATTCAAATTTCCTCAACAAACACTGAACAGTAGCCCAACTGGTGTGTGAGGGGAAAGCATTTAATTTTAATTTCTCTCACTGTATTAAAGGGATCTGAGAGGAGCTTTAGAAACACTGCACTCTTCGTGAAGAAGGAATGTACCAAGTTGCCAAATTACTGCTGCTAAGCCTTCCCGTAGACTGGGATAGAAGGGAAGATGAGTGAGCACACTTGCCAGGAGTTCACAGAATGAAATTTTTTTACAGAATTGTAAGCATGCTTAGATAAGCAAATAGTAGCGACTTTCCTAAAATCTAGAAACCAACCACTGGTGGGAAATGATCTATATCCACAGTTCCACAAAGAAGCATAAGTCTTGCAAACCTAGAAGTTGAATGACCAAAACCTGCCAATCAACCAGGAGTCCTGTACGAATGAAAAACCCCCCAAATCCCTTCCATTCCCCCTTCCCCCGTCCTCCACACTCAAATGAAAAGGAGAAGGGTGAGTTTAACTTGCTTTCTGAAATTCTACAGAGCAAACCCCATTAGTGGAAAATTCCAGGTGAAGCCTTGACTTTTCCAGGTTTGTGAAGGAGCAACGTTATTTCTCTTCACGACATTGCTGGGATTTTTCCACTCTCGTTTCCATTCTGAATGCAGTGTTTATAACTTCTCCCGCCTCCCATGCCCTCCCTCCCAACTTTCTAAGTCACCTTGAGACAACTCAAAGTCTCAGCCCATAAAGGCACCAAAAGCCAGCTTCTGAGACATCCCTACCATCCAGAAAGCAGTGCCACTCACGTCTCATGTCCTTTCACTGAAAAGTAAAAATGTAACATCACTTAACATTTATTATTTTTATTTTTCCCAAATAAATACATAAATACATGTTTTTTTAATGGGCCTGTGTGCGCACGTAAGCACGGGTGAGTGTGTTTGGAAACTAAAAGTCAATGTCAGGTTTTTTTCCTCAGTCTCTTCTTGGTCTTTTTTGTTTGTTTGTTTGTTTTTGTTTTAATATGCAGTGTCTCTTGCTGAAGCTAGAACTCACCACTTTGGCTAGGCTAGATGACCAGATAGTCAGCAAGTCGCATGGATCCTTCTCTCTCTACGGCCTTGTCTGTCCTGGGGTTGCAGTAATTTCTTACATGAGTGCTGGGGATCAAAACTCAGGTTCTCAAGCTAGTGAGATTTAGTGGGCCATCTCCCCAGCCCTACATATGTTTCTTTAAAGAAAATAAAATTATATTTGTATACGTATATACATATATATATATGTGTGTGTGTGTGTGTGTGTGTGTGTGTGTGGTTTCTCTGACATTCTTCCTGCTATCCTTCCTTTTCCCAGGGACTCTTTAAGTTTAATTTGAATATTTAAATATGTTATTGAGGGACTTGGGTGTGATTTAGGAGTAGAGTTCTTCATAAGCATGCCCAAGGCCTGGATTAAATCCCTAGCGATTGGATAAAGTAGCATGTGGCACCAATAATTCCAAAATGACTTCAATGCTGGTGTAGGAAACATTTTTATAACATGAAGGAAGTCACTGAGATTCCCACATTTGGAAGGAGTCTTTTGACCCATCCGAAAAAACATCTCAGTCTGGAGAGTCATAACAGTGCTAGAGCACAGGAGTGGGAGGAGTTAAATCACAAACATACATATGCGCACCCCCCTCCCCAACTTGTCAACCCCAGAATAAATAGCCTAGTCCGAAGGCAACATAGGGGCTGTCTCTTCTTCACAGGAGTGAAGGGAACGGAAGACCTTATCTGTGAGGCACAGCTGGAATAGCAAGACATCTGTAAAAGCCTAGGATGGTTTAGCTTTTTAACTCCAGAGCGGATGAAGGGTAGACTCACCCTTACACTGAATACACTGTCTACCCAGGTGCCTGTCAGGTATCAACATCGCAAAGAAATACACCCAAGGACCCCGGCCTAGCTCTGCGTAGCTTTCTGGGAAATGCTTTCACGGAGACGTCCGAGGAAACGGGTCCTGAACTGGTCCTCTGGGATGCACGGTACCAAAACCTAGTGGGCAAGCGCTGGGAGATTCGCAAGAAAGTTCGAGGAAGGATAGGCATTGGGGTGTTGGAAAGAGAGAAATTGCACGGTGTCCCAAATTACCTCTTCTTTACTCAGCTAGGTTCACCGGACATAAGCTCAGATTGCCTGGGAACCCGGCCACTAAAAGACTCCAGACTCATCTGCAAAGAGCTGTAAAAGACACTCACCTCTACCCATCTCTGAGCCTCTGCAAATGCAGCCGAGCAATCGGCCTCGGCGTCCTCCATCCCTTCCATCACTAGAGCAGGAGAGGGGAGAAAGTAGCTAAGTGGATGCACTCCGGGACCCAGAAGCGTTCCCCTCCCTTTGTTGCGACGTGCAGTTTAAGTTCAGGAACCTAGCAGAACTTGCAGGTATTGCTTTCTCAAAAGTCCTGAAATCGGATCAAACTCAGCGAGACTGGGGCAGGAGAGAGGAGGTAAAGAAGCTGACGGGAAGCGGTGCACAGAGAGAGCCTGGACTCCTGGGAACTTCAAAAGTCGTAAGCTCGGGCGCCGCCCTCAGCAGTGGCCCCGCCCCAGCCCACCCCCTACGTTCCGGTCCTCGCCCGGGTCCTTGCTGCCAGGACTTTGGTCACACATCTGGGCGGGGAGATGCTCCCCAGCCCGCATCCTTCCCGCCTCTGCCAGCCTTCCCTGTCCCAGGCTCTCGGGAGGCGGTGCCCCTACAGCCTGCGGCCTGACATACCAGGAATAGCTGCACACAATTGCACCTTTCCGGGCCAAGAAACTTCCCCCGAGGGACGCGGAGCCGCCTGGCCTGGCTGCCACTGCCCTCCGGCTCCACAGAGCCCGCTGACCCGTCCCAGACGCTCCGCAGTCCCCGCGATCCCCCAGGCTTCCGGCCGCAGGTGAGGGGTATGGCTTGGGTCCGTGCGGCCGATCCCCTAGCCGGGGATGGCTCCGCTCCGCCCAGATTGCAGGTGGGTCGGGAGGAAGAGACCTGCCTCTTCAGTTGTCCCCTCCGGCCACAAGAGGTTCAGTGAACCGAAAGAACTTGGCTTTTCACCCACCTCGACACACACACACACACACACACACACACACACACACACACACACACACATGCTGGACATTCTGGACATTGGACCGCCTTCTCCCGGAGTTAGTCAAAACTCTGACCCCTCGTGGTGTGTCAGCGGTGACCGGTTATACAGTATGAGCAGAGGGCCTGAGTAGGTGCGGTGTGCAGGGACAGATCTGCTAGGTGCCCAGGTGGTCCAATGCCCTGGGGCCTCGCCCCCGCCTTCGGAAACCCCAACCAGGCTACCTAGGACTTCACCTTGGTAAAATGATAAAAATTGGCCCTTCTTTTCTGGAAGAGAAGCGACTTTTCATTCTTATGTTCCCGATTGGCTGTTTATTTGGAGGGTGGGGGCTAAAGAAAGGCTTAACACACGGCAGAGAACCTAGTCTAAGGAAACAGCCTTGCTTCTTCTGTACTTCATGATCGCTAGCAGCTGGCCTATCTTGATCATTTTCTCTACTGCATACAGACAGTTTTAAAATCAGATACATTTCAGCCCTAAATATTCCACGATCCAGTTCGTCTTTAAAGGACATTCTCCTGCATTGTCAGAATACCATTGCACATATAACTAAATAAAGCCAATAAAATTGCTAATTCATAACCAACCCAGGCTCGGGTTTCCCTATCGGATCCCAAAACAGCTTTTGTGGCTGGACTTACCTAGACCAAGAGGCAATCAGTGAATCTACATTCCATCTGATTGCAGAATTTTTACCCTAGAAGGGCCTCCTTCTCCCCCTTCTTCCTTTTTTGGAATGGCATTGTGCGTTGAAAAAAGCAGGCTGCCTTCTGGATTTGTCTTATGGCTTTTTTGTGGTGTTCTCAACATATTTCTTTCTCAGTATTTCCTGCCTCTTGGAAGTTAGATCTAAAGACTGGATTGAAACTCATTTGCTCTTATGAATGAAGACCATCTGGAACAGGGTGACGGTTTCTGTTTATTCCGCAGGTTTATTTTGGTTCAATCTTTTTTTTTTTTTTTTTTTTATGTATTGGCACCCGCTGTAATCAGTGGGTCTGTTTAGAAGAGCTGGCTGACAAGCTTCGGGGATGCAATTGTTCCTGCTGTGGTGGGAAACCATTGACCAGACCATCTCTGTGTGCCGCCTACACCCTTATTAAGCCAAACCCAAGAAGAGGGTGGAATGATTGAAGAAAACAAGAAGACATTTCTCTGCTTTTCTCAAGCCCAGAACTTCTCTGTATTTAGTAAACATGGCAATAAATACTCAATACGATGCTAGACGCTTTCATTTAAGGGAACAAAAGGGTTTGTTGTTTTGAGACAAGCCCTCGCTAGGAAGTCTAGAATGGGCTCAAACTCGAGATGCAGAAGAATCAGACACACAGAATGGGAGAGAGGTAAAAGCCATGTGGTAGAATGTAGATTAATAAAAATAAATGGGTTAATTTAAGTTAGCAGAACTAGTAGGAAAAGCCTAAGCTAAGGCCAAGCTTTCATAATAAGTCTTCATGCTGTTATTTGGGAGCTGACAGCCCAGAGATAAATTCGCTTACTGGCCACACTGGCCACAGTCTTTCTGGAAACTCACTTAACAATAAATATCAAATGTTGCTAAAATGTGCATGGTCTATTCCAGAGTTCTATTCCTGGGAATTGATCCTAAAGACATGAGCAAAGATAGAAACAGGCACGGAAGAAACATCTGCAACGGATGCAGACACCCCACCCACGCCTTCCTTTCTAGGAACACGAGCAACCCCACACTAAGGAGTGTGGTCAGCGGACACTCACAGTTGTTGCACCTCCTAGATTGGCCTCTGCTGTGAAAAGCAGCCTCACCTAAGGCCAAGTCCTCTCAGAGCAGCTGCCTTCACTAAATGACTTGAGATAGAAAACTCAGCTGTCCCTGTCTAGTGAGGGAAGAGGCTAACTTGCAACTGGAGGGTTCTCATCCTGCCTGCTCTCTCGGTTGCTTTTAAAATAACTGCTTAAAGGCTTAACATTAATTATATACTGTTTGGCCTATTAGCTCAGGCTTATTGTTAACTCGCTCTTACAACTTAAATTAATCCATTTCTGTTAGTTTATATTTTATCACGAGGCTCATGGCTTGTTTCCTCACATCTTGTTTCTCGAAGTTGGCCCCAAGTGACAGACCTCTTTCAACAAGGCTACACCTCCTAATCCTTTCCAAACAGTTCAACCAACTGGAAATCAAGTATTCAAACATATGAGCCCATGGAGACCATTTTCATGCAAACCACCACATCACGTTTCTCCCTTTTCTTGAAATGTGCCTCTCTTTTTTACCTGCCCACATATCTCCTCTTCCTTTCTTCCCTTGCAAAAACATTCAAAAACATCTTAGAAAATCCTGGCTAAGTTGGATATATATTCTTTATACAATCACAACTCCTTTCCCAAAACTTCATGCTGATTTCCTCACCAAACCAGGTATCTGGACTGGTTCCATTCCTATGACTCAATATATAGAACAAAGTTTTGATAGTGATAAGAATAAAAACATCACTGACTATCCAGGTACATTCCTGTAATCCTAGTATTTAGGAGGTAGAGGCAGGAAAATCAGGAGTTCAAGATTATCCTTGGGTATGTAGTTCAAGATGAGCCTGGGCTGGCGTAGACCCTGTCTCAAAACAAAACAAAAAATCAAGAAAAGAAAAAAAAACTACTGATTGTTATTGCAACTAATACAAGAATTACTTTGCTGCAGAGGTTCTTGATAGAAGTACTAACAATTTGAACTGGATAATTCTTTCTTAGAAGTGACAGTCTTGTGTGCTATAGGTTATTTAGTAACCTACCTTTCCTATATCAACTAGAATCCAGTACTCTCCTTGTAGGTGTACCAATCAACAGTCTTCACATTCACTGCTGAATTTCCCCCAGGGCAAGTCGCCCATATTGAAGGACTATCATTTTGGGTTTTCAGAGGCAGATTGACTTTGTGAGGAAATGCTTTGGTATATCAAAAGTGTATCTTAGATCCATGTTTCTTGCAGCAAATGAGTTGAGTATGGTTGAAAGGACTTAGAGCGAATTGAATAAAAAAGAAAACTTGTGAATAAAACAGAATGGTGCATGGGGCAAAGAGAAAAGGGATGTGGTGTGGTAGTGGGTAGAGTTGATAAAGGCAGATACGGTGGGAATTATTCTAATAAAACCATTCAAATTTTCACTGAACTTGGTCATTCTCATGAGCATTGCTGTCTTTGTGTATGCACAGATAACTAACATTTGGATTACATGAACATTTCTTGTGCTTTCCAGCAGCATCATTAACCAGAAGAATCATTTCTTTATGGTAGATAAATATTATAATATACATAACAACGATTATAATTATCCCATTTCTAATTACTCCATGTCAACCCATAAAAATGAATCCTTCAGGGTTAGTGATGAGGGTATTATGATGTTGATAGTACTTATATAATGGCATTCAGACAGGAAGGCTCAATTCTGTGTTTGGGCATGAAAGTTAGAGGAGGGGGAAAAGAAGCCAGAATGCTATAGATGATGATTAAGAAATGAACATACTGGTGGGAGAATAGATGTGCCAGGAGATGCATGAAGAACTTCAGGGGGTATTGCCTGCATCATCACTCCCCAGCGGACAGACTGGCTTTCTCAGACAGCCTAAGGGGGAGTGCTCTGCCCAGAGGACTAGGGCAGGGTTCCTAAATTTATCTTCTGATTCTGTTGAATGGTTAACCAGCCAAGAAGGGAAAGACAAGATGAGAAGCCCTTGTTTCTTATCGACCTTCCCCCTAGATGTACAGACCTGTCATTAAGAGATCAGCTGAGATGGCAACTTTCAAAACATGGGGCCAGACCAGTAATTTAAAGAGCAGTTGGTTATTTTCTGCCAGCAGTAAAGATATAGAGATGTTTCTGAGTCTCTCTCTTTTCTGTTTTAACATAAAAAAAAGAGTTGTCCACCATCAAACTCAAATTATTAGCATAAATTTAAAGTCTTTTTTTTCCTCTCAGGGTTTCTTGTTATAGACAGAATTAGGCATCCATATTATAATTCTTTGTGTGAGAGCAGTGAGATCAAAAGGACTTATCCTAGAATTAGCTTTAAAATAAACTATTGGGAGTCCTGGGAAAGAAGGAATGAGCATGTGTTTACTAAACTCTTCCTGAAGCTCAGTGAAATGAGTGAAATAAAGTCTACATTTCCCTAGAATGATATTTTTAGTAAGGATAATCAAAGCTGAAAATAGCCAAGTCTCATTTTCCTTACAACATATTTGTATTTTTCTTTGCGTCTTTCTGTTTGGGCAGAGAATTTCTACCTAATCTCCCACTAACTACATTCAATATAACCTCCTATTGCCTTAGTTTGTTTTCCCAAAAATATTAGGAAAAGTTAAAGTATTATTATATATACTTAGAACCATGACAGCTGACAAATACTTGGGTAATCTCAGGAGACTGAGGCAGGGGGTTTACAGGCTTGAGGTCATCCTGAGTTATGTAGTAAAATCCTGGCTCAAAAATATCAAAACTAGCAAAAAACTGAAAAATATATAATGAAAATATTAAATTACAAAACTGATTGGTCCTCAAAACAAGGCTCAGGTTATAGCCCTGAATTAGCCATCTGATTACAGGGACATCAAGGAAGCCATCACCTCTACAAAGTGAGAAGAAACTTTATACACACTGTGAGCTGGCTATTGGTTCAGCAATATGTTGTGATCAGTATTGTCTATAGGGAAACAGATCTGGTCTTCCCTCTCCAAAGTTAGAATATGCTTGTCTCTACTGTAGACTTTATTGGTTACTAGTGACAAAGTCACCAGTCAGGCTAAACTAGTTCAGTCCATTATAATTGAAATTTAAAAAGAAATTCATGAAACTAGGACTTTCTGTGGACAAAGAAGACATCTATCTATCTGCTGCTTTATTTCTGTTAGTGAAATAATTAACAAGGGAGGGATTCCTGTATAAGACTTTGATATGGATGACAGTCAAACACACACACATGCACGCACATGCACACACACATGCACATGTATACATGATCTGCTGCTAGATCTTTACAACATGAGTAATAAGTTTCAGAGTATGTTCTATACAATAAGAAGAATGCAAGAGGCAAAGATGGAAACCATGTTGCATTTATCATGGACATAAAAAATCATTTGAGAAAAATTTTAAAGAAATGTTTCCTCTAACATGGAATGACATGGTGTAATCATTAGCAATAATTATTTGATCATGGGAGATCTTGGGTAAGTATGTTTTACTTAAGAAGATACTTGATGTGGGATTCCCTTCTGTATGCTGTGAATACCTTTGGTTAATAAAGAAACTGTCTTGTCTTGTGATAAGGCTAAAGAGTAGAGCCAGGTGTGGGAAAACTAAACTGAATGCTGGAAAAAGGAAGGTGGAGTTTAGAGATGCCATGTAGCCTCAGCCGGGAACAGACGAGCAGGAACCTTGACAGTAAGCCACAGCCACAGTCACATGGCAATACACAGGTTAAATGTGATAAATTAATATGTAAGAGCTAGCCAATAAGAAGCTAGAGCTAATAGGCCAAGCAGTGATTTAAATAATATAGTTTCTGTGTGATTACTTCTGGAGTATGAGCAGCTGGGAATGAACAAGCAGCCTCCTAGAACAGATACTCAGAAAAAAATGACAAAAGCCAGGAAGAATAGGAAAGGTCATTATTTACTTCCTACTGGTCCAGAAGCTTCAACCTAGATTGTACTTGGAGTGTGAGCAACCATTTCATTACGCAGCTGTGGTTATTTGCCACCATCTCTGTCACGTCCACCACTCAAAGTCTGAAGTATGAACCCCTATATGGAGCCTTCTATGTGAGAGAATGAGTCCCAGAGCAAGTAGTAAGTAAATAGAATATCCAACAAGGTAGATCTCTGGGTGGAACATGGGGTTGGAAAACCACATAACTGCACAGTCTAGTTTTTTGGCTTTATATTGTGAAAATGCCTGTGTTCAAATGAAGGATTAATTTAGGAGAAGGCACTGATATATTCTAATTCCCTTCTCAGTTCTAGAAACTGTCGGTAGGGAAGATGTTAACTTTTCTGTAGTGGTACCTTGAGGAGTGGCTAATGCTCAACACGAGACAAAGTCCCACTAGGAAGGGCCACTCTGTCACAGATGGGGACACTGAGTCAAAACTGAGAAACTAACAGAAGCAAATAACTGAGCCAGAGAAGAATGGAGACCTATGCTCTTGAGTGCTTCGAGAGCAATAGGAAGACTGGAGTGGGCAATTAGAAAAGGCCAGGTGGTTGTACAGTTTATAACCCCAGAACAGCACTTGGGAGGTCAAAGAAGGGCTGGTTTGAGTCAATTCTGAACTACATATAAGATATCTAAGGAGGGGGGAGAAATAACAAGAGAATGAGAAGGAGAGAACCAGGGACACCTTCAGGCAGAAGCCAGGTATCTGCCAGCCAGACATAGAGAAGCAGTGAAAGTTAGATATATAAAAGTAAAAGAGGTAAAAAGCTCCGAGGCAGCTAGATGGTGGTGGTGCACACCTTTAATCCCAGCACTTGGGAGGAAGAGGCAGGTGTATCTTTGTGAGTTCGAGGCCAGCCTGGTCTACAAGAGCTAGTTCTAAGACAAGCTCCAAAGCAACACAGAGAAAACCTGTCCTGAAAACAAATCAAAGAAAGAAAGAAAGAAAGAAAGAAAGAAAGAAAGATTTTGGTTTTTTTTTTTTTTTTTCGAGACAGGGTTTCTCTGTGGCTTTGGAGAAAATGGGGTGTGAGTGTGGGACCTCTGAGGGAGCAGACTGGAGCCAGAGACCTTTGTGGAGGTGTTACGGGAGGTCCTCCCACTCCTCCAGCCTATCACTGCTGAGATACCAGCCCATTGGGGCGTGGTCTCTCTCCCTTTAAAAAAGCAGCCACTTCCCTCTCCTCTCTCTTCACTTCCTGCTCCGCCGGTGACTAGACTCCTTTCCTGGTTGCATAGAGGGCTGTTGCCTGGGACAGTGATCTGTAAGTTTTTTCCCCTTTAATAAATACCACCCTATTAATCATAATCCCAAATTGGTGTGGCATTGTTTGTGACTTACGCCTTCATGGAACCAACCTTAAGCCAGGGACTTCTGCAGGAGTGGATCCAGACCAAAGACATTTACAGAAACAGGTCTGAGCCAGCAACCAGGCCAGAGCAGACCTGAGACAGCAAACTCCACAGGAGCAGAGCAAACCCCGGGAGCTCTGAGTGACCTCCAATAACACCTAGTGACCAACAGGGTAACTGGAACCATGGCATTGGTTGCACCACGAGAAGCAACCATCTGAGCCTTGGATGCACTGGCACCTGAAAGATTAATTACCAAAGTCACAGATAGCCCAACTACACCAATTAGAGAAAAAGATGAGTAGACAAGATAAGAACACACATAACACCACAAAGAGCAATATGATACCAGTAATAATTTAGTGACCCTACAATAGCAAGACTTGAACAACCAAATATAGATGAAGCAGAAAAAAATGACCTAAAAAATGACTTTAGGAGAATGTTTGAGACTCTTAAAGAGGAAATGAGAAATTTCCTCAAAGAAATGGAGGAAAAGACAAAAAAAAAAAGGAAGCCATCAACAAATCACTTACTAAAAAGAAAAAAAAGAAAAAGCAATCAAACTTATAAAAGAAACCATTCAAGACTTGAAAACTGAAATAGAGACAATAAAGAAAACACAAACTGAGGAAATTATAGAAAAAGAAATCATAAGAAAATGATCAGTAACCACAAATGCAAGCATAAACAGCAGAATGCAAGAGATGGAAAAGAGAATCTCAAGCGCTGAAGATACAATAGAGGAAATAGGCTCATCAGTCAAAGAAAACATACAAAAGCTTAACATAAAATATTCAGGAAATATGGGACACCATGAAAAGACCAAACCTAAGAATAATAGGTATAGAAGAAGTTCAACTCAAAAGCACAGAAAATATATTTAACAAAATAATAGAAGAAAACTTTTCCAACCTAAAGAAAGATATGCCTATGAAGATACAAGAAGCTCACAGAGCACCAAATAGACTAGATCAAAAAAAAAAATCCCCTCTCACATAATAATCAAAACACTAAACATACAGAATAAAGAAAGAATATTAAGAGATGCAAAGGAAAACATATAAGGGCAGCTCCATCAGAATTACACCTGACTCCTCAATGCAGTCAATGAAAGCCAGAAGGTCGTGGTCAAGCATTATCCAGACATTAAGAGACCATGGATGCCAGCCCAACTACTGTACCCAGCAAAACTTTCAATTACCATAGAAGGACAAAACAAGATATTCTATGACAAAACCAGATTTAACCAATACCTAGCCACAAACCCAGCTCTACGCAAAGTACTAGAAGTAAAACTCTAACCCAAGGAAGTTGGTTACATCAACAAGAACACAGACAATTGATGATCTCACAGCAGAAAATCTCCAAAAAGGGAAAAACACACAAATTAACATCACCAACAATGAAAAGTAAATTAACAGGAGATAGCAGTCACTGGTCATTAATATTCCTTAATATAAATGGACTCAACTCACCTATAAAAAGACACAGGCTAACAGATTGGTTATGAAAACAGAATCCATCCTTCTGCTACATACAAGAAACACACCTCAACCTCAAAGACAGACATTGCCTCAGAGTAAAGGGTTGGGAAAAAAATTTTTCCAATCAAATGGATCTAAGAAACAAGCTGGTGTAGCTATCCTAATATCTAACAAATAGACTTTAAACTAAAATCAATCAAAAGAGACAAGGAAGGACATTTCATATTAGTAACAGGAAAAATCCATCAAGAGGAAATTTGGATTGGTATTTTTTTAAAGTAATAAAATAATAAAAAAGAGGAAATCCCAATAATGAACATCTATGCCCTAAATACAAGGCCACGCTCATATGTAAAAGAAACACTTCTAAAGCTTAAAACCCATATTAAACCCCTCACACTAATAGTGGGAAACTTCAACACCCTATTCTCACCACCGAACAGGTCAGTCAGACAAAAAAATGTGGTGACTGGGGGTCGAACTCAGGTTCTCATGCTCACACAGGGAGTCATTTCCCCAACCCCTCACATTACAATTTTTATTTTTTAAGTGATTCAAAATTTCTTCATACTGTATCACCACTGTGCCTTTTGATTTTTCTTTTGAGATCAGAATTGTATATCCAGGCTGGCGGGAACTCATTATGTAGGTCCTTCTACATCAGCCTTTTAAATAGGTGGGCCTAAAATCCTGTGTTGCCACACCCAGCTTTCAGAAAAATAATATGTACTAATAACTCATGCTGCTGAAATCATATGCCAAAGAAATGGTGTAACCAGAAGGATGCTGGGAAGGTGCTAAGTTTTAAAGGCATGCTCGGGTGAGGTGGAAGGAAGAAGGTACATCACTCCAAGTCAGATTTCAGGATTCTATTTCTTGCTGGATCTGTTAAATAGACCTGATGCCAGTTGTATATCAGTGTGAGCCCTGCTCTAAACGTTCTTGTTTGATCCCATGAACTCAAGGCTTTTACTTCTCAGGGATCTTAAAAAGCACGATTAGGGCTAGGAGCATTTCAACTTGAAAGTGTGCTTACAGACAGTTATAAGATTTAGGGAAGGAATGAGAGGAAATCCCAGGAGGACCCGTATACAAAATGGTACACAAACCTGGGCTCCCATGTGTGCAGGCCCGTCTACCAGGCCTTGGAAAGCAGCTGAGAAACTGCAGCATCCCCCCATGTTATCATCTGCCAGAGCCAGGGATAAAGTGATTACAAACCAGTAGCAGAGGATTCAAACCTTGCGGTCTTGTGGTTACTGACAGCCAGAATTTAGGTGGAGGATGTCTGCAAAGTTGACTTGATTGGAGGATGTCTATAAAGTTGACTTGATTTTATTTTGGTTGCAGAATTTAGTTCCTGCTTTCCTGGCAATTTTTTTTTCTGTCTATAGGAGCTCCTAAAGAAAAGCCAAATGGAGCTACACTCCCTTCCTTTTTTTCAAAGCAACAGTGTTTACAAAGGGCTATTCTTGGTTTCTCTGTTGTGGAGATCTAGGCAAACTACAGAGACACAGACCTTGGTCAGTGGGTTCCAAATTTCCAGGGCTTAGAATGTTATTCTCAGTATAAGAAGACCAACTGTAAAAAGCAGGGCTATCACATATTATACTTGTCTTCAAAACACTCATAATAAAAGTTAAAATAGGTTTGCCCCACTCCCATGTATTAACTAACTTGACCTTGTCCTGCTACTCTAACAACATATGAACATCCACACAAATTTTAATATCCATAAAGGAAGCACAAATAGTAAAATAACTTGAAACGTTAAAATAATGGCTCAGCTGCCACTGTCCCCCTACCAACTGGAAAACTCAGGAGAGCAAGCCCTGCACCGCATCTGGGCAGCACAATAGAGCCCATCCTGTTGGCGGAGGTGTGGGGTGAGCCAGCCCCCCAAACTGTAAGCATTGGAGAGCTGCCCGCACTACTCGCGTGCCAGTGGCAGCATGGGCAGGGGAGAGATTCCCTCCCCCACCCCCTGTGCCCATCAGCGCCTGAGGCAGGTGGGAGAGCTGGCCCTGAGATCCTAAGAGTGACAGAGCTGAGAGCTTCCCTGCACCCCTGCTCCATACCTGGGCAACACAGTACAGCTGGCCCTGAAGGTGTGTGGTGGAATGGACCCTGACGACATGAAAGCAGAATTGGCCCCGCCCCTTGTTCATTGTTGCTAGGGATGAATTAGGGAAATGCCGGAGAGCTGACCCTGGTGATGAAGACGGGACAGCTGGTGGGCTGAACAACCTTGCAACTGCCCAGGCCCAGAACCAGGGCTATCAGTTAGCCCACTCCAATATCCATCCCGTCTGTGTGAGATCTGCCGGAGCACATGATGGGACCGGTCCTGCAGACCCAAAGCAGCGGGATCTCTACACACAGCAGCAGGATAAGCAAGAGGGGCTCCAGTGAGGGCCCAGCATCTATAGTGAAGTAGATGACGCACTGTGTCACACTATAGCTGTTTTCCTTTTCGTGTTTTTTTTTCTTTTAAATTTTATTTTATTTTATTTTGAGGGGGCTGTTGCAAGAGCAGAAGGCAGATACAAAAAAATGGGGAAATGAATGGAACGGAGATGCATGATTCGAAAGACACAAAGAATAAATAAAAATAAATTTAAAAAAAAATGACTCAGGCTGATTTCAATGCTACAAATGCAGCTCCCCAAAAAGAAAAGAACGTTCTTGGCCCTACAAAAGCAAAAGATTCAGATAAAAATTCTTCCCTAATGAGCCGTGTGCTTAGATCTAGTATTATTACAGGGAAGATCAAAATTTCAACCATCCTTGCTAAATTGCACATCTGCTAACTTCAGCTGTTTTGGATCTTTTTGTTTGGTTTTTTAAGTGAAACCATTTCTAAGAACCAAAAGAAGTGTGCAGGGCTCCTTTGTGCACAAGAATGAAAGGTGATCTATTCATTGCGTCTCCTAATTAAATTCTCTTTCGAAAGGTAAATCTGAAGATTTTGAGATAAACTTTGAAACTACTCTCAATGTAGCCTATTATAGCATTGTGAGGTGAATGATAATAAATGCCAGATAAACGCCGGCCTTTATGGACTTCATGTATATTTCTCTTACATAACCCTCATGGAAGTACTTTTGCTTCAGCTATTGAATTATACCTAGACAACCCGATGCCAAGAATGAGGTCTCTCACTAAAAGTGGGCTCTGGACTGGTGAGATGGCTCAGTGGGTAGAAGTCCCCAAGTCTAAAGTCCCTGTGGCCCACATGGCTAAAGGAGACAAGTTTCCACAAGTTTTCTCCTGCCCTTTGGTACACGAGTGCCTCCTCACCAAATAAATAAACACAACTGGGGAAAGGGGGTGGGGAGAAGAATCTTGAGTGCTGCTTATGGTGGGAAGGTTTTAGATCATCACTGAAGATGCTAAAAACTCTCCTCACAGAGTCATGCTTTGCACCACAATTTCCATCAAGCACGGAGAACACTAGAATTCTGTTGATGAAGGTTGATTATTGAATGAAAGAGTTCCTATCATGCTTAGGGGGCGCTAGGGTTTGGATATCATTTCAGTGCCTCCTCCTGCCCCCGAGGCTTCTTGTGTTGAAATTTAACTCCATTATGAAATGTAAAGAGCCATCTGAATATCCTGTCAAGATGTGCAGCCTTTATGCAGTGACTAGGATTAAAATCCTAGGCATGACATTCCCATGGATCCTGGTGTCTTTATAAGCAAGGGAGAGACAAGAAGAGATACTAAGCACTCACTCAGTGTTGCTCGCCACGTGGGATGGCTATTCTTGGTTGTCAACTTGACCACATCTGGCCTGCACTACAATCCAGAAATGGAGGGCACACCTGTGAGAGATTATTTCTGCTTGGGTGAATCCACTTCTAGTCCTTTGAGGTAGAAAGACACACACCTTTAATCTGGGCCACATCTGCTGGACACCTTTATAAAGACCTGGAAGAAGGAAACTTTTGTTCTTTGTTTGCTTGTGCTCACCATTCTAGCAAGTCCATTCCTCCACTGGCATTAGAGTCTACTTCTTTGAAGTTCTAGAATCTACAGCCTTGTGGATGGAGCAACTTCAGGAATCTTGAACTTTCTGTTCGTATCCCACCATTGTTGGAATAGTTGGACTTTCACCTGATATATATATATATATATATATATATATATATATATATATATATATCACACACATATATATGATTTATTAGACTATTATATAGAGAATAGAATATATTATGTATTATAGAAATAGGATAGATAGATAGACCGACAGATAGATGATAGAGAGACAGAGACAGAGAGAGAAAGGGAGGTTTATCCTATAAGCTTTGTTACTCGAGAGAATCCTGAGACCATGCCATTCCCTACACTGCCTACAGACTGCCAGAAAGAAGGTCATCACCAGTTACTTAACCTTTCATTCCAGAGCCATGAATAAAAAAAGAAATCTCTTTCCTCAGAGTTTAAGCAGATCATGGTAATGTGTTATTGACAACATGGGGCAGATTACTACAGTGAGAAACGGTCCTTATTTGGTATTAGGAAAACTCTCTTTAAAAGCCCATCAACTGGGATCTCCAAGTCTATGGAAAACAAAGCTCTTCTTGCTGTTCTTTAACTGGGCTCCAGAAAAATCACTACTCAGAGTGTGGGCCAGGGACCTGCAGTCTTAGAATCATCACAGTACTGACTATAATAGCACAGTCTCGGGCACCTAGCAGCTGAGTCAGAATTTGCATTTCTAACAAGACCTAGGGTTTCATGTGCTCACCGAAGCTTAAAATGCTCAGCTGGATAGTGCCCCTGCACACCCTGGGTCTCTGTTATCTCTCTTTCCCAAACCACCCTCAAGTCCCTCTGGGGACCACCTCTTTTTTCCTTGCTCAACTAAGTGCTTGGAAGGTTCCATATTCCCTGAAGCAAGTATTCTCCTGTTCACCTCTCAACCCACCATAGAGAGGAGGCTATGACCACAGGCCAAGTGTGGCACTAGATTCTGAAGTTGAAGTTGTGTGGTTCTTGTCCCCAAATAATGACCACTGAAACTGGTTACTCAGGGATTGATGAATATATTCTAAATTTCCAACTCCAATATGTTTCATTATCAAATAGGTGAATAATAGGTTTGCCTTTAAGTGAGATATCAAAGATTTTGCCTAAGTAGAAAATCATGCCACTCTTTTAAAAGAAAATCATTTTTATGTAAAAATGGGAGGGGGTTGAGCAAGAATGGACTCCATGGGCTCGTAGTGTGAATGATTAGTTACTAGGAACTGGCACTATTTTAGAAAGCCTAGGAAGTGTGGCCTTATTGGAGCTTTGCATGGTATCGATAAAGCCATGTGTGGTGGCAGATGCCTTTAATTCCAGTACTCAGGAGGCAGAGACAGATGGGTCTCTGGGAGTTTGAGGTCATTCTGGGCTACACTGGGAATTCTAGGCCAGCCAGAGCTACAAACTGAGATGCTACCTTATTAATTTTCAAGGCTTTTATTTAATTTTCACAGAAGGACAGAACTGTTGTCTAGAAGGTAGCTTTCCCATTCCTGTGCCCTGGAGACGGTCACACCTATTTCATCAGAAGATGAGGGCTGGGAACTGGGATGGAGGAGCCCTGCTAAGGCTGCAGGGAAGTTCTCCCTCATGCAAGTTGATTGTCCCCAACAAGTGCAGAAACGTGGCCCTTCATAAGAACAGCGCAGATGGTTACTAAGACCTTAACAACTGTCTCACTCAGGTGGGAGTGAGGGCATCACACAGTCTCCATTTAGGGCTTCAGCTGGGAGGCTCTCTGCACACCCACAGCACAAGGAGGCTCTCTGCACACCCAGAGGTGAATCCCCGCTGGATTCTGCTTACTAGAAAAGGGTTCATGAGGCACGGCACAAGGATGCCATCTGTTGGCAGCTTATTTCTTGCCTTGTGCAATTATCTTACAGTGCTCAGAGAGGACACAAGGACAGAAAGCTCCTGCACCATACAGGTGACACTCCAAGGAATACTTGAAATGTGACCTTAGATTGAGGGGGACCATCTCCCCAAGATGACAGGAAAAGGGGAACAGTTTCTTGATCCTCCTCAACTCCTGTGTCTCAAACCCCCTCCCCAGCTGTGGTTCAGGAGGAGGTCCCTGTGGTGCAGACAGCAGTTCCGTGAGGAAGCAGATGTTCTGTTGCCCACTCGTGTTTCCTTGCTCCAGCTGGAGTCAGAGTCCACAGGGTGCCGCCATCAGTGTGTGAAGAACCTGAGCTTGCTCCCGAAGAATGAAGCTCCAGGGTACAGAGGTCCTGAGCCAGCTGTTTATGCCCATGGCGGCACAACTTAAGTTTCTCCAAACCCCATGAAATGAAATGTGGAGTTTAATTAAAAATGTAACAGATCTATTTAATAAAGAAATAAAACTCTTCTGATTATCAATTTGGAGACTCCAAGAATCTCCAAACATTGGAGACCCAGCTTACTTTCTCAGCAATTTCAAAGTAGAGGGTGGTGGAGTTCTTTTCTGAGAACATTCTGTAAGTCAACTTTAAAGTCAACATGCAGTAAACTTCAGGACAACAAAGCTGCTGAGATCCACCGGGTTTTAATCCATGACTCCAGGCTAATTATCTGTGTGGCTCATTCCTCTTCAGAGGCTACTGTCAGGAATTCTCAGGCTGACTGCTGTGACCACACACACACACACACACACACACACACACACACACACACCGCCCCCCACTGTTTTAAAGGTCCCAGACTGAGCACTGAATCGCCAATGGAATGCAGGGAAGGAAGACAGAAGGGAACACAGGGAGAGTGCCATGAGCATTAAACCTCCTTCCCTCCCCAGCCACTGCAGCAGGGGTGCTCTCAGTCTCCCCCAGAACTTGGAGCGAATCTGTAGGGGGCAAAAAAATTCATGGAAAATGATGAGGGAACCGACAGGAACTGCTTTTCTCTATGAACTTCTACTTTGGAGTCTCCAATTAAGATGGCAGGACTGGTGACTTCAGGGATATTGGGCAGATGGCGGGTCTGTGCCATGGGAGAGCAGCTATGACCCAACAGAAACTTTCCATCATAAACGGTTCCTGTCCCTCCCAGGCATGTATGTGCAGTAGGCCCAAGGTAGCTGTGCAGAGTGACAGATGGCCACCGTGCCAGTGGGGATGGTGGAGCTCAGCCCGCTCTGGTGGTTGCTGCCAGCTGACCTGGACCTGACTGGGGCAGCCTCCTCTGGCAGTGAACCCAGAGGGTCCTGCTCCTTGACCTGGCAGAAGGAGCACTCACCCTGTTCTAGCTGCACAGTCCTGCCTAGCTTCCTGCTGCATCCAGTACTCTGGTCTCCACTCACAGACTCAGCAGCAGCAGCAGTGCCCAGCAGCCCAAAACCTTTTAAAAAATGTTTAATAAGTTAATATTTTTAAAATCTTTTTCAACTCTGATATATACAGATCAACAGCTATTTGACCTCTTTGATTTATTTTTTTAAACAGCACCAGGGACTCCTGAAACACCCCCCAGTCCTGCCACAAATATTACATCCGAGACCCAGCTGTCTGTACATAAGGCTGAGGCACAAGAGCCAGTTAAGCAATGCAAGTTCTTAGTCTGTGTAATAGAATGAAGAAATCTGGTCAGGGAAAGATGAGGGGGTGAGGAGGGAGGGAGAAAGGGAGGGAGGGAGGGAGAGAGAGAGAGAGAGAGAGAGAGAGAGAGAGAGAGAGAGAGAGAACTATATGAAACTTCCACATCACTGTTCATCCTAAGTCAGGACAGGAACACAGGCAGGGCTGGACCTGAAGGCAGATGATGCAGAGGCCATGGAGGAGTGCTTATTCCTGGCTAGTTCCCCATGGCTTGCTCAGCCTGCTTTCCTACAGAATCCAGGGGTGGCCCACCCACAAGGCCCACCTCCCGCTCCATCTCCCCATCAATCACTAATTAAGAAAATGTCCTACAAGCTTTCTGACAGAAGCTTCAGGAGGCATTTCCTCAACTGAGGACCCCTCCTTTCATGACTTTAGTTTTGACAAATGAAACTAGCCTGGGGGGGGGGGGCAGGGGAGAGAGGGAGAGCAGGAGATAGGAGAGAGGGAGAAAGATAAGGGGCAAAGACAAGGAAAAAGAGGGAGGGAGGGAGGGAGGGAGGGAGGGAGAGAGAGAGAGAGAGAGAAGAGAGAGAGAGAGAGAGAGAAGGAGGGGTAAGGAGAGTAGAAAAAGGGAAAGGGAAAAAGGGAGGAAGGGATTGAGCATGAAAGAGAGAAAAGAAGAGGGGGCAAGATGGAGGGGGAAGGAGAGAGGGCTACAGAAAGGGGGAGTGAGGAGGAAGATAATGGGAGAAAAGGAAGCAAGCAAAAGCGAAGTTATTCTAAGTTGTCCTAAGTACTCTGTCTCTGGCTGAGTTCTAGTTACTTTCCCCAGGCATTCCATGTTAAGACAACAGGAAGTGGCCATTCGTCCTGTGAAACAGAAAGCCCTCACTGGGATTCTTGTGGTAACTGGAACACGCGATCCACTTTTGAAAGTGTTAGGGAACAGTTCACACTGAGATGAATAGCTGACTAAGCATTCCAGGTCACATCTTCAAAGTTGCTAAAACAAAATCAGCACTTGTCTTATTTTGAAGCCTTCCTATTCTCCAGTTATCAAGGCACACTGGGAAAGAGCTGACAGGACATTCCCTTCATACTCAACGAAGGAAAATTGAAGGTGGGTGGGTGGCTTTTTAGTTGATAAAAATAAGCCAATTTCTTAAAAGTCATCTTTTAAATTATAGCCAGACGATGAAATACCATGCTTGAACTAGATGGATAAAATAAAGAGCACGCAAATAAAACAGGGCAGCATGGCATTCATGGTGACTGTGCAAACTGTGTACAAGATCACAGTGGTGGAGAATGAGGTAGATGCTTCCTGCCCGAAGCACTCAGTGTTCAAGGACACTGAAGAGGCTCCCTCCTTGAAAACTACTTTCTACAGCTTTGTCCTAAAGCAAAAGTGGCAAGCCATTGTGTGTCACCAAACAGGCAAGTTCTCAATTATCAAAATTTCATCAGTCTTACTATATAAAAAATAACAGAAAGACAAACAAAAAGTGGCTGAATTTACAATATTTGTATGTGCTTCAAATCCTACATATTCAAGATAAAATGGCTTGAAAATTTTTGTTTTCATCTATTAGGTGAATGTGTAACACTGGGGCCTTGTTCTTGACTTTAAATTTATATTCATCCCTCTGGAGGACTTGTCTGAACAGAAGCCACTTAAGCAATGAAGGGTTTATATTGGCTTAGAGTTGAAAGGGATATAGTCCATTATGGTTGAGAAGGCATGGCCACCAGTGTCTTAAGGCAGCTGGTCACACCGTATCCCTAGTAAGGAATTACCAAGGACAGGAAGGACAGAATGTGGGTCTGGGAAATCAAACCTCCAACTCTTAAAGGTTCCATGACCTTCTAAAAGGACATCAACTGAGGGACAACTGTCCAACCACCAGCTCATCAGGGAAACTTCACATTTAAACTACATGCCTTTTCTATTTCTGAAAATCTTTATTGTAATTTTTCTATGTAACTTTACTTCATTTTTTAACAGTTTCCAGTATAGGTTGTATTCAGTAAGACGTTTCCAACTACACTAACCATTAGACAAGGAACTATGGACAACAGTCTGTCTTCAGTGTCTTGGTGGGCTCCTTTAGAGTATGTGATTGTGGACTGTAGAAATGTCACACTGAGGATCTTCATCTAACATACGGCTATAAATAACAGGTTCGGAATTGCCAAAAGACACAGATTTAGAATAACTTTTATTTCAAAGACAAAGCAAGTAAGAATATGTAAGAAATGAAGTCAAAATGGGTATGACTACTGGCACTACTCCCCACCAATGCCTTAACAATATTCAATTTTTAATACCACAATATTTATGTATTTTGAGGTTAAATTTCTGTATCAAAATAAAGGAAGAAAATCTGTTTTCTGCTATTTGAACACAGCATGTTCCATACCTGGGTTCTGGTAATAATTCTAGGAAAGTACAGGGAACACACCTTACCAGAGAATCATAAAAGATAAAAACATCACACTTTGTATATTAAAAGCCTCGTCAGGGTTTCCATCGCCATTAAGAGTCATCATGACCATGACAACTCTTAGAAAACATTTAATGGTGTGGCTTATAGTTTCAGAGGTCTAGCCCATTATCATCATGGTGTGACATGGTGCTGGAGAAGGAACATCATCTTTGGATCCAAATTCTACATTCTGACCTTCAAACGCAACAGGAAGAGAACTGAGACACTGGGCCTGACTCAAGCATGTATAAGACCTCAGAGCCCACCCCCACAGTGAAGCACTTCCTCCAACAAGACCATACCTATTCCAACAAATTCACACCTCTTAAAAATGCATCTTCCTATGAGCTTATGGAGGGCCAATTCCATTCAAACTACCACACTAGCTCTCAAAACATCTTGCAATGATGAAACATTTTTCAAGCAGTTTTCCTTAGGATCAGTCAAGGATTTAACTGATACCAAGAAGCTAGACCCATGGCCTCTTCCAAGTGTGAACACGTGTGAAGGTGAGGGCACATGAGCATCCTTATCTGTGGACTGGTCCTGGCCTCCATTCCAACCCCACCTGAAACCAAACTCCAGGACACCCACATGCAAATATAACACAGTAGGTTCATATCATCTACACACACTCTCCTGCACTCAAGTTAATCTCCAGATTGCCAGGAATCCCAAACATAATGCAAATACTACATACATGGTCTGTGTAAGAATGTTAATGTTTCCAAATGCTTTCTATCTATTGATGGTTGGGTCTGAGGATACCTTTGAAACTCACATATAGAGGATTCGATTTTCAGGACATGTACATATAAGCATTTGCACGTGAACATATATGCACACACATCTATGCAAAATTTATCTAGAATGTATTTCTATAAGTAAAGTTTCTGTAGGTCCTGGAGATATGTTTCTCTTTAATTTTTACAAACACTGGTAGAAGAATGGTCAGCTCGCAGATGTTTATTTTGGAAGCTATTGACACAGACCAACATTAGCAGATAGAAATATCTTTAAATTTTATTACTGTCAGCAAATAAGTGAATTATGTTTCACATGGCCGATGATAAGACTTAATCAGTACTGTATACAAATCTAAAATGAAATAAAAGGTTATTTAAGTATTGTTATAAGTAATTACAGGTAATTTTTAAAGATATTAAAGTTTGATTTGCCATTTGTCTTAGGCACAAACATGTAAAGTGTAACATTAACCATGGTGTCTCCATTAACTAAAGTGCCTCTGTGCGTTTCAATTTTTTTCTTGCAGTGTTAGGAGTTCAAAGCAATTACTCCTAATAAAAGAGGTTTAGTCAACTCCCCAAGCCTTTCACGCAAATACACTTATTCCCTGTGTCTCTACCGTTCCCCCTAGATTTATCATGGTGATGCACATTATACAGGAAAGGGCCACAACTTGCTTGGCCTTAGTCTCTAGTAAAGAAGCAAACAGATTCTCTTCAGATGAGTTTTCCCTGAACACTAAAGGTTCCCGTTTAACATGAGTGAAACATGATGAGCAAATATCCTCTATTCTGGCCGTAACACATTAAAAAAAATAAGTAAAATGTCAACAAGTTAGTTTTTCCCCTAGTGTTCTTCATAGCAAACTTGAGGGAAGAGTAATTCTGGATACTGGGCCACTATTTTAGAACTAACTTATGTGTAGTGGAGAAGTGCAAGGAGGCCAGACTGGACTGCGTGACATGCGTGTGAACACACAATGTTATAAGAACAGAGCACTTGGCATGGCAAAGGCATCGTGCGTATATGCAGCCACAGTACAGGATGCATTTCACATTATTTCATCCCAATTGTCATCGGCTTATCTAGACCCTCTTTCCAATGATGGAAACCTGGGAAATTCAAATGTCCTCCAAAGTGGCCTTCCCAATTAGACTGTATTTTTTCCCTGATCTTGTGCACGCCACTGCCATGCTACACTTGCTAAAAGGTGCTTTTGCCACATAACTGCCTCGGGAATCCACAGTAATTCAGTGAATCCTCTAAACTACGCTGTCACTGGTCCAGAATTTCAGGACAAGCAGGTCTTTCTCCTACTATACTCAGTCCAACCCAAATCCACTTTTGCTGTCTGAGACGAAATGTGCATAATAAGTAATATGAGCTTTGGTAAATGCACATGCTTAAGAAGCCCCTCCCCCGCAAAGATCTAAAACATTCCATCTGAGTAACCCTAGGCCTCAATTCAACTCTGTACACAATCGTCCACCTTTTCAGAGCCTTATACTTCTCTTTCAAAGCTTCCTGAAGCCATTCCTTCCTCAAAGCACACCTCTCAGTGAACTCCCACCGTGGGCTTCTCACAAGTCCTTCTGTCTCTATTCTGAAGCCCTCTGCCCCAAATATTCATCTGTGGTTATCAGAATGATCTTTCAAAGTTATAAACCGAATCAGCTCACTCTTTCCCATTCACAAGCCCCATGACTTACAGCACAATGGCAATGAATCCAAATGACCTTTCCTGCACCGTTCCTCCTCTGACCCCATTTCTTGCTACTTCCCTCACTTCCTCTGTGCAGGTCACATAATCCTCCTATCAGGTCCTATCATAATTTCAAGATGCTGCAATGATTATTTCCTGCTCATGTTCTGTCACTCAGGCCTCAGCTTTGGCCAGCTTTTCCCAGAAGCTCCCTTGTCAAGAAGCTCTACAGACCGCTCAGTTACTCTCTAGCACAAACACTAACTGGCTAGCCTCTACTGCTGCTTTGCCTGTTCTTTATGTCTTTGCTACATATCTCTGATCACAAGAACAAATCTCCATGACTACAGCATCGGTCAACAGTGTTCACAGCTGCTAAGTCCCATGGCTAGGATAGTTACCATCTTGCCACAAGTAAACGCTCAACAACTGTTTTCTACATAATAAGGAAGCATATAAAACATAAAGTACATTCACACTGGGGATGGAAGATGTGCCTGCTGCCCTAATACACGATCTTGAAATATCAAAGGCATAAGAAGGCTATTGTCAGTACTGCCACAAGATAAATCTAGTACAGGGAAAAAGAAAACAAAGAACTGACCTTTAAGTTGCAGCAAAAACAACACAAAACACAGGTAATGTCAAAGTTTATTCACATAAAGTTTAATCAGTCAAGTTAATGAAAATATCAAAAATTTTGAGTTAGTTATGGCAGCAGAAATGTAAGTTTTGTTGCAGATAACACACATTTGGCATTTCTGTCGAGAAGCTACGCTGCCGAGAGAGCAATTGCATTAAACCTTAACTCATCGGGGTCACGCTCCATGAACTTCTTGCACACTTCTATGGCATCCTATGGGAGAAAAGTATAGGTTTTCAATTTGAAGATTCTTTATGTTTCTAATTTACACTAATTTTATACCGAAGACTTCTTTTTTCAATATGAAATAAAAACTAAAAATGTCAAAGAATAAAAATAAAATAAATAAATAAAACTTATTTGCTTAGCATAAAATACAGCAAATCCTGTTACTACCTTCCCCTGCCTGCTTCCAGGACTAAGGGTCAAATCCAGAATCTTGGCAAGCCCTCTCCTGAAGCCCTGCCCCCTCTCCATTTTCAGAGTCTCACCAAGTACTTCTGGCTGATCTTAAACTCACTCTGCAGTCAGGCAGGTCAATTCCCATTCCTCTTTTCTAATTTTTCCAAGTAGCATAGTTATTAATCTCTCCATGAAAACCAGCTGATGAATACTCTTCCTTGAGGTGACTTTTGAAACCTTTTAACCCATAAGGCATGATAACACAGTCTTTAATCATTGGTAGGCAGAATTCTTTGAGTTCAAGGCCAGCCTGGTCCACACAGCCAGTTTCCAGGCTAGCCAGTGTTGTCTACATAATGAGACTCTGTCTCAGAACTCAACAAAATTCAAAAAACAACTTTTAACCCGAAAATTCCATAATTCCTTGATGCTAAGCCACATAACTTGTTCCCATTAAAGAACTCTAAAATCAGGGATCAAGTCACAACTAACGTATCTTGGCTTTAACAGAATATGACCTAGAAATAAACAACTCATTTTGATTTGTTCAAGGTTCAGTTTGCTCACGCAGAGCTCTGCTAGCCTCTGGCTTGCATAGTTTTAAGACTGATTCAAGATTTTGTGTGGGGATTTTCTAAATAGATCAAGGACCAAGAAGCATCCACAAGAGGAAAAAAAAAAAAAAACAGTCAATATAGAGTCCAAAAGGTCAGAAAAGGCTAAAGCGGACCAGTTCTTTTACTGTTACCTCTAACAACGTCTCATCACTAGTTTTCCCGTGGTTGATTGGAAATGGTTTCCGTCCATCTGTGGAAGACAAACAAATAGGCAAGTTCTTGTTTTTACCAGAGAATGTATCTTACCTTCCATTTCCTCTCCTACAATGAATCAAGGAGAGGTACATAGTTTAAGTACTATATCTTAAAACAAGGATTTTCAAATATGTAACCTATAGCTTTAGCTTCCACCAAATATTAACAGTTAGTATATTTAAAACATTCACATTTCAAGTAACTACGCATTTGGAGTAACACCGACCCAGAGCAGCAGCCGTCTCCATGCCTGAGTTTCTTCATTTCAATAGGTACTTTACATGGCTGCACTTTCTTTCCTCAATGCATTAGTGGGGCTTCTCTGGGTTACTGCTTGATGGTTCCCTGGCATTTTAACTAGGATATGTTTTCTGCTTTGTGTATAGGTCCGTACAAAAAAAGAATTCCCAATTGGCCTATAATAAATTCCTCCCCGCCCCCCGAGACAGGGTTTTTCTGTGTAGCCCTGGCCATCCTAAAACTCACTGGCCATCCTGGAACTCAGTGATGTGCCTGCTGGGATTAAAGGCACATGCCTCCACTGCCCAGTATGATTTTCACTCTTAAAAAACTAAGTAAGAATGGCATGATTTTATGAATGAAAAAACAACTACTGTGGCTTGAGGACTACTGATGAAAGCAACAATTTACAACCTAGAACTATTTACACAAATTCACCATCACCTTCAATAAGCTAGTACTTCTCAATATTACAAAAAAAGTTCACAATGACAAAAGTCAATGCTAATCAAGTGAACTGATCCATATCCAAATCTATAACCTCCCGCACAGTGAGATCTTGTTTCAAAAATAAAAATAAACACAACAGTAAAACAGTCTTATGACAGATGCTCATTTCTCAGTAGCCCTCCGTCCTGCCGCTGTAAGAGTAGATTATATGCATTACAGCCTACCATACAACTAAAACATTTTACCTTTTCATTTTTATGTAAAGGCAAAATAATGCAGGCTTCCCTCCTTAGCTAATAGTAATAAACTAATGTGTCTATTTCCTTGCATTGTATCATTTATATTCTAATATTTTATTAGACTCTAGTGAAGCAATAAACTCTCCTGAATAATGTTCTTTCATAAACAGTTTAGAATAATGTAGAATTTCAATCAACCTTATTAAGAGTACATATTAAATAATTGCTCTTAAGATGTCAAAGAAGCAAAATGAAGCTATACTATTTCATTCTAGCATCAATTTAGAGCGAAGCTAACGCCGGGGCTGGACAGCCAGCCTGCAGGTGGATTCGTTACTGACATTGTGAGGCACTGGGGGCTGACCCAAGCGCACCACATGTGCTAGAAACTCTCATTGAGCTCTGCCCTGGATCTAATCCGAGGTGGAAACTCACTGCCTTCACCAGACTGACCTTGGTACACTCTGTAACCCAGGTAAGACTTGAATTTATCATCCTCCTGCCTCAGCTTCCCTTGCAGCTAGGATCTCAGGCCCGCACCACCAGGTTTGGCTCTAATTTTATATATCTGTTAAGTATGGTAATGACTGGCCAGACACAGTGACACACACCTTTAATCCCAACACTTGGGAGGTAGAGGCAGGTACATCTCTGTGAGTTTGAAGACAGCCAGGCTATATAGTTAGACCCTCTCTAAAAAGAAGACGGGATAACATGTTGAGAAATTACGTATTTATTATAGTCTCAAAAGATCTCCTGAAATAATAACTACTCGTTGCTTATTAATAAACATGGAATAATTATTAATCAGCAGTGTAGTAGAAAAATCAGACCGATTCTAACTAAACCAAGTGACAAAAGTTAACGTCGTCAAAAATGACAGAAATGGGCAATGCCTTAGGATGTAGCCTCGCTGCTGTTATATTCTTGCCCCAAAACACATACATCATGAGGAAAGAGCAGACCACCCAGATAGAAGGAACACCTGTCTTAGCCTCTTAAAAATGTCAATGACACAAAAGACAATAAAAAGCTGAAGAACTTTTGGGATTTAGTGAGACAATGATACACAAAGGGTCATAATCCTGGGCTGACTTCAGAACCTCTAACTGGCTTACTATGATAAATGCATAGCCAGATCCTTAGGTAATAATGTATCAATGCTGATTTCAAATGGCAGCTGCAGAGAAAACTACCTCTTTTCAGGAAATACTCAAAAACCTATTAAAAGATACTACAGCATCGTGTCTGTAACATTTTTTCAAATGTTTCAGAAATACTAAGAGGATCTGCCAAACCTAGGAGAAAGGTAAATGGGAGAATGTACTATTCTAATTTCCATAAATATCCAAAACTATTCAAAAATATAATTTTTGAAGTTTACTTTTTAAAGGCAATAATTTATCAGTTAACATTTTTATGTTTGCTTATTCTGTGTACTTGGAATTTGCCACTGAACTCCAATCTGCAAATTTATCTAGGAGTGATTCATCTTTAAATATACTAGAAACTTACAGAGGCCTTAAAGAAAAGAAATCATAATTAAAAACCAGAAATAACTTGGTCCTTCTCATCAGTTAACCTGACAACCTAGGAAAGAGAAAATAAGTAAGACTGCAATACACTGCCCTGTAAGAACCACCTGCGTCACCCGACAACCACATGTCTTAAAAACAAGACGACGCTGGGTGCGGAGCTCAGCCTCAGACTGCTTGCCTAGCGCATATGAGGCCCCAGGTGCAATCCCAAGAGCCACTTTAAATAGCTGTTTTCTTAAAAATTGTATTCTCATAATCTCTATTTTTATTCACAAATTCAGTATGAATTATTCAGCTTGCTCAAAATTATTTTTGAATTTGTTAGAAGCATTAATGTCATTCACATTGGATAACAGCCTACTTTTGTGGAAGGAATCAGCAACCGCATATTTATTTGTTTTGCACCCACCCCAACTCTCTGCAACAGTTTCACGACTGTAGCTTTCTTTACATTTCTACATTTCTTTAAATGCACTTTTAAAGCTCTAATCTCAACAGACCTCTAATATATACAGTCGTGTATATTTAAAATGCTAATGTGTGTGCACACGTGCATGACCACATGCATACAGGCTGACAGAGGGCACAATATCCCTTGGCGCTGGAGTCATGGGAGGCTGTGAGCTGCCTGATATAGGTGCTGGGGACCTGAACTTGGTTTTATGCAAGAACAGTGTGTCTTCCTGTTAACCTCTGGGCCACCTCTCCAGTCTGAGATTACCTTTGATGTATGTGTTTCCTTCTAACTGCCCCATTAGCCTTTAGGCTAAGAGAACAATTTGACCAACCAAATTGAGGGCTTTGGGATTTTTTCTTTTTCTTTTTTGTTTTACTTTCTTTCTATTTTTTTTTTTTCTGTTGTTGTTGTTGTCTTGAGACAGGGTTTCTCTGTGTAGCCCTGGCTGTCCTGGAACTCACTCTAGACCAGGCTAGCCTCAAACTCCCAGAGATCTGCCTGCCTCTACCTCTGTCTCCCGAGTGCTGCAATTAAAGGCGTGTGCCACCACCGCCCAGCTGAGGAGTTTTCATTATTGTTTTGTTTTAAATGACTCTTTTGCTACTAAATGTCTGTGCACCACATGCATGCCTGGTGCCTGCGGAGGCCAGAAGAGGGTGTCATGTCAGATCCCTTGGAACTGGAGCTCTAGAGGAGCCAGTGCTCTCCCTCCTCTCCAGCACACCCCAGCCCCATGGAGTTTTACTACAACTCTTTCCTTCTCACTGCTCTTCTCCAAACAGCTCAGATGTTCCTATCTTTTCTACCAATTCTCTCATTTTCAATGCCACCATCACTTTTATAAATCTTGGAGTATACATCATAGTCACTGTTTCTCTAGCAATTTCAGTAAATAAAGTGAGAATAGTCCCTTTTACAACAAATTCTCTCTCCCCAGGATAAATTAAAACAGTTCTTACCTAATTCATAGAGATGCCCATCTACATGAACTAACGCAATAAAATGAAGATCTACTTTCTCATCTATACTTGGTGCCTGGAATAGGAGGGAAAAATATATTATGTACATTAGTAGCTAAGCAAATCAATCAAGTACAAATAAGTGTATTAAATAATATAAAATGACAGAAGACAACATTTATCCAGTATAATTCAAGGCCAGTTACTGATGGGATGCAGAGAATGGCCACGCGATGCTTATGATACCATGTTCATCATCAACAGTAAAACACATCACTTAGTCTCACCCAGTGTGGAAACTGAACATTTTGTTTAACTTGAATTCACACTGTCAGCATAAGATGCTGTGCATGTGCACAGCATATGGACAATGTATACTGCTCACTGAAATGAAGGAATGAACTGATTTAAACGTCAAAATATAAATGTTAAGATATTTTTCTTAATTCTTGAAGTTAGAAACTCTTTTGAAGTTAAGTTTTAGGACACCAGAAAGTGAGCTGTCTGTTGTTTGAACTTAAAAATCTCATGCTTTGAACAATGCAGTGTAAACAATCATTCTAGATTCAGGAAGCTTTTAAATGAATAGATGAAGGAAATAGTCCTAATGATTACGAATGAAGAAAAGAAAAACTAACATACAATAAACTATAACCTGTATTTCTTTCTTTTCTTTAACTCTTAATGAACAACTTGCTATTTAAACTATACCTCCATTTCCTTAGCTTATCAAACTCAATTTACACAAGCAATATTCACATTTCCTAGACATTTGAATTCACTTAGGTAAAGTTAATATACAAACTGGCATTTTATGATATATAGTAAATATATTAGTTATTTACTAAATCTAAATAAACTGAAGAGCACTCACAGCTAAATATATGTGGAACTTCAATTGTATGAAGCAAAAATTTCCAAGTAGCTTAAATCAAATTTTGTTTTACATTACCTATTTTAAGTAACTCAGTATTTTATAACTCAAAGGCTGTTATTTTCACCTTCAAATAACTATATATCTTTCAATAGTTTAATGTAAATACTTTTGATGCAGAAATTAAAGTTGCGGAACAATCAGGACTTTTTATTCATTGCTATTTTATTCCGTAAGGCATACAGCATGCCTCTAAGTGTTTACTGACATGATGACTTAATCTTATTTTTCTGAAACTATTTCCCTTGAGCTTTGAATGAAAGAAAGTTTTCAGAAACTGATATGCAAACTAATTCTCATTCATTTCAGTCCAGAACTAAAGAATTTCACAGTCGGTATAAATCAAAACGTCCTAGTTTTATCACCACCCATTACTGTACTCCTCTTTACTACAAACCCCTCTAATGACAGGAGCTGTCATTACATTTGGAGACTATGCCACTAATATGACAGTTTCATAGAGTCATGTTTCTTTTTTTTAAGAATTATTTATTATGTATGCAACATTCCTTCCATGTATGTCTGCATGCCAGAAGAGGACACCAGATCTCATTATAGATGGCTGAGAGCCACCATGTGGTTGCTGGGAATTGAACTCAGGACCTCTGGAAGAGCAGTCAGTGCTCTTTAACTGCTGAGCCATCTCTCCAGCCCTGAGTCATGTTTCATATTGAGCCTAAAACATGTCTTGTGTTTTACATTATGCTGGACCATTCTTGAATCTAATAGTTCTACAAATATTTAAGGTCAGTAATAATAAATGTCTTTACTTCTCTGTCAAAAACATATTTGTGATTACTCAATCTTGTATTATTTTATCAGTGACTAGGAGAGAATCTGGTCTTTTCAAGACTGAACCAAGGTATTTATAAATTCATTAAAAACCAGAAATGCTACAAGTAATTACTTAACTGAGACTATCAAGTATCTGAAGTCTTTGAGACATTATTTCATTCAGACACTGATATGCAAACTAATTCTCATTCATTTGAACAATTTCCCTTAATAACTAAACATCATATAGCCTCCATTTTTCATATTTGCCAATAAGGTGGAAGGTCACTAGAGGTTAAAAAATCTTCCACTGGAGTTGGGGACTTGAATGTGCACCCAATACCTAGGAGCTCATCTATTTTGAGGTTTAAATGGTTATTGAGTTTAGAGTTGTAGCTGAGTGCACTGGGATTTTAAGAACGCTCGTCTGTGTACCACAGGCATGCAGTGCCTGTATGCACGTCTGTGTACCACATTCATTCAGTGCCTGTATGTAGTCCATGTACCACATTCATTCAGTGCCTGTATACATGTCTGTGTACCACATGCATGCATTGCCTCCAGATGTCAGAAGGGAGTATCTGATTCCCTGGCTGGAATTATAGAAGGTTGTGAGCCACCATGTGGGTACTGTGAATTGAACCCCAGTTTTTGAAACTGTAACCTGTGTTCTTAACCAGTGAGCCATTTCTCCAGCCCCACCCCCTTGAAGTTTAAATGCACGTGTGAAAATATTTGTGAACTGTTAAACACTATATAAACCTTACATATTGTTATAATATTAATACACCATCACAACTGTAAGGAAGTACCAAAATATGTGCAATGTCCCTTTTTAAGTAAAAGTGAACATTAAAATCCAAATCTCAAGCCAGGAGTGCTGGCACATGCCTGTAATTGCAGCACTTAACAAGCTAAGTGCTGAATGATCAAGACTTTGAGGCTAGTCTGAGTAGCACAGCAAGTTCCTGTCTTAAAACAAAAAGCAGTAGGAAAAGCCTTCCAACTTGTCATAATAGGTAAATGTTTCAACTTTCCTGAAAACCTCATTATTTCTGGTAAGCTTTATCCTTTGACCAATCCCATTAGTCTGAGAGTATAAAGTCTGCAATCATTCACTGCCCAACAAGTATTCCAGGAAATCCAAGAGTAAGCAAGCAGAAAATTCCAGCATGTCTTCCTGTTTAAAAATAGTCATCATAGAACTATAGCACATATGAAAAACAGAAGCTATAGATTAGTAAGGCTTGCCTACTTTTTTCTATCTTCTAAATCCTCAATTTAGAAGGTTTCTCATTAATCCCAAAGAACTAAAAAGTGATATCATCAATGCATTCATTAATTACTAAATATAAATTTCACATCAGAAAAAGGTTTAAGGTATAATCATAGGGCACTTCATCTATACCAGGCACTGATGGAATGCTGTATTTGTATTGGTCAATTAATCAGACAACTCCAG
Organism: Microtus oregoni; assembly: GCF_018167655.1. NCBI lineage: Eukaryota > Metazoa > Chordata > Mammalia > Rodentia > Cricetidae > Microtus > Microtus oregoni. The sequence goes on along the minus strand of NW_024543060.1, from coordinate 35,351,443 downwards.
TCAGGTAGCTTTACATGCTCATATGCATCTTACACTCAAGAACACAGAGTAGAAAGGTAACACATCTTAGTAACACATTTGAATGGCTAGCAAGTGATGGCCCCTGGACGACAACCCATGCAGTGCAGCTCCAGTCCATGTTCTGAAGCACTAAGTATGCTATGGAAACATTTACAAAGTGATAAGGCAATGAAATTAATATGCAGCAACAAACAACAATACACAAAAACAAAACTGCAAATGCTAAATAACATGCTCATTTATGCTTATAATTTTTAAATACAGAAGGAATTATTCATACATAGAATGAAGTGAACTGTTCCCCGGTCAGAATGCATTAGACTGTACTCTGTTCTAATTCACCTTTATCTCGAACTGTGTCAACAGTGCATAGCGCAATGGAGAAGCACACATATCAAATGGATGAATAAATAAAAAGGACAAATGAATGTTGTAATCTGGTTAGGAGACGAGAGGGAGAGAAAGGGAGGGAGGGAGGGAGGGAGAGAGAGAGAGAGAGAGGGAGAGAGGGAGAGAGGGAGAGGGAGAGAGAGAGAGAGAGAGAGAGAGAGAAAGAGAGAGAGGAATAATAAGCAGTCTGTTGATATTCAGCACGAATGGAAACTATGTGATGACCACACTGATATTGGGTGGAAGCAAAGGATAAAGAAAACTGCTGCCGTTTGAAGATAGCTTTAAAAGGGTAAATGAGGCGAAGAAAGGGTATTGGACATTTAGCGGCTTTTAAATGCTACAATGTATGCATATTTTGACTTCCTCCTGCTTCAAATGCTGCAACTAGTTATAGAAATAACAAGTTTCTATGATGCTTGGCACACACTAAAGCTTTCAGACATCGCATTTCTAGGTGGGCTCTGTCAAACCACAGCCATTGCCTTCAGTAGCTTAGAACATCACAAAGACAAGAGCTTGGTTGCTTCATTCTGTAGTTTATTTTAATGTCTGAGAACTACTGGAATTCTATCACCTTGGATATTTAAGGCCTTATGTATATGCATATTATAATTGTTGGCTGATGCTTTTAGATTACGAGAGAAGTAAAATTTGTAGGACACCTATATTAATACACAAGGAGCAAATCTCCATCTCTTACTTGGAAAAGATCTTTTCAAACTGAGTTGGCAGGAAAGATTGGATCAAGATTAAACCAAGTACCTGAGCCACATCAAGGAGTAAAATAGCTTAGATGCAACACGCTACACCATGGAGGATTTAGATTGAGAACAGAGTAAGTAAAGTGATCCAAAGCATAGCAAAAGACTAGTCATGCTCAGAAATATGAAAAAAAAATAATAAAGGAATAGATGGCAAAGAACTCAAAGGGTACATAGCATTTGTTGACCTAACTTACCTAAGTGAAATCAGAAAGCCGAAGGGTAAGGAAACAGGCACTCACTTTAACAATTCATAGGAACTTAGTGTTCTCACAATGCCAATCAGTATTCATCAACAGGCACGTACCCTTACATTCACAGGATATGGAGCGGAAAGATGGATGTTCACCAAGGCACGGGCAAACGTCAAGCAAGACTGCAGAGCATGGAGGTTTGCTTGCAATCTTATTGGAGTAGAAAAAGCTAATGGTTGAGTGAACCAAGAGAAAAGCACTTTAAAGACTGAAGACGTTTAAGGAAAAACAAACACACAAACAAAAAGACTGCCCTTGTCACTGGGAGAAGAGATGGAAGATTGACTACACTTACAACAGAATGGAGACCCAAAGATGGTAGGCGTAAGAAGGGTCGCCAGCGACGAAGACGGAGAGATGGACTGGTAGCCTTTGCAGGGCCTACATGGTTACGTTTGACCCAGGGCAGGGATGCATGGTGACACAATGATGAGGCCTTCGCTCTGCAGTGGCTAGAATGAGGCTGTGATGAGGATGGCGAGGAGGACTACATAATTAAAAGAGAGAATACTTGACTTAGACCACGTTACTGGGCTGATCATTTATCCTTAAAAGCAACGTATGGTCATACTTGTATTCATAGGGTCGAGTACTTTTAATAATTGTATTCTAGTAAAGGATCACGTAGGAATGTTGCTTAAAGTGGGTAAAGTGGGTATTTATAATAAGCACAAGGTTGTTACATAACTTTTTAAGTGCACATCTGAAAATTTACATATCCTCATTTTCATTGCACAGACTCATAAAACTAAAGATTTAAAAGCCACTAAAATAGTATCACTATATATATACATATATATGGCTTTAAAAATGTAACACAAAATCCATGAAACATAGACAAGTCACATAAAGAACAAAAGTGGAAAGAAAACCGAACCATAATAGGCATTGGTTAAAAACAATTATTTAGAGAGTATAAACTCGAATGAGAGGAAATAAACCCTAAAAATTATAAACAAGAGTAAAGCTAACCCCTCCGGAGGTGATGGCCTCAATCATCTGACAACCCTCGGTATTAGCTGACAAGTTACAAGGAAGGCATTATAGCCTCTTCCCATCTTGTAAGTGAACAGGAACATTACACAAAATGTGCACCCTTTACTTTACGCCAGGTACTCTGTGAAGCACTAGTCTTCCAGTAGTCCATGGGATCATTACAACTATACTCATATCTTACAGTCAGAGAAAGCAGAGCACAAGGGGGGGAAGTGACAGAACCTCAGTCATGCTGGCAGTACGCTGAAGGACTGTAGCTAAACCCAAGAGATGACATCTACAGCTCAGTGGTCTGGGTCACCAGCACAGGGCCTACGTGGCCAAGAGAAAGGCTCTGGTGCCAGCTTTTATTAGTTACAGTGAGCCAGGTGTTAACTGTCTTAAGATAGATACTGGGGGATAACTTCCCAAATGCTGTTGTTCCACAAAATATACGTAGAGGATGCAAAACTGACTTATCAGTGGTAATCCAGTTAGCTTTAAATTGTCACTTTCAACAGACGCAACAGTGTTTGTGATTTATGTCTAATCCGACAAAGCCATCACCAGTCTAACTACAGTGAGAAGAAATAAAAAGGACAGAGTCCTCAGTTCTTTGGTGATAACATATTACAGCAGCATTAGGAAAGTGACGTTAGCTTGAAATGATCTCCAAAACTCTTCAGACCCTTAACAATCTATGATCTGTGTTGGTACTCTTGATCTATGTGAGCTACATGCTAGCCTAGAACAAAACAGTCATTTTTCAAGGTTTAAGAAAAGCTCAAGTTATCAGTTAGCATTTATAATATTAACCATCCACCAGAAATATATAAAAGAATTCTATACTTGACTCCATATGGGAATAAAGGTGAATATAATAATGTCTGCTCTCATTGATGTATTCAATCTGAGTTTATTCAAATGAGAGGCAAAGGGAAGAAGAGAAAAGGCAAATTAGTGGAAGGGGGAAATGGAGTAAAGAGTGAGACGGAGGGACAGACTAAAGAGTAGTAGAGACGGACAAAGAACCATCCCAGAGTTACACAGCGACAGAATGGCGGGAGGCTGTAGAGATGAAATGGAGAAAGGTATTCTGCCAAGAATTCACAGTGAAAAACACACAACAAATAGGGACAAGTAGAACATATTCAAGAATAGGTCTGGGAATTGATTTTTACCTTTCAATCTAACAGGTTAAGTGTTATTTTTCCATGACGCTGGCAAAAGACATGGGATTTCTAGGTTAGATATAATTTTCCTATTCATAGCACAAGGGGGATTCACAGTCTATGTGCAGTCACAGGAGGACAGAAAGAGGACCAAGAAGGATGCTACATGCGCAGTAGGCTGCATGGCAAGAGAGGAATGCTAAGTTGGAGGAGGCCGCTGTTCTGCAGCAGGCAGTAGGCAAAGAAGCACTCTGTCCTAGAGGCCAGCACACTCTCATTCCTTTAAGCTGCTGACTACATGCACACCTTTAGGTATTAATGGCTTCACTCTTACATTTTCTAAAACAATTTTAGAGCATTTGTTTTTGTGACTTCAAATTTACCAAGTTACAAGAACACAAATGATACAGGAGAATCCAGATAGGCCTTTGATGCTCCACATGCTTTATCATTTGTACTTAGCACCGTCGTCCTCATAACTTTTCTTCCTGAGACTAGCTGAGAGTGAATAACACCCGGTTATTGTATGGTAACCAGTATTTTCACCCATAAGCAAAAAATATCTCTTTGTATCAATGAAGGAATGGCTCCAGAAATGCTGGTATAGAAATGCTGATATAGAAAACTCTGTGGATACTCAAATCTCTAATGCAAAATCTTGTAACAGTGCTTCCATATAACCTGCATGCATGCACATACTCAGTCACCTCAATTACTTCTTACAACACCCCAAACAATACCAACCCATGGAAAGTTATTGTACTGTACCATTTAGAGAATAATGACAAAAATGTCTGCAGATCTTTAGTGCGCGCACTTTGGTGGTGGTGGTGGTGGGGGACTCAAAACAGGGTTTCACTGTGTAGCCCCGCCTGTCCTTAAACTCACAGAGATCCACCTGCCTCTAACAGGCACACTTTAATGTATGTTTTTGTTAATCGTGTGCATGACTGTGTGTTATGCACAAGCTCAGGCACAAAGGTGCAGGTACCTCTGGAGGTCAGAAGGCGGCATCAGATCTCTTGGAACTGGAGTTAATGATTGGTTGTGAGACATCTGAATTGGGTTCTGGGAATCAAACTTAGGTCCTCTGGAAGAGTAGTACACTCTCTTAGCCCCTAAATCATCTCTTTAGCTCTGAGGCACATGTTTTTGAAAATTATTTGTGATCTACAGTTGACTGAAACTACACAGTAGATATGATTAATATAGAAGGTCAACTGAGTATAAATCAAGGAAACCTCGCATAGTCATAATGCAATTATCACCCATGCTTCTATACTAGCACAATACTTCTGTCTAGTCTCCAACTCACATGTTAATTTTATTGTCTTCCAAGGTCTGCAGGAGGCTGGGCAGAGGGGCACAGACCTGTACTGCCGCAGGAGGATCACTTGAGTTCAGAAGTTCTGGGTGTCCGTGTGCTATGCTGATAGGATGTCCACATTAAATTTGGGATTGATATGGTGACTTCCCCAGACTGAAGCACCACCAGCTTCTCTAAGGAGGGTCAGAAATGGAACAGACAGAGACTAGCAGAGAATTCATAATTTATTATGGTTCTTTAGGAATCATTTGATCTGTAACATTTCCAGCAGTCTTTGTCTTTACAACATGCTAACATTTTCTAAAAATAATATTTTTTTAAATTTTGAATTGTGTATGTTTCTATATGTACATGGCACTTGTTTCCTACAGATAATCAGAAGGTCTTGGATACCTGGAGCAAGAGTTACAGGTAGGTACTGGGAACCAAAATTGACTCCTTTCAAAGAATGGTAAACACTCTCAGCCACAGGGCCATCATCTCTCCAGTCCCTTTCCTATTTTTTAATGGTCATCTTTCTGTGCATTTTATTTAAAATGACCGTCTTGTAATAAACATCATATACTTGAGTCATGTTTTTCTCTTTTTCTTTTTGATTAACTCAGTGTATTTATAAAATGAAAACTCCTATCACAATACTTTTTACTAGAAAAAATAAATAGAACAGACATTGGATCTATTCAAAGTACATATTCACTTTGGTAGACTTCAGTGTAGGACAGTTCATCACAAGCACATTTGCCCTTAGTGCCCCAGAGCCAATCAGCTTCCAAGCCAATGGTTAATCATTTTTAACAGATTTTAGTGTTGATATCTAGTCATTCTACATCATCTTTAGCCAAGCTCTGAGCACTTACAGTGCTCTGACTAATGGCTGGAAACTTGGTCAGAAGAATCTGGAACCCTGGTGGTGGAAGAGTCTGCTGTAACACTTGTAGCAGCTCTGAGGCTGTCCCATCAAGTCATATTTTTCAACCAAGATGATAATCTTTCTTCCAATTTACATGTCTACATTTAAATGACTTACATTTTATTAACTGCATGTCAGTTTTCCCCTGCGGTTGGATTATAAGCTATATTGTTAATTCTGTTTTCTCCATTTATTCTTTGTTCCATTGTGCCTTTAAATATTATTTTTGTTCTCGATTCTACTTATGTTTACTATGGTATGCTTATAAATAAAAAAAACTTTTAGCAACTGTCTTAGACTTTATTGTTAAATTTCTTTAGTCACGGTGTTCCTTTGTTGTTATTGTTGTATGGTTTTTCAAGATAGGGTTTCTCCGTGTAGCCCTGGCTGTCCTGGAACTTGCTCTGTAGACCAACCAGAAATTCACCTGTCTTTGCCTCCCGAATGCTGGGACTAAAGGCATGGGCCACCACCCGGCTGCTGTGTTCTTCAAATAAAAGCACACAACTTGATCCACACTATTGGAACATCACAGCAGTATTATCAAAATATTTTCTTCCATTCTTTGTATTATCATCAAATGTTTTTACATATGGTATAGACTTCCAATATGAGGTTACTGTTTATTTAGACAACTTATTCTTCATTTTTGATTTGGAGATAAGGTCTCACAATAAAGCCCAAGTTGGCCTCACATTTGAGATGCTCCTGCCTCAGCCTCCTGGGATACAGGTGAGTGCCACTGTGCCTGGCTGCACAATTACATTTTAGTGCAATTAAAAGAAAAAGTGTAGCTGGAAAGATGGCTCAGGTGTCTTGTTCAATTCCCAGCACCCACATCTAACAGTTCACAACCACCTGTGATTCTAGCTCCAGTGGGACCTGATACCTTGGCTACTGCAGGCAGCTGCACCCATGTGCGCATACGTGTACATACACACATACACACACACACACACACACAGTTAAAAATGAAAATAAATTTTAAGAAATACATTTTAATTACCTTTCCTTGTCCCATCTCCAGTACTTGCCAATTTCTGCATAGGTCCAATTATTCCTGCTATCACAATGCTTCTGCATGGAAGAATTCTTTTCTATTTCTTAGAGTGGAAACAAACTGGGAATGAGTTCTCTTTATTTTTTGTTATAAAGGTTTGTTCTCCTTTTCAAAAGGCCTTTTCACTGAATTCTTCCAGTACTTTAAAAAAATAGTAGCTTATTTTTGTCCTAACTTAAATAATTTCTAATGAGAAATCTGCCATAATTGGTATCTAATATACCTTTTGCTTCTGGGTCTTCTAAGTAGCTTGAACATTTTTTACTTTTGTTTTCTTAAGTATGAATATTTGCTACCTGGGAGAGTGGCTGATGACAGGAATATTTATTCTACAGTATCTCTAAAGTTCCTGAAGATGTAGTTTGATGTCTTCAGTTATTTTTGGAAAAAAAAAAAAGAACAACAACAACAAAAAAAACCAACAGGCAACCACTGATTCTTCTGATGCTTTCTACCCAAATGTGTCACTCCTTACTGCCTCCCTCTTACCTCTCTCTGCCTTTGCCCAGGACTCCACGTCTACATCTTAACCATTTGAGAATGCCCACGGCTCCGAGATACCCTGCTTTTATTTTCCTGTCCAATAGACTGCTTTCTCTTTGTAGGTAAAGTCACTTACGCAACATTTGGTGATTTGTCATAAAGTTCACCGGACCTTGCATGTGGAGGACTGAAGACAGCCGTGGTCGTTGGTCCGCATCTTTTGCCTGCGGCAGCCTCTATTATTATTTTTCTGTTCCATAGACCAGTTAGGGGTTCATGAGCTTTGGCAGAGTCTCCTGCGTCTGACTCCCATCTCACCATAGGAGCACTGGGATTAGACTCATGATGCAGACCTGGCTTTTCTGTGGGTTCTGCAGTGCTCAGGCCTACCGAGCAAGCACTTTTACCCACCGAGCTACCCATCTCCCCAGCCCAAATGCAATAGTTTTGTTTTTTCCTCAGTTTTTCAGATTCTACCGGAAATGTTAAAGGCATTCTTCACCTCTGATCCTGAGTTTTGATACTAGTATGTCCATTGAATTCTTTCTCATAGCGTTCAACTCTGCTATCAATCTCCATCTGATGATACATGTTGCCCATCTTGTCCACTTGAATCTTTAATATCATTATCACATTCTTTGATCGTTCTAACATCTGCACTGTATCTGAGCTTCATTCTGTTCATTCATTTCTCCTGACAAAGTGCTGGTGTTCATTATTTCTTTTTTTCTTTTGCTATTTTTGGTTAAAAGTCAGACATCTTGTATACTATGACAGAGACGGAGATAAATGGCATATACATTTAGGAACGAGCCTGGCCCATCAAGATGTCAGTGCCGAGGGATGAGTCTTCTAACCCATCCAGAGGCTGAGTTGTCCGCTTTTGTTTTCAGTCTAGTTACTCTCAGTACAACAGTAGTTAAAATTCCACATTCCCACCATGCTGAGACTGAGTACTGGTTACTGGAGTCTTTCACTTTCTGCTCCTGCTCCATGAAAAGCTTTAGGTTCTGCCCAGAGACTGAGGTCTTTCTTCATGCTCCTCACGCAAGTGCTTTCTTGTCTAACGGCACTGACGTAAAGTCTTTCTTTGTTCTTGTACAACATCTGTCATTGGCAGCTCCTTAGTTTCTGTCCATCAAGCACAGGACTTTTCCAAGGAGTCCCCAAGTAGTAGAGGATCTCTCACAGAGATCCCAGAAGGAGTTTTTTGTTCAGGGTCTTTATGTTTTGTTCTCCAGAAAACAAGAGTCCTGTAGTGTCTTCCCTCAGAGGCCACCATTCCCCTCCTCGACACCTTCACCTGAGGCTCCTTCTTGCCTTGTCGGCCTGCAGTTAAACTTTGGAGTACCCTGTGAGATCTGTGGAGAGTGGGTGTGACTCCTCCCTTTGAAGCTGCTCATGGGGACTCTACAGTCTCATGACAGCCTACAGTAGTTTGCCTTTCAAATTCTGCTAAAAATTCTAGCTCTTTTGTTTTTATAAAAGGTAATAATTCTCTGTGTTCCTTTCTCATCATGTTTAGGATGCCTATCTATCTCAGCATTTCCACAACACATTCCAATGCAGCATGCTAGTCTTCAAAGACTGTATCACAGGGATGCTGTACCTTAAAGACATTGCACTTTCAGGGGCCCCTAGTTTTCTACAACTACAAACGACATTCTAATGGATGGACTCACACAAATATCTCTATACACTGCTCAGGCACCAGCAGCCACAGCTAACATTCAATGCCTCATACCAGGTGTCCTAAAATATGAAGGATATGGATTCCCACAACAATCCTGCAAACAGAAACTACGATTATTTCTAAACATGAAGACACAGGTTTTTGCCCAGACACTGTCATACTATCTATGTGCGACTTTAGCTCTTTCCTCACATATTTTCCAGTGTAAGCCTATGTGACAGAGGAAAGAGTGGGGAAAACCATAATCCCAGCTCAATATGTTTCAAATACTAAGAATCCTTTATTTGTATGTGTGACTAATCTTCTTCAGCATTAAAATCTGTATATTATTATACTGTCTTGTTTCCCATAGTGTAACAACAGGTTAAGTAGCCCTTATCCAAAATTGTTTCCAATTTCGGAGCTCTTGAAACTGTACCCGATTAGTACCAGATTCTGAACTTGGGTTAGGGATGTTCAATGTGTATTTAAATGCTTCCTAAACAGTGAAGCTGTTATTATTCAGGGGCTTGCTGCTTCTGTGCCAGCCTTAAGTGTTTAATAAGTAACATCTGCTTTGTCTTGTTTTGTTTTTCGAGACAGGGTTTCTTTGTGTAGCCCCAGCTGTCCTGGAACTCGCTCTGCAGACCAGGTTGGCCTTGAATTCAGGGCCCCTGTCTCAGTCTCCTGAGTGCCTTCTCCTGTAATCAGATTGGTGACTACCCTAATTGTCATCATAGAACCTTCATCAAGTAACTGATGGGAGCAGATGCAGAGATCTATAGCCAAGCACTGGGCTGAGCTCCTGGTATCCACTTGAAGAGCAGGAGGGAGAATTATATGATCAATGGGCGGGGGTCAAGATCATGACGGGGAACCCCAAAGAGAGAGCTGACCCAAGCTAGTGGGAGTTCATGGACTCTTGACCGACAGCTAGGCCTGCATGGGACCAAATTAGGCCTTTGGAATGAGAATGACAGTTGTGTGGCTTGGTCTATTTGTAGGACCAGGATTTATCCCTGGTGCATGAGCTGGCTTTTTGGAGCCCACTCCCTATGGTGAGATACTTTGCTTAGCCTTGATGCAGTAAAGAGTGGCTTGGCCCTGCCTCAACTTGATATGCCAGGTTTAGCTGACTCCCCATTGGGAGGCCTTACCCTCTCTGAGGAGTCTATGGGAGTTGAGGGGAAAGTAAGGGTGAGCAGGAGAAAGAGGGGAAGGGGAAACTGTGGTTGGTATGTAAAATGAATTTAAAAAGAAAAAAGTATGCATTATCATGCTTGGCTAATAAGTAAATATTTGAAAATTTAAATAGCAAAGCAGTAACTCTAAATTTTTACTCTATTTATAGTTTAAAGGTAGCTCATAATGACAATCTCTCTTTCATAAAGGAATCCAAAGTCATTAGCAATTACCAGCTTAAAAGTACTAAGAGCACCAATGTTTGCCAAGACATTAACAGAACTCTGTCCCACTGGCAGACTACATTGGTAACCTCATGGAGTAATGAGATGACCATTCCACATAGAACATGAAAGGATAGTGCATACTTCAAGGATATTGTAGTCTGATTCCAGACTACTGTAACAAAATAAAAATAGAAAGTCATGCAATTTTTATTGTTCAGTACATGTAAAGTCATGTTTTTACTAGCTACAGTCTATTAGGTATACCATATAGAGATCTTGATTAAAATATGGTGAAAATGCTAATAATCTGATCTGTTGAGAAATGATGCTGTCAGACACGAACCTGCAGTTAGTTAAACAAACGAACACTAAGAGAAGAGAAACAAAAGGAGGTATAACCTGTAAACCTGTCTCAATTATAGTTCTCCAACAGATTGGCATTAAAGACACTGATTTAAAAAAATCAAAAATTTAAACATTCTGATTCTTATTTAAACTCAAAGTTAAAGACAAAAAGAAGAGGAAGAGGATAATAGCAATGGCTATAGTTACTCCAATTCTGGGAAATCTAGGAACAATGATTTTTCTGGAGGCAGAAGCCATATAATCACAGCTCTTGAATTCCCAAACTGGGTGTGTAACCCCTGGCTTCAATATCAGTATTTTCCACAATACGGATAGCTTTTTCATCCCATCAATGTCAGTAACTGATTCATAAACACATCTATCATCATTTCTACCTGCCTTTCCTAAACATAAGTCTAATTTCCTTTCTGATTGTCAAATTTATAACTATTTGCAGTGAGAGGGTAAATAAAGCATAAGTCTCAGTCCTTGAAAAGAAAATTTCCTGTCACAGGTGATACGCTCACACTCTATACATTTTTTAAAAATGTATTCTTCTGCTAGTTTAACACCAGGTAATTAGAATTGCTATAAAGGCTAAATTAAATTATTCAGAACATTAAAAAGGGGGCAGAGAACCTGGCTAGGTGGTGGTGGAGAGCGCCTTAATCCCAGCACTTGGGAGGCAGAGGCAAGCAGATCCCTGTGAGTTCCAGACCAGCCTGCTCTACAAGAGCTAGTTCCAGGACAGGCACCAAAGCTCCAAAGCTACAGAGAAACCCTGTCTCAAAAAAAAAAAAAAAAACAAACAAACAAAAAAAAAACCTTTCCTGTTAAGAACGAAATGTCTGGAAGGTGACATCCATATTATTATAAAATGATACAATAAAATAAGTATATTTTGGCTTATAGCCAAAGCATTTTTCATTTAAGCTTGTCATTATGTCAATAATTACACTACAATATGTAATTTCTAGAACATGAAAGATACTTAAATAATATTTTCCAAAACATATATAACATGATTACTAAAGGACTCTGGTTAGGTTAAGATTTCAAGGGAATTGTGGTGGGAGGTGGGGGTGGAGGGGAGTCTAACCTAGGCTGTCTGCTGTGTGTTAAGTAAGCATCTGTTCCTGCAGTGGACTTGGGCTTGATTCCCAAGACTCACAAGGCATATGTAACCATACAGAACTCCAGTTCCAGGGATCCACTTCCCCTTTCGGACCGCTGCAGGTATCAAGCACACACGTGATTGACATACATGCAAACAAAACACTCAAACACATTAAGTAACACAAATTTTTTAGAAAAATGTTTTTAAAGAAAATTTTTTAAATCCATTATTGTATGTACTTATTTGCTTTTCTTCTTGGTACTGGAGACTGAACTGAAAGCCTAGCTAGACAATCTCTACCACTGTGTTACATCCCCAACACAGACTAGGTTTGTTTGTTTTTAAGATTTTATTTATTTATTTATATAAAAGTCTTAAAGAAACTAATTGGATCTTCAGAAACAAGTGGTTACATATTGGAAATAAATACCATAAATTGAACAGAGCATACTGAATGCTTTTTAAAAAGAATTTTACCTTCTTATATCATGGTTATTGCTCATTAATAAAATATTCATTTGCTTACAACTGAGTATAACAGGCTATTTTTTGGTATCTTTAAAAAATTTTTCTTAGTTACTTTTATTTACATGTATGTAGGTCTGTCTATGCGAATGTATATCACACAAGTGCAATGCCCATAGACGCCACGGTAACTGATCCTCTGCAACCGGAGTTACAGCAGATATGGGCTCTGGAAAGATATGGTCCTCTGGGAGAGTAGCAGGCGCTCGTAGCCTGAGTCACTCTGACCCACAAAGTGTTCTTTTAATATTAGAACCATCCCTGAGTCTTAAATTGTACACAGAAAGAAAAACAAAAACCTCTTTAGGGATGGTGAATATAGTAAAAAAGATTACAAATACATAACCCTCTGAAGATACATACATGTGTCTATGTGGAGATAATATATATTCATATAAAGCTTCTAAACCTTAAAATCAAAATTACAATTTAATTCTAAACGAATTCCTGCAATTTCAGGTTAGATTCCAGCACAATGCACTGCATTAAAGGAAATTTAAAGCTGGAATTTAAAATAGGAAAATGAAGTCAGACCCATGCAAGAGATAAAAACTATCCCCGTTCAGTTGGCAGAGAAGTCAAAATCAGGCACAAGTTAGAAAGGAAACACATAAAATAGCACTACCAACTCCAGAGTGTTCACAAGAGCAGCTTCCTTCACCAATGGAGCTGACGCCCACGGCCTCCAGAAACTCTTTCCTGACGCTCTCCCATGCAGGTTCAACAATCGGGTTTCTGATTTTTAATGTCACATGAAATTTGAATTTATTGTTGTCAAGCTAAACTAAGTTTCGGAAATTCTTTTCATTTTGAAAATAGCTTCAAATACGGTTTTCACTAAGTGCAAATTCTCATCCTAACACTGCCCTGTGATCTATAAAGTCAGAACACAAGAGAAAAATCTTACTCTCTCCATGCACGTCAGTCTGTTTTTATACCTAAGGCAGTCTTAGACCAAGGAAGGACATCTAGTTAGATCTGAAAGGAGGAACTGCTGACTTCAGTATAGATGTTTCCCTTACAGAAACAGTTTGGTACTCCCATTTCTAAGACAGAAGGAGAAAAGGGGAATGTAAGACCTCTGCTCAGAGACTGCAGTGGAGAAGAAACAGTGAAAGATGAGAGACCACCATGAATGCATGAGGATGGAGGCTGGGGGCCAGTGTTTCTCAGTGTGAAGAACCAAATGGAAGGAAACAGCCTCCACTTTATTCCACTGCTGTGGGAACTCCTTCAGCCAATAACCTTTACGATACCGGCCCACTTTGGGTGTGGTCTCATGTACTATGAGTGTACAAGAAAAGCGTGTGCAGTCTTCTTTCTGCTGGATTCGGTTCCCAGTTCCCAGCACACACAGAGGACTGCAGGTGGCTACCCTTTCTGTGAGTTTATCCCCCAGATAAATAAACTTTCATTACACTCTGCTCCAGACTATTGTGGCACTCTCTGATACCAGTACACTCCAGGCCTTGTCAAAATAAGGAAAATAGGTTATGCAAAGTAAAGTAAAATTTTAAAATAAACAGAAAATTAGTTTCAAGTTTTAAAAAGAACATATTTTAATTTTAGCATGTGTGTGTCTGCACGTGAGTACAGTATTTGAGGAGGCCAGAGGAGGGTTTCAGGTACGCTGGAGCTTGGGCTGCCCACGGGTTGTACGCCACCTGACATGGGTGCTGGAAACCAAACTTAGTAGATGCTACTGCTGAGCCATCTCTCCAGGCTCTATAATTCCAAACTTGTTGATAAAACTGGATTTACATACCTTAACTACGTTTTGCTGCTTCCATTTGTCTCTTTCAAGATAATCAGGAATTTAAACTCTACATAGGAACTAAGTACTTCCTAGTAGCCCTTTCTTGCCTAGCAGAGGAAAGAAGACAAGAGTTCAAAGAAGGTTATAAATAGCACTTTGCCTTAGGTATGCAGAAACTGTCTTTGACTAAATGGAATGATTTCTGCTATGCTTCAGGGCCAGTGAGATGGCTCAAGAGGCACAGGCCTAATGACCTAAGTATCATTCCTGGGTGAAAGAAAAGAAGTGACTTCAAAAGGTGGCTTCTGACTTCCACACATGACCTGGTTACCCTCACATCATGCAGGTGCACACAAAATAAAGGCAATAAGATATTCTAAAACCGTAAACGTTTTCAGTTTGCAACAAAGCCATGAACTGTATCTTCTCAATTAATAAACTTGTCTACACACTTTAAACTTGTGTCCTACATTGACAATACACACTTAGCTAAGTCAAAAGTCAACTATATTTTGATTGGGTCTGTCTGTAACACACACACACACACAGACTGGGTCTGTCTGTTACACACACACACACACTAATAGGGTCTGTCTGTTACTTACACACACACACACACACACACACACACACAACTAAATTACTATAATCTCTCCATCTGTTGATTTAACCAATCAAGGATTGAAAATTATATATCTTTTCTTATTATTCTCTAACTCTAATATCTATTAGTAAGCAATCCACAGATGATTTTAAGAATACAAGAAAATATGCATAGATTATATGCAAATACTAAACCATTGTACTCAGAGGACATATAAAATGAATAACAAATAAAAGTTAAATAAACATTTTACACAAGGAATCTGTTATCTAGAGTGTTCCTGGAACCAATCTGTCTACCAGAAATACTGATAGATTCAACGGTGTGTCGTATATTCTGATTATATAAACCTATCTGCTACTATATACTTGAAATCAAAACATTAACCAAAGATTAAATAGACTTGACTTTAAAAGTCAACAACACTAACAAGGCTAGATTACATTATACTTTCATTAAATATTAAATTTAATTTGTGACTTAAATTCATTTCACAAACTTACTAAAGATCTTTTAAGAGTCATTAGAAAGGAAACATTATTTCCCTCTGTCAAAAAGCAAAATTTAAAAATAAAATTTAACACTGGTATCAAAATATACTATTTACAATGAAAGAATTTAAAAATCCAAGCCGGGCGATGGTGGCGCACGCCTTTAATCCCAGCACTCGGGAGGCAGAGGCAGGCGGATCTGTGTGAGTTCGAGACCAGCCTGGTCTACAGAACTAGTTCCAGGACAGGCTCCAAAGCCACAGAGAAACTGTCTCGAAAAAAAAAAAAAAACCAAAAAAAAAAAAAAAGAATTTAAAAATCCATTTTAAAAGGGAACATTAAAAGAATTTAATACTAGCATTAGCCACGCTCAAAGTCATTAGTGGCTGAAATAAAAGACCTCTGAAGACAAAAACTATTTCTTATTCATATTTACAATGCAGTCTCTGACGCAGAACAAGCTCAATTCAGTTCCTTAGTGGCCAAGAGATGGAAGAACAATTCACCTTATGAACTGAAAAACCTTAACAATGTGTATCCGTTTAAACACAACTAAGAGAAACTTCTTTGGGAGAATCTGCAATGAACACTTCGGTAAAAAAAATGATATTTACTAAAGTCTATTTTTACTTTGAAAAACTAAAAATATAGACATCAAAATTGAAAAACTGGAAAGTAATTTATCATTTACTCGCCTGAAAGTATGCAAAGAATTACTTCTAAAAAAGTTTTGAATAAGAAAATATTCATACTAAGATATAAAGAAAGCTCCTTTTTCTTAACTGTTTAGATTATGCTAAAAGGCTGAAATTAAGTATGTAACTAAATGCTAAATGTATTTTTGTAAACTTTTGATTTTGGCATGTTTATTTAAAAGCATAATAAAATAATATGCTTTTGTAAGCTAAAAAAATAAAAATAATTACATGGAGGTTCTTTGGCAAACGACACGAAAATAGTCTGAAGGCAAAGTACACTTGGATTTTTCTTTCTTGTCTCCATGTATAACTTGCAGACTTTTTTCATTACTGCACTGTGGACTATTCATTAACAAATAAAAACTCTCATGTCATCAAAAGCATCATTTTTTCCCTCTCTTTCTGTTTTCTTTTATTATTTAGATATTTTTCTCCGCAGCCCTCCTTTCCTCCCTGCTCCCTGCCTCCCTCTTCCCCTTCAACTCTCTCCCATGGTCCTCATGCTCCCAATTTACTCAGAAGATCTTGTCTTTTTCCCCTTCCCATGTAGATTAGTGTTGGGAACTGTGAACCCCCAGATCCTGAATTTCCTGAAAACAACTTGTTTTCTCGACCTGAGTGCGTACAGCTGCTCTGAGCAAGAGATCCTTAGGAGTTCCTGATGGCAGGGGAATAGTTTGTGGCGCAACTGGCTGGGGCGTGGCTATCCCTACATAAGCTGCCCGTGAACACAATAAAAAGGGCATTCTTGGAGCTTTCCTGTTTCAAGGATTCTGGCATCAAGGATGACCTGTGTCTCTGTCCGTGAGTCCTTGTATGTTTCAATCCTCAGCCCCTTGCCCGGTTTACTAACTGTATGGTGGTGCATAGAGCACAGACACGCGTGGTGCACTACAGATTAGATCCATGTTTGTCTCTCTTAGGGTCCTCTTTGTTGTCTAGGTTCTCTGGGATTGTGAACTGTAGGCTGGTTTTTCTTTGCTTTATGTCTAAAAGCCACTTATGAGTACATATTATATTTGTCTTTCTGGGTCTGGATTACCTCACTCAATATATTTTCTAGAACCATCCATTTGCCAGAAAATTTCAAGATGTCATTTTTTTTTCCATTGTGTAAATGTACCACATTTTCCTTATCCATTCTTCGGTCGAGGGGCATCTAGGTTGTTTCCAGGTTCTGGCTATGACAAATAATGCTGCTATGAACATAGTTGAGCACATGTCTTTGTGGTACCATTGAGCATCCTTTGGGTATATCCCCAAAAGTGGAATTGCTGGATCTTGAGGTAGGTTGTTTCCTAATTTTCTGAGAAATCACCATACTAATTTCCAAACCGGCTGTACCAGTTTTCATTCCCACCAGCAATGCAGAAGTGTTCCCTTTACCCCACATCCTCTCCAGATAAGCTGTTATCAGAGTTTTTGATCTTGACCATTCTGACAGGTATGAGATAGAATCTCAGAGCTGTTTTGATTTGCATTTCTCTGATGATTAAGAATGTTGAACATTTCCTTAAGTGTCTTTTGGCCATTTTAGATTCCTCTGTTGAAACTTCTATGTTTAGCTCTGTACCCCATTTTTTTACTAGATTATTTGTTCTTTTGATGACCAATTTCTTGAGTTCTCTGTATATTTTGGAGATCAGACCTCTGTCTGATGTGAGGTTGGTGAAGATCTTTTCCCATTCTGTAGGCTACCGTTTTGTCTTGTTGACCTTTGCTTTACAGAAGTTTTTCAGTTTCAAAAGGTCCCATTTATTGTTTCTCTCAGTGTCTATGCTACTGGGGTTATATTTAGGAAGTGGTCTCCTGTGCCAATACATTTAAGTGCACTTCCCACTTTCTCTTCAATGAGGTTCATTGTGGTTGGTTTTATGTTGAGGCCTTTGATCCATTTGGACTTTTTTTGTGCGTGGCAATAGATATGGATCTATTTTCAATCTTCTACATGTTGATATCCAGTTATGCCAGGTCCATTTGTTGAATATGCTTCTTTTTCATTTTATATTTTTTGTTTCTTTGTCAAAAATTAGGTATGGCTTGATATCCGGGTCTTCAATTCTGTTCCACTGGTCCTTTTGTCTGTTTTTATGCCAATACCAGGCTGTTTTCAGTACTGTATATAGTCAGAGATTGTGATGCCTCCAGGAGGTTCCTTTACTGTACAGGATTGTTTTGGCTATCCTGGGTTTTTGTTTTTTTGTTTTTCCGTATTAAGTTGAGTGCTGTTCTTCTGAGGCCTGTGATGAATTTTGCTGGGATTTTGATAGGCATTGCATTGAATCTGTAGACTGATTTTGGTAAGATTGCCATTTTTACTATGTTAATTCTACCTACCCAAAACATGGGAGATCTTTACATTTTCTGGTGTCTTCTTCAATTTCTTTCTTCAAAGATTTAAAGTTCTTGTCATACAAGTCTTCCACTTGTTTGGTTAGTTACTCCAAGATATTTTATATTATTTGTGGCTATTATGAAGGGTGATGTTTCTCTGGTTTCTTTCTGAGTTCACTTATCATCTGTATAAAGGAGGGCTACTGATTTTCTTGAGTTAGTCTTGTATCCTGCTACATTACTGAAGGTTTTTATGAGTTGTAGGAGTTCCTTGGTAGAATTTTTGGGATCACTTATGTAAATTATCATATCATCAGCAAATACTAAGAGTTTGACTTTTCCTTTTCCAATTTGTATCCCCTTGATCTCCTTTTGCTGTCTTATTGCTCTACCTAGAACCTCAAGTACTATATTGAATAGTATGGAGAGAAGGGACAATCTTTTCTTGTTCCTGATTTCAGTGGGATCGCTCTGAGTTTCTCTCCATTTAGTTTGATGTTTGTTGGCTGTTGGCTTGTTGTACAATGCTTTTATTATATTTAGGCATTTTCCTTGTATCCCTGCTTTCTCCAAAACTTTTATCATGAAAAGATGTTATATTTTGTCAAAAGCCTTTTCAGTATCTAATGAGATTTTCATGTGTTTTGTTTTGTTTTTCAGTTTGTTTATATAGTGGATTACACTGACAGATTTTTGTATCCTGAACCATCCCTGTATCTCTGGGATGAATCCTACTTGGTCATGGTGGATGACAAAATCATCATGTTTGAACAGAATCTTTTAACCTACCAGGTAATCTGGTAAATGCCCAGATTATATCAACTTGGAGCAATCTCCCAACATTCTGAAAGGACTTAAGATTGGATACTTAGAGTACTTTTTAAATTAAGCAAATATGCTTATTCCTAATCAAAGTCATTTCAAACCAGTAGCTAGTAAAATATTTAGCTGTATTTAGCACTGGGTCACATATTACTGTAGCATACATGTTGAATAACACTTTTACTAATGAAAATTTTGCCTAATATAATAATCTCACTAGATTTTCTAACATGGCGCTTTAAAGAAAAAAAATCACAAAATTACTGGAGGAATGTACAAGTACAGACAATCCATTTACTTTCTCACTCAATCCATTTCCACCCAAGGTAGATCATCACTTTACTGTAAAACATAAAGTGGCTGCACAATCTGCCTACTGACATTTTGTTTTGCTGTGTGGCCTGGCACGGGGGCTCACACCTGTTGGCTGGCAGGACTAGAGCTCATGTTCTGGCAAAGCCTTGGGACAATAGCTGAACCTCACTGTGCGGCAGCTGCTTCATCTGGAAAGGGTGATAATACCTATAATCCTAAAACTCCTACAGAGTAAGCAGCACACACTCTGAATCACTTCTTAGCATTGTTAAGAGAAAATTAACCTAACAACACTTCTACTATCTAGAATCAAATACAAAATGGTGAAGGAGTAAATTTAAAAATCAAAGGCTAGAGAGACTCCTCCACTGAAACCTACTGTATCCTACCCTCCTGTTTTGTAAGTTTAGTTGTTTTTGTTTATTTAAAGCAGTATCTTTTAGTAAGTAAACAAAACTAAGTGAAATGGGCCTACTATCCAAATTTCTGATATAAATTTCTATTTATAATTTCTATATAAAAATGTTATATATGTTCTAATGAAAATGTTTCTTATAGAACTCCAAAAAACTAAGATTTTTGTCTTTTGGGTTTTGTTCCATTGTTTATCCCTACCTAGTCTGAAGCTTGCTATGTAGATCTGGCTGGGTTAGAACTCTGCGATTCTCCTGCTCCTGCCTCCCCTATGTGTCTTACTGTTTGCATCATATGCATGTAGGTACCCGCAGAAGGCAGAGGAGGGCTCAGACAACCTGGAACTTTAGTAACAAGCCCCGTCCGTGACCTAGCTGCTGTGGGTCTGGAAGAACAGTAATTGCTCCTAACTCTGAAGCCATACCCCTAGCCAATGAGACATTTTTTTTTTAAGTTTTCATACCACTAAAGACATTTCTGACCTAATACTGGAAATAGTAAATATGTAGTGAGCCTATGTGTAAAGGACAGTTCTGAATAATTTAAAATGTGCAAATAAACCAGACATCAATCCTAGACCTAAGAACCACAACAAAAGATAAACTTTCCCACCTCATAAGCTAAGGTACTACTAATAGGAGGCATTTTATATACCACTAAGGTAGAAATAATAACAAGTAAATTATGACAACAGTTTAAATAGGTCTTAATTCTAGAATTATTAAAATGTACAAAAACATACATCATTGTTTGTTTAATTAGACAAGCTTAATGTGTAGATCAGGTGATATCAAACTGCTGATATTCCTGCCTCAGCCTTCTAAGTGCTAAAATTGTAAGCTTACACTACCACATTTGGCTTGAAAAAATACATTTTAAATAGCTAAAAAAGGATATGAAAATAAATAAATGCAAAATACTGAAGTCACATGAAAGAGAGCATAGAATCAATAAAATATACCCAGGTTATAAGAAGTGCTTTATTTAGAGGGTCACATTGAAGCTAATTTGAAAGTTAAGTAGAAATCAGAAATGCAGATGCTAAGAGAAGAAATGTTTTCATAAAGAGAAATTATAAGAAAAATATCAATAAGACATTGGCAGAGAGAAATATTTTCAGATAAATAGCCAAAGCAGTAGGGGTTAGAAGAAGCCTTAAAGAGGCCGAAACTGACACAGAAATGTGAGGAATGAGCCTCAAACTATTTCCTCAACCCACGATGTGTTAGAGTCATAATGCGCATAAGCGGCGTATCTCTAGCAGTGAGTCTCGACTGTGAGAGATGAGAAAGTGGTAAGGCGATTAACTTCATTGGGAGAAAGGCCCGAGAAGCCTCTAAAAACTGCTACATCCCTCCCACTCCACCTTTGAGAGTCACTGCAGTAGGAAAACAAAAGTTGTGTCTCCAATTGAATTACATTTCAGGAAATATAATGGAGTTAAAACTGTAGGAAAATAAAGGGCAGAAAAGAAGGCACATATAATAACCTCAAACAAGGACAACACATTCTAAAATGTCAGCAGATCATTCCCGTGACCACCATCACAAAGGACGATGAAGTTTCAGCCTGAACAAAAACAGATGTGACTATCATTCAGGTACTAAAGCCACAACTTGGATGAAGACCCAGAAAGGACATGAAAGAAGGCACCACGAGGCAAATATTCCGGAAGTACGATATTCTTATATTGATCCAGCTCATTCCCAGTCTTAATGCCAAAACAACACGGCAACCAAAACTCTCTTAGGATCCAACAAGCGTGTAAACAACAGGAACACTGAATATCCAAAGTCACCTCCTACTGTAAACCGAGTAAAACTCAAGTCTACAACTTTGAAAGAGACAGAGAGCAGCTTAGAAGGGACAATTACAAGGACACCTAGTGCTTCAATTAGTCAAACACCCACAGTAATGCAGTTTGAAAGAAGAATAATTATAGCTATATCATAGTATTAAAGTATTTTCACCTTTAAAAAAGGGTTTAGTAATAATCTAAAAATCAACTTCTTAATTATGTAATTTTTCCAAGAATTTTTAAAGCCAATAAAGCAATATCATCCTACATGTGAAAATGTGACTTTTAGTTGTATAAAGCAATGAGTTTTATTATGACATTTTCATAATAGGACTTCATATAGCACACTTTATCACGATCTCCCTCGCTGTCCTCTTTTCGCCCCCACATCATCTCCCTTCCACTGGTTCCCTTCTTCCAAAACAATCACCTCTCTAATGGGTGTGATTTCAAGTCACATATGAAGAAAATGTAGTACACTATCCTGGTGCTGGAAATACACCAACCGAATTAATAAAACTCTGTTCATTCTGACTGAATCTTTTCTGACAAAGTTCCTTCCAGAGTTAGGACGTGAAAAGAGTAGAAAAGACGTGGAATGGAGAAATGTGTAAAGGAAACAGAGGCAAGAGTGATCAGAGTGACCCAGCAGACTCGCTGCAGTGCAAACCTGAAGATCACCATGGTGAATAGAACAAAGTCCCTGAGCACCTCTTCCTTCTCTTTTGTCCTGGGAGCAAGGCATGATAGTGATGCCCAAAGATCATACATAAAAACTGGGTGTATGTGGAAGACGGAAGAAACTGGGCACCTGCTGAGTAAAACAAAGAACGCACAATCTACAACCTGTGAAAGGATCCGGCAACGTGGACCAGACATCCGTGTAGCATGTTAGCAGCCTGGGAAAAAAACATTTCTCTTGCTATCACTCTGACTACTGCTGTTACATAAGCAAATTCTAAGGAAAAACAAAAAGAAAACCCAGATAGTCAAATGCTTTTCCAAAGCCAGAGTTCTACAATATAAGGTCAAATTTACACACAGCAACATGTTTGAAAAGAAATGTGAAATACCTCAGTCTGACCTTCATGTGCACTGGTCTCATGAGTAACTCGAATAGCCTGCAATAAGAATATAAACTGTTTACAAAAAATAAAACAACTATATGCAACCTTTAAATGAAACAAAGCTCAACTTTTCCCATCTAAAATCCTGTAACGAGGCAGGAAACTGGAAGAACTTTAGGAGCAGTTTAGCACTACGCCTTTCAGAACTGCATCTATGTAAGCAAATCACTGCTGTCCCTTTGACCCACAAACCTCTTAAGCTTTGGGAAACCCACTAGCTCATAGTTTCTAACTTGCACAGTGCAAGTAGAGGGTCATTTAGCTTCCTTAAATGTTAGAGGCCACACTTAACACTTTATTTCCTTGAGCCTGGAATAAAGCGGGCAGCTCACAGAAACTGAAAAAGCTGATTTTATCTGTCTCTCCAAGGTGCATGCTCCTGCAGCTCTGGCTGAATTTATGCTTACTCATGCAGTTCAGTCAGCAGTTTAATAACGTGGTGCAAAAGGCATGCGTTTATGAGAAGCTAGGAAATTCAGTTATCTGAACTTAAAAATGCTCTAATCATACCCACTATTATCGAAGATGCAGAAAAATGGGCACAATAGAAAAATCAGGGGTGAAAGTATAACTGTTATGTTTAGCAATTAGGTGATAAGTATTAAAGCCATAAAGACATGCAAACTGATCAGCAATTTCTCTTCTAGGGGTTACTATGTTGATATATTAATGTATGTGAATATATGAAATTAAGGATGGTTTGAAAACCTCAGACACAATAATACACATTTGCAATAATTTTAAATAGTGAAGAAAGAAGGAAAACTATTAGATTTCAAACATCATTTTACTGATTAAATATACTATAAAATGGAAAGCTACTCAGCCATTAGAATAATAATGTTAAACATATACTTACTGGTGTTAATACGTTTGTGATAAGTGAAAAAAGCAAGTTATAAAACAGTATTACAGTGTGATCAAATTTTTAAAAAATTGTGTATATACATCTATGTTCCCTATAAAAATATCAAGGATAGCTACTGTTCACTGGTGGAATTATTGGCAACTGTCATGTTATTTTACTTTTAAGCAAAATAAAGACTTCTTATGAAACTTCAAGCAACTAAACTATTTTAGAACACTAAGCACAATAATAAATGTACACCATGTTGCTTTTCTAATTTCAAAGAACATGATCTATTGATATTACTAAAAGGCAAAAAGCCTTTGGAAAAATAAGAATTTCAGAACTAATAAATGTTTAGAATAATCATTTCAAATTAAATTAGAGAGTACAGCTATTAATTTGCAAACTGTATTTGTTTGTTCATTCTGCCCCGGACACAGAACTGTCAACCGGAAAATATTATAGATATTTCATGTACGATTACCTGAAAAAACAAAAGCCCTTGGAATGGATATGACAAATGATGTTTCCCCAAACTACAGTTTCAAGACATCCACTAAACAGAACCTATAATCCTGTAACGCTGCCCATGGATGGGTCAAGACAGAAAGAAGGTACTGACGTCATAGTTCTCCAGGTACTTGGCTCTTTCTTCAGGGCTCATTGACACAGACTCCTCCAGGAATTTTTTCAAGGTTGATCCAGATTCTGAGAATGTCAAAAATGATTAAAAATTTAAGTTTAACTACAGAAAAAAAACCCTAACAACAAAAGTAGTACAGTATTTTCTTAGGTAGAAATCCTTTAACCGGTAAGTTAAGAATCTAAGATTCTTGGAATAAATAACTAAGTCAAATGTATTTTGCTCAGCCTGTTCATCAACAATATAAAAAAATGGAAGGATTAACATCGCTCCTGGTTCATTGTCTAGTCCCATAACAAAAGAAGGGAGGCACTGCTTTCTAGTTTGAGAGTCAGGGCACCCCCTACTGTTGAACAAGTTAACACATCTGCAGGGAAACCAGAGCAGAAAAGATTTACCGAAGTGCATCTTGTCCTTGTTGTTTGCAATGGCGTGGATTAACCCTATTGTCCCGCAGGCGTTGCTGATGGTTTGCTTCATGAAATACACTGATGACGTAACATCTTGTCCTTGAGATTTTATTTTTTCTTCCTCTTCTGTTCTGAACACTTCATACTAGTGGGGAAAAAAGTCAAAAGTCCACATGCAAAACCACACATTAAAAAGAACACTCAAGTTTGTAAAGGAAAGGCTATGGATGATGAGATTTAGAACAAAATAAGAAAAGATTTAAAGTAAGATTGTCATCTATCAGACTAACAAAAGACTGGCAACAGTCACTGTGCCAGTAAAGGCATGAGAGAAAGACAGCCTTGCATTACTATTTCACTCATTGCTTGCTTTCAGATAGGTTGCTCTGGAACATGAGTTCAAATGATTCTCCTGCCTCAGCCTTTCAAGTAGCATGGACTGCAGGCAAATTCCATGGCACTCAGCTTCATATGCCATTGTTAAAGTCATTGGCACGACCGCACTATGAGGCACACAGCAATCTGCATTAACACTTTCCACAACATCTAACAAATACATAACAAACAATTACCTTTGCAATAGCTTGGTTTAAAATATAACATTTAAATGTACAATCAGCGATGAAAGTATAATTCCACAGTAGCACTAGCCTTGGATGCATGAAGTCATAGGTTCAATCTCCAGCATCACAGATACACAGACACAGAGACACACAGACACAGAGGCTGAATAAAACGATTAAGTATATCTACAGCTCATGTTGCCCCATCTGGGGTCACTGCATTTTGACCTCATATTTTATCAGCTAAGAAAGCCCAGCTATGTCAAGCATGCTGACACAGGCCTATAATGCCAGCATTTTGTGTCAGCATAACACTGTATCGGGGCACGACAAAATCCCAGATGTAATCTGGGATCAAGCATCAAGAAGCCAAGGCAGGTTTACAAAATAGAGGCTAACTAGGATCCTATTTGAAAATAAAAACAAAACCCCTAAAACATAAAATTTAAGAAACCTAAGCTATCAACAAGTGACTTCTTCTTTTCTCTTTCAATTCTTTTTTAACTACTCATTACTTCTGGAGTCTGAGGATAGATCCCTACTGCTTATTAAGTAATCAAAAAAGATGAAAAGAACACTGGACTGGAGAGTAATACTTTGTCCTTTCTCTCCTACAAGTTTCAGATTAAGCACAAACCCAACAACTAAATTTGTTTGAACTAAATATAGATAATTTATACAACTTCTATGAAGACCAGATGTGCAGTGCACAGTTTACTCCACCACTCTGGAGGCAGAAGCAAGGACTCTCTGTGAGTTCAAGGCCAGTCTATTTTACACAGAGCATTCTAAGTCAGCCAGGGCGGGGGGAGGGGGGAGAAAGAAAAAAAATCCTAACTAAATTTTTATGACTGTTACAAATGTGGAGAAAATAGCTTATTGAATAATTTGTTTTGCAGAGTCCTCACAGAGGAGGAAGCAAACTTGCTATATTATTTATCCTAAGGACAACTAATGGACTTATGTCACCAAGAAGCAGGTTGCTGCATGGTGGTGATCTAGGCAGATCTGTCCTCTTGCACCTGTCAATTCAGCCACATGTCAGCACTGCCACAAGCACTTCTCAGCTTTCAGAAGGCCTGAGCTCATCCTACTGCTCCTAGTCTAAAGTCAGAAGGGAAGACGATGAGGATGTCCTAAACTGCGCACAGCATTCCAACTCTGCTCCATGCACACCGAAACACAGAGACCTAAGACACCTACTTATCATGCCCAATACATTCTCTCAATTAAACCATATCTAAGTTTAGCGATGGTCCCCAAATCAAGTTTGCATTGAAAATAATGGATCCACACCATCAGTTTCCCCTACCTCCTTAAAATAAACAAAGGTCTGCTTTTATAATCACAATCAAGATTGTTTATATGCTTTACAAGTTGCAAACCTGAATATTCTTTATTAATATGTTTTATAATAAATATTTAAATGTCTACTTAAAATTTCAAAGAATAGGCCAGGCAGTCGTAGTGCACGCCTTTAATCCCAGCATTGGGAGTCTGAGGAAGGCAGCTCTCTGTGAGTTCGAGGCCAGTCTGGTCTACAGAGTGAGTTTCAGGATAGCTGGAACTGTTACACAGAGAAACACTGTCTTGGGGGGGAAAAAAAATCAAAGAATATTCATGAAAATGGTATTAAATGCTGCATTAAACCAAAGCTGAGGCAAGCTAACCATATCTTCCAAGGGAAAAACAGCTAAAAGTAAAAGAGCAACACAGACTTTATTGTCAATCTATAATCTAAATCTTTTACTTTAATAAGACATTAGTATTTCCTTATGATGATATGCAACAAAGGCATCATTTGTTTTTAGAGATTATGTCTCAACACAATATCAAACGTCTGCACTTATCAGAAACTACGTATCTTGCTTTACAATTACCTTCTCTGTGATGGGGAAGAGGAGTAACACTGCACACACTGGTCTTGGCACCATGCTGAGAAGTTCAGGCTCCATCCCGTACACATCAACAAACTGCCAGTTAGGGTGCAGGCCTAACTGTTTGAGAAACTATTAAGAGAAAAAGCAGCAAAGGTTAAGTAGTAAAAGAAAACCTGTGGATATTAACAGGGAAATGATCAACAAGTGTGCGCACCACAGATCTAGTATAGAGAAAGGACTGTGATCAGTATTACTTATGTTCAGTAAGAATGGAGAAGACAGCACTTTCAAACCACAGAATGTACACCATAAATACATATAATCCTTATCTGTCAAGTATACCATAGTGTGAGAGGTGAGGAACACAGCAAAGCAAGTCTGCAATGGACAGACTAGGACAAGAGCAATGTATATCACATAGCAGTTAAAACTCATAACATATTAAACAAACCTGTTCTCAAATCTATTACTTTGGTACTGAATATGATAGCCAGGACTTCACAAAATATATACAAGTCTCCTTAAGAACTTAATTCCAGACTTTAAAATGCATCAATTAAACAATGAATTATTTTCCTTCAACAGTTTATCCTGCTACCCAAAAATAACTCCTGTAGTTTGAAGACAGATATTGTATTGTTGTATCAAGCAAAAAGTAACACAGTGCACATTGCAGACACACACGTAGGCAAACACTTGGAAAAATAAATAAATAAATAAATAAATAAATAAATAAATAGAAATGCAGGTAAGAACCTCTCGTGGGTATTGCTTTCACCTCTCCATCAAGCTGCATGGTCTAGACTATAGAGAGCAAGGACTATGACCATTCTTCAACACATTACTATAATGATTTCAGGGCTTGGTAAAGTTCATAGGCACATTTGAAAAGATTTCTATTTGCCTCCATTTTCTCCAGATTTACTGTTCTAGGCCAGTCTTAATATTCAATCCTACTTAGAAACCAAAAAAGAAAAAGAGATTAAAAAAAGAAAAAAAGGTTCAGTGTTAAGGGAAGAAATTCCTATTGTTTCCCACTGCTATGCTGGCGTACAAAGGAGTTCCACAATAGCCTGGAATGGAGTACAACAAAGGCTTATTTATCTGGGGATGAACTCACAGAAAGAGTAGCGATCCACAGTCCTCTGCATGCACTGGGAACTGGACCCAAATCCAGCAGCCAAGAGGCCCATGCACACCTTTTGTCTGCATTTATAGTACATGAGACCATGCCCAAAGTATATAAAATAGCACCCACCATTTGGGGCATGGACCCACATAAGAACTAACAAAGCCTAATAAAGCTTTAAAAAGAGGGCTTATAGACCCACAAAAATGGGAGCCAAACACAGCTTCTTGGTAGTCACATTTTTTTTTTTTTTTTGTTTTCAGATAGGCTCATTTGCTGGTTGCAAGCAGAGGTGTGGCTTCTTTAAGAGACAGCTTCCTGGTTTGTGCTGGCTCTTTCAGCAGGTCCTTTACTTAAATGGGGTTTGTGAGCAGTGCTACTAGTTGCTTAATGGCAACATAGACCTGCTGCATCCAGGAGCTGGGGCAGTGCGCATGGCTAGCAGAGGTGGTAAACATACCTACGCCATGATGGATGGGGCAGAACCAACAGGCAGGGCTGTGGAGTTGGTCCTAGTCCTGCCCACTTGGCATTTAAAAAGGGGGTAGGGACGTTCCTGGTCAGAAAATGATTACAGATTCACAATAAAGACAGAGAGAGGCAAAAATGATCCTCTAAAAGAGACAGTGTGCTTTAAGAATATACATAGGCTTGGGAGAAAGGGGGGAAGTATGAACAGTTAGAAAAAGAAGTAAATGCTGTTAAGTAATATAAAAGATTGCAGACAGAAATAGATCAAAGGAGTAAAAAAAAATAAGCCACATAAAGATGGAATATACACAAATTATGTATATTATTGTGTTTTCTTTGAATTTTTTGACTGCAGAGGTAATATTATATTCTTCTGGGGCCTTTAAGGAGTTAAAGACAGATAATTATAGTTTTTCTTAGTTATGATAAAGGATAAATTAAATATAAAACTTTAGATTCACAAAGATAGGATAAATGATATTTTCATTAATTTGCCAAATATAAACAGATTAAATATTGTAACTGTAATTCTTGTTTGATACCTGTTTCATTATATGTAATTTTACTATGTTAAAGTTAAAAACCTTCCTTTTAATTAGACAGTTTTGAGGGGCTACTAAGTTAAATCAACATAAAGGTATCTTGAGTTCCAAATTTAACTCTAAGGTTATTTTACTTTGAAAAATAGGTTCTGCTTTCGTTTCTACAGAAGATGAGAACCTGTGGATTCTGTCCAGGCTAATGTGGTTTGATGGAACAAGACCCCAAAAGGTCTGCAAAAAACCCTAAAAATACTTTGCCCAACAGCAGGAAGCAGTTTGGAGAAAATTATGTGCAAATTCTCAAAATGATTATTTATAAATGATTGTTTTCATTTAAAGGGGAATATGATACATAGAGATGAGTGCTTTACATTGGTATGGACTTTGGTCTATTGATACAAATTTAAGGTCAATTTGTTACACTGTGTGTGTGTGTGTGTGTGTATTTCTGCTCTTGTTTAAAGTATTGTGTTTAAGTAGCTCATTGAAAAATGTAATATATAATTTAAAAATTTGGATTAATAAATAGCAATTATAATAGTAAAACTTGTAGTCATGTTAGTTAGGTTTTCTAGATATACAAAGATATATGTCAGTTAAATAGATAATCATTAACACTTCAAAGAACTACAAAATATGGCATTTAAAATGTTTTAAGAACTTAGACTTTTCTTGACAGTGCTTCACAGAAGAAACTGCCAGACATTTTGCAAGACACAGAAAAAAAGCAATTGATAAACTTTACCAGTACAAGGCAAAACAGATCTTCATAAAAAAGTCTGCAAGATACTATGGGCCGGTAGGCTAAAG
Organism: Microtus oregoni; assembly: GCF_018167655.1. NCBI lineage: Eukaryota > Metazoa > Chordata > Mammalia > Rodentia > Cricetidae > Microtus > Microtus oregoni. The sequence continues at coordinate 35,321,362 of NW_024543060.1, read as the reverse complement.
ATGGGCGCCCCAATGTTACAAAACAAAACAAAACAAAAACAAAAACAAAAAAAAACCTCTGGGTGACTGTCCAGGCAGCAAGATGTCTCTGTCAATTCTAAAACTTTGAAAGTTACTTACAATACAATTCTTGCTTATTTAGGTAATATTATATTCTTCTGGGGCCTTTAAGGAGTTAAAGACAGATAATTATAGTTTTTCTTAGTTATGATAAAGGATAAATTAAATATAAAACTTTAGATTCACAAAGATAGGATAAATGATATTTTCATTAATTTGCCAAATATAAACAGATTAAATATTGTAACTGTAATTCTTGCTTGATACCTGTTTCATTATATGTAATTTTACTATGTTAAAGTTAAAAACCTTCCTTTTAATTAGACAGAAAAGGAAGAAGATGTGGGATGTCCTTCTATATATGCACTGCTTTTACTGGCTAATGAATAAAGCTGCTCCGGCCATGGCTTAGCACAGCAAAGTCAGCAGGAAATCTGAACAGAGATGTAGAGAGAGAGTAGGCAGAGTCAAGGAGACAGATGCCAGAACCTACTGGTAAGCCACAGCCTTGTGGCAATATACAGATTAATAGAAATGGGTTAAGATGTAAGAACTAGCTAGAAATATGCCTAAGTTATTAGCCAAACAGTGTTGTAATTAATACAGTTTCTGTGTGATTTTTTGGGCTGGGCAGCCATGAACAAACATGCAGTCTCTGCTTGTATTGCTTAACACTACATACCTGGTCAAGCCAGGTGTCTCTTGAACTGAAATGAATACATTTCAATAGATACCTTACCATCTATATGCCTGCATGTGACTTAAGCTGGTTTACACTAAACATTCAATGTATACTCTTTTTCTTGTCAGCTAAAGAAGATTGGGACTTTTAGCTCCTTATCTACAATCTGATGTTCATTAAGTCAACCTGGACAAAACTGCTCAGTCACTGTAAAGCTACACCTGTCTAGCAACTGCTTCATATCACGGCCAATAAAAGCACACTAGTAGTGATTGCTATGCATGGAACAAGGGAAATAAGTTAAATGAGAAATAATAGTTTAGGAACCAAAAAATAAATTTTAACAGACTGCCTAAAAATAAGACAAGATCAAATTTCCTCAACCTGAGAATAGGGAATCACTGAAAATATTTTATGTGAAAGTTAAAAAAAAAAAGATTTATTTCATCGCTGGCTCAATATGGACTAAGTAAAATTATCAAAAGGAGACACAATGTTGGCTTTCTGAGAAAAGCATCATTCAGGACAATAGCAACAGCCCACCATACCAAGCAAAGAAGATGCAGCATGAATTATGGAAGAGCCCTGAACACACCCACTTTCAGAAAGGGTAACAACAAGAGGAGGACCCCAAAGACTCTGACCCAAGATCCTCAAAGTGGGAGACATGGTGTGATGGTTTCAATGAGGATGTTCCCACAGGCTCACGTACAAGAACGCCTGCTCCACAGTGGGTGGTGGTGTTTGGAGAGATTTCAGAGTGCCGTCTTGCTCTAGGAAGTATATCAGTGGAAGTGGGCTTTGGGTGTTTACAGTCTCAACCTACTTGTTCGTGACCTGCTTTGTGTCTGTGGTTCAAGATATGAGCTCTCAGCTTGCTGTCCCCACCACCATGCTGGCATCTGCAGCTGATGTTCCCCTCTCGCAGGGACTCTTAAGCCTCTGGACGGTAAGCCAAAACAAACTCACTCTTCCTTAGTTGTCTTGGCCATGCCGTTTATCACAGCAACGGAAAGGTAACTGATACAGAATGGCATGTTCAGATTGGACTTAAATTATTGAACCTTGGCCTCCGTGTTAGTAATATCAAGAAAGAGCAATTAGATTTGTGCTAGATGCCTTGAATGGAAGGACTAATGAACAATTAAAAGTTGTAAAAAAGCAAAATTTGTTCCAATAAAAATAAATATTACTTTACTAATTAAATGTTATTCTCATTGCTGCAATAAAAAAACAAAAGCAACTTAGAAGACAAATTCTGTTGACTGAAATATTCAGGGAAGGATCCATTACCACATAAACTTCTGAGGAATTTTCCAGGGCAGAAAAGCAGCTTCAGAAGCTCAACTCATTCTTTGCTATCTATGAGCTGGCAGCTCCTTGAAGGCCATGAGACACTCATGACACTTCAGTCCGCTCTCTACTCTCAAAGAACTTACATTTTAGTGGTAAAGAAAATGTACACATAGCTGGCCACGGTATCACATGCTTTCAATCCCAGCACTCAGGAGGCACAGGCAGAAGGACCTCTGAGTGTGAGGCCAGAGTTCCAGGACCAGTTCCAGGACAGCTAAAACTACACAGAGAGACTCTGTCTCAAAAACGACAACAACAACAAAACAAAACCAAAAAACAAAGAGAAAAGAAACAAATAAGATAACTTCACAAAGTATTCTGAAGAAATTAACTGAATATGGTTGCTGTGGAATATCTGTGTGCAGAGTAAGCAGGACGGGTAGGAGAGATTAACAGCCAAGAGCCATGCAACAGACATAAATTAATAGAAATGGGTTAATTTAAGTTATAAAAATTAATTAGAAACAAGCCTAGGCTATAGGCAGAGCTTTCATAAGAAGTTTGCGTGTCACAATTTTGGAGATGGTGGGATAGAGAAAGACTTGTTACAATGGTGGCTTAGTCTTACAATCCTAGTTGAAACAAGAAGACTACTGTAGCCTCAGCTACATTACAAAACCCTGTGTAAAAAGAAAAACGGGAATGAGAAAAGAGTAGGGGTGGGGAAGAAGAAGGAAAAGAAAACAAGAAAAGTTATGTCACCAAAGAAAAACTGGTTCATCTGGAAATTGAGCCATAAATGACAAAAAAAATTGCCATAAAATATCTCAAGTCAAACAATTCAAGGAAAAGATAAGCAACTGAAGACTCTGACATGGGAAGAGCCTCAGCATTTGAAACTGAAGCCCAGCCAGGGCAGAGAAGGGCAATGCCTCCTTAACTGACCTCAGTGAGATACTTCCATTGTATCTAAAACACAAGCAGTGAAGGCTGTTAGTGTCCGAAGCAGAAAATTACAAGATATTGTGTACATTCTTCTAATACCAACCAAAAGCAGGGATGATAGGGCACAAACAACAGACTTTAGGGAAGAAAAACAAGCCCAAGTAGTTAGACATCTACAGCAGCTGAGGGCTTGCACTGTGAAGACAGTCTGTGTGATCAGAAAAGTACAAAAAGGTTAGACAGCAATGGTCTCGGAAGGCAGACATGGAGAAGAGATCAAAGTCATACACTATGGCAACTTCAAAATGGCATGATCGGGCAGAAGAGTCACTACCATTGGCTGGAGCAAAGGAGAGACGTCAATGCCTCTGGAAGACAGAGGATGGAAATTCACATTTCTTTTTCAGTTATATTAAGTTTGAGGTATTATAAGCATCCAGATGGAAATATCAAAATTTTTCAATATGGTGGAGAAGGAAAGCTGAGAGGGCCACTGGGGCTATCTATGTGCTCACACAGTATGGAAGCAACACAACAGGAAACGTCCTTAGGGAAAACTGCACGAGGAAAAGATTATACAGAAGGAACTGTGTTAGTTACTTGTCTTGGTGCTGTGACCAGACAACTGTCCAAAACTACTTAAAAGAAGGAAGGGCTCACTCTGGCTCACAGCTGGAGGTTACAGGCCATCGTGGTGGGGGAAGCATGGCAGCAGGGACACGAACCAGCTGGTCACTCCATGTACAGTCAGGAAGCAGAGAGAGGATGCTGGCCATCAGCTCTTCTTCTATTTTTTTCTTTAAAATATTTTTTTTTGTGTGTGTGTACACACTTGCCACAGCAACCTCTGGAGAATAATTTTGAGAGTTGGTGTTCTCCTTCTATCATGAGGGTCCTACAGACAAGTCTCCGGTCATCAGACATGGTAGCAAGCACCTTTACCTGCTGAGCCGTGACTTTTCTTTTCCATCCAGTCCTGGACTCTATATCCATGAAATGGTACCCACAAATTTGGTTGGGTCTTCCCACCACCAAAGTAAACCTAATCTAGAAAATCCTCATCACAGATATACACACCAAATTGACAATCACGGTTAATCTCACAGAGGAATTCCTGAGGAACTTCATAACCTAAGAAGTAACTGGGGACTTAGAAAAACCATCAAGTATCAGAAAGGTAAAAACGAAAGCGTGATGTTTCAGGAAGGATGGAACAGGTTGTTCTTCCAATGCCACTAAAAGGCCATGAGACACGATGACAGAAAAGCAGCCCATGGGTATGTAAGAAGTGTGATCACTATTGAAGTGACAAAAATATTATGTACAGTGGTTTGAAAGAAAATGGCCCACAAAGAGAGTGGCACTACTAGGAGGTGTGCTCTTGTTGGAGGAGCTGTGTCACTATGGAGGCAGGTTTTGAGGTCTCATACATGCTCAGGTCACGCCTAAGAAGACAATTTACTTCATGATGATAATGGACTAAACCTCTGAAGTGTATGTGAGCCACCCCAATTAAATGTTTTCCTTACTGGAGTTATTGTGGCTGGGAGGTAGTGGCTCACGCCTTTAATCCCAGCACTAAGGAGGCAGAGGCAGGCAGATCTCTGTGAGCTTGAGGCCAGCCTGTATACAGAGTGAGTTCCCGGAGGACAGCTAGGCTGTTACACAGAGAAACCCTGTCTCAAAAAACCAAGAAAAAAAAAAGAGTTGCTGTAGTTCTGGTGTCTCTTCAGAGCAGTAAACCCTAACTAAGGCACTGTGAAATGGTGGGTATGGAAGTGGGTTAGACAAGAATGAAGACGAGGAGGACAAAGGTGAGGTGGCGGCAACAGCAGTGCCAGATTCCGTGGTGGAAGTTTACAAGGCAGGGAAACAGAAGTGAGGCAGAAGCTACAGAAGACAGGGTATCAAGGCCTGCCTGCTTGTCTCCCAAAAGTAGGATCTACTTGCAGGAGAATTCCTGGATTATTTTTTGATAACAATCTAGCAAATGACCTCCAACTCTACTTCTAACTTGGAACATTTACATTAAGTAGCAGAACTATGTCAAGGTAGTTTAAGTTGCCTTTAGATATGAAACAAGAAAATGTTACTTCTTCAATAACATCACAACTAAGAATAATTCTAGGGAAGCTCCCTACTTTAAAAAGGAAATCATTTTCTAAATTACAACACTTCACTCTAGAGAGAAACAGACAAACAGACAGACAGACATAGGTGGATAATGGCTATATAGATTTTAAAAAGATAAATCACACAAAAAAAATTACATGCCAAGTCTGGTACAATGGTTACAAAGATCATCAACCATACTATTTGAACAAGTTGTAATTTCTTAATGCTCAGTTATCTGCAACTTTCCATCAGCTACTTTTATCCATTTAAATATATATATGTAAATAAGGTAGAGCTTAAATTCTTTTTTTAAATGATTTTATTTTAAGTCCAATCTGTAGCATGATAAAATATCTTTAAAGGGGCTGACAGGATACAAAAAAAAATAAAAAATAAAAAAAAAATTCACTGTCTGTCAGATCTGCTACCACACAGGGAACTAGATGACGCCTAGCAGTTAACACTAACCTTCAGGCTGTAGACATACAATGACTCTAATGTAGCACCAAGCATCATTACAGCATAAGACAGTGCGTGCTCAAACTCAGAGTTACCAAGGCTGTAACTGGCAGGTGGTCCTCTTGTGACCCCACTAGGCTAAAGAAACAGGAAAAGCCAGGGATGGTCAGATGTTGTACTTGTAGCCTACCCAGGGCAGCAAAGGCAGGATGGTGAATTCAAGGCCTGCTGGGATAATTCTCCAAATCACAAGTCACTTAATAAAATTTCTACTTATTTTCCATCCTTAGCCCTGCATAGAATATGGACATTGATAAACAAAAAAATTCTGGTTAAAGTTAACTACTTCTAAGATACTTGCCCATTCTCTAAATAAAAACACATTCTCTAATAATGAAAAAACCTAAGAAAGTCTCACTCTGTAGACCATCTTGCCTCAAAGTCTTGATTCTCCTCCCTAGGTCTCCCCAAAGCTAAGATTATAGTTGCCTGCCATCATATGTGGCTAGAAAAAGAATTTTGAAGCCCACGCCACACCAAAGCACAGTAGATACAGCACACAACTCTATCTCTAGTTAAGTCAGCTCAGAGGGACCTTCTGTCACTGGCCAATCTACTAGGCTCCAACCATAACACCTTGCTAACTTCTTCATTGCACTTCCAACAACTGCTAAAGATTTATTTGCCTCATTTTACTTCCTGTCTTCCCACTGGAAAGAAAAACAGAAAACCAAGAATATTTTACCACCAAAGCATAACTAGTTTCTGTTCAAACAACTGGTAATACAAAAGGTAACCTCAAAATATTATTTAATTAATGTAATTAAATGCATTTTTAATGTATCAAAGTCATCTAAAAATGAGGTTCTATGTAAGTTAAATCATAGACTTTAACTGTCCAGCTATACAAGCTTACTTATTGGTTGTTTGGTTTTTTAATCAATTGATAAGGCTAATTACACTGATTTTTGAATGGTTAATCTTCCTTAAATATAAGAAAAAGCTGTTCTTGGGTATGTTCTGTGCTTTTACATATCTATTATTGAAGGCTTTTATAGTCATATCCATAAGATTCAAGTCCAGTTTTTCCTCTTATGGTTTGCCTTGTTTAGGTACCAGAGTAGTACTGGCCATATAACTGTTCCTTTTACATACACATACTAATATTTCTTCTTTCCATGAGCATCTCAAGAAGTGCCAAAAAAAATCACTTGAGGAAACCGAACATTAATTCATAATAAAAATATTTACAAATTAGGAAAACTGGGAACTTCTTCAGCCTGAGAAATCGTCTATGAAATCCCTGCCACACTTTAGAATGAAAGAGTAAATGCTTGCCGAAGTGAGATCAGAAAGAAGATACTTCAAATTCATACGTAAGATATGACCAAGTACAATAAGAAAAGGAAATAAAGGTATTTAAAATAGGAATAAGCATCTGACTGCAGAGAACACAACTGTCGGTACAGAAAACCCTCAAAGAACCTACAAAAAAAGGGAGAGGCACACTTGGATTTAGCAAGGTAGAGAATGTAGGCAGATTTTTAAATTAGATTTCTATATATAGCAAAGAACTCAAAAACAAAATTTTAAAGCAATACCATTTACAAGAGCACCCCAAAACCCATCAAATTTGTAGGTATCCAACAAAATTTTAAAGCAATACCATTTACAAGAGCACCCCAAAACCCATCAAATTTGTAGGTATCCAACTAAAATTTCCAAGAGCTATCTATGTGCTCAAACATTCAAACACCGATGAAAGAAATCAAAGGCCTAAGCCATGAGATAGCCACACCTCCTTCAGAGATTACAAGATCCAATGCAATAATGGCACATCCTCAACACACAGCTGTCCGCTGGACACATTCACCATCAGCGTCTGTGGAAACTGAGAGGGATCCTAAGATGTATCTGAGAGGTAACGTAATTAGAAAGGCACACTGTTAGAGTCCTACCATCTGAGAACTTAGCAAGCTACTACTAAGAGGACGACAGTGGTTAAGAAGAGACAGACAATGAACAAAAGATATTTACTTATCGGTAAAGTGTAAAAATTGTTCTCTTGATGAAGAAGATAAAATGTGTTAGGAAAAGAGATGACAGATTTCAAAAGGGTGAGAACAAAAGAGAGTTGACATTCTCAGGTAAGTGCTGGGTTTTAAACTTTGAACTCTGCACAGCCACCTGACCTAGGAGGTAGGAACTGAGATAGGAACAAAAACGCACAATAAAAGTCAAATAAGATACAGGGACTTGGGCCAGTGAGTAAAGGCTTTTGCCACCACCAAGGACTCAGCGGAGGGAAAGAGTGAACTGAGTCTAGAAAGCTGGCCTCTGAACCCCCACATGCCTGTCACCTATCCAAACACAAAATAAATAAATGCAGTAAAAATGTTTTGAAAAAAGACAAAGTATGTCGCCTCTAACGTAAAGCCTACCTGCTTTATATAAGAAATTTGCTAAAAAGCTTTGAAAACCAAAACAACATTCAAAAACAACACCACTAACGGGGGATGGCGAGATAGGGAGTCTTGAGACACAGTCTCAGTCCAGACTGGGCTGAAACTCAAAATTCTCCTACCTCAGCCTCCCACATGTTGATACTGTAGGCATGTGCCACGTTGTTTGGCCTCAAAAAACATTCTTTTAAAGTGGACGATAAATCTTTATCCTTTGGCGATGAGAAGGGAGATATTGGAAAAGAGCATGGTCAAAGGTGAACTAAATGTTGAGAGCAGAAGAAGCAGGCTAAGGCAATACATACTTGTGCAAATAAAAAATTATCACTAATAGGTGTTTCCTAATTAGGGAGCTAAAGCATCCTCACTTGCCACCCCCAGCCCCAATCTTCAGTGCAGGTGGCCAAGAATTGCAAGACAATTAAACCGGGCTTTGTACGGCACAAAAGGCAAAAACTACATGGTCCACATCTTACAGACTGGAAGAGAAAGGGGGCGTGGCAGGGAAGAGAAGCAACTTGATGGGGCAAGAGAAGATTGCTGGAAGGTGATTTCATTGTATGGGTTGGTGGATGGAATTACCAGAACTGGGTGGGCAAGTTTACGAAGCCGGGAGTCAGGAAGTGTTGGCAAATTAGTCACCTAGAAGGGACAGGGGCTGGGAGCATGATGAAACGCAACAGCAAGGAGTCAAACCAGGAGGGAAGAGGAACGGGGGGGGGGGGGGGGGGGGGAACCAAGGGAGCGTCAAGCAAACCTCAGACCCCCAAGGCCCGGGCAGCGTTGGTGACTTGGGGTCCGGCAGAGGGACACAAGAGCACGGGCATCTCCAGGAGCCAGGTGGTGGCTTGAAAGGGGCGGAGCCGCCCACAGCCATAGACCGGGCGGGAGGGGGGGAGGGGGCTCCCGGGATGAGATCCCTGAATCCTCGGGGATGCAGAGGTGAAGGCCAGCAGCGAGGAGGCTGGCGGCGAAAGCAGAAAGGGCTCCGGGGTCCGGGGTGACAGACACCGCACTCACCTGGTTGGTGACCTGAAACGAGACAGAAGAGGGTTTAGGGACGCGCGCAGGCGAACCGGCGCCGGCCTCCCGACTCGCTCGGTCCCCGGCTGCGGCTCCCGACAGCGCTCACCTCGGGGTTGGCCTCCAGCGGCAGCCAGCGCTGACCCTCCATGACGACTCCGCCGGCCGCTCTCCAGCTCTGACAGCGGCCGCCGCCGCCGCTGCCGCTTCCGCCCCCGCGCGCTCCGGCCGGCACCATCCAAACGCCACCGCGCGGGGGGAGGTCAACGAGAGGAGGTCCCCAACCTCGGGCTCTCCGCCTCGTCCTACGGAGACGCCAGTAGGATATCTCTGTTTAAGTTAACGTGCAGAAAAAACGTGAGGAATATGATCTGTGTCACATTTCACGAGGAAAAGAAAGCCAGAATCAACAGTGACGTCCCCCTCGCACTTGGACTCTCCCTGCCCGTGCGAGCACCCCGAGTTTTACGCATGCGCCACATGCTGACCTGGGCCGCGTGCTTGCTGGCGCTCTCACTTTCGTGCAATGCCAACCAGAAACTCTAGGGGACGCGTCACGGAGTCCCACTCGGAGGTTGGGATGGGTTTGCTAGCATTAAGGCAGCCAAGCCAGAGGTTGACTCCTTGGAATCATGGTTCCCTTGCTTCTTTGTGAGGATACTGAAATGATATATTGGCTTTGCCAGCTATCTCACTGCCGGAGAGACAGGTAATAGGCAGGTGATCGATATAGGTGATAGGTAGCTAGACACTCAGTTCTGCTTGAGAAACAATACGGAGCCTCTACGAAAGATGAAACAATGTACTAAATGTTGGTACAAATGGAAGGACTTTAAACAGCATTTTCAATGTACCTTCTCCTTCCCACTAAATTTCGGGATTCCAGATGTAATAAAATTTTCATTTTCTTCACATATTTAGGGTTTGACTCAATGGCCAGTGCGTAGTAAATTCTCGAAGAATGTCTGAGGAATGACGCTGGAGAAGTAGTGGAATGGTACCACCTGTCTAGCGTGCATGAAGCCCTGGGTTCCATCTCAGTATCACAAAGGGGAGGGGAAGAGCATGATTGCAGATGCAGAAATACCATCTATCAATTACGTGTAGAAGAGAAAAGTTTGCACAATTAAGGTAGCAATTCTTGGGGACAAGGAGGCAGATGCAGATTACAAAGATATCATTACAAGGAGAAATCCTTTTTGATATGTAGGAGTCCAAAGTCATGACTACAGAATTTTGACCTGACATATTACTATTCTGATTCCAAGAAAGGGAATTCAGGGAGAGATTAGTTAATAAGTGGGGGAAATGTTGTTATACTGAAATTGTCTTTCTTGGGGAATTTCCAACTTTAGTCTCCCACACATGTTCTGGCTATTATTTTTATACCTCGATGGCTTTTCCAATCCTTTGACTCCTTCCTATTTATCTGATGCCTTGTTGCAGTATCTGCCCAACTTCGTGACTTGGTAAATCTGGCAATGTCTGGTTAATGGATCTGCTGCGGTGCTTGCCACGTTCTCAGTCTCTGCTGAGGCTGGTTGGCTTGCCAGGGGAGTTACCAGACCACTTCTCTTGCTCCAGAGTCCTGAGGTTCTATACCGTGTCTCTCCTCTTACTGCCTGGCTAGTACTCCACACAACATCCTCATCCACTTTCCATGAGAATTTCTTCCTGAGTAGACATAGGCCATGTTTGCCTCCCTATGAGATCCCAATTGCAAAACAAATACAATCCCACCCAATTTTACCTTGGGAAAACAACGAGATTGCTTGGCTCAGCTACAGAACATGGAGGAGGAATTGTTGGCAGGAGCATAGTGACCACAAAGCATCAACCCTGGAGGGTCTTCACCAAACAAGGATGATGGCAACATGCCTTTCACCTTAGGAAAGTTGTCCTAGCACCCCATAGAACTTCAGACTCCCCCAAAACCATACAAATATATCTGACTTCTAATCTCCTTTTTTATTGTTTGTTGTTTGTTGAGACAGATTTTCTCTCTGTAACATTCTTGACTGTCCTGGAACTCGGTCTGTAGACCAGGCTGGCCTCGAACTCACAGAGAGTTGCCTGCCTCTGCCTCACTAAATACAAGATGGGGCCCATGATTTAGTACCATTGCACCCAGTGTTTAAGCTTCCCACTGTCTACATCCTTCGCCATATGGCTTTGGGATTTTTTTTTTCTCCCAGGGGACCAAATTCTGCCCATTTGCTTTATTTATTGATTCTGGGTTTTGATTTCTTTCATCTTGCAAAGACTAATTTGCAAATCCACCACTAACACTGCCCATATTTTTGCAGTCAGTCACAGACATGTACAGACCTCCCCCACCCCCTGTATGAGGTCCCACTTGTGCCTGGTGGTATATGCCTGCAACCCCCAGCACTTGAGAAGTCAAGGCAGGAGAGTCGTGGTGAGGAATGTCCTAAGTAGAACAAGCTGGGGCTGCTCCTTAGCGAGTTCCAAGTTAGTGGAACTTAGTGTTAGTTATGTAGAGAGACACTGTTGGGGGGGGGGAGTGAGAAACAGGGAAAAAGAGAGAGGGAAAGGCAGAAGACAGAGGTGAGACGGGAAGAAAAGACAGAGAGCAAGGAAGAAAGAGGGTCATTCCCCTAGTAATCTATATCACCCTAAAGCCCACTCTGCATACTTTTTTCACCAGCAACAATCTTATGTTATGCCAAATCACAATATAATCTTCTAAAAGACACTTTAATTGGCAATTAAACGTAATACCTTCAGAGTCTGTGATTCTCATAACTCAAGAATCATGTGGAAGAGCTATGAACGAGGTCATGCTTGCACAAACAACTGAGTCACAGTGCCACGTAGGTAACCGTCAGCAGAACTGATGAGCAGCAACAGGTTTTTGGAGATTTTTAAATGTATAATTAAAATTTTTTAAGAATTGATGAATATGTCTGGGTGCAGTGGCATGCACCTGTTACCAACCCAGCAGCTTAGAGGCTAAAGCAAGAGAATTGCAAGTTTGAAACCAGCCTGAACAACATGCAAGTTTATCCTGCCTCAGGAAGGTAAAAAAAAAGGAATGAATGAAATTCAATATTTTTCAACACTTGTCCTAAGTTTAGCACAATGGTTGTAATCAGCCCAGATTCAAGTCCAACTCAACTGTCCCAAGGGGATCAACATCTCTTTTTAACTACATTTAACTTCAACCCATTCATGGCATGCCACCTTGACTATTCATTATCCTATATTACTTTTATTAATAAGAAATGGTTTCAGCTGTCCTTCTGATGCACCTGTAGTGCCCTGTCATCTGACTTAATCCTGGGTTGTACGGCCAAACCGTCAATTTAAACACAGCCTTGCAAGTAAAAGCACGCCGGTATTACACAATGATGACACCTGTGCCCAATATGCAGCAATAATCCTCAACACTTGATCATGACTACCAGAAAATGACTGCGTGTCCATAAGCCCGACAATTCACCTCTTTATATCACACCTTTGAAAGTGTCTCTAGCTAGGAAACTAGGAAGACAGCTAAGTAGGTACGGTGTTGCTGTGCAAACATGAGGACAGGACCAGAGTTCAAATGTCCAGTACTCAAGTAAAAAAAATGGTGTTAACCTTATATGGTGGGCCACTCCTTTAGTTATAGTGCTTAACATGAAGAGACCAACCTAGTCTACATAGCCAGTTCCAGGCTAGTCTGAGCTACATAGTGAGATATTGTCTCCAAACAAAAGAAAACAGAAAAAAACCACCTGGGATGTTGTGGTGTGCACAGTTGTAATCCCAGTGCTAAGGAGGCAGACACAGGACAATCCTTGGAACTCGCAGGCCAGCTAGTCTCACCAAATCAATTAGCTTCATGTTCAGTGAGTGACCCTGTCCCAAAAAATAATCCAGTGGAGAGCAATAAAGAAAAATAGCCAACATTGATCCCTGGCCTACACACACACACACACACACACACACACACACACACACACCTAAGCACATATCAAACACAAACCAAACAAACTATGCTCTTCCCTTTAGCCAAAGGTTGACGACTGTGATGGTTAGTTTTGTCAGCTTTACAAAAATGTAGAATCTCTCTGGGGTGAGGGGGCAGCCATATAGCCAGATCTGTGGGAGACTATCGTAACGACCTTCATTAAGGCAGAAAGACCCATTCCCCCATGGGGGCCATCTTTCCCTAGGTAGTGGCTTCTGGACTAGCATGCCTGCATTCACTCTTTCTCTGCTGCTTGGTATGGGAGTGATGTGAGCAGGTGTGTTCAACTCCGGACACTTCACTGCTCCCCACAGTGAGAGACTGCCACGTGGAAGTGTGACACTCCACTGCTCCCCACAGTAAGAGACTGCCATGAGGAAGTGTGAGCCTTCTCTCCCTCAGTTGCTTCTGTTGAGTAACAGAGGAGAACCGATGACAATTGGATGTCACCATTTTTACGTGAATGATTGATTGGCCAGGTAAAATTTCCGTGTTTATAGAACAGTTCATTTTGTTTTCATTGCTGCTGTTTTATTATGTGGGTTGGTCAGATTTGGCTCAAAAGCTAAGAATTTTAAGCCTTTCTTTAAGCTATGAAAACCCTTAGCCTGCTAGGAATATTAATTGTGTCTAGCTCAGGGTGTCCATCTTTGTTTATGTTAGCCGCTGATTACACAACATATAGCTCATATTCCTGAATAGCCTGAAGCATAGCATTCAATCCCCAGGGATCACTGGAGGATTCCACGGGGCACACTGGGGCTTTGGAATCTCTCTGGAGGCCTCTGAGGTTAGAGCTTCAACTGTGTGTTACGCACACTGCTGGTAGTTTTACTTGGGAGCTAACTGTTTAGCACACCAGGACTTCTGTTTCCTTGTGTTTAAAATGAGGAGGAGGAGGTATGCTTCAGACAGATGACAGACTTTGGAAGTCTGGGGATTCTGGTGATGACAGAAACTGCCAGTGTTTGTTCAGAACTGTGGCACAGAGGAACTTTGCTGTGTCTACATACGTGATCTCATTTACACACTCAAATGAAACATTGAGGAACATTAGTAGTCTTCTCTTTATAGACAGGAAAGCTAACACTCAGAAAATCTAACAAGTCACCCAGCAGAATGATGGAAAGGGACCTCAGTTGGGGTTTAAAGGGTTCTAAAGACCCAGTACATCAGTAACAAATCGCCTTGTTGGTTTCCTACAGTTACTGTAGTCAGTGTGTGTAGCTTTAGAGGGGCTTTTTAAAAAATGTGTGTTTGTGCCAGGCCATGGCGGTGAAAGCCTTTAATCCAAGCACTCAGGAGGCAGAGGTGGGCCTCCTCTGTGGGTTTGAGACCAGCCTGGCCTACAAGAGCTACTTCCAGGACAGGCTTCAAAGCTGCAGAGAAACCCTGTCTTGAAAAACCAAATAAATAAACATTTTTTTTTAAAAAAATGTGTTTGTGTACCACCCTGTGCATGTTTCTTAGAGATCAAAGGTCAACTGGAGGTAATCATCAGATATCTTCCTTAGTTGCTACCTCTGTTTCTGAGACAGCATCTCTCCCTGAATCCGGCCCTCAGAGATTTGAGTAGACTGACTCAGAGGGCAGTGTGCCCATCAATCCTCTTGCCTCTGCCTCCCAGTGGTGGATTTACAGCTGTGTCCTATGATGCTTGTCTACTTTACATAGGTGGTGGGGATCCGAACTCGGGTCAAGTGCTTATGTAGCAAGGCCTTTACCAATGGAGCCATCGCTGCAGCCCAGAACTTCAGGGCTTTAAGCAGCAAGAATTTATTATTCTACAGTCTGAACGTAAAACTTCTGAAATAGATATTACTGGACTGCAAAGTATCCAGAGGGCTGTATTCATAAAATCTATGTGGGAGAATCCATTTTCTTTCTTATTCTGGCTTCTGGAAGCTGCCAGCCTTCTTGGCCCCTTAGCCCCTTCTCTGTGTATGAACCCAGCAAATGGGGGAGTCTTTCTCACACTGTTTCACTCTGACAAACTGCCTGTGCCTACAGCTCATCACCTCCACCCTCGCGATGAAGGACACAGGTCATCACATTGCTCACACCTGAGTAACCTGCTTAGCAGCCGATGTGTGGTTTTAATTCCCACATGTGATGTAAGGTAACTTATTCACAGACTGTGGATCAGGAAGTAGATATCTGGGAGGATTTTGACCGCATTCACTGATAAAGCAGGGTAATACTGTATGATACAAGAAATATGTTTAGGAGACCTCCAGTTTTTGTTTGTTTGTTTCTCTAGCATCTTTTCATCTAAGTTGGGTTGAATCGTCCTTATCTCTCCTGCTGGTGATATCGTTTGTCTCTGGTACACTAGTGGCTTTTCCAATCACATAAATATACCCTTTATAGTACACACCATGGGCCACAGAGCAGACAAAAAGTAATGCAATTTCACTTAGCATTAGTTCAAGGAGTGGGTGACTCTGTAGGTTAATCAGTCTTTCTTTCAGAACTGAAATTCAAGACCCGTTTCCTCTTTCCCTTTGTGCTTCCTCTGTCCCCTCGGAATATTAGTCATAAGGCTGGGACTCCAAAGACACCGGCCATCCATGTCTATATATGTATCCTCTTCCCCCCCAAACAAGTGGAAAAGACAAAGAAAATGGAGTCCAGGAGCAAACAAGAGGCCAAACCAGGCCCGAGAACCAAGAGAATGGGCTTTTTGCTATGCAACTCTCGAAACTCACGCCAGTGAGTTCCTCCCTTCCAGTTCAGAGGCCACAGCTGTGAGAGAATAGTTCCTGCTAATTTGCTTAGACTATTTGATTCAGATTTGTATCACTGGGCATTTAAAAAGAAACTAAAACTTAATGCTTAAATAGGAAGAAATGTCTTTTGGTTTCCTCCATTCCCCTGGAACCTTCATTACCTCAAGAGTTCATGACATATAGCACTGTGGACTTCTTCTTATTTGGGACTGAGGAGTTTTTTGAAAATGCTCTTAAAGGTATAACCATGTGTGTATAATTTTGGCAATTTTTTTTACTTCATAAAAATCTTGTATTTTTACGTTTTTAACTTTGGATGTGTGTGGGAGCAGGGGTCAGAGGATAACTCATGACAGTCAGGTCTCTTATTCCTCTGCGTGGGTCCTGAAGATCACTCTCAAGTAGATAGGCTCAGTGGCAAGCTCTTTGACCAACTGAGTCATGGTGCAGGCCCCAAATCTGTATTTTATAAGTGAGAGTCAAATGCAAATTATATTATCTTATAAGATATAGACCTGAACATAGCAGTTTGGCATGTGTTTATTATAACATGAAAGAACATGGATTTGTAGACTGGAGACTTTCTGAAGGACCATGTCAGGAGAGTTACAGGTTCATCATAGTCAGTGGAGAGCATTAGTGTGGATGTCCTCATACCATAGGCATGATTGGGTCTTGAAGGAAGAGCCTTCATTTCCAGTAGGACAAAGAGAATGTCTGCATCTTACAAGTTTTCAGGAGCCGGGTGGGGCAGGAAGGGGGCAGAAGGAGTGTCAACTGCAGAGGAAGTGATCTAGCCTAGCCTAGCCTTTGTAGGAGGAGTCACAAGGCAGGGAGGCCACAGATAAGTAAACTTGTTGTTCAAGGCTGTCTTAAGGGGGGGGGGGGGGGACACGACGACTTCAAGGCCAAACAGAAGCAGTTTTTATCAGGTCTATGTATCTATGCGTCATCAGAGAGCCCTTAGGGACCTGTGGCCTGATTTCATAGAGAGAGTGAGAGGACAAGGCAGAGGAGGGTCTGTGATCTAACAGGTCTCTGGAGCAACAGATTATTATTATTTTTTTAATGTCGACACAAAAACACTGCTCTCATCTTAAAGGGAATAAGAGACTTTATTCTGGAGCCTTTTTGAGTGACCATAGCCGGGAACACAGATTTAACTTAACCCAACTTCCACATTCAAACATGGAAACAGTTTCATGAAGTTTTTACAGGGTTACAGAACAAAGTCATAAACTAAGGCAAGTCTAAAATACATTGATGGGCTGGGAGGTGGTGGCACCTTCCTTTAATCTCAGCACTCGGGAGGCGGAGGAAAGGGGTCTCTGTGAGTTCAAGTCTAGCCTGGCCTACAATGTGAATTTCAGGACAGTCAGGGCTACATAAAGAAACCCTATCTTGAAAAACCAATAAATAAACAAATAAATAATAAAATAAAAATAAATACATCAATGGGTACACCAGAGAGACAGGTACAGAGAGCATGCAGGCCGCAGCTCTAGGTGTTTGCTGTATTTTCGTTAACTAGTACAATTCAACTGTGTGAGCTGTCTGGTGATAGGTAGAACTCTAAAGATGTTCAGCCCGCAAAGAGTCTCATCTCTATTCAACAGCTCCAGGTACTACTCAGAAAATGTCATTTCAGTACTATACCGTAAAGCTTCCGGGAGTTAGTCTGAAACATTTGGGGATGTCTTATTGAATCATTTGAATTCTTTAAAACAGCGAACGTATGTAGGCGGAGACTGCTCATTCATTTTCCGGCCACCCAGACTAGAAAATAACCGCACAGAAGCTCTACTAAATACAATACTGTTTGGCCAATAGCTTAAGCGTATTTCAAGCTAGCTCTTACACCTTGAATCAGACTATTTCTAGCAGAGTAGGAATTGGCTGGTTAGGTTACCAAACATGAGGGAGACATGTTCTATTACTTGCTTTGGAGAGGCAGCAAGTACACAAAACCATGGGTGTGAATAGTCATGAAAAGCAGAGAATCTCTAAAAAAAAAAAAAACCCAGCAAATACAGAAACTGCATGAAACTGAGTGCTGCCAACAACTTAGATGAGCTTAAAAGCAGATTCCACCTCAGGTCCTTGAGGGAGCCTTACCTGAGGAGCTTTAGATTAGGAACTAAAGGGAACTGGAGTCCTTGGCTGTATTCTGATTGTGGGCAGGGTAGGTAATCAATGTTCGAATGTCATTGGAGCAAGGTGGGTATGGTGTCTGTCACCCCAGCACTCTGGTGGACGAGGCAGGAAGACTGCTGAGCTATGGAAGCCAGCATGGGCTGCATGATGAGCAGACTACAGAGGGAGTCTCTTTTTCAAAAAATAATATATATATATAATATGTATATATTATATATAAATATTTAATTTAGTTTGTGGCTAGATTGTTCTTTGGAGGTAAGTGCTCAAGTATTTAGGGATGCAATACTCCTTATTATGTATAGTCTGCGTTAAAGCAAATGCGTAAAGCAGTGACCGTTGATAAATGTGGATGACACATGTACGAATTTTTATGTGAAAATATTTTCATTTTTCTAAATAAAATGCTGGCATGGGAATAAAAATTGGCGTGGACATTCTGTGAAGAATGCATCGGCGGTCTGCTGAAATCGGGTTGAAATCTGAATAAAGGCAGCAGAGGTTTTTGCTTTTTTAAGGCATTTCGCTCCATCCTTCCATCATCGGGCTAGGCCAAGGATGAGAATTCGCCAGACAATTGCAGTTAAAGTCACACAGCACAGCAAGAACCATGCAAGGGGGTGTGGCCGCATCTCCAAGCCTTTCCACAGGATCGCTGACTGGAGTCGCAGGCTCCCAAGCACAGTCACTTTACGCTTGCGCACAGACGAGCCCATTCCTTTCCCGACCGTGGGGGAGGCGACATCCTAAGGGTTATTCATCCTCCACTAGGTTTCCTCCGCGTCCTTGGCCTTTCTCCTCACCGATCCTTTCCTCAACCCAGTATATCCTAAAACTGATGTTTGCTTGAGACAAGTCCAAAATTTCTTGAAAATTTACTTTTCTCGTTCTCCCTAGAGTAGGCTGGGCCGGAAGCGGAAGTGTCTGTGAGTTCCAGTCTGGCCATGGAGGATTCTCCGTTCAGGGAACCGGTGCTGGACGCCAAATCCGAGGTACATTCGGCCTGGGAGAAGGGGCTGGGGCGGACAGTGGTGCCGGGAAGGCTTTTCTCTGAATCGTGTTTCTGCTTCTGTTCCAGGTCACCTGCCAGGTGAGTGGACGCCCCATGCTGTCGCGCTGCGGCGTGCGGTCCCCGCCCCTTTTCGTGGGTCCTTCCCCGGGCTGCGTTTTCCCATTGGACTGGACAGTGTAATTTAGGCTGCTCTGCCCAGAAAGTGCTGTGCAAGCTTTGTTCCAACGTACTTAGTCAGCCTTTATTCCAAGGTAGGAATATGGTGTTTTAAAACATGAGGGTTACACGAGCAATTATTTACTAATGTTTGCCAAGATAGCTCCCTTCCTTTTCCTTTAACTTTTTGTTTTTTGTGTTGAGACAGAATCTCACCGACTAGCCAGGAACTTTTCTAGTAAGACCTGATTGGCCTTGAACTTTCGCCTCTGCTTCTGAAGTGCTAGGATTAAAGGCATGTATCACCAAGCCAGCCCAGCCATTTCTCCTAAGAAGTTATTTTGAAGATGAAGTATAAGTTTTCTAATCTTTCCTATTTTACATTAGGAATAAAAAAATTGCCTTTCTAAATTAATAATAACACTTGTCCGAGAAAGTCAGAGAAGTGGAGTTTTGGACCAGGAGTTGCCTAAGTTCACATAAAATATAAGGACGTGATGACGTGAAAGCATGCTAAGAGTGAAGGGGCTGGTAACACTTAATTTTAATCTCATTTTTAAATTTTCATGCTCTTCACTAAACTGTTGCGGCTTGTAGCTCACACTGTCCTCGAATGTGTGATTCTCTAGCCCCAGCATCCCGGGTAGCTGGATTTACGTGCCCTGGCTTACCTTGCTGTTGCTTTTGAAGGCACCTGGGATACCGATAAGCCTGCTTGTCTTTGCATGCATTATATGAATTAGTGGTCCTGTCTCGAAAATTCAAAAAAAAAATATATGAGTTAATGGTGCTGCATTGTTTTGAGATTTCTTTTTTTATATGTCTGTATAACTTGTGGGTCACTGGAGGCCAGAAGAGGCCTGGATTCTTTGGGATTGGAATTATGAATTGTGAGCTGCCATGTAGGTGCCGGAAACCGAACCTGGGTCCTATGCTAGAGCAGCAAGTGCTTTTAACCACCGAGCCATCTCTTCAACCAGAGTTAGCTGAGTTGGAATCATTGTCATTATTCATCTTCAGGAATTATTTTGTCCATTCACTTTGCATTATGTGTTTTATTAAAGATGCCCTGAGACTGACCTGTACTGGGCTATAGGTTTTTATTTGTTTTATGGAAATTTTCTACCCCAAAGCAACATAAATCTATCACTTACACTTCTGCAAGTCAGAAGTGTGAAACCAGAGTTTTGGGACCAAAGTGAAGGAAGGTTTGGGTATGAGTGGAGGGAGGGTCTCTTGTTTGTTTTTTCCTGTTCTTAGCTGCCTCCTTTCTTGGTTTGTGGACAGTGCCCGGTCCCAGCCACTGCTCCCTCTTCTGATTCTGACCCTCTTGCCTTCCTTCTACAAAGACTGATTACATTGGGCTCACATCCAGGGACTTGCATCCCATGGTCTTAATTTCGTTACATCCTTAATGCTTGCTTTCTCGCTTGGAGAAAACCTCTGTGGTTAGGACATGGGCTCATCCGAATGACCTGTGTGCTGTAATCTCTTCCACACAGTGATTCTCTGGTGATTGGTCATGTGATTAAATTCATAAGAAAAGCCACGATAATTGACAAGGCTATTAGGATCAATAATGAGTTTAGAAATATCATTCAGTTTGGTTTTTTTGGGGAGGGGGTGCAGTTCTTTGCATGCTCAGACACAAAGAGCTGAAAAATATAATTTTAAACAAGTTTTACACTTTGAATTATACAGTAGATTATACAGTAATTATACAGGAGATTGCAAATAAATCCACCAAGTTGGCATGGGTGCCTTTTAATCCCTGCACCTGGGTGGCTGAAGCAGGAAGGTCGCTACAATTGTGAAGCCAGTCTGGGCTTTGCAGAAAAATCTTGGATCTAAAACCAAAACAAAACAAAACTAAAAATCAAATAACAGATAAAGGCAAACGCTAGTGAGCTGTTTTGCAACTTTATGAGGAAACTCATAGGACCATCAAGGCGGCTCACTGGACTAATTAAAGGTATTTGCTACCAAGCTTATTGACGTGAGTCCAATCCCTGGAACACATGGTGAAGCAGAGAGTAAACTCAATTCAAGTTGTCCTTTGACCTCCACGTGCCCAAGTGAATACAAGTTTTTAAAAAGTTTTTTTTTTTTTTTTTTTTTTTTTAAATTGTGAAAAGCAATGAGTCCAGCATGTAGGAACCTTGGGAATTCTTACTTGGTCCTAATAATTAAAAACTGGAAAGTCAGCAGCTCTTCCTGTGTCTGTCACAGAAGTTTGTCGCAAGGTATACATTAGTTCACTGCAAAAGAAAATCAGCCAGTCAGCACGTATGCTTTGGTTGCCAGGCATCCTCTCGTGTTTGTAAGTAAGACAGTCAAATCCTTGGTGTCAGTGTCCAGAGCTGCCTTTATCCAGTTCTGTTTGATGCCATGGCAACACTGAGGAAGCATCATCAGGAGCTAGATTAAAAACACAGTAGTCATTAAGCTTTTAATCTTTACAGTCAAACAGACATGGGCTTCTGTTCTCGTTTCTGAGGTGAGTTACCCAGAGCCCATCACCTAAGCTCTCTGAAACTGGGTTCTGTCATCTGCAAAATGGAAATTATAACCTATAAAACTGTGGTGACTCAGTGAGGCACTGAGCAGGTGACCGCTGCACAACACGTCCCCTGGCATGTGTCCGTCACGAGGACTGATGGAATCTAAAGCCTGGCCTTCACCACTCATTCTAATGGTAGGTTTGAGCTTGACACTGAAGGGAGGAAACAGCCGGGATGGTTTCCTTGTGTGCCTCGGGCACTCCTGACGACCATGGCACCCATCTTCTGTTTTAGGACTTGTGGGGCATGAGCAGGATGAAAGGTTAAAACATGCTCATTTGGTGTGCCGTAGTAGAGAAGTTAAGCGTGCTACAAAAAGCCACTTTCCCCATCTTTATGCATCTGCTAGACACTTAGGTTCCTTTGTTTGACATTTTCCTTTGTCCACTTGTTTTCCGGTCCTGCTTGTGCCCTTTGTTTTCTTCATTGCCATTTGACCATTTTTTGCCTACCAGCGTAAATGAATCTGTTTCCAGGCACTGTGACCAGTACTGAAACCAATACAAGACGGAAGACAGAAATTGCGTATTGTTTCTCACATGATGCTTGTGCTGCTGTGTTAAAGCTTGTAGATTTTCAGTGGAAACTGGGCATGGCTGTGAGCTCTGACCGCTGCAGATCCCTCAAGTACCCGTATGTGGCTGTGAAGCTCAAAGTGGCAGATCCTTCTGGCCAAGTGAACACCAAGTCCATCGAAATGACAATCCCACAGTTTCAGGTTTGTAGTGTAACTCACTGAATTTAAGTTGTACTGCTGTTTCAAAAGCTGTATACAGTCTTTCTTAACAGAAAATGTTTATTTATTTACTTACAAGTTGATGTACTTTAGATCGCACTAAAAAGAAAAACTGAAGTTGTTTTCTCTGAGAGTTTGCTAAGTTTTCCCAGTAAGATGCGCCGATTTGTGCATAGTGCCCTTTCATTGCTGTAACAGTTTTTGACCAATATATTTAGGAATACTTCATCTTCTCTACAGGATATTTACTCTGTAATTAACTTTTTATTGTTTTTATGTTTAATAATAATTTTAAGAAAAAGTAATCTTTTTTTGGCTAGCATTGGGTTTGTTGACTGCTTACAAAATGCAGCTCAGGGCTAATACATATTGATGAGTCTTACTAGCTAGAGATTTCAGTAACTCGGTAGTTTATGCTTAAACTTAGGGCATTCATATTATCGTTTTATTTACCTTCTATCCAAGGAAGAGAACAGAAGTGTCTAGTTAGGGGTTTCATTGCTGTGAAGAGACACCATGGCCACGGCAACTCTTATAAAGAAAACATTTAATTGGGGCGGCTTTCTTACAGTTTCTCACGCTTAATCCATTATCATGATGGGGAGCATGGTGGCATGCGGGCACACATGATGATGGTTACATCTTGGGTTGCAAGCCACAGGAAGTCAACTTACTGTCATTCGAGGGAAGCTTGAGTAAAATAGACCTCAAAGCCTGCCCCAACCTCGACACACTTCCTCTAGCTTGGCCATATCTTCTAATAGTGCCACTCCCTTTGGGGGCCATTTTCTTTTAGACCACCATGGGGAGTGAACACTGTCTAATTTCCTTTTGAATGTATATTATGAGAGATGCCTATCGTTAGCTGATTTAACTAACGGTGTGTACAGTTTGGTTTGGTTTGCTGTGAGCCCTTCAGTAGCTGAAGCAGCTCTCAAAGGAGAGTTGAGCACTCCAGAAAGCACCATAGTGAATGAACTGGAAGTAAAAGCTTCATTTTTGAAGACTATTAAAAACTGCATTGGTTCTGGGCTTCCTTTATTGTTGTTTGTTCACTTGGGGTGTATGGAGTGTTTTGTCTGCCTATGTATCTGTGTACCATATGCACGCACTACCCACCGAGGCCAGAAGAGGGCATCAGATCCCATGGACTGGAGTCTCAGACAGTTGTAAATGGCCGCGAGAATGCTGGCAGTGGAACCCAGGTTCTCTGGGGGAGCAGGTAGTGCTGGTGACTGTGGAGCCTTCTCTTCAGCCTGCCCTTCTGTTTTTGTGTGTGGATGATGTGGGATCACACATGTGCTTGCTCACGTGAGGTAGGTGCTCTACCTCTAAGCCAAGGCTTCTGGAAAAGTCTTCCACATACCATTGTATGACCTTCGAGTTCCTCTTTATAAACTGTATTTTAAGGGCCTCTTGATAGACAAGACTGCACACATTTATTCTTAATGATGCTGATAGGCGTCTGAAGGAATGGGATGTGAGGAAAGGTAGTGTGTAGTTATGGACGGAATGGGAAAGCCAGATTAGCCTCAGACATTCCAGTCGTTCACGGGTGCAGGCTCTTTCTTCATCTGCAGGGCGTTTCTATGGAGTTTTTCTTCAGGAGTAAATAAATTAGCAAACAAATCACCTTATCTCTGAAGCATTGCTGAGGTATAATTGATAAATAAAAATATGTTTTCAGTGTATACAATGTGATTTGGTAAGAATATATGTTGTGCAGCGACTTTTCATGAAGGTAATTATCGTGTGCGTTTCCACGTTGTTTGTATAAATGTATGTGCACTGAGAACATTTAAAATCGACTCAGAATCTCAAATATGCTATTAATCATACTCACTGTTCTGTACGTTAGGTCTTCAGAACTTTTATAGCTAAGTTAGTACCCCTAGCCAACATTTTCACTTTTTCCTCACCCCTAGCATCCGACAACCACATTCAATTTTCTGTATCTGAAAGTTCAATATTCCTTTTGGCTTTTTGAGACAGGGTTTCTCTGTAGCTTTGGAGCCTGTCCTGGAACTAGCTCTTGTAGACCAGGCTGGCCTTGAACTCTTAGAGATCTACCTGCCTCTGACTCCAGAGTGCTGGGATTAAAGGCCCACCACCACCGTCCGCCCGGCTGAGTTCAACATTCTTAATATAAGTGAGATCATATAGTGTCTATCTTACTGTGTCTGGTTTGTCTTTACCATAGTGTCCTCTGGGTTCACTGTGTTGGAAATGGCAGGATTTCTTTTTTTATAGCTGAGTGATTCCATTGTATGTATGTGCCTATATGCATACAGCATGACAGATAGTGGCCACATATATGTGAATACGTGTAAGGGATTTGAACAGCTGTGGATTTTGCTCTCCGTGGTCGGCCTTCTGAGCCAGGATCCGGAGGATACTGAGACACCTGCAGAAGTTATGTACATGTTTCATGTTTTCTTTGGGAGGCGGTTCTCCTGTTTGTTATTTAGATATGGGCTTCTTGAGGTTTGTCTCAGGTTTGCAGTGCCTTCTTGTCTAGGTATGTTTGTTTCTCAGTGATCTTCACTTAGGATGTAACATTAAAATGCAAACTATGTAAATAGACTGAAAAAGTAAAATTAATATTTTCCCCTTTTCCTCCAGAATTTCTACAGACAGTTCAAGGAAATTGCCGCTGTCATTGAAACTGTGTGAGGACAGATTCCGAAGTAATGGACTCTACCTTCCAGAAGAGAACTGCATATGGAGGAAAGATATTTATGCAATGAAAAGTGCACTTCTGGGACTAGATAGGTGGCTCAGAGGTCAAGAGCACTGGTTGCTCTTCCAGAGGACTCAAGTTCAATTCCTGGTAACCACATGATAACTCACAACTGCCTATAACATTAGGACCAGGGAGTCCTGCACCCTCCCATAGGTGTCTATGCCGGCAAAGACAAATGGGTAGAAAATTAAAAATTAAAAGAATTTCACTTCCCAATTTTTTCCCCAGTTTTAAAAAAAAAAATTGATAAACTCAAATTTTTCAGTGGTCACCAATGCTTTGCCTTTTCAATGAGTTAAAAGTCTCTGTGTTGAATATTAATATATGTATGTGTAATTATATCTCAACAGATGAGTAAATGATACTCTTAAATGCAGCACTCTTAAATGTATATCGGGAAATTTTTAAATCTTATTGATACAGATCTAACTTTATGAATAAAAGCTTGTATATGAAGGTTAAAGCTGCTTTACAAATTCAGTTTTATAACATTCCCTTTGAAATAATTAAAGGAATTACTTACAGAATTAGTGCGAAGAATGGGATCTCATTCAGACATTTGTAACCCGGTTAAGGTAAACCAGTCCCTGTGTTATCAGAGTAGCGCACTGTTTCTGCTATTTGTAGAAAATTTATCAGGACACACTCAGAGGTGATCCTGTTCCATCTTGTCTGAAGGTCAGAGAGTTTGAGCTCATTTTTGCTCTTTCAAATGTGGTGACAACAGGTGTGGCTGCCAACAAGAGGTCCTGACGTAGGGTGTGGTTACTTGGTATTTTGGGCCTTAAGATGGCCCTTAGAGGTAGATCCACTCCATCCTGACCAAAGGTCAGAGCACTGAAGCGCAGCACTTCTCCTTCTTTTGAAATAGGAGGTCTGCCTGCAGGATGCTTGGTCTAGCGTGTCTTCACTGCCCCAAACATCAAATGCTTTGCTCAGGAATTAATGGCTCGATGTCTCAATTATTAGAGCAAGTAACTGTTCTGGTTGTCCTTTGTGTCATGTTAAAGCATTCTTTTGCCTTCTCCCCCCTTTTTGTATTGGGTTATAAAAGTGAGTGAAAAATACACATGGGTGAACTCAGAATTCAGCATTCATTATTTGCTGAGTTACCATCCTGGTAGTATCTTATGTCTTTGTGTTTCTTTCTTATCTGTTTTTCCTAACTAACATTTCTAATCCTCACACCCCTACCCTGGAACATACAAGCCTGCTGCAGCTAGGATCACAGCAGAAGTTATCCCAAAACGGTGTCTCATGATAAAAAAAAAAAAAATCACCAGTGATTTACTGTGTGCAACACAAACCAGAGCATCCCCTGGTAGTGTCTGCATGTTTCTACCTCTTCCATGCCTATTGTGTTGTGGTGTTCTGAACAAGAGTGGTCTCCAGGGGCTCATATATTTGAATACTTGGTCTCTGGTTAGTGAAGCTGTTTAGGAAGAGTTACGAGGTGTGTCAGTAAGTGGACTTTGATGGTTTCAAAAGTCCATACCAGCTCAGATGACTCTGTTTATATGCCCGTAGATCAGAATATAAGCTCTCAATCCCATGTGTGCCTGCCTGCTGCCATGTTTCTTGCCATGATGATCTTGACTTAGCCTTGGAAACTAGATAAGTTTCACTGCTTTAGAACTTAAAAGATAGTTGATCCTCTCAAGACATGGATTTCAAATTCAAGGGTTGCAAGTGATGCAGTAATGTAAAGGGAGACTGCTTTTCCGTTTCCCGGCCACCCAGACCCGAATAATCACATAAAAACTTTTATTAATTGCAACACTAGTTGGGCAACGACTTGGGCATATTCCCAGCTAGCTCTTACATCTTAAATTAACCAATTTATATTAATCTTTGTATTACTACAAGTCTGTGGTCTACTCGTCAGGTTCCAGTGTCTGTCTCCTTTGGCAGCTACATGGGTCTCTTTAACTGCACCTACTCTTTCTATATTTATTTCTGTTCAGATTTCCCGCCTGGCTTTACTGTGCTAAGCTATTGGCTAAAACAGCTCCTTTATTGATCATTGGGGACAAAACATATTCATAGCATACTCGGAGGAAATCCCACATTACAGTAATGTCCCCAGAGGCTCACAGAACCTTCTGTCTCCTATGGAGGCTTCCCATCTGACTGAATTTGTATTTCTTTGGCTGCCAAGATGCATAAATGCCTTCCATTTCTGAACTGCATTCCTGAAGTCAGACACCTGTAGTAAGAGGGGGAGCGGGCTGTGTCCTGCCGCCCGGCTAGCTTAACCCCTGAAATAACCACCCGGAAATTGTATTAATTAAATTACTGCCTGGCCCATTAGTTCTAGCCTCTTATTGGCTAACTCTCACATCTTGATTCAACCCATTTCTAATAATCTGTATGTCACCACGAAGTTGTGGCTTACCAGGAAAGGTTCAGCATGTCTGACTCTGGCTACACCGTGGCAGCTCTCCCTCTGCCTGCCTTCTTCCCAGCATCCTGTTTTGTCTACTCTGCCCACCTAATTTTCTGCCCTATCAAAAGGCCAAGGCAGTCTCTTTATTTAACCAATGAAAGTAACACAACGACAGAAAAACCTCCTACACCAGACACCCAGCATCTAAAGAGACAAAAAGCATCTCTTCTAGCACTTTGTCTCACTTGGTTTTGGTTTAATTTGCTGGAGAAACTTGAAAGAATCCTGCTCCCATTATAGCATGCCATGTCAGATAACACAGATTGCTGTACACATGCATACCACTCCCAAGAATTTCATAGCTGTGTGCCTGGACTTTTCACCTTACAGCATCCCATCCTTTTTTAGGGCCATTTATGCCTTTTGGTTGTTCTCCCAAGCTTGTACGATACTTGAAGGGTTTAACAGTTACATCGTGAAATATTTTCACAGAGGGTGAGCAAGTAACAAAGCAAGGTCCTGGGTTAGCATTCTTTGACAAACAGCTTTTGATGTAGGTGGTTACATAGGGTTTATGGAATTTCAAGTTTTCTGATTTTATTTTCATTATCTTTTAGATATGTACTCCATGTTATATGCTCCGTGTGTGTCATATAACTATCATGCAATTTTAGAGTAACCAGACAAGTCTTCAGTGCTCAACATTCTCCGGGAATAGATCGCTGCTGCCGGGAGCAATTGTGTCTCATGTCAAACAGAACCCTAAGTTATTTAAATACCATATTCAACAGCTCTTTGAAGTGGTGGAAGATTGCCTACCTATGCAGAATACAATCTATGTATCTAAAGAACCTAATTGGTCTAACTATAACAAACATGGATGACTATTGATTTATAATTCTTAATACCTATATAGCTTAAAGACTAAGACTTTATATTAGAATATTATACAATCTTTAAACAACTGCAACAAATGAGAACAATGACCTCAAAATATAAACAATGTATAAGTATCTTGATTAGAGGTAGAAATTTATATTGCAATATAATAAATATATCCTAAAATTGTATCAATCTACAAAATGTCTTAAGTTGAATTAGAAGCATGCATGCATACAATATGATAAATAACTTTGCCTAGGTGTACAAATATTGTAGACGAAAATAGGAACATACTCAATATAAGTTTGTACCAATATATAAGAATCTATACCAATGTAAATTGCCTATAAATTATACCTCACAAGTATTCATTATTCACTATTATTAGTGTGAGTAAGCTCACACTAATCTATTATCCCATCCAATTTCCTTTTTTTTTCAAAGAGATCCTTGAGCTTACATAATCTTCCCCCCAGCCCCCAATCTTATAACAATTATATTCAACCTTTAAATGATGTCCCTAACCATAGGACAGACTTTGTTGGGAAAGGGGACGTCGTCTTCTAGAATTACTTCCAGCTGTCATGGTATAATAGCAAATAGTCTTTGAGTATTTGGTAGGATTTTTCTGAGGTTCCTATTTGGAGTTCTAGCCAGAAGACTGTAAAAATGTGCCCTATTTCAGCTAACCGAGTTGGAATCTATCTTGAGCAGCTGGTACACAAAATAGGTCTTATAATAATGCTATCAGCATCATGACATTATATCAACCAGGTGGAGTTGTTGTTGTGGGGCCCCATCTTCCTGGAAACTTCAAAGAGTACTCCAGGAACTTTTATTGTTCATTGTGGAAAACTTAAACATTTTTTATACTGATATGTATTCAATGAAAGGTATGATGGAGACAAAAGTAGGTAGGAAGAAAAGTAAATTTTTTTTCTAAATTCATTCTCTCTGTCCCATACCAGACATAAGACAGAAGCTCTGAAATTTTCTTTTAACAACATGCTTATATTTAGAGAAGAACATGGCAGAAGGATGAGTCCATGTCATGTGGCAGAGTTGAAGGCAGGGGTCCTGGTACAGTGGCAAGTGTCATAGAGAATAAACCCAGAAACAGCCTGGTGTGGCAGGAAGTGCATACCTGATCTGTAATCCCAACACTTGGGAGCTGAGACAGGAGGATTGTGAGTCTGAAGCCACCTATATTAATTACCACGGCCTTGCCTCAAAAACAAAAATAAGGACTGAGAGATGGCTCAGAGATTAAGTGCACTGACTGTTCTTCCAGAGGTCTTGAGTTCAATTCCCAGCAACCACATGGTGGCTCACAAACATCTATAATGAGATCTGGTGCCCTCTTCTGGCCTGCAGGGATACATGCAGGCAGATGCTTTATACACAATTAATAAAATAAATCTTAAAAAAGATAAATAAATTAAAACAGCAAGCACAAAGGCTTGACCTGGGGTGTACTCAGCTCTTGGGAAGCCAGTGTGGTTACAAAGTGAGGTCCAGGCCACCTAGAGCTCCACAGTAAGATCCTGTCTCAAAAAATCCAAACAAAACCAGCCAGCTAACCAAACAGAGCAAATATGAAAAAGTTACAAAGGAAACAAAACAAAACGAGTGCAATAGTTATCACTCATTCAAGAATGCGGTATCGTGGCGCTCTGGTAGAGCACAGCAAGGCGGCTTCAAAAGTCCACCACTCTTCACAAACCACACAGAAGAGCCTACAAAAAGCTGGATGAAAATTACAGAAAGTTGTACTACTTCTAGAATTGATAATTGAGTGAATTTCCCCACAGTGTTAAGGTTTAGGAAGAAGGCACAGTTTTTCCCTGAAACGTATCGGATTGAAAATTTTGAGAAAACATCAGAGAGGACATATTCCAAATTGTGTTCTATTGAAAAACCAGACACCACCGATTTTACCCTGTGCTGGACTCTGCATACTTCATCACTAACCTTGGAACAATAGCAGCATGGCTGGGATGGGGTAACCAACTGCTTTCTGCATAGATTTGAGACCCGCTGCCCAGAATGAATTAATACCTGGTATCATAAACCTGTTCAAAACCCATGTTTGATTCCATGACCCATGCAGTCAGGTCCTGGAAACCTGACTGAGCAATGGGAGATTAAGAAAAATGGACATAAGCAGCGTAAAGCAGGATAGGGTGGGCTGTGCACTAGGATGGAGATGCACGGATTCTCACCAAGTCTATTACGTGCAGCATGCATGATACTCTTGCCAAAGCATCCTGAGAGCTCATATCACAGGCCTGAGCCACCATCCCCAGCTGGGATACCATTTTTTCTCTTTGCATATGTAAATGTGCTGGTGGTGCTTTTTGTGGATGTTTCAATGGTAAAACCTGCTACAGAAAGTAGGAACTAGGGGGTGGGCTTTGAGATTAAAAGCCTCATGGTGCTTTCAGTTTTCTCTGTTTCATACATGAGTTGGAAGGTGTATACTCTCAGCTCTCCGCTCCTGCTGCCCTGCCTGCTTGCTGCTATGCTTCCTTATCCTGATGGAGTTTTATCCCTCCAGAACAATAAGCCCAAATAAACTTCCTCCTTCTGAGTTGCCTTGGTCATGGTGTTTATCACAGCAACATACAGGTAACTATGACAGAGGCTGGTACAGAGAGTGGGTTGATGTAAGGAACTTGACCATATTGCTTTTTTGAGGAATGAGGAAGACTTTGAAACTTTGGATTAGGACAATAGTTGAACTCTGTAAGCAGTTTAACAGGCCATTCTAGTATGAACTTGGGTTGTAGAACTGAGAACAATGGGGACTATGGTGACCCAGTTCAAGAGGTTTCAGAAGATAATAAAAATAGCAACCGGGTCAGAGCCCATTTCTGTGTAATTTTGGCAAAGAATGCGGCTGCCTTCTGTCCTTGTCCTAAGAACTTGCCTAAGGCTAAATTAATAAGCGACAAACTAATTTCTTTGGTAGAGGCAATTTCAAGGAAGTATCAAATTCGTCTCATGGTTATTTTCAGTACCTCTGATGCAGATCTATAATGGAAAAGACCATTGGAGGAGAAACAAGTACAAAATGTCCAGTTTTAAGGGAAAAAGAGCACCAGGAAGCATATAGTTGCAGCTATGGCTTATGCTGAAAAGGTCAATGAGAACAGCGCCTTTTTTTGTTTTTGTTTTTCAAGACAGGGTTTCTCTGTATAGTCTTGGCTGTCCTGGAATTTACTCTGTAGACTAGGCTAGCTTCAAACTCAGATGCCTGCCTGCCTGTTGCCTCCTGAGTGTTAGGATTAACACCCAGTCATATCACTTCTGTCTCCACCTAAGTGCTAGAATTAAAGGCATGCGACCCCACATGTTGGGATCACCTTTGTGTAAGCTATGTTTCTCTCTCTCTCTCTCTCTCTCTCTCTCTCTCTCTCTCTCTCTCTTTCTTTTTAGACAGATTCTGTTTTGTGTAACCCAGGGTGGCCTTGAACTCACAGAGACCCGCTTGTCTCTTTCTCCTGAGTGCTGGGATTAAAGGTGTGTGCCACCCCTGGCTAACTAGTTGCTTAGCTCTGCACTCTGATCTTCAGGCAAGCTTTATTTGTTAGATTACAAACAAAATGTCACCACAGAGGAGACATTTTGGGAAACCGTGAAGGTGAGTTCCAAGTTGTAGAGGTGCCTCCAAGATGTTGGAGCTGTCACAGGCACAGGGTATCTGCCTAGAGGGAGTGGAATCAGTCTAAGAAAGAAATATTTGTTGAAGGAAGTAAAGCTGGAAGAAAGATTTGTCTATGCCCTTTGACATGCACAGGACACAGCAGATTGGGTGTTTTCCATCTGCTTTGTCTTGGTCCAGTATTTATCACCATATCCTCACTCCTCCCTTTTGGATAAGAACGTATGTTCTGTGTCATTATATGATGGAAGCATGGAACTTCTTATTTTACAAGGGCTTACAATTAAGAGATCGTCTTGGGTTTCAGAAGAGACTCTGGACTTTTTAAGCAATATTGAGACTATGAAAGACTATGGGGACTTTAGAAGTTGTTCCAAATGCATTTTTTTAATGTTATAATATGGTCTCATGTGGTGGTGTTAAGAATGAGAAATGTTGGCCGTAGTCTTGGTTATTTGAACATCAAATAGGAGGAGGTTTAGGTCGTGCATCCCTGCTGGAGGAAGTACACATTTGGGGATGGTCTGCACGTTGAAAAGTCTGTTATTACTTCTGGTAATCTTTCATCTTTCTCCTGCTAGTGACAGCAAGTCCAAATGGCTTGTCTCTGCATGTCCCCTGCATGAGAAAAGCTGCAGCTCCTTCGCCATGCAGAGAAAGACAAATGGTTAGCTCCACAGGCCCTTACCAGTCTTCTGTTTATCTGCCCCTCCCCCTCCTGTATTTCAGCCTTGACTGGCTTGGGAAAATATATATTTTTGGGTTTATCTCAGAGAAAGTAGCAAGGCTTCTGCTTTAGGGGTCTACAGTTCCCTTTCACTAGCCCAGCCATGAGAGGCAGAAAGATCTCCCCTCAGAAGATTCAGAAAACTCAAACCCTCTTGCCTTTTGCTTTTCCATCTTCCACATTAGGGAGTTTTTTTTTTTTTTTTTCTTTCCTATCTAGAGCAAGAAAAAATATCCTCTTGGCTTTTGCCAGCCTTTGGCTTTTGAAACATAAATGCTAAGAACGGGCTCTTTTGTTCTGTGCATTCTGCTGTGTCATCCTTTCCCGAAGCCATAACATAGGATGACCCAGCTGCCTGGGCTGGGGCAAGGTCACAGGGAGTAGGGGAAACCCCATTCAACCACAAAGGCTTGTGCTACCCTCAGGCAGAACTCCCCCATACATGTGGAGATGGCATTATTTTACTTTCTAAACTTTGTAATTATTCAGTGGATCTATTTGTTAATCAGAAACGATCTAATTAAGAACTTGGCGTATCTCCTCTGTGGTAGTAAAACTCTTTCGTTTCTGAAGTTCTAATTGGCTACTTATTCAACCCTTTCATTCATTCAATCCTTATTAACTACCCACTAATTACCAGCCGCTGTGCTGCCGTGGGAGGAAAATGGAATCAAACCCTTCATTTGGGCCTGGAGGGACTAAGAATCATAACGTTTGCTAGTAGGAAGATACAGAAAAGAGGCCTAAGGTTAAAAAAAAAAAATGTACCATAAGGCCAATCTTCCTTCTTCCCCATCCCCAGCCCTCCAAGTAGAAACTGTTCATCATAACCTTGTCATCTCCTGCCAGGCTCCTTTGGCTGGAACCAAACAACATCCCTGTCTTTGTTCACATTACCCAATCCCCTAGCAATAGCAAAAATCCAGCCAATTCAGAGGGAGAAAGGGGGTCTTTTTCATGCCCCCAAACTTAGTGGAATCTCAGTCACCTGGGAAGATGTGGCTGCCAGACTGCAGGGGAGTCTCTGTGTGCTGTGCTGTGTATGCGTTTTCATTTACGACAACATTTGACAGATATCTTTCTTGCTTTTTTAATTCTTCAAGTCAGCAGAGAAAATGAATTCATTCCTGGACCCCCGAATGGCACCATTCTGATGGTAGTGCTTCACTGCAGGAAAACAGAGAGTCACTCAGTAGTTATGAAGACTGTCATAAGTAGAATACACAGGAAAGGGAGCGAAGAGGAGCAGGTACCAGCTGTGGCTTCAGGAGATAGGGCTCTTGTATTGGATCTTGAATCATGAAGGTGTTCAAGTCCTGAAGGAAGGATGAAAGAGGCTCATGTTGTGGGGCGACAGGAAGAGAAGGCAGTTGGAGAGAGACTGGTAAAGCCTCATAAAGGCATGAGCATGAATTTATTTATCTTTATTATTCTTAATCTTTTTGGTATGTATGTTGTGTGTGTACATGCATACCACTGAACAGAGGGCAGAAGACAGCCTTCTTCCTTGTTTGAAAAAGAGTCTCTTTGTTGTTTACCTCTGTGTACATCAGGTCAGTTAGCTAGTCCCTGAGCTTCTGGGAAGACACGTTGTTATTGTGCCTGGCTTTATGTGGGTTCTGAGAATTCCAGTTCACTTTCGAAGCAAGTGCTTTACTTAGTGTGCTGTCTCTCCAAGCCCTTATCTTGATTTTTAAGCAGGAAAGAAAAGTGCATGTGTGTGTGTAAGAGATTAGATAGATAGATAGATAGATAGATAGATAGATCGATTGATCCATCGATAGATAGGGGACAGAAGAGACAGAGAAACAGAGGGAGAGCAGGGGAGGAGAGGGAGAAAAGATCCTTGTATTTGGGAGGAAGAAACAAGGATAGAAGAGTACAACAAACCCTTAAACCTCTCTAATCTTACACCATCGCACTAACTCAGGCCTTCTGCTTCTCGTGTGCTAGTTATTTAAGGTCTGAGTGCACCTTACAGCTTTTTAGTAGTACTGACACAATTTTATTTGGATGAGTAGGGAACATTTCAGCTGCATCTGAAGTTCACTTCTGGCTTTTGTATGTAGAGATTTCTTCAAGATTCCCCAGGAGAGAGCCTTCCACCAGTTCTTTGGAAATGCTGTCTATATACATATTCTTTGGGTCTTCGTTTGGAGGGGCAGTTGAGGTTGAGAGTGGAAGAGATAGATGGAGCTCTGCCTCAGCATATAGTAAACACCATCCACTTACATATTCTGTGCAATAATTCCTCTATGTTGTAGATGGATATTGTTTTCAAAATTCAAGTGATGATTATGCATGCAATCGAGTGCTTTTTATATGTGAATGGTTCTGTGAGTTCTGGAGGTGAAACAGTAATTGTAAGAAACTAATAGTTTACCATCTAGTTCATGTAAGTCAAGTACATCAGTCATTATAAAACAAGTTATAAATGTGTGCTAGTGAATGCATTTTATTTGATAGCCTAGGACAGGTTAATAAGGAAACAAACACACCCACAATCTCAATGGCTTAAGAGGAAAACAGTTTATTATGTATGTGTGAGGAGTCTGTCTTGTCTCTGGCAGATTTTCCAGGACAGCTCTCCGCAGAGTGATCGCTCAGCATTCTGGTCTCTGATCATGAGGCACTTTCCTGCAGACGTATTGTTTACACCACAGCCACTGGAGAGCAGGAGTGGGCCAAGTGTCCACCACGCTAATATAATTAAATTCCAATTCCAATTAAACGCTTCTTCAGCTACAGCCCAAGTCACTTCTGCTCACGTGTCTCTGTCAAAATAAGTCACATCACATGACCATACTTAAATTGAGGAAAGCAGAGAGAACTATCTTCCCATGCAGTAATAGTTATAAACAAAAGATAAACACAGAAATAAAGACCCACCCAAGGGCTTCAGAGCAGGAAACAACCCTATTCAACTTGTTATGATGGTTCACAAGAGGCTAGCTAGTTGGTGGCCCCAGAGGTGCAGCAAATTTGACCATATTGACATTGCATGAAAACGAAGCAAAGGACCACAGGATATTAGAGAAAGTAAGAACACTATTAAATAGAAAATATAAGAGAAGCACAAGAGTATGAAGAGAGTGTGAGAGTTCGTCCAGGATGATGATGCATTTCTGTAACCCAGGACGTGGAAACCCGAGGCAGGAAGATGCAGTGTTGTAAGGGAACCTGTGGTATCCAGGAAGGAGACTTCGTCTTAAAATAGTAACAACCAACACGTAGCAGCAGTAACAAAATCAGTTTAATTTGCTAAAACGGAAAACATAATTATATTACTACCGTTCTACTTTAAAAATAGAGTAATTAAATTAACCCTGAAATGCTTTTTGAAATATGTATTCTCATCCATAAAAGGGAAGAAATTTACATTAGTTCTGAAGTGGAGATATGTAAAAAAGTTTACGTATACCTTCCTTATATTTTAGGAACTTAGCTGCATTAGGAAAAGGGAGATTCACACCAGTGTTAAAGTTTAAAGTGAATATCACAATTAAATTATTTTGTCATAAAATTGTGATTGAAAACACAAGCAGTGGCGAGAATAGGTAAAAGGATACAGATATAGTAATATTCACACTTTAGACGGAATAAAATCAAGCAAATATTGCTTAAAAAAAAATCCAGTTTAAAAAAAATCCCAGCGCCCCACTGAGAATGGCCCCTCTCCAGGGGGCGGTAGAGTCTCCAGAAGAAGAGAGAGGCCGAGCTGGTCCGGAAAGTGCCCGCGCCAGGCTGGGTAAGGCTGCCCCTTGAGGCGAGGTGAGGGGCGGAGGCAGGAGGAAGAGGCTGGGAGGAGACCTCAGATCTGCTGCTGCAGGCTTAGCTCGCCGTCCGCCCGGGTTGGAGGCAGGGCAGCAGCCGGCTTTAAAGTAGCGGCCTGGAAGAAAGGAAGGAAGAAACGAGGGAGGAACGGAACCCTAGAGGAGGAGCAGCGAGCTGGGTTGCAGAGTCGGAGGCTGGAGGAGCCGCCCGGGAGAGGCCACCTTGGTTTTTGTTATTTTCCATTGGAATAGTTCTCCGGGACTGAGCGGGCCGCAACCCCGCGCCCCCGACCTTCCAGGTGACAGCCGGTCACCCTGCTAGCAGTCAGCTCCGCCCCGAGTCACCCCTTCCCTCCCACAGCCCCACTCTCCGCCCAGCCTTCCAGGGCCAGCGCTGGGCAAGCGCGCGGCCGCAGCGGGCTGCAGAAGCGGGAGCAACTGACCGCGGCCGGCTTGGTCCCCAATCCCGAGGACGGGCGGCAGGAGGACAGGGGAGTCCGGAAGCGCAATCTCCTGGAAGGAGAATGCGCGCGTGAGCCTCGGTCTCCCCTCTAGTCCACTGCGCTGCAGCCGGAGTCTCCTAGCCGCGCCCGGGAAAGTGTCGCATGGGGCAGGGCCGCTGAAGCGCGGACTTCAAGGGCTCCCACGGTGGCACCAAGGCAGGCGCGGGGCCTGGGGCGACAGTTGGCAGTTTCCGCGGCGCCTGCACAGTGAGAGTTGGGGGCGCGGCGCCCTCGCTAGGCGCGAGTTATGGAGTCGCCTAGCTGCATTCAGGATGAGCCTTTCCCGCACCCTCTGGAGCCCGAGTCGGGTACCCCAGCGCAGCCAGGTGCCACCAAGCCCGGTGACAAGCGCTTCCGGCTATGGTACGTGGGAGGGTCGTGCTTGGATCACAGGACCACGCTGCCCATGTTACCCTGGCTCATGGCCGAGATCCGCCGGCGCAGCCAGAAGCCTGAGGCGGGCGGCTGCGGGGCGCCCGCGGCCCGCGAGGTGCTCCTGGTGCTTAGCCCGCCCTTTTTGCGCTGCGTCCCCGCACCGGGTGCCGGGGTCGGCGGGGGCGCTGGCTCCGGGACTGTGCAGCCCAACACCGGGGTGTTCATCTTCGAGCACAAGGCGCAGCACATCTCGCGCTTCATCCACAACAGCCACGACCTTACCTACTTTGCCTACCTGATCAAGGCGCAACCGGACGACCCCGAGTCTCAAATGGCCTGCCACGTTTTCCGAGCCACTGACCCTAACCAGGCAAGTCTCATGCGCCCGGGGCGGGAGTAGAGCCGCGGGGACTGGCGAGACAGGGACCCCTCTTGGATCTTGGCTGCTGGCTCGAGATCCACGTGGCGCGCTCCTCTCGCTCAGCATTTAGGATCTGGGAGTGGGAGGGAAAGTAATTGGTGGTTGAGTTAGCCTCGGGATGGGCTGGCCGACCTGAGTGGGAGAAAGGAAAGTAGATGCTGAGTGGCCTGGAGGAGATGAAAAGCGCGAATCCTAGGAGGAACCTGGTGACTGGTGCTGACTTGCCTGGCTTTTGCCAAGGAGTGCATACGTGCAAGTGTGTTTATTAGACGTACAGGAGACTGCCCCCCCCCCCCTCTCCGTTTGGTGGTCCTGCATTTATACCTGCTTGGCGGGCACGTCACTGTCACCAAAGCACCTCCAGGTGTCCGGGCATGGGAGGTGAGATTTCAGAGCACAGTTTAGGGTTAGAGTTCGAACTGTTAGGTTGTCAATGGAGTGCGATTCTGCGAATTTGAAGCCGGAAGACCTTTGCTGTTGTTTTCGCAGCCTCTATGACAGTAAGTGCGTACGTGAGCGACTTCAGAATCACTGTGACAGAAGAGGCTTCAAACGTCATTTTAAGAGGCATTCTAAGCTTCTAGCTTAGTGTCCAATATTTCTCCATAGTTTACCAACTCGAAATGTTCTGTTACTAAATGAAACCTTGACTTTCTTCATAAACAGGTGCAGAACTAGCTAACACAGTGATTCTCAACCTGTGGGCCGTGACCCCCATCAGATATCCTGGATATCAGATATTTACATTATGATTTATAACAGTAGCAAAAAATGCAGTTATGAAGTGGCAGTGAAATTATTTTGTGTTTGGGAATCACCACACCATAAAGACCTGTATTAAAGGGGTCTCAGCGTTAGGAAGGCTGTGAATCACTGCTCTCACAGAGGTAGGAAACTTCAGCGTAGTTAACTATGCCTTGGGAAACAGGTTTGGAAGTGTGGAAAGAAAAGTGTGTGCATGTGTGTGTGTCTATGTGTGTGTGTGTGTTTAAATTGTATTTTTTAAAGGGATTTAGGTTTTTAGGGGAATTCGTGTGAACTAATTAAAAATAAATAAAGTCTCAGGTTCTATCACATGGTGTCCTTTAGATAGCTGAGAAATTAAGAATAGATTAGAAAAACATCCTGTATCAAGTCCTTATTTTATTCTTATTCCACAATTGAACTGTAGTATTATTGTTTGCTGCTGACATTCCACAAAAGTCCTCTAACGAAACTGAAGTAAAAGACAGGTGTTTCCAGTCTGTTGCATTCAAAAGGAGAAAAACATCTTTGGGTTTATTATTTTAAGATTTATTTTTATTTATTTGTGTGTGTGTGTGTGTGTGTGTGTGTGTGTGTGCATTAGTTATGCATGCACAAACATGTTCCTGAAGAGGCCAGAAGAGGGCCTTGGATCCCCTTGAGGAGCTGTGCTTCTAGGTGGTTGTGTAGGTGCTGGGAACCCAACTCTGGTCCTCTGGGAGAACAAGAAGTCTTTTGAACACTGGCAGCCATGCCAGCCCCCAAGCGACAAATACCCTAAACAACCAGAAAGGCCAATGTGAAGGGGAAAATAAGATTTTTTTAAAAAAAAATCATTTATTTTTGAGATTATAATAGCATCATTCTTCACTTCCCTTTCCTCCCTGCAAGCCTTACCATATGCCCCTTCTTTTTTCTCTTTTAAATTCATGTTCCTCCTTTTCATTATTAGTTCATACATATATATGCAATATTAGTAGCCGTGTAATGTTACTAGTATGTATGTGTGTTTTCAGGGCTGACCATTTGGTGTTGGGTAACCAATTGGTGTGCTTGTCTCCAGGGAGGAATATTTCTTGCACTCTCAGCATGCCTTAACTGTTTGTAGTTCTCTGTGTAGGGTTGAGGCCTCCTGGTGGCAATTTTAATTTGTGTTCACTGTTATGCTCACAACAGAATACTTCACTGCAAATGACTTGAAATTTGCTACCATGGCTGGCCAGTGAGTTTCGGTTCAGGCTTATTTATTTAAGACTCATTTCACAAATGAAACTGGAAAATTCCCAAGATTATCACTATCTTTGTTGCAGTCTAATACAGTGTTCTGCCTCTGGCAACAAGGAAGAACTGTCTCCAGGCCTTTAAGAGACTCTTCGTAGCTGGCCATAGTGATGCACGCCTTTAATTCCAACCTTCGAGAGGCTGAGGCAGGGGAATCTTTGTGAGTTCGAGGACACCCTGGCCTACAGAGTGAGTTCCAGGACAGCTAGGGCTGTTGGACTGTTGCACAGAGAAACCCTGTTGAGGAGAGGAGAGGGAGAGATATTTTTTAGTGACCCTGGCTGTCTGGTTTATGCTACATTCTGGTCTGGGGTATAGCCTTGCTTTTCCTTGCAGGTGTTGGCACTCTGTGCTCTGAACAGTAGTTACAGTGTCTCCCCTGGATATAGGACTTAGAGCCAATTACACACATCCTTGAATTTACCTCCACCATGTATTTAAACGTTAAGAGGGCTGAATGTGCTATTAATTTACAAATAAAATGTTTATGTTAATACCCCCCCCCATTTATTTCAGAGAAAACAGTGAAAGTCACATGTTTATTATAAATTCCTAGTTGAGTCCTTGGTTTACTTATATGGCTTTTTTTTTCTTACATTAAGCCAGACATGATGACACACATTTTTAATCCCAGCAGTTGGGAGGCAGAGGCTCTTTGTGAGTTTGAGACCAGCCTTGTTTACAGAGGGAGTTCCAGCCAGGGCTACACAGAGGAGCCCTGCCTTAAAAAGAATATAAAACAAAAAATCAAATTAAAATATTATGTAATTTCCCCTTCCCTTTCCTCCCTTCAAGCCTTCCTAAACCCTCCTTCCAACTGTCCTGTATCACTTTCCCCTCCCTCTCAAATTTATGGCTTCTTTTTCTTTGATTGTTATTGTTACATATATATGCATAAATGTATCTGCACAACCTGGTGAGTCCATTTAGTGTTTCTCTTATTATGTGTATGATTTTGGGGCTGACCACTGTATTGGGTGACCAGTTAGAGGGCTCATTCTTGAGCAAGGCTAATTCTTTCCCAGTAGTTTATTAATTCCCTGGGCTTCTTTGTGGAGGGGTGGGATCCCTTGTCATTTCCCTTTTCTACCTTAACTTTTTTTTTTCGTATTTTTTGGGGTGGGGATAGGACTTCACTGTGTAGCCCTGGCTTTCCTAGAACTCTCTATAGGCCAGACCGGCCTCAAACTCACAAAGATTCATCAGCCTCTGCCTCCTGAGTTCTGGGTCTAAAGGCAGGAACAGCTACCACCTGGAGTTCTTGTTCAGGTCTTGTTTAGGCAGCGATACAGTTACAATACATGAATGCAGCTTTTCTGTCATTCTAGTAGACACAATCTAACAGCAGAACTCTTGGTATTCTGGCTCTTAGGATCTTCCTACCCACTCTTCCAACATGTTCCTTAAGTGGGGAGTTGTTTTATATGTATCCCTTGGGGCTAGGTACCCCACAATCAGCTGTCCTCTGTGTTTTGACCTGCTGTGGTTTTCTGTAACAGTCTCTTTCTTCTGCAAAGAGAAGCTTCTGTGATGATGGATGAGAACCACAGTACCAGGAGAAGGTTTAGAATGCAGTTAGGAATTATGCTGGTCCAATAAAGTGGTTATACAGTGGGTTCCTCTCTAAGAACCATGGCCTTACTCACCCTGGGCGGTTGGCTTGGTGTGATTTCTCTCCTGAGTGGGCCTGAAGCTCAATCAGACAGCTCTTGGTTACTGCCAGAATATGTCACTGTTGCACCTTCAGAGATCCCTTGCCTTGCAGGTCATTGTGGTGGTTCGTAGGTGTCCCAGCTGGGTAGGGCAATTTATTGCCTCCCTCTTTTGGCAGGTTACACAGCACCTTCTGATATTATAAAAGATAGATTGCACAGGGGAGGGGGCAGATTCCTGCCAGAGGATCTTTAGTTTGAAGGGTCAGATGTGGTCTCCATAGGAACCGTCTCTGCTAAGACTTAGTAGTTCTAAACTTCAGTGTCCCAGAAGAGGGCTGAGTGAGGACTGTGGGGGAACTCATCTGGGGCTGACCCTTCTCAGGGTGTTACACAGAGCTATCTGGGAATGATGGGAATGAATGCAAGCTCTGTGATGTAGGAGGGACAAAGCCGCTTGTTGGTTTTCGGCCACCTCGCTAGTTTAGACCCGAAATAATCACACAGAATCAGCATTAATTAAACCACTGCTTGGCCCATTAGCTCTAGCTTCTTATTGGCTAACTCTTACATATTAATTTAACCCATCTCCATTAATCTGTGGATTGCCATGTGACTGTGGCTTATCGGCAAAGTTTTGGCATGCCTGACTCTGGTGGTGGCTCCATGGCGTCTCCGACTCCGCCCTTCTTTCTCCCAGCATACACCCTGGCTTTCCAGCTGAGTTCTGTTCTTCCCTGCCATAGGCTCGAAATAGTTCTTTATTCATTAACCAATGAAAGCAACACATAAACAGAAGGACCTCCCACACCACTGTGAAGTTTCTGATTTCACAAAAAAAGAGCTGAAATTGGAATCTTGAAAACCATATAGTAAGTCTAACTTCACATTTTAAACTCTTAGGAACCCCCTTTGGGTCAAGCAGTACACTGAAGGTTCAGTTTTGAATAGCTCCCACTTTCTACCAAATGTAAATATTTGGGAGGTTGGTGAATTTAGTCATTGACACTGTTTGCCACATTTCCTCATGAGCCCCTGAGCTGATGTATATGGCTCTTCAAGTGGGCAATGTTGGGACAACTGTCTTTGTGCTGTTTACAGTGAACATACTCCAAAGCCTGACTTCAGCCAGACTCACTGACACTCAACTCAATGAGACTCAGCCGTGAGTTTCATTCATACAAAGCAGGGTTTAGAAGGTCCGGGTACCTTAGAATGTGAAAGAAGGTGGCCTGCTGTTTGCTTTGTCCTAAATTCTTATTTGAAGTGGAGTCTTAAGCTCCTCGCTGAGGGAGCCTGCTGTTCCCTGCATTCTCTGGAGCAAGTCTATAAGGCAGCCTAGAGCAGTGAGAGTGAAAACATCCCTAGGAGGCTTGTCTCTCTCTGGCTCACAAACCTGCCCGTTTTCTGGTATGAGCCTGCTTGGAGCTAGACCATATAGGTCATTTTCTTATTTAGTAATTGATGGGGACCTAACCCATTGTGGTGCCACCCTTGGCTGGTGGTTCTGTTAGAAAGTAGGCTGAGCAAGCCATGGGGAAGAAAGCCAGTAAGTAGCACCCCACTATAGCCTCTGCATCAGCTCCTGCCTTCAGGTTCCTGTCCTGTTTTGAGTTCCTGTCCTGACTTCCTCCAGTGATGGAATGTGATGTGGAAGCCTAAGCTTTCCTGCCAAAGGGAGTGGCACTATTAGGAGGTGTGGCCTTGTATGAGGAGGTATGGCATTGTTAATGGAAGTGTGTCACTGTGGGGGTGGGTTTTGAGGTCTCCCTGCTCAAGCTACTTCCAGTGAGACAGCTCACTTCTTGTTGCCTCCAAGATATAGAACTCCCAGCTACTTCTCCAGCACACAGTGTCTCTTCACAGCAATAGAAACCCTAACTAAGATGGACATGAGTACCAGGGACTGGGGTATTGTTGTGAAAGGCCTCACCATGGCTTTGGTTCGGAGGAATTTGGAGGTGAGTACTTCCGATTAAGAAAGCGCCGGAATACTTTAAGCATTGCTAATGCTAGTAGGGCCACACTAGTAGAAACATGGAAGACAGTGGTGCTGAGTGTGATTTAATGAACTGTGAGGGCCTTGCTCAAGAGGTTACAGAGGAGAAGAATATTAATATGTGGCCTAGAGATTATTCTTGTGATATTTTGATGAAGAATGATTCTTCTGAGTCTGAGGACAGCATGGTGTACGGAACAAGTTGCAGAACGGCCGAACGTAGCCATTGAAAGCCAGAAAGCAGACAAAGATTTAGAATGAGGGGACCATGTTCCAGTCCCAGCAAGCAGCAGAGCTTTGCAGCTTTGGCCTCACAGTTCTGGAGTTAGGGATAGAAGAAAGGGGCTATGGAATCTGCGCCCAAGACTAAGGAAAGCCTCTGAGGCTAGGCATGTGTCAGGGTTGTCCTTGAGTGGAGACCAAGAGAGGTAATTGCATGAAGCTGTGAAGTTGAAGCCTGGGTTGCCTTGGAGACCTCAAGATGTTCGAGATGCCAGAGTCTTAGGATACCTTCCTAGGAGAGCTGTTATCAGGGAGTGGAACCAGCCCAGGAGAGAGAAGCATGTTGCAGTCAACAGAGCTGAAAAGAGTTGGATATCTGAAGAGTGCTTTGACATCAGACATGGAGATGTAGAGTTTAAAGTTTGCCCAGCTGGGTTTTGGTCTTCCTTAGGTCCAGTATTTTCTCACTATGCTCCCTTCCCTGCATTTTGGGATGGTAATGTAT
Organism: Microtus oregoni; assembly: GCF_018167655.1. Lineage (NCBI taxonomy): Eukaryota > Metazoa > Chordata > Mammalia > Rodentia > Cricetidae > Microtus > Microtus oregoni. Next base: position 35,277,119 of record NW_024543060.1, on the reverse strand, counting down.
ATCTCGTGCAAAGTTGAAATCTTGTGCAATGTTGAAAGTATGTGATCAGTTTTTTGATTTTATAGGGAATTACACGGAAGGGATTGCATGAATCTTAGAAGAGACTTTGAACTTTATAATGAGGGATAGTGAGTGCCAGCCTCAATGCCCCTCATGGTTCCAACAGGATGCCTCAGTATACAGGAGTCCTAGAAAAAAAAATCTGAGGGCAAAAAATTCTCCACTACTTACCTTTCCATGTCAGTTTTTTGTACTGTTCTTCCATAATTCTAAGTCTCCTGTCCTGCTTCTAACTTCTCCTAACTTCCTCTTTCAAATTCTTCTTCTATTCTAAAAAACTCGTCTCCTTCAAGAGCCTTGAAGTGGTAAAAAAAAATTATAAGAGTTGTTTCTCATCAGTCAAAAGCTCATTCCCAGGGCAAACGGTTGGGACTTGAGCTATTGCCATGGCAACACAGAGATCCAAGGTTACAAAAGTGACCAGAGGGTAGGTGGGGGGTACAGTGAGATAAGCTTTGAGATATAGGTCTTTTGTTAACTGATTGGCAAGCAAAGAATTGGCGTGCTTTCCTTAGTAACCTTGGTTGGACATCTGCAGCTCTGACCTTGCACATAGCTGTAAGATTTTAAACTTATGATTTATTTACAAAAACTTTTAGTCTAGTTTGAACTTGTTCTAAGGTAAAAGTGAGCTAATCATGTGCAGTTTATGTTAGACTGAGATGAAATTGTTATTTTTTGATATTAGTCTGAGTAAAAAAGTAACAAAACGGGCTTTTAAGTGTCTACAATCCTCATGGGACAAATAGATCCAATTATGAAGCATGTCCCAGTATATATTCTATATATCAAAACTGTATATCTAAATGAAAAGTTATTTTCCCAACTACCCACAGATATATGTGCCCAGTAAGCACATAAACAGAAAGAAAATACCCAAAGCTATTCTTAGGGAAGAAATGACGTTCTTAGGGAAGCGATGAAGTTACTCATGAAAGAAATGACAGGAGCAAGTGGTTTCCACAGCCAGCAACTCCAGGGCCTTACCAGGTGGGGCTCCCTACCAGAGAATCACCCAGCTGGTAGGTCGGCCTGTTGAACACTAGTTATCACCTCTGTACCTCTCATGGCCCCTGCTGGCTTGGAATTTTTAAAGACTATTGAGATGGTGATAGAGTATGGTGACTTTCGAAGTTGGACTGAATGTGTTTTGGTTTTTTTTTTTTTTTGCATTATGACATTATGACATAATGCTACAAGCCTTTGGGGGGCCAGGGAATGGAATTTGGTGATTTGAAAAAAAATAGCCCCCAAAGGGAGTGGCACTATTAGGAGATGTGGTTTTGCTGGAGTAGGTGTTATTGGAGGCAGTGTGTCACTGTGTGGGGTTGGACTTTGAGATCTCCTATGCTCAAGCTACTCCCAGCGAGACAGTACACTTCCTGTTGTTTGCAAGATGTAGAACTGCAAGCTACCTCTCCAGCACCATGTCTGACCAGAAGGTGCTATGTCCCACTGTGATAATAATGGACTAAACATCTGAAACTATAAACTGTAAACATCACAATTAAATGTTTTCCTTTCCCAGATTTGACATGGTCATGGAGTCTTTTCACAATAGAAACCCTAACCAAGACACTATCTGACCATTATGAATGGGTCTTAGGGGCCTACAGAGCCAAAGATAGGCAGATCCTGGGGATCCTAGATGTTCAGCCAGTGTAGCTGAAATCACCAACTGCCCTCAAATAACAACGATTAAACAGGGTAGAAAGTAATAGATTTCTATCCATGCCAACCACTGGATTCCACTTGCACAAACAAGAGCACGCTCATCTACACACACACACACACACACACACACACACACACACACACTCTGAATGATTATTGGTCTCTTGCTGATTTTCTGTGATTTTAATATAGCACAGTAACTGTGCAAAATATTTATCAGTATTTTATCCACAGACGAGAAAACTGAGGTATGGAAAGGTGAATTTTCCCCTAAAAGTCTGCAGACATGTCATACTAGAAGCTGACTGCACTCCAGGTGACTCCACTGGTTCTTTTTGAATCTGCTGCCCTAGAATACACCTGAAAGCAAGTTTTTGCTTGTCAGTGTTATGTCATAAACCTCTACGCTGCTGCTTTTTCTTACTTACCTTACAATTTTTCTCAGTTTAATATGCTTATTAAATTTGTAAAATTATTTACTTAGCATTATTATTTATTTAAGCACTTTAATATTTATGCTTCGGTATATTTATGTTAATTAATACTTAAATTATTTTGAAGAGATGCTTTCTTTTGATACTGTTCAGGGCTGGTTTTGAACCGGGTTCAGGTGATGGTAGTGCTTTGGCTTCCTGAGTAGTTGGTACATAGGTCGCACCAGTATACCTGGGGTACTTTTCTGCTAAGGGGGATTAAAAACTCTGTGTGACGTAGGTTGACTATTTTACTGTGGTGAGGATTGAACCAAGGGCCTTGTGTATGCCAGGCAAGTGCTTTACCACTGAGCTATATCCTAATCTTATGGTGTAAGAGTTGAACTCTGATGTGTCTCTTATTTAGTTTTTAAGACTAGATCATGCGCCTGTAACCTTTGTCACATTACTTTAGGAAAGAAAAGAATTAGGATATGTATTTAAGAATAGCTCATGCCAACCCTCTGGATATTTTTTAATTGAATTGTGAAGTTTGGTATATAAATATGAACTATTTAAAACCATAATTAAGTCGGTCATGATAGCTCACATATTTAGTCCAGTCCTTGGAGTGAGGCGGGAGGGTTGCGGCATGGTTGATGCCAGCCTGGGCTACATGGTGAGTTCTAGGTCAGCCTGGGCTATGTGGTGAGTTCTAGGTCAGTCTGGGTTTCTGATTTACCTAAATTAAAATGGTGGTCTTCCTCCTTGGCTCTTTCGACATTGGTTCTTCACAGGTGTTCTTTTAGGATGCGTATTGGGAACATGACTCTGTTGGCTCTCCCCAGTCCTAACCCCGCTGCTTCTTCCCAGTGTCTGCCTCTTGCCCTTCATGTCCGGCCTCCTGTAGTCAGATTGGTTATCTTTCTGTTTGTGGATGTGTTTGTCTTTCATCTGAGAGAATATCCACTGTGTAGTCCTTAGCTAGCTCCTTCCAGAGGTGTAAACATTTGACTAGAGATGTATTTTTAATTTTCTATGTATAGGTGATTTACCTGCACGTATGCCCATGTGCCACGTGTGCAGTACCCGTGGTGGCCAGAGGAGTACATTGGACCCCTAAAACCGGAGTTACAGATTGTTGCAAATGACCATGTGGGAGCTAGGAATCAATCCTGGGTCCTCAGGAAGAGCAGTCGGTGCTCTCAACTGCTGAGCCATCTGTCTAGTCCCTGGATAGAGATTTTTATTTATTTATTTTGAGACAGGATCTCTCTACATAGCCCTGACTCTCCTGGAACCCATTATGTAGACCAGGCTGGCCTCAAACTTACAGTGGTCATCCTGCCTCTACCTCCCAAGTGCTGGGATTACAGGTGTGAGCCACCACGGGGGATCAAATCGAGGGTTCACTCACACTAGGCAAGTCCTTGACCAGTTGAGATAGATTCCCTGATTCTTAACCCCATCGATGCCAGAGGCTAAACTCATTATTCTCCTGTCTTTTAAAAAGGAAATCTTGCTGATGTTTACTCTTCGATAGTCTTATAGAAGAGCAGGCATTTAAAAATCCCCGTTTTCTAGAAGGGAAGACTTAGACTCAAATGCTTGTGCACTTGGTGACTTGAAGTTTGTAGTATGAAGGCTGCTTGTTCATTCCCGACTGCCCGGACTTGAAATAATCACTCAGAAACTATATTATTTTAAGCATATTGCTAGCTAGCTCTTACATCTAGTATTGACCCATTTCCATTGTTTTATATTTTACCACAAGGCTCGTGGCCTATCAGCAAGGTTCTGGCTGGTGGCTTGCATCTTTCTCCTCTGGCAGCTCCATGGCTTCTCTGCAACTTAGTCTTCTTTCTCCCAGCATTCACTTTAGTGCTTCCCCACCTTCCCTCCTTGCTGCCTAGCTCTACTCTGCCCTATCACAGGCCAAGGGAGCTTCTTTATTCATTAACCAATAAAAGCAACACATATACAGAAGGACCTCCCACACCAGAGGTTGACATCCAGCATCTTCTTCAATCACCCACTACTTTATTTACTTTAATTTATTTATTTTGTTTTTTATGTGCATGAGTGTGTAGTAATAAGGGCGGCGGGGCTGCGTTCCCAGCACCCCAGCCGCCTGCTCGGCTAGCTTATGCCCGAAATAACAACACACAAACTGTATTCATTTAAACACTGCTTGGCCCATTCTCTTCTAGGCTAATTCTCACATATTAATTTAGCCCATTTCTAATCATCTGTGTATGGCACCCCAAGGTGCGCTTACCAGGAAGATTCTAGCCTATGTCCATCCTGGGTTGGAGCTTCATCCCGGGAGCGGGGCATGGCGTCTCTCTCAAGCCTCTGCTCCCGAGAGGAGAGCTGTCGAGACTCTCTGAGCTCACTTCCTCTTCCTCCCAGCGTTCTGTTCTGTTTACACCTCCCACCTATCTTCTAACCAATAAAATGGGCCAAGGCAGTTCCTTTATTAGCCAATGACCTTCCTCCATCATGAGTGTTTTGCTTGAATGTATGGGTGTGTATCACATGCATGCCTGGTGTCCTCAGAGGACAGACAAGGGCATAGGATCCCTTGAACCTGGAATTATGGATGGTTGTGAGCCACACTGTGGGTGTTAGGAATTGAATTCAAGTCCTCTGCAAGAGCAACATGTGATTTTAACTGCTGAGCCATCTCTACAGCCCCTCCATTTAATTTTTTTTAAAGGCACAGTCTCTCACTGAACCTGCAGCTCACCAGCATAGGTAGACTGGCTGGCTGCATATCTCAAGGATTCTCTGTTTCCCCCTCCCTGGGTTTGGGATTACAGGCACACATCACTGTGCCTAGCTTTTCCCCTGGATGCGCAGGGTTGAACTCAGTTTCTCATGCTTTCATGGGAGGCACTTTACCCATCAAGCCATGTCTCCCAGTCCCACTGAAATTATTTCCAGGGTGTGCTTACATCTCCCTAATCACCATTTCCTCAGATTTGAGGTTATGACTGGGATCTTTGGCTGAGACTGTATTCCTGCTCCGTTCTTACCGTTCTATCAACATTCTTCCCTGGAGCTACAAGGAGTAGCCCATCTGAAGCACAAGCCAGGCTTCCTTTGAGCTCAGGGCGTATGCACATTCTTGGTTGTGTGTCTTGGGTGATGGAGCCTTGTCATGGAATCTCACTCATGTGTGTACTCTGCGATTCTGATGTGCAAATTAGCTGTCCTGTTCAAAACAAGTTCAGTTTTTGGATAATTTTAAAGCATGTGCATGCTTCCTATTTTTTGCTGCCTTAACTCTCCACCCCTCCAGTTTTCTGCTTGAGTAACACATGTCACTTCCTCAGATCAGGTTCCAGTGCATCTCTAGCTGAAGGTTGGTACCGCGGTTTTCCATTTCTGTGTCTGGCATTTGTTTTCCTTCTGACATTTAAAAATTACTGTGTTGGTTGCTTTTTTTTTCTGTGGATATCTTCACCTGTGGAATGCAAGCTCCGTGCTGGGAGCTCCTGCTTGTTCATGGTCGTATGACCAGGACCTAGTTCAGTGGGAGGAGTTCATTCCAATCCACTGACGGACTATGAGTTTGAACTGGTCCCTGTCCTCGGGAATTTAAATCGACAGCTAGATGCCGACCGCCAGCAAGAATACATGTGTGGTCCTAAATCCCTTACCTTTAGTTATCATCATCTTTAACATATGGCAGTTGTACTGTGTTTGTACAATGCTATTTTCCCACATGGACACTTATAATTTTAGAGAAATTATATATTCAGCACATAATGTGAAATGGGATGATGAAACGTGTTTTTAATGGAAACTTAAAAAGAATCTTGAGACAGGGTCTAACTGTGTAGCCCGGTCTGGCTTCTAACTTGTAATTCTCCTGTATGCTAGGACTGTAAGCATTGGCCGATCACATCTCAAACAAGTAATTTAAGTACTTTCTGAAAGGATTTTGTAGGTTACATTTTAAGTGATGTCCTCCTCTTCTTCCTCCCGTTTCTCCCCCTAAAAGTGCCATGGTGATCATGCGCTTTTACAAGCACAGGTCCTTTTCTCTAACTCCATCCCCTCCGTGAATGGCATTTTCTCCTTCTTCCAGCCTGTTTACCTCGGAGCAACACCCACCCCAATATTTCATCAGCACCTGGTCCCTTGCAGGGGGCAGGAGACTTTGTCATATAATGGGTTCTGTATAAGTCACACTTTCGTTGTTTGATAGCGTGTCTGAGAAAATCATCATAAAAAGCAAGGACTAATTTTGGGTCACAGTTTCAGTCCATGGTCAGATGGCCCCATTGCTTTTAGACCTGTAGAGTGGCAGGAGCATTGTGGAGGAAGCATACTGTAGAGGAAAGTTGTTCACCTCACGGAAACAAGGAAGAAAGAGGAACAGGAAGCGGCCAAGATCAACATGCATCCCTCAAAATCACACATCCTCTAGTGAAGCTTCCCCTCCCCAGTAGTCTGTTCAGGGTTTGAATCCACTAGTGTATTGTGCCATACATTGATCAGACAGAACCCTTGTGATTCAGGGGAGCCTGAAAACACCCTCCAGGATACACACACACAAGTATGATCTATTAATCTCCCTCTCAATCCACATTGACAGATGATGAGAGATTAACTATCAACAGTTCTAAACAGCTTTCTCTTTCACTTCCCTGGCGAAGTGTATGTGTTGGATATATGTTTCTCTTGTCATTTATAGTGACTGAAATAGTCTTTGACACCTGGCTTCCATGAATAAGCCTGGCCTGATGACACAGACCTGGTTGGTGGTGCATCGTGCAACAACACAATACAATTCCTTAATAAAGCAACAAGGTAAACACATTTCATAACACAGTTACCTCTTTACTAGAACTATTTCCTTGCACTACTGTGGTGGAGCAATGCACTCACAAGTCATTTCTTTCAAACAAATTGTTGGCTTGTTTCTTTAGTGTGGGTGAGCACATGCATGTGTGCATGCAAATCCACACCAGTCAGAGAGCAAGCAATCTGTGGGAGTTCTGTTCTTTTGTTTTGGGGATCAAATTCGGGTCATTAGGCCTGGTGGCAGGAGCTTCACCTACTGATTGAGCTTGTTGTTTCCAGTTCACTTCTTTATGTGGGGAGTTTCCACACACACACTTCAGGACAAGAGCTGTAGACCTGTAGAGTGGCAGGAGCATTGTGGAGGAAGCATACGGTAGAGGAAAGTTGTTCACCTCACGGAAACAAGGAAGAAAGAGGAACAGGAAGCGGCCAAGGTCAACATGCATCCCTCAAAATCACACATCCTCTAGTGAAGCTTCCCCTCCCCAGTAGTCTGTTCAGGGTTTGAATCCACCAGTGTATTGTTGGATTTGAGGCCCAGAACATTAGCTGTTTATTTAGGAACCGGTTTTTCTGCTTGTGATTGTCTCATGTAAAAGTTCATTTTCAAGTCCTGTTGGCGATGATAGTTTTCCTCCCTCTCTGAGAATAGAAATGATTTTGGACAGGGAGAGTTGGCATGTGTTTGCCCGGTAAGTTTTTTTTTGAGCTGCTTATGTTTTCCAGGTGATTTTCTTCGAAAAGCCTGCCACTAATCATGAAAGCGAATTACAACACAGTGCTTTGACTATGTCTATATCCACCTCATCCATGTGGAGACACCAAATTTGTTAGTTTATTTAAATATTGTTAATTTGGGCTGGGAGACGGCTCATTCAGCTAAGTGCTTTCAGACATGAGTTTCATTCCTCAGGACCCACGTTCAAAAAGCTGGAGATGTGTGGGTGTGCTGTTTCCTTTTAATCCCACGGCTCGGAGGTGCAGACAGGCAAGTCTCTGGAGCTTGTTAGCCAGCCAGCTTTGCCAAATAGGTGAGTTCCAGGCCAGTGTGAGATCTTGTCTCAAAATAACAAGGTGGATAGTATCCTGGGGAAGGACACCTGAGGTTGACCTCTGGCCTCTACATGTACATTCATACCTTCACACATGAACACACACACACACACACACAGACAGACAGGCAGACAGACAGACAGACACACACACAGATTTTTACAGTACAGTTTTTTTGTGCTTTTGGGTATTGGTCTTAATGAATAAAATGCTCACTTGTGTAAAGTGGAGGGGTAAATACAGAGAACAACCCCCCCCCCCCAAGCCTTCACGGCTCCGAGTATATCCACAGCGATCTGCCTCACACTCGATTAACCCAGGTTGAGCTGACTTTTGCTGTTGGGTGACGAGGTCAAGGACCAGGAGAGTGAAGGAGAGTGACTGTTGCTGGTGACCTAGGTGGGAACAAGGCTCTAAAGAGAGCAGTGAGAGTGGACATAGGACCCTGGTGCTTGAAACCCATCCTTCTGTAGTGAGTTGTCACATAGTGGGTCCTTTGGCTATAGAAAGTATTTTTCTAGTTGGTCCATTGTTCATTACTTTATTCATTCCTGTACCCATCACCTCATTTTCTTTTGTACAGAATATTTGTTATATGACTGATGCTGTATTGAACAATGGTATGTAGTGTAAATTCTAATTGGTCTTAATAATAAAAACCTGGAGTCAGATATTGGGGGTGGAAACTGAAAGACCAGAGAAACAGAGCAGCCAGCTATTAGTTCTTACCTCTATGGAATCCTCCAGAACCAAGGGGCAAGATCCTGTCTCTACAAATCCTGAGACCGTATGACATCTCTATGAGACCTCAGACTGAATCCCGAGCTCCTGTCTCCTCTTGCCTTATATTACTCTGCCTGCTGGCTCTATCACTTCCCGTCTCCACCCCCCTAATGCTGGGATTAAAGGTGTGAGCCACCACTTGGCTCTGGTTCTCTTTTAGACTGATTTAATCTTGCGTAGTTTAGGATGACCTTGAACTCACAAGATCCTTCTGTTTCTGTCCTCTGAGTGCTGGAATTAAAAATGTGTGCCCCCACTGCCTGGCATCTATGGCTAGCTAGTGTAGCTAGCTCAGCACTCTGGTCTTCAGGCAAGCTTTATTTGTTAAAACATAAACAAAAAATATCACCACACTGATACAGAGGCAATATGAATGCCACCCTCACTCTATTTATTTGACAGTATTAAATGAGGTCAACTAAGCAGACTCACAACAGACACACAACACCAGAACACGACTGTTGTTCTTCTGTACCAGCTGAGCACTGTGGCTTTGGGGTCTAGCTCCTGGAACTCTCAACTCTACTGCCTTTGGCCCTGTGCAAGGTCCTACACTGCTCTGCACCCTAATATCCTTGTTTGCAATGTAGAGCCAGTAAAATAGGCCAACCTCACAAGGTCCTTGTGGATACGAAGGAAACTCACTCATATAAAGCATCTATAAAAGGGCTGTACAAACGTAAGCTACATACCCAGAAATGCCAAATTTTAATTTGTGACTAGGACCATGGAAGAAAAGGAAATGGAAATAAAAGAATCGAAAAAGGAAACGAAGTCATAATTGCTCAGTAGGTACAGTCTTTAGTTCTCTTTTCATAATATGGATGAGTCCAAAGCTGAGCCAGTACCCCAAATAGTGAGGCGAAATTAATTACTGTAACTGAGATTTTATTTGCATTCACTTGAGGGTGCGTTGGCAGCTAGTTGGGTTGCTCAGGGTGGTAAAGGCAGCCTTAATTTGATGATGCTGTAGGTGCGGTGTGTGCTTGTGTGCATGAGAGGGAGAGGAGGGAGGGAGAGAGAAGGGAGGGAGAGAGAGAGAGACAGAGAGGGGGGAGAGACAGAGAGAGACAGAGAGAGAAAGAGGGAGGGGGAGGGAGGAAGATACTTAACTGCTTTACTATATCTTTCTCCTCCCCTCTTACTCCTCTCCCCCTCCTCTCCTCTTCTTCCCCCCTTTCTTCTTTCCCTCCTTCCCTTCTTTTTCCCTTTCCAGGTTAGATATGAGTGAAGGGAGGAGAAAATATGAGTTCAAGAAGAGGCACCATATTTTTCTTTAAAAATTTTACTCTTTATTAATCGTATAAAACCATGGCCTTGCTTATGACTTTTCACGCATGTATATTATACTTTAATAATACCTTCCATTATCACTGGTTCCTTTCTCTCTGGCTCCCTTGCTATTCCAAAATAGCTCTCCCCCTCTTAAGCCTGAGTTCTGTACATCAGATAAAACATGTTTGCTTTTCTGAGTCTGGCTGATTTTGCGTGACACGATGATTTCCAGTTCAATTTATTTTCTTAAAAATGACGTAATTTTATTCTGATTTTCTGGCTGAGTAGAACTCTAGGGTGGGTATATGTCACATTTGCCTTATCTGTTCCTTATTTGATGGGCAGCTAGGCTGGTACCACAGCTTGCTCTCGTGTATGGTGCCTTAGTAAACGTGGATGCGTAGGCATCTTTGTAGTAGGCTGGCTCTGTTCCCTAGAGTACCATGGCTGGATCATATGGGAGTTCTATTTATAAGAGGAACCGAGGATGTAATATGTTAACTCTTCTATCACAAAGTGATAGACTAGCAGGTTACAGTGGGTTTCTGTTTGCCAGGAAGCAGGATGTCAGCTACAACATCATTCTCATTGCTGATTAGTTTTGGAGGTGATCTCATGTGGAGCCTCACAGACCTGAACACACTTCTTCTGGATTCTTTGCCATCCAAAAGCTAAACTGGCCTGGGTATTTACAAACAGGTTGATGTAAGTAAAAATAATACAGAAGATGCTGTTGTCTGCATAGGAGCTGCAGAAGTTAATTTTCGTTTACATTGTAACAAGAGCCCTGAGAACCTCATAGTGGTCAGGGTTTTCATCATCTTTGTTACTTCCTTTGCCTTCAGTCAGACAGCCCTAGCCAGTATTGACTAGAGCTAATCAAATGTCAGATTAGCAAGGTAGCAGCCAGGGCTTTAAGTGATTTCTGCAGAGACAGGTAGACAGACACACTGAGGTATAAACACATGATGGTTATAGGGCAAGCTGGGGAGAAAAGGCACATTGTTGTTGAGGGGCTCTCTATTACGACAGGCCAGCAGCAACTGACTGGTCTCAGGGAATGCAGGTTTTAGTGTTTGGGTTCAGTTTAGGGACAAGTGGTAAGTGATTAAAATTTAATCTTTTTGTAGAGTTACATTCTAAATAAATCTCTTAATCTGACTTTAAACTACGGGACTCGATGATAGGGAAATTTTAATGGAACTACTTTCTTCCCCCCCGTCATTTTCAATATTTTAGCAAGAATATGGCATTTATGGGCTCAATCAAGTTAAGAAGCTCTTATTAGTGGCATCCTAATGATTTCCAAGTGGCTCAGAAATGTAATCATACTACTTGGCAAGAACATCTTGATGGAGCGAGAAGTTTATGGCACCTAGTAGTTTTTCACAGCTGCGGTATTAAAGTGATGTATAGCTCCCTTATTCATGGGAACTGTGTGGTGGGTAGCACGTGATCATTGCGATCCACAGACAGCCCTTCCCTTGCAGTTCTTTCCAGAATTAGGCCAGGAACCGATAAGCACAGATGGCCTTTAAATCCTCTTTCTTTTAAGTTACAGTGCACATTTCTTTTCTTGTTACAATGTGTCACAGACTCCTAACAGGTAAAAGGAGGAACAGCTAGAAAAAGAGGCTGAGCAGACTTTTAACATCTGTTCTCTTTGCCAATAGACACTGAATCCCCTGCAAACATACAGGAGAATAATTAGACTCGCCCTGTGTAAGCCAGGGGCTTCATGGAGTACACACTGTGAATGGGTGCCCATCATCTCGTATGGCTGGTTTGTACAGTCTGTAAGTTTCTGAGGGTTGCCTGTGGGGTGACTTTTGCTTAGCTACTTACGTCAGTTCTGCTCTCCTTTTTATGCCCACTGCAGTGACTCAGGGAATGGCCCAGCTCCTTCCTCTGGCTTTGACATCTTCCAGCTTTCTCCTGTACCCCAAACTTCACTTCTGTTCTTCAGTTTCTCTGAAGTGTGTCACTCTCTATACAGAGAAGTAGTGTCGTCAGAAGGCACAGGGTCACTATCTATACAGAGAAGTAGTGTCGTCAGAAGGCACAGGGTCACTCTCTATACAGAGAAGTAGTGTCGTCAGAAGGCACAGGGTCGCTCTCTATACAGAGAAGTAGTGTCGTCAGAAGGCACAGGGTCACTATCTATACAGAGAAGTAGTGTCGTCAGAAGGCACAGGGTCACTCTCTATACAGAGAAGTAGTGTCGTCAGAAGGCACAGGGTCGCTCTCTATACAGAGAAGTAGTGTCGTCAGAAGGCACAGGGTCGCTATCTATACAGAGAAGTAGTGTCGTCAGAAGGCACAGGGTCACTATCTATACAGAGAAGTAGTGTCGTCAGAAGGCACAGGGTCACTATCTATACAGAGAAGTAGTGTCGTCAGAAGGCACAGGGTCACTATACAGAGAAGTAGTGTCGTCAGAAGGCACAGGGTCGCTATCTATACAGAGAAGTAGTGTCGTCAGAAGGCACAGGGTCACTATCTATACAGAGAAGTAGTGTCGTCAGAAGGCACAGGGTCGCTATCTATACAGAGAAGTAGTGTCGTCAGAAGGTACAGGGTCGCTATCTATACAGAGAAGTAGTGTCGTCAGAAGGCACAGGGTCACTATCTATACAGAGAAGTAGTGTCGTCAGAAGGCACAGGGTCGCTATCTATACAGAGAAGTAGTGTCGTCAGAAGGCACAGGGTCGCTATCTATACAGAGAAGTAGTGTCGTCAGAAGGCACAGGGTCGCTCTCTATACAGAGAAGTAGTGTCGTCAGAAGGCACAGGGTCGCATGGCTTTGGCAGAGTACAGTCTGGGTGGAAAGTGGAGAACTAGTCAGGCAGTTGATCTAAACCCCTATGGTGATTAATCTTTGTTACCAACGTTAGTGGGTTTAGAATCGCCTTGGAGATACACCTCCAGGTTTCTCTAGGAGGGAAGACCTACCTTGAATGTGGCCCGGACACCATCCCATAAGCCAAGGTCCTGGACTGAATAAAAAGAAGGAAGTGAGCTGAGCACTTGTGTTATTTCTCAGCCTCCTTGCTGTAGGTGCCCTGTGACCAGCTGGCTGCCTTATGGCTTTCTGTGCTCACAGGACTATCCCCTCAAGCCCTGAGCCAGACAAATTGGCCATTTCATAGGAAGCCTTTGTCTGCTTATTATCTACCTGTCTGTCTGTCTGTCTATTCATCTGTCCATCCATCTGTTCGTCCATCTGTCTATCTATCAGTTAGTTTGCCAGTTTCTGTCAGTTTGTCTGTCTATCTGTCATCTATTTATCTATTTGTCAGTCTGTCTGTCTATCTATGTATCTGTTATTTATCTATTTAGCTGCCTGTCTGTCTATCCATCTCTATATGTATCTGTCATCTAAATCTATCTATCTATCTATCTATCTATCTATCTATCTATCTATGTATCTGCCATCTATCTATTTAGCTATCTGACTGTCCATCTGTCTATCTATGTATTTGTCATCTAAATCTATCTATCTATCTATCTATCTATCTATCTATCTATCTATCTACCTAATCTTCTATCTATCTATCTATCTATCTATCTATCTATCTATTTATCTGACTGTCTGTGTCTGTTTTATTGTTTCAGCGATGAGAAGAATAAATAATGAATTCTTTCCCCCTTTGTAGAGGTATCAGTGCTCACCTCATAGAATCATAGAGGAGAAATGTGCTGATTCCTGGGATACCGTTAGCATAATGCCTGAGGAAAGAACTCCTTCCTGAGTGCTGGGACCACAGGCTTGTGCCAGTCCTTCAGTTGTTATCATTATAGTTGTTATCCTTAAACTGCAGTAGCCAGGACTACAATGTAGAGGAGCCCAAGGCAGATCCAGATAATCAGTCAGGTGCCCCAGAGAAGACAGGAGGTGAGGATGGGAAAGTTGATTAGCCTGAGGGAATGGGAAGGAACTGCTGGGGAAGGCAAAAGCAAGGAGCTTTGAAGAGCAGTGGAGAATAAACCACAGACTACTAGTGGAAAGAATACGACCTTGAGGCTGAGGCATTGCCAAAACACAGTTAAGTTCCTGCTGGGACTGGAGCCAGCCACAGCAGAGTGACCAGCCCAAGGCCTCCTGGGAAAAGCTTGTGTGCCAGACATGGGAGCTGATAACTGGGTTAACCACAGCAGGCCTAGACTGTGACAATAGAGCAGAGGTGGCTTCAAGTAGACAGTTGAGACCGAAAGGAGATTATTAGGAAGCAAGGGCCCAGTGTGAATGTCTGATGCACTTTCCTTACAAAGGCCCTAGTCAGGAGAAAGTCCTGATCACAGGCTGCTGACTTCCTTAGGCCTCTGGGTAGGAAGAGGGTGTAAGCCTCCTGAGAGAGGAATCTGTCAGTATCAGACAAGTCCTATGCATATTATTCCAGCTTTGGTGAACCTGTCTACAGTGGTAAATCATGAGAGAAAAATGGCTATTTACTACGCTTGTGGAAATTTTCAACATTTTTTTTGTCAGGCTTTCTCAAATATTTTGTACAATAAGCAGATCAATCTGAGCGTTCTGCTGTCAAAATTGCTTATGGCTGTCCATCTATCATCTGTCTGTCTATCATCTATATCTATCTATCTATCTATCTATCTATCTATCTATCTATCTATCTTCTATTTATTTATCTATCATCTGTGTATCTATGTGTCTACATCTATGTATATATCCATTTGTCATGTATGTATGTATGTATGTATGTGTGCATGTATCTACCTATCTATCTTCATCATCTGTTTTTATACCTATCTGGTATGTATAGATGGATAGATATATAACCTTCAGCAGAGCTGTTGAACAATTGAGATTTCCAGGTCCTGCCCTGTAGCTATGAAGACTCTATCTCCAGGACAAGCTACCAGGTATTTGTGTTTCTACATATCCTAGGCACTTCACCTGGGCAGCCTGGGAAAACTATCATCTGTGTCTAATGAAAAACATAATTTCTTGCAAGTCGAGGATTCTAGCACTTAAATCTTCTGCTGTGGCCTTATTGTACCGTGATTCTTCCTCTGAGAGCTCCTACACTACTGGGCTAGTAGTTTAATGTAGGGGTTTTCAGCTGGGGGTGCCTTTTTCCCCAGTGAACATCCAACAGTAACTGGAGACACTTGTGGATGCCGAGCGAATCTGGCAGAAGCTGGAGCTAAGGTTTTTAGTGACCAGACAGGATGCAGTCATGCTGGCCCTTCCACAGTGGGCTGGACAGCCTCTCATAACAATGATTTATCTAAAATAGCAACCACGCCGAGGCTGAGAAACCCTAGTTCAGGTCCAAGGCTTTATTAACACATAAATAAGTTCCTAAATGAAGTTTTAAATTGTAGTATATGTTACATGCAGAAGAATTCCAGCCACAGACTTTCCTGCACCCTTTTCTGGAATATTCTCATTCTTCTTTCAAAAATCACTGCTTTGATTTCTTCATCATAGGTTAAGTATTGCCTGTGTCTGAGCCTCATATAAACGGAACCATCAGGTAGGCCTTGTGTTGTGCTGGCTTCTTTTGCTCAGCCTGTTATTTGGGAGGCAGTCATATTGCTACAATGTAATAGAAGTTTCACGTTTTTGTTCATTCCTTGGTATGTATATCATAATACGGTTACCATTTTTACTGTAAATGGGCCTTCCTGTTTTAAGATTGGGTTATTCTGAATAAAGCTGCTATAGGGATTAAAAAAAAAGTCACAAAATTCTCTACTGTGGGTTAGCATGACTCGCCATACAACTTTTATTTGTTTTTATTAATGTGTATGTGTGTACCTGCATGAGTTCATGTGTACCATGTGCATACAGGTGTCCACGGAAGCCAGAGCAGACCATTGGATCTCCTGTAACTGGAGTTAGAGGTGGTTGTAAGGCACCCAGTATGATGCAGGACCTGAACCCGGGTCCTCTGCAAAAGCAGCCAGTGCTCTTAAACACAGAGACATCTCTCTAGTCCTGTGCCACCTCAGACTTTTAAATATGGGAATTGACTTAGAGGACAGAGGCCCTTTGGTGAATGAGGAAAGCAACAGTTACCAGTAGCTTGTGGGCAGTGGCACCTGGCTATAGTGGGCATAGCAAAGAGCACGGGTTAACTCGGCTCATTACAGAACAGACTGTGAGAACTTCTGAGTCCAGCTGACACACATAGTTTGAAACAGAGATGAGTGGGAGAACAAATCAGAAGACCCATTGGCTTTGGTGAGTTACACGGGCACAGTGCCTGCCTGCCTTCTCTCACTGAAGAGCCAGAAGAAGACGAGGGAGCAGCTGTGCACTTCCCAGCAAAGCTCATGTTCAGGCTTCCATTGCTTTTGAGAGAGTACCCAATTCTCACCTCTAGAAGACGGAAGAATAGGGCCTGTACAAGGCTTTGTTTGAGTTTGTTTCCAATGCAGTTATGCGGAGGACTTTCCAGATCCCAATTCCAAAAGGAAACCCTGTGAAAAGGCCTGGGAACTTGTTAGGTCCTGTTTCTCTGAAGCTGCAGTCATCCTTGCACCAACATGCCGGAATCTGCCCCATGCATGCTGTTGGAAAGCAGCTTGCCAAATCGAAGCTACATGTGGTACACATACATACATACAGGCTAGCAAGAACACTCATACACATAAAATAAATCTTCAAAAACATGAAGAAATTAAAAAAAACTTTAAGAAATTTGAAAACAACTTCTGTGTGCAGATTTAATTCTATGTAAATAATGCTTTAAATATAAATATAATATATATTACGTATAAATATAACAGTCTTATAAGAATGTAAAGAGCCCTAGTACTAACATTTGTATCTTTGTATTAAACGTTGGAATGAACCCTATTAAATAAGGTAAACAACTGTTTTATGCTACATGTCAGAACAGAGCAGTGGTCTATTCAGTTACAATAGAGATTAGAGAGTGGATAATATGAAAATAGTTGCATTTCATCAAACACTCCTTTTATTACTATTTTTGTCTTGGCTATTGGCCTTGCAGAGTATGAAATGCCTCACGTGATTTTTGTTGTTTTATTGTTCAATATTATTAAATATGAATCATATTAATTATTATGTATGAACTATTTGCATATATATATACGCATGCCCGTGAACAACATGCCGGCTTGATGTCCTTGGAGGCATTGGATTCCTGGGAATTAGAGTTAGAAACAGTTGTGAGCTACCATGTGGTTGTTGGGAACTGAGCCCTGAACTTCTGTAGGAGTACAATGTTATTATTAATTGCTGATTAGTGGTGAGCATTACAGAATTATTACTGAAAGCGTGTCAGATTTTACAGTGGCCTCATTTATTCCAGTGTTGAGCCTTGCAGTTGCACTTTTGGCATTGATTGATTTGAGCTTGGCACACTTTGCACAAGTATTGAACATTATGTTCATTACTCTGATTTTTCTACCCAAAACTACAGCCTGTGTTGTTGTTGTTGTTTTTGTTTTCACAGTATGCATAGAATGTTTCTCACCAGAACTGCATGTCTCGTGTGTTTATTGAGGCTTCATTAGCCAGGCAGCGTTAGTCTACTCTTTGGGCAGTGTTTCTTAGCTCCCGGTCAGGCTGATCCTAGGTGGATCCAAACCCTGCCCTGCAATACTATGTTTTTGGTTTTTTTTTCTGGAATACCCAGCCCCATTTTTAGCTTAGTTTATTAGAATAAATTGGCACTCACAATGAGAGCCTTATTTAGCATAAACCCTCAAATACAATTAAAGGGGCCCACCAAACATAACAAAGATACTTCCCTACCAATAACTGGGAAATGGAAAGGATTTCACAGTGACCTCTCAGAAGCTGGCACAAATTTTTATTCCCTTTTGTTCTGCTAAAAATTACGTTGTAATTTTATTTGGCACTTGCAAGATTGGACTACGTGTCTTTCTTTTTCTTAAAAAAAAAAAGTCATGCTTGGTTGCAGTGGATGTGAAGGCTATTCAGCTCTTCCTCTGCCAGGCTAGTGTGACTCGGACAAGTCACTAGTTTGAGCCTTAATAATTGTATCTGTATGATGGAACTAATAGCATATGCCTGCTAGAGAATGAATCAGGATTTTTACAGGTGCACACATTATGTGCTCTGTAAGCGATAAGGGCTGTTATAAGTACATATTTGTGTTACAATTGAATGCTGTATGTAAGAATTTATATAGGCCTCCTTTGATGATGCAAACCCATAATCTTAGCATTTGAGAGGGATTTTGGAGTTCCGCTGGCTTAGGCTATTCTGTCAAACCTTGTCTTAGAACAAAAAGAGAAAAAAGCGATTCATAGTTTTTTTTTTTTTCTTGACATGTATAAGCATACAGCAGTTAGGACTGTGTCTTCATCCAAGTTAGGCATTTGTCACATGTATGTAGCATGTATTGTGTATGTTATACTTTTTATGAGCTGTAACAGTATTTACAACACCTTGTTTATATATGTACATTCTAGAATACCATGCATGCCATATATGCATAATAATTATATCTAGTAAATGTAAATGTGATTAAAGTGTACCATATTTTAGTTCTATAAAATATCTCTTCTAGCTATATAAGGTATATGGTTATGCAGATATGTGGCTGACTTGGTACAAGGCCAACTAAACAATGACTTCTTGCTACTCAGCTAATTCAGTCTCCTGGTTTTGGAGACTGTGAAAACTTTTAAAAATTGTTTTATTTTTATTTTGTGTGTGTGTTTGCGCATGTGCCGCAGTGTAAGTGTAGAAGTTGGAAGCCAACTTGTGGGAGTCAGTTCTTTCTTTTGACCATGTGGTTTTGGGGGAGAAGGCTACCAGACATGGTGGCAATTGTCTTCACCCGCTGAGCTGTCTCACTGGCTCTGTAAACTAGTTCTTAAATGTAGGATATTATTTCAATTAAATCTTTTTCAGTCCATAATTAGATTAATTTTGTATCTTTTTTTCCAGCTACTTTCTTTATACCACTTACTTAAGAGTTGCCTGTATTTTTGTTAATTGCTTCAATTTATTAGATACATATCAGTATTGATCCTTCCTCTCAAGTACACTTTTTTTTTTTAATGTATTTATTTACTTGGTTTTTGGAGGCCAGTTCTTGTCACAGCACAGGTCTGGCTGGCCTAGAGCTTAGCTTGCTAACTAGGCCAGGCTGTGGTTCAAATTGCAGCAATCCTGCCTGTGCCTCTTGATTGCAGGCGTACTCGCGTCTGGCTTGGGGAAGCAGCTTATTCCAAGTGTTATTTAGTCAGTGTACAATATGTGGGGTTGCTCATTACGTTTTGCTGTCTGCTCAGAAAGCAGAGATTAGATGATCTTTTGTTTTCCACCTTCTCCCCAGAAAATAAAGATCCTGTACTGAAGTCTGTGGTCACATAGGTGATCCGGATCACACAGGAGAAAGCTCCCATTGTTCAGAAAGTGCGCACATGTTATGTGCGAGTCTCTTTGTAACTTGTCGTCCTGGTTGACACAGCTGAATTAAAACACCAATCAAAAATGCATAACTGTAAGCCCATCTTCCTAAAACATGTCATGTTCACTGACAAAGCTGACTTAAAACACCAATTAAAAACAGGGAAATGTAATTTGCATACCTTATTAATAGCGGCAGTTTATCAACTTTCCTCATCTTTACTGAGTTTATAGAAAAGTTATCTTTATTCCATGGTTCTTTCTAAGAACCCGCCAGTTCCATGATTATGTATTAGCCCCCTTCTGTTGCTTAACCGTGCCTTTGAGGGTGTTACAAATTGCCACCAAAGAAACTGGGGGAGGTTGAACTATAGTCTGCTTTGAAATGCTTGCATCCCCTAAGTATGAGTGAGGAAGAGTGAAGCAATTTTATGGCTCACATGCACTAACAACCTCTTTTCATTGTGCTTGTCTAGAGATATCACACAAAAATTGTCCTCCCCCACCCCCGACTCTCAGCAAAGTCTCTGCATCTTGTTTTCTGTGTGGTTGTTGGTGCAATGGGAAACTTGAGAGGAAATAGTGTCTCCTGGCTTCCAGCTCAGCTCCCTGAACCAGAACAGCTTGTTTCATTTGATTTATGTACAGAGGGAAATAAAGGCTATGAAAGACGTTCTTTGAAAAAAAGTAATTCCGAGTCCAAACTGCGAACAGGCCATCTTAGAACCCACGAGCTTCACAGAATGTTCAAGGATATTTAACAAAAGCTGAGAGATAGGAGATTATCTTAGAACACTGGGAAGGGATTGCTTGGGAGAGGAGCTCCAGGTGGCAGGAGAGAGATTAGCTTTCCTTCTGAAGTGGCAGAGAAAAGGAAAGGATGGGAATGATTGTACCGCTGATGATCACATGTTCTTTGCTATAATTATGTTGTATACTAAAAAAAAAGATGGGGAAATTCATCTAATACAAAGTTAATAAAGCATACAATTTTGTGCCTTTTACAACGTTCATGTTATGCGACTGTCATTGCTGTCTTGTTCCAAAGCATTTTATCATTATGTTTTCTTAAAAATCATTTACTTAGTTTGTTTATACCATGTTTCTTTTGCAAAAGGGAACTGAGAGTAGCTTCAAGTAAAGGCTGTTAATAAAATAGATGAATGAGCAGAACCAAATAATAAGAGTTAATATAGTTTTCAGTCTTTTAGCTTTAGAACACAGCATTGCATCTAATAAACTGTCCAGAAGAAGCAAAGAATACCAGCTGCACAATCCACAGACCCAAAGAAGCTAAGTAACAAGGAAGACTCAAGGGGCATACGTGAACCTCACTGTGAAAAGGAAATAGAATAGACATTGAAGGTGGATGGGGGTGGGCATGGGAACAGGAGGGATCAGATGGGGGGAGGATGGAGAGAGAGAAAGACATCAGAATCGGTCATCTGTGGGATGAGCTAGAAACTTAAAGCAGTGGCAACTCCCAGGAATCTACGAGGGTGACCCTTGCTAAGACTCTTAGCAATGGAAGATACAGAGTCTGAACCAGCCGTCTCCTGTAACCAGGCAAGAGTTCCAGTAGAGGGATTGGGACTCCAGCCCAGTTATATAACCTGTGACCTGCAAGATAGGCTGGGGTAAAGGTGGCGCAGAAATTATGGAAGTGGCCAACTAATGACTGCTCTAGCTTGAGGCCCACACCCTAGGAGGATCCCGGCCCACCTCTGACACTGCGTGGAGGGCCGGGATCCAGGGGCTGTGTAGCCTAGAACCTTAGGATAGAACCAGTCATGACTGAAAAAAAGCCAATGAAATGATTCCTAATGATATCCCGCTATATGCATAGGTTGTTGCCTAGCCCAGTTGTCATCAGAAAGTCTCCATCCAGCAACTGATGGATGGAGAGACCCACAAATAAACATTAGCCAGACCTCAGGAAATCCTGTGGGAGAGGAGGAGGAAGGATTATGGGAACCAGACAAGGACACCACAAGAAAACTGAAAGAGTTAACTAACTTGTGCTCATCGTGACTCCCAGGAACTAACCTGCCAACCAGAGAGCATGCATGGGATTGACCTAGGCTCCCCACACATATGTTACAGTTGTGTAGCTTTGTCTTCTCGTGGGATTCTAACAGTGGGAGTAGGAGCTTGTCTCTGACTCTGCTATGTGTTTCTGGGATCCTTTCTTCTTACTGGGTTGCCTCATTCCAGCTTTAATAGGAGAGGAGGTGCCTAGTCTTCCTGCAACTTGACACGACATGGCTGGTTGATAGACATGGGAGGCCTGCCCTTTTCTGAAGAGAAGAGAAAGGAGGAGGAGTGAATTGGGGTGTAGGGTGTAAGTGGGGAGGTTTGAAGGAGGGACTGAGAGGAGAGAAGGGAGGAAGGATAACTGATTGGGTTGGGAAAAAGTAAACTGATCAAAAAAAAAAAAAGAACACCAACTGCTTAGAGGAAGGGTTGCTTTGTTTGTTTGCTTGGTTTCTGGAGACAGAGTCCTACTGTGCAGACCAGGTTGGTCTGGAACTCACAGAGATCCACTTGTCTCTGCCTCCTGAGTGCTGGGATTAAACATGTGTACCACCATGCCTGGCTGGAATGATTCTTCTAGATACACAGCTCTAGATGAGATTTCACAATTGGTCCTTGATTGACACTGAGCAATTGCAGTTACAAAGTATATACTATGAAATAATATGGCACCTTTTGTCATAATCTTCAGTAACAGCAAAGGGCACAGTATTATTCTGTGACGCAATGATAAGAATTCGAGACAGCAGAGCCATAATATTTGGCTTCTTCTTGCTTAGTTTCATTAGTCCAGATATACTTTTGTTTTATTGAGGCAGGCGGAATATGAGGGCTTAGTGCTGTGTAACAGTGATCGGCAGTCTACTGGGACATGGGTGACAGCCCAAAGTAAGGCTATTGCTAGAGTTCATCCTGGTGAACTTGTGAGTTTATTGGGTCACTTAGCGAAGCAGAAATGACTCACAGCAGAGCCACGAGTAGCATCACCAAAAGTCTCATCCCCTGTGGATGAAGGGTCATTAAAGCAGGAACCCTGGAGCCACTGCACAGGTGACAGTCTGCTGGGCATGTAAGAGAGTGTCTTCCAGGAAGCTCAGCTGGTCTAAACCTCTTTGAGGCAGCTTTACTGGGCTGTCATAGGGAGCATGTCTTATCTGAGAGTGTGGCTTGGTTATATAAGCCTCCCTTTAGAATACCCAGAATATCCTGAGAAACAATTTAAAGAGGAGAGATTTATTGGGCTCATGATTTCAGAGGGTTCAGTTCATGGTCAGCTGGCTCTCTTGTTTTTAGGCCTTCATGAGGCAGAGTAACATCACTAAAGAACATTCACTGCCCCTCGTGATAGGCAGGAAGTAGAAGACGACAGACAGGAAGGAGGCATAGCTAGATCTAGCCCTCAAAGGACCTGCCACCAGTGACCTACTTCCCCCACCCAAGTCTCACCAAATAAAGTTCCTAGCCTTCCCAAAACAGTGCCATCATCTGAGGACCAAGCCATCAACCAGGCAGCACACTGTGGGCATTGCACGTTCAAACCATGCAGCAGTTATGTGGCACTGTCATACCCCGGCTAGCATTTGCATTCTCTTTTCTGTCTGTATCTGATGCATGGTGTGGGAGGGGGGTTCCATACTGAAGTAACTAATGACCCACCTAAGCCCAGAGGAGCAATGACAAACCACAAAATAAGCAAAAGCCTGTGGCAGTTACCACGGCCGGTGTTTGTTATCAAGCTAAGTGGGGGTCACTATTTTTAGCTTAGATTAGGCCCAAAGGAAACTTCTCGACTTGGGCAGCATAGGGAGCCCGAACCTTTTTTGCTTCTACTGCTCACTCTTGGCTTTTTTTTTTAACTTCCTAACCAGTTACAGTCAACTATAAATACGACCTTAATATTTATTGTTCCAGAGCCAAATGGAAGTGATTTTAGGTTTCCCTTCTGTTTTGGGATACTCAAAGCCTTGATCAGTTTTATGGCTGCTCATGATTACTTTTCACAATTCATTTTTCCTTTTTCATTAACTCATAATAATGTACACGTTATACATATTTCTGGAGTGCAGTGTGGTATCTCATACATGGAGACAATATAACGGTAAAGCACTAAGATCTACACAATTTTAATCTTTTCTGTGAGTGGTGTTCATGTGTATGGAGAGCTAACCCTTTTAGCTCTTTTGAGGGTTTCCTATTCTTCTAGAGGACCCAGGTTCAGTTTCCAGCACCCACACCAGGTGGTTCACACCAATCTGCAACTCCAGTTCCAGGGGATCCAACACCGTCTGGCCTTCTCATGCACCTGCAGGCACATGAGGCACATGAAAACATGCAGGCACGTGCACACATGCATCCATTACTAAAAATAAATAAGTCTGAACAAATATTAGTTCACCATGATTCTGGGAGTCAGTGTTTCTGTTAATGCTATTTCATATATGGGAGCACTAGAGACTTTCAGAGGTTAAATGTTAAAGCATTTTTTAAAAACTGAATACCACTTCTTTGGCAGCTCACATTTTTATTTGAGATTCTACTACATAAAGCTAAGGATGTAAAAGATATGCACATAATATTTTTTTCTGATGCTTGCAGTTTGTCTAAATACTTTCTGGAACCATGACTTGAGCAGTCTTGAAATGGGAATTATGAACAAGCATCGGTAATCAAGTATAGGAAGCTCGCTTCTCCTGAACACATTGTTTGAACATCATATGTGCACAGACTCATGACATTCCTGCAGATACAAAGACGTGTGATTCTGACTCGAGGTCCTGCAGAAGAAACAGAAACACATGCAATGAGGCCGCAATAGCAAACAGCTTGTCCTGGCTGAGGTAATTCAGGGAGAAGCTGAAATGAAAGCAGAGGTTCGAAATGATTGATTTTTGCTGGCAGGAGTCGGGAAGGCTATCAAATTGCCATCCTGTGTCTGAGCTGAACAGTGTTAGAGCTCGCCATTTCAAATTGATACAACATTCTATTATTACAACTTAATTTTCCAGTAAAGTTGGTACTATAGACATTCTTGAGTTTTATTAAAGTATTTTTCACTTCTTATAGATACAAGGAATGCAATGTTTTAAAAATACATATGGGGAAAACCATTTTGGATTTTTTTTTGAAGAATAGGTTTACATTTTTTTGAGATTGGATCACATTTTGGAATAGGATGCATATCAATGTTTCTTCATAGAAGTCTTGTTTTTTTTGTGAAATAAACTTGTGAAATTTCTTGAAAATATAATTTCTATGTGAGTTTTACACAACAGTCGCTTCTGTCCTATTCCTTTTGCACACAATATGTACAAGTCTATAGTTTTATATAACTCATAGGTGCAAATCACATCTTATTTTTTAAATCACCTAGTGTTTTACAAAGCACCTACCTGATTGAAGATAATTATCTCTGAGTTTCGTGAGTGACTACTAAGATTTGGTGATGTTCTAAGAAGACCTGGGTCGAGTGTAGGAGAACCAGTTTGGGGGTGCCATGAGAACAAAGG
This sequence comes from Microtus oregoni, assembly GCF_018167655.1. Classification (NCBI taxonomy): domain Eukaryota; kingdom Metazoa; phylum Chordata; class Mammalia; order Rodentia; family Cricetidae; genus Microtus; species Microtus oregoni. The sequence goes on along the minus strand of NW_024543060.1, from coordinate 35,252,126 downwards.
GAGAAGCAGATAGAATCAAGCCTACAGAGAGTGCAATTTCTTGGGGGAACTTAGTCACAGAAGCATGTCTTAGGCGGCAGCAAGATCCATGCATCCCATAGGATTTGAGTCAGAAAGGAGGGAGGAGATAAAATGACTTCATCCTCGCTGGAATGTACCCAGCTTATCTCAAAGTGACATCCAAGATGGTAGGCACATTCGGTGCCAGGATCTCATCATAAATCTCCAGCCACTTTAATGGCTTTACGTATTTATAGTATGGTGGGAACCTGGAGAAGTAACCAGGGACAGTCACGCTGGCTGTGACGCATGGTGGTAGCAACAAAGTCAAGTTGGATCTCTACAGAGAAAAAGGGACGGGGTGGAATTGTATTGCTCTAGAATCAATATTTTCCTTTACCTCTGCATAGCCTTTATATACGTCGCAGCATAGGCAGTGCTGTGACATTCTGAAATATAGTATTTCAAGTTATTTGCTTGTTTAATGTGTTTGGGTGTTTTGCCTGCGTGTTTGTCTGTGTGCCACGTGTGTGCCTGGTACCCTCCTAGGCAAGAAGTGGGCACTGAATCCCTTGGGACTAGAGTTACAGACAGTTGTGAACTGCCATGTGCAGGCTGGGAATCAAACCCAGGTCTCCCGGAAGAGCAGCCAGTGTTCTTAACTGCCGAGCTATTTGTCCAGCCCCTTGGTCTTCTACGTTTGTGCCAGTCACACAGCTGCTTAGGAGCCTCTTCGAATTTCTCATTGTTTGAGGATGAAGTCTGCTTTCCTTCAGAATTGTTGTCTACTTTTTGCTGTAGCATGACTCAGTTTAGCCTCACGTTTCCCCGTACCATGACTCCCCGACTGGAGGAATTAGCTATTCTTTTTGTGTGTTTACCACTCCTGCCTTTTGTTTTTTTTTCTTCTCCGATTGGAGGATATGTATTATTCTAAAATGTTCATTCATTTGTGTGTATCAGTGGATCCAAAGGTAGAAATTTCTTTTATTTTTTATTTATTTATTTATTTTTATTTTTTTTCTGTAAGCTTCTTCTTTTTTTTTATTGAGAAAAGAAGAAAAAAAACATAAACAAAAATCAAGTTTCCACCTCCTCCCAGCCTCCCATTTCCCTCCCCCTCCTCCCACCCTCCTCCCCCTTCTCCCACCCTTCTTCCCCTCCCCCCACTACTCTCCCCCTCCCTCTCCCCTCTCCAGTCCACAGAGCAGTCCGGGTTCCCTGCCCTGTGCTGTATATAGCTTTTATTATATTTAGGTATGGCCCTTGTATCCCTAATCTCTCCAAGACTTTTAACATAAATTGATGTTGAATTTTGTCAAATGCTTTTTCAGCATCTAATGAAATGATCATATGGTTTTTTTCTTTCAGTTTATTTATATGCTGGATTACATTGATAGATTTTCATATGTTGAACCAGCCCTGCATCTCAGGAATGAAGCCTACTTGATCATAATGGATAATTTTTCGGATGTGTTCTTGGATTCGATTTGCCAGTATTTTGTTGAGGATTTTTGCGTCGATATTCATGAGTGAGATTGGCCTGTAGTTCTCTTTCCTGGTTGAGTCTTTGAGTGGTTTTGGTATCAGAGTAACTGTAGCTTCATAAAAGGAATTTGGTAATGACCCTTCTGTTTCTATATTGTGGAATACATTAAGGAGTATAGGTATTAGGTCTTCTTGGAAGTTCTGGTAGAATTCTGCATTGAAACCATCTGGTCCTGGGCTTTTTTTGGTAGGGAGGTTTTTGATAACCGCTTCTAATTCTTCGCGACTGACAGGTCTGTTTAGATTGTTCACCTGGTCCTGGTTTAGTATTGGTAAATGGTATTTATCTAAAAGCGTGTCCATTTCTTTTACATTTTTCAGTTTTGTGGCATACAGGCTTTTGTAGTAAGATCTAATGACTCTCTGAATTTCCTCTGTGTCTGTGGTTATGTCCCCCTTTTCATTTCTGATCTTATTAATTTGCGTGTTCTCTCTCTGCTGTTTGATTAATTTGGATAGGGGTTTATCAATCTTGTTGATTTTCTCCAGGAACCAGCTTTTTGTTTCATTGATTCTTTGGATTGTTTTCTGTGTTTCTATTTTGTTGATTTCAGCCCTCAGTTTGATTATTTCCAGTCTTCTACTCCTCCTAGGTGAGTCTGCTTCTTTTTTTTTTTTCTAGAGCTTTCAAGTGGGCTGTTAAGTCTCCAATATGTGCTTTCTCTGTTTTCTTTAGGTGGGCACTTAGTGCTATGAACTTTCCTCTCAGGACTGCTTTCATAGTGTCCCATAAGTTCGAGTATGTTGTTTCTTTATTTTCATTGAATTCAAGGAAGACTTTAATTTCTTTCTTAATTTCTTCCTTAATCCAGGTATGGTTCAGTAGTTGACTGTTCAGTTTCCATGAGTTTGTAGGCTTTCTGGGGGTAGCATTCTTGTTGAATTCTAACTTTAATCCATGGTGATCTGATAAGACACAGGTGGTTACTAATTTTTTTTTGTAACTGTGTAAGTTAGCTTTGTTACCGAGTATGTGGCCAATTTTCGAGAAGGTTCCATGAGCTGCAGAGAAGAAGGTATATTCTTTCCTCTTTGGGTGGAATAATCTATAGATGTCTGTTAAGTCCATTTGCTTCATTACCTCCATTAATTCTCTTATTTCTCTGTTAGGTTTCTGTCTGATTGACCTGTCCATTGGTGAGAGAGGAGTGTTGAAGTCTCCTACTATTAGTGTGTGCGGTTTGATGGCTGCCTTGAGTTTTAGTAATGTTTCTTTTACGTACGTGGGCGCTTTTATATTAGGGGCATAGATATTCAGGATTGAGACTTCTTCCTGATGAATTGTTCCTGTTATGAGTATAAAATGTCCCTCTGCATCTCTTCTGATTGATTTAAGTTTGAAGTCAACTTTGTTAGAAATTAGTATTTCTACCTGCTTGTTTCTTAGGTCCATTTGCTTGATAAACCTTTTCCCAGCCCTTTACTCTGAGTAGGTGCCTGTCTTTGTGGTTGAGGTGTGTTTCTTGTAGACAGCAGAATGTTGGATCCTGTTTTCGTATCCAATCTCTTAGCCTGTGCCTTTTTATAGGTGAGTTGAGCCCATTGATATTAAGTGATATTAATGACCAGTGGTTGTTAACTCCGGTCACTTTTTTAGTAGTAGGGTTTGTGTGTTTCCCTTCTTTGATTTGCGCTGGTGAAGGGTCTCTAGATGTATGATTTATTGTGGTCATTGTTGGACTCCTTGGTTAGTGATTTTCCTTCTATTATTTTCTGTAAGGCTGGATTTGTGGCTACGTATTGTTTAAATTTGTTTTTATCCTGGAAAATTTTGTTTTCTCCATTTATAGTGAACGATAGTTTGGCTGGATATAGTAGTCTGGGCTTGCATCCGTGGTCTCTTAGTTTTTGGAGTACATCTATCCAGGACCTTCTGGCTTTCATGGTTTCCATAGAGAAGTCAGGTGTAAGTCTGATAGGTTTACCTTTATAAGTAACTTGGCCTTTTTCCTTTGCGGCTCTTAATATTCTTTCTTTATTCTGTATATTTTGTGTTTTGATTATTATATGGCGAGGGGATGTTTTCTTTTGATCCAGCCTATGTGGTGTTCTGTATGCTTCTTGAACCTTCATAGGTACATCTGTCTTCAGGTTGGGAAAGTTTTCTTCTATAATTTTATTAAGTATATTTTCTGGACCGTTGAGCTGCACTTCTTCTCCTTCTTCTACTCCAATTATTCTTAGGTTTGGTCTTTTTATTGTGTCCCATATTTCCTGAATGTTTTGTGATGAGACTTTGTTGGACTTGCTGTTTTCTTTGATCAGAGCGTTTATTTTCTCTATGTTTGTAGTAATAAGGGTGGCGGCGGGGCTGCGTCCCCAACACCCCAGCTGCCTGCCTGGCTAGCTTATGCCCCCAAATAATTACACGGACACTGTATTCTTTCAATCACTGCTTGGCCCATTCTCTTCTAGGCTAATTCTCACATATTAATTTAGCCCATTTCTAATCATCTGTGTATGGCACCCCAAGGTGCGCTTACCAGGAAGATTCTAGCCTATGTTCATCCTGGGTCGGAGCTTCATCCCGGGAGCGGGGCATGGCATCTCTCTCAGGCGTCTGCTCCCTAGAGGAGAGCTGTCGAGACTGAGCTCACTTCCTCTTCCTCCCAGCATTCTGTTCTGTTTACTATCCCCTATCCTCTAACCAATAAAATGGGCCAAGGCAGTTCCTTTATTAGCCAATGACCTTCCTCCATCATTTCCCCTTTTTCGGTTTAAACAAAAAAAAAGGCTTTAACTTTAACATAGCAAAATTACATATAACAAAACAGTTATCAAGTAAAAGTTACAATAATCTTTATCATAACTAAGGAAAACTATAACTATAACTAACTATTCTTAACTCCATCAAAGACTCCAGAAAGATACAATACTACCTAAGCAAACAGGAAAAAAGCAACTTTTAAAACTCTAGAAATGACAGCGACATCTCGCTGCCTGGACAGTCACCCAAAGTTCCTCTGTACCGTTGGGGCATCCATCTTCAAGCCTTCAGGCCCATGGTATCCAGCAGACATTTTCATAAAGCAGGAAAATTCAAAGTCAGTTCAGTCACTATCTGTTGTGTCCTGCAGAATGTCTCGCAGACTCTGTCTTGAATCAGGAACCCCGAAAGATCATCTCACCTTAGGCAAGTTCAGTAGTCCTCTCTCTGCGGGTTCTCTGTGTCCAGTTTATGCAATAGTCCAGGCAAGAGCAGTTTCTTGCCCAAATGGCTATCAAAACTCCATAACGAGCCTCTTCGATGCCCATCTTCCTCTTGAAGTAGATTGGTGCTGCCAGGAGCAGAGTGTCTCATTGTCATGAAAAGTCCTCAGTTATTAAAACATTAAATGTCCTATTCTGTAATCTTTGAAAGACATGAAGAATGTCTATCTAAAATATATCTACGCACATCTAGAAAATATTAACTAACATGACTACAAGCTTTACTATTATCGATGATTATCCATTAACAACCTATATTTCTTAATTATACAGTACATATTTAAATGAACTACACAATCACAATACCTTAATCAAAATCAGAAACATATATATAACAAAATTGACCTTAAATCTCTATCAATAAAGCAAAATCTATACTAAAGCAAATTATTCATACCTATATCATATCCCCCTTTAAATGTAAAAGAACATTTATAAACATTTTTTTGGGAATATGGGCGCAGTTATTTCTCTCCAAACTGCTTCCTGCTGAATGGGGGCGTCGTTAATTAGGTCTTTCATGGTATAACCTGTTTGCTAGTTTCATCTCAGTTGGCAGTTACGCGAAGCAATTTTATGAAGATGTTTACACCAACCCTTCAGGAGGGCGTGGTCCATCATACCAAATCAGAATTGAAGAAATGAACAGCGTCTCATCCTCTGTGAAAACAAAATAAGAAACTCCTTTCCAAAGTATCATGTCCTTAGATCCAAATTTCAAAGTCAAGGCATCAAAATATCTATGTTGGATTAGTTCAGCAGCATTTATAAAGAAATATCTTTTAGCAGCTGTTGTTTCTTCCTCATCATTCAAACAATTCAAAGAGAGCATAATAGCATACACTATCAAGATTCTCTGTGTATTTTCCATCTTTGTACAGCTTTGTTTTAACCTCTATTTCGTTTATTTTTACTTTTAACTTTTTGCTTTTTGAGACAGGTTCTCTGTATCTTTGACCTGAAGTAACTCTGTAGACCAGGCTGTCTTTGAACTCTCAGAGATCCGCCTGTCTCTGCCTCCCAGGCATTCGGGATTAAAGGTGTATGCTACTACACCTTGAACTCACAGAGATCAGTTTGCCTCTGCCTTCTAGGCACTGGGATTAAAGGCGTGTGCTTCCACACACAGCAACTCTCTTCCTTTTTTTGTTTTTTACTTTAAGAACTTTAACTTTTAGTCTGCATATATTTTTAACACACTTTAAACCATTTAGAAATTTTCTCTGTCTTTGAATCTCTCTTTACTGTATATCTCTCTTTTTCTGACCACATGAGTCTTTAATTTACCAAGCAATCTCAGTAGGATTAAGGGCGTGGCTTTGCCAGCTAGATCCAGTCCATTCCTTAGCTTTCCAGCCTCATGGCGGATATACAGGCTGTAGCCATGTTTACTGCAACAACTGTATGGCATTTCAAGGTCCCTGCCAGCAAGTGAGCTACAACAGACAACACTCACGTCCTCTCTCGGTAGCCGGCCCTCCTGCCTCAAACAGTCAGAATTTGCCCTGGCAGGATGGCCCAGAAAGCTGGCATTTTTAAACGGCGCAGCTTTTTTCCTGCTACGGCTGAAAACCGAAAAGCATGCACTCAGCTTTTCGTCAACACCGTTTAAGTGTTTTGTGGCAGGACCTCTTAATGAGCTGCAGGCTTTGCAGCTAAAGCTGAGTCAGGAAGCCTCTCTTAGATGAGGCGCTTGCTTGCCTCTGACAAGCAGAGTAGACCCGAGAAATTGCTGCTACCAAGAAACCAGGCACAATGCTTTCATTTTGTTCTAGAATTACTTCCCAAGATTTCTCAGGCTTTATGTGGAAGCAGTTGTCCACATGGGCGCCATATGTAGTAATAAGGGCAGCGGTGGGGCTGCGTCCCCAACACCCCAGCTGCCTGCCTGGCTAGCTTATGCCCCCAAATAATTACACGGACACTGTATTCTTTTAATCACTGCTTGGCCCATTCTCTTCTAGGCTAATTCTCACATATTAATTTAGCCCATTTCTAATCATCTGTGTATGGCACCCCAAGGTGCGCTTACCAGGAAGATTCTAGCCTATGTTCATCCTGGGTCGGAGCTTCATCCCGGGAGCGGGGCATGGCATCTCTCTCAGGCGTCTGCTCCCTAGAGGAGAGCTGTCGAGACTGAGCTCACTTCCTCTTCCTCCCAGCGTTCTGTTCTGTTTACTCCTCCCACCTATCCTCTAACCAATAAAATGGGCCAAGGCAGTTCCTTTATTAGCCAATGACCTTCCTCCATCATATGTTATCCTCAGAATCTGAGATTCTTTCTTCTATCTTTTGTATTCTGCTGGTTATGCTTGATTCTGTAGTCTCTATTCGTTGACCTAGATTTTCCATGTCCAGCCGGCCCTCTGTCTGTGTTTTCTTCTTTGCCTCCATTTCAGTTTTCAAGTCATGAACTGTTTCCTTTATCTGTTTGGTTGTTTTTCCTTGGTTTCCTAGGGTATCATTCACTGATTTACTCAATCCTCGAACTTTCTGTTATACTTCTCATCCATTTCTATAAGGGCGTTTTTTATATGCTGTTTAAGGGTGTCAATCACTTTCATGAAGTCAGTTTTTTCTACTTCTTCTTGATTAAGCTGTTCATGTCCTCCTGTTGTGAGGTCACTGGCTTCTGGTGGTTTCGTGTTGTTTTTCAGATTGTTGGGAGAATTCCTGCATTGGCGTCTGCCCATCTCTTCCTCCCAATACTCCCCTTTGGATCTTCTTTTACAGGATCAGGTCTTCTTGCACACTGATGTACCTTCCCAGTGATGTCACTCCCCAGAGATGTTTCTCCACAATGATGTTTCACTTGGGGCCCAGATCGAAACTCCGCTGCTTGGTTAGCTCGCGAACAAAGGGCCTACCCTGCTCGCTGTGGGCAGGCTATGGGAACAAAGGAGCTGCAGGCCACCCCTTTGTCCTCCCGGTTCGGGTTCGGTCCCAGCGCCCTAGCAGGCTGCTATGCGGCCAAAGAAGGGAGGGAGGGAGGGAGACAGGGGGTGGGGGGATCTGGATGTAAGCTGTATGGGGTAGGAAGAGAGAGGAGGTATGGGCAGTATAGCCCCTGTAGGATGGCCAGGAAGTGTGGGCGGGCTGAGGTATGTTCCCAGCTGCCGCAGCACTCACTCACCACAATGATGTTTCACTCGGTGCCCAGATCGAAACTCCTCGCTGCTTGGTTAGCTCGCGAACAAAGGGCCCAAAGGTAGAAATTTCAACTGTGATATACTTTATTATTCATCTTTTTGATCATTAGTGTTTGATGCATTGCAGATTAAAGACTATTTCATCTAATGATTGTGGACTCTCCCCCCGAGCCCTACATAATTATGTGCTTATCAAGATTCCTTTAATAAATGATACCCTTTAAAATCAAATGTTAATTGTAATTTTTAGCATACTATTTCTCTAAGTAGTTTTGGATATTTTATACATATATCAGTTAGCTTTTATACTAGCTCTGTTTATATTTGTAACAAATAAAACCGGCCATTACTGCTGTAGCAGATTACTATAAACTTAGAGCAACAGAAGTCTATTACTTGACAGTGTTGGAGGTCAGACACCTGAAATAGGTCTCATGGTGCTAAAGGCAGTGAGTTGGCAGGACTCTCTTCCTTCTGGATGCTCCAGGGGAGAATCTGTTCTTGCTTTTCATAGCTCCTGGAGGTTTCATGCACTCCTTGGCTTGTGGCCACTTCCAGAAATTGCATCACTTTGATATGTGTTTCAAGGGTCATAGCTCCTTCCTTGACTCTCTTGCCTCCCCAAGAAATGATTCTGTGATTGCACTGGCTGGGCTTGGTGAGAATACGCAGGATAGCTGAGAGTACCCAGGATAGCCCCCATTTCATGACCTACTGAGAGTACCCAGGTTGGCCCCCACTTCATGACCTGCTGAGAATATCCAGGGTAGCCCCTTCCCCCAATTCATGACCCTTTGTTTAACCCCTCAAGGTCCTTTTGCCATGTGATTCATTAGGAATTAGGACATGAAGCTGAGTGTGGTTTCTCCCTTCAGTATCCCCACACTTTGGAGGTAGAGGCAGGAGTTTGGGAATTCAGGATCATCTTTGACTGCACAGCCAATTTAATACCTACCTGGGCTACATGGAGGCCTGTCTCAAAAACCAAAAGCAAACCAAAAGCAACCCGAACTGAATTAAGTAGGACATGGACATCTTTTCAGGACATTACTGCATCCACTAAATGGACTAAATCGATAGTCACTTATTTTCCTAAACTGAGTGTAAAACCAAATTAGTAATTGACAAGAAAAAGCCAAACAACAAAACCAAACAAGCAAACAGACAAGAAAGAAAACAAAAAAACCCCAAACTTCATAACACAGAGTGCAGATGTGCTGTGAGTATGAGCGGAATATTTATCCATTTACACAGAGTTTTGGGTATGGCCAGTTATAGAATATGCTCCACGTGGAGAAATCTCACGATTCTGTACAATCAAAAAGTATGCTTTGCATGGGAGGATGAACGTGAGTTTAAAAGATTAAGTATGTTGGGGTTGGGCAGATGGCTTAATCTGTAAAGGGTCTGACACCAAAGCACAAGGACCCGAGTTCAGATTCCGGGCACCATCTGAAAACGGGGTGTGGTTGCTCATGTCTGTAATCTTAGAGTTGAAGGAAGGTGGAGACAAATGGATCCCTGTAGCTTACTGGTCACCCAGACCAGCCAATCAATGAACTCTGGATTTAGGGAAAGACCCTTCTCAGAAGATAAAGCAGAGAGTGATAGTGGAAGATATCCATGTCAACCTCTGGAATACACCACACAATACAATAAAAATAATCAAATATGTTGTTTGCTGAGTTACAAGTGACATATTCAAGTAGGTGACAAAGCATTGAGTTTGAATTGTAAAACACAGAGGTTATGGATCTTGTTCTATGTTGGGCATTAAATGAATAGCAATTTTACTTAAGATTTCTGTGGAGGACCTGGTACGACTGCTCGTTTGAGAAGCTCTCCATGGTCTCACAGACACAATTGCCATGCCATGTTGAGCTTCTCTTCAGCTGTGGGAGCTTTGCTCTCAGGATACATGGTCTACATCACAGGATGCCACAACTGGACACGGAACAGAGACCAAGGGACTGTGGGAGTCTTGCCCCAGTACACACATCTTTTACAGACCTCCAGCACATGAGGCTAGGGGGAGCATCAATGAAGGGCGTTGGGTGGGGTGTGGAATGGCTGCAAGAACCAGAAGATCAGGAAGTCTGTGGTGAACCAGGACCCGAAGAATGACAATATCAATAGACATGCTAATGCAGAAAGTGGGAAATACCTCATGAAGTCCTGCTCCCAGATAAAGAACTACAGGCAACTATTGGCTGCACAGCAAGGGAGAATTAGCCTCTCCTAGGAGTGAGCCCCTAATTAGTTATCTAATACAAAGTGGTTATCCCTGAATTCATATACACACAAACAACAAAAACACACTCAGCAGGTTGTGTTTGCATATTTGTGCACACCTCTTCCTCTTTTTATTATATATATAATATATATATTACATATATTTACATTATATAGGATATATATTATACATAAAAATCAAAGAAAAAGAGATTTTCAGTTTGAGTGAGAAAGGAGGGGCACTATGGGAGGGATTGGAGGGAGCAAAAGGAAGGGAGAAGTGATTAAATTATATTTTAATTAAAATATATTAAATAAAAATAATGCAAAAAGATAGATGGTCAACAGAATACCGTATAAAACATTTGATACTCAAAATATGTAGCTTTCCTCTGAACTCCTCTGAAACTATGATTGCTTTTTTCTTGTGACATATGTCTCTTTATTGTATAGGTACAAAACTGTGGGAAACTAGGTTTTCTAAAGTAGGAGTCTTCAGGACATGGGTTAGTCACCTTTTATCTGCAGTGGATGAAGTCAGCTTCGAATTGTCACACAGGATAAGTGAAGAGACATACTCCTGTTCCGGCTGAAAAACCTTAATATTGTAAAAGTTTTTGATAGGGTGATGTTTGTAGCTTATGTATCCCTTTCCCTTAGTCGCTGCCCTCTCAGGAGACACAGTACCGTTAGCTGTGCTTCCTTAGGGATGAAAGATCTGGAGGACACAGATGGCATTTGCTTCTTCTTTTATGTTTGTTTGTTTTTATTTTCCAGACAAGGTTTCTCTGTGTATCTCTAGTTGTCTTGGAACTCACTCTGTAGACCAGGCTGGCCTCGAATTCACAGAGATCCGCCTGCCTCTGCCTCCTTGAGTGCTGGGATTGAAGGCGTGCCCCACCAGTGCCCAGCTATGTTTGCTTCTTTTTGAGCCTTTCCGATGGAGCTCCATTTGGCTTTCCATCCTTAGATGCTTACGACAACTCTTAGGCTTTAGTCAAGAAAGGTATCTCAGGAGGGGTGAGTTTCCAGAGCGTAGAAATGGAATGTTCTAGTAGAGCTTGCACATTTGCTCAAACGACTCCTTTGGAATTGTTCAAATAGCGTGCCTAAGTAATAGAGACGCTTATCTCCTGTGTTCTTCGTCAGTCACAAGTTTCTAGAATTCCTAGGAAAACCCTTAGTGGGATGTTTACAAGAAGAGGGTTGCGCTTCAGAAAGGAAGGGTGTGAAGATTCAGAGGGTAAAAGTTGCTTATGGAAAGAGTGATGTATCATCGCGTGATTATTACATCGACCCGAGTGAGAGAAGGTTTGTGCCATGTTGGAAACTGAGAGTATGAAGGGTAAATCCGTGTTTGGGGCTGTGAGTGTTTATTCGTCTACAAAACTAAGAACATTTCCCCACAGTGTCGGAACTTCGGATGCACTGTCTCTTAATGTTAGAATGGATTTATTAATCATACTGAACACAACTCTGTTGGGAAGCGTTCTTCTAGCAATCAAAGGTGGGGTACCTCCCAGCAGCTGACAGTGATAGTTTCTCTCTGGGAACTTGAGCTACTTAGCGGTTCGTTCAGTTTTATAGAGGAATTAGCTGTTCCTCTGGCATTAGCTGTTGAACGTTCCTGGGGAGTTAGTGGCTGTGTGACAGTCACTTATCCACTGGAGAACTGCCAGAGTTTTGACATCAGCTACTTTTTAGGGGATCAAATTTTAAAAAAGTTGTGGGCCAGTGCTTTCTGGAGAAGCTAGAAATAGAGTCGCCTTAAAAAATAACCATGAGACTGAGGCTGTCAAGGAATGTACTCCATGCGAATAGGTTTCCTTTAGGCCGGCCATGTGTATGCTGTGTGCACCTTTGCTTTGTTCTGAAGTAAGTTCAGACTTATAGGAACACTGAAAGAACAGCACAATGTTTTTATTATTTATTTATTTATTTATTTAACTTACTTGGATCAAGTTTTATATTTGTTAACATTTTCACCAAATTTACCGTATAAATTCAAAACTTTTGATTTTCTCTTTTGTTTTCAGAGAGTACAAATTACTATTATTATTATTATTATTATTATTTTGGTTTGGTCCTTTCTGTTTCATGAGCGGAAACCCGGAAGACGCCTTCGCTATCCTTGCTGTACTTGCGTTGATGCTCTCTTTCCTGCATGTGGTGGGCCTTGTGATCAGGTCAGCGGCTCGCCTTGCTGCATCTTGCTGTAGTTCCCTGATCCTTTCTGATGCCCCACGACCCCAGGAGATTAGCCAAGGATCAGTTGGAAATGCCGGTAACGCCAGCTGAGTCCAGAGCTAGCCTGATAGTGTCACATGGGTGTGCAAATGTGTAGTGGGTAAGTCATTAAGGACTCATGAGGTGGCTCAGTGGGCCAAGGTGATACAAATCTGATGACCTGAGTTCCATACCTGAAACCCACAGAAGGGTATAAAGAGAGAGACTGTCCTTCATACACGTGCCTGCCCCAGCCCCCACAAAAAATACATAAAACAAAGTTTAAAGAACAATAAGATAGAGGGTTTTCTTGGGGCTCAAACTAGTTACATCAGGATACTTTAATCCACCTCTTTTTTTTTCCCCATGGTGCTGGAAACAGAACCCAAAGTCTCATGGGGGCCAACTTCACACTTTATCACTGAACTTCAGCCTTCAACCTCCAGCCTCCTGTTCCTCCTTGCTGTTTCCTCTCTTTGGTGCTCTTCCCTTGTCTCCTCCCCTCTTCAGACTGAACACAGGATTCACAGTACTGAGTACTCTTCCACCATGCTCCGTCCCCAGACCCTGTCTCATGGGCTTGAAGTTATTAACAAAATCAACATGATGTAAAAAAGGATTATTATCTGCCTTAGTTCTTTAGTATCTAGTGTTCAAGTTTGTATAGATGGACTTAGAAACTTGGCTATTTATTATTGCTGCTGTCTTCCTTTGAAGTGATGCTGAGTGAATCCCAGCCTCTGTTCAAAGGCACTTTAGTTCCATCTTCGCTCCCAAAGTGCTTTCTGCTGTTGTGATTGTGATGCCTTGGTTGACCTTTCCCTCTCTTCCTTCCCTTAATGTAGTGGATATAATTAGATGCAATGAAAACAACTCTTTCTAGGACAGTGAAATTCTTACAATTCTCTTGGCCTTACAGATTTGAAGATATGCAGATTAGATTCCTTGTTTGATTGAGTCTACATTATTAAAACATTTAAAAATCCCATGTATTTGTCAACGAGATGGCTCAGTGGATGTCAGTGCCTGCCCCAAAGGCTGAAGACTTGAGTTTGATATGTAGAGCCCATTTTGTGTCGGGGAAGGGAGAAATAATCCCTGAAAATTGTCCTCTGGCACCTGCATGCATGGTGTAGTGTGTGCACACTTACATTTACACGAGAGTATGATAGCTCAGATAAAAATTAAAAGCACCGTATATATGAATTACTTCTGGCTATATGAAGCCTATTAATTTTCCATTGAATCTCTTTTACTTCTCATATGAATTAAGATTTGGTGTGAATTTTGTGTGTAGTGTAGCAGAAGAGTCAATTGCATCAGGAAGTACTTGACTCTCCTGCTCGCGATTTACGTAACGCTCACCAATATGCATCGCTCACACTCATTTGCCTCAGCATCTGCAATAAAGAAAAGGGACTGCCACTTTTAATTCCTTAACAAGGGGAAGCCCATTGTTTTCATTGTATGACTTTTATGTTCTCTGTGTCTTCATGCTTTGAGTAGAACTGATGGTGTGGAGAGCCCATTGGCTCTGCATCTGTCACTTTTCTCATAGAGGACACTTAAGGGTGGAAAGACTGATTTAGTTCATGGTTTCCGTTGGATCACAGTTCCTCACAGTGGAGAAGGTGGAGTAGAACATCTGGGCCTATGGCTGTGTGTGTGTGTGCATGTGCGTGCACGTGTGCGTGTGTGTGTGCTTTATTCACATGACATTCAGGAAATGGAGGTCATAGGTTGGAACCTGTGGCGTGTGTAATCTTCAGTGCTGGGTCCCAATGTCTTACTTCCGTCCCACTTCTTAAAGGCCCCAGGCCTTCAAGAAAGTACCAAAAAATGAGGGCCAGATGCTTCAAACATGCACCTTGTGGGGCCATTTCACATCCAATCCATAACAGCTGCTTGATCAGTCCTCCTGCCGCATGTACACAGAATGCTATGTGGAAAGGCAGTTTGTTTCAGTGAGCTCTTAGAGTAAGTGGGCAGGAAGAGGTTCCTGTGTCCTCCAGTGTGCAGTAAGACTGAGCTGTGCTCTGATCCTGAAGCTGCATCTGCCAGTGGGTGGCCCAACAATGGGGGTCCCATGGTTTACTTTTAGCAGATGCTCTGTGTTGTTGAATAGTGTGGGACCATGAGTGTGAGCTGAGACAAGCCATGCAAGGGAAGGAGACAGGCATGGTCCTAAGCTGGATACGTTTAAGTGTCCTGGCTGTTTGAGTGATTCAGTTTACTTAACTATGACACGAAGATGATGGTACTTGTCTATGGAATGCCTGAGGTATGGGGAAGCCCAGATACTCAAAGCTTCAGTTCTTTCTTTCTGCCTCTTCATTTGTAGATACTACAGCCTACACACTTCGAATCGCTCTGCCTCGCTAGTGAATGGCCCCTTCCTGGTGGTGTCGGCAGGTGCTGTCTATTTAATCCCTCCATCCATTCATGGCATTGCTGTCTCCGGGTGGCTGTTGACATTGCTGCCCTTTTGCTGACTTTATTGTTTTAGCTGCTGGGGACCACACTACGTTACAGGCAACTGCTGCCTCAGAACATGTAGTTCTGTGTAACTTTTGCCGTGTCCCACCAGGTCCCTAGGGATGCACACATTAGTTCAGTCACTTGATCTGTACTGCTTGGCCTCAGTGCTTGCCCTGGAGATAGGACCAACCTGATAAACATATTCCCTAGATGCTCTACACTTGAGCCTACCCTCTGACTACAGAGCTGGAAGGTGATGTTTCCAGCTGTCTCTAGAGCCAACTCCACACTGATTCTTTCTGGTTCCAAGGAAAACGAATACTCTACTTCTTTATTCTAGTTCGGGTTGGGTGTCTGTTACTTCTCACTTAAGTATGGACTTGGCCAGGAACCTTCATCATCTTTTCCATTTCACCCCTTTCCTTTAGGCTCAGTTTCAGCAAAAGCCAGTTCTTGTTTCTTAAACCACCCTGAGGTCTTTGAATGTTTCCATCATTCAATTCTTTGTTTCAATCTGTAGCGTACTGATAATTTCAAGATTTGTGTGTAAGCCCGTGTCTCTCACTATATTGAATTTTCTGATTATAAATTGTAGAGCTCCCTAGTAACAGCACAGGGTTAGGTGCAGTATAGTCGGTGGTTATTAAATACACAGCAATGACAAAGTAACGGTTTGTGGTTTGCATCGTCCTGAACTACACGATGCGCCAAAGGTTCCTTAGTAAAAGTCTTGGGCTAGCAGTAAAATGCCTCAGTTTTCACTTTTGTCATGATATTCTTGTCCAGCTCTGGTCTTTAAATTAATAAAGATTGTTTAGAGAACACGCACCACTCAAGAAACTTGTACAGGGATGCTTATAATTCTACCACCCGTATCTTTGAAAAATTTTTGGCGTGCATTTATTTTCTCAAGGATGAAAATCTCAGAGTGGGGAACAAAGCCGGAAGTCATACTGCTCATACCAGTTCTAGAGATCAATTAGCAGATTGTGCCAGACCCCCATCTTAGGTAGTCTCCACCTCTGGTTCTTGAAGAAGGAATTTGGTAAAGTTGTAGCAAAGCTCACTTGGCAGTCTCTGATGTCCCATTTGTTGTCTCTGGGGCACGTCCAGAAATAGCCTAGCTTAAGCTTGCCATGTGGTCCATTTGCTGAGACTCCCTCAGGAGCTGAGTTCGAGTCCAACTCCTTCTAAGTTCCATGACTTCCTTCCCCTTGGGAAATCAGCAAGGATACTGCCAGTTCTGGTTGGAGCAGTCTGGGAAGTTGAGAGCATAAACAGGTGTGCTAGGAATGGAACTTACCTTATTCCATGGGAGGGGCAATCAGGGAGCCAGTGAGGAGGGCTAATTGCCTACCAAAAAATCTTAAGGGAGCGACTGTCCATAATTATACAAACGAGCTAGAAAGTCGAGGACTGGAAGATTCAAGACAGAAACAGCCATCTGTACCTGTAATAAACATTTGGCGAGCGCCGACTTCCCCATCTGTCCCCCATGAGCCTGGAGCACTAAGCTAATGGAAAGCAACAATCCGGGAGCAGCCCAGCAGTGCCCCTCTCCCTTCCCTGTCGTGCCAGCTTTCCATTCTGCCCCATAAACGCCAGTCATGTCTGGGAAGAAGGTCGCGCTTGGGAAGAAGGGACATCAAGAAAGAAGAAATCATTTGGGGTGTATACTCGCAAGGGTGTGAGGGAGTGGCATGGGCTGTTTCAATGGCCTATTTAGTTTAGAATTCAGAGAAAGGCCGTTTGTTTAATATTTCAAACAAATGGCACATCAGCCGTTTTTTCTATTTTTCCAGAGTAGCAACTTGTGGGCCTCCAAAGCTCTGTGTTTGTTTCACGGAGAGGAAGTCTCCTGTTGGCACTTCCCATTTACAAAGTGAAGTTCGTAATTTCTCATTGCAGAGTGAGTCTCTGCAGAGACACAGCTGTGGTGCCAGGGAACTATGAGGACACAACTGACAGGCATGTCACAGTTTTTCTTTTCTTTTGTTTTCTTTATTTTGTCTTCAAATTCCCCTTCACAGGAGATAATTGTCCTCCTTCATCTCCTTGTTGGGAAGTTTAGGGTGAAGCCCTTTTTTCTAATCTTGTTTTCCTGGGGATACTCTGGAGTTTCCCTCCTCCAGGTGGCTGTTTTGGGAGTTCCATTATCTTGTAGGTTGTGAAATGTGTCTGAAGATCTGTTTACTCAAGTTCTGAAGGAATCTCCTATACTCTTATAGTTTTACAGGTTTCTATTTGTTTGTTTAAAATTTATCTCCACAATTTCAATGTCTTAAGAGTTTTCTGGGAGAAAATCCCAAGAGCATTTTCTCTTTCTTTCTTTCTTTCGTTCTTCCGTTCTTCCTTTCTTCCTTTTTTAAGACAGGGTTTCTCTGTAGCTTTGGAATCTATCCTGGAACTAGCTCTTGTAGACCAGGCTGGCCTCTAACTCATAGAGATCCACCTGCCTCTGCCTTCTGAGTGTTGGGATTAAAGGTGTGTGCCACCACTGCCTGGCTTTTTTCATGTGTTTTGTCTTTCTTCTCCACCCCTACATCACCATTAGCACTTCAACATAAATTTTTATTGTATGATAAGGCCTCTCTTGGGTATATTCCCAAGAGTGGTATTGCTGGGTCCAGGGGTAGGTTGATCACGAATTTCCTGAGAAACTGAAACACTGCTTTCCAGAGTGGTTGCACAAGTTTGCATTCCCACCAGCAATGGATGAGTGTACCCCTTTCCACAACCTCTCCAGCAAAGGCTATCATTGGTGTTTTTTATTTTAGCCATTCTGACAGGTGTAAGATGGTATCTTAAAGTTGTCTTGATTTGCATTTCCCTGATTGCTAAGGAAGTTGAGCATGACCTTAAGTGTCTAAAAAATGGCATAATTTAAATAACTGTTCTGCTTTGTTTGATTAAACAATGTATGTGGTCTTGCTCAAAAGTGGCAATTTTCACAGCTTTTCTTATGGTAGAAAAACTGTTTAGACATTCTTCCCCAGTTAAGAGATATTAACTTGCAGGTGGATAACACCATGTTCTTTGGGCTCTGAAGCCTTGATATTGTCTTCAGAGACTGGAAGATCCAGGAAGTGTTGGTTCAGCCAGAATCACTGTTTTGTAGACACAGTCCCCAAGTTCTTTTCCATTTTAAGACTTCCAGTGCATTAGCAACCCAGTGAGGTAGACACTTGATTAGAAAATACGAATTATTCAATGATGCCATCACAAGCCTGCTCATCCTCATACTGACTCATTTGCAGAGTAGGATAAGATACGAACTAGTTAATGCCCTTGCTAGGTTACCTGCAAGGGGAAATCATTAAGTCATATATTTGAATTATTAGTGATGGCAAAAAGTTAATGTGATTTTTTGGCCAACACATTTGGTCACGTTTTGGTCATCACATTTTTGGGCATCATCCCTTCCTTAGCTCTTTGTGCAGTGTGGTATCCCACCTTCCCTTGGTTCTGCTTTACTTTCCCTGTTTTTTTTTTTTAATGGATGGGTGTGAGATAACAATTTAACATTTGCCCAGTTTTTGTTAAAATTGTGAACTTTTATTTGGCAGACAGTGCCATTTCTAACTGAAAGAAGCGAATCCAAGCAGTGGCTGATACTTTTGGATTGTGTTTCTAAATCACTCCATGCCACGTGACCATCAAAGCAGTTTGCTACATTGTCAGGGCAGGTGTCTTGATCCCAATTTGATATTTGTGTGAAGCAGCAGGTAGGCATCGTGCTGAAGACATGCTGACAGGACTGGGCAAGAGCCAGGATGCAGATCTGACCTTTGTTCCAGTAAACCATGTTCCCTCTACAGTGGAGATCACTGACTTCATAGAAAGCCAGAGAACTCCACTAGAGTGGAAAAGCACTTCTTTACCATGCCAGCATCGTAAGCCTTGGTCACCTGGTGTATCTTCAGAGGGTGCTATCACCATTTTTACACTGGAGTTTCAGAAGCCTGAGTTGGTGAGTTCACTAGTTATCTAAGGGGATTATCAGGAAAACGTGTCCTTCTGATGGGCAGTGTGTCCTCTTTCTGTCTGTCTAAGCAGAGCCTGGGAGAGCATGATGGGATTCAGCTTGGCAACTGAGTCTGCCCTGTGACTTTATGGTTGCCTCCTTCCTGTTGAGAGGGGCTGCCCTAGAACCCTCGTCCTTGACCACCAGATGATTTATATACTGATTCCTTTAAGGAAAATTTACTTCTCTAGATATTCGCTTAATCTGTTCGATATTGCCATTTAGTTTTGTTTTTCTTATTTTATATATATGTGTGTATTGGAGAGCATGATGTGTCTGTCTGTGTATGATAATGTGCAGTTGTGTGTGTGTGTGTGTGTGTGTGTGTGGATTTGAGTACATACAGAAGATGGAGGAGGATGGTGGGTGACCTGCTCCATGCTCTCTGCCTTTTTCCCTTGAGACAGGGTTTTTCATTGAACTTGAAGTGAGGCTGGTAGCCAGCAAGCTGGCCTTAACAGTCCTTTTGTGCTCCTATCCTCTGGAGCTACTGGCATCATTTGACCCTGCCTGTCCTTTTAGTAATATACACACTTATCCTTTATGAGATTAGCCCTCAAAGTAATGAGTTTCATTATGGCATCTTTATACATAGTTTGTTTTGGTTTTCTTTAAAAGAATTAAAAATATTTTAAAAATGATATTTATTATTATTGTTGTTGTTGTTTGAGACAGGGTTTCTCTGTAGTTTTTGGAGCTGTCTGAAAGCGTAAGTCATAAACAATGCCACACCAGTTTGGAATAATGATTAATAGGGTGGTATTTATTTAAAGGGGAAAAAACTTACAGATCACCGTCAGCCCTCTGCGCAACCAGGAAGGGAGTCTAGTTGCCGGCGGAGCAGGAAGTGAAGAGAGAGAGGAGAGGGAAGTGGCCGCTTTTTTAAAGGGAGAAAGACCACGCCCCAATGGGCTGGTATCTCAGCGGCGATAGGCTGGAGGAGTGGGAGGACCTCCCGTAACACCTGTCCTGGAACTAGCTCTTGTAGACCAGGCTGGCCTCGAACTCACAGAGATCCACCTGCCTCTGCCTCCTGAGTGCTGGGATTAAAGGCATGGGCCACCACTCTCCGGCAGATTTATGGTGAGTTGGATCACAGAGAGAACGTAAGTGCCTGCCTCCTGCCTTTATTTCTAAGGTCCTTCCTCTTTAACAGTTACTTCCATATTTCAGCTTTATTTCCGCAAAAGAAATGATTCCCAAAGGCACCAGAAATCAAGGAAAATTTCATAAAATAAATTGATGAAAAACTGAGCGGATTCCTTTTGTTATTCAAATCCACGCAGAACAGGAAGACAGAAAGGTGGTTTTAAGACTGTTTCCTTGAACAATAATCCTTTGCAAGGGTGAGAGGTCCAGTCCTTCCAGGCGCTGATGTCCAGAGTTGGAGAGTCACACACGTGATGCCCTTGAGAGTGAATGCAGGAGAAGCAGCAAGTGGTGAGGACGTCTGTGCTGCAGGGAAGCTTCTGGCTTCTAGATGGAGATTCAGTGACGTGACCCTAACTAACTCCCTGCTCTGAAAGTTCATTCTCAGTGTTATTGCTAATGTGCACAGGTCTGAAAAAGGAGTCTCTTGTGTCTAGTTACTCATTTATTTTTGTTTGAATATATATATTTTTTTTTTGGTCTGGGATGTCTTTCCATTTTCTTTAGTTGTTGGTACCCTTAGCTGTTTGCGATCAACACATACTGGCTCATACAAGTCTGATTCCAGATATCTGTAGGAATTTGTAGGTAAGTTGGAAGAGTAGGAAGGATTAGTTCTTAGGTTCTCATATCTGTTGGCAGGAAATACATTAAATGAGAGGTTATTTTTTTTTTTTGATTTTTCGAGACAGGGTTTCTCCGTAGCTTTTGGTTCCTGTCCTGGAACTAGCTCTTGTAGACCAGGCTGGCCTCGAACTCACAGAGATCCGCCTGCCTCTGCCTCCCGAGTGCTGGGATTAAAGGTGTGCGCCACCACCGCCCAGCTAAATGAGAGGTTATTATGACCAAACATTATTCAATTTAAGTACAATAACTGTAACATGTCTTGAACCATAAGCGTAGACAGAGCCTAATATTTCTCTAATAGTAAATTTCCTCTTTACGACTGCGCTTGTTTTCTGTGGAATCACTCAGTAACCTCACAGTTACTGTTTTAGAACAGGGAACTTGACTTGCACCTTCAGCATTATGGAAAGTGATTTTCCTTCCTTTCTCACGTTCTTGCCAGTATTGGTTATCACTGACCCTTCTGGGACTGATGTCCTGACAACTCTGAGGCCATCTCTCGTTGTCCTTCTAATTTTTATTTCTATGTTGGCTCCCGGTGTTGGACAGTTTAAAGTAAGTCCTACCTCTTATGTCTGTTAATCACTTGCTCATCTGTTTCAAGCCCTCTGCCCATTTTGGAAGTGGGTTCTTGGGTCTTTCAGTGAGTTGCTTCTTACATACAATGTGGATACTATCTGATATGTGGTTCACAAATACATTTTTCCATTTCGCTGGTTGTCGCTTAGGGCTGTTGGTTGCTTCTTTGGATGTGTAAAACATTTTAGTTTCATGTATTGTCATCCATCTGTTTTTGTTTTTGTTGCTTTAATTTCGGGAACTAGGAAAAAGATGCACCAACCACAGTTACACCACTAAGCTTTTGCTGATGCCTTAGCACAAATGCCTGCAGAGATGCTCTCCAGTCTTCTCGGCACAGATGAAAGGGTTCATTCAATAAATGTTAACAAGCACCACAATTTTATGAAAGATGTACTGTGTGGTACTGAATTTTTGAAAGCATTTTTTTCTCTAATAAAATCATTACAGTAGAAATTTTTCCACAGTGAAATTAGGCTTCTATATTGGGTTTATAGCTTAGGGCAACATTTCTGTAACATGCATAAAGCCTCAAAATGTCTAATTTTCCATTTTTTCCAGTGGATGAATTTTTGCTTGACACCAAGGCAATGTAATGAATCAAAGAGTTTGTGTCAGAGATAAATGAACAAATACATGTATGTGAGTGTCTATGTCTCTGTGAGTGTTTATGTCTGCCTGTCTATTTCTCCCCACTCCTCTTTCTCACTGTTGCTCTCTCTCCCATTCTCTCTCTCTGAATTTGTATGTGTGAATTTCTTATCTCAGTTGTGAAGAAAGAACATTTTGCATTTTTCACCCTGTAGTGATCCCAGAGCAGAGCTTTCTTATGTTCTGGAAGTATTTATTTTATTGTAGGTATTTTTTTCTTTCATATTCTGAGTTTTAGCTCTATGTGTTTCTGTAGAAGCCAAGGAATTTGGTTGAATTTGGGACAAGATCAGCTCATGTTTGCTCAGTATCTTACAATGTGGGTCAGCTGCACTAGCTTCTTGGACTGAAAACTACATTATAGCAGTGTGACATTCAAAATGGTACTGAGCACATGAAATGTGCATGTGTGCATCCTACCTTTGTACACACGGGTAGTGAAAAAACCTGCCTGGAGGACATTGGCAGAAATGGAAGGACAAAGAACATAAATAATTGATTCATCTACCCCATCATCAATAATTAAGTCACAGTAAGTAACTTGAAAGCAAATGTCTTTCGTAGATTTCAAGTGTGTGTGTGTGTGTGTGTGTGTGTGTATTTGAGAAAATTGTTACTTTTAGAGTACTCACTTCTTTTGGTAATAAAGGAAGGGAGACGTACATTTGGAGCCTAAAACAGTTACATCCTAATTTATTGGAGGTGTTTTCACAAAACACTCCATAATGTGCTGACTCATGTTTTTCTCCCAGGACTACACAGAACCATCAGTGACCCTTTGAAGTGTGATTGTTCTTAGCAAAAATAATTACATTCTGGAGTTTTTGTTCTAGAACATTTTGTTACAGGAAAGGGTGTATAAATGCTCTCCCAAGAAAAATTCAGCAACTGAGTGTCTAATCCAGCTAATTCCCAGGGAACACCCAGGCCCCAAGGGTAGGGAAGAAGAGTACAACTCAATTTATCTTCAAGAACTTTTGTCAACTAAACTGGGGATCAAGACCACATAGGGACACTGCGAACGGGGTGGGAGAGATTAAAGCCAAGAGTGGTTAATGAGAGCTCGTGGTCTAAAGGATTAGAACAGGCTTATCAAGACGATGGCTTGTTTATTTGCCTTGTCTCTGTTCTGAAGTGATAGATGTATTCTGGGAAGCATGCTGAAGGCCCTGCGGTACTTGAGTCCCGGCCAGTGGCCCCATTTCCAGTTAGTTAATCACTGTTCTCCAAAGAACACGAGAGTAAATGTGTCAGGGCTGCAGAGCATCAAGGTAGGTGTGTGCATTGGTTTTCCACTGATAAGCAATCCGCTGCACTTTAAGCAAAGAGGCCATTTTCCTTGTTGATTGCCCAATGTTGACCCTCTGATTTATGTGTTTGTGTGTGCTTGTTTGTCTGTATGTGTACCACAAGCACGCAGGTGCCCATGGAAGTCAGAAGAAGGCTTGCAAATCCCCCAAAGCTGGCATCACAGGGAGTTGTGAGTGGACTCATATGGATGCTGGGAGCTGAATGTGGGTCCTCTGTAAGAGCAGCAAGTGTTCTAACTGCTTGGTTATCTCTCTAGCCCCCTAAAGTTGGGTTCCTAATAGCCACGTGTAGTTGTATTAAATCATTTCAACTTTTTTTTCTCTCCCTTTCCTTTTCATTTAACCTCTTGGCTCTCCCTCTCTCCTTCTGCCCTTCCCTCCTTTCCATCCTGTTTCTGAGATAGGGGCCCAGGTAGCTCAGAACTACCTGGAACTCCTGTATTAACTTCCTGAATGCCAGGGATTAAAGGCCTGTGTCATCTGCATCATCTGTGTCTGCATGCCTGGCTTCCCATTTCTAATGACTGCTTTGCACTTAGGTCTTATTCAAGACTTTGTTTTTTCTCCTGCTCACTGGTCCCTCCCCTCCCTGATTTGTTTCCTTTACCTTTTAGTATGTAGTATGGTCAGGCCGGCCTTGGCCTCTTCTCCTGAGTAGTTGTGACTATTAAGTACTCACCTGAAGATCATTCATGCAACTCTACCACCCGTTACATGTCTTCGCTAGAGTTTGTTACCCATTTTGTGAATGGTTTCTCTATTTAAACACTATCCTGAACTGTTGTTCTCTTCTTTTGTCCATGGAGCGATCATCCTCCACTAGACCTGGATAGTTCAGAAGCATCCCATGAGGGACAACTGATCAGGCTTATTTGAAACTCTTTCTGATTATAATCAAGGAAGTTTTGGGATGTCTCTTGCTTATCAGCGTGGAAACAGAACGTCTTTGTTCAGGCTGTGCTAAGCACACGTACGTTCCTTGCTTATTACCCTAAACAAACACCCCCCTGGGGCCCATATGGGTTTTAAGTTGTAGAAGTAAAATTATGGAGCAGATGGCAGGCTGGGGTGAGCATTGTCCGTGGCTTGTGTTGTACTTCCCTGACAACCTGAGTTGTTTCCTACGACCCATATTAAAAAAAAAAAGAAAAGAAAAGAAAAGCAGCTGCTGTGGTATTCATTTGTAATGTCAGCACCCCTACAGGACAGGACAGACCCAGCCTCAACAGGTTAAAGAGTGAGAAGTCACTCCCCCAAATGGTCCTGTATCCTCTACACACATCCGGCAGCATTCACGTGCCTACTTACTCTCCCATGCATTCGAGTGTGCACTCGTGCACACACACAGAGCAGATGACAATTGAACAGAAAGAAGGAAGGACACACATGTACACTTTGTTGATTCCTCACCTGCATGACACTCTAAAACTGAAGCTTAAAGATATCCAGTCATGATGTTGGCCAAAGGCTTGAGCGCCATGTACCATAGTTTACCTCAGGTTTTTATTTTCTCGTTCTTATTTTGGGCTCTTCCCACTGCCCTTGAAGGAGGCCGTGTTGTTAGATGGCTCACGATGACTGGTGGCAGTCCTCATTCATAGGAGCATCTCCAGAACCCCATGTCTTTGGCTAGCAGGCTCTTTTTGCTTTCTTATTTCCGCTGCCATGTGCACTGTCAGTCCTCTCCCGTTCTAGCGTGCTCATCTTCTGGCCTTTTCGCTGCACACTGAAGGATTTACCAGACCCAGGCTTTTTATAGCAGAGGCTCACCTGTTGTCTCTGTGCCAAAATGTGTTATTCAGTAGTCTTCAAATTCTTTCCTAATCTCATTTGCACATAAAATGTTCTCGTGTTTGCCAAGTAAAACTCTACTCTTCGCCATCCAGCCCAAGTACCTCGTCATACATGACCTTTCTGATTCTTCTAGAAACTGTAATCTGTGGCCTCTGCCTGCATGGCCTTTCTGGTCCTTCTAGAAGCTATGATCTGTGCTAGGGGCACAGTGTTCTTCAGTACTTATCATATTTGACACTTACTGTGGTTATTTGTGTCTGTCTTATCACCCCTGAGGAGAGACATTCTATCATATAATTTATTTTTATGTTTCCAGAGCTTGGAGCGTGACGCCAGGCATACACTGAGCACTCAGTGAAGACGTCTGTGTTGATTGAAATGTGTGATGGTAACGGTGTGGTTATGAATGCAGTGCTGTCGGTGCGACCACAGTAAAGTGTAGCATGCACTTCAGCCCCAGGCTTTGGAAGACTAAATTTCTGGGCTCCTTGGTGTTCCTGCATATTCTCACTTCATTTTTTTTTTTGGTTGTGATTTAAGAAATACACTGTTAGACTATCCAGAAGGACTTTTCTCCCTCATTTATTATTTCAATAATGTTTTCCATGCAATTTGAAGATAGCTTAATCAGAACCTAGTTATTTATTTTAAATTTTGTGTTTCCTGGCTGCTGCTTATAGAATACTACCATTGAAAAGGTGGATTCTCTGCACTTTTAGCACGTGTATCTTTGCACAGACATCAGGGAATGTGTGAGAATATTGCACAACGCTTCAGCAGTGCTTTGATTTTCCTTTCAGCCCCGGAGTGGGAAGAGGGCAGAGCTATAAAGAGGCCAAATAGTTGCCTAACAGCTCCTTTCAGATTGCAACACAGTTTTACCAGCAGCACCAACACTGGCCAAATTTTCTCAAGCAGCTATTTGAGAAATCACGGAAAAAGGAGTGTATAGTAAAGAGTCATATTTATATAGTGCTTTGAATTATATGATCTCTACTTGAGAGTGAGAGGAGATGGGTTGGGAGTATGATAGATGATAGATAGATAGATAGATAGATAGATAGATAGATAAGTAGGTAGGTAGGAATTAGGTACCAGAGACAAAGGTACATCAGTGACCCTAGGCTTTCTGCCATCCTGCTTGTGGCCTGATCACTTTAGGCAATGGGCAGAGTGAGAATTGATTCTGTAATAGGAGCAGAGTGTAAGTGTATTTTGGGCCCTGGTCGAGTTGAAGGTAAGCAGGGAGCCGACAGTGAATGAATGAAGTAATTCAAATACAGCACTTGGGATGTGAAAGCAATCTGGCTGTGGTTTCTATCATTGTTGCTCACTGGTGTTGATTGGACATTTGGCTGTCTAGACAGGCAGCCTCTTTGACTCATGCTTCGTGTGCTGGTTTCAAATCCTTCCCCTTTCCAGCATGGGGAATGACTGTCCATCCACTGGGATTCTCGGATTTAAACAGGTCATTTCATAATGTTGATTATAAGTTTTCCTTGTAGGACCCAGAGTAGAAGTTTGTGGATTGAATGAACATTGAAACTATATCTCCTGTTTAAGAATTGTGCTATTCGTCAGTATAACGGCTGTTTTCTTTGCATCACAAGTTGGGAAGTAGGTTTGTTAATAGGTCGGGAATTAATCCTAAAGCCTGTATTATTTGCTGAACTTATATGGCTTGAATCACCAACCTTTTTTTTTCTGATAATGACATGAGAAGACCTAATGACTTATAAAAATTGAGGATGGATTACTATGTGGTTTGAGAGGAAATAGCCCACAAAAGGGAGTGGCACTGTTAGGCTTGTGTTGAGTAGGTGAGACCATGTTGGAGGAAGTGTGTCACTGTGGGGGTGGGCTTTGAGGTCTCCTATGCTTAAATGACTCTCAGTGTCACAGTCCACATCCTATTGCCTGCATATCAAGATGTAGTCAGCACCATGTCTGCATGCCGCCATGCTCCACGCCATGGTAATGAACTGATTCTCTGAAAATGTAAGCCACCCCAGTTAAGTGTGTTTCTTTTATAAGAAGTCATGGTGTCTCTTCTCAGCAATAGGAACCCTAACCAAGACAATTACTAAAGTCAGTGTTAAAAATGGAGTCAGTGTTGTTACAGCTCTCAAAGACCTAAAAGGCTAAGTGTCTCTTGGTTGCTCGGCGTGGTCTCTGGGGTTATCACTACAACCTCATACAACTTTAATATTGGTCTTTAAAACACCCAACAGGTTCCTAAATCTGAGGAAAGTCCCTTCCTTTAAATATTTGTGGGTGTGACAATAACCCCACAGACCCACAGGACAGACATACTGAGAACTGGGTTTTGTTAAGACCTCTTGTGTAATATTATGTGGTATCTAGTTCCATTTTATTATCTTGTATCAAAAATGGAAAGAATGGTGTGTATCTCTCTCCTGCGTGCCCTGGGATTCAAACTATTCGCACACTTCCCTCACACTCATTCTGAGTCCCAGAAGCAAAGACTCCTGCATTGGTTTGGGATACGTGGCACAGTGACACTTAGGCTCTTTATGGCTGTCTTCATAAAGCCAGTGCCACTTAGATTTGTGTGTATGTGAGGGTTTGAGATTCAAAATTGGTTGAAATATTTCATATCTATCCTTAGAATACAGTTTATGAATATTCCCTGTAGGTCATCGGCAGAAGTAATTTTCACCTTAAATTTCCATGTATTATCTCCAAAGCAAAATAACACACATGTTCTTGTTAACTAAATATAGGTCTTCTCACCACACAAAGGCACTAATTTGATGTAAGACACCATGACCACCAATCTAGCCATGTGTGTGGTTTATTTATAATCTGACCTCTTGTCATCATTGGCATCTATTTTATTTGGGGAATAATTCATTGGGGTCAGCTGAGGAGAAGAAGACAGAAAAAGAAAGCCATTCTAACCTTGTATACTGCTGAGAACTGTCTTACTCGAGATCACCCATGCCTTGTGGCTGTGGTTCAGGCAGACGACAGTGGAGGGTGGAGGCATGGGCACTTGTGGTACAAGAGTAGACATTTGTTCTAGGTGAGACACGAGAAGAATGCATCAAGTATTATCAACTGTAGATATAATTTGTTGAACAGCTATTCAAAGCACATATTTTGCCTAGGATAGCACCTGCACACCTTGGTGGACTTATCTTGTAACAGAACACCGAGAAAGCTGCTATTTCCTCTGTATAAATCAGGCGACAAAGGTTTCAAGGTCTGTAAAAATTAGGATGAGAAATTCATTTGGTGAACAAATGTAAAAATTCAGATTCTGGGAAATTGTTTAACTGCTTTAATCAGGTTGGGTTAGAACAATCAAAAGAATTTAAAAAATTAGTGTGTGTGTGTGTGTGTGTGTGTGGCTGTCTATTTGCTTGCTTGCATGTCTGTATGTGTGTGTGCATGAGCATGCACTACAGGATACTTAGGGAGATCAGAGGACAGCTTATGGAAGTCAGTTTTCTCTTTCCACCATGTGGGTCACAGGGATTGCAGTTGGGTTCATTAGGCTTGATGTGTGTCACCTGCTGAGATATCTCACTGGCCCACTAAAATGTTATTTAATGTGTGTGAGCATTTTACCTGTCTGTATGGCTGCACCACAGGTATGTGTGGTGCCTATAGAGGTCAAAAGAAGGCAATGGACTCCCTGGAACTGGAGTTACAGATGACTGTGATCTGCCATGTGAGTGCTGGGAACTGAACCCAAGTCCTTGAACAAGTGCTCATAACCTCTGAGCCATCTCTCCAATCATGGCCCCACCTTTCTTGAGGGGAAATTTTTTTAAGATTTATTTATTTATTTATGTATTTATTTATTTATTGTGTATATAACATTCAGCTTCCATGTATGCCCACACACTAGAAGAGGGCGCCAAAATCTCATTACAGATGGTTGTGAGCCACCATGTGGTTGCTGGGAATTGAACTCATGACCTTCGGAAGAGCAGCCAGTACTCTTAACCACCGAGCCATCTCTCCAGCCCCCTTAAGGGGAAATTTTATAGCTACTTAGAATGGAGTTTGCCAAATTTACTGACATTATATAAGTGTTGAAATCTGGAATTTCAGAGAACATTTATATTCTTTGATGACAGTAGAATAATTCTTTGCTGGTGTTGGGTGTTTTTATTTGTGAGCACTGTACTTAAGATTTTGATTTGTTTGATTGGGAAATTTTCCTTAAGGTTATTTTGAATTAAATTATGGAATAAACTAGATTTACTCATAAAACATCAACAAAACGTAATACTATAAATTATCTATGATGGTTTTTTAAGCAGGACAAGGAACCACAAATGAATTCCTGTGAATAAGCCCACAGTGGAAGGAATTAACTGTTGCCTGAAAACAGCGCTGAAGTAGAGCAACAAAAACTGTGACAGCAACCCCTATTTTCCTACTAGTAAATTGAGGTCTGAGTTCGCTGGGAATACAAGAGAATATACTATTTAAAATAGGTAAATTTATTGTGGAAAAATTCAAAGTTAAATTGAGGAAAAAAGGAAAAAATTTGCCTGTAACCAGCCATTATTGGACTATGAACAATGTAAACTAGAATTTGTGTAATATAAGACCAACATGCTATAATCAATTGTCTTCGCATATATTAGCAATAAATAAGTAAGTCTGACAATATGGAAAATTCTATTTATACTAAAATATTTCAAGAAATTTAACAAGGGGAGTGTAAAATTTTTGCATAAAAATGTAGAGATCATTGAAAACATTAAAGAAGACCCAAGTAAATGGAAAGGTGGAACATGTTCATGGATGGGAAGCAATGTGTCGATGAAGTAGCATTTGTAAGTTGATCAACAGATCCAAGGCAATTAATCCCTATATTATTCCCAGCCAGCTTTCTTACAGAGATGTACAAGTTATATGGAAAGAGGAAATCAATAATACTCTAAGTCATCTGACACCCTGGAGAGAGAGCTCCTACTTTTTTTCAAAATCTGCTACACAGTTACAATAAATGAGATAATGCGAAAGTTAGATCAGGATAGACAGACAGTGGAACTCCATCACGTTTAGCATCAGTTGGTTTTCAGCAAGTGTCAAGACAATTCCTCAGAAGAACCATCTGTTCAGTAAGACATGCCAAGATAGCTGGATCCCTGTTCTGAGATTTCCCACTTGTCCCCCTTTTCTTTGATCTGGTCCTTTGTCCTTTTCCTTCTGTGCTCTGTGCCCTGCTCAAGTCTGAGTCGATGCCTGATAGTCTCTTGATTCTGTGAGTTCTTGTATTAGTTGACCTCCCTGTACTGTGCTGCAGGTCTTTTTGCCAGGGCCTGGAGAGGGTAGACTTTTCAGCTTCAGTTTCTTTGCTCATATTGCCCAGCCAGTTCTCATTGTGAGTTCTGTTGGCTGGTGTGGGATTGTCTGGTTTCTGGACCTGTCAGACAGCTGTTAATTTTCATTGACTTCTTTTTTTTTTCAATGATGTTGAGACTGTGCATGTCAGGTATATGTGTTGTACAATTTGTTTTTAGATTCCAGAGAAATTTTTTTAAACCTAATTTTGTTGTGGCTATTGTTTGTGGGTTTTTATTTTGGTTACAGTTGTTTGTTTTCTCGTGTAGGTTTGGGGAGACCCAGGATTTAGGTTTCCATCCGTGCTTCCATTCTTTGGACAACTGGAGATGAGGTTTAGAAGGAGCTGATGGTAGCAAACACTAGCACAACGTCATTGAGAAAAACTGTATATTTTACTTCTCTTTTGAAATCCATCACCTGGCTCAGGTCTTGGGATTAGCAAGCACCCAAGTATGCCAGCTAAATCTGCCAGGAGATGAGTGGCTGCAGGGATGAGGTATGCTTGAACTCAGAGATTGCTACGTGGCCACCATAGAGATGGTTTTGTTTTCTTGTGCAGATCCGAAACACCCCTGGAATCTTCATCTGTAACTCACCATTCTGCTTTCTACTCCTAGGTGTCTCAAGAACTTCTGGCAATGACATGCAGCCACCATGTTGGGGTTCTGAGTTGTCCATTGCGCATGTACCAGACTGAACGTATTATGTCCTTATTTGACCTTATTTGCTGAGCCTGTGTTCCAAATACCTGAAGCTTCACAATTTCCTTTTAATTTCCTGCCGTAAACCGTGCTTGTGGGTAAATAAATCTTCTGCAGTCTCTAGTCATGCCAGACTTTCTGGTCTAGTGGGGGAGAGGAAGGGAAACCGCCTGGGTGTTGCCGAACTCTTTTTGTCTCACCGCTTTTGTTTATTTTACCCTCATGTAACCCATGAATGTTAGTAAATAGCGCTACAGACCTGTCACAAGATACACTTCCCAAAGCTCTGTACTCGAGAACCACTTCCCCTTTGCCCTGGGCCAGCCAATGAGCGTGCTAAATCCATTTTGTTCCTCATCTTCTTATCAAATCTCCCGCAGTTTCATTTCCTTTGTTCTCTGGGTTTCACCTTATTTTCTTGGAGAAAATTTTCTGGAGGTGCTGATGAGGGATGAAGGCGTGACATGGGCGGTCTGTCCAGAGGATTGCTGCTGCTGTGACAAAATCCAGGAATACTTCAGTTTCAAGTGAAGTTGAGTGGGAAACTCCATAGCCTTGCTACCTTTCAAATCCAAGAGATGCCCAGTGTTCTTGGCCCTGAGTCACGGGAGCAATTCATGAGTTTACAATGGAACTGTGCTTGGGGTTCTGAATGTGTGTGCAAACGTTCACAGTACTTTTCTACCTAGGAAACTTGGATATATTGCTTAGCAGATTCCCTTGAGGTAGAGGTGGTTGCAGTCAGCGTGTTTAAACAAGATACACGAATCCCTCACAGTTGGAGGTATTAGACACTGCAGCTGTTCAAAGGGCCTGAGTAACCTTGCTACTGCTTGTCCTGAACTTCTTCCTTAAATAATGTGGCGGCGGGAAGGAGATGTGTGAAGAATGTAGCTGGTTACAGTTCACTTCAGTTGCAGAGGAAAACACACACACACACACACACACACACACACACGGCACAGACTTGAAAAAGGTGAAAGAAAAATGAGACTCTTATTTAGCCTGTCATGCTTGAGACACTAAAATGTCTTCTGTTTTGGTATAATCATGAGAATGGTGGCGTACAAACATACACACATGTACGTATACCATAGCTAATTCAGTTTTAAATTAATGAACTTCCGGCATAAATCTTCAGAATATATTTATGACTTTTTACAAATAAAAGATGATGCTGGTAAAATATGTCCAATATTAAATATAAAAAAGGAAACAACTCCACATGCTATTTCCTTTCTAATACGTGCTCTTCCTAGGGATTATATACCCATATATTATAATATATAGATTATACATTTTTTTTGTGAAAATGTGATCACTGTTTCTACCACAATGAACTGAAAACATTCTTAAAATCTAATTGTTTTGTTTCCAGATTGATGGGATTTAGTAAGTGTCCTTAAGTACATTAGACAAAGGATGGCCTATGTATGAGAAAGATGTCAGGTGTATCATAGCCATGCCACTGTGGCTGCCTTTCTCAACCCTTAGCCTCAATGGTATGCTGGTACCTAGAAGTCACTCTGCAGCTGTCAAACCAATGGCACAGATGCTGGAGACATGAGAAGGACTGGCAGCTGATGGACAAGTGTGACCATCCCATGCCTGAGCATGGCTGGAAAGACAGCAGGCAGACAGATGTCTATTATCGAAATATTTAGGGAGTGATTTATACAAATCTAGAGAAGAAAATAATTATCTTATTATCCTCCATCACTTATCATGATTCCAGCTAATACTTTTTATACTTCTCTTTTGATGCCTTCTATTAATGTCTGATCAAAGATGGCATATTACCTGCATAGCCTTCCTCCCCAAACTACCATGCCATTCGAATTGTATGAGAAGTGAATACCCCAGTTAAGGAATGTTCCACAGAATGCCTGGTGAGTAATTCTTAGACCTTCCATGGTCAGAGATAAGGGAAGTGTGAGACAGTCTCCTAGCAGAGGGATCTTAAAGAGACATGGCAACAAGTATGCTGTATCCTGGATGGAATATTTAGGAAAAACATAAGGTAGCTATATAAAAACATGTGCTTTAGTTAATAATAATATGTCAATATGAGTTAATTGTGCCACACAAAAGGAGGGTGTTAAAATAAGGGGAAAAAAGCTAGATTTTTAAGGAAACGTTTTATACTATCATCCAATCTTTTCTGGAAATCTAACACTATTTTTAAAATGAAACAAAGTAGCTTCATAAGTTGTAATGCTACCACAAAAGGAGGGTGTTAAAATAGGGGAAAAAAAGCTAGATTTTTAAGGAAACGTTTTATACTATCATCCAATCTTTTCTGGAAATCTAACACTATTTTTAAAATGAAACAAAGTGGCTTCATAAGTTGTAATGCTACCACAAAAGGAGGGTGTTAAAATAGGGGGAAAAAAGCTAGATTTTTAAGGAAACGTTTTATACTATCATCCAATCTTTTCTGGAAATCTAACACTATTTTTAAAATGAAACAAAGTGGCTTCATAAGTTGTAATGCTACTGCATGTGGTTCTCTATTTTGACTAATATTACTATGATTTTCCTTTATACAGGAAAACCCTAAAACATTTAAAATTGATTTATTGGAACAATATGAGTGAAACCTATAACAGAACCATTTTGTTTAGGAGTAACGATGCACTTGAAGCTGGAGAGATGGTTCAGCAGTTAAGAGAGCCTGTTGTTCTTCTGGGCACCCACGTTAGCTGCTTTACAGTCACTTGTAACTCCAGCTCCAGGGAGATCCACTGAATTCTGGGTTGCATGCATGCATGCATGCATGCGCTAACACACACACACACACACACACACACACACACACACACACACAGAAAGAGAGAGAGAGAAAATAGGGGAATTAACAAAAAACAAACCTCTTTTTCCCTCAAAATGTTTTATTTTTTAAAAAATAATTTTAATGTTTATTGCAAATAGGTTTTTTATACATTATATCCTGTGGCATAAATTCCAAATGATTTTTAATAATAAAACCCTGAGTCACATATGGGTATAAATGCCAAAAGATCAGAGAAGCAGAGCAGGCTGAATGGGACATCTGTCTCTATGAAACCTCAGACTGAATGCCCTGTGTTCTTGTCTTCTCCCACTTTATATTTCTCTCTCCACCCAGACATATGACTTCCTGTCTCCACCTTCTAGTGCTGAGGTTAAAGGTGTGAGCCACCACTGCCAAGCTGGTTCTGTTTTAAGACTATTTCAATCTCATGTAGCCCAGAGTGAACTCCCAGAGATGAGTCTGCCTCTGTCTTCCGAGTGCTGGGATTAAAGTTGTACTCCACCATTGCCTGGCCTGTGGCTAACTAGTGTGCCTAGCTTTGCACTCTGATCTTCAGGCAAGCTTTAGTTGTTAAAGCACAAACAAAATATCACCACACTGTCCTGATCGTGATTTCCTTCCTCTAACTTCTCCCGGATCCTCCGACCTCCCCACCCATCCAAATTCACAGCCTTTCTTTCTCTCTCTCTCATTCAAAACCAAGCAACTAAAGACAAACAAACCAACCAGAACACAACAAAATGAACAAAGAAATAAAGAGCTAAAAGAAAGTCCAAGAAACATACAGAGACACACACACTCAAACACGGAGAAATCCCATAAAAACCCAAGATTGGAAATAATAAAATATATTAGTTGTTTGTAAGCTTTTCCATTAGTGGCTTTGAAAACAGAATGATAGTTATGTTAATCTTTCCTCCCCTAGCCCAAAACATTTTTCTTAAAAATTGGATGAGCAGATAGCTCTAAAAACACAGTAGGGGGCCTGTAGAGAAGAGCAAGCTAGTGCAGATTTCAGAAAGCTGACAGAAAGGACTTCAGTGTTCTCATCATAAATAAATGATGATGTTTACCGACGTTTAAGTATGTGCAAGTCTCTTAAAGATCACATAGCACCCCATTGTATGTAAAATTTTATGCTTTTTGTAACCATTAAAAGACAAATATAACTAGAGAAGGAAGTTTAGTTAAAAAATGAAATGAATGATCTTGTGAAATTTAAAACCTGGTAGAAGATGAGGAATTTATAAATTCCTTGGCCCTGAGTGCACGTGTACCTGGTCAGGAATGGGATCCATCACTCTCCGTGGGGGAGAGGCCGTCCTGTCTCCTGGCTTGGTTTATTTTGGAACAGGTCCTGAGAGACGGTCCTCAGGCAGAGGGCTGTGTGTTCTTTCCCCATGACTGCAGATGCCAGATGTGCTGTGATCTTGAACTGTGGGGTTCATTAACCAGGACCTGATGTCTGTCAGGCTTCTCAGCTTCCTGCGTGACAGGGGAGAGGATATTCTCACATCTGGGGTGTGTGTGTGTGTGTGTGTGTGTGTGCGCACACTTGTCTCTCCTGGTGCCGAGAAAGTATATAATTTTAGATGTAACACATCTCCTTTACTTTATATTCCTTTCTTTCACCTTTATTATTTTTTTTTAAATTTATTTATTTATTAAGGATTTCTGCCTCCTCCCCGCCACCGCCTCCCATTTCCCTTCCCCTCCCCCCATCAAGTCCCTCTCCCTCATCAGCTTGAAGAGCAATCAGGGTTCCCTGACCTGTGGGAAGTCCAAGGACCGCCCACCTCCATCCAGGTTTAGTAAGGTGAGCATCCAAACTGCCTAGGCTCCCCCAAAGCCAGTACGTGCAGTAGGATCAAAAACCCATTGCCAATGTTCTTGAGTTCTCAGTAGTCCTCATCTGTATTTCTTTCACCTTTAAAAATTTTTTGGTGTAATATTTTAAGTTTATTTGTTGAGGATTTCATACATGTACACAAAGTTTTCAATTATATTCATTACCCATTTTCTTCCTCCAACACCTCTCAGATCTCTGCCCCCTTCTATCTTCATGTCTTATTTCGTTTTGTTTTTTGTGAAGTTCAGTTTGTCCAATTAGCACTACCCACATTGCATTAGTGTAAGGCCATCTGCTGGAAAATGATGAGCCTACCAAGAATAACCCCCATCAAGAGAACCGACTCTTCCTCCTCCAGCTGCCATCAACATCAACCACTCCTCACCTTGAGGTGGGGGATGATGAGTCCCTCCTTCAGCCATTTTGGAATGCCGCCTGGCTTGCTTTCCTCCAGGCAACCATGGCTCCTGTGAGTCCATGAGCTCCTGCACCCTCTCATGTCCAGAAGACTCCATGTTGTCCCAGAAATTTTAGATCTTTGCTTCTTATATATATTTTAAAGAAGTTGCTATAACATAGTTGGTCTCCTTGTGGATTTTTCCAACATTCTTAATGTCCTGGCAAGTGTTTTGTCAGTTTGACACATGCCAAAGTCACTTGGGAATATGCAAATTCAATGAGAAAATGCCTTCACCAGATTGGCCTGTGGTGCAAGCTTTTGACATTGGAGGGGCTCAGCCCACTGGGCTGCTGGTCCTGAGTTGTGTAAGAAAGCAGGCTGAGTAAGCAATGGGGAACAAGCCCTTAAGCAGCCTTCTTACATGACCTGTGTTTCAGTTCCTGCCTTTATGTTTTTGCCCTGAGTTCCTGCTCTTGTTTCCTTCCATGGTAGACTGTGATGTGGAAGTGGAAGCCAAATAAACCCTTTCTTCCCAACTTGCTTTTGATCATGGTCTTTTTTTTTTTTCATAGCCATAGAAACTCTCACTCAAACACTTAGTGCTAGTTAGGTATCCCAACTCCTACATTCTCCTCTTTGGTAGCTTGAATTAAAATACACACAAAAGTGCATGTATCTATAAAGTGTGAAAGAATGCAAGGAAGTTAAAATGCTTTTAAAAGTAAAATTGTATGTTCCAAATAAAATGTGTTGAGTGAGACAGGCAGAACACTGTTTAGATGAGAAGTGGGATCAGAATGCTCAAATTTATTTGTTCTTCATATTTATTTATTTATTCCTTGAAATTTCATAATTGTATTTTGGGTCATTTTCACCTCCCTCTCCTCTCTCAATTTTCCGAGAACCCCTCCCTGTTTCCTACTCCCTCCCAACTTCATGCCCTATTCTTATCTATTTGTTTTTTAAATCACCCATTGAGTCTGATTTATGCTGACCATATACTTATGGGTATGACACTACCCACTGAAGTGTGATTGACCTACTAGGGCTCTACCCTTAAGGAAAACTGACTTCCCCTCCCTGCGGTAGAAGCCATCATTTGTCTGTTAGCCTCAGTTAGGGGCTAGGACTCATGAGCCCCTGCCCCATTGAGAATGTTGACTAGGTTGATCTTAGTCTGGGTTCTTGGAGGTGACCACATCTGCTGTGGGTTTACAAGTGCAGTGGTCCTGCCGTGCCCAGGAGATGC
Organism: Microtus oregoni; assembly: GCF_018167655.1. NCBI lineage: Eukaryota > Metazoa > Chordata > Mammalia > Rodentia > Cricetidae > Microtus > Microtus oregoni. The sequence goes on along the minus strand of NW_024543060.1, from coordinate 35,214,825 downwards.
TCTTTCACTCTGGTTCTTTCTACTTCTAGCTCTTCATTCTTCTTGTTCTCTGATGACCCCTGAGCCTTGGCGTGTGTGCACATGTGTGTGTGTGTTTGTATCTCTGTGTGCGTGTGTCTATGTGTTTGTGTGTGCATGCGTGTGTACATGTGCGTGTGCACACATGTATGTGCATGTGTGTGTGCATGTGTGTGTTTGCGCGTGTGTGTACACACACGTGTGTGTCTGTATATATGTGTGTTTGTGTGCGTGTGTGTATGCGTGTGTGTTTGTGCGTGTGTGTACACACACGTGTGTGTCTGTCTGCATGTGTGTTTGTGCATGTGTGTACACACACGTGTGTATCTGTGTGCATGCGTGTTTGTGTTTGTGTGTGCATGTGCGTGTGTGTGGGGGTAGGACAGGTGTCCCATTTGTGGCCAGGTCACCTTTGTTTTATCTTTTTCTCTGAAGCTGTTACCTGAGAATGGAAGTATTTATTATACTATTAAAATGTATTTTATCTTATCAGTTCTTTATTGGAAGTGTAATAAACAGGATACTTGTGATTATGACTTTGGAATTATTCTAAAAGGCTCAGGACAGGAGCGGCTGAAGGCCTATTTCTAACTGAGGGTGTAAGTCGGCTTGCAGTCTGTCACGAGCTCTAAATCACTGAGACCTCTTGTTGTAGATGAATGGCTATTGTAGATGTCATCTTGACCTGTAGTGCATTCTCTTTGTATGTGAAATGTATTTTAAGGTGAATGCCAGTAAAATAATTTCACCCTCTTTCTTTCCACCATGTAAGTCAGAATGAGTAGAAAAGAGGTGCTGTTTTTGTCTTTGATCTTGGGGCACCCTTGGGACAGGATTACTCCAAAGTGGGCAGAACTTGGGCAAATAACCTTAGATTAGACAGAGGAAGTAGCTCACAATCCCAGTGTTCGAGATGTTTGCGAGAAGAATGTTTATTTGCAGTATCCTTTTGAACACTGTGTTTATGACTTGAGACCTTAATTCAGCCTCCTTGCATTTGGCAAATGTTATAATCTCCAGGACTTCAGAAGAGTCTTTGTGGAGTCCACTGTTGTTCCCCAATAATTTTTAGTTCTATAGATACATAAAACACTAGTTGAATATGTTCTTTTATTCTCTAGTAGCTGAAATCACAACCCAAAGCCTCAGTCCAGAAATGTCTTCATTTTATGGAATGTGAGCCTGCTGCTGTCTGAAAATCTGCATTTTTAGATAATCATTGCTAAAAAGAGATTTATTGTCAAGAGAGAATTGCACTTTGGAGGGAAGAATAGAATATTGCATTTTGTGTCTACGTCTTAGTAGGAAAGAATTAATTGTGCAGTTTTAAGTGAAGGTAAATTAATGTTTTTTGTTGTATTTTAATTTGCTTTCAGCTATTAAGAACAAAACAACAAAAAAGAATACAGCCCCAAACAAAACAACAACAACCAAACAACAAAACTGTGCCTGATACCAAGATCATTTAGTTTTAGGGCTGAGAGAACCGTTCAAATCGTCCTTCGGGAGTGGGGAGGGGTGCGGGGTGGAGGGGGAGCCTCTGGCTTCAAACAGCCTGTGCAGACTCACGACTGCAGCTGTCATTTCCCTTCTCGATTGCAGGAGCAGGTCTTGGTGGCAGGGAAGCTAGGAACTATAGAAAATACTGTGACTTTTGAGAAAGAAGGGGGAGCTTCAGGACAGATAAGAGAGCTGATCCTTCAGATGAGCTCTCAAGTACACTGAGGGTCCAGCCAAGCCATGCAGAAGATGGTCTTTGTTTCTGACTTACTTCTTCCGGTGATTTTGAGAATGGCAGTCATACTGAAGGCGGACAGGGGAGCACCTAGGTACAGATTTTTGTTAGTAAGTACTTGGTTACAGTGAGTTATGCCAGCTCTCAGGTTTAATTTTGGCAGTGTGCATACACGTAGAGTCTAGAAACCATCTCTTAGTTTTTCCTGTTAGACCTCAGGTTGTTTTCTTTTTTGGTTCATTGCTCCTGGAAAACAGTCATGAAACTGGAGAAGTGGAAGTTCTATGAAGCAGGCTGGAGAGAGACAGAGGGGAAAAGAGAGAGAGGAAGAGAGAGACAGAGAGGAAGAGAGAGAGACAGAGAGAGACACACACACAGAGACAGAGACAGAGAGGAAAAGAGAGAGAGGAAGAGAGATAGAGAGGAAGAGAGAGAGATAGAGAGAGAGACACAGAGAGAGATAGAGAGACACAGAGAGAGATAGAGAGAGAGACAGACAGACACACACACACACACTCAGAGAGAGAGAGAGAGAGAGAGAGAGAGAGAGATACTGACTCTTTAGTTCTGGATGTCCTGGAGCTCTCTGAAGACCAGAAGACCAGGCTATCCTTGAACTCACAAAGACCTGTCTGCCTCCTGAGTGCTGGGATTAAAGGCTTGTGCCACCATACCCAGCTCAATGTTAGTTTTCAAGGGTGTGTATAACCATAGCCTAACCCACCAACAATCGCTAAGCAGCCAGTGGCAGTTCTTTATTTGTCCATCGTTCTGTAGTCTGTGTGGTTCCTCTCCACTGGACTTCACGCCGCATCTAGTGCAGCTGGGATTTTTCAGGGTGGTAGCTGTTTTTTTCTGATTCTCCTTTGAGATGGCTGTGTCAGGAAGGAACTGGCTGGATCTCTTACTTTGACCTGTCTCTAGGACTGGCTTGAGCTGCTTTCCAAGATGCTGGTCTCATTGTAGTTTCTTATTTTTACTTTTTCATGCCTTTTCCTAGAGTTTAAAAGCCAAAACTGAAAGCTTTCTCAGAACGGGATTGGGACAGTCTCTAAATGCTTTTTGGTTAAAGTTGTCCCAGGATCAGAACGGACTCATGATACTAGGCAGCAGCTTCCATCACAGAATCTGTGGGCTCGTATTTAACCCACCACAGCCTGCCTTCTGGCCATGAATATTCACATTCCTTTACAGGCAAAATATACTCACTCTGCATGTGCCTGGCAGTCTTCTCCCATTACTGCAAGAGGCTCAGACACAAATATCAGAAATCTACCCATTAAGTCATATTAGGTGCAAAGAAGGTAGGCTGGCTGTGGCTCCTCACACACACAAACCTGAGATGTGAATGGACAAGCAATGCATTCTCTCATCCCCTTACATAGGGACCAGGTCGGCAGGCTAGACTCCCTGTTCAAAATGATCTGCAGGAGTGGTTTATGGAGTCACGTGACAAGAAAGGGTCCACAGCAAGTGTAAAAGTCAGCTGACTCCTGCTTTTAGGCAGACAGGAGAATATCCTTTTGTAGGATCCAGTTTTCATTGGGGTTGGTTTTCTGGGCTTCTTGGCTCTATCTTCCATATCGCCCCTTATTCCCAATAAGAAAACCGGGTACTGGTATTTGATCTTTTCATTCTGCCGCCAGCCAACAGAGGATCTGGGACTGGGGGGTTCAGAGCCCTCTTCTTGTCTCATTTTATTTTAGTCAAAGTGTGTACAGCTCCGGACATTCTCATGAGCTTCTCATAAATTCAGTTAAAATCTGTTTGACAGAAGTCACGTTGGAAATAACATTGACTTAGATGGCTTCTTATTTCAGACTCACCCCCCCACCCCCCGGGCTTTTTCTCTTTTCTCTGGTAGAGCTTTATTTTAGTCTTTGTCTATAACAGCGTTTAATTGCACTGAGGGAGACTGCAGTTGGAAAGCGGGTTTTCTTGTGAACGCATGGAGTCCTGACTGGTGATGTTTTCTCTCGTTCATCTGAAAACCCAGCGGTTCCTCCTTAGCTCATCTTGCATCTCCTAATTTCCTCAGAAGTTCTTAGAAGGTGACAGTGGCTCTTTGAGCTTTCTGCCTACAAGGCTTAACTCAGTCTTCAAGTTTGTGAGACACCTTCGTCATGTGCTCAGGGGCACTGTCTTGCCCAAGACTATGTACCTTGCTCCCTAGGGCTCTGGAGCAGTTTCCCAGCCCTTTGGGCTCTCTCTTCTCCAGGCCACACCCACCTCCATACAGTGACCATTCCCAAAGCTAAGGCCACAAGCTCTGGGCTTCTGCTGTGGCAGCACCTTATTCCAGATCCTGAATTTTCTATTGCGGTTTTTTTTTTTTTTTGGCCTGAGAAATTCCATACAACTTGGGGTTTGAAAACCAGAACAGTATTTGCTTATTTAACCATTTTGTAATCCGAGTTCCTTCGCAGTGAGAAGGGCTCATGTCTGTACCACATGGCATCTGCTGGGACTGGATTGTCAGAGTGACTTTGTTAGGGCTACAGTCTCAGCTGCACACATGAAACATCTGGGCACTGGCCAGGTATGTCTGTCTGTTTCCTAGAGGCTTCTCCTGGGACCAGCTCAGACTCCTTACCAGTGTGTCTAGGTGGGCTTTTCACATAGCTGATGGTTATTTTAAAGTTTATTTTGTTTTTAATTCAAATATAATTCTATCATTCCCCTCTCTCTAATCTATCCCATGTCCTGCCTTTTGGTCCCTTTCAAATTTATGAGCTCATTTTCTGTAATCATTTTTGTTAGACAAGCACACACATGTATAGGAATAAATATACTTATAATATATAATATATATAAAATATAATATTATATATAAAATATATCAATGCAATCTGCCATATCTGTTTAGTGTTTTTTGAATGTGCATGTTTTTAGGACAGACCACTTGGTACTGGATAACCAATCAGAGGGCCCATCCTGGGGAAGACGACTCCTCCATCATCTTTCGGTACTCATTAATTGCCTATGCTCTTCCTTTAGGGATGGGGCCCCATAAATTATCTTGACATGCCAGTCGATGTTTTCATTTTTCATGTTTTTTTTTTTTAAGTGAAAAGGAAGCCACCAGGCATTCTTAGTGTCTGAACTGGGAGATTCCAAAATGTTCCTTCCGTTAGCTAAATCTTTTGAGCAAAGTGGCCACTGGGCCTGCTTTGGATTCTAGGGAAAGTAAACAGCTATCAATAAGAGAACTAGGAGAATTATTGTTTCCTCTAATCCATTGTACAAGGGCAAATCCTCGGGTTTTGTGTGGGTTCCCCCCCTTATTCTTTTTCTTTTGAGCCAGGGACAGAACCCAGAACCTATTCATGAAGTCCCCAGATTTTTCTGCCTTAGACAAACCTTAGTAGATTTTGATGTTACTCACTTCGACTTTAATTTCTGGGAGAGATCATCACTCACTCATGCATCCATTGCAAAGAAAACAACTTAGAACAACAGCAGTAACAAGACAAAACCCAAAATGATAGCAGAAAGTGTGTGTGTGTGTGTGTGTGCGTGTGTGTGTGTGTGTGTGTGTGTGTGTGTGCGTGTGCATTTGTGTGTGTGGACTGACTTCACAATCTCTTCCCCAGATTGTTCATCTTTTGCTTGTAATCTTTTTCCTCTTCCATCAGCTATAGATGAGTCTCTTAGTCTCCAGCTGTTTGATCACTGTTCCTTTATATATTTTCTTCTTCTCCCACTTTCTGGTTCCTGATATCTGCTCTTGTTTTTTCTGTTGGAGGTTGATCATTCAGTAATAGGCTTTTGCTGTAGTGCATGAAACCTGGCTAGTTTTATGTCAACTTGTTACAAACTCTTTGGAGGGGAGGGAGCCTCAGCTGAGAAAATTCCTCCATAAGATGGGTCTGCTGGTAAACCTGTAGGGCATTTCCTTTAATTTAGTGATTGACGGAGGTGGGGGGCACAGCCAGCTGAGCAAGCCATAGGGATCAAGCCCATAAACAACACTTCTCCAAGGCCTCCGTATCAGTTTCTGCCTCCAGGTTCTTGCTCTGTTTGAGTTCTTGTCTTGACTTTCTTTGATGATGAACAGTGATGTGGAAGTTTATAAACCCAATAAACCCTTTCGTTCCCAACTTGTTTTTGGTCATAGTGTTTCATGACAGTAGTAGCAACTGCAATTAGGACAGAATGAGAGGAGATTGCTGTGTCAGACTTGATCATTTGTTCTGGCGAAGATGGTGGAAGGACTTGGAAATTTAGGCTAAAAAAGCCATTTAGAGTTCAGGGAGATGTTCTGTAGGAGCTTGGAAGATAAGAATGTTGAGAGCAATGTGGACGATGGAAGCCTTGCTTATAAACTTTTGGAGAGAAACCTAAAGCTCCTTCAGGGCCGTTTATTATTGTGAATTAAGATTCTGTTGTTCTGGTCAGCTGTGTCTGAGAGTCTACCACGAGTAACAAAAACCCAGCACCAATGAAATGAAACCTTTGTTACTGGGGCAATGGACGCTGGTCAGCTGGAACTCAGAAATTAGCTGTGGTTAAGAGACCAGCAGCATTAAGATTGTCTTAGTCAGTATTCTCTTGCTGTGAAGAGACACAATGACCACAGCAACTCTTATAATAGAACACATTTAATTAGGGATGGTTAACATTTTAGAGGTTTAGTCCCTCATCATCAGGGTGGGAAGCATGGTGACACGACATGGAGCTTAGAGGTAGCTGAGAACTCTACATTTGAGTCAGCAGGCAATGAAAAGAGAGAGTGACACTGGAACTGTCTCACACTTACGAAACCTCAAAGACAACCCCCCTTACTCCAGCAAAGCCAAACCTTCAATAATGCCTCTCCTTAATGAGTCTATGGGGGCCATTTTCATTTAAACCACCCTAAAGGGGGAAAACTGGGAAGTGTTTCCTTGGCCAGTGCACAGGAGCTGTGTACAATGACAGGCCTGGTTGTAGCTAGAAACTGGCAGCTGAACTCGGTAGTGTAAGAGTCACCCGGGTGGTACTGGTTTTGAAGGCATGAAGGAGTCATGGAGAGCTGCTGAGACTTGACACAGTGACAGGCCAGGAGAGGCCATTGCTGATGGTGCAGTCTCACTGGCAATTGGAGGCCCAGATCAGGTAGAGAATTTGAGGCTAGGCACCATGAAAAGAGCCTAAGAGAGGCTATCGGTTAAAGTATAGTCTGGTTGTGCAGAAGACCCCAGCATCTTGGAGATGCTAGTACCATGGTGGCTACCAAGAACAGCAGCTGCGGTGGAGTGGAGCAAGCAAGCTATGTGTGCTGCAGAGGGCAGAGCCAGAGAAGTGACCCAAGGCCCTTGGAGGAGGCTTGAAGACCAGACGTAAACCCCAGACTTTGGAGATTTAGTTATTTACACTGCTAGAGCTTGGCTTTTCTTTGTTCTGGTCGTGACCATGCCCTGATTCTTCCCTGATGAAATCACAAAGTATCTATCTCATCTTTGATTTCACAGATGCCCACAGTTTGAGGGTGCTTAAACTTAAAAAAAAAATGAGGCTTGGGTGTTTCATGGAGACTTTGAATTTTAAGAGACTGGATATTTTTTTTTTTTTTTTTTTTTTTTTTTTAGTATGAAAGATATATTTTGCCAGTTTAATTTAAAGCACTGTACCTCCATCTGACCTCTATTTTCTTTCTTTTTTTTTTTTTTTTTTTTTAATTTATTTATTTATTAAGGATTTCTGCCTCGTCCCCACAACCGCTTCCCATTTCCCTCCCCCTCCCCCGATCAATTCCCCCTCCCTCATCTGCTCGAAGAGCAATCAGGGTTCCCTGACCTGTGGGAAGCCCAAGGACTGCCCACCTCTATCCAGGTCTCGTAAGGTGAGCATCCAAACTGCCTAGGCTCCCACAAAGCCAGTACGTGCAGTAGGATCAAAAACCCACTGCAATTGTTCTTGAATTCTCAGTATTCCTCATTGTCCGCTATGTTCAGCTAGTCCGGATTTATCCCATGTTTTTTCAGACCTAGGCCAGCTGGCCTTGGTGAGATCCCAATAGAACATCCCCATTGTCTTAGTGTGTGGGTGCACCCCTCGTGGTCCTGAGTTCCTTGCTCGTGCTCCGTCTCCTTCTGCTCCTGATTTGGACCTTGAGATTTCTGTCCGGTGCTCCCGTGTGGGTCTCTGTCTCTGTCTCCTTTCATCGCCTGATGAAGGTTAATATTCCTGAGGATGCCTATGTGTTTGTCTTTGGATTCACCTTCTTATTTAGCTTCTCTAGGAACATGAATTATAAGCTCAATGTCCTTTATTTATGGCTAGAAACCAAATATGAGTGAGTACATCCCATGTTCCTCTTTTTGGGTCTGGCTTACCTCACTCAGGATAGTGTTTTCTATTTCCATCCATTTGTATGCAAAATTCAAGAAGTCCTTGTTTTTTACTGCTGAGTAATACTCTAATATGTATATATTCCATACTTTCTTCATCCATTCTTCCGTTGAAGGGCATCTAGGTTGTTTCCAGGTTCTGGCTATTACAAACAATTTCAAATGGCCAAAAGACACTTAAGGTCATGCTCAACTTCCTTAGCGATCAGGGAAATGCAAATCAAGACAACTTTAAGATACCACCTTACACCTGTCAGAATGGCGAAAATAAAAAACACCAATGATAGCCTTTGCTGGAGAGGTTGTGGAGAAAGGGGTACACTCACCCATTGCTGGTGGGAATGCAAACTTGTGCAACCACTCTGGAAAGCAGTGTTTCGGTTTCTCAGGAAATTCGGGATCAACCTACCCCTGGATCCAGCAATACCACTCTTGGGAATATACCCAAGAGAGGCCCTATCATACAACAAAAGTATATGCTCAACTATGTTCATGGCAGCATTGTTTGTAATAGCCAGAACCTGGAAACAACCGAGACTGGATATTTTTAAAGAGACAACTTGTGAAGTGCTTGAATGTATGAGATACAGACTTTGAAAGTTTGTAAAATGTTCTATAATCTGATGTTTTTATTAATGTTTGATCTTGAGGATGAACAAGAAGGGAAGGGTTGTGGCTTAATGTGATGTGCTTTTGTGCCAAGCTGACCAGGGGTCAGCTGTGCTTCCTAGTTCTATGTGAGTTTAACACAAGCTAGAGTCATTGGGGAGGAAGGAGCCTCAAGTGACAGAATGCTTCCAGAAGACCGGGCTACAGCCATATCTCTTGGGTTTTATACGAAAGCAGGTTGAGAAAGTCATGGGGAATAAGCCAATAAAGCAACACTCCTTGGTCTCTGCATTATCTCCTGCCTCCAGGTTCCTGCCCTGTTTGGGTTCCTGTCCTGACTTCCTTTGAAGAACAATGATGGGGAAGTACCCTTTCCTCCCAAGCTTGTTTATGGTCAAAGCAGTTCATTGCAGCAATAGTAACCCTAAGCACAGGTTGTGTATTTTTAAAGAGTGAGAGCCATGATTAGGTTTCTTTCTTTCTTTCTTTCTTTCTTTCCTTCCTTCCTTCCTTCCTTCTTTCTTCTTTCCTTTTTTATTTTCTTTATTTCATTCTTTTTTCTTTCTTGGAGTCCACATTACCCATTCTTTTCTGACTTTCCCATTTTAATCAGACCTTTAAACTCTTCTAGCATCTCTAATATTGAGAGCTTATGAAAGCCACTTATCTTCTAGCTGCTCCTTCGCTAGTCTGTGCGGCTCCCCTGACTCAGTGAAACTGGAGTCTGTGATGCAGTCCTTAGTGCGGTTCATTTTTTCTGGCTTCCTGTTTCTGATTTTTCTCTTCTGTTTCATCCCATCAATTTTCAAACGCTTTCTCAAGATGCATTCTTGAGTGACCTTCAAGTTCCTCCCTGAATGTAAAATATTTTGTGATGAGATATTTTTTAATATTTTTAAAAAATCTAAATGCTCTGACCATTGTCTTCTAAGATTACTATGTAAGATCATATAATCTCAAGTCTTTGTAATTTTCCCAAAATGTACATTATATTACATTATCTTTTTCATTATTCCTGTTTGTTTTAGAAGTTTTAGAGATTACAATCAAACATTACTTGCTGTTTTTTTTTTAAACTGATAGCCATAGTTGTTTTCATCTGTGTGAAATTTTCTTCAATGACTCTACAGGAAAATACTTGTCATGAAGCAAACAGACCCTTTTCAGAGGAGCCCATATAACCCCTCAGAGTTCCCCCACTTGTTAGTACTTAGGATTCAGATTCCATCTGGTTATTCAGGCCTGGATTGCTTGAAAAGGAAGGGCCTTCTGTGAGTGAATCTGGGCTTTGACTGTTCAGACAGGGTTTGGGGGAGGTTGCCGCCTTGGGGCAGACAGCATTTCAGACCAGTTCTGCCAGCCTTCGTACAGCGGCTGATTCGGTCAAGGTTGAGATGTCAACTCCAATATGAGCATTCATCGTTGGAAGAAAAACATTACTTTAGCGTAATGCATGGGACTGTCTGGGAGGTCATCATGGCTCTTTTTCTACCTCCTGTGGAAGAGTGAGGTTTACAGCATGTGGTTTTTAATGAGAGTCTGAATTAAACCTTCACCCTTAATGAAAATTATATCCAGGCAAAAGGAACCCGTGCAAAATAGTGATTGAAATCAGGCACCATGCTATTAATAGCAGCACATGAGATAAATGAAGGACTCAGCAGGGAGTCCCTGATCAACAAGTTGCAAGAATAGCCTGGTCCCATATATAAACAGCACAACCAATTAAGACTGAGGGAACACACATATTGAGTGCTATGGAGCCAAGGAACATACCAGGGTGTCATTTGTTTTCACTAGCAGACTATGAGCTTTGCAAGCTGTTTGTGGGTTAGCTATTTCTAGTAACTCCTTGAGCAATACAAGGAATTTTTATAAATAGCTCCTGATCCTACACAGAGGTTTTATTCTAGAGTTAGAGGAATGGATTGCATATTACGACCCCAGCATGTCACCATTCATTTCCAGAAAGACTTTATGGGAGGAGCATTGTAGTTTGAACTCAGCCTTGGCCTCATTTGTTGCTGTTTAGACCGACAGCTACATGGTGAGCAGTGGGTGAGGATGAAGTGATAGCGGATGAAGGGCCTCTCATGTCTGTCCCTGTCTGGTACTGTGAAGGTGGCCAGCGTATTTCAGGGATGTCCTGCTTCTGTCCTCAGACTTACAAGATTACGTTAGTGTTTAAAGGACATTCTGCTTAGAGGATAAACTGTGAAATGCTCGCTTTATTTCACACACTTCTTGCAAATACATTTCTACATGCAGTGTCTATGCTCTGAATGTCAGGGGGTACTTTTGTATTCAGTTGGCAGCTTCTAGATTAGATGCTTTCCCTCTGTCAGAGCATGGCGAGTCTTTTTTTTTCCTCCCCTAATATATTCTGCCCCAGACACTAGCAAGGGTTTGTATATGGTAGTAACTCAATAGGTGTTTGTTAGATGAAATTACTTAGGTGCTATTCTGTTCCTGTGTCTCTGTCCCTTGGCATCTGCTGTATTGGGAACACAGTACTGGAGACTTCAGTGCCCAGGATCATGGCCAAGAACACATTTAATTCATGCCTTACAACAATGAACAAACACAGCAAAGCAGTTGGCTGTATGCTTCTAATTTATAAAACACTGGCTGACAAATCTGACCTCTACTGTATATGATTCCTTGTGCTATTTTAATAAAAGATACATTTTCTGGCATTTATTTGGCAGGGAGTGATTTTTGCTAAGTATTTTTTATTTGAATTTTCTGTCATTGTGTGTGTGCGTGTGTGTGTGTGTGTGTATGTGCACGCCCGTGCACGCTCATGCATGTACAAGCGCATGTATATGTGTTTATGTGTGTGTATAGCTGAACTGTTGTCACAGAAGCTTCTTATTTTAGTGGATAACAATTAATGTAGAGACTCAGGACTGTTCGGAGTGGGAGAGTAAGAAGCTGCTCATCCGCACACGGGACAGCTATATGAACCCGTTCTCCACCGAGGCTCAAGGAGCAATGTGAAGCCAGGGGAAGGAATAACGTAGGAGTCAGAGGATGGGGAAGAGTGCTGGGAAATAGGATTGCCATCGCACGTATGAATTGACAGCAGCTGTCCTTGTCTGCATAAGATCAGGCTAAAAATTGGACATGGAGTGGGGAGGGGCTCCCAAGTCCCCAGCCTGAGCTAGCAGAAGAGCTGTCAATAGTTGTTGGCTGCGGGGTGGGGGGAAGGTCCTGGTGGTTGTCTAGGCCTAGACCTGTGTATATGCTGTCAGCACTAATTGCATCCAGCTGGATATGTGTGTGTGTGTGTGTGTGTGTGTGTGTGTGTGTAGTGTGTGAGGTTGGGAGGGAACGATGTTTGGAAGGGGCTGGGGCAAGTTGGAGGGAAGAAACGGATTTAATCAAGACGTGTTGTCTAGATATATGAAATTTTTCAGAGAACAAACTTACAAATGTATCAGGAGCATCTGAAAAACTAATTCAATACACAGTTCAAATTGCCATTGTTTTCCCTGTGAATGTCAGTGCCGTTATGGCCTCATGGTTTTCCACAGTGTTATTTCCGTTTTAGCATTTGTAAGGGTTATGGCAAGGTAGGAAACCTGTGGAATTTAAACTGTGGTCCGGCCAGACTTATGTAAATAAACAAGGAAGTGAAATGGTAATATGAATTTAGCTTAATTTCAGGAGGTCTGAGATGATGGTAGATTTAAACTGAAAACTTCAGAGTTTGGGGATCGGTTCCGTGTTTGCTAGTTTTGTGACCTTTGCTTTTCCGATTTAATTATATTTGCTCTTTGTCTTCATAAGGTAATTGTGGCAGTTAACTTAAAACTAGCTGAAAGGCACCTTTTAAGCCATTAAGCTGCACATGTAAGCTTATAATTATGAGGTCTTCTTATGTAATCCCTGCTTCAAAGTCACCCATGTAGACAACCTGGGAAAACATATTGCTGGGACAGTCTGGCCCCTATCAACTTTTCCTTTTGGAAGCAAACATCTGTGTTGCCCATGATTTTTATTTATGCCATCTAACGCAAAACAAAACAAAACAAATCAAAAAAAAAAAAAAAACCTTTACCCAGGAATGTGGAACTTACAAATTTCCCAGGGGTGGGTAACCCCAAACTTCTGTGTTGTTATGCTGGAAAGCCTCTTCCTTGTAGATCTGGCCTGTGCATAGCAAGCCAAGTGGCTGTTAGTCTGTAGTGTGTTATCTAGTGGGTTCTCTGAAGGGAAGGAGAGCTATTCACTACCACCAATGAATTGTTTAGAACGTAGCCTGGCAGACCATATGGCCTAGGTAGTTTTGTTATATAAATATGAACTATGGAATTATGAATTGTTTTTGTAGAATGGTGGTTCCATGTTAACTTTCCACAGCCATGCACAAAGGTCAAAGGAGACCAGGAGGGCCTCGTTGCTGTCCAAGAGATGACCTTTTCCTTCACGGTTAAAGAACGTGGCAGCAGAAGAAAGAAAAGCACAAAGCCGAGTTCAGCAGGGAGGTCAAAAAGAGGCTCTCTGAGGATGTGTGCATCTTAATTGAAATTAAAGCAATTTCACATTGCCAAGGGCTGAAGCTATCTTGGGGGCTCCAACCCTTTGATCTTAAATAGTGGCAACTGTACTCCAGGACACCAAGAAAAAAAAAACAGAAGGAGAAAAAAAGGGACATCAGTTCCTTAGACACATTTCTCACACATACACATGTGTGCGTGTGTGTGCGCGCGCACACACACACACACACACACAGAGAGAGAGAGAGAGAAGAAGAAGCTCATAGGAAAGAGAAGGCTAGAGATCCTGAGGAAGAGTGGAAGAGTGTATGTTTGGGTTTAAGAAGAAGCTCATAGGAAAGAGAAGGCTAGAGATCCTGAGGAAGAGTGGAAGAGTGTATGTTTGGGTTTGGCGTGGTCGTGAAAGAGAAGTAGACAGGTCTTGGAAAAGATGAAAGGATATACTCTAGAGGTTGGAGGAACACGATCTCAGGCGTTAAAGGGGAGGAGGAGGAGGAAGAGGATGAGGAGAGAGCTGCAGGGAAGGGGATCCTGAAGAGAAGAAGAGTACCCAGGAGAATTCACAGAGTCTGTATCACAGGGAGGCTGCACATGGTGGGTTACTGGTGAGAACTGGCGTTCTCTTCTATTTGTAGACCAGAGTGGTCAGAGAAGAAATAAACATGGAGGAGGTGCACCCGAGGGAGGACAGAAGAGGCAAAATGAACAGTGGTAATAAGATGGACATAAAGTAAGAAGAGAGCCTTGATGATTGTTATGGTAGTATTTAGAACACACTGTCATAATTCTTAAATCATTTGCATGTACCTTTAATTGAATTTTTTCCTAATTTGTTTAAGAAATACATATTTGTTGAGAATCTTCGCTCTCTTAGGGCTCATATTTTATTGAGGGAAGACAGACATTCAAAATAGAAGTAGGAAAAATCTATAGTAAGTACATGTGAGGAGACATTTTCTAGGAAAGGTGGGAGTAGGCGAGGGATGGGGAGGAGAGAGGAAGGATAAAATGAAGGCAAGAGAGCTATTTTAGGGAGTGTGATGACTTACGTGTTCAATGAGAAAGACCAAGGTTGAATGAAGACCGAAAGGAGATGAAAGTGAGGGATTGTGTGTTCTGGGGCTGAGAAGGAAGCCATGTTGACTTCTGCGTGGGAGGCACAGTAAAGAGGCCTGATGGATAAGCTAACAATGTGAGGAAACAGTGCTAGGAACTGAGCTCAGAGACCATGGGTGGAAGCAGACAGTTTAGGTTCTTGTTAAGTCCCAAGGCTGGGGAGGATGACTAAAGTAGAGAGATGCCAATAGGAAAGAGAGGAGCACCAATTGCTGAAGTCTAGAGAGCTGGGCTCTAAGAAATAAGGCAAGGGCATTGAAAATGGAGAGCCGGAAACATGACTGAAAACTGTGAGAGTGTGGCAGCCAAATGAAGAAAGGATTTCAAAGGCAGGAAGGGCTACCGCCCATCAGCGCCTTCTTTAGGCACAGTCAGTGACTGGCAACCACGCGTGGACCTAAGGAGCTTCCGTCATGGGGCTTTGCTGGGTGACTGGGACAGCGGCCTCATTGATGTGAGTTTCATAAAGAAATGGAGAAATGAGACAGTGAGCTCAGGTAAACAACCCTTTCAAGGAGTGTCCCTGCTACCAGGACGAGAGAACTGGTCAAGGACAAGAGAGGGAAGGGACATCGAGAAAAATTTTTCAGGATGGAAGCATCATCACGTAGATGTCTGTATTGACATTTGCATTGCTGATGGTCTAGCCATAGCTAGCAAGCCACTGACAGGAATCAACACAAGTGAGTCATCCCTGGTTTGGTTGTTGTATTTGTAACCTTCATGAATTCACAGGTTTGGGATGGTGACTAACACAGAAACTCAAAGCCAGTCACAGTTCAGAGACTGTGACTGTTGCATATACAGCCACATATGGGGCATCTGTACCACACCCTCTCCCCCAGGCTAAGGGATCATTGCAGAAGAGAGGGTGGAAAGACTTTAGGAGCCAGAGGCAAGGGGGACTCGAGTGGTATCATCTGGACTTGATAGGACTGTTGGGCTCATGAACCCCAAAACACCTGTGCTTGCCTTTATGAGACCTACATGAGCTAATATTCTAGCATAGAATGGGGATCTGCAGACTACTGATGACTTTTCCGGGAGAGAGAGTCCGTTTTATTTAATGGTGTGACTTGACCATGAACAAGCAGACAGCCTTGCTCCTAGAAGTATGTGGCTCATACAAACTGAAGTCAATGTGTTATTAAATTGAAAAGAAAATAGAAACAACGGAAAGTTGGGTAGGTGGACAGGGAGGAGTGAAGAGGAGATGGAGGAGAATGTGACCAAAACACTGTATGGAATTCTCAAGGAATAAACAAAAGTATTTATTTTAGAAAATAATTCATTGGTTGCACGAGAGGAGGTTGTAGTTCTAGCACTTGGGAGGTGGAGGCAGAAGGATCATGAGTTGCAAGTCACCCTGAGCTGCATATCAAAGTCCTGTCTAAATAAATAGATAAATAAATACGTATAAGCAAGGAAAATTAAAGCCAAATTCACTTAAGGATGTTTTGAAAAATTGCCCAATTATAATTCAACCATTTTTATTAGACTATGTGATAAAATCAGTTATATACCGCAGACAGCCATTGTCTAGAGAAAAATCACTAAGTGTCGCTGTGTCAACTGAGTGGTAAGCGCTCACAGCTCTGAAAATGTAGTAACCATGCCCTGATCTCAGAAGTCTGTCTTTGTCTTACTCATGTGTCAAAAGTAACTTGCAGATCTGCTTCAAGTTCAGGACCTTGAGACGGGCTGATAATCCCGGGTCACCTGGGTGGGTACAACCTAACCATATCACCCTGGGTCTTTACGAAGGAAGATGGAAGGCAGAAGTGGCTGAGCATGAAATGGGTGATGGACTCCACCTAATATTGCTAGCTTTGAAGGTAGCCCAAGGAAGCCATTCTCCATGGAAAGCAAAGGCCCACTGGAGGCTGGGAATAGCTGTTGAGTGACAGCCAGAAAATGGGAACAGCAGTTTCTGAACAAATGGAAAGTATTTCTCGCTGGAGAGTTGAGTGAGGATTTCTGTCACCAGCAACTGGGATGTCAGTTGGGAAAGATGTACACTGAACGCTGACCCACAGAGCTGCCAGGGGTCAGGAGAGCCTGCCCCTCTCCACCAGGCAACAGCTGAAAGCTAACTCAAGTGAGAGGAGCAGCTACTGTTTCATGGAACATTTTTATTTCATGGAATGACTCAACAGCAAAAAGTCAGTGGCATTTTCTTGAGAATGAACAAAGTGGTCTCGCATTTGCAAGGAGAAGAACTGCCAGCATTTAGAATCTGGGAAGAGCTTGTGTTGTCACGAGGGCCTTGCAGGCTTGCCAGCACTAAAGCCTTGAATGGATTGGTGGTTAGATTAACAAGCATTATATTTTGATGTCTCAAAAAAAAGTCAAGATTTGCACAACCCAGTGAGCCCATATTTTCCAAAAAGCCAGGGTATATGTTTTGAAACTGCATATTGTTCATGATCTATTTGAAGAGATTTAAAAGAAAGTTTTTGTAAGCAGGAATGCCTCCGTATGCAGAGATGCTGTGTCCACTAGGGAGCATGAGCGCCAGTTAAACCTCCAGATTAGAAGCTCTTTTAGGAGGCATCACGTGGTCATTAGAGAAGCTTCTTGGGCACAGCATCATGAGGCAATGAGATCAGCAAATGTTGACGTAGACAAATCAACCTGAGACTGGATCATTGGGATTGAGAGTCAGGGGAGTGGGGAGAGTGTCAACTAGGGGTGTAAGGATAGGAATGAGGCGCTTATCCAGTAAAGAGTTAATAGGAACATGATGGTTTGACTTAATCATTAACTCGACTGGATTTAAAATTGAACAGGCACACCTCTGGTCATACCTAAATGAGGCAGAGAGGCCTACCCTGAAAGCAGCGGGAAGAACCATTCTAGGAGCTGGGGCCCTGGGCTAAGCAAAAACAGGAAAGCAAGCTGAGTACCAGCTTTCTTTTCTCCTTGCTTCCTGACTGAGGGTGCATAGGAAGAGAACTCAGCTTTTAAGAGAAAAATATAGATGGAGTTTCACTGGGACCACCAGTCCTCCCATAACCACACAGAGACTTCTTATGAATTATAAATGCTTGGTTGATAGCTTAGGCTTGTCCCACTAGCTCTTATAACTTAACCCATAAGGCGTATCTATGCTCTACCACATGGCGGTACCTTTTCTCAGGTTTTTCATCTCCTGCCTCCTCTTCATCTGGCTGGTGACTCTTCCCCCTCGTTCATCTCAAGGGGCTGCCCCTGCTCTCTTTTTGAGTGCGAGTCCCACCTAAGCTTTATCTTAGGTCATTAAGCTTGTTATTACACCAATGAGAGAAACACATATTCAGTGTGCAAAAAGATTGTTCCGCAGCAGCAGGAGATGTAAAAACTATGTTCCCAAGTATACTATACAAATTAGTACTCGCAGAAACCAGAAGGAAAGGTTGAAAAAGATATCAAACAGGTTTTATACTAACAAAATACAGCCATTCATGACTGCAGCGTTAGGTCCTACTCTTTCATATTTTGAAAATTATTATTTATAGCTTTGGAACTTTTATGGTAGAAAGCTCTCATATCATAAGGTGTTTTATGTTAAAATAAAAAATGCAATCAATAGATCTCAGCAATTAGGATAATAATTTTTATGCCTTTAATATACTGTTGGACACTACTTACATGTATCATTTTACCAATGGAGTTTTTCACAGAACTCTATTAGGCCTATTACTAAGCCAACCCATGCCCTGGTATATGTGTGTTTTATAAATTGGAACATTAAGATGTTAGGTGGGCATTGTGGAGCTTGCCTTTAATCCTAGCTCTTGGAAGGCAAGTGGAATTCTGTGAGTCTGAGGCTGAGTCTACACCTAGGTTCCAAGCCAGCTGGGATTATATAAGACCATGGCTCAAAAGAGAGACAGGGACACAGAGAGGCTGGGACAGAAACATATACAGAGAGAGACAGAGAGACAGAGAAGAAGAAAAGGAAAGACAAGAAAGTTTTATACTTCAAGCTTTTGTGTGCAGTGCCTGGACTTGACTCATCAGTGACATCCCGCTTGAGTGACACTGGAGTAAGTGACAATCTGTTTTGCTCATCTCTTTGAGGACAGACTTGTAGTGTAGCCTGTGGGATAGCACAGTATTGTTGCACTGAATAGAAATTTCAACTGAGCCTTCATGTTCTTGTTGGGCCTTTTGGCTCCTATTGACTTTTAGAGCCATTTTAAAACCTACATTCAAGGGAATTGGTAAGACAGTTTCTTCTAGGAACAAGTTTGAGGTTTGTGGAGAATGGAAAAGCAATTTGTATGTCATTTTTCTATAGGTTTGAAGAATAAAGTCTATAAAAGCAAGGAGATAGTCATAACTATTACTTTCATATAACTCCAGCTGTGATAAAGTGTATATTTCTTGGAGAGAAATGGTGATATATTTTGACACATAGCTGCCTCACTTTGGTGTAGGCTTTCTTTCCTGCTACCATTTTAAAGATTTATTTAGCAAATGAGGAGGATATGGCAAACTCTACTGTCTTACAATAAAAGCATGGGACCCCCACTAGATTTGGACAGAAAATTTATGTTACAGATAGTGCATGCTGTCTGCGAAGACATGTATATAATGCACATCTCACATTATTGAAATGGAAATCTATAGGCAATGACAGGTGACTTTCTACTGCTCAGTAAATTCTTGTGACAAGACAAATGCTGGCTATAAATAGGAAGATCTTCCTGTATCTGGCTTCCTGGAATGAACTGAATCTGTGTTTCCTATGCTAAAAAGCAGTTGTGAAATTTAAATTATTATTTCAGTTTATTTATTAAGCTCACTATTTTGTGATACCATCAGAGCCCACACCATCACAGAAACATATTGTGCGTTGACATACATTCTAAGTTGGTATGGGAAGCCCTTCTGTATATGTGTTGCTTTTATTGGTTAATGAATAAAGAATCTGTCTTGGGCCTGACAAGGAAGAATAGAGGTAGGCGAAGAAAACTAAACTGAATGCTGAGAGAAAGAAGGTAGAGTCAGAGAGATGCCATGTAACCTTGCCAGAGACAGATACCTGATGGAACCTTGCTGGTAAGCCACAGCCACATGGCAATACACAATTTAATAGAAATGGGTTAAATTAAGATGTAAGAGTTAGCCAATAAGAAGCTAGAGTTAATAGGCCAAGCAGTGATTTAATTAATATAGTTTATGTGTGTTTATTTTGGGGCTGAGCAGCCCGGGAACAAACAAGCAACCTCCTCCTACACTGAGTGACTGTCCATTGCCCTTTTGCTGCCCCTGTAAAAACGTAGAAATTACTAGAAGAGCAGGAAGAGCATCAGACTAATGCTTCCCTCTGTGACGGCTGTGGATGTAGCTATTGGCACCATCTGAAACACTCAGCTCTTTTTGAGTAATGAAGAATAGTCCCATTATTGCCTTTCAATATTTGCCTTCGTGTTTATTTCTTTAACTTGAGGAAGCTGCTCTTTATTAATTAAATTTTCTCTTTGGCCATTTCATCCATGTATACAATGCATTCTGATTACTTTCACCCCTCTCTGCTCTTATCCCCCACCCTCATAAGTCCCCCTTTCCTACACATCTCATCTTCATGATCAGGTCATTACTTTTCTGTTAATGTGACAAAGTATTCTGAAAAAAAAAATTAACAGAGGAGATTTTTTTTTTTTTTACTTAGATTACATAGCTCTCAGTTCCAGGCTACAATCCATTATGCAGGGGAGTGAAGTAATAAGGGCAGCGGGGCTGCGTTCTCAGCACCCCCGGCCGCCTGCCCGGCTAGCTTATGCCCAAAATAATTACACGGACACTGTATTCTTTTAATCACTGCTTGGCCCTTTAGCCCTAGCCCTTACTGGCTAATTCTCACATCCCGATCAACCCATCTCTAATAATCTGTGAGAACCGGTCTTACCGGGAAGATTCTAGCCTAGTCCATCCTGGGTCGGAGCTTCATCCCGGGAGCGGGGCATGGCGTCTCTCTCAGGTGTCTGTCGCTGAGAGGAGAGCTTTGGAGTCTCTGAGCTCACTTCCTGTTCCTCCCAGCATTTTGTTCTGTTTACTCCTCCCACCTATCCTCTAACCAATAAAATGGGCCAGGGCAGTGCCTTTATTAGCCAATGACCTTCCTCCATCATTTCCCCTTTTTCGGTTTAAACAAAAAAAAAGCTTTAACTTTAACATAGCAAAATTACATATAACAAAACAGTTATCAAGTAAAAGTTACAATAATCTTTATCATAACTAAGGAAAACTATAACTATAACTAACTATTCTTAACTCCATCAAAGACTCCAGAAAGATATAATATTACCTAAGTAAACAAGAACTAAGAAACTTCAAACTCTAGAAATGACAAAGACATCTCGCTGCCTGGACAGTCACCCAAAGTTCTTTTGTACCGTTGGGGCATCCATCTTCAGCCTTCAGGCCCATGGTATCCAGCAGACATTTCCATAAAGCAGGAAAATTCAAAGTCAGTTCAGTCACTATCTGTTGTGTCCTGCAGAATGTCTCGCAGACTCTTTCAAAATGAATCAGGAACCCCGAAAGATCATCTCACCTTAGGCAAGTTCAGTAGTCCTCTCTCTGCGGGTTCTCTGTGTCCAGTTTATGCAATAGTCCAGGCAAGAGCAGTTTCTTGCCCAAATGGCTATCAAACTCCATAAGGTGCCTCTTCGATGCCCATCTTCCTCTTGAAGTAGATTGGTGCTGCCAGGAGCAGACGTGTCTCATTGTCATGAAAAGTCCTCAGTTATTAAAACATTAAATGTCCTATTCTGTAATCTTTGAAAGACATGAAGAATGTCTATCTAAAATATATCTCTATATATCTAGAAAATCTAACTAACATGACTACAAGCTTTACTATTATCAATGATCATCTATTAACAACCTATATTTCTTAATTATACAGCACATATTTAAATGAACTACACAATCACAATACCTTAATCAAAATCAGAAACACTTATACATATTACAAAATTGACCTTAAATCTCTGTCAATAAAGCAAAATCTATACTAATGCAAAATATTCATACCTATTTCATATCCCCCTTTAAATGTAAAAGAACATTTATAAACATTTTTTTGGAATATGGGCGCAGTTATTTCTCTCCAAACTGCTTCCTGCTGAATGGGGGCGTCGTTAATTAGGTCTTTCATGGTATAACCTGTGTGCTAGTTTCATCTCAGTTGGCAGTTGAGCGAAGCAATTTTCTGAAGGTGTTCACACCAACCCTTCAGGAGGGCGTGGTCCATCATACCAAATCGGAATAGAAGAAATGAACAGTGTCTCATCCTCTGTGAAAACAAAATAAGAAACTCCTTTCCAAAGTATCATGTCTTTAGATCCAAATTTCAAAGCCAAGGCATCAAAACATCCATGTTGGATTAGCTCAGCAGCATCTACAAATAAATATCTTTTAGCAGCTGTTGGTCCTTCCTCAGCATTCAAACGATTCAAAGAGAGCATAATAGCATACAGTATCAAAATTCTCTGTATATTTTCCATCTTTGTGCAGCTTTGTTTTAACCTCTATTTTGTTTATTTTTACTTTTAACTCTTTGCTTTTTGAGACAGGTTCTCTGTATCTTTGACCTGAAGTAACTCTATAGACCAGGCTGTCTTAGAACTCTCAGAGATCCGCCTGTCTCTGCCTCCCAGGCATTGGGATTAAAGGTGTAAGCTACTACACCTTGAACTCACAGAGATCTGTTTGTCTCTGCCTTCTAGGCACTGGGATTAAAGGTGTACACTATTACACCTTGAACTCACAGAGATCTGTTTGTCTGTGCCTTCTAGGCACTGGGATTAAAAGCCTGTGCTACCATACCTTGAAGTCACAGAGGTCAATCTCCCTCTGCCTTCCAAGTGTTGGGATTAAAGATGTGTACCACACACAACAACTCTCTTCCTTTTTTTTTTTATTACTTTAAGAACTTTAAATTTTAGTCTGCATATATTTTTAACACACTTCAAACCATTCAGAAATTTTCTCTGTCTTTGAATCTCTCTTTACTGTATATCTCTCTTTTTCTGACCACATGAATCTTTAATTTACCAAGCAATCTCAGTAGGACTAAAGGCGTGGCTTTGCCAGCTAGATCCAGTCCATTCCTTAGCTTTCCAGCCTCATGGCGGATATACAGGCTGTAGCCATGTTTACTGCAACAACTGCATGGCATTTCAAGGTCCCTGCCAGCAAGTGAGCTACAACAGACAACACTCAAGTCCTCTAGGTAGCCGGCCCTCCTGCCTCAAACAGTCAGAGTTTGCCCTGGCAGGACAGCCCAGAAAGCCGGCATTTTTAAATGGCTCAGCTTTTTTCCTGCTACGGCTGAAAACCGAAAAGCATGCGTTCAGCTTTTCGTCAACACTGTTTAAGTGTTTCGTGGCAGGACCTCTTAATGAGCTGCAGGCTTTGCAGCTAAAGCTGAGTCAGGAAGCCTCTCTTAGATGAGGCGCTTTCTTGCCTCTAGCAGGCAAAGTAGAACCGAGAAATTGCTGCTACCAAGAAACCAGGCACAATGCTTTCATTTTGTTCTAGAATTATTTCCCAAGCTGTCTCAGGCTTTATGTGGAAGCAGTTGTCCACGTGGGCGCCATATGAAGTAATAAGGGCAGCGGGGCTGCGTTCTCAGCACCCCCGGCCGCCTGCCCGGCTAGCTTATGCCCAAAATAATTACACGGACACTGTATTCTTTTAATCACTGCTTGGCCCTTTAGCCCTAGCCCTTACTGGCTAATTCTCACATCCCGATCAACCCATCTCTAATAATCTGTGAGAACCGGTCTTACCGGGAAGATTCTAGCCTAGTCCATCCTGGGTCGGAGCTTCATCCCGGGAGCGGGGCATGGCGTCTCTCTCAGGTGTCTGTCGCTGAGAGGAGAGCTTTCGAGTCTCTGAGCTCACTTCCTGTTCCTCCCAGCATTTTGTTCTGTTTACTCCTCCCACCTATCCTCTAACCAATAAAATGGGCCAGGGCAGTGCCTTTATTAGCCAATGACCTTCCTCCATCAGGGGAGTCATAGCAGCAGGAACCGGTGACAGCTGGTCACCACACAACCACAGTCAGGAACACAGGGAACCAAATGCTCGCAGGCTGTCTACTGCTATCTGCTTGCTCTCACCTAGGCTTCACCTGTCCTCTATAGTGCAGGGAATGGAAGCACTCACAATGGCTCGATCTTACACCAATGTCCACAGCCTACACTGATCTTGGTAGTCCGATTCAGGCTCACTTCCTAGATTAGTGTTTTTCAACCTGTGGGTCTCAACCCCTTTTGGGGTCAAACAACCCTTTCACAGAGGTTGCGTATCCGATATCCTACATATCAGATATTTATATTATGATTCATAACAGTAGCAGATTTACAGTTATGAATTAGCAACAAAATAACTTTATGATTGGTGGTCACCACAACACGAAGAACTATTAAAGGGCTGAAGCATAGGAAGGCTGAGAATCACTGTTCTAGATGATTCTATATTGTGGAAAGTTGACATTTAAAAATGTGTAACACAATCTCTTTTTGCTTTGTTTTGTGACCCACTGAGTTTAACCAGGATGGTGGGAGTCATGATGTCTCTGGGATGATTCAGTGGAACCTGGTGGGTTCACTAGAGGGGAAAATCTGAAGATAATGGTTCTCCCTCTCCCAGAATACACCACTACTCTGCAGTTCATCAGGGAGGGGCAGGATCCCATAATCCTAACTCGGGGATTTTTTTTAATGTACCCAGGCAAATCTACCTTTACTTAGGCACATTTCTGTACCTTTGGCCTGATTTTTAGGTCATTCTGTGGCTTGGTCATCTGTCTATCCCCTATTAAAACTATCACAGCTTTTCTTGTTGAAGAGCACTGGCTGATGCGTTATCTGTGCTGCATCATTGGCAATGCTGACAGAAACAAAAGTTGTTCCTGACGCCTCTTCTCCTTTCTTTGGAGATAGAATTTTAAACTTGGCACAATGCCATATAGAGCCAGGACAGTAATTCTTAGTTATTCCTTTGTTAGAAGTCACTCTTGTTCCGGTCAATAAGCCGTAAGTAGATTTATTGTGCACCATTTCCTTAAGAAACTTTGATTAACAGAATGTCTGTGGCATGTGTGCTGGCCTGTGGGTGCAAGTGTATATATTTGTATGTATATGTGCATGTTTGTATATGTGTATATGTGTACATGTGTGTGCATGTGTGTGTGTCTAATGGAGTGATGTCTCTCTTTTTCTCCTTATTTTTCTCTTTGTGTCATGCAGTCTGGAGTACAGTTGACACTATTTAAGATCAAGGAATTGGAGTCCCCAAGAGAGATAAGCAAAATAGAAAGAACCTGATCTTCCGCATTTAAGGACAATAAATAATATCAAATAGACCTAAGCCTTTAGCTGCACTTTCAATAAGCAATATTAATTAAAAAATTATGATGTGTGTAGGCTCTCTCTTATTGTGTGTTTGTGTGTGTGTGTGTCCTTGTGATTTTGCTTCTTCAGGGAGACGCAGATGAAGCCATCTGGTGTCTGCCTTTTATTACTGTCTTTATAGTTGAGGGATGAACTATAGATGAGTTGTAGATCATGGTTAGGTCAGTCTAGAAGATGGGGTCTGGGTGTTTGCAGGAGCATCCTCCTCCTTATGTGGGCGCTGGGTCTGAGCTCTGATCCTCATGATTGAAGGTGAAGCACTCTTAACTGCTGATTCATCTTCCCACGCCCAATCCCATCGTCCTCAGCTGGGTTTTAAATGAGAGGAACACCAATTTTGTGTTGTATAATCAGTTACTGTATTTTGGTTTTAATCAAGATTGATAAATCCAGTCCTAATCATCAAATTCTACATATCTATGGAATATTAATAGTTTCTTAACTGATATATTAATGTCTAGTCTCACAAGCTGGTATTATTAACTGCAACTCTTAGGCAAGAGTGGAAGCCATAATTTGACAGAATCTTGGAGTGGCCCAGGCTTGCTGGAGGCCGAGAGCTCATCAGCTACCCCTCCCATGATTTCGTTATCCTACTCTCAGGGACTTGACTCTCCATTTCACTTCATCCTTTATTTCTCTTTTTTTTTTGGTTTCATTTTATGTTACTGCAGACTAACTTTCTCCAGGGAAAGCAGCTGCACACCTATGGTACCCAGCTAACTTAACTGCTGGAGGCCTCAGGGGAGAAATAACTGCGCCGTCTTTGTCTATTATGATAACACTAGGGAACGTCGTAAACTGACCTGGCTGGGGCTGCATGAACACCCCAAACCTGCCACCAGAAAAACTTGCCTTATGCCCTGTGTGCCTCCATTATGAGGCAGAGAGACTGGACTGGGGAGGGTGCAATGATTGGCAGTCTCCACGGAAGCATTTGTTCTAAATTATAGTGAATGCTGTTTAGACTCAAAGGCATATCTAACACAGCTAAATCATTTACAAACAAGTTCACATGTAAACAATAGAGCTCCTGGTTTGTTTTGAACGTGGCTTCTGACTTGAAGTTGCTTAGATACAGCTCTTGTTTGAGAATGCCGCTGATGCAACTGAGTTCTGTCCGCGGCATCACACCATGCACATTACTTATTAGTGACCAGGCTTTACTCATTTCTTTTATCTCAAATCATGTTGACTGTAATGTTAACCTTGAAACACTGGCTTCATTAACCCTCAGGGTATTCATGTATTAGACTTACCTCCCCTCCCCACCCCATGTGTGTGCATGCATGCATGCGTGCAGGTGCCTATAGAGGCCAGGGTTGACATCAGAATAGGCTAGCTGGCCAATGGGCTAGTGCCCATATGTCTCAGTTCCTCTAGTGCTGGGATAACAGGCAGACACTCCCGTGCCTGCCTTTTGAGAGGGTACTGGGGATCAAGGACTTACCAATGTGTCATTTCCCCAGCCCAAGGCTACTCTATTCTTACAAATATGTTAGTGTCGCAAATCTGTTTTAGTTTCTAGGAAGGAAGAAATGAACAGACTTAAAAATTCACTGACTCCATTGTACAGCGCCTGAAAAAAAAATCAGTGGCAAATGTGTGGTATTCATGAAATTTCATAAGTAGAAATATCTTCTTGAGGTCTTTGATTATACTGTTACCAAACACGTCAGGAGGAGCAAGATTGAGTTCTGTTGAATGGGAGAGGCGATCTATTAGAGCATAGCATCCAAAGGTGGGCAGAGCCCCGTATTAGCTGGGTGAAGAACCCTCTTTTAGGTGTCTCCCCAGCAATGTGGTGACATTTCAGAGACCTCAGGGGTAGAGGCTTATTGCTTGTGACAGTGTGTATTACATTTACAAATTGGATTTTAAATTAGTGCCATACACATAGGTATGTTACTTCTCAGACACCTTGAAAGTTTCATTTCCTTCCTTCCTCCCTCCCTCCCTCCCTCCTTCCTTTCCTTCCTTCCTTCTTCCCTCCCTCTCTCCCTTCCTTTCCCTTTCTTCTTTTCTTCCTTCCCTTCCGTTTCCCTTTCTTCCTTCCTTTTTTTCTTCGTTCGTTCCTTCCTTCTTTCCCTTTCCTTCCTTTCTCTCCCTCCCCCTCCCTCTCTCTCTCCCTTCCCCTCCCTCCCTCCCTCCCTCCCTCCTTCCTCTTTCTTTCTTTCTTTCTTTCTTTTTTTCTTTTTCTTTCTTCTTTTTCCTCCTTCCATTAAAAGTGGCAGACAAAACCATGTCCTTTGAGTCACTCTTTAGGAGTGGAAGGGAGAGGTGGCTTTGCAAGTTGTAATGAACAGCGAGGAATACCTCAGGTCTGCCGATGTGAGAGCTGGAGGCGTCTTTTCTGGTACGAGAGCTCCCTATAAGGCAGCCTTGCCGGAAGACGTCATACTGTTAAGTTTCCTTTGCTGGAATAGCTGTATCAGAGACACTTCACTACGACTCCTGCTGTTTCCAGGGTGGGGGTAAATCTACTGTGAGGGCTGGAGACAGGGTCATATGGAACTCCAGTACGCATAGTGACTGTACGGAGACCAGCACCCTGCTGTCACTCATGGAACATGCCAGCTTGGGTCAGAGAGCAGGCATCTGGCTGCTGGTGGCTGCCCTTTCTTCTGACCTATTTTTGGACGGAGGCAATTGTGTGTTTTCTTTTTATCTTTGGGTGATATGGCATCGTTTTATTTTAGCTTTTGTTTTTCTTCTTGGAAGAAGAGGGACACATGCACCTTTAGTGATTATTGATAATGTTGGAAAACAACTGAAATCTCTGGAAAAGATGACCAAGGATGTCATCTATTACTTTGTTTACAATGTGAAAGATCTGTTGTGCTGTTATTAATATCTGGAGCAATATGGAGCGCCAGGACAGAAATAGGTTTCTGAGAAATGTGTGGCGTTTTAGTTTCCTGATACTATTACAGCTCTATCTACTGATCTAGCGACGTGTGTGTTCAGGTCCTCTGGGCTCAGAGCTTGCCCCCTTGCCCCCATTCCATTGCACAACTATGCCTTGCTCAAAACCTGCTCTTTTCTTGAGTTCAGACATTTCATGGGTTGACGTTTGTTAACCCTCCCCTTTTGACATTTTGTGTAGAAGGCTTCGTATTTTCATATATCTTGGTAAAAACCAAGAAAATATTTTTACTATTTTTATGACCTCTGTGAACATGTTTAATAGGTTCAAAGTCATTAAATCCTGACCTTACAATACTTTTTTTTCAAAAGTATTTCCAAGTTTATTAACTTGTTATTTTTATTGGCATACTTGCTTAAATATTCAAATGCTCAGTCATTTTACTTCCAAGTGGTTGATTTTATGAGCCTAAACTAAGAGCAGTGGTAATAATATTTTATAAACTATCTTTTTTCAGTATTATTATTTTGTAGTTATATTACTTACACTAGTTCATGTGAGAAAGCTCCCCCTTGTGGTCATTACAGTAAGTGCAGGTAGTATTAAAACAGCATTAAGTACATATTCCTACTAAACATCAAATAGGTCGATTGGCTGTGTTTTGTGTTGGTTGCAGGGATATGCAGCATGCAACATTCAGAACCATTCAGTGCCATTAGAAACAACAGCAATTTTGAGTATTTCGTAGTGCCGTACTCTTTGTTGCTACAACTAGAAAAAAGATTAAATGTATAAGTTTTACTTTCATGTTTCAGCGACTTAAGTTTTCGTTTGGCTTTTTAAAAAGTGCATCTGCATAAGGAAAGTAGTAGAGAATTACTTCTCATAAGTGACACCTTGATAACCAGACCTTTTTTTAAAAATCTTTTTTGGTAAGATACAAAATGTTCTCTTCTACGTCCTATCTATGCAGACGTATTCCAAAATACATTTGTGATATTAATCTTCAGTCTTAACCCAACTGGATTTGGAATCACCTAGGAGACACACCTCTGGGCCTGTCCGTGGGAGTGTTTCCAAGAGATTTAGCTGAGGAGGGAAGACCCACCCTGAGTGTGGGTGGTGCCATCCCATGGGCTGCAGTTCCAGAACAAGGGAGAAAACAAGTCAGAGAAATCCATTTTGTCCTCCTTTTCACTGACTCCCCCTACAATGGGACTGTCTCCACGCCTTCCTTTCTATGACTGACGATATACCTTCAAACTAGGAACCAAAATGCACTCTTCTTTAAGTTGTGTTGGGTAGACAATTAGTCTTAGCAACACGAAAGGCGAACAATACAATGCTCCTTAGAATCGCTCCCAGCTGCAGCCTGTGCTGAGAATGGAGTTTATTTCCGTGACTTCATTTAACGGTGCAGATTCCTGTTTTCTATTTCCTGATTACCAGGTTTCACCTAAGAGAGTTAAGCTCTCTGGTGAGATCTTCCTTTGAATCATAATTACCTCCATGAGACCTCAGAGAGCGTAGCCTTAAGATTCCAAGACAGCGTTGCCTCACAACGAGGCTTCTAATCACTTTGCATTGAATTTAACGTCCCCCTTTAATGTTCTGCTGGGTCTTCCTCCCTTCCCGCAGCTCTGCTTGAGAGTGTGCCTTCTGACGTGCAAAGGAGGGTAAAGGAGTGGAAGGAGGAAGCCTGCTGCTGCCACCCCGATATCTGCCCCCACCTGGGGCCTCCGCAGTTCTTTCCCCATGCATGGAACTGTTCCTGCTTCCTTTGCGTCCTCTCTTCCCCTTTGCGCCCTTGAGGACACTGTCCCTGCATTTCCGCCACCTTTTCCCAGCCTACCAGGTTGCCCATTACTATTAAGCATTGTCCAATGAACGACATCTTAAAAATTATTTAGGATGTTTTCTTTAGATTTATTTTATTATTTTTATGTGTAATGTTGGTGTTTTGCCTGCATGTATTTGTGTGTTCTAAGTGTGTGCCTGGTGCATGAAGAGGTCAAAAGGGAGCATCAGATTCCTGAACTGGAGCTGCAGATGGCTGGGAGCCACCATGTAGGTGCTTGGAATAGAACCTGGGTCCTTTCAAAGAGCAACAAGTAACAGTTGAGCCTGCTCTCCAGGCCCCATCATTGTTATCCATCTCTCCAGCCTTCATAGTTTTGCTTTTCTGGTTTCTGTGTTATTTCCACTCTCTACTCTGAGTGATGGAGAGATTTCAGCCTGCTGGCACTGTCCCTGGATGTCTACATGCATCTCAAACTTTATAGCCTAAACCAAGATCCCGATGACTTCAGCTGCCCCTCCCAGCTCGGTGCACTGCAGCTCTGCTTCCCTAATTCCTCTGCCTTCCACACATGACGTTATCACGACCTCTCTGTCTCCTGTTCCCCACTCGTGCCCATCAATACCCACACTTACCTTTAAAATTATACGGAGACGCTGGCTGCTGCTTGCCACCCCCCACCCCTCCCCCCCGCCCCATGTGTGAGCCTTTGGTAGCTCATCCTGAGTCAGCATAGATGTCTGTTTTTCATGGAGTAGCCAAAGGGGTCTTTTGAAAAGTATAACCTAGATCATGTCATTTCTCCACTAAAAATAGAAGCTGAAGTCCTCTTAAGACCTGTAGGATGTCAAGCTCTGTATCCCCACAATTACCTAGGTCACCTAAGCACATAGTCTCTACTCATTTACTCACTCCAACCACACGGACTTCCTGCAGTTCTCTGGGCACATAAGGCCAGCGTGTGGCTAGGAGCCTTGGACTTGGTGTTCCTGACGCCTGGAATGTGCCTCCCCCAGACAGCTGTAGGAATAAAGTCTGTACTGGCCACGACCGTTGCTCCGTGATAGGGAGTTCTTTATCTGAAACTGTGAGGAGTCTGCACAGATTTCCTTCCGGTTCCTCCTCCTTCCTTGTGTTCGTCGTTTACTTCTTGAGACTTGGACTCTCTAAACTCCTCAAATATTCACTCCCCTTGCACAGTACCTTTTTCTCCCCATCTCTCTCACCTCTCCTAGTTCTTGAAGGCCAGGATGGTTATGTCGTCATGGCTTCTTTCATTTCCTTATATAGCACAGGACAGAATTATACTTTAGCTTTAATAAAGCATTATGGGCTGTTTTACTGTCCCAACATATTCAGGCAGAGTCACTCCCTTTATTCAAAGTTCCCAGCTTAGCTCTAAGCTAAGCTTTGTGATTGACACTTTCCAGATGGAAAACACAACAGATGCAAACCCTTCTGTAGGCAGCAGTAGGTACTGGAACGGGGCTGCGGCCAAGAGCGAAGTTTATGCTCTGTGCCTTCATACGATGCCACGTAATGACTTGCATCTCTTTCAAAACAATGGTTTGTTTGTGATGGAGAATAGGACAAATGACGTTTTCCTTCTAGTATTTTTTTTTTTTGCTGTGTCCTGTTATCCTTCCCCCTGTCATTGCACACCACTCTTTCTAATGGGATTCTACTTTTAATCGAATCCTGTAATTCCCCAATATTTCCTGCGAGTTACTCTTGTATAACTAATGCTTCTGCGGTCTGTGCTTCTGCAATTTGTAATGGTCCGAGGCTAAGAAGATACACCCGGAGTCGGAGAGCTGGCTCAGTAGTTAAGAGCTCTTGCAGTGAATCAGAGTTTGGGTCCCAGGGCTTACATCAGGCAGTTCACAACCACATGTCACTCCATCGCTGAAGGCTCTGATGTCCCTTTCTGGCCTCTGTGGGGACACATCCATGTGTACATGCAAACACATGTAAGCAGAAGTAACCTAAAACATTAAACTTCCCATGGAAGGAATTCAATGCTCTGAGGGGCAAGATAGAATGGGGTAAAGAACGTGGCAAAGATCTTAAATCCATCTGCCTCCATACTAACTGGCCCTCAGGAAAACAGCGGTGAGAGAAAAGCTGGGGTGTTCCTAGGGTTTAGTGTAAAGTGGTTGAGGGTTGCTAAGAAATAAAGCAACCCTGGACTAAGAGGAAACCATCTTGGCTCAGAGCCCAGAGATCAAAACCAAAACTGCTCGTAGGAGTCTGGTCCAAGTCAGAGCTACTGTGCTCTGCTTTCTTTGGCCCTGAACAGACTCTTTTAATCTCATTATCTTCTTTATTGCTTTAACTTTTGATGTTAAGGCATTTGTTTTGAAACAAGATGGAGTAGACCAGAGACTTCTCGAGGAAGACTTTTTAAAGTTACTCTATTACTCTAGTCTATTCTGTGTCTGCACCCACCCAAAATTCAACTTCATCTTACAAATAAAGTTTATCTTACAAAATATTGCAAAGTGCAACATTCACTTTGATACAATAAGTTAGGGTTTTAAGCCAAATGCAAAGAATCTGAAGGAGTTGTGGGGAAGAGTAATGAGTGAGGTTGTGTGTGATAGCATACGTTTGTAGTCGCAGCTACTTGGGAGGCTGAGGGTAGTGGATTGCATGAGCTTCAGAATTCGCGATCAGCCTGGACTGAACCCCCGGGGAGATATCATCTTAAACTATGACAATGAAGGTTTCAGACAGCCTCACCTCACACTGCAGCTTGAACTGGATGTGCTGACAAGGCAAAAGTGTCTGGAAAAGTAGCTAAGACTGTGTGCCTCTAATATAAACAAACTGCTTCCTGGGATGCTCACCTCCCAGTATCCTCCATTGTTTGGCGATGATGATTTTGAAGAGCTCAATAGAAGTGATAACATTGAGTTACCAAACAACTCTTTCTTAAAATGCTCGACTTCACCTTATGCCCATCCTACTTCCAACATCTCACCATGCCTAGACAACCTATATTCTATCTATTTTAGAAGTGTGTTTGTGCATATCAGTGCTAGTGCCTGCAGAGGTCAGAAGCGGGCATCAGAAAGGTGGTTGTGAGTCACCCTACGTGGGTGGAGGGAAACGAAATCCACTATGAGCCAACTCTGTGCGAGCAAACGTGCTCCTCACCCCTCAGCCATCTCTCCTGCCCATAGAATCTTGTTTCTTAAGCAGAGTAGAAAGAACTAGCCTTCCTCCAAGGGTGTGCATTACTTAGAAGACAGGTGCCATGATATTTCTATGTGGGTGAGCTACTTTGAAGTGTTATTCCCAGTCGACAGCTCCTTCCGTTTATTTGATATGTTCTGTAATATTTTTCCTCAACTTTTATATTTTTCCCCTTTTCAATATTTCTGGGCCCACTTGTAACTATTTGATGTGGGATTCCTCTCAGAATGCTATGAATATGTTTTTATTACCATTGGTTAATAAAGAAGCTGCTTTGGCCAGTGATTTAGCACAGTAAAGCCAGATGGGAAATCCAAACAGAGATATATAGGAAGAGTAGGCGGAGTCAAAAGACACCAGCCAGCCACCAAGGGAACAAGCTATGTAGAAAATGAGGTAATACCATGACCACATGGCAATCCATGGACTAATAGAGATGGGCTAATTTAATATGTAAGAGCTAGCTAGAAATATGCCTGAGCCATTGACCAAGCAGTCTTGTAATTAATATAGTGTCTGTTTGATTATTCAGCTCTGGGCAGCCAGGAAAGTCTCTGTTACAACTATTAGAAAAAGATCAATAATAAACCAATCAGCTAGGATCATACCAACTATAAACATGAACCTAATCGATCTTTTAGTC
Source organism: Microtus oregoni (assembly GCF_018167655.1). Taxonomy (NCBI): domain Eukaryota; kingdom Metazoa; phylum Chordata; class Mammalia; order Rodentia; family Cricetidae; genus Microtus; species Microtus oregoni. The sequence goes on along the minus strand of NW_024543060.1, from coordinate 35,181,593 downwards.
TTATTTTAGGGAGTGTACTCTTACCTTCCTGTTTGCATCCATTCAACAATACTTACTGAAGAGCATCAGGGCCCTGTTAGGAGAATGACCTCATACTATAGATTAATTTTCTCTTATCTGTACAATTAGTAAATCTTAGACACATGAGCAAAAGGAAGGGAAAACTCATCAACAATAAAGCATTTCTTCTTTTTTAAAAAGCCAAAGCTTTGGCGCCTTCATCTCCAGCAATCTGCGTGTTTTCCTGATTGCAGACTCAGGCAATGCTTCATATTTGAAGCAATTATGGTTGGGAAGTCTTCTCAATTGGCCACACAGTGATAACGTGGACTTAAACTGCAACATCAAAACTGCAGTTGGCTTGTTCAGAAAGAGAGAGGGACAGAGGGGGAAAGCTGGGGAGGCTCACAGTCTAGCACACTCCATACCGTCTATGAAGATGTCCGTGACAGCTGGATTCCTGATCAAAGGTATCTTTCCTTATTGCTTTTTGCACTCCATGGTTTTATCTTAGGTTTTTTTTTGAACTCCTTAGACAGTGATTTTAAACCTGTGGGTGGTGACCCCTTTGTCAAAACCCTATTTCCAAAAATGTTTACATTGCAGTTAATAATAGCAGCAAAATTACAGTGACGAAGTAGCAATAAGAATAATTTTATGGTTGGGGGTCACCCCAACTCGAAGAACTCTATTAAAGGGTCCCAGTGTTAGGATGGTTGAGAACCACTATTTTAGACGTGTGTTAGTGGTGGAATTGGTGTTCTCTTGAGTTAGACAAATTATAGTTTGAAAGTGCAAATATTTTTAATATGTTAAATAATAGTGTTTAATTGATGATAAATAGACCCCTGGCATCAAAGGAACTGGTATGCATTGCTTTAATGTCTGAATCTTGGTACTTGAATCTGTTGTTTTATTGAGTCCCTGGAGGTGTAGCAACAAAATGCCAGCTAAAGGTGGCACTGTGCTATTTATTTATTTATCAATTAATTATATATACAGTGTTCTGTCTGCATATATGCCTGCAGGCCAGAAGAGGGCACCAGATCTCATTACAGACAGTTGTGAGCCACTATGTGGTTGTTGGAAATTGAACTCAGGCCCTCTGGAAGAGCAGTCAGTGCTCTTAACCTCTGAGCCATCTCTCCAGTTCCTGCACTGTGCTGTTTCTAAATGGTACAAGACACTTGAAGCTTCCTTTGTTTTATTGTCTGTTAAATTGATAAATGGATATTTCCAACAATGTAGGCCTTTTCTGACTTAATGTTAAAATGATACATATTATCTTTTTTTTTCCCTTCTACATTGACACCCTCTAGGAACAGATTCACAGATTTTTGGCTCTCTTAGGGAACTCTTTTTGAGCATCTGTCACTTTTCATTCTTGAGACAACTCTGGTTTGCAGAGGCAAAAAGCCACTCTCCAGAGGGAACTGAGCAGAACATCAGCCAAGCTGGCTGTGGAATATAAACTTCCTAGTGTCTGGCTCGCTGGCATCTTTTCCAGTTTTGTTTCGGTTAGAGAGTCAGTGTTGCCCAGAATAAAGACGGCGCCTTGAATTGACTCGCAGTCTGGATCAGGCTGTGTGGGCTGCAGGCAGCGCCTGAGCATGCAGATATTTGCTGCCAGAACACAAAATCCTGGAATGCACAGCTAGAGTGTATATGGTGGGGCGCTCGGGAGCATTTGGGGGGGCACTGGAAATGCATCCGTACTTCCTACTCTGGCGAGCAATGGGCAAAGGGAGAAGCTATGGTTCCCCAAGTCTCCTGTGCAGCACACACACACACACACACACACACAGACACACACATAGACACACACACACACACACACACAAACAGACGTGCACAGACACACACACACAGAGAAGAATTCTTGTAAGACACAAATTACTGCAGCTTACATTTTCCTCAAATAAAAACTCATGTGTCACGGTACAGGAAAGAGATGGAGAAGTCACATATACACAGAGGACCCAGTTATTCAGCCGTATTCATAACTGCACAGAGAGAACACGCCATTTAGTGCTGTGCTACAGAAGAAAACTCAATTCTACCAAAACAGGTCTGTGCCAGTGTTGGAGAAAGACTTTATTCCTATTACAGTGTTTCTGGTGGATCCCATAAACAAATGCCAAAAAGGAGTGTGTATATATGTGTGTGTGTATATATGCATATGTGTGTGTATGTATGTGTGTACATGCGTGTGAGTATGTGTGTGTATATATGTGTATGTGTTTGTGTGTCTATTTGTGTTTCTCTGATAACATTTCTCTACTGTGGATACCTTATTATCTTCACAGTAATGATAAGGGACAGTGTGTCCTCTCTCATGCACGACAGGTGTGTATGAGGCTCGGTTTGCTTCTCTGTGTCTTTCACATAGTGAGAGGCATAGACAGAGCTGGCTCTCCTCAGCTAGGTTCTGTGGTTAGCATCTGTGGCCTAGGTCACTGCCGCTGCGGTGAGTCACAGTCTGGAAGGAGATATTAAAGAGAATGAGAATCAGGTTTATGGCGTAAACATGTTAAATTACTGGAAGGGTAAATTACCCACTCAGTTTAGAATTCAGGATGACAGGCTCTGCTCATGTAAATGGAGCCATTTACTGACTTTATCTGAGGTGTTGGACCATCTCTGTGGTCACAGAAAGGAGCCCCAGCAGTTGTGGAAGTTCAGCCACTGGTTATGCTTCCCTGAAGAGATCTCCAGTCTCCATATTGCAATAAAGAAATATCAGGTAAACAGTCCAGAGGACTTGGCAGAAAGTAACAAGGAGCTGGCTGCGTTCAGTCTCACTTGTAGAATATAACTCCGAAGCGGTACCAGAGTCATTTACATGGTAGCAATGAAATAAAATAAAAAAAAAAGCTGAAAATGGTCCAGCAAGGAACTGGAGAGATAGCGCAGCAGTTAAGAACACTTGCTGTTCTTGTAGAGGACCCTGGTTCGATTCCCAGCACCTACTTGGTGCCTCACAACCATCTGTAGCTCCAGTTCCAAGGAATCTGATGCTCTCTTCTGGCCTTTATAAGCTTCAGTGATTTATGTAATGTGTGCATGTACATGACACACATGCATATATACAACATATAAAATTATATATGTGTATATAATATACATATAAATGCATACACATATAATATATATTATATGTAGGCCTTACATATACATCTGAAATTAAAGAGTTCCTACAGATAATATTTCTGATTTTGTACTGTAGATACTTGAGGTTTAGGGATCTTTGGGTTAGTAATCAGATGAAGTGTTTACTGGGACAGAACTGAGAAGGAGAGAAAGATCATTCTCATAAGGCTGCAATCAACCTACTGAAATAAGTGTACCTTGCCGTAGGGTTGAATGTCAGCTCACTCACTCTTTAACACTGCGGACTCCTTGTGTAGAGTAAGCAATGAACTCAGGCAAATAGCAGGAGCCAGAGACTGTGAGTCACCTGCTAGCACAGACACCTGACTTCATCCTTGAAATGTGTGAGAAGTTCAGGGTGAGTCCCTGAAGAGATAGTCTAGGGACTTTGTCCTCCACAGAGAATCTTCATGTTTGCCTGCTGACATTTGTATTGTTTTAAACCAGTGACTTCTCTGGCACTCGATCCCAAGTAGCCATGTGAAGGGCAAGGAATCCTGGTCTTGACACAGTTATTAGAAAACTTAAGGACAAGGCACACACATCAAAATACAGAGTATCTCTGAGTACAAGATGGTTGTTCCCTTTCCCTAAAATAGTAGAAGGAATTTTTTGTGGGACTAGTACATATATTGGGATCTACTATCATCCAGGAAGTATTCTAGGTGCTTAGAAAACTAGGGAAAATGGGAGAAAAATAGAGATAGGTATCGCCATCCTCTGGGAACGTAAATTTGGTCTTATGTAACCAATTCTACCCAATGTTGAATGCACTAGGCAGCAGGGAGTGCTAGAGCAAGAACAAACCCGGGGGCGTGCTGGTTGTGTCTGTGTGTGTGCGCGCGCGCACTGAGGTGGTGAACATCGGGCTCTGTCCACGAAGCTGTTTAACAGTTTCACAAAGTCCTGTGTCCTTTACTATTCCGGCATAAGGTGCTTGCGAATCGCCACTCCTGCATTTAGCCCTTCAGCGCCAGCTTCGGCAGTGGAGTCCCATCTTGGGTGGGTTTAGTTGGCTAATGCTGATGAGGGCACCTGGTTTCTATCTCACGTTGAAACTTCAGCCCATGCCAGCAGGGTTGCACGGGAACGTTTAACGTAGGGATTTTGTGTAGGCTCCATGATCTGAATAATCTCATGAAGTTTATGTCAGAGTACTGTACCCCTTTACTATCTCTGCCTCCTGTAGGCACCACAGTGCATTCTGTGTTCCTATCATTCAGGATGAAAATCCAGTCTGTGTACCTGGAACAGAAACGATCTCCGGACAGGCCACTCAAAAGAGGACTTCAATTGTCTCCCCAGGTTCCAGATGTGATCAGTAGCATCAGGCAGTTGTCCAAGGCGGCCATGAAGGAGGATTCCAAACCCAGCAAAGACAATGAGGACGCCTTCTACAACTCTCAGAAGTTTGAAGTGCTCTACTGTGGGAGGGTGATCGTGACCCACAAGAAGGCGCCTTCCAGCCTCATTGACGACTGCAAGGAGAAGTTCAGCCTGCACGAGCAGCAGCGGCTGAGGCTGCAGGGCGGGAAGCCTGGGGACCCTGGGGACGAGCTGGGTGTCTTTGAGGCTGAGTCTCCTGTGTCTCCAGATGACATCCTGCCTGAGAAGTCAGATGGTGCGGTCAACAGTCACCATGCCCTGCCCTCCCTGGCCAGCCAACCCACACTGGCCAGCTCTCGGCTTTGCTTCCCAGAGAGGATTTTGGAAGACTGTGGTTTCGATGAGCAGCAGGAGTTCCGATCGCGGTGCAGCAGCGTCACAGGCGTCATGCAGAAGAAGGTCCATGACAGCAGCCAGAAACCACAGCCAAGGAGGAGGCACGCAAGCGCGCCCAGTCACGTGCAGCCCTCAGATTCGGAGAAGAACAGGACCATGCTCTTCCAGGTAGCCTGGCAGGGGGTTTTGGCCTGCAGCTTCTTAAGATGTTGAGCAGCTATATCTCCTCCCTGGTCAGTGGGTGCCTGAGTGTGTGCGGTGGGTGTGTGTTGCCCACGTGTGCCTGGGTGGAGGCCAGAGGTCAACCTTTGGGTACCATTCCTTAGGCATCATCTTCCTTGTTTTGTTTTGAGGCAGGGTCTCTTCTGGAGGTATGGAAGGTTGATTGGCTAGCAGAATTCCAGGGATTTTTGCTTTTCTTCCTAGCATGGGCTGTACTAGCACTGGGCTATGCTCTGCTTTATAAAAGCAAAACAAAACTGGGCTCTGGAAATTGAGGTCCTCTTGCTTGTATGTGAGGGACTAAGCTATCGTCCCTGTAGTCCTGGTCCTACCTGCTAGTCTTCTCTTTCTGCTCACCCCAGTAGCCACAGTAAGCCCTTTTGGCCTTCAGATTTTCTCTCTCAGAAGCAGGAGGACCAGATGAAGGAACACAGATGAGTCATGGACCCCAAGGAGACAGAGAGAATGCAAAACTTCTTGTAGCAGCTATGAGGAGGCAGGCAATAGATATGAGGTGTCCGTCACCAGTGTCTGCTTTGGGATGATTCCCCAATACACTCTTTAATAAAGCTACAGAATGTTAGCAATGCTTGTAAGGCGTGGATTTTGGAAAGCTAGTTTTGGCGAAGTAGATTTTGGCAAAGAGAAAGAGAGGGAGGGAGGGAAGGAGGGAGAGAGAGAGAGATTCTAATGATGTCATTCATGTAAACACTGATGTACTCTTCCCCCAGAAATGGAGGAGTAAAGGAACACGATTGTTCTGATGATTCACTAGGTCGATTATTCAATAACTTGATACAGCTATATTAAATGTAAAAGATAATTCTGTGCATGAGAGAGAGAGAGAGAAAGAGAGAGAGAGAAGGAGAGAGAGAGAGAGAGAAATGAGAGACAGGAGAGCAGGGTTTCTGGTGTGTGCGTTTGTACCTGGATCTGTGAAGAAGTTAGGTTTTAGCTTCTATCACTCTCTGCCTTATTCCTTTAATGCAGGGCCTCTCCTTGAATGTAGAATTCTCTTATCAAGTAGACAGGCAGACAGCAAGCCTCTGCCATCCTCTTGTGTTAGCCTCCCGCTGCCCCTGTAGTGCCGACATTACAGTGCCTGTAAGACCAAGGCCAGCTTGTTAAGTGGCGTCTAGGACCTGAGCTCAAGTCCTCCTGCGTGCACAGCCAGTGTTCTTAGCCACGAGCCATCTTTTTAGTTCCTCTATGAGATGTTTTTATTTTTAAAAATAGTTTAAAAATTTACAGGGTTATGGAAAATATCATTTCACTTAAAGAACTGAATATATGATGTTGTCCCGGAGAAGGTTTGTAGTTAGTCTGCGGCTGATCTCCGGCTTGCATCTTTGTTCGGTCATTGTCTTGTCCCGTCACCAACTGGGCTTGTAAGCAGGCTGGCTCTGGTCCTTTGTGTGGTGATGCGTGAAGTCGGTTTCTCCTCTTCTTTGGATTCCCAGATTTGTTCTCTGCTGGTTGTAGTTCTTTATGTTAAATTTTTTGAATATCTATTTTCCAAAAACTTACCGGAGCCCAGTTCTGCATGTATTATTTTATTGACTGTTTTGAAGAGCATCTTATGATAATGCCAGTGAGCTGACGTAAGATTAGTGACTTGAGGAAAGATTACATATGAGAAAGGTTTCTTTGGATGTATTGATTCTGTGTGTATGAGTGTGTTGCCTGCACGCATGTATGTGTATCGCAGGTGGCATATTTCTGAAAAGGAAGTCATTTCTTAACTGCTAAAAAGATTTGTATTCTTTGGCTTTCTACAGTTTGAGGGGTGCTTAATTTCCCGACAGAGGAACGAAATGACTTGAGAGAGCTGACTTTGGGTTGGATGATATGGTAAAACACACGTGAAATAGGTTTGTCTGGGCCACACCATTTGAATCTCCATTGTTGCGTATTTCGTTACCCAGGAAGACTGAGGTCCTCAAGCGCTGAAGTGATTGATGCACTGTTTTTTCCTTTTCAAGGTCGGCCGTTTTGAGATCAACCTCATCAGTCCAGACACTAAATCGGTCGTGCTGGAGAAGAATTTCAAAGATATTTCCTCTTGTTCTCAGGTATGCCACCAGGTCATGGCACAGCATTTGAAGAAACCAATTGTCGTGTTCCACAGTTAGCCACAATAACAACTGAGCCTCCTTCAATCACATATTATTATTTTAAACTTAAGTATTTTTTATTTCCCTCTTCTCCTCCTTCACCTCTTCTCTCTTCTCCCCTCTCTCCCCCCGAGCAATGAACCTAGGTCTTTTCTTACACATACTGGCCCGATAGTGGCTCCATCGCTGAGCCCAAATTTAAGAGAAATAATGTTTTAAAGAACATTTGTGCCTTACAATTAAAATGTGTTCGTGTGCTTGACTATGTGGCAACAGAATCCTTCCCAGGACCTTGAGTGTCTGTCATTCCATTTTCCCCTTGCTTTCCTCAGCCCTTTGTCTCAGTGATGTTTCCCCAAACCCTTCTGCTGGGGGAGGTCTTGTGGTAGTGGATTCTTTTGAAAATACCTCACAGCAAATGTTCCTCAGACTGGTGGGCTGTGGGTCTTGTGGGTGTCACCAAGATAAGTTTGTTCTTTATCCCACAGCAGGTAATAAAAGGAGAAGTAGCCTTCTTAGTTTCTGCTACCATATACGGTCAACTTTGAGGAGTATTTTTTTTTTAAATTTTTACTCAAGAAAGGATGTATTTATGATTTAAAACATCAATAGAGACAAATGTATATAATATTCGTCATAGACTACTGTAGTGTTTTAGAATATCTACCCCAAAGTTTGAGCTGCCTGAACAGACTGTAAACATGAGAAGAAAATATATACGTGCCAGAAAAGAAGGTGTACTTAAGTCAAAATATGGAAAAATTACATATTTGAAGACATTTCTGTGGGCTTGAAAATAATCTTTTGTTACTGGCCTGGTGACTTAAAGTGTATTCAGAAATATATTTTTTGCAGGGTCCCTACATCTTGGTGTTGAAAAATCAGGTTAGAGGGTCCGCTCAGCCATTAAAGACAAAGGGTCACATGTTTACACGAGAAAGTCATTTCTACCGTAGGGTCTTCTCTTTGAACTTTGGAGTTAGTGTTGCTCTTGGTATGGCATTCAGACTTTCTTTTGATGACAACAATCTCTTTGTATGTTTTATTAGTCATTTGCTTTAGCTAATGTGCTTTTATTTCTAACACCTTGTTTTAATATTATTTCTGTAATAGGAATTTTTGAGTGATAAATATTTTCTACTCTAGCAATGTAGAGAGCAGTAGCGTTTGAATCTAGGACGGTTATATTACAAACTTCGAAATTCCTATTTAAGGAGCACAGGAATTTAGTGGGAATATGATTCTAACCCTCAAAATACTGAACTCTTTTTGTAGTTAGTTGTCCATTTCTTGGGAGGTTCCTGCAAGGTCACAAACCTTGCAGGGATTTTTGACTAATTGACTTATGGTATGAGCATGTGTCTTTTGGTGGGACGTTAGAATCTCATGTATTGAAAGGGAGCCCTTAGGTATTGAGTACACAGGACCAATGCGAATGAGCTTGTCTCCATGGCTGGCCACAGGCTATAGCAAAAGTGACATGTAACCCAAGTTTAGCTCGTGACATACTCGGCACTAAGGTCGCACCTCCTGGTCCCACTTTCCTAAGCTGCTCAATGTGCATCGATGATCCAATGAATGTAAGCACACACAAAGACAAAGAACACATCCAAACCAAACTTGTGGGCGTGAAAGCTCAACTTTGATGTCCTTTGCCTTTTTCCTTTTATGGAAGTCGGGCTCTGCGTTATGATATTTTAGTTCAGGAAACAATCACACAGCAGCAAGAGGGAGCCTGGTGGGAAGACTTCCAGCCACAGCAGGCTCATCCACTTCTCCTCACCCACTCCCACCACTTCCTCACAGGAGGTGAAGGGAGGCAAGGTGGCTGTGTTCAGGAACTGGCCTCCCTTTGAATACCTCATACCTACAAACGCTTCTTCTTCTTCTTTTTTTCTTCTTTCTGGAAGTCCACATCCGAAGGCGCACTGAGATAATGAGGCCCTGTGAGGTCCCCGACTTAGTACGAAGGCAGTAATAAAAGCTCTTTCACCAGAGTTGTGCGCATGGAGCTAATTTTACCAGACTGACAGCTTCACTCCTCTTTGCTTCCCCCACCCTTACATAAAAACCAGCAGAGTTCATTTATTTTTCCATGTCCTTTGGATAGATTGAATATTTTATAGCAAGGAAGAACGGGGTCACTACTGATGAAACACTCTTGGAGACATCATAGCTGTTTCTCAGTTCTAGCTCCCACACCTTCCCCAGAGTAGCTGTCTTTATGCTCTTTGGTAGTGAATAAAAGAAATAAAGCCAGAGACAGCAGTTGGCTGCTCAGTACAGTATCTCATACCTCAGTCAGTCGCTGAGGCAGCGCGGAAGTGCAGATCTGACCCCAAAGACTTTTCTTCTCATTTGCATTTAGGAGATGTTGGGCACACTTCATATTTTCCGTCAACCTAGTTTTCAAATCGCTGTGTTGCTACTGAAACACGGTACAGTTTACTTACTGGTGTGTGCATTCACACTCAGCTTTTACATTTAAAAATTATTTTTAAAATGTATTTGTTATCTATCTATCTATCTATCTATCTATCATCTATCTTGTTTTGTTTTTTTCGAGACACGGTTTCCTGGTTCTCCTGGAACTCATTTTGAAGAGCAGGCTGGCCTCAAACTCCCTGAGATCCATCTGTCTCTGCCTCCTAAGTGCTGGGATCAAAGGCATGCACCACCGCCGCCTGGCTGAAAGCGTATTTATTTATTATTAGTGTGTGTATGTGTGCATGCTATAGTACGCGTGTAGAGGTCAGAGGCTAACTGTGGAGTTGCTTCTCTCCTTCCACCTTTGTGCAGGCTCCGGGGATTGAACTCTGTTTTCCAGGCTCAGGCATCAATTGCATTTACTGCTGAGCCATCTTATCACCCCCAGACTGAATTATTTTAAATATAAATTTTATTTCACTTATTTTTTATTTTAAGTTTATTTATTTTGCATTCAGACCATGGTTTCCCCTCTCCTGTCCCTCCCCTACCCTCTCATTCACCCCTCTTCCATTTCTATTCAGAAAAACACATGCCTTCCATGGATATCACAAAACATGACCTTATCAAGTTGCAGAAAAACTAAGCTCCTCATCTTGTTTTAAGGCTGAGCAAGGCAACCCAGTATGAGGAATAGAGTCTCAAAAACCAGCAAAAGAGTTAGATTCAGCCCTTGCTCCCACTGTTAGGAGTCCCACAGAAGACCAAGCCACACAACTGCTAGCCTGAATTTTTAATTAGAATAAATACAGCCGAAATCATTTAACTTGGGTACAGAAAGTACGAAGGTTTGTGACTGTGGATAACTGGCACTTGCAGCAAGCACGTGAAGAAGAATATCAATCTTTCTTTTTGTGGTTCTTTGAATATCTATAAATTGACATATTCAAGCAATTTCCATACAAACTTTATAGAACCATACAGTATTTAATTTGAGGTTTGTCTCTTGTACTTTTTCTGAGATTCTTATCTTCATATAGACTAGGAAAGGTTTTATGTTGAATCACTGGCTACCATGCTAAGACAATAAATTGAAAATTCATTACAGGCAAACATCATGTTTTCATTTTAAGAAATAATGGACCTTACTAGCAATGTTTTTTCTTTTGCTTTGGTTTATGTTTTTAATAAAAAATCAACGGGTCTACGTGGAGGTCCCTCTCTATCTCTTGCATCAACAGGGCATCTGTCAGCATTATGTCTTATGTAAAATGACATTATGTCTTTGGTCACATTGCCACGAAGGAGAAGTCTGGGAAGTTAGGCAAGTGTAGAAATTATGTCAGTCTCTGTCAGGGAACACCCCAGAAGCACTGCTTGTATTGTGTTTTCTTCTTTATCTAGGGAATAAAGCACGTTGATCACTTTGGCTTCATCTGTCGGGAGTCTCCAGAGCCGGGGCTGAGCCAATACATCTGTTATGTGTTCCAGTGTGCCAACGAGTCTCTGGTAAGTGGGGCTGTTGCCGCCCGCTGCTTCTGCCAGTGGAAGAAGTGGAAGAGACTGTCTTTGCAGTCTCATCTGCTGGGAACTCAGTTCTCTGTGTGGAAAGAAGATGGCATTTAGAGATGTTCTTACCCTTGAAGGATGAGCAGAAGTTGAGAGCCACAGACAGATCATCACTTTTAAGAGTATATGCCCTTGGCTTTAACAGGCTTTACTATATTACCATGGTTATTTTTTTTTTAAATTGGAAGAATAATGACAGAGACAAACCGTTATATTTCCTGTTGCTTATAGATGGTGACAAAGACCACTGACCTCTTGTTTATTGTTATGGTGTCAAAAATTAGATAATACTTCCATCAGGAGAAGAACTGTCCTCCCCCATTTTTTTTAATTACCCTGTCTTATTTTTTCAAAACACATCATTTATTTTGTTTCTTTGGAATTTGCAAGTTACTGTTTGCCAAGAAATATGTTGACATTTTTTTCTCTTCAAAGATTTTTTTCCTGTCCTTCCACACACGCAGTCTTCTCATCCATCGTCACACAAGCATTCAGATGTGTGCATCACCATTATTAGAGATGCATTTACGGAAAATATTGATTTTTATAATTTTATTATGTGTGTGCATGTTTGTGTGTGCGAGGTGGCTGCATTTATCTGTATGTGTGCACTTGTACGTGTGTGCCTATGTGAACGGAGGGCAGTGGACAGTCTTGGGTGTCATCTTCAGGAACGATGTCTGTCTACTTAGTGCTCACCATTTAGGCTAGATTCGCTGGCCACGCAGCCCCAGGGACCCTCCTGTCACCGTCCCCAGCATGGGGATGGTAAACACGTGCTACCACAGCCACCATTTTAGCATGGGTTCTGCGAGATAAGCACTTTATCAAATGAACCCGTTCCCAGCCCAGCACCATTGGTTTTTGAACACATAAGCCTGCTGTCAGCATTTCTCCATATACCATTATCCCAGGCCACTCTGTGCATGCTTCCTGGGGCTTGTTACATTTAACTCTGCCCTCCACATGCCTGATGAGGACACTGAACCCCCAAAGGCCTGGGCGTGAACTGGCACAATGACACTTTCTGATCCCGCTCCTCTGGGTTTCCAGGTTTTTTCCCCTCTAGGGTATATGAAATGCCTGTGGTTAGTGAGTTCTTATTCTAGAAACTTCCCTTTGAGCTTCATTTTCCTTTTAGATAATTCATGTTATTTAATAACTATCTACATGTACCTCTCCAGGTGTTTCTTCTTAGCTGAATAGGTTCCGTTTAGGAACCAGGGCTGAACTTGGAGGGCATTGTCCTTAGATGATCATGGTGGGTAGCTGGTCTCTGCCCTCACACAACATGCTCATGGAAGTTCACAGTTAGGCCAACTCTTTTTCTTGCTGTCCTTCACGTTTAGATGACAGGATTGTCACCTTGCTCATAAGGGCAGAGGCTATCTATTACAGTCCAGGGACAATCAGATGTGCTCATTGATATCTTGTCCAGGAGGAAGAACTCGATAAAACCCACTTATTTGGGGTCTTGTTTACAGGTTTTTATTTCATTTTTGGGTTTACTTGGTTTTTGTTTGCTTTAGAAACTGTTAATGATGATAAAAGATGTGGGATACCGGGCCTTTCCACTTCCATTCCCTGGCCAGTGCTGGAGACCACACTGGCTGTGTGCCCTCCTGTTCCACGAGGCACTAACTGGCTGAGCTTGGCCCTCGTTATTTTAAAGATTAGTTAATATCTACGATGATAGCTTTCAAAGCTGCCTCTGTTCGGAGTTTATCAATCAGCTTTTAAATTGCATTATGTGGCACCAGAACTGAAAGTTAAGAGAAAAATATAATGTGCACTTCCTGTGTCATAGAGGGTAGCTCAGCTCAAGCCCTGACAAACAGAAGAGAAGGAAGTAGGCGAGTCAGTAATACCTGTCCTGGCAGCTTGACGAGGGCTGTGGCTTGGCAGCTGTAGAAGACAGAATGTTCCAAGACCACACTTGCTGACTTGCCTCCTCTGAGCACCGGCTACACAGTTTCCACGTTCTTCTGCTTCTTTGTACCAACTGTAATGAAGTGGCAAACTGTGCAGTTCTAAGATGTGTTCTTCCTTCTGGGCTACACACACATTTACCTACTGCCCTCCACATTCTCCCTTCTTTGTCCCTAGAGAAGCAGCTAATACTGTTTCACAAATGCTTGCCAATTGATTTCCAGAATTTAAAAAAAAAAGTGTCTAAGCAACTATTCTAAACTCCACACACACATAGAAAGTAGTCTATGACAATATAATTAAAAGTAAAAAAAAAAAAACAACTATGCTGTTCCTGATCTAGAGTTTATATGAACTTAAGAGTTAGTGAGATAATAAGAGTAATATTGTTAATGAAATATTGGCATACTGACAGAAGAATAAGGTTCATATTCTAGAGGTTATCTTTCTCTCGTATCTGATGTGAACAGTACTTGTGAAAATAGATTCTTGATATGTAAGAAACAAGCAGTGTGTGGAGAATGGGCAAAGGGACAGGTTCCAGTCTGAGGGCTGCACTGCAAATGGTAAGGAAGGGAGACGTATTTTCAATAAATGGAACTAATTTATAAAAGTTTTTCATTTGAAGAAAATACAAGTGTTGCTATCATTTGGTCTCAGGAGGGATGGGATAGGACTGGGCGTATAAACAGTGGTGTGAGCATGATTCATAGGCTTCCACCTAACTCATTTAGGGCTCTCCACTATGGGGCTGGTCAGGCTCTTACGCTGAGCATTGCCTTTTATCAGCAGTTGTTAAGATGCCAGTGTTCACTGGATACCTTGAAAAACTGAAGGTGTTTTCTAACAAAGAAAGAGTAGATGGTCTTCAGTAATTTTTTAATCTAAAAGTAAATATAATCCTTAGGCTTGATATATGATATCTATATTCATATCTCTTGTCCTATTAATGTGAATCAACTTTCTTTGTCTGATCTCATGCTGTTTTATGAGACAGGAACTGTGTTGGGGTGACAGCCAAGAATACTTGCGTTTCATTTGTGTGCCTGACACTTCTTTCTGTTCCTCTGCTTTTGCCCTTTTGACATGACCTGTGATGCTTTTTCTTGTATTCATCATGCTCCAATTTGAACTTTTAAAGTACACTAACCTTGTGGCAGAATTTACGTCATCTGAAAAAGTGGTGGGTTTTAGAAAAAATACAATTTTTTGTAGGACGGATGGAATTTTCATAGTATTTTTGGTAAGGAAAGGCCACATTTCAGACACCCTTGCAATGGCCCCTTGTTTCATCTAGAAAAAGAGCAGAAAACACAAGCATCTAATATTTACAAAGGGCTAATTTTTATTAATTTCCTTTTTAAAAATTTGTTAGATTTTTTTAAAAAAAAATCCCAATCCACATTCCCACTCCCTTCCCTCCTCCCATTGCCTCCACACACCCTCCCACCTCACCCCCTCTAATCCTCAGAGAGGGTTAGGCACTTTCCTTTGTGGAAGGTCCAAGGCCCTCCCTACTACATATAGGCTGAGCAAGGTATACATCCAAAAAGCCAGTACATGCAGTAGGGATAAATACCGGTGCCACTGCCAATGTCCCCTCAGTCTGCCCCCGCCTTGCAACTGTCAACTACAAACATCTGAACACACAACTGAAAACACAAGCATCCAATATTTCCAAAGGGCTAATTTTTATTAATTTCCAAAGGCAAAAAGCATACATATGCATACTATGTAAGGTATTTATATAAGCTATATATTTAATGTACAAATTATATATATGTATATATATTCACATATACACAAACATACATACTACATATTATACTACCAAATTTATTGTTATCCCCATCAATGTCTGACATAAATGAGAAATAAGAAATAGAATAAAGGAGTATTATACATAAATACTTACATTTTCTTTGCATGCTAAACTAAGTAAGTAAAATGTAAAGATATTAAATACTTCTAGTTTTAAAAATGAAAACTCTTTCTTTTTATGGTAGTATAAAGTAGCATTTTATGAAAAATTGATTTTGATTTGTGGAGTGCTGTGAAATTATTTCTGTACTTTTCTAAGGCTGGTCATACAACGTAATGTAGCAATGTCAGCTGCTTGTTTAGGGTTTTGAGGTCTTCTTTCAGTTTCATGAGGCTTCAAATGCAGAAGTGGATCAATATTCTTTCAATACAACTTCTTTTTAAGCCAGGCTGGAGGAGAAGAGGGACCGAGAAGTGGAAGCAGGCTGCTCTAAGCATCACAGGTGACTCTGCTCACCAGACCTGGCTGAGGCGCGGCTGTTAGGATCCAATATCTCTGCCATGAGGGTTTTCGATTATTGCCAGAGTCCTACAGAGTGTGGGAACATCTCCCTTTCCACGAGCAGCTTTGTCTCAGAAAAGGCTCTGTGGCCTGAGGAAGATGGTTTCAGAGGAACCTCGGGGATTCTAAATAGTTGATACAATGCTAGGCCAAAGCAAGAGCAAGCCAGAGAGCAGGCTGGATATCCTGGGCTGCTGGCCCCAGGGTGACAGCCAGCTCTTGAGCATTTAGACGCCACAACTTAGAATCACAAATCATAAGTAGAATGGCAATAAGTCATACAGTGTAGAAACACGGCTAACAGTATGCATAGATTTCCCCACTGGTATTTTACTTGAGATCACTTCCCTTCAGAACTGACCCAGACACAACGTTGTTTGCTTTTACACTAACAGCTGCCTGGAAGAAAAGGATCCCTATTAAGACAACCGAACGCTGCCTTGAGTTTGCTGCTCCCGATATGTATCCAAGGAAACTTCCAGAGACATGCTTATCTGATAACTCATTCAATTAAGCAAAGATTTGATTTACTAATTAAACTGTCTGTGATAGCGTAGCTGCCCGTGGGACTTGAAAATAGCATCCGAGTAACAGATCCGTATTATACGCCACAGACTGCAATCATCTTTGCATCCAGCTTTTAATTATATGGCTGAAAGATCTGACTTCAAGACGGCTGTTTGCTTTCTGCCAACTCTGCTAGTCATCAGAATTCTATTATTTATTATTTAGTCAGCCATCGATAAAAGGCTCACATTGCTGATATTTTTTTTAATGTCTCCATGAAAGCCAACTTTTATAGACCCGAGTTTTGTTTCTTCTTGTAGGTGGATGAGGTCATGCTAACTCTCAAGCAAGCTTTCAGCACGGCCGCTGCACTGCAGAGTGCCAAGACCCAGATCAAGCTGTGCGAGGCCTGCCCCATGCACTCTTTGCATAAGCTCTGTGAGAGGATTGAAGGTACCATGGAGTGTGGCCTTGGCGTGAGGAGAGTTTGCTTTGGCATGTTGACATGTTGAAGTCCCCACCGTCATTGAATGGTTCTTTGTTTCCCTGTGAGCAAGAACCGCAAAGGCATTTCTCTGGCCCGGTCAAACCCAACTGAGCTATCAGCCGCTTCTGCATGCTTGACTTTCTCTCTGTCTCACTCCCTTTTCTTCTGAAGGCAAATTCACGCGAAGGGCTTGCATTTCCCACAGCTCTTAAGACCAGTTATGTATGTGCACAGTGGGAATGAGCAAACATTTGCTGAATGATGAGAGAGGCAAACACACCTCGGACTGTTCAATTCTTCCTTTTCTTTCCTCTCTCACTTGGGAATGTATTCTGAAAGTTGAGCACTGTAGTGAAACCTGCTTGGTTTTTCAGGGTTCTTGGAAAAGCTGAGATAATGGAGGTGGTATCATGAAGCAAGTTTTCTTCTTCTTCTTCTTTTTAATCTGTGCTGAGATGCAATGTCATAACACTTGTCAAGTGAGTGTCTGCTGTGGACCAGGCAGCATGTGCTGGGGAAACAGAAATGCTTGCCACATACGGTGCCTCCAGAGACTTTTCCCTCTGGAGGAGGAGACAGGAGCATAAGCAGAGAAATGCAGCTCGGGATGATAGGTGCTGTAACGGACAGAAACAGGGCAAACTCCACAGTAAGGCCGAGGTGTAGATCCTAGTCGTAATTTCTATCCCATAGGCTCCAAATAAGCATGTGCCAAACTGTAGATTTTATGAATATCCACATAACTACAATTATCTAAAGCTATTTTTAAGATAATACTCAAGTTTTAAAGTTTTTATGGGTGATTTTTATGGAATAGTTGTTATTTTAAAATGTATGGAACATTTACGAAATGGAACGTGTGTGTGTGTATGTATCTATGTATGTAGTTTGTATGTGCCTGTGTGTGTGTGTAGTTTGTGTATGCCTATGTGTGCCTGTGTGTGTGTATGTGTATATGTATCTATGTGTATAGTTTGTGTGTGCCAGTTTGTGTTGGAAGGGTAGTTTGTGTGATGTGGGAGTGTCTTCTATCTATCTGTTGCTTTCATTGCTTAATTAATAAAGAAAACTGCTTGGCCTGATAGGGCAGAATTTAGATGGGTGGAGTAGACAGAACAGAATGCTGGGAAGAAGGCAATGAGGCAGACGCCTCAGGCAGGCGCTATAGCTTTCCTCTCCAAGATGGACTCAGGTTAAGATCCTTCCTGATAAGCCACCACCTCGTGATGCTACACAGATTATTAGAAATGGGTTAATCAAGATGTGAGAATTAGCCAATAAGAGGCTAGAACTAATGGTCCAGGCAGTTTTTAAAAGAATACAGTTTCCGTGTAATTATTTCAGGGCATAAGCTAGCCAGACGGCTGGGTGGCAGAAACGCAGCCCGCAGCTCCCTTCTACATTTGTGTATTCCTATGTGTGTGCCTGTGTGTAGTTTGTGTATGCCTGTGAGTGTGTGTGTAGTTTGTGTATGCCTGTGAGTGTGTGTGTAGTTTGTGCATGCCTGTGAGTGTGTGTGTAGTTTGTGTATGCCTGTGAGTGTGTGTGTAGTTTGTGCATGCCTGTGAGTGTGTGTGTAGTTTGTGTATGCCTGTGAGTGTGTGAGTAGTTTGTGTATGCCTATGTGTGCCAGTATGTGTGTGTGTGTTTGTAGTTTGTGTATTCATGTGTATGTGCCTGTGTGTGTGTGTAGTTTGTGTAAATCTATGTGGGAGCTAATGGCATTGGATTAGCTAGCAGTACAGAGGAAGAAAGAGTCTGTTTATCTATTCACAGGATATTCCAGCTGAATCAAAGAAAGTCCTCGGTGTAAACAAACCAAATAATAAAAACATTAAAAGAGAAAAGCATTTTTATTCCTGAAAGAAGGGAAAACTCTATTCAGATAAAAAAAATGTAAAAAATAAAAACAAATCCAAACCAAAGCAAAAGCATTAAAAGCAATTGCTAACAACTTGGACCTGCTCATTCCAGGTAACTGCTTACTTGGAAGAAATAATTGTACATAAATTGCTACCCAAACTTGCCAAAACTCCACCAATAAGAAGAAGATAAAACTATTGAGGAAATTTTGGAACCCATTCTCAAAACACTGCTCATGTGACTCATTTATCTTGATGGTAACCAACAGCTCTCGAATTACACGTAGGACCCTCTCAACAAGAAGGAGGTTATGGCTGGGACTGGAAACCTTGCTGTCTTAGCAGTGTTCTGTGGCCCTGAAGAGACACCATAATCAATGCAAACCTTATTTAAAAGAACACTTAATTGGGGGCTTGCTTACAGTTTCATATATTTAGTCCATTTTCATCATAGCATGGAGCACAGTGGCATGCAGGCAGGTGCTGAAGGAGTGGCTGAGAGCTCCATCCTGACTCACAGGCAGAGAGAGAAAGATGGTGGTCCTGGAGTGGCTTTTTTTTGGACAGGCTCCCCATGTATTCCTGGCTGTCCTGGCACTTATCATGTGAACCAGAATGGCCTCTAACTCACAGAGATCGTCCTGCCTCTGTGTCCTGAGTTTTGAGACTAATAGCATGCACCACCATGCCCAACTACATCCTAAGATGAATGAAAAACTAATTTATTGACCAGCAGAGACAGCATATCTGTTAAAGGACAAGTTGAAGAATCTTTGATCTTTTGGTTTTGCACAATGGCTATAGAGTTTTCTGAATCTTCATGTCCATCCTTTATGTCCTCTGTAGCAGAGCTCAATGATCAGAACGGGAAGTTCTCACCCATCAATATTAACTAGTATCCAAATGAAACATTCATTGATCTTCACCAATCTTTGTTTTGTTTTGTTTTTCTTTTTTTAAATCTAGGGTCCAATTCTGGTCCCACAGTATATAGTATATAAAGTTGATGTTCTGCTTTGGCACAGCCTGCATGTAGCCTTTCATGGGTTTCTCCTTTAATCACCCAGGGATGTGGATCAATAACATAACACATCATCTGAGAGCCTCTCTTGCTCTAAATCAAAGAGACTCTTAAGGAGCCCTTGCTAGCACACCAGAAGCCACGGTTGTGAGTGCTTCCTACCACTGAAATAGGTTTCAGTGTGCCCTATGTGACTCTCCACAGACTCTTGTATGCTTCAGCGAGAAAGGTGGGGCTGAAAGTTACTGTCCGTGTCCGTGTTCATGGAGTGAATCACAACAGGTGCAGTTGGAACCAGGCCTATGCAAGCCAGCTGTGCACTAATCCTGGTAGTTGTGAACCAAATTCTACTTTTTTTTGGAAATGATTTTGAAGGGCTTCTTTACCAAGCTGTCTGCAGAGATCCAGGTAGTTTTCAAAAAGTAAATAAAATGTAGAGACTGGGAAGGTGGCTAAGTGGTTAAAGTGCTTTCTGTGCAAGCATGGGGACATAGGTTTGCATCCCCAGCACCCTTCTAAGGTGTAGACATGGTGGCATGAGCCTGCAAGCCCATTGCTATGGAAGGGGGCAGAGACGGTTGTGCCTTGGGGGTCAGATGGCAACACAGTCGAGCTGAAGCTGAAATGGCATTTCAAAATAAGGTGGAAGGAAGAGAGAAAATGTGTCTAAGAACAACCTCTGGCTTCCCCAGCACATGCACAGGTAAACAACCCTTGCCCGCAAGACATACACGTGGCTAAAACGTGATCAAATCTATGTTTCAGTGAGCTTTCATTTTGCACTTTTCTTAGAAATCCAGTTAGAAAGCTTGACAGTATGCTTTGTTTGATGATAGTGTTTGTATCCAAACTCTGTTATACCAAATTAAGTCATAAGAAAGGACTTTTAGTCAACTGCTTTGCTTGTTCACCGTAAGTAACAATCATGGATGCATGGAAAATCAAGATTACAGTTTAATGTTATAGAATGTATTTACTACAGTCTGAGAATAATAATACTATTTTTAGTTTTTAAATTATATTTATCCATGTATTTGTTATGTGTGGGCCCACCGGTGCCATAGCACATACGTGAAGGTCAGATGACAACTTGGAGGAGTGGCTTCTCACTTTCTGACAGCAAGCACCTCTACCCTCTGATTCATCTTGCTCAATATCAAATTATTTTTAAAAATTGTTAAAAAGTTTTTTATATATTATATGTAGCTAAATATCTTTTTTGTAATCCACATATAGTGACAGTACGTAACACGGCAGCTATCCACACAGTGGGAACCTCCTTTTTCAGAATGGATGGTCACTTGATCATTGTCACTGTGAATTAAACTTTTCTTTAAAAACCTTAAAAGTGGAAGCATCCTTAGGGAAATTTCTCTAAAGACTTAATATAAATTATGTTTTAAAATGTAGAATATTATCTGGAATTGATGGCTTAGCACACCTGGAAAGGTACACTGCATAGAACCGAACATCTGGAAAGGTGAACTGCAAGCACCGAACATCTGGAAAGGTGCATCACATGGCATTGCACATATGGAAAGATGTGCCACACAGCACTGCACATCTGGAAAGATGTGCCACACAGGAATGAGGGTACTGGGGTGAGGAGATCTTGAGGCTATGTTAGGCTACAAAATTAGCCTTCTTGACAACAACAGCAGCAACAGCAGCAGCAGCAGCAACAACAACAACCAAAAAATAATTGCCCCAAATGAAGCTTTATTCTTTCAGAATGTGAGTCCCCGAGAGGGGATTACCCCTGTTTTAGTCGTTCTGTATTTCAGTGTTATTATTGCTGGCTTATATTTATGATCTGAAGTTAGAAGCTTAGCAGTTTAGTAAAGTCTAGCCTTTGACTTTCTTTTAACTTTCTTAGCACAGGCTCTGGGCTGGTGTGTTCGTTCCCTTGCGAGTTCTCATACTGGTCAGTTCATGAGTTTAGCGAATGGAAATTGTCTGTGCTTAGTAGTGTTAGCATCTTCGTAGATGTTCTCTGTCCAGGTCTGCTGTGGGATCTGATGGTTTAGGTGAAGTGGTTTGACATCAGGTTCAAAGTTCCAGGGGCCTCTTCTTGGAAAGACTGAAGTTAGGAGCAAGCTGGTGGAGGGTTAAGTGCAATGGCCGATGGACACTTGGGTCTCTGCAGCCAGCCTCCACCTCACACTTCCCTCGCCTTTCCTTTTAGGTCTCTACCCACCGCGAGCCAAGCTGGTCATCCAGAGGCATCTCTCTTCACTGACCGATAACGAGCAAGCCGACATCTTTGAACGTGTTCAGGTAATGCTCTTCACAGTTCCTGTATAGAAACATAAGGAACAATATTGGTCCTATCACTGAATTTTCATTTCCATTCCATTGCCTCTAAGATGCCCATGCCCAGAGTTAGCAGAATGGGAAAGATAGATTTACATTTATCCTCTGGACGTATAAATCTATCTGAGGCTATGACAAGAGAGCAAGGTTGTTCTGCCCTAATATGCTCTTGCTTCCTTTGCTCAACAGAAAATGAAGCCCATCAGTGACCAGGAAGAGAATGAACTTGTGATCCTGCACCTACGCCAGCTCTGTGAAGCCAAGCAGAAGACCCACGTGCACATCGGGGAAGGGCCAGCGGTGAGATCCGCTTGCTCTGCCTTATGTCTGTCTCTGTTTTCATGTAGCTCAAACATCACCAAGACATGGAAGAAATTCCTTTCCTCTGTGCTCTCCTCTCTTGTAGGGTGAAAGTCTATCACACTTCCAAAATTTTAGCGTTTATTGAGTTTATGGGAAATTTTAGCAGACATTGGCACATTGAGATAAAAATAATTTTTCAAAATATAAAATAATTTAATATTTTGGGTAGGAATAACCCTAACCCCTAAAATTCATGATGTATGTTCATGATGTGCATACAATGTACCTACTTTAAAAATTACATTAATCTATTTTATTTTACATATTTCTATGCCTCTTTTATCTGAATGGTGATAAGGACAATAGTTTTTTATATGCACACCTGTTTCCCTGTGAACTGAGGAACGGCATGTCCGTACCTATAGCTTTGAACTTACTCTCAGCTACACAATGATTCAAAACAAACAAAAATATACCTCTACAAGAGCATCAAAGAGGTTTCTTACATGCACAGCTCATGAGGATGCTCATAGATCCTGGTTTTGTATTTCACAGTACTCTTTGCAATCATACATTATTTTGTATGACACTTGACATGTAGCTGAGGCTGCCCCGAAACACTGCATCCCCCTGCTTCAGTCCCTCCAGGGGCAGAATTGTATCACCACGCCTTGCTTTGCAGCCGAATCCACTGCTTCCGTCTCTAATACATTTTCTTCACTTTGAGCGCGCAGCGGTGGGTAGGTCAGAGGAGGGCTTGCAGCAGTTCTTTCCCTACAAACCTCGGGGAATCTAACTCAGGTGGTCAGGCATGCAGCTGAGCCAGCTCATCCTCCCCTCCAAAGCTGCTCGGGATGATTAGCCGTGGTCCTTCAGGGCCTCTTGTATGGTCCTGAAGCCGGCAGCCTTTAGAGATGACTGTTCCAGTCTCTGATTTCCCTGACCCTTGCCTGTTTTTTAACATACCTGGGAGATAGATTCCCCTAAGACACCAGATTTTCACAGATGTCTCTTCTTAGCATTTACACCAACATTTTCCACATTTGCCTAGTGCCTGAGGGCCCATTCAGGGTTTCCCCTAGCTTCACTTGCTCATATCACCAGAGAACTGGAATTGGATTAAATACACAAAGGACCTAACAGTGGACACCTCATTGATTCATGTTTCTGGTGAAGCTTTTCTAATCTGAAAAGTACAGGACAGCATACAAATGAAAATTGAGGCTTTAAAAAAAAGATTTATTTATTTTGTGTGTGGTTATTTTGCCTGCATGTATTTCTGTCTGTCCATGTGTGTGCATGGAGGCCAGAAAGGGCCCTGGATCCGCTAGAACTGGAGTTATAGAAGATTGTGGGTGCTGGAAACTGAAGCTGGGTCCTCTGCTAAAGCAGCCAGTTCCCTTAATGACGGAGCCACTCTCCAGCTTTGGAAACTGGACCTTAGCAGAAGCATTGTTGAACTGCGCTTGACATACAGAGAGCTCTGCTCTTTGAAAACTTAATTGTCCCCTGTAATTGGTACTCAAACCAGACACCTTAGAAAGGAATGGTTGTAGCCAGCTGAAAAGCAGCATAAAAATCGACATCCTGAGATTAATTTTTGGTAAATGAAGTGGAAATATGTGAGTGAAATGGAAAGGCATGGAGAAAAGGTTTTGTTTCTGTCTTTTTTATTACTTACAATAGTAAATTCCTTTCCTTATAATCTTTGCAAGTCACAGTGTGGAGTGTAAATTATTACTTCTTAATTGAGCTACTGAAGGTTGCTTGTGTTTTTTAACAACTTACTCCTAAGCCTTCATTTAAAGCCTCATTGAACCCCGAGTGTGTCTGCACTATAACTTTGCTGTTCATTATTTTTTCTAGGTTGTTCCAAATAATACCATCCCAGAAAATTCAACAGGTGGCGGGAGGTTCAAGCTTGACATTCTGAAAAACAAAGCAAAGAGATCCTTAACTTCTTCTTTGGAAAATATCTTCTCTAGGGTAAGATTGGGCTGGGCTATCTTAGGTAAACATGTCTGTTTCTTGCTTCATTCATGATTGTCTCACTGAAGGTTTCCCAGTGGTGGTGGTGGGCAATATAACTTTAATTTCATTAATTCTGCAGTAAGATAATCTTGTCATCCCTGCACTTGAGAGGCAGAGGCAAGATTGGAGTTGATGACCAGCCTGGGCTATATAGCTATACTATCTTTTTAAAAAATATCATAAATAAATTTCCTTCTAAAGGTCTAGGTTTGTTCTCTGGCCTCTGATATCTGAAATGAAACCACAGAGATTCCAAGTAGAGGCACGTCTATATAGAATCTAAGTAGAGGTACGTCTGTGTAGAATCTAAGTAGAGGCATGTCTGTTTAGAATCTAAGAGGCACGTATGTTTAGAATGGGGGGAGGTCCAATCCTGATGAGCAGTTCTATAAGAACTTTCAACATTTCTCTATCTCATAATGTTTTTTAAAATGCTTGCCTTTCCTTTATCCACTAAGAGAGGCTGATATAAAATGTTAAGACAGTATAAAGTAATAGAAATAATTTTTATCTTATTTAGTAAATTTTTGTATTTCATTTAAATTAGCAAAATGTTTCCCCTTGCACTTTGGTTTCTTCTTTCTGAATCATAAGGTCTTAGGGCTGGGTGTCATGTTCAGGATATGAGTGTTACCTGCATGGTGCAACAGCCTATTGGAGGCAGCTGTCAGGAGAGGAGGGTACCTGTCTGGTCTGGGGAGCCTGAGTATTGAAGGAGGGTATAGCCTGCAAAAAGAAGTCTGATTGTGTATGTGTAAATGGATATTGTATGTTCATTTCTCAACTACTCAGGACCAAATAATCACACAAGAACTATACTAATTACAACACTGTTTGGCCTATTAGCTCAGGCTTCTAATTAACTAACTCTTACATCTTAAATTAACCCATTTATTTTAATCTATGTATCGCCACGAGGCTGTGGCTTACTGCTAAGTTTCCAGAGCAACTGTCTCCTTCGGCAGCTACATGGTATCTCCTTGACTCCATCTAGTCTCTCTGTATATCTCTGTTTGGATTTCCCACCTGGCTTTGTTCTGCTAAGCTACTGAATGAAACAGCTTCTTTATTAACCAAAGGTAATAAAACATATTCACAGAATACAGAAGGGATCCCACAGCATTTCATTTTTTCTGTCTAAATAAAAAGGAAGGTTTTAACTTTAATGTAATAAAATTACATATACAAAACAGCAGGAATTATAATATATAGCTTATTTACATTTGGCAAATTAAGGAAAATACTCTATCATCTGTTCTATCTTTGATAGTCTAAAGTTTTATATCTAATTTATCCTTCATTATAACTAGGGCAAACTATAATTGTAACTCTTTATTCTTCAAAGACCCCAGAAGGATATAATATTACCTAAGTAAACAGGAAGTGCATTGTGAGCAACCTCCAAAACTTTAGAATTGGCAGAGACTTATTGCTGCCATTGACTGAAACAACTTCTTTATTAACCAATGGTAATAAATCATATTCATGCCATACAAAGGGGAATCCCACATCAGGTGTGTGAGGCAGAGGGGAGGAGCAAGCATTTACAGAGAGAGGTGCCTTTTGTGGGAGGTAGAGTCTGAGTAGGGTGCTGATTCCAGTGGGACTGTAGTAGCCTCAGTGGGGTGAAGAGTGTGTTAGACCACATTCAGGGGAATGGACCCAGTCAGGGGATGATCACATCTATAAATATACTAATGTTCATGACAGCCAGGAAAGAAGGGAATTGCAAAGAGGAAAATGGAGGAATCCAGAAGGAACTGTATTTTGTTGGATTTAATGTAGACTTATCAACATGAAATTGTCTCTGTGTGTGTGTGTGTGTGTGCAAATGAATATACATGTTATATATAGCCCCTGGCTTTGTTCATCAATAGAACCTGGGGTCCACACTTGACAACAAGCCTGGGAGAGTGACATTTAGTTTCTAGAGTTGGGTTTATACATGGCAAACAGTGTTGGACCATATACATGGCTATCATGGGTTTCATGTTGTCTATAACCTACAAGTTGGACATAACTGCTATTCAAGAAACTTCTCGCCGGGTGGTGGTGGCGCACGCCTTTAATCCCAGCACTTGGGAGGCAGAGGCAGGCGGATCTCTGTGAGTTCGAGACCAGCCTGGTCTACAAGAGCTAGTTCCAGGACAGACTCCAAAACCACAGAGAAACCCTGTCTCGAAAAACCAAAAAAAAAAAAAAAAAAAAAAAAGAAACTTCTTAGACTTCTGTTGTGGGAGGCTGCTTGTTCATTTCCCAGCTGCCCAGACCCTAAATAATCACTCAGAAACTATGTTATTTAAATCACTGCTTGGCCAATCATTTAAGCGTATTGTTAGCTAGTACTTACAACTAGTATTAACCCATTTCCATTATTTTATATTTTACCACTAGGCTCAGGGCCTGCTGACAAGGTCTCAGCTGGCAGCTTGCATCTTTTTCCTCTGGCGGTTACATGGCATTTCCTGACTCCCATCTTTTTTTTTCTCCCAGCATTCAGTTTAGTTTTCCTCACCTATCTCTGTTCTGCCTGGCTAAAGGCCCAAATAAGTTTCTTTATTAATCAATGGTAATAACAACATACAGAGGGGAATCCCACATCAGACCTCCCTCATTTTCTGGATCTTGACACTCCTGAATTTAGATGGCTTGCTGTTTTGCATGCTTTCCCTCAGCTTGTGTTTGCTGACACATTCCCTCATTGGACTCAGGCATGGCCTCTGTGGCTGTCGCATCCCAGAAGTGGCGCTATGTTCATCATGGAAGATGACCAGGACTCCAGCCTATTACTTAGCTCACACTGATCAGAACCTAGACTACCTGTTACTATGAGGGGGCTATGGTTTATTTTACTCACGGTGGAATGTAACCTCTCTTAGGAGAGAATAGGAGGGGAATCTTAATGAGGTCATGTACCACTGTGGAAGCATGACTTAAACAGCATAAACCTTGGTGCTCTTGCCCTGTAATGGAGTGAGTGCATGGTAGAAAGACACTGAGCAGAGTTCTCCAGAATGAACATGCCTGATAGCTGAGAAGAACCAAAACGGCCCATTATAAACTCACAGTTGATTTGCTTATCAATGATCTCTTTTTCTATTACTGTGGATATATATATATATATATATATATATATATATATATATATATATATCCCACCCGCTGGAATATGAGCAATCCTTTACTTTCACTAAGAACCTTCAGAATAAGTAGTGAAGTGGACTGAACATCTCTGCCAGCCTCCTTGGTCATGATTATAAGCTAGCAATTTTTCAGAAGCAGTATCCTGAGCTCATCATATCACAATATATTGGTAGTGAGCCGAGGCCTCTCTGGTAACGAGGCACCACAGGTTATTCTGATGTATGGTATGAATTTTGCTACTTAACTCACCATTGCAATCTTTCATGCTCTGGGATGGCCATTGATGCTTAAAGTGTGGACACATGAGCAACTTTATTATCGTCTAGGCCAGTGGTACTCAACCTTCCTAATGCTGTGACTCATTAATACAGTTCCTCATGTTTATGACCCCAACCATTAAATTATATTGTTACTGTCATGAATTATAATGTAAATATCTGATATATGACCCCAAGGGGGTCACGACCTACAGGTTGGGAACCATGAGCCACTGATCTAAGACATTGTCAGTCATGCAGAAGCCTGGTCTGATCTCAGAATTGCTTCATCAGAAGTTCTGGAGTCGGGTCACTAGCGTGGACTTTAAGAGCCCTCCGCCCCCAAGCCAAACTGACACAACCTCAAGTTTGAGAGCTACTGTTCCAGACAAGCACGATGCTTGAAACTCTAACATGCCAGGTCTGTAGGGGACTGCTCTCTGCCGATGTTAGCTGCCAAGCAGCAGAACGGTGTATTTAGCAATAATTTCATTAGCATGAACCAAGAGGTTGTTAAAGGACCCGAAAGGAAGACCTGGCCCTGGCTAATTCTATTGCCAGGCAGCTATGAACGTGGCAGCTTTATTTCCAATTCAATAAAGTGTAGGTTCTCCACTTACCAAATGTGCGTTGCAGTACTGAGTTACATTGTAAGTTAGCGTTGTGAAAGTGCCACCCTGTAGATCTGAGGTGGGTGGGTATTCAGTGTAGGCTGGAACCTGTTGTTTACAACAAAAGCTAAAGGGCTGGCCTATCTCTCCATTTAGACCTTGGTGCTCTGAACAGGTCCTGGCAGGCTGACTTTTCAGTGTCTCTTCTGCATGCCTTGAATTGTTGCGATGGCCCTAAGCAAGGACACAGCCCATCTATTTTGGGTCTCAGGGAATATGGTAGCTTTTGTGTCCTGGAGAGATGCCAAATGCTATAAACGTTGTGGCCTAACTAGGTCTTGGGTGCTTCGACTGTGACAGAAGGCTGGCGACCCCATCTGTCTGGTGCAAGCGAGACAGATCTAGAGGAGTTTGTGCTCCACTACTTACTGTCTTCCTCCTTTGGGTTGTATAGTAGGAAGTTCTCTCCAGCCTGCGTTTAGGGAATAATTGCTTTCCGGAGTGAGATGCAATTGTTTATGAGATGAGATCCATGTTGAAATTACTTAGAAGCTCAGCTCGTTGACACTAAAAGGTAGGCCTAAGGAAAATGACTGGCATATGAGTTACCAAACGACATTCAGTAAAACCTAGAAAGCTGTGCATTAAAGACAAACCTTGTGTCTTGTTTATTGCTGCTTCCTGAGTTTCCAGTATCCTCATTAGTGTAGAGCGTGGTTTATTCTGAATACAGTCCTTCTCTTCCTCTCCTTAGAGTAATGCCCATTGTGCCCCTGAGGAAGTGGGAGAATTAACGCCTGTGGTAGAGTTTAGTTCTAAAGTAAGTTTCCTTTATTTTACACGAAAACAAGCACACAGTCATAGATAAAACACCACAATGAGCAAAATACAATACATGACTTAAATTGTTTTGCTCCTGAAAATGTTTTAGTGCTGTGTGACTGCTTTCTCTAGTGTGACGGTCAACTGTTGAGACACTGGGCAGGTTGGCATAGGAGCTGCAGTTAAACGTAGCAGGTGTCAGTCAGCTTTTCTGATTGTCTCTCAGCTGCACACTGACGCAACAATTTATTAGTTGTAAATATGTTTCATTACGAGAGGTTTGCTAGCTGTAATGCAGAACTGAAGGCCTTAAGGAACCCCAGTAAGGTGCTAAACATTTTGGAAAATGTGTTTTAGTTGTAATTCCGTAAAGCCTGACCACAGGAGGGCAGCTCTGAGAAGGGACTTGGAGACTCACTTTTTTCCCTTGAAATAATACCATTATTTTTTCTTATTTTTAATAATACTGGCTCTTTGTGAATTTCATATCATCTCCACAATCCTACTCATCGACCCATCCCTCTATATCTGCCCTTTCCCCTTGCAACCAGTCTTCCAAAAGAAAAAAAAAATCTCACTGTGGAAGCCGTGGTATGTCTTGGTGGGTCACACAGTCTACCGTTTTGCCCAAACAGCTTTACTTGTGAATATTCATTTCAATGAGTCAATGAGTTTTGAGGCTCCTGGCTTCTGCTACAGTAACAGTACCGGATCCTCACTGGGATGTCTCTCAGATATCCTGTTGTGCCCTGTGTCACAGAGATCTTGCAGCTTTGGTTCTGCAGGACTGGCTCTTTCATGCTCCAGCAGCTCATGGATAGAGTCTCTCAGATATCCTGTTGTGCCCTGTGTCACAGAGATCTTGCAGCTTTGGTTCTGCAGGACTGGCTCTTTCATGCTCTAGCAGCTCATGGATAGAGTACATGCTGGAGTTGGCCAACTCAAAGCTCTGGATCTGGGACTGGGGGGTAGCTGAGTTGGTCAGCTCATGTGCCACCAGGGCCAGCTCTTCCACTCTGCCCAGGTGAGGGGTGGGGCTAGCTCTCCTGACTGTGGTAGCTGGCAAAGGGTGGGACCTGCTCTCCTCGTTCCATGCTCTCAGGGTCAACTCTCTAGTACTGCCTCAGCAACGGGTGGGACCAGCAAAATGGCTCAGTCATTAAACACTAGGCTCACAACCAAAAGTATAAGAGGACTCACTTTTTTTTTGGGGGGGGTGACCTGTTAGCTCAGAGGGGCCTAGAAGCAACCAGCTCACCTTTCTTTTTGGCCGGAGACCCATCAAGATAACGTCTCTTCATTCATCCCAAACCAAAACAGATAACAGAGTCCTTTCCTACTTCTTCCTGTGTATCTCTCTCTCTCATTTTTAATTGTTCTCCCTAAGTTCACATCACTGCCTGTGCTTTGGGAGCTGTGAAGTTAACTTGGCCACAATAATCTATCAGCATTATAGTCTCTGTACGTGAGCTCAGTGACCAACACTGTCTCACGGAATTACTAAGCTTTGTGAAATGCTTACGCCATCTGACTCATAGTCCGTGGACGTGACTTTTATTGTTGGTGTAGTTGTTAGTCTATAAGGGGCTTATGGAGATCTAAAACTATAATCAATACACAGAACATGGATATAAATAACTTACAGACGAGACTGCGTGTGTTCAGGGTGGTTGCTCTTTTCTTAAGGAACAGTGGATCTGGGGAGAGGAAAGGGTGGGGGGTTGGGAGGAGGGTAGTGGGAGAAAACTGGAATGAGGATGTATGGTGATGTATGGTATTCAGGAAAAATAAAGAAAAAGAAGTAAGTAAATAAAATCTCTCTGAGACAGACAGACAGACAGACAGACAGACACACACACACACACAAGAAAAAAAGATGTTGCTGACTAGGACAAGTCTCATCAACTGGGAGCTTTGCTTCTGGTTACTCTGAGGTACAGTCTTTCTCAAAAGCATATTAAAAGTTTATCTTTTTTCCTTAAAAAAAAGAGAATGGTTTACATTGTAAAACAAGACAGGCTACAAGTCTAAAACAATCAACCAAGAGTAAGAAAGAGGTCTTAAAACTTTCAGTAATAGACAATAAAGCAAAATGTCAATGGAAGGCTAGAAAAACATCTGGAAAGCTGAACAAAAAGACAGCTCAGTGGGAAAACTGAACAGTGTAAAAGCTGAGAGATTACTTTGGAAATTCAAATGCCAAATGACAGATCTGCCACAAGGAAAACATAGGTTTTCAAAGAAATAAGTAAAGAAAATATGTTAGAGCTAACAAGTATGGCTTTCTAGGTCTATTGGGCTTAGAAAATACATGTTCGAGCAACCAAGTAAACTTCATGCCAAGGCATTGTAAGACGTTTCTGAATACTGTTTGAAAAGGAAACAGCACCATGTATGCAAATGCCTTAGAGTCTGAAAGCCTTTAGACTGTTGGACAGAGGACACTGAGCGAGGCTGCAGAAAGATGACGGAATGTTTCAAGACATCCAACCAAACTACCAATGAAACATAAGCATGGAATAGGGACATTTGCGGAAATGTAAATTAAAGTAAATTACATTCCAATCTCCACTTTCTCAGAAAGTACCTGATGAATGTGTGCCACCAAAATGAGGAAGTGAACCGAAAAAGAGGAAGATGTGATTCTAATGCCAGGGGGTGGACAAAGGAAAATTTTAGGTTGCTGGTAAAGCGGGGACCAGGAAGACCTGTAGATGGAGTCCAGTCAGGGCAGGAAGACAAGCATCTCGATGCTGAGTTCAAGGATGAAGACTGTAATTGGTGGATCATGTGATGTTTGAGCATACCATGATCTGTTGGAAAATTTTGTGATTACTGAGTAAAAGGTCATTGACCCTTTGAAAAAGAAAAAGGACAAGACACAAAATATAATCAGATGTAACCATAGAAACTATGTAGCTTAGCTGCAGATAGTACTAACAAAGGCAGGATGGATAATCAAAGCAGAGAGCATCGATTTAACTGGGATAAATGTGTGTGTGTGTGTGTGTGTGTGTGTGTGTGTGTGGTAAAGTAAGAGTACTTGTTTCATCTTCCAGATCAGGTCTGAATTAGACATGATCAGAAAGACTAAGGAATAATAATATGAGTGGAATATTGGGAGCTGTTGGGAGCTGTGAATCCCCAGATCCTGAATTTCTTGTAAACAACTTGTTTTCCCCTGATCTGAGTGCCTACAGCTGCTCTGGGCACGAGACCCTCAGGTGTTCCTGATGGCAGGGGAGTGGTTTCTGGTGCGTTTGGCTGGGGCGTGGCTGTCAGTTAAGGATCCCCATATAAACTGCCCCTGGACACAATAAAGGGCGCATTCTTGGGGCATTCCTGCATTGAGGATGACCTGTGTCTGAACTGTATGGTGGCACATGGAGTGCAGACGGGCATAGTGCGCCGCAGGAAGCATCAGTAGAAATCCTTACAAGACTTGCTTTATGGAATGTGACGAGCTTCCCACTCACTCTTGTGGTTTCTTTCCTCTGCTTGGATTAGTTTCTTCATCTGCATTGTGACAGGATAGGTAGCCAACCACTATGTACTTTTACATTGTGTTGAGATGTCTACCAAGAACCAGTTGTCAACAGTGACATTGACCGACACCTAATCTTACAAAGTTAAGTGACTTGTTGGCATTGGCAAGTGTTATAGATTAATGGATAAAGCAAAATTAATAAATTTTAGGAGCCTTTTCCCTCATGCTTTTTTGTTTCACTGTGAAGGGGGAACTCTGATTTCTGCGCAGTCTCAGGTGGTACTCATTTCTGACTTGGACACAAGGCTTTCCTAGGTTGGCCTTGAACTCACTATGAAACTCATGCTGGTCTCAAACCTGGAACTTGCACTCCTCCTGCCTCAGCCCCCAAGTCTTGGGATTACATTATTCTGTTTTAACATATTTGTTACGTTCCATTATATGAATTGTGATGTCTATGATGTATTGTATGGAAGGTATATATATATATATCTTGCTTGGTGTCTGTCCATCTTTGAATTTGATTGTATGAGGTCTGAGTTCCTGGCACTCTCACTGATCTTGTAGATGAGTAACCTTTAAGACTTCAGAAACTTCAGTGTGCCATCCATGTGGTCACCTAGCAGCTGGGTTAGAGACACTGGGGGTCTGGAGGAGTGGTACACACCACGTTCTTATGGCCATTGATACAGCTGGCAAGTTTGTGTGAACCAAGGGCATTAAGTTAATGCTCAGGTGGAGTGAAAACTTCAAATACCGTCTGCATTTCCCCCGTACAACTCAAGCTGTAGTCGTAATGATGCTTTCTACCTGCCCTCTGCATACAGGGAGCTAACAGAATGAGAGGCCGGCTTGGCAGCGTGGACGGCTTCGAACGGTCCAGCAGTCTGGCTTCAGAGAAGGTACCTAGTCATAACTCCCCAGCTCACCCAACACGGCTGCTTAGCCAAAGCCACGTGAAAACATGCATGCCTAATTATGTTGTGGTGAGATTTTTTCATGGCCTTTAAGAAATAAATACTTGATGTTCTGTTGTTTTAAATATGACTCTGGGTGTTACCAATTTCTTTTTCACCCAGCAAAGTTCCCTTCTGTGGGGACAGGTTGCATCTTTCATTGACCAACTCTGCTCTGATGCTTTGCCCTGAGTATATACTATTGTAGCAACTGTGGATCTAATGCTAAACAAACTGAATCACCAAATTAGCTCCCCATACCACACACACACACACACACACACACACACACACACACACACACACTCAAGCAGGGATGTTACCTTCCCACACTCAACACACACAGACCACACACACACACAAGCAGGGATGTTACCTTCCCACACTCAACATACACAGACCACACACCCAACACACACACACACACACACACACACACACACACACACAAAAGTAAGAATGTTATTACCCCCCACACACACACCTAACACACACAGACCACATACACACATGCAAAAACAGGGATGTAACCCCCCCATACCCAACACACACACACACACACACACACAAGTGGGGACATTATCCCACCCACACACAAGCAGGGACATTACCCCCCCTTCCCCATACCCAATACACACAGACCACCTTCCCCATACCCAATACACACAGACCACACACACACACAAGCAGGGATGTTACCTTCCCACACTCAACATACACAGACCACACACACACACACACACACACACTCAAGCAGGGATGTTACCTTCCCACACTCAACATACACAGACCACACACCCAACACACACACACAAAAGTAAGAATGTTATTACCCCCCCCACACACACACCTAACACACACAGATCACATACACACACGCACAAACAGGGATGTAACCCCCCCCCATACCCAACATACACACACACACAAGTGGGGACATTATCCCACCCCACACAAGCAGGGACATTACCCCCCCCCCCTTCCCCATACCCAATACACACAGACCACACATACACACAGGCAGGGACATTACCCCCCCCCCTTCCCCATACCCAACACACACAGACCACACACACACACAGGCAGGGACATTACCCCCCCTTCCCCATACCCAACACACACAGACCACACATACACACAGGCAGGGACATTACCCCCTCCACACACAACTTGTTTTTCTTTCTCCATGTCACTTCTTTTCCTCTTTTTCTGATTTTCTTCATTTCAGCTAGAACACCATCCTCTCTCTCTCACAGACAGCCCTAGTGAGGGTTTCCTGTTTCCTGTTTTCTGCAATATGCAACTTGGGGCACAATCAACCTTTGCTGTCCTAGTAGGAAAACCTTAAAATATTTTTTTATTAAACTTTTGTTGCCCCCAGAGTCCTAGTCCAGCTATGTGTCTTTTCCGTAGCCTGGCTCAGCAAGCCGGATGGCTTAGTTACCGTGATGGTCATTTAAGTAGCATACCTGACTGTGTTGAAAGATTTATGCTGTATCTTCACCGGGTGGGAGAGGCATTCCAGAGGGCTCCCTTTGTTCATTTCCTGTTTTTCATGTCTTTTAAAAGAAACTTACAGCAGGGATCTTGCCACTGGGGAGAAAACATCCAGAATGGAGGAAGATAATTCACAGGCTTTAATTTACTTTTCCAAAAGCTTTGCTCCAAGCCCCAGGCACGAAGGCATTGTGATATTGTTTTGACATTACTGGAAACATGCAGAATCGCAGGTCACAGAGGTTAGGGGCTCTCTGAGCAGAGGCTCTGCCCTTTTTTTGGTCGTGGTCACGGCCTCTTTTCATCTCTCTGGCAACAATGGGAAGAGTACAATAGCCCTAGCGGTTTTTTTTTTTTTTTTTTTATCTCAGCCCTCAGGGGAAGAGCACCTTTTATCAGACTCTTACTTTCCTGCCCTTTTCGGATGCTCTGTGACAGACACCTGCTTATCAGCAGTAGGGGTTGTGGTGAAGCTGATTAGTCTGCACCAGGGTTGAGTAAAAAGAAAAACAAAACAGTTTTGTCATGAGTCAGGAAGAGG
This sequence comes from Microtus oregoni, assembly GCF_018167655.1. Classification (NCBI taxonomy): domain Eukaryota; kingdom Metazoa; phylum Chordata; class Mammalia; order Rodentia; family Cricetidae; genus Microtus; species Microtus oregoni. The sequence continues at coordinate 35,146,298 of NW_024543060.1, read as the reverse complement.
GCTCCTTTGTTGCTGCTCTGCCCTGGGTAGCTGTGTGCCTGTCCTGAGCCTGGTAGGGGCAGACACCTCCCCGATTTGTGTTGTAGGACTTCTCACCAGGGGACTCGCCTCCCGGGACACCACCAGCCTCCCCGCTGTCCTCTGCCTGGCACACCTTCCCTGAGGAGGATTCGGACTCTCCACAATTTCGAAGACGGGCTCACACGTTCAGCCACCCACCTTCAAGTTCAAGGAGGAAGCTGAACTTGCAAGATGGGAGGGCTCATGGCCTAAGGTCCCCACTACTGAGGCAAAGTTCCAGCGAGCAATGCAGGTAGGTCCTGGCCTGTCCTTCACCATGGGACAGCATAGTCTAATGTCATTCTGTTTGGGTCCCTTTGGAGTCAATGTGGGTTATGTTTAGGGTTCAGAGGAACAAAAAAGTAAGAGATGCATTATTTGTTCTCAGTGAGTTAAGGGAAGATGGGTGAGGTTAAGATACACCCTGATAAAGTTCTAAGACATTTTAAATAAAAATTTTAAATTATTTTGGTTCCAGAAAAATATAGAGTAAACATGGCATACAATCATTTTGCCTGAAAATGTACTGGCGCACATTGAAACACACTATATACTCTGTTTTAAATGCTGGCTGTGAGGAAGTCGTCAGCATAAATCGTCAAAGCCAGAGCCTCTCATCAGCCTGCAATAATATACCTGGTTGAGGAGTCAGCGAAGCTCCCTTCATGCAGGAGACAACATTTGGCCGTATTTTACTACATAGCAAATTAAAGCTAAGTATGACAACTACCACACATTTTCTCTAAAACTGTATCTATGGAAGAGACTATATAGTTGCAGGAGTTGTCCGTTAGAATGTCCTTAAATAGTATTTAAAAATTATGTAAGAAGATTACTCGTCAGGTAGGAAGGAGTAAAGGTAAAATGTGGAGCTGCTTACATTTAGCTCCGATTCGTGTCTGGCAGCTAATTTTGCTTCTCTTTCCTCCCTGCGTGTTTCATGTAGGGTTGCCTATCGGTGTTTGTCAGAGACATAAATAAAACGGACGGAAAGTAGACCATCCTGTAAAAGGGCCAGCCTTAATACGAAGCGTTATCAGATTGACTTTCACTTTTTTATCATGTTTTTCTCTTGCCACAGTTTTCGTTGCCGTTCTCTGATTGATTTGAAGTGTAAAAACCCAGTAGATTATAAAGCACACAGGTTACAAAAGTAAAGCAAATGAAAGCAGTTAATTTTTCTTGAGTTCTCATGTGTATGGAGATTAAGTGTTCACAAGAAAAACCAAGATTTTATGAATAATTACTTCACTTATTTTTACTCAAGACAATAAATCTCTTCCCCCTGAAGAGGGAACTATGGTCAGGAGTGAGAGGTGCCAGTCATTTTAAACTGTAGATGACGTCTCTCTCAGCTCTTCCCTGAGGTTCTCATATGTTGTATGGTATACATTTTGATAAGTTTTACCATCATCAGCATAGAAAGATGTCATTTATATTCTGTAAAAGCATTCTCCACTCAAATCTCCATTTATGAGAAAAGAAAAAGGCCATGTGAGAGGTTCAGGGCTTTGGATGAACAGTGCTTCAGGCCCACACAGGAACGAACATGAATCTAATGTTTGCTAAGCTGGAGATATTACGTATGATGATTGACATCAGGCAAACAGTTTATTCATAAACATTTAGAAGGGATTTGTACCTTTAGTAGAGTTCATCTTTGTCCTCTTCGTGACCAGTTTACCCTCTAGAACTTGTTTTCCTGTAACTGTTTGTGTTTTTCTACCCTGACCACAAGTCTCTCTTGCATGTAAACATGCTTTTTGTTCCTAAAGTGTTAAGACATACATCTTGTGAAAGGAAGAAGTGTTAGCGTAGCCCTAAGTGTAGGACTGCATGCTCCCATCCTGAGATTCTATGGAAGCTCCAGCTCGTAGCATTCACACAAAGAGTGATTTAATAGCAAAAACCTATTTCTGTGCTTTTTCTTAGTAAAAGAAGACTTTGCTAACATATACATTTTAAGACAAATTTGCTGTATTTTCTGTACTCAGCCTTCTCCCGTCAGCCCGACGCATGTACAAGGAGAGTAATTCTTCCTCCAGCCTTCCAAGCCTTCACACTTCCTTCTCTGCCCCTTCCTTCACTGCCCCCTCTTTCCTGAAAAGCTTTTACCAGAATTCAGGTAGACTGTCCCCACAGTATGAAAATGAAATCAGGTGAGCTGGGTGTGCTCTTCGCGAAGCGCCATTTTCTCCAGTGATACATTGAGAATGTTACTAAAATGTGCCCGGGGAATGTTTGGGTGATGTGTGCATCTGTGTGCTTGCTCTAATCTGCGCCTAATGTGTTGACTTTGATTCACATTAATTTTATTAATAAAAATAATTAGAATTCACAGCTATAAAGCTTTTAGATAATGTGATTGTATCCTCGTGAATTGAGTTTTTAATCTAATAAATGCCTTTATTTGCTGCCATCTCATAATCTGAGCTTTGTGTTGTTGGGAACAGGATCTGGTATCTTTATGTAGTAAGAAGACCTTTCTTAGTCTTGCTTCTATTTTTTTAGTATCTGGGTGTATTTCTTGGCACCCCAAAGCCACTGACTAATGCAGCTTGCTAAGGGGATAGGTACAACATCTGTAAGTACATTAAGTGTCTCCAAGGCATTTCTTTGATTTTTTTGCAATGACAGGTTTATTCTTCTGAGTCTTACTGTATGCTGCTATGTGATGGGCTTAGGATAATGTCAGTAGGTACTCTCAGAACATGAGAAAAATCTGAGCCTTGTAGCTTTTCTTTCAGTATTTGTCCTTGGTATAGGAAATTTACATAACTCTCATGGCACCCCCTTCTCACAGAATTAGATTCAGTTAGCGTTGGAGAACTGTCTCTGCGTAAGTTGAGGTCATATTGGTTCTGAAAATATTATTGGAGTGTTGTCAGTCTCTGGGGGAAGGTGTGACTCTTCTAAAGGGCTTGCTGTTGACTCAACAGTGTGAATTTCCTTCCTGCTTTTGTTTCTATCTTGACTCATTCATTATTACTATTGTCTAGTATTCTGCTTAAGATAGCATAGTTTATCTGCTTGCCTGTTGATGTGGACCATGATGACCGTTTCTAAACTGCTTGGCGATTGGCAATCCTTGTGGTCAAGCAGAGGAATCCATGCTGTGAGCCTGAATGCGTGACGCTGAGACCTTCTCAAACACTCTTTTGCTTTATTTCCTTTAGGTGTAAGTTCATCTGAAAGTTAGCATTCAAGTAGATAGACCTCATTAGCTAGTTAAATTAGACGCAGCCTAGAGTTATTTCTGAGCATCTTGTGTCCATATGTGCCCACTCTTTACACTGGATTAGCGTGATAAGGATTGTGAAATTTTTCTTGTGAATTAGTGCAATGTGCTCAAACAGAATTTCATTGCTGGTGACATAAGGCCAATGAAATAAAGAGTTTTTAGGGAACACTGTGGGGAGAGTGTCTAAGGATGCTTCTCACAAAATAGTGAATGTAGATGAACTGTGCAGTGAATTTAGAGAACCAAGCGTCTTCACCATCGCAGTATCTCTGACACTGTGCTTCGCCAGAAATGTGCCACTCAGCAAGTGCTTCACAGGCTTTAACTGCTGCATTAGTTAAAATAAACATACAGGGAAGTCGTGAGCTTCCTCCTTAAGTAGGAAGCAGGCATCCCCCCAAATGACACTTAGAGATAGTCATTAAGAAGTTGAAGTAACAGTTAGTAGTGACTGGATATGGACCGTAGACCTTCTTAGAGCTTACCATGCATATGTAGAGGTTGCTGCCATTGTTTAATGTTTGTTCATTTGTCTTCAGGAATTCATGCTTATCTGTGTGTTTCATTTTTTTGGTGGCTGCTTCCCACACCCCTCCATACCTCATGCTATTGGAAAGACACAGAAGTTACCATGAGTTTGGAGTTGGAAAATGTCACTATTTAGTAGCCTTGTTATTTGCAGTGTTGTTCTTGAGCATGTCTGAACTGCAGTTTGGGTAAAACAAAATCCCAAACTGTTTTAATTGAAGAGCACCCTAACCTTAAGCACACAGCACAGTGGAACACCAAGGAGACACCACCATTATGTCACTGTTCCTTCAATCCCAGGTTGAAGGATACCAGAAGCCTGCTGACAACCCTCATTCCCTGGGTCATTGCTACCTTCTGACCTCACAGAGCAGAGCTGAGTTTTGCTGTTTTTGGATGCTCTATAAATGGGATGATAGAACATCCTTTGTTTCTGTATCTGCCTTATTTTAATACAGACTCATTCCTGGTTTTATGCATGCTTCAGTATATTTAGCTTTATTGCTATGTAGTATTTTACATAAAATATCCCAGTCCATCTATGTTCTTATGAATGGACAGGTGATTATAGGATTTTAATTTCTTACAGTGCTGCTGTGACCATTATTGTACACATTATCATTGTGCATACATATGCATCATTAATGGATATCTGCGCAGTGAAAGTATTGGACAAAATGTATATCATTATGTTTATTCAGCTAACTAGTCACTTGGACACAAATATGCTACCGACGATCTTTAAGAGAGTATATATTTTTCTACTGTGAAACTATCAAATTTATAAAAAAATTAAAAACTATTAGAGGATTCCTCTTAAACATTTATCTTGATTAATCAACTTTAAACACTTGTTGCATTTGCTGTATACATATCCATTTACAAAGCTCTCTCTATGCACAAATGCATACGGATATTCTTCAGCATAGGGTGTGTGTGAGTAGATTGCCTCTATTACATCGTTTGCTCTTAGTACGTCAGGGTGTCTTTCCCAGGAATGATGGCGTTCAAGGGCGTGGTTTTAATTCAGTTGCTTCTGAACTCTACATCTCTCGTATCACTTTTTATAGAGAGAACATCACGTACATGCAATTACTGTGATATCTTCAACTATTCATGATGGTGAAGGAAAGAAGAATGTAATAGTACCAGTTATAATTTTCCCATCATTTGGGAACCTAATATCTTTCTAATTGCAAAAATTTGTCTCTAAGTATTCATAGAACATAGCAGGTAATAACCTAACGACCATGTAACTTTTTAAAACAAGTCTGTTGTTCTGAATTATAAAAATCATCTTAGGATACTAAAAAAATAGTTTGTTGGCTGATAGATTTACTTGCACAGAGTAGAAATTACAAAGGAAAAGGAATAAGTGTATTTTTATTATTAATATCTTAATTCAAATTAGTTTTTGAAAGCAATAATTTTTGGTAGTTAAGTCGTAATTGTACCTGATGATTCATGTTTTTAAAATGTATATTCCTCAAATATGATACTTCCTTTCCAGCCACAGGCTTCTTTGTTGGTGAGGAGTTGTTTCTTCAGTGTTAAGCTTATGTTTAAGAATTATTTATATTGATATTTGTTGCTCAAAGTAAATGATTAGTTTAAAAAGGGGATACTCATTACTTCTATCCTAATAAAAATTTTAATAAGAAAGGATAAAAATTTATTTTAAAGTATTTGTGGTATAGTTTTGATTTTATATTTCACTTGTATTCACTTTAAATAGAATTGTTTACCATGGTTCACTATTGAGTTAATTTGCCTGTGACATTTTAATGACTTATGGAAATACATTTTATCCTAATATGGGGCAATTATTTCTCTGTGCTAATGACATTCTTGTTTTCCTGTTACTAGACAGGACACTGCTTCAGAATCAAGGTGATTAACACTCTGAACATTTCATTTAATAAATTTTCATATTTTCCCAGTGGATAGGTGCTTCGGTTAAAGATACAGTTTTGGTTGTCTTCTGAATGCATGCTGTCCTTCTGCATTCTCTGAGGGCTGTGTAAATGAAGCTGTGCCCCGTGGTGTAATCAGAGATCACAGAGAGCCATGTAAAATGTTATTGCAAGTTCAAGTCCTGTTTCTACTCTATTCTGTACTGAAATTCCTTTAATGCCGAAGTCTCCAAGAAAACGCTAATTGGAATTTAAAGTTCCAACAGTATATTAGCTAGGTGGGAGATAAAACGTGCAGATGAGAAGGTTTTTTTCTGATACTAGGAAGACAGATGAACATCCTTCAGGAAGCCACCCCATGCAGTGGAATCTGGGGAGAGACACAATAACTGCTGCCATATTGGCTTCTGTAAGACATTGCTAGTGCCTTGCAGATGTCCCATTGGCTACAGTCAGGAAAGCACCAAGTTCCTGTTTATGGATGAGAATGGTTGTAGTGACACCTATTCGTGGAGGACCACTCACGTTCTCTGGAAAACATCCAGAACGATGCAGCCCAGTGTCACTGTGAGCAGCTGCTCTCTGCCCCTCCAACATTCCACACTTGGTTCACACCAGTCTCATGATAACACACGCCCATCTCCTGGCCAAAATATAACACTTTGGTTTCTTTGTGGTTGCAATGAAAGTACTAAAGACTGCGCCATGATGAGCCATTCAGGGAGAGAAACAGAAGCGTCTTCAGAGGATCATTTGGCCACAATGCTAAGTTAAAGAGTTGCCACTGATGGCACTTTTCCTGGTAGTTGTATGTGTGATCATTTAAAGACTGGTTTCCCATTTCAGAAGTCTAACAGAGAAACAAGAGCATAGTTCAGTGGCAGAGCAGTAGCGTAGCATGTGCAAGGCTCCGAGTTTAAGATCTAGCATTGGAGAAAAGAAAAAAGGAAAAAAATGTTGTAAGTCTAATATGTTTTGACTTGTGTCCTTTGGGTTTGTCTAGCCTACAGCTTTTCTTTAACATCGTATTAGACTGATTCTGGGAGAGGTTGTATATTTTATTAGGTATGGTTTTATTTATCTTATATTTCTGGGGGTATGAATAAACATATAACCTACTTTAAAGCCAATGTACAAAAGATTTTCCCACCATCTGCATTCAGTGTGTAGAGTTCAGGGTACAGAGCTCCTCATTTCTTGTGTTCTTTCTTCCTGTGTGTTGTTCCACTGACTAATCTCGCATGTTCGGTTCACACTCAGATACCGTAGTGATTTCCGCTAGAGAGGTGGAATCTTAGTTCTGTTTAGTAGGTAAAGATTTTTCCATAGGATGACACAATGTTTGCCCAGCTGAAAGCCAGAACTTTCACACCCTGGGAGTGCTGCTGAGGCGGTTCTAAATTAGCGAGGACTGTGGGTTGTGTAGGAGAGAACTAGGTTTCACCAGTTTGCTGTCCCGTGCAGGCTTCTCAAGACACTCGTAACTGCTTTTGGATGAGTGGAGTTGCGTTATTTCGCTCAACTTGTCATGGGCTATCCGTTAGATAAAGATTTCGCCAGCAAGCAGTCACAGATTTAAACTTTAGGATTGTGGTTTCTGTTGGGTGCTCGGAGGTGGAGGATGGACAGGGAACAGTTTGCTGCTCAGTGGAAGAGAATTTACCTTAGTGCAAAGTGGAGCTCTCTTGCCTCAAGAGGGAGATTGTTATCAGCACACCTTCATTCCGTGTAGTACCCAGTGGACTGAGACTTAGTAAAGTAAGTGTTGTCTCAGGTTTTCTGTCCTGCCTGGTTTCTGTCCTCCCACCAGGTCCCATAGCTGTTTAGCTCCAAAGAAATCACACAGAGGTCTATATTAATGATAAACTGATTGGCCCATTAGCCCAGGCTTCTTATTAACTCTTACAATTTATATTAGCCCATTATTCTTATCTGTGTTAGGCACATGGCTCGCTACCTTCTTCAGTGAGGTAGTTTCACATCTTGATATCCCCGGTGTCTGGACAGGACTGCAGAGGAATGGGCTTTCCTCTTCCAAGAATTCTTCTGTTCTCATTGCCCCGCCTCTACTTCCTGACTGGTTGTCCCGCCACTACTAGCCTTTTATTTAAAACCTAATAAGCAAGTGTGTAGTAAAATTCCTATGTTCACAGAAGCCCAACGTTAACAGTAGCTGATATTCAGGACTATACCTGCTTGCTCGAGGGTATAGCAAAATATCTTCAAGCATTAGCTATCACATTATAACCATAGGTTAATGAGTGCTGGGTGCAGAGTGCCTGGAGCTAGCTTCTCCTCCCAGGGGGTGATCCACACAGAAGGTCTACCCCCCACCTAAATTTCTTACAATGATCACTGACTGTGGTTCTTGATGATTTGGTTTCTAGTAGTAGAAGTATGTAAAGAATGCACCAACCTCCCAATGCTTGCATGCCCTCCAAGATGTACTTCCTTCCTAGTTATTCATTTTTAATTTCACGAATTCCTGATGGAGGAAGCCCTGGCACGGAATGCTTTTCCTGACCATGTCCTATGAAGTGCTTTACACCGCTCATGTTTACATTATCAGTCATGAAAGGAGAGGCCTGGAGCTATATGGAATATAAGGGGAATATGGATATGTAGTGTCTGATTACTTTTCAAACACTTGCCTATATACATGTATGGTCTACCATGTTAAGGTATTTTCGCTTCCTCCTTCTATTTAAATAAGCATATGCATTTTAAATTGCATTTATTGCAAAGCAAAGTAGTGAGACATTTACATAAATATGTCAGTTATGGTATTGGAAGTTATTTCTCTGTTGGAATAAATTTCTCAAAATAAATATTGGAAAGGAGCTATTGAAAGATTTCATGCTAACTGAAGACTGTTTTTTTCTTCTTCTGCTAAAAGAGCAAAGGATCATTTGGTCTCTGACAGTTCTGTTTAAAGACTCTAGAGCTTTGTAAGAACTGATTCGAAGGTCATCAACATTTTCACAGTCAGCCATATTGCCTTGAGGGTCTGGACTGTGGAGAACTGGCTCTGAGTTCTGACTCCATCCCTCATTGTCACAGAAATAAGCAGGCTATTTAGCCATTTTCTAGTTAGTGATGGAAAGCATAAGACCCACCCTGTGTAGTTACTGTAAGGACGAAACCAACCAAGCCTGGAACTGTTCAGATCAGTGCATAGTGTGTGGTGTGTGTCCTCTGTCTTCCTCAATATCACCACTGCTGTAGTAGACATCACAAGCCGTTTAGTTTTGATGCTATGCTTGTTCTAACTCTTAAATTTAAGCATGTTAAAATGAAAACCAATGTAGTTAAAGCAAAAAGACAAACAAGAGAAATTTTTTTAAAAAAGAAGTTATCCTTCACCTCCATCCTACAATTTATCCTGCATCCCAAGTCAGGATACGGGCATAACAGTGTCTAATGTTTCACTCAGTTTCAGTTCCTTAAGTGACCACTTTTACCATGCGAACTTCTGAACACACGCTGGCCAGGCAGTGAGCTGCTGTATCACACATGCACATTGTCTGGATAAGCTTTTCCGTAGAAGCTGCCTTCCAGTTGCATGTACAATGGCGTGCATTTCTTCTCTTAGTAAGGGAAGCAGGGCAGTTTTCAGTTCATCTCAGTAACAAACTGCTTTCATAAAGTGAGGCTTCATCTACGAGTATAGGGTCCGTATTCTACCATGTATGCATTTCCTTCCTGTATTATCAGTACACATTTTAACGACTGAATTTTGGCAATTGAATTTCAGATATGGGAAATGTGTCATCTGACAGTTTATTTACTTTATTTACACCACAAGGCTTGAAACAAGATGCTGGCAAGTTATTGAATGCACACTGGAGGGCTAATGCCAGGCTGCTTTTTATAACATAGACACTGTAAAGGCTGCATGTGACAGACAACAAGGCAATAGACGCCTGTCCCGTTCATCTTTGTTTTCATTATTTTCTAAATACTCAATACATCTCTAGGCAAGGGTTTCAGGGTGATTTTTATTAAAATGTATTTTAATTCCTTCCTCAAAATAGAAGTATTTCATAATCCTTCGGGTTGTTTTAGTCTTATTGGTAGAACTACTTTAAAAGAAATAAAAAAGTTAAATAGTGTTTGTTGAACATTTGCCTACAAGTCATTGCCTCAGGTGTTCTGTCCATACTCAGTATTCCACAGAGTATTCAAAACATAGATTACAAATTTGATGAGGGATGACACCTAATAGAAAAGAGAAAAAAATTTTTTTCTTTCTGGGAATAGCTACCAGAACTTTGTGCCGGAAAGATATAAGATAGATTAGCAACATAGGGTTTGAAGGATCTAGATCTTTTATTCATCCCGGACATGTTAGATCATTCAGTATTCTCTGTGTTCATTTTACTTAACCTTCTACATAAATACACATAGTTTTATATAAAACCCATATATTTGATGCCTAGTAGTAGGGTTCTTACCACTGACTGAAACCAGAAGTTAGTAATAGGCCTACAAACTGAGTGGTTAGCAAGTAACTCCAGTAAGTTGGCATTATAAAAATAGTGCATAAGTATTCATCAGGACAGATGGAGAATATTCACCATCTGAATATAAAACGCAGAAGAGGAAATGCTTGAACTATGACATCCCCAAGCTGACATTAAGGTGAAGCATCCCAGTGTTGCAGGGAGTTTTGAACATTGGTCCACAGTGAGGTTATGACCTTATTCAGGATTCATGTTAAAGGAGATGTGAGTAGACGAGATGCATGAATCAGCTATTTCCCAAAATAAGACCACCTAACACTTGCCAAATGCCAATTGGCTCATCCTTATGTTATTTGTAACCCTTAATTTAGTGAATCCAGAAGTAGTATTTGTGATCTGCTGTACCATGTGAACTGGGCATAGTGATACACCCTTGTAACATTCAGGAGGCAGAAGTAGGAGGATCAGAAGTTCAAGAGCTACATTAAGAATTTGAGGCCAGTCTGGGCTGCATGAGAAGTAATCTCAAAAAAAAAAAAAAAAAACAACAACAACAACAACAACAACAACAAAAAAAAAAAACAAATGAAACCAGCCAACCAAACAAACAAACAAACAAAAAAGACAACCAAAATTAGGAGGTGAAGTGTGAAGAGAAAGAGGGGAAAATGGAGTAAGGGAAAACAGGAAGAAGAAGAAGAAGAGGAGGAATAGGAGGAATAGGAGGACGAGGAGGAAGAGGAGGAGAAAGCAGCAATAGCAGCAACTGCCTTTCGTGAAAACCTTAAGCGCAGACAGACAGAGTAATTGTGAGGGAGAACAGAATGGACAGTACTGAAGTTCTCTCCTTTTATTAACTGGTTCAACACCATTGAGTTCTTCTGAGGGTCGGAGAGCCAGTGGCTTTTTTCTAGTTGAGTATTGTTTCTGAGCTAAGATTAATTTTTGAGGGCATCACTGCCTGTAAATATTGCCATCTTTGTTAGAACAGATCAAAGACTACAAAACTTCAAAAAGTGAAATAGTCTTACCACCATCAGCAGCTGCCGTCATTGCATGGTCTTCTAAGGGCAAACAGGGTTGGTCTCAAAAGGAGCACCGAGTCACATTGCCCTTCATCTGCATACAGCCTAGTGAATGCACAAGTGGCCTTTTCTTTACAAACAAAGTTCTTCTAACAGAACCGGATTTCTAAATGTGATCAGAGCACCAAGGTGCAGTGGTAGGACCTTCCTCCCACCCAAAGGTTAGGGATCTTAGGTCAGTTTGCTTAACTAAGTTGTTAATATCTGTCCACTATTTCCCTGATGTAGAATCTCAGTGCACAATAGCATATTAAATCATCTTTAGTCACATTGCACACAAATCTAGCTAACTTTTTCTTTCTTTGAGATAAAGTCTCACTACGTAGCTCTAGCTGGCTTGGAACTCACAGAGATCCCCCTGCATCTACCTCCCTAGTGCTAGTGTCACCTGGTGCAGGTACCAATACACCTGGCTGCTTAACTGTTTAAAATTATTTATATATAACTTAACAATAACCCTCAGGTTGACCCTTCTGTCTGTATTCGGGTTGTTTTCTGTCATGATCTGGATATTTGGTAACTATCAATTTTAATAGTCACGTTAAGTTTTACGATCTTGTATAAACCTAGAATGAGCTGTAAGCTAAGGTCTTTCCGAGCATGTATAGACTGCTTATATCAAATCAGTTTTGTTTCCTGGACAATGCACAGGTTCATTACTTAAGCATTACATCAAGCAGACAGGTTCCTCCCCTGCATAAGGCCTGATGTTCCTCAGATTAGAACCAGGACTGGCTGCCTTTTAAGGAAGGAGTAGAAACAGCAGACTTTCTATGACTGGGATGTGGCCTGGATTGCAGTTTCCCCAAGATGTGGTGGCTGCCCCTCTTCCTGTTGCCTGTGCCTTGTGCTTGCGTGCGGCAGAATTTTGGAATGGCTTGTGCTCCTGTTTCTTTGTGAAGGGTGTGTCTTCCTTACCAGTCACATTTCTGTTGGCATTCCACAGTGATGGAGAAGGGAGAAAAAGAACCTCATCCACCTGCAGCAACGAGTCCCTAAATGCTGGAGGAACGCCTGTCACTCCACGCAGAGTCTCCTGGAGGCAGCGTATTTTCCTTCGGGTCGCATCTCCTGTGAACAAGTCCCCATCAGCAATGCAGCAGAAAGGTCTGTGGGCAGTCAGGCACGAATTCTTCTTCCTCCTAAGTGTCCCAGTATGGGGAACAGGACAGGATGCTCGACATGTAGAAACTTAGGAGAATATGGGGCATCATAGCTTCCTGTGTGCCCTCTAGCAGGTTATGTTAAGTGATCATGATGACACATTGGACTACATACCTGGTACATGCTTGAGTGGATGGATGGGGGAATGATATTTCTGACTTGGATGCTACTCTACGAGACTAGGGAGCTACAATGATGACAAAGCCACCACAGAGTGGAAGGATGTTGAAATAAGGAGCGGCGGGCTGTGTCCCGCCACCCAGCTAGCTTTACCCGAAATAATTACACGGAAACTGTATTCTTTTAAACACTGCCTGACCCATTAGTTTCAGTTTCTTATTGGCTAGCTTTTACATATTGATCTAACCCATTTCTATTAATCCGTGTAGCCCACGAGCTGGCTTACCAGGAATGATCTTAACCTGCGTCTGTCTGGAGTGGGAGAATCATGGCGACTCCTCGACTCAGCTTCTTTCTCCCAGCATTCTGTTCTGTTTACTCCGCCTACCTAAGGGTTGGCCCATAAAATGGGTCTAGGCAGTTTCTTTATTAATAAGAAATCACTCCCACATCATTTCCCCTTTTTCTGTTTAAACAAAAAAGAAAGGCTTTAACTTTAACATAGTAAAATTACATATAGCAAAACAGTTATCAAGCAAGAATTACAGTTACAATATTTATATCTATTTTATCTTTTATCATAACTAAGGAAAACTATAACTATCTATTCATTCTTCAACTCCATCAAAGACTCCAGAAGGATACAATACTACCTAAGTAAACAAGAAATAAGAAAACTCTAGAAATGACAGAGACATCTTGCTGCCTGGACAGTCACCCAAAGTTCTTTTGTATGGTTGGGGCATCCATCTTCAGCCTTCAGGCCCATAGTATCCAGCAGACATTTCCATGAAGCAGAAAATTTCAAAGACAGTTCAGTCACTATCTGCTGTGTCCTGCAGAATGTCTCGCAGACTTTTTCATGAGTCATGAACCCCAAAAGACCGTCTCACCTTTAGGCAAGTTCAGCAGTCCTCTCTCTGCGGGTTCTCTGTGTCCATTTTATGCAACAGTCCAGGCAAGAGCAGTTTCTTGCCCAAATGGCTATGCAACTCCATAAGGATCCTCTTCGATGCCCATCTTCCTCTCGAAGTAGATTGGTGCCACCAGGAGCAGATATGTCTCATTGTCATGAAAAGTCCTAAGTTATTAAAACATTAAATGCCATATTCTGCAGTCTTTGAAAGATATGAAGAATGTCTATCTAACTGAAATGTATCTCTATATATCTAGAAAATCTAACTAACATGACTACAAGCTTGACTATTATTGATGATTAACCATTAACCTATATTTCTTAATTATACATTACATTTTTAAATGAACTACACAATCACAATACCTTAATCAAGATCAGAAATACATATACATATAACAAAATTGACCTTAAAATCCACACCAATGCAAATTATTCATACCTATATCATTTCCCCCTTTAAATGTAAAAGAACTTTTATAAACAATATTTTGGGAACATGGGCGCAGTTTTTTCTCTCCAAACTGCTTCCTGCTGAATGGGGGCGCTGTTAATCAGATCATTTAGGGTGTAACCTGTGTGCCAGGTTTATCTCAGTTGCCAGTTGAGTGAAGTAATTTTTTGAGGGTGTTCACAGGAACTTTTCGGGAGGTCGTGGTCTATCATACCATATCGGGATAGATGCAATCCACAGGGTCTGGTCCTCTGTGAAAACAAAAGAAGACCCTTTCCAAAGCATCATATCCTTAGACCCAAATTCTGAAGTCATACCCTCATGATATCCGTTTTGGTTCCACTTGGCAGCCCATAGAATGAAATGTCTCTCTGTACTTAGCTCCTTCACAGTCAAAAATTTTAAAGAAAACACAATGTACATAATCCAGACTCTCTGTGAATTTTCCATTTTAACGTGGCTTATTTTTCTTCATTTCTTTTAATCTCTTAACTATCTGTACTCTGTCTCTTTAAAGACTTTACTTTTTTTTTTAAACCATTAACTTTATTTTCTATTTTTTTTCTTCTCTCTCTCAAGCCTATGTACATTCATCCAACAGTGTGGTCTTTTATGTCTGAATCTGTTTTATTGTGAATCTGTAACATTTTTTTACTATCCAGGAGCATTTTTTAAAATGTTAAGCAGTTCTTAAAAACTTAAGTTGCGCCATGTACAGGTAATACGGTACCGCCTGTGTCCTGCCCAGTTGAAACCTTAACTGCGCTGTTTTTATGGTAATTACGGTAGTTCCTGTCTGAGACCAGCACAATTCAGCATGGCAGAGCTGAGCCAAGCCGCTCCTGCCTCCGAGCCATTTGGTGCCCCTGAGCCATACACAGTTCCAGGCACACAGCAGTCCACATTGCCATCAAGCAAGCCGAAGAGCTTTACTCCCAATGCTCCATTCAAAAGCTCTGTCTCCCACAGGAGCCAGACAGAGATCGCAATGGCGGCACAGCCCAGAAAGCCGGCATTTTAAAATGACGCAGCTTTTTTTCTGCTGCTGTTGCTGAATCAGGAACTCTCTCTACAGCAAGCCACCAACAAACAGCCAAAAGCTGTGTTAAACTCTGTTAAACAATCAAAGAGAAGCTTGTGCCAGAGTCACACACAAAGCGGCCAAAAAGTCGAACAATAAATAAATGGATAGATCACACTGGACACATGGTAGCTAGAAGGGAGCATGGACAGCTTTCTGTGATGTATTAGACCTATTAATAACCAGAGCAAAGCCTAAACAAAATGACAGTAAACACAAGGTGTAACTGTAAAAAGAGCATGCTCTATTGTGTATACCCGAGAGACAGAAAAGGATAGCTAGCGAATTTTAAGGGAAAGAAAATAAACCAATAGTGCAAAATAGAGATTTTAGTAAATTCCTTTCTAAAAATTCAGTGTAGGAAAGTGAATTACATGTAATATTTGAATAATGCAATTGAACGAGCTTCCTGTAACACTGATAAATAATTTGCCACTGTAGAGAAAATGAATCCATTTTTAGCACAATTAACACACATTAATTATGGATTTGGCCAAAGTATATAAATGTCTCACACAGCTGTGATCATATGTACTTCGTTTTCTGATCTCTGTGGAAAAGAAAGAGAGAGGTAGATGGGAGATGATGATAATGCTATGTTAATACAAGAAATGAGAGATTAAGTGTCCTGAGCTGTCAAGGAGCTGGAAATAGTCCCCAGTAGACAGACAAAGGTGTAGCAATGGCCTAAGAGCAGAGATCAGTGAACTGACAAGCAGAATCAGCTGGCATTGCTAAAGATAACATTGACTCTGCCTAGGATGGTCCAAGGGCTTCACAGAAAAAAAAAATCAAGTATTTACCCTCATCTTTGGGGGACACATATTTTAGGGAAGTTCTAGATTCATATTGAGAGATTGTTCAGGCCAGAGGATTGTGAGGGACTGAGCGAGAAGGGCATCCTGGATGGGAGATTGAGAACTGAGTTTGGAAAATCAACTTGGGGTGGCCCTGACAGATTTTACTTGCTGTTCCTGGAGAGCCACAGCTGCTGCTTATTATTATTATTATTATTATTATCATCATCATCATCATTATCATCATCATTTTGGGATGTCAGGAATTATTGAAATGTTTTAAGATATAGGATCATCCTGTTAATAGAAAAATATTTGGGATATGCAGAGAAGAGTGGGAGTAGTGGGAAAGAAATAGCTTGAGCAAGCCAGTAGAGGAGACTGCGCTGGGAGACAGTGGCCTTGGTACCTTGCTCAGCATGGAAAAGCCCGCATTGCTCAGCTGCGGTATCCTGTGGGACTCTATTGTAGACAGGGATTTCAGGATCCCACACCTACTCACATAGCCCTGTGTTGTACTGGCTGAGAACACACACAGATGAATTGCAGAAGTGTCAGCCCCCGGGGAAAGGCCAGTTTGATTTGCAGCCACTGGCTCGTGTGTCTTTCTGGGCAGAAAGAAGAAGTGGTGGTCTGACGCGTGTTCTTGTTTCACTGCGAGAGGGAAACCTGGAGGGGAATTCAGGCTGACATTATTTAAGTCACTAGTTCCACGCAATCCAGAGCTACTGGGAACGCGGTGTGTGAACACCTTTTGGTGTGGAAGCTGGAACTGAGCAGCGTGCCTTCTGCCGGGAAGCCTCCCAGTGTGGGGACCGCTGAGGGATGCCTCTCACTGTCTTCTTCTCTGCAGATGGACTGGACAGGGCGGAGCTGCTCCCATTATCCCCTCTCACTCCCACCATGGAGGAAGAGCCCCTGGTCATATTCTTGTCTGGTGATGAGGACACAGAAAAAGCCGAAGAAAAAAAGAAATCAAAGGAACTGAAGAGTCTGTGGAAAAAAGCTATACACCAGCAAATCCTGTTGCTTCGGATGGAGAAAGAAAACCAGAAACTGGAAGGTTAGCCATTCAAGCCGGGCTCACGGCTCGGTACACACTCTTCCTTGGGTGGATACATTCTGTGTTTGAATGTCGACTGGCTATTTCTCCCTCTCCTCTCCTCTCCTCTCCTCTCCTCTCCTCTCCTCTCCTCTCCCCTCTTCTCTCTCTCTCTCTCTCTCTCTCTCTCTCTCTCTCTCCCCCCCCACTATGGCCTGAGAAAGAATGGTTTATCCTTTTTACCCTTTTATTTCATAGAGTTGAAAGAAAATAGCCTTTTTTGTGTAATGAAGAGTATAGATACACAGGATCCTTGTATTTACCAGAATAGAAATTTACTATTATTATAAATTTCTTAAGAAAACCTTTGGAACATGAAAATAGAAAATCTTCTCTTTTTGAATGTGATTTGTCAACTCCCAGTATATTCACTCATTCTGATAGAAATACGCCTATTTCAAGCAAATTTGTTTGTGTTGTTTCCCCAGTTAAATATAACCAAATCAACATTTTTAAGTTTTATACATTTTCTATTTAAAGTAACTTTCGAATCAATAAACTTCTAATTCAGTATTCGTGAGAGCTGGTACACTGGCTGTGGCCCTTGACTGCTAAGGTTGTATATACTAAATGCTTTAAGTTATGTTTCTCAGCCTCTGGAAAAGATGATGTAATTTGTCTGAGTTCTAATAGCTCCACACACAAAGAGATCTCAGATAGTACCCAAATCCAAAACATACACAAATACCATTATTTTGGGCAAATCACTTCACCTAAAGGTTTTTTTTTTTTTTTCACCTGTGAAATGAATGATTAGCTTAAGTAGGCCCTTGACTTCTCAGGTTTCTGGCAGATGAACAGATACTTGCTTCTGCTGCTTTGTCTTCCAAAGGATACTTTGAAAATGTAGGCGTTCACATTTCTGAGTTAATTTCCTGCCATAACATCCCCTTTACTGTACCTCAATGCAATTCAGGTTTTTAATTTTTTTTTTTTTGTGGTTTTTCGAGACAGGGTTTCTCTGTGGTTTTGGAGCCTGTCCTGGAACTAGCTCTTGTAGACCAGGCTGGTCTTGAACTCACAGAGATCCGCCTGCCTCTGCCTCCCAAGTGCTGGGATTAAAGGCGTGCACCACCACCGCCCGGCTAGGTTTTTAAATTTTTTTAAAAAAAATTGACACCACTTAATTAGTTTGTAGACTTAGTTTATTTTTATGATTATTTTTCTACCAGAATGAGAAGTACATAAGTTACTAAATGTCCTTAAGAAATAAGTCTTTTGTGTAACACTAAAGCCTCCATTAGCTGTTATTCCTGCGGCTTACAACAGTGATATGACACACGGTATCCACCCTCTGGCGCTTCCAAAGAGTGTGGTAGGACTAGAATTCATATTTTTCAGCCATTGGTTTTATCTGGAATATAATGAACATAAAAAGAAGTTGGCAAAATGATGATTAATATTCTTCTAAACAGTTAAAGGATGGATTGTGTTTCAGTTGAGAGTATACTAAAATAAAATCTTCTATTAAATATCAAAGGATAGTTTTAGAATCTTCGGCTGTTTGGACGGACAACGGACGTGTAGGTTGTTTAGCTCAGTCTTCTTTCTACAGACCCTTAAGTGGCTGGTGTGGGGACACTAGGAATTCACATTATGACCCAGAAGTGGGACAAACTCTAGGACACAGGGCTGCCTATTGTACCCCCCAGGCTTCTTTTGTGTGGTTGTGCGTATTCAGCAATATTTCCCAACTATGAGTGTTAGTATGAAATAATGGCCTGCTTTAAAATAAATGATGACGTGTCCACACCAAGGTTAGCTACACTATATAATTTTACAGGTTAAGGACAGGGATGACAATAAGAACCGTTCTGAAAAGGCTTTGTCAACCCCGTGTTTACTTTGTAGCTTAGCAAAAAGGATAAAATTCTGGTCCGATTGAGGTATCATTTCTCAACCTTTCCTTATAGTTAAACAGTTGATGGGAGATAGAAATCAATGTTCTTATTCTTTTGTCCTCAGGGCCTGTGGCTAGCTTATAGCAGGCTCTTAAGAGTATTTGGGATGCACACTGACTGGGAAGAGTAAGGAAAGATAGCTAAGGAAATACGATTAGTTCCCTGTGAGGCATACTGTTGGTAGTGATGTGTGTATAGAGTTGTATTTATTATTAGCATTGGCAAACCTTACTTCTTTGAAAGAATTATCTCAGACATGCGCCCAGCAAATACTGAGAAGCAAGATTGAACGGTACTAGAAGGCCACCTAGTGGATTCCAGGTGGAATCGCTTTGTAATTGATCTGTCTTTTGGGTATGTCCAGACTTTTAAATAGGAACCTTTACCATTCTGCTTGAAGAATAGTCCATTTTAAGATCTTACTTTTTTGGGGATGGTTTCAACTGCACTAAGTAAAGAGTAACATTCCTCCTGCTACTGTTTTTGTGCTGTCGAGGACTTTGGATGCTTGACAAAGATTTGTGTTGCAGAAGGTAAGCTGGTGGGGACCACAAGGAAGGAGGGAACGTGCACTCCCGTGTCTGTGTCTCTTTTCTCTTGCAGCCAGTTATCTGTCATAAAGACAGGCCAAGAGAGTGGGTGTTTTGTGGGCATTTCATTTAATGAGTCTAGGCTTGTGTTTTAGATCACCAAATCAGAGAAAATCCTGTATGATTGAAATGTGGAATGAGTGCTGGCTTTAATACAATGAATTTTCCTTTAAAGTTATTAGGGATAGAGGCCTGCATACATAGCTCATCGGTAGAGCATGTTCTTAGCCTGCACAAGGCCCTGTACTCAATCCCCAGCACATCAAATAAGCAAAAGCTTATTAAAGATGAATATAGGAGCACATAGCCTGGTGTTAAGGGGAATATGAATAACATGTATGAATAGTCACATAGTTTTCAGATTAAGGTTAATGCACGAGGTTTTGCCTCACTATATATACACCTTGTATCAAATATTAATGCTTTAATGGGGCTTTAAAGTTTATTTTTTATGTCGATGAGTGTTTTGCCTGCACATGTTTCTGTATACTATATACACGCCAGTGTCCTTGACGAGTTCTCTGGAAGAGCAGCCAGGGTTCTTTACCACCTCTCTAGCCTGCTTTAGTGATGTTTAAGATGATATAAGCTGTTGATCTAAGAGTTTCATATTGGCCCAGAGTTAAAATTTATAGCATAGATAACATGCATGTATTTGTGTGCATGCACACCTGTGTGCGTGTGTGTGCACACGTACCTGTCACAGTATGACTATGGAAGTCAGCAGACAGCTTTTGAAAGCTGATTCTCTCTACCCTGTATGTGGTTCCCAGGGGTCAAATTCAGGCTTGGTAGCAAATATCTTGAACACACAGAGACAGCTCTTCAGCCGCAGTTTGTATTGTATATTCAGCCAAATTGCAAAGTATTAAGACAATAAAACACCCTTAGTTATTGTATGTATTTTCTCATGGGGTTGACACAGCATTTGAAAATCTATATTTTCCTCAAAATTTTTAAAATATTTTCCTTATTTTTATGTTTATGGGTTTTTTTTTTTTGCCTGCTTGTATGTCCAAACATCACCTGCAGGCAGTGTCCATGTAGGCTATAATAGGAGATTGATCTTCTGCAACTGGACTTACAGATGCTTGTTAGCTGGCATGTGGGTGATAGGAATTGAACTTGGCTCCTTTTAACCGCTGAGCCATCATCTCTCTAGCCCCATTTTCTCAAACTTTTAAGTTCCCCTTCTCCAGAGGAAGGTTATCGGGTATAGATGGATAAGGCATCCGACATTTACAATGCTGTGTTTTAACAACAGACTGCTTTTGATTTATTGTTTTTCTTTCTTTCTCTTTTTTTCTTTTCAAGCAAGAAGAGATGAACTCCAGTCTAGAAAAGTGAAGCTGGACTATGAAGAAGTTGGTACCTGTCAGAAGGAAGTCTTAATAACATGGGACAAGAAGTTGTTGAATTGTCGAACTAAGATCAAATGCGACATGGAAGACATTCACACATCCCTTAAAGAAGGTATTCGCCATTTCCATAACCTGTCATGTATGGACAGTTGTGGGGATGCTTTTCTTGTGTGAAGTAGAAGCATGATATTGTCTTGTAACTTGTTTATAAAGAAAGGACAGTATAGTGCTGTGTGAACGCTTGGGTTTTCTTTTTCCACCTATACCCTGCTAATAGGATTGATGAGAAATCAGTAATGATGTCCCCATAGAGGTTACTGACTTCATTATTACACCTTCATTGTTCCTGTAACTTTTCTGATGCTTGGTTTTCTTGTTTCCTGAAGACGAGATGCATGCTTTAAGAGAAATCTCTAATTGTTGCCATGGAATTACGCAGACTCAGCAACGTGACTCAGCACTATTGTTTGACCGGGAATATTTATTCACATATAATAATGGCGACGGGCCAATCGTAGAAAACTTTTCAGAATGTGCTCCTGTTAGCACACGGGAGAGCATGAGCTCAGGCTGACGTACAGGAAGGAGAGCTGCAATTTTCACTGGGATGTGGCTCTTCTACTGGGGCTTAATGGCTTTATTCCCAAACTCATGATCTGACTTTTGTATCTCTGGATTGCAGGGGTCCCCAAAAGTCGGCGAGGGGAAATTTGGCAGTTTCTAGCAATACAGTACCGCTTGAGACACAGATTGCCCAACAAACACCAGCCTCCAGACACCTCCTATAAGGAACTTCTGAAGCAGCTCACTGCGCAGCAGCATGCCATCCTTGTGGATCTGGGTATGTCTCTGATGTGGGTCATCGCCGACAAAAGATAAAGGCGTCTTAGTGGTGGTTGGTTGGTTAACATTGATAAAGACTGTCTGGCATCTACTGAACTGCTGACCATTTTGTCTGAGGAAGTTGGTCTTATATTCTGATTAAAGAACCGTGAGTGGAATATTCACCCCCCAAACTGACCCTCTGAAATGGGACTCATTATGAAGGCCATATTATAGAGTGCTCTCAGTTACTAAATTTTGAACAACTGATGTGTGTTTGTGTGTGTGCATATGTGTGTGCATGTGTGTGTGCATTTGCGTGTATTCATCGTACTGGACATAAAGCCCAAGGCCTTGTGTATGCTAGTCAAGGGCTCCTCCACTGAGCTACTCCCTCACCCAGGCAACTCTGTCATAATCAGTGCTGATTTTGAAATAGGTTAAAAGGGTAAAGAAATATTTAACAGGGGTTTGAAGACTTTCAGACATTCCTGAATACCAGCTTTTAGCAATCCCTGTAAGAAGTAATACCATAGTCATCCAAGTAGGGACTCAGCGATGGCTGGATAATAGCAAGTCAGAACGCAAGCTGCCATGTGGGTGGACAGGTGGGCTGATCATGCTCTTTACAAGGAGGACCCCAAAGAAGAGAAGGAATCTAGTAAGCACTTAAGCTTTAGAAATAGTATCCCTATCAGATGGGAAACAGGTTAGTTGTGTTGATTCTGTGTGGATAGAATTGATCCTTTCTGATGCTGGGATTCTGGATCCTTGTCTCTACCCCTGGCTTTTTGCAGGCCAGCCCACACTCTGCTAACTGGATACATCCCCAGCCCCCGGATAGTATGATTTTAAAAACATTTTTTCTTTAAAGCACATTATCATATATATTTTACTATTTTAAAGTATCTAAATATTTCATATTGATGTTTAACTATTTAATCTATACTTTTAGAAACTGATAGAAATGAAGTGCTTAGATATGATATTTGAGTCCCTGGCAGTAAAGAAGGGATACCTTATATTTGGGGGTCAGTTTATATTAGGCATATAAAAAAAAAAACCACTGGCTAAAAACTAGTGTTTACCTCTGTTCCTTTCATTGACAACTTTTTTTCATGGCGGGGAGGACTCAACTCAATTAATAAACTTTGATTCCAATTGTATCAAAGTGGAAATGTTATAGAAAACCTGGACACTGGAGTCATTGTCCTGGCTGTGGTTTTCAACAGACTGCTTTGTTCCTAAGTCTGTTCCTTTGTTAACTGAGAACTAGGCGTGGCCTTCCCTGTGGTCCCTGTCACGCTATAGAACTGTGCAGGTAAATGGGCGCTGAGATGTAGGACAGGAGAGTTGCAGCCCCGGCCAGTCTAGATGTCCCCAATCAACAGGGAAGCGGTGAGTGAGATTCCAGGGAAGGAATGGCGGATAAGGGTGGAGGGAGGATCAAGTTCTAGCATACACGGTATATTTATGAATTTTTCCTAGCAAAAGATTCAAGGAGAAATTAGATTGCTAATTTTAAAAACTGCTTATTTGCCTCTGCCAGAGGCCATCTGTGTTCTTCCCTCCCTCTTGTGTGCTTCCTCTCATGTCTTCTCCTTACTCTGCAGAAATAATCTTATCAGTTCCTGGAAAAAACAGAAAAGGAAAACAGAAAGCACTTTTAAGCCTATGTGCTAAAATACACTTGAAAATCTTACAGTCTTGCAAATTCTAATTGACCTGAGTTATCATTTGACCAGGAAGCTCACAGGGCATTTCATGTGCTGGCAGCTCAAGGAAAGTCCCAAACTAGTGCAAACAAATAACTTTGGCGCGGAGGGTGGGTGGGTCTGTGCAGTACCAAGCACCAGCTTTAGAGAAATACAGGGTTGGGTTTGTTTGCTTGTTGGTGTCTCCATGGTAATTTTCTATCCAGAGGTAAATTTTAGGGAGAAATTTACTTGAAATCATATAGAACTTTTCCTGTCTTTATCCTCCTTCGACATGTGTGTGTATATGTATGTAACTATATATGCATACATTTTATTCATATGTTGTATATGTTTTTTAAACAGAGTTTACATGGTTTTTGGAAACAGATAGAATTATCTAAAAAAAATCAGAATGATAGAGTCTAAGTAAAGCAAAATAAAACAAAAATATTCCCTCCATTGTCATGTTACAAACACATGAAATAAAAAAGTGAATGTGGTTGTAGATGACCAAGATTTTGCCTTAAACAATGACACCTTATAGAATTTGATTTTAGGCTAGAATGGTCTTTACATGAATTTAGACTTTGTCTTGATTCAAACTCAAAATAAAGCTGAGTTCTCCTCTGTGGTACCTTTTGGAGGACATATTTCTGTTGAACGGTATTGCTTTTGTAGAAAGTAATGCTGCTTAGCACATATTTGCTTCTGTATCATGTGTGTGAACCATAGGACTTACAGAGTGATTAGTGGGAAGGGTAGAGGGACGGGGAGGAGAAGTGAGAGGAGGGAGTGTAAGGGAGGGGAGAGCCTCCCAGATGTACATTCCCAGCAATCTGGGGATAGCAGAATGCTGGTTAATCCCAGAGGTCACCATGTTGGGTTCTTTTTCCCTCACAGGGAGGACATTTCCCACTCACCCGTACTTTTCAGTACAGCTTGGGGCGGGGCAGCTGTCCCTCTTTAACCTGCTGAAAGCCTACTCCTTGCTGGACAAAGAAGTGGGCTACTGCCAGGGAATCAGCTTTGTGGCCGGAGTCCTGCTTCTGCACATGAGCGAGGAGCAAGCCTTTGAAATGCTGAAGTTCCTTATGTACGACCTGGGCTTCCGCAAGCAGTACCGACCGGATATGATGTCACTTCAGGTGAGGCAGTTAGTCTTGATGAGTCAGGTGTGCAGGGGACTTTCATCAGAAATCTCAGTTCCAGCCATTTCTGAATCGCAGTTCAGAGAACTTGGACAAATATTTAGATATGTGTTCATTGTTGTTGTAGGGGAGGATTTGAGATTTTGCTAACACCCATGTACCTAGGAAAGCATGCAGAAAGTGCTCACCAAGGTGAATAACTAGAGTAATCCAAATTCCCCTTGGAAGCTGTGCATAGACCGACTTACTAGGTTGAATGGTGTTTTATTCCAAACACTTTACTTATACTTTACATCAGAGAGGAAATATTGATATCACTGCTAAAAATTAAATTAACTCTGGTTTTCAAAAAACAATTTCTTTGTTATTAGAGTTTCAGATAATAGAAACTGCATACGAACAATGTTTTTGGTCCACAGGCAAAAAGATTTAGTTATAAATTTAAAATGCAATGTAGTTTTTTCCATTAGAGAATTCCTAATAAAAATTTATCCCAGCATAAGCATAGGTAAGTTGGATTCATATATTAATAATCACTATGATTCAGGAAACATCAAAAAAGAGTCCCAAGTGGTAATCTCTAAACACATGTACATGTGAGCAACATTCAATGGGCTCGGTGGGTTGTATATGTGTATATATGTTGTATATATGTATGTTACAATAATAATTATAGGAGAAGTCTTGAATCCGTGTTGGAAGGAGAAGTGGGAGTGAGGGAGTGGTTGCAATGATGTTAACAGGGTACTATGCCAGAAATTCTCAAGGAAAATCATAAAAACGATCTTTATAATTACTAAGAATATTCTTTCTATTTTTGGAAATGCAGATGTTGTAACATCTTGCCTTTCAGCCTTCCTCTCACCTGTGACACTAGGGTTGTTATCATGATAGGAGCGCTGAACTCTGTGCTTCAGAAAGTGAAATGTGACACCTTGTCATTGTCTAGAACAGGATGCCAGTAAGGTTTGATCCCTCAGGTTACAAAGATGCCACAGGCATCCAGTGAGCCTGGCTCCCTTGAGAGGCTGTCTGATCTCTTGCTCCATTGCCGAGTGTGGACACTTAGGTTCTGCTTCAGTGTCCTGAACTGGGACCAAGGGCTGGTCTCCTTAGCGTCAATATCTGTCTCATCACATTCTGTCTCTGCTGATGTCTGTCCTGGATGTTTCTGAAGTCTCGTGTGGCCTTTGACTCTCTTCTACTTCCTGCCCTTCTCATATCACTTCCTCCTGTTTTGTCTCTTCCGTCTGGAGCTTGGCCATGTTAAATGTATTTTGAAATGGAAGGATGATTTTTTTTTGTTTTTTGTTGTTGTTTTAGCAAACAGGACTTTATTATCATAGGAACCTTGAATTTTCAAATCTGCCCAACTCTATTTCAGTAGAGGAAATATCCCTAGCCTCAAGTTTAGAACATAGGGCGAAGATTATAAGATCCTAGGAAGTAATGGAATGGCAAACCTTTGTTTCTTCATTATGGGCACAACTGAATTAAAACAGAATGTCTTTATCAGCATGCTTTCCTGGTATTTAGGTTTGTTTCTGAGCTTACCAAAATGCTCATTCTTCTGCTGATGAACACCCACCCTGTCTGGATTCTAAGCCGGAGTCAGCCTGAAGGAAATGTATGATTTCCTTTTTGCCATGACTTACTGAGATAGTAATCTCATTATAAAATCTCTTTTTAGGTTTGCCTCCTGCCAAGCTGTTTATTTTATAACCATGACTTCCTGTGGCCTCGATTCCTTCCTTTTGCAGTTTGTGGAAACTTAGTTTCCAAAATTTCCATGGTAGATAAGGTTCAGGGGGAGTTTGCAGTGTTTATGTACAACACTTTGTGATTTCTTTTTTTTCCAGGAGCTGTCTCGATTTTTACTTTATGCTCCGGGAACTGTTCTTGAATTTACAACATGATTGGTGTTAGCAAGCATTTTCATTAGTTTATGTCTTTTTAAAAGATAAAAAGTTCACATTCAAGAGGAGATATTGAAAATTTGTTAGGAGAGCCAATACAATTCCTTTCTATTGGAAGAATGTTGTTCTTTTCAGGTAGATACGCCATACCAAACACATAGCAGAAACCCTTGTGTTGTGAGGGGTGGGGCCCCTTGTTTGTCCTGGCCTCCCCGCGCTAGTTTACACCTGAAATAATCACACAGAAATTGTATTCATTTAAACATTGCCTGGGCATTAGCTCTAGCCTCTTATTGGCTAACTCTCACATCTTGATTAACCCATTTTAATTAAATCTGTGTATCACCACGTGACTGTGACTTTCCAACAAGATTCTAACCTACGTCCATCTCAGGCCAGAGATTTATGACCTCTGCCACTCTTCCCTTCTTCCCAAAATTTTGTTTCCCCCGCCTACCTAAGAGCTACCCTATCAAAAGACCAAGACAGTTTCCTCATTCAACCAATAAAAACAGCACAAATACAAAAGGACCTCCAACACCACCCTTGCTTATGAGACTTAGTTGAATTTACACTCATGAATTATGCTGTAAATGTAGTGAACTTGGATGTGAACATAGTCTTTAAAGTTAACAGTAAAAATAAAGATGTGCTACTTTACTAAATGTGTGTGAGTTATTGAAAGTTGGTATGTTGGACACACATGCAGATTTCTGCAGGTTTTGTTTTTCTTCTCTATATGCACCGCAGATCCAGATGTACCAGCTGTCCAGACTCCTCCATGACTACCACCGAGAACTCTACAATCATCTCGAGGAGAACGAGATCAGCCCCAGTCTTTATGCTGCTCCCTGGTTCCTCACACTCTTTGCCTCTCAGTTTCCCTTAGGATTTGTAGCCAGAGTTTTTGGTAAGAAATGTCTTTTTTCAGTTCGGACAGTATTTTCTGTCTCCCAGAGATCATTGTCAATGAAGTCCCCATAGGGCCAGGAGAGTCCAAAGTATTATTCAAAGGCAGTGAAAAAGAGTTGGGTTCCTGTGAGCTTGTGCCTATTTGTGTGGAAAACCTAGAAAACACAGTTTTCAAATCTGGATGAGGGACAAACTGTACCATTTTCTGGATTTTTATTCTTCTGGGTCTTTCATTTTTCATCACCTCCTTTAAACTGGATTCAAGATACAGAGAAGGGAACACAACTGCTGTGTTATATTATGGGTGCTATTTCTAGTGGCATGTTCTAGTGTTTCTGTTGTTAACATGTAACTTTTGTTCCTGTCTCATGGCTTTCATGGCTACATTTACTGGCACTGAAGGAGCCGAGATAATCCCTGAGACTATGGCTAAGAGGAAAAATCTCTGAATATAGACAGGCACATTGTTGAGTAGCTGCCTTGCTCCAACCACAGTGTTGGCATTGGAAGAAAGGAGAGTCTAGCAAGGTTTGTGTGCACTCTGGGGGCCTTTACATCTATTCACAGGTCTTAAATGGGCTCATCAAAGTACCATTTAGTAACCAAAGCATGAGGCTGAGTGTAACTGTGCACACCTGTAGTCTCAACACTTGGAGACGCTGAGGCAGGAGGATTGTGAGTTGGAGCCTGTGTTAGCAACATAACAAATCCCCATAGGTCTTAGTTATGGCTTCTGTTGCTGCGATAAAACACCATGAGCAAAGGCAACATGGGAAGGAAAAGCTCTATTTCAGCTCATACTCACTGAGTGAAATCGAGGCAGGAAATCTGAAGCATGAGTAGATTCACAGTCCATGAAGAAGTGCTGATTACTGGCTGGCTCCTCATGGCTTGCTTAGCCTGCTTTCTTCTAATACCCAGGACCACCAGCCCAGGGGTGGCACCATCCGCTGTGACCTGGGGCCTCTCACATAAGGCATCAGCCAGGGGAAAATGCACTACAGATTTGTGTACAGGCAAACTTATAGAGGCATTTTCTCAGTTCTGGTTCCCTCTTCCCCAGTAGCTCGAGCTTGTGTCAAGTTGAAATTCAACAGGCCAGCACGGCTTCTATAAACAGGAAAAGAAAGGAGGACATCAGCAATTACTGTTCACTAGAAAATTATTCAGTGATGTCAGCTGGGACATCAGAAACCGAGAGTGGGGTTCCCTCATTTGCTGGGTTCTACACATCTGTCTAGAGGCAGGGACAAAAATCTCAGTATTTATGTACCACTGTGCTAAATTGGAGCTTTGTGGTGTTTGGCCAAATGTTAAATGGTATTTAACTTTAGGTCATTAACATATTTTTTTTAAAGAATTAGTATAAAACTCAGGAAAACAATCGGATTATAACAAATAGAGAAATGTTAGGAGAAGCTTGAGTTTTGAGCATGTGTGTGTTTTATGTATACATAATCTGCATTTGTAATGCGAGCTTTAATGCCATCTTCTGACAAAACTGCATCCCATCATACTTCAGGAGCCTGGGTGTCTCCCACTTGCAGGCTACACACCACTTTTTTCCAGTGACATTTTCTCTGGCGCTTTGGATTCTTATAATGGGTCTCTTTAAAACCCTTTTAGATGTGTTTGTGTCCACTGGCAAGGCTGTTCTGTCACTTGCTTTGGACTCAATGTCAGAGTTCATGATCTCACGTCCCTTCCGTAGCAGTCTGTTCCCTGTTAGAGACTGAAGATGACAGCTGACTGGGCTGCACAGGTCTTGTGTATGCTCAAGTTTTCTCTTTAATTGCCTCCTTGAATATTGACTTAACCTCATTTTAGCTGGCTCATTTGCATTTGGATTATGAATAGTTGAACAGTACTAGTTGAGTACATTGATTGGTTGTTACATTCTGTTGTGATGAAAAGCCTAGTAGTTGAATAAATTTATGTGAAATTTATCTAGAATCCATTAAACTACCATAAAAACTGTAAACAATACATAGACAGACAGATATATAATGTTTCTTTTGATCCCTTAGCCATATCTAAGATCTTTAATAAGATGAATAGACAACATTCTATTTGTTTCAGTCATATTAACTTGTTTTTAAAAATAAAAACTGATTTTTGACCAGTTTTCTTTTGCATTTTTTCTGGTTCTGGTGCCGTACTAAAACAAAAATATGTGCTCTTTGCAACAGTAGATGTACAACTTTGATTGGGAAAATTTTCTTTCTTTCTCTAGATATTATTTTTCTTCAGGGAACTGAAGTTATATTTAAAGTTGCCCTCAGTTTACTGAGCAGCCAGGAGGCACTTATAATGGAGTGTGAAAACTTTGAAAATATTGTTGAATTTCTCAAAAACACATTACCCGATATGAATACCACAGAAATGGAAAAAATTATTACCCAGGTATGATGTAAATGATTCAATATGTACTAAATTCTTTCCTATAAAAATGTAGTTTGCCTCATATCTATTTTCTTTAAGGTCTCCTTTTGTTTGATTGGGCACATTTTGTTTAGAAATGAATTGATTATACAATTTCAACATTGTAACATTATTTATCTGCCCATGCACAGAAAATTTGCTAATGTGATACATAGTGGGTTTTCCAGAAATCTTTTCAATTTAAACAAGTGTTGAGATCTTGGTCAAAACTTGAAGAGTCAAGATGACCAGAAAGTAAATCAAAGCTCACTAACTTTGCAGTATCACCAATTCTTTCAGAATTTGTAAGAAGGGTCAGGCCTGTGACTCTAGCTTCTTGGAAGGCGGACGGCGGAGAATCCCAAGTCTAAGCTTTTTTTTTAATTTTTTAAAAAGATTTATTTATTTATGGGTAATAAATACATAGTATAAGGGTGTTTTGTCTGCATGTACATCTGCGCACCAGAAGAGAGCATTGGATCCTAAGGGACTATGGTTATAGGTGGTTGAGAGCCACCATTAGATGCTGGGAATTGAATTGGACCTCTAGAAGAGCAGCCAGTGCTCTTAAACACTAAGCCATCTCTCCAATCCTGCATCTCAATTTTTCAGTCTAAATGTATTGGAGAATCAAGTTTAAAATTGTAATGTGTCTAATGAGATTTCTACTCTTAACTTTTCTATTTTTAATTTGTCTTATGTGTGCTTGGTAGTGGACTGAATTACTTTAAAATTTTTTTATTATGTTAGATTTTATTTACCTAAGCACATAGGTGCTTGCTATTTGGTGCGTACTGTTCTGTGCTCTTGTTCTAAGAGGGAAAGACAGGTTAGTCAGTGAAAGTATTGAAGTCTTTGAGTCAGACAGGTGGGTAGATATTCAGAGTCCGAGGATAATGTAGTTGTTTCAATTAGAGTGATAGGTGGGTAGACCAAGGTAGGATAGGGTATTTGGGAATTTTTGGGTTAATGAAAAGAAAAACTTTAAAAAGATAATCAGAAGGCAAATGTTTAGTTGTTTCCTCAGCATTAATTAGAATAAAGCAAGAGTCAAGAAACACTGACCTGTCTGGGGACACATCCCAAGTCTAAGCTTATCCTGGTGATTTACCTCAGTGATTGAGCATTAGTTTGTCCAAGATGCGCAAAGCCCTGGATATGATCCCTAACACCATAAAATTTAACTCATATGCAGATTATGTGAATAGTAATCAGTAGTTTCTAATTATTAAAACCTTTAAGTTAACTAATATGGCTTTTGTTTACATAGTATTATTTGTCAATTCTTTGGAAATATATTTTCTGATTTGTTTTGAATCATGGTCATACTGTGGAGCTTAGGTTGGCTTTGAACTTGATTTTCTCCTACTTCTGTCTCCCAAGTGCTGGGATTGTGGGTATGGACTGCCATGCTCTTCTGGTTGAAATAACCTGTATGATTATCAAGCAGTTAAATATCATTATTTTGGAAATTTGAAATCATATATGAAAATTATATATTTGAAAGAAAAAAATCCCAAAATAATGAAATTAATGTGACTTGTCTGACTTATGGGTTGCTTCCCTGATTAGAGTCGATTGACCGAGGTGCTGATCTTGAGAGAAGCTCACAAGGACTAGAAATAAATAAAGCCATTTATTAAGACCTTTCCGCTCCATTAACACATACATTCAAATAGTCCTAGGTAGCTTTGCTTACTACTCAGCAGTGATTGTCTCTGACACAAATAATCATTGCTCAATAACAATTGTTGACCTGGTACTCTAATTTCAGAAGACAGTTATTAAATTATAGTCATCTTGGTGGCCAACTACCCTTGGACATTAGTTTATTTTTGTGACTTGGATGTACTTTTTGGATGTTTCAACTACATAGAAATATTCTGTGTGCTAAAAGTTAGATCTGTATCTCAACTGTTCTTGTATGGATAGCCAGGCCTATTTCTCCTTTTGGTGTATTTTAATGTTCCGAATAGTGCTGGGAAATAAATATGATATGAAGTCTACCATTATACATGACTTGTATCTTGGTGTCGATACTGAAGACCAGACTAACTAACCCATGGTGCTTCAACAGGTTTTTGAGATGGATATTTCTAAACAGTTACATGCCTATGAGGTAGAGTATCATGTGCTACAGGATGAGTTTCTGGAATCTTCTTATGCTTGTGAGGATACTGAATCTTTGGAGAAGTTGGAGAGAGCCAACAACCAATTGAAAAGACAGAACATGGACCTTCTAGAAAAACTCCAGGTACAGAAATAAAGATCAAAACAACTGTGAGCATGTAGCCCTGTTTGCATGGAGCTGCTCAGAATGATTGGGATATGCATGTGTGTTGAACCCCTGATAACCAATGGCCTAGGTATCTCCTTAGCTTCGTGTTTATGGAGGTCTACAAATGTAATGAACAGCTTATGTATCACTTGGGGTACACACACACACACACACACACACACACACACACACACACTCACACAATAGTAGAATGGCAATTCAAAGCCGAATTTGGATTCACCTTATTGGATGTTATGCAAGTCAGGTAAGTTCAGGGGAGGAAGAAGAAAATCTGAGGAATAAGGTATGCAGTTAGGTACACTTGGACTGAGCTCTGAAGGATGAGCAGTGAGTGAGGAGGCCTTTGCGTTACCCAGGGGAGGAGGTTGCTTCATTCAGGAGAATGTGGTAGAGGAAAGTGAACATAGTGTTATGTCAGGCCTCATGCTGGTGAGAGGAGCAGGTAGAGGATGGAGTACAGCAGATTGTTGTCTAAGGACACAGTTTTATGTGTCCCTCTTCAGAAAGAAGCCTCTCTGAAGTATTTGCGCCTCGCATTTGAAAGAGCAATATAAACCAATGACACTTTAGGGTGAAGTAAGTGAAACAGTTGTGAAAATCCATCTTGGGATTTTTGTCTGCTATTTGTCTAGAGTAAAACAGAAAGGAAAAGAGGTGGAGCTGCTTCTCGGTAAATTAAAAGTGAACCCAGAACACAGACTTGCCACAACCTTTCTCTGGACAGTTCCAGAACTCATTGTCAAGTTTCTCAGTCAGTTGAAAGGAACAGAGTTTCAGGTCTGTCTGTGGAAGCCGGACCTCCTGACAGGTCCTTAGGCTGTGGAACGCGCTGCTCTTAGAAGGGGTTATGGGAGTTTTCATAACACCCAACTTTGTTCTTCTGGGATCAAAGGATTGTTACCAAAGAGAAGGACTGCCCAGAACTACTAACCACTTAGATTACCTCCTGAACTTCTCTTCACCAGTGTGCTCAAACTATGGTGCCTGCTGTAGCAGGGGTAGGGGAGGTGCTTGCCAGCGTGAGCTCCATGTTGCCTAGATTGGTATCTCCTAAAAGTATGAGATAAACAGAGTCACATATCAACAACTGGTCAGGAATATCCTTGTTCTGCCTTCAGTCAAGAGGGACAGGGGACACTAGTGGGTGTGAGTGATGACCCAGCATCATGGGGTGATGATATGATATTGCACGGCTGCTGTCATTAGTGAGACGAAAGAAATCATGTGAGCATAATGTGTGTACATATATATGTCTGGACATGTATGCCTGTTAAACATATATATGTATACATACATATCTACACACATACACACACATTTAATATGTTGCTAAAGTTTGAATCTAGAATCCTTTGAATGTACTTAGAAAGTACTCTATCACTGAGTTATATCTTCCGTTTCCAATACTTAGATTTTTGAGCACTCTAAAGAAAAAAACTCCATTTCAGAGAACATTTTTCTATACTAAAATATACTTAAAATGCACTTTTCTCAGTGTGTTCAAATGATATTCTATTAATTAATGTGATGTAATTTTCTCATAACAAATGTAAGGCATGACTGTTACTATAATAAAGAGCCAGACCCCTCAAGTTTTTAATATGGAGGTGTTTTTTTTTTCTTTACAAACAGGTAGCCCACGCTAAAATCCAGGCCTTGGAATCCAACCTAGAAACTCTTTTGACCAGAGAGACCAAAATGAAGGCTTTAATCCGGACCTTGGAACAAGATAAGATGGCTTATCAAAAGACAGTGGAACAAATCCGGAAGCTGCTGCCAGCTGATGCGCTGGCCAACTGTGAATTGCTGCTGAGAGACCTAACTTACCCCAGTAATGACAAAGCCAAGACAGGAAATAAGCCATAGTTCCAGAGTGGCCTCGGCATAGAGCTTCCTTACAATACCTGGAAGGAGGCACCTGTTTACTGCTGGTCTAAGGTCGACCAGAAGTCTGGTGGGACACCTGCTACTGGTGCTGAGATCATCAGTAGGTGATGTAGCTCTCCTCAGAGCACTCCACTCCTAAGCCATCACAGACATCCAGACTGTATCTTCTTCTGGTTGTTGTCAACTCTGTACATAAATATATATATATAACTGGATACAAAGATTCGTGCTTTCCAATCAAACGGTAGATATGTATTCAGAGCAAATTTTTTTTTCAGTCAAATTAATTCCACACCAAAAGGAAGTTCTAGTGAGATTTCCCTTTGGACACAGGTGGAATCTTTTTGTTTTTCTAGTGAAACAAATCTAGAACATCTTTGTATATTGAAATATACTTGAAAAAAAAATGAATGTATCTTCCCCCCAAAGATGAGCATGTTTCACCTAGTGTTGTAGGCAGACACATTTCTGTAGCTTTATGTGTCTGTCTATGGAAAGGACATGACTAACTGCTAGTCTTGCCCCCGTGAGTCTCTTACGACAGTAGGGCCCTTCTGGCCTGCCCCCTGTGTGACAACCAGCATGTCGAATCTTCACTTATTTGAGTCTGGTTAGGCTTTGCTTGACACACACAGGGACAAAGCAGGACCTTGTGGCTGAGTCCACCCACCTCAAGGTGAAGAGGAATGTTGCTAATTTTCTAGCAGATTAGACCAGCATTGATATTCAAACTGAAAATATGAGGCCTCAAAAACACAATTAAGCTCCTAAATTGTCTATAGTAGCTCATTGCCATTTTATTTAGTTGACTTCAACAGGGATAAATAGTTGCTTGGGGCTGTATTTACCAAGTGACAGGATTGGTTATTTTCTCACAAAATGATGGGAGCTTTCCATGGAGTTCTTGTGACCTTCAGTTTAGAATAGGGAAATAAAGTTATGATTGATTTTCCAAAGATTATATACCATGCTGAATTGCTTTTTTTATGTTTTACTCAATAACAGAACAATGTATTAATCATTTTCCCCTCTCATGTGAAACTTTAGAACTGTGAAATGTTTAGGAAGGAACTGTGTAAAGCACACTGGAAGGGAAGAGAAATGTCTCCAGCCCAGTTAAAACCTGCACAATTCTGTATTTGGACTCCTGGCTTCTGCCACATACAGATAGCTTACTAGAGAATGTTTATGCATACTGGGTACATTCATTCTCCCAGGAGAAGTTCGGTTCCTACAGCAGAGATGACTTTACAATAGTGCCTCAGAACACGAAGGCAGCATTTTTGCCTTTCCAAACAGTGTTTATTGTCACTGCTTTTTGCAGTCCTTGTCCTTTTGCAGATAGGTTATTTGGGCATAATTTTCCCCAGAGAGAGTTTATTGTATGCCAGATGAAATTTTATTCTAGAGCTCAAAAGTCAAGATGTAAAAGATTTCAGAAGACATTGGTCAGTAGATACCAAGTAAACACCCTTCTAGGCTGTTACCCTCTTAAATGTCACAAGTCTTGGGATCAGGATGTTCTTGGATCCAGGAGGTTTCCTCCCCAAACAACCAAGTCTTATTACTTAGGAGAGTTGATATAGCTTCTAGATTCTATGGAGTGGTCATTCTAGAGTCTCCATTCTATTGAAAGCCATTAGCTGATCAGTTGCTTGAATCTTCTGAAAATACTTTCATGTATATCATTGTCTATTCTCCTACAAGGATGAAGGGTAGCACAGTCTTACTTTCTGATGATAGAAATTGCCTTATGGGTGTAATGTAAAGGTGGTGATAGAGAATGAAATATTTTCTTTATGTTTCTCAGTTAAAAGTAAACTATGTTTTGGATGTTAAAAGTTAGCAATTAAGGCAATGTGGATATAGTGTTTTCTTGTGAAAATGACTTTCTCATTTATGGTTTAAAAAATGTTACACCGGTTATGATTTATCAGTTTACATCTCCATCAAGTTCATGTAATGTCTAGTTCATTTTCAATAAATACATTGCTGCCATTTCCAGAACTTTACTGTTATTATTATTATTATTATTATTATTATTATTGCCTGGGGGTGACTCAAGCTCTTGCTTAGAGACTTGAAGTCAAAACTTGCCTGGGTTGGATTGATGCTACCTAAACCTGAAAATGCTGAACATTCTCATGAAAGGAATCTAGGACAACAAATATAATTTAAGACAAGAATGAATATAGTTGCCAATTTCCAACTTCTTTCACAATGAAGCCTTTACTAGTGGGAAAGGAGAGGGAGGCTGAGCTGTCAGGCTTGACTTTTTTCCCCCTCTCTTTCCTCCTTCTGTCCTTTCCTTCCTGTCTCCTTCCCTCTCTTCTTTCCCTCTTTTTAGTTCCAGTTCTGTGGTTGGAAGCTAAGACTTCATGCATGCTGGTACTACATAGACTATTACTAAGATGTCATGCATGCTAGAACTTCATCACTAAACTGTGTCTTTAACCCTGCCTCTTATATTGTTTAGGTCCTCTTGTAAGATGGAAAGAGATTATAAAATTGCAGAGTTTTTCTATTAGGTTTACTTCCAAATAATTAAGAATCAAAGCACTTATTGATAGATATAATATGAGCATACTTTACGTAATATTTTTGGAAGGTTGAAGGGGAAAGGAGAGGCAGAGAGGGGAGCAGAGAAAAGCATATAGCTCAATAAAATCAATAAAAAAGGAAGGAAGACTTGCCAGTATTTTATTGAATATTTTTGCATCAATGTACATGAATGAGATTAATCTGCAATTCTCTTTCTTAGTACCATCTATGTGTGGCTTCTGTTTCTATTGTGTGGAACAATTTGAGGAGTATAGGTATTAGCTCTTCTTGAAAGTCTTGTAGAATTCTGAGCTGAAACCATCTAGTCCTGGCCTTTTTTCTGGTCGGGAAACTTTTGATGACTGTTTCTATTTCTTTAGCAGTTATAGGTCTATTTAATTTGCTTATATGGTCTTGATTTAATCTTGGTAAGTGATATTTATCCAGAAAGTTGTCCATTTCCTTTAAGTTTTCTAGTTTTGTGGAGTACAGGTTTTTGAAATATGACATAATGATTCTCTGGATTTCTTCTGTTATGTCCCCCTTATCATTTCTGATTTTGTTAATTTGAATATTCTCTCTCTGCCTTTTGGTTAGTTTGGATAAAGGTTTGTCTATTTTATTGATTTTCTTGAAGAAACAACTCTTTGTCTCATTAATTCTTTGTATTGTTTTCTTTGTTTCTAATTTGTTGATTTTAGCTCTCAATTTGATGCTTTCCTGCCATCTAATTCTCTTGGGTAAATTTGCTTCTTTTTGTTCTAGAGTATTGACATGTTCTGTTAATTCACTAGTATGGGATTTTTTTCAGTTTCTTTATTTCAGCAATGGTGGGAGTATATCAAAGTGTTTTTCTCTTTCTCTGGCTAGAGTTTCCACCCTGTTCCACGTGTCCCATGAGAAAAGATTCCCAGTGGGTACCCAGGGTGCCAGGGTAATTATATCCTCTCATGCCTGGATCACATGTGGTCTGACAATTCCAGGCCTTGGGAGAGTAGCATATATCTCAATGCCTTAAGCTCTGGATCAATTTTATGTGAAGTTGCATTACCCATGGTGGGGTCCCACTCACCTTGACGACTGCTTTGCCCTGGGATGCCAGTTGCTAGGCTTCCTTAGCCTCCTTATTCCCCAGGAAAATGTGAGTGTACTATCCTGTTCCACAGCCCCACAATGCAGGACAATGTGATATCAGATGTGATAGGGAGTCAAGTCAAAGCAGAAACTCAGTTTATTATTGTGAGTAATACAGGATAAGTATATAGGATAAGTGACATGGTGTGATGTGGGGGCACCTCCAGCCAATGAGAGACAGCCAATCCCTCCCTCTGCCTGGAGGGGTGTCTACCTAGATTTTGCTGTCTCATCCTCCCTCAGTTTCTTCAAACATGAGCCAGGCTTTTCCCTCTCCTACAGGCCTTGAGGTACAGGCCCTGAGATAATTTTGGCCACTAACTTGGGAAGAGGCAGAATCGCTCCTACCCATAGAGTCATTTGAACAGGAACTATGGACTAAGAAAATGCAATAAAAACCCAACCAAAAAATTTAAGTGAATGCTGACCTAGAACAGTGGGTTTTGGGAAAAATAATTTTACAACTAGTTCCAGGACGAACACCAAAGCTACAGAGAAACCCTGTCTCGAAAAAAACAAAAACAAACAAACAAAAAAAAAGAAATAGCAACCTTAAACTAATTTCCCTCACCTGAACGCAGTCAAAACAGTAGAGCACTAATTCCCACTGTGTGGGGCACAACCCCTTTAGGGGTTCATATGAGATATCCTGCATATCAGATAGTTACATTAAAATTCATACCAGAAGTAAAAATTATAATATGAAGTAGCAACAAAATAATTTTATGGATGGGAATCACCACACCATGAGGAACTGTAATAAAGGGATGCAGCATTAGGAAGGTTGAGAGCCACTGTTCTACAATTTGTGTTTCCCCCACCCTGACAGGAAATATCTTCAGCTCTTTCCCATCAGTGAGACACATTGGGGACATTTAGATAACACCTGGCATTTGATAATAGTGTCTAATGTGCACATAAATACCTGACCACATTCATGCTGTTTTGTCTCCTTTTGCATTGTCCTGTACATCATCCTTAACTGTTCACTTTCTCTAGACTTCTTTTCTTTGTCCCATCTGTTTCAGACGGCTCAATCATTCTTAGAAATCCACAATTAGTGACTCTTTGGTACAGAGCAGTGTACCTAGTTACAAATGTTATAATGCAGAAAAAATTGAACTAAATCTTACTTAATATTACAGGAAGAAGGGCTATAAAGGTTAATACCTGGGACTACCATGAAGTATTTCTGAAACTTTGAAAGTAAGGGCAGTGTGAGAATATTTGAAGTGTTATCAGCATGCTTTGATTTCATCTGTGAGGTTTTTCTAGGCAGCAGAACCTTGGGACCCAAATGCTTTACTATGATATAATTGAATATATTTGCATATCTAGAATAAGATTAGGTTAATCCAAAAAGAATTGGTTAGTCCTAGAAGAAAGAAAACATGGCAGGTTTTGGCAGATACAACTAGAGGTAACCTTTGCCAAGACCCCTGGCAATGTCCATATTATGAATGTGAATACAGAGAGTTCTGGCCTCTGTAATCCCTGTCTGGCCCTTCTGACAAGTCTTTCCTGTTGTGAGATCGCTGTGCCATCTGTGTTGGACTGGTGCCCTAGACACCCAACTCAATGCTGTCCCTTTATTTAAAATCTATGCCCAGCAGCCATCTTTCTATTTATTTAGCTCACTCTCTGTCCCAGAGAAATATGAAGCTACGTATACAATGTGAATATCGAAGGCCCTGTGACAAATGTATTCTTCTAAATGCATTATAAACAGAAACTTCCTACTCTTGAAAATCTTGGTGAAAATCTGCAAAGTAAACCTTAGTATTTTAGCATTTTAAAAATAAGATTCAATGGCATTAATTGAATCCATCTTATTGTGTATGCATTATCCATATCTATTCATTCTTTTTCTCTTGAAAAACATCAACTGCTTTCATTAAAATATTCTCCCCTGCCCTGGCCCTTGTGTGTGTGTGTGTGTGTGTGTGTGTGTGTGTGTGTGTGTGTTTGTGTGGTGTGGATGGTGCTACATATGAGCCACAGCATGTATGTGGAGGTTTAAGAACAACCCTGAGTTTTAGTCTTTACTGACCTTGTTTGAGACAGGATCTTTTGTTCATTGCTGTGTACATCATAGTAGTTTGCCCCATGAGTTTTTAGGGGGATCCTACTGTCTCTGTCACTTCTGCTATCTTTTTAAGTGGTAAGATTACAGGTGCTCACTACTGTGTACAGCTTTATGTAGATTTGGGGATCTGAATTTATATCCTCATGTTTGTACATCAAACACTTGACTCATTGAACCACCAATTTGGTCCCAAAACTTCCTTTCTTTTTAAGACTACTGTCCCATAGTATACACCTCTACCACGTTTTTCTTGTTTAAAACCTTTGTATTTGGATACTTGCTTTCCTTATGCTCTTTTGGTTGTCCTGATGCTGCTATGATAGTTGCTATATAAATACAACTGTTTTAAGAACTTGGATTTTGTGAATCTACCCATGATAAATGAATCTGTAGTTTGTGCTCTATGAAATCAAATTGCTGAGCCTTCAAGATCCCAAATTGGAGCAAATGTATTAGGGTAAGTGAAGCTTTAGGGTGAATTATTGTTATTATTATTACATGGAAGGTAGAATGTATAAGGCTGGTGTTGGCAAATTAGTTTTCACGGTAATAGCAGGTACTTTGCAGACACAAGAGAAGGATTTTCTCTTTCTACAAGCTATTCAAATGCTGCTGAGATTCATGTTTATCTCGCAAAGTAGAATCCTTATGTGGTCTGACATTGTTTCCCTTCCCAAATTGAGTTAATTTGCCAAATGTACAGTTGTTAATCTCAATAGAACATGATGTCATTCAGAAATAATTACTGCCATTAAAATGCATCTTCTGCTCTTATGTTGAAGAATGCCTCGGAAATAAGACCCTTCACAAGGAAATGAGAGCCTTTTCTGTGCTGACTTTCAACAGCTCAAATGTACTCAATTTCCTTTTTATATTTGTGCTTTATTTTGTCTTGCAGATAATTCCTTAGTCTCAGTCCTCCCTCCCTGAAACCCCACTTCGCCTTTCGATCGCAAATTAGATACCCAGGAGGAGAAAGTACCTCACTGTTTGAGTCAATTGCAGCTCACGCAATTAGAGCAGTCACTGGGCTTACTAGTACTTACATTTAAAATCACGAGGCGAACTGGAGAGGCAAGCACCGGTAACAGAGGTGCCCTGATACGCTTGATTTTCTTCCCATTTTTCCTAAAGCTCACCTTACAATCATGGTGTTTACTTCGGGATGGACTTCCCACATACTCAAAGAATCAAGACTCATTTTCTCGTTTTATTTTCTAAAGCTACACGGATCAATGATTCTTTTTAAAAACTCATTTTTTTATCATATTTAATTTTTGTGTGTTTGTGTGACTGGGAGCATGCCATAGCGCATCGATGAGGTCTCAGGAGACTCTGCAGGAGTCAGGCCTCTCCTTCTACAACATAGGTCACAGGGATTGAACTCGGGCTATCAGCTTTAGTGGCTGAGTCATATCGCTGGGCCTGGCTTTTGATCAACAACCTCTGTTTTAAAGTGTAGTGTTATAAAAATGACCAGCAAATATTGTTCTGAAATGCTTAGTATCTCAACCATTGGGAAACTTGAACCCAAAACTTCTTTGAGATCCCATCTTCCATTTCATATTCCATCAGAATAGAAAATGTCGAGAAAATAATTGACAGCTAATGCTGATGAGTATGCGGAGAAGGATACTTATTCCTGGCTGGCAGAAGTGTAAACTAGTCCTGCCCTATGGAATAATTATGGAAGTTTCTCAAAACACTAAAAATAGATCCACCACAAGACTCAGCTCTCCCAATGGCCTTTTATCCAAAAGATCCTTACCAAAGAGATACCACACATCTTCTTACTCACAATAGCTATCGAAGGGAATCAGCCCAGATATCTGCCCACGGATGATTAAGATAATGAAAATGTGGTACATATTCACAATGGACTTTTGCTTAACCAAAAAACAAAATGAAATCACTGTATTTCCAGGAAAATTGATGTAATTGGAAATTACTTTATTAAGCAGATAGTGCATGCTTTGTCTCTTATGTGGACCCTAGACTTTAATCTTTATATATGTGTGTATCCTAGACTTTAATATTTATATATGTGTGGATCCTAGACTTTAATTTTTATATATGTGTGTATCCTAGACTTTAATCTTTATATATGTGTGTATCCTAGACTTTAATCTTTATATATGTGTGTATCTTAGACTTTAATCTTTATATATGTGTGTATCCTAGACTTTAGTCTTTATATATGTGTGGATCCTAGACTTTAATCTTTATATATGTGCGTATCCTAGACTTTAGTCTTTATATATGTGTGGATCCTAGACTTTAGTCTTTATATATGTGTGGATCCTAGACTTTAGTCTTTATATATGTGTGGATCCTAGACTTTAGTCTTTATATATGTGCGTATCCTAGACTTTAGTCTTTATATATGTGTGGATCCTAGACTTTAGTCTTTATATATGTGTGGATCCTAGACTTTAATCTTTATATATGCGTACATCCTAGTTAGGTTTCTATTGCTGTAGTAGACACCATGACCGATGCAACTTGGGGAGGGAAGGGTTTATTTAACTTAAAGTTGATCTTGAAGGGAAGTCAAAACAGGGACTTAAGGCAGAAACTGAAACAAAGACCATGAAGGAATGCTGTTTACTGGCTTGTTCTTCATGTCTTGCTCAGTTTGCTTTTGGATGTAACTAAGGACTACCTGCCCAAGGATGGCCCAGCCCACAATGGGCTGAGCCCTCCCACATTAACCATTAATTGAGAAAATGCCCTAGATTTGCCTACAGCAATTCTGATATAGATAATTCCTCAGTTAAGGCTTCACCTTCCTAGATTACTCCAGCTTTTGCCAACCGACCAAAAAAAATATAAACAATAATAATAATCAGCAGCATGTGCTTATATAGTTGTGGTGTAGGTCAAGAAACCAGAAAGATGATGCAAGTGAGATTATAAACATGTTCATAGTTTGCCCCCTTGATGGTCACACAGGCTTCAAACTCGAAGAGCATGTATCTGATTCTTGACCCTGTTTTACCCCAAACCCAAGTCTCCTCACATGTTTACTATCTTAATTACCACCAGCAATCACATGCACACAAACATCTGGAAATCGAGTCTTCCTAAGGAAATAGCCATAAAGGCAGCTTTGCTACATGCAGCTGCCCATAGGATGTGTCCAGTTTGTCCTATCTGTAGACAAAACGGCTCCTGTTGCTATGCTAGGCCTTTAGAATTGCAGTTTGCTGACAACTTGATTCATAAATTGGAAC
The DNA here is from genome assembly GCF_018167655.1 of Microtus oregoni. Taxonomy (NCBI): domain Eukaryota; kingdom Metazoa; phylum Chordata; class Mammalia; order Rodentia; family Cricetidae; genus Microtus; species Microtus oregoni. The sequence continues at coordinate 35,103,426 of NW_024543060.1, read as the reverse complement.
CAAGAAGGCAAAACAGGTTAATTCTTACCTATGACTAATTATAAGAGTAACCAAGAACTTATTACCATTGACCATTCTGCTTTGACAACTTGACTTCTCTAAAGTGTCATAAATCATCACTTCTGATATGAAATGGTGAGGGAAAGACTATTGTTACAGTAGTTGTAGTAGTAGTAGTAATAATGAATGAAAAGCAGCAATCAGAACTATTGCCTATGGATAACTTATTGGAGCAATGCTGTTTTATATTCACCCCTTCGTTTATTTTTTGCAATGGTTTATAGACTAAAACAATTTTTTTTCTTTTGCGGATGAGGAATATGAAATGACATATCAAGTAAATCATGGAGCTTGGGCCTCGAATCTGCATGATCTGTTGAAGAACTAACTGTCTCTTTCCACCCCCTTGCCATGTGTGTCCAGTTTAATTATTACCTTGTCTATAGTGTGTATAATCCCAGATAATAGGTAACTTAATGGAGCCATGCGTGGGCAGTGTACCAGTTACTTTTTCCATTGTGTGTGTAAATCCTAGACTACAGGTAATGTAAGGGAGAAAGGATTTATTTTGGCTTACAGCTTGTGGGAAACTGCCTGCCAGATCAGAGAAAACATGTTAGTGGGTGGATCCATGAAAGTTGGAGTAAATTGTTGGTGACCCATCACATTGGGCCTCCATTTGCAAGGGACCAGCCTTGACAAAATTACCACTTGCCAGCATAGAGGTGAGGGGATCATAAAAATTAGTAAAGAATCCAAAGATGCGTTAAAAATAATAAAACAGAAAAGCATAGGATAGTATTGGGAGGGAGTTCCAGTGAATACTGAAATCCACCTGTATTTAATTTCTAATTGCTTAAAATCCCCCTGACCTCAAAAGGTAGAATTAAGTGCAATAACACGACACAAGGAAGTGAACAGACCAATTGAAGGTTGTGGGCTACATACATAAACATTCTATGGCTACAACGAAACAAGTCACACTCACACCCTAGACCAAAACATTCTGTAGGCAAACCACTCCCTGGGTGTAATCCAATGTTATTTCCTTAAGGGAAGTGGAACTTAGATCATAGACTTTTGTTTGGAGTAGAAACATATCTACTTCTTTAGACCTGAAATACAAGGTAAGAATTTCTATCAATATCTCATTGCATTCCTTTTGAAGGTGGATACCAAGTGATGTGAAATTCAGAACCTACAGAACTTCAGTCTGCCCCTAGATACCATTTATCTTGTGACGTTCCTATGACCCAATCAGGAGACGTAGAGTAATTTGTACAGGGAATAATTGGTACAGTGGTTTCTTACCTATAATAGGAAGTAATAAGAATTGTTGAATGAAAAGAGAAAAGAACTTTAAAGGCTACTAAATAGCTGGTGTGGGGACTCCGGGGGGGGGGGGGACCCAGTGAAGGACAAACCTGGAAAGCCATCCTTCCATCCCTGACCTTTCCTCCAGAAAGCACAGAGCTGTGCTTAGTTGGATCAGGAATGGCTGCTGCTCTTTACAGAGTGAAGTCTTATGAAACATGAAACCTCCCCAAAGGTCCTTGGGAACTGTATACGAGTTGATGCCAGGCCAGTGGCACCTTACAGAGAGATGTCTACTGAGGATGCAGGTAAGTTATATGTGGGTAGAATCTCTCAGTGCCAACCAGCGAGCACCCCAGGAGCCAGGTTCCTGGCAGCTAGGTGCAGTGGAGAAGGCAGCAGATGCAGGTGTCTGCCCAGAGGAGTACCATGGAAACAAAAGGCATAACTTCCTGCTGCTGGGTCCTTCCTGAGCCCTCTTCCATCAAAGTTAGATTACATCATTATCCAAACTAAAAACAAGGGATGTAAGATCCAGGTTAGTTATGGCAAAGAATAAGAGCTGCAAGGCTAATTGGCATATGAAGTTTCTACATTTAGGTCATGTTTGTTACCACATTCAACTTTCCTCAGATTCCTTTCTGTTTCAAGTAACTGCTGTCAGCATGAGACACCGATCAGTTTAGGGATTCCGCATGGCTTGGACGCAGTAGGTATTTGAATCTACTGTAAGAAAGGCCTGTACGAGAGGCTACGAGACTGCCCGAGGTCAGCGAGTTTACAAAGGACTGGAAGACACTTTACATCGGGTTAGTTTTCACTTTCTGGTGAGTCATCAGCTGCTGCACACAACGCCTGTCTGCACTCTATGCACTACCATACAGTTCACGAGCTTCAGGCAGAGGGCTGGAGGTTGAAACACACAATGACACACAGAGAGATGGAGACACGGACCTCTCTAGTCACTGGTAAGAAGCCCCCTTTTCAATAGCACCACAGAGCCTTTTTTACCCAACACAGTCAGGTGAGCCAACAGGTGAAAACCTTATCCTCTGATCAAGGCCAAGGCAAGACGCCCTCGTGAAGCAGAGCTGGTAAACAACTTTGACACAGCTTTCAGTAACTCAAATCAGAAGGAAAGTAAAGATCTCTAGCAGGGAAGGGCAGCTGGAGGCCAGGACTCCAAATGGTCCCAACAAGCAGCAGTCACCTTTTGTCTAAGCACCAGAGATTTCTAATTGCATTAGATCTGAAAAACAGAAGATAAACATTAAAGGGATGTGTTAAGAATTTAATGCAAACATTGTAATTCTGTTAGGTTTAGCCCTTACACTTCTGGATTATGGTATAAACTGTCATTATTCCCCAAGGATTTAGCCACCCACCAGCCTGATGGTTTTGGCCTTATCTTTAGCATCAGTGTGTGTCGTGAAGGCATAAACGCGAAGACAAAATTTTGAAACAAGTTGCATCTCTTTGTAAAAGTTAATTGAATTTTTAAGTATATAGGGAAATTTTATTTGCTCAATCCTAGATTGGCGTATTGAATGCTATTCTTGTGATTTCCACTAGATGGCAGTGTTGTTTTGATTTCATGATTTTCCTTGGCATGACCCTCCTAGGGCAGAGCTGCATGATGAGGAAATTACAGAGTTGACGGTTCTTCCAGAGAAAATAGACCCCAAATCAGAAAACATACCAATTTAGCAACACCTTCAAGAGCCACCCAAGTCTACCTTTGTAACACCCGTAAAATGATTCTGTCTCTCTCAAGAAAATATTTCACACTGAATCTGTTTCCACTGCTGTTTAAAATCTTAACTATTCCCTCTGTTCTCAATGGAGCTGAAGCAGAATAGACCTTATATATAAAAGCTTTTCCAAAACACAAGACCAACAGAAATGTGTTTGCATAAGTATTCTTACTCCACTCTCTCGTATATCCCTCCCATGCCATCCCCCAAGTTCCTTTCTAATACATATGACTTCGCCCACCCCCATACACACACTAGTTTTACCTGGAGTTGTCTGGGCGATGATGGGTTTGGAACTGTCAGCTGGAGGTGGTAGGCTCACTACTATGGACTCCACTGAAGACAATGACTCTTCCCGTCTCAGAATCCACCAGTGGCCATTAGTTCAGCAGGAGGCACAGGGACCCATGATATATATCTTCAATCCACAATTCAATGTGGACAGGTTCAGCGGTATGCAGGACTCGGGCAGGCAGCCATAATTGCTTTGAGATCGTATTCTCAGTGGCTGTGTCATACACTGAACACAGATTTTTTTTTTCCGCCAGTCATTTTCCCCGTCTTCCAATTCATTCATTCTATCTGTTCCCTCTTCCATGTGTTCTCTGACTTTAGAAGTAGTCAGATAAACATCCTGTTTAGGGCTCAGCATTCAACCATCACTGATTCTCCACATGGTGAGCAGCTATGCACTGCTACATTCTCTATCATTCACACCAAAGTGAAGCTTCTCTGATTGAGGCTAGAGTAGCATTTGCTCATGAGAATAAGCATAGACGCTTTGGTCATTTGGTGCCTTGCCAATTAGGAAAAAAAAAAACTAGCAAATTTTCCCCTAAGACTTATAATCTCCAGAGTCACAGATTTTTGATGGGGTTTAGAGTACTCAATATTTCCCTCTTCTGTATGGGGCCTAAAATTCAAACTGAGGCCAATTAGTCACCACATAAAATCATGCACCAGTAGGCATATCTTGACTAGCAGGTTGGGATTATAGTTCCTAGGGTCCACAGCTGTGTTACATCATGATGCCCTATTTGCCCTGGCAGCCTCTATAGTAACTTCTGCCATTAAGAAAAGCTAACTATGTAGGAGAGAGTTTAAACACTGAAACTACGAGAGGGAAAGTAAAGAACTCAATAAGGATACAGGGGTGGGACCTCCTAAACAGTACTCTGGAAATTCAGGAAATAAGCTCAGCATCTGACAAACAGTAGGACTTCACAGACGTAGGAAGTTTCTGAATGGAGAAGGAAACTACCAGCTAAATGGAAAGGCAGCCTACAGAATGGGAGAACTACTCTGCCAGCTATACATCCGACAGAGGATTGCTATGTAGAATATACGAAGAACTAAAAAACGTACACATCAACAGACTAAACGATAAAATTGAAAAATGGGCTTGGGACCTGAAGAGTATTCTCAAAACATTGTAGTTCTTTTCCAGGTGTTCTGTTTACTTTTTAATTATTTTCAGTTAGATCTCTTCCCTGAGTTCTAAAATAGTGAGTTTTAAAAATATAATTTAGTCATGTCCAGTTCCTTTGTTTTTATCATAAAATTTCAGCAGTGGGACCTACAACAACTTCTCAGGTTCTGAAATTCGGAGACTGAAGCTCATGTTGACACAAATCATCACGCCTCATCTTGAGATTGATAACAGAGTTTCAGTGCACAGGTGTTCATCAGCTCCGACTTCTCCCATGCAAGGCTCTGAATGCACCATGTGCTTTTTCAACTGCTGCCCCTCTGAACTTGTTATTCCAACCAGGATCATCATAATCTGTGTGCCCTGCATGCCATCATCCTGTATAGTTTCTATACACTCAGTCCCAGTGTCTGCATAGTTCTTTCAGGAGTCACTTCCTGACATGCCCAGGGATTGCTTTTGTGCAAATCAGGTCACATGTCCCATGACGATCTGCAAAAGGAACGTGTCTCTTACTTTGTAGAATTTTGTGCACTTTTAGCTACTTAACTATTTATGAGGATTTTTAATATCTGGCCTCCCCTTTGATTTAGAATAAATTAAGTCATGGTTGGGGTGCATTTTATTCATTTACAAAACTCTACCACAAAGTAGGATCTTGGAAGTTCTATTTCACATGGCTGACTACTCGAATTACTTTGCATTTCTTGAAGAGGCAATTGTTCTTCATAGACAAACACTCAAGGATCAGGAGCTAGACAGACACATTACTCATGTGGAGATTTGTTTTTTTTCCCTAAAGATAGACCAGTTATACATAAGTATCTGGTGTAGAAAGCAGAGATGGGGTTGTAAGACTGTGTACCAAGGGTCGTCAACACCGTGGACAGGATTTCCAAGAGGGAAATGATACAGTCAGATGCTTAAAATTTACCAAGAATGCTGAATGGAGCATGCAGGCAAAAACTGTTCATGTTGATAATTATTGTAGTAATCCTGACACTGGATCTTCTCTTCCTTGGTGATTTGATCTCCAGCTGTGAATTTGGAGGTTATTATTATTATTAACCAGGCTTTAAAAGTCTTTATTACTGTGTTGGTTAATTTTATGCGTTGACTTTACACAACCTAGAATCCTCGAGAAGAAGCGCAGTGAGGAGTTAGCTAAATGAGATCAGTTTGAGGGCATCTGTGTGTGTGGCTGTCTTGATTGTTAATTGCCCACTGTGGGCAGTACTGTTTCCAGGGCAGGGGTACTTAACAGTAGAAAGGAAAAGGAAGCTAGCTGACAGCAGGCAAGTGGGCATGCAGGAAGGTGGGTAGGAGGGCAGGCAGGCAGGCGGGGGGGGAGGGGGAGAGGGGCAGGCGGGCAGTCAGGAAGGCCGGCAGGCAGGCAGATGGATAACATTCATCTCTGTCGTTTCTTGACTGTGGACTTGGGGCTTTCTGTTCCTGCCTTGGCTTCCTCAGTAATGGATTGTAAACTGGAACTGTAATCCAAATAAAACCTTTCTCCCTCCAATTATTTTTTTGTTATGGTATTTTAGAACAGCAACAGAAATGGGAAACTAGAGTTCACACCAGTGAGGATGATGACAGCAACGGTGTCATCGCAGCACCTTCTGTGACATGTGCCAAGTACATACCTGCTGTCTACAGGGCTTTAGGCCATCTATGCATGGGGTCACTGATCAGATCTTAGCAAGCTCAACACTTGTCTTAAAGGGCTCCTTGTTAAACACTGCTTGGCTCATTCTCTTGTGAGTCTTATTCAGGAAGTGTCATGGGGCACTTGCTCGTTTTTGTGTATGGGAGGCTGTCCTGGGTGATAATGCTATGTTGGTCTAGGGAAGACGTTTGGAGAACTGCTATATTGTAAGCAGAGTTGCCTCGGTGTCAGGACACTTGTGAAGGAACAGTAGTGCTGTCATCTTTAAAGATAAGGATCCCAAAGCATCGCGGCAGCTTGGAGAGGTTAAATATTTAGAGTCATATGAGTGAGAAATGACTGTCAGACCATATTTAACTTGAAGGTTGTTCTTCATCTGGAGGTGCTCAAACGTTGTATACATCAGAGTCAATAGGAGAATCTGTTAACACTCAGGCGTCTGAGATCCACTCCTATCAAATTCATCAAAATTGGAGAGCAGAAAGGGCTATTATCTGACGTGCTTCTTAGCAGAGTCTAGTGCACAGCAGTTTTAAGGATGAGTCTCTTCGTCTACACTTTCCCTGGGAAATTACAAAGATGCTGGCTTCTGCTCCTATGCTAGGTCATCTGACTTGCTTGAGCTGAGAGATCTTGGAAACCAGGGTATTTACGCTCTTCCCGCTAAGTCTAGTACACAGCTTGAAAACTGTGAGACCCACACTGAACTTAGATATTGTCTCCTTTTTGTAGTCTTTAAACATTTATTATTATTGTGTATGTATATGTTGTATGTATATTTGTATATGATGTATATATGTGCATGTGGATGTGGAGGTCAGAGGACAACTTTGATGTCAGTTCTTTTTTAAACTTTTTAATCTATTTTACATACTAACCACAGTTCTCCTTCCCACCCCTTCTCATACTCCCTCCCTTCCCGTTCCCCCCTAGCCTCCCCCTTATTCCCCTATCCGCTCCTCCAAAGGGTAATGTCTCCCATGGGTAAAGCCTGACAAATTAAGCTGAGGTAGAACGAAGCCCCTCCCTTCCGCATCAAGGCTGAGCAAGGCATCCTACCATAGGGAATGGGCTCCAAAAAGCCATCTCATGCACCAGGGATAGATCCTGATCCAACTGCCAGGGTCTCCGCAAACAAACCAAGCTACACTACTGTCATCCACATGCAGAGGGCCTGATTCAGGTCCATGCAGGCTTCATAGCTGTCAGTTTAGTGTTCATGAGTTTCCACGAGCTTTGTTCAGCTGTCTTTGTGGGTTTCTCCATCATGATCTTGACAATCCTTCCTCCTCTAATCCTTCCTCCCTCTCTTCAACTGGACTCCCGGAGTTCAGCCTGGTGCCTGACTGTGGATCTCTGCATCTGCTTCCATCACTATGTCAGTTCTTCCCTTCCACATTTATGTGGGTTCTAGGGTTTGAACTAGGGTCCTCAGGCTTGCAGGGCCATTGCTTTTTCACCAGCTAAGCCATCTCACAAGCCCTGTGTATCATCTCTTCAGTTTGACTGCTCTTGTCTTCAAACATTTAAAAATGAAACCATTATAGAAAATAGCTTGAAGCCAGGACAACTCAAAAGCATTTGTTGTTTTTGTTTTTCTTGCCTTTTGCTTTTTTTTTTTTTTTTTTTTTGAGATAGGGTCTCATATAGCCAGGTTGACTTTAAACTTATTATGTAACCAGGATAATGTTGAACTCCTGATCCTCCTGCCTCCACAAGGGTGTTTGCCAGTATACTCAGTCCCATTTGTTATTGTTTTGGGAGAGAATCTTGCTGTGCAGCCCTTGATGGCCTGGAGGTCACTATGTAGACCAGGCTGGTCAGAAAGTCATGAGCCTCTAGAGTGCGGAGGTTACAGGTGGGAACACCAGGCCAGGAAGCAGCAGGCTTTTCCTAGAAGTGGCTCTGAAGGTATAGTTTTGGGTTTGTTTTGGTTCATCATTTATGAACCCTTTGTATTTTTGAGTGAGTCTCCAAAAGTGTTCTGAGCCTATTTCCCTCTGTGTAAAAGGAAAATAAGGAAGAGACAATGTCCTTGACAGGGCAAAGCCGTGCTGCAGAAATTAAATGAGATCATGTCTCTTTAAGGCATACTGAACTCTTGTGTACTAATCAAATGTGAGGAATTATTTTTTTCCTCCATTCAAAAGAGGCATCTCATCAAGGAACAATTCATGCCGTCAGTATGTGAAGCTATTTTACATTTTCCTACATCCCATAATACCCAGCTCACATTCAGTTAATGCTGTCCAATATATTTTTTTGGATTCTTCCTCTTCTTCTTTTTCTTATTGTGCCAGGCATAAACATGGACAAAATCTTCTTTCTATAGCCAGCATGGTTTTCTGAAAGCAGCAAATTATGAGCAGAACTAATATGTTGGGAATGCTCACCACCAGCTTATGGTGGCCTAGAATGACATATCACCACGGAAAAGGCCATTGCAGAGGAAAAAAAGAATCATTCACAGTCTAATTTAAATAATGGCTGCATCTCTGCCACTATGACATACTGTGACAGGTTATAGGTTTGAGATAGCGACTCCTGCACTTTGTAAAAACAGATCAGCTGCTGGTAGCCTTACACTGATTACCCCACATATCTGAGAATTTTTTAAAAGGGAAATTGGGTGGCAGCTGCCATTATACAAAGGTTAAATCTAGTGAGTGAATGAATCCATCAAGTGACTTTGTTGTGCCTGTCAAGGACCAGACCCATGACTATTTCCCGCCTTAAACTTATGTGTTTCCCTGGAGAACAGGTGGAAGACAATGGGGAGGAGCTGAAGGGTTATTTCGTCCCGAGGATGGGAGAGCTGAAAACCATTTTCTCCATCTTCACCCTCCCTGCCTTATTAACCCCAGAGAGGAGCCAGGTGATGCAGACACAAAAAGTCACAGAATGAATTAAAGAAGCAATTGCCTGTCTTTGTTTTTTCAAAGGTAGTTCCAGACCTTTGCTGACATAAATGACACAGGGTCTTTTGTTCTTGTTTCAGGATGGGAATCTCATTTGTAGTTCAGACCTTTCCTAAACTTATGATCTTTCTGTCTCAACCTTCTAAAGGTTGAGATTCCTGGTATGTGGCACCATGCCCACATAAACAGACTTATTTACCCTAATCAAAATCTATAAACCAGTGAAGGGACCCAGGGTGCACCCAGCCACCTCTTTGCATGAACAATTAGGTTCTGAGAGCAAAGCTAGAGTTGGAATAATAAATATCTTTGTAGACTACTGCAAAAGATTGGCAAATTTTCTTCAGTAAACTGCACCAGAAGGCATCTTCATGTTGAGTCCCTATTTGCTGAAATATTAAAAACAATATATTTGGGGGGAGGGTTCGAGATAGGGTTTCTCTGAAGCTTTGGAGCCTGTCCCAGAACTAGCTCTTGTAGACCAACAGGATGGCCTAGACCTCACAGAGATCCACCTGCTTCTGCCTTCTGAGTGCTGGGATTAAAGGCGTGCACCACCACTGCCTAGTTTAAAACAATATTTTAAGTGATGCACCAGTGATCTTTAAGTCCCGAATGAATGGCATCATTAGTGTTCACTGACTCAACCATTTGACATTGGTGAGTGTCCTCCATCCTTTTCTCTTTTAGTGCCTTCCTGCCCTATGGTCAATGCAGAAAAGAGACATGAAGGAGGTAGGACTGTAGTGAGAGAAATGGGATATAGAAGTTTTCTCTGTGATATTAATCTGGCTCCCATAATGTTTTGCTCATTTCTCAATAATGGCGCTTACCATGTTGTGCCATAAGTTGTTATCGTTATATATTCTATGAAACCCTTGAGAGCTAGACAGTTATTGCTCCACCTAATAACTGCAGTGCAGGTACATTATAGAGGTTTGATAAATGTTTACTTAATAAATGGATCAATATTTTAATCAACATATAAAAACCTAAGCAAAAAACCAATCATTTATATGAATTTATATTTCATATAGACTTTTAGGTTTAAAGCATGTAGGATCAGCCTGCACACATAATCTCATCCTTTTCCTCCAATCGTCCGGGATCCCAGTGCTGTGCTTTAGGGCAGTTTTACTGAGTTCCTCCAGTCTCTTGTTACCACATTTGTTCAAGAACCCAGAGGTGTATTATCGATTATTGAAAGGATTGTTCAGAATATGATCAGTTTAATGCTGGCCCCCATTTCTTAACCCTCCCTTTCAAAAGTCCACAGAAAGTGTAAACGGGAATTCTTTCTGGATAATAATGTAGAAAGTGCTTCAGTTTCTTGCTTTTCTCAGCAAGTACACACTATTTGGGTGATAAAATATTAAATGTTAGCAAAAAGAAAACAAACGATGCTTGAGTAGAAGACGTAAACCACATACACACACATGCACACACACACACACACACACACACACACACACACACACACACTCCTAGAATTTATCTTTGGCAACAGAGCATGGCATTGTCTGTAGGTTTTAATCTTCTGTTTCTTTCATTCCACTCTTAAGAATGCTTATAGTAATTTCTGTAATGGTTATGGACATAATTTGCTTATAGCCTAAAAAGCAGATACTAGTGAAATCATGCACACAGTTAGAGATACTTTCTCAGCTCTTTTTGCTGTGGTACTTTGGATAAATACAGGTTTACATTATATTCACCTGCTACTTTGGATTTTTTTTGTTATTATCTATAAAGAATATGAATGATGTAGTAATTTAAAAACCATGTTGCAAAGAGAGTGGAAATGTTACTTTCATGTGTTTATGGGCTGTATTTTCTTGTCAGTCTAAAACTTCCCAACATGGGCACCTCATCTACTGGAATCTGAAGGAGCAATAAAAAAATGAAGCTCAGCTGAGATAGACAACCACTATAGTATATGCTCACTGCACCAGTCTTCTGTGACTACAGAAGATGTGCTTGTTTCTCCCCAGCCATAAGCAAGCAAGCAGTTTTTCAGTGGACACTAGCTGGGTGCCTGCTAATTCAACTGTCGTGTTACCCGGAGGTAATCTACAGTCGGGGGGTACAGTGGCCAAGACTGCATCCTCCACTTCTGATGTAAATTACAAGGCCTAGAATGCTGTACTTGTGCTTCTGTCTGGGAGGATGTTCCCACACTAATTTTTGTGAGGTGCTCATAAGACTGTGTAACCGTGCACTGATTTGTTGGAAAGGTTTTATGAAGGCTCAGGATGAGGAAATGCTAGGGCTGGAAGTGTGAAGAGGCACAGCCTTTTCCTTGCTGTCCTCCACCTGTCTTCAGAAGCGTCCACATGCTCAGCTGTCTCAGAACTCACTCTTTATGGAGAGTTCATTGTCTATAGAATGGATGGGGAGACCTCGCAAGGCCCTTTTATTTTGACTCCTATTGCCTGCATGCCTAGCATTTGTTCCTCCACACCACAGGCCAAGATACTCTCTCAAACAGAGTCTTAACATCTGCCATCAGACAAGATAGGTCAGAGGATTTCTTTAGGGTTAACCTCCAAGGCAGAGAGAGAATGAAATTCTTAAGATTTTTTTTCTTTTTTTTTTTTTTATTGAGAAAAGGAAAAAAAAAGTATCCGCCTCCTCCCAGCCTCCCATTTCCCTCCCTCCTCCCACCCCTCTCCCCCTCCCCCAAACTCCTCCCCCCTCCCTCTCCAGTCCATAGAGCAGTCAGGGTTCCCTGCCCTGTGGAAAGTCCAAGGTCCGCCCCCCTCCGTCCATGTCTAGGAAGGTGAACAACCAAACTGGCTAGGCTCCCACAAAGCCAGAACATGAAGTAGGGGCAAAACCCCGTGTCATCGTCCTTGGCTTCTCATCAGCCCTCATTGTTCGCCATGTTCAGAGAGTCCAGTTTTATCCCTTGCTTTTTCAGTAATGTTTCACAGAAAAAGAATCCTAGTCCCATGGCATTCCTTGGGGAGAAGGCTAAAAGGCAAGAAATTATGAATAAAAACAGAAATTGTGTTGACCGTCACAGCATATTTTCACAAAGCCTGGCAAAACATTGCAGACAATCTCTTTTATCTAGGACATTATTTTTAAAAGTGCAATTTTTAGTGTTGTTTTAGTCTCAAAGACAAAATAATGTAGCCCTTAAATAGAGCAACACCTGACTCCAAAGAGCCCGGAGGAAAGATCAGACACTCGTTGGCTGAATGGCCTTTCATTATACCTGCAAATGGACCTCCAGGCACTGGAGAAGGACAGCCTGTGCAGGGTGCACTCTTGGGGAAGGGAAACTTGAAGTCACTTTAGTGAGTACAGTATGATGAGGGCAGGACGCTTGCTCCTCTCACTTCCTCGCAACTGGAGTTATGGCAGGGAAGCTGGGTAGCTCTCCCTCCCACACAGCTGGAAGGATGCAGAAAATGATTCACGAGGAAGTCGGTTTCAAATTGGAAGCGAGGGGAGCTCTTACAAATTTCATAATAACAACTGATTTTTGTACTTTCCATGTGCTTATTCTGCAAATGTGTAGGGAATTTTCTGTGTGCAAGGTTTAATGTCATAATTTGGTTCTGGTTTGTGGGCGAAGTTAATTTGCCAAAGTTAAAGGGAAATAGTTATGAGTTAAGACTATTTTCTTTTTGAAGGGACTAGAAATGGGAGTGCTCAGTCATGGCAACTTCATTACCCTCTCTAGGCTGTGTGGGGTCAAATGTCAGTGAGTCCAGTGGACAGGGGATCCTTTATATTGTGCCATATCCATTATATTATTTGATGATTCAATGAGTCAGAATTCAGGCTGTTTTGTTTGGAACGCACTGTGTTGATTTATCTAGTACAGGGGTTTTAAATTAGCAAAGAACTGAGGTGGAGGAAGGAATGGACAAGGAGAAAAACCTGGGGAACTCTGCTTGGCAACTTTTTCCAAAAATGGCATAACAACCTTCCTTTTACAGATGACACACAGCCTCCTGGAATCATGGCAGATGACACTGCTTGCCCCCAGGTAAGAATGTTTATTAAGAGAAACTACATAGGATAGGAAACTATTTAATACTATTATGACTAAGCTTTATGAGAGAGAGAGAGAGAGAGAGAGAGAGAGAGAGAGAGAGAGATATTCAGGGAGAGGCAGAGAGACACAAAGAGACATAAATAAAGACATACACAGAGAGACACAGAGACAGACACAGAGAAAGACAGAGACAGAGAAAGAGAAACACACAGACAGAGACAGAAACACATGGAGAGAACAAAGAGAGAGATGGAGACAGAGAGAGATAGAGAGAGAGACAGACAGACAGACATAGAGACACCCAGAGAGAGACACACACAGAGAGACAGAGAGATTCCCACCAACTTCAAATCCCTAATTCTCAGGGCGTTTCTCTTGTAAATCTTTTGAGGAGCTTAAGTGTAAATTTGCCTCTCCAGCAATCTGTTTCTGTTCTTTGGAACAGACAGATACAGTCCAAGTGCTGAAGTAACCATGTGTGGGTCTTCGCTGCTTTGGGAAGGTGTTGGGTCAAGCTGTAGCATACTCAGTCAGGAGCAGGCATCAGCCAAGTTTTAAGACGAGCGAGCTGTTTAGCGGCATTCCTGTCATTTTCCCTTCTATGGCAGCACTATAAATCCTCAACAAGGAGGGACCATGAGTTCCTGTATCTTTCTGTAATTGTCCTGTTTAGCTTTTCATGAAAATGTTAAAAATTTAAGCCAGGAATATAGGAAATCATATTATTGAGCAATGTCTCTCTGTTTGTTGTGTTTTATAAGTAATAACTACATGAAATATGTATCAGTACACATGGTTTATGGTGAGTTCTAATATTAACCCCAGTTTTCCTGAATCAGTGCCGGCCATATTTAGTTAGTGTGCCTGACTGAGTTCTCCGCGTCTGCTCTGGCCAGCCTCTTTGCTCCTTCTGTCTTTGTTTAGTTCCTTCTCTAGCTTCTCGTATCCTACCCTGGAATGGTTGCTCGCAGGAAATTGGGGGAAGTTGATATTTGCTGTGGTACCTGTTCAAGGTGTAATAGCTGCGTATGAAGTCTTGTTCACATATGTTGATGTCTTTATGAATTCCTGTAAAAGGCAGAGCCCCTGGATCGCTGCACAGCATAAGGGATAAGCTCTTGGAGTCTATTTACTCTAAGAGCTTAATAATAACCATGCACTTTAGCTTTCCATTCTTTCTGCCAAACTGTCAAGTTTAAGGTTGAGGAATGAATGTGATCATTTCGTGTGAGGAAAACCATTTCTTACTTAAGGACTCAGTAGGAAATGAATGCTTTATGGATAAGAACCAAACAAGAAGCAACTGCTCAGCATAGCTCCAATCTAAACATGTCATGTAATGCAGGCTGCATTTAACTACCATCTAGGTGCCCTTTGCTGTACCATGACCAATGTACTCATTGCTGCTCCCTGTGCCATCTGGTTTTTTGTTATCTGAAAGGAGGGGATCTCAATTGAGACGATGTCCCCATAAGATTGAGCTGTAGGGCATTTTCTTAATTAGTGGTTGATGTAGGAGGACCCAGCCCACTGTGGGTGGTGCCATGCCTGGGATGGTCATTTTGAGTTCTCTAAGAAAGCAGATTGAGTCAGCAATGGGAAGCAGGCCAGTAAGCAGTACCCTTCCATGGCTTCTGCATCAGCTTCTGCCTCCAGATTCCTGCCCTGTTTGAGTGCCTGTTCTGACTTCCTTCAGGCTTGAACAGTGATTTGAAAGTGTAAGTCAAAATAAACGCTTTCATCCCTAACTTGCTTTTTGGTCATAGTGTTTCACAGTAGCCATAAAAACCTTAGATACTCATACTAAAGCCTCCCACTCCCCGCCTTGTGCTGGGAATCAAACCCAGTGCTTTCTACATTCTGAGTACCCACTCTCCCACTGAGCCACAGTCTCAACTCGTATACACTGTTTTCAATTTTCTAGTAACCAAACTAAAAGGGCAAAAATAAACATGCAAAATCAATTTTAACAATATATATTATCAATATGTTATTATTTAACATTTAATCAGCAAAAACATTAGTCCATTTTCTCCTGAGTCTTTGAGATCGTCTATCATTTGTATTTACAGCTCATGTTAATTTATATTCCAAATGTAGAATTTTCATTGGCAGCGCTCTCTTTGTATTAGTATTTTATGAAATTTCTGCTTGAAACTTCACATGTGTTAAGTTTTTCCAAACTTTAAAAACAAAACTGAGTATCAAAATTATTTCTTTTTTTTTTTCTTGGGGACAGAAAGGTGTATTTCATCAGGGCAAAAATGCAAGGCAGTATCTAATTCAAAGGTCAAGGAAGAGTGGTGTTTACTACTGGCTTGTTCTTTTTCAAAATTATTTCTTATATTCATATTGACACTGATTGAAATGTTTTATACTTTTTAGAAGAATTAATTGGACTTCGGAGCCAAATATGTTCGTCAGAAACATGTCCCAGAGAAATAAACTCTCTGGCTTGTGTCATTGCTGTATTTTTAACATCAAATTTGAAGACTTATTATATAAATTGAAAACTAACTTCGAAGTTAATAATAATAAAGCATTTTTTAAAAATATCAATAGGTAATATAACACTGTCAACTAAGGTTTTAATCTGTATATTGATTCATTTCAGAAAAAATGCATGATAGCATTATTATATAAATTATAAAAATTAATTTTAATACAAATTTTTATAATTGACTAGGTTAGACACAAATACGGTTTCCTTTTTCTTGATCATTCAAGATGATCTCACTCATTTACAGCGTGCTATCTGTGAGAAATTATAAATCACCCAGCCCCTTTGGATAGTGAACTGTTAGTAAATGCTGAAAGACAAATGGAGGCATATTACAATACTTAAGAGTCTATTCGAGAGATGAATCAAGCCAGTAGGCCCAAACTGGTTAAACACTTGTAGCACTAAGTCTTGAGCTAATAATTCCTTATGATTGTAAAACCCCCTTTTTGATAACCCATGGCCTGTTCTTTTTTAAATTTGTTACTGTGATGGTTTGAACGAAGATGGCTCCCTTAGGGTTATATGCTTTGGGATTGTTATAGAGTGATCAGATCTGAGCACAGAAAGAACTTGATTGGCTACAGCGGGGTGAGTCCCTTTTTTGGATCGTCACAGTGGAGAGTACCTAGTGATAGACTGCTTAGCAGCTTCTGATGTTAAGTTCCATTTTATCCTGAGTATGACTGTTTACGCGGAATGGCATTATGTTGCAGGTATCGGAACACCAAGCCTGCCTCAGTCTAATTAATTGCTCCCAAGTGAATTATTATTTCAAGTGTCAAAAGTAAATTCCGACTCTGTGAAGTGCTGACATGACACACACAAACAGCATGGGCATGGATATGGATTTTCTCGTCTGTTACCTTGTATTTGCTCTAACAACTCTGTGAACTGTTAATGACTAACACTTTACGTGTACCTACTGGATGATTTTGGCGGCAGTGTCTTTGATACTTCTTCTAGGCTGCTTCTGAAAACAGAGCACAGACTTTTAAAAAATACACATCATATAGTGGAGAAGGGCTGTAAGAAAGGAGATAGATGTCAATATCTGGATTTAAATTTTCAAGAATTCTGGAGTTTTTGACATCATCTATCTGGGATACTATCTGTCAGGATAGAAAAGTTTATTTTTCTTATCTCACCGAAATACTTAAGGCAGTTGTGAAAGATTTAAAAATCTTTATGCTACAAGTTTATATTTTTTTTCAGGGAATACACTGACATTCTTTGTGGAAGGCCTTCAAGGAAAAAGTTCCGCTTAGGAACCTCAAACTAATAAAGGACATAGCTTTAAATATCATCCACATGGTGATGACTTTTATTTCTTTATTCTTAGGCAGAACTTCTTTCCCAACACCCACTTAACAGTTTAAAACTCCTAATTCCTAATTTTCTTGACAAAATGCATTTTAAAAAACCTGGTTCTCAACAAATGATAATTCCAGGCTAAACGTCTAGTTGTTTTGACTCTTTCCCTCATGTTGTATATTTAGCTTATCAACAAATGTGTTGACTCTGTTGCACTGTGAAATCTTTCACCAACTCCATTGTGTCCTGGTCCACTCACATCCACAGGGCTGGTAAAACAAATGCTAAACAATCTTTCCATTAAACACATAAGCCTCTGATTTAAACACATGATAAGCCACACCATCCTGTTCTTCTGTTTGCCATATCTGCAAGGGGTTCCCATCTCATCTATATTAAGCCCCAAAGACCTTCCCACAGCCACAAGTACTCCCTAATCTTGTTCCTAGCTCCATCTGGCCTTTCCAACATTCTCTACCTTTGCTCCCTTTGCTTTTTTTCTTTTAAACACTTGTAACAAAGATTTTGAGGTAATTATTCCTTTTTTGTTGAATTCTTTTTTGTTAGTCCGTGGCCTGTTCTTTTTCTCCATTTGTTACTGTGATTGTTTGAATGAAGATGGACCCCATAGGCTCAATTATCTGAACACTTGCTCCCCAGTCAGTAGAACTTTTGGAAAGGATTAGGAGGTGTGGTCTAATTAGAAGATATGTGTCACTAGGGTCTAGGCTTGAGGTTTCAAAAATTCAAACCATTCCTAGTCTTCTCTTTCCCTCTCCTCTCTCTCTGCCTTATGGTTGTATCTTAAGATGTGAATTCTCTGCTACTGCTCCATCACATGACACCTGCCATGCTCCTTAGCATGATAGTCATGAACTCCAACCCTTTGGAACCATAAGCCCCAAATAAACTCTTCCTTCTTCAAGTTGCTTTGGAAAGGCAATCTTACTAAAGCAAAAGAAAAGTAACTTAGCAAGAAAGTCACTTTGTCCTCTAAATACCCAGTCTAACACAGGCCACTTTCTATGTCTCTTACCCTAGCTCCACTTTTCTTCTCAAGGTTTATCATACTATGTATTTAACTGAATGAGAGAGGAGCTTCTGTTAATATCTCCTTACAACATATCCATCAGCATGGAAGATTTCTTTTGATTGAAATCTTAATCTGCTTATTGGGTATCTTTATCTTTTGAATATGACTCATTTGTTTCTGGGAGGAAAATACATAAAAAAAAGACATGTTTTAAAATAACTAGGTATTTACAGACAGGCATTCTAATGCTAGTGTCATCAGCTCAGCCTTTGTAATAAAAATGAGGTCCCATGTAGAGTTTGAATTCCTAGGTATTATAAAACTTATGGAGTTTTCTCCAACTTGCCTTGGTGTGACACCAACTGTTATTTTTAATTTCTCTTGTCTTGGTAGTTGGGGATTACCTTCCTATTGCCTGGACTGTTTTAGAACATAGAAATGGAAAATGTGGACTTTTTAAAAGATGTATGAAAATGATTCCTGACCAGAGTAATGTGTATGAATTTTGGCAAGCAGAGATACTCTTGAGTTCTTCTTATAGACACCCTGACCTGCATGTAATACAATATTTGCTTCCCTATTAGATGAGAGCCAGCTTTGCATGTATGAAGCATTACCCCACATATATACATGTGCATGTGAACGCACGCATGCATGCACACACACACACACACACACACACACACACACCCGTTTTCCTCATCAATCAATGGGTTGGATATAACTTTGATATGTATTACTTTTAGATAGGGTAAATAGTGACACTTCTAATATTTTGACAATTATCCTTAAATAAACTGCTCTTATCTCCTATTTAATATTTGCTGGTTTTCATGGGAAAGTACTATTAAAGCACAGAGGGTAATAATGTGTTAATTTCTTCAAGAGTTATGCACCGATGTCCCTAAGATTTGGATCTCACTGCTAGAACCAGAGTGAATTTAAGAGATTGGGATTTCAAATGAGGTCCTCAGAGCTCTTGAATAATTCTTGAACAAGAAAGGTTCTTTTTTTTTTTTTTTTTTGATTTTTCGGGACAGGGTTTCTCCGTAGCTTTTTTTTGGTTCCTGTCCTGGAACTAACTCTTGTAGACCAGGCTGGCCTCGAACTCACAGAGATCCGCCTGCCTCTGCCTCCCGAGTGCTGGGATTAAAGGCGTGTGCCACCACCGCCCAGCCAAGAAAGGTTCTTAATGTTCCATTTTATTTTCAAGTTTTGCTAGAATTAAGATTTAGAGGTCTGTGCATTGCAATTTATGGCTATATCAAGTCTCTTAATAAAAACTGCCCTCAGCATCCTTTCTATTTTCCTGATTATCACATCATTGACAAAGTGTCATTATTTGTCTAATACAGTTTTCCAAAATCTGGATTTTGTTGATGTTATCCTTGGGCTATTGTGGTCAGTGATTTTTATGGTCAGCTTTCAGAAGGTGAGGCTTGAGTACATTTGGGACCAATGTGTTTTGGTGAGAATACTTCATAGGTGGTGGTTATTAATACAGCCTGAAAGGAGGTTTCTCTTTTGATATTAGCAGTCATTATCATAGTCTGGATTCATATATCTTTGTGTTTATATGCATTTGAGTGTATGTGTATATGCATGCATTTGTGTACCAACATTTTTCTTTTAAGGCAAAGAGCAGCAATTTACTTATATAATATCAGCCTCATATCCTTTTAAGATTAGCTCTCTTCTCTTCTTTGTATGCCTCATGGCTATGGTAGAATACTTTGCACACCTCATGGCTATGGCGGAACACTTTTCATGTCTCACATTTATGGCGGAATGATAAGGTTTACTTGGGTGGTGGTGAACAGTATATGTCTCCCAAAGAAGACATAATTGGGCAAAAAGGAGAATCCCAGCTAGTGGGAAGAATTCCCAGACACGGAGACAGAATGAGCCCGAGTCTTAGGATTTCTTTCCATAATCTGTGAGTGTATCCATTGCTTAGGTAGTAAACTCCAGGCAAGAACAATAGAATATGAGCTTGGGGATGATGAAGACTTGGGCTCCATCAGGGTTCTCATATAGTTTCTCTAAAAGCATTTCATCAGTGACTAGGGTAGATGTGGTCCTAGTACTCTGAACACTTCCCTGTGGGGAAACCAGAAACACACGATAGATTAGTCTGAGTCTGTTCTTGCTGCTGTAACAAAATGAAACAAGCAGCTGGATTATGAATGGCTGGAATATTCCTCACTGTACTTGAGGCCACAGGGTCTAAGATCAATGTGCCAGTGTTAAATGTCTGGTGAGAGCCTATCCTACTTTATAAACAGTGACTTCCCTTTGTTTCTTTACAAGGTGGAAGGAAGAATTTTCCCTACGCTCTTTTATAAGAATAGCTTTCTTATTTTTCAGAACCTAATCAGCTGTCAAGCTCCCTACCTCTTAATATGTCAACTCAAATATTCAGGCCATGCCACCACGAGCCCATGCTTCTGGAGGCATAGCTTCAGAACTTTCTTCTCTTTTAGCAGAGTGAATACACATATTACAGGTCCTGCAAGGAAACATCCAAATGGAACTCAAATCCTCTTTCTTCATGCAGAAGTCTCTTTCAGCTTCTGCTGAGAGAATAATCAAGAGTCTTCTGGCACCTCACCCTTATTGTGGGATGGGAGAGGGAGAAATCAGACATACATCCATTATATTATTTTTCTTGTCATTTTAAATTACTAGGTGGCAGTGCTGAAATACCGTACATGGCTGAATATGGACTCAAATAAATACCATGTTTGATGCTGGCAGACAATAGGTTGCCACAAGCCTAAAACAATTTTAAAAGTGTTCCCTCCTCCCCCTCTTTCTTGAGGAGGAGAATTTTTTTCTCACATAGAAAAAAAATGATAAGCTTCCAAAATATTGCACATGTAAAAATATTTAAAATTCCTGTCCACATTTAGCATTCTGGCGTTTGTTTTCTCTATTTTTTTCCTCTTGACATAATTTCAATCACTGTGTTAGCTTTTTCTGTCCCGCCCCATGCGCTACTGATGACTATTTTTATCTCCTTCGCTTATTTGACTTTCACATTTATCTTGTCTAGAATGCAACCCAGGGTTTGAAGAGGGATGCCTTCCTTCTCCATCATCTTTTTTTCTCTGGCTACCAGACCTTTAATTTCCCATTCTGTGTGTAAATTTAGAATGAGATGGTGTGCAAAAACCAAGATGATTCAATTTTAGCTTTTCTGGAGCTTTCCCACAAGGTCAACACTATTCTGATTAAATGAATCCCCACATCTTTCTTGCATGTTTTACTGAAGTTTAATGTTAGAGCCCTTTTCATTTGTAACAGATTTTCACTGAAATGTCACCATGGGAATAATACAGGGAGCATACAGAGAAACAAGAGACTAGTTATCTGAGGCCATGAATGTAGAGTACCCACATCTGAAATCAAATCTACCCTCACTCTCTAATAATTTATCCCAGCCCAGACATAATTTTTATAATCAGAAACTTGCTACTCATTTAAGAAAATTTCCATTTTTGCCTAATTTCAGTCAGTAAATTATTTCTTCCTATTGGAATACACTGTAACTTGTTTCCAGAAGTTTCTATCATACTCAGTCCCACAGTCCTTCAGTCCCAAAGAAATACACAGAGGTCTACATTAATTATAAACTGGTTGGCCTATTACCTCAGGCTTCTTATTAATTCTTTTTTTTGGGGGGGGGGATTTTCGAGACAGGATTTCTCCGTAGCTTTTTGGTTCCTGTCCTGGAACTAACTCTTTTTTTTTTTTTTTTTTTTTTTTTTTTTGGTTTTTCGAGACAGGGTTTCTCTGTGGCTTTGGAGCCTGTCCTGGAACTAGCTCTGTAGACCAGGCTGGAACTAACTCTTGTAGACCAGGCTGGCCTCGAACTCACAGAGATCTGCCTGCCTCTGCCTCCTGAGTGCTGGGATTAAAGGCATGTGCCACCACTGCCTGGCTTCTTATTAATGCTTATAACTTACATTAACCCATAATCCTTGTCTGTGTTAGCTATGTGGATTGGTACCTTTTGCCAGTGAGGCATTCTCATCTTGCTTCCTCTGTGTCTGGCTTTCTCTGTGACAACTGCAGACTCAGCCTTTCCTCCTCCCAGAATTCTCCTCTTCTGGTTGCCTTGCCTATACTTCCTTCCTAGTAATAGGCCAGTCAGCATTTTATTAAGCCAGTACAACTGACAAAACTTTACAGGGTATAAGACCATTGTCCCACAGCTTTATAAAGTGGGGAGAAGTGCTGTGGGACAGTGGTGTTGTATCCTGTAAAGTTTTGTCAGTTGTTCTGGTTTAATAAAATGCTGATTGGCCAGTAGCTAGGAAAGAAGTATAGACGGGGCAACCAGAATAGGAGAATTCTGGGAAGAAGAAATGCTTAGTCTACAGTTGTTATCTAGACCATGAGTAAACAAGATGAGAGTGCCTCACTGATAAAAGGTACCAAGTCATGTAGTTAACATAGACACGAATAATGGGTTAGTATATAATATAAGAGCTAGTAAATAAGAAAATGTGAGATAATAGGCCAACCAGTTTATAATTAATGTAGGCCTCGGTGTGTTTCTTTGGGACTGAATGACTGTGGCACCAGGTGGAACAGAAACCTTTGTCAACCGTAACTATCATTTTTCAAACTTCTTTTCTGTTCTCATCCTTCCTCCTTGCCTGATCTGCACACATTATCTATTCAGAACATTCTGAAGTTCTCTTATTGGTGGTCTCTCTTGCCCTTTTCTTCAATGCATTCTGAACTTCAATTTCCTTTCCCAAGTGTATTAGTTTGGTTACACAATTTTCTTTTTTTAGGCAACTTTATTCACCAAATGTGTAGCTAACATCCTTAAATGCATTTCCTAAAATATACTGTTAAAACACCACAAAATATGATAATTTTGCACGACAACATAATGTTTTAAAAGATTTGATGATACTAGATTAAAAAATAAAACAACTAAAGAAGTTTCTATTTGCAAATATCAGAGATCATAATATAAAACCACAAGGCATAAGTAGCCACCAGACCTTCTTCCAAAGAACAAGTGAAATAAATGAGTTGTAGATGTGCTTATTTCTACTCTGAGCTTCTGAGCATATCCAGCATTATCTACTGGGTACTATGGCATCCATTCTATTGACCTTCGGAACCCCTCTTCACAACCTCTGTTCTTAGTCCATATAGTCATTCTTGTGGGATTAGTCCTATGGATTGTCATTTTGGGAACTATTGATCAGTGTTACAAACTCTAAATTCCTTGGAATGGTCTTTAAGACCTTTTACGATCTGACCATCGTGTGCTGTCCATAGCACTCCATGCCCACAGCTGTATGACAGAGTTCATATTAGTTTGTGGAATCGATTGCTTGTTTACTTTCTTTTTCATAGGGAAATTACCCCACTTTGATTTCTTGAGAGATGAGCCTTTATTAGAGACACAAAGGGCCAAAGAAAGAGACAGAGGGAACTAGTGTTGGGAGTTCTGTGATACTTGGGAGTTCCCAGGGTTCTCAGTTTTGAGAACCCTGCCAAGGACTCTGAGAAGGAAAAGAAGCATAGGAGTAAGTGTATGATGAAGTCACTGAGCCACAAACAAGCTCTGAACTGTTTGTTTCTGATCTACTTTTAAAACAAATTACACATCTCTTTGTGGTTGAAATCTCTGCTACTCCAAAATGTGGTTGGGGAAACAGCAGTGTTGGCACCACCAGGGAGCTTGTTAGAAACACTGAAGCTCATACTCTGCTCCAGAACTGCTAAACTAGATCTGTGTTTCAGTAAGATCCCCAGTTAATGTAGAAGGTTACAGTTGGAGAATGGGGTTGAAGTCAATAGCTCTTAAACTTTGATGAACACAGATCCACTGGATTTCTGGTTTTATAACAGATTGGTACGACTCCTGAACTTATAACTCAGTATGTCTAGGGGTAGATCCTAATACCTTGTGTTCTAAGAAAGTCCTAAGATAGAGCTCACTGACTCTAGACTGATAATGGTGGATACCTACACAGGACCAAACTAGGACCACCGACTGTGGGGGACAGTTGTGAGGCTTGGGAAGTCTGTGGGGCCACAGGTAGTGGGGTCAGGATTTATCCCTACTGCTTGAGCTGGTGTCTAGGAGCACATTTTCTTTGGAGGGATACCTTGCTCAGCATAAATATAGGGGGGAAGGCCTTGATCTTGTCTCGAAGTGGATTGTAAGGCTTTGTTGATTCCTCATGGGAAACTTTACCTTTTCTGAGGAGTGGATGGTGGGGTGGGAGGAATGGTGGGTTGGGAGGAATAAGGGGGGGTGGGAGGAGAGGAGGGAGTAGGAATGGAGCAGCTATGTTAAATGAGAAAAGAATGTATTAAAACATTGTTAATATAAAAAGAAAAAGTTCTAAGCTGCTGCTGACCTGGAACCACCTTCTGAGAATGAAAATGAGTGGCTGATTCATCATCAGCTGTCTCCCTTTCCCCTCCCTCCCTTCTTTCTTCCCTCCCTCCCTCCCTTCTTTCTTCCCTCCTTCCTTTCCTTTCTTGCTACATGTTTGGGAGCAGTGGTGGTCTAGTGTTATTTACCTTAAAACTCACCAGTTAAACAGGAAAAGATCTCAGACCTGAGGGGATGGCTCAGTGTGGATCTATGCAGGCTTGAGAATCGGAGTTTGAGCCCGGGGCACCTACATAAAAGCTGTGTGTGGCTGTTCCGGGATCACACCTGTTCCAGACAAAAGGATTACTTGCTGGACAGTTGAGACATTCTGGTTCAGTGAGAGATGCTGCCTCAGAAGGTAAAGTGGACAGCGGTAGAGGAAAAAAAATCCAGTGTTAATTTATGGACTCCATATGTGCATACACAAACACGCACACACAAAGAACACACAAAGGAAAGGATGCTTAGATTTTTAGTTTTTGCTGATTGCTGTGGTGTAAATGCCCCTACCTTAGCTACTTTTGAGCTACCAACATTGTATCACTTGATGTTGAGCTATGAAGAGATACATGTATAATAACTCTCCATTGAAGAATATGGCAGCCCATTGAGTCCCTTATAGTGAAGAGATGGGTCTATGGACCAGTGAGTGTAGGGGCTGAGAGTAGAGTCCAGAATGTTCCTTAGGTTATCTATTAGAGTGAATGGATGAATTAGTGACTGCTAAGATAAGAAGATAGGAAGAGAAGCTTCTGGCAGCATTTCAGTGTACAGGAATTCAGAGTACTCCATAAAATCGTATTTAGCAGCAAGTTGTTTAGATTTTTCATTTTTTTGCAACTCATGTGAGAACCTAAATCGTGTAGTTGATTTTTATAAGTGTCAAATATGTCAAAATAGAAAAAAACTGAATTTAAAATGCAGAATTGTAAACTAAAACACTTAATAGCTAACTATATTTGAAGTTTATGTTTATCAAAGATAATTTGTACAATAAGCTCATGTCTATGCATTCAATATATCTATTGAAAAATCACTGTTCATGTCAAATTCAGATTTTACTGGAAGGATCGTTCTTTCTTTGTTAGCAAAACTAACTTCCTAGCTGCATTTAAGTGGCAGGGAACACTAGGATGGGCTCTTTATTCAATGGCTATGGGTACACGTAGCAGGAAGAGTGTTTCCATGGGTGTGGCTCTTATGTGGGCTGGAACAGGGAAAGAAAGACCTGTTGAAAATTGAGTGTGTTTCTAAGCCGTTTACCCAGGCTACTCTCTCCATGGAAGTGGGTCTGAAGTTTATTGTCATTGGCCTCGTCTTTCCCGTCGCATCTAGAGCTGCTCTGCATTCTCCCTCTCAGGTCATATCTGATGCTTTTCCCACTGGCAGCCAGCTGAGGTTGTAGGAAGCATCCCATACATGTTTCCACCATTAGAGAATCATTCCACTCATGATTCCAACATTACAGCCTGCGATTCTTTTACCGCAGAAGTGGCCTGCTTTAAATCATGCTTGTGGTCTCAGTCCTAAATCCCTCTGAACAAGGCTCAGCTGGCCCGCTCCCTCCCACATAAGGTACAAACCATATTTGTGCTTGTTTCCCACACCTGGGACTTGCCTGGCAGGAATTTCTTGTCACAGCCCGGTCTCCTGGAGGCCTCTGGGGGAGGCAAGCAGGAATCTGGAGTACAGATGGGCCCCTGTCTCATGGACTCTGCTGCCTGGAAGGACAGCCCCATTATTGGAGGGCTAATTGTGTCCATGTGTGAGTTAGAATGGGGAATCATTTAAGTGACAGTAATGCTGTGCATTCAGGGATACATTTGGATGATCCTGTGAGGAGAATATAACCAAATTTTAGGTAAAGGGAAATTTCTGAAGGTCTGAACTGTTTTCAGATCATTTTGCAATTTTGTAAAGGATCTACCATTTACGTGTGTGTGTGTGTGTGTGTGTGTGTGTGTGTGTGTGTGTGTGTATTTGTGTGTGTGTGTGCTCAAGGGGCATGGCATAGCTAATCATTTTGTGTTTTCAGCCAAGGAGAAATAAGCTATCACTTCCATTTCCCTCTGACTTAAGCTTGCTCCTGAGTTTATTTTCCTAAACTTTGCTAAAGGTGTTATCATTCACCGAATCAAACAGCATGAGTTCAGCAGCCATTCCTGACTCCTTTCCCTTTCAGTTCTCCCCACATGGCGATTCAAGTCTCCCCACATAGGGATCAACCCTGGTCCCAATACTTACACAGCAGGTGCTCCACCGACTGAGCCATCTCTCCAGCCTCTTTCTCTCTTTCTCCCCTGCCCCACGTCAGGAGCACCTATTGTACTTGTCACTTTCTTACGCTACTCACCAATCTGTCTTTGCTTTGGATCTCCACTACCTCAGTCTTCCCCTTCAGCTGAAAGATCTCCATTATCTCTCCCAGACCCAAATGAACTGCCTCTGATGGGGCACAGAATAGGCGAGTGAACTAGGTGGCATGGCATCTGTACTTCAATATTTGGTGTAAGTTTGAGCCTTTCCTGAAGTATCTTTCACCTTCTCTCTTGGTTAGTGTCTTGGTTAGCTTTCACTGTCAACTTGATATAGCTCACAGTCATCACAGAAGGATTGTCTACATCAGATTGGATTATGGGCATGTCTCTGGGGAATTGATTGTCTTGATGGTTAATTAATGTGGAAATGAGCCAGAAATCTCAAAGCAGAAAAGTCATTTATATCCAAGAGTTCAAAGTGAAATTTAAATAAAGCCCAAGGAGCCCAAACCAAAGAGAGGGAACATCAGTGTATAACAGTCCAGGCAGGCGGGTATCCATCATCATTCAGGAATTGAGCTCAGGGATCCACAATGAGTACAAAATAAGCCTGTGCCTATGAGTACCTAGACCTTCATGGGCTTTGGAATAGACCTGATTGGAGTGACAGGAAATGAACAGTAGATACATGTACAGGAAAGCTAAGGTCTGATGGGATCTGCACTTTGGTAGAGAGGCATAGCAGCCTGAAAACTCAAACTGCTTTTTGTGTACATTTGAGTGGGGAGGAAGATTAGCTACTCTGGGTCAGGGAGCAATTTCATGCTATCTTCATCCCAGAGGAACAAGTTGTAGTTGACACTTCACACACTGCCAGCATCTGGACTGGGACACAGGGAAGGCCTTGTCATTCACCTGAGCCTAATCTGGGTAAGACCTTTCTATTTCCATGGTTCTGAGGCATTGGTGTCCTTGACCTGGCAATATTCTTGTTATGAATGCTCATTCATACAAGGGTACACTTGTTCCTCACACATAAAGAATACAGATATGATTTGGATTTATCAGTCTTGCTCTGGAAACATAGCTGAAACCCATATATGGCCAGGGCCATCTGGAAGATGGTAGTGGAAGAAGGGACAATGTGCCCATAGGCCAAGATGTCTGTCATCTTGGGATAATATTTTTATGAGAACTAGAGCAGGTGGTTGTTCTTTTTCAAGTTACACACTTCTATATTGGAGATGGCCACCTAAGACCTCGTTGAAGATAAATACGTTCCATATTTCCATATGAAGTGTGGATTTTCTTGGAAATTGAGGTAGACTACACTATGAAGAGCAAAGCACCACTGAGAACTTCTGTTCTATGAAGTTCTGAGCCAAGATTTGGATCCTACAAGATAACCTAGAAAATGCAGAGTACTTCTGATTTTTTCAAAAAATTGTCATCAAATACTTTGAAAAATTTTTCTATTTTCTGTTTCACCATCACCACCACCATCACCATCATCATGACCTTCACCATCATCATCACCACCACCATAATCACCATCAACATTATCCTCACCATCATCATCACCACCATCACCATCATCATCACCATCATCTCACTACCATGAATCATCATCTCACCATCCTTATCATCATCAATCACCACCATCATCATCGTCACCATCATCACTATCATCATTACCTGTTGATGGAGATTGCTTGTTTGTTTCTCAGCCACACAGACCCAAAATAATCACATAGAAACTATATTAATTACAATACTGTTTGGCCAATAGTTTAAGTGTATTTCTAGCTAGTTCTTGCATCTTAAATTAACCCATATCTATTATTCTGTGTATTACCATGAGGCTCGTGGTTTATTGGCAAGGTTCCAGGATGTCTGTCTCATTTGGCAATTACATGGCCTCTCTTTGACTCCACCTTCTTTCTTCCTCTGCTTGGAATTCCCACCTTACTGTATTATGCACTGCAGTAGGCCAACAAAGCTTTATTCATTAAACAATAAAAGCGACACATATACAGAAAGAATTCCTATTTCCCCTTTTCTATCCAAATAAAAAGGAAGGTTTTAACTTTAACATAGTGAAATTACATACAGAAAAATAGGTTCAAGCAAGAAATATAGTTACAATATTTAGTCCATTTACATTTGGCAAATTAAGGAAAATACTCTATCATCTATCCTATCTTTGTGAGTATAAAGTGTTATATCTAATTTAACTTTTATAATATAACTATTTTTCTTCAACTCCATCAAAGACTTCAGAAGGATATAATATTACCTAAGTAAACAGGAAGTAAGTTACTTCCAAACTCTATAATTGACAGAGGCATCTTGCTAGGACCGTTATCCGAAGTTCTTCTGTAACATTGGGGCAACCATCTTCAGCCTACAGGCCCATAGTATCTGGCAGACATTTCCATGAAGCAGGAAATTTCAAAGACAGTTCTGCCTATATTGGCAGTTTGTCATCCACTTTCTTCTATATCCTGCAGAATGTCTGAAAGACTCTTTCATGAAGCAGGAATCCTGAAGGACCTTCTCACCTTTAGGCAAGTTCAGAAGTCATTTTTCTGTGGGTCCTGCATGTCCAGTTTATACAGCATGCTATCAATCAGTCCAGGCAAGAACAATTTCTTGCCCAATTGGCTAACAAACTCTATAAGGAGCCTCTTTGATGCCCATCATCCTCTTGAAGTAGATTGGTGCTTCCAGGGGCAGATATGCCTCATCGTCATAAAAAGTCCAAGTTTTAAAAACCCTTTAAATGCTATATTCTTCAAGTATTTAAAATGTTTGAAGAATA
The DNA here is from genome assembly GCF_018167655.1 of Microtus oregoni. Taxonomy (NCBI): domain Eukaryota; kingdom Metazoa; phylum Chordata; class Mammalia; order Rodentia; family Cricetidae; genus Microtus; species Microtus oregoni. The sequence goes on along the minus strand of NW_024543060.1, from coordinate 35,073,992 downwards.
CTTGTCCATATAAATATATTTCTGTATATATAGAAAACCTAACTAACATGATTACACTATAGATGACTATCTTTTAATTTGTATTTCTTAACTATATATTACATTTTTAAATGAGCTGCACAAACAAAATACCTTGAACAAAAGTGGAAATACACATATAATAAAATTATTCTTAAATTTGTATCAATAGACCAGGATCCCTACCAGTGCAAAGTATTCATCTCTATATCATATCTCCATTTAAATGAAAACAAATATTTATGAACAATCATTTAGGGAATTTGGGCATTGTCCTCTGAACTACTTTTTGCTTATTGAGGGTATTATTAATCAGGCTTTTTCATGGGGTATCCTGTATGGCAGGTCCATCTCAGCCAGCAGTCCTGAAGCTGGCATGGATATTGAACCATCTGGGGCATTGCTTCAGGGGATGTGGGAGTCCCTCTGTGTGCTGTGATTACCATTAATGAATAAAGAAACTGCCTTGGTCTGCTGACAGAGTAGAACTTAGGTAGATGGGGAAGACTGGACTGAATTCTGGGAGAAAATGGGTGGAGTCAGAGAGGTGCCAGAGAGCTGCCAGAGTCAGACATGCCGAATCTTTGCTGGTAAGCCACTGCAATGTGATGATATACAGATTAATAGAAATGGGTTAAATAAATATAAGATCTAGCCAATAAGAAGCTAGAGCTGATGGGCCAAGCAGTGATTCAATTAATACAGTTTCTGTGTGATTATTTCATGGCTGGGTGGCTGAAACCAATGAGCAGTTCTCTCCTTACAACAGATCTGGTTTGATCAAACCATATTAGCCAGTAGTGAATCCTTAGCTTTCTATCTTCTGTGGAAACAAAAACAGAAATTCTTTTCCAAAGAAATATATCCTTAGACCCTTTCTAGCTAGCTCTTACATCTTAAATTAACCCATTTCTATTATTCTGTGTATGACCATGAGGCTCGTGATTTACTGGCAAGGTTCTGGGATGTTTGTCTCATATGGCAGCTACATGGTATCTCTCTGACTCTGCTTTCTTTCAACCTCTATCTGCTTGGAATTCCTACTTTACTCTATTCTGCCCTGCCATAGGCCAAAGCAGCTTTATTTATTAACCAGTAAAGGCAACCCATATACAGGACTTTCCATATCATTTTCATCATCACCACCATCATCACCATCATCACCATTATCATCTCCACCACCATCATCATCACCACCATCACCATCATCATCACCATTCTCGCCATCACCCTCACTATCATCATCACCACCATCATCATCTAAATACTTTTATCCTTTAAAATGGCTGCCCAAGTCTATAGTGGTCATGAAAAACTCAGCCTTGGAAACGTCCTCCTGGGACTTTGCTGAGAAACAGAGTGAATGAGGCAGGACTCCCCAGGGAGGAGTATCGGGGAAGGGTGCGTTGGAGACACCACGGGAAGCACTGTGTCCATGTCCCACTCTCCAGCCAGTGCTATCTGTAAATGGCTTGTTATTTCAGCAGAGTTCACAACAGCAACCTTGCAGAAAGTGCTATGTTGTATTGTTATTCCAATTTGATAGTGACTAAGATGTTCCTAGTAAGGATCTTGGAGTGAATTCGTCCTTAGCTATGCTATCCTTTTAAAAACAGGTAATCCCGTAGCTCTTTTAATCATGTGGCAATGTTTCAGGAATCCTGTCAGCCTCCTCAGAAATCAAGAGGACCGCAAGGCTAGTGAACATCCAATGATTATATGCTGCTGGGCAGGGGGAGCCAGACTGGAAAACCACCCCTTCATACAGTCACCATCTGAGCTTCCAGGTATTCAGCAACCTTAGTCAGAGGATCTTAGGGCGTTGATAAGAAGTCCCCAGCATGAGCCCTACCAAATAGGTAAAAAACAGGCCATACTCCTCCTCAAAGAAACAAAATCCCTGCTACTCTAATTTCTAAGAATGTTTATAATGTCTTTCCTTTGTGCTTTCTTTTTAAGGTTAACTGGGAGAGGCTAGCTAAGGGAGGGGTAAGAAGCTTATGCAGTTTGTCCTTTATGGAGGAGTAGGACTGTAAAAGATGCAGGGTTGCTTCCAGAAGCAGCGCTGGAGACTTAAAAACACCCCTTGTTCTCGTCACCAGTAGATGGCGCTCCGTCTCCTTTCAGCCACGCGTCAAGCCCTGTGTAGCATTGGAGTTCTGAGGTCCAAAGGGATGTCACCAGTGCAGGCAAGAGGCAAATATTAAACCTAACATTCCATGCATTTTTGAGAAAGAAGGCCTTTCTTTTTAGGTTCACTCTGGAGTCTCTGGAGATGTGCTTGGGAACTCCCTCTGCCACTGAACTCATCACTGTGGCCTTTTATTCACTTACAAAATGCTTCCCCAGGATCCCAGCTCAATTACCTTTTGTCTCCCTTCTGTTCTAATACTCTGGTAGGATGCATGAAAAACAAAGCATAGCTAGACATTTGCTCTCTCCCCCACAACGATGTGCTTTCCTTGCAAATGGAATAAGTGGTCTCACTGCCCCAATATATATGCAGGCATACGTGTGTGCACAAACTGATGAGAATAATGTCATCTATAGTCTACATTTACTTTTATCCCAAGGAAAGGTATAAATAAATACCAGTAAGCAAAATTTTCTTTCCTTCGGGTAAAATGTTTGACAAGACTTTCAATCGTCTGCCACAAGTGTGTGTTTATTTGCCATTCCAGAGGACCGATATCTGAAAAACTATCAAGAATGATGGTTAATCAATGTAACAACTAGGTACTGACTAGGATGATGGAGAAAGGCTTTTATTCTGTGTTGTGGGGGATGCAAAGATAAGCCCTTAATGTCAAAGACCTCAGCACGCAGTCCTAGAAAATAACTGTGGGCAGATAGAGCTAAGGCAGTGTGGACATGCATTTGAATGTCTCTATCTAGGCTGCAGCTGTGTGCTGGTATGTTATATTCATGTGAGGCTAAGGTCTTCTCTAGACATCCAAAGCATGGTATCTATCAATGAATATAGGGTGGTTTGGGTGCCTCGAAGATTCGCTATGCTTGATTTGAGCTGCACTATGCTGTACTGATAAAGATGTGAATTAATTCCCCAAAGGACTAGATTTACCTTAGGTCGGCAGGCTAATCGGCCTTTCTAAAGCACCTCCACATGTATTACCTCGGGGAGAACACACTGCATATGCTTTACAAGGTGCTTACCTTCAACAATGTGTAAGCAAGAGATGAACACACAGATATTAAAGACTTCAGCATGGTCAGAATCCAGAATGTCAAACTCCTCATTTTTACTGTGGCTATATACTCTTTGCTTGTAGGTTGTATTTAGTGTGTTTGGATGGAAAGGACCAATTTCTCCACTGGGAAAGCGAGTACATAGTGTAGATTTCTCTCTCTCTCTCTCTCTCTCTCTCTCTCTCTCTCTCTCTCTCTCTCTGTGTGTGTGTGTGTGTGTGTGTGTGTGTGTGTGAGAGAGAGAGAGAGAGAGAGAGAGAGAGAGAGAGAGAGAGGTCTTAATCTGTTGTAATAGCCTTGCCAATCCTTCAATTACTATTTTCTTTCATGAGAAATTGTTGCTAGAATGCACTCATCCCTCTAGGAGCTGTGAATGTAGTTATAATTGCTTGGTTCTGAGATAATTGGCCTGACTGCAGAGTCCTAGAAAAGTTACTTGAACAAGCAGAACAAGGACACCAGCCTGGGCTGCATTCAGACTTTAACTATTGACTGCAACGCCGCAGAGGAACCGCAGTGGACCACAAGAAGCACAACTAGGAAGTTCTATAAACATGGGCATTTCAGACATTGGGTTTTGATGTGTCCATGGGGAAGGAACATGCTTGAGGTTACTATTTTGGGTTCTGGTACATTCAGATCCAGTAGCTAAGGAGTAGATTGCCCAGCTAATCCTGTTTCTCCCCTTTCCCCTTCATGGGATGCTGTATGGATTCGGATTTGAATTCATCCGAATCACATCAGTTCTGCAGGAGTGAGGGAGGGGGAGAGGATGGTAAAAGGTTGATTGATTTCAGGCATTTAATCAATGCAAAAATTTCTAACATCTGTAATATTAGTGCCGCTGATAGCCTTTGATGGCATTGATCAAAGAGCTGTGCTAATTCATTACAAGCTGACATGAAATGATCATGTTTTTAGCTCCTGGGGAGAAGCTAAAACACACTTTGTCTTAAAAGTTTAAGCTTTTGAGAACAACATACTGTTAATATTCTCCCCTGTCTCTAAATCTCTGGCTGATTTCATTTTGTTAAAGGGAAAAAGATGGTAGAAAACCTCCAATGACGCCTGTTTATTGGCACAATAGCCCAGCACTGGTAATCCAAAAGGTTAAAGAGTCTTCCACTGGCTAAAAGTCAGACAGTAGTCATTCACAGTGGAGAGTAGAGACCATGTAGCGGTGAGGTGAGTCATCCAAAGACCAACATGGATAGTAAAGATAGACACTGCCCAGCCAATCAGGTGTGAGGTAAATGGTAAGCACAGAGACCTCCCCGAAGCAATTCAGCTCATCTCTTTCCTATTTTTGTCCCCTTCCCAACATCCTTCTGCTGTGTTAAAAAGCGTACAGAGTCACAGGGTAACACAGCTTTCATACAAAACATAGTCAGATTTGGAGAATATCTGACCATGACCAGTTTCAAGTCGCTATGCCAGAGGGAGAAAGAACCAAGAGTTTTGCCGACCACTAGCTAGATTCTGAGGCAGAACACCCTCCAGGCTGCTCCTGAACAGGGAGCAGTGTGATTTATTTTGCTGAGTGGCTTTTCAGTGACTAACGACTTAAGCGAGCATTTGCAAGCCAACACTTCATCCTTTAAAAAGTTGCAGCAAAACCAGCCTGGTATTGCACAAACTTTCAAACTCCTGTTATCCCACGAAAGCACAATTATAATGTTCATCTATGTCAACCACAGTGAAGCTGCAGCTATGAAAGGAAAGCAGAATACTGTGTCCCAGGATGGAGCGGGTACCTCAGAGGTGTGAGCTTAAGCCGAAAAAGAAAAGCAATAGGTAAAAACTCATATTTATAAAAATAATCTGCTGTTCATTTAATATAGAGTAAAATGACTGAACTCACATTACCCTAGGTTTGGTTACCTTTGGGGAGAACAATAGGCCTACGTAAAAGCTAAAAGCATGAACCTGTCTTACTTTATTCTCTATAGTGTATTCAAACACTTTTTTTTGCTGAAGTATATGAATGCATTATTCATGTAATAAGATAGATGTTGAAGAATCCACGTCTCATCTCTCCACTTCGGACATACTGAATGAAACACCGGCTTCATCTTCTGCTTTATGTTGTGACCATAGAAAAATTTCTTTCACTTTTATCGTTTGCTATAGTACAGATAGATGAAGAGTTAAGCTGTCTCGTTCATTTTAAATGCCTGGATCCTTGCAATCAAAGCAGTCAACACCCGCTCTCACCTTAGCCCTCTGCCACTATTCATCAAATGGGTCCCGCTCTGCCGGGAGGAAGGGTTGTTTCACATGTAGGCAAGGATTGAGCTGCAAGTGGCCCGGACTCAGGAGCTGGGGAGAAATCTAGCAAGGGTGCTTCTACATGGTCCTGGTGTGAGCTTTGTTTCTAGGATGGAGAGGCGTCCTTGCACATCCATCCATCCTCGAAGGCGCAGGGTCCTGGCACACAGAGAGATCACCAGAAATGAGTGTTCAGCTGATCCTAAGGGGAAAAAAAATCCTCACACTTCTCTGAAGGAATAGGAAGTAGGATCCAGAGGACCCTGCCTGGCTGTCTTCCTGGTGTCATTTGTGCTGGCAGAAGCTTGTGGGCATCCTTTTGATGTCTCATTTTGCTCTTATGTGTATTTCCAAACCACAGTTTTAGATTGGGGAAATTCTATGCTGGTCTGGGAAGATTGGGTTCTTGGGGCAAATTAGCTTCATTACTCTCTCCCCCTTTGCCTCCCTCCCTTTCTCCTTCACTTCCTCCCTTCCTCCTCTCCATCTTTCCTTCCTTTGTCTTTTTTTTCTTTCTCTGAGCTCCTTTGTTCCCTACCAGTACCTCACTGTCTTCAAGTGGTGGTTCAAGAGCTCTGGACACACTCACTTAGCTCCTTCCTGGGCTCTGTCATAGACCGGGTACACAGAATGACAGTGCTTTAATTTGCTGGGCTGGAGAGAGCTGATTGCTTTGTCATATCTAATTGAATCTTTTGTTTGCTTTCCTCTCCCTAAAAAAAAAAAAATATCATTCTGAGTGTTAGGGGAATGCCAGATAGTATTCAGGTTCATTCAGAAGTCAGAAATAGGGATGAATTTGTGGAGGAACTGGAGGGAGTCACCCCTTCACAAAGTCCTCCTCTTTGTGGTGAAAGAGCCTGCTTATTTCCCATGGTTCCTATGGGGAGCTAAAGAGAATACCAATGAGAAAATGTTTTAGGCTGTACCTGCTATCAGGGACAGCAAACAGGCATAAACCACAACAAATGACAAAGCCATTCTCCCTTATAAATCTCAGGATTCAGACCTTTTGTAAAGCGCTTATAAAATTCTCTATTTTACACCTAAAAAGGACCTTAAACTTGCAGAAAGTATATATGAAATTTATATAGTTCAAGAAGTGGTGATTATGAAATACAATGTGGCAAGTTAAAGGACCAGGGCTATTTAACTCCTATAAAAATACTGTCCTCAAGCCTGGAGGAAATCCATAGCTGGCATCTCACAGTCTAGCCTTCTTCACTTTTTCTCAATGACATTTCTCTTTCCCCACTGTCAGCAGCTCTCAAATGACTTATGTGGCAGAGACAAAGGTGATGATACTGGGCCTGGGACTGCCCCACCCAGAGCCTGCCCTAGATCTGCAACAATAGTTTGATTTTTGTGGTCTTCTCAATGTTTTGATCCAGGTGAAGAAAAGGGGTGAGGTGCTTTCTCACCCTCGGGGTTGCAGGTAGTGCTTGAACTATTTGTGTCTTGCCAGGTCACTGGAGTCAAGAGCCACTCTCTGAAAAGGGCTGGAGGAACCTGGGCTCAACTGCTGGCCAACAGAATGCAATAGAATGCAACTGTGAGAATTAGGAGAAGATGCTCTCTCTGGGTGCAAGACTTAAGGGAAAAACCATCCTCTTTGTGGAGGAGTCTGGTTGGTACTGGCTTTGCTTACACCAAGTGTCTGTCTCTGTCTCTTTCTGTCTCTCCGTTTATATTTCTGTCTCTGTCTGTGTCTTTCTGTCTCTGTCTCTCTCCTCTCTCAGCTGAAGCACCCAAATCTGAGGGCACACATGCTGAGTTGTCATGCAGTTGGCTTTTTAAGACCCATTTGTTCCCTTGGCCAGGTCTTTTTGAAGCTCAGCCATATACAAAAGCCCTGAACCTGAGAATAAGTTTGCAGAGCTTCTATTTTCTATTGTGATGCTCTGAAATCAAGATCTCCTCTGTCAGCTGGAGAACTGGGGTGGTGGTGGGACCTCCAGGAACAGAGTGGTGTATGGTAAAGCAGCTGTGCTGGGATCAGGCAGGATCGATTTTGCCCAGGGTGTGCACAGAGGACTCATGGAAGTCATGGAAAGAGTTTCAGAAGCATTCACCTGTAGCTTTCCTGTGCCCTCCCTTCTCATCCTACTCCGTGTTTTAGAATTTGCTTTAATTAGAGATTTGGCTTTGCACACAAACCAGGCTTTTTGACCAGTGCAATTATCTGATTTTATTTTTTCCACAATTTGTTTTTTTTTTATTTAGAATAGACATTTCCTAGAATTTTCTGTAACCAAATTCCTTTTCATTTCATGTGCTACATCAACAATCAGTGATCACCTTTTCATCAACTCTCACTGATTAAACAAGGTCGTGTATGTCCGTCCACTGTCCCGCCCCTAATGCCCCAAGCCCCACCTACTTGGGTTCTGGAATCTTGAACCCACACTCTTCTAAAAGGGTTTGACCACTGACTATGCTAGACTCTGGGCTTTTTGGAAAACTAGTCAAGCAGATCAGGCCATCTTTCGAAAGGACGGCATGGACGTCCTCGGCATTCGGTATCCTTTTGTGTTGCTCTCGCTCCAGCCCATGTTTGTCCCCCAATGACAATCCCCCACCCCAAATTCTCTTTGCTCACATACAAAACTTGTATGAAAATATTTTAATTCTGGATTTAAGGATTTTAGAACAAAAAAACCAATGAAAACATGTTTTGCTCTGGACACTTTAAAAAAGTAACACACCTTGGGTTGGTTTATTTTCCTGTTTTTGGAAAATTATGTCTTGTTTCAAAACAACAAACTGTGTGAGTTTCCATTTGTCTAGGGATCTGTGGCGGTCTGGGTTTATTTTTAATGCTCCTCTGTAGCGATATTTCATTTGTATTTTAGTAAATAAAGCTTCAGAGAGTAAAACAGCCACACTGATCATCCTTATAACCAGGTAGTGGTGACATACATCTTTAATCCCAGTAGTCATACTAGTTTGCCATAGAAATCGGATGGTGCATGCCTTTAATCCCAGACCTAGAGAAGTATATAAGACAGGAGGAGACCACTCTTACATACAGTCTCATTTTGAGATTCCTGGAGGCAGGGTGGCTATTTTGGACTGACGTAGGGGTAAGAGACAGGGACTGGCTATTTTGCTTTTCTGACCTTCAGGTTGAACCCCAATGTTTGCCTCTGTGTTTTTATTAATTGTTCTACATTTTTCTACTTGAACAAGTTGTGGTTATTTACCATCTATCCCATTCCTTCAACTGATTTCCATAGAAAGTAATTTCAAAAAATATTATAATCTCCTCACTTATGCTGGGGTAGCGTTTTGCCACGTACACAGTATTTTCACGTTCATTATCTTATTGATTGTTGCTAAGACATTTTAAACAACCCTGCGAATAGTATTTAAAAATCATTAGGGCCATTAATATTCTATTTAGTCTGCAAAAATTTGAAATAGCTGATGCATCCGTTTCACAGAACCAAGAGAATATAAAATTTTATCTGTAGCAAAAAGTGCTCAGAGCATTTACCTAAACCCAGATGTCAGGTTCCAGTGAAAAAAAGAAAGCAGAGAGACGGTAAATGGAGAAGAGTTGTATACTCCAGTTATTTTTAGAAATACTGAATTGAAAATTAGAGTTCTCTTGATTTTTTAAAAAATTCTGATCTTGCCATTTCTACAGATAATGCATATACTACATCCTTAAGGATTATGGGCCTTAAAACATCACATTCTTCAATGGTTGTCAGCAAGTCAGGACAGAAATAGGATTTTTTGTTTGTTTGTTATTAATTTACCTGCAACTTCTTGAGAGAGAATATTGTTTTCTTATAGATGCTTTTTAGTTAATGGTTCTATGATTTTAAAATTGGTTTACAGTCCTGGTTTTTGAAGCAACAAACAGGACATATTTTGAAAGATTAGGTTGTGAAGTAAATAAGCTTCTTCCCTCTTTTTATACCAGCCTTTGATGCTTCTGTACAGACTGCTAAGTCTGCAGCAGCTGAATTCAAATCTCAGTAATTTCTATTGAATGTATATACACTTTATGCTTTTTTTTTGTCAGTGTAGAATTGACAATCAATAAATCGCTGTTCCAGGATGTCCTGATTTGGCATAGGCACACATGTGTGAAATGGTCACCACACTCAGAATGATAATGATTTCTATCAACCCCAAGTGTCATCACACTCCTTTGGCATCTCTCCCCATTCTCCCCTAATTATCAACATGTTTTCCACCATTACAACCTACAACAGTAGGCAAAATGTTGGCCTCGTACATCTATCTTTCATCCCCTGTATTCTTTTCTTTGTAGTGTAGCCCATTTGAAAGAGTTCAGACCCAGTTTTACCACCTTCCTGGCTAAACTTCTTCAGTTCCCAGCCAATTATCAACATGTTTCCTGCCATTCCAACCCACACAAGCGACACCGGAAGGGCGCCTTTGCTGTAGCTGTATCCTTCCATTAAGAATAAAGATTCTGGGAATTGCTGTATTCTTATTGCTTATATCACTGTTCATTCTTTTGAAAATATCTTTCGGGTAGGACATACGTCTTTGAGATATGAAGCTACTGAACCTTAATTTATCACATGGATGGTTCACATTTTCTTTATTCGTTTGTTGCACAATCAGTTGTTTCTAGGATTCCCATTTTATTTTCTATTGTTAATAAGACTACCATAAAAAATAATGAAGAAATAGAATTACTGGGTAGTGGGGAAGATATAGTTTTATGCTTACTCTTGTGTTCTGAATTTTAAAAATGTAGCCTGTACTATAATCTCAATGTATTAGATATCAGACAAAGACTCAGACAAAGATTCAAAATTTTCTAAAACTTATAGTATTATTAATTACTATGCCAAGAAAGACCTACAGTGGAAACTAAAAAAAATTAGGTGCCTTGCCTGTTTTCATGTAGCTTATAATATGGGTAGGTGTGAGATGTTAATTAAGCAACTCTTCCAATAATTATGTAATTATCCACTGACATATGTGTTCTGAAGAAAAAAAAAGATGTGACTTTATATATTAAAAAATAGTAAAGACAGTGGATTTCCAAGCCCAGACTCAGGGAAGGCTTGCCAGGCCAATGGTGATCAAAGATGAATGGGATAAACTAACTGGAAGCTGGACGGTGACAGATGATGGGGACAGCATTTCAGAAAGAGGGAAAAATCACATTGTAAGTAAGAGGCAAGAATACGAAGGTGCGTTTGAGGATGAGAAAGTCCAGGTACTGGAACTGAAGAGGAATGGGCACCAGTTTAGGTCTTGTAGGATTATTGGGCTCTAGTACTGATGGGACCTTAGCTTAAGAGAACCTGGAAAGAAACGAAGGAGTTTATCCAGGAAGAGTGTGAACGGATCTGAACTGGTTTCTGCTACCCAGAGGAGAAAAGAAAACAGGGGTGATAGCTGGCTTTAAAGGTCAGTATTTTTCCTCTTCCTCGTGGTGTCAGAATAGTGTCATGTGGTGTGATTAAGGTAATGGAATCTCAATGGTGGGTGCATGATGGGTAAGGCTTCTGATTTGTGAGGCAGTGACGTCTACTGCAAGCGACTTCTAGAAAAAGGCTGAGTTTGTGGGAGGAGGCCAGTTTTAAGACAAGGGCATGGAAGAGTTGAATTTAAGGTACATTTGAATCACTGGAGTGGATAGGGTATGGGCCATTTATCTGCAGGTGTCTCAGGCTCTTTATAAGACACAGAGATTATGTAAACCGACGGCATCAAACAAGGAGGGCAGCTCAGTGCAGAGTGTTTGCTTTTCAGGATCCAAGTGCTTTCCTTCTGACCATGGAATTTTTATCTGTAAATTAATGAATTGACTTTCACTGATCTCCTTAAAGTGAGTTATAAATACAAGATTTAAAACACTCCCGTTAGATAGCAGGAAACCTTTAATGGTAGCACTTTGTGTACTGACTGTTGCCTCAGCTCCAACTCTGGTGCAGAGTTCAGGTACTGATCTCAAAGAACAGATACATTGGTACAAAAAGGGCATGGATGTCCTTTGCCCTCCCCCTGAGCACACAATAATTATTAGAAGAAGTGGCCATGTGTTGAAACCTTCATGGGTGTGGTGGGAGGCAGTTTTGTGGCTTACATAGAAAGGCTTGGCCTCAGAGCTCCGTGTTTATTCTCCCAGTCCATGCTCCCTGATCATTAAGTGAACAGCTTTGCCATCTTTCCCACCTTGATCTTGTCGTAAAGTTGAAATTTTGAATTTATGGTGTTACGATTGCTTTCATGGCAACAGACTGCAGCATCATAAAACAGTATGGTGATGACCTCACTCCAGGCAGGAGGGGAAGGGGAAAATGGGTTCTATGCTGAAGTACTGCAATTTGCTTTGATGACAAGGAAAACTTGAGGCAATTTTGCTGATGTAGGGAAAACATCTGCGAACCAATCCTGCAAACAGCTCCACCCAGCATAGCCAGAAGCAGGCACTTTTTGAAAGGCAGTGTACAACCTTTGGTTGTTTTTGAAAAATGGTAGCTGTGCATTGAAACATGCACAGGCAGTGGAAACATTAAGTGGATTTTTACAGTAAAAATTTTCCTTCCTTGATGTTTGACCAATAATGTCTTACAAGTGGCCAAAGGTGTATTTCTTAATATTATGAGGTCTCAAAATTGCAGGTGTATATGGAATTTGTGGTTTTAGCAGTTATACTTCTGATTTCTTTTAAAGTTAATATTGGTTCAGTGAGAAATGTTTACTTGTTCTGTCAATCATGTCGCAGTGCACAATTCTGTCTTGAATCCACTGCCATCTCGGCGCTAGTGACAGGGCACATCAGTTTCTCTCTGCACTATAAAGAGAACCCTACAGTGTTTCTGTAACATTCTTCTGTTTTTCAGGATGCGAGACTTATATTTCTGTTTAGTTTTCGAATTTTTCTTTTCTGTTGAGATGTGTAATTCAAACCCAGCAGTTTATTGTGACATAATGGCCTCTTTTGTGTGCTGTAGCTCAGCAGCTAAGTGGTCAATATTTAGCGGCATTGAGCACATTTTACGAGTCCAGCCTTTCGTCTGTCCCTGGGGGGGGCTCTCTGTATATTGAAGCATACAGTCTGTCCCTGTAAGTGTGTCTTTCTTTGTGCGCACGAGCAATGCAGGACAGGGAAATCTCACTCCTTCTTCTCTACGCTCCTCAGACATACTGCTAAGAGTCCACTACCTCACAGCCGTTTCTGCGAAATTGTCAGAAAGGGGTTTTGAACAATGTGCAGCAATTATGGAAAGGTCTGTTTTTGTAGAAATATCCCAACATCTGACTATTATCTTCATATATTGCTAGACTGTTGGTGTTTGATATACTGCACATGGGAGAGTTACCGTCTCTTGTTCAGCATGTGAAAGTTTTGTTGCCAGGATCCTATAGTGGAGACAAAGAGTCATAGAATAGATATGATGTAGTCCTAGCTTTAAGCCATACATTCTGTCTAACAGAAGACAAACATTTTGTGAGATGTTAGGATGGTGAACCCAGCTGTTTCCTTTGCTCACATTTCCTTGTGATGTCCATTTGTGTCTTATGTTTTCAGTGTTTATGTTGTGTCTTGGTTTAAATCTTGGAGATGACAGTAGTTTTATTACTTTTATTTAAGAGGTATTTGAAACAGGGTCCCATTATATTTTCCTGACTGACCTGAAACTCACTGTGTATACCAGGCTGGCCTTAAACTTTTGATTTCCTCTTGCTATGCCTCCTGAGTACTAGGATTACAACCTCTCGCCACCATGATGACTGGTAAAAAGGACTCTGATGTGGGAGTGTCATATATCAATCTGTTGATTTCATTGGTTAAGCAATAAAGAAACTGCTTGCCCTCATAGGTTAAAACATAGGTGGGAGGAGTAAACAGGACAGAATGCTGGGAGGAAGAGGAAGTGAGCTCAGACTCGACAGCTCTGCTCCCTGGAGCAGAGACACCATGCCCCGCTCCTGGGCAGACACACGTGAAGAAGCTCCGACCCAGGATGGACGTAGGCTAGAATCTTCCCGGTAAGACCGGTGCTCACAGATTATTAGAGATGGGTTGATCGGGATATCAGAATTAGCCAGTAAGGGCTAGAGCTAAAGGGCCAAGCAGTGTTTAAATGAATACAATTTGGGTGTTGTTATTTCGGGGCATAAGCTAGCCAGGCGGCCGGGGTTCTGGGGACGCAGCCCGCCGCTCCCATTACTACAGGACTCCTCCCACACCGCCTCAGAGGATTGAATTTAGGACTGTATGTATGCTTCTTTATAAAAAAAATTCATGTGTTCATAGGTGTGTGGATTAATATCAGGGTCTTTGATTCTATTCCATCGGTCCACTTGCCTGTTTTTATGCCAACACCAAGCTGTTTTCATTACTATACCTCTATATAAGAGTTTGAAGTCAAGGATGGTACTGCCTCTGGAAATTACTTTCTTGTATGGAATTGTTTTGGTTATTCTGGGGTTTTGTTTTTCCATATAAAGTTGATTGCTTTTCTTTCATGGTCTATGAAGAATGTGTTGAGATTTTGATGGGGATTTCATTGAATGTGTAATTTGCTTTTGTTAAGATTGCCAATTTTATTTTATAGGTACATCCTACCTATCCTAGAACATGGGAAATCTTTTCATTTTCTGATATCTTCTTCAATTTCTTTCTTCCAAGACTTAAAGTTTTCTTCATACAGGTCTTTCACTTCTTTTATTAGTGCTACCTCAAGATATTTTATGTTATTTGTAGCTGTTGTAAAGGGTAATGTTTCTCTGATTACTTTCTCAGACCTTTTATCACTTGTATCTAGGAGAGATACTGATATTTTGAGTTAATCATGTATCCTACAACATTATTGAAGGTATGTATCAGTTGTAAGAGCTCCCTAGAAAAAATTTTGGGGTCACTTACATATACTATCATATTATCTGCAAATAGCAAATGAAAGGTTAACCACTTTCTTTCTAATTTGTATCCCCTTAACTCCTTTTGTTTTCTTATTGCTCTAGATATAAATTCAAGTACTATATTGAATCGAGGTGGAGAGAGTGGACAGTCTTGTCTTGTTCCTGATTTTAGTGGAATCACTCTGTGTTTCTCTCCATTTAATTGAATGTTTGCTGTTGGTTTGTTGTATATTACTTTTATTAGGTTTAGATACATTTTTTTTGTATCCCTGATCTCTCCAAGACCTTTATCATGAAGTGGTGTTAGATTTTGTCAAAGGATTTTTCAGCAAATTATGAGATGATCATATGTTTTTTTTTCCCTTCAGTTTATTTATATGGTGGTTACATTGACAACAGGTTTTTTTTTTTTTTTTTTTTTTTTTTTTTTTTTTTTTTTTAATGTTGAACCATCCTTGCATCTCTGGAAAAAAGCCAACTTTATCATGGTGGATAATTTTTTTGATGTGCTCTTGTATTTGCTTTACCAATATTTTATTGAGTATTTTTGCATCAATGTACATGAGGGAGATTAGTTTGTAATTCTCTTTTTTTAGATGAGTCTTTGTGTTGTTTGGGTATCAGGATAACTGTAGCCTCATAAAAAGAGGTTGCCAATGTTTCTTCTGTTTCCTATTATGTGGAACAACTTGAGAAATATAGGTATTACCTCTTCTTTAAAGTTCTTGTAGAATTCTGTGCTGAAATAATCTGACCTTTGGCTTTTTCTGGTTCAGGAACTTTTGATGTTTATTCCATTTCTTTAAGGGTTATAGGCCTATTATATTGTTTATCTGGTCTTGAATTAATTTTGGTATGTGGTACCTACTCCGAAAATTGCCCATTTCTTTTACATTTTCCAATTTTGTGGAGTAAAGGTTTTGGAAGTATGATTTAATTATTCTTTAAATTTCCTTAGTGTCTCTTGTTATGTTCCCCTTTTCATTTCTAGATTTGTTAATTTGGATTTTCTCTCTCTCTCTCTCTCTCTCTCTCTCTCTGCCTTTTGGTTAGTTTGGATAAAGACTTGTCTATCTTGTTGATTTTCTCAAAGAACCAGCTTTTTTATTCATTGCTTTTTTGTATTGTTTTCTTTGTTTCTATTTTATTGATATCAGCTTTCAATTTGATTATTTCCTATCATCTACTCCACCTAGGTAAGTTGCTTCTTTTTGTTCCAGAGCTTTCAAGTGTGCTGTTAAGTTGCTAGTGTGAGATTTATCCATTTTCTTTATGTAAGCAATTAGTGCTGTAAATGTTTCTCTTATCACTGCTTTCATGGTTTCCCATAGGTTTGGGTATATTGTGGCTTCATTTTTATGGAATTCTGGGAAGTCTTTAATTTCTTTATTTCTTTCTTGACCCAGGGGTAATTCAGTTGAGCATTGTTCAATTTCCTTGAGTTTGTAGACTTTCTGAAAGTAGTATTGTTGAATTCTAACTTTAAGCCATGGTGATAAGATAAGATACAGGGGCATACTTCATTTTTTTTCGTATCTGTTGAGTTTTGCTTTGTTACCTGGTATGTGGTCAATTTTAGAGAAAGTTCCTTGAGGTTCTGAGAAGAATGTATGTTCTTTTGTGCTTATGTCAAATGTTAAGTCCATTTGAGTCATCACATTTGTTATTCCTCTTATGTTTCTGTTAAGTTTCTGTCTAGCAGACATGCCCATTGGCGACTGTGGGGTGTTGAAGTTTCCTACTATTAGTGTATAGAGTTTGATGTGAGAGTTAAGCTTTAGTAATGTTTCTTTTATATGTGTGGGTGCTCTTGTATTTTAGGCAGATGTTCAGGATTGAGACTTCATCTTGATGGAATTTCCCTGCCATGAGTTATGAAGTGTCCTTCTCCATCTCTTTTAATTGATTTTAGTTTGAACTCTGGTGTGGGAAATCCTTCTGCATATGTGTTGCTTTTATTGGTTAATGAATAAACCTGTTTTGACCAGTGACTTAGAATAGAACTGGGCAGGAAAACTAAACTGAATTCTGGGAGACAGAAGGCAAAGTCAATGAGAAGCCATGTAACTTCTGCAGGAATTAAAAAAAAAGCAAGATCTCCTGCATAAATTGGGAGCATGGGGACCTTGGTGGAATGTTGAAGAGGAAGGGAGAGGCAGGGAGGGGATCAGAGAAAAATGTAGAACTCAATAAAAATCAATAAAATAAAATAAAAAAACATTTTTTACAGTTTCACTTCTCAGCAAGAAAGTGGTCGAAGATAAACATAGTGTGGGAAGTTTGGCAATGCTTGCCAGTTTGTTGGCATGGCCAACAATTCAAACTGTTCTCATTGGGAAGTACAGGACCCATCCTTTCGTATTACTATATCTTGAAAAAATAAGATTAAATATATAAATCTAAGGCTCAGGCACAGGTGATGCATAAATGCTTTGGGAAACATAAATAAGTTTCAGTGCCCACCTTCTTATCTTCCCCTTTCTTAGAAAGTGCTTGTGGTTAAGACTTTTGGTCAGGTAAATTAAAAAACTCATTTAACTTAAAAAAAAGAATTATGATTAAAAGTTATGTTTTTAACAACAAACTCTAAAGCAATGTTCTGGAAGATGTTTTACCTCCCCTTCCCGCCCCGATTTCCCTTCATTCCGTTAGCTGGGCCTTCATGTCTTTTCCCCCTCACATGAAACAGTAGGAGTTAAACCTTGTGCGTTGATGGGCAGTAGCCCAGCAGGTATAGATCTCGCTCTCATCTCTTTATCTGGAAGCATGGGTTTGCTCACAACCAAACAAAATGCCAGGACTGAATCAGGGAGGGGTGAGATATTTGCTCTTCTTGAAGGACAAAGGAGGATAACTTCTGAAATAGAAGAATCTAAGGACGTTGAGAATGTCAAAGTTATTTCCTAAAACCCTCTTTCTTCCTCATGGAAGTCCTAGAGTCGAAGGATACTAGGATTATAGTTATTTTTTTTTCTTGATTTTTTTTTTTTTTTCGAGACAGGGATTCTCTGTGTAACACTGGCTGTCCTGGAACTCACTTTGTAAACTAGGCTGGTCTGGATCTCACAGAGATCTGCCTGCCTCTTCCTCTGCCTCTCAAGTTCTGGGATTAAAGGTGTGTGCCACTAAGGAGGGTGTTTCTTCTCAATTTACCTTGTGGCTCTCTCTCTCTCTCTCCCACTCCCTCTCCCTCCTCCCTCTCTCTCTGTCCCTGCCTCAGCTTACTGGATGCTGAAGTTACAACCATGTACCATGTCTGCTTCCCTAATTCATATGTTACTACACTCTCCCAAGAGGAGATCCCATAGCTCTTATTATCTTCACAAATGTTTCCCATACCCCCAAAGGGTTAAGAAGTGCTGACAGACAGCTTGACCTCCTTTAGCAGCCCTAATAGTCAGGCAACTGTGGGCTCAGCATATGACTGTAGACTAGTAAGGTACATAACATTTCTGCCTCATTTTGATTCTGCAGACCAAATGGTCTGCTTCTGTCTCGTTCTCCCCATATTCACTGGGGACTCAGCTGCCATTCCACAGGGCATGGAGTGCAAATTAGTTATTCAGGCTCCACTGGCAAACAGCAAGCGCCCTGTGCAATCTGTTATCCTGTCTAAATATCTGTGGCACAAACAATGACTTAAACATGATCATAGTTATTTGATGCTACAACTTAATCTCATGATAAAATTGTATGTCTCCTGTTATCTCTCTGCCAGTTTTTATAAAATCATGTCATACATATGACTTGCATTGCTCCAAATCAGATACCCATCAGTAATTTGTAAAACATGCACACTAAACACAGGATGTTTGCATAGGAGGGGAGAAAGACCAATAGCAGAAGTATGGTTTATTTTCTTTGGATAAATCGTGCAGTGCTAGGGCTGTTTAGAAACTGTGCTTCCTGATGGTATAGACGTGGTGACCAGGAGGGATAATGCTCCTTTGTAAAAAAAAAAAAATATCCTAAACCGTGGCTGGGATCTACCTCCATGGATGAAAAGATGATACAAAGAAAGAGGGAAGAGTGCATCCTAGTCTAATGGAACGTAGGAAACCACCAAGCTGTCAATTCACTGAGCTGTGGATGTAGAAGCAGAATAGAGCCTTTCAATTCTGCTGCCTTCTCCCTGGGGTTAGAGACCGGTTGCCATGGATATTCTGGATTCCTGCAGCTAATGGGAGGGAGTTCTGTAGCTTGGCATCCTGGGGACCCGCCAGGGTGAAACATGAAATGGAGGCTGGTGGGTGTGGCGGTGGAGGCTGGAAGCCAGAGGTCAAGGGGTCCACTTCCAGCAGAGTTAAAGCAGATTAGATTTCAAGTCACATTCATTTGACAATCTATATTTTCCTGAAAAAAAAAATAGACCTTTTTGTCCCCTCCCCTACTGCACAAAGAGAATCTCAGTCTCCTTAAAACGGTTGCAAGCCCATCACCAAGCAGTGTATGCTATAATTAGACGTTCGGGGATGGGTCTAAGAAGGGTGTTTTTTAATGTAAGTTTCGAAGGCAAGAAAATAATTTAGCTTGGTTCAGAGATCTGTCCATTTAAAAATAAATATGCACGGTAAATGTGGTGAGCAAAATAAGCTTCTGATTCATCTTGTTTTATTTAAATAGTTATTTGGTACCTGGCCCCTTGTTTCTTTTCAGCAGCTCATTATACTCTCTTCTGAACTTCTTGTATTCAACCTTAGTTTTTAGCCAGGTCATAGTGAAAACATTTTCCCTCTGTAGAACCTTTGGGAGAATTTCTCTCCTTCTGGAGTAATAATCGAGCCCTTCAAAGTGAAGGTCTCGGGCATTGGTGGCCAATTCTGATGAGTAGGAATATGTCTGCTCTGACTGTATGAGTCTTCTCAGCAGAGTATTGAAATGGCTGTGAGGTTCCGAGGTAGATGATTTCAGGAAGCAAAATATTCAGCAGTGACTTGAAGATGCTTTATCCTCAGGCTCCTCCAGTGTTCACCGAAGGAGTTGCCATAACACAGACAAAGGAAACATCCATCATTATTGCTCTATGACAGGGTTGGAAAACTAGGACTAAATTGGGTTTTTAATGTATTCCTTGTCTTTAAAGCATTGCATGGTCCTTAGATAGTGTTATTTGGGTAGCTGGTTGACAAGGGCGACAGAGAAAAGTTGGCCCCTGCCAATCTCTGAAGCCCAAGGATGGAGTTCCAGCTTACAATACCTGCATGCAGAAACTTGGAAATATTTCCTCATTGGACAAACTTAAGGAAGTTCAATGGTTTGGAATCTGGAAGAAACGGCTTGCCAGACTCAAATGAGAATGTGTTGACCAATGAAGAAGATACCAAATTTCTGCCAGTCTCATTAAAATACTGCTCTTCTATAATGAACTTCTTTAACTCCATGAACCAATTTCTTGCTCTCTCTGTCATCATTAAGTATTAAAGTAAACACATGGTTATCTCCAGTAGCAAGGCTACCGTCACCCCAACAGGGTCTGTGTTGGTTATCCCTTATAACTCACATCCACATATCCAGGCATCTGGGACAACACATGACCTCTAAAAGATCCCATCTTCACTCAAATGCTATTGAATAGCATGTTTGAGGTTCTTTGAATCAGGCGTTATCCAGAACATTAGAAAGTGTGGGCCGAATTCAGGTGGCCCCTATGAGAAGTCAGTTCAGTTCTTTAGCCAAAATCTTTCATTCATAACTTTTTTTTTTAAGAAGAAAAGGGGATTGTTTATATGCTTAAATTTCTAAGATCTGAGGGAAAGCCAAAGCCTGGAAATCATAGAAATGAGTGATGTGATCATAGGAAATTAATGAAGTTGCTCAAGAATCGCACTTTTTCTACCTATAAAATAAAGAATTTGAATTATATTACATCCCAGTGTACTTTCTAATTGTTGATTTATATAGGGAAAGATATAAGCTAAAGATGAAGAAGAATGTTCCTTATCCCAAGAGAAAATGAAAAAAAAGTTTATAGACTTCACAACACAAACTATAACATAGCGATGCGTCCAGTAAACAAATACAACTTAGTGGGAAATTAAGGGGCTAGAGAGATAGTTCAGTGATAAGCGTGTGTACTGCTCTTGTAGAGGACTTGTTTAGTTCCAAATACCCATGCTGGGCAGCTCACAACCACCTATAACTCCATCTTCAGGGGATATGACATTTGTGTACTCCTTGGGCACCTACACCAATACACACACACACACACACACACACACACACACATACACACACACACACAATTTTTGAACAATAAAAAAATCTAAAAAAATTAAAGATTAACAATATCTGACAATGGTCTTGTATCATTATTGTATAAAACATATACTTTAGCCAAGTGGTGGTAGCACATGCACTTGGGAGGCAGAGGCAGGCGGATCTCTGTGAGTTTGGGGCCAACCTGGTCTACAGAGTCCGTGCTAGGACAGGATCCAAAACTACACAGAGAAACCTTGTCTTGAAACATAAAAAACAAAATAAAATGAAATGAAATAAAATAAAGCATATGCTTTGAGATAGGCTCTTTGTATCCAGTTTGGCTTGAACTCAGCAATCTTCCTGTCTCACATGCTTGAATGCTGGATTACAGGCATGATCCATCATGCCTCTCTACAAAACACAGTTATTTTTAAAAATGGATCAATGAGACAAATACAAAGGTGATGAAATTTCCAGTGAGGAAGTCAGGAGAATGCTCAAAACTATCAGATTAAGGAAAATATATAGTTATAGTCATTCCCAGGGCTGAATAGCTTTATACCAACAGGATGCAAGTAAAAGTCATCTGAGGAGGAGGGAACCTCCATTAAGAACATGCCTACAGCTGAGCTTTTGTGACTCACACCTTTAATCTCAGCATACAGGAGGCAGAGGCAGATGAATCTCTTTGAGTACAAGGCTAGCCTGGTCTACAGAGTGACTTCCAGAACAATCAGTGATACAGAGAGAAACCCTATCTTAAAAAAAAAAAGCCTCCATAAGATTGGGCTATGTGGCAGTGTGCAAATCTCTTGGGCATTTTCTTAACTAGTGATTGATGTGGGAGGGTCCAACCCACTGTGGGTGGGTCCATCCCTTGACTGGTGGTGCAAAGGTCTTTAAGAAAGCAGACTGAGCAAGCCATGGGGAGACAATAAGCAGCATCCAACAGTGGCCTCAGCCTCAGCTCCTGCCTCCACATTCCTGCCCTGTTTGAGTGCCTGCTCTCGCTGCCCTTGATGATGAACTGTTACATAGAACTATGAGTGAAATAAACTCCTTCTTCCCCATTTTGCTTTTGGTCATGGTGTTTCATCACAACAATAGCAATCCTAACTACGTTACTAAGATACTCCCTCTACACTGGCTTTTTGAAAAGTAACTGATGGATAGTAATATACATCATTACATATTCTGTTAGATATTTTAGAGCTTGGTATAAAGCAATTCAACTTTAGGGGTAGTGTATCATAAGGAAATAAAAAATGACAGATAAAATACTTAATTTTGATTCTTGGTAAAAAACCAAATACCCAACAATTTGTAATTAGTGCATTTGTGGAAGTGATTCAGTTCAGGAAGTTAGCAAGATGGCACATAAATATTTCTCTTTGAATGGAAAGATTCTAAACTTTCAATTTTTATGGCGTTGGAGAAATACCTGAGGTAAATGACTTATAAAGAGTCACGGTTTATTGGCTCATGATTTGAGAGCTTTTAGTCCATGACCACTCAGTTCTATTGCTTAGAGTCTGTGGTGGAATGTTTGTCATGGCTGTCGGTTTTGGCGGTGGGAAACGAGGGGATGAGAGAATTGTTTCTTGACTCATCTAAACTTCTTCCACACGGATGCAACCTTAAAGGTGCTGTAACCTCCTCCAGCTGCCATGGACCAGCCTTCAAGCATTCAGCTCATTGGCCTTCTAGTGACTACATATTCAAATCATAGAAGAAGCCAACTGATCAAATCGTACACAAGAAGTTATGAATTTTTGCTGAAAGTAAGTATCAAAACATACACACAGGATCATAAGAACAAGTTAGAATAATAGAAAATGTGTTTGTAGTGACTTTCCAAGGCTAGGAAAACCGGTGTACTTATTTGCATTAAAATATTTTTATTAAAGTATTTTGAAATAATATTTTATTTTATATTAAAAACATAGAAGCATCAAAATTTTATATAATTTGGGGAGAATGTGTGCTTAAATAGCAAACTTCTAAGTTGGCATACCTCTGTTTAGAATTTTGACAGGAGAGCCACATTAATTATCCAATCAGAAGTCAGGCATTTTTTATTCAGTAATTCAAGACCTCCAAACAACTGATGTTGACTTAGTAATGTCACAAGTGTATTACAGGATATGTGCCTGAGCATTGTTCTAGTCCAAAGGAAACAGCGCAGGTTTCCTGCAGCTATGAGCAGTCCCAGATCTATTATAAGAGTTGTATGAATTGCAGAAGCAGGAATCAAAGATATTTGATTTGATTTGATTTTAAATGAAGAGTATCATGCAGTGAAATATGCACACAGTATTAATATTCCCTCTGGAAATGGACGGGAGCTTCTGATGGATGTGTTCTAGTTCATGCTGTTTATTTTAGATTTGTCTGTATTTGAGAGCAAGCACATTTATTAGAAGGCATTTTACTCATATAAATTCACTCTGTCCCTAAAGAATAATGGTAGTTGGCTCTCACGATCTTAAAACATTTATATACATAGACTGACAAATCACCTCAGCATACTCACTGAAGAGTTGAACAACCCAGCATACATTTTGTTTCTAACAACACAAGTTTCTGCTTGTTTTTAAGAGTCTTTTTCCTCTGCATTTCTAACTTCACCTTTTTATCACTATTCCTGCTTTTTTGCCCATGGACTCCCCACTACCCACCCACACCCCTCACGTTCCTGAGGCTAAAGCTGTGCTCTATTTAAAGAAATTTTGCTTCCAGGTGGAATCACAGAGCATGTAATTTTCAGAAATTCCATTTTTCCTTATTATATTCCCTGGAGAACCATCCAGTTACTACCATTTTGCTTCTCTTTGGTTGAATAGAATCCCATATAGCTGATGTATCACTGTATTGTTATTCCTCATTATCAGGTCACCTGGTTGCTTTCTAGTATGGGGCTATTGGGCACACAGATTTTATGGCTATTTATACAGAGAGCTGTGAGACTCACACTATTATTTAGGGAGAATAGAATTCCATGTTGCAGCAGCTCTGTCAGCTCAGTGTTTGGCTTGACAAGAAGTTGCTCAACTGTTTTCCAGAATGAAGGCACTTTTTTCTCCCATAAGCCCTGACAGCAATTAAAAGTAATCCACTTTCTTCCCACTCTCCACAGCATCTGATGGTGTTGCTCTTTGAGTTTTAGCCAGTCTGATTGTTATATCATCATAACCCGTTGTTTAAAGCTGCAGCTCCCCGATGAAGAATGATGCTAAACTTTTGTCTATACTTCATTTCTAGCATCCTCTTCAGATAAATGTCATTTATATTTTTTTGATCTCCTCCTACACTTAGAAATTTTTGGACTTCGATGGCTCTTTATATGTTCTCAGTACTAGTTCTTCATCAGTCACGCTCGTTGTATAATCCAAACTTACATTTGCCTTTTCATCCTCTTCACGTGTTCCATTGTGCTCTAAAGCTTTCCATTTTCAGGAGATTTGATTCACTTATTTGCCATTCTATAGGTTGTGTTTTCGGTCTCAAATGTAATAATTCTTTCCCTATCCCTAAATCCTGAATATTTTATCTTAATTTATTTTTCTTAAAATTTAATTTAGGTTCTACATTTAAACCCATGTGTAGTAATAAGGGCGGCGGGGCTGCGTTCCCAGCACCCCAGCTGCCTGCTCGGCTAGCTTATGCCCGAAATAACAACACACAAACTGTATTCATTTAATCACTGCTTGGCCCATTCTCTTCTAGGCTAATTCTCAGATATTAATTTAGCCCATTTCTAATCATCTGTGTGTAGCACCCCAAGGTGCGCTTACCGGGAAGATTCTAGCCTATGTCCATCCTGGGTAGGAGCTTCATCCCTGGAGCGGGGCATGGCGTCTCTCTCAGGCGTCTGCTCCCGAGAGGAGAGCTGTCGAGACTGACCTCACTTCCTCTTCCTCCCAGCATTCTGTTCTGTTTACACCTCCCACCTATCTTCTAACCAATAAAATGGGCCAAGGAAGTTCCTTTATTAGCCAATGACCTTCCTCCATCATTTCCCCTTTTTCTGTTTAAACAAAAAAAAGCTTTAACTTTAACATAGCAAAATTACATATAACAAAACAGTTATCAAGTAAAAGTTACAATAATCTTTATCATAACTAAGGAAAACTATAACTAACTATTCTTAACTCCATCAAAGACTCCAGAAAGATACAATACTACCTAAGCAAACAAGAAAAAAGCAACTTTCAAACTCTAGAAATGACAGAGACATCTTGCTGCCTGGACAGTCACCCAAGGTTCCTCTGTACCATTGGGGCATCCATCTTCAGCCTTCAGGCCCATGGTATCCAGCAGACATTTCCATAAAGCAGGAAAATTCAAAGTCAGTTCAGTCACTATCTGTTGTGTCCTGCAGAATGTCTCGCAGACTCTTTCATGAATCAGGAACCCCAAAAGATCATCTCACCTTAGGCAAGTTCAGTAGTCCTCTCTATGTGGGTTCTCTGTGTCCAGTTTATGCAATAGTCCAGGCAAGAGCAGTTTCTTGCCCAAATGGCTATCAAATTCCATAAGGTGCCTCTTCGATGCCCATCTTCCTCTTGAAGTACATTGGTGCTGCCAGGAGCAGAGTGTCTCATTGTCATGAAAAGTCCTCAGTTATTAAAACATTAAATGTCCTATTCTGTAATCTTTGAAAGACATGAAGAATGTCTATCTAAAATATATCTCTATATATCTAGAAAATCTAACTAACATGACTACAAGCTTTACTATTATCGATGATTATCCATTAACAACCTATATTTCTTAATTATACAGTACATATTTAAATGAACTACACAATCACAATACCTTAATCAAAATCAGAAACACTTATACATGTAACAAAATTGACCTTAAATCTCTATCAATAAAGCAAAATCTATACAAATGTAAATTATTCATATCTATATCATATCCCCCTTTAAATGTAAAAGAACGTTTATAAACCATATTTGGGAACATGGGCGCAGTTTTTTCTCTCCAAACTGCTTACTGCTGAATGGGGGCGTCGTTAATTAGGTCTTTCATGGTATAACATGTGTGCTAGTTTCATCTCAGTTGGCAGTTGAGCGAAGCAATTTTCTGAAGATGTTCACTGCAACCCGTCAGGAGGACGTGGTCCATCATACCAAATCGGAATAGAAGAAATGAACAGTGTCTCATCCTCTGTGAAAACAAAATAAGAAACTCCTTTCCAAAGCATCATATCCTTAGATCCAAATTCAAAATATCTATGTTGGATTAGTTGAGCAGCATTTATAAATAAATATCTTTTAGTAGCTTTTGCTCTTTCCTCAGCATTCAAACAATTCAAAGAGAGCATAATAGCATACAGTATCAAAATTCTCTGTTTATTTTCCATCTTTGTGCAGCTTTGTTTTAACCTCTATTTTGTTTATTTTTACTTTTAACTCTTTGCTTTTTGAGACAGGTTCTCTGTATCTTTGACCAGAAGTAACTCTGTAGACCAGGCTGTCTTTGAACTCTCAGAGATCCGCCTGTCTCTGCCTCCCAGGCATTCGGGATTAAAGGTGTACACTACTACACCTTGAACTCACAGAGATCTGTATGTCTCTGCCTTCTAGGCACTGGGATTAAAGGTGTGTGCTACCACACACAACAACTCTCTTCCTTTTTATTTTTGTTACTTTAAGAACTTTAAATTTTAGTCTGCATATATTTTTAACACACTTCAAACCATTTAGAAATTTTCTCTGTCTTTGAATCACTCTTTACTGTATATCTCTCTTTTTCTGACCACATGAGTCTTTAATTTACCAAGCAATATCAGTAGGACTAAAGGCGTGGCTTTGCCAGCTAGATCCAGTCCATTCCTTAGCTTTCCAGCCTCATGGCGGATATACAGGCTGTAGCCATGTTTACTGCAACAACTGTATGGCATTTCAAGGTCCCTGCCAGCAAGTGAGCTACAACAGACAACACTCAAGTCCTCTCTCGGTAGCTGGCCCTCCTGCCTCATACAGTCAGAGTTTGCCCTGGCAGGATGGCCCAGAAAGCCGGCATTTTTAAACGGCGCAGATTTTTTCCTGCTATGGCTGAAAACCGAAAAGCATGCATTCAGCTTTTCGTCAACACCGTTCAAGTGTTTCGTGGCAGGACCTCTTAATGAGCTGCAGGCTTTGCAGCTAAAGCTGAGTCAGGAAGCTTCTCTTAGAAGAAAGCGCATGCTTGCCTTTAACAAGAAGAGCAGACCCGAGAACACAGCGAGTCTAGTTGCCATCAAACAAATCGTAGCACTTTAGTCCAAATGCTCTATTCAAAAGCTCTGTCTCCCGCAGGAGCCAGACAGAGATCGCAATGGAGGCACAGCCCCAGGAAGTTGTGCTTTAAAATGACACAGCGTTTTTTTCTGCTACTGTTGCCGAATCAGGAAATCTCTCTACAGCACGCCACCAACAAACAGCAAAAATCTGTGTTAAACTCTCTCTCCCTTATTTTTAAGCCTTCTCAGGTTTTTTTAAGTGGGTTTAGGCTGTCCACACGTCTGGGCGCCAATTGTAGTAATAAGAGTGGCGGGGCTGCGTCCCCAGCACCCCAGCCGCCCGCATGGCTAGCTTAGCTTATGCCCCGAAATAACAACACACAAACTGTATTCATTTAATCACTGCTTGGCCCATTCTCTTCTAGGCTAATTCTCACATATTAATTTAGCCCATTTCTAATCATCTGTGTGTAGCACCCCAAGGTGCGCTTACCGGGAAGATTCTAGCCTATGTCCATCCTGGGTAGGAGCTTCATCCCTGGAGCGGGGCATGGCTTCTCTCTCAGGCGTCTGCTCCCGAGAGGAGAGCTGTCGAGACTGACCTCACTTCCTCTTCCTCCCAGCAGTTCTGTTCTGTTTACACCTCCCACCTATCTTCTAACCAATAAAATGGGCCAAGGCAGTTCCTTAATTAGCCAATGACCTTCCTCCATCACCCATGAACTACTTTGAATTTATTTTTGTCTCTGGTGTGAGGTTTGGGTTCAGATTTTTCTTTTCCCCAATAGAGTTATTGTTCCCAAAGTATTTACTGAAGAGGGTTTATTATTCCTATTGCTGAATTGATATTATATTTTTTCAAAAAGATCAGCTGAACATATTTATATGGTTCTATTCTTGAATTAATACATATCCTGTTGCTAGTTGTAAAAACCATGGACTGGGTAAATTATGAAGAAAACGTTTTATTTGGCTCATGGTTCTGGTAGTACAAAGTTGAAGAATCCATTCATGGGATGAAATCCTGTTGGCAGAGTCGTGAGGTGATACGTGGCAGAAGAGAGCCAGAGAGAAACACAGGTGTGTTGTCTGTGCTGTGTGTGTGCACACATGTGTGCTTGCGTGTGTATTCTGATCATTTTCTTCTTATAATGCCACTAGGAGTCACTCATGGGGGCTCTACAGTAAGAATCTTATGTAATCCTATTTGTCTACCAAAGGCTCCACCTCTAAAAATCATAGGATTAAACTTCCCCCTCTTAAACCTCACAATAGAGATTGCATTTCAGTTCTCATGTTTCAGGGGCACAGCCACTCTGTTATGTTCCATAGATCTTTGTCATCTTTCAGCCAGCATCGTTCAGTCTTCATTACTGTTCCCATAGAACAAGTCTTAATAGTACACATTAATCTGCTAGTGCTTCCTCGACAAATTAGCCCAGATTCAGCATCTTGAAACTGCAGAAATTACCTTTAGAGTCAAAAATTTAGAACCAAGATTTAGACAGGGTCATGATCTCTCTGGAGGCTTCCATGGGAACATTCTTCCACTCTTCTCTTCAACTTCTGGTGGCTGTTGGGGATTCTCAGCTTCGTTGGTCTGCGTGTCATCACTTTCCTGTGCCTGTCCTCATGTCTTACTCATCTTTGGTCATTTTCTTTGCTGTGACATTTTCTTCATCAATTTTTTATATAACCATTCTTGTTTTATTACTTTGGTCTTTTTATGGTTTTTTTATGGTGTAACCGTTCCCATCCTTTCACTTCCAGTGAAACTATTTCATTGAGTTCAAAACAAGTAAACAGTCTATATTGAGTCATTCAAAAAAAAATCTACTTAGCCAATCATGATTTTTTGATTAGTATGATTAGAGTATTTATAAATAAGGAGATTTTTGTTATTGTTAATGTTTAAGTCTGCAATGTTTTGTTATATTTCCTCTTTCTCTTGTTTCTCATTTTCTTCTTTGCATCTTGTGGGTCAATTAAATAATTTTTTAGTATATTACTTGGTTTATTCATAGTGGCTCTGACATCAACTTTGCATCATTTTCAGTGATTTATTTAGGTTTTTATGATACAGAAGCATCTAAAGCATTGATACACAAAGCAGAATGCTCTTTGCTCCAAGATTTCTTTGTTCTAATCCATAAAACCCATGACTGTATTACCTTGCATTGCAAATTTGACTTTCAATATATCATTATTTATGGCTCTAGAAGAGGGCACCACTAATGTCCTTTTCTATGTAGATCCTTTTATGTCTTTTTCTTGTCTTCTATGCAGCCACAGTGAAGGAGTTTCCTGTAGCCTGGCTTTTGTTGTTATGTAGGTGAATAAGAGAAAGAACTAAAAAGGAAGACCATGATTGCTCCTAAGTATGGTGAAAGACACAGCTTATTGTAGATAAAAGGGAGAACACAGCCAGAGTCAGGGACATCTAGGAAAGTCCAGAGTGGACATGACCCTGAGTTGGACCATGAAAGGAGAGAGGGGAGAGCCAGAGGATCAGGAAATTGAGAGGCCAGGATGGTAAAGGGTAGAATAAGGTTGGCTAATCACAATGGCTAGATTTTATAGGGAAGGGCAGTTTAGCTCCTAGGCAGGAGAGTTTAGGGTAGGGGGTGGGGTATGCCAGCCATACCCTGTAGCAGATAGAGACTGAAGACCGCTGGGGGAGCCTGGTGGCCAGATTCACTTTGATGTGTTATATAGGCACCTCTGTTTAGCCATTTGTCCCGGGTTTGAGACCTAACAGTAGGAAGTCTGAAAACATGAATCTCAGTGAGGTTCTGGTGAGTAGGGGTAGGGGGGCTGTTATGTTCTTCCTTGAGTCTCGTGGTTTCAAGCATGTTTACCTTCGTCCATCTTTAAGCATTCTTTTGTTGTCTATTGTATTATTTCTAAAGTTTGCAGTGCTTAACAGAGCATTTGTCTAGATGAAAGTTACTCTTTGGCTTTTAACAAGGTTCCTTCTTCATTTCCCTTGCCCTGGAAGACACACTAGTATTCTGTTGTACCTTAATATACTTTGGGAATTGGTTCCAGGAATTCTTTCATGGATGCCACCGTTTACTGATGCTCACGTGCCTTATAAAGTGGTGTGGCGTTTACATGTAAGTGACATTTATTTTCTCATGTGCTTAATTCTAAATAATACATTACTTACACGTAATACAGTATAAATCCTATGTAAATGACAGTTGTTGGTTAGTTTTTGTCATCTTGACACAGACTGGCGACACCTGGGTAAGGGACCTCAACTGAGGAGCTGCATTGAGCAGATTAGTCTATAAACATGTTTGGAGGGGGCATTTTAATGATTGTTGGTTGCTATAGGAGGACCCAGCCCACTGTGAGTGATGTTACCTCTGAGTAAGTGATCCTGAGTTGTATAAGAAAGCAAGTCAGGGGGGCTGAGGCAGCAAGCAGCTTTCATCCCTGGTGCTTTCCTCTGTTCCTGCTTGAATTCCTGCCCTGACATGCTTCAATGATTGACTGCCTTGGATATTTAAGCCAAATAAACCCTTCCTCTTCAAGTTTGTTTTGGTGAGTGTTTTATCACAGAATAAACTTCAAACTAGTACAGAAGTTAAATAAATACTTATGCATATATATACATATACCATAAACACATATATTATATACATAATACATATACACATATTTTATATATACATAATTGTTGTATACATAAATAATATATAATATTTATAATGTGGCAAGATAAAAACGTATGTTCATGTTAAGTGCTGACACATTTTCCCTTCAATACTTTTGATCCAAATTGGTTGAATCTGAGATATAGAACCCAAGGATAGATGAGGGTCAATTCTATTTGATGAACTAGAAAATGAGATCTCAAAAGAATTGAACTAAAGGCACACAGAGTGAAATGGAGGGACAGACTATGTTAGAGTCAGATTTTTCTGTCGGAGCAATGAAGAGCCATGCACACCCTGTAAGCAGAGGGCACCCTATCCTTTTCTGATTTTCTAGCACTCCCTTTGGTTTCTGTCTGGAGAGGACACGCTAAAGCTGAAAAGAAAGGAGTAGACTGATAAGTCCCAGTTCCTTGAACATACTCAAAGGCAAGAGAGAGGCAAAGTGGGAGGGAGACGTCAGGGATATTTCCTACATATTTGGTGAGGGATTGGCTACGCAATGTGAGCGACAGGGACTGATCACAAATGCTTCTCACAGCTTAGTGTTCCCAGTGGTGAGGAGGGGGGACAGGCGACTGGTAGATGGTTCAGTGGCTGAATGCTTGCTGCTCAATCATGACTATCTGAGATCAAATCTCCAGCACCCACGCTAAAGCTCAGCAGAGTGCCAAGTATCTATTACCCCAGCAGCAGGGTCAGACAGATCCCCAAAGCTCACATGCCAGCTGGTCTCATCAAATCACGGAGTTCAAATCATTGAGTTTCAGGTTCGATGAGAGACCTTGACTCTAAAAACAAGACAGAGAGTGGCAGGGAAGACACCCAACATTGACTTCTGACCCCCACAGGTACAGAGCACACAAACCCCACCTGAATATGTACATATACACGTGTATACACCCCATTTATGGGAGAAATAGGTGTGAGGAAGGCATATCAGGTGTTGATTTTGAGATGGATTTTACGAATCTATGCAGATGGATCAACTCTGTGCTTATGTCAAACCTCACACACAGAAGACAACAAACAAAAACACCAAAGTAGCAGGCATCAAAGCACTTGTAGGATTGAGGGAACCAATCAGAAAATCTGCAGTCAGTTCCACTCAAAAGTTTCTGATTTTGGAAGGTTTTTTTTTTTTTTTTTTTTTTTTTTTTTTTTTTTTTTTTGGTTTCAGGCTTCCATGTGAAAAATGTTCAACTGGCAAAATCTATGAAAATATTTGAAAATACAAATATCTCAGAAATCTGAAACACTTCCAGTCCAAAGCATTACAGATAAGACACATCCAAGAGGGAATATGGAGACTTGGAGTTCGTGGGAACACTAAGCAAATATGGGAACTCGGGGAGTGCGGGCGAGCACTAAGGAGAAAAACGCAGAGAACCGGGTGCTCAGTTCTCAGCTTGGAGACGAGTTTAGCTGTTTGAGAGGAAAAGGAACTGAGTCAAGAAAAATAAGCAGCAGGGACCAGAGGAGATAGGAAGAAAGCCAAGGAAAGGATTTGATAAACAAAGCACAAAGCCACAAAATGTTCCTCCGCATGACGCAGTGAAGTGAGCTTTCCTGCCAATTCATGTAAAATAGCCTACTTGTGAAGAAATTCCTGTATCTACATAAAACACATAAAAGCTTGAAAGATTATGTAAGAAAATATTAGCAGATTATATTTAATGATGGGATGATGGGGGCCTTTTTCTCTCATTATCACACTTTTTTATGAAAAAAAACATATTAGAAAAACTGAATAGATTTGTGTTTATTTTGAACCATTTTTCCAATTATATTTATTATCTTAGCATGGAAAATTTTTGGTCTTATTATTTAGGAAAGGAGTAATGAGTCTGACTATTATGACACCCCGTGACTCTATCACGCATCTTAGCTGGCCCAGTGAGTTACATAGATAGAAAGCTGTTTGCTTCTCTGTCTTCAGGGACTCTTCATGCAGTTTGGTGCGTAGCTAATTGTAAGTAAGAATGGAAGATGGCATCAGAAGTGTAAGAAGCAAGAAAAGTAAAGTCATATTATTTTGTATTTGAATTATATCTGTTATATATGCTGTAACGCAAAATGAGACTTTGAGACACACACATGAATGTATATACTTATAGTATAAGATACATACAAGAGATGGCATACAACTAAAGTTATTATAAGACCTTAAATTGGAAAATCTGAGGATCAAAATGAGAGAAAAATAGATGAGTGGCATCATGAGGTTTTTGGCACATGTCAATCAATCTATAATGGTAGTTTAGAGCTTAGAGAGGCTGTGGAGTTAGACAGCCAGAATCTGAAACTTGCTCATCACTTACCAAATAGATCATCTTATATAAACTAGTCAACCCCATGTTGTAGTTTCCTGGCACATCTAGTGAATATCTTAAGAGTCTCTACCATGGGAAGCATTATCATTTATAATTACTATTAAGTGCATAGGTACAATATTTCAAACAAAATGAAAATAAAGAAGCAGTCACAAAATGAATAGCGGTTTGCATACTTTGTATATGAAAAGCTCTTTTTAGCTCAGAGACTAGGTTTTAAATTCTTTAAGAAAAAGGAACCAGGCTTTGCTTTTTGTTCCAAAAAATGATGCACGTGCTTGAAAATGTAATTTGGGATTATCACTCCAAAGAATAATTCTCTTGACAGAAACATGGGATCTCTGGGCACATCTCTGTTTCAAGGACTTCTAGGTTAACCATGCTCTCCTTTCCTCTTAGGGCATAAGGATTGGTACCCTGGGGATGATGATCATGCCTTGGACACAACTGAACGTTTTCTTAAGCGGTAGTGTACTCTTCTGCTAATAACCATCTTGTTTTCTTACCTACACACTTGAATTTATTTTGAGCCACTTTTCTGAAGAGTAATTACTGTAATGACATCATTTATCGAAACACTGGGCAAGTTATTGGACTTAATGAGAAAGGAGAAGGCTGTGTTTCTTTTCAAAGTTTTAAGAAAACTGAGTTCCTAAATATTGCTGTCAAATTGTAGTCAATGAAACAGAGACATATTGGGAACTCTGTCTATATTCATATTTCTTTAACAATGAATGGGTTTAAATTCTGCTTTCCCTTTAAGAAATGCAAACTAGACATCACATGCTTTGAAGAAATGGTGTGGTCTATGTGTGTGATTCATTGGGTTACTTATCTCTGATGGTGGAAAACTGGGAAATGAGGAGTTCTTTGACATATGAGAAGACTGGCGGATGTGCCTATGTGTGTGTGTGTGTGTGTGTGTGTGTGTGTGTGTGTGTGTGTGCAAAGAGAAATATGCATCTATTTTTAAACAATCTCTGCTTTAATCAATATCTATTCCTCCTGAAGGCCAAAGACTGAGAGTTATTCTGAAGTGCTTAGATGGACTGAAGCCTCAGCTAGGCTGCCTGTCTTCTGATTTTTGGGCGCCACGTTACTGACTTGAGAGCTATATGGTTTTGAGCCAGTCTTTTATTTCCTTGAAACGAAGCTTTCAGTTGTGAAAGTCATTGTTTTTAACTAATGAGCTTTTCTAAAGTAAAATAATTCACACTTCTAAATGGGTAAATTCTTCCAGCATTTTTGGAGGCAAATGACAACTGAATCACTATAGCTTTCTAGATCTTTCTTTCTATTTGTTACCTCCCCTCTGGCCTGGCCTCTCATTTCTGGCTACGTCTCTCCATGCTGTATCACCATCTCTTAGACAGACTCTCAACTGAGCCACCAGGGCCTCACTTTTGTCTTCTGTATTCTCACCTACTCTTAAATCAAACTCCTCTCATTTCTACATCCTCCTGAATTTCAGAGATGTCTGTCATTTTCCGACCTGGATACATCTCCCCACCCCCCCCTTCTTTCCATCCTCATTAACTACAATGCAATAAAACCCATTTGAGTTTTATTAGCACAAGTACTTAATAAAGTTTTTATTTATAGTTACTAAAATAGCACCCAGTTAGTAGCCAGGTCAGGACTGCTAATCCCTCTCATTGTGCATTCCTCCTTTCTTTTTATGGTGTGTCCAATGTCAGTGTTTCTTTTCAAGAAACACACACACACACACGCACACACCTTGCCATTACATTTGATTTAGGATCTAGCTCCTTAGTTTCACATGTAAGCCTATCTCAGTCCTGTTGAGAACAGATTTTTGTACCTCGAGTTCCTATAACGTCCCACCCTGACTTCTTTACCTATGATTCTCAGACAACCTGACCTCATGAGTCTGTGTTGTTCTTGTGTTTAGTAGTACATGAAAATTGTGTTACGTCCCACGTGATGAATCCATACATTCCACCTGGGGATTATCTCCACTCCCAAGTGCACATCTTTGAATGCATCTGAGGGAGCGTGTGGATCTTTAGGGGCTAGCTCTACATCTTCCATTATGTATGTATGTATCCCTGTTTCTATGCAAGTTTGTGGGCAAAATGTATAATTCTACCCGTTCTCTTAGGTTGATTTAGAGTCTTTTTCCTAATTACTCCATGAAGGGCCTCAAGTGACAATAACAGCTGGTTATGTAATGAAAACCTTTGGGCCAGGAGTGAGGAGCTAGTGAGAATGACTGGAAGGACAGAGGGAATAACTTACTCACTGATTTAACAAGATAGAAAGCACTGGGTTGCTTGCTTATGAATTCATTTTGGCTCGAGCAGAGACTTCACTTTAACTGCAGGCAGGTGTGATAAGAGCCGACAGCTCCTACATCCTCAGTGTTCCATGTAACAGAAGATTGTCCTTGAAGTCGCAGGTGCCCTCATTCTCCTCTTTTCCATAGAATTTTTCTAAAATAGATGCCCAGTATATACTCTCTAGTAGCTAAGAGAATATTTTAGTTTTGTGTCTATCAGTTATAGAATTTCTGTGAAGTAATGAGAACCCCCTAGCATATGTTAAAAAGAAATCATAATAACTAAACCATGACTGCATATGTCATTGTTCTAAATTGCTGGGTGTCTCAGCACCGAAAAGCAGCGATATATGGACAGGGTACTTTTGCCTCATTCAGACTCATTCATATGGTTTTTGATTCATGCTCCACAAAAAAAAAAAAAAAAAAAAAAAAAAAAACCTGACTGTCCCTAATTTTCAGCATTGCCTTGATAAGGCTGATATGGTGCATTCACTTTTCAAATGGTTCTTTTGCAAAAGAAAATAAAGAGCAAACATTTGCTTTAAAAAGATTTTTTTTTGTTCCTATTCATTGTCTAGGATGTTTGCTTAATGGCTTAACACATGTGCTAAGAAAGAGAATGCACAAACTAATAGGCTACATTAATAAGAGCAATTTTAATATTCAAGCTCCTTTAATCACGAGATACAAGTCATGATTACAATGAAGAGCATCTTCTCTTAGTTCATTTGGTGCATGCTTCATTCAAGCAACTAAGCGAAAACAGACAAACAAGCAATTACAGAAAAATTAAACCACTAGGCGCATTTATTCTAATCATGGCATTTTATGTTGACATACGTGCTGAAATGCTTTTTTTTTTTGGTTTTTCGAGACAGGGTTTCTTTGTGGTTTTGGAGCCTGTCCTGGAACTAGCTCTTGTAGACCAGGCTGGTCTCGAACTCACAGAGATCCGCCTGCCTCTGCCTCCCGAGTGCTGGGATTAAAGGCGTGCGCCACCACCGCCCGGCATACGTGCTGAAATGTACACATCATGATGGCTTAGTAAATCTATAGTGCCTCTACTCATTTTTAGCTCTTTATATGTTTATTCCTCCCTTTCGTCTCTCAAGTTGAAGGGAGGTGATGGCAGGGTCACTTACGTCATCTATGTGATCCCGTTCCTAACGAAGCTCCACCTCACAGTAGGCCATTCACAGTTCTAATGCTATAGACTTGGTCTCTATGCTTGCTCCAGAGCAGCCCTATGGGGGGGGGGGTGGTAGGTCCATTAGCAGATGTGGCCCAGTGGAGGTCCTGAGGTCCCTGGAACAAGCTGCTGCAGGGGATTGTAAACCTTACTCTTCTCCTACTGTTTTCTGGCCATGAGGGGAACAGGTTTTTATTGCCATTTTTGTTGTTTAGTTTTCTGCCTACTCCAGTAAAGACACACTGCTTTGCCACAGGCTCCAAAGTGATGGATGAACCTGATTCTATGTGGAAACCTGTAGAAACAAGAGTCAAACCAATGTTCCCACTTTTGAAGTTAAAAATCTCAGAAATGATACTTTGCAGTGGAAAGTTGACTGATACACAAACAATGTAAATAATAGCTATTAAATGCTTTACTGTATTCTAAGTACTATTTTATTTGCACAAACAACGGTATGGGTTATCTCTTGCTATGTAACAAATAATCCCACAAATTAGTGGCTCAGGATGGAGCAGTTATCTCGTAAGTCTCAGAGTTGTTGGCAATCTTGGTACAGTGTGTTACAAGCTTGTGGTTTGGGGGGTCTCTCGTGAGGTCTTAATGAAGATACTAGTTGGGGCTACAGTCATTTGAAGGTTTCCAAGGTGATTCTCTCACTTCATGACCAACAAGTTAGTGTTGGTAGGAGGCTCGAGTTCTTTGTGAATCCCTCACTAGGGCTCTTGGAAGTTGACTTCTTTCTGAGTTAGTGAATCAACACATAAACAGAAGATATGATATCTATGGTCTAACCCTGGAAAGAACATTCTGCCATATCTTTTTGATTTCAATATCTTTTTGATTCTACATATCAGCCTATGCCATGTAAACAGGGTTCCTGGTATAATGATGTAAACATAAAGATATCATGTACATTGATGGGCACTTTAGAGGCTAGCTGCCATATTTGGGTATATGAAATATGTCTTTATCATACTCATTTTACAGTAGGAGAAATGAATCATGTGGCTTGTGGTTAAATTAGATAGCATGTCTCTCCACACACAGAGAAACACAAGATATGTATAATCTTGTTGTATGCAACAAACACACAGTGAATATCAGTTGTTATTATTTTTCTATTTGACAAAATAATTGCCTTTAGCAATTAAAATTTTATTGCTACAAAAAGAAAATTAGGGATGACTTTCAGAAAAATACATTTTGAAGTTACTGAATAGGAAAACTGATATATGATCCTTTGTTTCCTGCCTTCCTATTGCTGCGGTGACAAACTCCAAGGTTAGTGGCTTAATATAAAATAAATGTATTGTCGCACAGTTTTCTAGGTTCAGTTTGATAGGGATCCTACTGGATAAAAAGCTCTTGAAGACTGTTCATAATCTTTTCTTTCCTTTTCCTTTTTTATATTTCTGAGATTTCTTGAATCGCTTTTTATTCATAGCCACTTTCCTCTATCTTTAAAGTCATTACTACAGGTCTTGCTCCCTTGCCTTCTCTGACTCTGTTTCTGTAGCCATATCGCCTTTCCAATTTTTCCTTCAGTGGTGGAATTGCCTCTGTCCCTTGCGCTTCCATCTTATAAAGACCTTTGTGGTTGCCTGAGATCCACCTGGAAAACTCAGCTTCATCACACCTCAAAGTGAATTAAAATAGCAAAGTTCTGGGCTTTAGAGATGGACATGTTTGGTGAGCTCCCATTCGGTTGACAATGATATAAGTCATTTACCACACAGCTTTGTCTGAATGCTGATCTCTTATCAGGCAATAAACAGCAAATTAAGTGTCCTTGCCTCAGCCTCCTGAGGGTGATTTTGAGGTTTAGCCTCTTCATTTCCTGGGAATCATGAGGCAAAGAACTGGGAAGGCTAAATTGTAGTGGAAACCACCCTGGAGCAAGCATCAGAGCCTAAGTCTTTGTATTCTTTCTGCCGCGCTTGAGCTGTGGTGTCTTTAGCAGCTCATTTAACACTCTGCCCACTCCTACATAGACCAGGTTTGATGGAGCAGGTCTGCATTTCCAGCTACTTGAACACTAAGGATGATCACAAGTTCAAGGCTGGTATGGACAGCTTAGTGAGCTCCTCTCTCAAAATAAAGCGTTTTCTAAAGATACAGGCTAGGGAAGCAACTCAGTGTGAGAGTGTTTACCTGACATACATGACTCTATATGTTCAATCTCTACTGAAACAATACATGAGCAGATGTCTACATGGGGTGACCAAAAAAAAATAAAACCCTCGGTATCTGATAAAATATTTGGTAAAAATACAAAATAATTACTTCTTAGACTGTTGTGTTCTATAATTGGACATTTCTCTTTGAGAAATTGTTCCCTAATACCTGGTGGCTGCTTCCCAAATAATTGACTTGGATATTTAATATTACTTATAAATACTCGGCCGGTAGCCCAGGCTTATTACTAACTAGTGCTTATGTTTTAAGTTAACCCATATTCCTTATTTACTCTCTGCCATGTGGCAGTACCTTTATTAGCAGGGCACATCCATCTCCTGCTCCATCTGTGTCTCCCTGGTGACTCCTCACTTTTCCCTTCTCCTTCCCAACATTCTCAGTTTGGTTGCCCTACCTATATTTCCTGCCCGGCTACTGGCCAATGAGCATTTATTTTATTAAACAGATTGGAGTGACACATCTTTGCAGTGTATAAGAGGACACACATCAGTGTTCATCAGCTGAGTAATTGGATGAAGCGTGGTTTGTAGAAAAGTAAGCACATGTATGACCTACTAGATTGCAGCAGATCAGACGTCATGAGGAGATCAGCACAGAGCACCCCGGGAGCAGGGTGGACACAGTGGGGCCAGGACAATAAGAGTCCTCCGAACAGCCCAGCCTCAGCACTCTGCTTTTCTGTCCTCACACCTTCTTTAACGTGAGTATCTGAGACCTCCCAGGTACCTCCCCCCATAAGCTAACAACTGGGAACCTAAGACTGGACAAATTCTAATATTCTGAGGGTCCCTGTGAATATGGAGGACCATGTAGGGACACGTTTCACATCTGTTTGCCATCATTTCCTAATTCTGTGAAGTCTGATGGAAACAGCAGAGCTTTTTTTTTTTCTTTTTGTTTCAGTCAAGCATCCATCATGTCTACCTCTGTGATCTCCCATGTTCTAATAAGAACAAAGGTCTCCATCATGAGGTCGGGTTAAAGTAGCATATTAATCAAGTCAGAATGTTATTAAGTGGCTTTTATGTGTCCACTGGGGAGGGAGTTAAGTGTTGGGTCCCCAGAGTTGTTGCTTTGTCTTTTTCCTTTTTAAATGCACTTATCTAGTGTCTTGAAAATAGACCTTTGGGGACAAAGGAAGTATGTTAGATGACTATGTGGTCACAGTGACACGAAGGGGCAGGGTCCTCGACTACGACTGCATAGTATTTGTGTCATTTCTTTCTCTGTAAAAATGTCTGTGGGCTGCTTTGTGTGGGTTTGAGCAGGGCCCTGGCAACCCAGGGGTTTTAGTTTCTTGATCCTCTCAGAGCCCACAGACACATGTAAAAGCTAGCTAGCTCCACTCCCCTCCACTTCTCTTCTCCAGGCAATTGTTTAGACAGCAGAAGGCCAGCACCTGCTGCAGGAGATAATGAGTTGATAAACAGGGAGAGAATTGTTACAGAGATGATGAGCCTGGGGCTGGGAAAACACCCAGGAGTGCTTTAACAGGTTGAACCTTCAGCTGCCTCTTAGATTGGGGTACTTTAAAAGCTTTTCACCCCTTTTTAGCAAGGGTTTAATTTGCTTAGAGTCATCATCAATTCATCTCAACCAGCAGTCTGTTTATTTGTTCTCTCTCTCTCTCTCTCTCTCTCTCTCTCTCTCTCTCTCTCTCTCTTTCTCTCCTCTCTCTCTCTCTCTTTCTTGTCCCCTCTTCCCCCCACTTACCAACTGTCCTATTTTTCTGCTCAAGCATTCATCCTGCTTCACAGCCTTGCTTGACGGGGAGTTTCAGGTCCCTCTTCAGCCTCCTGCCTGACTTTACTGCCCGCCAGGGCAAGCACACAGTGGTGACATCAATCACCCAACAGGAGGTGGCTACACATGACTGGAACCTCTATCCAATCGGTGTTCCTTGACAAAGGCCCAGGAGCACTGCTGTTTGTAGGGACTAAGCTGGATGTTTTTCTTGTCTTCCTGGAAATACAGATTCCTGGAAATACAAATCCTCAGAGCAGTCTCATTGGAGAAGGGCGTTACTGTCTGTCCCTAGGGGTCACCAGAGAGACACATAACTCTAAAGCCTAGGTCTTCCATATAACAGTCAGCGAGGAGGCCTGTTCCTTACACCCTTGAGCAGCCATAGAAACACATAAAGGGGTTTGGTTGCTTTAAAGAACTTCCGACATAGCCTCCTTTCAGATTTTCAGTGAGAAAATTGTCTTGATAAGAACAATCTTTTAAAAATATTTAGCTTTTATTTTTCATTATGGATATGTGTATGTCTCTGTGGAGGAAAATCCATGAGTGTGCCATCTGTGGAGGCCAGATGAGGATGGTGGATCCTCTGCATCTGGAGATACAGGTGGTTGTGAGTTCTTGATGCAGATACTGAGAACTGTACTCAAGTCCTCTGTAAGGCTGGCCCGTGTTCTTAGCTGTCTCTCCAGCTCCAAGGAGGGTCTTGAAGCTTTAATTGCTTTTTCTATTTTGCTGCCTGATTTTGAGACACTTCAATGATTCTTACCATCTTTCACGTGAAATGGAAGGGGGCGTTGTATTTGAACCAAACTTCGACTCTCTAGAGATACTGGAATATAAACACAAGACCAGCATTTCGCCAGTCTCTCCCATATATCAGCATCAACACAGAGGTCGCTAAGAATAGTAAACCCGATTTCTTTGATTAAACTACTTAAAATCATTAATTGGTGAACAGTCTTTTTTTTTTTTTTTTTTTTGGCAAGATCCTAACGTATCAGCTAAACAATCCATTTCTAACTGTTACTGCATTCGAGAGATTCAGGTTCAACCTAAAGTTCCAGGGAACCAAAGTGCACTGTCTTAACTACAGGTGTGAACCTTTTATTTTGTCTTTTTTTTTTTTTTTCTGAAGCTGAGGACCGAACCCAGGGCCTTGCGCTTGCTAGGCAAGCGCTCTACCACTGAGCTAAATCCCCAACCCCAGGTGTGAACCTTTTAATGGAAGGAGTTATCAGTATTGTATCAGGCATTTAATATGTATCAGGCATTTAATAACATGTTAATTATATATTATATCTAATTATATATTAACATAATATATACATATATAACATAATATAATATGATATTATATGTACAAATATATCATATATGCATATATAATAACATATGTTTGATATTATTGAAGGGCAATCCCATTGGCTCTGTGGGAAAATAGCTCTATTAGAATGTGTTATGCAGCAGACATACTGCAATAAAGAAGAGCCATGGATTTTGAAAAGAAAACCAGATCTATTTACTTTACTAATTTGCTATCATGGCTTTTATCTTTGTGCTTTGCTACTTCTCATCCTTTTTCTCCCCTCCTCTGATTTCCTAGCCAATTTGAAGATTTCAAATGAAAGTATCAAAATGACCTGTGTGAATTTGGGAGTAACATGGGCCCATGTTCATTTACACAGGTGGATAGGATTAAAGCAAGCAGGGGAGAACGTGGAGCATCGACAAAGACAGACATAGAGGAGAAGCCACTAATCGGGCACTGAGATGTTTGAATCCCAGAACAACCTCTTTATGGTTCTTTCTGGTGAGTGAGTGAGTGCGTGTGCATGTCTCTGAGTGTAGGGTGTCTGAGCATGTGCCAAAGAGTGCAGAGAAGCCAGAGGAGGATGTCTCTTGTTTCTGAACCCACAGACCTGGGCTTATAGGCATTCTCGTACCTGAGTTTTTCTGTAGGTGTGAGGAATTTGAACTTCTGTCCCCATGGTTACACAGCAAGCCCTCTTTTGCACTGATCTATCTTTTTAATCCTTAAGACAACTTCTTGAATAAATAAGAAAAGTGACAGATAGGAACCCAGGTCTGATTTGAGAGAGAATGTTTATGTGATTAATTTTGGAAATGCAATATGTTACTAGAAGCACACCTGGAGATGGTCCTCAGCACTGAAAATGGATGATGGATAGATCCGAGCAAGTTGCTGTGTGCCCGAGTCACTGTTCTATTTCTGTGAGACGACACTATGACCAAGGCAACTATTAGGAGATGAAGCTCTTCGCTGAGGGCTTGCAGTGTCAGAGGCCTAGATCATTATCATCATAGCAGCATGCAGGAAGGTGCTAGAGCAATAACTGAGTGCTACATCCTGACCCACAGGGAGAGAGAGAGAGAGAGAGAGAGAGAGAGAGAGAGAGAGAGAGAGAAGGAGAGAGAGAGAGAGAGAGTCAGAGTCTGGGCTTTGTATGGACTTTTGAAATTTCAAAGCCCACCCCAGTAACACATTTTTTTCCTACAAGGCCTTACTCCTAATTCTTCTAATCCCCCGGTGACTGGGCATTCAAATATATGAACCTATGGGAACTACTTTTATTAAAATCACAATACTATGCATATAGTGCACTTATCAGTATTGTGCCTTTTTAC
Source organism: Microtus oregoni (assembly GCF_018167655.1). Lineage (NCBI taxonomy): Eukaryota > Metazoa > Chordata > Mammalia > Rodentia > Cricetidae > Microtus > Microtus oregoni. Next base: position 35,031,124 of record NW_024543060.1, on the reverse strand, counting down.
CTCCTCCATCTTTAGGCTCTGGTGGACATTTTTTGATACTTTGATAGTGTCAGTATAGACATGGCTGATAGTTGCCTAAATGAGAAAAATAAAAATAAACGATTTCTCTCCACCCCCTGAAGTATATGTGGTGTTTTGACAAGTACTGAGCGTGTGAAAATAGAGTACACTTTTTCCTTCTGCGCAACTCATGAGGACTGCCATGGGCATGTCCATGGAGCCCCTTTGATGACTTGATGGGGCTTGGTTTGTTCTCATCCTCTCTTTAGGGAGACAGTCTGTAAGGTTTCAGTGTTAAATTAAAATACTATTTCCCAAACTCTTGGAAATAGTGGACTGGATCATGGTAAAGTTATTTATTTGGTTTTGGTGAGTGCGTGTTCATATGTGTATGGATGTACATACATATGGCGGCTGGAAGCAAATCTTGAGTGTCATCTCCCAGGTACAGACATCTACCATTTTGAGACAGTCTTTCTCATTGGCCAGCCAGCACCCCTTAGGGATCCTCTTGTCTGTGCTGTCCTAGTGCTGGCCCTCACACCTGGAATTCTTCCTGTCTGTCCATGCGCCAGCCCATACCTTCCCTTTTCTCACTTTCTTACACTTTCCAGGGACTGAACTTGGGTCCTTATGCCCTTATTTATGTCTTTATGCTGTAAATTGAGCTATTGCCCCAGCACCCAAATGATCGATTTTAATTGTTACTCCTTCGTGATTCTGCTTATGTGTGTAGGGAGCTTGTCAGGAGCGGCATTGTGCAGCGGCTCCCACACTTGCTGGCCCTCTGGACCCTTTCCCTTCCTTCTTTTGTTTTTTCCCCACTCGGTGTCTTTGTGCAAACTTGAGGACTTCCACACACTCTGAAAATCCTGCGTTTGGCTGTCTTCAGGAAGAAACACAATTCTCTGAACAGTGAGAGATAATTGAGCCCAATTTTAGTTTTTGCTAAGTTCCTGCTAAGGAGACCTCCACTACTATTGTCCTTAAAGAAAGCCAATTTCATCAAACGCTAATTGTAGCAAATGATAGAAAATGAGTTTCCCAGTAGGAAGAGCAGCCAGACAGCCTCCCGGCAGCATCACACATACCCTGACCTCAAGGCCACCCTAAATCTCCAACTAAATGCCCGGGGAAATTTCCAGGGAAGCAGATGGTGCTGCCTAGAGACAGAGGCCCCCAGACTTGGCATCTGGGCTCTGGTGCTGTCCAGCTGAGGGTTTCTCAGGCAGGATACTGGGTGACAGGCTTCCCGCTGAACTCCATTAGCACCCTGGCGCAGCCACTTTTTTCCTCAATGTAGGGATTTGCATCCCAGTAATCGTATGAAAACTACTTGTCCCTCCTCCGTGAATGTGTGAGGCGAAACATCGTCTGTGAAAGAACACACTTAGAAAAGACAGAAAGGGATTAGTAAAGTCAGCCAAACCTGCATTCAGACCTTGCTCTGCAGTCCGTCACGGAGAAGGCTTCTAGGTTGCTCATGTATTCATTGCTCTTCTGTTGCCTCAATACAGCTAATAGGACAGGGTTATTTTGCCTTATTGTTTTGGCTCTTGATGGGCAAGATAGAAGAACACTCCAGTCCATACGCAGAAGGGCCAGGGACCACAGAGGGTGGCAGGCAAGGCTGGGGATAGTAATCCCCAAAGGATTTGACCTACATCACTTTTTAAAATCTTCATTTGAAAATGATTAATTTTGTTATTTGACAGTTTCTTACACACATCCAATACATTCTGCTGTTCTCTCCCTACATTCTGTTCTTATCTCCCTCCCATCTGTGCCGCCCTGCCCCTCCCCCACCGCTACCAGTCTCTTTCCGGATCCATGACTTTTGGTTTTGTTTTGTGACCTATTTAGTTTAACCAGGACCATCTGTGTGACAACTGAATTGGAATTATCTCTTTGAGCTTGATGGAGTCATTAGTGGGTACATGTCTAAAGGCAGTGATTTCCTCTGTCTGTGACTCTATCAGTAGCAAATAGCTCAGAAGTGAGGGGTAGGGTCTCCTGAGTCTCCAGCCGCCCCTCCCCACATTCAAGTCTGACTATTGACAGGGTCATTCCTGCACAGACCCGGTGCAGGCATCTGCAGCTGCTATGCGTTTGTGATGGCAAGGGCTGTGCCTTGCCTAGATGTCAAATTGCAGATTCACGACTCTGCTCTTTCTATTCTGGCTCTTACACTCTTTATGTCCCTTGTTATTCTATGGTCCTGGAGGGGATGCTGTAAGTGACTTGTTTAGGACTTAGCACTTACCATTACTCAGTACCTTGCGCACCCATGAGTCTCTGCATTCACCACTGTTCACTGGAAAGAGGGGCTTTGCTGATTAAGGCTGAGAATCTGCATAATTATTTACAGGGAAGTTTCATTCCAAGTGACGTTGGCTAAACAAAAATAAGTCATTTCTTCCTGCTGCTTATGACTCCTCATGTCATGGGGTTTTGACCAGGTTCCTAGTACTAGACAAGTATCCCTTCCTGTGGAGCCAGTCTGGTGACCTACTTCTTGCAGCTTGGTTCCATGTTCTAAAATTTCCACTACTTCTCCCAAATAGAGCCAGTAGCTAGGGATTAAGTATTCAAAAAAAAAATAACATAAAATTTGTAGAAAAAATGTAGCCCAGGCTGGTCGTGAATTGATATTTTTCCTATCTCAGCCTATCAAGTGCTGCAATTAGTGATATGAACTCCACACTTGGCCTTTGAAAATTCTTATATAAACTTCAGTGGCCATATAGTTTGTCACCTTGGTATATAATTAATATTAGGGATATAGGTTAATTTCTATTTTTTATTCAATGCATAATTCCGCATAAACTTTGAAGTATTTATGTTATTTTGCCTCTATTGAAATTCTCAGGAGAAATGGTCTTGCTGAGGTGATATAAGCACCTTCATGGCTTCTGTTGAATGTTGGGATCTGGTCTTCCACAGGTTGCCTCAGGCCACCCCACTATTTTTAGTTCTGAGCACCACATTTTCTGAGCTCACACCAGCTATTCTAGAATGGCTGCTGTTTTTAGCAGAAACTCATTTCATGATGTTTTAATTTTTGTTTTCAACATGAAACAATATTTCTTCATCAAAATTTTTGCTTTACTTATAGAATCTAAAATATATTATTCTCCTTTGATGGCTAGAATCCCACTGTTTTGTCTTTTTCATTTATACTTTCTATGTATCAAAGAAAAACAAATGAATTATATTTTATATATTTCTTTGTAGTTTGCTCTTAACCAGTTTAGGTTGGTTGTTTTTACTGTAGAGTTGTGTGTATAGATTTTTTCCTTTTATATTTCCTTTCAAATTTGCTGAATGCGTATATGCTGTGGGCATATGTGGATATCAGAAGATAACATAAGAGAAGTGGTTCCCTCCTTCCTCCAAGTGAGGAGGATCAAACATGGGTCATCAGTGTTGGCAGCAAGCCCCCCTTCCACCTATCAACCTATCCTGTCACCCCTTTTGACATTAATAGTATAATTCAGCCCGAAGTTGAGCAAGTATGATTTGGAATTAATGTGGGAGCTATTCCTTTATTTTGTGAAACATGTGTTTGATTTAGTAACTGTGTTTATCTGCGAGGGCAGAAATAGTAACACGGTTCTAGAGGCTGGATGTCTAGGAGCAAAGGACCAGCGTCTACATCACTCAGCCCTTTGTTGTTCTACCCAGCCCCAAGCATTTCTCCCAGTCTGCACTGCTTCTGTTTTTGTTTTCTATGCAACACTTGCTACCTCCTGAAAATTGGCTTGCTTCTTTGTTTACTTCTTTGCTATCTGTTTTCCCATCTGTACAATATGAGATCCATGAGTACCAGAGCTGGGTCTGGTGTATTTCTTTAGCTCTTACTGCAGCTCTTACTGCATCCTAGTCTCTCAAAATGTACCATTAAGTAATTAAAGCCATTACAAGGTTTCAAATTGTTCCAAACATAAAGTGGATAAGTGGTAACTTTGAGGCAAATAGATGTTGAGATGGCCTTTGACACAAAATGAAGAATTCTGAGATTTACGCAAGCCACAGACATGCCGCATGCAAGAAAGGAACCTGGCATTATTCAGAGAAATTGCCATTTTCTGAAATCCCTAAGCAATTATATGTTGTAGTAATTGGAGCGGTGGGGCTGCGTCCCCCGGCACCCCCTCCGCCTGCATGGCTAGCTTATGCCCCGAAATAATTACACGGAAACTGTATTCTTTTAAACACTGCTTGGCCCCTTAGTTTCAGCCTCTTAACCCATTTCTATTAATCTATGTAGCTCCACGAGGTGCGCTTACAAGGGAGATTCTAGCCTACGTCTGTCTGGAGTGGGAGAATCATGGCGACTCCTTGACTCAGCTTCTTTCTCCCAGCATTCTGTTCTGTTTACTCCACCCACCTATGTTTTAACCTATGAGGGCCAAGCAGTTTCTTTATTGCTTAACCAATGAAATCAACAGATTGATATATGACACTCCCACATCACTTCCCCTTTTTCTGTTTAAGCAAAAAAAAAGGAAGGCTTTAGCTTTAACGTAGCAAAATTGCATATAGCAAAGCAGTTATCAAGCAAGGATTACAGTTATATATTATATATATATAGATAGATATTTATATATATTTTATCTTTTATCATAACTAAGGAAAATTATAACTATCTATTCATTCTTCAACTCCATCAAAGACTCCAGAAGGATATAATACTATCTAAGTAAACAAGAAATAAGAAAACTCTAGAAATGACAGAGACATCTCGCTGCCTGAACAGTCACCCAAAGTTGGGGCATCCATCTTCAGCCTTCAGCCCCATAGTATCCAGCAGACATTTTCATCAAGCAGGAAATTCCAAAGACAGTTCAGTCACTTTCTGCTGTGTCCTGCAGAATGTCTCGCAGATTCTTTCATGAGTCAGGAACCCCAAAAGACCATCTCATCTTTAGGCAAGTTCAGAAGTCCTCTCTTTGCGGGTTCTCTTTGTCCAGTTTATGCAACAGCTCAGGCAAGAACAGTTTCTTGCCCAAATGGCTATCAAACTCCATAAGGAGCCTCTTCAATGCCCATCTTCCTCTTGAAGTAGATTGGTGCTGCCAGGAGCAGACGTGTCTCATTGTCATGAAAAGTCCTAAGTTATTAAAATATTTTAAATGCCATATTCTGCAGCTCTAAGAGATATGAAGAATGCCTATCTGAAATATATCTCTATATATCTAGAAAATCTAAGTAACATGACTACAAACTTGACTATTATTTATGATTATCCATCAACAACCTATATTTCCTAATTATACATTACATTTTTAAATGAACTACACAATCACAATACCTTAATCAAGATCAGAAATACATATACATATAACAAAATTGACCTTAAAATCCATACCAATGCAAATTATTCTTACCTATATCATTTCCCCCTTTAAATGTAAAAGAATATTTATAAACAATATTTTGGGAACATGGGCACAGTTTTTTCTCTCCAAACTGCTTCCTGCTGAATGGGGGCATCGTTAATTAGGTCTTTCATGGTATAACCTGTGTGCCAGGGTCATCTCAGTTGGCAGTTGAGCGAAGCAATTTTCTGGAGATGTTCACAACAACCCTTCAGGAGGGCGTGGTCCATCATACCATATTGGGATAAATGCAATCCACAAGGTCTGATCCTCTGTGAAAACAAAAGACGAATCTCTTTTCCAAAGTATCATATCCTTAGATCCAAATTCAAAATATCTATGTTGGATTAGTTGAGCAGCATTTATAAATAAATATCTTTTAGTAGCTTTTGCTCTTTCCTCAGCATTCAAACAATTCAAAGAGAGCATAATAGCATATAATATCAAAATTCTCTGTTTATTTTCCATCTTTGTACAGCTTTGTTTTAACCTCTATTTTGTTTATTTTTACTTTTAACTCTTTGCTTTTTGAGACAGGTTCTCTGTATCTTTGACCTGAAGTAACTCTGTAGACCAGGCTGTCTTTGAACTCTCAGAGATCTGCCTGTCTCTGCCTCCCAGGCATTGGGATTAAAGGCTTGTGCTACCACACCTTGAAGTCACAGAGGTCTATCTCCCTCTGCCTACCAGGTGTTGGGATTAAAGGTGTGTGCTACCACACACAACAACTCTCTTCCTTTTATTTTTGTTACTTTAAGAACTTTAAATTTTAGTCTGCATATATTTTTAACACACTTCAAACCATTTAGAAATTTTCTTTGTCTTTGAATCTCTCTTTACTGTATATCTCTCTTTTTCTGACCACACGAGCCTTTAAATTACTGAGCAATATGGGTAGGATTAAAGGCGTGGCTTTGCCAGCTAGATCCAGTCCATTCTTTAGCTTTCCAGCCTCATGGCTGAGGTACCGGCTGTAGGCATGTTTACTGCCACAACTCTATGGCATTTCAAGGTCCCTGCCAGCAAGCGAGATTCAGCAGCCTGTGCTTGCAAACCGCACGAACCGCCTGCGTAAAAGAGTCAGAGTTTGTCCTGGCAGGACAGCCCAGAAAGCTGGCATTTTTAAATGGCGCAGCTTTTTTCCTGCTATGGCTGAAAACCGAAAAGCATGCGTTCAGGTTTCGTCAACACCGTTTAAGTGTTTCGTGGCAGGACCTCTTAATGAGCTGCAGGCTTTGCAGCTAAAGCTGAGTCGGGAATCCTCTCTTAGATGAGGTGCTTGCTTGCCTCTGGCAAGCAGAGTAGAACCGAGAAATTGTCACCATCAAGAAAACATGCCCTACTCTTTCCCAAGCCCTTTCAGGCTTTCAGTGGATTCAGTTGTCCATGTGGGAGCCATTTGTAGTAATATGGGGGCTGCGGAGCTGCGTCCCCAGCACCCCCTCTGCCTGCATGGCTAGCTTATGCCCCGAAATAATTACACGGAAACTGTATTCGTATTCTTTTAAACACTGCTTGGCCCCTTAGTTTCAGCCTCTTAACCCATTTCTATTAATCTATGTAGCACCACGAGGTGCGCTTACCAGGGAGATTCTAGCCTACATCTGTCTGGAGTGGGAGAATCATGGCGACTCCTTGACTCAGCTTCTTTCTCCCAGCATTCTGTTCTGTCTACTCCACCCACCTATGTTTTAACCTATGAGGGCCAAGCAGTTTCTTTATTGCTTAACCAATGAAATCAACAGATTGATATATGACACTCCCACATCAATTATATATAACTCTTATTCTACATGATTTTGTCTACATTTTTGTGGTCTGGGACAGCAAGAAAGTATTAATGTATGAAGCTAATATGTAAGAAAAAATTATTAAAACACAATTCTGACATTGTAAGAGCTATAATCATTTGAGCTTTGTATCAAACTAAGTAATGTGGTGGCTCTTCAGGTGCCATTGAGTGGTGAATTACATTTTTGAGTCCTGGAAATGCATTTGATCCTACATAAACTATAAAGACTTGGTTTTCATTACATGGCTGTTTCTTCTACAGGAAACAAAATTTAGGACCTGAAAGACAGAAGTAAATAAAAAAGAAAATGACTCAACCATCGGCTTTCCTCTGGTTTGTAATAAACTTCTGACAACTCGCCATGTTGACTTTGTGATTGTCAGAATTGGATTATTGCTCCTACTATCAACAGTGTTCTAAGGACTGACTTTATTTTGTAACTTAATTATATATGGAAAAGCATTTCTGAAGACAGAGATTAGAAGTATATATGCAGAGAATTAGTAATGTCTACACCTAATGGTTATATTTATATTATGATCAAATTTGCTCATTGATTCTTCTTCAGACTTTCTAGACTAGGAGGTGCTATAACCAAGACAAAGCACACATGTTCTATTCAGAGCAATCTCAAGGAAGATGTTTCATCCCATCCTTCTGTATCTTTTGCGTTGGTTATAGCTGTCACCAATTTAAATTACATCTATGAATATATAAAATACGCATTTTGAAAAAAATGAACTATGCAAAATTATAAAGTATAAGATATCCTACCCCTTTCCTGATAAAGCTCTGAGATAAGGAAATGGGGATACAGCAAGAAGAATATCATTTTTGGTATTTTCAAATGGTATATTCAAATAAATATTAGGAGGGAAAATGGAGTAGAGAAAAATTTGAGTGATGCATAAATGATTCAAAATAGGGCACATTTTCTGGAAGCAGGTTTGAAACTCTCTTTGCTATTGGCTCCATAGGATCTGAAGGATAGTAATTTCACCAATTATTGTGAATTTGCCTTAAATAATGATAGAAATATGGCAAATAAAAGGATTAAAAGCTCAGGGGCAGGGATTCTCTCTGAAGTGTGTAGAATTTGGTATGAAGAAACTAAAGATGCCAAAGGGTTTTTCTACTTAAAATTCTTGGATTTTCACAGCCTGAAGGTACACACTAGACATGAATCACACAGTTAGTATGATAAATTCACGTGAACAATTGATAAGACTTCATATGAAAAGGAAGTTTAAATAGCAGTGTGTACTCAATTCTGTCATCTGGTTAGGTCAGTTGAAATCATAGTAAGAGTCTAGGCTCTCAAATATGAGGGACCTAATTCACACATCTCTGGCCACATGGCTTTCTCTTTCACTGCTACTGTCTCTCGGGTGAAGGGTGCTTCAGCTGCCAAAGCTTTCCTTGCTTTGTCTCATGGGGGAATAACTATTCATCTTTTGTTACCCCCTGTAATGTAAGGGAAACTCTTTACCCTCTAGTGATCTTAAGTGTTCGGCTAAAACTTATCCAAATGATTGTCCCTTTTTGTCAAATAGAGAGGACAGGAGGAAGCACAGTTTAAATGCAAGATAGTTCCCCATCTTTACGTTTGTCTACCACCATGAATGCTTCCAGTGGGTATTCCCAACTGCGTGAACTCACTGACCTGGAAAGGGGGATAGAATCTCTTATTTTAGTTTGAGCTCCATTGGGTTCTCATTTTTCTTTCTTTTAAATTTTGCTACTCTTAATTTAGTATGTAATGCCTAAGAAAATTTAGGTCTTTTGCTCCAATATGACATTAAGGAGGATGATTTTTAATAGAATGCCAAGCTACTGTATTTCTTTCTGTATTTACAAGCAAAATTACTTTCCACTTCAGAAAATGGGTGGTGACAAACCTCTTACACCCAAATATCTGAACACAACCTTATTAAAGATAATAGAGAAATTGTGTTGGGATCACAACAAAACAGAACAATAGAATGAAAATAGAAAAGATATACCAGAAAATGTCACCTTGTATCTAGTCTGGAGATTATGTCCCCTGAATAACATGAGCCTGGCTGCACACTCTTCACAGCTTACTAAGTAGGTAGCTAAGATCAGAAACCCCTGATTGTGATGGGGAAAAACAATTTAACAGGTTGACTTTGCAATCATGAGGGGGCTGAGAATGAATTTAGATTCTTTTAAAGTAGAGTAAAGGTGATTCACCAGGGCACATCCATCAAGTATAAAAAGCCAATTGTAAATCCGAATAAAAACTAAAGAAATAAATGCCTCTTTAAATCTTTGTCTCTATGCCTTACTCAGTCTTCTATAAGGTTATTCACGTTTGCTTAAGGAATCATGGGATGAAATATATTCTGAATTTTAACACTGTTTTCAGCTTTATGAGAACCAGGAGAACAAGGCTGGCTAAATACGCAGAGCCTCAGTTGGAAGGACAAACCAACATGGCAGTCAGTAAAGTTTCACGAGCCCTCTAGAGGAGATTGAAGGGGGACCTACATAAACAGTATGCTTCCTGAGGGACTGTGTTGCATAACCTTTCCTCCTGACCTAAAGGAGAGGAGGGGTTTGATTAGAACCCAGTTTGAAGTCAGACAATACTTCTGGAACTTTTTTCAGCCATCCCACCACTCCACACACGTGGGGAATCTAGCTGTCAGCCTTACCTCACAGCTCGGCTCAGAAAGACAGGTGCTTCGAAGAACAGTTTATGTAGTGATGGTGGTGGACAGCTATATTGATTAAGTAGCTCATGGACACTCTCTCAATGAATTTTTGCAACAACCCTGTGAGGTCTTCTCAATGATCCCCATTTTAAGATGAAGACCTTTTGGTTCATCAGGCATCCCAAATAAGATGTGGGGCCCAGACTCAAGCTGGGTTTGACCCCAGATCTCACATTCTTAACAACCATGATCTATTTCTTCTCACTGTGTGGCAATGAGACAAGTTAATGAACTTGGCTACTTATCTGATCCCAGGCTGTGCTTCCTCCAGAGCCTTTCAGATGTGACATTGGTTTCCAGGGGCTGCCCTGTTCTTTTGTTTTAACCTGTACAAGCCCATGCAACAAAGAGTACATGGAATAAAAGGGAAGTCATTCTCCTATACTATACGCCTTTCAATAAAACATAAATGTTTCTCAGTTGATCACTACTTTATGAATTCTCATGACTCCATTCACGCCACGTTTCAAGAGCTGATTTTAAGGCTATAATATTGTGCTTTAGAATGGAGCAACTGAAAACCAAGATTTTCAGGTTAGGGTTACGTTGCTACAGTTGCAGAGTTTAAGGGGGATTATTGGAAAATGAATGATTGTCTAGGTGAATGATGGTTTCTATTCTATTTTGTCAGGCTTTAATTGCAGTCTCAAATCATTTATGTGACAGGAGTTATCCCTTCTGCTGAAGCCACATAGCCACATTTCTGTAATCAGTCTATTACATGCTCTTACATGTATGTCATTTTTTGTGGCTGCAAATGAACACTTTGCGGCTTCATTTTTGTTCAGGTGTTCAGCCCTTCTTCTAGCAATCACGTTGTTCTAGTCTGCTTAACACAGTTTAATTCATGACATATTGCAAGATCTAGGTTTGTTCATTAGGAGGCACTGAAAATAGATACCCTGAAGAGATATTTTCCTTCTATTGGATGTTCTTGTGTCAGGATGTCATATCTGGACACCAGCAGCCATATTGTTACATGGTAGAGCTCCCCGAGAAGAAGAGATTATAAGGTGGGAAAAGAATTGTCTCTTGATTATCTACTTAAAGCTCTAATCAGAAAGTCAACAGGATTATTAATATATAATACATTCTTGGTAAGAAGCAAGTGAGTTTCATCTTTGTGTAATTTTCTGCTTAAAGCATTTTAAGTGACATGGATGGCATCTCTATCCTTTTATCATAAGGATAAATATATTAATTCTAGAAGAAGCATTTATTTATTTTGGCATCATTATTCAAAAGCAAATCCACATTTTCTTTTGTTTATCATTCTGATTTACATACCCCTTTGTTTAGGTGCAAAGAAATTAAGATAACATGAAGGTGTTTCTTCTAAGAACAATAAAGAAAATTTAAATGACAGAAGACACAAACAAAAGTCCAAACAGTGCCTCTCATATGAAAGGTTAATATAACCTGTATGTATAATTCAGCTACATGGAGAAAGATAAGTGATATTTACTTTATACAACAACTGGAAAATTGGCCCAGTAAAGTCAGTCATTTTTTAATCAGACTGCAAATTAGCATACTAGGTGTTGACTTTTATATTGGCCTAGTTTTACCATTTAGGGTCTGCCTTGAGGAGGCTATATAGATAAACAGGTGGGGTAACACGTGATGGCGTACTTATGTGCAATAAATTACCCCATAAATTTAGCAGCTTAAAAACATTTTGGTCTCCTAGCGTCTGTGGATGAGTACTCTAGTCATAGTTCTAAAGCTACTGTGATTCAGGGTCTCCCACAAGGCTAAAAGTCAAGGCACCAGCCCAAGCTGTGGTCTTTCCTGAAGGCTGATTTCCTACAGATCCATTTCTACAGTTACTCCTTAGCAAACTGCAGCATTCCGACTCTCTCAAGGGTTGTTTGTGCTCGGGTTTCAGGCCTTTGCTGGTGTTTGGCCTGAGGCTACTGTCAGTTCTTGCCATCCTTTCAATATCTTACTTAACACAGCAAGTGTCTTACTTCCTCTAAATACCCAAACTGAGAAAGCAATAGAGAGAAGTTACTAGGAGGTGGAAGTCACAGTCTTTAAGAATGGACTCATGGGATGGCATCTCATTGTGCTTGCTATTGGTACTATTAGGGGCAACTCCCAGGGTATAGTGCACGTGCAATAGAAGGGCATTCGGAAATGTATCAGGAAATGGGAATCACTGAAGACTGCCTTCTTAGTTAAGACTAATATTTTTTGAGTTGCTGTAAAGTCTTTGTGCCTGGTAGTGCATTTCATAAGGGCTTCTTCCTGAAGGAATATAATGTTCTTTGTGTATATTCTCCCTTTCTTCTACTTTCTTGCTATATATTTCTTTTCACCCCCCCCCCCCACACACACACTCACTCACATTATTTCTGTCTTGACAGAAACCTGGGTTGGTTCCATAGCTTAGGTAATGTGAAAAGTGTGGCAATAAACACTGATATCCAAGCATGTTTGAGTTATGCTGACTCAGCATCCTCCCAGTAAATAAAGAAATGATATAGCTGATCATAGGGTAAATCTACTTTTAGGTTTGTGAGGGACTTACACACTGATTTTCTTGTGGATAGACTGGTTTACATTCCCACCAGCAGTGTGTAAAAGTTGTCTGTAAAAAAAAAAGCAGTGGAGAATGAATTGTTACAGAAACATACAGACAATAATCTAGCCTATTTAAGAGAATAAAAATGAAAGCAAGATTATTAAAGGATATTTATAAGATATGCAAAAGACTCAGAGGGAAATAAAAGTACAATAGATTTGAATGTATCTCATCTGTGCCTTTTCTTGGTGAGATGAATTTTGAACTTCTTAAAAATCATTATTTACTAGGCTTAATTATCACATGTCTCCAATTCCAGCACCTGGGAGACTCAAGGAGGAGAATTCAAGTTTATTCTGGTTTTTGCAATGAGCACAAGACTATCATGGGCTACACCATGAGACCTTGTCCCCAAACAAACAAGAAAATAAACAAAGGAATAAATAACAACCTACCCCTAAATAACCATTACACTTCAGTTCCTGGTTGTTTAACCCGGACCAACCTCTGGCCTGTGGATGTGTATTTAGGCTTTGGTCTTTGCTGTAGGAATTCCTACCGCCAGAAGACTTTAAGTTACCCACTCACTTGGGCGTGGCCTCTTTTGCTATTTATGCCGATGTAAAGCCCATCCTGCCTCTTTTCTGGCTGTGGGATTCGGTTGCTGTTCTCCATGCCACCAGAGGATTCTGATTTGTGAGTCTACCCCTAAGTAAATAATCCTAAATTATTCTCAATTATGAGCTAATGTGGGATTTCTTTTAAGTGTCCTTCTTCAGGTCCTGTTTTTGCATCTCTTGCCTCTTAAGCTGTTTAGTGGTCCCAGTGTGTGGAGGTGGGGACTGTTGTCTGACAGGTCAATTTGGTCAATATATAACAAAAGGCAATGGATCCTATCTGAGTAAAATAAGACAGGAACAAATAGAAGAGAGATAACTTTTTTTTCTCAGCAGTTACAGGCAAGGGACTGTAGATAGAAATTTCTGTTCTGCCTGGTCCCACAGCCATTCAGACCCAAATAAACAAACAGAAGCTTATATTAATTATAAACGGTTTGGTCTATTGTTTAGGCTTATTACTAACTACCTCTTATAACTTAAATTAACCCATAATTCTTATCTATGTTTAGCCATGTAGCTTGAATTTTTTTTCAGTAAGGCATACATTTTTCATAAATCTGAGTGAAGCCAGGCGGTGGTGGCGCATGCCTTTAATCCCAGCACTCGGGAGGCAGAGGCAGGTGGATCTCTGTGAGTTCGAGACCAGCCTGGTCTACAGAGCTAGTTCCAGGACAGGCTCCAAAGCCAAAGGGAAACCCTGTCTTGAAAGACCAAAAAAAAAAAAAAAAAAAAAAAGGCATTCTCATCTTATTTCCTCTGCTCTCTGCTTCTGGATGATAACCATGTCTCTGCTTTTCCTCTTCCCAAAAGGCTCCTAGCCTGTTTGCCCTGCCTATACCTCCTGCCTGGCTTCTAGCCAATCAGCATTTTATTAAACCAATATCAGTGACAAACCTTTACAGCAAGGAACCACCATGAAAAGAGCAGAATGCTACAACCAGGTTCCAAGTGTTATACTTCAGTTTGTTTGGTGCGTATATATAACAGCCAGAACCTGGAAACAACCTAAATGCCCCTCGACTGAAGAATGGATAAGGAAAATGTGGTACATTTACACAAAGGAGTACTACACAGCAGAAAATAAATAACATCTAGAATTTTGCAGGAAAATGGATGGAGCTAGAAAACATTATTCTGAGTGAGGTAACCCAAACACAGAAAGACAATTATCACATATACTCAATCATAAGTAGTTTTTAAACTTAAAGCAAAGAAAACCAGCCTAAAAACCACAATCCCAGAGAACTTAAACAACAATGAGGATCCTAAGAGAGATTTACATAGATCTAATCTACATGGAAAGAAGAAAAAGACAAGATCTCCTGAGTAACATGGGAGCATGGGGACTTTGGGAGAGGGTTGAGAGGGAGGGGAGAGGCAGGGAGGGGAGCAGAGAAAAATGTAGAGCTCAATAAAAATCAATAAAAAAAGAAAGAAAACAGCAGATAAACATTTAGAAAATTGCCATTTTTAGTAACACACACCCACCAAAGCATTATGAGCAAATAAACAGTCACTAGAATGCACGGTCGACTCATGCCAGGCTGGAGAAGGCTTAAGGCACAGTGGTCATGTGGTAGAGGGCAGCAGTACAGAGAAAGAAGACATTGACTCAGATTATCTGCTGGTTGAGGGCACATAAAGAACACGTGAAGAGACAACCAGAAGAAAGAATGAACTAGTTTTGGTAATGATGGGACACTAAGTTAACCACAAAGGAGAACCTGTGGGTTATTAATTTGATCTGGCTATATGGTCAATGTCAATCCTGTTAAAGAAATATAGGAATTGGAAACTTAATTTTTTCTCCCCTCCTTTTCTTGATTTCTCCTGCTCTCCTCCACTAACCCCCTTCCTTCTCCCTCCTTCCCTCCCTTCCTTTCTTCCTTTCTCTTGCTCTCCTTCCATTATTCTCCCGCTTCCTTGTTTTCTTGCTCCTCCATAGGATCAGATTTGAGATGCAACTAAAAATCCCATCAAGCATCTACACACAATTGTTTTATCACTTGTCCAAATTAATGTCAGTAAAAGTCTTATTTTTAAGCACATGGGCCAAAACAAAGCTTATTTAAACCTTGCTAATGCCTGCCATTCTGGAAGATGGTGAAATATATTCCCATCATCTTTACGGTGCTGGGATTTTGTTTCTCAAATTCCCAGACTGAATTTCTGCCTAAATAAATAGCCATCAAATGACATTATGGGTCAATTTATCACAGGGTATTATAGATAATCAATTTACAAAGCATTTGGGAAAATTTTCCTCTTGCTGTTTTATTGGCTACTATTAGTGTCACATGTCAACCATCTATTATTTTGGATTTGCAACGGCAGCTATTCTTTTACAAGAAATTTAATCAATTTGATGCACAGAGGCTTATTATTGAGGTAAAATCCACACAATGAGGAAAAGCTGCTTTTGTTCCAATGCATCTACCCCATGGTTTGTGTTCCATTAGTGTACCAATATCTAACTATGATTGTTCATAAGTGGTTAGAGCAATGCTGGTCAATAAATTGTGATGGTTTAATTCAAGATTAAAAGAAAATGGAAAAGTGAAAATTTGAAGGCTTCGTGGTTTGCCTTACATGCGTGACACCAAACACGGAGAACAGAATTTCAGCTTTTATGAAAGGCAACTTGTCAGATGAAGTTGACAAATTTCTTAGACTTGGCATGAACAGCATTTGGGGCAGAACTGATGCAGAGCCTAAAGTCGAGAGGAACCTTGTCCAGCTTGTCCTGAGGCTATGACAGAATCTCTGTGTGTTTTGGAACTGAGCCACCTCCAGTGCCAGGCGTCTCTGGGATATAATGAGGAGAGGTCTTAAAAGAAAGTAGCAAGATGAAATGAAGCTAATTGGATACCATTTAATTTGTAGTTCTCAGGTTGCTTTTAGATATGTGAACTAATTGGCATCAAATTAACGGTAAGAGGCCAAAACCTAGATAAGGTCTGGAAAGAGCTCAGGGAAGACTTTAGATATAACAAAGATGTAGCTGAACACAAAGCTTTGCTTATAATTGGTTGGGGTGAGGGGCAGTGCAGACTGCAACAGGGACCTGGATGGGTAGAGGAGTGAGGTAGAGTGTGCCCAATCAGTCGTGGGGTGAGAGCCCGTGAGAAGCAGGTGTGTGGGCATACCTAGTCAGATGTTGTAGAGGACATAGGAATGGGGCACAGGATCCCGTGATTGCAAGATGAATAGAGTGGAAAGTCTTCAAAAAGGAAAATACTTCTGCTGATGCTTGTTCATTTTGAACCTTAGTCTTCATGTAATAACTCTGGTTACTCCACGTTCTTATCTCAGAAGACAAGCTGGAAGAACAAATATAACAAAATTAAACAGTGTGTTAGTCAGTGAAGTAATAAAGGTGGCGGGGCCGCTTCCCCAGCACCCCAGCCACCCGCTCAGCTAGCTTATGCCCCGAAATAACAACACACAAACTGTATTCATTTAAACACTGCTTGGCCCTTTAGCCCAAGCCCTTACTGGCTAATTCTGTTATCCCGATCAACCCATCTCTAATAATCCGTGAGCACCGGTCTTACCGGGAAAGGTTCAGCATGTCTAACCTGGCGGTTTGCTTCATGGGGCGGGGCATGGTGTCTCTCTCAGGCGTCTGCTCCTGAGAGGAGAGCTGTCGCGTCTAAGCTCACTTCCTCTTCCTCCCAGCGTTCTGTTCTGTTTACTCCGCCTACCTAAGGGTTGGCCTATCAAATGGGTCTAGGCAGTTTCTTTATTAATAAGAAATCACTCCCACATCATTTCCCCTTTTTCTGTTTAAACAAAAAAGAAAGGCTTTAACTTTAACATAGTAAAATTACAAATAGCAAAACAGTTATCAAGCAAGAATTACAGTTACAATATTTATATCTATTTTATCTTTTATCATAACTAAGGAAAACTATAACTATCTATTCATTCTTCAACTCCATCAAAGACTCCAGAAGGATATAATACTGCCTAAGTAAACAAGAAATAAGAAAACTCTAGAAATGACAGAGACATCTTGCTGCCTGGACAGTCACCCAAAGTTCTTTTGTATGGTTGGGGCATCCATCTTCAGCCTTCAGGCCCATAGTATCCAGCAGACATTTCCATGAAGCAGGAAATTTCAAAGACAGTTCAGTCACTATCTGCTGTGTCCTGCAGAATGTCTCGCAGACTCTTTCATGAGTCATGAACCCCAAAAGACCGTCTCACCTTTAGGCAAGTTCAGCAGTCCTCTCTCTGCGGGTTCTCTGTGTCCATTTTATGCAACAGTCCAGGCAAGAGCAGTTTTTTGCCCAAATGGCTATCCAACTCCATAAGGATCCTCTTCGATGCCCATCTTCCTCTCGAAGTATATTGGTGCCACCAGGAGCAGATATGTCTCATTGTCATGAAAAGTCCTAAGTTATTAAAACATTAAATGCCATATTCTGCAGTCTTTGAAAGATATGAAGAATGTCTATCTAACTGAAATGTATCTCTATATATCTAGAAAATCTAACTAACATGACTACAAGCTTGACTATTATTGATGATTAACCATTAACCTATATTTCTTAATTATACATTACATTTTTAAATGAACTACACAATCACAATACCTTAATCAAGATCAGAAATACATATACATATAACAAAATTGACTGTAAAATCCACACCAATGCAAATTACTCATACCTATATCAAGTCAGGGTTCTGACTAAAGGAGCAGAACTAACTGAAGGAAAGTATATGTATATATATCTGCATACATAAATTCATATATATTTAATTTATGTATATTATGCACACATATAGATTTAGTAGAGCAGTTTACAGGCTGTGGTTTGGGTAGTGCAACAATGGCTGTCTCCCAATGGAAAGACAAAGAATCTAGTACTCGTTCAATCCACGAGGATAGATGTCTCAGCGGTCCCAATCTGATGTTGTAACCCCAGGTGATTCCGAGAGAACTGCTAGACTTAAGTCTATGCTGGAATCCTAAAGATGTAGGTTCTAATACCAGGAGAAGAATGCCTCAGTCACAGAACAGATGAACTTGCCAAGGAGAGTGAGGGCAAACAGACAAAAAGTAAAAGCTCTTTTCTTCCAGGTTCTTTTGTATGGGTTGGCAACATAAAGGATGGCCGTATTTAGAATGGGTCTTCCCACCTCAAATGATCCAATCAAGAGAGCAGCATGTATATGTACACACACACACACACACACACACACAGATGCTTTTATTTTAGTTGATTATAGATGTAATCAAGTTGGTAACCAAGATTAGCCATCACAAAAAGAGTCTTTAAAGAAATGTGGCATTGCATGGATTCATATTTTCATGGTAGTTCCATTGTAAGAGGAAATACTTTCCCTATCAATGAAGAATCTCATCGTTCTCTTCCCCTTTCCTCAAAGACTCCTTGCTCTTTTCAGAGTGCTGAAAAATATAAAATCCAAGCATGTCCGTTGAGAACCATACTCTGCTATGTGAGGAGAGCCTCACACTGAGGGGTCTGAGGGGTCGCAGTGCTCTGAGGGCTGAAGATGCACAAGTGTAAACTTGACAGTGTTTCTGCCATGTCTCAGCTCATCCCATCCCATCTTAAAAACCACGCTTCTAGGAAGCAAAGCATGTTGAGTTCCAATTGCAAGCTGCAATTAAACTCTTTATTCAGAAACAAACGTACACATTTCCAGCAATAAAGGCAGAGGGGAAACATTTAATTCCTTAAAGGATGACTTCCATTTATTTAAGTGACAATTTTTGTTTTTTTTTGGTTTAAATTTAGTGATTCTAAAAGCAACGTGTCTCTCTCTATATCATATTTGGAAGTATAGGGAAAACTAAAAAAATGATGAAAATATTTTTATCTTGCATTTCCCTTTACCAGAGATTCAAATAGCGGTTTCTTCTGGTACTTTCTCTTTGCTGCATGAATTAAAAAATAACTTTCATGCTTTATATGCATTTTTTATTCTTTGTTTTATTTTAACTTGAATATTTTCTAGTACTCACTGCAGAGGCCGATGGCCTAGATGACATCAGGTTTCTGTCTGCCCCTCTGTTACATCCTACTTATTCTCTGCCTTCTCCTACTTATTCTCTGCCTTCTCCTACTTCACAATCACAGCCATTCTCTCCCATCGCCAACATTTCTGCTCTTTTTTTTTAAATATTTTTTTTTATTGAGAAAAGGAAAAAAAAGTATCCGCCTCCTCCCAGCCTCCCATTTCCCTCCCCCTCCTCCCACCCTTCTCCCCCTCCCCCAACTCCTCTCCCCCTCCCTCTCCAGTCCAAACAGCAGTCAGGGTTTCCTGCCCTGTGGGAAGTCCAAGGTCCTCCCCCCTCCTTCCATATCTAGGAAGGTGAACATCCAAACTGGCTAGGCTCCCACAAAGCCAGTACATTAAGTAGGATCAAAACCCCGTGCCATTGTCCTTGGCTTCTCATCAGCCCTCATTGTTCGCTATGTTCAGAGTCCGGTTTTATCCCATGCTTTTTCAGTCCCAGTCCAGCTGGCCTTGGTGAGCTCCCAATAGATCATCCCCCATTGTCTCAGTGGGTGGATGCACCCCTCGCGGTCCCGACTTCCTTGCTCATGTTCTCCCTCCTTGCGCTCCTCATTGGGACCTTGGGAGCTCAGAACAGTGCTCCAGTGTGGGTCTCTGTCTCTGTCTCCATCCATCACAAGATGAAGGTTCTATGGTGATATGCAAGATATTCATCAGTATGGCTATAGGATAGGGTCATTTCAGGTTGCCTATCCTCAGCTGCCCAAGGAACTAACTGGGGACATCACCATGGGCTCCTGGGAGCCACTCTAGGGTCAAGTCTCTTGCCAACCCTAAAGTGGCTCCCTTAACTAAGAATTGTGATTCTGCTCTTAAAGTGGAAATCGTGTTTTTTTTTTTTTTTTTTTTTTTTTTTTTTGGAATAGGTTCCTAGGACAGGATTGCTGAATGAAATAACGAATAATTTAAAAAGTGTTACCAGTTATTGCCAAACTATTTTCCAGGTTATATTAGCATATTTATTCCTTTACAGTACACAAACATTTTTTATCTCATTGCACTTTTTTCAGAATTTAATAATTGATTTATTTTTATATGTGAATACATTTTATTCTGAAAAATATAAAATGCCTCACAAATCTGCATATTATGCTAGTTGTCTCTGTATAATTTCAGTTTTATAATATGTGCTGCCAAAGAAAGCAGTAGTTTCTTTTTGTTTATTGTTATGGTCTATGCATCTGCCTAGGATGCATGTGTGAGTTCTGGCTGGTGAGTATTAGTTACTTTTCTGCTGCTGTGAAGAGACACTATGACCAAGGCAGCTTATAGAAGAGAGTTCATTGGAGAATTGTTACAGTTTTAGAGGGTGAGTTCATGATTAGCACGGTGGGGAGCATGGTATCAGGAAGGCACTCAGGCAGTAGCTGGGAGCTTACACATGATCCCTATGAGAGAGAGAGAGAGAGAGAGAGAGAGAGAGAATTAGAAACTGAAACTGGACTTGCTGGGTTTCTGAAACTTCAAAGTGCACCCTCAGTGACATAGTTCTTCCAATAAGGCCACACCTCATAATCTTCCTCAAGACAGTTTTACTGTCAAGGAATCAAAGATTCAAGTATATGAGCTTATGTGAGTAATTTTCATTCAAACCAACACAGGGGTGTGCATGCCACAGCATGTATGCCGAGATCAGAAGACAACACTTGGTAATTGCCTCTCTCCTTCATCTGTGGAACCTGGAAATTGAACTCAGGTCATTGAACTTTTGTGGCAAGTGCTTTTTATCCACATACCCCCATCTTACTTGCTCTCTTTAAATGATATATTGTTAAAATTATAGAACACTGTATTTCTGCTGGTTTTGATTTAAAATTCTTTAATGAGAAGTAAACATGGATGTTCTGTTCTAAAAATATAAAATTCATATTTTTTCTTTAGTATCTTGTTTATCTGGTATATAGCATATTATTGAAAGGTCCATTTAATCTGCATTCTATTCTTCTGTTTAGAGTTGCCAGAAGTTGAAAACTGATATTTTTCTCTAGCCTGTGTGTGTGAATTGGGTTGGACTAGTTGGATGTGTAGTCCTGAATTTTGAATGGCAGAAAATGGACTCCTTTCAGTAGAGGGGTTGGTAGACTCGAGTCTTCTGGTACAGATGGATATTGGCTCTGCCTTTATCCCACATTTCATAGCCAGTACCCTGCTTCATGGATATGGGACTATTATTATGTCAGCAACGGAATTAGTAGCCAAATTCATAAACATGACAGAGGCATTGCTTAGTCACCAAATCCTCAGGATGCCTTCTTCATAGTACGCTCAGATGGGATGCTATGACCTATTTCTTAAGGAAATTTTGTGAGTTTTTCCTATACCAATTTTAATTGTCTATGTGTGTGTGAGTGAGTTTGTGTGTGCATGTGGGTGTGTACACACACCCCCTCCCACGGAAGACCAGACATTTTAAAAGGAAAAATATTATTAGGAGAAGGTATGAAGAATGCTAATGATCATGGGTCCTCATCAATAATGGCCATTAGCATGTCTTCCTTGGGTTTGTTCATGGCACTGCTAGGTGTTGTTATTACCAAATCCCTTGTTCATTTCCACCCCGTGGCCTCATCCCCTTTGGTTCTTCCCACACCCCAGACTAATGCTCCTTTCTTTGGATCTTACTTTTCAATAATGTACTAATTGGTGACATAGGCTTATTAATTACCTTAAGTAGTCTCTGTCACTGTGTTAGCTGTGTTACTGATCACTTTCTTGGATAGCAATGTTTTAATCCTTAAAGACCAATGATCAGCATTTTAGTCAATTTCAAGCCTGGCTAAGGGAAGGGAATACATTTGAACAAAAGTAGTAATTTTTTCTGGCTCCTTTTCCTAAGAGGGACAATGACACAAATCTGTTCAAATAAATTAAGGTTGCCTTTTGAAGACTGCCCCATATGGCAACAGGAAGTATGTCTGCCAACTTGTAGGCTAATGCATGAGCCCCACAGATCTTCACTGTATATTTCACTAAAATGAATGGGAAGGAACACACTTGTTATCAGAATTTTAGTGTTACTCACTGGCCTATATATTTGCCGAACAGTGCAATCTTTTTGTGCAGGGTCTTGGAATGAGACAAGAATCTTGCATCCAAGGAAGAGAGGTGTTATGGGCAGGTAATTCAATGTATCAAGATGGCTTCATTCAGTGTTTTGCACAAATGGCTTATACCCACAGACATAATTTTACAGGGATGTTGAATAGATCTTTACAGCTCTTCTTTGAGGGATGAGTAATTTTGGGGGAAGGAACCTTTTGCGATGGTCTTAGACCCTCAGGACAGATTAATGCAGAAATGCGATAAAAGAAAATCTTGAGAGAAGGATTACCATGTTTTATCTTTAAGTTTTTCGTTTCAACCATGTTTGACATTTTGTTTGGCTGAAGAAAGTCACTATCCTCTGGCTTAGAGACCTAAATAAATGGTCAACTCATGGCTGGGAGCAGGAGAGTGAACGCTTTTGCAGGATGCCCCTTACAACAGCACAGGATTCCTTAGGTGATGATGATGTTTTGAAGTTACTGGTTTAGGTCATTTATCAAGTAATCCACCAAAGGAAAGTCAGTCCTTTCTGAATCCCGAAAGAGGGAGAAAATATGTTTTCCTAAAATTAATTCTAATTAACACTGGTGGTACCTGTCACGTTTCAGTCTGATAGGATTTCAAATTAGAACAGCATGCAGATGCTCCAGAGAAAAACTGTCTCCAGCTCTCCTGAAAGAAGCCTGGGGAGGCACGGACGTGGAAAGAATTTCATTTCTCTTTTGTTTAGTGGCTTTTGTTTGTTTTCTTTCCTTTTGTTCTTTACTTTTGCTCTGTCTGTTAGTGAAGTGACTATGGCCATGACCGTGTGCTATATTTCTGTTTCTGTGACATGCCAAGACTTTCAGAATCTAAAAAGGTTCTCCTTTTTTTTCCACACTGCATGAGGCTGTCAATATTAATTATTACCTTTTTGAATGTGTAAAAGCAAAATACTAGGAGGTGTTCTTTTCCAGAGGTGCAATAAAATATTCAAGAGACAACTCTCATTAGGAAAACGCTATGGTTTTCAACCTAGTCCTCACATTCGGGTCTTGGTAGAGACTATTTTAAACACCAAGTAGGTTGAAACTTTTGTAAGAAAAGGACAAATGTAAGTCAAAGGATTAGAGGTTCTAGTTGTCACAGAGTTAGATGTGGGGTGTGGGGCATGAAAACCTGGGAGTAGTAAAAAATGCTGGGAATACACAATGATAAAAAAAATCAATTCAAATCAAATGCTCCATGAACTACAGGTGCTTGTGCCAGTGCTTGTCCAAGTCATGTGACTTCTTGTGATTTTTTTTTCTTACTCCAGCCCTGGTTCTGAGTGTATAATAGTACTATGAACTGCACACATCCTCACTAATGAATGGTGCCTGATAACCGCAGCTCAGATTTATTGCATGTTATGAACTTGGTTGAAGATTCAAAGCTTTTCCTTGTATAAATGTATAATGACTTTTTTTTTTTTTTTTTTTTTTTTTTTTGGTTTTTCGAGACAGGGTTTCTCTGTGGTTTTGGAGCCTGTCCTGGAACTAGCTCTTGTAGACCAGGCTGGTCTCGAACTCACAGAGATCCGCCTGCCTCTGCCTCCCGAGTGCTGGGATTAAAGGCGTGCGCCACCACGGCCCGGCCGTATAATGACTTATTATATAAGCTAATCTGCAAACAGCAATTTTAATGCTTTTCTCAATGGTTAGTTATCAAAGTAGTAAATATTTTTGGTTGGATCGTGTTTGAATGATTTAAAAATTTTCTATTTGAGTTACTGACTGGAGTTTCATAAAATATTCATGTAATGAATTCTGACCTAAAATTAGGGCAGATTTCCAAACAGTTTTTGAAATGACCTTAAGCATTTTCTATACGTATTTGCACTAAGTATTTGTGTTTTCAGTTTTAATGATAATAAAATCAAATATCAATCAACCATGAAAAATTCTGAAGAGACTTTGTATCCTGCAGCACCAAATATTCAACCAAGATTTTACTCTTCTGCCAAGATAAACAATTATGTCCATTTCATTACATAAACAGTTGGTATACTTAGGTCTACTGGAGTTGTTTTAAATAAATTGACTTATGATTTGCTGTCAGTAGATGCTGATTTTTTTTGACCTATCTTTATGTACCTGGGTTTGCATCATAAGATTTGGACAGAAAGGTATTGTGACTGGAAAACGTCTAAGAAGCTCTGCTAGTGAGCAAATTGAATATTTGTAGATTGGATGCAGGCACAGTTAGCATGCTGTTCACATGAGCCTTTTGTTTTGCTTATTTAGTTTATTTGATGGTATGTGTGAATTTAAAGATCCAACACTTGAGTGTGACGATATCAATTAAAGGGCAAATTATTTGCTTGTGTAACATCAAATCCAAATGATTGTAGTCAATATTTGTTTCAAACACCTTGACGGTGACCAGATCATTTGGTTTCGTCAGTTCTTTCTCTTATTTATCAAATAGTGTTGTTCTTGTGGCATTTACTGGGAGCAAAGCAGCAGCCAATACAAATATGGTTCCTGATCCCAATGTCCACTATGGAGTCAAGTGCACTGTAGTGAATGAATAATTACAGCCAAGGGTACATATAGCGAGAAAAATATAGAAAAAAATAAGGAAGAGTCTGGCCATGGGTGATAGTCAAGGAATCTCTGTATGTGTAAAATCAGCGGCAGAGACTAGATTAAATACACTGGCAAGCACCATGGGCTGCCGCCCACACACACACTCATTTTATTTTAGAACCAGAGGCTCTCAGTGAACAGTGCCACCTAAAAGTCAAATCTCCGTGGTCCTCTGTATTTTAACTTTAAGTTTACTTACAGTTTTTTTTTTACAGTGTTCTTTTTGCAAAAGACATTTTACTTTTCTGTATAGATTGCAGTGTGTGGATCACAGCAGGGGGATCTATTGAGGTCCTTGCTTTCGGCCCTGCCATCTAGAGCAGGATGTTGGGATCACTATGGCATCTACCTGTGTGCATGTTGGTTGGAGGAACATGATTCATCAGGTTGAGCATACAGCATATGGAATGAAACCAACTCTTTATTCTTTATCATTCTCCTTATAACCTCATATATAAAACTGAGGTCATCTGAATTTGTTTGTGGCTTGAAGTATTGCAGTATATTTCAATTTCAGATAATTCTGTTGTTCTGTTAGTGCTTCCTAGGAAGATGTACACACCCAAATAATGTTTAAGTAGATTCGAGAGGGTGAGTGTGATGGTCTTGGAGAGGCCACATGAAACCCATGCCAAAGTAGGAAGTTACAGAGCAGTGTGGATGGAGTCTTTCCTTTGCAGAAGCAAACAGCTTGGGAAGACCAAGAAATCGTGGTTGCTGATTGGCAGGATTTGAGCAATCTTCCCTGTAGAAACAATCCCAAAGCAGGAGCAGATGTTCAGGGTTGCAGGGGCAAGGTCATGAAATATGGGGATTTGGCCACAAGCCCAGAATAGAAGTTGAAATTTTTCACAGGGATGCCTGGAAAGCTGCAGCTTGGGGATTTGAGTTGCTCCAGGGGATGTCTCAAATCGAAGCTCGTGTGAATCTGGGCCTGGGTGGCTAAAGGATTCATATCTCTGGAAAGAAAATGGATCCAAGAAATACTCCTGCCTTTGATGAGGATAGAAATTTAAAGGAACTGGCAAGCTAGTTCCAAAAACTCACATGTCACTTTAGTAATAATGGAGTTATTTTAGCAGCTGCTTCAGCAAAAGAATGGCTAGCAGAGGCATTTCTTTCAAAGCTTCTACCGAGACAAAGGGTGATGTAAAATGGAGAGGACTGAGAATTATTAGTCTAGGGAAGAGACATTGTTTATGAAGATCTAGATGAAGGTATCTCATTGTGTCTTATGTAATTATTCTGGCTCTCCTTTATGTTCTAGGGACAAGGTTCTTCTGGACCAACTTCAGCCAATGCTCTGTCTTTGCAATAAGTGGTGGGGCTTCTTAATGTCTTCATGGCAATCTGTAGTGTATGTGGAGACAAGGTAGATCCACAGTTAGGCCTCAAATCTTACCTTTCCTGTCCTCGTCTTTCACGCAGCTGGGAGATTTACAGTTTGCCTGTCCTGGAATTTTTCTTTGAGAGTATCAAGAACTGTCCTCAAACTTCTGTTTGAGTTTCTTCTTAATTAATATTTTTAATGAGGCCGAGAACCCCAAGAGTAAATTTCTATTTCCAGGTATGAAATGGTGGCTCTAACAGGACTTCCAAGATTTCTGCTTACACCCTTCTTGCTTATTTTTTAATTGGTGAGGAAAAAGAATCATCCTTGCTCCTCTAGACAGCATCATGCATGTCCTGGATGTCACACATGTGCTTAGGACCTGGCTAGGGCTTCATTTTGGAAGAATCTCAAGTATGTACTCTTCTGCTGTGGCTTCTCACACAGGTTGAGGCTCATAATCTCTAGGCCATGCTTCCCAGCTGTCTACAGACTTCCATTTAACATGGGAGCAGATATGCCAGCCCCCAGAGGGCTCAACCTAGGGGGAGGACTGCTAAAAAGTCCCCCTCCTTCCCAAAGCTGAGGCCAGACCATTTATCACAGCCAGAGGCAATGCATGAAATGACTGTAACAAACAAATGAGTGACTACCCAATAAATCACAGTGGCTTGATTAATCGATAATGATATTGATTTTTTTCAGTGATATTTCATTCCCCCCTCCCTTGATGAAGGAATTTACACAGGCCACTGAAAGATAAATTTATCTTCCATTCTTTGGAGCTTGTATTTGACCCGGTGTAATAGGAATTGATCATTATCTAAATGTTGTTTTGGCTGGAATGTTGTAATTCGTTGTATTACCATGTCTAGAGTCCTTGGACGAGGACCATCATCTCTAGTTACATCATATTACGACGCAGGCTAATGTTCCTTATCAGCTATCCCTCCTGGAACTTTTTTTTTCTCAATTCTATGTTAAGAGGGGAAAATAGTATCAATTAGCGGTAACATTCCTAACAGGATAAGGTCATTCCAGCGAAGGCTCCAGTGGACCTGAAATGCCTGGTGGCACCATTGCCTCCTTTTACGGTGGGAAAGATGGGTTTGTTTTCACACACAGGATGCTGATGGTCACTGTAAGGTATATGCTGCTTTGGGGAGACACTATAGAAGACTGCTTACTGTCAAGGTCGACTTTCAGGCATGGTGTGGCTCCCCTCTGCGTGCTCAGACTACACCATGCTGCTGAGGTGGTCCCCTCCTCCCATTCCCCCAATAGTTCCAAGGCATCCAAAGTTGAAAGCCAGTGGTCAAGTTTAGTAGATGAAGTGTCTCAGTTGTATTTCTTTATGTGGAGAGTGTCCCTGGGCTATTCATGATGGCCACTGACCCTCTTTTGATGCTTTTGTGTTACATCATTGAGTTGTTTTTCACTGAAAAGCTCTCTGGTGTGTGTGTGTGTGTGTGTGTGTGTGTGTGTGTGCATGTGTGTACATAAGTGAAGAGGCCAGAGGTCAGCTTCAGTGTTCTTACTCAGGAACCACCCATCTTTATTCTTGAGAAAAGGTCTCTCACTGGTTCTGAGGTTTAGCACATAGGCCAGGCTGCCCAGTGAGCAACCCTCTCCAGGCCCCAGGAGTGTGTGCGATACCAGTCTGGGTATTTTCATGGGTGCTGGTGGGACATTGAGGTCAGGTTCTTATGCTTGCAAAGCAAGCATTTTCCAACTGAACTGTCTTCCTCACTTCCATATCTTTACATTCTTCTCTGCTTGCTTTGCTTTCAGTTTAAAAAGCCTTTCTTCTCAACGCTAGCCATTCCCTAGGAGGGCCTATCTAGTTTCAGAATTCCCCATCCTGCATTGAAGACTCCCAAACGCATGTGCCATTTGTTTCATTGTGCTCGAGAGTTACGTCATCTGGCTGTAAGGTGTTTCCCTATGGCTGTCTCATGCATGTGAAGGTGTCTACCCTAAGACTCACCAAGTGGATTTCTCAGTTCTCATCTGTGTTTACACCCATTCTCATCCAAGGCGAGTTACCTCACTATGAACCCCGCTTCTTAAGTCAAGGTTGACAGCATCTAATTTTCACAGAACTCATAGAAGACAACAGGAAGTTGCATCTGATTGTAGCAAGGTTTTAGTCCTTCAGGGTTTCTCCACAGAGCTAGTACAACTCAAAATCCATTTTGTGGTCCCCAAACCTGAGCATGTTCTGTTCCTTCCACCCCACCCCAGGCCTTCTTTCATTCAGCTGGAGTCTAGTGATGCTCACTTTTCTTTCCTTGAACACACCAAAGTCTTTCCTGCCTTACACACTGTCTCTCACCATTTCCTCTATCCGGAACACACTTTGCCTGTTATCTAATTTTAACCACAGGCAGAAACATTCATTCTTTAAATATGCAAGATGTGTGTGTGTGCATGCACGCACACACATGTGCGCATGTTCATGTGTGTGTAAGTACATGTGCAAGTCGAGGTCTGAGGTCAAACCTGGGTGTTCCTGAGGAGCTGTCCACTTTGATTTTTGAGACAAAGTCCCTCTGAGACACAAGGCTTGCCTTAGGCTAGGCTCTGACCAGTGATTTCTAGGACCTGCCTGCTTCTGGTTATGCTAGTGCCAGTATGTCTAGCTTTTTACATGGGTTCTGGGGTTTGAACTTGGGTTCCTATGCAAGCACTTTGCTGACTGAACTGTTTCTCCAGGTACACTATAGGCTTAATATGCTTATTTATTTATTTGTGTATGTATGTATGTGTGTATGTATGTATGTATGTATGGATGTATGGATGTATGTTCAGGCCACATTCCACATCTTTTTTGCTGATCCTCAGTACCTAGCCCAGATACTAGCACCTATACATACTTGTTGAATAAATAGACATTAAGAGTGACAAGCAAACTTAGTATGGGGCTGGCCTTCCATCAAATCATTATTTATTCAATGCTAAATAATTGACAATACTTTGAACTCATTTGGGAGTGGGGCCATAGCATTCTTTCATATAGCTCGTAGTACAAAAAAGAGAGCTTTAAATTTTCTGAGAGAACATCTAGTAATAGAAATATGAAATATGTTTGCTGCATGATCCTACAATCCTTCTTTTGGAATGTAATCACAAAATGGGGAGAGATTTATGCCCAAGGAGTATATCATAGAACTATTCATAATAACACCAAATTGGAAGCCACCCAAGTACCCATTAAACTGGTTTAGTGAATTACAGCACATAAGTATAATTGAATCATCTGTGACATTGCAAATAGTATAGATCTATACTTATTGACATGGATGAATGTGTGTGAACATATTTGAATAAAGCTCTCAGCTAAAACATATTATGTACATGTATCCTCTCCCACAAAGTTTCCTGCATTTGACCACATGCACACATTCATCTAGAGAGAAAATGGAGGGTTATTTACCAAAACATTAAAGGCACTCTTGTTATGATAATGGAAGTTCAAGTGATTTTTACTTTTTATGACTGGTTTGGTTGTCCCAAACAGCTGATAAACCTTTTCCACTAACCATAAAACTATCAGTCAGAACATCTCCATCTCCTAAACTATTAATATTTTATTTGCACATGTTTAACGTATATTTAAAGTTGCTTAATATCTCTGTTTTATGGTTTGCTTGTTTGGTGTGCTGAATTATTTATTTATTTTGTAGCGAGGTTAACCAGTTAAGTAAAAGGATAACTGATTCAATCCTTTTGCTGTTTTGTTCTTATGCTATGGGTACTTAAACATTGCAGACATCGTAATCTTAGTAATTCTTAAAATGTTCAAGTTAGACATATACAAGTGCAAAAGGCACTTTGACAACCTTGTTAATATCATCGATGTATTTTCAAGTATTCTGAATTTTTCTTATTTGTTAGATTTGCGTCTTTATATTTTCACCAATTCTATATTAAATTTATTATCTTTGATAGATATTTAATTTATGATTATGCAAAATGATCAACAATAGCTGTTCATTATCTTAGGGTACAGAGTTATACCTACACTTTATGTCCTGATCATTTCAGGCTGTAGATCCTCCCCATTACCTCAAACACTTGCCATGTCTTTGTGATGAGAACATCCATAATCTTGCCTCTTAGTTTGATTTATACAGTACAATATTGTCTTACCATAATGACCCTTCTGGGCAATAAACCACATGAACTTATATTATCCTGGTTGCTGGGACTGACACCCAGTATCTCCCCACTGCCTCTCTGTTTTCCTCTGCCTTAGTGACTACTCTTCTGCTCTCTACCTATGAGCTCACTTTCATAGGTTGCAATCTAAAGGGAATTTGGAAGGATTTGACTTCCTATGCTCACAATGTCATCCCCCAAATAAAATCACATATAATTCTGTTTTTTAATGGTTAACTCTCAGCCATTCTCACTGAAAAACTTGCATTCCCTTTGTGTTTCCTTGCTTTATTGTAAGAGCAGTTTGAGAGAATGATTGTACTGAATTTATATTTTTCAAGTGAACTAACACGTGCAAATTTAAGACAAGAAACTTAAAAGACAAACATCTAATACAATAAGACACATGAGAAAACAGGGCCTTACAGCAGACATTGCCAAGTAAGTTTTCGAATAACCTGCTATGTTGAAGACTCAGTGGTAATCAAGTGTGAATTGGCCTACTTTAGGTAAAGTTTGCTGCTATTTTGGGGAGTTTTAAGGATAATTTTGCAATCATTTGGTGATTAGACAGAACATTGGGTTACTTATCAAGACATAATTTCTTCGTAGTTCTTACTGAAGATCGTTCTTACTCTCTTCAATACAATTATCTTTTACACAAATCATCTTTTTTTTTTCATAAAACAAAGGTTTCTGCTTCCTGCTTGCTCAAGTTACCAGTTATTATACACCATGGATGCTAGATATACTTTGCATACATCTTGGTGGGTTCTAGGATCTGCTACCCCCTGAGGTTTGATGGGACAACTGGTTGTATTCTTTGAAGACCGAAGAACTTCCTTCACTGTCTTTTTGAGTTGAGGGTTAAGGAAGAAGATCACTGAGTCAGAATGAATGATTCTCTAAATAAACTAAAATGTTTATCTATTTATTTTGTATATGTGGCTGCTGCGTGTGTGTGTGTGTGTGTGTGTGTGTGTGTGTGTGTGTGTGTGTGACATGTTGGATCAGAAGACAACTTGCTTGTGTAAGTTCTCCCCATGTGAGTTCAGGTCACTGTTGCTGAGCTTGGCCGCACACTCCCTTAGCTGCTGAGCCATGCAGCTGGCCCAGAAGATGCTTTCATTTACTTCCTCCTCAATCTTTTGCATCATCTCTAGCTACTGTTTGGTAGGTCTTTGCTTCAGTCTGTGAAATCTGTACTATACTTCCTTAGAACTTCTCTCATGTAGATGGCACTGTTGCCTAATTCCTGTGATGGTTGCTTGTGAGTGCATTTCCTGAGTTGGATGGGGATATGTGGAGGGAGTACAGTTGAGCATGAGAACTCAGAATGACATCTTGAGTCAGTAGACTTGAATGAAACCTCGAGGAGGCACTTGCTCTTATCTGTTAGTGTGTCAGTATTATGGGGTCCCTTCTTGAGAAAGGGCAGGGGTGAGGGAAAGGGTACCTTTTGATCAAGGTAAACATTCCACAGGCATTTTCTCCTAGTCAACTTATCTCTCTTTTTTCATTTTTCGCAGTAAGTATTTAACATGAGATTCATCTATTTAAGAATTAATGAAAACTAACAAACACATTCAGAAACTTAAAAAAAATTCCAGAAAGTACTATTTAACTATGAACCTTTAACAAAGTAGTCTTACCGAACAGTGTTTTTCTTTTCTTTGACACTCAAGATTGTTTCTAGTGGTTTCTTCTGGTATTTTCATTTTTTGTGGCTGCAAACTAAAGACTGCGTGTGTGTGTATAACAAAGTCAGAAAGAACTTTCAAATTTCATAGCTGTGTTCCTAGAAAACTCCAAAAATTCCATGGATTCTAGGGAACATTGTACAGTGTGTCAACGAAGGAGAAAATAATTTATATCAACAATAATTTCTATGGCTAAAAATTCAGGTGCCTTGCTGGTGGCCTTCAAATACTAGTTACAAAGCAACCAGAATCCTTGTGCAACAGAAAACTCACCTGTGTCCTTGGTGTGCATTTGAAACTACTCAGAAGCAAGTACAATTGTTTTCTTTCTTCCAATTCTGGGCATGAAATCTGTCATCATGTTGGGCAACTATATATTGTGGTTTTGGAGAGAAAATATCAGGGATTCTCCACAAGGAAGTGATACTACACAGGGTTTTTAGTAGCCTAAAGCAGACTTCAATTGTGACAAATGTCATTTTGATGAGACCAACTGCTCTTGTATGTGACAGGCATGCTTGTCTATCAAAGCAGTTCTGAAAACAGGCCTGTGACTATAAAGAAGTGAGCTGATGCAATTCAGTGGCACTGTCACCGCTGCTACTGACTGTTGTTCCCATGCTGGCTATGACCACTTCCTGTAGTTATCTGACTTCTCTGTGCCAATTCTTTGTAAATCAAAAATTCATGGTGACACTAGAGACCAACTTGTTCAAAAACAACATATGGTTATCAGATGTCATCCATCTCTTCTGTGTCCAGTACCTGCAAGAACTTGGAAAAGCTTGGTCAGTCTGATGGAAAGTTTTGTAAGAATCCTCTTCATGTCAGCCTCCTTCTAGTTTGATGCAGCCATTTGTCTTTCTTGCAAAGTCACATTTACTTTTAAGATTCTAGGGCTAGATAATACCTAACAATATCTCAGGACTAGCAAGAAACAAGCATGCAAAGATCATTTCTTCATCAAATGCAATCTTCATTCATCAGCCATAAGCTTTCAATTGAAGACAGCATCCTGAAGCATATGTCATGCAAATATTTGCAACAGATCTAACGCTTAGATCAGTGCGTCTGCACAGGGATCTCAAAGTGGAATCAAGAGGGATGCAGGGCTGCCTGTCTCTAGAATGACTCTACAGTGTTCAGAAGAAAAGCTGTGATGTTTTGCATTTAAAACTGCAATACTGAGGATTAAGGAGGGAACATCTTGGGATTTAACACAAGCTTTCCAAAATCTTGTGTGTGAACTCTGTTAGAAAGTTCACAGTACTGTTTGATTATCCTTCTCTTTCTCCATTGCCTCCTTCTTCTCCATTATCATCATCATCATCATCATCATCATCATCATCATCATCATCATCATCATGCTCATCAATAAGATAGGTTTTTCTATACTGTGTGAGACTTCAAGCTCACCAGACACCTCTACTTCCTTTGTCAAAACTGTGGCTTCATTTTTTTCTTTTTCACCTCCTTTGCAATTTTAGCTCTTCACAGAGTTCTTCATCTACTCTAAGGACTTGAGCCACTTGTAATTTGCTTCTAGGGCCCCTCATCTGACCAAGAGGATGGGGTGTGTAATTGAAGTCAATGATGAAGAAATGAAGAAAAAGGTCTTTGTGTGCCAGTTGAATGCCAGTCTCTGCCCTGGGTTCTGTTGTGGGCTAGTGAGAGGGTAGAGAGATGTTAGTGCTTATTTAGGCTCCGGCCAGAAGGACCTTCTGCAATCAGAGTTTTTCATATAAGACGATCATTAACCTAGGAAAAATAAACATCAAAATTATGTGGACCTGAACTAATCAAATACTTTTAATTAGTGTTTATAGTTTATTACATAGCCATTTTTGGTACAGTTTTAAACCATAATTCTTCATGGAAATGCATTTCTCGAAGTTTAGGATTGTAGTGAGAGACAACAGTTTTTGCACTTCCTACTGTATTAGATAGTTTTCATATTGTTACGACCAAGTAGTTGATAAAAGCAATGAAAGAGAGGAGAGGGCTGTGTTG
Source organism: Microtus oregoni (assembly GCF_018167655.1). Classification (NCBI taxonomy): domain Eukaryota; kingdom Metazoa; phylum Chordata; class Mammalia; order Rodentia; family Cricetidae; genus Microtus; species Microtus oregoni. The sequence goes on along the minus strand of NW_024543060.1, from coordinate 34,997,157 downwards.
TCTTGTGTTTCAGGCCGCATCAGTCCTTTGTGTTGTGGAAGGCAGGCCATCTCCGGTTGTTCTTTCCACACCAGCAGAAGCATGTGGCTACTGCATGTCCCCTTTCGACATCCCAGGAAACAGAATGCCCTTAGAGTGCCTCTCACCTTCAAGACCTGCTCATAATGACCCACTTCTGCCAACTAGGCCACTGTCCCAGTGGCTCCACAGCTTCCCCCAAACAGTACCATCAGCTGGAGACCAGTTGTTCAAATTTCCTGGGGACCATTTCACATTTAGACCTATCTACAATAAGTCACTCTGCTGGCAACTGGCCCTTCGTAATCACAGATTCCACATGAACAAACTCAGTCAACCATGCATTAAAAATATTTGAAACATATTGTATCTGGCTTTCCTTTTACCATTCTCTAAAAAAACCATCCAGCAACTGTTTATGTAGCATTTGCCTTGAATTAAGTGTTGTAAATAATCTAGCTATGGCTTGAACGTGGACAGGAATATACGCACAGTTTCAAATCCTGCGTCATTTTGCATAAAAGGCTTCAGCCTGAAGAAGTTGGGATGTTCAAAGCATCATGGAGCCAGGCCCCTGCGCATGCTGAGAGACAACTGCTGTCTTCAGATTGACAATACTCGGTTAATTACAGATGTCCGTTTTATTATAGCCTTTTCCTTCCTGGGGTTTGCTCAAGGTGCTGGGAGTTGTACTCCAGTGTATGGAAGCATCTGGCTCATAAGAGTCATTGCTTTCTTTCTTTAAGTGTGCTTTCAGGTTATAAGTACCATGTCTGGTGACGCTTCCTTATTGACATTCCCTGGTATTGTCTCCCCCAACACACAGGATGCAGTCTTCCAATATGATGCCAGAGTTCATCCCTACAGCTGTAGGGAAGGAAACAGCTGTCTCCCTCCAAAGAGCTTAGAGTCTAGGTAGAGATACTGAGGAACCTTCTGTGCAGTGGGTGATAGCAGTTTCACAGCTAAAATTCTAAGGGCACGTCAGAGTGGCTACATTCTTATCAGTAGAAATTGTCATTATGTTTTCTTCCTCTTTACTTTTGTATGCCCATTGAACGATCTTCCCAAGGTCTAAGGCATTTAGGGACACTAAAACACTTAAAGACCCTATTTCACTAAAACATTGAAATTTGAACATTATTTCTCAATCTCAGCCTAGCAAGGCATCAGTCTAGCTGTTAGATGCCAGATGTCGTTATCTCTCTCTCTCTCTCTCTGTGTGTGTGTGTGTGTGTGTGTCTCACACGCACACACACATAGTCTAACAGTTTATCTTTTGATATTTTAGTGTCACTAACGAAATTAAAAGTCAGTTTGTGGTTCTGCACTATAGACATAAATACATTAAACAACGGTGAGCTGAGGTGCAGAGCAGCCAACTACAGCATCCTCTGTGGACTGATTTAATAGCTTTTTATAGATCTGAACCAAGCAATTATTTCCAACCCTAGCTCTTCCGGCCTTTCTCATTTTTGTTGTGACTACTCTGAAAATTATTCTGTACATAGAGTGGGTCCTTGCTGAGTACACAATGGTTAAACTCTAAGCTTTAATCCGTTGTAGTTCTGCCTAATGGAAAGGTATACTCGGAGAAACCGAAAAGTAACACGCAAGGCTGTGAAAGTTTACAGAAGGCGTCTCATCTGCGTTCTGTGAAGTATGTAGCTTTCTTTTCCCACTCAACCCGATTGATTTTGACAGTTCTCCAAAGAATAAACGTCCAATCATTTGCAACGGCAGTTGAGTCCACACTGCCACTCTACTTGAGCAATGTTATTGAAAAATTTCTTGCTATTACTGGCAAGTATCTTCCTTCATTATAGTTATCGTGTTTTTAAAACCTGTCTTCTTTGGAAGAATATGAACCCCATAAGGACTGGTACCAGCTGTTGGCCAGAGAAAGGTTCAGTAAGTAGTAAACAACAATAACAAAAACACAATACAAACCTCAATTCCCAAACTAAAGTGCAAACAACCAACCCCTGTTAAATGAGTCATTTAACAGATCAGCTGTGTGTGCTAAACCAATCAGATTTACTCTGTCACTAGTTATTCTGGTAACAAATGCATTTATAACACTACGTATTTTCTCTGCAAAAATTCACCAGAGAAAAATGCTTTTCTATTTTTGGCATCAGGTATTTTCTAGACAGTTTTCTCATCAAAGGAAATGCAGCATCACAACCGTGTTTCATTCTTCCAGAAAGTTCCATTGTTCAGGAGTCAGGGACAAGTGCTTTTTACTATTGAAGCTTTGGGTGTTTAAACTATGTTAAAAATGCTCTAACTCTCATCTCTTGCACTCTCAGAGTGAGATCAAGGATTAAAAAGCTCCAAGAGTTTCCAATCTTGGTGGAAAATTGGCTGTCAAGCAGAACGAGATATATTCTAACTGACCTGGCCGTGCAATTGGGTCCTTAATGAAAGCTGCACAAAGCAAACCTGCATCCTTCTGTATTTCATTTGTGCATCTTGTACCTGGAATAAAATGTAACTGCTGTAAATCTTTAAGTTGCGTTCAATAAAGCAATAATAGCGCACTGTGCAAACTGACCATTTAGCTTAACAACTGATTTGTTACTCCATTAACTCATTCCCTACTTTGTCTTAGGGGCTCTTTGCTAACTGAGTGCTTGCTAACTACTATAACGAACAGATTCTTCCAAGGGGAAAGCATCTGAAACCAGTCTGGAGATATCGCTAAAGGAAAGCCAAAGCGTGGCCAGGAAATAATGACTAGATGTTCAAGTTATTAGCGTTTAATCGTGAAGGCATTGTATGACCTTAAAAAGTTGCATTAGAAATAAAATCAGCAAAGGAGAAAGGCATGCAGAGTCTTGTTAAGGCTTTGTAATTTGTGCAGAACATGTCAGATTTTTAGCTGCTACTAAAAAAACCCTCTTTATATCTCTGTAGTCAAATTACATGCTTTGGAAATTGGTACTAGTAGCAGCTGAAGCATTTAGCTTTCTCTTTTTGGCCAATGTACTCAAAAAGGACTTGTATGAAGCCAGGGAAATGGTTAATTCTAAAGCAGAGTGAGCCTACTGGAGGGTGCAGTGTTGTCTTCCACACCCGGGACTGAAGCCAGTGCTAACATCTGTGGAAGGAATTGGATACGTTTGCTAAAGAGAGGTAGCCCAGCTTGGATGTCAATACCAGAGTCCCATTTCTGTGTTTCTATGTTGTATAACAGTATCAGCTTTGAAGAAGATGTAAACTTAGCCCTTTGTCTTATAAAGGAAACTCAGACGTAATTGAATTTTTATATTCTATAGGAGCTTCCCCTAACAAAACAGATTCATGTCTGCACTGTTTTAGGAAACAAACTGTCAGTTTATAATATCTCATTTATCAAGATTATATGAGTGTGAACTTTCAAAAGTGTTTAATGAAGAAAGAAAAATGCCACAGAACAGTGGTTTTCAACCTTCTTAATTCCGTGACCCTTTAAATACAGTTCTTCGTGTATGGTAACTCTCAGCCATAAAAATTTTTTCATTGCTACTTTATAACTGTAATTTTCCTAATATTATGAATCATAATATAAATATTTTTGGAGCTAGAGGTCTGCCAAAGGGGTCATGCCCTACATGTGAGAACCACTGCCATAGAAGTATCAGAGGAATGTTTCCACAAATATTTCTGTAATTAGCAGAAAGCGTTGGTTTTTTAAAGTCTTAAAAAATGGTACTAAATGATGAATTCACAGTTGAATTGCTCATGCAATGTAACTACGCAGCAATTATAAAGAAGGCCAAATGTGGTGGCTCCTTTTGTTATTCTAGCTTGTAGGACTCTGAGGCTGGAAGATCATCAATCTCATGAACTCCAGTTAAACTCTGGCTAAAAAGGAGGCACGTCTTAGAAATACTGAAAGCAACTTTTTGAATGTAAAGTTGCAAGGAAAGTAGAAAATAAATATTAATAATTATATATTACATAACAGATTAATTTGCTAAATGTAATTTATACTGAGAGGAACTGAGATACCCAATCATTGAGACCTGATGAAATAAATTATGCAAATTAATAAATAAAACAAATCTAAATAGTCATTAAAATATAGCACTATGGGACTGGAGAGATGGCTCAGTGGTTAAGTTTGCATGTGGGCATGACTCTTTTCCAGAGGACCCAAGTTCTATTTCTACCACTCACATTTAGAAGCTCCTAACCTCTAGAAGCTTCAGTCCTAGGGAACCTAGCACCCTCTTCTGGCCTGTGTGGGCATCTATGCTCAAACGGTATAAACTCACACACACACCTAAGTAAAATAAAATAGATCTCTAAAATATAGTACCATATGTACTGTGAATGATGCTAGTGGTCTTATTAAATGAGACAGTTTACGCAACACACAGTAAAAAGGTTAAATGAGTTTCTATTTGTCTTAAAAGTTAAATGACTAGGAAGAGTAACATTTCAAAAGGCCAAATAAGAAAGCATTAATAATGATCACCTCTGTGTGGTAATATTTTCAAGTATTACTCTAATTTATCTACAATGACCACACATTCCCTATTAAAGCTGACGAGAATCATATCAGAGTGTTCCAAGTATAGCGTGAATGCACTGCCCGTGTCAAAATGCTCCTTTTTTCCTTCTATTTTTCTTGTTTTATTTTTGATGAATCACCGTGGAAAATATTTTCAAATAGATGCCTTTGGAATCCACATTCAATTTCCCAGCTCCTTGGGGGCATAAGTTGATACTGAAGTTTCTGTGGATAGATTGTACCAGTATTGAATACATGGAATTTGGCCATCTCCATAACTCACAGATCAGGGGGAAATGATGGAGGGACTAGTTGTATTTGAGCACCACCCAGGGCTATAGCCAGTAGTAAGGCTGGCCATATGGCACCATTGCTCACACTAATAACATGAAGTCTCTGGCCTTGAACTCCCTGCCCAGCCATGCCTGTGCTGACAGAGTTCTGTGCCAGGAGCAAGCTGGAAAATGATTCTTGGGAACAATTCTTTGATAAATGTGCTGGGCCAGTCTGACTATTTTTTTACACATGCCCCATTGTGCTCTATCACCGGTGCTATAAATAGGAATTTATTGGACCAATTTTTTCTTTTCCATGGCTTTCTCTGTTTTTTTATTCCACAGAGGAAGATGGTGCTATGTTTAATGAACCATTAATCTGGGTTTCAAAGCTGGGTTCCAACCCTAGCACTGTCACTAGTAAGTTTGTAACTTTGAGCAACTTCTTGTTTTTCAGTCTCCACATACATAGGACAGATTGATGCTACTGCTTACCTTGAACGATGAAGAGGAGTAAGTGGGGTAACACAGAAAGAAATTAAGACAGCGGGCTGGGGATGTAGCTTAAGAATGCAGAAGTCCTGTGCTTAATCTCCAGAACTACCCATACCAGGTGTAGTGGTACATGCTTATAATTCTAGCACTTGAGAGGGAGGGAAAATTCAAAGTTCATGGTCTTCTTAAGCTACACAGAAAGTTGGAGACTGGCTGGGGCTACCTCAGACTCTGTATAAATACAAGAAAACAAAACCAACAAAACAAAACAAAAATGTTATGACAGAGATAGGAACATAATAAGTATTCCATAAATGTTAATTATTGTCACGATCACAGTGTTCATCACCTGCCCAACACTTCCAAGATTGAGAATATCTTTGGACATGGTAACATTTCTGTAAGTGGAAAGAAGTAAAGATCACATCCTTGGGGCTCTCATTTTGCTAGTCACTGTCCATTCAGTCTTTGCAACAGCCAAAATAGTCAATGGCATTCTCTACTTTCCAAAGGAAAACACGGAAGCTAACCAAGACCTGTCCTTCACAGACCACGAGTACCCTGCCTTTATCTCTTGTTAATCAAATTCCAGAATTCACAGGTGATGTTCCCACCAATCCTCCTTCTATGTTTTCTCCAGTGTGTCTGCCACTAGATGGGGCTGTTTGAAGAATCCCAAGCAAATAGTCTATGGTAAGAAATACTGTGAGTAATGTCGTAGCCTTTTAGCAAAGTTCTGTAAATAGGTTTTGTTCCATATTGATGCTACTTTCTAATCATCTCAGGATAGGAGTTTTGTTAAATTAGTTCTTTTCCCATTCTAGTCTCCAGGTCTACATGGACTTCCTGCCCAAATGGCTACCTATTATGGAGTCATTGCCTTTCCTTACATGACCATACTCTGCTTTGGCCATTCCTAGACATTCATGACAAAAATCACCTGCTAACCTGAGACTCTGTCTAATGACTGTTGGATTTATTAAAGTGCCACTGGCCAGCACAGATTTCAGCCCTGCAGGAGTTCCTCTGGATCAATAGCATGCTTACTCCGTTAGTTCTGTCAGACCTATGGGTCCTTTCAAATCTACCTATCTTGCCAAAAATGAAACTCTTGTAGAAGGATCTGAAGTTTGTTCATGTCAAAATATTCTTAGCTCTGTTAGCATCCGGGTCCCAGCCAGTAGGATTTCCTTATAACCTAACATGTGAAGACAGATGCAGATTCTATCATGGGTTTGAGCTCAGTTGCCATAGAAGTGTTTCATTACTGTACTTGTGAGAGGCCCAGAATTTATCCATATGAGGAATGAGAGGCCAATGACCATTTCCGCTTAATAAGATGAACATGTTTTCTTTGAAATAATATATTTATAAAATTGTGCTGACTTTTAAACCTTGATGCTTAAGCACTCTATCAGATGTAAAGGAGATAAAGATGCCTCCAGAAAACAGGGGGAACTGAATAAGAAAGTCAATTTTCAACTATAGTAGAATACAGCATTATTTGAAATTCTCTTGTCTGCTTCCTATAAAACTGAAAAGAGGCAAAATAACCCATTATTTGCATATAAAACAGCTACATAAAAATGGTCTATAGCTTATCTTGTGAGGTAAACACAAGGAAAGAGACATACACATTGGTGTGTATAGTTTATGTTGAAATCTTATTAAAATCAAATTATGTATTTTCATTTAGGAAAAACTTTCAATTAATAAAAACAACTGAAGCTACTTTATTTGCCAAAATATTATCCAAGCTCAGGTAGAAGGCATCCACTTCTCTGTATTTATATAAGCTATTGGCTACATTGAAAAGCAAAATATTTGATTAAATAGTATTTTTTAATCTATTGAGAAGTATGGCCATAATTCCAAAAAAGTGCCACAATTTTGGGCACTAGTAAATTCTAATTTGGGACAAACTTTCAAATAAGAATTTCATTCATGATCAGATAACATTTTAAAAGAGCAACTAAAAGATATTATTTACTTGAATTTATGCTAAATAATTTTTGTTTACAGAATTATCGTATTTGAGCATGATATACATGCAAAAATGTGTACAACTTGGAAGTATCTAGCATGAGTTTTAGAGTGAACATTTGTGAATTTTGACATTTATGCAGAATAAACAGGAAATGAATCTCCCACCAAAAAGGAAGAAAGAAGGAAAGAAAAAGAGAGAGAGAGAGAGAGAGAGAGAGAGAGAACCACTACTCCAGGAGCAGCTGCCTTACACTGCCTTGATTTCCTTGACGATGCTTCTGTTTGCTAATGGCAACCAATATTGTGATTGTGAAATGCATACATATGTTTTGCTTGGTTTTGATATTTAATAAATATGAACATTTTATACAAAATGTTAATTTTTGTTTCTGGTTATACTCTTTTTGGTGCCAGGCTGAATTTTTCCACTTAATGATTTATTTTTGAGATGTACTTATGCTTGATTGGATTGGCTTGCAGGCTGTGTTCTAGCTAGGCCAACATGGTCTGTATCTTGAGTGCACCGGCACTAATGTACACATAGTCAACACACATACATGCAATGAAAAATAAAATCTTAAAACAATAACTATAGATGATGTTCAGGGAAAAATCTGTGTTCTAAATAAACATTACTTAGACAGACAGTGGTCCAATTTGGCTAAATAGTGTTTCAATATGACTGTATTGTAGTGCTCTTTCTAAGGCATCCTTACCTTGCCTCTTAACTTTTGCTTCTTAATCTCCTCTTCCATAGTTTTGCATTCCTCCACATCTCATTTCTTTGTCTTTCCTTTCGCCATTTGTTTCTTCTCTACCTACCTTAAGAATATTAACTAACCATACTTGTGGCCATTGTAAATAGTTGGAAGTATGACTGCTATATAGCGAACCGTGACTTTGTCTTCATCCACAGTCAGAACTTTCATTTTCGGCACCACACGTTCATAGTGCACAGTCCAGCTCTGTGTTCCCTACAAGCATAGACTCCCACGGTGGGCTTCACACTAAATCCACCTACGTCCCTTCCTTGGACTGAATCTTGCTATAGCAGTTTATGTGAGTGTCACCACCTGCAGTTTAAATAATGGACAATTTCACTGGCTCAGCATAGCCTCTGGCTTTTATGTCATATTTCTTTTCTGCCTCCTATGAAGAAATGCCTATTTTCCCCTCCAGGTTATTACAAATCTAGTCACTATTACAGAGTCACAATTTTCCAGTCCCTTTGGTTCTGCTAGTATTGATTTTAAGCACCATTTTACTTACATTGCCTTTAAAGTCACATGTGGGCATTCTAATTCATACAGCTAACTTGACGAAAGAACGCTCTGTTCCTGATTCTCAAAAATATCATTTCCTCTTTTCCCATCTTAATTGAGTCATCTATAATTTCATATTTCTATGGTGTTTTCTATAAAAGAGTTAAGAGTGGTGATTATTACACATCTTCCACCACATTTACTAGTATTTACCATGGGCAACCAAAACAAAGAGATTGTGGACAATTAACATACATTCACTCATAATCTTGCAACTGTATTTCTAGTATCTTGCATCTAAATTCAGTTCCACAGCCATCTCCTTTTTGTTATGCAGATCAGAAAGAAATTACATACCATGAAGATTTTTTTCATAAATCGTTTTTGCAAAGGTTAAGTTATGAATGCAGTAAAGTAAAGCACTAGTATGAGCAAATAAGAACGTAGCAGTCTTAAAACAATAACCCAGTTATCTTCAGCTGTGCACATCTGCTAAGATAGCCGGGTACAGCCGACCAAAACGTTAAAGAGCATCTCAGCTGTGAGCGCAGTGACGATGTGTAGAATGTTGGGCTATTTGTTCTACTACAAGGTGAGTTTAGAGCTCTTCACTGGGTGCCTTAAATGATACAAAGGAAGTATTTATTTATGGTTGTTGCTGTTGGAAAACAGAATTTCATGGATTCTGGTTCAGAAAGTAATGGTCTCTAATGGCCACTCAGGATACTTTATTTATTCTAAGAACTTCTGACCCGCTTTGACTAATTCCACAAAACTAATATTTAAAACAGCTGACCGGAGAGTTTTGGGCATTCAGTGTAAACCAAACTTCTTTTTTTGAGAGATCCCTGAGCTTCCTTGAATTAAGCAAGGTTAAAGCAAATGTTATTGTTTGGTGTGGTGGTTTAATTAGGAATGAGCCCCGTAGACTCATGTGTTTGAATGCTTGGTCCATAAGGTGTGCCACTATTAGGAGCTGTGGCCTTGGTGGAGGATATGTGTGACTGTGGAGGCAGGTTCTGAGGTCTTATAAGCTCAAGTGTGTCCACAACTCACCCTCTGCTGCCTGTGGATCAAGACATAGGACCCTCAACTCCTCCTCCAGCACCATGTCTGCCAGCATGCTGCCATGCCCCCCCCCCCATGATGATAATTGATTGAACCTCTGAAACTGTAAGCCAGTCCCAATTAAATGTTTTCCTTTATAAGAGTCGCTGTGATCATGGTGTATCTTCACAGCAATAGAAACACTAATTAAGACATAGAGATTCTAATTTTATAGTTAGCATTTCAATGAGCATTACTTACATAAATTTTCGGCAAAGTGAATTTATAGAAACAAGACGTGAGTCCAAAGGTAACCTTTTTTTATTTTTGATACTTTTTGCACAAATTACCTTCAGTAAAATTGAAATGTGCTGGAGGGTAGTTCAGTCAGGAAAGCAGTGGCTATGCAAGCAACAGGAGTCTGGTTTAATTCCCAGAACCTGTATAAAAGCCAGGTATGGTGACACACACTTACAATCTCAGTGCTTGGGAGACAGAAGGAGGCAGGTGCTGCTGGTCACTGGCCAACCACTGTAGTCAAACTGGCAGGCCACAGGCCGTGAGCAAAGTTGTAACTCCTGAGGAGTGTTACCTGAGGTAGACTCCGGCTCCCACATGTACAGACAGACATGCAGACATTTGCAAATGCATATGCAATTGCAGACACAGAAACATGCACATGTATCCGTCCCCCCATGGGGGAAAAAAAGAAAGAAAAAAGAAAATGTGAAACCATCCACAATCATTAAAAGGACCAGAGGTCTCTTCTGTGCTTCTTGTCATCTGGGCTGTACAAATAAAATGTATTTGTACATTTTAAAGATAAAGGTACTTTGTCTTCACTAATTTGTGTTTCTCTGATGAAGGAAATGTAGAAATGATTTTTATTCTTACAATTCATAAATAGATCTTACCCCACAGAAAGGGTCAGAATTTTTTATTTAACTTTTCTGTATCTCTCAAACTACTACGTCCATACTACGTGATTTTAAGCTTTTTCTTCAGTTAAGTTTGATAAAAGTGGTCAGAGCAATAACAAGCTTTCTAGCAGGGTTATTCAGAAGCAATTAGGCTATTAACATGGTTGGTTTTTGAGGCTGTAGACTTCATGTTGGGAGCCTATATCTTTCGAGCTTGCTTCATTTCCTGGTAGTTGGGGCGGGAGGATAATTTCATGTGTCCATTTTAGCCCAGAGGCCAGATATCCCTTTTGATTTTTGTGCAAGAATTTTACTGTATGGTTTTTTACTTGTTTTCCAGGGAGAGAGGGGAAAAAGTGCCAATAGTTGAATATAGTTTGAAACAACCTGTCTCTTGTAGGAAGCAGGAGTCGGTAGGTAACGTTTGGTAGTCTGCTTGAGTTTAGACCAATGTGTCCACCCCTAAACCCAATGAAGAGAATTCCATTCCCTAATGGAGATGCAGACCATGGTACAGTATACTCTCACTTACACTTACTTTAACAGTATAGTAAAAGGACACCAAGCACAATAATGCTTTAGTTACAAAACATGGCATTAACTTTCTCCCTCTTTCAACATAAACAGTACATTTATAGTCCACTTAACACTAAAAGGTAATTTTCTCCTAATGAAGAGTTGTTAAAAGTGTCCTGCTATAGGAAGAGCAGTAACTAAGTCCTTCTGATGGAATTATGCACACTAGATTCTTATTATCATAATTAGGTTTTCAGATATTACGGGAATCATGGGTCTGTATTCTAGAAGAGTTCTTGCTAAATCAATAGCCAATTCATCAGAATCTGATAAAAAGTTCAGACCAAGTCAACTGTCCTCTACAGATGGAAAATAAACTACAATAAATTATCAGGTGTGCTGGGCTAATTTTTTTTTCTCACACTGCTGTCGAACTTGAGTTCACCCAAAATATCTGTTTTCTCAGAGATACAATTATATCACATTAAAGGAAAGAGCCATCCAAGAAAGTAAAACATCAAATGATGGGCGTTCATGTTGTCTTTTCACATCTCTTCCCCATTTTCCTTATTTTCTCTAGGTCTGTTTGGAGCCTTTGGCATAGTAGCATGGGAAGTGTGTGACACCTGCTGCCATGAAGGCCGGGCTTTTTCTGAGCTCTCACTGTGTGTAGAGTTGTTGTCAGGGCTCTCCAGAGAAACCAAGACACTGGAATATACAGATAATAAGGGGCTTTCTTAGACAAGCTTATATGACCAGAGAGTATATGGTTCTCTGCAACTGTAGAGCCAAGAAAACCAATTGCTTTTCAGTCTAAGAGGCAGGAAGCCTGAGAACAAAAGGTTGATGATACAGCATCAGTCTGAGGCTGAAGGCATGGAAGCCCCTGGAGAGTCAACAGCTTGTGTTCTTATCCACATGCTAAAGAATCTAGAGTCTGGTGTCCATAGGACATGGCTATTGCATGTGTGGGATGGGGTGGGTGTGGGAGCACTCAAATAGAGGTGAGCATCAGCATGTGCATAAGCATCTTCTGCCATTTGTTCCAGCTAGACTCCCAGGTTATCGGGTGATGCCACCACTCTCAGGGTGGATCTTCCTTCTTCAATTTGTCAATATGCATACCGATAGTCTCCAGAAGTGTCCTCTTAGACACCCCAGAGTAGCTTTTCCATTGTTCTAAATGTCTGTTAACCCAATCAAGTTGACAAACAAGATTAACCGTTCCATGAAGTACCTTCCAATTATATTTTTAAAAATGCTCTTGAGACAATTTTGTCATTCGATTAGCATTTGTATCATCATCTCCTGTCATTAATTTTTAAAAGCATCTTATAAGATTATGCCTTGTATTAAATACATTAGCATCAAAGAGTCTTTGGGTTCACAGTTTGATGTTGATGCTGATAGCAGTCCCAGCATACTAAGGCCCTGGTTATGTTCTTTCAAAGTGGTATGTCAACTCATTTAATTATCTTAACAATCAAGTGAGGTAGAAAGCATCGTCAGAAACAAGCACGGGAGAAGTTCAGTAACTTGGCTAGGGTGATTTATTACTGAAAAACAAAACCTGTGTCAGGGGTATTGGGGATGTCGTTCAGATGCGAGTGTGTTTGGCTAACACACACAAGGCTTTGGTTCTGTACCCAGCACTGTATAAAACTGGTGCGGTCATGGTCACCTCTCATCCTGGCTCTCAAGAATTTGGAAACAAAATTGACAGAAGTTTGAGTTTGTCTTTATAAACATAATATACATAGAAAGTTCACTAGCTAGTCCTTTCTTTTTAAAACCAGTTTATGGTTAGTTTTTGTTAACATGGCACAAAGTAGAGCCACTGGGAGGAGAGAACCTCAGTTGAGAAATTGCCTCGATCAGACTTGTCTGTGCACTAGTCTGCAAAGCATTTTCTTGATTGCGGATTGATGGAGGAAGGCCCACGTCATTGTGGGTGGTACCAACCTCAGGCAAGTGGGTAGGAACTGTATAAAAAAAATTGCTAAGCAAGCCTAGGGAAGCAAGCCAGTAAGAAGGATTCTTTCATGTTTTCTGTTTTAGTTTTTGCCTGAGTTCTCTTAATGGTGGAACATGATCAGAACATGTAAGCCAAATTAACTTCTCCCTCCCCAGGTTGGTTTTGATCCGTGTTTTAACAAAGCAATAAAAAAATCAGGACAATTAGTATAAAGAACTGACAAACATTCTAGTGGGGAATTATTTGAAAATATAAGATGTAGAACAAATGTAATGCTTGCAATCATTTGTGCTTTTAGAAACTCATGGCTGGTACATAAGGAGGTGAGAGTGCAGACTGGAGCTCTCACGATGATTGAAAGAAGATGGAGATTCAGCCCCTAGAACACGTTCCTATTGAAACTACTCAGGCCCCTAGAATTAAATAGGAGGGGGCAGTGCTGCAGAGGAGAATTCTCTTTAAACCCCAAGAGAGGGTTTTATAATTAATTGTTCTTTGTAAGGTCCTGGAGGAGGGAAAGGAAAGTGGACATCAGAATTCTCTTAGATGAATCCTAATCTTGGTTCTGTTGAAGAATATTAGCTTAAGATGTGTGACATTCATTTATGCTGTGGAATATGTCTTCAATGATGCAAAAATATGCTGCACTCTTTTTTTGTTCTTTTGTTTAACTCAGTAAAGTTGTGTTACTTTGCCTACCTAAAACACCTGATTGGTCTAATAATAAGCTGAGTGGTCAATAGCCAGGCAGGTGAGAGAAATAGACAGGGCTTGCAGGCAGGCAGTATAAATATGAGGAAGAGCAAAGAGGAAGGAGCAAGAAGAGAAGGAGAGTACACCAGGGGCCAGCCACCCAGTTGGCTACAGAGTAAGCGGTAAAGAGAGGAATATAGAACAGAGAAAGGTAAATGCCCAGAGGCAAAAGGTAGACAGGATAATTTAAATTAAGAAAAGCTGACTAAAAGCTCAGGCTAAGTAAGAATAAGTTTCTGTGTATTTATTTGGGAGCTGGGTGGCCAGTTCCCTAAGAGCAAAGAGTATAAAAACAACATGGCAAAGTTATCAAACAAGTATTTTGACCAAAGCAGTTAAACTTGGTTTCTTTAGTTGTGAAAATGAACTGGGCAGTGCCTTCTTCATCATGTTTCTTCATGATGATTTTAATAGCTACAAATGTCTTGGCACTGGGCCATGCCTGATGAATGGTAGCATTCATGTTCCCCTCTACATAGCTTCCTGATGGTTAATATACGCTGCTTCCTTACAGCTTGGGGATTCATCAGGGCTTGGTGCCTCAAAGTGCCAGACAATTTGTAAAAGCCATGAATACAGCTTTGAGATCCACAGACTAAACCGAATAAGTGCATTCTCCTTGAGTAGTTCTAAACAAACTGTTCTGATGTGCAGTTCATAAATTTTTCATGGTTTTCCCGGAAGACGGCACTATTATTTGATATTTACAAAGAGACTAAATGTGTATAACACCTTCTGAATTTCTGAGTCTGTGATTAACGCTTCCAAGGTTAACCTTCAGATCTAGAAGAAGGCTAGTACTGTGAACCTAGGGTTTTATTGAAATTGTGTTGGAGTCACAAGTGTTGTACAGTAAATGTACAGCTGACAGATTCCTAGACAGACCCACAGTGTACAACTTGTGGAGGACCCAACTTGTAGAGCTTTAACAACGCCTGTCTTTTGGATAGTTGCTGTCAATGACTCTTCCCCCCTTCAAAATGAGATTCATTCCCGAATACTTCAGCAGCATAACTTCCTCCTATAAGGGCAGCAGAATGACCTTCCATGGGACCTTAGAGTGATAAAATTCCCTCTTTGTTCTAATAGTCAAATCTACACAAAGTCAGTCCCCCACAATTACCTTTGCTAGTAGACCCCTAAGATTGTCAAAAAGATAGGAAGACAGCATGCCTGGCCTTACTGACAAACACGTCTGGGTGTCCCGAAAGCTGGTTAACACAATAGAGATTGGAGTTAAGGGAGTGGGTGAGTCTAGGGTTTAGGGGCGTTTAGTGATCATAAGATTTATCTAAATAAGATGATGTCAGGTATTTCCCCTTGGATGTTGACTCTTCCTGAGTGAGTGTGTCAGCTTTTCCTGAAGGTCCACTTTGTCAGGTTTGACCTGCTTTTCTGTGATTTCTGAAATGTATGTTGATACCCTTGTTAATGTCTGTGAGGGTTATACAGACTGAAAACCTCATGGGAGGGGAACAGCAAGCACAGCAAGAACAACGGGAACATCAAAGAATGAGGACCAGTGTGCGCATTAGAGAGAGCATAGAAAGAATAAATAGGACGTGATGAAAGGATTTATGTGAGTTAATTTATCTCATTTATCCTCAGACTTAATTAGTCAGGGTTGTGCCTGCTGTAGCAAATCTTTTGGAATCCTGAGAGGTTTAGTGGGACCGAACGAACTCCAACATAAACCTTGATAAGGTTGCATTGAACCTTATTTTACTGGGTTCTTACAGGAGAACTTAGCCTACATGTCTGTGTTTTGTCCTTAATCTTATTCTTTAAAAGTGCTTCTCTCTACTTTGTAATTTCTTAGAAAAAATGATTCTGAATAGTTGATTTTTATTCAACAAGGGGAGTTATGTGTCATATATAAAGTAAGAAAACACAGTCACTGTGCGTCCATCTAGAGCTTAGGAACTAGGATATCACTTATCACTAGGATATCATGGTTTTTTTCTGTGTTCCTTACAGTCCTTGCTCATTCATATCTTTTTGTTTTGTTGTCAGCTTTAAACAATAATTTCATTACAAATATAAGTGCATTTAGATTTCATAGCGTGACTTACCTTTTTAGTATCTAGAAAATGTTTTCTTACCATTTTGATTTCTATTTTGATTTAATATATGGCCATTTGTATGCAAAATTCAAGAAGTCCTTGTTTTTTACTGCTGAATAATACTCTAATATGTATATATTCCATACTTTCTTCATCCATTCTTCCGTTGAAGGGCATCTAGGTTGTTTCCAGGTTCTGGCTATTACAAACAATGCTGCCATGAACATAATGGGGATGTTCTATTGGGAACTCACCAAGGCCAGCTGGCCTAGGTCTGAAAAAGCATGGGATAAATCCGGACTAGCTGAACATAGCGGACAATGAGGAATACTGAGAATTCAAGAACAATTGCAGTGGGTTTTTGATCCTACTGCACGTACTGGCTTTGTGGGAGCCTAGGCAGTTTGAATGCTCACTTTATGAGACCTGGATAGAGGTGGGCAGTCCTTGGGCTTCCCACAGGTCAGGGAACCCTGATTGCTCTTCGAGCAGATGAGGGGGGGGGGGACTTAATCGGGGGAGGGGGAGGGAAATGGGAAGCGGTTGTGGGGACGAGGCAGAAATCCTTAATAAATAAATAAATTTAATAAAAAAAAATAAAATAAAATTGTTAAACAGAAAAAAAAATATATGGCCAAGGTCTTTTCATTATATTTTTAATAAATGTGCTCATTTTCATCATATATCCCACTGCATAAAACTTTCGTATCTTTCCTTTCCCTTTTATATTAATTTTCTCTTAAATGTCTTTCTAGTGCATTGTGTTTGACTACTCTTCACTTGATGCTTTACCCAAGACTCCCTAATAGGAGATACATTTTTCCAAATGAAACAAACACTAAATAATATTTTATTGTGGTGTCATATCCATTTTGCAAATTACAAATGAGGGTGAGGTTCTTTTTTACTTTATTAGGCACTGATGCAAGAAAATTTTCACAATGGGATTTTAATTTATAAATGAACTTCAAAGTATTATTATTCACATATTTTATGAATAAGTTTTGATTGCATTTCATAATTAGTAATTTTGGTGAAGTCCAATTTATATTTTGGGGGTTTATGGATTGTGCTTTTTTTAAAGTCTAAAAAATCTTTGCTTAGCCAAAGATCCTCTAAGGTTTTATAATTTTATATTCTATAATTTCATTTATGGTCATTTTTGAAGCTGTGTAATTCAGTTTGCCTATGGAAGACCATGCAGTTGCTTCAGTATCTTTTGTTTAAATGGCTCTCCTTGTCCTTAAATTGCTTTTATATTTGTTAAAATTTAGCGTGGCATATTGGTGTAAATTTCCTTGCATGTATTTTGTTCTCTGCCATCTATGTGACTATGTGTTCACTGATTCCATGCTCTTGACTGCTCTCCTATATGAGAAACATTGATATTGGTCACAATGATTTCTTCCACTTTGTTTTTCCCTAAGCTTGTTTAGCTATTCAGCAGACTGTGTCTCTTCACATATAAGTTTTGTAATAAACGTGTCTATGCCAACTGAATTCCCAATGGGATTTTGATAGACATTGCATTAAATCCACATCTTCTGAAAACATGCATACAGGTAACATCATATGGACTGAGTAGGATCTGTTTATGAATATGTGTATATGTATATATGCATGCAATAACAATCAGTGAAAACAGAGACTTAAATTGAAGGAGAGTGGAGAGGGGTATATGGAAGTGTTTGGAGGGAGGAAACAATGGGAAAATATAATTATATTGTAATCTCAAAAATAGCAAAATATATACATCTCACTATGTTGAATCTCCCAGTCCGTGAGTACACCACATCTTTCCATTTATTTAGAACATTATTTATTTTACTAGCATTTTGTAATACTTAGCATACATATCTTGTCCACAGCACATTTTCAATACACTAAGTATGTTTTTCCTCAGCAACATTATTAAATTGATTGTGAATGTCTAGAGTTAGTGTGTAGAAAGTCCTTGACGTTTGTGCATTGCTTGCAATGCTGTTGACATCATGCCGTTTAAAATATGCTATCTCTTTCTTGAAATTTGAAATTTGAACAGTCTTTTACTTATTCTTTTGTATTGTGCAGTTGTGTGGTTTTTAGTACCATATTATTAAGGGTGGCAAGAGCTGACACAAGACACAAGGCATCCATACCTTGTTTCTGTTAATATAAGAAAACTATTCTTTGTATGGCCAGTAAGTAGTATGTTAGCTGTAAGTATCTACTTGTCTTTAGATCTCTATTCCTAATTTTCTTGAGTTTTTAGCCATGTGAATAGAATAGCTTTATCCCTTTGCCATTGTTCTCTTGAGTCTGGATTTATTTCTGTTTTGTTGTGACTGATCTCTCTACCTAGAATCTTACACAGAATACTAAAAGGAAGGGTTAATATTTGATCTTCTTTTCCTGTTTCTATTTGAAGAGACTGATGCTGATATTTCATCATAGTTTTAAAATATAAAATTGCTGTGGAATATTTTAAGATGCATTACATTTTTATGTTGTGGGACATTTGTTCTAATGATGCAAAAATGTGTTGCATTGTTTTATGTTACATTTGTTTAACTTTGTGAATCTGTGATACTCTGTCTAAAATACCTGATAGATCTTTAAAGAGCTGAACATCAATACCAAAGCAGAGAGAAAGGATAGGCAGGGCTGGCAGGCAGAGAGAAAAAATGGGAGAAGTCTGGGATCAAGGAGAAGGAGCAAGAGAACAAGGAGAGGAGGATACTATGGGCCAGCCACCCAGCCACAAAACCAGCTACAAATAAAGAATGAAAGTAAGAAAAAGGTAAATGCCCAGAGGCAAATGGTAAATGGAATAATTTAAGTTAAGAAAAGCTTACTAGAAACAAACCAAGCTAAAGGTAGGCATTTATAAATAATAATAAGCCTCTGTGTGTTTATTTGGAAACTTGGTAGTGGGTCCCCCAATAGAATAAGAGTAAAGAAAAATCTACACAAAATTATATGTAAAATTTACATTTAGTATATGAGTTTGTAAATGAAGGAAGCTCTTCTTAACTAATTTTTTGAGTTGTTTTATTTTAAATCAACTAAATTTGAAATCCATGTTAAATTCCTCAAATAATTTCTATATATTGCTACATATTGTGAGATGGTAGTATGTTTCCTTTTTGATTTGGAAGATTATATTTATAAATTTGCTGGGGCACACCAACATCTTGAAATTAATATCACTTGCTCATGATATATTATTGTCAGTGTAGTCACTGAATAGTCACTACCCATCAAATGGGCTCAGCTTTATGAATTGAAGGTTATTTTCTCACTCCGATTCACCCTCACCCCAGAAGTTCTTCCATTTTTAATATTTAATTTATTCAACTCTTAACAGACTTACATAATATCAGATTTTTTTTTTATATTTAGTTTCAGGCAAATGAGTGATTTAGAGAACAGGCATTTTGACTCTCAAATATTTCTGTGGAGGTGAAAGCCTGTTCATCTGTTCAATATCTAGTCTGGTTCAGAAAAGTTGGGTTGGGTTTATTGTTGAAGGGGGTCTTCAGTTTGTGACAACGTGGCTGGTCAAAGGAAGCATTCAACAGAATACACTAAAACATTGGTATTTTAATGTTGCAGAAAGGCTGCTTGTTGGTTCTCTGCTGCTCAGCTTCAAAATAATCATATAGAAACTGTATTAATTAAATCACTGCTTGGACCATTAGCTCTAGCGTCTTATTGGCTAATTCTTACATATTAACTTAAACCATTCTCTTAATCTGTTTAATTCTATGAGGCTGTGGCTTACCAAGATCAGTTCTGGCATGCCAGTGGGGCTACATGACTTCTCTCTGACTCCACCTCCTTTTTCCCAGCATTCAGCTTAGTTTTCCCTGCCTAGCTAAGTTCTGTCCTGCTTTAATTCCAAAGCAGTTTTTTTTTTACTCGCCAATGGTGTGTTTTCACAGCATACAGAGGGGAATCCCACTTCATTTTAACCTTACAAACAAAGAGACAATTGCTGAGTTTCTCACAAGATCTCCTTCATCTCTGTTAGGCGTGGTGTAGGAAATATTCTCTGGGTGATGGTAACATGCAAGAAGGGCTCTGAAGCAGTGTTCATATCACAATCAAAAGACCTTGTGCAACAGAGCAGAATTCTGCAAACAGATGTATGCCCTTGATTTAAAACATCTCTGAATACGATGGGAAATGATTGTTTTAATAATATATCTCTCACACCTTTACTATTTGGGAGCTTTCCCTTTCTCTACCAATTAGAAAATCATGGTCGGGGTAGAAATAAGGCAAGGAACTCTGAGTCATACACATATGCATTCAAACATTCTAAAAGATGAGATCTTGAGATTTTGGGATCCATAAATATTTTTGCTGTACTTTGGTACAAGGACCATAGAACCTACTCCTTCCCCAACCTCCCTCAGACACCTGAATACACAACACAATTTTTCTGTAGCTGGTGGTTTAAGGAAATTGATCAGCTCCAGTTATATGAGTAGTTTCGTTGACAGCAACCTTCTCCTCCCATTCCTACTGAAGCACCATGTCTATCCTGCTATTGTTGCAGTGGCTGAAACCATAGAGCCTACAGTCCCACTGTGTCTCCTCTTGTGCCATCTCGAAGTCCAGGCAACTCCTGTAGGAAGTGATGTGGGGAGAAGCAGACTGTGCTAGCTGCTGAGCTTTTCAGGCACAATACCAGTGGTTTAATACAATTTCTGTACAGGTCAGAAAGTAAATCTCTATTGTAGATAGGTCTGCAAGTCTAAAACTGTAGGAGGTTCAAAAAAATATGGGTTTAGCAGCCGATAAAATAGGGCTGACAGCACTATAAGTCTAATGTTGAATTATTTCTAGGTTTCTTAAATACAACATTGGCTATAGGCCAATCATATGTTTTCATTTTGAAAGAGATGGAAAAGATATTTGTCCCCAATTCATTTCTATTGCCCTGCTTGTACCATGGGATCTCAAAGTTGGCACACCGAGTAAACTTCTGTCATCATTAACTGTCATTAGGTTCAAATTCTTAGGAAGGTAAGATGTAATAACTAATGGGCAGAGACAATTATGGGGAGCCTGATGTGAACCTGTAGAGTCTGCTTCTTCAGATAATAGACAACACCTAAGACAGCATTGTCTTCCAGCCATGGCATCACACACAAAGAATTTCGTTCGCATTTTTTTTTTCTTTTTATTCATCGATGCTCATTGAGGTAGTACTCACGGTTTCCTCCTCCCGGAAGGTCTTTGGCTGACAAGTAAGGAAAGCACAGTGGCAAGTGTGTAGCCCGTACTAAGACTAAGGAGGAAGAAAGACTGAGCTCTGGGGCTGCAGTCACAGTGCAGCTAAGCTATGGATGGAAAGTGACAAAACACCCCAGTGCTTCGTTTCTACGATAACACGAACCCATATGTTCAAAGTAATTGGTGTGACAATCAGAACCGTTGTTTCCATCTGGACCCTTGCACGGTCAACACTGCCCAGTTTGGAAGATGAAGTCTTCACTGGGTTTTGTCGCTGGCTAAGGCCTTTGGAGTTCATTCATTTTCTCTTCTATAACTTGTGTCATCAGAGCTCCAATCACCCACTTCTGATGACATCACATATGCTTCACCTTTAAGTCTTACAGCACTCAACACAGAGGCTGTGCTGACACAAATCCTCCTTGCCTTGCATTTATGCTGCCTAATTTGAAAACTACTGTCAAATACTTCAAGCAGGAAATAACCCCAGGAGAATTAGGTGATAATATTATTCAGCGATATCTATTGAGAGCATTTATCTAATCAAAACAAAAGCTGTAACACCTGGTATGTATCCATCATTCTCCCAGCTGATGCAGCTGGAGGCAGCCTGGCTGGAGCTCTGAAAACACTTTTTTTTGCTTAGTCCTGTCTGTGTGGTGCCTCGAGTCAGAAGGTAAAGGGTGAAGCAGCCAAGCCGGCCCGGCTCAGCAAGATCTCAGTGCTCCCTGGCACTTCACTTTGATGTGCTCTGCCTTTGAAGTATATCCTTCCTTATTAGAATCCCTTCTTCACCAATCCCATTATTAACTCCTGTTGTTTGTAGGGGGGGAGGGGAGTCCTCTGATAATTGGTTCTTTGAGGGAGTGAGAAGTATGAGACATACAGGGAAGGGAACCAAGGCAGAGAGAATGAGATCCCTACCCAGGAAACAGAAAACCCTTAGAATCTACCTTACCTGTATTTTATTTGAAACAAAATAGTTCAAAATAAATAAAACCACCAAAATAAGCAGCCTACCTCTGTAGAGTATTTATTGTGGCTGTTTTTTTTTCTTTTAAAAAGACAAAGGTATCTTATTTTCATCTCCTGATAAGACAAAGTATCTTATTTTTATCTCCTGATTCCTTGGATTGTTTGGGGTTGACTAGACTGCCATTCGCTGATGTTTATGTTTTAAACCACCATTTTACAAGAAACTGGAGTCTGATTAAGTGTCTTTAGTTCATAAATTTTAGAAATGTTCTCATAGTATGAAAGAACACCATGGCCAACATCCTCATCTCTAAAATTGGATTAAGGTTATTACAAGGAGAAGATGAGCTAATAGTTATAAGGTCCTTAAAAGTATGCCTAGAAAAGTAAATGATATTTGAATGATTTTAAGATAAAATACAAAAATAGGATAAAATAAATTATAACATGGGAAAAGTGGCTCTCTGTTACCATGCAATCCCGATCCATGTGTAATTATCTCCAAAGTCAGGTCACTTCCTCTAGAGTCACAGATGCCTTGCCACCCCTACACTGTAGTTCAATACTGTTAATTCCACACCCACCCAGCACCATCTCTCATACATAACCCTAGCTTTTGTTTCTATGGTGCTAAGAAGGATGCTTGGTCCTAGCTACCGTGTGGGTGGTGATTGTCCTTTTCTTTTTAAATACTATCCTCCACTAATGGAACCCGGAGAAAATCCACCGAAAGTTTGGTGAGAAAAGTCCCATTCTTTTTGGTGTTTAGGAAGAAATTAAATTCAGTTTTGAGTTCTTGTAGTTGTTCCATGTTTCTGTTGAGTTTTCTGCCATGCAGTAGAGAAGAAGTTCCAGAATAAACCAGCTGTTTGGCTGACTGATGCAGGTACATTAATGACAACCCTTTCAGAAGAACCACATCTGGAATGACCCAATGACAGATTTCTTGCTGCTGTCTTTGTGTGTGTGCGTGTGTGTGTGTATGTGTGTGTTTGTATTCAAAAAGCTCAGGATAGTAGAGTTTAGAAATCTCCTCATGGCCGAGGCTGTGGATCTCATCAGTGCTGACCACAGGCTTTGCCTTGCATCTCAGTTTATGGCCGCAATTCAGGGTTGAGAAACTGGTGTACTAACCACCCACTGCTGCAGATGAACATTGGCAAAGAGCCTGACATAGGGCTTTCTAAACAATTACAGCTTCCTGGTTACCAAGCCAACCAGTTATTGATGTTTTCAGACAAGATGTCTGTAGAATGAATTAAGGCCTTAATACAGGGGGAACTATCAGGACTGTTCACTCAAAGTCCTGGGTATATCCAATCTAAAGTTTAAGAAGTCTAAGGTAGAAAAACAAATTGTGGTGTGGCATTTACAGCCTTTAGACTGCTGTCTCAGAAGCAAAGACAATACTTTTTCTTCACTTTGTTAGCATGAATGCTCAGGACAACAGCTAACTATAGCCAGGGATGTTGGAGCTCATTCATATCTATGTCTATGGATATATTAATACCCTATGAACTACATCATATCACATTTTTAATGTATGCTTGGCTTCAGTATCTCCTAACTGGACAATTGTTTTCTAGACTACCTCTCACTTTGGAATTCTTAGACACTTCCCATGGTCATACTCTGGTTCTGCTTCTTGAGTGGTGACGGTCCTCTCTGAGATATATACTGGGTGTTATGGTTTTTGTCTCTTTAAGAGACAAGCCATGCCCACTCCCACCCCATCTTCGATTCTCACTGTCCCTTCTGGCGCATGTGTTCCCTCTCTCCCATTCCCTTTCTCTGTCTCTCTCCTCTTCTTCTCTTTCTTCCTTTCTCCTCTAAGTAATAAATATCCAGTTCTGATCCATACTATGTATCTGCCCACGTGTCTCCCTGCTGCTCCCATGCCCAGCTGCTCGCCACTGGAAAACTGCACCTTCCAGGGACTCAGTGTCACTGGGACCAGCCCAACACTACACGACTGGGCTGTTCGGGACAGGGCACTGGGACACGCTGCCAGCATTTTTAAAACTGGGCACTCTGTAATTCTATTTCTAGGTTCCTCATTTGTTTCAAGTGATTCTTCCCAGGCATATATTCTAAGGTTACTCCTCAACTTTACCATTTATACATGTTTTTGTGGACAATTTTGAAACTGCATACATATTTTATTTATGTTGTATTTTTCATTATTTTATTTTCCTTATCCATGATTTCCTTTTTTTATGTTATGGTTGATAGTACATCATTATAATTTTTTGTGCTGAAATGTTAACATGTTTATCTGCTCTCTTCTGTTTCAAAGTGAAAAGTCTCCCTCATCCTCTGAACATGCCCCTGTTTATTGGACAAAATGATCAAGACTCATTTTTACTTTCTCTGTCTCAGCCCAGTTATCAGCAATTTTCTCATTAATCATGTATCTAATAAGGTTGCAATGGAGTTTAAAAAGAAAAAAAAAAGATCTATGTTAGACATTATGTATTTAAGGTAATTGGAATTAACTTAGTTAAGGCGGAACTTATAGTGACGAATAGTTTTTAAATTATTGACAGCCGTTATTTAAAAAGAAATTTCAGAAACCTACACAAATTTTGCTTACCAGCTGCAAATGAATGAACTCACCCACAAAGCACGAACACAGAGCTTTGCTCCTTGACCATTAACGATCAATCATTCCACCTGTTTCTGAAATGACACTAAGGCGAACAAAGGTTACTCAGTGGCAAACCAGCCTCTGTGCTTTCCACTTAGAGAAGTATTGCCTTCTTTGTCTTTTCATCTCCATGTTCTCTTTTAAATAGTTAATGATAACTGGGAAAACAAGCAGAGCTATTCCTGAAAATAGGGTTAAATTGGTGAGAGAGCCCAGCCTTGTTGGTGCTTGTTCTTTTCCTGCCTTCTGAACAATTCTTACAATAACATTGTTATTGGAGCTGGTCAGCTGCACACAGTGCAGGCTCATAAGCAAGGGCACAGATTTTGTGAGTAGGCATACCTTCATTTGAATTCTATATTGAGTACTGCTCACTGGATTTTGGAAGTGCCACACTCTCTAAGCCTTCTTTTGCTCACCTGTGACAAACAACATTACAGTGTTGACTTAGGATTGAATGAGCTAACTTGAGCCTACATGGTCAGTCTTTCTTGTGCCCACCCCCATCCACTCAAACTCCTACTTCCATTGCACTGCTGCTGAATGTTGGTTGTCCAAGGCATTTGTTTTATTATCAGCATTTATGTGGTCTTTCCTTTTGAAAGCTGCAAAATTCATCCTTATTTTCTCATTCAAATCTGTATTTGTTTCTCTGAAGGCTGAGTAGCTTCAGTTTTAGAATGAGATGATCAAACACACCTCCCAGGGGTATTAGTATCTTAAAAAGCAAATATTACTCAAATGTATCAACTTTACATACTACTATCACTCTGTAAGATGGTATGAATGGGAATAAGTGTCCTCAAACCAAAGTGTATTAGCTATGCTCCATTAGAGGGAAGGCTCTACTCTCTTGTAGTTTCCCCTGTCCCACTTGACCAGGGACATCTTGAGAGCCTAGACACTTCCAAGTGAACGATAGCTTAGGCTTATTAATAACTAGCTCTTACAACTTAAATTAATCCACATTTCTTAGCTATGCTCTACCACATGGGGGTACCTTTTTAATCAGCATGGCATGTTCCTCTGTGTGTGCTGGCAACTCCCTGTGACTCCACCCTTCTTATTCCCAGCATTCTGCTTGGCTCTCTTGTCTAGTCTCTTCCTATCTAGCTATTGGCCCAGTCAGCTCTTTTATTAAAACTAACAGAAGGCGCCCTGGTGAAGACATAGCTTCACAGTATCCAAACATATTATTCCATAACAGAAATAATTTAAAGAATACTCTTCGTCATTCTTAAGGTGGAGAAAATAACTTGTAAAGCCTCCCTGATCTTTGATGTTGCTTGCCCCTTATTCTAAGTTCAAGATAAGTCCTTAACAATGGGATGTCCTTAAGATCTCAGAGTTGGCTGGGAATGAGTAATCCCCAACTCCCTCCCAAGACCAGGGCTGTCAAGACTGATTTGCACCACCAAAGTGATGTAGCTGGTTGGAAAAGCAAAAGACAGGGAAAGTTAGAAATCTAAATCCAGCCCTGGAAAAGAAATCCATTTTAGGGAATTGCCATAGCACAGAAGAGGAAGAGAAACACAAAATTAAGGAAGAAGGGCCAGATCATGCCTTCTAAAACAAATTTTTAAATCTACAATTTCCTGTTGTTAGATGTAAGGATTGATGATCCCAACACTGTTGCTTTGGGAGAAAAAAACAGCTCAGTGCTCAGAAACAAAATGATACAGTTAAAGCAGCCAAACAGACTACTTTTGACTAATGTGCTATTGATTGCCTTGTGAAAGTATACATGCCAATTCCCAATGAGTGCTGAGAAAGCCTGCTTGAACTTTGGGTGATGGCTTTAAGATTCCATTTATTTTATTTATTTATTTGTGCGTGGTGTATATAAAAGTAGTACACAAGCAGAGGCCACAGCAGGATACTGGCTGTCTTCTACCACCCTGGGTGGCCAGTGAGCTCTAGGGGTTGCTCTTTATTCCTAACCAGTGCCAGAGATACAGGCAGGAATCCTTAAATGTCCTTTTTATGTGGGTGATGGCAATTTGATCTTAGGTCCCAGTGCTTGCAAAGTCATCTACAGGGCACACATCAATTTGAAAAACCTCAACTCTATAAGGTAAATTGAGTTCTTTAGGTTGCTTTTAGTGTTCGGCTTTCATTGTTTAGGAAGTGGCTTGTTAGTTGGTAACGTTACTGGTCTAATCCCCACGTCAGTATTATTTGCTTAGCATTCCTGGCCTCTCTGTTCTGAGAAACCTTGTTTGACTCTGTGTCACCATCATTGTTGAAAGAGTGGCGGGGCTGCGTCCCCAGCACCCCAGCCTCCCACATGGCTTATGCCCCGAAATAATTACACGGAAACTGTATTCTTTTAAACACCGCTTGGCCCATTTCTATCTAGCCTCTTCTAGGCTAGCTCTCGCACCTGGACTAGCCCATTTCTAATAATCTATGTAGCCCAAGAGTTGGCTTACCAGGAATGATCTTAGCCTGCGTCTGCCTGGACTGGGAGAATCATGGCGACTCTCTGACTCAGTTTCTTTCTCCCAGCATTCCGTTCTGTTTACTCCACCCACCTAAGGGTGGGCCTATCAAATGGGCCTAACAGTTTCTTTATTGCTTAACCAATGAAATCAACAGATTGATATATGACACTCCCCCATCAAATCATCTCCACTTTCTTATTTTATTTGTGACCTGGATCTTATCACTCACTCTCTGTGTCCCAGGACCCTTCTTGGATGAAGAAGAATGTGTTACTTTGAAGCTCTTTGGAAAAAGATGTATATTCACAGCTATTTGTGCAATACTTTTTGCACAGTTCTATGAACTGTAACCCTGGAGAGGCACTCAAACAAAAATATAGCATTAGAAGTTCTATTTTCTGCGTAGTTGGTTTTTAAAAACTAAACAGTTAACTGGAGTGTAAACCACTGTAAATGGGTGCTGTATATTTAAACATGTTTCTTAGATCTTATAGCTCATAAACAGTTCTGATTCCCAGTCTACCAGAACAAGTAATAAGGATTTTCCCAGAGGATTTGACACCCACATATGAATACACTAGATAAAATGTGTTGTGTACAAGTTGTTCTTATTCTAGAGAAATTAAAATGTCTTTGAATAAAATACACAGTCAAATCACAGGATCCCTCAATTGTTTCAAGCTATCTTCAAGCCAGTCCAACCAATATATTCTTATCAAATATTTGGGTGCCAATATTGCCACAAACAATATCTGTTTGTGGACCAGAGTTACAAGATAAAGATGAAGACCCTTTCCTTGATGATTTTGTCACTTACTTGAAAAAATGAATTTGTCCCAAAGGGATCAGGGAAATCACTAATTATGATAACTTGAGAAATTCTTTGCATAGCTTATGCCTTAAAAACACCATTAATAGTTTTTTCTGAGAATTTTTGTGAGGGGGAGGGGTCACAGTAGATGTAAACACGAAGAACAGTTTGTGGTTCCTGCCAATATAAAATGCCTGAATACTAAACATTTTATAATAAGATATATGATTTTTTTTTGCTTCCATAGTGATTAAGTCTGTTAGAGGTCCATGGTAAAATATCAAGAGAGTCTAAATAACTAAATAACCACATGAGCCTCATGTGAAGATGCAGGATATTTTAGGGAATTTTGCATTTTATATCTGAAATGGAGTTATTATTTGGTAAGTATTTTAAAGAATGCTAGAGTCTAAATAACAAATGACATAATTTAGAAGAGTGACCAGTTCACAGAAATTCATATTATTATAGAGAATGGAGACCTTAGGCAGAAACAGAAGGTAAAAAGAGTGGCTAACTCTTCCTGTCAGGTGAAGATCTTACTTGAAATGTCTTTTTGTGTTTTATACATGCACATACACTGTCATTGCTGATGTGCTTAGAGATCGATAAGTCATGGAGACAGCAGTGTGCAAAAACATGTAGTCATTTGATTTACTGTGTATTAGTATAGTATGTATACAAATGACAGAAGAATACTAGAGATCACAGAGTGAAAAGCTTCATATGCCATGGAAAGAAATTTAAATCATATCTCATAGCTCTTAGGGATCAAGAAGAGAAGGAAGTGGCTCACAAGTTCAGCACAGGTTCCATGTGGGGGAACACCAGGATGGCTCATGGAAATTTCCCCTATGTGATGCTAAGATGATGCGTTTTCATTTTTTTTTTTAAAAATTCACCTAATACAGCAGAAAGCTGAGGATGTAGGACTTCAGTTGGTCAAACAAACCAACTAAAGAGCCCCCCCCCCAAAAAAAAACATAAAACAAAAAACCTCTGTAACTGGGAAGCCATGTTAGTGAGGGGATGGAGAAAACTGTTGGGAAGACACTAAGAAGAAAACCTGTTGTCTGAGTGCTTTAGGAACTTGAACAGAAAACTGCAAAGGAAGTGGAACTATGTGCTTAAAAGCCATTGCAGTGGAATGGGGGCTGGAGGGCAGGAGGAGACAGGTCATTGGCAGTGTGAACTCTGCAGGTGCTGGCACCCAGGGAAGCATAAGCTGGGATTGCGTATCACTTTCCCTATGGCAGAATGACTAAGTGGCCAAGAACATCCAAGAGTGACCCAAATATAATTCCCTCGATATGGAAAGAAACAGGAGTGGTGGGCAAAACCGTTCTTTTGACCAGCAAGTCTTAAGACAACTCTCATTAATTACATCATGGAGTTTGGAAATTTTATACTATCAGAAAAAAATAAATTAAAAATTGAATTCACATAAAAAATCTCCCCTTTAAAGCATACCATTCAGTGGTTTTATTCATGTTTTAATTAATTAAATAATTAATTTTATTTTACATGTTTGAATGTTTTGCTTGTAGGTTTGTAGGGAACCATCAAGCAATGCCCATAGAGTTCAGTAGATGGAGGCCCTGGAGCTGGTTATGGATGATTGTGAGGCATCATGTAGGTGCTGGGTACCAAAGCTAGGCCTCCTATAAGAGCAGCAAGTACTCTTACTTATTATTTCTTTTTAGTTAATTTATTCTTTGTGTCTTTCACATCACACATCTTCATCCCATTCATTTCTCCCATCCCTTCATATCAACCCTCTGCCCTTGCAACCTCTTCCCCACAGAATAAAATAAAATTAAGAGAAAAAGACAAAGGAGAGAGAGACAGAGACAGAGAAGAGAGAAGGAAAAAATCGATGTCACCATGGAAGCTGTACTGTGGCACAGTTAGTCATGCAGGGAACTCTGTTATCCAAATATCTTTACTTGCAAGTGTTCAGTGAATAGAGTCATTGGTCTGGTTCGAGGCCTCTGGCTTCTGCTACACTATAGATGCTGGGCCCTCACAGGTTAACCTGCTATTGCCCTGTCTTGTGGAGATCCCACAGCTTTGTGTCCTTAGGACCATTCCCTTTTCGTGCTCCAGCAGACCAGAGATGGGGTGGAGTTCGGAGTGGGCCAACTCATAGCTCTGGTTTTGGGCCTGGGTACTTGCAGGATTGGCCTGTTTGCCAGCAAGGGGTGGCTCTCCTGCTTTCACATCTTCAGGATCAGATCTCCCAGACCTATGCCTTCAGGATCAGCTCTATTTGCTGCACAGGCATGGCATAGGGGGCATAGGGGCCACTCTCCTGAGTGCTGCAGCTGCTAAGGGAAGGGGCCAGCTCTTCCATGTGCCTTGAGTGTTGATGGGGAGTGGGCATCTCTCCCTGCCACCACATGTATTTCAATATGTTCACTATTATTTAACTTCAATACATTTTCATCAACCCAGAAAGAAA
The DNA here is from genome assembly GCF_018167655.1 of Microtus oregoni. Lineage (NCBI taxonomy): Eukaryota > Metazoa > Chordata > Mammalia > Rodentia > Cricetidae > Microtus > Microtus oregoni. The sequence goes on along the minus strand of NW_024543060.1, from coordinate 34,966,785 downwards.
GTATGAACACAACAGTTGTGCTTGTTTTCTTCCCTTTTCTAATTTCTTGCTACCATGAACCAATGATGTGACAGCCCAATCTGTCCATCTGGATTTGTTTCTTGTGAGTATTGTATACAACTGATTGATATGCTGTGATAAGTCACTTGTCAACCCCGCTTTCATTCCCTCTGTGTATTGTCAAGGTTCATCCACACATGGCAGGAATCTATTTCTTTTTACACTTGAATTTAATGTGGCAGTATCACGCGATAAATACCATCATGCTCCAGAAAGAGTCCAGTGGTTTCAGGATGATAAAGAATGTTGCTATGGGCATTTTGTGCACTCTTTGATATGGACATATGTTTATGATTGTTTCCAGTACATATTAAGGAATAGAAATATTTGAGAATGTGGTAACAGTGTTTAAGACTTTAAAGACTGCTTCACTACTTTTAAAGCAGCTTTATCATTTGTTTCATTCCAGATAGGTGTGCGGAGGATTCAATTTCACATCATCATAAGGTCTTTATATTTGTATTCTTTATTATTATAGTCGAGTTGGAACGCACTGTGGTTTTGATTTATGTTTTTTTCTATGAGTTAAGAAGTTACACATATTTTCATGATCTTATTGTTCATTATACATCTTTTTAAATTAAGGGTTTATTCTTTTATGCCCATTATTTAATTGATTTATTAATATTTTTATTTTTGAATTATGAGTTCTTTGTGTATTCTGGTTATTGGTCCCTCAAGAAAGATATAATCTGCAGATATTTTCTCTCATTGTGTTTTCTTTCAAAAGTTTGTTATTGGCATATTCTGAAGAGCCAAAAAAATAGCTTCCTCAACTCAAATGCCTCTGGTTTTTCTTTGTTTATAATTTTTGGTGTCAGAGCTAAGGATATACCAACTAATCCTAAATTACTAAACAATTATGACTGTGTTTTCTGGTTTCATTTTTTGTCTTTGTATATTCATCAGTTTAGAGTAGAATTCTTGTGTATCTTGAAAGAGACAGATATTCCAGTTTTGTTTGGTTTGGTTGTAGAAATCTGTTGTCCTGCCAACAATATATGTCTTGAAAAGATAATTTTTTCCTTAAGTTAGAATGTCCTGGCTCTCTTATGAAAGTCAGAGGAACATGAATTCCAGATTTGTTGTGCTCTGTTGGTCTTTCCCCATCTTTTGACATTACATTGATTCCTAAAACTTACATTTTTTTGAAATAAGAATGTGTGCAATCTTCTTCTTCTTCTTCTTCTTCTTCTTCTTCTTCTTCCTCCTCCTCCTCCTCCTCCACCTCCTCCTCCTTCTTCTCAGAATTGTTGTCATTACTCTGTTTCTCATATTACCTTTGGATTATCTTATAAATGGTTATCAAGACTTCTGGATTTTAATAGAGATTCTGTAATCAACTTTTACAGTATGGCCACTGTAATATCAAGTATTCATATCCATGAACATACAATATTTTTATAAGTATTTCAAGGACACACTGAGAAGAAGATATGGGGATAGGAACAAGCCACATGGAAATATCACAAAGCTCATTAAAAAGACTTTAAAATAATATTACAAAGTAGCATATTATTTTATTAAGAAAAGAGAAAGAGAAATGTCTTCAGTGTTCTGATTACATTAAAATTTTGTACAAAACCAATGCATGAATAATGTATAATAATATATAGAATAAAAACATTAAAATATGCATAGCCTAATTTTTATTATTATGTTTTTTTCATTCTTTCCTTCATTCCCTGTTCTTTTTTTCCTTCCATCTTTTGACATAGGATGTTCTTCTGTATATGTGTTGCTTTTATTGGTTGATAAATAAAGCTGTTTTGGTCAATGACTTAGTTAAGTAAAGCCAGGTGGGAAATCTGAACAGAGTTAGGGAGAGAGAGTAGGCAGAGTCAAGGAGATGCCATGTAGCCACTGAAGGAGAAAGATGCCAGAACATTACCAGTGAGCCACAGCCTCATGTTGATAAGCAGACTAATAGAAATGGGTTAATTTAAGATGTAAGAGCTAGCTAGAAATACACTTAACCCATTGGCCAAACAGCAAATAGTGTTTGTGTGATTATCTGGATAATCTGTGTGGCTGGGAAATGAAAGCACAATCTCTGTTTTCCTTCCTTCCTTCCCTCCTTCCTTCCTTCCTTCTTTCCTCCCTTCTTTTTTGTTCTTTCTTTCTTTCAATGTATTTTTGAAATGTGTTTTTTTCTGCCAGTATTTGTTTGCTGCATGTGTGCATGATGCTCCCAAAGTCCAGAAGAGGGCATTGGATCCCCTAGAACTGGAGTTACAGAAGGTTGTCAGCCACCATGTAGGTTCTGAAAATTGAACTCAGGCCTTGTGGAATAAGAACCTGTACTCTTAACCACTGAGCCATCCCTCCAACCCCACAAAACACATAGAAAGTTTTGAAAGTTAGCTGTTAAGTATCTTTCTAAAGAAACTACTAAAACATATCTGTTATCAAGTTGGAAAAAATAAGTCAAAAAAAGAAAGACAAAAAGAATTCTATCTATTAAGAATGAAATTCAAAATAGCGATTATTTCACAATAGACAAGTCTAGGTTGGAAGGACTAGGAGCTTGGAGGAGTACGTCTCAGGTGAAACAAGAACATGAAAAGTATAAACTTTGTGAGAGAACAAGATGGAATGCAAGGAAAAGTGGTGCAAGGTTTTAAATCAGCAATTCAGCAAATGCCCCTGAATCTGGTGAAGGAAAGGGTGTGTACATTATCTAGAATCTGTGGAGAAATTCCAGAAATAATGTTTGGTAGTAGTTGTCCCTGGGAAAGAGGAAGGAAACAGCACTGTGTATGTACATGTGTGTAGAATCTTTGAGTTTTCAACTGTGCCTATGCATACATAAATGGAAATTATCTTTGCCACTCTAGCCTGGTTCCGAGGCTGGAAGGTTTATGGGAAAGGTCTGGAAAATATAGCTGAGAAAATCAAGGTAGCTTCTTTGAAGAAGCCTGGCTACTTATTCTCAAAAGCTGACTGGCAATAAGGTGGTGAAGGGAGGAAAAAGAATGAGAGCCCCTGTTGCATTAATGATTGCATCAGTTAATTTACCTAACACTCGTTGTTTCTTTGAGAAATGCATATGGACTAAAGAAACAATGGTGGTAAGAACATTTCAAGAGAATGTGGCTGGGGAGCCTTGGGGAGAGTCTTCTCTGGGACTGGGAGGATGCACCAGGAAATTGAATTCAGATAATTTTCTAGAATGAGAATAAAGAAGTTGAACTTTTTGTTTCATGAAAACTCCGTGGCTTTATCAAACAGGGCTGTTGGCTGTGAAGGGAGCTCATGGGTTCCTGTAGAAGTGGAGGATTTGCAGCAGCTGGGGAGAGGGCTGGAAACTAGCAATGAGATACGTAGTGAAGACAAGCTGCAGAAAGGGAATGGCCTTTAGACCACCTATGCATTCATTGCCGATCACTTTGCACACGACCGAGTGCCCTAGCCCTGGATATGTTATCAAGGAATCTGAAAGAAAAAGAGACAAGAAAAGAAGCTGAAGTCTAAAGTTTTAATCAGTTTTAGTTACCTTTCTAGTCCCTTGAAGTTCGGGCTTAAGAATTTTTAACTTTTGCTTCCTGGACTTTATTACCCACAAAGACGGGGTATATGCATATTTAGAATGGAGAATTAATTGTGTACTGCTAGTTAAATGGTAGATAAAATTCTATTCCCTGCCTCAAAAGGGAGGGAGAATTTCTTAAAGAAATCTCCTTTTAAGAGATCTTGTAAAAAACTGTAAGCTTTGGGTGTTTGTGAAAAGAGAGAGGAAAGCAAGAATTGTTAAAGAAGTGTCTGTGGTAATTCCTAACTGTACTGGGACAGCCCACTCAGGAAAACCATTCCAGTTTGGCCCTGACCAGTGAGCCACCATGCTCTTAACCTCCCTGTAGGTTAACGCTCTTCCTTGTCTCCTCCAGAAATAATGCCTGTGTGTGGGCAAACAGAAGCAAAGTACTTTCACGACTGATGCATGCTCACAGCTCATCAGCTCCATTTCACTCCATTCTGCTTGCTCGCTGGAGCAGCTGCTGCCTCCCTTTCTAAAGCAGTCACCCAGGGAGGGAAGGGGAATGTGCTCTGAGACAGTCAGGAAGCTGGGAACACACGACAGAAAGATAAACATATGAAGGGACTGAAGAGAGGCACTGAAAAAGAGAGTTCTGACTAAGAGTGATGCATTTGGATAAAAATGGAACGGGAAAGGAACAGAGGGGAGCTTGTAAAAGGAATGAAGAGTATTTGAGGGAGGTGGGAAAAATAAGACAGCATAGGAACAGAGAGGATGAGCATGCTAAAGAGCATCATCGAGAAGTTTTGTTTGAGTTTGTTCCTGCAGCTCAGCTAGAATCAGTCATTTCAGGACTGTTTGTATATCAATGCCACATCTCTGACTATAGAAAATTACCCAAATAATATAGAAGTATGACCTGCATATCCACCCAACTTTAGTTGTGCTTGAGCCAAGCATGGCTGAATTAGAGCATATGTGGTATGGAGCACAGGTTTGCAGGGGCTTGGGTGTGTCCTGACCCCACCCCTCTCTCATAGCATACAAACAGTCCTCTCGTTAGTTGAGCCGCCTACTGAACTCACAGGGTATGCTATTTCAGAAGGTCCAATTTCCACATAAACATTCCCAGTCTGCAGTTAGTAACAGCCAGAAATAGCTTCTATTCGACCCGATTTTCTCTATACAGCAGGAATTTGGGCGATAGGAACTTTAAAAAAAAATTAATTGTTATCATTTTAGGCAAGGAAAATGAGCCAGCAAATTTCAGAAGGTCGCACAGTTGCTTTGTTAGGGCTGGCGTCGTGAATGGGAACCTAAATATAAACTCCACGATGCTGCTTAAGCACCTCACCAGGCAGTAGAGTACTTCTTTACTCACAGATAGTGTATTTAAACTATTATACTTCAACTGAGAATGGCAAAGGGGCATCAGCAGTTAACCCTGTGTAGGGTGCCCCTTATGGAGGGCATCTGCTGGCTTTGTAATCAGACCTTCAACACTGAGAATGAGTCAGAAAAGCAACATATCCCCCTCTGTATCTGCAGAATGAGGATGCTGACGTCAAATGGAGCAGACAGTTTTAGAAAATGATGAAGTTGAAAGGAGAAGGCCGGTATTTGGAGATCTCAGGCTGATCTTATTCATCCCCTTGCTTAGCGGGGGAATTAATTCACCTGAGAAAGAAGTCATCTTGGTCCTGGGGATTTAAACTTACCACAGGCCTGAGCCTGATGTCACCACTACAAGCAGGACTGAAGCACTTACTGAGCAGTTACCACGGGTCTGCCCTCATAAGTTTGATCTGTATTTGTCCCCACTCATCTGTCACAATGCTTCCTGCAGGGATGGTGGTACAATGTACATTTTAATACACCTAAAACTGTTACTCGACACGGTTAATCTACTAGAGATAGACTAACAAAGTAGTGGGGGTGTCAGAATTTGAGCATGGGTCTCTCTGATTGACCTGTGCTGCTTCTTGTGGGCTCCACAGGTCACATGCTGCCATGCGGCTTTGGGAAATATACTAGGTTGTCTTGTGTGTGCCTGTGTGAATGGAGCAGGGTGTTTGCAGGTGTACGTGTGTGTGTGTGTGTGTGTGTGTGTGTGTTTATGATGGCCAGAGGGTGACCTCAGGCATTGTTTATCATGCTCTATCCACTTTGTTTTGTGACCCCTTCCTTATTGGCCTGGGACTCACTGATAAGGTTAAGCTGGCTGGCCAGCAAGCCTCAGGGATCTACTTATATCTGGTTTCACAGTGCTGGGATTATAAGTGCAAGTTCTTATGCCTAGCTATTAAAACATTTTTTTATATGGGTTTTGGGGATGAAACTGATGTCTTTGTGCTTGTAAGGCAAGCACTTCACTGACTAAATATCTCCCCAGTCCGATTCATCTTGTTAAATGGATATGTTGTGACATTTCCTGCCAGATGCTTTGACAGTTAAAATAAGAGCAGAAGTAAGTATTCTCTAATGGCAGGACTATGTCCTTTTTCATCCTAAGTCACTCTGTTGGTTGATGTTGGAGCTGGAGCGATGCTTTAGGGTTTCTGGTCTCCTGTCCCCCTCGTGTGACCATGTGCTGCGGAGAGGCGAGTCTTGTGAGACAAAGAAACATGAGGCGGAGAAAGAGCAGACAGGATTCAACAGGAGAGTTGGCAGTGACAGTCGCAAATGCAGTGATGGCACATGGCTAATCAGGAAGGGACCCTTGGGGAGGATTCAGTCATGTGTGCAGGGGAATGGCTGCGAAGCAGAAATAGCCCCACTGGGAAGAGAGACATTGACAGATGTGAAAGCAGGCGAAGCCATCTTTGGTTTAATTTACCTTTCATTTGACTTGAGGTAAACCAGAAGAAAAGGGCCATTTAAAACAGATTTCAGAAAATGACATTAGAGATGCTGTAAATTGGAGGTGAAGAAATTGCAGATGATCTGACCACATCCAACTACAGAAAGGATTAAGTAAATATGATTAAAATCTGATTTGAGTTTCAGATGAATATTGTGACGATAAGAAGGGCTTTGAATGTGTTCACTCATCCAATTACTGTTCATTAAGTACTACTCACCCTGGCATGCGTGGGAGGCTCCAGGATCGCAGTTAGACATGGAGAGCTGAATGAAGAATGGCCGGCCCCTCAACGAGCTCAGTGTCTGACAGGGAAACATATGGAAAGAAGTAACCATGTTATGCCTTGACAAGTCCTACGAAAGAGCCCTGCCCCAAAGCATTGGAAGAACACAAAACAGGAACATTTAATACAGACTTGAAGACTTATTTCGGAAACACCCCACTGAGAAGTTAAAATGACTACTTCTGAAGGAACAAGAACGAAGAGATGCTATGGAAAATACTGTACCCTGTCTAGGATATTATGATCAGGATGTTGGACTCACAGGGAGACGAAGAATGAGAGTGTATGCTAGTAGCCTGTGTCATAGCTATTCCTGTGGGTGCTGATGAGATTTGGAGAGGGTCGTCTTTGGGTAGAGTGGTGGCTGTAAGTGGATGCGGAGACCTCTGCAGTCATCTACGTGAGAGAGGAAGGACTGAGATAAGGAAACAGAATGGAAAAGAAAAATGCATCATCTCTGTTTCATCTGTGTCTTGGGAAGTTTCCAAATAACTTAATGAAAATTCTGCATCCTGTACTTTGTTACTTATACTGATCGAATATAAGACATTTACTTGGTTTAACTCCAGTGCTTTGGAATATTGACTCCTTTGATTCTTTCCACAAGTTCTGTTCCAGAGTCCAGGAGACTTCATCTGCTTCTTGACTACTTTCTTCAGCCTTGTCTGTGACTTAAAGTTAGGGAGGAGGAGTAATCATGGAGCTGGTAGATGAACTCTCCAAAATGGATAGACGTTTCTGTTTGGGAAACATTTCGACTGAATATACTGACCTCCCATGGCCGTATTTTGGAATTAACTGTCAAGAAGGGAAATTGCTTGTTGAAGAAAGAAAAATAGTCATCAAGTATTGGGTGGGGGTATACTGAGAAGATACAAGCAAAACCAACTCCATTACCTTTTCGTGATGATGTCATAAGGTACACTCAGAAAATATAGGCAAAACCAACTCCATTTCCTTTTCGGGATGATGTCATAAGGTACACTCAGAAAATATAGGCAAAACCAACTCCATTTCCTTTTCAGAATGATGTCATAAGGTACACTCAGAAAATATAGGCAAAACCAACTCCATTTCCTTTTTGAGATGATGTCATAAGGTACACTCAAAAGATACAGGCAAAATTAACTCAATTCCCTTTTCAGGGCATTGTGATACTCGTGTTCTGCATTCATTCTTCAATAATAAACTCTGTATGGCAAAGGGTTTGCCTTGAAGGGAAGATGGTCTCTCTACCCATTAGGTTAAGGTAAGAAAAAAACCAAGACTTGGATTAGCAGAAGCAGACATTCCCTATTCAGGCACAACTAAGAAGTTGTGTTAGACACCCTCTAGGTGAACTTCTCTTCCGTCATTGATGGACGTTGACCCAGACTGTGGGTATTTTGCAAGAGATACCAGTGAGTCAGGTTGTAACTGGTCCTCTGGATACTAGGACCTGGTCACCTCTATTGTCAGGTACTAGTCTTCTGTGTTCCTACTTGGTATTCCCTGGCTTCTGATATCCCATGCTAAAATCAGAACTTGAGCTCAGCTGATCTTGAAGAATAATAAGATACCTGTGCGAGCTGGCAACAACCTGGAGAGGTCAGTTATCAACTTGTGTAAAGTAAACTACAGAAAGGGAAGAAAGCAATCCAAATGGAGACAATTGATTGCCTGAGGTGGGCAGCCTACTGTAACAAATTTGCACATACGGTACTGCCTGTCACTCCCAGAAATACTCCCCATGGGATTCTGGAATCATTGTCACAGTGATCTGGGAGGGTATGGCCTTCAAGTGCTGTACCCCATTCACTTCTTGTTTGGTGCTGAGTAAGAGAAAAACTAGATATGCATTTTAGTCAATGTGAAGTTGAAGTTTCTTTATTTGTATATGGAATCTACTCAACAGCGGCAGTAGGAAAACCACACAGGAGAGTTACAAACATGAACTATAGCCTCTGCAGAAGCAGAGCTAATTGGGGAACCACACAGAAAAGCCATATTGATGTGAGGGACTAGTCTAGTCATGAAACACTAGTTTTAGTGGAAAAGGAAGAGACCCCAATGCTGCCTGCCAGTCTCACCTGGATGAGAGCAATATAGTGACCTTTACTGCTGGCCATGAGGTACATTGCTTTGAGCTGCAGGGGTCCTCTTCCACGATACACTGCCTTAGCACATGTCAAAAGCAATGGGCTTCATTGGTTATGTACTGGACTTCAGAAACTGGGGGAAAAAAAACTCAGAAACATCCTTACTCTAGTAAGTACATAAAATGATTTAATAACTTCAAGAGGAGTTTATCATACAAGAAAACAACAGTATACACATATTGATCCTATTATTCTACTCCTAGAAAGTTTCAAATAAAGACCTGAAAAGCTATTATTCCTTGCAGCTTGCCTTGTAAGGCTCAAATTAGAAATAATTTAGACATTTGTCAACAGATGAAAGGATAAAAGAACGGTGGTATATCCTTCAAATGGCAGTATTATTGAGTAATAGAAGGGACAACACCCTGCAACATTCAGAAATCTCAACAGGTGTTTCGCTGACATGTGCTTGAAGAGATTATTTTGTTTGTAGGCTACTCTCATGGTTTAGCAGCCATATGAGACTTTAGCAAATTGTACACTTTAAACTTTTATAGTATATACATGTACTACACTACACATAAATTGTAACTCAAAAAACCTATTAGAAAATACTATATAAATAATGCTGTAATGCCTTTAAACTGATTGAAGTCAAATGTGAACAAGTCAATCAAAGTCATATATTGTTTTAGGATATCTACAGACATTACAATTATGTGATAATAAAATTTAAATTTAATGTAAATGTCATTTTTATTATAAACAACCTCATATTATAAATAACCTTATTATAAATAAATGAATAAATAAATGTCATTTTATTATAAATATCCTCATCTTTCCATTGGATTCTCATGCAATTTCAGTTTTATTGCTTATTTGTCTGAGAATGACAAACAACCCAAGAAGGAGAATTATATTTGCTTAGTATTATTTTTATTTTCACTTTCAGCTAACATTGTTTCAGTGCGTAGAACAACAGGGCTGTGGTGATGGGGTCTTTTGTAAGTGCCTTGGTGTAATGTATGGTTAACGCTTCTGAACAACGGACACTTAGTTGCTTACTAAAACATCTGCTGATGGAGAAAACTCTTCTATAGCCATGAAATCAATTTAAAAATCTTGAGGTGAGAAACATCCAAAATAGTAGACTATTTTTAGACTTCAAAGTAAGTAACTGTCTTAGATAATTTTCCTATTGCCCAGATGAAATGCTCTCACAAAATCGACTTAAGGAAGGAAAGGTTTGTGCTGATTAGGGTTTCCTGTCTCATTGACACAAACTGGATCACCTGGGATGAGAGAATTTCAACGGAAAAAAATGCCTCCCTTCAGTGGTTGTTATAGAAACATGTGGTAATATTTTCTTGATTAGTGACTACAGTGTGAGGTTCACACTGTAGGCAGTGCCACCCCTGGACTGGGAGTCATGGGTTGTATAAGAAAGTTCAGGTGTACTTCCTACTTTCTCTTGTAGAAGGTTCAGTGTGGCTAGCTTTCTGTTGAGGTCTTTGATCCATTTAGACTTGAGTTTTGTGCATGGTGATAGATATGGGTCAATTTTTATTCTTCTACATGTTGATATCCAGTTATGCCAGCACCATTTGTTAAATATGCTTTCTTTTTTCCATTTGGTATTTTGTCTTCTTTGTCAAAAATCAGGTGTGTGAAGGTGTGTGGATTAATATCTGGGTCTTCTATTCAGTTCCATTGGTCCTCCTGTCTGTTCTAATGCCAATACCAGGCTGTTTGCAGTACTGTAGCTCTGTAGTAGAGTTTGAAGTCAGGGATTGTGATGCCTCCAGAAGTTCTTTTATTGTACAAGATTGTTTTGGCTTTCCAGGGTTTTTTGCTTTTCCATTTGAAGTTGAGGTCTGTGAAGAACTTTGCTGGCATTTTGATGGGCATTGCATTGAATCTGTAGATTGCTTTGGGTAAGATTGCCATTTTTACTATGTTAATTCTGCCTACCCAAGAGCATGGGAGTTCTTTCCATTTTCTGGTGTCTTCTCCAATTTCATTCTTCAGAGATTTAAAGTTCTTGTCATACAAGTCTCCACTTGTTTGATTAGAGTTACTCCGAGATGTTTCATGATATTTGTGGCTATTGTGAAGGGTGTTGTTTCTCTGATTTCTTTCTCAGCCCTTTTATCATCTGTGTACAGGAGGGTACTGATTTTTTAAGTTAATCTCTTATCCTGCTACATTACTGAAAATGTTAATGAGTTGTAGAATTTCCTTGGTAGAAATTTTGGGATAGTTTATGTAAGCTACCATATCATAAGCAAACAGTGAGAGTTTGACTTCTTTTCCAATTTGTATCCCCTTGATTTCCTTTTGGTGTCTTATTGCTCTACATAGTACCTCAAGAACTATATTGAATAGATATGGGCACAGGAGACCACTTCCTAAATATAACCCCAGCAGCACAGACACTGAGAGAATCAATTAATAAATGGGACCTCCTGAAACAAAAGCTTCTGTAAAGCAAAGAATATGGTCAATAAGACAAAATGACAGCCTACAGAATGGGAAAAGATCTTCACCAACCCCACATCAGACAGAGGTCTGATCTCCAAAATATACAAAGAACTCAAGAAATTGGTCATAAAAAGAACAAATAATCCAATAAAAATGGAGTACAGACCTAAACAAAGAACTCTCTACAATGGCCAAAAGACAATGTTCAACACCCTTAGTCATTGGAGAAATGCAAATCAAAACAACTCTGAGATTCCATCTTATAGCTGTAAGAATGGCTGAGATCAAAAACACTAATGGCAACTTATGCTGGAGAGGTTGTGGGGTAACAGGAACACTCCTGCATTGCTGGTGGGAATGCAAGCTGGTACAGCCTGTTTTGATGTCAGTGTGATGATTTCTCAGAAAATTAGAAAACAACCTTCCTCAAGACCCATTAATACCACTTTTGTGTATATATCCAAAGAATGCTCAATGGTGCCACAAGGACATGTGCTCAACTATGTTCATAGCAGCTTTGTTTGTCATAGTCAGAGCCTTGGAACAGCCTAAATGCCCCTTGACGGAAGAATGGTACATTTACACAATAGAGTACTACACAGCTGAAGAAAATAATGACTTCTTGAATTTTCCAGGAAAATGAGTGAAGCTAGAAAACATTATTTTGAGTGAGGTAACCCAGACACAGAAAGACAATTATCACATGTACTCATTCATAGGTGGTTTTTTTAAACATAAAGCAAAGAAAACCAGCCTACAAACCACAATCCCAGAGAACTTAGACAACAATGAGGACACTAAGAGAGCCTTACAATCTACATGTGAAGTAGAAAAAGACAAGATATCCTAAGTATTGGGAGCATGGGGACCTTGGGGGAGGGCTGGAGGTGGGAGGAGAGAGGCAGGGAGTGGAGCAGAGAAAAATGTAGAGATCAATAAAAATCAAGGGAAAAAAAAGAAAAAAGAAAGTGGTTTGAGCAAGGTGTGGAGAGCAAGGCAGTAGGCAGCACTCCTCAATGGTCTCTGTTCCACATTCTGTCTGTAAGGTTTGGCTTGAGTTCCTGCATTCTCTTCTCTCAAGTGTGGACTGTGATTGGCACTTATAAGATGAAATAAAACCTGTCCTTCCTAAAGTGGCTCGCAATTATAGTATTTATCACAATATAAACCTAAATAAGATAGTATTTAATAACCCATAATTTGAGAGTACAATCTGTCATTGCAGAAAGGCATAGTTGCAGAAAGTTGAAGTGGTATGTTCCTTTTCATTTAGTCAGGAAGCAGCAACTAATGCGTGCTCATGTTCTCTTAGCTTTTTATGTAGTCTATGACCCAAGCCTAGGAGTTCCAAACTCCTTTAGGGTGAGTATTTCCACCTCAGTTAACTTAATCAAGATGCACAAAGGCTAACCTAATCTAAATTATTCCTTAAAGGTTTGACTGGAAGCTTGCCTTCTAGGTAATTCCAGAACATATTACACTGAAAACAGTAATCATTCCAACAATTATTTTTTTCTCTTTTAATTTTTAATTTATTCTTTATAAATTTCTTACATATGTACAATATTTCCTAATAATATGCAATCCACATTCCTTTCCTCCACTCCACCCAGGACTCTCCTGATAGCTCCCTTACAAATTTATATCCTTATTTATTTAAACCCTTGAGTCTAATCATTACTGACTAGATGTGCATGAGTGAGGGATATCCCCAGGGCATGGACAACCTACATCAGTAACCATACTACTAAAGAAACGTTGATCTTTTTTCCCCCAGCATCTATCAAATGCTAAATGTGGTAGCTATAATTTGGGACTTCGAGATCCCTTCCCCTCTCCATGCTGAAGTTTTTTTTTTTTAATTTATTTTATTGAACCATACATTTTTCTCTGCTTTCCTCCTCATCAACCCTCTCCCATAATCCCCATACTCCCAGTTTACTCAGGAGATCTTGTCTTTTTCTACTTCCCATGTAGATTAGATCCATGTATGCCTTTCTTATGGTCCTCACCGGTGTCTAGGTTCTCTGGGATTGTGATTTGTAGGTTGATTTTTCTTTGTTTTATGTCTAAAAACCACTTATGCGTGAGTACATGTGATATTTGTCTTTCGGGGTCTGGATTACCTCTCTTAATATGATGTTTTCTAGATCCACCCATTTGCCTGTAAATTTCAAGATGTCATTTTTTTTTTCAGCTGTGTAGATGTACTACATTTTCTTTATCCTTTCTTCAGTTAAGGGCATTTAGGTTGTTTCCAGGTCCTGGCTATGACAAACAATGCTGCTATGAACATAGTTGAGCACATGTCCTTGTGGTACTATTGATAAGAATGGCCAAGATCAAAAACACTGATGACGACTTATGCTGGAAAGAATTGGGGTAAAGGGAACTCTCCTGCATTGCTGGTGAGAGTGCAAATTGGTACAGTCCTTTTGAATATCAGATGGCGATTTCTCAGAAAATTTAAAAACACTCTTCCTCAAGACCCAACAATACCACTTTTGGGTATATACCCAAAGCACGCTGAAGTTTTTAACTGACTTGTTCTCGTGTAGGCCTGATATAGGTAATTATAGATGCTATGAACACCTATATGTGCAGGTCATGTTGTGTTTAGAAGACAGCAGTTCAGAGCAGTCCTCTTGGTCTGATGAATCTTACATTCCTTCTGGTCCTCTTAGGCTATGTTACTTGAGCCTTGGATCGGTGCAAGAGATTGATATAGATGATCTATGCCTGGGCACTCATAATTGTTTAGTCTCAGTACGTTGAGCAGTAATATTCCTCTGCATTCGTTACTACCCACTGCAATAAATAAGAGTTTCTCTGACAAAGGGTGGGAACAGCACAATTACGTGAATTAAACTTAAATATTTAAAAGGTAATCCATAAATTGCTTCTTTGAATTTGTCTAGTCTGACCAGCTGGCGAGCTTCAGAGATCATCCTGTCTCTCCCATCCTAGTGCTATGGGTACAAATGTCCATCTCTGCACCCTTTTGTTTTGTTTGTTTGCTTGCTTGCTTGCTTTGTTTTTCAAGACAGGGTTTGTCCGTGCAATAGCCGGGTGGTCCTGAAGCTGGCTCTTGTAGACCAGGCTGGCCTTGAACTCACGGATATCCACCAGTCTCTGCCTCCTGAGTCCTGGGATTAAAGGCACACTTCTGCACTTTTTATGTGGGTGCTTGGGATATAAACTTGGATGTTGTTCTTGGTCAGCAAGCACACTTCATTCATTGGGTCGTATCCCCAGTCCTGGATTACCTTTAGTATACAAATAATAGCGCTTAATGTGTCCTTTTGATAATTTCAATTCCTGTATCACCGTGTTAGTGTTTTATTTTTCTTTGTTTGTTTTTATGTTTTCCTTTGCTTTAACCAAGTTCTAGTAATAATTGGTAGTTTGGGGTTGCATGCTTGACACTGTGTGCAAACATTTAAAGAGCTCTTGGTGATGTCACCTTCCTTTTTTGTAGAGGACAGTTAAAGCAAGTCTAGTCACCATGATTCAGCCAGCAAATAAGCAAGCTGAGTTTAATTCCCACACAAGTCTTTGTCTGATTCTTTTTCTCCTGTTTCATTGGCCTTCTGAGGTCCTGCCTAAGAGCCAGGATGGTTAAACACACCATCTCTACCTTTGCGTTTTCTGAACCCACATTTGGTTCAGCCTCTATGAAAACATGAAGGTTTTCACAATCTTCAGCAATTTTATGATGAATTTATATTTCTTGTTCCGTCCAGTCAGTGTCATGGGCAAAAGCCAAATGCCATACCAGTTGACTTATCTATTGTTCTTTTGTCTTGTTTGACATGAATTTTGTTAGCTTGGTATCAAGTTGTCTCTAAAATTCTTAATTCAAACTTGTATGAAAATTAATTTTGAACTTTGAATTTCTCAATTTGAATTGTTTGCTTCCTGTCTACTCTTGCCAGAAACTGATATATGTATCAAAACAATGATAATATGTGGGACTTAATTCAGTGCCTACCCCTCAAGTCCAGGAATTCATAGTTGGTCTTAGATGCTGTTTAGTCTTCTTACATATTACATACTTCTTTTAGGATTATTTATTATTATTTTATGTGTATAGATGTTTTGCCTACATGTATGTTTGTGTACCACATGTGTACTGGGAGCTTGGAGAGGGCATTGGATCTTGTGACCCTGGAATTACTGATGTTTCTGAGTGGCCATGCAGGTTCTGGGAATTAAACCCCTAATCTCTGCGAGAGCAAGGACTGTAAACCACTCATCAGTCTCGGCAGCCTGTACAGAACCCCTTCACACTCGTCTATCATCAGGGAGACAATTTGGCTCCATTCAAGGTACTCCATTGTTGATGGAAGTGGCAGATTTCTGATGCTCCTGAAAAAACTACAGGGAACAGGAATCAGAAGAAGAGCTTGAAAAAGAGGCCCCTGGGCCTGACATCTGAAGATCTGATTGGTATTTCCCCAGTCAACAAGGTATAAGACAGTTTTGAGATAGTTACATAATCGAGTTACATTTCAAAAATTATACGTGTCAAAAATATCTAACTCTTCTATTGTGTCGAGGCTGCCTCTTATTGACAAGCGTTTCACTGTAGGAAGACAAGCATCTTTGTCGCAAACACCTCTTGAGTGACAAGAGGATATAAAACCTAGAGAATAGGAATTTATCATGGAAGGAAAATGAAATTATATTTAGTGAAAGCACAAAACTCCCTAGGTTCAAAACTAATAAATAATCAATTAAACAAATACTTTTCCATGGGATTTTTTGGTAATTCCACAGAGGAACTATCTTTAGAATATTGGAATCTTTTTGTGTTACCTTAATATAACTTCAGTCATTGTTGAATTTATTCACTTTCTAGCAAGATATTTTTAGATGAATTCTTTGACATACGGGTTGTGCAACTTCCTCACTATGGTTTATAAGGCAGTAATAATCCCATTATTTCTTTCTATCTGTGTGTTTATATGAGCATATCTGTGCACATGTGCCCTCTATGTGTACGTGTTTATGTTTGGCTTGATTTTGCTTTGGTTTTAGATTTTTTTATTTTATTGATGTGTATGTGTGTGTGCATCTATGAATAAATGCCAAACATGTGTGAACTCCCAGAGGCTTGAAGAAGGCACAAGATCTCCAATACCTGGAGTTACAGGCAGTTTTGAGCAGCTTCCTGTGTGTTCGGGACACTGAGCTCAGGAGTAGTATGTACTCTTTACTACTGAGGCATCTCTATAGACCCACACTTACTTTAAACTTTTAGCCATATCTTTATTCCTTCCAAAAGGCAATGCACCTACAACTCTGCCTTTATGTTCAGTGCAAAATTTCCTAGTCTACATGTGTGATTATTTGAGGATAAATTTGGGTTACTCTTACAAAATTCCTTTCTAAATAATGAAGTACTAATCTGTATTAACAGTTAAATAGACATTGGATATGGACAACAGCATAGAGGAGAAGAGCTCAAGCTTTGTCAAAACCATGGCGAGTTTAATACAGCAAGGGAGAGGAGAATATAAAAGATCAGAGAAACAGTTTGAAATGTGTTCATGCAGGCCACAGATGTCCTGATTGGGAGACTATCTTGGAATCGTTTCATTATATGGTCGGTCAAGTCAGTGCCTTTTGCAGAGATGATTGGCCAGATAGCAGAGTAGTATCTGACATAGGTATAAAAGGTCCTAGTATGGGACACAGAGGCCTTAGTAGGCTATTGAGATAATCTAGCTGTGAGAGAATGAAGTTCTGTACTGGGGAAGTGGAAATGGAAAATGATGGGCCATTTGAGGAATGCATGGTGACGAGAGGATGGTCAGCCTTGGATATGAAGAAATATACACTGGACATTTTTATGTGTGCTATTCTTACTTTTTTCAAAGATTTGCAGAGAGGAGAATTAATAGAAATACAGAACACAGGTGTGGCCCCAAATCTCAAACATAATTTTGTTCAATAATTGCTTTCTTCCCACTTTCTATGATGTTCCAAAAGAGATTTTAAAAATATCTCCAGGCATTTCTGTTCATCCCGTTGCCACCAACTACGTGCACTCATTGTTTTAAAATAATTGTTATATATCCTGTAGTATTTCCATATTGAGGAGCCAACATTCCAACTTCC
The DNA here is from genome assembly GCF_018167655.1 of Microtus oregoni. Classification (NCBI taxonomy): domain Eukaryota; kingdom Metazoa; phylum Chordata; class Mammalia; order Rodentia; family Cricetidae; genus Microtus; species Microtus oregoni. The sequence continues at coordinate 34,949,416 of NW_024543060.1, read as the reverse complement.
ATGTGTTCCCTATTAAATAAAACACGTCTACAGACTTTTTCTGACACTCCATTATATTACACGTGTAAAGGCTAAATCTGGAAAAGCTTAACAGATAAATACCCATTCCTACAGTTATGCACAAGAGATTAACACAGGCAGCTCCCACCAACGTTAATCACTCGACTCCTTGACCATTAAAGTTTCACCACATTCAGAGGAAGAGGTCACATGTGAAGAGGAAGAAGAGGCACAAGTAAATCATTCCATCCTGTGTAATGGAAGGCAGTTAAAATTACTTCACTAAGGACATTTATGAAATGAAGTGTGTGCTTTCCCAGCATAAATATGAAAAAGGAAGACCAACTCTTCCTTTGCAACATCTGACTTCTTTGGCTGGGATGACCCTCCACCTGTTTTCTGCCTTTTTAAGGACTTGGGCTTTTGGGTGTCTCATGGGGATGCCTGTTTTCTCCATCTTCTGTCATTTCATAAAATACTTCCTGGGCTTGGGAAATGATACGAGACACATCTTGAATGGCCATCCTATGCTGCTAGGTTTAGATCTGTCTGAAGTTCTCAAAATCTTGAGTCTCAATGTCATGTCACCACCACCATCAATGTGTTAGAAGTGCAAATCTGTTGTGTCCACCATAAAACTTTTGAGTCAGAAAACTAGCAACAGATCTTCATCAAATTATGTTGGGTATTTTGGTGACTTTTAAAGTCTAACAGGGGCTCTCAACTTGTGTGTCCCGACCCCTTGGGGAATCACATATAAGATAATCTGTATATTATATATTTACATCACAATTCATAATGGTAGCTAAATTACGATTATGAAGTACAACAAAGTAACTCTGTGATTGGGGGTCACCACAACATGAGGTACCATCTTTAAAGAGTCATAGCATTAGAAAATTTGAGAACCACTGGTTTAGACTAATCGTCAATTACAAGACTCCTGTCTGGGAGAAATTACCGTCTTTCCTTGTGTGGAGATAGAGGCTTGGAGGACATGATACGTTCAAAACTGGTTAGGTCAGGTATTACAGAAGCAAGTTCATAAACTTGATAACCTTACCATACCTATCGTGTGAATGTGCCATGGCTGAAGCTTAAATGTGGGTCTGTGTTACAGAACAGGGCTCAGATCATGACTCCTCTGTTATGAAAATGCTTCCCACATGTGCCTGTCTTCCTCATACAAAAGGGAAGCCTAAGGATCACTTACCATTTTATGAATGCTGTGTGGGAGGGGTAAGTGTGCATGCGTGTGCACATGTGTGTATCAGTCACATATGTGGATGTGATCAGTGGATTACTATGCTAGCAACTAGAGTCACCAGAAGAAACACTGAACAGGAAAGATGAATAACTAGAAGCTATAATCCAAAGGAAAGCATGTGTATAGTAAAATATTATGCTTTGATGAATTGGTTTGATTTCTCTTTACAGTTTCTTCTGAAAAGCAGCCTGAGCTTTCCATGGTTTTACAAAGAACTGATGCATGGTGAACCTACCATGGATAGATTGACTGCTCAGTTCCTTTCTCAGCTTGCCCCTCTCCCTCTTGTAGGCATTATATTTACCTCTCTTCATACACAGCTGTAAGGGACCAGGTCTTCCCAACCAAACCCTAGGCATGTCACTAATGACACTTCTCCAATATAATTACTCTTGCTATGTTGATGCTCAATTTTATAAATATCTGCTGGGTATCAAGTATGTGTATAGTTCTGAGCTCTGGAAGAAATACAGGTGAGACCCAGGGGATACTGCAACTTTGCCACCTTTTATTCTTTATCTGGTAGGGGAAATATGTTCTTTACAAACAAGAAATGAGAAGGAGCATCATATTAGAGTTGCTACAAATTCAAGGATCAGATTTGTGTGTGCGTATACACACACACACACACACACACACACACACAAACATGTGTTTGTTTTTATAGAAGTCAACACCAGATCTTTCTTCACTACTTTGCATCTTATTTGCTAGACAGAATCTCTCACTGAACCTAACAGCTCTGTGGCTGGCCAGGCTGGTTGATGAGCCATTTCCAGGAATTCCCATTCCACAATGCTGGAATTGTAGACACAATGGCACAATGCCTGGCCTTTTCAAGGGTTCTAGAGATTCCCAGTCAGGTCCACATGCTTACACACACACACTTTGCTGACTGAGCCATCTCGTCAATCCTCAAGAAGATCAAATTGAGATGTTAGAAGAATCCATCTTGAAAGTTGAGAGCTTAGAGAAGACCCAAAGAAAGGGATTGGAGAGGCCAGAAAAGGAGACAGTGTGCTTGGTTAAAGTGTTTCTTTCCACTACCCCTTTGTCCTTCATAGTTCTTCTCAGACCAGACTCTATAAAAATCGAAATGTCTGTGTATCTCAGTGTGATCCAGTAACTAAGTTAGTAATGATGCGCACTTAGATTCTATCTTCTCTTATGTTTTCAATATAGTTATTTTGTTGTATTAGGAGGTGAAGGAAAGAACCTCATATTTGTCTGTGGATATTATTGACGTGTGTAAAATTTTAGCCTGACTTCATAGGAAAGAAGCGATGTGGGTGGGGTAAATGCTAAACTTTGGGAAAGAAGTGAAGGCAGGATTTCTAGCTGGCCCAGATTTTTGCAGCCTTGGGAAAGCTCTGCAGCTGGGATGCTCCCTGGGTGCCGTCCTCATCTATATTCAGGGACAGTCTCTGTTTCCGACATGAGTGAGCTAAGGAACCTGGAGCTGGTGCCAAGAGCTCCTGCTGAAAGCAATTATCAGGATTCACCATATGATTTCAATTCTTTGTGGACTATAAAAGAGACACTTCACTATTTTTTGAAAAGGGATATGAGCATGAATGTCGGTAGCTTATGCATTATTTAGTGCCTGCCATCCTGCCTTGGTCTCACAAAGGAGAATGACAGCATTGTCACAGGGGTGTCTGTCCCTGGGATGGTGGAAATAGAGATGTTGGATTTTGTAGCTCCTCTAAATTACCTGTAATCTCATGACCTATAATTAGTTTGCTGAGGATATTAAACCCTCAATTTTTTCCACCTGTCACTGAAGATAGGTGTCTGGTATCTCATTATGTTAAGGAAAATCCTTTCACACATACATTTGAGATATGTAGTATGATGATAACAAAATTATTAACTTCAGCTCATGTTTTGTCCATAGTCGCGAATACGAACGTTTAAAGGACATCGCTTGAGTGCAGCTGATACCAGGATTTGTCTCACTCTTATTTTTAATACTGCACCATCAGTGCTCACTCTCTTTCTCTTTCTTTGAAACATTTTTCTAGCTTCCAGTCTTGTTCTCCAAGGTCCAATCTTTTTCACAACAGCTACTAAGGGGGCTCTACAGCAACCTTACAAAATAAAAACAGGGTTGACGTTTATATTAGACTATATTTTTATTTGCTACTAAGAAAGAAAATAGTTTAGTCTTTTATATCACAATCCCCTCCTTTCAAGTAAGTAAAACTCCACATACGTTTTGGGAGGGTCTTTTAGAGTCTGCTTGATTCTCATGTCACTTTAGACACATGAGATCAAAGAGGAGGTGTTTCTCAGCAGACAGGCAGGGACCTTGCAAGTTGTCAACCTTGTATCACAGGAACAATGCTAAGTTGAAAATCAAAAACTCCTTCTATGTCCATGAGCGAACTGTGGTCGTTGAGCAAACTGCTGTGGCATGAATTGGAGAGACCAGTGAGAAAGAAAGACTGTAGCTGAAATTGCACCTGTAGGAGCACTTAAGAGGTGGATGAATAACTGGGAGACTGGGAAGCAATGGTTCCTGAGAGAGGGAGAATCTGTGTCCTCCAGGGATGAGCTCCAGCACAGGCTGCCCGATTCCAAGTGGACAGCCCTAGACATGTATCCAGCCCAGTGCTAAAACGGATATAGAAGAACATACATATGTATATATGTATGTATATGTGCATATATATGTATATGTGTGTATATATATTAATAATTAAAGAAGTGATCATGAATTTGGAAGGGGGTATGGAAGAGTTGGAAGGGAAGCATGGGAGTAATGCATGGCCAATATTCATGTTATGAAATTTTCTAAATGAACAAATATGGAGTGAAGATTTCAGGGAAAAACTTCCATTTTTCTTGAATTTGACAACTAAGAGCTAACCAGGAACACAGGGTCAAGGTTAAAGCAAATCTTAGTTCTTGATGCAAAAAAGGTAAAAAGTAACCGTTTTAAATCATGAAGCATAATCTAGGAAAGACATCAAAGGATACTCCTTTAATGATGTCTAACCAATATGATTCAACGAAAGACCAATCAGGCCATGAGGGAGAGTATAACTGGATGTTTCAATACCTGCCTGCTCCCACAACTGCTTTTAAAATAACTACTCAGAGGCTTCATATTAACTATATACTGTCTGACCTATTCGTTCAGGCTTATTATTAACTAGCTTTCACAACTTCACTCAGTTCTATTAATCTCCCTATTGGTGTTACCTCACATCTTGATTTTCCGGTGGCTGCTTGTCTTTCCCTCAGCTCTGCCTTCTTTTTCCCTCTGTTCAGTTTAGATTTCCCACCTAGATATATTCTGCCCTACCATAGGCCAAATCAGCTTTCTTTATTAACCAATGGTAATAAAACATATTCACAACCTCCGGGGGTGGCATCAGGAGAGGACATGTCCAGTTAAAACTCAGCCTCCTTGTTGCACCAGAGGTTAAAGAAAAAGCTGTAGAGCTACAGCTAAAGGACTCAGGCTTACTAAAAGACTAAGGCTAACTCCTAATTCCTTTGACTTCTCCACTTTGCCACCCCATCAACAGAGCTCTTAATTCGAAGGGAATGATATCTACAAACAACTGGGAAAACCAATTTTTTTGAAGAAGCAGCTCAAGGGAATCCAAAGCAAAAGGAGAGAAAAGAAGTCCCTCTGGGGATAGGGTAGCCATTTATACCTACAGTGGCAGAAAATAGGAACTAGCCCCATACCCAACCAGATACTCATAAAACCTCCATGTGGAAGACTCAGCTTTCCTACTTCCTTCCACTTGCGACAACATGTCTGGCTTTCAAGAGAAAATGACAAGGTCTGACAAAAGCCAGGAATCTCAGTCTGAAGTGACAGAACAACAGAACTGGATTTATATATGGCAGAGATTTTGGAATTATCATAACAGAGAGTTAAAACAAAAATTAATATGCTAATGGATCTAATGGAAAATGATGGCAACATGCAAGAACAGATGGGCGATATAAATAAAGAGGCAGAAACTGTAAGAGCAAAAAAAATTCTAGCAATAAAAAAGCATTGAAACAAAAATAAAGGATGCCTTTGATGGGCTCATGAGCACATTCCTATGAAAAAAGAGATAGCACGCTTAAGAATACAGCCATAGAAGCTTCAAAAACTCAAATGCAAAGATGTAAAGACCTGAAAATGTTGAAGCTGGGAATGGAGGAGAAGTGGGACAGTCACACAGGGCAACGCACATAATGATGTTAGCAGGTAAGAACAGGGCGGTAGAAACATTTGAGAGTGACTCAAAGGTTCCAAATATCATGATAAATATTTGGATGTCAGGTTCATGAAGCACAAATCATGAACCCAAAGCAGGATCTATACACCTCCAGCATATCAAAGGCAAAGAAAAAAAATCTATGAGTAGAAGCAAGGGTGGTTGTGAAAACACCTTACCAGGCAAAGAAAAATGGGATTTTTACCCCTGGCTTTCCATTGTAAGAAACATTACTTCTTCAGAAATGAAACTAGAGATATAAAAGTAGAATAAAGAAGTTCTCACCTGAACAAGAAAGTAGCAGTAAAGAAGGAAAAAATTTAGGTTAAACAGTATCTGTTGTTATTATCATTATTATTATGATTGATAGTTATTATTGGGAAACCAAAGTCTTTGGGTTCCGGGGGGAGTACGGTTGCAAAGCTGAAACTTAAAGGAATTGACAGAAAGGCACCACCAAGAGTGGAGACTGCGGCTTAATTTGACTCAACACGGGAAACCTCACCCGGCCCGGACACGGACAGGATTGACAGATCGATAGCTCTTTCTCGATTCCGTTGGTGGTGGTGGTGGCATGTGACATGGAGTGTCTGTCTTCCTCTATTGCTAGCCACCTTGTTTTTATGAGACAAGGCCTAACACTGGACATGGTGCTCACTGACTGGTTATACCTGATGGCCTCTGAACCCTTGGGATCCTCTGCCCCTACCTCCTCTTGCTGGAATTACAGGAGTGACCCACTACACCCAGATTTAAACGGGTTCCAGGGGCCTCATGCTTGGTTAGCAAGCACTTTATACATTGGCTCCCACACACTGCATCTCTTGTTTTTGTTTTTCTTAACTCATCTAACAGCTGTGACTCAAAACAATAACAGCAACAATGAATTTCATGGTCATAACATAAATATATAAGTGAAGCTGATGATGCCAATGGTCTAAGAGATATTAGGAAGGAACTGGGATTACTCTCTCTTAAACCACTATGAAATGATACTAGTAAGATTCCCCTCCTTCCCACACAAGAATGTCCACTACAGGGATGCACAGCCAAACAAACTAGAGAATAAGTGTTGAGTGAATGAGCAAGTCACTATTTAGGGAATGGATGTTGTCATCAACATTTAGGTTGAGGGGATCTGAGAGGTCTCAGGAGATCTGCTAGCAGCAGATCTCTGATGTGGCTGAACTGGGGAGTGAGCACAGACAAGAACTAATGTATCAGCTCCTTGTGACACATGTGTCCAGTTAAATAGTTCAGAGAATAAGGGGCAGCTGCTGAAATAGCTCTGTTAGGACATTTTCAGGGCAGATGAAAAGTAACCTAGTGCCGCTGGTGTCAGGAATTAGCCAAGTTGAGTGGCTGGGTCTGGGGGCATTCCTGGAGAAATCAGACTGAAGTACGTATCATGTAGAAATGAGTTGGAGCCAGACTGTCCTCCAAATGCCTGGAGGAGTCCTGGTCCTTGCCTTCTGGTGGTTGCTGTTCTGGAGGACATCCAGTTATGTTCCTCTGCTGATAATCAAGTGGCACATGCCACGAGCGCCTTTATCTCCATCCCGTGTCCTTAATAACTTTGATGGCATTCAGTGGTAGTTTCTGCGAAGCATTCTAGGGGTCTCTGGCGTGCTTAGGAGCATTATTCATATTGTAACAGAAACATGTCTTGCTCCAGAAACGTATTTACTGTTTTTGTAGAAAACACAGATGCAGCCTAGGTAAATAATACAAAACAATTTCTCTCTTGCCAAGGAAAAATGCTGCTTTTATATTAATTTAAAAGGCAAATAAAATCGTTCCTACTGGAGGACGAAGCTGCGATAGACAAAGAGTGTACTTAGTTCTTACTACTTGGTATCAGTATTTTTTTTTTTTTATTTTTAGACAGGGTTTCTCTGTAGTTTTTGGTGCCTGTCCTGGAACTAGCTCTTGTAGACCAGGCTGGCCTCGAACTCACAGAGATCCGCCTGCCTCTGCCTCCCGAGTGCTGGGATTAAAGGCATGCGCCACCACCACTCGGCTGGTATCAGTATTTTCAAGTGTATTCTTTTGGACTGTAAAAATAACATTTTCCTTTAAGTTGGCTCCCTTGTAATGAAGAGAAATACACTACATTTAAATTCCTCCACAGTTAGGAGACATAGCTTCTGTTAATTTGCTGTGTAGCCATCTTCATGTAAGGAGCACATATTCTTAGAAGTCTTAGAATAAGGAATTTGGAGCCTTACCATTTAGGGAGGATCTGCTTCCTTGTAATGTTTTAGCTTATTTCAAATTTCAAATTGTAAAATGGTTGTCCTTCGAAGAAAGAGCATTTTAATGGATAATCAGGAGCTGCACATGGCAGACTTCTTCACACTGTCTTCTCTGTTTTATGAGATAACCATGTACTTATATGGTCATTAGGATGCTAAATTTTTAGTGTGATGACCCATATTACTATATGCATCACACACATACACACACACACAGACATACACACACACACACACACACACACACACACACACACACACACACACACAGAGGCAAACTCCATGTCATCTAGGAGATCAATGAATTTGGGTAACTCAACCAAACAGTGTTCCACCGTGAACTTTTTAGATGACATGTATCACAATGTCAAATGGTTGAACATGCCTGAATCATATGTTATATGGCTGAAGAGTCGTGTTAAATCATTGAGGTAAATCTGTAAAATACTGACTATAAGCTAAGTCAGGGCTTATGGTATCTATGCAAGTAATAAATTCTGAAAGACCGTGTTCTTGTCTCCTAAGCACCGAGGTAGTGTGGAAGTTCCAGGGTCCTATTGTTCATGAAGCTGGAGTTATTCGGGAATTTTCATTCTGAGCCTCAGCAATGTTTTCGCCAAAGAGCCCTGAGTGGGTTCGAAGCAGATGTCTCCACGAGAAACTTTAGATATTTCTATTATATTCCCTTGGATTCAAGATTAAAGGCCCAATATTCAGTATGGGGAATCTATACTGATACATGCAACAGGTGTTCACTTGGGTGTATCAGATCACAGTGTGTGGGCCCCATGTGTCTCTGCTTATTTGACATGAGGGTGCATAGTTTAGAACCCAAGGTATTTCTTGTTCTGCTTAGTAGATATTGGAAAAGCTCAAGAATGAGGTCAGCAGGTCACAGGAGCCGCACTGTGGGCTCAGCTGCTTGGGAAGGGGACAGACACAGGGAACACAGCTCACCGAGGTTTTGCCTGCAGCATGTGACTTGACACCACGACCTGGAGAATTGCTGATGGCTCCCCCCAGAGATAAAATCTAATGGAAAAGTAATCTGCTCAAGCAGAGTGAATCAGTTGTGAATGTGAACAGTACTGGAATATATCAAAGAAATTAATATTGAGTAAATGTGGTTTATATACATAGTAGAATTTGGGGGGGCCATAAAGAAGAATGAACTTAAATGTCATTTACAGTAAAAGTGATGCAAATGGAGACAATTATATTAAGCAAATTAAACCTGTCTCAGGGAGACAAACATTGCATTATTTCTCCCGTTTGTGGGTTCTAGATTTTATAAGATTCATAAAATCTTATATGTATATATGTCCCGAGAGTGAAGCTAAAACTGCTTGGGAAAACAGATGGGACTATTGGGATGTAGGAGAGGTAAGGAAGGGGAGGATAAAGAAGTATTAGGGTGGTAAATATGTTTAAAAGTACATTATATATTTGTATGAAAATGACTTTATTATGCAACTTACTATAATCATCACCGCCATCATTATTATCATCAGAATAAAGTAAAGCTTGAATTCATTCATTTAGAACCTCAAAGTCAGAAAAATCACCTGTTCCTTCTAAATATTTAGATAGGTAGATTGTGTTAAAAAAAATTAGGATATAAATGAAACTTTAATTCTCTCTCTTTTTTAGGTGCTACTTTCTAAAAATATTCTACTTTGTTTATTTGGGGACAGATCTCACTCTGTAGCCCAGGCTGGCACTGAACTATCCTTCCATAGCTTCTGACATGCTGGCTTTATATAGGTAGGAGCCACCATACCTGTCTGACGCTACTGTTCTTAAGTTGGCCAATGTTTCTTTGGCACTCAGCAGTTACTGTTACAGCTGTGAATTAAGTAAGGGAACACTTCTTTCTGCACAGAACAGAGTCCAATGATGAACTATTCTAAGGTTCTACATCTGCCTTAGAGCTCCCTACGGACATAAAAGTTTAAACATCCCTCAGCTGTGTGCCTCGCCTCTGCCTTCCTCTCCGACTTGAATCATGCGCAGTTTACTGTTTTTGGAAAGAAGCTTTGGCACTAGGTCGTGTGCATATATTTTTATGATTATTCCTGGCATAGGGCATGGTGTTTAGCAGTGTTCTCTTTACACTTACCTCATACTCAGGCAGTGATACAGTAAACATACCATGACAGGACTAATGCAAAGATTAAGTGGGGTTTGTAGAAAACATCAAGGGTCTTTGCAGACACTAAGTGTTTCATATCACTGTCAATCAGCAGCTTTGCCTAGATGTGGCTATGATTTTAAAAGATATAGATTGGTTTTTAAAATTTTATTTTTAAACTTAAATGCCTTAGTTTGGTTATCTATAAGAAAGTACCACTCATTGAATAGCTTAAACAACAGAAATTTGTTTTGCCCAGTTCTAGAGACTGGGGAGTCTAAAATCAAGATGCTGGGAGAGCTTGTGTCTGGTGGTTTGTCCTTGACTGTCTTCTCATTGTAGCCCCACGTAGCAGGGCGCTTCCACAAGCTGTTGCCCCTCTTTTTTCATGAAGTCATTAATCTCATTCATTAGTTCTTTCTTTTTATGACCTACTTAAATCTTCAAAAGCTTTGCCTCCTCCTCCTGTCACACTGGAGATGAGAGCTGCACCAAGTGAACCTGGAATGGATGTGGGGAGGCTGATTTTTATGTTATAATATATTGAAGGAGGAAGCTTCCTTACCTCGATATTCTCTAGGAAGCACATCCCACTGGAAGGTGAAAATTCTCTTTTTTCATATTATATTGTGTCTTTTGCCTGATTTTTATCCATTATCAACACAATGAATAACTTGTGTAGTCTCAATCATTGTAATTGAAAGAGGCGAGGAGTGGGTTTGAGAGGATGGACAGTGGAATTTGGCACTGCTCATGTTCCATGGCGTCTTGGGTCTGAAGCTTGTGGAAATCCTGTGGAATATAAAGAGAGCCCCCTTTCAGTGTTTCAGACATAACTTGTTACCATCCCATCTCTGATGCGTACCTCTGAGCCCATGACCTATCCTATGTGAACTCTGCAATGTATCATTGAGTTCATAACCTATCATATGGGAACCTCAAACTTATTGTCCATAAAGAAAAACCAGTAATAATGCTTGCTATATAAACTGCATGGGTTTGCTCTGATATTCTAAACAGAAAAAGCAGGTAAAAATATCCTGAAAATTAGAAAGCCCGAGACAAGCACAGCTGTTAAATTGTCTGGGGGACTGTCCATATTTTCATAACCCCTTGGGAAAGAAATAAAGTCATTTAGGTGGAGACCCATATGTGGGGTATCCCCAAAGAGGAATTAGTTGAGTCCAGTCCTATGATTTGGAAAATCTTCTGCATGCATTGACTATTTTTACTACTTTCATTCTAAACGCCAAAGAAGGGCAAGTCATTACTTTCTTGATAAGTATGCAATTCAGTAATCCCCATTTAAGTTTATAAGAGTCCCCAAGTCAGTGCTCCTGTGAATCAGAAATCAGTATCACATTACTCTGGGGATAAGTAAGAAACAAGCCCCTAAATAAAAAAAAAATTCTTATTGTAGCTTAATCTGGAATGTAAAGGCACAGAAGAGATTTCAGTTTCTTATCCTCTCACAGATTTTTATAGATTTTACAATTAATTCCAACTATCATTTTTGAATTTTTGACTATGATATATTAAATATTCACATTTCTACTTGGCTTTATTTTGACTTAAGGCTCCTATTCTATAATATCACTAATCTCTCATATTTCTGGAAAAATTTATTCTTGGTCTTAATTTTTGATTTGCTAGTTTGATTCAGGGTTTCAATATGTAGCCTTGGGTGGCCTGGGATTTTCTTAATAGACCAGAATGACTTCAAACTCATAAAAGTCACCCGTCTCTGCTTCTTGAGTGCTAGAATTAAAAGCCTGATATAAAATACAATAATTTAATTTTACTTTATGTAATATGCTTTTTGTTTTAAAATAAGAAGTTTCTGTTTCCAAGGCTGAGCTTGAACTCTACTCTTCTTCCTTGGCCTGCTGAATGGATCTCAGGTGTGTGCCCATACACACGTCCAACTACCTAACTCTACAGTTTGTTTAACTTTACATAAACACAGAGAAAAGAAAAGAAGGAAGAGGAGTGGAGGGAGGGAGGGAGGGAGAAAGGGAGGGAGGGAGGGAGGGAGGGAGGGAGGGAGGGAGGAGCAGAGGAGATCAGGGTTACATTTCCTTGGCACGGCCTTGGCCTTAGATTTCACATAATAGTTCCTCTGTCCTATTCCATTGTTTGGCATGGGTAAATCTCTGTCTGTTTCAGAGAAGAATGAATATAGATCACAAGTCATGTGCCACCGAGAGATGAGTCCATTATACCGTAGTGTTGCTGTGTGGAAATGCAGGAACATACAGGTGGAGGCATCTTGGTGAAATTCAATTTGTTATAAATGCCTTATGGAATGGCTTCCCTGCCAATGCTTCCTAACTACAGGAAGCATTTTGTAGCTTCACCGCAAACTTGAATACTTCTTGAGAGATCAAGAAAAAGCACTGAGTTAGGTTCATCATTTCCTTTCTTGGGGGAGATCCTGGAAGTCTGTTCCTTTGTTGTTCTGCACTTGGTTCTTTGAATTAAACCTCTCCCTTTCATTCCTACTTCCTTTGTATTTGTTTTTCCTTTTTATTTTCATTTTTTTTTTTTACATTTTTTGACAGCATAGCAACACAAGCTGGTTCTTCATTTGTCAGATCTGTCAGGAACCAGAACTCCTCAGGACCCATGTTTCTAAATTATCTATAATTATAGCTTTGATTTCCTATTTACCCCAGGAACTATTTAGAATAGCTTGATTTTTGTTTCCTGAAATTTCTGTTTGACTGATGCTTTAAATTTATAGTTTGACAAATTTTTCTACTCTTAGTGCATCTTGGTCAAAGAGTCTATAATCTTACAATGTTTCAAACTTTGAAGTTGCTTTTGTGGTTTAATTGTATAGTCAGTTTGGTTACTGTTTTATGGAATCTTGATTGTAATATATTCTTGCCTTTGGGAAACTGTTTCACTGCTTGGATTGGGTTCTTTTTATATTTCCACCTTTATCCTTGAAATTCAAGAAGCAATAATATTATTTCTGGCTGATGATCTCTTTTTGATACTATTTATATTGCAAAGAAACCATTTTAATTTTCAGGTTTAATACTTTTTTATGATATCCCTCATTATAATGATGCCTATTATTCCTGGTCTCATGTCTCTTTTAAGTACTGCCTCCTATCTTTTCTATGTCAAGATCATTAGTATATTTTACATGTTTTAACTATAGTTAGGTCTTTAATGGTATCTGAAATATTTTACTGATGTGAAGTAAGTAGCTAACCATTATCTTATTTTATTTTGAAATTTCTTATTAGTGTTCCAACACTGGTGATTTGAAATGACACATTTTATGATTATTAAGTGCTTCTCATGCCTGTTTAAATACATTTCTCTATTGTCTAACTGATCTGTTTTTTCTTTGCCTTTCAACAGCTCTAACATGTTATAATTATAGAGGCTTTAGTTTTTTAAATATTAATCAGCTAATTTGGGGGCATAACTGTTTACTGAGGGAAGGGACAGGGTGTGATTAGTCCTTCTTGGAAGCAGCTTCCTTATGGCCACCAGGGTGTTGCTCATTTTTTTCTATTTCTTCTTGCCATGGGTGTTCATCTCTACTTTCTTTGAGATGAACTTGAGACCACTAGGAGATGTTGAACAGCTCTATGGCATGCCGCTCATAGAGCACAGAGTTATGCAGCTTCTGGGTCATATCTCCCACAAATTTAATGCATTTGGTAAGGTGTCAGCAGTGTCAGCTGTGCCTCAGTTTGCCAAATTTCTTCCTTGCCGCCCTTGTCGAGTCCTGTTTGATGGGGAAGAGTCTTTTGTTTTGTGTTATTTTATTGGTTAAATAAAGAGACTGTCTTAGCCCTTTAATAGGACAGAAAATTAGGTAGGCGGAGTAGACTGAACAGAATACTGGGAGAAAGAAGCCTAGTCAAGGAGTCGCCATGATTCTCCCACTCCAGACAGATGCAGGTTAAGATCTTTCCTGGTAAGCCAGCTCATGGTGCTACACAGAATATTAAAAATGGGTTAGATCAATATGTAAGAGCTAGCCAATAAGAGGCTGGAACTAATAGGCCAGGCAGTGTTTAAAAGAATACAGTTTCCGTGTAATTATTTTGGGTATAAAGCTAGCTGGGTGGGGGGATGCAGCCCCGCTGCTCCTTATTACAACAGAGTGGCGCCCGCCCTGCTGCTCCTTATAACAACACCTGTTGTCATGGGGCAGAGCCATGAGCCGTGGCTGTGGCACTCCAGTGGCAGCCTCCATATATATTTTTAAAACTACTTGAGGGAAAGTTCTCTTTTCCGTGTTTTATTTTTTAGTTTAGTGCCTTGAAAAATGAATTAATGGAGGGAGCAGAAACTGAGATTAAATCTAGGAACCCATCTTCAAAGTAATGAACAACTCTGGAGGGGGTATCAGCCTTTGGAGGAGGTAGAACAGGTAAAGGTAATGGAGTAACATTGGTCACAGGTGTCACTAGGTATTGACTAGTTTTCTACCACTGAGATAAAACTCCATGACCTAGACAACTTATGAAAGGAAGTATTTAGTTGAGGTTATTGTTTCAGAGGGTACAAGTCCATGATGGCTGAGCAAAGGCATAATAGAAAGAACAGCTGAGAGCTCACTTTTGACCCTCAAGCACAAGGCAGGGAGGAGATGGGGGAGAAGAGAGAACACTGGCAATGGCTCATCTTTTGAAACCTCTAGTGACACAGCTTCTCCAAGAAGGCCATGCTCTTAATCCTTCCCAAACAGTTCCACCACCTGGGTTTTAAGTATCCAAATATATGAGCCAAATATAATAGCCTATGGAGGCTATTCTCATTCAAACTACCACACACAATACCACCAGAGTAAGAAAAAAATAATACAGGACATGCATTTTTAAATTATATATAACTTGGTTAAGCTTTTGCTCATTTGACTTACGATAACTTTTTGAAATTTTACTATTTTTAGATTTAAACGAGCAAAATGTATTAATTTGGTGGCTTCTCTCAATACTATATCATGTACAGTTGTCTGAAAGAGAAATGGGATTAGACACTAATGTTATTGTCTCGCATTTTCCTTGTTTTCTTGAGACCTGTGCACACATGCTTAAATGGCATAAGTGGAAGAGAGAACACCCAAATGTAGCAAACAGAGTCAGGGAAGCTATGAGACAAGGACTAAAGACTTCAAAATTGATTAAATTTTATAAAATATGAATTACAATACAAAAATCATGAAGAAATATGAGTGTCTGTCCCAGGCAAGATGGATTAAGGAATAGAAGTATTAGTTTATGTATGTTCTCGTTCATATCTTAGGATCCAGTTTGGTTCAACGGGTCCCTACTTTGATTTCTTTTCCTCCAACAACTATGCCATTTTCCATCAATTTTCTCTTGTAATTTCTCTATTATTCCTTTTATTAGACTATTTCATGTCGCTTACAAAATATCTGATTTGCCTCATGTTACAACAGAACAAAAAATGTACAGATTTTTTTCTCTTTGTCCTACTGTATTTTTTTTAATTTATTTATTTATTAAGGATTTCTGCCTCGTCCCCACAACCGCTTCCCATTTCCCTCCCCCTCCCCCGATCAAGTCCCCCCCCCTCATCTGCTCGAAGAGCAATCAGGGTTCCCTGACCTGTGGGAAGCCCAAGGACTGCCCACCTCTATCCAGGTCTCGTAAGGTGAGCATTCAAACTGCCTAGGCTCCCACAAAGCCAGTACGTGCAGTAGGATCAAAAACCCACTGCAATTGTTCTTGAATTCTCAGTATTCCTCATTGTCCGCTATGTTCAGCTAGTCCGGATTTATCCCATGCTTTTTCAGACCTAGGCCAGCTGGCCTTGGTGAGATCCCAATAGAACATCCCCATTGTCTTAGTGTGTGGGTGCACCCCTCGTGGTCCTGAGTTCCTTGCTCGTGCTCTGTCTCCTTCTGCTCCTGATTTGGACCTTGAGATTTCTGTCCGGTGCTCCCGTGTGGGTCACTGTCTCTGTCTCCTTTCATCGCCTGATGAAGGTTAATATTCCTGAGGATGCCTATGTGTTTGTCTTTGGATTCACCTTATTTAGCTTCTCTAGGAACATGATTTATAGGCTCAATGTCCTTTATTTATGGCTAGAAACCAAATATGAGTGAGTACATCCCATGTTCCTCTTTTTGGGTCTGGCTTACCTCACTCAGGATAGTGTTTTCTATTTTTACAAGGTGTTCATCAAACACCTTGAAGGAGATAACCAGGACTCATTCTTATTTTATAAACCAAATTTTAATATACTCTAGTCCAGCTTCTGATTCTGTGACAATACTCTAGGCACATTGTATTATGGTATTTTCTCTGTCTGTCATCCTGTGTGTCTTAGAGACATCTATTATATCAGATGCAGAAAGAATCTAGCACAAAATACATATTTAGGAATATTAATTCAATCAACAACATTGAATGATGAAGCTTCATTCATTCTTAAGCTTACATGAAGTAAACTTTTATCTTCTTGTATTTGGAGTAACAGAAATACAAAGTAACTGTTTCTAGGATGTGCTCCATATTTTGTGTATAGTATTTATATTATACTACCCTTTTTTATAATTCAGTAGGATTATTTGTTTGTCCACCTATCTATCTCTCTGCATCTGCCTAGATCAACCAATATCTACTTTACCTATACACACATTTGCTTGTTTTGTAGCTTCTGCAATTTGATTATCAATTTGGGTAAATCCTGAATTTTCACCTAAAATTTATATAAATTGATCTAAAATTTATACTTTGTTAGTTAATAGTAAGCATTATATTTTATAATAAATTTATGTTTTATAATTTACATTTATAGTTTATAATTATAAAATAATAATCATCCTATAAAATTTGTATTATACATGCAGATAAATTACATTTTTTTTCTATGAGTGTCTCTATTAGTGCATTTATAGTCTGTGACCAGAATCACAGCATTAGGTGGAATAGAACAGCCATGAGTTATTTGTGCACAAGTATTTTTCACCAAATTTTTTAAAAAAGATAATGCTAATTATGTAAGACTTGTGTGCACTCAGAACTCTGTATATGGCACTAGTAAGAAAAGAAATAAAAAAGGAAGCCATTATCTGGGACAATTTCCCCAACTGCTGTAGGCAACACATACATCAGCTCATCGCCAAGAACTTTTACATCTGTTATCTTAGGGTTGTGTTCACTGCTGATGAACTGTTGAAGTTATGATGGGATCTTGAGTAAAAAGGCAGTTTATCTAAAATTGCTGTAGGAAGAGGTCGATTTTAAATCATATTAAGATCTTCAATCTCAAAAGAGAGGGCTTACTTTGAAGAGAAAGGTCAAGACCTTTGGGTAGAGAGAAGAACCTGTTTGTAGGACCCGCAGTGAGAGAGAGTCTGGTTAATGGTTTTGCTACCAGTTCATAGTTGTAAAATAGCTTCAAACTATGTTTCAACCAATAGAATGTTCTGAAAGTGCATCAACATAAGAGGTAGGAAGGTGTTGGAGTCTTGGAATACAATAATGGAAATGCAACTAAACAGCAAGGAAAGAAATACATGATGCAGAGTAAAGCCAAGAGGAAAACAGATAAAATAAAGATGCAGGCAAGACTATCAGTGGCGGAATCATGATGCTCTTGGGGACTGTGGGCTGGGGCCTGTCAAAATCCCTAGTATGTTGACACAACCAGTACCCTAGGTACTGAGGAAGGCAAGACAGGAGCATCATGAGTTTGGAGTGAGCCTGGGTTACCTAGGAAAATCTTCAATAAAATCCAAAAGGTAAAAATAACAAAATTCTCCTTTCTTGAAGCAAAATGGAAGGGTACAGCAAATTTTTGGTGTCCTTTAGAAAGTTAAATATATTCTACAAAGCAAAAACACAGAGAGAAACAATGAGAGAAATCGATGTTGTTTAATCAGTATCAGATTTAATTATTTTCTTTTTGAGACAGTGTCTCAAATTTGTCAAGGGTGGACTTAAACTTAGTATGTAACTCAAATGGATCTTGAACTCACAACCATCTTCCTGCCTCAGTCTACCCAGAGCTGGGATTCCTGTTGTGAGCCACTGCTTTTAGCTCCTAAATTATTTTTTTAAAAGTTATATATAATTAAGCAATTAGTGGAGTTATTCAGAGAAATAAATTGGGAGGAAAAAAATGAGCCTCTTGCAGGAATACTATAGTAGACTCTTTCCTTCCTGGGGAAGTTTCCAAAAGAATCCCAAATACTTGGGGATCTAGAAGGGGTTCTTACAAATGCAAACGACGTTCCAGGCACTTGATGAATAGAAGATGGTTATGGAGGCTTAGTCCCTTGAAGCTGCATAACCCATGCACAAGAATTTGTCGAAAATAAGTTGTTTGGTTCTTCCTTCAACCTACTTTGGCAGAGATGGGCAAGGCTTCCTGCAGACTGAGGGGCACACAATGGAAACCAACTTACTCACTGGCTATTTTTTTTAAACAATCTTTTTTTCAATTTACATACCAAATTTAATTCCCACTCCTTCCCCTACTCCTGCAACCCCCACATTACCCTCACTCCCACCCACTACTCCTCAGAGAGGTTAAAGCTTCCCATGGGGAGTCAACAGAGTCGGGCATATCACTTTGAGGCAGGACCAAGGTCCTCCCCCGATATCTAGGCTGAGTAAGGTATCCCTCCATAGAGAATGGTTTCTAAAGAGCCAGTTGGAAACTGGCTAGGGAAAAATCCTGGCCTCACTATCAGGGGGCCCACAGATCAAGCCACACAGCTGTCACCACATTCAGAGGGCCTAGATCAGCCCTCTATAAATTCCCCTTCTGTTCGTCGAAGGTCAGTGAGCTCTCTCTAGCTCGGATCAGCTGCTTCTATGAGTATCCCCATCGTGGTCTTGACACCTTTGCTCACATTATTGCCCCTCCCTCTCTTCAAAAAGATCTTCACCAACCCCACATCAGCCAGAGGACTGATGCAGCACTATTAATAAAACCCTAGAGACAGATATTGGGGTTCAATCTGAAGGTCAGGAAAGCAAAATAGCGAGCCACTGAGTCTTACCTCTACCTCTTGTGAATAGCAATCCTGCCTTCTGGAATCTCAGAATGAGACTATGTGTGAGAGTTGTCTCCTCCTGTTTTATATTCCTCTTTAGGGCTGGAATTAAAGGCGTGCCCCAATACTGCCCGGTTTCTATCACTAGCGACAAACTAGTGTGACTACTGTGATTGAACATGTGTGTCACCACTTCCTGGTTAGTAAGTCTGACCAAGGCGGCTGTTTTACTTTGTTCTTCAGGCAAGCTTTATTTATTAAAATAAAAATGAAATATCACTACAAACTGATCTCCAAAATATATAAAGAACTAAAAAAATAAGAACTCAAGAAACTAGATATCAAAATACCATATAAACCAATTAAAATATGGGGTACAGATTAAGATTATTGTTTTTTTATTGAGAAAAGGAGAAAAAAAAACAAGTTTCCACCTCCTCCCTGCCTCCCATTTCCCTCCCCCTCCTCCCCCCCTACGCCCCCTCCTCCCACCCTTCTCCCCCTCCCCCCACTCCTCTCCCCCTCCCTCTCCAGTCCAAAGAGCAGTCAGGGTTTTCTGCCCTGTGGTAAGACCTAGGACCTCCCACCTCCGTCCATATCTAGGAAGGTGAACATCCAAACTGGCTGGGCTCCCACAAAGCCATCACATTACGAAGGATCGAACCCCCGTGCCATTGTCCTTTGCGTCTCATCAGCCCTCATAGTTCGCCATGTTCAGAGAGTCGAGTTTTATCCCAAGCTTTTTCAGTCACAGTCCAGCTGGTCTTGGTGAGCTCTCAATAGATCATCTCCACTGTCTCAGTGGGTGGGTGCATCCCTCGTGGTCCCGACTTCTTTGCTCATGTTCTCCCTCCTTCTGCTCCTCATTGGGACTTTGGGAGCTCAGTCCAGTGCTCCAGTGTGGGTCTCTGTCTCTATCTCCATCCATCACCAGATGAAGGTTCTATGATGATATGCAAGATATTCGTCAGTATTGCTCAAGGATAGGGTCATTTCAGGTTCCCTATTCTCAACTGCCCAAGGAACTAACTGGGGACCTCAGCTTGGGCACCTGGGAGCCCCTCTAGGGTCAGGTCTCTTGCCAACCCTAAAGTGGTTCCCTTAACTAAGAATTGTGGTTCCGTGCTCCCCTGTCCAACCTTCCTTTATCCCAATCCTCCTGCTTTCCCAAGGCCCGACCTCCTTCCCTTCTAACTTTTCTCTCCCCATCTCCCCTTACCCCCAACCCACCCCACCCCAAGATCCCAATTTTCTCCCCGGCAATTTTGTCTACTTCCCTTAGCCAAGAGGATAACTATATGTTTTTCCTTGGGTTCCCCTTCTTACTTAGCTTCTTTAGATTCACCTATTGTAGACTCAGTGACCCTTATTTATGGCTAGAAACCAATTATGAGTGAGTACATCCCATGTTCATCTTTTTGGGTCTGGGATACCTCACTCAGGATAGTGTTTTCTATTTCCATCCATTCGCATGCAAAATTCGAGAAGTCATTGTTTTTTACCGCTGAGTAGTACTCTAATGTGTAGATATTCCATACTTTCTTCATCCATTCTGTGGGAAATACCCTACAACAGATGGGTACGGGAGATCGCTTCCTATGTATAACCCCAGAAGCACAGACATTAAGAGCAACATTGAATAAATGGGACCTACTAAAACTGAGAAGCTTCTGCAAAGCAAAGGACACTGTCACTAAGACACAAAGGCAACCTACTGACTGGGAGAAGATCTTCACCAACCCCGCAACAGACAAAGGTCTGATCTCCAAAATATATAGAGAACTCAAGAAACTAGACTTTAAAATGCTAATTAACCCAATTAAAAAATGGGGCACTGATCTGAACAGAGAATTCTCAACAGAAGAAGTTCAAATGGCCAAAAGACACTTAAGGTCATGCTCAACTTCCTTAGCAATCAGGGAAATGCAAATCAAAACAACTTTGAGATATCATCTTACACCTGTGAGAATGGCTAAAGTCAAAAACACCAACGATAACCTTTGCTGGAGAGGTTGTGGAGGAAGGGGTACCCTCATCCATTGCTGGTGGGAATGCAATCTTGTGCAACCACTATGGAAGTCAGTGTTTCGGTTTCTTAGGAAATTCGGGATCAACCTACCCCTGGACCCAGCAATACCACTCTTGGGAATATACCCAAGAAATGCCCTATCATATGACAAAAGCATTTGTTCAACTATGTTCATAGCAGTATTATTTGTAATAGCCAGAACCTGGAAACAACCTAGATGCCCTTTAAGATTATTTTTTATCTCTGTCTCTAGAGGTAAGATCACAGGATAACAATGTAAGTAATCCTTCAGAAAATGCCTCCAGAGAGGAGACAGAGGGACAGAGGACATATGGAAAGGAGGGATGACTGTGAGAAGGAACAGGAGAGCATGGAGAACCTTCTGCCAACTTTAATTGTGAGGAAAACTTCAAATTATAACTGCCATGGGTTTTATATAAATTTTATTATATATTATATACCATTAACGAGCAACTTGTTAACAGGAAAATAAAAAAAGAAACAACTATTTTTCCTATCCCTTTCTCAAATATTTTACAGCATTATAGTGGGAAAAAAAATCTTGATTTGTAGTTACTAATTTAGAAATTTATAAGAGAGAAGTATTTTCCATTCTTATGCAGATGTTGACTTTTTTAAGCCTTTCGTAAGATTAGAAGACAATCGTTTGCACGTTAATCCTTTACAAAGGCCATATGCGAGACTGGAAAACATTTGAGTCTGAAGCTTTAATTGAACATCACTCAGGATTTGCCTTTTTGAAAATGTTAAACGATCACCAGTGTGTGAGCAATAAAGCCAATATATTCAGGAATAATTACCACTGGCATATTCAGTCTAAGAATCCGAGAGAATAAATCAGAACATGTTCAATTAGGTTAAATATGCTTACGTAGTTCTTATTTTAACATTTCCTTTTTAGTTTCTGTAGTTTCCAGTTTATATAATTTTTTAAAGAAGATAAAAATCAAAATTGTGAAGAAAATAATTCCTTAGGGTTTGATTGGCAAATGAAAGTAGCTAATTTTAAGCTTAACTTTGAATATCACAATTGTCGAAAAGGTAATGAAGGGAATCAAAGAGCACACAGGTAAATACAGAGCTTGATGAATTATCATGAAGTGGATAACAAAACCACAACCCAGAATGAGGAGAAACAGGTCCTGTGTTCTTTCTCCAAACATTATCTGCCCTACTGTTAAAAAAAAAAGAAAAAGAAAGACAGAAAGAAAACAAGTCTCTATCCAAAGCTTGGGAGACAGCTCAGTTAGTAAAGTTCTTCCTGAACAATTAGGAAATCTGGGTGTGATGGTATATGGATTTTTGTTCTTTTATTTTTGAGATTCAAATATAATTACATCATTTTCCTCTCTCTCTCTCTCTCTCTCTCTCTCTCTCTCTCTCTCTCTCTCTCTCTCTCCTCCTTCCAAACTCTCCTCTCTACACTTCCTCAATCTCTTTCAAACTCATGGCCCGTTTTTCAGGAACTGCTGTCACATGCATGTGTGTATACACGCATATGCTTATACATGTGTATTTCTACATGTAACTGCTCAGTCTATATCATGTAGATTGTATATATGTTTTCAGGGCTGACCATTGATATTGGATAACCAATTGGTGTGCTCTTTCCTGGGGAAAACTTTCTATTTCACCCTTAGCATCTCTTAGTTGCCTGTGTTCTCTGTGGTAACCAAAAGCTCTCGAATTGAACTTTAGACCAACTCAACGAGTGGGAAACCGTTCCTGGTCCTGAAATCCCAACCTACCACTCAGAGCTAATGAAGTTACGGATTTTGGAGGAGGAACTATAACCACTACTTTACTAAACCAGCATAATCCCTAACTACGCTCAAGATTTGTCCTTATATCCACTGATAAGTATAGTCTCCACCCACACCCATCAAGGAGACTCCTCTTTGCCCCAGACAGAGGCCATTCTAGAAAACCACAACTAATCCAATGGAGACTTATGAGCTCTCAGTGGTATGTGTTTTAAATCCCAGTTCTGGGGGGTTAGAGACATGTGGATGTCTGGGAATCTCTGGACTCTTTCTCTGGTTAGCTAGCCTAGTCAAAGCACCAGGCCAGTGAAAAATACTGTCTGAAAAAAATAAGAAAGCTACTGAGAATAAACACTGAATATTAATCTCTGGCCTACCCCCCCCACACACTTACATACGCCTTCACACACCCGTACCTCCCCACAGTGTATATTCATGAATCATCCTGCATAAACTTGCTTTCCCTGATTTTGATTATCATTATGTTGTTGAAATTCAGTTTTGTAGCTGATTATAGTAGTTCATGGATACTCGTATCGGCATATTACCTTTTGTACCTTAATAGAAAATTTTATATAATAAAACCCAGGGAAATAGAAAATATTAAAACAAATTTCTACTGGTGTTCAAGTATTAAAACAGCATAACCTCAGGTTGATTTTTTTTTCCTATGTTGAAATCAGATACTAGAATGTGGGAACATGTAGATTTGGGCTATGATCCCAGGAAAGACCAACAGGAGGGTATGAAAAGAGATTTGGAAGGGAAAGAAACCAATTATGGTGGCTAATGAGCTACAGCTTTCAGCAAATGGAACTGATTTCCATTAGAGACCTCTGGGAGGCAGAATAGAAATCACCCAGAATTAGCCCACACAAAGAACATAGTTGGAAGGTGGATGCACCAGCTTCCATATTGGCTGAAGAATGTCCCCATGACTCTTAGACTATACTACCTACAGAGAACATAGACGGAAGGAGCCCCCACAGTTGGGAGAAAACAAACACCATCACAAACAAACTCACAGGTAGAGCTTCAGGTATATTTTGCCATGGACCCCAGAAGCAGAAAATGTAAGGGCTCGGGGCTTTCATGTGAAGCCAGCAGCACCTGCCACAAATGCAACTGCGGCCATAAACACCTGTAAGTAAAACTCAGCAATGAATGAGTAGCTGGCAGGTAGCTGTATTCAAACTCAAAGAAGGATGAGTGTCTGGATAGTCCTCTCTATGACTTAGGGGACATGCTACTTCTGGTAAACACATAAAAGCTCTAGTATGGGCCTTTGTCTTGAGTTCATGACTGTCTTGGCTGTGAATACCAAGGAGTGGGGATTGCTTAACCACAGCAGTGGTCCTCTATTGCAAATTCCTGGCTTACTTTGATAATTAGCCACTTGTAATTAGTCTCTTAAAATGCACCAGATTAAAAAAAAAATCAAACAGGAACTTCAAACAAAATAAACTTGTGAAGCCTACAAAATTCGATCACTTTGAATTTTAAAAACTGGTACTTTAGGCAGAACGAGATTAAAACTAACCTTCCGTTTTCGATGACTATCCGACTGTGTTTGCATAAGTTTCAAATTTAGAACTAACAATGCACTTGCGTTATTTGGAGAATTTAGGTTTCCTTTTTCCTTTGCAGAAATAAGGTGTGTGCATTAAGATGTGTAAAATTCTTTATGAACTTCAATTTTCTTTTTACTGTCTAGAAAGCATTTGGAGACTATTCCCATGAGCGCTGCATATTCATGATTACCCAGAAAGGATATGATTCAGAATTTGGTCTTAAACTATTGCCCCTGCTTTACATATCCTTCCAGCTTCCTTTTTACTCATCAAAATGACTCAGACGTTTGTAGAGAAGTCAGGCACCTTCTTTTTCCATTTTTATATGTAAAAATATCAGATTTCTTTTGAGGTAGCTTGTGTTTTCAGTGAGATAGGTTCCTTCACTGTGAAGTTGCTCTGGTCGAACAGAGATCTGCTGTCTTGCATGGCTCTGTCGTTTCCCTTTTCTCACAGAATGCTACAGTCCATTCCTTCATGGATATAGACAGACCCCCACCCCAGTCTCCTCTCTTCGGACAGTCCCCACACAGAACAACACTACAACTCATTCCTTCATGGAAAATAGATATAGGTCCCTCAGTCTTCTCTCTTTACACTGTGCCCACACAGAACACTATGGCCCATTCCTTCATGAACAGTAGACATAACTCCCCCAAACTCTTTCTTTCTTTCCCATTAAGTTATTATTTTTTTTAAAAAGACAGATCCTTAAATCATACATTAGGACATTTTGCTGGATTCTGATTTTTCTTGTCTTTTGATTTTTCAACTGGTAATGCTATTCTGGCAATATACTACCTGGTTCTGGAAGCAGGATACTAAGTGTGCTACTTGTATAGAAGAGAGTAGAACTCTTAGCACTCAAATTTTAGCAAGCTTGAGACAGAAGAATGGTCTCAAAGTTGTAATTTTCGTACAGCACATTCCCAAGTACTAAGATTGCAGCCCAACTGCACTCAGCTGGAATCTGTTTCTCTTGAACAGATGGATGAATCAGGTAGTCATATATAAGAGATAAATTCAAATAAACAATTTCAGGTTTCATAAATGCAATTGAAATCATGAGAAATTTAGGGAGTAACAATAAATTAGTTTAGTTTTTAAGAAAAAGTAAATCTTGTAGCAGCAAAATGCAAACATTAAAAGGGGAAATAACAATTTTAGCTTAAATTTATTCTGCTTTTATATTTGAACTGTAGGTAACACTTGTCTATTTCTGCAAGTGTAATATATGCTGAGCAGTAAAGGTGATAAGAATGGTCAAAGTTACATCCTGGCGGGAGGAAGGACTCATGAAACCCCATCCCAAACTGAGCGGTTATTGACAGTTGATAGCTTCTAGGTGAGGGAGAGTCAGTTGTCTTTAGTGCTTAAATCCTTAAGAAGTTGCCCCTGTGCATTGCCCTACACTCTTAAGCATAAGGGCCGCAATCATTGTACTCAATGAGTTACACGGAGAGGCTGACAAAATTGGGAAGAAGACTTGATCTGAGCTTTTCTGGCTACAGCAAGATGAAATCTCAAAGTAGTTTTTATTTGCATTTTAGTGGCAGCCAAGGATGCTGAAAAAAAATGAAAATATTTTATTTGCCTTATTTTATTTTGAAAACTTTCCCTTTGGTTTCAGAACCCATTTTAAATTGTTTTTTGATGATTCTAAAACATTAATATTCTCTCAGACATATAGGCAGCAAAGATATTTTTCTATTCTAAAGGCTGTCTTTTCTGTCACTTAACTATTTGCAGTTCAAAAAGATTTTTATTTCGTGATTTACTTATTGTTGCTCCTATTGCCTGCATGACCTGTGTTCTATTTAGGAACCCTTAGTTTAGCTTACATCGTGAAGGATACTTCCTACTATTTCATCTCGAGCAATGGTTCTCAATCTTCCTACTGCTGTGTGACCCTTTAATATAGTTCCTCATGTGGTAGTGATCCCAAACCATAAAATAATTTCCATTGCTGCTTCATAACTGTAATTTTGCTACCTTATGAATCATAATATAAATATCTATCTATTTATTGGTGGTCTTGCATGACCCCTATGAAAGCTTGTTTGATCTCCAAAGAGATCGTACCCCACAGGTTGAGAACTGCTACTCTAGAACATTCAGAATTTGCTACTCTAATATTGATGTATTATGCAAATGTGGTTGATTTTTATCAAAGTTGAGTTAAGGTTCAAGTTTCCTTCTTCAATATGTAGAGCCTCCAGTTTCCCCAGCACTATTTGTTAAAAATCCTGGCTTTTCTCCAATGTAAAGTTTTGTCCTCTGTCAAAAATCAGGAGCTTGGACTTATATCAGGGGCAACATTTGCTTCCATTTATATATTTATTTATGACAAAACTTGATGATGTAGCTTAAAATCAGGAATAGTGATACTTCCAGTACTGTTTTTATGTTTAGCATTATTATGCTTTGTGGGGTCTTTTATACTTCCACATAAATTTTAAGATGGCCTTTTAAATTTTTATGAAGAATCATGTTAGAATTTTGATGGGGATTACACTGAATCTGTAGATTGCTTTTGATAGTTTGTCCATTTTGACCACCCATGAGCATGGATTTCTTGTCTTAAAGTTCTTATTGTACAGGTTTTTAACTTCCTTGGTTAGGTTTATTCCAAGATATTTTTATCTTGTTTATTTTTTATTTTTGAGACTATTAAGAATGGAATCACTTCTCTGATTTCCTTGTTAGTGGTTCTCATTTGATATATAAGAAGGCTATTGCCTGGCAATGGTGGCAAAGACCTTTAATCTCAGCACTTGGGAGGCAGAAGAGGTAGGCAGATCTCAGCAACTTTGTCTAGGCAGAGACTGCTTGGTCATGTCCCAACTGCTCAGACCCAAATAGTCACACAAAAACTATTTTAATTGCAACATTGTTTTGTCAATGGCTCAGACATATTTCTGGCTAACTCATATCTTAAATTAACTCATTTCTGTTAATCTATGTTTTGCCACAAGGCTGTGTCCTATTGGTAAAGTTCCATCTGGTGTGTCTCCTTTGGCAGCTACATGGCGTCTTCTTGACTCTGCCTAGTTTCTCTCTATTCAGATTTCCCACCTTCTCCTGGCATTACTAAGACATTGGCATAAACAGTTTCTTTAATAATCAATGATAATAAAATATATTCATAGCATACAGGGGGGAATCCTACATCAACTTTGAGGCCAGTTTGGTCTACAAAACCAGTTTTAGAAAAGTCAGGACTGTTACACAGAGAAAATCTGTCTTGAAAAAACAGCAACAAAAAAGAAAGAAATAAAAGAAAGAAAAAGGAAAAGAAAAGAAAGAAAGCTCTTGATTTTTGTATGTTTTCTTGTGTAATCTTTAGGGTCTTTTCTGTTCTTTTTTGTTTTGTTTTGTTTTTTTGAGACAGGGTTTCTCTGTAGCTTTAGAGGCTGTCCTGGAACTAGCTCTTGCAGACCAGGCTGGTCTTGAACTCAGAGAGATTGGCCTGCCTCTGCCTCCCGAGTGCTGGGATTACAGGCGTGCGCCACTACCACTCGGCTCTTTTCTACACAGAAATATACCATCTTCAAATAAAGATATTTTGACTTCTTTTCCTATTTGCATTACCTTTATCTTTGTGTTTTATTTCTCTAGTTAAGACTTTAGAGAGTAAACATTCTTGCCTTGTTCCTGATTTTAGTGGAAATGCTTTAAGTTCTTCCTGTTGAGCATGATATTGGCTAGAGGCTTGTTATATTTTGCCTTCATTATCTTGAAATATCCTAGTCTCATGAATGAATATATCAAAGGCCATTTCCGCATCTACTGAGATGATCCCATGGTTTCTGTACTAGAGGCCAGGATATGTTCTCGAATTTGGTTTGTAAGCATTTTACTGAGAATGTCCATGTTTATCAAGGAGATTGTTCTATAATTTCCTTTTGTGTTATTTTTGTGTATTCATCTGTCTTAGTGGTAAAACAATAAGTGAAAGTAACATGACAAAACAATTATTGGGAAGATATATAGCAATACGTAATGTTGGATAAATACATTGTTAAATGTCTTTCTCATTATCTGTCCTCCTATTCACATATCTGTATATCATTGACCTGTCTGTCATTCATCTATCCTCTCTTCCTTTTTCTTCATCATTTTACTGCCTCTTTCAAATACATACCATAAAGTGAGAAAATGTCATAAACAGCTATTTTATAAGATAGGATCCTGAAATTACATATTACCAAAATACAGAGAGCTTTTTACTTTCTGCTTGCTTCAGATGTCATAATGTCTTTATATTTAAAGGCTCTCAGGGCTCTATGGTTTTTTACTCGCTGAGCCATCTCCTTAGTCCTCCACCAGGGTGTTTTATTCCTTGCTTCCTTAAGCTCAGAGTTTCTCTAAGTCACAAATTGATCATAGACTCTCTCTCCTGTCACCTCAACCACCATGACACTGCTAAAATAATCCAAGTAACCAGTGGTCCTTCCATAATTTCAGTAATTCAGCATTATACAGCATATATATATATATATATATATATATATATATATATATATATATCTCAGCATTGTAGACTTCTCCCAAGGGATCTAGGGAATAGCAGGGAGAATACAGAATGAGCACTGTACTATCTGAGTCTGCAGTATATTGGGTTTCTCTAACACATAGGGTGAAAGCTTGACTTTCTTTGGCATTCTGAGAAGGCTGAAGTTGACCTCCCCATAGCAGAGGGAACAGTTTTGTGCCACAACTTGTTCTTCAAGGTCTACAGATACATAGAATAAGACAGAAATGTAGGACAGAAGGAAGAGAGGAAGAAAGGATAAAAGGAAGGAAAGAAGGAAGGAAGGGTGGAGGGACAACAGATAAAAATAAAATAAAGGAAAAGGCCCCAAGACAAAAGTCTCAACCCTCAGATTATTTTAATGCTTCATTTCTTCGTTTGCAGATTAGGTAAACAGGTAAACATTAGGCAATTTTCCCCCCTCAAACATAAGATATTTATAGATCTCACAGTGTTCAAGGAGCAAACACCTGCAGCTCAGCACTGTAACTATTTTAAAAATGAGAGAAGCAAAAACACGGGGAGCAAGAGGCTGTTTGAATCCAGACAGCGGTAACGACAGTGCCTGACATTCCGGAGGCAGGAATCCTTCTAGGTTAGAAAGAGGGAAAAGGCATTAGAGTGTATCCAGGGCTCATGGCCACAGTAGAATGCCAAGATTTTCTCATTGTCCTTGAGTGGAAACAAGTGACATTTGCCCAATACTGTGACCCCATGAAGATGAGGACCAGACTTTCTTCCCACACAGGGTACCTACCACCATGCCTTCTCCGTTTATTTCTCATTTCATCTCACAGACATATGGCTGCCCTCAGCTGCATCAAGAGGATTCTGTGAGATTTGGAGATAGAGAAAGCATTCTGCTTATCTCCTTGAGAACGGGCATTTCCTGGCTGATGTTGTGTGAGAGGCAGCAATTATTTTTCTCCTCTAAGGTCTGGCTAAATGTGACATTTCCATTTGCTGGCAGAATCCTCATCTTGACCCCAGTAAAAGTTGCCACCTGCATATGACTGACTTGCCTTAAAAGCAGAGAGAAAGTGTGTGGGTGGGTGGGGGAGGGGTGAGGTAGAAATGGGGACTCCAAGGAGAAATTTGAGAAGAGTGTCATTTATTTATTTATTTATTGAAAAATTAAATCAACCCTTCCCTAGCCTTTGTTGCTGTAACTGCTCTGAGCCCCTGTGCCTAGTTCCGTTTATAGTCTTGGAGCCTGGCCTCTACCGTGGCTGGTCTGTTTATATACAGAGAATACAGGAGTTGCTGTCCCATTGTTCTTCAGTCCATTCCTTCATTTTCTTTCAGGTACAGTCTAGGCTAAACTTGCTTCTCTTTGGGTACGCACTCTACCAGTGAGAGGCTCCTGCTTCCTCCCAGGGGCTCTGTCCACAGCGAGCTTCCTAGCTAACGCTGGACAGTCCTCTTAGCAGGAAAACTGGAGAAGGAAGTGAGCTTGCTACCCTCCCCTTGGTGGTAAGAAGAAAAACGTCCCTGAAGGCATTATCTCACAGTCAAGGAACGGGGTATGGCAAGCAATAATTGCGAAAGTCTGGACTTGAGTATTTTGCAGAGAGATATATGTTACATTTCCAGGTTCTGGCTATGACAAACAATGCTGTTATGAACATAGTTGAGCACATGTCCTTGTGGCACGATTGAGCATCATTTGGATATATACACAAAAGTGGTATTACTGGGTCCTGAGGAAGGTTGTTTCCTAATTTTTTGAGAAATTACCACACTGATATCCAAAGGGGTTGTACCCCCTTGAATTCCCACCAGCAATGATGAAGTGTTCCCTTTCCCCCACAACCTCTCCAGCATAAGTTGTCATCAGTATTTTTGATCTTGGCCATTCTTACAGGTGTAAGATGGAATCTCAGACTTGTTTCGATTTGCATTTCTCTGATGACTAAAGATGTCGAACATTTCCTTAAGTGTCCTTCAGCCATTTTAGATTCCTCTGTTGAAAGTTCTCTGTTTAGGTCTGTACTCCATTTGGGGGGGGGGGTTACTTGTTCTTTTGATGACCAATTTCTTGAGTTCTTAGTATATTTTAGAGCTCAGAAATCTGTCTGATGTGGGGTTAGTGAAGATCTTTTCCCATTCTGTAGGCTGTCGTTTTGTCTTGTTGACCTTGTCCTTTGCAATAACCAGCTGCCTATCTAGACAGAATGGACAAGACACTGTGGCACTACCACACACTGACTATTTACAGGGATGCCTGGACAAGGAATGTAGAGAAGGTGGGCTAGCTGAGAAGAGGTAACTATGAGAATCTGGACAAGTGATTGTTAATATTTTTGAGAGGGAAACTGAGCCGAGATTGATGGTTGAAAAATGACTTGGGTCCTAACAGGTCTAGGTAAGAAACAGGCTTAGTTGATTTTTCCAGAGTGATCTACACGAAGGATCACATAAGTATGGAATTTGATGAACAGAACTGTACTATGTGCTATAAAGAGTCTCATAGAAGACTTGAATGAAAATGTATGGCAACCCTCCATGCTCCCCACAAAGCAGTTATTGCTGTAATTGGAACAGCTGGCCTTAATGGATGTATGTAGCAAGGATATAGGTACATTGATTATTTTCAGGAAGACTCAATAATAAGTATTCTAGTACAAAATTTACAAGTCTATATGGATTAGTCATAACCTTTTAAAAAATATATGTTCTCACATAGCCCAGGTTGGTCTTGAACTCCTAATATTCCTGCGTCTAACCATTAATCCAGTGTTGGTTTTACAGTATGTATCACTGTGCATGGGTTTTTGTGCTGATGGGAACTCACAGCTCTGGGGACTAGACATCTGAGACAGGAGATGTTTTTATTATGTAGCATGTTGGTAGGGTAGCATGACCTATAAGACTACATGGTAAGATCTGTGACCCTTCCAGCTTATGGAGGGCATTTGCATACCTTTTGCAGGGGCCCTCTTGCTCTTGTCTCTGCCTCTCTTCACCTTCCTTTCTCTTTACTAAGTGAGAGATCACTTCTTGCTTCTACGTGACAGTATAAAGATACTTGTGGTCATGTTTAGGGATAATCTGGATAATTTGGGCTAATGTTCTTCATCTCTAAATCATTCTAAGTATTAGCAAAGAGTCTTTCCAAATAAAGCAATGAGTTTCACAAATTAGAACATTATATAAATGGAGGCCACATTTTAGCCCATTTCAGGTGTGTGTGTGTGTGTGTGTGTGTGTGTGTGTGTGTGTCTGAGAGAGAGAGAGAGAGAGTTTTGTACATATCAGCATATACACTATTTTAGTGACTATGTGTGCTATATGTATGGGTATATTATGTGTATCTTGATGTAAGCGATGTAATTTTTGTACATATATATTGTGGTGGTTTGACAAGGAATACCCCCCCCCATAGTTTCATGTTTTTTTTTTTAATGTTTGGCCCATTGGGAGTGTCACTATTCCAAAGTGTGGCTCGGTTGGAATAGCTGTGGCCTTATCGGAGAAAATGTGCCACTGTAGTCATGCTTTGAGGTCTTTTATGTTTAAGCCATGCCTGGTACCCAGGGTGATAGACAGCTGCTTCTGCTGTCTGCAGATTAAGGTGTAGAACTTGTCAGTTGGTGGTGGCACATGCCTTTAATCCCAGCACTTGGAGGCAGAGGCAGGCAGATATCTGTGAGTTTGAGACCAGCCTATTCTATAGAGCTAATTATAGTTTAGCCCAAGCTAGCAAAGAAACCCTGTCTCAAAACTCCTGCCCCAAATGTAGAATTCCCAGCTCCTTTTCCTGCATGGCACCATGAAGAAAAGGGACTAACCTCTGAAACTGCAAGCCAGCTACAATTAAACTTTCTTTATAAAAATTGTTGTGGTTATGGTGTATCTTCACAGTACTAGAACCGCTAAGAGGTATGTGTATAGTTGTGATACAGCAGCATATGAACAAGTTATGTCTATACATGACTATGTCTATGCGTGTGAATGAATAATGTGTGTCCATGTGTATTTGCATATTTGTGAGTATATTTTGTGGGAAGTGTGCTATCCAACTTTTCTATAAAATATATTAATAAAGTTCTGAAATGTGAACCAGTTGAAAATCTGTCCTAATGAATCAGTATCCTCTTAATAGGTGGCCAAATAAACACAGTGTTTCCACCTTGCCAGAATCGTGTTAAGTGCAGAACTGTTATGGTTTGTGAGAAAAGAACAGCCCCGCTTAAATGCTAGTAAACAAGCAGGCTCACAACTCTCTTACCTCTGTCTGAACCTCAGGAAGAGGCCCCAAGTGGGAGTTCAACTTAATGAAAAATGCATTAGGAGCCATCCTGAAGGCACAGAGGACCTATTACTCATTTTAATCTTAGCCAGCCAGGTAAGTAGGCATTGGTCCATGAACCCCAGCCATGGAAAAATCACGGAAAGCTTAATGAGAGACACTGGCCCTAAATGAGGGTTTTAAGCTTTCTTTTTATCTGCCGTTAAAACCTGTCTGTGGAAATAACATTCAGGTTTTATGAGGACTAGAATGTGTGACAATCTGGATTAGTGTTTACTGCATAAGAAGAAACTAGGAAGAGAGCCATGTTGAGCCAACTAGATGAGGTCAACTTTTGAGGAGTTAGACAGTATCTTATAAATAAAATTTTAAATATGCTCATAGAATATGTATCTTAGTTAGGGTTTCTACTGCTGTGAAGAGACACCATGACCATGGCAACTCTTATAAAGAAGATATTTAATTGAGGAGCCTTGCTTACCGTTTCAGAGGTTCAGCCAATTATCATGGCAGGGAACACGGCATCATACATGCAGAGGTGGTGCTGGAACCAAGAGTGCTCTACCTTTCAGGCAACAGGAAATCAATTGACTATCACGTTGAGGGAAGTTGGAGAAAGAGAGACCTCAAAACCCACTCCATAGTGACACACTTCCTCCAAAAAGGCCACACCTCCTAATAGTGCTACTTCCTTTCGGGGCCATTTTCTTTCAAACCACCACAATATGTTACCTGGGAATTATTTCACATGTTTGTATATGCTTGTAGTGGGAGAGAGTGGGCTGCTTGTCCTGGCTGCTTGGCTAGCTTAACCACCGAAATAATCACACAGAAATTGTATTAATTAAATTACTGCCTGGCCCATTATATCTAGCCTCTTCTTGGCCAACTCTCACATCTTGATCTAACCCATTTCTATTAACCTGTGTTCACCATGAGGTCGTGGCCTCCCAGGAAAGATTCACATGTCTGACCTGGCAGCTTCAAGGCAGCTTGGCTCTATCTGCCTTCCTCCTCCCAGCATTCAGTTCTGTCCTCCCGCCTATCTAAGTATTGCCCTAACAAAAGGCCAAGGCAGTTTCTTTATTTAACCAATGAAAGCAACACAAATACAAAAAAAAAAAAACTTCCTACACCATATGCTATACCAGGAGAGCTAAGTTCAACAGTGTGAGAAGCCCTCCATCAACGTGGGTTTCTCAGCTGAGCTGTATGCCAGAAGAAATGTGTTCAAATAGGCTAGCCCTTATGTTGTGAAAAAACACCCTTTCTCTTCCCTGTGTGTCTTCTTTCCTCCAATTGTTTACTTATCACTTATTCATCAGTCTTCTCGTCTGAAAATGGAGGCAGAGAGTCTACATACAATGCAAATGCAAGAATTCAATGAATTGATGCACACCTCAAGTGCTTTGAGTCCCTGACTCAAAAATATTTCTTAAGTGTCTGCAGTTTGGGGTTAGCATCAAGCCTATGCCACTTCCTGTTCCAGGAGGCAAGGCTCCATGTGGAAGCCTGCTTCTTCAGCGACTCCACTATTCATTTCAGGATGTGATGTTCTGAGGCCTGGGTGCTGGCGCCAGTGTTGGATTTGAGAGCCAGATCCATCCCTCAGCCATTAACTGTATGATCTTGGATAAGTTACTACTGTTTTTCTCAGCCTTCATTGCCTCCCATGGAAATAATATTTTTTATGGAGTTTTTGTGGGAGGTAAAGGATGTGATGTAGGTGAAGCAGTGCATAGAATACTGTAGTAGTATGGGGCTGCAGGGCTGTGTCCCCCACACCCGGCCGCCCACATGGCTAGCTTATGCCCCGAAATAATTACACGGACACTGTATTCTTTTAAACACTGCCTGGCCCATTCTCTTCTAGGCTAATTCTCACATATTAATTTAGCCCATTTCTAATAATCTGTGTGTAGCACCCCAAGGTGCGCTTACCGGGGAGATTCTAGCCTAGTCCATCCTGGGTCGGAGCTTCATGCCGGGAGCGGGGCATGGCGTCTCTGCTGAGGCGTCTGCTCCCGAGAGAGCAGAGCTGTGGAGTCCCTGAGCTCACTTCCTCTTCCTCCCAGCGTTCTGATCTGTGTACTCCACCTACCTATGTCCTAACCAATAAAATGGGCCAGGGCAGTTCCTTTATTAGCCAATCACCTTCCTCCATCATTTCCCCTTTTTCGGTTTAAACAAAAAAAAAAAAAGGCTTTAACATAGCAAAATTACATATAACAAAACAGTTATCAAGTAAAAGTTACAATAATCTTTATCATAACTACGGAAAACTATAACTATAACTAACTATTCTTAACTCCATCAAAGACTCCAGAAAGATATAATATTACCTAAGTAAACAAGAACTAAGAAACTTCAAACTCTAGAAATGACAAAGACATCTCGCTGCCTGGACAGTCACCCAAAGTTCCTCTGTACCGTTGGGGCATCCATCTTCAGCCTTCAGGCCCATGGTATCCAGCAGACATTTCCATAAAGCAGGAAAATTCAAAGTCAGTTCAGTCACTATCTGTTGTGTCCTGCAGAATGTCTCGCAGACTCTTTCATGAATCAGGAACCCCAAAAGATCATCTCACCTTAGGCAAGTTCAGTAGTCCTCTCTCTGCGGGTTCTCTGTGTCCAGTTTATGCAATAGTCCAGGCAAGAGCAGTTTCTTGCCCAAATGGCTATCAAACTCCATAAGGTGCCTCTTCGATGCCCATCTTCCTCTTGAAGTAGATTGGTGCTGCCAGGAGCAGAGTGTCTCATTGTTATGAAAAGTCCTAAGTTATTAAAACATTTAAAATGCCATATTCTGTAATCTTTGAAAGACATGAAGAATGTCTATCTAAAATATATCTACGCACATCTAGAAAATCTTAACTAACATGACTACAAACTTGACTATTATTTATGATTATCCATCAACAACCTGTATTTCCTAATTATACATTACATTTTAATAATGAACTACACAATCACAACACCTTAATCAAAATCAGAAACACTTATACATATAACAAAATTGACCTCAAATCTCCATCAATAAAGCAAAATCTATACTAATGTAAATTATTCATATCTATATCATATCTCCCTTAAAATGTAAAAGAACGTTTATAAACCATATTTGGGAACATGGGCGCAGTTTTTTCTCTCCAAACTGCTTCCTGCTGAATGGGGGCGTCGTTAATCAGGTCTTTTATGGTATAAACTGTGTGCTAGTTTCATCTCAGTTGGCAGTTGAGTGAAGCAATTTTTTGAAGGCGTTCACACCAACCCTTCAGGAGGGCGTGGTCCATCATACCAAATTGGAATAGAAGAAATGAACAGCATCTCATCCTCTGTGAAAACAAAATAAGAAACTCCTTTCCAAAGTATCATATCCTTAGATCCAAATTCAAAATATCTACGTTGGATTAGTTCAGCAGCATTTATAAATAAATATCTTTTAGCAGCTGTTGCTCCTTCCTCAGCATTCAAATAATTCAAAGAGAGCATAATAGCATACAGTATCAAGATTCTCTGTGTATTTTCCATCTTTGTTCGTTTTATTTTAACCTCTATTTTGTTTATTTTTACTTTTAACTCTTTGCTTTTTGAGACAGGTTCTCTGTATCTTTGACCTGAAGTAACTCTGTAGACCAGGCTGTCTTTGAACTCTCAGAGATCCGCCTGTCTCTGCCTCCCAGGCATTCGGGATTGAAGGTGTACACTACTACACCTTGAACTCACAGAGATCTGTTTGTCTCTGCCTTCTAGGCACTGGGATTAAAGGCGTGTGCTACCACACACAACAACTCTCTTCCTTTTTTTATGTTTTTTACTTTAAGAACTTCAACTTTTAGTCTGCATAAATTTTTAACACACAGTAAACCATTTAGAAATTTTCTTTGTCTTTGAATCTCTCTTTACTGTATATCTCTCTTTTTTTGACCACATGAGTCTTTAATTTACCAAGCAATGTCAGTAGGATTAAAGGCGTGGCTTTGCCAGCTAGATCCAGTCCATTCCTTAGCTTTTCAGCCTCATGGCTGAGGTACTGGCTGTGGCCATGTTTACTGCAACAACTGTATGGCATTTCAAGGTCCCTGCCAGCAAGTGAGCTACAAGAGACAACACTCACGTCCTCTCTTGGTAGCCGGCCCTCCTGCCTTAATCAGTCAGTTTGCCCTGGCAGGATGGCCCAGAAAGCCAGCATTTTTAAACGGCGCAGCTTTTTTCCTGCTACGGCTGAAAACCGAAAAGCATGCGTTCAGCTTTTCGTCAACACCATTTAAGTGTTTCGTGGCAGGACCTCTTAATGAGCTGCAGGCTTTGCAGCTAAAGCTGAGTCAGGAAGCCTCTCTTAGATGAGGCGCCTGCTTGCCTCTAGCAAGCAGAGCAGACCCGAGAACACAGCAAGTCTAGTTGCCATCAAACAAATCGTAGCACTTTACTCCAAAAGCTCTATTCAAAAGCTCTGTCTCCCGCAGGAGCCAGACAGAGATCGCAATGGCGGCACAGCCCCAGGAAGTCGCACTTTAAAATGACACAGCGTTTTTTCTGCTACTGTTGCCGAATCAGGAAATCTCTCTACAGCATGTCACCAACAAACAGCAAAAATCTGTGTTAAACTCTCTTTCCCTTATTTTTAAGTCTTCTCAGGTTTTTTAAATGGGTTTAGTTGTCCACACGTCTGGGCGCCAACCTGTAGTATTATGGGGCTGCAGGGCTGTGTCCCCCACACCCGGCCGCCCACATGGCTAGCTTATGCCCCGAAATAATTACACGGACACTGTATTCTTTTAAACACTGCCTGGCCCATTCTCTTCTAGGCTAATTCTCACATATTAATTTAGCCCATTTCTAATAATCTGTGTGTAGCACCCCAAGGTGCGCTTACCGGGGAGATTCTAGCCTAGTCCATCCTGGGTCGGAGCTTCATGCCGGGAGCGGGGCATGGCGTCTCTGCTGAGGCGTCTGCTCCCGAGAGAGCAGAGCTGTGGAGTCCCTGAGCTCACTTCCTCTTCCTCCCAGCGTTCTGATCTGTGTACTCCACCTACCTATGTCCTAACCAATAAAATGGGCCAGGGCAGTTCCTTTATTAGCCAATCACCTTCCTCCATCAGAATACCTAGATAAGAAGTGAACCCTCAGCTACTTTTCCTATAGGTCCTGCAGACAGCATGAGCTAAGGTGGTTCTTGACAACGTTTCATGCCAGTAACCTCCTTCTCATGGAGGGGACAGGTTTGTTGAGAAACTTCCTGTGCTGCATGGTTTTATGTCAACTTGACACGACCGATAGTCATCTTACGAGGGAGCCTCAATTTAGAAAGTGCCTCCATAAGATTGGATTGGAGGCAGGCCTATAGGGCAGTTTACTAACTAGTGATTGATGGGCCAGCACCCAGTTCACTGTGGGTGGTGCCCCCTTTGGGCTGGTGGTCCTGGCTTCTATGAGAAAGCAACCAGAGGAAGCCATGAGGAGCAAGCCAGTACACAACAGCCCTTCACGACTTCTTCATCAACTCCTGCCTCCAGGTTTCTGTCTTGTTTGACTTTCAATCCTAATTTCCTCCAGTGATGAATAATGCTGATGAAGTATAATCCAAATCAAACTCTTCCTTCCCAAGTTGTTTTCATCATGGTGTTTTGTTGCAGCAATAGAAAACCTAACTAAGACACTCCCAGTTTTGGATTTGGAGAATTTTATAAAACAATCCTTCTCAGAGAGATCCCATGACAAAGTCAGGAGTGCTGGAGTGAGATCTGGTTTTAAACCTCAACTTCAGCTGTTTTGTCTTGCTCTTTGAATGTTTGCCTACTGTGGGACAATGGTCTTGTACCCTGTAAAAAAATTGTCCCTTGTATTCATTTAATAAAGCACTGCTTGACCAGTAGCCAGGCAGGAAGTATAGGTGGGGCAACCAGAATAGGAGAATTCTGGGAAGAGGAAAGACTCAGTCTGTAAAGCTGTCACCAAGACACAGAGAAAGCAAGATGAGACTGATTCACTGATAAAAGATACCAAGCCACATGACTAACACAGATAAAATTTATGGGTTAATTTAAGATATAAGAGTTAGCTAGCCAGTTTATAATTAATGTAGGGCTCTGGGTGTTTCTTTGGGACTGAACAGCTGTTGGACTAGGTGGAACAGAAACATCTGTTAACGTCTGCCTATGGCATGGATAGGCTAGAAATCCCTAATAGGTCTGGTCAATATCAGTTATGACAACACAGGTTAAAAAACAAAGAAACAAAAACTAATGCAGCAAGCTGTTGGTATGACTCTGTGTAGTTGGTAGCTATGACCCTGGTGCCGGTTTTTTTCTTTGTTCTTTTGTTCTGGTGATGAATCCATGATTCTGTGTTTGGAAAAGAGCCTGTATAGTCAGAGTTCAGCATTTCCCCCTTCTTTTGGTTTTATTTTTATCCTGAAGATAACTTATTTTCATTTTAAATATGTTTTTTTTCTCTGCTTGAAGAGCAATGTATGATCCCTCCTGCAAGACATGTCAGATAATTCTGCTCTTTCTATATTGGACGTCCATCTCTGGGCATTTTGAGAGTCAAACTGAGTCTGCTTATGCAAGACTGGATGCTCTGTTGATTTAGTATTATGACACAGACCTTAAATATCCCTATAGGCTCTGCTTCAAAGGCTTGTTTGGAAACTGTGGCACTGTTAGGAGGTGGTTCAGTCTTCAGAAGGTAGATCCTCCTTGGAGGAAGCAGCTCACTAAGATGCACCCCCAAGGTCTAATTCTGTCTTTTGCAATCTCTTTTTCTTCTTCCCTGATACCA
Source organism: Microtus oregoni (assembly GCF_018167655.1). Taxonomy (NCBI): domain Eukaryota; kingdom Metazoa; phylum Chordata; class Mammalia; order Rodentia; family Cricetidae; genus Microtus; species Microtus oregoni. The sequence continues at coordinate 34,909,580 of NW_024543060.1, read as the reverse complement.
TGAGTTCAGTTGCCTCCTTCCATGTTCCTGAAACTATGGCATTATGCTTCAACCAAGACCTAAAATAAAGAAGCCAGCTGATCTTGCAGCAAAGCCCCTGTAATCATGAGCTGAAACAACTCTTTCCTTTTTGAAATAAAACCACTAATGGATATTTTGACAGAGTGGATGGGCAGATAATCAACACAACAGTAATCAATTAAAGTTTGACATCTAGTCTCACAAATGGTTTCATCAAGGGCCATTTTTTCCATTATTGATTGTCTCTGAAGCAAGTATCGGTGGTGGTGATCAAGTTATTTTTTTCATTTAGTTTTGATTTAACACTGTAATTAAAAAATACTTATGGTACAAATCAGATTAAAAATGAGAATATAATCCTAGTCTGGCCCACTGCACATGCCTATGAGGCAGATTGAAGGAGGCTGAGGAAGAAGAATCAGGGGATCAAGACTTGCCTGGACTACAGAACAAGTTCCATGCCAGCCTGGGCAAATTAGTGAAATCCTGTCTTATCACGAAAAGTTAAAAGTGGGCTTGGGATGGAGCTCAGGCACAAAGTGTTTGGTAAGCATGCAAAGGTATTACCTGCCACTATCTACAGTTATCCTAGTGTATACCCTTACTAACTAACAGAGACCATCTAGTAACCATCAGTGGTTTCTGTGCATCAGCTCATGTATTTCACATCAGAGGCAGGAAGAAGTGGGTCTTCATATCTTATATTAAACATGGAGAAGACAGCCCTAGATTAAATATAACTTTCCAAAGACTACAAAATTAGGATTTAAATTGAATTCACTATGTCTTGAAGGTTGTTTAAACTACTATACCCTCAGAGTACATTTAAATAAATAACTAAAGCAATCTTTGAACAATGCTCTCTGTTGAAGGGAAATGAATATTCTATAACACCAAAGAACAAAGATATATAACATGCAACTTTCAACTGTGTGTGTCATACGCAGCCCACTTTCTCAGTCCCTAGCATCATCTCAGAGTGCTCATCTAGTCCCGGTGTTTTAAAATCTAATGCAGCAAACCAGTACAGTTCACAAAATTCTGACCTCACTTAAACTGTCAGGTAGAAGATGCTTCTAATAAACAAACAGGAGAGAGTAACTGGAATGGCTTGCAAAGAGCTCTGAAAATGCCTGAATACAAATCACTTTCTAAGTGTAGGCTGCTGTTCTCATTGATTGTACACAAAACAGAACCTTAGACCTTCCTCGCTGTGCAGGAATAATGAAGGCAAACGCTTGTGCTCAAAATGATTAAAGCATTTAACACACAAAATGAGCACTGGGGAGAAAGTCTTGTCTTCATTATATTCAGTGTTATGACACACAACAAACACAACCTCCCTTAGGTTTTACTAAACATCTGAGATCTTTAATTTACATTATTTTCATTCATTCCAATTCACCTTCGTTTTACCAGGGGAATAAAAAGAGGCTCGCAGTAAGTAAGGAGGTGTAATTAGCAAAATACCTTAATGTGTCTTAGCAAAGTCCACGTGGCAATTACATGGACATCAGTCTGCCCTGAAGTCACATCAGTTGGTGGCCAATTATTTTATGGACTGAGGGTGAGCATATTTAGAATTTAAAGTTATTGATTAAAACTATTGATTGAATGTGCCTCTTAGGTTATGATCATAAAATACCTCACAACTTTTCTTTCACACTCAGAAACACTTTCTATAAAGGGAAACAGCCAAGTTCTATGGTTGACTATAGCATCACTGTGATGCTTCCCAAATGGGGTGTCCATCTGACCTATGACAGAAAAGAGTCATGTTGTTTTGTGTCATATCATATATCTGTGGACATCAAGTCTAAGTTGTGAAAAGTGAGAAAGAGTTTGTGGATGCAAAATACTCCTTTGGTGACCTAGGTTCCTGTGTCATTTGCAACCATGATCCACTCACAAAGGGGAATGTCATCATTCCTGGTGCTTTACAGAATAGAGATATTTATTGAGTTAATCATATTTGACACCTGTAACCCTTGTTTGGTAACAAGAAGTGCTAAATTGAGAAAAATTGGGATTTCTACCAACAGAGACATCCTGGGTCTGTTTGATAAGAGCCATATGAAAGACAAAGTAGCCAACATTTTGCTACCTAGATCTCCATCCTGTTTGTTGTCCTAAAAACAGAATATGGATTGCTCTTCACAGAAAAAAGAGAATTTGTCTTGCCATTTGGGGCACAAAAGAGGCCAATGGCCTATCTAACTGAGCAAAGGGCAAAATGATCCATAGGTAATATTGAAGGCGAAGGTGTAAGTCACAACAATCCCACACCAGTTTGTAATTATGATTAATAGAATGGTTATTTATTTAAAGGGGAGAAAACTTACAGATCACCATCCCAGACAACAGCCCTCTGTGCAATCAGGAAGGGAGTCTAGTCGCCTGAAGCAGAGCAGGAAGTAAGAGAGAGAGGAGAGGGAAGTGGTCGCTTTTTTAAAGGGAGAGAGACCACGCCCCAATGGGCTGGTATCTCAGCGGCTATTGGCTGAAGGAGCGGGAGGAGCTCCCACAACATAATATGTTGAGCTGTCTTTATATGTATGAGAGAGAAAACACAGCATGATTTAAAGAAAATAAAGTCATTGTTTAGACACATGGACTTTCACTTCATCAGCATAAAAGAGAATCTTGTAGAACTAAGAAGGCCAACTGTGATATGTGCTCAGAAATAGAGAAAGAATGAAAATGGGAACCACAGCCCCAGACTCCTGAGAGTGATATCCAATTGTATAGACATGCATTACAAAATAGGAATATAGAGATGCTGTCTCAAAATGTCCCGTAAAGCATCCTTCTCTATTACTGGTATGTGAGAGCAAATATAGAACCATTTCTTTCACAGTATATCTCCTGAGGAACAGAAAAGGACAACACCACTGATAAAAGTCCACCAATTTTCTTCGATTTCCTCCACTGTCTACCCACTAATTTTTGTGTTTTAACCCAGCTGCTATCAAATAGACCTAAAAAATGCAATTTCATGGAGTAGATTGCTCAAACATGCTGGTAATTGGAACCTAAAAGTAGAATTTGGAATGTCTTGTAGGTTGGTACCAGGAACCAGGATATTGCTCTTCCAAGAGGTTACCTAGGTTTATTTTCCCACTATCTAATATCCATTTACTCGGATTTTGGGAAACTGGTTTTGGAGAATTGGCTTATATATTATCTATGTCATATTTCTGTGAGGAAGTTCTCCAAACCAAACTTTTTACAGGGAACTTTGGAAAGGGATTTTATTTTTCACAACTTTTTTTTTTTTGCTTTTCCATAACATTATTTTATTTAACCCAATAAAACAGGTATCTGAATTGAATATGAAATCTTATGATTTCCATTTTCTAGACAAAAAAAAAAACCTAAGTGGGTCAGGAAGGTGATGGTTCATTTATGTTCAAACAGCTCTACGAAATCATGGACTAAAATCCACACAATCACTCAAGATACACTAATCTGTCTAATTTCTACTAGAACTATGCAAGTACAGTCATTCCTATTTTATAAACGGAGAAAGTGAGACTCCCAGAGGGAAAGCAGTCTTAAGTTTTCTCTATTTTATTGTTTTTATTGAGTTAATACATTTTCTAACTCCCCTTCCTTCCTCCCTCTTCCCTTCTACCTGTCCAGCCCCCACATTCCCAATTTACTCAGGAGATCTTGTCTTTTTCTCCTTCCTAAGTGGATCCATGTATGTCTCTCTTAGGGTCCTATTTTTATCTATGTTCTTGGTGGATTGTAGGCTGGTCATCCTTTGCTTTATGTCTAATATTTGCTCATGAGTGAACGCATACTATATTTGTCTTTCTGGTTCTCAGCTACCTCACTCAGGATGTTTTTTTTTCCTAGTTCAGTGCATTTGCTTGTGAATTTCAAGATGTCATTATTCTTTACCACTGAGTAGTATTCCATTTTGTAAATGTAGCACATTTTCCTTATCCATTCTTCAGTTGAGGAGTATCCAGGTTGTTTCCAGATTCTGGCTATTACAAATAATGCTGCTATGAACATAGTTGAATGAATGTTCTGTGGTATGACTGAGTACTCTGGGTATATACCCAAAATTGGTATAGCTGGGTCTTGAGGTTAATTGATTCCTAATTTTGGAGAATACTGCCATACTGATGTTCAAAGAAGCTGTACAAGTTTGCAATCCCACCAGCAATGGAGGAGTGTTCTTCTTACTTCAGCTTTTGAGCCGACTGAAAGACAGATAATGAGAGCAAAGGACAATGATGGATAATATCTACAACCTACACAAGGAAGTGGTTTGCCTCATTTTTCCTTTACTTTCTAAAGTTTTGAACACATGTTAACACAGTACTCTACTGACTGACACACTTTACTGTGATGAGATCTTGGTTTTGTTATCTCTTTCTTTGAGAATGTGATCTCATATCTTATTGAACTCTATGTATGGGGCTAATAACTCAAAGTTCCAGAGTTGTACAGATCACATCAGAGTTCAGCAGGGCTATGCTATTGTCCTTGTTTCTCTGAACACTGGGTGTTTTTGATGGTACAGGCCTGCAAACATCTCAGCTGTTTCTCAGGAGACAGTGAGCTCTGGACATGACAGAGGTACACTCCATCAACTTCTGAGATTAATCTCCAGAGCTATGCTCACCAGTGCTGGCTCCAAATAAGGGCCTACACTGCCAAAGGATTTTACATGTCCTCGGGTATCTGCTGTATTGGCCACACCGTTCTCCTGAGAGCCTTTCTTTTAAATGCACATCTCAAACTTTAATTAGACCTTACTTTCCTTAGAGGCCCTCTTTTACCCTAATCGAGCAAGTAGACTTTTATAATTTAACACTCACTCGCTATGGCATTAATTTACCTCATTGACGGAATGTTCCCCATGAGGTTTGTTTCCATTATTTTCCCACTCTTTAAACACTTGTGAATCAAAAGAAAAACCATCTCTTTATATAGCAATAAGCAATGAGATTAGTGAAGTCACACATTGATCTTATTTTAATCATTCTCTTCTCCAGATTAGACCTCTGTCATTCAGCCATTCAGACTACAGAGACTGGAAAATATAGTCCAGTATCCTGCCTGAGGAGGTAGAGAGAAAGATTTTAGAATCAAGGAATATCGCTGCTACTTTTAACTTAAGTCTTGGTATTCAATCTTTCTGAAACACGTGTGTCAAATACTGAAAACTAGATTGAAGAAACATGTTGCAGCTAACAGTTGAACATTTTAAAAAGATGTAAGACAAAGATGTGTTATTTCCAACTACTAACCAAAGCATGGGTTTGGACTAGGGTTTTTCAACCTTGCCACAATCAGTATTTTGGTCCAAGTAGAATGCAGTTTTGTATTGTAGAGTATTTATGCATGTCTTAGGAGCATGCTCCTTCAGGTGTGGTAACATGCCTCTAGACGTTGTCAAATATTCTCTGGAGGTGAGTGGCATATAGAATACCTCAGGTTGAAAGACACTGAATTAAACAGACAGAAGGAATGATTTGAAAGGATTGAAACCAGTGAACTAGAGTTCCCCCAATCAAAGCATCCCAAGGAATGCTCATGGTTGTGAAATCTAAGCTCTTAATTGTTCACTGTGTTAATCTCTTTGTACTTGTATCTTCAGGCATTTAAAGTGGCATTTCATTTGCATATTAAGGAACCCCATTTGGAGCTCAGCTTTCTGCTTTCAGGAAAGAAGGCTTTTGGTTGTTCGTGGTAGAGTCACTTCCTGCAGCTGCTTACAACCCAAGGGAAGAGATGTCACCTTGCGAAGTGTATCTCTTTCTCAGGGTTGACTCTCAAGTCGTATCTGGCATGCATGTGTTTATGTATGTGGTGTGTATGTATGTGTGTGTGTGTGTGTGTGGTGTGTATGTGTGTGTGTGTGTGTGTGTGTGTGTAGTAACTATGTCCTACACCTCACCCATGATTATTTTTAAGACTTTCACTGAATGAACTGGGTTTCAACTTCTCCCTTGGCACAGGCTTGTAGTGGGTCATTTCTCTATACACAATGCTCCCTAGAGTCACCCCAATAGACTCTTTGTGTAGAAGTCTGCCCCAGAGTCCATTTCTAGAGCTCACAACCAGAAACTTATACCTTAAACATTTTATCATGTCAACACAAATGATAATATTGTTTCTTAAGGTTTTTCATAATGTGAACATGCCTTTCCTTTGCTTCCAGCTGCATTTATCCATTAACTGTGCCTGCAAGTTTGAGTTCAGTTTGTTTGAATATAGAGAAATTCCCTCATAAATATTGTGTGCACAATATGGTTAGATGTTAAATTTCTTATATTTGTGTTTTCATGTTTACTTTAAGAAAAAGCTTTACTATATGGCCAATTTTTAATATTCTCCAGAACATTTACCTTGGCCAAAGAAACAGTTGTTTACTTTATACAATTTATATATTGTTTAATTCTGCTACAAGCTGGTTATACATAAAATGCATAATTAAAGGTCAATGCTTCTTTGCATGGATAAAATTATAATGGAATAGGTAGACCTGCAAGTGAAAAGCTACTGCAACTATCTGCATCAGTGTGTGTGAAAGTAAGACAGGCTACTTCACTAGGATTGGTAGATAGAGGCATCAAAGCTTCTTGACTTAACAACTGGATGATGAGGGAACTCAGGGTTTGCTAGAAGCTGAAATGGTCAGAAATGCAGGAAAGAATTATACTGCTTCGAGAGGCAGAGCCTCTGTTTATTTTAGAAAAGGAAACCAAGGTTAGATACATTTCTTGGTGATATTCCAAACTAGACCTTTAGATTATTTATTATATTATTTCTGCTAAGCTACAGATTCAACTAGAGCAATCAATTAGGAATTAAAATTTATTTACAAATCTTAGACTTTTGGTTACTTGGAAGTAGCATTGTTTTGATAATTTTAATGATAGCCACATTAGTAAATCGCAAGACTCTACTTTCTTTGAGGAATTATAATGGTTAAGAAACACATTTTCTTGGGGAATGGAACCACTGATCAACTGCCCATGTTTATTTACAGAAGCCTTCACACATGATTACAAAAGAAACCCTGATTCAGCATACACACATATGCACACACCGTACCATACATGCACACAAATATGCATGTACACATGCACACGCATTCATGTACATACAGCAAACAAAAAAAATCAAAGCCACAAAATACAAAAGAAAAGGAAAATTAACTGGAATGAAGGAGATGAGCAGAGGAGGGAGTGGGATCAGAGTGGGAAATGGGAGTTGGGTATAATCAAAATATATCATACTTCTATGGAAACATAACAAAACACAAAATTTTCTACAATGAATGTATACTAAAGTTAAAATATAAAAATAAATAAATAAATTAAGTAAGTAAATAAATAAAAGTAAATGCTTCCTAAATGCACCCTAAAAGCTCCTGTGTTGAAGGCGTGGTCACTGTTAAGAGGTGGTTGTAGTAATTTGGGGGCGGCGGGGCTGCATTCCCAGCACCCACGCCGCCTGCACGGCTAGCCTATGCCCCAAAATAACAACACACAAACTGTATACATTTAATCACTGCTTGGCCCATTCTCTTCTAGGCTAATTCTCACATATTAATTTAGCCCATTTCTAATCATCTGTGTGTAGCACCCCAAGGTGCGCTTACCGGGGAGATTCTAGCCTAGTCCATCCTGGGTCGGAGCTTCATCCCAGGAGCAGGGCATGGCGTCTCTCTCTGAGGCGTCTGCTCCCGAGAGAGCTGTGGAGTCTGAGCTCACTTCCTCTTCCTCCCAGCGTTCTGTTCTGTTTACTCTTCCCACCTATCTTCTAACCAATGAGGGCCAAGCAGCTTCTTTTTATTTAACCAATGACTTTCCTCCATCAGGTGGTGAAATGGACGCAGAGACTCACAGCCAGACAGTATGTGGAGCTCAGGGAATCATGCAAAAGATGGGGAGGAATGGTTGTGAGAGACAGAGGGGTCAAGGACACCACAAGAAAACCCACAGAGCAACTAACCTAGACTCATAGGACCTCACAGAGACTCAACTGACAACCAGAGAGTCTGCATGGGACTGGCCTTGGCCCTCTACAGATATTGGATAATTGTGTAGCTTGGTCTTATTATGGGACTCATAACAGCGGAGCAATGGTGTAGGAGGTCCTTCTGTATTTGGGTTGATTTCATTGGTTGAATAAAGAAGCTGCTTTGGCCTTTTGATAGGGCAGAAACTTAGGTAGGCAGGAACTGGATGCTGGGAGAAAGAAGGCAGGCAGAGCTAGCTGCCATGGAGTCCCCAGAGTCAGATATGCTGAATCTTTCCCAGTAAGCCACGGCCTCGTGGTGACATACAGATTAATAGAAATGGGTTAATCAAGATGTAAGAGTTGGCCAATAAGAGGCTAGAGATAATGGGCCTGGCAGCAATTTAATTAATACAGTTTCTGTGTAATTATTTCATGTGTAAGCTAGCTGGGTGGGATGGAACAAGGGGCCCATGCTCCTAATACCACAGAGCAAGGGTCATTTCGGACTCTTTTACATGCTTTTGGGACCCTTTCCTCCTACCACTGGGTTGTCTAGCTTTAATAGGAGAGGAGGTGCCTAAGCTCACTGTGTCTTGATATACCATGACTGGCTGATATCCATGGGAAACCCAAACTTTTCTTAAGAGAAACAAAGGAAAAGAAGTGGATGCAGTGGAGGGGGGCGGTGGCATAAGGAAGGTGTTGGCATGGGACTGGGAGGAATACAGAGAAAGGAAACTGAGGTCTGGATGTAAACAAAAGTGAAAGCTACGGGAGACAGGTCATTGTGGGATAAAAGGGCAACAGAGGGTGTGGCCTTTAGTGGGATGCTGGGGTCCTGACACTGCTTCTCACTCTCTCTCGGCTTCCTGGCTGCCTTGAAGTGACCAGCTTTTCTCTGCCACAGATAATCTACTCCCTTGCCACATAGCTGAAAGCAAAACTGACCATGGACTTAAACCTTTGAAACTGTGAGTCAGATTTCTCTTCTGTTTTATTGAAGCAATGAAAAGATAGCAAACACAGCTTGGAAAACTTATGTCTGGTGCTCATGAAGATGAGTATGAGACAACAGTTCCTAGGACTTTGTTAGTATTCAGCTGTATGAACGACCTTCCTTGACTCTTAATCAGCCGAAAATAAGCTGGCTCGGAGGTAATGAGGAGTTAGATTGCATATGTAAGTATTAAAATAGCCTTTATTACTAAGTAGGAGGAATTTTGGGTTGAACTATATCATTATTCATTGATTAATATCCGTTCTGTGGAAAACTTTTCAGGAAACGTCAGAAGAAAAACAACCAAACTATTCATTGTTAGCAGAAATGATAGGACATATTTTTCTTTCTGATTTGACCAGAAATGATAGGAAAGGAAAATTTTGGAAAACATTATTTTCAGTGTGCATAATAGCTATAAAAATTCTCTTTATTTTGAGAGGCTATGCCATAAACCACTATGGTATAAAGTAGGAATATTATGGCTTCTACTAATTATATGTATTAAAACATGGTTGTTTGAATTAATGTTGCACACAAAATCTTCCACAAAAGTGTACTATATAAAACTTAGCATGTAGTTTTTGCTTCTCATTCTGTAAGTTCTGTGTGTTTATGTATGTTCTTTTGCTCAATCGCATATACAGACATATCTAGGTATACACATTCTGTGCCCCAAAATGCTAGCGCTTAGATACTACAAACTTCTGTTTAGGGCAATAAATTTTACATAACTTAAGAACATAACTGAATGGAGTTAAATTATTTTAAATAATTCAACTAAGGTAGTGTTTTATCTAAAATATGTACAGGTAATAATATTCACAGATCAAACATTCTGGGTACCAACCTAAAATTTTTGGTTACTGTGAACAGTACTGATTTAAATATACTTGAATATTTCACACACACACACATACATATATATGTATATATACATATATATATTTCCTATACACACATACCAATTTATTTTGCTTCTATATATACAAGTGGAATTGATGTGTCATAGATTAATATACACACTTACTTTTTTAAAATTGTTGTTTTTAGTGTTTGAAATTATAATTGCATTATTTCCCCTTTGCCTTTCCTCCTTAAAAATTCTCCCAAGGATCTGTCCTTACTCTCTTTCAAGTCAAGAGACTTCTTTTTTTATTTAATTGTTGTTACATTTTAAATGTGTGCAGATATATATTTCTGATACATAATTCCTAAATACATAAATGCAGTCTGTCTTTGTGATGTTGTCTGTATCTGTATTTTCAGAGCTCACCATTTTTAGTACTGGATAACCAATTGGTGTGTGTACTTGTACACAGACTCATATCTATTAAAGGGATTTTAGATAAATACTTAATAATATGATACCTTATGAATTTTTAAGACCTTCTTGCCCTTGTGTTACCCTTTCTCCCCCTTCTTTGTTTATCTCCCTCCTCACTCCCTGATAGAACCCCTCCCCCATTTTTTCCTCTACAGATCAGGTCTACCTTGCTGTTCCCTTTAGTGTTGACCCTTTCCCAAAAAGGTTAGAATGGCTTGTACTACACTAGCAATGCTGTATACAACTAAGTGTCTTCATCCATATTTTGTTTATATATGTGGCAATCTGGTACTGAAGTAATGACATTTTATCATAGTTCTCCTTTGTAGTTGCATGAGCACTAATGAAATAATTCATATATATGCAATTGAATATTCTATTTTAAGAAGTATATTTTCAAATTCTTTAACAGTTTTTTTTCATCATTGTCTCATTGATTTGCAGAAGCTCTTGATAAAGTTGCCATGCTATTCTCTTACTGGCTATGCTTACTGGAAAATGTTTAATTTTTCACAATGTTGGTCCTATTTAAATCAAAAATAGTGCTATGAATTATTTGATGGTCAATTCTGAGGAAAATGAAGGCATACTGACTTTCGTTATTGTATCCTTGAGCTGAATCCTTCACACATGGCTATGTGATTTGGGAACTGTTCTAATGTCAAAGAAATTCTTTGTTCTTTTTGTAAAAGTAGCAATACCATTCTGAGAATAATACCATTCTGTATGACAGAGCCTAGTAGTGAGCCTGGTACATACTAGACCTGGAATATATTTTATAATGTAGAGGATAATCAAATATATTTTCTTTAGTTTCATCCTGGTGTATGAATATGGTCACAGACTAGAATCTCGGAGCCTCACTCAGGCTTCCCACCTGCTACTGTGTCCTTCTTAGCCCTACCCGCTCCCCTCATTTCTGCTCATTTTTCAAGATGGGGAGGCTCAGAATGAAATTTTGATAGGGGTGTGGAGGTGAAGCCTATTCAATTTTGTAAGAGAATAAAATACGTAAGTAAGAAGATTTCCCAAAATAACAAGGAACAACTATTTCAAGGAAAAACATTGGTGCATGTTCACTGGGAACTATTCAAATATCTTTCAAATCTTTTCCTTAGAGGTGTTCCTTGGGTTTCAGTGGGTACCTTATGTGCTAAAGATATACCTACATATTTCCTTTATATATGTTCTGTTCAAGCAATAGTGACGTTTCTAGTTTGAAAAGTAGACTTATGGCCTGTTTGGTGTGATATACCTATGGCAAAGAACCAGAGTTTGGTGCTAGTCACAATATTGTGACTTCAGCAAGCACTTGAGTGCAGACTTCAAAAACAATGGGCAAATATAACATTTATATCAGAGAGGTTTGTTTTTTCTTTTACTATGATTATAAGGTGGAAGTCTCTTTCTAAGACATTCTTCTTTAAAATTCGCCACTCAGTATTTCTATAGTAGCCATGGTTGTGGCTACTTTCTACCTGAGAATGTAGTACTCAGTATCTTGAAAGCAAAGAACTCCACTCAATAGAGTAGCAGCTCTTAAAAAAAAAAACCTGAGCAAACTACAAAATATGTTTATTAGAGGTGCTCCATTTAATTACTTTATCCATTCTAAGAGGGTAAATTTGCTAAGATGGAAAATGAGTCCACCTAAATTTTCAATATACTCTTCATAGAATTCCACTCTTTGCTTTCCAATAAATGTCTTCTGTTGCCAAGTGCTCTGAGGAATTATTGGAGTTGGTATTCTTTTAGGCAATAAAATCATTTCAGAATGCCCTACTTCCATTCCATTTATAGATTTGTGTTTTTCCCCTAAGGAACTCATGCAGCAGAAGTGGCAAAGTGCTGGGAGTAGAACACTTGCTTTTACAATCTATTACTCCACAACAAAACTAGTTCCAAGTGGCCTATTGACTTCTGAGGTTTATGGGTTTATTCAGTTTGTGGCAACTCTACAGAGAATTCCACAAAGACCCATTTGGGACCACATTTTCCTTTTAATAATATTGTCCTTTGAGGAATTATCAAACAGTCCTTCACGCTCAGTTTTCTGATTTGCAGAAAGCATTTCACCATGATGCGCAACTGGCTAACTATTTAGATGCCATTATTTGAGATGATTTACTATCCAGTCCTGGAAAGTCCATAGCATGGGGCTGTCTCCATTTTCATTACATCTGCTCCAGGAAGTTGCTAAGGATCTGTTGTATGTCCGCATAGTAAATTCATGTTTGATAATCTGAATTTTCAAACTTGGCTACCACTTATTGATTTGAAAGTATTATATCTCTTTAGAGAGTTTAAAATTAAAATCCAGATAAGTTTAGTCAAACAAGTGAAACTGGACGAAATCAAGAGCATTGGAGATGTGTGGTAGATATCCAACTAAGTTAAATGAATTTTAATTAATGTAATAACTGATTTCCAAAACATCCTGATACCTTTGATTTGAAAATGAAAACCTGATGTAAGTTGCTCTAGATAGATCTGGATGTCATATAAACAAACAAACAAACAAACAAACAAACAAAAACTAAGGGTACCAAGAATTGCTAGGTTTCTCAGGGCTGTAAACTCTGCAGAACTCTATTATCCATCTTCTCAGGGAAACAAAGACCACCACTATGAGTTTCACTAGGGCTTGAGAGTTTTAGGGGAAATCCAGTGGGGATCTCACATATCATCTTAGCAATAAATCTGTGGACGGCATTTAAGATGTGGGTCCTAAATTTCTCCTGGTTACATTAGTTGTCTTATATTTCCTGTGATGGCCGCAGTAAATCCACTAACTTGTGGAAGTCTGAATGGCACAGGCATAGGTAGAGGAGAGTTACTTAATTTCTATCCTCAGACATTCTTGGAGGAAGAATGAATGACACAGCAGCCACCAAAGGAACATCATCACATCAAGAAGAAAGAGGACCCTAGAAATGGCTTTGTCCTTATTGCAAATGATTTAAATTCAATTTAAAGATATTTTAAAGAATATTGCATTGAAGTTTAATGTAAAACTTTAATTTTCATTTTTTGTCATGATAATTGTGATATAGGGCTGGAAATAATTTTCAGGCTTAGTTTATTTTATAAATAGCCTTAAGAAAGACAACTATAATATCTTCTCAATAAAAAAAAAAACAACCAAAAGTCTAAATCACGAGACTGTAGAGATCTTGATTCCACTTATAACAGCAGCACTTATTCCCTACCTTCATAAATTATGCAAAATTTGTAACAGACACAAAAGTAGATAAAATTGTATAATGAACCCCTGTACATCTGTCTCCTGGGTAATCAACACTTCCTCACCTGCTCCATCCATCTTTTATTTTGAGCTCAAATATTTTAAAGCACATCTAAGATCTCATTATGAAGGGTTTTTAAATTCTCAAAGCGCTGTGATTTCACTCATCTTTTCATCTTACTGATCCCACGGTCAGGACCAATGAAGACATTACTTGGCAGAAATGGAGGTAGAGATGCAGGCTTTAGATTTGTCTTAGGTTCCCTGTTTGTGAGACGCCGTCCTCTAGGTAGGATATGGTTATGGATCTCTTGAAGTGATTACAGCTGTGATGCCCCACAGGAGGGCTGCACAAGATTAACTTCCCATCATGGCGGAAGGACTGGGGCTCATGAAGACTGCTGTGGAGCTAACAGTGGTTGGGGGAAGGGAGAGACATTTTCTGTAGTGGTGTAGCCACTTAGAAGTTCCCACGCTTCTGTAGCTTTTCACTCTGTCTCATGTAAGGAACCCTAATTCAACTTATTAGTTTACCAGGATAGACTTTGAGGACACTGTTTCTTTGCTCTGTCACTGATACATTATCTAGGGTGAAGCAATATTTGTGCTTGTCTGTAGGGAAATGTTCACATAGTGGAAGAGTTCTAGCGTATCTGCCATCACCTCTTCCTTCCCTTAGGTCTACTAGACTTTCCGGTCAAACATCATAGTTCCCCATAGCCTCTATTTATAAGAAGTATATCAGGTAGAAGATCAAGATTTGTTAGTTTCAATTTCTTTCTCTCCCCTCCACCCTGTGTGCATGTGAGCATACATGTATGCATACATATATGCATTTTTTGTATGTGTGTGAGTTCAGGCATGTGTGCAGCACACCCATGTGGAGCTGATAGGAGAGCCTTGGATATCCATTGTCACCATGCACCTGTTTGAGGAATAGTCTCTTGCTGTTCTTCTCCATTTTAAACACCCAGCTACCTGGACCATTGACTTTTGAGGATTTTCTTGTGTCTGCTTCAATTTCTTTATTGGCGCAAGGGACACAAATGCATGCTACCACTTCTTTCCTCATGTGTGTTCTGGGGATTTGAACTCAGCTCCGCACGCCTGTGCAGCAAATGCTCGTGGCCATGGAGCCATCTCCTCAGACTGAGTTGTAGAAGTTCTGTTATTTTACTATGTGACATTCCTGTTGTTCCCAACGGCAATGAGATTCATGGAACTATGGTAGATAATTGGTCTCTGATGAACATGGCAGATTCATTCTCCTTGGAATTTAGTATCAGGACTGGAGACAAGTCTGTAATCTATTTGGCATGATGTGCCTCTTCAAAAATGATGGGCCAGAGATGCTCTCTGTTAGAAGATGTTTGAATAGTCTCCTAATAGAAACAACACAAGCAAACCATGCTGACATTCAGAAAAACTGAGCTGAAAGCAGTGTGAAAAGCAGTAGCAAAGATCCGAGGTGGAAGCTCGCGTAGAAACTTCATGGAATAGTACAAAGGCATAGAGGGGAAAAAAAGGCTGAGAGATATTGAGGGGCAATCTGTGAGTAGCCCTGTGAGCCAGGGTAAGGCCTTTAGATATTTTCTCAAATGCTTCAAGAAGATACTTCAAGGTTTTGAATGAAGTGGTAAAATCTAACTTATAAATTAAAAGAATCCCTCCCAAATGACCATGCAGAGACAAGATAGTACTTTCGGAAGTGGAAGGCCAAACTGTGACTCTAGAAGACAACACACCTATGAGAACCGTGGTTCACTAAACATAGTCCTGCTTTTTAATTCCCAAAGCCATTCATGGCAGTACTTACTTCCAGGGATTTAGTGAGGAGGCAGGATGGGCCTTGGCCTCTTCCTGGACTGTCCAGAGGAGTAAGGAGACCTCAGCTCAGCAGACTAGCCTAGAGGTTCACTGTCAGGGTTCTTTCCTCACTTCTCAGGTGGGTCTCTCTGTTGCCACTTGCTTCAAAGGGTATCAGTGATAATTTAATACAACCAGACCCCCATTTTTGTTGCAATGAAACTTTGTCTTTTACATTGCATGATTCATTTCACTTTAGCTACATGAAAAAAAATTCAACTCATTTCAGAAGGTTGGAGTGGGTAAGGAAGGGATGAAGAATTTTGATTCTTCTCTTCCTCCTCCCTCCTCCTTCTACCAGGATGATAACAAGCTGTAAGGGTCTGTGAGTGAGACCATTATCTTCTAAAACCCTGAAACTTCTGATCACCAAACTTATTGGACTGTTAAAAGGATATGGTATTTTTATACAGAAGAAAGTACTTTATAAATACTTAGTGTGATACACAAAGTGGTTTTGATATGATTGCCAGATGGTACCACCAGGAGACCTTTATCTTCTCATTTGAATCATTTACTAGGAATGAGACAATCTTAGACAGTTCACAGGCTGAACCATAAATCATACTGTTCTTCTGGGAAAAGTCCAGTGAATCTGCCATGTGTCTAGCCCAGGAAGGCAACAAAGTGTAGTAGCCAATTCTTCATCTATTTACTTATACAGATACTAGCTTAACTCACTGAATTCTTTTTATTTTGTATAATAATTAAATGCATGGAACACCATAGGTTTTAATAAAATTGTGTACTGGAATCTTACAAACATGAAAATTTTTCATTACTCCTCTGCCAAAAGAGAGCTGTACAATGAAATAAAATATGGCCCTGTTTTCCATGTATATGGCTTTCCCACATGTTTAAATATGGTAATGCTTAAAGTTCAGAGGAGTTATATTATAAGTAAAAACATACTGTCTTGGATAGCCACAATTCTAGTTTCAACCTAGACAAAAGGTAACACAGTTGTCTCTTTTCACTCTTGATTTCAGTTTCCCATGATCCTCCATGCTCCAAAAGTATTGAATGGAATTTTCCAGAGTCAATTTATGAATTTAAACTCATGCCATATTGACCAGCATGAGGAAATTTTGCACAGTGTGCTCCATTCAGCCTGGGTCATAGGCCACCCTGCTCTCCAGCACATCTGTATTGTGTGTGCCATCCACTCAGGAGACTCTAAACAGAAGTCTTTTCTATCACGCCCATTGTCATGGAGTCACAGTGTTTAAGTTTGAGTTCCCCTTACTTGTCCCCCAGTGCAAGGGGTGTGATTTTAGAAACGTGAATGCAGGAAACAGAAGTCATGTTTCCTTAAACAGAAGGTGAAAGTTCACAATGTAAGAGGGAAAGAAAAACAAGTATGTTCTGAGTTTGTTGAGAGCTAAATGAAGAAGGAATCTTTTTGTGTGGGGGGTGACTGTGGAAGAATGGATGAACACAAAAACAAACTGGAAGATGATCTCTCAGTAATTTGTTGTCCTTGTCACTGACATTAATCCTGCAATGAGATTTTTAGGCAGGGAACACTGTTTCCTTTTCCATGGTCTTGTGTATGGTAGATAAGCGGTTAGGCAGACTTTATTCTCTCCTGCTCCTTACCTGTAACATTTATATAAAAAATTTCACAGAGTAAACGCTGCGTGGGGAGAGCATTTCATTTTAATATGCGTCAATGACTTGTCACACACAATTTAAAGTCATGATACTTCATAGAGACCAAAGCTCAACAGAGTAGTTATTTTATCTACTAATCGCTTGCTGCTGGACTTGATTTAAACCTGCTCTCCTGCCCTCAAAGCATTTTCCAAATCACTGTCTGCACTTCAGTAGGCTGTGTGCAATGCTCTAGTGGAATCTATTTCTGTCCATAAAGACCCTCCTGTCTCAGGAGTGACATTAATGATTATCTCTCTCTCACACATGGCACCCACCAGCCGAATTGCCTAGGTGACTCCCCGCTCATTCAGATTATTAGAATTTTACACCTCACGCTGTCAAGGCAATGAGAAAAAGAATTTCTTTACCTCCATCTGGAAGCTCACTGCTCTTGTCTCATGCAAGCTAGGCACAGAGTGAGGCCCCAGCATTCTTCCCTGCCTCTCACTGAGGGTGGCAAGGCATTGCGTCATCTCAAGAGAACATTAATATTAAGCAATGGCTCCCTTTGGGAGTGAATGCCGAAGCTGAAAAAGAAGTGAAAAAGCAAACTTGCAAGAGGGGCTAAAGGAAGTGAGAGACAGAGCTTTAAGGACTTGCCAAATGCATACATCTAGAGGGATTAAGGAGAAAAATGATTTTTCTTCTATAAAGGTGGCAATACATTGCCAATTTGTGTAATGATGTTTTCTAAAATAATGAATTGAGATCTGCAGTATGCTTTTGATGCACCTCAGAGACTGAGCACTTTTTATTCCAATGGGGCATTTGTTGTTTGTGCTTTAAGGATTCATAGCAGGGTGTTTAGGTACCTAACTGGTAGTAGTAGTAGTTGTAGCAAGAACCAAGACTATACATTGAATAATTTATTTTCTTTCATACCCTCATTTAAAAGAAGACCTTAACACTAATGTAACAACAGGCTAACTAATGACGGATTTGTTGCCTTACTTAGCTCTGAGTCACCTACATACTCAGTAGGAGATGGGGCAAGCGATACAATCTCTAGGCCAGATACTTCAGAGACCTGTGGAATATGAAGATGGTGAGGGAAATAGTAATAGTTTGAAATAAAAATGAATAACAAAATGTTGCATATTTTGTACATAGTGGTTCAAGAATCCATAATCTGGCTTTCCCCAGCTTTCCAGTGCAATCTCTTATGAAACCAAGAGACTATGGACACTATTCATTTTAGACCAGTTTTTGCATTCATTGCCCTCCCCTCTTCTCTCTGTCTCTGTCTGCCTCTCTCTCTCTCTCTCTCTCTCTCTCTCTCTCTCTCTCTCTGTATCTCTATGAAATTGGTTCTATATATAGACTTATGTGATCAGTCATACCGAAGATCTGATTAACATCATATGGAAATCTTTATGGTCACTCCTGTGTAGTTTCATCCATCCCACATTTCCATCTTTGTCTTCTAACATCTGTTAGATACATCTGCATCACCTAAACTGTGTACTTTGGAGAACGCTATAGAAAGGAAATCATGTGGCATGCACTTTTTTAAGGGCAGATTTGAATGTTAAGTTATGGAGCAAGACAGTTGCCTTTTATGATACTAGGAACACCCCAGCTGTAGTGAGGAGGTGAGCAGGCCTGCTTTTCATCCTTCCCAGCTCCTGCACTGCTAGCTTTTCACCTGAAATAACAACACACAAATTGTATTCATTTAAACACTGCCTGGTCCATTATATCTAGCCTCTTCTTGGCTTATTCTCACATCTTGCTTTAACCCATATCTAGTAATCTGTATATCACCACAGTGTTGTGGCTTACCATGAAAATTCTAACCTATGCCCACCTCAGGCTGGAGCTTCATGGCGGTTGCCTGACTCTGCTTTCTTTCTCCCAGCATTCTGTTCTGTCTTCCCTACCTACCTATGTTCTGACCTATCAGTCCAAGCAGTTTTCTTTATTAATTAACTAATGAAACAACAGATAAATAGAAGACCCTTCTACATCATTATCCTGTGTTTATGTGTTTACTTACCAGCATATATATATATATATATATATATATATATATATATATATATATATATATGTTATGCTTAATCTGTAATATGTTCATTTTAACAAATGCATATCCACCATTTCCTATAAGAGAGGGTACTTTTTTAAGGCTCTATCAATCTTCTCTGTAATTCTTCCTCAGCTGATTCTTAGTATGTGTGTATATGCCATTCATTTTCCATCATTAGGGTGATGCCACAAGAAACAAAATTTAAGGCAATGCACATTTTAGGTGCTTATCACATATCTGTATAACCCTGTAGGTTAGTTCCTACTTAAATTCTGTGTTTTAAGGTAGTTACTTGATTCTTCTCAGTTCCAGTTTTATTTTCCATCTGGTCTACCATGAGATTAAGTGCCATCTATGTGCTTTTATGACATCTAACATACTTTATAACAGCATCTTGCCACTTTGGTTTGTGTTCCCCAGTTGTTTGAGGGGAGAGACAAACATCCACTCCCGTAATTGTATATCACAGTAAGCACACAACTGTTTTCCACGTTGATTAAGAGATGTTCATACTATAGCATTCTTTAGGGATCTGAGTTACATTTAGAAGAGGGATTCTTTCTCCATCCTTAGGAACTCAGACCTCAAAGTGGAAAGATTTCAACCAAGTAGTCACACAGTGAGGTCCAGCTTCCACGATATAGGACTCGGCAAAAAGGTTTGTGAGCAAAGAGAGAGTAAGAAAATCCCTGAGGATAAAGTAGGATGCGGAGCACACCTAAGGGCACACTCCATCAGCCTTTCTCCTGCACTGGAGCACACACGGGCAACTGTGTGGATTCTTTGAGAACAGATGGGAAGGGTAGTGGAGAGTCAGTTCTACTCACTTACCTAACAGTCAAGGTTGGCCAGGGTACAGAAGGAGGGAAGAGAAATTTATAGTTAACAAATTAAATTCTCATGGAATTCTGGGTTTGAAACTCAAGACAGGAACAGGCAGAGAGGAGGCTGTAAATTTGGAAGCTGTAGCATAGAAGCAATGTTCCAAGCTTTTCGGGCAAAGAAAGATCACCTATGTAAAGAATAGAGAATAGGCAGAAGGAAGCAGAAAAATGTGTGCAGAGACCATTTGTAACCATCATCTCCCTGCACAGACCCTCTGTATTGGAGTAACTTATCCTCAGAGAAGCTAGCTGCCCCTCCCTGGCTTGTGAGTCAGGGTGGTCATATGACATGTCAGGAAACACCTTCAGTGGAAAAGGTGTGCATTGATCCTACAGAAACAGGAGGGAAACCTGAAACATACTGTTCTCAGGGGTGCACAGACCTGAAAAATAAATATAGAATTTCTTCTGAGTTTTCAGAAGCGACTTGTTACCAGATACTTATTCTTTGGAGACAGCTCCTGGAATATGGGAATGTTTATAAAATTCAGTGTGAACAAGAGTAGTGTTTCTTGAATTTTGTTTGCCTTCCTTTCTTCTTCTCTGAAATTACTGTGAGAGCAAAAGATGTCTTTTAGATTTGTTTGTTTGTCTGTGTGTGTATGTGTATGTGCAGATTGCATGGCACACTTGTGGAGGTAAGAGGACAACTTGAGGGTGTCCCCTGTGAGTTCTGGGAGTCAAATTCAGGTCCTTGGGGTTGGATCAACAATAAACACCTTTAATTTGCTCAACAACCCTGCTAGCCTCACACATTCTTTACAAAGTTTTGCAAGGGTCTTAAATCTTGACATGATCAATATTATGTATATTAAAGATTTTCAAGTTGTCTGTAATATGTTTCAATTATTGAATTCTCCAAAGGTCTAGACTATTTTTCTTTCAGCTATCACTAACCATTTATCTATCCATCTCTAGACATAGATGTCTTACGGAATATTTCTAGGTACGTAGATATGTAATATGGCTGGTGGCAAAGCTTGATTGGAAAAGCTAGGCTCCGGTGAATTGTATTTAATGACCCAGACTGTGATGGGGGGAGGAGAGAGAAGAAGAAAGCCTGTTGTCTTCTCAGTCCTCAGTTGTACCTTTTAAAAAGTGCCAGAAAAGACTATCCTTGGTGAAATGGTCTTAGATCCTTCTGTCATAGAGAAAGAATCTTGGAAAGTGGCAGGCACTGTATATTATAAAAAGTTATTAGCTGAACATAGTTCCAGAAGTTATGAGCAACATGTGTGTGGTAAGGATTCTGTTCTTCTCTTTCGTGCGTGGGCGCCAGGGATTGAACTTATGTCCCCTGCCTGTCTACTGGCCAATCAGCCTTTTATTAAAATACAAGTGACAAATCTTTACAGAGTACAAAACCATTGTCCCACAGCAAAAATGGAGAAAGCAGTGTAAGATTTTCAGTGTACCTGTTTCCCAGATTCATAAATGACTCACTCATGACTCCACATGTACTTCTGAATGGCTATTATTTTGAAGCAAATCTCTTACATCATTCATTTCCTTAGTAGCATCATGAATTTAAGTAATTATTGATGAATTTAGAGATGGGTCATCTTGACATGTAGCCCAATCTGATTTGAAACCAGCTATGTAGCCATATCTGACCTTTACCTCATATTTGTCCTGCTTCAGCCTCTGGTGTATTGAGATAGTAGGCAGGTGCCATGCATGGCTACCAATCACAGAGGATCCAATTCTGCCTTTTCAGGTGGGGAACTACTGTTGTCAGAATGGCAGGAGCTGATTTTATTGTGAGCATTATACTTTTGAATTTGTTTCTGTCCCTTTGAATCTGAGAATAATTGGAGCCTGTCTCTTCCAGGATAAATAATGTTTAAACATTAATCATTTATGAAGTCGAAACTTGTAGCTGTGCCTTCAGGGTACTTTTGACTGCTTCCATATGCTATTATTCTGCCTTTGACTGAATTAGCCTAATGTCATAATATAAGATCATTTATTTTTACAATCTTGCACAGGACTCTTCAGATGAAGTCCACTGGGTCTTAAAGGGTGCACAGAAGTCCGTGGACTTCTCCAAATTATATACATTTTTTTGCAAGTGTGTCTTGCATTTGTTAGAGTGTCAATAGATTTTTGCTGTATTTTCAAGGAGACCTGTATTTCCTTCAAAGAATTAAAATTGCTGTGCTGTTCTTTGTGTTGATGGCTACAGTGCAATGTACAAGGAATGTGTCCAAGAGTGAAAATCATCCAACAGAGTAAGATACCTACAAAAAGGAAGGATAGGCTTTGTTCTTTCAAAAAAAAAAATAGTCTTGTAGATACCAGGGAGGAAAGGCATGGCAACCAGTCCTTGCATCACTCTTATATAAACAGCAAAGCAGATCCTGGTTCTCACAGGATACTAATTTTTAATAAAAAAAAATTCTGCCATATTAAAGTAGACACCACTACTACTGACAGGAGACTGACTGGGCCCTCACATGGAATATTTATGAAATATATTCGCAATAGGTGACTATGAGAGCATGAGGTATTGTCTAATGGGGTGAATGGTGTTGAACTTTTATTCTGGGATTTTCAAAGTGATTTCAGCTCAAAGCCTTAGACTGCAAAACCAAACACAACCTTTCCCCATCTGCGGTCTTACGGGAGGGCAAAGGCAGACTCTTCATGGTCCCTTTGGATCTGGACTGGCTTTGAGACTTGCTTATTGTTGGAATAACAGGTTGTCATCTCCAATTTCAACCTCCAGTCCTTGTTCTCCTGGAATCTTCTGCTCCACTCTGACCACACACTTTGCCAGTTTGCTGGAAAGTGACAGACTATGTGCTTCAGGACTGTGCCAACTCTGTTGTCTTAGCTCAGGTCCTTCTTATGGAAAGAAACCAGTTAGCCTTGTAAACCCTCTCCATAGACCCTTAAGTAAGGATGCTCAACAGAGCAAAACTGCCAGTGCTAAATAAATGGCTTTTGCTTTTTCAGTTGACCCATAGTAGGGTGGGGGATTGTTCAAAAAGCAAATTATTTGCTGTATAAGCTTAAGTACTTTAGTTCAAGACCCAGGCCCCACAGAAAATTTTGGGTATGGTCACATGTGCCTGTAACCCTAACACTGGGAATCAGAAATATGTAAATACCTGGGGTTCCTGGCTAATCACCCTGACTACCCAGCATGCTCTGGGACAGTGAGAGACCTTGTCACAAAAATCCAAGTTGGAAAACTCCTGGAAAACAATCTCCTAGACCTACAAGTATAGCAGCACATACTAGTACATACCTGTCCTCTACCTGCATACATGTGCTCCTGCTCACACTCTCCTTTTATTTGCACACATGAGTACTTGCACACACTATACCTCTACCTGTACACATGTACACCTGCTCACACCATCCCTCTACCTTTACATATGTGCATCTGCTCACACTACCCTACCAGCTGCACACATATGCACCTGCACACACCACCCCTCTACCTTCACATATGTGCACCTGCTCACACCATCCCTCTACCTACACACATGTGCACTTGCTCACACCATCCCTCCACCTACACACATGTGCACCTGCTCACACCATCCCTCTACCTACACACATGTGCACCTGCTCACACCATCCCCCTACCTACACACATGTGCACCTGCTCACACCATCCCTCTACCTACACACATGTGCACCTGCTCACACCATCCCTCTACCTACACACATGTGCACCTGCTCACACCATCCCTCTACCTTCACATATGTGCACCTGCTCACACTACCCTACCAGCTGCACACATATGCACCTGCACACACCACCCCTCTACCTACACACATGTACCCCTGCACAACCATCCCTCTACCTACACACATGTGCACCTGCTCACACCATCCTGTTACCTACACACATGTGCATCTGCACACACCACCCCTCTACCTGCACTATACAATCCCTCTACCTCTTCTACAATAAAACAAAAGAAATTAAATTGACATAAATAACTATATACTTATGGGGTAAAATTATCTTGTTTCAAATATTCTTTGAGAATGGGGATACTCTTGTTGCCCAATAGCTGACTGTTATATTAGAAACTGAATTTCAAACTAAAAGCACATTTTCATTGTTCAAAGATATTTTAGTGCCATCAAATTGCTGATATTTTATTTAGGTTTAATGTTTGGTTTTTCTGACATTTTATGTCAGAAATGTATTTAGGTTTAATGTTTGGTTTTTCTGACATTTTATGTCAGAAATGTTTGTTCACTTCGATACTGTTGAAATATGTAAGTTACTCTCCAATTACTGTCATTCTTCTGCTTTTTTTAGTGTTTTTATTCCTCTACATTTTTAGTATTGTTCCTCCATTTTTTTAGTGCCATTGAAAATATATACTGATTTTGCTTCTTCTTCTTTACACTGCAAATCATTATATGTTGCAATATGATAAAAATCAGATAGACAAGGCTTTTCCTCTCCAAACACTCAAATTAAGAAATTAGCTTTGGAAAAACAAACATTACAATCTTTTTTGTGTATTGCTGCCTTAGAATTGGTGTTGATGAAACATTGTGACCAAGTCAACAAGGGAAGAAAGGGTGCGTTTAGCTTCCATGCCCATCTATATTGTCATCAAAGAAAGTCCGGACACGAACTCAAAACAGGCAGGAATCTGGAGGCAGGAGCTGATGCAGAGGCCATGGAGGAGGTGCTGCTGCTTGCTGGCTTCTCCTCATGGCTTACTCAGCCTGCTTTCTTCTTTGAAAAAAAAATTTTAAACATATTTCCTTAAATTGATTCTTTGGAAATTTTATATCATGCATCCCAATTCTGATTAACTCCCAGTCCTCTATATCTACCCTTTACCTGTGCAATGTTCTCCCCAAAAGAAAATTTAAAAAATCAAATAACACCAAAGGAGAACACAGCAAAACAAACAAATATATATACACACATATATGTATATATTGTGTATGTATGTATGTATGTATGTATGTATGTATACCCTTTTGTCCACACAGCTTTACATGCAATAGTTCATTGCAATGAGTCATTTGTCTCGTTCAAGGCCTCTGGTGTCTGGTATACCATCATCACTGGTCCCTCACTGAAACTTCTCTAAGATATCTTGTGGCAACCCAGAGTCATGGATACCTATGGGTATCATTCCACAGGAAGTACCAGTCCCTTCACGAGTTCCAATAGGTCCTTCCTAGATGGGGTAGATGTTAGGGTAGGCCAACTAAGGTCCTGGATGTGGGTCTGTATGATAGTTGAACTGGTCAGTCTGGGCCACTGGGATTGACCCCTTAAGGTGAGGATTGGAGCCAGCTCCCCTATTGTATCGGCGTAAATGAATGTAGACAGATTGTAATAATATATACAGCTTTAATGGGGAAATAGACTTACAGAACCACAGGTTCCCACAGAGAACAGGAAAGCAGAAGGGGCGGCGGGCTCATGCTCTCCAGATTTATATGAAAACATTAGCCCGAGGCGAACACGCCCTCTAAGGGGGTTGGGCTATCCCTACACCCTATGCCCATGCCATCAGGGTCAGTTCTCCTTCGCCAGTGGTGAGGGGTAGGATCATCTCTCCCTAGTGTTTGTGGAGGGCAGCTCTCCCGTGAAGGTTAGGGCCAGCTTTCTTGCTGCAGTATCCAACAAAGAGCAGGACCATCTTTCTCAGGGCCAGCAAAGGAAAGGGCTGGCTCAGCATGGCTCTCTGATTTAATCACAAATGATTCTTAGAGTCTTTGTGGTAACACAGGCCACAGACATCAACACAGACCTCACGTGGAGCAGGACCATGGGCAGCAGCTTGAGTTGAATAACACTATGGTATGGCTCCAGGTGGCAGCACAGGTCACTTAGATCAGCATGGCTTTGGTGGCAGCATGGACCCTTGACACCAACAAAGCCGCAAGTTGTATCCCAGAACTCGGACTTCTGTGTGGTCTTTGGTGACAACACAGGCCTCAGAATTCAACACAGATTCTGGCTGCAGCCAAATCATGAACCCAGACATGATTCTTGATAGCAGCCCAGGGCCTAGAAGTCACCATTGCCCCAGGTGGCAGGGCAGGCCACTCAGATCATCATGGTCTCCCAGTGGCAGCATGACCCTTGGATACCAACACAGCCCCAGGTGACAGCCTTTACCCAGCCTGCTTTTTTATAGAACCCTGGACCATGAGTCCAGGAACGACACCATCTGTTAATGGTCTGGGGGCTCATTCACCAATCACTAATTAAAAACATGTCCTACAGGCTTGCCTGTAGCCAGATCTTACGGAGGCATTTTCTCAACTGAGATTTTGTCTTCTCAGATGACTCTAGCTTGTGGCAAGTTGACATAAAACCAGCCAGCACAATTGCTACTGGTTTCTGAAACAGTCCAAAGTCATTTTATTTGCAGAATAGCAATAAATAAAATCATCTGCTATGAGTGAAAAAAGCTAATACAGCAAAACATAATTCTAGGATATGTCTGTATTTAATAGTAAAATACTGATAATAGTTGAAGAAAGATAGAACAAATGCTTTATTTCCCATTTTAAAAGAAATAAGACCTCTTTATCAAGCGACTGCACCCATCTCTTTGGTGTCCATGTCAAAAAAATTTGAGGTGCAGAAATAATCTAAGAATAATTCATTTAATATGGCCCTTCCTCATAATTTATTATAGGTGTTTGAATAAATTTCTTTTTCTCTCATTGGTAAACTATAGCTTTCTTAAAGAGCAGATAGAAATAAAAAAAATCTTAGCATTGTTTTTAGGCTCATAGCTGTTAGGTAGGATTGTTTTCACACAACCACGGGGGCTGTGGCGGCTCTCTCAGTACAAGCAAAAGGAAGAGTGACTTCTGCATATTAGTCCTAGAGCTCTCTCATGCATTAGGAACATAGGCAATAATCAAACAATGAAGTTCAGATGGAAGCAGTGGCAATAACCTATCCGAGGACTCTCTCAGCAGGGGTAAGCCACAATTATCCCTTTCTGTGCCTGCCCTGAGATCAACAGGGAGCAATTCTGCTCTGCAGGTCTTGTTTACATGCTTTTCAGAATCGGGGTTTTGCTTATTTATTTGTGTAGCTAGACTTCAGTTCAATCCAATGCCTAATTTAGGTTCCTACTGAGAGAGTAGAAAGCATCAATTTGCATTTTCATGTTTTTATGCCACCTGAGTCTTCTCATAGGAGGCAGGGAGATGGAGTTAGATAATGCCAGGGGAGAATGTTGAAAGATAAGAGAGGAAACAAGATTTGGAGGAAGAAACTCCTGTTAAGAGGCAGATCAGAAGTCTCAGTCAGCCTAGTGGAATCTGCAGCAGGCTCCCACTAGACAAGACGTTGTGAGGTGAAGCCAGCCTGAGAATCCTTTATATCCAGCCATTACCTAAGGGATTCCTAAGACAGTGGCCTTGAGATGAAGGATGAAACAGGCTAGATGTATTATATTCAAACAAAGGGTAGGCTATCCTTTGAGTGAAGATCCAACTGATATTCCTCAATTGACATAAATAATGAGCTCACAGTCATTCAACACTGCAAGATCAAAACAGGGCACAAGGAAATTATTTGTTCTGACCAACAGCCATCCAAAATTACAGAAAGAAATTTTTCTTTTTTTATTGGTTTTATTGACCTATATATTTTTTCTGCTACTCTCCCTTTCTCTTTCCTCCCCTTTTATCCTCCCCTACGATTCCCACACTTCCAATTTACTAGGATATCTTCTCTTTTTCTACTTTCCATGTAGATTAAATCCATGTATGTAACTTTTAAGGTACTTTTTGTTGTCTGGGTTCTCTGGGGTTGTAAATTGTAGGCTGGCTTTTCTTTGCATTATGTCTAAAAGCCACTTATGAGTGAGTACATATTATATTTGTCTTTCTGGGTCTGGGTTATCTCACTCAATGTGGTGTTTTCTAGATCCTTTTATTTGCCTGCAATTTTCAAGATGACATTATTTTTTTCCACTGTATAGTATTCCACTGTGTGAATGTACCGTATCTTCTTTAGCCATTCTTCAGTCAAAGGGCATTTAGGCTGTTTCCAGGTTCTGGCTATTACAAATAATGCTGCTATGAACATAGCTGAACACATGTCCTTGTGGTATGGTTGAGCATCCTTTGGGAATATACCCAAAAGGGGTATTGCTGGGTCTTGAGGTAGGTTGTTTTCTAACTTTCTGAGAAATTGCTGTACTGATTTTCAAAGTGGCTGTACCAGTTTGTACTCCCACCAGCAATGGAGGAGTGTTCCCTTTACCACACATTCTTTCCAGCATCAGCTCTCATCAAAGTTTTTGATCTTGGTGATTCTTATAGGTGTAAGATGGAATCTCAGAGTTGTTTTGATTGGCATTTCTCTGATGGCTAAGGATGTTGAACAATTCTGTAAGTGTCTTGCAACCATTTTAGATTTGTCTGTTGAGAGTTCTCTGTTTAGGCCTGTACCACATTTTTTATTGGATTATTGTTCTTTTGATGATCAATTTCTTGAGTTCTTTGTATATTTTGGAGATCAGCTCTCTCTCTCTGATATGGGGTGGCAAAGCTCTTTTCCCATTCTGTAGGTTGCCATTTTGTCTTGTTGGCCACATCCTTTGCTTTACCTATGTAGTAATAAGAGTGGCGGGGCTGCGTCCCCAGCACCCTGGCTGCCTGGCTAGCTTATACCCAGAAATAATTACACTGACACTGTATTCTTTTAAGCCCTGCTTGGCCCATTATATCTAGCCTCTTCTTGGCTAACTCTTGCACCTGGACTAGCCCATTTCCAATCATGTGTTGTAGCACCCCAAGGTGCGCTTACCGGGAAGATTTTAGCCTATGTCCATCCTGGGTCGGAGCTGAATCATGTCTGCCTCAGAGAGCAGTGCTATTGCCTCTGTCCGGGAGAGGGGAGCATGGCGTCTCTGCTCCAGAGAGCAGAGCTGTCCAGTCTGAGCTCACTTCCTCTTCCCTCCAGCATTCTATTCTCTTTACTCCACCCACCTATGTTCTAAGCTATGAGCCCAAGCAGTTTGTTTATTACTTAACCAATGAAATCAACAGATTGATATATGACACTCCCACATCACTTCCCCTTTTTCTGTTTAAACAAAAAAGGAAGGCTTTAACTTTAACATAGCAAAATTACATATAACAAAACAGTTATCAAGTAAAAATTACAATAATCTTCATCATAACTAAGGAAAACTATAACTAACTATTCTTTAACTCCATCAAAGACTCCAGAAAGATACAATATTACCTAAGCAAACAAAAAGTAAGCAGCTTTTAAAACTCTAGAAATGATAGAGACATCTCGCTGCCTGTACAGTCACCCAAAGTTCCTCTGTACCGTTGGGGCATCCATCTTCAGCCTACAGGCCCATAGTTTCCAGCAGACATTTCCACAAAGCAGGAAATTTCAAAGGCAGTCACTATCTGCTTGTCCTGAAGAATGTCTTGCAGACTCTTTCATGAATTCTATTTAGTATAACTGAACAATAGAAATTATAGTTACAATACAAAGTATTAACTGCTTTCATCACACCACAAACCCAGTATCCTTATCAACATCATCAGTCTTAAAGTCATTCTCAAGTTATTATCAATGATAATTATCATTATCAAGACCATACCTTGTCCTACCAAATCCCTCAAATGCATCACCTCATTAAAATCTCCTATATAAACCTTCTGTTAAATAGCTCAGAAACATCTACCAGACAAATGCATAAAAGGAATTGGGATGAGGTATAAGAAAGTGTCTAGGAAGAAGAAGAAGGTATGAGGTTGGGAAACATGAGAACTTGGCAAGTCTGGAATTCCGGTTTTCCTGTGAATAACTCTTTGGGCATGAAACATAAACTCCTTCTGAGAATCAATGCACAATGAAAGAATATTGGTGAAAATAGGAGAATTGGGCACATTTTGAAGAACATTATGATCTGTACTATTTGCCATTCTGTATTAAAATGGGGGAGAAACCGCTCTCGGAGACCCCTCAGTAAAATGTTATCTTCATCTGGCTCTCTAGATTTCTATGATGCAGAGTGATAGAATGCTAACACCAGATAAAAGTACGTCACACAAAATAAGAAATCGCCTAGAGCATGCAGCTCCTACATTAGCGACACTTATCAGTATATTATTAGAACCTCTCTGCTCTCAGCCCAGGCAGGGTCCATCAGCCGTTCTGGGGTGTGGTTTAGACATTGCATTTAACACACTCTTCACGGCTCCAACCTTTGTGATACCCAGTAAGCTGCTCCTTGGTGTGGCCAGACTGCTCTCTGTTGCTGCCTGCTGGGAGTTTCTGCTGTGAGGAAGAACCTGTGCAAAATGAAGGTGTATTTTTAGACACTATTCAGAAATTTCTTTTGGTGGTTAACTCTAATAATTAAATTTTGGTTTTATAGTTTATCTCTGTTTCATTTCAGTTTTCATAAATAATTAAATTCTATTTTTTGTAAATAAAGGAATAAACTGTGATGAACTAGGCATACACACACCCCTGCATGCCTACAAAATAGCTTTTATCACGGAGGTGTGAGGAGTTCTCTGCCCTGGGCCATTGTAATTCCTTGTATTCCTCTGCGTCTCAAGGCACTCAGTTTAGAAAGAACATTAAGTATTCCATGTTAAGAAGGTAAATGTTAACCTATGTTTTGCACCTTGAGTGTGCTATTGTCATTCCCCAGGGTTCTCTGATTTCCCATTTTGGGGCTACTTGACAAATGAGTCTATTTCTCTTGACTATTGTTGCTAGGGAGCAAGTGCCTTTGATTCCAGCTTCTCACACTTCCCACTGACTTCTCTGCTTTCTGTAGGTGGGCAGAATCAGAGATTAAACAATAGACTAAAGAAACATTTCATCCCAATGTGGTTTGATGGTGTTATCATAAACAGAGTTGAAATTGGGCTTTGAAATAGGGGTGGGGTGGGGTATGTGGCTGATTGTTATGTCGCAAGAAGATAAAAATTATTTAAATTTTATGGAAACAAACGATCCTTTAGAAATGTCATTAGGAGCCTGTGAAAGTACAATATAATACTCCCAAGAGTTCTTCAGGGAGCCCTTTGCTTGATAATTTGGAGGGGGGGTTGTAGGACACATTAGCTTTCCTTTCGTAAAGCAGATATGGTCTATTTCCAAAAATGAGAATTTCATCAACAGAATGTAACTGAATGAACTAAATGAATCCCTTACTGTTACACAAATATGACACACAAACTATAAGCATGATTAAAAAATGATTTAATGATCATTTGTTACAATCAAAATGAGACAAGTTGTTACAGCAATGAGAATCTGGAAGCACCTGATTGTGTGTGTGTTGTGCACGTGTGTGTGTGTGTGTGTGTGTGTGTGTGTGTGTGTGTGTGCGTGTGTGTGTGTGTGTGGTGTTTATCTCCCTTTCCTTTATAAAAAGAAATAATTTTTTTCAATCTGGTTTAATCACAGTGTTAAAATACCAATGTGAAAGAAAATATCTAATAACAGTGATTTCACATCTGTTGTAAGATGGATGATATTTTACCTTAATAAGAAATAAATGTAACTGTTCAAAGTCCTCTAGGAGAAAAAGAACATGATTGCATGCTGTCATAAGACCTTTTCATTGTCTCGGGCTGTTAGCCTCAATTTTGAATTATGGTACTAGATTCATAAGCCTTTTTCCACTTCAAGAGCAGAGCACAGAGTTGTGAGTGCGTGGGGGCCAAGGGTCGAATTCAGCCATTTATTACTTACCTTTCCAGGTGCTGTGAATTGCCTATAAAGCTTCTCCTTTCTCCTTTCATTGAGTGTTCCTCAAATGTTAAACCTTTCTTCAGAAATGAAGCTTTAAATGTATACACTTGTACAAGTAAGAATTGTATGATAGGGTTATTTTTCCCATTTGCTGTGGATGGTTACTATTTAATGGCAATACGTTCTGTTTATTCTGTATGCCAAAGGTGAAATTATTATGAAATATACACCAAAAACCAACCAGTGAGGAGGGAGGGCTATATCTAGATTAACTCTCTTGGAACACATTTCTTGAGCTTGGATAGTAAATTAGGAAGGGTGGATTTTGCTTCCTTTGAAAGCAAGCTATAGCTATTTTGGACTATTCTGTCTTGACTCTAAAGAGAAGCAGATGGGTCACTGAGCTGATTCCTGATTCTTTGTGGTTCTACACAGTAATCATAGGAGATGTTTTGGTGTGGGAAGTCTTTCTGTTTATGTGTCGCTTTTATTGAATAATGAATAAAGAAACTGTCTTGAGTCCATGATAGGGTAGAGCAGAACTAGGTGGGAAAGACTAAACTGAATGCTGGGAGAAGGAAGGCAGAGTGAGAGAGAAGTCATGGAGCTGCCGCCGAAGATAGACAAGCTGAAACTTTGCTGGTAGGCCATGACCTCGTGGTGATGCACAGATTAATGGGGATGAGTTAAATTAAGATGTGAAAGTTAGCAAATAAGAAGCTAGAGATAATGGGCCAAGCAGTGATTTATGACATACATTATCTGTGTGGTATTTCAGGGCTGAGAAGCTGGGAAGCAATAAGTAGTCTTCCTCCAACAATGTTTTACTGTTTGTTTAATTTTTTGTAGAAGGGACATTTGTCCAACATAAGCATTTCACATGTAGTCTATTCTCAAGATCCTTATTAATAGATAGAGACTAACCTAGAAATGGTGTTTTTGTGACTATTTTTCAATATACTTCCAATACTAGGAAGGATAGTTAGTTTGATAAGGTAAAAAGAGAGACTATTCCTATGCTGCTGCACTATTTATAAATTACTCTGTAAATGATAAAATGTAATTGTCTATTGTTTGAGAGATTGATACTGCTGATCTCTGATCAATGTGTTCTTTTATCCGGAGTTACTTTTCTGACTCTGCAACATAAGGAGCTCATTAGATGGAAAGCCTAATGTCCAGAAACAGGACGGGAACTGTTTCTCAGGGTTTCCTTTAAAAGCATCTTTACATGAGCATCAAAGTGAGTTAATACTATCTGACACCAAAAGTTTAGAAATTATGTCAAACATGTGTGTCATGACAGGTCACATAAGTAACCCATGTCTTAGTAGGGATAACTTTTTACTTCTATGTTGAAATTTGTGTTATCAGTGCCCTTTGGAAAAGAAAGGAAGGAAACACCAGTGTGTGTGTGTGTGTGTGTGTGTGTGTGTGTGTGTGTATGCGCATGTTCTTGCATAAGCGTGTATGTGTCAATCTGTCTGTCTCCTTGGTCTGTGTCTTTCTGTGTGTGTTATGGTAACTTGGTAAGGTTTAAATCAGTATAGAGACACATGGGTTTTTCTGTGAGGGTGTTTCCATAGAGGTTTAACTGTGGTGCAAAGGTACGTGCCTTCATTTTACAGACTGAGGTCTTGAATTAAATGAAAATGAAACAATGGATGAAATAGTAACATTCACCTTTCTCCACTTCTCGCCCATGAAATATAATCACCTGCCTTATATTCTGCTTCTGCCGAGAGAGCTATTCTTACTATCATGTCTTCCCTGCCCCAATAGACTGTACCTTCAAGCTCTAAGACAGAGCAATCCTTCCTTCCTTCAACTGTTTTTTTTGTTATAATATTTAGAAAAGCAACCAATATAGAAAATTGATAACAAAGATGGAGACTGTTATACATCTGACTTAGGCCTTTGGAAAAGATTTTTTGAGGAAAGTGAAAAAGTTTGGAATTATGGGCTATAAAAGAACAAGAAAACTGTAAGAAATGCTTATTGGGCTATTCTGGTAGGAGATGGGAAGGCCCAAATGCCAAGAGAAGTGCAGAAAAAGTGAGCACTAAGGAGATTTTAGAGTGGAACAGGACTCCATCAAGAAGTGGCTAGAAACCACACATGTTCCCCTTTGGAAAAGATTCTGGCAGCCTGCTCCCCATTAAGTGAAGCCCTGAGTGATGATGAATGGACCAATTTGTTTGGCAGAGTACATTTCAAGGCAGAACAGTGATCAGGTTATGGTGGTTTTATTGCTGACTGAGCGTATTCAGGTTTATAATTAGGATAATGAGAATTCAAAGTAAGAAGAAATGAAAAATACGCAGTACCACGAGGGAAGGAGTGTAAGAGAATTTAACAATGCGGACAAAGCAGGTGGGGAGGCAACAGTTGTTATTGATAAAGAGATTAGTGGCATTAAATAGAAGCACATGTTTTACTCGGATAATAGCAAAGATACCCTGATGACAAGGCCCCACTCTTTTAGGGCTCCAAGATGTGAAAATCAAGTTCATGGACAAACCATGAGTTTTAGTTGAGAATGCTTCTGAATGTTTGCTCCAAAACAACCATGTAAGGAACAGCTTTGGCAATGTACATACAGGCCACTACAGTTTTGATAGAAGGAGACAAGACTATATCTTGAGCTGGTAGTATAATTTATTAACATTGGGACTGGTTTGGCAGACACACAAGTGCAAGTGTTTACAGGATTACAGAATCTTGCACCAAAGAAAACTTCTGACACTAACCTCAGTGTGGTAGAATGGGCTTTCCTGCAAGGATCTCCTGAATAGTCTTTACATAAAGCTGTTAATATGAAGGAAATCATAAGATGTTGGAGCTGCCAGGACCATGGGAGACCCACAAATCTTAGATATAGTTATGGGATAGAATCAGCCCAGAGAAATGGCATATGTGCAGAACTGGAGGCTTAGAGCTATTTAAGATCACTGGAAAAAACAATATGCCACTAAGAGCCGCATATGTAGAATATGGAGTTGCAGGATTTGATATTTGCCCAATTGTAATAGATTCTGGTTTGGCTCACCCAGGTCGGATTGAAAAGTGATGTGTTGGGTGTCAAATTGACAAGGGGGAGCCTTCTTCAGCCAGTGGACTTTAAGAGGCTGGACCAGGTTGGGGTGTGACTTTGGGTACCAAAAAGCCTCAGTTCCCACAGTTTGCTCTCTCTTCCCATACTCCATACCTGGATGTTGGACCCCCATTCCTGTTCCATGAGTTTTCCCTTTAAAAAAAGAAAAACCTTAGTATACACTATTTAAAGCAAGCATGGACTTATTTGATTCATGTTTCCCCACATCTGACATCAGTAGGGAGCAAGAACATCTCTCCCACTCTTGTTATCTCAGGGTCAACTCTCATATCTGCCTTAGACATCCATGGGCACGAGCAGGGGAAGGGCAATTCTACCCACCCCACGCCACCATGTAGCAGATGAAGTATGGGATTAGGTCTCCCATGCTCACATTTATGGGTTGGCTAACTGTTGTGGGAGCACATTCTGTTCCTTCAGCCAATAGCATTTAAGATACCAGCCCACTTGGGCGTGGTCTCTTATACTATAAATGCAGCTGTAAAGTGTGTGCTCGCTTTCTTGCTTCCGGCTCTCCCTTCTGGCTGCTAGATTCTATTCCTGTTCTCTGTTTATTGCAGAGGACTTATCTAGGACAGTGTTCTGTAAGTCTCCCCTAAAAAAAATAACCTTTTATTATTTATAATTCTGAACTAGTGTGGGATTATTTTGTGACTTTTGCCGTCAGCTAACGTTAGCTCTCATCAGCAGGGTCATCTCTGCAATGTTGACCTGAAAAGGTGTAGGACTCACTTTCCCATGTGTTTCAGCAGGTCAAGGGGTCTGCTCCACCACCACCTCAGTCTGCTCTCTCCCTCTCTCCTCTCTTCAGATATGCCTCTGTCCCCAGGATCAGAATCTGTCTGTCTCCTATACCACACCAGATCACAGTTTTGCTCACTTTAATAGTACGCATCTAGCTGGAGCTGCAAGTTGATAGGTAGACCTGTGTTTTCTCCTCAGAGTCCAGGGCAGACAGTTCCAGGCC
Organism: Microtus oregoni; assembly: GCF_018167655.1. Taxonomy (NCBI): domain Eukaryota; kingdom Metazoa; phylum Chordata; class Mammalia; order Rodentia; family Cricetidae; genus Microtus; species Microtus oregoni. Next base: position 34,873,781 of record NW_024543060.1, on the reverse strand, counting down.
CATGTGTGGGTCTCCTTATCACATTCAGGTCTCCATGACACTGGGCTAGACCACGTTTCCTCATCACAGAGAGATCATTATAGGTACTAGGCAGGCTCATGGTTGGTGAATTTGGAGTGCCCAACCCTGCTGCATGGCATAGAGTGGGGTATTAGCTCTTGAGTTAATATCTTAACATATCATTTCAATGTGTTTGCAAAGTTAATTTATTAGCCGGGCGGTGGTGGCGCACGCCTTTAATCCCAGCACTCGGGAGGCAGAGGCAGGCGGATCTCTGGGAGTTCGAGGCCAGCCTGGTCTAGAAGAGCTAGTTCCAGGACAGGAACCAAAAAGCTACAGAAAAACCCTGTCTCAAAAATAAAAAAAAAAAGTTAATTTATTATGATGCTTTCTTTATCATGAAAGATTTTCCTAGATGATCAAAATATTTCATAAATCTTGATTATTTAAAAATCACCTTTAGTAAGTATAATTTGCCTATATGATACCATCTGAGTTCTGACAAATTTATACTACTGGATAAGTTATCTTCTACAACGTTCTTATCAACCTGAATGGGTCTTTTCATCACTGCTGACTTCTTGTAACCACCAATTTTTCTTTTAAAATAGTTTTTCTATTTGTTGAATTTTATATAAATGAAAGCATCCAGTATTTAGCCTCTCTTTTTTATTTCACATAAGCTCTTAATAATGTTGCATTGGTGGTCATGTTTTCCTGCCACTACAAATCATCAGTAATACCTCCTATTGATGCACTAAAAGTTGTTTATCCATTCATGAGTTGATGAATGTTTTGGTTATTTTTATTTGAAAACTGTTATCAATGATTTTAAGTTCCCTACATTCTGGTGGTGAGTGAATATTTTCATGTCTTTCATGTAACTGCCTGAGATTATGTGTTGAGTATATATTGAACACTACAAGGTAACAAATTATCCTTTTCAAAATGCTTGTATCATCATGAAGAGTCCAGATTTTCTTATCAATATGACAATCTTTTAAATTTTGTACATTTTAACATGTTTAACATTTTTCTTAATGAGCATATCATTCTATGTATTTGTTTAGCCGAATTGCCAACCATCAAAAATTCACCTGTTGTATTAGGGAATCTGGAAATCCAAGGTCAGGGTGTCAGCAGGCTCAGTCTCTTCCAAGGTTCTCGTCATTGCCTTGGGTAGGGCTGACTGTGCAGACATGAAAAATAAACATGAAAAAACACATGAAAGTAGATAGCAGTTTATTAGTGAATATGAAACGAGTAAGGATTGGGAAAACAGAAATAAATAATAAGGAGGTTTATATCAAGAAATAAAACCCAACAGACAATCTTCAGGGTGCAGGGGGAAGGAGCCATTATATACTGTTGGTGAGTTAGTTCAGTCCCTTCAGAAAACGGCAGCCTCCCCCCACTCCAAATATTTTAAGCAAACAAGGCATATCAAGAGGCACCTCCCTTTGTATTAAGGCTGGACCATGCAATCCAATAGTAGAAAAAGAGTTACAAAAGCAGACAAAAGAGTCAGAGACAGCTCCCACTCCCACTGTAGCTGTACTACAGGTAGACTAAGCTATTCAACCATAGCATATATGCAGAGGAACAGACCCAAGCAGGCTCCCTGATTGTCAGTATAGTCTGTGTGAGCCACTATGAGCTCAGGTTAGTCGATTTTGTGGGTTTTGTTTCTCCTACATATTTGTCAGACTGTAATTTTATATATAGAAGATACTATTACTATGGCACTGTCTTTTAATGACTGTATTTATCCTACATCTAGGTCTTTCTGATCAGGCTTATAGAATTCTGAAAAATCCAAGTTCCGTGAAAGGTTGCTTAAAAGACTGTGTGACTGTTCCTCGTCATTGGATCTTTCATTCCAGACATGAACAGGTCAATATTAAAGCAAAGAACCCTTCTGAAGATCTCAATAGCTCTGCATACTCAGGCCTACAATTTCCGGTACTCAGGGCTACAAATCTTAGTCATTTTGCATTTTCCAGGCTGTAATCGTTTTCTGTTCAATCCAGCAAGATTGTAGTGTTCTTCTGGGTTCTTTATCAGTGCCCTGGAGCCTGTAAACTGCAGCCAGGCTGCAATCCCGAACAGCTGTAATTTTTTACTCAGTTTGTTTCCAGTCTCTTGGGAAATGATGATCCTGATCTGTCTATTGTCCAATGTCTGAAAAGCAACTTTCTTCATACATTTGCTCTGTGTTTTTAGTTATCAGAAGCAGATAAATAAGACCTTCATTTTTTTCTGTTTTAACATTAAAGTAAATCCCATTCTAATCATTTTAATTATTGTACTAAAAGTGTTCATTTGTGGAAATAGCACAATTTCATTCATTTCATTTTAAAAGGTAAATATTTAACTTACATCAACATTCTTATCAGCTTAAAAGAGTCATTATATAGAAACCTTTGAATTGATGTAGTACATTTGATAGTTTCCCTAGAATGGAAATTACTTGACTAAAAACTTAAGTATGATTCTGATGCATAGGTAGCATCTTGCTCTCAAGAGGCATAACTTTCAGGGATCCTTATACCCCTTCACTATCAAACATTGACCTCTTTACTCTAGGTGTACTAAAAAAATAATACCAGTTTGTTTAATTTCTCTAACAAAGCTCTAGGTTAGATGTCAGTATCAGACTCATTTGAAATATGAAGAAACCCAGATATAAGTTTATGAACAAGATTTTACATACGTTTCCCCAAGCTGCCTGAATCCGAGCAGAGTAACACCATGGGAGAGCTGTCTTTCTAGGTTCTGCACAAGAGGTTTTGCCATTTAAAACATTTCAGATTCAACACCCATCAGGTATTATTTCAACTTTACTATTTATAGGATTGAAGTAAATAATTTTGGTATTTCCCAGCAATCTATTTCTTTCCTGTAGAGTACCGATGTGTGCTTCTTCGCCTATAGTATCTTTTTAAGTTAGCTGCCTCTAAAATGTGAAATGTTGAATAACTAATAGCAAGAGACCAGAAACTTCGAGAAACTCAGTGTGACAGCACATGATGCCAGACCCTGCAGTAGCCATGAATTGTCAGACGTTGTCAGTGTGGTCACCTGTGTGGTGATAAAGATCTGTGCCAGCGCTGGCTAGTCTCAGTAAGCCTGTGGAGACAAAAGCAGTGTGAAAGGAAATGGCAGGTTTTCAAATGCTCTCTGAGTTAGTGGCTTAAATGAGAAATTGAAATAGCATCCTGGTTATGCTGTACCACTCTGCGTTATGCAAGGAAGACATATAATTTGAAAAATCCTTTGGTTTGTAGCTTGCCAACAACATTCTAAACTAACATTTAAAGACCACAGTTATAGGGAATTTGGTAATTCTAATTATGAGCAATTAGTTCGGCTTGAAAATAGTTTTGACATCACAGTGCTTCAAATTGTGCCCATAAAGTTTTCCTTAGTACCACAGATATAGGGAACAACAAACCTTCTTTAAAACTTTCACATTGGGACTGTAGAGATGGTTCAGTGGTTAGGAATATGCACGGCTCATGCAAAGGGCCTGAGTTTGGTGTCCAGCAACCACATCGAATGACTAACTTCTGCCTGTAGCTCCAGCTCCTAGGGGTTGGATAACTCTGGTCTCATCAGACTCCCAGACTTATCAACATGCATATAGCCCCCCCAAATACATAAATATACCTAAAAATAAAAACATTTTAAGAAAAATTTAAATGTTTTTACTTTATAATGGCATTGTTATTGTATTCACTTTGGATTATAAAGAATTTTTGGTATTTTACAATAACAGACTTACCTGTTATCAAAATTTAGTTTTATTTAAGATGGCAAATGTATAAAGTCATTACTTTTATATAGACATGATTATAATATAGAGAAAACATGTGAGCTCTCCTTTTTGGTGTATAAATCTGCACACTCATCATTGAATAGATTGGATGTTTGGATATGAATGCCACCTATGCAGGTCAGATCGTTACTTACTGAGAATGTATTTCATACCAGATAGGTGTTTCTAGGAGCAGGCCATCTGTCATTCATTCTCCCTGCCAGTATTGGCTATGTTACCTATGCAAAACTTTTTGTCAAGTCCTCAGTTTCTGTTGGAAAAATTATGATGGCTGATAATGAGGGTCTTCCCGCTAAATGTCTCTTTAAACCCATGAGAAATAAGGGACATTACAAAATGGAAATAGCACTGAGATAACAGAGGTCTCAAAGACTGTTCTGTAGACTCCTGAGGTGTGTGCCCCAAGACTGTCTTACAGATGTAAAGAACATTAAGAATCTTTGGCTTTGGCACTTAATAAAAGAGGAACATGGGATGTACTCACTCATATTTGGTTTCTAGCCATAAACCAAGGACATTGAGCCTATAATTCGTGATCCTAGAGAAGCTAAATAAGGAGAACCCAAAGAAAAACATATAGGCATCCTCCTGAATATTAACCTTCAGCAAGCGATGAAAGGAGACAGAGACAGAGACCCACATTGGAGCACAGGACTGAATTCTCAAGGTCCAAATCAGGAGCAGAAGGAGAGAGAGCACGAGCAAGGAACTCAAGACCACGAGGGGTGCACCCACACACTGAGACAATGGGGATGTTCTACTGGGAACTCACCAAGACCAGCTGGCCTGGGTCTGGAAAAGCCTGGGATAAAACCGGACTCTCTGAACATAACGGACAATAAGGACTACTGAGAAGTCAAGAACAATGGCACTGGGTTTCTGATCCTACTGCACGTACTGGCTTTGTGGGAGCCTAGGCAGTTTGGATGCTCAACTTACTAGACCTGGATGGAGGTGGGGGGTTCCTTGGACTTCCCACAGGACAGGGAACCCTGATTGCTTTTCGGGTTGAGGGGGGGGGACTTAATTAGGGGAGGGGGAGGGAAATGGGAGGCGGTGGCTGGGAAGAGACAGAAATCTTTAATAAATAAATAAATTAAAAAAAAAGAAATCTGGATCTTAAAATGGTAAGCTACTAGTAACTTTGCACATTAACTTCATATTATTAAGATTTAAATTGGAGTTTTAGGCTTGGTGCTCAAATCCTAGTCAAAAATCTTGTGACTAGGGAGGCCATAAACTTTTAGGTAGAACCTACTGTTGTTATTTTTCTAAATAGTCACAATGTTAAATCCCTTCTTAAATATTTGTTTCTGCCATAGACATAGGCTACGTTCAACCACAGTGTACCTTTTTTCCCATTAGAGTAAACTCTCCCAGCAGTCACATGGTATGGGAGGTCCTTCTGTCTATGTGTCGCTTTTATTGGTTAATGAATAAAGAACTGTTTTGAGCCTATGGAAAGAAGAACAGAACTAGGCAGGGAAAGCTAGGCTGTATGCTGGGAGTCAGAAGGGCAGAGTCAGAGGGAGAAGCCATGTAGCCTGCTGGAGAGATGCTGGGAACTTTACCCGATAAGTCTCAGCCATGTGGCAATACACAGTTTAATATAAATGGGTTAAGTTAATATGTAAAAGTTAACCAATAAGAAGCTAGAGCTAATGGGCCAAGCAGTGATTTAATTAATACAGTTTCTGTGTGATTATTTCCGGGCTAAGCAGCTGGTACCCTACAAGCAGCCTCCTCCTACATTCATAGCCCTTGTCTGGTCTACTTTTAGTCATAGATCAGTTTTTCCTTATCACTGAGGAATAACTAAAAAGAGTCTCATAATTGGGCCACATTCACATTGTTGTGAACATTAGCAGTTTGCCTATTTTTGCTGAGAGGTGTTTGGTATTATAGGTACATCGTATTTTGTTTATCCACACATTAATTGAAGGATATTGAATGCTTCCCATGTGAGGTTAACTTGAATAAAACAAAGATGAACATTGATTCTTGTTTATGTCTTTTTGTGAACATTTTTCTTTGATTTTGGTTAAATGCAAGGAATTGGAATTGTTAGATTTTAGAATTTTTTCCTTATAGCCTGTGGGTTTGGGTCATGTATTTTTTCTTTCCTTTCAGGTCCTTTGTGACTCTGATTCTGTACTGACTATTGTTAAGATATACTTCTGTATGGTAAAGACCCAGCAGTTTGCTTTCTTAGATACTGAAATTTATTATTAATTTCATAGTATTTCTCACTAGTTCGTTCTATCAGCAGCAACTTCCATGTTTATATGAGCATGTTTTCATTTTAACTTAAAAAAATAAAACAATCATGGTGGAGTTCCTAGCTTCATTGCCTTTGTTGATGAACTGATATATGGGACTGTGTAGATTTTAACTTGTCTTATTTCTTCCAAACCCTCTTAGGATTTCCATAGAATTTACTTTGAATACATGTATAGACTTGAATAAAGCCATTTTGGATGTTAGAGTTCACTCATAAATGCTACCAGAAGATTGCAGAAGGAAGAAAAACCACACAGCTCGGTGCCACCCAAAGGAACTGAGAGCTATAGCTAAGTCGTTTTTGCTTTATCGTTAAGTTTTGGGATTTTTTAAATTAATCATATATAATCAGAAAAATTATCTACAACCAAGAAAAACATTATTTTAGCAAAAATTTTAAAATGCTATGTCTTCTTCTAAGCCATAGTTGCAAGGAGAGGGTTGAAGATTGGCAGAAATTATGAAAATATAGAATTATTATTTGCTTAGGGCTAACAGATGATTTAGTGAGTTTATACTTTTTTTTATAGAGGACCTGAGTTCAGTTCACATCTTGGTGTCACGATTTTATATAACTCTAGTTCTAGGATATTCAATGTTTCTTTCCGGCCTCTTTGCACACTTGTATTGGGAAACTCCATTCAACCCTCCTCCTCCCATTCTGGACCCAGTCCCTGAGAAAGTCTGCCATTGGCAGCTCCTCCCCCTGAGATGCTCCAGATCATGCCTACAGGCTATTTAATTTGTAGTCCTGATCTGCCACGTGGTTCTCCCTCACGAGTTTCTCTTCTTCACCTGGGATCACCAAGGAATGTTTTGCTCAGATTAATTAATTAACTTATTAATTTGACCTGATCTGATTTATTACATCGGTAAAGAGACTTAATATCAAGGTACAGAAACTTTTCAACTTGCACTTACATATACATACTAATGCAAAGTCAAACACACACACACAAATGCACACACACAATTAAAAGAAAAGTAAGTCTATAAAAAGGAATATATTTTACCAAAAAAATTGGTGACTCTGGCTGAATTTTTTTGAAGAACAGTATTAATTATGGAATTCTAGTGTTTTATTTTTTTCCTCCTCTTAGTCTTCAATCACAGAGAGAATTGAGCTACAAAACAAAGTGATAAATTTTGCAACTAAACTTGAGTAAAATGTACCAGTTTGGGATTGTTATTTGTATATATAACTTATTCTTTAGTTTCTCTATAAGGTTCTCAAAATTGAAAATCACTATAAGATAAAGATTGCCTCAAGGAAACACCTACAAAATCCTTTATTAAAGTGTCAGAAAGATTTAGGGCCACGTCTCAAGGAAGTTCTAAACTAGACCAAAAGATATCTACGGTTTTAAAAAGGAGCTTCTCAAGGCAAACTAAGTTACCCTGAAACCAAGACAATCTGTCTTGAAAGATTTATGGTGTGGTTTAGGGGGTAGTATAATACGCCTTACTAGTATTCATAGGAATCTCACAAAGATTGCTAAAGTATTGCATTGGTACAATCAATTTGAAATGCAAAGAGCTAGAAAATTTCCCAAAGAACAAGGAACAGCAACCCTCGAACCTTCTCAGACCTACTAGTGGGAAGAAAGAATAAATGTTAAGTAGTCCATGAAGTGGAATTACTGTTACAGGCACTAAAGAAGGAAGAAGGTGAATTCCCTTGGACCAGGATGAAGCAGAGTCCCAAAGAAAGATTTCTAGAGTTTGCTCTGTAATTATAAAAATGCTTACTATGTTGGAAAGGAGAGGGGGGTTTTCTCTTGATCAAAGACCTTAGAAAGGAAACACCCATTCTCATAGAATTCCACCAAGGAATTCCAGCCATTTTGGATCACCCCCTATAACCTGTCTGCTAGGTGAGGTGGGAAGCATCAACTCTTATGACACCAATTGGAGCAGAAGAATCTTCCAGCTGAAAACTGCCTCTAATTTCTGTGAGCTATACCAAAATTGTCAGTTTATATCACTGAATTTTGGGATAGTTTGTTATATGAACATTGTTACTGGAACTAGAATTCAGTAGATACAATTGTTGAGGCACACAATAAAACCCATGCAAAGATACTTATTGCAGCATAAAAACAATCCAAAATATCCAGCAATTGGAGGCTGGCTAAATAAATCATGGGTCCATATCCATGGTAGAAAATATACGTAGCAGTTAAATAAAATAGATTGAGGATGTGTGTTGCACATTAATATGAAAGTATCTCCAAGATATTTTGTTTAGGAGTGAAAGCAAAACCCATCACAGTACATCAAATATGTAGCTCTCGGTGTGAGAATTGTAGGCGAGGGGCAGAAAAGTGTGTGAAAGTGTGCAAACATCACAGAATAGATGGGTGAAAGTCAGCCATTGGCTTGCCATTATGAAGAGGGCCTGCGTGCTTTGTAGACAGGAATGGCTGGGGAGGTGCCACTTGCATGCCCCTTTGCAGTTTACCCAATCTGCATTTGGAGCATGAAGTGTGTTTTGAAGGAGAACTTGGTACCGGTAGGAGATAACCTTGACCACACCGGGCCTGAAGTTTTTTTGCCTGCTTCCTGAGTTGGTGATGGTATCCTGGGTCTTAAGTAGCTATACGTGTATTTCACTCCTTTCAGTATGAAATGTTACTACATGTCTTCTTTAGGATCTTCCAAACCCTCCACATTTCTCTTCAGAGAAACCTCATAACCCTAAATCTAACATTTATGGGTTGTCTTAATTGAACTTTTATCCCATTCTCCTGACCTCATCTCCCACCACTACTTACCCCGGGTTGTTTACCTTTGTCAAGATTCCATCCTCTTTGGTGCCTTAAAGCAAGGAAAGTTACACAGAATGTGGTGTCTGCTGTCTGGAATTACCTTTCTTTTCCTTCTTCCCCCTGCATCTTACTCTTTCAGAGGAATGTTCCCTGTTACCGGACTACTTTGCAAAATGAATGAAAAATTATTTTTCAAAATGAAAATTTTTTTTATTTTCCTTTGTACATGTGCAAACTAAATTTTTTTTTTTTAGTTTGCATCTCAGTGCTCAGGAACAGATGGCAAACAGAATCGCACGTACAACTGGAGGTTGTCTTCCTTGTTTGTCTGTCTAGTTAGAATTTGGAAACATTGTTAGAACTAGTGCTTCCTCATGGTAGATTACGCTAAGGAATATCTGCAAATATCGTTTTTCAGATTATTTTTTTTCCTCAGACACTTTATAGTCTCATACTTAACACTTCCCCTTAGTTCTCCTTTTGGTTTTCTCTTGAGTAGGGGCAATTAGCAAATAGAATGCAGCTCTTAAGGCAGTGCAAGTACAATTCTAAACAGTCATTAAAAGTGCTGTAGAAAAAGAAATACACTGAAAAAGTATTTCCTCAAATATTTTACTACCGGAACAATCAGTTAAAATGCCCATTTCCTAGGAGTTTACTTGGCGATAAATTAATCTTGATTTTTTTTCCTCCTCCAGAAAGATCATGTAGGTGTCACTAGTTGGTGAATAACTATGAGACAAGGGAACAGTTTACTTAATTATAGGAAAGATATATTGCACATTTGTGTATCACGCCTGGATAAAAAGATTTAGAGAGAGCGCTATCTTCCTTAAAAATCCCTTGATAATCGCCTCACAGTCTCATTTGCAAACCCGAACTGTGGAAACGTAGATGTTCATATTCTCTTAGTGACAAGCCAGTACTTTTTATAGCTTGTACTTGCTGAGGGCTTCATTTGGAGGTTGTTCCTGGTAACCGGTTTTGAATAACAATGGGCATGTCAAGCCTGACTGTTACTAGACTTTGGGGTCCTGCAGAGAGTTTCACTTTCCTCTGAGTCTGCCTTCAAGATTGGCAGTGGGTCCTGTGGAGTGTTCCTTCTTTGTATTCTGCTAAATCCCTAGCCATTATATTTTAAGTGTATTTACATAGCATCACTTTCCTTTTTATGCATTTAATTAATTAAGAGCCTTGATTTCATTTAAATACCTGGATGCCTTATAAATTCAGCTTTGTGTGAATCAAAGGAACATCAGGAAGAGATTGCCATTGTTCTTCGGGAGCCATTAGCACTTGTTTGTTTTTAAGCAAACACAAGGTGAGTGCATGCCAAACAGAGATCACTGTAACCCTGTCTCTATCTGATCACTGTCACCATGTCCACAATCACATGGAAGAGGGAGAGGGAAGGAGAGAGGGGAGAGGGCACTAGAGAGAAAAGACCGATCGTCTCAGTGTAGTTTTTCTTTGGCTAATGGATCGCTTCTCTGAGCTGCTTTCAATGCTGTGCTCATATCTCCTTGCAGAGGGATACCCCCGTTTCCCTCCATCTCCTAACTCGACGAGCCCCAAGGGCTTCCTCACTTGCCAATCTGCCATCTTCGTGTCCAGGTCCAAGCTTTCTGTGCCCTATGTGGGTCCTGTGAGTTGAACAGGTGTCCCATCCTCCAAAGTCCTTGTCAGTCTTCTATCGTCTGTGGCATTTACAGAGGCACAGTTTCCTGTGCTTCCAGGAGGAAATGAGCCAAGTCCATAACCAGTAAAACCCTGGAGATGAGAGAATGCTGTGAAAGTTAACTGAGACCCAGGACTATGGGAAACGGGGGACTGAGAGCTTTACAGGAGGACTTTATTCTGTCTAGCTTTATTGGCCAGGACCACTACTCAACCTGCCTTAGACTGTAGAGAGTGCATGTGTGTGTGTTTGTGTGTGTGTGTATCTGTGTGTGGGGGGGGGGGGGGCAGGGGGCATTGACTGAAGCATAAACCAGCCCCTTCAACAACCAAACAGCCTTTATTTAGTACCCACATTTCCTCTAGGATCAATAGTAAAACAGTAAATAGTTTTCACCCACAGTAAAAACTCTGAATGTGAAACCTTCAGCTCTCTCTGACAAACTGCAGAGTAGAGTACCATTGGAGCAGTTTGGGGTATTTTCCAGTCTCCTTAATAGCAGATGCTATTCCAGTTGGAAAGCCCTGCTTGGTCTAGTTGGGTAGCAATCTGGATGACTACATGTGCCCCACTTCCAGTCCAGTGCAGTGAGGAGGGGGGTGAGGGACAAAGTGAACTCGTTGGGTGGAAGTTATGGGAAAATCTATTCACTGGGCTTGACAGGAGTGTTTTGTCTTTCCCCACCTTTGTCCCTAGGTGGCAGTGAGCTTGAGAGCATGTTCAGGCCCTGTCCCATCCTGATGTTGATGTGAGCACTGAAATGAAATCTCCAACTGGCACATTCATATTTTCAGGGTATATTTCTTTCTCTTCCTTATTCTTCCCTTCAATTCCTCTTTCTCCCATTTTCTCCTGTTACACCAAATCTGGTTCTAGAGATGACCCAATCCGTCCTACTTTACACTTATTTCCTTTAAAATACTATGGTTTAATTTATATACTAACTTCTATCTACATCCTCATGTTCCTTTCACTCAAAATAGAGTCTGCCAATTTTCCCTGCAAATAAACGATAAAGATCTTATCATTTCTGAATGACTAATGCACACTTAGCTAAATATTCAATAATAAGGAAGTAGAATAGGTTTTGCTCAATCCCCCTCTATGAAGGCAACTAAATTTTCAGTTACTCTCTATATCTAGAGTCTTCCAAGGTAATCGCCAAATAAAGCATATTTATAAATATTTTCCCTTCAGAAATAGTTTTAAACATTTCAGCATACCTCATTGTTCTATACTCAGATGTTCACAAATGTATTTTGGAGATGGCTTCAGAACTGACCCAATGTATTTTCTGATTTTTTTAAAGCATATAAACTATTTATATAGCACATAACATATTTTTAAATTATAGAGCATTGCATTACCTGAAACTACCAGAATGGAATGATCCTACCCAAATGGAAATTTATGTTACATCAGATACTTTTCCTGCTAACAGTAATATTTTTCCAGTCTGTTTAAGTAAGTAAAAAGTACCTTTTATTTTGACAGCCATTGCTTAAATCATCTCTTTAGTGATTTTCATGTAAGGATTGGGGGATTGTAAGAGCTGGAGGACTAGAACATCTGCTGTGAGACTGTCACTTCTCTTACATTTTTGGTTGTCTGCCCCAGCCATACAACTATCACTCACATTCAGAGGGACTAGTTTGGACCTATGCTGGTTCCTTCCCTGTCTGGCTGGAGTTGATGAGCTCCCATTAGCTCAGGCAAACTGTTTCAGTGGGTGACCCCATCATGGTCTTGACCTCTTTGCTCATATTCTCATTCCTTCCACTCTTCAACTGGACTTTGGGAGCTCAGTCCAGTGCTCCGATACAGGGCTCTGCCTCTCTTTCCATCAGTTGGTGGATGAAGGTTCCGTGGTGATATTTAAGATATTCATCAGTCTGAGTCCCAGACAAGGTCAGTTTGGGCCTCTCCTTTATTGCTTAGGGTCTTGGCTGGGGTCATCTTTGTGGATTGCTAGGAATTTCTCTAGAGCCAGGTTTCTTGCTAGCCCCATAATGGCTCCCTCAATCAAGATATCTTTTTTTTTTGTTGTTGTTGTTCTCTGTCGTTCCTCCATCTCAACTATCCTGTTCCCTCAAGTTCTTCTCCCCATTCTTCTTCTCCTCTCCTCTTCCCCTTTCACCCTCTCTTCTCCTTCACCCCCTTGCTCCCAGTTTTGGCAGGCAATCTTGTCTATTTCAACTTTCCAAGTGAATCTATAGGTTTTTCTTAGGGTTCATCTTGTTACTTAGCTTCTCTAGGATCATTAACTATAGGCTCAATAGCCTTTGTTTATAGCTAGTATCCACTTATGAGTGAGTACATACCATATTCATCATTTTGGGTCTGGGTTATCTCACTCAGGATGGTGTTTTCTCGTTCCATATATTTGCATGCTAGTTTCAAGATGTCATTGTTTTTTACTGCTGAGTAGTACTCTAATGTGTAAATGTATCACATTTTCTTCATCCATTCTTTGGTAGAGGGCCATCTAGGTTGTTTTCAGGTTCTGACTATTAGAAATAATGCTTCTATGAACATAGTTGAACAAATGCCTTTGTAGTATGATTGAGCATCTTTTCGGTATATGCCTAAGAGTGGTATTGCTGGATCCTGAGGTAGATTGATTCTCAATTTTCTGAGAAACCGTCATACTGATTTCCAAAGTTGTTGTACAAGTTTGCATTCCCACCAGCAATGGATGCATATTCCCCTTACTCCACAACCTTTTCAGCATAAGATATTATTGGTGTTTTTGATCTTAGGCATTCTGACTGGTATAAAACAGTATCTCAGAGTTATTTTGATTTGCATTTCCCTGATGGCTAAGGATACTGAACATTTCCTTAAGTGTATTTCAGCCATTTGAGATTCTTTTGTTGAGAATTTTCTAACTTTATATGGAAAAAAAAAAACCAGGATAGCCAAAACAATCCTCTGCAATAAAGGAACTGCAGGAGGCATCACCATACCTGACATCAAGCTCTATTACAGAGCTGAAAACAGCTTGGTACTGGCATAAAAACAGAGAGGCTGACCAAAAGAATTGAAGACTCAGATATTAATACACAAAGCTATGAACACCTGATTTTTGACAAAGGAGCTAAAATTATACAATGGAAGAAAGAAGGCATCTTCAACAAATTGTGCTGGCATAACTGAATGTCAACATGTAGAAGAATGAAAATAGATTCACATCTATCCCCATACACAAAACTCAAGTGCAAATGGATTAAAGACCTCAATATAAATCTAACCACATTGAACATGATAGAAGAGAAACTGGGAAATAGCATTTAATGCATGGACACAGGAAACCACTTCTTAAATATAACATCAGTAGCACAGACACCGAGAGCAACAATAAATAAATGAGACCTACTGAAACTGAGAAGCTTCTGTAAAGCAAAGGACACAGTCAATAAGACAAAAAGGCAGCCTATGGAATGGGAAAAGATCTTCACCAACCCCACATCAGACAAAGGACTGATCTCCAAAATATATAAAGAACTCAAGAAATTAGATATCAAAATTTCAAGTAACATCCCCAGAGATTTACCTGCCTCTTTCCCTTGGTGCTGGTGTTAAAGCAGAGTCCCACCACAACCCAAGACTGTATGCTCTCAACTTAATCTTCTCAAACTTTATTTTCCTATCATTTGCTGTGTTTATCACATGGACAATCTCTCCTGTAAGCATAATTCAGGTATTTATTTGATGCAGTCTGACTCACAAAAGGAGTCAAGACAAAGAGTTAGGATAGTTTTTTCTTTCTATGTGCATGTAGGTATCATATTAAACAAAATTTGTTTACGATTCATTGTTTTCCAAGATGAGCTCAAGAAAAGTAAAGTTTCAATTGCAGATAGCTTCAAGTGATAGAAAGTGAAATCCATACTGGGTAAAGTTTATTTCCTGGAGATTCTTTGGAGATCATTACACTGATTGCTAGCACTGATAGTACTTGGAAGTGTGGGGTCAGTCTGATTACTTTAGTTTTACCTTTAGTGTTGTTTAATTTCTTTAATGTGAATGCATACCTCCTTCTCTGTCTCATAACTTCACTCGAGCATTTCTTGGTATAGTCTCCTGTGTAAAAGTCCCTGGGAAGCCTTCCTTTCATGCTTATAGATTCAAAACTTTGTTTGTTTGTTCTTCTTTTTCCATAGCAAGACTTTTTTTGGTCACTACTAAGAAGCCCTGTATTCAGTAGCACCGCAGAGGCTTATATACCCAACAGTCAAGTGGGCCAACAGGTGAAAACCTTATCCTCTGATCCTCAAGGCCAAGGCAACACATGCTCATGAATCAGAGTTGGTAAACAAGTTTGACAAAGCTTTCAGTAACTCAAATCAGAAGGAAAGTAAAGATCTCTAGCAAGGAAGAACAGCTGGAGGCCAGGACTCCAAATGATCCCAACATGTTCCCCCTAAAACCGTCCTGTCTTAGGTCATTTCAGAAGAGTAAACCCTTACCCGTCTTTGGGAGGCCCCTTCCCTGTCTTAGGCACGCTCTCTTCTGTAGAAGTTGCCTGTCTACAGTGGAGTCTTCATTGTTGGTGCAGTATTTGTAAGCAAACCTGGGGTACATCTGAGTTACTGGCCAACAGGCTCATAAGGACTTGCTAAATGACCATATGCTACATTCTCATGGATTGGCTGATCTTACACAGAATTCAGAGATGAATGTCCATGGCAACAGCTGTTAAGATTGCCAGCAAGAGGGTCCCCAATCACCACTGGACCTAGCCTCCCATTTGGGCTATGGTATTCTACCAAGCCTTTGGCTAAAACAGGGCACACAGGTATCTACAATCTGGTGTGCTAATTCTAACATTTCAAAGGCTATTTAAGTAACCATTGAGCTGCTTCATCACATAAGAGGCATTAGCAGTATTAACAGATGCCATACAAATGGAATGATAAAAGTGTGAACAAGACATTTGTTGTACTAGCCATAAGTTCACCTGCTCCTACAATAGGGGAGTCTCTTGATTTAAATTCAAAAGTCCAAATTTAATGTGGATACTCAGGGCATTCTGAGTCTGGAGAGCATCGTTGACTTGTCTTGCCAGTTTATCCATGGTGTCCGACACCAATGATATTTGTGCCATTGCCAGTCCTGCAACCATGGCTGCAACAGTAGACACCGCAATGACAACAACCACTGCAGCTGTCTCTCCAGAATCTCGTTTCTCTAGATACAGGGTCATTTCAGTTTACTTAGTCTTTTTGGTAATTGGCAGTGGTATGATGGCTGGTATGAGAGGCAGCATTTACCAGCCATGAGCAGGAAGGCGTGCTGGATTGGGGGGCCTCACTACCTGACCCCACGTCCAGAGGCTGCTCCCTCTCCCCCACTGCCATGGAGCCCTGGCATGAGGAGATCTCCCCAGTATGATTCATTCCCCCCTTTCTTTTTTAACCTTCCCTGAAGGGACTGGGGACAGCTGTTTACCCCTTGCCCATTTCTACCCAAGACAGCACTGGAGTGGGCATCTCAGCAGTCGCTCAGGCCACAGTTTCTGAAAGAACAACCAAGAATATATTTTCCTCCAAAGGTGATATTCCATACTACAAAAAAGAAAAGAAGAAATAAAGAAAAAACTAAAACATAAACATGGGATTTAATAGTAAATACTATCAGTATATAAATGAATTGACTCATCAGGAAACATTTGTAATGCTAGAATACAGGCTGTTATTTCAGATGCTTGGGCAGAGACATTGCCTAGCAAGATTTTTAAAAGAATATTTGTAACTACTTTTTATTATCTATTGTTCTAGTTAATTTAGATACGTATTACAAGTATCATATATTCCTTACTGGCCTTTGTGTCTTTCTTTTTTCTTTTGGTATTAAGTATTAGCTACTTATCTTCTCTTTGCTCTGCAAACACTTCTGTGCTCTACATTGTATGATTTCCCCATGTTGTCACAGGCCTGCCTGTACTTCTTGATCTGTTATTAATGATCCAGATTCTCTGTGATCATAACTGTGAAGGTTTTATTTTTATCTCGACAAGTTAATGCATTTCCTTCTGCCATAGTTTCCCTGAGCTCCAACAGCTCCACTGAGAACTATTGCCTCTTAGCTGGTGTGTGAACTTGCAATTTCTCAGTTTCCCTGGCTCTTGTGCTTAGGATGGTGACAACAATCATTCTATTTGTTAAAAATATAGTGAAGATTAAATGTGTTAATTATTGAAGGCATTTTAAATAAGGCCTTATATGTGATAACTGCTCGCTGATGATTTTTTGTGGCTTATATAGTGAACTCCTTTACAAGTTTTTTTCATTATTTTTAATTCAAGAAAAACTGTTCCTTGGGATGGAGAGATGGCAGCCAGTAAAATGCTTACAGTTGGAGCCTCATAGGTCTGGATTCTGTGCACAGCACCCAAGAAAAAGTGTGCTCAGTGTTGTGTTTAGGTAATCCCAGTGCTGGGAAGGTAGAAGCAGGATTCCTGTAGCTTTTATGGCCAGCCAGCTTGGCTGAATCAGCAAGCTCCAGGTTCATAAAAGGAGAAGCTATCTCTAAAAATAAGGTGAAAAACAATTAAAGAAGACACTCAACTTTGACCTCTGATCATCACATCCCTTTACACACAAACACACACACACACACACAGACACACCCCTCCATGCATATATATAGGTATACACACATATGCTTTCACCCCCAAAAGAATGAACACACACACATGTATCACACACATATATGTATACACATGCACAAAGGAAAATGAAGCATTATCTAACGTTGGGGTTTAGCCCATTAACATAGTAGTGACTTAACGCAAGAAGTTGCACTTATATATTTAATCATAATATTTGTAACAAACCATGCAATTACCTCAAGAGAGTGTCATAATTTATTGGAATAAATTTTACTATGCCTAAAAGCAATCTGTCTACATTCTATAGCTTATCCATCTCCTGTCTATCATCTACATATCTATCAGTATGAATTTAATTTATAATAAAGTGAATATCTCCAGGTAGTGGGATGAGAGATTCTCTTTCCTCTACCAAGCTGCAGTGCTTGCCTGTACCTTTTCCTTTCTATATCATGATGATTCTTTATAAAAATAATGCTGTGTTTAATATTAGCTTGTTGCATTTATTAGTCCATGACATCATTTAAAGTTCTCATGCTCAGAGTGAGAGGTAAGTAGGGGACAGACCAGAGAAAGAGTAACCAAGGGAGCCAGGCTCACTGCTAAAAAAAGGGGGCAAGTGGGCAAGATGCGCAGGTGGCCTGTGGCTCAAATGTGGACGCGACCTGCTATGAGGATTCTTACAGTACATGGCACAGGGCAGGAGTGACTTGAGCACACTGAAAAATAAAAACCACAGATATGTGAACCTAATTTTTCTTCTAAAATTTCAAAGTTAATTCTTTGAGCATTTGATTAAATTCCTTCTCCTTGGAACTTATTTCTACAAGTAAGGAAAAACTGAAGCAGATAAAAAAAAATGTTTGTTTTTGTTTGGAAGGTTAGTTAATGCACTAAATAAACTTATTCGTGTTCACCTACTAAATTTTATATAAAGACTCATAGTGCAAACCTGTGTTAGCTTATTCACTAATTATGTAATAAGAATTTTGGAAAAACTGTCTAACTCATATTTTATTGATGCTTAATTAAAGACATAGTTCAAATACTTGTCACATAATATAATACTCATGAACCAAAAAGTTATAATAAACAACGTGATAAGAGAAAATTGCTAGTTATGGTTCAGTTTTATGGATATTTTTGCTGAATTTATAAATAGATTGCATCATTTTTGGATGGGTTTCGTCTCAACCTTTCTAAATGAGTTACTGCCACGAGAGCAGCATATTCATGAAATGGGCCCTTCTGGCGGCCTTAAACAGGTATCAACATGCCCTTTGGGGTTTTCCATAAATCCAATTTTTATATCCAGTGTCAATAGTGGTTTAGAAATGAATTGAGAGAAAGATTGACAAAAAGTCATAAATTGAATAACCTATAGAGACTTAGATGTAGGGGCCCCAGGAGACATTGTGGCTTATTGAGTTACAGGCTTAAGCAGAGTTCAATAGTACCTTCTCTTGTACAGTAATGTGACTCCAGCTCACACTTCAGCCCAGAATGAAATGACCATCTTTAGTGGCATTGCAATTTCTCTCTTAGTTTTAAATCATTATTAGGTTCAGTCATTGTGTATTGACCAAAAATAGAAATTATCAAGGTGGTTTCAAATCCGCTGGTAGCGAAAGCTTGTTGCTCCAGACTCTCTCAGGTTGTCTCCTTATTTATTTTACTTTTGATTTAAGTCTGTATAAGATGAGAGATTCTTAAGGAAAGTGAATCAAATAACGAGTCCAATAGATAATAATATATTTTGGATAAAGAATTAGACATTCAACTTGACTTTATTATTCTCATAACTGTCATGTATAAATTCATTGTCATCAGTTTGAAATATTGAGATTTAAAATAGCTTCCTTCTGCAATTAAATACTGGAAATTCAGGGAAAAACTATTTCAACTTGCCTAGTTCCTCTCCTCAATGTTTTCTGTGTGTTAGGCATGTCTCCTCTGAAACCTCCCAGGCAGGAAGATTGGAAAACCACTTCACACTGGAGGACGAGAGCTAGCCCTTCCTGAGATAGCTATTCTGTTTTTCTTTAAATTTATTTATTTATTAAAGACTTCTGCCTTCTCCCCGCCACCGCCTCCCATTTCCCTCCCCCTCCCCCGATCAAGTCCCCTCCCTCATCAGCTCGAAGAGCAATCAGGGTTCCCTGACCTGTGGGAAGTCCAAGGACCACCCACCTCCATCCAGGTCTAGTAAGGTGAGCATCCAAACTGCTTAGGCTCCCCCAAAGCCAGTACGTGCAGTAGGATCAAAAACCCATTGCCATTGTTCTTGAGTTCTCAGTAGTCCTCATTGTCCACTTTTGAATACTACTCAGCAGTAAAAAACAAGGACTTCTTGAATTTTGCATACAAATGGATGGAAATAGAAAACACTATCCTGAGTGAGGTAAGCCAGATCCAAAAAGAGGAACATGGGATGTACTCACTCATATTTGGTTTCTAGCCATAAATAAAGGACATTGAGCCTATAATTCACAATCGTAGAGAAGCTAAATAAGAAGGTTAATCCAAAGACAAACATATAGGCATCCTCCTAAATATTAACCTTCATCAGGCGATGAAAGGAGACAGAGACAGAGACCCACATTGGAGATAGCTATTCTGAATGCATCCTGCTCACTTCTATGTCAGCAGAACCAAGCAGGTCATGCTGCATTTAAAGTAAAGGCAGACAGAAAAATCTGTCCTAGGGAAATGGAAGGATCCTCAGATGAGGGCCCTCCAAAACAGTTAGGTATTTGTCCAACCCCATGCACCGATAATTTGCATATAAAATTTGATTTACACAAAGTATGATTAACATACTTGCAATGAAAGATGGCGGATATTTCAAAACTTTAGTTGCTGTTGAGCAAGTTGAATTAAATAGCACGTTGCTGGACTGGGATCTTCTATAGTTTCTTTGTAAGGACTTTTTAGCTGCTCATTCACATAATTAACACAGCACTTCACAGTTTTGTTTGCAGCTATAATGTTCACTGTAAGCTTCCTTCATTATCTCTATACTCATTTTTTACCCCCTATAAGGAGTAAATTAACTTTATTGAAATATCCTGAAGTTAATAGATGATACAAGAGTAAATGTGGCCCTGCTCTTAGATGACAGTACTGGTTTGTGATGCAGGCAGAAGGCTAAATAGAGACTTAAAAAAATGAGAGAAAGGCAGAGGAGAGATATAGAGATGGAGATGGGAGAAGAGAAGAAAGGGAGAGAGGGAAGTAAGAGAACTGTTTCTCAGAATTTGATAGAACTTTGTAGACATTTCTGAAAAAAGTTAGCAGGTATATAGAGTGCACCAAGGCCTTAGCAGAGAGGTCTCTCATTTTGTAGGCATTTTCAGAACTAGTCCAACTGTTCTGAGACTTGTAAATTAGGAAGGTCATAGAATGAGGCATAAGATTGTCTTTGGTCTTGCGATTTTTCTGAATTACAAAACTTAACACATCGCTGCAGATTTTTAAGCAGTTGCAAGCATGGTTGGAAGAGATTCCTCGTATCCTTCATGGGGCTCTCTTTGTTCTTCAGACTGGCAGAAGAATACCTCAGCTAGGATGGTGAGTTCCATTCATTTCACTGATCTCATTCTGTTAGCTCTAGTTTCTGTGTGTAGACGTGTGTAACTGCCTATGATTGGTCCCACCTAACTTCATTCCATGTGTTGCTACATGCAGCATCACCATCACCCAGATACAAAGCAGTTTTGTCACTAGGATCTGTGTGCGCAAACATGCTGCCCTTCCTTTCTCTTCTCCTCCCAGCTCAGGGCAACTATTATCCTGTTCAGCAAAATGTAAAAGTGTGTTGTTTTGAAAATATTACAAACAGCATCATAGGGTAAGCAAATTTTTGGAATTTCCCTCCATATATTGCAGCTCACTAAAAATTGGTCTAAGCTGTTTCCCTGGTTGATGGAAAGGATCATGATGATTCCTTTATGGGTGTTATCAACTCACCTGGTGTTTGCCTTAGGTTGCTGAGAGGAATCCTAGAAAAGAATGATACACCCTAAGGTGAGCATCCAAACTGCCTAGGCTCCCACAAAGCCAGTACGTGCAGTAGGACCAAGAACCCCACTGCGATTGTTCTTGAGCTCTCATTATTCCTCATTGTCTGCTATGTTCAGCTAGTCCGGATTTATCCCATGCTTTTTTAGACCTAGGCCAGCTGGCCTTGGTGAGTTCCCGATAGAACATCCCCATTGTCTCAGTGTGTGGGTGCACCCCTCGCGGTCCTGAATTCCTTGCTCGTGCTCCCTCTCCTTCTGCTCCAAATCCGGACTAGCTGAACATAGCGGACAATGAGGAATAATGAGAGCTCAAGAACAATCGCAGTGGGGTTCTTGGTCCTACTGCACGTACTGGCTTTGTGGGAGCCTAGGCAGTTTGGATGCTCACCTTAGGAGACCTGGATAGAGGTGGGCAGTCCTTGGGCTTCCCACAGGTCAGGGAACCCTGATTGCTCTTCGAGCAGATGAGGGAGGGGGACTTGATAGGGGGAGGGGGAGGGAAATGGGAAGCGGGTGCGGGGAGGAGACAGAAATCCTAAATAAATAAATAAATAAATAAATAAGGAAAAAAAATGATACACCCGAGCTGCCATTTGTCTCATGTTGTGGGTCAGAAGAGATGGGTTTGGGGAGCCTTCTGTTGGGAGTGACAGGAGAAGTAACACACCTAGTAGCTCTGTTGTCCCTCTCATCTTGACGTCCCAAATCAGCTTTTGGACTTGCCCTATGATTATATTTTGCTTTATTTCTTGGGCTCATAGCCACATCAGTGTATCTATACAACTGTGAATAGAGAAACAGTCATGGTGGCTTATTTTTGCTGTTTGTCCATCTCCTTGTCTCTGTTCTCTGTGAGTTTATTTTCTTCCTCTTGTTTACTATGAGTTAATACATTTACCTTATTTTGTTGTGACTAAGAATGAAATTCAGTCTCTGTTGCTTTACTCTCATGCCAGCATTGAAACTTAAAAACCTGGGTCAGGATATGTTTTGCCTATAAATACAACATACCAAACAAACTAGCTTAAGAGATGAGGATAATAATAAAAGACTAGAAATAAATGTTACTAATAATTTGTCTAATTCAGTGGTTCTAGTCGAATACCTCAGAAACCTTTACCATTTCCATTCATTGTGAAAAGAAACACATTCTTATAGTTGTTGTACAACCGTATATATTATGTCTAGTATATTATATAGCATATATTACATTTCATACATTATAAAAAGATATGGCAGCATTGAACATTAGCTAATGTATAACATCTTAAGTTAGACAAGTACAGGTATCTAGTTCTTGTTGTCAAATGGTCATTTTCCGTAATCCCTCCTGTAGATTTTCCCTCATGTCTAACTGGTTAGGAACTTATGAAGTCCAAGCTTGCCTCCAGAAGCAATGAAATGGTTTTTGAGTCATTTTCACCCATTTCTGCTTAGACGTATGGGAAATATCACTTAAAGCAAGTGGGTATCTAAGTTCTGATAAGTGTCAAGGTTTCATTTGGATTTAAAAGAACAGGTGTGAGTGGTGACTGTAACACTATTCTGGACTGGTGCCTCACGCCATGACCTGTTGTCTTAGTGTGATCAAATCTTTGATGTATAAATTGCTGAGAATGGATATGAGGACCAAGTTCATATTTAGGATGATGAGTTGAATTTATTTGGATAGAGAATTAGCTCTTAACCAAAATTCTGTGTGTAAGAAAATGGATAGGTTTAGGCCCAATGAAAGATTCAAATTGATGTTTCAGCCATGATTGATAAGTGGTTTACCAGTGGTTTACCAGTGGTTGCCCAAGAAAGTAAGAACCATGACCCAGTGGTCAAACAGAAAACCAAACTTCACCCAAGTTATGTTTACTTCAGTGTAGTTTGGATTGGCTAGAAAACTAAGTGTGTCTGGGTTTAGGTACCCATTGGTGATGTGTGGGGGAAAAGCAAAAGTAGTGACTTCCAACAAAAATCCAGGTGAGTAAGGCCTGCTCTCATTCCTGAAATTAAGATGGGGAAGCAAGAGGAAGAGAGGGAAAGAGAACTGTGGTTTGTCTATAAAATGAAAAAAAAATAAAGACCTTTTAAATAAAAAAATTTAAAAAAAATCACATTTAAACTCTGAAAGATGTATATAACTCAGAAATATGTGAAATCATTTTCTTAATTTTCTTAGCATACTGATTTCATTTGGAAGCAGAGAGCTATTGAAAATTGGATTCATTTAGAAAAATAGCTTTGATATTTAGAAAATACTCTGGGATCTAGATTAATGTGTTGATGCCGAGATAAAAAAGAAAACTGATTAATTGCAGGAGTTACTCAATAAATATTTACAAATGCCTGAATAATCAGAAATTGCAACATGCCAGGCTTTATACGAGGTACTGATGATGTGGGCTGCTATTCCTGAGAGAGCACCCTTCGACTGGAATTTTCCTAATTAGATGTAAGTCTCGGATCTCACCTGAGGATGCAAAGATGAGTAGCATGCATTTGCTAGGCTCAAGTTGCTCAGTCTCCAAGTCAAAACAGCACAGACCCTCTACTCTCTACCTATCTTGTCTATAATTGAATTCCGAAGAATCAGCAGCGCACCCAGCACCCAGCTGATGCACAAAACTCTGTTTTGCATAAATGAATATGTAAGCAGATAACTTACATTGTGTACTATGTCATAGGTAATGAATATGTAAGCAGATAATTTACTTCGTGTATTGTGTCGTAATGCTTCAGTGAAACTACAAAGGAAGTTATAGGGTACTGCGCATATGTGCAAGGTTAGTCATCTGGGGGGATGTATAGAAAGCCAGGGAAAGTATCAGTATCAGAGGGCGTATTCAGACTGAATCTTGAAGGATGAACAGATTTTTGTCACGCAGAGGAATAGACAGAGAGAAAACTTGTGGCCTTATATTGAAGCTTTGTGATTGGGAAATGCTCAAGCAACAGGAACCAGTCATGTTGAAGGACTTCTGGAATATGAGGGAGTCATTTGGGGGAATATATTCTTCTAAGGAGTTTATCTATTATCTTGCATATATGGGGAAAATAACAACAGAATGTAAATGTCTAAAGGTGCTATTAGATATGATTCTCAGAAAGGGCAAGAGGAGGCCATGTGGGAGGAGGGCTGGGGAATGCCAGAGCCCGGATTTAATTTATAGGGCACTGTGAGGAATCCAAGGGTAGAGCATAAGGAAGACAACTATTATGTTAAAGACCGAGATAAACCTTTTGCATATATATATATATATATATATATATAGACAGAGAGAGAGAGAGAGAGAGAGAGAGACTTGAAATTGTGTATGTTCTCATGTATGTGGTGATTGTGAGTTCAACATCAACATTGTCTCCCAGGAGCCATTCACCTTGATTTTTAATTAAAAACATTTTTTGGATTATAACATAATTACATCATTCCCTCAAAAACCTCCCATATACACTTCTTTCCCTCTCTCTCTCAAATTTATAACCTCTCTTTTCATTAATTGTTGATTGTTGTTACTTGTTTGTGTATGTATATATTCCTAAGTACATAAACATAACCAAGGTGACCTGTTCACTCCGTATGTGTATTTTCAGGACTCGCCATTTGGTAATAGATAATCAATTGGTGTGTGATCTTTCCTAGGAAGACTACTTCCTTTGCTCTCAGCATTTCTTAGTTGCCTATAGCTATTTTTTAATGTATATTTAAAATTTTCAGACACAATGCTTTGATCATAGTCTTTGCATTACCACAACTCCTCCCAGATCCGTGTGTGATGCTGAGGCCTCTTGAGCTTTCCCTCCTCTGTATTTGCATGCTTATCAGTGTGACCCTTGATCTGCTCAGATGTACTTCTGACTTTGTTTTTTGAAGCAGGTCTCCCATTGGCCTGGAGCTCTGCATGGTGGCTGGATTGTCCAGCTAGCAAGAGTCAGGATTCTGCCTTCCTCCCCTTCCCAGTGGCTGGGATGACAAGCCCATGTCTGGCTTCTTTTACAGTTTCTATGGAACAAACTCAAATCTTTGTGGTTGTGTGACTGAAGTAGAATTATTAAAAACTCAGAGACATATATTAGGGTTCAACCTGAAGGTCAGAAAATCAAAACAGTTCACCACTGGCTCTTACCTTGTTCTCAGTCCCCCAGTAATCTCAGAATGAGACTGTGTGTGAGAGCTGTCTCCTTCTGTCTTATAATCCTCTCTAGGGCTGGGAAAGGCATGCATCACTATCACCTAGTTTCTATGGCAAACTGCTGTGGCTTTGGGATTAAAATTGGGTGTCTCCATTGCCTGGTCTGTGATGATCAGAGCAGCTCTTTTACCCTCTGATCTTCACACAAGCTTTATTTAGTAAAATGCAAATGAAATATCACTACATGTGGCAAGTTTTACATATTGACCTATCTTTCAAGTCCTTTCAAGGGTAAATACTTTCAATAAACCTCTTTCCAAGTATAGCATGCTTGACTCATAAAGGTTGATATAGTGAACACAAACAAAATGATACTCTTGGGTAAGCCACTGTCAGTAACAGAATATGATAATCCTCACAATCTGCACACCTATACACACCTTTAAGGTCAGTACTTGAGAAGCAGAAGTGGGCATAACTCTATAAGTTCAAGACGATTTTGGTCCACAGAGTGAGCTCCAGGCCAGCCAGGGCTATGCAGTCTTACTCTGTCTTAAAAAAAAAAAAAAGGAATAAAAGTTTAATAAAACATTTTTGAAACTTCTAGTGATTCTTTGCAGATTTCACATCATGCATTCCATGCATTCCGATCCCACTCATCTCCCTGGCTCCTCCCATTTGCCTGCTATAGCTGCAACCCACCTTTCCCCTTTTCAAAACATTTGACTCTTTCACCTTATCACTCGACCAATAAATGAGTCGAATTTTCCTCCTAACATCCTCAAGCTATAGTTGACCAGGTTAGATTTGAAGCATCAACTTATAGTCCATATCCGTTAATACCCAGACTTGCTGAATTTGAGACTCAAGAAGCAGGAAAAGACACTATGTTTACTGAAGAATTGAGAGCAAAAGAGGGCAAATATGGTTCTCAGATAAATTAGTGCTTTTAAAATAAGTTGTTGGGGGAAAGCTGCTACTTAAAAGCAGCAATCTTATGCTTCTTATGTGGATAATAATGGTAACTAGCATCTATTAGCCACTTACTATGTGTCAGGACAGTTTTCTGACCTTTATGGGTATTAAATAATTGAAACCTTACTCTTATTAGTCCATGATGCATCTCCAGAAAGAGCAGCTGCACTGTTCCTCAAGCTACAGCTAGGATGTCTTAGAGCAAGACTTTGAACTTACCTCAGAGTTTTGTTTCTTACATGAATACTAAAATCTATGGAGTAAGCCACAGGGGGGAAAGCAATGGCGATCTATACAATTACTGATGATTAGTTACGTTCCCTGGTAATTGCTAATGCTCATGGCGGAAGTGGCAGAGATTCCGAAGGAATGACTTAATCAAGAGGCAGCGTAATGGTATAGAAATATAAGAAGGAGATTTATTTTATGCTTTATATTAATTTCTATGCTTTCTATTAATTTATTAAACAGTTAGTCCAAATCAAACAATGGCTTTGCACAGAGTCCTGTGTTTTGGAATCTTAGCAAATCAAGCAGAGCAGCTAATGGAGCAGTCTGGTGAGGATGCTGAGGGATCTTATAATAATGTTGCTGGTCGTGTGGACAGGAAGTGCTGCTTCCTGCCCAGGAGCTGGGCAGCTCTCTGTGGAACAGACAACAAAAAATTTCTCTTGTGGAATTAGCAGATTTTTGCATCCAAGTTAGGAGAAAACTCTCTTAGCATATCAAATCCACAATGATGGAGAAGCTGGCTGGCAAAACCCTGAAATGGGTTTTGTAAACTAGGCTAAAGTTCTATTTCGGTCTCCCTACTAGCAGTTTTCCTACTCTCCTCACCCTTAACTGTAAGAAATGCTAAACAAACTGTGGTTAAGCAATTGCCTGACTGCAATTCAATTCAAAGTTTCCTAAAGCAAGACTTTCACATTAATAAACTCTTATCTTTCTTTCTCCTCCTTTTTCTTTTCATCTTCTAATGTGTGTTTTAGTGAAGAAAATAATCTGTTTCAGGATTCAGAAATGCAAGTGTGCTTTTGTCAGTTGGGGTGGTATGTGTATAGATTGCCTGGATGCCACCTCAGCTGTGGTTTCCACGCACTGTTCACCCTGTCTTTGGAGCCAGGGTCTCTCATGGACCTCGAGTTCACCAGGTATAGGATGGACTACTTGACAACGGCATCCACAGTCTTTGCATCCTCAGTGTTGAGATGTCAATGGCGTGTTTCTACACTCAGTTTCTTTGCATGACTCTGGGGCTTGAAGTCAAGTCCTCAGGCTTGTGAAGTAACCCCTTTACTGACTTACCTATTTCCTTAGCCCCACAAAGTTGTTTTAATGATCCAAGTAGAGTTTGCTTTCTATAGTGAAGGAGAGGATTTGAAGCGAACTAGTATGTTTGTATGTCGAAAGTCCAGTAGATTAGAAATGGATTAAGGCAAGTTGATCCTGGTAGGTAAACCTCAGATACAAAACCATTAATGGATAATTTAAAAGGATAGAAATGGAATTGGGAGGGCTTCAATTGAGAGGAGACTAAAGCAAGAAAGTGCCACTATGATTTTTTTTTTCAGCAGGGCTGGCTTCACAATGAAAGAGTATCTATACACATGTGGGGTTTAGGAGAGGATGGAAAAGTAGACATATTTGCTGTCTATGAGATTCAGCATTAATATTTGTGAAAGTATAATAAATTCTTCATGTGCTCCTGAGAACCTCCTCCCCCAAAGCATCAGAATGACCCATCCCTTCCATGACACATTTCTTTCTTCCTTGGTTTGTGATTAAGTAATCCTGATCAAGAGAATGTTCCTTTCATGTCTCATGTCCGAATGACAGATTTTTAAATTTTTTAAGCACTTAAAACGAATATTTTTCTAGGAGGTGATTTATAAAATACCATTAGGGAATCATTTAAAAAAAATAAAATCTTTAATCCCCTATTAAATTTTATGTGGAGAGGAAAAAAATTATATAAAAGGGTCTCTGGCCTCAGTGTAGTTTAAAGTTGAAAAGTTGTTTAGATGGTTTAGAGTCTACATGGTTTTTCTTTTCCGGGGACTGATTACTGTGTGGGCTGTTTCCTAGTAGAGTGTAGTGATGGGTAAATCCCATAGAAACAAGGCTTCTCTCAGCTGAAACTGACTGCTCCAAGAAGATAGTTGCAGCTATAAATCAAAAGTTCTTCCTGTCAGCTTTGTTTCATTTCTTTATCCCCTTGTCATTCCATCTTCTCTAACTTGCCTTTAGAAAATAAATTAAATTTTCTGTAGCATAACCTTCTCAAGTTCTAACCATCTGAGCACATAAAATCTGTTAGCCTTTCTAGTATGTTAGTAGTGTTATATAACCACTGACCCCAAAATATTTCCATCCTCTATAAATGAAACCCCAACCCATGTCTCAACATTCTGTTTCTCTAGTTCGACCAATCATTAGCCTACTCTCTCTCTGTGAAGGTTTTCCTACTTTGAACATTTTGAATGCCATGAATCTTATGGCTATATCTGTTCGTTTTGGTGGCTCTCATATATGGTCCTCCTGGTTCCTACACATTGTAGGGTGGTTAGTACTTCATTTCTCTCAACAGACGCAGCTTTACACTGCATGAATGGCCCAGGTTCCCATTGCCCATTCATCAGTTGTCAGCTTCTGGAGTCATTTTTCCTTTTTTAGAATCATAAATAGTGCTGCTATGAGCTTGTGCCAACCAGTATTTCTATGGCGCTTCACTTAAACTCTCCTGGGTATACACTTAGGGGCGGCATTGCTGGGACCAGGGGGAGAGGCTTTAGAAACTTTCACATTCTAAACGGTTCACACTATTTCACACTCCTACCTGCCATGCATGAGGACTATTTTTTTTTTTTTTACTTCCCCCTATCTTGTTCAAAACTTGGAAAAATATTTAGGCAGAGAAAAGCAGACTTTGGGATGTTTGGCTCTAAATGGGCTATCAGTATCCTACCGTGTCTCCTTCTGAGACTCAGGGACCATCACTGAAGAAATGGTAGAAAGCTTGTGCTCAGAGGTAGTGGATATTTGCCGCAAAATAGTACTTGCCAGACATGGCAAGGCATTGACTTGATGAGTTCCCTGTGACTGTGCCTACATACTCAAGACCTGCTCAGGACTGAGTAAATCCCAGCCTGGTCAGTGGAGGGGGTCATAATAGTTGAGGACCTATTCATAATTGATGGATGCTAGGGATGGAGACTGAATTCTTCTCATGGAAGCATCCTGAAAATTGTCTTCCACTTCTGTGCATATTCACGGCTCTAAGTAGACTTCATGGGTTTAAGGATAAAGGAGAGCACCTGAAGCCGGAAAGAAAAAGTGGTCCTAGAGGGTGAGGTGGAGGTGGTGCGGAGGAAATGAGAAAAAGATTTTATCTAATACTATTGTAGTCATGTATGGAATATCTAATTAAAAAGTGTAAGTATTTTATTGCCTTTTATTTTTTCATTTTAATCCTATCTTCCATCTCAACATCCTTATATTTTTCTGTTATTCTATTCCATTTTCTTTCTTTTAGTCACATGAAATTACCTGTTCTAAAAGCTAATTTATCTGTTCTTTTTTTTTTAAACGGGAAAAAAATTGTCTTCCCAGCATTTATCTCCCAATGGAAAATAATTGGAATAACATTTATCTATTGCTGCATGAAAAATTTTGTTCAAACGTAGCAACTTAATGGAATGACCATTCATCTAGTTTCTGTGGGTTCAGAATGCATCCTTCTCTCCCTTTCTCTTAAGTCACATCGAAGTATGGGCAGAAAGATTGTCTCCATTAAGGCTTCATGGAGACACAATGCTGAGAATCCTTGCATGATTGTTAACAGGCTCAGTTTCTCACTGTTGATGGCTGGTAGGCCCCTTTATCACTAGTTGTTTCTAGAGGCTCCTTCGTTCCTTCTCATGTGGAATTCTCTGTATGAGAATTTCATACTATATGTCCTTATAGTGTCATCGTAGAATCATGTCATCACTTTTGTCATATTCTGTTCCTGAGATGGGCAAAACCCCATCCCTGTCCCAGTCAAAGAAAAGAGGTCGATAACAGCATGAAAAACGGGAGCTGGGACTCATTGGGTTTGAGCTGCAGTGGTGCCTCTGACAAGAGTTTGATAAAGAAAGGGAAAGACTTGTGCACAAACAGATCATACTTTTATACATGCAAGGGATTTAATATAAACCTTTTCATCTTTGTTTAAATATAATTAGAATATTTCTTACAGAAGGTGGGTTTTCCAAGGTTTGTTAATGCAGAGAAAAAAAAAGGAGAAGCAGAATAATCCACTTGGAGAGAATCATGAAGTCTGCTCTGACTTCTGTGAAATGCTGAGATGCTCTTCATGCTTCAGTTGTGATGTATATATAACCCAGGGGTGTTTTGTACCAGGAACTTACAAACATCTCTGACATCAATCCATAATAAAAATTCATTTTCCATGGATACCATTTCACTACACAAATACATAGAATCACTTCCCAGAAAATCCAAGTTCCCCAAACTACAATGTACTCTTTCAAAATACAAACCTCTCTAAATGTTTCCTGGTGAGAAGATACAAATGAGGGAATTCAAACCCTTGCTCACTTCAGAAGAAGTCGGGATACTTGAGGACGAATTTCTGAAGCAAGACTCGGGAGAAATTGAAGAAACCATTCATAGAGTTAGCGTCTGGGATTATGGAGTTTAGCCCATACTGCAGGAGCTAGGTTTCTTCAAACAAGATTTGGAGCACACGGTGTTATAGCTAAGGACCTTGGCATTTCCTACTTCATCATTTTTTAACCTAAACTGAAATTTTTGGCTGACTTTCATTCTAATTTTATTTTATTTTTTTCTAAAACAGTAATGCATAGAACTGGAGAAAGACAGGTGGAAGGAGGCAGAGAGGAAGGGGAAGAATGGAGGGAGGGAGGGAGGGAGGGAGGGAGGGAGGGAGGGAGGGAGGGAAGAATAGAGGGAGGGAGAGAAGGAGGGAGAGAGAGAGAAAGAGAGAGAGAGACTCAGCATAATGTAGATGCCTCAGTGCTTGCTAGGGAGCAAACTTTACTTGACCCAAGTAGTGAGGTCAGGAAGAATGAGCTCTTGTGTTCTGAAGTACTACAGCTTAGCTATAAACTATTTACAATGAAGAGAGGCTGTAATGAAAGCCGAACTGAACATTTTCTAAGTCCCTTTAAACCCTATCACATATTCTTATGCCATCAAGAATTCTTCAGTGCTGTTCAGGATTTGTGAATGTACTGGGATAATTTCCCATTCTCTATACAACTTATAGCCATAAAGATATCTAAACCCCATTTATTTCATTTACAAAATAATTATTGGTCCCAATTTCCTGATACCCAAAGGATGATTTCTCTGTATTGTTCTGGTATTCATACAAACAACATGCTTTATTTCCTTATGGAGGTTACCTTGTTTCCAAACACTTTCCCTAAAGAGATGATGCTAATCCTTTTTTTTCCTTCTGTAGTCTTCAGTGTGTGACTTTTGTCTACATGGCAACAAAAGTCTAGCATGCTGCTAGGCATCATTTGATACTGTTTTAATGCAATGTTTTCTTGTATCCCTCAGGGTTTAGATTGAGACATACTGCTATATCACCATGAGGACAGAAACTATGAAGAGAGAAGAATGAGCAAGAATAAACAAGGAATATGATCCTTAGTGATATCATGAAACCCTGTTACAGTCTTGGTTGCTAACTCAAGAAGTTTTTTTGTTGTTTATGATACACAAGTCTATTAGTATCTCATTTTGAGCTAAGATAACCTTGAGTGCCTTTTGCTATTCATGTTTCTTTTTTTTTAAATCTAATGTTACATCATTATTCTGACATAGAGCAAAGTTTGTACTATAAAATTCAAGTACATGTCTTCAAAACTTTATCATTTACTAATCTCCTCTATTGAGCCTCATAAATTGCAATATTCTGACTTACTGTCTTTCCTCCACATTATTTTAGTGAGATCAATCTACTTAAATAAGTAAAGCAAAATCCAGACTTGCATGTAAGTGTAGGTTATAGCTAGAGTTTTCCATAATGTTGCTTAGTATGTTCAGTATCATGTGCTTATATTTACTTCATTCCTGTAAAATGGCTTCTCTTGTAGTTCATGCATTTCCACAGATCTACTTGCATATCATGATAAATATACGTTGAGATCCACGGAGCATTTGTATCTGTCCTTCATGTGCTTGCAACACAGGATTCCATATGTGAATCTGCAGCAATTCTTTCAATAGACATTGAGTTTGTTACTAGTTTAGTGCAAAAATGTGCAATGTCGCTATAAAGAATTGAATATTTTTTCTAGTGTTCACTGTGCAGAAAATTCTCTAGTCCACACACTTAGAAATAAGATCGTTGGGTAGTAGGAGGCTGTAGGTCAGATTTTAATAGAGAATACTTAACAGTTTTCCTATGTGGATACTGACTACATCCATTTTGTGTGAGAACATTGTTGTTTCATTATCTTAGTCTTCAATATTAAAATTTTTCAAACAGTAAACATCATATTTATCCCCTGAAATTTAATAATTTTCAGAAATATCTCTCCACATAGTATTATACTGTCTTTGAAACAGATATACAGGATGTGTTTTTTTTTTTTTTACTTATTGAGAACATTATTGGTTTTGCTGATGATTGCTTGCAACTTTAAGAGTACTTAGCATTATCAGGAAAACAAACCCAAAACAGCTAATATTCCCATTCCTAGGTTAAACGATTACTTTGTGTATCTGATATGATGCTCACATTATAAATTATTTATCAGGAAGTTCCAAATAAATAATTAAGATGTGAGTTTCATTATCTGATTTTGGGACAATAAAGAAATTTAATCCCCCTTTTTCTGTAATAAAACTATATGGTGCCTGCAAAGAAGTCTTGGATTATAACATGAATGGCAGTGATTTTTACGGAGTGTTGGTATTTAAACAGAAGAAAGGGTTCAGAAAATAAAGGTCTTTTGCTCTCTGGAGATCATCAGTTCCTCCTGGAAAATGATCTGTTTCTGAAATGTGTGATGGTTCCTCACATCCCAGTGAACTGTGAGTCTCGGTGCTCCTTAAAGCCCACATAGCAGGAGAAAACCATTTGTTTCAAACAGGCACCGTTCAATTAAGAAGCACAATATTTTGATTTGGGAAAATATTTTTCACATGGTGATCTAGACTACAGATACCCTGGCACAAATTTGCTTCCCTAGAGTATGAAATGGACCTTCCAGTGTTCTCTTGTTTCCAAAAGGTTTAAAGCTTCTTTTACACACACCTACCCTTGTAGACCAGTAAACTACATTAAAAGTCATCATGCTCTATCGGCTAAATTGTATAAGAGATCTCGGTACTTAAATGAACACACAGAAACATACATATGTACAGGCAAACTGTGATCACAAGTTTCCCCCAAAGTCCACATATGTGTTACAGAGTCTACAGATTTATTACACTTCACAATTGTGGACAGTGGGGATTTTGCAGGTTGAGAGACAAAATTATTTTATGCTACCTTTGTTCACTCAATAGCCATTTCTCACCTATCCCTGTATCTGATCTAACTCCTCTTGAATTTTAGATGAAACACTTGTAACTGTATAGCTAACATTGACATGCCTAGTTTCCACTATCCCAGTCAAAGAATGATGACAGATAGCATCTGAAAGCTATAAAACCATGCTAGCTTTGCTATGACCTACCTACCTACCCACCAGATATTATCAAATATATGTGGTAAATGCACTGCCTATAGTCATTTTGTTCTATTATTATATACATTGTATATAAATATTAAATATAAATGTGAACAGTATATATATATATATGAATATGTACAGTAGTATTTTGGAGTTATGCTACATAAGATACTAAGAGCCATGGACTATAAATACTCCAGAACCAGGCATGGGAAAATTCCCTTTGAGTTGCTGGTCTGGATGTTTTTATTAACATAGGCTATTGTTGTTAACTCTGGTTGCCTCTCAGAACTTGAAGGCAAGATCCTAGTGAGCTTGATTCCCAATTTTCTGAGAAACCACTATACTGATTTCCAAAGCGACTGTACAAGATTGTACTCCCACCAGCAATGGAGGAGTGTTCTCCTTACTCAGCATCTTCTCCAGTATAGGCTATCAGAGTTTTTGATCTTGGGCATTCTGGCAGGTGTGATATGATATCTCAGAGTTGTTTTGATTTGCATTTTTCTGATGACTAAGGATGTTGAACATTTTCTTAAGTGTCTTTCCGCCATTTGATAGTCCTCTGTTGAGAATTCTCTGTTTAGATCTGTACCCCATTTTTATTGGATTATTTGGTCTTCTGATGTCTAGTTTCCTGAGTTCTTTGCATAATTTGGAGATCAGTCCTCTGGCAGATGAAGACCCAACAATGCTACTGAGGCATAAACTTAAAGGATTCATACTTACACCACGAGGACATTTGCTCAACTATGTTTATGGTATCATCATTCATAATAGCCAGAACCTAGAAACAACCTAGATGCTCCTCAAAGAAAATGTGGTACATTTACACAATAGAATACTATTCAGGGGTAAAAACAATGACATCTTCAAATTTGCAGACAATTGGACAGGACTAGAAAAAGCCATTCTGAGTGAGGTAACCCAGACAAAGAAAGACAAATACAATATGTACTGACTCATAAGTACATAATAGACATAAAGCAAAAGAAAACCAGCCTACAGACCACAACCCCAGAGGACCTAGGTAGCAAAGAGGACCCTAAGAGAAAAATAAATGTATCTTACTAGGAAGGGGAAAAAAAGACAATATCTCCTGAGTAAATTGGGAGTGTGGAGGGCAGGGGGAAAGGTGGAGGGGGAATGGGAGAAAATGTATAGTACATTCCTCAACACTTAATGAAAATGAAAAGAATTTATTTTTAAAAAAAGAAAGACAAACATATTTGTGGTATTAAATGTGTTATATAAGAGAAAAATAAAAATATCCTAGTGAGGACCCCCCCCCCCTTACACACAGAACACAACAAAATCCGGCTGACACCGACCTGAGAGCCTCCTCCCTGAGCACCGTCTCTCACAGCATCAGGAGATGTTATCCAAGCTACCAAGGGAGGAACACAATCAATATTCCTACCCAGCTGTAAAGCCATGAACTGCAATAGTAACTGGCCTGGTAAGATGTCCCCAGTGGTACAATAGCACTACTTCTATATTAGGGGTAACCTCAGCTGTCTAATTGGACCTAAGGCCTGCTTAATAGGAGGGAATTCATGGAGCTATAAATCATGCCAACTATTAGTGGCTGGAAGTCACACAGATACCAGAGGGGTCGCTAATACTTCCATTTTATGAACTAAACACTATTTCTAATTGTGTTCTAAGTGCTAATCGCCATGTGCATACGTGAGAGTCGCTCTCACCCCTCATCAAAGAAATTCCTTAATTTAGGCAGTAGGTGGAGATGGTTACAGAGATCTACAATTAATCAAAATGCTGAGACCAAGTGACCGTGAGGGGCCCAACCTCAGCTGGCCTATCTATAACACAACCCCCACCCCAAAGGGAAAGTCATGGAAGATGGGGTGGAAAGACTAAGAGCCAGAGCTGGATCAAGGCTGCTGTGAGGGAGTGTCTTCTACACATGAAAGGTGTGCTACACACAGGAGATTTTAAAGGTACCAGCTGTACTACCATGACCTTCTCTACATGACCATGACTACATTCCTTCTGTTCCGCCTTTTTCTGTCTCTTTTAATTAAAATTTTATCTTCTTATAGAATTTCATAAATGAGTACTGTTTTATGCCATTTCCACACCTCCCTCACCCTCTCCAAATCTTCCCATATTCCCACTTGCTCTTATTTAATTATTCTAGTATATATGTATGTGTAGTAATAGGAGCAGCGGGGCTGTGTCCCGCCACCCAGCCACCTGCACGGCTAGCTTTATACCCGAAATAATTACATGGAAACTGTATTCTTTTAAACACTGCCTGGCCCATTAGTTTCAGTTTCTTCTTAGCTAGCTCTTACATATCGACCTAACCCATTTCTAATAATCTGTGTAGCTCCACGAGCTGGCTTACCAGGAAAGATCTTAACCTGTGTCTGTCTGGAGTGGGAGAATCATGGCGACTCCTTGACTCAGCTTCTTTCTCCCAGCATTCTGTTCTGTTTACTCTGCCTACCTAATTTTATGTCCTATTAAAGGGCCAAGGCAGTCTATTTATTTAACCAATGAAATTAACACAAGCCAGAAGACTCTCCCCCATCATGTATGTATATGTTTATTTACAGAACCTACTGCGTCCATTTACTGTTGCATATATATATATATATATATATATATGCATCCATATACATCCATTTAGTGGATAACAATGTGGGATTGGAACTCGTCTCTGAACAGAATGGATTCTCCCACTCAGAATTCACTCATTGCCTATAGATTTTTTTTCTAGGGGTAAGACCTTGTGAAGTGCTCATCATCTACACTTGTATTTCAACTGGGAATGCACAGAGACACAGAGAACATAGTAGAAAGCCCATTTGCAGGCTTGTAAAGTGTTCCTGCATGAAGTTTTGATAAGTGAGTTACTTGTACCTTGTCTTGGCTTACTTTTTTTGAGATGGGATCCAGCTATACAGTGCAGGTTAGATTTGATCTTGGAATTCTCTTGCCTTAGCTGCTCAAGAGGCAAAATTATACATATATATTGCCAGACCTGTTGTTTTCAAGGACAAGAGTCTTATAAAGGAGGGAGTATTTTTCACATTAATTTTTATGATATTCTTTTCATAGCCTGTATTTCTTTTTAAGGAGAGAAACCTTGCAACTTTATGTTAAAAATACAGATTGGATATGCAAATGTAAAAACTGTTACCTGGAGAACATATTGCTGGTAGCTGCTTCACACTAGATTAAAGGTCGTTAAAACTTATATTTATCTTTATAGAAGCAAAGCATAGAACTCATCTTTTAAAATTGCTTTCAAATACTTAGCAATGAGATAGCCTCTGAGCCCCTTAATGCTTCAAAAACCTTCCATGTTGCCTCCTAATGTTGGTCAACAGCCTTGCATGTTTTAATTTTTTCTCCATTTTGTTTCTTTTATTGTTACTACTTCTTTTATCTTTTGAAATTATAATTACATCATTTCTGCCTTCCCTTTCCTCCACCAAAACCCTCCCATAGGCCTCCCTTGCCTTCTTTCAAATTTATGGCCTTTTTTTCCATCAATTATTGTTATATGCATAGGTGTAATGTGTCTAAATACTTACATACATACATACACACAGATACACAAACATACATATATAACAACACATATGTATTCGTGTGCTCAGGGTTACATATGTTCCTTACATGTATATTTTCATAGCTCACCATTTGATACTGGACAGTTGGTTTACATTCTCTTCTCTAAAAAGTTTCATCAACAAGACTTCTTTTCTAATCCTCCTTTTTCTTAGGTCACCACCTAAAGTGAAGGGTGCTCTTCCATCCAGTCGTGAAAGGTGTGGCTCATATTGAGTTCCAATTGGATCGAACTTTGCCGCAGAAGCCTTGGTTGGTATTTCACAGTGATTTTATTCACTTTAGTTACTCCTGGCTTCCTCTCTTTGGTACCTTAGCATCCCTTTAAAAAATATGAAGACTGAATTTAACAGGTGGGGCCATCTCTGAGCATCCAAACTGCCTAGGCTCCCACAAAGCCAGTAAGTGCAGTAGGATCAAAACCCAGTGTCATTGATCTTGACTTCTCAGCAGTCCTCATTGCCCGCTATGTTCAGCGAGTCCGGCTTTATCCCATGCTTTTTCAGACCCAGTCCAGCTAGCTTTGTTGAGTTCCCAATAGATCATCCCCAATGTCTCAGTATGTGGGTGCACCCCTCGCAGTCCTGAGTTCCTTGCTCGTGCTCTCTCTCCTTCTGCTCCTGATTTGGACCTTGGGGTTTCAGTCCAGTGTTCCAATTTGGGTCCAATAGACTATTTTTAAATTGGCTACAGAGAGTAATAGATTCTGTCATAGAAACAGCAGATACCAAGCACCATGAGCTGAGACACAGCATAATCCAGAGCTTCATCTCCAGAGGCTGGCCTTTGTGGCTTGCTTTCTCATGTATTTTGGCAACTTTTTTCTAGCAGCATTTGTTTTAAAAAAGTTTCAGATTTTCTGTTGTTTTCAGTATGTTATTTCAGTCTGTTTCACTGTCCTCAGGAGGCCTTTGCTCATTGGTGTGTACCGTGGCACTTGATTATCCTAATGAATAGAATAGACCTGAAAACATTCCCCAGCAGTTTCTGGAAGGTTTAGTAGTACTATTTCATTAGGACACAATTCAAAAAGTTATTCACCTCGTGCTACGTTTCTGTCCTGTGTATTCAGTTTTTATGTCTTACTTAAGCTGTGGCTTTGTACTGCCTTAAGGAGAAGAATACATGAAGTGTGAAATTAATTTCTTATCAAATATGTATATATGTTCCCATGTTTCAAATATCTTCTATTTTGTTTGAAGTATCATGGTTATTGAATCTAATGCATAATATGTTTATATTATTATTATCATCATCATCATTATTATTATTAAGATCTGGAAGGAAGAGTGTTAGCTTGCTGCTCAGTTATTTGCTTGAACTTGAAATATCAGTATTAGCTGCTCTCCATGGTTCCTTTGCAGGAATCTTTTAAAGACTCCTTTTTAAAGTTTCTCCATTTTATAATAGTTAACTTCCTCTAGTTCCATTAAACTTGGATGATATAATTGTGAATTCACTTTACTGCTTAGCTACAGTATGGTAAAACAGAAATGAAAGTGAAAATATTTCTGTTGACACTTTATGTTTCTAAAAATCCTCCGCTCTATCCAGGTATGGATCATGCCTTGATTTTCAGATATTAGGAAAGAGTTCTGTGGTAGGAAAGCTTCAAGTTTCAGGATAGTCTGAATATACAACAAAAAGTGTCAAAGAAAATAAGATTAGATAGGTCATAGGCCTAGGGGAAAATTTACTACTATTATTCTGCTACTGAATCATAGAATAAAATGCCTCCTGATGACTTTGCAATATCTGCAGGTCAGTGCAATGCACAACCATCATGAAAACAGCTGATGATAGATGGGAACCAACACAGAGACCAACAGTTGGACAATGTGAAGAGAATGGGAGACTATGGAGCACTCAGTCCTAAATATCATGTTAGCATCAAACCTCTCTCCTCAAGGCTCAGGGATCTATGCAGAAGGGGACAAAGCAAGATTATTAGAACCAGGGGTGGTAGATGGCTCCATGGAAGCAGAAGCCTCCAGACACAACAGGATTGAACTTGCAGACATGACACACACATAAATAAGCCTTGCACAGGTTCAAACAAGACAAAAATCCCACTACTGGGAAGGGAAGACCACACAAAGTCCCACCCCTAAAACAAGAAGTTATTAGCAATTGGTACCTGCTCTGACAGTGGGATGACCGCTTCCTCCTTAACAGTGGCACAGAGTGTACCAACAACACTCCTGGGCAGGCTGTCATTTCCAGGAGTAGTTGACCAACATGAAGCAGACTCCATATTTTTGTTCTGGGGTTTTTGTTTCATTTGGGGTTGTTTTGTTGTCTTATTGGCTCTTTGCTTTTATTTGTATTTTGTTTTTATTTGTATTTTGTGTTTATTCTTTTTGAGAAACAGAGAGCAAGAGTGAGAGAAAGCGTGAAGTTGGGTGGGTATGAAGGAAAGGATCTGGGAGGAGTTGAGGGAGGAGAAACACGATAAGATATATTTTATGGACAAAAGACAAGGCATACACACACACACACACACACACACACACACACACTTCTACCTGTTCCAAATATCATTTGGAAATATTGCATGGTTAGGTATTTGTAACTAAGATAGATTTAATCACAGACTTGGGAGACAGAGGCAGGCAGATCT
Source organism: Microtus oregoni (assembly GCF_018167655.1). Lineage (NCBI taxonomy): Eukaryota > Metazoa > Chordata > Mammalia > Rodentia > Cricetidae > Microtus > Microtus oregoni. Next base: position 34,833,548 of record NW_024543060.1, on the reverse strand, counting down.
CTGAGTTCCAGGCCAGCCTGGTCTACAAAATGAGTTCCAGAACAACGAGCGTGGGATGAGATCCGGCCTCAATGAATCAAACAATATCCTAAAAATTAAAACAAACAAACAATAAAATCAAAAACAAAGGCCAACACTCAACAAAACAAGGAAACCCTCTACCTTTTGTTTTGTCCATAGAAGGTTTGTATCCTTGATAGTGACCACCTTACAGTAGAAAAGAGAGTATCTCCTTAACGTGGTCTGTCACTGTTTCAGAGTGTTATTTTTTTATTAGTTATGTGGTTTGTCACTTATTTCAGAGTGTCAATATTATTTATTTGCTATGTAATCTATAAGTTATTACAGAATGTTTTTATTTTTATTCACTATCTGGTCTGCCACTTATTTTCAGTCTTAGAGTACTACTCTCCTAGGAATTTTAAGCTTAACATTTCCATTTTTGAAGAATTTAAGGATGTGAACTTTATAATTTGGGTATTTTGTGGCTGATTATAGATCTATTTTTTCTGATGTTTAAAGGTATTTTCCAGTTATATTGTTAATGTCTGTCCCTTAGAGAAAATTTTGGTAACTAAAGAAAACAATTTAAAAGTGCCATAATCAAACCACATGTCGTTTACTTGCAATTCCTGTAGTCAATGCCCTTCTGCATGTACAGCAAAGGGTGCTATTTTAACACATTCACATGGATGCATAAAATGCAGATTTGCATGAGACTCATACTGTACCAATGATTCAATAACTCTTTAATTTGTGTGTTTGCATGAGTGTGCTATATGCATGTATGCATATGTGGGTACGAGTGCACATCCTAACTGTTCCTCTGCAGAATCTAGGGGTCGATATCAGGTTCTTCCTTAATCACTCTTCACGTAACTGTTTGAACAGGGTCTCCCTGGAAATGAAGCTCAATGATTGCCCTAATCTATCTGCCTGGACAGGCTCCCAGGATCCTCCTGTCAGTAGCACACTCCAGAGATTGGAATATATGTTCCTACAACAGAGCTTGCCATTAACTAGACCCTCATTCAGGTCTTCATGCTTACAAAGCAAGCACATTACCCACGGAGTCATCGTATCCCCAAATGCCATCTTAATATCTGTTAATAAGGTATTCTATAAGTTACTCATGTTATGAGTAACTTTACTCCTCCCATACAAGAGATTTACAGCACTATCATCTTTACTATCATTTCTTTTTGTTTGTTGTTGTTTTTCCATACTATCTTCCAAGATTGCCTTAAATTCAGGGCAACCCTAATGCCTTTGAGGGAATGTGACTATAAATACTACCATCCTCTATTAATGCTACCATCTTTATATATGCAAATCAAATCACCAGACCCCATGAGACTCTGAAGATTTTACAGAAAGCCATACAATGGACACACAGAAATATATAGTTATTTTTTTATTAAACACAATAACATTTAAAGGATTCTTCATACTTCCAAATGGTGGCGTTATTGATAGAGGATTATAAAAACTTGAAATTCACTAAAGATCTATTTAAATTTGGATACTTTGAATTTAACTTGGTTAAGATTTAGGGCGGGTAGTCTGTGGTGTCTTCATCATTCAGTTCCCTCAGGAAAAGCACGGTAGTCAATTTCTGTAACGATTACCAAAAACATCCTGCAGTGGCATAGTACTAAGATCTACGTCCCTTAAGTGACAAGAACATGCAGCAGTTTGTATGAAAAGCATCCCTTGACATGTATAATGACAAAAGATCAACTAATTGTCAGAGTGTTAGAGCAGTTAAAGTGATTGATAAATTGATGTCAGCCTATCGGACAGAATTGATTTTTAGATGGAAGAACCCACCTCCATTACACATAAAAAGCAGGTTTCTAAATCTAAGCCCAACTTGCTCATCAAAAGACCAGAGACATATGGTGTGATGAGGAAATGTCTTACTGTGGGATTTGAGTTTAAAAAGTACAGAATTGGGTAACAGTAGTTGAAAGATAATGCTTTCTCTATGATTAACTTGGTATTTTCTAAAATTGCACTACAAACCTGTATTGCTTCTTGTAAAACAGAAGTTATGATTTTTTTCTGACTGTACCCATACATAGGTGCTAAACATTTTATCATTTTTAAATATCTGATAAAGCATAGAGTACCTTTTATTGCTAATGGCAAGCTTTATATTTTCAATATCTAACCTAGACAAGCTAGGAGGAAACAATTGTTCTGCAGCATGATTATTTGAGAGCAGAAATACAGAATAACACTTGGAAAATATGACTATCCTGGGTTTGTATTAGCTTGTAGAGTGACTCAAAGTGCGACACAACCCCCCCAAAAAACTGGAGGAAACTAAATTATGCCCAGTCATGATTGATTTTTCTGACTTTGACAACTGGCTAGTTGAAACCCCTTTCTTTCAATTCTTAACTACTTAACATTGAGGCACAAATGGTAAAACATCATTAAACTTATGCCTTTAAACAGTGTTAGGGGCCTGTAAGATAGCTCAGTGGGTCACTTCATTTGTCATCAAGCTTGATGACCAAAGTTGATGGAAAGACAGAACTGAGTCTGACATGTTGTCCTCTAACCTCTACACATGTGCCATGGAATGCAATGTTTGCACACATACATGCACACACACATTCACACACACACACACACACCTTTACCAATAATAAGTAAATATAATTTCAACATTTTCTACTTTCATAGCTTTATAGTTTCATTAAAAATTCCCAACATTTGTCACAATAACTGCTTTTGATTTCTGAACATTTCCAGAAAAATATTTTTATGAAAATAAGAAAAATTAGAAAATGTGATTGTGATAAAGTGTCTTAGCCTGTTTCCTACTGCTGTAGCAAAAATCTGAAGCTATGAGTGAAGAGAGTAGATGTTGTTAGCTCTGGAGAATCAAGAATATGAACGTCTTGGCCCTGGTGATGGCCTGAGAGCCTCACAATTGTTATAATGCAGTTGATATAATGTCTTAAAACCCTTCTCAGGAGACTCACACCTTAGAAGTTCCATGCTGTAACATCTCTGTTCTGAGGATCAGGTGGGACAAAAAAACTCTGAGAATATAGTCTACATCCAAATCTAGCAAAAACTGGTTTGACATGATGAGAAAGAAGAAAATACTATTTTTAAACTCGTCCTACATGGAGAATCTGTGGGAGTAATAGCTCATTTGCTTTCTCATTCTTCATGTTTTCTTGTAAACTGCCAATAGGAATCTAGGTGGGGTCAGTGAGAAGCCATGTAGCCACTATCAGGGACAAACACACCTCTGCTGGAGCCTGCTGAAACTTTGCCAGTAGGCCATGACCTTGTAGCAATGCACAGACTAATGGGGATGGGTTAGTTTAGAATATAAGAGTAAGCCAGGAATATGCTTAAGCTACTGCCCAAACAGCATTACAAATAATATAGTTTCTGAGGGATTATTTTGTGGCCTGGGCAGCTGGGAACAAGCAAACAGTGTACAATAGATCGAATGCTCTAAAAGTTGGAGCCAAAATAAATCTTGCCTTTTAGAAAAAATAATTAATTAAATAAGCAATGTTTTAATTTTAATTGAAAATGAATTTTTTCTCATACAATATATTCTGTTTATTGTTTTCCCTCCCTTTGCTACCTTTGCTCATTTAGAGCTGTGTGATCCAAGGTCTGTCTGTCTTTCTTTCTTTCTTTCTTTCTGTGTGTTTTGGCAGAGGCCACTCACTTGTTTCCCAGCCACTCAGACTGGAAATAACCACACAGAAACTGTATTATTTTTAATACTGCTTGGTCAGTAGCTTAATTGTATTGCTAGCTAGCTCTTATATTTTAAATTAACCCATTTATATTAATTTTATATTTTACTACAAGGCTCATGACCTACTGGTAAGGTTCCAGCTGGTAGCTCACATCTTTCCCTTTTGGCAGTTCCATGGCATCTCACTGACTCTGCCTACTTTCTCCCAGCATTCAGTTTAGTTTTTTTGCCTAGCTCTATTCTTCCCTATCACAGGCCAAAACAGCTTCTTTATTCATTACCCAATAAAAACAACACATACAGAAGGAGTTCCCACATCATGCATGTGTCTGCATATACACATGTATTGTCTGGCTATGGGTTTCTACATCTGTTTCCATCCGCTATAAATGGAAACTTCTCTGATAATGACTGAACAACACAGTAAACCTTGCCTCTTTTATGTTGTTTCTCATGCATTTTGGTCTTAGATATGCAAAGATAAATAACATAGGTCCCCAAGGGGATCATCCAACCTGGAAGAACCTTACCTAAGAGTAATGTATCTGGTGGGGTCTTCTGAATTTCTCTTCGTGACATATAGCCTTTCAGATTAGTAAGATATATTTTGTATTGAATTAAGAAGGGACATTTTGATCGTCACCTCCACTTCCTTTAGATTTCTTGTTTATGTGATTCATCAATGTATGTCCAACTAATTATCCATATCCTTGGAGTCCACATGCTTTAAATAACTATGTGATGAAGAGGGAATAATTTCATTTACCAGATAACTAACATTGAGAGTTTGTATGTGACTGGGGACAGGTGTTTTAATAAACAGCTTGAGAAAAAAATAGGAGGTGTGCAATGAAGTGACAGCAGGCTTAAATTGTTTTCTGTGGAGAAGACACCTCTAACGAGAAGTTTTCATGTTAGTTTAGGGCAGTGCATAATTGCTTGTGACAACCTTTGGAGTGGGAAAGAGCATAAAAAGATGCTTGCTGAGTGATAGCAAAGGAAAGAGAACATGACAAAGAGACATTGAAATTTAGAATTAAGTTCTAGGCAGTATCAGTTGGCCAGTGCCACAAGCTCTGAGTCACCAATGCTCCAGCATATTTTTAGAGGCAGAATAGGTTGTAGGTCAAAAGTTTTGTGGTTGGATTGGTGTCTCAGCCCTACCACTGGAAGCTTTACCTAACTATAGAAGATGGCCAGTTTAGCCTCTGTATCCTCCATTGCTAGGAATGAGCCCCCACCATGAGTTCTAGGAAATTTCCACAGTACAAGGTTTCCACATCACCCTCCAAATGGCTCCCAGTTCCAGGCATCTCTCCCAGTACTTTCTTTCTCTGTTCCTCCCTCCCCAGCCTGATCCATACCAGAAACTGGTTGTCCAGAGACCTAGGGTAGACTCAAACAGAATGGGCCAAAAAAAGCATAAAATGATTCCTAATGAGAGTGTGCTGTACTCATAGATCAGTGTCTGCCCCAATCATTATTAGAGAGTCCTCCTCCAGCAGCTTATGGGAGCAGATGCAGAGAACTGCAGGCAAATAGTAGGTGGAACTCGGGAACCTTTCAGAAGAGGAGGAGAAAGGATTATAGGAGGCAATGGGTGTCAAGAGTATGGCCTGAAGAATAATTTAAACAGGGTTCATAGGGGCTCAGAGAGACTAAAGCAGTGATAATGAAGCCTACATGGCTCTGCCTTATGTCCTCTGCATAGAAGATATGGTTATTTAGCTTGGGGTTTTTGTGGAACTTCTAACAGGAGGAGTGAGCGTTTCTATGATTCTTTTGCCTGCTCTTAGAACCCTTTTCATCCTAACTCAGTTGGTTGCCTCTTCTAGCCTTGATATAAGGGTTTGTACTTAGTCTTATTGCATCTTGTTTTGCTGTGTTTGTTGACATCCATGGCAGGCCTGCTCATTCCTAAAGGAAGACAAAGAAATGGATCTTTGTGAGAGGGGAGGTAGGGGGCAGGACTGGGAGGAGTTGAGGGAGGGGAGGCTCCAGTCAAGATGTATTGTATGAGAGAAGAATAAGTTAAATATTAAAGAAAAAAAGAGTTAGATTCTATGGGTATGTGATAAAACTCTCTGATTTTAATTTAGGGAATCTGTCTTGATTGCTTTCTGTTCCTTTTGTTTCCAATTGCCTATTTCTGGGGCTTGTGAAGAACTTCAGAGTCCTATGTAAGTGGTCAATAAGAGGAAAAGATACAAGTATGGAGATAAAACCCACAGAAATATATGTGAGAGTATTCATTCACATGCTGTATTGCAACTTTTTCATCGGTGACAGACAACATATACAGTGCTGAACCTAAAAAGATTTTAGAAGAGCTGAGGAATTCCCATTGTCTAGTAGAGTTATATCTATCCTATCATGATGTCTTGAAACACATCACTCACATGTTTCTGGGGAATCTGACATAAACCTACTGTGCTCCTAGTCTCAAATGCACAGTACATGCAATCATGTGTAGTACACAGAAGCTGACAGAGAAAATAACTGTTACTAGCTTTTGTATTTACTATACTTTTTATTAGTCAGAGTTTATTCCTTTTACCTACAAAATATAGATTTACTGTGAGACTTTGTGCCATGTCTTGCTGGCAGTCACCTCAGTCATCTTGTACGTACTGTACCACTTGATTACATCAGGATGCTTTCTCTAGTGACTGACCAAAATCCATGGGCTCCAGTAAATACATTTGGGCTGTTTGCACTACAGCAAGCTTCCTAGCCCATGTCTGCATCATTTCAAGGCATGAGGTTATATTACAGAAATAAGACTAGTGAGTTTCGATGTGGGTGTATGAAGCTAGACACACAAAAGTAAGAAACTTGTAGTTCTTTTCTCCTTAGCCCTTTTAGAACCATTTCCTTTAGTTTCATGGATTTGCTGATATTTTGGAAATCAAAGCCAAATGCAATTCATCCTAGTGGCTGCTCAAGGCAGAAGCCTGTTTCCACACTTTTAGTCAAGGAAGAATGGCATATAGTGAACACTGCTAGGCAGAGATTTTACTGCAACCTTAGAATTAGAAAAACCTAGCTATCTTGTTGATATGTCATTCCCTTTGAATCCTTGGTCAACACAATACTGTTCTCAATTTACAGCTGAAATGAAACAAGTACGCATTCATTTATAAATTGCTTCATAAAATTTCTAGTGTTTAATCCAGATCTACAATTCAATTCTGCATGCGAGACTTTCTATTTCATGAAGGATGAAAAAGAAAATGTTACTAAGAAAACAAGAAGAGACAAGACATGTAGTTTTCCTTCTAGACATTGCTGGTATATGTTGTTAGCTAATTTCAAGTGAAGATGAAGTAAAGTGTTTCTTGGATTGTTCTGGTCTGTCTTCTCAAGCTCTTTAACTTTTCTGTACTATGTACAGGCAAGTATTTAGCCTGGATATCTCTGCTCTCCCCTCTAGCCCCAAAGGTGACCTCTTTGTAGGCATTGCCTGGTAGTTAATGACTGGCTGGTTTAAGGGCCTTGGGCTTTGCCTCCGGCCCATAACCAGCATCTCGTTAACTGGCAAGATGTGTTTCCCTTCTGTTTCTTACTTTTTTATATTCTTAATAGAACAGAAGGTACCTTGGCAGAGGCAGACAATGTTACCCTTTCAGAATCTCATTTGTAAATAACCCTGTTATGAGTAATAGGAAGTGATCCAGCTGGTTGTAAAAAGACACACGTTTAATGGGCAACTCCTGGTGGACTAATGGTTTTGCTGGAAAAAACATTGCACCTGCAGGACACATTGCTCCTGTGTTTGTTCTGAACATAATGAGGCTGCATTCAGGCAGAGATGTGCACACGCCTCTCTGGGAGTTATAAACCTTGAAATATACAAAGGGAAATTTTTAAAAAACAAATCCAGCACATTTTTCTCCCTAGAGGCAAGCATTATTCTGCCAGAGCATCATTCTTTCTTACAGTTCAGTAATTTCCAGGTGCAGGGTAGAAGTGCTTTTATACACAGTGTAAGACCTCTTTAAAAATTTACAGAGGGCCCATACAATTTATGAATATAGTGTGGGAATATGGCCATTGTTACCTTTTATAGTCATTACTTTCGTGCCTTTTCTTGACACTTGAAGAGTATATTGAATATCACAGCGTATGGCATTATTTAATCAAAATTCAGTTGCTTTTTAATGGGAGGTCCTAATGCTTTATGCTTATTTAATGCAGCTGAATAAATGTTTCTGGGGTAATTACCATGGTGATGTATTTATTTCATATAAAGCTAATATCTTTTAAGCCCGGTTCTGCATTTACATTGCTGTCATATTCCCACATCATAGCTCTGTGACTGTTGTCTGCTGCTATAGCATGGTAGGGAGGGGCACAAGTCCAATTGATAAAATGACAAAATCTCTTGATCAGTGACTTGAGAAAGCAACAGCTCTTCCGTGTCTCAGGCTTTGTTTTTATTTGTACATTTTGAAGTGGAACAGTATCTACTTCAAGATCACATGAGTAGGAAGGAAGGTTCCAGGTGAAGTCGGGTTTGAATTCTCCACGTGTCTTCAGCAGTATGGTCTCTCTGTCACGTTCTGGTTATATGTGGCAATTGCAATAGCATGCACTCTCCTCACACCTGATCCTGGGCTTTCTGTTTGGTAGACTTTAACGAGCTGTTGGTCTTTCGATATATAGGGCAGTTTCATACGGAATGTCTGATTTTCTTTTTTCTTTTTTTGTTTTTCGAGACAGGGTTTCTCTGTAGCTTTGGTGCCTGTCCCAGAACTAGCTCTTGTAGACCAGGCTGGCCTCGAACTCCCAGAGATCCGCCTGCCTCTGCCTCCCGAGTGCTGGGATTAAAGGTGTGCACCACCACCACCTGGCCTGTCTGATTTTCTTGTCCTGATTCCATCTTTTTTTTTTTTTTGGCACTTTCTTTTTTTTTTATTTTTTTTTATTGAGAAAAGGAGAAAAAAAAAAACAAACAAGTTTCCACCTCCTCCCAGCCTCCCATTTCCCTCCCCCTCCTCCCATCCTTCTCGCCCTCCCCCCACTCCTTTCCCCCTCCCTCTCCAATCCAAAGAGCAGTCAGGGTTTTCTGCCCTGTGGTAAGTCCTAGGTCCTCCCCCCTCCGTCCATATCTAGGAAGGTGAACATCCAAACTGGCTAGGCTCCCACCAAGCCAGCACATTACGTAGGATCAAAACTCCGTGCCATTGTCCTTTGCATCTCATCAGCCCTCATTGTTCGCCATGCTCAGAGAGTCCAGTTTTATCCCATGCTTGTCCACAAATGATACTCTTTTGGAAACAAAAGCGTTCCTAAAAACAGATTCCATCATTTTTGTAGACACTATTACAAAATTCCCATTCATTTATTGTGGTGAAGATATGGAGCCTCATAGAGAATTACTCAGTAATATGAAGTCAGGCATCCCTGAAGGTTGCCATGCTGATCTCCCTAAACTGTGCATAGCAGTGTACTCAGTGAGGGACATTTGATCCATTACTTAATAGTATCATTGTCCTCATTATCATCCATACACCTCCTCAAGTCTAAGGAGAAAACTTTAGAGGCTTACTCCAATCTTATTTTGCTCGGGCATTTTGGGGAAGGAAAATAATTTGGATTGTTTAAAAAAATAACAAATTATTTCATGACAATGTAAGTGTTAAGTGTCTCTAGAAAAATGAATGGTGATATGAATACTATATATTCGACTGATATTGAACTGGGGTTAGTGTTCTAAGGACGCATTCTCCAGAGCTTTCCATGAAGCCACTGCTGCTTGTGTTCCCCTCCTGCTGTTGGTCATGGTCCTTCCCATAAGAATGAATTCCTTGCTGTTTTTTTGCCACTCAAAATTCAAATGCATTTATAATTATACTCTTTATTTTATACTTTCTTTTATTCTGTCTCATTAAATCCAATCTTAATGTTACAAGACTCCTGTCTCACACCCCTTATCATTGCCCCCCCTTTTTTTAGTATGTTTTCTTAATTGTAAAAAGTTTCCAGAGTATTATTGCATAGTTTAAAATTAAGGAAGTCCACATCTTTTTTAATGGAAATATATATTAAAATTATTTCTATTTTTCATAAATAACAGTTATAAAAGTACTATTTCAAGATTACCCTTCCATTAGCTTCAGAATTTCAAATTTAGGACCAATGCCTCCTGTAATTGAAGAGCTACAGTTGTAATCTTAGATCCCATTGTGTGCCCTTGTGCCAAAAGATAACTCTTTTTCCATTTAAACTACAGTGTTAAAATCTAGAAGGTAAATTGTTTACTCACAACGTTGTATGTTAATTATAGACAGCAGTAGAGTGGCTAGGTGAAGAAAAGACTGATTCACGGCAAAGGGCACCCGAAAATATGGAATGGGATGCAATGTCTGCATCTCCAATTGCTCTAATTGAGTTGACTTACCACTAGAAAAAAAAAAACACAGAAAAAGCATACCCAGCTTTGCCTAATGGATGTTATGAAATAAATTAACTCTTATCGAGTATATTTTATCATGTCGTTTTTAGAAGAAAATGCACAAACTGAGATTTGTAAACAGCTATAATTAGATTACTTTCTCCACCTTACTAACGAGCCCTTTCAATTCAGGGCCTTCAGAAGTGATGGGAACGGGGAGAGGCATGGTCCCCAAAGAGAAGGCTCTCTCTAGGTGCTTTTTCTTACAAGAGTTCAGGGGAACTGGGTAATTGGCCCAGAGCCACAGGCTTCTGACTGGTGACATTGCTGTGTTCACTCCCGGCTTCCTCAAACAAACCCTTTTCTTTCTCCTCGTTGGGACCAGCTGAAATTTCCAACAGAGGTGAACAAGACCTCTTTCATCCCCGAGGCTTTGCTGAGGCAAACAGCCAGTACTCCTGACATGACTGAGGTCCCTTGTCTGATGTCCCCCATTACTGGATGAAGTTCTGCTTTGAAATAAACACAAGGAACAGGGTAAGAAGCATGAGTGCTGGACCTGTCAGAAGCTGGAGTTTCTTTTTTCCCCCTCTCCATGCTGAACACCTGGCCATATTTGCAAAGAGGACCACAGTTGGTTTTCTGCTCACTGGGACGGTGGAGGTGGGGCTTTCCCCCATCACGCTTGTAAGATGCCCTTCAGTGACGCCCTGTCTGGGAACACTACAGATGAATGATGGGGAAATACAGAGGCCGGGGCTTTCATTCCACATGAATCACTTCGTTAATTGGGGATCAGGTGGTGTGGTTCCCGAAAGAGGCAAACATAAGGCGGTATCCATCGAAGCTGTCAGCAAGGTGTATGTACCCTTCAGCTTTGACCCTGTGTGAAAACAGCAATGACTCAATTTCAAGATATTTTAGAGAACTAAGATATCTAAGCTGAATGCCTTATGAAATCCAATGACTTCAAAATGAGTTAAAAAAACTTTCTTTATGGGTGCTCTCTCCCCCTGACACATGGATATTTTCTCCCACCTATATAGCAAAAGAATATTAAAGCTCAGGGGGGTCCCTCTTATCAGATCCCAATTATAATATGATGATCTTCTTTATACTTTGCTTTTGTTTTCCTAATTATAATAAATGGCAAAACAAGCCCATTTAAATTTATCTTAATAAATAGATTTAGCCCAGTGTCATTTCTATATGGACTTGGGCCAGTACTTTAATAGATAGCTTAGATGTCCAGGAGTCGGTGATGAGGGCTTTGGTCTTGGTAATTACTGTCTACACTGTCTGAATTTGTTATGTAATTACTTAATATTCTGCTTCATTTTGACTGTTTACACTTGGCCTCTGAGCACTTGGCATTTTGTTCACAGGAAAGAATTAACAAACACATCCCTTGGCTGATAAATGTAAGAGCACATGACGGCGTGCATTCTAATTAGACAGTCTCTCGTCTCGAGTACATTGGGGTCAAGAGCTCCCAAGTATCAGAATACTATGTTTATCTCATTAATATATGCAGCCTTGGAATTGACTATTGTAATAATAACCTTTTTTAAAAAAATTAGAGTAATTAAAATTTGCAGAGTTCCCTTTTTATGTTGTGTAAATGTTATTTTAAAATAATGTAAGTTAATTTAAAATGAATCTTTTGGGGTTTTAGTTTCCTAGAACCTGTGGCTCTTTTAATAAATAGGCAGTTCTATGGGAAAGGCCGTGTGCCAAAGATGTGGCATTGTAAAATGAGAAAAGTCAAGGCTTATGTTAAGTGGGAAATCAGCTTTGATATAAACAATCCTATCCCTCTGAATACTGTCTTGTTTATGCCTTTCCTTTTTCTTAACTACAGATTCTTTCCTTCCTTCCTTCCTCCCTCCCTTCCTTCCTTCCTTCCTTCCTTTCTTCTTTTCTTCCTTCCCTCCCTTCCCTCCTTCCTTCCTTCCTTCCTTCCTTCCCTTTTAAAAGATCTTATGTAGCTGAGGCTAGCCCCACTCTCGCCATGTTTCTTAAACCAGTTTTTCATTCCCAGTCCCCTGCCTCCACATCTTGAGTATCGTGATTACAGTTGTGTGCCACCATGATTCATGCCTTTAAATTAATTTAATTTAAATGTTTCAGCTACCAATCTTCCTACATAGGTAGGAAGCCTTGACACACAGGTGTGGGACACCATACACAGTCTTGGCCTTCCATTTCTTTTTAAATTTAAAGAAATTATGAGGGGGTGCTCTCCCTGCATGTATGTCTTTGTACCACATGTGTGCCTGGTGCCCTTGGAAGCAAAAAGGGGACATAGCATCCCCTAGGATTGCAGTTACAGATGGCTAGGGGTCACCGCGTGAGTGCTGACAACCAAATGCAGGACCTTTCAAAGAAAACAGGCCTTGCTATTAACGGCTGAGCCATCTACCTAGCCTGCCTTCTCTTTCCAAGCTGTGATTCTTTTACAAATATTTGGAAAATTAGTGCAGTAAATTACCTGGATGAATGGTTTTCATGTAGATTTAGCGTGTTGTAAACAAAAGCATCTGTAATTCAGCTTGTGGGCTGCATACGCCTCTGCTTACAGTTTATCAACAGGTGTCTAAATTTGCCATATTCAGCTTTTTACACTGGCTGTCGTGGAGCCAAATAATGGAAGTGCATCCACCTTGCGAATAGAGTTGGGTTCTTAGCACTCGACAGTGCAGAGTGAGGACTGTCTGCAGTGGGGAACAACTCAGTAACACAGAAGTTTAAAAGAATTTGAACTCCTAGAAACCAATTAAGACAGAATTTAATTATAGTACAAAAATAAAAGAATATCCAATATCAAAAACAAGACCATATCTTGCAGAAGAATTCTAATTGTGTTTAACGGTGTCTTTAGGAGGTGGGACTTGATGCTTCAACCCTGGACTGTAAGGTGTGTTTAGTCACTGGCTATTCTAGGCTCATTCTATTGCTGTGATAAAACGCTCTGGCCAAAAGCCATGAGGGGAGGAAAGGGTTTATTTTCCCTTTTACTTCCAAGTCACTGTTATTGAGGGAAGCCAAGGCTGAAACTAAGTAAGGAACCTAAAGGCTGAACTGCTTGCTATAGAATACAGCCCTACCTCTGACCAGAGAACTGACTGCTAACCAAGGAAACAGAGCAAAGGCCATGGAGGCGTGCTGCCTGATGGATGGTGCTGGTCACTCAGAGCTTCACCATGCTCAGCTAGCTTTCCAGAGCGCTGGACCAAATCTCTGACTAAAGCCACGTAATGGGTTTGAAACATTTCATGTCTTATGAATACTGGAGGAATTGGGGAAAACACTTTCCCAGTTTATTTTTGCAAGTTTCCCTCAAACAAAAATTTATTCTGAATTAAAATACTTATTAAAAATTATTATTATTTCTTTGTTATTTTTGAGATCATTATTAAATTACATCATTTTTCTTTTCTTTTTTCTCCTTCTGGCTCCTCTAATTCTTCAAATTCATGGCCTCTTTTTTATTAATTGTTACTGCATACATATATGTTTCTAATTAGAACCTGTTTGGTCCGGTGCTCAAATATGAACAACTAAGAATTCCTGCTATTGGCTGGATGGTGGCGGCACACACCTTTTAATCCCAGCACTCTGGAGGCAGAGGCTGGTGGATCTCTGTTAGTTCAAGGCCAGCCTGGTCTACAAGAGCTTGCTCCAGGACAGGCATCAAAACTCCACAGAGAAACTCTGTCTCAAAAAAACAAAACAAGCAAAATGAGTTTCTGGTTTTGATGGGAATAGAAGATCAATATCATAATGGAGATTGCTTTAGTGAGGCATATGCTAAAAGTTCATACAGCTGGAAAGGACCTTTGGCTTGGTTACTGCTTTCCTTAAACCAAAGTCTTGTTTTCACCCAATTACCTTCCCTCACCCTGTTCTATTGACTAAGAAAAAATTCTCATAGATAATACCTCATCTAATTGTAGCACCAAAGCAAAATAACTGAGCTAAATTCAGTAATCTTGGTATAAGTTGTCCCCATCCATGCCTCCTGGGCTTTGTCCAATGTGTGGGACACGTCTTTCTCCACTCTCCTGAGACACCAGGCACCTTTATTGCTCATCCATCCCCTAGTACTCTGTGTAAGCAAATTGCCTATGGTCTTAGCCCTACCTTGTAGTGTGCTTTGCACTTCCGGGACATTTTACAAAAACGCATTCCTTCCAAAGCTGAACTCTGTGCTCACTTTCTTCAGTGTATTCTTTGTTCACTGCTACTATGAAAAAAATTTAAAAGCCAGTCAGAAGCTGCAAAGCCTCCACGTTTATGTGGGTTTTAGGCCAGATTTTTCATGACTGAAAGGAAAGGTTGGTCCTTACTGTGTGCAGCTGCACAGAATCATAGAAAAAAGTAGAAAGGCTGCAACCTCCTTCAGTAACATTAACTTATTACATGAACCAGGTAGCAATGACAGTAGCAGAAGGTGCTATCCAAACAGATCTTCATAAGTATAAACTATAATATTACAAAATGAGTCTTTGTTAATTATGTAGTTTATTAGAAAGAAGAACTTCGTAACCGTAAGTCTTCCTTTTTAATGGCTGCTATCTTTGCTTACTCTGTGGACTGCAATATAACTCTAGCAGTTCCTTCTCTGCTAGAGTTTTGTTTTGACTGTGACAGTAGTATAGAATCTGTCACTTTTACACTTATCTCCTAATGTATGTATATCTCTATAAATGATATTGAGGAGTATAATTAATATTGAAGAAGGCATGTGAATAAAACGTATATACTCACATAATATGGTAAAATAGGAATGGGAGAACGGAAGAAAGCTATATTCAGTAAAATACACTCATGGATAAATAATAGCCATCCTTATGTAAACTATGCAAAAATCATTATGTTGTAAAAACTGAAATTTTATAAAATATGAAAATAGCACTTGTGTGCTCTAAATATTCAACTGATAAGAAATGTTTAGCAACCTGCCAGGTATCATTCTGTATTTACTTTCTCATTAAAACATGAAAATATAGATGAACGGATGCATAAGTGAGTAGATACACATGCATACATTTTTAAAAAATAGTATTACATGATGCTGCTTTTCTGAAACTTGCCTTTAAATTTTTATCAACCACATATTACTAATCTTCCATATTAGTCTATGCAGCCCTATCTTATTCATTTTTAACATTTTCATACTTTTTAGTGCAAATGCTCTGTGTGTTATTTAATTCTCATTGCATTTAGGGTATTTTGTTGTTATAAGGATGTTATTTTAAACATTTTGGTGCACCTAGTATTCATATTTTATACATATATTAGGAAATGTATAGTGGTATATTATTTGAGATTTAATAAATAAAGCTTGCCTGAAGATCAGAAGGCAAAACAGCCACAATAGTCATGCCATACAGGCCTGGGAGTGGTGGCACATACCTTTGTTTTCAGGACTTAGAAGACAGAGGCAAAGTTCTCTGTGAGTTGTGTAACCCTGGGTTACACAAGATTGATCCAGAAACAGATCCAGGTGGTGGTGGTTCACACCTTTAACCCCAGGTTTTGGGAGTCACACATCTTTAACCCCAGCACTAGGGAGGTAGAGACAGGAGTGATACAGCTGGATGGAGAGAGGAATATAAAGGGGAAGAGACAGGAACTCATTGGAGTGTGGAATCTGAGAATTCATGGAGACAGGATCTTGCCCTTTTGGTCTGATGTTTTGGTAGAGGTAAAAGATTTCTCTATGGTTATCTGCTTTGCTTTTCTGATCTTTACATTGAACCCCAATATCTATCTCTGGGGTTCTGTTGTTCATGCTACAACTGGCGCTGTCTCTGGGATTTTATTATTTGTACTACAGAAATGGAATTAGTCACCTAAGCAATATATATACATTGAACTTTAATAGATGCTGTCAAGAACAGCTCATATTGAAACCCTCCATGTATATATCCAACAGTTTATGACCATTCTGCTTCAAATGCTTGATAATCTGTATCGTTGAGAACCTTACCAAGTATTCACTTCTCCGTGAATCCAGACATTGGGGTGGCCCATCCCTCCCATGATTGCTGCTCATGTACATACTTCCCTTTCCTTTCACGTGGTATAATCTATGGTTGCTTTGAGCCAATGGATATTGCAAAGAGGAAGTTACTCTGAAGGTTTAATTACAGTCACCCACAGAGTACCTGCTCTTAGACCCGAATTAACAAAAGCCCTCACAGGCCAATCAGGTCTTCCTTTGGGTAAGAGACTTCCATTTTGGGACTAATAAAATACACAGCCATATAGAAGTCTGTGTGGAAGGAACTCTGAAAAGCCCCCAGGAGTTTTGAGTGCTTTCTTGGACTTAAGTTGGGACCTCTAGTGGACAGGTAGCAAGGAAGCAACCATAAGAAAGGAACCTTCACCTACAACCTAAGCGAAGCCTGCAGAGGAGGCACAGGCTGACTGGCACCAAAGGTGAGGTTCCAACTAAGCTGTACTGGGCTTTAACTTTTGACCTACAGAGTAAGATCGGTGTTGTCTTAAGTGACTATACTTGGGATCACTTGTTCTTCAACACTAAAAAATGTGTATATCTCTTATAAGTTGTTTCTCTGTGTTTATCATCTGTCATTTCCTTGGGGTTATATTGTCTTTGTTTTTTTTTTTTGGAGTTTTTAATCACTGGAAACAGCATTACTATCATTTGAGACTGTCTCTCTTTTCTCTTGATGTATGTGGAATTTTAAACTTATTTATAGTGAGATTCGTTAATATAGTCCATTATGTTATTCACATACTACGACTCTCTTAGGAACTACTTTGGGAGTATAGAAAACAGTCACATTTTCTTCTCACACCTTCAATAATTTTATTCATTGAGTTTAAAATTTTATCCTAAGCTTATTTTTGCACACTTCCTGCTGTGATGATTGAACTCAACTCTGAAACTGCAAATCAGTCCCCAGTTCAATGCTTTCTTTTGTAAGAGTTGCCTTGGCCATGGTGTCTCTTCCCAGTAATAGAATGGTGACAAAGGAACTCTAAATCATAAACCTGCCTGGGCCTTTGAGGATACCTGAATTATCATTCTGGCCGGTTCAACTTACCTTCCAATTAAGGACATTGACCATGAGATGCTTCAGTCTCTATTTGAACTGAATGGTGAGCAGAGAGACCAGTGGACTTTCAAAAGAAGCCTTCCTTGTTAGCTCTTAGACACTAAGCCTTAATCTGATTCCCAGTCACTTCAACCCATGAAACAAGCCAAATGCTTCTTCCACACACCAAAATAACTTCACGAGTTGATGAGATCCATCACATCCTCCATTTCATCTAGAGCTTTTCTTCTCAAGGTTAAACACCCTCAATTACGTTAATGTCTCTCATTTGGCATTCAGCAGCCGGATGAGCCTCTTTTAAATGAATGTAATACCATTTGTCAATGACCCTTTCAAAATTTGTTTCTGAACAGGAACATGGTGACCTACATGTGGTCTGTCCAGCTCAGGGTAGAGAGGGTCTATTAACATTCATGTTCTGGGCATTATGATTCCATTCATGAAATTGAGAGCAGCACTAGCCATTTCTAAGCATTTAGTAACAAGGCTGGAAATGATGGCAAAAACATGACACACAGCTTCACTGCTTTCAGCGCAAGTAAGGACACAGTTTGGAAGTTTAGTAGTAGAGGTCCATTTTAACACTCAGTAAGATGTCCCTCTTTTCAAAGGACACTGGAGATTGCACAAGCAACGGTGCATGTTTTTAAATCTGAGAAAAATGCACCAAAACCCCAATGGATGTGTGAATATTGAGACTAGCCTTTTCTCCCTATTTTTTTCTGTAATGTGATGATCATTGCTTTAAAAAAGTTAATTGTATCATCAACCTTTGTATACTATTAGTGTATCCTAATATAATCCCTATATTTAATTTTACTTATATATAACACACATTTCCACATAGTGTTATTTTCTGATATGCAAAGCCTCTTTGGAAATCTGTCAAAAGAAACATATTTTTCAGCCAATTTTTGCAAATAAAATCATCTTCTGATGCAAATTGCCTGCTTCACTAGCTTCATTTAATATTTTTCATAGTCCCTGATTAGTGATCTGTCTGTGATCAGTGTTACCACATGAGGTCTTGTCTTATGCAGCTAGGGCAAAACAGAAATAACTGTTTTAGCTTCAGTTCTTTAGGCTAGAAACAGGTGTTTCTAGTGTACTTGCTGAATTTTCAATCTACGCTTTTAGGTCTTCCTCCTCTTCTTCTTCTACTCTATTTATTTGCACCTTTATTCCTTTATTTATTATTTTATTTATTTATTTATTTTTCTCTTTTTTTATTGAGAAAAGGAAAAAAAAAACAAGTTTCCTTCTCCTCCCAGCCTCCCATTTCCCTCCCCCTCCTCCCACCTTTCTCCCCCTCCCCCCACTCCTCTCCCCCTCCCTCTCCAGACCAAAGAGCAGTCAGGGTTCCCTGCCCTGTGGTAAGTCCTAGGTCCTCCCCTCTCCGTCCATATCTAGGAAAGTGAACATCCGAACTGGCTAGGCTCCCACAAAACCAGCACATTAAGTAGGATCAAAACCCCATGCCATTGTCCTTGGCTTCTCATCAGCCCTCATTGTTCGCCATGTTCAGAGAGTCCGGTTTTATCCCATGCTTTTTCAGTCACAGTCCAGCTGGCCTTGATGAGCTCCCAGTAGATCAGCTCCACTGTCTCAGTGGGTGGGTGCACCCCTCGTGGTCCCGACTTCTTTGCTCATGTTCTCCCTCCTTCTGCTCCTCATTGGGACCTTGGGTGCTCAGTCCAGTGCTCCAATGTGGGTCTCTGTCTCTATCTTCATCCATCACCAGATGAAGGTTCTATGGTGATATGCAAGATATTCGTCAGTATTGCTATAGGATAGGGTCATTTCAGGTTCCCCATCCTCAGCTGCCCAAGGAACTAACTGGGGACATCGCCTGGGGCACCTGGGAGCCACTCTAGGTTCAAGTCTCTTGCCAACCATAAGGTGGCTCCCTTAGCTAAGAATTGTGGTTCCGTGCTCCCCTATCCAACCTTCCTTTATCCCAATCATCCTTTTCCCCAAGTTCCCCCCATCCTCCACTTCTCCCTTTTCTCTCCCCATCTCCCTTACCCCCATCCCACCCCACCCCTAAGATCCCAATTTTCTCCCCGGAAACTTTGTCTACTTCCCATAGCCAAGAGAATAACTATATGTTTTTCCTTGGGTTCACCTTCTTACTTAGCTTGTTTAGGTTCACCAATTGTAGACTCCGTGACCCTTATTTATGGCTAGAAACCAATTATGAGTGAGTACATCCCATGTTCATCTTTTTGGGTCTGGGTTACCTCACTCAGTATAGTGTTTTCTATTTCCATCCATTTGCATGCAAAATTCGAGAAGTCATTGTTTTTTTACCGCAGCGTAGTACTCTAATGTGTATATATTCCACAATTTCTTCATCCATTCTTCCATTGAAGGGCATCTAGGTTGTTTCCATGTTCTGGCTATTACAAATAATACTGCTATGAACATAGTTGAACAAATGCTCTTGTCATATGATAGGGCATCTCTTGGGTATATTCCCAGGAGTGGTATTGCTGGGTCCAGGGGTAGGTTGATTTCAAATTTCCCGAGAAACCAAAACACTGATTTCCAAAGTGGTTGCACAAGATTGCATTCCCACTAGCAATGGATGAGGGTATCCCTTCCTTCACAGCCTCTCCAGCAAAGGCTATCATTGGAGTTTTTTATTTTAGCCATTCTGACAGGTGTAAGATGATATCTCAAAGTTGTTTTGATTTGCATTTCCCTGATCGCTAAGGAGTTTGAGCATGACCTTAAGTGTCTTTTGGCCATTTGAACTTCTTCTGTTGAGAATTCTCTGTTCAGTTCAGTGCCCCATTTTTTAATTGGGTTAATTAGCATTTTAAAGTCTAGTTTCTTGAGTTCTCTATATATTTTGGAGATCAGACTTTTGTCTGTTGCGGGGTTGGTGAAGATCTTCTCCCAGTCAGTAGGTTGCCTTTTTGTCTTAATGACAGTGTCCTTTGCTTTACAGAAGCTTCTCAGTTTTAGTAGGTCCCATTTTATTCAATGTTGCCCTTAATGTCTGTACTGCTGGGGTTACACATAGGAAGCAATCTCCTGTACTCATCTGTTGTAGAGTACTTCCCACTTTCTATTCTATCAGGTTCAATGTGGTCTGACTGATATTGAGGTCTTTAATCCATTTGGACTTGAGTTTTGTGCATGGTGATAGATATGGGTCTATTTTCATTCTTCTACAGGTTGGCATCCAGTTATGCCAGCACCATTTGTTGAAGATGCTTTCTTTCTTCCATTGTATATTTTTAGCTCCTTTATCGAAAATTAGGTGTTCATAGGTTTGTGGGTTAAAATTCGGGTCTTCTGTACATTTCCATTGGTCGACTTCTCTGTTTTTATGCCAGTACCACACTGTTTTCATCACTGTAGCTCTGTAATAGAGTTTGAAGTCAGGGATGGTAATGCCTCCAGAAGATCCTTTATTGTATAGGATTATTTTGGCTATCCTGGGTTTTTTGTTTTTCCATATAAAGTTGATTATGGTCCTCTCAAGATCTGTGAAGAATTTTGATTGGACCTTGATGGGGATTGCATTGAATCTATAAATTGCCTTTGGTAGAATTGCCATTTTTACTATGTTGATCCTCCCAATCTAAGAGCAAGGGAGGTCCTTCCATTTTCTGGTATCCTCCTCAATTTCTTTCTTCAATGCTTTAAAGTTCTTGTCAAATAGATCTTTCACTTCCTTGTTTAGAGTTACCCCAAGATATTTTATGCTGTTTGTGGCTATCGTGAAAGGTGATGCTTCTCTGATTTCCCTCTCTGCTTCCATATCCTTTGTGTATAAAAGGGCGACTGATTTTTTTTTGGAGTTGATCTTGTATCCTGCCACATTACTAAAGGTGTTTATCAGCTGTAAAAGTTCTTTGGTGGATTTTTGGGGGTCGCTTATGTACACTACCATATCATCTGCAAATAACGAAAGTTTCACTTCTTCCTTTCCAATTCGAATCCCCTTGATCCCATTATGTTGTCTTATTGCTATTGCTGAACTTCAAGCACTATATTGAAGAGGTATGGCGAGAGTGGACAGCCTTGCCGTGTTCTTGAGTTTAGTGAGATGGCTTTGAGTTTCTCTCCGTTTAATTTGATGTTAGCTGTCGGCTTGCTGTATATAGCTTTTATTATATTTAGGTATGACCCTTGTATCCCTAATCTCTCCAATACTTTTATCATAAAGGGATGTTGAATTTTGTCAAATGCTTTTTGAGCATCTATTGAAATGATCATATGGTTTTTTTCTTTCAGTTTATTTATATGCTGGATTACATTGATAGATTTTCGTATGTTGAACCAGCCCTGCATCTCTGGAATGAAGCCTACTTGATCATAATGGATAATTTTTCTAATGTGTTCTTGGATTCAGTTTGCCAGTATTTTGTTGAGGATTTTTGCGTCTATGTTCATGAGTGAGATTGGCCTATAATTCTCTTTCTTGGTTGAGTCTTTGTGCGGTTTTGGTATCAGAGTAACTGTAGCGTCATAAAAGGAATTTGGCAATGCCTCTTCTGTTTCTATATTGTTAAATACATTAAGGAGTATAGTTATTAGGTCTTCTTGGAAGTTCTGGTAGAATTCTGCATTGAAACCATCTGGTCCTGGGCTCTTTTTGGTAGGGAGGTTTTTGATAACCGCTTCTAATTCTTCGCGACTAACAGGTCTATTTAGATTGTTCACCTGGTCCTGGTTTAACTTTGGTATATGGTATTTATCTAAAAAAGTGTCCATTTCCTTTACATTTTCCAGTTTTGTGGCATATAGGCTTTTGTAGTAAGATCTAATGACTCTCTGAATATCCTCTGTGTCTGTGGTTATGTCCCCCTTTTCATTTTTGATCTTATTAATTTGCAAATTCTCTCTCTGCCGTTTGAGTAGTTTGGATAGGGGTTTATCAATCTTGTTGATTTTCTCCAAGAACCAGCTTTTTGTTTCATTGATTCTTTGGATTGTTTTCTGTGTTTCTATTTTGTTGATTTCAGCCCTCAGTTTGATTATTTCCAGTCTTCTACTCCTCCTAGGTGAGTCTGCTTCTTTTTTTTTTCTAGAGCTTTCAAGTGGGCTGCTAAGTCTCCAATGTGAGCTTTCTCTGTTTTCTTTAAGTGGGCACTTAGTGCTCTGAACTTTCCTCTTAGGACTGCTTTCATAGTGTCCCATAAGTTTGAGTATGTTGTTTCTTTATTTTCATTGAATTCCAGGAAGACTTTAATTTCTTTCTCTATTTCTTCCTTAATCCAGGTATGGTTCAGTAGTTGACTGTTCAGTTTCCATGAATTTGTAGGCTTTCTGGGGTAGCATTGTTGTTGAATTCTAACTTTAATCCATGGTGATCTGATAAGATACAGGTGGTTAGTAATATCTTTTTGTAACTGTGGATGTTTGCTTTGTTACCAACTATGTGGTCGATTTTTCGAGAAGGTTCCATGAGCTGCAGAGAAGAGGGTATATTTTTTCCTATTTGGGTGGAATGTTCTATAGATGTCTGTTAAGTCCATTTGCTTCATTACCTCCATTAATTCTCTTATTTCTCTGTTAGGTTTCTGTCTGATTGACCTGTCCATTGGTGAGAGAGGAATGTTGAAGTCTCCTACTATTAGTGTGTGCGGTTTGATGGCTGCCTTGAGTTTTAGAATGTTTCTTTTATGTACGTGGGTGCTTTTATATTAGGGGCATAGATGTTCAGGATTGAGACTTCATCCTGATGAACTGTTCCTGTTATAAGTATAAAATGCCCCTCTCCATCTCTTCTGATTGATTTAAGTTTGAAGTCAACTTTGTTAGAGATTAGTATGGCCACACCTGCTTGTTTCTTAGGTCCATTTGCTTGATAAGCCTTTTCCCAGCCCTTTACTCTGAGTAGGTACCTGTCTTTGTGGTTGAGGTGTGTTTCTTGTAAACAGCAGAATGTTGGATCCTGTTTTCTTATCCAATCTCTTAGCCTGTGCCTTTTGATAGGTGAGTTGAGTCCATTGACATTAAGTGATATTAATGACCGGTGGTTGTTAACTCTGGTCATTTCTTTAGTCGTAGAGTTTGTGTGTTTCCCTTCTTTGAGTTGTGTTTGTGAAGGGTCTCTAGATGTCTGAGTTATTGTGGTCATTGTTGGACTCCTTGGTTAGTGATTTTCCTTCTATTACTTTCTGTAAGGCTGGGTTTGTGGCTGCATATTGTTTAAATTTGTTTTTATCCTGGAAAATTTTATTTTCTCTATTTATAGTGAACGAAAGCTGGCTGGGTATAGTAGTCTGGGCTTGCATCCATGGTCTCTCAGATTTTGCTGTACATCTATCCAGGACCTTCTGGCTTTCATGGTTTCCATGGAGATGTCAGGTGTAAGTCTGATAGGTTTACCTTTATAAGTGACTTGGCCTTTTTCCTTTGCATCTCTTAAAATTCTTTCCTTATTCTGTATGCTTTGTGTTTTGATTATTATATGGCGAGGGGATGTTTTCTTTTTTTTGATCCAGCCTATTTGGTGTTCTGTATGCTTCTTGAACCTTCGTAGGTATATCTTTCTTTAGTTTGGGAAAGTTTTCTTCTATAATTTTATTAAATATATTTTCTGGTCCATTGAGCTGCACTTCTTCTCCTTCTTCTACTCCTATTATTCTTAGGTTTGGTCTTTTTATTGTGTCCCAGATTTCCTGAATGTTTCGTGATGAGAGTTTGTTGGATTTGTTGTTTTCTTTGATCAGTGTGTTTATTTTCTCTATGGTATCTTCAGAATCTAAGATTCTTTCTTCTAGCTCTTGTATTCTGTTGGTTATGCTTGTTTCTGTAGATTCTGTTTGTTTACTTAAATTTTCCATGTCCAGCCGGCCCTCTGTTTGTGTTTTCTTCTTTGCCTCCATTTCAGTTATTTTATTTATTTTTGAGACAAGGTCTCTCTATGTAGCCCTGGGTTGTTCTGAAACTCTCTTTATAGACTATGCTGGCCTCCGACACACAGAGAGAGCTTCCTGCCTTGGCTGCTTGAGTGCTAGAATTGAAGTATGTGCACCAACTTATTCTTCCTACCTGCCCTCAAAGGTGACTATGCTTAGAACTAGAGAGATGATTCCGTTAACACTTGCTGTTAACATGTTCTTATCGAGTGCCTGGGTTCTGTTCCCAGAATACACAGTGGCTTACAATAGTTTTTAATTGAAATTTTAAGGAATCTGTCAATTCCTTCTGACCTTCACAGGAGCCAAGCCTGCACATAGTGTCCCCCCTCAAAACACATACAGGACAAGCAATCATACACATAAGTTAAAATATAAATAGTTTTTTAAAAGGTGAATATACCCTAATGCCAGTGGAGTTTAAACTATGGAGCCCTATTTCTAAATAAGGATTCCTAACTTTGGTTGGAGAGTACACAGCTGAGATTGTATAATCTCTGGCTCTGAGAACCTTGAATTAATGTGACCCTAGAAAACTCAGACTTAATCATCTTCTCCCTTTTCCTTCTATACCTGCTCTGTAGTGCCTTACTTTGGGGTTGTAGGATTATCCCTTGGTTTTTGATAGTAGACTGTACCCCACCCTTCAGCCTAAAATGGTGGTCTATGCTTTTTCTCTGTGGAGGAATGCCATTTCTCCCTTCCTTTTGTAAGTCACCTCCTCCATGCGGTCTTTTCCTGTGTTCTCAGCCTGGGTAGTGTTCAGGCTAAGATGCTCAGGGGTGTATAGTGCTGTCTGTAGCTAGTAAGTTTGGAGCATTTTATCTCTGCTTCTTCAGCACATCGGCAGCTTTGTCATTACCTCTCTGGAGCCCTTACTGGCCCTTCTCCTCTTCTTCCATGCCATCTCACTTTGTTGGAGTACTCTTTTTAATTTCCAGTATCTTAGTACTGATGTACATGCGATTAAAGACTTAATCCTTTTTGCTGTCTATCTTGATCACCCTTAGGAAAGAGCAAAAGTCTTATACCAAAGAAATTAAAAGGATTTTATTTTTCTGAATGAAAATTTAGTCAATACTTAGCGAAACAGTCATTTTTCTGCGTTTTCCTAAGAGTTGAGAACCTACCTCAACATTCTTGTTATCTAATTCATAGAAACATGACCCATAACGTCAGCCTCACTACCAATTGTTCTGCCAATAGTCTGGCTTTCCTACCTTAAACATCACCTTCAGTGACACCAGCTTCCCATCGGGCTTCAGGGTTCTCTGCATAAAAATTTGATCCTGGCCAGCAGGAGAAGAGGATGTTTTAGCCATCTGACGCTTCAACGTTGCACAATGCAGTGTTTAAGTGACTATTATAAGTGTTTGCTGATTAAATGAATCAATAAATTCTTGAACAAAGTCATTATAAAGTCAAGAATGATAACTGAAGCTAGAGTGATTTTGTTTCTTGGGAATAGTCACTGAAAGTTATGATCAGGAAGGCACTTTATGGGATTGCCATTTAAATCCAAATAGTCCTTGCCCTTTTCATGTATGGTAAATATAAATAAATAAACAAACCTCATGAATTATACATTTTCTAATTGCATCGTGCACCTGTTTATATTAATAATGTTCTCGGCGTCTTTTAAAATACCATTTAACATTTGAACGCTGCTTCATCCATTATGCCTTGAAAAGACACTGAGTTTCCAAAGTAATTTAGATTGTGTCTAAGATTTTATTTTGGCATTTAAATAATAGAGTTAAATAATAATCTATTTGCATATTAGATAAATCTCATTTATTAAAGTATTATATTAAGCAGTTTCAATGGATTTGGTACATTGTATAAGTTATACATGTGTATGCGCGTGTGCATGCGCACACACACTCACACACATACTTCTGCACACACTCCTCCACATACATAGCGACACAGGCTAAAGACAGCTCTGTTATCTTGGTGTTTGTAAATATTCCGCATGCAGCAGAGCTTGAGAGTGTCCATATTGTGTTTGAAGGATGCTAACGAGCAAGCTGGCATCGTGCCTTGCCCTTTCCTTTGAGAGTTAGGAATGTGCACATTGCCAGGGATAGCGCTAGAAATTTTGTCCATAAAAATAATTCTGATGTGGCCAGCAGTACAACTTTATGAGGGTCTTTGATTTGTTTCCCAGAGGTCAAGGTCAATCCTGGTGGCTTTCTGTAGAAACGTTTTCATTTTCGTTTAGAAGTCCCTGCTTCCTCTGTGTGTCCTGCTCATCCTATCTCCCAGCAAATAAAACTCCAAGCAATAAAGTTTGTTAGCGAGGCATAGTCTGTAAAAATGTGATGATTTATTATTTCAGTGACCTTAATGATAGTTTTAGTCTAGTAAATTTTTTATTACAGTAAATTATTTATTGCAAGAGAGGCATGTAAGTCAACAAGGAATGTGAAAATAATAGAGAAGAAATTTATGCTGTTTTTTTTAAAGGATTCTTCTGAGTATTGGTATCCCCTGCCTTGTGATTCTAATAAAATCTTTCCATTATATGAAATAAATATTCAAAAAATATGAATTTGTAAAGGGGGAAGACTTTCTACTCGGTTTCTAGGGACTTCATGAGAGAACTTCTTGGCTTTATACTTGTTTTGGAGCCATTAACGCTGCAGCTTATGGTCAGTGGCCCCTTCCAGTTTCCACTGCCCAAAAAGATCATAATGCTTGATATTTTTACCAAAAATATTTTAAAAAGTGAAAAGGAAAAGAGCCCATAATTCTTTCAGTAGACTATCAAGATTATGTCTAGGAAGGGACCATGGGAAAGACGAATCATAATGGTAAAATATTCCTCCCTTCTACTTTTTATCTAATCATTTAGGGCACAGACTGAGAAACTGCAATTCATAATCCACATGGAGTAAATTATGAATTATTTAGGAATACAGAAATGGATATTGTTACTTCTGTACAATAAAAGAGCAAAGTTTTGGTATCCGATATTGTATTATCCTGCAGTCACCTTTGAATATTATCATGAACATAACCGATAACCTTATAATCAAATGCTTTTGTTTATTCTTACATTTAGTCGTTGGCTAATGCTAGTTAATGTAAGCAGTAAGTCACCAGAAAGTTTCTATTAACTGGAATTCTCAGAGCACTCAGTGACCATAGCAAATGAAGCGGTTAACCATAAAGCATGTCAATGATGAGCAAATTTCTACCCTCTAAAAAAGAAATGTTATTTAATACTTCAGAAACCTATAATTCATTTTTAGGCAAATGTGCATTATTTTCCTATTACTTTATGACTCATTGTGTTCTTGCATATCAATGGAAGGAGAAGTTACATTGTTTCATAGGAACTGAAGCATATTGCCTGGAATATAGCAACCACTCAGTATGTATTTGTTGAATTAATAAGTGGGTGACTGTATAAATGTATGACTTATCTTAGTGAAGTACATTTTCTGACTTCCAAATACAGTACATGATTTTCCCACTTTGGTAGATCCTACTTATCTGCAAAGGTTTTTTTTTTTTAATCTTTTCATTGCTTTCACAAGGGAAATCTAATGTTTGGCATAAAAATCTGACATGACAAACATTTCTCTTCAAACATTTAGAGCTGTCAGACCCTCTGCATTTCCACAGTTGCTCTTTCGTCTCAGCATGTAGTCTCCTCTTGTGGTTTTCTGTGCTTGTTTTATTTTGATCACTTCATTTTACATAACATAAGCCGTCAAACAGCTTCCTGAAAAACATGTTCTGGTTGTTACAATTAATAATCCTATAGAACACTCTCACTTGGGCTGGTTGAGACAGCCCCAGCTTTCCTCCCATTTGTATCACCAGGTTTGTACTCGCTTGTACAGTCTTGATTGAGGAAACGTTAGTGTTCTTTGGTACTTCATGTTAGATATGTTCTGTCAATCCAGACCTTTGAAGGTAGACACCATTGGTTTTTTGTTGTTGTTGTTTTTGTTTATTTTATTGCAAACCAACTTTATCACACAATATATTCTAATTACAGTCCCCACTCATCGCAGTGTCTCTTTCCCTCCCTTCTCATCCGGATCCATACTCTTTCTGTCTCTCCTGAGAAAACAAACAGGCATCTAAAGAATGCTAATAAAGTAAAATAAAATACACTAGGATAAATTTTTAAAAATCAGAATAGGACAAAGGAACCAAATAAGTAACAAAACCAAAGCAAAAGCACACACACACACACACACACACACACACACACACACAAATGCATGTGGATGTAGACACACACATGTTCTCCCACACCAGAATCCCGTAAATACACCAAACTGGGAGTTGTAATACATATGCAAAGAAGCTAATTGTAGCATTATTCATAATAACTCAAAACTGGTAACTACCCAAATGTCTATTCAAAAAATCAATATAAAACCTGCTATTTCCATTTAATTGAATACTTGTTGTAGGAAGGCTGCTTGTTTGCTCCCAGTTTCTCAGCCCCGAAATAATCACACAAAAACAATGTTATTTGCAATACGGTTTGGCCAATAGCTTAAGTATATTTCTGGCTAACTCATATATTAAATTAACCATCTTCAATAATCTGTGTACTGCCATAAGGCTGTAGCTTACCGGTAAAGTTCTGGCATCTGTCTCTGGTGGGATTATATGGCTTCTCACTGACTCTGCCTTCTTTCTCCCAGCATTCAGTTTAGTTTTTCCTGCCTACCTCTATTCTATCCTGCACAGCTCCAAGACAGTCCTTTATTAACCATTGGTATTCATAGCATACAGAGGGGAATCCCACATCAAATACTACTCAGCAGTAAATTAGACGAGCAGTGGCTAAGTGCTACAATGTAAATGAGCCCCCAAATAACTATATTACAAGAAAAACCTGCTCAAAATAGAGTAAAATGACAACCAATATAAAATTATTGAAAGGAAAAAAACAGATCAATGAACACCTACAAGTCACTTAGGATGTAAGAAGAGGTGTGTAGGGGAGGGCACTGTGCAGGTATAGAGTAGGTTTGGGTAATACAGAGTGGGTGTCCATTATATTGTTGTTAGTAATGGTTTCTTTTGTATTCCGTATCTCCAAACACATTGACATGTTGAACTATACACTCTTTAATACTGAACTATTATACCATTATTCAACTCTTAACATATGCATAACATATGTATGTATATATATGTGTGTGTGTACATGACACACATATATAAAATTTTACTTTCACACAGCTTTTAGCCATAATAATTGATGATGATTGTCTGTCATATGGAGATTAAGCATTTTTATTAAAAACATACCACTAAAATTTTACCAGTGCATGAAATAGGGTATTAGAGAAGGCAAAAAGATGTAAGTAAAGAAAAAAAAGGAAAAGAAAACATGACTAAATTCCAGTAAGTATCAGAATGCATCTCCAGAGAGACTTGGCCAGCAGTTGGGAAGAGATCATAGGAATGCTATATAGAACCTCCTGTTAGACAGCTGGGCATGGTGGTACACATTTTTAATCAAGCACTTATGGGCAAAGGCAGGGAGATCTCTGTGAGTTCAAGGGAAGCCTAATTTACAAAATGGGTTCCAGAACAGCCTGGGATATACAGAGAAGCCCTCTCTTAAAAACCAAGGGGAAAGAAAAGCAACCTTTGGTAGGAAGCATATGTTAAGGACTAGAAATTTATGATATTTTGTTGTGAAAAAATTAACTTGTAACTTGTATTTTCACCTTTTTCCACTTAAAAACACATAATTTGGAAAGCAAAAGAAAAGTTGTATGAATCAAATTTTCCCTTGCTTGTTTTTTTTCCCCAAAGAGCAACACTCTATTTGGGGAAATGCTCGTATATTAGAAGTAAATGTTTTGAAAGCAAAGTTAGCATTTTGTCAAAGTTGAAATGAACTTATTTTCTTGAAGTTTTTTTTTGAGAAAATTAAGTTCTTAGTTATAATAACTTATGAGTGAAGCTGATAAAATGACTCCCTTTGTATTACCAATTGCCCAGAATAGAGAAAATACTACATTAGCAGTAAGAAAATTGGGACTCATAACCAACTTATGTAATTTCAGTGGGTCTCAAATAATCCTCTGTTGAGTATAAAATCAGCTTTCTTAACTCTTCTCCCACTCTAAAATTAGGTATTCTATATTCTCAAGTAGAGGGAGTTAAGCACTTCCAGGCCATTTAAATTTTTTCCATATTGATAGGACCCAAAAAATTCTACATGTATGAGTTAAATAATGAAAAGGAAGCTATTTCATTTATAAGTAATATATATATATATATATATATATAATAACTATTTCTGTTATTCTATTTATCTCGTACTTCCTTAAATTTATTTTATTGTTCTTTTAGAGCTGGGCATCTAATGCAGGTACCTGTGCATGGTAGGCAACCTCTCCACCTTTGATTGGCACACTTGTCTACTATCCACATTCTGTTTTGTATGACTCAGAGCTTAAGAATGGTTATTCTTTCAGAGGCCCTGAGTTTAAGTCCCAGCAACCACATGTTGGCTCACAACCATCTATAATGAGATCTGCTATCCTCTTTTGTTGTACAGGCATTCTATCCATATTAACATTTTTTCCCACAAGTCCTTATGATAAGTCTTATTTCAATGTCAAATACCCAATTTCTCTTACCCAAGTGTCTTTATGGCTTTCAAGGATCAGTTTATTAGAATCTGAAGTGTTTTCTCTTTTATGCCCCACTAAGAAGGTCATACATGCATTTTGTGAGGCTTCTTTATTTTAGAAGGACATAAATAAAGTTGTGACAGATGAAATAATGGAAAAAAAAACATGGAAACAGCCCGCGGGAAGCATAATAGGGGAGATTTAGAAAAATCTACCACTTGATCTTACATAAATCATAGGGCAGACGTCTAGTTTCTTATACAGTGGCGTTTGCCCCATGAGATGAGTGTCACACTGTTGTCCTGAAACTCAAAATAGGGAAAGTAGTCATCCAAGAACATATTAGGAATTAATTTGATGTTATATATCAAGGGCATTAAAAAGTCTGCCTTCAGTGATGTAAACTTATTTAGGAACTTATTCACTACAAAACAGCAAGTCAGTGCTGGAGAGCTGGTTCAGCAATGAATAAGAGTGCTTGTTCTTACCAAGGACCTGGGTTCAGTTTCTAGGATTATCATGAAATGGCTTACAACCACCTGTAACTCCAGCTGCAAAAGAATCCAGCACCCACATATGTGTACTGTAAATTCACACAGATACATTCATGTACAGAAAAATAATTATGTAAAAATAATCAAAACAGATGCTGTTAAAGACTATGAAATACTTATCTTTCTAGGGAAAAGGTAGCATCTATACAATGTGACTCCACCACTATTAATTGCTTCTGTTTCTCATACATTTAATTTTCTTCTTTGTGCAGAACATGTCTTTCTAACCAATATTGTTCTTTCCCATCATTACTGTTGCCTTTATTTCACCAGCCATAGATTGATATATTTACTTAGCATTAATGCTCAAAGATTTTTAATTAACTTCCAATGAATGAACTTAATAACAGCCATTATAGTAAATGTTAACTGATAGATGACACAACACAAAATGATGGATGTAGACCTAAGTCAATCTATAATAGCCTCCTTAGATTCTTCTCACTTTCATCTGTTACTCTCAAGTTAACCAATTGCAGACCACATCACTCTGCTCTCTGCTTTCATTTCCTCCGCACACCCTAATTTTCACCAGTTCACATTATTCTATGCAAATAATTCATTTTCTCCTTTAAAAAATAAAATGTATCTCTTATGGGATTTGTTTGCTTAATTTCCAACCACTTCCATTGCTACACAATATATTTTAACAAACCATCTTGAAAATGAATATATTAAATATTATTTAAATATTTAAACAATATCACTATTTTCCTCCAATTTGATCATTTGTGTGGGTTTCACTGGGTGTTTTTTCTTATATGGTAACAGGAAGGTGATGTTCAGCTAGATTAAATATCCCTCTATATATGGTTATCATCCTCTTAGCATGTAGCTTTCTTACGTAGTGGTATAATTTTCCAAAGCCAAAAAGTCTAAACTACCCAATAAAGAGTGACCAGACTCTCTTTGAACAGTCAAATAAGGAGTCATGAACACATGGTTTCAGTCCCGTCCCATTCTATTCACTAGAAGAGGTTTACACAACATGTGCTCATAAGGTTCTTCAATCGATTTCGGAAAACAGCTACCACACTCACAAGTCCATTAGAAACTTGTTCAGTTCCTTTCCATTCCTTGAAGCCTCCATTATTTTTTTACCTCCTGACAATGTTTTTAAATGTACTTTCAAATCCAAATTAATATGCTCCTATTTTCAACTTAATAATTTTAAAGACAACCTGAAGACCTTTGTGAATGACTCAACCTAAGCCAGCCACTCTTTACGTTTAATTCTAATGATCTTTGCTTCTACATTCACCCACCTAGCTGAAATCTATAGCCATGTTCTAAGAAACAATAAAACATAACACATAAACAGTTAAACATAAAACCATATTCCACAACAAATATAAAGTTTTAGTTTGTTACTTTCTCCCTTTGCCAGCCTATTCTTGAAATTCTGCAACACAAATGAGCCTAATCTTTGAATACAGGAAACTAGACTCCATGCCCCTCTTCCTTATAGATTCCACTTTTCTCTTCTTTTCTTTTTCTTCACCATCTTCCTATTACTCCTTTTCTTCTTTTCTTCCCCCTTCTATTCCACTAACTCCTTTTGCATTTTTGAGACAGTTTCTCGCTATATAGCCTAGGATCTAACGACTGGTTCCCTAGCACTAGTCAGTATCTTGAATGCTGCAACTGCCATCATGTGGCACCTTGCCCACATATGCTTTTCTCTTTCTAACCTAGATTCTGAAGGCTGACATTTTGGTCATTTCATAGTCCTACTTATTGATATGCTTTTCTGTCCAGAACTGCTGCCCACCATGTAAAAGTACTGTGAATTAACTTAACAGCTCTGCGTCTTTATTATTTCCCAAATAAAAGCCATTGAAAAATAATGTGTCCGGAAGACTCCAGCCACCTTTGACTTGTTGTCCCTGATGTTGTGTCTGTTCGTGTATCCCATTCTGAGCTTATTGTGAAATTCAAGCTTGCTTACAGAGCAGTAAAACCTTACAGCTATCATTTCAACACAAATTCATTTCTTATTTTTTCCTATGTTTACATTGACTGTAAGATGAAACCTTTTTTGTCTTCTGATTTATTTTGATCTTTATCTCCTATAAGCAAGAAACACCACTATACTTTCTGTGATTTTCTCCCAGGGTTTCTTCCTATTCCTCTTTATTATTCGTTCTTCTCCATGTCCGTTGTGGGTTTATTTTTCCTATCCATTCCTTAAGCTTTTACATTTCTATGTTGACCCCATCATCTATTACTTTTTCACCCTCATGAGGATACTTCAATGACATTCATAGTTTGCTTTTTAACCAAAAATTCTGCCCCAAACTCAAGAACCATAGTCTTGCCACTTTTTGGAAATATTACTTAGATTTCTTACAAGAAATTTGAGTTCCACATGATCTAAAATAGTTCTAGTGATTTTACCCAAAAATTTATTTTCAACTGAATTCTCTCTCTAAATGAATGGCACAAAGTCTGTCACTGGCAGAATCTAGAAAAAGGAGTCATCTTTGGCTGCTTCTTCTTACTTATTTCTGTATTTAATGATTCCCAAAGCCTCGTCTTGACAAAACAGATTTTGTTTTAGCTCTGTTATATATATTTCTTCTGGTATCATTTGTATTTCACCAACTGATAATAGTTGGTATTTTCTATACAGAAACATTTCCTAAATAAATAGGCCCTTGTAGATACCATATGTGATCAGGACTCTTAAAATAACTGAAAAATTTATGATTGTACTTTAACTAGTATAATTTGGGATTATAAATCACTTATGAACTGCAGAAATAAAGTTTTCAATTTTGGGCAGTTAGGAATTCAAGGCACATAAGGTTAGCTTTGGCATTTGAAGATGGCTATTTGTTTTGTTAAGTCTCCATGTGGTAGGAGGAATGAGGGGGGTCCTCTCATATGTCTTTTAAAAAATAATTATCCCAATCATGAGGACTCTCCCTTCGCAATTTAATGACCTGACCAAATCTCAACTTTTACAAACCATTACCTTGTAGATTAAGATTTTGACACGTGAATTTTGCATGTCTCTAAAAATGTAGCCTAGAGCAAGTATTAATGGAAATATTGCTTCTGGAATGTAGATGATTCTCTTCCCTCTCTAAATTATGGTGACAACATTAACAGTCATAAAGCATCCTTTTCTATAATAAAGTATCAACGAAATATCACTATAACACTTCAGAAAAGAGATAGACCCGTATATTGATTCTTAAATAAATTTATAAACTCTTCATAACTTCATATTTTGCACATATTCATCTCCCTACCAGAACTGCTCTCATAGCTATCTGTTTTCCCATTCCCTCCCTTCCCACCTGATTATGAGTTTTCTTTTTTTTTTCCTTCCTTTTGGGGAACACAGTTTGTGTTGCCCACCTAGTCTTGAAGGTGGAGCCTGCCCTGGCCAGTGGTTAACTTACCAGGGCTCACATTATTAGGGAACTGAATCTCCCTTTCCCAGTAGGTATCAGGTGCCAACAACTCTCCAGCTAATGTTGGACTCTCTTGACACCTCCCCTCTTCCAAGCTGGTGTTTTTTCTTTCTTGAGCTCTTCAAGTCTTGAGGCTGCTTTCACAATTGCTGTGAGTTCATATGTGCAAGTATTCTGTTGTGTCCATAAAATAGTTTTTTAATGTCGTCTACCACTTTCTACAAAGATATCTGAGGGGAAGGGCACCTTATTTACATATTATATATTTATATATTATATATGTCCCATTTAGGATGAAGCATTCCATAATCTATTATCCCATATGCTGGTTCTTATTCCATGATTGTGCTTGCGATCAGTAATTTCACAGGCTGAGAAGAGTATTATCTTTAGATTCCACAAAAGACTTGAGAAAAATAATTCAGTATTTATTTTCATGACTTAATCAATAAATTTGTTTATTATGTACAGTTACATGCATAATAAGCAAGATACTGAATGTAGAGTTGGATAGATAACATGCAACATTTTGTGACTTCCTTGTTTATCATTGATACTTGCACAAAAAT
This sequence comes from Microtus oregoni, assembly GCF_018167655.1. Classification (NCBI taxonomy): domain Eukaryota; kingdom Metazoa; phylum Chordata; class Mammalia; order Rodentia; family Cricetidae; genus Microtus; species Microtus oregoni. Next base: position 34,798,269 of record NW_024543060.1, on the reverse strand, counting down.
ATTCTATGTAACAGTTTTTGTCTAATACTGTAAATTTGTCTGAAGTGGAGAGAGGTATAAAATATATCTGCTAGTGTACATACAAAACATCACACCAGTGATATCTAAACTCTTCTAGTGAGGCCAAGACCAGAAACTCTCATACGAACATTCTCAAGGAAATACATGTAGCAGTACTTTTTCATCAGGACTGCCAGCCCACAAATAATTAACCAAGAGACTTATTACTAATTATTAAAGTTTTGCCTTTACCTTAGGCTTGTCCCCAATTGGCTCTTATAACTCAAATTATCCTGCTTCTATTAATCTATGTTAATCTATGATCTCTGACCTCTGCTCTGTACTATAAGTCTGACTTCTTCAGAGTCTTACTAGTGTCTCCTTTTCTCTCTTCTTCCCAGAATTCTCTCTCTCACCAGGAATCCTACCTATCATCTCCTGCCTAACTATTGATCATTCAACTTTTTATTACACCAATCAGAGCAATAAATCTTTACACAGTGTACAAATATCCCACAAAATTTCCCCACTTTTGTTTAAATAAAAAGGAAAGGTTTTATTTCTAACACAGTCAAACTATATACAATAAGAACAATTTTCAGATATTTTCTAAATAAAAAGGCAAGCTTTTGACTCTAACATTGTTTAATTATTTACAATGTGGAATATTCCTTATGCTGTGTGAATATATGTCACTGTGACTGGTTTAATAAAGAATCAGTCACATCAATGACTTGTTAGATTGAATAATTGATTAATGATCTCAAACTTCATGTCACCTATTAATTGTCAGTCCGATGACTTACACCCTTCTTGTAAGTCTGATGATGCGTAAGTAGTAAATAAACTTTTGGAGAACACGAGATGATCTAGAGAGAAAAGAAAGTATTCCGTTTAGTTATTTTGCAGCATAACATGGAAAGTACACCTTACCTAATGGTAACAAACTAATTTTAGAAGATATATTCTTAGATCATTTTAATTTTTTGAGACATGAGTTCAAATGCTTTGGATGTGTTTCCTGTACATTTTGTGTATTTTAGAATATGTTGCTTTCTGGTCTACTTAGCAGCTACACCTAAATCTACTGATATTTTAAATACCATCTGAAACCCCTTCAGTTTCTTGTCTCTCAGGCCCTTGCCTGGTAGGGGTAGGATTTCCGGTCCTACCAGTACCAGTTCTGCTGCTATCAACAAATGTAGTTTTTAACTAAGTCTATATCCTACCAGCCTATTTTCCAATAATGATTCATGAGTCAGATGTTGGGGTGAAAACCTCCTACCCAGAGAGGCCAAAAAGCAACCAGCAAACCTTCCATTTTGGCCAGATACCCAGCAAAAGGGACTCTCTCTAGCTGTGCCAAACCAAAAAAGACCATGAAACTCCAAGTCCTTCCTACTCCTTCCTATGTTTCTCTGTATCCATGTTCCCAGCTTCGCTGTACTCTCTAATTCCTGTCAATTACCTGTTAACTCTGCCCACTGATCCAAGGTTGATTTTATTAACACAGTCTTGGGTTTCATTGTGGCAATCAAATATCCCACAATTATCCACAAGGGTCATTTCCTCTTTCCTGGCTTCTAGACAGAAACCTAAGAATTCAAAAATAGGATTTGTGTAAAAATCAAACTTATCAGTACAATATTTTCTAGTTCTATCTGTGAAAATTATAGCTAAATTTTCAAATTTTACTTTCTATGGTACCAAATAGAAATTGATTTAATAAATACCAGGTTTTCCTTATTGATTTGTTAATGGATACCCAGGCTGATTCTATTCTCTAGCTATTGTGACTACCAAAGTTGTACAAATAATACATGCATTCATATACACACATACTTCCACGCACAAACACACAATAAAAGAAGTATGAAGAAATAAATGAAAACAATTTAAAAATGAGCTATGGATCTGGACAGAGTCCACAGAAGAAAAAAAAAGTCACATGACTAATAAACCTTTTAAAAGGTGTTCAGCCTTATTAGAAGTAAGGGAAATGCAAATTAAAATTTTGTTGAGATCCAATTTTCCTACTAGCCAGAATGACTACCATGAAAAAAGAAAACAAGCAGATAAACAAAACACGCACCACACACACACACACACACACACACACACACACACACACGTCCATGTGCTGGTGAGGATCTTGGAAAATGGGAAGTCACATTTACATTATGGAAATCAGTGTAAAAGGTGTCTCAAAAAACTTAAGGTAAAAATATCATATGATCCAGTTATACCTCACTTGTACATACACACTAATAACTCTATTCCTGGCAATAGAGATGCTATATATCCAAGTTAAGTTTGCTTAACATGCAATAGTTAAAGCAGATTTTTTTATTTTATTTCCTAGAAGGACATTCTTGGCCTTCATCCATCTACTACTTCTGCTTTATGTGATTCCAAGCCATCTAAAAACACACCATGCACACGCTAGATTTACTAATGGAGTATGGTAGTTTGGATGTAATTGACTCCCATAATATTATAGGGAGATATGCCATTAGGAGGTGTGGTCTTTTTGGAGGATGTGTGTCACTGTGGAAGTGGGCTTTGAAGCCTCAGATATGCTCAAGTTACCACCCAGTGTTACAGACCGCTTCCTGTTGCCTGCAAGATGTAGGACTTCCAAACACTTCTCCAGCACCATGTCTGCCTGTACTCCGTCATGTCTTACCCCCATGACAATGATTAAACCTGTAAACTGTAACTGAGCCACCACAATGAAATGTTTTCCTTTATATGAATTGTTATGAGCTAGTTGTGGTAGCGCACAGTGGTAGGATTTGCTGAAGGAGGCAGAGGCAGGAAGATCACGAGTTCACGGCCAGCCTGAGCTACACATTTTTTTTTTTTTAAAAAAAGAGTTGATATGATCATGTCTCTTCACAGCAATTGAAACCCTAAATAACATGTGGAGGAAAGACACTGATAGGAAGACAGAGCTCTTATGTTTGGTTATGTCTTATTTTTTAGTATCTGTCCATTTTAATGCCATTAACATTGTGAATACATCTAAATATATATATGTGCTTTCAAAATAAAATTTTCGTTTGTTTCTCAGAGTCTTGCTATTTTGTGGTTTAAAATTACAGCATGGATAATTCTTAAACATTGTTTCTTCTTTATAAGAAAGCTTAACTGTCTAATAAGATAATGTGATTTTTTAACAAGAATTGGAAGTCCAAAATATGTTCTAAGAAACTCTCTTGAAATCATCTTTTAATTCAATTGAGGGCTGAGTTGCGTGATAGGGTTTGAGAGGAGAGTGAGTGTGCTATTTGTAATTCCCCTTCTTGAGTTAAATTTCCCAGATCAATAATCTGTTATCTTATTAAAATGGTACTAGAAAAACCTCTCTTGAGTTGCATGCGTCTATCTCTTGTATTAATTTCCAAACAATAGTTTCTAGAGTTGCATTTTGTTAACATATTTGCATAGATATAGAACCATATTCATATTTACAATGTTGAATTCCCAGATATTAAAATAAAAGTAAAAAGTACTCTTTGGGAGGGAGTAAATGGTCTCTAAAGCTCTCTTGTTTGAACACAGCAACTTTTAAAACGTAACAGATATAAAACAAGTATTAATTTATTAATTCATGATACTTGAAAAAATCGGTTACAAAAATGATTCAAATACATTAAACTGAAGGATTAACTGAACTAATTTCTATTTGAATTTTGCTCCATATACTTCCCCCTCAATATGGCTTTTGGTTAGATTTTTCCAGAAAAAGGATGTCTACAATTGACAGGTAGGGCTGTTTCCCTGCCTTCTTTCTTTCATATTTGTTCCTTGATGATAAGGAGATTGGGCAAAAATTCCCTTAAAATAAACAGCTAGGTATGTAGAGGTGTTACGGTATAAATGAGAAATACTATATCATGGGCTCTTGTATTTGAGCATATGTTTCCTAGTTGGTAGCATTCTTTAAGAAGGCTGTGAAACTTTTGGAGGTGGAGCCATTTTAGAGGAAGTAGGGCACTGGAGCTGGGCTTCAAGGGTTTGTAGGTTTTCCTACCTCTACTGTTGTCTTTCTCTGCTTCTTGTGTGTACATAGAAATATGATCAGTCAGCTTTCTGATCCCGTTGCTTACATCCATGCTTTCCTTGTCATTACAGACTCTCTCTCTGGAACTATAAACAAATATAAATCCTTTCCTCTCTATGTTACTTTTGGTCATAATATTTAACAACAGCAACAGAAGTGCAAAGAGGACCAGAGGAAATGATTGTAATTATTTTAATGGTCATTTATATATTTTGGAAATTTACTTTTGACTATTATGATGGTTCCTTTTCTGGGCACCCCAACTCTTGACTATCATTTGGGTAAACAAAGGCACACACCTGTTTTGTAGTGTTTTGACTTTGATTGAAGAGAACAGGAGAACAATAGTATAATGATACTTCAATTAAAGAGATGAAAGCCAAAATTTATAGTATGTTTGTAGATTAAAGTTTCAACTATGTGTAGTTGAAAGGCTAGAAAAATAATTATTTCCATAACTACATGGATAATTAGGTTCATTTTTCTTTTATTACTACTTTCTTTCAGTGGCTTGTGGCTACTCTTGGTTATTGTCACATTTGGGGTATCTAAAGGTAGCCCATACACATAAATGAAATGAAGCAAGCTAGAAAGGACAATGGTATCAAAAAGGTAGCCTACATACATCATTGATATAAAGCAACTAGAAAGGACAATGATTCCAAGACTTGTCATTCTTCAACAAGTCTTCAGTGACAGAGGAACAACAGAATACAGGATGGGGAATTTAAACTACAGTTACCTGGAGGAAAAGGATGATAATTTAAATTGTAAAAATGTGTCAGATATCATTGTCACCATCATCAACAGCAATGATAATGCTGCAAATGCACAGAGTGCAGTCTAATTCTAAAATTATTTTGCCATAGTATCATCTTGTTAATTTATTGAAAATTTAACTATAGAATATAGTTGAAAATTTCTTGTTTCCCTAGAAACAAGTCTAATAATTAAATAGAATACTTTAATTCAAACATTTAGGAAAATTTTAGTGACCAAAGACTATATAATGATGATTGTAAGCATTATAAATAATGTATAGTTGAAATAGATTATTGAGAAGTTTCCCATCTCCTCTCTTCTGTCTCTTTTTTTTCTCTCTCTCACTTCATCTTCCCCTCCTGTCTCATAGAATCTTGTTATGTTATTCATGTTGGCCTCAAATTACTGACTTTACATAATCCTCCTGTCTCATCCTCTCCAGTAGCTGGGACTAGCTGGGACTGTAGGTATATGCACCACCACACCTTGCTACTTTTCTTCCTACTTATTTATAATACATTCTGATATATAAAAATATGCATACATGCATATAAAATATACTGTATTATATTTTTAAACTAGTCCTCTGAACAAGCCTATAGGTTAGAGATTCTACTGGTGTGCATTGTATGCATATGGGGATAAATGGATGACCAGACTGAATCATTTCCTGCAGGATATGGTGAAGGATACGAATACAGAGTGAGTGCAGACTTTGGAATTGCAGGGAAATATTGTTAACTTCTTCCCCATGGGGCCATAACTCACTCATGGTCACTAGACAGTTCATATCTGCTTTTCATAAATGAGAATATTGAGGTAATCTCTTCTTTTGGTTGTATTGCAAGGGGAGCACTTCTTGCTTGCATTTTATTCACCGTATTTACAGTCACTGTGTTCATAATATTTGTGAGTGAGGAAATATTTAAGGGGAATGTCATATTCTCTGGAAGTGCACTGTATTTTTATTATTTTAATTCCATATCATCACAGAAGTCATTTTTCTTCCAAGGACGTCTAAGTATATCAGCTCAGAAGATGATAATGATGAGCTGATTCTATGAATATTTTTATATATAATGTTTAACTATACTAAATATGTTCTTGTGGGAAATAATTGAATTCCATGGTGTTTACAAAGATATGGAGAACCAAGTATGCTTATCATTCTTTTTCAAAACCAGTGAACTTTTCCTTTAGAATCTATCACTCACTTGATATAGAAAATGGAGAAAAAGACTCTTATATAAGAGAAAATTTCAATATCTAAATACTGTCTTGCAACTGAAAACAGAATTTACCATTATTCAGTTCAGACATATTTTTTTTGGCAAGAAAGATTACTGCTCTCATATGATTGATGAGAAGGGAAGCTTGCAATTTGTTGTGTTCCGCTTTGATTACATAATAGAAATCAAAGCCATGATTGGAAAGGCCTTAATTATTAAAGGACAGAATCTTATCTTGCAAATATTAATATTAAACACCACTTTTGACTCTGTGTCGCTGTTAAGCTAATTTGAAAAAGACCTGGAAATGCACCAGGAGTTCATGTAGGTTTGATGATTAAGGGGAAAGTGGAAAAATAATTATAGAAAAGACACAAAGAGTAAAGAAAGAGCCTGAATCAAATGCAGTCCATGAGCAGATGTTGAAATTAAATGGAGCGGAAGAACCTCAATTTAAATTTGTTCAAGAAATTAGAAATAACTGCTCATTACATGTCATAATGTGCCATGAAAATGTTCAGATTCAAAAAAGCTGCTTATGAGTTAAGAATGCAGCAGATAGTGTTTGGAACCCAGTATCAGAGCACGGGAGAATCTCATGAGCAATGGGAAGAGGTGGGTCAGTATCAAAGAGGAGCTTGCTGAAGTAGGGCACCCATAGCCTGTAGGAACTACTTTGAGAAGTAGTGAGCGTAAGTTGTCTAGGAAGGACCACTGGCGTCCCCCCTGTTAACACACAGCAGCCATCTAATGGAAAGACAGAAGTCACTGAATTGATTTGACAAGTCAATCACCAGAACCCTGGGAAGCAGGCTGCTACTCAAGACTGTTGCCAAATGTGGAATCTGTTACAGCAGAAGGTGGGTAAGTTTAAGGAGTGGAAATCAGCACATTTTTCAGTTTATAAATATATACATACATGTATGTATTGAAAAGCTTATACATATATACCAGGCATCTTGATTATATCCAGCCCTCACTCTTGCCTTCTAGTTCCCCCCAATTTTTCCCCCATCATATCTACTTCCCAGCTTCATGTCCTCCTTTTATAATTCTTACTTATCATTTATTTATTTAACTGCTGAGTCTAGTTATTGCTGCCCATATGTGAATATGTTTGGGATTATCCACTGGAGAATGAGAGGGAGGCCTACCAGTGGCCACACTCATGAAAAAGAGGTTCCTATGTCTCAGCAGCCATCATGTAAAAAGATCAAGAGAGATGCCAGGAGAGACAAAAAGAAAACATGAGGTGCAAGATGAAAGAGTGGTAACATCACAAGATAGAATGAAGATTAATCTGAATGGGTTAATAAAAGCTATAAGAGTCAGTTAGAAACAAGCCTAACCTATAGGCCAAGCTCTCATAATTAATACAACTCTCCATGCCATTATTTGGGAGCTAGCTAGATTCTTCCAGAGAAAGATTAATTACATTAACCCACCGACAGTTTTGCTGCTATTGCCCCAGTGGGCAGTTGCTGACCTGCAGGTTGGTATTTTAGTACAGAGTCTAGCCTTGGATAAGGGTACTGATGTCCTTTCTCCCCAGACACTTTCATAGTGTCTTCTAGAACAATGCAATCTAGGCAGCAGAGAGAAGTTTCTTGTTAATTCCTATGAGTTATCTCTTAGAAAGACCCCAGTGTACCATAAGAAACATAGGTTATTGCCTTTGTTCTCTATTGTCTACCAAGACTAGGTGGTGCAGTCTACTTGCTGAAACTTTCCTAATGTGCTTTGAGAGAAGCTCTCTATCTCAGATACAAGTATAGGTTTGTATATAGTGCTTAGTCCTCATTCCCAACTAGACTCGTAGAAACAACTTTTAAAAGATATAACCAAGAGCCTGAAATCATTCTGTGATTCTTATGCACACTGTCTTTCACCTCATTAAAGAATCTTTGGACAGAGACAGAGACCCACATGGGAGCACCGGACAGAAATATCAAGGTCCGAATCAGGAGCAGAAGGAGACGGAGCAGAAGGAGACGGAGCACGAGCAAGGAACTCAGGACCACGAGGGGTGCACCCACACACTAAGACAATGGGGATGTTCTATTGGGAACTCACCAAGGCCAGCTGGCCTAGGTCTGAAAAAGCATGGGATAAATCCGGACTAGCTGAACATAGCGGACAATGAGGAATACTGAGAATTCGAGAACAATCGCAGTGGGTTTTTGATTCTACTGCACATACTGGCTTTGTGGGAGCCTAGGCAGTTTGGATGCTCACCTTATGAGACCTGGATAGAGGTGGGCAGTCCTTGGGCTTCCCACAGATCAGGGAACCCTGATTGCTCTTAGAGCAGATGAGGGAGGGGGACTTGATCGGGGGAGGGGGAGGGAAATGGGAAGCGGTTGCGGGGACGAGGCAGAAATCCTTAATAAATAAATAAATTTAAAAATAAAAAAAAAGAATCTTTGGATGGAAGGAATCCTTACAAAAATCAAATTCTAAGTATAGTCCTAACTATATTGCCAGAGATAAATGAAAGATTCAGATAATAAAGAAAAATTAAGAAAAGATCCTCCTTATATTAGAGACCTTTAATTAGAGAGGCTTTTCCTTAAGGCTGACTTTAAATTAAATGGGCGCACCACTTCTTAATTATGGGAGGAGTCAGAGAAGAAGGAGCAGGAAGCACAGGTTTTCTTACTGTCAGCATTGAGATCATACAGGTTGTTAATGAGCTCATACAAAAAGGTCTCAGAGCTATCTTCTGGCTTCTCTGCCTAGTCCTTCACTCCTTTTGTTTTTAAAAATATGAGTGAAGTTTGGTAACTCCCTTACATTTCTGGAGACGATTCGTTTCTGCTGTCTATGCAGGTGGGAACATGGGGTGCATCCAACAGAAGACATTACCTGGAGGAAAACACAAATGTTGCCTGGGAGTGGGAGACGGGGACAGATTTTCTGGTTGGTGACTATGATAACTGAAAATAATAAAACCCAAAGTAAACACTAGGGCAAAGGGATGTTGTTGAGTGAAATAAAATGACTTCCTGGTAAGGGCTCACGATAAACTTGTGAAAACCACAAGAAATATAATTCAAAGGAGAGTTACAAGACCTCATCTCTTGTTTTTTATCTGAAATTGATGGGTGGAAAGAAAAACTAATAAAACTGTCATATAACATTGCAAAGAAAGAACCAAAAATAGGGACCAGAAAAAAAGGGACACAAGAGAAAAACAATCTGTAACTTTAGATAAATGCATACTAGTGCACAGTTTCTATTTGGATGTATTTGTGTAGTGAAAACACCCAGTTCAATGGATTACCAAAATAAACTTAAAATATTTTATCTATGAATGTGAAATGTAGGCTAAGCCATCACTCAGCTGAGGCTCAGCTAATATAATATGGCATCAGAAAGGAGTAATTTGGTTAAAAAGCCTAAATCTAATCAAAACAGGGGGAAGAATTTTATGGAATATGGTTAGATGCCTACTACTGTGAAGTAGAATGCTAGAACGGTTCTGAGCTATAAATTGAAATCAGGTAATTTAGCAAATCTTGCAAATATCATTCCCACAAAACGACATTCTTTAAAGTACATTTTCTCTAATATCATCATTATTAATATTATTATACTTCATTTCAGAATTATATATTACTACACTGAGATTTAATGTTATATATATGCCTTAAAAGTGTATGTCTCATTAATATTAAATATAGCACCTTACTTTTTCACAAATTATATTGTAATTATTGCATTATGTTCTGGAAGAGCCAGAAAGGTAGTCAATCAATCATTTCTCACTGAACATTTACATTCTTTGTACTTTTTCTGGCATGAAGTTATGGTAAAGGTATTTTAATTAGAAAAGAATTCTGGGAAAGTAACTACAGGCTTCACTGTATTAGCATGTCTTTATGAGTGCCATGTCCCATGATGTTCTGTGTCGTGTGGGTCAGGTGAAGAAAGAGGTCATGACCAGATAAAATTTTAAGGCCTGTATGGCAGCAGGAAGGTCCAACCTCTCTGATGGACTGAACTGAACCTTAAACAGCCGTACACAGGCATATTTAGTGGTTGTTACACTAAGTTGGTTTTTGGGTAAAGTATTACCCCTCACCCACATCCTATCTAATCTATGTGTATTTTCAGAGGAGAGCATCACATGTCCCCATATCTTTAGTCCTTTACTGTGAGACATTTGCTGTGCCCAGTAATCCAAGAAACTCAGCTGTGCCAGAGGCATCTTGTTACCAAAGTCATGGGAAGGCTGCCACATCCCTTCAAAAAAACAATTCAACAAATAAGAGAAAACAATCACTGTTTTTTATAATGATTCTTTACTGTTCACCATAATGATTCTTCGAGATCAAAGTACTAGAAAACAACTATTCATTGTAGTGTTTCTTCCAGATACAGTGATGCTGCTAAATTCCTATAATTGTTGCATAATGTTCCGAAAGAGTCAGAAAGTCAGTCAACTACTCATTTCTCATTGATGCTTATGTTCTTTGTACTTTTTCTGTTATAAGCTATGGTAATGATATTTTAATTAGAAAAGAGTTCTAGAAAAGATTAGCATGTTTTTAATTTCTAGAGAGAATTTACACAATTAGTTTAAGAACTGCTTCAATAGTCTCATCTAGTCATGCATCTACCACCATGTATCTTTTCCTGTATCAAACATAATAACGATTATATTTTATGTTCTACTAATTTGGAGGGTAGAATAAGGCCTGGCTCTAGTACTAATAGATAAGCCTTGATTTAGATGGAGATTGACATTTTTCGAGACAGGGTTTCTCTGTAGCTTTGGAGCCTGTCCTGGAACTAGCTCTTGTAGACCAGGCTGGCCTTGAACTCCCAGAGATCCGCCTGCCTCTGCCTCCCGAGCCCGGCCCCCTTTCATGTTCTTACATATCATGTGCACATGTGCAAAGTCAGCCATTTTGCCTTTTGTTTATGCCCAGATCATGAAGTCTCCCAAAAACCAACTAGGAGACTGAGTCCTGTATATAAAAACAAAGAGCTTTTATTTTTATTCAAGTTCAAATTCAAACTCTCCAGGTGTCCAATGTATTGGTGTGCATAGAGAGCCCCGAGCTCAGTTGGGGTTGGATTTTTCTAATAGCAAATGTTGGAGTGACGGATTTCTAAGGTTCCAGACCCCTGAGTTGCTAACGTTTGTCTAGGGGTGTCCTGGTGAAAAGTGATGGGTGTGTGCTGGCTGGTGATCCTATCTAAGTGGTTGGCAAGTTAAAAATTTCATCTGGATTGTCTGTTCCTGGGTGGTGCCTGGGTGGTCCCAGTTTGTGGTCTTTCTTGGAACGAGGTATTTCCTTAGGATAAACTCCTGAGACTCGGGCTGCTATTGAGTTTGTCATGGCTGGGTCCTATACCTTTTAGCCATAAAATACTTGGTTTTTTTTTTTCCTTCACAAGAATGACTCAATATTTAGTCCTCTCTTTTTCTTTCATCAACATCTATTTATTCATGGACATAGAAGTGAAGGAAACTAGAAACTTACATTGCATTTTTACCCCATTAGACTTGTCTGTTAGTGGCTCGGTACCTTATTTGGCAAGGCAGTCACATCTGGCTTCTTCTTGGGCTGGGTTATGACTGCAGAATGAACTTTCCTCTTCCCAGTATTCTCCTGTTGTCGCCGCCCCACCTCTGCTTTCTGCCTGGTTGTCCTGCCTATACTTCCTTCCTGGCTAGTGGCCAATCAGTGTTTTATTAAAATACAAGTGACAGGGTACAAACCATTGTCCCATAGCAATACCTTATGTATATTTCTACTCTTGATTAAAGTATTATACTTTTGTAGCTCATTTAACCATGCAATGTAAGTTTCTAGTCTCTGAAAATTATTTTACAAACTATCAGAGGGTGGAATTAGTTACTAGCTGTCCAGAATTAGCCGTAGAGGTTTTGAAGGACTCAAGACAAATAGAGAGACACAAGAAGTAGTATTCATAGGCCCTTTTCGATTGAGGAAGGAGAGATAGAGGAATCACTGTTTGCTTCTCTGCTGTTTCTCTGATCAATTAGGTATTTACCCTGATATCTGACTCTAGATTTTTATTTAATAATAGAACAATAAAAGTAATCACTTTAAGATGGTTGAAGTATGAGTGGGGAGCTGATGTTGCAGTGGATCAAGCTGATGAAATGAGGGCATGATAATAAAGATAAAAAGGATAGAGTATAAACTGAGAAAAGCTAGAAATGCAGGTGGGGTGAGCCAGGAAAGATAGAACACTAACAAAAAAGGGTTGTGTTTGGAGAAAGGGTCTAATATTTCTACTGTTGTCAGATACTTAAATCCAACAAACTCATGAAACTTGAAAGGGTTCTGCTGAGGTTAACAGCATGAAAGTCACCTATGATCTTAGTATAATTCTGATGGCATTATAGGAACTGAATCCAGACTGCAGTGGAGGCCAAAGGAGGAGATGGAGGGAATCAAGGCAAAATTGTGCTATGTGGAAAAACTGACACACAGAGAAATCAGTTAGTCCGAATCAGGGTTAAAGGATGCTTTAAATTCTGTTTCATTTTATTTTAATTTTTTTCTAAATCGCAAGGAGCTTAAACATTTGCAAGTGTTGATAAGGGGAAATAAAAGAAAGCTAGGTAGTGTTATCTTGGTTTTTCTTTGAGTCACACAACAGTTGACTCTTCGGAAGGGATTGATTAACCTTCAATTTCAGGAGTCTGATTATTTTATTTCTTTATTTTTATTAAATTATAAACTTGGATTAGAATAAAGGAAAACATCATTCTATAGCACCAAGTTCATGCTGCAAATTGTATAGTTACTATGAATATGTGAGAGTATTTGTATTTGTGTATGTATGTTAGTTTGTCCTAGAAAATGAAACCCTAGGCATACTGAGTTTATTTGCAAGGAGAGCTGGCCAGGGCTGGCGATATGCATGGGCGCCTTCATTACAGACAGATCAGAGAGAGAATTCATCAGTTCTCGCCAAGGCCCTTCCTGCACTTGCATGCCACAGATTATCAGGCCTGACAGCAGCTTTCAATAAAAATAATACATGAATTCCATTTGACTACTTTATGCAGCTCTGGGAGGTGGCAAACAGGGACTTATAATGCTTCATTCCAGCTTCCCTTACTCCCAGGCAGTAGTGCATGTATTCTAATCTTCATAACAATAGTGATAGAGGATTCTCCTGGTGTTTGTTCAAACTATCACCTTAATAAGTCACCATTTGTAGGATGTTGATTGCAATGCTGGCTGTAATACAATACCTTCCTCTCTGACCTTTCAGAATTTACTATCTAGTGTTAAGTCTATTACTTCTACCTTAGGTGAATATTTTTTAGTCAAAATAATTCAGTGATATTGTTAGTATTACAATGACATGCCTTGGCTACTCAGGTCTTAAATAATTTGCTTGATTGCTTACGACACCTCGCATGAGCTAACTGAATTTTGATACCCATCGTGAAGGCCACATAAACTGATTTATAACTTACATCTGATCACAATACCTAAAGGTTTCATGTTGTGAGCAGATCAATGGCTCAGCTCATATTTCCCACACCTGGATTTATGAAGCAAATAAGCGGTTATTCTAAACTTTAGAGAGAAAATTTTGGTACAATTTGTTGCCCATCCCATCCCTCTGTGCTAATAATCTCTATCATACCCAAAAGATGTTGTTGTTGGAGGTGGCAGGTAGTTATTATGGAACTGTGTTCTTATTATATTATTTTGGGCACCTTCCAACACAATGTAATCACAGGCATTTTCAACACTGCTATTTCTTTACTACTAATATGTTTAAAAGCACAAATTTTATTGGTTTCTGAGTGATTCTGACTCAAGTAAGCAACCACACTCATTTTAAATGATATTATTTATCACACCATTTGTTTGCTTACAATATATTTCTGGACACAATATATATTGCCTTTATGATAAACCACAGGATGTGACCTGCAGAAAATAGCACATTTTTTTCTCATCTTATTTTGCACTATAAAAATATGGTTAAATCAGAAAGAGAATCTGGAATATCAATCTGTTTAACATGCCTCTACTTAATTCACCAACAACATAAAATATATGTGCACTTGGCAGTCAAAATGAAAAATAATGGAGCACTTAGGGAAATTGGATTAGTACATTATAATATAATAAGAATTTAATGATACAAGTAGCATATACTTTACATACGCTCTTGTATGTGAGAAGCTACACCATTACCAACAGTATAAATTTTTCCCTTTGGATTGCCACAACCTATTCATGTGATTTATAATCAGATGTAATAATGTTGTTCTACTGGAATAAAATCTAATATGATATTATATATAATTTTTATTAATTTTATTCTATTGGATAATTGGAGGCATCCTCTGTTTTTTCCAAATGACAGAGTAGAGACCTCAGCTCATTTTACACTTTTTAATTTCATGCTTGTCTTCGACTAAATCTCTTTCATAAATTTCAATTCAACAAAACACAGATGCAGTGCCAAGTTAAAACATAATGAATTGGCTAGAATTAATCTAGAAGTCAAAGAAACTAGTTTTTTTTTTTCAACTTAAACATTTCCTTTCAATTGATGTGAAATTTAGCTGAAGAAGGTCATATCTGAGTGACTTATATTACTAATAAAACTTAATTAATGTGCCTTGATTGCTAACGTGTCAGAAGCAAGTGGAAACAGCAATAGAGGTTACAGTCTCACCTACTGAGGATTTCAGGATCTGTTGGCATGCAGTCTCTTGCTCCTACCTGGAGAGAATTGGTGGAATGGCATAAATCGGTGGCTTTTGGCCAGTACATAGATTTCTTTCCCTAGAGTGATAGTGCCGCATGTGTATTTTAGTAAATTGACTTCACTGTGCTATGTGTTGTGTAGGTATTTATTTGCAAAGGTCAAGACAAAGAGAGAGAGAGAGAGAGAGAGAGAGAGAGAGAGAGAGGAGTGGAATGAGAAAGTGGGAAGGAGGGATGAGGCGGGGCGGAGAACTCCCAAAGAGCTGAAGAGACTGGCAACATTTCATCATAACTTATCAAGATACAAGACTGACATACCTTATTTTCCTAATTTCACCATGGATTCTAAGATGGCTCTGCCCAGTGGAAATGTCTTCTGCTTACATAGTCTCCAGACCTCATAGTTAGCTTTTCTAAGGCTAGGTATGTTTTGTTCGTTTGAGAAGCTTTTTTCTTTCATTTTTTATAAAGAAAATTTTAAGAGATTTATTTTTAAATTTAAATTGTGTGTGTGTGCACGTGAGTGTGTATTTGAGTGCAGGAGGGGCCCTCTAAGGCCAGACGTAGGTAAGTGTTGCATCATTTTCTCAAGACTTGCACTTATCACTGATTGACATTTAACTCAAACTACATTTTCTGTTTTTTTGCGGAAGTACATGTGTCTTCTCTAAAGTCTTTCAGTGTTAGTTTTGAGTGGAAATCTACAAAGTAGGAAGAAATCAACTACTCATAGTATTATCTGAGTGTTTTTGTGTTTCAAATATTAGTATGCCCAATCCTAAGCTTTAGTTTGACAGTCTGTAGGTGAGGCATCCGGCAGGAGGATGAGTCATGCGACTGTAGTTACTGACCTTATAATCAGGATGAAAGGAGCTGCTATCTGTTGTTAGATGTCCCTGCTAGACACAAAAGTTTGACTTGATCTTAGTTTTCTCTTTTTCCTGAACCCAGTTGACAGTAGTTAGAGACCCCTTATTTCATACAACTTACAAAGTCTAACACGAATAGGAAGCTTACAAAATGATACTTTCAATTAGAATGATCTGACAAATGTGACTTAGAGTCAGTGTGGAGAATATTTTTTATTTGAGCAAAGGGAAGTAGAAGACTAATATGGAAGCAAAGATCCACAATAGATGGATTTGGAAGGAGTTTTGTTCTAGATTTTTTTTTTCAGATACAAGTTAGAAGTCTAAGAATATCTATGCTATCTAGTAGCAGAACACCAAGAAGATTAAGGCTACAGCTCACACATGGTACCTAATATAACCAAGATAATGCAAGATGATTTTTGAGGTAGGTAGACAGGTGGGAGACATGGGAAGTTGTAAGTGAAAAGCAACTATAGAAAAAATACAGGTCAATATATACTAAGGATCTGATTCAGAACCAATGAATAAGTGTGTCCTCATAGGCTGGTTTCTAGTTTAGCTGTAGAGATATGGCTCCTTTAAGTCCCACTAAAGGCAAGCCAATCTCCAATACAAATAGACAAAGCCTCGGGATAAAATTTCCATAAATTATTCATGTTGCCTTTTTGTGTAGCAGTCCAAAATGTTGCTTTCTTGTGCAGCATCCCCCAAAAATTTCCAAGTATTTGAGAGGCTTTCCTTGGGGCAGACTTGAATCTAGAATCGAGATATTTGTAGCTGCTGGATCTCCCTTCTCAGTAGACTCTCTCTTACAGGGTCATTGCTATGGGTTGTATTGTGCCCCTACTGTCAGTAAATTTATGTGTTGAGTTCTCCATCCCAGTAACAGAATATGACCATATTCCGTGAGAGGGTCTTTAGAGAAGTAATCAAGTTAAAATTTGAGGTCATTCTCTGAATTAATGATATGAAAACAGATGCGAAATTGTCTGGAGAACAAAGGGAACAAACAGGAAAATGGGGAAGCAGACCATGGTACAGGGGGCATGAGACAATATGCTTGAAAGATATACATTCATGGAAATGTCCTTATGAAACCCTGTGTAAAAATATTTTTTTCAATGAAGTAGTTCTTGTGGTCTTTATCCCACTGTGATTGGAGTAATTAAAGGAAGAGGAAGCACCCAGGCCCAGAGGAAAGATGTGAACGTACAAGGCGAGCAGGGAGACTTCGAATACTGTGTTCCTTCACAGCCTTCTGCCTGGCAACACTCAATTAGTGGGCACAGAACTGTAAACTGAGGGAACTTCACAGCAAGGGAAGTAAGACAGCACCCAAGGCATAATCTGCTTCTTTCAAATCATTAAAAACATAAACTCAGATTTTAAAAGTTTTTGAACTGTTCCCTTGCTTAGCTATAAGAAAGGGAAGCTCATCTCTATTGTTCTTCCTTCCTCCTTTTTGCAAGGTTGGGTCTGGTCTCAGGATGTAAATCCTGGGTAACATTTGAACTATACTAAGAGCTAGGTCACGTTAGCCAAAATTTCATAATCATAATCATCATAATCATTTTGCATAATCAGTCGATTAGAACAAGAACTTTTAAGCTGTCTGGAGTCAAGCCCATTTTAAAGCTGTGAATCCCCTATGTGTATTTCATGGCTGGTTTCTGCTCATAACCCTTTCTAAAGAAAGTAGATCATCTTTAAAATGGGCCCACTTCAGGAGGAACATCATAATATTCTCATGCTAAACTGAGCATAGACTGAGACAGTTTTTATCAAAATTCAAGCAATGCTTAGCTTTGAAAAGAGTAAAAGGGCAATTCTATTGATAAGTTTTTGTAATTTATTTTGCTTGATTCTGATTTTCAGATGTAAAATAACTACACTAGGCGTGCTTTATAGCATCCATAAAACTGTCCTGAAGATAGAGGCAATCATTTCATGCTCAGTGTACAATCTAAGTGGAAGTTAAATGTAGTTCACAGAATGAACACATTTTAAAAGATTTAGTTAACGGCCATAAGAAGACTGAGACTTTTGACTTCTGCTGGAAAGACCCACACCCATTGAATATATTTTCTTTTCTCTTAGACCCAACTGAGAATAATGGTCAACCACTTGCCTTCTCTTCTTCCATGCCAAGTTTAAATAATAGTTATGTAACTTTAGTGTTTGCTGAAGTGATTTCTGAGCAAGTTTTGTACATATTTATATAAGATTTGATACACAGATACACTTTTTAATTTCTAAAGAAGAATAAACATCTCTACCTGAATAATTCACTCATTTGTAGCAAAGTAATTTAAAGTCTGTCATTTTATTTTTTAAATATATACAATACTGTATACTATTACTTGTTATCATTACTGGTATTAGTTTTGAGTTCTGCATATTTAACCTCAAATTCACATACTCACATGTATCCCTGGCTCCACACTTGTTCCTGGCTATTTTTCTGTACCTATCTTTAAAGGTACAGAGTAGTATTTGCCTAATAATACAGGAAACTTTATTTCTTCTACCCTGCCACAACTTGGTGTCTACTGCCCACTATTTACTCAACCATTTGTCTTGTCTCACACACTTCTCTAGCCGTTGCTCATCTGCTGTCAATGACTATGGTATGGACGTTGTTAGATTTTGCTCATGGGAGCTATGACATGGTACTTGTCTTTCTTTGTCCTACATATTTCATTTAATTCAGCAACATTCAATTCTATCTACATTGTTGTAAATGATATTTCATTTTATTCTATTCCTAATGATAGAATTATGTTCTATTGTTGAAATGTGTTTTATTTTCAAAAGTGAGTTTTGATTGGAGAGGTTTATAAATTTAACTATATTTCTTAGGATTTTTATACACAATTTTTCCTACAGCTCAGATTCATAGTCTCATATTCTTTAATTATTATTGTTACCCCAGGGAGCTTTTAAAAACATGCTTTTCACTCTGAACATTGATGTAACTTCTCTCTCATGTGTTTTGATGGCATATGTTATCTTCTTGGTTTATTTCTACATATATTAGATAGATGTTAAATTTATTAATTTGATTTATTTATCAAAGCACTATGTATGAGATGCTGCATTAACTGCAGAAATGCATTTCTCGCAGTTCTAAAGACTGGATATCTGAGATTTGGAGTCAACTCCATTGCCTCTAGTGAAAACCTTTTGGGTTTCATGCAATCAGTTCTATGTTAGAAATATCTGGCGAGGAGGTATTGGCTATTGATGCCTACTGTCTCGGGTGTAGCCCGGATACATTGCTCATATCCCAGTGGATTATTGCACTATATCCATGACTACATAGGTAGCACTAAATGGATTCAATCGGGTTTTGTCATTGTTGTTTGATTCCTTTATCTTTCTTTTATTCTTTCTTTGCTTTTGTTTTTAAAGCACATTAGTTGGAAGGAAGATATATTGGGAAGATCCTGAAGGAGTTGTAGGTATATTAGGTATGACTGGGTTATATACTGTACACATTTATGAATTTCTCAAAGAATAAGTTTCACTTATTCTCAAAGAATAAGTATGTGAAAAACCACTTGTTTCTACTCAAAACAAAGTCGTTGTATTAACTACCATGCAAAAATTCACTTCTTAATCCTGCTAAATAAGGTTTAAGTTAGAAAACATGGTTTAAAATCAGTGTTCTTCTATTTTTGTTTTGCAAGACTAGCAATTGAAGCCTTGGCCTCTCACATGCTAGGCAAGTATACAATCTCATAACTATAGCCCCATATGATGTAGGAGGCCCTTCTGTATTTGTGTTGCTTTCATTGGTTATTAAAGAAATTACCTTGGCCTAGTTGATAGGGTGGATCTCAGGTAGGCGGGGAAGACAGAATAGAATTCTGGGAGGAAGAGTGCAGAGACAGGCAGACGCCATGGTTTTCCTGCCCTAGAACGATGCTGGTAAGCCACAATCAAGTGGCGATACAGATTATTAAAATGGGTTAAATCAAGATGTGAGAGTTAGCCAATAAGAGGCTAGAGATAATGGGCCAGGCAGTAATTTGATTAATACAATTTCTGTGTGATTATTTCGAGTATCAGCCAGCCAGGCAGTGGGACATAGCCTGCCGCTCCTCCTACTACACCCATCCATCTGCTTATGTTATTATCTATCGAGTATAGATCCCGCTGACTCACCTACTTCTAGTAACATTAAGGATTTTGACATTGTCATTTGCCTTTTGTAACTTTATAAAAATTACTACCTTTATACCTCTCATGCTTATTTTCTACTTAAGCACAGTGATATATACCATCACTTAATCTAATGGTTCTCAACTTTCCTAAGTCTGTGACCCTTCAATATAATATGCTCTTGTTGTGGTGACCTCCCCAAACCATAAAATTATTTTATTGCTACTTTATAACTTTAATTTTGCTACTGTTATGAGGCATAATGTAAATATTTGTGTTTTCCAATGATCTTAGGGAACCCCTATGAAAAGTTTATTTAACTCCCAAAGGGGTTGTGACCCAGAGGTGAGAACCACTGTTCAGTTCCCACTTTACAATTCTCTCCCCAACCATACTAACCCCTCAGTATGGAAAACTCCTGATTTTCTGGACCTTTAAATTCTTTGCGGCTCTATCAAACATCAAAACCTCAACATGTAAGTGTTCTTTATGACAATTTTTGAGTTATTCTTAATCTTCATTTTGACAGCAGAAATAATGACTTTAATGATACTCATCTCCCTGGTAAGAAAACCCAGAATGCAATATTTTCCTGTATAAAAGTGAATTCTTATTTGTCATCATTAACATTATTTTGACGGTTCTTATCATCAATCATCTTTGATGAACAGATTTAATTCTTTGGCACAGTATCTACCATTCACTGTTGAGAAACCCCCTCTGGGAAGCTCCAGTTGAACTGCTAATGTGTACTCTCCTTCCATTTATTCATTGGGTCTCAGCATAACCTGCATGAGGCCTGTTGTGGACATTAGCTATTAATGAACTAGTTGCCCATTTGAATGTCATATACATGTTTTTTTTAAGAGGTTTTGCCTTTTATAGATAGAAGGCAACAAGGTCAGATAGATAGAATACTTTTCATGCCTGTGATCTTCAAATGAGACATCTTCTTGATTAAAAGCCATAGGTGGTCCAAGTTTATGCCATCTGCCTGAGATCCTGATTGTACAAGTCGTTTTAATTTAGCACAGAATCAGTTCTGACTCCTGTCTTTCCCATGATGGATTGAAATGACAAGTAATCAGGAAAAAGAGGGAAATGAAAATGGGCGCTGAGAGTCAAGCTACATGAGATATTGCATTGTTTCCCTAAGATCCCTGGTTCCCAGTGACAGCAGCATCCTGGGGGCCTCCTGGAGACAGGGTGGCTCACTGGCTCTATTTCTTCCTGCTTCAGTTGGCTGTATCCCCTCTCTCCGATTGAACTGCCCATGAAAAACTACACTGCTGTGCTGCTGATCCAGACCATCAGCTTCATATGTCTCCTGTTAGATGGAAAAAAAATAATTTGTGAAGCAGTCTAGAGGAGCTTTAAATAACTGCAGGCATTGCAATGGTGTCACTTGGGTTTGCTTGTTAGCCACCATGTTGCTCTGTACTCTGTCTCTTACTAGCCCAAGGGACAGGTTTAATGACATACAGAATGGATTAGTGGGTGTAAAGCAGAGCTGTGCGTTGTACATTGCAGAATAAATCTAGTTTTCTGAGAGAGATGAACTAAGAACATGAAAACATGGGCTTCTATCATATGTTTTGAGAAGAACTGATTTAGAAGTAGTTCTAGAATTGGGGAAGGGGGAAAATTACATACCGTACTTTGGGTTCATACCATGTTGGCAGCATTAAAACAGTATTTGATGTATCATGTCTATATGATGTTCAGTAATTCTTATTCTCCGTGAAAATTTTGATTTGATGTTCAACATCATTTTAGCCCGTGCTATAGTAAAACAACAACTTATTTGCAAAATATAGTTGAGTTGGTGTCAAATTCAGAATGGGTCTGACTGTGCTCTGAGCACAGGACATTTTTGGAGGATTAATGACCAGCTAGAAAGAGTTGATGGTCCTTGGCTAAAACTCGGGTCATTAACTCTAGCCAGTCATTAATTGCCTGAAAATGTCCTGGGCTGAGGTCATTATTGCTATTATAAACTGAGTTAGTGCCTTGTGCTTTAGCCAATAAGATTATCTGAATTATCTTTATTCTTTGCTTAATTCATAATTATAAAAATGTACCACAGGCAATCAGAGAAGATGATAGATTAATCACATGCAAAATTAAATTTCCAAATGAAATGCTTTGACTCATACAGCTACCCTAAGCTTTGGGAGAGGTTGTTTTTTGGTACTGACATTTATTAAAGTTGGTTTGCTATGCTGAACCCTTTTCTTAATCGCTCAAACTCATTCCCGACTGCTTGTTGGAATCTAGCAACTCAGGATGGATGGGCTCTTCATCTCAAAACATGTTGATTCTGGTATCTAGAGGCTGGAGTATTTTATTGTTATGTCATGAGAAATTAGGATGGGTGGAGCTGGGGTCAAGAAAAAAGAAAGTGCAGGAAGAAAGCAGATGTAGATTTATGGTTGTCTGATTTTTATAATGCTTTTAACAATATCACAGTTACTTTCATATTTATTGTGTAATTAAAATAATATTTAATTAACTTTTGAGAATTTCATACAATGTATTTTGCTCATATTTAATCTTTATCCTCTCTGCTAACCCCTTCCTGACCCATCCCTGTCTCCCTTTTCCCTCCCAATTTTGTATTCTTTTTCTCTTGTTTATTTCACTGAGCCTGATTTGTGTTGGTCATATACATAAAGGTTTCAGGCCATCCACTGGAGCAAAGGGCCACAACCTTAAAAATACTGACCTCTCCCCAACAACAAGCCATAGATTGTCAATAGCTCCTCAGTTAAGGAGTGAATTGTCCCTGCTAGAAGGTCAACTGGCTTGATCTTGTGCAGGCCTTGTGCATGTTAAAGCTGCTGTAAGCTCATGAGTGTAGCGATCCTGCTAGATGCAGAAGACACTGTTGTACTTCCAGTCCTCCTGAGTGGATGTCTTTTATGATCTTTCTTCCCTGTCCTTCAGTGGTCTTTGGTCTTTGAAGTCATTAAAGATGTCATGTTTGTGATTGGTAACCCACTGACACTTATTCTCTATACTCTGATCAGTTCTAAGTGTCTGTGTTAACAACCATTCACTGCCCAAAGAGACTTCTCTGGTGAGTTCTGAGAGCTTCACTAATCTGTGTGCATATACAGTTACAAATTAGATCGAATTTTGAGACCATGACTGTGTAGTTGGTTAATAATTGAAGATTCACCTCTGGAGCCTGTGAACTCCTCAACCATGGGCTCTTGACAATGTTTAGATTATAGCTTTGGATTATCATTTGTGGGGGCAAGCCCTAAATCCAATCAGGAAGTGGCTGTTACTCTCATACTAATGTACCCATGGATTTTCATCTTCTAGTGATGTGTTCAGTGTAGCTAGACAAATGCAATTATTCTACCTTATATATGAGAACCCTGAAGTCTGAAATCACAAGTGATTTACCTTGCAAGGCATTGCTGCGGACTGAGCAGTTGTCCTCAGTCCAAGATTATTCTCCAGTGTTAGCCCACACCAAACCTCACTACACTATGTCAGCCTGGAGTGTTCCTTTAAATTTTCATTGGTAAAGGGCTGCATGCTATCTATGATGATTCAAATGGCTTGCATCACCATCTTTCAAAGTGTGTCTAAGCCTGGAGCTTTTTAGAAAAAGAGTGCAGTTATCAAACAACGAAGCCTCTTGATGCTTTGTGAGGAGAGCACCACTTCGCTGCTGTGAGCTTTTCAGGGTCAGTTTGATTACTTGATTCTTTTGTAAGTATGCATATTAATTTATAATCCAATTAGATATATTTTTGTAACTGCTTGATGCCTCTATAGTTCTGTATTCTGGGCTCCGTGTAGAAAGCCTTTTATTGAAATACATAAAGGTACCATGAGGAACCAGTTTTATTAATAGGCTATCACAAGGGAAAAGATGAAGAAAATATGAAAATTATTTGAACCATGGTTAAAAAATAAAGCAGGAGATGTTTTAATATTCATAGATTAATCTGAGGAGTGACTAGGGAATCAGAAGAAGAGTAAGCCATTGCTTTTGACTTGATTCATTTCATATGGAGATGGTTAATGTGAGTTAGATGATACATGAATGCATAAGTATTATGCAACTACAGAAGAGTTTCAAAAGTTGTTTTTACTGATTATTTGGGAATCTCACATCATGCACCTCAATTGTGCTCACCTCCCAGTCTTTCCATGTCCATTCCCCTTCCCTCATAAACTTCCCCCTCAAGGACAAAAAAGTCCATTTTGTGTTATCCGTATATTCAGCAAAGCACGGTCAGATTCCTAGTCACCAGTCCTCTAAGATCAAGAATAATCCTCACATCAGCATAGATTCCCAATACAGCACAACCTGAGGAGATCACCAAGATACCAGGCAGCGGCACAGATGTACACTATGTATATCTACCTTGATCCCAGGCTTCATCATGGCCTGGGACAGCAACATAGACCACCGACACTAATATGGCCTCTGATGGCATTATTGCAGGGACCGGTGGTCTTTTTAGGAAGTCCAATCCAGAAAGTGAACCTTTCCTCATCTCAGGCCTTCCTCATTCCTCAGAGCCAGGGGATTCCACAATCAGGCTCATTGTGATCAGTTAGGAGGCTGAATTTGTGTCTACTTAAGCTCTAGGCTGGTGTACATCATCCCTATGACCCTTCTGGGCAATGACAGGAAATAGATCTTAGC
This sequence comes from Microtus oregoni, assembly GCF_018167655.1. Lineage (NCBI taxonomy): Eukaryota > Metazoa > Chordata > Mammalia > Rodentia > Cricetidae > Microtus > Microtus oregoni. The sequence continues at coordinate 34,773,781 of NW_024543060.1, read as the reverse complement.
CATGTCTCTCACCTGTCACAACCATCACGTCTCCAGTTCTGCCTCTCTTCATAGCACACACTGCTCTGTTTTTCCTTCTTTTCCATCTCTCTGCCACATGTTTATTCTGTGTAGTGTACCTACCCCAGCTTGGCTACCTATCTTCCATAGCTGCCACAGTACCCACAACCCTCAGCCTGTGAGGCTGAGGTTCTATGCTTGCCTGTCCAGCTCATGAAGATGTATGCTGTAATCATAAACATGTGGAAGTTTCACATAGCTGATGTACCTGATGGAACTGACTGGTCCGTTACACTGGAACTTCTGCCCAGTCTCTGTTCTTCATTGCTCCTATAATCTCCTGATGCACACTATCTCAGAAACAATGGTACCAAGTCATAGCAGGCTCTGGCCCTTTTCATCCTTCAACAAATGGTAATTTTTTTTTGTTCATGTGCTATATGATGACTGTAATGGGACATTTTGCATCTTAAGAACACACTCTTGGTAAGCTTACCATTTGTGAAGACAGCAGAATAACAATTAAAGTTCAGACCAGAGGATCACCGTACAGAATCCCTGTCAGTCTACTTAATTTTCTTCTCTTTGAACAATTTATTATGTACAGCTCAAGTACTGCATGTGACACACATGCTACATTGTCAAGCTAATAGAAAATCAACAGCTTTTTCTTTGGTCATTGGTATTTGCACCAAATGGCTTATAAATCTAACTAATTTGAAGATATATGAACACATATGTACACTATTAGTTGAAATTGAGGTCTTGTCAGCCTTTCTATCATTGAGATTTTAACCAATAATAAATTCATAAAGAGAATGAATTATCTCTTGGATGTTGTACATATAAAAATAAACTAGTAGTTCTTCTGGATAATTCTCCAGAGTAATATGTGACTTCGTTTTGTAAACCTGAATATATACTGTAAGAATATTTGTTTCTTAAGGATAACAAAGGAAAACAAATAATAATCACATGACACAGAAATCTGATCTATTTATAAGAATGAATCCCAGGGCTGGTTCCATAAATAAAAAGCATTCTGGTGTACATAGCATATTTGTTTGTGTGGGGGCTCAGTTAACATGATAGGTGCATCAGCACACCATTTGGAGAAGAACAGACTCTTTGGAACTAAATCACCCCTGTATAGTACTGGTATCTGAAGGGAAAATGTGAACTATTAACCTATCACATTCCTTTACTCTGTAAACTGTTCTATAATAATATTTTGTAGAAACTCTTTCCTCTTCTAGGTCAGAATCCAATTTGTTTCATAAGTAGGATGTAGAGTTCACAATACGGAACTGTTTCATTTTCCCAAAAGACCACCCCCTAAAGCCATGATTGACCAATGTAAGACAAAGAATGTTCAAATTTTATACAGAAACTCATCAACACATAATTTAAAGGAGGATATAATCATCACAGTATTTCCAAGGACACAGGGTCTTCTGTAAGGCAAGTAAGAGGTATTATATTTCACAATTGAGCTGTATGGCTTCTTGCCTGAGCTGAGTTTCAACTTCTCTACCATGAATGCTCTCTGCCTATGCTAGGAAGGGGATAGATTTGGAGGGAGGATGGAAAGGAGGGTTCTGGAGTTCCCTTTGATGTCTTGTTCTCTTCTTTCTGTACCATGAGTGGACTACTTAATTCCTATCAATACTAGTTTAATTATTCTATCAGCCTTAGTTTCTTCTTTGATTTTGGTCTCAAAAGGTATTATATTAACTTGAATGAAGGATTATATCACTATGAACTTTGATGGTTCTAGTCCCCCAAGTTCTGGCTTTGCCGATAGGCAAGGAAATTGATATCTTGCAAAGGCATTCAGGGTATCTGTTTCAATTGTACTTTTCCTTGTAAGATAGTGTCCAAATGAGTTAAGACCCAATTATAGAAAAAGAAATCTACAATTTCATGGTATAGATCTTCCACTGAACATTTCAATTCTTAGTACCGTTTGCAAAGTAAATCTCTGGCAGGCGGATCTCTGTGAGTTCGAGACCAGCCTGGTCTACAAGAGCTAGTTCCAGGACAGGCTCCAAAACCACAGAGAAACCCTGTCTCGAAAAAACCAAAAAAAAAGTATATTCTCAAGATGGAAATATTTTGGCAATATCAAGCTTACTTATTCTAAGGGACAAATTCAATATTGACTTTTGATCTAGATGTGGTGGTAGGCATCTGTGATGACAGCACTCAGGGTAGTGGAGGCAGGGGGATTAGTTAAGGCTAAACACACACAAAAATTAAAAGATGAAACAATGACATTCATATGAGAGGGAATAGATGGTATTTACCATCTGAGGCTCAAGTTACATTAGTTTAATTCTTTCATATAAGTTGAAGTTTATCTGTAGTTACATAGTGAGTTGAGACTAACTTGGGCTACACAAGATCTAATCAAAATAAAGCAAAATTAATAAAATCCAGTAATGTCAATAACAGAAATCCACGGGCAGAGGTGCTGGTGGTGGTTTTCAAGTAGAAAACAATAACTCCAAAGGAAATTCAATGATTTTAAAAGAAATGCAAGTCCTTGGTTAGAAGATCACTAAATCTAAGGACTGATTGAGCCAATAAAATGGTGCATTATGGTATATGTGAACTGCTATCCTACCCTTTCTGTAGGGCCTGGGATCACAACTCAGGCTACATTTCTCAGCTGAGCCTTATGAGGTCTCATCTGACTGTCAACTTCTCTACTTTGTGTACTGGATGCCTGTGTTGGGAAGGCCTGGTGAGGTGGATGGGAAGGATGTTCTGAGGCTCCCATTGATGTTTCTTCCCGTGTGTACCTTGAGTGGCCTATTTCCTGCTATCGTCCTCTTGCCCCCTAGAGTACGAGAGCATATGGCCGATGCTTGGAAGAAGGATTTATCCCTGAGATTTCTCCATTCTTCCAGACACAATTCGTTGAGTGCTAATTTCTCAATTACCCTCTTTGCCCAACCATATGTAGTATTTTCATCATTCTTTTACATTGCTAATGTTGTCCTCCTCCCTGTTTTAGTTAGGCATGCCACAGCTGTGGATCATTCCTCTTTCGATGGGTTGCTGTTTGCTGGTGGTTGTTCAAGAAAGTTTCATGCAGTCCTCCATTCATTGATAGATTTCAGAACCAACAGTCCTTCCGCAGCTCTCCTTACCGCTGTGAAATATTTCATTTATTTCAGTTTAGTAACAAGAGAATAAATTTTATATTTATTCTAGAAAAGACAGGCTTTTTTTTAGTTTTTTTTAAACTGATTTTTATTGAGCTGTACATTTTTCTCTGCTCCCCTCCCCCGTCAACCCTCCCCCAAAGTCCTCAGACTATTTTTTAATAAGGCAGTAGCAGTAACCACATTGGTGATGGTGACACTGGAAGTGATTTGAGAGAAGAGACCAGTGAATTACATTTCAGTATTATTCTAGTGTTAAATCTGAGAATGTTCCTTCTTATAATCATATACAAAAGATATTGCCTGCTGTTGTATGAGTGTTATTGAGCAGGAAACACATTTTTGATAAAATGTGCTGAATAAAATGATTTGACCCAGTTTTTAAAAGATGTGAACAGGATGTTATATTTGTGTATGTATCTGATCACTTGGGAGTTTTTAAACATCTTCTGGCAAACATGTACTGAAGGAATAAAACAGGTTTTTTTGATGCCAGATAAAATGAGAAGACAAGGGTTGAAGGTAGAAAATTGAAAAAGAACTTTTTCAGAATATATAATGACTGCAATTAGATGAAAGTTATATGTGAGGAAGGTAAAGGCATTGCACTATGTGCCCATAGAAGTTTGTCACCAAATCCCTAACAATCTGTTTGAATTCTATTTTCCATCACATAAAGGCTTTGAAAATACAGTATTTTATGCATTACATTTTGGATTAAAAAGACATAATTATTTGATCTTTTTTAACTTCTCGTTTTGTTCCAATTATGTGTTGTTGCAATTAGGAATGTAGCATCTCTCATGAATAGAATTTTTGTCAACTTCACCTAGATTTGACAACAAAGAAATTGGGAACAAAATATAATTGTTCTCACATCAAAAACCTTCTATGTTTTGGCTTCCAGATGAGGGCTTCTGAAGTTCTAAGACTCAAGTCCTGAGCATTTATGGGATTGTTGGCCTCTCCAGTAAGAGACCAGCCATGATGGAACTACTCAGACGGCTGAGTTACCCAGCCTCAAGGACAAGAAACTACTGAGTTCTGAGCCTCTCAGGTGTCAGACAACTGTTGTTACTCTTTCAACATTAAGCAGGCTTAAGAAAATCTATTTATCATCTATCTATCTATCATATCCTCTTATTGCTTCTTTTCCTCTAAAGAGCCATGGCCAATACATATGTCATTTCAGATACCATTATTTAGTCTGATTAATTGCTTCCTTACTACTGAGCAATGTACATGTTTCATGGAATACTTGGGACAAAACACTGCTAAAATTTAGAGGATTCATCTGCAAAGTGTTCGATGGCATTTTAAAACACACAATACACAAGTAGATCTTGGATTTGCACATGCAATGAAATATGGTGACAGGCAGAAAAGAAAAGCACATTATGACATGAGGAAGAATTCATTTTACATTTAAGAACATCATAGCAACAAAACAGTGTAGTCCAATTATTCTATATGTGTATAACACTTATGAATTTGTAAAATTTTATCTATTTCAATTGACAAAATATTAAAAGCACTGGAGACGATTTTGAATTATGTGTGTACTAGTACCTATCCCAAATGGATTTTGTTCCATAAATATCTCCACTTAATAAAAAAGTTTATTATATGATCTTCCTTTATAATTGTTATTTGAAATATCACCGAAGCCATATAATTTTATATTAAAATGTGTAGCAACTTTCAAAGCATATAGATATTCAACTGAAAAAATAAACTTAGCAGAAAGAATATTGCAAAACAGGAAGGTGGCTCATACCAATAATCCCAGTATTTGCAGGTGGTGGGGGCTGAGGCAGGAGGATTACCAGGAGTCAAGGTCAGCTTGTACTAGAAAGTGATTTCCAATCCATTCCAGCTAAAATATAAGTGCCTATCTCAGAATATGAAACACAAAATAAAACTGTAAGAACGTTACTTTAATTTTTAAAAACTGTTTGAGAAGGACAAGCCATTTAAAACTGGCTATCTTTCAGAGGCCTTTGATGAGATTGATATAAATTAATTGCACCCAGTTATTTTCCAAGCTTTATTTATTCCATTGTTGACAATACATCCAAACCCATTGTTTTATTTATTATATATTTATAAGCAAATTTGAAATTAAATTAATTTAGATTATCAGCTTGTCCTAAATGAGCAGCTATGCTTCAAAAATCAAGAGGCCGTGCTTTGCTTTGGGAGTGCTGCCTTGATCTTCAGATGGATGAGTTCATTGGTCGATAGGATTTGTAACTTTTAAAGTAAGAGATGCAGATAATTCTCCAGAAGAGTTCTGCGTTCTTACCTCTACAATGGCTATGAAAATTGGTTGCTGCATTGGATGATAAATAAAGACAAATAGGTTACTTGCTTTTCATCAACTGTCCTAAAATGGAAATTCACTACTTATTTTTCATTAAACACACCTTTTTAAAATATTATTGCAATAAAGAAGTTTATTGCAAAATAAAAAAATCCATATTGTTAAGCAATAAAAAATAAATGTTTGTGGTTGTACCTTATGTAATAAATGGAAAATCTGTTTTTTTAGAGCCATTGACTATTCTGTGTGCTCTCTAAGAAGTAGTTGCTTAGTCTTTTACTTAAAACATACTATTATTTGTATCTAAAATGTCTCATGTGTCTCAGAGATCTTATCCCCCTCGGCCTGGGTTGTGGCACATATCTCAGAGAATGATGTGCCACTGAGAAACTATTGGCAGTGTGTCATCTGGTTACCTGGTGGCACTTTACCAACAAAATTTCCTGACATGAGGAGACTGATTCTGTTAGGAAAAGTTTCAGGAATGGGAAGACAAAGTGAACTGGATTAGGACTATTGGCAATTATATACTAGCTAACAACTAAAAGCAAACAAGCAAGCAAACAAGCAAAAAACAAACCAGATCAAAGCAAAACAAAGCAAACACAAACACCCAACCTGAACACCAAACAACAAGAAAAAACAACAAAACTCTACTTCTTCAGACCACTAGAGAGGAAGCACAAGGAAGCAGTGGGCGTGGATTTAGACAAGAGAAGTCATCTCTGGGTGGTTGTGGTGCATGCCTTTAACCAGCATTCAGAAGGCAGACACAGAAGGACCTCTGTGAGTTTGATAACAGCCTTGTCTACAGAGCTAGTTCCAGGATAGCAAGAGTTGTTACATAGAGAAACCCTGTCTTGAAAAACAAAACAAATCAAAACAATAAATTGTTTTTATCTATTTTTGAGGGGGAGGAGTTTGAGGCAGGATTTTACTTTTTATCCCAGGATAGCCTAATTCTGTAGCTCAGGCTGACCCTGAATTCACAGTGACCCTGCATTATTCCATGGAGTACTGGGATTGCAGGTGGGTACCACATCTGGATCTCTTCTATTTTTAGAATACTGAATCTGAAGAAGAGAGACAAGTTCTGCTGGAGTCCATCCTCTTTGAAGGGGTCTTGGGGGTCTCACTCTGAGTTCAAAGCATGGTCATGTACCATTCTTCTACAAGGGAGCTAAACAGAGCACCACTGAGAATAAAGGCCAATTACTGGTGTGCTGTCTGAGGAGAAACATCCTTCAGCCTCCTTCTTAAGTTCTTAGAAAATATCTTACAGCTGATTTTTGTGAGCAGACTCTCTCTTCCCTGAAAGGAAATTTCAGTAGAAAAGGGACTCTGTAAACTTGTGCAAACCAAGAAAACTTTCTTTTCTCTGTTGCCGTATGGCAGATAGAGCTAGAATTTTGCTTAGTCATTATTTTCAGTTGTTATTAGTTTCTAATGTAAATTGGATAAAAAATTAAAATCTAAATGTGTACTTCATGTGGCTCCTGTATCACAAAGAACAGATAGATCATTTGGTAATTTTCAATAGACTCTTTTAATATTATAATTATATTCTGGATAATAGCAATAGAAAATGAACCTAGGATTCACTCACCAGTAGGAAAGCTCACAATAACATGCTTATGCATTTTTTATCATAGCATTTAATTGTATATTAAAAATGCATCACTTCTGACAGAAACAAAGTACACTCCGAGGAGTAAACACACCAGTCACTTAGTTCTCTTAAACACACGGACTTATACATTTGGAATTTGCTTCACATCTTAAATAACAGCAGATTAGCTGTGCACTGAATGATTGACTTGTTTGTCTGGGCTCAAGGATGTATATTGGTTCATTGAGTAACAAGTTAGAGCCCATGGTGGTAGAGAAGGCAGGCAGTTGGAAGGGTGAGACAACTGGTATTGCATCCCCAGTTCAGCTGAGACGGATGAGTCCTGGTGTTCATCAAGCTTTCTCCCTCTCCTTTTGTTTAGTTTGAGCTCACAGCCCATGGGAGCATGTTACCCATGTCTATGGTAAATCTTCCCTCCTCATTTGACTCTCCGTGGAAACACATGTGGAAGCGTTCAGCTCTATGACTTTAAATTCAATCAAGTTCACAATTAAAATTGACGATTGCAGTAAGACTCAGATAAGAAAGTGGACACTTGCTTCAAATAATTAAGTGATATTTACTAGCTGGCTCAGTTGACTAAATGAACAAATAAAATGTCCTGAAATCTGCCACCGAGAGCCGAGAAGGCTATATCTTAAAAACAGAGTGTAAAAGAATACATTGACTCTAGGGGAAATTAGTTATGAGTTTTTATTTTGGATCGGTGGCATCTGTGGCAGAGCAGAGATGATTGGTTCTGATGTAACTATTTTAGTTTAGTGGTGAAAACACACACTGAACCCATTAAATAGCATAATAGTTTTGGGGGGAAATCACGTTTTCCCAAAATAAGATAATTAATTTCTAATTAGGAGTCTGAAGACATATATAGACATTTTTGATGTAATTGAAACATTGATGCAATTCCTGAAAGTAACTTGCTAACTTTCATGAAATAATGAACTCCTTCAAAAGTAACTGCCATGGAAAAGAGTAGTTAAGGAATGTTTAGGGTATGCCAACAAAGAAATTTCTATCTCGAACTTGACACCTCCACAAGAACTAGTTCTCCAGTTGTCAGTAGTTCAGAAAACAAAGTTAATTTTCAAGTTGAAATGATTTATGATTTTCTCATAGTGGTTGTTTTTTTAGTACTGTGTTATAAGCTATCATCTTAGTGAAATGCATGGGATAGACAAATGGACTCTCAGCTCAGTCAGAACGAAAGCCAAGTTAAAGTAATTCCCTTGGAATCTCCTCCAGCATGTGTCTGACAGTTGCTGCAGCCCTCTGAAATCTTCTCCATGTGACTGATGATTGCTCCAGCACTTTCAGGCACCAGGGGAGAAAAGCTGGACTGCTCTAGATGAGCACATTATGCAATGTAGGCAGAGGATCTCTTCGATCATGAGAATCCAAGCTTATAATTATGCCATAATATTTCTGAAAGAGAACAAGCATCCTTGAGTGAAATGATTTTTATTCTATCACCCCAAAAAAGGAAGGATAGGATATTTAAAATTGCATTAACAATTTAATAAGATTAATTTAGAACCTTGTTTTACGCTCCTGCATTGCTGGTGGGAATGCAAGCTGGTACAGCCCCTTTGGATGTCAGTTGATGGCTTCTCAGAAAATTAAGAAACAACCTTCCTCAAGACCTAGTAATACCACTTTTGTGTATATATATCAAAGGATGCTCACTCATGCCACAAGAACATGTGCTCAGCTATGTTCATAGCAGCATTGTTTGTCATAGCCAGAACCTGGAAACAACCTAAATGTCCCTTGACCGAAGAATGGATAAGCAAAATGTGGTACATTTACACAATGGAATACTACACAGAAGAAAAAAAAACTACATCTTGAAATTTGCAGGCAAATGAATGGAGCTAGAAAATATCATTTTGAGTGAGGTAACTCAGATATAGAAAGACAATTATCATATGTACTCACTCATAAGTGCTTTTTAAACATAAAGCAAAGAAAACCAGCCTAGAATTCACAATCCCAGAGAACCTAGACAACAATGAGGACACTAAGAGAGACATACATAGATCTAATATACATGGGAAATAGAAAAAGACAAGATCTCCTGAGTAAATTGGGAGCATGGGGACCTTGGGGGAGTGCTGAAGGGAGGAGAGAGGTAAGGGAGAAAAATGTAGAGCTAAAACAAAAAAAAAGAACCTTTTTTTTATTTATTTATTATGTATACAATATTCTGTCTGTGTGTATGCCTGAAGGCCAGAAGAGGGCATCAGACCTCATTACAGATGGTTGTGAGCCACCATGTGGTTGCTGGGAATTGAACTCAGGACCTTTGGAAGAGCAGGCAATGCTCTTAACCTCTGAGCCATCTCTCCAGCCCCCAAAGAACCTTTTTTTAAAGCCAGATTTTGGTACTACTTTCCTTATTAACTTCAAGTCAGCACCACTCACTATAATTTTCAATAAACTTTAAAATTCTATGATGTTTTAACTAAGAATTGCTGTATACTTCTAATAAGTGAATGGCAGTAGCTCAGACTGTATTATAAAGCGCTCCAAGGTTGCCTTTTTCTTTCTATTAAAAGATCACAGTGCATAATTGTTGGGCTATGCTGCCAATGGATTTATATTTTCTGTTGCATTAAGCCTAGCAGTAAAAAGAAAACTCCTTCAGAGAATATACACAAGGATGTTTCTTACTAAGGTACCAAAATCTTGTTGCAATTCCTAGGAGCTCATTCCCAACAGGACAACTCTTCTACTTTCAGAGATGTTTGCCATGTGGGCTGCATGATTTTCTCTTATTTGGGCCTCAGGGCCACCTGCATTTCTCTAGATTAGAAGTCGTGAGCTTTAGTTAATCCAAACTCCCAGTGGTACGGATAGGGATTGTGTCAGCGTTGTGATCTACACTTAGTGATCTCGTTCTCCACTTCTTCTATATTCAGTGTCAGACCCTTGCTGCAAATCTTTGTTACTTTTTATGATTGGGTAGTTTTCTCAAGGGAGCTGATCTTCTGTGGAAAGAATTAAATGTGTATTAGCAAGTCTGACCCTTTAGGGTCAATTTGCACTAACACTATTAGCTCTTGGATAAAATCTGCAAGGCTCTGAGTGGGAATTAAAGATTTTATATATAGACCCCAATCTCTCAGGGCATTATAAATCATTCAAACAGTCATGTAGGTGAGCTTGGGAGCTATGGAATTCCTACTAATACTTTTGATGGGAGTGGCTTTAATGGGCATTTTCAAAATAAATGGGCTGCGATTTGGGGGCAGATGACATGCTTTACTTTATAATCTAAAGAGGTTGCATGGAAAAGCTGGAGTCTTTAGGCTCATATTTATGCACTAAAGATTTGAATTTTTTTCCACCATAAAAATCCAAAAATTTGAAATAGCTTCCTCTTTTATTAAAATAAAAATTATTTAAGATAATTATAATCAATCCATAAAAAATTTCAGAAGGAATTTTAAAAGATTTTTATTCAGGAAATTAATTTTCTTTATCTTGAATTATCACCCCAAAGTTTACATAAAGCATTTTCTAGTTCATTCTTCTGATAAACACCAAATTATAGGTCAGGTCTACTGAAAGATATAGAGTACTGGGCAGAACATTTGTATTCACCTTCAACTCCCTGATATTTCTATTAAATTTATATCAAATTAAAATGTCCTTGAAGGTGAGAAGCCAAAACTGGCAGAATTCAGACTTGATAGATGGTATAGCAAGGGTCTATCAATCAAGTTTATGGAGAGATAAATGTAAAATTGAATACTGACTCTCATTGCGGTGTTTGCAGTTGTGAATGACGTCACATTCACTTGCTTGCAGTCTGCAAGGCCTCTACTCCTCGCCCCCTTCATCTTGCAGTGGGGCTTAGACTGAGAACAAATCTGTGCTCAGGAGGAGTAGGCTCACAAAGGACAATGCATGCTCATTACCCACTGTGCTCTGCTCCAAGAGTAGATTAATCATCTGGGGGACTCACACAGACATGCAAAGGGGAGAGAGCACTTACTTTAAGGAAAAACAATGAAGTTAAATGCAATTCAAAAATTACCATCTTTGAATGTCTCTTACCCAACTAAAGCAGAATTTCCAAGAAATACAGATGCATTGGTGCCCTCCAAGAGAGTTTCTACAAATTCAATTGCCATGAAGATAGAATATTCATTTCTACTAGCAAAAAACGTCCTATAAAACCTTCAACAATTCCTCATTTCAGATTTTACACCACCACAGTTTATTAAGTTTGGTACATAAAGACAACCCTGGCTATTGGTGAATTACTCTTCGCCAAACGCCGTATAAACTAACCTTGTCTTTTCACCTTTTCCACTCACTGTTATCAGTTTATTTGCAGGTCCCCAAACACTGGGCCCAGAATGGAAAAAAAAAAAAAAAAAAAAACTCTCATTCTGACAATTCCTCATAAAATAATGAACCTGGACACAGGGAGAATCATGGCAGGTTCCCCTTATTAACTATGCTCTGGGAACTGCATTTTATGTAGAATTAAGACTAACTTTGCATTTTCCATCTATCTTGCTGTGCTGTACCTGTTTCAGAATTAAGAAACAGTGAGTGACTCATTATCTCTGGAAGCAAAAGAAGGGGTTCAGTCAGCATTTTGATATAAGCTTCGTGTCACACACTTACGAAACACTAATGATGCCTGCGTTTTCAGGACATTGGTTTTCATGATTTTAAAACAAGTTAACAATTTAGAACATTATTGCAATAATAATAATAATGGCTATAATGACAGCAAGGGGTTGCCATCCTCAGTTAAGGAGTTTGTGCAAAGTAAAACATACAGCCATAATCTGTGACTGAAAACTGACCTGGTACTAGCAACAAAAAGGACTATCATCGAGAATAAGTAAAAAGGACAAACGAGACATACTCCCTTAGAATTGCTCAAATGAGATTGCTGTAATCAACATCCATAGTACTAAGAATAACATTCTGAAGAATTAACAAACAATGAAATGTGTAGATAACAAGAGAGAATAGAGAGCCACTAGTTAAGGCCATCCAGACTTTCGAATGATCCGGGAAAGGAAGTTTTTCCATCAGAGAGACTGATCTCAGCGACTGGTAATTAGAAGCCTGTTTCTTCTCATACTGGATGATTTTCTTGAATGCAGACAATCCCTCCACAAACAGTTGTTATGCTTTTTTCTACAGTTGCTGCAAAGGTGACTGTGTAATCTTTGTGGCACAGAGAGAAGAGCTAGCATAAACTAATTTACCTCCAGTAAATGAGCCTAGGAAATGAGTGACAATCGTTCAACACCATTTTCTAAAACTCCTGTGGACTATTCCCCCTTGAGTTAAAAGATAGAATGTAGACCTGCTGAATTATGCTGTTAAAGTCTCTTTTTATTTTCTCTCACATTAAGCTGTAAAGAGTCACCTTCAGAAAATCCATACAATGATGGTTTCTTATTAAGGCATCAGTATTTTGCTGTAGCTTTCTACTATCTTGTTCTCAGGGTAAATTAAAACTAAAAGGAGAGGGGGAGGAAAGACACCAACAGTTTTAAAGGTAAATTTATTGGTTTCCCTCTCAGAATTTGTTTTTCTTGAAACCTAGTTCATTATGTCAAGCAATAAAGCATCTGAATGAGAAACCCGGAAGTCTTCTTGAGCATTCAGGCCCTCAATCCCACATAAAATAATTTGATTTTTGTAGACAGAAATTTCTGACCCACATTGTCATGTAACCATTCAGTTCCAAAGAAACACTCAGAGGCTTATATTAATTATAAATTGTTTGACCTATTAGCTCAGGCTTATTACAAACTAGCTCTTACAACTTAAATCAGTCAATAATCCTTGTCTATGTTTATTCATGTGGCTTGATATCTTTTCTCAGTACAGCATTCTCACCTTGCTTCCTCTGCATCTGGGTAGCAACTGCATCTGGCCTTTTCTCTTCCCAGAATTCTCTTAGTCTGGTTGCCCCAACTATATTTCCTAACTGACTACTACTGGTCAGTCAGTATTTTATAAAACCAATGTGACAAATCTTTACAGTGTACAAAAGCATTATTCCGCAGCAAAGTTTCCTCATTTTTATTCAGAAAACATCTCATCTGTCTATTGTATATGGACTTTAATTTTTTTTACTTTAATTTTTGAGAATTTCACATAACATATTTTAATGATATTCTTTTTTCCACCCTACTTCTTTCCAGATACCTCGCCACTTTCCTTCCTACCAAACTCCACGTGTGCTCCCTCTCTCTTCCTCAAAAAGTAAAATAAAACAACTAACTCAAAACAAAACAAAGAACATCCACAAATAAACATGGAGTCTAATTTTTGTTGGGCAGCTACTCCTGCACATATAGAAATAAGGAACTCTATTAATAAATAAACCAGAAAATTTGCTCTTGGCCCTGAAAGGTGTGAAAGGTTATGTCGTTATTCTAACAGCAATTCAATAAACTTTATGATAATTAACAATGTGTGTCCTAGATGTATACTGATATGATATTGCTACTTTCTAATTATGTGACCTAGAGACATTTTTAATCCTAGTAAGCTTCAGTCTTGTTCATCTATCATATAGAGTTATTATAGGCTATTATATAGAACATAGAAAATGAAAATTTTAATAAATAAGCATAAAGCTCTTGGACTACTGCTGGTAATATATTACGCATACCTAAGCATTGGCTACTAGCTGATGGGAGGAACCTAGAATTTGTAGCTACACATACCAGGAGGTTAAGGTTCTTCTCCTCTGTCAACATGCCTGGATCTAACATTTCCTAGAAGGCACACCTTGGGGTCAGCCAGTGAAGAAACCAGAAAGAATTCTTCTTTCTAGATGTAACTGTAACCAAGACAGTCCTCTGGGCTGACGGCGGAGACTAAAAGGACAAAGGAGGAAAGGAATAGTCACCCCTTTCTTCTTCCTGACTGTGAGTGCAGTGTGACCAGCTACCCGAAGCTCCTACTGCTATATTTTTGTTTCCTCGCCATGATGAATTGCATCCTCTCCGGCCACGAGTCAAAATAAATTCTGCCTTTCTTAAGTTGATTTTGTCAGATGTCTTGTCATAACAATGACATTTTGTATATTATACTATAAATAAATATATTTGGGATTTCTAAAGTCTTCCTTTCTATGCTATGTTGACTAATTATAGCAAACGTTGTTCACCTTAGATTTAGGGCAAATGATTGTGTCACAGTTTCTGATTACAGTGATTGGTTCCAGGTATGCCCTCAATCTCAGTCTGGACAGATATAGTTTTTAATGATCATTCTTTCTGAGACAAATGAAAAGGTTTGAGTCTTTGCAAGGTTGTCTGGGTATAAGATCAGAAACACATGTGCAAATGTTTTGTGTAGAAAAGAAAAGACACTGCCAGATAACAGCAGAGAAAAATATATACAGAGTCAATACACAGAGAAAGAGGAAAATATTTAATAATGGAGAAATAGTTGAATCCTTCTGTTTAACTGTCCTCAAAGTTAAATACTGGCTTATGCTATGGTGGAAACATGTAACAATTTCATCCTTTCAGTATTGCTATTTTTCAGGTTGCTATTTTGTTTTGTTTTAAAGAGACTATAAAACATGGACATATGAGTATCACTTATCTCTCCACATAGAAAGAAAGCAGTAGTGAATTTTGTATTTCAAGGTTCCCAAAGATACATGAGCAAGGGGTTGAAAGAGATTATGTAGCATGGTGTTCATCCAAACTCTGTTTTAGTTATGGATTCTCTTGTAAGTATGATTTATTTAGTGACTGAATTGAGAAATTTTAGATTCTTCAATACTGTGGATTTCTAATTTTTATATAGATCTTATAGGGATGAATTATATATACACTTTCTCCCAACTGTGGTGTAGGAGGTCTTCTGTCTTTGTGTTGCTTTCATTGGCTAATAAAGAAATTGCTTTGGGCCTGTTGATAGGGTAGAACTTAGGTAGGCAGGGAAAGCTAAATGGCATGGTGGAAGAAAGGAGGCAAAGTCAGAGAGAGGAATGCCATGGAGCTGCCAGAGACAGTGTTAAGCCACTGCCATGTGGCGATATACAGATTAATAGAAATGGGTTAATTCAAGATGTGAGAGTTAGCCAATAAGAGGCTAGAGCTAATGGAACAAGCAATGATTTAATTAATACAATTTCTGTGTGGTTATTTCTGGGCTAAGCTAGCCTGGTGGCTGGGATGAACAAGCAACCCCCTCTTTTACAACACAACTACATTGTAAAATGTGGGCAATACCTTTAGCTTTTCAGCATCCTCTGTCTTCTCTTAGGAAAGTGTTAATGATAGGCACCTTGAGAGGTTGCTCTGAAGTCCATCACAGTGGCTTAGAGGTTACTGGTCTCCCAACTACCACTTGATCTCTTCTGCCTGCATTGTCAAAACTGCAGTGTCTTTTCTGCTCTAATGAACCACATCTTGGAAATTCATTAGCAGGTTGCCTAAAGTGGAGTGGAGTAAAATCTGTTTGTTATTTGCATTAAGCCAACCAATAATCTACATAGCATTATTGAATGCTAACTAAGTGGTAGTGGTATACTAGGAAGCCAGGAACAGTTATGCAAAACTTGATTGTTCAGAAATCAGAAGACTCAAGTTTGGACCCACTTTAGTGAACTGTTTATTTTTGTTTTTTACTAAATTTAAATGTGGGAGGGGCTTTATTTAAGTAGGAAAAATGTCAGTATCAAAGTAGAGTGATAAAGGAGGGTGAATTAACACTAAGGATGTCTTAAATAGTCACAAGAAATCATATTGATATTTATTTATCTAAGATTACATATATACAAGTCTATATTATACAAATACATAATGAGTTTAAATGACATTTTACAGCCTAGGGTAACAATGATTCCTGAAAGAGTCTTAAACTATCTAACAAATAAAAACCACAATACCAGACATGAGAAACCTCCTGATTAGAAAAGTTGGTTACCCCACTCAAAATAATGTTTTCTAGCTCCATCCATTTTCCTGCAAAATTCAAGATATCATTATTTTTTCTGCTGTGTAGTACTGCATTGTGTAAATATACCACATTTTCTTTATCCATTCTTTGATCGAGGGGCATTTAGGTTGTTTCCATGTTTTGGCTATGACAAACAATGCTGCTATGAATATAGTTGAGCACATGTTCTTGTGGCATGATTGAGCATCCTTTGGACATATACCCAAAAGTGGTATTACTGAGTGAGTTAACCCAGACACAGAAAGACAATTATCGCATGTATTCACTTGTAGGTGGTTTTTAAATATAAGGCAAAGAAAACCAGCCCACAAATCACAATCCCAGAGAACTTAGACAACAATGAGGACATTAAGAGAGATGTACACAAATCTAATCTACATGGAAAGTAGAAAAGACAAGATATCCTGAGTAAATTGGGAGCATGGGGACCTTGGTACAGGGCTAAAGGGGAGGGGGGGGAGAGCATGGGAGGGGAGCAGAGAAAAATGTAGAGCTCAATAAAAATTTAAAAAAAAGAAAAATAGAAGGTATTCTTAAAGTAATATGGGCTATTGCTGTTTGTTGCCTTTAAATACCTTCCAGAGGTTGAAAATAACTCCCCATTGCTAAAGACATCATATATGTCAGACACAAGATACACAGAATCCCAGCTGAATCTGACTTGTGTTGAGAGCAGTGAGATCCCAGATCCTGAATTTCTTGTAATCCCCTGATCTGAGTGCCTACAGCTGCTCTGAACACGAGACCTTCAGGAGTTCCTGATGGCAGGAGAGTGGTTTCTGGTGGATTTGGCTGGGGCGTGGCTATCTCTATATAATCTGCCCCTGAACACAATAAAGGGGGCATTCTTGGGGAATTCAAGGATGGTCCGTGTAGTTGTCTCTCTGTCTGTGTGTGTCTGTGTATTTTAACCTCCAGCCCCTTGCCCGAAACTCGGGAACTGGGTGCCAGCGCACAGAGCGTAAACATGGGGGCGCAGTGCGGGGCAACTTGAAAGTGTCCTCTCTGAGAAATAGCTTTAGTAGCATCAGAAGGAGCTATTCACGCATTCAAGGGAAGGAAGCAACAGATAGTCCTACCTAACTGTAAGTCTATGAATTACGATTTCAACTAACATAATTATGATAATGGTAAGGGCTGCAGTAGTGGCATCCATATCTTTGCAGTAACTACCAGCTCTCTAATTGGATTTAAGCAAGAGAGAAGTTATGACTGGTACTGCAAATCTGACCCTCTACCCATAGCTAGTGTGTTCATAAATCTTAGAAGAAAACCTATTACCAGCACTTTATTAAACCAGGATAACTTTTAATTCTTTTGTGTAAATACAGAGGGCCAGGGCTTCAGAACCTTGCACTCAGTAGCTGTGTTCTTTGTTCTGTGACGTTTAGAGTTGGCTATAGCATTTCATGCCTGTAAATCCCATACTTATAAGTTCAGGAAGAAGATTGCCTCCAGTCTAAGGCCAGACAGCACCACATAATGAGTTCTAGGCTACTTTGGGTTATAGAATGAGATCCTATCTAAAAAGCAAACACTAAATGTCATAAAAATAACAACAAAACTCACTCCATTCAGTAACTGAATTAGTAACTGATTAAAACAAGTAAGTGTTTGATGCTATGAATATAATAGAGAACAGGAACAAAATTATTTCCTCCAAATATTCTGATATTACTATGTGGAAAGAAGAAAAGTAAAACTCCTTTTTGTTGAGTTCTTCATTTCATTAATATGAAGAAAAGCCGGATTTCTCTAAAACCTGTTCAGGCAAACCTTGCTGGCAACTCTTGTCTGGTTAATCGCGAGTTGTATCCTTAGCAGATATTAGTTGCAGCCTGGGAAGTAAGAAGATGATTTGACACAACAGGAGTAAAGCAATTTTTGCTTTGCAAACTGGGACTAATCAAGGAAGCTGAGGCCAAGGGTATCCAGGTTGGAGAATTGTGTTCTTACATCTGTAGGTTTGAGAAGTCAAGTGCAGATGTTCTTCTGCTGCTGGAAGTTCGCTGGCACAAGGCTGTCCCGGGCAGAGCTTCAGCTACTTTGACTGGTACTCAGCCTTGGGGCAGAGATTAAGAAGGTGCCTTCTCCATCCATTCTTCCATTGAAGGGCATCTAGGTTGTTTCCAGGTTCTGGCTATGACAAACAATGCTGCTATGAACATAGTTGAGCATATACTTTTGTTGTATGATAAGGCCTCTCTTGGGTATATTCCCAAGAGTGGTATTGCGGGGTCCAGGGGTAAGTTGATCCCAAATTTCCTGAGAAACCGCCACACTGCTTTCCAAAGTGGTTGCACAAGTTTGCATTCCCACCAGCAATGGATGAGTGTACCCCTTTCTCCACAACCTCTCCAACAAAGGCTATCATTGGTGTGTTTGATTTTCGCCATTCTGACAGGTGTAAGATGGTATCTTAAAGTTGTCTTGATTTGCATTTCCCTGATCGCTAAGGAAGTTGAGCATGACCTTAAGTGTCTTTTGGCCATTTGAAGTCCTACTGCACGTACTGGCTTTGTGGGAGCCTAGGCAGTTTGGATGCTCACCTTACTAGACCTGGATGGAGGTGGGGGGTTCCTTGGACTTCCCACAGGACAGGGAACCCTGATTGCTTTTCGGGCTGGGGGGGGGACTTAATTAGGGGAGGGGGAGGGAAATGGGAGGCGGTGGCTGGGAAGAGACAGAAATCTTTAATAAATAAATAAATTAAAAAAAATAAAAAAAAAAGAAAAGAAAAAAAATAAATAAATGAAAAAAAAAGAAGGTGCCTTCTCTTGCCGGGCGGTGGTGGCGCAAGCCTTTAATCCCAGCACTCTGGAAGCACAGGCAGGCGGATCTCTGGGAGTTCAAGCCAGCCTGGACTACAAGAGCTAGTTCCAGGACAGGAACCAAAAAGCTACGGAGAAACCCTGTCTCGAAAATCAAAAAAAAAAAAAAAAAAAAAAAAAAAGGTGCCTTCTCTGTCAAACTTCTCTGTTATCCTGGATATGAAAAGCCAGGGTGAAAAGAAGTTCTTTGTGTGTGCCCCCCCCCACCCTATGTGTCTGTGTCGTGATTCATAGACATAAACAGAAAGACTAAAATAAAACAAAATATACTACATGTTAGGTTTGATTGAAAAGACAAAATTAAGTTTTAATAATAATGCATTGGAAAATGAAAAAGAGAAAAAAACAGGAGGAATCTATTTTCTTGGAAGTCATTGCTTTCCAAGCTCAAATTCCATTTCAGCCCTTTGTTAGAGCCTACTTTTAGTCATAATCCAAAACTGTAGTCCTTAGCGCAGCTCAGAAGCATTTTGTGAATGCTGGGCCCACATGTCATTCATGAGAATTTTATCCTAGGTCCTGGATCCAATAGCAAGAAAGGGAATGTATTAATTTGGGAGGAGTATTATGGAAAAGATGGTGCTCATCTTTTTGTAAAAATATGTATGAAAAAATGTCATTTGTAATATTTTTTGTAATATATAAAATAAGTTAAATCATTGCCTGGAGGCACTACTACATTGTAATACTTCCTAGTTGGTTATTACCCTGACACTGCTAAATACCTCCATGTGTCAAAAACAGCATTGCCCTAAACTTGGAATTTTGGTCATTGGTAGAATGACTGCCTAGAAAGTCCAAGGCTTTGGGTTTAGTGCTCATGACTGAAAAAAAAAAAAGACAAAACTCACCTGAAACCAATTAAAAAATAATTCTGATTTTTTTTCTAAATTTCACACTGTACTAGCTCTTTAGACTAAACACTATCCAAAAGTAATTGATCTTAATCAGTTAATATGAATGGGATAAGTAAACATTCAGACTTGAGTTGTTTTTTTTTTTTTTTGCTTTATTTAAGGACAGGCTGGAAATGAATGTTTTAGAGTTGAATTTGCATCCTAAGGCAGCATGTCGTTATTTTGAATGAAGAGAAACATGAACTTCTCCTAGTTTTATTGATGACAGCATTTATACCATGGATGACGATTTTCTAAGATAAATTACACAATATTAGGGATAATCATGATGATCTTGTAGAAGAACTTATTAGATACAAAGGATTAAGTGACAGTTTAAAAAACATTTCTTAGGACTATCTAAACCCATCCTAATAGAAGAGAAAGCATGATGCATTTAACTCTGTAGCTGCAGGTTTCTTAATCAGCTGATTATATCTATGGGTAGCTGACCTTAAATAAAAGCAATATAGGAAATTCAATTATAAAATGGTAGAGTATTATGCTGTCCAGGGAAAATCAGCTGTAAGGTCAAAGAGCAATGGACCCGAGGAAACTGTAATGATTATAGAATAATTAATCTCATCTTTTGTCCACCTATATAGAGAGTACAGGACCATAGAAATGGGCATTGGCTTTGCCTTTGTGACTTTTCTCTTGTGGCTGATCTTGAGAACTAAGAATTGTTCAATTTAAAACTGAGATACAAAATTTCAGAGGTGGTATCTCCATTTCATTAGGTTTTATCTTTATGGTACTAATTTCAGTTGTTTGATTTTACCAAAATCCAAAAATTTAATGTTTCCATGAATCCATGTGTGCTCCCCGAGGGTACAACCCTCTTTAGAACTCAAGCATATCCATTCTTTCAACTATGAAGTCACTGCCTCCTGAGAACAAGCCACCCTCAAGAACAGGATTCTTCAATTTATTGAGCTAGAATATCTCTAGTCTCAAAGATCTAGCTTGCTTTACTCCTCATGCCCTTTCCAGTCATTGTGAAGTTTCCCTGGTATGATTCAATAGATAGTTTAGGCTACACTATGTAGATATTCTTTTTGTTTGGGGTGTTCAGGGCAGCATTGCATATAGTTTGAGTCCTCAGTGGACAAAGCATTGATTAAGCTCAAACCATACACTCTCATGGTCTAAAATGTCTTATTGTCACTCCTGTATTTAAACACGTTTTGTAGAACTTTATTGTCCATGCAAGAAAGAGAGAAAGAAAATACCATTACTTGACAATCTGTTTCCCACATTAGTCCTATCGCTTGGGAAAGCTTCTTTTGCTCTTTATCTCTCAGACCACAGTCAATTGATTTTTGAATAAATCAGGTTCTTGATTTGTCTTTCTGCCAACATTGTGCCTGCTTCAAATGGTTGGATGCTGCCCCAGAACCATTCCCAATCCCTGTGCCCAACTGAACACTTTCAGATTTCCCTCCAATCAGTAAGTAGGTCTGAAATGAAATTCCTGCTAATGAGACAAATCTTGTGCAACATCATCAGAAATTTCCACCCTTGCCCCTTTAATAACAGACAAGACCCACAGCAAGAAGCCACTGCCTAATTCTCTATTCCTTCATACTGAAAGCATGTATAAAGTAATATGAGTACCATGTTGCTTTTAGAGCTGAAACAATCAACTCGAGACCTAGCAAGAATTACAGCAGACTGCCATGTTCAGCATGTGAAAGGCAGCTGAGTTGGAAAGAGGGGAAGAATGGAGAGAATTTGAGGTCTTTATTCATACTCTGCCATTTAATAAATTTTATACTTCCATACAAAGATATCATTAATGCTAAAATATTGTAGGATAACTATTAACTAGGGAGCTACATCTAAACCTTGTAATGTATTTGCCAGATCTATTGTCTGATGCATTCACCTGTCGTACATCTACACCCTGGTTCACATTCTATTTTCTACAGCTCATGCTATTAAACATGGCAGCCAGCAGCCACTAGTGATAATACTTGAGTTGCACTAATCAGATTGAAATGCATCATAAGGACAAAATACACAACAGAATTTGAAGACTAAATATGAAAAAAACATCAAACTTTCCTTTGTGATTTTTATATTGATCGTACACTGAAATAATATCTTAGGCATACTGGATTAAATAAAATACATTGTTAAAATTAAGCCAGAAATTTTTTTTAAAACTTTAATTGTTACCAGTTGGGTTTAGAGAACCTTACAGATGAACTGAAATTTCACTGTAGGGAACCATGGTTCCTACCTTGAAAGTATAGGATATAAGTGCTACAAAGCCCAGAACATTCCAATCTCTGGATACTAAGTCATAACATAAAGGATTATAAGCAAAAGTTGGAATAATCAAATAGTCAGCTAAGTAGTTTGTGTTTCTTTCCAGGTACTGTTCAGAATCTGTGTCTCCTAGCTTACCGGCCTGTGAGCTTAATCTTGGTCATAATTCTCTCGACCCATACTGTCTTCGCTTGGCTGGAGTAGATGAATAAGCATGTGAGTGGGTAGATGGAAGAATAGGTAGGTAAATAGACTGATGGGCACATCAGCAGATAGGCAGACAGAAAGACAGGTAGGCTGAGATTTGGTATCTTCGTTTTTATCTACTGTTCAATGAATTTCCGGAATGTATTTATGAAGACAGCATCTTTGCAGCAGTTAGAATGATGTTATTTAAATGTTGATAAGGCCATGAACTTGCAGACAAAACTCGAAATTTAAGAATGATCATGTTTTATATGTTCATATAGGAAAAGAGCTTTTCCATCTTCCCTCAGGTCTTTTAATTTTAATATGAATTAGAGAATATTAAATAGGATTATTGTAATAGGTCTTCTTTGGTCCATGTAGGTGTATGTATGTTATCAATCTCCTACCCCAACTTGCTTTCTTCTACAATACACAGTGCCTTTATATTTCCATATTATATTTTTAACTATGTGCTTATTGTCTGTTTCTTTTATGAAGTTCCAAGGAATGGCAGACAGTTGATATTTCCAGTGTTTGTGACCTAGTCTGGCAGGTAGCAGGTTTTAAACCTAAATTTGTTAAGACAATGTGTCAGTGAGTAGGTGTGCTCTTGTGACTGGGAGCATGTGTGAGACCAAAACAGGAACAATGTATCTTGCAAGTTAATGGGAAATCAAAGCAGGAAAAACACACCTTGGAGGTTAAGGGTTCTGTTTGCATTTAAGACAGTTAAGAATAAGTTCCTGTTTGACTTAGGTTAAATCCTTGCAAGTTAAGAAGTTCTTGTTTCCTAGATCTGATATGAAATACTTGCCTTTCACCCTGTTCCTTTCCTTTCATTGTATTTTTCTAACAATGTGTAACAGCCAACTCTCTCACTCCTGTGAACACATTTTCTCTCCTATAAAAGGGACTTCAAAAGGTCATCAGGGGCTGCTCTCTCAAATCCCAATTTAGGGTGATACAGCCAGCTGGCCTGTCTTGGGTATACCCCCAAATACAGCTTGCTTTAATTGCACGGTTGTGGATTTGATATTTTCTCTTCCTGATTATCATGTTTAATTCACCCATATAAAGCTTGTGAAACACATTTATTCCATGCCAACTAGGCCCAAAGCAGGCATGGGATGCCACTGTACAGGACCATAGAGAAGGGAGGGAGCGAAGGGGAGTAAGCCTGGGTAACCTGTAATCTAGTTAACGATGAACAGACGAGAGGAGTTGAGGAGGTCTCCAATGCTGTGTTTTGCTAATTCAAGCTTGGTATGTATGAAGAATACAAGTTTTCTCTGGTGTTGGTTTGTTGAATTCAGGGAAGTTAGTTAAGATGTGAATCTGCTGTTATCATCATGTGATAGAAGTTCCAGGATAACGAAGTTTCAAAATGTAAAATGTGCCCTCCATGATGACCCGAGGAAATGCAGAATTAAAAGCAAGACAAGCAGCAGACTGTGCCTGGACTGGATGGAAGGACAAAAATGTTCTAAAAAAAAAAATCTATATTCCTATCTCCATTAGTAGCAATCAAAGACATTTCAAGATCTAGATATGTAATGAATATATTTTTCATGTGTATATTTTCTTATAATCTGATTTCTTCTTTTAAGCCTTTGCCACAGAAGTCTTATTTCTTAATTTTCTTACGTTCATGAAAAAGATGTAATTTGGTTTGAGAAAACTAGCCTAGCATGCACAAGGACTTGAGTTTAATCCTTGGAACTGCCAAAATTCATACAAATGCACATGTGTCAGTGTGCATCTCTGTCTCTCTCTGTATGTTTCTCTCTGTCTCGTCTCTCTCTCTCTCTCTCTCTCTCTCTCTCTCTCTCACACACACACACACACACACACACAAACAGAGAGAGAGAGAGAGAGCAACATAAAACTGGAACAAGGAGCCACAAGGGCAAGGAGCTGCTCACTTTGTGGGAGAGTGCTCAGATATAACACGATTCTATCAATGGGAAGGAAGAAAGGAAGGAAGGAAGGAAGGAAGGAAGGAAGGAAGGAAGGAAGGGAAAATAGAAAGGATAATTTTATGGGTATATAGAATAGAACCTATATCAGGGGAGAAAATACTCAGGAACCAAATGGGAGATTAAATTAAATTGAACCAAATAGCTAAATGCTTAATTTTCAACTGGGATAAAAGTGGGTTCTGCTGATTGGTATCAAATGAGAAGGAGCTGAGTAGAAGGAAGTTGGCTGTGGACACAGATAACATCTCCACTGCTGAGCGGACCTGGTCAGAGCCCTTTCAGTATGAAATCTTGTCGATTTCTCACATAGCTTCGCAGCATCAACAGAGCTCGTGAATCACTGGGATAAATCAAGGATTGGTCAAGATTGAGGAACAGTCTTGGATTTTATGGGTGCTGGTTGGTCTTCAGTTGTGCGGTTTGTTTGTATTAATAATTGCAACTTAATCTCAGCAGCTAGAACAGTGAATACAAAAAGAATTCATGGAACAAGCAGGCTGCTTAAGATCTGAAACTGGTGCAAACAAAACCCAAGCTTTACCGGTTTCTCTATAGCCTGGGATCATTGGCATCACATTTTCTATTAACACCTGTTTCTACCAATATAACAGCAAAAGCAGTCACTGCTTAGTGACAGACAGCTGTCTTCTAGTAACTAACACTGTCTTTCTAGATACAGTGAAATGCAAGATGACAGTGAAACATATATCCTAAGTATACAAAGATAACAGTTAACAGAAACCATAATACAATTTGTAAAAGAACACATTTGTCAAAACACAAATAGGCACCTACATACTAGTTGGATTTGTTATTGTAGCTATCTTTTTGTTTTATCAATAATGAAAAGCAGAATATAATTAATTCAACCATATTGGGAAGACAGACAAAGAGGTCTAGTGACCAACATCAACTGTGCTCAACAATGTCTCAAGTTGAGGTTAAGGTTGACGGAGGTCAAACGCATACGTAGAAGGGTTTTTAATAACACGTTTGTTTAGATGAAAGAGTTTTCACAGATGCCTCCAAAAGTCTATAAACACTTAGAGATCAGCATTATGCCACATATGTAATGAAACTTTTTAAAAAATAATTAATTTATTAATTACTTTAAGAACTTCAGAACTTCAAATATAAGTATTTTGTCTATGTGACTCCAGCCACCTTCATCTTATACTTTATGTTCCCTTCTCCCTGTGAGAATGGATTCACGGAGTGGAGTGCTGGTGGGCAACAAGCATAGCAGTCAGTTTTTTTAAAGATGAGATTTTAAAGTTTATTATTTCTTATGAAAATAAAGTTACACAATTTCTTTCCATTCTCTTTCTTTACTTCATTTTCTCCCATGATCCTCTTGCATCCTCTCAAATACCTGACTTGTTATCTTTGTGCACGCACGCGCGCGCGCGCACACACACACACACACACACACACACACACACAGAGCTGTATGTATGTGTATGCACAAAGATATATAAATACAATGGACTGAGTCAGTGTTGCCTACATGTACACAGTTTCAAGAATGGCTGTTTGGTATTAGATAATCAACCAGGAGGCTTCTGCCTGTGAGAAAGACTGCTTTTCCTCCTCTCAGCATCTCTGAGTTGCATATATTTCTTTGTCTATGGCTGGGGACCTGTGAGATTTCTCCTTTCCACACAAGCTTGTCTGTCGTAGTGTCCTCATTCAAGTCTTGTTTAGGCAGCCATATCATCCAGGTATTGTGAGTGAGGAGTCACTATCTTTTCTAGGAGACATAATCTCACTGCAGATTTCTTGGTCCTCTGACTGATAGTCTTTTACCCCCTCTTCCTCTCCGTTCCCTGAGCCTTGGGTGCAGGAGTTGTGTTGTAGAAACAACTAGACCGAGTTCCCCATGATTACTCAGTCTCTGTGTTTGATGAATTGCATTTTTCTGTAATGGTTTTTGTCTGTTGTGAACAAAACAAAACACAAGAACAAAAACCAAAATTATGTCTTTGGTAAGAGGTGAGAAATAGAGTTAAGGTTTAAGGGTGAGTGTTTAGAATGCAGTTAGCAATTATGATACTTGAGTAAAACAGGGATAGAGGGTTCTTTTTTTTAATATCCATGATCTCGCTAGACCTGGGTAGTTGGTGAGACCATAAAACTTTGTCTCAGAAACCCAATGTTAGGAAAAAGAAACAAAATTATCTTCAAGTTTTATATCTGTTACATGTTTATCTAATAGAAGAATTTAACACAATGCACTATGTTGTCATAATAGGAAAAATATTGATATAATGAATACCAGAACTTTTATTACCATGTTTCTCCAAGTTTAGGACTAATAATACCAACTAACACAACATTCTAGAATGTTTCAGCACTGAACAACTCATTTGTTGAGGGCAGTCATGTAGTTGAGGGTTTTGAATTCGAGTTTACTGGGTCTTGCTGGCAGTATACTAGAATTGGAGACCTTTGAAACAGCACACTCTTTCTTTGTAAAGTGGGAATATGGACTTTGCCTGATCACAGTGTTATAGTGAGATTAAATGGGATGGATTCTGTCATTTGTTTTGTATTAAGCTGTCAAGGCACCACAGCTGTCAACCTTGTTGTCTTCTTATTTTTTCTCTTCGTTCTCTTCCTCGTCATTAAGACTTTATAAGGAATCCAGAAGGAGAGTAAGCGGTGAGCGGTGTTGAAAGAGTCATGACTAGTCCATTATGTTTCTATGCTTTGCTTAATTTTAGGGGCTTATTATGAGAAATGTGTCATGAGGTGATCTCGCTGTTGTGTGACTATCAATAAACCTAGCTATTATAGCCTGCTTTATACCCTTGCTCTGTGGAATAGCCTGTGGCTTCTAGCTTACAAACCAAGATAGCATGTTACTGTACTGAGCCACATTGCACCTGTTACACAAGAGTAAATATTTGAGTATCTAAATATATGAAAATAAAGAACATGTGTGATAAAATACTAAAGGGTAGGAATTTTCAGGTTTAAAATTGTGTTATGAGGCTATGATTATATATAGATGCGCATGACTATCTGTCTCTACTTATAATGAACTAGGTATCACATTTAGTTTACATATGAAGAAGCTAAGAAAAGTCAAATAATTTTCCAAGTATCACAGAATTGTTAGTAATGCTGTACACTTGTCCACTGTGTTGATTACGTACATAGACTGGGTCCAACTGCATATGTTTGACCTTGACCCAATCATTTTGTAGTTTTGGAGTAACAGAAGTATTTGTTACTGCATTATAACTATTAGACTTAGTGAAAAAAGCAGGAAAAGTTGCATTTCCTTTTTCTATTTGACACTGAACCCCAGTCCCTCCTACTGATGGTCTATTGAAGCTGTCGCCTGTGAAAATCAGATGCAGTTAGTAATGGGGCATCAGTGATATTTTTTAAAGTGCCAATTTCATGTAATCATCTTCTTACCCAGAAAGCAAAGATTAAAGAGTCCCTGAGATCTTTCAGCAGCCAGAAGCAGGTGGCTCAACTTGGAAGAAGGCAGAAGAGGCTGTGCACAAATTAGAAATGGGTATTCAGCTCTGTGAAATAGTCTCTGATTAGTTTCAAAGCTCAAGTAATTATAGTGCCTGCACAGTAGTGCTCAGTACATGTTTGATGGTGACAGTCATGAGTTTAGGGGAGCAGCATCCCAAATCACTCAGGACTCAGGAAATTCCAGAACCATTAGTAAAAGCAATTAATTAAACATTAGTAAAAACAATCACTTAAAACCCTCATTGGAATTTGAGCATTCATTGTGTTATTCATTAATATTTACAACTTTCTATTATTTAAAAAAATTTATCTAGAGCTTGCAATTTGGTAAGAAATTGTCCTGTTGACCAAGGGAATTATGTTATAAAATACCAAAAATATGATCCAAGAAATCTAGAAAAGTCTACATAGTGATACATGAAAAAGGGATATAAAGTTCTGATCACATTTCTTGAATTATGTCAAAAAATTTTTCTTGGCAGTCCCTGAGAAAGTAACAAGCTGAATATAATCTCTCAGACATTCCAGAGGAATAGCCTCTTCCTGGCAGGGCAGCATGAGTGTGGGAAAATACAAGTCTCTAGGAAAAAAAAGTTCTTTCTAAGAGAACTTCAGGGTGACTCTTTGATACACCAGTGAGTACCCCAAGGCACCAATGATCCACCAGTCTGCTATCAAAATTCAGGAACTACAAGGTGAAAATACTAAAAAAAAAAAAAAAAAAATCTCAGTGTTTTCAAAACTGCTTCTGATAAATCATGAAAACGGGTACACTTGAATAGAGCAAGCAGCCCTTGTTTTCCAAGCAGCTTTCTCTACTGCATCACTTAGTGAAAAACTGTCTCCCACAAAAACAAAACACAAAACTATGTGGATTAAGAAACCCTTATCCATCCCTAAAACATATTCTCAAACTGTCTTTTAGTTGCATTTGATACAATTTCCTTAATATCTTGTGGCTGCTGCAATTTCATTATGCAAATGGTTCTGTTAAAGTATTCATTTTATAAAGGAGCCAGAGAAAGCACTCCCCACTGAGTACCATTCTTTAGGTTCCCAAAGAGACTCTAGTTCCTGAAGAATGCCAGGCCATGAAAGAGTGGTTATGACTTCAAGAATTGGAAGATGAATATGGAATAACTCTTGGGCAAGGGATCCAGACGGGTCCAACAGAGCTCTAAACATACCCACGCTGACTCACCACTCTGTGGTTGTTCATGGATAGGGTTACCTAAGTAAGGAATCTGATCCTAAAGCATATCAAATGACCACAGTGGCCATCATTTTGAACATGTTGCACTGACTTCCACCATCAACCTGTAAAGTTCACGTTCAGTGTACTTTCTAGTGACTGTATGCTGAGGGACACTACTCAGCCAACAGATGTGGTTTTATGGGTTCTGTGATTGTCTTTTTACACAGAGGAGCCAGGGAAAAATAAAGGCAGGTAGAGAGATTCTGCTATCAACAGATTGGGCTTTTATTGTTATTGCTATACTTATTGTTATGTATATCAGCTTATGGGGAGACTAGGAAAATCTCAGCTGTACATCTGATATCACATTTTTTTGTGTTAACTACCACAAATCAACTGAGAAGAAGAACTGACTGATTGCTCTGTTGTGGTCCCTTTGGTATCCAGATCCATGAGGACTCTGCCATTCCTTTTTCATTAATATCTCATAATAGAGTAAGGATGGAGGCATTGCGGACTCATTGGGATATATTTTACAACGCCGAATAACAACAAGTTACAAAGTAAGACAGACTTATTTTTGAATTATGGGAATACTAATTTTAAAAAATATAGGTATGGTAATGATTACAACAGTATGGCCATTTTGTAAACAAAGATAACCAGCTAGGGATTTCAAGTAAGAATGAATTGCTCAACTCTCCAACCCTACTGACAAAACACATAACATCTTTGACACCAGAAATATGATTATGTAAAACTTTATATGACAGCTATCTTATAAAGCTAAAAGAGAAAAATTCTCAAAGCGTTTTCTAGCTATTACTTTTTTGTTGGCTTAAGAAAAAGTTTTGTAAATTTATGATTTCACAGATGTCATGTATCATCATTATATTTTCCTACAATCTTTAATGTTTGTGTTAAAGCACCACTTAGAGTATGTTCATGTCATTTGTATTTTTAAAGCAAAGATTATATATTTAAATTTCATCATTTGGGAAATGACTTGCCAGGCTTGGTTTGTTTCATTAGGTCAGTTTTATGGCGTCGAGTATTGATGTGTTCTATTTAGTGAAATAGAATCACTCTCATGCACATACCAATGTATCTACGCATATCTAGAAAGCTTATATTGCCATTTCTGAT
This sequence comes from Microtus oregoni, assembly GCF_018167655.1. NCBI lineage: Eukaryota > Metazoa > Chordata > Mammalia > Rodentia > Cricetidae > Microtus > Microtus oregoni. The sequence goes on along the minus strand of NW_024543060.1, from coordinate 34,743,686 downwards.
TAAACTGTTCCTTGGGCATATGGCCCTCTTAGTCACACTACATTTGAAAAGCAATGCTTAAAAGATGATATGTTGCATCTATGGTTAGAAAAATAAATGTTCTACATAGGTCTAAGCCATTAGCTGGGCTATTACTGCTCTGTTACTCCTGTGGATCTAATCTTAACATTCATCTTTACTAGTTAGAGAATGACTGCTTTATTCTCACTTCTCAGTAAGCAACCTGGAATATAAGGAAGTCTGAGACTCCCGAGAGTTTCTTAAAATGGTTAAGTTAGGTATTTTAAAAATCAGTTCCTTTGCTGGCTTTCCCGACATGATTTTGTTGAATTGTCTCAGCTCATCATTATAATGCCTCCTACTGTTTTCCGGTTGATAGCCCTGGGAAATCATTTGGACTTTTAGAAACTATTAATAATTGCAGTCAATGATTACAAATAGAATCTAAGTTTCTTCAGCTGCATCAAAGACTGTGCCACTCTTCTTTCATGAGTAATGTCCCCTGGCTCTTGTCCTACCTCCTGGAGAGCCTGCCTACTCTGTGTTCTGTCTCTTTCATAGCTCGGAAAGAATGGAGAAAATCATATGTGGTTTCACACGTATCATCTACTCCCAACCACTACTCAGTCTGCTTACTTTCCATTCTGTCCTCCTCCAGTTCTTTCGGTTGTCACTTGTGTTGAATCCTTTTTGGAACTTAGTGTCCTCAGCTTCCACTTCCACTTTTACTGTTGCTGCCCCTTACAACAGCCCAAGTCAATGCCTGCTGAAGTCATGTGCTCACAGCTGCTTACAAAGCAGCCCCTTGGAATGGTCCCTCTCTCACCACCTTTCCAATGCACTCTGGTTAGGAGCATGGAGTCACGGTTAGTGAGTGCCTATATTCCAAACCAAGCTCTCTTGCTAATCTGCTTTTCATCAAGTTGTGAGGCCTTAGCAGAGCATTGTCACCTATATGTGTACTTTACCTTAGATGTTAATCAAGGAAAGCAATATCCAGTTCACAGGAGCATGGTAAAGGTTCAGAAGTTTAAAATCTACCAGGAACAGTACATGATATTATAAGTACTCTAAATGCCACCTGGTCTGTCTATGAAGCACCAAATGAATGGATCTCTGTTCTAATGCTGCAGAAAGGACAAAATCAGTCTATACAATCCTACTTTTAGTTATCCATCCTCATTAAAACTTCATTTTCTCTTGTGAGTTTACAAATTTAGAGTGTGACCACATGGCTGAGAAGCATCTCTATGATTCCCTTAGACTGAAATCTGTGATGCTGATGTTCAACATGGGTAGAGCATCCCCTTCAGCTTCATTCTCTTCAAACTGTTACTTCCTTTCCCACATTAGTGTCATTTAGTGTTCAGAAAGTCAATAGAGTTAATGGCAAGTTGAAAGTCAAAGCCTGGTCATTCCACCTCTGTAGAGGCTGTAAGCCTCGCTCCTCTGTGAACATTTCCTGTGGCAGAATAGATTTCCCAAACAAACCTTCACACCAGGTAGAGAAAAACCCTTTGTTTCCTCAGATAGGCAGAAGTCCCAAGTATCCACATTTCAAGGAATATTTCAAGTAGGCAGATATGATAGAGGATAAATATTTTGAGAATAGCAGTTTCTGGCCAGGGAGTTTCCTTCCTTCCCTCCCTCCCTTTCTGTAGAGCTTATTGCATAACTTAGGTAGGCAAGGGTAACATCAGTCAGTCTTGAAGACTTAATCTCATAAAAACTGCATCAACATTTTAGAAAACTCTGTTCTGCTAGCTAACTTCATCAATACTAATGTCCCTGCATTTGTTTTTACTTTTCCACCTTACATTAGTGCACATGAAACCCTCTTTGTCCTATATTCAATCCTGTTAATTTCTTGTTGCCAAGAGCTGCTTAGAGGTGTTGCAGTTCAAGATGTAGGCATTTAAGTGCTCTAACCCAAGGTAGGGTCACTGGTGAGCCATGATTCACTCCACCCAAACAGAAAAAAATCTTTCCCTCATTGGTGTACTCAGTACTGCCCAAATGTCCCCTTCCCTACCTTCTCTGAAGTATGTTCTCTTCAAGAAATAGTTATCATTTGTGGGCCTTTGAACATACAAGTTCACCTGTAATGATTTGGGGTTTTGGAACTCAGGATCACTTCTTCAGACTTCCTATCACTTGCCTTTGCTTCTTGCAGTTGTACCAGCTTGACACATCTCCTGGAGAGGATCTTGCATTTCAATGAAGTCCCTCCTCAGCAACTGTCACTCTCCTAACGCTATGTCCTCTGCCTCCCCTTCACCTTCTTTTGCCTCATTTACTTCCACCCATCCGCTGAATCTCATTTTCAATCTCAGCTTTTCAGAGTCAGCCAATCTACGTTCGGGATGGACTCAGCAGAATGTGTGAGACCAATCCTAATGCACGTTACCCTGCCTCATAAACAGTTACTTTCCATTTTTCCCTGTGCATTTAAGAACAGAAACTGGATCTTTAATACCTATACCTAGTGGTCAACATTAGGTTTAGTAAATAGTGGTTGCTCAATGAAGTTTGAATAAATGAATGCATGGTTTGACCAAAGAAAATTTGCTTCCTTCCAGCCTTTTGTGTTCTTTTACTGGGCTATCAATCAAATCAGTTTAAGACAGATTGACAGGAAGAAAAAAGCTAAATGCATGTGTATAGACATATATTATGTACATTCATAATAGGCATATGTGAGATTCCTACAGAAATATGACATTCAAAAAGTAGTTAATTAAGGATTTCCCAAGCTGTAGAAAATACAGCTTTGGAGGTTAGAGGTGGGAAGCAGTGGGGGAAAAAATCTGTTTAATTTTTGTCTAGATGACCTGTCTACTGGCAATTGTGGAATATTGAAGTCCCCCTCTGTGAGTGTGTGAGGGTCAATATGTGATTTAAGCTGTAACAGTATTTTTTTTTTTTTACTAACTTGGGTGCCCTTGCCCTTGTGTTTGGTGTAATGTCATCTTGGTAGATTTTTCACTTGATGAACATGCAGTCTTCTGATTGGTTTTGGTTGGAAGTCTATTTTGTTATATACTAAAATGACAACATCAGCTTGTTTCTAGGTCCATTTGCTTGGAATATCTTTTTCCACCCTTGTATCCTGAGGTGATGTCTATACTTGATGTTAAGTTGTGTTTATGAGATGCAGCAAAAAGGTAGATCCTGGATTTTATCCACTCTGTTAGTCTGAAGATCTTTTTATTGAGAAATTAAAATCATTGATATTGAAAGCTATAAATGAGCAGTTTGTTAATTTCTGTTGTTTTATGTGTGTAGTGTGTGTGTGTGAGAGAGAGAGGGGGGGGTACTCTTCTCCACTTTTGATTTTCTGGTTTGGGATTATTTATTTCTTTTGATATCTTGGGTTTGGTTAACCTGTTTAGGTTGGAGTTTTCCTGCGAGGATTTTCTATAGGGATGGATTTATAGATTGATACTGCTTAAATTGGTTTTAGTGTGGAATGTTTTGTTTTCTCTGTCTATTGTAATTGGGGTTAGAGACTGGGCTAAAGCAATCAGTGGGAAGAAGAAAGTTTGCAGGGGAGATCTGTGTGATCAAGGAGATGGAGCAGAATGGAATGGAAGGCCACAGAGGTGGTCCGCTGCAATGCTGCAGCTGAAACTGGGAGACTGAATTTGGAGGAGAGGAAGGTGAAGATCTGTAGTTAGTTTTCCTGCTTCCTTGGTCAGAGTACAAAGAGGTTTTTCAAAGTCTCTCAGGTAATAATTGGACTTTCCTAATTAGTAAACATTTTATGTCTAAGCTTAAGAGGACTGTGATAATTCATAACTATTGTCATATATAGGCAGATACTATTCAGATAAGGTCTGACTTATGCTTACTGTTGTACACTCTTAGGGAAAACTTTATTCATCTAGATTGATAAAAATAAAACACCAACCAACATTTGAAGACTAGCTGAATTCTCTGACCATGTTTCTAGTAGTACAGAAGTGTTCATGTTCATTATATTTATTTTTCAAATGTGGAAATAAAGGATTCTATCTGAAGCCACAAAATTGTAAGTGGAAGAATCAAAATAAAAGCAAGATCATGATGGTTAATGTGGACTATCAAATTGACAAAGCTCTGGATGTATCTATGAGGGAGTTTGGTTCAAAAGGGAAGGACCATTCTCGCCATTTTATAGGCTGGAGATTCCACTCAATATAAAGGAGAAAGTGAGAGGAGACCCAGCATTTATTCATTTCTCACTACTCCTGACTGTGGATGCAGTGTAATCTCTCCTGCCGTGATCAGGCAAAATGCATCCTCCCCTCAAAGAACATGTGGGTTATAAACGAGGATCTAGAGCTAATTGTTTTTTCTAGTTAACTATGTCATAGTATTTTTTTGGGTAGGGAATTAGTCCATAAAAATGTAACTGATGCTAAAAGTGTAAAACACGGAGTGAATCACCACAGATTCAGAATGGCCATTCTAACTGTGAAGTTTAAAGAGCTATATAAAGTTTGTAAATAAGCAAGTATTTGAGTGACTACCTTAATCTAGTTGTGTGGCATTTTTACTTTAGGTCATTAAAATAAAGTGATTTTTATTTTTAAAAAAATCACTTCCCTCCTTAAGTTGCTTTGTCAGATACATTTTTAATCAATAAAAACATTAGTTAATGCATGGGCATGAGGTACATGATGTTTTTTTTTAATATGGGAACAGTAGCAATATTTGGGAGCAAATATGCTCTATCGAAGAGAAGATAGATTTTTAAAAATGAGGAAGGCCAAGAGTAGAGCCCTAAAGATTTTGAATTCTGATTTCTCAATGGCCACAGTATAATCACAGGAGCAAAAAACAGCTTTATGGCTTTGGGGAGATTTTTAGCTAGTCCTGGAATCACTTTTTATATCATTGAATCACAGACTAAACTATGTTGAGTAGTGTCACTATGAAACTCAGGAATAATACATTTAAATTTGCAACTATTCATATATTTGGCTTTCGTAAGAATTAGATATATTGATGTCTACACTGCATAAGGTTATGAACACACAGAGAGGAGCTTATAAATGTCCAGTATTACATAAAAAAAAAAAACATGCACGTGTTCAGTAATGATCAGTGTGGCAACATATGCCCATGGGTGGCATAAATTTTACAGGGTAGCTACCTGTTTTATGATTGGATTTAAGATTTGTTCCATGGAGAAAACATGGGAGAAGCTTGGGAGTTTACAGGCACTGGGGATAGACCCACTACTATTTTGCTTATTGGACATGCTATCAAACTGACCTCTAAATTCATTTATCCATACTCAAAGATTAGTGCAGTTCTTAGCCACATATGAGACCTCTCTATTGTATCCCTGCCCCAGCAAAAGGCTCAGAAACTGTTGTACAATGGAGAACAGAAAGATTGCAAGAGCCAGAGGTTGGAATGGACTGAGCAAAAGAGGATCTTCTGAACAAGACAGGACTGCATCACTTAGGAATTCACAATGGCTGTGGTTATATCTACAGAAAGCCTGCACTAGGTCAAACCAACATTATCGCATAGAGTGAGTGGAAAGCCCATCCCTGACTGAGAAGCCATTGATAAGGGATTACATCTGGGGAAGGAAGAATCAGTTTTCCTTAAAGGTGTAGCCCCTGGAAGATTAATCATGATACAGTAGAGGACCCACACCCATGAATATATGAGAATCATAACATGGACTCAAGGGGTTATTAAAAATAAAAGAAGACATGAAGAGATAAAGGTGGGAGGTGTGAAGGACCTGCGAGGAATTAGGGAGAGGAGTGGAGAATGAGAATGATAAAAATACATTGTGTGTATATGGAATTCTCAAAAATTAAAGATCATTTCTTAAAAAAAATATACAAGAGTTCATGAAAATTAGAAGTGATGGGAATGGAGACTATAGTCAGGATGCATTGTATGAAAGAAGAATAAGTTAAAAGAAAAAAGAAAAAAAAGAATATTTATTCTGTTCCATTATTATCCTCCTTTTTGAATAAACTATGTTTTGGGACTCACCAATTTTCACAAACAGAAAATAATGAGACATATACATGCTTAATGAAGAACAAAGGCAGTTTATAACGCAAGTTTATTCTTGTGCATTTCCAGGTATTGTAAACAAAGGGACCTTACACTGTCATCTTTTGAGCCTTTTAAAGGGGAAAACACATTGACATTTGCACAGCTATTGGGAAGGCCTTCAATACTGAACCATGCAAGCTCCATGTTGGCAGCCTCCTACTGCAGACACAATGCCCAGTTATTGTTTGCAAAGTTGCCAAGTTCATCACAAATTCCTGCATAGTTGAAGCTGCCTTGTTGGTTTCTTTTCAACTCCATCCCGAGACAGGCCAGCTTCCTCCTCTGCAGCACAGAATGTGGCAAGAAGGAATGAGTTCCCCGCCCCACCCTTCTATTCCCCCTCCTCACACAAATCATCCTCCCCAGATTTCAAAGAAACCCCAGAGAGGCATTCTTGCTGTTCTATCTCCAGGACTACAGCCAGCACAAATCAAGAAAATGGTTTCCAGGTGCAAACCACCCTCCCCTCCCCCTTTACTTTAAAATCTGGTGATTGTTTCCCTCTTTAATCTTGAAATGGGCAGTAGGGGCAATAGGAGGGTTACCCTAGGATTCAAAAGTCTACAGAAAATTATTTTGGCCTTTTTGTTTTAGAGGAATCAGTTCTTTTCTTCAAAACATCACACCACCCAGCACGGTGCATTCTGTCTCTATTGATAAACCTCAGACCCCAAGTAACATGGATGCATTGTCTGAGCTGCTAAAGGAGCCTGCTGAGGAAAGCTTTCATGGAAGCAGTTTTAATCCAATGCTATTACTATCTCCCAGTAACTAGCTCCATTTTCACACAAAGCTGTAATTGGTGGAAAAATTGCTCACTCTTCACAATAGTCCTCGATCTGCTAAATTCAGGTAATAGCAGATAATTATTGATAAACAAAACACTGAGGGGAAGTGTGTTGGGGGAACTTTCTAGAGATAATGATCATCACAGAAGCATAACAACAATGGGAAGTAGCAGTGCTTGGTGCAGGTACCATGGCCCCAATCTTTACTTAACTGTAGTCATGGCTTCTGTGTCCAGATATCAGGATACTCAGCATCTTCAAGACCTCTAAACCTCTGCCCAGGGGTTTCCCATGTCCCAATATATGAATAACCTTTTGCCTTGTCAATATGTAAAAACCTTTAGATTCTATTCCATAACATGATTAAATTATCTGTGATTTTCCCCCTATAGATATTATCTAAGTATTTTTCATAGCAATTGATTGTGTTTACCATCTTGCTACTGTGGATTATTCACTGAGTGATACAATTTAGGTGTTTTAAGAAAGAAATGAATTTCATAATGTCTTTAACTATTTATTTATCTATATTAAATTTTCATGTGTGATATCTTGAAGAAAAGAACTGATACCTCTAAGACAAAAATGGCAAAATAATTTTCTGTAGACTTTTGAATCCTAAGGTAACCCCCCTGTTGCCCCTACTGCCCATTTGAAGATTAAAGAGGGGAACACATAGGAAAGACATGTTTTATACATCAAGTTCACATTTTCACTTTTTTTTCATCCTGTAAACATGTAAAAATCATGCAGATCAGCCAGGCAGAGGTGGTGCACACCTTTAATCTCAGCACTTGGGAGACTGAAGCAGGCTGACCTTTATGAGATCGAAGGCAGCCTGGTCTACAAGAGCTAGTTCAAGGCCAGGCTCCAAAACTACAGAAAAAAACCCGTCTCAGAAAAAAAATCAAAATTATGCATATTATAAATAAATAAATATTATTAGTGGAAAATAAATAATTGGTGTTGTTTTTCTCTTGAAATTTCTAATTTTGACATTGATTTTTTCTGTATTATTTTGTTTTTCTTAATATTATATTATTTCTTCTTATTAAGGACAAAAATTCATATTTTCAGATCTGTTATTAAAATCATCAGATTTTTGTTCTATGGCTTGCTTTTTGTTTGTTTGTTTGGTGTGGCTTTTTGAGTTGGTATGCATTCTATTTGCTTAAAACTAATTCCGTAGGAAGGTCTCTAAATCTATTTTGCTTTGCACTTAGTGTCAGAAACTATTAGTGTTTGCCAATATCTATGTTCTCCTCCTCTTTGGCATACAATACATACATCTGCAAGCTCCTTGATGTTGGAGGGACATGCTGACAGAGGTGTGGCTAATACAGCTGACAGAAGAGATTTGCTCACTTCTCAATGGACTGCTCCAACATCTCCGCGTAATCTTTCTCTCTTTCTATTGCCTGATAACTATCTGAAGAGTTTGAAGACTCAGGAGAGCAAAGATTCAAGTCGGAGGACTCCTGGAAGTCTCTATGCCAGACTGGAGCAAATATTGCATACATAATAAATGCAAGTATACGTATATGTAAATATATGTGTACATATCTACATATGTATGCATATATAGATATGTATGTGCATATATTCACAAATACAATAAAGTAAGCATATATTTACCCAGCAGAAATTATTCTGTGCTGAGTCACTGGGATTTGGGGACCATTCTCCTTTCCCCTATCGTTATGGAAATTGATACATTAAAGTGAGCACTCACAGAAATGCACAGCTGAGAATTTATGATAAAGTGGTCCAGTGCATGACTGGAAGAAATCAGACCTAAGGCCTGAGGCCTGTGCAGTTCCCTCAGGCCCTGGCCCCATATGTGGCAGTTGTTACTTAATCTCATCCTCCCCTTCCCTTGGGATGAGAGTCTAACCTATCTTAAGTCTCATTTTAAAGTTCGCCTTTGATAATAGAGGTTTCCCAATTATCTGTCTTGAAGTGGCCTCTTACTGTTTTCTCACACTTCCTTTTAGCTGTGATGTATTGATGCATCAGTTATGTTCCTGACAGTCATATATGACTGTGTAATCGCAGAAATAACAATGGAGGCAAGAATATAGAAAGTATGTTTGGTGTAACCTAGCCAGTTCCTAGCTGTGGGTTCCTGTCTCATTACTCAACACCTCTCAGTCTTGGATTCCTCCCTTATAAAATAAGCAATAACTATTTACTTATTGCACAGGTTGCAGTTAGTAGGACTTGCTCTAGAAGATGACTATAAAATAAACTGACAAAGAGTAATTCCTGTTTTGTCCAAGACTTTTTATGTAGTGTGTAACAGATCATCATATGTTGCTATTTTAAATTAAGAACATTTACCATCTCAATATGTTCACATATCAAAAGCCCTGGCACCATGTTCTTCTGCTCCAAGTCTCAGCCAGAACAAATAAAAATATCATCTACACTGTACATAAAATGAAAGGACATTGGATTGTGGACAGGGCCAATCCTTGTAGATGTTGGGCTACATTCCATGCTTTCTTGTTATCTATCATTAGAAGGTTATTAGCAGCTCCTAGAGATCCCCCCCCCCGACAAAGTCATAGCTTCAGTGTGTAATCACACAGTTTGAATAAGCCTATAGTGTCTGTAAGCTAATTGAATAATTTTTCTCCTATCTACTACTAGTCTTGCATATATCACTGATAAAGAAAATTTGACTCTTCCTTCATGTTTGCTGATCTTTTAAACAATAAGGGGGGAATTTAGAGGGCATATAAACCAGAGAAATGTATCTTGGACATTGCCTTAAGAATGTGTCTAGAGGCAGGATGACCCTAAAGGTGCATGAGTAGCACACATAACTTGGTGTCAATGACAACTCAACAAAAGAAAAGTCATAGTTGATACTAGAAACCTAGCCAACCAACCAGGGCTAGTGAAGTCATGAATTTTGGGGGACCACCTACAACTGTGTCTTTTTAAACCAGCACAATTCTCAAATACTTTCTAAATATTTGTATTTATGTGTGTACAGATAAGTGTGATCTTCGGTCTTCATCAAGGAAGCTTTGACTTTTACAGAAACTGACAATCTATAAGAAGGCAGAGTTATAGAACACCCAATGGGCACAGCTACAAAACATTTCTCACACAGAAGGTTCACAGTACACTTTTACATTTAAAGGGGGATATGATATAGGTATGAATAATTTGCATTAGTATAGATTTTGCTTTATTGATAGAGATTTACGGTCAATTTTGTTATATGTATATGTACTTCTGATATTGATTAAGGTATTGTGATTGTGTAGTTCATTATTAAAATGTAATGTATAATTAGGAAATATAGGTTGTTGATGGATAATCATAAATAATAGTCAAGTTTGTAGTCATGTTAGTTAATATTTTCTAGATGTGCATAGATATATTTTAGATAGGCATTCTTCATATTTTTCAAAGATTATAGAATATGGCATTTTAAATGTTTTAATAACTTAGGACTTTTCATGACAATGAGACACTCTGCTCCTGGCAGCACCAATCTACTTCAAGAGGAAGATGGGCATCGAAGAGGCTCGTTATGGAGTTTGATAGCCATTTGGGCAAGAAACTGCTCTTGCCTGGACTATTGCATAAACTGGACACAGAGAACCCGCAGAGAGAGGACTACTGAACTTGCCTAAGGTGAGATGATCTTTCGGGGTTCCTGATTCATGAAAGAGTGTGCGAGACATTCTGCAGGACACAACAGATAGTGACTGAACTGACTTTGAATTTTCCTGCTTTATGGAAATGTTTGCTGGATACCATGGGCCTGAAGGCTGAAGATGGATGCCCCAACGGTATAGAGGAACTTTGGGTGACTGTCCAGGCAGCGAGATGTCTCTGTCATTTCTAGAGTTTTAAAAGTTGCTTTTTTCTTGTTTGCTTAGGTAGTATTGTATCTTTCTGGAGTCTTTGATGGAGTTAAGAATAGTTAGTTATAGTTATAGTTATAGTTTTCCTTAGTTATGATAAAGATTATTGTAACTTTTACTTGATATCTGTTTCGTTATATGTAATTTTGCTATGTTAAAGTTAAAGCCTTTTTTGTGTGTGTGTGTGTTTAAACCGAAAAAGGGGAAATGATGGAGGAAGGTCATTGGTTAAATAAAAAGAAACTGCTTGGCCCTCATTGGTTAGAAGATAGGTGGGAGGAGTAAACAGAACAGAACGCTGGGAGGAAGAGGAAGTGAGCTCAGACTCCACAGCTCTCCTCTCAGGAGCAGACGCCTCAGGGAGACGCCATGCTCCCAGCTCCCAGACAGACGCACACGGTGAATCTCCGACCCAGGATGGACATAGGCTAGAATCTTCCCGGTAAGCACACCTAGGGGCACTACACAGATGATTAGAAATGGGCTAAATTAATATGTGAGAATTAGCCTAGATGAGGCTAGATAGAAATGGGCCAAGCAGTGATTAAATGAATACAGTTTGTGTGTTGTTATTTCGGGCATAAGCTAGCCAGGCAGCCGGGGTGCTGGGGACGCAGCCCCGCCGCCCTTATTACTACACAGAAGGATGTCCATATTTCTATAAAGTGGTTGTACAGAAGAATAGGAAGGTATACGAATGTTTACAGTTTGTGTGATGGTAATGGAAGACTAATGTAAGTGTGTTTTTCCCATCTTGGACATTACTATATTTTGAATGAGCAAAGTGTTTTTGAACAAAGAAATAAATTCCTCCTAAAATGCAGAGGCATATACATTAAGCCATTATTTCTTCTTCTGTATTGCATAAAATCCATTCATAAAGGAGTCATGTTCTCTAACTTGGACAAGAGAGTACTGAGTCATGTTACTAACCAATGCAAAGAGGAAGGATAATGCTGCAAATATGCTAAATCATTCACACTGTTCCCAGTAATACTAGCTGAAATATAGAGTCCTTCAAACATTCAAATTTAAGCAGGTTCCATTTCTTCTGCTGTGAAGAGACCTTGTAAACAAGACAACTAACTCGTAAAGATAACCATTTCATCGGAAGCTTGCTTACAGTTTCTGAGGGTGAGTATACGGCCATCATGGTGGGAAGCCAGAAAGCATGCAGGCAGTCATAGCACTGGTTCAGTAAGTAAGCACTTACATGTTATCTGTATGCAGCAGGCAGAACAAGAGGTAACTGGGAATGCTGTAGCTTTGAAAACCTCAAAGTCCATCCCCAGTGGCATACCTTCAACAAGGCCACAACTTCTAATCCTTACCTACTAGCTCTGCCAACTGGGGGCCAAACATTCAAACATATGAGCCTATGGGGCCTATTCTCAGGGAAACTAGCACACCACATCAAGTCTTCAAAATACCCAGAGCAATATTGCTACCCATGATGAACTCCAAAAATGATCTCTTATGCAAAGATGATGATAAGATCCACAAGTATTGGTGCACTTTATTGGAATCTATGACTTACAATTTTATACTACAATAAATCCCCTCAAAAATTTTAAGTATTAATGGTAAAGTTTGTAGGTAGTATTATTATAATTACTGTAAATGATTTCAGGTATTATCATTGAATGCTATACTAACCAGGTCCTCATAAGTAATTATCCACATTCCACAGAGTATGAGTCTATAATTCTAAGAGAGTAAGTACGTCATGAGCTAAAACTTCTTATTCTATTTACAATGTCATGCCCCACTTTCAGGTATATAGTAACAAAGTCAGATCAAACCTGGAAATGGGATTTAAAGCTGACAAGAGGATTTTTCAGTTTCAAACCTACAATAAATACCAAGATCAATTTTATGTGTGAGATTTATTTTTCCCTGTCTTATTATCTCATGCCATTTTGTTGTGGTATAATGGCAACTGTAGAAACATAGCAATTTTAAAGAAAACACTACTGATTCTATGTTTACAGACAATTCTAAAAGTTGGATTTTACTTAAGCCTTCTTAACCAAACTAATTCCCTTTCTTGGGTTAATACCCAAAGGCACACATAATATAGAGAGCTTAACAAATAGTTTAGCATTTTATTTAAGATAAATGGCTTATTCGAATCTAAAGCAGTGTTTTTTTATTTTAAAGTAACTGTGTTAGAATGAAATTTAATTCAATATAATGGAAATATATCTGGTTCAAGATAATAATTTTGTCAAATTTCAAAATACTCTTTTTTATAAAATGAAACTCTAAGCCGGGTAGTTGTGCGTATAGGTATAAGAAGGTAGCTGTCAATACTTGTTCTTTTGGGAAAGTAAATGCTTGCCTTTTCTCCACCATAGAAATCAAATGAAATAGAATTAAAAATCAAGTTAAGAACTTAAGACTTTTTATGACATTGAGACACATCTGCTATTGGCAGCACTAAGCTAATTCAAGGAGATGATGGACATTAAAGAAGCTCCTTATGGAGTTTGTTAGCCATTGTTGCTATTGGGAATTCTTCTGGCCCTCGTTCTTTCAGTGCATTTTGAAGATCAGCCTTTACCTGATCCCAATCAGTAATATTAAACCCCCCTGCATGTAGAAACCAGGGACTAAACTCTGGCTCCAGCAGGGCTACATAGTTTCTCTCTGACTTTGCTTGCCTTCCTTCTCCCAGCATTCAGTTTAGTTTTCCCTGCCTAGTTCTACTCTATCATATTATGGGCTCAAGATAGTTTCTTTATTCACTAACCAATAAAAGCAACACATAGACAGAAGGACCTCGCAGACCATATTTGGAAAGAAAGAGCATCAATTGAGATTATGCCTCTGTCAGATTGCATGTAGAGAAATCTGTGGGACATTTCCTGACTCTTTATTCATGTTGCAGGGCCCAGTCACTGTGGACGGTGCCACCCCTGGTCATGTAGTCTTTATTTGTATAAGAAAAATGCTTAGCAAACCATGGAGAGCAAGCTAGCAAGCACTTTTCTTTCATGTCTTCTACTTCAGTTCCTGCTTCAGGTTCTTGCCCCCAGGTCCCTCCCCTAACTTCCCTTCATGATGGATTATAAATTGCAAGACAAAATAAACCTTTTCCTTTCCAAGTTCCTTCTAGTCATGGTGTTTATCATAACAAAAGAAAGCAAACTAGAACACACACACACATTTTATCTAAATCAGAAATTTACACTTTCAAATGTTTGGAACATGTAACTGAACTAAAATTCTTTCTAGAAACATATTCTAAACCTTTTTTTCTTCATCTTTTCTCCTGTACTTGTATTTAATAGTGGATTGTAAAAACTATTCCCCAAGGCAGGTGAATATGACAATCAAAAATTTTCTAACATTTTGCCAATTAGTGATCAAAATCTTCACAGTGATTTGAAAAAAAAAAATCACAAGATGAGACTTTAAACCCCACCTGCCATTGCTTTCCTGCAGTCAGCATGTGTCTTGATGCTTCTGGGGAAGCAGGAATATATTGGCAACACATCACATCTGTGCTTCAAGGAGCAGGATTCCCCACAGCATGCAACTCTTTTAAAGAGGAAATCAGAACAAAGACAAACTGCAACTACAGATAGAAACATAGAGCCCAGTCTATGCTCTGGGTCCCCTTGGGTTTACAGAAAGAACCCCATAGAGGAGTTTCAGCAGAGGGGTTTATTAGCAGTGGAGATTGATGGTAGAAAGAAAGGGCCCTGTTAGTCTCTAGGCAGTAGTTTTAGGACCTTTGTCTGAGTGTTAGTCATAAAGTGTGCTCTCTTTCTAGAGAAACTGTTGGAGAGGGAGAAGTAAGAATCATAGTTTAATGTTTGAAATCTAAGACCCAAAGCTGGGCTCAACTTCTCTGAAAGGCAATTAAACTCAGTCTAAGGGACAGCTTTAACCATATGGGCTAAAGAGACAGTGAACCGATATTCTCTATGGCATTGTGATCCATCTCATGTCCTGAACTATGATGGTTGTACAAATAGAATTAACTCAAAACGTATAGTCTTAAACAGGAAGACACACATGTAACAAAAACAAACCAAAGCTAATATTTGCAGAGTCTATAATGGAGTTACATGTTATGAAACTGATGAAATGTAGCCACTGACCAAAGTCTTTCACTGTGAAGTATGCTAAGTTGTCTTCTCCATTCTATTCTAATTTTCAAAGTATGCACAAAGCATGGCCTTGACTATTGGCCTTATGTCTAACTGTTAAGAGTGGGAAAAATAAAGTCAAGAGAGAGCAAAGCACCATTTACTCTCATGAGTTATGTTGAGAGACATTTTATCCTAGGTCATCAGTGGCAGTAGGATCTTTGGTACAGATTTCAACCAGTATCATTGACTCTTCTTTCACCTAAGCAAAAGTCCCTTTTAAATCAACATGACCTCATGATGAGCTTGGAACACCATAAATATTCTACTATCTCAATTAACTTCTCTATTAACCTTCCTTTTGTAACCTATAACATCTATTCTGATGTCAACCATTGGATGATATCTCTCATTCTGGTGGTGTGAGTCTGAACATGTAGTATATATTGTTTTCAAAGACTAGTACTCTTTCACTAACAGTATTTTGTAGTTGTATATTAAATGTTTTTGGATTTACTCATAAACCACTAGATGAGCTTAGTATGTCTCAGTTCAATAAATTTCTCTTTTACTTTTAATATGGGATACCATATCCCATAACTTTTAGCTGTAATATGTGGGTGACAGTTGTATTACTTGGTCTGCTTATGGGGGCTACCATCTCTCCCTGGTGCAAGAGAAGTGGGACCAGGATCTGTCCTGTGTACATGAGTTGGCTTTTGTGGAGCCCATTCCTTATGGTAGGATATCTTGCTCAGTCTTGATGCAGGGAGCAGGGTCTTGATCCTGTCTCAATTTGATGTGCCAAACTTTGTTGACTTCCCCCATGGGAGGCCTTGCCTTTTCTGAGGAGTGGATGGGGAATGGAGTGGGGGATGTGGGGGGAACAGGAGCAGAGGAGGGTGAAAGAACTTGGTTGGTATGTAAAGTAAATAAAAAATTAAAATAAAATAAAAAAGTGAACTTTAAAAACGATGGTACAAAGTATGAGTGAAAGTATTGTAAAGAGATTTTCATAAACCATCAGTTACTGTGCACAGTGATGGAACCAGGTGAGTATGGCTAGACCAATGTCCTGAATGACATGACTGATGCATGTGGCTCAACAATACCATATAATAATAATAATAATAATAATAATAATAATAATAATAATAATAATAATACCATTTAGGTTTCTTCTATTAATTGGGGACAAAATCCTGAAATGATCCGGTGTTTAACCATAGAGGCATAGACTAGAGAGCTGCACTCACCTGGGAGGGCATTGCACAGCTATAAATCCCCAGTTTTATACCTTTGGGTTGCATGGGCAAAACCTTAGGCCTAAACAAGGGTCAGCAAGCATTTTCTACAAGGGATCAGATAATATTTCACAGATAATATTTGTAGGCTATATTTTCTACTATACCTAAAAAGTGTTGTTTTATTACAAAACAGTTACAGAAAATAGGTAAATAAATTGTCATGATTACATCCCAATAAATTTTTGTTTCTGAGTGCTTAAAAGAAAGAGTGAGAGCTGCTAGGTTTTGAAAATATGTAGGACCGGAAAACATGGCACCACTTATATATTTCCTGAGTATCCCTGTACATAATGTGAGCCATATAGTCTTAAGTTACTTGCTGGCATTGCTAGGAGAGTTGGGATACACAGTGCCTCAGAGCCCCTCCATGTTTGAGTATGTCTAATCTTAAGAAGGTCGGTGCATCAACTCTTGACTGGCAAAAGTGGGTGATCAGATGATGACTCTTGCAGCTGTGCTCTGCCAGGGATACAGGCACTCTCACTGAAAAGGTAGAAGCTAGAGACTAGCAGGAACTTCACAGGGGCAACCAATGAGAGAGAAGCGTGAAAAGCAAGAAAGAAGAAAGAATGGAGTTGTATTCATGGCAGTGGGTGGGGTCTAGGAAGTGTCCGCAACAGATAGCAGTCACCTACAAAGACGAGGCTGGAACTTACTGTATGATATAAGGAAATGGAAACACTGGAGATCATTTAGTGAAATGGGGAGAATAAAGAAATTAACTATAAAGTATAATTTTTCAAGAGACTTTACAGTCAGAGGCTAGACTGGAGGCAGTTTAGCAATGCTAAACAGAGAAAGAGACTTGTTAGTTTTCAACTCCTTGAAAGTCCCAGGAAGTCAGCTTAGGATGAGGCATGGATTTAGCTGAATTTGCAGTAGTAACAGCATCACTATGAACACTGAAGGGAGGCAGGGAGAAAGAGCAAAACAGAGATATATTGTGTCGCCTGCCTAGAAGAGCACAAAAGATTTGAATTTAGTGTATACTTTCTTGCCTCTTTGAACATGAGCTAATATTTATGCAAAGCACACTTTGGTAGAAAGACTAATGATTGCACATGAGATGGAAGGTTCTTTGAGAAGGGTGGTCAGATGAGAGTATGAAAGAGGGTTATTGTGATATGAAGTTCTTTATAAATCAAATAGTTCTCTCCTCTGGCCTCTTTCATCATCCGGTTCTTCATAATCTGTAGTTGTCATTCTGCTTTGGTTTCCTATCTCCACACATACGCTCATACAGGCGCACACACCTTAACTGATTTCTCCACACATACGCTCATGCAGGCGCACACACCTTAACTGATTTCTCCACACATACGCTCATACAGGCGCACACACCTTAACTGATTTCTCCACACATACGCTCATACAGGCGCACACACCTTAACTGATTTCTCCACACATATGCTCATACAGGCACACACACCTTAACTGATTTCTCCACACATATGCTCATACAGGCGCACACACCTTAACTGATTTCTCCACACATATGCTCATACAGGCACACACACCTTAACTGATTTCTCCACACATACGCTCATGCAGGCGCACACACCTTAACTGATTTCTCCACACATACGCTCATACAGGCGCACACACCTTAACTGATTTCTCCACACATACGCTCATACAGGCGCACACACCTTAACTGATTTCTCCACACATATGCTCATACAGGCACACACACCTTAACTGATTTCTCCACACATATGCTCATACAGGCGCACACACCTTAACTGATTTCTTATCTAATCTTTATACTTGTAAAAAAAAAATCTACTTTTGTGGTGAAATGTATCGTTTTTCTGATTCAATAAAGAGGACTGATACTTTATTATCTTGAAAGCTTTTGAGAAATGAAATATTATTGTACATCCTTCCCGCACACATTTAATGCATGGTATTAGGTGAGAGAACTTATGAGTATGATGAGTATCATTATTTAACTCTCATGTATCTTGTAAGTTCATATTTATTGTTCATTCGGATTAGCTTACTAGAGGATTAGAGCAGTGTGCCTCTCTCTCTCTCTCTCTCTCTCTCTCTCTCTCTCTCTCTCTCTCTCTCTCTGTGTGTGTGTGTGTGTGCACGCATGCACACTTGATGTATATGTGCATGTGCGTATGTGCATGCATATGTGTGTGTGCTGTTGAAAAACACTGGAGGTATTTTAAAGAAGTTCAAAGAATATGCAACAGATTGAGTTAAGAAGGGCAGAAGCTGAAGGGCATCAGACTGAAAAATTGAATCAGGCCAGTGAGGTGTGGATTGTCTGCAGGTCTTGAACCAAAAAGGGCAAAGCGGTCTTCCAAGAACTGCACAGAAGAATATATTAGTCCAAGAAGGGATGTGAGTTTTACAGTGGGTAGGGCATGCACGTGTGCATGTGCGTTAGAGACAGAGAGAGAGAGAGAGAGAGAGAGAGAGAGAGACAGAGACAGAGACAGAGAGAGAACAAGAGAGCTGCAGCATTCTCTTTGAACTGATGAAATATCTATTCCTGACAACAGAAAACCAGAGACTATGAGCTATCAGAGAAACCTGGAGTTCAAACTAACCAAAGACCAAATTTTGTCTTCCAGCATATTTCCCAGAATACACATGGTACTAAGAGGTACACTCTGAGACCCCCTATTTATGCCTAGAGACAAGCAGTTGTCTGGCTCGTTCAAATGTGGAAGAGGGGTTGTTATGAAAATAGAAGATTACTTTCACAGTCAGTCTCTGCATCCCTTAGATCACCAATGAGCACTAAAAGGAGCAGAGCGGGGTGATGTGGGAGACAATGATGGTAAAAAAAAAAAATAGGCTTGCTGTTAGCACCTTTAAATAACAGGAAATCCATGGAAGACCAAGGGAAATTAATTCAAAGCTGTGCCCAATGATTGTCTTTCTCAGCACAGCTTCATGGTTATGAGAACAGCATTGGTGGACAAAACATAGAATGTTTGTGAAATAAAACAGGCCTCTCTTCTTCCAAACAAGGGACTGATTTTTCTCTTTTTACAAGGACCATGATTTAGAACTCCAAGTAGACCCACTGCTTACACTCACTGTCTTGATTACAAACTTCATGACTGCATTCATCTCCTTCTTGCCTTTGTGTCTGTAGCAGAAAGAGCTAAAATGATCCTATTTATTCTGTGCTCTCCAGAAGTGTGAGAATGTGTCACTGTAGGAACAGGCTATTTCAAATATTCAAATAAATCAGACAGATTACACACTGAAATGAAGCACAACAGGAAGTGTGGCTATTGCAAACAATTTGTAAGAATAAAATTAGGGATAACTTTTTTTTTATTCTTTTCTAAGCATGATTAAATAATACATCTTCTCAAATACAGACCAGCAGGACAGACTGGCTATTAATAATGTATTATGCATATGTTTTGTTTTTTTTCTGTCCTATTAGGATAGCAGGGTGCCTTCCAGTGGCTTGCTGCCTGATGTCTGGCTTTGTATTCACAACATATATATTCCCTTGCAGCTTGTAAGGAATCTACAATCTTTAGCTGCATCCTAGACCCACTGGACCAAACTCTAGATTATAACAAGATCTTCAGGTGACTTTTATGCACACTAGAGTATGAAAAACTCTGTTCTAGCTTGATCCGTTATGATAAATATTGTGACTTATAGCAACTTAGGGGGAAGAAAGGGTTTATTTTGTTTATACTTGTACTATGGGTCATGATCTTAACATTAAGGGAAGTTAAGGCAGAAACTCAGGCAGGAACTGATAGAAACTACAGAGGAATACAGTTTGCTAGTTCTGGATCCTTATTCACTTCCATTCCCTTCTTCTTAGCTAGCTTTTGTATATAACTCCAGAACACTCTCCAGAGGAGGAATGATGCTGCCCAATGTGGGCTTGGCCCTTATACCACAATAATAAAGACACCCCCCCCACACACACACACACATACATGCCACAGACCAACCTCATCTAGGCAGTTCCTCAATTGTAGAATCTTCTCTCAGATTACTCTAGGCTGTGCTAAATTGACATTTAAGTCTAACCAAGACAACGTCATTCCTGGTTCCATAAGAAAAACCTTCCTTTTCCTCTTGTTACTTACCCTTCTTTGTAATCAGAGATTTTTCTTTCCTTTTCTGGTCAACTTGATCTGAATAATCACACAAAACTTTATTACTTACAAAACTGTTTGACCAATAGCTCAGGTATATTTCTAGCTGGCTCTTATATCTTAAATTAACTCATTTCTATTAATCTATGTATCACCATGAAGCTGTGGCTTACTGGTAAGGTTTTGGCATCTTTCTCCTTCTGTAGCTACATGGCATCTGCCTGACTCTGCCTTTGTTCTCTCTGCATTCAGTTTTGTTTTCCTGCCTACCTATGTTTTGCCTTGTCATAGGCTAAACAAGTTTCTTTATTAGCCAATGGAAATAAAACATATTCATGGCATATATAAGGGAATCCCACATCACTTTTTTTTACCTTCTTCTCTCCTTCCCTGTCTTTTCCTGTTCCCCCTTACCTCCTTCTCTTCCCTTTTATCTTTCTTTGCCTTTCTCTCTCTCTCATTATCTTCCCCCTTTTCCCTCGCCTCCTCCTTCCTGATAGGGTTTCACTATGCAGTCTTGGTGGGTCTGTAACTTGTTATTCTCCTTACTCAATCGTCTCTGTGCTGGTCTTAAAGGCATACATGATCAGATCGGTTTGAAAAGTTTAATTCTTTTAGTTGCAGCTTTAACTTATTTCAGAAATAATATTGATAGTAATATTCCCAAGGCAGCTGGGTATTGGAGATATCGGTCATGACCTCAAACAGTGTGGAGTTCTGGGGTAAAGATAACAACTTTCCTCAGTGTTTTGTGAGAAGACAAAATTCAGCCTGCAGGATAAAATCAAAGTGGTATCCACACATGTGGAATACTGTAGTTTAAGTGTGTTTTCTTTAGTTAAAGTGGTTACTGCTCTATTACTCTTAGAGGTTTATCTCAAGAAAATGATGACATCATACAGTGTCCCATTAAAGATATTGATTGGCTGTCATAAAGTCAGCTCAGAAGAACTTTCAGTGCCAATTAAATTGAAACACAGGTCTCAGATAAGATTGCAGAAAATAATCTTAAATTTAATCTATTGAATAAATAGACTGTTTAACTGTTTTACTTAGTCAGTTAGATAAAATTGAAAATAAAAGTACTGTTATCTTTTCCAATAGCAAATTTTCTCTTCAAATAATGACAAAAAGTGACTCAGGCATTAATATTGTTGTAAGGTAAAAGTGAGCTCTTATTTGGGCTTGGATTTGTCTATAAAGAAGTCAGGAATCTGCTGAAGGCAGGTATATTGAAGAACGTAAGGGTAGGAAGGGTGATGTGAACCGCACCCCTGTATCAGAGGCTGCAGGTGCTATTTACTTTGAATTAGCCCGAAACCAATGGACTCCAGTATGTTAAGCAAAGGCAGAATGTTTCTAGAAACATTTTTATGGAGCCCAAGGCACTGTAAATAACTATCAAAACACATTCTTTTGATGGAGGAAGGTCATTGGCTAATAAAGGAACTGCCTTGGCCCATTTTATTGGTTAGAAGATAGGTGGGAGGAGTAAACAGAACAGAATGCTGGGAGGAAGAGGAAGTGTGCTCAGACTCCACAGCTCTTCACTCGGGAGCAGACGCCTCAGAGAGAGAGACGCCATGCTCCCGGCTCCTGGGCAGACACACGCCATGAAGCTCCGACCCAGGATGGACGTGGGCTAGAATCTTCCGGTTAACGCACCTAGGGGCGCAACACAGATAATTAGAAATGGGCCAAGCAGTGATTAAAAAAATACAGTTTCCGTGTAATTATTTTGGGTAAAGCTAGCAGTAGGGGTGGCCGGGTGCCCGGGACACAGCCCCGCTGCCCCTTATTACTACATTCTTTATAATTTCATGAAATATTTACATACCACTCACTGGATAAAAATTGTTTTTAAATATCAAAGGAAATTACTTATCAAGTTCACTACTTGAAATTACTTATCAAGACCTTTATTTTAGAAGAAATTAGACTTATTTCTTCAGAAAGAACGGACTGTAAACGTAGAGATTTTACGAAAAAATTAATAAGCAAACAAAGTGATTTCCAAGCTTTGCTGTGCTTTGAATTCCCTCCGTAGTTTGACCAAACAGAAGATGAACTGATCCTTCTCCATATTTTCTGGAGCAAGACTAAGACTTTGTATTTCTTTTTTTTTTTTTTTTAAAAAAAAACTCTTCATTTTAATTTTATGGGTATGTGGATTTTGCTTGAAAGTATACATTTGTACCACAGAATGCAGTGCCCACTGGAGACAGAAAAGGCATCAGATCCCCTGGAATTATAATTACAACTATGAGCCACAATGTGGGTGATGGGAATTGAACCCTTATCCTCTGGGAGAAGCAGGTAGGGTTTTTAACCAACAACCATCCTCTTAAGAAGCCCCAGAATTCATATTTATAACAGTTCTTAGGTGATAGTGATGTTGCTGGCACAGAGGTCACATTCAAATTGGTTGGAATGAAAATTTGCCTAACTATGTATAAGCTAAAAGTGGAGACAAGAGGAAGAATATTGAGGTTGGGGGACCCACAGACTTGTGACACCTTCCTTTCCAAGGTCAAGCCCCCTGAAAATAAAAAGGAAACAACTAGCATCTGTCTCCCTAATCCTACAACAAAATTCCCTGTGACTTTAAGTTCATACAGTATGTCCGGGGACTCTGGGCCAGAATTGCAAAGTTGGCCCAAAAGATTAATTGGTTAATCATGAGAAACCAATTAAGAATCATAGCTTTTTGTTCTACAGGAAAATGTTGCTGCCAAACATAGCTAGTCATTAAGGGTTTTCATTTGGGATCATTTGCTTACTCTTCTCATATGTTCCATATGGGCTCAGTTCTGCCTTCTCAGCATAGTTACCCTTGTATCACCCACTCCTAGCATGGGATTAACTCTTAACAAAGGATGAAGGGTATCAAACATTAGTAGTAGAAATGAACCACAAACTTTCACTGTTTTTATCTGTTCAATTGGAATAGTTTTATGTCCTGTTTGGAAAGTAAAATTTGTTTAATAATAACTCGGTATATAATCTAAAGTTCTCATAAAATCTCCATAAGAGGATCTCTGTTAAACTGTCTGCATGTCTCGATGACAGATCTAGGGTTGCTGCTTTCTGTGAGTTGTTATTCATCTGAAATGGCCATTTTGGTGATGTAGCTGGCTTTGAGTGTCTCCAGTACTTCTTCTATACTGAACCACTCACCCATAGTCATGTCAAAGATCCCAGTATATTCATTGGTTCACCAAAGAGAGGGGAGGAAGTATTTGTTGTATCTGTTTTTACAAGTAAGCATAGCTTAAATATAAAAGAGCATTTTTCATGTTGCTTTGACCTTCAAAATAAAACTTTTAAACTTTCTCAAAAGCTAACAATCAGGTCTAGACTTGGAATAAACCTGTCTCAAAAATTCCCTGCAAGTGACCAAGTAGAAACTTACCTCTTGTATGTCCAGTATGATGTGACCCTTGAAAGGGTAAAGGGACAGATATTGTCACCAATGCTGATGTCACATGCCTGGGAAAGATACGCTTCATTCTTAGATCATAGATTCAAACTTGCTTTTAGTTGGCACTTTCTTGACTTCCCATTTCAAAAGTCCAGCTGTCCAAAGTGCTACCTTCACTCCCAGCTCTCATCATTTTGTTCATGACCCCAGCTAAGTACAGAAGTCTTTGGACAGGGAATGTAAACAATGTTACCTATGTGCTTATGCAGGCCCATGAGAAGATAATTTAACAATTATAGGGAGATTTATGAGGGGAGCAATTCCACTATATAGGCACATGGAAGACTCTTTTTTTTTCCTTAATGTATCTCATTCCCAGAATTCTGGTTTTGTTCTTTCTCTGACGGGACAATAGTCTGCATACATCCTTCTCTAAATCACTTCCCAGAAGTGAGTGGACAAAACAATTTTTCCTCATCGCCTTTCTTTTCTCAGGAACCCAGAATCATCAGTGTAAGAGGTCATCACCCACTCAATTTGAATGTTGCTGTTGAGTTAATTTATTGTCCTCATCTCCCCGCAGGAATTGGACCTATACATGATTGTATAATTTATAAAGAATGTTTTGACTTTTTAAATTATAACTTAAAGTCAGTACACTGCTCTTCCATTTTATCATTTTTTATTATTTTCATCATTTTTAATATTCTCCCACATCTTTAGTACCTGTCAACATTAAGGATATTTTTAGGCCACATAGGCCATATGTGTCATTCATGACATGAACATTGTTATTCATACTTGGATAAGATTCTTGGCATCAATATATCTGTGATCCCTTGATATTTCAGTTAAGTTATATAACCATTTAAAACTGGACTGAGCCCTAGCTATTATTTTACTTTGGTTTGGTGTTAGGGATGAACCCAGGGTCTTGAGCATGCCAATATATGGTTTCTACATGGGCTACATATCTCTAGCCCCTTGAGTCTTAACTCATTAGTGAACAATGTGAGACATGATCATGTTGAAATAAGGGCAGCAGGGCTGCGTCCCCGGCACCCGGCCGCCCCCATGGCTAGCTTTACCCGAAATAATTACACAGAAACAGTATTCTTTTAAACACCGCTTGGCCCATTTCTATCTAGCCTCTTCTAGGCTAGCTCTCGCACCTGGACTAGCCCATTTCTAATAATCTGCTGTAGCCCACGAGCTGGCTCACCAGGAATGATCTTAACCTGCGTCTGTCTGGATTGGGAGAATCATGGCGACTCCCTGACTCAGCTTCTTTCTCCCAGCCTTCCGTTCTGTTTACTCCTCCCACCTATGTTTTAACCTATGAGGACCAAGCAGTTCCTTTATTGCTTAACCAATGAAATCAACAGATTAATATATGACACTCCCACATCATAATCATGGCATTTTCTAGTGATCTCATGAGAGCACTAATATCAAAATCTGAAGACAGTACCAGCAGGTTAGTGGGACATACCAGAGATAAAAGGAAAGTATTTGACAGGCCTTGCTACCACAATCTTCAGGATCACAGAAAAGTGGTGGATCCCAAAGGTGCCTGGCATTTGGTAAACACAAAGTGCTGGACTCACTCTCATCTATAATTTCCACTTCAGCACTCTGGAGTGAGGTTCAACAGGTGTGTGTTTCTAACAAGGCGCTAGATATCAATGAGACATCTGGGCTAAGCATCACAGTTTTAGAATCCGTGTCCTTGTGTTAATGTAAAGTAAAAGTATCTTCCCGCCTGCTGGCTCTTACGGGGGAGAGGGGGTGACATAAAGAGAGTGAGTTCTCTACAACATGACTTTCCTCTTTCCCAGACTGTAAAACCTTTGTTGCCACCTTCTGTAGACTTCCTTCTTGTTATCTCCTGGTCATCATCACCATTTCTCAACTCTTTTGACAGAAACCCTTTCCACACAGTTATGTTTAAAACCTACTTTTGTTTATCTCAATTATCATTATCCATCACGCTTGCTGTGATTCGGTGGCAGAAGACAGGGGCATCTGGCAGGTTGGGAAAACTGGCCTTTGGGATTCATTCCAGTGAATTCAGTAAGCTAGAGAGACAATTTAATGGGGCAGTCTACAACAGAAACCAGTATTTTATAATTTCACAGCACTGTATGCTAATACCTAGTTAATCTTCTTGTCTTGGTCATTTCTGCCCTAATACTAAAGTTCTCTAATTCTTCCTGCATTATGTCTTCCAACTAGTTAATAGGCAAATGTTCCAAAAATGAAGCAATGAATATTCATTCCTTCTGCATTATAGAATGTGAACTGTAAAATTTGTTTTCATGGATCTGTTGTTTACAAACAAGAACTTGGTCTTCCTTTATGTTTGTTATGCTTCTTTTGACTCTTGAGGTCCCTTTCTTCTTGGAGAACTCTGGTTTGCCTCTACTGTTTCAAGAATCTCAGTGTGATTCAAGGATACCCCACTCAACACTAGGTTTCAAGACGGGAGACCACACTCCACAAGCTGCGTCCTCTAGGCTTCAAGCTGCCGTTGCATTACTGCTCACAGATGAAAGAAAGAGTTTTGACGAGAAGCATAAGCCACAGCCCAACACTGTTTTAGGACTCTGGCACTGGCAGCTGCTATGGTCTTGATGATTACCCTCTTAGTGTGGATGGAGCACTGTGTGAATGAAGGACAGCTAATACTTTTATGGTCTTCACAGATGGGACTGGATTTTTCTCTCTGCATCCTTCCCCACCTGCAGTACTTTCTACTTATCATAGCTTTAGTAAGTAATCTGCCTCTCCTCCTGGACAGGGGTTTATTGTTGACCACACATATACAGTCCAGCAACAATTTTTTTTTCTGAAACTAGCTCTGTCTACTTGTAATGAAGATTTCTACATTGTATATATGAGGTAGGCTATCTTTTTCTCAACATTATTCAATATTCTGCCTTCTGTATATCTGGTTTCTTTCAGTATCAAATAGCAATTTTGAGTGGATAGGGTTTTTGGTAAACATAAGCACCAGGAAAAAGGCAGTTCTGTCTTCAAAATGCATGGGAGGAAATCCATCCAACTCATTCTATAATCTAGTTGCCAAAAGAAAACATCCGTGACCCTCTCTTTTTTTTCAGGGCTCATTCACACCAACTTATTAGGGGTGTGTGTGTGTGTATGTGTGTGTTCATTCATGTGTATTCAGGGAAAAGATTAGGGAAAAGGAAAATGTGGATACTGGATTGGTAAAATACAATAGATTCATTTTGTCTATGTGGGTTAGACCGTGGCTAGTAGAAGGGGCTGCTTCTTTGAAATTCAGAAGTTGAATAATTAAAACATAGTTAATTTCCTGAACTTACTCTCTATAGATGAATGAAGGGGGGGTTGCTCATCAGTACCTCATTTTCTAGAAAGCATGCATTTTCAGGAAACACCCATCTCAAACAAGAGTTCTTCAAAACTTTTACTCGTAAGTTTGAAAACTTCCTGAGTGAATATTCATCACTATATAAATATCTGTTGAGTACTCTAAGCATCCTAGACATATGTGCTGTACTAAACTAGGTAACATAACTAGGTATCCAATTGCAGATGATAGGCACACTAAAGTTAAGTGCATGAAGGACAAGAACTATTTCTTAAAGGAAACCCAAAGCCAGTATCTGAAGAATAGCTTATCAGCATTCAAGAGATCATATGAACTAATGCCACTGTGCAACTCCAAATGCCATCCATAGAAAATGATTTATTTAATCATTGTAGATATACCGTATCAGTGTGATTTATTACATTTGAACTTGTCACTACTTAGACAGCAAGTACCTTGGGGGACAGCTGTGTACTTTGTTCTTCTGCATAGCCTACACTTCAACACCACACAGCAAGTGCTATATAAGCATTTGTGATTTGTTCCAGCATTATAATCATTATTAATAGAATTTGAAGCAACATTCCAAAAAGTTTTAAGCCTTGAGAACTATTTGACAGAAGCAAAATGTAATCATTCTTTAATTACTAGTAAAAAAATTACAGTCTTATGTCAACCACTCACGTTTGAAATTAAAATGGAATCACACTCATAATAATATTAGAAGAAGAAAATTAATGGTTTTGCATTAATGAGCTTCCTGGTTTATTACTTAATAAATTACAGTTGGTTACAAGAATTATTTTAGGGAGCCACAACTGGTAGACTTGTTGTATTCTATGTTTATCAATATCATGAAAAAATATTTTGACATCTTTTCACAAAATGAAAATGATTTAACAAATTATAATAATACAAAATGTTGGCTTTTAGTGACCTGCTGTTTTTATGATTGATTCTGTCATATATGCCACAAATAAAGCATGCCCATTGTAGTTTCATCTTGTTCAATAGTAAGGAGATTTCATTTCAGGCCAAGGTTGAGTTCACTATACATCAATGAACTATGTTCTTTGCATGGATGGTTTTTATTGTCATCCCACATAGTAACCAGTAGAGTTAAAATAGTTAGAATTTAGTTAAAACTGTTAGAATGTCCATTATAATTTTTTAAATTTGTCCTTTTTTCCATATTATAAATATAGTGCTAAATGCTATGCTAGAATTATATTAGCATTTTAAAGAAACAATTTACTATACTTAAAAGACATAAAGATATAGAGACACTAATAAATCTTATTCTTACATTGCTTGAAAGTGTCAAAATTCATGTGATGATTTATCAGTAAGGAGTAGACAATTCTGAAGTCGAGACTAAGCTAGCAGTTGATCCTTCTGTCCTTATGTGCCACTAAAATAAGGAATCTGGACAGGAAAGTGTCTACCACCTCAGGGTCTCATATAATCTACCTGTCTCCTGTTATGATCTGTCATGTACGCTGTATCACCAGTCATCTCTCCTACTCTATATGTTTTAAGTAATGAGATCAGTGTTCAGTAATACTTGAAAAATGATGTAGAGCCCAAGAGAATATTCCATGTTGCATCACAATCCAATAATATTAAGCTTTGTTGAAGACCATAAAAATTCATCCCTTCTTCAGAATATCCAGGGAAGTATCTGGTCCAGGTCATAAATCCTTTAAGAATTCTTACACAAAACATATTTAAAAAGCATTTTAACTTGGCAATCTGTATAACATTATAAATTAGTTATATTGTACTTAGAACTGACATGCCATAAATAGTAATTAATGTCTATTGTTCACAAGAATATTATACTTTGGCGTAATTTATAAGCTTAGAGAGTAACTTGAAAAATGAACTATGACCACTTAAAAATGGCAATTGTGGCTAGGCCAGAACACTTTGTCATAAAAACAGGCATATTCACTGGGGAGCTAATTTTCTGTTTGACTTCCATCGGTAACTCAATATCCAAGGAAGCCTAAAGCTTCTCACGAGATAAACAGTGAATACCAAGAGAAAAATGTAGCAATTGGCCATGTATAGATAATATTCCCCAGGCTTCAAGACAGCAAAACCTCTCTTGTTGTTTATGCCATCCAGAAACCATATTAAAGGCTATTGCATGAAGAATTGCATTATGAATATGACAGAATTTGAACTTCAAAAAGACTTGAAGAGTATGGAAATACATATAGATAGATATAGATTCTGGATAGATATACTCATATATATCTATCACACACACACACACACACACACACACACACATATATATATATATATATACACTCTAATATATATCTTATACATTTTAGGCTGAGTTAACTGAATTTCATAATAGAAACTGAATCTTTTTAAAGCTTTATCTGGGTTAGCAGGTATGGAAATTATAAATTCTTTGCAGACTGTTACAATTAAAGCCAATTTTCTCTGATATTTTTGATCAATCGTGTGGTTTAAAGAACTGTTTATTGTCTCAGTGTGTGGGTACAAAAATCTTTAATAAATAAATAAATTAAAAATAAATAAAAAAACGAAGGAACAAAAGAGAACTGTTTATTGCCATTCTTTCACCTCCCTCATTTCGATTGGAAGATTATTAAGTTTGCCTTGGGTTTAATTGTCTATTGCAAAAAGAATAAGACTTGTTCTTTTGGCATTTTCTGTATATGAAATATTCAATGAGCCCTTGGAACTCTCTTGTAAATTCTTTTGCTTTCTCTACCACTTCCTTTAATTTGGTAAAGAAATGTCAGTAATGCTCTGAATGACTGCACCTCAAGATCAAGGCTGGAGTACTTCACACATTTTGTAAAGACTCATTCATTGTGATGTTTGCTTCCAATACTGCAGACAGAATTCAACTGAAGCCTTGAAGAAAGTATATCCTTCACTTGCTAATCCAATTGATGTTTTATTAAACAATGCCTATTTAAACTAGTGTACAAGCTCTGTTTGTGTTTGTACCATGTAGAAATTATCCTATATGGGTTTCTTTTATTAATTCTTTAGTTTACCAGATTGATTGCTTTTTCTCTTGAGATGGTGAGCTCTCTTTGCATACTTCCCTCTGAGTATTCATCCAGCCTATTCTGTGATTGAAATATAAAAAAAAAAAAAGCACTGAGCCCAGAACTTAGTCCCGTGTGATAGAATTTTATAACGTTTCTCCAATTCAGCAAGAATTTACTCGTGGACTTTTTATGGGATAGATCATAAAATGAGTTATATATCCACAAATGATAGTGGTGTCTATTTTGACACAGATACTCATGTTGTGTGAGACTAAATCAAAATCTTTGCTGTTGTAAAGATAGATTTTGTTACAGATCTCCCATAAATCTCTCGGGGCTGTCACAAGCAGTTTTTCCTCCTGATAAAAGTCTTGGTGATAGCAAAGTATATGGCTCCATAGAAGGCAGAGTTGCACACAGCTTTCACTTCCTTGTCTGATGACTTCCCTGTTTCTTCTTTTGGAGTTGTCTTAAGAAAAGTTATGGGCAGGTCCTCTCATTTGAACTCTGTTCTAAGCACATGCTGCTCACTATCAGAAAGCCGGTGGTACATCCTTATTACTTATTCCTGCCCTATCCGCCCAATGGTGTCTTTGCCCAGTTCATGGCAACTCATTCTGAGCCAAAAACAGATTCTACAGTGGTTTGCCAATGGTCCTATAACATGTCTCTATGTGATTAGAGAAAACCAACTGCTGTTCCTATCCCCTCAAGATTTAATTAAATCTCAGTTCTTTCACTTTATAAAATTGAAAATTTTGATTTTTCCTTCGTTTCAGTCCATGGTAAAAAAAAATAAAAGGAAGCTTAATTTTAAGTTATACTTTGTAATCCCAGTTTCAGAGTAGATGTCCAACAGTGTGAATAAGTATCAGTAACAAAAAGAAGGTTTAATTGGTTTCATCAGTATATAATATCCCTTTTTGCAGCCAAATATTCCTCATGTGTGATCATTTTCCCCAGCATTTTAGTCATGTTGAAATCTTTAGATTCAATTATTGAAAAACTAGGAACTTTCCGAGTACTATTGTTGCCTGCACCCAGTCTTTTCTTCATTATTAATTTTTTGAAAGAGAGTATCATTCAGACTGGTTTTGACCTTGCTTATATAGTCACCGATAACCTCAAACTTCTGATCCTTCTGGCTCTACAGTACTGGGTGGAATTAGAAGCATGTCTCTGGATGAAGATTCTATGATGACATTTAAGACAGTCATCAATCTAACTACAAAGCAAGTCCAGTTCAGGCACTCTCTCCATTCTTGCTTCGGATCTTAGCTGGGGTCATCCTTGTGAATTCCTGGAAACTTGTTCCTGCCTCAAAGCAATGTGCTAGACTTTGTTGATTCCCAATGGGAAGCCTTATCCTCTCTGAGAAGTGGATAGAGGGTAGTATGGTGGGGAAGGTAGAGGGAGCAGAAGAAGAGGAGGGAGTGGGAACTGGGATTGGTATGTAAAATAAGAAAAGATAGTTTTGAAAATACTAAACAAACAAACAAATAAATAGAAGCATGTCTCAATTATCCCACTCAAAGTACAGCTCAAATTGACCTCATCTGCTCCAACATTTGTTTACTGACATCTGCCATCCCAGAAGGAACCTTTGAGCAATTCTTATGTTTGTGTGCCACGGTTTATTCATCTGTTGTGTGCCATGGTTTATTCATCTCTTGGGGTGAAGATCTCTGCTTTTCCTAATATCCTCCCCATGAGCCGCTTTCTTTTGAGATTTAACCCTTAGCAGCATGCAGAGGGGAGAAAACATACTGCAGCAACAATGACAAACCACACCAGATATTTAGTGTGAAGCAAAATGAAAACAGCAACTATACCAAAGACAGGGAGAAGAAAGACGTTAAGATAATCTAGTATAAATTAGGAAATTATGTGAACTATTAACAATAAAGTAAAAGGATAAAGGAGAGGCAAGAAAAGTAGAAAAGTAAAGGAGCAAGGCATGAAGGTGTGGTGAAACAGGGGGGATACAGGTTTGAAAAATGATGCAGTTTGAGAAAACAAATACAAGACAAAACAAAGACATCAAAAGAGGCACTAGTTCCTTCCTGAAAGTGGAGAATGGGGAGGCTCTTCTTTCTCCCAGGATTCTCCTTCTGAAGTACACTGGGTATGAGTGGGTATTTGTTTCTCATGTCGAGACAGGAAAAAACAGAAAAGACATAATGAGGTCTGACAGGGCTTCTCTATCACCATCCAGGGTTTTTCAGATAAGCTAGTGGTCTCTGCTGGACTAAATTTAAACCTTTGATCTCCTCAGCCAAAGGGAGCCATCCAGTAAGTGTAGGAGTTGACCTGTTAGTCCCTTCTTCTGAGCCCATGGGACAATCCCTTATTGCCAGAGGGCATTATTCAAGCTTGAGGGAATTGCCTGAGCAGTGACTTTATTTCCAGCTAATGCCTGGGGGTCTCTAGGAGAGGAAAGACTCACATGGCAAGTGTACCACAGAGCACTGAGTGATCCTGATACCCTGGTCATTCTCATCTCCATCCAAGCGCCATATATCCCACCTGTACATGACGTCTGACTCTTTGTCTAGGTTGTAGTGCCCAAGTGGAAACAACTGCTACGTCTCTCTACAGTGCAGTCCAAGTTTTCTATGTCTAGGCCAGTGTCTGTGACTCTCTTTCAGCCACATTCAGTTCTCTGGATGCACACCAAGTTTTGGGTCATCTATTCAATTGACTAGTGAAGAAGAGAGGGTATTAGGACTTGGGGATGTAAAAATTCCTGATCCTATCAGCTAGAAGACTTGAAAGGAGGGTCTTCCTTAGGATAATATCCCACAGCTGCATTAGTGAGCAGGCTAGGAATGCAGGGACTCCATGTAGATCTCTGTAGCTCACTTAGGTTTTCTTTTCTCTTTTTTAAGGTCCCATTATCATAGATTAAGCAATTCTTAATATTCCTCAAATTTTGCTTATTATCACTTCTTGCATATTTTAAAATGCTGTATGTATATCATTATGATAGTTATTATTTTATAAACATCTAAAACTATTTTATAGGTAGTTGTTTATGATTTCATCTACCTCCACTCCAAAATACATCAGAAGACATGATGTAATATATCCATAACACAGGATCTCAAGATTGCTACATCATTAGCACATCATACAAAAATCTATGGTTTATATCTTTCAATTTACCACAATAGTTAGTTCAAGATTGTGTATTGCATCTAGCTGTTCTTTAATTTGAATCAGTTCCTAAGATGTTCATTGTTGTATAGATATTGGCATGTTTGAAAACACAACCAAGAACTTCTGTCATACATATCTCAGTCTGGGTTTTCAAGGGCTTTCTTATGAATAAGAATCTGTTCTTGGTTGCTTGGCAGGAACAGAAGATATGTGATACTTGATCCTTCTGAACAGAGCATATCTGAGGCAGAACTTTCTATGAATCATGAAAAGATATTTGGTCATTTGATTGAGGTGATAATTTTATATTATCTATTAAAATTACAGGATTTCAACAGATCTTTTATCTTGTTTTGTTCAAAATAATGAGCAATCTGGTGAACAGACTGAGTAAATTTCATACTCTACAATACACAGTCAAGAATATGGTCACAGAATGTGATGCTTCCTGATTGGCTCAATTATTCCCCACTGAATTTTAATGGTAATTTTTCTGTAGTGACTCATTCTACGTTTATTAGAATTCTATAGTAGAGCTGTCTCATTCCTTCTATTTACGTATCTTTTGTATTGTCATGAACTCATGGATTCTTTTTCCTTCTTCCGTCAGCTACTATGGGCTGAAGCCAGGGCCTCATGAGAGCTATGGAAGTACTCTGTCACAAAAATATATCTCCAGCTCATATAGATTGATTTTCCTAGAACATTTTCTCCATTACAATAATTATTTTTTAAATACAAAATTATGAAGAAAAAAACCCAAAATATTAACAAAAATCAGTAAAATGAATTGTAGAACAAACAGATGACTTAATATTAAAAGAAAAATGGTAGAAATAAACTTCTATCTATACATTTTCTGTTCAAAAATAAGAAAATTTATACTTTTCTTATCCATTTTTAGACAAATGGCATTTAGGTTGTTTTCAGGTTCTAGCTATGACAAACAATGCTGCTATGAACACAGTTGAGCACTTGCCCTTCTGGCACAATTGAGCATCCTTTGGATATATACCCAAAAGTGGAATTATTGGGTCTTGAGGAATGTTCATTCCTAATTTTCTGAGTGTACATTTACACAATGGAGTACTACACAGCAGAAAAAAAATGACAACTTGAATTTCGTAGGCAAATGGATGGAGCTAGAGAACATTATTTTGAGTGAGGTAAACCAGACCCAGAAAAACAATTATCACATGTACTCACTCATAAGTGGTTTTTAAACATAAAGCAAAGAAAACCAGCCCACAAATCACAATCCCAGAGAACCTAGACAACAATGAGGACCCTAAGAGAGACATACATAGATCTAATCTACATGGGTGATAGAAAAAGTCAAGATCTCCTGAGTAAATTGGAAGCATGGGGACCTTTGGAGAGGGTTGAAGGGGAAGAAACAGGCAGGAAATGGAGCAGAGAAAAATCTAGAGCTCAATAAATATCAATAAAAGAGAAAATTTACAATAATTTACAGTAATATCTCATTTTCCTGCTGTGATATTTTAATGCATCTGTGATTCTCAGGAGTTGTCCAAGTATATTATGATATTTAGTAGGAAATTGAGATATTCTTACAATTCTGAGAGCAAAGTCTTTTTAGAATAACATGCTTATAACTTAACACAGAGTTATTAAATGATTTTGTTAATTTTGGATATTACCCAGAAAAAAATAACCATTGCTTTAATTTTTAAAGGGTATTTTTTAGCACGAAAGTCATATTTCCATGGCATGTTCTTCTAAAGTGTTTAGGGAGAAAAATCAGCAGAAAGAGTAAACCTCTGAAAAAGAATCAAAGCAACCCATGGATTCAATTACTGGACACTAAGTCATTCATCTTCATGAACATTCTGGCAAGAAATGATTGCTTTGAAAATGTTCTGCTAATCATACAGGGTCAGGTATGAACTAGGGTTCAAGGCTAACCTGCACCATGGGTTAGGACATCAATTCTTTTCCTGCTTAAAACAATTAAGCTGTCATGGAATATAATGACTATAGTTCTCTACTCTGCCAGCTGAGCTATCAAAGAGATCCCCAAAGCATGTTCTATATTTTCATGAAATTAGCTTTATTTAAGCCCATATTATAATAACAATAACTCAGTTTCATGAGACATAAGCCCCTATCAATAAAATTACAGAATACCTATATCTTATATAGAAGACTTATTTTATATTTTACTTGTGTGAATGATTGTGTGTGTGGTCAGTCATATATGTACATGTGAATTCAAGTGCTCATAGAAGCTAAATGAGAGTTTCATCCTTTGATGTTACAAGAATGTATTAGCTGAGAAGCAAGGTTTCTGTGAGCTGCACTCGGGTCCTCTGGAAGAGCAGCAGGTACTCTTAGCCCCAAGCCATTTCTCAGTCCCTCTTCATGATCTTTTAAATAAATAAAAATTAACTGAGTCAGAAAATATTTGTGTCAGGTTCTTTGAAGTTAGGGCATGGGTGGGAAAATTATAGCCTGAAGCATAATTTCGGGAGCATTATTTTAAACCATTTAAAACTATTAAATCACTTGCCAAGTTGGCTGACAAACATTCCCATGACTACAACGAGGAAAAACATATTTGTGTTTTCCTTTTGCCACAGAAATCATAAATAAGATGTATAGGCGAGGCCAAACAGAGCTTATTCATGATGCTGATGTGAATGTCAGAACTGTGTTCGTGATAACAGATCTCAGTGTCCACATGGCCAAGGATAAACTGACAGCATCTACGACAGTTCTAGGATTCACTTACAGGGT
Source organism: Microtus oregoni (assembly GCF_018167655.1). Taxonomy (NCBI): domain Eukaryota; kingdom Metazoa; phylum Chordata; class Mammalia; order Rodentia; family Cricetidae; genus Microtus; species Microtus oregoni. Next base: position 34,707,711 of record NW_024543060.1, on the reverse strand, counting down.
AATAATCTTATTTAGGCTACTGCATTAATTTAATTTGCTCCAAATGTGGCACACACATTTACTTTTAATTTTTTGATGGACACACTAGAGATAGCATCCTAGATTTCCCTGATATCTCAAAGACCTTTGGTTCATTTTATTTTGAGTCCTAACTTAATTTAAGATTTTAAAACTAATTTTACTGAACTGCAATCAATTTAAAAACATAAATTAAGTAAAGAAATAATATCAGATCATTACAGTCTTTACAAAAACTGTAAGGTGCATTTATACTACATAAAAGAAAATATGAAAATAATGATATTATTTAATATTTATGATAGACAATTTGTCACGCAATATGTTATAATAAGCATCATTCAGCATCAAACAAGTATGATATATTAGATGCGGCTGCCTTGATTCTAACATGTGCATTAACTTCTATTTAATATTTTATTAATAGAATTTTTCTTAAGGGCAGCATAGTAAACTACTTTATAATATGCTTTTTCTATGAAAACTGTGGACTCTTCGAGTCTGATAGGTTTTGCACAAAATATATTAGATCATTATATCAATACTTTTTGCATTCCAAACAATTTCTCAGTAACTAATCCTCGTGATAATGCACATTTACCTACCCAGTGTGGCATAGTGGTAACCTATCATATGAATTCACTATGGTTTTCATAACCTATATCCACTTAAGATTATCCTCACTTTTTTCAAGACTTGATATTGTTTGTTTGGTTTTCTCCCCTTTGGGAAGACACATGTAAGACTCTATTCCTTACCTATGTAGCTTCAGGAATAGTGATTAGCCTTTCAATGATATTATCTTTGAATGTGTGTATGAGTGAGAGAGAGAGAGAGAGAGAGAGAGAGAGAGAGAGAGAGATATGCAATTTCTATATGAACTGATAACTTATGTAAGGGAGATTGTGCCATTGAATCATTTATGTCTATTCTGTTTTTCAGCATGACAATGTGACAGCATCTACATTTTTCACCTAAAAATAAATTCCTAGCTGAAAATTCAGAGGACAGTGTACTTTAAGAAGTACATTATTTATTTTTTATTTATTTTTTCTTTTTTTATTGAGAAAAGGAGAAAAAAAAAACAAGTTTCCACCTCCTCCCAGCCTCCCATTTCCCTCCCCCTCCTCCCACCCTTCGCCCCCTCCTCCCACCCTTCTCCCCCTCCCCCCACTCCTTTCCCCCTCCCTCTCCAGTCCAAAGAGCAGTCAGGGTTTTCTGCCCTGTGGTAAGACCTAGGACCTCCCACCTCCGTCCATATCTAGGAAGGTGAACACCCAAACTGGCTAGGCTCCCACAAAGCCATCACATTACGTAGGATCAAACCCCCGTGCCATTGTCCTTTGCGTCTCATCAGCCCTCATTGTTCGCCATGTTCAGAGAGTCCAGTTTTATCCCATGCTTTTTCAGTCACAGTCCAGCTTGTCTTGGTGAGCTCTCAATAGATCAACTCCACTGTCTCAGTGGGTGGGTGAACCCCTCGTGGTCCCAACTTCTTTGCTCATGTTCTCCCTCCTTCTGCTCCTCATTGGGACCTTGGGAGCTCAATCCATTGCTCCAGTGTGGGTCTCTGTCTCTATCTCCATCCATCACCAGATGAAGGTTCTATGATGATATGCAAGGTATTCGTCAGTATTGCTCTAGGATAGGGTCATTTCAGGTTCCCTATATATGTGTATGTGTGACTGCTTATCTGTGTATAGACTAGTTTTCTGCAGTGCCTGGGGAGAGAAGAGGAGGGCGCTGGAGACACAGGTGTTGGTGAGCCCCAGGATGTGGGTGCTAGGAATTGAACCATGGACCTCTGCAAGAGCAAGTGCTCTTAACGTCTGAACCATCTCTCTAGCCTTGCTTATGTCCATTTCAAAATAGATAACTGATAAAGCATGATTAATAAATCTCAGAAAGAGAAACTGGGGTTCAATATGAAGATCTGAAAAGCAAAACAGCCAGCCACTGGCTTTTACCTCTACCTCAGTCAGAAATGATCACCCTACCTCCAGGAATCACAGAATGAGAGCTGTCTCCTTTCCATTTTATAATCCACTCTAGGGCTGGGATTAAAAGTATGCACCACTATCGCCTGATTTCTTTGGCAACTAGTGTGACTTCAGAGATTAAGAGTGTGTGTTACCACTGCCTGGCTGTAAGGCTGACCAGTGTGGAATTTTTACTTTCTTGATCCCCAGGCAAGTTTTATTTATTAAAATACAATTGAAACACCACTACAAACGGACCTCTTTGACATTTAGAAATACATGTTTGTATTTGGTTTACTCTATAGCAAGTTTAAAGTGGCTAAGGGTCCAGAATACAAGAGAGAGAGGAAAGAGAAGGAGAAAGGAAAAGAAAATGAAATGACAAGCTACCTAAATGAGTCCAAAGTCAGAGCAAAGATTCATATCTAAGTGAAAGTGTGTTAGTTTTACTGACAAATGTGACTAATTTTGTGACATTGGCTGTTAATATTCAATTCTACTGCACTCCAAATGAATAACAGTACCAGTCTCTTCCCTCAGTGTTGCTGGGGGTGTGGGAAGAGAGGTAATTTATGTTTACACCACTTCTTTGTAAATGAACTTGCCATTCATCGATGTTGCATTCATTTTAATTCTCAAATCCTGCACGTGGCGGTGAGGTGACTCCTAGCTGTAGCGTCAGTTCATAAATGAATAGCTCTACTTGAAAAACAAAAGTGAAATGAATATGGACTTGCTCATTCTTTGGAAAGACCATTTCACAAACCTAGCCAGTAAGACTAACGTTAAGAGGTTTCAGGCCTCTGTTCCTTTGTTTGTTTGTTTTGGGGCTGTATTGGTACTGGTGGCAAAATAAAAACCTCACAGATGCTAAAGCCGGTCCATCTCAAAGCACAGGATACAGTGATTTCATGCTCCATACCTAGAATATAAGAAACAGTCTTTTCCAACATTAAATTTGGTAGAATATTAAATTCCAGTGTTAATTCTTTTTGACAGAAGATGATGTGTTGTGTATCTGGAGATAGATATCCATTTCAGCAGTATTGACTGCCCCTTTTCTAATGCCTTTTATGCCAAATTCAGCTGGAAATTTTATTTATTGGTAGTTATCTGAAGTCACCATTCATTGCTATTGGATTAATTTTTGTTAACTGTAGCAATTAAATATTCTCAGAAAATTAAAATTTTAGTTTTCTTTAATTTAAACTTTAATATTCTCAAAAATAAAACCTTAGTATTTTATAATACTAAAATTGGTAATCCAATGATGTGGTCAATACATATCATTTATCAGTGTTGAAAGACTCTTCATAAGTACTAAATAGATCGTTCAGTCACTGAAAATGTATTAGAAATTATGCACAACTAACTGCTTAATGAAATAGTGTTACAGATAATATTTCAAGTTGAAATCTATGCTTCTTAGTAAGCAATATAAAAGTCACTTTGGTTCCTTCTGTAGTTTAGCTGCAGTATTGAGAAGTCGAGCACACATTTATTATTCATTGAGACCAGTATAATAAGCCAGACCCTATCTTACCTATAAAATGGCTTTATACAAGGAAGAATTCTTTTATAATATCATACACACACACATATACATACATACACACATTATTACCAAATATTATAAAATCATGATTACCAGGTCGACTAGGTGAATAAATCATCCTTATCTGTCCTGTGAGTTTAGGAGCTAACCTTTGATTGACATTCTCTCTTTTCTCTCCCTCCCTCTCTTCTTTCTCTCTCCCTTTCATTTTCTGTATTTCCTTATTGCTGTTGAAAGCTATTCCAAATTTCCTAAGCCCCATTGAATCTGAACTCTTAGAGAAACTAGAATATTTCACTAGTTTAAAGATCTCTAAATGGAAAGATCACAACTAGACGAGTGACATGATTGTGCTATTTGCACATGGCTAATGATGACATGTGATCTAACAGTTTCTGTTGTTTAAGGTTTCTGTGCCATCAGGTCCCACAGCCATTTAGTCCCAAATAAATATACAGAGGTCTACATTAATTATAAACTGATTGGCCTAGTAGTTCAGGCTTCTTATTAACTCTTATAACTTATATTAACCCATAATTCTTGTCTGTGTTAACCACATGGCTTGGTTACTTTTTCAGTGAGGCAGTCACATCTTGCTTGCTCTGTGTCTGATTTCATTTCTCTCTGGGTGATGACTGTAGACTGAAACTTCCCTCTTCCCAGAATTCTTGTTGCCCAACCTCTACTTCCTGCCTGGTCACCTGCCTGTACTTCCTGCCTTGCTACTGACCAATCAGAGTTTATTTAAAATACAAGTGACAGGGTACAGATCATTGTCCCACAGCAAGTTTCTACTTCAATAATTTCACTCTGAAATGATGCTTGGTATTATATCATTAGTTATCCCCATATATAATTATTTGTTGATTCCTTGTGCAAAATAGTTTTTTTCTGTACATCATTATTTCTTCTTTGATCTCAAGGTTGCCAGATTGTATATTCTAACACATGTGTTATAATCATATGTATTTGACTGAATTAGAAACTAATGCACTATCAAAGACATGAAGGGAATATGTGTTCTGAACAAGGAATACACAGAATGCTGTGTCTCTACAAATACCAATGTGTCAATTTAAGACAAGCTCCAGATCTCTGATTCCTTGACAAGGTAGAGCAAGGACGTGTTTGATCTCACTGATCCTTGTTGTTTGAATAAGAGATGTTCCTCTTAGGCTCACATATTCAAACACTAGGTCCCCTGTTGGTGGTGCTGTTGGAGGTGGTATATAGCCTTGCTCAAGGAACTTCATCACAGTGTGTGGGTTTTGATACTTCATGACCTCATGCCACTCTCTGTTGTGTTTCTCTGCTTCATATTTATTGCTAAAGGTATAATCTCTCAGCTCCCAGCTCTGGTTGCTTACTTCCATACCTCCCCTGATACATGTACTCTCTCTCCACCCCCTCTCTGGAACTGTAAGCATAAATAAACTCTTACTTCAGTAAGTTACCTTGGCCACGACATCTTATCACAGCAACAGAAAACTAATTAGTACCTGGCCAGATAAATTTATTTTAAAAACTTGGAATTTGTGATCTACTTTTGATTAAATGTTGCTGTGGGTTAATATGAAATTTAAGACACAAGATACAGAAAAAAAAATTGCTTATCTTATGTTTTTGCGCTTTGTAGATCAAGGTGCTTATGTCTAAACTCATCTTTTTAATTGTAAAAATTCAATTAAATAACTAAAAAAAAGTATATAAACAGGGAAGTGGAAAACATTTACTCTTCATGGGCTCAACATTTCTTGTTTTTTTTTTCCTTACCCCTTTTATATCTTCCTTATCACTATATTCTATAAGGCAGTGATTCAGAGAACCCTTTTGTTGATGCATTTGCCTCTTTCTAGATGTGTGATCTTAGCAAGTCACTCAATTGCATTTTCAGTTTCCTCTTTCAGGGAACAGAGATATTAGTGATTATTGATAGTGCATTGTCAGTCTGCCAGGATGATTGGATTGTAGACAATATTTTGGAAAGTCTTTTTGAAGCTATCACATGCATAACTCTGAATGGAGCAATGTACCTGCTAGTCTTTTTGCAAAAAAATGAGAGGAAGCTGAAAGAATGAAGGGAGAGAGGCGTAGGATGATTGATAGTCTCTGGGACTCCTAGGGTCAAAAGGCAAGTGTGAATCTGCACATACATGCTTCCCTCGCCACCCGTCTTATCAAGTTTAGTGATGGATTTCTTTTCTTGACAAATTGCCATTGCAGGTTATTTCTTAGATGATATTTCCACAAATGGAAAATCATTCTCCATTGCCTGAATGGCACTAAAGAAAGTTATTATTTCCCATCTGATTCCATAGAGCTCACATTCAGATTTACCAGCAAGAGGGTCAATAAAAACAGAGCTGCTGCCAATACCAATTGAGAGATGTTACCTCACTCTGGCAACAACGTGTCACCTCACAGGTTTCATCCTCTGAATAATAAAACAGAATTCACTGCATCAAGAAGTAAATTGTTTCTAGATTCTCCATAACATGGGAGCTATTTAAGTAGATTTTCTCTTGCTTTGAAATAAAAAAGAATGTGTGTGTGTGTGTGTGTGTGTGTGTGTGTGTGTGTGTAAAGGGTGAAAAGATAAAAAATGAACATATATTTGAAGTTGATCTTTTAATACTGATTTTGAAAGAACTAAAATACAACCTTTCCTACTTGTTTACAAAATTACTTCTCTGTAACAATATTTGACTTCACTTTTAAATTACTTGAAGTGGTCATTGGGTTATTATTATACATGACCTTAATTTTCCTTATCTTATTTATTACTGAGTGTTTTTACTTGACAATTACTAAGCTTTAAAAAAATTAAATGACAGTTATTTCTTCTTCATAATACTTTGATGCAAATAAAATACCTTGAAAAGAATCAGTTGTTATTCTCTCCTAATCCTTGCTTTACAAATGCACACATTTGAGCTGGCTACATTTACTTTTCTTCTTTGATGATCAATAGATAATAATGAGGAATCAGGCCCCTGCAACTTCTCTTATCAACTGACTATAACTGGATTTCAATGCGGTCCTTACAAAAAAATGAATGAATTTGGTGTGGGAAGTTCTTCTGTATATGTGTTGTTTTTATTGGTTAATGAATAAAGAAGCTGCTTCCAGCCAATGGCTTAACAGAATATAGGCAGACTAGAAAAGATATATAAAGAGAGTAGGCAGAATCAGTGAGAAGCCATGTAGTCACCAGAGGAGAAAGATGTGAGTTACCAGCCAGAACTTTGCCAGTAAGCCACAACCTCTTGGCGATACACAGATTAATATAAATGGGTTAATTTAAGATATAAGAGCTAGCAAGAATTATCCTTAAGCTATTGGCCAAACAGTACTATAATTAATACAGATTTGTGTGCCATTATTTTGAGTCTGGGAAGTTGGAAAACAAACTAACAGCCTCTGCCAACATGCATCCATTTATCAATCTACAATTCATGAATGTGCACAAAATATTTTCCACGTTAACTTTATTTTTGTTAACAGTTTGATGGAGTTGATTGGTAAAGTGTGTGCTGCACAACATGATCTAGTGAAGTGGTATATGTCTATACATACACATTAACAGTTTAATAGAGTTGATTGGTAAAGTGTGTGGTAGACATGCATGATCTTGTGCAGTGGTATATGTCTATAATCACATCTCTGGGGGTAAACACAGTTTGAAACCTGGAGCTCTTTGGTCAGGCAGTCTAACCAAATCAATGAGAGACCCTCGAAATCAACAGTATCAATGCATATATGAATTCACAGAGACTGAGGCAGCATGCACAAGGCCTGTACAGATCTACACCAGATGAGACACTATAGCTGAAAGGAAAAGTGGACAATTGCCCCCATCCCTAACCCAGAAGCTATTGCCAATTGATAACCACTTGCAAAAAAAAAATCCAGTTTTCTCTGAAGGAGTCTTACTGGAAGAACATACTACTCTTAGGGATGAGTTGCATGCCCATCAGTAGACTCTGACATCTTTGGAGGTTCCTGGTATCACAATTTCCTCTCATAGCTCTTCCTCCTTTTATGTTTTTTATTTATTTTTGTATGCGATTTACATTTTTCTTTCTTTTTACTCTATAGACCCTTTGTGTGTATCTTATGGCTTGTATCAATATTATATATATGTCTTCTAACAAAGCCATTCCGTTCTTACTTCCAGTATTGTTTTTAATCAAATCCAGAAGTTATTCAGTACTTTATTTTTTATTGTATGTATATATTGTCATCTGTGTCTGTGAGTGCACGTGCACATGTATGAGCTTAACTTATTGTGGCATCCAGAAGACAATGTCAGGTGTCACCCCTTAGGCATCACCGTCTTCTATTTATCAAGGCAAGGTCATTCAGTAAACTTGGAGTTTACCAAGTGGACTGGCTAGCCAGCAAGCCTCCACGATAAATCTATCTTGTCTCTTCAGCACTGGGATCATGAGTGTGCGTCACTGTGTCATTTGCTTTTAAATAATTTCTGAGGGTTGAGCTCAGACACTCATGCTTGTAAAGCAAACATTACCAACTGAGCTATCTCCCCAGAACCTCGATACTTCATAATAATACAGGCTTTCTGTAGACAATTTGTCCAACTGTAGCCTCCCACAGATGTTCTGAGCTCACGCAAGGCAGTCCAGGCTGAGGCATGATGGTTGCTTGCAGCTTAGTTATCTATGCTTTCACAAGTTACGATACTTTGATATTACAATGGCTTTATTAAGAGCTTAACAATATCATAGACCAAGTAGCACCTATAATGATTAACCCTCTAAATTGCTTCATGCCATGCACATTGCTAGTTATATTTCATGAATAAGAAAATTGAGGTGTAAAAAAGTATGACAGTACCATAACTACATGGTAGAACCAGAAATCAAATCTAGATTTGACTATCCAAAATTCTTTATAATTCTATCAATAATCATTGGAGGTACATAGATGGTCCAGTGGCTGGAGAGATGGCTCAGTGGTTAACAGCATTCCCTGCTCTTCCAAAGGTCCTGAGTTCAATTCCCGGCAACCACATGGTGGCTCACAACCAGTGTAATGAGGTCTGGTGCCCTCTTCTGGCCTGCAGACATACTCACAGACAGAATATTGTATACATAATAAATAAGTAAATATTAAAAAAGTGAAGGCCGTATTCTAATTTCTGCATGAATGCAATTTATCTAATTTCTGTTTATTTCTATAACTTTGTTTCTCTTTGCTATTCTCCAAAACATTCCAGCTTAATTCAGTCACTTCTACTCTCTATCGTCTTAATTAATAAAATACCAATGACTACTTCACAATATTCTTTAAAATGTACTATGATTTATTTTTTCCCTACCTTACTTGTGATAAACCCCTAACTTGCCAAACCACGATTACCATCACTACTATATTTTCAATTGTATCTTCTCAGTCTCTGGCACCCTGAGTAGTAAATAAAAGCTTCATTATTATTTTTTTAAATTACAGGGCTATTAGTGCAGAGCCATACCCTGGCCAGAAACTCTCAGTTATATTCTGTGGGCAGCTTTGCCACCCTCCTGGTCCTGAGAACTTTTGTAACCATGCCTAACTGGTGCTTCAATGTGATGTCTTTACATATCCTTGATAATCAGCGCTCTTAACTAAGCTGAAATAGGCACATAATGATTACATAAGTTGATTTAGCATAATTAATTGACAAGTTACACACCTACAGAAGTAAGAGTGCAAGGCATAAACTATTCTTTGCACCGCAGATGGTGTTTTCTAAGACTAAATAGAGACCAAGAGGGTAAAAGTTTAATTGATCTTATCTCTAGTTAAAATGAAAAGCTTTTTATTGTATTATGGCTTCTCTTAGCAACAGTAATTCCTTTGCAAGACTAATAGCAATCTTAATTCTTGAGGGAGGATGCCGGGCAGCTTGCCTCATTCTAACAATAGCAAGGGCTCTCTGCTGCACAACTATTTTAGGATGTTCGTCATCTCGGCGTCCTGTCTGTGTAACAGGTTTTTCTAATTAGCCACATGCGCTGCGTTTTCAGGTCTGATCTCAGTGGACTTAGATAAGCAGCATTAAGCCAAAGGGCAAAAAGTGCCAAAGCCTGGGAGTTCTCAGACACTCATAATAAACATCCAGAAACAGAATGGTGGGTGCGGGACATGGGTGGTAGAGGCAGAAGAACAGATAAAAAGGGAGTTTGCCAGACTATGTTAGGGTTATGCAAGTAACTATGCAAGTAGTTAAAGGGTAAAAAGGAAAGAGCAGTGGGCCTGCCCCAGGGATATAGGCTTGATGGTGAAATACTGAAATGCTGGCGTAATGGATAAGTCACATGGGAAAAGGTGACATCCAGACAGCTCCCTTATTTTATTTTTTTTTTCAGGGACTCTAGAATATGAGGTTGGATTATTTTGTTCAATCTCTTTGTTATCAATAGAGGAAGTAAAGGCTGTGTGGACGGAAGCTATTCTTCCTGTCCCATCTTTTCCATAGTGAGCTGAAACACTAACTTATGAAGCCTGTGCGAGGTTGACCACAAAGCTAATTGACTTTAATGAACAGAACCTGCACGACAGTCCTTCTGGAATCCTACCACGCAGAAGTGCTTGTCAGAATTACTCTTCGGGAAAAAAAAAAAAAAAAAAAGCAACAGTGTTTTTGGAGCATTTTTATATACTGCTACCTAGGCAGAATTTCCAGGAGAAATGCAGATAATAAAACACACACTGACATCTTTGGGATTTTCGTGGCTGCTTGAAGGTGATTAGCTGGGCAAACCTAATAATCTGTTATGGAGACAGGGCATGCTTGGGAGATAAAATGAATAAAAGCAGAGGGTTTTTAGGAATAGTAGATCTATTTTATCCTCACTTTGTACTCCTTCCAGCTGTGAAAGGCTCAGGGTAGGCAGCCCAAAGCCAGCGCTGTCACTCGGTGATGTGTGACCGAAGCTAAGCTCCAGCTGCTTGCTATCAAGGCTAATGTAAGAGGCAGTGTGGTCCCTTCCCCCGGTGGAAGGTTTGCCCGAGTGTGAAATGGCACTCTCTCTAGATGAAGGTCTGTGCATTCTTCTAATTGCACCCCGGTCTGAGCTGCTTTGCACTAGGAAGCCCTCATTTTCATCCTCCAGTAAGTCATCCCTTAGTAAATGAACCGAGTGGGTGGGCAGTGTTAGAAAGGACTGGAGGACAGCATTGGGGAAGATGGCAGCATCTGTCTGCCACCCACTTCTGATCTCTCAGCTGCTGGAGGCCACCAAGGCCTTGAAGCCTTGTTTATTAACTGGGGATTTTGAGCTCTCTGTGCTGGTGGGTGTTTTGATTTGATGTCTGCTGACTCACTTGTGTTTCCAGGTACATTCTGTCAAAGCTCCAATATGAGTTTCCAGAAGGAGAGGGACCTGGTATTTCCAGGAGCTTAATTTAGTCCACTACCTGACTGTAACTTATCAGCGTGTAAATGCCAAAGAAAGCAATTAGGAACACTGTTCCCTCATTCCTTATTTTCATGTTTATTTTTGAGCTCAGATAGGGTTTTCAGTATAAAATCATAATACCATCAAATGATCTCTGGGTTTGTTATGGTCCCATGTGCTGTAAACTTCAAAAAAACTATTATTTTGTTTCACTTTACATGGCTTAATCTTCTGTGGCTTAGGGGATAATATCATTTGCTAAACTTTTGGAGTGTTTTACCTTATACCAAATACCATACTTCTTAGAGGAGATTCTTCAGGTCACAGAAAGTATAAGTAGGGAGTGTGTGTGTGTGTGTGTGTGTGTGTGTAAATAACAACAATGTGTAATGTTGGTCATTTAAGAGAGAAGTCAAGCAAGCTGGGGAGATAGCTCAAAATACAGATTAGCACCTGAACATCTTACATCTTGATGTGACAGAGGCAGACAGTGACAAAATGAATTTGCTGGTCTGTTCTACAGTGTTCTTTCTCCTATGAACGAAACATAAACAGTGGACTATCAGGAGCATTTAACTGTGTACTGAAATGACTTTCCAAACTAAGAAGTAGGTGTGTCTTAATTAGGGTACCATTGCTGAGAGGAGACACCATAACCATGGAAACTCTTTTTTTTTTTACTTTATTTGTTATTATTATTATATTATTATTATTATTAAAATTTTCCACCTCCTCCCCACCTGCCATTTCCTTCTCCCATCTTTCCACTTCCCCTCCCCCTCCCTCTCCAGTCCAAAGAACAGTCAGGGTTCTCTGCCCTGTGGGAAGTCCAAGGTCCTCCCCCCTCCATCTTGCTCTAGGAAGGTGAGCATCTAAACAGACTAGGCTCCCACAAAACCAGCACATTAAGTAGGATCAAAACCCCATGCCATTGTCCTTGGCTTCTCATCAGCCCTCATTGTTCGCCATGTTCAGAGAGTCCGGTTTGATCACATGCTTCATCAGTCACAGGCCAGCTGGCCTTGGTGAGCTCCCATTAGATCAGCCCCACTGTCTCAGTGGGTGTGTGCACCCCTCACAGTCCTGATTTCCTTACTAATTTTCTCCCTCCTTCTGCTCCTCATTGGGACTTTGGTAGCTCAGTCCAGTGCTCCAGTGTGGGTCTCTGTCTCTCTCCATGGAAACTCTTATAAGGAAAAGATTTAATTGGGGTGACTCGCAGTTCACAGGTTCATTATTGTTATTGTGGTGGGACATGGTGACTTGTAGGCAGCATGATGCTGAGAAGTAGCTGAGAGACCCACATCTTGCAGGCAACAGGACATGGCTTGAGATGCTGGGCAGTATCTTGAGCATATATGAGACCTCAAAGCCTGACTTTATGGTGACACACTTTCTCCAACAGAAGCATACCTATTCCATAAGGCCAGACATGCTAACAGAGCCACTCCCTTTGGGGGCCATTTCAAACCTCCACAAGGTGGTGGGCTGGGGAGTTTTAAAATTCAAGTATCCCCCAAATAGAGACCTTTAACTTTAATAAGCATACAAATCACACTGATTACGTCTAAATGGCAGTGCCGGCTCAGTGTGCTTGTGGCAGTGCCTAGTAGCTTGCATTTTATCTTAGGGTTCTTTGGGACAGAGTCACACTTGGTGCTCAGGGTTACCTCAAAATCAATCACTACCACTCATCACCATTTTGTAGATATCCTCCTGCTTCAGACATCTGAGTACAGGGACCACCGCTCATCTTACTTTATAATACTAATAAACATTCAGGTGATCTATAGGCTGCTGGTCAAAGTACTACATTCTGTCAACAAGGCTTGAAGGGAATATGGTGGCATTACCCCATGGAAACAGTGAGACTTAACAAAAACACTTTCTATTAATGCTTTACCAAGTAAAATATCAAACTTCAATGGTATACAGAAAAATACAGGTAAATAGTCAAACTCCAGGGTTGGTTTAAAGGAGTAAGAAACAGCAGAAATAATCAAACTTTACAAAGAAATTCCTGGAAAAGAAAATGTTAATTTTTTTCCATAAATGTGACAAGCGAATATCAGGATGTATATCACAAAAGGTTTTCTGTAAGGGTTGGTCACTAAGTTCAGAATATAAGGTCAGGTCACAAATAAAACTCCTGTTTTGATCAGCAATTTTGATAGTAAATACATAGATTTAAAAAAGCACATTGAACTCTTTCTCTTAATTAAGCACACCACAAAATGTCAAGGGATACACATATTAAAATCATAATTTAATGTTTCACTTATTTGTTAGAAAATGCATTATAACTGCAGTCATTGGATAGCATGTCAGAATCTCCTAGCCCAGACTTCCTAATTGCATGAATGTATCATTTGTTGTCCAGGAGTGTGTGGAGGCATATGTAAACAATTGCTCTCCTCCCAAATGTTTTTGTGACATTTTATGACAAATCCATTTCTAACAAGTTCAAATCCAGACTGGGTGACATAGGGAGATCAGAAAATTAAATAAGAAAGAATTCATGATTAGAATTTGAGCCCTATTAACCAAACTAGAAGCATGCTGTAACTTTAATATTGAGGGTTTTTTTTTTTACATTTTAATTTGTATGTGTGTGTTTGTGAGTGCATGTGTATGTCCTTGCCTGTTGGTGCAGAAGCAGTTGTGTAGAGAGTGTTGCATATGCAGAGGAGTGTGCATGTGTGTGACAGCCAGCCAAAGGACAACCTTGGGTGTCATTTCCTCATGCACTTTCCACCTTTTAAGTAAGGGTGTCTCACTGACCTGGAGCTCAACCGTTAGGTTAGGCCGGCTCACAAGAGAGCCCCAGAGATTGTCTGCATTTATTGTACATGAGACGCCACCCACAGTGGGCAGGTATCTTAAAGGCTATTGGCTGAAGAAGTTCCCACAGAAGTGAGAAAAATATATACAGAGAAATGGTAGCTCTCCTTATCAAGACATAACAGCAAAAGCAAAATGTACTACCCTGTCCAAGCATACCACCAAGAGCATTAAAAGAAAGAAGCCTGGCAAATTAGTGGCAGGTTTGCTTCCAGTGAAGGAGGCTGAGTTCTTCTTCTCATTATTGGAGACAATGGGGTAAGGCAGAGGTAGCACCACACTCTGTACCGTAAGATCCAGAGGACTTGTTTTCAGAGATACCCAGGAAAAGCCATGATTCTTGATTGCTCCCTACAAAAGCGTTTAAGAAAAGCCGTGAGAAGAGTCTCAGTTTATTAAGAAGAGATTTTTAATAGATTAATAAATGGGAGTTAATAAAAGAGAGATGCTCTGAGGACGGAGAGACCATTCCTGTTTCAGTCAGTGTTCTATTGCTGTGAAGAGACACAATGACCTTGGCAACTCTTATAAAAGAAAGCATTTTGTTGGGGTTGGCTTACAGTTTCCGATGTTCTGTTCATTGACATTATGGTGAGATGGTGGCATGCAGTCAAACAGGGTGCTTAAGAAGGAGCTGAGAGTTCTACATCCAGAATCAGCAGGTAACAGGGAAGAGAGAAGTCAACGAACCTGGCTTGAACATTTGAAACTCGAAAGTCCACCCTATGTGATACACTTTCTGCAACTAGGCCACATCTACTTTAGCAAGGCCGCACCTCCTAATTCCTGTCAAGTAGTATCATTCCCTGATGACCAAGTTTTCAAATATATGAGCTTAAGGAGACCATTCCTATTCAAACCACCATAACATTCAAGCATGTGACTGGGCTTCAAAGAAAATTACATAGCCATACATAGGACTTTGATGCTTCTGAATGGAAGTTTTTCGATGGGATGAAAAGAAACATGTACTTTGTTGTGTCCCTGCAAGCCCCTATCCCTAAGTGAGATCATAAGGGACTTTCCAGTGTGACTTAGCCAGGATTGCAATCAGATATGGGTAAAACCATGGGTTATAAGAATTGTGTAAGGCTTAATCTATATCTTTTACCATAAACAAATGTTGCGAGATTCTTAGAAAATTCTAGTTTATATGTGGGAAGGGAGAAGGGATGCAGTGCACTCTTACATCATAAGAAGGGCTTGCTGCTGTTTAAACTTTCATATTCCGACTGTCTCTAGGGAAAAGAAATATTGTCTCTGTGTAAGCAACCTTTAGAGTAAGTTTTCTTAACAGTGCTGCAATTCTTAGCTCTCAGCTGACAGCAGACTTTGACCAGACTTCCAGACAGGGCTCCTTTCCTTCCAGTGGTTACTAATTTTCCAATCTTCTTACTTGCCTCAGTGTGGCTTGGGGCCATGGAAAGGTAACATGCTCTCCAAGAATAAAGAGAACAGCTAAGAAAATGGAACCCAGGACTCAAACTCAGATAACCCAGCTGGGCCGTTCATCCTGCACTTCTGGGCTTTTTTCCTCCTCACTCTTGAGTGCACTGGGAGAGCCGCCTCAATAAAGGCGAAAGGAAACAATTCTGCAGGAAATTAAGGTAGACAATGGCTCCACAATACAATTTCTACCGCTCTTGGAATCTCATAACCTATTTACTATATGAAAAGCTCCAAGAAACTCGTAGGAGACCAAGCTCACTAACCTAACAAGCATGACATTTATTTCACCATTTTAATCATCCCCTCTGTCTGTTAGAAATATCTGCAATTTATCCTAAGGATCCAGGTAGCCTGCCTAGCCTGGATACCCTGGAAAAGATTTTCTAAAGTGATGCCAATTAAGAAAATAGGTATCACTCTCACAAGCACAGGGAGAGCCTCCTCAGAAACACAATGACATCACCTTACATGTCTGAATCTAGCTCTAATTTCACTTGTTTTGAATAATTAAATCATTTTTTTTGCTTACAATTGAAATGGGGGTAGTGGAATGTCATGATACAGTCATTAGTAAATAACGATTTATAAATAAGTTATACAGTCATATATAAAACTTTAATGCACTGTTCAAATAGAAGAAAACATTTTTCAAATGACAAACAGAAGGAAACAAGTTGGTTTCTGTGGATTTTCCCATTTAGAAAATAGTGCATTCATGACATTCCCTAGATAATTATCTTTAAATCATTATGTTATAGTAAATGAAATCCAGAAACAGCTTTCACATTTTTATCAAGTATATTTTAAAAAAATAATGGAAATATTTTGTGTAATATATGCATATAGGTATTTATAAGCTGGCACATTTATGAATGCAGCACATACTATCTGTCTCAAGTATGACAAACTCAATGATATTTTAGGAGGTCTCTATCCACACAGCATAGGCACACAGGGTCCTTAATTCATAGGAATATATTTCCTGGTTTCCTTTACAAAAGTAAGAATTGAGTTTAGCTTGGAAATAATTTTATTTTGGGAGTGTATGAGTTTATTTTACATATGTTTGGTGCATGAGTGTGTAGAAGTGTGAAGGAGCTGAAGACAGAGAGAGAAGGAAAGGAAGAGGGGGAGAGAGGGGGAAGGGAGGGAAGGGAAAGAAAGTGGAGATGTGTGAAGAAGGTAAGGACAGAGAGAGGGAGGGAAAGAGTACTCCAATGGTGTCATCATGAATGTATTCTTGGGGGAGGTGATAAAGAATATCACTGAAACAAGAACAAATTTGACCCAAGGCCTTCTGTGAAGTAATGCTACTTTTTATACTTACATTTCCATTGTTATTAAAATCCCCAGCTCCAGTGGTGGTATGTAACAGCTCATTGTGAGAGCAGTTCCAACACAAGCAGATGGTTGCTATTCTTATGCTTCCGGTCCAGTTTGTAGATATAATTCTGATTCTGTGAAAAGCCAAAACATTTTTTTTTAAAAAGGCTATAAGGGAGACATCTGGTAGCTGAGGGGATCCAATTCTCAGGACACATTATCTCTTTTCTTAGCAGCTATCATTTGCGAAGTCAGCATTCAGCTGAGGATAGTGTAGTTTCTGGACTACAGGACATGCTCAAAGTAAGGGACTGATATCCTATTTCAATATATGAAGAGACTTTGGTTTTCCTGTTGAATGCTACTGCCTATATCTCCTGTCTTAATCCCAGGGGTTGATAGGAAATCAGAGGCAAAGCCACAGCCTCCTTGAAGAACCTAAGATTGGCCAGAACTAGTAAAACCTCTCATGCTTCTCAGTGATGCCATGCTCCTTGGGATTTAGCCCAGAAACCCCATCGAAAGGAAAGGGCAAAGGGCTTTTTATACAGCAAGCATTAAATATTATAGCCTTGTGGGTTTAAATTTTATAGTACCCCATTTTTTTTGGCGATGCTGTATACTGAACCTACTTCCTCACACATGCTCAGTAAGCTCTCTACCAGAGTTATATTCCCACCCAAGTTTTGTGCTTTCTGTGATACCCCATTTCAAACGACACTTGCTTAATGCAAAGCTTATGGGACCTTCCAAATAAGTTCTGCTGACTGATTTTACAGTAAGTAAGGGATTCTGAACGATGCCTGAACGTATTTTATAACATCAGTGTGATAGTGTTGCACTCTCCAGTCTACAGATGATGAAGTCTGTTTTTCTGTATTATGACACATACCAGTCAGTCTTTTGTCAAAGATACAAAGCCACTACTCATGCATGTGTCCATGTTCCCTACTGACATTTAGTTTGAAAACAGTCAGGACACAGTTTGTAGTTATGCCGTACGATTACTGTTTATTGTTCCTAACATTAGGAGCTACTGGCACTTGGACATTCACTGAGCTGTACAAATGGACATCCTAGTTATAAGGACAAGGTGTGATATTTGCCTGTTCTCCAGAAGCGAATGTGATAGTGTTTGTCTGCTGCTTTTGGTTTTGCCCAGGAGACCAAACTCTTAGTGGCAGTCAGAGGCATGAACGATGGACTTAATGTATATAATTTAAAGCACATAATTGCTGGCTTCAGGCATCACTGAAAGTGAATTTCCCAAATGACGATCAAAGTCAGCATGGGTTGAAAGGAAGAAAATATTAGTGCGTCATGGGATATCTATGACCATAGGTGCCTTATTCTTTTTCAGTATATATTTATGGCTATATTGTGAAGATCATTATTACAAATATCATTTGTTGAAATTCAATTTCTCCCTTGGAGTTGATGGAGACTGCATTGATATAAACATCTGTCTAGAAAACAAATAAACAGAGGAAGTAAAAAGTAAGTGTTCCCCATCTCTATTAAATATAATCTTGAATACTTACTTGATTTAATTGGAGGGAAGAGAGCATTACTAATCCTTCATTTGTTGATTTACAACTGGACCAAGGGATGTAATTAGAAAAGTCTCAAAATTTATTGCCAGTTTGAGAATGACTTGTTTCAAAACAAAATGAAGTGCTAGAACACTCTGTTGTCTATGGTATTAATATTCATTGCTCAGTCATAGCATTGGAGAATTTCAAATCATGGTTCAAAGAATTTGTTAAGCCCATAGGTGTGTTTTATAAATATTCTTAACTCTTACAGTTGCGTCTAACTCCTTTCGAGGATCAATATGCTAAGGTGTTTGGGAGATGGGGTCGTGAACTCCCCAGGAAGCTTCTGAGGGATGTGAGAGGATAAATTGCTTCCTTTTCCTACGGGCTCCAAAGTATTCCAGTGTCTCAGTTCTGGAAATGCATATGGAAACAATTGCCCTTGGACTATTTCCGCTTCTCTCTGTGCAGGCCGTGGCCTCTCCAAATGGCTTCATAAGGCAAGCTATTTAGCACAGAGGTCAGGGACCAACTCAGTCAGCCCCAAATGCACAATGCCTGACCCTAACACTTGCTATTCCAAGAAAGGCGGCATGCACACAGTGTTTTTGAGTTCCATTAATTTAATATATCATCTTATCCAACACTTCATTTTTTTTCTGAGCAAAAAGTGGGATGAATAATACTTGCTGAAGGTAAAACTGCTGTTATGTTATAAAAAGAACAGGATTAGCAGTGGAAAGTATTCATTCCAGTTCCTGTCTGCTTGGCCTCCCTCCCTCCACATCTACCTCAACAATGGCTTTCCAATTTACAGGGAACATATGTTTCCAAATTTAAAGGGATAGGGTCATGAAATAGGTCCATCCAATCTATCCCATCAGGGTCCTTTATGAAGGAAGACAGACCGGATCTTCTTAATTGGGTAAGTTACATTATTTTGAATGTGATATTATTTTCAAATACCCAAACAATATAATAGAAAACTCACGCCGAGACAGAGAAATGGGGACACGGGTCATCCTTGATACATGAATGCCAAGAATGCCCCCTTTATTGTGCTCAGGGGCAGCTTATATAGGACTCTGGCCACGCCCTAGCTCTCAGGACCCACTCCCCTGCCATCAGGGTCTCCTGCTCAGAGCGGCTGCAGGCTAATCAGAACAGAGGAAAATAAGGTGTTTAGAAAACATTCAGGGTTTGGTAGTCTGCAGTCTCCAACAGGCTAGAATCAAAAGGCTCTTTTTGGAAGTTATCTAAACAGCATGAAATAAATGAGGGGAGGGCAGGAGATTCTTTTATGTAATAGCTGCCTACAGGATGCACATTGAATTCCAACTATGAAGCCGTCATGAGACCTCCCTCACACTGTGCTGGGCTTTCCAGAAATGCTGGTGCATGGGTCACCCTCCTATAAGTAATCCTATAATTGATTTGCCAAGCTAGACTTGAAGGAATTCATTTCTTTGGTCTGTCACTGTCCCCCCTTTCTCTGGAAATCTCTCTCAAAAAAATGTAGCACAATTGTTGCTCAAATAGGGACTCCATAAAACCAAAGATGAATATGGGAAAAACAGTTGCAAGGCCCTTGGGATGGCTAATAAGGTGTGTGACTGAGGCTGATCCATTTAAGGTGTCTTTCCTTCTTATGACTGGCATTTATGTGGCTTTTGCTAAAGGTGATATGGCATCCATCTGAAACTAAGCAGTCTGATGGCAAGGTGTCCTTGTGCGGGCTTGGGGAGGATCCTAGGGCAGCTAAATGTTTCTGTGTTGTAGGAGGTAGCACATGTCCAGGATGAATGGACTCTATCATGGAAATTTTGGGATACCTTCAAATCTGCTGAGGACCAGACAATACATTGCAATCCCTAAAAGTGGCACCACACGATAGGAGTACTTGCAGATTCTAGTGGAATTTGTGTGTTCTTGGCTGTGGGTGATAAAACATGAAACAGACGTTCTGAGCAGTCTGCCCAGAAAGAACTTGTCCCTGTAGTGGAGAAGTTATAAGGGGAGAAGTCATCGTTATATAGTATCTTTCATGCTAGCGTCTCATGTGGCTGGAGAAGTGGGTAAAGGGGAGGAGGAAGTGGAATGGTTGGGCTGGCATTCTAATAGTATGCACAGTGTAAAAGGAGAGTGAAAATTAAATCTGTACTAAAATTCTTCATGGCATGCAAACACTGGAACTCAACAGGAAGAATTGCGTGGTATAAGGAGAATGAGGGAGAAGTGGCAGAAGACTCTCCTCAGGTTTGACCCAAGAAGTCACAGAGGATGGGACACAGAGACATGATTCAGCATGTGCATGGGGGATTAATAGTAGCCCAGGGCAGGAAAATGATAATCAGGGAATACAATACCTCTGAATTGCTTTAATTAGGAAGACTTTCAAATAAGAAATGGAAAAGCCTCTGTAACCTAGCTTGTGAAGCTATGGGACACAGGGCAGATGGGACCAGTCTGGGTACATGGAAACAGAGAAAAATCAGCAATATAACTATTCTGTCCTTGAAGTGAAGTCTGATCAACCCGAGGTATAACTCATCTTAATTTTCTTTCTGTTGATGTAATAAATGCCATGAACAAAAGCAACTTAAGGAGGAAGAGCTTATGTTGTAGAATAGTAGTTTAAGATGTGTTCCAGTCACTGGGTGGTGGCAGCACGTGTCTTTGGTCCCAGCAGAGGGAGGGAAACAGAGGGAGGATGATCTCAATGAGTTTGAGGCCAGCCTGGTCTACAAAGTGAGTTCTAGGACAGCCAGAACTATTACATATAGAAACCCTACCACGAAAAACCAAAAGCCAAAAACAAAACAAAACAAACAAACAAATAAAGCCGAAAAAACAAAAGATGTGCTACATTAATTTATGCTGTGGAATATTTGTTTAATGATGCAAAAATATGTTGCATATTTTATGTTGTATTTGTTTAACTCTGTAAAGCCATGTTACTTGCCTTTCCTAACAAACACCTGATTGGGCTAATAAAGAGCTGAGTGGCCAATAGCTAGTCAAGAGAGAGAAACAGGTGGGGCTGCCAGGCAGAGAAACTAAATAGGAGGGGAAATCTAGACTTGAGAGCAAAGAGTAGAGAGAGAGAAAAGGAAAAGGGGAGGAAGACAAGGGCCATTTGGCCGTACAACTAGCCATAAAGTAAGAAGCAAAGTTATATAGAATAAGGAAAGGTAAAAACCCAGAGGAGACAATGGGGATATTCTATTGGGAACTCACCAAGGCCAGCTGGCCTGGGTCTGAAAAAGCCTGGGATAAAACCGGACTCGCTGAACATAGCGGACAATGAGGACTACTGAGAACTCAAGAACAATGGCAATGGGTTTCTGATCCTACTGCACGTACTGGCTTTGTAGGAGCCTAGGCAGTTTGGATGCTCTTCTTACTAGAACTGGATGGAGGTGGGGGTTCCTTGGACTTCCCACAGGGCAGGGAACCCTGATTGCTCTTTGGGCAGAGGAGGGAGGGGGACTTGGTTGGGGGAGGGGGAGGGAAATGGGAGGCGGTGGTGGGGAAGAGACAGAAATCTTTAATAAATAAATAAATTTAAAAAAAGAGAAAAAAAGAATAGGTAAATAAAAAAAAGCAGAGGCAAAACACAGTTAAAGAGAAATGGCATAACTCAACTTAGAAAAACTGACTAGAAACAAGATAAGCTGAGGCCAGGCATTCATGATGAAAAATAAGTCTCTGTGTATTTATATAGGAACTGGGTCATGCACCCCCATGAGGGTAAAAACAAAGAAAACCAAGCATAAGCTTACACTACAGGTCACAATCCATCACCAAGGGAGGTAACAGAAATAACTCAGAGGAACTCAGCAAAGACCATGAAAAAACACTGCTTATGGGATCACTTGCTACGATCCGTATTCCTAGGGGTGGTGTTACCCTTAGTGGACTAGGCCCTCCATTATCAATCATCAATCAAGAACGACAAATGTGGCTATTGGCCAAATTGATTAACACAATTTTAAGAGTTTTAAAATTTATTATTTGTTGGTATATGGGTTTGTTTTGGTTTGCTTTGGTTTGGTTTTTCCTTCATCTAAGTCATGCAATGCTTGTGGAGGCCAGAAGAGGGCATTGGATTCCATGGGACTGAAGATACAGTTTTGATGTAGGTGCTGGATATGGAACCTTGGTCCTGTGGAAGAGCAGTCAGGTGTCCTTAAGTTAAACAATCTCTTCATACCTTGATTCAAATTTTCTGTTATGTTTCCTCTTCCCAAGTGACTCCAGGTTTTGTCCAGCAGGCTATAAAATCTAACCAGGATGAAAGAAAAATCAGTCTCCTATAAACTAACCAATATGAGCAATTGGGAACTCTTGGTTAAGACTGGCTTAAGTCTCCATGAATACCACAAGCTATTTGACACAGGATGGGCACTTAGAAAGGTTCTGAATGTCAGAAGACAGTATTTAAGATACAGTTCACCAAGCCAAATAGAACTGTGTCTGTAGGAGAGTTTAAAAAGAAGTTGTTTTATTAGGGGTTCAGCTGTTTCTAAGCAGCTTTAGTGGCGTTGCTAATCCCCATGATGGTATATGATATTTATTGTGTAAGAGATTGATTTAGACCAGGATGTATGTTGGGTTTATGCAGTACTAAAGCATCCCAACGAGGTGAAAAAACAAAATAAAATAAACAAACAAACAACAACAAAAAGCTTCACAAAATAGAGATCATCTGGGTCACTCAAAAGCAAATGTAAGGTTTCCAGGAAAGACTAGCAGGGAAAAATGTTGTGCTTATAGACCTTGGAAAGTGTTCAAAATCTGAATGATAACTCAGTGAAGGGGTAGAAGATATGGAGAGTCCTACTGCACACTGCAGTGCAGGAAGAAGCCATGCTACCTACTCTCCTAATGAGGTAGCCAAGTCTGCCTGCAGGAGAGGACCACATAGGGCAACTGGAGGTATCTTGTTGAGTGAAGGGTTTTGCTCCCGTACTGATATGCAGAATTTTTGAGCTTTGATGGGAGTAATGATGAGCCTGACAAATCACCCTCTAACATATGTGTTTAGGTTATGGATTATTCATGGAAGGATGGATGAAGCTCACTAAAACTCACGAGAACCTCTAAACTTCTAGGATTTATTAGGACCCCCTTTAAGGTTATGCAAGCAACACCCGGGTGCCTGCAGTTATTCTTCAGTGGCTTAGGTGCCTGTGTGCTGCACAAGGAAGTTGAGTGATGCGGGGTTCAGGAGTGATCATCCATGTTGGGGCAGGCTTTCCAGTGATGCAGCTGCCCAAGTGATTGATTTTCCTGAAAGTAAATTCCGGTACCCAGGGGTACATCAAGCTGGGTATGTTTGGAATTGTTTTTTTTTTTTTGTTCTGTTGATGTCCTATCAGTTGCAAGTAGACATCTGTTTGCCTCTCCCTGGAGAAGCAACA
Organism: Microtus oregoni; assembly: GCF_018167655.1. NCBI lineage: Eukaryota > Metazoa > Chordata > Mammalia > Rodentia > Cricetidae > Microtus > Microtus oregoni. Next base: position 34,684,185 of record NW_024543060.1, on the reverse strand, counting down.
CAAACAATCCCAACTCTGCAAACTTCACCATGCTTTGAGGAAAATGACTTCTTATCAAGGTCATGGTTTTAGTCCTTCCACACTTAGTGTATCTGAATTGTGTTAGCATAGCACACTGGAATAAACAAGCCAGAGTTCTTATAGAAACAAACTGGTAGGGGACTTTAATTTTCTCACTTAGCCTTTCATCACAACAAAGGAACAAAACATTAGCTGCTCTTTATCTGTAACACCTCATAGTAGGTTATAGCAAGCAGAGAAATCCTGCTTTCAGACATAATTTGCAGAAAGTTCTTAAAGACATCTTACACGAGAAGGGTTTCAAGTGCATGCTTACCCAATGCTGAGTATTTTTTTCTTTTAAAGACCATCAAGCTGTCCTACCAACATGGTTTCTGGTTTAACAAAGTCTCGCAATGCCCCTCAACTCTGATGACTGAGCTTGGCCAGGAATTGGCAATGGCTTAGTTCTTCTGAAACAGATCTGGGAGAGTTGGGCTAAAACAGGATAACATTTATAAATTCACATCTCTGACATATTATGCTAAGTCAACATGTTTAGAGGCCACATCTTTACAGTAAAAAGTTCTAAGGTGTACTTCTTAGTTATTATTTGAACAGCTGGATTCAATTCTTAATATTGAAGTCACACCAAAGACGTAGTGCACTCAAGAAAAACAACTAAACTGAAAATGGGTAAAGTTACTAAAGCTTCCGAAATGCAAGGAAAGCATAAAACATCACCATATCACCCTCTGTAACATACCTCCTTGATGTTATTCTTGAGCAGCGGGCCCTGGGGACAGCTAAGAGGACTGTGGGGGCCTCAGGAGCGCTGGTTTTGAGAGGATTTGCAAGGTCTGGGTGCCAAAAAAAAATGTCTCCAAGTGTTTTTCATTCATAATTAAGTATGTTTTCTGGCAGCCAGCTATGAAATTTACAAGATTTACATTGACTCCTTCTGTTCAGGAATAATTGTAGATGTTGCACATCTCTGAATTACATTCTGGTCCTTGGCTTTTTATTTCTGATTTTTGTAGGAAGAGGCTGCTTGTTGGATGTGGCTAGTAGGGTTTATATATTTCCTGTTTTTTTTGTAAAAGTAGACCATTAGCAAGTGACAATATTTGCAACTTTGTTACTAGAAAATAAGATTCCTTTCAAACTTCAGGGGAAGGTTAAATTAAATGAAATTTAAAATAATTTGACAGTTAGGATTCTAGATACAGCACATTGGTGAAGAGCACTGGTTGCTCTTCCAGGCTGTAGCCATCTTTAATTCCATTTTCTGGGAATCCACCACTTCCTTCTCGCATCGTTGGGCACCCGGCATGCAAGTGGTACACAGACCTATATAGAGTTACAGCACACACATGTCTAAAATAAACAAAAATAAAGAATATAATGCAATGACTATATAACTCAAAGCAACAAAAAAGCACATGGATTTAGTAATTGCTTAAGTACCTTTTGTAATGAACATTTTACTCAGATAAAATAAGCACAATTGTCTTCTAGGCTTATATGATGATTCTCCCTCCTGAAGGATTCATTTCCACATCTCAAAAGCTGTTATTCTTTCACAAATATCCAGCATCAATTGAGAATGGGATAGTTACCTAACTGTTTCTTCCTAAGGTAGGAATTATGGAGCTGAAATCAGAGCAATGAAACTTGATGCCACAATATGACATACAATCAAACCAACGGTAGAATGGCTTAAGAGACTGGCTAAATACTCCATTAATAGGTTAATATAAAACTGAATTTAAGAAGGTCCCCTGGACTGGGTAATTAGGAGGCACTTTTTAATTTTATTAAGAGTATAAAGCTGCTCAACAATTTGACAATAAAAGTTCCAGATTTTCAAAAATTTAGCTAAAAAGATGAAGTAGATGGTATTATATATTGCTTAAGCACACGGGCACACCAAAAAGAAAATTCCTTTAAGACAGAAGAGCCTGGAGGATCCATCAACACAAAGAAATGTGCAAAGTGATTTGGAAAAGAAACACGAGAAGAAAACCAGTGAGTAGTGGATAGGATACAGCCAAGGACAAAGATTGTGTCCGGCTTTGGTAAGGAGAAAGGCTAAACCATTCCAGAAACTGAAAGAAGGTAATTAAGTTGAATAAAGAAACGAAGGAGATTGATGGGAATTAAAATGAAGAATTAAAAGTAGATAGAGGTCACACTTGAAGAGTCAGCTTTCCTCATTACACATATCCATTGTGAAATGAAGAAAGAAATAAAGGTTTGCCAAGAATCATTTCCTAAACAACCAGTGAGGATTCAAATATTATAGTTCTGATTATTTGGAATCAGAGGCCTACCAGACAAACTGACCATTACAAGGAAAGTATGTAACAACTAGATAAATGTGTGCAATATCTGGATGCCCAAACCTACCAAGTTCAGAAAACGCCCAATGATACAAACTTCACAGAGGCATCCTCTTCCAGATGAATTGGGTTCCATTATGTGGTCATCACTGCCTATAACTCCAGTTACGGGGGATCTGTTGCCCCCTGATGGCCTCTTCAGATACTCACAGACACATAGCATACATTCACACAGGCACACAAATGCACAGATGATTAAAAATAATATTCTTAAAAGTAAACTTTTGCATTCCAAGAAAATTATCAAATGCTCAAAAAAAAAAAAGGTTCACAGATATTTTTTCTCTACTTTGAACTTTCATTGACCTTGATTCCCTTTGCCTTTACCTGTGTTCTTTCATCAGGTGAATTATAAAGACATAATTTTTCTCTAAGTCTGTAAGTGGGCTCTGAATTTCAGGTTTATCAATCCTCTTTTATATGTCTCTGGGAAAAATAGAATTCAATCTGAAAGCATTGCCCTTGGACGCTTTAGCACAGTTATGACCTTGAAGAAAATATAGTAGCTTTCTCCAAGAAATGGTATCTGTCTGTCACTGATATCTTTTTAGATATTTTATATGAAAAGGAATTGAGGGTCACTTCAAACTTCATGAAGTACATCCTAATAGTCGCTTAATATGAGACTAAAAGATGATCGGGCTAGTAATACTCTTAGGTTGAGTGATAATACATTACCAAAGCTGAAAATGGGGAAACTATCAGGCTAGAAATATTGGTCAGGGCCTTCCAGGCAGAAAGAATAATATAACCATGTTGATTTTTATGAGTGAGACCATTTATAATGAAAAGAACATAAATATTTCATGCGCTTTTTACACCGAACAAAGGTAAAAGAAAATAGAGTCTTCCCCTTTCATGAAAACCACTTATGAATTTGGAAACCACAAAAGTGCTCCAGGGGTTAGGTTGTGTTTATGGGAAACACAAAGAAGCATAAGGTAGATCTTAGCAAGACTTTCTCCATCATCTCCGACCATACCTGAGGCAGATATTGAACCTTATTAGCTCTATTGACAAGGCTGATAGTTAGCCAATGGTTTGTGATTTTTCAAACCACAATTGAAATTTAAATTTTTAGACATTAAAGCAAGATTACTCTGTTTTGATTTCTAGGAGACTTTTATTCTTCTTTAGTCAGCAAATGGCTTTCCTTTTTATTACTAATAAGACAACAATTTTCTCTCTTTCAAAATAATGTTTCATTTTTGGTCATAATTTTATATCTTGTCTTACAATGTTAGACTGTTACTAAAGAGAAAACAAGAAAGTAATTTTCTCTTGCTTGTAAAACATAATCATATTTTGTTAATATTTGTGGAAGACTGAAATTGTTTAAATTATAAAGCCCTATTTTATATTTAATAATTTTATTGTTAATGAATTAGATGTTATTTAAAACTCACAGCATTGGGGGAGTGAGGCAATATTGCCATGAGTTTTAGGTCAGCCTGAACTGTAGCATTGACCCTATGCTAAAACTGTGAGTTAATATCTTACCTTTCAGTTAAAATTTTTAATTTCATAACCAGGACTGAGTTTTAAGTGTTGAACACCAATATCCACATTTTCTTGTCAAATTTTAGAATTTGTTCCATGTTATGAAAAGCAGGGATTTAAGAGGATTCTGGGATTCCTCTTTAAATCATGGCAAATGCTTCTTTGTCTGTTAACAAGGTTGTTAGAGGTCTAAATCAAGACAGCCTACAGTCAAGCATATGACTTTGTGCATTCCTAGTGATTGTGGCATCTTTGCAAATGAGTGAGTGGCCGGCCCATAATGCTTTCCTGGTTCACTAGCAGGCCTGTGGAGAAACTCGGACACTGGTAAACAGTGTTTGACATATCAGATAGCTTTACACTACACCATTAAATCCTATAGTGATGCACAGTTCTGTGGCCCAGAACTTAAACTCAGGTAAAGCATCTGATGAGACATCATTTCTTCATACCATTTTCACTGGATGGGAGGAATCTTGGAGGTGAAAACTTTGGTGATCTCATCCTCCAATACCTCAAAATACCTTAGCCATCAAAAGACAGAAGGCTGACACTAATCGGGTCTCTGTTTAGGCAGTGTCACAAGAACCAGAGTGAGGTAGCTGATATGTCTGTTCTTGTCTTAAGGATGTTGTAATTTTAGTGTTTTGTTGATTGATGCTTCAATTTTTATTTATTTATTTATTGTTCTTTTTTGAACATATCCATTGCTTTGGCTCTCCGTCTTGGCCACCTTCAAGTCAGCACTACAAAGTAAAATAACAAGTAATGAAATCCCAAAATATTAACAATATTCTTTTCATAAAAGAGTTTGTTAATTATAATGTAATGTGAAATCCAATAAAAACATCTGGGGAAAAAAAAGGATGTTCATTAACTTTCTCTAACACACATTTTATCAAATTGACCTCCAGATTCTCATGGTCCCCATACTCCTTTCCCGGTCTCAGAGAAATGCATTTTTAGCAGTCAGTTCCCCATGCTTTCTCCACTTAAAGAACTACCTACATAGGAAATTTCATGGAGTCCAGCTTAAATTAATATAAATATATGAAAAGAATCTCTTACAAACATTTAGTTTCTGAGTTCTTTCACATGTTGCTTTGATTGCAAGATGCCTGAATCTTGTTTGTAGAAAATGCAGGACATCAAGTTTAGACATTTTCCTAGGTGTCTATACCAGTTCCACATGGCATGCTTCCCTTTGGACATCCTCATCAATTCTTCTTTAATTTCATCAATACTCCCCAAATGCACAATATGAATGCCATTTCCACTCACTCACATCTAAGAATAGATTATTCAGAATCTCTGTGAGATGCTGTGAAATATTTCGCCAATCCATTAGTGAGTTAATATTTTCTTGTTTTTAAGATTGTTAATGGACTTCTATTACTCTTTAATACCTATAGGCAAATACCGGTTCACATGCTACAAATATCTACAAAAAATGCCAATTTACCATTTTTTTTTCCATAGAAAGAGCAGTTCTTAGTGGTCTTGCTAAATGCTCAGTGTTTTAGTCATGTGTTTGAAAACTACAGTGGGTAGTTTTAATGCCTCTCCATTCCTATGATTTGATTATTATCAATGAATATCAAGAAGAGAAAAAGAATTGTACAATACACTCAGGTGAATTTTTCTTATAATTAAGTTATTGAAATATTAAAATGAAAACAAAAGGTCAGAATAAAAGATTACTGTTGATAAGAAAAAACTGTAAAGATATTAATCGTTTCTATTATTTCATTTAACGGAGTATGGTTTTACTAATTCTTCTATTTTGTGGCATAATCTTTTATTTATTTATTATTTGCTGTGTGTGTGTGTGAGAGAGAGAGCGAGAGAGAGAGAGAGAGAGAGAGAGAGAGAGAGAGAGAGAGAGAAATAAGATACTGGGCATTGAACTCAGGGCTTTGTGAATACTATATAAGCTCTCTATCTCTGAGTTGTATTCCCATCCCAACTTATTAGATGTTAAAAGGAATGATAATAATAGAAGGATATATTTAAATTAATAAATAAACATTTAAAAATTCCCATGTAATAGTACCATTTGCTAAAGTTATTAATATTTACCATGGAATTCCTTTCATCAATACTAACTCTATATGAACTATCACTATCTGACCTTAAGGTGAGGAAATTTCAGAGAATGAAATTATACTACTGAAGACCACATAGTTGATAAGGAATAGAAATATTTGAGACATAGACACTTTTGCATCTAACATCCAAGTTTATTTCACAATTATGCAAACTGTCTGCTTTATGTCAAACAGAAGCAGCATACCAAAAATGGGTGAAAATACAATATTCAAAGCACACTTTAAAGTCCAATTCCAAAACCATCTAAATAATTACCAGTACTGTCACCTCATGCCATGCTGAAGCTCTCCAGATACAACACCAATTTGAGAGGGCCAGAGGCCAGAGAGTAATATTGTGGGCATTATTTTGAAAGTAACACAGACAAGGCCTGTTTTCCATCATCTCTGTTGATTTCTAAAATAGACTGCATGATTACAGAGCTCATACCTAAGACTTGAGGTATTTATGTGCGCTACAAATACAATAGTCTCTATGACTAAGAATGTGAGGCAATGGATGTGGTCTAAGAAAGTCTAAACCCTGAAGACCTAATTTTCCTATAGACAAAATAAAGAGAATTGATTTATACTATAATTATACTTCAAGGATTTCTACAGGATGGCCTTCTAGGGTGTGTTTGCATAATACTTGACCTGGCCACACACTGCTTGATTTCAGCAGCTTTCTGGAATTTTGGTGAAAGGCTTTGTGACTCCATGACTCTAAAATTTTATATCCCAGCAAAATTAGTACAATGTGGACAATACTATCAATCTCTGCTTCTACCTTAAGATGTAGACTGTCCTCCTTCTCCAATAGTTATGCTAGTCTCAGTACAACTTGACAACTAAACCTGAGAATATTCTCCCATAATTGGTTGTTTGGGAGCAGTGAACCCTTCCAGTACATTCTCAACTCAGTCTCCTAATGATATACTTTTAACAGGCACGGTCCAGACTTCAGGCATATTTTTTCTTACTGAATCAATGCAAAAGAAAAGGTTCTCCTTAGTTGTGCTCATCTTACCAGGACCTTATCACCTGTACCCAACTTGTTCGCAGCCTGAAACTCATGCTCCTTCCCAAACTGTGCAAACTTTTCCAAATCTTTCTATTCTCTCTTATTGCAATGTAGATAGTAGGGGACAACAATGCAAAAGTCTGAATGTCAGGCTTGTAGTGGATGTTCATTTGTATTTTAATAAATAAAGCTATTGGAAGTTCAATTGTATTTTAATAAATAAAGCTTGCTTGAAGATAAGAGAATAAAACACTCTTACTGGTCAGACTTACAGACCAGGCAGAGGTAACACACACCCTTAATCCCAGTAGCCACACTAGTTGCCATAGATACTGAACAGTACATGCCTTTAATCCTAGCCCTAGAAGGGAATATAAAAGGAGAGGAGACAGTTTTCAATCACAGTCTCATTATGAGATTCCTGAAAGCAGGATTGCCATTTTGAACTAAGGTCAATATAAGAGCAAGTGACTGGCTGCTTTGCTTTTCTAATCTTCAGGTTGGCTTTATTTATGAAAATACAAATGAAATGCCACTACATGGGCTGTCTTAAAATTCCCTCTACCAAACAAAATTGTGATATGGGATTTTCCTCTGTATGTTGTTAATATGATTTATTGCCATTGGTTAATAAAGAAGCTGCTTTTGGCCAATGGCTTAGCAGAGTAAAGACAGGCAGAAAATCAAACAGAGTTGTACAGAGAGAGTAGGCAGAATTAGAGAGACACCATATAGCTGCCAGAAGAGACAGATGCCCGCCCTGAAATTGCTGGTAAACCATGGGCCCCATGGTAAAATATAGAATAATAGAAATGGGTTAATTTAAGACATAGGTGCTAGCTAGCAATATGCCTAAGTGATTGGCCAAGCAGTGCTTTAATTAATACAGTTTCTGTGTGATTATTTTGGGTCTGGGCAGCCAGGAACAAACAAGCAGCCTCAGTCTACAAAGTAGTCCACTGCTTTGGAATTCAGCCTCACAAAAGTTTTCATGGTATTAACTGTGTTGTAATATGAGCGGCAGGGCTGCATCCCCAGCACCCCGGCCGCCTGGCTAGCTTATACCCCGAAATAATTACACAGACACTGTATTCTTTTAAACACTGCTTAGCCCATTATATCTAGCCTCTTCTCGACTAACTCTCGAACCTGGACTAGCCCATTTCCAATCATGTGTGTAGCACCCCAAGGTGTGTTTACTGGGAATATTCTAGCCTACGTCCATCCTGGGTTGGAGCTTCATTGTGTGTGCCTCACAGAGCAGAGCTCTCGCATCCGCCCGGGAGAGGGGAGCATGGCGTCTCTCTCCAGAGAGCAGAGCTGTTGAGTCTGAGCTCACTTCCTCTTCCTCCCAACATTCTGTTCTGTTTACTCCTCCCACCTATGTTTTAACCTATGAGGCCAAGCAGTTTCTTTTTTGTTATTGTTGTTGTTGTTGTTGTTGTTGTTGTCATTGTTCCCCTTTATTTAGAATGAAGAGAAGCAGACATGCTGAGCACCGGTGCAGGCTGAAGATGCCATGGGCAGCTGCAGCTGAGGAGAGGCTTTTGGGAGGGCTAAACACATTATCTCATTAAGGGCTTATTAGTTTTCCCATCTTCTAGCTACGCGGTTTACAAGCCCAGCTAAATTAACTCTTTTTTTTTTTTTGAAGTTATGTACAATTTGGAAGGAAACTAGGTTTTTTTTTTTAATTTATTTATTTATTAAGGATTTCTGCCTCCTCCCCGCAACCGCTTCCCATTTCCCTCCCCCTCCCCCAATCAAGTCCCCCTCCCTCATCTGCTCGAAGAGCAATCAGGGTTCCCTGACCTGTGGGAAGCCCAAGGACTGCCCACCTCTATCCAGGTCTCGTAAGGTGAGCATCCAAACTGCCTAGGCTCCCACAAAGCCAGTACGTGCAGTAGGATCAAAAACCCACTGCGATTGTTCTTGAGTTCTCAGTATTCCTCATTGTCTGCTATGTTCAGCAGTAAAAAACAAGGACTTCTTGAATTTTGCATACAAATGGATGGAAATAGAAAACACTATCCTGAGTGAGGTAAGCCAGACCCAAAAAGAGGAACATGGGATGTACTCACTCATATTTGGTTTCTAGCCATAAATAAAGGACATTGAGCTTATAAGTCATGTTCCTAGAGAAGCTAAATAAGAAGGTGAATCCAAAGACAAACACATAGGCATCCTCATGAATAGTAACCTTCATCAGGCGATGAAAGGAGACAGAGACAGAGACCCACATTGGAGCACCGGACAGAAATCTCAAGGTCCAAATCAGGAGCAGAAGGAGACAGAGCACGAGCAAGGAACTCAGGACCACGAGGGGTGCACGCACACACTGAGACAATGGGGATGTTCTATCGGGAACTCACCAAGGCCAGCTGGCCTAGGTCTGAAAAAGCATGGGATAAATCCGGACTAGCTGAACAAAGCAGTTTCTTTATTACTTAACCAATGACCTTCCTCCATCATAACTGTATTATTTTCCATAATGTAACATGAATGTCTATAGACGAGGTCCTAATAGTGGCTTTGCTCCCTTCTGAAACTGCCTCAGCCTGCTCTCCACTGTCTACATATTATTGACGTGTTAGTCTTCTGAGTTTTCACCAGAATGGCCTATTGATCTTTATTTATAGAACACAGGGTTGTTTTAGACTAAAGCTTCAATTCCTCAACTTTCCTTCTATAAGCAAGTTCAGAAGGGCTGAGAAACTCCTGGCTAGATTTCTTACAGTAGTAGGCCCACCTACTAAAACCAATATTTCTCTTGGTTACTCTTCTCATCACTTTGACCAAATTCCTGGTCAAAGTAGCTGAAGGAGTAAATGACTCATTTTGTCTCATATTTTAGGCATAAAGAGATTGTGAGGTGGTAAGTCATAGTTTGTTCTCAGAGAGGTTATAATGGCAAGTGGAACTTTATGGTCTTCTGACTCCTTCTTTTTAATCCAGCTCAAGGTGTTATTGCAGGAGATAGTTCTACCCACATTCCAGGAGCGTCTCCCTCCCCTTAAACTCTGACACTCAGATATGGATCTCCTAATTGTGGCTTCCAGCCAATTTAGTGATAAAAATTTACTATTACAGTCACATATAGACTTATATAGAGATATTAAAATAAAGAACAAATCCCTTGGAGTATAAAAGTCAAGGATATTCATAATCTAGACTATTTTGGTATATTATTTGTGTTTTAATAAATAAAGCTTGTCTGAAGATCAGTGCAAAGCAGCCACACTGGTCAGCCATACAGGTCAGGCAGTGATTGCACACACCTTTAATCCCAGCAGCCACATTAATCAACCATAGAAGTCAGGTGGTGGTGATGCACAACTTTAATCCCAGCAATAGAGAGGAATAAAATGGGAGGAGACAGCTCTCAGTGTCAGTCTCAATCTGAGGCTTTGTGGAGGCAGAATCAACCGTTTTCAGCCTGGTAAGAACCAGTGGTTGGCTGCCTGCTTTTCTGATGATCTTCAGGTTAAACTCCAATATATGTTTCTGGGTTTTTTATTATTTGTACAACACTAATCTATCCAAATACTTTACTTTCTATGGCTCGGGAAAATGCAAGTATTTTAAAATAAGTATATGTAAGTCATACTGTATATTCAGTAACTTGAAAATTCAGTTTTGGCTCATTCTGACACAAAATCCATGTCAGGAAATACTTATAAATTTAGTGTTTCTAGTTGTGTAAAGAAAATATATTTCAAAACCATCATCTTAAGTATATAGCCTTAGTTAAATGAAATCAAACTGTATTTTCCTTTCAGAATCTCATTGTTTGGGCAGTCTAAATATATCAGAATAACTCTGAGGAAGAAGAAAAATTTTCTAATTCATCAGAAGTAAGAATATGATGATTCCTACTATATTCTTAAAAACTGCAATACTACCAGTTACATATATTAGCATATTAAATACTCAAAGGTGGGTTAAGTTTAAAAGTACATAGTGAGTAAATCAGTCAGGCACATTTGTCTTCACCAAGGAAACTGAAAGCAAGTAATAATATTGTAATAGTCATCATAATAACAATAACCTAGACCATCAATGTAAGTTAAAAGCATTTTGTACACATTTAAAGATGTTGTTCATCTTAGGCGATTGCAACTCTTTCATGGTTTTTTTCCCCCTAAGCATTTCAGAAATAAACTGTTTAGTCTATATTTCATGCACAATCTTCTCCAATAAGAGTGGACTGCTGCTCTTGGGATGGATGGCCTCCTGCTGACACGGTGTCAGCTCAATGCCATTTTCGCAGAGAAGTCACCTGCAATGCCATCCGAAACAGCCTATTAGTCCTCGTAACAAGCCACCACCCCACATTCTCCTCATGCATGGAGCCCTCATCACTTGGTGGAATTATTTTTTGATTTATTAAACGAGTCTATTCGCCTCATTTTTAGTCTCCATCATACTGAATGGGAGAGTTACATGAGAAATCACCTAAAGGAACTAAGTTCCCAGACTCAGGATCTTTTAGTGCCCAGTGGAGACGGTCATAAACACGTACTGAGTGAACACAGCAAGCAAGAATGGGATTTTCCTTGGCATTTTCACTGTCTAGTTGCTGTTTTATATTTTATTCCATAATCACGTATTCCTGAAGTATAATGAGGGCTTAATATACTGGCCACCATTGTTGTAGAGTCAAGATCCCTCAGTCAGCATTTTAGCTAGAGCAGCAGCTAATAACCAAAGTAAGTATTGTGCTCATAAGTGTTTCACATTTTACCTGTGTTGGTAGATTTTTACTAAATTGCTGGTGATTGTTAAAATTTTATTTTATTGATGAAAGGCTTGAAATTATAACCATTTTCATGTGAACTGTCTTGATAGAGCAAAATCACATATTTGAAATTCTAATTAATTTTACAGTAAACTGCATCAATATGTTAGTCTCAATATTTTTATAAGTATGTCCTTGTAATGCATCCTGAGTACCTTGTTTAGTAATATTTGTCATATCATGACTCATCAGCTAGGTTGGGTTGATTTATGAATTCTGAATGCTTATTGAAATTTAGATGTTCAAAATTATGATTTAGATGTTCAAAATTATGAAGCTTACATTGTTACAATGCATTGTTTTTCCATGTCATGAAAACAGTATTTATTCTCCATTGTCCTGCTCACCATAGTCAGCCCAGGCTGCCATACCACTTACCACAGACTGAGCTTCTTAAAGAGTGGGACTCATTTTCTTAAAACTAACTTGCCAACATGGTCACAGCCTGATGTTGACTCATTTCTTCATTCATTGCAAAGGGTAAAGAAGGAGAGCAAGAGTGGGGGAAGAGTGAGAAAGAGATTATTCTTACAAGGCTACTTGATTATGGCTCTACCATTATGGGCTCATTTAACTACTTACTTTGCCCCCAAATTAAGTCATTATCCCTAAAGTCTAAAGTGCAAGGCCTCATTCAACATACAATAAAGCAGATATGTGGTATAAGGGAGGATTCATCAGGAAGCTGAATTTTCTTCTTGCTGTGAACAGTAAAATTATGTGCCTCCCTTATGAAAATGACAGAACAGAAAATGGATTGTATTTGTATTCTAAACAAAGAAATTAGAGGGATTGAAAAAAATCCCAAGCCATTCTAAAACCTACCAAAGCAGATTTCTTTTTTTTTTTTTTAAAAAAAGCCCAGGTTTATTTATATTTTTTGGTTTTTTTTTTAAATTTATTTATTTAAGATTTCTGTCTCTTCCCCGCCACTGCCTCCCATTTCCCTCCCCCTCCCCCGATAAAGTCCCCCTCCCTCATCAGCCTGAAGAGCAATCAGGGTTCCCTGCCCTGTGGGAAGTCCAAGGAACCCCCACCTCCATCCAGGTTTAGTAAGGTGAGCATCCAAACTGTCTAGGCTCCCACAAAGCCAGTACGTGCAGTAGGATCAAAAACTCATTGCCATTGTTCTTGAGTTCTCAATAGTCTTCATTGTCCGCTCTGTTCAGCGAGTCCGGTTTTATCCCAGGCTTTTTCAGACCCAGGCCAGCTGGCCTTGGTGAGTTCCCGATAGAACATCCCCATTGTCTCAGTGTGTGCGTGCACCCCTCATGGTCCTGAGTTCCTTGCTCGTGCTCTCTCTCCTTCTGCTCCTGATTTGGACCTTGAGATTTCTGTCCGGTGCTCCAATGTGGGTCTCTGTCTCTGAGGAACATGGGATGTACTCACTCATATTTGGTTTCTAGCCATAAACAAAGGACATTGAGCCTATAATTAGTGATCCTAGAGAAGCTAAATAAGGAGAACCCAAAGAAAAACATATAGGCATCCTCCTGAATATTAACCTTCATCAGGCGATGAAAGGAGACAGAGCCAAAGCAGATTTCATCCAGAATGTTTATACCTCCTAGGGTCTAGTCAAGCTGACATGTAAAGTTAACCACTACACACATTAAGTTTGCATAGCCCACAGTGATGGTTGGTATGTCAGCATCTATAGATGTAGCACAGTGATAGAGAAAGATGGACAACCTTTGTAAGGCACTTGTGGGCCTGATATTTTCAGGAGAAAAGTACGCATTTACTTTGTCTATACATATAAATTTGCATAGAGAAGAAGATGTCAAACAAGACACCTGTGAAGGATCAGATGATGGAAAAAGGACAGCGAGAAGAGTTGCACTCTGGAGGACAATGTATATCAATATTTCCAGAAGATGGGTTCAAATAAAAGAAGACTGCTAGATTCCAAGAAAGGAGTATGCAGAGAAATAATTTCTTTATCACAATAGTGAAATGTTTTGATGGTGTGATGGGATGGAGAAAATCTTATGGGCATGGATGGAGGATGAAAAGGAGATGCAGAAGTAGCAAAAAGATCACTTCTTTCCCCCATCATTCTCATGTTTGTCTTGAAACAGAGTATGGTAGGTGGAAAACAGGTGGAAATACAAATATAATGTAACTGAAATGTGTACATGTAGAAAACGCTTTTCCTCTGACCTCTTAAATTATATACCATGATTACAGTTTAGAAATGAAAATAAATATCACCAATTAGATGTTTTCCTTTGAAGTCATTTATTTAAATGGTATTAATAAAGAATAGATGGATGCAGAGATTACAAATTGAAGAGAAACACTGTACTAATTTATAAAGTTGCAAGCAGAACACAGGACTCTGTGTTAGAGGTCATTAGAACTTCACCTGTATAGCTAACGACTAGAACTTGGATCCCATCCCTAAAAAAAAAAAACAACTTATGTTTGGGTTCTTAATTTTTTAGTGTTTCACAAATTTATAGAGATGAAGGACTTTTTTGTCAAATGTTAATGTGTTCAATGTGTTCAACATCATGAAATTTTTTTATTAACATATTTTTATCCTTAATGCCTATTTGGTAAATGTTGTGTTTCTCTAAATAACTAAAATATTGGTATATATAATGGTACATATTATATGTGCTTAGATTTACATTTCACAGTGGCTCCCAAAGGGTGAACTCAGAGCAGATAGTTATCTTTATTAAATTAATTCAGTAAATAAGAGTGGTGAAAATTGACTACAATATTAAATTTTGTTTTTTAACTCATGCTAACTTTCAAGAGTGATTTCAACAGTAATTATTCCTGCACAGGCAACAGTGAACAGGGATCTGGGATTTGGTTACTGTGAAACTCCTTCTTCTACTGAAACTGGTGCGAATTAGACCTGGACTGTTGTTGAGAGGCTGCTTGTTTGTTTCCCAGCTGCCCAGACTCCAGAAATAATCACACAGAAATCTGTATTGATTGCAATTCGGCTTGGCCAATAACTGAAGCATATTTCTGACTAACTCTTGTATTAATAGCCCATTGCTATTAATCGGTGTTTGCCATGTGGTTGTGGCCTACCGGTAAGGTTTTGTCCAGCATCTGTCTCCTGCATTGACTCCATGGCCTCCCACTGACTCCACCTACTCTCTCCATATATCTTTTCCAGCCTGGCTATATTCTGTTAAGCCATTGGTCAAAAGCAGCTTCTTTATTAACCAATGGCAATGAAACATATTCATAGCATACAGAGGGAAATCACACATCAGGCAGTGAAAAAGTTCAACTTTAAACTATTGTTTTCCATACACAAGTTCTCTTGGAAATATGAAAAAAAACTAATCTAAATTAATGTTTGGGAGATATAAGGGCTTAAAGCACTCACATAGGTATAAAAGTAAACTATCCCTTTTGTTATAGAATACGGGAAGGTCAATAAATAATGGTCCAGTAAAGAAGTAATATCAAACAGAGTCTAATGAGAAACAGTTCATTTTATAAAGAATGTTTTTAAAGGGACACAAACCGTTCAGTGGCATATACTCTCTCTAGAGTACTGAATGTTCTAGAAAATAAATGAAGTTACTGAGGGAATATAGCACTCTCTTAAGAATAAACCTACATAATTTTTAACATTACTTAGCTCATCCTCAATTTGATGGAACTTAAGAACAGCTGATATTTGGATGCACAAAGTATTTTATGTTTTTATTTAAAACCAGACAGTAGAAGTACAGAGAACAATTTTTTTTCATTTAGATATTGATATTTTTTGTAATATCCACCTATCATATTTAAATTCTGACTCCAATATCTCCTTAAGTGTTCATTAATACCAAGTCGAGGTATTTATTGCAATGAAAATTGCAGCAAATTGATGTGTCTCACCATTCTAGAAATGCGCTGTCATACCAGGACTCTGGTCGATATTTTCTACTAGTCAGAAAAATAAATGAATAATAGTGTTAATTTGTAGTTTAACTGTCGTTAGCTTTGGGGGCTAAAGAGATGGCTCAGCAGCTAAGAACACTGATTGCACTTCAGGAGCACCTGGGTTCAATTCCCAGCATCCACGTGACAGATTACAACTGTCTGCAACTCCAGCTCTGAGGCCTCTGACACCCTTACAGAGCCTTATAGGCAAACGAAATACCAGTGCATACAAAATAAAAATAAATCATTTAAAAATGCTCTTAAAATCATTAACGTCCACTTTGGAAGAGTTTGGTATAGATTCTTGCCATGTTCATCCCCTAACAATGAAATAGACCAGGAGAATTTTCACTTAATTACCTCAGTTCATAATATTTACTTTTAATTCTTCCATGTTTCCCCGTTTAACAAGTGAAACTTTACAAAGCGTTTTGGCTGTAAAATGATATTATGCATGTTCGTAGACACACACAGACACACACACACACAAGCTTACGTGCACGCACGCAAATTGGTTTATATACCTTTAACACCCCGTTAAGGGTTGTTCAGTATCTCTCAGAAGGTGAATGAGTAAGCACTTCAGAAAATTTAATTTGGTGAGATGTGGGCAGTGAATTCCCTTATGTCAGGTTATTCTCACACTAGGTCCTTACCTTTATCACCTCTGCAAGGCAATCCAGCCCAATTCAAATCTGAATCTTGACTAGGCCACTCAACTCAGTTAAATGGAATCTCATGACAACATTCTCAGGGAGCATCGACTTTTCACAGTGGAGAAACAGTTTAAAGAGGCGAGTACCCACTAAAGACACTTGAAAGCACCTCTGTTTGATATGTACCCTTTTGTGGCTGGCCAGGCGTCATAGCTTGACTGTGAGTTGTCAACAGTTTGACAACTGTTGTGAGTTGTTTAACTTTCCGATGGGTGGTGTTGTTTTAGGACTTTGTAAAAATCTTTAAGTGGTGAGACCAGGCTGGAAGGTCACTGAGAACAGGCACATGGAGTAGAGTCACACAGTTCTTGTTGAATTCATTTTTGCTTGCTTCTTTATCTGCCGAAGTATAACAAGGTGAGATGCAATCTCCTGCCACCATAGCTGAAGCTCCACTCACCCTGCCTCCCAGGCCATGAAACTGCGAATTAAACCCTTTGTCCCATAAGCCACCTCTGGTCACGTGACACACAGCTGCTGTGATGAGGAAAATGCAAAACACTAATGCCAACAGTGGGGTTGTGATACCTTTTACCAAATGGGTCGGAAGCATTTAGAGCAGGTTTGTGGGGAGAAAAGGGAAGAGTTCGGGGCTGTGGGCTAGAAAAGCCTATCATGTTATAAAGTGGCGTGTCAAAGGCTACTCTGACAGGAGTTCGTGAGAGCAGGCTGTAGAAAGAAATGTGGATAGCAAAGGCTTGGCTCATAAAGTTTCAATGGGGCATAGGACTCTGTCTGGAATTGGGCCATTCATATCATGTTCTGGCAAAGAATCCGATCCTGCCCTGTCCCCATCTTTAAATTTTGAGGGAGGCTAAATCAGAAGGACTGATTTGTTGACGGAAGCCATTCAAGACAGCATAGCATTTAAGCTGCAGCAAGATTCCGGCTCCCTGCTTTAGATTTACAACAGAAAGGAGCGCAGAAGGAGATGAAAAATGTAGTTTTGCAACGGAAGGGAACATGGGTGAGGAGAAGGAGTTGCTGGAGAAGCGGCTGGAAATGTTAAAGAGATCAGTGCCTCAGCACTGGAAGGCTGTGAGAGATGCCCGAGGGCAAGCCCTAGGCGAGGGACAGCTGCAGGGCATCTAGGTGAAAGCTCATTTGAAAATTTCAAATGAGAGACTCACTAGGCATCCTGCCTTCCCAGATTCAGACAGGCAGGTTCTCAGAGGCAGCTGTATCTGTGGTTCAACCTAGCTACCCTGCATCTCAAGCTGGGCACAGGTTTTAATGGCTGTTAGTCACATAGCATTGCTGTTGTTCCTTTGCGGAACTACAGCTCCCAGCGTTCCTCTGGATCACGGACACATTTCCCAGAAGCCTTTGCATTCCTCGTTAAAAAGTGAGGGTCGCTACGACCCCGGCCCCTTTTTCCTCTGTTTCCCGCCTCTCCTGTTGTGTCAGCACACCTTTACCTGCCCGTTGTTACCCCTCCCCCATTAAAAGTGCACCCACTTGGGACCTCCGCATGTCTGTGTTTTCTTCCCCGCGTAACGTCTTTACCCTCTAACCCGCAGACAAGAAAGCCAGTCAGAAATTAGGAACAACATTTGGTGCAGCCATCAACTCGGTAACCTTTCTGTCCCGGTGCCTGAGGCTTTGCCTCTGGGCTTCACCGGCACAAGGTCTGAACCAACCGCCTGCAACCATCTCCACCTGTTTACCATGGCCACCTAACACTGACTGATCTCTGAGTTAACCTAAGTTGGCTTCCTTCCCCTAAAAGACTGTCCGGCCGGCTTTCTTTGGCGCGTCCTGAGCAAGGTCGCCGACACCCCCCACCCCCACCCCATCCCCACCCCCCCCTCCCGCTTTCTGCCCTCGGCTAAAACCTGCCTCCGTCCGTGCCTGGAAGTTCGGTGCTTCCAGCTTCTCCCTCTCCTTTTTTTCTAATCTTTCTCTCTCTTTCTTCCGGTCTGCTATGGAGTGGTTGCACTCTGGGCTGTGCGGTCAGCCCCCAAAAAGCTTAATTGTCTCTGCCCAGCCAGGGCTTTTCCCCTTCGGTAGCTGGGCTCAGGCCAATTGAGCTCTAGCACGACCCCCTGATTACATGGATGCCTGTACTCAGGGCTGCCGTGTTCGTGGTACCCCAGCACCTTTTTGCGGACAGGCTTACGTTCTTAGCCATGGGTTCTAAGCCATCTAAAACAATTCCCCCATCCTCTCCTCTCAGGCAGCTTCTGGAAGCTCTCAAACCTCACGCCCTGATTCCCTCCATAAAACTATCAATGCCATCCCTCCAGGGACCCTCTGCTCCTGCCATGGATCCTGCGGACAAACCTCAACCCCCCCCCACCCGACCCTCCACCCCCACCCACCGTGCCTCAAGGGGCCACTCGCTCTCGCTCCACCCAGTCGAGCGACAGCGACGGCTCACCCATTCCTCTTTCCTCCAAGGTTTCTTCTAGGAACAGGAAGGGACCCGCCTTCACCTTTCCCCCATGTCGCCTCTAAACGTTTTATTCCTAGGTCTCCAGGAATCCCGCATAAATATTCTTCTGGGTCACCTACCCACTCCCTCTCCGAACCAGCCTCACCCCACTTCTCCCGCAACATGTCGCGCAAACAGCTGAAAAATTTCTTCCCGCCATAAGTCCCACAGAAAATTGGAAGCGTCTTTGGATTCTTCCCTGTCTCCTCTCCGCCACAGGTCACACAGGCAGCTTAAAGCGTCTCCTCCCTGTCCTACGCCTCCCCCTCAATCTTCCAAAGCCCCTCTAGGCTCCTGCTGTCACTAACCACCACTCCCCCATTGTTATTCACTTAAAACACCCACCCCTAAGGTTATCAGGTTCCTAAAAGCTACAGCAGCCTCTTGCCAGATCTGCCAAAGGATAACAGCCCAGAGTTTTGAAGGAATTCCTCATTGGATTCACCTGTCACATCTTAAACTGTTCATCTCCATGGCTCAAGATAATCCCTTCATACACGGTAACTCAGATGGGACCTTGTTCTCTTAAGTTCCAAAGGACACTGGGTTCAGCCCCCTCTACTCCAGTCTAAGGAAGACAATGGCCCCATCCGTCGCTGCGTTAACACACCCTCCCTTCTTTAAATTCATAAATAACCATCCAGCTGTTGTTACAGATACCATCATCAAATACGGAGTCAAGGGCTCAGGTGGTAAGCAGATTCTCAACAAAGCTCCTAGACATAACAGGTCAGCCGCTGACTGCAGCAGTGGCCCCTGAAATGTTAAGGAATATACGGTTAAGATCTATTTCTTTTAAGACACTTTCTTTAAGCTCCAGGACACCAGCCCGACCCACTTAAACAAATCAAACACAAGCGGATCGTTAACGGAATAAGTATCATTTAATTTTTTATCATTCTTAACCCCTAAGACTCCCTCATCCCAGATCTCCTCTCCCCTTTAATTTTTTTCCTCTCAAATGCAACTTTTGTCTTCCAGCATCTTAACGATGACCCAGCTACTCGAAAAGCCAGACAGGTGCGATTTCTTCAATCAGCCACCTCAGACGCCAGCCAGGACATCGGCCATCCCAAGACTTCAAACACCAGTGGACATCGGCCACCCCAAGACTTCAAACGCCAGCGGACATCAGCCACCCCAGACAAACGCCAGCAGACATCAGCCACCCCAGACACCAGTGATCCCAAGGACACCAGCGGCCTCAAATGCCAGTGGGACATCGCCAGAATAATCGGACATTCCCTGGATCCCCCGACGCCCAAAGCCAGCAGGAAGCAGTCATGAGAGACCGGGTTATGCCCCCATTCCCTACCTTTTAAGGTCCCCCAATTTTTTTTAATCAAACCAAAAGGGTGAAATGTTGTTACTTTGCGGAACTACAGCTCCCAGCGTTCCTCTGGACCACGGACACATTTCCCAGAAGCCTTTGCATTCCTCATTAAAAAGTGAGGGTCGCTACGACCCCGCCCCTTTTCCTCTGTTTCCCGCCTCTCCTGTTGTGTCAGCACACCTTTACCTGCCCGTTGTTACCCCTCCCCCATTAAAAGTGCACCCACGTGGGACCTCCGCATGTCTGTGTTTTCTTCCCCGCGTAACATCTTTACCCTCTAACCCGCAGACAAGAAAGCCAGTCAGAAATTAGGAACAACAGTTGCTTTTCTGGTTAGGAAAGAAGGAAAGCGTGGTGAGGGGCTTGTGGCAAGTAATCCAGATGTGTTACACATTGCAGTGGTGTCGGTGTCCCTTCGTGAAGTTCCTGAGGGACCTGTATGACAAGCTGGGAAAATAAAGCCCAAGTTTCGATAGAATTCCAGGGTAAGAATGCCAGAAATGTGGGACACTTGATGAAGGCTCTGAGTTGAGGTGACCATGCATAGGAGAGGTAACAGCTGGATGGTTAGGATAGCTAAGTCTACTAGGGGCTTTGATGATATGTCATGAGCCCTAGAATCCTGCTTAGAGCAGCAGGGTTTGGTGTTTGTCCTGAGGGTTTTTAATCTTATTTTGTTCAAATCTTGTCTTATTGGATCTCTTTGGGATGAGTATTTTTTACACTGAGACTCATAATACGAGAGTCTATAATTTGTTTTTATTTACTTATTTATTTTACAGTACCTCACAGTAAAGTCTTTCATTGTAAGCTTTTGACTTTGACCTTTGTAAGAGTGTTGGGACTGGAAGACCACAGAGACTTTTGAAGTTGCACCAAAAGCATTGCTGCATAAGAGACAGCTGAGGACCGTGGAGGGCACAAGCTGTGGATTGTCCTCATAGGCACAGATGTTTGACTGCTTGTTTCCCAGCTGTTGATGCTGTTTGGAGATGTTTGGGGATGTTGAAGAGGTGAGGGTGTAGACAGAACAAATCACTGGTGGTAAGCTCATGCATTAGAACTTGCCCTTGTCTCAACTTGCATACTACTGCTTCTTGAACTATAGAAACAGAAGAAATTGTGCCACAATACCCTACTTCCATCTTCAAAGCCCAAGCCACAATCCCTTCTACACTATGAAATTATGAGTTAATTTAAAACTCTTCTTCCTTAAGTTTTTTATGGGTGGGGGGGGTTGTCAGGTATTTAGTGACAATGATACTCAACTCAGATATAAGGGTGTTTATTTTTCAAAGTAAAAGATAGGGGTTGGGACTCCGCATTGTGAACAACTGAATCTCACTAGTGTTGCATCCTGAGTGCCCCGTAGAACACAAAATTTATTTGCTAAATAAATAACCACCAAATCCCTTGTCGTAGATATGGTGTGGAGATGTTCTCAAGGTGTTTTTTAGAATAACATTATTCAGTATGGCACAGTGTTCCAGAATAATCACTCTGTCAATTGCAATTTTATTTAAAGATTTGTGGGAGAAGATATAAGACCCACTAGGCAGTTATCGCCGAACCAAGCGAGAACAACGTGTGGCAATTAAGAGTGAGGCAGTGTTGGAGTGACTGGTTTCCAGTCCCATGTCTGGTTTTTATTAGCTAGGTGACCTTGGACATAAATTACAGATGTCTTGGATCTCAAGTTTTTCATCTTTACATTAGGCATAACAATCAGTCCCTTGCAGGGTTGTCATAAAGACACATCAGGTAATGCATGAACACTGATTATGCGGGCAGGAGGGTGCTCCACAGTTAGCATTTTAAAATGATACCTATTCTTGGCTAATGAATACAGTCTCAAGAAATATTTTAAAAGGTGCTTTGAACTTGGGATAATAATAGGCCCAATGGCTTTGAAAGAACAGAGTCTTCGCTTCCAAGATTTGTTCAGAGGTTTAAAAAAAATCTATAACACGTCCCCCCTAATGACTAACTTTTAAATTTTCATTAAAAGTGCTCAAGAAGCCAAACTGTCCTTCAACACATTTGTTTGTTAAATTTATATAATTCAACTAAAATATGGATTCCACTTCTGGGAGGGTGTATTCTTTGGTGCATGAAAAATTAGGGAAAACTTAGTATATTAAGTCAGAAATGTATTATAAGTTCATCATTCAATTTATCATGACCAGTTTAAACAATAAATATCAATTTATTATTTCATAGTTTTTCACACCAGAAGCCTGGGTAGGTTCTCTGTTTAGGGTCTTACTCCATTCTGCCACCGCACTCAGGAATAACTGAGACTGTGCAATTTACAAAGAATAGAAATTCATTTCTTATGGTTCTGACAGCTACAAAATCCAATATCAGGGCCCCACATCTATCTGTATCATCCTATAAAAGAGGGGAGAAAGGTAAGAAAACAGCAGTGTTAGATGGAAAGGAAACATGAACTAATCCTTTGATTACAACCCATTTCCAAGATGCTCACCCTATTAGAATGGGAGTAATGCATTCATGAGAGAGAGGTCTTTAAGACCTAAGCACTCCATAAAAGTTACACTTCCTAATATTGTTGCCTTAGAAGCTAATTTCAAGTGAACTTTGCAAGACATTGAAACAACATACTTCCCCCAAGGCCAGAAGCAGGACTGGGTTCTTAACTGAAGAAGTACTTTGAAGTGCTTTCATATAGCCAGCAGAACAGAGTTTCTTGCAGTTTTAGGATAGGGGTTTCTTTTCACACAGACTTTCAGCCAAGTGTGGTTATCAGCCACCAGTGACCACTTTTTGGTCCTTTATGCATGTCTCAGAAAGCCAGCAATGATTCACTGTCTTCCTTTCTTCTCTTTTTAGAACCATCTTATTTTATATACCAATCCAAGTTCCCTCTCCCTCCTTTCTTCCTACTTCTCCCTTCTCCCATGTTCTCCACACCCCACACCCATTTAGTACTTAGAGAGGGTGGGGCCTCCCATAGGAAATCAACAAAGTCTGTCACATTACTTGAGGCAGGACCAATGCCCTTGCCCTGTCTCTAGGCTGAGTAAGGTATCCATCCATAGGGCATGGGCTACTAAAAGACAGTTCATGTACCACGGATAAATACGGGTTCCTCTGCTAGTGGTCCCACAAACTGCCCAAGCCTCACAACTGTTAGTCACATCCAGAGGGCTTAGTTTATTCTTATGCTGGTTCCCCAATTGTCAGTCAAGAGTCAGTGAGCTCCCACTAGCTTGGGTTAGCCATTTCTGTGAGGTTCCTCATCATGGTCTCGGCCCCTTAGCTTATAATGCAGTTCCTCCCTCTCTATGGCTGGACTTCCAGAGTTTGGTCCAGTGCTTAGCGGTGGATGTCTGTATCTGCTTCCACCAGTTATTGGATGAAGGTTCTATGATGACGATGAAGGTAGTCATCAATCTGATTACAGGGAAAGGGCATTTTAGGCACCCTCTCCGCTATTGCGTAGATTTTTAGCTGGGGTCATCCTTGTGGATTCTTGGGAATTTCCCTAGTGCCTGGTTTCTCACTAAACCTATAATGGCTCCCTCTTTCAGTGTATCTCTTTTCTTGTTCTCCGTCTCTGTCCTTCACTCAACTTGACTTTCCCGATTCCTCATATTTTCCTCCCTACTCCACTCCCATTCCAACTCACCTACCACCCTCCCCCATCCTCCCATGCTGCCACCTTACTAAAGAGATCTTGTCTAATTCCCCTTCCCTGAGGGATCCATTTGTGTCTCTCTTAGAGTTCCCCCTGTTTCCTGTCTTCTCTGGAGTTCTGGACTGTAGGTTGGTTATCCTTTGCTTTATGTCTAATATCCACTTATGAATGAGTATACATTATATTTTTGTTTCAGGTCTGGGTTACCTCACTCAGGATGTTGTTTTCTAGTTCCGTCCATTTGCCTGCAAATTTCAAGATGTCATTTTTTATTTTTATTATTTTTTATCAGTTAATAGTACTCCATTGTGTAAATGTACCACATTTTCTTTATCTGATCTTCAGTTGAGGGGCATCTAGGTTGTTTTCAGGTTCTGGCTATCACAAAAAATGTGGTTATAAACACACACACACACATCCTATTCTGCAGTCTTTTGGAAAAAAAAATTCTTAGAGGGTTCATGTTATCAACCTCAACTGCCTTTGCAGCATCTTGTTTTATCATGTAAAATTTAATCATGATTGCAGGTGAAGATGAAACATCAAGGGCCCCAGTCCTTTAAAAACTCTACCCTCAATGCATAAGTAGGGACAGCCCTGGAAGCTGAGCTGTAAACTAGATCAAGAGCTTCATTGGTTAATATTCAGGAGGATGCCTATATGTTTTTCTTTAGGTTCACCTTCTTATTTAGCTTCTCTAGGATCACGTGATCATGAATTATAGGACGAGGGAGGGGGACTTGGTGGGGGGAGGGGGAGGGAAATGGGAGGAGGTGGCGGGGCGGAGACCGAAGTCTTTAATAAATAAATAAAAATAAAAAAGAGCTTCATTCGTGTGCAGAACACAAGTGACAATGAGCCATCAACCCTATGCAGAGAAGGCAGAGAGCTGGCTTGACATTTGCCTATGGAGCTTTTTGACGGAGACTTTTAAGACATCGGTGTTCTGATAGCAAACATATTTCACGGCCAAGTACATCATTTACGAGACGGAAATCCAGATCCGTACACTAGCAGGTGGTTCATGATGGATGTTTCACATGCCCCCTTGAAAGTCATGATTTCATCAGGCTTCAATACCATGGCAAACGAATATGTTTTAAAATCTGGAGAGATGTACTGACGGAAACACAAATTTGAGAAACTGGCTGTATTTGGAAAAAATAAACCTTAAGATATTATAAAAATATTGCAGACTTGGGGCGTGATTTTTTATAGCAGCATAAGAGGATACCAACCTTAAGCTGTCACAGAGAATTCCTTAGACATAACCCTAGTCAGGATACAACTAAAGTGTGTGTGCCAGTATAAACCGCAGGCATGCATGTCCAAAGCCATGCCCGGGAAAATCCCTTCCCTCATTCACCATTCACCCATCCCTGGTTAGAGGAAAATGAAGATGGAGAAGGTTGAGAAATTTAAATAAATGGATCCTGCTAATGAAGTGTAACTTCTATTAAGAACATAAATAGATAATAAGTCAAATGATAAGTATTCAATTCACTTAATTATTGCAAATTCAATTCATTTAAAAATTATAGCCAATTAGGCAGCTCCCGAGTAAATAAATGGGACATTACTTGTTTCGCAGATGCCTCCCCAAGTCTCTGAGCCTCCCTGATCCCTCCTCTCCTCTCACGGGTCCCTCTCTCCTCACTTTGAGCATGCTACTTTAGTTTTTCATCATTCCCAATGCTGGGTAAATAGACTGACAAAATTAATTTGTGCTTGCCATTTTTACACAATAACCTATTGTCAAGAAGTAGTTTATTCTCACTGTTGCTTAGAATTCTATTGTATAAACTTACTATGCTTCCTTTTTCTTCATTCTACTAAGAAACATTTGGGAAGTTTCTAGAATGTGACTATTCAAGAGTATGCTACTGCAAATTTCTTCACCAAACCCACACATATGCCTGTACCCTCGTACACATCCTTCTCTGTTTTCAACGTCTAGGGGATAAATTGCTGAATCATAGCAAATGCATGTGTAGGTTGTGTCAAACTTTATTCCCAAGTAGCTATATCAATACAAACACCTGCCTGAAACTTCATGTTGTTGGTCTTCCTAATTTCAGCAAATCTTCTCTTTGTAATGGGAGCTCATTACAGTTTTCTCTTTTGTATCTCTGAAGACAGTAAGATTACATAGCTTTACTATTTATTGGATATTTTGTTATTTTTATCAGGAAGTAATTATTTACTCTTTTCCATTTTCTCAGTTGTCTGTCTTTTGACTATCAACTTAAAATAATTCTTCACAGGTTTTGTATCCGATGCTTTGTTGATGATAGATAGCATAATGGTTGTCACCTTCTGTTCTGTGGTTTGCTTATTCGTGTTCTTTATGGTGTTTTCTGTAATCATGGAGTTTAACTTCACATTTTCCTTTTTTCGGGCCTGACTATGACACACGTCCTAAGGAGTTCTATTCTACTCAGGCACTAGCAAGTCACAAGTTAATATTGTATCTCTTCTAACAAAATTAAAAAAAAAGCTAAATAATTTTAAAGGGAAATTTCTTTGAGCATTGCTAATGTCCAAGTTGTATGAAGACCAAGAAACAAATGGCAAAATGCCAAAGGCCTCGAAGGAAAACTATGCAGATTGAATCAATCAAAAAGAATTCACCTTAAGGCTGAACTTAATCTGAAGGGTCATGCACAGGGTACAGCTTACTTGAGAACATGAGAGACTCTGGACAGAGAGTGTGACTATTTTGCCCTTGCTTTTGTATTCTTTGCTTTTATTCTTCCACTAGAGACTCACAGAAAAAAAATAATTGGTAGAAGGACTCTAGACTCAAATATAGATGATATGTTTGGGTACAAAGTTTTCCTCAAAGAATCTAATTAATAGATCATCCCAATGAAGTCTGATTGGGAGGTGATAGAATGTTTAAGATATGGTCCTAATTGGAGACATTAGATGACTGGGATATCTTTTGAGGACTATGTCACCTAAATCTCTCTCTGTATTTCTGCTCTCCAGAAGTTACAAGGTAAGCCACTTTCCTACATCAGATCATTTCAGCTCATTTAGGATAACGTAATGGGTCCAGCAATCTTGATGCCTCCAAAACCATGAGTTGATATAAAAAGTCCCAGATGATGGAAATGTCCTTCATCCTCACTGTTTGGTGTCAATATCCTGGCTATGATAATATCATTGGAGACACGTGAGCAAAGACTACACAAGATTTTTTAAGGGGCTTAAGGGAATCCATACACCTCACTATATCTTCTCCTTCTAGTATAAGTAAATGTGACTATTTTAGAATACAAAAATTGAAGCAAGGCAAAGTATACAAGGAGACAGCAAATCATGGCTTAGCAACAACTTTTTTAAAGCCACTAATAAATGATATTTGATACAATGTGCTGAAATGGTACCCTGTTACTAAATAAAGACTATATCTGTGTAATTTTCAACTTCACTCAATGATGAGAATATGGAAGCCAGTGGTTTTTATTTTGAGTCGACAACTTTATGTGACAGGGGTACTATATTTTAAGAGGTATGAGTCACATCAGAGTGAATTCACCCAAAGTTAGTTAACTTACTCCTTATCCGTGTTTCTTAACCTCTGGGTCACAACCTCCACAGGAACAGCATATTAGATATCCTGCATGTCAGATATTTATATTAAGATTCAGAAGAGTCGCAAAATTTCAGGTATGAAGTAGCAATAAAATAATTTTATTGTTGGGGTCACCCACAACATGAGGAACTGTATTAAAGTGTTATAGCATTAGGTAGGTTGAGAACCACTGTTCTTGACGATCTCTCACAGGCCTATTTAGAGCATCATTTTCATGGTTATTTCTAGTCTTACCAGGTTGACAATCAAGGTGAACTATCACAAGCAAAAGTGCTGAGTTGATGAATGTGGGAGGAAGGTAGTCAACAAGATGGTTTTATGTTTGCCTGAGATTTACTCATGGTGAACTTTTTTTTATTATTATTGGAAGATCTTTCCCTCAAGCCTCTGTGGGTTTTTAAACAAGAATTTTGTCTAGCATTACTTACCCTCATGCTCATCCTAATTCATTAATTAGGATGAAAAATGCAGACATATACAAAAATATATACAGAAACCCTCCTTTCAATACATTCAGTTATAAACAAAATAAAGTGTACTTGATTTTCTAGTGGATCATGAGGCCGAGAGACCATGACGCAGAGAGAATGAGTCGACTGAATTTGTTCTACCCATTCACAAACTACTTACCTTTACAGCATCTTAGTTGCTTCCCATGCGAAGAAGTGGGCCTGGAGATACAAACTGATGAACAAGTGTTTAAAACACACAAATGAGGACATAGCTAGGAAGATAAAGGTATGATACATGGAATAGTAGACAAAAAAAAAAAGGCAAATTAGAATGTGGGCCACTTCGTATGTTTTTAACTTTTGAGAAATCTTTATAATACCTTATATGTAGATTTATTATATTGCAGGAAATCTCTATAATGCATTATATGTAAACTTATTATATTGCATGTAAGCTTCATCAAAGTCTATTATTATTCACTAAGGTATCAGGCTGAAAGTAAATTAACTCATAGAGCTAAATGGTTTATTTTACTGGTGTTTGGTATTCTCATTAGAAACAATTACCATTCAGAACTAAGTTAAGGGGAAAGTCAATAAGCCTTCAGAGAAACGAAAGTCAAAGCAAAATCTATACTTGATGACCTTCAAATAGAATTTTTCAGCCCAATGACATTACTCGTAGTGTTTGTTCACTGCCTATTGCTTGGCACTGAGTAAAGAGATTTTATTTTTCCCCATCATTATTCTTTGTGAATATGTTCTGCCAGCAGAGTACATGAATTTTACATTTGAAACAATTTTTAGAATACAGAAAATAATTAGAGATTCAGTAAGAAAGAGGGTAAGTATAATCTAATAATCGGATGAACTTAAATATTTATTAGCTGGTTGGTAGGTGTCAGGTCTTTGCTCAAGGATGTTACGTTGAATTTATGTAATATATCATATGATTAAGAATGTGATTAGAACTTTAAGTATTTATTGTACATTTTAAATAAGAAAACAGACTGTGAGCAAAGTTAAAGAGTTCGTCAAACTCTCTAGGTAACTAAATGCTATTTCTTTTCCACATATCACATTGCCTTTCTCTATTTCTGCTCCTACATCAAGCTTTAAAGTACATCCAGTAATATAAAAGTGATAGGGTCACTTCAGAGATGGACACATTCTTGGTTCGTAAAGATTTCCTTTTGGTTATTGGAGAACAGAGTAATAATTCTAGCATGCCACTGTTGATGTAACGGAAGTTAAAAGGCTCAGATAGAATATAAGAAACACACCACCACAAAACTAACCAGATGAAATTCTCTAAAACAAACAAAACAAAACAAAAAGCAGAAGTCCAAAATGACAGAAAGTAATAATATGATAAATAAACAAATAAAAATTGACTGCATTTACTCTTCCAACAAAGGATCTAACATGGTATAGACAATATAAGGGGTTATCAAAGAAATGGTAATTTAAATTTAGTTAATGGAATAGAACTTTAAGAATATAATTTATATATATATTCAGTTTTTTAACATCTTTTTTTCTGATCAGACACACAGGAGACAAACAACAAACATCTCTTCCTGTTCCTAGTGTTTTGCTTGGTTATAATTTTCTTGTTTTTTATTCAGATAATCTCTTGCCATGAAGGAATATCTGGTATTTGAATCACTGTGACTTGGATAATAAGATGCATACATGGAGAATAAGAAATGTAAAGGCCACCTCGTTTCAGACAAGAGGAAGTCATTGTAGAAGTCAGAGAGAGCTAGTGTGTAGTTAGTTGCTCAGGCAGGGGCTGGAGAGTTTGAAAACAGATATCTTGTGACCATCTAAGAAAGAATCTTCTAGAGTTGATAGTAGAACCCTGTCTTACAGCTGATCTATAATTTGGTATAAGAAAAAATTAAAAGAATATGAAGTGTTGTTTGAAGAAACTATATTGATCATAAGAATTCTGACTTGATATGACAAGACAAGGACTCGGTGAAGGACTCTGGGAAACATCAGAAACTAGGCTGAGGATGGTTCATCTCTGCCTAAGTGTACTTTGACACTAACTCAGATGGGAAAGAGAAGGATAAATTCATGATTTTTAATCATTATCATCACAATTCTTAATATGTCTACCAAGCCCCAGATGTTGTACTTTTTCTTTGAGTACATATTATTTAGTCTTTCCAGTAACAACCTTCCCAAAACTTTGTGCTTATTTCAGTTTGCTTTTCTCTGAATCCTGTAATGCTAATTTCATCTGGTTTCCATACAAATAATACAAAATTCTGATGCATTCTCAGTTGTTGACCTAAGTTTCTATCCGGCCTGGTCCCACTGCCATTCAGCCCCAAAGAAACACACAGAGGTCTACATTTATTATAAACTGGTTAGCCTATTAGCTCAGGCTTCTTTTAACTCTTATAACTTATATTAGCCCATAATTCTTGTTTGTGATAGTCTTGTATCTTGGTACCTATCATCAGCGAGGCATTCTCATCTTGATTCTTCTGTGTCTGGATGATGACACCAGACTGACCTTTCCTCTTCCCAGAATTCTCCTGTACTCATCACCCTACCTCTACTTTCTGCCTGGCTACTGGCCAATCAGCGTTTTATTAAAAATAATACAGGTGACAGGATAAAAGACCATTGTCCCACAGCACTTAATCATTTCAAATTCTTTGCAGATACAAGTTATATACCAAGACTAAATATCAAATTAATCCCCAATTGGTGTGGAAAAGCTCTCATAAAACTATTATCTGAGAGAAGATGGAAGATGAATGAGTTGACATGAACCAACTAGCTTTCCCTTCTTCCCATATCTTAAATTTGCTTCACATACTATACATCTCTATCATTAATTTCTTATGCTTTGCATTTTACTTTAATTGTAATAGAAGTTCCAGAAAAATAATGCTTTAAGGCTTCAATTCTATGTACTACTCTCTTCTTGTGTGCACTAAAGTCATCAACCTGTCCCTTCCTGCTACTGTGCCAATAATTTTGTAGTATCTTCTAGATTTTTTCTATCTTATGTGTTTCACAGAAAAACATGCCTGCAAGTGTGCATAGGCACATAACTGTAACTTTATTGACAAAGGCAAATAGATCACTCCTTTCATACTGACCTTTTTTCATGTTAAAATTTATCCCTTGCTAACAATCGTTTCCTACGAAATAACTGGAGTTCATAGTTCTCTACTTCTGCTTTATAAAAATCATCACAAAGTGCATATTCTAATTTTGCAAATTTGATATGTATACAATGACATATATTCACACTGAAGCAAATAATATGAAGCTAAACAATTTCTAACAGAAAATCTCCTGATACATAAATGATATGTAACTAGAAGTATTCTAACATTATCTACACATACTTTTCTAACTTAACAGGGAAAATTGCATGAATGGTCTGAATTACTGCCTTTGAAACAGAAGTTAATTTATTATAATTTGGCAAGTTTCCTTTATATTCTTTTTTAAAATATGATCATAATGCCAGTAAATTGATATACAATTTTCATAGGACTTTCCAGCCCTATGAAATGATTTAAGTGGCATACATGTAGCAATAATAGCAACCTGAATTTCATTTCAATGTAAGCTGTTGAAGTAAGCTTTTACTGCTTCTCATCACGTTTTCCACATGGGTACTAGTACTGAAAGTTTAACATGATTATAATTCCTATCACTATAGCCAAATAGATTTTTAAATTGATTTATCCATAAATTCTGTGCAGTACTATTTTTCTATCATTATTACAGTAAATAAATATAATCCCCATTTTGTGGATTAGTTCCAGGCTACCCTTTAAATCTACAATGTAAGCTTCAAAATAAGTGCCTTCTATATACAGATCACTAACATCCTAAACTTCTGACTTGCCTTTAATTGACTTGGTGGCCTAACTGCATGGGGAGTTTTAATGCAATCTGTGTTCCAATGGGGAAGGACTAAGTTACATTTGCCTTGAAACTTTGTTTCTCCTGTTGCAGTGTTTGTCCTGCTCACTAGGACCTGCTGCTCTCACAGAGTAGGTGCTGTGTTGATGTCTACTGAGTGTAAAATGAGAAAACTGAATATTAACAGTGAGGACCAACATAGCAAGAAAGTGATTCCTAATGACACATTGTTAAACCTCACACAAAGATCAATGAATCCCAAAGTAGCTTCTTGGAGTAGATGCTAACTTAACACAGAAATCCACAATTCACCAATAAGCAGAGAATAAGAAACTTGGGAATGCTCAGCACTAAATGGGATATCATGTAAAGGCAGTCATAACAAGGTGTTTATAACAAAGTAGTCATAAAAAGGTGGCCATAACAAGGTAGTTGTAACAACATGGTCATAATAATCTTTGGGTACAAAGGTGTGGTTGCCGTGTCCTAGAACAATCAGTACAGACCATTTGTAGTCAAGGTTGCAGGTGGGATATAGCACAACTCTTGAGAAAAGATTTAATAATAAATAAAAATGAATCTCATTTGTTTTTGTTATAAGATAGCTTTTATGCCTAAGATGGAGGCAGGCTGGTTTATCAATTGAGGTAAAGATAGAGAAAGACAGGTAGACAAACTGAATTTGAATGGGTAGGGAGCTAGAGAAGATCTGGGAGGATTGGAGGGAGGGGAGTGATTATGATCAAAAGAACGCTACATGAAATTATCAAAGAATAAATAAAAACATTATTTTAAATAACTAAATGCTAAACTATTTGCATCAATTTCGAGAATGCCGAAAAGGAATTTCAATTTATTCACACAAACAAATTATAAAAGTTGAAGATAATAATTATATGAGTTACTCTGATTTAATCATTAGCCAATATCGACACAAATCAAAATATCACCTTTTTTCTAATTAAAATGTACATAGTATATGGATATGAAAAGAGGAAATCAGAGACTGATTTCTACAAGTGTTAGAACCACAATGAAGGGATGGCCAGATGTAAATTTTTGGTAGAGTGCCATACCTCATTAACAAAGTAATAATTAGTTAAGAGGAATGAGTTTTGGCAATTTCTATGATTATGAGAAAAGGATTACTTTCCTAGTAAATTACTTGTGGTCAAAATTTTTTATTCTAAAACAAATATTTGCCAGTTGATTATTCAAGTTGTACCTATAGATCTTGGCTTAATATTTATAATTCTGAACTTAGAAGTTATAGCAGACAATGATGTCTCACTAACTGAATTCACTTGCAGAGAACAAAAGCCACATTACCAACCTAAAAGAAAGAATTTGTAACTGTGCATTAAAAAGAAAAACCAGTAAGAGGGTTGAGGAAACAGAATTTATTATTTCCAAGAGGAGCACAAAGTGAACTGCTATGGAAATAAGGCTGTATGTAATGGCTGCTGAAGAAGCAGAAAGCTGGCAGAGATCTGGGGAAATTTGTTACTTCTGATGATATAATCTGCAAACACAAAGTCAGTGTCTCAAACTCAGCCTCTCTTCCAGAAAGACTCAGATCTATGATCTAGTTTCACAGAATTTTACATGCAATTTGTGTACTCCCAACTTAGATCTAGAGTTATATCTACAAAGGATTCTGAGAAATATAATTGTACTATTCTTGTCTCAGCAACACATGCATACTCACAATTCAATGTAAATGATATAGAACTTTAATCTGAAACATATTATGCTTCTTTTAATTCTTTTTTCTAATATTTCCTATTACCTTAGAAAATTGAACAATGTGGCATCAAGCATTTAGACCAACCCATATTTATTAAATATACAATATCCGACCAGGATAATTAGCACCATAAAAGGAAGACCATCTTAAAAAAATCTTGGACAAAGTAAATGAAATACGGTTGCTCTTTCTAACCAAAGTATCTTTTTGAAACAAAAATTATGGCAAACCACAACATAAAATTAATCACAATTTTTATGTTTGGTTTCAATGTTATTTTTGTAAACAATGAAAATAATTTGGCATCCAGCCAACTGCTCTTATTTAGCATTTATATGATAAAGAATGACTTGAACAAACATTGAAAGCAAAAATGCCTCAAAACAACTGGCGTCCCAATGTGAAATCCAAGTAAGCTGGCTAAAAGTGGCCATAAAAAATGTATCCTTGTATGCATTCAGCATGCATATCTTTGGCAACCTGAATTTGGCAAGATGGAGTTCAATTCATGTGCAATTCATATTTCTGTGAAAGTGTTACATTTTAACAAGGCGTTATTATAAAGAATTTTCAAAAAAGAATATGTAAGACATCCTTTCTAAAGAGTATTGAAATGAAAGAACATCGTTCTTTTGATATAACCAAGTGCTTCACAGAAGGGAACACCTCTTTATGATTATTTAATAGTATAATAGAAGTTCCATCATCCAGAATTGCAATAAGCATGCAGTTCTCAAAATTCAAAAGAAACAGTATATTCAGCATAGATTTATTGAGCCTTCATTCTACAATGGCCATTTTCCAGATACTCTAAAGATACAGCTTAGGCTGAGACACTTACCTAGAAGATTTTAGTTTAATTGTTGAGACAAATTTTACATAGACTAACAAGGGAATACTTGACATGAAAAGAAATGAAACAAAAATAAAAATAGAAGATATATTGTTGAATCATAGATGAGTACCATTTGTGTATGCATATGGATTTCTATGTTGTAGTTATTACTTAGAGACATGAAGTTGTTCAGGGCAGATAGATAAAAATAGAAAATAATTACAAGGTGGAAAGATGTCAGGAATTGAATAGAACTGGTATAGAGGAATACTTGTGGCATTCACGTTGTGGAAAAACAATAACAAAATATATCAAAAGTATCTGTAAACATAAGTAGATAATATTCAGAGTGGACCAACAGAAGTAAAGAAAGGGCAATTTGTTAATAGACTGTGGATGTTGTTGAATGCAGATTTAGGGGCAGAGTTAATACAGAGTTAGGGGCACAGGAGTGCAACCTGAACAGGACAGGAAAATGCTAAAAAGGAATCTGGCAGCCTGAATGGGATAATCTGGAGAAAGGAAGACAAGTTGGGTGGATGAGAATTTTATAGGAAGTTGGGATTGATGTACTGAGAGTCTAAGCTAGATGGACAGCTGGAAGCACAGACTAGGAGAGAAAATGGTGTATGGGATTTCTTAGGAGCAAAGAAACGATGCCATGGTAAAGGTGATGACAAGCTTCTCATTACTGATAAAAGAGAAAACAGCAGATATGGAGAAAAGGACAGAAAGGTAGTGACAGGAATTTTCAGATCAAGTTCACAAGGGGGGAAGTATTTAAAATTGTGAATGATTTTTCTGAATATTAATTTCCTGGGATTAAATGTGATCTTATCATCTGAATAAAAGCTTACTTAGAACTACTTTCAGACCTTACTACTTCTGCAGTTAAGAGATCTGAATCAATACCTAGGTCTACAAATGGTGTTGTTGGTACAAATAATTGATTTGAAGAGAGGTAACTGATTGCTACCAGACACTTACCTAAAACACTGTTCTAATACTTCTTCTAAGGATGACCTGCCTGGCCAGCCTGATCAGTAACTGTATGTTTATATAGTATTTGTTGGAACTTACTATTACTTCTGATTCTTCTATATCCGTTATAGAAAAATGTCAGTTTTACATGAACTAATCTCAGTAAGCCAGCCTACAAAAAAAAAACCTATTAGAAAAAGAAATAGAAGTCTCTCTTAGAGAAGACTTCTCAGGTGTACACTTCTCCACATCAGCCTGTGTGTCTCTTTCCTTTTCTTAAGCCTGTATTCAAATCTATACTAAAATACCTTTACTAATGACTACTCTTCCAGAGGACAAAGGTTTGTTTTTCAGCACCCACATTGTGGTTCACAACTGCCTATAATTCCAGTTCCCACTGCCCTCTTCTTGTCTCCTCAGGTACTGCACACACGTGGTTCACACACACACACATGTTCCCATCTATGCTTCTCGTTGAAGATAGATTATTTGTAATAAAACGTCTTGCAAATCAAGTAAGTTGTGAGGCACTCTGCTTTGGTATCAAGGGTTCACTGAGAAGAACTTACTTCATTTTCGTGGACCATATTCCTTCATATGCAGCCAACACTGGGAAAATTACTAGAAACATCAAGCGTTAAACAAACACAAAATCTACATCTTCCATACTTGAAGTGGATTAACTTGGTATGTTAATATTTTTGCAAGTAGGATTATCAAAGGTATTTGCTGATTTATTTGAAAGACATATTCCTATTGGGTAGTTCCACTTCTTATGATAAATATTATGAACAGGCACCCTACCTGAAGCATCTTTGTAATAACAAGCTTATTTAATAAACAAGGAGCTATCAACACAGAAGATTCAATTTGGGTTTCTCCATTTGATGCCATTCACTAAGACTGTCAGAAGAATAAAATGGTAGAGGAAAGATACACTTATATGAATAACAATGACTAGAAGGAAGAATGAATGAATTTTCCTTGCTGTCAGATCTCTACCATGTGGAATGAGTACAATTTTACATTATTTCTGGATACAGTGGAACTCACTTTTGGAATAAGACCCTTTCAGTTCTGATACAAATCACTGAATAGCAGAACACAGTCCCCAGCTGGGAAAGCAGGTGTAAAATGGCCCAACTAATTACAGCCTTGTCAAGTAATAGCTACAAGGCAACCAGTGACTGTCCTCATAGTGAATGTCAGGTGAGTCCAACCAATTGGATTAAGAAATTGCACATAAAGGGGAAAGTATATAAGTCACAGAGAGACAGGAAGACAACCAGGAATATAATGTTCCTTGATTTGAGGAGAGAAAAGGTAGAGATTTCAGGAAATGGCTTGTTACAACAAACATAGAAAGAAAATGAATGGTTTGTTGAAGTGAAACTTTGAGTTTGTTGGCTTGGCCTACACAATTACATTGGATAGGAAAAGGATCTCCCATTGTCGAACATAGCTCTCCCGTTCAGGATCCATATTGGTAGGTTTAGTTTGCTACCCAACAATTTTTTATGAGGCTATAACTATGATAACACTTTGGATTAAAATCAGAAAATCCAGAAACATTCAACAGCAATCAGAGCTTGAACGTTTGGGACATAAACCACCTTTCAATCTCCTGTCCAGGATTTTTTTTTTCTTTCATATTGTCCCCAAATGCAAGGGGCACTAAATTCCTAAAGGAAAAGGAAGTCATTATCAGGATCATAACACTGTATTCTCTCCCCTGCCATCCTTTGCCTGAAGGCCATGAGTAAAGCATTTTATCAGCAGCCTTGCTCACTGAAGTGGAGGACACACGTCCAGATGGCGAGTCACCTGCTTCTAGGCAATGCATAGAAGCAATTACTGTTGTTTGGCTTCTATCCAGAGCAGAAATAAAGAGCATATTTTAGTCCCAATCACTATATTCTAGCTGATTCCAAAAGTTTCATATAAATAATAAAAGATTTTTTTGGGGAAAGAGTTTTCTTTTGAACTCATCATGGCTAAGAAACCGCAGTCAATACTTTTAGTAAAAATTGTGTTCCACTGTTCTGTTAAAGTTATATTATTTCTGAAAACCTCCTGGTGGTATTTAGAATTCATCTTTCTTTATGTCAATAAAGATGACTGTCATGGCCACCCTCAACCCGCAAGGATGATGCGACACTCGGAGCTCTTCTTACTGCAGTTTTATTCAGGACTTTATTCACAGTAATCTTCTTCTCCTCTCCTTCTCCTTCTCCTTCTCCTTCTCTTTCTCTTTCTCTTTCTCTCTCTCTCTCTCTCTCTCTCTCTCTCTATCTCTCTCTATCTCTCTCTCTCTCCCTCTCTCTTTCTCTCTCTCTCTCTCTCCCTCTCTCTTCTCTCTCTCCCCCCCCTCTCTCTCCAGGCAAACCTCTCCCAGCCCTTAAGTAGGCATGGGCTGCCAACCCCGAACTGCCAGGTGGGCACTGCCCACAGGTTCACGCATATGCAGGCAGCTGATAATCATTGCGTGATCATAGCATAGGTCAGGCCTTAGCCATCTCAGGAGTTGATTATACATCTCCATCAGGTGTGACACCACGCAGCTCACTACAGATGACAATGACAATTGCAACCAAAGACACAGACCTAGAAAGCAATAAACTCTTGCGGATAGGTGTTTTTACATTTGAAGAATGGATAATTTCAAAGCAACCAGCATTCCCTAAGAATAGTTCAGCATCTGTCTAACTATAATTCCATCTTACCAACTTATTAATTTTATGTGAACTATGGTAGTCTTAACAGAAAATCATTATTTTTATTAAACTTGTGACTCTAAATTACTTACTTTCCATAACAAAATAAAGTTCTTTAATATAATTATTTTTTAAATAAATTTTTTAAATGAAAAGTGCCTACAGATTGGAGATAAACATGAGGGAATTTGCAACAGACATTTCTGTTGGGTTTTAAAAATAATAACTCACATTTTTCTCCTTCTATAGTTTTGTATTCTTCCTCTATTCTGTGATATATTGCTAGTGTCAAATAAACAAGTATACCAAAACACTGTGTTTATACTAACCAGCCCCAGAAATATCCAGGAATGTGTGTCTATGAGAAATATATATCATAAATGTTGACTACTTGTTTTCTATGCTCATGGTCATAAAGAAGTTTAAGATTCAATTAGCCAACATGAAAGATAAAAGGACATCAAATTCCATATCATTGGTAGAGTCCTAGCAAATGCTTTATTCCCAGACAGTGTTTTGAAGAAGTATAACTCACTATGACTCTCTCTTCTTGTTCTCACCTAAATAAATTATGTCCCCCATTGATTGCATTTGCCTCAAGAGGCAGGTCTGCATTTATTTACTCAACAGATGACTCTGGTGTAGTTAGGGAGTGCCAGTCGCTGTGTTGTGCTTGTCATTTCTCTTGAGACAGTAAAGTAACCCGCAGGCCACAGCTTCTCTTATTCTTCCTCCACTGTGCCTGTTTGCTAACTCAGTTCACTCTTGGGAGCTCCCTTCCTCAGGACTCCGGCAGAAATGGAACACAGGGATACCTGGTTATAAATCAGAGACTGTAGGTAAGGGAAGCAGAGTAAAAAGGAAGAGAGGACAATGGTAGAAACCAGCATTCCTTGCTTATTGTTTGCTTAGGGCTAGTCATAGAAAGAGCATTATGAGGAATCATTCGCAACTTTCTAACTTGTGTGACTTCAAGCATGCAGCTGCCATTGATTAAGGAAGAAACAGAGGCAGCTGTGGATGGTTTAGAGCATTTGCACAAACATTCTAATGGATTATAGGATTTAAATTGTGTAATAGTGGCTCACACCTATAATTCCAGTACTAAGAAGCTGAGGCAGGATAATATGAGATGTAAAATTATTAATATTATTAATTTTTATTTTGTGTGTATGAGTGTTTTACCTGCATGTATGACTGTGGACCACTTGTGTGTCTTTTGCTCCCTGAGTCCAGAAGACTGTACTGAATTCACGGGACCTGCAGTTACAAGTTGGTTGTGAGACATGTGGGTACTGGGAATTAAACCTGGGAGACCCTTCTGGGTTCACAGAGGAGTCTCTGGCCTGCTTCCAACTGTGATTCTAACAGAAAAAGTTTAATATAAGAAATTATTATCTTTTAGTGGGTGTTTGAGTAGTATTAAATAAAGAGAATCCTATGAAATTCGGTCATAGTCATTTCAGGCATAAGGAATAGGTGCTACCTCTAGAGATGAGATAGAAATGTCTAGAAGAAGGCTTGTAACTCCAGACTTGAGATCACGATCTTACTAGTGATGACATGTCTGTTGCTCACTGAGTGATGACGGTATGACATCAAGTGGGGGGAACTGACTGAAGATCTGTCTCATGGAAGCAGAAATCTCCTTTCTAGGGTCTAGAGAACGTACTTTATGGAGAAGTAACCCATGAAAGCACTGGTGGCTATGTCAGATATCTTTTTTTAAAAAAAAATTACCTTATTTCTCCCTTTCTTTCCCTCTCTCCAAATTTTCCCATATGCCACTCCCCTCTCTCCTTCAAAGTCATGGCCTTTTCCCCATTAATTATTATTGTATGTATTGATTTGTATCTATAGATATATACTTCTAAATACAATCTGCTCAGTTCTGATAATGTTACTTGTATGTGTGTTTTTAGGGATGACTGTTTGTCAGTGGACAAACAATTGGTGTGCTCTTTTCTGGGAAAGATCACCTCTTCTGCTCTCAGTCTTTCTTAGTTGTCTATAGTTCTTTTTGTAGGACTGAATCCTCATGGGCTTTTCCCCTGTTCACTTTGGCATGTCCATTGCTATTCTCCTTGTTCACCTCACATTTGGATGGTCATTTAAGCGAGACTTCATCGGTGTAGCTTCTGATATTATAAGAAGACAAAACTGACTTTTAGGATTTTATTATCGTTCCATCCCTCTTCTGGTGTAGCTTTTTATTAAAATAGTTTATTTTTGTTTGTATCTATGTTTGTTGGCATGTACATGTCTGTATTGGTGTATGTTCTTGTGTATGTGTGTGTGTGTGTGTGTGTGTGTGTGTGTGTGTGTGTTTGACCAGACAAAAAGAAGGATGGGTGTCAGATCCCTTAGAGATAGAGTTACAGAGTTATGAGCCAGTAGAACTAACTTCTGGGGTATGAATTCCAGTCCTCATGACTGAACATCAAGCACTCACTCTTAACTGATGGAATGACGGAGCACTCTCTATCTGAGTGATAATAGTCTTCTCTGGAAGATAGTTTCTGATAGATGCTAACTGGAACTGTGAACATTCTGATATTCTGGATCCACTCCCAGTCGTCCTCTATCATGTATTTTCTTCAGACTTCTATTTCTCCAGTCTTCCAATATTATTGTTCCAATATCTGGACAGCCCAGCCAAGTCATTGCCCTATATATGCCTGTGTCTCGGAGCTTATCTCTGTATGGACTGAATCTGTGATCAACTTACAGCTTGGAGCTGTCATCTAAGATGATTTCTGTCTGGTGCTATAAGTCAGTAGAACTCAACTATTCCTCCTGATAAAGCCTAAACAGTTAACTTGGGCTCCAAGAATATCTAGAACAGTCAAAAATGTAAAAATGAGTAACAGTAGTCTAAAATGGTGAGGTCACCTTAGGCCCATGGAACATCTTAGTCAGTTAAAAAAAAAAGTGTTGTGAAGGCGTAAGTCACAAACAATGCCACACCAGTTTGGAATTATGATTAATAGGGTGGTATTTATTTAAAGGGGAAAAAACTTACAGATCACTGTCCCAGGCAACAGCCCTCTAAGCAACCAGGAAGGGAGTCTAGTCGCTGGCGGAGCAGGAAGTGAAGAGAGAGAGGAAAGGGAAGTGGCCACTTTTTTAAAGGGAGAGAAACCACGCCCCAATGGGCTGGTATCTCAGCAGCTATAGGCTGGAGGAGTGGGAGGACCTCCCGCAACAGTGTTGTAGCTCACCTCAAGTGATGATCTTTACAGAGGGAGTGGTTTTAGGCCATTACCTGGAATGATGTGCTTATTCTGCTAACATGTCGACTGTAGATGGCTTGATCTTCTGAAATGATACAATTTGGAGCTTATACACTCAGATATTGCTACATATGTTTTTCATCTATGTTTGCTTGTATAGAAGCTATTACTTAGCAGTTTACTTATAAAACTATATCTAAACTATTAACGTCATCCAAAGGTCTTCTCTGCATAATTTTCAGTGCTTTAAAAAGTATCATTTTGTTCATCAGTGTAACTTATATGTACATATAACATACACTTATTTGATATATTGATATTATCATATCTTGACTAATATAAAATGAGTACTATTATGATGTTATATAATATTGTTAGTATTGATACAGCAGTACTCAGGATAAAATATCTTTTAGAGCTATATTGTATGTGTATGAATGACATGCTACCACAAGCCTTTATGAGTGAATAGGAAGAGTCAACATGGGTTCTGAAGATCAGGCAATATCCCACTCAGCATTTTCATCAGTTTCTGCTTGAATTGTCACTTGATAGGCTCTGTTTTGAATCTCATTCTGTTGATTCAAGTTTTCTCTTTTGCACACTGACACATTATTTTATTCTGAATAATACATCTTCCCTTATTTGTTTGTTTCAGTATAAGAGTCTGTGTACTGTATGGAGCTCCTGGGAATTCTCGCTTTTTTGCTGCATGAGATGAACACAAATGTCTATCCTCCAGGCAATGCAACTAGAAAGAATCGGGTTACTGCAGTATAATAAATACAATGTACTAGTAAATAGGTAACTCTTTGCAAGCCATTTGACAGCCATGGTGAAATCTGACTATGAAAGCAATTTAT
Organism: Microtus oregoni; assembly: GCF_018167655.1. Classification (NCBI taxonomy): domain Eukaryota; kingdom Metazoa; phylum Chordata; class Mammalia; order Rodentia; family Cricetidae; genus Microtus; species Microtus oregoni. Next base: position 34,641,995 of record NW_024543060.1, on the reverse strand, counting down.
TTTAAAAATCAGAGAAAAATGAGGTTAATTTAGAAGCAGTGATAGGCATTAGAGGAAGATAGAGTTTTGATTTTCCACAAAAAGTATCAAAGAAAAATGAGGTTAATTTAGAAGCAGTGTCAGTCATTAGGGAATAGAGGCAAAATAGCAGAGACACGGTGCACACGGAGCCTCTACTGTGCTCAAGAGAAAGAAAACACATAGAACTGCAGAATCCTAGAATGAAAGCGACGTAGAGACAATTTGTTTCTTCCCACAGGTGAGCGCAAGTTGTTTGCATAGTTTCTAATGACAATAAAAAGAGGTGATTTCAATGGGCCTTTACAAAGTTTACAAAGATCTTTTATTATATAAATTTTATTATACAATTTTGTTTTTAAAATATGCAGTTCATTTTAATTATATTTGACATATTATGGCTTCATGTATGTATGGGATACAATGTGAAGTTCTGATTCACAAATATGATATGGAACATTTAAATCAACCCGAAATCATTCCCATGATTCTTATTACTTAAGTTTTTAAAGTAAAAACACTAGAAATTTATCTTCTAGGTTTTGAAATGTACATAGGATTTACTGGATTTGATGTTCAGTAGATCACAAACCAAAAACCTTCTTCATTTTGTGTAATGGAAGTTTTATAAACTAACTCAATGGATTTGCATCTTGGTGAGTGCAAAGCGTGGTCAAAAAGTAAGAGTTGACAAAGATCAGTTTGTTTGTTTTTTACCTGCAGCAGATAAGGAGAGTGCAGGAATCATTTTCAAGGCAATGCTCTCCTTAAACAATGGAAGCCTGGAGATTTTATGAAAGAAACTAATATACACTCATATGGAAAAGTGATTATAATATGTACTCTCTTAGGGAATGGATACATTCTAAAGCATGCTCAATTAGAGAGTACCTCTACGAGCATGCTCAGTTTAAGGTCAATGTTAAGGACAGTGGACACATTTAGGAGTATTGTTAGCCTAAGGCCATGTAGTCTATGTTAACAACAATAATAAGGCTGATGAATAATTCTGAACATGCTCAGTTTGCACCACAAAGATAGTGGACAGAAGTTCTTCTGGGCACCTTTAAGGTGCATTAATATGAAATTTGTCCTCAAGGTGTTTGCATCAAGTAGCTAAAGTCTTTCTACCTTTGAATCATCTTCCCCAAATCCCACCCTGCCAGAAATTGGCAAGCACTATTCTTCTTTTTGCTTCTTTGGGATTTATTGTATTAGCTTTATTATAGAAATGAGAACACATGGTATTTGCCTTTTGGAGCCTGGCTTCTTTCTCATTGTGTAATGACCTGCAGGAATTTGTATAATGTTGCAAATGAAAACAAGTCTGTTTTTAAGGCTAAGTAGTGCAGCATGGTGCAAACATACTGTGTTTTCATTATCCAAACATCTGTTGGTTCACTATGAAAGCATGGAAGGTCCCCCAAATCACAATGCTTTGTCACACAGGCAGCATCTTTGTCCTAAAAGTTATGTCTACCAGTCCTATGTGACTCAGGTCCCAGCAGAAATTATTTAATACATCCAGAGCTTTTATGCAATTGATCCTTTTTCCTATGAAACGTGACAAGCTGACACTCATACTACCAAGAATTGCTTTTTCATTCATGATATGTCGATTTCTTTTTGTTTGCAGCCTTATGTGAACTTGTTCTTGCACACACACACAGAGAGAAAGAGAGAGAGCAAGCAACCCTTCGTAATTGCAACAAAGATATTTCTTTAAGCTCTAGCATTTTTCCCACTCTTCACTCCAATTCTACAAGGAAATAATTTATGCTTTAGAGATGTCCAATACAGTCATACTGGGAGTAGTATACTTTTTCAAAGTACACCATTCATATTTACATCCAGATTTGTGGTGATCTTTATAGTAATCCTCCAAAATAATTTTCCACATTGACTATTTCAGGGCTTATTCTAGAATTTTTCCTTAAGTAAGGACCTTCTACAAGTCTTCCTGTTGTAGAGGCTGAAATTTGAAAATGTACAAAAAGTATTTTTTTTCTTTTTTCATAGTGCAATTTCAAAACTCTAAAGCCCATTCATGGAGACTATGGTATAATTTTGGTGAAAACTGAAAACAATACAAAGGCTCATTTGTACCATAATAATACAAACTATTGACATAGCATAACAGTAATTAATCAAATAATTAATAGCATATATACACTATACCATTAGACAAATTACATTCTAAAAGCCAGGTTTGCCTTCTATAAAGTACTACAATTACTGCTACTACTGATTGCAATTGCTTTTCAACTTTATTTATTTATTGTTTCTAATTGAGCTATATATTTTGTAATGTAATAGCAATAAAAACAATAATACAGTCTGCCTCTGAGAATTTGGGAGAGCACTATACATAAAGATTTGCATTGCATCCTTTACATGTTACTCCTGATTCAATGAGTTTTGTAGATGATGTCTTGAGCATTGAGGACTTATTGTCAGTTTGTGAAGAACAACCTATAGTCTTGGCAATAGGGTTGGTTGTATGGGGACTCACATGGGAATCCTTTGCCAACAACTCATTAGATGTAACCCAATCTTGGTATGAGAAGATACATTTGGTGACAAGATAATGGGCAGTCGGGGGCTTGGTTTTCCCCATTATTTGGCAGTTTCATTTAGATTGCATTCATCTGTGTGTATATTCTAGCAAACATCTACTGGATTAGATTTCATAGCCCTTCATTTTAGCTATCTTTCCTCATATTCTCTTTTTTTCCCTTCCCCTCTCAACTTGAGCCTCCCATTACAGTCACCCCATCCATCCATAACTTACTGTTCTATTTCCATTTCCTAAGTAGATCTAACTGTTCCTCTAGTAACCGACTCTATACCTAACGTCTGCCATTTTATGAATTATAGCATTAGGGACTGAGACGGTGGTAATTCTAGGTTCTGATATCTGGTCTTATCTTCATGGGGTGAATGTTTTGTTCTGTGGTTTCTGTTGGGTCTTAGGAGAGTATTGTAACTCTGTGTTGTCTGATAGGAAATTCTTCTGGGATCCTGATGGGCATGTCAGCTGAGGGTTTTAGGTAAAATATGTTTCTAGATATTGGGAGCTGACATATAAGAATGGGGATCTGGTAGAAGTGGGGCTGAGGCATTCCAGAAGAGGTAGGGGAAAAAGGGGGTCCCACCACCATCTGCTTAGTCATCTAGGAATGTGGAAAGAGGGTGAGGAGAGGCCACAACAGATTGTCTACTAAAGAACTGGGAATGAGCCTTGGGGCTGGGACTTAGGGGAACTGAGAGAGAGGTGAAGATCTGCAGTTAGTCTACTTGATTCCCTGGTCAGAGTGGCCTTTGGGGTTCCCAGGGAGGTCCTATGGGTTCCCAGGGATGGAGTTGGGTGCACATTTCAAGGAAAATTAGTTTTAGATATAAAGCATTAAGTGTCCTATGCTAGGACCAAGGTTTTGAAATGATATTAATGATTAGGTTCTACATGACACAACTACTGATAATTTATTGATCATAAATGTAAAATATAACTCTTTAAATTTTATCTGTCATTTTAAATTGTGTCAGCCAAGGTCTGTGTGCTATTAAATCCATAACACTTAAAATATTTCCTCATTAGTGGCACTGCTATAATTATTGCTTTCATTCAGGGTCCTGGTTTATATTAATAAATGTTATATAAAGTTCAATATCTGCTGCTGCTCATTATTTTTAGTCATGTGGTGGCAAGCAACATGATTTGTTTAAAAATGAAGACCAGAGTGCACACACAAAAAACGGCAGCTTGAAAAAACTGAAAAGTAAGAACAATTCTTATATTTGTATGTTATATAAACATCACACAAACTTTATTGCACTTGCCTTCATTTGATTTACACTATTGTTTCTTTTTTTGTAATTATTGAAGACTGTTTTATTTTTTTAATTTATTTATTTATTAAAGATTTCTGTGTCTTCCCCGCCACCGCCTCCCATTTCCCTCCCCCTCCCCCAATTAAGTCCCCCTCCCTCGTCAGCCCAAAGAGCAATCAGGGTTCCCTGCCCTGTGGGAAGTCCAAGGACCACCCACCTCCATCCAGGTCTAGTAAGGTGAGCATCCAAACTGCCTAGGCTCCCACAAAGCCAGTACGGTGCAGTAGGATCAAAAACCCATTGTCGTTGTTCTTGAGTTCTCAGAGCACCAGACAGAAATCTCAAGTTCCAAATCAGGAGCAGAAGGAAAGAGAGCACGAGCAAGGAACTCGGGACCGCGAGGGGTGCACCCACACACTGAGACAATGGGGATGTTCTATCGGGAACTCATCAAGGCCAGCTGGCCTGGGTCTGAAAAAGCCTGGGATAAAACCGGACTCGCTGAACATAGCGGACAATGAGGACTACACTGTTGTTTCTGACACGTATAATAAAGGTAGTTACAAGAGCTTACACCCCACAATTTTCAACACACAGAGCATACCCCCTAAAAACAGTTTCCTTTTATAACTTTCCCTTCAATCTTCTTAATCATTTTTGTAGGCATTCTTAGTTAAAACTTGAAGATGAATACTTTAGGTTGGACTCTGCTAAAACTTTGATTGCCAAAAACACTGTATTTTTAGTTTCTGCAATGTCAAGAAGCCAGTCCAGTACTTCCTTATTCTAACAGCTAATGAATATTCCAATCATACATGTGGGAAAGTTGTCATTGTTTCAGTCGAATCACTCCTTTTATCTTACACCTATGAATTTTTCATAGTTATTCTATATTTTAATGTAAAGGTACACAACTCTTGATAAATTATATCTTATATACTCTATTGATTATATATTTCAAACTCTCATATAATGAAAAAAGTTGGCTAAATACAAATGTTGGTAATCATTCACTTCAAATGACATTTCAAAGTAGGGGAATAAAATGACCTTACTACATAGTTTTGCAGAGGCACTATAAGTATTTAATTTTGCAATTCCTGTTTATGACAAAAACCAGTAAAAATCAAGGAAAATAAGTTCTCTTTGCTTAAAGACTCAAGAGAATCCTACGGAAAGATGTCTAACATAGAACAGCATCTTCCCAAGTAAAGTTCTTTTGTTTTGCTGAGTGTTGTTTGCTTTCAAGCTTTTAAGCTTATCAAATAATTACCAGTCCTAGAGTGGTGCACGGATCTTCTTCATCTACAAATACAACAATTTTTATAGATTCTAAAAAGTTTTCGCATAGAATTTCCATCATACAGATATTTGGTACTCCATACAGATATAACTTATGCTATTATCTTACAGTATTTTATCATCATAAGCCAGCCAGAAAGTGGATGTATACAGTAGAAAAACCTTTTTATGTGAACGAAGCACAATATTATAAACCTCTAATTTCAATTACTGAGGAGGTTAAGCAGGAGGATGCGTTGAGTTCACAAGGTCTAGACCAGTATATAATAACGGAACAAGACAAGAGGCAGGCAGGTAGGAAAGACAGAAGAAAAGGACGAGGGAGGGAGGCAGAAAGTTTCCTGTGGTTTTTAAGAGAGTAGAAAATGTCTCACTAATCTGGAGAGGGAAAGGCAAGAGTTGAGGAGATGCTTCCAGTGAAGAATGCTTAGTAGTGGCATTTGATAAACATTACAACAAAGCACATTATGAAACATACTTTCTGGTGGTCTTTCTGACCTTGCAAAATTCATACACTGCAGCTATGCAAGCTAGCCTTAGCTTAATTACATTGACCTTTGAGAATTAAGTAAGTAAACATTTCAGTATTGATTTAAGCTTCCTGTGTTTTACTGTAGACTGCTGCATCTAGATTACTATAAAACACTGTCAGGTATAAAGCATTTGAATGTGTGGCTTTTATGTCACAAGACAAATCAGATCATTACATTTAGAAAAGCTGATTGAAGTCCTCTGAATAGTTCTATCTTAGTTCAATTTATATTCTTTATAGGGCAATCTTCAAATTATTACTTCTAGACTGCATGAAAATGAGGCAAATGAAAAGAACTATTCTTAATTCAAGATTGTAAATATAAACTCACAAAATTAACAGAAGAAAATAACACTTAAAAAGAAACTACTTATCTGGAAGAAAGCTTGCATTTTCCTTTTCTTTTGTTTCTATTTTTAAAGGTTTATGTATTCATTTACCATACAAGTGTTTAGTCTAAGAAATATATTTTCAATAAATAAAAAACTTTTATATGAAATTGAAGCCATGTTCTCATGATTCCATTTTGGTTCATGTCTGTCAATCATTAAAATTTGTGTTATTACAGTTATTTCTAAATTCACAGAGATCCCTCTGTTTACAACAGCCTGGAGAAGTATGTAATGTAATGTATAATTATGCTCATTCTGAAAGATCATATTATAGGACAAAACAAGTTATCTTCTCTACCATGACTGGAATAGCCTCATGACTCCCTTTGCTTCATAAATAATCAGAGGCACAAGCTTTTGACTTTCAGCAATAGATGCCAAATCAAGGAACTCATTCATATGCCTTGACATAGGTTGAGACACGGATTGGATGTGACAACCCAATTGTATATTCTCAGTTTTTCAAACATGCCTCTCAAAAACCAATTCTCCAAATAAAATTGAAGTTATATATATTAAAATGTGGGAGTAGCATCCTTAGAGCAAGGCATAACAATCAACTCATGAATGGAAGTGTAAGTTTGGAAATCTAGACTAAAATAACTTTTGCATTTGACCAATGAACTCCATTTGAAAGCAAAAAGAATGTAATGTTTCTAACATTATGGAACTCAGAGCATTTTCCTGTGTTAGAGTTGATAAATGTTTGCAGTTGTCAGAGGATGTGATAAATCTTAATTATACAAACATTATTTGCTAAACCAGCCATTGCTTCCAGATAGATATGCACAACTTGATGGCTTGGCTGCTGTCCTTAGAGGCAAGTTCTAACTGTCTTGTTCATGGGAGATATTACCTTTATGCCAAAATCATATTTCTGTGAATAGTCTAGATTTTGTGGATTTCTTTTTAAGTTCATGGTTTGGTTTTTGTAAGAGCAAATTCAATTTCTGATCATTCGGCATTTGGGTAGGAAAAAAAGCAGAAGCAGACTCTGCAAGATTTAATCTTGTGTTTCAACTTTAACAAAAATTATTTACTTATTGTAGGGGTGATGGTGGAAGTGTATGCATGTGCCCGTGTTCATGTGAGTCAGTTCTCTCCCTCTATCGGCTTCCAGGAACTGAACTCATGACTAGGAACAGTAGCAAGCACCTTCACCTGTTGGGTGATCTTGCTGGCCTGGTGTTTCTAATGTTTGAGGCTACGACTGATTGAAATTTAGTAGAACCAACACAGATGAAAGTGAATTTATGGAAGTTTCTGTCTTCTCCTCTCTTCTTCTACTTACCACAAAAGTAGGCACAGATAATATGTAAAACAAATGAGCATAAATGTATTAAAAACAAAAGTTGATTTACAAATTGAAGCAATAGCTACACTGGCCCACCTGGTACAATTTGCCTTTCCCTGTTGTGTAAGTGGAGGGCTTTTCTCCTGTGGTTTCTCTGCCTAGGACTCAGTTCTGAAGCACAGTACTCATCTGCACGTTGTTGTTTCCTGTAATTTCTTACTGAGTTCCAGGGTTGTCAAGAGAAGTGCGATTGGAGAATTCTTCCAAAACAGTGCTTTTGATTTGCATTACTTGGTGTTTGAAGGTTTCCAGGTATAATTCTAGAAACATACTCTTTAACGAGATATACTTTTGTAGGCTGTTAAACAGAAAGGAGAAAAACTTCTTGATGTTTTCCTGTTTAGTTTTTAATCATTATTTAATGAATTTAGCATTTTAATTGAGCAATATGATCTTTAGAATATATCAAAAACATTTTAAAGTTCTATAGGTATCAATCAAACATCATTATATAAATATAAAACTATTCCCAGAGAAGACAAGGAAAAACGAAAGATTTAACTTTCCATAGGAAGTTTACAATCCTGTGCTCACAACCCATTTCATTGAAGTTCAAAGTAACTTCATATTTAATAAATATCTAATAATCCAATATTTATGTTTATAGGGAAACTAATAATTGATACCATAAACCCTGTTCTGGTCTGAAAAGTGTTCTCAGGAGGTTTTCTTATTAGGGATCTGCTACTTTTTCTTAACTGTATGAGTTGCTTTCATTTTCTGTTTCTTGTATTGCATCCTTTGCCAACCACTAAATATACAGATATTCTCCACATTTGTTGTGAACAATACAGAGGCAATAGAGACTTTACATGGAGAAGTGACTTGATACACTGAAAAATTTTATATTTCACAAGGGGCCAGCTACAGACTGAAGAAAGCAGATAGACTGATTTAATCTCAGGCTGAAGACTCAAGGACCAGCATTGGAGATGGCATCAATCTCTGTCCAATGGATGGAAATGCAATGAGATGAGATATCCCCATCAAGCTGGGAGGTGTGGACAAAAGGTTCAGGGACAAACGCCCCTTCCTTTGTCCTTATTCTAGTCAGATTTTCTGTGGAGCAGATGATACCCCACCACCCAACCTAAATTCAATGTCATTTGAAATACTCTCTCCAAAATACACAAAACAATGTTTACTCATACCAGCAACTGTGTAGAGAGCTGCGTGGAGCCACACCTGATGGCACTGGCTCCCAAAAGCGAGCACTCTCTGTGATAATTAACTCCTATTGTGGCTAAGGCCTGACTCATGCTATTATCATGCAATGATTGTCAGATGCTTGCATATGCGTGAACCTATGGGCAGTGCCCACATGGCAATCTGGGGTTGGTAGCCCATGCCTTTTTAAGGGCTGGGAGAGGTTTGCCCAGGGAGAGAAAAAGAGAGCGAGAGAAAGATTGCTGTGAATAAAGTCCTGAATAAACTGCTAGCAGGAAGAGCTCCGGTGTGGTGTCATCCTTGCTGGTCGAGGCTGAACGTGACACAACTGGAAGACAAAGGCAGGGCATCTCTGTGAGTTTTCAGTAGCATCATCTACATAACAAGCTTCAGAACAACCAGTCTATATAGAAAGACTCTTGTTGGTGGAAGTTTCCCATATTGTGGCTACTCAGTCGCAAATACCTGGTCACTGCTTCCCAAATTATCACACAGAGGCTTAATATATCTTATAAGAGCTTGACCAATAGGTAAAGCGTATTATTAACTAGGCCTTACATTTTAAATTCGCCCATATCCCTCATTTACCCACTGCCATATGTCAGTACCTTTATTAGCACAGCGAGTTCATCTCCTGTTTCTTCTGCATCTGACTGGTGATACCTACTCTGTCCATCCTCTTCCCAGAATTCTTAGTCTGGTCACCTATACTTGCTGCCTAACTACAGGCCAATCAGTGTTTTATTAAACCCACTTGAGTGGCAGTTCATTATAGTGTACAGGAGGATTTCTCCACACAGAGTCTGTCTCAAGAAATTTAAAATAAAAAAAAACATTTATTCTAGGTATCCTTTGGCATGTCCGTTTAAAATTTAATATTCAGCTTGACACAAAGATTCTTTTAAAGAACAGCATGCTATATTTACCATTGAAACTCTTAAAATTTCCCACATCAACAGGGCAAATAAACAAGAAGATCATTTTGTCACCAAGTACTGCTTCTAGCATGTGTGCTTTACCAAGAAAGAAGAGGCATCAGGCAGGACTAGATGAATGAAGAAAAGACTAAGAAGAGAACTGAATTGAAGTATACTTGAATGGCTGCTGAAATACATTGAGATGTACAGGTCCTTAAAGGTACAAAAAGTAATTCAAACTCTGGAAATCTGATCCATTTCAGTTTCCAGAAAGCGGAACAATTACACAAATTCCTAGTCACTTAATTATCTTATCCCTAAGCTGAGATATAATTAAAAGAAATTCTTAGCATTCAATGAAACCATATCTTCCCTGGCTCCCACCATTGTCACTTCACAGGATGCTTTCAATTCATAAATGAATACACCAGATTTCTAGGTCCTATATTTCTTTGCTTCCCACAAGGCACAAGAGCACCTCCTTACCATTTTCACACTCAGCGAATATCTAAAACTGCTGATATTACTAAACCTTACACAAATTTTCACTAAATATGTATCTCTAAAAACAGCTTCCTAATCTGGTTCATTGTATCTTGTACACCACTCCTGATAATGGAGAAGACTGCTAAATGGTTAAAGGTGGGTATATATATACTGTAGCAATGATTGACAGGGGGTGATTTATATCTTGAGCAGGTCAAAGCAAGACAGCATGAAATTTTGTCAGGCAACTCATCATGGTGCATGATTTAAAACTTATGAGCTGTCTTTGTGGGACATCTTCATTTAATATCTTTACACTCCAGCTGACTATGAATAGTTGTTTAAACAAAAGTATAATGAACATAAAGGGGGACCATAGTGTCACTTACAATATAAGACTTTTCTACTAAGCAATGGGTATAAGGAAGATTACATGATGCTGAAGAGTCTTTTTGGTGCTCCATGATTGTTTGTCCAAGTTTGATGGAAAATGTTGTGATCTTGAATACCAATCACTTAAAAATAGACATAGTGTTAATAGAAAAAGAACACAAAAACCTATCTTATTTTGGGTTGGACTCTAATTTCTGAAATACGTATCCACAGTGTAGATATAACTATGCTCCTATTTCAGGTGTAAAGCAGCTTGGGATTTAATATAACTTTTACTATGTACCTCTAATGTACTGTTCTCTGCTTCAATTTTCTTATATATGAACTAGACTATACCATATGTAAATTTGAGTGTTACACTATATATCTATTAAAAATGAAAACAGGATCTACGTGTCAATATAACAAACACATATAAATGACTTAGAAAATGCCATGGAAGGGATTCGGTTGAGCAGAGGTATATGGCATATTTACTTTTCTGGGGTCTACTCTGAAGTCTCATTATTATATATAAGGAATGAAGAAGAGAGTACTAAAATATATGTACACAAAGCTTTAAACTCTGGGCAGTGGTCACAGGGGAAAGATGAAAATGGACAAAACGGACAATACAACTTTGAACAATGTAAAGCAAGTAGTTAATGGTAAGCTCTCTGCAGAGCAGAAGCCCAGAGTCCTACAGTGAAAACTAGTCTTTATGATAGGGCTTCTGACAGCTCTAGAAATTGAAAGCACCACTTACCAGGGAAAAGATTGTAAGAAAGCAATGTGCTGTGGCAGGTTTATCTAAGGAGGTGCTAAACTCCCAATCTCCTTGACTCCATTTGGATAGGCATCTCCTGTCACCAGAATCAGAGAATTCAAATGCAGAGCAGAACTTAAACACAGGACATGGAGCTCAATGCAGTTGTCAGCTGGTTTATCAAATTTATTTTTTATGCATATATTTGAAGGGGTGTGGAGCCCATTGTAATGCAAAATTCAGAACTCATACCTCTATAAATACATGTTAGCTGTTGGATTTTTTTCCTTTGCATGTGTGTATATGATATGTGTGTGCATATTCATGGGTGTGAATGTGGGTGTGTACATGCCACAGCGTGTGTGTGTGTTAGAGGAAAATTGTAAGTATTGATGCTCACCTTCCACCTTGTTTGAGACGGGGCCTCTTGTCATCCATTATCCATGTCAGGCTAGCTGCGCTGAAAGCATCTGGGAAGTCTCATGCTCCACCACAGGAACGCTTTGTGTTATAGCCACATGCTACCATGGCCAGCTTTGCCTGGGTATAGAGAGCTGAACTCAGGTTCTCGTGACTGCAAAACAAATGCTTTACCAACTGAATCATCTCACCAAACCATATGTGTCTTCCCTAAAGGTTAATTTTTCTTTTTTGATTATGTGCATGAGTGAGAATCTGAATATATGTGCATGGGAGTGAAGGACCTACAGGCTCCAGAAGGCATTGAATCCTTTGGAGCTGTCTTTTGGAAGGTTGTGAACTGCCTATTCTGGATGTTAGGAACAAAACTGAGGTCTATGTAAGAACAGTGTGAACTCTTAACCACTGAGGCATCCCTCCAGTCCTTCCATGTGCAATTTTAAAGTGTATTCAATTAAAAGTTCTACTTAATGAAACCCTTTCAACACTTAGTCATCCTCTCCCATCTTTGATTTTAGCAAGTATTTTTGATTAGCAATGATTATAGTAGATATTGGTCAAATAGAATACCTCAGAAAGTTGTTGGGAAACCATTGATTATGTAATATTTATTTCCATATTTTATGCCATGCCTCATCTCAGGAAAAATTATGAGCAGCCCTGCTTTTGCATGGGATAGTATCCTAGCCCTTTGTACCAAGAATCTTGTAAAGACTCATGTGGTTTGGGGATGGCATACCCATAATTATCATGGTTCTCTTAGTAGCTGGAGCGCTAGAAAACAAAATGATGAACTTTGGTTGCCACTGGGGAGAAGGAGACATAGATAGCTATTCTGGAAATTTCTGGATAGCAATGGTGAACACTTTTCACCAGATTATCTTTATCTTAAATGGGTTTAATTCCCCAAATTAAAACTATGGTAACAACATTGTACAACACAAATGCTCTATGGGAAACACTTCATAAAATTCTCTGTACATGGGAACTGAGTGATTGACAAGTTAAAATCTCATTTGCAAGAAAATGAGCTCTAACGAGGCAGATGGGTATGAACAGGAAAGACTTTAAATTGCAGCAAAATGCTAAAGGTACTAAGACTGGCATGGAAGTGCCATAGCAGAGAAGGAAGGTAGCCAAGCCTCTTTAGAGGACTAGGGTTTGGGGAGAGTGTCCAAGGAGCTGTCATTAAAACTGCCCTCTACATGATCAGGAAGTTTTCAAAGACAGAAATACTTAAACTGGAAATTTAGAGGTAGTATAAGTAAGAGGGATAAATAAGAAAAACTAAACAAAGTAACATGTAAGAGTCCCTACCTTTTAACAGCCCTTCAAATAAGCAAGAAAGGATCAACTTCACAGACCATTCTTCTTTACTCTTCATAAGGAATTTCTTATTTCATGACTATGTGAATAAAAGTACTTAGCAATTTATAAAGTATGGTGATACGTCTGTTGCTTCGGAGTGTAAGAATATTAATAGATACTAGAGGAGAGTATGTTTGACCCTAACGAAAATCACAACAGTACATGCGACTCTCTTGAATTCTAAGACAGCCTGGGACCTCTTTATTCCTAGTAGAAAATGGATGCAGGAAGAGAAGAGTGCTGTAGACACTGAACATCTGGACTGAGAAACAATTGATAGGAAATGTTTGGCATGTGTACTTTCCAGATGTGAGCATGTTGCACCAATCTGAAGCCTCATTTTCTGATTTGTATGCAGGATGAGAAATTCCTCAACATAGCTCTCACATTCATTACTGTATAAAGCTGCTGTAAATTTCTCTAGTTAAATAACAGCATCTTTTATGCATTTGGAAGATGTGAAATATGAGAGAAATACACGTTCGGAGATCATAAGAATGCATATTAGGTTTCCTAAAATATGGCTGTCCAACCTAAATATGTATAGATGACCACATCTAACAATTACCAAGCATGCCAACTCCTTTCATCTTTTGAAGGAATTTGTATAATTCAACATTTTCAGACAATTTTCTGAGTACTAGCAAAATACATAGAAATGGAGGGCTACTGGTTTTTATTTTTAATTAGAAGACAGTAACATAAAAAAATGGGAATATTTTCACAAAACTTTGTGCTTCTGAAGGCAATATTGAGATAAATCCAAATATGTCTGGGTACAACTTGTAAGTTGTACCCTGTGACAACTCTTTTATTTTATTTTTTACAGTCAATGGCACAGCCACCCCTCCAATGAACAGAGGAAGGTAGATTGGAAATTATATATCTTGGTTTTCTGCGAGGTAATTGGGAACGTTTCTGAAGACCTTTCTGAATTTGTTCCACAACCCTATAGATTCAAGTTGAGTTGCCAATGTGGCAGTATTAAAAGGTATGTGCTTTCATGAAATGGTTGAGTCAGTGGCAGAGTCTTGTAAATAGAATTTACAGCCTCACAAAAGAGCTGCAAAGGAGGTCTCTGTTCACCTCTGCCATGTTGAAGACATAGAAAGAGGCACACCATCCAGGAAGAAGAGACTAAGCACTCACCCCACTAAACCTCCCAGTTGCTTAATGCTGATCTCTCAGACTCCAGACCTATGAGAAATGGATCTCCTTTACTTATAAATCACCTAACCTAAAGTATTTTGTTATAGCATCGCTACCAAACTAAGACACCAAGCAGTGGATTAGCACACTGCTTATGTTATTGAATTTAATTTTCACTGAAATATATGCCAGAGTGAGCTCATTGGGCTAATCCAATGCTTAATGAAAGGTGGGGATGCATTAAAAACTCGTTTCTCTCTCCTATAAATTGGCAACAAATGTGGGGGATTGAGATGATCTAAAAGAATACTTGGCTCTGCTTTAAGTCAATAAACATGGAATTAGCCAGGAATGCAATTATAGCTCATTAGCAATAAGAGGAATTGCTTTCAAGCCAACTTCCAACCTCCAGAACAGAATCTAGCACTCTTTCCACACACTCCTTAAATACAAACAAATTCCACTTATCCTTGGCTTTCCATATTTCCTGACTCAGATGTTTGCTTTATGAAAGGATGGAGTATTCATTTTTTGTTAAACTTTCATAACCAACAATTGACACTTATGGAAGGGAAAAGAACCCCTTTCTGAGCAGCAATGAGACTTGAAGTATTTATATTTTTATAGCAGGAAATATTCAGACCCTCTTTAGGGGAAATTATATTCTGTATATGCTTGGGATCTTTGAATGGCAAATGCTTAAAAAGTGACACAATGGCTGGGGAACAGAAATCCTGGATTGCCTGCTTTTTTATTATTATGGACATAGAACTCTTCAGCATCTATTGCATCATATTTAAATACATCAAGTTAAACACAGCTGGTATGCCACAGCAAAATAAGAATAAAGAGTAGAGGGAGTCAGAAAGTACTTTCCCCAAGAAATATGGGGCTTGGAAGAATGAGAAAATAGATTTTTACTCCTGTTCAACTTGATTAGCCTTAGACTTCCAGGGGACTACTGTGTAGGAGGCAGCAGCTCTAAAATTATTAATAAAAGCCTCATTTAGATAAATAATTTTCAATCATCTTTAAAGCCAGGGAAAACCATATTAAGGTTTATTTTTTTTAAAAAAAAAAAGTATATGTTGCTTGTATAATACTTCCATGATGGAGGAGGGTCTATGTGTTACTTTCATTGGTTAATAAAGAAACTGCCTTGGCCCTGATAGGACAGAAAATTAGGTAGGCGGAGTAGACAGAGCAGAATGCAGGGAGAAAGAAGCAGATTCAAGCAGTCGCCATGATTCTCTGACCCCAGACGGATGTAGGCTAGAATTCTTCCTGGTAAGCTACCACCTCATGGTGCTACACAGTTTATTAGAAATGGGTTACGCAATATGTGAGAATTAGCCAATAAGAGGATATAGATAACGGGCCAAGCAGTATTTAAAAGGATACAGTTTGTGTGTTCTTATTTCGGGTGTAAAGCTAGTCATGCAGGCGGCGGGGCAACGGGAACACAGCCCGCTGCTCCACACAACATTTTCACTCTTCTCTTTCCCAATAGGTGGCATGAAAGCTGGTCATATAGCAAAACTCTCTGTCTCTCTCTGTCTCTGTCTCTCTCTCTTTCTCCCTCTTGTCTCCCCTCTCTATCTCTCTCTCTCTCTCTCTCTCTCTCTCTCACACACACACACACACACACACACACAGATGACCACACATACACACACCCAGGAGTATCCACTGCTATATTTAGGAAATCGTGGGCCTTTTCTACAAACTCTTTGTTTACCAAACAACCACTTTGCAATAATCATCAAGATACATTCACATTTACCTCCTTCCAAAATAGTATCACCAAGAGTGCTGGATTCACAATCTTTCTTCTCACTATCCATCTCTCAGCAAATTTTCAGAAGGGCAAACCCAAGATAACATGTTATTCTATCTGTTAGAGAGCATGATAATTGCATGAGAAGTCAAAGTCCTCTCTCTCCACAACCTTGACAATACAGTGTAAGATGCCTGTGGCTTGTAACACAGAAGTCAATAGAAGCATTTATCGTTTTTCCACTTGAAACCTTGATGCTGTAAAAAGGAGGGTGGATGTCCATAATAGATTTTGGAAAATTTCAGGAAGTGAATGAAATTGTTGCTCAAAGGAAGAATGTAGTTTACAGTATTGTGGCGCCACTGCAGGTGGGGTCAGCACGAAGATATTCAAATGATGATTTATAACTACTCTCTGAGATTGCAATGTTCTTCATAGTAGGTGAAAAACTGCACCAAGACATAAATTGTTCAAAATATGAAGCTTTTCTTCCATGTCATTGAAGACATGTTTACTTTCTAAGAAGGCTAACAGACAAGAAATGCTGAGTAACAAAATGGTGAGAATTTTTGTGATGCAAACTTGTACGTATTTCTAAGTGAGAAAGAGAACTATTCTAGTATGCTGGAAGGGTAAGTGAGAGAAGAAATGGAAGCAAAGCTTTTCACTGGTCACACCACACGCACTGCACTGCCTAATGGCCTATTTCTCTGAAGCTCTTAGGCACACCTACCTCTACATTTCATTCTCCTGATATCTCTGGAATAATTAGGGGAATTCTCTGAATGAACACATGGGCAATTACTATGATGTGATCTCCAAAGGGCCAGTCTACACGGCATCAGCAGCCAGGACATTTAACTCAAATCATGTCATGACTACTCAAAGGCTTTTTTGCTTGCAAAGAATGAGACTATGTAAAAGACACCAGGTTCCAGAGCTCTGCAGAAGCTTCGTTTGCTCATTTCCATTGAAAGGCTGGCGGTGGCAAGTGTTGAGGAAAACAATATGAATGCTGCTGCTGCAGAGAATCCATGGGGAACTCTGATAAATATCTGATTAAATTAGTCTCCAACATAATTACAATAAAATCAAATTTGTTTAACTTTCTCTATGCTTGGTTATCTCTGCACACCCAAAAAGATGTTAATTGGCAACCTAGCTTCTAAGGCATTTATACCACTGGTGGTTCATTAGGTTCAAGTTTTATAATGCAAATGAAGAGATGGAAGCTTGTTTTGAACATTAGCAATTCAGCTTTGAGATTTTTGTTCTTAACGGCAACCCGTGAGGTCTTTTCCTATTGGTATTTTAAATATGAATCTCTTAAAACATCATTTTTTAGACATTTTGTGTAACTAGGAATATTGTTCATGCTTCTAGATGTTAGAAAAATATAGCTAAGAGAAATTCTAAACAGGAGAGAGATCGTTCCCCACCCACCTTGCCAGCACTGGGAAAGGTTTTGCTGTCTGCAGGGAACCGTTTTATCCTTGAGTGATCTGTTTCAGTCCTTCCATTCCTGTAACCTCGTCTTAACTTTTGGTTGTTTTACCATTGTTGTTTGTTGAAATGTTGTCTTTGTAAGCCAAGCAAGTTTCAAGCTTTCATTCTCTTGCTTCAGCCTCCCATGTGTTCATATTACATTTAAAGGCACCATGCCCTCTATTGGGTGTCTATTCTATATGCAAATGATAGCAAAAGAGCAACCCTGTTTCCCAGTTGTGGGTGAGTTTCAAAAGTTAAGGCAGTTGTGTTTCACTCATGTATTATATGTGTCTGATGGAACAGACACATCCATTAAGAATTTTCATGGTGCTTCCTATGAGACAAATACTATTAGCCTCTTGTTTTTACTATTAATGTTGTCGATAAATAATATGCATAGGTAGACTATTATAGCAGATCTTGAAGATAGGATTTGCTCCTTTGGGTCAGTGTGAGGCAGCAATAAAATAAAGAGAAGGCATGAGGAGAAGGTAAACCACAGGTTTACACTAGACTGCATGCTGAATAAGCTAGTATTCCAGTAGCGACCAGAGAAAAGAGAAGCTTCTCTTATGGATTTCACAATGTTTTCATCTCAATAGGCTTCATTTATCTATCTCTGTCTGATACTGTCCATTGGAGTCCATTTGACTGTGATAATGTTGATGGCTGTCATGGTTGTAGTGATAGTGTTCAAATAAAGCTGATCACTGAGACAATCCCTACCATTTAAAAGTTATTTTACAATTATTTATTGTGTGAGCATGTGTGTGTATGCATATGTACACTTGTGAAAGAAATCAGTGTGCAAGCTGGGTGGTGGTGGCGCACGCCTTTAATTCCAGCACTTGGGAGGCAGTGGCAGGTGGATCTCTGTGAGTTCAAGACCAGCCTGGTCTACAAGAGCTAGTTCCAGGATAGGCTCCAAAACTACAGAGAAACTCTGTCTCAAAAATACAAAAAAAGCAAAAAACAAACAAAAAACAACAACAACAAAAAAAAAAAAAACCCAGAAATCAGTGTGCAGAAGTTTGTTCTCTCTCCCCATCATTTGGGGCCTAAATATTAAACTTAGGTTGTCATGCTGGGTAGCAAGTGCCTATACCAAATAAGCTTTCTCAGTGGCCCAATTTCTATCATTTTCTTGAATTATTAATATGCTAGTGTGTTCCATGAATTATTTTACCTAATCATTCAAGTAAACACATAATAGGTATGATAGTATAAATGACAGGTGAGAAAGTTTCACTGAGACTTAGTCATTTTGATGACCCAATATTAGATACAAAATTTGAACTTCTCCCCTGAAGCTGGCAGCTGCTGAAGACTACATCCAAAAGCCACCATATTTGGGTACAAACCCAGCTTGTGGCAGACAAATCATCATTCCTTGACTACAGGGTATTTAAGTACCTTCTCTTAGATGGAGCATATGATTTTTCTTCTGCCACTTCCCCTGCCTCGATCTCTGTGGGCTGGAGGATCACCTGTGTTTTGCCTAAATAAACCTGGTCTTTTACTTTTAATTCAGCTTGATCTGGCTTACTGTGTCGAGAAAGCTATTATTGGGGTACAGAAAACTATGATCTACCATTTCAATCATAAAGTATGAGTATGATTTTGTCATACTTAACAAGTCTCTGTAAAAGTAATACATGTTATGATCAATGTTTTTTCGTAGTTGACTGAGCAGTAATTTTTTTCTTTTTAAATGACACATCTTGTTACAATGTCATACAGAATATATAAATTCTATTCAATAAAATACCCCTACTCAGTAATGTCCTTAGCATTTAACTTTACCCGTACTTTTTATTTTCAAATATTGCAGTCCTATAATAGAAAATTTCACACCTCATCAGCTAAGTAAAATAAAGCTATTACAACAAGAACAATACACTCAGAGAAACATTAAAGTTTATTCCTCAAGTCTAAACTTAAATCCAAATGGAAATTATGAGCTACAGAAAAATACTGTAATATATGTTGTATTTTTTTTATAAATATATACAATTGAACTGCTTAAAAGTAATAGTACCTAATATGGGAATTTGGTAGATAGAATTAAAATGTTGAAAACTGCATGCATGGTCTGGCAAGAAAGCATAGGTAAAACTAACAGTAAATTTTGCTAATAAGTTATGTGTGTATGTTGTAATCCTAGGGAAGCTGTTAAGAGTAGTAAAATGACTTTAAAATATTCACTTTAAAATGGAGGAAAACAATGAGCTGGTAAAATGTACCAAGACCTGAAAAGCAGATTTAAAGTATCAACACAAGCAAAATAATTAGGGTAGCATACATAATAGCTTTTAATATGATGATGTTATGAACTCAAATATGATAGTTAATAGCATTAAATGTGTGAGGATTATGTGCTTCAGTAAAGTGTCAAAGTACTCATAATTAACACATTATTAATATGAACAGGACAAAATGGTTGTGTTCAAAATTTGAGGAAAAATCAGTACTACAGTTTTCAAATTTTATAAAGTAAAATACAAGATTATGAAAGGCTAACAAAGAACTCCAAATTAATAGCTTCAGTATAGCCTGAAATGGATTTCTAAACTAAGAACTGTCAGTAAATAATTTAGTACTAGAGTTTAAAGTTTTTAAGAGTGAGGATGGGTTCATTGTCTGTGTTGATGATACTTCTCCAATTTCTCCTTCATCCACAGAATATGATGGTTCCTTTACTCACAGCTCATGCCAACTGTAAGTGGAGGGAAAATGAGTCACTGAGGGAACCACTATGTGAGTTAGATTTGTTTTCTTTCGGTGTGTGTGGAACACCCTACATGCTACCTGATCTCCACCTAAAAAGTCCAAAAGCAAGATTTGTCTTGATGGCAGAATTTGGCCAGATAGATGCATGAATATTCTATACACCAACTGTAAGCACAGAAAAAGAAACACCAACTGCACCTAGTGAAAACAATTTTAATAAAAGTAAATGCTAGGAAATGTAAGGGAATTCCATCAGTATTGAACCTCAAGAAAACCAGAAAGTGAGAATAGAGTTATGAATCTCTGACTACAGAACATACTATATGAAGCTGTTAGACCCTCAATAGGAGTCTTTAAAGCCACTAATACCAGGAATATCTACCTCTCAGAACTGTTCATATTCAGGGAGTATGAAGGCCTGTTTACACAGGTAGTCAGATAAGCCACGCTACCTACCCAGGTGTCACAATTAAATTCATCCTTATTGATGGAGTGAATACAGTAGGAGAATTTGATAAAAACAACAACAACAACAAAGAAATATAAATAACACTCTTAAATATAAATAACAAAGGAAGATGCTTTGGACTCATTCACTTTTTAGACTGGACCCAAGAACTGACAAGAAAACTGTGGAGTTGGCAGAGATTTAACTTAAGAGGTTATGGAATGAAGGCATGATAAAAATGGGGAGAATAGACTAGAAGGATACATTTTGGCAAAGAATGGAATTTTTCCATTGCACTACATGGACTCCAGGTTGTTCAATTTGCCAGTGACACTCAAGGTAAGACCAAGAACAGCGATTATGAAATGTATGTGAAACTTAAGTTCTAAAAGAAGCTGAGTCTGGAGCAGCCCTGAGAGTGGAATGAAATTTTGTACCTAATGCACAAAATAAAGCCACAGTGACTCTGAGTCTTCTCTACATTGCTTGGACCAGTTTTGGCACAGGAAACAAGAGCTCCCTTTATGGGAAGAGACTGCCAAGGCCTCTTTAAACAGATGGCTGTTATTTCATTATTCAGCATCGCTTCCCTTGACACTTCTCTGTCTGCCAATTATTGCTGCAGAGATAGGCTTGTATTTCTGGAGAAATGACTGAGATTGCTTTTGAGAAACAGTATCTAAAGGTGTGAAATCTTTTTATTTGCTTATTTACCTATCTACCAATCTGCACCTAAAATTAGGTTAGAGACTGAATTCAATTACTGATAAGTCACAAAGAATTAAATACATCTTTCTATGGCTTATCCCTGAGAATTAGTACGAGGATGAACTTTTTTCGTATCCTCTGTGGAGTAAGGAAGGGATAGATACTGACTTACATGCCAGTTAATTGTTGAAACAGCTGGAGATGATACCACAAACACCTAGACTCTTGCAATTAGGAACTGTTAAGGCCATTTATCCGTAATGTAATGAAGACATACAGATGAAAGATATTTTATACGAGTGACATAGATAATTTGTAAGAAGAATGCAACAAGAAGAAACTGCCTTCAGAACACTGTTATTTTTACCCACTAAAATTTACTTCTTTCAAAGTAGTCCTTTTCTTCACTAACAATCCTCCATACCAGTGGTTTTCAACCTTGCTAATGCTGTGACCCTTTAGTACAGTTCCTCATGCTTTGGTGACACCAAACATAAAAGTATTTTGTTGCTGTTTCATATCTATAATTTTTCAACTGTTATGAATGGCAATATAAATATCTGATATGTAGGGCATCTGATCTGTGACCCTCTTTGGGTTGTGACCCTCAGGTTAAGAACCACACAGGGGAGAAAGGCTAAGTGTAACTGGAGTTAACCATCCTAAAGCAAGACAACTGTGTCAGTTGGCTCTGTTGTGACAAAGTATCTGAGAAAAAGTATAAGAAGGAATGGTTTATTTGGTGTTCTCAGTTTAGCATGGGTCAGTTTAATCGGCCCAAATATTTTTATGCCTGTGATCACGGCAGTATGCCTGGTGGTATTCAAAGCAGGTGTTAGGATTCCATTCTAGGTGAGGAACTGTACTCATTGCTCCGCAGATTTTTTTTTTGTTTTATTTTGTTTTGTTTTGTTTTTCGAGACAGGGTTTCTCTGTAGCTTTGGTGCCTGTCCCGGAACTAGCTCTGTAGACCAGGCTGGCCTCCAACTCCCAGAGATCCGTCTGCCTCTGCCTCCCGAGTACTGGGATTAAAGGCGTGATCCACCACTGCTCAGCATTGCTCCGCAGAGGAACCTCATTGATAAATAACATATCTGGGACAACAACCCACAGAACACAATAATAAGTAAGAAAGGTATTTGTTGTATCCATGCGCTAAAGCGCCAAGGGAACTGAGTCCTAATTTCTGAAAGAATCTAAAACTTTGAAACAGAGATGATCCGATTGCCATTTATACAAATTCTCCAGATTTTCTGGCTTTCATGTAGCCGTTTCCCCAACATTACCAGTAGAATTTGAGAAGAATCCTGTGACTTCAGAATGTGAGTGAATGAGAACTTTGTGAGCAAAAGGGAGAAAATAAAACAGAATTTTCATATCAAGGTAATCCCCACCCCTGCTGCGCCTTTCAATCATTTGAGATGTTTGGAAAATCACATTTTTTCCTGCTTCATTTTTCAATCCTAAGTATTGCATTTATCTAAGAATCTTTGTGAGTAAGATTCTCAATTTGCTCTAGTGATTAACCGGGACAGAAAACCAAAATGTGAAAAAATATATGAACTCTTAGACTGACAAGATGGCTCAGTGAGTACAACGCACTTGCTGAGCAAACCTGATGATTCCAGAGGGATCCCCAGAACTCGTGTGAAAAGCTGGATGAAGTGGGTGACACACATGTGTTATTTCAGCACTGTGAAGTGAGGCGGGAGGTAGAGACAGAAGAACTGCTTATAAGCTCAAAGCCAACTAGCCTGGACAAGCACAGCATAGCAGAAACAAGAGAGAATGCTTCATGTATCCTGAAGGAGAGAATCAAATGCTGAGAACTGGCCCCAGAACGCTATGGCACACACACACATGTATGGCAGTATGTGCACATGCCCACCCGTACACGCCATCCAATACACCCAATAATAAATACAGAAGTGAATAAATGAAACTTGTTTTTTAAAATGTTTGAAGCCATGAACTAAAAGATGGAGTCTGGAAAACGGAAGAGCTTTTAGTACCATTGGTTCCGTTTTAAGCATGTAATTCACTGTGCTAGAGGCTCTCCAAAACATATCTGCTATGTAAAAATATTTATTATCGCTTTGAAAGCCAAAGAAATGCACACTAATCAGTGTAAGTGGCTTCAATAAGATCATAGGGCTACCAGATGGCAGAACCGGGATGTGACTCCACATTCCTATGAATTTCTTAAAAGTAGGGACTCTAGCCTTTTCCTGCTGCATCATCAGCCTCCCACAAAGCGTCTTCACTAGAAAAAAGGCTTTGAAGTTGACTTGACCAAGCAAAATGGACTATGACTGGTCATAATGCATGCAACACATACGCACGTGTTTGAAGCACAGTTTTTCTTCTGTTATCTACTTTAAATATTTCTTGAGAGTATTAAGCCCAGATGGTGTATAAGGCTGCCTGGTAATGTTCAAGAGAGAGCATTTGATTGCCTTAGTGAAGGAATTTGTATGCCTCTTTACCAGTGACCCCTTGAAGCCTGAGAAAGTTTTACATGATCTCGGGTATATACCTATAGGTATATATATAGGCAGAGAAACCAAACATTTATTGATAGTACATCACAAAGACAATTACCTTAAAATCAGTATACATATAGTTTGCCATTTAGGAATTAGACAATCAAATTTTAATACTAACAAGATGGATGTGCTTATTAATTTAGCATAACAAAACAAATTTTTTTGGAATATTTGATATGGCAGGATGAAAATGCCTCCAATTATTTTCATCCATGTTTTTTGATTTTTATAATCAGTACCAAAAACTCCTCCTCAACTAAATGAATAATACAGAACAGAATTATGTGTAAGACCACTCCAGAAATTGTTAGAAATTCTGTCTAACTCCAAGAAAAATTTGATTAGCCTTTTGGTGAACTCAAGCAGCAGTTAAAAAACAAACAAACACTGTGATGTAATACAATTGACATATATAATTGTTTTATGCAGTAGCTAAAGAATGAATCAGGAACATATTAACTCTTTGTTTTCTATAATTGAACCAGTATGGCTTCACAGGAAGAGAAAACTTTGTGTGCATGGTAAAACATTGCAGTCATACCAATGAATCTTAAATCTGATATAAAGATATTTTAGGCAGTTTCTGCCAACATTGCTACCATGACTGACAACGTGCACAGTGGAAACTTGTGTGTTGTGTGTTAAAGTCCAAGACTGCAGTTGGATCATCTGTCTCAATGCGGATGAGCACCACCAGAAACACCTGGACTCTGTGACATAGTTGACTTAGAATTGATACTTGGTTCTTGCATGTTCAGAAATGTTTTACTGTTGCCAATTTTTTTCATCCTCCATGTTTAGTTCTGTGAGCTCATATATCATTGTGGGCCATAGTTTAATAAACGGTGCTTTAGGGCCACATAGCATGCTAGGAGTCAGCCAAAGTTAACACATGTCCTGGATATTGGCAAAGACAAGGGCACTTTTAGAAAATTAGACAATATACAGGTCATGTGAAGATGTGTATTCAGAAAGTTGACTCTGGTTCAGCTCTAGTTTACTGATTTCCTACTTACTTCAAGTGTAAATAACGGGTTACATGAAAGAGATCAAGATCTTACCAGGAAGCTGAGAGAGAAGGAATTCCTCCCCTCAAGTACCAATCTCAGATCATCAGAGTTAGAATGGATGGTGATCGCTGTCATGGATCAAAGAACCTGGAATCAAGAGAGAGGTGCTAGGTGTCCAAAAAGTTACTTCAATCCAAGAATTAGAATGTAGGTAACTGGTAACTGAGAGACCAAGTAAAATTGATTTCACAAGTATTTGTCATGTCTTTACTATGTGCAAGCCATTTGCACCATCTGAAAAGATGAACATTAGTACAAACTTACACAGACGAAGACAACAAGGTAATGAAGGACAAAACAAAGCAGTTAGAAGTATACTGAAAAGACAGAAAACACTGAAGATTGGAGGTGTTCGAAAAAGCCTATGGAACAGGTAAAGTCAATAGCTCTAGAAATTATAAATGACTCTAATAAATGGGGAGTGCAGAATGATGTCATTTGCTTTGAGTGTGTTTCCAGTATTAGGAATGTTGGTTCATGTGACAATTTTATTTTTATTCTTGAAGAACATCTGTATTATTCTCCACAATATCACTTTGCTTTCTCATCAACAGTGTAAATCTTCCCCAGGGCATTCTCGTTGAGGATGACAATTTAAATTTCAGTAATATAGCTTGCTGTAGTTTTGATTTGTACTTTTCTGATAAGTAGTGATACTGGGTTTTTGATATAAATCTGTTAGATCTGTTTTTTACCTGTAAAGTGTCAGCTTAGGACTGTGCCCTCCTTTGAATCAGATTTTTTGGCTTTTTAAAAGTGTTCAGTCAATGGCTCAAGTGAACAAGCACTTATTCACAAGCTGAGGTTACTCTGTCTCCACTGTAATTCACTTTGAATGTAATTAAATCAATGGCTGCTTTATATTGTGTGATAAAATATTAATTTCATTAAATATGTATCACTTGAAAAACATACCTTAAAAATAGCTAAGGTTCTAAGTCAACATATCATAAGAGATATCTGCACATCCATATTTATTGCTGCACTATTCATAGCATCCAGGAAATGTATTCAGCCTAGATAGCCATCAACAGATGAATGAATTAAGATAATGGGGTACATACACATGATGAATTTTTATACAACTATGAAGATAAATTAAATGATATTTTGCAGGATAATAGATGTCATTTAAAAGCCATTACATTAATTGGAACAATTAAGGTTTAAAAAATCCGTATTGTATGATTTTTCTTATAATCATATCCTAGATATAAAATAATAGGTGTGTCATTTAGGTAGTGTCTGACATGGGCTCCCTCTTGTTGTGTGGGCCTCAAGTTTGATCAGTCATTGGTTGTCCACTCCCACAAAGGTCTAAAACCAGAGGTTATATATCCCAGAAAACCAGGATAAACTAAACATGACAAAGATAGATAGATAGATAGATAGATAGATAGATAGATAGATATAGAGAGACAGATGGATGACAAGTAAGGAGATATAGGTCATAGAGAGATGGTAGCTAGATGAATAGATAGACAGATGAGCGATGAAAGATAAGACACAAATCTTAAGGTCTACATAGTCTTTTAAGGATTATAAATTATTTTCCATAATTTTTTTTCAAAGCAGAATATTATTTTGTTGTGTTCAAAATGTACATTTTCATTGTAAATTTTGGATTATTGTAAATCAACTAAGTAGAAGACTACCTTTAGTATTATACTACAAAGACAGACATTTGGGATAGTATTCTTCACCCAGACATTGAGATTACTTTTTATATTTTATCATGTCACAACAGTTTCTAAAATTGATAGCAAGCACTTTATCGCCGTCATTGAAAAAGCAGCAGGATTCTCAG
Organism: Microtus oregoni; assembly: GCF_018167655.1. Classification (NCBI taxonomy): domain Eukaryota; kingdom Metazoa; phylum Chordata; class Mammalia; order Rodentia; family Cricetidae; genus Microtus; species Microtus oregoni. Next base: position 34,615,347 of record NW_024543060.1, on the reverse strand, counting down.
TTTGGTGCCAAATTGTAGCCATCCATCCACTTGCCATTTGGCAAAGGATTTCATCACTTCATCCACTCTCACTGTCCCCTAGCAACTATTACTGATCACCTTTCAATTTCCTAATTCTGGAAACCTGGGAAACATGGGTTACCATAGAAATTACATCTCCATTCACATATAATTTGACTCCTCTGTGCTATTTTTACCAGACAATCTCAGGTTTGCTACAATCATAATAGTTACAAATAAGGAATTCACAGTTGCAGGATTCTGTAGTGGATGAAGTTGCAATTTCTCTGACCTTGCATCTGCCTGGAGGTGCCTATCCGGCAGCCACTTGAGTGCCTGCAGTCTCGCTCAAGTGCAGACCCTCACTGAGTTGATAAGGAGTGAGAGCAGGCAATTGTCATCCTTAACAAGGGCTGGGTTGATTCCGATGCCCTCATTCTCAAGTAGCTTTTTGAGATACAAAGAGGCGGAGAATTTGTTTTGTGACTCTTTAGAAATTGTTTATTTTTTAATTGACATATCTCAGTTTGGAAACATACTTTCTAGTTTTCCCTATCCACTTAAAGATGCTAATGAATCTATGAATTTAGAAACAGGAAACAAAGTAGGTTAAATGACATCCTGGAAAATATCTCCCAGTCATATGTCTTTATGGCATTAGTACCTCCTTTAAGAAAAGCCAGTGACAACTTCCTAGAATTTAAAGAACAACTTGTATCATTCGTATAAATTTGGTTACCATTGCTCAGAGTTTAACTCTCTCCTCCAAAGTTCCTCTAATACAGTCTTGAAAAAATGAGCTATGGCTTATAGCAAAACGGCTTATTTGTAATTCCCAAAATACAGAGTTCCTGTAAACTTATTTGCATTTGGCTTAAAATTTAAAAAGAAAATACTACTTTTTGTATAATATTGGTATCTGGCTTTGGAAACATTAGTCTCATGCGAAACTTGTGAAGCATCATTTCTATAAAGCTGTCCTCAAAATAAGTATAAATAGAGGTGTAGAAACTGGAGAGATAGCTCAGTCGGTGAACTGGTTATCCTGTGTGAAAGTGAGGAGCTGAGGTCATCTGCCAGAACACACTTGTTAGCTGTTCATGGTGGTGGCAGTACTTCAAATCCACAGCTGGGGAAGTAGAGACAGGTGTTCCCTAGAATTTACTCATCAGTCTGTTTTATTCTTATCATCAAGTCCCAGAGCTGTGGGAGATTCTGTCTCAAAAAAGAAGCTGGAGAACACTTTAAGATCATTGCCTATGCACACATGTGCTCATACGCGCAAACACAGGCATGCAATTTCACACAAATGAACATGCAAACACACAGACACACAAATGCACAGGTGCGCATGCACACACACACACAGTACAAATGCATAGTCATTTCAGTCTTTTGGAGGCAGAATGATTGCCCAAACCAAAAGTACGGATTACTTTCTTCAATGTTATTATAACACATCTCACATAAATAGCATTAGAAAGGATAATGTTGTAGCTTACAATTCCAGAAGCAATGGTCTATCATGCCTGTGATGAGAAGGGATAGAATTTGACTAGCTCATAAGACTTGAAGCCTGACTGGTCTATGACCTACCACAACTAAATGTGCCTTTCATCCCAAAGAATGTGCAACTTTACCAGACAGCATTAGCAGCTGCAGAACGAGTGTTTAGACACATGACCTTGTGTGGGACAGTGCACATTTGTCTTAATTACTTTTCTACTGTGTGACAAAGCACCACAACAAAATCAAGTTAGAGAAGAAAAATTTTACTGAGGCTCATGGTTCCAGGTGAGTCCATGACCATTACAACAGGAATCATGGCAAAGGGTAAGCAGACTTGGCACTGGAGTAGTAGCTGAGTGTTTATATCTGATCCTCAAGTATGGGGCAGAAAGAGAGAGGCAGGTAAGTGGCATTGGCTTTTAAAACCTCAAAGCAAGAGCCTGGGGATGGGCTTCCTCAAACCACAAACAAAAAGACCACACCTCCTAATCCTTTCCAAAATGTTCCACTAACTGTTGAACACACATTCAAATACATGAGCCTATGGGTGCCATTCTCATTAAAATCACCACAACATTGAAATATTAGCATCAAGGAAACAAAGCTTGAAGGAAATCTGTTTTCTTTGTCTAGTTGAAAAATTACGAGTGAAGACCCTGAGATTGAAAGAGGAGGTTTGTTGATGATCCAGTCATCATAGATTACCATTGCTGGGTCTATAGCAGCTAGTTATACATCGTGATTTCTAAATTTCTATAACTAAGTATTCAGTGACTAAAATGAAAATATAAACAAGACAATCAAATAGACAACTCAGCCCTTGCATCTCCCAAATGTCATACAAATAAGTTTAGATACTACTTGTTCAATAGATTGACACCAGTGATTTGCTATCTCCAGTGCAAAGCAATAGACAATCTAAAGAATATGAAGTCACAATGTGTTGAACCACAGTGCATATCATGAATTGTGGCTTTAGGAAGCAAGAATCAAAGGCAGATGAACTACACCAAATTCCCTTTTTTATTCATTTTGCTTTAGGTTTTTACTTTTGACATAACATCTGTCATACCCCAGTCTGTTAAAGCAATCCTCAAAAATCCCAATAATGGAGATAAAAGAAAAAAATGTCTACTGAACTATGATTAAATAATGTATATGGTTTTTAAATGTTTCATGGGCTTAGGAAAGGTGATATTTTCATTTTTAAATGATGAACTTTGATTTTGTATCTTATGTAGAAAGGCTGTGTGCAGAAAAGTCTCTGGAACCCAGAAGACCCCAGCTCTACTGAGAAGGTAGGAACTTCACTGATACCTTTTCTTCTTTGGATGCCACTTTTGAAGATCTATAAGGCTTAGCCTTAGCTAGGGTTGGACATTGAAAGCAGAAAATCATTGTTCTCATGAAAGTGAAGTCAATCTATTGATACCTTTTTTTCTGCAGCAAGTTTGACCTCTTTATGATTGTTTTAGAACTTATGCTCATATTTAGCCTGAAAGGAATTAACAATGGGCATATAATATTCTAAACAATGCTATGAACCTTGTAATGGATTAATGACTACAAGTGTTTCTCTATAGATTTTGAAGGTGGGTGTCAGGAAATAGTTTGTTACTTATTGTTAATTTAATCTTTCTTACCTTTAATGCACCACTTCAAACTTTGGTCTAATTTTCTGGTGAATTCTTTGAAGTTTTCTTCTAGATATTGGCTTTTCTCTATGTTATGGTTCTCTGGGTTTGTTGTTTTCCTTAGGGTATCCTTATGAGGGGAATATTGTCAGGAGTGGGGATTTATTTTCACTTTGTATGTATGAATGTTTAAAATATTGTAGAAAGTACATGACATATGCGGTAGAGCTGAGAAAGCCAGAGATGTCAGTAGTTCTCTAGGAAATGGAGTCACAGGGAGTTGTCAACTGTTGCGTGGGTGCTGGCAACCCAACGTAGGTCGTATTGAAATTAAAAGACCCACCGAGTCTTCCCATTAGACCCTGCTGGTTCCCTTTTTCTTATTTATTTTAATTTTATGCATATGAATGTTTTGTGACATGTATGTTTGTGCACCGTATATGTGCTTGATGCTAACAGAGTCCAGAATAATAACAAGTGATTGTGAGACATCATTTGTGTGCTGGGAATCAAACCCAGGTCCTTTGCAAGACCAGTAAGTCTTATTAACTGTAAGACATTTCTGCATCCCCTGAGTTTGTTTTCATATTTTACTCCTTTAGAGGTTTTCTTTTTTGAGACAAGATGGCTCAAAGTGGCCTAGGGCCCAGTTGCCAAGACTGGCCTCCTGGCATTTGCCAATCCTTCTCTCTCATCTTTCCTAATTATAGGATTATAGGAATGTGCCACGACACCTGGATAGAATATTGTGTGTTCAATATAATTAGTTTTTTAATCTACTGAGAATTGCTTTTTTTGATGTGGTAGAAGTTTTAAAAATATATTTTCTCCTTTCAAAGCACTGGTATCATATAACACAATGATCATTTTTACATACAGTAGAAATCTGCCAAGGAACATATGAATATCAGTGTGCTCGTGTATTTATGTGCATGTGCCTGTGGAGGTGGGTGGGAGTGTGTGTATCTACAGATCTGTTCTAGGCTAATTGAATGCTAATTCTCAATTTTTAAATGACATTTTACCTAAAGAAGACATAGCACAAGAAAAGGAGTTATAAAACACCCATACTTTCAAATTAATTTTATGGCTGGTTATGACATCGATGTTGTAGCTATTTCTTTAACATCAGAAGAATCATGTCACAGATTTGGCAGAATTTCAAAGTGGATCAATGGGACCAGCTATATAACTTGTAACATTTAAGGGAGAGGGATCATGTAGGAACTTCTACTTTAAACTATAATTTTAAGATGGGGACAAAGAGCATTAAACTAAGACTGAGATGCTTCTGAAAATGGGAACCTGCACCACCCAGCTCTGCTGGAAAGGGGTGATAATGTTGTTTTCTTTTTATGTGACAACCAGAAAATGAGTCAAGAAACAAACTCAACTTCTAGCAGAAATAAACTTTCAATCAAGAATGAAAAATATGTTGAAGCAATTAAACACCTAGTCTACAATCAGGCAGAATTCCAAACTTCCAGCGGAATCCAACGCTAGCAAATATATCTGTAGAGTCAAGTGTTCCTGGTCCTAAAAAGAGGAAGCATTGATCTTGAATTGCTTTGCTTTCATTTTCCACCCTTATAATTACAAATTTGGATCTCTGACCTGGCTTAACTACAGAGCCATGCTCTGTGGAACACTCTTTGGAGATCTGGTACTGTGATACCTCAGCATGAATATGCTCTTTACAGATTCCTGCTGTGTTTTCTTTATGGCGCTTTAAATGAATGTTGAAAGGAGTTTATAGTCTCAAGTACCAGCTTTGGAGCCAGAAGTACTTAAGTGAAAGACTATTTGAATAGGTGCCTGTGGATATATCTTCTTACAGCCTCTTATTCAATACATTTTTGTACTTTCAAAATAATAAACAATTCCATCTTGTTTAGGTTTGGCTCCATCAGGCATAGAATACATTAAACAATGCCTCTGTTTCTCTACCATTGTCAGGAACTGGAGTATTGCATGTATCTGAATTTTAAAGAATATTTTTTCTGTGTTAAGTAACCAAGCTGGCTCAGCCTTCCAAGCCAGTGCTTCACCTTGTTACACACAGCATTTCAAACATAAATTTCCATTTCCTTGATATTTGTAATCATCATTTTGAACATTAATAACTGGGCTCTGTTTACCATGGAAGCTCTGAAACTGTCCTTTGATTGTTTCTTCTCCCTATCGACCCTTGTTACATTGTCAGCTGGGACCTGAGTGTATTCTGTGCTTCAGGAATGTCTTCGGTGCTAATCTGCTTTTGGTAAAGAACTGTGGGCCAAGAATCACTTCATAATTTATAAATATCAAATGAAAGTCAGAAGTTTTATGGGGGGAGGGAATCAATCCAGCGTAAAATGTCAGAATTTTAATGGTAGGCTCTGTTGGCTTTTAGGTTGCTAACAAATCTCTGTCTTTAGGTTTAGATTCTCTGCTCGGCACAGGCTGTGCCTAAGAAAGAGTTCCCTTGAACCATATAGCATTGTAATCACAAAGTGAAGACTTTGCTTTTGGCTTCTTCCTTCTCAGCTTGCAGACTCTTTCTTCTGCTGGAGCTGATTGTACTAACCTTCTGCTGAATTTTTGCAATTTTAGTGCCCAAATGAGTACCCGGTGGTTGAGGTTAATTTGTTCCTGCATATGTAAAATTATAATAACAACAGTTTTTTTGTGTCTGCCAGGAATTCCTACACCTAGAAATAACTTGGTTTAGCCAAACAACAATCGCAAAAATATGAAAACTTACTCATCAGTCTCTTCCAGATCATAAAACTGAGTCCCAGAGATGTTATAAAAAAATCACAAATGTTTATAAATCCAGGAAACGCTCATGTGCATAAGCGTGTTCAATGGCATTGGGTTGTGCCAATTGAACATTCTCAGTAAACACGTCTTTAATAAATAAATGTTATCTGCAGTCTGGTTTCAAAACACCAGATGTTTTCCCAACATAAAGAGTAGGCAGGGATCATAAAGTTAGTAAAAGTATGCCCTGAGACTATCTCTGGTTTTCATTTAAATATTTGCACTTTCTATTTTAGTGCTAGTATCATGAACGGATGCAGTAAATATTAAAATTTTTTAAAATACTCTAATTTAGTGTCTCAGAATACTCCATAACATCCCATAATAGTAAGAAAATGATAGTCTAAGAAATTTAGCTATAATTCTTGTGACTATAGCAAATAAATAATCTATCATAGGCAGTTTTTATAACATCACCTATTGAATCAGAAATTCAGATTTTTGAAACTATGAACTCCTGAAAGAGATGATATGTTTCCCATTAAGATTCTGATATTTATGAGACTTAATTTATATTGAAATATTTCAAGAAGTTAAAAAAAAAGCATAAGTCCTCTGTTTGTCTGTGAATTGTGAATTCCATGAAGAACTCACTGACACACTGTCTGACTTTGTCAAGAGGCAGTGGGTAAAATATCCAACACAGTATGTTCCAGGTATAGCTGGTGAAAGTTTCTCTCTAATTTTCACCCCATTTAGGGATGCTGAATATACAAGAAATAGAGCATACTTAAGATAAACTACCTTAACAGGAAATGTTTTCTGAGCCTCTTAAAAGAAACAAGAACCCTGGTCTCAGACTAAAAGTGAAACAATACAGCCTATTGTCACTGCTCTTGTGTGCTGCCAAGAAGTTGATGGAAAGACCGTCCTGCTGAAGATAGTATACACTTTGGTCACAGGACATGATGACATCAAGCTGGTACTTAACCTGGAAGCTTCTTCCTTGTTGGCCAGCTTTCAAGCATTAGGTGATGTTTAAAAAGACTTTGTAGGGAGAAAGTCCTTAATATACTTACCCAGCTATGAGTCCCCAGGAGCTATAATAGTTACTGGCCTGGGAGGATATAACCACTGGTACAAGATTTGTATTATGTCAAGAGGGGCAGCTGACAACTTTCTAATTGGACTTAAGGCCATTTCCACAAGCAGAAACCCATACCTGGTACTGTAGACCTGAACAAGAATCCCTGGCTGGGAAGGTCAGAGGACTCCATGACCCTATGGAGTCTACTATAATTATTTTCTAAAAGGAGACAAAGTGTGAAGATGCCTTCTAAATATTTACTATTATACCCACAGGTTAATAGAGCCTTCGCCCCTCTTCAAATGTTTCTTTATGTCATGGGTAACGGTTAACACAGAGACTCAAAACTGACCAAAGGTGAAGCATGAATGAATGAGGAGTGCTCAGCCATAAGTGGGACATCCCTATCTCACACACACCTACAAAGCTCAGGAAGCATCATTGGCAAAGGAACAGAACCACGATAAAGGTCAGAGGTTGGAGGACTTTCTCTGAAGGACCGTCTTACGGAGATGAGATGGTCCTTGGACTTATGGACTCACAGCCTCCACAATTACTTGCCAAAGTCAGACCTGGTCAACATTCTAGCATGGGTATGGGAGGGATTCATAAGGTCTCACACCTAGATGAGGAGCTATTGGCAGTTTCTGTCTGCTGGGGAGGCTGGATTTAGTTTACTTCAGGAGTATGAGCCCTCTGATCTAAGGGAAGGTCCTAAACCTATGTAAATATGGTCATTACTAATTGGATTCAGTGGTTATAACAAATTTTTTAAAGAAGACACAAAATTGGTTGATAGGATCTACATATATTATATACATGTATAAAATTTTAAAAAATAAAAATCTGAAATTTAACTAAAGGAAACTTAGGTCTGTGTACATGTGTGTGTGTGTGCAAGCGCATGCACACATGTGCACCTTTGAGCACACATGTGAACATGACTGAGTTGTGCATGTATGCATATGTGAATGTGTGTGCATGTATTTAAATAGACATGTTCATATATATGCATGAGTGTGCACATACATGTATAGGTGTGTACATATGAGAACTCACATGGCTCTGTATTTGCTTGACCATAATTCATTTTATGCATTTGGTTTAGGTTTATCCCTTTTTAAACTCTTACTCTTCCTATATGTTTCCTATATCTTTACTATGATTCCTTCATGTTAGAATCTAAGTCTGCAAAGCTCTCATTCTGGATTCTCACAGTTAAAACACTCCTATCAATGTATGTTAATTCTAAATATCTGAGACAAAGGATCTTATTGATTCAACTAGAGTTAGCTATCCTATACAATTCATCTTTTATGAGCTTATGAGTATTTTTGAAGCATACAATGGTATCTTCAGACTTTTAGAATTCTGTTCACATGGGTATCATTGGCCAGAGTGCAACTGGATATATTTAGCATGAAAATTACTATGGGATATTGCTGTGAAAGCATCCACCTAATATCTTTATAGAAGTATATCATTAGAAACATTTCTTCCATAGATTGATTCTGAATTCTTAGCTATTTCCTGAGCCACAAAGTCAATGAACTGAAGTATCTTCTGTGGCCCCTAACAAATTCTAATTTTTTTTAAAAATCATAGTCCAAGTTAAATATTTGGAGCAGTGGAAGATTACCTTGCTTGTGTAAAACTATCTCCATAAAGAAGTGACATATTAATAAGGATGCTATTGATTCATTGCCACCTCACAAATTACTACAAAGCAACTGATTGAAACAGCAAGTTATTATTTTGCAATGACTTTGAATAAGGAATCCAGAAAGTTCTTCATTGGGCTTTTTATGGTTGCCTGTTTCATAAGGTTTCAGCCAAAACATGGATCAGGGCTGTCGTCATTTCACAGGAAATGTGGGGTAGGATCCACTTCAGAATTTATTTGTGGTATAGATAGCAGGCTCATCACTGTCTTTTGTCATGTGAGTTTCTCTAGTAGTAATTCATCACACATTGTGGGTAGCCAACTGTTTTCATTATTAGGAGTAAAAGAACTTTATAAAATATAGTTAGCAATATACTGTGAAAATCAACATTTCTGTCTTACACTTTTATTTTATTAATTAATTTATCTATAAGCTTTCCTTAGTTCTTTTCTAAACAGTCAACAGACCTCCTCTGGTTCTCAAATGTATTGTTATTTGTTATTCATTTTTCCCGATTTTTGGAGTCATTTTTCCTACCATTTGATTCTACTATGTAAACTCACTTTTTGCTAAAAACATGTTTATAAGAATAATAATTCATAGTTTTCTTCATGTAAAAGTCTAATTGTAGTCTAGGGGACATGGTGAAATTGATAAATATTTAACCCATCAGACTTAATGAAGATCTGTCTCCAACTATTTACAATGATGATAAAAAAGGTACTCAGGCCCAGGAAGATCCACAAAGGATCAATACGTCAAACTTCAGTAGATTTGATGGAGATAGACAGTCAACTACAAAGATATACAGCTATAAAAATGGGAGTGTGCCATATGCCAGAGGCAAATGAGAAAAAAAATCTTACTAAGTGGAGACCAGGAACACAAAACTGAAGAGTAGGTGTTGGGGTGGAGAACCGCACATAAGCAGGTTAAAAATACAAACTGTTACAGAAAACTAAGAAATTTGATATTTACCTTGAAGCAGACAGCAGACACATTTTGTTGTTGCTGTTATTGTTGCTCTTGTATGAGGGTGATATAATCATACTTTTGAAAGTTGAAATGGGTGGAGAGTCAAGCACTCTAAGAATGTCCTCGTGCTGTTTCAGGAGTGGGGACTCCAGCTTCAAAAGTTGCAGATCCTTGGTTATTATTTGCAGGGAGTCAGAAAAGACGGTGTGACACCATGTCTCCTCAGAAGATTTTCCTGATTACTGATACCTTTGGGGAGTGGTTCTCTATTTTGTGTCACAGTTACCTTGCAGTCACTTCACCGTTGTTCAGAATCCCAGATTCAACTTTTATTACCTTGAATTAGCGCCGACTGAATCACAGGTTTAGGACCTGTCAAATCCTTATAGGCATCCTGTAAAGAAATATTGAACACACAAATAAACAAAAGCTATGTATTAAACTTGTCAATCAGATATATAGATAGATAGATATAGATATAGAAATAATATTCTAGCTGTATATATATACATATACATATATATATATATATATTTCTAGAAATAGCAAATTGACGGTTAAAGTCTATGGCATATACTAAAGGAGTGATGGCTAGACACCAGTATCTCTACTGAAGTGGTAAGGCCTTCAAATAGATGAGATTATTCCAAACTTCTAGAGTCTGAAACATAAATTTTAGATGAAGCAATTGATGTCTTAATCAAGCTCCTCAAGTCATCCTGACCCAAATCTGACACTGTCTTTCAAGATAACTTACACTTTCTCTACGAGCCCATGTACTTTATGTCCTTGTATACAGCCTTTAATCCTTCTTGTCTTGGGATTCTATAGCCCACATTTGTAAGCAAGTGTCATAAGTGGAACTGCTGCATAACAAATTACTATAGACTTGACAGTTAATAATCAAAAAAAAAACTTACTTTTTACCAATCCTGAAGCATCCAGGATCAGGAAGCAGGGTGACAGTAAGCACAGGTTTTAGTCAGAGCTCTTCCCCTGAGTTGCAGAATGGCAAGTTCTTGTGGCAGCTTTACACTTTTAAAAAGATGGCAAGAGCATTCTAGAGTCCTTCCATGAAGGTTTAGTGGTCTAACTTGATAATAATTTCACATTAGGGGTTAAAATTCTGAAATGTGAGTTTTAAAGGGTTGCAATTATTTAGTCTGCATCACCGGGTTGCACAGTATGAGGATAATAGGAAATGAGATCTTCTGTTACTGTTGTTCTGGGTAGGCATCTTAATAATCAATATTTATCTAGTTATGAAAGATCTACATGTTGATTAACCTTACTTTATGAATGAGAACATACTTAATAGAGCCAATTCAATGACTCTTCTGAGAAGTGCAATTGACCTGCAGTACTCCTTGAGGGGCAGGTCTGATTTTCATTGAGTGGCAGATGTAGAAAATCAACCCAGATCACTCCATTATCATTCCGTGGGTTTCTTCTGGTTTAGTTCTCTAATAAATAGAGATGTGGCTACTGCTGTGTTAGATCCAGCATTGCTTCATCAAAATGTATCCTCAATTGATTTTATTTCCATCTCTTCTGATAACTGCCAGAATTCCTGCTCAAATCCAGCGTGTGGCCCCTCTCTCTCAGCCAGACCAGTGAGGTGTCTCATTCTGAATCTGAGTTATAGTCTTTAAATGAAAATATTGCCATGATGATTATAATTTTTATTAAATGAGTAAGAATGATAATGCTAGAAGCATGTTATTCTCATCAAAGCCAAACATGATGGGTTTTAGAAGTCACTCTAGGAAATCTTAAACACACACATATCAAAATTGCTTAGTTCCATTCTTCGGTTCCTTGGTGTTTTAATCTTTCCTTGATCTGTGTCCCACCTCACAGTGAATATGCATTATACCGCTCAAGCATACTGATTTTCACTTCATGAATCTATAAACCCTATAATTCTTACCCTAAACCTGGCAGTTTAACCTGTCTGGGAGGAATGATTTAATAACAGAGACTTGTAATGAGTGCTCTTATCACTAAAATGTCACTGTATTTACAAAATATACTGCAGGGCACTTACTTATATACCACAAAGTGTTCTCATAAATCATTTGGCCTAGGCGGCACTTTTTAAAGCACCTGAATAAAATAGAAATATGTCAGTATTCCTAACTTAGACTCACTTGTTCGGTTTGACCTAAGTAATTTAACTGTTCTCAATTACTACAACTTCAAGTTTTTCGCGTGTTTGATACTTGAAAACGGAGACTGTTCATCCATTCCTGGCTACCCAGATCCGAATAATCACACAGAAACTATATTAATTATAACATTGCTTGGTCTATTAGCTCAGGTTTCTTATTAACTAACTCTTACATTTTAAATTAACTCATTTTTGTTAATCAATGTTATCACCATGAGGCTGTGGCCTACAGGAAAGGATCTGTCATCTGTCTCTTTTGGCAACTACATGGTGTCTCTTTAGCCCCAACTACTCTCTCTCTCTCTCTCTCTCTCTCTCTCTCTCTCTCTCTTACTCTCTCTCTCTTTTAGCCTAGCTATATTCTGCCCTGCCATAGGAGAAAGTAACATTAAACAATAAAAGCACCACATACACAGAAGGACATCCCACATCAGATACTCTATTTTAATTATTAATTAATAATTATATAAAATAGCAGTATGTCGAGATTTAAGCAAATAGAACATCGATTTAATAAATAATACTAACAGCAATAACACTTTCATTGGTCTGTCATACATGTCTAAAGCATGCAGAATGCTAATGTCTCCAGATTCTCTCCCTGTGCCGAATTTCCTGATACAGTGAGTGGTCTCTTGTTCATTTTCCTGGAGTGAAGGGTGTCAGATTGTCAGATAATGATGAAACATACTTCTATGTCTGTGGGGATATTTCCCGAGATAATTTATATCTTACACTGTGATTGGGAAAGACAGACCCATCCTAAGTGTGCACAGTTGCTTCCAGCAAATGGCTCAGATAAAAATATTCAAAGACTTAAACATTTAAGTGGGCTTATAAAATGAGTGTTATGATGTCACTCTCACAGGACAGGAGACTGGGGCTGAAAGAGGGAAGTTGCTCTTCCTAAGGCAAACCAGCTCATTGGTGGCAGATGTTTTGGACTTTCTTCTCTGATTACAAAGTTTACAGAGGTTCCACTGTGCTCCACAGATTCTCATTCATATCTTGGGAATGGGAATTGAGATTTTTTTTCTTTTTCCCATTAAATGAATAGGAGAAGTCAAATAGCCATTTGACTTAGGAGAGAGAAGATATCCTCAGTTTGCTGGGTAGGATCGGTAAACTTTGAAACACACAATCTTAGAAAAACTAGAAAGAGTATTTCTAAAAGAGACTAAAATTTTTGCTATGGACTTGAGTCCTCACCAAATTCATATGTTGAGTTAACCTTCAATATTACCGTTATTGGAGTGTATAACATTATACAGTTTTATAATTAGCTGAATAATAAGCTGCATAATAAGGTATATAAAGAGATAAGAATAAATCATTCAGAAGGGTGGATCCCTGGTCAGGTTTGTATCCTTATAATGAGGAATAAGAGATATTTTCCTAGCTAGCTGTCTCTCTTCCATGAAGGCATAGGGAGAGCAAGATGAACTGTAACTCAGGAAAGTATCCTCAAAAAGACACTGGATTCTTGATCCCTCTGCTTGGATTTTTATATCTCTTGAAATTATAAAAAAAAAAAGTCTTCCTTTTTCTTAAGGGATTCACTTTCTCATATTTGTTACAGTAGCCCAAACTGGCCACCTAACTCCCCAGTCTCTTACATTCTTGAAGCAGCAACTGACCATGACACTTATTGTACTCAAGAAGCACTTCTAGTAATTAATGAAGTAACAAGGATGAGAAGAAACTTTTATCATAGTACATTTCAATACTTGAGCTTGATTCAGGCCCTATCCTGGGGTCTGTCAGAAGCTCGTGGGTGTCAGTTCTTTCTAAGACCCTTAATCCCATCATCTATGGCATGCATGTTCAATCTTTCACAGCAGGGGAGAAAGATCTGTTGTATATGCTATTCATACTATTATTCCCAGAAAGACAGCTAGCTCAGCCTGCTTTCTTCTTTAAAAATAAAGTGATAAATGACAAATTGAATAACATTCAAATGACTTTCTTAATCAAAACAGCTAGGGAGTGCCCCCTCTTGATTATTTTTTATCAAGTAGAAATGAAAGTTGTGATGGTTGATCTTGCTTTCATATTTGACTGGATTGAAAGATGTCTAAGACTGGTAAGATATACCTGTATATCTATGGAAGCATTTCTAGGTAAAATCGACACATGGCATCGTGACTGGAAGAGACTCATGCTCAATCAACGTGGGTGGCACCATTGACTAGGTGCTTGGGATCAGGAACGACAACAGGGATTTATGAAGTTGAATGATATGTATTTTGTATTATGCAATGGCCATGAATCTGAAGGGATCGAGGGTGGAATATTACATGTGAAATGTCCTCTACATTTTCAAGATAATGTGTTTAAACACTTGGTTCCCAGTTAGCAGCACTCTTTTGGGAGGGAGCTTCTGGGAGCTTTAGGAGGTGGGGCTTCGCTAGAGAATATAAGTTGCTATGTAGTTGGTCTAAGTAGAGTGATCACACTTCTGGGTCTAATCTATCTCAGAAGGACTGTGTGATACTTTATACATGTTGCCTTATAGCTGGCAACCTCTTACTATTTCAGAACTTTGCTTAGCTAGTGCATAATTTATTGATGAGTTCAAGTTCAGGACTTTGTAGGTTTCAGAAAGAATAGAACAATTAAGTAGTTCAACGGTGAAAGGAAGAGATTCTGATTTGCATTTTAATGAGTTTTACTCCTAAAACTCCATAATGGTTTCTCCATGGAATCAGTGTTTCTTTTAAGAAGACACATTTACAGTGTTAGCTTTCTTTCTCCTATAGAGTTTAACGTTAAGGTGATCCAAATATACCAAAAAAAAAAAAAATGTTAAATCCCTTAACCTTCATCTAAAAAGACATTATCAAAAACGAGGAGGGCAAAATTTTAAAAAAAAATGATGACTTAATCTCATGTATAACCAATGCTTAAAAATAATATCAGAAAAAATAAAATAAAAATAATATCAGCAAAAAATACACTAAGTCATGAATACTTGAATGAAATAGTTTAATTGTAAACTGCTAATGTGATTAATATTAGAGATATTAAGTGAGTAAAAATGATAAATAAATATGAAAATGCAATCAGGATTCAGCATGTAAATTGTTGTCAATCTGTTTTTTAAAACATCCCTGGTCTCACACAGCAGAGTATCTACAAATGCATGTGCAGTGATGAGAGACTAGACTTCAAAGTCAGCTCCGACAAGAAGGCTTACTTTCTATTTTTTTAAACAAACCTTTCTCATTTTACAAGCCAATCTCAGTTCTACTCCCTCCCCTCTACCTGGCCACCCCCCCCCCACCCCACATTCACACCTCAGAAAAGGTAAATTTTCCATGGGGAGTCAACAAAGTAGGGCACAGTGCTATGAGACAGGATCAAGACCCTCCCCGCTATATCTAAGCTGAGCAAGGTATCCCTCCAAAGAGGACGGATTCCAAAAACCAAGTTCAAACGCTAGGGATAAACCTTGGTCCCACTGCCAGTGGCCCCACAGAGTGCTTAAGCCACACAACTGTCACTCACATTCAGAAGACCAATTTGGTCCTATGCGGTTCCCCCCACTGTCAGTCCAGATTCAGCCAGCTCCTACTACCTCAGGTCAGCTGTTTCTTTGGCTGTCACGATCTTGGTCTTGACCCCTTTGCTCATATTACTGTTCCTCCCTCTGTTGGACTAGACTATGGGAGTTCAGTCCAGTGCTTATTTAGACTCTCTGCATCTGCTTCCATCAGTTACTGGATAATCTAGTGCTTATTTTCTCGCTAGCCCCATAATGGCTCCCTTAATCAAGATATCTCTTTCCTTGCTCTCCCTCTCTGTCCTTTCCCCATCTCAACCATCCTGTTCCCTCATGTTCCCCTTCTCTCCCCGCTCTCCTTTCTACCATCCCTTCTACACTTTCTCCATACTTCCAATTTTTTCAGGATATCGTCTCTGTTTTCCCTTCCCAGGGGGATCCATGTATGTCTCTTTTAAAATTCTCCTTGATACATAGCTGCTCTGGCGTCATGGACTATAGGTTGGTTATCCTTTGCATTATGTCTAACACCCACTTAGGAGTGAATACATACCATATTTGTCTTTCTGGGTCTGGGTTATCTTACTCAGGATTTTTTTTTCTAGTTCCACCCATTTGCATACAAATTTCAAGATGTCATTGTTGTTTACCACTGGGTAGTACATTGCGTAAATGAACCACATTATTTTTATCCATTCTTTGATCGAGAGGCATCTAGGTTCTTTCCAGGTTCTGGCTATTATGAGTAATGCTGCTATGAACATAGTTGAGCAAATGTCCTTGTGGTATGAATGCGCATCCTTTGGGTTTATGCTCAAGAGTGGTGTTGCTGGGTCTTAAGGTAGATTGATACCCAATTTTATGAAAAAATTGCCATACTGACGTCCACAGTGACTATAATGTGTAGTCTGTCCAGCAATGGAGGAGTGTTACCCTTACTCCCCATCTTCTCCAGCCTAATCTGTCATTGGTGTTTTCAATCTTAGTTATTCTGACTGGTGTAAGATGATAGATATTAAGAGTCGTGTTGATTTGCTTTTCCCTGATGGCTAAGGATTTTGCAATTCCTTAGGGCCTTTTGGCCATTTGAGATTCTACTGTTAATAATTCTCTGTTTACATTTGTACCCCATTTTTTAATTGGATTATTTGGCATTTTGATGTCTAGTTTCTTGAGTTCTTTATGTATTTTGGAGATTGGTCCTATTTCCGGTATGGGGTTGGTGAAGACCTTTTCCGATTCTTTAGGATGATTATTGACTGTGTCCTTTGCCTTATAGAAGTTTCTCAGTTTCAGGAGATCCCGTTTATTGATTGTTGCTCTCAGTGTCTGTGCTACTGGTATTATGTTTAAGATGTGGTTTCCTGTGTTCAAGGCTACTTCCCACATTCTTTTCCATGAGGTTCAGTGTGGCTGGATTTTTGCGGAGATATTTGATCCATTTGGATTTGAGTTTTGTGCTTGACAATAGATATGGATCTATTTGTATTTTTCCACTGTTGACAACCAGTTTTGCCAGCACCTTATTGAAGATGCTTTATTTTTTCTATTGTATAATTTTAACTTCTTTGCTAAAAATCAGGTGTTCATAGTTATGTGTATTAACATCAGTGCCTTTGATTCAACTCCATTGGTCCACCTGTCTGTTTTTATGCCGTATCAAACTGTTTTCATTATTACAGCTTTATAGTAGAGCTTGAAATCAGGGATGGTGATATGTCTGGAAGTTCCTTTCTTGTATAGGATTGTTTTGGCTATCCTGGGTTTTTTGCTTTTCCATATGAAGCTGAATATTATTCTTTCAGTGTCTATAAAGAATTGTTTTGGAAATTAGATGGCAATTGCATTGTATCCTTGCCTCTTGGTCCAACAGTAGTCAGTGTCTGTGTCTTGGGGGAATCCTCTCTTGGACTAACCATTGCACTTGCTTTCTGTGTCTCTGGGAGCTACTGAGAGCTCAGTGGATAAGTGGGTTTGAGGGCAGAGTGGGACTTGTAGATTACAGGGTGTAACTGGTGGTTCCTGGAGCAGCCTGCCTTCAGGAGGTTTGTCCACTGACGGGCTAGTGCAGCTGAGGTGAGTGGGGGAGGAGCTGGGGGTTTTGCCTGGGATCTAGTACCTAGAAACCCGCTTGTCCAGATGGGGAGTTGGTCAGTCACTTCTTGGTCCTTTCTGTGTAGTCACAGTCTGTGTCTCACCGAGGCACTGGGTCATGGGGTGGCAGAGTGGGACTTGTAGATTACAGGATCCAAAGTGGAGATATTGGAGTAGCCTGCCCGCAGGAAGTTTGTCTTCTGGCTCGCTAGTGCTTCTGGGAGAGGGGCCTAGGGTTTTGCTCTTGCACCTAGGTCCTAGAGCTTCGGTTGTCCAGCGGAGGGGCTGGTCACTCACCTCTTGGTCTGCTCTGTGAAGTCGCAGACCGTGTCTCTGAGGAGGCTTATTTTCAATCTGTTTTTCAACATTTTAATAGAGAGTATGGACAAAACAATATGACAAGACATAGAGAAGAAAGAAGAGAGGAAAAACAGGGGTGGGAGAGACTACTGCAGAAATGAGACCTTCAAAGAACTGGGTTGTAGCTCAGTAGTAGAGCACTTACCTAACAGGGTTGTGAGCTGCAGAGGGCAAAGGGTTTGTTTCAGATAACATTCTCCCTCTAAACAAAAATAATGAATAGAAATATTTTAATTAGTAATAACAATGTTCTTTAAGTTTGCTGGATGGCATCTCCAAATAGAAATTTTACACTCAGCATGCTCTTATATTGACAAGAACCAATTAGAGATGGTAACAGCTTCATTTTCTACAGAAGCTGAAAAGAAATCCAGAGTACTCAGAAACCAATCTAAAATTCAGCTGCAAACTTGTAGAGGAAAAATGCTCATACTCATGAGACAAATAAGGAACATATGTACTCATAACCACCAACATAAGGACATACACACACAAATACACACATAGCCATCATGTCAGAATAGGAAAACATCACTAAAAAGAAGCCAGTTGTCTTTGATTTAAACTAAAAGTTCGGTGTTTTTCCAATAAGTGCACTTTATTCCAACATAATTTTTAAGTTTAGAAAATTTAGCCAGCTTATTTCAAAATCCACATGGAACAAACAAGCGTCTGAAAAGGATGACAAGAACAAAGTAGAAGATCTCGTTCTAGGAAAAGGAACATGACTGGAGTGGCTCATTCTCTGACAGAGGCACAGTCAAAAATAAAAATGGAAGGAAATATTTGGGAACATGGAGAAAGACACATGCACAAAGGAAACATTAAGAGAGGAATGCATCCTTAGAACTCAGCTAGTCTTGCTTGTCGGAAGTTTGAATAAGAAATACTCTCCATGCTCGTGCTCTCTCTCCTTCTGCTCCTGATGTGGATCTTGAGATTTCTGTCCGGTGCTCCAATGTGGGTCTCTGTCTCCTTTCATCGCCCGATGAAGGTTAATATTCAGGAGGATGCCTATATGTTTTTCTTTGGGTTCACCTTCTTATTTAGCTTCTCTAGGATCACGAATTATAGGCTCAATGTCCTTTATTTATGGCTAGAAACCAAATATGAGTGTGTACATCCCATGTTCCTCTTTTTGGGTCTGCTGGCTTTGTGGGAGCCTAGGCAGTTTGGATGCTCACCTTACTAGACCTGGATGGAGGTGGGTGGTCCTTGGACTTCGCACAGGGCAGGGAACCCTGATTGCTCTTCCGGCAGACGAGGGAGGGGGACCTGATGGGGGGGGGATGGGAGGCGGTGGCAGGGAGGAGGCAGAAATCTTAAATAAATAAATAGAAATACTCTCCACAATCCCTAGCATTTGATCCCCCACACCTCACCCCTGTGCTGGCACTGTTGGATGGAGGGATTAGGAGATCTGACCTATTTGCTGGAAGTGTTTCACTGGATGAGGACTTTGAGAGTTTGAGGAGTCAGGCTATTTCCGCTTTTCTATTTCTGTTTTGTACTTGCAGTTTGAAGATGTGAGCGCTCAGCTTCCTGCACCAGCTGCCTTGCTTCTGCTCCACTATCATGGAGAAGCTCTCCCTCTGGAAATATAAGCAAAAATAAACTTTTCTTTCCTTAGCTGCCTTGGTGTTTTTAATCACAAGAAGAATGAGTAACTAATACAATGCTATTCACTAAGAGATGTCTAGATAATTGTTCATTCACATAAAAGATAATGTTATATAAACATATTACGAATAAAAATAAATCCAAGACAAATAAAATATCAGGGGAAAGTTTCATTTGGAAAAGGATACAGAGCACAGAAAAACTTCCTCATCTCATAAAACCACAAAAATATAAATTTTGATAGATGTCACTAAAAATATCACATTTCAAAAGGTGCCATGATAATCTTTAATTACTAACTATGGAAAGATATTAGCAATGGCTGTATTTGATAAAATATGGATTTTCAATATTGATTCATAAAAAATTCTTAACATCGACCACAAAACATTAAATTTGTCTGATAGTGTGACAAATAGCAATGGGAGAAGATTCTCTGGCCAACGTCAGTGTGGAAAGATGCCAACCAGTGGGGAATCCAAATGAGACACCTGGAACACCAGAGTGCTCCTAAGGTGATCTATAGAAGGGTCATGTGTGTTTCAAACACTCCTAGGGTTAAGATTCTTTAGCTAAATTTAAAACAATGATCTCATAGTTTCAAATGTGTCTTTATAAGAAAATTAACAGCTCTATTATAGCGTAATTATTGATTTATTGTTTTTGTATTTAGCCTAAGCATTTCTAGTTTTGCTAATTTGCATTAGGAACCCCACAGGGCAGACACAGGCTCTACTTCAGAGGTCATTGTTTGACAGTGGGAAAAGTCATTCAATATTGAAATAGTCCTCCCAACTCTCAGAAGCACCAAGGGGGACCATTGTGACAATTCTAAATTTTCTGCAGATCTCCCTTGAAGGTTATAAATATCCCTGGAAAGTCATGTGAATTTTATCACTGTAGCCCAGGGGCAATGTTTGCTTCTTTCTCAGCTGAGATATTTCTGTAAACAATAGGTTCTCCTGAGAAAGCCAGATTCCCAATGTGGTCGATAATAGTTTGTTGTGTTTGTCAAATTGGCAAGTTTGGCAATGTTCTACTTTTCTCTCTGACAGGCCTGATTTCTTTTTTCCAAAAAAATTAAATTATTTCAAAGTTATATGTATAGTGAGCATTGGGATTCACCTACAGAACGTCATGGTTTCTGAGATTCTGGACCTTTAACACTACACAGATTCTACACAGATCCAGATATTACACAGATGAGTGTCTATAGTTCGGGTTTGTCTGATTAAAGCTAAGAATTGAGGATTAAAATAGGAGGAGATTGGGTTACCCCTTTGAACACTTTGCCTATACTTAACACCCTTGGGCATTTGGGGATTCAATATGGTATTATTTGTTTCTCACTTCCTTCTGAATGATGGACATTCCACACTTAACGCAAAAGCTTAGGGAGAAAATTATAAACAGTGATTCTAAAACCAAGACTCGAGTCTAGACACTTTCCCAAGCTGTTCTGCTTCATATGAACAGATTCTTTCTGCAGGAATCAGAAGGAAACATCAATCCAACCGTTCCTTTTTATGGCCGATCCCATTATCTGTTCTCCCATAATTTCTGTGCACTTTATTTTTGCCTTCGATCCCCCAGCTCTAAGTCCTCATTCAAACCTTGGTTGGAACAGACAAATCAAGAGGCTTTGACATGCAGGTGCAATTACCTATGATGCATTTGCCTCCATGCAAATGTCAAGATGTAGCAGCAGAAAGGTTACCTCCCCATGCTGCAGGGACAATCACTCTGCAGAGTGCCAAACCTGTGTGTGAGGGGGGTGGAAGGGTGTGAGGGCAGGTTCTCACATCAGTCACATAAATTGAGCCCTAAATCGACATCCTCTGGGACAGCCAAACTAATTGGCAAACCCGCATTTTGTTTTCTCCAGAAGGTTCAAATGTCTTCTTGTGGACAGCATGGGTTGGATTGGTTTGCAACTCTCCATCTTTGACAAGTAGGACTTTTGCCTTCTGTCTGATAAAGAGCTTCTTAGGTTAAAAGTCAGGGAACCTGACTATCTTGATTTTTCATGAATGTCTGGAATTTTTACATCTTTTCAGACTGAGGACCTTATTCCTAGTTATCCCAGTCAAGAGGAAAAGAGGTGAAACACGAGGCCCTTCTAGGGGCTCTGGAGACAGGGAGGCTGCAGTCCAGAGAGATCCTGAAGATGAGGAAGCCGGTTTTGCTCCCCCTGGTTTTTGCTGTTTTGCTCAGCTAGCCAGTTGGGAGGAGAGGTGGGGACACACAGGCTGGCTGGCTTTCTCCAAGGCGCAGCTGAGACCTTTAGGAAATCATTGCAGAGGCAGAAGCGGCAAGACGCTATTTTTAGCTCCAAATTGATTCAGCTGCAGTCCCTGCTGCCTCTGACTTCATTGCTTCCCAGCCCTCTGCCTTGCTTGTCCTCACTCCCTGCTTGAGCTTGGCTTCCTGCACCGCCCCATTTCCCACTGCTAACAGCCTCTCCCTCCTGTCCCAGACAGGGTTAGGTGTCTGAGGGCTGATAGTGAATCCCAGAAAGAAACAGAGGCTGATAGTGCCTCGGGCTGTGACATCCCACAGAGGCTGCAGCCAGTCAACAGCAGAGCCTTTCTGGGCCCAGCCAGCATCTGATTGTTCACCCTTCAATTGCCCCTGCCCTTGGGGACCTAGTTCCAAGAAGGTTCATCAGTTGCAATGCTGCACTCCTGAACATCTGCCAAATGTGTCCCTTCTGACCGAGGTCTAAGCTTTCAGATGTTATTGCTAGAAAAAAGAGGACACACACAGGGTGGCTTTTCATCTTCTTCCTCAGGATGTCTCTTTACAGATGAGCCTGCAGAGAGGTGGCTTGCTCAGAGGAGGGATGGGGAACAAGCGGCGCAATATAGGCCACCAGCCTTTGTTTGCATGTGGGGTTAGCAATGATCCCTTTTCTGTGGCCCTGAAGGCTGGGAGTGAGTTCCAAGCCAAGTCGGGCTTGTCCATTTTCTAGTTAGGGCTCCATTTACTATGCCTAATAAGTAAGGTACTAGCCTTCAGAAACTCTTGTTGCAATGACATACATTACTGAGGAGGAGTTTAGGTGCCCCCTCCCCAAAAATCGCAAGCATGTTTTTAGGCAAAGAATTGGATGGTACCAAGTCCTTTGTTTTTCTTTTTTGAGACAGTTTTATTATTTTTATCAAATGCAAAGAGACCTGTCTCTGCCTGCTGAGTACTAGGACTAAAAGTGTGAACCACCAAACTTGGCTCAAAGTCTGTTGTTAATTGTTCAACTAAGATCTCAATGGTGCATAGCCTGGCAGGATTTGGGCACTCGGTCCAGGTGGTGAGGAAAGAGAGGCAGCCACTTCCACTTGAGAAAAGTGTTGGAATCAGAACCTGGGCTCTGGCAGCTCATTCACTAGCTCAGACATTAGTCCTCGGGAGGCCAATTAGACAGTGAGAACGGGAATAGCAACCCAGAGAAGGAAATTTATTCAGTGTGCCATGTTGGGAAGAGGAACAAAGTCCATCTTCTAGGTTCTGACGTAGGTTTTAGGTTTAAATAGATAGTAAGAGGTACACAGGATTGAGCTGTCCAGGTCAAGGTGTCAGCATGCCAGTGTTGACCGACCCATCTGTACAACAATTGTCGTAACTGTATGTGTGGTAACTCTTCTTGGAAGACACGTTCTTTCTCCTGGCATGATATGCCCGGGGAACTCACAAGGGCCATCATTTCAATAGCTGCTAACAAGAGGGGGTCTGTCTCTCCTTAGGGTAACTAAATGCCTGCCCATAAATGTAGTGATAATCTCTCATTAAAGATGTTTGGATAAAAAATAATTGTTGTTCTAGGGATACTGATCCTGATAGGACCCTAACTATGAGACTGTGTGTCACCAAGAATCCCATCTTGAAACATAAGCATCAGTGTGATCAGTTAAGAGATGAGGGCTTAGCAAGTGTTTAAGTCATGACAGCAAAGCCTTCATGAATGAGATTATCATGAAGGAATGCGTTCATGTATCCCTTCTGCCAAGGGAAGAGTCCACCTTTGTCCCCTCTAGAGAATGCACCTACAAGGTACTATCATGGGCCAGACAGAAGACTGGCCTGTAGCCTTGACACCAGACGCCCAATCTGTCCATTGCATGTACCCTGCAGTTCGAGTCTCTAGTACAGTGAAACATAAACTATGGTTGTTTATAATTTCTCAGCCTATGGTGTTTTGTTACAGTGAGACAAATGGTCGAAGGTATTACTAGATTGAACCTGGCCCTTGATAGAGAAGATATGCAGAAGCAAAGAATGCAGCTTGATAGGATTAGAAGTTAGCATGGGAGGATGTCTAAATAAGCGCACAAAAGTTGGCTTCAAAGATGAAGCGACCTGTGTATTAGATAAGAACAAGTTGGTAATTTTAGAGATAAAATGATAAAGGCAGTAAATATTCTAGGCTTATGTTGTATACTACAGGAGTTTCTGGCCCCCTGTGGCCATTTAAGATTAAACTTGAATCAACTCAGCCAAATTACAAACTCAATTCCTTAGTCACACTTGCCAGAACTCAAGTATTCAATTAGCCACATGGGGCTAGCCACTGCCATATTGGGTGGCACAGGTTCATGACTGCAGAACACTCTACTAACCAGTCCCACTCTAGAAGGGGAATTGTGAAGAAAGGTCCCATAGTAGCAGAACTCAGGGAACATTAACACCAAACACACAACCCAAAACCTACCTAGTGATGTGGAGCCTCTGGTGCTGAGGATAAACAAAAGGGAACTGTTGAGATCAGGGGAGCAGAGTCTAAAGATGACCAACTATGATCCTTAGACTTTGAGTGTGGTTCAGAGGTGTGTGCCGTCCTTTCCAGTCTGCAGATAGTGCAGTGACACAAACAGAGCTGTGCTTCAAAAATAGAAATATAGGTGTTGTGTATAAGATAATATGAGTGCTTTTGAGTGCTCTGAATCCTCTGACACCTGTTTGTCTTGCTTAATTCTCAGAACTTACCTGAATGAGCAGAGCTGTCTTTTTTTTTTTTTTTTTTTTTTGATTTTCGAGACAGGGTTTCTCCGTATCTTTTTTTGGTTCCTGTCCTGGAACTAGCTCTTGAAGACCAGGCTGGCCTCAAACTCACAGAGATCCGCCTGCCTCTGCCTCCCGAGTGCTGGGATTAAAGGCGTGCACCACCACCGCCCAGCAAGTCATATTTTTTTTTTTTCTCAAGGACTTGGCCAGTTACTAGGAGGAAAAACTAACATTGAAAAGAGCCACAAAGAAAGAAACAAACAAAACCTTTATCCTAGCTGTGAAAAGCAGCCTCCTTTCATCATTGCCCTGATGAAGAATTATCCTTATTAGCGGGAACTACTGGTTGATTATATTCTCCTACAAGGGTTGAATTGTAGTATTAAAGACCTATAGCCCTTGAGAGGAGGCAAGAGGTTTTGTGACAGTGGCTTCAATTTTGTCACGAAATTGAAGCAAAAACTTGGAATTAAGAAGAATAAATAAACAAATAAATAAATCCTAGCGAGAATTTCCTACCATCTAGGGCTGTCTCAGACCATGTGAACCCTGTTAACCTGAGTAAGCCACATCCAGCAGCAGGCCACATAAGCACCAGCTGGAGGAAAAAAGAAATATCCACTTAATAGAGAGATAAACTCAAACTCGGTAAGGTTTCTAACTGACGGCAAAGCTGGCACCTGCTGGAAGGCAATGCTGGAATTCCCGTATGGTTTGAATACTCCGTGGAAGAAAGCTTCACGAAGACCCTCACACCAGACATCCCCATCATTTTCAATCTGACATTTGAGAAGAAGACTGTTAATTGGGACCTCCAGGGATACTGAGATCTCCCCCTATTTTCTACATTCTGTCTGAGACTCTGCCAAGCTGCTTAAATTCTGCGACTCAATTTTCTCATTTGTAAATCATGATATCAATTAAATATCAAGCAGTGTTCAAAGGATTCTATGAGAGACCTAGAAAATATATGATAGGTTACCAATATACATAGTAAAAGTCCCTAAAGATGGAGTTATTTGATGTCCATTAATAGAAAATGGAATATTCAGGTTGCAGGTGAAAATGTGATGCACCCTCAGCAGATACCAAGGAAAGTCTCTGATCTTGTTGCCTACGAATTGTAGTTGCTTTCCAGGGTAAAAACAAAAAAACAAATCCCTGTTTCCTCACTGAGAGACAATAAATTTTCAGTCAAAATATTGTATTCCTCAGCTGATGTGGGGTATTTCTACAGTGCGTGGAGATATATTACTGTGATTGGTTTACTAAAAAAGCTGAATGGCCTATAGATAGGCAGAATGTATAGATGGGATTTCTAGGGCAAGAAAGGAAGATGGGGAAGAATCTAGGCACATGGGAGACATCAGGAAATACATGGAGAAGAAACAGGAGGTACAACATAGAAGAGAGGTAATGCCACATGATAGAATGTAGATTAATACTAATGAGTCAGTTTAAGTCATAAGAGCTAGTAAGGAACAAGCCTATATTATAGGTCAAGCTTTCATAATTGATAATAAATCTTCATATTATTATTTGGGAGCTGGCCTTCAGGACAGAAAGACTCACTACAATCAGCTGTCTGTCAAGTTGTGTGTTTAAACACAAGCTGAAGCATGCTTTTGAGACGTTGATAAGGACTTAGTAAGGTGGAAAACCCAGTGGAGAGGAAAGGTTCCCCATGGATTCTGGGGTTCACTGAGCTGCCAGGGTATATAGGCCAGATTCCTCTTGCAGCAGGCAGATTTGTTGCAAGGTGAGATGTTGAGAAGTTGTCACTGAGCAGCAGTTTTCCTCATTCCCTTTCCAGCTGACGAAAGGCTTTCTTCCCAAATTTATCACTGCCCCCATCGCCAAGGAAGCAAAGTAAATTTTTAAAAAATCTCAAAGAAGCTAAGTCAAGGCAACTGATTTTAAAGAAATAAATCAATAACCACTTTTCTTGAAACAAGAGAAACAAATGTCCCATAAAGATTGAAGTAAAGTCCTTTCAAGGAAAGATAAGCAGATGCCATTCCCTTCCCCCAAACCTCCCGGTGACTTCTCCTGTCTGGCCAATCCTTAGCAGTCCATATGGAGGAACATGGAAGCTCCATTTTAAACTATATTCGTCTTCAAGCAACAGCTGAGAGCTCAGGATGCATTTTCTTCGACATCTTTCTCCTGCAGCCCCAGTATTCTAGAAACTCCTGGCTCTACGTCCATAGAAGATTCTTTCTCAAGTAGAGATTGGGTGGTCACTAGAGTAACATGCCCATAGAGAGGAGTCAGACTTGCAGGAAACCAATCTTTCTTTAACATATTGTGGAGAAAGACCAAGAGAGAAAGAGAGAGCGGGGGTTAAGTTTGCCATAATTATGCTTCACCATTTTCCCTCTTTTTCCCTTCTATTCTCAGGAGCTTCTCCTCTAAAGTGTACTAATGAAGGAAGGCCACCTTGCCTGGGACAACAGAACTCCTGCTCCACTGAGCTGAAAGTTAGAGCCAAGCAATTCATCATGGGCTGGGTCTTTCTGTCTCCCTTCCATTCCCTGCAGAGAACACCCAGGAGAGTGCATTCCATAGCTTTTACCAACCAGGCCTCTGGATACCCCCTCCAGCACCTGGTGGGACTGGGAAGAGGACTGCTTGTGTTTAGCAAGGAGAACTGACTGTTCATCTGTAAACCCAGGACTTGACATCTGCTCAGAAGGCAACACCAGGAAGACAGAGAAAGACTACAACAAAGTGCTCCGGAAGCTGAGTGTTTCAGCCCCAGCCACTACTAGAAGGCATGAGCATCTACAGGGCCTGGTTTGAAAACATGGTTTTAAAAATAAATGAGTTGGTTTTTGTGTAGCTGCTTGGATGAAATGATTAGACCACAAAAAAGGAGAGGAGAGCAGAGAAAAAATGTATAGCTCAGTAAGATCAATTTTAAAATAAATCTCTAAGCTTTCCTCTTAATTTCTAAGTAAATTTCTGCATTGTAGTCGCAAATGAAAAATTTCAAAACTTCAGAAATCATCAGTGTTCTCACTTCCTTTCCTAGAAACAGCCACAGCTTTGGCCAGGACAAGGGAGACTGCATTGTAAGCACTGAAGGTGCTCACACAGATGAGTGAGACCCAGGAAGAGAGCAGTCACAACCTAAGACTACTGTCCTGATTGATGAACTTATGCTTCACATACTTTGGATCTCTACTAGGCTCTGCATACACAGGAAATGTCTGATTTTGATATTTGATATTCTCTAGTAGAGGGATATGAAATATAATACATGAAGATTTCAAAGTTATTCATTTGTTTTTCATGATTTAAATACACTTTTACATATTGGCCATCAAACACTAGTATTTTGTGTGTGGCCTTGCATTTTTGTGTATGCATGTGTGTGTATATTTGTATTTTTCAATCTTAAGGTCAATATTGGATGTTGTTCCTCAGATTCCATCCTCCTTGTCTTTTGAGATAGTCTTTCATTATCTTTGAACTCACCATTTAGGCGAGGCAGACTTTCCTACAAGTCTTAGAGATTTATCTGTCTGCCCATTGTCCCTCCCCAGGGCTTAGATGTGTGATCACCACAATGACTTTTTCACAAGAATTCTAGGGACTAAATACAGCTCCTCATGCTTATAAGGCAAACACATTACCAACTGAGTTAGGACTCTAGCCACAAAGACCATTTCCATTCATCTGAATGATGAAATCATAAATGTGCAAGAATCATGAAAGGAGCTAAAGATCTTGATCCTTAATACCTCATTTTCTAATCATTTATATTTGTACTCAAGTATAAATGTACTCATTTATACTTCCTAAAAGCCTTTTTCTATGAGGTTTTCAGAAGGGACAATTTTACCTAGGTGAAAAAATGCATGTCTTTTTATCTACCAGTGGTAGGTTTTGAAGGTGTTAGAAACAGGTTTTCACTTCTTTTCAAAGCAGGATGGGCATGACTTGACCCCACTGAGGAAGTCATGCATTGTGCAAAGCAGGTATCTCCAGAAGGAAAGGCTGTGAGCAATTATAGTCATCTACAGACCAAATGAACCAATTGACCATGGTGTCCCTAATTTGTAAAGAACACACAGTTTATACTTTTGTAGCAAGGAGAATATATTGTCAGTGAGTCTTAGGAAGGTTTGCATTAAATAGTCACATCTATGAAGAGAGACAGTAGCCAAGGCAATTTATAAAAAAATAAACAAAACCCCAAACATTTAATTTGGGGTTCACTGTCCCAGATGACAGTAGAGTCCCTTATCATCAAGGTGAGGAGCTTGCAGGAGGCAGGCGGGCATAGTGCTGAAGCGGTATCATCCATAAGTATGAGGTAGAGTGATGACAGGTACAGGGAGCATTAACTGAGAATGACCTGGGCCTTAAAAACCACAAAGCCCACCCACACTGATAAGTTTCCCACAAGGCCACACCTCCAAATCCTTCCCAAACCTTTCCATGAACTACAGACCAAACACTCAAATATATGAGCCTATGGGAGCTATTCTCATTTAATGCACCACAAAGGGTGATACACACAAGAGAAATATGGGGCAGAGAGCACTAGAGCCACGATATTGGTGAGCTCCTTACAACTGTGGCAGGAAAACTAAACTATGAAGCTGATACTTGGCCAAATTATAGTCAAAGTTTGCCCAATATGTCAGCCTATTAGCATTAATATCAATAGCACTTAGTAGTATAGACATTAACCAGCATGACGAAGTTATGATCTAGTTTGAAAACACTGATTCAATGACTAAAGGCACAGAGGAGCAGAAGTGTGACTTGGACTACCTCCCGACAGCTGAAAGAGGTGGCATCTCATGTAAGAACTATAGTGCAAGACAATTTGGAGCAGTCCAGTCATCCTGGAAACGTGAGTAGTAAAATATTGACATCACTATTTAAAGATGGAGACTGCAAATTTAATTTGAAGCAATTGAATGAAAAACAGGAGTGGAGTGCACTTAATCTAAAGCCTGGCCTTCTGCCCTCCTGTATTTTGGGGTTTGCCACATCAGACATTCAAAATACCTAAGGAAAATGCTATGTGAGCTGGGCATGGGCTCAAGCCTATAATCTCAGCACTCTGGTGCCGGAAGCAAGAGGGTCACATGTTTATGCCAGTTGGATATACAGAAAATCTTGTCTCCAGAAAGAAAACAACCATGGAGTTTATTTTATGTATCATCTTTGTTGTCAATAATTAATTATGTTGCCTTGTGAGAGTCCCACATAAATATGTCACCTTCATTTATCCCTAGCGATCTGAAATCTAAGTGGTCTCTGATGAGTGTCATCCAGATGACAAGGTTAAAGAGAAGCTGTGAGTATAAGCTTCTCACAACACCTGCTAAAGACAAGACAGAATTTAACATGAAAAGAGAGAGTCCAAAATTATGCAAGGATATACAATGGTTTAAAAAATTGGATCATTATCTTGGGCTGGACCCTTTACTTTCTTCATGAAGTATAAACTGGTTAAATAAAAGACTGAAGAGACTATACTCCCTTCTCCTGGGTTCCATACTAGGGCCCATAGCCCTGGAAGCCTTATAAGAGGCCAAGCTGGTCTTAGGAAATCCAGGTAAGACACTTCCCACTGCCCCCAAAACCCCTTTATGCTACCCAATAATCCCAGACTGCAACCCTCACCAATGTCTATTACATTGAAAGGAGACTTCCCTTCCACCCTACCAGAGGTCTGTCTGGATCTAGTGACCCCAGGTCTTTAACTGCAGAAGACAACTTCAGCTGTACTGGAGGCCAGGCTGGTTCTAGGGACCCCAGAGACCAGACCCAAGTCTTCACTCTTCCCCTTGACTCCATATCCAGATCTACAACTTTGGAGAAGGCTTTGGCTTTACCAAAGGCCAGAACAGAACTAGGGACCTTTAGGTCTTAAAACCCCAGCAGGGACATCCTCCAGGACTTGAAGATAAACTATTCACCAGAACCCTTGACCATTTAGGCCAGAAGACCAGAGAGGAATGAGAAATCAAGGGAAAAAGTACCCATCTAACAAAGACAAATGAAGGATTATACACCTAGATCTAAAAATCATCCCAAATCCAGATGCCTAAATGCCAGTGAAGAAACACAATCAGGGGGCTGGAGAAATGGCTCAGCGGTTAAGAGCACTGACTGCTCTTCCAGAGGACCCGGGTTCAATTCCCAGCACCCACATGGTAGCTCAGAACTGTCTGAAAATCCAGTTCCAGGGGATCTGACACCTTCTTACCAATGCACATTAAATAAAGATAAATCATAAAAAAGAAACACAATCAGTAAAGGAAAAAGCAATATGGTATCACCAGAGCCCAGCTATCCTACAACAGCAAGATGTCAACAATCCAACGACAAAAGAAAATGAGCTTAATAAAATTACTTTATGAAGATTATGAAGGTTCTTAAAGAGGTTATAAGCAAATTCTTTAAAGAAATTGAGGGGGAAAAGAAACAAAAAAATGAAAGAAATCAATAAATCTCTAAAAGAAAGCCAAGGAAAAACAAACAGATAAAGAAAACTGTTCAAGATCTGAAAATGGTAAGAGAAGCAATGAAGAAAATACAAATGGAGGGAATCCTAAAAATGGAAAATCTGGGTAAGGGAACAGGAACTACAGACGCAAGCATCACCAACAGAGTACAAGAGATGGAAGAAAAAATTCTCAGGCTTTCAAGACACAATAGTGGAAGTAGATTCATCTGTCAAAGAAAATGTTAAATCTAAAAAAAAAAAAATCCTCACACATAGCATCCAGAAAATCTGTGACATAACTAAAAGACCAAACATAAGAATAATAGGGATACAAGAAGGAGAAGAAATCCAACTGAAGATCCCAGAGAATGTATTTAACAAAATCATAAAAGAAAATTTTCCCAATCTAAATAAATACATGTCTATAAAGGTACAACAGGTTACAGAACACCAAATCGATTGGATCAGAAAATAAAATCCCCTAGCCATGTAATAATTAAAATACTAAACACACAGAACAAAGAAAGGCAATAAAAGTGGCAAAGGAAAAGGATCAAGTAACATATAAAGGCAGACCCATTAGAATCGCACCTGAATTCTTAACAGAGACCCTAAATCCAAAAGAACATCAAGTGATGTCTTGCAGACTCTACGAGACCACAGACTACTATATCTAGCAAAAATGTCAATGATCATAGCTGGATAAAACAAGATATTTCATGACAAAGTCATATTTAAATGATATCTCTCTACAAACACAGACCTACAGAAGGTACTATAAGGAAACATCCAACCCCAAGAAAAAATTGCTTAGTTCCCAGGAGAGACCAGGTGCACACTGAGCTAGGCCAGATGCTACAACACTAAGCTTGCCCACGCCCACACCCACTATTTCCTGTCTTTATTGAGGAGAAATCTGAGAAGTCTCTGCTGCTTAGATGCCTACCTTGAAGGGTACTGCTGTATGCTATTTTTTTTTTGCAAATTTTTTAAAAGACTTGTCCCAAACGAGTAGATGCTGTAAATGTATAGGTAACTAAGAAATGTTTAATGTCTTCAAAAAGTGAGCAATCAAGATGGCAAAATTCAGTGTTACAGTAAGTAGTGACTAGCTGTTGTACGTTATCACCAGACTACCTGGACATCATCTCCTGACAGGTACTCTAATGTGGCTCTTTTGTGAAGAAATCTGTTTTGTTCCCCATCTTAATGTTTAACTAGAAGAGGGGCCTGTTTTCTTAAATATTAAAACTCTCCAGCTGGCTGTGGTGGAGCACTCCTTTAATCTGAGCACTCTGGGTTCGAGGCCAGCCTGGTCTACAGAGACAGTTCAAGGATAACCAGGACTTAAGAGAGAAAGCCTGTCTCAAAGAAAAGACACACACACACACACACACACACACACAGAGAGAGAGAGAGAGAGAGAGAGAGAGAGAGAGAGAGAAAAGAGAGAGAGAGAGAGAGAGAGAGAGACAGACAGAGAGACAGAGAAAGACAGGGAAGGGGGAAGTGAGCTTTGTGTCTGATATGATCTTCCATTGGACAAATGAGGCGGGGTAAAGTGTAACATTCCAGCTTTATCTATTCCCTTATAATTTTTCAGTGTTTAAAACAGACATGAATAAATAAATAAATAAATAAACTCAAGTGTTTCAGAATGTATTTTATCTTCATGAATTAAAGGAAAAACACTCTACCAATTTCAAGCATTCTGAAAATATATTCTGCAGGGAAAGGACCGATCCCTAGTCTGGGTGGGGATCCCCCACATTACCCATTACCAGACACTTGTTCAAGGTTTGGTCTGGGATACACATGGCCATCCTTCCCTCGAGTCATCTACTAGAACTTGGTATGGATGCTCCAAGGAAAATTCTCTCCACCAGCTACTACAGTTTCTTCTGACCACACACATCCTATGGAACAGTCTATGGAAACAATTATGTGCATAGTAGTTACTAAACTAGGCTGGCATTCATTATGAAACCAGAGAAATACACACACACACACACACACACACACACACACTCATGAACAGCAACATGAGTATATAACCTGCAAACACAGGCAGTCTGAAACGGAGAACGAGATCAAGGATAAGAAGCAGCAAGAAGTGAGGAAGTATGTCTACAAACCGCAGAAATAAACAATTAGGTATCTAATGCATCTATAATACAAAACAGTGTGTTTGTGGCCTCTCCTTCAAATTTGTGGTTGCGGTTGCTGGCCTGCCTCTTAGAAGCTATTCCAGTGCAGCAGAGTCAGCCTTCCTGTGCTCTCGTGAAGAAGACGCCATGGCCAGGCCCTGGTACGACTGGTGATTCAGGAAGAGGATCAGCTTTTCTGCAGCTCAATGCCAGCTCTTCTTTCTCTTGATTCTAGAGTCAGGACGCCGGGATTCATTTCCTGCCTTCTCCACTATTCAGCTGTGTGTCTGAACAAATCGCTGCCCCTGCTGCTGTGGGGCTCAGATAACACTCGTGCCTATTTTACAAATTGCTATGAGGACAAAATGAGTTCACGAAAGTGGCACGCCAGAAGAGTTCCTGCCAAGCACAAGTGCTTCCACGACCATCATCTTCATCACCCTCGATAGCATCACTAGTCTTCCTGCTATTAGTCGTCCTCATTGGCAGCACTTTCTCACGGACCTATTTGTTTCCCTCCCATCCTCTCCGGCATCTAGTATCCTGAATATCTTCTTGAGCAAGCCTCACGAAGGGCATTTGGTCTTTTAAAATCAGTCTTTTCCTCGTTCTTTACAGTTTTCCTTTGAACAATTCTTGTAGGCTTTAGTATATTTATGTGAACATTTTTTTTCACTTATCTGTACACGCTTTTTTTTTTTTTTTTGCCACTATCAAGTCTCACTCATCCAGTTGCTGTTGATTGTAGATGGAAGGCAGAAATCTGCAAAGGCATTTGCATGAACTTAACTAACAGCCACTAACTTAGCTTAACTAGCCACTCTCCAGCCTCCCTATAGCAGCTCTTACTGTGCTGTGCAGAGCCCTCCAATTGACAGAAAAAGTCTCAGTCTCCCACTGCCTGTGCAACCCACAGACATGAAACTCCTTCCCCTTCTTCTTTAGAAAGTTAAGAATTAATTCATTTTTCAATGAATTTTCTCAAAATGATGGATCTCCAATGAGAATTTTGTAGATTATGTAATTAACTGAAAGATTTAGGGATTGTCTAAAAATCAAATGTCCACTGTCAACTATTACTCCTGTGAAGTGAAGAAAAGCTGTGACCTTCATGTTTCTAGCTTTATGTTTATTTTATGTGCATGTGTGTTTTGCCCGCATGTATGTCTGTGCACCCAGTGCATGTCCGGTGCCTGCAGAGACCAGAAGAGAATTTCCGAGTCCCTGGACAGACAGCTATGGGTGCTGGGAATCAAACCTGGGTCCCCTGGAAGAGTACATAGTGCTCTTAAGCTCTTGCTTAGACTTAGGATGCTGACACAAGACTGGCAAAACAGCTTAGGGTTAGAGCAGCCCTAAACTCTGGGAACACTAGTCTTGATCCTTAGCACACCCCCTCTAAACGCTGATAACACAAGTATTGAAGCCACTTCCAACTCTTGTATATCTTACAAACGCTAGTAACCAGACTTAGTGTTGGGGACACAAAGAGATCCAAGATTTTAATCACAGGACAGTTTCTTAAAGAATGGAAATCCCACAAGGTAGTTTATATATAATTGTGTAGCAACTTCTCAAATGCTAAACTGTAGAAGCACATAGTAGAAGACTGGGGGATTGATTATCTTCTAACATTTCAGCAGTGCAAATATATTTTCCATTTTGAAAAATTACAGTGAGTTGAACTAGTAATCCAGAGGAGGCTTATTTCCTATCTCTAAAATACCAGCTGTTTATCCACCTCCCAAATTACTCATGGTTCAGTGTGGCATCCTCTGCTTGCCCTCCTGGCTTTTGAACCCTTCTTTTTCACTTTCTACATCACAGTAGCTGAGCAGTAGCTAATACGCCCTGAAAGTCTGAACTCTTTCTGAGTATGTATAATTATCCTTTGTTTAATTAATTAAACGGAATTGGCCTCCTTTCCTTAAAGTACTCACACATGGGTTTAATGGCTCTGGAGCTAGACAGTGTTTAAATTGACAGACACACACAAACCTTCTCCTGGAATATCCAGAGTTCCCCTCTCTACTTCCTGGGCTGCCATGATGTGAATGCAGACACATCACCATGCCTTCCTCACCATGACGTATTGAACTCCCAGAAACCAAGAGCCAAAACACATCCTTCCTAAAAAAAAGTCAAAGCAAAGCAAAACCCTATGTGTCCTTCAGATTAAAATCACTTGTGGTCCTTCGTGTTTCCCTCTGTCTGAACAGCACATCTTTTAAATGTAGTTAAGCAGGTGCTCCACACTGAAAACTCACTTTGTTTTGTAGACAGACCAGTAAGACCATTTACCAAGTGGTTATTTCTTAATACAAACCAGGAGGTCAGTTTTGTATAAGGATTGCCATAGCTTTCTTGGTTATTAAATTTCCTAATATATTTCTTTTTTGTAATGGAAAAAGAGTTAGACGTACCAAAATTTCTCGTATTGTAGACATAGCATAATGACAATCCCACAGGATTTGATCCTTCCGTGTGTGTAGTAGGATGAAACTTGTTCATTTCCTGGCCACCCAGACTCCCAAAATAACCACACAGAAACTGTATTAATTAACTCACTGCATGGCCCATTAGCTCTAGCTTCTTATTGGCTAACTGTTACATCTTAATTTAACCCATTTCTATTAATCTGTGTATTGCCACATGCAAAGACTACCAGCAAAGATTCAGCATGTCTGTCTCTGGCAGTGGCTCCATGGCTTCTCTCTAACTCTGCATCCTTTCTCCCAGCATTCAGTTTAGTTTTCCCCCACCTACCTCTATTCTTCTCTGTACAAGCCCAAGACAGTTTCTTTATTAACCAACGGTATTCGCAGCATACAGAAGAGAATCCCATATCATGTGTGAAACTAAGACACATTATAAATTCCTTTACTATACAGCACAGGTCTGGATCCAGTGAGAGTAGAGCCACTGAAACCACAAATGTCATAAAAATTCTTAGTACTTTTAAAGTTTCATCCCCAAAGTATCAACACACAGAAATACAGTCACAATTTTATTCCATTTTGTAAGCTCTTGTCTTCAGTCAAAAACTTAAAATCTAAAAATAAAATTTCTAATCTACAAAAACATCCATAAATTCTTACTGTGGCAAGGCAATAATGCAGATGCTGTAATTGCTGTGGAAACACAATACTGGATGCTGTGTTTCCATAAAATGGCAGGTGTGTTTCACCATTAGCCTCCTCCACTCTACCAGGGTAGATCTATGCTCATAGAGAGTTCTGCATTTAGCAAGAAAGGAGAAACAGTATGTTCTTCTCTCTACCTTTCAATTCAAATCAAATTTATCAGGTCATTACCACCAGCACATAGAGAATACAATGTCATTGTTGGCACAGGCTCTGTGGTGTGACGTCACAGTGAATTTGGTAGAACACATTCCAGCTGACCCAGAAAAGGTAAAGGTAGCGAGCCCACACCAGGAACTCTGCAAACAGCCCTTTGGTTGTGATTAAAAGCAGCAAGCATAGGAAGGGCTTGATCTGGGCCAGTGGAAATGGGATCCTGTTTAAAGATAAGTCCAAATCTCACATTATTGCTAATCCATTGTAAAATTCTTTCTCTCTAGTCCCAGACTTCTGCCCCAGTATGCCACTGCTTGCAAACATGGTTAATTGTTAGGAGTTGAATTTCAGTCTTTATTCTATGCAAGACCTTTTGAATGTGAATGTTCATATTTTTTAAACGAATAATTTTGGGACATTTTCCAGATCAGCATCTGGCTTTTTCAGAGTTCCCCAGAGGAAAGATTTGCAAAGGAAGCACTGGGATAATTGCATTTATTAACAGTTTATTTTATGTGTAATTTTTTTGCACATCTGTATACCACCCACATCTTCTCAGGTACCAAGCGATTCTGTTTTATTTGTCTCTGAGTACCTGACTTGAATGATGATGCCTTCTAAAGCACCCTGCCTGCACACACATGCACACTTCAGTGAGGATTTAATAAGATTCGGTTCCACAATGCATGTCTGTAGTTTGCTGGGCGGAACACATTTTTTCCAATACATAAACTTCTCTCGTAATGGAATTATTTGCAGCAACCATCACGAGTCACACCTGTTTAAATGGGGCACAGTCAAATAGAGCATTGGGAAGAGTTAAACAGCTCAGACATGAGCAGAAGTATCATTGGAGGGTGGGGAAACATAGTTCTCCTGGTGTCACTGAGGCAGGAACAAAAACCAGTGTAACCATGAAATTATTAGAAAATATGACAAATGTACCTTCGCCCCAATGAAAGATCTGTAAGATACATTATAATCTGAATAAAGCTTGTTTTCTTATCTTCTTAAGTTCTTCATTATTGAAATTCAGGTGACAAGAGGAAAAAGAAGATTCTGTTCCATCATCTGAATAAGAATAACAGTGAGTTGCAGGGCTTGTTTCCATCTATAATTAAGTTCTTGGTTAACAACCATGTAAATAAAACAAAATGTTTCTTTTTTAAAAAATTACCTTAATAACAAAACCTATGTGGACACAGACAAATACATTTTTAGGCACAAGAGACAAGACTAACATCTAATGTGGATGAACTAATTACTATATAGTACGAAAAACAACTAGATTGAACTCAGAGGGGAAAAAATTAGAAAATTTACATATAAACGGAAATGTGAGTGATGCTCAAAATTAACAGAAAATAGAAATAGTTATGGAGTGAAATCTATTCAAAGAAGTTTCAATATCATAGTCAAAGAGATGAAAAAATCAACACAGAAGTAGAAGGCGGCCTTAAAGTAAAAAATATAGCCAGAGAAATATAAGATAATTCTATATTAACAAAAAATAAAGTACTTTTTTTTGTTCTCTGAGGAACAAGTTTTATAAAGTATATACAAGCTCCCGAAGACTGGGTAAAAAGCAAAAAGGCATTTTAGTTACAAAGTGTGGCACTTTTAAGTATAAGGATAATGTCTTCTTACTGGAAAACACCACTGTTTAATATTGGTTATACTGTTTCTACAGAAATAAGTGTCAAGGTTCGAGCTGTAATTCGAATTAGTGAATTAGCTCTAAGGAGAATTAGTGATTCTATGTCAGGGACAAATGAGATCCAAGTCTCTAATTTATAAAACTGGAAAAAGTGTGTGTGTGTGTGTGTGTGTGTGTGTGTGTGTAACAACACACCTGTGTAAGTCAGAGAACAACCTCAGGTGTTTGTGCTCACTTTCCACCTAGTTTGAGATGGGTCATGTTCATTGCCCAAGTAAGTGGTTTAATGACTTCTGTGGATTCTTACATGTCTACTTTCCATCTCACTGTATGGACATATATGATGCAGGCTACTGTGTTTAAATTCACACAGTTCTAGGAGTCTGAATTCAGGTCTTTACAGTATGTGATCGATGCTTTACCTGTGAGACATCTCCCAGGTCCATTGAGGTATTATTAATTATTATCTAAAAGTTCATGATGTTGGTCCTTTTCCCTGCCTTCCCTATATGCAGGATGTTCTATAGCAAACACACAGAGATGAAGAGCTCTGTGACCACAGGGATATTTCTCTTAATAGAGGTTCTGGAGAGTGGCTCCTGTTACCCCATGAAGGAGGAGTTGAGCTCACAGGGAAATGGAAATGAGTCTGGATTCCACGTGCAGACAATGAAAAATCGATGAACTGAGCTGGTTTGGTCTGTTTGCTTGAATAAATCTCTCTCTCTCTCTCTCTTTCTCTCTCTCTTTCTCATCATACCTGTAACGGAAATGCTGCACTGGGTAGTGGTGGCGCACTCCTTTAGTCCCAGCACTCAAGAAGGCAGAGGCAGGTGGATCTCTGTGAGCCTGGTCTACAGAGGGAGTTCTAGGACAGTCAAGGAAAGTTGGAATGGAGAGAGGGAGAGATTTTCTTGAAATAAACCACTTAAAAAGAATTTAAAGATCAGTTCAATTGAATAAAGGCAAGGGCATGAGGAGTAGAAAGGGAAAGAGTTTTCACAGGTAACACAAAGTTGAAAAGCGTCAGCATGCCTTCAATCTGAGTAAGGTTGGGAAAAAAAGATCACAAAACAGCTCCTGGCAATGAAAACACAAGCTAGCTTTCAGCTGCCTTGTTTTAGGAAATATTATAGTTACCTCAAAGTTATTTTATAAATATATAATTTTATTAAGTTAAAAATATACATTTTCAGCATAAAAGGCAAAAAATTATAAAGGTTTAACTGAAGAAATCAAGTTAAACCATGCTATCTCAATCTGACTTTAAATATAATTATAAGGGGGCTCAATTTTCTTGTAACCCTATGCACATTTCTTTGAAGATGCTTAGAAGCTGTGACAAATTGTACCAATGAGCAAAGGAGCTCTTTCAGCACCGTACTCATGTCAACGAGAAGCTGGGTGGTTCCTACTGACCAGAATGGAATCATTTGACAGGAAAAACAGACTCAGATTTTTCAATAAGACAAATAGTCATGTTTTCTTCCTAACTCAGAGGCCATAGGGAAAAAGAATCGGGATGCCGTGCAAGACAAGAGACATATAAGAAGAAATAATTAAACACAAACTATAAGCATTTAATTCTATTTAAAATGATGAGTGATCAAATTTATGTTTACCACTTAGGAAAACATTAGCTGTCTTTAGAATCTGTCCTATTCCTCTTCAGTACACTGTTAGGAAGAAAAGAAGGGGAAAAGGAAAGGGCCTTTCAAGTTTATGGTGTATTCTGAAGTTTGTTTCTCTAGTTGCTTTCGATGACGTGCTATGAAGAGTAAAGTTAGACAGAATTCTACAGGATACAGAATTAAATCTAGTAAGTGTGAAAGGGAGCTGGAATAAAATGGGAATAGGGCATAAAGTCAACTCAGCCCATTGCTAAAATGTATTAAAGTTGGATGATACATTTGTAAAGTCCCTTAAACTGGTTTTCTCTAAGTTTGTGTGTGTTTAGACATTTCCCCTAGGCATATTTAGTGGAACTATAACCTCTAAGCCTGAACACAGACCTCCTCATATATATTCCATTTGGACCCATTCTCCAAGTGGTCACTCTGGTTCTCTCATTTGAATATTTGCTGATCATATTGCCCATTGGCTTCCATAGACTTTGGAGACCATGTCCACAGTTTACATTAGATCAACAAGAATGCCACATAGGATCCACATTTCAAATCCACTCATCCTTCCAATCCACTTTTCAAATCTTCACCATCTCCATCCCTTCTCTTGCACTCCACCTCCCATTTTCCTTCCCCACCTCTTTGTTAAGGTAGAATCACTGAATATAAAAGTAACCCTTTCAAAAATTAAGAAATTGAAACCAGGTGTAATAGTGCTTGCCTTTAATCCCAGCACTGTGGAGACAGAGGCAGGCAGAGAGATGCCAGCTTGGTCTACAAAGTGAGTTCCAGGCCCACAAAGATGAGCCCTGCCAAATAAATAAATAAATAAAATTGAGGAAGATCAAGGGATTCACAATGCTTATCAAATTTCTACCTCTGTCTAGTCTCAAATATTTTCATCATACCCAAAAAAATCCAATAAAGAGTTACTTTAATGTCCTTTTTAATCTAAAACAAACCACGGCTTGGTTCTTTCATAACATTATATTGAACAGACTATTTTATTCCCTAATTCATTATTATGATAATAAAAAAGCCAGAGAACCATAGAAGTAAAGTAGTTCAAATCCAATGGGTTTCTTGAGTCATTTTGTCTAAGGAGAGGGGTACTGAACATGGAATAAAATTAAAACAAAACAAACAAATAAACAAAAGAAAACATAAAAAAGTATCTCACCAGAAAGAGGTGAGTGTTCTAGAAAGAGGTGAACCCCAGACAAGTAGCAGAAGGGTGCCAATGCTAGCCATGCTTTTAGCTAACAGTAATTCTTCTAAAACAATTTAAAAAGTAACGTGAAGCAGAATGTGCAGTGAATCTGAAAACAATAAGGAGGAAAATCTGTGAACTCAAAATGTTCCAGCAGGTAGCTGCCAGCTCACACATTGCTCTAAGTTGGCCTGGCGTTCAAATTGTACAGGGGAGCCAGAGGCTTGCATCCCTACCTGAGTCCACTGCATGGCTCCATCTGCTTCATGGCCCCCAACCCTGCCAGAAGCAGAGCTCAACACAGGTGAGGATGAGGCACAGCAACCGTGGAAGGAGACGGTGAAAGGATGTGATTCCTAGTCCGTCATTTAGCAGCTGTACAGCAGGCCGCTGATGCTGGAGACTGTCTTCTGAAATTTACCTAATGAGCTGCAGTAAAGCTGGGCTTGGAGCTCTTGTTTAGTGTTTGTGAGGTCCTAGGTTTGCATGTCAGCACCAAAGAAGACTTTGAATATCAGCAGTTATTTTGGAAGTTCAAGGGCACAAAAAGGGAAATGACCTAGAATGTCGCTACATTATAGATATGAATGAAAATGCCATAAAAAAATCTATTATTTGGTAGAATTAATATATGCTAAGTAAAAAAGAGAAATAAAGACAAAACGAAAAGAAAGGAAGGAAGGATGGAAAGGAGGGGAGAGAGAGAGAGGGAAGAGAGAGGTTAAATCAGCATCACAGTTGCTACTACTACAGAAATTTTGCTGACCCAATGGGAGAGATCTGGGAGCAGTTATCACTCTAGGAAGGAAAAGACACAGCAGTATTTTGCCTATATGTCATTGGTCTCTCTCTCTCTCTCTCTCTCTCTCTCTCTCTCTCTCTCTTCCCCCCCTCTCTCTTTTCCCTCTCTTCCCCCATTTCCCCCTTATGCTGGACATATTGTCCTTGAAAAGCATGCATATTCATGAGCAAAGACAGAAGCCATTACCCAGCCTTCCTTCTAGCTCTGCTCCTCTGGTTTCCAATCTGGATTCCTGCTAGAATCCATTTGTCATATCTGGACAACACTTACACTCTTGTTAAACAAGATTCTGTCTTTAGTCTCGTATCTGGCATCACAAACTCTTTTCAGCCCAGCTCCATGCTGGGAATGTTTTCTCAACTTAGAATATGATTCTGAGGATAAAGTACAACATTTATCTGTTATACATCCCCTATCTGTCACAGACAGAAAAACAAGCTAACAAAACTCACAGGAGAGAGTGTCCAACTTGTTTTCTTTTAGTGTTTGGTAACTGCAATTTGTATTTATATCTTATCTATGATCCTTACTAGGAGAAATTCCATTTTTGCTTGGAAAACATTTTTTATATTATTGTGGCTTTTCTTGCCAACTCTAAATGTCCTCCTGAACCATTTAGCTCATGTGAATGACTGTGATGGGAGCCTCACAAAGAAATCTACATCAAACCCTCTATTGAGATTTAAAAGATATGCTCAGAAGCCCAAAGAAAAGACAGAATTAGTAGCTATGTGCAAGTTTCCTTCTTCAATTATTTCAGCCTGTCATGGCAATGACAAAGAGTGGGATTTCCAGATGCCTGAAGCGGAAGACGGTCAGCAGGCAGGAGGGGTAAATTGTGTCAACTCCTTCAGGTTTGGAGGAAATGAGAACTGAGAATTGTCTACAGGCTTTGTCAAAACAAAAGATGTTGGAGTCTTGACAAGGGTTATTTTAGCAGAGTGGTGGAAAGAAAGACTTGATTAGAGGATGTTGAGTGGAAAAGGCAAAGAGAGAAAGTAGAAACACTGAGTCTTGACCACTTCTGTGATGGGCACAGTTTTCAGAAGAACAGGGAGGGGGAGCAGAATTTGGAAAGCTGGATTGCTCATGTCTATTCCTCCTGTTTCTTCTATGTATCCCACCACCCAATGATGCTCAGGTCCATGGTTTATAAGGTTATAAAAGTTATCACCTCATCCTTTAAGCATTGCCATATTTATTGTTCTTTCTTACTTACTTAATGCTTCCCAGACTCCCAAGAGATGCAGTGTACCAGTTCTCTGATGCTGACTTTCAGCTACTTGATGAATCTGAAGTTACTGACTCATTTTTATTGAGTACCAAAGGACACAAATGGCAGGATATCACTTTCCAGGTAGGGTCACCCAGACTTCAGAGGGGTACTGCTTCCTACTGGCAATTTTATTTTTCCTATAAGTTTTGCTCATTTTTAAATTCTCTTCACAGTATGGAATGCTTTTCAAGAATCCTTTATCTCTGCA
Organism: Microtus oregoni; assembly: GCF_018167655.1. Classification (NCBI taxonomy): domain Eukaryota; kingdom Metazoa; phylum Chordata; class Mammalia; order Rodentia; family Cricetidae; genus Microtus; species Microtus oregoni. The sequence continues at coordinate 34,572,296 of NW_024543060.1, read as the reverse complement.
TAGACTTCCCTGAAGTCTGCATTCTGAACTCCTACTATTTGTGTCAGGCAGGTTCCTCTCTCTCTCTCTCTCTCTCTCTCTCTCTCTCTCTCTCTCCCTCTGTTTATCTCTGGACAGTTTACACACTGTTATCTGTTCTGTGATAGCTTGATTTCTTCTGTAACGTCTTCTTACAGGCTCCCGTTATGTCTATCCAAAAGTCAAGGCTGCAGTATATTTCTTTTAAATTTATTGCCTGCTGCTGAATCACTTGGGAATGTGACTCTTTACAGACAAAGTATAGAAACTATCTTTATCTATGGAGTACTATTGAACATTTGAAATAGTCTATATAGCATTTAGTGATAGTTTATTTACTTTAAATACTTTTTAAACAGTTTTTTGGACTATGTAGACAAAGAATCTTGACACATAATTTTTCTCCTTCCAAAAATTACTAGATTTAAAAACTCTTTCCCATACATGTGTGTATATAAGCACATGTGTCCGCATGCATGTCGCTGTGTGAATGTTTGGATGTGATCAGAAGACAACCTTGGATGTCTGTCTTCCTGGCCTGAGAGCTCTTGGGATTCACCTCTCTCTGTCTCCCATTTCTCTATTGGAGCACAAATGTATATTACTGGGATCTAGCTTTGTTTTGGGGATTTGAACACAGGTTTTAGTGTATTCCTTGCGGCTGGTCTTGACATCTCTTTATTCATCCTGGAATCCATTTCTCAGTTTTTCTTTAAATAAAGTTCTCTACTTAAGATACAGCATATCTGGCTATAAATTGATATTCATCATAACAATTGTTAATAATATTTACTAAATTCCATTAGTTTCAAAATGTCTTTTCATACCTTTCATTTCTTGACTTCCTCACAACATCTAGAAGCTAAATATATGAAAAATTCTATTTCTATTTTTAAAATGAGACCCAGTCCCAGGAAGGTTAAATGACTTGCCCAAATCCCTCATCCGGTAAGCCATGATACCAGAAATTGGACAAGGTCTTTAAGATCAGGATGTGACTGACTGATGTCCTCATGCATTAGATGAACAGCAGGGAAATCTCTCCTTTACACATGAGTGAACTCAGCTCTGATAGTTTTTGTTACGTATTTTCCAACCTTCAGAGGGCCAGTTCTCATGTTTTATTTTATGTGAGAAAAACAAAGAAAGTCTCTTCGCCATGTGTAGCAATCTATCTGTCTTTCATCTCACTGATTTGTGTTTCACATGACTGAGCTTCCCGTGTAGGGAATCATCAGGGTATTATTCCAAATAGAGAAAACTCAGATAAAAAACCCGTGTTCCTGGCTGCAGCCTGTGTGATTACGAATACAATACTGTACTTACAGTAGGAAGCCAGAGTGAATAGGGGCTGCTGTCTTGGAAAGGATGAGCGCTCGTTCTGACCTAATAACTATCTGAGGCTGGGTACAATTATCTTCCTCCAAGAGGAGCATTCTAATGTGACACATTAATTGTTGTGTCATTTTTTTTTCCTGAAAGGCATGTTGGGTGTCTAATACAAACGAGAGGCCTCATGAATTATCCATGGCAGTGTGCTAGGGTGCTTGCCACTCTGACTTACCTTTCCAAACTAAAATCAACCTGGTTACGTCACCCGTTTACAATAACTGCTGGCAGATCTACACTGCCCTATGACCTCCACGCTTCTCTTGCTGGGCCCCTGCGTGTCTAATCGATCTAACGATGTTCTAACTTGCTACAGCTATGAAAGCTTTCCTCCTCCGAATCACGCCACAGAGACACAGCTTTTCACGGTGCACCACGGTGAGTCCTGGTGACCACCTGGACGACGTTCACGGCGCAGGAGCAATAGAGAGGTCTCCTATCTCCGCATGTGTTCTTTCGTGCTTCCTTTGCGCTCTTTTTAAAGGAGGACTTACTGTACCAGAAGGCTGTTTCTGAGGCGCACGCGGCTCTTTGGCCCCGGCAAGAGCGCAGTGCTCAAGTCCGGATGATCCTCTTCCATTGCTGCAGCTGCTGCTTGGCAAAGCCTGTGCGGGCTCATGGACCGGTGGCCCTGGGTTTGCCTCTGGGCCTGTCATCTGTTGGGTTGTTAGCCTGCTGATGGGCTGTCTTCGTGTGCCCTTTAAGTCGGTGCTTTCCTGGCTTCCAACTTTGGCTCCTACTGCGGGAAGAAAAGCGATGCAGCCCCCACCTTGCTTCAGATCCCAGGCTTGCAGCAGCAAAGGGGACTTCCCCATTGTCTTTCCCCAATACCTTCAGTATGAATGGTCCACAGAGCTAAAACCATAGGTACTAAATTGCATTTGCTGTCCCATGCTTGGCTGCTAGTGAAAGCGGCACCGACCCCAAGACTCATCTCCCCTTTTGGTTTTAATTGGGTTCTTTCCCATCGTTTTCATTTCAGCTTGCACCTGACTCTGACATCTGCAGCTGCTGATTACCAAGTAAGTTGTTCGGTGAGCTGGAGGTGTGATAAATTAAATATGATATGTATCACTGAGCCCATCGTTGGCTGCTTCGCGGTACATTATAATTTGGGAAGGGACTATTACAATAAAATATTAAAGAATAAGCAGGAACGGCCCACTGTTCGCATGTCCAATGGCAAGAGAAAATTACAGGTTTCATTGTCTATGCGGCACCATCTGCCTCTTTGCTGAGGCTGAGCCTTTGGCTCTCCCGGGGGAAATAGCTGCGGATAAGTTATTCAATTAGAACAGCATTATTGGCCAGCTACCTTGGAGAATTGGGTTGATGATGTTGTGACGACACTCCTCCACATTCCTCCGTGTCCCCAGCAGGCCGCAGCACACGACAACTTCCCTGAGTGTTTACCGAGCCCCATGGCAGAGGTGAACAATTGAAATGAGGAATATCAAGGATGCCTGAAGGAAAATCAATTTGGAATGAACTTTTCTTGCTTAGCCCCGGCTCCAATATTCTGAGTCGTAGTGTATTCTTTTGGACTTCCATTGAATGAAGTGACAGAAATGACAGTAGGGAGGGGAGGGCATTGCATGATGTGCATTTAACCTGTAGCACTGTACAAAAGAATCCCTCACATGCAGTTCCACGATGGAAATACACTTAGGCCTCTCCAAAAGTGGTGTCCATCTTAGAGATGGAAAAGCTCGTAGGAGCATTATAGCACCTTAGTGAAAACTTCAGCTATGCTTCACAAACCCTTTAAAGATAGAAGGAGCTAATTAATTACACCGTTCTGTCTAAAGGTCAGACCTCGGAATAGATCACACTGTACATCTCTGCCAGCGACTGCCTAAATGGGATCTTGATGGGAGTTTCATTGTCATCCTCAGGATCTTGGTTTGTAATCAGAAGAGCTGATTTCACACACGCATGCCTATGTGCACACACATGAAATTACATGTATTTTTAATTGCAAGCCACTATTAAAGAAAGCTGGATATATATACATACAAATACAACCATGGTAAAAAAATAAATTCCAAATTATGTATTTTCATACTGCTCCTAAATATTGTATGTACATATGTCTTTCTGTGTTTATTCGCCTATTAGGTCAGTTCTGGCAATGTTCTATGGTTGTTAATTGAGCCATGAACTCACACATGCTTTTTGCTATAGATTCATTTGCTGATATATATGGAAAGTAGCTATCTATAATTTTAGTATCTATGATCTAAACATAATCTAACAATTATCAGTTCATAGTCCTTTTATTGTGTGTGACTGTGGAATTTCAAATTAATTATTTATAATATCTTAAATATTAAGACCTTAGTTCCTTATTGTGAAACAATGCTTTCTCCAGGATTTCAGTTTCATTTAGGTTATGATATTTTTGATATTTGAAATATTATTTCTGGGGATATAATTGAGTTATATGCATTTGAGTAACATGAACATGGCTTTAGATACAAGCCCCACCTCTTGTTTTAAAAGAAGTTATTTGAGAGTAGTCAGCCCTATTTTTCACCTGGATTGATTTTACTACACTGTGTTAGGAAGTCACTCTTCCCTTGAGATGTTAAATGTTTTTGTGTTTGAGAAATTGGTACTTGTTTTCTCTTAACTACTTAATCTATCAGCTATAGATATTTTTCTCTGTATCCATGAGGAATGATCCTTAGGGCTCTTGGCAATACTAAAATGCTACGATGTGCACGATTCTTATGCAAAACTGCATAGTGCCTTCAGATACCCAGTACATGACCTCCCAGGAACTGGGCATCATCTTCAGGTTGCTACAACGAGTAAAATTACAATGGAAATATTTTCATATCTAAAATGATAGTGACAAGTTAAAGTCCTTATAGGTTTATAGTAGATGCGTTTATTTTTCTCACAAATTCCTCTATTTCACAATTAATATAATTCATGGATGTAGAACCCACAGATACAGAAATTAAGTATGTATGTATTTATGTGTACAGTTATATGTATTTAAAACTGAGTGGATAAAACACATTTGTATCTATACACATGGGCCTACCCAGGTCATTATCAATTCTATCATATCTCAGTAGATAAATACACATTTTCCTCTTCATATTGAACCCACTAGAGTTCTAGCAGCTCTCGGACAGATGCACTCCATGTGGTGAACTCAGCTTTAATGGATGCTTCAATGTTATTGATAGGTACAGTAGACAGGAAGAAAGGAAGTTAAAAGCTTCTGCAAGCATCTCTTTCCCGGGCACCATTGGAGACAAATGTAGATCAGCATGTCCTCTTCCTCTGAGACTAACAACACAGCATGATTAGTAATACCCTGGTGTATAGGAATTGCAATACTTTAGAAGGAGACATACTTTAAATACTATAATGGGAACTCTTGAAGCTTCCTAGAACTCATTTTCAGGTATGACCAGATTGAAAATGAGCCAGTGCCAGTTTTTTAGTAAACAACAGAGATCTACACAGTTCTTGTGAGTGATTACAAAGTTAAAGATGAATCAATGCCGGGGCTTTACATTGACCCAAACCTAACTAACAAAGGGCAGACTGGCGGAAGATAGACTTAGTTCTTTAAGCATATCTGAAGTTCTACATCACCCAGACCAACACATGGATCAGTACAAGGCTAAACCAAATGGTACTAAGATTAAAAATGTCCTCGTGGCTTAGCCCAAAGAGTTGGAAGCCCCAATCTCTTCTCCAAGACTCTCATTACCCTGAAAGGAAGGCAATATTGTGACCTTCAGTTAAATCTAAAAGAAACCAAAGTCCTGGGAACCTGCTTCTTTCTCTATTTCGAGTGCAGCCTCCTTGATCTCTGGGGTGTATCATTTACTTGTTCTGTCTACAGACTGTAACTCCCTCCACTCCTCTTCTCTCTTGTAGTGATGTTATATAGCTTCCTGATGCCCACAGCTTTATGGCACTCTGGTGGGCTCACCATGGAACCATGGGGGAATCCCAGGCACCAGTGTTACTGCTTTTGTACTTGGAAGCCACACTTTCCCACAGCCAGCACAGCTCTTGCTCACTGACCAAGGGACAGGGGGAAAGAACCAGAAATGTTGATAAAGACTTGTAGTATTGGTTACAGTCTGTGAGAATGTAGTGTGTATTAGACTATAGACCCTCCCCCATCCCCCATATGGAATGGAACTAAGTTGGGCTTAAAGCTGCTTCCCTAGATTTTATAAACATGGCTTAAATTAAAAAAGCTGTCCTCACCACCTTCACCTTTTTCTTTTCCTTTTCTTATTTGTTTTTGTTTTTACTTTTGGTTGTGAGCCTTAGTCTTTAATAGCTAAACTGTCTTTCCACACCACACACCGTTTTTTGATACTCAACTTCTTTTTGCCTGTCAGTGTTGCTCAGTCATGTTTTAGTTCCAGTGTGGTTTGAATCTGAGGCTTATCCAATTTATGAACCAGCTCGGACTCAACTAAAGAATGGAGCATTTACTATTTCTAATGGTTTTCATGTATTATTCCCATCGAAGTATCTTTGTTGTGACTCATCTGTTCATATTTTGGGCCCATTTATTTAACTTAGGTATGTGCTTGTGTGTTTTTAAATATTTTATTACTTCTTTGAGAATTAATTTTGATCATTTTGTTGACATATTAGGAAGTCCCTGTGTATTTCCACTCATGAATTTCCACTCATTTGTCCATTATAAAAACACAAATATCTATTTTCCAAACCTAAAGAATTGTTTGGTTTGGCTTTATTTGGTTTGCTTGGGATTAATATCACTGTATTCATCAATCTTAAGGTCAATATTGGATTCTGGTCCTCAGATTCCACCCACCTTGGCTTTTGAAACAGTCTCACATTGTCCTTGAAGTCACCATTTACGCTAGGCAGGCTTTCGATCAAGTCTTAGAGATTTGTCTGTCTGCCCATTCTCCCTCCCCAGGGCTTGCACATGTGATCACCACAATGACTAAATACCTCATTCTTATAAGGCAAATACATTACCAACTGAGTTATGTCTCTAGCCACAAAGACCATTTTCATTCTCCTGAATAACAAAATTGTATTTTTCTTCTAAAATTACAGTTTTTCTCACTTTTTTTTTTTAAAATCTACATGGGATTGGTTCTTTGTGAACATGAGGAAAGAAAGGCATGTTCCAGCTTCGCTGGTCCTTCACAGTGCCCATTTGATGTTAAAATACTCATGTTGCTTTCTGCATGCTTAGGTATTATGTTTTGTCATGTGTATCTATTGGCTTTCACTCTCAACTACGTTTTCTTGTTAGTAAGGCTGAGGAAAGGACCCTGAGCCTTGGACACTTTTATTACTGAGCTATGCTCACTTCCTGGTCAATTAATTATCAGGTTAATACCCTCACTTACTTTTTAAAGTTTTATAATACACTCTATTATTTTATAGAATGAGAAAAGAATCCATTCTCTTCATTTATAAAAATCTTTTTAAAGATATTTATTCTTACCTGTTTATTTTCCATCCATTGAAAATCGATCTAATCAATTCAAGAAATCACTAACAGGGTTTTCATCTGGATGTCACTAAAATGCACTAGATTAAAATAATTACATTTTGCATTTTAGATATTCAACTCTTTCTATCTCCTAATATGGCATATATAATTTTAAAATGTTTCCTCTCTGGAGCTGAGGGATAGCTTGGAGTTAAGACCCCTTACTGCTTTTCTTGAGGACCCAGGTTCAGTTCCTGGCACCCACATGATTGCTTGCAACTGTCCTTGACTCCAGAGCATGAGAATTGGTGCCCTCTTCTGGCTCCTGAAGGCAGGAGTCATGCATGCGGTACACAAGTACATTCAGGCAAAACACTCACACACAGAAAAGTAAAAATAAACATTCAATTTTAGAAATTGCTTTCATACTTCTCTACAAAATGGTATCTTTTCTTAAATAATTATGGTGTGTTTTCTGCTGTATGTAATGTTTAAGTACTTTAGTTTTGTGTTTCTTTTGCTTGTGACTTTTTCTTTGACTCTTCTATATTTTCATTACAATTTTTACTGCCTATTTTATAAAGAAAGAGAAAACAAACAACTACTTCATGAGCTTAGAAATTATGCTCCTAATTTATATAATTTTTCTGTTCGTTTCTGAATTTGACAAGTATATATAATCTAGTGACAAAAATCTTTCTTTTATTTCTTTCTTATCAGTTTTCAGCTAATTTTTAATCTCATTTAATTGTATTCTTCAGAAATGTAATGGCAATAAAAAGACATAATTAACAAGGATCCTCGTTTTATTAAAGGTGTTCATTAAATCCTTCTAATATTTTAAATCAAATACAACGTTCATCATTTTTTCCATTCCAAAATATCTCTTTACATTTACTTTAATAAAAATAGGGAGAGATTTTGAATTTCACCTAAGAACTTATGTCCTTTAATTGATATTCATATGTGATTTGGCTTGCTGTTTGAATTTCACTCTTGAGCAGCAGTGTGACAAGGGCAGGCAGTGGAAGCTTTCTGGCCTGGAAATAGCAGTTGTTTAGAATTTGGATAGCAAAAAGGTTTGGTCTGGAAGGAGTCGTTAACCACTGACATCACGTAGAATTACCACTGCCTGATTATAATAAGAAGCAGTTTTTTCCTCATTGTTTTGTTTATTTTTGGTTTTGTTTTCTTCCTGTTTTTCCATTCTCTTTAGCCCATCACCCCTTTGTTCTCACCACCATGGCTGAGGCCTCCACTGCTCTGCCTTTCCATAGCGATTCCTGTCAAACACTGCTGTGGGGGTTCCCCAGCAAACCCCTCAACCCACCATTGCACCCCCACAGAAATATAAACAAAACCAAAACAAATTCTAAAACCCATTTTGCATATGCCACATGTAGAACTCAATTGTAGTTCTGTTTTTCAGTACTGTTGCTATTATTAGATTCATATTGGCTGTATGATGTCAGAGATGATGAGCAGAAAGCCCCTCATACTCAGGACTGCCTCAAATACATAAACTAATGAAGGACTTGTCTTTTTGAATCTGATTGTTTACTATAAAAGCATGTGTTCATTCTAAATTTCATTTAATAATGAACAGGATATGAGATGTGACTTACTTATTATTTGTTTTTCTTTAAAGCTTAAAAGTACCCAAAATTATCTGGATACTTAACAAACATTTTTTTTCTAGGTATTTTTATTTGAATTTATTTCCTAATAAAAATATAAACATTAAACTTTATTTTTCTAAATTATTTATCAATGTTTTAAAATTTTATTTTGGATAATTTCTGTTTCTATTTCCAGTATGGTCTAGACAATGGTACTTTTCTCATTTTTAAAAATTTCCATATTTGGTAATAAAAATAATTTTAAAAAAATGTATTATTTTCTTGACCCGATGATTTCTGACTAAAATAAAACTATTCACAATCCTGGAATACTCAGACAAAGCAAAAACACCTGTTTTGCAGAAACTTTAATTGAATCAGTTCTGTATCACTCTTTACATTGGAAGCCAATAAGGAAAGAATTTGGTAATACACCCCATCCCTGCTATCTACTAGTTTGTGACCTGGACATTTCATTTAAATTGGACCTCTTAATTTCCTTTTCAGTAAATTGAGGACCATAATGACACCCTCCTCAAGGGGTCTTCTGAGAATGGAATGAGCTATTGAAGGTGGAGGACCATGTCTGTCAATGATCAACACTGAGGGAATGCGGGTTCTTCCTGTGTGCATTACTCAGAGATGAGCTTTGAATTGCACACTGTGGGGCTTCCCGGAGTCTTGTTCATGATACGCTGTGAGCAGCGTTTCATCCTTCCCATTGGCTCTCAGGGCTTTACAGTCTGCTCTATCTGCCTGCACATGGATAGTTGAAGGGACTTTCCACCTTCCCAGCTAGAGCAAGAAGAACAGCTGCATGTTAGAGCAGTTCTAAGCTGGGATTCTCTTAGTCCCTTGAAACAGGAGTTCTTTACCATCTCCTAACAACCAAGACAGGAGGAGCAAGCTGCAAAATATACTATTTGGTTGTTTCACAAATTTTCATGAGCTTAACAGGTCCCTCCTAGGCATTTGCGATCAGTTATGCATGAAATGATAACAGATAGAATTTTCAACTCTAGCTGTTTTCCATGCTCAAAACAGACAGAGGGAGGCTAGGGAGAGACCCGAATGACTAAAGTGCTTGCTGTGCCATCCCCTGAACCCACGTGAAAAGACAGGCATGGAGGCATGCCCTTGGAATCCCAGTACTGAGGAGGCTAGGCAGGTGGATGCCCGAGGTTCCCTGACAGGTCATCATAACCTAGCACAGTGAGAGACATTGTCTCAAAGAACAAAGGGATGGCACCTGAGGAGGAATCACACTCGAGGGTGTCTTCAGGTTTCTACTCTTGTACACACATAACATTCACACACACACGAACACATATATGTTTATACATATATACACACATGCACATACTAACTAAAAACTGCTAAAAATTTTGATTAACCCACATTTTGATTTGCTGCTGAAGAAATGGAGCAGGTTTTAAATAACTAACTTGTGAAAAATTTTCATTGACTACTTGGAAATTTATATTGTAGATCAACCATTCTCTACCTAGCATATTTCTTAATTAATGATACATATCAATTTGATGATTTGAATATGAGAAATAAATTGACAATTTCTATGAGGGTTAGAAAAATCTACTAATAGTGTTTTTTTTTTTATTTTTGCTTAGACATCAGTAGGAAAATCAACGTTACATTATTAGCTATGTTTTGATCTGATATTCACGGTCCCACCGCCTTTGAAAAAAACCCAAATCATTTTTTATACTAAACATAAAAAGTGTTCAAAGACACAAACAACAAGAATCACTAAAACAAAATAACACCAAACAAAACAAAAAGCACACTCACTTAGAAACACATAAAAAAATGGAGTCTGTTTTGTGTTATCCAACTACTCCTGGACTTGAGGCCTTCCCTGGAGTGAGACTGATTTATGTACAGTGATGCCTCATTGTAGAAAATGGATTGTTTTCTTCCCCAACAGGTATCGCTTAGAAAGAGCTTCTTGGTTGGGTGTGATGCCTTGTGTCTACTTCCCCTTCTCTATGCAGGGATTCTGTCTAACTGGAACGTGTATAGGTCTTGTACCTGCTGTCACGGTCTCTGTGAGTGTTCTTTGTTAGCTTGTCTGAGATGGGGAGAAAATGAAGTTGCGTAGGGATGATCTGGGAGGAGTCAGGGAAGGGAATGAGTATGATGATAATATATTGTTTGAGAAAAACTGTGTGTATCTATTCATTCACATAGGATCTGTAGACTGTCTGTCATTCATCGTTTGTAGAGACAATTCAGCAAAAGGCTCTCCAGGAAGACAAGGCAGCACAGTGTACATCTTCAAGCATCAAGTCATCATGAGTTTTGTTAGTGTCACCATTTTGTGACTAGTGTGAGAAAGCACTTAAAGTTGAGGACTTATTTCATATCCACACAAACCGGCCATCAGCTATAAAGAACACAGAAACATGACTGCGTTTTTAAAACTGGATTGAGAGGATCTGGTATGTATCATTTAAGTGCTTAAATGACAGCCTCAGGGGCACAGATATGTATTGACATCCCGTTAACAAATGAACACTAAGCACTTCCCCTTGGAATTATTTAACCAAAAACAAGCCCACGTTTGTATTCTCTACTATTCTCCCTGTGTCTTCCAACTGTCTATAGTGCACAATTTCCTGACTGTCTATAGCCTTCATGATATTTTACTGTGATCTGACTATCCCTTTTGCTGCATCTTGTCTGATGTGCGTGACATTCTTGATGTCCCTAATAAAGTTCCTAACTCTGTATTTAAAAAAAAAAAACAGAAAGCATCACATGGAGAAGGAATGGGTGATGTACTAAAGATATCTTTAACAGACTTTTCATCTGAATAAAGTTATTTACTCAAACTGACTCCAAAGCATTCAGTACTGCAAGCATATTATCATCAATCAATATCCACATGCTGCTTTCAATATTTGTGACAGATATGTGCTGTATGAAGTCACTTTTGACCCTTTACTCTTTTTGAAAAAAGACTGTTGTAACACACATACACTCACACACACAATATTAAAGCTATATATTCATTTAGGTTGTGTAATGTGATTGCATGGGAAGTACAAGGCAAGTAAGGTTGGTGGTTACATTGTTCTCTTAACAGCAGGTTAAAGAAACAGGTTGAGCACACAGCAGGATGGCAGTCTGCCTTAACTGACCCTTGAGATGTGTTATTGTCAGAGCCAGCAAAAGTTTCATTTCCTTTGAATGTAAGAGATATTTTCATAAAGATTGTATGGCCATACTAGTAGAAAATTAACTCCCCCCCCCAAAAAAAAAAAACACAAGAGAAACTTCACTTTAAAGGCTCATGGCTCAAGGCTCAAGGCTCTGTTACAGAATTCGGATTGACAGTGGCATTAAGGAACAGAGCATGTGTGAGCTGCTGTATACTCATTGATATATCACAACCATCAAAAATTGATGGGAAAACTATAGGTGATGGCTCTGTGGGTAAAGCATAAAATAGGAAGCAGAGGAAAGACACACTTCAGGACTCCAGGATAATATATACAATGAATTCTGGGGCTGCATAGTAAGAAAGTGTCTCAAAAATTCAAAATGCAAAACAATAAAGAGATACAATAAAATGAGTGAAAAGCACAAAACTTCCCAGAAAGAGAATTATAACAAAGCTCCTGTGATTCCAGACATTTGAGGGAGGATAGAATACCAGGTAATCTTGATACTGTTGATTATAGAATACTGAACAGTGGTGGAACAAAAGAGAACTCCAGATCTGACTCAATAATACTGAGATAAAAGCATACATCCAACCAAAAATGCACACTTTAAATGCCAACTTGTCTATTAAAAGTAGAGAATTAAAGGAAGCTGGGGAGATGGCACAAACATGCAGAACCAAGATCAAATCCTCAATACCCACATAAAAGCTGTATGGATGAATGCAGTCTGGAACCCTGGAACCTCCATGTTTGGTGGGGCACAAACAAGCTTATCCCTGGAGCTCAAATGCCAGCTAAATCCATGAGTGCCATGTTCAGGAGTGGTCTGTCTCAAAACCTAAGGAGTAGAACAAACAAGAAAGACACATGATATTGAGCATTGACCTTCATGCAAGGCCATCAATATTCACACACACACACACACACACACACACACGCACACACATGAAGGAGGCAGGGGTCATTCAATGTCACCTTCAACTACATAGGGGAGTTAGAGAATAGCATAGGTCACACGAGATGCTGTATCAAAAATTACTGTGTACACACACACACAAACACACAGGACAAGGTAAATAACATAAAGCAACAAAGTACAGTCTTTATTTTAAAATGATTGCCTAGAGCACACATATGCATACTCAACCTAAATCTATTTATCGATGTTGTAAGACCTTGACAGCGAAATGTCTTTACTTCTATTGAATTACAACATTTAGGTGGATCAATTCTCTTTATGAAGTAGCATGAATAGGATAGTCATTAAAAGGACACTTGTATGAGGATCATCTCTAGTGATTTTAGGTCCAACACTGAGAGATCATTCACAGAATCTGATAATCGTCTAACACTGTTAGAACCCAGAACACTGTACTAAAGGGGGAAAAAATAATATGACTTATGCTTTTTCTGAAAGAACTAGATTTCTCTAAGGACTAAGGGGGCAATGTGTCAGTAGATAGATACGTCATGAGACTGGATGAGACTCTAGGCCTGGATGCCGAGCTTCAAACAGAATATTTAACTTCATGTATATTTTAGGATTCAAAATAAGACTATCCTTATACATAAAGAAATGGGAGACTATTGATTTAGATTAGAAATTAAATATCCTAGCCTTATCTCTCAAAAGTAAATCTATATAAGTTTACATATTCATATTATTAAATAAATGTGAATTGCAATGAACACAAATATGGTAAATCTAATTTTAAAAGAGGTAATAGAAGAATTGCATAATTAAGAGGAGGTATCATGTTTATGAGAAATACCCACAAAGTTTTGCACATTACAAGAAGTTAAAAACTAGATTAACTGACTCACTTTTATTTTCTCAAGGTTAGGAGAATATAAATTATTTCTTAGGATCATATTATGAAAGAAACTTTTGGAAAATAAGAAGTGACTTTATTAGTTACAGCCCCTTCCACTTCAAATAATAGCTTCAATAATTAGGCTAATCCTGAAAAGTACAAATAAGGTAGATCAGTTTAGAGAAACCTGGAAGACGTCACCCTTGGTGTTGCGGACCTTTTGGCATACCATCTCCGTTAGATTATCAAGCCTATGGAAGAGAAGGCGGAATCTGCCACTTTCCGTACTGTGACTACTTCGTGGATCAGGGCTGAGCACTGTGACACAGCTGACTTCTATGAATGGATAGATGTCTATGTGCTCATCACAGTGACAGCTGCAGCCACTTAATGACAAGCATCCTCATCGGGTTTGTGATCATCCCAAAGAGAGATTTTATTTGTCCGTTCCATGTTCATCGTTGTCAGAAGTCAGGGCTTCATTCAAAAACCATCTCAGCAAAGATGGAGCCTGATTATCCATCTTTGTCTAAGTGAGACTGAAGGAAAAACTCATAAATGAATGAATTGGAAGCTCTTTCCTTTGGTGGCAGTTCCCTCTCCAGCCCAGGCTGGTTTCAAATTCGCAACTAGTCTCTTACCTCAGCCTCCAGTGCTGCTGGTGTTATAGGCGCATGATATCACATGCAGATAATCGTCTAGTGTTTTCTATGGCAAGCACGTCAGAGTAGTACAGTTGAAATTCCATAATACAAATTCAAGAGTTCAGTAGCCAATAAGAGGCAGAGGGAGCACCTGAAGCGCACTGTTCCATGTAATGTTTTAACCAATCATGCCTCATTTGTGCTTGTTAATTGTATTGAGAAACTCGCTCTAGAGGATAGGTAGCAAATTATTTTAGGTTACACTCTTAAAAAACTTGAATGTCCATATTCTATTTTTAACCTAGAAAATGAGGTAGAAAGAAATGATGGCTGTCAGTTACTTCTAAAATTTTCTCAATGAGGAGAAACTTTCCTTCTTTCCTTCCACAAGTGGCCTGTTGGGAATTCTTATGGGGGATATTGATTCCTACATAAGGATTCTTTTTTTGAATAGGCTGTTCAGAGAAATGTTTGGCAAGGATCATGAAATTCTACACTAGAGAATAGGAGCTGCAATTTTTTCCCACTTGGAGCATTTTCAGAGTATGTGTTTCCAGAATAGCCCCATGGCCCTGGGGAAATCTCAATAATATTTCATGGAGAATTGTAGCTAAGTATCATAACTATCAAAATTAAGGCAGAGCAATTGCATCGCCCTAATGTACCTACCATCTTATTGACTAAAGACACATTGAATTGATGGAGCTATTTAAGGTGACCCACATAAGACTGAAGAATGCCGGCCACAGTCTGTGCTTCGGTTTCCTTTCTGCCAGGCTCTGCCCTTCTCCTCTGCAGCAGTGTGACTCTAGAACTGTTTGTCCCTTAAGGGCATGTGGAGTTGTTGGTTTTTTTTTGCTCTTTTGGGGGTGGGGGTGAGGCACCACACACAGGGCAGTTTATTCTTTCCTATGAATGCCCAGCCTTAGCCTGGCTGGTTTCCTGCCAGCCTTTCTTAAATTATTCCATCTGCCTTTTGCCTCTGGGCTTTTACCTTTCTCTATTTCTGTGTATCTTTCTTTCACTCTTACTCCATGGCTGGCTGGGTGGCTGGCCCCTAACATCCTCCTCTCCTTGTTCTCTTGTTCCTTCTTCGCCTTTGCACTTTTTTTCCTTTTGTGATTCTCTCTGCCGGCCTGCTCAGCCTATCCTTTCTGCTGCCTTGCTATGGGCCATTCAGCTCTTTATTAGACCGATCGGGTATTTTAGATAGGCACAACTTCACAGAGTTAAACAGATGCAACACATCTTTGCATCATTAAAACAAAGGTTCCACAGCATAAACAAATGTAGTACATCATAAAACAATATTCTACAACAGGTATACTTGTCTCATGCTGTGAAACCAGGCAACACTTACAAAAGAGACATGTAAAAACATGGTATCTGAAAAGGAAGTCTAATTACTCACCTTTAATTTTTTTTAAAGAAGGTGAGGCTGCTTGGATGAGATTGGCCCCTATCGGCTCATAGCTTGGTTCCCAGCTGTAGAAGGCTGAGAAAAATTAAGAGGTGTGGCCTTCTTGGAGGAGGTGTGTCAGTCACTGGGTATAAGCCAGGAGATTTCAAAAGTTCACTCCAGGCCCAGCCTCTCTCTCTCTCTCTCTCTCTCTCTCTCTCTCTCTCTCTCTCTCTCATGCATGTGAATAAGTACATAAAGCTCCCAGCTCTATACCTGCTGTGATGACTAAATCTACCAGAAGAACACGCATTGTTGAGTGGCTCAGGATTGTTGCCCTTTAGTACAGAAATCTGACAAACAGTGGTTCTGACAAATGCAGATTATTCTTCCTCCTCCTTTTCCTCCTCCTTTCATAAAACCAAGAAAAACTATTCAACATCATTTATTTCTGATATAGAAAGGACCAAACTGCTCCTACATAGAAGAGAGAAAGACTTTTGTGAGCACTACATTCATGTTCAACTGAAGAAGGGAGAAAATGAAGAAGCAAAAATATAAACTATTATTGTGTGGTGTACATGTTTGTACATGTGCATAACACAGAACCATGCCTATAAACTGGACTACAGGTGTATTCGTTAGGGTTCTATCGCTGTGAAAAAACAGCAAGGCCACAACAACTCTATAAAAGAACACATGTAATTAAGGTTGGCTTACAGTTCAGAGTTTTAGTCCATTATTTTAATGGCAGGAAGCATGACAACATGCAGGCCGACATGGTGCTGGAGTTCTACATACAGACAGTAGGAAAGAGAGAGAGAAGGAGAGAGAGAGAGAGAGAGAGAGAGAGAGAGAGAAACATTGACCTAGCTTGAGCTTCTGAAGCCTCAAAGCCCACCTGCAGTGACACACTTCCTCTGACAAGGCTATACCTTCTTCAATAAGACCACACCTCCTAATAATGCCACTTTCCCATAAATACCTAGACTTGGCAAGCACAGCCCCGTGAGCATCAAAGATGTGGGTGGAAAATTATTTTAAAGGATGATTCTCCCCCCAAAATCAGAGTTCTATAAATATGAAGTCAGAAGAAATTGTACATTGTATGAACAATTAGGGATATATTCCTATACTATCCTTAGAAGATATCTCTAAAATTTTTGATTGCACAAAATTTTATAAGTTCCAGAAGAGGTTGGACATAAAACCTACTCGTCTTCTATATCATAAGTGGAACTAGAAATATTTGTTTACCCTGGAAGCAGTTTATGTATATTCTGAGCACATAATTCAAAGTTAAGGATACAAGTGTGCCGCAAAGCTGCTTCAAGAAAGCTTCCAAGTTAGGTGAGAGAGACATAAAGAAGCAAAGGGACCTGTGGAGTAGCCAAAACAGTAACTAAAACAGTAAAAGTAAGGAACTATTACCCACAGAGATAAAGAAGTGAGGTGCCAGGAAGGACTTCATGCATTGAGTAATATCCTGAAAGAAAACAGGCATCTGTTAGACAGGTTGCCCATGTGGTGTGGTGAAAAGAGTTATCTCCACCCAACTTTGTCAAAACCACATAGGAATCTGAGTGAGTGCTTCCAAGTCAAAACCACACAGGAATGTGAATGGTTACAAGTGTCCATATAAGACAATCAGTTTTGTTGTGCAGCCTAGGAGGGAATATTGAAGATAAAATTCTTCTGCTGGAAAGGTAAACCCTAGTATAACCATCTCAGTCACAAGAAACTGTATTCAAAACAAAATCTCATGAATTCTCATGCTTGTTGCCTGGGGAGGAGGTCCTGGGAAACATTGGAATAACTTCAGAGAGTTTAAGTGATACCACCAAGGCTGTTTTCCCACAACATGGCAGTGTTGCAGTCCTGTATTAGAAAGACACAGGGGTTTCCATGACTACCAGTCTGTGGAGTAAAGCAAGGTCCGTAATTCCATCTTTGTTCCTTCCTAGTTGTGATGCTGGATCTCTCTCTCCTCACCTCTGGTTTAAAGGGTAGCAACGTATCTGTGGAGTGTATTACAGTGTCTTCACTAGTAAACATTTTTGTTTACCCAGCCTCAGGTCATTTAGACACTGACCTTGATTGACAGTCCCCAGTAGAGAGTTTATGGAAACTTCTCTATAGTATGGATATCATTGCTGACAGGGTAACCCTGAGGATTCCTGGGTAAATATTTCTCTCTTGTTTTCTCTACACAACCAGATTACTTGGTTGGGCCGCCATCATAGCAGTCAAGCAGAATTGCCACAACCTTACCTTCACCATCTCTCTTGCTGATAAATGTCCTTCTGTTTGTTAATCTAGTTCGTCTTCCCATCCAACTTTTTGTTCTGAAACCAGAGCCCTGGTAGGAAAGAGAATTAAACCATTGAAATTTCCATTAAACCAACTGTAACAGTCTGTTTCGTAAAGGGTAAGCAGGTTTGAGAGAATAAAAGGGCTGGAGAGGTTTGAAGAGACTAGCAAGAGTGGACATCAGCGAGGATAGCGGAAAGAAAGGCAGTCTCAGAGATGAGAGAGAGATTAGGGAGGAGTCTCCAGGACAGGAGTTGTGTTTGTGTGGAAAGACACAGCTCTAGACACCCAGAAGTAGCAACGCGCGACAGAAGGGAGGGTGGGTGAAGATATGTTTTGAATTCTGTGTTCTCGCCCCTTGACCATATCTCCGTTGTCTACTTTATTAGATTGAGAACCACCATGGAAATACAGGTGCGTCTATGGAGATGTTTCCAGAAAGATTTAACTGAGCAGGGAAAATCTGACCTGAATGATAGCACTCCACACGATGAGACTGAACAGAGGAGAAAGTGAGCTGACCGCTTTCAACTGTGCTCATAAACTGTAACTTTTCCCTACTCCATCTCGACTCTGCGCCTGCTGACTGTAATTTCTCCCCAACTCTATCTCAACTCTGCGCCCACTGACTGCTCCCTACCCCGTCTCCGCCTCTCCTAAACTGGGAGCGCAAACAAATCCTTTCTTCCTGAAGTTGTTTTTGCCAGATGTTCTGTCAGTTATGAGGAAAGTAGCCTGAACTTCTTGCGTTGCTAAAACCAGGTGGGTAACCTCCAGGCACCACAAAGGGAAGAATGGCTCAGCTTGGGCGAGGCAAATTTAAAATAACCTTGGAATTACTCTACATATTTTTTAAAGTTGATACTGATTTTTCATATTTCCCAAACTTCACATATCATGTCACTTTCTTTCCTTGGATCTTTCTGGAGCTGGGACCCTGAAATGATTGGAAAATATAGCAGCAACCACTGTTTTTAAAGACAGGCTTTTGCCCGAGTTTGAATTATGACTTTACTACTTATTAACCTCAAAAATATTTTACTTTTCAAAAGGAGCTTTCCTATTTGACAAATGTGACAAATTCATAGCGTTATTCGGAAAAAGATAAATAACCTAATTTATATTAAGTAATCATTGCAGTGTCCTGTTCATTATAAATACTTTATAAACATTGATTATTATCATTAGGACTTACAAACTTGAGTATTTTAACTGCATAGGTCTGGATATAGTATTAGTGTCTATATCATAAATTGTGATAATTAAATGAATTAATAAATGTAATATACTTAGAAAGAAACCTTAAAGCGATTGTCATTTTTATTATCTAACATTATGCTTTCAGAATATATTCACTGACATTTTAAAAAATGTTGACAATACCCTGCTATAGTTTTAAAAGTCGTAGATGAATGGAAAATCTTTAATATACTTGCAATTTTATAAAAAACTTCATGTTCCAGAGGAGAAATTTAAATGAGTACATTGAAAAGTTGCT
Organism: Microtus oregoni; assembly: GCF_018167655.1. Taxonomy (NCBI): domain Eukaryota; kingdom Metazoa; phylum Chordata; class Mammalia; order Rodentia; family Cricetidae; genus Microtus; species Microtus oregoni. Next base: position 34,552,956 of record NW_024543060.1, on the reverse strand, counting down.
GGCTGCTGATGGAAAAAACAGCAAACTACCTCTATGAAACATGACCCTGTTTGGAAAAGGACACCAGAATGGCCTTTTAATTTTACTCATTATAGAAAATGACCCTCATCGTTGACTACTCCACAGCTCCTGAGCAGCCACCCTCAGGGGATTCTCTGTTATAGACTGCGGTTACTGACTTTAAGAGCAACGATGTCTGGTGCCTATTTAATTATCCACTTTGGCATCATAATTCTCTTATGATATGAAGTCTATCTTCAGCCTCAGGCTGTGTAACAAGGTTCTGTCAATTTTTGAGGGCCAGTAGACTAAAGGCATGGTAGAACCGCACTGAGAACAACGAGGAGAACCACGGAGAACTAAGTAGGAGAACTAAGGGTCTGTATGACTAAAAGAGAAAGAGATGCCTCTGTGTTGAAAAGAGAATAAAGGTGTTTCTTTGTTGTCTAAAATATGGGGAAAATCTGGAGGAGTAGGGAAGGAAAGAAATATGATCAAAATGTGTTATATGAAAACCATTTAAGTAAAAAATTTATGTTCTGTGCTTGAATGTAAACATTAAATTGGGGAAATTTGAACTTCATTGTAAATAATGTATGATATATAAAGATTTTGAAAACATAGAGATTGTCAGGCAGACAATTATGGAAGAGTTTCTAGATTAAATGTCAGCATTCTGAAATGTTGAAGACATTGATTTAATTTTCCAGGGGAAAAAAATGAATTTGAGAAAGAGCCCAGCAATCACGAAAGATGATATAGATGAATGTTTTATGGTAGGAACTACGTTCCTCAACTGTATTTTAAAGTCCTGTCTTCACCATAGCTGTTCCACTCCGAACCCACCACGGCTCCCAAGGACCTCCTAAAACCCTTCAAAGGCCTCCATTTACATTTGAAATAAAACAGAAACTTCATGTTCTGACATTTAAAACTACCCAGGCCTATTCCTGCATACTTCAAAAACTTGTCTCCAAGTCACACACTCACCGATCGATCCAGAGCCCAGCTTTAAATAAGCAAATGTTCCTTCCTACCTTGGGGACTTTGCACATCTGCTTGGAATGCTTCCCCCCAAAGTCTTCGCTTGTGAGCCTTTTCTTTTAAAATTCTAGTCTCCGTTCAAATGTCAAGTTCAAATGTCAAGTTCCCAGAGCAGATTTTCTTAATCATCATTCTAAAGTGATTCAATAGGTTACCTTTGCTGGGGTTCAGAACACTGTTCAGAATTCCAGAATTTCTACCTCGTTGGCTGGAGAGTGTTGGAAGAAGTGAAGGCTAGGCAGCCGAGATGCACCAGTAGGATGCAGAGGTGTTCGCAGCCTAAGACACTGCCTGTTCCCTATGCTGACAATTTTTATGAAGAACCTGACTGAAAATTAGGAAGTAGGGTCTTCATTCTGGAGTGACCCCTTTCAGTCCCTTCTAGCACAAGCAAATGATATTTCAGTGTGGTATATATAATTAGAAAGGGAAGATCTCTAGACAGGTGTATGAATGGATAATACGTACATACGTACATAGTGTGTAGAGATAGATGATACAAAGATATATAGATGTATACATATATAACGTATAGATAGATATGTATATAGGAAGATAAGTATATAAGTAGGTAGATAGATATAGAGAGATAGAGAGATAGAATAGATGATAGATAAAGATAGAAATGAAAATTGGGAAAAGGATATGTTCTGCAGATATATATATATATATATATATATATATATATATATAAAACCCAGATGTATCTTTCAGAATTAGGGGAGGAATAGCTTCCGTTGTAAAGTCCTTTATGCCCAAGTATGAGGACCTTGGTTTGACATATAACAACACCCTCATAAAGAGCTGAACATGGTGACCTGTGCTTCTAAGTCCATACTGAAGAAGCAGGAACAGGAGGACTCAGCCTTGCTGACCAGCCAGTGGAATTGAATCAGCAATTCCATCAGCTCATACCCAGTTAAGAGTCCCTGTTTCCAAATATTAAGATGGTTGTACTTGAGACATGGCACCAAAATTGACCTTTGGCCTCCACATGAACACACACACATATGAACTCCCTACATACACTTGTTCATAAACACAAACAAAAATAAATAGCTATAAAGTAAATTAAAGACCAGAGTAGATCATGCCTGAGGAAGAACAATCCCCAGAGTTGTCTTCTGGCTTAAGCACACCTCTCCACATACGAGCGTGCATACTGGTGCACACACAAGGTCATATCGACATGCATAGATACAAGTGAGCCATTCAGAATAGGGACTACAAAATGTCATGTAATCAATACCATAGAAAAGAATAAAAGCAGATAAATTCATGATCTTATAAATTATACAGTGCATGTCTTACAATCTAAGAATCCTATAGTAAGAAATCTGTCCTACATATATTCTCATGAATGAGAAACTCTTAAAGTTTTTATTGCAGTACGTCTTACATGGACAGGGAATCAATTTGGAAGAGAGGGCACCAGAAGACAAAACACAAGAAATCATGAAAAAAAGGCACACATAAAACATGTAAGCACCTAAAGCTAAGAGAATAAGAAACATGAGGAGAGTTTGTCATGGTGACGTCAGAGTTAATATAGATTTTATTAAGACAAATAACTGTTGACTGATGCTTCTGTCCTGCCCGGTCCCCGCAGTTATTAAGTCCCAAAGAATCACACAGAGGTCTACATTAACTATAAACTGGTTGGCCTAGTATTTCAGGCTTTTCTTAATAACTAATTCTTACATCTTACATTAGCCCATTATTCTTGTCTATGTTAGCCATGTGGCTTGGTACCTTTTTCGGTGATGCAGTCACATCTTGCTTGCTCTGTATCTGGCTTTCTCTGCATCTGCGTGATGACTACAGGCTGAAACTTCTCTCTTCCCAGAATTCTAGTTTCCCAGCCTCTACTTCCTGCCTGGTTTCCCTGTCTATACTTCCTGTCTGGCTATTGGCCAATCAGCATTTTATTAAAAATAATACAAGTAACAAGATAAAAGACCATTGTCCCACAGCAAATAACTGCCCGTTTCATGAGAACATACAACCTGAAAGCGAGGTAGCAGGGCCCTACATGCTAACTGAGATGGGAAGAGGATGAATATGAAAAATAGAAGCAAAAAGTAAATCAGTGAAAATGTAAATAAAATATTAACCAGAAAGAAGTACAGTATGAAGAAATAAATATAGAAAATTCTATGCTTGAAATTAGTCAGTTTGATTGTTGGGGCTTGAGAGTGAGACAAGTAAGGAAGCTAGCTTCATTTTCCCTCCTATGCAGTTTGTTCAGAACCCTGTAACAAGGGTTGTTAGTGGGTGTGAAATGGTTAAAGTTGGGCTGCACTGTGCACAGATTCACAGGATAAACGAGGTGAGGGTGAAGCACCATTGGTTCAGTACTGTGTCTATCTTTCTTGCCACACAACAAACAAGACAGTGACACATTGATTTACAGTAAAAGGGCCTATCTCTGCAAACAGAAGGGTTGGAAACTTTATTTTTTCCCCCAATGAAAGAAAATCATTCTCTTAAGAAAGTCACTGGGCATCTATAAGGAGTCTTTGAGAAGTAAGTTGATAAAATAGGAGATTTCTTCAAGTGTCTCCCCAAACAGCATCCTTATTTTCAGATTTATAAAAGCTATTTTTTCCTACCTTACTGCATCTAACTGCAGCTCAGAAGGTGGTCAGATTTGCCATGGATGATGCTGAAATGGGGAGAGTTAGCCATGGGCTGTGTCACTAGTGTGAGTGTCCTTAAGGCACAATGAATAATACATAACATCACTATTATGTCTTAGAAAAGACGTGGACTGGGGCTGGCCCGTGGAGAGATGAAGGCGGAGACTTTGGGCTGAATCCCAGAGGTGCCTGGAATTTTACAAAAATAAATGATACTGGTTCCCATAAATAATTCCTGCTCATTAACAAAATACTATCATAGGGACCATATAATGCAACCACCCCTGTACATCCTCAGTTGCAACTAGGAACTGATGCTTCGTCCAGGACTTCAGTTGCATTGAGTTGGTGTATTTCAGCTGGCTACATGAATTTCATTTCATTTCTAATTTGAAACAAAACAAAGAAACTTGCTTTTAGTTGTTTTTTTTTTAAGTGACCAGTTTTGGAGCTAATAATAATAATAAAAAAAAAGGATCTCAGATTTCAACAAAGCATCCAATGTCCCTTCTTTAGGAATCTGAAATGATGTCACTAAACATCTTGATAAGAGCATTATATTTATTCCATTGAAAATATTATTTTCTATTAATTTGAGAACCTGATGGAGAAAGAAAGCACTGGTTTGGGAAACATGAAATGAGGCAGCAAGGTGGTCTCCAGGGTATAGACTCAATTCACTAGGAAGAATAAATGCAAATCTAATAATAAATGCATACAAATTTACCTGTTTGATTTTCTTACCCCTCCAACATGGATGCATAAAGCTCATAGCAACTAAGGACCTAATATATCAAGGTATGCTGAGAGTGTAAACTATCACACAGACAGCATGATATAAGCTTCTCCTCACTCCTGCTCTGGTGGAACTGAGATATGAAACTTACAAAAAAGATAGATATGCACTTCAAATTATATTGAAATATGTTAAGAGAGATGATGTAGTAAAAATCTAGAGAAACTAATATGGGCACAGAACAGAAGCAGTGAAATTTGTTTATGACAAAGAATCTGGAACAGCCCATGGATAAAATAACATGTAAGTAGGATATCTGAGCCCATAGTGTGGAGGTCACCTGAGGATCTCAGTTACTATAGTAGCAACACCAGTATGGTCAAGGCAAAGGCCATACAGTGCATGTCTTTAGAAACAAACAGAATTCTCCCTTCTTCCCCCATCACTTTCTGTTAGATACCCACCTGTATGTGTGTGGGTGTGCATGCCTCTTCAGAGATCAGAATAGAGCAGTTGGTATCACTTTTTCATCTTATTCCCTTAAGATAAGGTCCCTCACTGAACATGGATCTAGGTTAGTGGATAGCAACTTCTACCAATACTTCTGTCTTTTCCTCTGACAGTGTTGAGCTTACAGGCACTTACAAGGCAATGAAAATCTTTTGCATGAGTGTTAGGGATTTAAACTCAGAGCCTTATATTTGTTCAGTAAATGTTCTTACCCACTGAGCCATCTTTCAAGCCCTGAACACACACTCAACCTGGACATGTATATCAAGTAGAATTACCAGGAGACAGGAGACAGGGTGCTGTCTGTAGGAGGCCTAGATTTATTCCCAGGGGCCTGCCTTCATGTTCTGGAGAAGTACAGTCTTCCAAATTTAACAGAACAGGATGGCAGATGTGAGTTTTCTCTTTGTAAGAGTGCAAACATGCATTTAGTCCACCTGGGAGAATGGATCGATGAACCACTTAGGAATTTCAAACACTGCCAAGACAATAGAGAGGAGAGAATGCCTTCAGGAGTCATCGACACACGTCATCTGTGCAGGATTGAATTCTGAGATACATTAATGTTCACTCTTTTTCTTGCCATTCCCCTGGTCAACTATGAGCAGACATTTAATTTGGAATAATTAGGTTTGTTATGGGAGGTATTAATGGACAAAATGAAAAGATGGAAACCTTATCCACTGAAAGAACATCTTGATACTGTTCAGTAAGAGTGACCTTCCTGAGAGCATTTCCCATGAAAAATCAAATACCTTAAATCAAGAAAGACTAGGCTCAGTAGCAAGAGACCGTTGTGGACTGGAAAGAACTCAGAACTGTTTGATTAAAGTGCTCCTAATAACTGCCTGCAAGCCACAGTCATAGTGAGGTCAAAAATAAATGATTTCAGAAAGCAAATAAAAGCTGTAAGTCCCCGACACAAACAATTCTGTACATATTCAACAGCATTTACTGGCTGATTTTGTGGTGCAGGAATAAAAGATGAAGAGGAACCGAGGTGATGTAGCTAAGCTTTTAAAACTATATTAGAGGGATCATGACTGCAAGGTGGAATGGTAGGAATTACAGAATCTACTCAGAGCTGTCTGTGCACAAAGAACACCTAAGAAGCCATGTGGCCCAACAGGCAGAAGGGCAAGGGTGTTCACCTGGAGTCATCCTGTCAAACAGATATTAAAGGTCTCTGTAGTAAAATACAATTGGATGGGGGGAAAAAGATGATCAATTATCCAAAGAAACAATCCTCTAAGTGGTGTGTGTAGCAGTGAGGCTGAGAAGTCTGGAAGGATGGTGACAAATCCTCAAAGAGTCAGTGAAGAGGGAAGAATGGAAGCAGCTGTGTAGAGACACAAGGCGTGGCAGGGAAGAGGAATGTCGGGGAAGAAGGCTCAAATGCAGTAGAAAGGAGAATGGGACAGGGAAATGACCACTAGTGGTCACTAGTGATATTATTTGATAGACTTTGACAAGCCCATGTTTTGTCAGAGTTGGTCCTTAAATGACAGTATCACAGAAATACTCAAAAGCACTCCAACCTTTGCAGTCCAGCTTTGCCCTCTGCTTATCCAGCAGCGAGACAGAGCATGGAACAAAGCTGTTCACCTCGCTGATATTGGGAAGTTAAATTAATGCCTTCACGTAAGAGTTACTCTGCTGACCAAAATTACAGTCTTGAGGCCTGTCCTAGTTAACAGAGCTCCCCAAATGCTTAATTAATGGGCAGGGAGCAATGTTTGCAAAGGGATATTTCCTGGGCCATAAGCTCCTTTCTGGCGATAAGTTTTCTGCAAAGGTAACAATTAGTGACCTGCAGCCACTAAGTGGATTTCTCCTTCCATCTTTCACTAAATGACCCCTAAATTGACAAATGCTGTAATCATCCACTGTGTTGTGTACGTAGTACTTATGGCTGTCTTCCTATGGTATTTGTAAATTACTTGTATGCTCGCATTATGTATTTGAATTCAGACTCTCCAATTTAAAATTTCCAACAGCATTCCTTCACCCTTTATTATAATGTCAGGCAGGTCAACGGTAAAAGACAGCCCCACAAAACACGTGTTTGAAAATAAATGTATGCTTGTAGGACCAGATAAAAAGGCAGTTGTTTCGGCTCACACGAACACAAAGCTATTAAACCTAAACATGACTATGGTATCATTTAAAACTAAAAAGAATCTGGATTGTTAATTGGTATCTAATGAATTGAAATGACTAAGAACATATCTAATTGTAATGAGAGTTTTAAAATGAGCCCCCTTAACATTTCATGGAATGCATTAAGCGCTTAGCAAAGACCTGTTCACTTTTGATAAGGAAACCTAAAATCAGCTAGCGATTTTTTTTCTTCATTAGTGTTTTATTCCTTTTCAAAGAAACCAGTCCTGACAAAGGGGAGAGCTGATAAGAAAAGGCAAATCCAGTGGAGCGTAGGAATACTTAGATTATTAGGCAACAAATAGTCAGGCTTATTGTGTGTCTCCATGTAGCTTTAATTAAAGAATAATGATGGTGATACGGAAAGACGATAGTGATGAAAGAAAGTGGGAGGAAGAAGAAGATGAACATCTATTTGTCTGTTGATTTTGGCTAGCACTCTGGATGTCTCAAACAATCTTTGCTATAACTCTCTAAAACACACAGTACAGTTTTCCATTCTGATAGATATTATAGTAATCAATAGCATTCAAGTTAGGAAAACTAGCTTTTCAAGAGAGTACTCAAATTTCCAAATGGTCACCTTGTGGCCATCTATTATTATTATTATTATTATTAATATTAATATTATTTTTATTATTGTTCCTGTTTTCCTCATTGCATTAATTTAGCTCTTATCTTACTGTTCTTGGAAAGCTCGGCCCCTGCTGAGTGGGAAGTGTATCTTGTCTCCCTCTTCATCCCACCTGTGAGCCAAACCTTCATTTTTCAAGGTTTCTTTCATTTGTAGATAAGATTTAGGTGCCAGAACCAAGTCATACTTGGTATTCTACACTTGGGCAGAGGGAAGAAAGCTTCCAGAAAATGCCATGCATTCAGTCACATGTGGAAGCTGAAGAGCATGACTTTGTAGAAGGCAAAGAAGACTAGTAGCCCAAAGAGGCTGTGACAGATGAGAAGAGCATCAGCAAAGGAGGCCGTAAGGAGGACTGATGTGCAGTTCTTGAGTAAGAAAAAGTGCGATGACTGGAGTTTACTTTACACTTTACTGTTGTAATTTTGGTTTTGCTTTTCTGGAGAGAAATTTCTGCTGCATAACACAAACCAGCCTGGATGTTACCATATAGAAGAAACTGGCCTCCAAATCAAGATCATCCTACCTCCCCGAGTGATGGAAAGAGAAGCCTGTCCAGCACACCTTATACAAAATAAATGGGAGTAGAACAGAGAAATCAGAAGAACCCCCACATGAAGAACAGAGAGATATTTCAGGAGATAGAAAAAGTAGAGATGCCTTCACTTGCTTATCACACACTGTTTACACATTTAAATTATCACTCTTATCCCCATTAACAAGTATCTGTCGTTATATGTGAACTATTTTTTCTCACTTAAAGGACTGAGATGAATTCTAACTCAGCTATTGAAAAGCTTCAGATAGGTTCACTCAGCTCTTGGCGTTTTTTTTTTCCTTACTAAGTTGGATGACAGCAGAGTAGAAATATGCCATGAAGCAACTTTAAAATCAAACTCAACATTTGCAGTACATCTCTCAAAAATTGCAAATTGGATGTGATTGCTCTTATATACATTACAGATAATCTAAGGCATGTTACATATTCAAGATATCGTAGCATCGCCGTCTCCAGGCCCTCCTATTTGTCTTATTTCTTTCACGAAGGGTAGTTTCATAGTTAAGAGTACTTTCATTCTACATAGTTCACCTTTTGGCCGTGGGAGTCAAATGATATCCGGGATGAAAGATATTTTGCAAACTAAAGCACAGCATTAAAGCATGAGTTGTTTTAGCTAACAGAATTTGGCCGAAATAAGCCATTACGATAGTGATGCTTAGTTTAGAGGTGAGGCAGCATGCAACAATGATTGCTCTTCTAAGTAAGAGAAGGAGCGATTACTAGCTGCTTGGCAGCCCAATGGTTCAGACATCATTCTTAGAGGTTCCATTCTGCTTCTCTTCCCTCCCACCTTTTTTTTTTACCTCTTTTCTTTACCTTCTTTTCTCTATGCCAATTTCTGGGTTGCTTGTTAAGGCTCCAGGGATGTTAACTAGTCTCCCTTCCCCACAGTGTGTGTGGGGGGAGGGGCGGTGTGTTTCTTGCTTATACTCCAAATGTGGGATCTAAGGGAGTAGTCAGATAGGGAGTTAGTCAGGCAAGTTATTTATTTATTTATTCACTTAATTACTTACTTATTCTCTGTTATTCTTCCTATAAAGAATTTAAGGTATATTAGAGTTCAGTTCTTTGCAATGTGTCTTTAATTATTCAAATTATATACATGATAAAGAGTTCTAGAAGACACTACTGTCACGGGTTTAACTCCTGCATTAAGCCAACTATGTCCTTAGGTACATGTCCCTGTTTTAATAAAAAGGACATGTTGCCTCTTAGTGGTGATATTTTACATGTCAAATAATGTATTGGGTTATTTATTGCCTCAGATACAAGTATTAATAACTTTACAGGGGAAATTTTGTTACCCCCATCATCTTGATGAGGAATGAAGGTTCAAATTTAATTGTGGCTGACACCGAAGTCATCGACTAAGGGAATCTGATTTTCTGTTGTTATGAAATCATTCAAAGATTTAAACACTGATTTACTCCTGAGTAGAGAAATGCTATAATCTTATTGATGCTATACAGAGGGCCATTTGCTCCAATTCTCTTCATAATTGAATGGTGTGTGTAATAAATTTTACTTACTCTTCTTTTCTTGCCTGAGTTCTATTTTCATGTTCCCACAGTGTAACGGGTTGAAGTACATATTTCAACCTCATTTGATTTATGAGAGGGCTTCTCCCATGTTCTTCCACCTCCATCCCTACCCCTCAGAACTATCCTTTGTCTAGCAGGAAGCCAATGTGGGGTATAAGTCAAGGTTCACTCATCATTTCAGGCTTTTCCTACCTGGAACAATGTCCCCATTCCTAAGCATAAACACTGTTGTTTCTCTGTTAATGTTCTGTTAGTTAGGTTTGCCTTATTATATACAGACCTTGAAAAGTCTCCGTCCTTATAAACTGTTCACTAATACTAGAATCATGTCTCTTCCTCTGTTGCAGTCCTCTTCAGATGCTCTAACAAGATACCATGAACTTGAAAGCTTCATAAACAAAAGAGAATTATTTCTCACAGTTCTTGGGCATAGGAGGCCTGGGATCATGGTGCCAGCATACCCAGCACTAATACTCCTTGAAGGGACCTTCTAGATAGTAGGGGAGGGAGCCTCTTACTGGTCTATTTATAAGAACACAATCTCATCTCTGTGCCCTTTGACCTAATGACTTAGTTACATCACACTACTCACTCCTAGGGTATGAATTTCAAACTCTTGAGTTTTGCAGGGACACACACGCACTCTGAACATTGTGTCCATTTTGCATTGAGTCACTTAATCACTTCAGCACCTTCTGCCTTTCCATTTGAGTCAATAATTCATAATCAATTATTTTACAATATTTTGTACCCTTTTATTTCTTATTTTCCTTTCAATTGTGACTTCTCTGTTTTCTGAAAATGTAGTTTAGTTATGTTAACCAAATCTGGCCTCTAGCCCCTTGCCTCAGCCTCCTGAGTGCTGAGATGACAGGCCTGTGACCCCACACTTGACACAACCTGATATATTATATATATATATATATATATATATAATGTATATATACTCTCTATATATGTATATATACTATACATATATATATGTTATATTATATAACCACGACCCTGTTATATAGTAGCAACTCTTGTTTCATCATGTTCACACAGTTTCTATGCATGTTTGTAGACATGTTCAGGTATGCATTCACCTGCAGAGGCCAGAGGACAACCTCAGGTGTGGTTCTTTGGGTACTGACCACCTTTATTTTGAGATAGACTCAGTCACTGGCCTAGATCTTGTCCTGTAAGTTAGTCTGGCTTAGCAGCAAGCCCCAATTATCTGCCTGTTCTACCTCCCCAGTTCTGGGATTACAAGCATGTATCACCATTCCCAACATTTTTACATGAGTTTGGGGTATTGAATGTTACTCCTAAATCTGATAAGTAATTTGCTTTATTAACTAAACTATCTCCCTAGCTCCAATTCTTACAGTTTAGAAAACATTTACTTGACCTTAACAGCTGTTCCAATTAATGATATAAGTGGAATAGAGTATGTAGTATATTCGTATTTTATTTCTCATATAAGCTGTATTCAGATTAAAAGTCATAAAGCAAGGTAGTGCTTGTCACACACCTGGGACCAGCTACTGAGCAACCACGTAAGAGCTGGGTGTGTTACACACATGTGAGCAGATCCATGGAGTCCTTTGGCTGTCTAGTCAAGCCACTCAGCAAGCTCTGGCTCAGTGAGATACCATGTCTTGCAAAGAACAGTGGAATATAATCAAGGAAGGCAACTCAATATTAACTTCTAACCTCTTCACACACTGGTACACCCCTGCATGTGTATCAAAAATAACTGTGCACACCTACACAGGCATGCTCACACACACACACACACACACACACACACACACACACACAAGATCTGCAGATAAGAGCCAGGCAGTGGTGGCACATGCCTTTAATCCCAGCACTCGGGGAGGCAGAGGCAGGTTGTGAGTTCAAGGCCAGCCTGGATTACAAGAGCTAATTCCAGGACAGGCTCCAAAGCTACAGAGAAATCTTGTCAAAAACAGGGAAAAAAAAAAGATCTGCAGATAAACATAGAAGTTTCCCAAATTACATAAAGAAAGGCAAAGTGAATGTAATCACATTGGTATAAACACAATTGTACACAGTCCACTTTTAAATTTAGATATATTGTAGATGAATACAATCTTCAACTTGAGAAACAGAATTTGCCATTTTATGAAGTATAAAAGAAGATAAATTTTAATAGTTGCATTTCCTATTTTCCTGTCACAATTTGATTCATCAAGAATAGCCCATATAATTTGATGTGATTTTCCATGTGTCATGAAAAATATTACTACAAGGTATTATTTCATTTTTCCACTTTCTCTAGATGAAGTATTCAGATATGTTTTCCTATTTTGTAATTTTGAAACCTAGTTTTAAGGAGGATTAAACGCTCAGAATGTCGAATCATACCCGATTCTACAGCCCACATGAGGTCACAGGGAGGATATGAATCGCTCAATATGAATACCCAATTCTACAGCCCACATGAGGTCACAGGGAGGATATGAACCCCTCACACTCTGAACCATGCAAATTTATGAGCATCTAAGCCTAAATGGTTATTTGGTCATTTGCCAAGGACAAAACTGGTTGCCAAAAAATTTGGAAAATGCCCAAGCCTAGACACACCTTCCTGAAAATGTTGAGTCTCCTCTCCATAGTTCTTTTAATAAAAAGCACTGACTTTTCCACCCACGTCTGGGTGCTTTCCATAAAACTGTATATTTTGGAGTTTCTTATAAAGTATTTCCTCCTTCTATCTGCTCCGTCTTCAAGCAATGCCGCTTACTGTATTCAGTCAAGGCTTCAGTAAATGTCTTTTCTTTCACACAGTTAAAAGTGGTGTAATGAATAAATCAATCCCCTGCGCTTCCCCAACACCCCTTCAGTGCACACAGCTTTAAAGGCAGCTGTTGGCAGGTGAAGGGAAACTGAAAATAAACTTAACCGAGCTAAGTCCACTGAGGAGCTAAAGATGGGGTAGTTTGCAACAAGCAGTGGAAAAGCGTTTCTGTCTTGGGAAAGACTGTCAGATGTTCGCCAAACGCATCTGGCTTTCTCCTTTGCCAAGGGTACCCATTACCCTTGCAAATGAGTGGAATGATTTTTACCCTTTCCCTTCGGGTTACTCAGAGCCCTAGTCACAAGAAGAGGAATATTTGCATAGTTTCCAACACTTTCCAAGATCCTCCATGCATTTCACCCTGATTTAGTCCTTCAGGATGGGAGACAGACTTGACCTTACAGGGTTTACATTTAATAGGTAGGTATGAAGGAAAGAATTTGGGACTCAACTGTCTCCTCAAGGGGAGCTACTGAATAGGAATATCTACCTAAGACTATGACATCAACACCAGAAAAATTTAAATTATACTAAACCTCAGAAGAGAAGAGTTTACCTATGCTGTTCTCATCTAATTGATTCTGAAAATATGCTTCCAGAGGGAAAGCCTGAACTTTGGCACACTGGCTTTGTAGTCTGATGTCAGCAGGACATGTCTATGAAAAGCTTGGAGAACTCCTATGGAGGAAACGGTTTTGAACTCCAGAGTGGTCAAACCAGAGCACCGTGAGAGTCAAAGAACAATGAGACATTTATTAATTCAAGGCAAGGCTTACGCTCAAACAGTATTTGGAACTGATAGATAACTCACAGGTTTTCCAGGATGAAAACTAGAGAATAAATTCCAGTGAGCACAGTGAGACGCACTAAGGAAAGGGAAGATCCTGAGAGATGGGCCTTTTAATTCTGCCCAGATTTTTTTCGTGGCCTCTGAACCATGCGTCAATAGAGTAGGGAAGACTGCAAGCATGGGAGCCACTGAGAGATGCACCCACATGGTAATTAGCTCCTGCACAGTAGGTGGAATTTTCAGTGTCTGTCCCACTACCCTATGACAGACAATAAAGAAAGGAAGAAAACAGGTCTGTCAAGGCAATACAATAATGCCCAGGGCCTCCATATAAAAATTCATGGCATTCACTATGCAATTCAAAAGTACTCCAAATGTAATGAAACCAGGTAATGCAACTTATCCTTAAGAGAAAAATCAATGAACGTAAAAACTATGCTTATGAGTAATAGCATAGAAAATCTTAGTGCAAATACAGATTCTATAGAAAACAAGCCTAGAATTTATTGAGAAGATTGTCTGAAATTTTAAAACTCACAGCATGGCCTTAAGAGAAAAATGGAGATGATAGACTCATCAGTGAACTTAAAGAAAGTTCCATAAAAGTTTACCAACCAAAAACCCCAAAGGGAAATGATTACAAGGAAATGAAACCATCTCTGATGCCCACAGAGTAAAGGCAACAGCTAGAATATGCGTGCAACTACAGTCTCAGTAGGAGATGAAAAACAGAGCAAAGCCAGGTATTCGGATAAATAATGACCAACATCCACCCTAATTTTGTAAAAGGAACAAATTTATGACCGTAGAAGTTTGGTGAAATCTCAGAAAGATAAATGCACATGTAATCTAATTTAGGCTTCACTGGGGTAATTGCTGAAGAAAATAAAGAGAAAATCTTGGAGGCAGCTAGCAAAAACCTGACATAATTCCTGCAGTGGAACGTGAATTCCAATGACCTCATATTTCCATCAGGACCATATGAGCCAGAAGATAATGCAACAGTTCTTAAAATGCCAAAACAGGTGTAAGGAGAAGAAGGTATAGAAGTGCATAGAGCTTGTCAATCAAGAAACCAAGAAGGCATTCATGAATTTCAGCAAAATTAATCACCATTTCAAATTAAAGTCAGTTAAGGAAACTGCAATAACCTTGTCATTCATGATGAAGTTAAAGTCAAGCTGTATGCACACTAAGGTTAAAATGGAGGGGCAGTGGTAGGAAACAGCTAGAGACATTGTATATCCTGGACTTTGTCTTTTCTTTAGAAACATGGTTTCTCTGTGTAATTGCCCTGGCAGTCCTAGAACTTGCTTGTAGAACAGGCTGAGCTTGGAACTCATAGAGATCCCCCGGCCCCTGCCCCCCAAGTATTGTCATTAAAGACATGAACCTCCATGCCTGGAATTACATTAATCTTTCTAGCAAAATAGTTTAAGAAAAATATAAATTCATGGAAGAGTTAAAAGCAGAAATGGGAAAAAAAGAAGTGTTGGAAAAAAGAGAGGGGAGAGAGGGTGAGGAGAAGGAGGAGGAAGAAGGGGGATGAGATGGAAAAGGAGAAGGGGAGGAAGAAAAAAGCAGGAAAGAAAGGGGAGTCAAGGAAGAGGAGGAGGAGGGGGAGAAGAGAGGGAGGAAGTTATGAGCCAGGAACTGAAGCCCTTGGAAGCCTAGGACAACTCACCCGGATTTATGTGAGGAATAAAATTCTGTTTTACAAACCCACAGAGACTTTGAGGTTTTTCTCTAAGAACTCCATTTATCACAATTAATACAACAATGATAAATTTCTTTCTTTGGATGAGTATCTTCCTGTGGGTATGTGTCCGCCAGGATAGGGAGCATGCTTCTGCCACATAATTCTGTCACACTGCTTTGTGTTTACTTAGTAGACTGAGAATTGGGACAGCGATGTAATAATTTCCTTTTCATGTATATCTTGTTAAACCAATCTGTTTGTGGAAAGATGCAATTAAAATATGCTCTTGATAAAATGGAACAAAAGAAAGAGAATCTATTATCTCTAAGACAGTCATCTCAGAAGAGGCTTTTTATTTCATCATCGTCATTACCACGATGTTATTTTCTAATACTTTCTTGATCTGAAGAGACTGGGTGTGAAAATGAAGTTTCAAGTTTCTAAAATATCCCCAAAGGGTTATGTGGAAAGTGGGAAAATGGGTGGCATGTATGGGAAGCAAGCTCATTTCTCAAAGGTCTGCATGATAGTTAGGCGTTCTGTTGCTGTGAAAAGCCACCATGGCCAACCACGGCAACTCTTATGAGG
Organism: Microtus oregoni; assembly: GCF_018167655.1. Taxonomy (NCBI): domain Eukaryota; kingdom Metazoa; phylum Chordata; class Mammalia; order Rodentia; family Cricetidae; genus Microtus; species Microtus oregoni. The sequence goes on along the minus strand of NW_024543060.1, from coordinate 34,537,244 downwards.
GAAAACATTTAATTGGGCGACTTAAAACTGACAGTTTTAGAGGTTTAGTCCATTATCATCACAGTGGGACATGGTGACATACAGGCAGACAAGGTACTGAAGAAGGAGCTGAGAGTGGAGATGGAGTTACATCTAGATCCTGCAGGCAACAGGAGATGGTCTGAGGTGTGTCTTGAGCATCCATGAGATCTCAAAGCCTGCCTCCACAGTGACATACATTCTCCAACAAAGCCACAGGTATGCCCATGCCACACTGTCTAATAGTGACACTCCAACTACCACAGTCTGTAACATTTATTTCTTGAACACAGAGAATGAACATTTCTGTTCCCATTGATCATCTCCACTTGTAAATAATTCATAGTTACTGAATTTTTTTTTCTTTTTTAAGGAAAAGATAATTTTATACTTTGTAAAGAGATGTATATAAAATAAACTTGCTCGAACCTCACCAATCAGTGAAGTATATAAGTCAGGGAAGTTTACTGAATCTTGCTTTTATAAAGGAAAAGAAATTAAACTTTTTCATCCAACAGGACTCTAACGACTTAAATATCCCAGACAGGCATAAAATGCTGGGCTTATTTTGTTTTGTTTTGTTTTTGTAATGACTAACCCCATCTCCTCTCAAGCAGCTAAAACTCTTTAATCAGTTCTAGTATTAAGACTGAGTGTAATTCAAAACACTAATTCCACCCTCTCTTAGCTCTAGCTCATACTTCACCTACGGAAGAGAAAACCTTCAGTGAATGTAGGGCATAGATTCTTCCTACAGTCTCACTTATTTTGCATTAGCAGCAATGATATTTATAGGGAGATTCCTGGGAAATAGCATCTTCTACCTTTGATGAGAACACGTTCTTTTGGGTTGCTGTTGTTTCTCCAGAGGTCCCCCTCTCTTTCTGTGTGTGTGTGTGTGTGTGTGTGTGTGTGTGTATTTGTGGGTGTTTGTGTCAGTTTGCTAATGTGGGAAATGAGTGAAGTCTTAAACACAGTCAAGCCCGTTAAGCAAAAGGTAGCTTAGCTGGATTTTGTGTAAAGGGAGGAGAGTAGTGTCTTGGGGTATCTCTTGTGCTGACCTAGCTGCAAAGGAATGGAGAAAATGGGGATTCTACTAGTAGCTGCCACTTACTGATGACTGAGGAGGAAATCACCATTTCAACTAAAATTCACACATTTGTAGTAAATTAAAGATTTAATGATTAATAAATCATGGTTTTGTTTCCCACCCACAAAGTGACATCAAACTGATGAATTCTTTAAATATTTTAAACTTTAAAAATATTTCTTTGCATGACCTATAAATTCAAGAATAGGGATTCATAAGATGTTACATGTGGAATTGAACACTTACATTATGACACTATTTTAGAAAAAGTTATCTCATGCACCAATTTAAAGTATTACTTTGTGTTTCTGGAAAATTTTTTGTGTTGTTGCTCCAAGACTGCCAATAGAGGCGGGCTTTGGATTAGCTGGTAGGCGTGAACCGGGGAGTTCTCTGGTGGACTTGGGGAGAGAGAAGAACACACAGGTGGAATGCAGAGGGCCCAAAGGAGAAGGACGGGCTCTTTTTAAGCAGGGGAAGCATGGAGAGGAGAGGTCCCTGTCGATTGCCTTTGGGTGGGCTACTCAGTCTAGGGGTTGTAACCCACCCTGCAATCAGTTATTCCAGGGTCACGGAGAGGCACTACCTGGAAGACATGGGCTAGGAGATAAGAAGAAGGCCATGCTAAGTTTGTCAAAGCCTCCGTTTATTAGAGATGGGGTACAACTTTTATAGGGTAAAGAGTTGGGGGGTGGGCACAGGGGCCTGGGCTCTTGCCGTTGGTCACATGGTCCGAGTTGGTCACGTAGGCAGGAGGTTGTCTTCGGTCAGGTCATTGTAGGCCAGGAAGTCGCGAGTTGACACACCTAGATCCCTAGATAGTTTGGAATGTGGGGTGGGTTCCGCTAACAGATAGCTCTCATTAACAGTCAATTTGGGTGTGGGGTAGGCTCTGTCAATAGAACGATTCCTAACACAATTAAGGGTGTGGGGTTCTCTGCAGACTCCCCAGGGTGATGGTTCCTGCAATGATTTTAGGAGGAAATTGGCTCCTGACAGGTCCCCGATCATTTTTCTTTTTTGTGCTCTGTGGCTTTATCAGATTCTCCCCTATTATCCCAATTATTTTTATTAATAAAACAATAAAAGAAAATGATATATCTGGGGAAATATTAGACCCTACTGCTCCGGTAGATGGCAGCCAGATCCAGGGATTTTCAATTGCTGTCCAGCCCCTTGGGTTAACTACCCCACTGCTGACCCACGCCCTCACTTCCCACCATGTGGGCGTCCACTGGAACCACTCCCTCCCAGCTGCCAAGCCAAGCCAGCCTGGCCTCCTTGAGACCCACCTGGGGCTTGAGTTCTTACTGCTTCTGCCACCAACAAAAGTTGCTGAGAGGTTGAGCTTGTGCCACAGGTGCCCTCTGCCCAGCATGCTAAACAGGGACAGCCACTGCTAGGGAAGGGCAAGGCATCCTATTAAACACTGCATTCCTGCTGCACAGAGTTCTCCTACAGGTTTCCTTCCATTAGCTAATCAGACAACTTATGGCCCCACCCCCATAGCAGCTGAGCAGCCCCACTGCGCTGGGCCTCTGTGCCAGCATAGTCGAATATCGTCACTGTAGCTGATTACCCCTGAACATCTCCTAGTAACTTTAAATTTCCTCGGCACTAAGGAGAAAGGTGTGACAACTGGGAAAATACATTGTGGAAAAAATATAGAAAAAAAAAAAACCTGCCAAATTAAATCAGCCTGCATATTTTAAAGATGTGTTGACCTCAGAATGGAAACCAGTTGGCTTTTGTTTCAACAGGAGAAGAAAAGCTATGGGTACCATCAAAATTGATAAAGATTAGATTTGAACAGGAGAGACCTCTTAGGACTTAGGTCTTAGGTCTTAGGAAGGGGTGTAGTTCATCAAGCACTGTGGCTCTTCAATCTAAACTAACTGATAAGACTAACAAATGCCTTCATTTAATCAGATAAGTCTGCCAAAGAGGAAGAAAAAAAGAAAGAAAAGAAAAGAAAGGAAAAAGAAAAAGGAAAAGGAAAAAAAAAGAAACTCCTCAAAGATAGGATTGAGGCAGGGTTTTCTTTTGGTCTTTCCAGGCGAATAAGAACACCCAACTAAGAACTTTGAAGATCACTGGGCAAATGAGACATTAAAAGAAGGACACATCTCCCAGAGAAAATGCCCCCCAAAAAAAGAACAAATTGGTCTAAAGGTATAGCGCACTTCCAACAGGATAAAATCTCACAAATCCTACCAAGTGTTTGTCTTTACTGTTCTCTACAGACATATAAGGAGACTGGTCTTTTTATAGCTCCAATTCAATTAAAAAATAAAGCTAGCTTTGGAGTTGGAGCACGGCACTCTCTTTCTCTAAACCCAAGCATACTTGCTAAAGGAAAAATCTAAAACTTCTGTCTCATGTCTAAAGATTCACCTGGTATGGCACAGGAGAACAATCAAGATTACGGACTCTTATATTGTCCCTAATCTCATTGTCCTTTGGTTTTATTTTGACTTCTTAAAAATTTTCTTAAGGTGCTGATCTCTCGGCACCGGGAGAGCCAACATTGGGGTGAGTTTCTGGCCCCGCGGCACCAGCCTGGGACGGGGAGCTCAGAGGTTCCTTGGCCAGCTATCCTTCTTGGGCTCTCTGCAGGGCCTCTACTCCCTGCATACCGTCTCTTTCTTCCTAGCCCACCAAGGTTCGATCCAGAACCCTTCCCACTTCGGCCCCATCGCCCTCTTTCGGCACATAACATCACCAAGCCCAGCCTGTCTGGGCACTGGGTCTGAGTCCTCAGGGCACCCAAGCAGGCGGAAGTTCCTTTGTTTCTATGGCCTGCCTGCACCAAGCAGGGTAGGCACTTTGTTTGCGAGCTGCCCAATCAGCACGGAGACCTGAACTCTCAGCGCCGAGGAGAGCCAACGTTGGAGAGAGGCAGCATTGGGTAGGCAAGGAGACCTGATCCAGTAAAAGAAGATCCATAAGGGAGCATTTGGAAGAAGAGATGGGTAGACGCCAAGGCAAGAATTCGCCCAACAAGCTGAAAAGCAACATGAAGCCACCAGAAACCAGCGACCTCACAACGGGAGGACATGAACACCTTAATCAAGAAGAAGTAGAAAAGATTGACTTCATGAAAGTGATTGACACCCTTAAATAGCATGTAAAAAACACCCTTATTGAAATGGATGAGAAATATAACAGAAAGTTTGAAGAACTGAATAAATCAGTGAATGATACCCTAGAAAACCAAGGAAAAACAATCAAACAGATAATGGAAACAGTTCAAGACTTGAAAACTGAAATGGAGGCAAAGAAGAAAACACAAACAGAGGGCCGGCTGGACATGGAAAATTTAAGTAAACAAACAGAGTCTACAGAAACAAGCATAACCAACAGAATACAAGAGTTAGGAGAAAGATTCTCAAAATCTGAAGATACCATAGAGAAAATAAACACACTGATCAAAGAAAACAGCAAGTCCAACAAACTCTCATCACAAAACATTCAGGAAATATGGGACACAATAAAAAGACCAAACCTAAGAATAATAGGAGTAGAAGAAGGAGAAGAAGTGCAGCTCAATGGTCCAGAAAATATATTTAATAAAATGATAGAAGAAAACTTTCCCAACCTAAAGAAAGATATACCTATGAAGGTTCAAGAAGCATACAGAACACCGAATAGGCTGGATCAAAAAAAAAAAACATCCCCTCGCCATATAATTATCAAAACACAAAGCATACAGAATAAGGAAAGAATATTAAGAGCTCCAAAGGAAAAAGGCCAAATTACTTATAAAGGTAAATCTATCTGACTTACACCTGACTTCTCCATGGAAACTATGAAAGCCAGAAGGTCCTGGATAGATGTACTGCAGAAACTGAGAGACCATGGATGCAAGCCCAGATTACTATACCCAGCTAAGCTTTCATTCACTATAAATGGAGAAAATAAAATTTTCCAGGATAAAAACAAATTTAAACAATACGTAGCCACAAATCCAGCCTTACAGAAAGTAATAGAAGGAAAATCACTAACCAAGGAGTCCAACAATGACCACAATAACTCAGACATCTAGAGACCCTTCACCAACACAAATCAAAGAAGGGAAACACACAAACTCTACGACTAAAAAAATGACCGGAGTTAACAACCACTGGTCATTAATATCACTTAATGTCAATGGACTCAACTCACCTATTAAAAGGCACAGGCTAAGAGATACGAAAACAGGATCCAACATTCTGCTGTTTACAAGAACCACACCTCAACCACAAAGACAGGCACCTACTCAGAGTAAAGGGCTGGGAAAAGGCTTATCAAGTAAATGGACCTAAGAAACAATCAGGTGTGGCCATACTAATCTCTAACAAAGTTGACTTCAAACTTAAATCAATCAGAAGAGATAGAGAGGGGCATTTTATACTCATAACAGGATCAGTTCATCAGGATGAAGTCTCAATCCTGAACATCTATGCCCCTAATAAAAAAGCAACTATGTACATAAAAGAAACATTGCTAAAAATCAAGGCAGCCATCAAACCGCACACACTAATAGTAGGAGACTTCAACACTCCTCTCTCACCAATGGACAGGTCAATCAGACAGAAACCTAACAGAGAAATTAGAGAATTAATGGAGGTAATGAATCAAATGGACTTAACAGACATCTATAGAACATTCCACTCAAATAGGAAAGAATATACCTTCTTCTCTGCAGCTCATGGAACCTTCTCAAAAATCGACCACATAGTCGGTAACAAAGCAAACATCCACAGTTACAAAAAAATATTAGTAAGCACCTGTGTCTTATCAGATCACCATGGATTAAAGTTAGAATTCAACAACAATGCTACACCCAGAAAGCCTACAAATTCATGGAAACTGAACAGTCAACTACTGAACCATACCTGGATTAAGGAAGAAATAAAGAAAGAAATTAAAGTCTTCCTTGAGTTCAATGAAAATAAAGAAACAACATACTCAAACTTATGGGACACTATGAAAGCAGTCCTAAGAGGAAAGTTCAAAGCACTAAGTGCCCACTTAAAGAAAACAGAGAAAGCTCTAGAAAAAAAAGAAGCATACTCACCTAGGAGGAGTAGAAGACTGGAAATAATCAAACTGAAGGCTGAAATCAAGAAAATAGAAACACAGAAAACAATCCAAAGAATCAATGAAACAAAAAGCTGGTTCCTGGAGAAAATCAACAAGATTGACAAACCCCTATCCAAACTAATCAAACGGCAGAGAGAGAATTTGAAAATTAATAAGATCAGAAATGAAAATGGGACATAACCACAGAGGAAATTCAGAGAATCATTAGATCTTACTACAAAAGCCTATATGCCACAAAACTGGAAAATGTAAAGGAAATGGACACTTTTTTTAGATAAATACCATATACGAAAGTTAAACCAGGACCAGGTGAACAATCTAAATAGACCTGTTAGTCCCGAAGAATTAGAAGAGATTATCAAAAACCTCCCTACCAAAAAAAGCCCAGGACCAGATGGTTTCAATGCGGAATTCTACCAGAACTTCCAAGAAGACCTAATACCTATACTCCTTAATGTATTTCACAATATAGAAACAGAAGAGGCATTGCCAAATTAATTTTATGAAGCTACAGTTACTCTGATACCAAAACCGCACAAAGACTCAACCAAGAAAGAGAATTATAGACCAATCTCACTCATGAACATCGATGCAAAAATCCTCATCAAAATACTGGCAAACCGAATCCAAGAACACATTAGAAAAATTATCCATTATGATCAAGTAGGCTTCATCCCAGGGATGCAGGGCTGGTTCAATATACGAAAATCTATCAATGTAATCCATCATATAAATAAACTGAAAGAAAAAAACCATATGTTCATTTCATTAGATGCTCAAAAAGCATTTGACAAAATTCAACAACCCTTTATGATAAAGTATTGGAGATATTAGGGATACAAGGGTCATACCTAAATATAATAAAAGCTATATAGAGCAAGCTGACAGCTAACATCAAATTAAATGGAGAGAAACTCAAAGCCATCCCACTAAACTCAGGAACACGACAAGGCTGTCCACTCTCGCCATACCTCTTCAATATAGTGCTTGAAGTTCTAGCAATAGCAATAAGACAACATAAGGGGATCAAGGGGATTCGAATTGGAAAGGAAGAAGTGAAACTTTCATTATTAGCAGATGATATGATAGTGTACATAAGTGACCCCCAAAACTCCACCAAAGAACTTTTTTACAACTGATAAACACCTTTAGTAATATGGCAGGATATAAGATCAACTCCAAAAAAATCAGTCGCCCTCTTATACACAAAGGATATGGAAGCAGGGAGGGAAATCAGAGAAGCTTCACCTTTCATGATAGCCACAAACAGCATAAAATATCTTGGGGTAACTCTAACCAAGGAAGTGAAAGATCTATTTGACAAGAACTTTAAGGCATTGAAGAAAGAAACTGAGGAGTATACCAGAAAATGGAAGGACCTCCCTTGCTCTTGGATTGGGAGGATCAACATAGTAAAAATGGCAATTCTACCTAAGGCAATTTATAGATTCAATGCATTCCCCATCAAGGTTCCATCAAAATTCTTCACAGATCTTGAGAGGACAATAATCAACTTTATATGGAAAAACAAAAAACCCAGGATAGCCAAAACAATCCTTTACAATAAAGGATTGTCTGGAGGCATTACCATCCCTGACTTCAAACTCTATTACAGAGCTACAGTGATGAAAACAGTGTGGTACTGGCATAAAAACAGAGAAGTCGACAAATGGAATCATATAGAAGACCCGAATTTTAACCCACAAACCTATGAACACTTCATTTTTGATAAAGGAGCCAAAAGTATACAATGGAAGAAAGAAAGCATCTTCAACAAATGGTGCTGGCATAACTAGATGTCAACCTGTAGAAGAATGAAAATAGACCCATATCTATCACCATGCACAAAACTCAAGTCCAGATGGATTAAAGACCTCACTATCAGTCAGAACACAATGAACCTGATAGAAGAGAAAGTGGGAAGTCCCCTACAACAGATGGGCACAGGAGATCGCTTCCTATGTGTAACCCCAACAGCACAGACATTAAGGGCAACATTGAATAAATGGGACCTACTGAAACTGAGAAGCTTCTGTAAAGCAAAGGACACTGTCACTAAGACAAAAAGGCAACCCACTGACTGGGAGAAGATCTTCACCAACCCCGCAACAGACAAAGGTCTGATCTCCAAAATATATAGAGAACTCAGGAAACTAGACTTTAAAATGCTAATTAACCCAATTAAAAAATGGGGCACTGAACTGAACAGAGAATTCTCAGCAGAGGAAGTTCAAATGGCCAAAAGACACTTAAGGTCATGCTCAACCTCCTTAGCAATAAGGGAAATGCAAATCAAAACAACTTTGAGATATCATCTTACACCTGTCAGAATGGTTAAAATAAAAAACTCCAATGATAGCCTTTGCTGGAGAGGCTGTGGAGGAAGGGGTACCCTCATCCATTGCTGGTGGGAATGCAATCTTTTGCAACCACTTTGGAAATCGGTGTTTCGGTTTCTCAGGAAATTCGGGATCAACCTACCCCTGGACCCAGCAATACCACACCTGGGAATATACCCAAGAGATGCCCTATCATATGACAAGAGCATTTGTTCAACTATGTTCATAGCAGTATTATTTGTAATAGCCAGAACCTGGAAACAACCTAGATGCCCTTCAATGGAAGAATGGATGAAGAAAGTGTGGAATTTATACACATTAGAGTAGTACGCTGCGGTAAAAAACAATGACTTCTCGAATTTTGCATGCAAATGGATGGAAATAGAAAACACTATCCTGAGTGAGGTAACCCAGACCCAAAAAGATGAATATGGGATGTACTCACTCATAATCGGTTTCTAGCCATAAATAAGGGTCACGGAGTCTACAATTGGTGATCCTTAAGAAGCTAAGTAAGAAGGTGAACCAAAGGAAAAACATATAGTTGTCCTCTTGGCTAAGGGAGGTAGACAAAATTGCCAGGGAGAAAATTGGGATCTTGGGGGTGGGGGGGCATGGGGGTAAGGGGAGATGGGGAGAGAAAAGGGAGAAGGGGCGGATGGGGGGAACTTGGGGAAAAAGGAGGATTGGGATAAAGGAAGGTTGGATAGGGGAGCAAGGAAGCACAATTCTTAGTTAAGGGAGCCACCTTAGGGTGGGCAAGAGACTTGAACCTAGAGTGGCTCCCAGGTGCCCAAGCCGAGGTCCCCAGTTAGTTCCTTGGGCAACTGAGGATAGGGAACCTGAAATGACTCTATCCTATAGCAATACTGACGAATATCTTGCATATCATCATAGAACCTTCATCTGGTGATGGATGGAGATAGAGACAGAGACCCACACTGGAGTACTGGACTGAGGTCCCAAGGTCCCAATGAGGAGCGGAAGGAGGGAGAGCATGAGCAAAGAAGTCGGGACCACGAGGGGTGCACCCACCTACTGAGACAGTGGAGCTGATCTATTGGGAGCTCACCAAAGCCAGCTGGACTGTGACTGAAAAAGCATGGGATAAAACTGGACTCTCTGAACATGGTGAACAATGAGGGCTGATGAGAAGCCAAGGACAATGGCATGGGGTTTTGATCCCACGTAATGTGCTGGCTTTGTGGAAGCCTAGCCAGTTTGGATGTTCACCTTCCTAGATATGGACGGAGGGGGGAGGACCTAGGACTTACCACAGGGCAGGGAACCTGGACTGCTCTGTGGACTGGAGAGGGAGGGGGAGAGGAGTGGGGGGAGGGGGAGAAGGGTGGGAGGAGGGGGAGAAGGGTGGGAGGAGGGGGAGAAGGGTGGGAGGAGGGTGAGGGAAATGGGAGGCTGGAAGGAGGTGGAAACTTGTTTTTTTTTTCTCCTTTTCTCAAAAAAAATTTCTTTTTTTTTATAATTTTTTTTATTAAGAAAAGAAGAAAAAAAACATAAACAAAAAACAAGTTTCCACCTCCTCCCAGCCTCCCATTTCCCTCCCCCTCCTCCCACCCTTCTCTCCCTCCTTGGGGAATCAGGAGAATTGGGATAAAGGAAAGGTGGATAGGGGAGCACGGAACCACAATTCTTAGTTAAGGGAACCACTTTAGGGTGAACAAGAGATTTGACCCTAGAGGGGCTCCCAAGTGCCCAACATGAGGTTCCCAGTTAGTTCCTTGGGCAGCTGAGGATTGGGAACCTGAAATGACCCTATCCTAGAGCAATACTGACGAATATCTTGCATATCATCATAGAACCTTCATCTGGTGATGGATAGAGATAGAGACAGAGACCCACACATGAGCACTGGACTGAACTCCCAAGGTCCCAATGAAAAAAAATTTCTTAAGGTACAAAAATTTATCTTAAAATTTATGATATGTATATATGATACATATATATCATAAATTAAATTAATATAATTTCTGTAATGATATTAGTGGTTATATAGAGTACTCCCTGATTCTAGAAATAGGCTACATCTAGATTACTATACATGATTCCAGGTTTGAGTATGGAGCAGGTAACTAGAAACTGCATTTTTGTATCCCTGATGTATCTAATAGCTTGTAACACTTTAAGTTATCTGATAGCTGCTGCATATATGCAAACTTTAAAATGTTTAAGTTCCCTTCAGTGAACCATGAAAATTACTAACAGCAGCCATTGAAGTCTTCAAAAGGATGTCAGGGTCCCACAGTGATGAATCCACCTTGGTAGTGGAAACACCACTAAGCTGCAAAACCACCCAAAGATCAGCTCTGGACTACAAACTACTCAAGACAACCAGCTTATAATTAATGTAGGCTTCTGTGTGTTTCTTTGGGACTGAATGGTTGCAGGACCAAAAGGAACAGAAGCCTCTGTCAACATGTAACAAAGCAGCTCATTTTATGTAATGTAAAGTTCTAGTCCTTGAAAGCTATTTAGGACAATGAAGAAATACAGGTGAAAAGTTAGTCATCTCTAACAATAAAACTTAGAGTCATTTTAGATATATTTTCAAAATCAATCAGAGACATAATTTAAATAAATCAGTAGTCTTCAAACATATCAAGAGACCAATAGAATATGACATTTTAATGTTTTATTAATGTAGACCTTTTCATGACAGTGAGAAAATCTGTTTTCTTGGCACCACCAGTTCATGCCAATAGAGTATGATACGCATCAGAAACCTCCATATGGAGTTTACTCTCATTTATGGCAAAGTTAGCCACTGGGCAAAGAAACTGCTCTTGCCTCAACTGGTAACATTATACTGCCCAAATTGAATAAGCAGGTCACAAAAGTAGGCAGCTACTGAACTTTGCCAAGAAAAGTTAGGAAGTCCTTCAAAATTCCTGCTTTACAGAAAAATCTTGCATATATTTTAGACCCATAGGCCAAAGATGAATGCCCCAATGTTGCTGAGGAACCTTGGGTGACTGTTCAGGCAGTCAGCTGTCTCTGTCATTTCTTAGTTTTGAAAGTTGCTATCTTTTCATGTCCTGTTTACTCAGGTAATAGTATATTCTTCTTGGGTTTCTGATAGGATTAAATATTAGATAGCTATAGATACAGTTTTTCTTAGTTACAATAGCAAGTAAATTAGATACAAAATTTTGTACTCACCAAGATAAGATTTTCTCTGAATTTACCAAATATTAATGAAATGGACATTATGAATGTATTTCTTACTTAGTAGTTGTTCTTATTTTCTATAGTTTTACTATGTGAGAGTTATAACCTTTCTATTTTATTTGGATAAAAAGGGGGAAATGTTGCAGATTTATTTGTGTTGTTCTTCCAAGAGTGTCAGTGGAGTTGAGCCTTGGTTTGGAGGGTAGGGTCCACATTCAGCTGCCAGGTATAAAGGGTTCTCTGGTAGACGTATGGGAGATTAATAGGCACACAAGAGGAATACAGAGTACCCAAAGGAGATAGGTGAGCCCATTTTTTGATCATGGATAGTAGAGGTCACCTTACATTTTCTTCTTTATTCTGTGGATCTATTAAGGTTTACCCTAATATCTGACTCCCAATCACTTTTTATGAATAAAAAAATGTTTTAATGTTATAACCTTACTAATATGTTTACATGATAATTACAGTCTAATTGCCAAATATGTACTATATATATAAGGAATATGTTGATAGGGTCAGTAACAAATTATATATAGTCTGTGCTCACAGTGCTTTCCACTTCTTATTCAGTAAATTAATGTTATCTACTATTTATACAATGTTTTACTGAAGATAAAACAACTTCTTAAAAATTATTTTTCTATTAATATACTAAAATTTGTAAAAAAGACTTTAACCCTACATTTTCCCACTGAGATTGCAGATATATATAATATATAACACAGAGTTATATATTCAAATAAACAGTTCAATTTGGTATTTAAATTCATATTCTTTCATACAGTAATCTTATCCATACTACCATTTTATTTATTTTTAGGTGTGTTAAGTAGACCAGGACATTTAAAAATGCATTTCATACATTTGTATATCAGTTCAAGAAATGTTTATTGGGCATATTTTCTTATTCTGGGAACTGTCAAATAAAGCTATTAGGTAGATAAGCATCCAGTGTGAAATATTATATCACATTGAATAAATCCAAGTTGTGCCTCTAAGCCTATGCCTTATTTGTTGTCTGAGGAGGTCCATCAAAATCCTGGCTCATTGGAAAGACCATGGAATTTGTTCACTGGCAGACCTGGAGATGAACCTTGGCATTGTTTGTTACAATTTGTATAACTGGATTCATACTTAAAGACATCAAGTACATAATTTGTAAAATGATGTTATGGAATGATGATGATGATCATACAAATTGTCTTGGCACTTCATCAGGGCCAGTTCAGCTGGAGAAGGGTTGTATTAGAGAGCCTTGCTTTCACACTTGGCAATTGTACCTTATAATTTTAAGAAAATCTTCAACTTTAGGCTCATTTCTAATGTTTATATTTTATTATATATAGCAAACTAATCTAAGCCACTTCACACCACAATCAGTCTCAGAGATACAAATAGAATGGGGGAGTCCCAGGATACAAATATGTTCAAGTATATGTCCATCTTATGTGGCTAGCAACTCAATAAACAAAGCAAATTACCACCAGACCACAGTTATCTGGAGTTGGTATGGGAGGGTACTGTACCACTGCTAAAATGTGGCTAGATGCTATAAGATCATTAATGAATGTCCTTAAAGCCATCTTTATTTCTACTTATAGTCATGGAACTGACAGCATAGAACCAAATTGCAAGTCTGCATTATAATTTAACACATTTTATCTAATCCACTTCATTGATTATGGACATGTCTTAATTCTTTTAATCCTAATTCTATTTTCAAACAAAAAAAAGTGTTATCCAAAGGTAATAATATTTGTCTGTATTCTGCATCCCTACAGTTTGTTTCCCATAAAAATGAATACAATTGTCCTGGTGGTCACAGAGACAGGTAGATATATACTGTCTGACTTTCAACCCATGTCACATTGATTATCAAAGCCTAATGCCTGTTGTTTGAGCCAATGTTGTGTCCTTTTGCTGTTTGAAGAATGTTGCTCTTTACTGTAAAGAGCAGTTTTGCTCATGCCCAGTTGCCCTGTCCTTGACTGCTGCAAGCCACACACTCTCTTGGCTGCAGCAGTTCCTCAGCTCTGTCCTCGGATGGGTCATTACTACAGGCTGTGAATTCAGCTAGTGCTCCAAATACATCCTCAGGCACTCTTGCTCAGCCAACATCCTCAGCTCAATCTAAGCTACTTTTCAGTCCCTTTGTTCTTCCATCATGAATATCTTTCAATGTCAGAGCCTAGCAAGGGTCAGTTTTCAATTTTCTTAGAGCCTATCTGCTGAAACCTTTACCAATCAGATGTTACAAAGAGCATTTTTTTTTTTAAGGCTTGTTTTATTTTGATGACTGATCCACCTGAAGCCACAGGCAGCCCACTATGTACAGACTCGAGGGAAGCTCTATTTCTTGGTCTCTTCCTCCTTGGACAGAGTCTTGATGATCTCCTCCTTCTTGGCCTGGAGGCACTCCTCCCGGAGCTTTCTTGCTTCCTTGGTCTTAGACCTGGGAGCCTCAGCCTGGTCAGCCAGGAGTTTTTTGCGGGCCTTGTCTGCCTTCAGCTTGTGGATGTGCTCCATGAGAATCCGCTTGTTTTTGAAGACATTCCCTTTGACCTTCAGTTAAAGGCTGTGATACATATGGCGGTCAATCTTCTTGGATTCACGGTATATTCTGAGGAGGCGGCGCAGAATCCGCATTCTTCTCATCCAGGTCACCTTCTCGGGCATTCGGGCATTGGAAGTACCCTTCCGCTTTCCTATGCCCATATGCCTGCCCTTCCGTCGAGCCAAAGTGTTTTTCCAGCATCAAGCCCGGGAATGCACAGTCACAGGCTTCCGGATGATCAGCCCAACTTTGATCAGCTTCCGTATCTGCTGACGGGAGTTGGCATTGGCGATTTCATTGGTCTCGTTGGGGTCCAACCAGACCTTCTTTTTACCACAGCGCAGGACACTGGAGGCAAGCCTCTTCTGTAGCCTGAGCATACTCATGGCTGCCTACAAAGAGCATTTTATGAGAGCCAAGAGCAGCACTTCCCTAAACAACTCAATTTATAACCGTTACTTCACAACCACATCACAGGTTAAACACAACTAGAGAGTAGCAAGGTCCAGATCAAAATCAAGCACGCCTGCCCCCAGGGATACAGTGACAAGAATTTCAGGGGAAATTTAAAATATCAGAGTACCAGCTTTCTGGGCACGATGTTGTTTTCTACGACTTGATAGCAAATGCGGGCTTAAGTAAAAAACTTCTTCTTCATAGAAGACTACTGCATTATTTACAGGCTCTGGAAAAGTGATGATTTGTCCTCTCATGTTGGTTTATTTGAAAATGTGAAGTACTTTTGCCTGAGCACAGCCCAAGCTTTCACTGTTATGAGTTGATTTGACTTCAGTTTTATGATTTTTTTCCCCTTGACTATTGCCTAGTTTAGCAATCCCTAAAATTGCTTTGAATCAAAAGAGGTCACAATAAGGATAGAAAGGAAAATAACTTTGGATGAGTAGACCTGTCTTGAAAGCTAGCAAGACAAGCCACGTGCTCCTGCAGTAGCCACAAAAAGTGAGCTTGCTAAATCTCACTACCTGCCCCATTGTTGCACCTGTGGTGTCACTGAGGAAAGACCTTTGTCTTTGCCTTCACAGATTATCATTGTCGCCATCCCTGCCATTTCCACCCAAAAGATGGTGCATGACAATACTGCCCAATCATACTCACCTGAATGACACCTACAAGGGCTGGCCTTACAATGGGGCTTGTGCATGTTAATACATAGCTCCTTCCTTAATCCCTTTCCTGGCTATTGAACCACCTAATCTCTCAAAATCCCCAGCCTTGTTTATTCTAAGAAATCTGGGGGGGGGGGGGGGGGGGAGGCTTGAGCCAATAGGACTCTTAAGGCAGAGGGTGGCTGTTCCTGGTTTCTAAATACTATGTGGATTAGTTTGTCAACTCCTGGACTCCCCAGTACCTGGAAAGGGTGAACTGGTGTTTTTCTCATTCTCTCAGGCACTGATACCTCCATCTTCTAGATGGAGAGCCCCCTTGCGTCTTCCATGTTTATACTCCATTAGGCAAAACTGCAAATGGTTTTCATTTTACAGCAACAAAAGGCACACCTGTGTGCAGGTCTCCGTGGGCTGCACCTTTCCATCCTGCGCATTGTGATCCACCTTTTCTCCTGTTGCGTGATGTGGATGTCCCTGTATTCCCCCTCACCTGCCTTTTCCTCCCCTTTGTAATTTTCTTTTCTTTCTGCTGTACTTCTTGTTTTCGACCTTTTGTTTTCTCTATAACTTGTGGCATTTCTGTAGAGATTTTCTTGCAGTCTATCCTGTTACTTCTCTTTGTGTATGTGAAGGGATGAAGGAGCTGGTTCAAGAGTGTGTCAAAAACAAGCAGAGGAGGAGCAGAGAGGGAGATGCAGAGCCAGTTGAAGCAGAATTCTTCTTACTGGTTCATAAGTAAGAGTATTTGAAATTTTTCCCTAAAGTAGTTCAGTGGACCATTGCTCGCTGCTGAAAATGATGAGAAATCCCTTCAGCTTTAACTCAGACTCTTCAAACATTTAATGTACTCCATATTTATCCCTCCAAGACTCTTAAATACTGAACATTTCGGCTTGTATAAAATGCATAATTTACTCAAGGAATGATGATTTAATTTTTTTTTTCTGTAAGGTAAATCTTCAGCGTCCCGCTCCCATTTTCCTTGTTCTCTGCGATTGGGAGAGATTCTTCCTACCTGCTCACTCATGTGCATTTCCAATGAGGCTCCCTGAGGTGCTAACAGTGATGAATAAAGGAATCCAGGCATTTGTCCTACGCGGCCCTCACTGATTTAATGAGAGCCCTGTCAGTGCTCCTAAATCAAGCCTATCATTTCTGAAAGGCTTTGATTTTTGTAGGCATTAATACCAATTACCATGTTGATGTCAGCAAGACAATGAAATATCCAGGATCACGTTGGTCAACATTGTATTTATGGAAGAAAGAAGAATTATGTCGACTTGGATGTCACATCAGCTTTCTCAAGGGGGAAGATTTTTCTCCCAGGGAAAGAAAAAAAAAAGAAAAGAAAAGGGGAAAAAAACCTTTAGGTTCTCAGAGAAATGGAACACAGCTACGCTTTGATTTCTCATTTCATTCAAACTAGACTTGGTGGAAATCAGCAGGGTAGTCCTGAGGACATCCTCCAATTTCCCGGTCTTGTTCTACTGAAACATATTAAACTTTTAGAAGCATCAATCAGGAGACAGAGAATTGATTGTAGGGGTTTGAGGTAAGAACAGAAATTAGCCTACTGCCGTCTCTCTCCCTCCTGTATTCTTCTGCTCCTGTCTGCTGCCTGCTGCTCTGTGGCTGTACATGTTCTCCTGCGTCATGCTCCAGGAACGGGTACATGCTGCTTCCCGCTACACACAAAGCGTCACGTGCTCCAGGCATGGGTACACGCTGCTTCCCACTACACACCAAGCGTCAGCACTGAGCTTTCTCCATGGTTGCCAGGCCAGCCACTCATTTATTCCGTCAGTCTCCTGTTCTTTCATTTCTTTCAGCGATGTGTGACTGGAGTAGGGGATTAACGCGGTGTCATTACATGTATTGTTAGCATACATTTGTGAAATACAATCAGAACTATTTTATGATGCGGTGTGCATAAAGCAGGCATAATCAGAAAATCATGTTGTACCATAGCAAACATAAAAAAAAGACGTCCACTATGAGAGTGGAGGCTTAGGAGAAAAAGAGAGGAACACAAGCAACAGCAGAGGGGGAACTGTTTGCTAGAGTAAGTTGTGTATCTTCATCTTTCTTCTGAGTGCCGATCTGCACGTTAGCTTCAGGGAAATTGCATGGCACACAGTGGATGGATTCACCTCGTCTTCTGCAGGATTCCCTTTTGTCAGGTTCACACCTAACCTGGGAGAGAGAAAGGGCAAGCAAGCATCTCAGTAGCCAAAGCAGTAGGCCCAAAATGAAAGAGTTGAATTTTTTCATCACTCACTATGATGCCACATGCAGGATTCTAAACCCAGCAGAAATGTTGACTCTTTCTAGTTCCCTTTCCCTGGGGGAATAGTACTCAGACACAAGGTCAGCAGATAGTACGATGTGGAGTCATTTGATGCTGATGGGGAGCGTTATATATTTTGCAGTAGGATAAGAGGACGAGGGCTAAGAGTTATGGATGGGAAAGTAATGGCCACTGTGCCAGAGTAGGAAGTATATTCAAGGTTCCTCTTTCTTCTCCCTTATAGGGCTCATAGACAAAACACAGCTCTTACCTTTAAGGAAATAAAAGGGGTTGTTCTTGTGCAAGTATGGGGGGTCTATGGCCTGGAAATGAACATTGCACCAATGCACGTGGCTGAATGAAATTTGATATCTACAGAACAAAGAATTTATATGTGTAGCTAGTCTTTCTCTGTCTCACCAGTCAGTTCCAAGTCATGACACAACCTATGCCCTAAGACCTTGCCTCTTAATGTCCTCCTTGTAGTAAAGGAAATATTAATGGTAAGATGCACACTGTGTTTGATTATCTCCTGGTAGGTTTTCCATTCCTCTCAATGGAGTTCCCAAAGTACCAAGTGAAAAATTTCTGGCTGGATATGAAGAGGCTTCGAAAAAAAAAAAAAAGAAAAAGAAAAAGAAAAAAAAACCACAGGAGAAGCAAGTATGGCACTAGATTTGACCCAGGAATAGTGAATTATTTTTCAGAATTTGCTGATAGAGCTCTCTGATTATCTTGATCTTTAAAGACTGAATCAACTAGAGATGCTTGAGAATGCCATTAGTGACAGAGTTCTAAACACAGAGAGCCATGTATCGGTAAAAGTTTAAATACAACATTTTGAACGAGTGCACCAGTAAGTCCAACACTGTAGACTGCCTTGGCGGGTCAGTTAGTCTAGGGGTTGTAACCCGCCTGGCTGGTCAGTTATTCCAGGGTCCCGGAGAGGCGTTATCTGAAAGACATGGGCAGGAGACAGGAAGGAAGTCAAGCAGGGTTCTTGTCAAAGCCTCCGTTTATTAGCATCATGGTTACAGCTTATATAGCCCCTGGATGAGGAATTTGGGAATGAGATGGGGGGCAGGGGCATGGACAGGAAGGAATCTTGCAGCGATGGTTCCAGCCGGTTGCGAGGTCGTCGTCCAGGAGGTTACGAGCCTCAGTCAGGAAGTCACAAGTTGACACTCCTAGTTCTCTAGATATTTGGAGTGTGGGGCGGGTTCCACTAACCGATAGCTCTCAAGATAGTCAGGTGTGAGATAGGCTCTGCCAATAAAACAGTTCTTAATACCATTGGTGTGTGAGGCTCTCTGCAAACTCCCCAGGGCAATGGTCCCTGCAATAAATTTGCGGGGAAATGGCTCCTGACACAACACTTTGAAGACAGAGATTGGAAGATCATGTTGTAATACCATTTTTTTTTTTTTTTACTATAAAGTGAATAAGGCCAACCTGGAAGACCCTGTCACAAAAAATTGATAAATTAATGTGGTAGTTTGAATGTAATTGTCCTCAATAAGCTCATAGGGGTGGCACTATTAGGAGATGTGGCTTTGTTGGAGTAGGTATGGTCTTGTTAAAGGAAGCATGTCACTGTGGGAGTCAGCTTTGAGGTTTCAGATGTGTTCAAGCCATGCCCAGTGAGACAGGCACTTCTTGTATCACAAAAACAAATCTGAAGCATTTTAGAGAATTCATGGCATACAAAACTATCTCTGAATAGAATGAGCCAAAATTAAAAAAAAATATATAGGAATTATGTTGTTTAGTTTTATGTAAAATTGACACAATCTAGGTTAGGTTATATGAGAAGAAGGAACCTCAGTTTAGAACTACAGCAGGCATTTTTTTAAAATGAGGTCACTATGACTAAGTCAGGAGAATCAATTGAAAGAAAAAAAGCAAAAATATAACCAACAAAGTGCTTATTAAATTTAATTCAGAAATTTATCAAAAGTGTAATATGCAATAAGAAAAGGACATTTTCTAGGAATCTACAAATCTGTGATATTTCTGGACTTCAGTGTGAATTTCCTTAGTGTAAAGCAATACACTGAAAGACTCGATTAATTACTGTTCCACTGCTGTGGTTAAACAGCAGGACCAAGGCAACTAAGAGAAAAGAAGAGTTTATTTGGGCTTATGATTCCAGAGGGAAAAGAGTCCATCACCATCACAACAGGGAAGGTCCTCAGACAGGTACAGTGACTGGAACAGTTGAGAGCTCACACCTTGATCCACAAGCATGAGAAAAAAAGAGAAAACTGCAAATGGGGCCAGGCTTTGAAACTTCAAAGCCCCCCTTCAGTGTGATGTGCTTCCTCTAGTAGGTCATATCTCCATTCCTTTCATAAAACACTACCAGCTGGGGAATCAAGTGCGCAAAAGTATGTATGGGACTTTGCGTGGGGAACATCTCATTCAAACCACCGTAGGAACTAAAAGAAAAAGATCATCAAGTTGATGGATGAAGAAAGATCACTAGACAAAATTCAACATCCATTCTCAGACAAACACGCTGAGAGACCAGGATTTGGATATTTAGGCTAATGACTCCTGCTGTTCAGAAAGATAAAAAAATTATTAGCTTTGCAACATCAAATCCCAACTGGATCAAGGCCAGCCTTGGTAATTTTAAGAATTTTAAAATTTACAAAGAACTGAGGATGTAGTTCAATGGGAAATTGTTTACTTGGCATATACAATACCTTAACTTCAAGTCCCAGTTCTCTTAACAAGATGTTAAGAAAATGAGAAAGGTGTGAGGGTGTTTTGTTTGGTTGATTGGTTGCTTATTGCTTGCTTTGGTTTTTCATGTAACGCAGGCTTCCACACAGGCATGACAATCTTCCTGTCTCAGCTGCATAAATATTGGGATCCCAAACATGAGCTACCATACTCATCCATAGCATGAATTTTAATCTCATGACAGCTACCCAGAAAAACTTTACAACTAACAGCATACTTGCCAGAATATTGAATGCTTTCCCTAAGATCAGGAATGAAGCAAGGATATATACTCTATGCTTTACTATGCTATGCAAAATAAGTGTTCCCCAAAAGTATTCATAGTCTAATCCCCCAGAAGTTGTGATTATGGATAGGTCCTATACAAAATGGAAATTAAGTCTAAAGATCCAACCACAAGATGTGAACCCTGGTTTCCCAGCATGCTCAACACTATCCCCAGGGTCTAGTCAAGCAGAACAAGGAAGAAAATAAGCCAGTGTCAGAGAGAATCTGAACACATTGCCTTCAAAGATGGAAGGGGGACACGAGCCAATGAGAACTTGTAGCCTAAAGTAAGTGGAAAAAACAAAGAAAATTGATTCTTACTGACAACCTCTGGAAAAGAAGGCAGTGCTGCCAATACCTTGATTTTAGCCAGTCAAGACCCGTTTCTGAAACCTGACCAGCAAAATGGTAAGATAGTATGTTTGTTTTCTTCAGCAACTCTTGATTGATCATTTGTCGCATCAGAGGTAGGGATAGAATACAGTTCCAAAGTGATCAATATAAGACAGTATCGTAAGTCAACAAAGAGTGATTTTTAAATTTAGATTTAAGTTGAAAGAACTAAAATGTCTCTGATTGCAGATGATATAATAGTGTTTGTAGCAAATCCAAAGATAATCCTAAAGACTCTGGAAAAACCTAACCAGAATCAAAGATAAAAATTCTCCCCAAATTTCTCTACAGACAATGGAAATTTGCATTCAGTTTTGAAAATGAAAATCTCAGCCAGGGTTTTATTGTTATACAGACAAGCTGGTTTTACAGCCTATATGAACGGGCTAATAAAAAGCCAAAACAGTTTTGAGAAAAGAGTAGCTATGGAGAAATGACATCTGATTTTAAGACTTCTATAAAGCTGCAGAATGAAAGCCAGGGAAGTAAACTCTAAAGGGCTAGCACGTATGTCATTCAAACAGAGCAGATCATCGAGAAGCAGGGCTTAACAATCTATCAGATGTCTACTACCCACTCCAAAGACGAGGATACTCAACCAACAGTGATGGGAGAAGTGCCCATCTGCGTCTTAGCTCTGCCTGGTACATCAGAAAACCATGGACTGGCTAGCTTAAATAGTAGACCTTTTTTGTTTTTTTGTTTGTTTGTTTGTTTGTTTTTTGTTTTTTTTTTATTTTCTCACTGGCCCCAAGGCTAGGGAGTAGTGCATCAAAGTGTCAACAGGCCCAGATCCTGATGAGAGCCCCTTTCTTGGCTTGCTAATGGCTACCTTTTAGCTAAGTCCAAAGACACCCATTGAAAAATGTCTCATTAAGAATTTGAGCTTCAGCATTGTCTTCTTAGAGAGATAAAAATATTTAGCTCATATTAGCTCAAGCACCAAGAAAAAAACGCTTAAAGTCAAACTTAACAGTGTATGCAAAAATCAGTTGAAAGTATTATAAATTTAAAGACAAAATCTAAAAGTTTAAATCTTGTAGCATTAAGGCTTAGAAATTTTTATGCCATTCAATGGCATATACAGAGTTCTTTGATGATGTATAAATGAGAAATAAAAAATTGAACATTTTTAAAATTTAAATAATTTGTTCTGTGAAAGTCACTATAGCTAGAACAAAAAGCTTTAGTATATTCTGTGATAAAATACTTATTAATTTAAAGAAAGGATTTGTGTTTAAAATGTTTAATATTTTTATTAACTCTGAGAATTTCATACATTGCATTTTGATCTTACTTACCCTTCCCCTAAAATCTCCTAAGATGCAGTCTCCACAAATACATAAACAAATGCATTGTAAAAATTCATTCATTCATTCATTCATTCATATACATGTCTATATATATGTATGTATTTTGCCTTCATGTGTGAGTGTATGTGTACTACATGTATGTGAATACAGTGCCCAGAGAGACTAGAAGACTGTGTCAGACCTCCAGCAACCAAATTTACTGATGATTGTGAGAAACCGTGTGTATGCTGGGAACCAAACTCATGTCTTCTGGAAAAGTCACCAGTGCTCTTAGCCAAAGAGCCCTCTCTTCAGTTCTAAATAAATGTGACTTTTGAATTTTTTTTAAGTGCAGTCATATTGGAAAACATTTTGGCTAGTCCTAGAATTAAACACAATTATAACCAGGTCCAGAAACCTCACTCCTAGGCATTCTGCTCCAGAGAGACAAACATTTATATCACTTCGCAAACCCTAACCGTGAATATTTAAAATATCTCCAGTCATCCTTGGCCAAGATGGAAATAACCCAACTGTGGCTCAAATGATGAATGGATAAACAAACAAACACATACCTACAGCAGAATAAGAAGGAATGCATTGTAAACAAAAGGCAGTTTCAACAGACTAAAAACTCGATGATTACATATTTGTCTCATGTTGGGAAAGTCAGTTACAGTAGCAGGAAACAGATGAGAACTCTAGGATAAGCACAGGAGCGGGACTGAAAAATGACTATGATAAAGGAAGTGTTTCATTTTTTTCTTTTTTCCTTCTTCCTTCCTTTATTTCTTCCTTCATTCCTCTTTCTTCTGTCTTTCTTTCTTCTTTCTTTTCTTCTGTCTTTCTTTTTTTCTTCCTCTGTTTCGAGTACCAGACAGAACCATGATGTACTCTGATTTGAAGCCCTATGTTCCAATATAACTCAGTGAGCATGCCAATCACACTTGGTATTCACCGCAAAAGTAAAGAATAAATCCCACTGTTAACAATGTGAGTAAAATTTTACTCGTAATTATCAGTGATCTCCCCTCCAGGCCTTTTGTGTGTGAATGATGATATTTCCTGTGATTAGGCAGTGCCCTGTGGCCAATGGGCTATGAATGGAGCTAGCATGAACTGTTTCCAAAACAAAACATGAAATATTTGGACAGATTGGTGAGTGCAGCCCAGTTGTCTTGCTATTGCACATACAGAGAAATTCTGGATGGTCTAGAATTTATTCAGAGCAAGAAAACACAAAGAAACCTCAATCAGCCCAAGCACCTGAGTGACTGTTGACAATTATATCTGCCACCTAACCCTGACAGCATGGTACATTTGAAAAGGAGATCTATAAATACTTGCTCCATTTGATCACCAGGTTGCCGACGAATATGGAAATTAGTCATGAAACCCGAGTGGATTTGTAGAAGAAACCTAATATGTTCATCTTGGCATGACCCTCACATCAGTGGTAATGGACACAGCAGAAGATATGATGAAGTATTACATTAAAAGGGTACCCATGGCATGCCACTCATGGAGCAGAGAATGCACCCATTGCCAAGCAAATCTAGGACAGTAGCTTTCATATGGGCAACTTGGAACTCCCTGGAAAAATTAGAGATGTCCAGCAACATTTTGAAATATAATAACCCTTCAAGGGAAAGACTGTCCTATTGTAAATACTGATGTTGTTTTGCCTGGGAAACTGGTCCTGAGGAAGACACTTTTACTGTGTTTATATTTTCAGAGTAAAGGAGGTGGAACTTGGCTAGTTTGAAAGCAAAACAAGAAATATTAAAGGATTTCAGACTTTGGGTTTTCTCAAAATTGAAAAGTCAATCATTTTATGTCTACACAAAGGAAAAGAGAGGACTGAGAAGACTCCGTAAAAACTAAGACTTGTGCTAAAGTATCAGGTACTCAGTGTGGCCTCCATACATCTGCTGCTGAGATCTCTCAATGGAATACAGAATAAGCCACAGGGGAAAGACCCATCTGGAGACACAGCTCCCATTCAGGCTTGACAATGGGCAAAGAAGCAAGGCAGGGAAGATACAAAGGGAACAGCATTGCTTTTCCTCAGAAATCTTTATCTGTTAAGAGAGGGGGAAAAAAGACATGTTGTACAATGAACTTGTAAAATAACTCAAAAATATGGACTATATTTTCAGAAATTTGTAAATAACTGTGATAAAAACAGATTGTGCAATGAACTTTTTGAAATTTATAGTTTCAGAGTTGTCAAAACTTGGGAGTCTTTCCCTAAGGAAACCTATGATACTCAAAGTGGTGCTTGGCTTGCTAATACTTCCTGAACAAGATAGAAACAGAATGAAAAGCCTGGCTTCAAGGTGAGCATTCGATCTAACAGCAATCTTCTGAGGTGATCAGGATAAATAAGGCAGATGAAGTGGAAGGAAGGTGATGCCAGAACTTGGCACCCCGATGAAGAAGGGGCTTTTCCCGTGAATAGACTTGGCACCAGCCTACACAACATTCATTTGTTTGGATTGCCCTGGAGTGAGAAGAGCTGGTTGCCATTCTAAGCAACTGTAAAGCTGATGATTTCTTTTAAATGTATTAGTCGCATGCCAAAAATAACACTTTCTACAAGAGCTAGTTCCAGGACAGGAACCAAAAGCTACGGAGAAACCCTGTCTCGAAAAATCAAAAAAAAATAAATAAATAAATAAATAAAAATAACACTTTTTTATTCCCATGGTGCCTCTCCAATAAGTTCATAATTCGATAGAGGAAGAAGGATAGAGTCAGAGGAGTAGGGAGCAGATGCAGAGAGAAGCATGGTGGGCATACTGTACTGAGGAAAGGTAACAAGCCATGTGGCAAGGCATAGGTAAGAAATATGGGTTAATTTTAATGTAAGAGTTATGTAGTAGCAAGCTTGAGCTATTGGATGGGTATTTATAATTGATATTAAGCATCTGTGTGGTTGTTTGGAAATAGCTTGAGGTACAGAAACTTCTGCCTACACCCATGCATAAAGACCTATAGTCAATTAATAACTGGTAAGTGAAAGAATTAGTCTGCTCCAGGGACAAACCTTTTATCCAATCCCAAGTATTCCGCTTTTAACATAGATACAGATGAAAAGCACCAAAGGACTCAATGCATTGTATTTATATACGCACACACATAACAATAATAAAGAAGAAAGAAGTCCTGAAGTTGAGAGAGGGGACACAGGAGGAGCTGGAAGGGATATAGTATTTGTAAAAATGATGTAAATGAAAAAAAAAAAAAAACACGTGAAATTCTCAGACAATGAAGTAAATGTTTTGAAAACTTGTCTTATTTAAGCATTGCATTAAAGAACAATATTTACAACTATTTAAAAACACTGTTAATACATTTTTAGTTATTTGTGTGTGAAAGGCCAAAATGTCTTTATGTGCTTCTGTCTGAATCACATAGCGCAACATTTAGAATGCTGAATTAAATTCCAGACCCAGCAGCGTAGAAAATTATGCAAGACGTTCAAGGGGTTTTCAATAATGTAAAGTTACAACCCAGCACTGAGGTAGAAATAAAAGTGCTTCTCTTCTAAGATGAGGTACTGGTGTAAAAATGACTTTGATTATATTGTTTATTCTAACAAGTGTATTGAATATATTAATATTTTAAAATAAAAATCCCCAGACAAGCAAACTTAATCTCTACTTGACATAAGGGTTGTTCTCACTATGAGTGACTGAGTTCAGAGCTCTGAAGGAATGAATTCCAGTGATCAGAAAGATGAAGGAAGTTGATGTCTCGAGGAAGAAGCGAGAGAATGCCTTAGCAAACAGAAGCAGACAATTTAAATTCTGTTGACTAGAGGACAGGTGATCAGAAGCATGAGGCTAGCTGAAGCACACGTGAATAAGAATGCCATAGTCAAACATCCCTTGCACCTACTGTGCTACAATGACTAAAATAGGCTGTGTGCAGCCACAAGATGCACAGGTGACTATGTGGAGCACAGACCTTCCCCTCCCTGCCGGCCCTCCTCGCGTGTTTAGTATTATATATATCCTAATTCACTCTGGGAAGTTTCTGATAAACCAGGAGTCCTTTGGACCATTCAAAGGAGGAATATCTTGCAGACGTGGAAAAGACTAGCAAAATACTGAAATGTAAAAAGAACCTAACCTAGTGACCTAAGGGCCACACTACACAGGTGTATACCCAAAATGACACCGTAGTTCCTAACAGGGATTGTTTGGCATGGTTCCATGTTCTGAAATGTGGAAGACAGCCTTACAGACTATAGAAGTTTGATGAGAAATGTTCTCCATACACTCAGGTACTGGAATGCATGGCAACCAGTTGTTGGTGTTTGGGGAGGTTTGCATCCTTGCTGAAGGAAACATACCACTGAAGGTCGGATTGGATAATTCAGAGCTTCACCCTACTTTATTTTCTGATGTATAATTGCTGTTGATATGAACTCTCCAGTCCCCCTGCCTTCCCTCACCATCACAGACTACTTTTCTTGAACCACAACCACGAAGAATCTCTTCTTTCTACACATTGCTTTTGATCATAGAATTTTATCACAGCAAAAAAAGAAACACATGCCATCTCTGAAACATCTCTATTCCAGGCTAGAAATATGAACAGTATTGTCATATACTTATAAAGTGACTTTATCTGATAAGTCCCATGAGAAGCAGAGCTCATGATGCATGCTACTATTCACCACCTTGTATCTGTTCCCATTTTAGCTTTTAGGCTAAATCCAATAGTTAGTCCCTGCTAATAGAAACCTGTGCATTTTGCTTCTTTCACTTGAGCTGAATGGATTTCAAGAGAATAGAGTTAGTTCAGGAGAAGGCTGACAGCCTCTGCCTTTTGGGACAGATATTAGTTTTTACGAGTTTGGTGCAGAAAATTTTTTTGTTTCATTTTTCTGCCACGGCAACTGGGACTGTGTATTAGTTTCATTTTGATAGATGACAAAGAGATGTACAAACCACAAGATATATTTTTTAGAGCATATTTGATAGAATCAGAGACCTTTTGCCCTACTATATACTGCCTGGAAAAGTTAAATCAGACAAATGTAATAATTTGGTTTCCCCAGACTTTGTTAAAGGAGCGAGTTTGAGAGATAAAACTGTACCCGATTCCTTTGTTCTCCGTTATAAAACACTACCATAAGACAAATTCACAGATCAAAGGCTACACAAAAGATGACATATCTGGTTTTCCTTCATAATGTATTTCCTGTTATGCTATAGATAATGTATAGAGTCGGCATGAAATATATTGTCTTGACAAGTTAGCACAACAAAGCAGCATCCTCCAAAGATTTATTCTGTTTCCAAAATTTTCTCAGGAGCAATAACTCTCCTGCTGGTAAGAATTGAATTAAAGGAAAAGAAAAAAAAAAGGAGGGGGAAGGGAGAACCTTGAGGTCCAAACAGAAACTAGAGGTTTTAGCATGTGTGAAGTACTTCTGGAGACCTAATACGTGTCTGTTGTCTGAAGGACTGATAAACCTAAAATTACAAACACGGGAATTGTATGGCCAGGGAGCACGGTAGATGGAATTCTCCCTCATTGTCTGCTGATCTTCAGGATTGTAGACCGTATAAACATAATAAGAGAAAGCGATATTTTATAAAAATAAATGTAATGAACTGTATCCAACATTTTGAATGGGTCATAGAACACCAAGCATCACTCATGCGATTAGTCAGCTTCAGTAGCGTCAAGATCGCCCACAATCCTAGCTGGTGCAATTGTAGGAATCATCGCTGGTAGAGCCCAAGACCAGCCATCTTCTGTGTGTCAGGACCTGCTCGAATGCCACTCCTTGCTCACACTGTGATCTTCCACTACTTTCCTCTTTGCGTCTCGCTGTGTCCTAAAACACTAGTTACACACTTATTGGGTGTTTACCAGATGCCAAACACTGTTCTAAATACTTTGTGCTAAACAGTTTGAGTTTTAATAAGTGATAGTTTCTCTACTGAGAAACTAAAGTGGTAGTTTTGAATCTATAGGACATCAGTTCCAGAATTCCCACAGACACTGAAGCTCACAGATGCTCAGTCCCTTATATCCCACAGCTTCAGGGCTGGGAAGATAGCTAAGTCAGTTATATGCTTCCCTCCTAAGTATGAGCACCCCAGTTTCAGTCCCCAAAACCTACACAAAGCATCCAGGCCTGTTGGTACTCACTTATAATTTTAATCCTGAGAGATAAAAGCTGGAGGATTCCTAGAGTTTGTTAGTCAGCTAGAAAGGCAGGATACAATCAGTAAAAAGAACTTACTGTTGGAGCTGGACCTCCTTAGAATTTTCTGGGGTAAGGGACAGTTATCCTTTAAAGAGAAAAGTGAGCAGAGTTTAGGTGGGTTGAGAAAGATATTGCATTGGGAACTTACATAAAAAGAAAGGAAAGAAAGAAAGAAAGAAAAGAAAAGAAGGGAGGGAGGGAGGGAAGGAAGGAGGGAAGAAGGAAGGAAGAAAAAAGAAGGAAGGGAGAGAGAGACAAAGAAAGAAAATAAAAGAAAAATACTGATGGAAATGCCAACAAAGACGGACTGTTTTGGAACATTAAGAACACCTTTCTGTAATTGTTATAGCGTGGTGTGTTTTTCCTTCAGAGCTCCTTCAATCTGTGATGGCCCTGGTGTAGTGCAAGATGAGCATCTCCCTGTGAAGCTGGGTGGTTCGTTCTGTACGGAAATCTTTATTCTGTGTAATTCTCACAGTATAAATAAAGTATGGCCATACTCTATTTCTTGCTCATGGTCTAGAAATTTATTGGTACACTATAGGTGGATTTAATTATATTAAATGCTTCAGAGAGACATTCCTTCAACATTTTCAAACAACATTCATGGTTTTAAAAGAATGAGCAGCTCCTTATAGCATGACTGCCAAACACTTTACTTGAGAAAGTTAGGTTTAAATCACAACTATGTACATAGTAAGATCAAATTAGAAAAAAAGACATAACCATATGAAACAGAGTAGGACATTAGCTGATAATTTCTAAAGTAGTATTTTAAACAACATTAAGTTTTTCAAATGTATTAACTATATCTAAACCCTTATATTGAGTTCTTAATTTCTTTTCAAAAGAATGAAAACTTTAAAACTTATCAAGTGACTATAACTGCATTTCAAATTAATGTATTTTTCCTGTACTTGAGTGAAGAAGTAAAAACTGACTTATTCTTTTTTTCCCAGAAAAATGTAGTCATACGTACCCCCAACAGGACAATTTAAAGACAGTGAAAGACTTTGGAATATTAAGCTTCAAAGAAAATGTCCAAATCAAACCTCTCCCTCCAAAGCTCAGGGAGCTACACTGAAGAAAAGGGTAAAGATTTTGGGAGCCAGAGGTGGTGGGTGAGTCCGAGGAAGCAGTGTCTTCCAGACACAAAAGAACTGATACACACATGAACTCACAGAGACTGTGGTAATTTACAGAAGACAGCACTAGTTCAGAACAGATAAAACTGCAGCACCAAGGAGGAGATGGGACAGCAAACTTCCACCCTTAACCAGGAACCTAGTTACAATTGTTATATTATTGGAAAAAATCAGTTTTCTCCAATAAACTATCACTGGGTATATTCTATATTCCAGGACAGGACCCATGCCCAGGAGTAGTTGGTCAACACAAAATAGAACCCAAGAACCCATTTTCATTTGTGTTTTGGTTGTTTTTTTTGGGTGCTTGGGTTTTGTGGCTTTTTTTTTTCTTATTAGGTTTCTGCTAGTTTGTTCTCTGTTACATTTTGTTGTTGTTTTATTTTGCTCTCTTTTGAAGTTTTTTGTTTGTTTTTTTGAGAGAAACAGAACATGACGTTGGGTGAATACGGGGTAGCAAAGATCTAGAAGGATTTCCAGAAAGGGAAATGATATGATCAAAATATATTGTTTAAAACAACTTTAAATAAATATTTTTAAAAATTTGAAAAGGAATCATATTTATAGCTAAAGCCTGATGTTGCATTTTGGCAATATATTTTTTCAATATTTTGGACTGTCAGCATCTAATTTCTTAACACAAAGCCAAAACTATTATAAAAGTATATGAGATACACTATTATAGAAGTGTGAGGCCGGGCGGTGGTGGCACACGCCTTTAATCCCAGCACTCGGGAGGCAGAGGCAGGCGGATTTCTGTGAGTTCGAGACCAGCCTGGTCTACAAGAGCTAGTTCCAGGACAGGCTCCAAAACCACAGAGAAACCCTGTCTCGAAAAACAAAAAAAAAAAAGTGTGAGTTTGTTTAAATTACAATTCAAAAGTAATGAATCAGAACACCCTTTTTGCTTTGTAGCTGCATTAATTGTATTGAAATACTCCTTCCTGAAAGGAGCAGGGAGGCTCATAAAACTCCAGAAGTTCATGAAACTTACAAGGCTCAGAGAGTTTATAAATTACAATTTTCCCAAGGGCCCTTCCCAAGGATAGAAAAGCAGTAAACAGTGGCTGGTGAGAGGAGACACTAGTGGAACTGATTGTAACTCTAGGAGGACTTCCATTATCCATGCAGAGGCAGGCATTTCAAGATGTGGAGGCTTTAAATTACCCTTGTTCCTGTAAGTGACCTTCGTAAACTTATAACTCTTTCATTAAGATAGACTCCTCAAGAAGATGTTCTTTTTTATTGTTTTATAAATAATACCATTAAAAATTTTCACTTCCTCCCCTCTTCTACTGTAGGTACCCTGTGTAGGGTGACCAGATGTTTGGGCCTGTTTCCCTGGGGAACTTCTGGAAGCAGTATTAATTCAGTTTGCAAAGGAATTCTTTCCTTTAAGTAACAAAGTTCTTTATTTCTTTCAGAAAGATTCCAACTCCTTCTTATTTACAGCTGTCTTTTCCAGCACGTTCTAAGATGAAGAATATCAATAGATAATACATAGGTAATAAATGGGTTATATAAATTCAGGAGGGAGTATTCCAATTTAGATAAGATAGCTTTCACAGCAAAACAGTGTCCCGATAATGCATAAAAGAGGGGGTATATGCGGGTGTCAAGGCAGTGGTCAGCAAAGAGGTAAGAATGAAAAGTCAGAACACATTGACTTCAACCTAGAGCAAACTTCAGGGAGTCTGATCCCAGGCAGTTTGTTGACAGTTTATTTAAACACAACATAGTTTGGTAAACAATTTTCTGGTATAATAAAATCTCCTGTATACAAGAAAGCATAGTTTTCCTGAAACTTGATTCCGGGTACATGTAATTACTCAAGAAAAGATGCTTAGCCGGGCCAGGTGGTGGCGCACGCCTTTAATCCCAGCACTCGGGAGGCAGAGGCAGGTGGATCTCTGTGAGTTCGAGACCAGCCTGGTCTACAAGAGCTAGTTCCAGGACAGGCTCCAAAACCACAGAGAAACCCTGTCTCAAAAAACCAAAAAAAAAAAAAAAAAAAAAAAAGAAAGAAAAGATGCTTCTGGAGATTGGCTACCTGTACTAGTTTAAAGGTCTAAGGAAGGATCTTGCCTGGTTTCAGTTATACAAAAACACAGAGGTCATTTGGACAATTAGCCATCTCTGGTCTTGGTTGTGGGAGCCTGGGGTAGCCTCTGGCTATTCGGGTAAGGCAAGAGTCATTTAGACTTGTAGGTATCTCCAGTTTCAGTTTTGGGAGCTTGGAGGAGCACCTGGTTATACAGGTGAAGTAAGGGTTATTTGTATTATTAGCCACCTCTGGTCCTGGTTGTAGGAGCTTGATATGGCTTGACCCAATAGAGAACACAGATCACCAGGTTATTAATCTCCAATTCCCTTTGCAAGGACAATCCTGGGTGCTTAACATTCCTGGTTTCCCTGGAGATCCGTGGACACGTAGACCTTCATGCTCTCAACACATAAAAGATATACTAATACATAAGTAACACAGATAACAGATAAGACAAAACACATATCTGGTTCTACTACAATCAGTCATAATTTTTTTTTATGTTTTCATGCATATACTGCATCCATGCTATTTTGTGTAAACCGATTATGTGTCATAGCACTGAAATTTCAAACTTGCTGCCAGAGTTGAAATCCAAAGGGTGACATAGATATCAGAGCTTATACCTGTGAAAAAATAAAACTGTCTTCATTCCTAATTAGAAGCTCATGTATGGTCATTCAAAGGTGAAGTACTGTGAATGAAGGCTCCATTATATAAGCCAGCCCACCAATGTAGGACAGAAAACCTTTTGGGAGCATCACAGATGAATGGGGCTAATATATTTGCCCCTCTGTACTCACTGGAAAATACTGACAAAGCCCTACTAGCAAAGTGCTCTTATCATAAGAAATCTTCAGAAAACACAAATTTTGATTATTTACTTAGCACTCACCCGCTGTAATTACATGAATTACATTATATGAATGCATGTTTGATATATTTTCTTTATGTAAAAGTGAATCATATCAGCCTTTAAAACAGGCTACTTAAAACATATATTTCAATTAAGTACAATTCAAAGCAGGTTTTTAGAGCTATGAACTGAGTATCAAGGCCATTTAGCGTTTTATGTTTTTTTTGTTCATTATCCTATAATTCATCATCATAGCCAATGTGCAAATGTTGGAATGTTGATTTAAATATTTGCTCTCTCTTTTTATGAGGTGAAATATTTACTTATTTATACATTGCTAATTTAATCCCCTGCCAATTTTTATATGTGTGTATTCATATAAAATTTTACAATTTTGACAATAAAGATCTAACTGGCTGGTATTGGTATTTCAGAGACTGGCATTAGCCCTTCTGTGAAGCAGTAGGACACTCCACTGATGGTATTATAAAGGAGGGGTTTTGTAAGGCAGCTTGAATTAGATCAGTGACAAGGCATACTCAGAAGGCAGAGCCCCTAACATGGTGCTGTCTCTGGTTACTTTCCTCAAAGCACGGTGCTTTAGGGAATTGGCTCTGGTTGCCTGGGACCTTTATGGTTAGCTCATCTCAGTCTCTTCTGATTCTGGGAAACATTCTGAATTTTAAATTTCAATCTTATTATGTGACTTTTAGCATGCATTTTTTCGTTCTTGTTTGGTCTGGTCTACTGAGCCCTAGTTCAGGAGTTTAACAGAAAACAATGGCTTCCTGTAAGTTTTATTTGACTTTGTCTTACTGTCCACCCTTCCCATTATCTAGCTATATAACTATCTAAGTACATTCCGAGGAAGGGTTATTTGCTTCTTTTATCCAACCTATATTACTTAGTCATTCAAGGAGCATATTTTCGTTCATAAATATAATTTCCTTTTTGCTTGTTTCACATAGATACATCTTATAACATAGGTATATCAAAAAGAAGATATTTTAAAAAATAACATATCATAGGCACTGGCAACCTGTCCCAGGATGTAAAGGTGCGTGCGTTGTGAGCCTTACAACCTCAGTTTCATACATAAGACACACAGGATGGGATGAGAGAACCGAGTTCTACGGACCTACTTCTGACTTCCACATGGGTGCTGTGGCAAAAACACATGTCCACATGCATAAAAAACAAATATATATTCACATAATTTGGTGATTTGAATGAGAATGTCCCCCATAGGCTCATCACATGGGTTCCCCCATTAGTGGAATTCTTTGGAAGGATTAGGAGGTGTGGCCTTGTTTGAAGAACTATGTCACTGGGAGTGGGCTCTGAAGCTTCCATAGCCCACACCATTGCCCATTGGCTTTCTGCTTCTCTGCCTTCTGCACATGGTTCAGATACAAGCTCTCAGCTACTGCTCCAGCAGCATGCCTGCCTGGCTGCTGCTACATTTGCTTCTGTGTATCTCTCTAACATTTTAAACCCAATTTAAAAGTGTCTGTTATGAGCAATTTTGGTCATGGTACTTTGTAATAGCAATGAAAAAGCAACCATGACATCTACCTTAAGTTTACTTTATTTTTTTTATTTTGAATTGATTTGTTTTATGAGTTTAGGTGTTGCACTCAGTAAAACTCCTAGCACTGTTTCATTTTGCTTTAGATTTATTCTTTTTTTAAAATTTTTTCGAGACAGGGTTTCTCCGTAGTTTTTTGTTTCCTGTCCTGGAACTAGCTCTTGTAGACCATGCTGGCCTCGAACTCACAGAGATCAGCCTGCTTCTGCCTCCTGAGTGCTGGGATTAAAGGCGTGCGCCACCACCGCCCGGCTAGATTTATTCTTAAAGTAGTCATCATAACTGTGTATACTTATAGTGTATAGTATAATATTTGGATACATTAGAAGAGTACAGGCTCTGTGGTGATTCAAATAAAGTTATCACCTTTTCCTATGTCTCACATATTCTATAAGCATTTATTTTCTTTAAAATGTTTTTCTTCATATATGAATACATTCTTTACTTTGATCAAATTCTCTTCTCATTATTGTCATCCAACTCTTTCCAGATAATCTTCCTATGCCCCTCCCCCAATTTCAGCTCTCCCTCAGATATATCTATGTGTGTGTATACTCACACAAAAACACACACACAATCTACTGAGTCCAGTTAGTGCTATCCACATATCTATATGTATGAAATGACTCACTATAGTATAGGCAGGCTATCAGAACCCACACCTCTGAAGAAAACTGTCTGTTTTCTCCAGCACTCAATGGCTTCCTGTAGCTTCCCAAACAATTTAATTTGCAAAGAACTTGCAGTATCTAGACGAATTAATTGATAATGTTTATTTCTTACAAAAATCTGGAGTCTGTTATTATTCTAAATCTTTTTTGTTCTTATGAGAGACTACGCAGAAGACCTCAGTGTTATGTTGATAAGAGAGAAGGATAGATGGTTGCCAAGAACAGGGAAGTAGTGATAAACTAAAAAGCCTTCTATAACTAGTGATACTTTACTTTTTAATGACTTATCTTTGTTATATTTTAGTTGTGTGTATATGGGTGTGCCTGTGTTTGGTTGTATACATGGCAGTGCAGGGTGCTAGTTGAGCTGATGATAGTCAAATCTTCCTAGAGGTGGAATTTCATTGGTTCTTAGCTGTCTGCTCTGTGTACTGAGAACTAAACTAAGGGAGCAGATTGCCTTCAAAAGACTAGCAATATGCTCCCTGAACTGCTGAACCATGTCTCCAGCTGCTTCTTTACTTTCTCATTATTACATCATTTTAGTTGAGGACTAGAGACATAGAGACATGAACATGAAATTGAATAACTACAATCCTGGTTTTCAGATATTTGAAGGAAGTTTACTAATCCCAATCTGGAAAGACTTCCAAATATCATTGAATCCATTATTATTATGGCTTAATTACAGACTGAATGTTTGAAATGATACACATCAAACAGAAATATGACTTTCTATCCCATTGCTAAATAATTTCCAAAAGCAGGAATTATAAAACCAAAATGCAGGCCCTACAATGCCTCTCATGTCTGTGTTTGAGTCTGTATTCCTTTCATACCTATGTCTCTTTCTTCCTGTAATTTCTCTATCACTTTAACACCATGACAAAAAGCAACGTGGGTCAGAAAACCCAAATATTTTATTTAGTTTATGAATTGCGTGTCATGACTGAAGGAAGCCAGGGCAGGAGGTCAAAGTAGGAACTGCAAGAGATACCCTGGAGGAATGAGGCTTACTGTCGTGTTTCTCTTGGCTTGTTCGGCTTCTTATGTAGTCTACACCTACGTAGGTAGGGGTAGAACAGCCAGCAGTGAGCTGAGCTCTCCTACTTCAATTAACAATCAAAAAAATCCCACAGGCCAGTCTAATAGAGACAATTCCTTAACTGTGGTAGCCTCTGCTCTGGTATGTCAAGTTGACAGAACTAGCCCACGTGCTTACTAATTTGTTAGCAATTAACTTAGCTAGCAAACATTTAACTCCCAATTCATGCTCAGGAAGACACAGAAAGACAGCATCGTCACCAGCATTTGCTGCTAGCCACACAAGGAGACACTGTGGATCCTGTCCGGTTCTCAGTTTGTGTTGCTGTCCCTCAGAGGACTCAAACCACTCCGTCCACTTTCCTAGGTTAACATTTACCAAAATAGCAAAAAGATTCCACGTCTCTAAGATCTCAAACTTCCTTCAAAAAACTAAATGGCGACTCTTGGTGTTTCATATATTTTATTAAAGATTATTGTATTTATAGTCAAAGAAAAAAGGGAGTAGAAACAAAGGACGCTAGAAAGTCACAGGAGCATCCACTCTTGTGAACGGCTGAAAGTGCATCTCTACTTTCAGACGCAATGGCTGATTTGCGAGGACAGTCTCGCAGCTTGTGTGGTTTTCTTTTGTGCAGCAACAGTAAAGCAGCGTGGTCTGATGATGGCTTGCAGAGTTCTGAATCCCAACTTCCTTCTTGGGGGCTGTTTTCTTGTAGGGTTTCCATAGTAACAAATGTAACAACAGCAGCAGCAGCTTCTCACAGCAAACGTTGCCTCCG
Source organism: Microtus oregoni (assembly GCF_018167655.1). Taxonomy (NCBI): domain Eukaryota; kingdom Metazoa; phylum Chordata; class Mammalia; order Rodentia; family Cricetidae; genus Microtus; species Microtus oregoni. The sequence goes on along the minus strand of NW_024543060.1, from coordinate 34,500,493 downwards.
TGAAAGGACTCCTATTCCTTTTACAGGAAAAAATAAAGTTTGGAAACTATTTTTTCCACAGGTTGTTTAATGCTTTAAATAAGAGGTGAATCCATATGTTAAAACACAGACAGGCCCCCCTCCCTCATCAGCTCGAAGAGCAATCAATTCTCTGACCTGTGGGAAGTCCAAGGACCATCGGGGGAGGGGGAGGGAAATGGGAGGCAGTGGCGGGGAGGAGGCAGAAATCTTTAATAAATAAATAAATTTTAAAAAAGTAAAATAAAAAAATAAAAAGTTCTTAACCACAAAAAATTAAAAAAAATAAATAAACCTTGAAAAAAAAAACACAGACAGGCAGACTTAAGTAAGGGACATAAAAAGCACAAGAATGATTTGAAAGTTTTCTTTTTTAAAAAATTTTCTATGCATTTTTAAATTGTGTGTGTGTGTGTGTGTTAAGAGTGAACGAATATGAAGTTGGATGAATTGGCCTGGGAGGGTAGGAATCTGGAAGGAGTTGAGGGAGAGGAAAGAAATGTATTTTATGAAAAAAAAATTCTAAAAATAAACTTTTAAAATTAATGTTTAAAGTAAGTATAAAGACAAAGAGCTAAAATAAGAGTTAACACAGTAAACAGGAGAGACAGGGGGATTGAGGGTGGAAGTAGTGTTATGTTTTTAAGGTTTCTCACTAAACCCAGCTCAAAACTAAGGTATCTCTGATCCGCTCCAATCCTTCTGTGTCTGGATCCTCTTCTCTTCTTTGTCTCGCTCAAAGCACAGGAACAGGCTTTCCAGAAGTTCTTTATCTAACTAGGATTATCCTTCACTGAAGAAACAACTTTGTCATGACTTCTTATTATGCAGGGAATTTCAACAAGAAACAGCAGACCATAAGTAATGCATCGTATCTAGGGCCAGAAGAACATTCTCCAGAGACATTTTCTGTTGTTGGAACCATTCATTCATTTGTCCAAAATTTTTTTACTTCCTTTTTGGTTTGCCTATGGCCCTAGTTCTCTCTCCCTCATGAAAAAAGGTTTATTATTATTATTTTGTAGTTGTTGTTTTCAAGACTGGGTTTCTATGTGTAGCACTGGCTGTCCTGGAACTCACTCTCTAGATCAGGCTGACCTTGAACTCAAGAGATCTGACTGCCTCTGCTTCCTGAGTGCTAGGATTAAAGACCTGTGCCACCACCTCCCAGCATTAGAAAGCTTTTAAGCCTCACTTATCAAGACTTTCTTTGACCTTCTTATTTCATATCCCTCCTACATGAATGTACACATTAAATGAATTATTCTGTAAACTTCCAGAGAGAATCTTTAAACTTCATAGCTGTGAATAAGATAAGCCAGAATTGGCCATTCAGAAACTAATCCTATGTCTTTGTTGCTCTCCTTCGTCATCACAGCAGGTCCCAAGATTGGAACCTGTCCTGGTTAGATTTTGTCAACTTGACACAAACTAGAGTCATCTGGGAAAGAAATTGTTAATTGTCAGATTGCTTCCTTTCAATTGTCTGTAGACAAATCTGTGGGGCATTTGCCCACCTTTCTTTCTTATACTACCCAGGATTGCCTGGCCAGAGGACACCATATGAGAGGCGCCATCCGTAGGCATGTAGTTGGCTTCTGGTAGTATAAGAAAGTAATACGAGCAAGCCATGGGAAACAAGCCAATATGCAGTGTTCCTCTATGGCGTTTGCTTCAGTTCCACCTTCAGGCTTCTGCCTTGAGTTCCTTCTCTGGCTTCTCTTCATAATGAATTCCTGTGCCAAGTTGCTTTAGTTTAACACAGCAACAGAAAGCAAGAAACAGAACCCAAGGCATAGAACCTACAAGCAATGCTCTGGACTTACCTACAAATGAACAAAGAATCTTGAAAAACAGTTGACCCAGTAAAACAAGCAAGTTAACGTGCAGAAGTTCTTAAATCCACAGAACGGGCCACAGATCCAAGTTGCATTTTCTGCTTCAAAAACAAATATGAGTTGAGAAATTCCCCTAGAATTTAGGGCAGAAGATGGCATTAAGGCATCTCCCTCACCATAACCTACCAAACTCAAGTCTAAGCCTTGTTTTCCTGTTGTTCACTTCTGGTGGAACGTACAACACCAAACACTGGGGATAAGCAGATGAGACAACAGGTAGGAGAAGAGTCATTCCCAGGAACATTTGCTTCCTGGGGTTCCAAGCAAGTGTCTCTGATAATGCTCTTTCTTCTATTTCAGACTATGATTTAAGAAATTGCAGGGACTTGGGATACAGCTCCACATGCAAGAAAACTTACCTCGCATGTGAAAAAGTGTGAATCCAATTCCTGTCACCACTGAATGAGAGAGAGAAAAGAACAGAGAAAGGGAGAGAGCATGGATGTGTGACTGAATTCCAGTGTATTTTTGTCAGTTATTGTCTGTGTAAGATGACAGTGGGTGTCAACTTGAGGTCTTTGGTGATTTTTATTTATTTGTTCTGGTCTTTTCAAAATTTATCAACAGACGAAAACAGAAAACAACAGCAAGAAAAAAAAAAAACCTCTCAATTAAACCAAAACATTAAAATGAAGCTGGCAATAGAAAGATTTGGCAGATTCACAAGTTGGCAGGGCTATTTAGTTTGTTTGCTTTTTTTATTCAGGACTTTCTAAAATGACTTCCATCTCAACAGCCTCTGGCTATTAGCATAGAAAAAGAAAGAATAATCGTCAGTGCTCTGGAAATCTATTAGAACTATAAAAACACGCTTGTCACAAAGCCTCTGGACATGTATACGAGATAATCACGTGAACCTACTCCTGAGAAACTATTTTATGAATCCTCTATCTAGTTATGGTCTCTCAGGTGGCCTGGATGAGCCCTGCTTAGGGTGTCATTATTGTCTTGGACCCCACGAAGCCGGTAGTTTTGACTGTGATGAGTTAAGATAAATTACAAAGCTTTAGACTCAACTCCATAGGAGAAACTCAACTTTTGCTAGACTTAACATGTTTGTTTGTTTTTTACTTAACTATTCAATTGTTTATGCCTTTTCTTTAAGAACTAAAATTCTCTCAGCTTCTTCAATTTTGTTAGTGAGTCTTACCTCAGAACTTTTTGTTTGACTTCTTGAGATTTCTTTTTTTAATTTCAGTTTGGAATTATTTTTTTAGAAATTTATTTCTTTGTTAAACTCTACTTTTTTTACTTGATCTATTTTTTCTATGTCATAGATGATGACTAACACAGATAGAAACCACAACTGAACAATATGTACAGAGTGTGAGAGAATAATGGAAAACTCAGCCCTAAATGACATGTCTATATCATACCCCTCTCCCAGGCATAGGGTTCTCTGTGGAATAGGGGGAATAAAGACTTTGAGATCCAGAAATGGTAGAGGCTTTAAAGGAAACAACATTGTCCAGACCTAATAGGGCTGATAGACATAGGAACTCAGAAAGACTTTGATAACATGAACAAGGCCTGCACAAGTTCAAAACAGACAAAATCCAAGCATGGAGAAAGGGGACTTGACACAACATCTCTCCACTTACCAAGAAGATATTTGTAAGATATTTGCAATAATAAGAGAAAACCAGATTTCTTCCCCAGAGTGACACTGAGTATATCAACTCCCTCCCAAAGCAGGCTATGTGCTCAGGAATAATTAACCAACCAAAAGGGATGCCTTGGGGAGTTTGCTTGTTTTTTTGTTTTATTTTTCTGTGTTTTTGGTTTTTTGTTCTGTATTGTTATTAAAAAGAGATCTAAAACATTAAGTAGGTAGGGATGAGGTGAACTGGAATTATCACCTTAACATATAGCATGAAAATTTTAGTAAATTAATAAAGTAATGAGGGTCACCATTATTTTTTATGCTGTGTTATCAGCATATATTCAATTTTATTGTTGGATTAATGGTGAGAAATATTTATTTTTGAATGTGACAGTTACATGAAAAATCAATACATAGTGAAAATAGAATAAAATAAATACAAAATAGTATATAAGTCCTTTGTCTAATACCAGCTTTTCTGGCCAAGAACCATTTTGAACTGCTGTGCTGACTTGGGCTGACTTTTCTTTCTGGGAATTCCTGTGAGATTAACCCTGTTAACTTGAACACTTTCTTACTCTCTGCAAACTTTCCGTCTCACTCATGTTATTGTGACCTGTGACAGGGACTGTTAATTGTCTGCCAGTATCTATTTCCTCTTTTATTATTAGAAGCAGAATCTCCTTCCTTCCTGGCTTCAGCAAGGCATATCATTGCTCGGCCATAGATTACATTCTCCGACCTATTTTGCAGTCAAGTGTGACTGTTTGATTAATTTCTGGCCAGTGATATTTGACAGGAAATGTTACTGTGATCTTTGGAATCACATCCTTCAACGGGAGCTATTTACCTTACTGCTCACTGGCCAACTACTTTATTTCACAACAGATCCATCCTCCCTCAAGACATCACTGTTTTGCTCTCAGAAATATTTTCTTTCTGCAGCTCAACAAAGTTCTTAAAAGCAACTGAAAAAAAAGGCCTGCTTCAAGAATACCGGCTCAGTCTGGATAATACTAAGAAGACTTTCTTGAGTTTTATACTTGTGAATACCTGTGATGTTGATAGCTTCTAGCTGTCAATGAGGACAATGCAATAGTTAAGTAGACTGAGAAATGCTTGTTACTAAAGTATGCCGATGCTCATACGTAAAATTGTTTTCCTTAAGTGAAGGAAGGTAGTCTACCTATGGACTGTACTTAGAGACTTTAGTTTTGGTGTATTTACAGGTATGCTATCTTGTATATCTTGTTATAAAACTTAGCTTATACTCTACTTGTGCTATATCATTCAGTATTCAATCCTCTTCGTGCTCTGTTGTACTCTGGTTGAGGCATATAACACAGAGCACTTGAGTTAGCACTGCGGGAATGCTGCTCATGTCAACACAAAGTTTCAAAAGTTGGTTAAAGACCTAGGGACAGCACTAAAATTACACAGGACATCTCAGGAGAGCATTAGGTTCATTCTATAAACAAAACTTCCTAAGACATACCTGCTGATATGGTTTGAATTATATTCCACAAAAAGGCAAGTTGAGGCCCAATACTGTAATGTCTGCAAATGTAACTTTACTTGAAAATAGGGCTTTTGTAAGTCTAATCAGATTAAGAAGAGATGATGAGTGTAGAGCCTGAGCCAATGTATGACCGTTTAAGTATAAGGAAACATCACGTAAAGATAAAACATGAAGCCTGAGTTTGGAATGAGAGTAGAGATAGGCATTTGAGGAATTTAATCATAATCGAAGCAATATCAAAGACTTGTGGCCGTCACCAGAAGCTGGAGACAGGGAAGGAAGGATTCTCTTTTATAGTGCTCACAGAAACCAGATTCTGTCAGCATTTTGAGTAAAGAACCGTAGTATCCAGAACCATGACAGGATGTAGTTTCATCACCCATCAGTTTCTTCTTGACTCACCCAAGTTATCTCAACAAGTTGCCCTTGCTCATCCAAACATATTTTCCCAACTAACCAATGTTATTATAAAGTAAAAAAAGATTTGAAAGTGAAAAATCAGCTTGTATAATCCTGGGAAAACTCTCTTGAGTTCTCATTCCTCTGAAGGCAGTAATGATAAAAGCATCAAATATATCAAAGCTGTAGTCATTGAAAATATTTCATTTTTCCCAACTAACCCCATGCAGATATTAGGTACATGTTTTGTTGTTGCTGCTGTTTTGGTTTTTGTTTTCCCACATGTTCTATTCCTAGAATACAATCTTTCTCCAAATTTCCTAAATTCAAATTATGTAATTAAATACTTACCTTGTCCTTATGAAGCATTGCTTCTTCATCTGGGCATGGGAGAGCTTGTCATTCCAGCACTACAGAGGCAGAAGCACAAGCAGAGGGAAGTATTTGGTCTGACTATCATCTTACTATCTATGTAGAGGTGATTAGCATGAGGCTGAGTATGATTGTAATATAATAGTATATAATCTATAATTGAAAGCAGTTTAGTTATAAATATCACCAAGTTAGGATTGATAATATAGTATTTTCTCCAAATTTGCCAAACACAATGGATTGAACAGTAAGAACATAATTCTTATTTGATAATTTTTCTTATTGTGTATGGTTTACCAAAAGTTAGAGTTAAGACATTTATTTTTTTAGACCAAAGGAGGAAATCTCTGACATGCCAAAAATAAGAACAAAAATTCTAGAGAAATATGCCAAGAAGAGAATCTAAGGTGGAACTTAATAAGGAGAAAATGTTAGGGAAGGAGGAAGGATTGACAGCAGGAACAGGAGTAATGAGGTAACGTTGTACAATGTGTTTCTCTTTCTCCTTGTTGCATCACACATTCAAACACCAGTGATCAATGAAAAGAGATGGTAGTTAGGGACAAGACTGAAAAAGTAAGTTGGTGAGTATGTGACAGTAAGGACACCTCTGGGGAAGTGACAATGACCCAAACTAATCTACACTGAAGAACACTAAAGGGGACCAGAACATGTAGCAACAACATTTAGGATGCAGTGTTTATCTGCCAGGATAATCAAGTGCATGCAAGAAACTTATTGTATCTGAATTAGGGCAACACTGAAACAGTTGACTCAAGACTATACAATGACTCATGTACACAAAAATATTTCTCATTTATATTAAAAGCAAAAATGTCTTCCTGATTATTGAAAAGACAGATCTCTCTGAAAAAAGAGTTATAACCTCAGTTTAATTCTTCATAGATGTCGCTTTTCATCTACTCACACACAAGAAGTAGAAGAGCAGACATCATGGAGGATCATTCATGGAGGACTTGATAGGTCATGTCATGTCTAAAGTATAAGTAATATATTTCATTGGCATCTTCTGTGATATGGTATCACTTACAGATTAGTCATTTAGCTCAGTAGTGGAGTGCTTCCATGGCTTCTATAAAGCCCTAGGTATGCTCTCTATTGCCTCCTTCCAAAGTATCAGTTACATGCCAAAATTTGTCTACAAGAGATAGAAATACAGCCTACAATATCCAGACAGGAAGAAGTAGGGTTTTGAACAGGGCATTGGTGAAGGTCTCTGTTGTACATTATGAAAGGAAAGTTCAATTGCTTCATAAAAGAAGGTACTTTAATCATATATTTAACTCTTTATCTGTAACATAAGTACAATATGGGGTCACACACAGTGGCAAGACGTGAAACTGTAGTGCATATTACTCCATTGAACTCACCCATTATCTTCATGAAACTGAGACTACCCACATTTCTTTTTTTTCTTTAACCTTGATGCAGAATAGCACATTTCATATGGCAAGTTCCCTTTTAGCCATCATCATAGTGACATTCTATATACAACAATATTTGACAGTACGTACCTCTCTCTCTTCTTCAGTTGAGGAGTACAATTAAAAAAAAAAAAAACCTTTTACTTCTCAAGAAGGACTGCTCTGTCTTCAAGCTCTTGACCTTGCCTTCCTTTACCTTGGAGTCAATCCATCAATGGATTAACTGAGAAACAGAGGACCAGGTATTCCTTGCCTCTGGAAGGAAGTTACCTTTCAACTCTGCAGTGGCTCTCATTCTCCTTTGGTGAAGGAAGATCATTTGAAACTGGGTTCTCACTAACTGAGCTGACAATGGAAATAAGTTGGCCAAAAGGCATATTATCTTCCCCAGTGAACACACCTTTTTAATGTTTTAAAAATAAATGTGGTGAAAGCATACACCTCTAAGTACACATTTACTATAAATGGTACACATATGCTTTAACATGAGTAGCTAAGCAGCATGCCTGTTATGCTGTTGTGTGATAGATTTTTCCTGGCTATATGCAGCACTCACTCCAGACAGGGATCCCACAACAGACCAAAGTACATATGTCAACAAAATCCAACTTGCTGAATCAATGAATTTTACTGGGGTTACCTACAAGAATATGGTGAAGGGTAATATATAGGAACAGAAATAACTCAAAGCAGTTGCATCACTGAAGGCTGTGCCAGCATGGGTGGCAGCCTCTAAACCTCTAAACCTCTACACAGCCTGAAGGCAGCTCAACAGGCTAGAGAATGTCCTTTCCATGGGGGCTCAGTTGGTGTAAGCCTTTTCAAGATAGTTCAAATACTCTGCTTCTTCCAGGCAGCTGGTCTATTTTCAAGTCTTCTTTGTAGCTTGGTTCTCTGGAGAATGACTCTCAGGAGTTTTTACTCTTTACTCTTTGGGAGGAGAGGGCTTAGTGAATCCTGTCAGTTTCAGGGACCTATTTAGAGTTGTTTGCTCCCTGTTAAAGAGCTTCTCTGAAGGATGGATTGTTACTGTCTCCAGGACACTGCTATGTAACAATATAGCACACAGAAAAATTCAAGAAGGTAACTGCTGAATGAATCAAACCTTAAGAGAGCTAGACAGATGATTTGGCAGCTAAAAATGTCAACTGCCCTTTAAGAGAACCCATGTTCAGATCCCAGCACCCACATCAGATTGCTCAGAACCACCTGAAATTCCAGTTTCAAGTGAGTTCTATGCCCTTCTCTGACATTCCCCTGCACAGGGAGCACAAGACTCATGCAGGCATACACACATAAATGATGATGATGATGGTGATAATAGACTTGGTGTTCCATGGTCTAACTCTTAATGGGCAGTAAATACATTTTAACCCTTTGTTTTTAGGAATGTCTAAATATAGGATTATTCATATTTACAGATCCTTGGCATGGTTCAGAAACATAAACTTTTTAGAAAAAATGAAGTTAAATCCTCTTAACATCATAACATAGGAAAAAAATGATAGCAAATAAGTTTCATATATGCAGAGTTCAATGGTAAAAAGAAAAGAAAAAAAGACCTTAGTATTCTAAAAATAGAATCCTTAGCTTTTAATTATTCATCCATTCATTCAGTTAGTCAATAAATCTGTTGGGATCCTGTAGGACTGTGTTAATCAAAGCGTAGTCTGAAAAGATGCCACGTGGGCATCACTTTCAGCTTGTTAAGAATGCACCACATTAGACTCCAACTCAGATTTCCTGAATCAGAACAGGATTTTAACAAGATCCCCAAGCGACTTTTATGAATATTACAGGCTGAGAAATCCAAAACACCCTGAGTTTACTCTTTCTCCTGTAAGAGAGAGAGAGAGAGAGAGAGAGAGATTTTCGTATTAGTAATCATTTCTCAGAGAACACAAAACAATTAGATGATCTGGGAGGATCTGCTGTGGAGGGTCTCAACCAGATTGAGGCGGCAATGTCTGAAGGTGTCGGCAATGGTTGTTACTAAGAGGATGCTATTGGTGTCCAGTGGGTAGCAGCCTTGGATGTTGTTAAATGCACCTACAACACACCATGCAAAGAATTATCCTGTCCAAAATGGCGAGAGTACACTGGTTTAAATGACATAGTTGGTTAAATTGAGGTTGTATCACAGTGATATATTGAATCCTATTAAGACATATTGTTCAGTAAGGCATAGTACCACACACCTGTAATCGCATAACTTGGCAGGATGAAGCATGAGGATCATTAAGTTCAGTGCCAGGCTGGACTACACACTTAGACAGTCAAAAACAAGACGAAAAAGTTTAAAATGAGGGCTCAGTAAGTGTGGCACTTTGCCTGAGAGTTTGTGTTTAAGACGCTGAAGCCTGTCTTGTCATTTCAGAAACATTAATGTCGAGTTCCAGGAGATGCTAAGTGTCCCATATAATTGTCTCCTTTATCCTCTTTATGATTCTGAATGTTCTGGCATTGCAATCACATTGACATCCTTAATCAGAGCTTCTCGCTTTAACTCTAGCCCAAGATACTGCAATGCTTATAGGTGGGCAGAAAGCTAGGCAGTGAGCTATTCGCAGAGGTGACTGGGAAGAGGGGTCAGGATTCAGGCAGAGCTCAATAAAGATAGAAGGTCCAGGGCTGTTGTCATTTACAGAGGATACCAGATGGCAGCTAAATTCGGAGTCCAGACTGCCTGAGGGGCTCGCTAATTACAAGAGGTTTCAGCTGCAGGAAACACCCTAATCACCCCAGTGGCAGCTGGACAGCCCCAGGGAAGGCCCCACTGCCAGAAGAAAACGGTGTTTGTTATAAAGTAGGATTTCAAGGGTACAAACCACCAGTGCAATTAAGATTGTGTTTAACAGAGAAACTGGAGGGGGGGTGAGAAGAGGGGAGTGTGCCAAGGAACCATCAGGGGAGACAGGTAGAGATGCTCAGGCCAGATGAGAACCCCAGAGAGATTGGCTACCATCAGGGTCAGGCTCTAAGGTACCCCTCCCTTTTGACCCAGAGAGCCTGGCAGAAAAGAACAAAGACTTTGGCTTAGAATGTATGGTTTCCACTTACCACCGGCTGTATGCTCTCTTCTCCTTATTATTCCTTTCAGAGGAAAAGAAACCTATTGTTTTATCACCTCCAGGAAGATGAAAAGCATCCTCTGCTTTGTTTCATCAGCTGACTGCCTTTCTTTGATTGACAACCAGCACTGAGATAATTTTGTTCAACTGGGGGCATTTAGCAAAATCCTGGACTACAGACAGGGAAAGCAGCAGGGAGGGGAAGGGACTTCAGCAGCTGTTGGAGCTACATCCCAAATTTTCAGGCCTGGACCAAGTTTGGGCTATGCACCTCTCCTGGTAATATTAATAAGAATTCTGTAAACATGAAATAAATTGAAAAAATGCATCTAATTCTTTTTGCAGTTTTATCTAGCAGCTTTTTTTTGTGTAATTTTACTTCGTTTATATATAGATCCTATCGTAACTTATAAGACCTTTGAATGGAGTTCCATCTTTTGAGATCCAGTTGTGCAATGAAAACAATTAGTAGTAAATATTCCAATAAAATTCCAGCTGAAAAAGAGCTGCAGACCTCTGTGTCTATTTGTCATATGCTATAATTTCTTGAAGTGAACACAAGTAGAGTTTGTTTCCAAAGAGAAAATACTCGTTATAATCCTCCTCAAACACATATCCTTTGGTCTGCTGTCTCTCTTAACTATCGCGGCAATTCCAACAGGATTCTAGCCACAGGTTGAGTAAGAGAAGTGCATCTGTGCTCTCAGGAAGCCAGGAGGAAAATACCCAGGTCCCAGTAGATGCAGGGACACAGCCTCCGGATTCCTTAACTGTTTAGCCAGCAGTGTAAATTAACTTTCCATTGCTTACCTACTTCGATGAGTTCATGCCTCCTAAGTTCTAAGTCTCCTCCCTAGAAGCTTAAATAGCATTCCCTGCTCAAGAGCTGAAGAAACTTGGAAGTATCACTGTGTCCTAACCCCAGAAAGGATAACTGAACTAGAAACACACCAGCTCTTCTTAAATCTGGACGTCACAAATCACCCTCCCCAAACTGACTAGACTAGTTATGAACATAGAGAATCAGAATTTAAAACAGCAGACTCTCAGGACCTAAACCATGCCTTCAAGGATGAGAGGAAACAGGGTTAGGTAACTCAGCACAAAGGCATTTAACAGACGGGAAGACAAGAAAGTCCCACTCTGCTGGTGTTTTATTGACGATGCAGCCCCATTGCCTACCTACATCCCCCCCTATTGCATCTTTGTTGAAATACGGAGCGGCGGGCTGTGTCCCGCCACCCGGCCGCCCCCACGGCTAGCTTTACCTGAAATAATTACACGGAAACTGTATTCTTTTAAACACTGCCTGACCCATTAGTTTCAGTTTCTTATTAGCTAGCTTTTACATATTGATCTAACCCATTTCTATTAATCTGTGTAGCCCACGAGCTGGCTTACCAGGAATGATCTTAACCTGTATCTGTCTGGAGTGGGAGAATCATGGCGACTCCCTGACTCAGCTTCTTTCTCCCAGCATTCCGTTCTGTTTACTCCGCCTACCTAAGGGTTGGCCTATCAAATGGGTCTAGGCAGTTTCTTTATTAATAAGAAATCACTCCACATCACATCTTCACTGAGCATCTTGTAATTGCTAAATACTAAGCTATCAATCTTGGGATTGATATGAAGGAACAATCTTTATGTACAGTGATTTTTGACCTAACTTCAGGTTATATAATTCATTTCAAACCTATGACCAGTAGGTTGATGGCACAACACTTTCTTTGTTTAAAGTGTTTAAAGGTAGGTGTTTGCCTGAAGGGCAAAACAGCATCAAATTCTCCCATCAAGTCCTTCTTACTGCTAAATTTTCTACTGAAAGGCTGAGGGGATGGCTCAGTTGATAAAGGACTTGTCTTGCAAACACAGAGACCTAAATCATATGTCCCTGTGAGGAAAAAAACTAGCGCGATGACACATGCTTGCGACCCCAGCACTGCATGGGTAGAGATAGGCCGCGCTCACTGTCGGGACAGCCTTGCCTCCTTGATAGTTCTGAAATATGTAGAAATATTTTATAGAATAAAACATGAATCATTTTGTAGTGACTCGAAACATTTTGTTTCCTGTCATTCTTTCAAAACTGAAAAACCTCAGCCGACTACTCAATGTCCTCTTTGGAACAGAGAGTGTCTTACAGAAAACATGAAGCGACAATGATCTATCTTCACTAGCCCAGTCAAAAGAATTTAAGAATTCTATAAAATTCCTAGGCAATGATAGGAACAGTAACAACAGTTTAACTTATAAAGACAAAAGGGAGAAAGAAATAGAGACAGGAAATGAAAAGAAGAAAAAGTGAATGCAGCCCAAGGAGGGATACTGAAGGTGCCCTCGGGTCTCCACACATGAGACACACATGTATGTGTACCTACATGCATACCCAAACACACACACACACACATATGCACGCACTCATGTGTGTGCATACACACACACACACACACACACACACCTCTACTTAAGGGTATATGTATGTAGCATGTGACAAACTCTATGTTCTTGTGCTGTCTCCTCTATAAGCCTTACCTACAAATGAAATCCCTGACCTTTGTTGTGTGTCTATGCACACTATATGTCTGAACAACTGCAACAATTAAGTATAGCCTTGTAGCTCATAGAGCTGGGTCATGTACAGGACCATCCCATAGGGATCTCTTGCCTGATGTAGTCATCCTAGTTTGTGCAAGTTCGCAATGTTATTGGCACAATTGAAGATTTCCTAATGACACAGCTCGCTCAGAACTTAGCCTCGCCATTAAGTGAGTCATGACAACTGAGTTCCTGCTATTACTAAACTCAGGTTACCTTGGGAATTTTAATATTTTTTAATAAAAACCCAGATCTCACCATTATCCACAGTGTTTAATTAAAAATATACCTCACAAATCAATTTAACAATCTTTATATCTGTGTTTATTTGTCCATTCAGAATCATAGTATCATTTCAGGATTAGAATAGAAGGTAACTTCTATCAATTGCCATATAACCAAACGAGCTAAGGAAAAGTTTTGGGATACAGTGCAGCTAATAATGTTAACAGTTTTAGGCTTCGTGTGTTTTGGATTAAGTGACATAAATGTAAGCTCTTGACTTTGTATCACAGCTATGAGCATGTGTTTTCTTTTCTGTTCCTGTTGTTAGGCGTGTCCCCTTACATGGAGCAGAAGGAGTAAATCCTGCCTCTAGGGCCAACAGAACTTTCTGTGTAAGTCATCCTGCCATTTCCTGCTTCAGACAGTCTTCCTATGGTAGAAGAAAGACCATCACTAGGTTTACTAGTTCGAGGAAGAATAAGACTGGGACAGAGAGAATGGGGAAGCCATTCCTGGTGCTAGCTAGACCAGCTTAGAATTCTGAGAATTTATAATAGATAAGATCACTCAAGTATGTGAGGATATTTTGTAGAATAAAACACAAATCATCTTGTGGTGACTCAGAAAGTTTTGTTTCTTATCATTTCTTCAAAATTGGAAAACGTTAGCTCACTAATCAGCATAGCATATTGTGAGAGACTCATCATAAGGAAAATGGGTGGCAGTAATGTCTCAATTTTCACCACTCACCACTCTGAAGTATTTAAGATTTCTGTAAGAATCCTAAGCAGTGGTGTGGTGCAGAATGGGAAGGAACGTTCTTCCATGAGGCCAAGTGAAGCCGCACAGTGCCTCAGTGTGTGAATCTCCCTTCTGGATTTCACTTCTGACTCTTGTGAATTCAGAGCATTGTTGCCATTTGCATAGCTGGGTAGTTGGAGTGTTTGTAACTCTTTATCCCTAAGGAAAATTGAGCTTTAAAATGCGTTAATTTTGACTTTGTGTCTATGTATGTATATACACATATATCTCCACACATAATTCTGTAAGAAAACATGATAACTATTATAAAATTTTTTTACTTTACCCATTGAACTGTGAATGGAGGAAAAAAAGATAAGGAGAGAAAAAACATGTTTTAAATTCAGCTAATCAGATGGTGAGTGGCTTGGCTGTCATTTGGAGGTTAGATCAGTCCCAGTGTGTCTTCTCTTTGCCTGAAGCTGGAGGCCGTCTGTAATCTGAGCTGACATAGAGAAAAAGCTACCAAAGGAAACCAGGTCAAAAGGTGGTCTAGATGAAGCCTGGGAGCCTGGCCCCAAGTTCACGATTGCTGACTTTGTGTCAAACGCTCTTCTACATGCTTCGTACTAATTCAATTACTACTCAGGTGCCCCTGCTTGGAAGTGAAGGCATACACCTTTATTCCCAGCACTCGGGAGGCAGAGGCAGGTGGATCTCTGAGTTTGAGGCCAGGCTTGTTTACAGAGGGAGTTCCAGGATGGTCACGAACACACAGAGAAATCTTGCCTCAAAATACAAAACCAACCAAACAGAAATGCTTCTGGTGTCCCACAGGAGTTAGCATTACTGTTATACCCATCTGACAGACAGGGAAACTGAGGCACAATGAAGTGAATGACACCGAAGAGGGGGTAAGTGAAATAGCTGGAAGCCAGGGATTCCTGAAACAGGGAAGCATGGGTCTGAGTTTTATTATTTATTTGAATTTACTTACCTCTACAAGGAGAAATAAGCTAACATCACAGGACACAACGGACTCTAGCAGGCTTCTCTTTAATCCGTGTCTAGAAGGTTTCCAAAGTCAGCCTCAAAAGTTCTGCCAAATAAACACAAGGCAGGTGATTTTTATCAGCTCTCATTTTTCTTTTGGATGTAGTTCAAATAAACCAATTACTTAGTTCCCGAAGAGCTATGGGGTCAGTTAACCTTGGTCGGTTTCTACATCTATAAAATGAGAACAGTAATAAATAATTCCTGTCTGGCCTCATTCCTCCCAGTTGTTGGGAGAATCTAATGAGACAAAGTGTGGCGAGCTCTAATGTCTCAGTATGCCTCCGTGGAAAGTTCCAGACTCAGTAGTTGGTCAGGGTACTATAAGCATATAGCACATTAATTGTGCATGATTTATTGACAGCACAGCTCTTGAAGACCCGCTGTACGCCAAAGAAATTGGATATTCAATCAGTGACAGGCCGTCAGTCCCCGACCCCAACCAGGAATCCTGTGAGGTGAGCAATAGTTCCACTTTACACATGGGGAAATTGAGGCATGGAGAGGTTACATTGCTTACAGGTACAGAGCTACGGGTAATATTTGAACAAGGAAATTTAAAGCTATGCTATTCAAGGGTATGTTCACAGAAGAATAATCACCGTGACGTAATCTGCCCTCTCAAGAGAAGGAGCTCCGTGAAAATGAATCCACTGATAAACATCGTATCCGCTTTAATGGAGAATGTACTACATATTCTGTAGAGGAAGTGAAACGGGCACAACCTCTCTCCAGTTAGTTATAGCCCAATAGGGATTTCATGAGGCTATCAGGATTGGTAACTGTTTAAGTGTTAAGTGTCTGTATGCTGTGTTCCACCCCCCACCCATTCCATTCCCCCAGAAAAAGATCTGGAGGGGTGGCTCCCCAAAGGCCCCTCTATTCCTAGTATCCCATGCATCCTGGGTCAGAAGGGAATGAGATACCCCTCCGTTGGGGTGGTGCCAATAGGATCGGCCAGCCATGCATGTGTGTTTGCTGGATGCATTTTGAGTTTGCAAGCATGTAAGTTTCAAACATGTGCATGTCGAAAACAGAGCAAGATATCCAGTGTCTTCCTCTGATGCCCTGGGTCTTGCACTAGGTCATGGTTTGCACTAGGCTGGCTGGCTAGTGAGCTCTCAGGAGCCATTCGTTTCATAGCCCTGATGATGCTGGGATTACAGTCATGTGCAGCCACACTCAGCTTTTTCCTGGGATGCTGAGGATTTAAACTGATGGCTCTACAGTTACGGACCAAATGCTTTTACCCACTGAGCCATCCCCCCATCCCTTAAACATTAAATTTTCACAACCTATATCATATATAGAAATAAAATGGGTATTTAGTAAGAGAAAAACCAAGTTCGAAGATTTTTGTGCCATTTTATGGATATTTGCTCGACACCTACCGGCATGAATATAACCATGCATACTCTCATGGAGCTCAAAGTTCAGAAAAATAAAACATTAAAATCACTTTAATGAAACATTGCAAAATTACATGTGAACACCACGATAGACCTGTGTGTGGGCTGCTTATAACACATAGCAATGGAGCTCTCCCCTGCATCCCTGGGAGTCATTTTGACAGCTGGAAGATTTAGGTGCATCTGCTCAACTTCACCAGCTGTGTAGTTTTGGGTTTGATATCGTGGAAAGAATGAGTAAAAGAAGGAGGGACAGAGACAGAAGTCAAAGGTCTTCTGCTCAGCTACCCCTTTTCCTCGGGGCCACAATGCAGTCACTTCACCATTGTGCTTGCTTAAGTTTTTTTCCTAATGTTTTCTGGCTCTCCACCTCTGGGACTCTCAGAAAATGTGTTTCGCTTTGGTAGTTTTTGTCAAGTTTCAGATGTTGTCATTATTTACTTAACAAATTTTATTAGACTTGCCTTACATTTACAGAAACCATAAGTAGAAAGTCTTATTATTTCCCATTTGCATTCACTTTCCATCCCACATAAAAATCGATCATTTTTCATATTTTGGGTTAATGTGGTACTTCCACTATAATTCAAAAGCCAATACTGGCCTCAGGTTCCATTGCTTGTGTTCTTTGTTCGATGATACTTTAGAATACACACATATGGCTATGTACATGTATGTATCCTTACAGTATCCACACTGCCTTACCAATACCCCGTGCCCCACCCATTCCCTTATTTACACCTGCTACCAATGAATCTTTCTATCTTTACAGTTTTGGCTTTCCCAGAATGTTGTATAGTTGGAACTATAGGCCATGGAGCCTTCACAGTCTGTCTTCTTTCACTTAGCCAAATATGTCTAAGCCTCCTCCACACAGATATTGCTAGGTCATATTCTAATATATAAAGGTATCACAATTTATTCAAATGCTTTTAGGAGGATATGTTGATTGCTTCTAAATTTGGACAGTTATTGTTGAAAAGGTTATAAACATTTGTGTATAGGGCTACACATGCACAACCATTTTGAGCTCATTTAGACAAGAATCCAAGGGCATAATTTCTGCGTAACAATTTCTGAACAATAAGTCTTCAAGTTAAGGATTCTTTTGTTTGCCATCTCAGTCTCTTTATTGAAATGTAGTCAATTGCTCCATAATATCTAGTGGAGGCTGAAGAGGCAGTGAGAGGGTCACAACTGTCTGATGGAATATCACTCAGATAGGAAGACCCACACCAGACAGTGCCAGAGGCAGAGAAACGCCAGGAAGGCCTGCATCCTTGGATAATGACTGCTCAGTTTTACTTACAAAAAAAAAAAAGTTTAATGACTTCTTTGAAAATTTCATCTATTGGTAGAATGTATGTTGATGATAACTTGTAATGACTGTTTTTGCATTTGAGGAAAGAATAGAGTTATTGCTTGTGGTCTTAAATACCAGTCCCTCAGAGGATGACACTTTAACCCTACTGGGACTCAGTACGCACCTGGAAATTCCAGACACATTTGCTAACAGAAGATTATCTCAACTGGCATGTGCTAGAAGATAGGAAAGAAAGGGAAACAATTTTCCAGAAACTTCAACTCAAGACGGCCTGTGAGGTTTCGTTTATAGTCTGTGTCTCTTTATTGTCGTTCTCCATTTAATGAGACATTATTGTCATTTCCTCTAATTCTTTAGGTGTCAATTTCTTTGAATATAATTATAATAGCTGGTTTAAAATATTTCCTTAGCCCATCAAACACCTGTAACACTGTCTATATTACCTGCTTTCTGGGCCACATCTTCTCTTTTCTTTCACATGTCTCATGATTTTCTGTTGGAAGACAGACATGTTCATTGATTAAACGTGACAAATCTCAAAGCCAGTTCTTTCTCCTCCAGGGTTTGTTAATTCTTATTTATTGTTTTTATTATTGCTGCTATATTTTATTTAGTGACTTGCTCAGACTAATTCCATAAACTGCCTATTCATATGTGGCCCCTGAGGAGTAATCATCTCCGCTCTTAGCTAATAATGTGAACAGAGATTTCTTTAAATGTCTTGATCTGGTTAGTTTCTTCGGCCTGGCTGGAGGATCATTGTGTGAGCCTTGGGATGCACAGTCAAAGCTTGTGTAGGTCCCAACACCACTGTAATCTTCACTGCTGCTCCTGTGGAGAAAATCAAGGTCAACCAAAGGTGAAAGGCAGTTACTCTTAGATTTGGTATGTGCCTGGCTTTCTAGTTTCCCTGGATTCTATCAGAGCATTGAAGCATTGAAATCTCCACTTTTGCTGTCCAGGGTTTTTTTTCTTTTCGTGTACCCTTTCTTTGCCCCAAATATTATGCTTGTCACAGGTATCTAAAACAAGGGACAAATGATTACTGATAGCTTTTAGCTTTGTCTCAAAGACAAAGCTCTTCAGCGGTGAGTGGATTTGGACTTGAGTCAAATAAAGAAGATGCGGTAGTGCTGCCTGGGAAGAGCTCCAAACCCAAACAGCTCTGCCAGAGCTTTCTAATCTGCAGCTTTGTACAGACACTTGCAGGGCGAGAATTCTGGCTTCCAGATTCCCACAGACCTAGGGAGAGGGCAGTAGGAGCGAGGTAAATTAAGATACCCAAACACTCATTGTACTTACTGGCAGTTGCTGTTTTCCTTGAATGGGTTTCTCGCATTCCTTTAAGTTTTGGGTTACTATCTAGAGCTCTGGAAAGGTTGATTTTTGACAATCATTGTCAATTTTTCGTGTTTTTTATAAAGTAGATTTTCAGAGAATCATTCTACACCATTGAAAGTTATTTTGTGATTATTGATTCTTTTTTTTTAACTTTATTTTTGTTGAGAAAAGAAAAAAAAAACAAATTTCCTCCTCCTCCCAGCCTCCCATTTCTCTCCCCCTCCTCCCACCCTTCTCCCCCTCCCCCCACTCCTCTCCCCCTCCTTCTCCAGCCCAAAGAGCAGTCAGATTTCCCTGCCCTGTGGTAAGTCCTAGGTCCTTCCCCCTCCCCCTCCATGCATTTCTAGGAAGGTGAATATCCAAACTGGCTAGGCTCCCACAAAGCCAGCACATTACGTAGGTTCAAAACCCCGTGCCATTATCCTTGGGTTCTCATCAGCCCTCATTGTTCGCCATGCTCAGAGAGTCCAGTTTTATCCCATGCTTTTTCAGTCACAGTTCAGCTGGCCTTGGTGAGCTCCCAATAGATCAGCTCCACTGTCTCAGTGGGTGGGTGCTCCCCGCATGGTCCCGACTTCTTTGCTCATGTTCTCCCTCCTTCTGCTCCTCATCGGGAACTTGGGAGCTCAGTCCAGTGCTCCAGTGTGGGTCTCTGTCTCTGTCTCCATCCATCACCAGATGAAGGATCTATGATGATATGCAAGATATTCGTCAGTATTGCTCTAGGATATGGTCATTTCAGGTTCCCCATCCTCAGCTGCCCAAGGAACTAACTGGGGACCTCGGCTTGGGTATCTGGGAGCCACTCTATGTTCAAGTCTCTTGCCAACCCTAAGGTGGCTCCCTTAACTAAGAACCGTGCTTCCGTGCTCCCCCATCCAACCTTCCTTCATCCCAATCCTCCCCCTTCCCCAAGCTCCCCCCATTTTCCCCCTCTCCCCCCTCTCTCCCCATCTCCCCTTACCCACATCCCACCCCACCCCCAAGAACTCAATTTTTTCCCCGGCAATTTTGTCTACTTCCCATAGCCAAGAGGACATCTATATGCTTTTCCTTTGGTTCACCTTCTTACTTAGCTTCTTTGGGATCACCAAGTGTAGACTCCGTGACCCTTGTTTATGGCTAGAAACCAATTATGAGTGAGTACATCCCATATTCATCTTTTTGGGTCTGGGATACCTCACTCAGGATAGTGTTTTCTATTTCCGTCCATTTGCATGCAAAATTTGAGAAGTCATTGTTTTTTAACGCAGCATAGTACTCTAGTGTGTAGATATTCCACACTTTCTTCATCCATTCTTCCATTGAAGGGCATCTAGGTTGTTTCCAGGTTCTGGCTATTACAAATAATACTGCTATGAACATAGTTGAACAAATGCTCTTGTCATGTGATAGGGCATCTCTTGGGTATATTCCCAGGAGTGGTATTGCTGGGTCCAGGGGTAGGTTGATCCCGAATTTCCTGAGAAACCGAAACACAGATTTCCAAAGTGGTTGCAAAAGATTGCATTCCCACCAGCAATGGATGAGGGTACCCCTTCCTCCACAGCCTCTCCAGCAAAGGCTATCATTGGAGTTTTTTATTTTAGCCAATCTGACAGGTGTAAGATGATATCTCAAAGTTGTTTTGATTTGCATTTCCCTGATTGCTAAGGAGGTTGAGCATGACCTTAAGTGTCTTTTGGCCATTTGAACTTCCTCTGCTGAGAATTCTCTGTTCAGTTCAGTGCCCCATTTTTTAATTGGGTTAATTAGCATTTTAAAGTCTAGTTTCCTGAGTTCTCTATATATTTTGGAGATCAGACCTTTGTCTGTTGCGGGGTTGGTGAAGATCTTCTCCCAGTCAGTAGGTTGCCTATTTGTCTTGGTGACAGTGTCCTTTGCTTTACAGAAGCTTCTCAGTTTTAGTAGGTCCCATTTATTCAATGTTGCCCTTAAAGTCTGTGCTGTTGGGGTTACACATAGGAAGCGATCTCCTGTGCCCATCTCCTGTAGGGTACTTCCCACTTTCTCTTCTATCAGGTTCACTGATAGTGAGGTCTTTAATCCATTTGGACTTGAGTTTTGTGCATGGTGATAGATATGGGTCTATTTTCATTCTTCTACAGGTTGACATCCAGTTATGCCAGCACCATTTGTTAAAAATGCTTTCTTTCTTCCATTGTATACTTTTGGCTCCTTTATCAAAAATGAGGTGTTCATAGGTTTGTGGGTTAAATTTCGGGTCTTCTATACGATTCCATTCGTCAACTTCTCTGTTTTTATGCCAGTACCACACTGTATCACTGTAGCTCTGTAATAGAGTTTGAAGTCAGGGATGGTAATGCCTCCAGACAATCTTTTATTGTATAGGATTGTTTTGGCTATCCTGGGTTTTTTGTTTTTCCATATAAAGTTGATTATTGTCCTCTCAAGATCTGTGAAGAATTTTGATGGGACCCTGATGGGGATTGCATTGAATCTATAAATTGCCTTTGGTAGAATTGCCATTTTTACTATGTTGATCCTCCCAATCCAAGAGCAAGGAAGGTCCTTCCATTTTCTGGTATCCTCCTCAATTTCTTTCTTCAATGCCTTAAAGTTCTTGTCAAATAGATCTTTCACTTCCTTGGTTAGAGTTACCCCAAGATATTTTATGCTGTTTGTGGCTATTGTGAAAGGTGAAGCTTCTCTGATTTCCCTCTCTGCTTCCATATCCTTTGTGTATAAGAGGGCGACTGATTTTTTTGAGTTTATCTTGTATCCTGCCACATTACTAAAGCTGTTTATCAGCTGTAAAAGTTCTTTGGTGGAGTTTTTGGGGTCACTTATGTACACTATCATATCATCTGCAAATAACGGAAGTTTAACTTCTTCCTTTCCAATTCGAAACCCCTTGATCCCCTTATGTTGTCTTATTTCTATTGCTAGAACTTCAAGTACTATATTGAAGAGGTATGGCGAGAGTGGACAGCCTTGTCGTGTTCCTGAGTTTAGTGGGATGGCTTTAAGTTTCTCTCCATTTAATTTAATGTTAGCTGTCGGCTTGCTGTATATAGCTTTTATTATATTTAGGTATGACCCTTGTATCCCTAATCTCTCCAATACTTTTATCATAAAGGGGTGTTGAATTTTGTCAAATGCTTTTTCAGCATCTAATGAAATGATCATATGGTTTTTTTCTTTCAGTTTATTTATATGCTGGATTACATTGATAGATTTTCATATGTTGAACCAGCCCTGCAGCCCTGGGATGAAGCCTACTTGATCATAATGGATAATTTTCCTAATGTGTTCTTGGATTCGGTTTGCCAGTATTTTGTTGAGGATTTTTGCATCGATGTTCATGAGTGAGATTGGTCTATAATTTTCTTTCTTGGTTGAGTCTTTGTGCGGTTTTGGTATCAGAGTAACTGTAGCTTCATAAAAGGAATTTGGCAATGATTCTTCTGTTTCTATATTGTGAAATACATTAAGGAGTATAGGTATTAGGTCTTCTTGGAAGTTCTGGTAGAATTCCGCATTGAAACCATCTGGTCCTGGGCTTTTTTTGGTAGGGAGGTTTTTGATAACCTCTTCTAATTCTTTGCGACTAACAGGTCTATTTAGATTGTTCACCTGGTCCTGGTTTAACTTTGGTATATGGTATTTATCTAATAAAGTGTCCATTTCCTTTACATTTTCCAGTTTTGTGGCATATAGGCTTTTGTAGTAAGATCTAATGATTCTCTGAATTTCCTCTGTGTCTGTGGTTATGTCCCCCTTTTCATTTCTGATCTTATTAATTTGCAAATTCTCTCTCTGCCGTTTGATTAGTTTGGATAGGGGTTTGTCAATCTTGTTGATTTTCTCCAGAAACCAGCTTTTTGTTTCATTGATTCTTTGGATTGTTTTCTGTGTTTCTATTTTGTTGATTTCAGCCCTCAGTTTGATTATTTCCAGTCTTCTACTCCTCCTAGGTGAGTCTGCTTCTTTTTTTTCTAGAGCTTTTAGTTGGGCTGTTAAGTCTCCAATGTGAGCTTTCTCTGTTTTCTTTAAGTGGGCACTTAGTGCTATGAACTTTCCTCTTAGGACTGCTTTCATAGTGTCCCATAAGTTTAAGTATGTTGTTTCTTTATTTTCATTGAATTCCAGGAAGACTTTAATTTCTTTCTTTATTTCTTTCTTAATCCAGGTATGGTTCAGTAGTTGACTGTTCAGTTTCCATGAGTTTGTAGGCTTTCTGGGGGTAGCATTGTTGTTGAATTCTAACTTTAATCCATGGTGATCTGATAAGACACAGGTGGTTACTAATATTTTTTTGTAACTGTGGATGTTTGCTTTGTTACCGACTATGTGGTCGATTTTTGAGAAGGTTCCATGAGCTGCAGAGAAGAAGGTATATTCTTTCCTATTTGGGTGGAATGTTCTATAGATGTCGGTTAAGTCCATTTGATTCATTACCTCCATTAATTCTCTTATTTCTCTGTTAGGTTTCTGTCTGATTGACCTGTCCATTGGTGAGAGAGGAGTGTTGAAGTCTCCTACTATTAGTGTGTGCAGTTTGATGTCTGCCTTGAATTTTAGCAATGTTTCTTTTATGTACGTGGGTGCTTTTAAATTAGGGGCATAGATGTTCAGAATTGAGACTTCATCCTGCTGAACTGTTCCTGTTATGAGTATAAAATGCCCCTCTCCATCTCTTCTGATTGATTTAAGTTTGACGTCAACTTTGTTAGAGATTAGTATGGCCACACCTGATTGTTTCTTAGGTCCATTTGCTTGATAAGCCTTTTCCCAGCCCTTTACTCTGAGTAGGTGCCTGTCTTTGTGGTTGAGGTGTGTTTCTTGTAAACAGCAGAATGTTGGATCCTGTTTTCGTATCCAATCTCTTAGCCTGTGCCTTTTAATAGGTGAGTTGAGTCCATTGACATTAAGTGATTTTAATGACCAGTGGATGTTAACTCCGGTCATTTTTTTAGTCGTAGAGTTTGTGTGTTTCCCCTCTTTGATTTGTGTTGGTGAAGGGTCTCTAGATGTCTGAGTTATTGTGGTCATTGTTGGACTCCTTGGTTAGTGATTTTCCTTCTATTACTTTCTGTAAGGCTGGATTTGTGGCTACGTATTGTTTAAATTTGTTTTTATCCTGGAAAATTTTATTTTCTCCATTTATAGTGAACGAAAGCCTGGCTGGGCTTGCATCCATGGTCTCTTAGTTTCTGAAGTACATCTATGCAGGACCTTCTGGCTTTCATGGTTTCCATGGAGAAGTCAGGTGTATGTCTGATAGGTTTACCTTTATAAGTAATTTGGCCTTTTTCCTTTGCAGCTCTTAATATTCTTTCCTTATTCTGTATGCTTTGTGTTTTGATAATTATATGGCGAGGGGATGTTCTTTTTTGATCCAGCCTATTCGGTGTTCTGTATGCTTCTTGAACCTTCATAGGTATATCTTTCTTTAGGTTGGGAAAGTTTTCTTCTATAATTTTATTAAATATATTTTCTGGACCATTGAGCTACACTTCTTCTCCTTCTTCTACTCCTATTATTCTTAGGTTTGGTCTTTTTATTGTGTCCCATATTTCCTGAATATTTTGTGATGAGAGTTTGTTGGACTTGCTGTTTTCTTTGATCAGAGTGATTATTTTCTCTATGGTATCTTCAGAATCTGAGATTCTTTCCTCTATCTCTTGTATTCTGTTGGTTATGCTTGTTTCTGTAGACTCTGTTTGTTTACTTAAATTTTCCATGTCCAGCCGGCCCTCTGTTTGTGTTTTCTTCTTTGCCTCCATTTCAGTTTTCAAGTGCTGCACCGTTTCCATTATCTGTTTGATTGTTTTTCCTTGGTTTTCTAGGGTATCATTCACTGATTTATTCAGTTCTTCAAACTTTCTGTTATATATCTCATCCATTTCTATAAGGGCATTTTTTACATGCTGTTTAAGGGCGTCAATCACTTTCATGAAGTCAACCTTTTCTACTTCTTCTTGATTAAGGTGTTCATGTCCTCCCGTTGTGAGGTCGCTGGTTTCTGGCGGCTTCATGTTGCTTTTCAGCTTGTTGGGCAAATTCTTGCCTTGGCGTCTACCCATCTCTTCTTCCAAATGCTCCCTTATGGATCTTCTTTACCTGATCAGGTCTCCTTGCCTACCCAATGCTGGATCTCCCCAACGTTGTCTCTCCCCAACGCTGGGTCTCCCCAAGGCTGGGTCTCCTGGCGCCTAGAGATCAGGCCTCCGTGCTGATGGGCAGGTGGCAAACAAAGCGCCTACCCTGCTTGGTGCAGGCAGGCCAAAGAAACAAAGGAACTCCCGCCTGCTTGGGTGCCCCGAGGATTTGGACCCAGTGCCCAGACAGGCTGGGCTGGGTGATGTTATGTGCAGAAAGAGGGCGGTGGGGCAACTTGGGGAGGGTTCTGGATGGAAGCTGGGTGGGCTAGGAAGAAAGAGGAGGTATGCAGGGAGTGGGGGCCCTGCTGAGAGCTCAAGAAGGATAGGGGGCCAAGGAACCTCTGAACTCCCCTTCCCGGGCTGGCGCAGCGGGGCCAGAAACTCACCCCAACGCTGGGTCTCCTGGCGCCTAGAGCGATTATTGATTCTTATACCCAAATAACAAGTACCTGCATTGGCCCCAAACTGTGTGGGGTAATAGCACATATCCATGTGGACTATGGAAGGAAGCGCCAGAGGCCTAGACACTGAGTGGCTCAGTATAGCTTAAACCGTAGAGGGGATGTATGCTAGGGATCAACTCTGTATTGCTCATTTAATTTTTGTTACGAAGAAAAATCTGCTACTAAAATTGTGGTTCCTATCTTTGCTGAGTTGACCAGAGAAATCTTGCACCACTCCCAGTCTAGTGATCTGAAATACGTAGTTATCTAAATGATGTAGTGAGACCCTTGCTGTGGTGAGCAAGGAGAGACAGATATAGCATGGGATCCTGAGGAGGGAAAAAGGGTGATTAATGTACTGTAAAGAAAGATATGTTACCAATCATTGGACTACTTTTGAGCAGTCCTGACTACATCAGCTCCAGGAATGACTTTGGTGGTTGGCTACACATGGCATTTCTACAGAGAAGAATGTCTTTTATGTCACAGAGGAGCCAGACAAAATACAATACTCTGCAACATCACAAAGCTCTCTGAAATAAAACACTAAGACATCTAAGGCATAAATATTACAATAATAATTTCTTTGCTGAAAATTTTCATTCCTTGTTCTTCAGAACACTGCTCGAAACTGCTGTGAATATGGCTCTTTCTTTCACTACTGAGTTGGGAAACTATCTCAGTTATGTTCATAGCACATTGTTTGTCATAGCCAGAGCCGGGAAACAACCTAAATGCCCGTCAACCGAAGAATGGATGAGGAAAATGTGGTACATTTATACAATGAAGTATTACACAGCAGTAAAAAATAATGGCAGCTTGAAATTTGCAGGCAAATTGATGGATCTAGAAAGCATTATATTAAGTGAGGTAACCTAGACCCAGGAAGACAATTATCATCTGTACTCATTCATAAATGACTTTTAGACATAAGGCAAAGAAAAACCAGCCTATAATCCAAACTCCCAGAAAACCTAGATAACAATGAGCACACTAAGAGAGACATACATGAATCTAGTCTACATGGGAAGTAGAAAAAGACAGGATCTCCTGAGTAAATTGGCAGCATGGGGACCATGGAAGAAGGTTGAATGTGAGGTGAAAGAAAGGGAGGGGCAGAGAAAAATGTATATCTTAATAAAATAAATAGAAATAAAGAGTACCAGGGCAGCCAGGGCTTCATACCAAGGCCTTGTCTCAAAAAATGTACCAGTCTTCATCACCACCATTATCACCTAATCTGCAATAATCATCTATTATCACTGTCATCATTTTTCTTCCTTTTATTCCAGCTCTAATAACATGACAATATGTGGGTCTACCAACTTGTATTTTCGGTTCTACTCTCAGTAGAGAGGTTGGGGCATAACTGAAACAATAGGGGATCCTTATAAACAGTATGGACTTGCCAGCTGTGCAGAGACCAGTAGCTAACCCAGGTTTTTATTCAGATTCTGAAAAATGAGAGAGAATTTGGCCAATTGGATGATGCACAGAAAGAGGCATGGAATCTGATTGATGGAGACCAGAAAACAAATTTAGATGAAAATTTAGATGAAAATAATATGAGAAAAGGACTTAGATTTTTAGATGGAAGGTCTGTCAACCTTCACTAGATAGTTTTGAAGCATGTCATATTTAATGTCTGAAACATTGTCCCTGGACAATCTGCCAACACCTGTTAGGAAAAGTCACTATCCACCTCTCTACACATTCAGTTCTCATCAACAAAAGACTTGGTGTTTCATTATTGAGGAAACTATTTCCAAGACTTTTCAAATTGAAACATATTGGTGCATTGGAATTTTTTTCCCTCAAGCTGTGTAAAAATTATTTAAAGTAAAGTATAATACAATATAACATAATGTATTATAATATAATTATGTATATAATTACAATATAATATAATATAATACAGAGTATTTTTTAAAACAATATAAGAAAAGTCAAATTCAAGATAAATCAAGCTGTAATTATAACTGAAAATGGGAGAAAACCACATATGTCTTACTCCCCTGAATAAGGATCTACATTGTTGGGGATCTACCATGGAAGTGAACATGTTCCAAATACTTTTATTCTGCCTTCTCTTTCTTTATTTGCCTCATCCAGTCATGGTTCAGTGTCCAAGGAAAGAGAGTAGATAGCCATGGTTGAACGATGATGTCTATCTGTGTCTAAGGAAGACTAGTGATCTTTCAAGTTAACTTCACCAAGTTCACTCAATGTAAAGAGGTCACAGTCCATAGAAAATCATTACAGAAAGACAAAAGAAATGAAGTTGCCAGACAAAATGCCCCAAATGGAGCAATGCTCTTTTGAACTTGACTTAAATAGAATGACTTTTCTAAAAGTAAGAAGTTCTGGCAGATTCTGGCTGATATGAGGGCAGTGAACAGACTGGTATGTATCATGGCAAACCAGGGCCAGAAGGGTAAAGGAAAGATATGAATGAAATGTCAAGTTAAGTGAATTATATCCACAGCAGTAAGACAAGCCAATCATTTATACCACAACCCAAGGCAAAAGAAGCTATAAAGATCATGTTGAGGACCAATGAACTCATGTTCATCACCATCCACAGGGACTGCAGTTATCAAAAAGGTGATAGTGCCTATGGGGGCAGGAAAATATGTATAGCTGGGAGAGTAGAAATTTGATATAAAAGAAAGTCCCTGAGAACCAATGAATGGAAGAGAATAGATAGCTCTTCCTTATACTTGTATGTCAAATAATTAAATAGAGCAGGGAAATAGATAATAAAAATTCATTGCCAAATGCTACAGTTCGCAATCATTTATTATGAGAAGAATTATCTTTGGATACTCAGATTAGTTGACAAAATTGTAGAGATTAATTGATGTGGAATCCCTCTGTGTATGTTATGAATAAATTTTATGGCCATTGGTTAATAAAGAAGTTGCTTTGGCCTATGACAATGGAGAATAGAGCTAGACATGAAAAACTAAAGTGAATGCAGGGAGAAAAAGGGCAGAGTCAGAGTCACACCATGTAACTGCTGAAGAAGAAATATGCCAGAACCTTACCAGTAGGCCACAGCCTTATGGTGATACACAGATTAATAGAAATTGGTTAATTTAAGATGTAAGAGCTAGCTAGAAATCTGCCTGAGCCAGCTGCCAAACAATGTTGTAATTATTACAGTTTTGTGTGATTATTCAGGTCTGGGTAGCTGGGAAATGAGTAAGCAGTCTCCATTAACAATTAATGATATAATTGACAGGGCCATGCAATATTTTCCCATAGGTTTCACTAGTTACTTGAAGAAAAATAGAACTTTACACATGAGAACCTTGCCGGTTACTACCAAACCAGATGATCAAAGCAAACATCACTAGTAATCAGACATCCACTGTTGTGCTGGAGGGATGCCTCAGTAGATAAAATGCTTAGCTTACAAGATGAGGACCAGAGTTAGGATCCCCAGAATCTACATAAAAGCCATTTAGGCATGGTGTCTTACCTGTAATATCAGCAGCACTCAGCTGATAGAGACAAGGTTTACCTGGGACAATCTGGCTAACTAGACAAGCCAGAATTTTCAGAGTCCAGATTCAATGGGAGAAGTGAACTCAGAAAATACCCTTACAAACAAATGTGCACATGGTCATGTACATATCCAAGAAGGAAACTGTAATAGAAGAAAATTGTGCCACCTTCTAGGAGGTGTCACTGGAAAAGGCATAGTTTTACCGCCACAGTCTTCTTGACAAGGGGAAAAACTTCATTCAAAATCAGATTCTCTAAAGATACCAAGTACTAAACATCAAGCTTTATGAAATTCAAATAGAAAGGTTCTCAAATATCATCAGATTGCCATATTCTAGGGGTCAAATAGAAATTTCAAATAAGTTGATGAAGTTATATCACTTTTACCTTCCTGTATTGAATAACTAGGATATTCACTACATACATATAGCAGAGGGATCAGGCATAAACACTGTAAGTAATTTACAACTTTTTTAAATCTCTAAATTAGTTCAAAATAAAGAGCATTCTTGAATGTTACAATTATAGAGAATAAACAGAGGAAGGGAAGATAGGAAGGAAAGAAGGAAGGAAGAAATAAAGGAAGGAAGAAAGGAAGGAAGGAAGGAAAGAAAGGAAGGAAGGAAGAAAAAGAAAGAAAGAAAGAAAACGAAAGAAAGAAACTAGAGATAGAGGAAGGGATGGAGGAAGGAAGGAAGACTAGCAACATTTTCTGTTAGGGTTATATTTGTTTTTGTTGTGTAGCCCCACCCACCCACTGAAACACTCCATACTACAGATAAGTAGTTTCCTTAAGACAGAAAACAAACAACTTAAAATAACTTCAGGAAGTCCCTGAAACTGACCAGATTCACTAGGCCCCTCCCTCCAAAAGAGCAAACATTAAGGACACCAGAGAGTCGCTCTCAGAAGAGCCATCCTGCAAAGAAGACTATTGAAATTAGACCTAGAAGTCAAATTTCTCTGCCTGGAAGATGCAGACACCATCTAAGCAGTCTTGAATAGACATTATCTTGGGTAGGAATTCTATTGCTGTGAATAAAACACTATGACTATGTAATTCTTATAAAAGAAAACCATTTCATTGGGGTGGCCTGCATTTTAAAAGATTTAGTTCATTATCATCATGATGAGGACCATGATGTGGAACATCGTGATATACAGGCAGACATGGTGCTGGAGAAGGAGCTGTTATATGTTGATATGCAGATAACAAGAAGTAAATTGTCTTACTGTGAATAGTTTTAGTGTAGAAGACCACAAACCCTACCCTCACAGTGACACACTTCCTCCAAAAAGGCCATACCTACTTCAACAAAACCACAACTCTTAATAGTGCCACTCCTTTATGAGATTATGGGGGCCAAGTGAATTCAACCTAACACATTCCACCCCCTGGTTCCTATAATCTTATAATAATCTCATAATACAAAATGCATTTAGTCCACCTTCAAAAATCACCATGCTCGGGGGTGAGTTTCTGGCCCACGGCGCCAGCCTGGGACGGGGAGCTCGGGGGTTTCTTGGCCCCCTGTCCTGCTTGGGCTCTCTGCAGGGCCTCTACTCCCCGGGTGCTGCCTCTTTCTTCCTGGCCCACCCAGCTTCCGTCCAGAGCCCTCCCCACTTCGCCCCCACTGCCCTCTTTTGGTGCGTGGCATCGCCCAGCCCAGCCTATCTGGGCGCTGAGTCCGAGTACCCAGGGCTCCTGGGGGGGCAGCAGTTCCTTTGTTTCTGTGGCCTGCCTGCACCAAGCGGGGTAGGCGCTTTGTCTGCAAGCTGCCCAACCAGCACGGAGGCCTGATCTTTCGGCGCCAGGAGACCCAGCATTGGGGTGAGTTTCTGGCCCACGGTGCCAGCCTGGGACGGGGAGCCCGGGGGTTTCTTGGCCCCCTGCCCTGCTTGGGCTCTCTGCAGGGCCTCTACTCCCCGGGTGCTGCCTCTTTCTTCCTGGCCCACCCAGCTTCCGTCCAGAGCCCTCCCCACTTCGCCCCCACTGCCCTCTTTAGGCGCGTGGCATCGCCCAGCCCAGCCTATCTGGGCGCAGGGTCCGAGTATCCGGGGCTTCCGGGCGGGCAGCAGTTCCTTTGTTTCTGTGGCCTGCCTGCACCAAGCGGGGTAGGCGCTTTGTCTGCGAGCTGCCCAACCAGTAAGGAGGCCTGATCTTTCGGCGCCAGGAGACCCAGCATTGGGAGAGCCAACATTGGGGAGAGACAGCGTTTGGTAGGCAAGGAGACCTAATCCGGTAAAAGAAGATCCATAGGGAGCATTTGGAAGAAGAGATGGGCCGACGTCAAGGCAAGAATTCGCCCAACAAGCTGAAAAGCAACATGAAGCTACCAGAAACAAGCGACCTCACAACGGGAGGACAAGAACCCCTTAATCAAGAGGAAGGAGAAAAGATTGACTTCATGAAAGTGATTGACACCCTTAAACAGCATGTAAAAAACGCCCTTATAGAAATGGATGAGAAATATAACAGAAAGTTTGAAGAATTGAATAAATCAGTGAATGATACCCTAGAAAACCAAGGAAAAACAATCAAACAGATAATGGAAACAGTTCAAGACCTGAAAACTGAAATGGAGGCAAAGAAGAAAACACAAACAGAGGGCCGTCTGGACATGGAAAATCTAGGTAAACGAATAGAGACTACAGAAACAAGCATAACCAGCAGAATACAAGAGATAGAAGAAAGACTCTCGGATTCTGAAGATACCATAGAGAAAATAAACACACTGATCAAAGAAAACAGCAAGTCCAACAAACTCTCATCACAAAACATTCAGGAAATATGGGACACAATAAAAAGACCAAACCTAAGAATAATAGGAGTAGAAGAAGGAGAAGAAGGGCAGCTCAACGGTCCAGAAAATCTATTTAATAAAATTATAGAAGAAAACTTTCCCAACCTAAGGAAAGATTTTCCTATGAAGGTGCAAGAAGCATACAGAACACCGAATGGGCTGGATCAAAAAAAAACATCCCCTCGCCATATAATTATCAAAACACAAAGCATACAGAATAAGGAAAGAATATTAAGAGCTGCAAAGGAAAAAGGCCAAATTACTTATAAAGGTAAACCTATCAGACTTACACCTGACTTCTCCATGGAAACCATGAAAGCCAGAAGGTCCTGGATAGATGTACTGCAGAAACTGAGAGACCATGGGTGCAAGCCCAGATTACTATACCCAGCCAAGCTTTCATTCACTGTAAATGGAGAAAATAAAATTTTCCAGGATAAAAACAAATTTAAACAATACGCAGCCACAAATCCAGCCTTACAGAAAGTAATAGAAGGAAAATCACTAACCAAGGAGTCCAACAATGACCACAATAACTCAGACATCTAGAGACCCTTCACCAACACAAAACAAAGAAGGGAAACACACAAACTCTACAACTAAAAAAAAAAAATGACCGGAGTTAACAACCACTGGTCATTAATATCACTTAATGTCAATGGACTCAACTCACCTATAAAAAGGCACAGGCTAAGAGATTGGATAAGAAAACAGGATCCAACATTCTGCTGTTTACAAGAAACACACCTCAACCACAAAGACAGGCACCTACTCAGAGTAAAGGGCTGGGAAAAGGCCTATCAAGCAAATGGACCTAAGAAACAGGCAGGTGTGGCCATACTAATCTCTAACAAAGTTGACTTTAAACTTAAATCAATCAGAAGAGATGGAGAGGGGCATTTTATACTCATAACAGGAACAGTTCATCAGGATGAAGTCTCAATCCTGAACATCTATGCCCCTAATATAAAAGCACCCTCGTACATAAAAGAAACATTGCTAAAATTCAAGGCAGCCATCAAACCGCACACACTAATAGTAGGAGACTTCAACTCTCCTCTCTCACCAATGGACAGGTCAATCAGACAGGAACCTAACAGAGAAATAAGAGAATTAGTGGAGGTAATGAATCAAATGGACTTAACAGACATCTATAGAACATTCCATCCAAATAGGAAAGAATTTACCTTCTTCTCTGCAGCTCATGGAACCTTCTCGAAAATCGACCACATAGTCGGTAACAAAGCAAACATCCACAGTTACAAAAAAATATTAGTAACCACCTGTGTCTTATCAGATCACCATGGATTAAAGTTAGAATTCAACAAAAATGCTACCCCCAGAAAGCATACAAAGTCATGGAAACTGAACAGTCAACTATTGAACCATAGCTGGATTAAGGAAGAAATAAAGAAAGAAATTAAAGTCTTCCTGGAATTCAATGAAAATAAAGAAACAACATACTCAAACTTATGGGACACTATGAAAGCAGTCCTAAGAGGAAAGTTCATAGCACTAAGTGCCCACTTAAAGAAAACAGAGAAAGCTCACATTGGAGACTTAACAGCCCACCTGAAAGCTCTAGAAAAAAAAGAAGCAGACTCACCTAGGAGGAGTAGAAGACTGGAAATAATCAAACTGAGGGCTGAAATCAACAAAATAGAAACACAGAAAACAATCCAAGGAATCAATGAAACAAAAAGCTGGTTTCTGGAGAAAATCAACAAGATTGACAAACCCCTATCCAAACTAATCAAACGGCAGAGAGAGAATTTGCAAATTAATAAGATCAGAAATGAAAAGGGGGACATAACCACAGACACAGAGGAAATTCAGAGAATCATTAGATCTTACTACAAAAGCCTATATGCCACAAAATTGGAAAATGTAAAGGAAATGGATACTTTTTTAGATAAATATCATATACCAAAGTTAAATCAGGACCTGGTGAACAATCTAAATAGACCTGTTTGTCGCGAAGAATTAGAAGAGGTTATCAAAAACCTCCCTACCAAAAAAAGCCCAGGACCAGATGGTTTCAATGCGGAATTCTACCAGATCTTCCAAGAAGATCTAATACCTATACTCCTTAATGTATTCCACAAGATAGAAACAGAAGGGTCATTACCAAACTCCTTTTATGAAGCCACAATTACTCTGATACCAAAACCACTCAAAGACTCAACCAGGAAAGAGAACTACAGGCCAATCTCACTCATGAATATCGACGCAAAAATCCTCAACAAAATACTGGCAAATCGAATCCAAGAACACATCCGAAAAATTATCCATTATGATCAAGTAGGCTTCATTCCTGAGATGCAGGGCTGGTTCAATATACGAAAATCTATCAATGTAATCCAGCACATAAATAAACTGAAAGAAAAAAACCATATGATCATTTCATTAGATGCTGAAAAAGCATTTGACAAAATTCAACATCCATTTATGTTAAAAGTCTTGGAGAGATTAGGGATACAAGGGTCATACCTAAATATAATAAAAGCTATATACAGCAAGCCGACAGCTAACATCAAATTAAACGGAGAGAAACTCAAAGCCATCCCACTTAACTCAGGAACACGACAAGGCTGTCCACTCTCCCCATACCTCTTCAATATAGTGCTTGAAGTTCTAGCAATAGCAATAAGACAACATAATGGAATCAAGGGGATTCGAATTGGAAAGGAAGAAGTTAAACTTTCGTTATTTGCAGATGATATGATAGTGTACTTAAGCGACCCCCAAAACTCCACCAAAGAACTTTTACAGCTGATAAACAGCTTTAGTAATGTGGCAGGATACAAGATCAACTCCAAAAAATCAGTCGCCCTCTTATACACAAAGAATAGGGAAGCAGAGAGGGAACTCAGAGAAGCTTCACCATTCACGATAGCCACAAACAGCATTAAATATCTTGGGGTAAATCTAACCAAGGAAGTGAAAGATCTATTTGACAACAACTTTAAGGCATTGAAGAAAGAAATTGAAGAGGATACCAAAAAATGGATGGACCTCCCTTGCTCTTGGATTGGGAGGATCAACATAGTAAAAATGGCAATTCTACCAAAGGCTATTTATAGATTCAATGCAATCCCCATCAAGATCCCATCAAAATTCTTCACAGATCTGGAGAGGACAATAATCAACTTTATATGGAAAAACAAAAAACCCAGGATAGCCAAAACAATCCGATACAATAAAGGATCTTCTGGAGGCATTACCATCCCTGACTTCAAACTCTATTACAGAGCTACAGTAATGAAAACAGTGTGGTACTGGCATAAAAACAGAGAAGTCGACCAATGGAATCGTATAGAAGACCCGGATTTTATCCCACAAACCTATGAACACCTGATTTTCGATAAAGGAGCTAAAAGTATAAAATGGAAGAAAGAAAGCATCTTCAACAAATGGTGCTGGCACAACTGGATGTCATCTTGTAGAAGAATGAAAATAGACCCTTATCTATCACCGTGCACAAAACTCAAGTCCAAATGGATTAAAGACCTCAATATCAGCCCGAACACACTGAACCTGATAGAAGAGAAAGTGGGAAGTACCCTACAGGAGCTGGGCACAGGAGATCGCTTCCTATGTATAACCCCAGAAGCACAGACATTAAGGGCAACATTGAATAAATGGGACCTACTTAAACTGAGAAGCTTCTGTAAAGCAAAGGACATAGTCAATAAGACACAAAGGCAACCTACTGATTGGGAGAAGATCTTCACCAACCCCACAACAGACAAAGGTCTGATCTCCAAAACATATAAAGAACTCAAGAAACTAGACTTTAAAATGCTAATTAACCCAATTAAAAAATGGGGCACTGAACTGAACAGAGAATTCTCAGCAGAGGAAGTTCAAATGGCCAAAAGACACTTAAAGTCGTGCTCAACTTCCTTAGCAATCAGGGAAATGCAAATCAAAACAACTTTGAGATATCATCTTACACCTGTCAGAATGGCTAAAGTCAAAAACACCAAGGATAACCTTTGCTGGAGAGGCTGTGGAGGAACGGGTACCCTCATCCATTGCTGGTGGGAATGCCATCTTGTGCAACCACTGTGGAAGTCAGTGTTTCGGTTTCTCAGGAAATTCGGGATCAACTTACCCCTGGACCCAGCAATACCACTCCTGGGAATATACCCAAGAGATGCTCTATCATATGACAAAAGCATTTGTTCAACTATGTTCATAGCAGTATTATTTGTAATAGCCAGAACCTGGAAACAACCTAGATGCCCTTCAATGG
Source organism: Microtus oregoni (assembly GCF_018167655.1). Classification (NCBI taxonomy): domain Eukaryota; kingdom Metazoa; phylum Chordata; class Mammalia; order Rodentia; family Cricetidae; genus Microtus; species Microtus oregoni. The sequence goes on along the minus strand of NW_024543060.1, from coordinate 34,464,337 downwards.
AAGAATGGATGAAGAAAGTATGGAATATATACACGCTAGAGTACTACGCTGCGGTAAAAAACAATGACTTCTCGAATTTTGCAGGCAAATGGATGGAAATAGAAAACACTATCCTGAGTGAGGTGTCCCAGACCCAAAAAGATGAACATGGGATGTACTCGCTCATAATTGGTTTCTAGCCATAAATTAGGGCCACGGAGTCTACAATAGGTGAACCTAAAGAAGCTAAGTAAGAAGGTGAACCCAAGGAAAAACATATAGTTATCCTCTTGGCTAAGGGAAGTAGACCCAATTGCCGGGGAGAAAATTAGGATCTTGGGGGTGGGGTGGGATGGGGGTAAGGGGAGATGGGGAGAGAAAAGGTAGAAGGGAAGGAGGGGGGACTTGGGGAATCAGGAGAATTGGGATAAAGGAAAGGTGGATAGGGGAGCATGGAACCACAATTCTTAGTTAAGGGAACCACTTTAGGGTGAGCAAGAGATTTGACCCTAGAGGGGCTCCCAAGTGCCCAACATGAGGTTCCCAGTTAGTTCCTTGGGTAGCTGAGGATTGGGAACCTGAAATGACCCTATCCGAGAGCAATACTGACGAATATCTTGCATACCATCATAGAACCTTCATCTGGTGATGGATCGAGACAGAGACAGAGACCCACACTGGAGCACTGGACTGAGCTCCCAAGGTCCCAATGAGGAGCAGAAGGAGGGAGAACATGAGCAAAGAAGTCGGGACCATGAGGCGTGCACCCACCCACTGAGACAGTGGAGCTGATCTACTGGGAGCTCACCAAGGCCAGCTGGACTGTGACCGAAAAAGCATGGGATAAAACCGGACTCTCTGAACATGGCGAACAATGAGGGCTGATGAGACGCCAAGGACAATGGCACGGGGTTTTGATCCTACTTAATGTGCTGGCTTTGTGGAAGCCTAGCCAGTTTGGATGTTCACCTTCCTAGATATGGACGGAGGGGGGAGGACCTAGGACTTACCACAGGGCAGGGAACCTGGACTGCTCTGTGGACTGGAGAGGGAGGGGGAGAGGAGTGGGGGGAGGGGTAGAAGGGTGGGAGGAGGGGGAGAAGGGTGGGAGGAGGGGGAGGGAAATGGGAGGCTGGGAGGAGGTGGAAACTTGTTTTTTGTTTATGTTTTTTTTCTTCTTTTCTTAAAAAAAAAAAGATATTATTAAAAAAAAAATCACCATGCTCTATCACTTTCTCAACATTTTAAAGTTCAAGGTTCAAAGTCTCTTCTGAGATTCATGCAATCTCTCAATTGTAATCTCCTATGAAATCAAAATTTCAAAAAACTGATCACATTCTTACAACATACAATAGCACAGGATAAACATTGCCTGGAAATACTGGACTAAAGACCAGTAGGGCAAACTCCAAAACCTGCATCTCCTTTTTATTTATTTATTTATTAAAGATTTCGGCCTCCTCCCCTCCACTGCCTCCCATATCCCTCCCCCTCCCCCAATCAAGTCCCCCTCCCTCATCAGCCCGAAGAGCAGTCCGGGTTCCCTGCCCTGTACTTTCATCGGGCGATGAAAGCAGACAGAGACAGAGACCCAAATTGCATCTCCCTTTCTGATACCAAAATGCTCTTCGGATCTCCCAGCCTTTTCAGCTCTTTTGACTGCAACATACTTCTCTCTCTTGGACTGGTTTCCCTCTCTGTTAGCAGCCTTCCTTGGCAGGTATTCCACAGCTCTATCATCACCAGCATCTTGGGTTCTCCTAGGCAATTCAAGCTTCAACTTCACAGCTCCACAAAATGGCCTTTCTAGGCTTCCATTCAGGGACAGCCCAGATAAATTCCTGGCTTGGTGACTTTCCTTAAGTCTTGCAGGCAAATTCCATGCTCCTTTTTTTTTTCTATCCTCAATTCTAAAGTCAGAACTATGTGGCCAAAGCTGCCAAGATCTGCAGCTGGCTGGGACTTGAACATGACCTCCCTCATTGAATTGCATCTTGACCAGCTTTTATTTTCAAAGATTTTCTTCAATGCCTAATCTCGTCTTTTCTGAAATTTTCTCTGAAGACCAGGCTAGCCTCCAACTCAGAGATCTAGCAGCCTCCACCTTCTGAGGGTCAAGATTAAAGGTGTGCCTCACTACACCTGACTCTAAGCTTTTCTTTAATTCCTTTCACAAGTTGGATCTTTCCCTGATGTCACCACTTCCTTTATTCCATTTCTTAATCCATTTATCTCCTTGAACACAAGATTTATCTCTATTCCACTTCCTGGTGTTACATTTTGTATTTTAATTTGCCCAGTTGTCTCATTTTTATTATAAACCTTCATCATCAGAGTTAACACTAATAACCACATGACAGAGTCTATATTATTGCTGTTTTGAAATTTCCTCTGCAAATGGAATTAATCCAAAGCTGTTTACTTTAGCTTCAGGCTGACTTTTCAGACAAGGGCCAAAACATCACAAAAATGATATTGAAGCAGCATACTAAAATTTGTCTCCTCTGAAAACTCTTGAGCCAGCCCCCAGAGTTCAAATCGCTCTTACCACCACTGTCTTCCATGCTCCTACTAGGATGGTCTATTAAGCAGTATGTATTAAGCTCCAAAATTCAAATTCCTCCAAACAAAAAGCATGGTCAGGCCATTCATAGCAATACCCCATTTCCTGGCACCAAGTTAGTTAGGGTTTCCGTTGTTGTTAAGAATTACCATGGACCTACAGGCATACATGCAGACAGAAGACTGTATCTATAATAAATAAATACATAATAAAGAAATAAGTATTAAAAAAGTAAATAAAAAAAAAAAGAATTACCATGGCCATGCAACTCTGATCAAAGGAAAACAATGGGTGGCATGCACTTTCAGAGGTTTAGTTCTTGATCACCATTTTGGAGAACATGGCAACATGTAGGCAGAAATGGTGCTGGAATGGAGCTGCTACATGTTGATATGCAGGCAACAGGAAGCAGACTGTCTCACTGGGAGTAGCTTTAGCATAGAAAACCTCAAAGTCCACCCCCATACTGACACACTTCCTCCAACAAGCCATACCTACTCCAAAAAAGTCACACTTCCTAGTAGTGCCACTTCCTTTGGGGACCATTTTCTTCCAAAATACCACATATCTAGGCTAACTGAGCACCTTAGAAAGGATACTTTTCAACCTGTTAGGCTGCCCGTCAGCTGTGCAGAGTGCTCTATGTTTCCAACTTTTATAAGGTATCATCCATTTTGGGGTGGGATTCAGATGTAACTGTCTTTGAGTCATTTTTTTTTTGTAAGTATCCCTCACTCATTTTCCTGTAAGTAACCCCAATAAGACTCACTGGTTCAGCAAGTTGGACTTTGGTGGTATCTATACTTTGATCTGTCCTAGGCTCCCTATCTGTGGTGAGAGGACAGGTGTATTGTGTTTCCCCAAAAAAAGTCTTATCACACAACAATTTCTGTGTCCCATTTTTCTCCTCCATTGAAGTAGAGAATGGATCAACTGAAGTATCAGATTTTATGGACAAGTATCTGTGCTATGCCTTCTCATTTCCTTACTTCCTGGCTATTACCTGCCACCTGGTTCAGTAAGCCTTACTAAGACTTCCCATCTACCATAACAAGTACCACTCTCTAGTAGTAGAGGCAATATATGCATTTGAAGTGCAGAAGTGTGGCCAGATGTGGCCAGGTGTTGATGTTGTCTCTGCCTGCTTTTGTTGTAGTTCCCAGTGTTTTATATGCTGGTCAACTTTCTTCTCAGGCTTTTAAAGTTGCTGCCTCTATTTCCTTTTGATCATTTCCCAATGGAAATTGAAATAGCCACAATACTTGTCTCTCAGATCTCCACTGTGGCTGTACAAATTGGTATTGCCAATAGCATTTCCCATTCTAAGCGGTCACCTTGACACTGCAAAGCAGCACACAAAGCTTCTTCTAAGAAATTTGTTACCTCAGTTTTTAACTGAAACAGCAGTATATCAAAGAAATATTTTTATATTCACTAATATTTACCCTAATATTAATTTTTCAATCATTCTCTAAAAAGAAACACAATTATTTTGTTTGAAAGTTATTTTTTATCTTCTTTTCATCTCTAGTCATGAAGATTAATAGCTTTTCCACACATTTGTCTTTAATGTGTTCCATTCCTGTGTGCTGAATTAATGCTAAAAGACTAATCAGGCTACATACACACAATCAAGCTATATAAGCAAATGATATGCAAAATAGATTTATACATTTGAAGCTATGCGAGTGTTAATTGAGTTGCATTATACATAATGAGTGTGTGGCTATACAGAAATGAGATTTAGTTTTTTTAATAATACATAATGGTGGGAGAAGATTTTGATGAACTTCATGACCATGGATTGATTACAATAACGTTGTACTGGAGAAAGGTAGAGGGATAATCATTGTGAGATAGCAATATGGATCTCTTGAGCTTTCTACTCAAAGGCTGTCTCAGCACAATTTGAATATGCATGCATTTCCTAATGCATCTCTCCTCAAATAACACTTTCAAAGAAGCTACCGAAGCCTTGTTAGCTATATGCTATTTTAAAGCCAGGAGATATTATTCCTTAATAAATAAATTTTACTGATTTCAAGTGCAATAAAAGTCTTCTATTATATATATATATACAATATATATCAATCTATATTTTATATGTGTATATGTATAATATATCCATTCATTTCTCTATACATGTATATCACCTACCTATCTATTTACCTATCTATCTCTCTGGAGAGAAAGAGATTAAAAAATAATTACTCAAAACCACGATTTGACTCTCTTTAGGACTTTAATAAGTTTGTTGTTTCTCAGTGGTTGACTAGTACCCCAAATGAGTTCAAAGCCTAGTGACAATTGTGAAATAAGATGAGAATCTCAGATTTAAAAACCAATTCCTAAGGCAATAATAATACTGTCATTAATGAAAATATTTGAGCATTATTTCACAAGGACACCCTCAGTTAACCTCCAGATGGAGTTTTATTATGAGGACATATAAATAAGCAAGGAAAATTAGGATCTTCTGTAAAGTTAAGATTCCAAGAAACAAGAGTAACTTCTATAATATTTTCATAGCAGGAAGAGCGAGTAGCCATAGAGGAGAAAGCATTGCCATGAAGTTTACAGCCTTGTTGTGGAGATTTTGTCATCATTCTTTCTCCTTTGTACATTGCTTACTTTGATAATCTTCCTCTCACTTGCTACTTCCTGTATTCTGGCTGTTTGTACCGTAATTGTCTCTATCTGCAACACTACACATTTCTCACTGGTTCATTTCCGCAGCTTCATGCTTTCTCTACATCATCACATATTGCTGACTCATGGAACTCTATTTATGTACCACTCTGGTGTCTCTTTCTGCATATTTTATATTTAAAGTCCCCTAAATACAAGGAGATTGTTAGAATTGTCATTCACTTTTCACATCCAGCTTTCATGATGGTCCTCTTGTTAACACCAATGACTTTTTAGCCAGAAGGTGGTTTAAATCACCTTTAAACCTAGCACTTGAGGGCAGAGGCAGGTGAACTTCTGTGAGTTTAAGGTCAGCCTGGTCTACAGTGTGATTGAGCCAAGGCTACACAGAGAAACACTGTCTCAAAAAAAAAAAAACAAGCAACAATAGTAATAGTAGTAATAATAATAATAATTTTCTATATCTAAAGTTGTCTCTATTATTGGGATCATTGATGGGATATAGTATGTTTCACATATGCTCGGAAAGATTGTTGTAGGTTGTTGCTAAACAAAGAAATGCTAACTGGCCTGTAGCAAACCAGGGATTCTGTTGAAGTTGCTAACAGTCCTGTCTGCTAACCAGCTCAGCTAACCAGCCTACTAGTTGCAACACTTAAACGTAGCCTCACACCCAGACACAGCCATCACCCACAAAGCCATCTGTGATGAATGAGATTCAATCAGCCTATGGCCTCCAGGGCTCAAGATAACATTTCTGCTATTGATAATATCAATTTATAATTTAATTTCTGGTCGTAGCTCTTAAGAGATAAGACGGTTTGCAGAGCTAAAATCTAATCCAGTTGAAGCTATTGGGCAGAGTTCTGTAAATTCTGATGGCCACAAGATGCCCTGGCTTTTTAAAAAACAGATATAACACATTTTGTAAACTTGGGTCTCTCTAATGAGCAATAATGAAAATGGGGTACCACAGAATTTGGTATTTGTTTATCCATTTATCTTAGAAGCACAGACTTGCAGATCTCACTGAATGTGCCTTTTTAAGGAAAACAGAAAAACACACTTGCTGACTTGCCTCTGGCCGTGTTCCTTTTCTGCACTTTCACACCTCGTTCTGCGTATTTCAGATTCAAAAGCCCCTAAGGATCAGATGAGCATCATGGCAAGTAAAAGGTGACTTCCTTTCCAGGGGAGACCAACGCTATAGCTTTAATAGTTTGTAATTTGCCTTTTACTTAAAAAAAAAAAAAGAAAAAAGGTCTTGTTAAAATTTTAAGACCCACAAAACAATGAACAGAGGTCATTATTCACAGCTGGAGATTTAGTTTCGACGGATTTGCCTTCTGCACCTTTATTTAAGACTCACAGCTGCAAGCCCTGCCACCTTCAGGTCTCCTTGATGATGCAGCCCCTGCTGCTCTGTGATTGATGTAGGCGTAGCCTGAGTTATCAGGCAGCTCCTGACCCATCCAACGAGGATAATTTTATTGCATGTCTGTTTAGCCTCTGTCTTGTGCTCTCTTGAAGACATCAATTCTCTCAGGTGAAGAACACAAATAAAATGTAAGAAATTCTCCCTCAGGCTAAGAGGTTAGGAAGCATGCCAAGATCTTTCTGAATGAAGTCACCCTCTGCACAATCTCCAGGCTCGGGCCATCGCTCACCGCCATGTGCTGCTCTTTGATTAGAGGAGAATTAAAGGCACTATGGATTCACTCAGGGTTTGATTGCCAGTCATTTTCTCCTCTGATCCAGTGTCTGTTTTATAGTTTAATCCCAAGATGATCATTTCTCTTCTCTTCCCTTTGCCATTCGGCACCCAGACGTGTGTGTGTGCAAGTGTGTATGAACCTTACAAAATAACAAACAATCATAAACAATAGGCCTGTCTTCTGTCTCTGCCTCCTTCCCTTTGAACAAAGAACTTTTAAGAAAGAGCTTTTCTCCCCCCCTCCCCCCCAGTGCAGTGCAAAATCGTTAAATAAAAATTGCAGGGTGGTTTAGCCAATTTCTCCACTCTACTCTGAATTCTTCAAAGCTGTTATCTTAGATGTTGCCTGCATATTTGCGCTCTATTTGTAGCTTCTACCTGCAAGGTAAAAACAATAATGAATCCATGGTGGAATTTATCCCTTGACATTCACCCTCCATCCTCCTTTCTCTGGCCAACATCAAACTCTATTAATCCATACGCGTTGAATTCTGAAATAATACAAACAGAAGTTCCTGGTCCATTTTCTGTTCTCTGCAAGTCCAGACAAGGGCATAAACAAAATTGCCTACCATTTAAATGTAAATATTTTTGAAGTAAATCATGAATATAAGAAACCATGAGTAATTAAAATAAAAACCAGAGCAGTGAGAAGTTAAAAGAACAAAACTTTTGCTAATGCAAAATGCTGACTGTATTCTTTAAGTGCAAATTAGTATTTCCTGGGTTGCCACTTTAATAAATATGCTATTTGAGAGCCATGAAAATTAGCTTCTTTCTAGTCCTCTTTTTAACTCTCTCTCACCCATTTCTCCACCTCGAAGTACTCCACCAATGAGACGACAGGACAGAGAGACTCTCAAATCTTTCTGCCTTTCTTAACTATTAGGGAGCAGGACAGAACAGTCAGCTCCCTCCTCTCCTGTCTCTACAGGGATAACTTCCACCAGGTATTACCCAAGCATCTTCTTCATATATCTTTATTTCTTCACATAAAATATATGAATTATAATCTGATGAGTAGGATTGTATATTTATGAGTACCATGTGATGCTGCTGTGCACGTACACATCGCTCTCTTAGTTGGGGTATCTATCACCATGACCAAAAAGCAAGTTGAGGAGCAAAGAGTTTATTTGGCTTAACTTCAGCATTGCTGTTCATCACTGAAGGAAGTCTGAACAGGAACTAAAACAACAAAGGATGTAGGAACTGAGGCAGAGGCCAAGGAGGGGTGTTGCTTACTGGGTTTCTTCCCATGGCTTGCTCTACCTGCTTTTTTATAAAACCCAGGACCAACAGCCCAGGGATGGCACCACCCACCATGGTCTGATCCCTCCCACATTGATCGTTAAATGAGGAAATTCCTTATAGCTGAATTTCATTGGGGCAGTTCATTAACTGAAGCTTCTTCCTCTGAGGATTCTAGCTTGCGTCAAGTTGACACACAAAACCAACCAATACAGTTGCATAATATTTGAAGTATGTAATATCATATCAAATGTTTGTCTTTTCTTTTTTGTGTAAACAAAATTGCTCTATAAACGTGGGTAAATATTGCAATCAGATGTTTATTGTTCTCCTGTTTGCTTTACTTGTTTTCTTTGTTTGGATACAGAGTTTTATGCACCCTACATTAATCTCAAACTCATTATATTTCTAGTGATGACCTTGAACTTCCGATTCTCCACAATGTTGGGGTTATAGTCATTTATCGCCATTCCCAGTTTTATGTAATATTGGGCATTAATGCCAGTTCCACCAACATGCTTGGCAAGAATTTTACAGCTTAACTATACACAAGCCTTCCTGTTGGTTTCTTTCTATTTTTTAAGTATCTAACAGCTAGGTGCAATGGCGAAATAATATGTTGACAATACTGTCATAGAGTGCTGGTTTCTTGTGGCAGAATGACTGTATACAAGGTGCTAAGTTATTATGTCTGTTGGCAAATTTGTGCTTTCCTGAGACTTTTTTGTCCCATATCAAGAGTGTTATAAGGCTCTGCTTTCAACTTAGATTCTCTTAAAACCTCACACAATTCATACAATCTACAGACAATACTGTGTGAGAATCATGGAGGAAAAAAAAACTATTTAAACAGTATAACTGAGTCTCTTAGAAACATGTTATCTGCATTAACTGACAGGAAACCGGTGTTCAGAGCCTGAAATTCAGAACTGGAAGCCTGATGCTTTTAAATATAACTGATCAGTGCCTTCTGGAAAATGGCACTGTGCGCAGACTCTTTCTTTATAGACAGATGCGACTTTATAGTTGCTGGAGGTGCTAAATGTCTGTAAACATTTGTGTGTGCATTATGTTTTCTCAGAAACTTCCCTTGGAACGGAGGTGTAAAATGTTTGTGAAAATAGCCTTGTCCAATGTTAGTTCCATGCCTATCTTTTGAAGCAATAGAAAAAGAAGAACAGAGGAAGTAAAGGTTGGCTAGGTCACTCAGTGTTTAAGAATGCTTACTGCTTCCTCAAGAGGACCTGGGTTTGGTATGCAGCACCAGAATAACACAATTCACAACCTCCTTTAACTCCAGTTCTATGGACACCTGAACAGATGGAGTGCACATAAACACATGCACATACACACACGTGTACATAAATCAAAGAATAAATAAAGAATTTTTAAAGATCAAGAAATGAGGTTTTCCTTGCCCTGTAAGCTGTTGTGCATAAGACGGAAAGAGGCTGAGTCCTTTCCTTATGGACTTTAGAGAGTGCAGACTAAGACAAGGGCTTCTTTTTCTAATTTCTAAAGCAATTTTGTAGCAATAATTTTATGCAGAATTCAGCTCCAAAAATTAATCTTTAAGTAGGAATCAGTCCCAACAATGAGAAAAAGTTGATCGTCATAATTGATCATCAATTGATCGTCAAAAACTCACATAGCCCTCTAGTACAGAGATGCTTCTTACATATTTGTAGTGAGCCGGACAGGATTGCCATTACAAGATGGCGCCAACATCCTGTCTTGTTGGTTATAAACAACTCCATATTTGGCTATGGCTTTGAGAGCTGCGCTTCTTCCCGCATGCGCGGTGGATGAGGATCCTTGAGCCTATCCCGATGCGGTCTGGTGTCAGCTGTTGGTGGCAGCCAATCACAGGGCGACCCGTGTGCCAATTCCCTATTTAAGCGGCTGCCTAAGTGCCCCCCCTTCCTCCCCCCGCCCCCTTCGCTTCCTGCTGCCTCTCCCCTTCGCTCCATGCCCCTCCGCTCCCAGTCCCTCGTTTTCCCGCCCTCTCGTTCCCTGCTCCCCATCAATCAAGGGCACTCCAGTAAAGCATGTGCTGAGTGGAATCCTGATGTGGTGGTCGTTCTTCGTCGCCGGTCGAGAAGTCCGCCACACATATTCTTTTAGAATTCAGTTTATTTTTTTTTTCAGCTATAGCTCCACCTCCACTTGATCATGTATGCTGCTTGCTTCTGAGTCTTTGATGTCACCAGGGTAAAAGTTATTAGCTTTTCCCACCTGCATCCATTCTCGCTGTCCACCTGAATCACAGAACTCCAGTTCTTTCATCATAACTAAAACAAGATTTCCCAGCATTCCTTGAAGTTAAAAGTGGCCATGGCACTAATGAATTCCTCTCATCCTTTCTGTCCCTCCCCTTTACCCACAATAAGGCAGATAGAACCCATCAAGTGATCAGATAGACTGCTCTTCTATTAGAGATTTTTCACAAATTGCCTTTGGACACATTTCCTAAATGGTTTAAATTTTCCAGTTTCAGAAAGGTTAAGAAATGCCGGATAGACAGAAAAGCCTGGGCAATGAGTAAACACAACCCATCAAAATTAACAGAGATTCTATGTTACTCCAATTTTAAAACTAATAAACAAATATATACAGAACATTTTCTTCAATGCTTGTTTTTGGTACTAGACCCCACAACTCTGCATTTTGATTGGTTGTGTTTTTCTGTAATAACTTCAATCTGTTGCACGAGAACATTCCTTGATGAGGTGGTGAAGCGTAGATGTCTCTGTGGGTGTGGGAATGGGTATTTAGAATATAGTGAGGCATTAGGCTGGTTTCATAAAGTGGCAGTTTTAGGGTCTCTTCCAAGATCCAAACCATTCAGAGCTTTGCAGAGGTTTAGAAAAATTCCCAACCAGAAGGCAGCAACTGGGAAAGAAACTTAAGGGTGAGGTCAAAGGGAACACACAATGGCTCAATTAAGAAATGTGCTGAACTATGGGAGAGTCAATCTGTGCTCTGCTTCCAACTCTTCAGCTACTTTGAAGATTTAACTCGAGTGACCCAGTCTCTTGCAGATTTAACTTTTTAAATATATACCAAAAAAAAAGGGTTTAGACTGTAAGGTGTAGTCCTGAAATTCTGTATGCATTTCCTCAAAGAAAATATAATAATATCCTTATTTCAGAATGAGAGTTCATATTATCAGGTATAATGACAACTTAGAGTGGCAGCTTAAGCATCACCCCATAGCTTCCTTTCTGCCCCTAGGAAAGCATCTCATTTGCGCATCTCTCAAGGGAAGAAAGTAGCACTGAAGCTACTGACTTCACTTTATATCTAAGAGGCCTCTTACCCTCTCCATGGCCCTCTCTTGTGTTTTAATGGTCGTGTACAACTTCTACATGAGATGTTAGAAAGATAACTCCATGGGAAAAATCTTCAAAATATAAGATTGGAAGCAGGGTGCTAGACAAGCAATAGTATTGAATTCTAAGAATATTAGATTCTGTATATCAGAAACTTTGACCGTACAAAAAGCATCCTGGACTTTCGAATGTACCTACACACTTTATGATGACACTGAGGTGGTATGGTAGAGCTGCAGCCATAGCCTTTATGTCTAAATGGTCACGGCAAGACATCATCAGGTATTGATGGTACAAAAGCAATAGAGGCCTCTCTCTTAAGACAATGGCCAGACACACTAATATTGGGGAAGGTTTCTCCTGAAAGGTCTTCTGTAGAGCTACGAACACATCCATAAAAATTTAAAAACCCTGAGAATAACACATTTTGATACTTTCTTTTCTGTTCAACAAAATTGTTACCAGAGGTTAGTGCAGTTCAATAGTGGAGTACTATTTGCTTGGTATTTGTGAAGCACTGCATCAATTTCCCAAATTGTAATATATGTTTTATATTAAAAACAACTATATATATATATAGTATTTATATATATATATATATATATATATATATATATAGAGAGAGAGAGAGAGAGAGAGAGAGAGAGAGAGGGCTCAACAGTGCAGAGCACTTGCTGTTCTTCCAGAAGACAAAGGTTTAATTCTCAGCACTTCCATGGCAGCTCACAGTCATCTCTAACTCGAGGCCTAAAAGATCCAATACCCTCTTCTGTATTCCAGGGGCACCAGTCATGTACATGGTACACATTCCTACATGGAAGCAAAGGGAAAATACATAAAATAAATAAAGACATTTTAAAAGAAATATGTACTTATCTAATAATCACAAAGTAAAACAAGCTAAATAATCTCTGCAAAAGAAACTTCATTATTGAGACAGTAAAATAATCAGTTAATCAATAAACAAATCAAATAAATATTTAGTCATACCGAATGAGAAAATAAAAGATGGAATAGCAACTGTTTATGGAAATAGAACATTAACTGACGTATTAGTTACTAAAACAATGAATGGAATCATTAAGGGTTTATTCGTAGGTCTTCTTCAAATTTGTCAATAACACCTCCAAAGCTGGTTTTATTCGCATAGGCACATTCATTTATGGTGCCACTTGTCCACAGAGAGCCCTTCATTACTGGTTCACAGCTTTCTTAGTTTCAGCAAAGTGTGGTACAATGGGGCTATATCACAGCCCTGAGGCAAGAGAATTGAAAGTTGGAAGCCAGTCTGACAATGAATGAAAAACAACGAAAAAAAAATCTTTTTCAGTTTTTAGTTCAAAAAGTCTTTTTCAAGAAAATGCTTAAATGTACCAACATCCCAAAGATTCTTATAAAATCTCGTTTTACAATCAACCCCAGGACTTGCAATACACTTGGAATCAAATCTCTGTGCAGAAAGCACTTGCCACTAAATATCTTTCCCAGAAAATCCATCACATTTGACCTCAAATTCCTAATTACTGTGCTTTCCTGTCCGTTCTTGTCCATTTGAAGGCAGGAATGTCTAACTTCAAAAGGCTGGAAAAGATGCTTCCCAAGCAAACAAGCAGTCATGAAACCTGAAACAGATGCATTCAGTTAAGCTCTATGTTAGAAACCATCCTCTGCTGGGCAGTGGTGGCACATGCCTTTAATCCCACCACTCAGGAGTCAGAGGCAGGTGCATCTCAGTGAGCTTGAGGCCAGTTTGTTCTACAGAGTGAGTTCCAGGACAGGCTCCAAAGCTACAGAGAAACCCTGTATCGGAAAACAACAAAAACCAAAACAAAATCAAAAAGAAGAACAAACCACCATCTAACTAAGGGTTCTTGGAATTATTTGTCATTGAGAAAACAGTGGTGGTAATGTTCAATGAACCAATGTCAAACCATGCAAATGTTATTAAAATTCTACAGCAACTACGGGCATTCTTTAGACCACATACTAACTAGAGAGTCTTCAGAAGAGGAACATCATTCTTAGATTCTGTACAACTTCCTCGTGCCTGGTAAGAATAGAAAGCAACTCAATGATTCCTTGGTTGGTGGCTGATTTTCTACAGCCTATGACCATTCTGTTTGCGTTCTGTCATCTTTGTTTTTGGGCTCTCAACTTTGTAGCCATTCCAAGGGTCAAAATACAGTTTTGTGCCAGATTTCTTATAGGGGTGTGTGAGCATTCAGCCATCTGAGCAAAATAAGTCAATTCTATAGAACTTACTGTTAATTGGAGTTTTTTAATTAAGTTACCTACAAAGAATAAGAAGAAATGTTTATCAGCAGCTAGAAGCTACAATAAATATAAAGCTGACGATCATAAAGATGAAAGATGTGGAAGGTCCTTCCCTGAGAGTGTAACCCAAATCTGTTACTTGAAGGGTTTGTATGTGTTCGGGCTGTAGAGATGCCTTAGTGGTCAAGAAGACACAGTACTCTTTCAGAGGACCCAAGTTCAGTCCTCAGGAGCTACATTCAGCTGTTGATAACGACCTGCGACTCCTGTTCCAGGGCATCTGACCTTCTGAACTCACATGTCCATTTCACACATAGACATGCACATATACGCAATTTAAAATATTTTAAAATAACTAGTTAACGAGAAAAACAAGCTTTCATACAGGAGAATGATCACGTGATATAAACTTTAGATATGCTTGTTGTCTAAACCTTTATGTGAATGCAATAAAGATGTTCCCTTCCTTATTCTGTATGCAAACATGATTGCTAAGCAGCCTAAGAAGTTAAATGTGTGATTTCAAAAGGAAATTAAAAACAAAAAGTAATAAAATGTTTTAACAGGTTTAGGGTCGATAAAGCAATTATAAGGCAAATAATCAAAGATAAAAACCATTTTTTAAAATGACTCACACATTAAACAGCATAAGAATTAAGTTTCTGTATTTAAAAAACAAACTGTGAGCAAAATTAAAAGGCATAGGACTTTCTGGAAAAACACAAATTGTTTCGTAAGGAATTGATAAAGAACTTTTATAAATCAACAAAACATAAGATAAAGACATTATTTTAAAATAGACATGAAATATGAAGTACAATTTGCTAAAACACAAAGAGAGCATTTTCTAAAGGTTCAGAAAAAGAAAAGCAAATAAAATCAACAAAGAAATATTCTGCCCTCCAATTTAGAATTTATGGTCTGTCTGTTCCATGTCGACAAGGGATCAGCAAAATAAGTATTATTTGACACTGGGCATCACATAAATCACCCTTTAGGGGACTTATATTTGCAGTAAATATCAACAGCTTTAGAAATATGGCCTGTAGTCCTACCTCTAGGAATGTACACAGGAATAATTAGAGCAGTACATGAGATTTATGCATAAAAGTCCTTGTGTCCAATTTAATATGAACATAGAAATCATCCAAGTAGCAACCCAAGAAAATGACTAAATGAATTATAAGTTATCTGGTAACAAGATATCATATGTTTAGTCCCTGAAAAAAACACATAGCATTGAAACATGTTGTTGTATCTTAGAAGATTCATAACAGCATTCAGCGGAAAAGACAAAATATAAACTGTTTATACAGAGGATTTTATTTTTAAGATTTATGATATATGCAATTATAAATATGGGAGAGATGCAAGCCTGTGTGAGTGCAGGTTACCAAAGAGGGCAAAAGTATGTGTCTGATTCCCTGGAGTTGGAGTTACAGTTGAGATGGGCGCTGGGAACAGAACGCAAGTCCTCTGCCAGAGCAGTACGTTCATTTAACAGCTGTGCTATCTTTCCATGCACATGACCTTTGCTTTTAATACGTTTGACTTCATTGTATATGTTAGTTATTTTAGGTAGTGGAATTATGGCTAATTCTATATTCTATACTTACACATTGTTCCCTTAGTATCCAAGGCAAATTGATTCCAGAAGCTGCCCCTCTCATTGAAGTTTCCAAACTAATAGATGTGTAAGGTCTTTGTGTAAAATGGCTTAGCATTTTCACAGACCCTATGCACAGTCTCAAGGGTACTTGAAGAATCTCTAGATTACTTGTGCTGACTGGTGTAAACTTGATACTATATAAATTGCTATAAGTTTGAGTGGAAAATGGCAAAAGTCATCACATTTTTCCTTCAGGAATAGGTTTTTCCTGAATATATTCCAAAGGAAATTGTCTGAATCCCTTTAAAGAGAGGTCTGGCAATTGTTCTCTACATATTTTTAAACGAGCCTGCAATTTTTTGACAACTCAAGATGGAGCAGGGAAGTTATTGGGAGAAAGACAACCAATATGATCTAATGGGAAGTTTCTGGTCATCGCCATTAGGAAGGTCTGAAAGGGAGGGTGATAGCATCCCGCTGTCAGTTTCCACAACAGGCAAGTGCACTCAGGATTTGGTTATTAGCCAATCTGCTGCATAAGATAACATGATTCACATTCAAAGAAGGATGTAGGGCTCTTTAATGGGTTGACTTTGTGTTTCTCTAAAAATTTCTGTGTTGAAGCTTTAACCAACAGAATTTCAGATTATGGAAACAGAATTGTTTCATTTGAAATTAATTAGAATGGGCTCATTCTAGAGTATGGGTCCAAATTCCACCATGACTACTGTCCTTAATAAAAGGGATATTTGCATACAGAGACATAAACAGAAAGAAGTCTGTGAAGCCAAAGAGTGAAAATACCCTGAGAAGAGAAAGGAAGTCATCCTACAAATGCTTCCAGAAACAATGAAACACCAAAAGTGGCCATAAACTACAGCAAACTAAACAATAGCATGGAGCGTATTCCTCCTCACAGTCTGCAAAAGAAGACAATCTTTCTCCATCGCATGAGATAGTATTTAATTTAATGTTTCTGCAACTGTTTAAGAACACAGTATTATTGTTATTATTTTTTTTTTTTTAGGTTTTTTGAGACAGGGTTTCTCTGTAGCTTTGGAGCCTGTCCTGGAACTAGCTCTTGTAGACCAGGCTGACCTCAAGCTCACAGAGATCCTCCTGCCTCTGCCTCCCGAGTGCAGGAATTAAAGGCGTGCACCACCTCCACCTGGCTCCACAGTTCCATTCTTTAAGCCACCTGGTTTGTTAGACTTTGTTACCACAGTTCTAGGAAACCAATATGGGCTCAAGAATAATTGACATTTCTCTTAGGTATCTGTGTCTCTGAAAGCTAAAACCATCCCGGAGGGTACTTATTCCTTTGTTCATGGATAGTTCTTGCATAACCACTTGTCCATCAAGCTGTCACTTCAGTGGGGACATAGGAACACCTCAAACAAGTCCCTGACTCCATCTTTCCACCTAGGATTTGCGCCGTTCCCATGCTATTTAAAATCTGTGCATATTTTTATGGCTTTCCAATCCATTTTCTGTCTAGCAGTTAGATTAATGAAAACTGGTCATTTAACCTTCTAATAGCCCAATTAAACTGTTTCAATACTTTCACAAGGAAAATGAATCAAATTGTCAGCCTAGCCTGTGAGCCTGGAAAACCTGGTGGTGCTTCTACCTCTGGCTTTGCACACAGCTTTTCTCTTTCTGGAGTTCTTTGACTGCAGCCTAATTCCTAACTTCTCTTCAGCTCTAAGGTTTGACATCACCTTCCCAGTGCTCCTGAGTCTAGCACATCGGCATTAATTCATCACACTTGTTTCCTTAATTCTTGGCTACATTTCATTTGCTCATTGAAGATTGTTTTGATAATTTACTTGCGTTCATTTGATCCTCCGCATATGAGTACCAGAAAGGCAGAGAGGGCTTTTCTATTTGTTTTTTTTTTCTCTATATTCCTGTTAAACACGACTCCAGATGTATAGCAACAACATTTTAAGTTTTCAGTAAGCAATTGATAATATTTTTAAATACTCAAGCATGCATCTGGAGAAATGGCTCAGTATTGATAGTTCCTGCAGAAGACCCAGGTTCCATTCCCAGTGCTTACAGAGGGGCTTACAACTAATTGTGCTTTCAATTGTAGAGGATCTGACACCCTTTTCTGGCCTCTCCGAGCATCAGGCATACACATGGCGCACACATGTGCATATAGACAAGACACATTCACATAAAATAAAAGTTAATTAGAAATAAAAAATAAAAACACAGTCGAGATTTTCCTTGTTTTTAAATAAACACTGGTAAAACGTTTCTGTAGAGTTAATGGTGACACAAAGACCAGAACCTTACATCTAGACTTGTTGGATGTTTTTAACTTTTTAGAAACTAGCCTGAAAAACACTTAATATAGTCAACATTTGATAATAATGTCTCAGAATTTATTATAGTAATTCACTTGGCAGAAAGGTGCCCACCGTAATATAATATTTTTCCACTGGAGTCTATCTGGGTGCCTCTGTTTTAAACAAGAACCCTTTACTTCCTTTCATTTCTTTCTCCTGGTCTTCTTCTGTATAGAACTAAAGAAGTACTAAGAAGTACCAATTTCTTCATGCATAGTACTGAACCCCCAAGCCCTCAAATAACAATAATACCCAAATCCTGAGCTGAGAGCGCTATTTGGAGAATCACGGATTAAATTGTTGAAGACGCAAAATCTGCTATGAGACTAGAAAACAATAAAAACAGCTAAGCTACAATAGCATTTGCTTACCATCCATATCCAAATGCTGCATTGTCATATTATTGTCTAAAAAGTGGTCATAGTGCATGTATACACAAGTCAGTAAATTTCACTTGTGTTAAAGAAGGTAGAGAGTCTGGAGATAAAGAAATAGAGAAGAAAGAATATAGTAAGAAGGCTGCTCATTCGCTCCTGGCTGCCCAGGCCCAAAATAACCGCACAGGAACTGTATCAATTATCACTACTTAGCCTATTATCTCTAGCTTCTTATTGGCTAACTCTTATATTCTAAACTAACCCATCTCCATTAATCTGTGCATCACCACGAAGTCATGGCCTAGGAGCAAAATTTCTGTGGGCTCCAGTGGAGGTGTCTGTCTCCAGCAGCAGCCATATGGCTTCACACTGACCCTGCCATCTTTCTCTCTATATCTTTTACAGCCTGGCTGTATTCTGTTAAGACATTGGGCACAAGCAGGTTCTTAATTAACCAATGGCAATAAAACATAGCATATAGAGGATTCCCCTCATCCCACATCAAGAGAGGGATAAAAAAATATCCTACAAAACAAACCTGATAAAGAAAATAGAAACAATGAATTTGCTAAGGTAGAAAAAAAATTGTCAACTCCAGTCTTATGTATTTTATGAAATTCCCTTACTTCCCATTTTGGTTTTCAATGTTGACAACTTTATTAGTAATATTGAAAGATTTTAAGCTATCATGCCATTTAATATTCTTCCTAAATCTCCTTGTTTCACTAGCAGAAAAGATATAAATTGCCATTGCCTATTCCAACTGAACTTTGAAATATAAAATTCTTTTTGCTTGGCCAACTGAAATCAGCCATATAATGTAGCTCCATTGGGTAATAATGATAACTGAAATGTGCATCTAAGTAAAAGAAAGAAAAACATCTCAATTCCAGCTTCTTTTCATTTAGTTTGATGAAAACTGGCTTATGTATTTCTTGGGTCTCCTATTCAAAAGAATAAACCTCTACATTCTCCAAGATACTTACTTGCTAATACATGCCTGTGAATTCTCTAGGTCAGCACAGTACACACAGATGCACACAAATTCTTATCTTAATAATTTATCAAAACATGTACACTGCATGTCATTTTAATATGTACTCCATCTTTCTAGTAAATATGCTATTAAATCAACTCACAAAGAGCAAACTTGTAGACTTTGTGAACAGCTTCCTGAGCCAGTTGTTAAACATCCTGGATAGGCCCTTTCCCCTCAGCATGCACGTCAGAAGCTTGTCTGTGTCCTCAAAATATTTGTATTCATTACAATAATAAATGGTTCATATCATCATCAATAAGAGAAAATTAATATTGATAAAGTCATTTTATTCTTATTGGAAAAACAGTTCTCAATAGGTCATAAAAAGAAACTCTCAGTCAGCTTAAGGCTCTTTTCATTACTTAAGGAAAGGATTAAAGGTATGTCTTCCACAAAAAAAAAGCTGAGATGAGATTTCTTTTTGCTTATTGTTTTTAGTGCTGAAATAGACAAGCAATAAGGTAATTCATCGGTGAATTTATATGGATGATCAGAATGTAGTCTAGAATCTCAATGATGCTAGGGGGGAGTAAACATGAATAATCTGGGTTCTGTTATCAGAAAAGGATGAAAGTAACAGTGGCAACAGTGGCCGCAATGGCTGAAGAATCAATGAACCAGCAGCAAACCATAGGAAACCAGGCAAAAAAAAGAAAAGAGGCTTTTCCCTAGGGCTTCATTATATCTTGGCCCTGCTGAAGGTGCCACCTCCATTTCAGATGGCTCTTTATATTTTAATTAATATAGTCAAGAATATATTTCACAAGCGAACACAGATGTTTTCCGTGGGTAACTCCAGATCTTCTCAAGTTGATAGTTAATATTAGCCATCTCAAGCAATATGTTGAAAGGAATATATTATTTTGCAAATTTGAAGACTAAAATATGGTTGTTTTTCCTTGACACTTACTTTGGAGCTCAAAGTAGAAAACTATTCCAAATATTGAATGGATTTGGACATATAAACCTGCCAAATATTTATTGGAAATTTTCTATAAAATTTTTCAGTGATCCCTCTTTCTTCTCTTTCACTATTCACTTAACTCCATTCTCTATCCTCAATAACATGCCACATAGTAAATGTTTTATAGTTTACATGCTATCTGGCTTCAGTTGCAAATACTCAGCTCTTGTGTGATAGGATAAATGTTGCCTCAAAAATAAGCAAATAAATGAACTCCATTATGAGCCAGTTAACTTAATTATGGAGCCAAGTGGTTGCTCATAATTCAGGTTGTTAAGCACTGTTTTAATTATTTGTCCATTGATTAAAATGCCCTCCCTTTCCCTTTTCAATTCATTTTTATCCTTTTCTTTATTGATCTTAAGTGGTATAGATCCTTTTGCTGACTTGACATACCTTAAGTTAACTTCTTTCTCCACTAAAATTAATGATCTTGAATATAGGGCCACTAGAATGGGAAAAGAAATAGGACCATACAAAAAAAGTAAAAGTGCTACGAAAGTGAATCTAACTGTACACATGAGTGAGGATGAGAAAATAGTACAGGAAACATTTTTCAAAAGATGTGGAGATTTCAGCCATACACCAAAGTATGACTAGAATACAGTATTACATGTATTTCTAGCAATATGGGACACCAGAGAAGCACATTCAGAGACCTGTCACATCCAAGATGGTCAAGAGATGTCATTTACAGTGTTTCTTTCTCTATCAAAATCCCTCAATCAAAAGTCCAAAGGCATAGGACAAAGTAGAGATATCATGCAGTCCAACAACCAGCTATGTGGCCTGTCAATTTAGGTAAACTTTGTTTCTAGGCTTCAGAAACACATCCAAATAATGACAATAATTTAGGGTGGGTAGTAAGTACATAGTAGGCCAAAGAAAAAGATCAACTCAAGAATGAGTAACAAAGAGAATCTCAGTCCTTTCTTAAAGCAGATAAAGTAAAATTGGGTCTAGAAAGATTCAATCATTCCCGGTACCAAAAAGAGAAGAGAATGAATGTTAGAGGAAATGCTCAATTAGGGAATTCACATCAGAGGCTATGCTCTGTGTAAGAAATGTGTGCTCTCTACTTCAGCTGTGTTTCTCAAGTAGCATGCAAAGTAATGTTTCATCGCAGTATTTTAATTATGTACTTTGTTTGTATTCATGCCCACTCCTCTTATTCCTCTGCCTCCTCTTTCTGGACCTCTTTTCTCATTCTCTACAATAGACCTGCTTCTGCCATCATGTACCATACAACTGATTGTCCTTTCTCTTTTCTTTTCCTTCCTCCTGCCCCATATACCTTATATTTCATATCTCCTTTTCTGATCATGATTCTCTTTCTAATTTCATAGCCATATATGCACTCTCTCACATACATATACACAAACACACACAACACACACACACACACACACACATACACGGCAGGTATTTAGGATCCAGACCATTTGTCAATCTGACATTTACAAAAACAAAACAAAACAAAAAACTGTATGCAACTGGAAACATTCAAGTTATTCATAGTGGTCAGAGAAACAGATCATCAGAGAATTAAAGATCCCCACCTCGCATGAAGGGAAGGCATGCAAATCCTAATTTATAATTTTAGTGTAACTGCTGTGCTGGGTAGAAAATGTATATCAGCAAATATTAATGTGTAGAGTGATTTAAGAACAGTCAAATTATGAAGTGGGAAGGAATATGAGGAGAGAAAGCTAAAATCAAGGGACATTTGAGAGGTAATATGGAAAGGTAATACAGATAAATATATAATACTGTGTACATATGTAAAGGCAATTCAAATGAAATCACCAAATAATGGTGAGACAGAGACCAAATTAGCCATCTCTTGTAAAAAAAAAAAAAAAAAAAAAAAAAGCTTCCAGGACTGGCTTTAGTTGCATCTAATTGAGTTGTTGGCTAAAGGGACCTTATCAGAATTCCCACTAATGCAGGCTGTTTCTGAGACAATATATTGCTCTCTAAAATTTGACAGCAGGACTCCATTGCTGAAGACATCAGCAACACAACTTATTGAACATGTAGAAGTCAAGCTGGTACCTAAGCAGAATCTTCACCCCATGTTCTAGAGTCTTGTTATCGGGAGATATTCTATACATTATTAAAAGAGAAACATAAACACCAAACCAGCCACAAACCATTTATCTACAATGGTGTATGGTCTGCAAGATATACTACAGCAATGGCAACTTAAAGCTTATGGAAGTAACCAACCAATAACTGATTTAACTTCAAGCTCACTCCATTAGATAGAATCCATACCCAACACTGCTTGGGCGACCATGAACCTAAGACTATATAGCCTCAAGTAAGACCAAATGATACTAGTCAAAAAATAAGAAAGAAATGCAGTGATAAAATGACTGGTAATGATATTCTACTATATTCCTAAGTCAGGATCTTGTTCCACCATCAACAGAGAAGTTTCCCTCTGCATTCAATGGGAACAGATATAGAGACCCACAGAAAGACAATGTGCAAAGAATGAGAAACTGCTGAACACTCAGCCCTAATTGAGGTATCACCATCAAATCCCTTCCCTCAGAACTTGGGAAGGAGGAAAGAATAAGTGCCAGAGTGAATGGAGACCACTAAGAAAACCAGATCCTCTAACTCAACATGAGTAAGCTCATATGAACTAACAAGGACTGAAGCAGCATGCAAAAGACCTTCACAGGCATGTATCAGGTCCTCTGTGATTAAATTATGGCTTCCAGTTTAGTGTTTTTATGGGATTGCTGAGATTGTGAAAGTGTGGGTCTCTGACTCTGTGCCCTCTCTTGTGCCCTTTTCCTTTTGCTGGTCTGTCTTGTCTGACTTCTATGTGATTGCTTTTGTTTTACTTTACATTTAACTTTGTTATATTTTAAAGAATGAATGTAAACTTAGCCATTAAGGTAAAGGTTAACAACATAACTGTGATTTATACCTGCTGATAGAAGAAAAATTAGGTTTCTCCGATGGAATGGCACTTGGTACATCAACCACTCCAGGGTAGATCTTATACTCAGAAGTACCCAACCATAAAATAATGTACTACACAGGTTTTAGGGGTGTGCTTTTATTTGGTTGCAATTTGAAGGGGGGTTGCTTTTTGTTTGCATTGCTTTTGGGATGATGTTGATTTGTTTTCTAGGTTTCGGGCATTTTTGGTGCATTGGGTTTTTGGTTTGTTTATTGAGAAACAAAATATTGGGTAAATAAAGAGAAGGAGAGGATCTGGATGAACATGGGGGGAGAGCAAAATCATAATATATTTAAAATTTAAAAAAAATTTTAAATAATAAAAATATATTTAAGAAACAGAAAAGTCAAATTATCCAGACATGGAGATACATGCCTGTAATCTAAGCATTTGTGAAGCTGAGGCAGGAGGGTCACACACACAATGGGCTGTACAGTAAAACCATGTTCAAACCACTAAGGGAAAAATAAAAATAAAGGGGGGACAATGACTTGGAGAGGGAGGAGAAAGATGGGGAGGAAGGAGTAATAGTGAGAAATAAATGAGAGAACAAAGAAAGGAAGTAAAAGAAATACCAAATAATACCCAAAGGCTACTCTATTTGGTGATTTGAAAAATCATTGTACAAATATCAATGATATTTATCATCTACATTAGCAGCAGATGTTAGCCTGTAGGAAGAACTAAGTGGAAAATCAAACTATAATTTGATGGTAACTCAATAAACATAGGATTGTAGAAAGATAATTTGATATCAGAATAGTTTAATGGCATTAGAGGAAGATAGTATGAGACCCATCCACTTGCTCGGAGAAACACCCTTCTCTTGAGTACATCCATAGCATTGTGTGTTTTGCCTACAATAGCTTGAAACTGCCATACAAAAACAACACATCTCTTGGAAAGACAAGTATCTGAGCCTCAAAGCTGTGACCACTGAAGTATTAATATTTTGAGTACTGTGAGATTAACACTGGTAGCATTTTTTCCTTACTATAGTTCTACTACTGGACAACCAGGTCATTGATAGATACAATCATGTTCTGTTATAAATGCCAATTTATGGCAGCATATCTAGAATCAACTAAGGGACAGATATAGAGTACCTAGTGGTACTATATGTATTATCGAATTGATCATATTACAATGGCTGGATTCTATAACTTCTACATCAACATTAGTCTTCTTCCTCTGTGTTAACACAGGGGCGAATATGAAATAAGCGTGTGGGATAATTGGTGGAATGGGGAATACATGAGGTCATGAGGGTTAGGAGTCAGGAGAGCCAGATTTAGATGTCTGGAAAGAGTAACAGTTGCATGTCACAGAGGTCATGAAGCATTATAGCAGCAACCAACAGGAAGACTGGAATAAGTAATACGTGCTGAGTGAGAGTGTGGAGCAAAATCAGAATCTGGGGAGCTAAGAACTGGGGATGTGCAGTGCTCAGTGTGGAGTAGGAGCTTTACAAGGTGGAAAACACACTGAAGAATGTGAGAAGATACAAGAGTATGTGCCTGGGAGCAGACTAATAAATAGTCTGCTATTCTGAGCTTTTCACTTCTAACTTGCTTAAACTGTGGACAGGTCACTGATGTTCAAGCAGCTCATTTAAAAAATGCTGACAATAAAACTGCCTCGCAGGGTTATTGTAAGGACTAAATACAATAGTGCATATAAAGTGCTTGATATAACACCTGACACAGACTACTTTGATAAAAAGCCATCGTCATCTTATCTAGTGTTAGAGCTTCTCAGTATAGACTATCCCCAAGGGGAATCACAGTTGCAGGTCAGAAACCATTTAGGCGTGTGTGTGTGTGTCTGTGTGTGTGTGTCTGTGTGTGTGTCTGTGTGTGTGTGTGTGTCTGTGTCTGTGTGCATGCATGCATGCTTTTCTAAATCCAATATATTTATTTTTTCAAGAATACCATGACTGAAATAAAGATTGAAAATCATTATGCTACCATCCAAAAAATGATTCTTAAATTGTACTAATAAAAGGAAGTCTGACCCCAAGATATGAACAGACTAATTTTGTAACATTTATAAGTGGGAGGGACTAATTTCTTTTGGGGGGGGACTAATTTCAAGAAATAATAGCTTTGTTAAATTTTGAGCACTAGAGGTATCAATATATTTGCTACTAAAGAGTCATTACAGAACACAGAACTCTGGTTGCTATTCCCTACTTAGGTCTGAAATGCATTGAAGCCACTCTATTCACTGTGTTTCCTTCCATCATTGACTTAAACTTCTAATTAATAATAGCCTATCCTATTCCAGGACTAAAAATCATGTCAAACCAGTTCTAGATTTTTCTTCTCAGAAACCAGTAACATAATCACTGTAATGAAAATACACTGATTTTTCAACTGAAGCATGTTTAGTACCATAGAATTGGTAGCAAACTTTTATACTATACTGCATAAAGCATGTTGGGATATTCTGTATCATGAAAACTATAACAACTTTATCATTTTAACATGATTGATATAGAACTCCACAGTACTAAAATGAGACTTTTAATCAATATAAAATATGAAGCAGACCTAAAATAAACCTTTGTAGAATAAATTTATTAATATTCTATATATTAATATTCTGTGAAGGCAATACATTTAGACAAAATGTTTTGAACTTAATAATAAGTCAATAGAATATCCTTGGTCAAAATTAACAATTCAAGATAAATATGAAAACAAAGACATACAGAAGAAGATGACTCTAACCTGTCAGTGTATTCATAGCCAATTAAGAAAAGAACCAGCTGGCTTTCCACTATTGATTCAAAGTATAATTGGTCTGCTGTTCATAGGATTACATGCTAAATTCTTTTCTTATGCAGCATACAGATAATTAATGCTTAGTTTATGTCATTTCCATAAAATAACCTTGACAACTATAGGACACTAATAAAACAGCTCTATGAATAAAATGCTTTCTGTGTAAGATTCTCAACACTGAGTAAGTGTCTGACTGTCACTATATTTACAGAACTGAGTTCCTTTCCAAAGAGGGTGCCCACGGATGGATTCTCACATCCACACTTCCACCAGTTTATATGTGGGTC
Source organism: Microtus oregoni (assembly GCF_018167655.1). NCBI lineage: Eukaryota > Metazoa > Chordata > Mammalia > Rodentia > Cricetidae > Microtus > Microtus oregoni. Next base: position 34,438,176 of record NW_024543060.1, on the reverse strand, counting down.
ATTTTGTCTGCTGAGCTTTAATGAAGCAAACACAGCAACATAGATTATTAGGAAGAAAACTAGAAAATCTTTTGGTGCATTTGTCTTTTGACAAATCAGGACTGTAAATGCTTTTTGCTGAAATCCTGTGCATGAGATGTAAGGCACTGATGGTTCAGATTTTTGCCTTTAAAAGTTTTTGAATTATTTTTCAGATTAGTTCTAAACATTGCAGGGACACAGGGATGGTGTAGAGCCAGAGTCCCTGCTACTCTTTCAGAAGTCTGCAATGCGGACTTTAAGAAGCTACAAGCATCCATATTAGAATGCTCGCAACTGCCAGTAACTCTATATACCTCCAAAGACTCTATCTGGACTACATGGGTACCTGCATAAGCATGCACGAGCATGCACACACATACATACATGCACATGCATGTACACACATGCATACACATAAATATATACCCACACATATGTGCACATGCACACACACCATTATTTCATTAGAGATTATTTAACAAAAGATCCTGTAGTCTACAGAAAATTGTTGATATAAAATAAAAATTATGAGAACCAATTTAAAAATAAAAACATTGGAGACAGAACTTAACTTAAACTTTCAAAGGTATATAAATTCTACAGGTATTACATTTGTGAGGCCACTGTGAGCCTCTATTTCTTAGAACCATATGTGTCATATAACGAGAACTAAATTTAAATTATTTTAAGTTAGTAAATTTATAAATGAGATAGAGCTCTTTAAAATGGATTAAAGTAACAAATCAATGAAAAATTCTCCAGAAGAAAGAATAATAATGAAACAGGTATATTGTATAAGAGGTTCAAGTTCAGTTCAAGTGTTTAGATGGTATTTCTCTATTGTCATATTAAATCATGAGCATATATATTGTCACAAAAGAAAAAGCTAATGGCTACTAATATCTCTTCAGTCTCATCAGAAAGATGAGACAGAGTTTTTACAAAATATTCAAAATAAATTGTAAACTCTGCAGATACTGACAAATATTAGGTTTGCTAGATTAACATTTTGTTTTAAATTTAGTTATTAATGTTATGTTAGTTGGTGATTAGACTTACTAAAAACCAAATAGCTAGTAAGCTTTTCAACAGTAGGTAAGTAGAAGTCATAAAGAATCTCATTAAGACAGATGAGATCGGGCGAGTTGGGGGTGATATGGACATAGACTTCTGGCCAGACCCCTCTTGTCTGTCATGTGGTGGTGAAGGCAGGGAAAGATGCCTTTCCCCTTGTTTCTGCCACCTGTGGTGAGCAAGGGAGCTGACCCTCCCACCTACCAGCTGCAGGAAAGTGGAGCCCATACCTTGCCTGAGAAGCACAATAGAGCTGACCCTATTGACATGGATATAAAGGAACCACCTAGGAAACATGAGTGTGGGAGATTTGGCCCATATGGTGGTGTGGGCAGGGGAGAGATGTTCTCCTTCCTTCTACCTTGCCACTTACGGTGGGTGAGAGAGATAGCCTGTGGTCATAAGAGCGGAAAAGCTGTTCCTGCCCCTCACTAGCTTCAGTGCTTAGAAGAATGGCCTCTGCACCTTGCCTGGGAAACACTGTAGAGCTATTCCTAGTGGTCCAGGTATGGGAGAGTCAATCCTGGGGCATGAAAGGAGACAGGCCCCACACTTTGCTCATTGCTGCACAGGGTGAACTAGGCTGGGCAATGCTGGAGAACTCACTCTGGGGCTGAGGACAGGGAGGGCTAATGGGCTGCCCAGTCCTAGAACCAGGGTTATGAGTTGGTCCAACACAACGGCCAACCCATTTATGATATGTGGGAGCCAGCAAAGGAGCCATTCCTGCAGACCCAAAACTGCAGGATCTCCAAGACCCAGGACAACAAAAGGAACTTGAAGAGGAGTCGCAGTGAGGGCCCAGCAGAAATCGGAGGCCCTGAACCAGACCAATGGCTATCTTCAAAGAATACTTGCAAGTAAAGTTGTATATACAAAAGGGAAAAAAGGAAACTAATTAAGAAATAACTGTCTAGTTGCTGCTATATTAACACTTCTGTGGTGATTAAAAATCGTTATCAACTTGACAGGATTTAGAGTCACATTATAGATAAACTTGTAGAATAGGATAGTTTCTGCCTAATTGAGAACGATCGTCTAGATTAGATTATGCTCTGTACATTCCAGCAAAGAATTATCTAACTTAAATTGGCCTTTGGGTGTGCCTATGAGGGATGGTATAGATTAGGTTAGCCTCTGTGGATGCCAGTAAGGAATATTCTAGGTTAGATTAGCTTCTGGGTAGGCCTGTAAGTGATTATGGTGATTAAGTTAATCACAGTGATTAGGTTAAAATAGGTTCTGAACTGCAAATGAAGGAGAAAGTTAGCTGAGTTCCCACATTCCTCTGTCTGTTTCTTCACTATGGTTTCACTGTGACCAACTATTTTATGCTCCCATAGTTAAGACTTCTTATCCATAATAGTCTGTATCCTCAAACTGTAGCCCAAACAATCCCCATCTCCCTTAAACAGCTTTTGTCAATATATATTGGCATGGCAAAAGGAAAACTTATACAGCCAAGTAACACAAAACTCTTTATTACATTGTAGAACTGTTATAGGAGGCTTCTTGTTTGCTCCCGACTGCTCATCCCTGAAATAACCACACAGAAACTTTATTAATTAAATCACTGTTTGGCCCATTAGCTCTAGTTTCCTATTGACTAGCTCTTACATCTTAATTTATCCCATTTCTATTAATCTGTGTATCACCACATGGCTGTGATTTACCAGCAAGATTCCGTCTGGTGTCTGTCTCTGGCGGGCTACATGACTTATCCCTGAATCTACCGTCTTTCTTCCAGCATTCAGTTTAGTTTTCCCTGCCTACCTCTATTCTACTCTGCCAGGCCCAAGGCAGATTTTTTATTAACCAATGATATTCACAGCTTATAGAGGGGAAACCCACATCATAGAACTTTCTAATTCATCATGATAGATTCTTTTCTAGGGGGTAAATATCTCTTTGATTTTTTTTTTTTAGTTTTCTTATAAAGCCATATTTTGACATGTTTTTAATGAAATTACCCTCTTTAGATACTCACATAATTTGTGTTCTATTGTCATTTTCTTAAAGTGAGGCCATCTATATTCAGCCTGATGCCACAAACATCTGCTCTTTGATTGCAATATGCTACTTTTATGATTTTGTTTCAAGAATTCTAAGTTTTATTTACATGTGTCAGATTACAACCTATAAAACTTGAAGTGAATGCTTATTATTAAGACTTTCAAATGATAACAAGAAATATACAGGCATATGCTAATAAATCCCCTTCCTGTTAGATTATTCCCCGTGGCATACTAATTCATGGACCTTCAGTAATTCCACAGAAGAGAGGCAAAGACTGAGGGTGGGAGAGTTTGTCTCCGACCTGACTCTAATGTTACACTAGAGGATAATTATACAAGTGTTTATTGTGCAGGTTAAAGGCATGACCGTGGTATTGGGGCTATATGGAAAGAGCTTCATGCATCACTGTGACTACTGAGTTATTCAACTCAAGTAAGAAATATTCATTTTTGGACGCCTTGAGTCATCATCACATGACATGGGTTCGCTTTTTTCCCGTTGCTGCCTCTCTAATGGGAGTTTATGATTCATTTGATAACTGCATAAGATACATTTGGTAACTGCACTCTTCATGAGTTTGTGTAAGAGTTGCCATGACAGCAGGGTATATAATCTTGGATGGGGGCTTGAGAATATGTGGCTTGTTGTTTACCAGCACATCACTGGGAAGCACATACAATTTGAATGACATATATTTTTTAATATCTCATAATAAAGATCCTACCAATGCTACAGTACACTGAGGAAAGGGAAGCTAATTTCATCACATGATCAAATAGATTAAATAAAACTACAAACATGCATCAAAACATTTACCTAATCTCTATTTTCTGGTTAAACTTGATGTTATGAAACAATGCAGAAATTTTGCTTTTACTTACACAGCATTAGAGTACAGCTTCTTTCCATTATCTGACAATGTTTTTTGCATCGTCCCTTCCCTGATCTGTACAGGAAACCTGCTAATGACATTACCAGGAGACTAATGACAAGAAGCATTGGGCTGGTGTTTCTTCCATTATTTTCACTCAATTGCTTTCCCAGCTTCCGTACTCATTCTCATTTTCCTGTGACACATGAAGTCTCTGACTCAGCTCCTCTCCACCACTCTCATCAGAAAATCTTCTGGCAGTTGACTTCTCTGGGATTTTCCCCCTGGTGTCCATTCCCCAGATTCAGATTGGGGTTTTGCTTTGCTTTGATTCCACATATACACTGGTCTGCAAATGCTAACCATTCACTCCACTACAGAGCTTTTAAAGATCACTCCCCACTGTAAAGAGAAAATGGAGAAATCAAAATCAAATGTATAGCTCGACTTGAAATCCATAAAGTTGTTGCATCAGAGAAAAAAAAATAAATGGAAATATCAGAATGTCAGTAGTTGTTTAGAGTTGCTTAGAGACATCTTTTTCCTCCATCAAGAGTTCTTTACATTTTTCTTGTTTGTTTGTTTTTTGGGTTTTTTTAAAGACAGGGTTTCTCTGTGTAGTCCAGGCTGTTTGGAAATTCACTTTGTAGACCAGGCTGACTTTGAACTAACAGGGATCTGCCTGCCTTTGTCTTCTGAGTACTGGGATTTGATTAAGGGCATGTGCCAGTTCTTTATGTTCCTTATAGTAAAGATTATGTCTTCTTTACATAAAAAAATGCTATTGATGTTTCCAAATAAAGAATTTCTTTTAAAAGTTCCATAATTGGCAGACTTTTGAAAATCTAAAACAGAAAAACCCTGCATAGTGACGAATATCTTTAATCCCAGCACTTTGGAGGCAAAGGCAGGTGGATCTTTGTGAGTTCAAGGAAAGCTTGCTTTGCATACCGAGTTCCAGGACAGTTTGAGCTACATAATGAGACACTGTCTAGATTGAAGAAAGAAAGGAAGGGAGGGAGGGAGGAAAGGAGGAAGGGAGGGAGGGAGGGAGGGAGGGAGGGAAGAGGAAGGAATGGAGGAGGAAAAAAGTTGGGAAGTTGATGCTATTCAATAGGAGAACAACACTATTATAGGATCTGACTTCTGTCAGTATTTAAGTAAAGTACACAGTTGGCAGAGGTTTCTATCCTGCTGGGTCCCACAGCCATTCAGTCCCAAAGAAACACACAAAGGCCTACATTAATTATAAACTGATTGCCTATTAGCTTAGGCTTTTTATTAACTCTTACATCTTAAATTAGTCCATAATTTTGTCTGTGTTAGCCACATGGCTTTGTACTTCTTACCAAGGCATTTTTAGCTTGCTTCCTCTGTGTTTAGCTTCCTCTGTGTAGATGCAGACTGAATCTTTCCTCTTCCCAGAATTCCTGTACTTCCTGACTGGTTACTGGTCCATCAGCATTTTAAAACCAGTACAACTTACGAAACTTTACAGAGTATAAAACCATTATTCCACAGGAGTACACCTTTTGGGCTATCATAAAAACTATAAAAATCAGGTAAACAGCTGTAATTTCAGCATTTTAGAATCTGAGGCAAGAGGAGCTTAGACATTCTAGATCAATTTGAATTACAAAGAAAACAACATGTCTTTAAAAATAATCCCAAGACAAAAGTGAATCATGCATAATAGACTAATTTTTCCATCTCAAAACATTTTATAAAAAAGCAAATGGGAAGGCTGACTAGAGGAAGGTGGTAAACCAGGAGAGGATGAGCAGAGATTGAGGGGAGGCAGTTGGGAGTGAAACAAATAAGAACAATGTGTGCTGACACACTTACAAAGATGCTTCAACAACATCCCTCACTCTGTTCCCTAACCTTGAAAAGTCACTTAAAACAATCATAAAGTTATTTGATTCTTAAACGAAAAAAGAAGCTTCTGATGATAAATTATGTATAATAATGAGTATTACATTTTAATTTTCTTTTGGAAGCTGAGTAAAATTATATTTGTATTTTCTACATGCATTCTTACTTTTTCAGTCTTTCCTTTCTCCCAAATTTTTTGTTTTGTTTTATAGTATATATAGTGTAATATAAATATTATTTAGCTCAGGCTTATTTTATACGATGTATATATGTTTATTTAAAATCATGAATCATTTTAACATATGCAATATTTATTTTTCAACTGAATAAGTAAATGAGATGAATTCTGATTTTTATTTTTCTAAATAATGAGCACACTCCTCATGCACAGCTAAGCTATCCATCCTCTTAACCATTTGACTACCTTGTCATTAGTCAGAACTACGTAAAGAACACACTCAGTCCTGTGACTAAAGTATCCCTCAGCTCAGGCTCTCTCTGCATGAATAATACATCTTCAAGCAAACAAGACTCTGGAGACACCCACGAACTATAAAGTGAAGCCAAGTATATATGGGAGCTACTATGCTTAGTCAGAAGCGTGGATGTATGAGCTGTGTGTGTGTGTGTGTGTGTGTGTGTGTGTGTGTGTGTGTGTGTTGTAAGGGAGCATTTTTGCCTGGTGGTACATACATCAGCAAAAGTCACCCAGTCTTCAAATATTAACTAGTGTACTGATACCATTACCTGGGTGACTGTGAACTCTGTCTCTCATTAATTTGGAACACCTAATAACACTACAATTATCTACAAATTGAAATTAAAATTAGAAGCCAGCAATATAAATTGACTTTGGAAAATTTAAACTTACAAAAGTCTAGAGATTACAGACAGAATAATTGTTTAAAGTAATAATAGTAACTAAGGCTTAAGAGAGGCTTAAAATAGATCCTCAGGACAACTGACCCATAACTTCACTAATTATGAAACAGAATATGAAGATAATGCCTGGGGCTGGGAGTGTGGCTCAGTTATTGCTTAGCATGCAAAAAGTCCTGGCTTTGACCCCATCCATGGAAAAAGAAAGATGGTAATGCTAGCATCTTCCTAGATGCTGTAAGAGTGTACACCTAGTGTCAATTCACAGTCACATTATGACTTATTATTAACTCATAATATTAATAAATTATTAATTTTTAATAATAATTACGACTTAATTATAATACCACATAGTATAAAATGTCAACTTTAAGGGTGAAATTATATCCAAAATTTATTTTCCTTTATTATTTATTATGACATTTGGGGGTCTTTAAGTGGTCTTTCAAAATAACATCATTTTTTGCCATATGATATAAAGACTTATAACATGCTATTAATAGGGTAAACCTTAACAATAAATGCCTCTTTTGAAGAAATGAACATATGCTGAAAGTTGAGTACTTCATTCAGAAGATATTCTACCATCACTAACAACTTCCCCACTGCCAGTTCTCGTTATCTTTGTGGTGGTATATGGTTCTCAAGAGCTTTTTATAAACACATGTCTAAGAACACACCAGCTCAGCCTGTATTGGGCTATAAATAAAATTAAAAGATGGGAACAGAAATAAGAAAATAAACAGGTTCAAAATAAAAATGAATGACAGGAAGAAATATGTGTGTGTTACAAGTTGCATGAACGTGAATGACGGAGCAACAGTGGACTAGCTTAGGTTTAGGTTTAAAGGTCATTGAAACAGAAGATGTTCTATATTATCCTCTTCTGATAGAGCTTCTTCCTGTCGTGGAGTATACACTTTCTTTCATTTCTCTACCCAATCAATCTTTTTTTGCCTAGAACAACCTCTACTTTCCTGCCTTCATTTATACAATGCCAGCCCCTCCTATAAAATACAGATTATGTCCCGCATCAGTCCCTAGACCAGAGCACTTCCATCTTTAACCATAAACTCAGTCTTCTCTTGCTCGTTTCATGCTATGTTCCTATTGCTTCCAATTCCTTGCAGTTAAGGACTGGTCTTTCATTATAACCACATTGCATATTGTCTAAAGGTCACTAATAAAATATTTTCTTGGAAGAATAGACATGGTATAAAGTAATTCAGAGGCTGAAGATCCATTGTAATGTAGGGTTAAAAGAATACATGACATAATCTTTTGATCCATTTAGGGGTGAGTCCTTCTGGGTCTTACATCAGTTGGATTTAAGTTTAAGAAAGATTCTTGCACCAGGCAGTGGTGGCGCAGGCCTTTAATCCCAGCACTCCTTGGGAGGCAGAGGCAGGTGGATCTCTGTGGTTTTGAGGCCAGCTTGGTGTACTCCAAAGTTGCAGAGAAACCCTGTCTCGAAGAAAGAAAGAAAGATAGAAAGAAAGAAAGAAAGATTCTTGCTAAAATCTTTTAAAGATAAATATTAAAAGTAATTTTTTCTCTTGGCTTTTCTTACCATCTTTTTCCTTCATCACTTACAAAACAGAAAGGAAGGAAGGAAGGAAGGAAGGAAGGAAAAAGAAAGAATGGAAAAGAAAACTACAAGAGGAGAGGAGTGTTTTTAATCTAGTGTGGGTGTGTAGAATCAATCAGCTTTGCTATCTGCATGCGTCTTGTTAAATAACTGGATAGGTGTCGAGGTCATTTTTTACTCTGAGGCAGGTTGCTCCTTAGTTTAAATTTCAATTTTATATAAGTAGGTTTTGAAGCTGCAAAGGAATTAATATAGTACCCAAACTAAACTAAATCTCCTACAAACTCTGAGAAGTGTCCATAAAATCCTTTAAACAAACAATCTTACACTAAATATCAGTTGTCAAACTTTCAATGTGATAGTTCCAGAAGACCATGTTCTTCAGCAAATGCATTTATTTTCAACAATGCTTTATTATTAACAATTAAATGGAAGAAACTACAAACAAATATCTACATGAACAAGATATGGAAATTAATCTAAATACTTGCCATTTATGGACTTAGATATGTCACCCATGTCTAATTTCCTATACTTAGATAGTATTTTGGAATTTGGATGAAAACCATTGCAAGAAATTTGGCATTACCTACAGCTATCATCAAATGTGAACATTAACAGGGATTAATTATATTTAAAACTAAATTATCTCTTGTATAACTTTTCCATGCAGTGTGCCTTCTCTTAGTTCTGAAAAATGTTTTTCTTAGGCAATAAATTTATACAAGGTAGGGTTGTCTTGGTACCTGTGTCAGATAGACCTAGGAAGATAATAAAGAGAGACATTAAGAGACATCAAGGACACAAACAGGCAAATGTTTCAAGTCGATATTCAATATTCCTTTCACTGGAAAACTCAATATATTTTCAAAATGTAGACTAAAATTTATTTTGCCTTTATTTTTGAGAAAGGCCAAATTTTATACTCAGTTAATCAAAGACAAAATATGACAGCTATACTATTTTATGAGGTAAAACACATAAGGGTAAACTTGGGATATTTGAGAGTCATCTAGAAACATTTCAGATCATGATGATATGCCCCTATGGTCATTTAATAGAATTGTTTTACAATTTTTAGACAAGCCAGAAAGCCATTAAATTCTTCATTGAAGTAGGTAAATAAACAAAATCTAAGAAATAATTCCTTTAAAGAAACCTGGATCATCTATTTGAACTTTACCTTGTACTGAACTGTATTAGATAATGAGTCAAATTAATAACACACAAAAAATTTAATTTGCCTGAAAAAAATTATGGTAAATGATGAAGGCAATTGTATAAACCTTCATTAAAAATACTTTTACACACACACACACACACACACACACACACACACCACTATTTTGAAAGCAGTAAATAAACAAAATCAAGAATGCCCTTCCTATTGTTTTGTTTTATTGGGGGATAGGTTGCAGGAGGATGGAGGTGGGGGAGTACAGGGAGGTAAATGAAATAGAGATACATGATGTGAAAACATCCAAAAAGAATCAATAAAATGTTAAACTAGAAAAAAGCAAAGGGTAGAATAATCATAGAAAAATGGAATGAAAACAAAAAATTTTTGAAAAATGAAAAATGCATAAGCAAATTTTAGGAACATAATGAAAACCGATATAAGGCATACAAGTTTCTCTTGAAAATGGCATGAAGATAATAAAGTAGGGCAAGGTAGAAATCACAAGTAGGCAAAAAAAAAAAAAAAACCCTATAGACATAGAACTCATACAGAGGCCGCGTCTTCATGAGCTTTCAATGCTAGGTGGAAGGGGTAGCTGAGGGCCTTGGAGAGTATTTCTTTCAGCCTGTTCAAATTGGAGCTGAGCTGCAAGTGAGCGCATATCAGGGAGGCAGCTGCAGTCTTTGCCTCTGTAGCTCTTCTCTTATCAGAGCCCCCTCTCACAGCCTTGTGCAGCTCTGAGGCAGGGCACGTTCCCACTTGGTCCAGAGACCCCCCCCCCACACACACACACACACACAGTTTATAAGTCAAGCTCTGGCTGATGGCTAAGAGGTGTTTCCTGAGTAAGCTCGGCTGCAGGGCATGCTGCAGAGGCACCAAATTCTGCCATTATCTGATCTAGCTCAGCTTTTCCTAATGCTGCTCACTATTAGACCCTCTGAAGAAGGGAGGAGGCTGCACCACCCCTGTACTGGAGAGCCCTCAGTCCTGGATTTGGAGAACTGCATGGGGGAAAAAAATTATCTAAGAGTTCAGGCTACCCACTGCCTTCTAGTTTGTGACTGTTTCTGCAGTGTCTATATCCCTTTCCAAAAAGGACGGGGCCACCCACTGGTGAGACATTCCCCATTTGAATCTCCTGCCTCCCAAATGTCCTGTCACCATGACATCTAATCCTCTTCTGACTGACAACTACCATGTGAAGCTGCCTCACACCCAAGAGCACCCAGGCTCCCTGACTTTGGGTTATTGGTTGTTTTGAGGTTCTCAAAGTAGCTTAGCGGCACACACCTTCTTTCAAGACAGAGCTTGGATGTATCAAACAGCCTTTGCCAATGATAATGTATCACAGATGAACCACGTATCTAAGAGCCCCTGCAGACAAGGCTTGTGGGACTTTCCTACAGCTAAAAGTGCCTGGTAGCCTCTTTTAAAACACGGACCACATGGCTTACCTTGTGTAGCCTTTAGCTTCCTCTCTTCTGCCTGGGAGCTGAGTGGGCTGGTTCCCCCATTTTGTTGTTTAGCCTATTTCTCTGAGTTTTTCCATTATCCTAAGATCTCTTTAGGGCTTTCTGATGTCTTTCCCCCTCTTTCAGTCTTTGACATAGAGTTTGTCTTTTGTTTCTCTGACCTTTCTTGATCCTGCCAGCAGTGCAGTTGTTTCTAATCTGCAGTTATAACACACTCCCTCTTTCTTATATAATTATAACTCCTCTGAGCCCCACACTAGGGAAGGGGAGAAGACCCTCCAAACCCAACAGTCATGTGGACAGAATGTTCAACATCACATATGCTCCCACACATTTGAGGACTCTGGATAAAAGCTTTTAGGAAGTGCAGACAGAATATAAGACTGTGTCCCCAGAACACTCTTTGCCAGAGGCTCTGAAAGGGGCACAGAATTTAACTCTCAAGGCTGGAAGCAGGCATGGAAACAATGCCTAGATATTTCTGGTCAAAATGAGCATGACGCAGAGACAGATGATATACTCAACAAGCTAGATTTCTGTATCTAACAAAAATACCTGTCAGAAAAAAAAAAGTGAATAAAATTTTAGGAAGCTGAGAAGACATAGTGTCACCAGAACTGTGGGGAGAAAAATGTTGCAGGAAGTTCCTTGGAATGAAAGAGAAAGGATACAAGATGGGAAGCAGGATGCTAGAAGCAACAAACGTTAGTCAATGGAACTAGTTGGTACTTGTTAATGTCGTTTAAATGAAACAAAATTCTTAACTCAAAAGATTAGAAAAGGTTGAGAAATCATGAAAGTACCCAGTTTCACTGGAATAATCATGTTGGGGATGAAAACACCAAGATGTCCTTTCTAATGTCTCAGATTGGAAGAAGTCAAGGAACAATAGCACATCCTTCGTTGTCACTGGAGAAGCAGGCACTTTCAAACACAGCTCATGTTTCTAGGTCTCTCGGAGAGTGAGAATTGTTGGCAAAACGAGCCAGGCAGTGGTTGTGCCCTCCTTTAAACCCAACACTCAGGAAGCAGAAGCAGGTAGATCTCTGTGAGTTCAAGGCCAGTTAGGTCTATAGAGCAAGTTCCAGGACAGCTGTGGTTACACAGGGAAACCCTGTCTCATAACAAACAACTGAAAATAAAACTGGCAAGATTCAACAAAACCAGATATATATTTACCTTTTGTTTTAGCAATGAAACTTTTAGGGATATAATCTGATATGATTCTTCTAACAATATGACAAAAGCATGCTTTCAGAGTTTATTTTGCTGATTTTGTATGAAAGATAGTGAAAATAAAACAAGTGTCTGTACTAGGATACTGGCTATATAAATTATGATCTATTTAAACAGTGGAGTGTTATGCTACTATAAAAAGGATGAAAATCTTTTTAAGATAATTTGGATCTATTTTCAGGATATAGTGTAGAGAAGAAAAAAGCAAATTACAGAAGAATATGCATAGGATTCTACACTTTGTGTGTATATATATATTCATACATACATTTACATACTTTATATATACTGTGTGTATATGTGTATGTGTATATATCTGTGTATATATATCCATGTGTATATATACAGTATATATGTACACATTGTAGATAGATGGATAGATAGACAGACAGACAGAAAGACAAACAGACAAATAGATAGATAAAAGATGTTAACATTGTCAGAGCATAAAAAAGAATAACAGAGTAGTAAGAAGTAGAAAACTTCCACAATGTTAAAGAGAATGTAAAAAAGATGCAGTTTTCTTTCAAAAAGCAAAACAGTCTGCTAATTTTTCTAAAGGTTGAATATCATATCGAGTTGTCAAATGACCTAACAAGTCCACTCCTAATCATGCATCCAAAAACAATCTCACTTATCTTCACATGAGCCCTGATTACAAATGTGTATAGCACCATTGTTTAGAGAAGACTTGAAGTAGAAATTAAACAGCCAAACTACCCATCAAATGATGAGTGGAGAAATAAAACGTGGTATAGCAATACAATGAAATATATCCAGTTGACAGGAATAAAAGACTGACCTATGTCACAGCATGAATGAACCTTGAAGACATAAGTACATACACACAAAGTCAGTCATACACACAAAAATATACAAACTAGTCATTACCTATATTTAGGACATGGGTAGTGAGAAACAGTCAGTAATTGCTTGTGGAAACATTTATACAATTCTACACATATACTAAAACACATACTTTAGATAAGTGAGTATTGAAATAGCTACATTGTATCATGAATGCTATTATGTTCAAATAATATACATTTCATCCTTTTTGTAAAATAAATACAGAAAATATAAAGCAGAAGCTAAAGAGGTTCTAGGCCAGGAGCAGTTATGTAGGAAGCACCAGATAAAGTGTAAAATGTTGGTGGGGATGAGGATGGAGCAACATTACCTGCCAGCCTTGCACATCAGGAATGAAAGTAACTTGGCCAAAGTGTATGATCTTCATGTGTTCTTGAACTTGGTCTGTAAAGATTTTGTTGAGGAGTTAGACTTCTATGTTCATTTGGACAATTGCTCTGCAGTTTTGTTTTCTTTTTAGTTCTTCGTCCAATTTTAGTATCAAGGAAACAATTCTGTCTTTCTGACATCATAGAATGAGTTGGGTAGTGTTTCTATCACTTCTGTTTCATGTAAGACTTTCTGAAACATACATATTATATTTTTCTTAAAGATTATTCAGGGGTTGGCTTACTAGGGTAAAGATGGGTAAAGGCACTTGCCATCAAAGCTCATGACCTGAGTTTGGATCCCAGCTCTCATATCATGGAAGGAAAGGACTGTCTTCTGCAATAAAACAAAATTAAAGAAATAAATAAACAAGCAAAAAAATAAATAAATATTTATGTTATTCAGAAAGAAATCAAGAACTCTGTTTCCTATCACAATGATTTTTGCACATCCACATTTATTGGTTATCTACTCAAAAGAAGCAGGGAAATGCAATTAGTTTAGATGTTCACCAACAAATGAATGACTAATAAAAATGTAGTGCACATACACAATGGAATTCTATTCAACTGAAAGGAAATTCTGAAATTTACAGACAAACAGAAGCAACTAGAAAACGTATTAAGGATTATAGGACACCGACAAAACAAAATGTATGGACAAGCCATAGGGAAACCTGTAACTTAGTATTAAAATAAAAAAAAAAACTACACGTAATAAAATATAATATAAATGAACTCCAGCTAGAAAATAAATGAGAGATATCTTAGCTTGGAAGTCAAGCAGTTGCCCCCGGGCAGAAGTTTACTGTTCACCAATGATAATGAGTGGGCCTAGGTCTAATGTCCTAAAATTTCAAGGTTGATCTTTTAATCCAGATTCTGGCTTTCTTACTCAAAAAATGCCAACTGTGAGAAAACACAAGAATCTTCTTATTTTAATACTTCCTTTAATATATTTTCATAGATAGCTTCAGTTATCTGTAGCAAAATAAAACCTCACGCAACAAGAAATTAATTAAAACCATTTTATAGTTAAAATTATTAAAAATTTAGAAATAATCAAAACCATCGTATTAGATCTAATACGATTGGATCATATTAGATGCAAAACAGAGAAAATAGTGATGATCACCTGGAATATGGGCAGCACACCACACTGAAAGGAGTAAAGAGGAAAAAACTCACTAAATAATTTTGAAAAGTCATACCTGGCTTGTAGATCATAAGACTGAACACATGACGCTAGAGATGGTTAAGAGCACTTGCTGCTCCCACAGAGAACTCAGATTTGTTTCCTAGCACCCTCATCCAGTGGCTCCCAACTGTCTGGAACTCCACTTCTGCGATGATCCAACATACTCCTTTGGCCTCATTAAGTCTTTATGCATATGGTCCATATAAAGACAAGCAGGCACACACTTGTACACATGAGTAAATCTTAATTTTAAAAAGACCAAAGGCATAAGCGTTCAGAAATAAAGCATTCTGATTAGTAAATCTGTTTTTAATAAGGAACATGCCTACTAATTGGACAAATAAGTAAATACACTCTGATGATGAAAACTCGGTTTCCCACCATTAAAGAAATTGCAAACAAACAAAAAAATGTCAACCCCAAAATATTGAAAAAATGAAAGCAGCAGTTTCTTGGAGGAAAAATCTGGCAGATAACATTTCAGTAAAATGATCAATTTTGATAAGCTTTACAGGACAACATACTGATTTCATGTCCAGCCTGAGAACATGGGTGTCTGTGGTAGTAATGGATATTTAATGAGAACAGGCAGCATATGCCGCTCATGGGAAAACATCAGCCAAAACAACATGAAGATGCTCTTTGTAGCATAACTGACCAATATTTGTAAAATTGTCAGATTCAAAATAGATTACTAGATTAACAATGATTAGAGGGAACGAATGAGATGCATAAATGTGGAAACTCATTGTTTTTATGTCACTACTTCTAATCATTTCACATACTGGCAAGCAAGTTTGCATAAATTGAAGGGATAATGCCAATTTAATATTTAAAAGAAGATACAGGAAAGAACTGTTACCTTTTCAACTGAGAACTCTTTAAGCCTTTGGTTGAGTGACACCATTTTCCAGCAGTGTGCAAAAATGATAAAGGAAAGAAAGGACATGCCTGTTATACTTCCAGGCTCTGTATAAAATATGAAGTTGTAGACCTAATAAAAAGATAGCATACTAGATCTCAAGGGGATAAAGTGTTAAGAAGAGGAGGACTAGGTGATGGTCTGCAAGGAAACCATAGTGAAACTGACTCTACAGCATCCCCAAGTGTGCTGTTGACATCACTAGAAACAAAGATGGTAAAGGACTAATTCCTTGTAAAAGAACTGATGTGCAGATAGTGAATATTAAATGCTCTCAGACTCAAGAAAGTGCCCGCAAATCCATGAAAGAATATCATTAGCAGAAGAAGGAAGCCAGTTAGAAAAATCTGAGTTAACTAAAACCTCAGTCAGCTCAGAGAAGCCCACTCTGAGAAAGAGAAGGCGCAAAACTAAAGGAACCTGCTTTCTGTGGATTCACAGTGTAGTAGGAATAAGTAATAATAATAAAGATACAAACAATAATACTAAATGCTTTATTATTGTAAAATAGGTGTCACTATTTACATTTCTTTTCCTCAGATCTAGTTATTTTTTTTCTTTTTTTTATTGCGAAAAGAAGAAAAAAAAAACATAAACAAAAAACAAGTTTCCACCTCCTCCCAGCCTCCCATTTCCCTTCCCCTCCTCCCACCCTTCTCCCCCTCCTCCCACCCTTCTCCCCCTCCTCCCACCCTTCTCCCTCTCCCCCCACTCCTCTCCCCCTCCCTCTCCAGTCCACAGAGCAGTCCGGGTTCCCTGCCCTGTGTTAAGTCCTAGGTCCTCTCCGTCCATATCTAGGAAGGTGAACATCCAAACTGGCCAGGCTCCCACAAAGCCAGCACATTAAGTAGGATCAAAACCCCCTGCCATTGTCCTTGGTGTCTCATCAGCCCTCATTGTTCACCATGTTCAGAGAGTCCGGTTTTATCCCATGCTTTTTCGGTCACAGTCCAGCTGGCCTTGGTGAGCTCCCCGTAGATCAGCTCCTCTGGAAGAATGGATGAAGAAAGTATGGAATATATACACGCTAGAGTACTACGCTGTGGTAAAAAACAATGACTTCTCGAATTTTGCATGCAAATGGATGGAAATAGAAAACACTATCCTGAGTGAGGTGTCCCAGACCCAAAAAGATGAATATGGGATGTACTCACTCATAATTGGTTTCTAGCCATAAATAAGGACCACGGAGTCTACAATAGGTGAACCTAAAGAAGCTAAGGAAGAAGGTGAACCGAAGGAAAAACATATAGTTGTCCTCTTCGCTAAGGGAAGTAGACCAAATTTCCGGGGAGAAAATGGGATCTTGGGCGGGGGTGGGATGGGGGTAAGGGGAGATGGGGAGAGAAAAGGTAGAAGGGAAGGAGGGGGGACCTGGGAAACGGGAGAATTGGGATAAAGGAAAGGTGGATAGGGGAGCACGGAACCACAATTCTTAGTTAAGGGAGCCACTTTAGGGTGGGCAAGCGACTTGACCCTAGAGGGGCTCCCTAGTGCCCAAGATGAGGTTCCCAGTTAGTTCCTTGGGCAGCTGAGGATTGGGAATCAGATCTAGTTATTGAAATACATAGATGATATAAGGAGAGATAGATAGATAGATAGATAGATAGATAGATAGATAGATAGATAGATAGATGTTAAACAAGTAGATGAATAGATAGAAACTCAGTATTGTTTTTAGCTTGTTTTGATTTGGTTTGTTTCCTTTGATTAATTTAAAGGGAGGTTGCTACAGAAAGAACATTGTTTTTACTCTACACTAAATTAGGGCAGCAGTACTGTGTCCACAACTCAGTATTCAAGTAGTTGGCTTAGCTTAAAGAAAGAAAAGCCTCAAGTTGACTTAACAAATTTCATTTATTGAAGGTTCACTCAAAGCTCCATTTTCAGCTCAGACTCTAGAAACTGACTTAGTTAATTGGGAACATTAAGAATCACCAAGGGTATAATTGCCCCTTTCATTTTGCTCTAGGAAAAAAAAGAAAGTGATTTATCTCAGGAAACAAGAGCCAAGGGGCTGAGGAGGAAAGAGAATGAGAAAATTTTGCTTCAAGGAAAAATCTTGTCATTGACTCAACTCAAGGGTTGATGAGAAGCCCTTAGTGGCTCCCAAGCACAATAGAAACTGTAGCATGTCAAGTATCCACTGGTTAACAAGATACACAACCTATGGTATACTTCAGCAAACCAAAAGATCCTGTCAGCTCAATCATGGTTAGCTCTAACCACACACACAAACACAAACACACACACCACACACCAGACATTAGGTAAACCAGTGTTTATTTTGATGGCATGACAACATTATCTTTTAAATGAATCTTTGAAAAAAAAACCTTCTAGGCCGTGTACTATCCTAGGAACCTGGATTATTAATACTATTATAATTGTTATCATTATCATCATCATCATTATTTTGGGTTTTTTTTTTTTTGAGACAGGGCTTCTCTGTAGCATTGGAAACTGTCCTGGATGTAGACCAGGATGGCCTCAAACTCACAGAGATCTTCCTGCCTCTGCCACCCATGTGCTGGGATTAAACGTGTGCACCACCACTGCCCAGCCATTGGAGGATTATTTTTAAGTCACTAAGTTTTGGAGTATTTTGCTGTTCACTAATATTTTACAATAATATATAATATTGTTCCGTCATTTGAAACTGAACTAATTCAAAGAGGTGTATTAGTCCATAGTGTAAAGAACAAGATAGCGCATCCATAGGATCTCTGTCACACCCAGTCCAATACAGCAGGCAAACAATCACATGCAGGACCTGAAGAAATGAGTGTGGTAATAGTCCAATAAAATATTCATTCTAAGAACAGGTGGTGAGCAGGGTTTGGTGCTTGCCAGCCCCTGTTGTTAATCAAGGATATACATTCTACTTCCTCCAAATCCCAACTCCCCCTTTTCAGAGAAAAATTTAACTCCCATTATAGTTAGTTAACTGAGCACATATAATCGTATAAAATATGACGCTGTGGTTGCAGAAATCTAATTTTGGAAACACCATGTTTGATTATTATTGATGTTTTTATAATTACAAAACAAAGTTGATATAGCTCTACTAGATAAACACAAAGGTATATTTTAAATATTGTCTTCAGCTATCATACTTAAAATCCTACGTAGGAAAATTTACTCCAGCAAAAACCCCACCTACACAGACTTCTGAGGATGGGCAGTAAGAATTTGCTCAGGAACTAGTCCTAGTGCTGAGGTAGGACAACTCTGAAACTCCATTCACACATTGAAATAGTAGGTTCTTTAGAGGAACAGAAGTTACAGAATGAATCAACATATAAAGAGAAAGGGGATTTATTAGAATGGTTTATAGGCTGTAGTCCAGCAACTTCAACAATGCCTGTCTACTAACAAAAAGTTTAAGAACCCAGGAGCTTTCCAGTCCATGAGGTTGGATGTTTCAGTTGCTCTTCAGTTTATGTGAAAATCCTGAAGAAATTTATTCATTATGACAGTGAATGAATGAACTTACCAGTAAGAGTGATAGCAAATGGGGTAGGGGGAGAGAGAGAAAGAGAGAGAGAAAGACAGATTTCTTTTTCCATGCTTTTGATAGAAACAGCCCAGCAGAAGATACGGCCCAACTTAAAGGTTTATTGTTGTAGTAGGAGCGGCGGGGCTGCTTGTCCCCGGCACCCGGCCGCCCACATGGCTAGCTCTAGCTTATGCCCCGAAATAATTACACGGAAACTGTATTCTTTTAAACACTGCTTGGCCCATTATATCTAGCCTTTTCTCGGCTAACTCTCGCACCTGGGCTAGCCCATTTCTAATAATCTATGTAGCCCACGAGCTGGCTTACCAGGAATGATCTTAATCTGCATCTCCCTGGAGTGGGAGAATCATGGCGACTCTCTGACTCAGCCTTTCTCCCAGCCTTCTGTTCTGTTTACTCCTCCCACCTATGTTTTAACCTATCAGGGCCAAGCAGTTTCTTTATTGCTTAACCAATGAAATCAACAGATTGATATATGACACTCCCACATCAGTTTATCTTCCCACCTCAAAAGATCTGGATTAAAAGTGTTTCCATTTCAAATGATTTCATTAAGAAAACATAATCCCTCACAGGTGTACCCAGATACTTGGGTTTTAGATAACTCCAGATGTAGTCAAGTTGACAAAACTAGCTATCACACACATCTGTACTGAGTTGATCCAGTATTGAGCCACAAGCACCATTCAGTTGATCCCAAATATGAAAAGTTGGGTGACAGCAAGCAGAGATCCAAACACCCACTAAACAAAGGTAGGACAGGTATCCACATCTAAAATTCCACCTACCACCTAACTCAGGAGGCCTGGGTCCTACCAAAACAGCATGTTGCCATCAAAACAACCTATCTCTACCCCCCCCCCATATTAGTGGTCTCTAAGAAAAGTAACTTAGATGAAGCTCCAGACAGTGAATTTAAAATGGCAGGTATATGCTCAAGAACTCAAAAAGGACATGAATGAATGCTGAAGACAAGGAAAACACAGGCAAATGCTCAAATAAAATAGGGAAAGCAATTCAAGGAACATTTGCTGTTTAAAAAGCAGTGTTTTAAATTCCACAGGAAAGCTAAACAGATGTATTTTAAAAAGGAAGATTTACTATAGAGGCTTCTGCTTGTACTCACTGTGTCTGCCTTGTACCAAAGTACAACATTTATCAACTGTCCTATTTTGTCTACATAAGACCATCTCTCATATCACAATGTTCTTTCCATAATGTAGATTTCATTTTCCTTGACAAAAGTAAAATAAAACCTTTTTACATTTTTAAAAACATTGGAATTAATTCATTCTAGTTAATTCCAGATATAGTCAAGTTGACAAAAATAGCCATCACACACATCGTGGAATCAATTTTCATGATGGAATCAACTTCCGCTTTACCTTAGGAAAGTAAGATCCCTAGACTGGAATAAGTCACATATGACAATACATGGAAAAGACTTAATCATGAAGCCAAATGGTATTTGTATAACCTCTAAATATTTTCTGCATGCCACAACTGCACAAGCAACATAAGCATTTAGCTAAAATTCATTTTGTCTTGATGTTCCAAACTCTGCCTTAACCTCACTAGAGATGCCCCAGACTAAAGTGTGAAAAGTAGCCTTACATTAGCTGCAAAGAAAGAAAAGTGTGAAATTGGCAACATCAACATTTCTATGGACTATTCCTCCTCCAAATCATTTGTCTTCATGAGTACTTCCAGTGACCTGAAGAACAGATTGCAGATATTTTAGTCTTTCTAAAAGAACTGCTCCCCTCAAGAAAAATGATTCACTTAAAAATCTTAGATCTTTATTCCATAATTGTCCGATCAAGCAAATGAATTTTGGCTATGAAACTTAGGTGAGTCTTTCACAACTTTCCTATAATTTATTTAAATATCACTTTGAATTTAAAGGGCACTAAAAATGGGATCGACGTCCCTGTACCGCACCACAATTCTTTTTACTGTTACTCTTTCCAAAGTTAGAAGTTGAGAGCCACTAGACTGATCAAAGCAGTTCAACATTTTTCCCTTGCCACAAAGGAAAACAAGTTTGGTTCACCCAAAGGAAAAGGTCTATATAAAGGGTACAACTACCAGGAAGAAAAAAATCTTCACGCAATTAAAATTACAGTTTTTTATGCAAACCAAAATTGCTGGCCATGTTTTTGTAAGCTGATCTTAATGTCTCAGATAAGATACATTCCCCACACAAAACTACCTCTCTAATCTTTACTCTTAATGTCTCCTCTAGATTCATTCATCAGAATATCAATTTTGTATCTTGAACCTAATAAAGGAGACCTAGAAATATGAAGATACGGATGCATGGAAAATTTACACAACAAAGCAGCAATAACCATCATGGGACCACAGGGTATACCTGCAGTGACACTGAGGTTGCTGAACATTGAGAAGGAGACAGGAATCTTTAAGAGATGACCCATGTTTACTTCAGTCCAAGGAGATTCTTTCCTTGCATCGTTAATAAAACCAAATCTTGGAATGAGATTGTTCACTCAATATTATATTAAATTATCCAGATGGAGATGCTAAGAAGTGGTGTAGGCTTAAAGCAGGGGCTCTTTGTGCCTTTAAAAGCAAGATTCATTGTTGACTATACTTTGAAAATTACTCAACTTTGCCTTCAGATGATCTCATTCAAGGTTCTAGCAGATGAACACATTCTTAGCCTTTGGGAGAGAAACTGATCTTTGGGACAACGTGCTCTGATTTAGCAGCTTATCTTGATTTCTCTGGCTTTCATGTGGTTTGGCGGCATTGTTGAGAAAGTAATTTCAATGGATCAACATGGTAGTGCATGCATGCTACCCAAGAATTCAGGCTGCCAAGGCAGGGAGGGGACTGCTAGGTTACATAGAAAGTCTTTATTTAAAAAAGAAAAGAAGGAGAAGGGAAGGGAGGGAGGGAGGGAGGGAGGGAGGGAGGGAGGGAGAAAGGAAGGAAGGAAGGAAGGAAGGAAGGAAGGAAGGAAGGCAGGCCAGGCAATGGTGGTGAATGTCTTTAATCCCAGCACTCAGGAGACAGAGGAAGACCGATCTCTATGAGTTAGAGGACAGATTGATCTACAGAGCAAGTCCCAGGGCAGTTAGGGCTGTTACACGGAGAAATCCTGTCTAGAACCACCCCAAAAAAATCCTGTGAGTACCTTTGAAATCACAAACAGAGCTGATGGTTGTAGTCCACAAGGTACTTGACTGTGCAAGAATGAGGAACAGAGGGGTGTTCAAGCTTAGTAAGTGTCCATTTATTTCTACATTCTTCATTCTCATCCATCTTTTAAGGCATAGCAATTTCTTAAAAACTTTTTTTCATTCCTCTCATCAAAAACTACATCCAGCTTGTGGTAAGAACTGGTGTTTGCACTGGCAAACCTGCACTAATCTCAGAAACCGTTTGAACAATGAACTCATTGTGTGATGTCATTTGTTACACTAAATCTTTTTTTTTTTTTTTGGTGGGGGGGTTTCGAGACAGGGTTTCTCTGTGGTTTTGGAGCCTGTCCTGGAACTAGCTCTTGTAGACCAGGCTGGTCTCGAACTCACAGAGAGCCGCCTGCCTCTGCCTCCCAAGTGCTGGGATTAAAGGCGTGGGCCACCACCGCCTGGCCTAAATCATTTTTTAACTGCACTTGGAAAATGATGATTTTTGCAAACACTTTAGCAACCACATTTTGTGTACTTCCAGATGATATGATGTATTTCTAGCTGGCGTGTTTTATTAATTAGAGTGAGAGGTAGTTTGCCTGCAATCCCAGTTACTGAAGTATATCCCACAGAAGGCAAGCACTCTACAAAGTGACGGATGTTGCTTTACATGGCCAGGCCTGAACTGCTGGTCACATGTTGTGCACTCAGCTTAATGACTTCTTGTGATAAGCCAGAGATAGAAGCTCCTGTCTCTCTCTTCTCAGGGACGCAAACTGAGGCTCTGAAGGTCTTGATAATTTCTTCCACATCTGACATCACATAAATGGAAATTGGTATTGTGAATTGGGTTGTTTTTTTTATTTGTTTGTTTGTTTTTTTGTTTTTGTTTTTTTTTTTACTTCTAAAGCCTGTTTTCTTATTATTATCATAGCAAACTGTCAAGCAAAGTGAGGTCAGACTCAAGAGTCCTCAGAAAAATATGTGAGGAAAACCTCTAGGAATTACTTTCAATTTCTAAATAATAATAATCATAAATTTCATTTAGCAGATTTGTTTCTCTTTCATTAGACATGCCACAATATCACGCTGACAAAACAACAAAACACAGGAGAAATCTGGAGTTTTATTTCTTCTGAGTCAAGATTTTGACATGTTTTTGTAAATATGTAACCTGTATTCTACACATTTTAGCTTTTATCTGCGGGCTACCACTGGGTGACTGCTGTTGGGTCCTTTTCGCATTCTTCCTGAACACTTACTGGGCTACAATCTGAAGCCACCGTTGGATTTAGATGTGGCCAAACCGCTGAGCCCTTGCCAGGGGAATGCTGGTGAACATGAGTGCCTCATTTCCAGGCATAGTCCACAAATTTTCTGGGTGGTCACACCCAAGCCCCTGGGAGCCAAGTGATGAAGATCAGAAAACTCCGTGAGCCTGTATTTAGAAATAGCGGTGTGGGCCAGGGTTCAAAATCTCTGCAGCTGCACCAGAGTTTCCCCTAAGAAACAGACAACTGTTGCAGGAGTTGATGTGACCGGACGACCCACTGCCCAGAAAGCAGTCCTACCACACTTCTGATTTCAGCTGCTCTTGGGTAAATAATAAATGTTGTCTCTGCAGTATTAGGAGATTTATATATAAAGAAAAATAATGATGATTTAACTAAGGCATTGTGCTTGATCATTTCAGGCTCTTCATTTTCTTTAGTGGATAATGGGCAAGCACATTATTTTTAGGTTAAAAGTTTAAGTAAAAAGTAAAGACATACAGAACAACATGCAGTCTGTGATTTATTTTTCAGTTTATTCTTTTCTCATACATCACATCCCAAGTGCGATTTCCCCTCACGCTATTCCTCCCAGTCCCGCCTTCCACCTTCACTACCCCCAGGATTCACTCCTCCTCTATTTCCCCCTCAGAATCCCAGACAGAGATTTGGGTTGAGGCTGAAGTCAAGGACAGAAGAAAAGACCTATGGACAGCAATTCTAGAGACACGATTCTCCATTGTTCTCATCGGTCCTTCAATGGATTGGTGAAACCCAGGCTTCTAGGAAGATCAATCTGTTTTATTCAATCTACAAATTTAAATATTAATCTTATCTGCAAACATCCTCACATAAACAACCAGAGTATTTGACCAGATAGCAGAGAATTTTCTGGCCTAGTAAAGCTGACAAGAAATCAGCTTCATACTATAATATCAGGAACATTTATTATTTGATGATATGTTTCATTACTTGTATACCATCAGATCTTATTGATACATTACTAATTACTCATATTATTCTTCAACAAGAAATTGTTAATATTGTTAATGTTTGCCCTTCACTCATCAGCATTCAAAAATTCAAAGTCAACAAAGCACCATAGAGAATCCAGATGCCCTGTGTATTTCCCAACCTATGTGACTTACTCTTTTTTATATTACTTTACTCTTTCTTTAAAGACATTATTTCTAAACTATTATTTTCAATAACTATCGATCGCTTTTTTTTTCTTTCTTCAGCTCCTAAGCACAGTTTCACACATCATGTACTTGTTCAGAGGGTTTCTCAGCCTGGACCTGGCTGTTGAGGGTGTGTCGGCAGCATTTCTCTGACGATGGCAGTCAAACCTCAACTAGGCAGGCAGCAGTCAGGCTACCCAGCACACAGCTCCTGAGAGCCTAGCCTCATGCCAGAGTCATGCCTGCAGGTTCCAGCCTTACAATGCAGCATCAGACTGGAGGGAAGATGTGACCTGCACCACAGGAACAAAAATTCATTCCTCTGAATGAATATGCAAAGATGTAGAAAACCTGAGGGATTTAAGGATTACAGAGCACATTATAATAATGGCAATGGATTAATACCCTTATTTGATGTATTTTACCAGTTGAGTGATTGCTATAACACTTCAACATGTATAAAAATACTGACATACAGGCACTGTTATATCCCACTGAAAATTACTGAAAAAGAGAGTTTATATTGAATTTTATATTGTATTCATTTTTGTCTGGAGTCATAAAATATCTCTTCCCAGATTCTAATGTGGCTGAAGTTCTAGCACCAGATGCTTCCACTGGATGAGAACTTCACATTAATTGGGAATTTCTCTACTTTCTGATTGATCAACATGGCAAGAAATGTGATGGCAATGTAGGTAGGGGTGAGGTTTCAGACTCACAGGTACATTTTTTTCTCTATACAGCCCTGGGTAAACCGAATTTCATACAACCAAAGTAAACTAAAAACGTCCCAAATGCTGGAAACTACATACTTGTAAAAAGACACACGCGAAAGAAATGACAGGATAAATGGAGAATTGTTCTGAATCTTTATGACATTTATTTCAGATAGTGTGCCCTATCCTACACCGCCATTTTCATGGATCATCATGTATGACTGTGTTTTCTGATAATGTACAACAGTGTGTGCCTGTGGTTGGTATGAAATAATCATACTTAACAACCAAGATTTGTGAGGTTTGCCTTCTAGGAAATCCTTCTAAGCCTTCCCTGTGGACTTGTTGAGTTTACCTCTCAGAAAAAATCACAGGAGGATCTCACAGCTTTTCCTGTCTGCTTCAGTCGGTAGAAACGTTTCACTTTTGATCCGATAATAGCCAGACCAAAGAAACAAGTTCAATTTGTTAAACATTAAGGTAAAGCGTTCTGCAGCTCTGCTTGCTTCTGGCATAAAAGGTGTGGTAGCATATCTGAGGTTATGAAAAACTCAGTGCTTCCCTGGAAATTCTACCTACGTGAGCTCACCCCCATTACTCTGCATCAGACAGGGACACAGACAGGTCTTTCTCTAGGGGAAAGACCATGTGCTCTAGACTCGAATGGCTCACCATTTGTTCCTTGATTCCTTCTGGTCCAGAGGACTCTGTATAATCCTCCCATGGTGTTGGGTGGCTGTTGGAAGCTATGCTTAAAAGAACAGGGATGCAGATTTTGGGTTCCTTGATCTCAGCAGTGAGCAGCCGACAGCTCACTCCCCACACTCTTTTGGTGGTCCTGTTTTTCCATCCAGTGTGCTGGAGCTCTCTCTGTCTCATGTATCCACTGGCTGCATAAAAACACATCCTTTCTTATTAAGACTTTGGCTGAAGTCAATCTTCTCAGAACAGTGGTTCTCAACCTTCCTAATGCTGTGACCCTTAAATAACGTTCTTCATGTTTTAGTGACCGTCAACCATAAAATTATTTCCCTGCCACACCATAACAATAATTTTGCTACTGAATTGTAATGTAACTATTTGTCTTTCCTGATGGTCTTTGGTGACTCCTATGAAAGGGTCATTTGACTCAGGGGGTCTCAATCCACGTGCTGAGAAGCGTGATTCTAGACCAACCATTATTCTCTTTTCCATTAGATGGAGAATGCCCTACCTGGTCTCTGGCAGAAGTCAACAGTAGTTCCCCCACAATCAGTCTCAAGTCATTTGAAGAATCTGAAGGTTCCTGACTAGTCTTTCCTGAAGACTAATTCATTCGCATTCCCCTCCCCCACTTCTCTTTCCGCATTCCATCCTTGATTATCCCCACCCCCACCCCCACCACAGGCACACACTCTTCCTCCCCTTTTCAAAACTAGGCTGCCCTCAGCCACGTTTAGTGTCAGAAAACTGTGACCTGGCTTTTAATACTGGAACACTTCCTCTTTATTCCCTGTCAGTAAAGTTTTCTATATATAATGATGCCGCCACTGTCTTCTCCACTTACAAGGGCTTCACGTAAATGATATTAAATCCAAAGAATTTAATGAACTGAGGAGCCTCTACAGATAATTTACCCTTCAATTTAAATAAGAATTTGAGTGACCCGTGGCACAGCTCAAGAACAGCCAGTTCTTGGCAGGGTCCCAGGCAGACTTGTTCTCTGGCCTGCACCTCAGTTTGGGCCTTTCAGGAAACACAAGGTGGCAGCCAGGCTACCTCACAGAGGACCTGAAAGTCCAGGTAGTATCCCTGCTACCTCAGAGAGCACCTTCTGAGCAGTAGCCACAGCACCTCAGGGAGCACCTGCAAATCCGAGCAGGTTAAAACTTCCTTCTGCAGACAAGTGACAGAACACATCAATTGCAATTTTATTGGAACAGTAGAAATTTCAAAATATATGACTTTCACGTACAGTTCCAACCAAACTGGGACATATTGATTATTAGCCTGAGTTTTCAGTTCCCAACAGGGATATTTTTAAGGTGTCTTAAAAGTCATTATTGAAAACATGAATCTGATCCTAGGAGCTGGTATTTCCATGGCTTTGCCACCAGTAGCTGGCTGGTGATAAGTGACGATTTCTTTCTCCACAAATCTCCACGTCACTCTCAGCAGGCGCTCAAGACCTTCTCTAGCAGGGGTGGATTACCACCAACTTTCGTCCTCTCTGCTTGTATTTCCTTGTCCTCTCGAATGTAGACGTGTCAGATCACTTTTATCTTGTCATGTAATGAAAACAAAAAAGGAAGTCATTAATAAATTTATTGGAGAAATGTGTCCAGTTTTAAAGTCTGCATAGTTCCCTCTGGAAATTATGACCTCCCCTCTTTCGGTGTTTTTAATTTAAGAAAGTCTTATTTTTAAAAGACAATCAGAAAATCTCTGGTTCCTCCAGTGTATCGCTGAGTCCTTGAGTCTGTCAGAAGGACCCAGATCAAAAGACAGATTAGCAAGAGAGAACCTGGAAAATGTGTGTACTTCTTACATGACATGATACCAGAGAGGGCAGATATGAGGCTCAAAAGCCAGAGGGACATCAGCATGTTTCTTGTGATAGTCCTGATGAAGAAGAGGGCCATCATAGAGAACTATGATCTAAAGGTAAACTAACCAGAGAGAACTTCTGCAGACGTATTTGATCAGTATCCCTGCGTATTCTTTAGTCCCTGAACTTTTCAGGTATTTGGAGGACAGTTCTGGAATGACAATCTTATAGCAAGCTTCAGGGGAAGATGGAAGGGAAAGATGGGCATGGCCTCCAGTCTCTACTGTTTCCTCAGTACCCCAGTGCCTCATCTGAGAGTAACATGCCCCAAATCTCCCCAAAGTCATGCCTACTTAACCAACACGCACTGACTTCCTCATGTCACCCCCTCATACTGGTTCTTCATCTTACAGGGCTTGAATTTTGGAAATCATAAGACATTAAAGACATAAACTTTTAACTGTGGTAACATAGTCTTGGCTCTCCTTTTGCTAGATTATGGGCAAATTAAGTTACTCTTTTAAATCCTATTTCCTCTTAGATAAAATGGAGCTGACGACATAGCCTATGTTGTTACCAGTGTTTAAAATGCTTGATCCTGGTTATAGCTGGTTCCTCATATTTTTGCCTGATTTGTCAGACAAAGTCATAGCATAAGTGGTTTGTTCATTTGTGAATCATATTTATGTCCCTCTTTGCCATAAATCCTTTACCAACTCTCCAAAACTGGGCATGAAAATAACAGAGAAATCTTTTCAGGATCTGCTACTTGCTAACCCCTCCCACTCAGGCCATCGCTGTCACTTTCTCCTTTATGCCCCGAGATCTACTTACTGCCCTCTAGAATAGTTCTGCTCATTCTTAATCTGATCTTTACAGAACCTCCCACTTACCCCAAACATCGTTGTTTTTTTTTTTGTTGTAACCCAAATAGCCTCAAGTGAAATATCACTTTTCTTAGTGTCCTTCCCTGTCAGTTAGTTATTGTATTCAATCCACATGAGCTCACACACCACTAGATGAAGCCCTCATAATACACTGGAATGAATTGTCTCCCACTGACATAACTAATGACTCGCAGTCACAACAACTATGTGACAGACACAGCACCCAAACGATAGGGTTCCTTATCACATCCGCTTCACAACACATCTATAAGATACTTCTTATTGTTCTTACTTTACAAAGGGGAAGAAAAATACACTAGCAAAAAAACACAGTGACAAATACACACAGTTATTTATTGTGACATTATGCATAATGGCAAAAGAATGGAGGCAATCCAGATTTCCAGGGAGAAAGCTGGTTGGACAGACTATGGCACAAATGCTAGAAAATGCTTTTTAGTATGTCAGAGGAACAAGCCAGCTCTGCCTAGAAGTATATAGAGTTACCTCTAAGACAGTTTTTAAAGCAAGGCATCTAAAATTTGCTAAAGAAAACATTGAAAGAAAAGCTAAAATCAAATGATATTCTTAAACTGAAAAGAGACATCCATAGTGATTAAAAGGTAAATACATGGTATATATAAGTATTTGTAATATACTTACGTATGTAAGTATATAAGATAGTTTGAGCTTATTCACTCCCATATTAACCTCTTTTGTTCCCGTTCCCTCATCTGCTGATCCCAGTTTTCTTCATAAGTAGTACTGCTTCAATTGTCTTCTTTTTCCTTCTTTTAAATCTAGATACCACATACGAGAGAGACACATAGAATGTTTCTCTTCCTGGATCTGACTTGTTTGACTTAGCACTGTGCTCTCCAGTTCTATCCATTGCCCGCAAACGACTTGATTCCCTCCTTCTGTCAGTCTGAATACTGCTTCCCTGTGTGCACATACTCCAAGATTACTCTGCATCCATTTGATGAACAGCAGGGCGGAGCCCATCCTTTGACTGTTTTGAATGCCATAGCAACACATAGGGTGTGCAGGCATCCCTGTTGTGTGCTAATATCGATTCTCCAGACTTGGAAGTCATACAGCAGGATCATGTGGCAGTTTTGTTTGTTTGATTGGTTGGTTTTTTTTTAATTAATTCAGTATTGATTCCATTAATTTATATTCTCAACAGTATATCAAGCTCCTTCCTCTCACCTTCCTGTCAGTACTTGTTTTCCTTTCCTTCATGGTAGCCAATCAGATTGGGTGGTGCATAATCTCAATCTAATTCTGATTTACAATTCCATTGACAGATTAATATGTTCAATGTGTTTCTTACATCATTTCATCATTTATGCCTTGGCAATGCTTATACATGCATGGGCAGTCTGTGGCGGTTCTCCAGTTGTTCCTTTCCTGGGCAATCCTAGACTTGTTTGTGTTATTGTCATACACAAGGTTCCACAGTCTTCCTTTATGCTGTTTATCCTGAGTTTTTTGGGCCTTCCTCTTTGCCTTATCCTGCGCACTCCTCCAAGTAGTGCTATCTTCGGGTTTCTGCCATTACCCATTCTCCTAACATGGCCAAAGTATCTCAATTAATTGTTGTATCCTGTAGTTGACTTCCTTCTGTAGATGAAGATGATTCTTAATGTCATTTTTGTGTAGCCTAGCTCTTCATGTGACACCTAGAATCCTCCTGAGACATGCCATCTCAGACACATTTCAGCCACTGTTCTGAGGAGTGTTTTATTGTTCAGGTTTCAGAGTTGTAAAGAATCTAGCTCAAGACAAGGGTCTAATATACTTGTAATTTTGTTGTTGTCGTTATGTCTCTTACTGACCAAACCTTTCCTAGTGCCTGGAATTCAGCCCTCACTATCCCTATCTGCCTCTTGACTTTTGAAATAATTGCCCCCTTTAACTGAGGATTCCTCCCAGGTAGACAAAGTTCACTGCTTCCTCGATGGTGATACTGGAAATGACCAGCTAGGTCTTCTGAAAACCTGGGGAATTTAGCATGTGGGTGGAAAGAGGTCTATCTAGTAAACTAAAAGCTAGCACATGAAGAGGAGACCTGGTCAGTTGCCCTCAACAACTCAGACCATGAAATCCAATATGGACAAGTGGACAAGTTTCTTACATATGTAGTAGGTATTTCCTTCTTTTGAGAAGTATCTGTCCAGTTCATATGTCCATTTGCTGACTAGATTGCTCTTCTCGTAATTGCTTGTTTGCTGGTTTAGAATTCTTTTTGGATATCAATACCCCATTGAAGGAATACCTGGTAAAGATTTCTCCACCCCGTCAGCTTCCCTTTCCCTCTGCTTACTATTTCTTTGTAGTTCAGAATCTTTCCTACTCCATTCATCCTGTTTGTCTTCTTGCTAACACTACCAGTGCTTCTAGAGTCCTCTTCAGAAAGGCTCATCACCTGTGCAAAATCGTCAAGTATTTTTCCTGCATTTTCCTCTAGTATTTCCAGAGTATTGGGTCTTATGTAAAGGATTTTGTTGGGATCATTTGGAGTCCTGGCCTCCAGCTGCTCTTCCCTGCTAGAGATCTTTACTTTCCTTCTGATTTGAGTTACTAAAGGCTGTGTCAAAGTTGTTTACCAGCTCTGCTTCATGAGCACGTGTTCTCTTGGCCTTGAGGATCAGAAGATAAGGTTTTCACCTGTTGGCCAACTTGACTGTTGGGTATATAAGCCTCTGTAGTGCTATTGAAAAAGGGGCATCTTACTAGTGACTAGAGGTCTCTCTATCTGTGTGTGATTGTGTGTTTCAACCTCCAGCCCCTTGCCCTAAGCTTGCGAACTGTATGGTAGCGCATGGAGCACAGACAGGTCTTGTGTGCTGCAGGATTTCAATTGTCGTAGAACTAATTTTTTTCCAAGGTAAGAGAGTTAAGGATCTCCCTTTTATGCTTTTATATAAGGATATCTAGCTTTGTTGTTACACTTGTAGAAGAGTCTGTGTTTTCTCAAATGCTTCTCAAAAATCAAGTAGTTGAGGCTGCATACATTTATTATTGGCTGTCTTTATTTTAATTGTTCCATTGGCTGTTTTTGAATAGCCTGCTCTTTTCTTTTTTTTTTTTAATTTATTTATTTATTAAGGATTTCTGCCTCGTCCCCACAACCGCTTCCCATTTCCCTCCCCCTCCCCCGATCAAGTCCCCCCCCCTCATCTGCTCGAAGAGCAATCAGGGTTCCCTGACCTGTGGGAAGCCCAAGGACTGCCCACCTCTATCCAGGTCTCGTACGGTGAGCATTCAAACTGCCTAGGCTCCCACAAAGCCAGTACGTGCAGTAGGATCAAAAACCCACTACAATTGTTCTTGAATTCTCAGTATTCCTCATTGTCCGCTATGTTCAGCTAGTCTGGATTTATCCCATGCTTTTTCAGACCTAGGCCAGCTGGCCTTGGTGAGATCCCAATAGAACATCCCCATTGTCTTAGTGTGTGGGTGCTCTTTTCATCACTATGAAAATTCTGTTGTACAATGTGAAACTAAGGATTGTGGCACTACCAATATTGCTCTTATACTTAAGATCACTGTAACTTTGGGGTAGTTTTGTGCCTTCCTCTTGTAGGAATTTCCTACAAGCATGTTCTTGAAATTTTAATTGGAATTGCATTTATATAACTTTCAGTACTATTCAGTATTGACACTGCTGTTTCTTGTATATAAGACAGCAATACAATACTGATTCTGTTGACCCATGTACGTGGGAGAACATTTTGTTATTTTATTATCTACTTTATTTTTTTTCTTTTTTTAGGGATTTCAGTGTAGAAATCTTTAGCATCCTTAGACTTGTTCCTAGATTTGTTTCTTTGTTTTAGGCTATTCTAAGTTTGATTACTCAACCTGATTTGTTTCTCAGAATATTGATTAGGAATATATAGCAAACCTACTGATTTTCATCTTAGTTTGTATTCTTTTGCTTTGCTGAAAGAGTTGATCAAGTCTAAGCATTCTATAGAGTCTTCAGAGTATATCTGGCTTTTATCATGTGAAAATAGAGATAGTTCTGTTGCCCCATTTCCTGTTTGTAGCTCTTTCATTTCTTTTTCTTTTCTTATTTTTTAGTCTCAGAATTCAAGAACTGTATTGAATAAGAAAAGAGATCATGAGCCATACCTTTTTCCTCTCTAATTTGTTATTTTAGAGGAAATACTTCCAAAACTTCTCTATCTAGTATCATATTAGCTATAATTTTGTTTTACACTGAGGAATAGTATTTCTAGTCTTCACTTCTTTATGACTTTTATACTGGCCTTTAGTATTCAATACGAATGTGCTTGAACAGCTTCTGTATTTTCTCTTACTGATGATTTCTAGTTTTACACTGTTATGAGACACAATAGATTATTTTCCTTCTTGGATTATGATATTTTGTTTCCTAAAGTATGACCTGACTTGAAAATTTTTCCTTTATATTGAAAAGAATATGTATTCACCTTCTTGTTGAGTAGAATGTTCTATATATGTCTGCCAAATATAGTTGAGCTATAAGTGATTTTACTCTGAAACAGGTGTTTTTTGTCTCAGTGATATGTTAATGAGAATAGACTATTGAAATGATGCTCTAATATTATATGTTAACTTATAAATTTTATTTGTCCAATAGTATTAGCTTTTTTAAAATTCTCTGAAACAGATGCATCTGTATTTATAACTGCCATGTGCTTATGATGAATTGTTGCCTTTATCAGTGTGCAGTGACCTTCTTCATACCTGTGAATTTTGTCTTCAAGTTTGCTTTGTCAGGTGTAAACTTAACTATTCCTGCCCGTTTGGGGATTCCATTTTGTAGCATGAATTCTAGTTTGTCTTACTAATAAAATCTCAGTGTCAGCTATCAGGGGTGAAAACTGAAGGATCAGAGAAGCAGCGTGGCCAGCTACTAGAGTTCTTACCTCTACCAATGCTCAGACAAGGGAGGTGATCCTGTCCTGAAAATGCCTCCCCAGAATGCATCCTCAGACTGACTGCCCTGAGCCCCTGTCTTCTCCTGCCTTCTATTCCTCTCTCTGTTCAGCCATATCCCTTCCAGTTTCCACCTCCTTAGTGTTGGGATTAAAGGTGTGTGACTCCCAAATACTGGGATTAAAGGTGTGAGCCATCACTACTTGACTCTGTTTCTTTTTTATATTGGATCAATTTCATGTAGCTCAGGATGGCCTTGAAGTAACATAGGCCTTTCTGCCTCTGTCTCCCAAGCACTGGGATTAAAGTTATATTCCACCACTGCCTGGACTCTACAGCTGACTAGTGTAACTAACTCTACAAGAAGCTTTATTTGTTCGATCATAAACAAAGTATCATCACATCTGTTGATGGGAGGCCACTTGTTTGTTTCCCATCCAACCAGCAGTTCAGACCAAAAATAATCACACAGAAACTATATTATTTAAACTGCGGCTTAGCCCATTAGCTCTAGCTTCTTATTTGCTAACTCTTGCATCTTAATTTAACCCATTTCCATTAATCTGTGCATCACCAAAAGGGCATGGCCTACCAGCAAAGTTTCAACACCTCTGTCTCTGGTGGAGGTTCCATCGCTTCTTCCTGATTCCACCCTTCTTTTTCCCAGCATTCAGTTTAATTTTCCCCACCTAGCTCTGTTCCCCTATAGCTCTGATATAGGTCCAAAGCAGTTCCTTCATTAACCAATGATATTCACAGCATACAGAAGGGAATCCTACATGACACACCATTCACTTAGAATACCATTTTTCCTCTTTTGTTTTCAATTTGCATATCTTTTCCAATAAGATAATGTTTCATGCAAACAATTTGATTTTTGAATTTTTTTAATCCACTAAGTCAA
Organism: Microtus oregoni; assembly: GCF_018167655.1. NCBI lineage: Eukaryota > Metazoa > Chordata > Mammalia > Rodentia > Cricetidae > Microtus > Microtus oregoni. The sequence goes on along the minus strand of NW_024543060.1, from coordinate 34,403,504 downwards.
TCCTCATTTTTTTTCCATTTTTTATTGAGAAAAGGAGAAAAAAAAACACAAGTTTCCACCTCCTCCCAGCCTCCCATTTCCCTCCCCCTCCTCCCACCCTTCTCCCCCTCCCCCCACTCCTCTCCCTCTCCAGTCCAAAGAGCAGTCAGGGTTCCCTGCCCTGTGGTAAGTCCTAGGTCCGTCAATCCTCATTTTTATTGGAAAGTAAAGATCTTTTGAGGTTTGCATTATTTTATGAAATGTATTTTCTGGGTTTCCCTTTTTTCATATTAAAAGATTTCTATCATGGTCCACTTGAGAGGCCCATCCACATGCATATGTGAACAGCACAAATTGGAATAACTGGAATATAGGAAAAAATGTAATGGAGTTGGGAAAGAATATGGGTGAGTGATGGATCTGGGAAGAATTCAAAGGAGAAGAGCTGGAAATTAAAACATTATATGCATATAAGAATTTTTCAAATAATTTAATTTAAATATATTTCAATTAATGTTTATTCTTTGAAACTCTCATTTGTTTAGCTATCCTAGCAATGAGATTGGTTTTTCCAGGCTCTCCAGATAGTGTATAACTTTATTCCTGTTTTGTGTTCAGTAGTCCTTTGAGTATATTCTAAGACATTTGCTTACTGGTTTAGTGTATGTTTATCACAAGAGGCTTTTCTTTTTCTTTTGAAGGGTAATTTTGCTGGCTATAGTAAGCTTACTTGACAATTCATTTGTTTCAAGCCATAAAATATATACAACTAAGCTTTCCTCTTTTTGTAGGGTTTCTACGAAGTATGTCATGTTCCTGAAAAGTTTGACTTTGTAAGTTATTCAGAATGTCTCCTTGAGTTTTAAGTATTTTTTCTTTGCTCTGTACTATTAGAATTTTAGCTGTAAAACAGTATGGGAAAGGGAAGTCTGAGGTTATGTGAATAAAAATGTCCTGGTAATTTTGATAGTTGAGTAGTAGTTACTTTGAAGTTCATTATGTAATTGAAGTAATTTTATATTTTGTGTGTTTCTGAAGTTGTTCATTAAAAACATTTAATGTGATTACCTAATTCTTACATTTTGGAATATAAGTACTTATATTTTCATGGATCATAATTCTTTTCCACTAGTATGTGATTCTTTGCACTGAAATGATGTATTAAGAAATCTCACTTAATGATGATCAAGTACATAATTTGGTATATATTAACTCTTATATTAAAAGGGAACTTTATAAATAAGCTACAGCAGAGGAGAGAAAAAATACATATGTGCCAATTCAGGGCATGGTGGTGCTGATCTATTGTCCTATACACGGTGTTGTAAGGAGGCTGCTTGTTTCATTCCCAACTGCTCAGCCCTGAAATAATCACACAGAAACTTTATTAATTAAATCACTTCTTGGCCAATTAGCTCTAGCTTCTTATTGGCTAACTCTTACATATTAATTTAACCTATCTCCAGTAATCTATGTATTGCCACGTGGCTGTGGCTTACCGGGTAAAATTCTGGCATTTGTGTCCAGTGAGACTACATGGCTTCTCTCTGACTCTGCCTTCTTCCTTTAAGCATTCAGTTTAGTTTTCCCCACCTAGCTCTGTTCTATCAGGCCAAGCCACTTTTCTTTATTAACCAATGGTATTCACAGCATACAGAGGGGAATCCCACATCTACAAGGGATGGTGTAGAAGAATGGTATTCAAGACTACCTGCCTCAAAGGCAAAAACGGGAGAGGGGAGTAAGAGGAGAGAAGGAGGAACAGAGGGGCAAAGAAAGAAGGAAAGGAAGAGAAATAGGTTCTAAAGCTTTCTTAGCAGTTGCTCCCATGTTTACCGAATCAATGTTTTCCTGATTCTTGCTTTGTTGTAGCAGTGTAGGATTATTTGTTTTTAAATTTCTTACATGTTAGTTTAAAATTTGTGGTTAACAAAATCATTCCATTACTTCTATGTCCTCTGCCACCTGAGCTCCCCACCTGTGGTGACATTCTGGTGTTTCTGAAGTGACTGTAGCTGAGGTGGCTCCCACAGATTACTTGGTTGACCTTGGCCTTTAAGAGCTCTCATAAAGGATCCAAACGTACTTGTGCAGTATTCCTCGCTGAAGTGAGTAATAAGTCCTCCATCAGAGCTCTCAAGTAGGGGGTAGAACTAAACTACAAGCTAGTAGGTATCCTTAATGTTACTATTACATAAGCAGAAATTCTAAAGATTGTAAATAAAGCACAAATAAAAAATCTAAATGTCAGACTTGAGATAAATGAACATAAGGGATCATACAGATCATTTTCCCACAGCAATTATTCATCAAGGTATTCTGAGTCAGGTACTGTCAATTGTGAAAATACTGTCCAAATATAACTTGCTAAATGCCTCAGGTAGTGATGAAATTAGTCACTCACGGTAGCTTTAATCAATAAATCATTGTTGATTTATGACTCATGTATCACCTCATAATTGTACAGCATTTGACAGCTTACAAATCACTTATACATACATTACTCCATTTTCATCTCACAACAAGCCTTCAAGAGCACTTAGATTATTGTGTTCATTTTATGCAGAAAGAAATTGCGCCACAGATGGCCCGCAGACCTCCCTGTAACTCCACCGCTAATGGGGACAGGGAGACGGAGACCCAAATACAGACTCTGCAACCTGCTCTTCAGCCAAGCTATTATAGGACAAGGATGCCCAAAGTAAAGAAGAGTCGCTGACACAGCTGGGACTTAATATGGCGAGGGACATTCTCCTGCTAATGCCTAATCTACTTTCTAATTACAAGTCAAACAAGTCAAATTCTTCAGAATAATGCAAGACAGACTTTCAGGAATCTGAAATCAAAACATGGTGTTCTAGATAAATGAAGAAGAAATGTTAAGTAGCCTACCCTGTTTTATTGTCACTTTTCTTAATTCTAAGAACCATATTACAAAGAAAAAGGTATTTCATGGGTCATATTTATTAAATTTTTGTATATCCTACAACACAGTTCTAGATTCTAAATGAAATTCATTTTGGTTTGTGATTCAGATTAAAACAAAGATTTTATAATTTCAGAAATGGTATTATACTCCATTTTATAATTAATGAGAATTTGAACTATATTTTACAAAAATCATTATAAACATTCTTATTTTATTGTATTCAACTATGTGTTCTGTCATTCCAATATCAAATGTCCCATTTGTTCATAAATGTCATTAAATATCTATATATAGCCAATTTGGGGTTACATTTTATTATGGTGTGGGATGAAGCAACTTCAAGGGGTTTATAATCTAGCCGTATCAGGAATAAAGTTGAGTGATTAACATAAAATATGCAGCATGCACCTCCCCCTTATTTCTTCTGTTTTTAATGATCTTGATCACTCAAGAGTGTGCCCAGCCATCAGCAGCCCTTCAAAGCAGACTCAGTCTTCTTAGATTCCGAGGACAACACTAAAAAGTATCAAATAACAAGGAGCTAGGCTCAGCCTTAGCAAGTCTTGATAGACAGATGTATCTCAGGTATCTAATTATTCAGTCAGAATTTTTGGAATAGCTTCATATGCCAGACACAGCTATAAACACTAAGAAAATGCAAGTGAATAACCAGCAGAGTTCATACTCCCCCAGAGAACTGTCTTGCAAACTAAAAGCAAAAGTGTGAGAAGTGTGTAGCAGGACATGTTTTCTGAGCAAAGGAAACAATAAATAGCCTGTTTGGAAGCTGTTTGGAAGTTCAAGCAAGAAGGAATTGTTTTGAAATGAAGGTGGAATTGTAGCTAGGCTTCCTTTGGATTGTCGGCCCCAAATAACGACGACATAGGAACCTATTAATTATAAAAGCTTGGTCTTAGCTTAGGCATGTTCCCAACTAGATCTTATAACTTAAATTAACCTCTTTCTATTAATCCACATTCTGCCATGTTGCTCTTTACTCCCTTTGTGTATGGCTGACTTAACCCCACATGCCTCAAATTCTTCCCAAAATCCTTTCTCTGCCTGGAAGTCCTGCCTATTCTCTCCTCCCTTGTTATTTGACATTCAGCTCTTCGTTAAACCAATCTGAAGACACCTTAATCTCAGACACATCTTCAAAGTGTACAAAATGATGATCACACTACATGGAGCTGAGCAAGAACAAGAGACATTTATTCCTGCTGCCCCCCAAACCTCCTGCTGCATTTCCCTCACCTTAGAGACCCTTCCTGTTCACATGTTCTTCTCCAATGTAAGTGACTGATGGTCAACCTACGAATCCATTAATTTAGGAAAGAAATATGTCAGAATCTGGATATAAAAATCAGTTAATTTATGGATTAAGTCCTTTTAATTTCTACTGTATCCCAGAAGTCCCTCCAATCTTTTTCATCTGCACCCATCTTGCCAAAACTTCCCTATAACTCACATGGAAGTCACATTGGCACATAACTCAGGTAAGCTTCTCAGTGACATTTCCTCTATAACAGGAACTATAGTCAAAAGAGTGAACACAGAAAGATTAAGTTTCCTTGTTCCTTTAGAAAGCCATGGTACATGCGATCTGAAGTCTCATAAGATAGAAGTGCCAGTGAAGTTCATTCAATTGCTTTTTGTTGAATAATAGCAGGTAAAAGTGTTGAACTTACATTTGGCCAGTTATTGCTCTAAAGAGCAATAATATATTTATTTTTATTTGGGATAGTTCCTTATACACAAATATGCAATAAGTGCAATAGGTGGATTGCTGACTCAATTAATATATAAACTAGTTATTGGTTAGTTTGATCTTTTAGTTCCAGCTTTCCTATTCATCTCTTATCCCTGAGGCTAGACTTACTTCTCAATTTTCTCCATTATTTGTCTCTTGGCTATACTTCCTTGCATTTCAGTTCCTTTATATGCTAGAGAGTTGACACTTAATCTTGTCTATTAACTATGAACTGAAAAACAACTAAGTATTAGCAAGTACTTTTTCCAAAAGGATGAATTATATCTCTGTTTCCATGCTTTTGGCAAGTGTCTTGCTTTACTTCAAGTACTTCCCCAAAAGGATGCAAGCCTACTAGACTTCAAAGATGTAAATCAACTACCATGTGGGTAAGATTTCCTGCACCCTAATGAAAACATTCTAAGTTTGAACATGTCTGAAGACAATCGGCCTTGGATAATTTCTGCTTGACTGCCGGTTTAATATTTCCTCTCTCTCCTGTACTATAGAAGGTAAGATTGCTATCATGTTTCAGTATCTTTTTTTGACAATATTTACTCAATGCACACTAGTTAGCATGCCTACATGGTACTAAAAAGATGGATAGTGTTTAGAAATAGATAAATACAGAAAGAAGGTTGCTCCAGAAAAGGGGATGATCAAGGACATAGAAATCAAAACACCTACTCAAGTTCTTTGGTGAGCAGAAATTAGTGAGGTTTATCTCAAAAGTTAAAAATCATTGATGAAGGGAAATGAAAATAGATGAGTGTTCATAAAATAAATCTTCATATGCAGGTAAATCATGTATATTAATACAAATGATTATTGAGATGAAATTCTGAAGCCTCGCTGTATTAGCATATTTTTACAAAGTTGGCAAAAAAATATTCTAATAATTACTATTTAATATGGTACAAATTTAGAAATGAGAAGCTTCTTGGTCTCAAGGACTTGGGATGATCACTTGGTATAAGGTGGTAAGTGCTCTAGAAATAAAAAATGTGCTAAAATGTTCAAAATATTGCAAAGCAAAATATCTAAGTTAGGACCAACCTTTCCTGCAGCCAGTCCAACTGCTGCTGTGTTGAAAGGTTAGTATGGGGAATGAGGACAGAGGTCAGCTGACAGAGTGCTTATTGTGAAAGAGCGAGGACCCTAACTCAACACCCCAATCCACACTGAGAAAAATCAGCTGTGGTGACACACACCTGTAATCTCAGCCCTGGGGAGCAAAGAGAGACAGCTGGGATTAGCCTGCCTGGTAAATTACAGACCAGTAAATGTAGCATATATTCCAACAGGTATTAAAAATGAAAACCCAGTGTCAGATATTAGGGGGTGAATGCTGAGAGATCAAACAGTGCAGCCAGCCACTAAAGAGATCTTTTACCTCTACTGAATCTTCAGAGCAAAAAGGTGATCCTGTCCTCAGACTGTATCCTCAGACTGCAATGAGCTCCTGTCTCCTCCCACCTTATATTCCTCTCTCTTTCCAGCCATATCATTCCTGTCTCCACCTCCTTGGTGCTGTGATTAAAGGAATGGGGTCCGAAGTGCTGGGATCACCTTTGTGTGAGCTCAGTTCGCTTATAGACTAGATCAATTCCGTGTAGCCCAGGGTGACCTTGAATTAACAGAGACCCCTCTTCCTCTGTCTCAAAAGTCCTGGGATGAAAGGTGTGCCTGGCCTTTAGTGGCTTAGCTACGCACTGTGATCTTCAGGCAAGCTTTATTTGTTGAAACACAACCAAAATATCCCTACAAATAAGAGACATGGCACCTGCAGAATGGCCCCCAGGTCATCCTCTGGCATACACATACTGCTAAATATCACTCTACAGAGACTGCTCTAACCTTTTCAAATAAAGTCAGTGAAGAGCTTTTAGGTGTCAGGGTACAAGAATTTGGTAGGGAATGCCTGCTTTTAAATTTTAATGCAAATGTTCAACCACTGTAATTCTCTGTAAAATTTTGTAATCTATTACTGATTAGTTCTTTGTAGGAAATAATACCTACCCCAAATGTTGATTCAAAAATTACATGAAATAACCTGAATAAAGGTTTCTACTATAGTGTATAAGTCCCAATAGAAGCTTTACAGATGATCGATTTCCTTGCCCTCTTAGGATAATTCCTTCTCTCGTTTCTCTATGTCACCTTGGGAACATAATTAAATAGACATTTTTTCCCCCAGAAAGATCTCACTGTGAATTCCTGGCTAATCTGAAACCCACGATGTAGATGAAACTGACTTCAAACTCACAGAAATTCACCTTGTCCCTGTCTCTTGGATGCTGAGACCTAAGCTACATACCATAATGCCTGGATACTTTTATTATTAGATAAAAGACTAAGGAATATAATTATGATTGTGGGCATATTTCAATCAGCTTTTCCAACATCAAGAATAATATTGATAACTATATCACCATGGGACAACACAAATGGATGCTTCATCATTAACATAAAAAAGATAAATAAGAGGAATGCAATGATTGATGGCAATATAAAAGGAGCCAGGGAAACAAACTATAAATAAAGAATACAGTTAAAACATTTAAGTTTATATTACCCAGAGCCCCTTTCTTTGCTCTTACATATTTCTCAACTTCAATTCTCTCCATAACTAACACATTCCTGTTTCTGGCACGTATTGAAAATGGGTTCATGTCACATTCTGTAGCACTTAAGGTACCATGGGTGAAATCTCTACTTCTCCATGTCTCAGCATAACCCATGAAAACGGTATTAACAGGGCAGTGTAAGAGTGAGGATGGAGTGTAGGATAGCTTTCCTGAGGAAGGAGAGGGTTTCATGGGGATTGTGATTGTGAACCTGAACCTGGAAGACAGTGCTAGATGGCAAGGGAGAGATATTGCTTCCCCTTCAGCCAATGACCCATCCGCCGTTGCTTATCCAGACATTCACAAACACTCACATACTCAAATATTTAACCACCCCCTTTCAGTCTCTTACTTCTACTTCCAGGGAACATCAATGATTGATAGAAGAGACAATGGGCTACTAATCAGAGAGCTGATTTATATGGATTATTGAGAATTCCAGTTATGTGCAGCAGCAAATTCCTTTGCAAGATAGTAGGACACAGGTTCTTGTCATTCCAGAGGCTCCAGAAAGCTTTGGGTTTTACAGCAGACCTACTGAGCTGAGATTAAATAAGACAGTTGCTCTCAGACTGGAGAGTCTCTCAGAATCTGCAGGGAGGCTTAATAAAACCTCAGAGTCAAAGTTGTTTCGTCGTTCTCTGCCCTCATTTCTGAAGCTATGGGGACCCACTAAATCAGAATCTCTGGTAACAGAGATTGAATTTAAGAACTGAGGAATAAAATCTACCATCAGAGTTAATAGCTTTCCTGTTAAAAAAAAATTATACTTGCGTATATTCTCGTTTACATTGCGTCAGAACAAACTTTCCCTATTATTAGACACACCCTTAGAGAAGAATGAGTTTTGGTATTTACCAATGGAAATGTTTTCTTAATGTTACCAAATTAATAATGCTCTAATCCTCAAGGCTACAGGTTGTTAATTTATTGAGATATTTTTGTATATCCAATTATAAATAGTCCACAGTTTCTTAAGATAAATGCCTCTTCTAAGCCTTAAAAAGTAACTTCTAAAAATTGTTAAAAAGAGTTTTTCTCAGGCCAAAATTATTCACTTTTTCTTGTGCTTACTATTGCAGTGATCTGTATCAAAGGGCAATAGCTAACTTAAAAGAGCAAGCAAAACAGGTCAAAATAATTCTGCTGTACAGATGATTGTTTTTTAAGGAGTAAATTAGAAGAATCTTATCATTTAAATTAGGTAACCAGATGGAGAGGAGCTGTTAGTTATTATCTCTGCTGTATGATTCAATTATCTGAGAGGATGTTTTCCTTATTTTTACCCCAACACTCTAGGACAGTAACTGCAAGGGCATGAGGAGCAATTTTAGTTATTTAGATGCAAAAGGGGATTTGTTAGGCAGCAGTTTGGATTGATGCAGCGTTTTGTGTTTTGTATTATTTTCTCTTTTGCCTTTGCTCTCATAAACACAGCACCATGGGTACATTGTTTTTCAACACTGTATAAAATTTTATCACAATTCTGGCAATGTCGGTTCACGCACGGCTATTTGTCGCCTTGTGGTGTCTGTGTCTGTGATGTGGGTGTCAGGCTAAGATTAGCTGAGCTTTCTGAGAGGTTGCTATCAAGGCAATGGCTGGAAATGCTTGCATTAGAAAACTTGGGTAAGGAAGAATTAAAGTCACATCCATCCTGGTTGTTCTGAGAATTTATTTTCTTTCTGTTTTTTTTTAAGTAAATTTTTAATTAAATTTGATTCCACTATTTCCTCTTTACTTTCCTTTCTTCAACAGCTCCCATATGCCACCCATTCTCTCTCTAAATGATGGCCTACTTTGTCACTCCTGTTAGATATACTTGTGTATATATATATGCAATCTCTGAGTCCTTTCAATATGGTAATATGGCTTGGGTGTATATGATTTCAGTACAAGAGAACTCCTGCACCTAAGCCTCAGGGAACATCCTTGAAGATAAATGGAAAGACTGTAAAAGTCAAAATACCATAAAGACTGCTAAAACATTGTATTTCCTAGACAGGGAAGTTATACTTATGATACCGTAACACCACGGCTGCCAGAATGTCAGAACGCGGTCCAAAGAAAGACACCTGGGGAATAATGCTTTGGAGAACTGTGGGAGATGCTCAAGGAAAAAATGCAGCAGGCCTTTCACACGCCAGTGTATTTTGTTCCCTAGATTGTTCGTGGACATGAATTCTGCTTCCTGTTGCAAAAATGTGCATTCGATATATGAGAGGCTTATTCTTGATGAATGTCAGAAAATACCTGTAGAACCCAATCTGGTCAGTGTCTGCTACATACGGCCTAATGCCTTGCTTTCATGCCTTCCCAGTGTGTGTCAGGAAGCTGTGTTTAAATTGGTCTGCCCTGAGAACATTCTGAGAAAGGGCTGATCTGCTAATATTTAGTGTATGCTTACTGGCATTTGTTTTCCTGATCATGTTTCCCTGAACTCAAACAGCTTTCTTTATGCCGTTGCTTTCTTGGTTTCATTCGTGTATAGAAGTCCACTGAGACGGGAATCTCCCCATTCCTGCAGTCCTCAGATCCCAAGTCCAGCAGAAGAGACCTGCATGGGATGGTTGAAAAGTCAATGCCAAAACAAGATTGAACAATGACAATATCAACACATGTGCTGACATGGAAGGGAGAAATTTTGTATGCTTCCCGACCATACACAAAGTATTAAATACAACTAATAACTGCTAAGAAATGGAGAATTTACCTCTTTCAGGGAAGAGCCCCTAATTGGTTAACCAAAACAGAGAATTCATTTTCTGAAGCTGAATAACCTGAGCTAGTTCTTCCTAGTTGTCAGTAGAAGGGCACTCTTACGTTGGGAAGTCATTACAAAAGGTCACTGCCACATCCTCCCCACTATAGACAACTTGGGTCATAGTGTTTTGTGTCTTCAAAGCCAGCAGAATTTCCACAGCAGCCTGCTGAGATAGTTTAATATGATCTAACCCAAACATGGCCCACTGTGTCCTGCAGTCAAGATCTTCACACCACTCTTCCCCTATTCAAAGAGGAAGTGGGTTATGGGCTCACACGACTCATTAAAGGTTCCCTCAAGCTATGTCTAAAATCAGAAACTTTATTACCCATTTATTCTTTAGTGCCTACTCTCAGTACTATAGTATATATCACTTGGGGTTAAAAATACATAAAAATGTAGTGGATTATCATCTCTTGTGAACAAAATCCAACAAGCGAAATTATGCAAATGGTTCTTGTAAATTACTGGAGGGTTACCAAAGGCTGAAGGGAAGCTCAGTGGTTAAGGGCATTTGTTGCCCTTACACAGGGCTGGTTTCCCAATACCCACATGGTGGCTCAAAAACTTCTTTAACTCCAGTTCCAGGGAATAGAATACCCTCTTTGGACTTTTACAGACACCAAGCATGCGTGTGCAGATACATACATGCAGGTAAAACATTCACATATGTGACATAAATAAATAAGATTAACTGACACCATTAAAAATAGATGCAAGTTCATAATTTATTTTTTATGTTTTTTTAAATCCCATTAGATTTTTCTGATTATCAATCATCTGGCTTTTCTAATAATCATAAGCAAAAAATTTTTAATAATTATAGTAAAACCTAAATGGACTGGAAAAAGGAATAAGTAATTCACAGCTATAAGTATAGCATAATTTATTTTCTCATGCTATGTGTAGGCCAATGCAAACTTCTAAGGCAGCCTGGCTCTAGCAAGTCATTCACAGACTCAGGTTCTCTCTGACTTCAGACTCAGGTTCTCTCTGACTTCACAGACTTGGGTTTTCTTTAACTTCTAACTGCATCACGGTATCCTGATCTGTTTGAAGCAAGCCAGACAAGGGATTTGCCTCTTTTCCATAAAATAGAGAGGAAGGGAGTATTAAAGTGTGGGGCAGTGATTACTGCTAAATTTCCATTAACTCTAGTAGCCAAAAAGTTACTCCAAGTGGCAAAGACACAATGAAGCATGGTTATATCTGTACAGCTGTATGGCCAGGATAAGGGGGAAAATACACTGTAGGATCCAACACAAACCCTGCGAACCTTATCAGAGTCCAGGCCGGTAGGATGAAAACAGCTTCAGGTGATTCTACTTCCTTCTCTTTTATTCCACTATGCCAGCTACCTCAGCTATTACCTCCTAGTCGGAGTGTCGATGAAAATCCCCCTCGAAATATACAAATTTGATTGCTCACAATGTGGAGTTATTATGAATTTCTCATGCCAGCCTTCTATAATCTCTGTGATGAATAATCAGAGGGCGTTGTTTTTCACTACTGCTCTCTGAGACATCAATATGCAGTCCCTAACACTAGCTGCATCAAGTCACTGTGTAAATATTTCCCTTCCTGGACAAATATGAGAGAGACCATTTCTCTCGACAAAATAATGGTAGTACTCTTCTTTTTTTAATATAACTGTATGAAACCCTCTTTTTGAATATCCATGGCTTTTAATTTTCAAATTCTTAATTTCTCAAATTGTGCCTAATTGTGATTTACCAACGTATCACACTCTTGTTTTTACAAGTCTTATTTGGCTTGTTATAGGCAGTACAAGCAAACTTCTATCTCTAGATGCAGAACGTTGTTTTGAACAAATTATATCCTTTATAACACAAGTTTCTAGGAGAACTAAGCAGGAAGAATTTGTTTCGCTCCCTGACACAGCAAATTTGTGTCTTCCTCCATTTGAATATTTAACTTCTTTGAATCATCTTCCATGTCCTAGATAATTACAGTAATTGTGATAGACTGTTTTCTCATGTGGCAATTGTGTACTCTAAACAGTTGTGTGTGGCTCTCAAAAGAGGGATTTCATATATAAAAACATGAAGGAACTAAGTTGAGAATTATAGGAAATATTCAAAGAATGAGTCACTATAAAAAAGGGGATGACCTAAAGGACCTTGAAAGCCTCTCAGTGACATCAGCGTGTGAGATATATATATATATATATATATATATATATATATATATATATATATGTGTGTGTGTGTGTGTGTATGTGTGTGTGTGTATAATTATGTATTATATAATAATATATTGTTATAATTATATATGCTACACTGTATCAGATTATTCTAAGAAGGTTTGAATTTGGCATAGCTAATAGTCTAGTCTTCTAAATGAATATGGAAAGGAAGGAGTTTGGCACTATGCACTGAAGAAACTGAAGTTCAAACAGGTTAAATAATCTGTCATGGGTGCACCAAATCTATTTCTCCAAAAGCATTTGAATTTAGCACATCATTTATAGGTTCTTTCATCAGTTATAGTAATCAACTCATTATCAACTACACTTTATAGTGAAATATTGTTAAATACTAATATGCAGCTTAACCTCGTGCTTCTCTTAGGTTGTTACGAAGTGGATGACTATGTGAAGAAGACACACTTCTCATTCACTCCTTTCCATGCTGTCTCATATCACAGATGTATCATACCCCGTCTTCCTCACCCTCCTTCCAAATCACAAATATTCTGCAGTTAGTTCCTACAGTTTTAAAAGTCAAGGCTCTAAGTTCAAGTCTTCAAGATGCAAAAGTGACCAAACAACATATAATTATGACATGGAATTTTTTAGTATTACTTTTTAAAGAAGTTTCTGCAAGTCCTCTCAGTAAAAAGTTGTGGGAGCATCTGAATAAAAACTGAGTGTTCCTCCTGGTTTCTAGAAGGCTCATCATCAATGCTGAGCGGAAGATCACCCCTAAAATGGCACTATTCAGTCTACTTCATTTATAATGCCAGGCGTTTGAAAATGGAATATTTTTATGTGCTGAACCAATTTGATTTCTATATATGATTTGCCATTCATTTTTTTCTTTCTCCACTCAAGTTTGATTTTAATAGAGATGATACATAATGGCAAACATGTGAATGAAAGTGATTTGGAATTTCAGTCATTGTTATTCTAGACAGAAACAATATGCAACTATGAATTTTCATTATTAAAATTTACCCTGTGATAGTATTCGGGAGAGAAAAAACTGGCTTTCTTGATTATTCTTATTAAAGTAGCTAGGGTAGGTGTTGGCAACTTTCTATGATTGTCTTTTCCAAGGCTAGAGATTTCCAGACTGCAAATGCCCTGGGACGTTTTCAATTTCATTTGTGTGCGTACCTTCGTATTCTATAAATATGAACTGTACCTGATGTCATGTTCCTCTTAAGTGTTTAATATGCTAGTCCTTGCATGTCATACACTGCTAATGAGGCTACTTTCATGAACGATAAAGAAATAGATGTTCTCTACCATAACAATTGTAAGGAAATGCTACAAACAAATTGGTCACACCTCATCTTAAGTTTTAAGTTTTAATAAAATATCTTCTGTAGAATAAGGGAGTTTGTAACTTTCTCTATCATGGCAGCCTCACATGTGGAGGCCCTGAATACCAGTAAAACCCTAGGTCTGAGCTCCTAAAGGAAGCAGACAAATCACTCTGGAGCTCAGATTCATTTCAATAAGTAGCAATACATATTAGAAACCATTCATATCACTAAGTTTTTCACACACACACTATCTCACTGAGACGTCACTGCAAACCTGTAAGGTGGAAGTTTCCTATCCACATTGTAATTGACAAGCTCCTGCTTAGATCCATTCCACTGTCACCTACACCTTTTACACAGCACTTTCCTTCCCACTGTCTGCTGTTTAAACTAAGTTCTTTCTATGGGGTGCCGCTTCAACACTCATTCTATAGTGTACATTATAAACTGTACCTCAAACCTTTTCAAAAGTTGCCACTGTATCTGGATGTATGGCTCGAGTCACTTACCCATAATCCAACCTTCGCTTGCTGCCTGGTAGCAGGTGATCTTCAGATATGCTTGATCTTCTTATACCACCATGGCTTTTAATCCTAATGATTTAGGTCAACATGTCCCTCTCTAGTTAAAGTGAAGCTCTAATGTCCTTTGAAACCCTTTGTGCCCTCATACATAAAGAGACTTTTTAGCATACTTGAAGACAGGGTTTCTCTGTGTTGTTTTGGAGTCTGTCCTGGAACTAGCTCTTGTAGACCAGACTGGTTTTGAACTCTCAGAGATGCACCTTCCTCTGCCTCCCAAGTGCTGGGATTAAGGCGTGATCCACCATTGCCCAGCGTAAGCTCTGGCTTCTAACCTAAACTCCTACCTTTGTGTTAATCTGTCACAGTGGGCATTTGTGGCCTTCTTAAGCTTTTGCTCTGCCCCTCCCAGGACCCAGTCACAGTGATCTGTTCCTCCATCCACTCAACTTCCATCTCATACATAAGAATTCGCATGCCTGAGTTTGGTGACACTTCTTTCCCACTAAGAAATTACCTTTCGAAAATATCTATCTCCGAATCTCAAATGAATTTTAAGCTCAGTATTCCCAAAGCATAAGTATTCTCTAAAAACACAATGAGTGTGTGTCTCAAATTGTAACATAAATACTATCTTTTTCATCATCCTTTGGTGGTGATGAGGTCTAATGAATCAAGGCAGCAAGGTGAAGCCATCCCTAAATGTAAATGAGTAGTGGTAATATGTGAAGTCCTATACCACTTTTCCAAATCATTATTTTCTTCCTTCATAATCATTATTCTTCATAAATAAATAACAACAAAACCTTTTGACTTTGGCATCCTAGTTGTGATTTGTGCTACAACATACATAGATTTTCCTTTCTCCCTTTGCCTCAAAACAAGCAAAGAGAAAAGTGACTCCCCCTTTAATTCAATCAACATGACTCTGAAGACCAAATTCACATTACACTGGCAATTGCTTACAACAGCTTCACACTTTCTCCTTCCTGACAACAGCCATATCCTTAACGAGGACACTTCGAGAGCAAAGACTATGCCAGAAGAATGTTATCTCTTGCTCTGTATTCCCAGGAAATGTGACAAAAGACAAATTAGAGTCAGGGAAATTTTCCTTCTACCCAAGATCATGAAACAGCCTTGTTGTTTGCCCTTGAAATTGTACTTCCAAACTTCATATACTTCATTTTGTGAAGAAAAATAACACTTCTTAAGCACTGTATGCCTCTTCGCTGAGAGCTCTGAGGCTCTGTTCAGTTCCGAAATGCAGGCTATGACTGGTGATGACACTGTTGTCCCTTAATCTACAGGAGAAGAAACTGGGCTTCAGGCAAGGGTAGGTGGACACCAATATAATAAAATCAAGTAAGTAATACATCCAAAACTGGGTCCCAGGTGTGCCTACCTCTCAACTATGGTCTTCATTCATGCTGTTTAGTTTAGCTTGACCCATTTACAGTAACAGTTGTTTGGGCAATGTTATGGCTAAAACCGCCAAGAGTTTGACTAATCACTCACCTTCTAGTAACAAATGATCTATAAATAGGAAGCTTATTTCATTTCTATGTCCAGTGTATCTAAAACTGGTCACAAGGCATTCTATTGACTGTGACGGGCAGCAATGGTCCCATAAATTCCCCAAATCCCAGACTCAGAGCCTTAGTCTGAGTTGGATTACATGGTTATGGTATGGTTTATTGATAGAAGGTGAAATAATTAGTCACATGAATCATGTTTTTATTAATTTTTTGAGGATCTTGTACTAGTTGTGATCATGTTCACACTCCCTCCACAGATGCTTCAATGGGATCTGGTCTGGTTTGGGTTTAACTGGTCCTTGTTCATTCCATCACAGATACTGTGAGTTCATACAAATTTCATGAATCTTAAATGTAAAGAATGCTCCAGTCTCTGACCAGTGGGAGATAAGTGTAGAATTAAAAGGATTAAAGAATGTACAGAAAAATGCAAGTAGGTGGCCTCTATTTCCTGGAAAAGAAAATCACTTTTCCTCAGAAGTCTGAAAAAAATAAAACAACCTTGTCAATAATGTGATTTTAGCTCAATGTGACCTGAATATTATTTCTCTTTCCTTTCAGTCTGTGACAAGTTCATACATGTATTCTGACTACATTTACCATCTATTGCCTTCTCTAATCTTTCTCTTACCTTCTATGAACCACTTCTTCCCAACAAGGTCCCCTCTTTACACTCTTGAATTTTTTTTACCCTTAGTGTCCCACTAAGTTCAATTAGGGCTCCTTGTATAAACATGAGTGTAGAGTTATTGGCTAGAGCATGGGTAACATATCAATGTTGTCTCCCAGAAGTCATTACCTGCCTACAGATCCTCCCAAACGCCTCCACAATGCATGATGGAATGCTGAGAGGTTCAATCTAGCATAAGTCTTGTGTATCAATCACCATACTTGGTGTGAGTTCATAAGTGCATCTTTTTAGAAGGAAAAGGAAATAGTAATAAATAAATAAATAAACATGGAATGTGGGTAATGAACAAGTCACAAGGTGAGTGTGACATTGTGGCATACTTATAGATCCGTTTTGTTTGCTACTTAAGGGCAACTGATTGACATGCCATTTATTTTTAACTTTTATGTATTTTATGTGTACACAAGTGTATGTATATGTATATCACTGTGTGTGTGTGTTTGTGTGTGTGTGTTTGTGTGTGTAGAACATATCACAGCAATCACAAATCCTGGTCCACCACCTGCCTTATTGAGTCAGCATCCTTCTCCTTACTTCTGTGTTACATACCCTACACTACCTGGCCCACAAGCTTCAGGCCAACTCTCCTTTCATGGCATCGCATCTCACTGAAGGAGATATTGAGCTTGCTGATGCACAATACTACATCAGGCCTTTTCAGTGGTTTCCAGGGATAGAACACATTGTCAGGTTTGTAGCCATACAAGCACATTGCCTAGTGAGTCATTACCTTGGTCCAAATTACGGTATTTATTAATACAGTTCACCAAACATTTCTGACTCTTCATCAGAGTACATGATAAGACCTGTTTATTTCTTGTCCTATATTCTCTGGTGAAGCTGATATGTTTCACCTACAGGTAAAAGATAAAAAATTGGTGCAGCGAACTGGAGACATAGTTCAAATAGCAGAGTACTTGCCTAGTGTGCACTGGGACCTGGATATGATTTCCAACACTACATAAATGGACTGTGGTGGCATGTATCTGTAATTGTAGTCATTGTAAGGTAGAAACAGAAAGATGATAAGAAATGCAAGGACATCCTTGGCTATACAGAGTGTTAGATCATTCTGGGTCAAAAGAAAAAATATATAATATATATAGTATATATATATGTATATATATGTGTGTGTAAATTCTGTAATACATATTTATGTAGATTTTGTTATATAGTATATTGCTGTAGGACAATGGTCTTGCATCCTGTAAAGATTTGTCAGTTGTACTGGTTTAATAAAATGCTGATTGGCCAGTAGCCAGGCAGGAAGTATAGGTGGGGCAACCAGAACAGGAGAATTCTGGGAATAGGAAAGCCTCAGTCTGCAGTCGTCACCCAGAGGCAGAGGAAGCAATATGAGAATGTATTACTGATAAAAGGCACCAAGCCACATAATTGACAGACAAGAATTATGGGTTAATGTAGGAGGTAAGAGTTAATAAGAAGCCTGAGCCAACAGGCCAACCAGTTTATGATTAATGTAGACCTCTGTGTGTTTCTTTGGGAGAGAATTGCTGCATTGCCTTCAGCCATAAAATGATAGAACACAAATGAGGGTCTCCAGTAAAATCTGTGTTCTGCAGGTCATCAAAATAAGAAACAAACATTTGTGACTGAAAGCCAGTAACATCCTAGGAGTGTTTGCTATAATAGCATAACTTATACTAACTTTATTTGAACAAAAATATATTTTGTCTTGACTTTCAACAACCTGTAGATAAATACAATAATTTCAATACCTAATTTATATTTGAGTTACCTCAATAAATCACCCCAAATGAGGTTAGTGCTACATTTTCCTATTAATTATAATAAATAAAAGTCTACATCCAAATATTATCTTCCAAAGGTATACCATGTTTTATATGTATTGTAGTTATTAACATAATTGAATACAACTTTCATATAAATGATCATTTTTAGGGAAAATTGTATTGGCTTCTATGCAATTTGAAAATTGAAAGTTTTTTATTCTTTCTTTTTAAATCAAAGAACCAGTGTATTGCTACCTCCTTCAGTATTCCCAGAATACTTTTATACCTAAATAAATAAGTAGAATGAGCTAGAGATATTGACTCAGTGGTTAAGAGCACTTGCTGCTCCTGCAGAGGATCTGGGTGTGGTTGCCAGCACCTATAAGGTAGTATAACAATCTGTAAAGGCAGTTCCAAGGGGATCTGATGCCCTTTTCTGGTCTCTATAGGTACCACACACATGGTACATTTACCCACAAAGGCAAAACCCTCATATGCATAAAATTAAAATAATAAATCTTTTGTTTAAAAAAGGAAGAAGGTTTTTTACTGTATTTACAAAGGAACACTGAGTTATTCATATTGGATCATCTGTCAAGACATTATATTAAGAATACAGACACATAAAGTTTCCCTTAAAGCACCTTAAAAATGTTAAGAATGTAGATGATGTTTGAAAAAGATAAGCACAGCTGTCATCATTCATTTTGAGTAGGAAGAAAATTGAATTTTTTCATCATATTATAAATGGGGTCTTCATATGTTTTGTGAAAACACATACATGTAAGAGACATATATACATATTCTCTCGATAATTATAACATTTTCCATACTCACCAATAAATATGAGGTTATTCGCTTGGTGATGTACTTGAATGTTGCCTAGAGATTTGAAAATAATTTTCTGATTATTTTGAAATCATTCTCATTTAGCATGTTTCATTGATAAAGACAAATCATATTGGTATTTAGTCATTGCATTGCCCCTCATCTTTAAAAAAAAATTCCATTTATACGATGAAGCTGGAGTCTTCTTCTTTT
Organism: Microtus oregoni; assembly: GCF_018167655.1. Taxonomy (NCBI): domain Eukaryota; kingdom Metazoa; phylum Chordata; class Mammalia; order Rodentia; family Cricetidae; genus Microtus; species Microtus oregoni. Next base: position 34,384,400 of record NW_024543060.1, on the reverse strand, counting down.
GACCATCATTCCGGCATGATGTGTTGTTCATTTGTAAACCATCTGCATGTGCTTTAACTCTACTTGGGCTTTGGAATTATCCAGTTGAAAAGCCAAAAGGCCAGAAAGCTTTTGTATTTTCATAGGCAGGCAGCAGTGAGAAGCTGAGTGGATTCTGGCAAGAAATCGGGTTGGTAGACAGTTCATTTACCTGTGATTGGAAGATGTGTAAATCACTGATCCAGAAGAAGTGCTCACACACCATGGTCAGTCCCCTCATAGAAGAGTGATTCTGTAGCTTTTATTTGGCGTCATTCTTCTACAGACATTAGACCACAAGAACTAAAAGACCACTTCAACAGCTATGGGAAAAAATATTTCATTGCTGATCAGATGATTCACTTTCAAGATATTTCTCTTTATTATTCTCTCAAGTTCCTTCTTTAAAACTAATTATCTGGTATAAAGAAACTGTCTTCATTTCTCTTATAAATGAGGCTACTTTTCAAAATGTCTGAGTGGCGATAGTTATTATATTATTATAGAATATTAAATAGTATTCAAAGTTTTCAGGAATCCTTTATACATTTCTTGTGTTTAGATGTACAATTTTAAGAAACATCTTTTTTTGTACTCTCTTGTGTGCCCATACAGATGAAACTACTTAATGAATGTAAAGATTTAAGGAAGGCTCTGGAACAAATTAACTGCTATTTATGTGTCCTCCATTGTTACACATAAAAAACCTAACAGCTTAGGGTAGAGTGTCTACTTCTACCATGGTCTTTATCAAGAAATGATAATTATGGTGGTAAAATTATGTTGAAGGCACCCAAATCACCCTGAATAAAAGATTCCGTTACAGGCTACAATCCAAGGAACTACTTCTTCCACAGAGAGTTAAGCACTCCATTCTTATACATCTTCTTATGAACTAAACCTTGGTGTTTATTATCAATGCCAGTTTTCCCCACAGTTCCCAGAATTGATGCTTTGAAAGTTCAGCAGAAGAAAGGTTTGCACAGTAGCTCTCTTGTCATACTCTTTACTGATAAGAGCACCAAGACTGCCCTCAACGATGGGGATGAGCACAGGAGTGCAGCAACTCAGAGTCCCCAGTGCTTAAAGTTGGCAAATAGAGTAGCAGTTTCTGGGCTCTATATTGTGGTGCACTAAGTGAAGGCTGAGTTTTTCTGCCCAGCGGCTGCTCTCAAATAGTCACTCAGAGGCTTAATGTTAATCACAAACGCTCAGCTAATAACTAAGGTTTATTACTAACTAGCTCTTACATTTTAAATTAGCCCGTATTCTTTATTTATGCTCTGCCATGTGGTGTTACCTTTTCTCAGTACAGTGTGTTCATCTTTCTTCCTCTGTGTGTGGCAACTCGAGACACTGCCCTTGCTCCTCCCAGCATTCTCCTGGTCTGGCTCTCCTGCCTAACTTTGTTTCTGTTCAGCTACTGGCCAGTCAGCTTCTTTATCAAACCAATCACAGCGACATGCATTCACACAATGTAAATGAAAATTCCACAGCAGCTAAAAATCTGAATGATGTTTCCATCTTTTGTCCTGTCTCGGTCCATTCAGTCATTAACTCCTTTAATCTAGTATCAACTCAGACAGAAGTTAAGAAAAGACAAATATGGCATTTCTTCTTTCAGTGTGAGGTTAGTTGTTGATACTATTTCCTTGACTGGGGAATAAAAAAAAATAGTAGAAAAGTATTTGTTTTACTTCAAGAAAATATAAAAATAAACTAAGATAATATAGAATTTTCTAACTGAAACCTAATAAAGTCAGAGCCAAACGGGAATTTTGGCTCTCAGAACTGCTTTAACTAAAAAGATTGAATAATTTCAGTCAAAATTCATTAAAAAATAATTTACCCTCATTTATACTACTAGTGCTGTCAAATATCAATATTCCGGTTTTTAAATTCTAATAAACCAGTCTCCAATTTCAGCCTTCAAACACTTGAATAAAAACCTTAAAGGGATATATTTTATATAAGTAGACACGGCTGAAAAGAGAGCTCCTGCACTGGAAAATAGAGAGTAAATAATTACTCAGACCGAAAGGCCACTGAGTTAGCAACACATACAAGGATCAGGTGAGTACAATAACTAGAAAGATGGGTCATAAAGAACAGAATAAATCAAGATATAGTTAGGTCTCAAAACTAAAAAGGGATATCACTTAGTAAATCAAAGTACTATTTTCTTAACAACATACACATTCAGTAAAATATACATGAGAGTGTATATATGAGTGTGTATGTGTGTATCTGTTTGTGTGTGTATGTGTGCGTACATGTGTGCTTGTATATGTGTCTGTGAATAATCCAAAAGCTTTTTATCTTTTATGTCATAAATTCTTATGTGTTAGTACTCATGGGAACATGCTACAAACAGAAGCTGTACTTACTAAGCATATTGTATAGTCTGTTGCAGCATAATATAATTTTGAGCCTTTTTTTCAGACACTGTGTGTTCATAGGTACCATATTACACTGAACTCATAAAGGCCTGAGTTCCAGCTACTATTCTGACATTTATAAGTTCTGAAGATTAATATGATATCTCATCCTTTCTGGCTCTAAGTTTCCTTACCAAGATCTGACTAGTATAATAAACAGTAATAGTACTGCAAATACGACAGATATATTCAGGATCAACTTCTTCAATTTACCTCCAATTCTATAGCTCCACTGTAGGATAATAGACTTTGTGTGCAAACTTGTGAGTTTATAATGGTTCTGTCCCTGATGATGTGGTGGTGTACAAGTTAGTTCAATCCTCTATGCCTTAGTTTTCTTCTGGATAAAATGAAGACTATTGTAGCATCAAATTTTTAAAGTTATTTTAAATATAGATGAGGATATAAATAAAATATTTGTAAAATAACATCAAGAAATATGTAGAGAATAAACTTAAGAAATGATACATTTATTACAGCAACATGAAACATAAAACACAGTAATAAATCTAATTTTAAAAGCAATATATTTAGACAAACGCTATAAAATATTTAAGAGAAATTAAATTATACCCAGATAGAGGTATACACCATGTTCTTATTTTGTAAGACTCACCAGCAATTATCTCCAAATTGGTTTAATAGGGTAAGCGCCCCCCAAGATATCAGAAAATATATTTTATAAAAATTTAAAAACATTTCCTAAATTATGAAGACTAACTCATGTTCTTAAAAAAGAAAATCAAACGTAGAAAATTTATGAGTTTTCCAATGAAGTCGTGGTAACTAAAACAATGTAATATTTATACAAGGATGAAAATGGTTCAGAAGACAATGTTAAGAATTAAGCTAATGTATATATTAGCAAAAATAAAGATCTACAAAACCAGTGATACTGGTAGTGTGGAGGAACTAGAAAACATTTTTTAAAGTTGTATAGCAACTGAGCCTAAGAGGAAAGGTTTTTGGTTTTGTATTATTTAGTGATGGGAAGGTTGTGTTTAGTTATCTGTATGGTCGTTGCTCACCAAGCTGTAGCTGGAATTGAGTCTCTGATCTCTGATATGACGTAAGTTAACCCAAAAATAGTTACTGAAAGATTAGCTTACACAAAAAGACTATAGAGAATTTAAAGAAGTATAGACGTCATCTCTTCCTGGGAAATTGTGTACTTAATTTCCCAGGAAATCACAGACCTGCACTTGATTTTTTTTTTTTAAAAAAAAAAAAGAAGTGTATTATCAATACAATGCATTAAGCAGTTATTTTAACATAATCCTTGGGATTGAGACCTGAGAGTAAGCAGTGTAGCTGGGACCTGGGTAATGAATGCTTTCTGGAGGATATGGTTTCATAAGATTATGAGGAATGTTGAGGGATGGTGAGATTAGCAACTAACAGGAATGTGTTGGAAATGTTTAAGCTTAAACTACCATTGGATGTGCCTTAACCTAATTCTGACTTGGATTATAATTTATTCCCTTTATGACTGCCTTGGCCAGTAAGTAGCAACAAGCTTTATCAGACTCACACATCAATGGGCAGTTATCTTTCTTCTAGAACATCCACAGTAGAATCGTACAAGCAATTAACAGTAAATAGCTGTGTCAAGCCGATAAATCATCAATTAATAGAGATAGTGTTAAAGAAAGACAGAGGGCAGGCAAGATGGCCTAACAACCTGATTTGATCCCTAAGACCTATCCTATGTAAGGAGAAGACCAACTTCCACAAGTAGTTCTCTGACCTACACATGTGCAAGTGACACATTCCCACATTAATTATGTAGTGGAAATTTTAAGTAGAGACATATTGATAGTATGTATCTAGAGTTGAGGCAACAAAAATAATATCACTCATTAATACATAGGTATTTGAATTTTCGACCATAAATACTAAAACCAATTGCTGTAAGAATGTTCTATCTAATAGCTGTGAGATTATGGAAGGAAGAAAGATGATTAGAAGTGAAGGATTTTTTTTTTTTTAAATAAAGCAAGTTACTAAGGAACACAGGAGAAAGAAAGCCCTGAGTTGTCAGAGGCATCTACAGAAAGAACTTCAGACAAGTCAAAAGATTAAGGGCTGGAGAAATCCTGCACTGGAAGCAGGGTTATAGTGAGTAATAAATTTTTGTGCATTTCATGTTGGCCCCTTTAGAGCCAAGTACTTTGGCATATATATATGCTCACCATAACTGTACTTGTTTTTTTGGAGAATAGTAGATAAATCTCCTAATACAATGATATGAAACAGGATCCATAAAAAGAAGCATACTATCTACACTCAGCCAGTTGACTGTATTCCTTTTCTAATCACCCCTGCTTGGACTATTCTAAAATGAAAAGGGCAGCATTTTGTTGAGCTTCTACCCAGCTTCATAGTCTACCCAGTGGTGTGGGAGTTTGATTCAATCAAGAAGCATTGCCGTTGAACTTTTATAGAAGAGACACGAGGAATTCCTGGTACTTCACTCAGAGACATCTGCATGTCCTCTGTGCCCACTTGTGCTAAGAACATTGACAGAGCTGATGTGCTCCACAGACTCCGAGCACTAACTCATGCGCAATACGCATTTCATGTCTTCCCTCCACTTCTTTCCACCAAGATAAGCATCAGCGACCATAACAGAACATGGAAGACTTGTTTTACCCACATAGCATGCTTTTACATAACTCTGACTCTAATAAGCAAATAGCATTATTAATATTATAATAAATTTTCCATGGTCATTCAGTTCTAATAAAACTATTATATTTTTAGAATATATGATCTTTCTCCAGTATTTATCATCTTAGATTCTTGTGACCTCATATAATCTGGGATAAATTCACAAAATTTAGAAAGCCAAAAATCTTACTTTGTGTACCAAAGCAACTACTCCAGGGTCTTAGAACTAAAATAACAAGAGAAAGAGCTCATGCCTTGTTGGACATCACATGGGCTAGAATAGTAATATCTGATAGAAGCTCAATGTACAACCACACTTGGAAATGATGCCTAGAAATAAGTCGACAGTCATTCAAAGTCCTATAGTCAACATATAAGTGAAATTAACCCAAATGAGCAGCATTAGACAGGGTTCTAACAGGAGAGAGCTCATCTGTGTGCTATTGCTTCAACTTACATAGGACCCTGTATATTACCCACGGTCAGTAATTACAGTATCACAGCTATGCAAGTTTCTAAATGTCAAAAGTCTAATTTGTATTCATCTAATTAGTCGTCATATTATAGACTACTTTTTCATTGATGTTTTGGTATAAATAAATAAGGAGTTATTAGAAACTGAAGCTCACTGCCTCCAGGTAATTTCTGAGATCATTTATATGCTGTGTTTTCTTCCAGGTCAAGCATTTTTTAATGTAATTATTCATAATATGTATAGCAAGAGCTCCATTTATTATGCTCAATAAATAAACCGGGACATATTCTATTAAACCACAAAGTTTTAGGAAATAAATTACCCTCAGTTATTAGTGGAAATCACCCTTCCTGGTTGCTTAGGATAACCCATTCTGTCCATGGTGATGTGAGCCTCGTTTAAGCAGACTTCTGGGTATGTGGAATGTGTCTCTCTTTCCCTCTTCTTTTCTCTTTCCTGAACTACTGTTGTTTGATGGATGCTGTGTGAGGGAGGATGTGGTGTTTGTTTGATGTGTCATGAGAAAGCATTGCACTTTCAAATAAATATCAAAAATCCCTTTCTGACAAAAGATGTGAGCATTGGAAATGAACTCTGACTGTACTTGTGACAGATAAACAGACCACATCTGTGCACATAATACCTTAGTTTCTAAATGAAGAAAGAATGTCCATTAGTCATCAATGAGAGATAATCCCCAGGAATGAAGTGATCTCAATTTTATGTGCTCCCTTGCTGTGCTGACATTTGAACCTCTGAAGATTCTTGCTTTTCTTATGTAGTTTGTATCTGTACCTGAAAAATAGAATACATATGCATGTTAACTATTTCTGAAGGGCACAGTGGGAACATTGCATTTCTATTAGGGAACCAGGCAATCCTCTTTGGTGAAAACTAGAAATTTGGTCCATAAGGAATACCTGCTTTGAAATATTCACCCTAAATTCAGAAATGATAAGACTTCCTCTCCAGAAAATGAATGCTGAGCCAAATTCAAAGAACAAATTCCAGTTGCAATGTATGAAAACTCATTTTGAATAATTCCTGGTGAGGAATTAATATCCTTCTGTATTCCATGATTCTAAAAAGAGTTGACATCTGAATCTAAATTGAGCAGAGATGGCTGGAGAAATTGAAGAAGATGGAAAGCTGCTTAAAAACCAACTGCTGTGATGCTCAAAACTCAGCCTTCAGTGAAGAAGTTATTTCTCCTCTATACTTGCACGGTTTATTCCAAATCTTCTAACAATTAAATTCATGGATAATTTAGTAAAAACAGATAATGTTGTGAAAACTTTCAACACACAAATATACATACAAATGATTCCTCTGTTGTGATATTAATTAATTAAGTTGAATATAATTAATCTTATTTTGAAATATTACTGTACGTTTTTGGCATAGCCAAACACACTCATGTACCAAAGTACGGTATTAGGATTATTACCAAAGCATGAGAATTTACTGTGTTTCATGCAGTCCTGGTGACATTTTTTTTTTTTTCATTTAGGAACTCTACTGTCTCGAGGGACGACCCCATTGATATTTTGAGTAGTTTTAAAAACAAGGGTCATGAACACACAAGAATGTGAAATGAGAAAAGTTTACCTATGATAAGTGTCTCATCTTAAAATAAGCCACCTGACCTCTGAGAATAAAATGACAAGCATATTCTTTGGTTTCGGTTTCTCATTGGTGAGACTATGGATCCCGCATAAGAAACCTGAGAGGCCTAGGAAGTTCAGTTGGTAAATTTTCCTACTTGTAAGCATGAGAACCAGAGTTCAATACCTAGAACTCAGCAAACCAACAATAATACCAATAACTGTGCTACGTAGAATGTCACATACTTATAATTCCCATGGTGACAACATGGGAATCCCTGGGACTCACTAGCCACCCAGCCTAGCCTACCTGACAAGTCCGAGGCCAATGATTCAAGCCATCACACCATTCTCAAGGAAAAAATCAAGGTAAAACCTATGGTCGTCTCTGTTCACAAGCCCTCACCACTGTCTTTAATGGAGCATGCTTCATGTTTTACTCATTGTCATTGCTCTACAAAAACCCCAGACCTTAACAGACGCCCCTGCTTCTTGTCTCCTCTCCAGTGATTATCCTGCCAAATGCTCCTGAAGAAAATCACACAAGTTTAACTTGTTATCACTTCACATTCCTGCTGCCCAACACAATTCTTCACAGACCTCTAAAAACCAACACTCAACTATAGATGGAAAAACAAACAAACAAAGAAAGAAAGAACGAAAGAAACAAAAAACAGGATAGCCAAAGTAATCCTGTACAAGAAAGGAACTTCCCGAGGCATCAGCAGTCTCTAATTTCAAGCTCTACTATAGAGCTATAGTAATTCCAAAAAAAAAAGAAAAGAAAAACAGCTTGGTACTGGCATAAAAACAGACGGATGGATCAATGGAGTCAAACTGAAGACCCTGACATTAATCCACACACCTATGAATACCTAATTTTTGATAAAGAAGCAAAAACTGTACGATTAAAGCATCTTAAACAAATGGTGCTGGCATAACTGGATTCCACAAGTAGAAGAATGCAAATGGATCCACACCCATCAACACCTTGTAACTTGGCATCTGCAGTACTCTTTTACCAACAAGGGGGCAGCAAACCGCTTCTATAAAGTTCGGAGGTATTTCAGATAGACAGGACGTCGGCTGCAACTGGTAAGCTTTCTCGTGAGATCCCACAGACAAACGTAAATAGCTGATATTAGCTCTATGTAAATACACTTCTATGGTCATTGAATTGACATTTAACGTAATTTTCACTAATAGAAAGCTATAATTTACTTTTGTTTCTTTCTTCAACCACCTAAAAATATAACAACAACAAAACATTAGTTACAAATGAAAAATGGGCAAGCCAGATGTGGCTCCAGAGCAGTAGTTTAACCCCTTAGTTCAAACTGTTCATTTGCTACCAATGACTTCTTTCTATAGAAAACAATAGGAACATCTTCTTTTATTTCCCGTGTTCTTGCCCAGACTGGGTGCACTGAGTCGCACCCTCTTGAAGTGTGTGCGCCTTATTTTATTTTCTGCTTCCCTTTCCTCCTCCCAACTCTTACTTCTCTTTTATTCACAGGGCCTCAACTCCAGCCGCCTTTTCTGTATCACTGTTTCTTCTCACTGCTCTCCCGAACCAGATAATTCCATGCATATGTATGACCTCAGCAATGAAGCTAATGTCTTCCATCTTTGATGCTGATTTTCTTCTGAGCTCTAGACAAAGTCGTAGTTGACTTTCCTATCTCTTTTCCAAAAGCTTCAAATGGAGTGTTGCTATACTGAATCGAGCACATGGGAACAAAGCTGTTTCGGCAATGAATGAGTAATGATATGTTCAGTTGTCTTGTTAAAAAAAAAAAAAAAAAGACTAACAAGATGGCTCAGTGGGTAAGGAAGGTGCTTGCTATGCAAGCAGAAGGACACGAGTTTGATCCCCAGAACCTGTGGAAAGGTGGAAAGGGAGAACTGGCTACACTAAGGTGACCTCTCTCCATCTTTTGCTTCTTCTCCCTCCTTCCCTCCCCCCCAACACCAGTATCACTGAGTCTGCCTCATCTACCTTCATCCACTTTGCCTATAACTCCCTACGATTCTCTATGCCTCAAAAAGCTACACATTTTAAACTGTAACATCCACATTTCCTCTTCTGTGGCTTCACACTGAGATCAGTCTCTGGTCGTGAGCCTAGGGCAATAACATCTTCTTAGGTTTGTGGTGTGGTGGCTGTTTTACCATCGTTTGTTCATTTTCTTCTCCTGTCCCCACCCATGGGCACAGTCCTTTTAGATCCCTCTCTGTTTAGTTCAGTTTTTAAATAGTGCCATCTGCTTCCTACCACGACTCAAACTGACACATAAGCAACTCGTGCTCCTGGGCACACCCGCTCCCGTCAGTTCCAGGCTAGGCTAGACTAAGACAGTCACAAATCTGACTGGGGGCCAGGGGCAACCTAAAGCAGCTTTGCAGTTAAAGCTCCTGTCTCTTTTATCTGACAAGTCCTCCAAATACACAGATCTGGTCTTACCTTCTACATCTTCTCTTTTATAAATAAAAATTATCTTCTGTTTTTCAAGCAAATATTACATATCACCTGTCCCACCCATACCCGATCCCATGTTCTGTGTTCTGTTTTCTTTCTCTTTGTGGAATTTTTTTCTCTTTGGCTAAGCAACTCTTACTTCTCCAAACGTAAACTCAATTACCCCTTGTTGTGAAGTTTCCACCCCATTCTGATTGATAAACCCTCACCGCATGAGTATATGCAACTGTTATATTTTTATAATTTTTATCTGACTTTGGCAAGGATAAGGAACTAGTGCTTGTCTGCCTCCACTTCAAAATAAAAATATTTTCTCTTTTCCTTTCTTCCTTTTCCTCTGCTTCTACCTCTTCCCCATCTTCCATTCTCAAGTATATAAAAGCTTGATCCAAGCTAGTGGGTGTTCACTGATACCAGACTGTCAGCTGGGGAATCTGCATGGGGCCATTGGAGGCCCTCTGAATGTGGGTGAGAGTTCTGTGGCTTGGGCAGTTTGTGGGGCAGTGCGATCAGGATTTAACCCTAGCATGAACTGACTTTTTAAAGCCTAGTCCAGGGGGCAGGGCCTGCCCCAAGTGATGTGATACACTTTGTTGACTCCCCATAGGAGGCCACACCCTCTCTGAGGAGTGGATAGGAGGGTGGGGTGAAGAAGGTGGAGAGAGCAGGAACAGGGGAGGGAACTGCAATGGGTATATAAAATAAAAAAAGATGGTTAAAAAAAAAACCCTCAAATCTCAAATGGAGGCCTCTGACTCCTGAATATTCTTTCAGAAAATGATCACTAGTTAGCATGTGCAAGCCAGAGACTGAGGACCAGTGACAGAAAGGTGTCTTGAAAATTCTCAGTAACTGTGGTTCTTGCAAAAGCAAACCGGCTGGTCTCCTTCAAGATATAGATGAGAATGGAAGTCTGTGGGGTTGACAAATATACCATTCAAAGATACTGAGACCCAGACAAACATTAGAAATGTATTTCTTAGTTCTCAGCTCTGAGAACTCGTGGAATGTTAGTGTGGGTGCACTATCTGCTTGCCTTCAAAGGACTAGAGAATCAAATAGTAAGGAGAAGATATTAACACTTTAAAAAATAAGTTGAACTGAGCATGTCATAGCACATGGCTTTAATCCCAGCATTTAGGAGTCAGAGGCAAACAGATATCTGTGAGCTCAAGAATAGCCTGGTCTACACAGAGAGTTTCAGAACAGGCAGGGTTGCACAGAGAGACCCTTTCTGAAGAAGAAAAATCCAAACATAAATAAGCCAATTTCCTCCGGCCTGAAGTCCATCCCTCCCCTTCTCCCCTGAGTGTAAGATGGAGGCAGACACAGAGAAGGAGAGGAGCAAACAGAGCGGGGCGATCCTCAGAGAGGGCAGGGAAATTGAGAGTAATTGGTGATGTCGTGTTACTTTTGCTTCCTAAGTGATTGATCGGACTGTCCAATTGTTCCATCTTTTGTGGTAGTAGTTTCTCCTTTAGTAAATACTTCCCCCAGAGGCAGTGAGGGTGGACGCAGAGTGGGGATGGGTAACAGAGGCACCCCTTACCCCATCCACTCCCCCCTGCTTCAGATTATGCACATGCTTGCAGTTTGTAACTCACTATGGCAATGACATGAATTAAAAAAACTTCTATAGTGCAATAGAGGGGGAATTCCGACAATGAAAATGATTGATTGGGAAGTGGGGGCTTACACGTATTGCTTCCATTCAAATTGCTATAAATAAATAAATATGTGGGTGGGTACCTGTCCCTCCTCTTAGAGAAAATAAGGACAAACTAAGTCACAGAGAGGAAATGAATCCATTGGTTTAAATAAGGTATTTGAAATAATAAGGATGGCCTCGAGATTAATCAGGGACCTCTGCCATCACACTGAATGATGCCATACACCTTAGGCAAAACAAGCTGATGCTAAAAAAAGGTTTTTTAAAAGAAAATTTTAACATGAGAAACATTTCCTCCCAGGTTAGAGTTAACTATGAAACTAATGACTAAAGTGAGCATAAACATGTTAGGGAATGGTTAACAGCATCTTATCAGGTTGGCCAGGCCAGGGTTATTGAAGGGAAAGTCTAGCTGTCACCTTGATAAAGAAAGCCAACGGGGGCTTTCACACAGCACCTTCCAAGCCTGAGCTATCCTTGGGGTTTCTGCAGCCAATGAAAGTTTGTCACGATGATGTAATGCTTGCTAGTTGTGCTTCAGCGGGAGTATGTGGTCACCGGGTCTCATGCCTGAGAGCTAGGTAAGTTTCTGAATCCTATTTTTCTTTCCAGCCTGCTCCCATGCGGAAACTAATTCCAGCAGGGAGATCGTTTGTTTCTGGTTTGTTTTCCTATCCCTGAACATTTTTTTTTTTAACCGTGGGCTGGGTTATTATAGAATTGTAAAGACAGCTGGTAAACAAAATGATGGGATCTTAGAGTCAATTTTCCTCTGTTATTAGTCTGAAGGCTTTCACTCCTCGGCAATTCATCACCACGTCAGAGAAAAAGAGCAACAAACACTGTGATGTTTTATTTGTTAAAGGAGCGTCTGTCGTTTAACAAACAAGTTTTACTACAGAGATCTTTCCAGTCAGATGGAAGGGATTCCTTTTGAAGGGTTGACCCTGAATGTGCCTGATATCGTTGAGTGAATTCCATTGCACCGGAAGCAGTAAAGTTTCAATATTTATTATAAATAGATGGTACATAGACCTCATCTTCATAGAGTTTAAGCCTGAGAGGAGACTATTTCTTTTCAGTTTTTAATTAAGTTAAAAACAGTTTGAAAATAAAGGTAAGTCTTTTGGGAACCTTGCTGGTCTTGTGGATGTATGGAAATAAGTGAAAAAAAAAAGTTAAATAGAAGCAAGTAGTCCATCCCTAATTCATGCCGTGTATGTGATGAGTATCAGAGCAACTTTTCCATTTTACACAACATTTTAAAAATCTGAACTATATAACAAACATGACAAATGGAAAGCTTTTCCTTTTCATTCCATGACACTCTGCAGATATGAGGATTTTAAACTGTTGTTAATATCAGTCAGGCCAATGTCTGTCCTGGAAATGTGGACACCTGGAAACAGTCACTCAGATAGCACCGGTCTGAGAACACAATGCCTTAGGGCCTCCCGGCACTTAGGACAGGATCACTGGGCAGGAGAAGGATACTTAGCTATGAATTTCCAACTCTACTCATGGAAATATCTGGATTATACTCAGGTTTCCCCTTAAGGCAGACCCTCAGACTCAGAGAAGTGCACCTACACTCAGAGTACGTGAAAATATCACTTGTCATAATAGACAGCACAAGATGTCTACATGTCGGATAATGTCTGACAGGAGAGAAGTGTGGGTTCCAGAGACGCTCATGTTCACTTGGCACTAGCACGTGCTGCTGCACTAAAATCTACTTTCTGGCTCGGAAGGTGCCCTGTTCCGTTGAGTTAGTCAAGAGCTCACCGCTGTCTGCTTCCCATCTGTTCTTTCCGTCTGCATTGCAGTCGAGTTGGTCATTTCCCTCCCATACTGTCCAGAGTGTTCCAAGCCACTCTCCCCCTTACAGCAAATTAGTATTCTGTCATTATGCCACAGTTAAGACATTTTTTATCTCAAATTAATAATACCGATGTCATATCGTTTCTGTTCTAAAATATCCAATTTAAATTAAAAATATTAGTCAGCATAATGTAAATATGACTCATTTTTCTTTTATGGCCACAATTTTCCATATCATTGCTTTAATGGAATGATTGGTTCTTGTAGAACCTTAAAAGATAAAACTATATTTCAGTAACATCCTGCGCTTTGCTTTCCACTTGAGGAGTTTTGAATGGGACAACATCACATTACAAGGAGAGTTGCAATGTCCTTGGAAGCAGGGGATGAGGGGATGGCGCTTTAGAAAGACTGATAGGAAAAGCATTTCCACCAATGGAAATTAGTGTGGAGAAGGTGGGGAGGCGTGACAATCCCCACATTATGGGACGACCTGCTTTCCTGATGCAGGTGCCCTTTGTCCTCAGGGCCTTGGTCTGCACTTGTGCCTTTACCACAGAGCTGCAGTGCATCTACCTATGGCTCATTAGATCGGACTCCCAGTGCCCGCAGTTCCCGGCAGGAAGCAAAAGAGGAATGAACCTGGAGTAAGCACAACTCGCTAGTCTCTTAAGTTGCTCTTCACATATGTCTGAGAGGCTTATGATGGTGGCTCTGCTTGATCTACGAAGCCTCTTTGGTCTTCACACTCTGGGCAGGAAAATTTAGGAATTCCAGTAATCAGTGCTCTTAAAGGAAGACATTGTTGGAGTGACGATCTGAAAGCATACCCTGACACTGACTGGGACCCATTACAAATCCCTGTGACTAATCCTGAGGACATAGTGGGCCCCAGAGAGTGAAACTCAAGGCATATCTCTTTTACTAGTTCCTGATTGGTGGACTGCAAACCCCAGAGGAGACAGAGATCTGATATCCTCATAGCAGATATTTATACTGCTGTTCATAAAAATAGTAAAATTGCAGTTATGAAGTAACAGCAAAATAACAGTATGGATGGTGGTCACCACAACATGAGGATCTGTATTAAAGGGCTGCAGCATTAGGAAGGCTAAGAACCACTGGCTGAGAAGGTAATAGCCCAACTTAGTGGTTTTGAAATCTGAAGGTCGTATCTCTGGAAGACCAGCTAGAGATATGTAGGTTGACAAAATCCATGATCATATGAAAAAAGCTACTGTCTAATAATGATATATTAGTGTTCTCCTCTATTTCATAAAAAGGTGTGTTGTAAAGGCCACCCTGAATTTAAGTGTTGTTGTTTAAAGGTCTTTGAACAGATAACAATCTTTTAAAACACATAAATATTTCACCTTTCTGTTCACTGAAATGTCTTTTCTTCATTAAGTCACAGTAATTTCCATAAATAGAAGTGTTTGGGATCATTTAATTCTTTATCCATTTATACGATGCTAAGGTAATCATGTTGGCAATACCCTTAAAAAAACAATAGTAAGTAAAGATAAAAAGGAGTTACCTATATCCCCACTATGAGATTGGGGATAGCATACTCCTCAGGCACATTGAAAACTAGGGATGAGAAAGAATCATAGGAGTTTAATAATTGAATTGTATTGAATGATAATTCCATAGAAATGGTTCAAAAGTTACATACCATGCCAAACACAAAAGAGATGCTGGGGACAGAAGAAGGTGGCCTTTTTCATTATTTGAAAAACATTTGGCTTTCCTTAAATTGATCAAGTCTGAGAAAGAACAATTATGAAAAAGGAAAGCAGATTCACACATACCTTAATTGGCAAGGACTGCCAAAGCCCAAGCTTCTTGTCCTAGTATAATTCAATACCATTTCTGCTTCAAACATTTATTTGACCTTCTCAAATGTGTAACCATGGCAAACTAGGGTGTACATTTGACTTAGCCTGGAATGGTGGCACATGCCTGCAATCCCAGCAACTTGGAAGACTTTTGAAAGTTTGAAAGTCCAAGTCCTGTCTGCACAGTTCCCAAAGATAAATTTTTTTTTGAAAGGGGATAAGGATCTGGGATATAGCTCAGAGGTAGAGTACTTCCTTGGCAAAAACGAGACCCTGGGTTCCAGCCACAGTCCTGAAAATTATTGAGTTAAAAGGGTTGATGACCAACCCAGGCAAGAGGACTACAGTGGTATAGAAATGTCAATGGAGGAGAAAGACCTTCTGGTCTCCCTGTTCTTCTAGAAGCAGTACTATCACCTCCCATGAGAGCGTTATGTCCCTTCTCCCTCTGCCAGGAGACCCTGTGAATCAGCAAATTGGGGACTCCACTTTTTCAAAACCTTACAGGCATGTGCCCATTGACAAGGGACACCCTGATGAGACCCAGGTCACTTGAGTATGATGAGAAGAGAAACAATAGGAAGCTGGACATCTGTCCATCTAGCAATGACAACTGACGTGGGTAGCTATAGAGACCCTGACATAGGCTGGCCCATCGTCTGTGGGTCACTTTCTTTAGTCTTCCTCCTTTTCTTCCGTAAAGGTCCTCATAGGCTTTCAGTAAGAAATGAGCCAGAGTTCAGTTTCTGCTGTGCCAAGTGAAGAACCCACCCTAAATCTATTGCCAATTGCCTGTGTTTCTTTCTGGAGGGAAAGAACTCGGGGACAGAAAGGTGATGTACCACTCAGCAATTTCTTTTCCACTCTGTATCTAACCCATCGATTTTGGTGATTGCACTAGTAATCTTTCTCCAGTGCATATTTCCCAATAGTCCTCTACAAATATACACAGAGAAATGGGTTTACTTTGTGAATGATCATTACAGCTATAGAATTCAGAGGCTGTCTTTCCGCCACCGAGGGTCCAG
This sequence comes from Microtus oregoni, assembly GCF_018167655.1. Taxonomy (NCBI): domain Eukaryota; kingdom Metazoa; phylum Chordata; class Mammalia; order Rodentia; family Cricetidae; genus Microtus; species Microtus oregoni. The sequence continues at coordinate 34,368,360 of NW_024543060.1, read as the reverse complement.
CAGCCCAGGATGTCTGTCTCCTTTCTCACTTCGCAGGATGGTTCCCCTGTTGTGCAGGGGCTGCAAAATAAACAGCTAAGTTTGAATGTAAAATTCCCAAACCAAATCATCCTTTCCAGACACGCCTTCCCTTGGAGTTTAACTGCCAGTGAAAGGAACACTTGCCCGAAGTCAGGCCTGGTTTGGGCAAGGTTCGCCTTTAAACCATTTGAAGCTTGCCTTCATGCTTCGATTGGAGCAGGGCAGGAGGGGCCTGGAGGGCGTTGGGCGGTCACCTCGCAGCTGCAGCACACCCTCGTTAAAGGTATGGGGAACAAACATAGGCTAGGGAGGGCAAGGCTCCCCCTTGCTATTGGTTGGATTTTGATGCAGCGCGCACTCTAGAACGCCTGAAATATAGTCTGCAGAAGTCTCCACAGATGCTCTGCGCTGCAGTTCTGGAAAGGCAGGAACAAATTTAAACCGGGTTTTGTGAAAACAAATGACATCATCCCTACATACACTCAAAAGCTGCAGCCCGAAGGAATGTTTTCTCCATTTTCCTCCTTAGCTCTTTCTGTGTCTGACTGCAAGGTTCTGAGTTGTCTGCTATGCATTTGACTGGCTAAATCTTTCAGAGAATAACATATCATCACTGGCCTGGCCAAAAATGAAAATAAAAAGAGTAAAAACACAGAAATAAAATAGAGAGACATGTACACATTCATTTCAAATCACATTTCATCTCCATGTGGCTGTTTTCTGGAGGCATGACAGCGAGTGGGAAGAATTCAGGTGCCTGGAAAGAGACAATAACAATCTGTGGGTTGGGGAGGATTGTCATCACTACGTGGTACTGGGTTATTTTGAGTAGACTTTATGGACAGCACTCAGAACTGGGAATCCAGTTAAGATTTCCTTTTAGGGTGTTTTCTGGGTTCATATCATTCACTGCAAAAGTAAGCAGGTATGTGAAGAATCCAACCAAAAAATAAAAAGTTAGGTGAGCCAAAATGTTTATTTTTAACACAGTAGAATTAGCCAAACTGCATTTTCAAAAACTCCCTGTCACTAGGAAATGCATGTGACAGTCATTCTGCAGCATCCTGAAACCTGACTGAGATTTTCCTCTCAGGACATCATTTGTTTTAGCCCTGTCCTGAGACAAACGGTGACCCAGGAAGCCAGCTGCTGGTGGGCAGCAACATATCTGGAGAAGCAGGGAGGTTCTGAGCCTCGAAGCTTGTCAGAATTTTCAGTCCTGCCGCAAGAACCCACGAAACACGCTTCTCTATAAACCTCTACCCAGAGTTAAGTCTGAGATTTGCATTTCTTTATTGGACATGATGACTAAAAAAATCTTTTCAATCTAATGTTTCAATATTAATAACATATAGCAAACAGAAAGTGAATCTCAAGTCACCAAAAATGAGTTTTAAATGACAAGCAATGAGAAATGACAATGATTCTCAGTTAAGGGCATGATGCCCCCTGCTCTTCAGCTTTAAGGTACGTTGTTGAGAAAGGATGGTGGCGTTTATCTCTAAAGGAAACCATCTCAGGCAGAGTCTTAAGCAGAAACCAAGGAACAAGATAATGTCTGCAGTCCCACCAACACCACCTTGAGCATGAATTTCCCAAATCTGTTCTTGATTTCCCCCTCCCTGCAGTCTCTTTGAACTTGACCTTAGAGGTTGTATTTGACAGTTCTGGTTGTATACATGCCTCTATGAATAAAATAGAGGCTAGAGTGTAGACCTAAAGAAAGTCATATCTCATAAACAGAAACAAGCTCTAAAACAGGTAGACCGGCTTGTCTGGAAGAACAAGGCTTTTCAATGAAATAAACATTTCTTTGATATAGTGCTATAAAGCATGGTACCATTTTTATTCATCAGCCTCCTTTTCAAATTTTCCTTTCACTCTAAAATATATATTTCAAAGGCTTGTATCACTGTCTTCATTCAGCTATCTGTAATGATTTCTATTTTGGAGAGGTACTGTACAGTGGGATCTTCTTACATTTCTTTCTAGTGAGGGATTCTTCTTGCATCCGGGATCTGAACTGTATACTCCCCAGGCTGGGAAAGGGAGAATCAGGAGTTTTTCTGCAGCTGCTGATTTTGTTCAGACTCTGGAATCTCATCCCCCTCTTCCTAGTTACTTCTTTCTCTCACTTTTTTTGAACAAGAGATAGGGATGTGGCACGCCCTGGCTTCTGGGGTCCTCCTTTGGTCTATTCACACCTGAGCCTAGAGAGAGAGAGAGAGAGAGAGAGAGAGAGAGAGAGAGAGAGGGCAGGACAATCCTTCAGCTCTACTCTCTCTAATACACACACCAAAACCATCCATTGTCATTTCTTTTACCAGCATTAGCACTGAGATAGATTATTTTAAAGTGAACAAGTACTGGGGGTGTAAAAACACTTACATCCCTTGGTTTTTGATGATAATCATATAATTAAAGACAAATTGAGGGGGCTGGGGAGACGGCTCAGTTGTGAAAGCACTTGTCATGCAAACACGAGACCCGAGTTTTCTCTCCAGAATTCATGTGAAAACAGACATGTGAGTAGGCACCTCCCATTCCGGTACTGGAGAGCTTGGGAGAAGATGGTGCCTGAACCTCCTTTAGCAAGACTCGGTAGCAGATCTTCTCACAGAAATGAAGTCCAGAGCAACTGAGGAAAGCACCCGGAGTCAACCTCTAGTCTCCATATACATGAGGAAACATCCACATGCATGCATGTCTAGTTGCACACGTGTAACACTCAGCGAGATAAAGTAACATTACTCAGAGAATACAATAGAAATTCTACATTTGATTAAGTGTGTCTAAAATATGGATGAATACCACAGTAGTTAATAAAGCTGGATAGCCCATTAGAATTTATGAGGCAAACAAATAAAAGGTTCTCAGAAATAAGGCAGGATAGATTCTCAGAAGGGCAGGAAGATACCTGCAAAACCTGGGCCAGATTGCGTTCTCTTTTCATTCAGAATTCACCAATGTCTGCACATCGTTTTCACAAAACCCCAACTCCTTACAAAGGCTGAGACTATCATTTATTTGCTCTCTGCTTCACCTTTCTGTAAGATCTCAGTATCTTTCCTTCATTTTTTATTTACTTAATTCCAGCCACACAAGTCTTGCTGTTTTTCAGACTGTCAAAGCATGCATCAGCCTGAGGACCCTTGCATAAACTAACGTGTATGCCCAGAACAGAGTTCATCCAGATAACAACATCCAGACTCCTAGGTTCCTTCAGTTCTGTGGCACAACACCATGTGTTCAGTCAGTTCTTCTCAACGTTGCAGAACATAGCAGCCTCCATGATAAATTGTCAACACTTGCTATTCCCAATACTCTAGGTCTCTTTAGACTTCATTATTTATTCCAGAACACATAAAAACATCTAAACATCTATATATTTGCTGATGCGCTGCTGATTAGTTTATTGTCTGCCTTCCCACTGGAAAGTAAACTTCACCCACGAGCTTGGCACAGATCACTCTTCCTTCCCCAGTGTCCACAGCAATGTTCAGCACAAAGACAGAGCTCAGCAAGTATTTGGTGAATAATTAGCCTCCAAATGTCCAATACTAAGGTAAATTTAGATTTCTAAAACCTCTTAGTTTTCGCATCTTCATAAAAAGATTGTACTTGATACTGTTCCCAAATCTGAAATCAGCAAAGTCGTAATTGGATATTTTTAATACTAAAATGTTAACTTTGAACTTTTTCATATTTAAAATTATATACCAATGTGATAACTTTCTCAACATAATTCTTTCACTATTAAACTTTGTTATTATACATACTGTTCTCTCTATTTTCTTGCTAAAAAAAAAAAAAAGAATGAAAAGGTAGTAACCGGGGGTATTCTCAGCAAACTCTGGTCCAATCATTCTTTGTTATAGGTTTCTGCTTGCATTTTCTCTGACTACTGCACCAAATATTATAGTCACCCCTCTCTTTATTCCTGTTATAAATCCAAATATATTTGCGTTGTTTTTGTATACATGCACATTGTGAAACCATGCTGTAAGAATATTCAGCATTCTGACCAGAATGATGTTCAGAAGATTCAAATGTTTTTCTTGTAGCTCTCTTGAAGTAGTCACTACAATATTGCGAGCCACAGTCACTCTCCTATGCAAAAGAACAGGAGCCTTACACCCCCATCTAACGGCTCCATTATTCCTGCAGTCCTGTAAGACATTAATCATCCCCGTCCTCCTTCTCCGCCCTCCCTCGTCTTTATTCTGCTCTCTACCTTTAAAAGAGCACTTCTTTAGATTCCACCAATGAGTGTGTTCATGCAGGCTGTGCCTTGATGTGCCTGGTTTATCTCACTGACTGACATTCAGGTAGTTTCTATTATTCTAGTATTATTATTTTTAACAGGTATAGGAGAGCTACCTTTTCTGTGTTTAATTTTTATTTATTTATATACATGTGTATTGCTGCTTCCCTTCATGTGATTCTGTGCACAACACGCATTCCTGAGGTGCCCAGAGGCCAGAAGATATCTAATCCTCTGAAACAGATGTTACAGACAGTTGTACAATGCCATATGGGTGCTAGGAATCGAACCCAGGTCCTCTGAAAGAGCAGAAAGTAACCTTACTCACCAAGCCATCTCCTCAGCCCTGCAGTCGCCATTTCAATATACTGATTTCACTTGTTTTATTTTTTCTGTTTTTTTTGTTTTTTGTTTTTGTGTGTGTGTGTGTGTGTGTGTGTGTGTGTGTGTGTGTGTGTGACAGGGGTTCTTAGTGTAACAGCTCTGGCTGTCCTGGAACTTGCACTGTAGACCAGTATGGTTTCAAACTGAGAGATCCACCTCCCTCTGCCTCCCAAATGCTGGGATTCAAGGCATGCACCATTGCCCATGGGCTCTGATTTCATTTCTTGTGCTGTACACCTAGAAGTAGAGTTGTGCAATAATAACATACTGCTATTGTTTCATTTTTAATATGATTCCGTATTTTTTTAGTTTAATGGAAATTAATATTTTCTCACTATCTATTCGCGTCCCTAAAGTCACTAACAATACACACTCAATACTCTCAATGCATAGCTCTCTGTCCTGGTCCCAGCTTTAACCACCATACTACTTTTACTTTCCCTACAGGGGATCTTTTCTTTGGGTTTGCTTTAATTCTCATCTTTGCGCGGGCGGCAGGGGGACACAGTGTACCAATGGCTCTCTTGGAAATGAACTGTTATGAGGCCATGTGAACAGAGAAGTTCTTGATGTTATTAGCTATGTAAATGATACACTGTGAAACAAACAGGCCCATTAACAGTGCTAAGCTGAGCAGCAAAAATACACTTGATACAGAACTGGAGGTTAACCGATTAACATAATTTCCCCTCTATCACCGCATTTTTATGCTTTGTTTTTATTAAGCATAAAATTCTTTTTACCAAGAGCTCTAAAATTCCAGTGAATTCAGGACATCATACTTCTTCGTCTTTAGTAACTTCACAAACTAACCCTTTACTGGCAAAGCCTCAGACTCTCTCCTCTTATCCACTTCCAATTACCAGACTCCTAGGTGTGAAACTCGTATATCAACACTGCTTCTAATCGAACTTCTCACAGTGGTAGAGATGGTTCAAACTGACACGTTCCGTACTGAAACCAGGCGCCATATGACCCATTTGAAGCATCCCTAGTCCAGCTGAAGAACAACATACAAGGGCTGGAGAGATGGCTCAGAGGTTAAGAGCATTGCCTGCTCTTCCAAAGGTCCTGAGTTCAATTCCCAGCAACTACATGGTGGCTCACAACCATCTGTAATGGGGTCTGGTGCCCTCTTCTGGCCTGCAGGCATACACACAGACAGAATATTGTATACATAAATAAATAAATAAATAAATAAATAAATAAATAAATAAATATTTTAAAGAACAACGTACAAAAGAGCATGTGGTACCGGCTCAATTTTATAATCAACATCAATCTGCACAAGTAAACCCGTGTCCTTTGCCTCCCTTGGACACATCATTTATTACTCTCAGTGAGTTTACTAAAATTTTCTCAGAAGGCATTCAGATATTGCATAAGGGTACGAAATGTAACCCTTAGATATGTAGAGAGAGGAGACAGGTTTACCAAAATAGAAGAGAACAAGAAGGTGTTAAAATACAGACATCCACAGTGCTTCTGCTGTTAAGGAAATAGATCATATTTAGCTTAATCCTACTTGACCACATGCAAAAGTATTTAAGATGCATCATTTCCACCCAGTGACACAGGACTCTTGATAACCTGATTGGTAAAATACCACAAATGTCTGAGTATATAACATTTAAATTTTCCCATTTCTGTCAGCGTTACTACTTGTGATAATTTTACATTACCTGAAAATTAGCCATCTTAACCCTGAATAAAATATAAAATCATAAGCTCAGACAAGAAAATTCACTCAACAAGTTGTGTAGAACGATATGTAGAATGTTTTATCCTTTTATTTTTTCTCTTTATATTTATAGGAATCTGTCTGCCTAGTGAGTCACAGCCAAATTTTATTTATCTTTGATTCTTTGTATTTGGAGGTAGACTTCTTTTTTTTGTTTGTTTGTTTGTTTGTTTTTTTGTTTTTTCCTTTTTTTTGTTTGGAAATATTAATTTATTTTTTTTCTCTATTGTAATTGTGTTTCCCAATTTTTTATTGAGAAAAAAATATTTCTGCCTCCTCCCAGCCTCCCACTCCTCCCCCCTCCCCCCACTTCTCTCCCCCTCCCCCACTCCTCTCCCCCTCCCTCTCCAGTCTGAAGAGCAGTCAGGGTTCCCTGCCCTGTGGAAAGTCCAAAGTCCTCCCCCCTCCATCCTTGTCTAGGAAGGTGAATATCCAAACTGGCTAGGCTCCCACAAAGCCAGAACATGAAGTAGGATCAAAACCCAGTGCCATTGTCCTTGGCTTCTCAGCAGCCCTCATCGTCCGCCATATTCAGAGAGTCCGGTTTTATTCCATGCTTTTTCAGTCACAGTCCAGCTGGCCTTGGTGAGCTCCAATAGATCAGCCCCACTGTCTCCATGGGTGGGTGCACCCCTTGTGGTCCTGACTTCTTTGCTCATGTTCTCCCTCCTTCTGTTCCTCATTGGGACTTTGGGAGCTCAGTCCAGGGCTCCAGTGTGGGTCTCTGTCTCTATCTCCATCCATCGCCAGATGAAGGTTCTATGGCGATATGCAAAATATTCATCAGTATGGCTATAGGATAGGATCATTTCAGGTTCCCTATCCTCAGCTGCCCAAGGAACTAACTGGGGACCTCGCCTTGGGCACCTGGAAGCCCCTCTAGGTCCAAGTCTCTTGCCAACCCTAAGATGTCTCCCTTAATTAAGATATGTGCTTCCTTGCTCCCCTATCCAACCTTCCTTTATCCCAATCATCCCGTTGCCCCAAGTTCTCCCCATCCTACCCTTCTCACTTTTCTCTCCCCATCTCCCCTTACCCCCATCCCACCCCACCCTTAAGATCCCGATTTTTGCCCGGCAATCTTGTCTACTTCCCATACCCAGGAGGATAGCTATATGTTTTTCTTATCTATTTTCTTTAGGATAACAAATTATAGACTCACTGACCTTTATTTATGGCTAGAACCCAATTATGAGTGAGTATATCCCTTGTTCATCTTTTTGGGTCTGGGTTACCTCACTCAGGATACTATTTTCTATTTACATACATTTGCATGCAAAATTTGAGAAGTCATTGTTTTTTTACCGCTGAGTAGTACTTCATCCATTCTTCCATTGAAGGACATCTAGGTTGTTTCCAGGTTCTGGCTATTACAAATAATGCTGCTATGAACATAGTTGAACAAATGCCCTTGTCATATGATCGGGCTTCTCTTGGGTATATTCCCAAGAGTGGTATTGCTGGGTCCAGGGGTAAGTTGATCCCGAATTTCCTGAGAAACCGAAACACTGCTTTCCAAAGTGGTTGCACAAGTTTGCATTCTCACCAGCAATGGATGAGGGTACCCCTTCTTCCACAACCTCTCCAGCAGAGGCTACCATTGGTGTTTTTGATTTTAGCCAATCTGACAGGTGTAAGATGATATCTCAAAGTTGTTTTGATTTGCATTTCCCTGATCGCTAAGGAGGTTGAGCATGACCTTAAGTGTCTTTTGGCCATTTGAACTTCCTCTGTTGAGAATTCTCTGTTCAGATCAGTGCCCCATTTTTTAATTGGGTTAATTAGCATTTTAAAGTCTAGTTTCTTGAGTTCTTTATATATTTTGGAGATCAGACCTTTGTCTGTTGCGGGGTTGGTGAAGATCTTCTCCCAGTCAGTAGGTTGCCTTTTTGTCTTAGTGACAGTGTCCTTTGCTTTACAGAAGCTTCTCAGTTTCAGTAGGTCCCATTTATTCAATGTTGCCCTTAATGTCTGTGCTGCTGGGGTTATACCTAGGAAGCGATCGCCTGTGCCCATCTGTTGTAGGGTATTGGAGGTAGACTTCTGTCTCCACTGCTTGGCACATCCAGTCTGCACAAGGATGCTACAACAGTTTATGCAAGTGAGTAGGATGTTAGCCTCCAGCTGGCCACCACCCATGGAAAGCCCAAGGGACGAGCTACAGACGCACAGAGTGCCACAGCCTGCAAAGACATGTCTGTTTGCATCCGTACACATTTGCATTTGTGCCTGCAGATACTGTGGGATTCTCCTTTTACAAAACAAACTGAAAATACAGCAACCCCACTCTCCCAGGAGAGTCAGGATCCAGGATCTAGTAGCAAAGACAGATTGGTTTTTTTAAACTCAGTGTTTATCTGAGGAGTGTGTGCCCCTGTCTATTCCTTAAGCTATCCCTGGGAAACAATGCCCTATTTCCAAATAGTCTAGCATATTCTAAATCTCAATATCGTCTACATAAATCCTGCAGTTCTGCTGGAATGCTAGATATCTTTGGGTTTGAGAGGTTTCCAAGAGATGATTAGGAAAATGAAGGATATTTTTCTTATTTCTGTAAAGAATGTGATGGAGATTGGGGGTTGTTATATTTAATCCATCATTTGCTTTTGGCAGGATGGTCATCTTCACAATATTAATTTTTCCAATCTGTGAACAAGGGAGTTCTTTCTGTCTTCTAGTATCGCAAACTCATTTTCAGAATTTTCAATTTTTCATTTTATAGGTCTTTTATCTTTTGCATTCGGATTATTCTTAGATATTTTGAGGCTATTATCAATTGGAGCATGTCCATGATCTCTTTCTCAGCATGCTTGTAGGAAGTCTGCTGATTTTTTAAGTTAATTTATTTCCTGTCACTTTGCTAAAAGCGTTGATCATTTCTAGAAGTTTTCTGATGGAATTTTGAGGAAGTTTACGTATACTATATTATCTGCAAATGGGGATAATTTGAGTTCTTCTGGGGGGTGGCAAAAATACTATAAGAACCAGAGACTCAGAATATCTGTTGCTAGATGATAGCATGTCCTATGTGAGGCATGGAAAATGTACCCATGAAATCTAAGTCCATGGTTGCCTAAACAAGATCAATATAATGGTGACACCGGTTGTCATGCCAACATGACAGGGAAATTATATATGGTCCCACAGTTGCATGAAGAGTTACAGGTGGCCAATGACTACTGAGAGAGAGATAGAGAATTATTTTCCTCTAGGGACAATATCTCACACTGGATGCCCAAAACCAGGCGGTTAATCCTGTACACATGCACATATATATCAGCAAAGCTAGATGGACTCTGTAGGTTTTATATACATGTGTGCATATAAATATATGTATACATAATAATTAAAGAAGAAGCTGTGAATTTGGGAGAGAGTCATGGGAGGAGTTTGGGGGAGGGGAGGGGTGGGAGTGATTGGGTAATGGTGCACTCATGAGCAAAGTTCTCAAAAACTAAAATTTACCCCCCAAAAAATAGATGACTGAAAAATTAATGTTAATCCCAGCATTTTTTTCAGAGTCCCACCTAAAAATATTTCTAATAATTTATAGTTGGGTGACCAAGAGGTCTCAAATGTGTTTTTAATCCCAGGTGTTTAACCAGTTACAAATGTGTCAACTACAGACGCAGTTAGGTGTAGAATTATTCCCTGTAACTGTAAGCAGTTGTGGACCAAAATTCCCTGATGAAAAGCCTTATGCAGCATGGTAAAGTAGCAGATCCCACGATGGGACAGCACAGAGATGACTGCAGGATTTGCCTTGTCTTTAGCTTGATTTCTTTACTCTTGGTCTAGAAGGACGAGCTCTTCTGTGTGATTTGGTATAGCGACTTGTCTGTGTCAGAATCTCTGATGAAACAATTGTGTGCTGAACCTGGAAAGGAACTTTAAAAGTTAAAAATGCACCTGTAAGACAGTTTTCCTTGGAGGCAAGATTGCTCTGTGGTGTCTTCCAAACAAATAATGAGTAAAAATGAAAGGATTTACTGGGTGTCCAGAGTTTAGAATTGTACAGTTCAGAGCTATCTTTATCTCTGTACTGATAGCTCCAAACCACTTGAATATATGATGCCTGCAAGAGATTATCATTGTCTGCCTCATAAATTCTTCCCTAGGAAAGATCTCTCCTCACACTTTCCTCTATATTAAGGAAGATATTGTAACCGGACTAAGGCAACACATTTCATAAGCTAGTGCTCTGTGAAAAAGAGATGTTAACAAAGGAAAAACACATGTCCCAATGCTTGTTGTTACAATTATACATTTGGAGCCATGATATATAGCCTTTCAAGCTATCAGTTTCCCAGTCTATGAAATGCATAGTTATAATACCTACAACAGAAAGTGGTCAACAGAATTGCATGGGGTAGTCTATAGCAAACATTCCAAATGAGTCCTGAAAAAATAACTAAAATTGGCTAGAAAGGAAGAATTTGTAGATGAAACTACTGGGAATTCTCTGTAGCTCTATGGATACTCTCAGACTTATATTTATAGATACAGAAAAAGATGATGCATTTATTTATTTATTTATTTTGAGATGGAATTTCTCTGTGTAAACTGGACTGTCCTAGGATTCTCTCTATAGACAAGGCTGGCTTTAAACTCAAGAATCCACCTGCCTCTGTCTCCCAAGTGCTAGGATTAAAAGTGTGTACCGTCTGAGCATGTATCATGCCATGTCATAAGAGCACAGCACAGCAAGTATAATACACAGAGCTATTATCACAGTGGTCAGGAAAGAGTTTAAAAAGGAGGGAAAGTAAGAATGGTACATGTTTCCCCAGTACCAATGTGCACTTTTTAGGATGGTAAGAGAAGCCAAATCTTTTGGAATTCTTTGGATCAATGATGGGAAAGGTCTTTCAATAGATCTATCAGAAAATGAGAATAGGCGAAGAATGCATGTGTTTAGGCTGTAATAGGAAGGAAAAACTTCAAGAGGGGCCATATAATATTTAAAAGCAAAACCCACCACACAGGAAAGAAAATGATGAGGTCAATAAGTTGTTAAACACCCACTGTGATTGGCATGACACTAGGTGATTTAGTTATCTGCGTTTCCATCTATAGCATATGGAAACCCTCTGAAATGAGTAACAGTACTACCCTTGTCTTACAGATAAGGAAAGTGTGCCTTGCACAAGCTAAGCAGCTTGTCCAAGGTCACATACCAAGAAATTGGAGCTGTTTGGATTGGAGCCCAACTGTGTCTGGCCACCGGGCCTATATGCCAACCTAACCTCTATTTTAAGCAAGAGAACCAGCAGGGGTCTTTAATCAAAGGAATGACCTCATCAAAAGTATTGTCTTAAAAAAAAAATAAGGTAACAGAATATAAAATGTAAGGACAGGGCTTAGGGTGTGAGTTGAAGGTCATTGTAGCTTTGCAGGAAAGGATCAGAGAGTTCTCAACTAAAGCAGTTCCTGCAAGTAGGGGTCAGCTCTTGCAAAGAGACAGTGTCAAGAGGTGCTCTCAAAGGCGTTTGCTTACCAATTAGTAATGAACATCGCTTGGAGTGGGATCTCTGATCCCAGATGCAATGAGATGGATGGGAAAGAATCACAAGAGCTATGTTCAAAATCCTGCTCCAGATTTGAAATAGCAGAACCAACTGAGGTGTTATGTCTCTAAATTCTAAATTCCTACCGTTCTGAGCACAGTGGACAGCTGTAATCCTTCCTCTTCAGATATCCTAAAACAATCCGATTTTTTTAGATTTATTTATTTACGTATTTTATATATATATATATGTGTGTGTGTGTGTGTGTGTGTGTGTGTGTGTTTTGTCTGTATGTACATTTGCACACCAGAAGAGGGAATCAGACAACAGTTATAGATGGTTATGAGCCACCCTGTGGTTGCTGGGAATTGAACTCAGGACCAGTGCTCGTAACCATTGAGCCATCTCTCCAGCCCAACAATCTGATTTTTAAAGGAGCCCCATGACTTCTGGATGTTTGTATACACTCTCCAGCTTAACCAGCACTTACCTAAAGGAACTAAAAGTGAGTATCATATAGAGGTGGATTTTAATTTTGAACCACAAACCTCTAAGCTTTGAAAAGCATTCTGGTGGGTCATGATTTTACCATCATGTTAAGAAGTTTCTAAGGACAATTAACTCAGAGACATAGGGCACTTGCCTGGCAGGCACAAGGCCCTGCATTCAACCTCCAATGCTGGACACTGGAGTGGGGGTATTCTAGAAAGGGCAGCTGTCGGGGCTAACATAGCTGAGACAGAAGGACAGATGGTCCTTCAGATTTGGTACTGTAATAAGGAGTCTAAGCCGACTCAATGACATTTGAACTGTCCATTTGAAACATCAGCCGAGATGATGCTTAAGTTTTACATCATCTTATCATTGCCCTGCTTTACTGGGCAAAGAGAAATACATGAGTCCATTTATCACAACAATTGACTCAAAGAGGAGTGGAAAATGGGAGACTCTTAAAATACTCTTCGAAACTTGTATTCTTCTCTCCAGTAAATTTGTATGTGTAAGTGTGTTGAGAGTGCCTTTTGTTCCTGAATGTACTATTGCTTTCTGGATTTGCTATATTTCTCTCTTATTGCTTTAGCTTTCCTGGATAAGATCCCACCATTCCTGAAAATTAGAGCTACTAGGTATGTGTTTTATGAGGCGGGGAGGAAAACAAAACAAGAAAGACTCAGGACACACCAGTTATGTGGTTGACACACCAATTTCCACCCAGGGATGCTCTGCAGGCCCCTGTAAACCACTGTCCAATTTCCCTTCCTCATCTACTCTTAGGAACACTGACTCCCTTTGCACAAGAATATTCAGAGTATATAGTCCCATGACCCTGTAATTTGATCTGCATCTATGATGGACAAAGTCTGACATCAAGAAGAAAAGATTGTTTACCTCTTAATCAAGGCAGGCAAATTCAGATCCCCTTGTTAGTTACTGTGCCACATACATGTGTTACTACAGAAAACAAACAAATCAAAATGTATAGCAATAAAGAAATGTCAAGTAGAAAAGATTGGTAATAAAGAAGCAGGATAGGGATGTATAAGAAAGGAAGCACCAAGGAGTAACATTTTCAACAGATGTTAAGTCAGCCCATAGTATTGGTATTTGAACTGAGAATTGAATGAAGTAATGAAAGTATGGTTAGTAGGCAGAGAATTCCAAAGAGGAACTGGCAGGACAAAGTTCTTCAGGCACGAGGACAACAGATATGTTTGGACAGTATCAGAAAGGCCAGTTTGCCAAAAGTAGAATAAGCAGGATACAGAGAAAACAGCGAGACTGAAGGCAAATCACATGAGTCCTTAAAAAATCCTCTGGCTCATGATGATAGGATAACAAATAAATCTTCTATTTACTGAGGTAGATGCTATATGTACTCCTCAGTCTAAGCCTCTCAACACTGTCATATGTGAGCATTATAATCCTCTTTCAAGAACCTTGAAGCTCGGAGAGATTCACTACCATGGCCAAGTTCATGGCTACTAAAAGCTGTCTCACATGAGGCCATTATATTCACTCTTGTGCTGTTACTATAAGTAAATCTCTCGTATCAGAATGTACACACACTTCGATGGCAAAACTACTGTGAAGTTCCAGGGGCTTCTAAATTTAACAGAATGGTAGATTTTTCTTCACTCTTTCCCAAAATTAAAATTCATAATTTTCAATTTCATTTCACGTGTGTCTTTATGGTCTATAGAGGAATAAATGTTGTCAAGGCATGTTCATACAAGTTCGTTTTGATTAGATCTTCCTTCCTCGTCCCTCACTCCTATTCCCAACCCTCTCACGTGTACTCTACCACCTCCACAAATCTCCTTTCTACACTCATATCATGTATATGCGATTTCCTCTCTCTGCCCTGTCTAGTTTCATGACCTGTATCCAAAGTCATGCCCACACATACACACATATACTTATTTATGCATCTTTTGTTGTTGTTTGGTTGGCCTTTGGTTTTTGAGATAGAGTATCTCTTTGTAGCGCTGGCTAACTTAGAACCTGCTATATAGATCAGGCTGGCCTCAAACTCATAGAGATCCACCTGACTCTGCCTCCCAAGTGCTGGGATTAAAGACATGCACTACCAATCCTGATTACACACATATTTAAAAATTAGAAGCTAGTAACTGCATATGAGCGACAACATAAAACATTTGTCCTTCTGAATCTGAGTTCTCTTACCCATTATAATAATATCCAGATACATCCATTCCCTAGGAATTTAACAATTTTGCTTTTGCTTAGCACTAAATCAAGTTCCATGTTCATGGATTCCATTTCCATCACGTCCTTATCTATCCATGGAAATCTGAGTTGAAACTGCTTCCTGGCTACAGTGACTCCAGTAGTGACAAGCATAAGTGTAAGCATCTCTCCTGTGGGATGCAGAGTCCTTTGGGTATGTGCCTAGGAGTGGAAAGGCTGGGTTATATGCTATTTATCATATCTGTTTCTAGTTTTTTGAGGAACCACTGTACTGGTTTCCATGATGGCTGCATCATGTCATCTTCTCAGTAGCAGGAAATAAAAGTTCCTTTTCCTCAAATCCTCAACACCATTTGTGACCAGTTGTGTCTTGCTTCTCTTAGCCATTCTGGTGGGGGTGACATGGAATGCCAATGTAGTTCTCATCTGCCCTTTCTTGATGACTATGGAAGTTGAATATGTTTTTAAAGATTTATTTCTTCTGTGGAGAATATCCTAGTTAGTTCATTAACTCACTTATTCATGGGCAGGTGTGTGTGTGTGTGTGTGTGTGTGTGTGTGTGTGTGTGTGATATTAGCCCCCCCCCCCAATCTGAAATATAGCTGACAAAGATTTTTCCCCACTCTGTCATCTGCCTCTTCACTTTTCTGGTAGTTTTCTTTGCTGTACAGGGCTTTTTACTTTCCAGTAATCTCATTTGTCAATCTTGGAATTCTTTGTTAAGCTATCACACATCCTGTCCAGAAAATTCTTGCTGTGCTAATATGAGGGAGTAATTTACTCCTCTGGTTCTAATGTTTCAGGCTTTATTATTGTTGCTATTAATATTGCTATTATTACTATTATTTTATATCCCAGCGAGTTTCCACTCCCTTCTCCTTTCCAGTCCCCCCACCTCCCTCCTGCCCCTCCTCATATCCACTCCTCCACCTTTTCTCTTGGGGAAAGGATATCCCTTGGATATCAACCAAATGTGATATATCAAGTTGCAGTAAGACTAGGCACCTCCCCTCATATTAATGTTGGACAAGACAACCCAGTACAAGGGGTAGAGTCCCAAGAACCAATAAAAGAGTGTAAAAGAATCAAAGAAAGCCCCTGTGCTTCCACTGTTAAGTGTTCCACAAGAAGACCAAGCTACACAACTGTCAGATATATTCAGAGGGCCTACATCAGACTCAGGAAGGCTCACTGGTTGTTGGTTCAGTCTCTGTGAGCCACAATGGGCCCAGGTTAGTTGATTCTATGCATTTTTGTGTGGTGTCCTTGACTCCTCTGTCTCCTGCAATCCTTCCTCCCCCTCTTCGACAGGATTCTTGCAGCTCCACCTGACGTTTGGCTGTGAGTCAGCATCTGTTTCCACCAGTTGCTGGATGAAGCCTCTCTAGGCTAGGCACCAATCTATGAGCATAGCATCAAATCATTAGGAATTGTTGCATTGGCTTTTTTGTTTTGTTTTGTGTTGTGTTGTTTGTTTGGTCATTCTGTTTGGTTGTATCCTTGTTCTGTGGGCTGGGCAGCCTCTGCGCCCTGGTCCTGCAGGCAGTGTCAAGGATGGGCTTCCGCTCGTGTCATGAGTCTAAAGTTGAGCCAGCCACACATTTCTCACACTCTCACGATTTTGCGCCACCTTTGCCCAGCACTTCTTGTAGGAAGGACAAATTTTAAGGTAAGGTTATATGGCTGGTTAGGTGTCCCAGCCTCTCCACAGGAAGTCATTCCCGCTTACAGGAGATGGCCAGTTAGGGTTCCATATCCCCCCTTACTAGGAGTCATATCTGGGGTCATCCTCGTAGATTCCCGGAAGTTTCCATTGCACTAGGTTTCTAGCCGATCCCCAAGATGATCCCCGATTCCCGCTGTCTCTCCCAATATTCTCTTCTTCCATCTTTCCCCCACCAGACACTCAAGTTTCTGACACCCGTGTTTCAGGTGGTAAATTCATGTCTTTGATTGATTTTGAATTGATTTTTGTGAGGTTATAAAGGGAGGTCTAATTTCATTTTTCTCAAAGTGTTCCACAAATTAATTGATTAAGTAATGGAATACTACCAAACTCATTCTGCAAAGAAACAAAGACAAGATTTTACACAATCAAAATACCCCCCAAAACTATAGAGAATTCTTTTCTAATGAACACAGATGCAATTTTCTCAACAAAATGTTTTTAGACTGAATTTAGGAACATATTCAGAAAATCACATTTGCCCTGCATGTCCACATTGTGGAAGCAGATCCAGTGAATACTCAGTTCTTTGGTAGACAGGGCTACAGAGGGAGATATCATCTCAAAAAGAGTCATACTCATGATGAAGTCAATTTCATCACATATATACAAGGTTGCTTTAACATACCCAAGCCAATAAATGCAAAGCATCATAGAAGTAGATTTAAGGACTGAAAACATATGACCATTTTAACAACACATGGAGAAAAGCTGTTTGAAAAAATTCAGCATAATTTCATGAGAAAAGTATTGAATAAAGTTCAATGCTTTTCTATTTTCATATTCTTGCTAGGATATGGACTCAGTAAGTATACAATATTCATACATGCATTTATTTATGGTATAAGAAACTAAGAAAAGTTAAAAGGGCTTTTTTTTTTAGAATAACATATATGAGAACTGTATGTCCATCATTTTCTTCCCTCCTCCATCCTTCAATCCACCACCTACTATCATCCCCACCATCTTTCCCGAATGCATGGCCTCCTCTTCATCGATGTGAACATGTAAACATAGCCTGCATCCATTTCATTTGCGCCTGTGTGTATGTGTTTGGGACTGATCACATGGGACTGGACAACCTATCAGGAGGCCTCTCCCTGGAGAAGGCTGACTCTACCTCTCTCAGTTGTCATTAATAACCCCTCATGTCAGGGTGAAGCTTAGGCAAGTCCCCCATCCATCTTCGCCTGTCAAGTGAAGCTCTAGCTTGTGCGTGGCTTACTTAGGCAGCCATATGTTGTGATTTCACAGGCATATCTTCCCAGTCACAGCTAGAAGACACAATTGTCTAGGCATGGTCCTCCGGCTCTCCCTCCTCCCTCCTCTGCTGGCCCCTGAGCTTTAGGTGTAAGGGTGGAGTCATAGATGAAAATCATGATTTGGTGCCGTCCAGATAACCTCTCACTAGACCCTGAAGACAGTGAGTAAAGGCACAGGTGGCTACAGACCTTCAATTTCAAACCTCATTGATGTTAGCTGTTTCCAGATGTAGACATTCAATGTGTTTGTCTGCTAGTTACTTCTCCTGTGACTGAGACACAACACCTGAAAAAAGCAGCTTGAGGAAGCAGAGTTTCATTTGGTTCATTGTTTCAGGGGTACAGTTGCTAACAGCAGAGAAGGCCTGGCAGCTGAGGCAGCCCTGTTCTCTATGGCAAGAGCTTATGGCGTGGCTTCTTCACATATTGAGCTCAGATACAGGGCCAGACTAAAACCAGTGGTGAACACGACCTTCAAAGGCCTGGGTGCATCAGCTTGCCTCTGCCAGCTGGACTCCACAGCCTTAAGGCTCGATGCTCTCCCCATACAGCAGTGTTTGGGGACCAACTATTCAAACGCACAAACTTGCGGGCAGGCATTTCAAAGCCAATCAAAACACTTGGTATTTTCTAGTTCTTCCTAATTTGAGTCATCTTTGCTAATTTGTGCACCTGTTTCTCCCCCCAACATTCATATATATATGGATATATATATCCAGTCAGGGATGACTGCTATAGGCATACACAAGCATTTTCTCCTCCTCCCGAAGAACCCTTTGCCTTGCTTTGTGCCCATTAGAAGCTAACTGGTCCTCTCATGCCCTACCCTCCTCACTGCAGCATTTAATACGCTGTCCTGGCAATGCAGTGGATTAACCTCCTGTCTGCTTCCTGCCTCAGCAGCTGAGTGTGGACAGTGCGTCTTTGTCTGCTCTTCCTCTGAGGACCTGACTTTGCCTGGAGAGCCTTGGCCTGCACCTCCCTCACTACCACAGCCTCAGAGACCCTTGAGCACCATCGTTCACCCCCCTGCTTCCCAGTCACACTCGGGGCTCATGCTGACCAGAGGCTTCCTCTCATTCCTTCAGTGGACTGGCTAATTCCTAGCTCATGAAGAACAAATTTACCGTCTCATCAAGGCAGTGTGCTTTTTCCTAAGCTTATTTGCAGCAGTTTCGCTGGAAAAGTCCAGGGACCTGAGTGACCTGAGGCAAAATTATAATGACATAAAGCTTAATTGATTTAAAAATCAAAGCTACTTAGGACAAAAATAAACCATGTAGGTCTCCCTTCCTCCGGTGACCCCAATCTCACGCAGTAGGAAAGCTTGCATAGTTCTTTGAAGAAAGTGCTGCTCTGTGGAAGATGACATTGTAAACCAGACAGCATAAGTTTGTTTCCCTATAGCCTGGTGGGACAGCACTGAGTGAGGCTAGGTATTTTTTCAGGTGGCACACCAACAAAGCATCCTTTCTCAGCCTGCTCCTGCTGGTTAAATGAACCTAGTACCAAAGACCCCGTAAGTCAGGTCTCAGCTATAGAATCTGCTATATTTGTTTTCAGATGTTTAAACTGGTCACTCTCTAGTAGTTTATGAGGGCACAAAAACTGAAAGAAAAAAAAAACTGAGCCTGTAAAGAAACGGCAGTGCCTAAAACTCTCCAGAAGTATTCAGAATGGCAGGGCTCTTAACCAATGAAATGTGAGATTCAAGGAACACTTTGTTAGCATTCAGCAAATACTAAGAAGCAGGTATAAGTATGACATCACTGAAAGCCATTCTCATTGGCCATCCCTGTGTGCGCCGTTACTGTTCTATTTGTGGAAGCAGCAGCCTTATTCAAATTAACCTTTCCACACAGGGTGGAGGGGGGTGGTGGCGGTGAGTAATACCCTCTGCAGTCCTTTCCCTGAAGGTGATGAGCTCTTGCATTCCCTGTATACTGCCTTTGAGCAAGCAAAATAAAAATAAATTTGGCTGTGGCAGGGCTTCACAGACAGCGTCGCTGCTGGAATTAGATCAGGTCAGTCGAAAGAATCTATGGCTGAGTCACAACACATCTCTAAATTGTGTCTTTGCTCTCTCTCATTCCTTCCTCGTTATTATTGCTCCGCATCTCATTCCTGGCCTCGACTGGCTGCAGAGACGAAACTTGGTGGGCCTCCAACAGATCACCGGAGGGAGGAATGTCTTTGAATACTAATACCCATGCCCTGTGCTGTGTGGGGGTCTAGCAGACAGGTCGTATTAACAGATGGTTTTCTGGAATGGTAGAAATCCTCGGGAGAACAAGGCTGATGAGCTAATCTCATCCCATTTACTGTAGGCTGAAGAAACTGTCATTCTGTGTCCGTGACAGTTATGTAAGCCGGCGCCTCTAGCTACATCAGTCACATAGGGGAGGCTCCACTCTGGCTTTTAACTCTTGGAACTTTCAGCTTCACACAGAAACGTCCAGCATAGAGGCTAGATTTTTTTTTTTTCACCTTACCTATTGCTCTTCTTGGTCCCTAGGACTTTGCACAACTTTGCCAGAATAAATTGCTATAGGTTCCTGGTCCTTTTTTTTTTTTTTCTGACAATGTCACACTTCTGTCTCATGGTCCCTTGTCATCTGGGAATACCCTGCATCTTCAAAATCATGTTAACTTTTGCACTCCCCCATGAGGATTCTTGCTTCCATTACTGAATGGTTTCTGTATTTATGGACATTTCTTTCCTGGTCTTTTCCACACTCTTCTTTCCTATTCCAACCTTTCTCTGCTTGTCAGAATCAACTCAAATATGCAAGTGGGCAACATCCACAGGAAGTGGAAGTTTCGGGAAAGATAGCTGTATTCTAGGTCAGGACACAAGGTGATGCAACCAAAGAACCCACTATCATTTGGCCAAACGTTGATGCCTTATAGTGGTATTGAAAGGTGACCTCTTTAACAGGTCCTGGCATCTCAGAGCACCATGCTACTGCACTACCCTGCCGGGACCGCAGTTAAAAATTCATAAAAATTAAATAAAATATAAAAAAGTAGCAGCATCGCCCTGTGTGTGTTTAATTGTGTGTGTGTTGGGGGGCTGTAATTGCATCTGTTTA
This sequence comes from Microtus oregoni, assembly GCF_018167655.1. NCBI lineage: Eukaryota > Metazoa > Chordata > Mammalia > Rodentia > Cricetidae > Microtus > Microtus oregoni. The sequence continues at coordinate 34,347,653 of NW_024543060.1, read as the reverse complement.
CTCTTAGCTCAGTCCCCTCTATGTTTTTGTTTGTTTGTTTGGTTGGTTTGGTTTGATTCTTTTCACTGTGTTATAATTAGTTCCTTTAAATGTATCTGTACACTCTAGCTGCATCTAGGTTTTGAAAAACACATCCAGCCATCAGGAGGTAGCCTGTGTAAGAATGTCAACTGCTGTCTGCTTTCTTCTGTTGTGTCTTAAAGGGGCTCAATAATGCAGGAGAAGGTTGAAGGCAGAGGATGCTGGGAAGCTGGCTGGCCAACAGGAGCAGGTGTTACTGAGAGACAGACAGACTAGGGAATGGGTGAGACACCGTTTCCAAGTACTTCCCTGCTAGTGCTTAGGGCCCCACCCTGCCCCACCCTCTTCTCTCTGTCAAGAGTCAGCTTGAGCTGTTAGCTACTCTTTGTGGAGGATCTGGGAGTCTGGACTCTTTAAAACAGCCTTGTGTGTCTCTGAAACCCGTCGCAGGCATTTGGTTTCTTAACTTCCATTTCTTGACTCTCTGCTCCTTTCCTACCTAACCCTACCCAGCCTGTCCTTTGAAATCAGACTGTTTCCTGGCACACCTAGCCAGCCACCCCACTGAGAGGAGCTGGGAGGCTGTGTTTTGACCTGGCACGGCACAGAGTTCCAACTCCTTGTGTCTGAATGCCGCATTGTTCCTGCGCTGAATGAAGTTTTGGAAAATGACTTTCAGATGTGAGCGTCCCCCTCTAGGGCTGGTTTGCCCTCCTGCACTCCTTCCCTGACATTTGGAGTCCCGTAAAAATTTTTCATTGTTTGGCTCGGGATGAAAACGAAAAGACTCATGAGATAACATCTCAGATGACACAGGCTGATAAAATTCGAAATGCTCCAGCTCGTGACCACTACTGAATAACTTAATTACTGCCTTTGCAGCGCACTTACCTTTTCAGTTTGCTTCTCTTGTGGTAACTCTCCCGTCCCTGGGGTTATTTTAGTCCATGCCCACAAATTACTGTGACCTTCCTTATCTGAACTCTGATCAGAAAACTGCCTAGTTCTCCTCAGTTTGTTGGGTGTGTGGTGGTTTTTTTTTTTTTTTTTTTTACCCTCTCCTTTTCTCCCCTCCCCTTCAAACCAGAAAAGTAGCTGCTGAAAGCTGAACAGTTGCCATGGCAACCTCTTGGCAGCTTCCTCAGCGAGTAACAGTGTTGATTTCCCCCGGCGGGTGGGAGGGGGTGGAGCCCGAAGGAGGTAAAGAAAGGTTACTGTGCACTTCGTTAATATGCAAAACCACTTCCACAGTGCTGGGTGAGCAATGAATAAGTGCAAACAATGCCGTGCTTGATCAGCTAACACGGACTCTGCCCACCAGTACATCTGTCCAAGGATGCGGATGCTGGCTCGGAGAGAAATTTTGCCACTGGACAGGAAAGGACAGAAGAAGTCACACTACAAGAGGTTAAATGTGATTTTTGTAGTAGTTGGAGAGTGTGGACCAAATTAAGGAAGCAGGGTTCTAATTGCCTTGCTCTTTTTATTTTTTCTTCTTTGTTCAAAGAAAAACATAGCGATTCTAAATTGCAGGATGGTGTTTTCCCTGAAAATCTAACATACTGAAGTTCAAGTTTGCATCAATTAAACTCTATGTAAGATAAACCAATATGTTCAGATATACGCGAGTATAACATAATTTGGTTTGTGCTTGAGCAAAACATACGGCTGAAGTGGCATCGTTCACCCCAGAGTTTACAGACAAAGAAGCAGTTTAGTAACTTAAGGCTGGGCGGAGGGGTATCTAATGTTGGATCTTTCTCTGCTCTCCCTGTCTCCTTGTCTCTCTGCCTGTCTCTGCCCTCTCCATCTCTCCCTCCCTCTCTCTCTCTTCCCTACCCAGCACCCACTTCCATCTTTGCCTTAATTGCTCTCTATTTGACTTCTGGGGCCTAGGCAGCTGGGAAAGCAGGGGCCCTAAGAATCTGCTGCACAGGCAAGGGTCACCTGAAGGAGCAAAGAGGAGACTGGCTAGCAGCTGAGCAGCCTGCAGCCAGCCCCTCACCTCCTGGCCAGCAGCTTTGCTTGTTGAAGAAGAGGCAGGCTGATGGAATACTGCAATAAGGGCAAAGGGCTTCCCAGCAGGTGTCACTAAGGACTTAGAGCTTACCACACCTTTGGGACTAAGGCTAAGGAATGGCCACATAATGATTAATGAAGCTTCCTTTCAAATGTGTTTTGAGAGACGATATGTGCTCTCTCCTTCCAAGGGAAGTTATCTATGAAGGCTGAAACTTAGCTGAAGACAGATTCTGGTTCATTCTCTCCCAGACACTTATCTCCATTTAGAAGTCACCATTTCAAATACCAGAAGTCATGGAGAGGAACCTCAGCAGGGCACACTGGTCCAGGAGCGGGAAAATGCACATGGCAAACCAAAGCAAGTGCAGACAAGCATTCCAGTCCCTGCCCACTAGGTCAGCTTCCTGCCTAACTAACCTCATAGATGCCGACTTTGTCAGGGGTAAGATCAGGGAGAACTTCAAAATTGCATGCTTCCCAAGAGCCTCGGGATAAATTAGGTCAGCTCATATTTTATTAGTGCTTAATACTTTTTTGGCAAAGCCATATGAAAACACAGCTTCACTTTTTAAAAAAACTGCATTGATATTATTAACTTCATAATTTATACATTTATACATATGAGTATGTAATTTTGATTATATATGTGTATATGTATCTATAATCTCTATCCCTAGGAGTTGCATCTTGGGTGAGCATCTCACCTAAATACTTTTACTGCCCCCAACCCCCTTTCTTTTCTCTGCCTGCAAGCTCAGTGTTTAAAATTTTCATCCTGAATTTCAGTGGACTTTCTACCATACTTTTATTACATTGTTTTTCTTTTCTTTTCTTTTTCTTTTTTTCTTTTCTTTTTTTTTTTTTATTAGGTTTTTCGAGACAGGGTTTCTCTGTGGCTTTGGAGCCTGTCCTGGAACTAGCTCTGTAGACCAGGCTGGGCTCGAACTCACAGAGATCCGCCTGCCTCTGCCTCCCAAGTGCTGGGATTAAAGGCGTGCGCCACCATCGCCCGGCTATTACATTGTTTTTCATCATGACACTCTACCTTGTATATTTTAGAATTTTAATATCTTACCATATATGTGGCTTCTTACTATATATATGGCTTTATACCTGTTTTTGTATACATTCATGTATAAGGAAGAAAGTAACAGGGAAGAAAGAACCCAGAGCCTGCCTGGCTTTCCCAGCATTCATCTCATGGTCTTGCTTGTCATCAGTTGTCTGGGGGCGGATAGAGAGAGCCAAGAAGTGGTTGGAGGGCGGGAACTCTAAGCCCAGCCTGTCTGCCCACAGGAGGCCTCCCCATGTGTAAGAAGGTGCATAAGCTGAGTAATAACCCTGGAAACGAGAGCCTCAGGACGAAGGTCAGCATGGCCAGGGGAGTCCTCAGAGGCCACTTGGTAGAACACTAGCGAGGATTCATTCTCCATGATCAAAATAAAATTTCCACCAAGTAGACATATCCTCGTGTGACTCATTGGAGAAGCCAAGCCTCAGAGTCATTGTCATAGTGTCACTTGGCAGTGCATAACATGGCTGGGACTGAAAGCCGGGACCCTGCTCATTTTCACTACTGATAGTAACCACAGCACAGGGAGAAAAAAAGAAACCGTGGAGCACTCGGGAACATCTTGCAAATGATGCTCTGTCTTCTGTTCTTTCTCCTGGGGAAACCTCATCATAAGATATCACAAAGGACATTCCCACAAACAAAACCCCCAGTCCGCAGTTATGCAATTAGGGCAGAATTTTATTAAGCTCTTAATCGGTCATTATAGCTGTCTCTGTTTGATAAGGAAAAAAAAAAACAAATAAGTGAACGACTTCAGCAGGATTGATGGTGGCTATAGGACTGTTTTCTGACCGCAACTCTCACTGTTTCTCTAATCGCTTAACTGATGTGGTTTTAATGAGAGCTATTGTTATTATGTATTATTAATAAAAATCTACCATTATTATTAATATCACTTATGAAAAAGTCTATAAAGAGCTTTGAGACTACACAGACAATAAACAGGAAGCCATTTTTTCCCATAGAGTGAAAAAAAAATCAGGCAAGAGTAGCTATGTGCATTTGATCTCACAAAGAAAAAAACTTAAGTGGTCCGAGTTAATTTCACATTCCCACAAGGAAAACCTTGAGCGCCATGAATATTACGGAGCTCCTTTTACTTCCTCATATAGAGAGAAACTTGGTGAGTTGAGAGAAATGTTCTGTGCCCATGGAATTTATTGGCTCTCATTCCAGAACGCTCAGACTTGCCTAAAAGACCGTATTCAATATGAGTGAAAAACATATTTCTACTGTCAAATGGGATAGGAGATGATGACAAAATAAGAAAGGTGTCATGATTCGGTGACATATTCTGAATATAGTCTACAAACTCCTTAGCATTTTTGATATCTGAGAACAAGGGAGCTCTGTGGAACTGCCCTTGCCTGTCCTTCCTCCGGTGATACTCCCAAGACAAGGATCCCCTGTACCCCAAAGCTGTCATCTCCCTCCATCTTCAAGCCCGCTTTGCCTCTCTCTAAGGCAGGAATGAAACCACATTCACCTGGCCCAGCCAAGAGCGGGGAGTGAGAATCCAGGAAGTCGGCATGAGCTCAGCTCACCTGGCCTTCTACGGGAAGGCCCAGCTCTGCATCTAATGAAGGGGTCACCCTGGCAGAATGAGACAGTTTGCTCGATTATCCCAAGGAGTTCTGGGTTCTACTGGCAGCACCTCAAGGTTATTCTTTAAGAAGAGGGGCTCGTTCCAGAGCTCCTGAATGCTAAATTTTGAGGGGTGTTTATATCCTTCTCCAAGTCTATGTTTCTGAGGATTTTTTTTTAAAAGGATTTGCTGAATTCATAATTTTATCGGGTGTCAGAGGGATTCTAGAGTATCTGTGATCTGAGTAAGCTGAGATTATAAAACGCGAAGCTAGTTGTGATGAGAGGCATAAACATGAAAGGAAAGGAGCCTCCCCCCAAGCCTGATGACCTAAGTTGATCCCCAAGTTCCCTACAGTAGACACACCGGGACTAGGATCGGGCTACGGCATGTACATGTCTACCAATCCAGGCAGTCAGTCAATCAAATGTAATACACTGATTTTAAATAAAGATCGTACAAGATCATAGACAAAACATAATTTTAATTTTAATATTGTTTTGAGGTAGTGGCATTTAACTCAAGTCCTCATGAATGTTTGGCAGCTGTTCTGCCATTTAAAAACATTCCCAGTTCATTATTCAATTATCCCAGTTATTCATTTTTAACAGATGCAGGGAGAGAGTGAGCGAAAGGGGTGTCTAGAATGTTGCAGAGGGAAGGATTTCCCATGCTGGGTGCCTTCTGCACCTCCTCTGTTTTCTCTACTTCAATGGCTAAGGAGACTATGCAGACTGTGTGGTCGGTTGGGGAATGTAAATCTGGAGATTTTGGGTACCTCCAAAATGAATACTCCTGCTAACCCACCACACTTTGTCAAAAAATAAGACATTTTTATTTTGCTGTAATAAAGTCAAACAACATATTGAAAATTAATGTGAGAAAATAGAATTCTAGGTTGTTGGAATTATAAACCATTCCATGAATTATAGAAATGCATCCGCAGCGGGAAACTGAGAACAGAAGTTTCCCTAAGCCATACAGCATCAACAAAAGAACAGTCCCCAACCTCAAACCTGACTTATTCCATTATCCTTTCTTTGCATTTTTGGGCTCTTTGCTTCATTTGTTTGCTTTGCTTTCCTGTTTCTTACCCCATGGAATTAATATTTACACACACACACACACACACACACACACACACCCATGCTATTTTTCAGTCAGTCATATGGGTCTTAGCATAGCACAGAGTCTCGGGAGGGGCGCCTCCTTCACACTGAGGCCAGGCTGTTGTGCGTGCAAAGACCTAATCATCACCACTGTATTGTCTTGGGGAACTTTCAGCTTCTAACAAGCTTCGCTTGACCTTGGTCCCCATCTCTGCATGGCAACTCCCCCAGAAAACACTGGCAATACCATGTTTCATCAGCCTAGAGAAAAGCCACGGATCCAGTTGCGTGCGAATATCCATAAACCACAGTGTGTCAAGGCAGAGCCAGGGCATTCAGTGTCTGGAAAGCCAGGCACTCACTTAATCACACCGTACCTGCTTGAGTGTGCAGAATCTTAAGGCTGAGTTTTCTACTAAGCTTTGAGCTCTGAAGACGAATATTAAATTAGGCTTTGGAAATCAGTGTGTGCTCCTTCACAGAAGCACATTTTCATTTTAACATTTAATTATGAAGCTGCCCCACGAGGAGCTTTGAGCTCATGGCTGCCAGAAATTGAGTCATCCATGTGAGGGCTACGGTGCAAATACAGGTTCCCTCCCCAGCCTCCTTCAGCCTCCCTGGCTTCTTGACTGACCTTCTAAGGCTGACAGGGCTGAGGTAGTCCTAGGTCTTCCCAGGCTGTGCTGGACTTTTAAAGGTATGTTCAGGGAAACGTTCTTCAAAAGGCAAAAAAGATCCTTGTTGTTCAAGCATTTCCAAGGCAAACCTCAGTGCAGAAGCTAGCAGTGTTAGCACAGACAATTCTATGTCTGCCTGAAGAGATGCCAACCACGTGTGCATTTATTTCAAACTGCTGTGTGAAATATTGAATTATCGTGCAGGAAAAAAATATATTTCCTACCTACCAAGAAGATTGCAACAATCTCCTGAAATGGAGAGTGTCTTGTAACCAAGCACATAGATCAAAAATGGATTCATGTGAGCCACACAACTTATACGTATTTCAGTGTTCTTCATCTTATAGCCTGATTCCATTACCTTGACAGAAGTAAATAGTTGTCTGCTCCTAAATTTGGCTTCTGGCTAATTTTTAAACAAAGTTATAGTTTTGCTTAATATACATGCATACACATATATTAATATCCTAGAACATTATTTTTGTTTCCATGATCTTCTCTGATTAATAACTATACATCACGTCCAATATGTGGATATGTCTTTCTCTGTCCTGTCGTGGCAGAACCTTCTCAAGGTTCAGAAGGAGAGACAGGACCCAGTAACTTTAACCACTCCTCTGGTGACAATTACGGCAAAACTACCACAGTGGCTAGATTTCTGTCAATTTGACAAAATACAGAGTCACGTTAGAAGCGGGGGACCTCAGCGGAGAAAGTGTCCCCACCAGATGGCCAGTAGGAAAGCCCGTGGTTCCTTTTCTTGATTGATTGATTGATTGATTGATTGAGGATGCATGGGGGAGGGTCCAGCTGAGCGTGGGTGTGGCCACCCTTGTTCTGTGCTTCCTGGGTGTTATAAGAAGGCAAGCTGAGCAAGCCATGATGAGGGAGCCAGGTAGCAGCACCCTTCCATGGCTTCTGCATCAGCTACTGCTTCTAGGCTCCTGCCCTGTGTGAGTTCCTGCCCTGACTTCCCGCCATGATGGAAGGCTACTTGGAAATATAAATGAATTAAACCCCTTTCTCCTCAAATCACTTTAGGTCATAGTCTTTTATCAAGCATTAGAAAGACTACACTTTATCATCCTACAATCAAAGTAAATGGCATCCACAGCAAACACAATTTCTACTCAGATGTTCCATGGGTTATAACCAGAAGCAGCACCCATGTGGGCTGAGATGATACCTTTTGATTTGCTGTTGGGAAGAGGCTGTTGTTGCTACCAGTCTTGTTATCTGGGCATTTTGTAGGAGACAGCATCTCGCTCTAACTCTGCAGCCCAGATTGACCCAGAACTCACTAGTTCTCTTGCCTCTGCCTTCGTGTACTGGAAATCCAGTCAGGCACCGCCACACCTGACTGATACCCTTTAAAACACAGAACGACACGTTTAATTTTTATTTAAAAATGAAAATTTAAATGCAAAGAAGAGTGGGCAGCATAAACAATCATGAAGCTTAGGCATGCAAGACCTACAGTGGGAAGTAGGGTCCAGAACAAACCTAATGGCCGGTTTGTAATGGACTACCAATAGAGACTCCCTCCTTAAGAATGAGTCACAGGCCCGAGCTCCAGCCACACTACCTAGCAGCTGAAGAAGATAAGCATATCCTTGAGTTTGCTTTCCTAAGATCTTTTTCACATGGTTTTTATAGGTGTAATATATTTCCAAAAACTTTTGAGTGTGGTTTCAACCACAGCTATACTTTCCAGAAGCCTTATGGAGGGAAATACAAATGATACAGAATAGGATGCTTTGGGACCTTCAAAGGGTGACTGAAGCAAAAGCTCCCACTAGTAGCTATCCATTAGGGTGCTTTCTACTAACAACTTGCAGAAAATACAGAATCTGAGCAGAGATCGTTTTTGGACCCCAGAGTGTCTCATTTGTTGGCTTTCCCCTGACACCCAAAGCTACACTGCTCGCTGTGGTGGGCTTCAATGCTTACAGGCTTCTCAATCCCATGCATATATTCTTTGTATTTCTTAGGGTTAAATCAGGTCATAAGGGAAGCTCACTTCCCTCACCGGACCTTTTATCGGTAATCGAGGGAACTGATTTTGAATGTATCATGTTTCCAGCGGTTCCGGGCACCTTGCTTTGGGGGATGAGAAAAGAAAAAGCTAGTCATTAGACTGTCTACAGAAATAAACATTAGATTTTGTCAGTTTTCAATCATACTCTTGGAAAGCTGGGCAGATTTGCTAACTTCTGTGTGTATCTCAGCTCCCAACTGTGGAGAAAGAAAGAGCCTGGTTTGGAGTGTCGTCCTGAGGGTGGGTGATTCTTCACTTGGCACAGTACCGACTTAGTATACAACAAGGAGTATGAATATGCTCACCAACCCCCAGCACGGGCTTAGAAAGGAAGATCCACGAGCCCATTTCCCCACTAGGGACACCCACAGTAACTGACAGAGAAGAGCATGATTGCTCAAATCCATTCCTCCTCCCACAGACCAGACTGAGGGCATTCGACACCCGAGGGCCCTCTGCTTAAGGCCCCCTCCTGCATTCTCCTGCATTCAGGCCTTCCTCTGTCCCTATGTGTCTGCCCAAGCTTTTTGTTATCATTGCCCTGCCTGCTCCCGTATGGCATCTAAGCTTTTTGTAAGGAATTTGAGGTTTTAAAAAACCCAGACTAAACCATCTTAATAACACTTACCCATGCCCCGAATGTTCCCCGGGCTCTCTCTCTTTGAGCTCAGGGTCGGGTGAGGGGGCAGACAGTCCCCTTAATGTACTTTCCTCTGCTTTGTGTTTTTGTTCCAGCTAAGCTCACAGTCTGGAATGTCTCCACCTTTTGCGACCATTGGTTACAGACCTAATGTTCCCATTACTGTGCGTACCATGCTGAATTAAGCCCTGCGCTTTAATTACCCTCCTCAAAGAGCACTTAGGACTAAAGGGAAAGTCAACAAAATCTCTGTTCATTTCAGTCTATTGTGAAAGATGCTGAATTGCACTGCAGAAAAGTAGGTTTGGTTTTTTGGGTTTTTTTTTTTTTGCTTTTTTTTTCTTTTCTTACCCACTAAAATCAGGTTATACTTTACAATGTGAGAGGTTTGGTTTTAGAAGTTCATTAACATTTCTACTAGGCAGCCAAGAGTCTGAGCACAAAGGCGGAAGACAGATATAATAGCATCAGGTGTGACTGTCTAGTAAAAACTGCAGAGCACAGTGGGTCTTCCTGCCTCCGCTTAGAGTTGACAATCCCAGTGTTATCGCAGAAGACTTTCTCCTCTAGGCGATCTAATGGATGGGTCATTCCAAGAGGTAAAAGGTTGTCCAAAATGGAGATCTTTAATGTTTCCGCACTTAATCCCCCCAAATTTTTTAGATGACTTTGGATTTACACTTACATAAAATGGGTTTACAAATAAAATATACTGATAAAGACACAGGAATTTTATTTTAAAACAATTTTTGACTTACGAATAACTTCTTTTCTTATTAAATATAAAGGCAATTTTACATAATAGTGAGGTAGATATGCTTATTTGCTTTCAAATAAAGAAGTAAATCTTGGCTGAATATTCACCATTTAAAGATGTAAGACACCTTCAGCATTTTCAGAAATGATTGATACTTTTATTTTATCACCAATGTCGAAAATTCTGGTTTGCATAAATAAATAATACAAGATGGTAGAAGTATATTTAGAACCATTTCTAAAGTTGTGGGAAATTCTATCACAATCCCAAAACAAAACTGACTTCATGATTTTTGATAAAAACAAGTAAAAAACTCAAACAGCAATTTTCAAAAAAAAAAAAAGCAAACGTTCTATACAATTTCAATATGTATTAATATGATGCTAATGCTTACATGCTGGGGAGTGATGATTGTTAAAAGTCCCAGTCCTTCATAATTAAACCATTATGTGTGTAACAGCAGGAACTTTAAATGTACAGTAAAAAATTATAATTCATAGCATACATCAGACTTGAATCAGAGCCATGGTGTTTTGGGCAGCATTCGTTGGCATTGTGAGACGTGATGGCATGTGTATATAAAGTGCACATGCTGTGTGTTTAAAACCTAGGCTACAGCGGAGTCATGAGATGAAATACGAGCAAGCATAGCTAGATTCACCTCGGATTCATTATGGATTTGATTTTGTACTGTGCTTTTGGTCATTGCACAATCAGAACCTTTTAGGGTTGCTCAATGTTTTACGACCCCGCATTGATTTAAATGACCTCAGATGAAATCACACTGTGACCTCATGGACTAAGAGGCCCTGGTTCACATCTCCTTGTGAGAGTATAATCTATTAGTACATGGGATGTATCTAAGGGCTGTTTCCTGTTTCTCTCCACGAATTCACATGAGCAGCTCCTCTTGGGGAGAAGAGAAGAAAAGAAATATTTCTTTTTTTTAATGTATATTTCATTTTTTCTTTTTTTTAAAAAAGAAAACAAACATTTTTTTCATTTTTACATACGAATCCCAGTTCCCATTCTCTTCCCTCCTCTCATTCCCTCTACCAACCCCACCCCCATCCATTCCTCAGATAGAATGTACTTTGGAGAAGGTACAAGGCCTTGACTACTATATCTAAGCTGAGCAAGGTATCCATCCAAAGAGAATAGGTTCCAAAAATCCAGTGCAAGCAGTACGAATCAATCCTGGTGCCACCGCCAGTGACCCCACAGTCTGCCCCAGCCATACAATTGTCACACACATTCAGAGGGACTAGTTTGAACCTATGCTGTTTCCTTCCCTGTCTAGCTGGAGTTGGTGAGCTTCTATTAGCTCAGGTAAACTGTGTCAGTGCGTGAACCCATCATGGTCTTAACCTCTTTGCTCACATTCTCACTCCTCCCACTCTTCAATTGGACTTTGGGAGCTCAGTCCATTGCTCTACTCCTGGTCTGTGTCTCTGTTTCCATCAGTTGCTAGATGAAAAGTCTATAGTGATATTTAAGATATTCATCAGACTACAGGGCAAGGTCAGTTCAGGAACCCTCTTTTCTATTGCTTAGGATCTTAGCTGGAGTCATCCTTGTGGGTTCCTGGGAATTTCTCTAGGTGCCAGGTTTCTTGCTAGTCACATAATGGCTCCCTCAATCAAGATATCTCTTTCTTTGCTCTCATCTCTGTCCTTCCTCTTTCTTGACTATCCTTTTACCTCACGTTCTTCTTTCCTTTCCCTTTCTCCCCTTGCCTTCCCCTTCCACCCTCCCTACTGCCCCCACCTCCATGCTCCAAATTTTGTCAAGTGATCTTACCTACTTCCCCTTTCCAGGTAGATCTATGCATCTTTTTCATAGAGTTCACCTTGTTACTTAGCTTCTCTAGGATCATGAACTGTAGGCTCAATATACTAGTATCCACTTATGAGTGAGTACATGCCATGATCATCTTTCTGGGTCTGGATTACCTGACTCAGGATGATTTTTCTAGGTCCATCCATTTGTATGTAAATTTTAAGATGTCATTGTTTTTTTTTTCTTTTTAACCACTGAGTAGTACATTAGAGTAGTACTCTAATGTGTAAATGTGCCACATTTTCTTTATCCATTCTTTGGTTGAGGGGCATCTAGGTTGTTTCCAGGTTCTGGCTATTACAAATAATGCTGGCAGGAACGTAGTTGAACAAATGTCCTTTTAGTATGATTATCTTTTGGGTATATGCCAGAGAGTGGTATTGCTGGGTCCTGAGTAGGTGGATTCCAGTTTTCTGAGAAACTGCCATACTGATTTCCAGAGTGGTTGTACAAGATTGCATCCCCACCAGCAATGGATGAGTATTCACCTTATTTTACATCCTCTCCAGCATAAGCTATCATTTTTGTTTTTGATATTAGTCATTCTCACTGGTATCAGATGGTTAACTCAGAGTTGTTTTGATTTGTATTTCTTGACGTCTAAGGATTTTGAACATTTCCTTAAGTGATTTTTGGCCATTTGAGATTCTTTGGTTGAGATTTCTCTGTTTAGTTCTGTACCCCATTTTTTTAATTGGGTTACTTGGATTTTTGATGTCTAATATCTTGAGTTCTTTACATATTTTGGAGATCAGTCTTCTGTCTGATGTGGGACTAGTGAAGATATTTTTCCATTCAGTAGGCTGCCTTTTTGTCTGATTGACTCTGTCTTTTGCCTTACAGAAGCTTCTCAGTTTCAGGAGGTCTTATTTCTTTATTGTTACTCTCATGTCTGTGCTACCGGTGTTATATTTAAAAAGTGGTCTCCTGTGTCCATACATTGAAGGATACTTTCCACTTTCTCTTCTATCAGGTTTAGTGTGGTCGGATTTATATTGAGGTCTTTAATTCATTTGAACTTGAGTTTTGTGCATGGGGATAGATAGGAATCTATTTTCATTCTTCTACATGTTGACATTCAGTTATGCCAGCACCATTTTTGAAGATACTTTCTTTTCTCCATTGTATAATTTTAGTTTGTCAAAAATCAGGTGTTCATAGGTGTGTGGATTAATATCTTGGTTTTTGATTCAATTCTATTGGTGAACTTCTCTGTATTTATGCCAATACCAAGTTGTTTTCATTACTGTAGCTCTCTATAATAGAACTTGGTATTAGGGATGGCGATGCCTCCAGAAGTTCCTTTATTGTCAAGGATTATTTGGCTATTCTGGGTTTTTTGTTTTTCCATATGAAGTTGAGTATTGTTTTTTCAAAGTCTGTGAAGAATTGTGTTGGGATTTTGATAGTATTGCATTGAATCTATAGATTGCTTTTGGTAGGATTGACATTTTTACTATCTTGATCCTACTTATCCAAGAGCATGGGAGATCTTTCCCTTCTCTGGTATCTTCTTCAATTTCTTTCTTCAAGCACTTAAAGTTCTTGTCAAACAGGTCTTTCACTTTTTTGGCAAGATATTTTATGTTATTTGTGGCTACTGTGAAAGGTGATATTTCTTTGATTTCTTTTTCAGCTTCTTTATCATTTATATATAGGAGGGCTACTGATTTATTTTTAGTTGATTTTGGATCCTGCCACCTTACTGAATGTATTTACCAGCAGTAGAAGTTCCCTAGAAAAGTATTTGGGGTCCATTTATGTATACTATCATATCATCTGCAAATAATGAAAGTTTGACTTCTTCCTTTCCAATTTGAATCCTCTTAATATCTTTTTGTTGTCTTATTTCTCTACCCAGAACTTCAAAAACTATGTTGAATAGAAATGGAGAGAGTGGACAGCCTTGTCTTGTTCCTGATTTTAGTGGGATAACTTTGAGTTTCTCTACATTTAAATTGATGATGGATGTCGGCTTGTTGTGTATTGTTTTTGTTATGTTTAGATATGATCCTTGTATCCCTGATCTCTCCAAGAGCTTTAACATGAAAGGGTGTTGAACTTTGTCAAATACTTTTTCAGCATCTAGTGATAAGATCATATGGTGTTTTTCTTTCAGTTTATTTATATTATAAATTACATTGGTAGATTTTCATAAGTTGAACTATCCCTGATCACTGGGATGAAGCTGACTTGATCATGGTGGGTGACTTTTTCGATGTGCTCTTCAATTTAGGTTGCCAGTATTTTATTCAATATTTTTGCATCTATGTACATGAGTGAGATTGGTCTACAATTCTTTTTCTTGGTTGAGTCTTTGTGGGTTTTTGTATCAGGGTAGCTGTAGCCTCATAAAAAGAGTTTGGCAGTGTTCCTTCTGTTTCTATTACGTGGAACACTTTGAGGAGTATAGGTACTAGCTCTTCTTTGAAGTTTTGGTAGAATTATGCACTGAAATCCTCTGGCCCTGGGAATTTTTGGTTGGGAAGCATTTGATAACAGCTTCTATTTTCTTACAGGTTATAGGTCTATTTAAACTGTCCATCTGGACTTTATTTACTTTTGGCTTATGTTATCTATCCAGAAAACTGTCCATTTCTTTTACATTTTCTAATTTTGTGGAATACAAGTTTTTGTAGTATGACCTAATGATTCTCTGGATTTCCTCATTGTTGTTATGTTCCCCCTTTTCATTTTTGATCTTGTTAATTTGGATGTTCTCTCTCTGCCTTTTGATTAGTTTTGTTAAGGGTTTGTCTATCTTGTTGATTTTTCTCAAAGAACCAGCTGTTTGTTTCATTGATTCTCTGTATTGTTTTCTTTCTATCTTATTGATTTCACCCTCGATTTGATTATTTCCTGTCTTCTCCTCCTGGGTGAGTCTGCTTCTTTTTGTTCTAGTGCTTTCCGGTGCATTGTTAAGACACTAGAGTTTGTTCTCTCCACTTTCTTGATGTAGGCACTGAGTGCTACGAACTTTCCATAGGTTTGGGTAAGTCGTGCCTTCATTTTCAGGGAATTCTAGGAAGCCTTTAATTTCTTTCTTTCTTTCTTCCTTGACCCAGGAGCGGTTCATTGGAACACTGTTTAATTTCTGCGTGTCTGTGGGCTTTCTGTAATTAGTATTGCTGTTGAATTCTAATTTTAAACCATAGATTGCAAGTAGGTGCCACACAATAAGTTGATCTCTTCATTATGACCAGTTGTGGTTTTTTGTAATAGTCTCCATTTAGTGAAAAGACGATAATTTTAAAAATAAGAGTCAAAACTATATTTACCTGTGGGTATAAATACAAGTTTTAGAATGCAGTTAGAAATTATGCTGTCCTTATAAAATTGCGGTAGTAAGTTCTTCATCATTCATGAACTTGCTAGTTTCAGACAGTTGCTAGAGGATTTTCCTCCTGTGCCCAACATATGCAGATCCAAAGGGACTTACCCGCAGTCAACTGCAACAGCAATAACATACATTGTCATGGGAGTCACTTAGATTATCTTGTCCAACAACTCAAATGGAAGCTTTTTATATTTTGTTTTCTTGTGCCAGGAACCGGGGATTCTGTTACATAGTCTATGGCTCTTTTGGGGAGCCTTATCAGCTTAAGTGGCATAACTTCATTTAAGATGTATGTGTAGAAATACTTATATGTATCATATATAGTTTAGGTAAATATAAAATAATGTAATCACTGGAGAGTTGCTCAAATATCCTTTGCATGATTCATCCCTCCTCCATCCCTTTCTTTTTGTATCTACCTCTTTCTTCATCCTCATTTTTCTCATTCCCCCTGTTCATTTCTCCTGCTATAACCCTCTCTAGCCCTACTCAATGGTCCCCTTTCCTTTGCTGGTTTGGGCAATTGAGTTTTTAAAGTCATGAGTTCTTTCAAGGGAAGAGAATAATTTTATCAGGTGCATTCGAAGGGGCTCTGGAAATAATTTACAGTTACTTGATAGCTGTAGTTTTTTCAACAGGCTACTCATAGTTGCTTTACATGCCTGTCCATCTACGCTGGCATTCCTGGTAACAGCAACTCTGCCTTGCTCAGTTTTGCACCTCCAATACCTATTCTGGTGCTTATGTCATGCTTAAGTGTATGTTGCATCACACAAGGGAGAATTTCATGCTTACTTAGGAACAAATATATAGTTACATGATTATAAGGAAAGAGAAACCACATATTGTTGGGTAGAACAAGAATACTTCACAAAGCTAGTCATGCATGATGCAGCCAAATAAAACCAGTATTATTGTACCAACTGCTTATTTGAACTAACAGAGTTCAAGAAAGATAATAGCAGGAGGAGGAAGATATACAGCTAAAGCCCCATTGGCTTCATAAATGAAAGATGTGACCATTCTGTGGGTGGCAATGTGGAGCCAGGTGCTACATCTTGTAGTAAATGAGAATAGAGAGTGGGAGGGTAGCCATAATGAGGTTGGGAAATGCCAAGTCCTTCAGACTGCTGACAGGACCTGAGACAGAAACAGATGAAGCTTTTGGGGGGAAAGTAGATGAGAAACACATCAGAGGCTCACCCGGCAGTACTGTTCGCATCATCGGAAGAAAGCTGTCAAATCAGAAGAGAGCAGTGTCTGAAGTCTGGAGTGAATTCCTATTGCTGATAGAAAAGGACTTTGCTTCTCTGATCATCAGCTTTTACAAGCATGAGAATTAGCTAACCCTCGCAGTAGGAGTTAAAGGCAAAAATCAAAAAAACACAAACATCAGACTCTAATAAAAAGAAACCAAAGCAAAAAGAATAACCTGACAGATGGGTTTAACTGAGTCAAACTGGCTGGGTTAAAAAAGATTAATAGTTAACTATCCTGTATACCTTTGATACCCCAAACCCCTAACCTTGTTGTAAGTCTTGTTTTCTTCATTCAAATGGCTGACCCTTTCATCGCACTGAAACCAGTGCTACCCCAGAGAATAGAAGGGCGAGGCTATCATTTCAAGGCAGTGTGATCTTCTGAGGAAAATGCCCTCAGTTTCCCCAGTGGGTGGAAGTGGAAAGTTCTGTAAATGGAGTAGCAGGACAGACGGCGGGACGCCTGAGTTTAGAAATTGCGTTCTATTGCAAAAGATCATTTTTACGTTATTATTTATCAACACTTTTGACTAATTTAGGAAGAACAAGGTTATATAAAACTTAGAAAATGGAAAAAAATAAGCTGTCAGCTGTAGTTGGTTCTGCAGGCCTTAGATTCCAGTACTTGAGAAACAGAGGTAGTAGGGTCTCTGAGTTTCAGGCCAGCTTGGTCTACATGACAAGTTTAAGAACAGCCAGGGCTGCACAGAGAAATCCGTTTCAAAAACCCAAAATTTAAATTAATAATGAAATGATGATGATAAATTTAATAAAAAAGTTTAAACCCCATCGGGAAATGTCATCTGGTTTATCTGGTTTTGTGTGTTACTGTTGATCTGACATGGAGGGTTAAGTATAGATTTCTAGCCTTCCTGGAAAAACAAATTGTTAACGATGTCAGGGAAGAAGAAAATATTGAGTCGTGACCTTGTGCTGCAGCTTACATAGCTCACCTCATTTCATCTCCACAAAACGAAACAAAAAAATAAGAGATAATTAGCATCCTACTATCTAAGAACCTGAGGCTCAAACGCAGCACATTAAATAGACATCCAAGCAAGACGTGTGCCGGAACTGGAACTGAAGTCCAGATGTATCCAAAACCAAAGTCTCACTGTTCCCACATATGAAGAAGCTCTTGTGTGTAAAGAACAAGTGGCAAGAGAAACAGGAGAGCATAAGCCCTCCTTAGAATTATTTAATATAAGGTGTGTAATCTTATAACACTGTAATCATGTTAAGAGAGGCATCATGGTATCTTGAAGCCACAAGATAAACTGAAAAAAATAAGAAGTGATATGTAAGATATAATAAATCCTTACCAGAGGATATTAAGGACTGGACCACTAAGTTGTATAGCACAGGCTTTTAATTCATTTTTAACACAACCTTGTTAATTTACAGAAATCATAAGCCAATGAAATTTTTTAAACATATAAAGAAAAAAGTGCACAGGTAACTATTTTGAGAAAAGAGTGAAATAAAGGAATCTATCCAACTATATCTGTAAAGTTCAGTGATTAAAACAGTGTTATACTTATGCAAGAAAAACTAAAACAAAAAAGTGAAAATTCAGAAATTAAACTTGGGGGTACATAAAAATTTCATAATTTATATGTTCTACATCATTAAAGTGGGCTTACAGTTCTGTAAAAATAGATAATTCAGCAAGTAACTTGAAGAGAAAAGATTACACTAATATGAAATGAATTCAGAAAAATTCCGTTATTGTGAAGGGGCAAGGCCAGCTTGACGAGGTGACATTTGGCCAACGTTCTCAAGGAGATGCACACATGTGGGGGCACAGGGACCACCAGTGTGAAAACCGCATAAAAAGGGCAAAGAAAATTACACTATTTCAAACAATGGAGAATTTTCTTGTTAAAATGAAAGCAAGGTCACATACCTCCTCTGCTTGAAGCTCTCACGTTTCCCATCTCTTATGGTAAAGGATCTAATCTGCCTTGAAGGCCCTATATAACCTAAGCCATATTTTTTTCTGAATTCATTTCATATTAGTCTCATCTTGTGGCATTATGCCCTAAACACATTGCACATATGCTGAAATTCAGACAATACAGAAAAACTCCGGGCATGCGGTTTTCACACTGGTGGTCCCTGTGCCCCCACATGTGTGCATCTCTTTGAGAACGTTGGCCAAATATCACCTCGTCAAGCTGGCCTTGCCCCATCACAATAACAGAAGGCTGCAAGAAAGGAAGCATAGTGAGGATATAAATGGGTGTAAGCACCTTCCCCGTCCCCTCTCTGACTCACAGCCTGCCAACTTATAAATTTAGCAACATAAACATGAAAAACTTCTACGTGTTTCAAATATGACTGGACTTACGCAGCCAGCAACAGCTGGAAGAGTCATATAGATAATACGCTCTCAGTAAAGGGTAATTTCTTTAAAATAAAAATAAACCACTGTTACATATATTGGAAATAACAACGCAAATACGGATAAAAAGGGCAAATAAAATTCTTGCTCATGTGTGAAGACAAATGGCCAATATGTGTAAAAGTATCCCATCTCACAGAAAAGAAGACGAGTTAGGAAAGCTTCTTTCACCACACAACCAGCTGCTGCACAAAAAGCAATGCTTGTCAAGAGTAAGGGGGCAACATGAGTAAAAAAATAAAACATTTAAAATGTGCTTACCTTTCAGCCTTGGAATCTTAGTTCTGGACATTAGTCATAAGGAAATAATTAGAGATAATTAGAGGCAAGTGGAGAGATTCAACCCTAAAGATATAATGAGAGAGTAATGTTTAAGGTAAGAGAGTAAAGGGGGTATGATGTGAAGCATTTTCTTCTTGCTGATAGGGTGGAGAGGCAAAGACTGGAGAACATGGCTATCTCTAAATGAGCCCAAGGTGTGTGTGTGTGTGTGTGTGTGTGTGTTTTGAGGACCATCTGGTAGTGGCAGCTGCATCATGTCTTAAGTACATCTATAAGAGGAAGCACTGGGCTTAAGCTTCCACACAGGGATTTTGATGAAATATAAGGAAGTATTTCCCTACAAGAAGATTTGCAAACATGAATACCAGGCAAAAAAGGGGACATCCAATCACATTCCCTACAGGCCTTTGCTACAGAACAAATTTTCTTCAAATTAGGATGATTTTGGGGCACATCTAGAGAGGCGTGGTTTGGTCTCAAGTTCACAGTCGTCTATTTTAAATTGTCCTATAATGTTTGATCAGTGCGTTTGTGTATCATGTGATAGCGGCTCACAAGAGAGTAATTTTGATCCCAGCTCATGAAAACAACATGGAATTACCTTTTGCTCTGTCCAAATGAAGTAGATGTCTTAGTAATATAGAAGGAGAAAAATCTGTCAACCTACCAGCTGCCATGCGTGACATAACCACAATAATACTTGAAACCCTCTGGGTGATTTTAGCTATTCCAGAAAGCTGTGAGTCTGAAACCAATTCATTAACCTTCTTAGAAGCCAAAAATATTCAAGTTCCATTCCCCAGTTCCTGGCGTGCAACTCATTTATGCTTCTTGTGAATACTATTGTTAAGATATTTTTACCCAGCACTAAAGACTATGCTCATAAAAATTATTGGGCACAATCTTATTACCGTTTATTAGAACTGGACACAACCATTGTGAAGTTCTGACATGAAAGAAATACTCACAACTACAAGGAAAAGATTTGTACACTCTCAAGGAAAAAAAAAGCTGGATATTGAAAGCGTGTTACAGGGATAGATTAACATTCAGTCAATTCTAATCATGTTTTCAAGGCAGCAAGATATATTTACCAAGGGAAAAAAATGAACCCAAGGAGAAAGACTATAAATTGCTTATTTGGAAAATAGAAAGGATATTACTGCATTATTTACAACTTAAAGACTCATATTTTCATATTTAATAAACTTCAAATATTCTCATTTTTCAAACCAACACAATCTGGCATTGTTCCTCCAGGAACAGCAGAGAAGTGTACAGAAATGAGGGCCACAAAAAAAAAAATGAATTCTGTAATGACTCTCACTGATTATTTCTATCTTCAGATTTTTCTAAGCAGGGAAAAAAACAAACAAACTAAAACAAGCCCCACTTGAGAGAAAGCCTTGAACACACCCCTTCCACGAGGAAAGGATCCTCCCTGTCTGTGCTTTCTCAGGCTCATTTGACCTAGTTTGTCTAGTCTACGTGACGGCAATGCGCAGTCACTCCTGATGTCCTGACCTTTCCAGATGATCTATCTTTGTCAAAATTCCCCTTTGCCTTACTTCTTGGCCGTTGCCTCGTCTGCCTCGCTCAGTGATCCAGGCACTGGGATACCAAGGACTTCTCAGTCTACGCATCATACCACTCTCTTGGCTTCAGAGAAATGTTCCTCCCAACTGCCTGAACTCATTCTGACAATATTCTTTCTTCTGGACACAAAGCTTACTGCTAAATATTTATGGCTGTATTCTCCACATTCTTCCTCATTCTTGCTCATCTGAGTAGATTAAAAGGAAAATTTATTTTTCTTGTTTTTTTCCAGAACTTGATCTGCAAGTGTCACATAGTGTCCTGTCTCTGTCCCCTCACAGGGTCACATGACACTTCTATTTTTCTTCACAGGTCTTTACATTCAATGTCTATAGTTACGTTTTCTGATTCTTATGTATAGGTAGACACATTCTCTTCTTCAAAACAATGATTTGATATGCTTCATATACACAATTTATACAAGGAAGTCTTACTCAATAGCATGATGGTTTCCCCATCTTTCTATTTATAATACTGTAGCACTGTCTTCCAGGAAGTTTTAATGTGGTCTTTAGTGATGATCCAAAAGAGTAAATTTACACCAGAGGGATGTGATAGGAATCTTAATTTCATCCTGTATGACTATTTGGCTATTACATGAATAGCTATTATACTGAAAATACATGCATTAAAAACCTGCTATATTGTCAGAAATAAAAAATAAGTCCTAGGTTAATCAGCAGTTTTTATGGCAAAAGTCACCATAAAAAGTTTACTAGAAGTTAAAAAATACACCAACTTTATGTTTAAAAACCACGTATGAGTGAGTACATATGATAAAGCAAAGAAAACTAGCCTACAATTCACAATTCCAGAGAACTTAGCCAACAATGAGGACCCTAAGAGAGACATACATGGGTCTAATCTACATGGGAAATAGAAAAAAACAAGAACTCCTAAGTAAATTGGAAGCATGGGGACCATGGGAGAGGGTAGACACTAACCCATAGGTTCCAAGGTTCCCAGTTTTTTTGCATATCTGCAACAATCCCTTTTCACAGTGCTATGGAAAAACACTTGATAAGAAGTAATATAAGAATTCATTTTGATTCATGGTTTGAAAGGCTATAGTCCATCATGGTGGAAACACACAGCAATGGAAGTGTGGGACTGCTTGCTCATCTCTCCTCAAACTGAAAAGCAGAAGGATAAGGACAGGATGCAGATGTGGACTACCATTCTCAAGGTCCATCACCTCTTCCCTATGTGATGACTCATTTCCTACAGGCTGAACTCACCTTGTAAAGGTTCTAAAACATCCCCGAAACAGCACTGAAAATTCCATGTTCAAATATACAAGTCTATGCGGCACATTACACTTCCATACTATATCTAAAAATTAGCTATAAATTAGACTTTATCATTATCCTTTCAGGATCAATATTTTACTATAACAACTCATTTAGTAATTTACTATAAGAACTCAAGACAGTGTTGTGTTTACAGTGAATTGTTTATTTTAAACATAAAATGTGTTGTTCTGGTTTTTATTTTATTAATTTAGTTGCCTATTTGTTTTCTAATGAGAGAAAGAAAGGGTGTAGATTTGGGTTAATGGATAAATGGTTAGGATCTGATAGTAGTAGGGTGGGGATAGAAACTGGATTCAGAATATGTTGTAAAAAAAGGAAATCTATATTCAATAATAATGAAAAACCCAAAGAATATAAACTAGGACCCATGAAATGAAGAGACATCTAAGGAAGGTCTGCGAATGTCTCAAATACAAAGGTTTCATGATTTTAGATCGTCGTTCTCCCTATATGCTTACATGTAGCTAAGTTACCATGCAGCTAAGTTCACTTACACTTTGTGTGTAAGTTTTTGGTGAGGTTTCCCCTGTGTAGTCTGTGGTTAAATTGCTGGTCACATAATAGAACTAAATTGCTAGCTTCCCTTTCCTCACAGGAGGTAAGTGGATTGGACTGGTATCAATATATTTTTCTAATTATATATTTGGTCTTTTGGCATAGCCAAGATTCTCCTGAGTTAGTATAAAAAGGTCAGTCATAAGCTATCATATTAGCATAACTATCTGGAATGTTCTAAGGATCGCACTATGACAAAAAAGATACTTACATAGAAAATTTCCACGGCTTCTAGATTCCCAGCCAGGCCAGTAGCTAATCAGATTTTATGGTAAATAATACATAGGAATCAGACTCAAGAAATCAACAAGAAGAAGTTAGAGCCAAGACCTTTCTACTGGAATGGCTATCTGAAAACATTAGCCATCTCTGGAGTGCTCTGTGGAACACCCACCGACTACCTCACGATAGATAAAACATGTGCTGCACAATGACCACCCTGCCATCTCCCTCCTGACTGGACACATGCTACCCTATTTATATTGCTTCTCCTAGATCCAAAAGTCCTAGGCATGATGGCCCACTGCATCCAAATATATAGGTCACGGCACACCCTTAGCTCACAGAAAAAGAGGAACATTTATCTTTCTCAGGTTTCTTACTGAGACTTCTGCCTGAACTAATGGGATTCCTATAATAAGAAACTGGGTCCATAGCAGCCAAACCATGACAATTTCCCAACACATAACTCCTCCACTAATTACAATCCATACAACACAGTATTCCATTCTCCCCAAAAATGTGCTTATGTAAGATATTATGTTATCAGCTTTTATATAACTTATATAACTAAAGCCTGCTTTTTAATTCATGCAACTAGAGGATCAGCCAAAGTCAATACAACTCGAACCAAAGCTCTCCAGTCTGGTAGCAGTGTCTATCCCTCCTTTAATTTTCGTCTCCGTTCTATTAAATATCATTTATTTTCCAACATATGTCCTAAAAATGATAGTGGTATAAGTAAACAGGACATAAAAAAAGTGAGTTAAATGTATAAATTTGTAGGTAGGCACCAAGGTAAGCAGGTTAGTTCATACAGAGAGTCCTGTAAAATCATGAAACTGATGTCATTTCTCCTCCACGTTGCCACTGTTATCCAACTTCATGTCTTTAGTGTGTGTGTTTACATGTTTATGTTCATGTATCTGCTGCGGTTCATGCACATGTGGGTATACATCTACATGTGCATGCCTGCATGGCGAGGTCAGAAGACAACCTTGGGTGCCATTCACTTTTTTTCCTATTCCTTTTCCTTTCCCTCTTTCTTTCTTTCTTTCTTTCTTTCTTTCTTTTTTTTCTTCCTTCCTTCCTTCCTTCCGTCCTTCCTTCCTTTCTTTTTTCTTTTAATTTCTTGCTTTCTTTTTTGAGACCAGGTCTCTTGTTAGACTACAGCTCAACAATACAATAGGATGACTGATAAATAAGCCCTAGGGTCCTTTGTCTCCACCTCCCTAGTGATGGTTTGCAAGTGTGCATTACTTTGGGATAGGGCTCAAGTTCTGGTCTTTGCTCTGCCTTTGCATACTTTATTGATTAAGCTATGCCCCAAGCCCTCGCAACACTTTTCAACTTGTGTGTACATTCCCAGAAGGTTATCTACTATTCTCAAGCCAGAAGTATTATATCTCCAAATTTCCAATCACCTGATCAAACTATTAACTTTACTCACTGTTTTATTCAGTATTTAAGCCAATTCTTCACTTACTTTTCCCCAGAGATATACACAAGACATGCCTCCTTTTAGGACCAATACTGGCTTGAGCAGGCAGTAAAGGTGCATAAATACACTAACGTTGGTCCCAGAAAATTCACAAGAAGTATTTATAAACCAGACATTCTATGAACCTGTGTGCCTATCATCTACCAACCTGCCTGTCTATCTTGATTTGTTTCTGTATATTTGCTTCTCAGGCTACTGGCTGTTATATATTGTTACTGGCTAACCACTAGAACATCTCCATAAGTACACTTTCAATGTTTTACAAGAAAGCAACTATGTAGTGAGAATACTTTTGCGGAGAGCAAGCAAACCTGTTCCGTTTAGCTT
This sequence comes from Microtus oregoni, assembly GCF_018167655.1. Taxonomy (NCBI): domain Eukaryota; kingdom Metazoa; phylum Chordata; class Mammalia; order Rodentia; family Cricetidae; genus Microtus; species Microtus oregoni. The sequence goes on along the minus strand of NW_024543060.1, from coordinate 34,323,094 downwards.
ATGCCCTGAAAATTGTACAGGATTCATTCCTGCAGATGATTTCGGTTTTGATAGAAATATAATTCTATGTATATCTTGCTTATTTATCACTTTTGGTAAATAATCCCAAGGTAAGTAAATTATAGGAAACTAAATTCACAAAGCCAGACATAAAATTCCTATGAAAGTAAAGCACAATTCAAGAAATGTTTGAAGGAAGGAAGAAAAGGAAGGAAGGAAGGAAGGAAGGAAAGAAGGAAGGAAGGAAGGAAGGAAGGAAAAGAAGGTAGGAACAAATGAAGGAAGGAAGAAAGGAAAGAAGAAAAAGAAGGAAGGAAGGGAGGGAGGGAGGGAAGGAGGGAGGGAGGGAAGGAGGAAGAAAAAAAGGAAGGAAGAGAAAATAGTTTGCTGGAGAGCCTTTAGATTTTATTATAAGAATAATATTTGGTATCTTGACTATGAATTTGCTACTGGGGCTCCATAAAACATCCCAATCTGCTACCAACTGTTCGAGTTTCATTGGCCCTACTGGTTACTATGGACTGCCAGGTAGAGGTATTGTGCTGCAGCCTGGACTGATTGCCAGGGGCTGTATTGATTAGAGCTAGTCAGGAGACAACATCTGGAACAGCAGCTGCTCCTGGAAACACCACCTAATTAAGCTTATGATAATCTACTCTCATTCTCCAAGACCCATCTGTCTTCTCCATCCGTCTAATTGGGGAGTTAAACAGAACCGTGATGGGAATGACCGCTCCTTGTCATGCCAGCCATTCTTTCTAGAATAAATCGGCGGGACCCTATAGAAATGCTCTGTTGCTCTAGAAGAGTGACCCTTCTGGCTCTTTCCTTGAAGATAATATTATTTATAAAGAAGGAAATACTTGGGAGTAATGGCCAGTTGCCCAGAATGCCTTTTCCTAGAATACATGCAGAAAATAGAGAGGAAGTGAAAATGTATCTGGAGAACCCACTGTGCCTGATGGGGACTTGGGTCAAGATTCCATTTGTCATCAGACCATCATAAGCTTTGGCTCTGACCGAAAAAAAAAAAAGCACAATGATTTTCTTCTTTGACAAAAGTTATTTACTTTGTGGTCACTATCCAAAAACAGGTGACAAGCTTGCTTGTGCTCCAGCTTTCAGCATATGTATAGACTCCAATACAATGACAAGCCAGAAAACACTGTAGTGCCTCTGTCTCCTGTCTGTGTAAGCTTCTCTTCAGACACGGAGAATCTATTAGAAATGTTAAGCAGTCCTGTGAGTTTCCCACACACTTCCCATCTGTAGGTTGCAAGATCAATAAATCAAGGTAAGGAAAGCGGAAATACAGAGCCCCTAGAGGCCGACTGCCGGGACACCTCTACACCCGCCTTCCTTCCCCACAGGATCTTTCCCATTTCCAGTGGAAGGAGGAAGGACATCTCAACATCAGTGTTTGCCTGAACATACCAAACAGGAGCCCTAACCACATGGAATAATGATTTCTCTGGGTCCATCACTGAGGCATTTCTCAAAGTTTTAATGCAGGGATGTCTTCTGTGTCCGTTTCTGAAACACAGGGAAAATGTAAGATTTATATTACAAATGATGTCTTTCAATTCCTCTCTGTATGTTATGACAAACAATTTATGTCAGCTTAACTTTTGTTAGACTGATCACATTTCATTAGCATTTTGGTTATCTAATCTACCTAAGCACTACAACTACTTTATTCATTATTTTTCTGTTGTTTTGATAAACACCATGGTCAAGGCACTTACAGAAGAGAGTTTTCTTAGGCTTATACTTCCATAAGAATATTGTGGTGAGAAGGCAAGAGGCTTCAGCTGGAAGCTGCAGAAACACATCCGTTACCACTGGCATGAAGCAGAGATGGACTTGGAAGTGAAGGCAAGGTCATCAGAGCCCTCCCCCATGGACATACTCCCTCTGGTAGCTCTCCTAAGCCTTTCCCAAAGAGCACCACCAACTAAGAACCGTGTGTCCAGATTCCTGAGTATATGGGATGGCTTCTCTTTCAAATAATCCCAACTGCCTTGCCTTCATGAATTCAGATAGTGGCCTCATGACTATGTTTAACAAGAAAAAAAAGGATTAGACTAAACTAAATGTATTTTTCTCTGCTTTTTGATTGAGCAGGTTCAGAATTTAGTACCATCTATTTTCCCCTTAGCTATTTTATTACATAAATTGGAAGATGGATTTGTTTTGTTACATAAACCTATTATAAAGATTGTCATCATAATTGACTCTGCTGAAATCCAAATCTAGTTATTGATTTGAGATGAAGGACAGAGGTTAGGAACTAAAGAGAACCGACTCCAACAAGGGAAGAATGGTTCTCTAAGACAAAGAAAAGGAACTTTAGAGATTTTTTTGGCATCCACAACTATTTAAAACATTCAGACATTTCCAGCTATCCCTCATTCAATATTCTGTGTCTCATTTTGTCCCATTTAATACTTTAATATTTCTCCCAGAGACATGGAAAGAAGATAGACTAAGAAATGTGCTGGGTTGGCAGCCCATGACCAGTCTTTCCTTTGTTTCTTAGCTCTCTCTGGTCTAACTGTTAGCATCAATAAATTCTACCAGCACAACCAGTCACAGGCCTCGAGGTGAAGGTTTTTAAATTATGAATACCGTATTTCTCTTTTTTCTTAAGGCCACCCAGTGTGGTTTGAACCAGTTCCTCCCCCAACACTTGACTGTCTCCAGCTGTTATTCCCCAGCAGCAAGCTGATACCCAAAGCCTTTTCTTAGAGTGTGATGGATTCCAAGTGATGACAGAAAAGTCTAACCACCCACCACCTTCTGTCATTTGTCCTTCATGGGCATGATGACGTTCTCTCTGCCTGTAATTCCGATTATGCCAGGTACAAACCAGACTCTCACTTTCCTGAAAGACCACACACACACACACACACACACACACACACACACACACACACAGAGAGAGAGAGAGAGAGAGAGAGAGAGAGAGAGAGTACATCCAAGCTAGTAAAGGTACTGGATGTCCAAGGATGATATACAGTGATCACAAGGTAAGAACTCAAATTAGCTAGAGGATATATATTGAGTACTCTGGAATCAATAGAGGGAGTAAGGACCAGGACATTAAAATGATCAATAAGCCATGGAGCACGAGTGAACCGATTATGGAGCTACATGACCAGAACTGAGGTGATGGGGCCAAGGAAACATCTATGCAGCTTCATCATTCATCAGCTCTCTTAAAAAGAAAAGACAGTATGAGACTGTGTTCCATAAGAAAGGTAGAATGCGAGCTAGATAAAGATGGATATTCATGCTAAAGTCTCAGACAAGTGAAACGTAGGCTAAAAGGACATCATCAGATATTTAGTAAAGTAATGATCCCAACTTCATTCTCGATGGCCTGTACTAAGTGAACGCGCAGAGGTCAATCTTTACTTCATAGTAATCCCTTGCACACAGAAAAGTCATGACCATAAAACCAAATTCTTAAAATTATTCAATTTTCCTGAATTTTGGATGGATTTGAACAAGTAAAAAGCTCTCTAGTTTTCTTGTGGATAATAAAAGAAAAAACATATGTATGAAGCATTATTTTTATGTGTACATGTGTTTTGTCCTTATATATCTGTGCACCATGTATGTGCAATGCCCAGGAATACCAGAAGGAAGCACCAGATACCATAGAACTAGAATTATAAATGGTTGTGAGCTTCTATGTGGGGGCTTGTAATCAAATCTGGATCTTCTCCTAGAGCAGCCAGTGCTCTTAATCACAGTCATCTCTCCAGACCCTGATTATGTCTTGAGAAGTTTTATGATTTAGAAATAAAAAGTTTTTAACTGGAACTCTGAAGAACATATTTTAATACTGATTCTCTTTTATAAATAGAAATGTCTTTGTTGTTTATTCAGTGATTTAATGATTCATATATCAATATTTTAATTTGTCATTATTAAGAGGTCACTGGCTCTGTAGCTGGTTGTTTGTCTTATAAAATTACTGTGGCCGGGCAGTGGTGGCACATGCCTTTAATCCCAGCACTTAGCAGGCAGAGGCAGATGGATCTCTGTGAGTTCAAAGCCAAGCTGCTCTACAGAACTAGTGCTAGGACAGGCTCCAAAGCTACACAGAGAAATCCTATATAAACAAAAATAAAATAAAATTGCTATGAATCAATATTTTCCATCAATACTTGCAAGGCTATAGTTCACATGCTTTCATCCAGAGGGTTTGCAATCTTAGAACTTATTAGAAGTGAACCGGGATCATGAATATGTTGTTTATAAATACTTCCTTAGCACTTACATTTTGCAATTGTTTTTCCATTTTCTTCAAAGCCCATAGAGTTGATTCATGTCTCAGGACCTTCCAGTCAGCATCCAATTAACATTGTTCTACCATTCTCAGCTATGGATTCACTATGGCTCTCACAAGCCAACGCATAAAAGAAAAATGTTCTCTATCATTCATTCAACAACACTTGACCAGTTCTTTAAAAAAATATACATAAACATGCATTTTATCACCAACTGAGATACCTTTCCTGTCCTCACCAGCTAATTGTCAATACATACACACTGTCCACAATTGTTCAGAATCGGAGACTGGTGTCTCCACACAGTGTAATACAAAAGGAACCTGCCAGCAGTGAACAGCACACACTCAACAAGGAATGGGACAGTACAGAACAGTGATACATGTTGTGCTAATGCTCACTGGTTTGTGTCTAAAGTCATAAGGCTGTGCAGCTCTCATTGGTGAAAAGTGTATAAGAAGTACAGGGCAGCCAGGCACAGAGGTGCACACATTTAATACTAACACCTGGGAAGCAGAGACAGGTGGATCTCTGTGAGTGTGATGCCAAGTTGGTCTACAGAGTAAATTCTAGGACAGCCAAGACTGTTACACAGAGAAACGCTGTCTTGAAAAACCAAAAAAAAAAAAAAAGGCACACTTGGCAAACATCGCTTCCCAGTTCATTTTGCAGTATGACTGTTACTATATTCATTGTATTCATTCATTTTTCAGAAATATGTCTTAGAAATAGAACCTTCGCCAATAAGTGCTTCAGAAAGAAATGGTGTATAGCTAGACATCTGTGTCCTTGATAGCATGGATTTTAGATACCTGTAGGAAACCTAAAAATATACATTATATTTAGATAAATTTTTATATGTGTATGTTTATGTTTTTGCATGTTTTCAAGAAAAGTTATAAACATGCCCAATTGATCCATAGTTTACTTGATCACAACCCATTTTGATCTTTTTTAAAAACAATGTTAAAGAAAAGCTAGTTCCTTTTTATACATTTTTGTTTGAAGAATGAGATGAGTGAGACTTCCTATTGAATGCTTCAATTAAAGAACTTTATATTTTGCGATGTTTTATTCCTTTTTCTCCATTTTTAAAAAATCTACATTGGAAATTGCAATCTCTTTTAATATGTCTTGATCTTCACTGAAGAACATTTTTATCCTCATGAAATTTTTGTTTCCTTTTCTGTCACCTCTCTTTGGACTATTAATCACCACAAAATAGTATGCTTGCTTTTGCTCTTTACACCAATTTGTGTGTGGAGGGGGTTTTTCCATTTATTTTCCACACTTTTATTTATTTGAGTATATTACTAAACCCAACTAAACTGTTTACTAATATTTTAATATTTCGACTTTTCTCTGTACTTTTACCAATAATATCCAAGTGTTTCAGCACTTTTATTACTATGCATAGTTTTAGATTATTTATTCATTGTTTTGTATTTGAGCCCAACTTTATTGATTAGCTTCTCTTGAGCAATTAATGTGCTCTATTTGAATTGTTGTTGTAATTCACCTAGGAAAGAAAAATGTACTTCTGTGATTCAAAATTATCTCTTATCAAAGCTTGTGATTTGGGGCCTTGGAGTTATGAAGTTGAATTAATTTACAATCATTTTTAAGCTACTACCATTTTAGGTACATTGAATAGAAAACGCTATAGGAGATACAAGAGAAAGGCTCCATCTTTCATATATTACTAACTCTTTAGGTAAAAACATGCTCAGAAACAGAAATAGCAACTCTTCATTAAATTCTAAATCAGCTCAGGTGCCATAGTGTGCTCACACGAAATTTCAGCAGATGCTTATGTGCCAGTCAACCAGCCAGGGCTTAATAGTGCAACAAAATCATGTTACCTAGACTTCAAATAAACCCTGGAAGGGTGGTAATCACAGATGTGCTGAACACAAGCAAGGTCACACATCAGGCTTTGGGAACAGGTAGTAAGAAAATCTAACCCAATCAAGGGTATTAGAAAAGGCTTCTGGGTGGAGTCTGTGTATCTTTACTTAAAGAAGATTAGTGGTAAAAGTAGGAAGAACACAGTAACTGAGTGGAAATTGTCTAAAGCCTTACTCTACAGGGGTGAGTACAGTCTTTGAAAGGAATAACCTGTAAAAAAACACGTAACTGATCTGGAAAAACATCAACACATCAACTGTGTTCTCTGTGATGAAACTCAATGTAGCACAAAGAGCATGGACTCTTTAAAATGACCGAAGAATGGATCACACATAGAAGGACCAGCTTAGCAAAGGCCAGGAGCAAAACTGTGTGTCTTGTCTTATAAAAAGAAATCTGATGGGTCACCATTTATGATGTAGTATAGAGACGAGAAGACTTGAGAGGACCTTTACATGGAAGGGAATGTTTCCTATAAGGAAAGGATATAAGGAAAGAGAATAAGAGGACATTGAGGCTAGAAGAGCATTCTTTGCACAGCTACATTCGGACTTGGAGTAGGGTAGTACGGCAGATGCTCTTGGTGTCCTGCCCAAATCCCCTTGGCATCTCCATCCCCATTTCCATACACACCACCTGCTACCTACCACAAGCATCTGTGACATTCCAGCCTTGGGCTTTCTCTGGCCACAGAAGCATGCCTGGCCTATCTGGGGCACAGGCTATAATCTGGGAGAACTTACTCCATTAACAAGAGAGAGATGGGAAGCAGGATACTGATGACTCAGTTGTGTTGTCCCCAACAAAGGAAAGCATCTGTGGAGCATGCTCAGTGCAGCCTGCCAGGTGTTTCCAGCAGCAGCAGCAACACCACACACTCACAGAATCCTGTTATCTTTCTTCTCCATTCTCTCTCTGTTCCAATAAGCTGCTCATGTCAAGCCTTGTCTTGGGATCTGTTTCTGCAATAGCCTAGTCTGCACAGGACTAGGGAAACTGGGAAAGAATGAAGGGGGTTTGAAGGTGGCGATGGAGGGACATTCACTTGTTGAGAGGTCAATCTCTGCAACAACTGAGCATCACAATACGTATCAATGTGCCCTTGATAAGAAATATGCGGCTTCAAAACTGCCTCGGTTCATCCACTGCTTTCCTTATGCACCGCACTGATAACAGAAACAAGCACTGTCCTATATCGACTTTTACAGAAATATAACAGAAATATAACCTTTAGTACTTTCCCCATACCTGGGCCCTAGCCAGTGGTCTTCAGGAACTTTTGATTTACTTCTCACAATGAAGGAAAACCGAGGTAACCAAGAGAGCTCTGTATGAATAAAGACCCAATGTCACCTACTTGAATCCTCTTTTTATGCACAACAGAGCTAAGGTTCAGAGAAAGACACAACTCCAACAAAAGCACATGGAGGGCAAATAGAGGCCTAGGGGAAAAAGCCATTTTCCCAAGGTTCTGTTCTGCGCACCTGCCCCAGCTATCTGCCAACAGAGGGAAAACGCTCAAGAAGAACAGGGGATTGATGCTTTATTATCAGTGTATACTCATGTAGCTATGACAACAGCCTAGAAAAAATAAAGGAAGTTATCCTCGTAGCAATTGAAGAGAGGAGGTTTTTCTTCATCTCCAACTAAGCATCTTATAGGAAAGCTTTGGTGCTGTTTCATAAGAACACCAAAGACACTCGTGCCCTAATATCTGACCTGTAGATTAATAGGTGCATAAGGAGAATTAGATTATATGAAGAAAGTTTTTCCACATAACTTTTTTCAAACGTCCTTAATATTAGTCATGCCTCCAGCAACCTCCTCTTCTGCATCCGTCTCCCATTTCTTTCCCTTTCCAACCCTCCCTCCCATTAGTTCCCCCACACACTTGATATCACCTGTGTTTTCCTATATTCCTTCCCTTGAGATCTTCTTTTCTGAATCCTGAACCAACATCTAGTTGCCTGTATTCTACGGGTACTCAAATTAAACACACACACACACACACAAACACACACACAGACATTTGAAGATTATATGCTAAGATCCACACATCAGTGAGAACTTGAGACATTTTTTATTCTGGGTCTGCATTACCTCACTCAGTACAATGTTTTCCAGTTCCATTTACCTGCAAATGTTATAATTTTATTTTATTTACAGCTGAATAAAATGCCATTCTGCATAGGTACCACTCTTTCGTTATCCGCCATATTATAAATCGATGGGCTACAGGCTTATCAGCAGCCGTATCTTCTGGAACCCATCCACTTCCTTTCAAAAGAGCAGATTTTAGACTGGAAAGTCATAACTTAAAAATCCTAAAATCACGGTGTTTTAGAAATACGTGAAAAAGATGCAGTTCAGTACCCTCCGTTGATGACAAGGCATAAAGCTAGGTGACCTTTGTTATTTACTATTAATACAGACAAAACTACTCAATTAATACAAAGAATAGCTGCTAGGTGCTATGAGGAAAACATTCACTGGAGTTGAGAATTGAAAATAAGACCAGGGAAGGCGTATTAGAGCTGCATGCCTCTAGAAAACTGTAGCAAAGACAGCTAACCTTACATCGGTGTTCCATGAATATTAATGTAGTTGAGTTACGGAAACTAATTTGTGTCCACAAATCAGATGTGTAAAAGTGCATTGTTTTTTATTGCTGTATAACTGAAATTAATTTCCCCAGGAAGCTCACAGTCTCTAAGGTGACAAAACCTAATATTTACCAAATCCCGATGTTCCGCAGTGCATCTATATTTCAGGGAGGTCTTGTGATATGTCAGTAATGATGAACTTTGGATCTTAGTCCTTGGTTCATTCGATTTCCCTCCCTTGTTTGATTCACAGTGTGTTTCTTAAGCTACTTGTCCCATTGCTCTGATGAAATTCCTAACAGGAACCAGCTGAATGGAGAAAAGATTGATTCTGAGTAGTGATTTGAGGAGATACCATATACTGTGTGGGAAAGGCGTAGGCACAGGAACAGTTTGCAGCCATGCTGGTGGGACTTTGCTTGCATCAGGCTGGACTAGGAGGCCACATTGGCACAAGCATAGCCAGGCTATAAACCTCAAAGCTCATCCTCCAGCAGTCTACTTCCTCTAGCTAGGCTCCACCTTCCAAAGCACCACCAACTGGAAACCAAACATTCAAGTACGTGAGCTTGTTGGGATATTTCATAATCAAATGATAACCTCGGCCTTACATGATCTTCTGACTTTCTGTGTCGTGTTTGTATGTGGTGAGCCTGCCCTAACCTCTGATGCACTGGGCAGGAAAGGAGCTTCAGAACAGAGGCAGATCAGCTTGTCTAGAGGTCAGTCGTGACATTTCATCAGTTCTTGCACCATGGAAAATCTCAGGAAACTTGCTGCTTTCCTAGTCGCTGCTAAAGAAACCCTGTGTTGGTCTCTACAGGGCCTTGCATTTGCAGTCACTGCTAGCCCAGGACTCTGGCCAGAGCACACACAGGGGGGCTCCCAGGGAACAGCTAACCTCTAGCAATCCCACTCCCCCAGGCCACATACTTCCCCAAAGTACAACTGTATGATTATGAAGACTAATGGGGAGTAATTATATATTCTTCCGAATCTGGGCTTGAGTTTTGACCCCAACTTCTGAGAGTCCCCAAAGCCAAATTTTAGACATTTTCTTCATATTTCAGTGCTTCAAATACTAGCTGCTTAAATTGAGAAGGTGGCGTGGATTAACAGCTGCTAGACCAAAAGGCAGGTTAATCAACAATTAATATGTGAAAATATGCCTCAAAGGACGGTGAGACAAAGTTTAATTATCTTTCTACCATTGCGTGTGTAATATAAGATCAAAATGTGATTAAAATCGGAATGGTAGATGGCAGTAAGTCTGTGCAAATACAAATCATTTCCAAAATTGCATGACAACAATCATGAAATATTAGAGAAGCCCTGCCCAGAACCTTCCACTAATAAAAGCAAAGCTTAATACACATAAACTCGCAGCACCGGCACCGCCGAGGAGCCAAAATGTTGGCTCTGCTCCGCTGATCCACCGGGAGGGTACAAGCAGCATTATCCCACCCGCAGTAATTTACCTGCTGATGTATATGTCCCCTGCTGGCCATTTCATTATGATTGTTTTACTGCACCAATCTTTCACACGGTCCCTCCAAGACGTGCACGGTACTTGGGAACTCTTCACCCTCATAACAATGAGAACGAGTTCCAGCCTCTTGATCTGTAATGAGCAGGAATAGAGACCCACAGAGCACAACTGAAAACCAGCTGGGGCTGAAGGGCAGGTGGATTTATTTAAGCTATGTAAAGTGTTCTCTTTTGCTTGAGTTTTTCTCTTATATTTTATCTGTTGGTCCATCCTGATCCTAGTGTTAGCCATTTTCCAAGATGTGTTTCTTTGCAACTTGAAGCTGTTCTTTCTTGACCTTTTAAAGAGGATCAGGCATCATCTCAATAGATGATGGCATTCGATGGGAACCTAAGAACATGTTATTTGAATTTTATGGAAGTATATTTGTTCCCTCAGTAAACAGCAGCAGTCAGTGGATAAAGTTAGTTCTTCTTATGTAACAATCTCAGTTACAAAGAAAACATTTCCTAAGAGATAATTTCTAGACTACAAACACAATTTTAATTAAGTAGAAACCATTCAACATAATAGACTCTACAAGTCAATGCTTGGTGGATATCCTTCTTAGGTCAAAAATAATTTGGTAAAGCAACTTCCTGAAATGATATCTATTTTCAGTCTCACTATATCAAGCAATTGAGAACTGAATGAATTTCTGATTAGTAGCCTGCTGTTAAATGATGCAACATAAAAGGCTAAATGTCATTTAATTGATAAGCATCTAAAATCCCAGCTCATTTTATACCTTCAGCAAATGAGTGTCCTTCAAAAACAACAATGTAATCCTTCATCATCAGTACCAGAATTCAACTCTGGCAATATGAGAATTGGCACCCAAGTATCTCTCCCTCAATAACCTAGAGACACAATTATACTCCATTGTTGCTTAATATGTATTGAGCCTCTACTGGGGACAAGTGACCATGCTGAGCATTTTGAGGGTCTGGAAGAGATAATATGAAATACTAAGTATTTCCATAGATGTAATACTTCCACGCGATATTTCTGTGGTAAATTGCAGACATTATAACGAACACCTTGCTAGTCTCTTCTGCTCTCCTGTTCACCCCAAGCACCTCTGACTGATGCTCCCGATTCTGAGTGGGAGGTTCCTCCTTGCTTCTATGCATTTGTGGCCATCGTCTCTTTTCTTTAGTTATTCATAGACAAAGTAAAAACCTGAACACTTACATGTAGTTACTTAATTAATAAATACTAAAAGGAGAAAAGAACCCCATAAGCACAGCACAAGATGACAAGATAGCATGGCCTAACACATAGATGTTTAGGGAGTTGAAGTAATAAGGGTGTCGGGGCTGCGTCCCCAACAACCCAGCTGCCTGCTCAGCTAGCTTATGCCCCGAAATAATTACACGGACACTGTATTCTTTTAAACACTGCTTGGCCCATTCTCTTCTAGGCTAATTCTCACATATTAATTTAGCCCATTTCTAATCATCTGTATGTAGCACCCCAAGGTGCACTTACCGGGGAGATTCTAGCCTATGTCCATCCTGGGTCGGAGCTTCATCCCGGGAGCGGGGCATGGCGTCTCTCTCAGGCGTCTGCTCCAGAGAGGAGAGCTGTCGAGACTCTGACCTCACTTCCTCTTCCTCCCAGCATTCTGTTCTGTTTACACCTCCCACCTATCTTCTAACCAATAAAATGGGCCAAGGCAGTTCCTTTATTAGCCAATGACCTTCTTCCATCAGGGAGTCATCCATCTGCCAGGCCCTTGCCTCAGTCCACATGGACTTGGCCACCTTGGCCACATGGACAGTTTGGGAGCACACTCCAGGACTTATGGGATCTCAGGCTTTGAGGCCATCTAGAAATCAGTTCAAATCCCAGCTCTGCAGCATATCTACAATATCTACACAGACTGGAACATATATATATATATATATATATATATATATATATATATATATATATCTGCAACCCTTGGGAAAGTTGTGTTATTAAGATCTTTTTTATTGTTTTCATACTAAAAAGGAGTAACAAATACTCAGCATATTCCATACCTTAAATGGACAATTAATGTAATACCTGAAAATGGTATGGAAGTCCTGTCTATGTGTTGCTTTTATTGGTTAATGAATAAATCTGTTTTGGCCAATGGCTTAGCAGAATACAGCTAGGCAGGAAAACTAAATTCAATGCTGGGAGAAAGAAGGCAGAGTCTGGGAGACACCATGGAGTGGCCAGAGGAAAAAGACGCTGCCAGCAGGAACCTTGCTGAAAGGCCATGAGCCTCGTGGTAAAATATAAAATAATAGGTTAACCAAAGATATAAGAGCTAGCTAGCAATACACTCAAGTGATTGGCCAAGCAGTGATTTAAATAATATAGTTTCTGAGTGATTATTTCAGGTCTAAGAGGCCAGGAAACAAACAAGCAGCCTCCCCAAACAGATACCCTCTGGCATGTTTTGGCACCTGCACTCACATGGTGCATATAATCTCACATAGGCATAATAGATACATATAAATTTTAAGAAAATAAACAAAATCTAAAAATAAGGAGAGAACGAGGCCTCATAATTAATTTTTCATTTGATTAGGATGTTTCCGATTTTATTAGGAAGAAGTTATCATATAAAAACATTGCTATAGATAATTTTTTTGTGTGTTAGGACTCCTGACCTCAGTGCCCAAGGAAAGCGGTGACTACGTCTCAGTGAATAACAGCATCAGTATAGTTATCCTCTGCATCATCCTTTGCAGCTCATCCTTATTTTCTGATGGAATCTACACACTGTGAAACACTACCAGTCTCTGAGATGCCTGATGTTAAGTGATATAATATCTGATTGAGACTGGTGTGTTAGGAACCTACCTAGCCAAGTACTGCAGGCAATGCTGAATCTGGGATCAGCAGAGAGAGTGTCCTGTCTGAAGGAGAGGCTGAACCCAGCGTGCATCACACTCCTGTGGCAAGCCCTGCAGGGCCCATCACAGCCCAAATGATGTCGGAAGAGAAGGGGAAATATCAGCTAGCTCTGCTGCTACCCCCAGCTGAAGTTCTCTGGGAAAACGGAGCCCAGACGTAAGAATCATGCCAGGGAAAACAAGATTTGGGTTTACAGTCTAAAATCCTTTGAAAAATAGCACTAATGCCTTGTCTAATAAGATTTGTTAGTATGTAAGGGTTAAAGATAAAGAAGGAAACCCAGAGGGACAAACAAAACCTTGGCACAAGAGGATGCAGCTTGTAAGGTCCTTGGTGGTGAAATGGATGCTTGCTGGAGTGAATCACGGCCACAGCTGTCATTTGCAGCCGGGCCTAGCGCCATGCCAGCCTCCCCTCATGATTACCTGCCATCTGGGTTCTCAGCCACTCCCATCTGAGGACCAATCAGTAACCTGACCTAGCAGAATGAGGAGCTTCGCCTCTGCTTACTGCAAGCGGGGTCTGGACAGTGCCCAGTTCCGTCTGAAGTCATTGAACTTGGAGGTCAACAGAAGCCTGCATGCCAGGAAGAATATTACATTTCAGGTGCCCTAACTAACCCCCATGTCACAGCCAGCTAGTCAGGTCAAGTTCGCTGTGTTCGGTCTCCTTTGTGAGTGTTTGACCATCAGTGATTATGAGGGATCAAATTGGAAATGGATTTCAGAGGCCTGTGCTTTAAACTCTTGTCCATCAGCCTGGGACACACTGGAGGGAGGCCATGGGCCTTGTATAAAATGGGGACTTGGATGACAGACTCAGGTGGCTAGGGTTGAACTTTGAAGGGCTATAGCTCAGTCCTTGGTTCCTGATGGCCTTCTGGTTTTGGGTGCACCACGATGTGAGAAGGCCCCACTGCAAGCTCCTACCTTCCCAGACTGAGCGTTTTCCCATACTTTATATCTTGTAACGGACCGCAAACTTATGAACAGTGAGCTCAAGGAGATTTCTTGCCTTCCAGAGTTCAGTCTAGGGAATGATGCCACCCATAATAGGTTGAGTCTTCCCACATCACTTTTCAATCGGGACAGTTCCCCATAGACCTGCCCAGGCCAGCCTGATCTACGTAATTACTGATTAAGATACTATTCCTAGGTGATTCTAAGTCATAAGGAACTAACAGTCAACACTAAGTAGCATAGCATCAGAATCCAAATATGTTCAGTGTAGTGAAGGCAGACAATCCTGCCAGTGCAGTAAGTTAATCAAACAAGCAAATACATATATAAAACCACAACTCAATTACAATCATGCCCACCACAATGTCCCAAATTTGGAACTGTCATAAGCAGTTATTCCTGTTCAGGAGGCCAAATCCTCAGAGAGACTTGGGAGCTTGAAATCATAGGAAGGTATTACCTTGTGTTCACAAAGCATAAACCTAAATTCGCCTATGGGACTCAGGGTCCCAGTTTAGATAGCTTTCCCTACAAAGATGAAATTCTTATCTGTTGGCCCCCATTCACCCTCTTTTATAGTGTTTTGAATGAACACTACCTCTTTTGGACTTCCTTGTTTCTCTCCATATGACATATGTATGTTATATGATAGATATGTATATATCAGTATATATTATATAAAGTATATTTGTAAAGATCATTTGTTTCAACTTAAATAGTCTCTTTTAAAATTAACCACAGAACACCAGTTAATTCTTCTGAGGGTTGTAAGTGGTTGCTATAATGAATTGAGTTCTCTATCCCAATCCCATGTCCTTTTTAAAACCAAGAATGGGGAGTTTCCCTTGAAAAGCCTTCTAAGCAGTCAGTTGATAACCGGACTTCTTCATTCTTCCTCTGTCATCCTAATGCCCTTAGCCTATCATCCAGGCTACTACAAGTATGAGTTTTCTAAAGTCCAATTTTATGATTTTAATAGCCACATACATGATGATAATTTTTATTTTTAAAAATACACTTAATCCAAGTTTATTGCTGCCTGTACCTCTGACATACCCTAGTGTCACTGCATCATTTACAGATACTTCTCCGTGTGGTCATCCATTTTCCAGGAGACCTGGTAGTGAGCCGGCATAACTGAACACCCAGAGTAATCAGAATCCAACTTCACTTGATGCCGTCATTCACAATATTGCTTTAACGAACACTACTAAGAGAATGTAGGAATGTAGGGTAGAATTATAAACATCCTAGAGGGAGATGCCAAATAGAATTTTCACTTGTAGTAGTTCACTTGAGGCCGTGCTCCCAAAGCCATGGTCAAGGATGTTCTTCCTCTGCCTTGGACTTATTTAGAGAAGTAAGATGGAAAGCAAGTCTTCTTAGTGGAGCGTTTGTAATTCATCTTCTGGTCCACACTGCTTCGTCCTCTTCTTCCATTCCTGTCCCACTCAGGGCTCAACTCTGGGAAGTTACCTTTATCTCCATCTACTGCTAGCCATGCCTAAAAGTGCGAGAGGAGAAGATATGGTATCTTACTTACTCATCACAGAGTATGGTATGTGATGGTACCAGGTCATCTGTGACATAACCTTGGTGAATTTGTTTGGAAGGAGGAAGATGAGGCATTTAGAATGAGGCTTGGAATAATTATTCAATGGGCTATGCCATGCAGAACATCATATATAAAAATAAGACTTAGCCCTCTTAGCAGTGGGAAGCCCCTAGATATTTTAAATAAAACTACCTGTCATTTAGACATTAAAGCTCTGGCCTACATTGTGGTACCTCTGTGAAAGAGTGGTATAAGTGAAAGGCAAGCTCCAGGCCCTCCTGATAAAATGTGAAATTCCTAACAATTACCAACAAGTCAACCATGGGAATATGAACCACACATTTTACTCTCAAGGGTTGGTATTAAAAGCAAAACAGTTCAGCCATGAAAGGAACTATGGTAATGATTCATTTGGTGAACATCCTGTAGTTCAATCTTTCAGATACTCCGGGTTAATGAAAGCACATTTATATTTTTTTAACCTCAACATTTAGAAATTTAAAGTAAGATAGATCAGCATATGTTATGGTATAGACACTGAGAGCCCATGATCAAGCTTCTGCACTAGTTTCAGGCATCTTAGATGCTGAATGTGTATTCAGTTACACTGCTTACAGGATAGCTAACGCTGCAGACCTATTCCAGATGGGGACCCTTAATATATTACGTATTTCAAAACACCAACCGAAGATGCCTTCTGAAAGAATGCTATGTCATTGTCACTCAACCCAGTTGCTGAAACCATCTCCACACGCCCAGAACTTCTGTGCACACATTCTCTGATAGATAGACTCAATTCACTGTAATACAATTTATTTCAAATCAACCCCTCTATTTTAAACTGTGAATTCCTCACAGATAGATAACTGCCACTACTCCATATCCTTAGCATCCTGCCCAGGACCTAGCACATACTAAAAAAGCAAGAACTTATTGGATGAACATGCTACAGAATAAAATTCTCAAAGAAACCAACTATACTATTCTGATCCATCAAGCACACAAGGACACAATAGCTCATTTCATAACCAATATCCATGCTGTAAGATTAGATGTGCCTTCTATAAATTTGTCTCTATAGCTAAAATATTTATTTCCCATAAGTGCTAATATCATTAGCAAACATTTATATTTGGAGGGATATTAAGAAGCAATTTGCAAATATACAATTGTTTTGAAATTTAATTCCCTAATAACATTTTACAGAATGAACAGAAGAAGTTTTAATATTTCTTCTTCAGGCTGGGAAGAGGTTAGGGATTATCTCAGTGGTAAGAGACTGTATAAATAGCCCAAGACTCTGAACTTGATCCTGGCACCAGGGAGGAAGAAAAGATTATATAGGGCTTTAGGGTTGGGGATACATCTCAATAATCGAGCATATGTTTACTAAGAACAAGACCCCTGTGCTCAGCACACCACCAGCAAGGATCTGCATTTCCTCTTTAGAGAACTGGAGGCTGAAAATCAAAGTAAATATGCGAATTTCCAAATTCAGCCACTGACCTTCCATTAAATTGCCTTTATTTCTGCTTTTAAATTTTTAACTTAAAGCTAAATCTAGGACAATACTTACAGATACAAATATAAATGTGCCTTGCTTTTATTTTTTTCTTAAGGTCTTATATATAGCAGTCTGTTCTCTCAAACGTCCCAATAGTCAAGAGTGACTTTGAACTTCTGACCGTCCTGTCTCCACTTCCTGAGTGCTAGCATTGCAGACTTGATCTACCTGTTTATGTCGTACTGGGGGACGATCTTGGGGCCATATTCATGCTAACCCAGCACTCTACCAACTGAGATATAGCCCCAGTCCATTCATGGATTTTGATACCCTGGCAACTGAACAGATACTAACTGCTCAAGCAGAAACAGAACTTCCTGTTTCCTTGCCAGCACCCCAATCTAATGCCTCAGTGAGTTGAGGAAAGTATATAGACACGAGAAATTTAAGTGCCGATTTCGTTTTAATGGATGGGATAACTACATTGTCTGTCCCCCTCAAAGTTCTGTGACGTATGTGCTTTCATGAGTGGGCTAGTATTCTCAGGGGCTGTGTTAAGAAAACAGTGGTGTAATAACCCTGAAGATGTGTTGGTTTGCTTTTTGCATCCAGAATGTGTTAGAATTTTAGAGTGAAACTATTATGTATATTTGTGTATGTATATGTGAACATGTGTGTGTGTGTGTGTGTCCTTATTGGTAAAAGTAAACCTTACATAAAGTTTAAACAAAAGAAAAAGCTATTTCAAATGTAGTATAAAATATGAAAATATATGCACACCTGTGTATGCATATGTACTAAGCGTGAGCAAGGGAAATAAACTTGCATAAAATAACTTTCAGTGACAAATGAGAGTAGTAAAAACTGTAATGTTTGGACTGGAGAAGATGGCTCAGCCATTCTGAGCACTTGCTCCTTTTCTAGAAGATCTGAATTCAGTACCAGCACTTATGTCATCAACTCACAGCTAGCTGCCACTCCAACTCTAGGAAATCTGATGCCCTCTCGTGGCCTCCTCAGACACCTGCACTCACATGCGCGTGTGCACACACACAAGCATACACATGCATCTGTGCACATACACACACACACACACACTTCAAACTAAAGCAAATCTTTAAAAATAAAACCTTTAACACTAGTAACAGTCAGTAAATGGTCTTTGAATGTATGAGCCACATTTCCCTTTGCTGTAGAAAGACATTTTATTTCTTCCCACAGCCTGTCTCACTTTGTGCTTCATTCTGTCACCTTCGAAATGAGGACAATGCTTCCGTGTGGCTTCGTACATTAAGGATTGGATATTGTCCATTAGCAGACATTTACACTCTGTCACACGGTGTTTAAGTGAATTGCCATCATAATCGCATTGAAATGATGCAAGTGTTGTCATTCATGCTTTACAGATGATAAAAATAAGGTCCAGGAAAAAAATTAAAGCCACTTGTTTGAATTCAGTCAGCTCTTGTCAATTGTCGAGGTCTGATTTTGATCCAGATCTGCCTCGTTTACAAAGCTGGATCAGGCTCACTGTATTCTGCTTTTTTGCAGAGAGTCTCCATGTGTGCTGTACTGAATCTTGGGATGATTGCTCTCTATGGGCTATGCTTACTCGAGCAGGATCCTATGTGTGTACATATTCCTTAAATGGTACTTATTCTTAATAGTCTCTATACTTGAGGTGGTCACAAGTATTACTAAAAAAAAGTCAACAGTGTTTAGAGAGTTCCTGTACATCCTCTCTGGCCCCTACACTCCCTGTTACATTCATCTGGCACATCGGCTATAAGGCATAGTCCAGTGACAATAGTTTATCGGAGGCTTGCAGTTCCACTGATACAGTAACTATGCATGCCGAGTAATACATACATAGATGTATGAAGATAAGTATCAATTCATCATTGCTAATCTTGTTGGTATGGTGCTTTTTAATTCAGATGAAATCTGCTCATATCTAATACATAACAAAAGTACTTAATCTTTGAATATCTACCTTATATACTGTAATTTTGCTCTCTCTTACTAGGAAAATCTGTTTTAACATTATAACACATCTTTTCTCATAGACCATCTGAGAGTTCCCAGAAGGTGGCAGCTTCCCTACAAAAGAATTTTCAGTTCTTAATTCCATATATTATATTTTAGAACTCATAGTAAAATTATTTTCCTTATTTATCTTTTTTCTTTTTTATTTTATTGTATAGAGCTCTACGTTTTTCTCTGCTCTTCTCCCTTCCTCTCTCCTCCCCTTCAACCCTCTCCTGTGGTCCCCATGCTCCCAATTTACTCAGGAGATCTTGTTTTTTTCTACTTTCTATGTACATTAGATCCTGTCTAGGTTCTTTGGGATTGTGAATTGTAGTCTGGTTTTCTTTGCTTTATGTCTAAAAGCCACTCATTAGTGAGTACATATGATATTTGTCTTTCTGGGTCTAGATTATCTTTCTCAATATGATGTTTTCTAGATCCATCCATCTGCTTGCAAATTTCAAGATGTCATTGTTTTTTTTTTTTCTGCTGTGTAGTACTGCATTATGTAAATGTACCACATTTTCCTTATCCATTCTTCGGTTGAGGAGCATTTAGGTTGTTTCCAGGTTCTGGCTAAGACAAACAATGTTGCTATAAACATAGCTGAACACGTGTCCTTGTGATATGATTGAGCATCCTTAAGAGAAAGTGGGAAGTACACTTGAACACATTGACACAGGAGACCACTTCCTAAATATAACCCCAGTAGCACAGACACTGAGAGAAACAATTAATAAGTGGGACCTCCTGAAACTGAAAAGCTTCTGTAAAGCAAAGGACATGGTCTTTATTTATCTTTAAATAGACTATTTACTAGGTGACATATTTCTATACATGTATTTTACAAGTTATTTTTAATTAAAAATTGTCATGCTTTTCTAAACAACCCTACATAGTTGGAAACAAAGAAAGAAATTGGGCTTTATTTTTATAGATGAAGAGTATGAATGAGCAAATGTACTTTAGGGAGATCTGCCAATAACACCTTTTATCATTACTTAGGCAATACAGTCCTGAGGACACTCAGTGTGTTTGGGCCATGGATATGTGATTTAAGCTTCCTCTGGCAAAGCTACCCACTGCAGAGAGAAGTGAGAGCTGTAGGCCATGGAATGGAAATGGCCAAGTTGGATGTCTCATGCAAAAGACTCTCATTACATTGACAGCTGTAGCTGTTCATGTAAAATCCATATATATCAGAGAAATAGTTTCCTCAAATTGTGAACCTCTTATTTGTTTGTCCATTTGTCCTATTTAGTTGGCTATCCTTGTTTATAGGTGTGGTTCACAGTGGTTCAGATAAGAACAATAGAATCAAAGTTTTCTCATACTCTAAGAAGGAGAGCCACTGTTGTTTGCTATAGGGAGACTATGTAATCTGTTTTTGAAATCGCTTCTTGCAATGAAAACGATCTCTTCTAATTTTTGTCGACCTACATGGAATGGAAAAAATAAAATTTTGATGGCGTTCAAGGGATAAATTAGCCTCCCACTTGTATCCTCCTGCCTCAGTCTACCCACACATCACCCTTCATGGTTCCAAACTATCTGCTGATCATCTTTAGGTTGGGCAGTTGCCTAAAGGCTTAGGATCTTGCAGACCGATAAACACAAAATAAGTAGAGTAAATAAACAAATAGGAAAAAAACTATAAACACCTTTATGTAGCAAATCCTGTTATAAGAAGATGCATAAAAGAGTCAGTTACAAAGAAACATGTGAGTCTAGTTGATATACATGGTCAGTTTGGGAATAAAAATAGTATCTGGAAATGTACTTCAACTGCGTGCGATCTTCTGCATGCATTCTCACTGCTATTACAATGACTCTTTACTGCTGAACCCATTCTCCAGGAAGCAGGAAATTAACTGTGTGTCTCTTCTCTTTCCTAATTTTCTTACTAACTCTTCTTTTGTTATCAAGAGTCTGAAAGAAGATGACTATTTATAAGGGATGACAAATTTATATTTATGTGATTCCTAGATTTTTATTACACCATGAATTCATCTAACAGCTTCTAGAATTTTGACATAAATGCATTGTATCATTAATAATTCACATAAGCAATTAAATATCTTTAAGTATCTAATTTCAATAAGTTATATGCTTCTACCAATTTTTGTACAGACTACCAAACAGTGCAATAAGAAAACCAATATCAAAAACAGATGCAAGACAATAGAATTTTCACATTTCCAACATTAAAACTTTATTTAAACTGTTTGAAAGCTATGTGGCCAGAGTTCAATGTCTCTGGTTCTGTGATGAACGATGTGTCCTGAATGACAGAATGAGGGAAGCAGGCTCTTCACATATTTAGGATGCCTGGCACATTCTCAAATCACCTATGGCTGGCTACGGTGTTCAAGATCGGCCTTCTGAGAAGACAGTCCCCAAAGCATCAAGCATTGTGACCTGTATCTTGAGATGAGACAATCAGGCTCAGAGACCCCTAAAAATATAAATAAAATACTGCGTACAATAAAAAGAAGCTATGGGGAGGAAGGCTGGATTCAAGTCCAAGTCTTGAATCACATTAACATAGCAACTTTGGAAATATACCTTCATTTATGAGCCTCAGCTTAAACATCTGGCCTAAAATTCAATAGGGAAGTTTTACTAAATAAGATTATATGGCATTAAGAATCACACAAAGCGTTGGTAAGATAGTCAAAGGGTAAGGGAAATTAGCACATTTCTTATTCTCCTGCTCCTTCCTCCTCCTCCTTCTTTCTTCTTCTTCTTCTTCTTCTTCTTCTTCTTCTTCTTCTTCTTCTTCTCCTCCTCCTCCTCCTCCTCCTCCTCCTCTTCCTCCTCCTCCTCCTCCTCCTCCTCCTCCATCTTCTTCCTCTTTCTTTTTTCTTTCTTTCTTTTAGTTTTAATTGTTCAACAATATATATAGTGAATTACCACGTTTCTGTGAAAAACACTGGGGACAGACAAAGAGAGTCACAAGAGCCCTGACTTAAAATCGTCCCAGGGTGACATATCTGAGAGCTATTCTGAGTGCACTTATCAGTAGAAACAGGACGAGTCCTACTTGGTTTCCACACAGTTGTATCATCTTAGGGAAGAACTCAGTGTGGTGAGCAAGGGTGGCAGTAATGAAAGTGATGAGAACTCAGCCAAGAGCAGGACTGACAACTGACTCCTGTGTGGGTAAAAACACATGGTAAAAGGAATTGGTATTCTTGGGACACAGACCAAAGCAATAGAATCAACAGGTACACAGAAGAAAGCAAATTCTAGGGAATAGTTGAGAGAGGGGGCAAGAGGAAATGAAAGTACGAAAGGAGATGAGGTGTGGGTTATGCAATCATCCCTGGCAGCAATGATGGGCACATGCCCTGAGTTTGGACCAAGAGAAACGTGCCTGAGAGTAAGATTTGACCTGAGTGTGAAGAATGGGGAAGAAATGCAGCTTATTCTATTTTATTTAATTTCGCTTCTGTGCAAAAGCAGCTGATACCAATTTGACCAAGGGTACAATAGGCACAATAGACCCCAAAAGGTCTGGGGTAAACTAGCCTTGCATTTGAACAAGTGAAACATACAAAAGTAAAACTCATGCTTACTGTGACTGGCATATTTAATCTTAGCCAGAATTAAATGAATAAAGATGGCAGCATCTCATTCTAAAGATGAGAAAAGTGATGCTTAGAATCATTGAATGGTATAACTACCCATTCATCTTCATATCAAAGGGCCAAAAGGAGTCTTAGACCCTCATGTTCCATTGTACTGTAAGGCCATCAAGTTAAATCTGTTTTCAGATGATGAGACACAGGACCACAAAGGCCACCAAGACACAGCTCAAAGAGTATGTATAGAAAACAGAAGAGAATTCATTTCAGTGAGATGTTTCCAGTCTTTTAGCCAATTTTTGTGGTTTTTCTCAGGATCAGCTTTTAGTAGTTAACATCTCCTAGTCTGCCCTTCAAGACCTAAGGAAAACAAGCCAACTTACCTTTAATCTTGAGAGTATCAAAGAAGTACGTATTATTTTAGATAACTCCCTAAGTGTTAGTTTGAGTGACTAATTTTCTTTAAGATAATCATCACAAATGCTTACCTCTTCCAAGCTCTTATGCTTTCAAGTCTGAAAAGAATGGCTTCTTTTCTTACCATATATCAACTTTTCCCAAATTTCTTTACTTCTACAAGCAGCTGTGAATGCAATGGGAAAGCACAAAATTCTTTTGCTATAGGTAGATGCACCGAATATTCAAAATCACAATCAATGAATCCAGAATTGGAAGACATTTGGGAAGGGCAGGATTTTATACCTGAAGAATGGATTCTTTGTATGATGCAGAAATTGTTCTAATTGCATGCTTTTGCCTGTGTTCAAAGCTCTGATTGTGAAAGACTAAGGCTCTTTTGGAAGTATATAAGTGGTAACAGTCCCCAGTGGGCAAATTTAAAGGATTATTTGTTCACTTGTGGTTTTTTTTTCTTATGGAGACAGATAAAACTTGCATCATTGCATGTTTTAGCATGCCAAGTTGTAGAATATAAATATCTTCTCTTCTGATATCTCTCTCTCTCTCTCTCTCTCTCTCTCTCTCTCTCACACACACACACACACACACACACACAGAGAGAGAGAGAGAGAGAGAGAGAGAGAGAGAGAGAACACACACACAGAGAGAGACAGAGAGAGAGACAGACAGACAGAGAGAGAGAGAGAGAGAGAGAGAGAGAGAGAGAGAGAGAGAAGCATATACAGACTCTGTGTAAGGGTGTGTGCACATATGTATGTGTGTGTACATATTATAGTACTGGTGAATGAACCTATACTTGTGCATACTAGGCCAGCACTTTAGCATTGGGCTACATGCCCAGCCCTGCTTTTATCTTTGATCAATTCCATGTACTAAGGATTCTCAGTATTTTATGAAGGATATTAAGCACTAGTATTTGACTTTTTTCATTTTTATCCTTTGTCAACTTTAAGAAGGCTTTAAATCTTGACAGAATACTAGAATATAATCTTCACATTAGAAAATACAGTGATAAACAAGCAGAAATGTAAGCATACTTGTATCTTAGGTATCAAGAGTTCTAATTTGGAAAGAAAGTTTGATTTTTGACACATGCCCCCTTGTTTCTATTTCATTTAAAACAGACTCATTATGCATGTGGAAGTTTTGAATTCAAACAATATAGATGATGCAATATGAAGAAAACAAGCCTCTTGTCTGGAATCAGAAAACTTAAGTTACCATATAAATCCTATTGTTGATTCCTGTGTGACCTTGGAAAAGAAACTTGGCCCTTCTCCCCTTAATATTTCCTAATCCATAAATGAATACAATTGGTCTAGGGTATCCCAAAAAACCATCTGACATACTAAAATCATACAGATATGTGATATGTTTGATGGGAAGAGATAAATACATAATATGTCAGGAACCAATTTATTGCTTTAGAAAGTATTGTGTATCTCATGCTGGATTGCTCCTCTAGAATACATTATCTTCACCCCAGTCTAAGTTATGTCTCTTGTCTAAGCCTTGAATCATTCCAACTGTACAACATTAGCTTATTAGCTTTAGTATAGAACTCACGGAGTGTGGCTGCGTGTGCTACAGTAAAAAGTGGCAGACATGGAGCATTCTGAATTTCATACAAAGTCACAGGAGAAAGAAACACGATGATAAGAAAAATGAATGACCTTAAAATTCGGCAAAGATGCAAGTATTTCTGCAGAAATAACAAGCTTTCATGGCAGTCTGTCTCTTTTTCTCCCTTCCAAACACAGGAAAAAGATAGTTCAAGTTACTGATTAACTTCAACACACTGATCTTTGCTTCTGTCTAAGGTCCATAGAAACTGGCTAGATGTCTTTTATCAAACAGAAAACTGTTTTTTTAATGCCTTTAAAGGCCAGATTCTCTATTATCCTGAGGTATCAGACTAAATCTCATTTGCTTGCAATATGTATAGTTTATTTTCCCAGAGACTAGGGAATTCTAAAGGAATGTTTTTTTTCTAACTGCATGGCTATGTGTTCATTATCAGAATGAAATATTAATGTCCCTGACTTAGCCCCTTTCTCCTAATAGTGTTCATTCTTAGTGAGAAAGTAAAAGCAATGAGAAGTTGGTTCTGTAAATAGTGATTTCCACCATTGTTGTTGGCTATGAAGGGGGAAAAAACTGTGGCAAGGACCTCTTCACAGCAGTCTCCTCGAGTATATATAGAAAAGAACTTTAGTAAGAGAATTGAAATTGATGCAACAAATGACATTGTTTTAACATATGAGATACTACATTGTTAAGGAGAAAAATATATGAGGAGGTATTAAGAATGTATCTATCATTATTATGCAACAACACTAGAAGAAGCAGGAGGCTTTAATTTAGATAGAAAAAAACACATAAGTCAAGGCAGCTCATTTCTCAGAATTTTGATGTAACATTAACTGCAAACACGCTGACTTAGGACATTATGCAGTGATAGAAAGGGAACACTGGTCAGACTGCTGGTACCTGAGCATTCTGGGTTATGTTGTTGTTTGTGCTTTCACTGACATTTATTGTGGTTTGTTTGTTAAGGATTCCCTGAACACCAAGCCTAATCTATCACCCCAATGGAGATCATATTTTGTGCCTGCTGGATACATTCACAAGGCTGTTCCACACACCTGTTGACTAAACACATCCACCATTAAATCCTCCTTCTTCTTTCTGGTAAACTATTCTCTCACCTGCCTGCCATTTTCCACACCTTGCTTTCCAAGTCAAAAATGTTCCAAATTACAATGATTACCTCTTTATCTGGAAACTCTCTACCTGGTAATTAGCGTGTCCTGATGATGATCACTCTTGCTTCGGAGTTCTTCTTGAGATTATTCTTCCAATTGACAAGCTTCTCTAATTCCACGTCTCCATCAACTGTCAACTAAATGGCTGCACAGGTCCTCCGATTATACTGCTTCCTGCACATGAAGCATCCGCCACACAGATTTCAAAGTTGTCTTCCTTTAAAAACAAAATAGAAATAGATTTCTATTACTCATCTGCTTACATGTTCAGATATCTACATATTGCACAGGGGAAAAGACAAATTCACAAATATAGCATGAAAGGACATGTGACTGTACTATATTAGCTGCTCATCATGCCCTCAGCTCAAGTTGCATTAAGTTTCTGATCATATTCTACATAGATGACCATGAGCAATGTCTGTCTATGACCATTGTCGATACTATCACTCTGTCTTGAAATTTCCTTTACTACCACCAGAATCCAACAAGGTTATTATGAACACAAATGCATAGCAGCTATGAATGCCTAAACAAGGCCTGCACAAGACTTGAGACCTAACACTGTTTTACATCAGTGGTGAAGTACCCACGAGGATCCACTCTCTTCTGAGAGGCTACTCCAAGTTAATAATTGCCAAATTGGGGGGGGGATGTTGGGTGTCCTTCAGTGTTGCGGACATTGGTCTGTCTGCTGTCTGTACTCCCTCATATGATCCTTTCTCCAAAGTGACATTAGAAACTTAAATCAATATCAGTGACTCAAAAAGAATTTTTATGATGTATGATAGAAGAAAGGGTATAGTTCAGAAGAAGATGAGGTCAGAGGGAAGAGATGAGCATAAAGGGTGGAAATAGGATAAGAAGTTCATAATGCTTTTTGTATGCATGCGGAATATTTTTTAAATGGGAATTTCCCTTTTTCTAGATTTAAATACCTCTTCATCCTTCTAGATATAAGAAAAATCAATTTTGTTTAGCTTTCTATGATAGAGGAACTTTCCCCCAATATTGATAACATATATTTTTCCTACCTTTCACCCACAACACCCTAATTTTATTGCAGCTTCACCTGTTTATGCATCAGAGGCCTTTTAATAGACAACAAAACTCTCAAGGGTAGGGGACTGATTCCATTGACCTTTCTATTTCCCGTGTCTCTAATTAGCCTGGTAAATGGCATGTGTTCAATAAGTGAATGACTGATTATCACTTCTGGATACTGTACAAATAAGTAATTACCCTTTAGAAAAAAATCACAATACATGCCAGGACGATGCACAATACTTTAATGAAGAAGAAGTAAGAATTCAGAATCATCTGAAAGGATTGTTTTAAAAGAAAATATAACTATGCCCTTGTAACCAACACAGCTTTGACAGGAGAAAAAGAAAGAAGAAAGATAACCAACTAACATATTTATGGTAGTGTGAAATCCAAAGTCCACTATGGAAGTGAAATTAGGTACACTCATTCGCTCTAAGGTTGGCTTTCTCCCTGGTAGAGGTGGTAGAACTGAAACTTTGGAAAAGGGTGAGGGTATCAAGGGATCTGGTGTCAAGAGAGAAGACTACATACAGAGTCCATATTGTCCTCAAATTCTTTCTGAGGTTTGCACAGCTAAAACATCCTCCTGTTTGTTCACTGTCATACGTGTTAACCTCTTAATTCTGACATATTTCATCACTGATAGTCTCTGATTCATGCACAATCAAGAAGAAAGTCGTTTGATCCCAGGGATGCTTTTAGTTGGCTGAAATTCCCAGTTTTTCTGAGTACTGTGCTCAAATGAAAGACAAAGTTGAAGAAAACATCAATATTCAGTTCTGTCTTTCCTACTTTATGCCAATTTCTTCCTTTTCTCCTTCATTTCAGCAAGTGAAATTGTGATTCAACTTATCTGACAATTCTTGGGGGAAAATTTGTTTTCCCGATAAGTTAAACTCACATCTTGGCATGTTTCATAAAATTACAGCAATATGCCTCTGAAATTCAACTTATTCCTCATAATATTTTTTTTCCTTGTAGCAGTTCATAAGAGACAGTGGTAAAATGATTGGGCGGGGGGGGGGGGGAGGAGGGAAGAAACCCACAACTCGAAACAAGAAAGCACTTCTAGTTTGTACATTGCATTCCCAATTACTCAATACTAATTTAAAGCTACCAATTCCCATCAGTTTCACACTGCAAAGTGTCATGAATCTTATACATAATAAAGCAAAAGAAAAAGCTTGAAATGGGAGTAGAAGAGCAAACATTTCCACTTTTAAAATCTCTATTATTTTACATCAATTGTGCCATAGGATAATCTCAGTGGTTGAATGACTTAAAGAAAACTAACAGATACTGGATTTTATAAAAACCCTGGGACTGGATATGAGAAACTCTAAAATGAGAGACTTGAGAGTCTAGAAGAGAGAGCTTTCTATTATCCCAGTGGTAGTCCAGGGCCTGCTATTGATGCTTGTTTCAGTGAAAACATGAATAAGGAAATACAGCTGTTGTGAGTCCCTGGAGCCCATTTAGAAATGTTGATAACTCTGAGACGTCATTTGTTCATATATAATCTGGATTATTGCGAATCGAGCTGTGAGTAAAATATTGGTGGGAACTTACCTGATTTATATACAGGAATTTAACTTTGTCTTTTGTCAGAAATGCACAGAAATAAAAAATATGAGAGAGAAGAGGTGGCCGGTCTTTCAGCTCTTCCATCCATGAGATGAGAGAGAAGGGGTGGCTGGCCTTTCAGCTATTTATTCTATGAAGTCATCCTGTAATAACCAAGTACCGGAAGATCTACTGAGCTAAACCTCCCTTAAGTAATCATGAGTACAATGTATGAAAAAGTCCACTGAGAGACAAGATGTTGTGGGTTTCATGTTCCCTCCCCTACAGATGGCAAAAATCAAGAATAGCATAGCACTTGAAATACACAAGTAAGCGCAATATAGAATTAGTGACTGTCATCTCCCTCTGACTCTGGAGGCCCTGAACACACATGCACAGCTCAAGCCCCCATAGCAGAATCAGCAGCATAGAGACAAAACCCCACCCTTAATGACAAACAGAAAATTGACCTAGATTGCTCCATATTGGAATGTATGGCATTGATACAGTCCAGCTCATACTTGTCAACACACAAATAGGAGACAACTGTTTCAGTCATTCTGGTCCAGAGGATGTCTCTTTTAATTCCTGTTCCACTCAAGTGATAGATTTGGTAAAGCCTTTCTGGGTGCCACGCATGGTTCAATGGTAAAATCTTGAACCCTGATCCCTTAGTGTAAGACACTTTCCTATCATTTGGATATTGTGTTGGGTAAGAGCTGAGGGATCTGGAATAAATAAATGCAAATGCTTTATAGTAACTATATTTGGGTTCAAAAATTATAATACACAGTCTACAGTATTAGATGAAAAGCTGAGCGTTCTGGAGCACATCTGCTCCCAGTACATAGAGGATGAACCAGGAAACTCATGAAGTCTAGGCCAGCCTAGGATACATATTGTGAACTTTCCTCAGGAAATAATTAGATTGGTATTTTCATAAATTGTGATAGAATCTCTACCTACAAATGCTTAAATATCATTTGCAAAATACTTACTTTTATCACCCTTGAACAAGGTCATGCGCTGTAAGTGGAAGGGTTCCACTATGTATGCTTTAAGCCATAACTGAAGGGGACTATGCTATTTAAAACACTATTTCTCACTCATAACTCACCCTTCTTCCCTCTTTGCCATCTAGCACACCATAGCCAGATGAACGAACCTCTTTTGAAATGTGTACAAGTCTGCAAAACCACACAGGTGTACACAGAACGGAGTGGGGCTTAGATGCCTCTTATCTTCTTTCCTTGGTTTGTATGGTTGCCATTTTTAACAAAATCTCAATTGTTTGATTTCACCAATAAAGACTCAGAAGCCACATTCTGGGGTCAAAACTTACTGGCTCTGAGAGTCAGAGAAAGCATCCAACTGACCTTCCTCCTCAGTCAACTTCCCAGAAAACTCCACTCTCCTACCATCTGAAACAAGACTCTCAAATTGAATGTCCCTCTCCTCCCTCCCTCTTAATCTCTATGGCTTTGTCTTGTTCACTTCCGGTCAATGGGTTGCTTGCTCTGCCTCTCAAGCTTTGGTTGATTTATTTGATACTGTTTACAATATCCAAGCAGAAAGCACTTGGAGCAAATGTGTGTGCTAGGGTTGAGCCACACCGTAATAAGAAACAGGTTCATCTACAAATTATGCAATCTTGGGGTTCACAGTACAACACACGATTCATATGATTGATATCCTGCAACATACGAGACCAAGTATTTTTCTTCTTTGTTAAATAAACCAGAGTTAACAGTTTATTTTCTAATTCTTAAAGAACAATGAAGAAATTTCTAAAAAATAAAAATATTTATTTTTATTCAATTGTTTTTAATTCATTTTTTTTAGTTTGTAATATATGCCAGGCACTGTGTTAGACTCTAGAGCAATTTAAGGAATAAAGTCTACATGATCACTACAGCTAATGGCTCCTGGGGAAAAGATTTCTTTTTTTTTAGGGGAATTGTCCCAGGTAGAGAGACCAAACTGTTCTGAATGGCCCTGTGCCAATGAATATGTGGACTTAGTGAATTAGAAAAAAAAAAAAAAACAGAAATAAACTTTCAAAGAGAATGTGGGGAAGTGGGAGAAGTTACGTTAGGTAGCGTGGTGTTGGGGTGAATATATAAAGTACATTGATGAAATTCCCCAAGAATTGATCAAAATATATTATTTAAAAACACAGTATTGGTGTAGCTGTGCAGGTCCTGATGGTCAAATCAATGAAATGACTTCAGAAACAGATATACACACTTTGACAAAACAGAGAAATTCAAGAATTTACTCAGTTCCCGCCAATAAAATTTAACAAAACATCTGAAAAATCAAAAACATAAATTTTTTATTTAAAAATATTTTAATTTTGCATACTAGCCCAAGTTCCCCCTACCTCTCCTTCTCCTGTCCATCAGACTTCCCTTCTTCCCCCCCCCCCCATTCTCTCCTCAGAGGAGGCAATGTCTCCTCTATGGAGTCAGCAAAGTCTTGTATACCAAGTTGAGAAAGGACCAAATCCCTCTCCCCTGTATCAAGGCTGAGCAAGGCATCCCACCATTGGGAATGGGCTCTGAAAAAAACAGTTCATGCTCCCAGGATAAGCCCTGGTCCCACTGTCAGGAGACCCGCCCCCCCCCCCCCCAGCCCAACAGATCAAGCCATATAACTATCACTCACATTCAGAGGACTTACAAAGAAGAAAATAAGTAATTTTAGGCAGAGTTCTGTTGTTGCAGCAAAGTACTCCAAATAATAATTTTAAAAGAGTAAGCTGCAGTTTGAAAGCCTCAGTTTAGGCTTAGTAGCATAATTTTGAGGGTTTATGGTGAGGAAGTAATCATGGCAGAAGCTTGCAGTAGAGTGTGTTATTGACCTTCTGGCAGCCTAGAAGGAAGGGAGTGAAAAAGTGGAGGGTCTGGAATCCCAATATCCCCTTAATGTCAGGCTGAGGGACCAACCCACTTTCCAGCAGGCTCCACTTCTCCAAACCTTCTGTGCCTCCTAAAAACCCCACACCGAGACCAATTCTTTAACACTTGGGCCTCTGAGAAACAATTCAAGGCCAATCCATAGAACACAGAAATTTGTTCTAATGCCAAAGAAAAGTCCAAATGCCAATTTGCTGCCCTTCAAATCTTGGCTAATGGATAAATTTCTCTAAAGTAAAATTAGATTGCTCATTATGCTAAACCAATTATTAAGTTGGACTTGCAAGAACCGTGATCGTGGTTGGGGAAGAAGCATGAAGGTCAACTCACACACAGGCAGTAAGAGAATAACTGAAACCTAGGAAATATATTTGTCAGCTATCTCTTCTTAACTGAGTTGGTGTTTGATAAATATCCTGTATGAAGGTCCCTGTATGAAGGAGAGGAGCGAACCTAAAATTAGAGTTAACTGAACAGAGACATGTTCCAGAGAAATGACTTGAGAGCTGTGTGATTGGCCATGAGCTTTTTCTCCATTCCTGTCTCTGCAAGTTATGTGCTTTCACAAGAAAGGGTCAGATCTTCAGAACAGACTCAGGTAGGAAGGTTTCCTGAAAGAACAAAATGTTCACCAAAACATGCCACCTTGAATTAATAGCACCAGCAGATAAAACCACTTCCTTTCTGATGTCATGCTGACTGAATTGACATATAGGGCCATGTCATATAATCTGAATCCAACAATATGTAGGAAAAAGAAACATGTTACCAATTATGAGAATACACTAGCAAAGGAAGGGGGAAGTGATATGTATAGCACACTTTGATGTGGGAGTGATTTCTTATTAATAAAGAAACTGCCTAGGCCCATTTGATAGGCCAACCCTTAGGTGGGTGGAGTAAGCAGAACAGAATGTTGGGAGAAAGAATGCTGAGTCAGGGAGTCGCCATGATTCTCCCACTCCAGACAGACGCAGGTTAAGATCTTCCCTGGTAAGCCACCTCGTGGGCTACACAGATTATTAAAAATGGGTTAGATCAATATGTAAGAGCTAGGCAATAAGAGGCTGGAACCAATGGGCCAGGCAGTGTTTAAAAGAATACAGTTTCCATGTAATTATTTTGGGTATAAGGCTAGCCGTGTGGGCGGCTGGGAGCTCGGGTGCCAGGAACGTAGCCCGCTGCCCTTATTACAACAACACTTTGATAATGTGACCTCAGGAGGTTGGTGGAGCTAAAAATTATACAAAACAACAAAAACAAAAAAACCAAAGAATTAGAACCAGAGTGTATAATCTTAATATTAAAACTCAGATAGATCTGGAGATGTAGGTCAGTGGTACACCATTTACCTGATAGACAGCGAACCTTTGGTTCTGTCCTCAGAATCACAAGAAAGAAGGAAGGGAAGGAAGGAAGGAAGGAAGGAAGGAAGGAAGGAAGGAAGGGGATGATGTGGGAGTGTCATATATCAATCTGTTGATTTCATTGGTTAAGTAATAAACAAACTGCTTGGGCTCATAGCTTAGAACATAGGTGGGTGGAGTAAACAGAAAAGAATGCTTGGAGGAAGAGGAAGTGAGGTAAGACGCCTCAGACAGAGAAGGACAGCTCTGCTCTCTGGAGCAGAGACGCCATGCTCCCGGCTCCTGGGCAGACACACGCGATGAAGCTCCGACCCAGGATGGACATAGGCTAGAATCTTCCCGGTAAGCGCACCTTGGGGTGCAACACAGATGATTAGAAATGGGCTAAATTAATATGGGAGAATTAGCCTAGAAGAGGCTAGATAGAAATGGGCCAAGCAGTGTTTAAAAGAATACAGTTTGTGTGTTGTTATTTCGGGCATAAGCTAGCAGGCAGCCAGGGGTGCTGGGGACGCAGCCCCGCCGCTCTTATTACTACAAGGGGAGAAAGGGGAAGGAAGGAAGGAAGGAAGGAAGGAAGGAAGGAAGGAAGGAAGGGGAGGAAGAGGATGGAGGGGAGGAAGGAAGAAAATGCACATAGAGGGAGTTAAGTTAAATTTAATATGGTTTCAAAATGAGAAGCAATCAATATTCCAGAAGATTTATCAAAAGGAATTATCAGAGAAACCAAAAGTATAGAACAAAGGAACATAGAAATAACAGCACGAAGATTCCAGAAGAGCCAGTGCAGGAGCAATAATTGATGACTGTACTCCAAAACTGGTGAAGTGTGTTAGCATTAAAGAGATTTCACCATTTGATGTATTTTAATGCAACTGTGGAGAATAAAAGACAAAGGATTGTTAAAAGCAACCAACAATAATAGACACCTCCAAAGAACAAAAACTGCACCAAGAGTCAGGTTTTCACCATCAACCTTAAAAGATGGTGGAGTATTTTCTTCAGTGGCATGACCTAGAGTCTACAAAACAGAAATAGAATCCAAGAAGAGAGTTTCCACACATGGAGCACTAAAGACAAATTTCATCCAGAAATAGAATTAATATGCTAAGTGACTTTATTCAATTTGGAGACAAGAAAAGGGTTTAAAAAAAGGCATTTTCAATGGCAAAGTATTAATAAAACTAAGGAATTTAAAAATATTTTTTACATTAAATGTACTCAAGTCATAGTTCTTATAATTTGATCCTAGTAATTTGTTTCAAATAAATAATAGAGCAAGCAATAAAAGATGTAGTTTCAATGTGTTTCTGGTTACTTACTGAATGTTCCATAAAACTCTTTGAAGCATGGGAAATGTGTGTCAATAGAGGATTATTGAAATCAAAAATGATGCATTCATGATTTACGTAAGAAAGATTATAAAGGTCCTTTGTACTCATATAAATATGGTTTCAATGTTATAAGTAGTAAAAGACAAAACATGTTAGAAAATAAAATGTTTCATTAGATTTAATATGAGTTTAAAATTATACATTTTATTTGGGTAGTCTGCATACTCAAGAAAGTTCAGATGAGAACACACAACCCTTTTTTCTTGGGGTGCAGAACAGTGTGAGGTTCCATAGTCTTTGTTTTATTTTTATTCTTCTTAACAAATTTTGTTGTTTTGTCTTTATTTGTGGATGTGTGTATTTTTGACTCTTTGGGTATATGTGCATGTACAGGGCTGAAAGAGGCAGAAAAGGACAGCGGAGAGTCCTGAGTCAGAAGAGGTTGGAAGCCGTGTGCTCTTACTGTTGAGCCATCCCCCAACCTCAGCTTTTGTGTTCCTTCCCATAGCAATGGTTCATCCGGAGGCCGAGTTCCTGGGTCAGCCCATATTTGCTGAGACTTTCCTGCCACATGGCACAGTTTTGCAGCCCCCGTCATGTTCAGGACTGTCATTTCATTTAGTGATGCAGTGGCGTGAAGGAAGCCTCCCTGGGAACTGTTTCCCGCGTAGAAAAATAAGCTCTCCACAAAGGATACTGGGACTCTCCTGTGGACTGTCCAGTCCCCCAAGGAGCCAGGCTCGCTAGTCCACCGGAGTCGCATGGCAAGAGACATTGCATGGCTGTTGCAACGCCTGGAAATGGGGAAAAAAATAAGCTCAGACTGGGTGAGCATAAACAATGGGGAGCAATATCTCACTTCCCCATGCAGACCGCCTCATATCTCATTCTCTTTGAAAACTGGACCTTTGCTTTTTTTCCTCAGACCACCCCAGTTCCCGGGATTTGTTAAAGTCAAATAAAACTCAAGCTGTGCCCAAGAAGATTCATTTCTCAGTGCTTCTTAACCCGTCCTTGCCTGGTGATCTCACCTGCTTCTGGCCTGAAATATTTCATTTTATTTTCATTCTCACGAAACAATGAGAATTTGGTGGGGGGAGATAAAAGACTGGGCTGTTCTCCCAGGAGACCAGAATTCCGGTCCCAGCATCACTATCTGTTGGTTCACATGGGTCTGTAACTCCAGCTCCAGGTGGATACAATGTCTCTGACCTCCTTGGGTACCTGCACGCATGGGCACGTACACATACACACAACTTAAAATAATAAAAACAAATCTTTAAAACGTTTTGTTGTTTTTTTTTTAATAGACTCAAAAAATAGAGGTTGGCCAATCCACAGTCTAATACCACAACAAGGTATTCCATCTTTTTTTTCCAGTTAGGGTAAAAGGCACCAAGAGGAGATTTAATCTTGGAATTATTTTTCAAGCCTGCAATTTTACCTACAGACTTTGCAGCAAGAAAAGTCTTGTAACAATTTTTGGAGTTTGTCTAATAGAGAGCCTGCCTCGTAAGTCTAGCGCTTCATTCCAATCCAAATATATCACTGCCGATTTACAGCCGGAATCATGGGAGGAATTTGAGCAGCTTGTTGGATTGTTTAGTTGGAATATATGGAAAAGTTGAGGTTACACATTCCAACACATCACTGTAAATGATGTACTATGGAAAATTCTAAGCAAGCATTTCAGAGGATTCTGGAAAGTATATTTAGAGGGCAAATACAACAGAAAGAGAGGAAGTCTCGGGGCATTCGCAGTGAGTCTCTTGCCACCTATCCTGGGCCTCTGTGTTTGAGATGAACGATGTGTCCATTCCCTTCATCTTGTGGAAGACATGTTGTATTTTTAAAATGGCTGTACTCCCAGACCTTACCAAAAAAAAAAAAATTCTATTAATGTTTAACATTCTGATAACCAAGAAAAAAATAAATAACCTCTCCAAAATTTATGGGTTTTGCTTCTCCTCTTAATGTTTTGCAAATCTCTGGATATTTCCTCCTGAGAAACATGGTAAAACGTGGTAAATAAAACAGTTTTCAATATTTTTCCTATAGACCAGTTTTAATAATTAATATGAAGCTGTACATTTCCAGAGAGAATAAAGATTATATTCGTTTTTAAACTCTTTCCTGTCACAAAAGTGTAGGACTGCTTGCTGCACAAGGTTTTAATGAGGAAGAACATATAGTTCTAGACACAAGCCTGGTTGATTAAAACCAATCATCTCCTTACAATTTTGTGGTGTGTGTGTGTGTGTGTGTGTGTGTGCACGCGCGTGTGTGTGTGTATTACTGAGACTCCAACCCAGGCTCTGTGTGTGTTAGGCAAATGCTCTACCACTGAGTGAAGTAACAGGAGCGGCGGGCTGCGTCCCTGGCACCCGGCCGCCCCCACGGCTAGCTTTACCCGAAATAATTACACGGACACTGTATTCTTTTAAACACTGCTTGGCCCTTCAGCTCTAGCCCTTACTGGCTATTTCTGATATCCCGATCAACCCATCTCTAATAATCTGTGAGCACCGGTCTTACCGGGAAGATTCTAGCCTACCTCCATCATGGATCAGAGCTTCATTGCATGTGTCTGCCCGGGAGCGGGACATGGCGTCTCTCTGAGATGTCTGCTCCTGAGAGAAGAGCTGTCGAGTCTGAGCTCACTTCCTCTTCCTCCCAGCATTCTGTTCTGTTTACTCCTCCCATGGGAGTAAGCACCCATGTTCTAATCTATGAGGGCCAGCCAAGAAGTTTCTTTATTTTTTTAACCAATGACCTTCCTCCATCAACTGAGACACACACACACACACACACACACTGAAATTATTGGTACTATTTTTCTTCATTGTCAGGAACTTAAAAGTTATATAACCCTCTAATTTCAAAAGTTTGAAAGCTGGGCTTGGGGACACGTTTCTATTTCTCAGTCCTCAGAAGACAAGAAATCAATAGGTTTTTGGGTCAGTCTAAGACACATGTCTGTATCATACCAGACAAACATGGAAACAGGAGCCTTTTTTCATGCCGTTCTCTTCATTATGTCTCGGGATCCATCCCCGTTAGAAATCAAAGTCAATGCTGCAAAGAAACAGCATCCTCTTAGCCTGGGCTTGCATGCTGCTGCGTTCCCAGTGATGATTTTCTTCTCATGGTCTGCACAGTTGGTACCCTCCACTCTTCTTCTTAGATTTGACCCAGTTGAGAAAAGGTATGGACTCAGATACACTCAATAGCTCTCCCCTCCATCCGCTTCTCCTTTATGTGCTGCTGGACCCGAACCTGCTGAATTGCACAGTGACAGGAGTCATCAGCAATTTCTCTTCTCTTATTTTTTTAATGATTAGAAATTATTTTTTTACTTTATTTTTTATCAATTTTATTCTTCTCTCATACATTGCATCCTAACCAATTTTCCCTCCCCCAATCCCCCCTCACTTCCCCTTTCCCCAGATCAACTCCTCTTCTTCTTCCATTCAAAACAAACACACAAAATAGACCTCCCAACTGTATCCACCAAACAGGACCCAACAAGATACAATAAGCATGGACACAAACCCTCATATCATGGCTCTTTATGGCAACCCAGGAGAAAAAAAGAGTCCCAAGTGCAGGCAAAAGAGTCATGGACAACCCCACTCCTATTGTTGGGACCCAGCAGAGCATCCAGCTACACAACCATAAGGTATAAGCAGAAGACCTAGCTATACCCATACAGGCTCCGTGTTTGTCGCTGCAGTTTCTCTGAGCCCCTATGAGGCCTGCTCAGTTGATTCTATGGGCCATGCTCTCATGGTGTCCTGACTGAACCCCTCTGCCTGTCACAATCCCTTCTTTCCCTCTTCTGAGGGATTCCCCTAGATCTGCTTAGTGTTTGACTGTGGCTCTTTAAATCTGTTCCCGTCAGTTGGAGGATGATGGCCCTTTGATAGCAACTGGGTTAGACATTGATCTGTGAATATAATAGAATATCATTAAGACACTTTATTGAATTTGTTTTCTGTTTTTGGTTTTGGGGATTTTGTTTTGTTTTGTTTTTGTCAGTCGTGATTGGTTCCATCCTGAATCTTTGGGCTTTCCAGCCTCTGGTTCCTGGCCACTAAGGAGATGTCAGGCATGCACTCCCTCTCAAGGCATGGACCTCATGTTGGACCAGTCATGAGTTAGTCACTCCCACAAGCTCTGCGCAACCATTGCCTCAGCAGGTCTTACAGGCAGGACAGATCTAAGGTCTGTTTTTCAGTCAAAGGTATTTTTTTTTGGTGGGGTTGGTGTCCCAATTCTTGGGTTCCATATCTTGCTTTACTAGGATATTTCTCTACGGTTACTCTCATCGATTTCAGGAAGTTTCCAGTGCACTGGATTTCCACATAAACCCTCTAAATTTCCCTCCAAATCTCTCTCACTACTCTCTCATTCCATCTCTCCCCACCCCAATCTGACCCCACCTGTTTCCATCCACACCTGCACCCAGTCCAGCTGCAAAGTCTATTCTCTTTTCTCTTTCCAGGAAAATCCATGAGTGCCACAGATATAGCCTCTCTGGGTCTGTGGATTGTAGAATGGTTATCCTTTACTTAACAGCTAATATCCACTTATGAGTGAAAACATTCTATGTTTGTCTTTCTGCCTCTGGGCTACCTCACTGGGATGATCTATTCTAGTTCAATTCATTTGTCTTCAAATTTCATGATGTCATTGTTTTTAACAGCTGAGTTACTCCATTGTGTAATAATCCATTATGTAAATGTACCACATTTCTTTATGCATTCTTCAGTTGAGGGACAGCTAAGTTGTTTCTAGTTTCTGGCTACTATGAATAAAGCTGCTATGAATACAGTTGAGCAAGTGTCCTTGTAGTAGGACACTTTTGGGGGATATATCATCAGCAATTTCTAACTAATCTTGTCTTCCAAATGAAATGGGGCTTCCAAATCTTATAGTAATTGTAGGATCTGGTGTCATATAAAATATCTAGTGTTTTCTAGGGCTAATTATTTTTCTCCTAATTTTTAGAACAAATTAGTATAATGCATGAATTTTGTTCCTCTATTCTAGTGATATTTATTAAGAACTTGCATATATACAACACATAAATATATGTGCTCAGTATTTATTAAAATCTATTTGAAAAGACCTGGGTAATATATAATTGCATATATACATATATTTGAAATCTATATAACATCACAGACAAGGTTATTCTATGCTCTTTTTTGTACATCATGTTGATAAAAATCTCATAAATATTTCCAAATTTATGTTTAAAATACATAAAAATATTAAACATACATACAGAGAGAGGAGGAGTGAGAAAGAGACCATAAAAGAAAAGCTTGATGTGTTGATACATTTGACCAAATCTACATTTTAAATTTTCATTTAGACATGAAAAAGGGAATGCATTTTTAGCACTAGTGTCACTGAAGCAAAGTTAATTTGGCCTTTAAAAACATAAGTACATATAAACAATGACTCAATGTTGAAAAAAATCAAACTTTATTGAAAAAGAAGTGGAATTTGAAGGAGTTGCTGGAGGTTTAGAATACTAAATGCCAATGTGTTATAAAAGGCCGCTTGTTTATTTCCTGGCTCCCCAGACTTCTGAAATAGTCAGACAGAAACTATATTATTTAAATCATTGCTTGACCAATCACTTAAGTGTATTGCTAGTTAGCTCTTATATCTAGTATTAACCCATTTTCAGTATTTTATATTTTACCACAAGGCTCGTGGCTTACCAGCAAGGTTCCAGCATGTCTGTCTCTGGTGGTGGTTCCACGGCTTCTTGTAAACTCTGCCTTCCTTTTCCCGGCATTCAGTTTAGTTTTCCCCACCCAGCTCTACT
The DNA here is from genome assembly GCF_018167655.1 of Microtus oregoni. Lineage (NCBI taxonomy): Eukaryota > Metazoa > Chordata > Mammalia > Rodentia > Cricetidae > Microtus > Microtus oregoni. Next base: position 34,282,973 of record NW_024543060.1, on the reverse strand, counting down.
CTGTCCTGCTCTGCTACAGGCTCAAGACAGTTTCTTAATTAACCAATGATATTCATAGCATACAGAGGGGAATCCCACATCACCAATGCCAACACAAACTCTGGACAATACCAGACATTTTGTTTGCCAGGGATGTATGTTTCACCACAGGGGGACTAGATTGGGCTCTGGGCGTCACTTCAGTAAACAAGTATGAGGATGCATTGGGTTCTGAGTCATGGCCCACATACTGGAACTCCTGATGGCTTCCAGAGTCATTGGGTGCTAAGTTCTGTCCCACATGCTGGAATTCCTGATGGCTTCTGATGTTGACCCAGAAAAAGTCCCTCCAGACTCATTGGCACCAGAAACACAGCATGGAGGGAAAACTCACTGGCAAGATAAAGAGAGAACTGAAAGCCTATACACAGTGGACTGAGACCACATTTCTTCCAGACTTTTGGGGTTCCCTTATTCCTACAAGGCCAAGCATGTGTCTCCAAGAGGAGACTTGGAGAGGACACTGTTTTCTAGATTTCTCATTCAAAAAAATCACATATAGGGAGTGGCATAGAAAGAAAAGGAGAGTTTGAAAATTAAGTGGCCAGATCCTCAAAAAAGCCATCCAGGGTGCATCCACACATACTGAGATTCCATCAGTGCCATGACCTTGCTAGATTAAAAATGTCAAAATTCAAGGAAAGTATTCAGTTGCAAAATAAGGTAAGATCTAAGCAAACAACTCAACTTTCAGTTCCTGAAAAGTTCAAATAAAAAAAGACCTCAAAAAAGCAATATCTAAAAAAGCCAAAGCAAAGAAAAGTCAAAATAATTATCCTTGGGGACTTAAAAATAGGTATTGCTGGATAAAATTATTACAGGATACAATTAAGGAATGTTAAGAGAATGATTTCATTGTTATTGAGAAATAAAAACAAAATGGTTCAAATGAAAATGTCAATGTAAAGAGATAGAGGAAGAACACTAGCAGAAAGCAGAATAAAGGGACACAATTCTAGAACTGTGAACACACAAAAAAAATTTAAGGTAATTAAATTAATTCAACAAATAGAATACACAGGAAATCAGAGTTGCAGAGGGAGAATATATAGGTGGCTGGAGGCTATGATTCCAGAACCTGGGAAGATCTTTGCCCAGTAACTGGGGAAACGCCTGTTTCAGCACAGATGCCTATGAAATTTCAGAGCAGTGGATGTAAGGCGATGCAATCAATGCTTGCAAAGAGAAAGAGAGTGTGAATGACAGAATGTAAAACATGATAATCACCAGACAAGTCTTCAACAAAGTTTGAAGCTGAGAGATGAAGAGATAATGTCTTCAAATTCGCTAAGTAAATGTGCATTCAAACAAATACTACCCTCAACCAAACCATCCAACAAATGATGGTGAACAGAAATCAAGTATAGTAGCATATGAAGATATTTTCAAGCATGCAAACCCTCCCAAAAAATTATGATCACCCATGTTAATTATCTCAAGAAGTTTCTGAACATGATGATTTGTCCTATATCAGAAGACACTGATGCTTCCAAAAGAAACCCAGAATTGAGGAATAAGGGTCCAGAAGAGCCATATAATATCTCTGAAGCAAACTAGTCTGTTGAGCAGCAGGGGCGTAGAAGGCTCCAGAAGGCATGACTCCTCGCTTGGAATGGAGTCATGGGTGGCTAGGGATGAAGAAGCAGTCATTGGCCAAGCACTGTACACTTTAACTCAAAGAGGATTTAGTTGTCCTTATTAATGAATGTGACACAATCGTCATGGGATGTCAATCTAGAAACAGAAATAAGGCAATTACAGTTCTCATAGTCAAAATGCAATATTTTGCAAGATAAAAATTATAATATATTGCTTTGGCTATAGTAACATAAATACCAATTATCAACTCAGCAAAACTACTATAAAACATAATTTTGAAAGAGTAGGAACTAGATGGTAATAAGGCAAAAATGTTAATCCTCACTTTATAAGAATGCAATGTAAGATAACTAAAAGAAATAGGAAATTTAAGAAATAGCAACATAGAATATGAAAAGACAAACACCAAAAAATTTAACTAGAAGAAACAGAGGAAAGGGGAATACCATAATCAGAAACGTGGAGAGCTATTTTCAATTTCTGCTTTGTAAGATACTTTTTGCTGTTTATACAATGTATGTACACTATCTAGAGTATGGGCCTGGGGCATGACTCAGTTAGTATAATGCTTACCTGCAAGAATGAGAAGACATTTGATTCCCAGAAACCGTTTTATAAAGCTTGACATGATAGCATGTATCTATATTTCTAATGTTAATTGGGCAGGGACGGGAGGATTCCTGAGGTAGTCAGTCCAGTGTAACCAAATGAGTCCCAGACCAATGAGAGACTCAGCATCAAAAAACAGATGGGCCATGCTACTGAGGGGGAAGGTTGACCTCTCCACAGGCATATACACATATGAACAGTATGCACACATATACAAACATACATGCATAAAACAATAAAATAATAGTATTTCAAACAGACTAGAAATGAATTCAATTCAGAGGAAAGGAAAGAGAAGGCAGGAAAGGAGAAAGGGAAGAAGTTTGCATCCATGTGTCTTATTCTATCTTGCAGTTACAGGATGTGTATTATATGTGTTTTTTACAATTTGGTGCTAAAAATCTATTTCTATAATTTCATGCTCATTGATTATAAGTAAAATAAAGAAAAGACAACAAAGACAATTTGTTTAAAAAGAGAAAAAAAAAAGCTTCCAGAAGCCTATAACGACATTTTTGGCACAGAGAGTGTAGCAGCATACAAAAGACCTGCACAGTTTCAAGACAAGATTCCAGCCATACTGAGAAGGAAAATGGACACAAAGCCCCATTTATAACCAATACCTCTGGCAAAGGGAAAATCAGTTTTCTGCAAGGGAGTGTCATTTGGTAGGCAGGCCCTATGCCCCATACTCAGGAGTAGTTACCCAACACACACACACATACACACACACACACACACTCCCCCTTTTTTATGCAGGCATTGTTTCATCTTAGCACTTTTAGTTTTTGTTTTACTAGTTTTTGTGTCCTTCGATTATAATTGGGTTGTGGTTATTTATTTGTTTGCCATTTTGGTTTTTTTTTTTTTTTGGATAGAAAGAAAAAAAGAACATGAAGTTTTGTGGGTAGAAAAGTAGGAAGGATCTGGGAAGGCTTAGGGGTAGGGGACAATATGGTCAAAATATATTGTATGAAAATAAATGTTTAAGTAATTTTTTAATCAAGCAGTACTGGTATATACCACCTAATGAAAATGATAAATTTGGAGTTGAAGAAATGAATTATTGGGTGATTTTGACATTGTGCTAAAACTAGGATGACTATGATGTCACTATGTGAGCTAATCTTTGTAGACACTGTTATTTATGTAGGTGTGATTAAATAAAATGCTATACGGAACTTAACTGTATTGGGGTGAACAGTATACTGTGGGGAAGTGGGAAAATGATATTGTGTGCATGCATATATTAGGGTTCCTAGATAAAGTGCAAGATGTACAATTAAATTTAAACAAATAAACAACAAATAGTTTTTATTATAAATAAGTTGCATGTAATTTGGGGTATTATTATGTCACTTATTTATTTATCTAAAACAATTGCCATATTATTTTATTTACTAAATGCATGTATTTTTTTCATCTTTAATGTGGCAACCCAAGTATGTATATACCTTTGTAAGACAGTGAAAAAAAGCTATAGAAAACATGTATATCTACAACCTGGAGGTGGGGGATAAATGAATACAGATACAATACAGGATCAGGCATTGAAGGGTCCCCTTTTCCTTCTTGACTTCATTGATTACCTATCTAACTTCAGTGTAAAGAATTGCAAAAGTCAGGCTAAACCTGGGCATTAGTGTCCCACTTATAACCCCAGCATTCAAGATGTGGACACAGAAAGCAACAGTTTGATGTAGGGTGATTTAAGGCCAGCCCAGTATATATTTGACCTATCACATTTTAAACAAACAAACAAACAAGATCGAGTAAGCCAAAAACATCACATTCATTATTAGACAGCTAAGGCTTTGAGGTGACAGGCCCTTAGCAGAAAGTTGAAGGAAAACTGGATCACAAGAGACGTAACTTATTGGGGAAGCCTAAGAAAGCATATGGGTCACTGGGTTCCATGCCTGGAATAACAAATTATTTTTAGATCATAAATAATAAAAAAACAAAACAAAGATATCGAAGCTATATATGCTTTCTACTTTAGAAAGAGCTCATGGTTGAGAGATGGCTCAGTGGTTAAGAGCACTGGCTGATCTTCTGGAGGACCTAGGTTCAATTCCCAGAACCCACATAGCAACTCACAACTGTGTGTAACTCCAGCTCTGGGGCTATGATAGCCTCGAACAGGTGTTCATGCAGACAAAACATCTATGCACATAATTTTTGAAAGGAGAGAGGGAGGGAGGGAGGGAGGGAGGGAGGGAGGGAGGGAGGGAGGGAGCAAGCATCCTCAGAATGTTCAGGTCTTTTGTTGAGTTGAGGATAGCAATCCAGACTTTATGGTACTGGAGGACATATCGATGAGGGAAATAGTACGGTATCACAGTTTAACTTTGTAAGTAGGCAGATAAGAATTCATAACAAAGATAACCAGGACATTTGTGGGTCATTCACTAAAAACGGATTCTAACATCAGGCAGGTTTTAGAGTCCTGGAGCCGGGCTTGCGGGTAGAGACTGAGGTGAGAAGGAGCATAATTTTGTACAGGTTAGGACCTCTAACAAGCTTCCTCACTAACCACCATCATTAAGGGAATATATGTCAGTTACTGTCTGAAGGTTTGGGGACCACACAGAGGATTCCTGGAGAATGTAACCTCCTTTGGCTTGATTGAACTTAAGGAGGTACATGTGATGTTAGTTCAGGACCTAGATTTGGTGGTGGTGGGAGCCTCTCATTCTTTTCCTTTGTTCTTACTTTGTTCTGTTTTAGAATATTGCCACAGTCCTCAAGTGATGATCGAGAAAAAGAGTAAGTTTTAGCACAAGTTCTTGACTATCATCTTCCATAAAATACCTAGTTCAGGGCATCTTTTAAAGATATGAATCAATTTTGCATATTTGATCAAAAAATGAAAAAAACTGCACACTGACATTATAGCCTGATTCTTAGCCTGCTTCTTTTAGCTTTTATTATACCTGTTTTTCTGAATCATTGTCACACATGTTTGTAACTAATAGGCAGGTATAGACAATAAGACAGCTACCCTGCTAACGTTTGATTAACTTGATATAAGCTAGAGTCTCTTGAGAAGACAAAACCTAAGTTGAGAAAATAACCTCCAAGACTGGCCTGTATGGGTAAGTCTATGGGCCTTTTTCTGGATTAATACGAGAGGGCCTAGCCCACTAAGAGGGATGCTACCTCTGAGTAGGTGGTCCTGGATGATATAAAGCATTAAACTGAGAATTCCATGGTGAAGAAGCCAGTAAGTAGCACTCCTCTGTGACCTCTGTATCCGATCCCATATCCAGGTTTCTTCCCCAGCATCCCTCAGTGATAGATTTATAAGCTGTAGGACCAGGTGAGCCCTTTCCTCTTCAAGTTGCTTTGGTCACACGGTTTGATCACAGTGGTAGAAATCTTGACAAGGACAATTGTTAACAACTACTGAGAGTTTATAGTAGGCATTTGGAACAGAAGAAGCTAAGCTACACAAAATCCCATCAAGTGTCTATGCTTATAAGTTACCATTTTGCAACTAAAGAAAATTCCGGACTTTTATGTGTCGTTAGTTGCCCAACTCACACAGTTTGTGAAAGGTGGGCCTGGGATTTCCAAATTAGGACTGAAATTTTTAAGTTGTCAGTTACCCCTCAAAATATGTATAATATTAAAGATTTTTAATGTCTTCATTGCTTATAAAAAATATTCTTTAAACATTAATGGATTGTCCATATAGAGGGTTTTCTGGACCCAAAAATGGCTAGATAGGTGGCCCAGTGTTTGGAAGCTTTAGTACACATGGCTATTTTATAACTGAATGTTTTATATTCAAATTCAATATTAATATAGTGACTATTGTAGACTTGAAATGACAACTCTTTGTTTTTTTTAATTTTTCTCCTTATTCTTGAGAAAAACACACACAAGATGAAAGACAATCAAGTCCACACCCCACCCCAACTCCCTCTGCATGACTTCTTGTTTTCTGCTACCCCAGTTTGCTGCTGTGACTGGTCGTGAAGCAACATTGGGAACCTTGAGTTGTCAGGCGACTGCCCCCGTAATCATGGTGAGACATGACATTGTTAAGCTCATTAAGTGAAATGACAACTTTTTAATTGAAAAAGCAAAGAGGATTGGGCACTTGGCCCCCAGTGCTAACCTAGGAAATTCATGTGTCATAGGAAGGAAATTAAGTGGCTCTTACTATAGTTTACAGATGGGAGTTGACACAGGGAAGAGCAGATCCTGCCTGGCATCTGCTGAATACCAATGGGCTTTCTGTCATTATCGCTGACTGGGAAGGAGTTTTAATATGTTTGCCTAAGTGATGAGATTGCAGATTCCTTAGGTGTAGAGATTATTTTATAAATAGTTCTTTTTTTTTTTGCCACACAACCTGTACACTGCTGTACCACTCAGCATTGTGTTGACCTGAATTGAGATGTAATCTTTGTTCTGCACTCAGCACTCATTCATGAAATCTTCCGGGCATTTCTCCTCTCTCACAGCACTCAGGCCACTGAAAAGATCAACGGTGTATTTACTACTCTCATTCCCAGCACAGAATAGAGCTTGGCTCCCTATTTCTCCAAGAATGTCACATGTTTTTACCTTTTGTTGATCTATTCACTTGAAACCACTGCGATCACACCCAGACCTTGAGTGGGAAATGCAAGAACACTGTACGACTGAGCATTTCAGCCCTGCTGCTCATACATTAGTTTCTGTCGGTTCTGTTTTGTGCAGTCGTTGAGGCAGGGTCTTGCTATGTAGCCTGGGTAAATTGGAACTTACTGAATAGCCCAGGCTGTGTTCAAATCCATGGATCTGCTGCCTCTACCTAGTGAGTGCTGGGATTGCAGGTGTCTGCCAGATTGTACACTTTTGTAGGCTTATCAATACTGTCTGTTTCCTGGATTCTCACAAGTATTCACATTTGGTTGAAATGTGTTGTTTAAACGTTCAAGAGCAATTCTGGCTACACACTATAATATAAGAGGCAGGAAATACTGTATCCTGGGTTTAGGAAGTCAGAATCTGCCTTTCAACACAGTAATACACAATTTCTTTAATATTTCAGTATCGTTCTGTAACACATTAACAAAATTCTCTGAGAAGATACGAGTATGTTTCTTGGGTTTTTTTGTTTGTTTGTTTGTTTGTTTGTTTTTAAGACACGGTTTCTCTGTAGCTTTGGAGCCTTTCTGGAACTTGCTCTGTACACCAGGCTAGCCTCGAACTCACAGAGATCCACCCATCTCTGCCTCCCGAGTGCTGGGATTAAAGGCATGTGCCACCACCACCCTACTGAGTATGCTTTTTTTTAAACCATATGCTTTCAATTTTGTGGTACTGTGTTTTTCTTTCTTTAATTACATGTAATTAGTAATAGATTGACCACCAAAAGTTCAAATCTCTCAGACATCAAATTGTAACATTCTGAATTGCCTATGGTCAAGGTCGTGTTGGAAGGCTTGAGGGTCACTTCTCTCTCGAGATTTCAAATACAGAGTTTAGACAGGTTTCACAGAGAAGAGATAATCTCTTCAATGTGTTTGATTCTACGAAATGAACTTTGAACATTCACATTATTAATGTAGAAATATTATTTCAATGTTCCACACCTTTTGAACCAATAAACTACGATCTTGAATTTGTGAACATTCATGATACCAAAAATAAAATTAACTTGCATGAACTTAAAAGTTGTAACCACCTTCTTATTCTTTGTTCTATAAATTCGTTAATCTGAATATTTGGAAAACAACAATGAAGCTTCAAAAATGTCAGGGCAGGCGGTGACTCACAACAGTAACTATAGCACACAAGAGGCTAAACAGAAGAAAAGCAGGTCCAAAGCCATTCTAGACTCTACAGGGAGACTGTGTCCCAAAAGATAAATCCATGTCCCAGACAGTTCTAACTCAGTGCTAGCCTAGAATGTGCAAAGTCTCAGATTCAGTACTGCGTGTCTCTCTCTCTCTCTCTCTCTCTCTCTCTCTCTCTCTCTCTCTCTCACACACACACACACACACACACACACACACACACACACACTTAAATTTAGTAATGAATCAAACCCTTCTTTAAAGGTGCTTAGAGTCTACTTTTAGTTCAGAAGATCGCTTAAATTTTGCTTCTTTTGGGGGAGCAAGAGAGTAGCATGCCAGGATGCGTATTTCCTATTCATCACCGTCGGTTCAGGTGGTAACCGGTTTGTGCTGATTTAAGAGACAATGGTAAGACAAAGAGGGAACAGTCGAATCAGCATATGCCCTAGTGATTTGAAAAAAGAATGGGCTGTCACTTGATCTGAGGATGGATGGACCCCTCCTTCTGCCACATATGTGACCTTCGATTTCTGTCCTGAGGAATGAGTGCTATTATGTTTTCCTGTCTCATATGCCATGCTGTGCATGACTTAGATAAGGCAAGCGGAGCAGAACAAAAAGGCTAATTAGTATATTACTGGAGAGAAGGCAGATGCCAAACGTTTAGAAACTTGCAGACCGGCTTGTAGCTCATAACCGTTCTGGGGTTTGTGCTAATGCTCGGGATTAAATGAATTGTCAGCATGCTGGGTGCCGCTTTGTTTTGTTGTCCATAATCCCGTGTGTGGCAAGCAGGCTGCCGGCAAGGAAAGCACAGCGTGGCTCACACTGCCAATTCTCACTGAAGCCTCATTCATTCTCATTCTAGAGTCAACACACTTGTCATTTTGCTTGGTAGAAAATTAGCAATGCAGCTCATATCCCTTGGATCAGTGAATGGAGGGAAGGGATAATTTGTACAGATTACCCAACTCCTATGAGTGAATGAGAAGACAAAGAAAGGAGGAGAAGGGAAATACCAGAGTAGCCAGAGACAAATGGGCCACTCACAAGCCATTGTCTGGAACGTGGGGAATGAGAGCCTGAGGTCATTGTTTGAAACTGAAGGAGTCCATTGTTTAATAACGTTTAAACACATTTAAGAAGTTCACAGCCTCTAGGTAAAGTCAATATTTCCGTAAGGAAAATAACCAGAGTTGCATACACCCCTTCAAAGACACAGAAGAGATAATTATTGTAGTTGGTGTTGGGAAGGACATTTTATAAACCAGCTATTGTCCACATTTTAATGCATGCTAAAATAAGAATGGTCTGTAATAAATAAGTAATCAAAACATTTGTTTGTCTGGTGCTTTCCTTAAAAATTACATCCCTGGACTGGATTCTGGTTGGGTACAATGGTTAAAAATTGTAGTTCGTATTAACGAAAATGGACTCTGATCAGAGATAGAAAACAGGGCCCAGGTGGACTGTTGGGGAAATTTTTGTTTTAGAAGCATGGGGCCCTGAATTAGACCCCAGAGCCCTACGAAAATGGTAGTCCTGAGGCTGCAGAGATGGCTCCGAAGAACACTTTTGATTTCCAGAGGACCCGAGTTTAGTTCCCAGCATTCGATACACTATTTTAGAACCGTTTGTGACCCCAGTTTCAAAGGATCCTTCACCCTCTGCTGGTATCTGAAGGCCCCAGCACATGAGTGCGCGCGCGTGCGCGCGCGCACACACACACACACACACACACACACAAATAAAAATAAAAATGCCAGATACGGCAGCACCTGCCTGTAATTCCAGCACTGGGAGCGGCCACAGAGGCATCCCTGTGGCTTGTTAGTTCACCAGTCCAGGTTAACTAGTGAGTTCTGGGCAATGACAGAACCTGTCTCAAAGGAGGTGAACAGCCTTCCAGAGAATGACAGCTGAGGTTGTCCTCTGGCTAACATATTTGTGCACACATCAACACCTACCTGCACATGTATGTGCCTCTGAATACATATGCACATACAATACACACACATGCACATAAAAAGTAGAAAGTAAAGAGCAGACCGGAAAGAATTTGATTCAGCTGTCATATCCATAATTGTATCTCGATATCAGATATTACCAATGAGACAACTAGAGAGTGAGTTTACCTCATTGACAAGCTCTTAATTATGAGCAACAGTTGGCACTTGGCTGTTTCCCTTCCTCATTAGAATCCTAAATTCCCTACAATCTGGTAAGGAGTGTTCTCTTTATTATCTACCCTGAACTTCCCTGCAGCCTTAAAATTCACCTAAGGCTTTCCTCAACCTCCCTGCCCAGAAAGGATCTCCAGTGCCCACCTGTGTTTGTTTCATCTGACTCTAGTTTTGTTTTGTTTTGTTTTGTTTAATAAATAATGCAGAAAGAGCCCATGATGTGGGAGTCCCCTCTGTTTGCTGTGATTATCATTAATAAATAAAGAAACTGCCTTGGCCCATTGATAGGGCAGAACTTAGGTAGGCCGGGAGGACTGGACTGAATGCTGGGAGAAAGAAAGGTGGAGTCAGGGGATGCCATGGATCCGTTACCTGAGATAGACATGCTGAAACTCTGCTGGTAGGCCATGACCTCGTGATGATACACAGATTAATAGAAATGGATTAAATTAAAATGTAAGAGTTAGCCAATAAGAAGCTAGAGCTAATGGGTCAAGCAGTGGTTTAATTAATAAAGTTAATTAATTAATTAATTAATAATCTGTGTGATTATTTCTGTTCAGGGCAGCCGGGTCGAATAAGCACCCTCTCCTGCAACAATCCCAGTCACTATCTGTATCCTCAAGGCAAAGAGTGCCAGAAGTTTATTATTCAACTTTATATGGTCACCAAGTTGTATATGTTCATATATATATCATAAATATATCACTGTAATATATAGTTTTTTCTCTTTATACGTGTGAATTACAAAAAGGCGACATATATCCATGCTTATGTGCCTGGATGCATATCTCATGACCATTATTTGTTCTGCTTCTTCAGCTGGTCCAGGGAAAGAATAAAGACAGTGGAGTTGGGAGAACAAACACTTTCTCATACTCCAACTTCAGTCACAAAGACTCTATCAGAGCACATTTTGCACAGCCGAGACTGGCTGTCTGTCTCATTAGAATGCTCTGTTGGTTTAATGCATCAAAGTATAGTTAGATAAGTATAAGTGAATTTGCTGTTAGTCTGTGTCTTTACGAAATGTACCCTCTAACTAGTGAAGGTGACCCCTAGACCAAAAGGATACTCAGATATCCACAGCTTAAAAATATAAATAAGGATACTATTGCTTCAATTGATTTTCAATTACTCCAGTAAGACCATGATCAATGCAACTGACAGAAAAAAAAAAATAGAATTTATTGGGGATTTAGAGCTCCAGAAGGTGACTCCATGACTATCGTGGTAGGAAGCTTGACAATAAGCAGGTAGGCATGGTGCTAAAACAATATTTGGGAGCTTAAATCTTAATACACAAGCACACAGCAGAAAGAGAACTAACCAGGGATGGCATGGACTGAAATCTCAAAACCTGCCCGTGATGACACACCTCTTCCAACATGGCCATACCTCCTAGTCCTTCCCAAGCAGTTCTACTAGCTGGAGGCCAAGCATTCAAATATATGAGCCTAGGAAGAGGATATTCTCATTCCAATCAACACACACAGAGACATGCATGTGCACATGTGTGCACACACGTGCAGGTGCACACACACATACACACACACACACACACACACACACACACACTCACACACTTACTCAAAACCATGTCAAGATTAAGAGAAGCTGACTCTCCAAATACGACACTGAAAAGTAAGTGGAAAGACAGCTCTGATGCGACTCTCTGAATCCACATGTGCATGATGATTTACTTTCAAACAGCTTCTGACTTTGCAGAAAACTCTTTATACAAAGGACTGGAGACATCCTGCAGTTTCCAGTAGGAGGAGTAAACTAGAGAACCAGTTGCTAGCAAGAAGCTACACCACCCTAAGTGGTCCCTAAACTCCCCAGCATGCAACAACAGTGTGCAGTCATCCAAGCAACTTCAATTCTTGGAGTCCACCCCAGAAACCTGGGTCTCTGAATTGTCCAAATAAGAACCAGATTCACATCCAGAGCTCTCCAGCATATTTCCATATCTGATGGTGCCTTGAAATTAGAATTCCTCTCAGCCAGGAGGGTAATTTTGTTTTGTTTTGTTTTTGTTGTTGTTTTGTATTTTTTTATTTTTTTCAGTAGGGTAAATTAAATGCAAAAGTCTAAGGATTTTGGTGTTATCAAACATAAGGGGAAATGAATATAAGGGAAACAAAAAGAATCCCTTAAGGTATTTTTTGCATTTGCCAAGAAAGTAGTTTTGACCTAAGAACTGCAAACTCTTCAATAACTTTCCTATGCCAAGTGCCCGGCAACCAACACATCAGTGTGTGCGTGGGTACACAGCAGCAACCCTACTTTGTAGATGAAGTTGAACTTGACAAAAGCAGTAAAACTAGAATCTAAAACATGACCTTTGTCATTTCTGGGTCCATTCCACAGCAGTGTTGCTGAAGGCCTTGGGGGAAAGGGGAGAGTGCCTACAAAATATCTGTTAACACCCCATTGTCCCATGTTCCTCCTGAGTTTTCATCTTAAGCTTTTAAGAAAAGAGGCTACCCATGCAATACATCTAATTATTCAAACATTGCTCTTTCTGAGGCTCTTAAGGTACAATTCAGAAAAGACTTCAAGGACTACATAGCCATAAAGCTCATTTACATATTGGCAACTTGTTTCTTGTATTGGTCCCTGTGAAAGCTGAGTGTTAGGTTGTTAGTTAGCTCCTTGCCTCCGTAACCTGAGCACTGGTCTCCTCATCTGCCATCTTTTCCTGTTGGAATTCACTTCATTTTAAACTCTCTTTGCCAAGACCAATAAGATGACATGTACACATTTGTACATGAAATAAAACTATAACCTTACCTGAATTTGCATATTTTGATGGCAGCCACCATCCACTGGCCTTGCTTTCAATTGTCTCGTCCATCAGAAATCACACTGAATCATACTGGTCTTATTAACAATATTACACGGGCACCAACACTTTATTTTTCACTTTCATTTTCCATTGCTATACATCTAGAAATACGGTAAGAGGAAATATCCAACTTCAACTAGCTACCATCTGCTTGTAGTAGATCTTATTCCAAGGAAGACAGCCAGCATTCCTGTGCAGTAGATTGAGATGAGCAGCCCATATGATGTCTGCTGCTAGATTGCCACCTTTAGTTCTAAGCTTATGTTAGTTCTAAGCTTATATTAGTATTTACAAAGAGATATTATCCCTTAGATGTCCCACAGTCTTCAATATAAATATGCTCAGGGGAAAAAATACAAAATGAGCCACCACTTCTTTGACATTTATGACTCCTCATAGGTCCCTACCTAACCCAGTCATCTTTACCAGAAATCTAGGAATTTAAGAGCTCACCACAATATTGTATCCCATTATTTTAACCACCTAAAGAACTTCCTTTCAAACTCCCAGGGCATTGTACATGGCAAACAAACACTGTACCCTTGAGCCGTTTTCTCCAGCTTTAAAATTCCTTTCTCCCCTCTCTTTGCTATTTCTTTTCTGATATGCTTTTGCTGACAATTCATTATTTTATTTTCCTCCACTAAGAGGGTAAGAGCATGAACAGACTTCAAAAGTCTGGCTTATATCGATATCATATGTTAGCAGGTCCTTCTGTACATTAGACAGGGAGAAGCGGTTGGGGAGAGAGACCAGGAGTGAGAAAGTAGAGACCAGACAAGGCTTACTGGATGGAATCAAGAATTTTGTGTGGGAATCATACTGGGACAATTGGGCCTGTACAGGTGTTGAAGAACAGGAAAGCTAATGACAGCAACTGTGGCCCACATATGCACAGTAATGGGGTTGCTTTTATTAATGTTATTTTTTATATGGTGCACCCAGAAAGTTGTGGCTAGCAAAGATGTTGAGGGTAGCCTTGAAGGCCCCGTGCCTTAAATGGATGTACCTTAGAATTTATCAGATTATGAAAGATTAAGTAACTCCAGATGGAATGAAAATATTAGTGTGCTACATGGGAAGAGTGGCTGTCATTCCGACAGTGCAGACCTTTGATTGTTTGACTTTGGAGTGATTCTAAGGAAAGAAGAAATGCATGCCTCTGTGATGCTTAATTTGGCTGTCAACTTGACGAGACTTGGAACCACTGCAAAGATGGACAGATGGTCCTCTGGGTGAGCCTGATGGGGTATTGTCATTCTGAGTGGCACCTCCGGACTAGACAGCAAGGAACAAAGTGAGCTGAGCGTAGTTCCTCTCTCTCTGCTTCCGGACTGTTAGCGGAATGTGAGCAGCTGCCTCAAGCTCCTGCTGCAGCGTCTCCCCTGCCCAGGGGTGAGTTGTTTATAGGTGTTAGCCTTTAACTCCAAGTCACTAAGAATGCATTGGTGTCACATGAAGGAAAAAAATAAAAGCACCTCCTTTCAGAGTCGTTTCACCAAGAGTGAGTTCCCACTTGAATTTTCTGCTTTATGCTCCCTGTGTCTTTCATCCTCTGTCTCCTTTATGAGCTTGACTCTGTGCCTGCCTAAAGGCTGTTCTGTGATTCTGTTTGTCCTTGTGTCTTTGTGTGTCTGTCTGTGTATGAACTGCTTGTGAGTATGTGTGTGCTATAAGTTTAGTGTATTTTATGTACCTAAGGGAACCCTCCCTCTGTATTTATTAAAGAGCATAGAAAGCATCACAAGGAGGAAAGAATGCAAAACAAAAATTTACCATTTTCCAAGGGATTAAGTCACTAGCTCCAACTGATCCCAACTGACCCAGATAATGAACATCGCTGTTTATCAACCAGTATCCATAAGCGGTTGCTTTTAACCTTTATGGTAGATTTTAGGACTTTGCTTTCAAATTCTGTGTTTGCTGCTTTCAGCAAATGATACCCATGCATTGTCTCAGTTAGGGACATGGAAAAATACATAATTTTAAGCTTGTAGCTATGCATTGGCTTAGACTGTGAAAGTTGATTACATGGGAAATTCAAGGCAAGCAAGGTTGATTGTTAGCATTGTTCTCCTAAAGAAAAGCAAACAAACAGTTGGAATATGAAGGTAGCTCACACTCTTATGTGACCTCAAGGTGTGTTATTAACTCTGGCAGTGCGGTCTAGCAAAAGTCTCTTACACTGAGGTGTTTTCAGAACCGCCACAATGATGGACTACATTGTGGATCTGGGAGTCAACAGAAACCCTTGTACCCACAATTTGGTTTTGTCTCGGTATTGCTTTTGCCACAGCGACAATACGAAGTAATTCAGATAGCCCCTAGAATATGTACACACACATACACATGTATACACACACATACATAGACACGCATGTGCACTCATTGACCTGTTCGAAAGGAAAGGCTTCACACTATGAAGGGGTTATATTTACATAATAGAAGCAAAGGAAAATTTTGTGTTCTTTCATAGGACTCAAATTCCTCTTCTGCTTCTCGCCTCTGTCTCCTCCCCAGCCCCCACCAACTCATCTTCATCCTTTTTACTTCTCTTGCTTTTTTTTCAATAATGTACATGTGCTAATTTGGAGATTTTTAAAAAAAGAAAAAAACAAAAAGACAAGAAGAAGAGGAAGTGGGGGAAGAAGGAAGAGGGAGAGGAAAAAGAGAAACAAGGAGGAGAGGAGCAGTCAGAAGGGTAAGGAGTGACAGCCAATGGAATTCACAAGCAGCAGAGCTGGCAGGCTGCCTCCACCACGATTAGACAGACAACAGCGGAGGAGCACATGCTCTGGTCCCAGGTAGCCTGGCTGAAAGCAGATAAGGAAACATAGGGCCACCATATGACTTGGCTTCAGGAAGCCCTTTCTGTCTGTAACCAGTATTCGGAGACCACTTAAAATCAGATCCAAAACTAATAGTTCCCACTGCTGAACTGCAACATCAAGCTGAATCGTCAGACTTGCCAAGTTTCTACGGTTAAAATTAATGCTGTGTTTGGCAAAGGCTGTCACACGAGCAATTGGAGCCATCTGAGAGAAGCCAGAGGAGCCTGGCTTTCTCCACTCTTGGGTCCCCCTGAATTACATCTCTGCATTTATCTGCTTCCCGCACAAGGGAAATGAGGTACATACCAGTCACAAGAATTCAAACGCACCATTAGATCCAGGGATGTGCAAACTGAGAGCATAGGTTTGAAAAAGGAGTATGTCAGGAAGAAATGAGAGGTGTTGTCTTCAGAGTGTGCAGAAGGCATTGCGAGAATACACCGACAGGAATTTTCCATTTGCTTAACCAACAAGTTGGTTTGAGAAACTCTAAAGAGATTTACTCTAAGCTTGGGATGAGAAAGTAAAGGGGAAGGAGGAGAAGGACCAGCTTCATTTAGAAAGACATTCTACATCCTGACACTTTACAACCCAAACTTGTGCCTAAGACAGATAGCCAGATTAGACGTGCCAGCAGCACACCCGCAGATGAGTGAGTTCCTCATAGGACCATGGCAGACTGAGTGAGACACTAAGTAGACATCGTTTCCCAAATAATAGTTTAGGAGGCAGAATCTGTATATGGACTTCCTTGGTCAATTCTCTCCAAATAGTTCTCTACTGAAAACACTAGTGAAATAATAGATAACCAATGGCCAGTATGGAATAGGATTGGCAGACGAAGCAAAAGACAAAGGCTTCGGAAGACTTAGCTCCTAGCATCCTACCTAGCTGTTCTAATTGGATCTTTGTTTGACTGATAAACCATCTCATAATCGTTAAAACCAATTTCAAGTCTTAGGGATGCAGCTTTCTCTCGGTAGGATTTGAGTGCAGTGAGAGGGCCCACCTACTCAAAAAAAAAAAAAAAAACTGGGTTATATAAGTCTATCTTTCCTACATGCAACAGGAGCATGTTAGCTGCTATGACGTTTCTAGAAATAGCAAATGAAGTCTGAAATGCATGGGTTACTCCTTTGAGCTCCCGAACTCTAATGAGACCACAAGAACGGCCAGTCTAGGAGAGTCCAGCTCAGTGAGGACAATGGCAATAAGTGACAGATCATCCAAGATGCAGGACAACCAACATGATAGAGCTGGACCACCAAGAGTGAGCGAGAAAAGCCATGTCCACACAAGAACGGGAACATTTCTCTGATAGAAAACGTGTCCTGCATCTATCAGGTTAACTAATCTTGAGCGTTCCAATGTCCAATTTGCATGAGTCATCATCTTTTCTTTCTTTTCCCACTAAAGAGACTTTAGTGAGTCTGCTCTGGGCACAGATGGTTCCCACTACTAGCTCTCCTACCCAGTCTTTCATAAGCATGTCCTCCTTCCTTTATCTACTATTTCCCTATCCTTCCTTCTATCAAACTAACATGAAACGTTCAAAACAGTCTATCTAAATCAGAAACCAGACCAATTATTTGTCCTTCAATCTATCTCATGACACTTAAGAAGTACGCATTTTCCTTAAGAGAGAGGAACAAATATCTGGTCTTCCAAGGTCGAGCACAAGCGACAGACCAAAGGAATGGTTTCGTGAGCTACTGAGCCTGCTACAGTTGCTCACAGGTGTATATACTAAGGGTTCTTACAGGAACCCTTAATGGTTTAGTTAAATGGCTCAGAGGACCACCACAAAGCACTTCTGCCTGTCCACTTGCTCAGGACTTTGCCATCAATCGCCTCCTCCGTTAGACTGTGGGGGCTGCACCCTGGTGAAGAGATCCTATACAGCTCCGACACAAGCCAATTCTGCTTGCCTGCCCCTTTAAGAAATGTAACATTGCAAAAGTCCTCTTCAAGACTTGAGAAAGCCTCATTCTGTATGCCAGGCATGATGTTCATTGTCACAATTTATTGCCAGTGTGTCAGGGTCAACAATGTATGCCCTGCCTGGTAATAGTCAAAGAAAATGTACTTTCTTTAGTTTGTACATTTAATCTAATTTTGCCTTCAAGCGCCCACACTTGTGAGTAATGGTGGACAGCATAGCTAGGGAATGGTTTATGCAATTTCTTTTGTTCTGGAGTAAATCCAGCCTTTTCCATTTTTCTTCACCTGTATTCCCACGTTGGTTCTTAGAATTATGGAGAACTTTCATGAATATGAGGTGCAGAAAAAGAGGCATCTTGGAGTCATACCCAAGCCTCAGGAACAGACTGCTGCTCATCCTCACTGACCTCTATCTAGTATGACGTCAGGCTGGCAGTCCCCGGTTATCCGTCCTATATAAACTTGCACTGTTGAAGAAGTTTTATGGGCTTTCGTACTGGTTCCGCTGCACCTCGGTTGTCCTATGAACTGTAGGCCTGAGTGTCTGCCATGTCCTTTCAGCCAGTAACTCTGTCCTCTAGCACTGGCTTCGGTCGTCCAGACTGCCACAGGGGTCCTTCTGACTTGGGCACACTGTAGTTCACGAGTGCTCCATCCTAGAACATCGCATGTCTCTTGCTTGTCACACATACATAGACTGTGGATCCCTCTCATGTGAATGAGCCAGGGGTGTATGTTGAAAGACAGAGACATGACCAACTAAGAAAGGCTAAGTTACATAGGGATCAGGTTGGGGGAAGGAAAGTGGAAACCCAGGCCCTGGGAAGGAGCGGTTTAGATTAATGGGCAGCATGAGGAATGCTGGGAGGAGCGGTCTCCCATACTGAATGGGAGGAGCCATGGGTACTGGGTGAGGCTGGGAAAGCTGCCCCGCCTCCACTTAGGTAAGTTTTTGTTTGGTTTGGTTTTTTGAGACAGGGTTTCTCTCTAGCTTTGTTGCCTGTCCTGGAACTAACTCTTGTAGCCCAGGCTGGTTTCAAACTGATAGAGATCCACTTGCCTCTGTCTCCAGAGTGATGGGATTAAAGGCTTGCGCGACCACCGCCCGGCTCACTTGGTCAAAGGCACCTCGGTTAGCTATTTGTGCCAGGTTTCTGAGACCTACCAGGTCTGATCCCTCGGCAGGCCATTTGGAATATATTCTCCAGAACCTCATTCCTTGGGCAGTTTATGTTGAATCTTCTCTCCTACAAATTCATTGAATCAATATTTTTTACAAAATTTTATAAAACGCAGTAAAAACCAATTACTAGAAAGACCAAAATAATACACAGTACAAACCCCGCTTTCTCAAAGCATGTGGATTCAAAGAGGATGAATCTGGCCTATCGAGTTGCTCCAGAAATGACTAGAAGCTGATTGTCCATTTCAGAACTTCTCCCTGTGTGGGTTAAATAATCTTACAACAGGATGGCAGGGGAGTGTCAGGCCTGTACCTACGGCTAGCACTGGCCTAGAGTGTGCCCTCCTGGGCTGAACACATCCCCTGGGCAATGCCCAGAGCTGGCAAGAGCAAGCATTACTACTGCAGAAGTCTGAAGTTTCTTAACAGTCTTTCACTGCCACACCTAGCGGTGCTTGGTGCCACACCCCAAAACTTTAGCCTTGAGGTAAAAGCAGGACACACACACACACACTTTTACCTTGGTCTCTCTTACTCTCTGCCTCTTCACAATTTAGGGACCACTTTCTGATCTGTGTTTTTGGTATTTGCATAGGGAAGCTCTCTCTCTCTCTCTCTCTCTCTCTCTCTTTCTCAATCTCCTTTCCTTCTTTCATCCTCCCTTACCAACATTTAAAAAAAAAAAAACTCACTCTGGAAAAAGCTTAGCTCCTACTAGGAACATTTTTTTTCTAAGTTGGCTTTGAAAGTCAGGGCTGATCAATGCCCTCTTTGTTTCTCTTGGTATCCGCCCTCCTCCCAGAGGGAGAACTGCCATTGACAAAATGGGTGGAGAGCCTCAGAGGCAGAAAGAATTTACGGGATATAAAAATATTTCATAAAACGCCTATTACACTAAAATTTTGGTAATAAAAATAGAATAATTAGGAAGGCTTTTATGACTTTGAATCAGTATTGCATTAGACTTGCTTGATAATTACATAAAATGGTCATTTTGGTGGAAGCCTTTACATATTCCTTTACTGTACACCTATATCAGCATGAGACAGGAAGAGTGTCCTTGTTATATTTCTTTATGGGGAGAGTCAGAAATAATATCCGCACTGTAAAATAAAGAGGTAAATTTTAAGAGTCCCCTCCCCCATCCTCTCCTTTTCACCTACTACTAAATATACATGTAAACATCTAGAGGGGAATTAGTTTTTAAGTGAATGATCTTTATTTTACCCCTGGCGTTTTAACATCAATAGCAATTAACTTTTACTATGTTTTCACAAAAACTGGCTTGCTAGGAGAAAATTCTCAACATTTTTATATTTCAAAAAAAACTATATATTCTAAATAATGCCTGAAAAATTGTATTATGCAATTCAAAATAACAGCCGCAAAGCAACAAAATCTAGACAGCTTGTGTCTATTTTCCTTTCGCTTGCTGTAACCATCTAATTAGTTTTGTCATCATTTCCATTCCAATAGTTATCATTTATCCGGGAGTAGCTGTTAAAACAAAAATTTCTGCTTAAGCCTTACCCCTTAAAGCTTAAAGCTAGACCCAAGTCACATTCATCTCATATTTTGAAAGTTTGGCTAAGAGGGAAGGATGTTGAAGATGCAAGATAAATGGTTATTAAATTAGTTAATTATTGAGAGTGAGCTTCTATTGTGCATATTACCCCTCCAAGTATATAAATTTTAAAATTAATCTATATTACTTTTAAAAGTGTTAAGTGCATACAGCTTGTTAATGCTGAGCAGATATTGTCGTGTCCCATAATGGGTTTTAAAAACACTCCTGGTGTATCACACCAAGTCCACATAGAACAGTGGCATTCTCACACTCTAGAGCTCGGGGGAATTTAATGAATGGGTCACTGGTGGGACTGTGAAGAACTTGCAGAAGATGGGGCTGCATCACAGAGCTGCACTGTTTGCCCCTTAGACCCAAAGAGCCGCTGAGACAGTATCACAGGGTGAGGAAAACTTCAAATGAGGAAACCCAGCTAAAAAAAATACACCGTTCTGTCACACATCCAGAAAACATTTCAAATGACATTGAGTACAGTGCTCTTTCCCAACACTCACTGCTTTGTCCCTTCCGACAGCACCTGTGACTTTTGGTCAAGGGCTGCCGCCAACCTGAAATCCACTGTCCTGCCGGGAAAGGGCCTGGGGAGTAAACAGCCGGCCTCACTCTGCTTCCTCTTTCTGCTCTCCAGCTGGTGTTTCGTGTTGGCAGAGTCCACCTCCAGCAAGAGGCTAAAGAAGCCTACTTAGATGTAGGTCAGAGTCCCAGTTTCCAGAGATGCTAGAAGGATAATGTGATCAATGTGTCTTCTGACAGTTTCTGCTCAGAGATTACGCAGAGTGGCATATATGCTCTTTGAAATTGACATTACCTTCAAAAACATAATAAATCTAATATGTATATATTAAGAGTAAAACATTTTCCATACTTTTTAATAATATTCATGGAAACAATAGTTGTGATAATTTTTTTTCTGTCAATTTGTCACAAATTAAGGTCATCTGAGAAAAGGGACTCACAGTTGAGAAGATGTCTCCCTAAGACTGGCCTGTGCCAGGCAACTGAGAAAAACTCTGAGAAGAAGGAGTCTTCCCTGGGGAAAACAAACACACAAGAAATATCATACAAACTAGACAGGCTATATTTAGAATATGTATATAATAACAGTGAATGAAAAAGGGCCATGAATCTGAAGGAGAGTTGGAAGATATATAAGGGTAGATTTGGAAGGAGGTGAGAAATGTTGGAACTAAATTATAATCTCAAGACTTTTTCAAAGATAGTCCTATAAGTTAGTCTACAGGCATTTCCTAAATTAATGACTGATGAGAGAAGGCCCAGTTTCCCTTGGGTACATAGTCTTGAGTTATATAAGACAGCTGAACAGGTCTTGGAGAGCAAGCTGGTAAGCAGTGTTCCTCCATGGTTTCCGTTTCACTTCCTGCCTTCAAGCTCCCCCCTTGAGATCCTGATATCCCTTCAAGTGTGACCTATTGTGGAGTATTACTCTAACATTGTAAAGGTGTTAATGCTGCATTTGTTTAACTGTGTAAAGATGTGTTACTTTTCTTTATGCTGCATTTTTTAGCTACGTAAAATTGTACTGTTTCACCTTACCTGCCTAAGGCACCTGATTGGCCTAATAAAAAGCTGAACAGCCAGTCTAGGCAGAGAAGGGATAGGTGGGGCTGTCTGGCAGAAAGAGTAAGTAGGAGGAGGAATACAGGTGAGAGAGAGAGAGAGAGAGAGAGAGAGAGAGAGAGAGAACACAATGGAGAAAGAGAAGGAGACATGGGGAGGGGGGAGGCAGGTGACAGCCAAGCAGCAGCCAGCCAGACACGGAGGAAGGACATGCAGAATGAAAGAAATGTAAAAAAGCCCCAAGGCAAAGTGTTGACGAATGAAAACAAGTTATAAGAGCTTGTTGGACAAAGATAAACTAAGGCCAAGCATTCATAACTAATATTAAGTCTCCCTGTCATGATTTGGAGACTGGCGAGCTGAGAAAGCCTGCTACAGTGACCTGAGAATAGTTATAAGATGACATAAACCCTTTTCGCCCCAATTGCTTTTGCTCATGGTGTTTTATCAATAGAAAACTAATTAAGACAATACTAAGTACTCCTTTTTGGCAGTCCCATTATATATTAGAAGAGCTAGACATAACTTTGTTATATGGACGTCATATTTGAAGCAGCCAGTTACAAATTCCTCTTTAAGTTTATGACGATTTCCCCTTCTGATTCTTCATTCCTAAAATAGAAAGCAAGATTGAGATTAACAAGCTCAGGCATGTCGTGTTGAGTAAACCAATCCGACTCACCTAATAAGACTGGGTTTGGAAGAAGAAAACTGCATCTGAAGCACAAGACAGAGCCCTTTCATGCTAGACAGGGATCAGAGAAGTGCAGTCTCTGGCCTCAACTCAGAAATTCTTTGTGGACTCCTAAGGCCTTGTCCAGCCAGGCTCTGGAGTCAAGAGAATTCCTAAACGTCTGATTTTCAGGTCATCTCAAAGATTCTGCAAACCCTCCTATTTCTATTAAAATTAGCAAAAATTAAGTCTTGCTTTTGTCCTTGGGATTTAACAGAGACTTCACATTTACTATGGTTTAAAGATGTGTCTTACAAACCAAAGTGTTGGACACAATGGATTTAGATACTGAATTACACATGTCTTCAACAAATAGTTTGTCTAATTAATGTGTTTGGTTAGGAAAACTCTAAACATATGATAAAATGTGATGAAGATGGTTGTAAAATATTTTAAAGGAAACAAAATAAAGGAATAAGAAGGAAATTAAGTTGCATATGTACAATTTTGATATTCTTTTCAAATTTTCAACCTTCAGATTGCTTGCAAGTTGGAACATAAAACACAGAAATGAATTCAAGGTCCTTATTTTCAAAGTAGTCAGCATCACAAATAAGATTTGTGTTTGTGAGCTTTACTAGTTTGTCTTGTTAATGCTGGATAAAAATATACTTAAACAAAAGAAAGCATAATATTAGATAGTAGTAGGGTGTGAGATTGATAAAAGGAAATTCGGTCCTGAAGGTTTCAGTTTCTGTGATTGAGATGAGGTGCCTTGTGCAAGTGTTTAAAAAGAAGTGTGCCTGGCTTGCTCTTTGGACGGCTATTTCCTGAGGTCATTTCCCCTTCCTACAGCCACAACCCCAGCTCCCTTGGGATGATGCAGCCCTCGTCAAGCAACTGAACCTGCCAGTGTATTGATTTTTGACTTCCCAGTCTCTAGAACTGTGGGCAAGTAAATTTATGTTCTTTATAATTTAATCAGTCTCAGGCATTTGGAGCCATCAGCACAAGATGAGTAAGACAGT
Organism: Microtus oregoni; assembly: GCF_018167655.1. Classification (NCBI taxonomy): domain Eukaryota; kingdom Metazoa; phylum Chordata; class Mammalia; order Rodentia; family Cricetidae; genus Microtus; species Microtus oregoni. Next base: position 34,259,072 of record NW_024543060.1, on the reverse strand, counting down.
ATCCATTAACATATCAGGCAATAATGAAGATCTTTCCAATTAATTTCAGATGTGTTCACTTCACTGTAATTCCTGAGTCATGAAAATTCTTCTCTACAAACAAAACGTGCCTGCAATTTTCCCACTCCCAGCCTTCAAAACAGTTTTATTAGTGTGTGGGTTCAAAAGGATGCATTACCATCACTGCGTTTCTTTTAGCCCCTCTTCCTTTACCCTCCCTTCTCTCTTCTTTCCCAGGTTGTCCCAACTCCATCAATTATGCCTCCTTAAGGAAATAAAACTGAAGCATTTCCCTCACAACAAACATATTTAGACATTCCCTGACTTATGACTGTTAACTAGAGAGTTTTAACTTTAAAATAATGTAAAACCCTCTCTCAATGAATCACGGTGTCTCTTGCTTCTATACCACATGCAATAAATTGCTTGATACTCAACTTTTTATAGCACAGCCTTCTACTGAATGAGTTTTTGCTCAGCTAATGTGGGCCAGCGTAAGTGTTCTTTAAGGTAGAACAGGCTGAATAATGATGTTCAACTGGGCTAGGGATTCGAAATGCAATTTAGGAGATATTATCCATCATAAACCAAGAAGAATTCGTGTATGAACACCTGTCCATGAACACATAGCCAAGCAAAAGATCGCTATCCACTTAAAGTCGCTGTCTCTAAAAGACCACCATGAGAGATGAGAAGTCAAAGTTAAAGAGCACAAACATACATGCCTGATGAAGTATGAACTAAAGGTAAACTCGTGAGCATCAGCACTTTCTTTCTGAGAGCTGGGTCAGAGCAGAGTGAGAAGAGCCCCTCTGAGGGTCTGTTGAGAAAGGGATGGAAGCTGGGAGAGGAAGCAAGAGCTAGGCACACGATGCTCCATTCTTCCACAACTTTACAGATAGATAGATAGATAGATAGATAGATAGATAGATAGATAGATAGATAGAGTAGATGGGTTAGTTCAAGAAAAGAGATGGTACAAAATTGGGGCTTCTAGACCATGGGATCCATTACTATTGATTGAAGTGGGAGAGCATTAGAAAGACACATAAATAATATGGAAAACAATATGAGGGGTCTTCAAGAGAAATGCGCCTGGAAGCCAAGAGATGAGCTTCAACAAGGTATTTTTTACCTTAAAGTAAAAATAAGACAGGGAGCTATTAGCATGGGTGGGCTGATGGACAGGGTAATGGACAGGAGGGAAGAAAAGAGAAGTTGTCTTCAGAGAACTCTTCCAAAGGGGAATATCTGACCTTTCTATCCTTTCAGGGGTGGTGGGGAGTGGCATGCCAAAGGGTTTAGCTCAACAGAGCCCATGTGACAAAGGCTGTGGGGAATCGGGGAGTAGGAACATAAAGTAGAAGCTGCGAAACCACAGCTTTTTAACTCTAAGAAAGAGAAACGAGAGAAAGAGACAGAGACAGAGAGAGATAGACTAGAGGGATAAATGCACGGGTGTGTGGCCCCATTTCTTTGTACTGCGTGATTTGACCTCTTATAGCAGAGGTTTTTCAGCCTTCCTAACATTGCGACCCTGTAATATAGTTCCTCATGTTGTGGCAGCCCAACCATAACATTATTTTCATTTCTGCTTCATAACTATAATTTTGCAACTGTTATGAATCATAACGCAAATATTTTAGAGGTAGAGGTTTGCCAAGGGGTCATGACCCACAGGTTGTGACTGCTGTCTTAGAGTGAAAAAAAACCTTAAAGGGCCAGGCACATGAGCGAGCATTTAGTACCTCTTAAAAACAAAATCCTCTCTCAGAAGAAAGCCCTTTCAACTTACTTCCTGCATGGAGCCAATTTGAGAGGTAACAAGAGGTAGTGGTGAGGGGAAGGGCTGGTGAATAAATCATATGTCAGCATAATAGGTTATCTTGAAACTATGTATTTTAGGATATGAAAAATCCATTCACATCAATTTGTTTATCTCATGTGACTGTCCCAAATATCTCTGACACCAAAATAATTACTACTAGTGCCTTTTCCTTTATATAAACCATCAAATGCCAACTGTAACAATGCCACTCAATGGGCAACTTGTTCCTGTTTTTGAAACCGTGCATGTCAAACTACCTAAACACAAAGCAATGAACCCGATTTCTCACGCCACATACAAAAACCCATTTCATTACCTTGTAATCATATCTCATACTTTGCGAAACCAAACTGTACTAAACATTCATAAATCACATTGCAGAGCCATGACACCTTTTCAAATTCCTAATATCTTTGGGTGGTCTTTTGACACCATGAAGGTGCTTTGTTTTGCCTCTTTCCAGGTAAAGTCAGGGGCTATAGTAAATTTAATAAGGGAAAATCATGAAATCTAGACCAGTTTAAACTGTTACTTCTAGAGATTTGACAACCTGTGGCTTTTTACAATCAGTAACCAGACAACGCAGTCTGCCGAAGGAGCTGAGCTGGAACAACCAGGTATAGACTATATACTAGCTTTCAGACTGCTTGGCCAGCTTCCATTCCATGGAAGTCAAGTGCTGGTAATTTGTTTTTCTTCTCAGAGGCGAAGGTGGGGGAGTAGAAGGAGGAAAAGAGGGAAGGAAGGAAGGAAATCTGGGTCCTTTTCAAAAGCAAGTGTCTTGATTTGTTCAGCTCTTTGGGGAAAGACAAATTTCTCCAGAGCCCTCTGCCCACTGCCTTTTTTCCCCCTTCTACAAGGTTTAGTTATCAGAAGCTTGAATGTCTGTTGGAGTCTTAAAATGACCCAGAAACCTAAAAGCCATTGATACTCAGTCAACACCAGAGATGTGAATTGAAAAAAAGAAAATTCTCAATCCATCACCATTCCCTTTAAAAAATGAGCGTCTTGACATTTTGAGAGTGGAAGTTAAATCATTTGCATTTTTAAAACCGAACTGCTGAAGAAACACACACACATTGAATGAGAATAATATGCTACAGAAAGTTTCACAGCAGTCACATAGCAAGCACCTCCCACTAAATTAGCCTTTCCAATGCTTGAAGAGTGACCTCCAGGGACTTCAGCGAATGACCTGGCTTTGTGATTCAAGTGCTCCTTACCTCTTGACACATTTTCTAAATAGAACTGTCTACAAAAGCTGTCCAGCCAGCACTGAAGACTGCATCAGGAAGATGCCAGGAACACTCCTAACCCTGCATTCAATAGCCTAAGAAACCTCAAGACAGGTCCTTCAGCTTAGAAGGTCAAGGGTTTGCTGGGTAAACACAAGCACCTGAGTATGGATCCCAGTTCCAACATCAAAAGTTGCTTGTCGCATCTCCCACTGTAACCCCACTGCAAGGGAATGGAGGTAGGAGGATCCATACTCCCTGGCCAGCCAGCCTAGTCAAAACATGAGATCCAGGTTCAGTGAGAGACTCCATCACTGCAAGGGAATGGAGGCAGGAGGATCCAGACTCCCTGGCCAGTCAGCCTAGTCAAAGCATGAGATCCAGGTTCAGTGAGAGACTCTATCTATACAAACAAAGCAGAGTCTCTGAGATAGTTCACTGCATAAAGATATTTGCAGCTGAGCAGAGGACGTGAGTGCAATCCCCAAAGCACACACGACAGGAAAAAATCCATGCTTGTTAGTTGTCCCCGCTACACAATGTGTGCACACTCTTGCACACCACACACATGCACAGACACACTTTTTATTGAAAATTTATAAAGTGGAGAATTGAAAATGACCTTCCAATATCAACCTCTAACCACACCCACACACACATAATTACCACAACTACTCCACAAATGAAAGAAAGAAAGAGAGAGTGAGTGAGAAAGAGAGAGAGCAAGCAGAATCTTTCATGGGAGAGCATATGGTTCTCATTACCATCACTTGATGTTAGCATGTAGGAGGGAAAATTGATTGTGTTAGAATATGTCGAAGCCTGTTTGTTACACAGAAAGGAAAAGAGAGAGAATTTGTCTAAGCAAAACACAAAGATGTTTCAGGGCCTTGGACATTTGTATTTTTAAGACACTAAGGGTGGTTAAGAAGGAACATGGTACCTTGTGACGAAGCAACAGTACAAAAGCTTCAGGTCTGGCTGAGCTGGAGAGGAAACGATAAATCAGCCACCTGTGTGTGGTGCCACAGATACAAAGCCCTTTGAAATTTCTGAGCTCACTCTGAAACAGAAGAGACTGCTTGTCCCACGCTTCCCATAAAACCCTGTGAGAAAAGGCGTCCTTGGGGAGCGGGAGCATTCACACTGTAATGAAGCAGACATTTATTGCTCCGATAACTGCTGACCTGGCATTCTAGTGACTTCAGTGCACATGAAGATCCCCGATTTCTGACTTCAGAAGCACACCGGGTGTCAGGTGATGTGAGCTGTGCTCCGTGCTCCCAGAGGTCACAGGAGCATAACCTTAGACCCCAGCCCACATCTGGAAAGCCAAACATACCCAGAGGGAATGGTCTTTGGACCGTTAGCAAACAACTATCACAACACAAGGACAACACTCGTGCCCTTTCTTCTAAAGGAAGGAAAGTTAACATAGACATTGGAACATTGAACTTTAGCTCTTCACTTTCAAAACTACTGGTAACCTTGGTTGCTTCATCAGGAAAATGTAAACATGACAGAATTTACAGTCTCTGAAGATTTGATAGTTGACATACATTTGCGTCTACCTGAAGTGTGGAAGTCTATGGATCAATGGGAGCAACTGACTATATTTATTTGGAAGCCTTTAAGAATTCTCAAGGTCCAAATCAGGAGCAGAAGGAGAGAGAGCACGAGCAAGGAACTCAGGACCGTGAGGGGTGCACCCACACACTGAGACAATGGGGATGTTCTACTGGGAACTCACCAAGACCAGCTGGCCTGGGTCTGGAAAAGCCTGGGATAAAACCGGACTCTCTGAACATAGCGGACAATGAGGACTACTGAGAACTCAAGAACAATGGCAATGGGTTTCTGATCCTACTGCACGTACTGGCTTTGTGGGAGCCTAGGCAGTTTGGATGCTCAACTTACTAGACCTGGATGGAGGTGGGGGGTTCCTTGGACTTCCCACAGGACAGGGAACCCTGATTGCTTTTCGGGCTGAGGGGGGGGGGGACTTAATTGGGGGGAGGGGGAGGGAAATGGGAGGCGGTGGCTGGGAAGAGACAGAAATCTTTAATAAATAAATAAATTAAAAAAAAAAGAATATCTTATAAGCTTTTCTTTTACATCTTAATATATTAATAAGGAAACAGATCTTAAACCAAAGAGTTGTTACCTGCATAAGAAATATCAGCATAAAGAAATTAGCCAGAGCAATGCAGTAACTGTTGAGAACATCATCTCTCTCATAGCAAAAAGAGCCCATTCACCACTACCCCTCAAAGATGTCAAGGCACTACAGCACAATGTTAATGTCTGCTAGAGTAAAAACGATGAGGAACTTTGAGGTAAGGCATAGAAGGCAAGGAAAATGTGCAACATATATTAAATGTTTCAATAAGCATTTTAAAAGTTTAAAAAATTAAGCTGGAATTATACTTCAATGGCAGAGTCTATGTTGAGAATGCTGCAATATTGACCTTGAGGTCAATCCTTACACACATCCAAAAAATAAAAGAAAATATTCTGTTTTAACTTTGAAAAATAATAAGAAATACAATGTTTGTGCAAGAGACAAACCTTCAAATACGAACTACATTAAGATATTGTTTTCCACCTATTACATTTGTAAACTTCAAAAAGTGCGATTCAATGCTGCCTTGGATAGGACTAAGAGACGCAACTGTATATATTTTTGATGGGAATGCATATTTCTGGAGGTAAATTTCATAATTCCTATGAAAAACACATACTCTTAAGCTCATTAAGTCCACTGCATGAATTCCTACTAAAAGTATATACTTTAACATGGGAAACAATATATGTGACAAGATTTTTCTCTATGAAAATCTTTGCATTAGGAAAATATTAGAAGCAGTATTATTCTTTGATAGTGCAGTCATTAAGTAAGTTACAGAACCTTCGCTTAACGGAATACTTTGCACACATGGGGAAGTGATAGGCCACCAGCAGAGTGCACCTACTGTGTGTTGGCCTCGGCAGTGCAGTGCATTTGATCCTGGAACAACAAAAAAGGAAAAAGAGAGAGTAGAGCAAAGGAGGGGCAAGGACAGGAGGGAAGGAGAAAGAGAAAAGAAAGGAACAAAAGACAAAAATGGGAGAAAGGAAGAAGGGAATTAATAGAAAAGAATACTGAAGGTTTTTAAAGACAGTGCAGAAAATATTTTCATATAAACACGGTGCAACAAGAGAAAACAGTGAGGAAATATATGATGGATATGAGTGGATAAATCACTATATACGGGTGTATGTTATTTTTTAAAATTTTTAAAAAATTTTTAAAAGGCATGAAAAGCTGCACCAGAACTTAGCAGCCCTATTGAGCTGCACGGCTGCAGTACTAAAGGGAAGATGTTTCACTCAGTGCACCTGTTGAAGCTGGAAGCCTGTGAATACAGTCCCTGTTCCCAAATCAGAGCAAACTCATTGCTCACCAAGTTAGTGCCCTCAACAAAGGCTAGAAATGGAAGAGGGGGACCCTGGAAGATGCTGAATGGGGGATGTTGAGTGAAGACAGATCCTTGCGTGTCTAAAGTCAGACACATGAGGTCGGGAAGGCGCATGCGTTATCGCCATCAAGCGAAAGGCGCAGGCATCCCTGTGTTCACTTCACCAGGAAGGACAGGAGGCAGATCTGGACACTGCGGAGGGAAGGAAGTTGTTAATCTAAGATGCATTTGGGGGGTCCTAATGCTGACCTTACAAAAGCAGAGGATAAATCTGTTTTTCATCCTTTTTTCTCTTACCAGACTGCCACTGACTGTAATTCTTCTATGCATGGCAAATAAATTATAGAATCAGCTTGGCAAACATTTTCTTCCATATGTGTGTTTGGGGGAACCAATAATTTTACAGAAATCCTGCTAGGGAGTTCCACAGTTAAAGGTTTGCAAACCCTGAGTATCATTTTCACACATGAATATTCATGAGGAAAGGAGCATTTTTTCGAAGGAGGAAAATCATTTTTGTTTTTTAATCTGAAAACGTGGGCACGGTGCCAGGGCACTAGCTGAGAGCTCGCGTCTTATCCACAAGTATGCGGCCAAGAGCTAAGTAGACATGGAGAGGGTTTTCGAAAACCTCAAAGTCTTCCAAAGAGTTTCAGTAGCTGGGGACCAAGTATTCAAATATATGAGGCTATGGATGCCATTCTCATTCAGATCCCCACAGTTATAGTTTGGGACGCTCTGCATCTGAACTTCACCACGAAGGCTCTAAAGAGGGCACCTCGGCAGATGGGAGTGCGTGTGGGAGAACCCGCACATTTGAACTAGAAAGGAGTGACAGGAAAGCCAGGTTGCTCCATGCTAACCACTTGCAGGCATGGGACAGCCACAAGAGTTCACCCATGGGCTACCTTTATCTCTCTTCAGATAGAGCTTGCTCCACAACAGCTCAAAGACCTCCCTCAGACTGCTTCCTCTCTTAAGGGTTCCACTCTTGGGAGAGAGCTTATAGCACACAGATCTCTGGGAGACAGTCAAAAATCTTATTTAATGTAGCATACTGTGAAATCGATACGCAAATTCAAGAATCCAAAGTTCCATGATTTGAAATCCTTTAATTAGCTAACAACACTGCTAAAACATGCCATGTGTCATTTAAAAAACTTTTTTTTTTTTTTTCGAGACAGGGTTTCTCTGTGGCTTTGGAGCCTGTCCTGGCACTAGCTCTTGTAGACCAGGCTGGTCTCGAACTCACAGAGATCCGCCTGCCTCTGCCTCCCGAGTGCTGGGATTATAGGCGTGCGCCACCACCGCCTGGCTTTAAAAAACTTTTATGGCGTGAGTCAGTCATAATACCTTGGGAAACATGACAGTAAAACCTGGCGTGACTAAAGAGAGCTAGTTCCTCTAAGCTAACATTTCCAATAACTTCCCCCAACACACACAAGCTGTTAGTAGGACTCACCCTCTGAAATTTTCTACACTTCTTTCTTCCTAGCCAAACTCTTACCACTTAACTCTCCGAACAGTTTACATCTTCATGAAATCTCCTTTCATAATAAAGACAAATTTCATCATCATAAGAGAAGACTCATTACAGTTTTTTCTTCAGAACAATTCATTTAGAATTTTTTGCGATGTATTTTGATCATATTTATCCCTTTCCCCAGCTCCTCCTAGATCTACCTGCATCCACTGTGGTGATTTGGATGGCAATGGTCCCTATAGGATTAGAATGATGTAAGTTCCAGTGTTGTACCTGCTTACCTGGCTGTTGCCATAGTCCCTGCCGTGATGATCATGGACTCGCCCTCAAAAACTATAAACCCCAGTAAACTTATACCTCTACAGGTTGCCTGGGTTCATGGTGTCTTATCACTCGGTAGTGACCCAAGCATGAATTCTTTTTATCTATAAAGTTAGCCTGTGTCAGGCTTTACACTGGACTGATGGAAATTCTAATTCTTTGGATTTTCAGAAAACTCCTATTATATCAAAGTAGTGCTGTTCTGTTATAAAGAATCTATGGCACGTCCTGGCTAGTTGCTGTGAAGCTGATATGTTTTGTATCAAACATAGTGTGTTTGCAACTTCTGGAACAGGACCTAGCCCCTAGTATGCAGGAGATAATAGTTATTAGATGACTGACAGAATAAATAGAACACCCCAAAGTATTTAATAAAATCTAAAATCAGGTACATAAAACAGAAGCTTCATTCAACCCTTTTTCTTCTAGCTTCAAATGCGCTCTCTGACCCTCTGACACATCAACAGAGCAGCACTGTTTACTCAGTCTTTTTTACAGACACAATTTTTTAAAAGTAGGAGCGATCATTTAGCAAATTCTGATCATTGGATTGTCATGTTACTTTCAATGAGTAGTTTTAATAACTTCATAAGCACATTTTCCTCTAGCTATGATGACTTTGCAATGACTCTCAGCACCCTGGGACTGTCCTGGCTTATGTTTGTCAGGATCCAAAAACCATAAAATGTGTCAGACTTGGAATCCTGTCAGAGTCAGACAGTGCCCAAGCAGCTTAGCATGTCACGGTCAGGTGCCAGAATGAGGGCTTGCTGAGTCATCCTGCATCTTTCAGGGGACAGGAAAACATTATACAACATCTCTCGCCCCCAGTCATCCCGGAGGCAAATCAAACTTGTGCAAATTAATTAGGTCGTAGTTCCACTGAGTCGTTTGTTAAATATTTACTAAGTGCCTACTATGTTCTCCCATGGCGTTCCGGGGATTAAATCATGCTATATAGGCTCCCAAACCCCACCAGCAGAATGCAGCAAGCGTCCCCATGTCTGCAGAACTGGGAAGATGATGTCTTTCTGTGATGTCTCATCCAATCATCAGCATCTTTCTGATAGCTGCTCTCAGTTTCACGTGTTCCAGTCCAGGCAACAAAGGTCGGTAAGGGACTACAGCTAGTTCCCTGGCACATGGCTAGTGAGAGAGAACAGGGAGGGTTTCTTTCGATTTTTTTGTTAATATATGAGGCAGGAAGTTTAATTATGGCTTTTTCATGCACGCTTTCTTTCAGCTGAGCCTCCTCCCCTTCTCCTCTCCCATCTCCCACACCTGCTTGTGTACTGTGTTCCCAGTTCTTCAGTGTTCTCCTTTCTGTATTCGTGTCTCAGGTCTGACTATGTCTATGACTCCCACTTCCAATCATGCAAGCCTCTTTTTCCGTTCTCATGGTCCCTTTTCTGGTTCATTCCCTGAGCTCCACCCACCTTCTATTTATCATTCATCATTGTCAATTAATCTTGATAGACATCTGAGCTGGTTTGACTTCTTGATTTCTGTAAACACAGAAGGAATAAACATGAATGAACATCTCTGTGGTGTGATCTAGAATCTTCTGCGTATGAGGATGGCATGATATTGGATGCAGATTAGGAAATCCCTGAGCCCACAGCCTTTACCCTTGAGCAATAATGGACTCTGCCTTTCTCAAAGAAAGCATTCACATCAATATTCTAACACAAGAATAGGTAAGGTTTGAGGAGCACCTTCTCTGGGCAGCTCATACAGTTTGTTTTGGTTTGGTGTATCAGTGAGGAAAGAGTAAAAACTAAAAGCACAGATTTGTCTTAACTAAACTGGTAGTTAAATTTTAACTCAGTCATTTCCTGGCCATGGCTATGACCCAGAGTCAATGCCTTTACTTCTCTATGCTTCTCTAGCCTTACCCGAAAAGAGGGCAGGGCCCGCCTTTCCCAGTCAAGGTTATTCAGTGACTTGTTATATAAACAGAAGACGTGGGCCTTAGCTGGCACAGAGTTACATTGCATGTTTTAACGGTTCTTTTAACTTAAGTAGAATGTAAGTAAACTAAAAAGCAAAAGGCACTTTCTGGGGAAAGACTGTAAAGAGGAATGAAAGGTTCGGAGGAAAGTTAAAGTCCCCGACCATACCTGGGGGTGTTATGCACTTGTTAATGAATGGTAGTTCTCTACCTGAATCATACATCTGAATCTCCATATACATTTGGTCTCTATGAAGGAACCCTCCATACTCTTTGGAGAACATACCCTTTGGAACCTGGTTCCAAACTGGCATAGCTTCCAGGGCTACTGTGTGTTCTCTCAATGAAGAAGACTCCGGCCCAGGCCTCAGCTATTCATCCCATCATCTGAAAGTCAAATTCTGTTGTCTTCATTGTTCCTAACATGAATACATATCAGAGGGGGCCAGAGGCTAAACAAGAGGACGCGAGCCTCATAAACTTTTAAGTGAAGGTTGTTACAATTGCCAACGATTGAAATGAGACTGCTGTCGTGGTTTGAAAGAAAATAGCTTCCAAAAGGAGTAGCATTATCAGAAGGTGTGGCATTGTTGGAAGAGTGTTTCTCTGTAGGGGCAGACGTGGAGGTCTCTTTTCTCAAGCTTCATTCAGTGGGACAGTCAACTTTTTGTTACCTCTGAGTCAAGACATAGGACTCTCAGCTCCAGCGCTACCTCTGCCTGCATGCTGCCATGCTCCTCATCCTGATGATAATGGACTGAACGCTGAAACTGTAAGAGGGCCACCCCAATTAAATGGTTTTATTTATATGCGTTTCCATGGACCTTGGTGTCTCTTTACAGCCATAAAAACCCGAATACAGAAGTTGGCACCAGGGACTTTGGTATTGCCGTGGATAGACCTGACCATGCTTTTGTTTAGAGTAAGATGTACTTTGGGTTGGGAAAACAGTAGCATGAGTTAAGCACTGCTTAATGGAGTCATACTAGTAGTAGCACGAACGAAAATAGTGCTGATAACGAGGGGTTTCAGAGAAGAATTTTAGAATGTTGCCTAGAAATCATTGCTGTGATATTTTGGTGAAGGAAGTGGCTGCCTTTTGCTCTTGTCCAAAGAGTCTGCCTGGGGATAAAGTGAAGAGTTAATTCTGTTGGCAAAAGATATCTCAAAATAGCCTAGTATAGACTCTGTTGTGTGGATATTAGTGGTAACTGTAATGAAGACTTAAAATTAAAAAGAGCAAGATGAACAGGGTAAATTACAAAAAAGTAAATTTTTAGGAGAAAAAGAAGACCAGAAAGTGGAATAAATCTAAATTATGTGTTCAAGGAGTTAAACAGATTAAGAAATGGAATAAAGGGAGTGGTGACTTCAGGGCAAGATCTCACTCAAGTAAATTTCCAACTTGTGAAAAGGAACTAAAGAAAAAAGTTAGAGCCTGGTGTGGTGGTGCACACCTTTATTCCTAGCACTGTGAAGGCAGAGGCTAGGAGGTCTCTGAGTTTGAGGCAAGCTTGGTCTACAAAGCAAGTTCAAGGACAGCCAAGCTAAGACAATGAAGGAAAACAGAAAGCTGATGAAGATATAATCAAAGAAGGGAGTCATGTTCGAGCCCCAGCAAGCGGCAGAATGTGGCAGCTTTGGCGACATGCTTCTGGCTTTAGAGTTAAGGATAGAAGAAACGGGCTCTGGAAATTGCCTCAGTGCCTAAAGAAAGCCTCTAAGGCCAGGCATGTGTCAGCAATGACCCTGAATGCAGGCCTAGTGAAGAAGCATTGCCATTGCATGAAGCTCTGAATTTAGGCCTGGATTTTCTTGGAAACCCTGAGATGTTAGAGATGACAGAGCTGTGGGAGACCTCCTGAGAAGAGCTGCTAACAGGGAGCCAGCCCAGGAGAAATAAGTGTGTTGCAACAAACAAATCTGAACAGAATTGAAGATTTGAAGAGTGTTTTGACATCAGATGTGGAGATGCAAAGTTTGGAGTTTCAATCTTGCTGTGGTCCAGTATTTCCTTGCTCTCTGCTCCCTTCCTTGAGTTTTGGAATGGTGAAGTGTATCCTGTTATATTACATGTTGGAAGACTGTGATCTGTTATTTTATTTTGGTTTTTACAGGTGATTTCAGTTAAGAGATTATCATGTATCTCAGAAAAGGCTTTAGAGTTTGGACTTTGAAATAAGTTTGAGACAGGGACTTTTGAAGTTGCATTGAATGAAATTTTTGTATTGTGATATGACTATAAGCCCTTGGGATCCAGGGAGTGGGATTGTGTTGGTTTAAAAGAAAAGGCCTCCAGAGAGTGTAGCACTATAGGAGGTAAAACCTTGTTGGAGGAAGTTTGTCACTGTGGGCACAGGCTTTGAGGTCAAGCTTCAGTCTGTGACACTCAGTCCACTTCCTATTGCCTCTGAGTCAAGATGTAGTACTCTCAGTTCCAACGCCACAGCATCTTATCTTGTGATGTTGATGTGATATGCCGCCATGCTCTCCATCCTGATGATAATGGACTAAAACTCTGAAAGTATAAGCAAGCTATCTCAATGAAATGCTTTATTTATAAGAGCTGCCATGGTCATGATGTCTCTTCACAGCAATAGTAGCCCTAACTAAAACAACTACAGAAGGAAGGATGTTTCCAATCTCCTTAAGCAGGAGCTGGGCAAGGGAAGACAACTATTAGAGCAACCTTGGAAGAACAAGTCCTGAAGATTGTTATTTTCTTTTTCTGGAAGCCTCATAACTGCTTTATAATTGTTTTTTTTAAAGGATCCATTATCAGGAAATATATATAAAAACCTCTGTTCTCTAAAAATGCTTCCTTAATCACTGGTCACTGTAACCACCCAGCACATCTTAGTGCTTATTAGAGCATTCAAGTGACCTACAGAGAACTCAAAAGGTCATAGTCATTATCTGACCAATGTTAGCACCATTCCCATTCTGAGTTAAAAGTTCCAAGATGATTACTTGACCCTTTCTGCCCTTGCCCACTATTCTCTGTATCAGCCCAAGTTTCTATGGCCTTCAACCACACTGAGCCGGTAGCTCACCGTGTACAACCTGCCAAAAAAAGGTCACAGTGCCAAACCCTTGATGATGGAGTCAGAAAGGGTTATATTTACTCACTACGCTATTTACTGACCAACTGGTTGTTTTACAAGGCAGCATCTCACACTATTTCCATTGTTTCTGAGGCCTCCGCCATATCTACAGCCTCTTATTACAGACTTCACACCACTTAAGAGCACTAGGAGATGAGAGAGAGGGATCTGAGAAAGGATTTCTTAATCTATCATTATTAGACCAGAAATAGATATTCACTTGCTATAGTTTTTTTTTTTTCTCAAAACAGCTCAAAGAAAACATCAGCAAATGTACAAATTCTATCGGGATCCTTGGCTGTCTCTTGACTGACAAACACTAATAAAATACTGTAAACATTAGAGAGAAAGCAAATTCCTAGGTAATATGGCCATCTCTACTGACATCACTTGTACCTAGTATAGAGAGACACTTGAAAGTACATTTCGTGAACATGAAGAGTTTACATCAAACAGCAATGTAAAATTGCAGATGGAGGCTGCTCATTCATTTCCCTGCCGCCCAGATCCAAAATAAACACACAGAAACTATATTAATTACAACACTGCTTGGCCTCTTAGTTCTGACTTCTTATTAATTAACTCTTACATCTTAAACTAACCCTTTCCTATTATTTTATATTTTACCACGAGGCTCATGGTTTACTGGTAAGATTCCCTGGTGTCTGTCTCCTTCAGCTGGCTACAAGGTGTCTGTCTGACTCCGCCTACTCTATATATATCAGATTTTTCCACCTGGCTATATGTGCCCTGCTATAAGCCCAAAGAAGAGTCTTTATTAACCAACAGTCATAAAATATATTCACAACATACACAGTGAAATCCCACATCATAAAATGAGCCCCAACATTGTATTCCAGTAGAAAAATATCTAATGTCTCTCTTACTAAACTAACAAATTATTCTGTTTTCAGATAAATACTATAGCTTAAATAAAAATGTAGATTAAAAACAACATAAAAAACAAATTAGTTAAAATTACTTCTGTTGAGGCCTACTGGTCAGTACAATTCTATTAGCTCCATGTTAGTGAGTGTTGGACCTCCTGGCTTCAGGACAATGCTGAATTTTCCTGTGACTGTGATCCAAGGCCAGGGTGGCTCGCACTACACTTGCCTGCATGATTGCGAAGTCTCCCATAATTACGGCTTATCTGAGCAAACTTCAAAATGTTTCATAATGGGAAAACTATTTGCTGGAGAAAGTTCTCATCAAAACATGATTTGCAAAAATGTTGGTCACACAGCTATTTCTCAGTGCATGGCCCAGTGTTTCATAAATAACAATGCTGAATGTTTGGAAATTGATTAAGTGAGAATATGGTATCCAACCTTTTATTTATTTATTTATTAACATAGGCTGGGAAGACCAGCATCTTGGTTTACCATATTCAGTTAGCCACGTGCATTTCTAGGCTCTCATAGAGGTTTTTCATTCTTACAATTCAGTGAATTCTGAACTGACTGAAACTTCATTTTAGTTATTTTTTTGGAAAAAAAAATTATGATGGATTTTCATGGAAGATCTTGGAAAGAACAACTTGAAGAAAAATAACTCCAGCAGGCTACTAAAAACGTGTTTGTGTTTCAACACTGATACTTGTGGCTAGAGAGATGACTCAGCTGTTAAGTGTGTTTGTTTTTCTCGAAGACGACCTGGGTTCAGTTCCCAGCATCACACAGTAGCTTCCAACCACCGGTTACTCCAGTTCCAGGTGACTAGATGTCCTCTTCTGGCTTCTAGGGGCTCCTGAATGCACATAAAAACATGCAAGCACAAATATACACATTAAAAAAATTGATGCTTTCATTTAATGTTTCTTAAACAATATCACACATAGAAATCATCTGGAAATAAATGGACATTTGGGTTCAGAAAGGCTAAAGTATAATATGAAAATCATTATTGTGATCAGCCCTGTAAGTGTTGCTTAGACTGATAGAACATTGAATGCATCTTGAGCAGTATGGTATACATTTGTATCTGCTTCTGAAAAGTTATTAGTATGCATATAAATTCTTCTAAAATTTTTATAATTTTCATATTGGTGGAATTCTTTTTATTTTTTAAATTTATCTTATTTTTATTTTATGCCTCTGAGTGTTTTGTCTGAATGTATGTAAGTACATCATGTGTGTGCAATGCCGACAGAATATAGCATACGGTGTCTGATCCTCTTGAACTGAGGTTGCCAAAGGCTATGAACCAGCAGGAAATCATCTCTCCAGCCCCTCTTTTCTTTCTTAATTACCCCGAAGTGATAAATTAGTGCCTAGTTTGATGTTCATGATAATATTTCTATAGCCAGAAAAAAACAACCTTTTGGATTTAAGAAAGTAGATTGCCAAGTTTAATCACCAACTTGGAACAAAATTAAAGACCATCGAACTTGCTCCTGGATTTTCACCAGTGGGAATTGACTGAGCATAACGTTGTTGATAATGGGACATTTAAAATGGCGGAGTGTTTTAGAATATCTACACAAGGACAAATGGAAACGTCCTTGAAGACCAAAAAAACTGATGACTGAGATTTGTATCGATAACAAATTCATGGCAAATCAAGAAGTCTGGGCTGGAGGAAGACACGCAGAAGGCTGTACCTTTAGCTCCTTTCAGTGCATTTTATCTGTGAGGGCAAATCTGTTAAAGTGTTTGGTAATCCAGTTAGTACAGCAGGTTAATTCAATATTTATCCAAGGCCCAGCATGCTCGAACAGAATTCACTAACACCATTACTCTTCGACCTCATGTGCAGATTCTTTGATAAAATTTGTTTGCTCATAGTGAGGCAGGTGGTGGTGGTATAGGAGGTCACCCAGAAATGTTGACCGTTGTTTTGTTTTGTTTGAGACAGGGTGTCTCTATTTAGTCCTGGAGGTCCTAGAACTTGTTGTGTAGCCCACATAGACCCTGAACTCAGAGTGATGATGGTATTAAAAGTATACACCACTATGGCCTACAGAAATGACCATTTATGATCACTAAAATGAAACCTAATTTTTTTCTGATGAGACTATACTTGAACTGATATGATTTTTCTATGTGTGCATGAAGAAAGTATCTAAAAGGTGATTTTACCACTTGGCCAGCTATATTCATTTGTAACTTTTGCACAAAGAATGAATTATTGTACCAGTTGGAATTGTATACCTACTTCAGAACCAATTAAAGAAGCAGAAAACGTCTGAAGGTACTGTTGTGCTTAATGAGGTCTGTTGGATTTCTACTGTGTGTCTGATAACGTGCTGGGTAAACAAAGACTGAAAAATGTACTCTTCCCCCCTGAAGTCTATCAGGGAGAGAAGAGATACAATAGATGACAACTACGGTGTCATAAGCATGGTGATGTCATGAGTATGCAGGAGTGGGTGTGATCCTTGAGATTAATTAAGGAAGATGTCAAGATAGCGTGACAACTGAGACATAACAGGTGGATGACGGCTGCAGCCTTGCTGCTCAACAGGCACCGTGGCGTGAACTGCAGGAAATGCACATGATGCCAAAGCAAGGCATTGGCCGAAAGGGGCACGGCACGGTATCTGATGAGAAGAAAGGGCGGGCTGAATATATTGATAATCTGTTTTGGAAAACAGGACATCCCCATCCGCGTGAAGTCATATATAACTGTGCATGCTTCGGTGCGGACATAGACAAGGGATACGCAGAGACTGTGTAAATAGATGTTAAGGTGAGCAAAGCCCTGTGGATTCAGCAGGAGGGGAAGAGCCAAACATTAGTAGACCTTCCCTGAGGGGAAAGGTGGCTGGCATGGGATCAGGGAATATCTTCTGTAGTAATAAGAGTGGCAGGGCTGCGTCCCCAGCACCCCGGCTGCCTGGCTAGCTTATGCCCGAAATAACAACACACAAACTGTATTCATTTCATCACTGCTTGGCCCATTTCTATCTAGCCTCTTCTAGGCTAATTCTCACATATTAATTTAGCCCATTTCTAATCATCTGTGTAGCACCCCTAGGTGTGCTTACCGGGAAGATTCTAGCCTATGTCCATCCTAGGTCGGAGCTTCATCGTGGGCATCTGCCTGGGAGCTGGGAGCATGGCGTCTCTCTGAGGCTTCTGCTCCCGAGAGGAGAGCTGTGGAGTCTGAGCTCACTTCCTCTTCCTCCCAGCGTTCTGTTCTGTTTACTCCTCCCACCTATCTTCTAACCAATGAGGGCCAAGCAGTTTCTTTTTATTTAACCAATGACCTTCCTCCATCAACCTTCCATACAATGTTCCAGGCATAAGAAATAGAAAACCAGACTCAAACTTTCTTAGGCAATGAAGAAAATGTGTTACCAAGATTTAAAAGTTGCCAAGGTAGCTTGGGCACCATAGTCTTTGGTTTAAATGTCTTACTTGGTTTCATTCTTTGTAGTGTCTACAGCCCCATCCTCTTCTGTCTCCAACAGTTTATTTGTTCTGTTTTGTTTTCTGGCTGGTTTGTTTTCTTTTGTTTTTACAAGCTATCTTTTCTCAAAGCAGTAGAAAAGGCTGCAGAATTTCATGAGGTAAAAATTCATAATTACAACATTGCAGGCACAATACCTGAGATTCATTCTAGATGGGCTGGAGCCAGTTAGTCATTGCTTTAGGATGTAAACTTGTTCAGAGGCGTACATGTTAACTCAATCTTTTCTGGGGCAGTCAGCCTCAGAGACAGTGCCAATGGGGGAAAAAAACGTCCAAGAAGGACCTGTCCTTCATCTTTACTAAACTATAGGGTGGAGCCACTTGTTCATATGGCTTGTGAATACTTATTCTGACTCTGTGCAGTGTGTGTGTGTGTGTGTGTGTGTGTACAACCTTTATGAGGACAGGGATACATATCATTCTCCTTTGTGCTTTTTTTCTGCTAAATCAAACGGAAGCCAACAGGGGACACTCAGTGAATCATTGCTGTTTGACAGAGAAATACCCAGGGAAACTTCAACATGATCATGGTAGACACACAAAAAGGGCGGGCTAAGGTGTTGGCTCACTTGGTGCTTGACTTGAAAATAACTTCTTCGTGGACACCATTTTCCAAAACATGTTCCTAGAAATACCAGTCTCTCACAAGGATTGCTGCAGAGTTTGGGAAAGACAGTTTTACAACCTGTGGACATGCCTTGGGGAAACTGAGAGACGTTGAAAGCAGACATACATAAGGAGGCCCCAGAATATCTGACATGCCTCCACTTCTCATGCTAGGAGGAGTGGCGATTAGTGCTTTGTGGAAGTGATGCTTTATTTCTGTAAGAAAACGGGAGTGTGAGAGAGCCGAGAACATTCCTATCCCTGGAAAGTTCTCCCAGCAAATGGAACTGCTCTTCTTTCTCCTTCATATTATACACAGTGATTACAGGAGGCTTCTGGCTTCTGTCAGCAGCTAGCAATAACAAGAGAGGGAGCCTGGTCCCAGGATTTCATCTTTCCATCTTTGTAGAAGTAACAGGAGGAAGCAACTCTGGGCCCATCCCCTAGCATTTCCTCTGCCTGCAGCATATGTACAGGAATAAGGGACGGAGTGAATGAATTCAAAACCAGTACTACATAGTTGAGGCCAGTGTGTTGTCCTCTCTGAAAATTTAGGCAGGGCAGAAAAGGTCAACCCTGGACAAAAAATGACTTTGGTTTTATGTGTGTAGCTCTAAGAAAAATTTCTTTTTAAGAATGCCAAAAGTAATTAAAATAAAAAAAGGAAGTCAGTTTGTGGGGAAGGGAGTGAAGACAAGGTTTCTCTGTAGCTTTGGAGCCTATCCTGAAAATCGCTCTGTAGACCAAGCTAGCCTCTCAGTCACAGAGATCCACCTGTCTCTGCCTCAAGAGTGCTGGGGTTAAAGGTGTGTGCCACCACCATCCAGTGAAAAGGAAGCCATTTTCAATTGTTTATTTGATTCTTTCTGAAGTATTGAATGGAGAGTTGAGCTCTCATCGTAAACATCTGTGAAGTACAGACACAAGCAGGAATAAGCGTGTGAAACTGTCTTGCAGCTCATCAGTCTTGAGTGACCCTTCTCTGTTTTCACCTACCTCCCCCACCACTGTGTTGTTTCCTAGGTTACTTTAGACCAACCTACCGACACTACGCCATTTTAGCTCTGGATTCTTTGCTGTGATCTCAAATAAAGCACTTAAATAGCAGGATATTACTATACCAACTTTTGGCAGAGTCCATAAAAAAAATTAAGCAGACCAGGTATTTCAAACTTCTATTTTCGAATGTTGCTTTTTGACCTTGACTATTTATTTGTTGGGGGAAAAGAAATGAAAGTTTAGAAATCAATCATTTCTAAATAATAAATATATTGTATAATTACATGCTCATAGAATTTGTCATTCCTATGGCTGGAAGGCTCCAAACCTCAATGTCTGATTCCCAGGTATAATAATCCCAAACTTGCCGGGCGATGGTGGTGCACGCCTTTAATCCCAGCACTCGGGAGGCAGAGGCAGGCGGATCTCTGTGAGTTCGAGACCAGCCTGGTCTACAAGAGCTAGTTCCAGGACAGGCTCCAAAACCACAGAGAAACCCTGTCTCGAAAAACCAAAAAAAAAAAAAAAAAAAAAAAAAAAAAAATCCCAAACTTTATGTTTTGAGAACCACAGTGTCCTACAATGATATGTTTTCAAAAAACCTAACTCTTCTCTCTAGATATCTGCTCTTTTTATTTTTATTATTAGTTAAACATATTTTTAACTGAAACACAAAAGATAAAATATTAATGAGTGCCATGTGACCTCACAAATCCAGTGCCCATGTGTGTTTCAGTCTTGCACATGTCACGAACGCAAAGAAATGCAATGAAATAAAGCCTGAGGGTTTTCAGAAGCAGGATGAGATCCTCACAAGGGTGCACCACTAGCCCCTCCTGCTTTGAAAAAAACTACATGACTCACTTCGCTGGCAAAGACGATGGCTTCTGAGTCTTTATTTCAATGCAATGAGAAAGGAAGGATGAACTATAAGGAGGATTGGGACCTCAGTCTTTTAATTGCAGGAATTCCAATTGATTAACTGTTAGAACAATTCCCTTACCTTCAGCAAACCAACTCAATTTGTCTGTTGATACATTCTTTGCAATTTGTAAAGGCCTTTTGTCCAATCAAGAATGCTAAACACCAACTATTAGTTCAGTTCTGCTTTGTAGGTTGGAATTGTCTTCTGTACATTGTTTAACTCCACAACCCAGGTAGCCAAAGCCCTACCTGCAGCCAAGGGACGGGCCAGAAATTCTCAAGTGAATGTGAAAATGACATGTGAATATAGAGATGCCATTGTCTTCCTGGTTTGCTACGGCCAGGTTCCCTCCTCATGTTATCAACCTGAGAGAGCCCTCCTCCCTGACTTTTCCCATCAGAAGTAAAGGAGATCTCTTCCCTTTCCATACAAACAACTTAGGCAGCCATTCAACACTGCCAGGTGATGATCGGAGGGGCAGTTTGGAAGGAAAAAGCTATACACCTACAATCTCTCTTCTTAGAACCTGCTCGAGTAATTTTGAGTGAAATTCCACCCACTGAAAGCACAAAGAAGAGCAACACTGTCAATTTTTCGGTGTCGTGGAGTGTGTGCTGTTTTCCAGTGTTGATTCTGATAAAGCAACCTTAGTGTGATGAACCCCTGAAAAACTAGAATTTAACCAGCTTGTGGAAGAACCACGGTGTCAATATGTCATACAATGAAGGTCCTTGAGACTTTCAATTGCTGACTAAATGGACAAAAAGATTCTTTCTCTGGGCAGGCAGCCTCATCTTTCAGTACATCTCCCAGGAAAATGATGGCGCCGCTTATCGAAATCATCTTCTTTCTCCATATTTCTTCACACTGAAAGGAACACAGGTGAAATGTAGCACCAATATTTGAAAATGGCAGTAATCAGTAACAACACCTGCCTTGACAGATTGGTGTAGGCAGAGAAGCAGCCCTCTTTCCTAAAGGACAAGTCAACCAATGATATTAAGCCTATGAGTCATGTGCCGCAAGATTTAAATTCATCTCTGTTAAGAGGCATTTCTCAGCCTCTGTGACTGTCCAATGACCTCTCGCTATGCATATGAGAACTTCTTGCCTCTCTCTCTTTTGTTTAGCCACAGACATGGGTCGTGAAATCTACAGCCTTTGAAAGGAAGGATTGAATGACAGATCGGACAGTTCAAGCTGGCAGTCTAGATGTGTACCTTGTCAAAGGGAAAGAAAAACCAAGGTCTAGAGACATTTATTGAAGGCAAAGTAGACACAGTGGATAGCAACACTTAGTGGATATAACTGACTGTATAATACCCATAAACTCACTTTTTGAGTGTAGGTTGACAGGAATGGGGAGATGCTTTAGGTAGAGGATTTTCTGCTCTTCTAAAAACACCAGGTTTGCTTCCTAGCACCCAGGTCAAATAGTTCACATCCATAACTCCAGCTAGAGGAGATCCGATACCCAAGGGACTGACAGATACACACAAATAAAAATAAATCTTGAAAGAAGACAGAAGTTATAGGTTAAAAACTAAAGGGAAACTGTAAACTTGAAAAGTAACAGATTATTACCTTTTAATAAGCCTAAGGGTAGATTCCTACTGAAGCAGATACGACACCAGCACTCTGCACCTGGAAAAGATTAACCAAAGGAACGCTTCCTAACAATGCAGATAGTCCAGTCTCAACTTTAGTTTAGTCTCAACAGACTGAGACATATCAACAAAAAAGAAAACCGTGTCTCTGAGAGCTAAGATAACTGTAGCTATGCACCCTCTATCTCAGGAACACCACAAAGAAAGCAAGCGAAAGCCCTGGTATTTCCAAAACAGATAATGTCCAAATTATTAAGGATACTCTCACTTCTCTGTTCACTCTTGTGGCAAACACTGCCAAGAGTTACTATTTCAGCCGCTTTTTCTTGTTAAGAGAACTCCAGATTTCTTTTCCTGGCTTTCATCGATATAATGGAGGGGAGAAGCCCCCTCAAAACCTTCCCAGCCATATCTGCATCAGAGGATTCTGTAAAGACTCTTGGACCCTCTGGGCAGAGCTCTGAGAAACACTGCACAAGACGCAGGACCAGCCACTGCAGCTTCTTCGTCCTTCAGTCCTTCCTGCCATCATTCACGCAGGATGCTTCTTCCCACATGCTCGTGGGCTGGTGGCCATGAAGCAAGACCACACATTAATAAAAATGGCAAAGCTGAGAGCGGAAGGGAATGACTCCTCAGCACCACTGTAGAGTCCTGGAGCTAGCCATGCGTCACCTGACACCAGACACTTTTAAGGAGAGCATGTTTATTCTGGCTTCCTGTTTGAGGGGATCATCCCATAATGACTGGGAAAACAGGGCAACAGGGAAGGCAAAGCAAGAGCAGTGGTATCTCAATCCCTGTTCTACTGCTGTGAAGAGACATCATGACCAGGACAACTTATAAAAGAAAGTGTTAACTCCGGGCTTGCTTAACGTTTCAGAGGCCAAGTCCACCACGGTCATGGCAATGAGCATGGCAGCAGGCCTGGAGGCCTTGTGCTGGAGCAGAAGCTGAGAACAAACATGGCAACACTTTATCGATGAGAGAAAGAGAGAAGCAGAGAGGGCTAACTGAAAATTTCCTAAGAGGGTTTTAATCTTCTGAGCATGACCCCAGTGGCATACCTCTTCCAAGAAGGCCACCATGTCTAATTCTTTGCAAACAATTTCCCCAACTTCAGACCTAGCATTCAAATAAGTGAACTGATAGGGGCCATTCTCACTGAAGCCCCCACAAATAAGCCGGCCGGTCACCATACTTCATTCACAGTCAGGAAACTCCAGATGCTTTCCAGGTGAGGAAAATACAGCTCCTAAAGTATGTAATACTCAGTTTCACAAGTGTCTGTTATTTATCAATATAATATCCAAGTATATTTCATTTATTAATATACCATGGTGCTAATAAACATTTAATGATGTAAAATGTTTTCTGAAGTACAAATTACTAGATCAAGATCTGAAGAAATTGGCTAGCATAAGATCTTGTAATTATCTAGACTGTTTTTCTGTGTCTTGCACCCCACGAGCCCAGCTTTTCTGATCTCCTCCTCCATCTGCCCACTGCAGCCTAGAGCTAGTGGACCATTACAAAGGTCCTCTTTCTTCTTTCAGTCTTACACACCACTTTACATAGCCATCGTTTCTTTACTGGATGTCTCACACAAGAGAGGATTCTAGGTGGAGAGCCGTGCTGGCCTAGATTAGCTCATGTCATCAGCTTGGGATTTTCCTATTTAATGTCCCCCGGTCATCTTCTCAAAGTGTGTTTTCATGTGGTCTCATCATCCCTCACTTAGAAACCTAAAGTGCTGCTGATAACCGTGAAGAAGTCAAACTAAAATCTTTGCATTTCATCGACAATCATTACGAGTCTTGAGCATGCCAGTTCTTCAGTCTTGTGGTACCTCTTCTCCTGTGTTGTGTGTTTTCAAGTTCACTGAACTGTTGCCTCAGTAATGTATGTAGAGTACTTCACACAGTCAAGACTAAGCAAAAACAGTCATTCATAAAAATGTAGCTCAGACATAGCACACTCTTTCAAACACTCTTCCTTTGCATATCATTTTTGCTGACTGTTTCTGTACACCCCCTCCCCAGTAGGCCCTCTGTTCAGAGTTCCAACTCAGCTGCAGTGGTATGAGCCCTGGCGGGGTCTAGTAACATAGACAACAGATGTTGTATTTCGTGTCTCACGCTCATATGCTAGACAAGAAAAGTTTCAAAACTGCCGAGGAGAATTATTCATACCTTCACTCAGATCCCATCAGATAGGTTCAGGTTCCAGATAGCTGCACGCTGATTATAACGCAGTCGGAGAGCAAGGAAGTTCCTTTAGAAGAGGCTATAATTGGAAGCTGATTGTTGCAGATGCCTCGTAATCTGAACCGTTCAGCTGTGCAGTGTTCAGAGACAGTGGTAATACCCGCCCGATGCAGCAAATGCAACCAGGTTTAACTTCCTATTTATTGTGTACCTAATACCTTGGTGGACTTGTTAAAGTAAGAACATTTCAGGGGACTTAGGAGATAGGAAATGAGACAGGTTAGATGTGCAAGAGACTTAACACTAAAGGAAAGGAAATGTATTATCAAACTCCTGGTTTTAGGTTAAACAAAAGAGAAAGTGAGAAAAAAAAAACCCAGAACTAACAAAACTCAGAGGAAAATAAAAGATAAAGCAACCGAATGCCTCAATACAGCCAACCAATCAGTGTTATGAACGCAGTGTGTGAAAATGCAAGACAGACAGCAGGTCATAGTTTAGAATGGGAAATGTGAGTTGAAGGATTTAATGTTCAAGGTACTACTGGGGGAAGGAAAGTCCACTGAGCAACTGCAGGTTCAGAGTGCAGCGAGAGCTGAGAATTAGAGTTGGCGAGAGAGCCCAGAATCCATGAGGTTAGAATGTTAGTCATCTGCTCCTTTAGGCAGGCAAGGCTTCCAAAGTGATGACCAGATTTGAGGTGAACAGCAAGATTCAAAGAATGATGGTTGGTATTAATTATCAACTTGACACTCTTGGAGGCAAGGCTCTGGGCACACCTGTGAAGTGTTATCTACATTCCGTTGGCTGCTGGTAGGATCTGTGAGCATTAGTTAGAGGAGGTTAATCTCTGCTCATACCTATGAAGAAGTGTCTACATTAGGTGTAAGGAGGTGGTAGGATGCACCTTAATTTAGGAGGCCCAACTCATGGGCTGGGGTACAAGACTCAGTATAAAGGAGAAGTAAAACTGACCATCACTAGAATGTACCACTCTCTGTCTTCTGACTGCAGATGCAATGGACCCCTGCTCCCAGGACCTTCTCCATGCTGTAAATGGTAGCTTTGAACTGGAAGCCAAAATAAACCCCTTCTCCCTTAAGTTGCTTTTGTCAGCCACTTTGTTACAACAGGAAACAGCAAATGAAAAACTCTATGTGTTTCTAATAGACTGTCTGTGACAAGTCATAAAGCGTAGCAGACCTGAACACTTCAGCCACCCTGGGATATAGGTACTTACACAGCGATGGTAGAACATTGGAAGCACCCTGGGATATTTCCTCTCCCTCCATTCACTCGTATACATGCACCACAGTCTAATATGAGAAAAAGAAGAAAGATTTCTTTTAATTGAAATGGTCAAGGAAACTGTTCTTCTCTTGAGAAATTGTAAGGCTGAAATTACTTGTGGGAAACTGGAGTGATGTGGGTGGATCTGAAGCCCTAGCTTTGCAGTGATGTTATTTGCAGTGGGTAGCTGCTGAGAGAGGGAAATACATTTTCCTGAAGAGTAAAGCCCTCACAAAGTCAACTTCGCTCCAAGTAAAGGCCACACATCTAAAAAATATATGGGCAGCCCAAATTGGACTTGACAGCCATAAAAGTGAAAAAAATTTTAAAAAGGACACGAAGTTGACTAGGTAGAGAAATGAAGCTGTCTTTAGTGATCTCTTTATTGCTGTGATAAGATACCATGACCAAAGCAATTTATAGAAGTATGAGTTTATTAGGGTTTATCATTGCTGAGGGCGAGTCCTTGACCATCACCGCAGAAAGTATGGCAGCAGGTAGGTAGGTGGGCATAACACCAGGGCTGACATCCTTATCCTTATGAGCCTTTAGGGACCATTCCCATCCAAACCACCACCATAAATCTGGGTAGATCTAGGAGAAGCTGGAAAAGGGATAAATATGATCAAAATACATTGTTTGAAATTTTAAAGGAACTAATAATTTTTTAAAGAAAGTGTAATGAGTCTTCTATGAAGATGATGGAATGTTTTTTATTATTGAGATTTCATGAAGATGTAAAGTATTGGAAGAGTATTGGGTAGTAGGAGTCTAGCCAGGAACAAAGAAGTACAGAAAATCCTTGGCAGAAAAATGCAGCAAGAACCGATAGCCAGAGAAGTTGTCTTTCAGGCACAGATGACAGCTTGTGAGGCACAGGGGAGTTGGGTGGCATCAGGGCTCAACGGAACACCAGGGATAAGAGCTGTGGAGGCTGGCTCAGGCTGTGCTACAAGTGTGTCTTAAGAAAAATGATGTTATTCTTCTATGTCCTTTGCTCTGAGCTTGCATGTAAACCTTGTAAAAAGTTTTTATAGCATGTCTCACCCTGGTGGATTCAAGTTAGAATTCCATTGCCTTCATATTTCTACCTCCTTCTGGAAACCTTCAAGGAGTCTGCCAAGCCTTGATTGGATCTCATCTTCAGGATGATCCTGTCAGCTTCAGTCAGAGATAAAAAGCCAGAAAAAGAATAAGAGAAAATTGTTCATTATGGATTAGCATGTATTTCGGCTTTTAAGTTTATGTTAGAGTATAGTAGTTTTGAAAGTATAATTTCAAACTGCTAAAAGGACAGTAAGAAATCGTCATTCTGTCCGACTTCCCTCTGAATTACTGCACTAACCCAGACAGTTCCTATTTTACCTATGTGAGTTAAAATGAATACAGACCTTGGGCTGGGCATGTGGTTGTATTGGCCTAGAGCTTGCCTAGCCTGCAGGAAGCCCTGAGTTCAACTTCTAACACTCCATAAACTCGGTGTGGCGATGTATGCTTATAATCTTAACACTGGGGAGGTAGAGGCAGGACGATGAGAAGCTCCCATGTGATTCTTGGAGCATAGCAAGAGGAGGGAGAATGAGCGGCCATTCTCACTGGCTGGGAAGTTGTAGAGCAATCAGTTAAGTCCTCTGTTATTTTTGAGCAGAGAAGGTAGAAATATCAATGGATGCATTCTAGTGAGATTTCCTGGAAAGAGGAGGGCTATCTTAAAAAGGGCTTGACTTGAAGAGGCACATACTTCCCATGTAAGTATGAGTTAGCTCTCTGGGAACACCACGGAAGGAGGAATCCAGCTGCTGTAAGTCATCCCTGATGGTGTCCTGCTTGACCACACACATACATGTACAAGCAAATAAATAAATGAATAAACAATTAAATAACAAAGTTCAAAAAAATAAGGAAGAGTGGAAGCATGAGATTAGCAACAACTGATAAATGTGAACGGAGAGACAAGCTTAATCTTCCAGGCCTGTCTTAAACAATTTTTATAAAGTTGTTTCTGCCGGAAAAAGAGAGAAACCCAGCTGGAAAAGATTGGATTATGGGTATTGCCTTCCCACCCAAGGTTATTGTTTTAAATTGCCTCAGGGCAGAGGTCATTAATCTAAGGTCTAGGAGGACCAGCATCACGTAGAAGCCGGTGGCATGGAGTCAGGAATTCTCAGACTCACAGTCTATTTCTAGAAAAGATCATTGGCTGTGTTATTAACTATGGAATTGACTGGAAACACTTGAAGCCTACTGGGTTCTTACAGGAATTGTATTACCAAAGAAAGCCCAAGGTTAAAAAACAATGGCCTGTGACCACCTGGATATTGGCAATTCCCTCATCTCCTAAATTTTCACCAACAGTTTGTAAACAACTGAAGGCTGTATAACCCTGGAAAGCCCATTTTCTCCTGTGTTTGTCTCCAGTCTTTGACATGAAGGAGAGTTATATTGCTGTCGGTATGGTAACTGCTGATCCCGTGTTTCAGTATTGAAAACATAATAAGAATTTAATTCTCAATTACATAACAGAGCAGTATAACGTTGGATGGTACAGTAATCATCCATGTAGTAATTTGGGAACCTGGGCTGAAAGAAGCTGTACCCTACTGGATTTGCATGTTTTAAACCAACCAGTGTCTCACTAGAAGTGTGTGTAGAGGGGTGGTGTTATGGGCCCAGCCAGCAAATGACACATGACACTTCCAGTAATGTTCTAGGAAATACAACTCAGCTTCTGTAGTTAGAACCAAGTTCAGGGAAATCTAAAAAAGTGGCTTCCCAGGTCCCAGGGAAGAAGGAAGTATTGAAAGGCATGTAACTATTTCTGGCCCTGGAGAAAAAAAGTCCATCAACTCCTGGTAGGAACTGAGACTGTGGTGTGTTCACCTCTGGCTCTCTAATGCCAGAACAGAAAGCCCTCATCCCATCCAACAGGACACAAGCGCTGTGAAGCACTGGGTTTGGGATACTTCCTAGTGCCCCCTTTCAGAATCACAGTTGACAAGTCCAGCTGTTCCAGTGTGTGTTGGATAGACTGGCAAGAAAACTGTGTTCTAAGCGACACATTCCCAGACTGTGATGGCAGAAATGGAAACTAAAGGACAAGACATGTCCAGTGTGAAATTGGATGTCAACTCATGTGTCTGTGCCACCTTCTTTTAAGAAGGCATGGGGACATTTTATGAGATGAGAGAAGGCTTGAACAAATATAAATGGAAAAAGGTGCACATAAATTTGGGAGTTTGTTGAATCAAGAGTGACCCTAAAAGGTCGCTCTTGATTGCTATCCAACATCAATTTCCTGCTTCTGCCTTTTAGGCAGAATTAACATTTTCCTCAGGTGACCTATTATATTCTTCTTAATTGTGCTTCATCAAAACTGGCTACCTGTAGTAAGGAGGCCACTATTTAGTTCCTGGCCCCTTAGCCCTGAAATAATCACACAGAAACTGTATTAATTAAATCACTGCTTGGTCCATTAGCTCTAGCTTCTTATTGGCTAACTCTTAAATATTAATTTAACTCATTTCCATTAATCTATGAATCTCTATGTGGCTGTGGCTTACCAGGTAAAGTTCTGGCATCTCTCTGGCGGGACTACATGGCTTCTCTCTCATTCCACCCTTCTTTCTCTCACCATTCAGTTCATTTTTCCCTGCCTACCTAAGTTCTGCCCTATCAACAGGCCAAGACAGTTTTCTTTATCATTAACCAATTGTATTCACAGCATACAGAGGGGAATCCCACATCAGCTACCTCTCTTACTTTGCCTATGGTAGAGAAAAATAGCATGTTATGAAATTCTAGTCATGAAAAGTAGGAGAGATCCACTGAATGACTTTAGCAAAGAATTTTCTACTAATAAAAAAAGATTCATAGAAATCTGTCTGCTTTTTCTACCCGCTTGTACATGTATACAAGATCCAGAACTTAGACAACACATGGGACTAAATGGTATCTGGAGTGGACTGAAGTCCACAGATGAGAGAAAGAGGGAAGGAAAGAGGGAGAGAGAGAGAGAGAGAGAGAGAGAGAGAGAGAGAAGAAAGAGAGCAAGACAGAGCATTTAGGTTGTAGCTGTATCTTTAAAACATTAGCTAACTGCCTTAGAGTCAGTCGATAAGACCTGTAGATTTCTTACTATATACAATGACCTGTTTTGATTACTGATTATAGCAATTTGAATCGTGTTCACTATCACTTTTAATTGAAAGTCTCTATCCTAGTCATTTTGACTCAGTATAACACAATACTACAAATCAAGTAATGTGCAGACTAACATATATTATTTCATATACTTTTGGAGATTGGGAAGCCCAGGACTGAGAGTGTTATTTTTAACAGTGGGGCTTCTTGATGTCTCATCCAGCATTTCAAAGCAAAATAGCCAAGCTCACTCACTGGGGAAATGCATTCTTGTGATTAAACCTCAATACCACAATAACAACATTAATCTAACCGTGAGAACAAATACTCATGATTTAATGACCTCTTAAACGTCCCAAGGGGTGGAGCCCAAGAGATAGTTAAATGAAAAGAACACTTGTGTTGTAAGCACTAGGATCAGTCTGGGTCTCTAACACCCATGTAAAAAGCCAGGTGTGGATGCATAAGCAAAGTCTAAGGAAGCTGACTGGATTCCAAAATCTCACTAGCCAGCCATCATAGTCAAATGGAGAGCTTCCAACTGGGTTAGACACCTTGTTTCATAGCAGTGTACAATGGATATAGACACCTGCTCTCCTCTTCTCTATACTCCCAATATTACTTCACACACACACACACACACACACACACACACACACACACACAAATGGTACCTATGAGGAATTACATTTTACTAGGGATTAAAGAATTTAAATTCCAATATATCAACTTTGGGGATCACATTCAAATCATTGTAACCACTTGACTAATATTAATTAAAAACTCTTAGTGTTATGCTATTCAAACCCAAGACATTATACACAGGGGATCTGAGGGTTAGTATCTTTTCTTAGAAAATAGAGAGTGTTTTATAACTGATAAGCACATACACACACATATGCGAGTGCACACACACACATACAATATCCTTTGTAATCCAACATAGCATCAAGGACAGTATGTGTGTGAGTCTGTTTCATGATGGAAATATGTTTAAATTGATCCATGTACACTGTGTGTAACTCAGTCCACATGTTTGATAACTAGTGTCAGTGATGTATGCTTGGTTATGATGTGGGCTATAATCATGTCAGAGAAACCACTATATTAACCTCCTTAGGATGGTGGGGTAACCATCAGAGGATAGACTCTAAAAAGAAGGCCTGCAACTAGAAGGGATTGAGAATGTTCCTTCAGGTTCTATTATATAGCAGCTATTGCTTTGGACAGATAAATAGAAGCATAAATAAGGACTTGCAGATGTGGGTGGCTTACACAGTATTTTAGGATCAGTGTTTGTTTGGGAATTTGGCTTTTTGTTAGCTTTTTTAGCAACTGAACATTTCCTATGGATGTTTCTGAAGTCATCGCAGATAATTTTCTTCCCATTCTATTCTTTTATACTCTGCTTCCACCTTTCAATTATTGTGAATATGTAATGATGAAAATAACTACTATAAATAATGCATTGACTTTTTATATCATGCTTCCAACAAAGAGAAAAATTCATGCTGAGCCTCAGGGAGAGCCGGGTGGCAGCTGCTGCAGCGTCTCAACAGGCTAAGAAACATGGACTGTTTGGAAGGAAGCGATTTTTTTTCTCTCATCAGGAAAGAGACAGGAGGGACTGCACACAGCAGGCTTCTTCATGTTTCAGGGGCCCTCCCATCACTTGACCTGCCTAGCGCATCTCCCTTCCAAAGGCCAGTCTCCTGGATAAATATGTGGGCCATCTGGGAATGCCAAGAACTGGCCTTCCTCTCTTCCTTTGGGGACCCTGAAGAAGTCAGTAGGAGCAAGAGCGCGTAAGTGTTGATCTCAAGGCAAGACATTAATTTGATAAACCCTTTTGCTCACTTTATCCTCAAGATATGGAACATCGTGGAAATAACATGGGTTTTATGATAAAAAACTTGAGCAGAAGCTTCAAGTTCAGCACTTAAGAACTTTTCAGCCTCCGGTTCTAGGGATTTATTCCAGAACCAGCGATAAACCGCCCTCACCCATCCCATGGCTGTCTCTTTATAACTTTGTCATTGGACAGGATCTCCATAAGTGGACCATGCTTGCAAAGCACTCATAATTGTGCTGCCTGGTGTAGCGGCGTGAATGAATTCAGACAGATTGTAATAATATATGCAGTTTTAATGGGGAAATAGACTTACAGAACCACCGGTTCCCGCGGAGAACAGGGAAGCAGAGAGCCTCGTGGGGCTCCCACTAGTCCAATTTATAAGTAAACATTCGCCTGAGGCGAACACGCCCCCTAAGGGGCTGGGCTTATTCCTACAGCCTGGCCCTGCCTCCCCCGTCCCAAGTAACTTAAAACAAAAATTAAAGGCAGGTGACATTGGCCTGGGTCACTTGAATTCATATAGCTTTGCTTATCCCTCTATTTAAAGCAACACAGTCAAATAGTTTGTTCATTTTGTATCTTCCCATACTGCCCTCTTTTGAATGTGTAAATCAATTTGGAAAATAATATATTCAGTGATCACTTGAGGTGTATGAGACAAAAGTAGAAGATCAGAATGATTACTGATGGGGTGGCTACAATGTCATTCTCCCTTGTCTATTTGACAGACCTGAGAAGAGCGAGCCTCAACTGAGGAATTACCTCCATCTGGTTGGGTTATGGGCATGTCTCTGGGGCATTTCCTCATTGCTGTTGGTGTGGTAGGTTCTATTCCCATTGTGGGTGGTACCATTCCCAGCCAGGTGGGCCTGGGCTACATAAGAAAGGTAGTTGAGCAAGAGAGCAAACTAGCAAACAGCCTTCCTCCATGATTAGCCTTCAGTTCCCCATTCCACATTCCGGCTTGAGTTCCTGTCCTGACTTCCCTCAGTGTGGGCTCTGACAGAAATACAAGCCAAATAAATGCTTTCTTCCCCACGAGTTCCTTTGGGTCATGGTGTTGATTACAGCAACAGAAAGAAAACTAGAATACTGGCCAAATTTCTTCAACAGTTTAGAGTTTGTGGTTTCTAGAATCAAGGCATGAAGGGCAAAATGGGGTTGCATATATGCAGTTTACACCAAAGAGAATTTACGTAGGTTTCTCTGACAATGTATACAATTTCTAAACTTCCAAAAAAATTCTGAGCTTCTAACTTACAGTACACAAATCATAGGCTCACACATTAAATATATTAAAATATTTATTCACTTTAGATTATTGTTTAATAGCTTCAGTAGTAATTATAAACTCTCAGAGTAGAAGCTAACTTCTACATCTTAATGGCACATATGTTCAGACACTGCCGTCAAAAACCAGATAGAATTAACATTTTTACATCTTTAGTGGAAGGCGTCTCTGTAGCACATATTTACTTTGCTGTCCTTTGGGAAAGATCATATAGGGCATGATTCCATTTTTAGAAGGGATTTGTGAGATCATCATAAACATCATAAACATCGACGGCATCAATCAGAGTCTTTAGCCATAAAATGTGCATGTGAAAAAATTATGTCGCACATAAGGGTGGATAGAAAGCCTGGTAACAGTGGGTCTGTCGCATGCTTTCTTTAAAAAGTCACCAGTATATGTTTTCAGTTAAACAATTTGATTCTCATAAAGGTGGGATGAAGAATGTACAGCTGTTGACCCCTTAGGCAGGGTAGTACAGCTGGTTTTCTGTAAAAATAATTAGCAAAGCCGAACCTGAGGCAAGCTGACTTCCCCCAAGTGGTTTCCTTACCCTCCAGACAGCCTTCAGAGTCCCCGGGTCTCTGCTTGCTCCACATGGCTCAACACCATCTTTTGTTCTGACATTGTAATCCATTCAGTGGTCCACGAGTACATTCTTGTCTACGTCTCCTTCTCCCTTGCTTCGTTTACACAGTCTAAGGATGTGATGTGTGAAGAATATGCTTCAGTTCTCTTAGATGCTCTCCTAGGGCAAAGACTGGTAGCTCACCACACAGCCTGCCAAACCACGTAATGACGTTACTTTAAAGCATAGAGTTCATTCTTACTATTTCATGTGATCCTCATAGGTCCTACTGTGTATTTATCTTCACTCGCCTTTCCATTGAAGGAGATAAACCTAGATTAGAATTCAGGTTCTGCCTCTTAGCCATGGATGCTTAGACAACTTACTTAGTTTTACTGTTGTTTTCCTGGGGTTGTGTCTCAGTGTAGCCCCGTTGACTTGGAACTGATGAAACTGTCTGCTGAACTCAAACGTGAAGTCTTTCATCTTCTGGAGTCCTGAGATCACTGGTGTACATCACCACCCATGGAACAAATCATATAATGTCTGTATAAACTAAAGAGCTCACCTGTAAATTAACAGCAATTTATCTTAATGAACTAGATAACGTGTAAAGTGCCTTTTGCAATGTCAGGCATGTTATAGATACAAAATAGCAGCTGCTGATAATTACATTATCGGAACAGAATCCTTACAGTCACAAGTATTATACATTTCACATTCAGATGCTACGGTACCATTGAAAGCAACAATTATGATCTATTAAAATATTTTCTTTGGTCATATTTTCCTTTAATAACATATTGGCCCATAATTGGAATTAGTGGGTAACATTGGTTTTTTCAGGTAGTCCCTAACAGCAGTCCTATCCCTAGGAATAAGCTGTAAAGCCTTCCAGAATTTATTCTGCAGAACCACCCAATGGTGATCAAATGAGCCAAAGCCATGGCTGTTTCCAGGAGTGATTGGTCTGGGCTCTATTGGGGCCAGTAGTACACAGCAGTCACCATGCTACACGACTGTGAGCGTCAACTCCTAACACCTGCACATCCGAGCCTCTACTGCAAGTGCACACACTCTTTGATTTACCCCAGAGCCATCTGGTTATCCTCTGGATATTTTTTTAGGAGATTTACTTGAAAACAAGCACTCTAGCAGATTCCTAAATTGCTGGTTCTTTGTTGTGAGCAATGGCCACTGGTGACACACCTCATTTTAAGTGGCCAGCAATGGCTTTGGGAAAGCTTACACCCCGTAGACACCGTTTGCTGACATAACCCAGCCTTTTCAGACGGAGCGAGGTCAGGTGGGGTGAGAGCTTTGATCTTCTCCCATGTTGAATGTAACCATTGGATTATTGCATGAGTTGTTGCACTCAGTTGACAGGAGGACCAGGCAGAGGTTAAAACTCTTAAGTGTATATAATTAAGTGACCCACCCCCAAGCTAGGATGCTTGTGCCATAAGAAAGCTGTAACCCAGGCAGATGATGTCTTAGAGTTTTATTGCTATGAATAGAAGCCATGAATATAGCAACTCTTGTAAAGGAAGCCATTTAATTGGAGCATGCTAAGAGTTTCAGTCCATTGTTGTTATTGCAGGAAACATGGCAGTGTACAGGCAGGCAATGGTGTTGAGGAGGTAGCTGCAAGTTCTACATCTGAACTCACAGATAGCATGAAGAAACAGTCAGCCACTGGCTTGAGCTTCTGAAACCTCAAAGCCCACCCTTCAGTGACACATTTCCCCCAAGGCCACACCTACTCCAAAAAGGCCACACCTCCAATAAGGCTGCTCCTTATGAGACTATGGGGGCCATTTTCATTCAGATCTGCGGAGATGATAAGGCCCAGCACCCACGTTCAGACTGGGCTCAGACAAGACAGGACAGAAACACAGCAGCTAAAATGCTGTTCTCTGCTAAAGCTGCTCATATTGGACCAACTGCAGGAAGAACAATAGACAGGATATCCCAGGCATCTTTTACTCTAGTCAGAGATGACCTGGCTAATATTCCAGTCCTGATGTTTTATCTGGTAAAAGCATATAAAAGTTCACAAGATGCAAGCTAATTCACTTAGTAGTAAACACACCTCAATTTATACAGGTAAAAATAAGCAGTTCAATTTTTGTATAACCACTTCAATCAATTTTAGAAATTTTGATAGTTTTTTTAAATTGATTTAGGGTACTGGGGATGTACCTTAGTAGTAGACTACTTGGCTAACATTCTTGAGACTCTACATTCACCCCCAAATCACTTCCCGCCTAAATTAATCTGTTTTAACTCATATAGCTTAATATGTGCTTATTATTCCTCTGGAGATAAATTGTTAAATGTATTTCTTATTGAGTATCTGGAATCCCTTTGTATTTTGAGAAATGATGTGTATATTAAGCAAATTGGCAAATACCCTGTTTGTACCTACTTTAAAGGCTTTGATAAGTTGATAATACGAAGGAAATGTTTGTTATAATCTTTTGATACAAATACCAGAAGCAATGAGTTGCAGTGAAAGGTGAAATTCAACCAAGGACTAAATTAAAAAATAAGATTAAGAGTAAAGTCACAGTACCTGATATATTTTAGCTAATTTGATTAATATTCATTTCCTTTTGAGAAATGCATTCTTAACTCTCAAGTTGACTTTGTCACTTCATGTGTCTGAGACTCACCAAATTTGCAGCTTTCACTTTAAATCCTGTCAACCTTGCTATGACACAGGGAAAAATAGACAGGTGATCAAGTAGTGTGCTATTTTAAACACTGACAGGTTCTGGTGTACTTTCCTTATTGTCATAACTCTAGTTAGAAACAGCCTCTGGAAAAAGGAAGTGTTTCCTCTGAACCTTATGTGGGTTCCCATGGAAAAATTACCAGACCTTTAGACTTTTATCCTATCCTATTGACTTTCTTCAAACAAGGGAAGGAGGTTTCCCAGATGTTCCGAAGATTGCCTTATCCCAAAGAGACATGTGGTAAAGAGGAACATTTACCCCTACTCAAGAGCACTCTTTGCTGAAGCAACTATATATGAAGTCAGAGGCCAAATAAAAAGTAAAAACAAAAGAAAAAGAATAATGTTCAAAGTCAAGAGCATCCGAATGTGGAGGTAGACACTGAAATTTATTAAAAGAAAGGGGGCTAAGGTGAGCAAAGAAATAGATCGATACACAGGGCTCTTTTGATAAACAAGGAAAATATGGTTTTGCTTGTGCGCACTGGCTTCTACATAATTACAAAGGTACAACATTAGCCACAAATATCTCTGAAGAGGGAGATTGGAAAAATGGAAATGCCTGTGTTTAGCAAGGAAGAAAAGATAGGAGCCCAGAGAGTGCAAATCAACAAGATAACAGTTTTGGAGAAGTGGAGAAGAAAAAAGAAATAGTTGCTTTGTGCATACACTGAAGGGGTTTAAAGGGAAAGAATGGAAGACTGTCAATGTATTCTTTAAATATCTAATTCTCTTGCTATGCATTTATTCATTTCTCTATTTTTAAATACATTTTATTTTATTAATTTTTTAAATTAACCTATACAATAGTGCATTTCAATATAACATTTCATTTTTCTTTAACTATTTCTGAGAATTTCATACCTGAATCCTGTGTTGGCATCATTTCCACTCCTCCCTCCTCCAACTCCTGCAGTATCCTCCCACTCCCTTCCAAGTTCATGACTTCTTCTGCATTGGGGGCATGTTTCTAGAGAAGATACACTCTTACTCTCTCAACAGTCACTGCCTATAGCTCTGCCCCTGGAGTGAAGTCTTGAGAAATTTCCCCTATTGAGTTAGTATGTCAGGGGTGTTGCCATTGTGCTGGTCTTATTTAGGCAAGCACATTTTAGAGATATGTCTGAGTGCAACATCCCAGATATACCTAGCAGATACTATCCAGCAGCAGTGTTCTGGTCATGCAGTTCTTTCAGCTTTTCTGCCTACTCGTTCACAATGTCCTCTAAGCCTTGGGTGTAAAGGTAATGTTGTAGATGTATCAGTTGTGGCTCTGTACGTTATGTTCAATTGTTCTCTGCATTTTGACATTTTTATATACACATATGCGTGTATAAATATATTATATATATATCGCATATATCAAATCCATACCTTATTATCCTCATTTTCTCTTCTCTTCTTTTAATCTCCTTCCTCTCCCCAAGTAGTCCCTTCGATTTTTATCTCATGTATGTTTGAATATGCTTGTGTATGGATGTATATGTGTATGTTTTATATAGATTCTACATGTGAGAGAAATAACATGGTGGTATCTGTTTCTCTGATTTTATTTTATTTCACTTAGCAAGATACTCTTCAATTTTATCCAGGTCCTGAAAGAAAAATGACATAATTTAATTCTTCTTTATGATAGAATAAAGCATTTTATTTATCCATTCATCTGTGAATAGACAGCTAGGCTGACTCCATTCTTCATTTTGTGAACAATGCCATGACAATCCTGGATGTGCAGGGCTCCCCGATGTATCTTTAGATTCTTTTGTGCGTGTACTCATTGTGATGTGCATTAAATATAACAAATCAAAGGATATAAATAATCAAACAAAACTGAAAATCAATGTACAAACCAAAAAGTGTGTTGTGGAGGGGGAATTTGTGTAAAAATAAGATTAAAGATAAATGTTAGAAGGAAATATATGGGCAGAAAATATATTGATAGAAAATTGAGAAAAATATTTTGTTGTTGTTGTTGGTGGTGGTGGTGTTTGAAATGTGTTCTTGCTATGTCGCTCAGGATGGAGTCTTTTGACTTCTAGGCTCATATGACTCTCTCATATCAGACCCCGCTGAGAGAAGAGAAAGTACCTGAGCTAGAAAAGCAAGACCCAGAGGTGTTTGCCAAGGTGTCCCAGGACCGAGCAACCAGTGTTGCCAAACAAGGGGATATTTTTGTGGCACTATTCGTCTAAGAGGCCTGATGAGTAGAACAAGCCTAGCAACCAGAACTAGGGCAACAATGTTTTTGTGGGATTAATAGCTGTGTTTACAAAAGGTGTCTTGGTTTTGTTTGGCAGTCATAGTCTTGGCTGATGATTCTGTAGTCAAAACTAACTTCTTTTAGAAGTAAGAGTGACCTCTCCAGATTTGAGTTCTAGATAAAGAAAGATGGATTCTCTGTTGCTGATCCCGTCTCTGTGCTCCACCTTTCATGGCATTTGTCTACAATGAACTTGAAGAGTTAAAGTATTTCCTTTAAAAGACATTGTCAAAACCTGGATATGGTGGCACATGGCCATCATTCCAGCAACTGCAGACACAGAAGCACAAGTTCAGGTTAAAGCCAGCTTTGGCTACATTGTGAGTTCAAGGCCAGCATGGGCTGCACGTAACACTGTCTACAAATAGGTAGGAGAGTGTTGAGAAGGCTCGGTGGGTGAAGATGACTCAGGCTTGGTGTGCAAACCTGGAGATCTGAGCGCGATCCTCTCATCAAGGTAAAGGTGAATAGAGAAAAGAAACTCCATTCTGCAGTCCCATAACCACACGTGCCCCTATACACATATGGAGCTTACATGTACATGTGCATGTATACAGACACACTCACAAAGCACACATGCCGTAAAAATAAATACAAATTTTAAAAAGTTGAGAAAATGATAGCAATTACGTATGTGCATATATATTATAATTGTGTGTGTTTAATATAGAAAGATTCAAGCACACTGTCTCTGGGTTAATCAGGGAAAGCAAATAATTAAGTATTTTGAGGATTACTTATGGCTCCCCCTAACTTTTGACTCTTGAACCATAAGATCTTAAAGGCATGTGGTGTGCTTATGCATGTGGAGTCTAGAGGGAAAACAGGTTAGGCCAAGTGTAAATCAACTTCAGCTGAAGAGTTCCCTAGCTCCCTCACCTAGCCAGTGCCAGCACCCAGGAGCTGGAGGCAGGAGGGAGTGGGGTCAGCCCAACTACCTTGGGACACCCTGTCTCTCAGCAAAGTAGGGCCTGCAATATGACTCACCAGGTAAAGGTACTTGCTGCCAATTCGATCAACCTGAGTTCACTTTCTTCAACCCACATGGTAGGAAAAATGATTCCCTCTGACCTGCATATGGGCATACACACACACACACACACACACACACACACACACACACACACAGATACACACACAGACACACAGAGACATACAGACACACACACAGATGCACACAGACACACACACATGCACTGGGCCATACATACAATAATAAATAAATAACTACTTTAAAATAAAGAAGACAACAAAAATCTCAATTCAATTGATTAATAATAAATACACAGTTCTTATTTATATAGACAACCCTGGGCTAGAACAAAAATTGAAAAAAAGTGAGTTATATATCTGTTTCCTCTGTATTGTGTAATAATTTATTGCTGCAACTTTGTTAAGTTAAAATAACAAAAATGTATTTTTTGGTGCACCGTTCAGAAGTCTAAAACAAAGGTGTCTGTGCTGGTTAGTTAAAGTCAATTGGATGCAAGGTAGAGTTATAAGAGAGGAGAAAGCCTCAATTACGAAAATACCTCCAATAAGACTGAACTGTTGGCAAGTATGTAGGACAAATTCTTAATTCATGGTTGATGTGGGAGGGCCCTGTCCATTGTGAGTGGGCTGTGCCTGGGCTAGTGGTCCTAGATGCTCTAAAAAAGCACAGCAAGCAAGCCATGAGGAACAAGTCAGTCAACAGCATTCTCCCCTGGTCTCGGCATCAGCTCCTGTCTCTATCTTCCCTCCCTGTTTGAATTCCTGCCCTGATTTCCTTCCATGACCAACTGGGATGTAGATGTGTAAGCCAAATAAACCCTTTCCTCCCACCCCGAGCTGTTTGGGTCCTGGTATTTCACACAGCAATAGTGACCCTGGCTAGGACAGTGTCAGAGGCTTGCTTCTTCTCTTTCTAGGTAGAGGAACTTGTTCTACCCTTTCCTAACTTGGGGTGGTTCCTGGCAACTGCTGGCATTCCTTTCCTTGTACCACCAACATGCCCAACTGGCTTCAACTCAACACAGTCTTCTTCCTCTGCATGGCACTGTGTGCACAAATGTTCCTCTACTGAAATACTAATAATAAATGATAAGGATGATAAGCACACATTACTTATATATCTTTATAAAGATTTATTTATTTGGAACCTACTCCAAATCTAAGATAGTTTAATTTTAAAGCCTTAAAATTTTCCTTCTCAGCTGCACACTTTAATCCCAGCACTCTGGATATAGAAGCAGATGGATCTCTGTGAATTCGAGGCCAGCCTGGTCAACAAGCGTTAGTTTCAAGACAGCTAGGACTGTGATACAGAGAAACTCTGTCTTGGTTTGGAGAAAAAAAAATCTCAATAGAGTTATTTATCTGAATTTCAAAGCAATATTTAAGTAGGTACTATCTTAATGAGATGACACTGGCCTAAGGTGTGGTTGGGAGATGGCTCAGACATAAGAAGTCCTTGCTGCTCTGTTAGAGAACTTCCATTTATGTCCCGGCACCCACATGGATGCTCACAACCTCCTGTAGCTCCAGTCTCCAGAGACCTGACTCCCTCTTCCATATGTACCCATATGGTACACATAAACTCACTTGGGTTGGAAAGACGACTCAGCCAGTAAGAGCACTGACTGCTACTCGGTTCAATGCTTACTACCCACATGGTGGCTCACAACTGTTAATCTCCTCCCAGGTGATCCCAACCCTCTTCTTGCCCCCACAGGAACCACATATACACAAGATGTACAGACATACATGTGCCGACAAAATACTCACACTGGCAAATAAACGTTTTTCACATTATGAAATAGTTAAAGGAACTTTTCTGTCTTGCAGTTTCAATCATCATGTAGAACAAAACACATCACTTTGCCCTCCAATGTGGTAAGCAGATCATGGAGCTTCCTCCCGTTCCTGAGTTCTCGCTGTCACCGTTCTGTGTGTGCAGTGGGCTCAGGGCTCAGCCCTCCTCTGGGAATCTGAAGGGCAGGAAGCTCATGCCTGTTTCTTCATACTCAGGTAATCCAAAACTTGGATGGGTTTACTTCCCAATCTTTCCCATCAACTCTTGGAGCTCTTTTAATTCCAATTTTCAAGAAAAATCTTCCTGAATTGAAAATTGAACTTGGTGGGCTTGGGACACGCCCCTGCAGCAGGACACTTGCCTAGCTGTGCAAGGCCCTGAGTTCCATGACCAGTGTAGCAAAAAACAGAAATGAACAAAAAAAACACCAAATTAGCCATTAATTCATGGAGGACTTTTTTTTTCTTTTTTGGCTTTTTCATTACTGCTTTTTACAATATATTCAGTAAACCAGTTTAGAAAACAAACAACCAAAACCCTCTCTCTGGTAGTCTCATATGCAATCATTCGGAGGACTTTCACTGCCAACACCCTGTGTCAGTCAAGGTTCCTATGAGAAGCTCGCTCACCCTGCTGAACTTGCTTTCTGTATATTCCTTATCATTGATTCCATCCCCTCCCAGAACCCGAGGTTCGACTACTGCGAGCTATCTTTGCCCGCTAGTCATCTAATCATCTCTTTAAAATCACCCTCTTTTCACATTTCCTCTGCTTATGATTTGATTGCCCCAAATTTTATTTGGGTAGGACTCACTGATTTTGCTGTTTTTCCCCTCCGAAAGTAACCTGCCTACTGCTTCTTCACTCCGAGTTCTCCAGTTCAGAGGAGCAGATCCCACCAAGGGAGGTAGGGAGTGAGTAAGGGGTCCTGTAAGCCTCTGCTCACCTGAATTCCAGCTGTCCCTATCTGCAGCACACTTGCTCTTCCTTCTGCATTCTCTGAGCTGCCATTGGCTACCATTAATCCCAAGAACCCAGACCGCCACCTTAGACCCCATGAGAATCCCCT
Organism: Microtus oregoni; assembly: GCF_018167655.1. Classification (NCBI taxonomy): domain Eukaryota; kingdom Metazoa; phylum Chordata; class Mammalia; order Rodentia; family Cricetidae; genus Microtus; species Microtus oregoni. Next base: position 34,216,929 of record NW_024543060.1, on the reverse strand, counting down.
ACAGTGTGACTGGGAAGGAATCAAGTCAAACATCCTTCAGCCGCACATGCGGCTTCACACAGAAGCCACAAACTTCAGTCTTCACAGATCACTGCCAACACAGTGACCTCTGGATGCTAACCTCCCAGACCACCCACAGGGCCCTCCCTGAAGTCCTCAACAGGCCTCGCGTGCTCTCTTCCACTCCTGCTCAAGCCGTTCCTTGTTTATTCCACCAAGATCATAAAGAAAGAAATGTTAGAGAAAAACATGGCTTTAAATGCTGTGGTATTTTCAACTGAATTGGAACAAGCCAACAAAGTGTCGCAGAAGAGACAGCGCCCCACACAGGGATGAGCACAGAATAATTGCCGACTCTGTGAACTTGTCCTCTCAGATGTATGACAAGACCTGAGACAACCCAAAGTCCACACCACAAACTCCTTGAAGATAATGCGTTGGCCTCTCCAAGCCGGCTGACATTCTCTCTTCATATTTTTTCTAAGTCTCAAGTGGCCCAGGCAGAGCTCATATTCACTACATAGGGGAGGATACATTTGAACTTCTGATCCTCCTGCTTCAACCTCCCCAGTGCTGAGATTGTAGGTGTGTGCCACCATGCTAGCTTTCTGCAGTGAGGTCTCAATCCCAAGCTATTTTTTATGTTAAGCAAATACTTTACCAAATGAACTACATCCTCAGGCCTTCTGTTCAGGATGTGACAGTAGAACAAGGGCTTTTTTTTTAGTATGTAAGTATCTGTACTGGCCTGGCCTTGGGGTCCTAACAGGTTATGTCCTCAGTTGCAGAAACTAAGAGCACCTCCTCTGCACATTCACTACATTGCCTTTGAAAAAGTGGGCCTTGCCCACCTCTCTCTCTCTCTCTCTCTCTCTCTCTCTCTCTCTCTCTCTTCTGCCAGTCTTGTCCCCAGAAAACAGTCTCTGTCCCTTCTCTGCCCACTTCTCTGTCCTCTTCCAACGTGAGCTCTGTCGTGTGATGATGTGACTCTCTCACGGTTTTCTTAAATTATAATATTGGTGCCATGAGTCTTGGCAAGGCCTCCTGGTGCTTATTCCTGCCTGCTGACAAAGACCAACCAGAACTCTGGAACCTGGTCCACATATGACAGCCTCGCTTTTCCAACTAACAGATCACTGGGCTCCTCTGTTCAACACCAACATGTTTGGTGAGTTCCCTCTTCACCTCTGGCCATTTTCCATGGTTGAGGCCTCATCTCTCAAGCATGGTTTTTCATCTTTCGGACTTGTCAAGTCCTGGTTATCAGGCAACCATGGCTCTCTCAAACTTGGTTCTGTGTTTGATGAATCATTGAGCAACCTGTGCTTTCTCGGAATCGAGATTACTATGTTACCTAGTAACCTGAGTTACTAGGACATTAGGAATTACACACCTTTTGGTCTCACTTATCTGTCTCACTCGTGGGAAGCTTGGCATCGTCTATACCTCCAACTTTTGCACTCAGTTCCAGATTTAAGGGCTTCTAAACTCGTCCACCTTTGCAGACAGATCTGACCCAAATACCCCTTAGATAATGCTTTCTGATCTGCTCTCTTCCACCTACAACACATTTTTCTCATTCACTGGTGGTGAACATTTTAAATGTTTTATTCTATAGGTCTTTAAAGTGTTTGAAGACCATCTATCTATCTAAAATAAATCTCTGTATGATCTTGAAAACATACCTACAATATCTACAAATTTGATTGTTATAGATAACTGCTAAACTCTGTTTCTTGATTATCCTAAATAATTTATAATAATAGCTTTGAAAAACTAGAACTTTACCTTACATTCTTAAATGAACTTCTTAAGTACAATAGCTTAAACAAGTATAGAAACAAATATACAGGATGCTGTAACAAAAATAACCTTAAATTCGTATCAATATACAAAAATCCTTTAAACAAGAGAAGAAACATATAGATAATACATTATAACAAAAATAATCTTAAATTTACATAGGTAAAAATTCTTTAAATAAGAGTAGAAAAATACATACAGTTTAATAAAAATAATTTTACATTCATATCAATGTATTAAAATCCATATCAATGCAAAATATCTAAGAATCATAGTTGTCTTTTATTCTATATTCTCCTATATTTTAACAAATATACATAACCTACCAAATAACGAACAACCACCCACCCCACAGCATGGGAATGTGGGGATTTTGTTCTCTAGAACGCTTCCTGATGTCTGGGCAAAGGCATCTTTAGGGATCCCTGAGAAAATTGAGATAATGACCAAGTCCTCGGAGGATTAGCCATAATTTTTATTGATAGATATCACCTGTCAAGATTCAGAACGCCTCCCCCAATCAAACCTGATCCATATTAATCCTAAATGAATTCACAGTCTTGTGTTTGCTGTGGAAATGAAAACATAACCTCTCTCCTAAAGATTTTTAAAGGAGCTCAATCTTTTTTTTTTAAGCTTTCTCAGGTCCTAGGTGGATATTTGAGCCCCACATTGGGTATAAACACGTAGTTGTTTTTTTTTTAATTCTTTTGGGGGGCCCACTGCCCAACTCTCAAATAAATACACAGAGACTTATTCTTGCTTATGAATGCTTGTCCTTCCCTTGGCCTGTTTCTAGCCAGCTTTCCTAACTTAAATTATCCTGTTTCTTTTTAATTTTACTTTGCCTTTGGATTTTAAAAATATCTTTCTTTGTTATATACTTCTTTCTTCTCTTCTTACTCCATGGCTGGCTGTGTGACTGGCCCTTGTCCTCCTCTCCTTCTCCTTTTCTCTCCTTGCTCCTCTTTTGAGCCTAGATTTCTGCTTGTATTTATTCTCTCTGCCTGGCAGCCCCAGCTATCCCTCTCTCCTGCCTAGCTATTGGTTGATAATCTCTTTATTAGACAATCAGGTGTTTTGGACAGGCAAAGTAACAGCTTTACAGACTTAAAAAATGTCACATAAAAGAATGCAGCACATCATCTTTGCATCATTAAACAAATATTCCGTAGTGTAAATGAATGTGACACATATTAAACTAATATTTTACAACATGGAACTGATTTAGAAAGAATATGACTACATCATACAAATGCCTAGATTTTTGCATGAATTTGCAAAGAACATTCTGAAGAGGAAGAAAAAGTAACACAGATTCTTCATTTGAGTGAGCTTCTCAGAATAAGATACTCTATAATATTGTTTTCTGAGACAGATTTTTGAGGAATGTAGTTAGAGTAGGTTTCAATAGAGCAATCCAAGCAGAGAAAAGAAGGAGTTGAGAAAGTGTCCATCAAAATAACAACAGACAAATCACTCCCATGATGCCAGATATGACAGAGCAAAGAGTATATTCCTAAGAAAAGAGGCCATGGAGGCTGTGCAATCAGCAATAGAACTCGTGGCCCTACTGCAGGGACTACCAAAGTTGTACTTTGCCTTACTGGAGACAAAAACTGCAGGAGAAAGTCTTCAAGCCAAAATCTCTTCCTAATGCCAGGATAACACAATAGCAACAATAACCAACCTAAAGCAGGTTATTCCAGCAGAGAAAGAAAGATGGGAATGTTGATGCTGATATTGTCGAGTTGAGAGGACCTAGAATTACTGAGGAGACAAGACCTTGGACATATCAAGGAAGAATTATTTTTAATAATGTCAATTGAGATGACAACCCTACATGTGAGTGGCAGGTACCATTCTGTGGGCTTGGGCCTTGGAGAAGCTGGTAAAGCACTGTCACACATACCTCTGCTTCCTGCTTGAGGATGCATTGTGACTGGCAAGTTTCCTAACATTCCAGCAGCCATACTATCCCCACCATGACTGAATTTACTCTCAAACTATGAGCCAAAATAAATGCTTCCAGAGGCTTGAGAAATTTCTTAGTGGGTAGGAGGGCTTGCTGTACAGCATGAAGGCTTGAACTTGGGTGTCATAAAATTCTAGGTGCGGAAATACATGGCTGTAACTCTGGCACTTTGGGGACTTAGAGACAAAAGCATCACTGTGAGTTGCTGGATGCCATGCCAGCCTAAAACACACAAACTCCAGGTACAGAGAGAGGCCTTATCACAAAGGAATAAGTGTGTTAGAATGGATCTCCTGGCATCTTTCTCTAGCCTCTGTATGTATACAAGCATACTCCTACACATATGCATGTACACACACACATACACGTAAAATAAACAAAAACTAAAAATTAAACCCTTTTCCTTTTGCTTTTTTGGCATGTTTTGCTGTTAGAAAATTAATACAGGAATGGCCCACCAACTGAACTGCCTTGACTGTCACCTTGAGTCACTCATTCTGTCTTTCTGTCACCTTAAACATGTGACCTGTGAAATTGACTTAATTTCACATATAGAGAAATAAAGTGTTAGAATTTTGAGCACCTGGGGCAGGGACTATAAAATTTAAACCATAATGTGTGGAAGCATACACATGATTTCATGGTACCTTTATGCAAAGCACGCTTCCACCATGAGCTAACTCAAACCGCAGACAGGACTTGGAGCAAGTCACAGCCATGATCCCTAGAGAGGGATGTTTGGACCCCCAAGTCGTACTGTTAAGAGCAGTGAACAGGTATTGACAGACAGCACAGAAAAGGAAGGAAGTGTCAGAGAAAGTTATCTTTCATGAGATCCGAGCACAATGCTCAGAGGAAGGAAGAGAAAGGGAGAGAGGGCAGAGGCAGGAGAAGGTAAGACAGACCGAGATATAGAAATTAATGCCATAAAAGGACTGGCGGGCATGAGACAAGCATTTAATAAATGATAGCTGCCCATGATTATTAATAATATATCTTTCTTGAACTTGAACTTGGGGTTTAGGTCTTAAGAATTCCTTTGAAAGCAGACATTTTTCAAATGTGTTGCCAGTTAATCAGGTCACACAAAAAGCATCGGCAAAAAAATATCTTTGGTTCTCAGCAATGTAGCTGTGGGAGTGTGGGTGGGTAAATTTCTGAAGGTCTAGGCTAAGGTCTCTGTAGGGAACATTCTCGAAAAATGTACTTAGGTTGTGATTTTACTTAAAAGAAAAACCATCTCATTTAGGCCCTAAAATGAGCATAAATTATTTGACCAAATTGGCAAATAAATAATAAGAAATATTGCTTAAGATGCGTGCTGAACAACCTGTTTTGAGAAATGAAATTCTTCCAAGCAGCTCAGTAAAACAAGGACCTGAGTCAGTGTCTGGTGATCTTGCACATTGCTTTCACTTCGGTGGGAGCCTGGTTGTATTGCTTTCCTCCACTAATGGACTTGCGCCGTCAAGGGCATCAATTTATATTCTAAAGCCAGGCCAACCTCTTGCTTGAAGCATACTGCTAAACATGAATCATCTTACATTATTAATCAGTCCTTTTCATTCCACTAGAATGCACTGGTCTTTACTTTGCAATAATCCACCCTATCACTCTTTTCAACAGATATTTATAACATGGTGTTAACTAGCTAGAGCCATTTGTACCCCTAGTAGTACTGCACCGTCATGTAGGGATATAGCTTTACACTTTATTTCATTACTGTATTATGCTCTAAACGCATTGGCGGTTGGTAGCTTCTGTCAAATGGGTTTTCTGATTTGAGTACTCACAAAACTTCAATCATTTCCTACTGGAAATCTCTTCATGTTTCCTTTGACTCTCCCTAGATGCAGAGACTCTTCTTAATTTGAACTTTACAGGATTTTGTCTCCATGCTAAATATCAAATCATACTTTATTTTCAGCTGCTTAGCTGTTAGGAGTGTAAAGTAGAAATCGGTACTATGGAATGTCTCTTTCAAGGCCTGGATGGTAGCTCAGTATTTCAATAACAGAAGTTTGATTACCATATACAAGACCCTGGGTTCCATTCCCAGGACCTGAAAACAAAATATAAATATAAAAGTATAGAGTTCTTTAAAAAATATTCTCTTTCATGCTATCTTGTGATCCATCCTTCAGAATGATTGCTCTCAAGTTTTCTCTCGGTATTTGAAAACCAGCTCTCAGTCCACACTTATAATTATTTAAATGAGTTTGTAATTATATAAACAACCACAAACAATTTCACTACCTATTATAAATCTTAAATCCTAAAATATTTCATTAAGACTAACAATCGCAACTGAATTTCATTTTATTTTTGTGTGTGAAACAAGATCATACTTTGTACTCCAGAATGGCCTGGAACTATCTAGCACAGGCTGGCTTTGAACTCACAACCATTCTTTCTTAGTCCAAGTGCTAGAATTACAGGTACCTATTGTGACTACCAGTAGGAGTTCTGGTTTTTAATTTGTGGAAAGAAATCTCTCATACTGAAAACACTAAAGTTCTGTGGATAAGCACATATGATCTTATGGGCTGTAAGGATACTTGAATATATAGTAGGTGCTCATTCATTTATTCAAGACTAAATTGATGCCAGGAGTGATGGCATAAGCCTGTCATTCCTGCACGGAGGAAGTTGAATCCGGAGGAATTCAAGTCAGAGTTTAGTCTGTGGGCTGGGTGGAGGGAGGTTGGGGCGATAGTTCAATTAGTAAAGCATTTGCCACATAAATAGGAAAACCTAAGCCTGATTATCAGAATACATGACAAAAGGCTCAGAGTGGGATGTACTTGGAATCCCCATGCCGGGTGTGGGGGGGGGGGGGGGCGGGGGGCAGAGCTAGTCAGACCCTTGGAGCTCACTGGCTAAGCAGCCTAGCTTTTATCTCTAAAAGTGAAGTGGGTGGCCCCTGGAAAAAGAACACATGTGCATGTACATGTACATACATGAACATTGAGAAAGATAAAAAGAATGAATTTGTTCAGTAGATATTCCAGGCACTCTTGTGGATTATGGGAATGTATTATATGGTAGAGCAAAAAGAGACAAAATATTTGTCTTTAATAGATCACAGCCTAGCAAAATGTAAACAAATTAGTTTGATTGTTCATGTTGGTAAACTGAACAAGAAAGGAAAAAAGAAGGGCAGAAGGAAAGGAAGGAAGGAAGGAAGGAAGGAAGGAAGGAAGGAGGAAAGGAAAGGCAAGGCAAGGCAAGGCAAGGCAAGGCAAGGCAAGGCAAGGAAAGGAAAGGAAAGGAAAGGAAAGGAAAGGAAAGGAAAGGAAAGAAAAAGAAAAGAAAGATTAAGATACCAGGCTATGATTTTTTTCCTTTGGAAACTCAGGTTGAAATTTTATTGACACTGGAACAAGGATGACCTTTTAATAATCCAATAGCTTATTAAAACTCAACGTCTTTCCTGAAGGGTGGGTTTAATTTTCACGGGGTGAGATTAATTACCTTGCGAGCAGGTTGTCAGAAAGTGGGAATACCGATCATTTTTGTCTCCTGCTTTTCCTCCCATTTTTCTCTATGAGTTGAAGAAGCATGAGGCCCTCATTAGAAGCCAAGCAGATGATGGCGTTCTGTTCCAGAAATATAAGCCCTTGCTGATGGGGTGAACAGATAGCAATGGGGGAATAGGTGTAATAGACATTCATGTAGTGTCAGAACGACCCAGCAAGCAGAAAGAGCAAGGTGAGCAACATTTCTTGTTGTTCAAGAAATGCCTGGATATACGTGAGGATAGAAAACAGGAGGGCAGGAGATAGCAAATAGGGGTGGAGATGCTCCAGGGACCCCTCTTTGGTTCTGACTTGACAACTGGAGCAGGCATTGCCCATACAGTGAGGAGAATCCCCACTGTGAGGGCACAAACAGAGGAACAATGACAAGATAAGCTCTGATGCAGATGGTAAGAGTCTGCCTCTGGGTACCACCCTGAAGAGGGTCTGCATCTGAAGTCATATTAAAAGGCTTCGGCAGCGATCCAAGTGAAAGAAGGGCTCTGTAACAGGGGAGATGAGCAAATATTGGATAATGAATATAAGCTGAGGGTGGAAGTCAACAGGGCCTTCTCAGTGGCCACAGGAGAACGAGGCAAGGGTGATATTAATGTTTGTGCCCTAACCATGGAATGTGATGAGATGAGAAGGAATTTCTATAAGACTAAAAATAAAAGACTATGAAGACATCTAAGGCCACCAGGACTCTGTAAGCTCACAGAGAGGGTGAGAGAGATAGTTAAGAGGTTCAGTAATAACCATGCTCACACTACCATTAAAAAACCCGGCAGCCAGTCTCTCTGTGGTACACTTGTTATCTCAGCGGCCCAGAAACCAATGCAGGGGATGTGTAAATTGAGGTGTTCTGGGACCGCCAGGTTTTCTTAACCAGAAAAGAGGGAGGAGGAGGTAGAGGAATGTTCTGGAAATCAAGAAAGAAGGTGTTAAAAAGTCTGTTTAATTACCAATCAGTGTTGGTTTTATCTTCTTGACCTATCAGAGCTAGGAGCCGCAGATGGGACAGGATAACAAAGAGTGAACATTCCCTGCAGGTTAAACTGTGGGCTAGGTTTCCTCATGAGCCGAATCAGAGCTGAGTTAGCACATAAGCAGGGATGAAAGTCATACTGAACTGGTTTCAAGAGAATTTGCGTGGTACAGGTAAGAAAGTTCTATTTGGGGCACAGTTTCATTATTACGAAGAACAGAAATGGGTGGGAGCTGAAAGAGGCCCTGTGGTCAAAAGAATGGATTTTGCATTTAGCATCTAGGGCTGGGTAAATTCTGCTGCATGCAGCAGGGTGTGGTTCAGTGGAGAACAAGACACTGGTGATACAGAATCGAGGGAACAATTACCAAACTAAAATCCACAGATCGGCGAGAAAATAAGGAGTCTCATGCCGAGAGTGGAGAAGGCAACCTCAGAGAGGAGCACTGATGGGTTATCCTGGGAGCACAGCGAAGGCCCAGAGGCATAGTTCTGGCCCCTGAGGATCTCTCTCTTCTCAGGACACAAGAGGCAAGGCTGTCAGCAGGTTATGCGGATAGGAAAGGGGTATTGGAAGTTTGAGGTGAGATAGGGTGTAACTCAATGGGCCAGAGGAAAGAGGCAGGCTTTCTGGGCAGTGTTTAGTCTCCCAAGGAATAGTTTACGACTTAATGTCCCAGGATAAAGTTTGGAAGAAGATTAAAAAGTGCACGTGAGGCAGAGGCTGATTTTCTGTTTTGGAGAACAAGTATATACCATGTAGCCCTGCCTTCCACTGTCATAATGTAAAGTAACAAGTTAGTATCCTTGCACAGTGTCTAAAATAGGTTAAAAAACAACAACAACAACAACAACAACAACAAAAAAAAACAAGTTAAGGATTCTAGGTAAAGATTAAGGGGGAAACCCATTGATTGTTTTCCCTGAAGCCCCTTACTCAGGAAGCATCATGGGAAAATATAGGGAATCTGAATAGCAAGTTAGCCTGTTAAAAAATTTTTTTTAACTTTTTTTTTTATTGAGAAAAGGAGAAAAAAAAAACAAGTTTCCACCTCCTCCCATCCTCCCATTTCCCTCCCCCTCCTCCCACCCTTCTCCCCCTCCTCCCACCCTTCTCCCCCTCCTCCCACTCCTCTCCCCCTCCCTCTCCAGTGCAAAGAGCAGTCAGGGTTCCCTGCCCTGTGGTAAGTCCTAGGTCCTCCCCCCTCCGTCCATTTCTAGGAAGGTGAACATCCAAACTGGCTAGGCTCCCACAAAGCCAGCACATTTCGTAGGTTCAAAACCCCGTGCCATTGTCCTTGGGTTCTCATCAGCCCTCATTGTTCGCCATGCTCAGAGAGTCCAGTTTTATCCCATGCTTTTTCAGTCACAGTCCAGCTGGCCTTGGTGAGCTCCCAATAGATCAGCTCCACTGTCTCAGTGGGTGGGTGCACACCTCGTGGTCCCGACTTCTTTGCTCATGTTCTCTCTCCTTCTGCTCCTCATTGGGACCTTGGGAGCTCAGTCCAGTGCTCCAGTGTGGGTCTCTGTCTCTATCTCCATCCATCACCAGATGAAGGTTCTATGATGATATGCAAGATATTCGTCAGTATTGCTATAGGATAGGGTCGTTTCAGGTTCCCTATCCTCAGCTGCCCAAGGAACTAACTGGGGACCTCGGCTTGGGCACCTGGGAGCCACTCTAGGTTCAAGTCTCTTGCCAACCCTAAGGTGGCTCCCTTAACTAAGAATTGTGCTTCCGTGCTCCCCTATCCAACCTTGTTAAGAATTTATGGAGCACAAAGTCTGTCCTCACAGAACAGGCGGCCTTGCTAAGACTCTAACACTAAGAGCAAGTTGCCCACACCACTTGTGAGTAGAGGACCCACAGTGAGAAGAATACTTCCTGGCGGCTCTCACTGAAGGCCAACTGGAACTCCATTTCTCACAAACTGTGTGTCCTGGTATTGCCATGATAAAGAAGATGACCAAAAGCAAAGAGGGGAGGAAAGGGCTTCGTTGGCTCTCAGCATCTGAATCACATATCAGGAAGGCAAGCCAAGACAGGAACACAGCTGGGCAGGAACCCAGAGGCAGGAATCCAAAGGCAGGAACTTCAGCAGAGACCACAAAGGAACAGGACTTACTGGCTTGCTCCCACGCCTTGCTCAGTTTGCTTCCTTATAAAACCCAGGGCCACTTATCTAAAGGTGATGCTGCCACATCAATCAATTTTCAAGAGAATGTACCCACAGTCTTGTGCACAGGCCAATCATACAGACTGTTTTCTCTACCGAAGGCCCTCGTCCCAGGCATCTCTAGTCTGGGTCAAGTTGTCAAAAATACTTAGCAGGACACTGCTATTTTATTCTTTGCTATGTTTAAGGAACGGATGAAAACAACTTATAAAGAGTTTATGTTGGCTCCTGACATGAAGATACAGCTCATCGGGGTGACTAAGGCATGACGGAGGAGGCGTGGTGGCAGAAGGATAAGGTGTGGATAGTCAGATGGCACCCAGGTAGGAGGTAGAGCATGGTGACTGCTGATCAGCAGCCTGAGTCTCCTCCTTAGTCTGTCAGCTCCCTCAGCCTGTGGGATGAGGCTGCACCTGGGCAGGGTAGGTTAAACCATTCTAGAAACCTTCTTCTAGACATGCCCAGATGTTTGTTCCTGCAGTGACTGAAATCTAGTCAAGTTTACAGGGAAGATTAACTATCCCAGTCACCTTGGAAACAAGTTAACCTCTGTTGGCCTCAGCCTTCTCTTTTAGAAACTAGAAAAAAAAAAAAAAGTAAGGCCCAGTTTACTGACTGTGGTGGGGGAATCAAATGAGAAAATGCACAGTAAAGGTTTAGTGCCTCGAGATTTTTTAAATATTTATTTTTTAAATTTATTTTTAAAAAACTATCTTATCTCATTTTACACGCCAAATTCATTTCCTACACTCTCCCCTCCTCCTCTTCCTCCCTCTACTTTCCCCCTCCCATCTGCTATCCCACACCCCATCAACTCTTCAGAGAGGGTAAGGTTTCTCCTGGGGAGTTAACAAAGTCTAACACATTGCTTTGAAGCAGGATCAAGGTCCTCCCCCCCCCCCCCATATCTAGGCTGAGCAAGTTATCTCTCCAGAGAGAATAGGTTCCAAAAAGCTAGAACAAGCAGTAGGGATAAATCCTGGTCTCACTACCAGTGGTCCCACAGTCTGCCCCATCCATACAACTGTCACCCACATTCAGAGATCCTAGTTTGGTCCCATGCTGGTTCCTTTGCTGTCAGGCCAGAACTGGAAGGCTTCCATTAGCTCAGGTAGACTGTTTTAGTGGATGTTCCCATCGTGGTCTTGACCTCTTTGCTCATATTCTCACTCCTCCCTCTCTTCGACTGGACTTTGGGAGCTCAACCCAATGCTCTACAATTGTTTCATCAGTTGTTGGATGAAGGTTCTATGGTGACATTTAAGATAGTCATCAATCTGATTACAGGGAAGGCCAGTTTAGGCACCCTCTCCACTATTGCTTAGGGTCTTAGCTGGGATCATCCTTGTGGATTCCTGGGATCCTCTAGTGCCTGGTTTGTTGCTAACCCCATAATGGCTCCTTCAATCAAGATATCTCTTTCCTTGTTCTTTGCTCTGTCCTTCCCCCATCTCGACCATTCTGTTCACTCTAGTTCTCCTCCCCCCTCCATTTTTCCCCTCATCTTCCCCTTCCTCTATTTCTGGTGGGAATGCAAACTTGTACAACCACTCTAGAAAACAGTATGGTGGTTTCTCAGAAAACTGGGAATCAACCTACCCTAAGACCCAACAATACCACTCTTGGGCATATACCCAAAGGATGCTCAACCGTATTTGTTCAACTATGTTTATAGCAGCATTATTTATAATAGCAAGAACCTGGAAACAATAAAATGTAGTACATTTACACAATGGGGTACCTACCACTCAGAGGTAAAAAAATAAAACAATGACATCTTGATATTTGCATGCAGATGGATGGAACCAGAAGAAACCATCCTGAGTAAGATAACCCAGACCCAGAAAGTTGAACCATTCACTCAAAGGTGAATACTAGATGTAAAACAAGGGATAAGGGATAAGTCCATGAGCCCAGAGAAGCAAGGAGAACCCTAAGAGAAACATAAATAGATCCCTAGGGAAGGGGAAATAGACAAGATCTCCCGAGAAAATTGGGAGCACAGGAGTAGGGGAAGAAGGGAAGGTGCCTTGAGTTTTACACATACATTGTAAGAAGAGAATGGGATAACTGATAGGAAATAGTACTTTTAAAGGGAAACCTACATGAAATTATAGAAACCAGCATGGGCTCTTCATTAATAGCCTAGAAATGAAAATTAAATTAGATTCTAATCCACTGCTTCTTAAGTCTTTCAAAGCCAGTATTGCTAATCTGTTTTTCTTCTCCTGGTATTTTGACAGGCGTTCCCATTACAGGTTTATCAAGCTTGCTCTGTATCGTGGTAAAAAAGAATGCCTTCTCTGCTGGGGATAATAATACTGACGACATCCTGTTTTAGATCTGAGAGCTAGCATTTCCTTTGTGAGCAGGTATGGCTCCCGTCAGGAACTGCAGGGTTACAGGGAGGTTAACTGACTTTAGTGGAGGTCCACTTTGTGGCCCAATCACTGCGCCTGTCGAGCAGGGGGAAAAGTCTGTCCGTCTGACATATTTATAACTCTGTGGTTAAGATGTTTGCTTAATGCTCTTTTTTATTTAAAGGTCTCTGACCACTTAAACCTCTCCCCTTTTAACTTAGACATGTTTTGCCGACTATTAAAGCCTTTTAAGTACCTTCTTTATACTCATGTTACAATCTGGACCTAACAATTTTCAAAGAGTCGTACTTTGACAACATTCCAGGATAATTATAGCAATTGCTTTTTAAAAATGGGGGGAAAAGCATGTTCATGTTAAAAATAAAACCTTCCTTTTGAATTGAAATTTCAAGGAATTTTATTTGCTTGCTTGCCATAAGACACAATTCATGCATTTGTGTGCGCTAAGGAAAAGAGCTAAATTATATTTTTTCACATGTTTCAAATGTGTTTGGGGATGTCTGTTATTAACCTTGGACCCTGAACCGAGACTATGCTCAGAACTAGGAGGAAAAGAAGGTTCAGGCTTGAATGCCAAATCTGTAGCGAATTATGTTTTTCCTCTTTAACTTTGAGGCTGCTAGATAAAATAGCCAAATATATTTTGGCGGGCTTAATTACATGCTATGAAATTCTTTAAAAAATGATATTTGTAAGCAATGCTGGGGTTAATATAAACATCTTTATCAGCCAATGATTGTAAGAGATTCAGTGTGAATGTGTATGAATGGAGTCCACACACATGCACACAAAGAGATAGAGTTACTCCCCTTCATGTCTAGATTTTCACAGCAGACCCGGCCATGTGTTTCTTGTCTCCGTGGCTGCCCATTGAATTCATGCATGTGCATGAAAGTTCTAGCAGGGAAGAAGTCATACAAACATTGAACATGACTCATAATGAAACAAAGAGGTAAAGTTAAAGTAAACTATGTCAATATAATGAAGACTATCAGGCTTCTTTAATGAGCAATTTAAATACGTGAATACCATATGCTAATATTTTCATCAGTTGTGAAAGCCTGCATACTTTCATGCTGTAGGATGTTATAGTAACGTTCATTCTTTGTTTCTGTCTACCTAGTTTTATGAGAACCTCTTTATAGATGAGAGGACAAGCTCAAGCCTAACCCTGCCTGATAGACAGTGGTTAAAAATCTGTGAAATATTCTGCAGGCTTTTGTTTTATTCCAACGAAAAAGAGCCACTTGCAGCATCCGCAGAAATAAGAAACAGGGTTTGAAATCACCTTTTTGTTACGTAGTAAATAGAATATACACCTTCTTCTAGTGTGAGCGTGGAGTAAGTATTGAGAAGCTGGAGAACCGGGCTCATAGAGAAAAATTTATGTAGCTTAAAAGCAAGTTTCGCATTTCACCAGACACTTTCTCCAAAGAAAATAGTTAGCCCATTTAATTCAACAAGGAGGAAAATATTGAATAATTGATGAAGATTTGTGGAGTTGAGAATTGTAAACAAGACAGTATTTCAATAAAACAGCTTAAAGTCACTGAGCAGGCTCCCCTGCTATAGTTATTCATACTTTCCTTAGCACCTATCATCTTCATATTGAGGCAGAAAAGCACCAGGCACAGAATGAGAATGGAAATATTATGATCCTCTCTAATTCGTCTCTCAGTGAGTTAAAAATGCAGTGTTCAGCTGTGAATGTTCTTCTCCCACATTACACGGCGCAAATTTCAAGGACTTAAAATGCCTTATGGACTACAAACACACAGTGACCATTATGTGTGAAGTAGGAAGGAGTGGCCCTATGTTTTATCTTGAAAATGATTTTGTAGTTTGTTTCAGAACAAACAATACACAAATGTGGACATACTGTAGTGGTGATTGACGGCCCCGTGTTCGATTGCTCTTGCCTTGATTTCATTACCATTTGGGTTGGAGCTTTCATCTCTGTAGCCATCTTGTAGTTGCCAGTTAAGTTCGTGAGATGTGCAGTCAACTGGTAAAACAGTTAAGGTTATTAGGCTCACACCAACAAGCAACACACGGAATTGTTTATTTTTGGAGGGAGGTCGCTTGTTGGTTCCTGGCCACCAGGCAAGCTTAGACCCAAAATAATCACACAGAAACTGTATTAATTAAATCACTGCTTGACCCATTAGCTCTAGCTTCTTATTGGTTAACTCTTATATATTAATTTAACCCATTTCTATTAATCTGTGTACCACCACATGGCTGGCTGTGGCTTACCAGCTAAAGTTCCTGTGTCTGTTTCCGTCAGGGCTACATGGTGTCTCTCTGACTCTGCCCTTCTTCCTCCCAGCATTTAGCTTAGTTTTCCCTACCTAGCAAAGTTCTGCCCTGCTATAGGTCCAAACCACTTTCTTTATGCATTAATGGTATGTACATGTAAGGTCAGGGGGCAGTCTCAGATGTCGTACCTTAAGAGCCTTTCACACTGTTTTCTGAGACTCTCTGACTTGGAACTCACTGAATGATCCAGCTAGCCTGTTGTAGTACGGAGCAGCGAGGCTGTGTCCCGCCACCCGGCTAGCTTTACCCGAAATAATTACACGGAAACTGTATTCTTTTAAACACTGCCTGACCCATTAGTTTCAGTTTCATATTGGCTAGCTTTTACATATTGATCTAACCCATTTCTATTAATCTGTGTAGCCCACGAGCTGGCTTACCAGGAATGATCTTAACCTGTGTCTGTCTGGAGTGGGAGAATCATGGCGACTCCCTGACTCAGCTTCTTTCTCCCAGCATTCCATTCTGTTTACTCCGCCTACCTAAGGGTTGGCCTATCAAATGGGTCTAGGCAGTTTCTTTATTAATAAGAAATCACTCCCACATCACTAGCCCAGTGGTCAGTGAGTTCCAAGTTCCGTTCTGTCTCCTTCCCTCTAGCACAAGGACTGCAGCAACTCACCACTATGACTGACTTTCATAATTGTCGTTTTGAAGACAGTGGCAGGGAAACATCAAGGACTCCAGTTTCCACACACACGCATTCAGAATGTGTTCATTCACACATCTTGCATGCCTACTTCACACTAGGTTGATTTCTGCACAGTGGGCTTCGGTAAGGAACGTGATAGAAAAATTGTCCTTCTGAGGCTCCTCATCCTGGCAGTGAACTGCAGAGAGACAGAAAGATTGTACGCAGCCATCATGACGTTTTATATTAGGTGGTAATAAATACTGCATAGATGAAGATGAAGGGACAGAAGAGCAGGGAATCTTGTGGGTTCTGTGAGTTTCCACAGCTGGGGAGACTCACGGAGAAGGGGAACTGTCAAATGGTTCACGTAGCATGTGGCACATAGTAAAAGCCAAGAAATATTAGATAAAATAGAGAGAGTCACTGACATCAACTAGCTATTTCGAGGAAGGCTTTCCAGTGTTTACTTGTTTGTTTGTTTGTTTTCCCTACTGTGAGTCTCCTCTGTTGGTCATGATAATTTTCCTTTGGAGTTGAAGTTAATTCTGTGCTTACACCAAGATTATTTATGATCTGAGTGAAGACCTAGCAGATCAAAACTGTCATGGGTGAATCTGTCCCTGTGGTAAGGAAGAAGGTTTGGTGACAGGCGACAGGCATGGGGCAAGGGCAGGAAGTGGAGGAAGAACAAGAAAAAGTAGAATTAGAAGAAAAAAAGACAAGGAAAGAAAGAAGTCTATTTTAAGCACGATGTTGTCTTTGGCCGTTGATGTTAATTTAACTCCATGTGTATGTTAATTGGAAGTTGGGTCAATTAAAGCCAGATGTGTGCCAACTCTGAATTTAACGGACTGGATAAAAATGTTTTTCAGAACTAAAGTATAGAAATATAAACTTCTTTGAATTACTTCTCATGACAAACATCACTATAATTTTAGTAGAGGGTTTCACAGACATACATATTTTAATAGTAAACAATGGACATTCATATTGGAAAGCCCTAATGATTTCAATACTAAAAAGGAATAGTAGCTGGGTTTGGAGGTACATGCTTGTCACCTTAGCACTTGGAGGCAGGAACACTTCTCTTGTGGTTTCATAGCCTATCCTGTTGAAACAAAGGGAGGCCTGCACCAAAGAAACAAAAGTGAAAGAAAAATAGTTTTAGGGGCATGTACAACATCGTTGGTCTTTGAAAAATGATTTTTATTTGCCTCTCAAAGGGTTTTGAAGGTTTGCATGTTGGATACTTGCAGCTTCGCCTTGTAAATGAAGCCATATAAGACATTGTTAGAGTTTCACATCCTGGCAGAGAAGATGTAACCCCCACTTGTACCTGGAAGTCAAATGAAACCAAGAACTGTGTCAAAGGTGTCACACTCAAGCAGCGAAATCTGGACTTGGTTTGACACCTTCTGGCTCTTGGGCACTACTTCATACAACGTTGCCTTACGAATATCTGAATCTGAAATGCAGTTAATATTCTAGAAGACATGGATTTACCTTTCTAATTATGACTTGCTTATTCACCTTTTAAAAAGTAATGTTTGCCCTTTCAAAGGCATGCAAATCAATGGTGTGGAAAGAGGAACCATAACCAGACTGTATAAATTGATGAAGCAAAGCACTATTCATATTTTGCCTTCAGTAAATCACATGTGAATTAATTCAAAATTGACTACATTATGGTTTTGTAGACTTTAATAATTTATTGAACATATAATATGAAATATGTATATTAATAAACACCATAAAATAGTTTAAAATATAGGTATGAATTAATGTCCTTAAAATGATGACAGCAATAACTTGTAATCTTTCTTTTTGTTGTCTCCTATCAAGAATTCATTAGAGGATTGTGATAATACAATGGTTTCCAGTTTAAGACACAAAACATTATGTAAATTATACAGCAAAATGTAGACACAGTTGGTAATCTCCAATTCTACCCAGGAGGTCCTTCACCATGCCCACTTCCTTGTGATTGGCTGCAGAAGCCACGTGATTCAAGTTCTGTTACTTATTTACTATTCCATTATTCTTCCTCTGAATAATGAAATAGAAGCAGTTGATGGGGTGAGACTTCTGTGGAACTATGCATAAGTATGCCCTTAGCCTTGTTTCCTTCTCTTCTTGCTTTACATCTTCGCAATCCGTTATCTAATTAATATTAGTTTCCATCCTGGTAGTTCTATTCCTAGAGTTCAAAGACTCAAACCTCAAGCCATTCTTGTTTAGTGCCTTAAGGTCTTTATTTTTCTTTAAATATCTCACTATTATCAAGAATAAAAGAAACACGGTACTTAAAATATGATGGTTTCACTGCAAAATAATAAGGCATTTCTGAAAAATAGTTTGCAGTATGTTTCCACAACAGTTAAGAAACATTTTTGCCTTATCAGTCACCGAAGTGGCAGGGCAGGCAGGCTTTGCTGATAAAATATTGGCTATTTCCTGCTGGGGGGGGGGGGGGATGGGCATTGCTTTCAGTTTTGTAACCACCTCTGAGCCCACCAGTTTCCAAAGGATAGCTCCACACTCTTGGTCACAGAGATGGTTCCAGTTAAATTTGGAGGTGCATGAAACCAAACGGACAGACACGACTGTGAGAAAGAGATTTTCAGGGAGGAGGCAGCAAGGCACGTGTGTGTGGGGTGGGCGTGGAAGAAGGTGGGGATGAAAGTGTCCAGTCTGCACTATGCTAATGTGTAAAATCATTCACCAGCAAATTTAATTAGCAAAAACAAAATTGAATACTACCTCAGCAATTTAACAGAGAAGGCCAATGACCAGATTTGTTTACATCCCTTCTATTTGAGAGGCTCAAATGCTTGCCATGAAGTCTGCACAGCTGGGCTGGATGGATGGATGGCTCAGTTGTTAAGGGCCGAGCTCACAACCAAAAATATAAGTTAAGCGCAACTGCAGCATTTTGGGAAAGCATTCTAATGTTGTGGGGATACATTAAGTGAGTAATGGCAATCTCTTATTAGGAAGGACAGCAAAGGCTTGAAGGCAAGTTACAAACATTAATAAAAGTTGCAGGAAAAAGATAAACCATAGTTCAGAAAGTAATTATTGTATGGACTGGAGAGGGATGCAACAAGAAAGGACCACTAGGTTGCTTAGAGAGAGTTTGAGGCAATTCTGTAGCTCGAACTAAACAGTGTCTAGAAAGGCAGACCCGAAGACAACATGATGACAAGCATGCATGTGATGCGCAGAAATACATGCAGGGAAAACAGTCTCATGGGTGTTGACTTTCAGTACAGTAGAAATATTTAAGAAGGCAGAAAAATTGTGACTCCCCTAAATACACACACACACACACACACACACACACACACACAGGGGTTTACACACTATCACTAGTTAGGGAATGAGACAGTCTTTGCACTATACAAAAAAAAAAAGTTCTAAGAAGGGAGAGAAAGAATGTTTTTGATGACTGGATAGGCCTCGCCCACATGCATGTGGGGTGTCATGCAACCATGTTTGGAAAATTCAATGGGAGGAGAGAGGAGATCTACTTGGTAAAGGCATTCAGGGCCACAGTACATTGACTCCTTGGGCAAGAGAGAATATGAGATAAGAAAGTCAAAGCAAGATTTTGATTTTTATTCTGTTTTAGGATTTCTCTTTTTAATTTATTTTAAAATAATCTTTTCTCATATCAATCCTAGTTCCCACTCCCTTCCCTCCTCCCACTTCCCCCACCTTTTCCCCACTCCAGCCCCCATCCACTCCTCAGAGAGTCAAGCTTTGCACTGGGGAGTCTAACAAAGTCTGCCACATCACTTCGAGGCAGGACCAAGGCCCTCCCCATCCCCTATGTCTATGCTGAGCAAGGTATTCCTCCAAAAGAGAATGGACTTCAAAAAGCCACTTCAAGCACTAGGGATAAGTCCTAGCCCCATTGCCAGCGGCACCACAGATTGTCCCAGGCACCTATCTGTCACCCACTTTTAGAAGGCCTAATTTGGTCCTATGCAGGTTCTTCCACTTTCAGTCCAGAGTCAGTGAGCTGCCACTAAATCAAATCAGGTGTTTCTATGGGTAACCCTATCATGGTCTTGACCCCTTTGCTCATACTGTCGCTCCTCCTTCTTTCAACTAGACTCTGGGAGCTCAGCCCAGTGCTTAGCTGTGAATCTCTGCATCTGCTTCTATCATTTGCTATGATGACAACTAAGGTAGTCATCAACCTGATTGCATGGGAAGGGCAGTTCTGGCACCTCTCCACTAGGGCTTAGGGTCGCAGCTGGGGTCGTCCTTCTGGATTCCTGGGAATTTCCTTGGTGCCGGGTTTCTTGCTAGCCTCATAATGGTGCCCTCAATCAAGATATCTTTCTTTGCTCTTCCTCTCTGTCCTTCCCTCATCTCAGTCATCACATTCTCTCATGTTCCTCTCCTCTTCTCCCCCCTCCCTCCCACATGCTCCCAATTTTCTCAAAAGATCTTGTCTATTTCCCCTTCCCAGGGAGATCCGTGTATGTGTCTCTCTTAGGGTTCCCCTTGTTCCCTAGATTCTCTGGACTCTGGGGTTGTGAACTATAGGCTGGTTATCGTTTGCTTTGTATCTAATATCCACTTTTGAATGAGTATTTACGATGTTTATCTTTCTGGGTCTGGGTTACCTCACTCAGGATGATTGTTTTTCTAGTTCCATCCATTTTCCTGCAAATTTCAAGATGTCTTTTTTTTTTTTTAACCACTGAGTAGTTAAGTACTCTGTTGTGTAAATGTACCACATTTTCTTTATTCATTCTTCAGCAGAGGGCATCTAGGTTGTTTCCAGGTTCTGGCTATTACAAATAACGCTGCTAGGAACACAGTTGAACAAGTGTCCTGTGGTGTAAGTGTGCATCCTTTGGGTATATGCCCAAGAGTGGAATTGCTGGGTCTTGAGGTAGATTTGACTTTCTGTTTTCTGAGAAACCGCCATACTGATTTCCAAAGTGGTTGTGCAAGTTTGCCCTTCCACCAGCAATGGAGAAGTGTTCCCCTTACTCCACATCCTCTCAAACATACATTAGCATTAGTGGTTTTTATCTTAGCCATTCTGACTGGTGTAAGATGGTATCTCAGAGTCACAAAACAAGATTCACAAGATTCTTACATGCCCGGATGATGTACAGTGTGTCCACTCCAAGTTGGCTATATAAAACATAATTCGGACTTTGCTTAGGGAAGAGTCAGGCAGACCAAATAAGAGGTCTGGAAGTATAGAGCGGGGCGGAAGGAGGGGGGGGGATCTGAAGAGGTTCTGATGTTGACTGCACCAAGGCTGCGAGGCCCGAGGACAGTGTGGGAGGAACTTGGAAAAGTGGATCTCTAATACATGGTATTTAAACTAGAAAAGCCCAAAGCTGTGATGATTGTGACAAAATTATAAAACGGAATCTTTCTCCCCTAATTTCAGACAGTTCACTCTCCAAATGAGAACACACTGCTTGTTCCTCTGTCACATGCCGCCTGCATTTGTCCCAAAGATTCTAAACATGCTTTTCTCACACTGGGACAGAATTCCCCTATGCTGCACATTATTGCCAAAATGCATGTTAAAAAATATAGGCAGGGAAAACCTATCTGTTCATATACATGTTTAGCCCTTGGAAAGAGTAGAGTTTCTTTTTAAACTTCATTGAGAGCTACGGGAATTGCTTTTATTTTCACTTCCCGCTGATTCCCGTCTTCCAGCAGGGCACTGACTTCTGGAATTGATTCAGTGCCCCCTCCCCCCAGCTCCACCCACAGCTAGTGTTAAAACAACCCTGCAATTTCTGTCCTCTTTAATCCAAAGGACTAATTACTTTTAATACACATTGAATAGAGTTTTTACCATACAGCACTTGGGGTATGGCACAGGTTTAAACCCCTTTATACTGTAAACAATTTCCATCCTAGTATACTAATTTTTCTGTAAACTACCATTAGTTAAGTATGAGATTTAAAAGGGGGGTTGTGGGTACTAATATCTGCTTTCCCATTATTTCAAAACCTCCAGTTTTAGTTTTGCTCTATAACTGATATTCAATCACTTATATTCTGTGTCTACGAGGCACAGATATATAACACTATATTTTCTGAATATAGTGTTACATAAATAAAATCCAATGTGTTTATCATCTGTAGCTCAAAATAACACCTTTTACTTTTTCTGGCAATTCATTTTTCTTCAAGTTAAAAACCAAGTAAGTCAGAGAATGGGTCATTAAACTTGGTCCAAAGCGTTTGCTTTTAAATTGTATTGAAGTTTCTTATGGGATTAAATTTCATAGTTTCAGCCCTAAAACTATAGATTCAGAATTTTTCTCTACACTGCGAGAATTTTATGCTCTTGACAAAACAACTTTTCTATTTTTGTTTATTCTGATTTTTCATACCCCTGAAACACGGAGTAAAGTAGAAAGGTCTAACAACAAAAATTATACTCATCCTTCTCAGGCAGGACATTTTTCCTTGTCTCATTTCCTTCTGTCCACACTCCAGGTTTTAAGTTATGTACTGAGAAAGAATGATAGACACTCCACGAGAAGCAAATGCTTTAGCGCGAGTGTGCACGTGAACATACACACACAGCTGTAGAGATCCCTTCATTTCTTTAATATTCTTCGTGTTTGCTTTCCCACACCCATCCCTGTCTGCAGGATAAGTGACTCTCCCTTCCAAGCCTGTAGCTTCCTTTTCATCCCCACCCTTTATAGCTGCGGAGTTGACATATTTTAACATTTCTAATCTCTATTTCAAATTATTTTTTTAAATCCTACTAGCATTTTCCCTAAAACTTGACGTACTTCCTTCTCTTAACCAAGAGCACTACTCAGACTCTAGACATTAACCTTGACCTGCCCTTAATTTCCTTCTCCCTCTGGACTGAATTCCTGCAGATTAGTTTCAAACGTCATCTTTTGGCTAACACGCCCATGGCTGTAGCCACGGGGAGGAGGCATCTTGTTTTCCCGCGCGTAGAAGCATTCACTATAGGATCTATTGATAATCTGCTTCGGCACTCCGCTCTCTGAGAAAGCTGTTAGCACAAGAACTGCCAAGATGACATAATTTCTCAGAGCATCCTTCCATCCTTAGTTAAATTTACTCTCTGCCTATCCCAGCCCCACCTACAGAGAGATTTTACAGCGATTCCAGTAGAGGAGCGATTTCCCTTTAAATAGTGCACATGTGTTGCTATTCTGCAATTTTTCGAGTTGGCAACATTTTTTCCTGTCCACATGCAGGAGAGTGGAGAGGGACATTGTCCCTGGACCCAAGATCAGATCAGGTCGAGGTTTTGCAGCTGTCAGTTCTTGGAACAGAGACCCCCCATTGTAGCAGTGAAACCTCTGGGGTCCCGAGTCACACACCTCCCTTCTTCCGCTGTTTTTTATTAGATCTATTTCTCTGGAAGAGTGTGCTACACAAATTTCAGAGACTTTCACACTTATCTCATTTGTTCTTCTTAGAAACCTTAACACTGGGACACACTGCCTCGCTCAGTCCTGTTCTGGTGCTAAGAGGACTCTGGGCCCGTCGATTCATCCCGTTCTTATTTAGGAAAGGGCTGCTCCAGTCCTCTTCTGGATGGACCACCCTTCCCAGTTACTGCCTCCTGCAGGAAACATAGCAACAAGGGCAAAGCCCAGCCAGCCGGTGCCCCGCCTTTGTTTTCATTAACAGCACACCTGGGCCTTAAGTACTCAGCAAATGCCACGGTGCCACACTGATGGAGAAGCTGGCTTTTCCTGGCTCGCATTTGCTCCTTCTCTCTCATTTCCTGTTTCTCGGCCTCCCCATGGTTTCTCTTCCCACCCCATTCCACTCCACAGAACTGCAATTTTTTTTTTCTTTAACACAAACTTCCCCTTCCAGCCTACCACCTTCAGGGCGGTTTCCCACGCAGGGCCTGCTCAAAGACACGGAGTAGGGGTGTCAGGCCCCAGGAGCTCACCTAGGTTCCAAGAAAGTGGTACCCACAGTCCCCTGACCTCCAGCGACCGCCCGGGGCCAGCCCTACTCCTGCACCCCGCCGGGCCCTTTCCGCTTCCTCCGCTAGCCGCCCCCGCCCACCCTCCCGGACGACCTGACCCCGAGTCCCCCCCCAGCCGCGGCGGGAAGAGCGGAGCCGCCTCCTCCCTCTCCCTGCCCAGAATCTCGCGGATCCTCTGCCCCGTGCGCGCAGGCGGGGCCGCCCGGGATGGCGTCCAGCGCCGGGCTCCCCTCCCAGGACCGAGCACCGATCTGTCCCCTGCTCATGTCCCCGGCGCCCTGGCTGGGGTCCCAGCTCAGTTTGAGTCTCCTTTCCTCCCTACGACGTCGACTTTACTGCTTTCCTAAATCACCCGCGCGGTCTGGCGCCCCGGTGTGCCAGCGCTGCTCTGAGAGGCACACACCCGCACCTCGCCCCCATTCATCCTGCCAAGGTGAATCACGGCCAGCGGGGCGCCCCTGCCTTTCCTGCACCCTGCCGTGCACTCGGACCCAAACAATGATCCTCCAGTCGTTAATCGAGTCTGTCCGCCCGCGCCACCCGCGGGGTAGCCCCCGCCGGGACCCCATTGTTGCCCAAGCCTCCGGGCGCCCGGGGGCGGACCCTGCAGACTCGGCCGGCTCCGCCCACACCTTTCTAAGTTAGCTGCGGGTGAGCCGCGGGGACAGTTCGGGCGCGGGGCCCCCTCCACGTTCGCTCCCACCCACCGAGGCTGCGGTGGGGAGTGGGCGAGGGCCACGCGGGCTGACCGCTTTAATCGGCTTCGAATTCTTTCCCCAAGACTGCCTAGGCGCGTGGTGACACAAAAGAGGGGGACTTGGTGGCAGCTCAGCAAGAGTCTCGCCCCGAGAGTTGCCATCAGGGGGTTCCTCTCTCCTCGACCCCTAGAATTTCCCGTAGGTTGCGGCTATAAGAGTCGCAGGGGCCATGTGTGGGTTATTTAGGGTGCCGCAGAGAGAGGTGGTGCAGGTGACAGGGTGGCGCGGCAAAGGCCCAGGGCCAGGGGCGGGGGCAGGGGTGGGGCGGGGTGGGGCGGGGTGGTGGCTCCGAGGACCCACCCCCTGCTGCTGGCCAGCCTGGCAAGACGAGGGCTGGGCAGTGGGTGTTGCGTTTTACCTCTGCGATCGGGGAGGGGTTAGTTTCCCACAGGGGATTTCAACCATCACACTCAGAGCCCGCCTCCTAATCCTCCGGCGGAGCGGCTCGGGGCCCCATTTTATGGCAATAAAGCGACTTAGCGCCTGCTGAGCGAGCCCCTCCCCGCCGCCGCCCCCGCCCTCGGCCCCACCCCAGGGCTCGCCCGCAGCGGCGGGGCTTTGTTTCTGGGGAGGAGGACCTGGAGCTCTTTTGTTTGGGGGTTTTCTGTTTTCACCCCTACCCCACCCTACACACACCCCAACCTCACCCCACCCCGCCCCAACCCCCGCGCCTCTCGGATTTCCTGAGCTGCGGGCTGCAAAGGGAGGAGAGCGGCTTCTTGCAACCCCCTCGGCTGGGCCCCGGGGTAATTCGATGCGGGCCTGGCGAGGCTCCCCACGTTAGACCTGGGCTCGCGTCTCGACAGCCTCCACCCACCGGCCCACCCTACATTTAGCGCATCATGTGATCTGGGTAAGTCATTTGCAAGTACAACAGTTCCCTGGGTTGCCCCCCATTCATTTCCTGAGAACTGCAGAGAGCAGCTGAGAGGCTCTGCTTGTGCGTGTGCGTGTGAGTGTGCGCGGGTGACGCCGTGAGTGTGTGTGTGTGTGAGCGAGTGTGTGCGCGCGCGCGTGTGAGAGAGAGAAAGGGCGAGAGAGAGGGGGACTCTGTGTGAGGGAAAGAAAACAATTTCTCCTGCTCTGCAGCTTCTGTTCAGGTCTGTGCCGATTCCGTTTTTTATCAAAATAAACAACCCCCTCCTTTTTTTTGCCATCCCAAATCAGATCGTATTCTCTTAACGTGTTTTATTTTCCTTCTGTCATCTGCTCAAGTTAAATCATTTTGGTTGGTCTGTGTTCTTAAATGGGGGGAAAGTGTTGGGAAGCGGGAGGGGGCCGGGGAAGGGCGATGCTATTGCCGAGCCAGGAGCGGCGGTCGGATTCGCGGAGAAGAAAGAGGGTGGTTACTTGTCCCACTCCCTAAACATTTTAAAAAGAACTTAGCAAGTAACGTAAATTAAGCAAATGCTTTGCTCCCCCGACTGGAATTGTTGGTTGCAGTGTTTGCCTGACAGTTGCCAAGGATGAGAAATAAATCCCCAGGGCTGAAAGGGGCGCGCGGGGAGGGGAGGGGGTCGTGGAAGTAGTTGGTCCCCAGCAATGGATGGGCTGGATGAATAGCCGCACCGGGACTGTGCGGGCAGTGTATGAGCACTGGAGAGTGGAGCGGAAGGGGTTAAGGAGGCGATAACATTGCTGGCATGAATAGTGGTCCTGGCGCTACATTCATTATTGTCTCTGGTCGTAATGATGTGGAACTGTCACTTGCTACTGTGCCTGGTCCATGGGAGTAGCCAGGGGCTGGCCTGTGGCTTTTATTTTCAATTACGAAGGACCTGGCTGGAGTTGACAAGGGACAACTTTGTAAGGCCACCTGGGCCGAGAAGCCGGCGGAACTGGCCTTGGAGCCACTTCTGACCTTAGGTGCAAAGCTAAGAGGGCTAGGACTTGACCTCCGCGACATTACTGGGTGTTCACGTTAGATGCTCTCCTACTGGGAGAATCAACCCTGCTTTTGTTGGTTAGAGAACTGCCTCCCAGAACTTTGCAAACTTTTATCTTTGGGGGAAAGGGTGGGGTGCACTCAACAGTTTTGTTTCTCCGTGTGTTTAAGGCAAATGCTTGGAGGAAAAGTACCAGTTCCTTTGTTAGGTGTCCTGTAGCTTCCCAGCCCCCTTCCCCTGGTCTTCTAGTTTTGCATACTTTACTAGTAATTGCCCTAATTCGGCTGACAAAAGCTGACTTTGTTGCGTTAAAGAGTATTAGTACAACGGAATGTGTAATCTGGATAAACAGTTTCTGTGTTTAGTGTTGCCAGCTCTCGAATTTAACTGTACAGATGGCTTAAGTCTCTGTTCTGTATAGATTGTTTTAAATACTTCTACTGGTTAATAGAATTCTCGAGCGAGCACTAAGGTATTTTAACTTGGCGTTAATATTCTGTTTCCCTGTAACACCGGAAAGACAGGCAGAGGACCTATTTACATTTAGTGCCTGTGCATCTAGTTGCGTCTTAGACGTCTGCCAATCAAATACACGTCATCCTGCAAATCCACCTCGAAGCCTTCATGCCTCTTTCTTAGTGGAGGAGAGAGTTGTTTGGATAAGGGAATGCTTTGAAAGACATTTGGTGGCTTTTCGCAAGCAGCAGCTTCTGATGTGAATAGGATTGGTCACTTTGATGAGAAAATACCGTCATCCAAGACATCCTTTTAAAACTGGCATTTAATTACTACAGAGGGACCCCACCTCCCTTAGAAAAAAAGCCTGGTTTACTAGTGGGTTTTCATCTGAATGTTGATTACATTTAGAGAGAGAGAGAGAGAGAGAGAGAGAGAGAGAGAGAGAAGAAAAAGAAAAACAGGTAGAGATTGGTTACGTAAAGAGTATATTTTTAGGCTTGAAAAAATTTAACCATAGATTCTTGTTAGGAATAGGATGTTGGAAGACAGACATTTCAATTGCCTAAGTCACCTCTCCATCGGTGCCGCTTGCTCAATGTTGATACTAGACTGAATAGACCAAGCTCATCTAGGTCTGGGAGAAAGCAATCTGAGCATTTAAAAATTGGCAAGAACATTTAATGCATTTAGAAAAAGAAGGTTTATTATGCAAACTCATAGTTAATATGAAATACACTTAAACCAGCACAACTAAAATATTTTCACATGAAAATTTAATAATTTATGAGCGGCATTAACTTAACTAATACAGCTGTGTCTGGGTAAATAGAATACTCTTGAGGATTTCTCTTGATTGCTGAAGACTTTTAGTTATGTGTCTCCTACATAGGCATATTTCAAGGAAACTTTGGTCAGTTCAACTTTATTGGAGAATGACTGTTTCTTAACGGAAAATTGTTGTCTCCTACTAGAAAGTCCTTTTCAAGAAACCCTGTCATCTGGGCGGAAATGGTCTTGGTCTAGCTGTTGAGACCTTGACCTCAGCAACTCTGGGCCGGTTGTTTACTCCAGCTGCTGCCTCCCTGTGTTCCAACAGAGAAGGTAGTGTGAGCACCTTTTCTCCCAGGGTGCTTGCTGTTCAGTCCTCGGAGCAGGCTCACCCCTAGTCTATAGTGTTTTGATCGGCCAGAAATTTCTCTTTTGGTTTTTTTTTTGTTAAAGGGAAAACACATTTTCTATGTCTCTGAGAGTTAGAGGTCATGCCAAGAAGCCGTCTGTTAGCAACATAGTGAAATGACTTATTGTAAACCTGGGTGAGTTTTATCCTAGAAAGGCAATGTAAGTACTGAGCCCTCCAGGCCTGTACGCAGGGCATTTCAAGTGGGAAGAGTTGGTTAATTTGTGTTGGGAGAAACCTCATCCAGCGAGGTGATACTTTCAAATAACTGACAATATATCATTGTCCTGGGTATTTATTCTAATCAATACAAGATCTAAAAAGTATGGAATTTCACATTTATATAAACTAAATAACGTTAAAACAATTCTATAAAATTGGGAGACCAGAGGATTTGCTTGTATTTAGAAAAGGCATTCTTAAGTGTTTTGGGTTTATAAATATAGTTGAAGTGTGTGCGTGTTAATACACAGTAATTGCACAAAAGTAGTAATGGCGCAGACACTATTATTATTACTGTTAGTAGTAGTATTGGCATTGTCCCCATTGGGCTCGCATGCTGACTAATGACCAAGAGCTAAGAATCTCCAGATTAGCAGCACTGCCGCCTTCTTGTTTGGGGAGTAACTTTCATTTTTAGGAGTTCGGAAATGGACTGCAGCTCTTGACTGCAGTTTACATTTTAAAACTCAGAACAAAGGCAGACTGGAGGTACCTGCAGTTTTGATACCATTTCTCTCTCTCTCTCTCTTCCTCTCTCTCTCTCTCTCTCTCTCTCTCTCTCTCTCTCTCTCTCTCTCTCTCTCCATGTAATCCTGGCAGGGCTTTAACTCACCCTGTAACTGCCCTTGAACTCCTGGTCCTTCTGGCTCCACCTTCTGGGTACAGGACAGGCATGTGCCCCCCACACCCAGCCTATTTTCCTAAAAGGAAAAACAAAATGAAAACTTTTTCATTTTAGCTTTTGGGTTAGGCACAGCCTTTGGTTTTAAATGTGTATAAAATGTAAGGGTGAAAAATCTTGCAATGAAGTCCCTGGCAACGCCCTCTAACCACACAGTCTTAACTCACCAACCACACCCACTCCACTCCCAGATGTAGAATGGGAGCTGACAGATGGGCTTCACCCTGTGCGTGGAAGGTCAGCTGCCTGTGGCTCTGTCAGCCCTGCTTGGGTTCTAACTCGGAGTGACTTCAATCCATGAGAATTCCTTCTTGGGGGCCTACATGAGCCACACCCAGTCTGGAGTCAGCTACTGAGTGCCTGTGGTAGACACATGTTGGGGACTAAATGGTTGCTTTCTCTATATATTCTCAGTAATTAGGTTACAAAAGGATTTCTCGGTTTGGGGTGTTTATTGTCACGAAGTGGCTTCTTGAGTAATTATACTGCCCTGTAAAATACGCTTTGGTCTGGCAGCAGATCAGAGGCTATCCACTGAAAGAGTTGTGCTCTGATATGGTCTTTCTTCTTTTCATTTACCTTCAAGCCTTCTTTAAAACATAGTTACAGATTTACAGACCTACCCGGTTTATTTATTTTGTTATTTTTAGAAGAGCTTTTATATTTTCACAATTTCCTACATAGATATAATGTATCTTTTTTTCACAATTTCATACATGTATAGGGTGTGTCTTAATGATTTCTATCCACACTAGCTCTCTCTTCCTTCTTTCCATGGACACACCCAACACATCCCTTCCTATGTTCATGTTTGCCGTGTGTGTGTGTGTGCACACACATGTGTGCACAATATTCTTATTACTTCTTTATGCAGCAATGTTAACTGATCTTATTGGCTTGACCTTGTACAAGTCTTGTGCTGGTAAACACAGCTGCAATGAATTAGCCAGGGGAAGAGCTATTGATGTCATATTCAGATGACTGCACTGCTTATCACTCTTCCCTTCTTTCTACCCGCTCTTCCTTAGTGTCCCACGCCATGGGTGGCATGGGTGGGCAGGTTGTGATGTAGATATTTCAGATAGTGCTAAACACACTCACTTACTCGTTGCAGGTCCTTGCTGCCTGTGTAGTACATGTTTTTGCATATTCACTTGTATGCTTATTGAACTAGTTCAAACAGTATTGCTGTCTAGATACCGAGAGAATAGCTGAGAGCTTTTGTGGTGGTC
The DNA here is from genome assembly GCF_018167655.1 of Microtus oregoni. Lineage (NCBI taxonomy): Eukaryota > Metazoa > Chordata > Mammalia > Rodentia > Cricetidae > Microtus > Microtus oregoni. Next base: position 34,186,731 of record NW_024543060.1, on the reverse strand, counting down.
CTGCTACGTGGAAAGTGCGAGAACAAATATTTTGGAGTGTTCAGTGACACTTTTCTTGCCTGCTGAAGGTCATGATTACTGCTTACTGGCTTTGATAGAAATTATGTCCAAGGTACAAGTTACTATGATTTTCAGAGTATGTAGCTCCTCACAATTTTTTGTGATGATGCATATGTTTCCTATATGCATAGGAAATAGTACTTATATTTACATATGTGTTTCCATATTCTCTGTCTGCTATGTTGTCTTACCCTCTCACACCATGGACATTATGGCCAACAATTATAGTAAAATGTGACCAAACACAGAGGAAATATTCAACAAGTCTGTTTAATCAGACTCTATATTTAACAAAAAGCTAATTTTACGATACGATTAACAAGCTAATTCATACGAGAATATAAAGTAATTCATAAGAAAACATAAGCCCCACCCTTTCTCCAAGGAAACAATCAAGACAAATTATTGTAAATTTCTTTGTGTGCTTTTTCCTGAAGACAATCCAGACAGATAATATAAAGCAGAGAACGAAAGAGCAAAGTGCTCATTTTTGTGTTGAGTGCCCCCTACCAGCGAGCACCCTGGAAAGAGAGCACATTTTGTTAGCAGACGCATCTCAATTTGAGTCTGTTTTTCTTGCCTACTGACAAGATGACCTTGGTCAATTTTTTGAGCCACGGTGAGGGTTACGTGAGGTAATGTGGATAAAAGTTACTCTGGAGAATTATAAAGCACTGGGGCTGTGACCAATTTGACTGATGACAATTCTGGACCTCCTCTCATCCCTCCCCACTAAAGAAAAGAGATGGACTTTCTAGCTTCTCAAAGGAAACGAGTAACACACAAGGGGAAGGAGTTTCCAAGGGTTAGTAGAAAACTGCTGCCTGCCAAAGTTCATAAATTCCATCCCTTATCATCCCTACCAGAGATTTGCTGTGTGACCTTGAAAAAGTCCAGTCTTAAAAAGAAGTTTCTAGGGAACTGACGTGAAAGTATCCCACTGTTAGCATGTAGGTTATCTAGGTGACCTGTTTGAGCTTTTCAAAACAAAAATTTGCAAGACTTGCCTGAATGAACATTTAGAGAAAACTGAGAGTGATAACCAACAATGATTATTTGTACAGTGAATACCTTGCGGCTGAGGAGATGGCTTAGTTTGTGAAGTGCCTGTGGTACAAGCCTTAGGACCTGAGTTCAGATCCCTGCACTAACATCCATAACTGCGAAGACAGAGGGGAGGACATGGGTGGATCTTGGGAACTTACTAGCATGTCAGTCTAGCCAATCAGTGAGCTCGATACCCTCTCTCACAAAACAAAACAATACAACAACAACAACAACAAAACAAAACACATTCACATATACTCAAATTGTAAAAATAAAATTAAAATAGAAAACCTTTAGAAATTTTTAAGGAGTTTCCTGGAGTTTCTTTTAGTTGATCAACCTGTTTTGAGAATAATCTTGCTCTTGTTTGCGATTCATTGTAGAATGGAGAACAGAACTGCCTGTCTCCGCCTGTTATAGAGACTAAGCAGTGTCTCATACATGGCTTAGAGCGTGCACTGAAGAGAAATGGGGAGCAGTGGGATGGGTGGTGAAAATTTATTGTGTGTATTACTTATAGCCACATTTTCCTACCATGCATGTTTCATTCAAATTTGAGAGCATGAAGACCTCTGCTTGGCATTTCTCCCCAGCGATATTTGATCAATTTAAGAAAACAACAACAAAGCCAATTCTGCCTAAACCCTAGCATCCTATGAGACCAGAGAAGCAGGCTCAAACAACCTCACGGTCTCACTCATCTGGGCTCTCTCCTGTGGGTAAAAGCTATAGTGATCACCACTCTCCTGTTCTGAGGGATTCTGTTTTAGTTCCAACCTGCTGTTTGAGAACTCACTGGATTCCAGTCTGTGCTCGCTGGTCCTGTATATAGGATGTCTGTAGCTCGTTTGCTTTCTTTTTCTCCAGTAACAAGCACCTGGAGAGGAGAGTCTACTCCCCGTGAATGAATACTCTACCGGGTTCTTACACAAAGCCTACAGTGATGACTACCATGTAAATACTGAAACAATCATTGAGAGGACAGGCTTGAAGGGAGTCTCTGCCATCCATACCACAGCCCATTCGGCCGCCAAACATCCCTATGGTCGTCTTTTCCCTCCTAATCTACCTGCTCCTCTCCAGCTGCAAGCACTCAGCTCCAGCCGCTGCTAGTCAGTGGGCTATTCACCGTATTTTCCTGAGCTTAAACAAAAATTTCTTCTTGTTCAAAGAAGCCCTGGTGTATGCCAGGATCAAACCGGATATGACGTAAAGCATCCGACTACCCTGTTGAACCAGGGGAAGGGACTCCTTTCCTCTCAGTTTACTCGTCTGAAAAAACCCACAACAAATGATCTCAACAGAGTAGGCCTGGGGATCAAAATATACCAGAGAGCATCCAGTGGGAGATTTCATGTGTTCGGTAAATGCTTGTGCTCCTTGTGCCCTTTGCATGTGAATCCTAAGTGTGCTGGCCAGTTTTACATCCGCTTGACACACTGGAAAGAGGGGCACCTCACTTGAGAAAGTGCCTCCATAGGATCCAGCTGGAAGGCATTTTCTTCATTAGTGGTGGATCGGGAGGATCCAGACTGATTTCTGCGGTGCTGTTCCTAGGCTTCTGGGCCCAAATTCAACAAGAAATCGTGTTGAATGGGCCGTAAGGAGTAAGGCAGTAAGGCAGTGCTCTTCCATGACTTCTGCATCAGCTCCTGCCTCCAGGTTCCTGCCCAACTTGAGTTCCTGTCTTGGTTTCCTTCCATAATGGGTTACAGTGTGGAAGTGTAAGCCAAATAACGCTTTCCTCCCCAAAGACTGGGTCATGCTGTTTCATCATAGCAATAGAAACCCTAATTAAGACACGACAGAAAATCAAAGGGACCCCTTTTCACGGCTCATCCGCTATAATGCACAGGTTAGGCCTGAGATTTTACATATGTCAGCTCATGTAATTATTCTCTTGGCAAACTAGTTGCACCAGGCTTTCTAAAAGATTTATTCTTTAGCGATCAGCCCACACCTGGTTATGGGGTGACTTCTGGAAAGTTTCCTTTAGCACACTGGCTTTGACTTGCTGACCTTTGAAGGATGAGTCTTTTGGGCTGTGGATGGCGCTCTTATGCCAAATAGCATCCCTTCTCCCGCTGACTTTGCCACTGTGGACAATAGATTCAAAAGCGATTTTGAAACTTTTACTTTAACAAAATAAATATAAAGGGGGAAACTCAAGGCGTCATTTCTAGTTATGAGCAGCAGGGCTTGTTATTTTGATATGCAGTGGGTTCAGCAATCGTTAAGTGCAGAGAGTGATATATCTTTAGTGAATGGGAATGATGGCAGTAGCTGACGAACGTGACAAAGACTAAAGTTACAGAACATAAAGAATGTTGCATTTTTAATTACCGTACTTAGCAGAATGTGTAATTGTGGATTTTGCCATTTTCTATTGTACATGGGACTGGATCATTCAAATCTAAATTTGTTCCCTGGACCTTTACATATTTGAGTTATTTCTTTTAAAGTTTTGATTCTAAAGCAGAAATTTCTTCCTTTAGTGAACAAATATTCATTGATATTTCATCTGTGTTTATGCCACAGAATATGCGTATCCTTTACCAAATGACTTATAGTAGATATGAGCTATTTGTATAGTATTTCTATTTTGCTATGGATATTTTGCAATGATTTCTATCTTACTATATATCTGATATCATGAGTTGTTCTCTTTCCAATCTGAACTGGTTCCACCACTATTACAAAGCCTGGTGGTCCCCAGCTCCTGGGCACGCATCATATTGATGCTGAACTTGGTACTGTCCCCACATCAGCAGAGCCTGCTACAGCCCAGAGCTCCTGGCTTCTAACAATCCTCTTGCTTCAGCCCCCCAAGGAGCTGGAACTAAGTTCTATGCTATGATGTTGTTTCATGGAGTAGTTAGCAAATTATAACCAGAGTTCAGCAACGCAGTTATAGTCAATAGCCAATTAGCTGTTGAGCAGAGATTTGAACCTCAGACGGCCCCTTCAGCCCCCCAAGGAGCTGGAACTAAGTTCTATGCTATGATGTTGTTTCATGGAGTAGTTAGCAAATTATAACCAGAGTTAAGCAACGCAGTTATAGTCAATAGCCAATTAGCTGTTGAGCAGAGATTTGAACCTCAGACGGCCCCTTGAACTTTGGTCTTGGTACTCTTGGCTCCCATAAGCACTTAATGAGACATTCTAGAGCTAGTCTCATAGAAGAGGGCAATAATGGAAATATTATACAAATAAATACTGTTTACAGACTCTGTTGTTTTATTGGCTATAGATCGTTTTGGTTTACCACCTTGGCTACAGCGTTTTAACCAGCAGTGAAGTCAGGGGTTTGCTGATACACACACTAAAACAAATCACAAGGCCTAACCCAAAACAGTTACTTTAGAAAAAAAGCTTCTGCAGAAAGCTCCATGGTAGTGATAGTGGTAGAGCAATAAATTCTGGCAAATGTCCATTCTGCTAGTAGATAAGGCTATTAAAGCCACAGGGATAGTAAAAATAACAAAACATTATTTTCATAAGAAATGCTCCAATCCTCATTTGACCTCTCTCTCTCTCTCTCTCTCTCTCTCTCTCTCTCTCTCTCTCTCTCTCTTTTTAAAGCTCCCTTGTATATGTAAGCAGGCATCCTAATGAGTTTAATATTATCATTTATGAGGTGAAAATCTGGCTAGGGAAGTAAAGCTTGTGTAGAAAATTACAGAAGAAGATTTTTGAGGTATAAGTTGCTTGAACGAAGAACACAAGAAGATTGTTTCTTGCTGGAAAATCAAAGACTTTAGGGATTTAGTAGGTGTGTACTGAAACTCATTTTAGAAAAGGATTATTTATTTATTTACTTACTTATTTTTAAATTAAAAATGTGTTTATTAATGTATGAACATTGGATGTTTGTGTCTTGGGAGGCACATACCATAGGCACCTCCATGTTGGGGGAAGAGGAGGCAGCTTATTGGTTCCTCACTGCTCAGCCCTGAAATAATAGTCACACAGAAACTACATTATTTAAATCACTGCTTGGCCTATTTGCTCTAACTTCTTCTCAGCTAAATCCTACATCTTAATATAACCCATTTTTATTAATCTGTGTATTGCTATGTGGCAGTGGCTAACAGGCTAAAGTTCTGACCACTGTCTCAGGCAGAGCTACATGGCTTCTCCCTGACTCTGCCTCCTTTCTCCCAGCCTTCAGTTTAGTTTTCCCCACCTACCTAAGTTCTGCCCTATCAACAGGCCAAGGCAATTTTCTTTATTCCTTAATAGTAATCACAGCATAGAGCAGAATCCCACATCCCCTCCCATTTTCTGTTTAAATAAAAAAGGAAAGTTTTTAACTTTAACACAATAAAATTACATATAACAAAATAGGTATCAAACAATAATTACAGTTATAATATTTATAACTACTTTATTTTTTATCATAACTAAGGAAAACTATAACTATAAATTCTTCAACTCCATCAGAGACTCCAGAAGGATATAATATTACCTAAGTAAACAGGAAATACACTGTAAGCAACTTCAAAAACTCTAGAATTGACAGAGATATCTCGCTTCCTGGAGAGTCACCCAAAATTCTTTTGTATCATTGGGACATCCATCTTTAACCTACAGGCCCATAGTATCCAGCAGACTTTATCGTGAAGCACGAAATTTTAAAGACAATGTCACCTATATTGGCAGTTTGTCAGCCACTTTCTTTTGTGTTCTGTAGAATGTCTAACAGACTCTTTCATGAAGCAGGAACCCCAAAGGATTGTCTCACTTATACTTGGAGGTCAGAGGACAACTTGAGGGCACCATCTTTCTCTGACTAGGTGGGTCCTGAGGCTCAGACTCAAGTCATCAGCTTTGATGGCAAGTGTCTTTACCCAGTGAGCCAGCTCACCAATCCACATTTATTTTTTTTATTCAATAGAGAAAGTAAATATATACATGATGTACGCAACCCAAAAATACATTTGGCAGCTGTGGTGCTTTCTCTCCTATCTTTCAGAGATGATGTATTTATTGTGTTTTGGCAAATGTTTTTGCTTTGCAATCTCACCAGAAATTTTTCTTTTCCAAAATTAGAATTTCCTAGCATGTGCTTGGTCAGTAGGACATATATGGTTCTAATGAGTTTAGGAAAGTCTTCTTTGAGCTATGAAAACAAACCAAAATTAACAATGACTGATATAATTTAAAAACCATAGTTTATCCAAACCTATATCCTTTACAAAAATCTACTCTACTAGTTAAAACATCAGGCATATATTTTAAAAAAACAATAATACAACTTTTATTCTGTAGTAGAGAGCAGCAGCGGGCTGTGTCCCACCACCCAGCTAGCTTACACCCAAAATAACCACACTGAAATTGTATTAATTAAAACCCTGCCTGGCCCATTATATCTAGCCTCTTATTAGCTAACTCTCACATCTTGATTTAATCCATTTCTAATAATCTGTATGAGGTCATGGCTTACCAGGAAAGATTCAACATGTCTGACCTGGTGGCTGGCTCCATGGTGGCTCTCTCTGCCTGCCTTCTTTCTCCCAGAATTCTGTTCTGTCTACTCTCCCCACCTAAGGGCTGCCCTATCAAAAGGCCAAGACAGTCTCTTTATTCAACCAATGAAAGCAACACATAGAAAGAAGAACCTCCTACACCATTATCCCTGACAAAAGGATTCTTTTTAAGGGTAGGAACTGTAGAAGGAAGGACTTGCAAAAATTACAGGGAGTCACAATGTATTGCATTGGAGCAAGTATGGGTGGAAAGAGTGTTTGGAAAGGAAGTTTCAGGTGAATGGACAGTTCAGAGGTCATATTCTGTGAATATATATCACCTCTTCTGCTTGAGTGTTAATACAGAAAGCTCACATAATCATCAAATATTTCATCTTAAGACAGTATACAATGAAGTAGTTAAGCTTTTGATGTTTGTATACTGAGCTCTGCAGAGTATGGGTTAGTTAGTGTGGCATATTCCATTATAAGCTAAATCTTTAAGCTGAAGACATGACTGACTGTTGTTGTATTTAGGCAGCTCAGAAATTAAGAGGGTTGAGAATAGTTGAGAAGTATAGGCTATTACAAAATGCTTCGTGCAAATGGTTTGGTTTGGTCTTGATAGTCCTGTAAGATGGAAGGAGCACAAGGTATCCATTTTATTGATGCAGCTATTAAGAGAAGAAAGGGGTAAAATAAACAAGAAGGCAGCAAAGCCTGAACTGTAACTGTGATTACCAAGACCAGGATAAGTGGGTTTTAATGCAGGTTTTCTTTTTTCAATTTTCATTTTATTCCAAAACTATCTTCTTTATAATTTTTTTGGCCTCAAGAAGTTAAACTTTTTTATTTATTTATTTATTTATTTATTTATTTATTTATTATGTATACAATATTCTGCCTGTATGCCTGAAGGCCAGAAGAGGGCGCCAGACCTCTTTCCAGATGGTTGTGAGCCACCATGTGGTTGCTGGTAATCAAACTCAGGACCTTTGGAAGAGCAGGCAATGCTCTTAACCTCTGAGCCATCTCTCCAGCCCAAGAAGTTAAACTTTTGAAAGACCACCTTGCACAAAATAGGTCTTACCAGCTACTGTGTGGTGCATGGGAGATGTACCCTCAGTTTGCGATGCAGTCTTAAGTGTACATGAATTTTTCTTTGGACTATCAACTTATAAAAACTTACATGGAAACTTATTGGTCATTATGAAAGCTCCACCAATAGTTTAGGCTTGTTTATAACTAGCTCTTATAACTTAACCCCTATCTTTTAATCTACATTCTTTTATGTGACTGTTGACTTTACTCGGGATGGCTTATCCTGCTTCCTCTCCATGTGGCTCATGACTCTGCCTTTCTTTTTTCCAGCACTCTTTCTGTCCAGAGGTTCCTGCTGTGCCTCCTACCTAGCTATAGGCCATTTAGTTTTTCATTAAACCAAACATAGTGACATCTTCACACAGTGTAGAGGAATATTCCATAGCATTTTTTCCTTTTGTCTAAATAAAAAAAGGAAAAGCTTAACTCTAACAATGCAGAACTATAAACATTAAGAATGATTACCAACTAAGGAATACATTTACAAGGTCAAATCCATTAGTATTTGGCAAATTTAGAGAAAATAATCCATTATCCATCTTCTCTTAATGAGTACAAAGTTTTATACCAAATTTATTCTCTGTTATGACTAAGGGAAAGTGTAACTTTAACCATCTAGTCATTAACTCCATCAGAGACCCAATAATGATATTACCTGAGCAAACAGGAGCTACAGAGCAAACAACTTCTAAAACTATGAAATGACAGACATCTGGCTGCCCAGACAGTCACCCCAGGTTTCTTCTATAATGTCGGGCCATTGATCTTTGGTCTGTGGACCTAGAGTGTCTGACAGGTTTTTCTGTGAAGCAGGAGTTTTGAAGGACTATCCTACTTTACCTTGGCAAAGTTTGGCAGTCTCTTTCTTTTGCATCCTGCTTGTCCAGTTTGGACAGCATACTGTCAACAGTCAAGGCAAGGACGGTCTTTTGTCCAAATAGCTAATTTTGCAACAAAGAAATCAAGCTCCAAATTGTTGCTGCCAGGAGTCAACATGTTTTGCTGTCATGAAAAGCCTTATGTTATTAAAATATTTTAAATGCCATATGTAGGTTGTTAAGTGTCTGAAGATCTGCTATCTAAAATATTTCTCTCTTAGACCTTGCAAACATATTTAACATGATTACAAGTTTGTTATAGATGACTAATTACTAACCTGTATTTCTTAATTATCCTAAATAATTTGTAATAATGACTTTCAAGGACTAGAAATTTACAATACATTTTAAAATGAACTCCATAGGTACAATACTTTAGATAAAAGAAGAAATATATATATATATATATATATATATATATATATATATATATTATGTTGTAAAATAAATTGCCTCAATTTTGTATCAGTATGCAGAAATCCATACCAATGTAAAATATTTGAGACTAATGGTTGTTTAAAAGTAGACTCAACAATCTACCCTTTCATCCCATCATTTCTATACTATATCCCCCTTTCATCCCTTCAGAAAGAGATTCCTGAATGTAGCCCCCAAATAATAACAAACACCCATAACCCACTGGATGACCAAAACCCACCTCTTGGGAATGCAGGTGTTGTGCTCTCTAGCTTACTTCCTGTTGTCTAGTGTGCTAGCATCTTTTGGGGACCCGAGAGATTAAGATTATGGTCAACTTCTGGGAAAGCTAGCTGTTGTCTTGTCTTGGTGTGATGGGAAAATATAGGTCTTATCTGAAGTCTCACTGGAGTAGTCTGTGAAGCTGAGCCATGTCGGCCAGCAGCCTCAAAGGAAACTACAAGAGAGGTACTCTGAGAGGCTGAATCACCTTGGTCACCCATTTTCATTGGTGTCTGGTCCCTTTGCTCTGAAAACACACAAACTTTCAAAAGTAACATACATATCTGGATTAACACAAATATGTACTATGCATTGTACACCTTGTTGTAGGGAGCTGCAGGCCTCTTCCCACAGCCCAGCTCCCTGCTGCCTGGCTAGCTTATGCCCAGAAATAACAACACACAAATTGTATTTCTTTAAACACTGCTTGGCCCATTATACCTAGCCTCTTCTTGGCTAACTCTAGCACCTGGACTAGCCCATTTCTAATAATGTGTGTAGCACCCCAAGGCATGCTTACCGGGAATGTTCTAGCCTACGTCCATCCTGGGTCAGAGCTTCATCTCGCATCTGCCCCAGAGAGGAGAGGCAATGGCGTCTGTCTGAGGCGTCTTACCTCACTTCCTTTTCCTTTCAGCATTCTGTTCTGTTTACTCTACCCATCTATGTTCTAACCTATGAGGGCCAAGCAGTTTCTTTATTTTTTAACCATCAACACCTGACAGCCAAAGGTGATTTTTTTTTTTGTTTCATGTTTGAGCAGGTAAATTGTATATTACCTGTCTTGTAATTTGTGTATGTCGTCTGATGGTGCAGCTCAGCTTAGTGTGTGAGATGCTGGTGCATGGCACTGGTGGCTAACTCCAGACCACAGGCAGCAGCCAGGTGCCAGCTCTATGTATACCTCTGAGGCTACCTGAGAGACTGTGATCAACAGAAAGCCATGTTTTACTCCATATTCTGAACTTTCCAAAAGCATTTTCATAGGCCTTTTGTGGATATATGTGGCTGGACATTGGGTGCCATGTGTACATAGATTTTTCTTTGAGCCAGTAGCTTATAAAAAATGACATGGAGACTAATTTTTAATTATAAAAGATTGACTTTTGCTTGGGCTTGTTTCTAACTAGCTCTTATAACTTAAATTAACCCATATTTTAAAATCTACATTCTTTTATGTGGCTCAGTTACCTTTACTCTGTATTGCCTATCCTGCTTCCTTTCCATCTGGCTGATGAATTGGAATCTTCCTTTCTTCTTCCCAGATCTCTCTCTGTCCAGAAATCCTGCTATACTTCCTGCCTAACTATTGGCTATTTAGTGTTTTATTAAACCAATCACAGTGGTATATCTTCACACAGTGTAAAGGAATATTCCCTAATAGTCATTTGTATCCCCTTCTGAATTGCAGCCTAAGGAAACTCCATATAGAAAAACAAAAGAACAACCTGAGGTGACCGGGTAGAAAGTATGTCATTGCCCCTAACCAGAGTTACTGCTGAGTGCCTACACTATGAAGGTTCCTAGAACACGAGCTTCATCCTAAGGACAGATGATCTGCAAAACAGCAGTGTAGCTCAGTCCACAGAAAAGGCCAAGTTAGCACATCCTAAGGCAGATTGCCTTCTTTCTTTAGATCATCAATGTGCCTAAAATGTATTCCAGATATTTTAAGTTTAGTGTTTCAGCCTTTTAAAAGTACTTTCCACCTTATCTATTTTTTTGTTGTTGTTTTAGGCATGTTTTATATATTTTTTGTTAGTGTGTATGCTACCATTTTAATGTCCTGTTTCTAAGCCACACATTGATAATTTATCAGGTCTTTACATGAGATTTATTCTTCTAGGACTGGTACTTCATGGCTGGCAGTGGTGGAGCACACATTTAATTCCAGTCACAGGAGCAGAGGCAGGTGGATCTCTTTGAGTTCAAGGTCAGCCTGGCCTACTGAGTGAGTACTAGGATAGGCTCAAAAGCTACACAGAGAAATCCTGTTTCAGGAAAACAAAAACCAAAATCAAACAAACAATAAAGGAACACAACTCAACATACACAGAAAGCTTTGTTTCAATGAAGCTCATCTTCATGGGAGTATTAAAACTTAAAATATGTCTCTCTCACAACCGTGTGTGTTTGTAGGGCTGGAGAGATGTTTCAGTGATTGAGAATGTTTGCGGCTCTTGCAGAGAATTCTAGCACCCATGTCATGTGGCTCATGACTGCTAGTAACTTTAGGTTCAGGGGATCCAGTGCCCTTCTCTGGCACACACACACACACACACACACACACACACACACACACACACAGAGAGAGATACACATTTAAAAATGTGTGTGCATGGATGGAAACTTTAAAGTATTTTTTTTTTTTTAGTTCCTTTCTGTTTGACTTAACTTGCATCTCCTTTCCACCCAACAGTACTATCCCTTTTGTCTGTAAGCAAGTCACAAAACACTGTGTGTCTCTCCATCATTTTCTTTAAGTCTGTAGGTGATAAGAACATGTACAAATGATTTTGGTCTCTGCTTGTAACAGTGAGATCTTTTTTCAACTCTTCCATATTTTTTCATTGAATACTACCTAAGGGAAATTGTTTAATGCAATTAAACTGCTACAAAACTAACCCAATTACCAGACTGTGGTATGGCATTTAAATGAGTGGTTCATCCTCTGTATCCTCCCTTATTCATTTACAAATTGGCAACATTTTGTATCGAGTTCTTGTCATAAAAGCCAGCGGTGAAATGTCTTTAGAGGATTGTGCCCTTGTAGTCCTATGGGATAGATTATCAGGGAAAGTGTCTTAGTTTCTTTTTTCTATTGTTGTGGTAGAATACTTCAACAAAAGCAACTTATGGGGAAAACAGTTTCTTTAGGCTCCCAGTTGTAGGCTGTAGTTCAACATAGCCAAAAATGGTGCAGCTGGTCATATACTAACCACAGTTAGAAGGAGAGGTAGATGGGTTCAGTTAACTTTGTCCTTTTACACAGTACAGCATCACAGCTTAGAGAATGGTACCACCCACAGTTGGTGAGACATCGTACCTCAAGTAACACAATCAAGATAATCCCCAACCCTCTGTGGACAGGCCCAGAGGCCACACCACAAATGACTGTAGAACTCACCAGGCTGTCAGCTAAGACTGAACATCATAAAGGTGTTATCCACTCGAACTCTACATGTGACTTTGGTTCTCTTGAGAACTATGGCATTGCTTTGAAAACGATCTAGAGTTCTCATTTTACCAGCAGTACAGGCAAGTACCTCTGCCTAGAAACCTCTTTAGCAGAAATGGACTTTCTTCCATTCTGGTAGTCGGGATAGTGGTATGTGCTTTGAAATTCACTTAGTGCTTCCCAATGGCTAGTGACATTGAACATATTCCACTGTAGGCAATTTGAGATTGTCCTGATAAATGCTTTTATAGGCTTTGCCCATTTTAATTCCCTTGTAAGTTTCCTTTTGTGGAGATTTGTTATATATCTGTCTGATACTTGTGTTGCAAATAATTTTTCAAAAACTCATCATTTCTCTTCTGTTTTGTTAATAAAACATTTAATATTTTTATGTGAATTATTTCTGTCTTTGCCTGGTACCCTATTTATCTCAGGGTCTTCCCCATTGGTGAAATAGACATGTTGTGTATTCACATCTGTACTAACTTCAACTGTTGATTCGTGTGTGCTCTTTGAACTTGTATGTTATATAAAAGCAGGGATCTGTTTTTATTTCTAGTGCAAAGCTACTATTGTGTCATCAGTTTTGAGATTTGGTGTCCTTTCCCTCGAGCATCTAAACTCTACATCTGTCATATCGTATGTTCTCATGTGTTTTCTTGTGCTGGCATTCTTCCACAAAGAATTTTCTTAGCTGCTCCCAGAAATGTACTTAAAGTAAAAGAATATTTAACTCTTCTTCTCGTCTTCCTGTGGCAAGAAATCCTCCAAATCAAATAACAACAAAACCTACCCATTATGATTAAAAATAAATTGCATTTAACTGTATATAATCTGAGACTGTAAATATTTTAATGTTCTTTATAGTTCACTGTACTATCCTGATTCAAAAATGCTAATGCTTCTCTGTTTGCTCATATTTTATTTTTTTAGACTTGAAAACTATTTTAGAATTTTACTTGTAATGGTCATTTCTCCTCTAATAAAATTTATTTCTAAAACTGTTTCAGGTTTTTTTTAACATTGTGTACAAGCTAATATATAGTTTTCAATTTTAGTTGGTTCACTTGCTGAATTACTTTTAGTTTTCTATTTGCTAGTTTTTGGAATGCACTTTTTGTAAAATTGATAGTTTTCCCTTAAAAATGGGAAAATCATCAACAAATCCATCTGAGGTTATATTTCTTTATTTAAGTGTTCTATTTGGTACTAAGAGATGGTTCAGTAGCCGCTATTGTAGAGGACCTGAGTTCACGTCACAAAACCCACAAGGTGAGCTCTCTGCCATCTGTAGCTCTGGATCCTCAGGATCCAACCACCTCTTCTTCATGCCTTTCTTACCTTCTTCAGCTGAAGATTTTTGTTTTTTTTTTTTTGTGTTTATTCTATTGTACCACCCTTGGGTTATTTGCAATCTTAGGAAGAGTTTATACTATATATAACCAATTATTTCCAATTCTCCTTCTATGGTATCAGGATCTTATAACAGGCTGTTTCCACTTTTTCCTTTCATTTTTTTAAGTGTTGTTTTCTTCGCATCTTTACTATATTTTATAAATTACGGGGGCTGGAATGGTGGCTCTATGAGTGACATGCTTGCTGTGTAAGTGTGAAGGCATGAGTTCGATCCCTAACATCCCTGTAAAAAGCCAGATATGGTGGTACATGCCTGTGACCCTAGCTTTGGGGAGCAAGGAAAGTTGGATTCTGTGGCTTTCAAGCCAGCTAGTCTTTCTGAGCTGCTGATTTCCATATTGGGTGATATCCTCATATCAAAAAATAAGATGGACAGTGGAGGCAAACACCTCACGTGAACCTCTGTCCCCAAGTGCATATACACCTGCTTACAGACACGTACATATGTGCACATACACACAAGTGAATAAACTATGTCCATCAAGTACTGATTTGCTTTCAACAGTAAATCACATTGAAGAGAGGAAGATTTTGAGTATAAGCATGTCTCTTTGCTTTTCTAATTATGACTTTTTTAATGAGTCATTTATTTCTCTAATTTTTCTTGGTTATCCTAAGGAGATTGAACAAATATTTCCTACATGATTCTTGTCTTTCTGGAAGACAAACCAGACTCTGCTACATACATGACCATGTCTGGAGGCATCGTGTGTTCATATTTTATTTGATCCAGGAACATGGTTGACACCATCAGTGTGGATTTTCTCTCTTCAGTTAACCTCTCAAGTCACACCTTCATAGACATACCTAGAGGTTGGTCTATGATATTAAATCCCATCACGTTGACAGTCATGGTTAACTATAACGGGCCTCCTTGTTCATAAGTATCTTACATGGCCCAATATATACACTTCCGCTGGTGTTTCGATGCATATTTCAGTGTCACTCTTAAAAAGTTAACCCAGTGAGAACCCTGGAGGTTTTTCTCTTTCTTCTTTCTTCTCTTTTAACCCATAGATCCTTTTGAGCACTCTTGGCTCCTCTTCGTTGTCTTTATTTGTCTTGATTCATTTTGGGTGACATTTTTATCTCTTTTCGTCAGTCTCCAGAGCTTTTTCTGCCATACCTAGGCAATCTCTTTTTGATATTTACATAATGGCTTACTTCCTACTGCTTCCTTTCCTCATGTGTCCTTCGCTGAAGTGCCACTGCCACTCTGATTCACTTGCTATTTGGTTAGAATGATTCAGTATTTATATTAGGAAAATTTGGCTAGTATAATTATCACCAAATCCTTGCTTCCTCAAGTGGTCTCAAATATTTCTCAGATCAGCGAGTTGTACTTCGGTTCCATTTCCTTTTGCATCCAGGTCACCCTAGAACAGTGGTTCTCAATCTTAAATGTCATAGTCCATTAAAACATTTCCTCATGTTGTGGTGACCCCCCCCCCCCCCCCGACACACCATAAAATCATTTCTGTTGCTATGTTATAACTGTACTCTTGCTACTGTTTTGAATTGTAATGTGAATCTCTGATATGCAGGATATCTGAAACGTGGCACCCATGAAGGGTTGTTCATCCCCCAAGGAGTCTTGACCAATAGGCTGAGAGCCACTGCTCTGGAGTGTTTCAGTATCTCCCTGGCCCCTTACTTGTAATAATAGGTTTGCTGCTATTCCATTTGCTTTCTTTGTATTATGTAGACATACCTCTTCCGTTGTTTCTTCTTTGCTCCTTCCCATCAACCTTTCCTTTGCTGGCCTGCCCAATGGCATTGCTGGGTGACCTGTCCAACAATTTTCACCCAAGGAAATACAGCGAGTTATGGGAAATTCTTCATTTTCTTCCTTGAAAACGTGAGACAAATACTTGAGAATAATAGACTTAATATTTGAAATTGTTCCGTGCCACAATGAGTTTAGGAACAACTAAAGGAAATCCGTTTTTAGCAGGAATAATACAAAAAGGAAAAAGAATTGGTTCAATGGTAGCCTTGAATAGCTGAACCATTGGGATCACCGACCCCAAGAAAAATAAATCCCTATTTAAAACTTTGTGTTTAAGTTGCTTTTCATTTGTAGTTGATGCATTTCTAATGGCTGTAATGATAGCTTTGATTTGGAAAGTCTCTTTTGTTTGTTTGCTTTTAATTACCTTGAGAATTTAGGAGTTTTTCTGGGGTATAAATTTATGTATGTTTCTCATTAAACCTCTTTACTCCTTGGTGACTCTTTAAATCTTCAGAAATTCTTTCTTCACAGCAAACATTTTTTTTCTTGTTGTGCTACCCAGAACCTTGATCATGGCAGTAAGTGCTTTGTCATTTAGCCACATCTCTAGTAGCACAGGCAATTTTTTAAAAAAAAAATATTTTTTCTTGTCTCTTTCTTCTTTTTTTTTCTTTCTACCTTTTTTTTACAGTACTTTTGACCTGATTTTTTTGTTTCAGATACTGTATCTGCCTTTTCCTTTTCTTTTCTCTTTTCTTTCAACTTATTTTCCTTTCTTTTATTTATCCTATTCATCCTTTCTTCTTTCAGAAATGTTTATGAATTAGTTTCCTTTTGTTTTTTAGAAGGAGTGTGTGCATGGCATGCACATGGATGTGAACATGCTTGTGCATATATGTGGGAGAGTATTTACTTGTGTGACAACTATGTTAATAACCTTTATTTGATACATCCTCTGCCTTATTCATTTTTCACCCTTTTTGGGCATCTTACAACTTTCCTGACAAAGCTATTTTCAGTCATCATCTAATTTTATGCACAGAAATCTCATTAGATCACTTTTGCAGATGAGGACTTTTAAAAACTCAGCAAGGAGAAGCCCTCCTTATGGGAACTACCAGGTATGTGTGTCCAGACCAGACATGTGTGTCAAAGCTAAGATGCCAGCACTGATAAAAGTTTATTCTGCAGCTTTCAACACTTCGTCCATTGCTTAGTTAGGATACAAATGAAGTTCTACATTGCATGGAACTGTCTTGTTTGCTCCCCTCCTCCACCGTGTGTGTGTGTGTTATCATTTTATGGTTTCTTACTTCTAAGACCTTAACCATTTTGAACAAAGAGCTCAGTAGTCATTTTTTAATAGGATATTTGTTCTTTGATTTTAGTTTCTCTAATGTTTCTCCTCATGATTAAACCGGATTATGGGGTTTTAGAAACCATGCTGGAGAAGGGCAGTCTTCTCAGTCTTCTCAGTGACTCCTTTTAGAGTGTCAACATACCAGCTTCCTAGCACGATATGCTCAAGGTGCCTTTTGTGACTTTAACCTTGAGGACTGTGTTGAGTAGTTCGTGCAGGCTTGCTACCCGTCACCTTTCTATGCTGTCAGTCTGACCCTCTTTCTAGACACGAGTGGGGAGGTAGTAACTACATATGGTATCTGGAATTCTATAGGCCATTCTCCTCCGACTATCCACTTTAAAAATCTACGTTAGTATAGACATGTTAATGCTTATTTGTGAATGGATTTATCATCTAACGTATCATTTCTTTTATTGCCCTGATTTGTCCTTTTGGGGTGTTTTTTTCCTCATAATAATCTTTTCTGTTTGCTAATGAGCACATTCCCACTTGCATCACACAATTCTCTGGGCAGGTTGTGTATTTCCTTGCCAGCAAATCAGCTGTTGTTGTTTTACAGTCTTTGGCTCATTTCACTGAAGGGTGACATTTAGAAGTGAGTGTCTGGGTGCTGGTATTCTTGCTGCTTACTACACTGGGTGTTGTTCTTACTGTTGATTCCAGTTGTTAAAAACTGAGTCGGTTCTTTGATTTATTTGCTTGTTTTGTTTTTAATAAACTGATGAATAAAGGAAATACTAAGAATTCCCTTTGCAAGGAAGGCCCACTTCGATCAGTGACACAGATCATTCATAAGTTAGCATGCTAAAATGCAAGTAGGAAATGTAGTGTTTTACCCTGCCTTGAAGATACCTGCTGTCTTCCCGGTCTCCTTATTTTTGTCAATTGTTGCTATCTTGGTGCCCTGCTATGGTTTGAAGTGAGGACTGACTCATTCTAAATGTACTCTCCAAATACATGTTATTGCTAGCACTATTTTGTAATTTGATGGATATTTTAATACTAAGAGTTCATTGGTTTTGTACTTTGAGCAGAAGAAAATATTCAGCTCTCATGATAGTTTAACCAAGCTTTGAAATTGTATCTTGGTTTCTAACACTCAATGACAATGGCCATCTGACGTGAAGTGCATAGTGGGAGTCCTGTGGTGGCTTGGTTTTTAGCTCTGTAGGAGGGACAGTCACAGACATGGGAACCAGCTAATTCCCTTGGAATGCATGGAGTGTGTGCCACTTAGATCCTAAAATCTTGAGAAATACAGCTTTAACATTTGGGTAACATTTTTCTTTAAGGGTGAGTCCCTTATAGTTTGAGTTTCTACCTTTTAAGTAGAAGTTCACATACTGTAAACATTCATGACCATTTAGAAAGCATTTAGAGAGATCAGAAACTCACTTGGAACAAATCTTGACAAAATAACTGTGAATGAGAGTGTTCCTTTGTGAGGAAGAACATACAACCCCAGACTCCTGCCTCTTGGACCAAGGGACGGTCTCCATGAGTCTGTTGTAGAGCGTCGTTGCAGTCGTTTCTAGCTCTCAACTAGAAAATGCGGTGGAAACACTCTCTCTAGACCTTAGTAGTTCCTTTTGAAACAGGATACCTGAAAGAAATATAGTGAGGTCTCCTTTTTCATTTTTTTCACTTTTCCTTACTTTTCAGTTTTCCTGTAAGGTAAGTTCACTTAATTTAGATTCAAGATTAGAAATGGTTACTGAATACTCACAAGATCCTTATAGACATACGTCTGTGCCTAAATTCATGAAGCATGTGAGTGCCCACTTATTTTGGGAAGTGGAGAAAATCTCTGTATATAATTAAGAATCTTGGGAGGAGAATGCTCTGGATTTTTCAGTCCAGGAAAAGTTCAATATCAAGCATCTTTTAGAGCTAGAAGGCAAAATCCATGGGTCCACAGAGGGACAGCTTGGAGTGATGCGGTCACAGGCCATAGAGTGCCAAGGAGTGCCTATGGCCGGCAGAAGCTAACACAAAGAAAAGTAGATTTTTCTTGGAGCTTCCAGAAGAAATATGGCCTTGCCGATGTTCTCTAGAGATAGGATAATTCCTGTTATTAGCCGCCAAGATTGTGGGTATTTTCCTGGGCAGTCAAAGGAGACTCATAAATGTACCACAAGGAAGAGGAAGGCATTCTGCTGGATGATGGCTGCCCATGATGGAACATTTCCTTGAAATTCTAATTTCTGAAAAGGAATCAAAAACATCTCAAACCCACACAGTAATTTGGGTAGTAACATTTTGTATAGATTACTCTGAAAGCATTGCAGGATGGGGCCAACCTTGTTCACATGGAGGACTAAAGAAGGCACCCAGGAAGGAACACTGTGTCTACCTACAAGACTGAGTGAAGATGAGTGTCCTGAACAAAGGGGATCGAGGTGGGGAAGTCTTTGTACCTTTACCCTGCGGTGACATGAGCATCTGTCTACCTGGACCCGTGTCTTCACCTCCTGAGAGTAGATCAGTTCTTGAAGACAGTTGACGGGATGCTGACATCTCAGACAGGTGCGCTGGCTCTACAGTGAATACCAGTCAAGAAATTTTAAGTCTATCCACTTGCTCCTTGGTCTCTTTGAGTCCTTCTGGCCACACGGAGTACAGTATGACTCAGACACAGCAGTATCAAACAAACAGGACTGTTTCGGTGGTGAACTCAACAGACTGTTCCAGATGTGCCCCACAGTGGCGTTTTAGGGTTTGCCACGTAAAGATTCCACAGACACATAATATACAGAGTTGTCTCTTGGAATCTTTGAGGAGGTGGATCTCAGACTTGGGTAGTATCTATACACGTCTGCCTCAATTTGTTACATCATCCACAGTATCTTCTGATCCATAATACAGTGTGGATATTGTAGGTTGATGCAGTAACTACAATGAAAACTATCTGTACAGAGTTAGCATCAATCCGTGTTAGTTCCCATCCATGGTTGGCTGGATTATAGGATATAGAGACCACAGATAGAGAGGGCCAAATGTTGTCTCTCTTTCTCTCTCCCTTTTTCTCTGGTTATTTAGAATCCTTAAAGTGTAAAAAACTTCCTATGGTCCAGGCTTTATGAACAGGTTATGGGGTCCATGTGGTCCATGGGCTGAAGTTTATGTGTGTCCTATCTTATGATAACATATTAAATTAGGGATAGCTTTACATTTTTATAGAAAGCATGTGTTGCTGCTGAAAAGAACAAGTATTACTTACATATAATTTAAAATCTTGCCCAGGTATGATTGATTGAAGTCTTCAGTATTGAACAAATTAGAACTAGAAAAAAAAATGCTTAGGTTTTCAGAAAAAGTCTTTGTCTTCTGGATTGAGGGTTTTCAGAAGGCTTACCT
This sequence comes from Microtus oregoni, assembly GCF_018167655.1. Lineage (NCBI taxonomy): Eukaryota > Metazoa > Chordata > Mammalia > Rodentia > Cricetidae > Microtus > Microtus oregoni. Next base: position 34,166,432 of record NW_024543060.1, on the reverse strand, counting down.
CAGTAAAAGAGAGGATATAGGGCACAGGCTTTTTCCAGCTTTCTCCATAGAATTTGTTCCTGGTTTGGTGAGTGACTTAGAGCACTGTGGAGAGACTCTCTTTTGTTGCCGCAGAAGTTTCTCTGTGCACCGCATTTTGTTGAATGTTTAGAAACCCTTCAACAAAATTGTGTTCCTTGGGGTGAGTGGTTAATTGGACACTTCCAGACTATCACAGATCATCAGAGTGCTTTGTTGTTAGAATGTGTGTTGGTTGGTTTTTGTCAATTTGACACATATCTGGAGAGAGGGAATCTTAATTAAGAAAATGCCTTCATAAGCCTGGCCTACTGGAAAAATCTGTGGGGTATTCTTTTGAATAATTATTGATATGTAAGGGCCCAACTTACTGTGGGTGGTCCCACTCCTTGATAGGTAGCCCTGACCTGTATAAGAAAGCAAGTCAAGTAAGGCATGAAAGCAAACTGGACAGCATCATTCCTTCATGGCTTCTGCTTCAGTTCCTGACTCCAGGTTCCTGTCCTGACTTCCCTTAGCGATGGAATGTGACCTGAGAGTTTTAAGATAGAAGAAACCCTTTCTTCTCCAAGTTGCTTTCGTTCATGGCATTTTATCAAGGCAATAGAAACCCCAATAGGATAGATTTTCTTGTCTTTCTTTGGATCCTGCTCCTAAAACCTCTGAAAACCTACAGAGGATCAAGGACTCTTTCACTTGAAAATAGATGGTACTAGCAAGTTTTACAGTATTATTTAAAATTCTTTCACTGGGCAGTGGTGACACACACCTGTGATCCCAGCACTCAGAGTTCAAGGCCAGTCTGGTCTACAGAGTGAATTCCAGGACAGCCAAAACTATACAGAGAAACCTTGTCTTGAAAAAACAAAACAAAAACAAACAACAAAAAATCCTTTGAAGATGATTGGTATATAGATCTCAAAGACAGCTCATTCGTTTAATTTTTTTAGCAAAGGATGTTATAGTATGATTTAATTCTCATAAAACAAATGTAAGTTGTCTGTTATGAAAAACTGTACGCTGAGTTTCACATGTAGAGAATTTTAGGAATACTTCAAAGACATCTTCAGATTTCTCTCCAAAGTACAGAACTTTTCTCATTTGTGCCCCATTCTCACTGTCCACTGAATTAGAAAATCTGTAAAAATTTGCTAAAGCAAAAAGTCATTTTAGAGGGAAGTTAGGTCATTGAAATCTATCTGAGATGCAGGGCTGGAATCCTTAGCAGCCAGTGTCTTCCTGTGGTTCTCTCATGTTCTATTTGTAGATGACAGATCCTTGCCCCTCTACCCTGAGGCTTATTCTTATTTTAGCCATGTCTCTCACCTCCCTGGCCTCTCCAGCAAGATCCCAGTTCATTCAACTAAGCTGAGACCAACAGATTGCAACATCGTCGGTGAGGCTGGGGAAAAAGGATTTAGAATCTTGTTTTCCTAGGATTTGTTTAGTTGGCTATTTAATCCTCTGGGCACCTCATCGTTTGTAAAATGGAGATGACAGAGATTTTGTATTTTCTGAGCCATTCCATTCGCTTGTACAAAGGACCATTTCAGGGCTTGGCATACTGCAAGGCCAAGAGCTGGTAGCTGGTGTTATCAGGGGGACTCAGTTTCTTCCCTCCACCCCAGAGCTGGGGATAGAGTACATGCTTACTTCTGAAGTCAGGTTGTGATGAGAATTGTAGGACTGGAAATTGGACACCTTTGAAAATCCCTACCAGAGGTCCCACAGATGCTCTGTAGAGGGATGGCCAATGAGCCGCCTTTTGGAGGGTGGGTTCCACTTGCATGGGTGGAGGAGAGGAAGGGCTGTCCAGACACAGGAAGCAACTTGAACTGAGGGTGAGGCAGGAAGTGCTGGGTGTGAGCCAGCCAGAGACTCACTCTGGCTAGTTTAACCCACAGAAATACTTCAGAAACAGGCAGGGCTTTCAGAGGTTTAAGCCTCCAGAGACTCACGGAATATCTACCTTTAAAGACCTTAATTTCCAATTCCTTTTGAAAATGTTATGGATATTATAAGGGTAGGTTGAAGCTTTCCGGTCATATTCCTTAGTCATTTTAGGGACCACGACCTAAAGGTTTTAAAATGCTGTTAGATTCTTCCCTGTTTTCATTTATTTACCTGTTTGTTTATTAGAGACAGCGTCTCATGTTACCCAGGTTGGACTAAACTTGGTTTAGCTAAACCAAGTGAAAGATGACCTTGAACACCCAGTCCTCCTGCTTTCACCCCAAACCTCTTTGAAAAACTGCCCCAGCTATTGTCATTAATTCTTGCATATGGCATCTAGAATTATATTCTGTTTCTATAGAAACAGCCATGTACTTCCGTTTTACTCTCAACTTTATATGAGTTTTAGTAAAAGTTACCATTTCCCATGATTTAAAACTCTCAATATTCTTATATTCATAGTCAGTACTACAAGTGGACCAAAGGCTTTTTGTGTGGCAAACGCTGTGTCTGTTACCTTTTAATTTAAAAAATAGCTTTTTGCTGTGTTCTGCTGGATTTTGACCTTATCAGCTAACTTCTTGGGGAAGAATTTAATGTCATAATATAGAGGAAAACTAAGGAGATACTTTCTGAATTATTCAGTTTGGATGTATCTTGTGGTCAGTGGAGAAATAGGTTTAAGATGCTGTGTGCCATTTCAAGAAGGATGTACCCTTGCCATGTTTTGTGTTGAACCAATGTCCCATGGACATATGTTTAAAAGACTAAAATAATTATTCAGTTGTTTAATAGTATTCATGACCTTTCGTTTTGTTTTTCTATGATGTTTTAAACAAGCTCCTGTTCTGTCCCCCAGATCCTAGCCTCGAGCCTGCGATCCTCTTGCCTTAGACTTGGAAGTACAAGCATGACAGAGCATGCTTGGCCCCAGTGCAAGGCTAACACATGGTCTCCATAGGCAATGAAGTGTAGAGTTTTTGTGCATACAGATCATGTTTGCTTTAGGCATGCAGAAAAAGTCATTATTGCTTGTTAAGAAAATGGACATTTCAAAGACATTAGCTAATTAATTTATCTTTATATTTATTTGTTTGCTTAGACAGGTACTTAGGCACCACTGGCCTCGAACTCCTGACCCTCCTGCTTCCACTTCCAAGTTCTGAAGTTATATGTATACTCCACTCTGCTTAGCTTTGAATAATATCTAAATATTTAAAACTTGAAGCACAGTGTTCCCTACAATGAAGTGGAATTCTATAAAAATGCTAAGTGGATCATGATTTTTAGGTTAATTTCTCAAAAAGTTGAATTATATTTTAACTCTTTTTTTACTGTCTAATGGCCAGTTTACAATTAATATAAACTGAAGCTGAAAAAAGACTGTATTGAAATTGATCATGTCTAGAACTTCCTGAGGCAGTGAAAGTCTTTCATAAGTACAGGTAAGGTATAGATGAAGGCTTGAGTGTCTACCATGCCTCAGATGTGGTGATGAGATAAAATCAACAGTCATGCAACCTTATTTTACTTTTTGGCACACAGCATGAGAATAGAGATACACAATGACAATTTCAATATCAGAATATTGCTACAACTCTATTTTACTAGTTACTATTATTATCTTTAACTTTAACAATTTTTAAATTAAATACTATAGGACTGTATTAGAGAAAACACAAAACAAAACAAAACACCGTTTACTTGAGGCTTTATACTTCCCACAGTTTCAGGCATACACCAGAGACTTTGAACATATACTCTGTGGACAAAGGGATGTAGTTTGTCAAATTATTTCATGTTTTGTGTAATGTTGTTGACTCCATTGTATCACATATAATAAAAATGTAATTATGTTTGCTTTGGCCTTGCTTTTTATCTTTCTTCATTAATCAGTTAGGTATTAAAAAATAAACAAATTATAGTCTAGTTAGAGATGGTCTGAAACAAAGCAGTCCTCCTTTTTGGATATATAAAACTCATGACTGGATTCCTAGGAATAGTCCTACTTTCAAAATTCTGAAACTACTAAACGTATTAGTTCTTTTCTTAGGTGGTATATGATTATCACAACTGTATAATTAATTATTTACAACTTGCATAAGGGAATAAGACTATAATTACTCGAGACATCTATCTTTTTTTTATTTACTATTTATATACTTACTTATTTTCTGTAGCATTTCCCTACACAGTTCAGCCTGGTTTGAATGTCACTGTGCTATCCAGGCTATCCCTGCATTAGGGAATCTTCCTACTCCCACTGACTGGGTTCATTATCACTTTACATGCATTGGTTTATTTAGAGAAAAAGCACTTCTCTCTTATTAGTAAAACTACAGTCATTAGCTTTTGCCATGCCTGGGCCTGGAGAGTGGCCGGAGCATAAAGGGTGACCCAGCCCACTGTGGATTACCTGTGCAGCTTGCAGCCTTAACAAATACAAACTCTAAGAATTAAAAGCACACATTAATGTGCATGGGTGAAGAGTTAGATAAAAAAAAAAGCACATCCTGCCATTGAGCAAATACGCGGGGGGTGGGGGGGACCTAGCCCATTTCTAAACAATCCCAAAATAGGAGAGCCTGCACTCTGTGCATTCTGTCTTCTTATTACTTTTCTTTTGGTTTAAAAGATTAAAAAGTCATTTGTTGTTGTTGTTGTTGCTTTGCTGCAAACTTAGAAGTTGTCTGATTTAAGTATGGATACTATGTGTATGCGAATATGCACATATTTATGAACTTAAATTCTAATAGGTTAGACTCATGGACCTGAGGTTTTTGTCTTCAAACATGCCTTGTAACTGAGACTGACTTTAGAGTTCCGATCCTCATGTTTCTCCTTCCCAAGTCATGTGTTGGATTATGGTTATCCATCATGGCACCCCTATTGGAAAAAGGTTTCTTGAGAGAAATTGACTGACCGTGATGTATTTTCAGTGTGGAAGGCAGGCAAAATGGTGATACTATTCACAGAGGAATTTCAGGACACTAGCGATACACCCAGGAAGCATGTCATCAGGCTCACTCAAGAAAGTTGGGTCTCTGTCACTGAAGACTTGGGGTGAGCTATAAATAGCCCTGGCTGCAGACTGGTTCCGAGGACAAAGCTGTGAAAATTGAACGTCTTATGCATTTTCATGAATCTCAATTTACGTGAGTATATAGAAATATCAGACTGCAAAGTTACGGTTGAATAAACATTGGCCATTGCAAAGTCGGAATTTAATCACTCATCAAGCCGTCTACCTGTCCTCAGAGAAAGAATAATGCCCCACTTGACACTGTCTAGAAACAAAATGTACAAATCGCCGAAATGATGTACTAAAAATGTGTTCAATTGCGATGACTCACAGGCCCTGAGAGGATGTCATCTGGTAAATTTCCGCCTGCATCTCTATTTTGTTGCTCTGTATGGGATGTGTGATTGGAGTTTCATAAGGACAGAAGAAGCCTTACAATCCATTTTGAAGAGATAATTGTAAACACTTGGAAAATTGTTCTCACCTTTCTAAGATTAAATTTACTTCTTAGAGTCTCTTACATTATTGGATTTCACCTAACCTCGTGTGCTTCTAATGAGCGACCATTTGTTTCTGAGTCATTATCTGACGTGACACCCTGGGTACTGTGTTCATGAGTTATATGCAATTTCTGAACTTTCTTTTATAGTATTAGACTGTAATAGACATAGTAGACCGAGCCTTTGGAATTAGGCACAGTTGTACACTGGTTCACCACTAGGTATTAGTAGTTACTTTGGAGTTGTCTTTCTCTTTCTGAGATACTGATTCTGGTAGCTCAGGCTTGCCTAAAACATAGGCCTTGACCTTCTTTTGTTCTTTCCTTACTAGCAGTTGATATTACATGTGTACACTACTATTATGCCTGGCTTTTTGTTGTTGTTGTTGTTTAGTTCTGTATTGTTTTTTTTTTCTTTTTTTTTTTTTGAGTGACAGTTTTATTGTGTAGCTAAGATCAACTGGTCTTTGAGCTGCTGTGTAGCCCAGACTGACCTCTTAATCCAGACTCTTCGTTTCCCACCTCCTGAGAGCTGGAATTAAAGGTTGAGGCTGTCTGATTAGTTTCAAATCAGTTGATTTATTTATGTTTGTTTTTTAAATCTACCAAGTCATAGAAATACTTTATTATTCTGTAGGTACATTTCCCCTCATGTATGTACTTAGTTCTTCAGAATCCCCTGTGGGCTATCCTGGGCTACTTGGGATGCCATCTGTTACTAACCACTTGACTAGTGCTCACCTTCTCCTGGATTTTTTTTTCTGTGTAGAAGTGCACCACCATGGAATATATATTTTCTAGCTGTGCTGTTGACGATGTTTCTCGGTACCCAGCTAACATCTTTTACCACAAAGCTTTTTAGAACAATTCATCATTTTAAGTGGCCACTGTGGAAGAATATCCTTCGTGATCTGCTCAAATGGTACAACCATTTAATTAATTAAAAGAAGACGTTTGGATTGCTTTTTAACAGCTGGATGAAATTATACCATGTCCTGTAGCCTTGGCATAAAAACTGAGATAATTTTTCAAATCTCTTACTGAGAAGTAATTTTAAGTTGATAAGAAATTAATTGCAAGAGCGCCTCAATTATTAGCATTTCATCATGTTTGCACTGTTACATTGCCTTCTGTTTCCTTGTGACTCTCACTGGAACATTGATGAACAACCTTTAGACATTATGTCAGTTTTCCCTTATTTGAATCTGCTCAAATAAGAGCACGGGATTTCAACCATTCAACTGACAGGCCTTGAGAGGCTACCAGCCGTCTTCATGAATGTGTCTAGGTATAGGACCAGCTGAAAGGAATGCCTGAAGAGTTAGGGATTGTGCACGTATCTCTAGCAATTCAATAAGATGGTAAAAGTCTTCTTCTGGTTGGGGAATAATAGGCTGTGTTTTCTAAGTTGTAGGATTTTTGGATTGTAAAAGTTTCATAAACTTAAGGCAATTGATAGCAGGACAAAGTTATTTTTGAAAATCATTGAAACATTTTCTTTGGTGGTATAGCTGCTGATAAGTAACCCCCAACTCATGTGACAGCCATAATTAAACCCGGTGACTCAAAAAAAGAAAAAAAAAACACATCAAATTGATGGGGAGACTGTTGAGAAGGGCAACTTCAAGGGTAGCAGGAAGGAAAGAAAGTAATGAAGATGTTGATGAAAATAACCAAAAAATTAGAATATATATGTATGAAGTCATCAAAGAATAAGGAAATAAGTTTTATAAAATAATGAGTCAACAACTATGCATTAAGTCTATTATCAAAAATGTATCATAAAATATCCTTAATATTCACACAACTAATCTAGTCTAAAAACATTGACTTCTTTTTAAGGACCTATAGCATCTAGTATGTCACAACTTTAAGACTCTGAATGCAATAAGTGTTGCATACGAACATGTTTGCTTATTTGCTTAGACTTGTTTCCAATTAATATGTGATTGCTGTGTAATGATTTTGGACTGCGTAAACTAGCTATCCAAACACTTTTTAGTGCCTACTGAGTGGATCTCAAAACTTGAACACAAAGGCTACTAGTGTCTTTGACTCTTTCTTGGAGTGTTGGCCAAGTATCTGAGAAATACATTCTTGCCCTGTATTAAAATAGACACACGAGATTTGGTGAAACCATTTATTAGTCCATAGGCAGATTTTTAGGGCATTGAACAGAAAGAATTTTGGAAACTTGAGAGTGGTTTAGACAATTCAGTGTGAAGGAACATGGATAAGTCTTTGTTGGGTCCAGTAAAGATGGAACCTAGCTGAGAGTTGAATTCTCCCGCTCTAAGTGAAAATCTCTCAGCATCATGGTGCTTCTGGGTTTAGTGATCTTGATGATCTCTATGATTGCTGGTATATGATTAGTCTAGCGTCACCCAGCACAAGATTGTCCCCAGAAGCAGTAGTGGCACTTAATAATTGTGAGGACCTTTCTCAGACTTTAGTAAAAGTGTGTGCATTGTCCCCCTCCCTGAAATTCATGAGATTTGAGTTCAACACTAATGTATGATAAATAGAAAACAAATTGTCTTCAGTATTCTGCCTGTAATGTTAATTTTTCTAGAATCAGTATTTCTGAATTTTTTTTCCTTGTTTTGTTTTGTTTGCATTGGGGTTGGCAGCAAGCTACAGAAGGGCCACCTTATAGTAATAATGGCTACTATGACTCTGTGTTTATCTGGTGGTAGAAGCTAACTGTAGCTTGGAAGAAAACATTTTTCTCGTTGGTTGTTGTCAAGTTTTTTTTGTGTGTGTTGCTGTTGTTGTTGTGGTGGTGGTGGTGGTTGCTTTTTTTTAAAACTCTCTTTACTTTTTAAAAATTTTTATGTATTATTTGGAGAGACTACAAAGTTGAATTCTGATTTTCTGTGTATTTGTGTGTCAGGGCATTATATGTACCTGTAAGTAAAAAAATAATAATGATAACAAAAAAAGCTCATTTTGTTGCATTGAAAGTCTGTAGTATGGGAAGTAATTACTTGCTGATTTAAAAACCTGCTGTGCAATAACAGATGCTTAAATCATAAAAGCACATGAATAAGTGTATATTGTTTATATATTTTAAATCATACTGTGGAGTTACATGTTTGGGAAAATATTTGAAATTTTAAAATATGCTAAAAATGTTTCTGGAAAGATTTCTCAGTCAGTAAACTGTCTGATATACCAACATGCAGCCCTGAGCTCAGATCTCCATTATTCATATAAAAACTAGGTATAGTAGCATGTTTATAATGTAGTGTTGGGGAGGGCAGAGGCAGGAAGATCCATCAACACATTGGCCAGCCAGCATAGCTGAATTGATGAGTTCCAGGCTCAGTGAGAAGCCTGTCTCAGAATATAAGGTAAGACATTTCTCTGGTTAGTTGTTGTCGAGTTTGTTGTCAAGTCCAACTAAGAGAGAAGCTCATGCCAATCTCTGAAGTCCATGCACATACAAAAGCACACTCATCTGTACATGCATGTGCACATATACACTTATACCCATGAAGACACACAAACACACCTCACACCCTCATACAAAGAGAGAGAAGAAGAGAGACAGACAGACAGAGAAATAGAGAGAGACAGAGAGACAGAGAGACAGAGAAACAAATGGGATAGAGTGTCTGGGACAGGCTAGCCAGCAAAACTCAGCAGCTCCTGTTTAAAGTTTTTGGACCCTTCAGTCCAGGAATGGGGTGCTCAATAGCTTGCAATGGTTAGATAATAATGGATTGTAAAAGAATGGATGCTTTTTAAGCAACCTCTGTGTACACATGCTCAGTAGTCCTTCTGCATTTGGTACTGCTTGAAGCTCAGCACTCTTAGGCACAGGGTCTCAGCACGGGTAAAGTCTTGTAGACTGTCCCATCTCGGTGCTCTACAGTCACATGCAGAGTTTCTGGAGGGGAGCTCTCCTGAGCTTTTGAGAATGCCATTTCTCCATTTAAACCCTGCCGATGAGGACTCAAAATAAAAACTTACTTACTTTATACTCATCAGAAACTCATTAAAATCTACCGAGGCAGTTTTCCCATCTCTGAGCATAGCTTTTTAGATTTTCTGTAGGGATAAAATTAGTTCTGGACTCAATATTTTGCATTCATTTGTGTTTTTATTTCCACAGTTTCCCCCAAGGCTGGCTATCAATCCCAAAAGCCTTGAACACATGAGGCTCCAAAATATGAATTTTAAAAGTTGTGAACTGTGGTTCAGAGAGCTGAACTAACTTACCCAAGGGAGAGAGATGTGGAATTTGAATGCAGAAACATCTGACTAACAAATCTAACTGTTAAACTCTTTTTGCCTCAAAATGACCATGTATTGTGTTGGCCATTTCTGAAGTGGAGCACAAACCACTCTCCCTGTCTGGAGCCCTGTGCGGGTTTTTATTTTGTTTATTTTGTTGTTAGCAGAAGAGGCAGCCAAAGGCATTGACATTTTCTCTTCTTTCTTATTTGTGTGACATCCAATGACACTAGAAGGTAATTTTTTCTGCTAATAAGCAGTGACCACATGTGTCAGCCAGGGATGGAAAAGAAACTGGGAGTGGCTTCCTGCTTCAGGTGTTACCTCCTCTGTTTCCTCAGAAACAGAAGCAAGATTTACAAATAGTCATTTAAAAAAAAAAAAGCTTAAGGCAAACACTAAGCCCTTGTTTCAGTCACTAAAATAATTTCTCTGAAGACATTGGGTTAAATAATTGAATCTTGAATGAGTACGTTTTGTTTAGAATAAGCTTGTGTGGCAAGAGGTTCTATAAAGGTTGGATGCCTGTTCATCACAGCTGCACTCTTTCCTGTGAATGTTTGACTTCCCTCTACCCTCCCTACTTCCTTCTCCTTCGCATTCCTATCCCTTTCCTCTTCTTCCTTGACCACCTCCCCATCTTCTCATCCAGTGCCCCCCCCCCATCTCCTTATCTCCCTCACCCTGTTTATATCTCACTGGAGAGACCCCAGGGCCTTGTACATCTTAGGCAAGCAGCTGTGCAACTGAGCTGCATCCTAGCCCTCACCTTTAGGAGAAAACTTTATGTCTGTCTATCTGTCTGTCTGTCTGTCTTTGTGTGTGAGTGTGTGTGTGTGTGTGTGTGTGTGTGTGTGTAATCTGTCCAATCTATGATTTTGTGAGAATGGTGCCCAGTGCCAATTAAAGGGCCAGTGGCTGCAAAGAATAGTTTAGACTTCAGCGATGAACTTTTCTTACTCACTCTATAGAGAACTTTTGGATTTGTTTGAACCTGATACTTTTCACAACCATCAATTTAAATGGAAGCTGAGCTTTTGTAACTAAATGGAAAATAAGAAAAAAGAAAAGAAAAAAAAAAGCTCCGATCATTCGGCAGAAAATGAACACGAGAGATAGGTATTGTCTAGGGTGTGTATAAAAGCTGAATTTCATCAGGACCGAAACAGTGCATGACATCATGGAAGTGGTGGGGACTCTGGATCCTGAGAAGATCCCACGGAGGCGTGAGAGTTCCTGGGCATGTGTTCGTGTGTGGAACTCTATGCCCTTGGCAGTATCAGAACAACACCCTCCTGAATACAACCCAGCATTCTCAGGCTCCTTCTGGAATCAGATCTGAGGCTGGAGAGATACAGCTTCTCATAATACGCAATGTCAAAAGTGACAACCACAGCGAGTGAGAACCATATAATATCTGTAAGCCATTGGGAAGATGGAATGTGACATATCGCCATTTCTCTTCAAAATCATACAGCCCTGGAAACTTTCCCTAGGACAAAAATTCCCTCATCTCAGATGACGGCATGCTAAGATTCACCGAGTACAGATTTATTGTCAAAAACCTGCTGAAGTTTTTATCCTGGAGTCCCACGTGGGGTTTTAAATCTTATCTAAACAAAGAAGGAAATGGATTGATACTTTGTTCTACTCAGACTTGAAGACTGTGAACTTCACAGTTGAGAGGATACGTGATGAGAGTCCACAAAGTGCAGACTTTATTATCAAATCTCAGAAATCTGTACCGGAATTGAGTTTGCCCGTGGAAACTGATAGCCAGCCTCCAATGGGGAGAGAAAGGACAAGCGTAAGCAGCGAGAAGTGGACTGGGCTGCTTCTGGGAACCCTCTGACTTGGAAAATACCTAACTTCACAAATGTGTTCACAGTAATGATGGATAGAAAGGGTGCGCTTGTGGGAAGCAAACAAGGGATGAGAAATTCCTGTGTGTCAGACATTGCTTCCGGGGATTATCTGCCCAGTCCCTTCACCATTACAGAAAGTGTGCAGACAACAGACAAATGGTTGTATATTCTCCGACTTATATGGGGAAATACATGGAAATACCATGGAAGCCTATTACCATCTGTCTTTTTTTTGCACATATGAGCCTTAAAATCAAATAAAATCATCTAAAAATCTCCAGATTGTAATATTCCTTTCTCCTTTTAATAAAACCACTGTGCCCTGTTTTTTTTCATTTCCCTAGAAATAACATTGAAGTGCAGCCAATTTGAATGCATGAATAAGGTTATAAACTTATTCTCCTGCCTCTCTACAGATTTCTCTCTGTGTGTACATATATGTGAGATAGGTGTTTATGAATATATATAGTATATATATCCCAAAGATGGTGTGTATACAATGCTTAAAATCACACACTCACAGTCATGTGTTTGTTATATATTGATTTAAATATTTAAATGCATAGTTGAATAACTTAATTACAATATCTTCTAGCCTTCCTCCCCCCCCCATAGTTTTGTACTCGTGTGCCAAGCAAGCTCTGAAATTTTTGGGGAAAGCAGTCATTTTCTCAGGAGTGGGTGACTTTTTATATTGTTCAATAAGTAAACTAGTTTGAAATCAGAATGTTTGGTTGGTATTTAAATCAAAGCAGTGTTTACTCCATTTATATTCATTTGTTATATTGATTATGCTCTTATGCACATTCTCTTCATATGTGTGCATGGGACATATATTCATATACAATACACACTTATTTAATTTTTAGTCAGTTCCTTACTTATGTTTTGTATATATTCCTTAAAGTCTAGAATCAGCACTGAAGTATTTTTATAGTTTAATATAACTAAATAATTGTTGCATGTTTTTCACAAATTATAACTATTGTTGTTGCTTATAACTTATAAAGGAATTCTTTTTAATCAACTAGAACCCTTGTGTTGGCCTATCTATGAGTTTGACATTTCATTTCTTTATATTTTATTTTGAGTACTATACTCAGACTGTCAGATTCTCAGAAGAAATAGGGTTTAGGTAAAATATTTGAGTTTGAAAATAAAATTAAAAACTTGTGCATAAACTTCAGGGTGAAGCTTTGAGACACCATCTAGCACATAGGGATGATATAGCTTTCCATTCTTTAAAAACAGCTATTTTCAGGACTGCTGCCTCTAAGATTATTTTTCTGCTCCATTTACCCACTAATATTTTGTTTCCCTTCATGTGTTGATAGATATTTGGATTGCTTCCATCTTTTGCCTATTGTGAATCATGCAGCTGTGAATGTATGTATACAAGTTTTGCGTGAACACCTCTTTTCAATTAGTTGGGTCTATGTTGAGCAATCAACTTTCTACATTATGTGATAAATCTGTGTGGATGCTCTTGAGTAGCTGTCATCCTGGTTTCCAAAGAGGTTCTGCTATCCTCATCTGGATGAGAAGCCTGTGGAAGGTTCTAGTTTTTCCTCTTCCTTGTCAATGCTTGTTTAATTGTTATCTTCTTTTTTTTTATTATAGCCATCCTAGTAGTTATAAGGACCATCCCAATGGTTGTCATTTGCATTTCCCTGGTGACCAGTTATGTTGATCCTTTTTTCATGTGTAGCTATTTGAGTATCCTCTAGGGCTAAGTGTCTGTCTAATCCCTTTGCTTTTTATTGGGTTGTTTGCTTTTTGTTGCTGAGGTTAAGAAGTTCTTTATATATTTTCAGTGCTAAGCTCTTTCAGAGATGCGGTTTTGAAATGCTTTCTTTTATTCTGAAGGTCACCTGATGGTATAGTATCTCTACAGAAGTTAACTTTGATGAAACCTAATTCACCGTTATATCCAAAGGCCTGATTTGTTTCAGAGTCACTTCTGGGTCACTGGAAAATAGTGGGAAATACACAGAAAGTTCTCGGATTCTCTGTTCACATTTATGCATGGTCTTTCCTGCTGTCAGCATGTTCCAAAAGAACTGTACAATGGCTGCAGTCAGTGAGCATGCCTGGGTGCATCCTTATCACACAAAGTAAATATTTGAGGCTTTGGTGTTGTGTTTCTCAAGACTTTGGACAAATTTATGGTGAGATGCATCTGGTGTGAGTGTCATACAGAACCTTTTCATTGCCTAAGAAGATTTTGCATTCTGTCTGTCTATTTATTTCTTTCTCTTCCCCCAGCGTTTTGGGAGCCATTTATCTATTTATATCTGCATTCATCATTGCCAGAGCTTGGAAGCAACCCAAGCCTCCTGTGTTATATGAACGCATAAGTCAATGTTGATAGATAATGAAGTGTCAGAGCAAAGAACGGGCTGTCAACCTGACGAGACATGGAGGAAACTTGCATCCATGTTGCTCGATGGGAAGGGACCGTTCTGAAAAGGCAGTATGACTCACTGTGTGATCATCTCCAAAGGCAACATTGCAGACACGATCATGTCATGATTTTTTGGTGTTAGCTGTGGATTGGATGTCAGACTTAGCAACCATTGCCAGATCTGAGGTCTTGAAAATGGATTCCCAATATTTTGGCTAACAATAATTTGTCTTAGCTTTTACACTTGGGCTTTTGATCCGTTTTAATAAAATCTGTATAAATGGTTCGAGATAAGCACCCGCTGTAATCATGCTTTGCATATGAATATTCATCTTCCCTAGCACCATTAATTGAAGAGACTGTTTGTGGTTTGTGGGTACAGCATAGAGGTCTTGGATTCAATCTTAAACGTTAAAGCTTGAGATGAGGCTAAAGGGGTCCCAAGCTGTTCTTTTTCTATCTCATTAGCTTGACACTTGTTCAAAAATCTGTTGACTGTCAGCACTTGATATTACTTCTAGACTTTTACTTCTGGTCCACTGCTGTTTATCTTCATATTAACACCACACATTCTTATTTGCCAGTTTTTTCTTGTAAGTTATTTATTTTTCATTTGTTTTAAAGGTGGGGTCTTGTATCCTATACTGACCCGAATTTCTGGCTCATGCAGGTCTTGAACTCACTGTCTTTCTGCTTGCTGTCTGAGCTGTGCCACTACACTGATCTCTTACAGGTTTTAAACTAGTTCATTTGAGCCCTCGTTAGTTCTTACTTTTGAAGATAGTTTTGAATTTTCTGGAAGCCCTGCAGCTCTATAAGAATCTGAGGATCAGCTTCTCTCCCTTCCTCTCTCACCCTCATTACCTTTCCTCTATCTCCCCATCTCCTCCTTCTTTGGAGCTGGTACCATGGGTAACCACCACTTGAGCATGCCAGTTTCTAACAAGTATCAGCTGGGTTTCTGGTACAGTTACACTGAATCTGGAGCTCAGTTTAGAGGAAATATTGACATTTTACAGCATCAATCACCCAATCCAACAATATACTTCTTTTTTAATTTACACAAATCTTAGCTTCTTTAAATGATTTATAGTTGCCAGGAAACAGAATGTGTAGTTTCTTTGGTGGATTTGCACCTGTTGGTTTTTGAGGCTACTATAAATAGTTATTTTTTTAATTTTACTTTTGGGCACTCATTGTAAGTGTATGGAAATGCAGTTTCCTTTTGTGTATTGATCATGTATTCAGAAACCTTGCCAAATGCACTTATCACCGGGATTGAAATGTCTGCTTGATTCCTTAACAGTTTTGTTTACAGAATCATAAGGTTGTCAACAGTAGTTTTATTTTTCCTATCCAATCCAATGTCCTTGATAGAGTTTCCATTATACTGGTAAACTGAGTGATAGCAACAAGAAACGCTTTGTTTTCAAACAAGTAACCCTTTGTTGTCCCTTTTCCCAGGTGCAGAGAGATCATGTAGTCTTTTGTCATTCATTGCAATGGAAGGTGTTTTTGTAGATTTGTTAAATCCTGTCTTTCCTATTTCTAGTGTAAAGAGAATGGTTTTATCAAGACATTTGAATCTTGTCAAATGTTCTTATTGCCTCTCTTGAAATGAAAAGGTATTAACTGATTATTATTCAGACAATAAGCCAACTTTTCATTGTTAGGTTAAGTCCTACCTGATCATAGTTCACAATTATTTTTGAATGTTGCTGGATTTAGTGTATAAGCCAGTTTGATTATGATTTTAGAATATTTTTCTATCTACATTCATAAGAGAAATGGTTTTCTTGTGGTGTCTTTATCCTATTTTGCTTCCTATTAAAAAGGAAGCTCAATTGAATTGGCCTGTGGGGTTGTCTGTATGGAATTTCATTGATTGCTAATTGATACAGGAGGTCCCAGTACATGATGAGGGGCACAGTGCCATCCCTGGGCAAGAGGTATGCCTGGGATGTATAAGAATAGAAAGTGAGCATGAACCTGGGGGCAAGCTAGTAAGCAGCACTCTTCCATGGTCTCTGCCTCAATTCCTGCCTCTAGGTTTCTTTCTTGGCTCACTCAGTGGTGAACTGTCACTTGGAAGTTAAGAGAAGAAATCACCCATTTCCTCTGCAAGTTGCTTTTGGTTAAGGTTGTAAACTATCAGTAGAGAAGCCAATGAGAGCAATCATGATTCTTCATGAGGGATTTTAACATTTCAGTATGTTCTTGCACTCATGATCCATTCCTGTCAACCTCAAATCTCTATAAAACAAGATTTGTAGTATTAATGTTAATGTATTAACATCTGGGTATTGAAAACCTCCTGTAGATCTATCTAGTGGTAGAAAATATCCTTGATCTTTAATATAGCAGCCCTGCATTAGGTTGTGCAGATCAATACATATTTATACTTTGAAGTACCTTCTGAGTCCATAGGATTTCCAAATAATTCTTTTTCTCCTTTGGTTTTTAGTATGCAAGGGTTGAAAGAAGGCAATTCTCCAGCTTCTCTGTTTTAACCAGTGTAGTTGTTTCAGTGGCTTATTAAATGCCTGCAAGAATGGTCTTTATCATTAGCATGTTTGCTAGGTAGTAAGAACTGGATGATATTTGGACTCAGCTCAACATGTACCTTTCAAAGACTTTCATGTATTAGGGAACCAATGATGCCGAGAGAGTACAGGGCCATGCTTTTACTCCCTGGTCTGTTGGGTACCACTCCCTTCCTCCAATCACTTACCCGTGTCATACTTCTGGGAACAAGAGACTACAGCAAATCCTCCCATAGGTCATGCCCCTCATCACCACTGCCCTCTCCAAGCATGCACTCGAGTGCCTTAAGTCATGGCTCCATCTCTTTCTGCTCTTCAACTATTTGTGTGTTGATAGGGCTGGAGAGCCCACTTCTAGTTATCTTTCCAAAAGACACCAAGGAATGCCACTGCATTGTGTATTAGTGTCTTAGTCTTCGAGATGCTCTCATTTGATGGCACGGTTGAAGAATTTGTCACTTTCTCTACTTTACAATTTACCACCACTACCCCCAGAGTTTCAGGAACTTGGTTGTGTCTTTAGGAGACACCTGATTAGGAGGTGACACAACTCGTCTGTCCTGAAATGCTGAAAACTCCTTGGGTCCAGAGAGCACACCTCCGCCTGTGTTACCCCAGTATTAGGCACAAATGTCAGGATATAATTGGAGTTCAGATATTGTGATCACACCTCAGTATGTATTAGCCCAGTATCGGATATAATTGGAGCCCAGATATTATGTTGAATAGATGTTGCATCTTTGGTACATAGTATCCAGCTAAAGCCATGAATTCATGGTATCATGAATCTACTTAAGGAGTAGGCTGTGTGCTTTGACAGTCTACCTCATTCTCATTGGGCCAGCTGAGCTTCAGCTACTTTCATGGGTGAGAGGAGATCTTTACGGCCATTCTGTTGCCTTGTCTCTTACCTACACCTCTGACAGAAACTGACTCAGTCACGTGCTCTTAGTGGTAGCTGAGGTTCTCATCCATGTGCTTCTAATGCCCCAAATCACGTAGCTCTTGAAGCTTCCCTGAACTGCCTCCTTGGTTCTTGCTTTCTTTTCTCTGCACAGCGGGATGCATTGTCAGAATGAACTCTGGACTTTCTCACCATCCTGGTACACTGTACCCTCATCCTCAGTGACACATAACTGAAAGATTCTAGACAATCCATGTTTGGAAGGTACAGAGGACAGACCAAGACTTAAAAGAAAAATGCTCTAGCCGAGGGTCATAAGCCTCCCTCAAAGTGAAATTATTAGTGATTGGGGAAGAATGTTTCCAAAAAAAAAATTGGTTTCCAAAATATCAAGCCATCATTTTGTATGTATATGAAACATTTAAAAGTATATTATTTCAATTGTCTCTATAACTATATATAAAGATATAAAACAGCCTGAAAGAAAAAAAATTAATAATTTCCTGTGGTTTTTACTTTTTAGAGATAATCATATGCTTAAGTTAAAAGTTAAGAAATTTCTAATCCAATAATTATACTTTTTCTCGAAAGGCAAATTTACTATAGATTTCTTAGTGTCATGCTGACAATATGCACCAGAATTGCCTAAAATATGTGTTAGAATGCAGATCCCTGGGCCTAATCCCAGAGCGCTAAGGCAGGCTCTCTGAAGATAGTGCCAGGATTTGGCACTTTGTCAAGTTTTTCTTTGAATTTTGGCAGACTTCGATGTCAGACATGCACTGGCTATCGGCTCATACCTCAGCCCTGGCATTCTGAAGGTTTGGGCTCAGTCCCTGCTTTCACTTTAAGGGCATGTCTATGGCCTCTGTAAAGATGTTTATATCTGGAAATGGGAGCGACGCTCTCAGTAGCAGCATCAAAGAGGTGTGGGAATTTGGAGGCTGCTCAGTAAGCCCGTTGGTGTCACGTGGTGTATAGCCGGTGCTTTTGAGATGGTATGGGCAGGGCACTTGTGGCAGCCTTGTTGCGGTGCTAGTGACATCCTTGTAGGGCCTTGGTGCTTCCATGAAATTTACCTGGGCAAGAAGTTTTGAGCTGTGTTTTGTTTGACTGGTGTGTGTATGTGTTATTTGATTGGTGTGTGTATGTGTTATTTGATTGGTGTGTATATGTGTTATTTGATTGGTGTGTGTATGTGTTATTTGATTGGTGTGTGTATGTGTTATTTGATTGGTGTGTGTATGTGTTATTTGATTGGTGTGTGTATGTGTTATTTGATTGGTGTGTGTATGTGTTATTTGATTGGTGTGTGTGTGTGTTATTTGATTGGTGTGTGTATGTGTTATTTGGTGTGTGTATGTGTTATTTGATTGGTGTGTGTATGTGTTGATTGGTGTGTGTATGTGTTATTTGATTGGTGTGTGTATGTGTTATTTGATTGGTGTGTATATGTGTTATTTGATTGGAGTGTGTATGTGTTATATGATTGGTGTGTGTATGTGTTATTTGATTGGTGTGTGTATGTGTTATTTGATTGGTGTGTGTATGTGTTATTTGATTGCTGTGTGTATGTGTTATATGATTGGTGTGTGTATGTGTTATTTGATTGGTGTGTATATGTGTTATTTGATTGGAGTGTGTATGTGTTATATGATTGGTGTGTGTATGTGTTATTTGATTGGTGTGTGTATGTGTTATTTGATTGGTGTGTGTATGTGTTATTTGATTGGTGTGTGTATGTGTTATTTGATTGGTGTGTGTATGTGTTATTTGATTGGTGTGTATATGTGTTATTTGATTGGAGTGTGTATGTGTTATATGATTGGTATGTGTATGTGTTATTTGATTGGTGTGTGTATGTGTTATTTGATTGGTGTGTGTATGTGTTATATGATTGCTGTGTGTATGTGTTATATGATTGGTGTGTGTATGTGTTATTTGATTGGTGTGTGTATGTGTTATTTGATTGGTGTGTGTATGTGTTATATGATTGGTGTGTGTATGTGTTATATGATTGGTGTGTGTATGTGTTATTTGATTGGTGTGTGTATGTGTTATTTGCATACCTACACATGTGCATCTCCAGGACCTGTGGCTGTGGAGGCCAGAGGAGGACATTGGCTGTCCTATTGTTTCACTCTATCATATTCCTTTGAGACAGTTGTTTTTTTTCCTGAATCTGGAGCTGACAGATTTTGTTTCAAATTTTTAATTAGTTTGCCTGGCCAACAAGCCCCAGTGGTCCTCTTTGTCATCCACAGATTTGGGATTACAGGTGCAAGGTGGCCACGCCGGACCTTTGACACGGGTGCTAGGGATTTGAACTTGGGACTTCTTGCCCAGCCAGCACTCCTCTCCACTGAGCCATCTTCCTGTCTCTGGACTATGCATTTTATGTTTCGCCCCAAATAATACTTCATGCAACCCATGGGAAAACTCATGAGGTAACTCCAGGTATACAGAATTCTTTAGCAGAACGCTTTGAAGGAACTAGCAGATAGACTATTAATCTTTGCTGCCCCACCCCCTCCTCCATATTTGTCTCTGTCTTTCTCTTTCTAGGTTGTTTTGTTTATCTTGTCATTTATTTATTTTACCTTCTTTGGTGTTTGGATCTTTGGCTTCTAACTTTACCTTTTCTCCATTTTTATGGTTTAATTGGTCATGATATTTAAGTATAGTCTATTACTTTGGGCCAATAACTACCACATTGTTTAACATTATTCTTTAAAAAAAAAGGCTTTGCAAGGAACAATACTGCAAAGCTTTACTAGCCCTTTGATGAATGTTTTTATTAGAACATTGACTCTCCAGTAAGAGAACAAAGTTCCCATCCCCTGTTTTTCTGGCTCTGCATATCACTAGTTCCGAGAGTTTATTGTTTGATAGAGAAGATAAAATTCCCCTGATATTTCCTACTTAGTCTAAGTTTGGACTACACCTAGAGTATTTTGGGAAGCTTTATTGTTTCCTTGACTAGCTATTTAAATACTGTCCCAAAGCTTACATGAGACACTGCTAGTGATCTAAGAATAATGTGTTGCCTTTATTGCCATCTTTATAATGAGGCACACGCCAATGTTCCCTCACGCCATTCAGTAGGTTCTATTGGCTTAAATCTTAGTACCTGTGGAGTGGTCACTTGTCACCATCATCTGTTTTTTGTTCTTTTTGTTTTTTAAAAATGATGGGAAGACCTTGATTTTGCAAAAGATTATTTTTGAAACAGTCTTATGGAGCCAATGTTGGCCTTGAACTCTGAGCTCACCGTTTAGACAGATGATCTGACGGTGTTGCCTCCACCTTCCAAGTGCAGGTCTGCGTCTGTGCTCCGTGTTGTATTGCATTGGTGACAGAACCCAGGACTTGGCGCAGGCTAGGCAAGCACGTCATCAAATGATCCATATTCCAAGCCCAACCTTAAAATTTAATGGGGAGTTTTCTTCCTTTCTTTGTAAAAATATATTTATTTATTTTATGTGTAGGGGCATTTTCCCTGCATGTATATCTGTGTAGCATGTATGTGCAGTGCCTGCAGAATCCAGAAGAAGGCATCAGATCTTATAGAACTAGAATGACAGAGGGTTGCAAGCTGCCATAGGGGTGCTGGGGATTGAGCCAGGGTCCTATGGAGGAAACATCAGTGCTCTTAGCCTCTGAACCATCTCTCCAAATCCCTAAAGGGGAGTTCTCTAAAGCCTAAGGTAGCTAAATAGCCATTAATACAGTAGTAGTGGGGGAGCTCATCACTGACCAGAGCTGAGTCTGGTAGCTAGTCTACTTGTCTCTTTAATATAATGAGGACTTATAATGTTATCTCTTAGACTAATATAGAGTTAATAAAGTACAGTCCTTTTAAAAGGAAGGGAAAATTGATAGTCTTAGTTCTTTTTCCCATTATAGTTTATCAGAAAGTGTTTATTATTTCCTCGTATCCTAGTCAGCTTTGACTGTCAATGTGACATACCTTAGGGCCAGTCACATGAGAAGAGAGTCACAATGGAGGAATTGCTCTGACCTGTGGTAATGTCTGTAGGGAATTGTTTTGATTGTTGGTTGATCTAGAAGGGCCTAGCCCACCGTGGGTGCCTCCATTCCTTGGGCAGATGGCTGTAGACTGTATAAGAAAGCTAGCTAAGCATGAGCCTGTGAACACCTTTCCACTACGGTTTTTACATCATGTTTTGGTTTGGGTGTCTATGTTGACTTCCCTCAGTGATGGACTGTGGCCTGGAAGCATAGGCCATATAAATCCTCTCCTCTCCTAGGCTGTGTTTTGGTAAGAATGCTATTTTTAAATCATAGCAACAGAGAGAAAACTAGGATAATCAGTATCCTAAATATTTCCTGGTTCTAAGACATAATGTCAATTACTGGGTTGAGTCTAAATTATTAAAGAACTTCACATACTTCTTCCATATGAAGAAGATGATTTCTGCCATGTCAGTTCTACACTTTAAGATCTGCCTATGTTCATGATTTTCTCCATCTCCAAACCTCCGGTTACTAGTCCCTACCACCCCCTTGCAATTTCTCTTTCAATGATGCCAACTCTAAAATGGTCATGCTAGTTCAGATGCCATGGCCTCTCAGAAGTAGTCAGTGTTGGGGAAGGATAGGGAGGCATGGGGTAGATCTGGGAGGCGTTAGGGGAAGGATTTTCTCATGCTAGGGCATGGAGAGACTTTTACATATAAAAACACATCCTGTCTATTCCTGTTGCAAGGAGTTCAAGTAGGTTTATGCACATTACTATTCCTCCTTATGGGACTCCAAGAGGCACTCAGGAAGGCATGTGCACTCTGGAGGCTTTTTAAGCTGGAGCATTTGAGTACTTTATGTATACTGGGATAGTTTGCCTAAACATCTCAGAATCATGAACTAACCAGTAGTAAACCTCTTCCTTTTAAGCCACTGATCTTCACGGGGTAGTTTTCTTCTGTGTCATTTTGTTTAAACGGTTTTTATATCCTTTGTAGGTTCTTGTCCTATTTGGCTTTCCTTTCTTTAACAATAATAGTTCTATTGTGCTCTTAATTCGTTTCTTTCTTTAAACATCCACCTAACCGTCGCCCCAAGGTCTGTGAGTATGTTCCCACCCTAGACTTTTGTTTGCTTAATCCTGGAAAAGGAAAACTCCTTTCCTTCTTTTGAAGCTGGATGCTGTGCTTGCAGAAGGGCCTGGTCAATCACAGGAGACAGAAGTTAGTCTTACAACCTTAAATGTTCTCTGCCCTTTCGCCAGAAATAGCAAACCAGATTCTCATCTTAGGCAAAAACATGGACACAGTCAGAGTTGCTCAGAAGACCTGTGTTTGGTCCTTCTTGTGTAGGGAAAATCAGCTCCCAGTGTGGGATCGTCAGGGTGGAAGGTTAGGCAGCGCCAAGGGCTCTGCAGGAATTCAGGATGTATGGTGCCAGACAAATGGAGAAAGTTGAGTTTTCCCTTTAGTGGCACACTGTTTAAATTAATAAGTAAAAATGTTTCCTACATACTGATAATACAGCTTAATTTCGTTAAGATTCAGTTTTTAGCTCACTTACACATTTGGCCAAGCTGGAAATAATTTGACTTTGGAAAGGCAGCCCAACCTATGAACATGTGGATGTACGTGTGTTAGAACAATATGTGTCAAGATGTTCTTGTCTATGTGAATTTGTTTGTGAAGGCACAGTTTAGCCATGTTTAATGAAACTTGTTGCCTTCTTAGCCTTCACCATTTGCAAGCTTTCAGGTATGTCTAGACACTTAATTTTCAGACTGACTCACTAAGGGCGCTGGGAATGAGGCACTGCGATCTATCCAGTTGAAATTGGTCAATTTAAAAATGAAGAGGACTCCCTTTCTGATGATCTCTGGCA
Organism: Microtus oregoni; assembly: GCF_018167655.1. Taxonomy (NCBI): domain Eukaryota; kingdom Metazoa; phylum Chordata; class Mammalia; order Rodentia; family Cricetidae; genus Microtus; species Microtus oregoni. The sequence continues at coordinate 34,143,120 of NW_024543060.1, read as the reverse complement.
AGAGCAGAGCAGAGGAACTGGTTACTGGGGAGGGATGCAGGGAACCCTTTCATGTCCTCATTCCCACGTTGTACCATTACCATCGCTCATCTCCCGACTCCTTTTCATCTTGCAAAAGTGAAACTCTGCAACTGTTTAACCAGGAACTCCTTATTCCCTCCAGCTCCTGTCAATCACTTTTCTACTTTTGGTTGCTATGAATGTTACCATTCTAGAATGTTCCACTAGCAAAACTATATGATATTTTGTGCTTGGTTAAATTGCAATAGAAAGTACCTTGTGAGACACTTCAATATATTTCTTTATATTATTAGTATTAATAATAATCATACATGTTCATAGCTGTGTGAGTTTATGTGTACCACATATAGAGAGTCTTACAGAGACTAGAAGAGGCATTAGTTCCCCAGAAATGAAGTTCCACCCAGTTGTGAGCTGCCCTCTGGGTGCTGGGAAACAAACTTGGGTAGTCTGCAAGAAGAACAAGTATTCTTAACTGCCGGGGCGTGTCCCCAGCACTAAAACTTTTTCTTTGTAAAACCTTTACAGAGGATGTTTTCCTCGCCTTTCCCCTCTGTGATCGAAGGGAGTTTAGCTTTGCCTGATAGCTAAATGATGCTTCAAAGAACAAAATTGTGACATAGGTTTTGGGTTTTACTTATACATAGATTATGGTATACTTGATGATTTCAGGGACTTTACTTCCAGTGAAGGTAGATAAGGTGCTTTTTGTGAAGGAAAAATGATTAGTGGGAAACCATCAACGTCGGGGTACCCTTATGCTTTCCAGACTGTAAGTGTTTTAATTGAATCGAGGAACGCAGAGCTATTTGGCGTCATTAATCTTTGCATTGGAATCATCACTCTGAACGATTCTGCTTCATTTAGCTTGCATCAGAATGTTTTCCACACAATAATAGAGAATAAAAGTACATCATTAATTACAGCCGAGAGACTCGCACCTGTGGGTATATGTGTGTTTCCATTGTAAAACGGTGAGGAGGATTTAACGTGGCGATCCTTACAAAAGGGATGATGTAATTAAATCAGTATTAAACTCACTGTGATTTACAGTCATATCTTCTTTGGTTTAAAGCAATGCTTCATCAAGTTTCCTGAAACTGTGACCCAGCCAACATCTTCTGTCTCCTGATGCAAAGATGTTGTAGCAATGTGGTTGTGTCTTTTGGGTTGATGATTGCTAGGAAAACAGTAAAGTCATTTGTGAAAGGCTAGATCCCGTCTTTCACTCTGCACGCGGTTCAACTCTAAACAGATCAGGCTTTAAAATAAGACCTGACATTTTGAAACAGTTAGATGAAAATACAAGGAATCATGCCAAGATTTCTCAGAATAGGGCCTTAGTAGCCCAGAACATAGTAGCAAAGATTGAAAAACAGGATTGCATCAGATTTAAAGAAACAAAACCCTTATAACAAAAGACAGTCAAGAGACAGTCTAGACAATGGGAGTACTCTATCCAATAGAGGGTTAGTATGCTGTATACATAGAGATCTCAAAAAGTAAACACTAGGGGCCTAGAGAGATGGCTCAACAGCTAAGCACGCTCACTGCTCTTACAGAGATCTTGGGCTCAGATCCCAGTACCCAAATGTGGGCTCACAACTTCCTGTAACTTAAGTTCCAAGGGACCCAATGAATTTTTCTGTCCTCTCCTAGTGCTGCACAAACTTATTTACATAAAAGCAAAGCAATCATATATATTAAAAATAGACACCAAATGAACAAACAGTCCAATGAATTAATGATCAAATTAACATTAGATGCCTATCAAATGAAAAACACAAATGGTCAATAAATACATGAAAATAATAAGTACATGAACTATTAGGAACTGCAAATAAATGATCATTGAGAGCCTGTCTCTTGTCGGTGAAAATGGTTACCAAAAGAAAAAAAATAAACTGCAAATGTTGGCGAGGATGTGAGGAAAGGGGATGCGTAGTTTTGGTAGGGGTATATGTTAGTATAGCCACTGTGGATATCAGTATGGATGTTCATAAAACAGTTAACTACCATATGATTCATCTATCTATCACATCTGAGTATACACCTTAAAGAATCAATTAGCATATTTAAAGGGAAAACTCCAAACCTATATAGCCAAGATATGGACTCAACGTAGGTGCCTGTTAGTGGATGAATATAAAACACATGGCATGTATACACCAAGTTGTTATGTAATAAAGAATAAAATTGTCATTGCAGAAAAAATTAATGGAACGAGGGCTCACTACATTCCCTGAGAAAAGCTGGCCTCAGAGACACGTGTACAGCTTGTCTTCTCTCGTATGTGCAATTTAGTGGGCAAAGATCTGAAAATAAAAGGGAGATCATCAGGGGATACGGGAAGGGAATAGGTGGGGGAAGTAGAAGGGTCCCACCGATGTGTTAAAGTAGGGTAGATATAATCACAGGATGTTATGTGGACACTTTGTGCACTGATGTGCTAATAAAAGCACAAGAAAATTCCCACAATTTCAGCTACTTCCTCATAAAAAGCTTTTCAGGGTGTCAGACCTCCTGGGCTTCTCTGTAACTATTCTTTTCCTCCTCCTTTACCCTGGGTGGCCGAGACTTCCACCTCAAACAACACAAGACAAACAAAATTTATTATAATGCTGAACTAGGCATGGTGGCTCATGTAATCCCAGTACTTGGGAGCAGGAGGATGAGAAATTGAAGACTAACCTCAGTTCAATGAAGAGTTCAAGACCATACTGAGCTACCTTGCCTCAAAAATCAGGAAAGCAGTCCTCCCGAATCCCAGTGTTGATGGTAAGGTTACAAAATAATTTGTTGTTTCTTTAGTCTAAAGGGCAGGGGAAAGAGATGCGGCAGCCAGGCTTTATTTCTGAGTTTAATAATTGGCGAAAGACAAACAGGCACTTTGTGTAAGAGAAAATACACAGGAAATGTTAAGCAGTTTAGTACTGTAAGCAAAAGTGGGTGACTAACTGAGTTTTTGAGATTCTTAGAGAAATTAATCTCCGGAAATTCATTCCTTTTGTTGTTATTATTTTTTTAAATCACCAGAAAATAATCATGTGGTTTCTTGCACATTGCTTTAATTTATTTTTCATCCTGAACTGGCGATGTCCATCTTGATAGCTATTTTGAGTAACTTACCAAGGCATGCTCACCTCACAGAGGAGGTGGTGGGAACTGGTATCAGAGCATCTACCTCTTGGACCCCGTTGAGTGTCTTGTGCTTCACATTCCACGATGACTTGGCTGAATCACGTATCCGCCTTTGCTTACCAACTGTGGCATCATTATTGACAGCATTTTAATGCATATTTGCATACTTTCCTAATTTTTGTATGTAGATTAGTGGTGTTTAAAAGTGGCAGGAGCCAAAATTCTCTTGGTATGGAATGTACTCTTGACATTAGAAGAATTTAAATATGAGGAATTTTAAACTGATTCATATAACTGTTTTGTGGAATACATCTATCCCATGTTTGACTGTGTCTCCTCCAAAATTCTGGTGTTGAAGTAGTGTTGATGTTGTTGGGAAACAGAGCCATGAAGGGATGGTTAGGTTTTGAGGACTGCCTCTCATGAGGTGGAATTATGGACCCCACAGAGGCCTCTCTCCATGCTCTGCTCGCTTGGTCCTCTATTGCCTTACCAACTGAAACACAGCATGTCTCTCTTCTGAGGATGCAGCCACAGGGGGCGGGGGCGGCATCTTGCAAGCAGAGAACATAGTCTACTGAATCTGCCAGTGCCTTGGTCATGGACTTGCAGCGTCTTGCAGAAAGCTATTACCTTTCTGTTTATTATAAATTGCTCAGACTTAGGTAGTTTGTTATAGCAGCTTAGCTAGGAATACAACTGTGAAAACACTTGCTGTTCTCATTGGTTTTTGTCAACTGGAGATAGACTAGATGTAGTAGTAGGAGCGGCGGGGCTGCATCCCCAGCACCCCGGCCACCTGCTAGCTTATGCCCCAAAATAACAACACACAAATTGTATTCATTTAAACACTGCTTGGCCCATTATATCTAGCCTCTTCTTTGCTAACTCTCGCACCTGGACTAGCCCATTTCTAATAATGTGTGTAGCATCCCAAGGTGCACTTACCAGGAAGATTCTAGCCTACATCCATCCTGGGTTGGAGCTTCATCGCGTGTGCCTCAGAGAGCAGAGCTATTGTGTCTGCCTGGGAGAGGGGAGCATGGCGTCTCTGAGCTCACTTCCTCTTCCTCCCAGCATTCTGTTCTGTTTACTCCACCCACCTATGTTCTAACCAATAAAATGGGCCAAGGCAGTTTCTTTATTTTTTAACCAATGACCTTCCTCCATCAACTAGAGTCATCAAAGAAGAGGAGACCTCAGTTGAAGAATTACTTCTATCAGACAGGTCAATAAGCATGTCTGTGGGGCATTCTGTGGATTAAGAACTGATGGGGGGCTGGTGTATTGTGAGCAGGTGTCCCTGGTCTGTAAGCAAGCTGAATTAGTCATGGAAAGTGAGGCAGTGAGCAATAACCCCACAGTCTCTCCTTCAGTCCTTGCCTTCAGGTTTCTGCCTTGAGTTTCTCTCTTGACTCATAGTGAAGATGGATATAACCTATACCCAAGTGAATCCCTTCTTCCCCAAGTGGCTTCTAATCAATGTTTTAGTACAACCGAGAAGCAAAGTAGAACACTTGAATTTTAAATACAACAGATCTGTAAAACTTTATAATATACAGTGAATAGATTAAGAGATCATTCACCTAGTCCAAACCCATAATCTTGTCATTTTTTTTGTATAGTCACAGAATTGAGCAACAGCATAATTAATTTTAAAGCATTCAAAAACTTTCCTTTAAAATGTTGATGTGGTATTCAGGTGCATCTGGCCAGTTTTCGGTTTGGGGCTACAAAGAGAAGAGTTTCAAAGTATGGGCAATTATAACAAAATCTTTCAATTAGTGTCAGAGCTGGGTTTGCCAGCCTTTCATCACAGTGCGATTATTTCTCAGACCTTTCGAGACGGTTTCTGCCGCTGGGCTGGACAGGTTTCCTGTCAGGAGTGCCTGTGTGGACACGCGTCTCTTTTCGTGCTGTTGGATCTCTTCTGCTTGGAGTTCAGTCGGGAAGGAGACGCGGGTACTGTCTGAGTTTTACACAGTGTGGTGAGAAGGTAAGTGTGCAAGCAGCCCTTAAATCTAGGTTAAATTTATGCCTTGTATTATTGGATTAGATATCCACAATAGATAATGAGCAGAAAATGGTAACGTGAAGTTTGCTTTGCTAATTCATTCATAGCTAGCATGGGAGCTGAGTTTGTAACTGCTGGGGTACAGGGTGTAACTCAGTAGAGTGTCTTGCATTCCTGAAACTCTGGGTTCAGTCCTCAGCACTACATACAGGAATGGTGGATTGTGGTGAATGCTTATAATCCTGCCATTCTGGAGCTGGTCGAGGGTAGATCAGAAATCCAAGGCTATTGTTCCACCTGTACTAAGTCTGAGGGCAGTTTAGGATACAAAAACCAAAACCAAACAAACAAGCACAAATCTTGTCTCAAAAAGATTTTTAAAAAGTTATAAAAACTTGAAGCTTTTTTTCCCCTAAGCTAGTTTATCCCTTTTGTGACTTGATCTGTCAAGAAAAGTGATTGATTAAACCAAAAGCCAGCTTAAGAAATGGGGAATGAGTCCAGATTAAACCACCGGCCACCACTACTTTAAGTCTCTTGCTGCCCAATATATCTTTCTGTCCTTGGGACGTAAGCTAAGTATTTATCCCATAGGGCCCCATCCTTCTTGTCTCCCTATATCATTTATAACGTGCTTATTGGGTTTTGTCCCAACACTGTTTTATATCCTACTAATATCAATGTAGTTTGGAATCCTTCATACATTTGAGTTGGCAAAAGATGCCCGGTAAATATTTGTCGAATCAAATGGCGTTGCAGCTGAGTCCTCTTGGCATCTTGTTGGGCTGCAAGAGAGATCCCTTGTAGAAATGCTGCCTTTTGGTGTCCAGCAGCATTCCAAGAATCCTGTGTGGGTTCCTCACTTCTTTGTCTCTTTCCTCTTTCATTTTCAAGGAGGTGCCACACTTTACTAGGCTTTAGCCCTCAGGGCAAGTTGGTTAGAAGTAGTAACTTTGGTCATAACTCTAAGGCCCACTTGAAATCCATCAACTCCAAAATTGTGAATACTGGTAGAAGGGTCAAGTTGGATGATAAAGGAACAACCCCGAAAGGAATCCAGTGGATCGTGAGTCACTGAAGGTAGTCTGGAGGCAGCTAGCATTTTTTGTTGGCACGGAAACATTTGTTAGAGGCTGGACTGAGGATCGGGAGGGGTTCAGCTCTCACTGGGTGGCAGCTGCTTTCTGCTCATGTCTGAGGTTGCTTCCGTCTTTTAGAGGTGCCATGGGAAATTTTAGCATGTGATGGCCCAGCGATCATGCGTGCATCTACTTTAAAGAATGAGAAATTAGCAAAGGATGGGGATTCTTTTCCATGGCTACTTTACCTTTTCTAGGCTCTCAGCACACAGGAAGCATCTTCTACATAGCAGTGACAAGTCGTCCTGCTGGGTTATGTATGTCGCTGTGGTGACCTTATTGGAGTTAAAGGGAGAGAGAGATGGAAAGATTGCAAGGTTTTGTTTTGTTCTGTTTTTTTAAACTAGGCGTTACTGTTCTTTGAGTGCTAACTGGCATGGCCAGCATGAGTGGATGTATATATGTAGAGCAGAATTAGCTGGGATTGCCACCCTAGGATTGGGGGACAGTATTTCCAGCGGCCGTGCGTAGCAATGGGGGTTCTCCAGCTATAATTCTGTCTTAGATTTGCATTGCTTTAGGGGCCTTGGAGTTGGTTATTCTTTTTCGTAGATACTTCCTTCTGTGGGCATGTGTGCATGTGTTTGTTTGGGAAGCTTTTAAGTGGCCCAAGGGAGCATCCCTGTGGCTTCCATTAGAACTCTACTTCTTAAGTCCCCTATCCCCAACTCAGCATCCTGGCCAGCTGAAATCAAGACTCCACAGAGCTTAGGGGCTGTTGTCAGAGCATTTCCTTAAGCAGGAGGTAGCAGGATTTGGAACTTCCCATGTCTCAAACAAATCAGAGACTTAGGGAAGTGCAAAGGTCAGCATTGCTGCCCTCCAGTCCAACCCCTCCTTCAAGCATTGGCAACAGACTCTGAAATAATTCTTTTTAATATTCTTAATCCTTTGAAAATTTTATACAGTATGTTTTAATCATAACCGTCCCTGCCACCCAACCCTTCCCAGAACCACTCTACATCCCTACCCACATAACTTCCTGTTCTCGTTTTTTTTCCCATCAAGTTCAGCTTGTGTTGCCAAGTACTCCAGGGTGTGAGACCTGCATTGGGGAGTGGTCAACCAGACCAGGAGTCACACTCTTGAAGGAAAAGAGAGGTGGGAATCTGTGCCCTTCTCCCAGCCTCCATGCTGGAATCTTTGTCCGGTTAGAGCCCTTGCAGGCCTTGTCCATGCTATCACAGGTGCTGGGAGTTCACAGGTGTAGTTCTCTCTTTGTGCCCTAAAAACACTGGTCGGTTTTAGTATTCTCCTCCCTCAGGCACATAATCTTCCCACCCCCTTTCCCACAATAGTTTCTGAGTTTTATGAAGAGGGGTGTGTTATTGATACCCCATATAAGCTGGGTGCTCCCCAGTCTCTATGCTCTGAATGTTGACCAGGTATGGGTCTCCGCTAATTGCTAACTGCTTCAAAAAGAAGTTTCTCTTTTGGATGCTCACCTTACGAGACCTGGATAGAGGTGGGCGGTCCTTGGGCGTCCCACAGGTCAGGGAACCCTGATTGCTCTTCGAGCAGATGAGGGAGAGGGACTTCATCGGGGGAGGGGGAGCGAAATGGGAAGCGGTTGCGGGGAGGAGGCAGAAATCCTTAATAAATAAATAAATAAATAAAAGAAGTTTCTCTGATGCGGGTGGAGATATGCATTAGTTTAAGGGTTTACCGCTAAGTCGTTAGGAATCATGTTAATGCTATGTCCATTTAGCAGAATTTAGCACTGGCTGTCCCTGAGGTACCATGACCTCTCTAGCCATAGACACTTGGCCCTGGTGATTGCTGGGTATGGGTTCAATCTTATGGAACGGGCCTTAAATTCAATCAAAAAGCAGTTACTCCCATGACATTGTGCCTTTATTGCAACTGTGGGTATATCTTGTCAGGACCATTGTTATTGGAGCTCACTGCATCTGTAACCAGATAAGAATAACGATTCCTTTTCTCCTCTGGGACATAAGTAGCACCTTCCAGCTGTGAGAGCTAGCCAGTGGGGATGAAGCATTCAGGGCACTGCCAGCTTGGTAAAAGAATCTTATATTATAAAGGTACCAGCTCTTCACCTATTGTTTACATCCCCTAAACACACCCACACACATGCATATTCACATGCACAAAAAGAAACAAAAACAAAAAACTCCAAAGGAAATAGTGAATTATATTATATGGTCATAACACCTACTTATTGATAATCTTGAATAATGTTAAGATGAGGCAATACGAAATCAGCTAATTTAAGAAAATTAAATTAAGGAATATTATAATAATTGTGTTACTTCCTTTTCTCTTTATATGTTATTTCTGATGAATGTCAATTTCTTGTATTTATAGTCTTTGATATAATTTTTAATAAATTTTATAAAGATGTTACATTACAAATATTAAAGATTTAGGGACTTGCAGAAATCCATTTGTGCCTCTTTCATGATCCGCATATTTTCATTAATTTTTCTTTTTAATTTCATTTAATTAGCATGTATTATCTATGTACAAGCACGCTAAAAGATTTCATTCAGATGCAGCAATGGCTTCTGTGGACACTTTTATAATTGATATATTCACCCTATTCCTTTACCGTTGTGACCAATCAAGGCTGTTGGTACCCCTCCTCCCTGCCCCCAAACAAGGCATGATGGCCAGGCACTCATCTGAGAATCAGGGGCTGATGAATGCACGGTCTTCAACTGGTCATATGTGTTAGCCCATCTCCACCTCTCCAAGGCCCAGGGAGCATCTTAGAGGAGAGGTCAGTAGGAATTTCAGACCTAGAGGATGGGGAAGAACATCAGGAAAGGCTGCCGTCCAGGTGACACCACTGTTGCAGCCACGAATACACAGGCGTGGGCGCATGTATGAGATTGGGCCCTCTGAGTTTCTGTGCTGGGTGAAGGGTGTTTACTGAGCTAAGGACTGTTGATGGTGCTGGAGGAAGGATCATCCTCTCTAAAGGTGTAACCATGGGGGGAACGAAGTGGGAAGAAGAAGGGACTCAGGGGGAAAAGAGGATGAAACTGGAGGTTAATGAGGGGGTTTGCATATGATCACAATGCATTCTATATATGTATGAAACTTTAAGAAATATAGAAAATAATGAGTTCTTGGCTCATTGGTAAAGGAGGTTATAATCTGGGATAAAGGTGGCAGAGCTCCCCTGTCATTGGTTTTGTTTCCAGGCAAACACATTTTCATTTAGGCATCTTCTGTGGAGAAAAGTTGTTGGGGTCCGGGAGGGTTCATCATGAAGCCCGAACCCTAGCCCTGCCTCCGTCTTCTGTGCTAAGTTCCTATGGAAGATTATCCGGCTCTTCCTGGAAAAATGGACATTTAAGAGATGCTGCTGATTTGTGACATGATGCTTTATGCTTTCCTCTCAATATGTAGAGAATCGCTCAGTCTTTCCCCATCAGCATCAATTAAACACAATAACAATCACCATACAGGGCTGCACCATGGACAGTCACAGAGCCTTGTCTCTTGGACCGCTGCGATGGGGCTGGGATCTCAGTTTCTTTTAACTATTTGTTGTCAGATCCATTTTAGCTCATCATTCATCCACTTATTAAAACTTAATGAACTCTAACAAAGTTTAGCCTTACAGATTACAGCCTGAGGCTGTTGCTGACAACATTCCCCACTAGCCATGTAAAATAATGATTAATACCCTTTTTAAAATTTATATTTTGCTCAGGTACAGTGAAATGCTCCCGGGGTAACGGGCAGGTTGTAACTAGGAGTCCACAATTGTTTGGCATGGTTTAGACTCACGAACCTTGTGTTATTTTTATATCGGGGTGTCCAGCTTGAGAGAATTAGTAACTATAATCTTTATCACAGTATGATATGATGGCTAACATTATCATCAGCATCATAGTTCCATAAAGGTTATGGTGTATGCTTTATTTTCTGTTCTATTTGCTGATGCCTATATTTCATTAGTATGTATATGTGCATGATAAGAATACATTGAATTGATAGCTTGCATGAGTTGCTTCTTGTGACTGTTGAACTCCTGCTGTTTTGTTGTTGATTTATATTTACTTATTTGTGTGTGTGTGTATAGTGTGTGTGTAGAGTATCTGCATATGGTAAATATATGTGTGTCATTTGGGTACAAGCCCATATATAGCATATGGGTGGAGGCCTGACGACGATTGCAGGAGGTCTGCTCTATCATTTTCTGCCTTACCCTTTTGAGATAAGGTGTCTCACTGAAATGGGAGCTGGACCGGCAGCCATCAGGTCCCAGCCAACCTCCTTGTTTCCCACAGCCCTGGGGTTAATAGCAGATGTGGCCATAGGCAGCTTTTAATGTGGATGCTGGGATCCACGCGTACACTTGCAAAGAAAAGTGCTCTTACCCACTGAGCCATCGCTTCAGCCTCTCATTTGGCTTATTAATAACCTTGCCACCTGTGATTCTATAAACTAAAGCTAGCGTCCTTTACTCATTGATGAAGGAAATTTTACAGACTTGCTATAAATCCTGGGGTGGCGGGCTGCCTAATCACCCCACACCCCTGCAGGAACAAGGCTCCCCAATAGGAAGGAGTAACATCACACCTTGAGCATCTCTCTGGGATCCAGGATCTCCCTCAGTTACTCTTTCAGTTAGTCTTTCTTCCTTCCCTTCGCCAGGCACTGTCTCCCTCCTCCCTTCTCGCCCTGAGGAGGGCCAGTTCTTCAGGTCTCAGGCTGTTGCTTACAGCATTGCTTCTGATCTACCGCCTGGGCTTCCTCCAGATGAAAATGTCTAAATCTCTGTCAGCTTCCTGTCTGTTAGTTGTGAGACAGGATTTTGCTGTGTAGTCCAGGCAGATTCTTGTTATATACTTGAAAGAGCCCTCATTTACTCTGTTTCTTCCTCTAGGAAAGACCCCTACTCTCTGCTTTCTCCTCAGCTGAAGGAGAGCTCCTTAAAGAGCTTCTCTCTGCTTGCTGGCCCTCCACTCGCTCTCAACCCCAGCCCCTGAGTGCTGCACACCTGTTGGGTAGCTCACACTTGGCCCACAGTTTCCCGAACTGCTGCCTGCTGTGTTTTCATGATGTCACACTTGACCTTGCTTTTCATTTGACTTAATTTACTACTTAAGTCTTAGTTTTCTTCTCTTTGGCGCGTACACTTTTCCTCGCTGCTGCTTCCTCTCTCCTTCCATCTTTTCTCCCCACATTCTCTCTTCTCCTCCCATCCACTGTCCTATAAGATCTTTGTGGCTCAGTTTTTTTTTTTTTTTTTTTTTTTTAATTTAAGATCAGAGCCCCAGTGTGGCCAGGTCCTCTTGTGACAGGCCTTTTTCTTGGCTGCAGATGGCGAAAGTCTCCTTGTCTCCTCATACGGCAGAAGGAAATTGAAGGAATTCTTGGGGGCCTGTCAATCTCTGCCTTTCCCTGTGTCTCTCACTCACACTGTGCCTCTCTCATATTTGGGGTTCATGGAGGACCTTGCCTGTTCTCTACGACTAACCTTCAGCCCTACCTTCCGGATCCCCTTCATAAAGGGTGCAATCCTGTACTACACAGTCTCATTGCAATACCTCATCTGCCATCCCTTCGGAGGTGAAGGCCCCTTAGACATTTGGTGGAGAACACACATTCATCTAGGGTATATGAGCAGAAAGATCAAAATCATGACTATCAATGCCTTAGGCATACTGTAAAAAATTAGGAAAAGGGCCACTAGAAATAGACATCAGGTGACTTAAGTTACCATGGCAATGTCTGTTTGATTCTTTCCATTGAAGCTCTTTTCTGAGATCCCCTGCCTCTTTTCCATCTATCACACACCAATGTGTGCTGAGGGAGTGAGTTCTCCTTTCTTGCCTCTAAAACTGGTGTTAGCCAGTCTCCCTCCCAACCCTGCCCTTTGCTTTGCTTCCGTGAGCAGGCTCATTTTTGCCTTCAGGCTCCAATTCCATTTTAAATAGTCACCTTCATTCTCCTTGGGGCTTGGATGTAGATAGTCAACTGTTAGTTACATATTTCCCTATGGATATAATGTACAACATTTCAAACTCATTCTTTATCTTTATTTCCTAAGTATATAAAATCCCCAGACTTGGTGACTGTGTTTGTCATTTTTATCCCATATCTTTTATCTCTTCTCTACCCCTAAATCCTGTTGATTTTACATTTCTTAATGTTGTTCTTGTTCTCTACTTTTTTCAGACTCGCATGGGCTCTCTCTCTAGGTTTCCTCTAATATCTTGCTACTGTCATGGCACCCCACCAAATCCAGAGAAAAGCATGTTCTCCGTGGTTGGCACTGCCTCTTATTTACAGTACTGACTGACTGTACTTGGACGTGAACAGATTAACTTGCTATTCTTTCTATCTATAGTCCTAGTTGTAATGTCTTGGGCAGAGTGGATGGCTCACCCCTGGGCAGGTGGTTCTGAGTTGTGTAAAAGACCAAATTAAGCAAGTCAGTAAGCAGAATTCCTCTGTGGTATATGCTTCAGTTTCTATCTCCATGTTCTGGCCTTGAGCTTCTTCCCTTGTTTTCTTAAATGATAGACTATACTCCACGAGATGAGATGAACCCTTTCCTTTCCAAGTTGCCTTTGGTCAATGCTTGTCATAGTAACATAAAAGCAAATTGGATCTAGTGTTTATCATTCTTCATTAAAATCAATCTCCTCTGAATTGTACCTTGGTTCATTTCTTAAAAATGAAGTAAAGGCACAGCTATTTATAATTGCTGTAGTTTTTATTGTTCTACAAATATCCACACCCTATTCAAAACAGGAGAAATACTGTATTATAGGAGGCTCATCTTGGAGCATTTTCTCAGCCATGATCTTTTTTTCATAGATGCTCTACTACTCTTCATATTCTTATCTCTCAGGTTTTAGTAATCCTATCATTACAATATGGTATTACCTAATAAACAGGTTTAGGATAAAAACTACTTTAATTATGGTAAGCCTCCACTGATGGGAGCAGAGGTTTTTAGTCTGCCCCAAAGAGCCACCTCCTTGGAAGCATTCTAAGCACATTGGCCAGTATGATTTAAGAAGGGACTGGAGATCACTGCTTCCTCAAGACAGTTGACTAAGTAGATGTTGCCTCTAGTATATTTGTTAGACTGATAGTAAAAGATGCTGTTTTAGTTAGAGTTTTTGTTGCTGTAAAGATCAAGAAAACTATCATTCTACTTTAAACACATACTCTTTTTTATTTTGCAAAAAAAATTACTTTATTTTTTTTGGCCTTTATTTAATGAAGCAACATTTTTTCTAATTGACTTTGGAGCACTTCGCATGGTTGCTCAAATTATTTCTTGGCAAGCCTGATTATTAGTTTGTAGTTGGCCCATTAAACTTAAAAGTTTTCCTTGTGTTTTTTGACAGAAGGGCTCTCTTTCCCTTTTATTAATGTTGTTGAGGAGACAGGATCTGATTTAGCCCAGTCAAGTAGCTATTTAACCAAAGATGGCCTTGAACTCATATCCCTCCTGTTTCTACCTGTCAATTACGCTACCACGTTAGATTCACACTGCAGTTTGTGGTCACCGGCTTGCTGACCTTGCTTGTTCTGTCCCCTAAACTTCTACCCAGAGACTGCTCTTCTTGATCCTCATCTTAGGCAATGAATAAGCTCTTTAAAATGGACTTCAAAGTACCTGTGGTTTATTTGCCTAGAGCCTTTAACTTTGAGAAATAATGCCTCATTTTCAAGAGACCTTTACAGCAGTCTTCCAAGGCCAGAGAGATTAGTACCTTCCAAAACAAAAGGCCTCTTATCCAGTGAGTAACTGTCAGTTAGCTTTACCCAAGAAACACAACATGTGCATATTCAGCCTAGTACATCTCACGACACTTCGTGTTTACATAGTAGCTAAATGACAGTAGTAAGTGTCGCTCTAGGAGACACAATTTGTCCAACCATGCTGATTTTCACAGAAATTTTAATACCAGTCATAGAGGACTTAGTGCAGAGCAGACTTCAATTTCCATCAGAGAGCTCCTTGTTATCCCCTTATCTTCATACCACTAAAGCATAAGTGGGCATGTTTTGCCTGGTTAGCTAGTTTTATAGATTATAGGGTTCATAACTGGTTAAGATTATTGATACATTTTCTCTGTAAGCAGTCTGAATTCTGGTACTATGAAAATGAGCATGCAAGGAGTAATTTTTAATAAAGTTCCAACTAGATAATTTCTGTATTTTGCAATTAAAATAACTGATTAAAAAAACAAGGAGAACATTACCCAGAGGATCTTAAAATGATGCCTCATGGTTTGGCTACAAAATAGACCTTTTTGTATAATGCATATATGAGCCGGTAATGCTCATACTTAATGATAAGGTAGAATTATTTATTGTTAAGTAAAAGTAGACTAATCTCATAGTACACATAGCTTAAAGAAGAAAACACAAGTCCACAGTGCTGACTATATGGTTTGGTAGACTCCAGAAATTTACACTGTACAGTTGGTAACTATAGCCATTGGGTGTTGAATCTTCTTTTTTTTAAATTTACATTTTAGACTTCTTTGCGGGACGCAGGCCTTACTGACCATACACAATAATCTGCTAATGCTCTTCCCTGCTCCTGTAGAGCTAGATTCTAGCTTCATCCTAGGTCTCCCTGAATGGATCTACGTCTAAGATACCTGAACCCTCAGAGAGTCTTACTTGTAGAGCCCCATTACAATCCCAGTCTCTATGTCAATAGAAGTCATCCAGCACTCCTGGATTGTCAGCTCCGGTGTAGGGGGAAGCAGTTCTTCAGGTCATGCTCTGTAGCCAGCATCCCAAACACTGTTGTGCATTCATATCCTGTACCATATGGGTGCAGAAACTGGGATTTCATCCTAGGATAAGGACACAGATCTAACCATGGTTTCTGTTTCTATCCCTTACCCGCCCTTCAGTGTGAAAAGAATACAATACCAACACCACCTTATCCTCAGCATGAACTAAGAACGAGAAGTCTTCGTGCACTTGGATCCCTATCAAGAGTCCATACTTCTCATTGGTTTCATACTCCTCATGTCTGTGGGAAGTCATAGATGCAAATAAGTCCAGGTAAATTACCTGAAATATGCTATAATGCTCCTATGGTTTTATGCATGATTTGGTTACATTTGTATTTATTACTTTACAAACATATGTTAAGCTTCTTTATAGGTGTACAATAGGAATATGTCAATAGAAATATTCATATAAATGAGAAATGTATTTATGGATGGACAAATCAGATACAGAATAATAAAGAACATATATGTGAGTTGTGGATGTATCCAACAGGAGGGTATGCATACAGTTGTATACCTGTGATTCCACCTCTAACAGAATATTGGGTGTGTATATTATGTGGGAGTGGATTGGGAAATTGCATGTATATGGAACAGACACTAATGTAATATTGGAAGTGTCTGAGACAAGTTTTATGGGTAGGTCTGTATAAGTGTGTTAGAATAGAAATCAGATATAGAATAACATATATGGATGTGTGCATCTGAATTGGAATAGCAGGGAAAAGGCAGGGTAAATAAAGCTTAGTGTTAATTTGAGATGTAATTTTTTACCTATGTGGCTTTGTAATTTGTTAGGAACCACTCAACTATTGTAGGTTTTATTAATAAAAGATGAAATTTTTAAGTCTACTGGGGGTCTTTTATGGTTCCAAAATTTGATGTTTGTTGAAATTACCATCACTGATTGCTCAGTTTGTTCTGTCACGGTGTGAATGGATTTATTTTTAATATTATTTTATAGTTGACTTTCAATGCTCACATTTACCCCAACACTTTTTTAGCTTCTGGAGCTAGGTATGATAACTTGAATCTCACTAACTTTCTTCCAAAACTATAGCCAACCTCTTCTCAGTTATTTTCATCAGTATGCTGATTACTGTTCTCTTTGCTATGACCAAATACCTTACAAGAAGCAACGTATGGAAAGAAGGGCATTTTGGTTTATATTTTAAAATGGAACATAGCCCATCATAGTAGAAAAACATGAAGGCAGGGGTATATGATGCTTGGTCACATGGGATTCAAAGTCAGGAAGCAATGAAAAATGACTACCGGTGCTGTTTGCCTTTTCCTTCTATTCTGAAAAGCCACCCCATTGAAGGGAGTCACCTACTTTCAGGGAGGGGCCTTCCTTGCTGGGTCTGGAAACTCAAAGACACACCCAGAGACTTTTTTCCCAGGGTGATTCTAAATCTAGTCTAATTGATAATGAAAACGAAGCATCCCAATAGACCAGGATAACAAGATCTCAGGGGCTGAGGAAATGGCTGTCAGTAAAGTTCCTACCATGCTAGCATGTTCCATGCAGTTGGGTTTTCCAGTACCAGCAGAAAATAATGGGTGTGGTGGGCTGTGTCTGTATCCCTAAGTTGGCAGGGAGCAGGACAACAGGCACAGAGAGAGCTCCAGAGCTTGAAGGACAACAATGTAGCCAGTTGGCGAGCTCCAGTCTCAGCGAGAGAGCCTTTTCCAAATAATATGGTGGAGAGGACTAGAGGAAAAGACTGACCTCTGGCTCCCACATACTATGATGGCAGCAGTCACAGGGCCAAAGCTATGCAGCTGTACAGTGCTTAGCTAAAGGAAGGACTCAGTGAAATTATCTCTTTGTCTGTGTGTCTTGTGTGTTACACACTCGTATGTGTGATGGTGGGAATATCAGAGGTGGACCTTGGGTATAAATACTTAGAAGCCACCTGTCATTGTTAGGGTATGATATTGCTGTGAAGAGACACCATGACCGTAACAGTTCTTATAAAGAAAATATTTATTTGGGGTGGCTCACTTATATTTCAAAGGCTTAGTCCTTTATCATCATGTCAGGGAGCATTGCGGCATGCAGGCGGACGTGGTACTGGCTACATCTTGGCTTACAGACCACAGGAAGTCGATTGATGCCCACACTGAGGAAAGCTTGAGCTAAAGAGGCCTCAAAGCCTGCCGCCCCCACATTGACACACTTCTTCCATCAAAGCCACACCTCCTAACAAATAGTGCCACTCCCTATGGGGGGCATTCTCTTCCAAATCATCACAGCATCCCAGTTGTTTCTTGAGACCAGGTCTCTCACAGGCCTGTGCCTCTGAATAGTCTGTGCCAACTGACTGGTCAGCCTCTCCCCACCCCCCAGGGTTGGGAATCATGCCTGGCATTTTTACATGAGTTCTGGCCATTGAGTCAGGTTCTCAGGCTTGGGCATCTTGCACTTCACACACCGAGCCATGTCTTCTCAGGTTAGGTGAAGTTCTGAAAGGCCATTTTTGGGACCTACATTATCCCTGTGGACAGTACATCCACCGTTCTCAGTGCACACGAGATATTCTGCATATGCTTGTGCAATGAACACATCGTGGTAGGACATTTTAAAATGCCCTGTCATTTAGATGTTTTCCGCAGTTAACGGCAAAGTTCCGTGATGTCTTGATTGGCATAGGCGGGGTAAGATGGCTTCTCATCACGGTGGCTATAAGGGGCCGTCACTGCTTAGATGCTCAGGATCCCAGGATAGCTGAGAAGAATGGCGGTGTGCTGTGAAAACAATAACGGTGACTTTCTTCCACTCTTAGGGATGGCGATTGTACCCTTTCAGAGCGGCCATCCTTAGCCAGTGAACCACATTATTTCATTAGCTCCATCTCCCCAGAGTCATATGGAAGTGTTCTCTCCGCATATAAATCTCGTGTCCATAGGGCACTGATGCAGTTAATCTAAATGCTCTCTTCGATTCAAGATGCGGTGCGGACATAGCACTGAGTTATTAGTCTGGAACATAATAAGAAAGACTTGCTTTTTGGTAGAATATTCTCTTACTAATATGTGGTGTATTTTAAAAGGAAGCAGAAAACGCTAATATTCTAAAGGCTAAGGTAAGATTCGGCTATTTGATTGCGAAGTGTGCTGTTTTCATTACATGAATGCTGTATGCCAATTTCCCTTTCAGTTTTGCAGTTTACCTGAGCTGGGATAGTGAAAAGGGATGCTCTAAAGCCCTCTGCCATTTTACTCTGATCGGCTCTTTGTACTTTGTGTTGACATCTTCACTTGTGGTACCAGAGAGCGCATGAGAAATGAGACATTAAAAATTGTGGCTGATTATCAAGCATCGCTAGTATTTTTGATGTAGGTATCTGGCCCTCTAATAAACGAAATGTTGATGTGTTATGTAAGGTTAACTTACCCGGTGGTTTCGGTGTCCTTGAAGTTTCACCTCAGAAATTATAATACACTCTGGATGCTCAGTGTTGCCTTCCACTGACCTCCGTTTAGCTTGAGCCCTTTAAAGGTATTTGGAGAGATTTGCATGGCGTTTGTGCTGAACTGAACCTCAGAAAGGAAGTGTCTTTCAGAGTCAAAATGAAACCAAGTATTCATATTAGGGGGTAATATGGAAAGAGACAAACAACCAAAAAGAAATCCTCCCCTCAGGAGCAGGCAGCAATTGCCTTCTGCCAACTGGCCCGTTTGTGAGAACCAGTGAAGTCACCAAGCCGGAGCTATTTTAAACCTGACACAGAGGGCGGAGAGGCAGCTGGAGGTGCTGCACAGGGAAGCAGGGAGAAATGTTGAGAGGCAGAAAATGTCCCTGCTGACTGACACCATCCCTGCTTCACACCTAGTGACCTTTGGCACCTCTAATTGCCCAGGTAGGGATGGTGGTATGGGCTGGCTCTACACCCAACCCTTACAGGAGACCTCCAGCTTCTTCTCCGAAGAGTGACCAGCCCTGTCCAACACAACAGGATACATGGGTTACAAACTTGGTGATGGTGAGAAGCTGAAGACAAGATGCTGTTATTATTATCTGAGACAGGGCCTCACGTGTCCTAGGCTGCCCTGAACTTGCTATGTAGCTGAGGATGCCCTTTAATATATAAGTCTCCTGTTTCTGCCTCCCCCACCAAGTGCAAGAATTACAACCATGTACTATCATGCTTGGTCTGGTGATCAAACACAGATCTTTGTCTAGGCTACACAAGTACATTGCCAGTGAACCACACCCCGAGACACACACTATTCTGAGGTTTTCCTTTGCTTTGTCTTACTGTTTCTTAACTACACAAAGTCAAGAGTACAAGCTTGCTGATCCAGCTCTACGGGAGAGCATGAGAAAATAAAGAAAAATTATACATGCAGACATACATAAATACATATGTATTATATATATATATATACATATATATATATAATTTGTCTGTATATTCAAACCAAATTGAGTACTACAATGAACAGTGAATCACTATACAAGAACCCAAAAGTAGCAAAACTATTGGAAAATTGTATTTTTAAATCTTTATAAAAAATCTCTTTTAAAAACATGTTTTGTAACCTGAAATTCATTTGAATTTTCTCTAAGCTGTGCCTGTGGACTTTGTCATCAACAGTCTTTAAGAAAATAGCATAAATAACTATTTGCCAGATTGCAGATTCCTCTGCTGGCTGCTGTTTTAACCACTGATGACATGATCTAAAACTGTAGGCACAGCTTCAGCCCTTTAGAGATGTGGAAAAAAAGTCCAGAAACATCAAGCAAACAGAGATAAATTTAGAGATAATGAGATCGACTTCTGGGTGTAAGAAATTAACTCCTTTTCAGCTCCACCGCAGGAAATGTTTCTGTTCCAGAAGCAGGGTGTGCTCTTGGGCGAGAAGCTTCTTACAGTACAGAATGAGGCACGCAGTCCTTAGGCGTCAGAACACTGTGGGGTCAGGGCAGCAAGAGCCGCCAGGATCAGCCCTGATTCTGAAATGACGAGGCAGGGATAGGAAGCTGTCTTGTGTGTTACAAATAGGACAAGACAGCCAGCGACTCAGACAATGGGCAAGGTTCTGAAGGTTCTTTCATCCTGTATAGCAATCTCAAAATAAAACAAAACCCCCAAACGAAGCCAAGTTGTTTCCTATAAGAGTTTGAATTGTCTTCCGTTGGCCGATTAAAGTCTACACTTAGGAAGACACAGCCTTTCCATCTCTTATTCAGCGATGCTTAGCAATCATCAAGCTGTCAGATGAAGTCGCGGGATCAATTGGGCGCACAGTGTTGTAGCTACAGTACCAATGCACAGTACAGGACAGTACACACTCAGTAACGGCTTCCTTAGAACTGGCCAGGTAGCTACGGCACCAATGTACAGGATCGTGCATTTACGGGAATGTAATTTTTATGTATAGCTTCCTTCGAACTAGCCCACAGGACATTTATTCAGAGGTCACCAATTTGTTCTGGCCAGAAAGAGTTTAGAAGAGTCTGGGGATTTGTTTCGCTTGTGGAGTAATGTTGTATCAGTTGATTAGAGTCATGGTAGAATTTGTGGATGTGAAAACTACAGGTGAAGAAACTGAGGCCCCAGGGCATCTTTTCATCTCTTTGTTTCCAGAGTCCACGCACCATGAGAATTTGATTCAACAAATTCTAATTGAGACTGTTCACTAACTGGCTCGTCACTTCGTGGAGAGGAGTTTGTAACAGTTGAAGGCACTTATCTTTCAGTTTTCCTAGACCCGATTTCTTCCTTTTCTGGTGTTTCTAAGGTTCTTGTAGACACTAAGTTTTGCTGAGGTAGTTAAAACCTGGGATTTAGTTAGAACCATGTATCTATCACAGAAACCCAGCTCCACACTTGCAGTGTGACTGAGACAAGTTGCTTATCATACCAGACCCTCAGTCCCCTTACCTGTAGTGTGACTGAATGACAGTGCTTACCTAAGAGCATCCTTGAGAAGTTCCGAAGAAGTTGGTCTGAAATGCCTGGCGTGGTCCATGGTGCCTAAAAAGAAGCAACTCAGTGTGAACTGTTGTTCTGAGGAACCGAGTTTCTTTTATTTCATGTGACTCGGTGTTTTGTGTGCAAGTCTGTGTGTGTGTCACATGCGTGCCTGGTGCCTGACAGGGCTGGAAGAGGCTGTTGGAACTGGAGTTGCAGACAGTTGTGAGCTGCCCTATGAGTGCTGGGAACTGGATCCAGGAGCAATCATCACTCTTAACTGTGAGGACAGCTCTGCAGGCCCAAGAAGAGTATTGCTCTGTTGGTAGTGTTGAGGCCCTGCTTCAACAATAGGCATTTTCTTTGGTTCCTGAAAGTGTGGGAACACTGCAGGAAACCTGGCATCAAGGCATACATAACTTCAGCTCATGGGATGGAGCTGTTCCCCTCACTCCGTGTACTGTAAACTAATTTCCCTTCTCAGAGGCTGTGGGAAGGAGGAAGATTCAAAGTGAAAAGCTGGACTAGAAGGCAGTGAGCATCTCAAAGAGCAAGAAGCAGGAGCAGGGCCTTCAGCTCACAGTAGCAGCCTACTCGTGGCCATACTGCACTGGGCGGTCTCACTATGCCTTGTGCTCTGTTTCTATGTGTGAGAGGTATTCTGTGCATTATTTAAAAGGTAAGATTATTAGGGAAATTTCTTTATACTCCTTTTGCTGCTGAGAGAACTCAAGTTTTGAGAATATCACCAAAGATTACAAAGTTAAAACATAGTTGTTGGATTGATTTGGTATTTCCGTTTTGTTTTTTTTTCCCGGTCTTTGCCTGATTCTTCTCTTTACTCCACTGTCTGTCCTTTTCTTCTGAAGTGTCAGCATCCTCCCGTCTAGGTTTCTTGCCTGATTATATATTACAAAAGCAACTATTGAGAAGTTGCTGTCATCTCGGTTGAATTTGGTGCCTTGCAAATCTATCTATTTGGGAGGTGAAGGCAGAAGGATGGAAAGTTCAAGGCTCTCTTATGTTGCAGGGTGAGTTCAAGACCAGCTTTGGTAACCTTGTGAGACCCTGTCTCAACCCAAGAAAGGGGCCAGGATGATGTAGCTCAGTAGCAAAGCATATGCCCAGTATTGCTGACATCCTGGGTTAGCCCCTAAAGCCACCAAACTGCCGGACACACCCAGATGTGAGCCTGTTCCACCTTGTCTGAAGGTCAGAGAGTTTGAGCTTATTTTTTCTCTTCCAAAGTTGCTGACAACAGGTGTGGCTACAAAATAAGATATCCTGACCTAGGGTGTGATTACTCGGCATTTTGGACATTAAGATGGCTCAGAGAGGTGGATCTGTTCCATGCTGATCAAAGGTCAGAGAATTCAAGCACACTCCCGTGCTCCTTCATTTAAAACCGGAGGCTTGATATCAGAAATGGCTGCCTACAGGATACTTGGTGTGTTCACTGCGCATCCCTGCCCAAACATCAAATACTTTACACAGGAAATAATGGCTTGATGTCTCAAGTATTGAAGCCAGTAACTGTTCTGGTTGTCCTCTGTGTCAAGTTAAAGCCGTCTTTTGCCTTCTTCCCCGCTTGGGGTATGAAAGTGTAAGGAAAATAAACATGGGTGAATTCAGTATTCAGTATTCAATGAATGTTCCTCCCAATACTGTTCTGTGTTTCTGTCTCTTATTTGTTTCTTATCTCTGTTCCTCCTACCTAACATTTCTAAACCTCACATCCCCAATCTGGAATGTATGAACCCGCTATGGCTAGGATTGTGGCAAAAGGCACCCAAAAAGGTGGCTTATGACACCAAACAAATACATGACAAAATATATTGTCCCTAATATTCTGGCATTCATTTTCCTGACCACTTTAAGCTATTACCAATCTCTGGCCTGTGAATGAAACTCACCTTTTCTATGTCTCAAGGACGAGGTACAAATAAGAAAAGTAGGTAAAAACCAGGTAACTTGATCCACATTGGGAGATGAAGTAACTCATTGGTATACATCTTCCCGATTTCTCATTTGTAGCGTTTCTCCTTGGGCTTAGTCCTCTAGCTTCAGGAGGTCCCAAAGGTACCAATGGAACTCTGTGGCAGTGATGTCTCGCCTTGCTCCACTCCCCCCTCTCCTGGCCCAGTGAGGAAGAATAGTGTCTGGTTGCCATCATTCACTTTTACATTTGCTTCTCAGAGTGTTAAACAGCCCTCATTCACTTCTTTTTGTGTGTGTGTGTGGGGGGGATCTGGGGCCTTATCTATCCTACGCTGGTCTCCACTTTGCTGTACAGTTGAGGATGACTGGACTTCTAATCCTCCTGGCATTATCACGTCTGGCTTATTCGTGTTGGACATCTACCACTACCCATGGAACTATGACCCTAGACCCCTTTTCTTTCCTCACTCTTTACAGGGACTCACACAGCTAAGTCTGGCCTTCGGTTTGCTGTATTCGAGAACTTTGAACTCTTCAGCCTCCTCCTGGCTGGGATTTCAGGTCTGCATCGCAACACCCAGTTTTATGTAGTACAGGGAACAGAACCCAGGGTTTAGTGAGTGCAAGGCATGAACCACCGAGTTGCAGCCTATGCAGGGCAAGTTTCTTTGGGGGAATATGTGAGTGAGGGACATCCGGGTTGCTGCAGTAGGCAGCTAGAGTCTGCCCTGCCTTGACCTCGGCTTGGCTGGTTGGCTTGTACTTTGTACCTACCTGCCAACATAACATCGGCACAGCTTTCTTTCTTTCCCTTCCCTTTCTGTCCCATTCCTACCCTTCCCTTCCCTTCCTTTTGGTTCATTCTTTCTCTTGCTCTCCCTCCTCTCCTTTTCTATTTAAGACTGTGTTAATTAAACTTTATGATAAGGGAAAGTGAACAGTTCAGAAACAAAAATGCAATCACATATTAGAGCAGGAGTTTTTAAAGGTGCCTGCCTCATCAGGATCCAGCTCATGCCTGGTAGGTCGCTGTGGCCATTCAGTCTTCTCCCTCTCCAATTTTGCACCTTAAAAAAAAAAATCTGTGTTATTGACATCACACCACAAACAGCTTTCTCTGGCCCTGAGCTCAAACCTAGCTCTGGGCCTCTTTGGCTCATCTAGACCCCCGTTATTAATATTTTCCCCAGGTCTTCGCTTCTTCTCCTACTCTGGGCCTCACCAGGGAGGTGCAAGAATGCAGATTTATTTTTCCATTGAGATGAATTTCACCCTCTGTTCTCCCACAGAAGGCAGCCATGGATTCTAAATATTTTTCCATTCTTCTTTTACACACAGAATTGAAGCCAAAGCCAATTATGGTAGATGTAATGTTTCAGTCCAGTGGATTTTAGGTGACTTGAAGTTTATTGTAGGTTTAAAAAAATATATTATTTGAGCTTGACAGTAGCATTGGAAACAATTTTCATTTTCACACATTTTTTTTTAAATTTATTTATTTATTAAAGATTTCTGTCTCTTCCCCGCCACTGCCTCCCATTTCTTTCCCCATCCCACAATCAAGTTCCCCTCCCTTGTCAGCCCAAAGAGAGATCAGGGTTTCCTGCCCTGTGGGAAGTACACGGACCACCCACCTCCATCCAGGTCTAGTAAGGTGAGCATCCAAACTGCCTAGGCTCCCACAAAGCCAGTACCCAAAAAGAGGAACATGGGATGTACTCACCCATATTTGGTTTCTAGCCATAAATAAAGGAAATCTCAAGGTCCAAATCAGGAGCAGAAGGAGAGAGAGCACACATTTTTTTCTAAGCCTGTTCATAGAGCAGCGCCTGGGAAATAGGGAGATTTCACATCCTCTCTTTATGCCAAGAGCTCTTTCTGTTGAACTGAGTTCTTACACACTCAAGGCAGCCTACTGCACGGTTTTACAGCTTGTGTAGTGGAAGTGCAGTTTTTTTTAATTCATCACGGACCGTATGCACCTTATGTAGTGTTATTAGAAGGATAAGTGAGCAACAAAAGGCAGGCCTTGTGAACGTTCTGCGAGCACTCAACACTAAATCTCCTAATGTGTAACAAAAAGAAGGGAAGGGCATGTCAGTGGAATTTGGGTTACATGTGTGTCACATGACTGATGTTTCTCTCTTTGCCCTTGTTTTTCAAATCATGGCTGTCTTCTCTGGCAGCCTTACCATCTCCCCTCCCCCACTCTTCCTGTTGGCCTGTCCTCCTCCATTGTCTGTCCCCCACTCTTCCTGTTGGCCTGTCCTCCTCCATCTTCTGTCCCCCACTCTTCCTGTTGACATGTTCTCCTTCTGTCTTCTGTCCCTCCTTCGCTCCCTTGCTCTCTCTCCCCTCAACTTCCCACTCATAAAGTTACCTATGATTGGGAGCACCCTTCCTTCTTTTCTTAGGGAGATATCCACAGGTATAAATAACCCCAGCCTCAGCCCCGCCTTTTGCCCCTGATCTCCCAGGTTAACCCTAGTCTCAGGCCCGCCATTCTTTCCTGCACTCCCAGGTTATTTGGAAAGTGTTGGCACACCAAACCCAAGCTTGGCTCTCTATGTTCCTCTCCTGCCTGCATTTGCTGCCCGTCTGTACAGAGCTAGTACTGCTATCATTAGATTCTCATCCATGCCTTCTCTGAGTCCTTCCTAGGCTTCATCTTGTACATCTGTTTCCCGCAACTCCAGGACTGTTACCCATAGCTTGCTAACCACATGCACTTGGGAACAACCCAGGGTTTGGCTAAAATGATTCTGATCAAAGCCCCAGCTCCCACTATTGCTTACCCTTCCTTTCCTATACCCAAGGGGAAATAGGAATATAGTCTGGCCCTTTCTGGTCTGAGCCTCTGTGATTTTAGGCTACAGAGAAGCTCAGACTAGCAAAGCCACCTTGTAAGAACACCCAGGAAAGTAGGTAAAAGAACACTGACTGTACCTACAGTTTGTTTCTGCACTCCATGGATGATGTGTGTTACATGTGCAGTGGCTAGAAATCGGACAAGGTGTAGGGGCTGGGCTGCTTTCTGCCCCATTTTGAAGAGAAGCATGAAGTATATCTGATA
This sequence comes from Microtus oregoni, assembly GCF_018167655.1. NCBI lineage: Eukaryota > Metazoa > Chordata > Mammalia > Rodentia > Cricetidae > Microtus > Microtus oregoni. Next base: position 34,117,117 of record NW_024543060.1, on the reverse strand, counting down.
ACATCCTCAGATACTTGAAGACACTGCAAATGTATGGCTGACTTGCTTTTTCTTATGTTTTTTGTTAATCTTTTGAGGTAAGATTTCACTATGTCACCCATAATATATAAACCATCATTGTATAACCCAACACCATGTAGCCCATATTGGGGCTTAGAAATCATCCTGTAACCCATCCTGGCCTCATATTCTCAGCCATCCTCCTGCCTCAGCCACCAGAGTGCTAGGATTGCAAGGTATGCTCCATAGTGCCTGGTTAAATACATTTTGGTATTTATTTCGTACTATAGCCATCATTGTTTTTTCTTCTGGTGAATTATCTGCTGCAAGAGTATTTTTTTTTCCTTTAAGAGACTATAAATCAGTGGGGGTGGATTTGAGAAATAGAAATCTAAATTGCTAATTTATTTGATGATAGGCTATAAGTCATTTCGCTGAGGCTATAAAGGGCAGATCTTGACATATTAAAACTTGAAGTGGGCTTTCTCTTTTGGTGGCTTTGTTTTTGATTCTTTCTAAGATGCTTAGCTGTGCTGGCAAGGACTGATGCCATGAGACTTGAGGAGTTGTATCCTGAATTGGATGCCAAATGCTCTTGAATATGACACGTGCCTTGACTGTTTTGATTTTGCTGCCTGAACCACTGTCTCCCCTTTCCTTCATGGAGAGGCTTTGGTATGTGACACTCCACATTGGTGTTTGGGACCCAGTGTGTCATCATCACAGACTGCTAATGCATTTTGTGTTGCTTTCATACCTTGGTGTTCAGGAATTTGAAGTGAGGACAGTACTGCAAATGAAGACAGTTAAGCTCAGGTATGATTTTTAGACTAGATCTTAAAGTACGTGTGTGTGTGTGTGTGCGTGTGTGTGTGTTGGAAGATGACTTTGGAGTCAGTTCTGTCCTTCTACATTTACTGTGGGTTCTTGGATTCTAATCCACGTTTTCAGGCTTGCATTGTCGAGTGCCAAGAGTTTTTACTTGATGAGCAATCTGGCTGGATCTCATGTATGACTTTTTTTTTTTTTTAAAAAAAGAATATTAACATCCATCCTTTATTTTTATTGAAAGATGAGATATAAGTAGTTTTGTCAAAAAAAAAGTGTGTTGGTTTGAGAGAAAATGTGGTTGTTTGCACCAGGCTTTGTAAAGTACTAAGTGATGTGGTGGTATATCATTTGTATTTTAATAAATAAAGCTTGCCTGAAGATAAGAACGCAAAGCAGCCGTAGTTGTCAGCTGTACAGGCCAGGCAGTGGCAGCACACACCTTTAATCCCAGCAGCTAGACTAGTTATCCTTAGAGGCGGGCGGTGCTGGAGCACACCTTTGATCCCAACACTGGAGAGGAATGTAAGGCATAATAAGATAGGAATTTTCTCTCTTTCAGTCTGAAGATCTCATAGCGATAAGAGCTCTCTAGTTTGAGTAACGAGAGCATAGGGAACAAGGAGGTCCTGTCTATGTTTTGCCTTCCTCTTTGCCATTCTTGTTTCCCTTCTAACTTTCATACTCCAGTGTTGGATGTCGTGGTACAAGAGTTCCGTTTTCATTCTCATTATTTCCCTCCTTTTAGCTTCTGTTGTTTTCTTCCTGAACAAACACAAACAAAAACTGAAGGTGTTGCTGTCTTCTGATCCATTTTCTCATGGTCATTTTTAAATTCTGGGAACCCTTAGTTTTAGAAGAATCCTTGTCCTAAGAGCATCCTCTGTCACTGTTGAATGCTGTCACTGCCTGGGCTACCAGTCAGCTTCTGGTTTTCCTGAGTGTGTCTGAAGGCTTCTCAGAGGGCCCATAGGCAAGGCAGCGGTTTGTTAAGGCAGGAGGCATGTTTAAGTCTTCTACCTCTGATTGTCTTCTTTGTAGAACCACCTAGATGGCAGTGTGTAGACAGGATTGGAAGTGCCTGGATTCTAAGGTCCTTCCACCTTTTTCACTCAATTCCCAGTCCTTTTCATTCCCTTCTCTGGGAAGGTGATTTCTCAGGGGAGCTCTGTATTTTACTCTATGCACAAAATAAGCTTCTGGTCTCCTGGGGCTTGGAAAAGCAGTTCTTTTGGTGAGTTTATTAGCATGGGGAACTTTTTCTTTTTTAGTTGGTCAGTAAATCTCCCTGATTTTAGCTAACCCTTTCCTCTGTTTCTCGAGTCAGACATGGCTGACAGTTGCCCCGATTCTGGTACATTTTGGTAAGTAAGTTATGTTATTTTCAATTTCTCTCATGGCCAGCTTAGTCTCGTTCAGGTTCTTAGGGTCCCCAAATCATTTATTTACCTTTCATCCATCTGCCTTCCTTTTTCGTTTCCAAAACCAATTTTGATTGTATTGAGCCATTTCTCACTCTCTACTTGAACAGAGATCTGTTACCTGCTCCTGTATTTGACCTGGCGAGAGGGTCAAAGTCAATGTTTATACTCAGCTTGCTCTTTGCTCGGACGCCAGCCATATCCCTGCTGCCCTTCAGAGTTTGCTTTCCTGTCAATTATTTATCCATATGCTTTTCTGTTTGATTTCTTGTTTGCTCCTCCACCCTCTAGATCTTTTAATTCATTCATAGTTGTAAATCATCGTACTTGCAACATTGGACCACATGATAAAGCTTTACTCCCAAAGATTTCCAAGCATTGCAGGGTGTCACTATGGCTGGTGTCTATATAAGTCCCATTCCTATAGGATGCTCTTAGAACATGAATATCATAAGTGATTAAATGCCTTGCAGTTCTGGTGTTAAAAAAAATATCAGTCATTGAAATAATGGTTACTATGGAGCATTTGATTTATATTAGCTGTTTTGCTTGGAAATGTACAAACCCAGCTGCTCCAGGCAGGTTGTGTCGCACTACGTGTTCTGACCTTTCTTATTCATTGTAGGGTTTCTACCTGTTAGGGTCTTTGTGGCTGTAGATGACACATGGATGCCATGGTAAAGATGTCACTGTCTCTTCTTTAGATGTAGACAAGTAAGTTCGAGCTGCTGGTGAGATCAAAATTGGATGTTGAACACATGTGAACTCATCTTTAAGGTCATCTGGTGCACATAAATACCATCAACTAACCTATTTTGCCATTGGTGCTTTTGCCAACCACAGATTTTAGTTTTTTTCAAGTTTCTTTGAGTCTCTGTGGCTATATATAGTGTAATATTTTATACCGAAAGTGGATATAACCCTGTTCTTATGCCCTGAATTTCTTATCTCATGAATGAATGGTGTGCTGTTTTACATATAGATAAAAGAATTTGATTGTAAAAAGTCATCTGACAAATCACTCCTTTGGCTCCATCTCATCCTTTCTCAATTTCTACAGTATGCAATGGAGACACAGTTGTTGGAGGTCAAACCAGTGTGTTGATTCCCGAGGAACATGCCCAAGTCCAAGGATGGTCGAGCTGTCCAGCCTCTATGATTGCCCTGGACTAGACTAGCTCACCATGCACGCTGACAGACAGCTACTTCAGCCACACCGCAGTCACTGTCCCGTCTGTTGACATAGCCAGCTGACCCTAATCCTCGTAGTTAGCTCAGAATTGAGGGGTGAAAAGTGTGCTTGTGGTTTATGGTTTTGTGGAACTGGGATATTCCAGAGGTGAATGTTTTTAGGACCCTGCATTCTGCAATTTGCTTATCACATTGAGTCTGTTTCTTGGTCTCCTTTTCTTCCAGCTTTGCTGATCCTCTCCTCTTTGTTCTGCAATATCAAAACATGGTAGCATTGCAGCTGCCAGCTGCCTCCAATTCCACAGTGAAGACTCTGCTCTCAGGGAACGAACAGCTACTTTTCTGATGCCTTACAATTGGCTTGCTCACCCTTTCCCGAGTTCTGTCAGGGTGACAGGGAGGATAGACAGGCTGCTGTGCCCACTGATAGCATAGAAAGAAGTGACATATTAACAGTGACGTCAGCTAGGCCAGAGTTTCTATGGGAAGGAAGAGGATTGTGTTGGAAAAGAAAATAGCAAGATATATATATATATATATATATCCAGTTGTGTAGTGTGCATTTATTGTACTTCATCTTACTGATTTAAAAAACAATATATATGTTAATTTTTGATACATTTCTTCATGTTTTAGTAATTATTTCTATCCAAAGCAATTAATGTGAAAATGAATAATTTATGTGAATCAATAATCCCAAAGAAGTAAATGATAAATAACAGAGCGACACAGTAAGCAAAGTTAAGTATTAACTGTAAGTGAAATTTTCTTCTTGTAAACGTGGGCAGTAAGACAATGAAATAAAAATACCCATGGTTAGAAAGTCATGTGTTCTAAACTGAGAGCATTTCAATTAGTGGGAATTGAGCATCTCTGCTCAGGAGGGTAGTGTGTCCCCGAGGAAATGGTTTCCACCACAACTGAGAAAACAGCCTTACAGCATTCGTTTCTAACTTGGGTGTGGGTGTGTGCACACACGTGTGCATGTATGTGCACATGTGTATCCGTGCACATGCACACACAAAGCCTTCCCTTCTGTTTCTCTCCTGTTTACACCTTTATGATACAATCCCTCACTGAAGCAGAAATTCTCTATTTCAGCTAGGGTCCCTGACCAGGGAGCGACCAAGAGCTGTCAGTCACTGTCGTCCAATTCTAAGGCTGTGGACATGTTCTGATACTATGTTTTCATATGAGTGCTCGGGATTTGAACTCAGGTCTTCATACTCGCACATGTGCCGTTACCTATAAGCTAGCTGCCAACCTGTCCTTCTAATTTGTGACTATTTTCAAAAAAGTTCCTTGAAGGCACTCACCTTCTGACAGTTTTCACCATTTTCTTTGTTTTGTTTTCTTTCTTTTTTAAATGGCAATACATACCTCCCAAACAGAAATAGAATATGTTGTTTCTTTTGCAAAATACACCTGCTTGTTTTTAATACACCACAGCTGGGCTTGTCCTGAGAAAGAAGTCCCTCCCCTTCGTGGAACTGTAGAAAGAACTGCAGTAGGAACAATGCAATAGAACTGGAGTGAGTTTTCCTGAACACTGCTCAGTTTCCCCTGCCCCTGGCATCTTTGACTGGGATTCGATATTTCTCCTAGGTAGTAAATCTTTGAACTAAAGTTCATCTTTCATTCAGATTACTTCAACTTTTGCCTAGAAGTTCCTATTTCAGTTAGATAGCATCACTTGGTGCATCATGTATCATCTGTGGTCCCATCTCTTTGATGCTCTTGCTCTGACAGTAGACTGTCCTGTGTTTGATGACCAGTGTGAGGACCTCTGGTCAGGTACTTTGTACAGTGCCTCTCAGTTGGGATGGCCTGGATTCTCGTCTCATGATTCAGTCTGGGCTGTGGGGAGGAGGGACATATTTTAGGGCAGAATGCCTTGCCTCTGTTGCCTGCTGAATTTGGATTTGTTGGATATTTTCCCATTTTGTTTTTTTTTCTACCTGTTTTGTATGTCAATATGAGCTCATGTATTTCTTTTTCATAGACTGTAATCCAGCATCCTTACGTATTGACTTACTGTCACTGCTGTGTGCTTTTTAAAAGTACTTTTTAGAAGATAGTGGTGTTGTTCTTTTGGATGCTTGAATACACTCCATACTCATCTCTTGTGCATTTTTCCCCTAGCCCTGGCATCAGCAGTTTCTGCAAGCAGCTGAGGCTTCCCTTATTTGAGAATGGTGGTATTAGAACCCAAGATCCTAGCATGGGTTGTGCTTACTGTGGCTGGGTGTTGCAAGGCACATGTTTTTTTTTTGTTGTTGTTGTTGTTTTTGTTTTGTTTTGTTTTATCATGTTGATTTACAGATGCAGAATGAAACATTCTTAAGTGGCATGTCTAATTTAGGAAGACGAGATGTGGTTATCATCAGTGTATGATGAGGGCCACCCAGGCTTTCTGACAGCCTGACCCCCCCCTCCCATTTTTCTGCAGCCTCTTCTTTCTCCACCTAAGAGTTTTGCAAGGCGGTTTATCTTCCTGGGCCCTCTGCAGAGTTACTCATTTCAGGGCAAAATGTGAGGGAAGATTCATTAACACTGTCTGGAGAAGTTATTTATTGATTGCACATATCCTCGCTCTCTCTCTCTTTTGTCCAAGAGGCACAGCAGTTAAACGTGATGAGTTAAAGGGTGCTGTATATTGGTGTTGGCAGTAAGAATAAATGCAGACTTGGCTGCACAATTGTCCTTTAAGTAAAGACAGCATGCTTTCTGTTTAATGCGTTTAGTGCTCTCCCACGCATCTTCCGACCCACGCAGCCATTGCGGCGGGGATCTGTTTAATGTGTTCAAACGAGACCCATTGTCAAATGTTTTAGCAATTAAATCTCTCTTGAAAGCATAAATATTACCTTGAATAGAGAAATACACACTTTCATCAAGAAGCTCTTTCTCAGGGAGGGATTTACACTCAGATGTGGAGTAGACTGTTTTTATCCCTTAGAGCTAATTAACGGAGGACAGCAATTCACCCTCCCTCCCCTTCTCTTTCTGTGTCCCTCACCTCCCCTTTCCTTCTCCCTTTTTCTTCTTTGCTCTCCCTCTCTCTCCCTCCTTTCCTCTCTCTCTCTCTCTCTCTCTCTCTCTCTCTCTCTGTGTGTGTGTTTCTATTTCTCTCATGCAGACAGATTCTTTCCTTCCAGCCTTCCATCAGGAGAGGTAAGATGGCTAGAGCAGGATTCTGGGAGCTCACATCTTGAGCTACAAACACAGCTGAGAGAGTGGACGAAAAGTGACTCAAATCTTTAAACTCTCAAAGCCATGCCCCAATGATACATTCCCTCCAACAAGGCCACACCTCCAAAACCTTCTGAAACAGGACCACCTATGGGGACCTTGTGTTCAAATTCCTGAGATTATGAGGAACATTTCTCATTCTAACCACCATGGAGTCAGTTTCCTAGTTCTTCATGTTTCCTCGCTTCTATGTTTCTGCCAACAGAATGGCATCATGTCAAACCCAGAGGAATTCCCTTTCCGCCTCCCCATCCACGATTTCAGTCAGCAGTAACTACATTCTACTCCTTTGAAGCATCTTAATGTGTTAATTTTTGATGTTTGAAACAATTCAGTCTGTCAAAAGATGAAGATCTTAATTTTATTTTCCTTCTGGCCATTTGTGGAGTAGTTAGGAAAGCCTGAGCAGACAGAGACCCTCATTTCCTCCAATCTTTCAAGTTTTTTTACAGACTTAATGAAAACTAATATCTCATGGACGAATGCCCAGTTCAGCCTTGTGAAGAGCTTTTCCAGTCAGATAGACAGAACTAACTTATCATGTGCGGAGCCTTTAGAAATCAACTCTCTTATTTCCCTCTCCCAGCCTTTAGTTCAGGCTGCTTTAAACACCCGATAGTTATCTGTCCATCTTCTGCATGTTCAGATTTCGGCCATATGCCTTCTTGCTCAGCCTGGATTTTTTTTTTTTTTTTTGCTCCTGCCCTCTCTTATTTCTCTCTCTCTCCTCGTCATTATCTCTCCCTCTCCTCCTCCCTCCATTCCTCTCCCTCCCTCTTCCCCTCTTTCCCCTCCTTCCCTTCTTTTCTTTTTTTCCTTTCTTCCATTCTTTTTTGATTTTGGATTTGGATAATCAGGTGAAAGATCTTGCTCCCCCTTGACTCTCTTGTTTGCTGACCACATTCCTATCTCTCTCTGCCCTAGAAGGGTTTCCTACTCATCAAGATTTATTGTGCTGTCTCAGTTTTAATTTGTGACTCAGTAAATGCCTTCTTCATATTCATTTAACTGCTTTATGCGCTCCTGTTCTATGAAGCATAGTTCTATGACACATTGCAAATATTTAACACTACATATTTATAAGGACCTTCTGAATTACTTTATTGCCCTTTAGACATACTTATCAGGTCTTACTTAATTGATGTTCATACTCAGCAATCCTTTAAATCTTTCGGTTCACTCAGACCATGGCAGAACTAAGGTTCTCGGAGCCCACTTCATAAAATGTTCAATATAGAGTAGAATCGAAGGTGTTCTTGCTTTCCTTCTTCTTAGCAATATTTGGGATACTCTGACCACTTGGCATATTATTAGTGTAACAACAGGAAGTATTTCTTAACAGGGTAGAAGGGGGATGCTACTAGGTCAGATACGTGTTTTCAGGATTGTCTTCATGCTAATAGCACTTGAAATCTTAACTGTTAGGAATTAAGTTAGTAATCTCTGCAGAGGTAGGCGAATCTCTGCTGTTGAGGACAGCTTGGTCTACACAGTGAGTTCCAGGGCAGCCAGGACTACACAGAGAAACCCTGTCTTGGAGAAGAAAGAAAAAAAGAAAAGAATTAAGAATTAAGCCAATAGATACCATCATTCTTAATGCTGACATTGTGAATAAAATTACAAATTTTACAGAAAATAGTTTTAAACACTTAAACTACATATCTTTAATGTGCACATTTTATATGCTGCCATTTTTCAAATGATGAGATTGAAGCATAGACACATTATACATTACATACATTACATACATTATACATTATATACATTCATTCAGTGAACAGTGAAGGCAAAGTAAGGCAAAAGCATTTTGACTCAAAAATCTCTCTAAAACCTTTGGTGAGCTCTGTAGATTGTTTTCTTCTTTGGGAATCTGTGATTGTAAATGTACTTGTGCGTATTTAAGTTGGTGACCAGGAGATTTGAATCACTATGGCTTTAGTTTAGGATTCCTCTTTTATTAATTTGAGGTATTGGAATTTTGATAATGAGTATTCGAATAATTCCTGTAAATAAGTCAACTATTGAATGAACTCTTTTATAGTTATTCCTTTGATAATAAGTCAGTGTCTTAAGAATAATAAATGTCAATGCCTTTGTGTTCATACTCATTAACCCATATCTTGTGTTCAGGGACTAATAAAATACACTTTCTTTTCTATGAATACTACTCTGATAAATACTTTCATCAGTAATTAATCATACTAAAGGCATACTTAAATTCCAAAGCATGTGAATGATGCAAAATCCCGCGGGGCTCAGGAACAGCAGAGAAATAGGATGGGATTTTTCCGGGGAAACTGCTTTTGAGCTATGTTATAAAGGAGATGGATCTCTGTCCAAAGCAATCAAAGGGATGCTGTGAGCATGGGTGCAGAGGAGGAAAAAGCCTGCTCTCATGGTCTGCTGTGATTGTTCGGGAAGATATATGCGAGCATATTGGGGGAAATGATTTTAGAGGCATGCATGAAGTTTTAGTGGGGTTTTTATTTAATGAGACTCTGGACAACAGCAATGCAAATGGAAAGGTGATGGCTCCAGGAGTCGTTCTCAGCTGAAATTGATGGGACCTGGTAACAAGTCTTCGAATGGGAACGATCTGAGTGGAGAAGGGGTCAAGGTCGATGGAAAGCTTTTGAATGGAGGAGAGTGGATAGAAATGGAGTGCGCTGTTTTCTTTTCTTTTCTTTTCTTTTTCTTTTTCTTTTTCTTTTGGCCCACTTTGTTGTGACACTGAGTATGGGCGTTTTTGATGACCTCAGCTTTTAGAAACCTGTCTTACACAACTTAATATTGTGTGTTATTATGCATTGAAGAATTGCGGATACTCCCTGAAGAAGGTGGTCCATTTTCCGGTTTGCTCTTTATTCTTTGCACTAGGGAGTCTTCAGAGGGTGTGAAGTGTAAAATGCGAGTTTGTGTGTGTCAGTGTTGGAGTTAAGTCTGCAGTCTAGAAGTCTATTTTTGGGCACAATGGAGGTTTTCACTGGGTCCAAGGGATGAAGAACTTGGGCCAGGACCTCAGATGCTCTACCTTCTTACAGTCTTTTTCAGGAATTATAAGTGGCCATATTGTATGGTCTGTTTCCCACATACAGCTAGTGTGGACCATACCTATTCTCTTTCTTGGAGATGCTCTTCATGATATAGCACAAATTTTGTCTGCTTCAGATGATATTTGCCCTAGCATTTAGTATTAGGGTAGCGCCTTGTTGACTTAAAAAAAAAAAGTGAATTGCTCATGAGTAATGGCTCTAGTGTGGTAGATAACTTTTGACCTAGAAAATAAAGTTTTTAGGGCTGTTTTCATGACTTGTTTATTAGAGAATACTGGGCTCTAAAGTCCTGCTATATAACTCATTTATTAGTCAAGTCGTTACATGTGGTTGAATTCTATCTGGGAGAATGTCTGTTTATAGAGTACTCACTCTTAAACATCCATGAGCTTGTTTGCACAGGCCACATTGTACACATCTACAGTGGGAGACACTGTTTCATGTGAAGTGCTTGGACCATAACTTATGAGTAAATCTGATTGGCATTATAACATGGTCTTCTACCATGTTACATGTGTCCATCTACCAGTTGGTGGAGGCAATTTTTCCTCCTTTGTCAGTGTTGTCTTCAGTACCATGAGCATCTGAGCTGAGGATAAGGATGTAGGTAGAAATAGTATGTTTATCTTAATGTATTATTTTGAAGCTGAGTACTTTAATTCTGTCTCCTCCATTTCAAAACAAAATTATTTGAGCAATAAATCTTTAATGAGTCCAAACATTAAAACTCTATTATTTGCTTTTGAAAAATTTTATCATAGTTATTTTTCCTATAATACATTTTATATATTATGCTAGAGATATGAATCCCAAAGAACTGACTAGAACAACTTGGCATACAATAGAAGCATCATAATATTGTGAATTGTAAATTAATCAGAAGTAAATAGAAAGTGCCGTTTGATAGGAGCGCATACGAGTCTGAAATTAAATTATTTGCTTATTGAACACCTTCCCAGGAAAGCACAGATCATGTAAAATAAATCCATACCTGGATATTTGAAACATAATACCTGTTCCAGGTTAATATTCTTACTAGTGAAAATATATGCTAGTAAAACTCCCTGTCCCCCTGGGCTGTCTTTACCTGTAATATATACTATTTTGAACTATGTTGTAATTTCATTTTGAAGAATTTAATATTTCTTAGATATATATCAAAAAACAATTTTACAGAAACACTGAGCATTTCAGTCAAATGCATCTCCCTGTCTTATGTAGAGTCTATTGCTGTTCTTTGCCTTTATGTCAGAACAACTTGAGCAAAATCTTCTCCCCAGAGCAGATATTTTAATGATGTCAACCTCAGGATAACATGACTGTTTTGTGATAGTCAGGTATCATCATGGGTTTTGTGAATGTGAACGGGGTGGTGATTGGCAGTGTGTTTTCTGCAGAGTCTGACTGTAGATCTTCTGCACATGGTCAGTCATTATTTCTCCATGTAGAGTACACCCGTGCCTTCTTTTCCTCGCTCTGCTGACTCTGGTGTTGGATGATTACACCGTGATACACTGCTGTGTGTCTGTCGTCTCAGTATGTAGGTAGGTGCCAGACAAGAATTTGTGCATAATAAATTCCAACTACATGGAGGCCTAAGTGTATTTGTGTTTAGCTATCAGTGATAGCAAGCAAAGAGTCTTTTTTAGAAGTAACTTTGAAATCCAGGTTCACAGAAGTGACTTGGGCCTGCCTCTCCCTAGCTCAGGAAGACCCAGGTCCCTTATAATCTCATTGCTCATGTCTCACCAGAACAGAGTCTGGGATCAAACCCAACACACTGGCACTGGTACCATCTATGCAGTTTATTCAGATCTCACTAGTTTTACATAACCCTCCATTTGTGTGCGTGTACATGCAGTTCACGGCAAGTTTATTTCAAGTATAAATTTGTATGGGGTGGAGAGATGACTCAGCGGTTGAGAGCACTGCCTGCTCTTCCAAAGGTCCCAAGTTCAATTCCCAGCAGCAACCACATGGTAATTCACGACGATCTTTAATGAGATCTGAGGAAGAGACCTGGTCAGTCGTCCTCATCAACTTAGACCATGAAACCCAATATGGACAAGTTCAACATAACACCATATACAGGCTGCCCATGCATGCTTCAGCATTGCCAGGGCAAAAAATTTAGCTTTCAATGTTCGTAAATTTGTATGAATGCCAGAATCCACATGTAGGGTTTATGTCCAAAGCCTCCATTTGTTCCAGGCTTTTTTGAGCCATCCTTTACAAACTTCTTCCCTTCCCCTTAAACCAAGTTTATACCAGTTCTACCTTTGCACTTTGCCTTTAAACTGTGACACGTGAGAGATATTTACATGGAAAAAGAGAAAGCAACGTTTGCATTTGTTGACCACTCTCTGGTTTGCTGTTCACCTCTGAGCCAAGCTGGTTTTCTGCATGGGGGATGGAGTGTGCTCAGTGTACAACGTGTACTTGTCTGTCGTGTTCCTATATAACACAGTGTCATGTACGATGAACATGTAAAATGAATAATTTTGAAATAATAGGAGACAAAAAAGAATCTTAGAGGCTTGTTTCTTGGGGCTAGGTTTGCTGATACTATCATAAGGAGAGCCCAGTCCCATGGATCACAGCTTGCAGCCACCACTGTATTTATTATGGAGAAGCATGGCATTACAGAACATCAGTAGAGTGTTAAAAGAAGAGAACAAAAAATCAAATCAAAAACAAAAACAACCCAATACTCGTGTTATTACCGACCTAAATCTGACAGGTGCATTTGATGGAAATGATCTGATGAGTGGAAACTTGGATTAGAGTGTTCAGTGAGTTTGATTCTGTATGCTTGGGGATGGCATTTGTATAACCTAGCTGTTTAGCTGGAGGCATGCTGTAGACCTAGGGCTGTCTGACTAGGTGACTGTGTGACATAAGGACACCCACCCTTAGACAGCATCCAGGGCTGCAGATATACCCATCGACACAGCAAGAACTTGATGCAGAAGGCAAGGGGAGGTGCCTTCAGCTTTTCCTGGAAGAAATGGTTAAGTTTTTAAAAATGTAACTTCCGTGTCACACAGATGAAAATAGACATGCCAGTTTGCACAGGATATAAATGCATCAAGGCGAGACTTGACTTGGTGAGGAGGGGGCGGCATGGCCGGTCTCTCCTTCTGCCCCTCTCGCTTAGGGCATCAGGTGAGGAAGGAAGGCCTTGGGGATTTTAGCCTGGGCTCTGAAAGGACTGTCCCCTCCTGCTGACTCAGCTAGTCTCCTTTCCAACCCAGCCCTCTCAGCTCCCACTGCATAGCTGTTTTGGTGTCCTCCCCCCCCCCAAAGGAACAAGAAAAACCTGTTATACAGAGAAAAGCATCCAGACACACTCACCCATCCTCTAGATAGGAAAAGTCTGCCAGCTCCTCAGGTTCAGCCCATCTTGAGAACTCTCTGTCCCTGGGGTCCTGTTCCTGTGTGCAGAGTGGATCTGGGAGTCTGCGGGTGGGGGTGGGAACCAGGAGTCTGGGTAAGTGTCAGGCATGGCCTTTAAAAATAGCTTGTTTTTCATTTGGGGAACATAACCTCCCTGTTCCAGTGCGTTAACAATCAATTTTTAACTCTTCTATTAGGTGCTGCGGGACTTGTTTGAAAAGTCTTTATCTTTCTGAAACTAACAGTCTTTTTAGAGGATTTAGCCAGTGGGCGAGAAAGAATTTTCCCCTTAATGCCACATAACAGGCCAGGGTGAAACACTATCTATAAATACCGAGAAAGAGAGCACTTTGTCCAAATCACAGAGGTGGAGGTGCTGTTTCAGGGGCCGCCAAGAGAGAGCTTGTTCAGAGGGCTGGGCTGCCAAGGAACTGCTGGGGAGGGGCAGACAGGAGGGCCAGTCAGGATCTTAGATTTGCTAGTTCAAGTCGACTTCCTTCCCTAAATACGAGCTCCTACCTGACATTAAATACATGTTAGTTTATTTTAAAGAAGTAATAATTGTCAGAATGTTCCCCAGCTGCAAAACTCTGCAAGGATTGGAAATTTCTTCTTTTGATTACCAGTCTTAACAGTTTAAATTTTGAATTCCAGAATTTGTTTTGTATACTTTTTTTTTTTTTTTTCAAACTGGATAGCTTCTGAGGAGATGTTGATCTTAGGCATTTTGAAGAATGTGAAATGGGGGCTGGGAGGATGGCTCTGTTGACAAAGTACTTGCCTTGCCTTGACTGGGTATGATGGCCAGCCTTTGTAATCCCCCTACTGGGGGGGGGGTACACACAGGAGGATCCCTGGGATCCTGCTAGCTAGCCAAGAAGCCTAGCCTGATTGGTGAGCTGCAGACCAATGAGAGGGCACTCCTTCCTTTTTGTCATGGGGATCCCGTGAATGAGGTTGAACACCATGGTTGTTGTCTACTCTACACACACACACACACACACACACACATGTACACACATGCATGCACACATGTACACACAAATACACATGCACACGCACATACACACATATGCACAGGCATGCAGGAGAAAAGACAGAAAGAAGAAAGGAGGAAGGAGAGGGAGGGAGCAAGAGGGAGGAAGTGAGGAGGTGATTAAGTACCAAGGCTGGTGAGATGGCTGGATGGTGTAGGTGGCGCAAGTATTTGACATTATGTCTCGTGACCTGAGTTCAGTCCCTGGGACCCATAGGTGAGCACTGACTGATAGCAGAGTACTGCAAGTTATTCTCTGATCTCCACATGAGCATCATGGTACATGTATGTGCCCCTCTACGAGCACACAACTAAGTATAACCAATAAAAATCTTGTTTATGTTCATGAGTCTTTTGTCTGCATGTGTATTTATGCACCGTGTGCATGCCTGGTCCCTGAGGCAGCCAGAAGAGGGCATCAGCTCCCCTGGAATTGGAGACTGTGGTGGGCTGCCATGTTGGTGGTGGGACTCTAACCCAGATCTTCTGGAAGAGCAATCAGTGCTGTTAACCACTGAACCATCTCTCTGGCTGCTTTTTTAAGTATTCTTAAAAAGAATGTAGTGAACTCTGTTAGGATGACAAATGCATTCTCCATCCATCACCTTGGGAATGAATTTTTAGCTTCTCTAAAACTTAGTGAGGGGTGGAATGGTTGCTTTCACAGAACTATGTTCAGGCTTTTGTTTGGTTTATGTAGACTATTTTGCTTAGAAAACAAATGAAATCAAGTAACAACACTGTAGCTCAGACCAACCACACTCTCCTTTTTTGCTTCTCTTCTCTTATATGTTTTTAGCATCTTTCAGTTATCTCTTACAACAGGGATTTGAAAGGACCAACATCTTCCCATGCTGCAGACAATCACAGCATCCTAATGTTCAGGCATCTCCAGCTTACGATAGTTGCACTCAGAATATTTCAACTCTTCAGTTGTGTGCAGACGACATGGCTGAAACCACAAGTTGAGGTTTGGTCTTTTCCTGGCCTAGCCATATGCACTGTTGCAATGTCATGCTCTCGGGTGAGGCTGTGTGATGGCTGTGGACCTCAGTTCCCAAGCAGCTGCCACAGTGTGAAGGGAAACAGCTGCTCGTGTGTAGTAATATGGGGCGGCAGGGCTGCGTCCCCCACACCCAGCCGCCCACATGGCTAGCTTATGCCCCGAAATAATTACACGGACACTGTATTCCTTCAAACACTGCCTGGCCCATTCTCTTCTAGGCTAATTCTCACATATTAATTTAGCCCACCTCTAATCATCTGTATGTAGCACCCCAAGGTGCGCTTACCGGGGAGATTCCAGCCTAGTCCATCCTGGGTCGGAGCTTCATCCCAGGAGCGGGGCATGGTGTCTCTCTCTGAGGCGTCTGCTCCCAAGAGAGCTGTGGAGTCTCTGACCTCACTTCCTCTTCCTCCCAGCATTTTGTTCTGTTTTCTCCTCCCACCTATCTTCTAACCAATAAAATGGGCCAGGGCAGTTCCTTTATTAGCCAATGACCTTCCTCCATCATTTCCCCTTTTTCGGTTTAAACAAAAAAAAAAAAAATGGCTTTAACTTTAACATAGCAAAATTACATATAACCAAACAGTTATCAAGTAAAAGTTACAATAATCTTTATCATAACTAAAGAAAACTATAACTAACTATTCTTAACTCCATCAAAGACTCCAGAAAGATATAATATTGCCTAAGTAAACAAGAACTAAGAAACTTCAAACTCTAGAAATGACAAAGACATCTCGCTGCCTGGACAGTCACCCAAAGTTCTTTTGTACCGTTGGGGCATCCATCTTCAGCCTTCAGGCCCATGGTATCCAGCAGACATTTCCATAAAGCAGGAAAATTCAAAGTCAGTTCAGTCACTATCTGTTGTGTCCTGCAGAATGTCTTGCAGACTCTTTCATGAATCAGGAACCCCGAAAGATCATCTCACCTTAGGCAAGTTCAGTAGTCCTCTCTCTGCGGGTTCTCTGTGTCCAGTTTATGCAATAGTCCAGGCAAGAGCAGTTTCTTGCCCAAATGGCTATCAAACTCCATAAGGATCCTCTTCGATGCCCATCTTCCTCTTGAAGTAGATTGGTGCTGCCAGGAGCAGAGTGTCTCATTGTCATGAAAAGTCCTCAGTTATTAAAACATTAAATGTCCTATTCTGTAAACTTTGAAAGACATGAAGAATGTCTATCTAAAATATATCTCTATATATCTAGAAAATCTAACTAACCTGACTACAAGCTTTACTATTATCGATGATTATCCATTAACAACCTATATTTCCTAATTATACAGTACATATTTAAATGAACTACACAATCACAATACCTTAATCAAAATCAGAAACACTTATATATATAACAAAGTTGACCTTAAATCTCTATCAATAAAGCAAAATCTATACTAATGTAAATTATTCATATCTATATCATATCCCCCTTAAAATGTAAAAGAACGTTTATAAACCATATTTGGGAACATGGGCGCAGTTATTTCTCTCCAAACTGCTTCCTGCTGAATGGGGGCGTCGTTAATTAGGTCTTTCATGGTATAACCTGTGTGCTAGTTTCATCTCAGTTGGCAGTTGAGCGAAGCAATTTTTTGAAGGCGTTCACACCAACCCTTCAGGAGGGCGTGGTCCATCATACCAAATCGGAATAGAAGAAATGAACAGCGTCTCATCCTCTGTGAAAACAAAATAAGAAACTCCTCTCCAAAGCATCATGTCCTTAGATCCAAATTTTAAAGTCAAGGCATTTTCACAATATTTATGTTGGATTAGTTCAGCAGCATTTATAAATAAATATCTTTTAGCAGCTGTTGCTCCTTCCTCAGCATTCAAATAATTCAAAGAGAGCATAATAGCATACAGTATCAAAATTCTCTGTTTATTTTCCATCTTATTACACCTTTGTTTTATCCTCTATTTCATTTATTTTTACTTTTAACTTTTTGCTTTTTGAGACAGGTTCTCTGTATCTTTGACCTGAAGTAACTCTGTAGACCAGGCTGTCTTTGAACTCTCAGAGATCCGCCTGTCTCTGCCTCCCAGGCATTCGGGATTAAAGGTGTACACTGCTACACCTTGAACTCACAGAGATCTGTTTGTCTCTGCCTTCTAGGCACTAGGATTAAAGGCGTGTGCTACCACACACACAACAACTCTCTTCCTTTTTTTTTTGTTTTTTTTTTTACTTTAAGAACTTTAACTTTTAGTCTGCATATATTTTTAACACACTTTAAACCATTCAGAAATTTTTTCTGTCTTTGAATCTCTCTTTACTGTATATCTCTCTTTTTCTGACCACATGAATCTTTAATTTACCAAGCGATCTCAGTAGGATTAAAGGCGTGGCTTTGCCAGCTAGATCCAGTCCATTCCTTAGCTTTCCAGCCTCATGGCGGATATACAGGCTGTAGCCATGTTTACTGCAACAACTGTATGGCATTTCAAGGTCCCTGTCAGCAAGTGAGCTACAACAGACAACACTCAAGTCCTCTCTCGGTAGCCGGCCCTCCTGCCTCAAACAGTCAGAGTTTGCCCTGGCAGGATGGCCCAGAAAGCCAGCATTTTTAAACAGCGCAGCTTTTTTCCTACTATGGCTGAAAACCGAAAAACATGTGTTCAGCTTTTCGTCAACACCGTTTAAGTGTTTCGTGGCAGGACCTCTTAATGAGCTGCAGGCTTTGCAGCTAAAGCTGAGTCAGGAAGCCTCTCTTAGATGAGGCGCTTGCTTGCCTCTAGCAAGCAGAGTAGAACCGAGAAATTGCTGCTACCAAGAAACCAGGCACAATGCTTTCATTTTGTTCTAGAATTACTTCCCAAGCTGTCTCAGGCTTTATGTGGAAGCAGTTGTCCACGTGGGCGCCATATGTAGTAATATGGGGCGGCAGGGCTGCGTCCCCCACACCCAGCCGCCCACATGGCTAGCTTATGCCCCGAAATAATTACACGGACACTGTATTCCTTCAAACACTGCCTGGCCCATTCTCTTCTAGGCTAATTCTCACATATTAATTTAGCCCACCTCTAATCATCTGTATGTAGCACCCCAAGGTGCGCTTACCGGGGAGATTCCAGCCTAGTCCATCCTGGGTCGGAGCTTCATCCCAGGAGCGGGGCATGGTGTCTCTCTCTGAGGCGTCTGCTCCCAAGAGAGCTGTGGAGTCTCTGACCTCACTTCCTCTTCCTCCCAGCATTTTGTTCTGTTTTCTCCTCCCACCTATCTTCTAACCAATAAAATGGGCCAGGGCAGTTCCTTTATTAGCCAATGACCTTCCTCCATCACTCGTGGATGGAGTATGAGATGTTGCAAACTAGGGCATTTGCAGGCTGAAATACGCTGCACGCATTTTCATCATGCAATATTGTCTCCTTACAATTTATCTCTGTCACAAACCAGGGAGTATCCGAGATTTGCTGCTGAAGAGAAGGGAAAATACAAGGAGCATTTATACATGGACCTGACAAGACTGCTTTTCTAGAGGAAGTAATATTCAAATGCAAATATGAAGTAAACTAGAGGATAACCAAACCTGGAAAGTCAAGAGAAGTGTATGAATCCTGAGAGAAATTAAGTGCTGAGGTTATGACTGTCACATTGGCTTTCATGCTAAGTCTTTTGAGGGTCATCTACACTGGGAACTGATACCTCCTCTGTCTTGCTTTAGTTCCCATAGCCCGCCTAGGTGGCACAGTTTGTCAGGTCTGAGGTCCTTTCACTCTTAAGAAACTGAGCACATCTTGGTAACACTATGCTGTATAAAACCCAGACTGAGGCGTTAATTCTAGCACCTGGAAAGCAAAAACAAGTGGGTCTCTGTGAGTTTGAGGCCAGTCTGTTCTACAGAGCTAGTTCTAGGACAGCCAGAACTACACAAAGAAGCCCTGTAGTCAAAGGCCGCTCGTTTGTTTCCCAGCCACTTAGACCTGTAATAACCGCACAGAAATGGTATTAATTGCAATACTGTTTGACCAGTATCTTAAGCATATTTCTGACTAACTCTTATACCTTAAAATAACATATTTCCATTATTTTATATTTTACCATGAGGCTTGTGATTTACCAGCAAGATTCTGGCACATCTGTCCCCGGTGATGGCTATATGGCATCTCACTGACTCTGCCTTCTTTCTCCCAGCATTCAGTTTAGTTTTCCTGTCTAGCTATATTGTGCCCTATCACAGGCCAAAGCAGCTTATTTATTCATTAACCAATAAAAGCAATACATTTACAAAAGGACTTCCCACATCAAAATCCTGTTGTAACTAACTAACTAAATAAATAAATAAATAAATAATAAAGTAGAGAGTGATTGAGGATTATCAACTTTTACCCTCTGCAGACATAGGCAGACAAGTACAAGCACATAATAATATACATGTACCTGCATACATATACATATAATATATATGTTTCTTTCCTTAAATCTTCTACAGGCACTAAAAGGAACCTTTCAGTAAACCAATATAATTAAGTCATAGAGAAGGTCTTCATACATATGTGAATTTATCTGCAAAGTTTTAAACAGAAATGCTTCTTGGTTGTTCTGTGTGGAATCTGAGCTCACTTTCCACTATGCTCCAGCACAAACAGACAACACCTAATACACGGGCATGGTCCACTTGCTTCCTCGCTGCTCCAGTTTACCTCATCTCAGGGTAGTGGAGGACGGTTTTCCCCACCCTAAGATACTCCCTATGTCAGCTCATGCCTGTCAGCCTCTCACTTCTCTCTCTGTGTTTACCCAATTACACAAGTACTTCCCTGAGCCTGAGTCAGATCCCTAGACTCATCGCTCAGACTTATATGTCTACATTTTGTCTAAGCTTTTCAATAATTCATGGTGACCAGATCACTGCTAAGTTCTACTCTCACAACAGACTAATTAATTCTGTTTCTTTTTTCTGGCAACACCTGAGATTAAGTCAATTTTTGATAGCTGCTTAATAAGAATAGAATAGAATAGCCAGGCGACTGTGGTTCATGCCTTTGATACCAGCACTCAGGAGGCAGAGGCAGGCAGATCTCTGTGAGTTCGAGGCCAGCCTGCCATACAAAAACTAGGCACCAAAGCTACAGAGAAACCCTGTCTCAGAAATAAAAAAAAGTATATTTCATCTGTTGAAATGCAGAAAAGGGCAATTATTATTGACACTGTACACCACTAAAAAATAAAAGGGACTTATGATGATGCTTTCTCATAAGCTTAGAATTAAAATCCATCTAGTTCTTTGAGTGTGAGATTGCCATCTCTAGCTGATCTGAATAATCTATGTGACAGTCAATGTACAGCACCTTGTTAAGTATAACCAGTGATTTAGAATGAAGCAGATACAATCTGTATGTTAAGTAAAAATCTAATGATGTGCAGACTGATCCAAACACATAAAGTTATAAATCACAGCAATAAGTTGTAAATCACACAAAAACAATAATTATAGGAAAATTACTTAAGGAAAACATTATTGAGAAAATGTATGGGAAAGTTGAAAGAACACATAAGTGGGGAGTGGGGGGTCCACACCAGCTTGCTGTGTAGGAGTGACCGACCCTTGGACACCATCGACTTGCTTACATGGTCTAACATGATGAGTATTTCTAATTCCAGGCTATACACAGTACCTTGAACATAACTGATATACAATTATCCTTTGAATGCAATGTACCTTAGATAGTCTAAGTATGAATCAAACTTTATGACCAGGGAAATGGCTTGGTGAGTATGAGTTCTGCCTGCTAAAAAGGAAAACTTGAGTTCAATGTCAGAGATCCACAGGTTGGCAGGGTGCTACCTCCTGAGAGCCGTCCACTGCCCTTCACATGGGCATCATGGTGTGTGTGTCCCACCTCCAACAGACAGATAAGTCTAATTGAAAATTCAGATAAATAAAGTAGAAAGAAAGAAACCTTTGAATATTTGATGCTTTTCATGAGATTCCAGCTTGACTCCCGGTTTCAGGTTTGCTTCCGTGCTGTGATGGTTTTCAAGATCATTACCTCCTAAATGAAAATTTCTCACCCGAAAGTGATGTTTTTACCTATGTGAGAGTTTGTAATGTTAGTGACTCTTGTAAGGCTTTTTGTAATGTTGTCTTCAACATTACCCTTAAGACACTGAGAGATGGCAGAACTGTCTTGGTGGCTTTAACCTTCAAAGGTATTCTTTATAAGCTGCTATAAGCTTCTAGAACAGTGATTCTCAACCTCCCCAATGCTGCCACCCTTAATACAGTTCCTCATGTTGTGGTGACCCCCAACCATAACATTATTTTCATTACTACTTCATAACAATATCTTTGCTATGGCTATGACTCATAATGCAAATACCCGTATTTTCCAGTGGTCTTAGGTGACTCCCATGAAAAAGTCATTGGACCTCAGAGGGATTGGGACTCCATGTTGAGAACCTCTGTTCTACACTAAGTGATGCTGAGTGACCTGAATATTAACAATTGATTACGATTATCTATTTCTAAAAATATAGTTAATTAGAAGGGGAATAAACAAGGATGAGAGGGGCGAAAGACAGCAAGTGTGGATGGATGGATAGATAGATAGATAGATAGATACATAGATATACCTATATAAATATAAATATAACTATATATAAATGTATATATGTGGAATGTGTCTACAAGTCTTTCAAAAATTATGATACTGTAACATGCAATTAAGAAGGTTAAAAACATCTTATTCAAACCACCATGCCATACCATAGTTAAGCAGCTGATGACTTTGTGTGCTTTATTCCTTCCTCAGATGCACAGAATTTTTACTTATAGCCAATGATAAGCAGTTTTCCTCATTTTTCTTAAATGTGGTTCATTATAGCTATATAACAGTGCATTACCTTTTATAAAAACCATAATTAAATCACACATTTTCTTAAAAGGGATTACTTTATAGTTTTTATGTGACAGATGGTCCGTCAGTGAGGTGACTTTAATGTTTTTCTGTTTATTGTAAAATTAATTCATGAATATAATTATGGAGTCAAAGGTTATCAGTGTTCTTTGATTTTTTTTTCTTGATCTTTTCAAACACAGTTGTGATCATTGACCATGCCAGAGGGAGATGAATGAGGGTCATTTGTCATTTTGTAGTGATGGCAGGAAGAGTATGAGTTGTGAAGAGTGAGTTAATTTTGCAAACTTTCATCACATTTTTGTATGTATCTTTTTTTAAAAGACAAAAAGGCCAGCGTGATGGCTCCCCAGTTGAAGAATTGCTCTTCTTACAGAGGACCCAAATTCCATTTCCAGTGCCTCAAGTGTCTCACAAGGACCTGTAACTTTGCTTCATAGGATCTGATGCTTTCTTCTGGCCTCCATGGGCACACACTTGTGAGACTCAGACAGACAGACAGACAAACAGGTACACATGCACACACATAAATAAATATTAAAGTCAATCTTACATAGAGAAAAAGAGAGAGAAAAGGCTTTGTGACAGATACTAAGTTCATCAGTGAAGAATTGAAGCAAAGAGATGGTTATGTCTTGGGATTATCTTGAGCTATTAATAGAGTTGTAATTCCTACATGTTTAGAATTGCCTTAGAGGAAAAATTCATTAATGCATCTTACTGACTTTTACCTTCTGGTATTGAGGACAGAATTCAGGGCTTTTCATATGCGAAATATGAACTTTACCACTGAGCTGTGTCCTGGTTCCCATGTTATCTGTTCACCCTTGAAAGTACTTTTACCCATGCTGACACCTTGGAAGTAAAAATAAAAAAAAACTAAAACCTTCAAAAACTTATTTCTCCATTTTAGGTTCAACCACCCGTTACATAACATAAAATTTTCTTCAATTTCTTACTATTTGAAACCTAACTCTTTGAGGTAGACTTAGAAGTCATTGCTTTATTGTTTTTATGAACACTTAAAAATGGCTTTAGGAAAATCTGTTCATCAAGGTTTTTTGTTTGTTTGCTTGTGCGCTGTGTACCTATGCACATGTGTGTGGATATGTGTACATGTGCATTCTGGTAGACAGAAAGGCTGAATGTCAATGTGTAGAGTATCTTTATTGTGATTCTCTTACTATGTTGAGACAGGGTCTCTCACTGAATGTGGAACTCGCTGATTGATCTAGGCTGGCGGACCAGGGAACTTCTCTGATCCATTGCTCTCCGACTCAGCAGTACTGGTATTGCAGGTGCATGCCACCACACCTTCTTTACCCATGGGTGCTGGGTATCTTTGTGTTTTACTCACTGAGCACATCCCCAGTCCTACCTTAAGCCACAGGTCTTCCTTCACAGTTCTGTCTCTCTTTTACCTCCTTTGTAGGTCCTGTCTTAATGGTTTT
Organism: Microtus oregoni; assembly: GCF_018167655.1. NCBI lineage: Eukaryota > Metazoa > Chordata > Mammalia > Rodentia > Cricetidae > Microtus > Microtus oregoni. The sequence goes on along the minus strand of NW_024543060.1, from coordinate 34,093,627 downwards.
AAAACACTTTTATACGCAACGTACTCCCGACCTTTCCCTTCAAGACAAACTGTAGGGCCGTTTAGAAAACAGACATGCAAACGAGGGCATAGCTTCAAGATGCAGCATTCAGTGTTGGAAGGAAAATGTGTTTATAGTGGAACAGGTGCCATGAGAGTTCAAGAGGCCACAGGCAAGAGGAGATTAAGGAAGGAGGCAGAAATGTGGGGAAGGGAATCCCGAGTTCTCTTTTTCATTCTGCATGCAGTCTCTTGTAAGCTGCGGGCAGCTTGGGCTCATGTGGTTTACTGATATGTTACTCATTGTATGATTGATTGCGCTTTTGCTAAGTATCAACCCTGCATCCTTTCTCCGTGGTCCTTTTTATTCCACTTCTTTCTTCTATTTTAATATTAAAAATATTATCTGATTTGTTGTGGGTTCTTTCTACCCTGCTGCTGCCGCCACCTTCAACCCTAAGCTTCCCTTCCCCCAGTGTGAAGATACACACAGGGGCATCCTTTTCTCTTCCTAATCTCGAGGTAGTCTTGGATATTCACACAGGACAAAAAAACCCAGCAAACCTGCATGGGGTACAAGGCTGCCCTCTGGGAATGACTGTCCAACTTAGTGCACAGGTGAAAGCTTGTACTCTCCCGGTGCCTTTGGGCCAGCTGTGGTTCTGAGGAAGGGTGGTTGGGGACAGGAAGGATTGCTGTAGTGGCATTCCAGAGCGGAGGCAACAGAGAATGAAGAGCAGCTCAGGTTCCCCTCCACATAGGCCATTGTGAATGGCATTAATAAATAATTAAGTTCCAGATGGTGTTTGGTTTTTCTGGAGTTACTGTACAATTTTCAAACAAAGATTGCCTTTTCTTTTTTTCTGCATATTTATTTATTTATTTTAAAAACATCATTGAGCAGGTATTGTTTTTCACGGAGAAGAAAGACAATCTGTGGAAGTTCAAGATGAGTAGAGCCGTATTTGGTATTCAAAAAGCAAAACGTAGTTAAATCTGTATATTTCCGATAAATGTATCCGACTTGAGAATATACACGCATTTATGTCAATTTTGAAGATGATAATTTTTCACCAAGTGTGTTCCCTCTATCATTGTATCTCTTTTTTTTTAATTACGGTGGAACAGGATGTGAAATTTATCATTTTAAAATTTTAATTGTTCAGTCCAAGACAATTTTTCTTTATGCAACTCAAGACTGAAGGGGACTTTGATCAAGCTTTTAGGGAATCCTAAAGCAGAGAGCGAGCTGGCTGTGGAGCTTTCATTCCCTGAGAAACTGGAAATGGTGGGACCTCCCCCACACAGGTGTCTTCAACCCATCTTTGTTTGCCACGTGTATTTTTTGTTAATTGGAATAATGCCAAGATTTTAAAAATTGTTTTTCTCTCTTATGCCCAGATCTTTCTTTCTTTCTTTAAAAAATTATTTATTTTTATTTTATGTGCATTGCTCTTTTGCCATGGGTGCCGGGTCCCCTGGAACGAGAATTACAGACAGTTGTGAGCTGCCATAACGGTGCTTGGAATTGAAGTATGTTTCCCTGGAAGAGCAGTCAGTGCTCCTAACCACTGAACCATCTCTCCAGCCCCCAGATCTTTCATTTTTGTTTTTACCCCTCTCAAGGTCATGATGGAAAGACATTTTATATTCCCTCATAAAATTAATTTTTAATCCAGTGCAATCATTCCTGATGAGCTGTTAGGAAATTGATAATTGCGAGTATAGTCGAGACTGAATCATGGTTGTCAAAAAAATTAAACTTCTGAGTTAAAAGTATTAAAAAATTCAACAGTTTTATTAGAAAAATCTTAGAAACATTAAATTATTTAAGGAAATACTATAACAATTCACCAAATAATGTTTTCAGCTCTACTATGGAATCTCTACAAATGACTGGCTATTTGATAATTATAATGTCTGGAAAGCAGATGCCTTTGTATATACCTGGGTTGAAAATTTAGCTGATTCTGCAGGCTCTTGTCAATCTATTGAATCAAATGCTTTTCATTTAGCTTTTTGAATTGATGAAATCCATATTGCTTTGTATTTGTGGCAGTTCCTTTCAGAAGTGTTAGGAAATCTTTTACTTCTAAAAAGCACTTTATCAATATATTGAAGAAAATAACAGGTTTTGTTTTGTGTGTATGAGTGTGTGTGTGTGCTAGTTTTATACATGCACATATTATGTACCCTGGCCACAGTCCTTCTGCCTTCCTGGGTTAGTCTGAATTCCTATGGGTCCATTTATGACTGAAATGTTAGTAAATGACAGTTTTGCACCGAGCAGCTCTGTGGCCACAAAGTGACAAAAGCTTTGTATCAAGTTGGAGTGCTTATTTATTTTATATCATTTAAATTTTTTTATTGAGCTATACATTTTTCTCCACTCCCCTCCCTTTCTACCCTTTCCCATTTTCCCCATGCTCCCAATTTACTCAGGAGAACTTGTCTTTTTCTACTTCCCATGTAGATTAGATCCATGTATGTCTCTCATTGTTGTCTAGGTTCTCTGGGATTATGACTTGTAGGCTGCCTTTTTTGCATTATATCTAAAAGTCACTTATGAGTAAGTAAATATAATCTCTCTCTTTCTGGGTCTGGGTTACCTCATGCAATATGATGTTTCCTAGATCCATCCATTTACCTGCAAATTTCAAGATACCGTTATTTTTTTCTGCTGTGTAGTACTCCATTGTGTAACTGTACCACATTTTCTTTATCCATTCTTCCTTCAAGGGGCATTTACCTTTTTTCCAGGTTCTGGCTACGGCAAACAATGCTGCTATGAACATAGTTGAGGGCATGTCCTTGTGGTACCATTGAACATCCTTTGGGTATATGCCCAAAATTGGTAATGCTGGGTCTTGAGGAAGGTTGTTTTCTAATTTTCTGAGATGTCACCATACTGATATCCAAAGGGGTTGTACCAGCTTCCACTTGCACCAGCAATGCAGGAGTGTTCTCTTTACCTCACATCCTCTTCAGCATAGGTTGTCATCAGTGTTATTGATCTTGGCCATTCTTGTAGGAGTAAGATTGAATCTCAGAGTTGTTTTGATTTGCATTTCTCTGATGGCTAAAGATGTTGAGAATTTTCTTAAGTGTCTTTCAGCCATTTTAGATTCATCTGTTGAGACTTCTCTATTTAGGTCTGTACCCCATTTTTTATTGGGTTATTTGTTCTTTTGATGACCAATTTCTCAAGTTCTTTGTATATTTTGGAGATCATCCCTCTGTCTGATATGAGGTTGGTGAAGATCTTTTCCCATATTGAAGGCTGCCGTTTTGTCTTGTTGACCATGTCCTTTACTTTACAGAAGCTTCTCAGTTTCGTGAGGGCAATGTATTTATTGTCGCTCTCAGTGTCTGTGCTACTGGGGTTATACATAGTAAGTGGTCTCCTGTGCCAACGTGTTCAAATTCACTTCCCACTTTCTCTCCTATGAGGTTCAGTGTGGCTGGCTTTATGTGGAAGTCTTTGATCCATGTGGACTTTAGTTTTGTGCATAGTGATAGATATGGATCTATTTTCATTCTTCTACATATTGATATCCAGTTATGCCAGCACCATTTGTTGAATATGCTTTCTTTTCTCTATTTTATATTTTTTACTTTTTTGTTGAAAATCAGCTGTTTGTGGGTGTGTAGATTGTTATCTGGGTCTTTAAATTCAGCATTTATTGATTTTCAAAAATAACTCTGAAAAATCCCAATCATCTAAGATGTGAGAATTTACCAATATGTGTTAGTAATTTTTATCACAATGAAGTATATTCCAAATGGCCTTAAAGCTGTGGCAGGAGACAGGTATTGGAGGTAGCAATTGGATCCTTTATCTCAGTAGATTAGCGAAGGAGCCCCTCTCTTGGAAAATAGATGTAATTGGGGAGGAATGATATTTGAATTAAAGTGTCTCCTCCTTTGCCAACTCTGGAGTTCTTTTTATTTATTTATTTATTTATTTATTTATTTTATTTTTTTTTTTTAGAAGTATTGGTTCATCTTACCCTCTTACTAAACTGCTTTAAGCTTCTTTCCAAATTGAAGAATTTGTTTCCTCCCCTGGCTTTAAAACATTGCTGTCAAAGAAGAAGGCAAAGACAGGCAAGGGAGAGGCAGCCACTCTGTTTCCAGTGTGTTTGCATTCACTTAGGACTTCTAAGGTTTTTGAAATTCCCGAAGGAGTTTGCTTACTTTCAACGCTGCTCTATAGAAATTGTTACCTGAATGGGTTCGCAAGAGATCAAAGAAAGTGTCAGCTCAGTAAACGGAAGACATATTTTGTGCAATGTTATAATGGGAGCTTTATTTATGTTTAGAAGTTAGCGTGTCTAGGAAAACACTGGATTATTAAGATCTGAGAAGTGTCAGAGAGAGGTAGAAAGTGTTATTTTCTGTAAACTCTCAAACATTTGAATTCTTTTGAAGCTGGAAGAACTAATAAAAATTAATGCGATGGTGAGAATTTCCTTGCCGTTTGGCTTGTTTTTGCTTGACTACTCTGTCCTGGGTACATTTGCAGTCATCAGGGCCAGATTTGACTCCATCAGATGATTTGTCTGTCCCTCTGAAACATTGTCTATATAACAATAGCGTGTTAGTATTTATCATTATTTAGGATTCTTATGGCCAAAGAAGATGAAACCAATCAGGAGAAATTATATACTATGTGCCCATGAATTTATCAATTTTGATAAAAATGTTTTCCAGAGCTAGGCGGTGGTGGTGCATGCCTTTAATCCTAGCACTCAGGAGGCAGAGACAGGCGGATCGCTGTGAGTTTGAGGCCAGCCTGGTCTACAAGAGCTAGTTCCAGGACAGGCTCCAAAGCTACAGAGAAACCCTGTGTCAGGGAAAAGAAGTTGCTATCCAGTCAATGTTTCATGATGTTTGGGTTTAGGTTCTGGGAGCTGGTTGCTACTCTTTACTAGGGGTTTCTTGTGCTTCAGAAATAAATTTGTGAGCACGACACAGAGACCTATGTCCTGACCAATTCTTTTTGATTACTGGAAGCAAAAGCGCTTACTATTTCAATTTTGCACAAGTGTGCAGACCTGTTCCCTTGGGTTCAGAATCCAAGGTACAGAAGCACGGTGCCCTGACGGTTTTGCTGGTTACATGTTAGGACATGAAGTTGTAATTCAAAGTTGTTGATTGAAATATGGTTAACTGAGTATGTGTTAGACAGAGCTCATTTATTCTATAAAGCCAACTGTTAGAAATGGTACTGCCGCTAAACTGTAGTTTGGGATGTGACATGCATGCAGAGGAATGTTTGAATTTCTACTTGAATCCTTAGGGATACAGCCAGAGCTCTGACAACACAAGTAAGTGTTTGAAAACTCTTAGACATACGTTTCTTTCTAGTTCAGAGTCTGAGTTCGGAGCAGGGACATTAATGGCCATAAGCTCTCATGGGACCTTTTGGAACTTTAGCCCTGTTTCACCTACTCCTTCCTTTTTCTCTGAGGTCTGTGGAAATCTGCCCAATGGTCCCCATTCAGTATCAACAGTTTTGCTTCTAACTGTAATTGATGCCCTCCACCCCCTTTCCTGCTCTACCTGGTGCTCTACACCACATAACTCATTCCATTCTTGGAATCTGTGAGTGTCATATGGCTTAGAAATGCAGGGTCATTAGCAGCTCAGTGAGTTGTGATGAGGCCGTACTGGAATATGGGCTTTTGATCCCGTATGGCTGTAGTCTCATTGACTCACAGAAGAATTGTATCACGTGATGAGGCCGAATTTGGAGTGATGTCCACACAAGTCACAGAACACCAATGATTGACAACAGTACAAGAAACTGAGAGAAGGACTTGGGACAGCGTTTCTACTATCTTCCGAGCCCGTCTGACACTTTGAGTTTGAACTTGAAGCCTCCTGAGCTGTTAGTTTGTAGAACTTTGTTAGGACAGCTCTCAGAATGGAACATGCCTCCCAGGAATTAGCAGAAACTAATAGTGTTGGTTTATCCATAGCAAGTCTACTCTCATTCTTAATGTGGAATTTGAAAATCTCCAAAGGGTTGGGGCTGGAGAGATGGCTCAGTGGTTAAGAGCATTGCCTGCTCTTCCAAAGGGTTCTGAGTTCAATTCCCAGCAACCACATGGTGGCTCACAACCATCTGTACTGAGGTCTGGTGCCCTCTTCTGGCCTGCAGGCATACACACAAACAGAATATTGTATACATAATAAGTAAATAAATAAATATCTTTTTTTTAAAAAAAGAAAAGAAAATCTCCAAAGAGGACAAATGTTATTAGAAATTATAAAAGATTTGCATATAAATTGGGTGTGGTGGCCCCTACGTGTCATTCTAACATTTAGAAGGCAGAAGCAGGAGGATCAGTCTACATTAAGAGGTAAGCCTTAGCTGCATTGTAAGTTCTGGGCAAACTGGAGATATTTAGTGAGATCCTATCTCAAACAAAACAAAATAAGAAAGAAAGAGAAGATCAGAGATGGACGGTATAGCTCATTGGCAGAGCTGGCCTTCTCAGCCTGGCTTATGGAGTGGCTTGCAATACCGTTATTGCTTTGAATTTAATATGGAGCACTTGATATATCTCACAAGGGATTGCATATATAAAATCTTGAGTGTTATAACAGCATTAAGTTAGGTATTTATCTGTACGCAGTTCCAGCCAAGTTGTAAAATCTTGGAAGCAATGCTAGGACTATTTTTCTAGTTTTTTTATGAAATCATATACATATGTACATATACATATATGTATATACATATGTATACATAACATAATGGTCCATATATTATAATAGTACAGTATGTATTTTTTATATCTTAGCAGACTTCCAGCCAATTAAAATATAAAGAAAATTAGCCATCAAAATTTATGGTTATAGATTTTGGACTCAAAATTATTGTTTCTGACTCCACCATTGGCTGTTTCTACAGTGCTGACAGCTCAACATCTTGACGTGACTGTGGAAAAACTGTCTTAGCCCCCGCCCCCCTTGTTCTCGTCTCAGAATTTGGTGGTCCTACTAGAGAAGCAAATACACATTTGCCTTTGACCTTTTCCTGGGCGTTTCAGCCTGATGAACACTAACAAAACAAAACAAAACAAAAAAATCATTGCACTTTGAGACCTTGTAAGGCACATACTTTCGGACCCGTAGGAAAGTTCTGTGTTGAACTGAAGGCACTGAAAATAGAAGGTTATAATTGAAATGTCAGCAAATATAACTTTTAACAATTGCAGTCAATGCTGCTGGAATATTAAACACATCTGGTAACTACATTTCCCCTCTTCGGTATATAAATTTTAATATGCATTCCATATCTCTCCAGCCACATTTCCTGTATCAATAGTCCCCTGTGGCAATTTTATCTTTGAATACAAACTATTCTTGTTCAATATTTGAGTAGTGGTAATGGGTTCTATTCTATAAATAACAGGCTTGGTAGCTTACATTAAAGGAGGAATAACTTTACCTTTTGCAAGAACTAAGGTACTTTATATTCTAAATGGCAATTTTAATGTTTTATTCATTGCCAGTAAACAAACGCAGGGCACTCAGTGAAAACTGCTCGTGAGTGGGGACTGGGCAGATCTTGGGTGGTGTTTGTGCTGGGCCGTCCCTCCACTGGGATGGCATGCCTGAACTGATGGAATACAATGTTCTCTGCCCTTCTAGAACATTTTGAAAGTACAAGTAATACTTGAATAGTCATCTAAATGGCCCAAAGCTGACAAGAACTCCACATGGTGAAGATGCCTTGCAAACCAATTTTTTCAGAACTATGCTAATTTAAAAGGTTCTTATGTCCTCTGAGGTTTTTTTCCCCCAAGAACCTTTTCTTAGAAAAAGAAAAGTATTCTAATTGTGTGGTTGAAAACAGCCTGCTGTATGGGGTTTTTGTCTGAATCTCCTGTTTTTACTATAAATCATGTGATTTTAGCCACGCGGTGGTGGCTCGCGCCTTTAATCCCGGCACTCGGGAGGCAGAGGCAGGTGGATCTCCCTGAGTTTGAGGCCAGCCTGGTCTACAAGAACAAGTTCAAGGACGGGCTTCAATGCTACAGAGAAACCCTGTCTCGAACCCCCCCCCCCCCCCCCCGCAAAAAATCATGTGATCTCAAGGTTGTGTTCATAATCTAATTCTTAGTTCAATATAAGTTCTTAAAAGAATCAACAGAGACAATTGATGCTTCAGGAAGAAACACTGGGATTTTATGTTCCTCTTGATGCCACAGTGCACAGACACAGATAAATCTGGAGTCTGTAGTATGTGGTTGCTTTGTCCCTGTATGTCAGAACCATACAATCCATGTAATGAACTTGATGCTTTGCAGTCTATGGCATGTACTTAGTGTACAACTGTTTCTAATAAAAATTGGATTTTTGTCAATGGGTATGGATTCTTCATTCTGTACTGACATAATTCCAGAGCAGTGGTTGTCAGGCACAGTGACCTCCTCCAAGGGACATTCGTCACCCTTGCCTCTCCCCGGCTTACTTGACTATTTGTACTCATTTGTTTTAGCTTCCCACCTTCTGTGAGTATTGCGATTTGCAGCTTCCTGGTCAGTCCGCCTACAGCATGCAAATGAGGTATGCAGGGTGCTGATCTCCTTAGGCAACTGGGAACAGTGTGAAGAGTGTAGGGGCATCGAGTAAATTCACGCGTGACTTGGTACCCCATGGAGTCCCAAATGTGCAGGTTCAGAGAATCATTTTTACGAGGAGTGTCTCTGTAGTAAACATCAAGCCATGGAGGACAGTCAATTTGAAGAAAATAAGATTTATTTAATGTTTTAAGCTGTAGGTTTAGGGTTGTTTGGCTTGTACATTTGTCCTCTCCACATGCATGACTATTGCCTGTAGAGGCCCGAACAGGGCATCAAATCTTCTAAAATCAGAGATCCAGGCAATCATGAGCTGTCACACGGTGTTGGGGATTGAACTTGTGTCCTCTGGAAGAACAGCCAGTGTTCTCATTCATTGAGCCACCTCTCAGGCCTTGAGAACAGCGACATTGTAGAGGCCCTGTGGCAGATCTGGAAAGTCATTCTGAATGTTCTCAACTGCACAGGCCCTTGTGCTGACTTACCAGATCTGGATTCATCAATAGGCGGTTCACTCCTGGGCTCTTATCTTGTCTGGAAAGGATGGTCGAGATGGCCGCTGCTTGCTTATGAGTGTCCTAGCCAAGTACAGCAGGGTACTGAAAAGAGTTTGTCTATTTTACAGCCTTGTCCATATGTTGTTCTCTGGGGGGGGGGGCAAACTGATAAGGCTGCAATATGGGGTTGATTCTGAAATACCGCTATGGAAAAGTCGCAAAGTGTCCTAAGCATACAGTACATTCTTTACTGACATTTCTGCTTTATGAACATCATGTACTGTGTCAATCCATTTGTTCCCTTTGAATATATTCAAGGAGTGTCAAAGAAGTAGTAGCAGCAAGAAGTTGATAGAGGTGATGATGGTGCTATCATCAGTAGACTTGACATTTTGAAATTAGGGGGACTGTCTGGCTGGAGTTTCCACACAGAACTGTAATATAATATTCCTGGCTGTGTTCAAGTTAATGATATATATATTGCCCAGCGCATTTCCCATTAGCCGTGGAGTGGCTGTGTGATGCAGAATAGGTTACGTTTTATTGTATCAATTGAAGCACAGCTATGCCGCAGGACTTAACAGTGAGCCCGGGAGTGGATGCTGGGTTCTATTTTGGGCCCTCTGGGACTCGTTTTGTTTTAATAGGTTATGAGGATTATAGAAAGTCCTTGACACTTCTCTTCAGGCATGGCTGTGCATGAATGAGCCTGATTTGGAAGATGCATGCACCACTTCTGAGATCACTTTATAAGAGTTTTCGAAGAACTAATGATTGATAATCTAGTGAGATAAAAATCTAGTACCAGCAAGCGTCTAATACATTCCGGGCAGTTATAGCTCTCCAAGGGGCAGAAGGCTGCGCTAAATTAACAGTACATGTTATGATACGTTTACATCCAGATACATTAAATGCTAGATTAAACAAGAAAACATGCCATTTGAGACTTCAGTGGACAAAGCAGACATGTCATTAAGGGCTACACAAAGTATAAAAGACCAAGGTGAATCCCAGTGTGTGGTACAGTGGGGTGAAGTGGGGATCCTTCCTTCATCAGAACTGTCTGATAAAACATGTAAATCAAACAGCTTACACAATTTTAGAGTCCCCATTGCCCGTTAAAAACACAAAATAAAATGAAAAGTCATCTAATAGCATGCTACACTTATTTCAGTATGTACAGACTCTAGTTTCAACATGCTCTAAGCATAAATGAAATACTAAAAATTATTTTTCTACAAGATCCTGAAAATGCAAATTCTTGCAGAGCAATGTCATTAAAATGGGCACATTACCAGGGCTCTGTGGACTCATTGGGTGCTGAAGTAGCCACGGATAGTAAAATGATCTTTCTTAGGGCTGTCATCAACATTGCTTATGCTCTGATTCAAATATTTGCAAAATCTGAGCAAAATTTGATATCCTTTCTGAAATCTAGCAATTAAAATAAACTAGACTGGATTTAAGTGGAACGGGAAGGAAGGAGTTGAAGTGTCTGGTTTGGTGAAGAAGAGATTGAAGTTTATGGTAAAAGCAATCAAGGCATGATTCACTTGTTAAGGAAGCCAAAATGATTATCTCTGCGAGGCCATGGAACAGAGTGGAGAAGTCACAGAAAGTCAAAGCTCATTCTGGGATAGTTTAAATTAGTTAGAATCAGGCTAAAAATCTTCATGAGCAGGAGCGCGCACTGATGGCTTTCCAGAGGGTACTATACCCTTGTATATTTAATTGATTCCCATCGTGTTGGTTAAAAACAAGTGAGCCAGTCTTCAGTGGCTTCTATTTCTAGTGTGACCTGTGAGTCCCTGTTTTTTAGAAATATGATTACTCTTCCCCTTTCTTTACTGAGCATGATTTACGTTGGGGACAGGCTTGGGGGGCATCTTTACTGATCTTGGACATGAGCAGATCCTATAACCTAGGAGTGTTCTTAGTTCTGTGTGTTAAAGACCAAATTGAACTAAGTTCAGCAGTTCTACCAAATGCTTTTGGCAAGTTACATCGCTTAACATTCTCTAGACATGGCCAGCTCACTGTGAGACAGGTATTAATCTATCCATGCTGGGGACGGGGAACATTAAAATTTACAGGGACTGTGACTAAGGCCATCAAACTTGGCTGTAGACAGAATAGATTTTTATTTCAGCGCTGAAAAGGGCCAGATTTGACCCAATATCCAGAGAACAAGAAAGTGTAATTGCTTCTGAGGAGCTCTACTCTTAGAAACAAGACAATGTCTTGCAGTATTATATGAGACGGTGGTACTTGTGGGAGCTTGCTTATGGGAGTGTTCATGCATGCTTGGGGGTTCTTCAGTAGTGCTTCTGAAGGGTGCCCCATTACAGACAACAAGCAGTTCAACTCCTTTATACTTTCATGTACCCTTCACTCCATATCCAGAGGCCTGATGCCCCCACAAAAACAAAGTTGAATCAGTCCTGGGTTCTTGGTCCTCAGCAGGGGTCTAGGTTGAATCCTTGATTCAGGTAAAGATTCACATCATTTGAGTGCCCTGTAGCACCCATGAGATCTGCCACACCTATAACTTTATTCATTTGTCATCCATCCTTACATTGCTGTACACATCAGTGACCTCTTGAAGTGGTTACTTTTATTGTTCTATTATTAAATAAAACTCCAGAGTCAGATATTGGGGCACAAACAGGATAGAGCCATAGAGTGCTAGGAAAATAATCAGGTGGCCCGTCCTCTCCACCTTTCAGATGAAAAATGCCTGAGAATCTTTCTAAACCCCTCCCCGTTCCTTCCTATGTCTCTCTATCCTAATCTGGGTTTGCCAAAAACTCTGTAGTTAATTCGGGCCTGCTGCATGTTGACTCCACCCTCTGATTCAAGATTTAACTTTATTGGCTGTCTCCAGAGTGTCAGAGTACAATCAAACTAATCCCACAAAAACACCTGGCTGGGATAGGGGTATGGCTAAAAGGTAGAGCACTGTGGAATCAATACCAGGCACTGCCTATCAATCAATCAATCAATCAATGGATCAATCAATGAATCCAATTATCCAGAACACTTGTAAAATTAAAGTACATTTCTTCTTTGTCTGTCTCTTTGTCTGTCTTTTCTGTTGTTCTTTCTCACCCACCCTGGTCAAGTCCCTAGCCATCAGACACACTACACTTATGCAGCTCAGAGCCTTCAGCTTCCAGCGAGATGAAGCAGGAAGAGGGAAGAGAGAATGCACTTTGGGATCAAACAGAAAGCAAGCAACTTGCAATATGTGCTCTGAGGTTTGAGAGCTGTCAAATTCCATTTCTTCACCCGTGAAGTGGAGGTTAATATCCCTTCTTCACAAGGTTGCCATGAGGATTACTTAAGATAATTCTCATAAAGCACTCTCCACACTGCCTGGCAACCCCCTGATTTATGGATTGTGTTTTCACTGCTGAGATACTTCTGTAAACAGTCAACTCCTTTAAATCACACAAGACAATGTGACAGACGCATTTCTGAGCTACTTCAAGTGGCTTTGGTAAAACTGTAGGGGATGGAATTGTTTATAGTTCTAGATAAACTCTGCTATAGTGCTGTGTTTTATTGAATGGTGCAGGAAAGGAATCCCCGTCCTTGGAATTATCCACGGCCACAAGCACATCCTCTACTGTTTAAGAGGATCGTTCAGTCCCTGCTGTAATCTCAGGCTTTTCTGGGAAATAAGGGCAATGTTGCCCTCCACGGCCCCATGTTTATGTCCTCACAGTGCCAATATGAGTAAGGAGACATGAGAGTTTGCTGTTGACTCAATAGTTACACACATGATATTTCTATCCAGAGCTGGTTTGGAACTACTGGGAATGGCATGGGTTTAATTTAATGAATTCACGCATGCAGAATTAAAACTTACTCTGCTGACTAATACGAATTTATTTCTGCTCATTGCATATTCCTTGCAGATTTGTGCCTTGAAAAAGAAAGTGGCATCAGAGTCCACACTTCATAAATGTAAGGAGATTAAAAGGTCATGAGTCCCTTAATTGTATGGTAGCTGAGACCCAGAAAGTTTACCTTGACAGTAGGCACAGGGATAACTAAGGAGGAATGGCTGTCTGTTTGTTTGTTTTGGTCTCCAGCAACCTTGGCTTCAGTTTCACTAATCAAATTACACTCTTTGTAGCTATAGAGTATTACGGAAGCAGGAACCCCAAGCCTGTCAGTCTTAAAGGCTGCTGTGCAGTGAAAAGGGCTTTTGGAATGAGCTGGAATGCAAGATGGCTTTCAGGGCACTTGTCCCCTTGTGATTAATTGTGGCTCTCAGCCACTTGTTATCCACTTGTCTTTAGGTAATTGTGTCCCCTTTGGAATGCTGTTTTTTTGCACTGTGACAGAGTGTGTCACTTTGGAGTGAGTGACTCTGGCTCTAGACATCACCCTGTAATTTTGGAAATGTGATTAAAATCATGAATTTTTCTAAATGTCTAAAATTTTAAAAAAATGTGTAAAATGGCTAAAATGTGTGCTCTTTGGTGAAATTTCACCAAAAATTAAGTACCACTACATACCAACCACACATATGTGAAAAAAAAGCAACATGGCCGAGTGGTGGTGGTGCACACCTTTAATCCCAGGAGGCAGTGACAGGCAGATCTCTGTGCTTTCAAGCCTGGCCTACAAAGCATGTTCCAGGACAGGACCCAAAAGCTACAGAGAAATCCTGTCTCGAAAAACAAAAACAAAGAATCAACACATTCTCATCCTAAGAGTCTTGTTCCTGTCATTACTGTCAGTAAATGCAACACTAAATGTAACAAACCCTTCTGTTTGCTTTGCCCGCTTTTGGTTCTATAAAACATGTCTGTGTTTTCTCACTGTGTGGTGTTAAGTGCTTCTCACTGCCAAGCAGCGTTCATTAGTATAGCATGTGAGAAGCCAGCTGACTGTCCTACCCCTGGGCACTGGGCTGTTTGCAGGGCTTTGACGATTCGCATCATGTTAACTATGATATTCTTGCATGTACTGACTTGGTAAATACCAAACTCAGGCACAGTTACAAGAAAACAAAGTTCAACTTTCTCCCTTGTTATTCTGGGAATTGAACCCAGGACCTTGTGTGTGAGCCTGTGAGAGCATGTGCTACAACAAGGAGTCCCAGCCCCAGCCCTCGTGCTTCATTGAGATATTATTTTATTAAGTGTTACTTTTGGCAAGTCTTCTTTGTGTCTCATTTCATAAACTTCCACAAACACGATGAATGGGTGTTCCTTTTTTCTATTTTACCAGTTGACTGAGTTATTCATCAGATTACATCTGTGTCCTCCCGGATTACACGTTTGTGGGTTGTGATACTATAGAAATTCACCCTTGCTCCTGAGGGCTACTTAGCTGTATGACACTGTCTGCTCTATCAGACACTGGGGGCTGTCATCGTGGTTATATGTAGATGCACTGACTGGCTTCTCTAGATTTGTGTGTTAATTCCCGATTTGTGGTCCTGAGGATGTTATGAAGGATGCGGCCCTGTGAGAGCTAGTGTCCTTCAGCTTTGTTTTTTTTTTTCTTGAAGATAACTTGGCTGTTCTCAGTTTCCCTTATTTCTATTTTTTCCAACATCTCAACACCAAAACATACTTCTCTACCTCTTCCCACCCATCTGGGATTTGGGGTTGGGTTTATAACAAATTTGCAAATCTACCTCAGGAGAGTTTGCATTTTAATTCAGAGCCTTCCCACTTTTCAACATGTTATAACATATATTTAATTTCTCTCAGCAGTGTTTGCTTTCTTGGTATAGATGTTTTGAGCATATTTTATTAGGTTTAATTTTTGCATTTAATTTCTTAGTTCTACTTTTCAGGCTTTTAAATTTGTAAAATTTGGTTTATTATCTGGTATATTGATTTTTTGTATTTTTAATTTGTGTTTAATAACTTTTCTCAATTTATATTTTAACTGTAATACTATTACTTTAGAGTCTGCATGCTTCTGATCACATAATCATGTTTATCATGTTTTCTAAGAATGGTAACTTTAGCTTTCCATAATCTATTTTATTATTTATGTTTTATAACACTGGGTAAGCCTCCTGCATGAGCTGAGTTGGGATAATGACAATAATTATTCTTGTCTTTGTTTCTTTTAATTTCCTTAGGGAAATCTTTCATTCTATCACCATCAAACACGGCACTAATGAGTGTTGCATGAAGGCAATGTGCTGGTTACACATTGCACTGTAGACCATATCTAGTGGTGAATCTTAACAACCATTCCATTTCTTTTAAAGGTGGAGTGTTTTGCTTGTTTTTTGTTGTCTATTTGGTTGGTTTTGGAGAGGTTCTTCCCTGTTTAGAACCCAGAATGGCCTTGCACTAAACAAAAACTTCTCTCCTGGCGTGGCCTTCATGTTTTTAGCTTCTTGCTGTAGCTTATGGGACGTGAGCCACCATGCACAGCTTGGATTTTTCCCCCCTTTGGTACTGTTTTTGTGGCTTGGTGAGGAGATAATGAGAGATAATTTGACAGGAGGCAGAGACAAAACCTCTCCCTGAAAAAGGAAGGAGAATTTCAAAATTTCGCTGGATGCTGGAAAGAAATTGTACTGAACTGGAAATGAACCGTAACGATAGATCCTTGGCTGAATGTAACACAGTGGGACTATTTTAAACTTTAACCTCGTTTCTCACGCGCATTGGCGAGAATCAGCTAATCTTTGCAAATTTCCATATTTTCTAATTCCTTTTCTAATGTTGACTCTTGAGAAGCATGAACTCTTTCTGCTGAACTTTGCTTATGACATGTACATTCATTATTTTATTAATTTACTAAGAGAGTTAAATATGCTATTCATGTGATTTCCTCAAGAATCAAGAAAGGACTGAATGTTATTTAGTTATTATATACACTCTGAGCCCAGGGAAGCATTCTGCAACATTTATGACAGGCCACTTTTTGAAATTCTGTCCTGAAATTAGCCGCCATGGCAGCTGTTTCAAATACAGAGCAGAAGTGCTTTTTTGAAATGTGTATTTAGCCTCTTATATAAAGATGGCCATTTATGTGTGATATAAAAAGTCAAATGACATTTGTGCCTGTACATATATCTGAATGTTTCCAAATGCTTCCGAGGCCAAGCAGAGAGCAGCTTTCCTGAAATTCATAAATTTCCGGTTTTGTGGGGGATTTTATAGAGACATTTTTGAGTCTCAGGAAGACCTTTGAACATATACACAGTGACTTAAGGATAGAATTAGTTTCATAATAAACATAATAAAATTGATTTCAAGGCATGAGCTTTACCTACTGTTGAGAGAGTTTCAAATGATCAAAGATTTGCAGTATGGTTCACTTTTTACTGGAAATTGTTTTTACTGAGATTAAGTGTTTAGCTCAGAACTATTTTCTTTGGGCTTATCAAAAGTGAAGCACATGCAGGGTTGCTGAGATTGGCCTGTTTTATCAATATTTTCATAAATATGTCTCACTGTTGTGTCTCCCATGAAGAGGTTAATATAAATGTATCTCTCAGAATTGTCACAGGTTAGTACTCGAAGTTGGGATGACCTTGTCCTTTGTTATGCTATTTCTCCGTGCTTCCAGATCTATAAACTGAGAATATTCATTGGCTACCTCCTCATACATTGCAAGCAATGATGTAAGTTAATATGCAGCTGGATTTGTACAATGTTCTGGCACCTGGTGCATTTGTGTTAAGCACTGATGCTGGACAATCATTGCTATAGCTTCTGCTACGGAGAGTTGGTGGCATCCCAATCAGCGAACACTTTGAGCTGAGTTCTGTGGCTGACTGGTTTTCTGTCTAGTGTTTCCAGTGACTGTATTTAGCTGTGTTTAAAGAATTCTTGAAAATCCCAGCGTGTTTTTTCTATGATCATATACTTAAAAGAAGAAAATATATATTCTCTGCGTTGCAGAAGACATGCATAGAGGTTCTTCAGAGGCTGGCTCCCAGCAATACCCAGCAGTGTATTTCAGTTATAATAATTTCGTAAAGATCAGGGTAGAAAGTAACCTACATGATACCTATGTGTAAGTCTAATCTTGAGTTTTAGGGTTTCAGTTTTTAAAGGAGCCTTAATAGATTTTTAAATCAACTGTTGGGAATTGCATTTTTTAGATCAATGCAATATTTGTTGCATACTAATAATTTGGTGACATTTACACAGTGATCAATTTAGGAGAATTGCGGTTTATGCTTCCTTAGGAATTTATAATTTCTAGGCTGTGAGAATTTGTCTTAGTTTTTTTGTTGTTGTTGTTGTTGCTGTAAAAGAACAACTGAAGTTAGCTAATTCATAAGGAAGAGAATCCCATGCAGCTCAATTCAGGAGGCTAAAGACTATGATTTTGTCATCTCCGTACTTGTGGTGTGGTCCTATGGGTTACATCACCACAGATGAAGTCATGATGAGATCACAAGGCACAGCTGGAAGCAGCAGAGCAGGAGTAGACAGTCTTACTCATTTGTAACAATTTCTTTCTAGGAAACTCAGGGCCTGTGGAAGCTGCATCTGTCTCTTCCAACAGCAGCTTTCCACAACTCAAGTCTTCTTACACAGGGCCACATCCCATCTCTTAAAGACTCCGCTGCCTCCCAACATTACTGAGCTAAGGACCATGCTTCTAACACTGAAGCACAGGGACACACACTCGAACCAGATCCAAATCCCAGCAGGAAATTCTGGATTCTTGTAGTTATTTGAAACATAAGATTGTTACAGGCTTTATTTATGCAGTTGTGTTTCAGAAAACCAGAACTAATGATTCCAAATTACATTTTTGCATCCTGAAACCCATAGAGATTTCCATCATGTTGCCCCCCACTTCCTAACCCACCCATCACTATTCCATTCTCTACCTCAGATCAACATTTTCAGTTCACATAGATGAGTGAGAATATTTGATAGCTGTCCTTCTGTGCCCAGCGTATCCTACCCTCCACAGTGTCTTTAAGATCCATCATTGCTGAAGGTGATGCGGAAACTGAAACACTTATCCATTCTAGGTTTACAGGAATCTCTTGATGCAAAATTAGAGATTGCTTTTTCAGATGCTTTTTATGTTCCCAGGCTTGTATGCAGAGACTGCTCCTTTGTTCCTGGCTGCCCAGACCCGGATAATCACACAGAAACTATATTAATTACAACACTCTTTGGTTTATTAGCTCAGGCTTCTTATTAACTAATTCTTACATCTTAAATTAATCCATTTCTATTAATCTATGTATCATCATGAGTCTATAACCTACTGGTAGGTTTTGGCATCCTTCTTCTGTGACAGCTACAAGGCATCTCTCCAACTCCTCCTACTCTTTCTGTATATATTTGTTTAGATTTCTTGCCTGTCTTTACTCTGCAAAACCATTGGCTGAAACAGCTTCTTTATTAACCAATGGTAACAAAACATGTTCACAGCATGCAGAGGGGAATCCTACATTTTCAAAATCACTTTATTTTACTCCTGAGAACCCTAACACAAACTTCTGTAAATTATATATCCTTTGGATTTCATCTCTCATCCAAGTTTGTCAGCATTGCTTGGCTCTTTGAGCATACAAACTCGTGCACTTGGCTGCAGACTTGTTTCCAATTAAGTATATTTGAACCATAAATTGCAAGCTTTTATCTGATGATGGTAGAAATACCAAGAATAATGTGGAACATAACAATCTATGAAAAGCATTAAGTCAATGTTCAGAATTCTTTTGGTTATATTCAGCATACTTTATTTTCATAATTTTGATATAAAACAATAGTATACCTAAATTATACTGGGGATCAGACCAGAATTTTTCTTTATTTGTTTGAAACAAATTTTTCCTATTTTAGGTTCTGTCCCTTGGTGGGATAGCATGAGTGCTATAAACAATACCTTATAGGTTATTCATTGTACTGTGCATGAGTGCATGTCTACAAATATGTTCTTTGTGAATTAATCTACATACATGTGTCTGTTCTCCAAATCAGATCAAATCTTCTGCAACCCAACCTGTCCCCTTGGCCTCAAGAGCCATCTCTTCACCGTTTGTCTTTGATTGACATCCTCTTTGAAGCCCCCCTAGTTTCTTTTCCTTTCCATATTCTGTTATTTCTCTGGAGTTTCCATGATACAGCATTTTGACAGAGCTGATTATTTAAGAGAATCAGTTATTTTCTCTGTAAAATATGCATATGCATTTTAATTAACCAAAATAATTGTTTTATGCTCCGTTTAATTAAGTGAAGCACATGGATCAGTCTAGTGACTATCAAATATATAACAGTCCCTCAAAAGATGGTAGATTTCACTTATCTGTATTTGGCTCACCTTTGTTGACAAGAAGTGTCTTCAAACCAGGTGTTGTGGCAAGCCATTCTTAATGTTCTTGATTCCTATGATGTCTAGCTTTTAACTATTTTTCTGACACAGATTAGAATTACCTGGAAAGAAGGTCTTAATTGAGGAATTGCCTAGATTAGTTTCACCTTGTGACCATATCTGTGAGAAGTGGCCTTGATTGCCTATTGATATGGGGTACCCAGTTCTCTGTGGGTGGAACCATTTCCAAGGCTGAGATTTCTGAATGGAGAGGAGAAAGCAAGCAAGCAACATGACTGTATATATTTTTCTCTGCTCTTCATTGTAGAGGCTGTATGACTAGCTCCCTGGCTTGGAGCTTCTGCCTCAACTCCTTACCCCGATGGGCAGTGATTTGGTCCTAGATAAGTTTGTTAAGCCCTTTCAGCCCTAAGTTGCTTTCCATGAGGGCGTTTTCTTACAGTGACAGAAATGAACCTGGAACTATTCCTGGCCTATAGGGATGAATGAATAGGAATGTACTTGCCATACAATCTAGGTGATTGTGGGAATGACTTTTATCTCCTGCTTCAAGTCAGCAGCAAGGATATGTTTGAGTTCATCCTCTAATTTCAGGACTTTTCAGCTTGTATGAGGATCTTTTTTAGTCCTTATAAACAAGAATAAACTTTCAGAAATCATTTCACTTTCTCAGCAAATATATTTTGATTTTGTAGTATAATTAGCTTTGAGAGAAGGATAGAGTTAAACCATGCATTTGTCAGTATATTAATTTGCTCATCATTGAGAAATCTCCATTGGCTGTGTTACCATTTTGCTAGCTTTCTATTGAAGACAAGATTATGAGCTGCATAGGACGGATGATTCTGGTGTTTATTTTCCACATACTAGAATGATGTGTTCAGCCAGTATGCCATGAGTACCCAAGAGAAATTCACTACAAACACAAAGTCCTTCCATTTCTGGGTTAAATGGTACCAGAACATGTCATTCAGTTTCTTCATCCATCAGCCACTTGATTTCCTAAATAGCTTTGTTTAATCTTCCTTGGGTTCAGAGGTGTGGAGAGGTTAAATGTACACATATTTTTAAATTGCTGCATCTGATAATTTCTAATTATTGCTAAAGAATTTAAGAATGCCAATTTCATTTAAATGTCAGCCGTAATTAAGCATGTCATTTGTTTTTCTATTCATGTCTTTCAATTTGATGGAATGTTTCCCCACAATTTGATAAATATTTGTTTAACTTCTCGTGAATTAATTCAAAAGTGGATAAGATCAATGTATTTTAGTCGGCCATTGTGATGGGCCAGAAAATTTTCCTCTATAAGCAAACTGTTTACTATGCATTTGCATGGGCTTTATCTTACTTAGTGTGGGCAGAGAAAGCACACAAGGCAACAATCAATGGGAAGGGCAAGCGTGCCTGCTGCATATTGCGTGAGGGGACTTCACTTGGGTATGCCATAGATGTTCCGTGTATAAAAGTTTGAACTGTTCACCCGCTTCTGCTTACACCCACTCAAGCGAATTAGTATACAAGCCTTATGCTGTATTTCATAAGAACTAAGTATTCCATAATTGGTATGAATTATGTGCTCATGACTATTTTAATTGGCTTTCTGAATGTTGTTTGCTTTTCTGTGATAGCAATATCTCACCACCATATTTTAATTGTGCATGGGTCGGGAGGGAATCTAGAGACTGCAGTCATGGCTGGGAGCTCTAATCTCCACTTACCTCCACCGGTCTCCTTAAGACTCCAAAGGTTTTAATTCCTTTTGCTTTATACCTAAATCACCTCTTGGCAGAGAGAATCAAGGACGGGATGTCAGTATTTTTCACCCTTGAGTGCAGACTCCTGTGTGGCCAGTGTTTTGTTTTCTTCAGTTTGCGGGTGCAGGCAGGATGTCGTAACACATGCGGTAGCTCTCATGTTCTTATATGGCAGGACAAACGCCACATTTTGTCACAGCCTAAATCACACGAATTAGACACACAAGGGCTAAGTGTAATCATCCTGTCAGTCCTTTTCAATACAAATCAGAGTTTGGACTGTGCAACACACCAATAAAATGGCAATTATCCTTGAATATAGGCATAGCCTAAATTACTTCACAGACTGTTATATTGAGCACAATATATGTAAAAGGAAGGGCTTAATTCATTTGCTATGGTTGCTTTTTCTTAGGGGTTTGTTTGTTCTGTGGGCTCGTGGCACAATGAAGAGCAATAGAACAGAACTTGGAGATAAAGAAAACAACTGTTTCTGTGTCCCTGTCCCTGCTCTGGCTCACCCGGGCCCTTTGCACGCGATGTTCACAAGTCAACCTTGTTTCTAACGATTGCGCAGCTGACTTACTTCTCAGTGGCACCTTCTTGAAATGTGTTTGACTGTCTGTGTTGCTATCATCATTTAAAAAAATAGGTCACTCTTCTTATGTGGTAAAATTTTAGGGAAAAAATAGCAAAAGGGTGTATACACAGAGAATTCCCAACCAATATATATGGAGTTACAGTTCCAAGGATCATTACTGAATATGGTTATCCATGACCTTGGCATTCGGCTTCTTTTCATGATATTATCCATCCAGTCTCTGAAATGTCTTAGTGATTGAATTACGCATACCTCAAAAAGTGTGGGGTTGTTGTAGGGAGGCTGCTTGTTCATTTTCCAGCTACCCAGACTCCCAAAATAATCATACAGAAACTATATTATTTAAATCACTGCTTGGCTCATTACTTGAGCATATTGCTAGCTAGCTCTTACATCTAGAATGAACCCATCTCCATTATTTTATATTTTACCATGAGGGTTGTGGCCTACTGGCAAAGTTTCACCATGTCTGCCTCTGGCAGTGGATCCATGGCTTCTCTAAACCCCACCTTCCTTCTTCCAGCACTCAGTTTAGTTTTCTCCACTTAGCTCTGTTCTACCCTATCAGGCCAAGCCAGTTTTTTTTTTTATCGTAAATGGTAATCACAGCATACAGAGGGGAATCCCACATCATAGGATAGCCCCCTTATTTAAGCACCTGTGATCTGTGCTTAAAAAGACCTGAACACTTATTTGCTTCGCTATAGAGAATGGCATGTGTCCCAGGGAAATCTACTTGTCTTCTTCATTTTTTTAATAGTAGGTACTTCTAGGTTCTGATGTGCAGGAGTTCAGAGGATACACAGTAGGTGTCACCTGTCACTTAGCAACGGGGATTCTACTTTATATCCAGTATTCCTTTAAGTCAAAATAGCTCTAAAACATACCGCTTAGATTTGCATTTCTCTCCAGAAATATTTAGATTGAACTTCTAATATTTTTAGTTTCCCAGGATACTCACTGTGACAGATGAAACAGAAATAAATTTAAATAATAAAAACTCCACTTACATGCTGGAAACGCTAATGCTCCAAGTATAAATTGGGACCTATTATACAGTATATCGGATTTCCATGCACAGAAGCTGCCTGCCAGGTTCCCTCATCAGCTGTTCAACTTATGGTAACTGAATGGAATATGGATATAAACCTTTATTGCTTGATTTCTTTTCATCACGACTGGAAAACACAAGCCTGCAAGTAAAGAAACAGTCAGTTATAAAGCGCAGTCTCGACAACTCAATTCCAAATGGGCTTGCTGGAGCAGTACCACAATTCAATTTGCTTGAAACGAAACAACTAAATTACCTTTCCGCAGAGAGTAGAATGCCTTGACTCGTCAGATGTCTATAAACACATCCAAAATGTGTTTCTCTGCCTCCATTGGAGCAGATGCAAAAAGACTTTCAGGATATATAACAACAAGTGGACAGTTGGTCCTGCAGTGCTTAAATGTATTAGGCTGCTACTTTTAAAGATTGAGTACCGAATAGATTGAGAGGTGATGGAGAGGGAACAGCCTGGAAGTGCAGAGAAACATCATGTTTGGACCTCTGAGCATGGTCCAAACTGACTCCTTATTTGTGGAGAATATCCTTTTTTTGTGATAACCAAGGTTATTTCTGTAGTCCATGGTGTAAAATCTTTGAATTCTAAAGGAAGCTGGATGATCAGGTGTGGAAATGCTAAGACAGAGAGAGAAAAAAAAGAAAGGAAGGAAAATAGATCATGTCAGAGGCTTCTCTGATGTTTATACTTACCGAAAAGAAGAGGGCACACTTCTCCTTTTTCCTGCTCCTTCTGTCCCCAGCACACGTTTCATCCATGGTTCCCGGCAGCACCGTTTTGGTTGAAAACAAATGTAATATTCTTTCCACGTGCTTTCCACTTTCTCATGTTTGTAGTTCTGAGAGCATACTTTTCTGTCCTTTGTCTAATGACAAAGAGACCAGGCCAGTGAGTGTCACAGTGGTATGTGATGAGGTTTTCAAAAAAAAGAAAGTCTCTATAAAGATTTATTATTACTGAAGTGTACACACACACACACACACACACACACACACACCAGCACACATCAGCACACACATGAGAGTGCACACATGTGTCCAGGTGCTCCCAGAAGGCTAGAAGCAACAGATTCTTCTAGAGCCAATGATACAGGTGGTTGTGAGCTACCCAAAACTTGGATGTTGGGAACTGAACTTGGGTTCTCTGCAAAGAACAGCAAGCTCTTTTAACCACGGAGCCATCTCCTGAGCCCACAGATTTTTCTTTCAAATTTATTTTCTCTTTTAGAAAATTTAGCTTTATTTTTAAATTACAGCAGAAAGAAGTGTGTTAGCAACACATTAGATACATGCATATTGAGCCTTTGACATATGCACTCATCCAATACAACTTTGTCCAGTAAAGTAGAGAATCACATGAGACAGTGCTGGTTTAACCTGATGATGAACTATAAATGGCTATTTCTCTTATTGTCCTTCATTTTCAGCTTGATAATATTACTGTTTCCAGTGGGCTACTGAAAAAAAAATTAAAGAAAAGATTTTCTGGCAGATTTATGTGAATCCCAATAACCAGTTTGTAAGCCATGTTCTACAGTCATTCTACTGAATAGTTTTGTCAGGACTCTACCGTGGGAACCATCTCTGAAGTTTCTATGAGCTTCTTCAGAGAAGAATACCCAGAGCTCCACTTGTAACAACACATCTTGTATCAGTCTGCTAAGGATGCTGTGCAGTGAATGTACACAATTGTATTACTAGCAGAGAAACACAAATCCAAAGCCTATGTCCTGGATGCTAATACCAGTGACTGGTACATCATAAGTTAGCAGTAGACAACTATCTAGCATAGAATTTGTGCTTTAAAGAGTTGGCTCTAAAACACCTTCATCAAAGAGGACACCCATGGCAATAACATCCAACTAGGAATTATGCTATCACTTGCCTGAGTTTTTGGTATGGCCATTGGTCCTCAAAATATCGCTGTTTGGGAAGATTTACTGGATAATTTCAGAAATCTATTTGGCAGAGACAAGTGAATGTGATTGAGAAGTTGATGAGAGATTAATGGCTGCTGGAAATGCGCCATTTTTGTATTTCATATCTTGCTTTGGTTATTAAAGGGATTTGAGAAACAACATAGAGGTCCCTTAGCGTGAATAAAATCTGAGACTCATCTGTTCTCTCACACGGCTTCCATGGAACAAAATCTTTTTCATTTTTTCTGTTAAATATTTCAGGCAGTGATTAAAGAGTGCCAATTCTTATGTGTACGGCACTTAAGATTTTATAGGTTGCTATGTAAACATTACTTCAGTTAGGGTCGGCCTGGGAGGCAGAGGAGAAATTATTTTTATCATCCTTGCCTCTGTGGAAAAGAAAATTGGACCTCATGATACCGGGTGAGTTTTTGAAGGGCATGCTGCCAGCAGATGACGGTGCTGAGAATAGAGACCCACCTTTTACCCCTACACGAGTCTTCATTTTCTCCCCTTCATGCTTGCTAGTTAAAGTATGGCGTTGACCCTCACAGGCAGAGATGGATCAGGTGTTTGAATTGGAGAGAAGTAAAATTCCTTTTGTATTTTACCTCCATCTTTAGAACATCTAAAAATCTGCATTTAACCTGTAGTGTAGGTGGTTAAGAGTAAACCATAAAGAGTTGCACACTGCAACTTGTGACAGTCATGTCAGGGTCCCAGTAACCCTGAAATTATTTAAGTGGTTTTGTTGGATACAAAGATAGATGGTCAATCAGTTTCATCATAGTCAAGGGAATCTTTGGGGGGTTTTGTTTCAGTTTTTTGTTTGTTTGTTTGTTTGTTTGTTTGTTTTTTGAGATAGGGTTTCGCTGTGTAACCATGGCTGTCTGGAAACCCACTCTAAAGAACAGACTGGCATCAAACTCAGAGAGAAAGGCCTGCTAGGGTTAAAGGTGTGCACAACCACTGCTTGGCAGGTCAAGTGGAACTTAAAGTAGTTCATGTGCTCAACTAAAACATTGGGATTCTGTAGGAAATTACCAAATTCTGTGGGAAGGTATGGTATTGTGTTCTATGTAGTTGACAGAGTTTAATGTTTAAGTCTGCCGACTGAGGTATAGATTATGTAATTAGGACATAAATTGCTTGAGTAGCCTACTGACTCAAGAAGCAGAACATTTCTTTAGGTGATTTCTCCTTTGGCTTTATGGGTTAGCTTCCTTCATTCCATCATTTTATCGGCATTCACTGACCTTTGAAAATTCTCTCTAGGCTCTCTGTTAGGTACACTGGGCAGCAGTGGTGGATGTAGAGCAGCTCTTCCTTCTTGTCCCTGTGGGAATACAGAGATCAGTGGTGCGGGATGAGGGTAGTGGCCATTGAGGTCCCCTTGACAGTTCTCCTTCCTGGATAAAGTCACCTCATGTCTGTCCTGGGGGTAGTGGGAACATTTTTACTTATTACACCAAAAGTAATTGGTGTAATTACATTCAGGCTAACAGAGGTCTTGGTTCATAAAAGACTTACATGTAAGGATGTTTTAGCATTATTAGTGATTTGTAAAAAAAAAAAAAAAAAAAAGCAATACTTAGCCAGCATTAGGGCGTGAAAAACAATGGGTTCACTGCTCCCCAATGAAGTGTTGACGATTTCAGATGAACCACTAGTATGTTTTAAATCACTGGAAAGATTCATGGTATATAGCTACTTAAAGGTAGTCAGACTTTTGCTTCTGGATCTCCTACTATATGCTAGAATTTAAGGATGCCCAAGTTTCTGTTATAAAACTGCTTGCACATAGGACTGTGTGATCCCCCTCCTGTGTACTTTAAGTCACCCATATGTCACATGTAATAGCTAAGACCATGTCAGTGTTCTGTGTACAAGTTATATACTGCACTGTTAGGGGAAATGACAGGGAAAGCCATCTGTACACACTCAGTGTAGATACAGGTGTTCTCTTCCAGAATATTTGTGATCATCAGTGGATTGAGTCCAGGGTTATGGAGCTGCAGTGCAAAGGTACAAATATGGATTAAAATGTGAAAAAGATACAGAACCATGCCTTGAAAGGCACACAATTGTAATTGGTATTGAAGAATCTTGCCCATTCTCATAAGAAGTTGGACCTGCTTGCAATAGATGCGCTTGTCCAAACACTGCAATGGACAAGATATTCTTGATGGCAACATATCATAGTGGATGGCTCTCGGGGTATCTTATAGGATAACTTATTTATATCTCTGTAATGCAAAGTAGCATTTTACTCTGAATTGAATGAAAATATATCTAGACTTTCATTAATATTAAAATATTGCAATACTATTTCCGTAGCATGTCTGCTAGTGGAGTAAGCTGCAGTACACCTTATGGGTATATCTTGAGACACCAGCGATGGGGAGGGGAGATGAAAGCCGGGTGACGTTATGGGCCGAAACCACAGAACATGCAGTTGCTAACGCTTCACTGAGGACTTCAGCACTGAGGGGGTTCTCATTCTGTCCAGATGTACAAAAACACACCCGGGAAGCTAGGCCTTTGCCGCAGTTCAGAAGCTTTGGCATAGACTGGGTGCTGTTAACTGCAAAGCAGGGCCCCTCTTGGGTGTAATTCCCAACCCCAGAAAAGGAAAGACAACGGTGCCTAATAAGCTGGCTCCACTGAATGCCAAAGAAAATTTGTCTCATGAAATGGAAATTCTTAAGCAGGTTATGTAATTGTGAGCGAATAAATAGAAAGAGATCTAAGATAGAGCCAAATGTGGTAGACGGCCTGTCGGGTTCAGCTCTTCCAGTCCAGGAATGGTGCTGTATTTGGTGAAACCCAGGTGTCCTGGATATTTCAGAAGTTTTACAAACCACATAAATCTAAAGTTTTTGCTTATATGATTTTAAGAAGTGACATGCTTCAACTTAATATTTTTTAAAAGTGATTTGATTATTGACTAACCTGTAGATCCTCAAATTTAGCCATATTAAACATTCCGTATATTCTTGTCACTTATTAAAGGGGAAGTGATCATTTCTGTAGTAAAATAGCATTTCTTTAAAATGTCTCACTTACTCTAAATGATGAACTTGAGGCTCTAGTTTAGGCACCTGTGAGTTCTTCACATGGAGTCAGCTCACACCTCACCCAGTGTTTGCCATTTTCTCCTCTGATTTCCTGCTTCCCTCCACTGCATTCCTTCTTACTTCCCACCTCCTCTTCAGCTAGGACATTATTCCCTCAGGTGAATCCCATCCCCCCGCCCCATTTTCCAGTAAAGAACATTATTACATTGAACTTACTCCCACAATACCTTCTGGTATGTTGCGCTCGCAGGACTGGTGTGACTCTAGAAACAGATGGATGAACGAACATCCATAGGAAGAGGAAATTCATAAAGGTCGGTTGCTCGATGTGACTGCACTGGATTCTGCATTACCATTCTGTTGAGTAGTGCTCCGGGCAGTGGCTAGAGCATCGCTTTGCCTGAATGAGACCGAGTCCAGTCAGCACATCCAGTCACTATATGGAGAGTATAGTTCCTTCTGTCCCATTAAACAGAAAAAAAAAAAAACAAAAAAACAAAAACAAAAACAAAAAACCTGATAGATATACATGCCTTTTTCTCTGGTACAAACATGCTATCTATATTTTCCAGACTTATCTTTTTTTTTTTTGACAGTGCCGTGTGATTTGGCTTCACACTCACTGTGCACAGAGCATGACCCTGAGATGCTCTTTCATCACCCTGGTGCTGAGGTTGCAGGATGATGCCAGTGTATTTAGTTCACATGATGCTAGGGTTTGAGCTCCATACTTCATGCAGGCTAAGCCAGCTCCATAAAACCTGAACTGAATCTCCAGCTATCAAGCTTGTATTGTAAGAATTAAATTTTAGATGAATATTGAAAATGAAAAACAGTTGAAAATGATAGATCTTTGAAAAAATTTTAAGAGAGAGAGAGAGAGAGAGAGCGCCAGATTTTACTT
This sequence comes from Microtus oregoni, assembly GCF_018167655.1. Classification (NCBI taxonomy): domain Eukaryota; kingdom Metazoa; phylum Chordata; class Mammalia; order Rodentia; family Cricetidae; genus Microtus; species Microtus oregoni. Next base: position 34,064,917 of record NW_024543060.1, on the reverse strand, counting down.
AATGTGCAAAAGCCCCTATAAGTCTACTGTAAACATAGTGCATGACCGTGGTCAGATACTGTTGTCATTCTCCTGTGAGTGTATTTGATTTTCTAAATACACATGTAGCCTAATAAGAGGAAGGTCAAAATCTGTGAGTTTCAGTGTTACTCCATCATGCGTCTTATTTTGTTTGTGGTAGTTATACAAGCTATTCTGGTACTTCCTGCTAAGTAACAAGAAAAATTAGAGTAAATTAAATAATCTTCATCTTCTAAGACTTAAGAAATAAGCCGAGCCCGCACAGAAGTTTGTGCCCTGAGCTCACTATGTGGCTCTATGACACACACGCTTCATTGTTCATCTTCTTCCGGTGTGTTTACTCTGTCCACATTGTTTATGTCTTGGGGTGCCAGACCTTCATCGTGGGTTCTTATAAATGATTTTCTGTATTAGATATCCCTCTTTAAATTAGACTTCTCCCACCCTCACCATTATTTTTTTTTCCTTTCTACTATTTGTGTCTGCAAAGTTTTCACCAAAGGGTTAAGGAATCAGAGCTAGTAGCCAGACAACTGATGGGGAGATTTGATGACGTCCTTTTCCATATTCTCATTATTGTTGGTGTGGACACATTTGCTTGTTGGGGATAACAGTACCCATGTCCTTTTGTGGAAAGGGTGGGAAGAGGAGGGCCTCATTTTTCTTTTTCTTGTCCTTTTTTTCGTTTTTCAATTTTCACAGTGTAAAAACTTTCCCTGTGGTTGGCTTTAGTAGGGTCCCAGCTGGGTGATGCCTTAGAACGTAGCAGTTTTATTTTATGAGCTGGTGATGGGCTGAGTCTAGCACATCATTTGTAATTCCATTTTTATGCGTAAGTTAAAAAGTATTCCTTGAGACTACTGGGATAGACCTAGTCAATTTACCTTGGGATCCTTCACCCTACACAGATATATCATTGACATATATATTTGTAGATATATATGTATATACAGATATATTTGTATATTTTTGATATTTGAATGGATCAGGGTCAGCTTTGTAAGTTTATAATTTTGGGCATTGTCCCTGTTCTGTATATAATTTTATGGACGACTGAAGATGATGACAGAGCCAATCGTCCTGTCATTACTTGGCCTGAGGGTGAAGTGAAAATATGATTGATTGTGACATGCTGTATGAGATTCTTTCCAAATGACCACACCTTCTTGCTCATTACTCATGAGTTCCAAAGTCTTTGTCGGGGGAAGGGGCAATGAGTACTGGATTATTGTTTTGTCTTTTTCCTTTTTGTATGGGCGGGCGGGTTTCTGGGAGTGAAGTCTGTTGCTAGAGTGTCTCCTGACTGTGCCCAAGCCCCTGAGATTTGTCCAGGACTCTGCTAGTACAGCAATCAGGATGGGAAGGCAGGAAAATCATGTGTTTAATATCATCCTTGGCTGTATTTTTCTGCGTATTTTGAATAATGGTTTTCAACCATACTCTCAATCATAGTTCCCTGTGGATAGAGAACACACTGATGCTCATTTTTAGGTTCATATGAAAGCAGTGGCTACTTTAAGAACAGTGGATTAAGGAAGAAAATACCAGTGTTTGACATTGTATTTATCTATTATTTTGTATTTTAAATATATTGACAAAGTGAATATTAGGACCAAATTTTTAAACTTATCATTTGTTGAAGCAGCATTTCTGCTGTCTGCATAATTGCAAAGGGATCTGAATGTGGCTTCTCTAGTACTTTTTTATACTGCCAGCTTGCCAGTGACGATAATGTCTCGCTAAGAGCCACAGAATAGCAAGCTCTTGTCCTCAGCTCTAAAATGCAAGGTAGCCTACCTGGGATTTCTACAGTGTCTGTTGTGTCCAGGAATCATCCTTTCAAAATTGGCTTTCATCTGCCTTCTCATTAGAAAAAAAAATTATACATTCCCATTAAATTCCTTTCCATATCCAACTTTATTGAACTTGAGGTTTTCCCTCTACCATGGGTCACTTGAAAACATCAAATAAATTTCAAAGATACCAGCCAGCCCTTGTGTCAGACTCACAAATATGGCTACCAACTCAGTGTTTACTCATGAATGTGCTTCCATGGTAGCTCTCATAGTGAGCGTGGTCGCTTCAGGGGATGTGGCTCCTGGCCTCTTGTATTTTCCAGGATGTCAGGTATGCTGGGTGTCTCTCAGAAGCTGGCTTAGGGCATATGTTTAAAACACAGACTTGGGTACACATTAGTTCAGCTTCTTGGAGTCCAGGTTAAACTGTATGCATTTGATCAACAGCTGTTTACACTATCCAGCATGAGCACTAGGTGCCGTGGATATATTGATTGTGGGTATCAAGAAGACAGTAGCCAGTCTTTCTTCTTTCACTGCAAACTAACAAGTCCTGTCTCTGCGTTGGAAATGTGCAGTGTGGCTAATATCCTCTTCGTCATGTCCCCAGGTTTGATCTTCACACAGGACAAAGGATGATGGTGAAATCCAAAGTTGGTGGCTCTAGGTGCTCAGGAAGCCTCAAGAGATAAGAATGACCCAGGGCCTCAGGCTAGCCTGTGCTAACCATCTTCAGGGCAGCTACCTAGTCTGTGAATGTAGAATCATAAAATGGCAAATCTCGACTCTACCATTCTCTCATGTGATCTTGGATTGCCCCTTTGTTAATTTAAAATGTCTCTTCCACAAAGTAGAAGTAGTACCAGTTGACCTACGTATTTTTTTAAAAATTTATTTTACAGAGTGGGAATATAATGCTGAATTAATAGAGTATGTGTCTTCCATGTCCCAGTCCTGTGTTTAATCCTGGTAAAAAAACAAAACAAACAAAATAAAAAACAACAACAACAAAACCCTATAAAACTGACATGGTGGTGTTTGCCTACCCTCTCAGAAGTGTGGCAGTGGAGACAAAAGGATCAGAAATTCAAGGCATCACAGCAAGTTTGAGGCCAGTCTGGGACACATATGACCCTACTGGAAATTAAAGAAAGAAATGAAACAAACAAACAAACAAAGCCATTCCTGACAAAGATGTGAACCTATGGATTTCTGACTGCTGTTGACTAATGTTGCCTTTTGTACCATGAGTTAGTGACTTCACTTCTCCCCTTAAACATTCTCAGGGCTCAAGTCTCCCTCATCAGTCCTGCAGGGTGTAGGGCATTGCAGATTGTGGAGGCTGGAACACAGAAGAAACTTGCCTCCCCACTTCTGTCTTTTCATTTATTTCCTTTCTAAATTTCCAATGAGGATGTCCAAAAACTCTTCCTACCCTGGGAATTCCATAGCTTCATAGGTTGTTTCTTAGATGTATGGCTTTGCATCGTTTCCCCTTGGTCTTTGACCTCTCGAAACTGAGTCAGTTTGGCAAGAGGGAGTTTCATTTACAGAAGTCCCTTTCTCTCACCCCATCCCTTGGCCGTGTGAGACTATCTAGCATTTTCCCTTGATTTTACACTGTGCTTTGTCCCTTACCTTCCTTCGTTCCCTTTATGTGCTTGCCCAATGAGCACTTCTTTTCTTTGTGTTTTCAGTCAAGTGATTTTTTTACTCCCAAAGTGGCTTTTCATCTCTGTAGCAGTTCATGGCTCTTTGAGCTTGTCTTCTTATCATTTTGAGTTACCTTCTCTTTGGCGTGAACCCATATACTCTTCCCTGAGTCTACACATAAACCAGCTCCTTGGACTTTTTATTTATTTATTTATTCATTTATTATGGATACAGAGCATTCCTTCCATGTATGCCTGCAGGCCAGAAGAGGGCACCAGACCCCATTACAGATGGTTGTGAGCCACCATATGGTTGCTGGGAATTGAACTCAGGACCTTTGGAAGAGCAGACAATGCTCTTAACCTCTGAGCCATCTCTCCAGCCCCCTCCTTGGACTTTTTAAGAAAGAACCTTTTATCTTGTGTAGATGCCCGTGTGTGCATGAAGAGTTATTTGTCGAAAATTTTTCAACGTTATCCTCGACAATTCCCCTTCTATGTTTATTCTTTCCTGATCTTCTGTTTTTGTCTTTCTTGATTTTGATATTTACAGCTTTTATAGACAGTTCCCCTGTGCCTACCACATTATAGATCATCACACATCTATACAAAGGACAATATTTGTCAAAGGACAGAGTGAGAAGGGGCAGCGGTGGTTGGGACTGGAACTGAATCGTTCAGATCTTCAATTTCCGTTTGTTACTGTTGGTGTGATCTAGATGAAGACGTCACTTCCAAATTCTCTGGATAGCAAAGCCTTTGCGGTCAGGCCGATCAGTGGAGCTCCCAAGTCAGCCTCTTGGTGGACTGAGAAGATCCCCTGAAACATCCGTGCCACTGCTTCTTGTTTTCTGAGATATGGATCCGTGTTCATCCCATGTTGCCAGATGTGTGCTCTAATTGAAGACGCACTGAGTAGCGCTTCCATAGCTGCAATTTGTATTTTTAGGAGTTTCTGTTTTTCTCAAGGCCTGAGCAGGTGTGTGTCAGCACTCAAGGGCACTTCAGGTTTCATACAACTTGACAGTCGGTTTGTCTCTTTATAGGGTTTCCATAGAAATGGAATTTGTATTTTGTATGTGCACATGCACATAGTTCGTGGGGGAGTGTGTGTGCATGTGTATGTGTGTACATGTAGAAGCCAGATAGGTATTGGTGGCAGAAGTCTCTTTTCATGTATGTTTTGGAGACAGAGTCTCACAGAACCTAGAGCTCTCTGATTCTGCGACATGGCCTGGATAGCAAGCCCTCCAACAAGGCCACACCTATTCCAACAAGACTATACCTCCTTAAGGTGCCACTGCCTGTGAGCCTATGGGGGAAATTTTCATTCAAACCACCACAGAGTCTGTGAGATCATGATTGTGGTAGCTGCGTCTCGTGCAGGAGATGACATTTTGAGGCCCTTCTTACAATTTTAGTGCTCTTACGTTCTTGCTGTACGTTCTTGTACAATGTCCCTGGAGCTTTAGAGGAGGGACATGAACGCCCTATTCCAAGCCAAGCACTTCCTCACCTCCTCTCAGCACCTTGTGCAGCCATGAGTCTGCATTAACCGCCACTCCCTGGAAGGAGACTTTGACAATTAAGGCTGAGTAGCGCTTGTGCCTGGAAAGCATCTTGACACCACGTCAGTCGTACTGCAGAGTTATCTGTTAGAATCAAGGGTGCACGTCTCGTTTAGAGATGGCATTAAGTAGGCCAGCCAGCCTCTTTCAAAAACCTTAACCCTTTTCTTCCTTTCTCCTCATTCGGCCTCACTCATACATAGGGTTGTTTCCATGCACCTGATCAGAGATGTTCATCAGCTTCTCTTTATGTCATCATGTATGGAGTACCTGACCCGTAGTCTATAGGTGGTACCAGAGTATTTGAAGAGCAATCATAAAGGTTATATGGGCTTGTCTTTTTATATCTAAGCATTTCAATTAAGTTGTTTTTATTTAATGAGAACATTGTAGTGGTAAAGCAAAATATTATTAAAGATGTGTATTGAAGCTTAATGTCTTTCTGATATGGGTTCTTGTGGGGAGGGTAAACATTAATAGAGGGACTTTATGTAGCTTTGGGAGATCCATGATCCATGAGTGGCTTTTGCATCTACTTTATTTGATTTGGTCCATCATATCTGCACTTTATTATTGTTCTTTTGTTTTGTTTTTAGAATCTTACTGTGTAGCCCAGGCAGGCTTAGTTAGAACTTCATATCTTTCTCCCTCTGGCTCCTGAGCCCTAGCAGAAATGATGATTAAAATAGCTTTCTTTGCACAGGCTGACGCCAGTGAGAATCTCACTATTCTCTTCAGGAGCCCCTTGTTAACAGAACACGGACAACAATGAACTGAAGCATTGGGTGCAGTCCGTCAGCTTCTGTGTTGACTCAGTGATTCAGGGAACTTCCCAGGCTAGCGGAGATCAGGCTTACACATATTCCAGCCTCAGAGCCAGTCCATTGCCAACCTTCACCATGCTGCCTCTCCTACAGGTGCAGTCAAATCAATGCCAAAGCAAATTTGTTAGGCAAGTTGTTTTCTGTGGGACTGTGTCACCATACACTGATTTAAAAAGAGCACGGATTTATTATCTCTGGATTATGGCAATCGGAGGCCTCAGATGGCCTCAAATGGTCTTACGGAGATGCAATAGGACACTGGAAGGTTCTTTTCTGGAAACTCCATACATGAATCCTTTCATTTACAGCTTCTGAGACAGCCTGCATTCTTTGGGTCTTCTTCTGCATTTTCTCAGCTAGCTGTACTGGGCTCACTTCCACTGAGTCCTCCTGGCTTTGTTCTTCTGTCTCACCTCTGTGAAGATGACCACTGGCTGTCTCTGAATTTACCAAAGTGATACACAGCAGCCTTACTTTACAGTCAGAAAATTAGAGCCTGTTTCTACTGGCATTGCCATGCCCCTCTGCCACATACTCCAACACAAGAAGAACTTCTAATATCTTTAGGGACTTCACATCTTAAGGACCTTTGTCCTTCAAATATCAGGTTATACATTTGTGAATGAGACTGATCTTATTTTATAACCGGAATGCACCAGATATTGTCATTTTCCTATTCATGCTACACACAAGTGTTGCAATTACACAACAAGTATTAGGTCACTGTACCTAGGTTACATGTCACTTTGTGTGTGTGTGTGTGTGTGTGTGTGTGTGTGTGTATTCATGTGTATTTGAAAATTTGGGAGAAAATTCACTTACTGATTGCACTAATGTTTACAAATATATAGCCGTTCATGCCAATTTAAATAGATTTGGAATGAAAAATGAGGGGAAAGTCCCAATAACTGGAGAAAAAAATTCATTTAAATCAGTTTGACTTATCTATATGTGAAGTAATTGATACTGTTCATATTTCATATTATAAAAATATACCTATTTTTTTGTTTTCATGATATTGAAAGGATTATTGAGTAGAATAATAAGAAATCTAAATGTCCAAGTTGTCTCCCAGTCTCTCATGGCCATAGGTCTAGTTCCTTTTCCCTTCCAGGACAGGTGAGCTTTGTGTTTTTATTCATCAGACATTTGAGCCTGGCAATCTTCTTTCTGTATGTTGTGCTACTGTGACCAGTTCCATGGTGATGTAACAGTAATCCATCCCGAGACAAACTATAAATCACCCAGGAGCCGTGAGTGAAGTTCCATTAACCCTTGGTTCAGCAGCTGTCCATGGGAGATAACAGGTATTTGGGGGCTAGGGCCTCTTCCAGATTAGTGAGAGCTTTTAGATCTCAATGATGCTTCCCCCACGTGAGATAGAAAGAAACCATTCTAAATGTTCAGGGAGGTTCTATGTTGCTTTTAAAATCTGTCCCCACAGAGTGACATCTCCATGTATGGGAGCAATGTCTGTGAGAGAGAGTTTGGGTCCCGGTCAGACCTTCATTTTGCAAACTTAGCTTATTTAAAAGACAACATTAAGGGGAAAATTAAACACTACCTCATAAAGAAAGGCTGACTGAAAGATAAGAGTGTTAGGATCTTAATGAATAAAAAGGCAACAGTTTCAAGGGTAGAGTCTGGTGCTCAGACCTTGATGATAGCTTTTGTCTCCCATTGCACACACTGATAACCATGCTGGCCACTCTGAACTGTATTGCTGCAAACCAGTCTATACACTGGTCACTGAGCCCTCAGGTTGAAGAGTCCCAGGGGCCCTGGGAGTCCTTTCTTACCCATTTGGAGCTCAGATACCTTGTGACATCCCATCATATCACCCCCTAGTTCTGCACATCACCCCTGCCTTAGCATCTGAAGATCAATGTTCCCTTTGCTTTTGAAGTTGCTGCCTGCGCAGGTCTGGGCGGAGATAACTTTCTTTGGTCCACTAAGTGGCTGCTGAGGTGGCTCAGAGACTGACAGTTGGAAATACATATGACAATCCATGGGTGCACTGACATAGACAATGGCTCTCTCCAGTGGCCTCATCTGGGTCTGGAGGTTCTTCCTTTCATGCATGCATTTAGTAACTTACTGAATCGGTGTACCATGGGTGGGTGGGGAGGCAAGCATGCACACGCCTAGTTTGTAGGTGCATACTTCTTGGGCCTTCCTCTTTTCACTTTCTACAATTACTAAGTTAATTTGAAACAGAAGTCAACTGACTCATGCTTTTCTAACACTAGGAACCCAAAGACGAAGACACTTTTACACGGTACTCTTTGCTATAAGTTTGGTTCTTTCAAATGGGGAACACTGAAACTGGAGGTACAAAAAATGCAAGCTTGTTACTTGTAGAGCTTGCTGTGTTTATGCTGATGAGTTCCTTTCTATGCACTATGACATTCATTCTGGAAGGGGAAAGGTACGAGGCGCTGGCTGCTGTCCACGTTTGTTATTCCACTGGTAACTGGCTCTATCAGTCTCTGGAGTACATCGGGGCTGGCACGGGGTTGCACAGGAGTTACAACAAAAAGGTAAATATCTAATCTCCACTCTATGACATTATGTGTACAGCAGTTTTTGAAAGTTCTTTTGACGCTGAACAAACCTCAAAAAAAAAAACCTGAGAAGTCAAGGGGGAGAGGGAGAACTGAGCGACAACTGGTAGCAAAGTGGTGGCCACAGTTTGTTCTTTCAAAGGACCTGGGTGGTAGGTTCATTCTTATGAATGAACCTCTCTTAATTCTAAAGTAAGCCTCACATGCCTCTGAAATCCTAATTTGTCCTTCTTGATGGTTGCAACCGCTCCTTGCCTCTCACTTGTCATAGAGATCACAGACAGATCAAATATCTAATATCTGTAAGTTGACTCCACTGCCTAGCAGAGTTTAAACAGTCAGAGACAAAGAGAAAAGACTTCAGGATTTCTGTGTTGGAGCTAAGAGTGAGACTTGATCTCTCTCTTCTCTTGCTTGTTCTGCAGAACTGTTCACGAACGATTTACTTCTCATTCCGAAGAAGACAATGTTAATTATAGTAGAAAACTCCCTCATACTTTTCGATGATAAACTGTCTTGGAGCATGGCTTTGCATCTATGGACTGAGTGCTATAAAATCCCCAGCAGAAACTCCTGGGCAGAACTCTTACTCTTCCCACACTGTATGTGGGGTGATGGGAACTCACTGAAAACAGAGGGTTACTGACTGCCCTTGTTATGAAGGGGTAGCATATTCTGGTTTAGAGACTGGCTGTGTGCATGCGATTGTCTGGGGCTGAAGAACAACAGTTGCCAAGAGTTTCTTCTCCACAGTGGGAATTCTGAGCATACATCTTCAAAATGTAGAAAACTGGAGTTGTAAGATAAGAATTATCTCATTCAGTCTGGTGTTAAAATGGGAGAGAATCAATCAATATTAATAAAAATGGAACTCATGGCTCATAGATATATCTGCTGCACTCTAGGTTGATGGGTTTGATAGAGAAAAAGGCACAGACGGGGAATGGTTGTATTTGAGCAAGCAAGCTTAACTCTTACGTTCTTGTGAATCAGTTTTTCTTCAAACAAAGGTGCCTCATGCACATCTTTTTAATGGGTATTTGAATGAAGCAGACGGGCAGAGTGAAAGAGCGGATGAACAAGACTAGGTTGTCAGTACTTCCTAGCAGTCTCTCTGTTTAGGAGGCCCAGGAGGATCTCTGGAACCCAGGATTCTATTTGCTTTAAAGACAGGATGTGTTGATTGACAATTCTCCTTTGTCTGGCTAAGAGGACATTCATTTTAAATAGAACTTTGTTTCCTAAATTGACCACTCCCTGGATTTTCTGCACTTCACTTTTTCTTAGGGTTTGGAATTGTCAATTAACTTTTGATCCTTGCCTTAAGAATAAAATAATTGCCTGTATTGTTTGATGAATATAGTCTTTATCCTAGCTAAGTCGAATGTTTTCCATGATCAATCATTTTGAAAATCCTTCATTTACCAATCAACAGAATAAGTCATTGTTGTTGAAAAAGCAAGAGCAGTGTTTTGTGAAACTATTTGATAGAAGCAGGAGGAATGCATATGGTTTGTGAGCTATAAGGCAGATACCAACGACAAAAGTAACTGAAGTGCTTTTGCTTCCAGGATTGCAGAAGAGCTCAAGTGTTTCCTTGGGATCATGTGGTTTTGTGTTTGCATTGAGATCTGTGATCCACTTCGAGTTAATTTTTTTTGAGTGTCAAACATGCTATCTAGATACTCTTCCTTCCCTATTTCCTCCTCCCACTTCCTGTCCATCTGTCCTCTCTTTCCTCTTCCTCCCTCCCTCCGCTATTCTTCTTTCCTTTCCCTTCCCCTCCCTTTCTCTTTCCTTTATGTTCTTTCTCCCTCTCTCCCTCCCTTCGTTGTTGACTTGTGGCTGCCCAAGTTTTTAAGCACATTTTTTTAAATGATCATCTTTTTTCATCGTATTGTTTTTATTTCTTTAAAAGGTTTTAAACCTGTGTTACTATCATATATGCATATATGCATACGGTATTCTGTGATCTCACCCTTCCCTCTCTCAGCAGCCTCCTCTTCTTATTCCCCAAAGAGTTACCCTCCTATCTCTTTCTATCCTTCCCCTTTCTCCCTTTTATCTTTCCCTACTTCCTCCCTTGCCTTTTTTTCTTCCCTCCTCCATTCCTGCCTCTCTCTTTTCCTAACCCACTGGGTGTAGGCATAGCTGCCATATGTTCCTGATTGCCATAGCCTGGTTGTATAGAGAAGAGAGTGCCCTACCACACTCCTCCTGGTCTCTAACTCCCACAGTCCTCTTCTGTCCCCCTCTACCATGTTTCCTAGGCTTGGAATGGCAGTCACATACCTATCCTGTTCTGCGTCTTTAGTCTTAGTACCACCTACTGTGGAAAAGAGACTTCTCCGACCAAGGCTGATCTTTACTAGTGCATGTGTGTAGACTGGATTATTTAGAAAATGGATGAATTACATGTCTATTTGGAAAAACATCAGTAGTATATTCCCCCATCGGGTCTGAAACTTGAATAGCCATTGACCAGTATCATTTTTATAGTGCCAGGTATATATTCCATCCTGCGTGTGAGCCTTAAATCTGGTATGGAAGTGGCTGGTCCTTTCTAGACCATTCACACTCTCAATTGCACTATCTTACCAGGTAGTTCAATATTGTACACTCTTTGCTTAGGTGTAATTGTAATGAGTTTTTCCCCAAACAACCCTCATAGCATCCTCCTGCACTGTGAGTAATAGGCAGCAAGGAGGACCCTTCTGGCTCAGCCCTAGCTTGGTTTCTCTCTGTCCTGATTCTTTCCTTTTTCTCCCTCAAAGCTAATTTGCCTACATTATATAGGTCAATCGCAGGGGGCTCTGCTATGAATCCTTGTTCTGTACTTATTTCTTTAGTTTCGTTTGGTTTATTTATTATAAAGTTTAGTTGTCGATAACACACAGTCTGTAGCTTTATGTCAAGTAGTTTGTGAAGGGAAGTTATTAGTCTCCTAGTAGTTGGTTGCTTTTTAATATTGGGTTAATTATTCTGTTCCTTTTGCCTTTCCATTGTAGTAATAGGGGTGGTGGGGCTGCGTTCCCAGCACCCCGGCCGCCTGCTCGGCTAGCTTATGCCCCGAAATAACAACACACAAACTGTATTCATTTAAACACTGCTTGGCCCTTTAGCCCTAGCCCTTGCTGGCTAATTCTGTTATCCCAATCAACCCATCTCTAACAATCGGTGAGCACCGGTCTTACCGGGAAAGGTTCAGCATGTCTAACCTGGAGGCTTGCTTCATGGCGTGTGTCTGCCCAGGAGCGGGGCATGGCATCTCTCTCAGGTGTCTGCTCCCGAGAGGAGAGCTGTGGAGTCTGAGCTCACTTCCTCTTCCTCCCAGCGTTCTGTTCTGTTTACTCCTCCCACCTATCTTCTAACCAATAAAATGGACCAAGGCAGTTCCTTTATTAGCCAATGACCTTCCTCCATCATTCCATATGCACTCTGGTGCTTTAAACCAATTAATTTGGTGAAATCCTGTGATTTTTAATTTTTAAATTTAATTTATTTACTTTGGTATAGAAAGGGGTGCTGGTATGATGGCATGGCTTATGTACGAACATCAGAAGACAGTTTGTAGGGACTGTTTCTCTCCTTCCACCAGGGGCTCAAACATAGGTTATTAGACTTGGTAGTGGTCGACTTTACTCACTAGCCATTTTGTCTGCAGGATCCTATACTTTGTTTTGTTTTCTATCATCGCTGACCTAATTTAGTCTTTACTTTTATATTCTATCTAAATGTGTGCAGCGTGAGGTTGGGCTGGCTTGGCTCAGTATGTTAGCCCCTGACATAGACATATGGAAGCTCATCCTGTTTCCAGGGCAGAGGCGACAAATGTGGTCTAGAATGTCGAGGGTGGCATGAAAGGGGGTGTGCAAATGATGAATTCTCAGTTCCACCTTGAGGAGTCTTAAAATGGTCATTTATCAAGTTTGAAGTACTAGGGAGCTATGCTCCCCGGTTCATTTTGTATCCACTGCATTGATTCTTCAGAATGTCTCTGAAGCTTTATTTCATTTTGCTATTTGTTTTTCTTGAGACAGTGTTTTGCAATAGAGTTGAGGCAGATATTTCTTGATTTTATTCTCTTGCTGGTTGACTTCAAACTGCTAATCCTCCTGTCTCAGCCTCCCCAGTAATAAGATTCCAAAAGTATGTCACTAGCTTAAGAATAGTTCTAATGTTTTTTGCTTTGGAGAAAATAAAAATTAATCATCACATACATACATCATGTAAAGTTACATATAATTTACATACACATATAATTTATTATATAAAAGATACACACATATATGTATATATAAGAATTGGTTCTCTCCTCCTACTATATATGTGAGTGCATTCTGGGAATCAAACATAGGTTATGGAAGCAGACAGCTTTTCTCACTGAGCCATCATGCTTGCCAAAATCCTATGATTTGAATCATTATTTGAATAATTCAGTCTTTATTTTTATATTCCATTAAGTTTTGCCATGTGAGGTGGGGTTGACTTGGCTCAGTGCCTTAGCACCTGATACAGACAGAGAGGACCATTATATATTTCCAGGAAAGGATTTTGACAGATGTGGTGATACATATTTGTGAGACAACTATTCAAGCCCACCCAGTAACTGAGAAAATCACATAAGAACTTTTTGCTTGGCTTCCAACCCTGAATTTGTTGTTTTCTCTGTGTCTTTGAGCTGAGTTTTGTGGTAATCACCGATGAATGCAAGGTCCTTATTCCTACAGGGTAAGGAAGAGCTTTGGTGAGACAAGTACAGCCAGGTGCTGCACGCTAAGTCACTGCATCTCCAAGATTATACTAGGGCAGAACATTCTTGTATCCCAGAGACATTGATGCTGTGCTAATGCCACATCCCAATATATTGCTCATGTCCTCATGGTTAAACACTAGTATAAAGGAACCCACTGTGCTGCCAGTCCCTAACACTCCGACTTAAGCAGGATGTGTTTGATAATGGTGATAAGGGACATAGTACTTGTTTATATACTTACTGAATTTTGCACTTTATCATGACTTGGGAGTGTAATGACTTATGGTATGATTTGTACCTCACGTACCCTCAGGTGATCACCAGACTCGTGATTGCATCATTGTCTCCTGTTCTTGATTTAATTTTGTGCCGTTTGGTTCATTGTGGTACCAGGAAAAATAGACTGTTGTATTTGCGTCTGAAATATAGTTTTTGTGCAACAGACAGTACTATGTAGGTATGCGTACGGATATTGGATGATGTTTGTATAACAGTGATATCACCCGAGATCACGCATCTCAGAACTCCGTCCCATTATGTCGTATGTTAGTGTGCCTGGCTCTGGGACAACACGTTGTAAATGCAGCCAACCCAGACTCAAAGAATTAGCCTTAAACTAGCATGAAGATGTTACAAAGAAAAGGAAACTTAAGCTGAGATTTAAAGGCTTAAAGAGATAAATCAGGTGGTAGAAAGACATAGATGAGAAAGAAATCATAGCCCGGTTGAGGAGTAGGAAAACATTCTTACATTTCAAAAGAGAAGTTTGATATGTACTGTATGCACAGTGAGTATCTTTTGATGAAATTTCTAGAAAAACATCAACAAGATGCTATTGCATTTGGAGTCAAGGATGTGTAAAAATAATTGGAATATGAAATAAGGGTTGCCAGACGGGGGATGGATGTTGGTGTCTTCAGTGGATCTAGACTGACTTACAAAGTGCAGAGAAATGCATCAATGAGGAATGTATCTAGGAGACAAACTAAGTGAAGAGTTAGTTATTTAACACATGTAGGATAGAAGACAGAAATGTTGAAAAGCATTTTGAAGTATGGCTATATATCTGGGCAACCAGGCTTGCAACGTGTGGGGTAAGTTTTTAAACCTTTGTTCTGAACAGCAAAGCTTCTGGAATTTTTAAAATTCCATTTTGCATTCCAACCACAGTTCTGCCTTCCATTCCTCCTCCCACCCCACCTTGCCTACTCCCCAGCCCACTCCCTATCCACTTCTCCCAAAGGGTAAGGCCTCCCATGGGGAGTCAACAAAGCCTGGCCCATTAAGTTGAGGTAGGACCAGACCCCTCCCTATTGCATTAAGGCTGAGCATGGTATCCCACCACAGAAAATGGGCTCCAACAAGCTAGTTGATGCATGAGGGATAGATCCTGGTCCTACTACCAGGTGTTCCTCAGATAGACCAAGCTACACCAGGAATCCAGTCAAAGAGAGGGAGGAGGGAATATGTGAGCAAGGGAGGTCAAGATCAAGGTTAAATCCACAGAGACAGCTGAACCAAGTTTATAGGAATTTATGAACTCTAGACTGACAGCTGTGGAGCCTCCATGGGCCCGAACTAGGCCCTCTGTGTGTGGGAAACAGCAGTAGTTCTTAAATTTTACAGTTTCCTTTTAATGATTTGTTGAGAGATTAATACATGTACTAATTAACTGCTAGCATAAAATATATAATTTGATCCTGTGAAAAAGTCCTCATTCATTTATTTGAATATATATATATATGTGTGTGTGTGTGTGTGTGTGTGTGTGTGTGTGTGTGTGTGTTTTGAGACAGGCTTTCTCTGCGTAACAGCCCTAGGTGTCCTGGAACCAGGCTGACCTCGAACTTACAGAGCTCTGCCTACCTCTGCCTCCCAAGTGCGAGTGCTTAAAGTAAAGGTTCGCCATCACCGCCCAGCCTATTTATATTTAAGTCAATTTGATTGCACATCCCTGTTTCTTTCGATTAAAATGGTTTCTTTTCATGTATTTCTTGGCCTGCTAGATTTCCCTATGAATTCACCTCTTGGGAAAATCCCACAGATCTTTGTTCTCTGAGATACTTGTGTTTCCGTGCACAATCAACGCTTTCACGTTCTCGGGTCAGACTGACTTAAGGATGAAGGAACTGGATTGCATCTTCGCTCAAACATTCTAGAAATTTAGTGACAGTGTAGAGTCTTTGGGTTACAGTTTTTATGTCGATGTTTCCTTTGTTTGGTTTTCACTATTAAATAGTTCACCTTATAAAGGTCTTCCACTTCCACGTCCATACTTTGACTCCTTGCCTGTCTAAATGTCTATTTATTTCTGGGGTATTTTGCCTAGTTTTAAGATTCTTGGGTCCAACTTAGAATCCACACGGTTTCGTTTCTTACAACACCAACTGTTGCTGATAGAAAGAGGGGGCATCCTGAGCCCCCCAATGAAGGAAATTCTGCCTCGGAACACCTGCAGGATTTTTTCCTTTGCCTCGAAATTTAGTGAACTCAGGCGTACGGCTCCCTTTGAGACATCCACTCCTCATTAGTTTTTCTTGAGGCTCACTGTTCCATCTGTTCTTCATGCTAGGGGAAAGTTCACATTATTATCATTTCAAATGTATTTCTCTGTCCAGGTTTTGCATTTCTCTCTTTAATAATAGAGCTTTCCCAGCTTTGCTTATGACTCTTAAACTTTTCTCCATTAAAAAAAAGAAGAGTGTATTTGTCTTTCTTCTTTGCATTCATTGGAATTGAATTAATTCTTTATTCGACCTTAATAATTCACTTTTCATTCAAGTTGCACTGACCTTTCCTCCTTTCTGCCTCTTTTCTCCTTTTCCTTCTTCTTTTTCTCCTCTTTCTCTCTCTCACACAGATACACACAAACTTTCAGTTTTTAACCATTTCTCTGTATTTCAATCATGTGTTCTCATTTTGTTATTGTTTTCATTTTATTTTTAACTTCTAAATAGACAAATGTGTTCCATATATTTAATTGACTTTGCAAAGTCCTTTACTTATTTTATCTTATCTTTGAGTCCATGTTCACTGATCATCTATCTATCTGTCTTTTAAATTTTAACTTTTAATTTTATGTATCAATATTATTACTGTGTGAAGGCCAGGAGATACCTTTTGGGAAGCAGTTCTCCTTGCCCACTTTATGAAGATTTAAGTGATTTTTTTTTTTTTCTGAAAGGTACTTCAGAGTGAAATCTAGCAGACCAAGAAATACGTTAGAAGGAATAATCGAAATGGAACCTCACAGGATTCTTCAATGAGACATTTGGAAAGTGTGTGCCCTGTCTTCAGTGTTAAATAACAAAGTAGTTTTATATATTGTTAGGGATCGACCTCTCCCTGTCTGACTTGCAGGATAAAGCGTGTTCACTAGCCTGTCTTTGGCTCCTGTTTTTTTGTCCTGATGCTTCGATCCTTCTTTAAAATGGAACTTTCTCCTTCTACATCTCATGACGTGAGTGTTCTCATTTTCTTCGCGGCCTTTCTCACTCCCCTTCAGTCCTGTGGATGCTGACATATTTGCCACAGGTTTAGCTTTGCCTCCTCAGCCCAGGCAACTCCTCTCTTTGCTTTCACCCAGAATTGTTCCATCCTGATTTCCTATTTTGATGCCATGGTTTAGAACTATTTCCCCTTGGGGCTTAGGAACTGTGGACACTTGGTTTGTGGAGGTGCTGGAGTGGGCCCTGTGAAAGCCATGCCAATCTGTTCCTTGTCTCTTTCCCGTTTTTGGCCAAGTACGGCTTCCATCGAAAGAAGCTCTTAAATGTAAGTACTATTTACAATACCTGAGTGTCCTAAAGTTGCGCAGGTTTTCCTGGTCTTTTAGTGTTTCCTCCTGTGGCTTTTCTCTTCATCGCTGTGAGCCCCATTGCTTAGTTTTTTTTCTGAAATGGAATGTTCCTCAGACAGGAATTAAGTATATAAAATCACCTTGTGGCCCATAGGAACATCATCAAAGTCATTTTACACATTTCCTAGGGCAAAATCATCCAGAAAACAAAAGGAGCTTTCTAGTCTCCTTTTTGAATTGGCTATTGCAGAGCCGACCCAGAAACAATTAACCATAAAGGGCCTCTGGCTTAAATTGATCCTCCTTGGGCTGTTCAAAATGATGTGATATTCGTACCAGAAGGACACACCCGCAAGAGCCCCCTTGGCCAGAGCCTTGTTTTTTTCCATGTGCTCCCAGTGGCAGAATGGTCCTTGGTACTGAGATAAATCTAGCTCTCACTTGGGCAAATACAGAGGTGTGTACCATGCTCTTGGTGATACATTCAGTCTTCAGAGGGCAGAAGGGCAGTAGGGGGTCACGCCATGGTAAGATTTCAGCTGGGAGGGGGTCAACGCCTATCGATTTGCTAGTTATTTGTTTCATCTGTGTTGTTGATCCACCGCAGCTGTGATCACTGTGAGCTCAACCGGAGACACATGGGGTAAGACGACTAAATGGAAATTTATAAGTTTACAGGAAACTTGACATCAGCCTTGGAGTGGGCTTAGAGTGTTTACCTATCCATGCTGGTGGTGTAACCCCCAACACTTCTGAGATGACTGAGGAAGAAAATTGTGTTTACAGTGTGTGTAGACTGACTGAGCCTAGCTGTGGATCCCGCCAGTCTACTGTCGTAAATTATTATTCATCGTGTCAATAATTTCATTGGTTGGATTAATTATTAAACATTTAACTCTGAACCCATTTTTTAAAGACCTTAGAGGAGTCTTCAATGAAACATTTATGGCAGGAGCAACATTTACAAATTGCAAGGGGGAAGCCTTTTGTTCTGTCCATTTCTTAATCCTGATGAATCCAATGCTGTGATGTTAAAATAATCTTCAAACTCTCATGTAGTAATCACATTAGGAGGGTGATGTGATTTTATGTTCAAGCATATTAACTTTTCTTCTTTCTCAAAACATTCCAGGATTTTATAGCTTTCTTTGGTTTTTATTATAACAGGATGTCTTTCTTTTTTCACCCTCAGATTTGCTCCTTTTTGTTTGATTTCACAAACCTTTCCAATTGGTTCATTCCATCGAGTTGTACTCCTACTCGCTCTGTAAGGGAGAAAAAGCAAACAAAATCATTTAAAAACAATCCCTCTTTATCCTCCCTCCTTGAGTCATTTTGTATGTTCAGCTAAAAATTCTATTAGTTCTCTTTATTCATACTTCATATTACCCTGAGAATGTACTGTGTATTTTTACTGTTAACCATAGCCATGCAGAAGCTCTATTGGTTGTGTGGAAACTGCCTAAGATTATGACAGAGTTTCCTCATTTAAAGCCCCAGGAGAAATATTTACCAGATGATTCTTATCCAGGGGTCTCAGAGGAATTAGGCTTGTGGTTTGTAGATGAATAACTTTTCCTGTCTTGAAAAATACTGTCCTGGAAGAGTGATGAACGCAGGGAGGGTTATCACACATCACAGCTCTGAGACGGGGATCAGTAGATTTTTGGTATTATGGACCCACTAGAGGTGGCTGCTGGATCAGATTCTCTGTTCAGGATTTGCTTTGGCGTTTAATGAGGAGAATCATTTTGACTCTTCCCTCAAATTACTGCCTTCTGAAAAAACAAAAAAACAAACAAACTAAAAACCTTGAATATGTTTGTGATTGATGATTTATTTAAAAGTTCTGACTACTGAAAAGCTTGATTTATGATCTCCTAGTCCTTCGTTCCCTCTTGGCTACAGTTTTTCATATCTGCCGTTGGTATGATATGATCCACACATGCTGTAAAACTAGACCACATTTTTATATCTTGCTAAGTTCAGATAAGTTTCTTGAAATCTATAATTCATGCTTTTTAAAATAGCTCTTTATAAAAATGTTGCCTTCAGAGCCCTCAACAAATTTCCTATTTTTTAAGGACACCATCCTTCAGTCAACATTGACTTTTTACTTTTTTTCTTTTTTTTTGCAACATATGCAATTTTGTTTCCAAAACACCTCTCACCCTCTTGCTGTTCCCAGCTCTTGATTTAACCCATAAAATCTGGGTACATTTGACAGCGTCTGCACTGAGAAATGCCTTCCAAAGAAAACATTTGTTAGAATACACAAGCGGTTTATTTGGTTACATCTCGGGGCCTAAACATTCAGCTGCCAGTGTGTGTTCTGTTGGCTAATGTTTCTTTAGTGTTTCCACATTTTCATAGGCTAGCG
Source organism: Microtus oregoni (assembly GCF_018167655.1). NCBI lineage: Eukaryota > Metazoa > Chordata > Mammalia > Rodentia > Cricetidae > Microtus > Microtus oregoni. The sequence continues at coordinate 34,045,557 of NW_024543060.1, read as the reverse complement.
GCCAAGTTGTCCAACAGTCTGGTACCTCGCGGGGGTGGAAGTGGGCCTGTGTACTAGGAGTCGATAGCATTAGATGCTCCGAGGTACAGTCAGTTGACATATGTTAGAACTAGCAGAAGTTGGCCCCACCCACTTGGCCACATATAGTTAGCAAGGAGTTTCCTCAGTCTGTCCTTAATGGATTGAGAAGCCTGAGGGAGCCTGTGAGGATCCCTCGCAGTCACAATACCATGAAAGCAGAACTTAGGCTGATTATAAAGTAGTCAGGACGTTCTTCATATGTTCTTGTTGTCCAAAGATATACCGTAGCTATGGCTGGAGGGATGGCTCATTGGTGAAGATCACCTGCTGGTTGTCTTGAATTTGGTTCCCAGCACTCAAGTCAGGCACTTCTGCCTGCAGACATAGCAAAAATAGATTTGCAGAATGCTTCTTGTGAGATAAAGATAAATCTCAGCAGCTGCCCCAAAGAGGAAGGTAGAGACGGGCAAGAGAAAAAGCGGTGGCATTTGACTTATGCTAGCATGGAAGTCAGCCACGTGTTGGACAAGCAGCCTCATTGTCGGGAGGGGACCCTTAAAGAAACAAGGAGGGATGCTCCGCTACCAGAGAAGATACACTTAGGTTCTGGGCAGTATCTGGAAGAAAAGACAGGAGACCAAAGAGAAATGAAAAGTTCTGAGTGACTCAGAAACGACCTACAAACAACTAAGAATCACATAAGTAAGGCCTCCATAAAAGACAGAGATGCCAAGGGCGTAGTCTTGTTACAAGGAAATATACTGCATGTGTGTATTTCTTTTGGTTTTGCTTTATTTTTTTCTACGCAAATCCACGTAGGTTGCTCTTTTGCTTTCCAAGTTACACAATAGATGAGAAGAAACATGAAGAAAGGACCCCAGGAGTCACCTAGCTGAAATTCTTTACCTTCAGTCCAAAGATGCTAAATGATATATCCAAGTTCTTTCAGCTAGGACCCGATCAACCTAGATCCACATACATCACAGTCTGCCATCGGTTCCACCTTTGGACAGAACAGTATCTACAAAAAGAGCGGGAACAGATTAAGATGTCACCACAGCCTGACATCCTCTAATACGAGGGCTATGTGAAGTCCAGTACTTTCAGGTCATTTAGTGTAGACACACCTCAGTGCGTCCTGAACTTATCTCTATATGCAGCATTGCTTGGTCATTCATGTTCCTAATTATTAGCCTGAATCATCAAGAAAATGTCAACCTGTGTCCTTTACCTCGTAGATAAAATAGAGTAGGACTATTTTCATTCAGATTATTCTCATCCCACTGTAAATTTGCAATAAAAAGAACAAACTGTTCACCCACTCAGGAAACCCAACTCTAAAATCGTCTAAGAATACTATTCAAGTGTGACCTTCTGATGAAAGCAAAGATGTCCTTTGTGGCCAGATTACTGCTTCATCAAAATCACAAGACTTTGCTCTTTGGTGCAGAGAATAAAATACCTTAAAAATTGCTTTTCTGTGTCATGTGCCTTGCTTATGAAGCACATGGCCAAGGTTTTTCCATATTAGAAAGCTGACTGTCTGGAAGAAGAGCTTTAGTTGCTTCGAACTGTGTTTTGGTTGGGGCTGGGGAGAATGCTTGGTAAAATGTTTACTATGCAAACATGCTGACCTGAGTTAATGCCAGCATGCAGGCAAATTTCTCTCACAGTGGGGTGCATTTTTACTTCCACTGATGTGGAGAGGAGGTGAGAGGATCCCTTGGGCTGGTCCAGCCTGTTCAGGTGAGTTAGTGAAAGATACCTGTCCTAAAATGCCAGGATGAAGAGCTGTTGAGGAACACTTTCAATATCCATGTCTGCCTACCAAAACACACTCACGAAAAACAAAACAAAAGGGAGGGGGAGAGGAGTGGGGGGAGAGGGAGAAGGGTGGGAGGAGGGGGAGGGAAATGGGAGGCTGGGAGGAGGAGGAAATTTGTTTTTTTTTTTTCTCTTTTCTCAATAAAAAAAAAGTTAAAAAAAAAAAAAAAGACCAAAGCAGAAATTACGGCTTGGAACATGGTCTCTAAAGTGCCCGTTCCACACAGCCAACCCCTGGCCCTCTGGCTTTGAAACTGCCATGCATTTTTTTTTTTAACTTTTTGATCACATTCTGCACTCCAGACTGAATCCTTCTCTTTAACATCTCTATGGCTGTCTTCATTGACTCCAACTCAGTTTCTCAGTTTGAATACCTGGGGGAAGTTATTGTTACCTGGCATTCTTGGTTCAGCTGTTTCTACTTTCACACAAGCCTGTCATCGTCTCTTCTTTGGGTCGAGGCTAGGAACACTATTTCAAAAAATGCATTTAATTATATTTCCACACAATATTACATATGTGCTCACAGGGGAGACAAGAAAGCAGGTTTTAGATACCATTTTATAGAAAGGGAACTGAGCATCTTAATTTTTCTTTAAATTTTTCCAACAATAGTTTTTATCACGTTGTCATTGTTAGTTGTAAAATTTACAGGTAAACATGCATAAGATTTTAATAGGCGCCACCAGTTCCTTTGTCTTAGGATGGGAACACTTAAGTGGCTGTAATTAGTTATAATTTTCCCCCTTCATGTGTATGTATCCATGGATGCTTGTATGGTTGCATATGCGTATGAGTATATATGCTTGTACATATGTTTATACATGTATATAAACATATACATGCAGATACATGTATATGTGTATATACCTGCATGTGGGGGCAACAGGTTGATGTCTGATATTTTCCTCAATTACTTTCAACTTTAATTTCTGTGCATCTAGTCTCTTGATGAAGTTGGAATTCCAAATTTGTGTAGTCTAGCTGGCCAGATTGCCATGGGTATCTCTTGTTTCTATTTCTCAAGTGCGAGGATTAAAGGTGGACCACCAAGCCAACCCAACTTTTGTGTAAGTTCTGGGGATCTAAACTCCGGTCTCCATACTTGTGTAGCAAGCATATTATCCCCGGAGCCATCTCTTCAGCCCGTACAAGTTTTATTTTTATGGAACAATCAGTTAGATACAATTGGAGTAAATGCATTGCACACCATGAACAAATATTCAGTGGTATTTATGGTTAATGCTCAAGCAAGTTGCTGGGCGCATACAGCCAAGGTCATCGGCTCTCAGAGCAGGGCAGGAGATGTCTGGGTTACTTTCACTGGTGGAGGGTGAAGGATTTCAGGGGATCAGGGCAGTCTAAGGAATTGACTACCTTTTGTGTCAGTGAGTGAAAATTGTATTTTGGCTTAGTCTTCTTTCCACATGAGCGGCAGGAGGTCATGGAGGTCAAGATGGCATTCAAGCTGTGCTCAAAAGGAGAGGCCGCTTCCCCTTTTCTCCCAATCTCCCTGGCAAACAGATTCTGTGACCTTTGTGGACTGTGCATTTCAGAGCCTCGCTATGACACTTGGAACGAGTGCCTCCTCAATCCTCTTTCTAATCCTTCTTCTTTCACATGGTTTCTTTGAAAAAAAAAACACACACACACTTTTTATTCACTTGTGGTATTTTTTTTGTCGAACTAATAAATGTTCATTATATACTCGTTAGAGACATGAGGCAAGAAAAACAAGGCTGCTTCCACTTGCACACAGGATGAAATTTAACTATTTACCTTCTCTCTGAATCCATATTTTTATATTTAAAAATATATAGGATATAACAGATTTTTGTACAAAATATGTGTTAGTTTGGAAATTGATGTCTGCCTATCTAAAGTTGGCATTGTTATATGTTAGTGGGCACATTTCTATTTCATTTGAAGTGAGCATTTGTGATGTTTTAACTCCATGGGCTCATGATGATTCCATTAATCATTGTTCTGTTTGGGGACCTGTATTTCCATATTTACTAACAATTAACAGTGGGAAAATCAATACGATTCTGCACATCCTTGCTTATCTTCTAGGATCAGTTCCAAGAGTTGAATTCTCTAGGACAAAAGGCATGTATATTTTCATGGTTTTTGATAGATTCTGCCAAACTGCCTGCATCCACAACTCCACTAACTTAGCAGGAGGGTGCCTTGCTCTAACTACGTTGTAGCTGTAGAACGGCTTAGAGAGGTAGCTCATTGGCATGAGATCATATTTTCTAGCTTAAAAGCCTGCTGGAACAGTGGGTTAATAACCTCCGATGATATCCCACTCAAGCTAGGCCTTTGATGAGACTTGAAAATTTGAAGATATTTACCTTTGAATAGAAGCACTGCGAAAACCAGACATGAGTTCCAGAGGAGTGTGCAATCAAATATGAGACTCCCTGTGTCTCCTGCCTTGGGGGTAGTCAGCCTCCACATTGTTCTTGCGTGGACTGTCCACAGTGTGAGGGTCGCCAAGGGCCATAGGGACAAAGTACAAGTTCTCTGGATAGGGAACCGTGTCAGTCGCTTGTTTTACCGAGGCATTGTGGTGACGTTATCAGAGGATAGAAGTCTTACCTATTTTAGATAGAGAAATGAGATTAATCTACTTTCTATGGAAAGATGAAGAAATAGGCCACCAAAAATAGGCACTACTTTTAACATAAAACATCTTAACTGAAACACAAATACCTTTTCCTAAAGTCATTGATCTTACGTAAGTATTTGACAGAATTGCTGGCTGAGTAAAATGTACTTTTACTAGGAGATTTTGTCTTTTTCTCCTTCCTATGTAAATCCATATATGTCTCTCTTAGGGTCCTCTTTGTTGTCTAAGTTCTCTGGGGTTGTGGACTGGGGTTGTAGGCTGGTTTTTCTTTGTTTTATGTCTAAAAGCCACTTATGAATGAGTACATACTATATTTGTTTTTCTGTCTGGGTTACCTCATTCAATTTTTTTTTTAGATCTATCCATTTGCCTGCAAATTTCAATATATCATTATTTTTATCTACTGTGCAGATAAAATATTTTTTATACTCCATTGTATAATTGAACCACATTTTTCCTTATCCATTCTTCAGTTGAGGGGCATCTAGGTTGTTTCCAGGTTCTGACTATTGCAAATAGTGCTGCTATGAACATAGTCAACTAGTCCTTGTGGTATGATTGAGCTGTTTATGGGTATATACCCAGAAGTGGTATTGCTTGGTCTTGTTTCCTAATTTTCTGAGATACCACCATACTGATTTCCAAAGAGGGTGTCCAAGTTTGCGCTCCCACCAGCAATAGATAAATATAACACAAAACATTTAAATGGTATGAAATAGTGTGAGAGGGGTCCACTTAGAACTCCATGACCATATTACTACTTTGGATTAGTTTTGTAAACTTGGCAATAGTGCTTATTTTTAGGAAATAGTACTCTCCCATTTTATTTCAGTTTGAGTACAGTAAAAACCATAACACTGAGATCTCTATCTAGTTTTTAAGTGATACTTTGGGGGAATCACTGTACAGAATGTATTCTTTTAAATTCTTTCCAATGGAACTTCAAATTAAGTTTACAAGAGAGGATCATTTTAAATTAATAAGCTGTTTTCAGAGATGCACAGCAAAACAGAGCAGACTTTGTAACACCCATCTGCCTGCCTGCTCCCCACACCTGCAGTTCTCCTCGGCGACACATGTGCACTGTGTAAGTAAGAACTGTGCATTGTAAGGACTGTTGACCCCGGACGGGTGCACCATCAGCATGGCGAGTCTGTGGCTTGTGTCAGGTGTCATTCTTCGTGTACATTTCAAGGGATATATGAGTTTTGACACAAGGCTGCCCTCAGGTTCCCCGTGTTCTGTCTGTCATCCACTCCTTCCCTGTTAACCCCTGAAGACCAGAGGTGGGCTCACCATTTTCATGGGTTTAGATTTTTTGCAACAAGTTGTACAGTCATCATCACTCAGTGTACAGCCATTTCAGCGTGCTCCCTTTCACTCCACGACAGTTATGGAGCATCCTCCATGTCCTTTCAGGCCTCGGCATCTTTTTTTTTTTTTTTTTTTTATTTATTTTTATTTTATTTTATTTTATTTTTTTTTGGTGTTTTGTTTGTATTTTAATACATATGGGTTTTATTATTTTTTTTTAATAATTTTTTTTATTAAGAAAAGAAGAAAAAAAAACATAAACAAAAAACAAGTTTCCACCTCCTCCCAGCCTCCCATTTCCCTCCCCCTCCTCCCACCCTTCTCCCCCTCCTCCCACCCTTCTACCCCTCCCCCACTCCTCTCCCCCTCCCTCTCCAGTCCACAGAGCAGTCCAGGTTCCCTGCCCTGTGGTAAGTCCTAGGTCCTCCCCCCTCCGTCCATATCTAGGAAGGTGAACATCCAAACTGGCTAGGCTTCCACAAAGCCAGCACATTAAGTAGGATCAAAACCCCGTGCCATTGTCCTTGGCGTCTCATTAGGGCTCGGCATCTTAAAAGATCTGTCTATCTATCTATCTATCTATCTATCTATCTATCTATCTATCCTACTGTGTGTGTGTGCATGCGCGTCTGTGTGTTTTGTGTGTGTGTGTGTGTGTGTGTATGCACATGTCACTGTCAGACGACAACTGACTGATGTTATTTCTCTCCTTCCACCGTGTGGATTCTGGAGATAGAGCTCAAATTGTTAGACTTGGCAACAAATACCGTTATCCCTTGGACTATCTCACTAACCTACTTGATATCTTTGTAGGGCAGAGTGGTATTCTTCTGGCTGGAAGTGTCACAGTCTCTCTACTTGCGGATGGAAGGCAGTCTTGGTTGCTTTCCAGTTCTGATTTGGTCAGTTATGGACAACATAATGCAAATGTTATTTGGGTGATTACAAAGAGTGTGATAGCAGAATTTATTGACCATATTGTTCAATTTTGTATGAAGCCGCTAAACTACCTTCAAAGTGTGCTCATTCCTACCTGTAATAAACCAAAACACCTCTGCATGAGGTGGTAGTTATCAGTATGATGGCTTTAGATTTTGATCAGTCTCCTAAGTGTTTCTTTTTATTTTATTTTTGTTTTTCTATCCATGTGAGATGGTAAGCATTTTTTTTTTCCATGCTCACTTGCTATATGTGTTATCTTGAGTAAGGTATCTGTTCAGGTTTTTTGCCCTTAAATACCATTGACAAAATTCTTTTTCTTAAACCTGAACACTTATCTCATAAAACATGCTGATCTCAATGTACGAATGTGTGGAATCCTCTGTGCCTTAGTCTCTGTGGATCTTCTGAGTAATGCCTGCAAATTGAACAATGACATTCTGATTTTCCTGCCTAGGTAGGAGAGGGAGAGGACCCTGGTTCCCAAAGATGTCTCTGCTCTGTGTCCCTCCCATCATTGTAATTCTAGGGCCATGTGACCTTGTGCTGATAAATGGAAGAAGAGGAGTTGAATTTTCATCTTATTCCCCCTCATTCCCTCCTCGTTTTTGTTAGGAGCTGAAGAGACCTCTAAGCTTCACGTATGCCACAAGTCCCATAGGATATTTTAGTTCTTCCAAAATGATCATTGGTGAGGACCTAGTTTTTTTTCTAGTAACTCTAGCAATTTTCTCATATAGAGTTTTCTATATATAATCTGAGAAATTGGCTTTATGATCAAAGACCCAGGGTAATGAAACATTTGTACAAAAGCCAAGACTCTAATTATAATCATTATCAGAAAGTGTCATTTAAAAAAATCAGGCAGGTGTCTGTCAATCATATATAAATATATGATATATCAATTTGTATATATATTTCCCCAGAGAATGGCAAAGATTGATTTTTTTTCATACTAATGAAATATTTGAAATACAGTCGTTGACTAGTCTGCAGCAGAGAGAAATATATTTGGCCCTTGCTTTCTTGTCTGGCAGAATGGTAAATACTTTAGTGTAAGTATCTCTAGAATCTTCTAGTACATGGAAAGCTTATGTCAGGCCCAGATTAGACATCACTGCACCTACCTCTGCATCACCATAATAACTGAAATCATTCATGGAGAGTCAACTTGAAGCAGCCTAGCGGAATCAGTGCGTCAGTTGTAAGTGTAATGCAGACAGTTAAACGCCTGGATCTTCCCCTGCAGGGGTTTTAGACTTGTATTCCTTAAATTTTAATAGTAACGTGTGTACCTGCCAGGGAATGTTTGTGACATTGCTCGTTCTGCCTTAGGAATGGAAGTGATTCTCATACACTTCCTGAGTGTCAACCTGCTGGGAAATTGGATTTCTAATCTCTTCATTTGTTTTTCCTTTAATAATTAAAAAAAGCTACTTAACTTTTTAATACATCAAATTCAAAACTATCACAGATTTCTTTTAATTACACAGATAATAAATACAGTTTGTATAAACCACAACAAAAATAAAGTGAGAAAATATGTCAAAACAAAGCTATCAGTCCACATCTGTCAGCTCTACTTTTTTTTCAAGTCAGAGTTTCTCAGTAGCTTTGGAGCCTGTCCTGGAACTCACTCTTGTAGACCAGGCTGGCCTTGATAAGAGGTTGATGTTGGGGATAAGGTAAAAATAGATACTCAATCACTAATAAGGGTTCTTTTTGTCTACATACTTGCTAGCCTTTTGTTGTTACTAAATTATATTTATTATTCACAAATAGAATTCTATAGCTGCAGGATTTCCCCTATGCTTTTCCCACCTGAGAGCAATGGATTTATCATTTCAGATAGATAATACAGCTTTCCTACCCTTTTATCGCAACCCCTGTGGCATCGCATATCAGCTGTTTATGTTACGATTCATCGCAGGAGAAAAGCTGCAGTTATGAAGAAGCAATGAATTCATTTTATGTTTGGGAATCACCACACCATGAGGAACTCTATTAAAGGGTCGCAACAGAATTAGTTGATCTTATGGTTTTAATTTATGGTTTCTTTTATTGGCTTAATAATTATTGGCTGAGAACTTATTGAGTGTTAGATATTTTAAAGTCCAATAGGAAGATACGTTATGACCCCAAACACACGTTTCTCTGTTACTTCTATTTTGAATCTTGTGTATGAGCAATGAAAGCACCTGTCAGGTACGGATGCTGTAGTGACATAAGAAGAGTCACAGCCTTGGAGGCAGAAGCATCTTTAACATTTAAGCTGAGCAAAATTATGGGAAGATGGAGGACACCCTGCTGCAGGTTGGAGAAGATGACCCAGTTACCTCCATTGCATGAGTGTCTGCAACACTGTCGCTGAAGATCAGTCCTTCCTGCTGCACCTCAATTCTGAGTATTGTGAGGTGTTTAGACCAGTCACCTCTGTAGTCATGACTTCTGGCCGCGATAACTGCATCGGTGTACTATGTCATCGGTTGTACTTAGCATGTAGAAATAACCTAAGGCACATTCTTATTGAGTTCACTTAGATTTCTACAGGAGTCAACTAACAAATTTTGAGGCACTTTTTGCATTAATTGATAAAATTCACTCAAAGGAAATAAGTTGTATACACTGTGTATGAGTATATATACCTATATGAACAGTATGAAATATAATCGTGATGAACTTATAATATCACAGTGTTGATTACAATGGAAGTTGCACCACAACATCAAGATTGGTATTGGTATAATTTTATTTACCTCTTGGGAATCAATGGAACTATGAATCCATAGCAAATACGTCTTCAGTGCGATCATAGCAAGACATGTTTGACAGCAAGCAACTTCAAATTGCCAGAGCTTATTACGTATTTAAAATCTACAGTTAGCTGACATCCTATGTTTCTTATGCACTGAATAAATCTATGAGTGTTTTTGCAGGGAAATATTGCCGGTGCTGTCTGATCACAACGTACCGCATCACCTCCCCCAGCGCCTCCCTGATAGTCTAAGACACTGGGACTCTCAGGGCTTCTACGTCTATTGAGTGGGGTTAGAATCCTGCGTGCAGAGGTTAACAGACTTCATGTGTGTGTGCTGTGATGTATCTGCCCTAATTATCAATTACTGCACCAATAGAAAGAACTTGGCTGCCGAGGCATTGTTCCCCAGCTGTTCACATTGAGGCTCAGGGTGTCTCTTATGGCTGAGGCTGGGCATGCTCCTGGGAAAGCAGGGTGGGACTGTTCCCTAGGAAAACAACTTTATTAAAAAATAATAATAAACCGTGGCTAGTTTTTCACTTACATGAAGCTAAAATGCACACTTTGACTTGAATATTTGTGGAATTTCAAGATCAACAATGGAAAAAAATTGTGAAAATATAGTGATTTAAATGTGCTAAATGAACCATGGTCCCCAGTCAGGTTTTCATAACTCACCAGCTTTTAACTTCAAAACTCTGGCTAACTTGCGTTTCTTAAACTCGTGAGCTTATCCCAGCTAGTGGAACAGTAGTTAGGATATACCAGCTATAAATTGGTCCAGAGCACTAGAAGGGACATTGGCCCCTTTAGATTCTAACAGTTCATTAAACCTCCTTTTCCTGCAGCTCCCTGTCCTCTCCTGTCCTGACCCAGGCTTCCTCTCACCTCCTCATCTGGGCAAGACCTACTCCAGGGTAGGAAACAGTGTCTGCTCACCCCTCACTGTCTACCAACCCAGCAGCCTTGGGAGGCTTTGTGAAGGGAGATTCCAGAGCTCCCGGGAGAAGCTGGCTGAGTGGTGGGGAGCCGCCTAGCTACAGCAAGACTTCCCCCAGAGCCACTGTAGCAAACAGAGGACAAGTGACAAGTCTGAGAATGGTGCCTCACTTGTGCGTTAACAATCTCAGACCTTGGAGAAGAGATTTTAAATTTGGAAGAAGTTAATTGAGTTCACCAGCAAGGCTTGGCAATATTGTAGCTGCTCTTGTCAGGATGAGAAGTACTCCCCCCAATACACCAATAAGGACAATGTTGTTCATTTCCAAGGAGAAGGTAGGACAGGAAATTGTAATAGTCTTTGGGGTGTGAACTTTTCAATGCTTTTTATGACTAAGGAGAATTAGTGTATGTTTTTTTCTTCTTGTTGATTTCTCAGAGAATAGATTTGCATGAGAGAGGACCTCTAAGTTCTACTTCTTTGAGGCTCTCCTAGAGAGTCAAGAACTGAAGTTTGTGGCAGTTACTAATAAAATAGCCAACAGGGATTTGTTGGAGATTCTATTGAATGGTTTTCATGAAAATCAGCTGCTTGAAAAGTACTAATATCAAACTCTGGCAATTATACTAACCTTTGTCACCACTTAGAAAAATATTTAGGAATATATATATATATATATATATATATATATATATATATATATATATACACACACACACATACATACACACACACACAGAAATTTTGGCATAATAGCCAACTAACAAACTTTGTGGTACATTTTCCACTAATTGATAATATTCACCCATAAGAAACAAGTTATACATACATGTGAAAGTATGTTTTCATATTTGTATAATCTACATTTATACATGTACATCTATTATGCTTTTATTACCCGCACACCCATACATATATGGATGCCCACTTTATAAGATCTCTTTAGTGTCCTCTCACCTCTGTAAGGCCATTGAGCACAAGGACTACTCTGAAGCCACAGGTTCAGTCACATCGGCTTCTGAGGTTAACCAGTGTGTCAAGTTGAAGTTGGCAGATTCGAAATGTATTTTATAATACGTCTTATCTGGGCCCTGCGCGTGTGACTATATGATTGCCTTTGTAGATGGCTGATTCAGAGTATGCCTAGAGCAGAGAGAATTCGTAAAATATAAACTTGATTTCATCTCCTCATCAACACTCAAGAATCTGTGGAGCCACCGTTTCAGTGTGACTTTCCTTTCAGAGGCAGTAAACTGTGCAAAACATCTATGAGAATGATAAGAAAATCTTTCCTATTGGTGACTCTTAGCTATTCACTTTTAAATTAAGACTTGGCTGTTTTAAAATAGTTTCTTAGGAGTCTATATGTAGAGATGTTCATTTTCTCAGAACTGGCATGGCATAAAAATTAAGCAAGTCTAGGATTGTGTTACTTTGTCTTTAGATTATTCAGACTTCAAGAGTATAAAGATTATTTTTATCTGCATTTTTCATTTATGGATGCCTATACACAATGCACCCTATAGAACTAAGGACGAGAGAAAGAAGCTTGCCTTGTATTTCCTCCCACTGTTGAGAAGGAACTATAAATTTTCCAGCCCCATATAAATTAATGTAATGTTTCCACACTGCAGTTTATTACAGCCTGACCTCCAACCCAGAGGTCAGAGAGTCATATTGATTCAGTCAATGTCCTGGTCATTATTTCAAATGGAAGTTCACATAGGGGGATAATTGGTTATGCTGATATTCACATTTAATTATGTTTTATTCTTACAGAATTAGGTCTGCCATACTGAAGGCATGGCAATGAAGGCAGACTACCTGCGAGTGTCCTCTTCTGGTTCTTCAGAACTGAATCTTCCTCTCTCTTCTCCTCACAGAATCTCCACACCCTTGAGAACAGAATGCTAATGCTTGATGGGATGCCGGCCGTCAGAGTCAAAACAGAGCTGTTGGAATCTGAACAAGGGGTAAGCAGAGATCTCCATAGATGCCCCCCTCCTCCCCATGCCTGGGCCATTCACTTCCAGAGCAGTGTTCTCTCTCTGTCCCTCGCCTAAGGAATTAATTCTCACCCTCGTGCAACCTTAGACGTCAGCCTCCCCTTTGGAGGGGACAATGTTCTGAAACTAGGACTTCTTGCTGACCTTAGGAGACACTTATGGCTGAGTTAAAATTGCTGCTGGAAAGCTACTGAGACCAAAGTAAGGAGAAAATGTTTAAAATGAGATGGGCATAGAATTCCTCCATGTGAAATTCTAAGTTAGGAGATGACTGAGAACAGGCACGGGAACATTATTATTGGTTAAATGGATTTTTTTTGTATTTGTATCTTGCTCTCCACCCCATTGTTATAATTGTACTAGTTCTAGGAGATGGCTGGGAAAATTTGGACAGTTATTGTGAAAAGTACCCCAAAAGCAAAAGGAACATGATTTAACAAATCATAGCCAAACTCATGAACAAATGAAGGTATGGATACAATAACAGAGCGTCTCGGAACACAGATTTTGTGGGAGGGTACATAAGCTATTACTGATAACATTTAAAGCTTCACTAATCAAAAGCACAAATCCAGTATAACGATTACAGTGGTGTCCGACCATGGTATTTAAAGAAGAAATCACTGTTTCCCTGTGTACACACTGGCTACATACCTTATATAACATTGATACCACTTAACAGCACGCAAAGCTAACCAAAGAACAAAAATCAGTCCATATTCTGCCTTAGTAAAGTCTGTCCTAATATAAGAAATCAATACTAAACATCAGTAATGTTGTAGTTGAGGGATCCAAAGAAATTTTGAATGTGAATTAGCATCCCAGAAATATAGGATAGAAATCAGTGTAAGTCCATCTGGGATCCCCCTGGGTCTTAATGACTTCATGTTTCATTGTCTTTGTAATGGCTGCAGAGGCTATGGACCTGTAGTAGCCCCTGAGTTCTTTTCAGTTACTTCCACATTCCTTTGCATTTCCTGGCCGTCTGTGGCATCATAGCTTTATTTCTCCTTCTCAGCGCAAACCTGTGTTTGAAACAGGTCTCTATTCCAGCAGAGGGTGGCACTTCATCTTCATATCTGGCATTGATTTTTTTAAGTCTGAAAGGAAATGTGTAGAGAATGTCCAATACTTACAACCCCCGGTCTCTATGCTGGAATGAGGACTTCTCGATGCTGAGAGAATAGAGCATCGTTAGAGGAAAAGCAGACACAGTCGCCAGTGCTCGTAGACAAGCATTCGTGTGCTCATCTGTGCGTCCACTCAGGCTCAATAGGCCAACCTTCCTGAACGGCCAACACGCGCAGTGTGCTCTAACCTTGATTAACTAACCTAACAGCAGGCAGGTGTTGCCCTATTTCTTTAGCAGTCTGCCGTCTGAATTCATTTCATAAAATCTTAACTCTTGTCATGATTCTAGTGAAATTAATCTCTGTGTAATCCCTCCCTATCATAATGCAGGTAAGAGAGTCTTTTCTTGCCGATAGGGGAGAACGGAAAACGACAGTCTGTATTTCCCGGCGTCTCTTTTATCTCACCAAACTTTCTTCAACATGAACAGCAATAAATCTATTGAAAGCGCACATGTAAGAGAAAGCAAAAACCTACAGAAACTCATAAGCCATGGTGTGGACCGAGGGTCATTGTCACCAGCCCAATAATCTATAACAATATCCAGGGACTTCAATCTACTTTTTGGTCATTTTTCACTTTCAAGGTAAGCTTTGCGTGAAAGAGTCGGAGTTTTCAGGAAATGAAGGCCTGTATCCACAGAGTTTATAGTGAGGAGCAATTGCACGTCACATGATTTATAGAAAATTCTGTTTGCCCTTAAATATGGGCAGAAAAAAACTTGTGGGTTCCTTTAAAATCAATTTTCTTCTTTGTGAGTAGAGCTGATATTGCTCCCCTAACACTAATTTAACTGCACACGGTAGAGGGAAAGAAACATCACTTTTCTTTAGCCCTGTATGTATTTCTGGGCTATAAGGCTGGCATAATCCTCTTTTCTTCTTCTGGAGAAAGTCTCAAGAGAAATGGCCAATAGTGTTTAGTGACATGATTTTGACTGCAATACAATACTTTGTAGTACTTCAAATCTCCTCAGAAATAGATTAAATCAGCTGGGCGGTGGTGGATCGTGCCTTTAATCCCAGCACTGAGGAGGCAGAAGCAGGTAGTTCTCAGTGAATTCAAGGGCCAGCCTGGTCTACGGAGTGAGTTCCAGTCAAGACTATACAGAGAAATCTTGTATAGAAACCAAACAAGCAAACAAAAAAAAAAGAAAGAAAATGTAAAATTTTAGTGATTTTCATTTTTGAACATGTTACGATATTTTTCACCAGCTATCACGGGGGGAATTGTATGTATACTGTATGATTTCTGAATCCCAGATATGTAAACAGAGACTGCTCTTTCGTTCCCAGCTGCCCAGACCCAAATACTCATACAGAAACTATATTAATTACAGCATTATTTGGCCAATAACTTAGGCATATTGCTAGCTAGTTCTTACATCTTAAATTAACCCATTTTCTATCAATCTGTGTATTATCATGAGACTGTGACCTACTGGTAAGGTTTCAGCGTCTGTCTCCTTTGGCAGCTAGATGATGTCTCTTTGACTCCACTTATTCTCCTTATTTATTTCTGTTCAGATTTCCCACCTGACTTACTCTGCCAAACCATTGGCCAAAACAGCTTTATTCACTAATTATAAAAGCAAAATGTATACAGAAGGACATCCACATCACAGATATATATTTAGAGAAAGAAAGTTAGAATTTTGAAGATTTCCTAAATTTTCTTGATTAAAAGTCAGTTGACTTTTAATCATACAATATAAACATGCTAGAGAAATTTAAGTGAATGACTTCTTGCCCATATGGTTATGGGGTCTTGAAAATGTCAACATTTTAACATTTATTACTTACTGAGAACAAACACTGAGGAAACTCTTCTATATGGTAGCAATGGATAAGGAAGCCTAAAGTTGGTACCTTCATCGAATTTTTAATTTCCTGTTCATGATTTTGGCCTCCCTTGTTCATATATTCCTTTGTCCCTCTCTTCAATGGGATTCCCAGAGCTCAGTCTGGTGCTTGGTTGTGGATCTCTGCATCTGGCTCCATCTTTTCCTAGATAAAGACTTTATGATGATAGTTGAAGTAGTCACCAATTGGATTACAGAGGAAGGCCAGTTGGACCAAGCTCATGGGAGCTCAGGAACTCTAGACCAGCAGCTGTAGAGCCTCCAAAGGACCCAACTAGGTCCTCTGCGTGTGTAACCTGGTCTAGCTGAGGGACTCTGCAAGTAAGACCAGGATCTATCCTTGGTGCATGAACTAGCTTACCAGAGCTCATCCCCTATGTTGGGATGCTGTGCTCAGTCTTAATGCAGCAGGCTTGGTCGTGCCTCAACTTAATGGGCCCAGCTTTGTTGACTCCCTTACCCTTTGGGAGGAATGGGTGGGGAATGGGTGAGGGGGTAGAAGAGGTAGGCAGGAGGAGGGGTAGGAGGGAGAGCTCTGGTTGAAATGTAAAATGAAATTTTTTTTAAAAAAATGATTTAAAAAAGATGCACATATCGGTTTTAAGTCTTTTAAGAAAGAAAATAGATTTTGTTTCATTTTGTTTTTCTCTAGGCAACATGTTAGAGACTCAACATACACATTCTGCTTCATGTACCGTGGCTGCCTATCTTATTTCTCTCCTGTTGTTGTAAACAGTCCCTCAGGTGTTCTCCTGTTCGCTGGTCCCTGCCTGTCTCACATCCCTCCTGGGACTCGGTGAGCACACTTCAAGGACCCAAAGGAAGATGTGGTGGATAACTGGGCTGTGGGAGACAGAGCATGATTGGCAGGCCTGGTACCTCGCTGAAAAAGCCCTGAGATCATCATCTGACTCACCTTCATGTCTTTGCATCTTACCTTCACAGAAAAGCAGTTTGATGGGTGTTTGACATTCAAAATGATCTTTTTCTCTCTTCTTCTCCTTTTCAGACCTCAGAATATCAAATAACAAAATTGACTATGGTTAACTATTTCCCCTGGGAAGTTCTGTCTGCCATTCACTTAAAGAATTATATGTGTAGTTTTTGAATGTGTTTTTGGGTCAGAATGAAAGCTCCTAGAGGACAGGGGCTATTTCTTCTCTTTCCTTTTCCTATCTCTTATTGTTTCCCAGTGCATGACATGTGCTCAATTAATATGTGATTTATCTACTGCCTACCTATTCTAGCCAGTCAACGGTTTGCTAGCCTTCTTTGTCTACTTCATATGGTTAAGTGAACATTAACATGGAATTACAAATATTGGACACTCATTTTCTCATAAAGTAGCTGAGGTCATTGTCTTGTAGCTGTGTGAACTGAATAGGAACAGCCACCTATCGGCACCAGCTCCCTCTGTTCTGAGTTCCCAGGCTCATCTTTTCAGTGATGTTGACAATCAGCCCATCGTCCTGTGACATCAACTTCCCTCAAGCTTGCCCTGAGATAGGACATGCTGCTGAGCAGTCTGTGGCAAGGGAGTGTGCTCTTCTGATGCACTTCAGGGGTACAGCCAGGAATGAGGGAATGACTTCGCCCTTCCGTGACCTTGCTGTGCACACCCCGCTGTTAGGAGAGCATTAGGGAAGCTCTCAGCCTTTGGATGTTCTAACATGTTATTAAGCAAAGGAGGACAGCAGGAAGAGAGTTCTAGAACTACCACACTAGAGGGGAGGCTGAGTGCAGAGAGAGGGACTGCCTCAAAGACATAAAATGTGACTTTATTCCTGGCCCCGCAGTTTACCAGCCTGAGTGACTTTAAGCGGTTCCTTCTCATCTCTGGACTTGTCTGTCCTCGTCTGTGTAGTTGGGGTGCTGCGGGGGGGGGGGGGGGGGAGATACCACTTCCCAGGCTTCCTCTGATATCCTATGATCTGAGAAGGTCAAGGGGTAAGGGGAAACATTTCTGGTGGGAGATTTAACTGCCGTGCTCCAAACGAATCTGCTTGTGTGTGGAAGCCAAAGACAGACATTAAAGCGAGTCCTGTGTGAGTCCCGATGCTGACTCCACCAGGTGCCAGTCCCGTCGTCCATCATGTTCAGCCTCCCTTGGCATCGCTCCCTCCACTGGGAAGTGGTCTACCAGCCAGCATCACAATCGCCCACCTGCCTGCCCGCCCGCCTGCCTGCCTCTAGTGGGCGCTTAATAAACACCCTCCCTGTGAAGAAAAGTCCTGATGCTTCCAGTGCAGCTGCTGTACTTTTCCTGAGGTTTTGTCTGTTTTCAGCAGAGACCTCAACATCTAAGTTACCCTTTAATTCAACGCATGAATTTGAGGTAAATCTCAAATTGCCTGCCTCCTTCCTACTTTTTTTTTAAAAATTTATTTATTTATTAAGGATTTCTGCCTCGTCCCCACAACCGCTTCCCATTTCCCTCCCCCTCCCCCGATCAAGTTCCCCTCCCTCATCTGCTCGAAGAGCAATCAGGGTTCCCTGACCTGTGGGAAGCCCAAGGACTGCCCACCTCTATCCAGGTCTCGTAAGGTGATGACATTATTTTTTTAAGCAACGGCCCTCCAAGCTAGCTATATCCTCAATCCTATTTTTGCTTTTTATTTTCTTTTTATTTCCAAGGTCATGCTAATTGGCCCAAACTCACATGAACTCGGGTAGGTCTTGAACTTTCCGGCTTCAGAGTAGCCCGGATGACAGGCCTGCAGCCCCAGCGTTGCTCAGGGCCGAGGTATTTTGAGCATGAGTATTCGAGACGCATGAGATCGAGACACACAGAGAAAAGAGGACAATGGGGTCCTGATGATCTCCTCTGTGACAGCTTGCAGGAACTTTTACAGAAGGTTCTACAGGACACTCATAGCCCAGGGCTGCGGGAGTTTCTCTCTACAAAGACCCAATGAGCACGGTGCAGCAGCTGTAATGCAGGAGACCTCTTGCTTTATGGTACTCATTACTCCCCATCATCGCAGCCCCGGAGCTCATGAATAAGCAGGGCTCGAGAGACAGTGATTCATTCAGACACTGTTGTAGGCGTGCCTGTGTGCGATGCTGCACGAAGCAGAGGCTGTGGAGATCGGCGCTCTTCTGAAAGAGATATCAACTCTTATACTTCCTAAAGAAATATGGACAGACACAAGTCCTATATATAGCTCAGCCTGGAGGCGAGCTATGGGAACGCTTATTTAAGGCAGGCCGTTACATCGCGATTCAGCAGCAGTATAGAACAAAACAACAACAACAAGGCTCACTTTTTCCCCCTTGGTTAATGTCTTTCTTTAATTTTACATTACATCTTTAATGTATGTCCGTGTGGGGCAGCTTAGTTAGATATGGTTACTTTAATGACTTTGTCAGATGTGAGAAGGAGGCGTTTATTAAAAACCCCACTCGTGTTGCCCTTTAACAGGGCCTCATTATTTCCCCTCCCACTGTGGCACAGGGGCTGGCATTGCTGGTAAATTGGGAGAATTATCTTAGAGGTATGAATTTGCTTATCATTTCATATCCTCTGATAACCCGCAGCGGAGATGGTTTGATCTGTCGTGCAATATTGGTGTGTTAGTAGCATAGCATCAAAGCAGGGCACACACAGAAGCTGTGATCTTGTTAATCTGAGACGCCGGGGGGTGGGGGGATCTACATTCATAAAATTCATGATTTTAGGGAAGAGATATCATCTACTAAAGATGCAGAGTTGGTCTGAATTTAATAATGTCAGAATGGCCAATAAATGTATTAATAGAAAGAATTGAAAATCAATGAGCTGTGATAGTAATTACAGATAGTGCCCAGGGGAAATATAACCAAAGCACAAATCCTCTCCCGCAGGGCCTGCCCTGCGCACAGGATGAGTTGGTAATTCTGTCCATCCCCCCGTCCCTCTTGCTAGGGTCTTTCTCCTTCAGATTTACTCCTTTGTCACACCCAGTCCCGAGCCCCACCTCCTGTGATGCTATGGAGCCTCCAGGTTCGCCAGGTTTCTGCAGGTGACCAGGTCTCACTCATTAGATGAGGGGGACAGAAAACGTGATCCTCTCCGAGAGATATTTGCATTTTTATAGGGTCAGTCCATTAGAAAAAAAGAATGTTTCTTAAAGAAATGGCGTGCTTTGAGTAATTTCAGGATTTCGAGTAGGGGCAAATTAACCTTCCAAGAATTTTGAGCTTGCCTGGAGATCATGGTCCAGTTTGCTTGTCCTTGCAGTAGCTGCAGGCATATTTATATTGCAAAGCGTGTATTTCTCTCTGTCTAAATATGCTTCCTTGGGCTGACATTTGCCTGCTGATATGGTTTATTAAGTGCCTCACAAAAATATCCTACTTAACCGTTGCAGGAATTGATCTTCAGACCCAGAAGGGTTAGTTACCATTAGGAATTGACTTCCCAACCAAAAGCTAGACAAACAAACACAGGAATCCAATTTTCCACCTATCGTGCAGGAGGCGGTGACCCTCAGGAGAAGAATAAACCCAAAGGAGCTGTTTTGTGACCTCCCTGTGACTGGAGGTAGCGCTAGGGCCACAAAGCAGGGGGACATTACTCACCAGGGCATGCGATGTCTCCATGTTAAGCAGAGAATGGAACTTGGAGAGGTCCAGTCAGCTGCTTTGAGGGGGAGATTGAAAGAGGAGATGAAGTTGTTGCAGAGTGTCTTCGCTGCCAGAGTAGAAAGGCACATCTCTATCTAGAAGGGCCAGAGCCAAACGATGCTTAGAGCACATGTGTCTATATGAAGCAAAAAGAAGAGGCCTCCAGAGAACATGGGTCCAAGGAGAGGCCAGAGATACCCAGCTTGATGTTGGGTTTTGGAAACATCTGACTCTTTAAACATAACATAGTGCAGGAAATAAAAGAATATATATATATATATATATATATACATAGACTATATATATACAAGACTATATACATAGACTTGTATATATACAAGACTATATATATATATAGCAAAAGAAACTATTGAAAACGAAACCCAGAGAGGACAAAAGCTTGCAAACAAAACCCAGCCTTGCTCAAGGAATACATGAAGTTGTCTAAGACAGGTGCAGCTGGTCTTTCCGGGTCTTTGAAAAAGCAAGCCAACAACAAAAGCATTGTTCAAGAACAGCGGAAACTATAAATCCACAAAATAAAAAACATTAAGAGAAACCTAAGCCGAAGAAATCCCAGCAAACCCTCTATCCAATAATCTGTAGACAAGTGAAGGCAAGTCTTAAAGGCAGGCAGAGAAAGGGCGAGCGTGGCAGGGCATGCCTGTGATCCCATCATGGGTAAGTTGAGGCAGGAACGCATGCAGTGCAGGGGTGTCCCCTGCTACATAGCTAATTTGAATCAAGAGACTTTCACAGCCATAATCAAACCAAACCCAACAAAGCAAAAGAACAGAAAACCATATGGAGTGGGGAAACACACCACCTTTATTTGAAGGAACAGAAATCAAACTTCTTACTGAATACCATTTGGAATAGAAATTTCTTCAAGCAGAGGTAAAAGGATGATAGAAGAGAATTTAGGAGCCTGGGGAGATGGCTTGGCGATTAAGAATGCATACTGCTCCTGCAGACAACCAAAACCTGGTTTCCAGGTCCCATGTAACTCCATCTCCAGCATCTGATGCCCTCTTCTGGCCTCCAGGGGCACTGCAGCACTGACGCGTGCAAACCTAGATATAGACAAACACATATACATAAAATTGAAAGGAAAAGGAATTTGGATCTAGGCAAGAAAATGTCCACCTGAAATGACATATTTGGGTTAACTACAAACAAATACTTAAAAAGCTTTTGAGGCGATGGACATTGTACAGAAGTTAAGAATGCATATTGTTCTTCCAGAGGTCCCAAGTTCCCAGTACCCTTCTTGTCAGCTCATACCCGTCCACTTTTAGGGCATCTGGAATCCTCATCTGGACGCTGTGTGCACTGTGCACATGCCTCTGCTCCTACAATATACACATAATTGAGAACGTGACAACGTTCCTCTTTGACCTGTTTAAATGGGTACAATAATGAGGCACTGGGGCATGTCCAAGAGTGGTTGGATGAAGAACAGCACCATGGAGAGGGGAATTGAACACAGTTAACATCTAAATCTAGGTGTAGGAAAAGATGCAGTGTCTAGCTGGAACAGGTGTCATTAATATGCATAATACTTAGCACAGGACAGCGTTTTTAAAAATCCCTCCAAAGAGGCAAGTCATGTTGTTCTTAGAAGTGTAGTATTTAAATCTCATTCTTGGAAATACCAAGCAAATTTTCAAATACACAAACACGCACATTCATGTACATACACTCACACAATCTCTTTGCTTAAGCTGATCATGGTGGATTCTGTTGTTTATAAAGTGAATATGGTATATGTGGGTAATATAATCTATACCTATGTATCTTCGCTTTTCAGAAAGCTGTGCCAGGTTATAATTCTGTAAAATTGCTTATGCAGAGAAAGTAAGGTCATCCTTATGTCATGAGCAAGCTGCTTAATCCTTCTACCTCAATGTTTTCTATTCTAAAATAGGGCTGATGATAGTATCTAGCTCATAAAGCTCCTAGGAAGAGAAAGGAGCTTATGTCAAGAGTTTATATACATAATAAAAACAGATGCTGACTGTTCTTTCAGCCTGCAATGCCCTGGCTATTCTCTGTTCTTTTACTGCAGTCTTTTAGATGACAAGCTCCAACAGAAACGCCTTCTTCTACAAAGCAATTCCATTAGTGAATCTTACCTGAACTCACTACCCAGTAATTTAGCAGTTAATTGAGCTCAATTCTGTCTTGAGTCCATTAACTCTTTTTAGCTTGGTTTCAGTTCGATTTATTTAGCAAGTCTCAGAAGTAGAACATGTTGTTAGGCATGAGTCTGATTTAATGGAGGTCTATGATTTATCCAGGGACCATCTTCACATTAATGTCTCAGTGAGAATACTGGAAGGTGCATAAAGGATGCCGTGGGTGCTTGCTCTTGTGTTCTTGGCCATCAGACACCCTTAGTCTTCTTGCTGCAATAGCACTGCCATTAGGGTGACATTTGTCACTAACAGTGGTTATGTAAGTTTGGCGTCACAACCAGCTGTGTTCTAAGTTGATGCTTCTCCATGATACTAAACCACTGTTTAACGAATGCTGGAAAGACCCCAGTGAAAGAAGCACACGATGATTTTTTTTTTTACACTGGATTCTTCCAGCTATGGCAATTTTTTTTGTTGAAAAATAAAAAAAAAATTTTTTTTGCCTCCTCCCAACCTCCCATTTCTTTCCCCTTCCTCTGAGTGAGGTGTCCCAGACCCAAAAAGATGAACATGGGATGTACTGCCTCATAATTGGTTTCTAGCCATAAATAAACGACATTGAGTCTATAATTTGTGATCCTAAAGATGATTTTTTTTAATTTTAGACTTTGAAGAATCATTCCCATAATTGTTTTTTTTTCTCAGAAATGCCTGTTGAAATCATGTTTTCTGTTAATTAATTTTCTGAAAATACTTAAGCTAGTCTACTTTCTTTGGTGCTGAAAATACTTCTTCTAACTTCTGAACTTGTAGTATAAAGCAAAACCTGGCAGCCTTTGGACTCATGCCCTTGACTCATTGAGCAGATAGGCAGGATATTAGGAGCATGAGTCTGTACAGGGCAAATCGAGAAGATAATGAAATCAGTCCCCAGAAGCCCATGGACACACAGTGGCCATTGTGGAGCTGCAACTCAGGCCTAGAGCCCTTAGCCACAATCTGAAGGGGTTAGCTACCTCTACATTTGAAGTGCTAGTGCATCTATACATTAGGATTTTTCACAGGACTACGAGTGGAGGAGTAGATGAGCTCCTGGCTTGAATTAGTGCTAGCGCATGATTTAAGTAGAAACGGAACTGAGTCTTACTGGTAAGAGTTTAGACAGATGTCATGAAGAGAAGAAAGGACTGTCTTGATGGTGTCGAAGTGGCATACAAATGAATGTCAATCTGTGGACACATGACCTGTCCTTACCCATGGCCTCCAATCTGATAACAGACATATTTTACTAAGAGACGATAGTTATTCTTTGTTTTTCTAAATTACTTGTTATTGTTTCCTTTTATGTGCTTGGGTGTTTTGCCTGCACATATGTCTATACATCAAATGCATGCAGTCGTCATGAAGGCCAGAAGAGGACATTGTCTTCACTGGGCCTGGAGTTACAGATGGTTGTGAACTGCCTTGTGGGTGGTGGGAATTGAACCTTGGTCCCGGAAGAACTGCCAAGCCTCTTAACCTGTTTGCCATTTCTCCAGTCTTTCTTCTTTTGTTTTGACTGTAGATTTCTGTGTTTTATAATGTTGGTCCAGTATTGATTTTGAGTGATTGCCATGAGAGTGGTCATTTTCCATGTCTCTCAGAAGACCCTCCACGATACTGGCAAACTGATCCTTCCCTGCGTCCTGCCCTCCCACCTCTTCCCCGTATTCCTATGTGTGCAGCTCTTGACTTCTGAATTCTCATGCCTGTTCAGCTAGTTGAGAATTCATTTAGATGAAATTGGGATTATTGGTACTTGTTCACAGGAAAGCTGTGCTATAGTTAAATGGTTAGACGTTTACACTTCATGGTTCATTTCCTTTTGAGCTCTTTGTGCCATCCCATTTGTCTCGTGCGACTTCGTTACAATTCTGTATAGATGGTTTGGGAAGAGGCTAGGGGCTTTCTCTGGGCCATGGATCTTATGGAACCAGAGAGTCGGTGCTGGTCTATGAGATTTTCAGTTGACTTCCAAAACCAGGAGAGTGGTTCTACAGACTCTGTTTAACACAAGTCCATTGGAGCTGGAGCTGTGCCTGAGGTTCGCCTGATCCCCAATAGCTGCAGCTGTTTGACTAATTCAAGCACAGAAATCACATGGGCCTAAACCCACACTATTAACTCTGTGTTTGTGGATTATGAGCTCACAGGGTGGAGTTATACTCACTCTGCACAGTAAGTTATAGTTATGTATATTGTTATGTATATTGCCTTAGATTTCTTGTTACGTACTTATTAAAATGTGCTAAATGAACGATGAAACGAACACACAGATGTTAGCCTTGAAAACCCTGGAAACTGTGTGTATAGGTCAGCCTCAGGATGTTATAGTTTATTACATACTTTCTTATTTAGAGTTGGCTGTGTTACTTCACACCTCCCTGAAGGTCTGTAGCCAGTTAACCGTTGATGAGCAAGGGAGACATTCTCTTCAGTGGCTTAGCCATGGTTAAAGAATCCATGTTCCCAAAAACAGGCTCCACTCCATGCTTAAGAGTAAAACTGAATGAAATATATTAATTAGGTCAGTAAACAGACAGAGGAATGGAGCACTATGGGAAAGGAGGGGATCAGCTGGAGGGACAAGTAAATGAGAGGGTAATGGCACTGAACAAACATGACTAAAATACGTTAAATGCGTGTATGAGGATGTCAGAGTGAAATCCATTATGAACATTATGCACTAGCCAAACACAATGGAAGAGTTTACCACGCTGTACCTGAGAGTGATCTGCACATTTCTATGTACAATGCGTGTTCTGAACACTTCCTGGAATATCATCATAGAATGCTTATATTCATTCTTTGAGCGGCTAGGGCTGGAGTCTTATCAGATATTGTGATCATCTTTCATAAAAGAAAATGGAAATTTTGCTGGGCCCAGGTGGAATACAGTTCAGTAATCATTTGTACTGAATAGTCCCCATGCTGGTGTTCCTATGTGGGGTTGATGATTAGGGCATCTTTTGGTTACTTTGGTGGGAAGAGATATCAGTCCAAGCACTGGAAACCTGAGGAATGAAGTAGAGTGCTTACCAAGACACGGGCAGCTGGAAGTGGCTGCCTGGTGTTCTAGGTTCTAACTTGGACTTACCGGAGAATCTCTGGGAATAGAAGATAAGCAGCGTTAGGGAGAAGTCCAAGTGGGTGTTCTCTTGGGCAACATATATTCTCCATCTGAAAGAGAGGAGATTAACATGGCACAAGGAGGACATGAGCATCTGTGAGATGGTCCACATTTTTTGCTTACATTATTGGTATATTGTCATTGTCATAATATCTAATAAAAAGGCTCATGCGAATAAGGGACGGAAGGAAGGAGGGAGGAGTGAAGAGATAGAGAAAACAGGGTAAACTAAATATCTGAGCAAAGACAGAGGTCCGCATTGAAGATTCTCTAATGCTAATTGCCCAATTCAGTGACTGTGGCGAAGATGTTACTGGCCCACAGCCAAGTTTTCTCAGGCTGCGATCCCACCTAAGTAGCCTTTCATTCACCATCTTTGTGTGTGACCTAAATATTTGTGACTGTGAAGTAAAATAATTTTGAAACATCCAGACTACTGACTTCCAGCACTGCCAAGGCCAAGGACGTCCCCAGACAGATCAGAGATTCCTCTGCCTTCCTCCTTAACAGCCTGATGTGTCCACCAGTGCATTAAAAAACCCTCCTTGTTTACGAGTTTCTTTTTTTAGTATAAAATTATTGTAAACATGTTATGACATTGGAACGTGGCATTTGGAGTTACCAGAATCTGTGTGCCTGGACCATGGTCGCTCACATTTGGCTGTGGTAAAATACCTCTATTCTCTCTGAGTGCTATCTGTGTTCCCATGGTTTCCAGGTGGTTCCTATGCGTACTCTTGCTGATCCCATTACAGAAAGATGGAATGTGGGCCCTGGGTCATTTGCTTTCGGCCCCCGTGACTTCTGAGGTGCCACTAGCAAAAGTCACAGAGCCTCTTTGGTAAAGAACCAGTGGAAGGTTTGGCATCCCACCTGTGGCTCCCGGTCTCGTGCTGGTAGAGCAGTGAGCACAGAGATACTGAAATGCCTTTTGCGAGTTTTTTCTTTTTGCATTGTATCTGAAATTATTTAATAGATGCATGTAAATTCCTGAATGTCACACCTGATTCCTTTAAATCTGGGTGAGAGGCGTGAAGAAATTGCACCCTAAGTGCTGCATTAAGTGTGACAGAGGGAGGACGGTGTCACCTTCTCCAGCAGCCTTTGAGTTCCTACAGAGACTCTGAATTGCCATTGTCTTGACCAGCATTGTACTCCGCTCTCCATGGGCGATTACCAGTGGATCTGCAGCCCTGTGCTTGTCTTTGAAGCCTTCGTTCCTGTTTTTTTTTTTTTTTTTCGTTTGTCATTGACATTTTATTTTACCTCTTCTCTGCTAAGAGAGTGAATGACTCATTTAGAAGTTAAAAAAAAATACTTGAACTGCTTAAAATATTGATGTTCTAAGTGCCATAACTTGGAAGAGGAAACCTGAAAATTGGCATTTAAATTATGTCTGCAAAGATTGCACATCTTTTGTAGAGCAGGAGAGCAGCTATTGGAGGGAGCTAATCAGTGCTGGAAGTCATCGCCAAAAACCTCTCTGCAGGGCTGTGGTACTTGACTCAAAGCTACCCTGTGGAGGGGTATGAGGGGTACTATTCAACCTGTGCTCCCCAGGCCAGTCAGAACCCGAGCACAGGATTTTCTGGGGTATAATATGAAGATGTCTGATTTCTAAGTTTTAACTAAGTTTTTAGGGGGGTTATGTTACCTGATATCTTACACAGTATCTGGAACAAATGTATGAGCTTTCAAGCGGTGTTTGTTTTTATTCCTGCCTTGAAATCTAAAGCTGTGTTTCTCTGACACAGGATCTGTGGGTGACAATGGAGTAATTTGTACTCCATTGTTTCTGTCCCCTTTGGCAAAACTGATCAGAGTTTGCTTCTTCTATGGTTGTAAGAAAAGATGGGTTCTGTTCCTGTGTTGCCTGCAAGACAAAAACAGTGAGAAAGATTCCAGGGTCCTTCACACAGGCCCCTGTCACACTGCTGTCCTTGGAAAGGATCACAGAGAAAAGAGAAAACAGGCCTGCTGTAAGTAGACCTTAGTGGACTCAATCAAGTGGGCACAGCATGGATCTAGTCTATTGGCAGTAGAAATCCCCAGATTTTGTGTTGCTCAATAACCATGATTTCCTGAGAATGTTTGAACGTGTAGAAAGAAAGAGGCTGGAGAAGGAAGGGCTGTTTGTATGCAATTAAAATCACTCCTTGTCCTGGTGTCTTAAGCACATACATAGAAAGTTCACTAGTTCTGAGGCTACGTTTTCCTGTATAACCCTTTGGTGCAATCCTAGGAATAACCAATATGTCTAGTAACGGAGGTATCACTTTTGATCCTGAACAGCTCAGGAGTATATTTTCTCCTTTCTGAAGGCAAGATCTAGAACACAGGTGGAGAAAGAAAGAAAGAAAGAAAGAAAGAGAGAGAGAAGAGGGAGGGAAAGAGAGAGAGAAAGAAAGGAGGAAGGAAGGAAAGAAAGAAAGAGAGAGAGAATGAAGGAACGAAAGAAAGGAAGGAAGGGAAAGAGGAAAGGAGAGAGAAAGAAAGAAAGAAAGAAAGAAAGAAAAGAAAGAATCAAAGGAGCATCATCATCATCCAGAAGGTGTATAATGTGGGTTGCATAGGGATTTTATTTGGTCCCAGCAGAGACATTTATAAGTGCTTGAATTACTTCAATACTTAGGCTAAAAAACCTGTGATGGTGTTTGGAGACACTTCTGAAAGTAGCGGGGTAACAGAGAACAATGTTTACAATCAGGGTTTGTTGAGGTTCTTTAACACAGACCACTGCACTTGGCTTTTATTGTAGCTGTATTTCTAGCTGAAGAATTCATTCTTAGAATTTGTAAGTGTCTGTCTGAACCAAAGCTTTGAAAATTCCTTTCCAGTGTATACACACAATGGAAAAGGCGAGTTTGGGTCAATTTTCTACTAGACATAAAGATAAAAAGTAATATACGTCATACTAATGGGAGAGTGTTCTTAGCCTGTATGTTCTATCAACTTGTTTGTCGTATGCCTTAGCTGTGCTCAGCATGGTCCGGGGGAGAAAGATGACATGCAATGAGCAGCTAAACATAACCATCAAGGAAGCCTGCTTGCTATCACTTATTTTGGAATGGATGGAGAATTCTTTGCAAGGGCATGTGCACGTCTTTACGTCGGAGAGCAAGGGTGGAGACAACCATCGGGGGAATTGATCACATGAATCATTACACACTGTGACAACATTGGAGAGAGTTAAAAAGCTGAGTGGACAGGGACAGACAAATCTGCCAAATGCTTTTGATTGGGAAAGAGAGAAAAGCAGATTTTCAAGCATTATTCACTACAGCTATATCTTAGTTCTGACTATTTTGCTGAGGGATTTGACTATACACCAAAACTGCTTTTTAAATACTGGACTGGCCTTTCTTTGAACAAATTACAGCTGTGGTTCACCCAGAAGGCTGCTCGCCCACACTTCGTTGGTAATCTATATATTAAAATAAATTTACCAACAGATGCAGACTGCATATACATATGTATTTGCTTTTCTGGGTGTAATTACAGATCTGCATATATAAATATATTTGTTTTTTGTGCATATTTTATGTACATGTTTCCAATACCTATACATATGCATGCATGTATATATCAGATAATTCATATATATGTTGGAATATTTGCACATAAATAATTCTGGATGCACAAACAGCAAACACTTTTCTCACAGTACTGAGAATGCCATACACAGATTGGATTTTCTAAACAGCTGTGGTTGATGGATAGTTTAGACCTTCAGTAGAAACAGTAGCTGCTGCTGATTCTCGTAGACTGTCTTTCCATAAACTGGGGAAACTGAGGGGGGTTAAACTCGAAGTCAGTGGTAATAGTGACCTGCTTGCCTATCACCTCTATAAAGATGCAGCATGGAAGGGTTTAGCCAAGACTGTTGGCCAGCATCCTTTGTTTACCAGATCTCCTTCACCTGGG
This sequence comes from Microtus oregoni, assembly GCF_018167655.1. Lineage (NCBI taxonomy): Eukaryota > Metazoa > Chordata > Mammalia > Rodentia > Cricetidae > Microtus > Microtus oregoni. The sequence continues at coordinate 34,016,292 of NW_024543060.1, read as the reverse complement.
AAGCAAAAACAGTGCCGTCCAGCATTTCAGCCCACTTGAAGGTGTTTCAGCTCAAGTGTTGATTATACGCTCCAGATATCTGGACACATTCAAATGAAATGTTTAGAACTGATTTATGACATTATGAAATTTTGGCATATTTTGCTGGGAATCAAGAGTCAATAATGCTGCACCAACAATTAAATAGCATCTCACCCGTGAGGATCAATTCTGAAATGATGCCGCCAGTCATCTAGGACCTAGCTGTTGAAGGGAGTTAATTTAATCTTTTCTTGTTTTTTCGAGAGGATTTTCGTTGCTGTTATTGCTGTTGTTTAAATTTTACTTTTTTCATCCTGGGTTTGGAATTTAGAGAAAGTCATCTTTATTATATCAAGATAAGTCAACAGGGGAAGTGCAGGCTATTTGTGTGCAATCTAGAAAGGCCTAGAACAGGATACCAGGATATCTTTAACATACTGTCTTGCTACATTCTGCTATTGTGCTAGCCCCCACCTCATATTGATCTGATGTGCTAATAAACATTCTAGAAAGATCCATGCTAATACTTGGGCGAATCCTTAGAATTCGCTGCAGAAACATCAGAACTCAATTTATGAATGTGCTTCTTAGTTTTGACTAGTCCTTAGAAAGCATGGGGACCTCCTTCATCATGTTGGTACCTGATCAGCTTGTGATATTTGTCAACTTCTCTTCATAACCCAATTGTTCTTGAAACCTGTTCATTCTGAGGTCTTTACTGTGTGCTCAACCCTTGGGAGTTTGGCAGCAAAACTCAAAGCAAGAACTGGAAGCAAATGAGGCAGGATTAAAAAGCCAAGCAGGAGCAGGGCTGGAAACCCCTCAGTCTAAAATTCTCAGGGTCAGTTAGAGTTCTCTTAGCAATCCAAGGGATCTGACTGGAGAAATTGAGCATGGAGCCAAATGCAGAACCACAGGTAGGAAGGAAATCCTTGCTGGGTAACTGGGCCTTCTGCCTTTTCTGGAGCAGGCAACTCACTCAAAGTTGGTTTTATATTAAGAGCTTGTATCCCATTGACCTGAAATTGTGTCTAATGCTTTATCAGTCTGTCCTTTGTGAGGAAGTATTTTTAAATGAACCTAAAATAGATCTGTGTAGGAATTTGTGTAGAGTACAGGAAGATGGTGAGAATGTGCCTCAAGGATGGAAATGTTTATGTAGCTTCTCTGCATCATCATTTGAAGGATTGGATTATTCTAGTAGCATCTCAGACAGACACACACACACACACACAGACACACACACACACACACACACAGAGAGAGAGAGAGAGAGAGAGAGAGAGAGAGAGAGAGAGAGAGAGAGAGATCAACGTGGCAATATTGCCATGGAAACAAGACTTTGTGTAGGAGGAAGATAACTTACACATTGGAAGTTATATTAGGGGGAAATGATGGAAGGGGAACAAGTTAGTTTTAGGATTTTAGGTTTTATCAGTTTTCATTTTGTGCCCTAAGTCACCATTTACTTGGAAACTATTCTGTTAGTCCTTTGCACTCACTGTTGTGAATGACCTGCATAAAACAATAATAAATTTAATTGGATTAAGCACTTAATAATAAGTGCCTTGTTAGGGGACTAACTTATCTAACTCAACTGAACACTTACTGGCCTATTAGAAATGATGCTGTTTTCATTTCCTACTGCACCTTCATGGAGGATGAACTCAATAGATATTGTTTGATTAGGATTTTAATTTAATTTTACTTTTATTAATTAACACCAATTATATGGGAGCAAGGATCACTCCTAGGCATTTGTATGTGCTAGTTATGTTCTGCTGTGTTCTATTCACACCTTAGTTTTGGTTTTGATAATGTCTTTTGGATATTAATGTTCAAGGCCTTGGGTGCTAGATGTTTCTACACCAAAAAATACAATTATTTCTGACACACAGAGAATCTGCACTCAGCAAAATTGTCTGGGTTTGCACAAGAGAATAAAATTGTTTAATGTTTCTGGAGTACTTGATTGATTCAACACTACTAACAGACTTATTTTATTTCTTTTGAATAGATCTTGTAGTTCACCTCTTGTATGTCCTTTTTATCCTTAAAAAAAAAAAGAACCCTGAGACTATAGAAAGAAACCATTAAAGTGATAGCTACAAATTAATGACACAGCCCAGTTTAACAAACGAGCATAAACCAAAATCCTGGCTCTTAAAACAAGTGACTTCATGTTGTCCTAATAGATACATTAGACATAGTGGAGGCAAGTTCAAAAACAGATTTTTCAAAGGATTTTGTGCATGCAGCCATTATGTCTGAATCTAGGAAGGGCCAGGACAATGACAACTCAGGTTGACCATGGAAAAAGCTGGTCTAATGATGGGTCAATGTCAGCCTGCAGTACAGGCCCAGGAGTAGTGTGAAGACTCATTAGTAAGGCATGTATAGATTTCATGGTGAAAGTATTCCAGGTTGAATATCAGAGTATCACTTACATTCATGCTGAGGCAGATAAGTAATTGGAACATACAAGAAAAATAGAGTTTTCTCTTAGGTTAAGGCCAATCACATCCCAGGCACATAATCCATGCTCTGCATTGAGCAGTATACATTTTTGAATCTTATTTACACTTTATCAATAGAGACAGAATCTAATCAAAGAGATGGTTATTGTTTGACATAGTTGGATAAAAGAGTAGTCAAGGAATCCTCTGTGAGTCTTTACTATAATTGCTGGCCACATGTCAGCATTTTGTAAATATACTCTATATCTAATTAAGTGAAGTTCAGTTAAATATAAATGGCAGTATTGTCATAGGAGCTTATAGACACTCACCCACTTATAGCCTGGAATACTAATGCCAAGATGCAAATCTTCCTATTCCTCATCTCCCATTTCTTTGTTAAATATTAATATATTAATTTGTATAGCCACTGCTTGCCACGAAAGCTTCTGCTTCATCACCCAACCCATCAAAGTTAAATAATATCACTTAAGCCTCCATTTAGAAAATAGAGGGTTTTGCTTAAATATTATGATAGGCAGAGAATAGGAAGCAGAGGCATGGGCAGCATTCGTTTGCATTAGCTTTATCAAGCACTATGTGCTCAATATTGCATTCAACCTAGTGCATTAATTTATCCACCATGGTTTTCTATTGTCAGATTTAAGGCAGCTGAAGGGTAGGTGTGGGCAAAGGAAATGACCTGGGTGTTTCTGCTACAGCCACACTCAAACATCTCAGATGCCTCTTAGCTTTGGACCTTGAGTTCCAACCAGTTTTACTCAATAAATATTTGCTTATAATGGGCTATTGTTTCTATGCATAACTAAGATTTAGTCACCAGAAGTTTGTGTGCTTGTTTCTTGTGATTCAATTCTTGGATTCACTCAACGTATTGTAACGGGTGTTTTTCAGTCTCGCCAGTCAGCTCCGAAATAATGGCACAGAGACTTGTTATTAAGTATGAAAGCTTGGCCTTAACTTTGGTTATTTTTAACTAGCTCTTGTAACTTAAATTAAATTAACTTAAAACAACCCAGTCTTATTAATCTATCTTCAGTCACATACCCATCCTGTTTCTTCCATGACTCCTGGCATCTCTTGGGTGCCTAAATTCATCTCCTACTTCCTCTCTCTTTGCCTAGAAGTCCCACCTATCTCCCCCCCCCCCCCCCCGCTTAACTATTGGGCATTCATATCTTTCATAAACCAATGACAGAAATACATTTTTACACTGTGTAAAAATATTACACAACAATGTATGGGTTTTCATGAGCTGTTATTTCGACTAGTACTGTAAATATACAAGATTTTAGGCATCATTTAAAATGATCAGCTTTTAAACCTTTGTATGAGATATGTACATGTGCATGGATGAGCTCTTCTTCAACCCAGAATACTGTTCATTTGCCTCTTTCACACAGCACATTTTTTTTTAAATTGTGATAATTTAAACATTTTAGATGTCATAGAATATATGTAACTCTATAAGAAAGGTATCAAACACAGGCATAATGGGAGCAGAAAACCCTTTAAGTCAAATTAGTTGCATGTGGAAGGGTAAGTGATGGTTACCAGGTGAAGGATTTCTCAAGGTTGCTTCATTCGTCCTTGGAGAAAGCTAGATTTCTGTGGGGAAAATATTGTGGAAAAGAGAAGTATAATGGAGCTCAAATCCCCTAAAAGGCAAAGTCCATCCTGATTTTCAGTTGTCTGGGATTGCTGGGGGTGGGAGTGGGCAACTTCTACATTTGAAATTTAAGAGTAGAAATGGACTAAAAAGAGGAAGAAATAACCAAGATTTATTTGCTCTTAGGGGGAAATCACAAAATAGGTAGAATTGTAAGCAATCAAGACTAAATGATAAGATGTTAAGGAGGGAATGTTTAGAAGAAAACCTTAATAAAGAAAGCCAATGAAATGCTGTCAACTAAACAAGTTTATGAAATCCCATAATAAAAAGTTTAAGACATTCTAACATGTTGTGGAGATGAAAGAAAAATATTTGGTACCTATGTATTTGGAACTACTAGGCAAAAATAACCAGTTAACTGTAACTAATATTTTCAAGTCATACTAAGAAAATGCTGATTAAATTTAAATATTTGTGTGTGCATATTTCCAAATATCTAAGATAGTCAGAGAATGTATAGCTATATTCTGAATTTTTTAAAAATTAATCAGTACAATATTGCATATACCAGAGAGTAGGCTTCATAGACTTTTAAAATATATACATTCAAGTAATCATTATACTTGAAAGAATGATAAGCTTTGAGACAGGGTCAAGCAATAATAAAGAAATTTAAAGATTAAAAAATATCTATGGCTTTCAACCAAGGCTGTCAACCTATATACTCTGTAACTAAAAGATTGGTTTCTACATTTTAAATGATTTATTTATTTGTATTTTATGTGTGTGTTGCTGGCATATTATTTCATATACTGTGTGTATATATAGTACCTGTGTAGGCCAGGAGAGGAAAGTGGATCCCTGGAATAAGGGATTAAAACCTGAGACAGACAGCTGGGAGCTGCCTTGTGCTACTGGGAAACTTGTCCAGGTCCTCTGCAAGATGCGCTCTTAACTTCTGAGCCACCTCTCTTAGGTCTGGTCTCCCTTTCCTTAAAAACCAGTTATAAAGCAGGGAATGCATGCAGGGAACACATGAGGCATACAGTGTCTCAAATATCTGCTCTTTGAAACTTCAGAATAAAGTGTATGCAGATCCCTCAGACCAAACAAGAACAGAAACTTTGTAAGGCCAAGGTGATTAGACTGGCATTGGATAGCTCAAAGGGGAAATGCAGAAAAAGCTGCAATACAGACCTCTAGGAATTCAAGCAGGAACCAAGGCTTTTATAACCAGGCAAAAATAAAAATAAAAAAGGAAAAACACCACCATCTCTGATTGCTAACCTCAAGAGTTCTGCACCCCAGCGGCCCATTCCAAGACCTAACCAGAAAGAATTTTGGCAAATGAGAGTACACTGGGCCATTTTTTGTCAAATTTTTGACAATGAGCATGTAGCATATTTTGCTCTGAAATCTAAACATCAAAGACTATACGGGTGTCTGAGTGGAGCTGTAAGGTAGAGCTGAAGGTGAAACGTGAAGTCCATTGACTGACGTGGGCAGAACGAAGCCAGTCAGCTGTGAGAATCAGCGAGGGCTAGACCACAGAGCAGCAGAGACCAAAATTAAATTCATTAATGCAGCAAGTATCAAAGATTTCTTACAAAATGTTTGGCTGTCTTTTTCCTCTTGAATTGGTTTGTTATTTTTATTTGTTTTTTTAAGGCAAACCTCAAACTTGCTCTGTGATTGAGGCTGGCTTTAAACGTCTGCTCCTCCGCCTCCCAGCCTTCAAGTTCTGGGATGACAAGCATGTGCCACCACGCCCACTGCTACTCTTTATTTCTAGCAGAGAAATACTTATAAAGCTGTTTTCAATGCAATTAGCGGAGATTCACAGGGCTGTGGTTAGCAATCTGGCATACGCTGCTCAGAATGTTGTTTTAAAGTCCTCGCTTAAAAAGGTAATAGCCGAAAACCCACTCAAGGTAATATTTATGCACAAAGTTGCTCTCCAAATATAATTTAAAGAGAAAAACTGTTTTATTTAAAATGCATAAAAGGCATATTCTTTCTGCCAAGTACGAATCAGTTCCTGTGGTCACTGCCAACATCAATTGCCTTTTTTCATGTGGTAGCTACATCCGAGTCCTTCGCTCTGTGTCTCTCTCTCTCTCTCTGCTTTGCCAGTATTGTGGGGAGGGCAGGTTTTCTATCTGTCACTTAGGCGGTAGGAAGGAATGACTTGCCTTCCTCGTGGCCAGTCCTCAGAGTGCTGCTCCAGCAGCCTGACTGCTCACCACCTGGGCTAAATGGAGTGTGGATCTCCACTTTCACCTGATGACAGAAACAGGGTGACTCTGAAGAACAGCCTGGATTCCCACAGGTGGGCTGTGTGCCTCTCCATGGCTCTGCGGGTTGGTTTTCCAAGAATTTCGCAACGGTTGGAAATTCCAAAGCTGCTCTGTCCTAAATCAGTGAATAAAAAATGAGTTGTTGAAAGACAGAAAAAGAGCAGATGAAGAAAGGAAAAGACAAAACGGGACTAGTTCAGTTATTTCACCAGCCCTGTGCTCCTCTGTGTGACGATATAGTGGGCAGGGACAGGAACTGTGCTGGAAGAGCACCCAGGCTGTGGGACAGAAGGACATGGGTCACTACAGTGGATACTGGGATCTGGAAGCAGAAGCTTACACAGACCCTGGCCCACAAGGAAGCCAGGCTTCAGGATGGTTCCTCAGAGAACTCAATGAGTGAGCTAAGACGAGGACACACATTAGTGACCCAAGGAAGCTGGGAAGGGTGTGAGAGAGTGAAGGCATAGTGGGATTTAAGCTGCTGGACGCTAGCAAGGAAGGTAAAGTTGAAGAACCGATTGAAAGACCGAGATAGAATTGTTGGGCTCCAGTGGATGGCTCAGTGTTCAAGCATTTGCCTTGCAGAGAAGAGGACAGGAGTTAGGACCCCTGGGACTCAAGGAGATGCCAGGGAGAGTGACTATGTCAACACTCCCATAACTCCAGCCTCAGAAGGCAGAGAGTTGGGAGCCCAGGAACAAGCCTGCTAGGAAGGTAGACTCTGCCCCATAGAATGAAGTGGAAGAGTGGTCAAGGAAGGTTCTGGACAAGAACCTCATATGCATATATGTACGTGAAAGAAAAAACTGTAAACTGCATAGTGGATCGCCCTATAATCCTGCTGCAGACGAGGCTGAGATAAGCAGGTTTCCACGGTTTCCAGCTGGTCCTGCAATAAAGTAAACCCTTTCTCAAAAAGGAAAAGAAAAGAAAAAAAGAGGACAAAGAAACCATAGTGAAGTTTGGATTAGATGCATATTAGTTTTCTGGGCTACTTTAACCAATTACCACACAGCTGGTATTTTATTTTATTTTTAACTTTTTTTAAAGATTATACTAGAATTATATCATTTCCTCTTCACCTTTTCTCATTCCAAACACTGCTATGGACCCTCTGCCATGTTCTTTTCAAATTCATGGTCTCTTTTCTCTTTAATTGTTGTTACATATATGTATATCTATATATAATACTTCTAAATACTTATATATCCCTAAATATATAAATACAACCTGTTCTGTGTGCATAATGTTATTAGTGTATATGTTTTTAGGGCTGACCTTTAGTTATCAGAAAACTAATTGGTGTGCTCTTTCCTGGGGAAAACTACTTTTCCCCCTCTCAGCACCCCTTAGTTGCCTGTGGCTGAAGCCTCCTGAGCTTACCTCCTTCCATCTCTGTAAATTGTATTGGTGTTGTTCATGTTTGGGCAGTTGTATTGGTAAAACTTTATGTGTGTGGCTTCTAGGAGACATGACTACAAGGAAAACTTCCTCTTCCTCCAGCCCTTGCCATTGTTTTGCCCTCTCTTCCTCCATGCTTCTTAAGCCATAGGTGCAGGAGATGGGTTGCAGATATATCTGGGAGGTCTGGGCTCCACCACTCTGCATTTGATTGACTGTTATTTTCTGTAATGGCCTCTGTCTATTACAAAGAAAAAGTTCCTTAATAAGGGGTGAGGTGTACCCTTATCTTATAGACCCTGAAGAATGATTTCTCGGCATTTTAAAACAACAGAAACATGCCCATCACATTAAAATGCTGACAGAAACTGCCTTTCTCTAGAGGAGCCGTTGGTCTTTGTTTTCTAGCATTTCCCAAAAGTCCACGGTGACTTTTGCTCGTAGATGCATCACTCTGGTCTGCGTGTCGCTGTGCGTCTCTTGTTCTTGTTTAAGGACACTGGTCAGGTTGGTCTAAGTGACCTTTGTATTGCACTTGCAATGACCAGTACCAAATACGGTCTTCTGAGAAACTGGGTACTCAGACTTCTGCTGATCACTCCTAGGGATACAATCCAACCCAAAGCAGTGTCCTTAAAAGAGAATTAACATCTCTATTTTCGTCTCAGAGTTGCTTCAAGGAAGGCCACCCAGCGGGAACTTAAACTATGGACTGCAAAACCAAGGTAATTTTTAAAAGTGGCCCGTGGAAGGAAAAAGGGAAGCAGGAACATAATGAACAGCAAACACGAATCGCTCTGGTCCCCTCATTCAGGAACAATCAGTAGCGTTTGTCTGTGGTGCTATGCAAAGCTCATTAGCATTAGCAAGGACTTTTGTGTGGAGTTATTGTGAGAGAGATGGAATGCCGCAGGGCTTTGTGGCGAGGGTGGACACAACTTGTGTTAAACCATTATACCTCATCGGAGCATAAAGGGGCAAAAACCAGTGCGAGTGGCCTGGCCTCCAGCCTACAAGGCAGGGTTTTAGTTAAAAGGTTGCATTTCCTAATAGAAGGCCAGAAGTAAGGTACGAAGACAGTGGACATTTCTATGTTGAAACAGGAATGCAAGCTGGGATTGACCTGTTGTCTTCTTCTTACGTCTTTCGCTTGTTTCTGTAGTTCCTTGTGCAGTTGTATGATATTGCAGGTGCATTAAAATATACACAGACTCCCTCAGTTTGAATGATTTCTGTGTATCTTATATTCACAGGAATGTACCGTGTGCATACTTCTTCAGGGCTGTGACTGTGAACTTCCAGGCCATGCGTGACTGTTTTCGTTTCTGACTCTAGGGTTGGGTCTGCCTGCTGGGCCTCAGTACTGAGCCAGGACCTGCAGCGTATTCCCCAACTGTCCAGCAATTTCACACAGTTTATTCCTTTTGCCTGGAGAAGCCCCTCTTTATTTGTAGTGACAAAACCCCAAAGGCATTTCCAAAGTAACATTTTTGTTTGAATAAGTTCTGAGAAATAAAAAATTATTCTCATCAATTCATTTGAGCCCATATCGTATACTCTTACCTTTCACTATAAAGCTTGCCACTTAATGCCACGATTGACTGACAAAGTTCAAATGTATTCATTGAAGAAAAAATATGATGTTTCTTATGTACTTAACATCTAAAATAATTAAGCAAGTTTAATTACTAAATCAGTCACATCACTTGCCCATTTTTGTAATGAAACATTTGAAATTTATTCTTGGTTATTTTAAAATGTATAGTACATTTTCTTGATTATTGTCACATTTTTCTTAACCATTGCAATTTTTTCCTAAAGCCTCTGATCAACAACTCCCTACCTCCTCTCCATCAAGTATCTTAACTATTTCATGAAATTGTCTATTTTTGAGGAGTTGAGAGATTAAATTCATCATGGCATAATTCAATATTGCCACTCACTAAAACTTGTTGTTAAGAATCAATTAATTTAATAAAGGCCAACACCAGAAGAATCCTGAGTTTCACTTGATTGTGTAATTTTGCATTCATTTTTGATAATAGAATTTTCTCTAATATACTTTGGTATTGTTCTAGAAGTAGGGTGACGTCTGTTTTTAGTTCTCTCAAATGTTGAACCTTGACTATGGGACTCAGATTTGGATTTTTAAAAACTAGATGATGTTGTTAATATCAAATAATAAATATGCAAAATACTGTGAAATGTGTTGTATTAATTTTCACCAGTACAGATAGATACAGCCAGAAGAAGAAGGTTGATTCTGTGCCCAGGTTAGAAGAGCAGTACATAAAGAACAGATTCATGCAAGCTTGGAATTGAGTTCAAGCCACAGTCCTTATTTTTGCTATAATCTCTGTATCCTCCTGCTTACTCATTTACAGGAGGGGCTGATAATTTTTTTCTTTGTTAATTTCATTGGTCTTCCAAGACAGTGATTCTCTGTGTAGACCTGGCTGTCTTGGAACTCCCTCTGTAGTAGGCTAGGCTGGCTTTGAACTCAGAGATCCACTTACCATTGCCACCTGAGTGATGAGATTAAAGACATGCTCCACCACCGCCTGGCTTAATTTCTACTCATGTGGTTAAATTGTTGAGTATATTCAAGGAAATAAATTTTAAAAGCTTAAAACTTAAGACTAAATATTTATTTATACTGAATTTCACAAGTATAAAGTAATTTTATTTTAAAAACTGAAAGGCATTTTGTGTATGATCAAGGAAAAGCCAAAACGGGAAAATGCATTTGGTAAATTAAGTCATTTAAGAAAATTGGAAGAAAGGCAGGGGATATAGCTCATTTGGTAAAGAACTTGCCTAGAATGCATGGACTATAGATTCAGATCACTAGTAATTGCAAAAAAGAAAAGAAAAGAAATGAAGAAAGAAACCTAAAGAAATAAAAGAAGGAAGGAAGGAAGGAAGGAAGGAAGGAAGGAAGGAGAGAAAGAATGTTTTTGATGGTCTATGACTATAATTCCTGTCTTTGGTGGGGAAATCATGATGTCATGACCCACCATCTTTGGCAGATGATGATATTTTGATAAATATAAATTGATGTCAATAACAAGCATAAGAGGTTACTGAAGTATAGGCTTTGGAATGACAAGCACTTGGTACTGAGTTCTGTGTGTTCATGCTACATAGCACTATTGAATTAATTATGTAACAGTAGTTTGACTCCACTCATTATTAGCCTGTGCTGAGTCCCATGTGTTACTGTGAGTGCATCTCCATTCTTTTCTTCCCAAATGACTCCAAGATGTTAAAGGATATTTTAGAATTGTCAGTACAATTGGTTGATGGTTAATATTCACTCTCAGCTTGATTGGATTAGTAACAACTGTGGCTTTAGTAAGGAGCTGTTTAAGGGCATTTCCAGAGAGAGTTGGCTGAGGTCAGAAGACCTATCGTGAATGTGGTCAACATGCATCACATGGACTGGTGTAGAAGGAGGGCCCGGGACTGCTTCTTTGTCCGATTGCCCAGAACTGAAATAACCACAAAGAAACTATATTAATTAAAACAGTGCTTGACACATTAGCTCTAGCTTCTTATTGGCTAATTCATATTAATTTATCCCATTTCTATTAATTTGTATATCTCCATGTGGCAGTGGCTTACCAGCAAAAACTGTAACCAGCATCTGTCTCAGGCGGAGGATCCATCCATGGTGTTTCTGACTCTGCCCTTCTTTCTCCCAGTATTCAGTCCAGTCCTCCCTGCCTACCTAAGTTCTGCCCTATCAGCAGGCCAAGGCAGTTTCTATATTCATTAATGGGACTCATGGTACAAAGAGGGGACTCCCACATCAGGCTGAGACATTTCCTTTCAAAATACACTATTTAGTTAACCTGTGTTAACACAGCTGAAGGAGTATAAATTCTTGATTTGTGGGTCAGTATTTTGTTGTTGAAGAACTTAAGATTTGCCAGTCCTGTGTGAGGAAGCTGAGCTGAGCAAAGCTGCTGTGTTGTATTAGGATAAAGAGGGTGTGCAGATGGGTACAGTCCTCCACAAAAATGCTGTTGAACGTACAACATCATGTTACGAGGCTGGACCTATCGTAGGGATTCTCTTTGTATTTCTCCATTCCGTGGAAAGTAATATATTTTACCACATGTCAGTGAATGCCTCCTCATTCTTTATAGCCACCTCATTCAAAGTGGGATCCTTAGGACATGTACATTAGGAAGTGTGTTTAAGAGCATTTTGGGGAAACCAGAAGGAAGAGATGCTTTAGACTCCTGATTTAATAGTGATTGATGCCTCTGTGCTGGGGAGTTGACTACTAAATGACGACCTAGAGTAATGCTATAACCAAGACGTAAAGTAATGCTGTCGCGAACTCCTGCAAAGAACACACTGTGAAGCTGATGACGTCACTTCATCTCCTAATGGGGAGTGTCCGTGTGAAGTCTATATGCCATTTGGGTTGCCTGTCAGTCTGAGTGAAACACAATAGGAAGATAAGATAAGTTAGATATCCAGGGCCACCCTCAAAAGTAGAGCACTAAACAGTGTCCAGGCTCCTATCCGCTGTCTTCAATTTCCCTCTGCACACCGTAAGCATTTGGGGATAATGAAAATCCAAATAACTATACTTCCATTATGTTAATTTTTAAACTTTGATTTGCAATGATAGCTTTATGTTTAAGTGGCCTCTAAAAAGAAGCATAAAGTATAAATTACACATAAATTGTCAGTATTTTATATATGACCGACTTATATTTGGTATCTGTAATCCCAAACTGCGTTTGATGTCCACTGAAAGTATTTGCAGCTATATTAAATAAACATGTGAGCCGGGCGGTGGTGGCGCACGCCTTTAATCCCAGCACTCGGGAGGCAGAGGCAGGCAGATCTCTGTGAGTTCGAGACCAGCCTGGTCTACAAGAGCTAGTTCCAGGACAGGCTCCAAAACCACAGAGAAACCCTGTCTTGAAAAAACCAAAAATAAATAAATAAATAAATAAAAATAAAATAAACATGTGTTTTTAAACTAATGTTTTTATTTATGCTTTAAGTATTCCATTTAATATATTTTGATTACAGTCATCTCCTCCCCCCAGCTCCTTCCAGATCCTCCCTACCTCCCTACTCACCCAACTTCATTTTCTCCTTGTTTCTCTCTCCTTTTCCCTAGGCTTAGGGGCCTGCCCTAGGCTCTATTACATATATCAGGTGTCACTCATTGAAGAGTATTGACTTTCGCTCCCAGAAACAATCAAGTGTCAGTGGCTTCTTGACAAAGGGGGTCTTCTTGTTCACTTCCCATTCTCCATTCTAGGATTTTCGTCTAACTTGAGTTTCTACAGGCATTTGTACACATACTGTCACAGTCTTTGTGAGTTCTGAACTGGCATTGTTTAGCTAGTAAATGCCTCGAGGAAGCTCCTTGATCCCTTACCCAGCTCTCTTTGCAGAAAACCTGTCGTAAGCCCTTTATCCACCATTCATCATGAATGATTATTAAGATTCTGTTTCTGTTGGGTAGACCTGCAGAGACTTGTTTCCCTGTCTAACATTTGCTAACCACACCAGTACTTTCAGAAGCCCTGAATCCCAGAGCTTAGAAAGGAAAAGGGAAATCTGAATATGGTGATGTCTTTGCTGGCCTTTATTGTTCTGCTGCATTGGCAGGAGTGAGGTGGGGGTGTGCCACATGAAAACCAAGGACATTAGTGAGAGGCTGCTGACACTGAGATTTATGTTCCCCATTGTTGGGACTGTTCTAGAACTAGGGAGCAACATGGCATTTATAACCAACCATCAGGACAGAGTAAGTTATCCTATAATTTGGGCTAACGCATGCCCCCCTCTTTCTCAGCAGGTTAACACAAGGGTGATGTTTTGTATTGAGGACAAGGTGGCCTGAAGATATTTCCATGGCAACAGAGAGGCCCCTCCAGATCTTTATCTTGTAAGGGTGATGATATTTATTAGAGGCTGCCTGTTCCCCAGAGTGTAATAATCATTAGGTATGGGAAGGTGCTTGAACGTGGGTGGACTGCTGGGCTAGAGCTTTCTGACTGATTTCCTTAGCACAACTGGGAAATAAATTCTCAAGGAATATTAAGGGACATTCTTCTTTTCTCTACAGGTGAAGCTGTAGCTAAGTACGGGGTGTTTATTGAATGTGGCTGGCATTTGTGAGCACTTCATGGAAACAGCAACACAATCTGCTGTGTGATTTTAGTATATATTCACTCGCTCCGTTAGGGACCTCTGGGATTTTCGTTAGGGGAAAGGGCAGTACGATCCAGACAGGCTTGAGTGAATTGGGTTGTCTCTGCTGGGGTGTTCTCCATACACAAAGCCTGTGAACCACATTTATCTTCTGATTTACAGCTAGAACTTAGAACTTCCAAGATTTTCTTCCTGGTTCTTGGCATCAAATTTAAGGCAGATGAGCCAACAGAAATCTCATCCTGATTGAAGTGTGTGCGGGTATTTTTGCTCGTTGAATTAATAGTCACAAACAACCCATCTAATAAGCCAATATAGTCTTGTTACTAAAGAAAGAACATGTAGACATTTGCCTGATTTGGGAAGCAAAATCATTACTTCTCCCTGTGTAAAAATATATGACTTAATCACTATGCTGCATAGGCCTCATTTTTCACTATATAGTTAACTTTTCTAGGTACTTGGAAACTATGTTTCACACTCAGGGTTCTGTAGACGTAGTGTGATTTCTCACAAGCAATACTGCAATGGAAAAACTCCTTTGGAAGCTATAGAATCATTCCATTAACACAAGTGATGGAGAATGAATGAATGAACGCCACTTGGAAGCTATAGAATCATTCCATTAACACAAGTGATGGAGAATGAATGAATGAACGCCACTTGGAAGCTATAGAATCATTCCATTAACACAAGTGATGGAGAATGAATGAACGCCACTGAAGGTTAACGTTGTACTGTCATCCATCAGACTGAAAAATCTTAAAGGTTTAGCCTGTTCCTATGCTTTGTAGACATTTGTCCGGGTAGTTACCGTAGCCACCAAGTAACCCCACTTAAACACTGTTGAACAAAATGGCTTCCCACATTGAGCATTGCAGAGTGGCGTATGTGGGAACTTTTTTCTTCACACATGAGGGCCTATTTCAGCATGTGCCTGCTGTACTCTGGGAAGCCATTTCATTCCTGAGAGAGTTTTATTTTCACATGTTGGCTGAACGTCTTTACTAACCATCTCTAATCAATTTATTGGGCCATTCCATTAAGTTATGATTTCATATATTTTCTGACTTCACTAAACACCCATTTCCGTTTTTAACTTCTCAAATATTTTCTGTATCTTATTAGTGATTTCAGATTATTAGCCAGAAAACAAAAAGAAGCTTTCGGTTTGGTGTCACATGTAAATTTTCAGCCCTAGAGACTCTGAGAAGGGACTTATCATCCCCTAGAGTTCTTACACTGTGGAGTCTGTTTCGGGAGCCTGAGGGAGGAATGACTTGGGGGCATATCCTTTCCTTCTTTTTAATAGGTGAACAGGTAGAGACGGGGAAAGAAGGCCGCAATGGAGATCCCTTTAAGACTGATTTTCTTGGACTAATTCTTCACCTGTGGCTTTGTGATGTCACCACCTTCATAAAGATGATGTCACCTTTTACTCGGCTTTCTGAACCTGCCAGAGCCAGGCAGTTGAGCTTCCTCTTAGACAGCCAGTTCCCCCTGCCTCCACCCTCCACCCCCATATGGACAGGGTCCCTACAGAGTGGACTTCTGAGCTACCCCACTATGAAGCTGCTGGATATTAGTGCCAATGTGCCCTTTTCCCACCCATCTCAGTGGAGTGTTATCATCAAATTCCACCCTGTGTCCTCTTTCTACATCATCTGTCTTGTAATAAATCTGCCATAAGCCAGTCTTCTCTCTGTGTTGATCCGAATCCAGAGCATTATCAAGTCATCATAATCAGACAAGAGTGCTATGCCCTAAGCCCAAACCCTCTTTATATTTGTGGGTCTCCACCTTCTTCTTTCACCTTTCAGATGGTGGGAGGATAATCACTGGGCACTGCTGCTTAGGCGATGCTTGGCTAAGGACAGAGACAGTACATTTCCTTTCTCCAGATGTTGTCATGTTTGTGATAGCATCGAGTGTCAGCCATCTTGTTTACCTGTTTAGAATGAACACCTGATCAGCTCCATACCCCTCACCCAGGCAGGTGACATAGGGCACTAGGACTGTTGTTTTCTTCCCTAATGTTTTTTCCCCTGATGGAGTAACAAGAGAGTCAGGACTAGACAACTGTTCTGAGGAGCAGATCCTTTCTTCTCACACGGGAAAGAGTCCTGAACAAATGTCCTGGCCCTCTATATTTGCAGTGTTCTTTACATAGAAGTGGCCTATTGCCGTCATATCCTTGGGTTAGTGGCTGTCCTGGCTGGGTTTTAGTATCAGCTTAACGGATACTAAACGTAACTTAAGCTGCAGTGATCTTAGAGGATGGAACCTCAGTGGAGCAAATGTCCCTGGAAGATCAGTCTGTGGGCCAGCCTGTGTATATTCTGGATGCATGGTTGATGTGGAAGGGCCCAGCCCACTCACTGTTGGTGCAGTTACGTCTGGGCTAGTGGTCATGGATGATACAAAGAAAGCAGGCTGATAAAGCCATAAGGAACAAGCCACTAAGCATCACTCCTCTATGGCTTCTATTTCGGTTCCTGCCTCCAGGTTCCTGCCTTGTGCTGCTGCTTTGACTTCCTTTAATGATGGGGTGTGATGCGGGAGTGTCGGATGAAATAAGCTTTCTTTTCCAAGTTTCTTTGGGTTGTAGCGTTTTCCCATAACAATAGAAACCATCATTGGGAAGCTCTATTAGGGTGATGTAAATGGTGGGCAGTGCCAGGTGAGAGGAGATGAAACCTAGGGATGCTAAATAAGCATTTTGAATATCTCTCCTTCAAACGTGTATTGTGCTTAGGTAGGTGAATTTGTTACAATGTGATTGGTTAGCTCAGCTGGGAAAGATAAAGGGGACCTGGATACACTGATGTCTCTTTGGATCAGCTAAGTCAAGAGTTTCCATTGGGTTCGTGTCCTTCTCCCATCATGATGACTAACTGAATGTTCTTGATCTACATCGTATTTGACACTGTTCCATCTCTTCATCATCTCTCAGAAAGTAAGAAAGGTTATTTTTGCCAGGGGAAACAAATTAACGGTGGAATTTTGAATGTATGGAAATGTGCCGCTCCAGATTTCAATGTATTTTGCAGTATTTAGGTTGGTACTTTTGCCATTTAGGACCAGATATAAAATATGGGAGGAGGGAAAGCGTTTGCCTAGAACAACTTCTATGAGCTTTGTGTTTTAAATTGATGAAGCATAGAACTGATGATGGGATGATTTCAATAGTCCAGATAATCCCTCGATGGAAAACCACAATGAATACTTGTTTCTTGTTTCACAGCGCGAGGTGTGAGGGTGTCATTTAGGGCCCACACGTATGGAATAAATGACTGTATATGTACAGACCAAAAAGACTGTAGGTTTTTGGAGAAAGAAAAGAAAATGTGGAGAGAATTGATAACTCCGCAAATGAGCACTTAGATTCAGACTTATTCCCCTAGACTCCCAGACAGTAAAGCTGCTCCACGAAGATCTGGGTGAGTGGAGATGAGGACACTTATCAGTCTCAGCCTGTGACATTCTGGTGACCTTTGCTTTAAGCTCTGGTGCATGGGGAAGCTGAAATTGGCCCGCTTTCACAGTCAGTCTCTGTGATGTTTCTAAAAGATTTGGCGGTCACCTGATGTGGTGCGAGGGACCACCAGTCATTCTTAGTGTGTTTCGTGACCCACACTGAACTTTCAGACACACCAATGGTCTCTCTTCACATTTACATTGCTCTTTATCAGAGGGAAAAAAAATACAGTTCTCAGAATGATGGTTTGATTTCCTCAGAAACAGTTTCTCAAGGGAAAATTTTAAATCACTGAGTTGGAAACCACTTGTTAATACAACTTGCAATTTGAGTGATCGTGAGCTTAGAAGGGGTGGCTCGTCATCTAGCAAATAAGTATGATATTCTCTCTTTCCTGTGAATGTGAGGCCCGCTTGTGGAGTGTGCTTGGGACCTGATCCTTCAAACACTTATCTTCTGATGTATGCTTTGCATTCTTTCCACTTATGAGACCGGAGCACTGCCTGCTACGCCCTTGAGGCAACGTCTCTCCGCTGGTAGCTGTCAGGACATGGTTTTATCCTTACTGACTGTCTCTTCTCAACTAAAACTCTCATCTAGGACCGCAGACATTGGGAACCCAATAACAACCTGCATCTTTTCCTTTTCCCTTGTTCCACTTAAATTGGGCTTTCATTGTTTGCTGTCACTCATTCGTCCCTGGTGTGTCCCTGACACCCCTGGGCTACATCTACCCCTGTCCATTCCGGATTTGACACATGGCTCCTAATTCGTGCAGTAACCTTTCTCTTCAGTGTCAACACATCCAACCACCCACACTGAAGTCACTGGGACAGCTGGCAGAGATCAAAGCACCTACTTTCCTTTTCTAATGTTTCAAGGTTTAAATATAAATTCACAAGTGAAAATTTCCATTGTATAAACCAAATACGTAAGAGGAAAGTTGGGGTCTGTGAAAAATAGCACCTGGTGTTTAGGATTAGGGCTTGTCTCCCCTCCCATGACTCTTCCAGCACACCAATGGAGAAGTCACAACTCTCTGGGTTTTAGGTGGTTTGATTTCAGTGGGTCACAAGAGCAAATGCTTTCTAATCTTTTCAGAACTTTGGGGTCCCATGAACCTGCAAGACATTTTGGTTTATTATGCAGACGTTCAACTTGCAGTTGCTTGAGCCATCTAGAAAAACTCTGAACCTGGAACCGTGGTAAAAGCGAGGTTTTGGCATCACAAGAAGCACTGTCCAGCACCCACAGGGAAGGAATCCTGCCAGAAATGCGCGGAGCTCAGATTCCAGCCCGACTGCAGTTGTGTGGCTCACAAAGGGCAGCGGGGAAGGGTGTGGCCACAGAGCAAAGAAAGACTTGTGCTGGCTGGCTGCATCATATACTATATATATGCATAATATATTGTATACACACAGGAAATCATACATATAAACTAGGAAGTGTGGGTGGACAAGAGGAAAAGGATATGGAAGAAAGAATGAAAAGAAAATCTGTTTCTAATCCTGTCAAAAAATTTCATAGCGTTTAATAGCCATTCCTTTAAAAAAAAATTAAAAACTTACTAATATCAGAATGCATATTTTTTCCAATCAGTGTGCATAACGAAAAGTAAAAGACACTAAACTAAAAATTTACATTAAAGGGAAATAATAAACAACAAGCTTGCACAAATTATTTTCATTTTATTTCTAAGCGGTTTTCTTGGTGGACACATGAGATATAAACCTAGAGTACTAGAGAGGCTGGGGACGGTTCAGTCTGTGTAAAGTGGTTGTTGCACAAGTGGGAGCCTCTTGCTGAGAAGACTTCCTTCAAGAAAGGGAGGGTGTAAGGAAGGGGAGTGGGGGATGAGGGGGATATAAACAACTAAAACCCAGTTTATAGATGTATGAAATGTGAAACAAAAAGAAGAGCACGTGAAGAAGGTTTGTTTGGTGGGAATGTCTTATGCTGTTTTGCTTTGCTTTTTCTTCTTGCCAACATGGTTTCCATTCCCGTTTTGACTTTCCAGCTCTGTGACCAGTTGCATTGCATTTTTTTTTTGTATTAAAATTTGATTGGGGGACCCGACTTCTTTGCACCCACCCACTGAGACAGTGGAGCTGATCTATTGGGAGCTCACCAAGACCAGCTGGACTGTGACTGAAAAAGCATGGGATAAAACTGGACTCTCTGAGCATGGCGAACAATGAGGGCTGATGAGACGCCAAGGACAATGGCACGGGGTTTTGAACCTACATAATGTGCTGGCTCTGTGGGAGCCTAGCCAGTTTGGATGTTCACCTTCCTAGAAATGGACGGAGAGGGGAGGACCTAGGACTTACCACAAGGCAGGGAACCCTGACTGCTCTTTGGACTGGAGAGGGAGGAGGAGAGGAGTGGGGGGAGGGGGAGAAGGGTGGGAGGAGGGGGAGAAGGGTGGGAGGAGGGGGAAGGAAATGGGAGGCTGGGAGGAGGTGGAAACTTGTTTTTTTTTTCTCCTTTTCTCAATAAAAAAATGGAAAAAAAAATAAATAAAAAAGAAAATTAAAAAAAAATTTGATTGGGGGAGGAGGAGGGAAATGGGAGGCGGTGGCAGGGAAGAGACAGAAATCTTTAATAAATAAATAAATTAAAAAAAATAAAAATAAAATAAAATTAAAAAAAATACACAGCAAGGCACTTATTTTTTTAACACGGAATTGCACAGCCTCTGATTGTCTTTTTTCTTTATTTGAGAAAATCTCTAGAGGCCAATGGCTGGCACATAGTAAATACCCACTCGATATCATTGACTGCGTGTGTTCTAAAACTATGAAGTTGAGAGAAAGGAAGAACGGATCAAATGACTTGCAGACGTTCAGTCAACTACAGCTAATGAGAGGATCCTCACGCTATGCATAATTAAATTAGATCCCATGGATTGTGTTTATCTGGTCATTAGAGAAGAAACAAGGATGTGCTCCCTTCTCTGACCCCCTGCTAATTGGAGACGCCCAGAGAAGAATGGGTCAGGGATCGGAGGAAGACTGCCATTTCAACATAAGAACGTAGAGACTCAACCTAAAAAGCTGATTCTCAGTGAGCAGAAGAAGAGAAAAAGCAGAATGCCTTACAATGTTGACTTTCAAAGCTCTGAACAAGGTGTACTGTCTGAAAAAACTTGCCTTGCTCTTACAAGTGCGAATTTCTATTTGTGTTCTGATATTGGCAAAAAAAAAAAAAACCCAATATGATCTTATAGTGAGAAAAATTTAGATTGTGGCTAACTGATAGTAGTCAACAAACCTGTTTCACAAATGTAACCACGGTGATGCCTTATTGAAACTGAGATATTGGTCTGAGAGTGTCTTAAGAATATGAAAACTGTGTGCTGCCACCAAAACTGGTTTTCAGTCCCTTTTCTTAAAAAGACTTACTTAGACTTTGTTCTCTCCCTGAGACTTACTTAGACGACTTTGTTTTCTACCTGTCCCCAACCCTGTGGCTGTTTGTGACTGTTGTTGGGTTGTTGTAGCTATCATAGGAAATCTACTTAGACTCCTTGTCAACAGAAACTGGATAGCTGATAGTGGCTTTTATCCAAGAAGCTATCAATCAACTTTATGCAACCTGAATAGGGTTTGAGGTATTTTTTGACCAAAAGGTCGGACTATTTTTGTTTTATTTAGGTACCTGAATATGTATGCTGATAATGATTTATTGTATCATAAAATCATTAATAAGACTTCCTTAACTTCAGCACAGAAATGCCATCCATTGACTTACAGCTTCAGAGTTTATCTTAGGCTGTGAGATTGCCAACTATTTTCCCGAGTCTGCCTCTGTGCGGTTGTGTCATTTTCATGGGTTCTTTGTTTGTAAGATTTATTTTTGTATTTCATGTATGTGGATGTTCTTGTCTGCATATTTGTCTGTGTACCATATGCATACAGTGCCCGTGAAGGCCAGAAGATATAGATAATCCAGAACTTGAGGTACAGATGGCTGTAAGCTTCCATGTGGGGACTGGTAACTGAACCCAGGTCCTCTGCAAGAGTGATAAGCGCCCTTAAACAGTGAGAGCCATCTCTTAAGCCCCCACAGAAACTGCTTTAGACATAAAAGTTACAGGACAACAATCAATTCCCGCCTGGCAGTTTGTACATACACTCTAGCTGAGGACTATGAACAGGAAGAGCAATTGTACAGGCCCCCATTTTTGTTAAGATGGCCGGCAGATTGCCTTCTTCTCACACGGTCTCTGATTATAATTGTTTTGAAAGTTCATTCGTCCGGAACGCATCATTTCACAAATTCTTTTTTTTAAAGAAATGTATTTTTTTAGTCCAGTTTTACGTATCATTTTTGAGGCAGAAGTAATTCCGTTGTTGAATATATGAATATTAAAAAAGCTGGAACGGCCTTCATTTGCCCCAGTGCTAATGTATTCATGTGTTCAGAGAAGAGAAGCCCAGAGGAGTCTGGCTCCTGGTCATTCTAGATGAGTGAGACAACTTCCTCTGCATAGCAATATTTTGAGAGGCAATCATTCCTCCCGAGTTATGTGAAACTATGTTTTAAACAGTATTTAACGTTTACTTTCAAAATGTCTTTTGGTCCATGTTTATTATTTAATTGTGTTGTTTCCCACCTGCTACCTGTTTTGTTGCTGATGCTGCGATAAGACACCTTCCCCAATGCAGCGTAGGTGAGCATGGGTTTATTTTCTCTCCCGATTCTAGAATGCAGTTCATTATTTGAGGGAAGTCAAGGCAGAATCCAAGGATGTAGTCACATCATAGCTGCACTCAAGAGCAGAGAGAATGAGTGATGTTTGCTTGCTCCTGCTTGGGACTCGGTCATCTTTCTTACAGAGCCCAGGATTCAGCACACGAAATGCCACCCATTAATGGATTTGGTTTTCTTACATCATGTAATATTTAACATAGTCCTCATGAGTGTGCCCGCAGGTCAGCCTGCCTTGGACAGCTCCTCAACTGATACTATCTTCCAAGTTGACTTTAGATTGTAGCAAACTAACATGTAAAACTAGTCAACACACCTGCCCAGACTCATGAAAGTCAACTGCGTGTGTGGTTGTGTCTTTGGAGAAAGAAGAATGCTCTGGTAGAAGATTTCCTTTCAGCTTCCTGATGGAAATATGTCTGTGCTTTTGGCTTTTAAATCCCATGCCTTTTAATTTTAATTTTATTATAAGGTATTGGGACAGTCTAGCAAAAGTCATTCTATACTTTAGAGCACTCTCTGAGACGTTTATGATGGGTTTGAGTACTTCTAGTGCTAAAATGGCATTGAAGTAGCAAGACAAAAACTAATGGTTTCTTTTGAATTCTGTCTCTGTGGGCTGTGAAGGAGTAAGCTTTTAAACTTACTTTCAGAATTTGAATTGGCTCTGACATGTAATGCCAATGCTAATCAATTCTCCATCCTACAAAACTTTGAGTTGTTGGCCAGCAGACTGTCCAAGAAACTCCCCCAAAATACAGCCTTCTGCTGTTGTCCTTGATTGCCCTCGGGGGTGGAAGGGAAGTCCTTATTGGAGGGACATCGTTTGGTATTCTCCAAGGAAGAGCACACTACTTGGTTGTCCAGTGCCAAGTAGTCAACCCTGAAAACATACATGCAGGAAACACTACAGCAATTGAGAAGATTAATTTTAGAGGCCATGTATTTGGGAGAGAATGGGGTTTGCATTGTGAGGAAGTGAGCAGTAACTATTGGCTTTCTAGACCACAAAGGGCTGACAAAAACAAAAATAGAATAGAAAGTAGAGGAGCCATGGCAAAGTTTCTTCCCTGAATGGGTTACAAAGGGGAGATGCTCTTATGTATCTTTCTGATGTGACAAGAGCCTCTTGCATTTTGACAGTCTGACTGTGTCCAAAGTTGATGACACCTTTTAGATCATTGGCTCTATTTCTCTTTGGTCTGTTCTGCTGTGGGCCTGTGGGAAGCAAGACCAACATCACCATGACCTTCCATGAAAACTGTTTAGTGTCTGTTATCATTTTTAAAGTGTTCATAAAAAATTAAAATCTGCATTTCTTCTACTGCAATGTTTAAAATTATATAAGGCAACTCTACTCATAACTATCTAAACTGACTTTAAAGAAAGATAAGAATAAAAAGCTTCTTTGCTTAGATGAAAACTGAGTTAATAAATGAATTCCTTTGTCATTTTAATGGCAAACATTTAAGGAACTTAGTAAGATTGGCTTACATTACTCAGTTAGAAAAAGGGATTTTGCTTGGAATATTTTGAAATACAGCCCAAAGTAAAGCTTGTGAAACCCATGACCTTGGATTCTTAAGTGAGGTAGAAGATAAGGAAAACAATTTAATGGGTGGAAGTGATTCACCATCATTGTTCATCTGATGGTGAATAGCTAGAAGTAAGAAGAAATAAGGTCCAACTATGGTCATGGTCAAAGATCATGTGCTTGTGTGTTCTCGGCTACAGATATACTTAACATTAAGATATGCCTCATAAATCAAATGGCAATAACTTTTAATTTATTTACTTTGAAGACATCTCATAAAGAAGTCATCTGGAAATTCATTGCTGTTTGTCATGCGAATAAAAATACCCACACTTATTTACAAAAGACACCTTTACAAGCTGTTTGGAAAGTTATACTTAGTGCCTCTTACTATGAAAAATAGCAGTTTATTATAGTTAATAATCTTTCAACAAAAATAAGCCTTTTGTTATGTAAAATGTGGAGCAAATTGGTATTATAATTAGATATTTAAAAGTGCACTTTGCTTTTGATCTGACGTCTGGATTTGTTTTTTACTTACTAAGCTTTACAATATTTTGTTGATATTTTTCATATCTATAAAATGCTTCAGAAATTTAATGATGTTTTTAACTCCTTTTGACTAAAAGGTAGTCTTCCAAATTTGAAGGTTTTAACTACCACAACACATTTATCACGGGATTCTTTACAGACACGTTTTAGTATACGAGAGTTAAAGTCCCAGTACTTGGTTATTGAGATAAAGAAAGAACTGTCCCTCAGTTTCTCAGATTTTATGATTCTTAAGGGAAAATTGGCCTTTTAGGTTTTCCTTTTTATTTTTTTTAATATGTGACCCCTATTCATGGGTGGACATCAATTAATATCATACTGCAAGTACCAGGCCAAGTATCCAGGGACAGTGCTCTCATAGCTTCTCGTATATTCTGAACTTTAGGTGTCTCGATGCTATATGAGCCACTGTGCAGTAGACAAAGAACACAGCTAGCTAACTATCATGAAGTTGTCACTAGCTCTGCTAGAGACTAAACATATCAAAAAGGCAAGGGCAAATCTAAACAAATAGGTGTGGTACTAAAATAATGTATAGAGTTCTGTTTTGATGTCTTTACTATCCTGCTGGAGGGTTTGTACACAGTTGCAGAGCTTTTTGGAGGAGTTTAGTGCTAACCATATTTTCTAGGTGACTTTTTCAAATTCAGGAACCTTTATAGTTAGGCTGTGTGGACATAAATGAAAGACACGAAGTTTGACAAGACTCAGCAAAGAATCAAGTTTTCCATACCCAGAAGTCCTCCAGAATCTGAGGAGATTTCTTTTATTTCAAATGAGACAGAAAGAAAGGTTCATGAGGCCTAAGAAAACATTGTTTTATGCAGAACGGTTCTTTATAATTCTACAAATGAGACATGCATATCCCCTTCCCTTCCCCTTTTGTTTAAACAATCACTTACCGCATTGTTTTTAAGATACTAAGGTATAATTGCATCATTTTAACCAATATAGAAGAAAGAAGAGAGCGTATTGTTCTACTGATCAAACTGTGTATGAAATAGTGAAAGAAAGAATTACGCTTAATGTGAGAGATGTCTTTCTTTAGTGCTGTGAATGGCAGCAAAATGCAATTTCTCCCGAAGCGTTTGCAATTACAATACAGTCTCAATGACTTAACAGAACTATTATAATCATGAAAGTATCCAAAGTATCCGAAAGTCATTTTAATCTGAGTTATTTTTCTCTAAAAATTATAGAGTATTTTTCATGAGACACATAAAGACAATGATCAGTCATAAGTGGGCCTCACATAGAAATGAAATCAGTTTATAAAGGTTAGTGTTAAATACTGCAATTGCCTGTCATGCTGTGGGAGAGCTCTTTTAGAAGTCAGATTATTCATTGGAATAAAATTCAGATACTGTGAGATAATATGTTTTCCAGAGCCTAACAAGGATATTAAAGTCCCTTTAGAAGAGAAGATAAATAATAATTTCCTTGAAACTCAAAGAAAAATTAACCTTGTAAAAGCATAAAGGCACTTTTCTTATTAGTGCTGCTAATTTTCATTTCTCGCCTGGTTTTCAGTGCTGTCTCTGACTTGAAATATTTGGTCACGATTCCAACCTGGCACTTGTGCTAGCTCAGGCGTGCATGTGGCACCACCGTGCTGCTGATGAGACCATTCGGGATGTGGATAGTTAATCCTACAGGTGGGCATGATAGGGAGGATCAGGAGAGTGCTTTGCTTGTTTTACAGGCCTTAACTGGGGAATCAAACTCAGGGGGAAACAGACTTCAACCAGCCCTCAGACCCTGAGCTTCACACAACCCCAACCCTAGTTAGTACACCCCTCTGGAGGGATACTGACTTTCACATAGTTTCTTAAGGTCAAATCACAGGTATCATCTTCCTTCCCCAACTTCGTGATACCCTCTACATCTTTTTGCCTGATATCCACCTCCAGAATAGCTCATGCAATCTTCACTATACCTTCCACCTGGCCTCTCTAAACACCACTGTAACCGCTTTCAAATTATTTCCCCCAAAAGCAGCTTTGCCTCCCAAACCTGAAACTTCTTGCTGCCTTTCGATTTCCCTTAAACACTTCTTTTCAGTCCCGGTTTAGGACCCTTGCTTCTGTGCCTACCTAGAGTAAAGGAAGAAATGGAAGGCAGAAGGATTCAAGGAGAGCTGCCTAATTTTGCAGTGAGCTTAGGCGAACGTAGATGCCACTGATGCCATGGGAAAACTGAGAAGAAAGGGATTTTTGCAGAGCTGAGAAGTGAAGTATGTTGCTTTGGGCTTGTTAGGTCCTAAGGTGGGAACTGAGTGAAGAGCGCGGTCGCCCCCTTGGCTCTGGGAATCTGTGTTTGGAGATATTTCATCCAAAGATGAGCTTAGAGAGTGAAGTGGGAAGATCCTGGGACATTTCAGGTCAGGGAGCATGAACACAACAGGTAGACTCAACAAATACCAGGTATAGAGTTGGAGATTTCATCAGAAAACAAGAAATGGTGGTTCCGTGACTAAAAGAAAGAAGCTATTTAAGGAGGAAGTGACTGTTAAGCGGTATTAGACATTAGTGAAGATCAGGAAAAATGAAACATTGATTATCAGGAGGCCTTGAGTGGCATTAACAAGAGGATTTTCTGTGGTCCGTCTTGTGGCCACTAGCCACACGTGGCTGTTCAAGTTAAATTTGTACTAATTCAAATTGTTGGAAAACTCCCAGCCACACCCATTCTTCTTCAAGTATACTGTATGCCACATGGGTGAATGTCTAACCTACTGAACCGTGTAGAAGGGAACATTTCATTCTGTGTTGCAGAATGGTCTGTGCGATAGTGAACCTGCACACGGCGGGCACAGCGCTGTGTGGATCCTTTGCCATCTCTGACTCCTTTTTCCAACCAAAGGGCCTAGTCAAGAGAGAGGACCACAGGACCTTTGCAGGCAGTGAATCGGTATGCTGATATGCAATAATCCCATGTGGGAGCTGACCAGCTGAAGAGTGGGTCACTAGCAGAGCAGTGGAGAGAGGGTCTAGAGAGCTCTGGTTTTGCAAACTGAGAGTGACTATCACAAATTATTGTTGTTACTATTATTAATTATTGAGCATGAAGCTTAGTTCTTCTCCTTGGGGACTCCTACGGAAAGTCAAGGGACCAGGATCGTGAAGGCTTGTGGAGTCTAGCAAAATTTTTCTTAGCCAGCAGCCCTGTCTCTATAGCCTGACAATGACAGTAGCTCAGATCCAGAAGGAGTTACTGATAAATCCTTCAGCTGAGGAAAGAGAATAATAACAAAACAGCGTGTTAGATACAGTACATTTAATCCTCAGAATACCGTTAACTTGTCACTGGAGGTACGATCTTCATTTTCCTCTCCCAAGAAAAGAGTTCAGTTGAGAAAAGAGACAGGTAGCTGGACTGTTTTCTAGACCTTTAGAAACAAAGTAGGGAGGCTAAGGTCTTATTCTAGTGACCAGTCAAAGACTCCCCACACCCAACTGTGTTCCCCTTTGGAGTTGCCAGTCCTGCAGCAGGCTTTGTTGTTTAGAGTAGAATAGCAGTTTAGTGCAGAAGAAGCAGCGGTTCAGCTCAGATATTGTCACAGAACACATGCCCAAATTTAACAGTAGATAAGAAATGGTTTCCAAACAACACACCGAAATGAGCTGATAATTTCATTAACTGCATCAAACACCTTACTTGATCCCATTGTTTCTTATAATTCAGTTACATCCTCGGCTGTTTTCACTCTGGGTTATCAGAGAGTGGGAGGAAGAGGGTATCTCTGCCTTATGCTGCAATTCTCTTTTCAGTTTTACAAGTTATTAGGCACCAAGCACACGCAGGTGGGGCTGAATTAAGACCTACGTCTCTGCTGCTGACTCTTCTCCAAGTCAGCAGCATTCCTGGGTCTGTTTTCTTTTTTTTTTTTTATTTGATATTACAGTGTCATTCCCTGTCATATTTCTTCAGTGCACAAATATAAACTAATAAAGTTTTAACCGTACTCCTTTACGGTCTTTCCAGCGAAATGTCATCCTGTTTATGTAAGTTAGGTGAGGTAGTAATTTGGCAAGGCCGTTTGTTTTGACTTTTACAGCGCTGTTGCACTCCTTCCAAAGGTTCAGGCAGTAAGAACCAAGGCTTTAAAAAGAAAGGTCTTGGGAGCTGGGAAGATGACTCAGCGGTTCAGAGAGCATAGTGCCCTGTGGAAGGGCCTGAGCTCAGTTCCCAACCCTCAGAGACCAGCATCACCTGTACCTCCAGAGGAGATGGGCCAGCTTCTTCCAACCTACACTGTCAAATGCACTCACATCCACAGACCCACATACACAATTACAAATGAAATAAATATTAAAGAAAACTAATGACCACAGCATCTGAAAAATTAAAAGATGCAAAAAAATGTCATGCAAAAAATGCAAAAAAAAAAAAGAGAGAGACTTTGAAGGCTTTGGTAGACTTACTTATCTTTATTCCTCATGCGAATTACGTTTAGTTCTTAATGAGTTAACTGGTTTCTTTATCAAAGTTGCTTATTGATAAAAAAATGATGTGCCATAAAGCAAAATATTTTTTAATAATTTAATAGCTATCTACAAACTTTAGCATGAGTTAAAGAGAGAGTGATATAGCACTAAAGTTGCCCATGCTCCTTCTTTGGAGAAGCGGTCTGCAGTCCAGGGGAGAGAAAGCTAAAGCATTGGTGTGACTCATGCAGAAAGAACTGGGGTGGTTCCTGGGGCCAGGGTATGGGGGCGTGGCCTTGGCCTCCTTCCACTTCTGCTTTATAATATGTAAACGGTGAGTTGTGTTAATGTGGAAAACTTTGCTTCTACTTTAAAATTTAGAAATACCCTTACAAGGTAAAACATGTGGAAAACATTGACTTTTAGATCTTTAGCATAGGGCCTACTGGTTCCAAAACCCCAAATTTTGCTGTAAATGTCTTATTCTCACTACGCTCTTAATGGATGATATGAAATTGCTTATGTGTCCTTTCTTCTACTAAACAATCTAAACTATAATTTCAATCTCTATGTGTGATCTATTTCAAATAGACATTTTTAAAACAAAAGATTTCACCATGTAGTTTGAGACGAATTTCTGTATCATTTACTAAATTCACTTACTTGCTTGGGAATTCGGATTTACTTTCATCCACCTAAGTACATTTGTTGCTATAACATCATTCTTAAGGTTCACGTCCACGTGGCTGCTTTATTGGTAGTCCCATTCCAGTCTCTTTGCCACTCTAGTCTATGAGTCCATAGTTTGTCTGACATGTCAAAAACATGAAGGTAAAACATAACAAAGTGTCTTTGAAATATTATAGTGCTTTTAAGTTAAGGGCCTGTCTGCAGTAGTTTATTTGAAGGGCCAGTGATCTGCCTCTCCAGCCTCAGAGAAGTCAGCTAGCCAGGTAGGACAGAGGGTGCTGAGCTACTGTTACACATCAGCCTGAATCCCAACGCCCCAGAACCTTGTCCTTTAAAGTATTGAGAAGCAAAGATGAAATGCCAATAAGTCCTTAGTTTCTGTCTTAGGGTTTCTATTGCTGTGAAGAGACACCATGACCACAGCAACTTTTATAAAGGAAAACATTTAATTGTGTGGCTCGCCTACATTTTCAGAGGTTTAGTCTATTATTGTCATGACGGGAAGCAAGAAGGCATGCAGCAGGCATGGTGCTGGAGCTGAAAGTCCTTATATCTTGATCTGAAGGCAACTGGAAGTGGTCTGAGACATTGAGTGGTATCTTGAACATATTGAGACGTCAATGCCCACCTCCAGCGTGACACTCTTCTTCTAACAAGGCCAAACCTACTCCAACAAAGCCACACCTCCTAATACTGCCACTCCTTTTGGGAGCCATTTTCTTTTAAACCACCACACTTTCCATGTAATTTGGTTTGGCTTTCCTGTTTTGCTTTCTAAGGCAGTATCATTGTGTAGCCCATACTGGGTCCAAACTGATCTGCTACTTCTCGGTTCTCTCAGGACTGGCAAAATGTGTTCTGCTCCAAAGTCCAGCAAGTCTTGAACTTTAGGCTACCATTACTTTCTAGGCTAAACAAGTTGTTTATTTCAGGTTGTGCTAAAAAAAATCCAGTTCCATATTTATTTCTTTAGTGGCATAATGAGAAAGTAATATGTTGGTGGTTTGTTTTTCTACTGCCCATCGTTCCTAAGTATAGACTAAAAGAGCATTCATGATCTTGTCCTAGCATCAGGACCAGATTTCTAAAGTGCACTGAATTGAGATGCAGAAGTGGTGCAGAACATTGTTAGGGTTGTTGTCAGGAACTTTACAGACATATTGGTAAATTACAATTTTTATGGATCTTGTGACAGGGTATTTCTGGCTATGTTCTGTCGTGGAGTAAATTGGTTATAATTTGTTTTGGCAATTATCATTAATTGTTGTACTAAACAGATAAAATAATTATTTTGCTGGTTTAAGCTTTGTGGAACTTTTAAAGAAACCATTTTATATAATATTCTACAGAGAATGCTAGTTATAACTAAAAGAAACATAGATTTTATATCTTTGTAAATCATGACTTATGAATCTGGTAATCAAAGATGATGTAAATCTCCCCTTTCATTTCCTCAACAAGCTTAATTTCTGCAGAATTTTGACAGTGCAATGTCCCCAAATTTTACTTTTTACAAAGAGAGTATTTAAGGGCATTACTGATTGTCAGATTAGTAGACCCTAATCTATTTTGGACATGAAAATTTTTACATATCAAGCTTAATTAAAACGAGATGCATGCTGTGTTTTCATGGTAATGTTAAACTAGAGTATCTGTTAGTTATATTGTCTATTCATTCTATAAAATCAGGAGAACTATATATTTTTTCCTGTATTTAGGTCACGGTAGTTTTCCATCCCATAATAGTTCATCTAAAGTTCTGATTCAACAAACAAACAAAGCCAAAGAAAACCAAAATTGGAAGACCTTCACCCTTTTAGAACACAATCAAGATGCTGGAACTTGGGGAAATTATCAGAAGAGAGCAGTTCTGCTCATGGGCCTGTGAAAGGAAAGCCCAGGGGCCCTCAAAGTTGCTCCCCTGTACTCTTAGGTTACTGTTTTCCCACACACTTGTTACCCTTTCCTCCTTCTTAGTAATCCTGAAACAGCAAGTTCAGCAGGTTATGGGTAAATCAATGTAACCACCTAACAGGAAGCAGAAGGCAGCATAGGAAAATAAAGAAACATTCATTTTAGACTCCTAATTCAGTCTTAGTTTGGGCCTATGCCCTAAATGAACATCTTGAAAAGTTTAGCATTCATGTTTGGAAAATATATTTAGTAATTATTATTTACATTTGAAAAGTTTAGTATTTAGATTTAGTGTTTACATTTGAAAAATAAATGCTAAAGCCACAAAACACTCCTGTTCATGGGAATCTGATGTTCCATTGAGTGTAAGTGAATACTTACACTATAATGAACAAAGAACTTACCACCTGTGTGGATCTCTTTGGAATTGCTCATGAACGCCCAGGCTACCCCAGAGAGAGCTGAGAGTTCTGCTTTTTCAAAGAATACCAAATATGCTTTATTGGGGTTAGACTAAATCTGTCTTTATCAGTTGATCTTTGTGAACACCCCATTTCATTAGCTATATTGCTTGTCACTCTGGGGCTCCTTACCTTGTTATATAACTACTTCTATAGAACAATAAATCTAGAAGCTGGGAAGATGACTCAGTCAGTAAAGTACCCACCATATAGGCAGGTACAAAAGAGAGTATCTGAGTTTGATCTCTAGAACCCATGTTGAAGCAGACAAAGCCAGACTTGGAGGTACATACCTGTAATCTTAACCCTTGGAAGGGGGAAACAGCTGGATACCTGGGGCTCACTGGACTGATGTAGGAGGGTCTTCTGTTTTGTGTTGATTTCATTGGTTAATAAAGAAACTGCCTCAGCCATTTGATAAGCCAGCCCTTAGGTGGGTGGAGTAGACAGAACAGAATGCTGGGAGGAAGAGGGAAGTGAGGCAATCGCCATGCTGCTCCTCTCTGGGTCAGACGCCATGGAGCCAACTGCCAGGTCAGACATGCTGAATCTTTCCCGGTAAGCCACCACCTCATGGTGCTACACAGATTATTAGAAATGGGTTAAGCAAGTTATGAGAGTTAGCCAAGAAGAGGTAGGATATAATGGGTCAGGCAGTGTTTAAAAGAATACAGTTTCCGTGTAATTATTTTGGGGCATAAGCTAGCCAGGTGGCCAAGAGCCAGGTGGCAGGAATGCTGCCCGCAGCTCCTTTTACACTAGGCAGTCAGTTCATCCAAACTGTCAGCCTTCAGGCTCAGTGAGAGACCCTCTGCAAAGAAGTAAACATGGAAAACAGTTAAAGAAAACACCTAACATTGACCTCTGGCAACTCCACTTGTGTCCACATATGCTCACATTGCACATATGAACACACACACACACACACACACACACACACACGTAAATCTGGTGTTACTTCAAGGGCCAACTCATAAAGTAACTAGACCAAGGCTAAGGGATTATCAGCAACATACAAAACAAATACTTTCTGGGTAATTCAGACCTGAAAAAAACACTTTAAAATAATTTACTCTCTTCTTTCTTCATTCCTTTTTCATTTTACCTACTTAAGACAGTTCCATGTCCTGTCCAAGTGCAAAAGCATTCTTTTATGGAAGAACTACTAAAATTTTAAGGTTAAATTTTATGTCTATATGACTCCTGTAGGAGAAAAAAGATTTTTTTCCATTTTTATTAACCTCTGTATAATTTTATGTGATCATCCATACAGAATGCCATTTTCTGTTGTGAATGGAGAATGTGAAATTGGTAGTTCAGTTCAACTTACTTCAAGTTCATGCTTTTCCAAAACTGGATGTAAAGTCAGTATAACTCTGATGACCCATTAAGACCTGAAGATTCATGAGAGCTACCCATTAAAACTGCTCTAGATTTGAAGGTCAAGGGAAATGCCAATACAGTTAGTGCTCTTGTGTCTAGTACTATTGAGGTTCTTTGTGGGCACTAAAATAGTAAGCGAAGTAGCAACTGTAGTGCATGGAATGCAGTTGTGGTACCATCTAAGCTTCTCTTTGGTGAGAGAGGAATCTCCTGATTCAGGAACGAAAATAGAATAGCTGTTTGGGTTGGGTATTTATTCTGTGTGCCATAGATGCCAGTGTGAATCAGGGTAAGGATGTAATGTGATAAAGAATTATTTGGAAGAAAATATTACAGCATCCCTCTGAGGAACAAATAGAATTTCTTTTTACCAGTTTTGTTGCTTATATTATATATATATGCATACTTAAAAAATCTACTCTGCTCATGTCTCCTAGAGTTCCTACCAGTTATGGTAGGTATTTTGGGTAGAGTGCACTTTGTTCAAAATGTGGGAGGTAACAATATTGTGGGAAATTGTTTTGTTTGTGGTGTAATTTGTGATAATATCAGTAACCGTTGGAAAGACACAGTAAAAGTGTTGATAACGAATCACGATAGTTTGGTCGGTTGTTCTTTATAAGAGTGCTACATTAGCAAATGGGGGACCAGGAACCCCATAAAGCTACCTTGCAACAGAAGAGCAGTGGAGGTCTCTAGATGCTGCTATACTGCCTACATATTAATTTACCCCCAGTTAACAAAAGCTCACATAGGCATACACACATACCTTATTAAAAAGCCATGAATTCAAATTACCCCAAGATACTATGCTGATTGAGATCAAGAGTCATCTATGAGCTGGAGAAATTGTTCAGTGGTTAAGAGTACTTGTTGGTTTTCCAAAAAGTGGGTGTTCAGCTCTTAGCACTGGCATGTTAGTTCTGGGGGTTCCGATGCCCTCTTTTGGCCCCCTCGGGTACTGTATACATGTGGTTCACAGACACACATTGTTAGCACCACAGCCATATGCATAAAATAAAGGAAATCTCAAAAAAAAAAATAAAGTCACCTTGTACTTTTATAACTAAAATAGGGTTGGCTGAATACTTAAACTACACAGCTGGAACAACAAAAGCAAGCAAAATAAGCAAAAATGTTAGGGCAAAGAAGTTAAAGACTCATTGCAAAAAAAGACATGGGATTAAAAAGAAAATACCAAAAGGAAACCCATCATCTTAATATCAACAATGAGAAACGAGCAGGAGAATAAAGCTTCCTGATGTTGAATGTTAAAAATGTAGCTGTATTATAATCCTGGCAATGTCTCTCAAAGTATGGGGAAAGTAAGAACTTGCTTCCTTCTTTGGACACTCGGAGGAGTTGCTAGGCCTTTTACTTACTAGGTAAACACCAGAGCACTGAGCTACATGTCTAGCCTCGTACTGTTTATCATGAACCAATATCTCACTAGATTTCTCAGACTGGTCTTACAGACCTCCTGAATCAGACTCCCAGGTAGCTGGGTTCGGGTCTGCCTTACCAGGCTCAGCACAGGACTTTTAAGAATAGACAGAAACTGAGAATTAAAGTAAAGGCAATTCATTCTGAGAGACTCTAGGACAGCAGGAAGGGGGTTGAGTCATGTAAGGATGTGCTCATTGTGCAAGTATGACAACATGAGTCAGATCCCAGTGGCCAGATAAAAGGTGGGCATGGTATCACATCTGTAATTCCTGGACTAGAGGTAGGCATGGATGATTTTGAGGTGTGTTTGTCCTAAGACTTTCAGTGAGACCAGGATCTGTCCTTGGCCTATGGTCTGGCTTTTTGGAATCCTTTCCCTATGACGGGATGCCTTGCTCAGCCTTGATGTAGTGGGGGAGGCCTTATACTTTTTGAGGAGCAGGTGGGGAGGGGGGGTAGAAAGAAGGTGAGGGGAAGGAACAGGAGGAAAGGAAAGAGGGGAAACTGTGGGTGGTATGTAAAATGGATAAAATGTTTAAATTAGAAAATAATAAAATTTTGATTTACAAATGCAGAGGTGAGTGTAGTATACCCACACACGCACACAAGCACATAAAGAAAGGCATTGGCACACACACACAAACACACATACACACACAAATGCACATACAAACACATGCACAGACATGCATATACACGCCCAAATGCACATGGACACACAAATGCACACACATACACAAACCCAAATACCCAAACACACATACACACACACACACAAACACACACACACACACACCACTTCTATAATATTACACTTCAAGAAAAGTAATTGTTCCTAAAGAGCAATCTGCAAAGTAAAGAGAATGCTGACAAATAGTTGGCTCATATTTCTTAAATTCACACACGTAATTTCTTTTTAAATATACTTTTACTGCTTGGCTGACATTTGATTCAGTTGTTTTCTTTAGAAGGAGAGCACTAAAGTATGAAACTTCACGATGGGCGTTAAACACCAAAGGGTACAACACACATGTGCCAGAATTAGTATAGTGAAAAACAAAAGCAAGTCTCCTTATTTTTGTTTCTTACCTCAAAAATGAAAAAAAAATGAGCAGAAGCACAAATAAATACAAAAGGGTAGCAGATATGAATGACAGAATTACTGATAAGCAGGGTTCTGGGTGACCCCTGAGAGTCTGTCTGCTTGAGCCCAGGGCACTTGCCCTGCACAGTCAATGGAACTGTATATCTGCTGGATGTTATACCTCTGGGTACATTATTTTCAAAAGCACAGCTGCCTTTAAGAAAAGCCTGAATCTGCCTTCGAAAAGACAAGTCTTCCCAGACTAGTCACAGGAAATGTCTTCAAATGGAAAGGCTATAAAAAGTCAAATCTTAGAATGTAGAATCCTAGACCATTATAGTGAAATGAGCCTGGAGCAACCTTAAGAGCAGAGACTAATCAGGTTGGAAGGGTAGGCCAAGAATTCTTTCCTGGATTCAGTGAGATAAAATTCTTACTATTTTCTTAAGTCAATAGGAATGTTATAATTTGTTTCACAGTAATGGAAAACTAAGCACAAAAGACAAAGGGATGAGATTTGAAAATTTTTAAACTAATTATATGTAGTTTTCATGTAAAAACATCCAAATTCAAGGCCAAGAGTTGAAGGTGGATGATCAATAACCAGGCTTGGCAGGATCACCCTTTGGTTGTGGAACATTCGTATTTTACTACAAAAGGCATCATTGCAGAGGGAGAGATATTTCACCTTCATTTATCAGGAAGAGGTAGTGATTGAACTTTATGAACAACTAAGAAAAATAGAAAGAAAACAAAAGGCAAGAGTGAATGAACAGGAAGAACTAAAATTCCTTCTCCCATATGGCAATAGATTTAATTTCTTATTATCAGCTACTGAGTTCAGGAAGAAAGGCTGATAAAAATTAGTGACAAAGGCAGAATAAACATACACAGAACCCTACATCAAATAGCTTAGAAAAAAAGTATCCTTTCAAAGTTGTAAAACTAGGCCAAAATATATGCCGGAAAGTAAACGTCACTAATCTTCTAAACATTCCTGTCACACCACACGTACCTACAGCAATTAACAAGCAGACAGTGCTATTAAAAACCTTACACGGAAATTTAACAACTTTAGAAATTACTACTTCTAGGGCAGATAAAAAATTATAATGGAAAACTTGAAAATATAGAACAATATAAAATATCTATCGAATTTTATTGGGTGTCATAAAAATAGTTTTGATAGAGAGGAAATATTAGCTATCAGAAAAATGCTAACTGTGGCCATTTATTGCACTACAAAACTTACTTCTGTCAATCATGTTCTTTTCTATATATCAAACTCTGCAAACATAAGTCTATCGACATTCTCCTAAAAATATCCAGTGATTAGGGATCTTTTTGTTTGGGCAATGACCTTGTTTATTTAAATCTTTCCATGGCCATGATTGAGACTAAGAAATAAGCAACATTCAAATATTGTTAGTTTTATTATTGATCTAATGACTCAAGTACTTAAATAAAATAAATATTTAATAATGGTTCCAGATAGTTGGAACTTTATAAAAACTAAGAGCTAATTCATTCATTCATTCTCTGAGTCTTGTTGTATTTTCCAAACATCTCAGACTCCTAATCTCACTCCTAATCTCTCCTGACTCAACCTCTCAGGTTCCTGGGTCCAACTTGAAGAGTCTTAATCTTCAATATTTCAATTTAACTGAGAGAAACAATTTACTGAGGTTTTAAACCAATCACTGAAAAGTATCACACTACTAATAACACATTAGTTATAAAGGTGATGGTTCATTTTCTCATATAGCTTAGTTTTGGTGACATGAACGATTAACATTTGGCACTATAAGTCAATGAAGGTTTCTATGTCTGATATTGGGTGGTATAATACAATAGCACATGTTTGACTGACACTCATTCTTTAAGTCCTTTCTTTTCTTTTCTTTCTTTCTCTTTTTGTCTTAAAAACATTGCTTTCTGATTAAGATAATAAAACTCCCATTTTGAACTTATTTTGATTTACAATAGGCTGACATCAGTCCCATGACATTTTTCTAAATAACTGGATTTACCAAAGTTGAATTTCATCACAAAAAGAGCATCCATGTGATTTATTCTGTATGAGTATATGAATTTCTAGAAAGATTCACTAATTGATTTACAATCTGTTCTGGTTTATTAAATGCATAATTGCTTCAATTTACTGAGCATCCACAAAATGTTTCACAGGAGAAGTGTCCCTATTCCCCTCCCCCAGTGCTGTCCCAGCTTTCTTTCTTTGCTGAAAATATGAAAAATATACCCATATAGAATTGTCTACTTTTTCCATAAAAAGCAATCCATCTAGTGTCCTTAAAGTACCAAGGTCAAATATTCAGACATTCCATAAATACCTTATCTGAAATCATCATAGCGTGAGCCAAAGCTCAGCAATAAAAATTCTGAAGTGGCACATCCATAATGAAGAGCCTGCAGCTCTGTGGGCCGCTCTTGACCCCGTCATTATGCTCCCCCGTGAGCAGCCCTCAGCCTTACCCCTTCACTGCCGGGCTACCCTTTGGTTCCCCTGACTTGCTTTTTCCAAGAAAGTTCACTTGTCTTCATTTGCATAGTTAGCGAATTATTTGCTCCGGTGCTTTTTTTGAGTGGTACCATATGTCTACTGTTCAAATGAGGAATGCCCTGGGCCTTCTTAAACACCATAGTTGGGCTTTTGAATCCATCAGCAATACCAATTATCTTTGGATATTTCGAAGCAATGTAATTTCTCATAGTTGAAACTCAATATTTTCTTCCTCACAAAACAGTGTACAGAATATTTTTATACCTTATCTATTTGTCCTGAAACACAAATGGAACACAAGTTAACTTGATTTTTAGACACAATAATTGATTACCATTTCAACTGAGCAAAGCTTTATGTAGCTTTCAGAAAAACCCACAAAATAAATATGAACATGTATAACAATATAAGCATGTAAAACAATAAAGTGGGGCTTTAGAGACTCGTTCCCTCTCTTGCCATGCAGTGGTGGTACATGTCTTTTAATCCCAGTAGTAGGGAGGCAAAAGCATGGGTTTTCTATGAGTTCAAGGCCAGCTTGGTCTACAGAGCGGGTTTCAGGGCAAGCTTTAAAACTATACCTAAAAACCCTACCTTGAAAAAAAGAAAAGAAAAGAAAAGAAAGTTATTCCTGATGTGGGATTCTCCTCTATATGCTATGAATATGCTTTATGGCCATTGGTTAATAAAGAAGCTACTTTTGGTCAATGGCTTAACAAAATACAGCCAGACAGGAAAAAATATATATAGAGAGTAGATGGAGTCAAGGAGATGCCATGAAGCTGCCACAGGAGACAGATGTGCTGGAACCTTGCCAATAAACCACGAGCCTTGTGGGAAAATCTAAAATAATAAAAATGAGTTAATTTAAGATGTAAGAACTAGCTAGAAAAATGCTTAAGCTATTGGCCAAACAGTATTGCAAATAGTACAGTTTCTGTGTGATTTTTTCGGGTCTGGGCCTCTGAGAAATGAACAAGCCACCTCCTCCAACACATTCCCAGTGCCTTCATGATATGACATTATTATGGCCTGTTAGTTTGTGCTACCCAGATGATTCTAGGCATTTATATGAGAAGCATATGAGTTCTAATGAATTACAAGAGCCGTGCTATAACGGAACTACCTTTTGTCAATAGAAAACAGAGGTTTGAGAATGTCAGTCAGTTTACAATCAGACCAACGAGGAAGTGATGGCTGTCTGAACTACTGGTAATACATTTCAGAGAAGAAATCCTCTCTTAGTGATCTGACAGGTGATTCCACAAGCTTATTCATGATTCCAGTTTCCTCCCGCCTGCTTATTTTTAGAAGTTGCATCTGCTAAAGTGATTTCTTTTACTACTCACTGAATTCTCATTTAGAAGAGAGGCAGAGGTGAGGATGGAATTGGTAAATTGATCATTGATTAGCTTGTTTTAACAGGCCATTAACAAATGGCCAAGGTAATAAAAATAGTCATTTAGATCTGTGG
The DNA here is from genome assembly GCF_018167655.1 of Microtus oregoni. Lineage (NCBI taxonomy): Eukaryota > Metazoa > Chordata > Mammalia > Rodentia > Cricetidae > Microtus > Microtus oregoni. Next base: position 33,976,615 of record NW_024543060.1, on the reverse strand, counting down.
CTGAATCCATTAGAACATTTGAGGATAAAATGATGTAATCAGTTTTCACTCTAAGTCTTGATGTGATTCTCCTTACCATTTATTATCACACACACTCGCCTGACATAAGAAAGATTCTTTCTCCAGCTCAAAACTGTAACAGCACAGCAGATGAAACAGGGACAGGAGTGTTCAAAGAAATAGTTAAGAGAGGAATGGGAAGACAGAGGGGAAGCATCCAGAGCTGAGAAAATAGTTCAGTGGATAAAAGAGCTGGCAAAATCAGCATAAAGACACAGGTTCTGTTCCCCAGCACCCATGGGAAAAGCAGGCAGCATAGTGGACCTCAGGAGGACATTTTAGTAAAGTGGGGTAGGAAAGGTTTTAAACAAATGCAGGTAGAGTGAACCAGCCACAGAGGACTGAGGCCATCAATGGCTTATGACCCATTATGACCAGTGATGGCTTCTTCTGAGCTAAACAATTTACTTCTTCTCTTATGTAGATCATTTGATCAGTGGGAACAAAGTTTCCTATTCTATTCTGAGCAAGGACTGGGCTCTCCTGCCAGCTTCCTTTCTTGAAGTTCTCCTCACCCCCACTCCTAGTTCATGTACTCAGAATTTCAGTAATGCAAACTGTCGAACCATATCCAAAACTCTGAATATTAAAAATACCAAATGAAGCTATGTTTTTTTAACCAGGTGTTCTTATTTCTATTGCTGCAAGAAATACCATGACCCAGAACAACCTAGAGGAAGAAAGGATCTATTTTAATTACATTCATCCTTGAGGGAAGCCAGGGCAGGAAATTGAAGCATAAACTGAGGAAAGCTTCTTATGCCCAGGGAATGGTGCTGCCCACAGTGGGCTGGGACCTCCTGTATCAAATGCCAATCATGTCACCTCCCTACAGAAATGCCCACAGTCCAAAGCGATTTAGACAATCCCTCAATTGAAACATATAAACATAGAGATTAAAGTTTGAAATCTGTTTACATTGGAATAGCCAGACATATGAGAAAATTCAGAGTAACTATCCTATGACTCGTAGTGAGTAGAATATTTCAGTTTCTGTTATATAGAGAACAAGACTAAGCACTCAGATTTTTTTTTCCATCTTAAAAGATATGACTTATATTAAGAATAAGAAAACCTTGTATAAAAGACTTAGTGGGATTTAAAAGTTCTACAGTATTAAAGACAGGCACTTATTCTTTTAAATGCATGTGACTAGTTACTTCAAGCAAATGAACAAGGGAAAATTATAGAATCATTCTCTGTTTATTCATTGGCTGAATGCTTATTATATGTCTTCCCAAACTGCTGAGCTAACTATGTTTATGGTCTTCATTCATTGACAGATAGATAGATAGATAGATAATAGATAGATAGATAGATAGATAGATAGATAGATAGAAGGATAGATGGATGGATGGATAGATAGATAGATAGATAGATAGATAGATAGACAGACAGATAGAAAGATAGTTTTAATATATCATGACAAGTGGAAAAGTTGGATATATATATATATATATATATATATATATATATATATGAGTTCAGAGGAAAGCTCCTATCCTAATTAAACTAAAGTAACAGAGTGCTTCATGGCAGAGAGACTGAGACACATCTATCACAAAGATGCATTTGCATTAGGAACGTTTTGAGTATTGGGGATGAAATGGCCAAGAGGGACTAATGTGCAGAGGTAACAAGGTGTGAAAAACTCTAAAGTGCCTGGAAAGTAAGGACGAACCTGCATATATCATTGGTGACAACCAGTGTAGAGGAATGTGCGGGACAATTCAGGACAGTAGAACTCCGCCTTCGCTCTGCTCAGGAACCCACAGTGGTTGCTGGGTGATGACCTGTCTCAATTCCACTTCCCTTCCTTACATTTCTTTTCAAAGCATCTCTATCCATACATTTTCTTTTTAAAATTATGTAACTCAGCAAACATATAGGAAACAGACCACTCCAGGGGTTCTAAGATGTCAGAAATGTAATGTAGAATTAAATTCTTAGGAATCTATTGAAGGGATAGGGATGGGATTTAGACTGGTCTCCCTTGCATCCATATGAGCACCACTGAAGAAGCAGAGATGGGGAATTCCCTCCTCTCACATTATTGCTATTGATGCAGCTGCGCTCGCTGCCTGCTAACTCAACCTTGTAATGCTGTGTATTGTAATAACTGCCACACTTTTGAGGTTGCTTCCATCTATCTCTGCCTCCCGACACTTCTGTTGGAGATCAAGTAGGACAACCAGGCCTTGACAACAGCCAAGATCAAGTGAAGCACGTAGCAGAAACAGAGTAGTCGTCTCTGTGATTTTCCTTGGAGTGCAATCATCATGTCAACCATTTATGAAAATACTATACAGTGTCTCACAACCCGGTTCCAAATCGCAGTGCTGCATTGAATCTTAGTCTTGGCTTTTCCACATTTCACCTGCTGTTTTTTCCAGGTTATTTCAGATTATTTTCCATTTCATTACCTTGAGTCCCTTCCATGAAGCTTATCATGAGAAAAATTTCCAGTTTAATGAAGGCTTTAAAACAAGGGTAAAAAAAAATATGTGTGGTTCAAAAATGGGATAATCTCATATATAGAGCTTTTCAGATATTAGTTTTCTACTTTAATAGCATGAACCATGAGTTCAGGGCTACATTGGAGGCAATGAATAAGGCACTTATAATCAGCTCATTTTGTGAAAACTCCTCCATTTGGAGGGAGCTCTTCAGTTTTGCTGGTTTTGAATTACATTATTATGTACTTCTCCATCGGGTATTTCCATTGGGTTTACCCTTAGTCCTATGCTAGGAAAACTGCAGCTTCAAAAACTATTATTCCTTCATTTTTAATTTGATTAGAAGCTATTATTCCAAGTGGACAGGATTAAGTCCTTTTGAAAAACCTTTATTTTCATGGTTTCATTCAATAGTCCATTTTCCATGTCTTTCTTTGATTTCACTGTGTTTATCGTGTCAGACGTTCCTGAGTGATAAACACCTTTGTCTGTATGTGTGCACAAGTATCTCTGTCCCCATGTCTCTCTCTGTGTGTCTCCCTCTCTTGTGTGTGTATATATGTGTGAATCTCTGTGCATGCGTATGTATATGTGTAGGGGATATTTGTATAGGTGTACATGTGTGTGGATATCAGAGCTCAACCCCAGAAGCCATCTATTTTGTTTTTGAGACAGCCTGTCTCATTCCCATAAAGTTTATTAAGTGAGCCAGGCTGACCAGCAGGGTGATCCTAGGAATCTATCTACCTTCCCAGCAGTAACACTGAGTGATAAACTTACCATTAATTGATAGCTTCTGATAAAAAAGGATTTTCCATCTGTGCTGGTCTAGTCACTGGACTAACTTCTGATTCTGTTGTGATTTAAGACACTTCAGTGTAGTCAGATGCTGCTTGTTCATTCCCAGCTGCCAAGACCCAAAATAAGCACACAGAAACTGCATTAATTAAGTCACTACTTGGCCTATTAGCTCAGGCATATTTCTAGCTAGCTCTTTGATCCTGAACTAACCCATCTCTATTAATCTGTGCATCACCAAGAGGTCATGGCCTACCAGCAAAGTTTTGGGGCTCCAGTGTAAGCATCTGTCTCCTGGTGTGGCTACCTAAGTTCTCTCTGACTTCACCTTCTCTCTCTCTCTCTACATCTTTGTTTGGATTTCCTGCCTAGGTTTACTCTGTTAAGCAATTGGCTGAAAGCAGCTTTATTCATTAACCAATAAAAGCAACACACATATAGAACATCCCATACCACTTCGGACAGAACATAGTAGTTGGTCACTATGTATATTTATGTATATTTAGTGAGTATATAAATCCCACATTTCGGTCTTTAACAAATGAATATCTGTGTTCTGCCCTCTACTTCATTGTGGACTATGTTTTCTAACTTCTTTCCTTCCTTCCTTCCTTCCTTCCTTCCTTCCTTCCTTCTGTCCTTCCATTTGTTTGTTTGTTTATTTATTTAGGGACTGAATTCCCCTCTGTAGTCTGGCTTTTCTGGAACTCACTCTGTGACCAGGCTGGCCTTGAACTCCTAGAAATCAGCCAACCTCTACAACACAATTGCTTGGATTAAAGGAGAATGTCGCCAGTCCTGGCCTCATTAAGATCTATTCTCAACAATATAGTATAATTTGTGTGTATTTGTTAGAAAATAAATTATAAACCAGCGATCTTTTTTTTTTCTCAAAGAATCAGTTCCTCTTTTTGTTTTTATCACACTGACTGGTAAAGGCATAGAGGAAATTCACAGGCTATCACAGATACCATTATAACATTATACTCCAGCTCACTATTGAGCCAAGAACACAAAAGAAATTATTTGCTAAGTGTAAAGTGAAGGTAAAGGGATAATGCCACCACTGTATAAAACAAGACATCTTCAGTCTCCTGTATGACTGAATAGTCACTTGAGCTCAGAGTTTCATGTACAAAACATGACTCAGGTTCATTTGTGAAAAAGGGAAGATTTTACTTCCTTAAATATCTTGTTTTATAATGGTGTGATGTCTCATACAGTATGGAAGAAGACCATGTAATTCACATTAATGGTATCATCCCATTTAATCAATTTCCACAATATATTAATAATTCTAAAATCCTTAGAATTCTAGAGAGTTAGTTTCACCAAAGCTTACTTAGGTTGTTGGACTTGATCATACACAATATGTCAATCCTCTTTGTCTTTGTGTAGGGATCTACCACTACCCCAGGTAATGTATCTATTAGGTTTTCTCTATCCTGATAATAGGCTTTTCCACCCCCTATGCAGCAAACCAGATTAAGTGAAATTGAAAAAAGAAAACAAGAAAAACAGATTTATTTGAGCAAAGCAACTCGCAGGTGAATCTGCCAGCCGCAGAAATCAGGCTAGAGAAGTCACATGCCCAGGCTAAAGCAGAGAGTTTATATACTCTGATGGCATGTCCACCATAAGCTGGGCTTGTGTCCAAGTGTGGTCAAAACCACACTACTTTAGGTGGAGTCTTGGCTACTGGCAACTTCAGGGAAGGAGCCTCTGCAGCTGCCAAGAATGCAGAATTGGGCTTTGTGGCTCCTTTTCTCTGTGGGAGAGTCTCTGAGAGAGTGGGGTTTGGAGAGAGAAAGGAATGGTGCTTTCCAATCAAGTAGCAGTGAGCTGGAGAGTCCAACCAAACAGTATCCTCAAAAGTGTGCATTCTGAAACAATTGACACCATCAGTTTAAAAAAGTTTTGATGGTTAGCAATCGCTAGACTAGACTTTGAGCATAATCCAACATGTAAACCCTAGTTTATTCAATAGTAAGAGCTCTTCTCAGTTTGAAAGAACAAACTGGATATACATTACCAGATTTAATAATCTTTGTAGTTTCAGTTCTAGAGTAAAATAGATAATAGTCGTAATAATAATAATAATAGTAATAAAGCTGCAGTGAAGCTCCAACACGACTTAAGCACTGTGCATTTAACAATTTTCTTCTGAACACCGTCACCATGTAACTAATATTGTCAGCACCATATTTCCCTATGCACAAGGATATGAAATCCAGAGCGCTAAGAAATTTTCCCATGATCACAGATTGAAGGCAGAGCCATCACACTGACAGAAGTCTTACACATTTTCTCCCATTAGTTCTTCCACTATATGGCAGTCACACATCACCTCAGTTAGATCTCTTACATGCTTAGTAAATGCGCGCCACTGATTCCCTATCAACTCCTGATCATCTCGTCTCCCTGTGGATTCTCTGTAAGGAAAGCAATGCTCATAACAAATCAGCTTCCCTTTCTCATCCAGCACATGTCTGGAGCACGCCTTCCCACTGTTGATTGGCCTATGTTCAAGAACTACAAATGGATTTTAATACGAGCCTGTGGGGGGGAAATACAATTATGGTGATAAATCTGTAAGAATCATATAATGAATGGAAACCCCTACATAAATGCTTTTTGGATTATCTGTCACTAGGGATTACTTACGCCATAATCTCCTCTATGACTGGAGATAATTGAATGCTGGCTATTTTACTGCAAGTGGAAGTTCTGACGTTAAGGAGAAAATGAAGCATGTAAAAAGGAGTTTGCTTATTTACTCAGTAATTAATTTGAGGTTTCATCACAGGAATCATTTAAAGCCATAACGCAGAGTAACTTTATCTCATGGGAACTGGGCTCCTTTTATTTGGATGAGAGACGTGATGAATGGGTCTGCCTCTTCTTTTTCTGTTTATTCACTAATAAACAATCAAATACCATGCAGATGTTGTTTGAGAGATAGAAGGGAAACTATTAGTGGAAAAATAATCATACTAAGAAATGTTTGTCCCGTCTCTGAGAGCTTTCGCTTAACCTTTGGCCTCCTTCTTTTCTATGAAATGACACCATGGTCATTGAGTTGCATGAAACAACGGATAAATATCTTGTAGAAGTGAGGACAGTGACATCACCTCATCCTGATAGGAACACACACATTATAAATCAGGCATGGAAGTCAGCATTGCATTTATAATACAGCCATGGATTTCATGGTCAGAATTCACTGAAGGCTGTTTGAATAGTGTCTACCTATAGAACCATTGACACATTTCTTGAACTTCCCATGTCTCTTTCCATTCATCAACTGTACACCTAACCCAGTTTTCTGCATCGAGGTGCTGTAAACTGTAAGCAGTACATTGCTATGCATGCTATGCGTGCAAGCTGTTGTCCCTGTGAAAGAAGTTCTTGGGCATGCCTAGGAGTTCTGGGACACTAGATATTCCATGGGCTTATGTTCAGAATCTTCACTGAATAGGCAGATTCTAAGTGTTTTGAAGACTGCCTGGAGAATTTGTGACTTGGCTCTTTTCAGTCCCAAACGAGCTTCTTAATTAACACAGAACACACACACACACACATACATACATACACGCATGCACACACACACACAAACACACACACACAAACACACACAAACACACACACACACACACACACACACACACGTGTATTTACAGCACCAATCTGAAAACTACACAGATGAAGACATATGGACACACAGATATATATATGTAGACAGGTCATAAATTCAAAGGATTTTATACCTGTTCTCACAAAATATACACACTGACACCCCTTGCTTAAATGCTCAGTGCACTGCCCTAGTGAATGTAGGTTTTCAGGCTGGGAACAGGTGACTTTTCCCATTGAGCAATCTCAACATTCCTGCCTTATATTGTTTGTTTTTTGTTTGTTTGTTTGTTTGTTTTTAGACCGATTCACATTAGGCAACCCTGATTGGCCTGGACTCACTATGTAGACTAGGTTGCCCTAGCACTTGTAACAATTTTCTTGCCGCTGCATCCAGTGATCTTGGATTGGAGGACACTTGTTTTTATAGAACATAGGGTTGAAACACACTTCATTATTCATTCATTCATTCATTTATTTTCTTTAGGTCTCTAAAATGTGATCAAATGCCATTGAATCTTCAGGGATGGGAAGGGCTTATTTCTTTTACTGCATCTTTAGATGAACTATAGTGAAATTACATATAGTTAATACTATACATTTATAACTTTGACCAAACACTTAGCAGCTAAGTGTGAATGCTTTCCATCACGACAGGAAAGGCTTTGTCATACTGATACCTGGTAGAGGAATGGTGACAGCTCTTTCTCAAGTACAAAGATGGTATTTACTGAGAACCCTGGTTTTAACCCGCTGTAGTTACAGAATTGCAGGCCTGCAGTGATAAATTATATTTAGCTCACTTGTGTAGCTTAATTTCAGATGATAGATGGATGCACACACTAATTTCCATAGAATATTCATACCACCAGTAAAATCTGATAGTAGTAACTTCTATGGCAAATTGAGCTTCAATGAGGTTTGTGATTTCTCTCATCATAATGTAATGTGTTTTTTCTTCCCTATAACGATGCTGTGGAACCTAAGAACACACGCACACACACCAAAATTAAAGTAAAATTATGAAGCACTGACCTATAGATTTAGACCTTTTTTCTCCTTAAAGTATATTTTGAATTAACAAAAATATTGAGATTAGGATTTAGGTAAAAGAAGGTCTATTAGGAGTCAACACGAATGTATTTCATAGGAGTTGTTTTCAATACTTTCTGAAAAATAAAACAGCATTTCTTTTTATCTTAAAGTGACATAGATTCATTTCAGAAAATATAAAGATATATAAATATATATAATAGTTTATGTATAAATATAGCAAAATATAAATAAAAATAAATAGAAAATATAAATATATAAAATAGTTTGTATTTATAAATAGAGCAAAAGATTTTAAGATGAAATATAGTTCCTTTTAATGGAAACTCCATTAAGCTAGAATTTTTTTTCTGACCTTTCCTTATTTTCATTTGTGAACAAGATATTTTCTGGCAGCAAAATTTCTTCTTCAGGTTCACTCTTGTCCACTAACAGTTCCTTCCACTTAGCATTATCTAAAACAGTTTCCAGTGGCGTTCAGTGTTATACCTCAGACTTCCCCAGTCACTGGTGACAAGTGATCGCTTAGTACCTACGCTGATTGCCACAGTGCTGGTCGTGTGTCCCTTACACTTACCCAGTTCATAGCTACATTAAAGCCGTCATTGTTTGCTGCCTCCTGTTTTTGTGCCCAGTCATTGGCTGTACTTTTCACCACTGTTCTTTTTTGTCAAAATTCAAATTGACGCAAATGTCCAAATATAATTCCTGGAACTCATTTACTTTGTCCCCTGTTTTCCCAGGAAGAACGACTTATAACCATAATAAACATAAAAATGTGTCAATAATTTACCCAAATAGTTATAGACTTTTGACGTATTTGTTACTAAACAAATTAAGAAATCATGTTCTATGTATAAATAGTACATAAATATTAAATTACTGTTTTCTAAATTTTAGGCAGTTTTTAATTTTTTAAAAACATTATTTTTATTTTGGGCATATGAGTATTTTACCTGCGTAGAAGTCCGTGTACCATGTGCATGCAGTGCCTCAGAGGCCAGAAGAGGCCATTGAACTTGGAGTGAGACAGAGTTGTTAGAGGCCATGTGGATGCTGAGGATTGAACCTGGGTCCTCAGAAATGCAACCGGTGTGCTTTAACTGCTAAACTGCTTCTCCAGCCCCACCAGATCAGTTTTAATGCCCAACTTCAATGTGAGTGCTTGCCTCTTCCCTGGACAGCGTCATAAACCATCCAACCAACTTGGCAGGAATGTACCACCCTGATTTTCCTCTATTTTGTTGCGATACAGTGTAAATGGAGACTGTACATATATTTTCTGGTTTCCCAGACCCAAATAATCACACGGAAACTATACTAATTACAACACTTTTTGGCAAATTTCTTAGGCATATTCCTAACTAGTTCTTACATCTCAAATTAACCCATTTCTGTTAATCTATGTATCACCACCAGGCTTTGGCCTACTGGTAAGATTCTGGCACCTTTCTCCTTTGGCAGCTACGTGGCGTCTTCTTGACTCTGCCTACTGTCTCTGTATATATCTGTTTTGATTTCCTGCCTGGCTTTACTCTGTTAAGCCATTAGCCAAAACAACTTTATTCATCAACCAATAAAAGCAACATATATACAGAAGGACATCACACATCAATACAGACTCTGTTGAAATCAGTAGGCACTATAGCTTTGAAATTTTCTCTCAAACCAATCTAAAACAGTTATTTGTGTGAAATTGAAAACATTGTCATATGTGTTTTCTTCCAAACATACCAGCTCTCTTTAAAAAGCTTCTTGACTGTGGTGGTACCTGACCCCTTGGGCTCATTCCACAAGTTTCCTGGCTGAATCTGCTGTCTTCCCTTGATCTCAACTTTTCTCTGTTGTTGTTTTTTTTTTTGTGCTTTTATATTTAGTTTTAAAAACATATTCTCATTGGTAAGCCTTTAAAGTCCACAATGGAATTAGTTTGAGGGTGTCAAGTCCAAACAATATTGTATTTTTATATTAGAATGACCTATGAATGTAAAGTCACTTCCTTTATGCTTCGAAGTGGAGGAGAGGGAATAGAGAGGAAAATGGCATGAACTAGATGCTTCAGAAATATTTACATGTGTACTAAGACTTTTGCAAGCTAGTTTGATAATATATCTGTCTCCATTTAGACTCTCATCCTGCAACACAACAGTGTTTTAAATTTCCTTGTTAGCTTTGCTGCTACTGTGTGTGTGTGTGTGTGTGTGTGTGTGTGTGTGTGTGTGTGTGTGTGTATGTATGTATACTGGTGCATGTATGGTTACACACATGTTTACTAATGTATATCAAGGCCCAAGGGCAACCTAAGTTCCTCATGCAGTATCCACCCAATCCACTTTTATGAAACAGATTTTTTCACTAGACTGGGACTCACTGAGCAGTCAGGCTGGCTGCTTCTGCTTCCCCCAGTGCTAAGATTATAAGTGAACATCTGATACCTGCATGTCCACCAAGTACTTTACTGACAACTATCAAGCTACTCTGCTGTTGGCATTTTACAGTCCTTCTTCTATAAAGTGTTTTAGCCAAGAGGAACACCGAGGGGAGGTTGCCTCCATCATTGTAAGCTACACCTGATTAAACAAATTCTTCGCGATGGGATACAGCTGTACTTTCTTACTGTGATTCTATTGCTTCTCTCTTCCCTGGGCTCCAGTCTGGTCTACTGTGTTCTTACATGGATGCAGTGAGTAGGGTATCATTCTATGTACAGTGTTGATCATGTGCAACTGTGTGCCCTCTGGCTACTATAAGCCAAAATATGGCATCATGACACTGAAGATTCCTACTGAGTGAGATGGCTCAGCAAGTTAAAGCACTTATCTCCAGAACCGACAAAAGAGAAGCTGTCATATAAGCTGAATTTCACTATTGATTGCCTTGGTATGGAAGATGGAACTCTTCCTACGTTCTCATTGGAGAACAAAAACCAACTTCCTAATGCCAATGGGGCTGTATGGGAGTAGTGAATTTTTGTCAAAGAGGAATGTAATTTCATTTTCCAGAAAGTTATATAACACCCCTCAGAAGAATCCACCATAAAATTTCAACTCTTTAATAATGTTCTAGGAAATTTAAGACTTAAGAGCTAGTTAGGAATATGCCTAAGAAATTTGCCAAAAAGTGTTGTAATTAATATAGTTTCTGAAACAAAGGGGAGGTGACACCAATATCTAAGGTTGTTCTATAAAGCCCACATCTTATCATGGCATGAATGCATGTATATTCACACACAGTACACTACAGTGGTGGGGTGTAAGACCCTACAAAAGGTGAGGAAGCACCACCTTTCCCCGCCTATCCCTAGAGAAATGTCTGAGGTAACAGTGCCAGCCTTTTCAAAAGCCCCAGCTATATGTCATGTCACCTTATTACAAACATCAGGAAAACTCTTTCATATAAACAAACATTTGAGCCTCCCCTTTTTGGCTGCCAGGTAATATAAGTTCAGATTTATACAAGTTTAGCGATCAGAGAGGGTGATATTGTTTCAACTTTAAAAGTTATCTTTTCCACATGTATGTATTTATTATTGATTTATTTTAAGTGTACATGTGTGTTGTATGCATGCATGTGACCGTGGACGTGTGTGTGTGCTTGTGTGTATGCTTGCAGTGGTTCTGGATATCAGAAGACAAGTAAGGACTCCTTCTCTTTTGTCGGTTCTGGAGATTAAGTGCTTTAACTTGCTGAGCCATCTCACTCAGTAGGAATCTTCAGTGTCATGGAGTGATGTGGGAGTGTCATATATCAATCTGTTGATTTCATTGGTTAAGCAATAAAGAAACTGCTTGGCCCTGTGGGTGGAGTAAACAGAACAAAATGCTGGGAGGAAGAGGAAGTGAGGTCAGACTCGACAGCTCTCCTCTCGGGAGCAGAGGCCTCAGAGAGACGCTATGCCCCGCGCCCGGGATAAAGCTCCGACCCAGGGCGGACATAGGCTAGAATCTTCCCTGTAAGACCGGTTCTCACAGATTATTAGAGATGGGTTGATCGGGATGTCAGAATTAGCCTGTAAGTGCTAGAGCTAAAGGGCCAAGCAGTGTTTAAAAGAATACAGTGTCCGTGTAATTGTTTCGGGGCATAAGCTAGCCGAGCAGGCGGCCAGGGTGCTGGGAACACAGCCCCTCCGCTCCTATTACTACATTGGAGGACCACAGAAACCACTTAGTTGGTACTGCTGTATATGTCTATGGATGTGAACAGTTGCTGAAGGATGAAATTCTACCATGCAATCCTTCCTTTTGTTTTTTTATCAGAAGCATCGCCTATAGTGCTTCCCATCTTTGTTCATTTCTGTTGCCTTCTTGGGGCTCCTTCCCCTTCCAGGTCTGCCTATCTTCCATTCTTCCTTTGCTCCTTCAGCACTCTCTTCATCTTCTCTATTTCTCTCATCTTCTTTTCCATCTCGGCATCCAACTGTGTTCCCAGCAGCCCCTTCCAGCTTCCCACACAGGGATCCAAACCTCAGAATGAATGCATTTCAATTTTCCACTTTGGGGAAGCAAAGAAATGAATTCCTGATGATGATTCCAAGTTTGAGCCTTGTGGGTCTTTCCTATTTCTTCAAAGGAGGAAGGAGGGGTGTCATAGCTATTTAGAGACCTTATCTTGTAACACTGCTGACTTTACAAATAGGTTTGTGCTGCCCAAAGCTGGAAGTGTGAACAGCTTTACCTGCCACATTGTGTGTCTCAAGGGATTAGTAAAAGCATTTGGGATAAGATGCCCTATTGACACTGAAAGCAGATGAAGGGTAAAATAAAGATTTCATTGTTTTGATATTGATGGGGCATAATTATTTAATATACTGGCTTCATTTTAACAGCTGTATGTTAGAGAGTAGCCATCATGTAAAAATTCGTGCACAATTTTCCAAGGCCCCTACTGTTTGATCCAAAGATCCAGAACACAGGAGAATAGTGATTGAATTCTTCGGCATCTGGGAGGAGTTAGGGGTTCTGTGTGTTTTGTCTTTATAATGTTCTAGTCTATCCAATGGGACCGAGAGGGAGTCACTATCTGATGCTGTCCCCTGGTTATGGAAGAAGTGTTTTCCTCAGGTGGGAAATAGAGAGTGCCACGCTAGTGGTGAGTTCTTGTTCACAATACAGAGCAGTTGGGGTATCTCATAAAGCTTATTAATGCCTTAGAAGCCACCTCTTTACATAAACTCCATGGGTCCCGATCCCCTTGTCATCATCTGCCAATGCGCTATTTCATTTCCATTAGGAACTGCTTCCACAGATCTGAACTGCTCCTCAACCCTCTATTTGTAAAAGTCTGTTCCTCCATAAGGTGGAAATAACCACTGTCTCCAAAGTAAGAGTCTCTAGTTTGTCAACTATGTAACCACCCAAAAAGATTGGTACTGTTTAATAGTGTGTTTAATGATTTAACTTTTGGATTATGAATCAGTTACTAACTGGGAGGAAAGCAATATCAAGGACTTTTCTATGCATGTATAAAATACTGTGGAGACAACTCACATTATTCTTCTAGAACAAAGCCTTAATGATGATGCTAGGAATAAACTAACCATACTGCTCTAATAGGAGGAGTGATAATGTCGACAAATTTGCACAAGAGTGGTATAATTTATGGTGTTTGGGTGTTTGTTTGTTTCCTAATGTGTTTGGGATGGCTTATAAAAGTGTTCTTTGCTTTAATACCTAAAGTGCAAATCCTAGTTAGGATTCCATACAGGAAGCATTATAGATCATTCAGCCTTTATGTTTCTAATTCATATGCTTTTGCGGGCAGCTATTAGCCAAGAATAGGGAAAAGGCATTAAAACATCAGCCCATTTTCCTTTCATGTGCCCTGGTTCCACTGTTGATTTGTTTTCTCTTTCTTTTCATTGTGGCTGAATACAACGCCCCCACACTACTGCCTATTATAAGTTTTGAATAGAACTAAAATTTATATTCTATAATGAAAGTTTTTAAGAAGAATGTTTTTTTAAAAAAAACTTTAAATGCATTTCTATTCTTTCAGAAAGAATAGCAGATGAAAATATTTCTTGAAATGAAGAATAAAATGACCAATTTAATATAACTGTTGTTCTGAAACCACAAAATAGCTGAAAATAGTGATTTGGGGTTTTCATCAAACAGAATAATACTAATATGAGTGTTGCTTTGGTTAAATTAGATATAACAAAATAATCTGCTGTGGGCTGGTTCTTTCTGTCGAGGCTCTACTGACACAGTCCAGTAGAACATGGACCCCTTAGTCCCTCAAGGGTGAATTTCATAAATACTCTTCCAACTTAGGAAGTAAGAAAAGTGTATTCTTGCCCATTAATACTATGCTGAGAACAGTAGTGTTCATTATTAAATTCTTCTCATTAAAACTTAAAGAATACAAATGAACTTAAACAAAATTATCATTTTAAGTTAGACAAAAAGTCAAAAGACAATTTAAACTTTCTTATGTAAGATTTTTCTGAACACTTTCCTCGGGTTTCAGTGTCAAAATTATGAGTGAGATATTCATGGAAAAAACATCTTGTCGGGCACTGAGAGTTATAATTCAACGATGTCAGATGTTTGCTAGCTTGTCGAGCAGTCCTGGGAGACTAGAGAAATCTTGTGGCGTCTCTGAATGAGTGTGTCTTAGGAGCTCTGGTGCCCAACACAAATGTAGAAAGGTCACAGCAAGTTTCCCAAGATTGCTTCTGGATGATGTTTTGGCTCTAGCTCTGGATCATGTTGCACAAGGGGAGAATCATTCATGACATTGCACAACTCCACAGCCTGAGCTGTTTCAGCTCATCTGATGAAAACTCCCAGTTCCTTCCTAAGAAAGCACTGAAAACCACCCCCAGCGTGTGTGGGGGGGTCCCCAGAAAAATAAAGGGGATGTTTTAATTAAACCAGACTTGTTTATACAATTCTAAGATGAAGCTTTACACCCTGAGCTTGTCTTTCAAAAATTCAATATGAATTTACTGATCATTTTAAAATTCCAGTGGCCTCTTGTATAAACAGGGAATTTAGCTTAAGAAGTGTATTTGTCCTCCCAGTGGAACGGAAATGTCCATCATGGTGACTTAATGAAATTTTTGTAAATGTTTGAGTGAATAAACGAATGCCCCATTGCAATAAGGAAACATTAATACACTTTCAAATAAGAAATCATGCATCTATTGAAATATATCATTAATAATGATAAATCTGTTCCATTTTTCTCCTTGCAGTCTCCAAACGTCCACAACTACCCCGATATGGAAGCTGTTCCCCTGTTGCTAAATAATGTGAAAGGGGAGCCCCCAGAGGACTCATTGCCTGTAGATCACTTCCAGACACAAACTGAGCCAGTGGACTTGTCAATCAACAAAGCCAGGACCTCCCCTACCGCCGTTTCATCCTCCCCAGTCTCCATGACAGCGTCTGCCTCCTCACCTTCTTCAACTTCAACCTCCTCCTCATCTTCTAGCCGTCCAGCCTCATCCCCCACCGTTATAACATCAGTAGCTTCAGCATCGTCTTCGTCAACAGTGTTATCTCCAGGACCCCTCGTTGCCTCTGCCTCTGGCGTGGGCGGCCAGCAGTTCTTACACATCATTCATCCTGTCCCACCTTCCAGTCCCATGAACTTACAGTCTAACAAACTCAGTCATGTTCACCGCATCCCTGTGGTGGTACAGTCGGTGCCGGTTGTCTACACAGCCGTCAGGTCACCTGGAAATGTGAACAACACTATCGTTGTGCCGCTCCTGGAGGATGGGAGAAGCCATGGCAAAGGTAAGAGACACAAAACCTCACTGTGTTTCAGCACTAGAGAAAATCATGTGGTTTTCTTTATTTTTTTTCATTGACTGGGACCTAGATTGCGTGCAGACACCGTGTTCAAAGGCACTCTGTCTTGAGCTGTGCATTGGCCACACTGATTGCAAACAGTCACATATGTATGGATGGTTACCTTAGCCGAACTCAGTTCATATACTTATTTATTGAGTCATTTAATGTCAAGAGTTTTGATATTTTAATTTATTAAAAAAAGGCTTTTCTTATGTGGTAAAATGGGAAGGGCAGCCCATGGACGGTAGAAGTATATATGACATGGAAGTTTATAAATCCCTATGGACATTGGTCATTGTGTGTATTTTAAAGTAAGTCAGGATTTTTTTGTATATTTTCAAACTTGACATTTTTAGATGATTAATATAAAATGCCATGAAGATGGATTGCCTAGGATCTAGACACTTATTTTTGAGTACCTTCTAAATTAGGTTGTTAGGAAAATGATTAAGCCAGACATTGTGGAATGTCCCTTTAATCACAGCACTTAGGAGTCAGAGGTAGGTGGACCAGTAAGATTTGGAGGCCAGTCTGATATATATAAAGAGATTTCCAGGTCAGCCAATGTTACATACTGAGAGCCTGTCTTTATTTATTGTTCTGTTCGTGGTGAAGACATATCTTGACCAAGGCAATGTATAAAGGCAGACATTTAACTGAGGACTTTCTCACAGTTTCAGAGGGTTAGTCCATGAACATTACAACAGGAAGCATGCAACAGGAATGGCACCTAAGCAGTAGCTGAGAGCTTTATATCCTGATCCATAGGCAGCGAAGAGAGGAGAGAGAGAGAGAGAGAGAGAGAGAGAGAGAGAGAGAGAGACAGAGAGAGAGAGAGAGGAGAGAGGGCCAATTTCCAGCAACATACCCTCTCCAGCAAGGCCACACCTACTACAACAAGACCACACCTCCTAATCCAAACAATTCCATGGCCTGGTGACTACACATTCAAATATTTGATCCTAAGGAACCATTCTCTTTCAGACCATCGTAACCTGTAATAAGAATAGATGTACATCTGTAAAATTTCATAGGGCTTTGGCCATCTTCTAATTCAGTTACTGTGATTTTTAAAGAACAGGGTAAGTTAGAATGGAAATATTTCAAAATACATTTTAAGGGTCTCTCAGATGTAGGAGGTAAAAAGTTATTTTGTCACATGCTCATGTGATAATATTTAGTTATTTCATTAATTGTGGTTGTTAGGCACCTGTATATGGAGTTGCCTTCTACTTAAAAGCTACTGCTTTATGCAGAGTTTTAACAGAAAAAAACTGTATATTCCATGTCTCCCACATACAAATCTAAGCACTAAGCCACCCTCTCTGCAAACATAAAATCTCATATTATTGACTTATTCCCTGTGAAATTGAGTGCATATTTGTGTATTCAGAGGCCAAACACCATGCTAGGATCAGACTTTCCCAATATTGCTTTTTGCTTTGACACTGTGTTACTAGTGAGGCCCATGATTAAAACATGATCGATGAATGCATAAACCACTGTCTTCTCATAAAATGCTAGGAAACACGGTTGTTTTGCTTCTGGTAAAAGGTAGGATTCAATATTGAGAAATGATATATGATTGAAAACTTGGCAGGATGTTTATAAACATCCATATAGAGCTGTGTTCACCCCTCGAAGTTATTATTTCATCAATATGAAATTTCTCCATGGCGCTCAACTAAGCCTCACCTTCCCTCTTTGAGCAAAGTTAAAAATCTCCTGATTCAGAAATCTCAGTTTGCAAGTTTGAGAGTAGACATTCCCTGCTTTATGTAACAATGTTGCTGCCAAGGCCCATGTGGCTTGGTTCTGGTACCCAGCCCAGGGGTGTGGAGGGATTAAAGAAAAGGCAAACATGCATGTGCACACACGGCGAAGCTGGAATCAGGTTGGGGTTTCCTACCACTACCAACTTGGACCTCAGCATGTTTATTAGATTTGATCCCAGGGCTGGTTAGACCCGGTAGTCTCTGTAAGTGGGCAGGCTTTGTCTGTAGACATCTGGGAGGAGGAAGCCACGGCTGCGAGTCTGTACATACTGATCAATTTTTCATAAACATGCATACTCACACTCCCCGAGGAGAGCCTAGCCATTCATCTAGAGCCAAGCCCATATGGGTAACAGCTTAGCCGGTTTCCCGTGAGTTGATAGCTCTCGGATTCTGTAAAATGTTTGTGTCCATCTCAGGCTCCATGGCCACTCACTCGGGCTTTCTCTGCTCCACACACTATGTGCCATCTGCTATCACGGAACCGAAAACATATCTCAGCAACACTCTGGACTCGGAAAGTGGAGGAAAAAGGGAGTAAGGTGCTTTTCAATGGATTGTTTTCCTGCTGCACCCTTTGCTATTGCTCATGACTCAGTACTGTGAACAAGTCTCTTTGAATAGTAATAACCTAACTGGGTACTAAATCAGCTATTGTTTTGCCGATTATTGAGACATATAGTTAGAAATTTTTAAGAATTAACATTTTACAGGTAGTGAAGCAATCAATATATATAATATAATATATATATAGTAAAATCCTATATGTGTGTAGACTCCAGTGTTCCTGAAGTTCTATGATCCTATATATGTGCCCACATTAGAGGCCAGTCATTCTGTTCATGCTACTTAACACAAATATCACTTTCTTTATGAAGCTAATTAGTAAATATGTTTATATTGATCATGAGCCTTTTATATAATTTTGAATCACTAATAAATGAGCAAAAGAGTTACCTTTTATTTCTCATTATCATTTTATGGCAGAATGCTTCTTGTAATTGGGGGATATAACATATGATATATATATATACACACACATATATATATGTATATATATATATATATATCTGAAACTTAATTTTCTGGAAAAATGTGTATTGTAGGAGCCCTGTGAGTCTCCTACAATGCTGTCATTTGTTCTCTATGTGATGTATGCATAAGTTTCATTTGATAGTTTTTATGTCATAAATAAAAATGTACTTAATCATAAACCCAGTGAACAATCATTCTACAGATTTTTAAGATCATAGACATGTGACGTAAAAATGCTGCTTCTCTTACTTATAAATGTAGAAAATTATTGTCTCAATCCTCATTTTTATCAGTGAAAAATGGAGCTAGTAACATGATCTATCTTAGGATTTCATGGAAGGACATAATACGGATACCATGGAGTGACCAAGTATCTGTAAACATTTGCGTTTTTATCATTATTACTTTTCTCCTAAATATTGCAAGCAATAATCAACACTTTCTTTTCTTCCTCCCATACAACAGAAAATTGATAGTAACAGTGGTATCAGGAATAGAACTTGTTGAATTAAAGTCAACCCCAGGAAGTGGGATGGGTACAACTTCTCAAAGCTGCTAACACAGCAGAGATAAGGGATGAAAGATCAGTATGAGAAATTGCCTGGAAACATCTCATTTTTGAATTTTATTACTTCATATTAAGTTTTTATAATCACCATATTCTACAAATATTGCTATAGCATTTTATAACCTTTTATTGTTTAACTGATTAACTGGAAGACAGTAAAAGTGTCGAGTGAAAAGGTTTGCCTACCTCACAGAATGAGGAAAGGAAAGGGCATTTGGGTAATTCTTCAAATCTTCATTTTACACACATGCAGCTGGGTACTGAACACACCAAAATGGCTGAACAGTAAAGGGGGCTCCTACTTACCTTTCCACTTAGGGCTTGTCTGCTTGCGATGGATGTGCAAAAAAAAAAAAAAATACCCTAAGGGGGTTGGTTTTCCAAAATGTTAATATGAATGGTATAAAATATCACTCATATAAATTAGGTGAATTTACTGGCTCATTGCTTTTGAGATTGGTATGCCATATATATTCTGTGATAGAGAAGTAGATGAGCCTACACGTCATGTGACACAAAGGACTGGGAATGTATATGACCACATCTAAACTCACATATCATGTAGCTCAAGTCATGTGTTCATCTGAGCATCTTTTAAGCATCTCTCAGCAGTAGTCTTTATTGCCACTGAAGATACAGTGATTAACAGAGCTGATACTGTTTCTCTCTTACACTGCTCCCGGGCTTATCCATCCTGAAGCCTGTGGACCACATGTAGCTGAGGGCAGCTAGGAATGCAGCCCAACACAAAATTGGAAGCATACTTAAAACCTTGAGATATTGTTTGTAATTTCTTTGTCACTAAATTACGTATCCTTGAGCATGAATTTTATAGAAGACAGCATCATATTGCAAAGCCAACAGGCTGGGCATAACTGCAAGTCTAATGGACAATATCAAATTAAAGAAATCTTAGAAATGAATACTTATTAATTTTGGTTAGAGTGGACAAATATTTCCATAGGGTCAGCCAGTGACTTTTCCAGTAAGAAGATAATTAGAATTATCAGTAAATGAAGTTGTATTTGACAAAAGTATTGTCATATAGCACAGTTATATAGGGAAAGAAGAAATGACTGGGAATCTCTATAACGGAATGGAGGTCATGCTTTGAGGAAGGGATGAGGCAAAATTCCCACCACCAATGCTTGAATAACTTGCTCTGATGAAGCAAGAGCCACAACTCATCCAAGTAGAAAGAATATTGGCCTAGAGGAATGAAAGGTGTAAGCTAGCCCAGGGTATGGCAGCATCAGAGTGGGGCATGGAACAGAACAGGAAATAGGAAGAAACCTGGGCAAATGCTCCGAGAGGTACAGTACATGAACATAATTTGGACTAGTGCTGTGAGAGCAAGGACGGAGAGGTCGACTGAGGACACGCAGCGTATACCCTCCAGTGTAGGCTGAGGGATGCACAGCTCGCTCATGCAGGAGAGTGTCTTGGTACTGTAAAAGCTGCAACCCTCAAGGTGTTGTTCTTATCTCTAAAGGATACCTCTGGGAATTTCAGTCCAGCCTATGGAAAGCTGTGGTATGTTTATCGTGGAATTTTCCTCATTTTGTGTTGATTTGTTGTAGCTTAGCTACTTGTGGCAGAAGCCCATGTAGCATAGAGTAAACCAGAGGCAGGATAGTGCTTGGTTCCGTTAGCAGCCTGATGAGAACAAATGACAGGGAACGTAGCACGCTCCTCCCATCTGCTATGCGATGTGTATTTCCTATAGGCCAAACACGGTGCTGAGAGCTGCGGCTCCAAGGTGAGCAAGGCCCTGCTGTCCTGAATATTCCATTGCACTAGGAAAGGGAATGAGCTTGTGTCAGACAGTATGAGTGCTACAGAGAAACACCAGGAAATGACAACGTTAGCAAGAGAAGGGGATGCTATTGGGTATAATCAAGGAAGCCCTCTGTGAAATCACCTGTGCACATAAGATCTGCAAAAGACAATTCCCAAAGGATCTGTAAGTTCAGTCGGGTGCCACCCTTGTGACGAGGGACAAAGAAGACTGTTGGCTAGAGTGAACAAGTGGTGGGAAGCGTTAGAGGTAGGGGTGTACATGAGAAGGGAGTTTCTTTGGGGTGCACTCTATCGGCATAACAGGCCTGTTCTACCTTTGACTAGGTAGATGGTAGCTGGAGATGGGAGCCTGGGGTTCTTAAGGAGGAAAAATGCACTGGGGACCCATTAGAGTAGAGGAGGTATTTGTTGCTCAATAATGACTTCCATGGTTCATCTTGGATGGGAGCCAAAACAGAAGGACAGGCATGTATCCAAACTTTAATTTTTGACTCATGTATGTGTGTGTATTAGGAGTGCCTATGTGTGGTCTGTGCATGCATTTGAGTGTGGGGTCCCAAAGCTGATATCAAATGTCTTCCTTAACCACTCTTCACCCTATTTATTAAGGTAGGATCTCTCACTGAACCCAGAGCTAACAGATTCTAGCAAGTCTAAATAGCCAGGTTGCTCGGTGGGTCCCCTGTCTTTGCCTCTCAACCAGAACTACTGGCTTTTATATAGATGACTTCTAAGTATCCACCCTTTGCTCTTCATACTTTTGTGACAAGGGCTTGTCAACTGAGCCATCTTCCAGCCCTTATCCAGCCTTTGGACATTGTGATGTGACATTACAATCTGCAAATATGTTGGGCCACCTAAAAAAAATCTACCCTGGCCTGTGAGTTGGACACACTCAGTGGGAGAGCTACGGAGAGATCCCTGAGAAGTCAGAAAGAGAATAGAGATCCAGCAATGCCAAATCCTCTAGAGAACTTTGAGGAAAGATGTGAGGGCCTCAAGGACAACCTGTAAAAAGGAGAGCATTTGACGAGGGATGTTCCCCTTCCTATTAAATTTAGCCCAGGTACTGGGTGAAAGTAAGCTGAGAGCTGTGGATTGAAGATGGGAGAGTTTCTTGCTGATGATGAGGAGTGTGCCCACGAAGTGAGAAGATGAAGGGCTGAAATAGTTCTTGTTCAGAGGGGAAATAAGGAAAGTGAGATTCAATCTACACAGTTTTTCCCTGAAGGGCTGTGGAGATAGGCAATGATACTTGGCAAGGCATCCCCACTCTACATGAGGAGACTTACAAGGCAGGCAGAGAATAGCGTATCTGTGTGCTCTCACGAATAATCCACTAGAGAGTTTAAGACAGATAATTGTGGCTCATTCTGTGGCAGGGAGAACAGTCAGAACAAAGTCTTTAGTTGCATGTGAGGGCTTCTATTGTTTTGTGGAGTAACCTGTATTTCATAGTAATTAATTTGTATTCTAGCATTGATTCGTTGTGTTGACAAAACTGTTGGGACAAAGATGCATGATGAAAATGAGAGGAAATGTAAAAGCAGGTGACAAGGAAGAGCATAACAGTAAATGTGAAGTAAAATGCAGGTTCCACTAATAATTGTAATGGAAAGAAGACCCAAAACAATGATCTGGTATGTTTAATACAAAGCAAACAAAATTTAATAAACCTTGGACTCTTGCTAATTATGAAAATGATATTAGAACCAATATAAATAGAGATCAAATATTCTCATAACCACTCCTTGGAGTACACACAGTAGTTCAAAAATAGGCAATAAACCCCCAAAAATGTATTCTAATTTCTGAAATGCATTTTTAACATTTTGATATTAATAGGTAACTACATTTTAGAATTCAAGAAAATTAAAGGAAAATACCTTGATCAGTTTCATAAATCCAGTTAACGCTCTAAAGAACACAGATTTTTGTCCAACATTCATTATCTGAGTTGGTCTTTTCTCCTTCTTACGAAAGGAGCAGGTGACCTTGATGCCCAAGAATAGAGAAGGGTGTGATTGGCCAGTGGCTTTGAAAGCAACAGGTCCTGAAGAGGCCCAGTATGGCTGGGGTGTGTGTCTGTGTCACAGGTAGACTGTTTTATCCTACGGACTTTGACCTTCTTCATTATCTTCCAAAGGTTACTGGATATTTCTGTGTGCGACCTCCACATTATCATTTCCTCCTTAGCCTTGAACAGCACAATGTGACAATGAAGAAATAGGTCACACACAGGGAAGGAGTCCAACGCCATTTGCTTATAACCCATTCAAAACCAACCCCAAAATCTATCGGAATTATACAAAATATTTTTTATTCCATTCAGGATTTATTGCTGAAATAGTATGGTATTTGGTAATATAACTTAATGTGGTCAATAAGTACATTATTTATGATCTCAAACACTGTATCAGATCGTTGAGAATAAAATATATCTTCCTGAAATAGCTGGCCAGAGCAAGTTGATTCTGCCATTAAGAAACCACGCCGGTTTGGATGTGCATTTTTTTTCTTTGATCATTCTACTTAGATGTGGAGACTCTGAAGAAACCCTCCTCCCCCCTCCCCCCCCGAAATACTACTTATGTCCCTAGAGTCCGTTCAGGGCTTTCAGATGGTCACAGAAAAATCTGTGATACTCATCTCCCACCCCCCATTCCCCACTTTCTTCCTGCAGGCTGTTGCCTTTCTCAGCAACCTACAGGAGGAAGCCACTGGTTTATTTTTAGTCTTCTGCCATTTACATTTGTGGAATGGCATCTGGTCATCCAAGGCATGGCTGTAAAGCTCGGCAGGAGAGCTGAGCCCAGGTCTCAGCACACTGAGTACTCCCCAGGTCACAGTTCATGCTTTCGCTACATTGTGTTTCTGCTGTCAGCCAGCCACCTGTTGACACTGCTTCCTTGTCTCGGGCCATAGGTCCTGCCCTACATGTGCTTCTCCTGTCCACCTTACACAGGACTGTCATCTTTCAGTTCACTGTGCACCAGAATAGTCCCGGGCAGCTGACCTCTGCTTATGTGTACAGTTGGCTTCTGAGTGACGGCTGTTACCTCCTCATTTGGTAAATGTCTTCTGCTTACTCTATTTATATATAGTAGTTAATAGGTAGAGACTTGTACTTTAAAGTAAGCACTTATGCGTTAACTGGGAGCTAGATTTGTGTGGATAGACCCAGTCGTTCTGTCCTTTAGCTTGGGTTTTAATGCTCTTTATTGGAAAATGTGACTGGAGTCTTGCTGTTCTTTGGTTTATTATTCTTAAATGGAGACTTTGACAAAACTGGAGTATTTCTCTCTTACCATTGTCCAACAAAGGCCAGAACTTAGTAAATAGTGAGAGGAAGAGAGGGAGTCAGAGTCCATGAAAAATTTAACTAGGAGGTCAGGATGCTTGATTCTCTTTGGATAAACTGGAGATTTGTTACTCTTTTTAAACCTGAGTTTCAACGCTGATTAGAAACTTAACTATTTTTTTTTAACTTCTGGGGATGCACATAAGGTTGAATAGATTCCACCAAAAAATTGGCATCTTGTGCTCTTGTTTATCTGAAACTGCTCCAATCTGTCAGTTCCACCGCTTCATCCTGAGCAGGCTGGCTCTGTTCTAGGAGAGTCAATGATCGTAAGTGGCTCAGGAAGGCTCTATAAGCTGTCTGTGTCGCTTCTAGAGATTAGAAGAAAAGATCAACCTGTGGAGGACTCCTGCACAATGTATGATGCCAGCAAATGGTTTTGATTGGCTTCCCGGTTCTCTGAGTTAATTCAACAATATAAGCACCAAACAAAGACAAGATCGAAAGGAACGGGAAGTTCCTCGGGGTGGTTTGCTTAAAGAGGTGGCTATTGCTCGAGGATTGAGGATGGAGAGGAACCTACTTGTTAGGTAAAGTAGCTCAAGCTGGAGGTTGCCAATGTAGGCTTTATTCATTCCATTAGAACAGGTTACTAAGAGCTATTGAATAAAATAGCCTCGCATGCCATATTCATTTGCCCAGAACAAGTTTCTGTCATGAAAAAGGGTTCTAATTCATGTTTAAATAGATTCCTGCCTATAATGTCACATTATACTAATATAGTATTCAAGTGGAATCTTCATTTCTCTCCCACCTAAGTTTTCTCTGACATTTAGAGTACAGAATATTAGACACTCAATTTTTATAAGATAATATTCCGAAATATAATCTTCCAATTTCACATAGTCCGGGTAGTGCTATATACTAGAAGAATTCATTTCCAACATCAGATCTCATTATTTATAGAACTATTTTGATATTTGGGCATCCCTACCATTAAAGAAATATATTTATTATTTGGCAAACAGACAAATGTTTGGCAAGCAGTTGACTCAGTGACATATAAGGCCTTCTAGGAAGAAACCCGAGCAGGAGACTATATTATCCAAGAGGAGGACTCGCTCTTAGAATCACAACAGTGTTTTAAATTAGCTTTTTAATAATTGAAAACTCACTGGGGTTGCTTTGTGCTTGTCACCTTTTCTGGCTTCCTTAGTAATTCTCTCTGTTCTATGCTATGTTACTATTGTCTAAGCTCTTTCATTCTCTTTCCTATTCTTAAGGGGGAATTGATGAAGTGATATATTAATTGTATTCTTTAGAAAAAATATGATTGATACCAGTCCACCTATTAGTGAAAGGAGCGGTAGCAAAGTACCAAGCCATGATCGCATGCTTCCTTCTGTCTCCAGCCAGCATGGTGTCGGGTGAATGTTACTTTGATCATTGGCCAATTATGGCTTTGCTGTCTTCCGTTCACCTAAATATTAGCTTATGTATTCAACAAATGTTTTATATGCCACTTGTATGGTACCAACATCCTTCACTACTAAAAAGGAAAGTTTATTTAAAAATAAACGAAGCTCTGCAATGCTGGTTGCAGTTTATCCTACGCTGCAACAGTGTTGTTCACATTGTGAACACTTTCTGTTGGGGAAACTTGAAATAAACTGGAAATTGGTTACTCTAAAGTAAAATAGAATGGAATGAGTGAGAAATGAATCTGAGACCATGTCCCAAAAAATATAATTGATAAAATGTGTGAATTAACCTGTTTACAGGCATGTGTGTGTGTGTGTAGTATTGGGACCTCAGCTTTGTGTGTGTGTGTGTGTGTGTGTGTGTGTGAGAGAGAGAGAGAGAGAGAGAGAGAGAGAGAGAGAGAGAGAGAGAATGTACTGAGGCAGGCTGAAGTGGTAGGTGATCCAGTCCATGGTGAAATATGCATATCTTACTATTGTACCACCATTTAAAAGAGACTTCTTGGTGACTTTTCTCTATTTTCTTTCTCTTAGTTTTTTTTTTTTTAACCTGCCTCCATTCTTTACCATTCTATCCATTTGAGATTGGGTGTGGGTATGGAACAGTGTCTCCTGTAACCTACACCAGCTATTGGCTACAAGCTCTTCATGTAGCAGAGGCAGCTTTGAACTGCTAATCCTCCTGACTCCACTTCCTGGGTGCTGAGATTACAGGCCTGTCCCATCATACCTGGCTATCGTACTTTTTTTTTCCTTTGAGGCTCGATTTGTCTTTCTCTGACATATGTCAACAAATCTTTTGCCCCCGAAGTCTTATGGAATTGAGACTTACCTTAAGTATCAGAGTCTTTGTGCTGCCATCTAGTGGTAGCATCTTAGAAAAAACTTATTCAGAAACTGGGCCCTCTGAATGTGAGTGACAAATGTGTGCCTTGGGCAGTCAGTCTGTGAGGTCACTGGCAGTGGGACCAGAATTTATCCCTCGTGCTTGAACTGGCTTTTTGGGGCACATTCTTTTTGGAGGGATACTTTGCTCAGCCTAAATATAGGGGGGAGGGCCTTGGTACTGCCTCAAAGTTATGTGTCAGACTTTGTTGACTCAAGGGAAGCCTTACCCTCTTTGAGGAGTAGATAGGAGCTGGGGTGAGGGAAAGGTGCAGTGGCAGGAGGAGGGGAGGGAGTGGGAACTGGGATAGGTATGCAAAATGAGAAAAGATTGTTTTCAAAAAATAAATTAAAAACAAAGAAAATGTACGCAGAAAGACTCAAGGGCACTATATTACTCAAGACACTTTTCCTACTGGGGTTGACCCTGGATTTTGCCAACTCCTTCAGAGTCAAAAGAAGTGCAATATATCCCTTCTAAGAAAACATTCTTAAGTTTGATGATGCACATCTATAATCCTAGAAATGAAACTGAGGGTACCTGAGGCAGGAGCCAAAGGTCAACTTTAGTTACATACAGAGTTAGAAACCAACCCTAAGCTGCATGAGACCCTCCCTGTCTCAAGCCATCCATCTTGAATAGAAAAAAAAAACCCTCAAATTTGAACTTGACAATATATTTACCTAATACATTAAAGACCTTATTTAATTTAGTTCTGAAGAAAATGTGTGATTTCTGCACTCACCCTATTTTTCTATTCTATACATTGTTATCCTTTGCATAGTAAAATTAAAATGTTCTGTTTTACTGCTTTGCATTTGTAAGGTGTACCTTCTAATTTTCCCTGTATGAAAGTATGTGTTTGCTAACTTGTATGTCATTAGAAAGTTCCATTGAGACATAAACCTATTGGGCATGAAGTCATCATCATAGAGAAGATAAAGGAAAACAAAGAGTTATGTGTTTAGGAAGACAGGGGGTAACCTTGGTGTGCCCAACAAAAATAAGACTAGCCCTAAGAACACAGCAGAGAAACTCTTTGACAGCTCAGGACTGAGAAGTTTGCTGGAGGGTGGATAAAAATTAGGGTAACCATATGATGGATACCGGTTCCCCATTTCCCTAAAGAAAAAATGGACCACGTAGTATGGCCACTGGTAAGAATAAGTTCTTCTCTTGATAATTATATAGTTTATAAATTATAATTTGTCATTCATATGAATCCTCGTTACTATGATATCAGACATTGGAAAAGCTATCTAACAAAGTTCTTCATAGAAAGCTAAGGGTTGTGAAATATGCAATTTACTTCTTCCTGTTTCTCCAAAACCGTGTCTGATACCAGCAAAAGCTCAGTACAGATTTATAAAAGGATATATGAGCATCAGAACGAATCAATAGAACTTGCAGTATGTGGTATGATGGGGTATGAGGGAATTCTGTGGCCAGTACTGACCTACAGTCCCAGACTTCGAACTCCAAACCAAAGAGAAATCTTCCTTGGATTATGAAATAGAAAACTCAACGTAAATGCCAGTCAGCCTCTCCCAACCTAGTGCTTAGTCCTCCACTAAACACGCCTCATATTCCAGTCACGTGCCTTGGTTTTTTGTGATGCCGCATGGCCTTTGTCCATGCAGAAAGGGTCTTGTGCAAAAGCCTTGGTTCAGCAATGCCTTTTCTATGGAGGTACATACCAAATGTACTCAATAATCTCGTTCTCTCCCCATCACATCTTCTCTCTGGGTCTCAAGGCCTTATCTGTTCTGTGGGACTCATTGAAAACTCTCGAGTATTTGCAGAATACACGCCTGCCGTCCTCAAGGCTTTTCCTGCTTGTTCCAGTGAAGCATTTGGAATCCTGGATTCTTGAGGATATGGTATCTTCACTATCCTTGACTCTCTTTAATTTCACAGTGCTTAGGATTAACAAGTAGTATTTGGTGTTATATTATAGATCGTTAATATAATACAGGTTTAATGGTTTCTGGAGCTGAACTCCTGTGAGTGAGCAATATTCTGAAGGTTTCAAAAGAGTCACAGTAAAAACGACTGCACTGTATGGAAACTATAGTCAGTCCTCACCTCTTCTTTTGCTTAGTAAAATATTTTATCTGTGGACATAGGACAAAATGACTTTAATTGGACCCATATAATTAATAGAATCAATGATGTGTCTTATATAAATATATATAGTAGTCATGCCAATTTCATCTCCCAGTCAGGGTGAAAGAAATTATGCCTCCCCCCACCCCCGTGCTACAGTTAACTACATCAGCATGGCACTACCATAAAATCTGGAATCTGTGGAGTATGGATAATCCACCATAAACTGTAATAAAAATTACCCTTCCAGACTCAATATTCTCTCCATTAAGTTCATAGACACTGTCTCTTTGTACATAAAGTTTTATGAAATAAATCGACCGCTATGCCTGTCTTTACCAGATAGCAAGCTGTTTTGATTTAAATGCCCATGATGGTACAATCAGTTTTTCCGTGTTTGCAGTGCGTGTTAAAACATAAATTTTCTTTAACAAACCTAAAGTCGAAGGAAATTGCTCCTCTCTCTTGCACCCTGCATTTAAGTATCTCTTTGTGAGAGAGAACCAATGATGTATTTACAATGGCCAGCCCGTTTGTTGAGGCCATAAAAGGGAGATTTGTTTCCCGTTTCAGATCTTTGGCCTTAAAGGTGTATTAAACAAAAACTCAAATCTCGGACAGCTTTGTGGGAATTGTCTGGAACCTTTCTGTGCTCAGAAGTCATTGTCAGATTCTTGATTGCATTTTTGTCTTCTCTGTGCTGAATCTAAAGGCTTCCCTAATCATCTCTGCTGTGGCCTTTGTCGCAAGTGAATGCTTTCAATCAATCCTCTATAAACACGGGGACCTTTGAAACAGAGGGAACCTTCTGGGGCCCTCACTCGTAAATCTTCACAGAGGAAGAAGTCAGAATGGGCTAATGAAGGTGGAAGAGGTGATGTTTGAAGGGAAAGATGAGGAAGCATAAAACTCCAGCATCAGCGTGGGTAGGAATATGTCAGACCACGGAAGAAATAGACGGCAAACACAAAACGGAAAGTGTATAATTCCATTGCGGTGTCTGTTTTCATGCGTTTTCCCATACATGTGCTGGCTGCGTGTGTTATAAAGCATGCATGTGTGATGTGTACTGCCTTGTAACCCCAGGAAATACCTGAGCTCATCACAGCTCTCAAGGTTTTCAACTCTTACATTAGACTTGCTTCTCGTACTCTTTGTGACTATAAATCTCGAGCTATGCCTAGATTCAAAAAAGTAAATAAAAAAGGCGAAGGGGAAGTAAGAGAAAGGTATATTTTACCATCCTTATTTTATTGTTTGGGCCCTTGGACGTGTTTCAACACGTCCTCAGTAGATTTTTAGATATTCCCAGGAGCCCCAAGAAATTGTAGCACTTGGCTTTCTATAGGCTTCCTTCCAGTAAGAAAATGTTTCTACAGATTTTGAATTATCAGTTCACTCAGGTTCTGTTCTGATTATTTTATTTGAAACTGATGCACAAATTAGGAAATCAGCTTTTATCTTTTGGGACACTCAGGACCAAAGGTGGTGGAAAGGTGAGATGTCAACATCATTATCAAAGTAAAAACTTGATTCACCAGAAGAATGGCTTCCTGGATGAGAGAAAATAGGGTTACAACCCTACACCTATGTCTTTGGAGGTAATACTAACCAAGAGCATCATAATTGCCTTTGAAATAATGACCATCAGTAACAAAAGAATGATAAATAGCTGTCAAGTCTGCTTGAGGAAGTCCGCAAAGTATGTAGTAAATCTTATAAATGTATTTGTTGAAACTATTTCAACAATAACCTTTATTGACTGTATGTTCTTTCTGATGTACATATTTTATCCTTAAATCCCACAAAATTACAATGTAGACATTGCTGTCCATTTTTCATAGGTTAGATAATAAAGACCTCTGTGGTTCTACTCCTTAAAGGTTCAGTCTATAAGGGGTAGCACCTAGAATTAAATCAGATTTTAAATTACTTCAGAATCATTTCCCCTTATTTTGGCTTGATGCTTAACCAATAAGCTTAAAATATTGAAAGAATTTGTCATTGTTAACACCCCAACCCTATATATTCCCCCACCCCCGTCAGGTGCTGTTTAACTGAACATCAAATCTTGCATTCTAAAATCACCTGTGCTTTTGGTTCAGGTTTAAGATTCATGAGGTATGAAACATGTCCGTGTAGCCTCAGCTGCTTCTGCACACATATGAACGCTATGATGTAATTCTGTACAGCTAAGTATTGCCATTAGAGTGTGGTATATTAAATGCTCCAGTTTCCCCCTACATCTTGCAGCAGAACAATAGCCCCGAGCTGTAGGTCAACATTTCTAGGTGCAGGGAAATTTTTTCACAGTGTGGTTCACTGGGTTTCAGAGACTGACATCTGTGTCATTTTTAGACATATCTGGTCCTTGCCTGGAGCTCTTTTGAGGAGGAAAATGGATACAAGGACACACATGTAACACAAACATGCCTGTTGTATCGTGCCTCATCCTGTTTGTGGTTATCAAAAATAAAAATAAAATCAAAAACCCACAAGGGAAAAAACCCACAAAGACACAGCCAACATTTAATGTTACTGTGTTACTGGTACAACTATATTTATTTTTCTTAGATTAATGAGTTCAATAAAAATCCTGAACACTAGCCAATAGCTAATCATCATTAGAGCATCACACACTCAGAATCGTCCAAGCTCGTGTAGCAGATGTTTAGAAATGTTTTCTTCAAATTGGAAAATAAATTCTCAAACACGTGTGTTTGGATACGGAGACTAGCTGGCCCCCTAATAGGGACTGATATCTTCCAGCTCTGATTTCAATATCGTTGCTACATATCGTGGCATTCTTTTCTTATCTGCTGAACTTCTCACAAAGTCAAAGACGCAGCCTGCTGTCCAGTGCTCAGGCATCACACCTGCACAGTGCCACATCTTACCATATTCCTCCAGTCACCGTTTTCATGGAGTGTAACCCACTTATCATCTAACAACTGGGTGGTGCTTGGTGATGCACTTTTTAGTGGCATTATTGTGCCCATTGGTATAATCTGCAGTAATCAAGGTAGTATAACCTCCAATTATGTGTTTTATTATCTCATTATCCACCTTGAAACTAGTACAACTCTTAGCAGGCCTATTTTTCTTCCTTCCTTGGCCAATTGTGATTATTATTTTAATGTTAATCACTGTCATAACCCCTTGGTATTTCAAAGCAAACACGCTTTCAATGGCAATGTGAAGCAAGTTTTAGCTCTATAAAGCCGTCTGATCTGATGTTGATGGGAGGCTGCATCTTTTCCATTTATAGATCTGAGCAACCCAGTGAATGGTTGCTGTTTTACCGCTTTGCAATCCATTTTATAAGCACTGGAAACGCAGCAGTTCTTAGCAACAATAGGAGAAGGCTATCACATACTTTGGGGAGCCGGCCATAGTTTATTCCAAAAAGAGACATAAGGAAAATCAGCCTCGTGATACTGTTCAGTCTGTTTCTGACCTCTCAGTTGTGCACCTGCCCAGCCAATCAGATTACATAAAGAGGCCTCTCATGTTTGTAAAGTCCAGAATGCAATGCCCATCAAGTACCTAGACATGTTAGAATATACTTATCATGAGACTTCATATTGTCCCTTCTTTGGGCTTGTATGTATGAATGTAAATATACTCATATGCATAAAGTAATATTTGACAAATATATTGTTCATATAAAAGTATTTTAAGGAAACAGTTATATTTCATAAACTAAAGGATTAGC
The DNA here is from genome assembly GCF_018167655.1 of Microtus oregoni. Lineage (NCBI taxonomy): Eukaryota > Metazoa > Chordata > Mammalia > Rodentia > Cricetidae > Microtus > Microtus oregoni. Next base: position 33,944,146 of record NW_024543060.1, on the reverse strand, counting down.
TGACTTATTATAAAGTTCTTCAATTTTTGTCCTATATTGTACCATTTAAATGAGAAAAGGAGAGCCTGGTCCTGGCTCACATCTGTTATCCCAGGGTTGGTTGCAGAGGCAAGGGTATTAGGAGTTGAAGGCTACTCTCAACTATATGCTTAGCTCAAGATCTCTCTTTGGGACATGAGGTTCTGTCAGAAATGTAAAGATTTTCTGTTACTTCAAGAAATGTGATGGCTGCAGCGCAAGGTTGTGGTTTTGGTCGCTATCAGATTCATTTCTTAAAAGAAAATTAGAGCTTCCAAGTTAAGACACCGAGACTCACAAGTTTCCTTTTCTTCCGCTTGGTATAGAATCTCATTATATAGTCCTAGCTGGCCTGGCACACTCTCTGTAGCCCAGGCTGGTCTCAAACATGTACCAGTGCCCCAGCTCAGACTTCTGAGAGCTGAGATTTCAGACATACACCACCATCCATGGCTTAAATATATTTAATTTTTTTTAACTTTTTGCCTTAACCAAGAATTTTCACATTCCTTTCCATCCATGTCAATTGGTAGTCCCACTAACATGCATCCCTGTTTTAACCACATATATAGCATATAGTGTACAAATTGTACCCACAGCAGACCCACAATGAAATGGCCAAGAAAACAGTAAGATGAGTCGCAAGACAGCCAAGCATAGGCCGACAGATGTGGTGCGCAAAGAAAGTCACAAGGTTGGGAGGTGGAAGAGGGTGATGGCGACATCAGGAGAAAGCTGCTCCTGAGGAAAGATTTAGTCACAGCATCTAGATTGACAAGAGCAATTTTAAAGGTTCAAATCCCTGAACTACAAATTACCATAGTACATCCTGGGGGAGGGGGGGAAGTAGATTGATTGTACAGGAGGAAGGATGCTCAGATATGATCAAATGGAGGATATGCAAAACTGGAAATGAAGCTTGAGGCATGTTCAAGGACGTAGTTTTCATAAGCCCATGCTTGTGTCTCTGAGACTTGTCTCACTCTGTTTGGAGGTTTGTTTGTGGACTTTGATGTGCTTTATCCATTTCACTGTGGGCTTTGCTGTGGGTACTGTCTATACACTATATATGCAGTTAGGACAGGTGTGTGTATTAGTGAAACTACAAATTGAGATAAGCTTGGTGGTTGACATTTACTGCAAGTTCAGGGACTCACAGAAGGCTGTATTGGGTAGAAGCGAACAGGATAGCATTGGATGGAGGCCGTGGAGGCCGTGAGATGTAGCAGAAGCAGGAGCAGCAGAAGGTCATGTCTGGAAACCAGCCAGGACTGTCTGAAGGCCTGCTCAGTGGTCACTTCAAAAGCAATTAAGTGGAATTTATTGGCCAAATGGATTTCAACGGTGAGAGAAAATGTGAATCTAGAACCTTGCCTAGGTTCTCTTTGGGAAACAGCAATGTGTCCAGAAGGTTGAATGGAAGGATATTTGGGTGGAAGGATTGCAGTGGGAAGTTTACCCAGGGAGCAAGACTGAGTGGAAAAGTTGTCAAAGCAAGAAATAAAACAGACCGGCATGGAAATATTCTAAAATATATCAATATATCCACCCGCGAGACCAGATCAGATTACATTGCAATACTCACAGAGATACCTAGAAATATGTGAACGTTAAGGGAGAGGATGAGTCCGCGAGTGTAGACAGGCTAACATAAATCCCCAGCTGACAACAGAGCGGAGACTTCATCAAGCAAGAAGCCTCCCGAGATGCTCTGTGCAGAGCCTGTCAGCACAGCACATGCCAAGACGACAATGTAGCGTTTCCTCTTCAAATAAAGTTCAACAAACCATAAATCTTAAAATTGTTCAGAAATATATAGTCTCTGGTTATAACTCACACAAATATGTCAAGCCTAGAGGTAAAGAATATGCTTTCTTTTCTTCCTCTTGTGGCCTCATATTTGAGATCTTCCTTCCTCAGCTTCCCAAGATACCAAGCAGTCTAAATCATGTGCTTTGGGAGATTAGATAATACAGAAAGGCTTTATGCATTAGAGTGATGTTTAAATCTGGCAACATCAATCTCGTCGGTGGCTGTAGCATGTGCACACATCAGTGGAAATATAAATTGGTTCAGCCACTTTGGAGAACAATTTGGCAATGTGCATGAGTTAAACTACATCATAATTTTCAGATATATTCCATGAAGCAGCTTGTGACAGCATAGCTGGCAATGGATATTTTGAAAACTTAATTTTCATTATGAAAATAAATAAATACTAGTGGTCCATTCAAAAAAAATAGTTCAATTAGACTGCAGAAGAGGAAAACAATGAAATCAGAAAGTCTGAACCGATCTCACATGCCATGCTGAGTGAAATAAAGCAAATTTATAATACGATGTTGTTGTTTATGCTTTGTTAAATGGCATCGATGCCCTTTGTTTGTACACATGGAACGTATGAAGCTGAGTTAAGTATTTGGATTCATGTTAAACGATTCTGTGTGTGTGTGTCATACCATGCATAGATAGATGTGAGAATAACGGGAAGAAGTTGCTGTTTATAATTTGGATTCACTACTCCACTGAGTTAAAGAGACAGCCAGATAGTTCAGAACCACTGTAGCCAGAGGGCCTAGGATGTGGTGGTTTTACTACACAGGCTCACAGGAAGCGTAGCTGTGCTCCTGACAGCAGGGGAAGGCACTTGGATTATAACGAGACATCTACGCTCTCAGATCCTTTCTGTTTGGCCTCAGGAACAGCCAGGCTTTAGTGCTGAGGAATTGGCAGCTTTGTTTGAAAAAACGTAACTGGATAATGTTAAGAATATAGAGCAGTCTATGTCCCAAAGGTTAGTCACACATGGATGTCACCACTCTTTACCAAGCAAAATTCCGTTTTTCTCCATTACTGCAGCAGAAGGAAACAGGATCAAAATTCTGTGCTGGTTTCCATCCAAATACAGCAGCACACGATGTACTAGGCATTGGCCTGGGAGAGTCCAAAACCGCATTTTTTCTCGTTACCCCATCTTCCTCAAAAACAAACTCCTCTCACAAAACCAAGATGAACTTTGCACAGAAGCTAACATAAACCAAAAGAGAATGTAGGAGAATGGGAAAACCTGGTGCGTACCTCCTCTTTTGTGCTCTGCTCCGGTCTAGTAGATGATATGGAACAGTGGTGTTTCCAGAGATGGTGTTGGTTAAGCTGATCAGTTCTACTTGAATCCAGTACAAGCTGGCACTCACGCAAACATCTTTATTAGTCAAGGTTCCATGGAGAAACAGAACTGATAGAATGAATATATACATATACATATATATATATATATATATATATATATTTATTTATCAGAGTGACTTACAGGCTGTGGTCTGGCTTGTCCAATAATGGCTATCTCCACACAAAAAGTTCAAGGATCCAATAGTTATTCAGTCCATGGGGCTAGATGTCTTCAAGTATATCTCAGAAACCTAAAGAGGTGGACTCTAGTACTAGCGAAGGAATGATTTGCCACTGAGAACAGTGACAAGCAAGCAAATAGAGATTTCCTTTCTTGCAGGTCCCTTATATAGGTTGCCACAAGAATGTGGGTCACAGACTTAAGGTGGGTCTCGTCATCTCAAATGTGCATGGTATTGGGTCTGGAGAATGGAACCTCTGGCTTGATAGACAAGATCTCTACCTTTGAGATCCACCCTGCAGGTCTATTTATTTTTTGTTAAAGCTAGGTTTTGCTGACATGGTACTTCCTACATAGTTCAGACTGGTCTTGAACCCATGGAGGTTCTCTTGTTCCAGCCTCTCGAGCACAGGTGGGCAACACCATATGAAGCTTCTGTCGTGGTCATTGTGCAGTGGGCTAACTTCTCCTGCTGAAGGAGACTGTGGGGTAAGTGTAAAGTTCTACTTTGAGAAGAGAAGCAAGCTTAAGGTCAGGGTTATTATTATTTTTTTTGTAAGCTCCTTTTAAAGAATTTCTCGCATCCAAAATGCCTGAAAATCAGTCAAAATGGAATAAGATTCTTGATCTCAGTCAGTGTCTTAGATCTGACATTACCCCATCCATAAGCCAGAAAATACAGACAGGAGAAAGAGCAACTACATGAAAAGAGAAAAGTGAATGAAAAGGCCACGGATTGATGACTCCTGAAGTCTCCTCTGTGTACTGTAGATGAAAATGAATTTGGGGAGACCATTATTCCCCACCTGCACTCACCTCAAAATCCCATTACTAAGTGGACGCAGTTTTAAATAAATCAATTGGAACCCACCGAGTAGGCTTTGACACAGCTGTAATGGCTTGCCAGGTGCAATGTATTTAGGAAGGAACGGCACAGTGACATACTTGGACTTTGCAGGTACCATGCATAGTGGAAAAGTCTGCTTGTTGAGGGGGATTTTTGTGAATGCATTTAGAATCACAAGAACCTTTCTTCTCTGAGATATACTTCCAGGAAACACAGGCAGTTGAGACTCAGCTTTCATTTTTTTTTCCCAGCCCCACAAATAAGTTGTCTTGGTCACGCCTCGTTAGAAAAAAGAAAACCCTTGTCACTTTTCGGAGGATCTCAACACAATCCAGTTTTGAAGTTTTATTTTAATGATGATATCCTTTTTTTTTTTTTTTTTGCTATTTCTAGACAGTAACTTCTTTGAAAGAACTGCAGCATATGGAGAGATCATTTCCTGAAAGGACAGACAACCATACTAAATGTAATCTAGCTAAAAAGTAAACAAAAATATGGATATTACCACTTGTGTTATGTCATGGTCTATGGAAACCCCAAATACAATATTCTAAGACTTTACGAAGTCATAGAGATGTAATAATTATAACGTCCCATAAGTAAATGTTAACTTTAGAGTGGAAGCCACGATGTAACTTTTGAAAGGAAATGCAAATGAACCACTCTGTCATTCTGTGGCAGAAACCTATGACAATCTGCAACTGATGTGACCATTTTAACTACATCTTTGCACTTACCCTATAGTCTTCTCCAGCAAACATTACTTTCTATGGTATAAGAAAGGTTATTATTCGTATGGTCCCTCTCCTCTCAAGGGGCAAGTAGAATAACAGAGGCTATAACGTATACTTGTACTCAACTAGAGTTGAAAATAGAGTGCCACAAACATATACAAATACAAAGTATGGATTTCTCAAAGGAGTTATTAGATTTTGCTAAAGGAAGAAGGACCAGATATGCCAGAGGATTCATGGGGTTTTACTGGATGAATTGCAAACTAAAGTAAATATCATGGGCAAGATGGGGTACGAGGTATTATTCATGGTTAAAGTTGGGAAATGATCACGGGGTGCTGTCAAACTTTATTTATTAGAAGATGGGAAGCGTTCAAGGGTTTCAAAGTGAAGAACGTTTTGGGAAAGGCTTGTGCTCATTGTTTTGTAGAGAAACCTTATATGGAGAAAGTGGATGCAGTGGGATTTTGAGAATGTTCAGCAAGAAAAGAGGGCAGGGATTTAGCAAACAGTTAGTAGCTAATTTGAGGCGAGGGGGTGGGGGAGATGAGGGAATTTTGAAGTGAGTCCCAGTGTGGAATTCTCTCTATTGGAATTAAGAAACATGAAGAAAGGGTAGGGCTTGAGATGATTTTGAATGTATCAGTGGTGAAAGAGTCAGCAAGATGCTTGAAAGATGCGTGGAAGGGAGGTCACAGCTGAGCACATAAAGCCAGTAATCTTGAGATTGTGCGGCACTGTAGAGAAGCTTATCAACAGAGAGATGGAGAGAAGAGCCTAAAGGACAAACCAATATACAGTGAGGATCCTGTAGAATGGCCCAGAAAATGTAGGACTGATAATCATAGGGACCAAGAGCCCCAAAATTCTTTGCAATGCATGGCAAAGCCAATGAAACTGTCTCAAAAGAGACATTTTTGTTTTATAAGAAACCACATGAATTTTGGGACAGTCTCTGCTTAGATCACAGCACTAAAGTGACCAAATTTTTAAAAATGAGAATAGATAAATGAAATTTTATTCATAAAACAAGTGGCAACTCCCCCATACCTTAATTTGCCCATCCCTCGAACCATAGGACAGAGGGGGTTGTCAGAAGAAATTGGGACTGAAAATGCATGGAGCAAGCAATTGTGCTGAGTGTCATTCAGAGGACCAACAGCATTGTCAAAGAGAAGTGGACCCTGCACTAGGGAACTATACAAACATTATGAGATTATTTTTTAATACAGTGGTAGCGGAAACCATTATGCTGTCAAGTATACAGATAGGGATAAGGAGAAAATGAACAAAATTGCATATTATATCCATATATTGGCAGCATCTCGAGATTTGCAGAATTGATGGAATTTTTAAGTCCACATGTTGGCTTCCATGCATACCTCACACTTTCTGCTCTGTAAAGGCAAAAGTGAAGGGAGAGAGAGGCAAGGATCTTTAGGATCGTGGGAGGTAGGCAGGACTCTGGGGAGCTGGTTCTGATCTTAGAGCCCACTGTTAGCATGAGCCAAGCTTTGCTTACTTTCAGCTGTTTCTCTCCTCATATGTCTTGATGTCTAGGAAAGGAAGCCATGTAATTGAACAACTCATAATTTGAAAGCAAAGATCAGTTGTACAAAAGGAGAATGAAGACCATACTTCATAACAACACAAGTGTCCTGAGTTTAGCTGGGTGCACTGCGTAGCCAGCATGAAGTAGTGTCAAAACAAGAGAAGATTAGTGCGGTTTTCCCAAGAACACTACTATTAGCCCTGTTAATTCCTGTGTGCGGGTCTCCACCTTGATGGGCAGGCATACCAAACTGGATTCTTCACAGAGACCATAATTGATGGCATGCTTTTATTCTGCTAGAACACTCCAGTGACTCTTAGACCCCCCTCCCCCCACACTACCACCATACACACACGAATTCCCTCTTCCCTGGTCCACTTCTTTCTCCCTTTGTTAGCTCCAGCTGCATCCTTCCCTCAGCAGGAATCCCAGGCATCTGGATCACACAGCCAGCTCAGAGTCTTTGCATCTGTTGTTCGCTGTCCTTATCATGACCCTTCCCCCAAAATGAAAACAAGCCAGCCCATGTGCAAGCCTCTATCAACTCCTCCAGGTTTCCGCTCCTATGTAATCTTTCCCAGGCTAGATTCCTAGCTACTACCATCACTAAGGATGTCTTCTCAGCTCTCAGCAACCCCTGACAGCCTCAATTGCTTCCTTTTGCTCTGTGGCCCTTAGGTGATCTAGAATGTTCAGTTATTTTCTCACTTATATATATATATTATTTACCATCTGTCCCATCATCAGTACCATCCTCTCCACTAGTGTGACATTGGGCTACTGTAATTTACCTGAGTCACCGCACTTTTGCCAACACTCTGAAAGATGCCCGGTACCCTGTAGCTGTCCTATGAGAACACTGTCTCAATACATAAATGGATATTTGGATCGAGAGATGTGGTACCATCGGTAACGTTTCTGTCCATTCTGCTTCCATTAAGTTTGGCCAGTTTAGGAATGAGGAGAGTGAATTTATTTTGGTTGACTATTCCTGGAGATGAAGAAGCCTTGGCTACAGAAGTGGCATGTCCCACTATGGTTGAAGAAGCATTGCAAGCACTGCCAGGGTTAGCAGTGTGATGATAGACTGCTGAGCTTCAGGCTATTCAGGCTAGGGTCTACTAACCGGATTGCACATATTAATTACCTCCTTAACTTCCAAGAAGCCACAGTGGGGGGGGGGGGGGTGAGCAATGTGACATCATTTGCCTAAGATCAACAGGTTGCAAATGACAAGGCCAGGGGTCCCCTCATGTTTTCTGAAGCAGGAGCTGTGTTTCCATGCTACAGTTCTGCAAGTCCCTTTGGGAACAACTCCTCCTTAGACTGTGTTGGGGGAGGACCTGCTGCCCCAAGAGATGGATATTCCAACAATATAATCCTTCCAAAGCATTCATGTTCCTTTATTGCCCTTCTGTCTAGCTTAACAGCAGCTCTCCTGGCAGCCGGCTTTTCCCGAACTGGGACAAGTTTCGGCCTTGGCAAGGTTAAGAAGTTAGTTTACAGGGCAGGCAGTGTGAGCCGCTGAAAGCGGAAATACAGCCTGGCAGCACTGTGGCCGCTGCCCACCCAGCTCAATGGCCTCCTACTCCTGCCAGGTCTCAGGATCTTCTCTTTTTTGCCCCAATAGGCAAGAAAGGGGTTCTGTACCTCTTTCTAAGATCTTTTTCTTCTGATATAATGCTCACAAGGAAACCCAGGGTCATAGAAATGCTAAGCAAGAACTTTGCCACTGAACCATTCCCTCCCAACACTTGCCTTTGGCAAACAAAAATGCCTAACGTGGACTGACTGGCTGTCATTTGTCCACAGGACTGAGGAGACATCACTCCTAAATCAGTTAGATTAAAATAGCAAGTGCTTTATGGGATCACAGTTCTGAAGGTCAGAATTTGGAATGGGTTTAGACCAAGAGTTTTCACACTGGCCACATCTGGAATCCCTGGTATCGATGTGGTCTTCTGGTGATTGGAATGAGCATAGCTAATGAAATATGGCGAACTTACTAGCTGGGATAGGTGGCCAGCTAAGCAGCGCATCTCTTCTAACGAACTCTGTCCAAGCTCTTTCCCAGGGTGACCCACTTCTCAGAACAGGAGTCCCAGTGAGGAAGTTCTTTTCAAGTCCCCTCTTGTGTTGTATCTTCCAATGTATTTTAACCACAGCAGGCCATAGAGTCCAGCAGAGTCACTGTTAGAAGTGGCCAGATAAGGATGTTGCCCAGAACAATCTGCTTAGTGATACTATGTCACCAACTGGAACTGAAAATCAATCTGCTCAACTTCAAGTGTTTGAAATTCTGCAGTTTTCATCCTGGGATTTGTCCAGAACACCTCCAAATTCAAGAACTGAGTTTCTCTACACATCCCAATCCATTTTCCACTTTTCAAAATGTATAAAATCTTAAATATGAGGGGTTTGTGTGTATGGGCATATTTCTGTTTTGTATGTGTGTATATGTATCTCTCTCTCTCTCTCTCTCTCTCTTTCTGTGTGTGTGTGTGTGTGTGTGTGTGTGTGTGTGTGTGTGTGTTTAATGAGAGACTGGATCTTATCAAGTAACTCTTGCTGGTTTAGAAATTACTTGGTAGACTAGATTGGCCTTGAACTCAGAGATATCTTTGTATTCTACCTCCTGAGAATAGGTTAAAGGTATGTACTGCCACGCCAAGCTCCAAGATAAATTCTTTGCAGCCACAGATGATCTCTTGCTCTCTTACTTTACAGAACTCTGTGTGTGTATATGTGTGAATGTGTGTGTGTGTGTGTGTGTGTGTGAGAGAGAGAGAGAGGGAGAGAGAGGGAGGGAGGGAAAAAGGGAGGGAGGGAGGGAGGGAGGGAGGGAGGAAGAGAGATTGAATGTGTGAGAGGTATGAGTGTTCTGGTTGCCCTGGAAACTTTTGCATTATCCGAAATGAGTACCAAGAAAATTGATCCTTCCTAACATGGACTCAGATGTGCAAAGACTAATGGAGGTTAACTGAATGAGATGTCCCTATTCCACGTTTAATAAAAGCAGAGTGGAATTATGCAAGTATGTAGATAAGCTAATCATCTGACCTAATCAGCAATTCAAATTTTAAAAAGCCTTTCTGATTATTTTCTTAGTTTGGCTGAGGGTTTGAATATGAGGAATTTCTCAGAATGGTGGCAGCAGATGTATTTTATAATATTTATTGAAAATATTGGAAAGAAGTCTTTAAGTAGGATCCTCCTGAAAAGCACATCCAAACCGATAACTTCCTTAGCATATTTTATCCTTAAGTTTATGCAAGCACCACATTATTCAGATGATCATACAAGAGCTCCAGCCTTTCCTGGGATATCTCAGACAGTTAGCTTTAGGCTTGGCCTTTATCCTCTTGCAGAACAAACCAAGCCCTCCTCTAGCTGGGCTGTCTTTGACAACTCCTTTTGTATTTTGTCTTGTAATGTATCTATATTCCTCATTACATTGTGCTAGAGGTCCTGGTAGACCCATACGGGATCTGATATGTGTTATATACAAGGGATTATTTCTATTTCTGGTTATTTCTTGTAATTAAATATAGAAAGTTAATGCTAAATCATCTGGAATAAATTCAGCAGTTTCAATATATAAAACAACTCTACATCTCGAGGGGCAGTAATTGTATTAAAAGATTCTGGGAAAATCTAATAAAGCCATGAGAATATTATATAATTCTGACTTTTGAACAGAACCATAGGGCTTTGAGCTACTTTACTTATTTTCCTGACTTATAACATTCCATTTCTGATTTAAGAGTATAGAATGTAGGGGCTCTGGAAATTTATGTTTTTCTCATACATTATGAGGGAGAATTAACTGGTTCTTTTTATAAACTGAAATATTTTGTTTTCAGAATATTTGTTTTTAATTGCCCCCAATCAATTACTGCAAGCTATTGGCCAGTATTCATTTTCTGCACATAATGAGGATATTTCAGCATTAATAAAAGATATCATAATTTCTGTTTGGTCTAATATTATTAATTGATAGAGTCTCATTTTTTCTTTCAGAATCAATTCAGAAAACTTTTCTACATAGGACGTTAATTTTTTTTACTCTGTTTTTGTGGTAAAAATATCTATCCTAAGGTAATATCTTCTCTCTGTCTAAAAATTACTCAAGGAAAATGAGTAGGCGGTAGTATGGCCTGGATTCATTCGAGTTCTAGATACAGGCAATTCATGTGTGCATATTGTAATTTCTCTTTTACAAAAGCCAATTCTATCCCTGCCTCAGTTGATAATTTCCTTAGACTATTTAAGTTCTTATCACCTTTTAAGTTTTGAAATAAATTACATAGTTCTTCAGTAATTATCTTGATTGTTTATCACATGTTAGTATCTCCTAGCAATTTTTGAAAATCATTAAGAGTTCATCATTTATTTCTCCTGATTTGTTTCTGTAGTTGAATTTTCTGTAAACCTATTTAATATCCTAGGTAATTAAGAGAATCTTCTCTCTGTATTTTTTCCGGAGCAATTTGTAACACACAACAAGACAAAATTCTCTTTACTTCATCAAACATTATTTCTAAAGTCTCTGTGTCTGCATCAACTGAAGATTGTTAACAGTCAGGCATCTGTACTGGCCTCCCCTTGAGGTTCTGACAGGCTATGTCCTCCACTATCTGCACTAAGAGCACCTTCTATGTACATTCTCTAAGATCCCTTTTAAAGGGCCCCTGCCCACCCCACATCTCCCTTTTTCTCACTCTGCTTTTCTGCCTTTGTCTCTCTGTCTGTCTGTCTGTCTGTCTGTCTCTCTCTCTCTCTCTCTCTCTCTCTCTGTGTCTGTCTCTCTCTCTCTTTGCCTTTCTCTTCTCTTCTGCTGTTCCTATCCCCACAGGCCACCCTCACCCCTCCCCTTCCTTTTTTTTTATGTTACCTTACCCCTAATAAAAAGCCCTTGCACATGAGTTCTGTTACATGGCATATTTCTCTCTCATGCTGCTTTTTTGAAATGACAACAAAGATATCATGGTAAAATATAGATTGAGGGAACTGTTTATGGATTATTTCGAATGGTTGTTGTACAAAATATTGACAAAAGGTAGGGCTGTTTAACATCATTTTGGAAGACTTTTCCACTGATACCTTTTAACAGGCTGAAAATTATTATAAGTAGGCTCTGTGACAGCAAATTTTTCTCTATCCTGTTCTTGTAAAGGTATAGTTTAAAAAACAGTCTTCTATAGTAGAGCAGCCTTTAGGTAATAAAAAAAGGGGGAAGGGAATTCCAGGTGGTACAGAGTTCATTGACTGAATCACCTTATCAATAGCTTTCATATCTATTATTTTTCTCTATTTTCCAAGCTTCTTTTTAATGACAAATATAGGGGGCTTCCAAAGACTGATCAGTTCTTCAATATGTTGAGCCTTTAGCTGCTCCCTCACCAGGTGTTCTAATGTCTGTAATTTTTTGATGCCAAAGGCCATTGTTCTTTCTAGCCAATTTTGTCATTTAACCATTTTAAAGGTAGTGTTGTTCGTACCTTTCAAAGATCAGCAACTGTTTTACCCTGCCTATGTACATCCTGAATAGCAATAGCTATTCTTGATAATACCTTTTAATATTATTTCAGAAGCCCTTTTTATTTTATGAGTGAAGAAATGTTAATATGTGTTTTCCATTGCTGTAACAAATCATAAACTCATTGCTATGCTAGTCACATATGGCTTTACTTTCCCTATCTGCTCTTCTGGCCCTATATATATGACCCACCTTGAACTTTGTTTTATGTGAGATAAAGTTCCAATCACTAGAAGCTAAATATTTACTTCCTGAGGAGAACAATCTGGTGGCCAAGATTTTGGTGAAATTATTGTTATATCTGTGCCAATGTCTAATAAACCTTCAAGTACAATGCCATTTATTCATATATTTAGCTTTGGTCTTTGATCATTTATAGAAGTATGACAAAACACTTGTTTTATAGTCTCTTCTGAAAATTTTACTTTATTGTTTGAGGCTGTTCTGTCATCTAGAGCTTTATGGGTTTTAACAACAGGCATTAAATCTTTTAATTGCTCTGTGGAGTTTTCTGAATGCTGACAAGGAATGATTGAACCAAATTAAAATCTGTGAGAGACCTTCTAAGGCATTTCCTGTTGGCAAAGGGTTACCTTGCCTGTCCCATGTTAATCTGCATTCATTATTCCAATACTGGTTTTTGCCACACCTTCTGCATATTCTAGGAGTTTGAATACTAGTGTTTGGATTATCTCTAGACATAAACATTATTTCTAAGAATATCTTGACTACAATCCCTTTTCTGATGATCTTGTTTGCTTCAATTAAGACATCTGACCTTTTGACTTTTCTTAAAATTTTTAGAAAACGCTTCTCCTGTCAAAGTAATCGTAAATGTGAGATCCAATATCAGTATTTTGGACCCATTCATCCACAGGTTCTGATCTTACCTTTAAAGGAATAATTGCCCTTTTACATTCTGAATTAGCAAAGATCAAATTAATATCTGTCTAAATTCTTGATCTGAGAGCATTCTATTTACAGCTTAAGTCAATCTTTGTTAAAAATATTATTTTTACTTTATTTTATTTTTATTTGACAAATATTATGCCAATCCCAGCTAAGTTGATTATCCCTTCATTTAATTTTTCAATTTTCAAACCTTCCTTTGTGGAACTATATAGAGTCCTAACTCCCTGCATCATGATATTGTTTCCCATTCTTAATTTGTAAAAGATTTTAAAAAAGAAATAAAACCTGATTGCCTCCCTAAGAATTCACAGGTGTCTCACCTGCTCTGCTGACTTTTCAGTTTTTCAATAGCTTCAGTATTGGAGGTATGTGTGGGAAACCAGCTACAGTGACAGTGCTCAGCTGTGCAAGCAGGGACTTTGGGGGCTGCAGGGTGCCCAGAGCAGGGTTGCAGAAGATCTTCATTGTGCTACATACCCAAGCTGAGGGTAACTGCAGCTGCTCTAGCACCACAAGTGGAGGAGAAGTGAGCCCTCTGAAAAGTGCATGGGGAGATGGTGTAGGAAGAGCCCATGAGGCTAGGACACAGCATGGGAGGGCACCAGCTGCCTGGATGACAGAGCTGGCAATGGGCACCTGCCTCAGGCTGTTGGAGACCCTGCAGGAGGCTGTGACTGCAGATTTGGTGCTGGGATGTGCAGCCCAAGCGTGGTTGTTAAAGAGACTACATACTGAAAAAAGCCCTACTGAGAAAAGCCAGAGACCTGCAGCAGCTCGGAGAAATGGTGGCTTTAAAAGGCACCCCTTGATCTTGCCACACATTGGACACAGGTGAAGTGATTATTTATATCGTTCTATTATTAAATAAAACTCAGGAGTCAGATATTGGGGTTAAAACCTGATAGATCTGAAGAACAACAGAAGAACGATCAGCTGAACCTGCCTCTCCACACCTGCACATCAAAAGGTCTGCAAATGAATCAAGCTAAGCTCTTCTTGATTCCATCCTGTTTTTCTCTATCCTAATCTTAGTCCACCAAAAACTATGAGGTTAATTCTGGCCAATCGAATTTTGACTCTGCCCTCTGATTTAAAAAGAAAGAATTGCAGTATTTGAGGACAAAGCTAGAGAAGATAGGTAATCCAATGTGTGTTGTGTTAGGAGCGGCGGGCTGCTTTCCCCGGCACCCGGCCGCCCACATGGCTAGCTTATGTCCCAAAATAATTACACGGAAACTGTATTCTTTTAAACACTGCTTGGCCCATTAGTTCCAGCCTCTTCTCGGCTAACTCTCGCACCTGGACTAACCCATTTCTAATAATCTGTGTAGCCCACCAGGTGGCTTACCAGGGAAGATCTTAACCTGCGTCTGTCTGGAGTGTGAGAATCATGGCGACTCCTTGACTCAGCTTCTTTCTCCCAGCATTCTGTTCTGTTTACTCCACCTACCTATGTTTTAACCTATGAGGGCCAGCCAAGCAGTTTCTTTATTTTTTAACCAATGACCTTCCTCCATCAAATGTGTATCAGTATTTTCTTGTCAGAGACTTTGGAACTCGGACACATTTATTCAACTGAACATTTATTATTCACAGAATATATGTTATTCACAGAAAACCCCATTTGTCTAAGCTCTTAACTCTCTGGGTAAAATTTTCAGTCTTTGCATCGTTAACATTTTAGAGTGATAGATTCTTTAGTGTGGATGGTTGAGTGTTCAGAGTATTATAGACTATTCAGCAATGTCCTTGACTTATCTACAATATGACAATAACAGTCTTATGTCCCGAATAGCACCCTACCTCTCCAGACTTGACAGGCAAAGTATTTCCATATTCTCTCAAAATCTCTGGGGCAGACCAATGAGGAATTTATCCACATTTAAAGATGACTATTGTAGAGTGTTTGAATTAATTCATATAATATTTAACAAGCAATATCATTTCACAAAGCACTTTTCTATTTGCATGGACCTAGAGAGAGAAAGTGTGTCATCTACTCTAGCATCCACCAGATGCAATGAGTACCAGTTTCTTCAGTTCAAAACCAGTGGAGACCCTCTAGGGTTAGTTTTTTCCAGCCACACTGTAAATATTGTGGACAACCACAAATTGTCTCTTCCTAAATGAAACATGATGAAATATCAGCCTTTACTTTTGGGTCCATAATGCATAGCTGCAAAAAAAAAAAAAGATATTTGAAAAATAAAAGGTATCTTTTTTTCTCAATTGTATCCAAATATCATTCTAACCATATTTTTAAATATGCTCGAACCTAACTTCCCTTGTAATCTTGATTTGAAATGGAGTTGTACCACAAATGTCATTGTAACTTGTTTTTAAGTACGTGTTGCTTTCCGTGGCTAACAGTGGTGGTTTTGGAAAGCCTCTGTTTTCCATTGAGAAGTAAACTTCTGGATTGGAATCATGTGTTTTAACTTTTGCATAAGGGAATTTTCAAATGAGGAGGTGTGCTTTCTCTCTAAGGGAGGTGAGACTTGAAATTTCGGGCACTGATTTCCAAAGCTAGTCACAGAGGGGGAAAATGGCAAAAAAAAAAAAAAAAAAAAAAAAAAAAAAAAAAAAAAAAAAAAAAAAAAAATCTAACTTTAAAATTCATGGGTTATTTTAGACTGAATTACTCATCAAAATGCTCAGGTGGCTTTGGTCAGCAGGAGCAGGAGATCATCATCTTACCTTAACAAGTCTTCAGCAAAAGGAGGATCATATGTAGAAATAATTTGAAAAGGCTGTAGCCATGATAGAGACCAGAGCATACTTTGCAACACAAATAAACAGATATTAGAAATGCTTGCAGCTTCCACCTCCGCCATTTTTATGTAGTAAAGGTTCTGCCCCACTGGCAGTTGTGATAAACTGCGAGGTGACAGGTCACTGAAGAAAAAACAAAAAATATCCATGCCCACTTTGTTCCTTTTTTAACCTCGCATGAGAGTGTGAAGCGAATAATACCTTCTCTGCCTCATGCCCTGTATCCTCTAGGGAAAGCGCTAATGAAAACTGGTGTGGCTGGAAACCTGGCAACAGAAGAGAGCAGGAGAAACCAGGGGGTGGAACAGGTTGCTTAGGAGCTCTGTTATTAGCTCTGACCACTCCACTTCAGCAATATCACAATTTACTGATATTGATGACCTTTGTTCTAGCGCATACAGGGAACTCTTGGGATCTATTGCAGGTATGGTGTTCACCACAGGGACAAGGAAAAGATGTCTGTGAACGGTCAGTGCATAAAACACTAATTCCAGGAGTTTCCGGGATTCTGCTCATGGGAATGCTCGACGTTGGTCCAGCATGGAGTTCAGCCATGCACACTAATTTTAATTCGTTATATATGCCTTTTCTTCCCAGCACAAATGGACCCCCGAGGCCTATCTCCCAGACAAAGTAAAAGTGACAGCGATGATGATGACCTGCCAAATGTGACCTTAGATAGCGTTAATGAAACTGGATCCACGGCCCTTTCCATAGCCAGAGCAGTCCAAGAGTAAGTACCGCATTCCCGGAATGCAATGAGCATTGCAAGGTGATCGGTGGATAATGGGACTTGAAGCCTCTCTGCTTCCTCAGGCGCGGCATTCGGGATCTCAACTAGCATGTGTGGCTGTGGCTGTCCATTTTGCCTGCATGCTTTGGGAGCAGCAGGTTGTAGCAAAGAATGGAATGTCTCAAAAGAGGGGGGGGGGGTTGTTGTTAGACATAAGAACTCTGCACATCCTTTCAAAGACCCCTTGGTCTTTTCTGAATATTGGTGTCCAGTTATGGCCATCGTTACTTGCCTGCAAAGGGAAGGGCAATAGAATGTTTCAAGTATTTTTATCTTGGTATATATCGTGATTCTTTTCAATGCTTTTTAATTTTTAGTTTTAATTGTATGTGTGTATGCTCATGACTGCAGTACTTGTGGAGGCCAGAAGAGGTCATCCGATCCCCTGGAGGTGACTTTACCTGCAGCTCTGTGTGAGCAGCCAGCCCTGGTGAAAAGCACATACTGCCTTTAACTTCTGGGCCATCTGTCCAGTCCGCCCTTATGTTGCTTTGATAGGAAACTACAGAACAGCTTTATGGGAGATTTAAATTGGGAGGGTGCTGTGTCAGGACTCTGGAGGACAGAAATCATAGGCACCTTTCTGATGGAGTTTTTTCTTCTTTGTTTTCTTTAACTTGGACCACAGAATAAGAAATCAATCTCTGCATGCAGAAAACAACTGCATTTGTATTGTTGTCGTCTCCGTGTGGGACGGAACTTGTGGTGTCCTCATGTACTTTTCTGTACACTGTTCTCTAACAATGGCATTTGTGTTCTGTCTAGGACAGAACATGTGCTTGCCTGTGTGTACAATAACATCTTTAATGTTGTTAAGATAGAACTGAAAAAATTGTGTGTATGTAAAATGTACAAGTTATGGATGCGATAGGCTTGAGGACAGTGAAATGATCACCACAGTCAAGTTAATTCGTGTGCCCATCCTTTCACGAGGTACCTTTTGTTGCTCCTCTTTAGGATCCTTAAGATCTATTTATTTTATTTTATGTGTATGGGTACTTTGCTATACGAATGTATATATGCATGTAAGTCCACCTACCATGTACATGCCTGATATCTTCAGAGGATGGGATCAACATTTGATTCCTTAGAACTGAAGTTATAGATGTGAGTCATCATATAGGTGTTTAGAATTGGACCCAGGTCCTCTGTAAGACCAAGAAGTTCTTTTAACCCCTGAGCTATCTTTCCAGCACACGAGCTATTTCTTAGCAGATGTCAAATATATAGGACAGTGTTGTTAACTTTAGTTACCATGGGATATGACAGATCATGAATTTACCTTTTTATTGAAAATTTTTCCACCCCGCATCCCATCTCTTGTAACCTACTACCCTGCTCTGTTTTTCTACATTCGACTTGTATAACTCCACAAATTAGTGGTAACTCTTTGATCTGCTTAAGAGATGCAGTTTCAAGCTGCAAGATTTTGTATAAAAATGCAAGTCCTTGTCCTTGAAAATATTCTCACAATCATGTATGCATATTCAGCGGAGCTCGATTTATTATTCCTGTTGGTGTTTTCATTAAAAGGTTAGTAAAGCATACGCTGAGCGTCTATCACCTAGAAAGCTGCAGAATACCTGAATCATCAATGATTAATACACCATCCTCAAGTCGGACTCTGCATGCAAGCATTTAAAAGTACTTAGATACTTTGGGTGTAACAACCAGAATGCCGTGAAACAGTCTCTCAAATACAGGGATATTTACAAACTTCTAGCAATACAGAGAAAAAAAATTTGCTGTCAGAATTAAACAATCCATGTCAAGTTACAGAAAATTCTGTTCCCTGATTTGGTTAGCATTAATTTTCAATGTATTTCTTCAGTTGTACCTTTGTCTTCTTGCTCATGTTTTCTCTTGAACTCCTGATGTTTGTAATTCTTTCACTATTACCTTCTCTTTCACCTCTTTTTTCTTGCTCTTCAGCTGATGCCCAGTGTTAACTCACACTATTAAAAACACCAGTCTAGCATATAAACAAGGAGAAGATTTCAGAGGATTCCTGAGGGTCTTTCCTTTTTCTGGGCTTGTAGACCTGTTCTGGGCCTATTGGGTGGAGAAGCATGCAGGGAGGAAGATGGTGAAATCAGTTTTCTGCAGAACAGACGAATGAGTTTTAAACTGTAAGAGTGTGAGTTCATGGTTTGTCTTTCCAGTTATAGGGCAGTGGCACCCTGGTCTAAGGTCACCCTATGGTTTTCCCGCATCTCCTTTTTCAGCTGCAATGTAGAGTTGGCCGTGAGAGCAGAAAGATGGGTGAGGGGGGAGGAAATTCAGGAAGATTGACACTAGGATGTGTCAGACTTTTGATGAAGACTCATAACACCAGGTTGAAATGCAGAGCAGATGTGTCCAGCGGATGCTCTCTGTCCCTGTCCTGCTTGCTTAGTTGTTTGCCAATTTGACACAAGCTCCAGTTATCTTAGAGGCAGAACTGCAAATGAGAACATGCCTCCATCCAATTTGTTATAGGCAAGTCTGTGGGGATATTTTCTTGATAAATGGCTTAAATGAGAGGACCGGCTCACTAGGGAAATGCTGGAACATGGAACCCATGTTCCACGGTACTATAAGAAAAAAGACTGAGAAAGTCATGAAGAGCAAGTCAGTAGAGCTGTGTTTCTCCATGGTCTCTACTTCCGTTTCTGCCTCCAAGACCCTGCCTTGAGCTTCTCTGACTTCTCTCAATGATGGACTTATAAGCTATAAGTTGAAATAAACCCCATCCTTCTCAAGGTGCATTTGGCCGTCATGTTTGTCACAGAAATTGAAAGCAAACCAAGACGGCTTCTGTATTCATCTGGATACAGTGTGGCCTCATGTACTGTAATGTTGACAGAAACACACACACACACACACACACACACACACAAATACACAAATCTCATCTCATGAAAGATAAGACACAGTTTATTCTGTAGACAAATATGACAGACCCTAGCCCAGGAAAGGTTTCAAGTCACCCTGTTCCACTTGATAATAGGTTGATTAAAGTTTTATAGTAACAGGATGAACAAAGTCATGAATCAATGCACTTTCAAAGGGCATTGATGGGTACAGGTAGGCAGTTTAAAACAGAATGGGGAGATCTCAGCTGCTGCCCTCAGATGGTACGTGACAGCATTCTTAGTTTTTTGGTTGATGAAAACAGGGGTTCTGTTTCTACATTCCAAAGGATTTGCCTGCCGATCACAAAAATGTTAGCTCACATATGGAGGAGAGTATAAGTTGTCATTAAGGGTGAAAGGCTGAAGTTTGGCTCAAAGTGATTTGGCTCTGGACTTACAGCATTCCAAGCTCTCTGCAGTCACTAAAGGACCAATGAGTTATTCAGCCTCGCAGACACTTGAATGTGAGGTGTGGTTCTTTCCAGGAATTTTTATTCACAGGCAGTGTAGCTTGACTTTTAATGTGATGTTTTATCTTATTAGCATTTGTATATAATGAATAAACCTTAATATTCATTCTGCTGCTCTTTAAAGAGGATTTTCAAATTAAATTTGGGGTTTAAAAAGTTGTTTCTCTTGATCTGATATATAGAAGTTGTTGGTCAGCATGTATTTTCTCCACAGAAATTCAGATGTGTCTTCAAATAAAAGGGAGTACCCCACGGTCGCCTCCATTTATATGGGATTTACTCCAGGAAGACACTGATTCATATTCTTGAAAAGAACCCCTCAACCTTCCCATGGACTAACCTGACTCCCCCCCCACCCACCCATCAGCTCAGTCAGTGAATTTAAATAAGTAGCAAATACCAGCCAGGGCATGCCTCAGAGATAGGCTCCTTCTTGTGTTTATCTTGTAGACTCTCTTGATGTTCACAGCTGTGTATGCGGTGATTCTGACAGAGACAAATTTCACCATTTGTAGAGCATCTGTTCCGTCTGGGTCTCAATCCTCAGGCCCTGTACCATGGTAAAATAGGGTCGTTCACCTTGACAGCTTGGCAAACGTAATTGTGAAAGAAGTGTTTAGAAAAAGAAGCAAATTGTTATAATTAGCTCTAATTCTATACCAACACAGGTGTTTTTGAAACAGTGAACTTTTTAGTTTGAGGTTTGATTGTCCAGAACCTCTCATTTCTTTTTTTTCTTCTTTCTCTAAATTCTGAACATTCTTGGTCCTTCCAGTGTACACAGAATGGGCATGTTTCATAAGCTCCAGGGTAAGTGAGCAGCGTGTGAGAGCACCCTGAGAAATTTTAATCCTACCCAGGATCAAGCAAGTAGAGCATGATTTGAGAGAATGATCTCTGCCCGAGAGAGGAGGGAAGGACGAAGCTTTGGAGGAAGCAGATGAAGATGTTTTTTACTGGCATCCTGACATCTGTCCCTGTTAAAATAAAACAGTTTTTAAATGACTTTCTGTCCATCACATTCACACTACGTCCATCGCTTCGATGTCTCCTGTGTCCCATCTTATTAAGATGCTTTTGTGAAATGTCTCTTCCTAGAGAAGCCAACTTAGAGATTTCAGAAAAACAAACTTGTGTTTGCTACTTCTTTTGCCTAAGTGCACTTCAAAAGAGAAAACAGAGTTCCATTTAGACTACATGCTTACCTCCAGCTTCCCCATAGCCAGTCCACATGCCACCAGAAAACTGTGTTTAATGATTCAAGAAAGCGCGTTAGCTGGTGTTTTTAGGCTGCTTTTTTTTTTCTTCATTTTTTTCTCATTCCGAACTTGTTAAAGAGTTAACACAGCCTTGCTTGCCTTAATTTCCTCCTGATGGTTCTGTTAATGTCTTTTAAATCACACCAGAGAACAGCACTAGAGACGAGGAAGGAAAGGAAATGAAAACTATTACGAGGGTTTACCGTTGGCAGATTCTCCAAGAACTCTTACAGTTTTCATTTCATCTGCCCTGTGGTACTGCCTTTATCACATAGAGAAAGAAAGCAGAAGCACAGAAAGGTTTGCACTCCCCTTAAGGGTCCAGCAGGAAGTCATTTGCAGAGTTGGTAGTCAAATCAAGACATTTGCAACCCTACCACCTTCCTTTAGGAAGGGACAGTTGCAGTAGAAGGCTTGCTTTATGCTGTGGGTTTCAGCTTTCTACTGTGGCTATCTTAACGTACCTGTGCTGTTGAGATCTAACTCCAGTAGGAGCCAGCACAAGGGATCGAACTCTCTGTTCTCCAAACTCGTTCTTACTCTAAGTAGGATATCATTAAGGGAGAAAGACTTCTGTCAGGTAACATCTCAGATACATCGTGAAAGGATTAATCGTCACCAGCACCATGCGTTATGTTGAAAGATGAAGAAATAAAATGCAGACATTAAAGTGCTTTCAAAATAAACATTATCATTATTATATTTTAGTTTAAAAGCTACTGCTGGGAAGAAATGTGATTTCAGGTATGTTTTCATGTAGCATATATGCTGACGTGTGAAAGACACCCCCCCCCCCCCAATCACGTTCTTTTTAAGATTGCTTTCTGCTGAGCTGTGGTGGGAAATGCATGAGGGATGAAAGGATGCTTTTCCTTTCCCACTGGGAGGTTTCAGAATCTGTCCATCTCTTCTGCTAGGAGTGGGTAGACTGGGCACTGAAGAAAATTCAGCACCAACTCACACTTGCTTTCTACTTGCTAAGGGTTGGATTATTCAGTTCCGCTCTCAGAATCCTTTCAGACCCAGGCTGTATTTGATGAAACTATGTTTTCTTTTCATAAGCCTAATAAGATTTAGAATATTTCCCAATCCCACCTAAGAAATACATTTGGGCTGAGACATTTAGAGAAAAGACTAGCTGTCAGTAGTGACCACAACCATCTTGTCTAGGGTGCCAACGCTGATGCAGAAGGAGGGGAAGCATTCACTCCAGCCCACTGCAGGAAACATGGTATGACAGCTCTTTTCTTGAAGAAAGTTTTTTAAAAAAAAGCCCTGATTTATTGAGCATGGTCTCAGACTAAAGTCTAAAGTCCACGCTTGGCTAGCATCAACCCACCAGTCTGCTGCAACTGGAAAAGAAAACAGTGATGACTTCATAACTCATTCTCTGACTGTTTGGAGGAAGATGGAGACCATATGTCCACTTGAAGTCCCATTTATCTGCTTTGTTGGAACAGTATAAAAAGTGCAATGAAGTTTGTCTAATCACTTACCATTTGAATAGTTTAATGGATTACCAAATTAGAGCATGTATTCGTTAGGCGAGGCACTCGCCCATTCTTTCATTCATTTCTCCAACCTTTTGTCACCTAGTGGGGGACATAGAGTGAATGACTCAGCTCTTGACTATTTGGAACTCATAGTGCACATATGTGAGACTGGTAAAGTCTAGTGAGACAGAAGACCTAGGCGCTGCCGTGAGAGAACATACTAGCTACACCTATGTCACACTGGAGCATGGCAGAGCTTTCCCTGGGTGGGATGCAGAAATTCTTCATGACTGATGCCCAAAGTGCATGAGGAGGCGAGATGGACAATGGAGCTGCCTAGAGAGAGCAAACATTAGTCTGGACGAGAAAGGATGAGTTCAGGAAAGATGAATGCATGCCATTGACAGTGGGAGCCACCACTGGATTTTTTTTTATGGTAGTAACACGACCAATGTGCTTTCCAGACATCAATCTCAAGAAAACTGGGTGTGATTGCACAGACTGAGCACTATGCACCCCTAAAAGTCCCACAGATATCACCTTAAATATGAACTGTACAACCTAGGAGACTACAATCTCTAAAACTGGACACAGGGTCTCATAGTATCAATTCTATGTATATTAATTAGATCACACACACACACCATTTTCAATATGTGGATCTACTCACTTGTCAGACAATATGTCTTAGCTTTCTTTGCACAGACAATAGACAAAACTAATGCAGTACCTGTTTGGGTTCTGTTCTGAACAACAGAAAAGTTGTGGGTACACTAATCACTCATTTTGTGGCACTTGCTTTTCAGTGGAGAAGGTAGGGGGAGACAGTTCTGAAGACGTTGAGACTTACACAGATGTAGCAAAGAGACTTTGTAGCCTGGCAGTGTGGAGGTGGGAGGCAGTATAATCATGTAGCATGTGCAGGGAGGATCTCAGATAATGTCTTGCCTAGTTTACTGAAGAAGATATGTCTCAGGGTTTCTATTGTTGTGATAAAACATCAATGTCACAAAAGCAACATGGAAGGGGAAGGTTAAATTTCAGCTTACAACTCTGTGGTCTCAATCCATTACTGAGAGAAGTCAAGGGTAAGAACTCAGCAAGGATCTGAAGGCACCAGTGGAAACAGGGACCATGAAGGAATGCTGCTTTTTGACTTGCTCCTCATGGCTTGCTCAACTTGCTTTCGTGTAACACCCAGGAACATCCAGTAGCACTGACCATGGTGAACTTGAAAACAAGCCAATCTGTTGGAGGGCATTTTCCCAACCAATGTCCCCTCTTCTCAAATAACTCTGGCCTGTATAAAGTTGACAAAAAAAAAGAAGAAAGGAAGGAAGGAAGGAAGGAAGGAAGAAAATAAGGACCAAGTGTGAGGAAAAAGTCAGCAGAGAGCTAAAAATAAGAGTGCCCAGAGACAAGAAGTAAGCACAGAGCTCCTAAGGGAGAAGCACTGGGGAATGACTAGCTGTCATTCTCAGTGACCAAATGATGAACCTACCTCTAATTCTTTGATTTCACAAAAGCAACAGAGTTCTCCAGAGGCCTGCTGATGGTTTTAACATTATGGCTCCTGTAGTGCCATCAGGATAGAATGCCAGAGTGTCTCCATACATGCTAGCTTTTCTTTCTGTGCCATTATACTCTCTGTCACTCCATCCCCAACCCCCAAGTTGGTCAGTCCTCTTAAAGGAATCTGTAAGCCAGTTGTTTAAATTCACATCTAAATCATGCAAAACATTTTCTTCTTCAAATTGTGGTTGTCTTTGTGCTGCTTCCTTGGCAAGGATCTTGCAATCTAGTTATATACACATGTAGGCATTTCTTCAAAGACTTATATAAGTTGCTTCAAAGAAAGGAAAAATGTCCTCATTATCATGAATGCCGGTCATTTCAGTAGTAATACACATTTGCCTAAGGGTACTCTTTCAAAAGTTCCACCTTATATTTGATTTTCTGCAATGTACGAAGATTCCCCCAATGAGCCAAAGCTGTCTGCAGTCCTGCAGAGTGGCTCATATATTATTTATCCTCAAGTAGCCATTAGGTACTTTTATTCCTAAGAAGATGCTGCTTTAGTTCCAGTGAGTAGCTTTTCTTCAGAAGTTTCTGGGTATGAGTCATTATGACTATAAATTAAAAACTATCCTAAAAATTGCCACAGATATGTTCTGTTATGAAGAGGGATTTGTATATCTTGCTGCTGTGATTGACATTTTGTATACTATGCAAAGTGCTAAAAAAAAATCCCTCAACTTTATTTAACCTTCCTTGCTTAGCCTAGCAACGAATTCTATTTTTTGTGCCTGATCTTATTCTTCTGTGAATTAATTACTCTCCAGTGAACAATTTGAAATTTGATATAAGACTCTTTTGTTGTTTTTTTTCAAGACAAGGTCTCACTGTATAGACTTGCCTTGCCTGAAACTCATTATGTGGACCAGGCTAATCTTAAAAACTACAGAAATCTGCCTGCCCCTGCATCCCAAATCCTAGAATTAAAGGCAGGTACCAACGAGACTAACGGAAATCAAGCACTCTAAAGACAGGTGTTTGACAGGGTAAGGTGGTTAGTGCCAATCATCACAGCACTAGGGAGGAGAGACTGACAAAATGGATTGCCTGTAGCTTGGGATCAGGCATGGGCTATGTGCTGATTGAGAGTCTGTCTTTAAAATGATGAATGAACGCATGAACAAACATACTAGTGTGTGTGTGTGTGTGTGTGTGTGTGTGTATACACAAGTGTATATACATATTCTCTTCATACATTTTAAATGATGTACTTAATTTTATTTCTTATATATGAAAATTTTGCCTATATGTATGTATGTGTACCATGTATGTGTCTGATACCCTTGGAGACCAGAACAGGAGTATCAGATCTCTCGGAATTTAAGCTGCATATGGTTTTGAGCAGCCCTGTGGGTACAGTAACTGAACCCATGTTCTCTGCAAGAGCAATATATATTTTTGAGCAATGAGCTATCTCTCGAGCCTTCCATTCAATTGTTTGGTGACAAGATTACAGATTACATAACAGAATTGAGAATTCATTGTCTTACTTGCTTATAAGTGGTGATTTGTTTTAACCTCTGTTTATAATTTATAAATATTTGTTTACAATTTATAGATATATTTTGCTTATTTCTAAGCACTCACAAGTGAAAATATATTGGTGTTTCATGTGCTCACACAATGCACTTGAGAACTTCATGTTGTTTTTCTATTGCTACTATGTTCAATCTATAATCCCAGTGCACATTTACTCAAGCTAGGTACCTTATACTTACACGCATACTCTTTTTTAGTGGCTCTAGAGAGCATAGGTAATAATTTTTCATGCGTTTTATGTGTGTTGACACAAATACTCAATAATAATGTTTAAATATTAATAAGCCACATTAGAAGTTCCCAGAACCATTCATCACTATTTATTGGTATACTCAGCAAAAGTGCACATAACCAAATCCGAACAGTAACACAGCTGAAATTGACAGAGTTCACCAGGACACAGTCTCCAAATGCTCTGGACCTGGTGTCCGTTTTTTCTGCTGCCCATGAGGTACAGCTGTTGTACTGGTATTATAGCTTTATCTCATGTTTATCACTGTGATATACACTTGAACCCCATTGAATGCATTTATTTCCATGCATCAAATGAAAGAATGAAAGCAAAGGATCTAAAGATGTGTTTTCATGGATGGTCTAATACTCAACAAAATATATATGTGTATACGCACATGTGTGCATGCGTGTGTGTGTGTGTGTGTGTGTGTGTGTGTGTGCATGTATGAAAATGAAAGTTGAACAAGAGTGAGTCTTACCAGGCTGGCATTTTACTTGGTCTTTTCTCCATCTTCTTTTCGAGATCACCTAGCTGCTGGTCATCAGCTACCTGAATTTAACACATGGTGACTTATCGTAGAAATTAGACTACAGATCACATTCAGTTAGTAGAAATTTTTGCAAAATTTAAGACTCTTTCCGATTAGTCTAATTAAAATTACTAGTAGGAGAAAAAGAATTTCAAACATTAACATAAATTAAAATGCAATGCTCCCAATTTTGGCTTTAAAAGTATCCAAGCTGGGTGGTGGTAGCACACAACTTTAATCCCACTCTTGGTAGGTAGAGGCAGGTGAATCTCGGTGAGTTCGAGACCAGCCTGGTCTACAAAGCGAGGTCCAGGATAGTCAGTGCTGTTACACAGAGAAAATCCATCTCAAAACAAAACAAGAAAGTACCCAATGTGTATTTTGTACCAATTGTAATATTATATTATTTTACTCCCACTGTGGAAGAACACAATAACACATTAAAACTTATGTGTACTTGAAAATTAGTTTGAATATAATTAGGTTTTTGAAACTAAGTAGTTTCTTTAAATCAACCTGATTTTTAACTTTAGATAAGTCAAAAAGTTCCGTGTAAATTGGGACCCCCTCTTAACGTGAATAAAATTTCATGGCCAAACCAATGAGAGCAGAAATCTCTTCCTCCTAGGTAGATAAGGGACTCAGGAGAAGGGTAGCAAAGATGCTAAAATGATTGAAAGACAAGAACAGCAAGTCAGTGAACAGACTTATTCCTTTTCCTAATTTAGTTTCTCGGGTTTAGAAATCCTCCTAACACTGTCTGGTCAATGTCCCAGTGGCTATCATAACCCTCCCTAGACTCTTCAGTTATATATATTTTTAAAGATCAAAAATAACTGGTGTCTTTATTGTGTCTCAATTTCATCTTGTAAATCCTGACATGGTTTTGACTCTTGGAAATGTTTCATTAAGTATAACACAGTGAAATTAGTAAAGAGCCTGACAACAGACCCATTCCAGCTGCCTGAGTGAAGACTGGGAAACAGTTAACTTCCATCTGTAAGTCCCAATTAACCTTGACTAACCTCTCCTGGTATACACAGCAACAGAAAACCATCAACTACTGTGTCCCCCCCCCACTGACTTCAAGATTTATGTAGTTACGGACTATAACAGTAACAAAATATAAATAAAAATGAAACTGAACCTGTTATCTAAGTCTTTGAAGAAGATATCTCTCTGGCAAGATTCCACGACTTTACAGGTGGAAAGGGTAATTTTTCTGTTTTGTCTTTTGTGTATGAGTACAATTGCAAGAGACAAAAATGAAATTTATTGTTATAATCAAGGTATCTAATATCTACTGCTAATATGTAACTAATTTTAAAGCATTTAATTGCATTTAGTTATTTGTGGTGTGTGTGTGTGCTCGTGCATGCATGCGTGTGTGTGTGTGTGTGTGTGTGTGTGTGTGTGTGTGTGTAAGGTAGGTAGGTAGATCAAAAGTCAAGTTGTTGGTATACATTGTCTTCTTCCACTCTATTGGTCCCAGGCACCAAACTCAAACCAGTCTTGTCAGTAAGCACTTACCTTCTGAACCAGAGCAGTGGCCCAGTTATGTGTTTTGAGGCAGAATTTACTCTATCACTCTGGCTGGCTGGAACTCATGATCCTTCTTGTGCAACCTACTGATCCATTCCCCTTCTGATAAGCATGGGGCTGCCTTCCATTTGGGACTCTATGTAGGAATGCATGGACATTTTTGTATGCAGCTCTCCAGTGGGCACATGCATTCATTTCACGTAGGTCAATACCAAAGAGAGGAATTGATGGTTTGGGGAAGAAGCAGGTGCAAAGGTGTTGCATCCCTCTACACCCCTCCAGCAGCATGCATTAGTGCTACATCTTTGACGATATTTGGTACTGACAGTCTTCATGTAAGGTATCTCTAACAAAGGTTCTGTTCAGTTCAGAGAAACAGAGGCCAAGGAATCTGTTTTGAATGAAATTCTGCAAGGAAGACACAGAGGCAGAAAAGATATTTAATCAGAGGACATTAGAGGCTTAGAGAAGACTAAGAAAACACACCCTATCCCTTGAAGTAGAAAGAGAGAGCCAGGCGGTGGTGGTGCACACCTTTAATCCCAGCACTCGGGAGGCAGAGGCAGGCGGATCTCTGTGAGTTCGAGGCCAGTCTGGTCTACAAGAGCTAGTTCCAGGACAGGAACCAAAAGCTACAGAGAAACCCTGTCTTGAAAATCAAAAAAAAAAAAAAAAAGAAAGAAAAGAGAGAGAGAGAGAGAGAGAGAGAGAGAGAGAGAGAGAGATCTGTCCCACTTAGCAAGAAAGAGTCACTAGGTGTAAGGATTTACTTACAACTGTTTGCTTACAAACCAGTATGCCACCGATTGAGAAGAGGGGATCGTGAGTGGTAACTAAGTAGGAGACTAAAGTTATCTGGAAGCAGGTGTGGAAACAAAACTGTGGAGGTGACAAGAAAAGAAAAAATGGCAGCCTGTGAGTGTCAGTCATTCATGCAGGACAGAAACATCTACAGAGGGGGCAAAGGAAGGTGTTCTTCAAATAATTGTGTTTCAAAGAACATTTTTAAAAATCCTTTAATCTATACAGAATAAATTTATTTGTCTTGTCCTTTTCTTTCCAGTATGTTCCTGGAGAGAGAAATTATGACGTTTCCCCATCCAAAATGTCAACTATCAGGATATTATAGAACTGACATTTACCAGAGCCGTTTGAGCCTCCTCTTCTCTGTTTGATTTTGTTCTAGCTCCAACATCTTTGTCTTCTTGTCCACACAGACTTTGAAAGTATCTTACCTTCCTGTGATATTTTAACTTCCAATGTGAACAAGTGCTTGCGAGCTGTAAACCCAAGGTGTTGACTTAACGATGCTTTATCCTGAAGACATGAAGCCTTTCTGTACCCAGGCCTTTGTGTCTTTTCTTTCTCACACCTCACAGCTCCCCAGTCTCGCCATCTTTATCACTGGGAGAAATTTGTCTCTTACGCAGCTTCCAGGTTCCTGTGCTTCTAATATCTGTAGGTACTGCCTGGTTGTTCATATTGCAAAATTCCACACCAACATGGCTGAAAGACGTGGGGACTTGCTACTCTGAGAGATTCTTTGTTCAGCACAGGAATGTGACCCTGTTGCAGAGAGAAATCCACCTCGCTATTTCCCTTCATCCACATGGCGCTTCCAGAGCATCTGCCATACATGAGACCCTGTGTCTGGGCTGTGAAGTGGAGGGCATGATTTAACATGCTAGAATTGATTTCCTGTTGCTCACTAAGATATTTTTGGTGTGTACCCTCAAAGAAAAGTTTGAGTGAGCTACACTTTTTCTTACCATTACAGAAAGTTCTGCTTTCATGAAGCATTCCTAAATGTATCCAGTACCTAGGGTATGTGATGAAATTACCAGTGTGGAAGGTCAGCATAGTCCCTCATTACCATGGGTGTGGGAATGAGAGTCAGGAATGTCTTTAATGTCTAACCAGTTTGGGGCGAAAAACCACCAGAGCTTTGTGTTTTGGTTTTGGTTTTGGCTTTGGTTGTTTGTTTTGGTTTGGGGTTTTTGTTTCTGTAGTAATAGGAGCAGTGGGGCTGCGTCCCCAGCACCCCAGCTGCCTGCTCGGCTAGCTTATGCCCCGAAATAACACACAAACTGTATTCATGTAAACACTGCTTGGCCCATTCTCTTCTAGGCTAATTCTCACATATTAATTTAGCCCATTTCTAATCATCTGTGTGTAGCACCCCAAGGTGCGCTTACCGGGGAGATTCTAGCCTATGTCCATCCTGGGTCAGAGCTTCATCCCGGGAGCAGGGTATGGCGTCTCTCTCAGGCGTCTGCTCCAGAGAGGAGAGCTGTCGAGAATGAGCTCACTTCCTCTTCCTCCCAGCGTCCTGTTCTGACTACTCCTCCCACCTATCTTTCAACCAATAAAATGGGCCAAGGCAGTTCCTTTATTAGCCAATGACCTTCCTCCATCATGTTTCTTTGTTTGTTTGTTTTTCAAGACAGGGTTTGTCTGTGTAGCTCTGGATGGCCTTGAATTTGCTATATAGACCAGCCTGCCTCAAGCTCAGAGGTCCATCTGCCTCTGCCTCCCAAGTGTTGAGCTTAAAGAAATACACAACCATCACATTTTGTTTGTAGAAGACCTAATCATTCTAAGATACCGATGTTGGTAATTTTGAAATGACCCATGAACAGAATTGTAAGATCGACCTCTTCCCAAGAGCCAAGGGTAATTCAGAAATGCAAATGTCCCCTTGGATCACTATAAGCTTATGGTCACCATGTACAGGAGCAGAGCAGAGTGTATTTACGGTCTAATGTGGTTATTTTTCTAAGATACTTTGTTTTGTCTGCTCTTTAAAGAGAAAGTGAACTCAGAACATGGGTAGGTTACTCTAAACATAGCTTGCGTTCTACTCAGGATGCCTTTTAAAGAAAAGTAGAAGGAGGATTATATTTAGAGTAAAGGTCAGAGGTCAGAGGGCGGAGCTGGAGGTAGACCTCAGTGAGGGAGCCTGAGGGCCTGAGGTCAAGTCCCAAGAACATAGATATAAGCTGAGTGTAGTCATCGTAAGACCTACAGACCAGAACCTGTGTTATCCTGGCGCTGGATCAGCAAGATGGCTGGAACCTGCTGACTCACAGCTTGGCTTGAGCTTCAGTGAGACGCTCTCCATCAGGACAGTGATGGAGAGGGACACGCTACACCTTGTTTCATCTGTGCTTGCCAAGCACACACATTTGCTATGCATGTACCACATACTCCCAAACATAAACAAATAAGAGAATTAAAATTCAATGCTCTCATTAGATCAGAAAGGCACACTTGCAGTGGACAGAATTTCAGTTTGGGAAATTACTTCTTAAGGGGAACTTCAGGGTATCCAGTTGCTTTTATAAGACAATGAGTGTAGTTGTTTGTTTTTTTACTCTTTACTTTTTTTGGCAGCCTGCCACCAGCCCCAAATAAACCACACACGAAAGCTTATTCTTACTTATCAATGCCCAGCCTTAGCTTGGCTCATTTCTAAGCAGTTTTTCTTAACTTAGATTATCATTATCGCATCTACTTTTTGCCTCTGGCCTTTTTTTCCCTTTTCTTACCTCTGTAATCTTACTTTTCTTCTTACTCCACATCTGGCTGAGTGAGTGAGTGGCTGGCCCCTCCTGATTTTGCTCCTGGCTATCCTCCCAGATGTCTCTTTCTGTTTATTCTCTCTGCCTGTCAGTCCCACTTCCTCCTGCCTCACTATTGGCCAATCAGCTTTATATTAGACCAATCGGGTGTTTTAGACAGTCACACTCACACAGCTTCACAGAGTTAAACAAATGCGACACACAAGGATGCAACACGCTTTACCTCACAGTTTGTATCTGAACCATGTGTGTGCAGTGTTAGCTGAGCCCAAAAGCAGGAGTCAGAGCCCCTGGAACAGGGTTGTGAGGTAGGTTATGTGAGTGCTGGGAACCAAACCCAGGTCCTCTGGAAGAGCAGAATGTGTTCTTAACCACTGAACCATCTCTCCAGTCCCATTGAATGTTTTAAATCTATAAATTTTATATATTTATTACAAGTACAGCAAATTGTGTACTTGAATTTTTGAAACTTCTTTCCCAATATATGGTGGAGAATCATTTCCAGAGGTCCAGAGGAGTGGATTCTGGTCTGTCACACTCAAGCAATAAGACCTGAAACGTTACCCCAGTAATTTGGTCCCTCCCACAAAATTTAATTTAGAGATTATGCTAATTGATCTCTCAGATCCTGTTCCAGTCTGTAATGTAGTGTGAACATGCATGAAAGAGCTGAGCAATTCTTGGTAAAATATAACTTCTTGTGCCTGCCCGTGTCCTTTGCACTTCACTCCTGTGGTCCGGGTGTGTTCTGCTCTGTTCACATGATGTACAGCGACTTTGGAAATGATAGTTTCCTTTAGTCAGGGAGTGGGCAATATGACACAGCTTGATCCACACGTACACATTTGTTCCTTAATAATCTATAATGCAGAAATTTACATGAAGAAGCATAGAAGCTAGTGTCTAAAATTAAACTATTATATAATGTTTTATTTAGTCATAAAATAAAATGGACACAGAATATTTAATATTAACGGTGGATCCTAAATGGGGCAGTTAGAACATCAAGAGACTTAAGTGTGAGAAATACCAATAAGGGGCACCAGGATAACTTAGCAGGTAAAGTCCTTGTGCACACGTGGTGACCTGATTCGGATCCCTGGTACCTATTAGAGAAGAGGAGAACCGACTTGGGGGTGTCCTCTGACCTCCACACACACCGTGGCTTGCGCATAATAATATCATGCCACAATAATAAATAATAAATGACGCTACTAATGAACACAATTGTTCAGGGAGGGAATTCTGCTCCAGAAAGTTGGCTTGCAGCTCCAAGCTATTATTACTATGGGCAAACAAAGGTCTTTGTCAACTATAAACTCTCAGAATGTGAAGTTTTAGGTATGATGTCAGCAAGGGAGTTCTTAAAATGCTTTTTAGTACCCAAAGGCTCCTATGCTTTGCAGAAGTGTATAGGGTTCATTCAGATAAATTTTAATTATTTTTGAAATTGCGTTTATCGCACAACTGCAAAGATGCAAGTTTCCTGCGGTTTTATAAATTGCCAGGTAGTAAGCACGCTGCGTTGTACTTTCGAATTTTCTTTCTGGAGACAGATCACAGCAGATCTCATTTTAGCGCATGTGCTTACGATCCCCACAAATGAGATTCCTGAAGCAGCGAATGTAAGGACTCAGCGTGGTGCCAAGAACACAGTCCAGCCTCGGATCTCTGGCACCACTCGGTACTCCATCCCATTGGTGAGAGAGGCTGTCACCTTGTACTCACCCTTCCCGAGTTATCGCGCACACATGTCCACTTGCATAAAACGGCACAGTTGAGTACCTTACTGGAGCACCCGTGTGCCAAACTGAATTAAACGTCAGGCAGAGTGAGGCATGCGTGGTCAGCAAGTGCCAGAAGCAAGTGCCTGTAGTCACGTGGATAACAGCAAGTGAAGGTCTGGCGCGGGCGGCTAAAATGCTGTGTGAGAAATCAGTCTGTCCCTGCTTTCTAATGTTTACAATAGTGAATAGCAGTGTATACTTCTGTTGGAAATTGTTTGAACCCCAAATCTGCTCTGTACTCTAGTGTCTGCATTAATTTTCATGTATACCACAGAGTTGACCCTCATATGGACGAACATATAGAATATTTTTAGACTAATCAATTTGTCTTTAGCTGTCCTACCAGGTAATGATATGGAGTCTTCTAGTAGTTTCCACCCGGCAGGAATCTGTATTATTCTTATATGCACAGGCTTCTCCACGTGCCATACTG
This sequence comes from Microtus oregoni, assembly GCF_018167655.1. Lineage (NCBI taxonomy): Eukaryota > Metazoa > Chordata > Mammalia > Rodentia > Cricetidae > Microtus > Microtus oregoni. The sequence continues at coordinate 33,910,293 of NW_024543060.1, read as the reverse complement.
TCTCCAAGGAGCTGGGAGTTGCAGTGGATTCTGAATCATGTATAATCGTCAATTAAAACATAATGCAAGAAAAGCGGAATGTTGCCATGAAACTATTAAGATGATAATGTCTATTTAAACACAGCTTTTTGTTATTATGTTCATAAAATTCCTTTTCATTCATTCCCCTACTTTCATTCACAAAAACAAATTTACTACAACTGAGTATTGTTTCTCTCTTTCAGTACTTTGGGATTCTGCAACTGTGCATAAAACATGCTACTTACAAATGATCCATAACTCTTTCCCATCCCCTCCAGAACATGGGTATCTGTAGGTCGTGGGTATGCATGGAAGAAGTACATGACAGTGACCACGGAGGGAAGCGGTTGAACTGTGTGGCGTAAGCCCGTCGCCTGCCCTGTGGTCTCTGTCTCCTCTGTACGTTCTGCCAAGCCAGAAGCATGCTGCAGAGCGTCATTTCTGACCGCCTCCAGCGTGCTGCTAATGAACTCCAGCTCCGTGGGACTGCTGTGTGACTGGCAGACACAAGGCTCAGAATCCCAGGCCAGCGGACCTGGCATTTGGTCTGACAATGGCAGCAAATAGAGCTCTTCTCGCTTCTCTCCTTTGCCATATCAAAGGGATTTAGATCAGTTAACATAAATGTATGCAATATAACATAACTAAAAAAAAATAATAATAATAACAGCCAAGCTGTGCTGGCTTGGATGACAATAACCCCACAGGCTTTCATTGGAATGTTTGGTTCCCAGTTGGTGCTTTGTTTAGGATGAATAAGAGGCAGAGTCCTTAGTTTAAAAGAAATTAAAGATTACTTCTGAAAGAAACAAAGACATTTAAAATGTACATCTCTAAGATATTATGGATTGCTGAATTGTTTCATGACAAGACTTGAGAGGAAGTGCTTGTATTGGCTTCAATTTTTTGTTTTCTTTTTTGTTGTTGTTGTTTTTATTTTTCTTTATTCTCCACTCCACTCCCTTTCTTCCCCCCTTCCCTCTTCCATGATTGGCTTTTTATAATCATAACAAACACCCAAGATTACGAAGAGGGCTCTCTTGGCCTACAGTTTGAAGGTTTGATAGACTTGGCTCGTTGTTTGAGGCCTATGGTAGCACATGGCGTTGGAGCATATGTCGGAGTAAAACCTGATAACCCCTGGTGTTAGGAGTAGTCCTAAAAAACAAGCCTCTCCACCGATGCAAATAATTCCAATCAGACCAAATCAAAAGATATCCAGGTTTAATTGGACATCTGTACTCTTGGGTGGCCCAAGCGGGGTGGGGCGACAGAAAGCCTACATGACCGCTGAAGCAGAAGAGGGAAGACCATGTGTTTATTTTCTGAGGAGCAGTTTAAGCAGCCTCTGGGAGTGGTCTTGACCTTTCCTGGGGAGGGGTCAAGCTTTGGCAGGCTCCCTTGACCCTCCATGGAGAGGGGTCAAGGTTTGATGGGCTCAGGTGAGGGGGCTTCAAAAGATGGAAGCTGGAGGCTGGGATTATACCTGGCTCTGGGAATGCCCTCCCTAAGCTGAAGGCCTTTCACTGGGCCCCACTTCTAAATTCTCCACCACTCCCAATAGATCCATGCTGAGAACAAGCTGTTCATATGTGGCCCTTCAGTAATTCTTCCGCATAAACTGAGTGAGACAGTGGTGTTATGCAGTCCATCCCAGCTTCCTGTGATCCCAGAAATCTCATAGAATAGATGTTCATGTCCAACTGCTGTGATGGAGAACCCGAAGTTGAACAGGGTTAAGAAACATGCCCAGGATCAGAGATTGAGCACTTAGCAAGGGCCCAAACCTAGCCCCACCCAGCTGGCTGTGAACTTTCTTTGCATTTCACTCTAGAAGAATATGGACACTGTGAGTCCCCACATGGCCAGATTCTCCTTTCAGAGCCCAATAAATGGTGTGTGGTTTACCCGAGAATTCTCATTTCTATCTGTCAAGTCTCTCAGGTCTTCAGGGATCAGGGGGTCATTAATAATGCAAATGTTGTCATTAAGACCTCTAATCCTGCTGGGGACTTCTGTGAAGACCAGACAATGTGTGGGAAGTCTTTTCCTCACACACACAAATGGCCACTGTGCTCCAGCAATCTCTGTTCAAGTAGTTGAAACTATTGGAAATGTTCTAAAACTCAAATGCAAAAAATAAGATAAAGACATCTTAGCAAAAGACACAAGCCGTGATTTATGAAAAATTAGAAAGAAATTGTATGGACAAGGTAATCTATGCATTTGCTCCTAGAGCACAGAGTGGGTTTCCTTGTCCCCCGTGTGGACTAACCACAACAGCCCTGTGCACAGTGGTCATTACAGAATCTGGCAGTCAGGACCAACATCTGCCTGCGTTCGCGTTTGAAATGTGGAGATGGTTGCTTTCTCTACAGACCCTCATTTAGTCCCTTTATTGAGGTCCATAACGATGCAAAGAATAAGAAATGGGACAAAGCCACCCTCATAAAGGACCTGTTGCTTTCGTGCTGAGCTAGTTCTTTGCCGTGGTTCTCCAGCGCTTATTCTGAAATTCAAGATTCAAAACCAGTTTAATCGAATGAGTCCCTGAAAGACAAGTAATTGTCTGCACCTGCCAGATTTTCTCCGGTGATCATTTTCAGCAGGAAAAAACAAAATGTGATAGAGGAACCAATAGATACATAGCAAACTGTAATTTTACAGATCACAAGTTAGGTAAATAGGGAGAGAACTACATTATAGATCTAAAAAAAAAAAAACACTGAGAGATTGCAACAGCTATTTTGCTAAATAAGAGAGTTTCCTGGATATTTCTTTAAATAAAATAAGTGTGGACCGGTGTGGGGAGGACTGAGATGTCACTTGCCATCTCCCTCTTATTGAGATAGTTTGGAGGGCCCTCACCCTGTCTCCATCTATCTCCTCGTGTCCTTTTAGATTTAAAGTCACCAGGGAGATCTACCTCTAGGGAGCTATGAATTTTTAAGTGATCATGGTAGCTGTATAGTAACTGGTCTCATAATGAAATGCTCTGAAATGGTTATTTTTCAAATCATTTTTCTTTTCTTTATTTTTTTCCTAAAATAAATTTTAAAAAAAAATCTTATGACAAGGTGCATCATATGTTACATATCTGAGAATGGAAATCCTCACTCAGTGCCCATGCTCTAGAGCTGTAGGCATAAGTAGAAATTCCAGAACTATCTGGGCGTAGTGGCTCCTGTTTGACATCCCAGCTCTTGGCAGCTTGAGGCAGAAGGATTGCTGTATGTTTAAAGTCATCCTGGGGTACACAGTTGAGTTCAACACTAGCTGAAACTGCAGCATGAGACCCTGTCTTTAAAAATTCATACATACATGAATCTATACACACAAACGTCAGTAAAGAAATTCCAGCCTGCCCTGAACTAACTCTGATCATGACGAAACTAACTCTGATCATGACAAGTCACCCAGTTTCTCTAAGCTGATGCTTCTTTGCCTGCTTTCCATCTTTAAAATGAGAAGAATTTAACTCTGCAGCACTTGAGCAGATTAAGTAAAGCAATAAACATGAAATATTTACGAGAGAAACTAATAAGGTCTCCAGAAAAGAGCAGTTCAAAAATTAATGTGCTGAATGCTTCATCCGTAGTTACGAAGAAGTATCTATCTGTCCGTCTATCACCAATCTTGTAAAAGGACTATAACTTACCCTACTAGGAATACAGTTGAGTAGTGTGCTCACTGGTGTCAACTTGGCACATCTTAGAGAATAAGCCTCCATAAGATCAGGCTGCAGGAAAGCCTATCGAGCATATTCTTAATTAAGGATTGATGTGGAGGGTCCAGTCCATTGTGTGTGGGCCACCCCTAGGCTGGTGGTCCTGGATTCTGTAAGAAAACAGGCTGAGCATGCCGCAAGCAGTCAGCCAGTAAGCAGCACTCCTCCATGACTTCTGCATCAGCTCCTGTGTGAGTTGCTATCTTGACTTCCTTTGATGATGAACTGTGATAAGGAGGTATAAATCAAATAAACCCTTTCCTCACTAAGCTGTTTTTCTCATGATGTTTCATCACAGCAATGATAACCCTAAGACCAGTATCCACGTTTGACCTGAGACTGAGTCTTGCTTCTCTTACTGGCCACATGCCCTTGGGTAAGCCGTATGATTTCTCACATCTACGGCATCATCAATATATTTGGTTGTTTTCAGGGCAGTCGTGTGGTTGTTTCAGGAATGAGATAAGAGGAGTACCCAGTTCAATATCTGCATAAATCCTAGATGCTCAATTAAGTTAGTGTATACTTGTAGTTGTTACAGGTGGATTTTAAAGTTTAGACTCTTCAAGAATGAGAATTACAGAGATTTGGTGTGTGTGTGTGTGTGTGTGTCATAGTACTGTACTGATGTGTTTAGAAGAGCGAATGAGAAAGGCTAGTTTTCCCCCCAGGCCATGAAGGATGTGTTTATGTCTGCCATGAAGCTCATTCTGTGCTTTTGTCAGAGAACCAATCAAAATGGTGTTTCCCTGGGCGAAATGATGGAACTGAAGGCCTACAGTGGAAAACACAGGACAGTAAGGGAAGACTTTTACAAAAGGCAGCACCTTATGGCAGTATTGGGCCAGAAACAGAATGTGAGGAATTAAATGAGGGAAGTAGTTTAGCCAAATGTTTTATGGTTCACACTTTACAGCGAATAGAATCTTCTCTTAAAATTTATGGTAGAGTGAGTTATGAAATATTTCTCTGCCCACCAAAGAAGTCAAATCACACAGATGGCACAATGCCTCTTCCTTGCCCTGCTCAGCAGTGGAAATTCCAGACAGAATGTGACACCACTCTCTCTTCCCAGCTGCCCTAGTAAGGCTAGTCTCTGCTGTCACTCTTCCTGGTAGGCCTCCTTCTTGCACATCCCCTTTGTCTCACAAGCCCAACAGACTTCATAGGCTTTAGCCCAATGACAGCCTACTCACACACAGATTCAACTTAAGTTACAACAGTCTCTGGGATGTAACACAAATTTGAGGCTTAGACAGGCTAAGTTTGAACAGAGAGTAAGATATCCAACTGGGTAAGGGGCTGAAAGCAAAAAAAAATAGAATTTGTGCAAAATTTGAGCCAAAGATATAACTTTCGGAGAGACCAGCACCTCAAAGAGTGCCTAAGAAGAATAAACATAAAAAAAAAAATCAGGAGCTAAAGAGGGAGGTGGTGGTTGTCTTAGATGTTGGCCAGCAGGTAAAAGAAGGGGCAATGGAGACAGGAACCCCCAAAAGTGTTGGTTTTAGCTCTGGGTGAATCAAGAAAATTAGTTTATTGAGATAAGTCTATACTGAATTAAAATGAGGACTAAAGTAAATGCCACATTACTTTAGAGTTAACAGAGCCGTGCTAACAGGGTGGGAAGGAAAGGGGAGGGAAATAGTGATGTAGGGAGATGGAAGCCGGTATGGAGAGTGATACAAGACTGGGCTCACGTAGAAGGCTTCAGAATCTCAGTCGTGAAAGCAACTTGGGCTATGACTACAGAAGGCTTTATTTTGTTTGATCTCTTTTATTCTTTATGTTTCTGAAGTCCAATAGAAGCAACTTAATAACAGAAATTACTTAAATCAGTCACTTTTTCTTTCGAAAATAAAAAATGTTGATGCCAACTAAAATGGCTGCCATTGAGACATTCAAAGCAGTCTACACTGTTTTGCAGGGGATGGATTAGAGTTAGCGAAAGTATTCCCCACAGAAACTTAAGCTGGTAAGCAGGGAGGAGACCATGTATCCAGCTGACAGAGAAACACACTCGAGATATAAAAATGTTGATATGAAAATGTAGGCACGATTATATAATATAATAGTGGACAACTCTGGTTCCAGATTGCATGGCTGTAGCCTAGTACAAGGGACAGCCACACAGCCCTTCATGAAACAAAACTGCCACTCTACAGTAATTAATACCAGGAAAGGAGAAGCATTCTGCCATTCAGCCCCTGAGCTGATTTACATAAAGGAGCTAGACAGTAATATGTCCAAGACGTGCTCAGCTTGGTGTAAAGTTTCTAGCAAGCGGGGAGGCTTGCATGATGACTCATGTGTGAGCTGCAGAGGATTTCAAGGCCTGTGCTCTTTGGCTCTGCATTCAAACCACAGTAAATCAGCCTGCCTGACCGTCTCTTTTTTCCCTGGACAATTTGATGACGCTTTTGTCAACACGAGCTCTGATTAGAAGATAGCAAATTAAAGCTTCAGACAGAAAGTTAATAAACATCCTTGACTCCCTTGCTAGTTACTCATTGGATACATAATCAGCCTCAAATAGGAAAATGTGCAGACTTACGACTGAAGTCACAGTGCAACTCAAGGGCTTTCCTCCAATCAGCAGATGGTTCTATCTGTAATCTAGTATTCCTGCAGAATGCTAAGAGGGATCACTGCCGCGGTAGAAGTTTGCTAGCTAGTTAGCAGTATGTTGCAACATGTTGATTAGTTTTTTTTTCTAAAATGAAGCATGAAAACATTTTGTAGTGAATTTCCGTGGGAGGGGGGGGAGCTAGCTCTATTGAAACAGTCTTCACTGGAGCCTCTGAGTGGTTAGCCCAGTCAACGACAGGATACAGAAGTATATGGGATGTCTTGCCTATTATTGTTCTTGGCTCATGGGGTAGCCAGGAGCAGAATCATGGGGTAACAATAAACAGAAGACACCACTACACCATGGAAACTCTAATTGGCGAAGACAAGACTGTCAAACTAAGACTTGTCTACCACAGCACTTTAAAGCCTTCTTCTGAATAAGGGAATAATTCCCTACTGTAAAGAAGGGAGATTGAAATATAACTGAATAGACTTCATAGCCCATGGAGTCCAGAAGTGGTAGAACCTGAATTTGAACTGAGGCTGTCTGATCTACATTGTTGTTGCTTTATTTGCTTGTTGTTTTGTTGTTGTTGTTGTTTGAGATAGCGTTCTTCTATGTTACTGTTCAGTCTAGAACTCAAAGTGTAATCCAGAGTAGCTTTTTATCCTCCTGCCTCTGCCTTCTATGTACTATTACAGCAGTGGGCTGCTATATCTGTCTATGAGTCTGCTCCTACTAAAACACCTTCTAGCTCTTCCTGAAATTTCCTGACATTTGAACTCTCTATCTTGAAAGTTCTTCAAGCAGGGATAATATCTTAGGTGTCTAAAAATCCCCAGTACCTAGTTGACTTGGTAGAAAGTAAGAAATACTTCAGTCATTCTTTCTGGGCACTGAAGTATAATTTTTCCACTTGTATAATTAACTGACACTTATTATTTACTTTCTTAATTTTCCAGGACAGGAATGCAAAACAGAAAGAATCAACTGATTCTTTTTTAAAAAATTTTAGTATTATTTTTTAATTCTGATATAGCTGTTAAGCATTTACCAATATACAATTTTTCCCTGTGGTTTAAAAGTGTTATTGTTTATTTTATAGATAGAAAGCGACTTTTAGTAAGTTCAATTATGTTGTCTTATTTTTACATTTCTGTATGTATTTCAGCAACTCCTGAAGAACCTTGTTTCTTTTGGACCAAAGCAAAAAAAAGGGCAATTTCCATACTAGTCTATTTTGCAAGCCATCTGTATTTAATCAAAGACTACACATTTAAACCAACTAATTATATTTTGTAAATTTATTTTGTCTCCATTACTTAAAAGTGACTATCAACATTGGTGGATTTAAATATTGCCTAATTGTATTTTAAGACTATTAATATGTATATGTTTTTAATATTGGTGTTTTAGATAGAATAACGTCAAGAAAACCAAATTTTAAAAATTTAATAGTTTAATTTTCCATGCTTTAAAATTATAATCTCAGTTATTGATAGTGGTGTCATAAGAATGATTCTCACATTTGGATATAAGACATAAGAAAATCATTAAAAGTTAGTACATGTGACCTTGAATAATAAATTGTGTCATCATCTGTCCCCCCAAAAAACAATTTTCTAATGTGTTGGCGTAAGTAGTGTATTCAACAATTTGATTAATTTGATGGTGACCTCCCCGAGTTTGCCCAAGCCAAGAGCTCAGTGTTCAAAGATACAGGTTCCAGATATTGCTGGAGTCATCAACTGACCCAAATGTCTGCCTGCTAAACTATGATGTGTGTAGGGTGGTTGTATGTGTATGTGTGTTGGGGGGTGCTCAATCTTCATTGAAGCCAGTCATTGGCCTGATACAGTATCAGAAGCTGGGGAAGTATTTCCTTCTGGCAACTGGTTTATTTTAAGACACCCAACTCTGAAAACTCTCAAATGGGGACACTTAAAGAAATGTTCAACGTCTTTAGCCATCAGAGAAATGCAAATCAAAACAACTCTGAGATACTATCTTACACCTGCCAGAATGGCTAAGATCAAAAAGAACAATGGTAACTTATGCTGGAGTGGATGTGGAGTAAGGGGAACACTCATCCATTACTGGTGGGAATGCAAACTTGTACAACCACTCTGGAAATCAGTATGGTGGTTTCTCAGAAAATTGGGAATCAACCTACCTCAGGGCCCAGCCATACCACTCTTGGGCATATACCCAAAAGATGCTCAATAATACTATAAGGATATTTGCTCAACTACATTCACAGTAGCATTATTTGCAATAGCCAAAGCCTGGAAACAACCTAGATGTCCCTCAACTTTACTATTTCTTAAAGACCAAATTATATTTTTCATACTAATGTAATAGATGCCCTAGTTTGCCTTCTATTGCTGTGATAAACACCATAACCAATATAGGTAACAGCCCATTAGGGAGGGAACTAAAGCAGAAGCTCTGAAGAAATGTTGCTTATTGTCCCCCTTAAGACTAGCGATCAGCCACCTTTTTTTTATTTTTTTTTTATTTTTATAAAAGTCAAGACCACTGCCCAGGGGTTGCCTTGCCCATAGTGAGTTTGACCTCATATAGACACGCCCACAGGTCAGTCTGATCTATGCAACACCCCAAATGACACTCACATGGATAACCCTGGACTGTATCCTGTTGAGAGCTGAAGCTAACTAAGAGATGTGCATCTTTATTTTTACATAAAGAATTAAATCTTGGCCAAATGTTTGATACTACAGAATGTAGAGCATCTTTTACATTTTTCAGAGTTGATCCATATTTTGATTTTATTATCACCAATGCTGAGAACACTACTTGACATAAATATGGAACACAAAATGTCAGAAATGTATTTGGGCTGTTTTCAAAATTCTATAAATTCTACCCTAATCTCAAATAGAAATTCATTTGACTATATGAGAAACTCAAGCCAGTGACTCAAATTACAATTTTTTTAAGTGAAAAATTTTAACATTGTAAAATCCAAAATACCAAGTTGAGATTTACATTCAGTGAATGACAGTAGGAAATTCTATAACAATATTTGTTTCTCACAATCAAATCATTGTTTCTATAACACAAGAATTCTTTGATGTAGTGCAAGCACTGCAGTTCATAACAGATCATGGGGCGCTTTGTGGACTCTGAGCCTGGGCGCAGGGGACACTTCTCATTTGTGGGATGTGGCATGCTGGCATGAGGTGTGCAAACTGCATGTTGTTTGTCCAGAACCAAGGCTGCAGGGAATTCCCATGATGCAGCACAGATGAGGGCTTCCAGAAACACTTTGTGCTCATTACAGGTTTGAGTTTGAACTAATTTTTGGCCACTGTGAATTTGGAGACTTTTCATTGTACCCACAGTTTTCTTGACTCCTCCATTATTAGACTGCCCATGTGGGTTCCTGGTCCCAGATTACTTGCCTCTTTACCTGCACAACAATTGCTACTGAATTTTTGCCTCAATTTACAGAATCTTCTAGTGACATGTACACCCTGGAGAGAACACCCCAAAATCCTCGTCTGTGGTCATCACAGCCATTAACACTGCTGGACTGCATCTTCACATGACTTCGTTTTAAGGTGTTCACAAGTTCCTCTTCCTCCTCTTTTGCTCTTGATGCATTCTTCAGCAGATGGAGATAAAGACTTCTCATTCATTTCCCAGCCACCCAGACCTGAGCAAACAACCGCTATTAATTCCAACACTGTTTGGCCTATTAGCTCAGGCTTCTTATTAACTAACTCTTACATCTTAAATTAACCCATTTCTATTATTTTATATTTTACCATGATGCTCATGGCTTCTTGGGCAGCTCCATGACCTCTGCCTCTTTTGGCAGCTACATGGTACCTCTCTGACTCCACCTATTTTCTCAATACATATCTGTTCAGATTTGCTGTCTTGTTTTTCGCTACTAAGCCATTGGCCAAAACAGCTTTATTCATTAACCAATGGAAATAAAACATATTCACAACATACAGAGGGGAATCCCACATCAAGTAGAACATCTAGGTGTCTGCCCATGTCCAATCAGAACTGCATGCTATGATTCCCAGAGCTAATCTCACACCATAAGCTTAAAGGGACTTTTTTCTCTCCTGCCCTTCTGAAGTACTCGGAGTTGCCTTTCCCTGTTGCTTGTGTGTTTTTCAACCCTTCTTGTTCAGTTGCTTGAACCAGATGGGGTCACAACCTGCCCTTTAAGAAACTGATGTGGTTCTTCATCGTCTTATCTCTAGCCACCCTTCTATTAGTTCTTAACTGTTGGGTTATCTACTCCCTGGGACCAATTATTGAGAAAACCACATATTCTGAACTTTATTTTTGCTTATCCTTTCTTAAACCGTTATTTGTTATCATGTATTCATACAAATGAACTGTTGTCATTTTTAAGGTCAAGACTCATATTAATTAGATTAATGTTACATAATCTGATTGGTGGTGTATTGGACAAAGCAGTCTCATCTGTTTTAATCAGTTCCTTCCTGTTTAGTTTTCCTTTAATTATATCAGTGAGAGTGTGCTTCATCAGCAACCAGAACTGGATGTAGTGACCCGTAGAAAGTATTAATCATTAATCACTCTGTCTTAGTCACTTGGTAAGTAAAATAACATCCAGGATGTTTTTCTTGAAGACAGATCCATCCTCTTTGGATTGAGTTGCACCAAGCAGAGTGGGAAGAATACGTACGGTTAGGAAGCCCAGCACAGCAGGATGTGGTAAATTTGTCTGACTTATCACTTTTGCTCAATGGCTAAAATCCTGTCTCATTTTGGAGACATGTATAGAGGAGTTCACCGGGGTTTATTCCATCCTATTGGTGGACTGACCTGTGGGTTTCCATGTATTCCTGGCCAATTTTCACATACACCTTAGGCCCTGTGTGTGTGCAGTGGGGGATGGGAGGTGACTGAGGTGTTTGGCAGCTCCTAACATCAGACACCCAGTTCTGATACTGAAGTGCCTCTCTGCGTTTTGTGGGTTTTTACGGTGCTAGCAGCTTTACCTTAGAGGAAATCCAGGCAGTCTGACTGCCAGTATGGATAGTAACAAGACCTTCAGAACAGTTCCTATGGCTCTGAGTTCTGTGACTCAGCACTGAAACCGACTCCTCAATGCTTTTCCCTTTGATTTGTTTCAAATTCACTTAAATAAGAACAAGCCAGGAATCAGATTTCCATACACATAAATACACACAGCATACACGCAGGCAAAACCCATTCTGTAAACACATAAATAAAGAGAATGATTACATTTAATTGCCATATTGGGGGTTTCTAGCCATTGAGATTTTATTGGAAGCAAGATGTAAACTCTATTTTCCCCGAGTGGAGATGATTTATCTTTAGCATCTAGCTTATATCGTTTCTATTATATCTGTGAACAAAATGATATAAAATTATGTCCTACTAAAAGGAAAAAAATATTGCTTAACCCCTTTTTGAAAGAATGCTGAATTTGAATAGGTTGCATTTTGCACTCACAAAATGCCAAAATTATCTACTTTGTTTGATCTTCTTTAAGCCCAAATGAGGCCTCTCAGAATTAATGCAGCCAGACAGCAAACTCATCTGGAGTAGCTCCCTACTACCTGCTCCTCTTAACCCACAGGACGTCCCCATCAAGAAAAGGCAGTGCCAGTGAGTAATGAAATAACTACCAGCCAGGGTGTCTGCCAATTCACGAACTTTCTCCAACTCAATCTGCGCTAATGGCTAAATCAAAGTATTTCAGCTCATAGAATAAAAGCCTGGAATCTTAATGCACCATATACAGAACACTGAAAAATAATGTCAGGCATTATGCACATGCAAAGTCAAGTGGAAAATTGAAGGAATTATCAGTTTGTCTCAGGTCAGGGCAGGAATTTCGGAACTGCGTGACCTAGATGAAGGTCAGTTCCATAATGTAGTTTGAGTTACTCTGTAGATACAATCTAAAATTCCTTCCTCCAACCCTCAGTTTTATTTTTATTAACCTTTAAAAATGGCTTCATCCCTTTTCGTCTTACTCTCTTTTCTCTACCAATCTGCAGTATGACTTTTGCTATTCTGTCCTGCATACAAAATCATGAATGTAGTATAACATGACTGATTAGTTTATTATTAAAGAGAGTATGTATACTCTTGTATTACTTTATATACATATCCAATATATTCATAAGCATACATATAATGGATGTTATTTATAGTACAAGCTGTTGAGAAAAATGAAAAAGATGGATCACTGAGATAAACATGTAAGAAATTATTCCTAGAAGAGTTATATCAATCACTTATCTCAACAAATGCATGGCATCCAAAAAATAAAGCTTTCTTAGGTGGTACTTCAGAACTTCAAAATACCAATGAACGTAACAGTTAGCATATACCCATCGCTCAATTTCCCTAAACTAGATATATTGCATACCTTGAGTTTTCCAAAGGAGGAAGTTTTAATTGCCTCAGCAGTTACCTAACTACAGACCTCATCTGAATTCCACTAGGATTCCACAGTGCCCACAGATTCCTTCATATTGAGAAAATATATGTGTGTGTGCTCGGTGTGGCCCCTGGGCACAGGTGCCAGGTATGCGCTAAGTCAGGTTAAAGGAAACCATCTCCCACTCATCCAAACCTTTCCTTTGGGCCATATCTCTTTGATTCACCTTCTCATCCACCCTGTTTATTATATAGCAATACATACCCACATATTTACCTACGTGGATACAAACACTTATGCTTTGACTTATTTTTATAGATTGTTACAAGAAATAAATAGAAAAACAAAAAGGGAACCATTATGACTTACCGTGTTTATTTTCACTGGGTGAGCAATTCTTGAATATGAGTCTACTCCATACTAGAAAATAGGGCACGGTACTACATAAGCAGTATGGGCTAAGAGAAAATCATTCCCATCCAGTGATTGCATATATGGACTATATGGACTATTACAGGCATGAATGTTATGAATGACGGAGTTGATAGGGTCTGTGATAGTTAGGTAAGATCTCATGGGAGGAGGTAGGAAGACAGAAGGGGAGTTGAGCTGAAGGATGAGTAGCACAGATGCTCTCAGAAAGGTAGGGGTGAATTAAAAGGGTGAAGAAAGATACTGAGTGAGAGGCACCTCTTTCGCAGAGGCACTGGAGTGAAGACCAGAAAGATGTGGCCAGAGTCAGTGGATCTGAGAACAAAGGGTGGAGCAGTAAAGAAGAGAAAGCTGGAGAAGTGGATAAGGGCCTGAACAGACTTTTAGGCAAGGTTGGGACTTGGGTGTATTGCAAGAGCACTGGAAATTACTAAAGAAACAAGAAAATAAAAATAATTTTTCCCTTAAAAAAAACATGTCACTATGTCACCTCCCTGAGGTGCCATGCAAGCTGACAAGGAATGAAACAATTAACTGTCTTACCCAGTTATGCTGCCTATGAACCACAACAATGACCAGCATCACATGATAATCCTAAGGGTGCACAGTGGCATGCATACCTTGGTGCTAACAAGCCTCTCTCTTAAATGGACTTAAGGCCTGTTCAACAGAAGGAAAGTTATGCCCAGTGTTGGAAACCTCTCCAGCTCCCTGGGGTTAGTGAAGTTATGATCTTGGAGTAGAAGCTATGCCTTACTGAACCTTAACAGCATTCCAAATATTTGTCCTTATACCCACAGGTGAGATCGTCCTCACCTCTCTTCCAGGAAACTTGTTTTAGCAACAGATGGAGACCATATCAGAAAACCCACAGCCAATCAAAATGTAGAGCTGCAGATCCCATTTCCAATGGATACATCTAAAATACAGTTCCTGTACCTAAGACTTAGGCATCATTGTAGAAGATAGGGAAGGAAGATCATAAGATACAGAGAAACTGGGAGTTTGCTATGAGATTATGTCTCCTAGTAACTTCAGAAGCTGAAATGAACAAGGATGATACCAGTAGACTTTTTAGTGTGGAAGGAGAAAAGCTCTCAAGGCCTCAACCCTCCACAGGCAACTAGGGATGCTGAAAACAGATACATACAAGTCACATTATACATAGTGAACATATTGTATTTATATATTTGGAGATCTATATGTTTCCTGTGTATGTACATAACAACAATTAATTTTTAAAAAGACCATGAGATTGAAAGAATGCTAGGGTGTATGTATAGAAGGAAGATTTGGAGTGAGGAAAAGGAAGAGTGAAATGATATATATAATCTCAAAAGATAAAAGATATATTGATATATAGATGATTAGATATAGGTATAGATAGATATCCTTATGTAAATCACTATGCTCATAGTATAGGAAATGAATTGCCAGAGTGGTTTTCAAGAAAATTTTGTTGAGAGGGGTGGACTAAAACAATGATTTAGCTGTAGAAATGGGGGGATTAGTAGAACATAGGTTGCACCAGAGACACATGCACCTTCTGGTGACTGGGAAGACTAAGAGGTGTTCCCTCAGTGACCTCTGCTGGATTTCTGGATTTATTGACAGAATCAATATGAGTTCAGTGCTCCATTTTTTTTTTCTTCGTTTGGCTTGAATGACACCTGATTAAGACCAGGTGAGCATCACTTCCTACCGCTCTTTGGGTTGGACCTGAAATCCTGTGAGATGATGAAATTGAATACTGAAATAACAACTTCTTGTTAGTTCCAAGATGTCACATTTCCTGGGATATTGGGTGTCTTATGAACTTTATTGCTGTGAAGAGATGCCATGACCACAGCATCTGTTATAATGAAAAGCATTTAATTGGAGCTGACTTATAGTTCAGAGGTCTAGTCCATCATCAGCATAGCAGGAAGCGTGACAGCACGCGGGCAGACAGGGTGCTAAAGAGTAGACAAGAAAATTCTCTATCTGGATTTGCAAGCAGCCGAAAGAGAGAGTGAGCCAGTAGGCCTGGCTTGAGCTTCTGAAACCTCAAAGCCCACCCACCCTCCTACGACACACTCCCTCCAACAAGGCTACATCTACTCCAACACGGCCAGGCTTCCAATAATACCACTCCCTGTAAGTCTGTAGAGGCGGGGCATTTTTATTCCAACCAGCACACTGGGCCTGTTGTTTTGTTCCTCTGTCCTAACTGGGCCTCCATGACGATTGCAGTATATTGATGTGGCAAGAATGCTCACATTTCCAACTTCTTTCTCAGCATTCGCTGCGAAAGTTTATCCTCTATGTGTCTCTGACAGAAACTCACTATGAATATGTCTCTACTTAAAAATGTGTGTGCGTGCGCGCACTCAGGTGCCTATGCGCTCACAGGTGAGCATGAACACTCACACCCTGTACACATGAGGAGATCAGAGGATAATCTTGAGGTCCATCCCTCATCTTCTGGCTCTTTAAGGCAGGGTGTTTCTTAGTTGATGGCTGTTGCCAACAGGGTGCACCAGGGTTGCTGGCAATGAACTTCTGGGAATTCTCCTTTCTCGGCCTCCCATCTCTCTGTTGGTCTTCTAGAATTACAGCAACATGAAATCTTGTTTTCTACATGGATAAGAGAACTTCTAACTTAGTTCCTCATGCAGGCACAGCAAGTGCCCTGTGCCATTGTTGTGAGATTTTCTTTAAATCTGGAATTTTCCTTTATGGCGCGTGTCAGCTTCTTCCATCACTTCTCTTAGGTGATCCTTAGGTGTTGCCTATACATTGTTACCTTAACTTTCCTTACAGTACCACACCTTGCCACGTCACTTGCACTTACACCAAATCTCAGAGACTGTTGTGTGTGTGCGCGCGCGCACGTGCGCATGTGTGTGTGTGTGTGTGTGTGTGTGTGTGTGTGTGTGTGTGTTTGCACAAAGTTCTACTGAAACCTTTATGAGTAACATCCAAATCTAGTTGTAGCTGTCCAGGAGATGATGTGATGCTGTAGAGGATGCTGGGGTACAACACGAATATCTCACGGTACCCTTCCAGTTCTCAGGTGGGGGAGGGAGACAGGATCTCCTTTTAGATTATATCGTACCCATGAAATCACACAGGGGCTCCCCGCAGCCAGTCCACACAGGCTGTCTAGTAGCCTTTCATTAGCCCTCTACCCTCAGAGTTTTTACAAACAGCACAAGCTCACAGTTCTTGGGACCATAGTCTGTGATTAAACCACACCACACTGCAGTAGCCTGGTCCACTCTTCCACACAGCGAGTTATAATGGATAGACCCATAGTTGGTTAGTTTGTCTTCTCTTTCTTCTTCTGTTTTGTTGGTTGTAAGTGGGTGTGTATGGGGGTGGCGTGTGTGTTGTGTTGAGGGTCCAACCCTGAGTCTCGTATATGCTGGCCACGCACATCTCCATGCTTGGCATTTTCAAGACACGTCTTCCTACACAGTTCAGGCTATTCTTAAACTCACCAGATAGCCGAGCCCAGTCTCAAGCTTGCAGTCGTTCAGCCTCCACCGTGAACTTCGATCGCAGGTGTGAAACAGCACACCTGCTGTTAATCCTAGCTTATTACGCATCTATCCTCCTCTTCCTTCCTCTGCCCACCACTGTTCCCCTGTGCCATCTGAGACATTATTACTTTAGCTTCCAAATGGTCTTCATGAGTCACACATTTCCCCCTAGGCCATGCTCGGCAGCACAGCCAAGATGATTTTTCTTGTTTATAAACCTGATCGTAGCATATCTAATCACAAAATCCGTTGGTAGCTGTCCTCTAATTCTTTTAAGTCAAGTATTTAGCATACTACGAAGACCCTTAATCTTCGGCCCCTCTAGGACTGCCAGCTCCCTTAGCCTCGCACTCTCCACCGTTCACAGTTCTGGTTGTCTGTTTCCACCTTTCAGAGCATTTCTGGTTCTCCAGAAGGAATTCCCTTTCCCCTTTCTCTAGCTGCAAAATGTACCCTTTAAAATTCCCCTATCTATCGGCTAGAAACTGTCTCTGTCTACTGCATAGCTTTATTCCTGTCCCCTCAGTGGTTTAACTGCCCTGCCGCTGCTCAGCACAGGGTACAGTGTGGACCCTTGTCTCCCTGCACTTACTTTGTAGGATGAGCAGCCTGAAACCAGGGTTCTTGTCAAAGTCAATAGCAACCAACTGTCATAACACGTAGGCATCTACCATCCATTTAGAGGCCTAAGACATTGCCTGGTCCAGGAAATGCTTGGTTAATATTTACATTTAGGTATAAGTAAATGGCATCCTGTACGTGATGGCTAATTCAAAGCAATAAAGGATCCATGCATAGCTCTGAGCAGTAGAGGCAAAGCTGATATCCTACAGCTCTCTGTCCTAACTACTGATGCTTTAGGCATTTATTGGAGCATCTATATTCTAATGCCATCTTCACATTCGGGTCTCAAATGTCTCTACACCCCTTCTTTGACAAGGCAGAATGATTCACCTCACAACTTCAGTTCACTTGTTGAGGTGACCTCTTCTCTCAATGTCTTCCCACTACTGTCCCGTTCCGTCTCTGGGAATTGTCCTTCCCATCCATCCTGTCTTTTCCTCATGCAATCTTGGCAGTTTACACTTTGAAGCACTTCTCTCTTTGCTCCTATGACTTTGGAACTCCTCCTCATTCCTGCGCCTCCAATCCTCTGGCAGCTACTTGTTGGCCTCAGCTAGTCTGTCAGTCGCTGCCCTCAGTGCCAGCACCTCCCCCTGGCAGCCATTAAGCAATGCCTGCCGGACGGACCTCATTACTTATTTACTGATGTTCTAGATATGAAGATAAATGTTCAGTAAGGTGGTGAAATAGATCACATTTAAAACGGAAAGCTTTGTGTCTTTGTTTGTTACTGTGTACTTGGACATTGTGTGTGCCAAGTCCCAAGGGTCCATTGGTGACTTATACAAGTACAGCCTTTGTTCTTTCACCATAGAAGTTAGAGTTTGGTAGGAGAGCAGGGCTCCCCGTACAACTGCTTTTTGTTGAGTGTCTATGTGGTGCCAGGTAGTGGAGATACAATTGTGAACAAAGACAGGAATGCTTTCTTGAAGCACTCATGTGGAGTTGGAGAGACAGACAATATAAATTAAGTGTGCATCAAATTGTACCCTTCATTCAGCATCTGGAGGGTACCCCATCGTGTGAGAACTAGGAACATGTTGTGGGTAACCTCTGAGGAGCACACATCAACTACACACAACACCGGTGGTGTGAGGAAAAACACTCAGTGTAACCACGTCGGTGAGAGCAAGAGAGGTAGTGAGGGATAACATTAGGATGAATAGATTTCTTGAAATGAAATGCCAAATGTTCTCCTGTGAGATCTGCAGCCTCTGTCAATATGCAGCAGAAATGAACGCCATCGTTCCTTTCAATACGCTGTATTTCTTCTTGTTGTGTTACGTGCATGTGGCATGTCGTGTGTTTACAGGTGCGTATCACATCTGAGTGTGTATGTGGAGATTAGAGTTCAATTTCAGATTTGCTTTTCTCTCATTCTTCATCTGACTTTTTGAGACACACTCTTTCACTGAACCTGAAGACCATGGACTTAACTGTGGCTAGGGTCCACCCATCTCTGCCTTTCAGTACTGAGGTCCCTTGAGCGTGCTGCCACACCCAAATCTTATTGGATTTCTGGGGATGTGAACTTAGGGGCCCATGCTTCTGTGTCAGGACCTTTACTGACTTGTCCATCTCCCAGACTCTACTTTCTACACTGTTTACCATAACCCACATAAGTGTCTGTAGCATACGAAAAAGTATTACAGTAAACATGGAAAACAATGATTATAACATTAATTTCATTAATTTCAGTTCACCCCATGCCTCTAAAAGTAATAATATACTTGCATAGGAAAGTATGTCAAAAATGTCCTAAAAGGAACATTAAAAAATATATGTTGGTGCAATGACAACATATGTATGAATGACAGTGTCATAATGAAATAATCTGTTTTGTATACTAACTCGAAAAGCATTGTATATATACATAAATATGTATACATATGTGCTTGTATGTAAAATTTTTGGTTCTGCTTAGTGGTGTGAAACTACAAACCAGGGGTTCACACCTGTTCATGAAATCCCTACCGCTGAGATCTCTCATACCCTTTGGTATATGGTATTTCTGGGGGGTCATCTAATCATAGATAAAAATTTTTTGCTAAGAATAAAAAGGATCCACTTTATCTGATGATTTGCATTCTCATTATTTGCCCAGGTGTAGTGCATCTATTAGAATAACATCTGGACTAGCCTGAATGCTCGTGAGAACTTGTTCCCAGTGCTGTGACTGTAAGAATTAAATCAAATCCAATTCTAAATCATTTCATATGTTTTGCATAAGAACATGTTGATATTTAATAATAACTGTGGAATTATTTCTAAGTCCTCAACAAAGCAGTAAAATGAATTATTAAAAGGACTTTTGTACCATTTGCTTAGTTTGTAGATGAAAGTATGGCCAGATATATAATAGAAAAAAAAATAAATGGAATAGCAAGCATAAGTATGTAATCGTTTTTAAGAGTTATCATATATCTCATCACACACATCGGGTAGCAGCCTGTCAGAAAATGTTCTTGGTCTGTGAAGTAGTTTATTCTGACATTCTCAATAGGAAGAGTGTCTCTGATACAGGGCACACAAACCCGACGGTCAGTGCATTCATTTACTTGGTTGGTTGGTTGGATTTTGTTTTGTGGTGTTTTGTTTTCAGATTTCCTCGGTGTGTAGAGTTTATCCTGTTTTGTCAGTAGGAAGCAAGTTCTCTTTCATAGGGTAGCCTTGTTAGTCACGCTGCCATTTCTTGAGGTGACCCCTTCCTTCTGTCCCCTCAGGGAAAGCGTGGGACTGAGAAACCATGTCTGATCGAGGCCTGAATGTGGCTGGGGTGGCTGGGGTAGCTATCCCTTTTTGAGAGCATTTGTGGACTGGATGGAATTCATATAACAAAACGTAAGTTAGCCAGAAGAAAGCGTGGCATACTGATGTGATCTAAGACTTCTGCACCAGGGGAGTCTTCAGAAAGCTAGGCTTATAGAGTCTAGAGCAATTGCCCACTTTTGTGCTTGGGTTTCCTGCCACATGGACACCTCCTTGGAAGTGTGATTGGGCAGAATGGCATGGTAAAAGAGGGCCAGATTGGTGGAGTGTGACCCACAAGACCTACCTGATCCAGTCACAGTGTAGGTGGTGAGATGGTGATTGTCGCCATGATGGAAACATGTTCAACTAATAACAGAATAAGCATCCACAAGGGAGAGAGGAGAACACAGGAAGGAGACCCCAGACACACTAGTGCTTCAGGCTGGCAAACTGGGCATGGGAGAGAGAGAAAAATTTAGAAGATGGTCACCATCACTGAGTCAAGAAAGTGGCCAAGTGCAGATGGACAAATTCAGACACTGGGATTTGAAGATTGCAACTCAACCCCCAGATCTGAAAACAGGGATGATATGGATATCTGCGCCAGGGGACCTGGTGAATGAGATGTCGGATGCATGGTGACATGTGTCAGAGTGGAGCTGGGTATATATCTCAGTGGGAGAGTATGTGGCTAGCATATACAGGTCCTGGTTTCAATCCGCAGTACTGATGAGAACATGTTGATTTTTGGTTTGTTTTACAGCCCAAGCAGGGGTAGTCTCCTCTAAAGTAACTGTAACAGTGTGACGGTCAGTGCGCATTGCTGTCGGATGCTGCGCACTGTACATGGCTGTATGAGATATATGTTGATGCCGATGACAACACAGTGTTTGTTGACACCAGTATCATACGGCCATGTGACCCTAGGGTGGCTGTGATGTGACTGGACAGTGGGACTATTTCAGCCCCCTTACACTCTCCAGACTGTGGTCCTGCGTGTGGTTTCCATATTGGTACCATGTCCCTTCCGTAGCTGAGGATACTGAGATACAGATGGATGCTGTGACTTGCCTTAGATGGCCCTGTGATTAGCTTGCAGCGCTGTGGTCTAACCCCATGGAAGCTGGTTGTATACAGTTTGCATCCTGCCTGGCTTGGTCTCTGTTCTACTTGCTGCCACAAGTTACCCTAGCTCTCCTGTGCCTAGTAGGTGGGTGGAACAGCGTGGCACTCCAGAAACTCCTCAGTGGTTCAGAATGTGTGTCCAGGACCCAGACTTCACATCCCACATCTTCCTGCCAGTCATTGGCATAACTCCCTAGAGACACTCAAAAGCAGACTGTTGTAGTCTCTTAACTCCAATAGTCATTATAACACAGGATATGGGAAGCAGGCTCAGTACTTGCACCCAAAGAAGAGTCGTCTTTATGGTAAGATATCAAACAGTTTCAAACGTAGCATGAAAAAAAATTTTTTTAAAAAAAGTGAAATTATAAACAGGCTGCGGTCCCAGATGAGTCAGTATGTATAAATAGAACAATTGGTGCACAGGGCCTCGGTGGTGCGACTTCCGTCTCTTCTGCGCGCGCGGTGTAAATCACCCGGCATGAGCCGCAATAGCCCACATAGCAATCAGTCTCTGTAGAGAACCTTGTCAGATCCGCTATGTTACACAACATCAAGATCATCCTTCCCTTCAGCCTGGTGCGTCCTTTTCTCCTCACATCCAGCAGTTAGCACCAAGGCCTGGAACCCTTAGTTACAGAACAAAGTGGCTCAGGAGTAATGGAGCCTGCATGAGGCTGCGCGAAGAATAATGAATGTGCCCAGCAAGCTTCCTGCCGAGATGCAGGTGCAGAAATCAGAGGGTCATGAATAATGCATGACATGCAGATTAGACAGGAGTTTATACTACTGGGTGTTTGCCTCTGCTACCTGCCTGGCTGCTATATGTGGAAAGAGGCTGGTAGCCGGCAGAGGCGCTGCCATTTAAAACTGGAACTCTCCTGAACGCGGCATGTCCTTTTGAAGAAATAAAAATTTAAATGATAGCTGGCATGTAATTGTTGTCTGCGTTTCGGGGCGAAGTAAGTACCCTCAGAGGAAGAAAATATTTCTCAACTCCTAGGTTGAGTTTAAGTACTGTTCCTGTTATTTGCTCATACAGATTATCAGAAGTTTTTTTTTTTTTTTTTTTTGGATTTTCCCCCTAAATTTAATAAACCATGATGGGAACCATGTATTGAGAATTTTTTTTTTTCATCTAGGCTCACCGATTTTTTTTTTTCTCAAAGACACCAGTGTCTAGAATGTTTTGTGATTAGGGAATGATGAAGCCCAGCGCCCCTCGCCTGTGTGCGCTTGGGGTGTGAAACGGGAGGTGATAAGACACTGTGATCCTTCAACTTCAGCTGCTATAGTAGCGGCTAGAGTTGATCATGTGGAAGACACAGATCCCGGTATGGTTATGCTTAAATTAAGCAGGGCGCAGTAAAGGGGTTAAGGGTTTAAAGGACTTGGCGTGCTGTGGAGAGGGAATCCTTGAAACAAACAACTTCTGGAAATGTACTTAACTCTGAGGACCAGTGCCTCAGAAAGGAGCCGGGTTGAGTTCCTGGTGGTCTCCTGCAGCTTCCCTTTGGTCTATGGCCTTATCTGGTCATCTAGGGAATGATTTTTTTGACTCAAATGTTCATCTTGAGGATTCTGTTTGAAGAAGACAGGGGGAAATGAGTTTTGTTTCCTTTTATGTAAGTGTGTGTGTGTGTGTGTGTGTGTGTGTGTGTGTCTGATATGTATAAGCATCTATGAGAGAGATATGTATCTTGAGGTGCTGGAATATGAGCTGGCTTTCATTTCTAGCTGATACTGTCATTTCCGCCAGGCCCCAGCTTGGACAAATGCCAAGACCAACAGGTGATCCTTGTAGCTGCAGAACAGCAGGAAGTGGGCCGCGCTTGAATGAGGCGGTTCAGCAGAGGGGCTGCCTGGCCTCCTTCCATCTTTCTGCATAATTATCGCCCCCTCCCCCATGCAGAGCGGAAAATCTGTGCTGAGCAACTCAGCTGCAGCCACCGCTGAGAAGGCTGTGAGAAAAAGAATGCTAATAAGGGGTGGTAGAGGAAATCAGCTACACAGTGCCACCCAACTCAGGTTCGGGAAAGATGGCGCTCCCGCCTCCACCCCCAAAACGGCTGGCCTGCCCTATCTGTTTTGATGTGATTTTTCACTGAGTAGCAGTGAGGGGCTGGGGTGCGAAGAGACCTTAGGCTGCTGGTTTTAACAGAGCCTTAGAACTAATTAAGATAAGTTTGTTTCCTTCCTTCATCCTTCCTTGATTCTCTCTTTCTCTCCTTTCCTCCCTCCCTGTGAATCAAAGCAATGTGTGAAGAGTGATGATGATTTGAACTAAGAATGGCTAGATCAGGACTCCTAGGCAAGCAGTCCAAAGCAAGAAGTGAGCTGCTCGGCAGCTGAAGTAGCCAAACTGCTTCCTTGGCCAGTTGATAACTCTCAAAGCGGAGGGTGTCCAGCCACCGGCCCCAGTTGGAGGATACCAGCAGCACTTTTAAATTCAAACCCTGCGTGACGCCAACCTAGGAAGCTTGGAAAACTATATATTTACTCCTTTTACCTGCTATCGTTCTGAAATCGCTCCTTCCTCAACTCAGCTAGAGCGCATCAATTTTAGAAAGCCTGTCTCCTGCAAATGACCATTCACCCCTCCATCCTGCGCTGTTTACCCTCAGCCCGTTTCTGGCCACGTGGATGAGGTCCTGCTGTCTTCTTGACTTTAACATTTAGAAATTGACTGAAAGTGTGGTCATTTAACTGTCTCTTTGTGCGGTTTCTATGGCAACAGACGTAAGAGGGCTCTATGAGGGCAGGTGTCATGGCATCCCTGCTATTTTACTCACTCTTACCCCCAGGCCAGGATTACATCCTCAGTAACGGTGTCTTCTGCTGAAGGAGTACATCTGTTCATTGAAACCAGTGGTACTTCCCTCGGGACCTTTACAGTTGACGCAGATGCCTTGCTACCTTGGGAGAGATAAAGAAAGAAGCCTTTGGATTGGAAGCAGAGGAATTTAATTGCATTTGTTAACTAAGAGAAGGTCAAGTTCACAAGAGAGAACAAATGAACTTCATTTGTTTATTGATGGAGCAGATTCTTTCTGCCTTCCTCTGTGTGGTCAAAATTATGTTTTCTCAATCCCTGACTCCCTTTTATCTGTTGACAGGGTCCATCCATCCCCAGTTTCCAGGGTCCGGGGAAACCGAATGAATAACCAGAAGTTTGCTTGGTGAGTACGCAAGTTAAGTTGGGAATATCTGTTATCTTTTATTGCTGCGGACGTTTTGTTTGGTTTAGGGAAGCAGTGTCCCATGGATCCCCAGACTAGCCTGGAATAAACCAGCAAGGAAACACTGACAGGGTTCCTTTTAGTTAAAACTGTTCATTCACCAGAAACGCTCTGGGTAGCATCTTTCACCTAACAGATGTACCCAACTTCCCAAGATCACCCAACTCATCTTTGAAAATAGTGTCTTATTTAACCCACATGTCTTTTAGGGGTCACCTTCAGCTACTAATGAAAAATTTTAACTTAATTGAAATTATTATAAAATTAATAAATAAAATGTATTAATATTTACATGCCCTCCCTCCCTTCAGCCTTCACCTTAAATATCTATTCACTGTTTTGGGTGGGGGGAGCAATACAAAGGTCTTTAACTGACAACTTTTTAAACACAGTGCTAAGTGGAACTGCCCAGAAATGCCCTGAAGTTATTTCAACCACATTTGATAAATGATTCTTTGACAAGACAACTTAAAGGACTTCAAAAATGTTTTATGTGAAACCAAAAAAAAAAAATAGATTAATATTGGTTCAAATTCTGCTTCTTTACGTTACTGCGCAAAATTAGCCTTCCAGTTCATAACGCATCATGGAAAAGAAGATAAAAGAAATAAAGAAAACTGAAGGACTTGAGCCGTGTACTATGTTACCTCAAAAATGGCTAATAATTCATAGATCTCTGTCTTACTTTTTTAGATTATGCTTAGGACCAGATTTTGATCAGAAAATCTGGGATTTTATTTTTTGTAATGTGGGAAGATGAGTGCTGAAGATTCCACTTCCATATTAATTTAATTAATTTAAACCAATATTATATTTGAGGAATACAAACGGCACTTTGAGTACCACCTGATCAGTCTTCCTCCATTAAGTCTAATTAGCCCTCACAATAGCCTGGTGCTCTTGTGAAATCTTATGCTCTGCTTTTTTGCAGAGAGGGAAGCGGAGCCCAGAGGAGGAAGCCTTTTATTTGGCTGCCCAAAGGCTGGGCGTCCTTGTTAACCACTCTCAGGCATTAAAGCATGCTCTCCCCTGTCAGACTTTGAATGGTGAGAGACTAGCAAAGCCAGGAGATACAGAATGAAAAGCAAGGAAGAAGCTAGAGTCCAGTTTGGAGTTTATAGAGTTTGCACACCTTCTTAGTGGAAGGCACATTATACCGAAGAAAGTTTACTCCATGAAGAGGGAACATGAGATACTCCAGCGAGCAACATGAGCCAAAGATCCTAGGGAATACTATCAGCCCTGAGGTTCAGTTTCTGCCCCTTTGCTCTAGAGGGCTGAATGGGAAACACTGAATAAATAATATATTTATTCCCTCTCCCTTTTCCTTTCTACACAAGAGGTAAAGGTAATTTGTTCCTACAGAATTTGTAGCATGTCAGTTGGTTGGTAAGTTTAAAAGACTTTTATCTCTAAATAAGTAATCCATGAAAATAACCAAAAGGGATTTTACTACTAGCCCTGGGAAAATTCAACTCATGTTTATTTAACAACATTTATTTATGTCCCAGGCACTGTTACAAGCACTAGATTAGAAAGATAAATAAAGCATGGTTTCTATCCTCAGAGGGCTGTCTTCTAGGGGAGGGGTATGTGTGTGTGTGTGACAGAGAGAGAGAGAGAGAGAGAGAGAGAGAGAGAGAGAGAGAGAGAATGTTCTTAAGTCCTGATACTTTCCCAACTGCTTCCTGGGCCTTTATGCTGGTATCATATTCAGGCTCACAGACATGTGTGCTAAGCTGAGATTCGGTAATGCAATGTTGACGATACTCTGTGGACATGTATTCACGGTGCTGTGTTCATCGGACTCACTTATCACCTTTATTGAAGAGCACCTGGAGAGGCACGCTACTGGGGGGAAATATATAGGAGGGACAATGCCTACAGTCAGTTCCAAAACCTGAGGCTACAGCCCAGTGCTAGACCTCTGCCTAGCACACTCACACATTCTCGATTTGATTCTCAGTGCTGCAAAAACGAAGGAAGGGAATTGATCCCAGAGCAGAAAACCCTGGAGTAAAGACATATTGTTAGTAGGAAAAACAGAGAGATGAGCAACCGCGTCCTTTATCGATGAAACCCGACACCGAAGAAGATGAAGACATTTCTAAATTGATTCTAACAGGAGTACTGATAGATCCCCTGCATAAACTTGTTTGGCCGGGCACTAGCTAACATGTCTATGATCTATACTGCCTTGAATCTTCCTTAGGTAAACACTGTGACTCCGGTGTGTGGATAAATCAGCTGCGAGGAGGAAGCCATGAATCACCCAGCATCTCTCCTCGTGAAGTGATGAATGGTTGATACTTGGTTGTGAAATATTGACTTTGAAAAAGTCAGAGAGTTTAACTACTCGTCTAGCAGTGGTGAGAAGGGGCAGGAGATATTTGCTCTCTTCAAAATAGAAGTTGGGGATCATTTGTAGAATCCGATGTCAAGTTCATCACTCGCTTGTCGCTGGCTTCTGTTAGAGCCTCAAATGGTGCACCTAGGAGTTGAGAACGGTGAATGTGTGTGATGGGTTAGCAAATGCTCCAATCAGTTAAAGCTGGTCATTAAATAGGCAATTAAAACCCATCAATGATGGAAAGGCTTGAACTTCCTCTGTGGAATTAGATCTAGCTCCACGCAGGAGGTTCTAGAAGTCAATGGCCATGACCCACAGCTCCTAAGCCAATGTCTGCCGTTGGGTAAAGTGAGCTTAATTTTTTTAAGTAGCATTTCCCTCTGCACAATGCTGACACAAGGAAGCATCCACTGGCCACTTTCATGGTCACAGTACTCTGGAGGTGAAGAAATACGTGGGCAAAAATGTCTTTTGCAATAGAACAGCATCTACCCGAACCAGAAGAAAATGCCATAACACTGTGAATACAGCCATGGAGGGCCCCAGAGCTTCCTGTGAGCTTCTGGGTTCAGTGGCAGGTGTCAGGATGCAGCAGCGTCTGAGCTGTGTGTTCACTCTCAGGGATTCGGGAATGGCAGGAAGGCCTTCTTACAAGAATGGAAGGATACAGTAAAGAAGCTCTGGTCATTATATAATTAATCTAATAAAGAACCAACTGAGGAAAGGGGACCCGTCTGGATGCAGGCTCCAACCTCCTCCTCACAGCCCCCACACTGTGGATGGTTGTTGGCTTGGGAAACGTTAAGCCCTTGGACTGCAGGTGTGTGAGTTTATCAGTATCACACATTGGACCTCTGTTGTGTGTCTCTCTAGTGCCCCTGTTAGAGGGTGAAGACAAACCCATTTTCCTTTTAATATCCCTTGGGTTCACAGGCTGAGACCCTGTTATCTTAGCTGACAGCAGAGAGGCTACCATGAGAAAAGCAAAGACAGGTTCCTGAACACATCTGCCGCACATTCATAGGGGAATAGTCCCACATAGGGGGCTCTGAATGAGTGGATGTTGAAACGTAGGCTTCTGTGGCACCAATAGCATCTTACCAGAGGGGGTTTTGTTTGTTTGTTTTGTTTTTGGAGAGGTGATGAGACAAAGAGAGAAGACTTGGAGCTTCTAGGGATGGCAAGTTATGGGATGGTAGGTATGTGGGGGACTCTAGGTCAAGGGGAAGGGCTGTTTAGGTAGGTTCCAACGTTGTCACCCCTGGATTAACAGAAGTTGTCTCTCCTCGTAGAAATGAATCCTGTTCTTCTGGGCAGATGGGGAGCACACCGAGATTTTCTTGTTTAGATCTGCTTTCTAAAACTCACTTTGGAGTGTGCGTTTCTGTGCATGCACCCACGCACGCACGTGTGTAGATACCCATAAAGAACAGAAGACACTATCTGATCCTTGGAACCGGAGTTCTAGGCTACAGGGAAACACCCACATGGGTAGCGGGATCCAGACTCAAATCCTCTGGGAGAATAGCAAATGCTCCTAAGGTTCTTAGCAGTCTCTCCAGCCAGCATCTACGTCTTCTCATTTCCCTTGAGTCACATGGATTCTTGGGTATCAGCATTTTTTCATCTGCCTGTGTCACGTGGATACTTATGCCAAACTGCTGTGTTTTAGGGTACCTTTTTCTGCCGCTGCCTTTCACTGTAGGAATCTTCTTTTGGAACATTTAATTTCCTTTCCTGGAAAAGGTAATGCAAGGGGAAAAAAAAACTTTGAGATCTCTCAGGCAAATGGAAACACTGAATGAGAAGTTAGATTTTAAGTCACTGTAGACAGTCTTGCTGAAAGCTTTATCAAATTCACAAGAGAGGGGCCATTTCCAAGTCTGATTTCCAGCATTATGTCTTCAAAGGTACAATCCAAATCTGGAATCTTTGGATTTTGGTGCGTGTGTGCAGTAGGACAGGACCAGGAGGGTTCTGTGGGGATATTTGTCAAATAGACCCCATAGCTGGGTTAGAGCGGCGGTTACTGTCGGGTTGGGCTAAGTGCTCAACTGCTTGACCGTCTCTGTGTATCTTCATCTGTTGCTTTCCAAGTTTCCTCTCCCCGTGTTTTCCCTCCACATTTGTTGTTATTCGGGAACGGTAGTCAGTGAACAGAGCCTCTGGCACATGTGCCAAGAGTCACTGCCTGCCTTGGTGCTTGATGCCACATCACCGAGACTTTATGGTTGTTTTTATGCTTCCATCGAAAATGAAGCATTTCTTCCCATTAAAATAGAAATTGTCCTCACAAAAGCAGATGTAGTTTTCTCTATGGGGTGTCCCTGTCACCATCTCAATTATGATTTCTGTCTTACTGGTATGCCTGACATTGTATAGACACGGGCAAGTCCCAGTTTAAATAATCTCCAGCCAAATTGGGCATTCTGGATCTCATCACATGTAACATTTGAATTTGTCTACAAGTGTACGTCTCGAGTTTTTGCAGAGGGCAGGAAGTTCCTGTTCTCACTCGAATGTTTTACTGTCCGCGATGGGCTGTACTAAGCTTAAATATTTACATACATGCAGCTGCGAATGTGGCCACTGTCTTTGCGGATTCTCGGAGAGGGATGAAGCTCAGTGCTTTTAGACCATAAAAGTAAGATGAGTTTTCTTCTTTAATGCTTTTCCCATAATAGAGGGAGACACTGAGGCTGTTGCTAGGAGAAACCACTCAGGAATGTGGAGTAGAACCAGCCATTTAAGGAGAGACAGGCTATTTGCAGATGGCAGATTCTGAGTTGTAAGCATCTGCAGCTCAGGGGAACCAGGTCACATTGTCCATGAAGAAATGGGAAAGCCCACTGTAGGGACGGGATATTGCAAAGCTAGGCATAGACCCAAGTCCCTGCTCACCTGTCCAGGAGTCTTTCTACCACGTGGCAGTTGTCTAGCAACTTCAAAATGAGGGAAATCCTCAACATTATGTAACATCCATTCTTTGCAAACTGGGCAGAAGGCTTTGCCTAAGAAATTCCCACTCGCGCGATATCAGGGCTAGCAGAAGTAGGGATGACAGAGCCATAGCTGCTCATGACAGACAAGTAGCAAACAGTCCTGCTAAAGTCTTGACTCATCGTTTTGGGTTTTTTTTTTTCATATTCCATACTGATGGGCAATATTGATTGAGTTCTTTTTATTATTTTTTGACTTACAAAACAAAAGCATAGGACATTATGTGTAGAGTCCATTGTGTTACAATCCAGTCCCATAAACACATAGCCACTTGTGAATTTTTTTTGTCTACCCATAGGTGTTGTGTTGGTAAATAAGCAGAGGCCTTTGAGTTTGGCTTGGAAGAAAACTTTCCCCTGTAAGTGGGCCATAGCGATGCCAGCGGCAAACCTGTTTGTACTTTAACCCTGATTCCCAATAAAAGGGGTGCCTCTATGGAAAATTCCCAATAAAAGGGGTGCCTCTATGCAAAACTACATCGTAAACCCTCACAAATGCACCTCTCTATTCTCAAAAAAGTTTCAATTCAGGATCATATATCTCTATTTGCCTAGGTATTTATGTTGACTTAATTATTTTGACCACAAGCTGACCTCAGACTCTCTGGCCTTGAACCCCCACGCCCCTGCAGCAGCTTTCCTAACGCTGGAGTTACTGGCATGCACCAGCATAGCTGGCTTCGTTCATTCGCTGCTAACTTTGGCATCTCCTCCAAGTTAGCTTGGTGACCCCTGCAAGTAGTTAAATTCTGTGTTTCATCTTCAAAACGGGCTTTATTTTTTAAAAAAGAAGAAAAGGAACAACAGCAACTTCGGTCTAATTTCCTTAAATTCCTTTATCACCTAACATTTCAGCAAGAGACCTTCATGATAAAAAAAGCAAATAGGTTCATTCTCATTCCTGTTTGTGTCAGCTGATTTGGTCTCTAATATCTTCTTAGCCACAATAAAGATGATGTGGGAAAGAAATTAAGCGAGGTCATTTTCTTTAGTTATTTCCTTAATTATATGAGAATTGGGACTCTAAGATCATGCTGAGCTCTGAAGGTCACCAATTCTGAGGTATTTCTTTTTTCCATTACAAACTTGTGAGTGTTTTGCTTTCATCAACCTCCAGCTCAGAAGCACACATAAACATTACATTGTAGACCTACTGTACGGACATGTAGCATGCGTCAGGGGATGGTCACCATCCTGTCGATTCACGTCATTTGGTCGGCACTGTAGCCAGTATAAGTTTAGGACTATAAGGGTGCAGGACTTCAGCATATAGGACTGCCAGGTACAGGACTCCCATGTATAGGACGACCAGGTAGAGGACGACCAGGTAGAAGACCACCAGGTAGAGGGCCACCAGGTAGAAGACCACCAGGTAGAGGACGACCAGGTAGAGGACGACCAGGTAGAGAGGACCACCAGGTAGAGGACGACCAGGTAGAAGACCACCAGGTACATAGCACTATCAAGACAATGCATCTGTCTCACACTCGCTAGAGCCTAGCTGAAAGACATTAATTTATGTGCTCTAAAGCAGCTTGTATAGTTCTCATGATTATTGACTCTTCTCCAATAATGGTTATTGCTACATCTTATATAGTAATGAGTGCTTAGTCTTCACATAAGTGTAACTCACTGTGGAGAAGCTGCCTGAACTGCCGTTGCTTCCTGAATTTGAAATTACATCACACTGTTGTCCTCTGTCAGAATCTTTTCCCGTTTAAACTTGCTCAGAGGTTAAACTTTATAATAAAGAACATCTGCACAATGAAACCTGAGCAGGTGGAGTTATTCATATGTACAATGCAGGAAGCAGCGTGTTCCTACATGAAAATATGTATGTGTATATGCGCTATATAATAGCAATGTTTATTACTTTTAGTGGAGGTATGAGGTAGGGTCTCGGGTAGCACAGGCAACCCTAGATCATATGTAGCGAAGGCTGCCTTGAAATTGACCTCTTCCTCCTGTGAAGTTCAGGGAATCCAGGTGTGCACCATGACACCTGACTGAGAAACTTACTCCCTCATCATAATATTCAACAGATATATTTCCATAAAACATTTGCCGTTGCTAGCAAAGTAACGCTATGCCCAGTGTAAGTATTTGAGAGAAAAATAACTAAAATAGGAAGCCAATCAAAACCCTTAATGTGTCTATGAATATGCAGGGAATAGTGCTTGCAATAATAATTTCAAAAGGCTTAACAGTAAGAGAGTTCTGTGTGCTAGACATTTTGTCTTGATTTGCATCTAAGAAGCCCTTTTGAAATGGCATCTTTTTACAAACACAGGGTTCTTTGAGGATATAAGCACAACAAAGTCATCATCAATCACTTCAAAAAAAAGCATTTTCACATTATTGTTGTGGCTTTATCTGACCCCTGGTTTCTTTATAGAGTTCCCTTAATTGTTTCCTTAAAACTAATTATTGTGTATCTTGGCACAGGAAGCATCCTAATTGTAGTAATATGGGCGGTAGGGCTGCGTCCCCAGCACCCCGGCTGCCCACATGGCTAGCTTATGCTCCAAAATAACAACACACAAACTGTATTCATTTACACACTGCTTGGCCCTTTAGCTCTAGCCCTTACAGGCTAATTCTCACATCCCGATCAACCCATCTCTAATAATCTGTGAGCACCGGTCTTACCGGGAAAGATTCAGCATGTCTAACCTGGCGGCTTGCTTCATCGCGTGCGTCTGCCCGGGAGAGCATAGCATGGCATCTCTCTGAGGCGTCTGCTCCCGAGAGGAGAGCTGTGGAGTCTGAGCTCACTTTCTCTTCCTCCCAGCATTCTGTTCTGTTTACTCCTCCCACCTATCTTCTAACCAATGGGGGCCAAGCAGTTTCTTTTTATTTAACCAATGACCTTCCTCCATCACCTAATAATGTGTATCTTTTAATATCCTAAAATGGCAATAGATGATGTGTTTATCAAAATATTTATAACAATTCGGTATCTTTGGTACCATTATATAAATTCACAGCTAATAAACTACCCATTTTGCTAGAATCCACTCTCCAGTCTGTTGGAATCCCCTGCCCAGTCTGCTGGAATCCATTGCCCATTCTGCTGGAATCCACTGCCCACTCTGCTGGAATCCACTATCCGTTCTGGGGCAGCCAGCATCTCTTGCTATGTTTTCGCTCATTTAGCCCGCCTTATCAGATCAGTATCTCCCATTAGAAGTAATGATAACTAAGAGAATCTTGCTGCCGTAGCAAAGGAGAACCTGAGACAGGGGGCACAAGAAAGAGGACAAAGTGAAAGGGGAAGCAGATCAGGAACACGGGAATCCGAGCAGCAAGCATTTCAGGTCCACAGAAGGGCTTATAATGGTGGTTCCGACCCAGAGAGCCTGGCGGCAAATCCTTCACATGGCCCCTCAAACTCACCAGAATGGAGGCCACATTATGGGTGATGGATTTCTCACTTGGTTGCGTCCAGCCCTTGACCAAGGAAAGAAGAGACAGAACTAAGACTATTCTATATACTAGGAGAAGGGGAAGGAAAGAATTGTTGTTTCCCCAAAGGAAAAGATGACGTCAGTGGCAAGCCATGGAGAAGACTCCTGACAGTGTAGCCCCTTCGGTTTCCCCTTCTGTTCAAAACTAGAAGCGGCCATGAAGGAAAGAAGCTCTCGGAGTTAGGGATTTTAACTTGAATGCTTTCCCTTGGAGTCTGCTGTTTTTCATCTTTTCAATGGTACCAGGATACTCTATCATCAATAGCTAAGGTAAATTGCTTTCTCAAGTGTCGCTCTCTGTTATTCAATAGCCAGAATGCAAGGATGCTCAGGCAAAGTACATACAGATCCTTTCTCTCTGCACTCAGAGTGTTTCATCCTCATCCCTGTGATCCTTCTCACTGGCATCCGACTTTGAATCCCGTATTCAAGAATGCCTTTTCCAAATGGGCAACACACATTGTGTTGGTAGCAAAAGAGGCAGACAACAGTAGAGCCTCCTGTGAGGTGCAGAAGGCATGTGTTCATAAGCTTGGTGTACAATAGCCTTTAACTCCTACACTCTAGTTCTTCCCTATGTCAGTCAGTGAATGTCTGGCCCAAACCATTGCAATGTTGTCTTTGCAGTGCCCTTAGGAGATCATACATGTCTTCAGAGCACCTTGGAGAAAAGTGATTCGTAAACCGAGATCTTTAGCCACCGTCCCATCTCAGCTTTATGCTAGAGCAATCTCTTTCCTACCGCCACGCTGATTCATCAGATGCCTAGCATCCATTACAGCCCTGACAAGGCTATCATTTATTGCAGCTCTCTTGGACCTTTCTTAATTCAAACAATTTATAATCCTGCGCCTCTAGGTGTGTTGAGGACCGAGTCTGGTGCAATACAGTCTGTAAATATGGGTTCCAGCAATGGTATGTGTCCCATTTAAGCAGAAAGTGAACTTCTAGGGAGTAATACAACATTGACTTCGGCTTCCCCAGAATGGCAACCCTCGGTTTCCCCATGACTGTATGAACACTAGAGCTAATTTCCTGAGCTATAAACTATGGAGAGCATTTATAAACAGGCCTGTCAACTTACATCCTGTAAAAACAGCAATGACTTTAATCGTCCATAGGATGACATTACTCTTTTTTGCAAAATAGAAATCTCTTCAGTCTCATCTTTTTACCCATATTCCTCTAACCATTCCTCAAAAGTCTGTTAAGAAAGAGAAATACTACTTTGAGAGAAAAGAAACCATAACTGGTATTTGTCACTTTAGACCAGAATTATTGCGTGCCGTTTGCAGAACCCTGTAGCTTGTCTCAAGAATGGACCGATATCCTTCAGTGAAAGTGATTTACAGTAATCTTCCCCAAACCGCGGTAGTATTTACTTGTGAAAGACAAGGAAGTAGGGAATTACATTTGAGAGAGGAAACAAAGGCGGCGGGCAGCCATGCTAAGAACGGAAGAGAGTTGCTGCCACCTAGAGGTGAAATTGGATATTGCTTGCGAATGTTGTAAAGACGTTGATGTCTTGCAACCTTAAAACTGAAATGCTGTTTAGGGATTTGTGTCCGACCCTAAACAGGACTGGACCCATTTGCCCT
Source organism: Microtus oregoni (assembly GCF_018167655.1). Classification (NCBI taxonomy): domain Eukaryota; kingdom Metazoa; phylum Chordata; class Mammalia; order Rodentia; family Cricetidae; genus Microtus; species Microtus oregoni. Next base: position 33,875,437 of record NW_024543060.1, on the reverse strand, counting down.
TAAAGCCTCCATTAATATTGGGCCAGTATTCCTCATAAGACTCTACTGGCTCTGGTGTGTGTGTGTGGTTTTTTTTTTTTTCGTTGTTGCTGTCTGCAGCCTTGTTTGTGCCGTTGTAAGTCTCTGAATGTCTTCGTCCACCGTGGTGCATTCTGAGCTGTTTGGAAGCTGGGGGAAATTGTCTTTTCCACACTCCGAGCTGTCCTTTGAAAATATCATCCCAGGATTTTCACTAGTGATGTCTTCGGTTCTCATCTCACGGTGTTGCTCATGTACTTTTACTTCTTCCCCAAACAGGCAGGAGGCAAGGGCAGCCTGTGTGGAGAGAGCACAGAGTCCTAGGAACACTAGCAAAGAGATGGGCGCCCTAAACCTCATCCGAATTGTGTGAAAACCTACACAGCAGCTGCCTGTGGTAGTACTTGCCCATAATCCTAGCATTCGGTCAGAAGAGGCAGGAGCATCCAGGTGTTTGAGGCTAGCCTGTGCTACACGAGACTCTGTCTCAGAAGCTAAAAATAAAAAGAAATACAACACCAACAACGAACCATACAAACAAAAAGCCCTGCAGCCAAATGTAGTGTTTCCCTCTAAGGCAATGCAGTTTGGGCCATTGCCATTTGGGTTCTGACTTTAAAAAAAAAAAAAAAAAAAGTTGTTGGGACATTTTAAATAGAAAATTTTTCTAGGTGACGACACCTAGTCTGCCAGAACCTTCGCCCTGTCATGCTGTCCTCTTCTTTGTGAGACTGCCACGTCGCACACCCCCAGGGACACGTTTCTCACCATGTTTGTGAGAAGGTGCCTCTCTGAGAGGTACAGCCAAACACGCTGGCATGGAAATGTGAGCGGGGTGGGGGGGAGCTAACGAGAAAATACGTGTGACTTTTCACACCTCTCTCCAGTCCTTGAAGGATGGGGTGTAGGAGTGCAGTAGCTGAAGAAAGTGTGTCAAGTGTGCAAGAGTGTAGTGGGAAATAGACGTGTGGCTGTGTGTGTGACATCTGTTCTCCTGTCCCCCCCAGTTATAAAATGTGGGTCACCATGGAATCGTCATGCCTGCCCTTACCTATTTAATTATAGGCATAGTCTGATGCCAGTGAAGGGGCCTATGTAGGAAAGTACTTCATAGGCCACCGAAGGCAAACCTCCATGTTTGTCTCTTCTTATTGTTCTCTTAAGTGTGCCCTTCTTTTTGGACGCTTTAACAAAGCAAAACTTTGGTATGTTTCCTTTCTTTCCCCATTTCTACAAGCCAACTATGATTCCAAAAGATTCAGACTTCACTCCTTAACCCCACCTGACTTTTGGAGCCCGCCATTTCTCCATGTGACCCTGGGTTTCATTAATGGGCTTGCACAAGAAAGTTCTGTGTCTTTGCTTTTTCTCTGTCCAGCAGTTCTTCATGGCTGAGTAAAAACAAGCTTGAGGGGCTGGAGAGATGGCTCAGTGGTTAAGAGCATTGCCTCCTCTTCCAAAGGTCCTGAGTTCAATTCCCAGCAACCACATTGTGGCTCACAGTCATCCGTAATGGGGTCTGGTGCCCTCTTCTGGCCTGCAGGCATACACACAGACAGAACACTGTATACATAATAAATAAATAAATAAAATATTTTATAAAAAAAACAAGCTTGCTTAATAAAGGCTTGCCTTTTATATCTCCTTGTAATTAGTCTGATAAAGAAAGTTCTCCTACTGGATGGGTGTTGTATATCTTTAGAAAAAAAATATTCTGTGTCCTTGTTTATCAGTTTAATGAATTTGTTTGTGGTGCACATCAGTGGATTCAAAAATTGACCTCCTAGTTTTCATTGCCTTGGCACCCAAAGCACAAATACCCTCAGACATGGCAACTCTGAAAATAGGATTTGGAACAGGACTTCAACGCTGGGTCCAGGGTTTTAGCAAATGAATACACATGCCATTCTCACAGACCAAACATGTCCATTCTGCAGTCTACCAGACTAGTCACGAGGTGAGGAATTATTCGCAGCACAGAGATAAGTGTCAATCTGTGCTGATGTAATGCATTAAATCATTTATATTTCCAATAGCTAGAGGCCAGGATGCCGGCAAGGTGAATGCCCGTGACCCTGGAACACAGTGCAAAGGCCTGTGCATTGCCTAGGCACAGAAGACAGTTTCCAGGAAGTGGCCATCCAAGAAAATCTTGTGTTATAATTGGCCACAGAGGGAGAAGAGCCTCTGAATGTAATAAACATAGATTTTGTTTTATTCTCCAGTAATTATTTCAATGCCTTTAAAACTTGCCTAGGTTCGAATACATACAAAGAACCAGAGACTGAGCAACTGAGGGCTTGAAGAGCAGGCTTTGAAGTCAAGAGAGGCCACTTCAGCTCCGGCTGCTGTTGACCTGAAACAAACCGCCAGCCTCTTTACAGCATTTGCACTGCAGGAAAACATAACAAAAATATCTTTTCGCCAGAGCTGAGCAGATTAAAATTTATGTGCGTTTGTTATTGTACAACCGGCCGTACCCAAATCCTGGAGACTGGGCGCATTAAGCCACAAGCACTCCCAGGTCTGGAGGCCAAGGGGCTCAGCATCAAGCTAATGGCTGACTGGATTTCTTGCTGGCTGTCAGAGGGCCATTTTATAGCCACATTTTCCCAAAGTGAAGAGAGGAAGTGGGAGCTCTGGTCTGTCTTCCTTTACTCATAAGGACACCAGTCCATCCATAGGCCCGCACTTACAATCTTGTCTAAATTTAACCCTCTCCTGAAGGCCCCATCATCAAACACCATCACAGTAAGGGAGAGGGTTTCTCTCTGTGCACCTGGAAGGAATCAGAATTTCAGCCCATAAGCATTTGAATTTAGGTTAAAGATGTGAGCAGATGAGGATCATGTGTGTTTGTTAGTCTGCCTATTCATAAAATGTCAGTTTTTGATTATCAGCTGCTGACAGGTCACATTTGCCTGGCTGGGCACTCTGTCACCAGAGATTACAATGCAGGATTGGAAGTGAGTCCTGGAATTGATCACCCACTCCCTAGTGTGGTATTGCCAGGTAATACTCCGCCCTCCAGAGGGAGACATGAGCCCCAGTCTTCACTCCCCACCTGACATCTGCTTTCCGCAGAAATGGACAGGGTGGACCGTTTTCACAATGGTTTAGGGTTTTCTGTTTCAGTTGCCTATGTATCTTCATTACTTCCCGTAGCCACCCTTCACTGTAACCTGAAAGACATCATTACCTTAATCTTTAAAATGAGAGGAGGCAGAAGAGATTATGGGATATGTCTACTGACTTTTGTACTTCAGTTTTTACATCCTAGCTATAACCTTAGGCAAGTTATTAATATCATTAATATCTCTGTACCTTAGCTTCCAAATGTATAAAATGGATATACCAATAACATTTGTCTCCTGGTTCTGTTTGTTTGTTTGTTTGTTTTTGTTTTGTTTTGTTTTTATTTTTCAAGATAGGGCTTCTTAGTGGCTTTGGATCCTGTCTTGGAACTCACTCTGTAGAGCAGGCTGGCCTTGAACTCACAGAGGTCTACCTGTCTCTGCCTCCGAGTGCTGGGATTAAAGTCGTGCGCCACCACTGCCCAGCTTGTTTCCTGGTTCTTATGAACACTAAGGGTGCGTATTGTGTGTAAGCTCTAGGAACAGTGTTGAGGAGAGTCAGTTAATTTTGATGATTATTATAAACAGATGCAAAACCATTTAATACAATGCTTACTCAACACATAGCTAAGATAGTCCTCGCGTAATTGAGCTGCCTTGACTTCTCTTTGAACTTCTTTCTCATCCTCTCTTCTTCCATTTAGACATTCATGTTCTCTGGAGTTCTATGTCATTTATGTAGTCTCCCCTATGAAGTCCTTCTTTGTAGCTAAAGGACACAGCCCATTGCTGAGGACAACTCAGAGCCATTATTTATTCTGAGTCCCCACCTCATGTCTCTGTAAGTGTGCGCACATAAACAGATGTGAGCTCCTCTTGGACGATCAAGTTTCCCGCACTTAGCATAAAACCTGGCACACAGGGGGTCATACAGTTCTGTCTATGTCCCTTACCAGTTCAATGCTACTCAATTATGAACTGCCCTTTGAATACAGATTTCTGTGTAGGTCTGGAGATCCATGTTGAAGACACTCAATGTTCACTTACGGCCTGTGCTATAAGCATACAGCATGTACCTTCTTAGCAAGACATTAACATGTAAGCAAAATACATCGTGTGTCATGCAACCACTACCTGATGTTTGCCACAGCTATTGATTCACTCATGTAGGTGCATACTCTTGACTTCCAAGCTTTCGAACTGACTTGGAATGAATAAATATAAAGACCAATGGCTCAAAGTATTCACTGAGAGGACACAGTGTTTGGTTAACTCAGAACCACTGCTCTGATGAGAACTATTGAGCCTGGCAGTCCCTTGGAACCTTGGTTTTGCTACTTCGTAGATTCTGAGACTTGTAACTCTAAAGATTACCTAGGTGTAGACAAAGAATCACTTCCTTTGTTCTTTTTGCATTATGTACTTTGGCCTAACAGTAGAAACACAGTAAATCTTGTATGTTTCAATTTCACAGAAAATGAACACATTGTCACAATCTGGGCAGAACATAATTTTTGTTAGCTACATGTAAGGAATAATAATAACTGCATCTATTTATATTTATTTAATTGCAATTTCATTTAGTAGAGCATGTCCCTTAGCCCAGTTGCTTAAGTGTTATGTAAGTTTTGCATACGGAGAAACCAGAGCATGCATCACGGTGACAGGCACAGTGCCTCTATCATGAGTGATTTTGTAACTACCAGCTCTTTCATGGGTTAGTCAAGTTGGAAGGAAAAGTGTCCCCTCTTCCTTACCTAAAACACATGTCTCTGTTGAGTATCAATTTGTGACATTCATTCTCTTGCATCTCCAAAAGTCAAAGAGCATGAATGAACATGTATACACATGCATGCTTGTGTGCACACACGCACACACAAACCCATGCTGGAATCATTTATGGCACTAAGCTGATAAGTAAATAAATGCCAGTGAACTAACCAAAATTTTTCCTAAGTATTAAGTGTTTGAGGAAATATGTCTATATAATTCCAAGACCTCAACAGTTACTGATCAGTTAGTCTGAGCAATATAGTTGACTAACACTAAAATATTCCATGCCCGTGCATTGTTGATGTTGCTACCTTGTGTGCACTAACTCGTCCTTATGCACACCCATGGGACTTCAGGTACTTCTTCCTGTCCTTCCATCAGGCTCTGCTCCCTGCAGCCCTTGTCTTTTCCGTAGCACACTAGACCCACACAGCTGAGCCATCTCCAGAATATTCCTGCTCCTCATTCCTAGCCATGGAATCTAACATTCTCTCATGAGATAATCACGACTAATCTTGGGAACATCCTCATTGACCCATATGTCACCAGTGATAGATGGGAAGGTCTAAAATAGAGGAATGATCTGTCGTCCGTCTCTAGGGTCCTGGACAGAGCATCACTATCAAGCCTAGTCCTAGATCTCCTAACCCCCACCCAAGCTGCCCAGTATTGTGGCGCTATTCTTATCTGTACCCAGAGAATTTAAAATCATAGCCAGCTGTTATATTTCTGTCCAATGGTATGACAGGTCTCAGCTTTTGGGTTTCTTTGAAGTATACAAAAATATATATGGAGGGCTTGACATGCATAAAGAAATTTCCAGACTAATGTAAAAAATTACTAAGGTTCTTGAAAGGTCATTTCGACCGGTCTTAAAGCTGCAAATTAATGTCTTCCACATAGACTGCTTAAAATGCAGCCCTGCCTCGGGGAGCCAGTGAGTTATAAAGGCTCTCAACATGCTTCTCCGCTTACGACTTTCTCCCTTCATTGGAAGCCATAGCTCTCTTAAAGCCTGGCCCTTCTCCGCGTTAACTTGCAAGGCTTTTAAAAACAAAATGATTATAATGTAGTTATGTGTGACCCTAAGCCAATGCCCATATCAAAACAGAGCTTTAAAACCTGATTCTTGTATCAGCTTCTACCAAGTCTATCTAATACTATCACAGCCTGTGAGCTGTGAATGCCGTATGATGTAAATCCTGTCATCTGGTCAGAAACCATTGGGAACTAAGTTTCCATGTAATATAACTGAATGAGAGAATGCTTTTTCTAGTGCTGTCCCTCTGATGTCTAGATACATCCAATTTGTTAGATAATTATGTAAGTCACAAGGCAAATTCATAATCTATTGTGATTTCAGGATCTTAAAATTTCATCTGTTTTATAGAAGATGGCACAGCTTCAGCAGCAGAATTGAAGGTTCCGCTTCATTTTTATGATGGGTCAATGGGCTAATGCGTACACAGGTCTGAGGGCCTGGGTCCCAATCCTCAACACCAACATAGAGGTCAGGCAGGCTTCCTGACACACATCTGTTTCTCTAGGCTGCAGGATGAAGATATATGGATCCCACCATCATGCTGATCATCAGGTTTAGTGGGGTTCACTGAGAGGCTCTGTCTCAAAAAGAAGGTAGAAAAGCAATTGGAGAAGACATCTCAGTGTCAAACCTGTAACTGCCACACTCACTATACTGCACATTCACATATAACATTCACACATACATGCATGCAGATGTGCACGTACAGACCACCCACACACATACACACACAGAGAGAAAACGCGTTCCCCACACAATGCGCTGTCATTGTTTTGGGTGAATAACACATAATTTTTGGCGTTCACAAAGGTGTCTGCCGAATTCATCCCTCCCAATTCCCTCACGTTTTGTTTGCATTTGTGGAATACGGTGCAGTTCAGAGCTGAGCGAAGGCTCTGTGTGAAGAAACCTGCCCCCAAGCTGACACTGCTTCCTCACCCCTTACTTGGCAAATTTCCCTAAAGTTGAGGAACTGTCGGAAATATCCAGGATTTTCTTAAGAGGACCAGAGGAGGGGAAAATAGCCTAACTTCTTCCCCTTGGGCCCAGGAGAGCCAGAAGCAACGGGTTTCCCCCAGCTTCGCTCTTACGAAAGCGCCAAGGACCTGCGGGAGTCTGCTTGCAGCTCTTCGTGGGTAGTTGATGAATATGTCTTCCAGCTGTCGTATCTCTCTTCTGCCCCTGGCACTAGACCTCAAAGCAAGAGCCACGTACATGTTAGACAAGTGCTCTGCCACTGACTTATATCCAAGCCTCCGGTGTAATGTTTTCTTAAAATTATATCTCATTTGAAAGTAGCCTCTCTCTCATGCCATCTTCGACCCACAGACAGGACTGAGGTTGCTAATATCTGCTGCCTGGCCTCATTCTCTTTAAGGCACTTAATCTGCCTAAGCTTTATTTCCCTCCTCTCTAAAACAGAGATGATAATGTCAGCCTCTTAGTATTGGGAGCCTCAGAAAATGAGGCGTGTAAAACATTTAACGTAGTGGCTAGCAAATACGAAAATGGTGTGCAACTGTTAGCCCTTGTTAGCTCATGTGTTTTGAATACCAGAACATTCAAATGAAAGAAACACAGCCATTTGTAAAGTTCTCAATTGAGAATGAAAACCAGTACGTTTGTCTTTGCATGTCAGGTTTGACAGAAGTAAAACTGGCAAGAAATTGTCACTCAGTGGTCTGTGTTAGACTCATGGCTGATGGGAACAGGAATCGTGACTGCAATCTTACCCATGACTGTTTCCCTAGAATTTAGTGCTGTGCTCAGCACACAGTAAGTGCTCAATGACTGCTTGGGAGTTCGTGTAAGAATGACCAGTCCCAAGATCAGAGGGAAATGAAAGCTTTATTTCTGTCTTCACTGGGAAATTTTCAGAAGCAGTGTCTCGTTTGTTTAAAGTCAGCTTCAAAGAGCAGCGGAGGTGCTGGTAAACACGGAGGTACACTGGGGGGATCACAGGTGAGTACTGAGTCTGTGGGCTAGCCTTGTCACCTTGATGATTGGGGAGCCCATGGTATCCAGTCTAAAGTCTCTTCATAGGAACATAAGAAAGAATCTATTCGTGGAACAAGGCGTGGTCCCATAGCTTCATCACCACACGTTCAACCACCAATCTTTTCTCTTGAGCATTGGGATGTCTACCTACATGCACAGACATCACCCCCATAGCACTCCACAATCTTACAGTGGTCTAGTAACTGAAAAGATTTTGTTGCCCTTTAAAACCATAAGAGTAGGTGCGTTTGTGCATTCTTGGTCAGAATCCACTTCACCAGTTGCTGTGTTGGCGGAGCCTACCAGGTCAGCTCTGGAGGGACAGGTGACTCTGCCCCCATGCCCATCACCAGTTTCTAAGTGATTTATCTCAGAGCCTCACATGTGTCTACTAAAGTTATAACTGAGAGCTGGAAGGAAGGCCATTTGTGGAAAAAACAAAATTATCCAAGAATGTGCTCACCTCCAATAAATTTATAGATGCTTTGGGCACTGGCAAAGCTACCTCTCTGACTATTTATCATCATCTCTGGGTGAATGCCAGAATGATTCAGGAGTAGTTATTAATAGTCTATGCTGTTGCTAATGTCTACAGAGAGTCGCAGGTTAACAGTAGACTGGAGAATGAGAGATGTGGCAGCCATGTGTGACCGCTTGTGCCTGCCTTAGTCACCCCAGCATCTATGAGGCAGGCAGAAGGAGTCCCAGCTCATAGCCTATCAGGGCTACATAGGTAGCAGGAGTTTCCAGTTTGGTGTGGTTATCAAAAAAACAAAACAAAACAAAATCTATTAACTAGGTAATGGCCCTCTGACGCCCTTAGGTGCTAACCCCAGGGCTATGAGTGAGATCAGGGACAAAATGATGTTTTCTCTCTCTTACCTATGTCTCATGACAGTGATTTCCAGTCTTCTTAGAGACACAACCCTCTTTAAGTTTGAGTTCGCAGCTGCAGTTCTATATCCCACGTGGACTATGTGACAGTGGTTCTGCAAACTGAATTGTATTTGAGCACTTGTTGCAATTTCCCATGATGGAAACAACAGTGTCCTAATGTAGTCCCCCCCCCCAAGCACCTCCCACACTGCCTCTAATGTGCGACACATAGTAACCAGCTTGATCCTGACCACAGTCCTTTCAGATGGGGACAGCTACTCATTCAGTTTCACAGAAGGCTATCGGAAGCATCGAGGCTGTGAGTTCTCCTCTGTCCAAAGTGGGATGAGATTTATAGGTCTAGGCCACCTGGCTGCTGCACCAGACACTTGACCACAAACTTCCTTCCTCCTAAAACAAATGCTGAGCACACCGCAGTTCACAAGCAAAGTGGTCATGAGTGGACGTCAATAGAAAGTCACCACTGTGGAGTTTAATGTGGACTCCAGTCTTCAGACTGTATCAACCACAGAGCCCTTCTAGGGTAGCTGACCACTCTGGTCATTTTAACCCCTCCCCCCATAACGGACTCTGTCTTGCCATCACATTTGGTTTCTGTATTACTTTTGTTACTGATCCGGCTTCACACACGTATCCACGCTCTCCTGAGACTGATTTGAAATTCTATGGATCAGGCACTGTGTACTTTTCTCTTTCCAACACGAACAACAACACCAAAAATACAGCTACAGATTTCCACTTAATTTCATCCACATCAATTTAAGAAAGTTAAAAATCTTGATTGTACTTATGAGGGCCTCCCTTGCATCGGCCTAGTGTAATTATCTGTGGCCCTGGGTTACAGTCCTGTGTCAACATCACAGTGGTGGGCAGGGGTTGCACATGTCCACACTAGGAAGATAGAAGCAGGTGGATGCTTGAGTTCGCCGTCAGCCTGATCTAAAAGTGAGTTCCAGACATCCTGGAAAAAAAAAAAAAAAAAGTTGTAACAACATGAGATACAACAAAATGAGATATGCTCATATCTTTACCTATTCCTCCACTGGCTGAGAAAGAATCGAAGCCTTGCTCTTCTACCTTAAGATGTGTTTTAATTGTCCAGTAAACAAGGAAGATTAAACTGGGAATTAGTATGAACTGTGTACACGTTTCCCGGCCAGCTCATGGTGATTCATTCTTCCTCATTTGATGTTAGTCTAAAGCATTGCAGTGGTGGGCAGGGGTTGCATAGGATTGGAAAGCCAGGAAGAATGAGTTCATTTCACTCTCTTCTTTTAGACTTGAAGGAACTAGAATCTTGATGTGCTCAATGCTTTTTCCAAGGTTGGATAAGAATACTCCCCCCCCCACCCCCGCCCCCATGCACACGCACGCGCGCGCGCACACACACACACACACAATTGCCTACACTCATGAGTAAGGACTCTGGAAGTATGTTATAAACAGGCTGTCACTATAGCTCATGAAGTCAGTCCGAAGAATAAATAAATACAGCTCTGGGTGAAACTCCCTTCAGCTTGGGATTCAGAGGAAGGTTAAGGTTATAGCCGGAGATATGGGAGGATATAAACTTAATAAGATTCCGCACATTGGCAATAATATATGGGCATTGATCATTCAGGCAACACGGGAGGTTTATGAGCACACAGCTTTTTGAAGCATCACAGAAGTTGCCCTCAGGTACCCTGGAGAGAAGACAGAAGAAAAATACCTTGTGTTGGTCAGCGAAATAGGGGAAGGGTTTTCTCTGATCCTCAAATACACAGCCTTTGTTTTAGTTAGAGCACTGATAAATTGTCAGTACGCAATGAGTCTGCTGGCAACACTTCTGCATTGGCCCCTGCTTCACACTAAATATTTATACTTCATTTTCTCACCTTACCATTCTCTGAATAGACCTGGCCTTATGTTAATGATGTTAAACACGTTTAGACAATTAACCACAACATACCCCACCAGTCCTTCCTGTCAGCAACCTACCTGACAGCCAATGCCTGTGATGTTATCTGAGGTCTGATTGCATTATAAAACTTGTACATTCCCTTCTATGTAAGCCCAGCAAATACATCCTTATCAGAAATAAGGTTTCTGCATATCCTTTAAACATGACCTTTAGCATATCTATCTGATACTATATAAACTTGAAAAAGAGTAGGAGTGTTTTAAAATGGTAAGAGTCTTAGGACATGATCCTCCTAAGTGCCGTAGTTCATGCTAGCAGCTGAAAGAATCAGGTATTTATTATGTTGTTAATTAGCTCTGAGTTGGGAGAGCAGAAGATAATTTATAGACGCTCCGGGCTCCTTAATTAATGTCACTAGACTGTGGATCAGCTCTCAAGCTTCATAATTTTCCCTTTGAGTTCCCATGTGGGAGTTTAATGTCTGGAAGGTGAGTCCTTCAAGACAAGAGCAAGGAGGTCCACCGTGGGCCTTCAGGTCAGTAGAAATACTAGAACAATGGCAATCTCATGAGGAGTGTCTATCGGCTAGTGGACTCATTGTGATATTCATGTGACTAGATAAAGTGATGGTGGATACCTTCTTCAGCTGGGTGACACCTATACTGGTTAAGATACTGTAACACAACACTCAGAAGGTAAAAACTGGTGCATCTGTGAGTCTGAGGCCAGTCTGGGCCACATAGTAAGTTCTAAAACAGCCAGGTCTATGTAGAGTGACCCTGTCTCGACTAACAGTGACAAAAACCTACAGTGAGACCCCAAGTCAGTTGAAAACAGAAAACAGCATGTTCAGAACAAAAAAAAATCATTTGTCACAGCAGCCAAAATCTTTACCCAGTCAGCCAGGGTCCCCGTAAATCTCTCTCTCTCTCCCCTAGTTTCAGCTGGACCTGTTGGAACAGGCCTGCAGCCTCAGCTTAGCCAGGGAGACATCAAGTTCAAGGTGTGCTTGGGCTACAGAAAGACTTCAAAGTCAGCCTAGCAACTTAGTGAGAATCTGACTCGAAATAAAAAGTAAAAATGGGCCCGGAATAAAAAGTAAAAAAAGTGGTGGAGCCGTTGCCTAGCACGCAAAAAACGTTCAGTCTCCACCCAACAGTGCAAAAATAAACAATGCAGGACAATATCCATCTCAGAGAGTTTTCCTGAAAATTAGAGAGGTGGTCTTTACAAAAAAGATAATTCAGGGCTTAGCATCACATGCCAAGTCTGCACTAAAGCAGCTAGTGACCCTTCACATCACTTCCTCCAGCCGTCTTCTCAATTTCAAGGGCATTGCCCTACCATACTGACCACGTGCCTTTCAGTCCCCTGGGTCCTTAGACCATCGCTCAGGGGTCTATAGAGCCTAGGATGGCACCTCTTTCTCTGAACACCCCCTTTATATAGCTTCTTCTCTCCAGTCAGAACTCGCTCCTCTTACCTCCCTCAGGGGACTTTCTGTCCCCTTCAGACTTTCAAAGGTAGCTCCTCCTTCTGCATCTCTGTAATGACCTTAAACAACTATGGGGACACCACATCATGTTCACTGATGTCTTCTTAATGACACTTGTGGGAATGTGCCTTGTCATAACACTAACTGAAGAATATTTGTTACGATGGAGGTTAAGAGTCAGTTGTCGCTTGTGGCCTCTAAATTACTCAGTATGGCTCCTCTGTGGAATAAGATGATATCTTTGTAGAATGACGTGGGCAGCTGAGCAAAAGCCTTCGGATGCATACAGTGCTCCATTTGAACGGGCATCTCACTGTCTGCTTGCTGTGTAGCTTTGCTAGTTTGTTCTCCTGGGTTCTTAAATTTTCTTTTCTCTTAAAAATGCAAATACATTCAGACAAACAAATACCACCCTGATCTGTGCCCAACAGCCATCTGCATGGCCAGTGCTGTCTGGAAAAACCAGAAGCCTGTGGTGGTGAAGGGGAAATGGACCTGCCCTACCAAGAACTTCTGAACTCCACACCACAGTAATAATAAAGAGTCCACTAACTTTTTCTACCACCGAAAAAAAGTGAATACAAAAAAGCAAACAAACAAACAAAAAAAAAAACCAAACAAATACTCTACAGATTTTGTGTAAAGTATATAGAAGGAGCCTTAAATTTCTAGCAAATTCCTAGGTTCAAACGAACCCTTCATGATACTCTTGCTATTATTCAGCATATCAGCAGATCGTTGCTTAATCAGTCAATAAAGCTATCAAACTATACCTTCTCCTAAAGAAAGACAATTAGTTATTTTATATTTGATCATCAGTGAATCTTTGGGCATCTATAATGAAAAATTACAAAAATAATGAAGTTTTTTTTTAAAGACAGGACCCTACAAAATTAGTAACCTTATAAGTCATGCTTTCTTAATAATAGCCTTTACAGTCTACACAAAAGTGAGTGATTGTAAGCCCCCTCCCCACGTGGTGCTGACATGCCTACTGAGAGAGAGGGTGGTCAGCAGGAAATGCCTGTATCTTCTTGGGAGTGACAAGGGAGAGGAGGAGTGGCAGAGCCATAGATGATGAGAAGGTGTCAGGATAATGTCTCCAGATTGGGATCTGAGGATGTTCCCCTCGAAGTGATGTTTGGTCAGAAACAAAGTGAAGTTGAGTGACACAGAAGCCACGTGGTGACGTGAGACAGAGTAACAGACTAGCAAGAGTGGAGGGCCTGAGCAGAGGAAGCTGAAGGACTCATGATGGTGTCTTGGATTCCTTCTGGTCTTGTAGATGATGGTAAAGCCTGGGTTCTTCCTAAGTACAGTTGGGAAGCACTACTGTTTTGATAGACATTACTTGTTTCCTTGAGGACTCTATAGGTAACTATATCATAGCTATTATAACAGCATAAATGGTCAATAACAACTTTTTTTTTTGAGAAAAAAAAATTTCCGCCTCCTCCCAGCCTCCCTCTCCTTCCCCCCTCCCCCCACTCCTCTCTCCCTCCCCCCACTCCTCTCCCCCTCCCCCCACTCCTCTCCCCCTCCCTCTCCAGTCTGAAGAGCAGTCAGGGTTCCCTGCCCTGTGGAAAGTCCAAAGTCCCCCCCCACCCCCGTCCTGGTCTAGGAAGGTGAACATCCAAACTGGCTAGGCTCCCACAAAGCCAGGACATGAAGTAGGATCAAAACCCAGTACCATTGTCCTTGGCTTCTCAGCAGCCCTCATTGTTCGCCATGTTCAGAGAGTCCAGTTTTAACCCATGCTTTTTCAGTCACAGTCCAGCTGGCCTTGGTGAGCTCCAATAGATCAGCCCCACTGTCTCCGTGGGTGGGTGCACCCCTTGTGGTCCTGACTTCTTTGCTCATGTTCTCCCTCCTTCTGTTCCTCATTGGGACTTTGGGAGCTCAGTCCAGTGCTCCAGTGTGGGTCTCTGTCTCTATCTCCATCCATCGCCAGATGAAGATTCTATGGTGATATGCAAAATATTCATCAGTATGGCTATAGGATAAGATCATTTCAGGTTCCCTATCCTCAGCTGCCCCAGGAACTACCTGGGGACCTCGCCTTGGGCACCTGGAAGCCCCTCTAGGTCCAAGTCTCTTGCCAACCCTAAGATGGCTCCCTTAATTAAGATATGTGCTTCCCTGCTCCCCTATCCAACCTTCCTTTATCCCAATCATCCCTTTGCCCCAAGTTCTCCCCATCCTACCCTTCTCACTTTTCTCTCCCCATCTCCCCTTACCCCCCTCCCACCCCACCCTTAAGATCCCGATTTTTGCCTGGCAATCTTGTCTACTTCCCATACCCAGGAAGATAGCTATATGTTTTTCTTTGGGTTCACCTTCTTATCTAGCTTCTTTAGGATAACAAATTATAGAATCACTGACCTTTATTAATGGCTAGAAAACAATTATGAGTGAGTATATCCCTTGTTCATCTTTTTGGGTCTGGGTTACCTCACTCAGGATACTATTTTCTATTTCCATCTATTTTCAATAACAACTTTTTAATGGGCTATTGAAGCAGCGGATGCCTTGTGCTTTGCTCATAGGAATGTAAGACTCTGTATCTACTGTGGAAAAATCTGGTGACTTCTCCCAAAGCTAGATAGTCACCACTTTATGCAGTGAGTTGGGTTTAGAATTAGGGACTCTGTGATAATGACAGAGTTTTTCTACAGTAGCTAAGTAGTGGGAACAGTCCATGTGCCCATCAGTGGGTGAACGGGTGGGTAAAATGTGATCTGTAAGTAAAACAATGAAACAGGGTCATTACTTGACCTTGGAAAGAAGCAAAATTCTTACTTGTACTACAATATGGGTGGATAAACAAAACGGCAAATGTTGCACGATTCTATGCGACATTCAATTCGATGAATTCAGAGCCTAGAGCAGGTGAATTCATTGAGTCAGACAGTGCAGTAGAATAGGGGGTCTAGTGGCTAGCAGCAAGACACTGAGGTCAGTCGGGCTGCATAGGGAGACTATTGAAAACGGACAAGCGTTGGAAAGCAGAATTGAAGAAGGGAAGAAAGGAGAAGGAACAGAAGTGAAGGATGGGAAGGCAGATGGTGAGGGCAGTAGAAATTCCCAGAGGTAAAGTCAAGGATAAGTAACTAGTATCCCAGAGAGTGTCTATTGGAGAAGATAAGATGTCTTAGGCTGACACGTGGGTGATGGCTGGGCAGCAACGTAAATATCCTTAACATCACTCGAATGTACACTCACGAGTGGTTACAAATTTGATTTTATGCAATGTGCATTTTATAGGGACACACCAAAAGAACCCCAGAGACCGGGGGTATGTGGAAACTTCGGTTCCAGTTAATGTAGAAGGAAGCTAGACAAACAATGAGTGTATCAGAAGTACTCATATTTGAGCTACATTTTGAGAGTTGACCAAACAGCCACTGTTGACAGATCGGAAGTGGTAGAAAACAATAATAATCACAGAGGGTGCCTGCTTTTGTTTGAGACTGCCAGGAAAATAACAGTTATTTCCTGAAGTGGGGAAAACTGAAGAAGCAAAATTGGGCTTGTGTTTTGCTTTAGATGGGTCTTGATAGTTAACCCAGGCGAACCTTTGTTGTGTACCTGCCCCCGTCTCCTGTATGCTGGGCCTGTAGATGTGTGCCACCACATCCAGCCCTGGGCATTTTATATTGCCTCCTTGACACGCACAAATGGCAGATTAAACACTTCCTCATTCATTTGGGAGAGAGAGGTCTTGAGACTCACTAGTATCGTCTTAGAAAGGCAAACTGTGGCACCTGCTGGACAGAACCCAGGAATAAGGAAAAAGGCCACTCAGAGAAGGAAACGTGTCACAGACGTCAGGAGAGGGGCTGCTACACCAACATGGAATGCATCTCCTAACTAAAATGTCAGCAGATAACCGTGAGTCAGTGGTCTAGGTGCTTAGGCAAACAAATATTGGAAAGACAGCACCCACCTCTCCATATCTCTATGCTTGGGTTTGTTGCCCCAGGTCTTGCCTATCTTGTTTAAGTGAAGTGCATAGTGAGCACGAAATGGCGCAGGAACATCTGTCATTTCCCAAGTACCCACATACCCACTTACACGATTGCCTAAGTTTTTCTAGGACTCCACAAGGGCTAGGTATTATTGTCATATGTGAATAGAACCCAAAGCATAGAAGAAGAGCTCACAGTCTTCTAAGACATGACTGAGTATGTGTCAGCACGATCCTGACTTTGTAATTCTTAGCTTCCATCGTTCTGACTGTCCACTAGTTCAAGTGGAGGGGCATAGAGAACACTCAGCCACCTGCCTCAGGCCATCGTAGACTCTGAGCTTGTTTCTTTCATCCCCATGTCCTTCCCTACACAGAAGTACATCTCTCTGAGGTGCTGGAAAACAAACTCCGATAATTAAAACCAATCAGAAAAGCAATCACCTAGTTCATCAAGTATGTAAACTTCCAACCATAAACCCAGCAATATCCCTGGAAGAATTTAATGAACGTTAATTGTCTGAATAAACAAAAAGTGCGTGTTTTTACTCTAATTTTCTTTACAAAGTACCTGGCCTTTAGAACTATACATTGGATAGTGTTTAATGAAATTCCATTACCATTAGGCTTATTTTATGAGCTTTCTTTGATAAAACCCATTCAAGCTATCTCTGAAAATCCTTCTTTATTACCTAGTGTTGATGACTCTCTTAAATTATTGCCTGTCTGGAAGATGAAAAGCAAGCCCTGCCCCATTGTCTTGGAGACATAAATCTACTGTTTACATATGGGGTAACTTTTCTCGTTAGCTTCTCCCAAGGTGTCTTATTCCCTGCGGCTCGGGCTAATGACGTTACTTTTATCCTGCTCACCCAGGATAACCCGCCTGAGTCACTTTTCCTTCCCCGTTATCCAGTCAATCACCCACAGCTGACAGTTGACTTGTGGAGCCTGGGAAACTGGCCCCTCTGGTTCAGATTGGAGGACACAACTTTGTCCTTCCGTGGTAACAGTCGTACCCCCTCGTTGATGAAAGCCTTTCCTTAGATCAGTCCTTCCCCAGCAAATCCTGCTTCTATAAGATAGAAGGTCCCCCCTGAACCCCAACAAGTAAAGATAAAAACAAAATCATGATCCTTTGTCAGAGCCTAGGAAATGAAATCTCATTAAGCAACCCTTCAGAGTCTATTTGAGCTGGGCTTGGTCGTCCTGGATATACTAGTTCCTCCCCAATATCCCATGTGAATCCTGCATATGAGACAGTTCGAGATCCAGGTGAAATATGTAAGTTGTTTTTCCTTCCGAATTACCAATTCTCTCTTCTCTTTTATTCACCGCTCACCACAGATGCATCCCCTCATCAAGAGTCAAGACTCATCTTTGGTGTCCCCCACTAAGCTTGCCCTGCTCTTCCCATACAGAAGTAGGAGTCTCCTTCTCTTGACACCCATGGCGCTTGACTGTGCCGCTCTTTATTGCACATTTCTTTTATAGCTTGTACAGTTATGGTTTGCATACCCACTAAATTGGAAACAAATGGCACTATCTTCACAGCTGGGCCAGGTTTTTCCAAGGCAACACTCTTGGTGCAGAAAGCGTGTTTCTGACATGCTTAACAGTGGACTGTGAGCGGAAGCCCTGTGCCCCTTGAATGAGACATTTCGTCCAAGGATATGGGTAGGGAAAGCTGCTGCCCGTGCCAAGGGAAGGAG
Source organism: Microtus oregoni (assembly GCF_018167655.1). Lineage (NCBI taxonomy): Eukaryota > Metazoa > Chordata > Mammalia > Rodentia > Cricetidae > Microtus > Microtus oregoni. The sequence continues at coordinate 33,857,558 of NW_024543060.1, read as the reverse complement.
TTTGTTGTTTTCGTCTCGCTTATACTTGGCATGGGATGAGGGGGAAACCAGAGAAGTGATGAAAAGCAAAGCACCCGAGAAAATGAAGAGAGCTCGGGGCTGGGTTGGACCATCAAAAGCACAGAGGAGCCAAAAGCATTTCAAAAATAGAGGAAGCCCCAAGGCAGAGGGGAGGAGGCTGCAAGAGTTTCTCAGCCTGGTGGGGGAAAGAGGCCACTCAACACTCATGTGGCTGCTGTGTGGTTGTCGGGGAGATGTCAGCTGAAGAAAGTGGTGGGTTTGACATCAGAATTAATGCTCCAGAGATAGCCCTGAGAACATGCACACACTGCCTGACCACTGTACGTTAACACAGACTTGAGTCATATTTCAGATATTTAACCAAATGTCACACCTCATTGGCTTACAAACTCTCTGATGTTGCTTTAGATAGACGCCTTCTTTCCTGTGGTGGACTCACAGGTAATAACGGCTTTATTGAGTAAGTTAAATTAAAAAATACTTATAAATAACTAGTATTTTACTCCAGCCTTACTGATTATCTTAGCATGAAAAGATCAGGTTAAAAAAAATCAATAGGGGCCTGGCGATGGTGGTGCACGCCTTTAATCCCAGCACTGGAGGCAGAGGCAGGCGGATCTCTGTGAGTTTGAGGCCAGCCTGGTCTACAAGAGCTAGTTCCAGGACAAGAACCAAAAGCTACAGAGAAACCCTGTCTCGAAAATCCAAAAAAAAAAGGAAAAAAATCAATAGGGTATAAAACACTAATCATCGGTAAAAATGGTGCTTACTGTTTTCATCTTATTATAGTGAAGATTTTCCATCCCTTCCATAGGAAAGATGTGGTGTAGGAAGAAATGTGTGGGCTAGAGCTAGTAAGATGCACTGACTAAGTATTTAGCATTTCTAAGAATCTCTCTCTCACCTATTTCTCACCTATAAGACTGCTAATAAGATTTATCCACCCTGCCAATCTTTATATAATTTTTATGATAGACTCCAAAGCGTATATGTATATCAGCTGTTATTATATTGCCCAAGTTTGTCATGGTGTATACTAAATATACTGTAAACAGCTCAGCATATGTTAAAAGTTAAACAATATCTAACAATACTCTCAGCCTGACAGCTATGGACAGTCTTTTACCAGTAATGGGGGGAAAATGAATTTTAAAAAGTCAATAATAGAGAAATCATTCAAAACTTAAAAACTGCCTACATGGAACTTAGCTGAGTAGCCAGGTCTGTGAATTTGGTCGGCAGGATGACCCCAAAACTTGAATAAAAGGAGATGTTCTGGGTGAGGAGAGGCATGTCAGAAAGAGCAGCTCTGTAGAAGTGAGTAGTTGCAGAATGTGTTTGAATAGGACAGACAAATATTCACAAATGAGTACAGCCAGCCTAGTAAGGAATGAGATGCAAACATGGAAACATGGAAATCACACTCCAAGGCAAGCAGAACACTTCCCAGCTTCTCCTATGAGGACAGCATTGCCTCAGCACCAAAACGAAAGACATCACAATAAACTACACATATATACATCATGACTACAAACTGTAGAGCCTCCAACAAAACCCTAGTAAACGGATGCAGCAGCTCGTAGAGAACTGTAGACTAGAACGAGTGGGAGCAACCCAGAAGTGGGGCTCTCTTAGCATGAAAACCAGCACAACACACAAGATTAGCAGAAAGAAAGACAAAAACCCACGATTAGCTCTCTCTATGCAAAAATGCACTTGATAAAATCTAACATCCTTTCATGATAAAAACACATGTCACAGTCAGAATTCAAGGGAATGGCTCCATCCTCAGGAGGACCGGGTATGAAAGACTCACATCTAACAGCCAGGATGACAGGATAAAAGATCACATAGATGAAACACTGGAAAGATCAAGACAATGATGTCCGCATTTACCGCTTTCACACACAGTCTAGCCAAGGGCAATTAAAAATAAATAATAAATCCAGATTATCTCTATTCACAACTGATGCGAGATATCATATGTAGGAAAACCTAAAGGGTTCTCAAAAAAAAAAATAATGATTAGAGCCAACCAAATAGGCTCAGTGAAGTGGCAGAAGATCATACACAAAAATCAATTAAATCTGTGTACCCTAACAATGGGCCATCCAAAAATGAAAGTAAGGAAACAGTTCCATCTACAGTAGCACAGGCTAGAAGAAACACACCTAGCAGTACATTTAACAATTCAAGTGTAAGTTGAACATTAGGAACCACAAAGCATCATTTTAAACATTTTTAGTGGAGGGTGGGGATGAGGATGGCTCAGCTGGCAAGGGTGCTGGTTAATGGGCCTGACAACCTAAGTTAGATGCCAGGAGTCTACGTGGCAGAGGGAGAGAGGCAAGTCTCATGGGTTGTCCCTGGCCTCCACCCTCACCATGGTAAATGTGTCCCTTCAGACACAAATAAATATAAAAATTTATATTTTTATATAAATTTTTGGGAAGAGAGTTCCGTGTTCATGATTGAAAATTTTAATGTACTCTAAAAATTGACCTGCAGAGCTGGAAAGAAGGTTCAGTGCTTAGGGGAATTGACTGTTCTTCAAAGGCTCAGGGTTCAGGTTCAGTCGCCAGCCCCCACATGATGGCTTACAGTCATCCTTAACTCTGGTTTCAGGGGATCTGTTGCCCTCTTCCGGCCTCCATGGGCACTAGGCACATATGGCCATCCACACGAACAAAGCATCCATACACAGAAAATAAACAACAACAAGCAAACTGGTTTGCAGATTGAATGCATTCACCATCCAGACTGCATCTGTTTTCTCTTCTGTAGAAATTAGTTAACACGGATATTGTATATGGAAAGGGTGAATAAATTTAGGAAGTTGATATCTCACCTTTCAAAACTTATCTCAAAACTATAAAATTAAAACAGTTTGATATGGGGACAGTTATACATATCCGTGTAATGCAAGCAGATTCCACGAATAAGCCTTCCCATGTATGGCCAACTGGCTTCCACAGGAGTCAAATCAATGAGGGAAGAGTAATATTTTCTACAAAGCGCTAGGATAGGATATCGACATGTAACAAAACATACTGGATTTCTTTCTTGTCACTTTGGTTGTCAGACTGTCCTTTAACAGCTGAGCTATCTCTCCAGCCTAGATTCCTTTCCTTCTTACACCATGTATACACTCTAAATGGATTATAGATCTAAATGCAAGAGCTGAAGATGCAAACCTTTTAAGAGAAGGTAGGAAGGAATCTCTGAGATGCCAGAGCCGTCTTTAATGCCGTGCCTAACGCGTACACCATTCCAGAAATAATGGGTTGGACTTTCTTACCATTCTGGCAGTGTGAGAATGGCAGACACCACTGTGAGACACCATCATCAGCTCCTTATATGTTAAATACAGTCCTAGCAGATGGCATAGAAGGCCTACTCGTGGGAACACAACCAAGAGATCTGAAAACATTTTGATATAAAAACATGTACAGTGTTCTGCCAAGCAGCAGAAGCACCCATCAGCTAAGGCGTGTGTCTGTGTGGGTGTACATATTGACTTTCAAAAGAAAGGAAGTGTTGGTACTTGCTGAAACTGGACTGGAGATGGAATTCAGTGGTAGAACAATCACCTGTCATCCTAATGTATACACGGCTCTGTGGTAAATCCCCAGCACTAAAATCTAAATCATGGTTGAACTCAGAAAACCGTGCCAAATGAAAGAAACATAAAAAGCCAAATAGTGTTATTCTGTTTGAGTTCAATGTCAAGAAACGAAGAAAGTTTGCTGGATAAGGAACCTGATGCATGTGGGGCTTTCTCTGAAGGTGATGGCAATGTTTTGGAACCAAATTGGTAGTTAGGAGTGTGCTTAGTGATACTGCAGAGTGCCTTTTAGGGCTTCTAAATTATGTCTTCTCAATGTTCCCATAATCGAAGCAAGGAGGAGCTCACAATTTGGAGTGCAGAGCGCATATTGAACATTGGATCAATACTGCGTAGGCCTAAATTAATCTACATTAAAGTCTATGCAGTAGTCACTATTAAATATGATGTTGAAGTAGGGGAATGTGAACACCAGCGATGAAGTATTAAAGACAACTTAGCTAATAAATTATGAGCCTTGCGTCATGGCTTTGTGTTCAGACTTTACGTCCTGTGCAGCTTCTCTCACACAAATCAAGACTCTTGTTTTTTTAAAGCTCAAAACATTTTGGAGGCCCACCAGTTAAACTTTAGAATTCCCATTTTTCCACTTCACTTCATGTTTTTTCCTCCTTGATTTTAAAGAGTACCTTATTTTTGTTTTGTTTTTGCTTTCTTGTCTGTTAATAAACCAACTATTTCATGATTTTACATCATGATTTCATGATGTAAACAGTTAGCAATTGCTCCGTAAGAGGCTGGAGACATGACTCAGCAGGTTCGCAGCGGACCAGGGATCAGTAGCCTCCCCAACAGCCTACAACTCTAGCTCCAGAAGATTTGCTGCCCTCCTCTGTCCACTGCAGCCACCCACATACATGTAAGTGTGGCCACCTACATACATGTAAGTGCACACACGAAACATAAACTAAATCCTTAATAAAAACTTAATACTAGAAATTAAAATGTTCTAGTATTTATTCCAAACAAAATCCCTGTTCTATTTTGCCTGAGTTTCCTAATAACCAAAACTATATATATATAATATACATACATTTGTGTATATATACATTGTTTCTATATGTGTATATATGTATATATCTGCATATATATATACACACTTGTGAGATTTATAGTAGTATCTGATGAAAAAAGAACAAAAGTGTTACGAAACTGCTCTTTTTTGATACTAAGAAGGGTGTTAGTATGGACAGATCAAGAAGATGGGTCAGCCATTGGTTAGCTATATGCTCTTAGGATAGTGATTAATCTTAAAAAGCCTCGGTTTCTTTATCTTCTAAATGTCTTCCAAGTATGACAATGAAGTAAATTGGGCCATAATGATATACCATCCTACCGTAGCACTGTTAGTTTGGCATATTATTTTAAGGTTAAAGTTTTCATGAAAGGAAAAAAAAGAGCAGCTATAATATCCTTCCCTGTCTGATTTGAAATTTTGGGTTTTTTTTTTAAATTCAAATATGTAACAATTTTGTGGTAGGGACAGTAGGTGCATGTGACATATGACAGTCATCTCAGTGATTAAACTCTCATGTGGAAAACTACCAAGGAGTCCTACTTGGTCTTGTTATTTATATAGCCCCACGTGAGCAATAAAAGCTTTTCAATAATTTCTGTAAGCCAAGTATGAGGTAGTTAGCTGCCACAATGTCAGTACTCTTCAATAAAACAAATCTCTAGTGGGACATCGGCCTGGTTAACAACCAGCATGAAATAGGCGGAAGCCTGTTTTAATGGCATGTCAAAAGTGTTAGTTTATGGTTGTGCTAAAGTATCTCATTGGAAGGAAAGATCTACCTGTTTTATTATTTAAAACAGAAGCTTTTCAGTTTCAGGAGGTCCCATTTATTAATTGTTTCTCTCAGTGTCTGTGCTGCTGGGGTTCTATTTAGGAAGTGGTCTCCTGTAACAAGCATTCAAGTGCACTTCCCACTTTCTCTTCTATAAGGTTCAGTGTGACTGGCTTTATGTTGAGGTCTTTGACCCATTTGGACTTGAGTTTTGTGCATGGTGATAGATAAGGGTCTATTTTCATTCTTCTACATGTTGATATCCAGTAATGCCAGCACCATTTGTTAAATATGCTTTTTTCCATTTGATATTTTTGCTTCTTTGTCAAAAATCAGGTGTTTGAAGGTTTGTGGATTAATATCCGGGTCTTTGATTTGGTTCCATTGGGCTTCCTGTTTGTTTTTATGCCAATATCAGGCTGTTTTCGGTACTGTAGCTCTGCAGTAGAGTTTGAAGTCAGGGATTGCAATGCCTCCAGAAGATCTTTTATTGTACAGGATTGTTTTGGCTATCCTGGGTTTTTGCTTAACATGGTATCATTCTATCCTGTCTTGTCCTGGGATACATACATAGGTCTGCATTAAGACACCTGATGATGTCACAGGTCACAGGATGGTCCCCAAAGTACTTCTTGCCTCCTTTTCTTCTTTGGTCTTTCAAACATCTGTTGATAATAGATATGTATGAGGTCATGTCTTCATGCTTAAACAGTTTAAAATTAAGCTGTTGTCTTTAGCCAAATAAAGAAAGTCTTTTTAGATGCAATTTTAAATGATGGGACTGGGGATAAGAACATGTGCCCTCAGAGACCAGAAGAGGGCATCAAATAGCTTGAGTTAACAGATGGTTCTGAGCTGCCCGGTGTAGGTGCTGAGAACTGAACCCACGTCCTTAGCAGGAGAAGTATACATTCTCAGTCAGTGAGCCATCACCACAAACTTAAGAGAATTCATTCTCTTAAACCATCTTGGTTCTAGAAAATCTCAGAACCAGGTATGTTCAAAAACTACATGGATAAGAAAGACGTGAAGGCCCGCTCTTCTGTTGGTCCGTAATTCAGTAGTAAAATGCTTGACTACCACACAAGAGGCCCTGGATTGAATCCCTAACAATAAATAAATGAGGGTTAATAAATAAGGCAGCAGGAGTCAGTAGGATGTAGGCCACGATGGATAGGGTGGGGCTTGACTTAAAGGCATCTGGATTAAAAAAATTACCTGTGATTTTATGTTGACCTGAAGGTTTGTTTTTTTTCTTTTTACGTTCTCACAATCCACTAAGGTACAACTCCTGGCCGAAAACGTCTCTGCTTTCTGAAGGTTCTCTGTAGAAACGCCCTTCTGAATATTTAAGCAGATTATCTGTCTCCCATGCTAGGGTGTGTCCTTCACGCTTGGAAGTTCATAGTAGTCAAGAGCAGATGTTTCACCCAGTATTATGAAGTGATTTGGGGGGTAGAGTCTTTGCAGTGCATGAAGTGTTTTCACAGAAGTGGATGGCTGAATAGATGCAATCTAAAAGAGATCTTCCTTTTGTTGTTCAGAAACAATCATTTCAACTGTTAGTCAGTTGGATCATAAAAGTTTGGTGAAACAAATATAATAATTATATCTAGTTTTTAAAAGCATTTCATTTCTTGACACAGTTTCATCTTACTTTGCTAAAACATGAAGCGTCTAAAGCAGAGAGCTTGGCCAATGGTAGCTAGTAGCGAGTAGATGGTCTAGAGAAGAGTGTGGGAAAGTTCTTTGTGGCAGCTTTCACAGTGAAGCCAACCGTGATCTACTGTGAATAGACTCGCAGTCCCTCGGTCTCTCAAGGGACTCACGCCTAAAGCCATTGTCTTCTTGTCAACTTTGTAAGAGATTCTGTTTATTAAATGAAGACAATAGTTAGAAATGCATCCAAGGCATATTCTGTTCAGCCGGAAAAATGCCAGGAGTTCAGTTTGCGACTGTGAGACTGAGCTTCCTGACGATTTAGACCACGTGTTATTCTCAACGTACACATTCTGGGAGAATATTAAATTCAGGTTCTAACATGAAGTGAGATGATTTCTGAGTCATAGCTACTAGAAACAGTGACAGCTTCAGATCTTAGAATTTGGATCGGTTAGGGAACTACAGGCAGCAAGGAGAGGACTTTGTACGACTGGATGTGCTATGGAGGAGAGAGGGGTGGGGTGCAGTCTCCTGGGTAGGAGGAATCACACCTTTTCCTAGTTAACAGCCCAGGAAAGGCGTGGACTCAGTTTGGTGGAAGCAGAACCTGTTTGCTACATTGTGGAAGAGACATCTGTAGCTGCCTGGTGGCTAAGGAGAAGCCAGGATCCTCATTTGTGTGTGTGTTTGTGTATGAGAGAGAGGGGAGGGGGGTTCTCTCCTTGTAAGATGTAAATTCTGGTTAGCTTAAGCATTGTCTTGGTCATCTGTGACTTTGATAATGCGTTACCAAGGTGGTGATTTAGTTCAATGACTTGGAAGTTGTTCTTTCTCAATGTCTTATTCAATATAAACTGGAAATGGTAGAAAATGTCCTTTCTAAAGCACATGTCCAGTTTCCTTAAGGCAACTTTATCGTTTGCTTCAGTCCATCTCAGATTGCTTTGGGGTAGCATTGTGAAAGACAGCAGTGATGGGAAGGACCGGGCTCATCACTGGTCCTTGATTCACACCACCGTAAGCCTCTGCCTTTAGAAAACATGTCCCTGGAAGTGAGTAGACACTTTACTGCAACTTTAAGAAAGTATTTTCTGGGGTCAGTGAGATAACTCTGTAAGTAAGGTTCTTGCCACCCCACCCAAAGTCCCAAGTTTGATTCCTGGAACCCACATAGTTGAAGGAAACAATCAACTCCCTCAAACTGTCCTCTGACCTACACATGGACACCATCTGATGCAACCCCATCCATAATCAACCAATAGATACATGGTAAAACGTTAAAGTGTTTTATTCAATAGAATAATAGCAATGTACCCTATACCTCCCTGTAGTGTTTCCAGAGTAGTCTGCCTTCTAGTTCTCAACTGGAGCAAGCAACATTCAGAAATGGTCCTGTGTGCTGCTGCTTTTTATAATCAGATTTGAGCAAAACTTTAAGTGGTAAGTATTATTTTGTTGTTTTAGTGATATTTAATTTATTTATTTATTTATTTTTATACTTTCTCATATGCTGGTTTGTGATGTCCAAGACGTTGTCCCCTGAAGTGTGAAGTAACAGCTGGCATTGCGCTCCAAAGTCAGCTTCTGGGGTCCACAGCTGGACATGTGCTCTGACTTTTTTTTGGCTTCACTTCTGGATGCCTCAGTTTCTTCCTTTGCAAGATTGGACACTACTGGTGTGAACATCAGGATAGCTTTGAACTTGCAGAGCAGAGCGTTCTATGCGTTCTGTAAATAGACACTGTGACCAATGTTCTCAGCAGTGATTGTGTGTGTGTGTGTGTGTGTGTGTGTGTGTGTGCTGTCAATTCCAGTGTTTTTTCCTCCTAATTTTATGTCTTGATATGTGTGTCTTCCTCCTAGCATAGAAAGGATGTCCTGGCCCCTTTTATTCTTCTTTCTTTCTCTCTCTCTCTCTCTCTCTCTCTCTCCCTCTCTTTCCTTCTTTCTTTTTTCTTCTTTCCTTTCTTCCTTCCTCTCTTTCCTTTTAGCTCCTTTAGGAACTCTAATTTCAGCGGAGGGCATCTCATCACGCCGAGGTCACTCTTGACAAATGGTCTATTATTACCTGCTGAGTACAGTTAACCCTGATTTTTTTTCACGGCCGCCATGCTGCTCTTTCCGTTTCAATGGAGCTGTTTCTGAATGTGACTTTCCCGGCCTCTCCGGATTTAATTCTAATTTAACTTGCCACTCCAAGCAGGACCGCGCTGCTGCTGAAGGCATGACTTGCTCATTTGTTCTCTCAGGTTCCAAAATTACCACGCGGCTCTTGGAAGTCCCCTCAGGCATGCATCAACTGCTCTAAGTGTGCCAGCCTCCTGGGAAATGGAGAGGACATGAATTATTGCTTTTAATATATATAATTATTTATTATGGTTGTTGTTGATTGTGGTGCTGGTGGTGTGTGTGTTTGTGTGTTGTGTGCATGTGCACATGTGTATGCGGGGGTGCATATGCCAACACGTACGTGTGGAGATCCGGGGACAGCTTTGTGGAATTGCCTCTCTTTTCACCTTTAAGTACGTTTCAGGTGTTGACCTCAGATCTCTGGGATTGCACAGCAACTGACCTTACCCACCGAGCCATCTGGGCAGCTATTGTCACTGCTCTTGATGTATTTAGTCCTGAATTTGCAAACGTAGTACCAACAGCCTTATCGCGGCAATTTTGAACATAAAGATTATTGCTAAGTAGAACTGAAATAATCCTGTGCCTACCATGCATTCGTAACTCGCACATTTACATTCTTAAATAGACAAGCCGACTTGTGAAGCAGAACGTCGGCTGGGAGCCATAATGGCGTGTAACTGGTGGACACATTGCTCTGGAATAAGGCACATGAAGAGTAGAGTGGAAACCCTGGGAGGGGACGGAGAACCCTTCTGCGAGACAGACACCCCTGCTTCCAGGTGTCATGCCCAAATCCGTGCCACAAAAGCCAACAAAGGAGACCGAGTCCCATATCTAAAAGCAAAGAGCTTTTATTTTAATCAAGTTTGCAAACTCGGACTTTCCCCACGTCCAACGTATTGGCATAAACAGAGAGCCCCAATCTCAAGTAGAATAGGGTTTTTATAGTAGTAGAGGTGGGGCGAGGGGTTTCTGAGGTTCAGGACCCCTGATTGGCTGAGATCTGTCTAGGGGTGTCCTGGTGAGGTGTGCTGGCAGGTGATCCTATCTACAGTGGTGAGAGTGTCAGGCATTTCCTTTGAATGGTCTGCTCTTGGGTAGGGGTAGGGTAATCTCAGTGTGTGGTGTTTTCCTGCTACCAGGTATTGCTTCAGGGTAAACTGCTGAGGCTCAGGCCTCTTATTTAAGTTTATTGATGGCCAGAGTCCCAGGTGATAATGGTTGGAAGTAAAGACCTTCCTTTGCGTGACCTACCCAGACTTAGATTATCATGTCTGGGCCCCATAACAGGCAGTCCCAGAATGAGATCCCACAGGGCAGTGCTCTGGGATCAGGGTTACCCTTGTAGCCCTTCCTACTTACCTGGATGCCAGCAGGAGAGAATCTGCTTTTCTCTTACCAATCTCAGACACACATTTCACAGTGGGCATGGCTGCGTCTGAGGACGTCATGTTGCCGAACTGCGGCATGAACAGTGACATTTACATGCGTGCGTTTGTTGATAGTTAACCCCGATTCCCCGATATCCAGCCCCATTTAAAATATGAAGCTTCGGGAAGGAGGCCAAGGAGTGGGGATCGGGTTTCTGTTATCTGAAGACATAGCAATCAAACAAGCATTGTTCCACCCAAAATTATATGTGAAATAAAGCAGGAAAACCTTCCTTATGATTCATTCCTTAAATGCTCACAACATCGTAGGCTGCATAAATAAATGCCAAACTACATGGTACTGAATTTGGTCATGGAATTGGCTCAGCCAAATTCTGCCTGCGCCCGCTAACTGTGGATTACCCCCTGGCTTCCAGATAGTCCAGTCCTACATAACACTGGGATGTCCTAGCTAGGTTCTGTCTGTATTCTGCTTGGTCCTCTTCGGCCACAGTCCCACTACCTTCCTGCAAAGGAGATCTGGTAGCAGGAAAGGGTCAGCTTCAAGGGTGCTTCCTCTGTATCTGCTGACAGAGCCTGCGCTCTTGAGAACAGGGAATTAGGGACAAAGAAAGGGCCACTGGACACCCTCAGAACCAGTTCTCCTACATTCCACCCCTCAATCAGACACCTTTCAAAAACACTTTATACCTTGTTTTTGTTGTACCGATTCCTTTACATGGCTGCTCTTCATAACGTTTAAAAAATAGTATACTTCAGAATGAGGAAAACCAAAGACTAAGGGCTGAGCCTGAAGGCCATCCACTTAGCGTCTTTGCCTTCATTAAATTCAAAGCTGCCGTGAAGCCGTTTCCTTCCACCCAGCAGCCTCTGTCATCTCTGCCCGCCACCCAGTTAGCGGGTGGATGGATTATATTTCTGCCGCGTTTCACTGGTCCCTTCACGACCATTTGGTAGCTGGTTTGGTTTCAGATTTAAGTTTATTTCTCCTGGTATACACAATTTCTCAGCAAGATTACTGACTAAAGTCAACCAGAGGCAAACCTGTGTGGCTGGGTTGGTGTGGGGTGACATAATATTCTGTATGTTCATGTGTAGGAAATAGCATATAATGAGGAAGTATAGGTCTTACATTTGAACTTCATGGAAACAAATACTATCACTGTCTTGGTTCGTGAAAGATGTCAAACATCACACAACGCAATAAAGGACTTTCTTCCATACGGCTCCTAGTGCCAAAATCTATGCTTATTTTCACGGCTACATATTCAAGAAATGAATTGCTTTCGCCATATCAGGGCACGCCCAGTCTTTCTTGTGCACAGGAATCGCGCTCCCGGATGGAGTCACTCTGAGGACTGAATGAAGCTATTCCTTCTCGTTGTTTTGACTCTTTTCACAATAGGCTCCTGCCCCGGCAACTGAGTCAATGACGTGGAAAACCACAGATCCACACTGATTGATAACGAAGGCTTTAGAAAGGGGCTCACCCCAGCATAGCCTGTGTTCTTTTGCTCTAGTGTGGATCTCAAATTAAACTGTTTGAGGTTTGATAAACAGTGTTTATATTTGATCCTAACGGCTCTGAAGCTTTGGCTGCCTAATCTCCTGTTTGTAGACTAGAAAAAAAAAAAAAACACTTTAAAAAAAAATAAACAGAAAGATAGTTAAAAGGAAACATTGGAAACCAGTTGGCTAGAGTAATGGAAGGATGTGGTGCCCTGTTTGTCACTGAAGAGATGGGGTTTTAAAGTGTAGCGGCGCTTGTTAAACAATCTCTATAATCCATAATTGAGGAGCCAGCAGACTATGACATGCAGGCAATTACACTATTTTTCTCAAGAAAACTTTATTGAAACCGTGCTCCTTTGTTACCATATGGTCTATAGCTGCCTTCCTGAGAGAATTTTAGAGTTTATTAATTACAGCATAAGACTTTATGGTCCTTAGCTTTGAAATAAAGTAGTTACTACCTAATCCTTTGCAGAAAAAGCTGAACAATTCTTTTTTGAAATTAAATGGGCACTGTAAAATTTGCAATTACTCTATGTGCCTCTAATAAAGAAAATGATGCCAGCTATCCTGCAATGATCTACCAGTTGCAAGAAGCAGCTTCATTTTAAGTTTCAAATGTGGAGAAACACACATGAGAATTGATAAGTTAGGGCAGATAGCATCTCACTGAAATGAACTACAGTATTGTGTCCTCATGGGTTAAGCTCAAATGCTTCCTGTTGAAAAGGTGGAGGGTTGAGGGTAAAGATAGAAGAGTTTGCACAATGATGTCATTGGCATGAGTTACGAGGCATTAAGATCCTACAGTCATATTATAAATTTCTATGATTGTGAATATGTGTATAGTAATATATTTAAGTATATATGACTAGAAAGAATGTATGATACTAAGAAGTGGAACAGAGGCACTAGCAGGAGGAGGGGAGACACTAAGGAGATGGTGGATGCAGGAGAGATGTGCTCATCACAGTGTCGAGCTGTGTTTAGGGGGACCCGTGCAACACAGTGTCATAGACAATGAATGCATAACAACAAAAAAGTTTAAATTGGAAAAAATCTAAAGAAAGTGGACAGTGGCTTCTCTCTGGGAAGAGGACAAAGAATCAAGGTGATAATTTAAGAGCAAAGGGGCCTCTCTATCTGTAGTGTTGAGCTCTTAAAAGAGCTGGATTGCTAATGAAAACTTCTTGCATTTATTTTCTGTGGGGTGATATCTGTGCGTAGGTGTGCATTCCCATGTCATGGCTTGATCACGGAAGCATACAAGAGCAAGTTCCCTCCTTTCACCGTGTGAACTTTAAGGATCAGTCTCAATAGCAAGAGCTTTTACCTGCCAGGTCATCTTACTGCCCTGACTCCCCCCACAAATTAATTTTAATTTTGATTTTTAGAGCCATATAGAATAACTAATAATAGACACATAATAATAAAGGCATCTCAAAACCAAAACAGGGAAAAACCTGAAAGGGAAAGAGAGAGAGAGAGAGAGAGAGAGAGAGAGAGAGAGAGATTGAGAGAGAGAGAGAAATGGTAAATGTGACTTGAAGACACGGGGATGATTGCTTCTTTATCCTATTTCATTATAATTTTAGAGAACTTCATGGGTTGCTAATAAAAAGATGAGTCATGTTCTTTCTGTCTCAATCAAAAGAGATTAAGGTTTGAAAAAAGGTACATGTAAATGAATTACCTGACATTACAAACTAATCCTGTTTTTCTACTGGGCATTAAAGTGAAACAGCATGCAAGTCTGGGCCAAACTTCGTCGTTAAAGTCTCTTTTTCTCATAATAGTACAGCTAATCTTTAAAGACAGTGCACTTTACTCCCCCACCTGAAAAAAAGAACCCACCAAGTAGGAAAGTTGAATCTCAAGTGCGTTTCTCTGTTTCTCTGCACAGAAATTGCTGTCATGAGTCACCGTGTTGATGTGCTAATGCCATGCCTTTCACCCTGACCTCAGTTGTTTTGAAATGCGTACTGTGGTTTCGCATGGTCTTATAATGCCGCGTGCAGTTCAGGTGCCCCTCTTATTAAATATGGTCGTATTGATGTTATCAAGAGCAGGGCTTCCCAAAACATTCTCTAGAAAGACGAGGCATTCAGAGCCGAGCTGTTAATTCAGCACTGATAAGGGATATTTGTGTTCTTGCCTCTGCTTCTACTCGGGTTTGTTCCATTAGGTTGGCTTGGTAGGTTTGGGTTCCTTGAAACAGGTTTTAGAATGTGGCCCATGCTGGCCACCAGCTTCTTCTGCCTCAGTCTCTCCCTTGCTGAGATCACACACCCTCATCACTGTGCCTAGTCTGCTGTTGTCCGCATTGCCTTTCTTTCCCTGGGACTCTTTAACGAAGAGTAGCCATGCTGCTTTCTTTAGCTATCGAGACGCATCCAGGAGATGACGGCAGTGTATATGGCCATAGTGACCATGAGGCCGCAGAGTCCAAGACCACGTTCTCAGCCTGAAAGCCCCCGGATGAAGGGCTGTGCTTCTCCTTGTAATGGCGCTCTTTCTTTTTCAGTTCAATCTCACCATTTAGTATTGAGAGCACAAGACGCCAGAGACGATCAGAATCCCCGGACTCCAGGAAACGGCGCATTCACAGATGTGACTTTGAAGGATGCAACAAAGTATACACAAAAAGTTCTCACCTGAAGGCACACCGGAGAACACACACAGGTACAGCTCCCGTGGGCTTCTCAGTGGGGGTCAGGGGACTGAGGAATGACAACTCACCCGGTCATTAGTCGGTGACTGACATATTTTGAATTTAGTTCATTCTGTCTGTCTTATGTACACGTCTTAAATGCTGTGAACAGAATGAGCTAATCATCTTTCTGGTGATCAACTTAGCCACATAATAATTATGTAATTTATTGAGTTTAAAAATATCCACAGCGCACCTCAAACAGCAAGCCAAACAAAATCCTTCCCTTCCTTAGAGCAAACATCTAACCCACCACCATCGTTAGGTCACGTACGTTCTGTTTTCAATGTTATTCCTCCTAAGTATCAGAGAAATAAACCTGAGAATTTGCATGCACAAAGCACTGCAGTATTTTTTAAAACCAGTTAAATCCAGTTTGATTCTCCATAGAGAATCTTGTTGCATTAGGAGGGGATTTCCAATACTAACGGAGAAAAGCAATTGATGCAAGCAATTCGCAAGTTTGCAACAGTTCAGTTATTAATCCTTCCAGACACCTGGGGTCCACCTGTGTAGAAAGCACTGATGGTCATTATCAGCCACTGCCCACAGGTCCTGTGTGTGTGTGTGTGTGTGTGTGTGTGTGTGTGTGTGTGTGCTGTGTGGCCCTCAGCTGGCATCTCCTGGGTGCCTGAGTACCATCAATGGGAGCTACTGGCAAGACACGGAAGACACCAGAAGGGACCACCATGACTGTGCCATCCCTAGACAAGTGACAGGTGATAGGAGTCAGTGGTATGCAAAGAAGCATATGAGACAGGAAAACAGTCATAGGCTTTGCTGCTGACACAGGTCACGACCAAGCAAGCCCTGCCCAGTGTCTATCACTGGCATAGAGCAGACGCTGGCATGGTTCTTTCACAGGAAATTCCAAATGGAACAGATTCCTGTGTGGTTGTGTAAACATGCCATGTTTGCATTTTCTTTAGCCAATGGTGCTACACCTGTTCACAAAGACATGAACCAGAGACTTTAATCATGCATGCTGTCTACAGGGGCTGGCAATGGCTTTAAGCCTATGGATCTAAGCAGAGTTTCAGCATGCGTGAACGTATCTTGTCATGCTGGGTGTAGCTGAGGCTCACAGGGTTTACAACTGAGTAAAGCTGTTGGTGACTCACGCTGCCCCATCAGCCGGTAATTCACCTTCCAGTACTATGACAGCTAGCCAATAGGAAGCAAGTTTCCTGGTCTGTACTAACTAGGTTTCTCCATACACTGTGACCAAGTCTGTGATGACTTTAGCAATCGGGTCTTACCACCAAGCGCTGGTGGGTATCCAAGGACAATGACAAAAGTTTGTATTGTAGAGACACCCCTGATCAACTCAGGGAGAAATGTCCCTCCCATACCTGCCACTGGGCTTTATATTTGGCAGTCTGTGACTTGAGAGAAAAGTAGCATCTTTGTATGGAGAGCAACCCCAATTAAACAGGGAGGCTGCTGAAGAAATGGCAATTGCTTGTGCTTTTGTACCGGTCTTTTGGAACCTACTGACCGGTATCCATTGCTTGGAACTGGAGTTTTTGCTAGTCTATGGTTTCTGATCATCTGTCCTACACTTCACCTCTGATCGCAACCCCCTCCCCTTTCTAATTAACTCCATGCTCTCTCCTATCCTTCAATTGCGAACTTCCCCGTGAGACGTTTCTACCTGTTTCTCAGGCACTACTTTTACTTTTGTGGTCCGCTTATTTATTTCCTGCAGTTCTGGGAACTGAACCCACAGAATTACACATGCCGCCAAGGGATGGACCACTGAGCTCCACCCTCAGCCCACTGGAGTGTTTTTAAATCACCTTCTTAAACATTAAGGCAAAATAAAAAAGGAACATAAAGACATAGAGGTCCACATGTATCTTCTATTAACAGATGAAAAACAGAAATAATGGCAGCAAGTGTGATGGGACCGTGTCACTGATTGTTGTGGGGCAATTTCTACACACACACACACACACACACACACACACACACACACACATTGCCTTCAGTGAATCATCACATATGTTGGGCTGCTCCTATTCTCCTTGAGATTTCTACAATCTATATTAGCCTCATTTCCACATAGACACCCCTGCTCTGCTTATCCAGTGGTACACAGTGAAAGAGAAGAGAGGAGGGTTTTTAATCACACGTAATTAAAGGACTTATTTCCCAAGCACTGCTGGATTTCATCTTACAAGTTTGGATGCATACCAAGTGAGGAGAAGCGATGTCATGTATTCACCCCAATTCAAAGCAACGTAAACCTCGAATGCTGAAGCTGGATTAATGAGCTTGACTTATTAAAAAGATGACCTCATAGACTTTGAAGGTCACAGTGGCCTCTCACGGAACTACAGAATTAGAGGGAGCCCTTGCCTGTCACCTCTCACGGGAGCAGGTTGCCACTCTGCTGTTTCCTGCACACTTGCGCATCTTGTGTCTTGCTCAGTCTGTGTGGCGACCTAGTAGCTGCAGCTGTTGAGATCTTTCTCACACAGACACAGCTGCCCCAACGCTAGGTTGCATTAGCTGTTTATTCGCCTGCAAGATATTTTGTGGAATTTGAAGACAGAGGCCTGTTCTTTGTCAGTGTGCATCCATCTCTTATGGTGCAGTTTGGGGAGCCCAGACGAATGGGGCTCCCTCGAGTGACCATGCATTTGCTGTCCCCGACCAGCTATAATGGTCTTCTCGACTCTACTGTGAGCCACAGCATCCTTCTGATCTCCAGCTCGGATACTCCCCATTTTGTTAGCGGTACCTTGTCACATTGACTTAAGGAAACATTGTGGTCCTTATGTGTTGAGGGAGGAGACCTTCTTTATGAATGCCTCTGAATGTGAACAATTTGCACTGAAGCTTTCTGTGAGTTGACTCCGTAGGGCCACCTCGATCAAGGAGTGCTGCC
Organism: Microtus oregoni; assembly: GCF_018167655.1. Classification (NCBI taxonomy): domain Eukaryota; kingdom Metazoa; phylum Chordata; class Mammalia; order Rodentia; family Cricetidae; genus Microtus; species Microtus oregoni. The sequence continues at coordinate 33,839,821 of NW_024543060.1, read as the reverse complement.
AACTAGGTCTAGTGTATCCACTGCAGTAGAAATGGAGGACTTTCTGCTTGACTTGGAATGCTGGCACCATCCCTGAAATGACTTCCTTGGGAGTGATGCTGGGGCAACATCTGGAGACAAAGGACAACTTGCTAGAATATTTTCGGGCATGGAGTTTATCTATAGTTTTTTTCCAATCTAGAAAGCAAGTATTATAGGTCCCCATGGTGACTTGATTGTAACGTGTTGAATTCAATACGCTAGAAAGATCTGAATGGTCCCTCCCATCTCTCTCCATTAGTGTCTCCATCTTTGCCAGCTCATCATGGGCAGATTGAACATGACAAATGCAAAGAAAATACCCCTCCCCCCCATGTGGCAGGCTGTCGGGTCTTTTAAACAGCTAACTATGCTGCCTCTAGCCTGCATCAAAATATCCCTGCTAGATTTCTGCTCAAACCCCCCAATGTATCAAATCCATTCACTCACTGAGCACAGAATTACTTAGAGCAGCCCTCTGTATCCAAAGGTTCTGCTTCTGTGCATTCAACTAGACCTGGACTGCGCTCGACTTCTGTGGGCTTCTCTTGCCAGCGCTCCCTCAGCAGCGTGTCTAACAGCTGTGGGAAGTATTTGCATTGTATCGGTTACCTTAAGTAACGAGATCTTATCGGAAGGATACAAGAAGATGCGTGGAGGTTGCATGCTATCCAAAGGGCCTGGGGATGAGGCGAGAACCAGTTCCCTGGTATTAAAGGGACCACTCTAGTCTGTGCAGTCATAGTCTCTTGAACCGACATTTAAAAGTGGCATTATTGTCCAATAGAGAGAAAGAATCAAATTTGGTGAACTTGTTGAAACTGGTGTCAAGTGATCCCAGGCTAGCTTGTAATTTATAATTATACACAAGATTTCACAACTTGGTGAGTAAAATGTAATCAACACTGGTTCTATAGAAATTCGGGCTGGCTCGCATGTTTTTAATAAACATCTTCTTAGCCTTACCTTTGCTTCAGGCATGTTGAGTAAGATCCTTATGTGTGACCAATAATACTTAATGTGGAGTTTGGGATTATAACAGATGACTTATGAAATCCAAGCACGCTATGGGAGGGGACCTTGCTGCAGTGAGAAACTTTCTTTAAGGAAGTCACAGTCATTTTCCTGTTGATACTTTAACTTTCTGCAGTTTGTTGGTGCCTGATCAGTTGTGTGTGTCCTTAAATTCAATTAATTAAATTTCCTTAAATTAAAGATGTAAATATTTGTAGGGCTGCAGAAAAAGGCCCCTTTCGAGATATTAGCAATCAACACATGGTTAAAGAAGTGTTTGGAGGAGAGCATTTAAATTTAAAAGTAGCTTGTTATTGTGCAGTTTAGGTCCTAACAGGATGTTAGCAAGTTTTTGGAAATGCTGTAGCGACCCCTGTGGAGGCCACATTGCATCACAAAGAGCAAATGTAGCTCAAGAGTCACACTTCCTCCAGCAGGCCTATCCTCTCCTCTGCACTGGGTATTTCTCCCACTCAGTGAGGTATACAGTATATTTAAATGAAAATGCAGAAGATTTAAATTAATGGAGATTTTCTTCATCTAAAGATAGTGTATGGAATATTAAATTATCTAAGCATGCATTTTTTTTAAAGAAAATATGGTATAATCTAGAATGCTCACATATTGGTTAAAACAGTGTTTCTCAAGACCCTTTGGAGGCTCAAATGAACCCTTTACGGGGGTTGCCTAATACCATCAGAAAGCATATATTTACATTATGATTGAAGACAGTGCCAAAACTATGCTTTTTATGATTGGAGGTCACTACAACACGGGGAACTGTTTTAAAGGGTCGCAGCATAAGGAAGGTTGAGAGCCACTGGAAGCTTAAATGCTATAGTAACTTCTACAGTGTTGGTTTTAACACACAGCTGTCAGTAATTCTTACAACCACTAGATGGGGCACTAGACTCAGCTGTTGTGTGTGACGTACTAAAGAAGACATGTCTGTCTGTGTTCACAAAACATTTTAGTTTAGTGATGAGTGAAAGACAGGGTTAAACTGCAAACCGAGCTTGTAAATGTAACTTTAGCATATATATTTTTTCTCTTTCAAATGAGTTGAGATATTTGAAATATTTCACATTATAAATTGATACTGTGCCTCTCTCATAAATCTGGGCTTAATAGGCCAGCCTTGCTTAATGTTCATTAAAACTTACATGAAAAGTACGCTACTGAACTTGAGGGAGATACATTTCTCATTTATCCGATTTCATCAGGGGTTCTTTATGGATGTTTGAAACTGGTAACCAACGCCAACTTACCAGTCTCTGATATCTGTTCTACTTTATCTTTAAAAAGAAACTGGACACGAATTAATGACACCTCCCCTGGTGAAAGAAGCATGTGCTGTGGCCGGATCATCTGTTGTTTATAAATTCCATGTGCTGATGCACTCGGGAGCCACTTCCAGCTCCACACTCACTCCCACACACTTAGGTGGTCCTAAGTGGCTGCAGATTCCACGGCTTCTCACTTTTCCCTTGACTCATCAGTTCGTCCTGCTATTCATGGATTTCTTTCTTTGAAATTGACTTCTCGATTTTTTTTTTTCCTGAATGAGATTCTAAAGTGGCTTGGGGGAGATTCAGTGGCAGCTGTTTGTCCTGGTGGCCTTTGGGTCTACCTTCAGATATGTATGACAATCCTGTTCTGATGTTTGTGTCACTAATGAATAGCTCATGGTACACTGAACTCTTTTTCAGAACAACTCCCCCCTCCAATAGCTACTAACTCTTAGATAAAGCATAAGGCTGGTGAAGATACTGAGCCCATCTGAGTCCTCACTGAGCATCTTCAGGGTGGATCTTCTCTTAGTAAGGAGCTTGCAAGTCCCGACCAAAGCCTTCCTGAATATGAGCAGTATAATTGTCTTGGTCTGTTTTCTGATGCTGATAGTACAATTTCACAGATTAGGCGAGTTGTAAAGAAATGAGGTTGAGCATGATTGTAGTTGGGTCAAGGTTGAAGGCCCACATCAGATGGTAGTCTTCTTGGTGTCAGAGTCCTGCATTGGCTGGCACTGGGCAGGAGCCAGGAATGTGTGAGAGACTAAGCCACAAAGGATTTTTTAGAAGACCCACTTTATGTGGTGCCTTCACCACGATTCCCATCCGTAGACTACACTTTCAGAAGATCTTAAGTCTTCTGCCCTTAAATGTCTCATAGTGAGGGTTAGATTTCAGCCTGAGTTTGGTTTTTCCAGATGTTTCTGGGAATGTCAGGGTGCAAATCATACCCAGACTACAGCAAAGTGTCCTGAGAAATAAAAAAAATTGAAATGAAATTTAAGTCAAGAACAAAGTTTGCATCGATCTTTAGCTCATAACTGGTAAGCCTAGAGCAGCTAGCTAAGGTGTGGGAATCTTAGATTTTCTTATTTAGATTTATACACAGATAAGTCTCATTGCATATGTATGACTCTGGACATCAGTTTTATAACCCAAGTAAATACCGTGATACCATACCATAGGCATTCAGTAGTTTCTTGCTAAAGTGGATCCAGCTATACGTATAGGTCATTGTGAGCATATGGCTAGAATTAAATACCTTTACTTGGCACTCTAATAGATTTAATATGTGCAGCTTGTAGTTGCTTGACAGTAAAGCTAATCGTCATTTGGTAAACTCAGTGTGCCATTGCCATAGTGAATAAAACAGTCACTTAAGACCTATACTTTACATCCTTCCTAAGGCACTTCAGTCTTCTATTTGAAAGGCCATGTTCATAGATTGTACTCACAGATTAATGTTTCCTACATTTCCGTAGATTGAATTTCACAAGGACAGAAAGAGTCTTGAACCATATTTGGTGAGTTTGCCCATAAGCAGAGTAGATAACTCACAAGGTACCCATGAAAGAGCAAGCATGCCACAGTGCAGGCATTCTGGTCCTAGCCTGAGCCGTGCCTAGGTCTCCAGATGAGTATGGGTGTATATGGTTTATTCTGCATACACCCAGCTCCAACCTGAAATGCTGGGTACCCGGCTCTTTTCTTCCTAGGTCTTCAGTCAATAATGTCTACTCATTTCCCCAAATGCCTCGTGCCACCAAGCCTATGAAGCTCTTTGACCCCCACCCCATTCCCTAGCAAGCTCCAGTGTGGGCTGCCTGATATTAAGATGGGATGGTCAAAAGGCATGTGGGAAAAACTGAAGCACATAGAACAGCATTCATGATGGCTGGCCAGATGTGAGCATAAAGGAGAGGAAGGATGAGGATATCCAGTGTGTGTGCTCAGGATCCTTGTGCACACGGAGATCCCACATGGATGGGTGCTGACATTTCTCTGTCCCCGAACAATGAAGCACAGCTATGCAAGCATGTTATACTTTCCATTCGTTATGTGAATCCCAGGAACAGAGCCAGGTGGCAACACTAACCCGGGATCCAGCTGAGAAAGCAGGGCAGTGAGGCCCTGGCTGCTCTAGAGTCTTTGTTATTGTCATTTCCCTCCGTCCTTGACAAGTTCACAAACCTGCCAGTCCGATCTCTTCAGTAGAGCCACCACCCCTTGCCTGCCCTGCAAGTACCTACCAGTTAGTTTCAGCTACTGGGGTGCTTTGGCATGACAAGGCGAGGTGACCGGTGCTATGTCTGGTGACTGGTCTTTCTCCCCACTCTATGAATATTTTACTGGTTAGAAAATCAGCGAGAAGACATGGACTAGGAGCATTAATCACTAAATAAAACCAGACAAGCCGCTCTTGAGTGCTTGCTCAGCACACAACTCTTTGCATGCCAATGAATGAGATATAAAAATGAAGACTGGAGGTTCTAAATCCGGCGGGCGAGACAACCACATCGGCAAATATCTTCCATGGGGAAGAGACTGGCAAAGGGAGAAAATGCCTGTCTGTGCAAGTTGTCCTGGCGGCACAGAAAGAGGACCCATGACCATCCTGATGGGCATCTGCCCCTGCAAACAAGATCTACCCACTGCCACCTCAAAGGAGGAAACCTTGCATCTATTTCCAGTCTAGATTTATCTCAATATGCTTTGAAAGTGCTATAAATATTAACCTGTTTTCACTAAAGGGAAGGGTGTTTTCTTGGCCCATCAGTGAGTTACTACCTCCAATCAAACTGTGCCTGAGACCCACAGTGATCAAAATGTCCATACCTGTATTGTACATATTTGATTGAATTTAATTCTAAAAACCATATTTTACTGAATTGCTGTTCTTAGAGTTATCTTTTACATACACTTAAAAGACCTGTAAAAACCACCTGCCCATGAATGTCTCTGTTTAATAACACATTGCAAAGTGAGTCTTGCTTCTGACTTTTATTTATGTAAGCCCATACATCATCAAGTTAAAATTGCTGTGAGGTATTTATGGACCTCATTTCACTCTGAGCTCTGTTTTATCTTTACATTTATCAAAGCGATGTGAAGTGAAGAATGGGGGGGGGATTTTATCTCCAGCCTTTGTACTTTCTCATGTTCTACCTGAGAATCAAACATTTTGATTGTTAATCTCTCTATCCTGACTGGTAGGAATACTTGTTACTAAAATAGAATTTACTATATTAGTAATATCAAACTGTGTTTGGGAAGACTATATATTCATCATGAAAGAATGTGCAAAGGATTTGTCTGTGGTGCTCATCTCAATTAAGCCTTTATAATTAAGAATAAGCTTATTACTGTAAAGATTATAATACTGTTCATCTAAATAAGATGCGTAGCTAGGGAGACATACCAGTCAGTAATGTGCTCATTGGAGTGTGAGGTCCCAAGTTCTAGCCTCAGAGCCCATATAAAAGCCAAGTGCGGTGGCACGCACCTATTATCCAGTGCTAGACAGGCAGAAACTGAGGATCCCTGTGGCCTCCTGCTTAGCTGGTCTAGCTGAATCTGTGAGCTTCAAGTTCAATGAGAGTCTCTGTCTCATAAAACTAAGCTGGAGAAGGGCCCGGAGAAAGGGGTGGCTCGGAAGTTAAGAGTGCTTACTTCTCTTGCACAGGATCCAGGCTCAGTTAAGAGTGCTTACGTCTCTTGCAGGGGATCTAGGTTCAGTTAAGAGTGCTTACGTCTCTTGCAGAGGTTCTAGGTTCAGTTAAGAGTATTTATGTCTCTTGAAGAGGATCTAGGTTCAGTTAAGAGTGCTTATGTCTCTTGCAGGGGATCTAGGTTCAGTTAAGAGTGCTTATGTCTCTTGCAGGGGATCTAGGTTCAGTTAAGAGTATTTATGTCTCTTGCAGAGGATCTAGGTTCAGTTAAGAGTGCTTATGTCTCTTGCAGAGGATCTAGGTTCAGTTCTCAGCACCCACAAGGCAGCTCACAACTGCTTTTGACTCCAGTTCTAGTGAGGCTGATGCCTTCTTCTGCCCTCTGCATGATCCTGCATTCATGTGGTACATATAAACCCACATAGAAGCACACAAATACAAATAAATATAGCAAAGAAATATATTCTAAAAGACAGGTGGAGAACAATTGAGAAAACACCAGAAGCAATATATTCACAAAACAATATAGATTGCTTTTTTAACTCCGGCATGATCTAGATTTTACATTTATATTATAGTCCTTTCATTTGGTTAATTATTAGCGTAGGGCTCTGTGTTAGGCCCAGGGGACAGAGTGATGAAGAGATGCCCAAACCACGTTCGGTATCATCGTGCTTGCTCACAGGGTTTCAGATGGGACAAGCTTCCATCACGGAGCAGAGTGAGGAGAGTCTCAAGGCAGGCAGGGTTCACATACTGTGGGCTGGGAAGAACTGTGTAGATGAGAAGATAACAACATCAGAAATCTTGTGAAACTGTTATGGGGCAAGTAAATGAAGAGGCTTCTGAAAGAAACTGGAGGAAACAGAACCAGCGTTGCCAGGATGTGGTGGTCTTTCAGAAAGACTTCATTAGAGGAATCTGGCATTGTAGTGCATGCATATAATCTGAGCAGTCTAAGAGTCGAATGCCAGGTCAAAGTCAGCCTGGGTAATACAGCAAGACTCTAACTCAAAAGAGAAATTGAAAAAAAAATCTTTAAATTCATGTGGAAATATAGAATACCTAGGATAACCAAAACAATCCTGAATAACAAAAGCATTTCTGGAGGCATCACCGTCCTGATTTCAAATTATATTTCAGGACACTGTAATAAGACAGCATAATTCTGGCATATAAACAAATGCATTAACCAAGAAAATAAGATCAAAAACCCAGATATAAGTCCATGTTCCTGCAGCCACCTGATTTGTGACAAAGAGACCTTGGAGAAAAGACAGCATCTTCAATGAATAGTGCAATATTTTATGGAAGAGACAGATAATCAAGATCCTTTGAACTATGTTATGACATATGGCTGGAAAAATAATATATCCTCAAAGCAAAACTTGTATAGGTATACTGCTAACCTTCCCAACTGAAATCAAATTGCTTCCGGTGGTTCTTATCGACGGGTACTGAAAGGGGGACATTTGCTAGGTTAGTAGCTCCATACTCTGTTCCAGATGTGTTAAGCTGCTCAAGTCAGGGCACCATATCTGGTACAACAGTTGTAATTACAGTCAGGACCTGACTAAGTCTTCAGTAGTAAATGATCCCAGGTTTTATGTTGAGGTCCTTTATTCACTGGAGGTCAGATTTGTGAAGGGTGAGAGACAGGAATCTGGGATTGCCCTTCTGCAACTATCTATTCAGTCTGGTCAACACCAGATCCTAGAAAGCCAAAGCCCACATGTCAATGATTTCTACTCCTGAAATAATATCAGCTTCTGCCAAGAATTCACCTATAATCTCATGGAGTGTGCTCTATGATCAGATGGCTAAGGAAAAGAAGACTAGGGCCTGTTTACTGATGGTTCTGTGCATTATTTAGGCAGGACGCAGAAGTGGACAGCCCCAGCATTACAACACCTTTCAGGAGCAACCCTGAAAGACACTACCAAAGAGAAATCTTCACAGTGAGCAACACTTTGGGCAGTTCACCAGGTCATACATTTTGTTTGGGAGGAGAAATAGCCCAATCCATTATTGTTCACTGGTTCATGGGCTGTAGCCAATGGATTGGCTGGATGGTCAGGAACATGGAAAGAACGTGATGGAACTGGGTGACCAAGACATCTGGGGAAATAGTGCATGGATAGGTCTCACCGAATGAGTGAAGAATGGAAGATTCTTGGGTCCCGTGTAAATGCTCATCAAAAGGTCACTTCACCTGAGGAGATAAATAATCAAATAAATAGGATGCCCCAGACTGTGGACAGACAGCCTCGTTAATCAGTCATCCCTGTCATTGCCCAATGAACACATGAACAAGCACAGGCTACCGCTCACCAAGGCTAACATGGTTACAGCTATCACTGAAAGGCATATCTTGCAGCAGGAAAAACCAACACCAAGCCGCAAATAAGGCATCATTCCCTGGGGCGACCATCCAGCGACATAGTGGCTTATTGACTGCATTGGATCGTACTGGAATAGACACTTTTTCTGGTTATGGATTTGCCTTTCCCTGCATATGATGCCTCTAGAAAACTACCATCTGTGGACTTACAGACTTCCCATTCACCATCATGGTAGCCACATAGTATTGCTTCTGACCAAGGAACTCACTTCATGTCCAGGGAAGTGTGACAAGGAACCCAGAATCATGGAATCCACTGGTCTCACCATGTCCCTCACCATTCCATTCTGAAGCAGCTGGCTAGAAAGATGGAATGGGCTCTTGAGGAATCAGCTACAGCACAAATAGTGAACATAGCCTGGAGGACTGGGGTAGTGTTCTTCAGAAAGTGGTATAAGCTTTGAATTAGTGTCCAATGTATGGTTTGTTTTCTCCCATAGCCAGGATCCATGGGTCCAGGAATCAAGGGGTGAAGAGGGGATAGTTCAGTCAGCCTCACTCCTGGTGACCCACTACGAAAAATTTTGCTTCCTGATCCTGTGATCTTCAGATCTGCTCTTGGTTCTAGTGAGGGGGAACCCTTGCTAGGAGACACAGCAAACATGCAATTCAGCTGGAAGCTCAGACTTCTCCCTGGTCACTTTGGGCTTTAATACCCTTAAGACAACAGGCTAGGAAAAGAATAATTATACTGGTGTGTGTGTGTTGGGGGTGGTGATTGATTCAGATTACCATGGGGAAATTAGGTTGCTTTTCTGAAATACTGAGATCCTTTGGAGAGGCTCCTGTGGAGCCGAAGGGAGAGGACTGCTGGACAGGCATTTGGAAGACAGAGCTGGCACCTGCAATGATCATGGTGGAGCAGGCAGGGAATACCTCCCCTATTTCTCTACGGAAGAATCTCAAAAAAAAAAAAAAATCTCTCCACCCAAAAAGATTTGGGACAACTTGCGATGGGTGTAGATAAGCTTACCCCTTTGCTACAGCAATGCAGGAGGAGAGGCATATTGTTGAGGTGTTAGGTGCTGAATTAGATTTGGGTTATCTGAAACAGCTTTCAGGCCGTGGCTGAATTTGTCCGTACTATCCCTGTATGCAGAAGGGAGACTATAAAGTAGACACACATAGGATTTCCCGGGAGGCTGGAGCAGAGACTGTGAGGATGAGGGGATTGCGTAAGGGAGATGAAAAGCTCAAAGTCTTGGCACACATTTATGTGACAGGTTAAAGAAGAGTTCTCTGCACAAGAAACTTAAGAAAAGGTAACCAGACACATAGCAAATAAGTGTTGTCACCGCACCGCAATATACACTCGGAACAGCCAAATAAAACAAGGTCCTTTGACCTTGAACTTTTTACTTTTTGTGAAGTCCATTTTATTAGAGAATATTTTCATTCCTTGTTTGCTCTCTGGGTGAGAAGGCTAGACTTTGTGTTAGCAATACCATATATCCAATAAGTCGTCACTCAGGCCCTTGTCTGCCAGGCCAGTTCTGACTAGATCGCCTAGTTTTGTAGAGCAGTAACTTCAAGTGTGGAGTGGCAACTTAAAAGGTGGCTAACAGTAACTGGATCCCCAGGGAAGCAAGGGCTAGCCACTGCCGCTGCTAGATTACAAAGCTGCCAAGGTCAGATGTGTTAAAATCATGACATTGCTTAGAAAAGGTCACAGCGTGTGGAGAGTTTCCCATGTTCCAGCAAACATTTTATTTGCTATTGTTATCAAGGTTGCCTTTATAGAACAGCACTGGGAATACACAAGAAGCTCACTTAGTCACTTTCACACACAATGAAGAAGTTAGTCCAGACCATTTAGGTGAACTCCAGTAACACACTGACTATTTGATTGAATTATCAAGACAAATAATGGATTGCACATACTATACAATAGGTTGGTCTGCTTGGTTCTGGCAGTTTTGTACTTAAAATATTTTCAAGAGATAGAATCAGGATTGATGTCCAGTTAGCCAAAAACTTTAATTTGTTCCTTTAGAATAGCAAAGAGAAGAAGGATTAAAGAGATGGTTCAGAGGACCTGAGTTGTGAACGTCTAGTACCTATGGGGCGGGGGGGGGGGGGGAGGGAGAGAGAGAGAGAGAGAGAGAGAGAGAGAGAGAGCGCTAAGCCTAAAGACACACTTCCATCATCCCAGCACTGGACAGGGCAGAGACAGGAGGATCCTGGGTATTCAGTGGTAAGTCAGTCTAGCCAAATCAGTGAGCTGCAGGTCCAAGGAGAGATTGTATCTCAAAATACGAGGTGGGAAATCAACTGTAAAGGCATCCTGACATCAGCCTCTCTGATCTGCATGTGTCCATATGCTTGTGTGGGTGAGCACAGCTATACACATGAAGAAAATTGATAACACATACACACACATCTTCATGTTTCACAGGATAGCAAACAAAGATGTATTTCCAACTTTATTGTTTGATTTTTATTTCTTCACAATAAACGGGAATACCTTAAGTTTCATAGCCATAGAATTAAATATTGTGTAGTGTGCAGGTTGGAGTTTCACAGCTTGTAGGAACAGGTGATAACCCAAGGTTCTAGAGATGGGGAAACCGCTTCCAGAAACCGCATTCTGCAGCCTCGAGCCCAGCTGCAGGTCGGTAGCCCAGCTCCATGTTTGACCATCTTGCCTGATTTTAGAGCTCCAGGTAGAGCTGGCTACTTTAAACCCCAAGTGGGAATGTGGCCTTGTCCATCCTTGGCTGACTCAGAGAAGCTGGTAATGCCAGCTTTTTCTTTTTTTTTTGGTCGCCAGGTTTCTATTTCCTCATCTTGAAAGCGCCTAATTTCCTTCCAGATCTATAAATCTGTGAACTTTTGTGAACTAACTGTAACAGAACCCAGAAGACAAGATAAAAATCTTGATTCTGGCTCCCCCCATCTCCTCATATGCAAATGCCATTCCTCAAGTGAAGCAGATTGTCACAGCAACTACGCTGAGCCCTGAATGTAATGCAGCTCATTTGTCACTGTCTGGGCCCTGTGGCTTCAGCAATGTTAAACAGGGACATATTTCAAAACTGCACTTCTGAACCTAGCGAATGCCTGTGCTTCTTGTTACTCAAGGTGTTCCTTTTCAGTTGTCTGAGAAAATAACAGAGTCGCTGAGAACACGGGTGTTTTTGTTTAATGCAGGCCTTTTGAAACTGCACGTTCCTCTAAATATATTGCTTGCACGTCATTTTCATATGAAAAAGCACCTGCCCTTTGTCTCGGTCCACATTTACCTTTCAGCATTTCAGGTGGTGAAATGGGAGGCCCAGCAGAAGTGAGTTTTGTTCAGTAGGTTTTCCCGAATCCATTCAATAGCTGATGTTTTCTTTAGACTTTGTTGAACCTTCTGCTGGGTAAATGCCATGGAAATGCCCTGAGCTGGTCTTAATCCTTTTCTCTAACCAGAATGGCAAAAGACAAGCAATTCGTAATAAATCAGTTTGTGTTGACTGTTTCGAGTCAGGGAAAAAAATATTTCTGATGTGAGTTCTTATTTTCCCAGGACTTTATTAATACCTCTTGGGAGTACGCGTGTGCATTCTGCCTGTACATACGTGCATAGGAAGTTGTATCCAACATGAACTGTAAGAGGATTGTTCAGGAATTTTTAGATCAGCAGCAAAAAGATACTTTTTAACAGTTATTATTATTGATGATGGGGTATAGGTAGCAGGAGGGGTGGTGGGGTGCTTAGGCCACAGGGTGCTTGAGGAAGGGAGAGGACAGTCTGTGGAGCTGATTCTCTCTTCCCACACCTGCCTGGGTGCCAGAGAGGTAGCCACTGAGCCACCTTCCCAGTCCCAGATGTCCTCACCCCAGTCTGGTATGTTTCCTTGCTTAAGATTACGCTGAAAATGGTTCATTAAAATAGGAACTATAACAACGAAAGAAATGACTTAAAAGGAAGCTAACTATACCCCCAAAGGAGGCCACCATTTCCTTTTGTGCAGAACTCTCCCTTTCAATTATTTGTTATGTAAAAACATGTATCCAGGCACTAAACAACGATGACTATGTGATCTCGCTAATATATGGGACAAAAAGAAGTTGATTACATGAAAGAAAGATGGAAGCGGAGGAGTGGATAGCAGGGAAAGAAGAATAGGAATAGAAGAGGAGGAGACAGATGAACAATCAGTGCTAAGTTACAGTTAGATGAGCATAGACTGTTGTGGTGTGCTAACGCACAGTTGAGTGACTATAAACAATATTTCAAATACTTAGAAGAAAGGATTCTGAAAGTTTACCCTATAAATGCATGATAAGTGTGTAGTCAGATGTGTTTATCTTGATATAAACACTATGTAGTGTATGCACACATATAGATACCACGTATTGTACAATAAAGACAGATAACTTATGGCTATCGATTAAGATGTCATTTTTGGCCAATGGAATATAGCTCATTGGGCAAAGGGGTTTACCACCAAGCCTCACAGCCGGGTATTGATCTCTGGAACCTCCATCATGGAGGAAGAGAACGAAATAAGGCATGTTGTCCTTTAACATCCTCAAGTGTGCAATTGCACATATGCACATCCACCCATGTGGGTCTTCTTTGGGACTGTTGGTCACCCATCCATGGAGGTAATGAGAGCAGAGGCAGGGAACAGGGTTCAAATGGCTGCAGAGGTGATGGAGATAGGCCTCTGGGAGAAGACTTCAATGAGACAACTCAACTTTATTCCAGAGTATAGGAAATATATAGCATTGGGAAACCTGGGGACAATTTACACACTCCTATCATATACCTGGGTTAGTGGAAGCACAACCCTATGAAAATAGCTAGAACATGTTACTAAATTACCAAATGGTCAGCAGGGAAAGAGTGCTTGCAGGGAATTATTTCAAGGGACATCCTTGAGATTAGTCAGGCAACCAGGCTTAGAGACACCCTCCAAATCTGGGAAGGTAGAAAGCAGGGAACCTTGCTGGGGATGAGTCCTTCATGTTGCCGAGCTTGGAGAAAGCTGCTAGGCCATAGTAGACTTCAGCCTCTGGCCATCAGGACCTCCCAACATACTCAGAGCCACAGAAAATAAATGCAAAAAAATATTAAGTATATTTCAAGTGAGATGGCACAGTGGATAAAGTACCTCATTATTTAAGATTGGTGGTCTGCGTTCAATCCCCAGAGTTCACTTAAATATCCATTCAATAGAGGCCTAATATTTGAAATATATAAGGAACTCACAAAAATGGATATCAATAAAACAGCTCAGTTTGAAAATGGGGTACAGATCTAAACAGAGAATTCTTTAAAAAGGAAACTCAAATGACCAAGACACACTTAAATAAATGTTCAATATCCTTCGCCTCAGGGAAATGAAAATAAAAACTACTTTGAGATTTCACCTTACACCTGTTAAATGGCACAGATCATGAAAATGGGTGACTTCTCTTTCTTGTGAGGATGCGGAGTCAAGGGAAAACTCATACATGGCGGCGGGTAGGTGTGCAAACTCATACAGCCACTGTGGAAATCAATGAGGCAGTTCCTCAGAATGACAGAAATCAATCCACCTTCAGGTTTAGCTATTCCACTGGTGGACATACACCCCAGGGATGCCTTATCTTGCCACAGACACAGCTGCTCACATATGTTCATTGCTCTGCTATTCATAATAGTTAGAAATTGGAAACAACCTCAACAGATGAATGGATAAAGAAACTTGGAACATTTATACAATAGAATATTATTCAGCCATTAAAAATGAAACTGTGAAGTTTGCTGGTAAATAGGTGGAACTGGAAAAAAAACATCCTGAGTGAGGTAACATAGATCTAGGAAAACAAATCAGGTTATATGTGACTATTAGCTCCTAAGCCAATGATAACCAAGCTATAATCCATAGGATCGCAGAGGTTAGGTATAGACTAAGTGACTGGAGGGACACTTAGATCTTGCTAAGAAAGAGAAATAAAATAGACAGTTATAGATGTGTGGGGAGGGACTAGAACAGAAGATTCAAAGGAGTAGCAAGAAGAAAGGGGTTGAGGGAGGGAAAAGCTAAGGGCCATCTGAAATATAGTAGTAAAACTTTGTAAAAAAATGTGTGTATATAGGACGGTGGCCTAAATGGCCAAACAATAGAAGAGAAAGAGCAGCCTCAACTAGACATCTCTTGTCATCAAGCAAGAGCTTCCAGCACTGAAGTTGGGTTACATCGAATAATTGTTATCCAAAGGGGTCTTTATGGAAACCCCCAAACAACCTAGATTGTTGCCAAGACTATAAGTTGCTCTCCCCAAACTGACATCAAGGCCTCATTGCTGAAGACAACACCTCCACAAACTATTAGACACAGAGAAGTCAAGCAGGTGACTACATAGGCCTTGACTCCTTTGTCTTTGGTATGGGAAGGAAGGTAAGCTTCAGTCAGCCAAGGAGAGATGTAAACACCAAGTCAGTCACAAATGCTTTGATCAACAATAGTATACTGCCTGAAAAATAGGCTCGTGCAAAGGGGGCACAAACTTCATGAGAGTAACCAGTCAATATTTGATTTGACGTAAGGCCCACTCCACCAAATGGACCCCAAACCTGATAATATTTGGGTGATCAAGAACCTGAGTCTGGATAGCCCAAAACCAAATACTAATGTTCTAAAAAAACAAAAACAAAAACAAAACAATACAAAAAACCCATCCTTTGTTCAGCCATCAGCAGAGAGACTTCCTCCTGCAGCAGATGGGAACAAATACAGAGACCCACAGCCAGACATTACTCAGAAAGAGAGACACCATGAAACACTCAGTCCTTGATGGAATGTCTCTATCAAAAAAGCCTTCCCCCTCCTCGGGTCTTAGGGAACCCTGCTGAAGAAGATGCAAAGAGTCTAAGAGCTGGAGGGGAGGGAGGACACCGAGGAAACAAGGCCTTTTAAACACAGCAGTACCAAATGCACATGAACTCACAGGGACTGAGGTGAAACACACAGGGAAGCAAGGATCTGCACAAGATGGTGCACGGGAGCCGAAAGGAGAAGTAGGCAAATGACTCTGACATGAACTCTATCTACAACTGATAACCACTTTTTATTTGTAAGTGGTTTTCTCTAAGGGAGTCTCACTGGGGAGATAAAATTGGAATGCCTAGAAGAAGACGGCCAGCAGAGGGAACGCATCAGATACTCGGAGGTTCCATGTTTCCTAGTGACATTTCAGAGCTTTTCTTTTTTTTTAAGTTTTATCTTATTTTTTAATTTATTTACAAGCTTTTCTTTCTTTTTACCGTATAGGTCCTTTGCATATCTATTACGGCTTCCAGTTTAGTGCTTGTAATGAATAGGTCTCTGTGACTCTATCTGTTTCTGTTTCTTGTGTCTCTTCTTGGGCTTTTTTCCTTCTGTTGGTTTGTTTTGTCTTATTCCGCTGTGTTAGTTTCTGTTTTTACCTAACATCCCTGACAGAAGGGGGGTGGATCTGGATGGGAGGAGAGGTGAGGAAGATTTGGGAGAAGTATAGGGATGGAAAGTCATAAATATATTATGTTAAAAGGAAAGCTATTTTCAATAAATTATTTTCAGTAATGTGGGGAGGGGGGAAGAAGACCCTTTCTCCTTCCTACCTCAGCTTCTACACTTTCTCTCTGGGCAATTTCTTCATAGCATAAGCCACTGCTAGGAGATGTCTCTTGGTGACAACCAATCAACTCAGGTAGCAAAGGCAAATATATTTGTGTATATTGTGCTAACTGCCAGAACTCATACAGAAATAAAAATATAAAACAAAACTACAGCAGTATTCAACATGTAAATACATGCTACTCATTGTCAGGAATGTATTCGATTACAGATCTTCGACTTTCGTTAGTTAGGCACTTACCTGGCTTGTGCTTGCTTTGTTTCTCTAGAACTCTGGTCAGTAAGCACATGCAAGTGCATATGCTGTCTTCTTGGAACAACTGGAATGAATTCAAAGTTGAGGTTTTTTTTGTCAATACAAAAACTGTCGATTCAGTCAGTACGCTTTCACTTGAATGGGTACTTTTAGAAGATCCTGGTACTTCCTGTGGTCACAACTAGTGCCTCATCATTTCTAGATTCCCGGGGACTGAACCCCTTGATCCTAAGACCCAACACTAACTTAACAGCTGAATTTGTTTAGGACCTAATCTAGGCTCTGGGGGTAGAGGAGACGGGCATCAAGGTGAGATCTTTGTGGTGCATTGTGTTAGTGACATAACCGGAATAGGATTTAGCTAGATTTCGAGTACCAATCTGGGAACTGAGGACATAATAAAGTTTATCCTTTCCTCTGGAGCATAGTGAAAGGTGCTGGATTCAGGGCCAGGGACATTTTCTTCCCTGGAGCCTTGAGTAATTTACGGTGCCACACTGGACAGTTTCTTTCCTGTGGAGTGGGGAATGCCTTCCGGCTTCATATGCAGGGTTAGCATGAGCTGCCTACCCTGCCATCATTAGAGGTTCCCATTGGATAGATGAGACAGGAGAGATCAGTTTTGCAAGGTTGAACGGGGACAGGGCTTCCCTTTGGAAGAAAGCTAGGAAAACAGTGCACCTGGGTCAGCTATTGTCCTGCTCCCCTTTGGGAGCCCATTTGGACAATGGCTAGGCTATCTCTTCCCAGCCCAGGCTTTGGATATTTTACTGTCCGTACAAGAAGATGGCAGGGCCTGGTCAAGTTACAAATGTCTTCGGGCTTTTTACAAGGATTCAGCATTCAGTCCCACTTCAAAATTCCTCAGGCTCAGTTTGGTTCTCTGGTCTTGAAAAGCACACTCACTTTGGCACTGCTAGTCTTTATAAGATTTCTTCGCAAGGGACAAACAAAATGTAGATGTTTGTGAATAACATATGTCCAATGAATGGGTTGTTGTACCTGTAATGAAGTGATGTGGACACCTTGAATGATAGCTAACTGGACTCTCTGTCCTATACAGTCTTATAGCATTGAAGCGATGCATATTCTGAAGGGAAGGGGGCCTATTAAAATGGAGCTAAGTACCCTTTACTGTTGTTTATGATTTCCGGCCACAGAGCCGAATCAGACTCTGTGGGGTGTTAATACTCCCCTTGAGCCCACCAGTGTGAAGAGCCAGCCTCTCCTTCCCATTTGTGCCTATAGTATCACTCCCCAGCCAGATATCCAAAGGTTAGCTGATGTCTTCACTGATGTCACAGCAGGAAACTGAAACTCACCTCTCAGTCCCCAAAGCCCCCGGTGGGATGCTAAGGTTTACTCACAGAGACCTGCCAAATAGAACACCCATTGACAACGCTTTCCCAGCATTCAGGGCTGGCTGGGTCATTACAGAAAAAGGATGGAGCCTCAAAGCTTATGTGTCTTTGTTTCTTCCAGGAGAGAAGCCCTACAAATGCACGTGGGAAGGCTGCACCTGGAAGTTTGCCCGCTCGGATGAACTGACCAGGCATTACCGCAAACACACTGGAGTGAAGCCATTCAAGTGTGCGGACTGTGATCGCAGCTTCTCGAGGTCAGACCACCTGGCCCTGCACCGGAGGAGGCACATGCTGGTGTGAGGAAGGCTCCCGTCGTCCAGCTGGGCATAAGAGCTGGGTCTCTTAAAGAGCGACTAACTCAGCAGGGCTGAGCCCCCTCTACAGTGTTAAGGTCAACAGCACCGCAGTCCCTTGGTGCCTGAAACCAGAGCAGGAACAAGAAGGAATCCTTCTCCTTTCAGCCTGAAGGTAACCCCCCATCATGATCACCCCACGGGAGAGCTGCTGCAAGCACACTGGCCTGGGGGTTCAGCGCCTCAGGTCCTGAAGAGACAGGCATTATTTGTCTGTGCTCTGTCCTCTGCCGTTGGAAAGATGTTTGTAGCTTGTACATTTCCCGAGCTGGCCGGACACTAGGCTATCAGTCCCTTAAAGGTCATCTACCACAAATCGATGTTACAGAAGACCTCAGTTTGGATGATTCTTCCATGGCACCTCCCCCACCCCCAAGCCCTTTAGACAGAGATTTCAGTTCCTATCTCAGTAAGCCAGAACACACATCCAGTCTGTTACCAGCAAGCAGCATGAACTAGAAAGGAAGGGGCTGTTGGGGAAGCTCTGTTACCCCAAAAGAAGGCACACAGAAGTAGCTCTCTATGCTAGTCATGGCGGACTTAGATAGCCCTCACACCTTTCTTCATGCCATCTCCCAGAAGAGAACCAAGAGTCTATTCATTTGTTTGTCTTTGCTTGTTTTTGTTCTGTTTCAATCATGTTTTGTTCATCCGTTCCAGCAGAGGGGCAGAGCAGTTTCTCAAAGGCTAGTCCTGCTCTGCCCTGGCATGGACGGGCAGAGGCGTTCTGTAGTTGAATAGGAAGAGCCTGTCTAAAAAAAACGATAACGACAATAGTCATAATAATAACGACCGCCCCACTTCAAACTGCAGTGTTCTGTCACCTAGGCATCATCTCCCCTGCCTTTCGTGTTCGATTACAGGAAATCAAGTGGGAGGGGAGCTTTCTTAGACACACCGGCACCAAGGGAAGAGGTGGGGCTGCCCATGCAAAGTCAGTGAGCATGAAAATGAGACAAAGCAGAGGTGGAAATAACGCTCCTCTGGAGGAGAAAAGCAATAATGAATAGAAGGACTTGCCTACAATCGCTCCACTGAGGACTCACGTTACCAGTTTTCATACTCACTAAAGGGATTGTAAAAAACACCCCAGCATTTCGGATGTCTTGGCTCCATTCAGAGGCCCTAGTGACAGCACACTGAGGTCATCTTTCTGCTCTTTGTCGTCCTACTTGCTCGAGTACCACAAGGAAAGATTATGCTCCCCATTTCTCGTTGGGCAACAGTTCTTTGCTGACTAGCTAGGCAGAGCTGAAGGTTAACTCTTCAGTCAGTGGGGTTGTTCAGCTTGGGCATGAGTCTTTGGAAAGAGGGGCCCGTGGAAGCCCACCTTGGTGCTGCTTCTTCAACCCAGAGAGCCAAGATTCTAACTCTCCCGTGGATTCTTCTCTAAATGGTTCACTTTCTAAACTGGCCCGGAATCCCCATGTTCCCTCCATTGGCATCCACAGGGACAGATAACCTGCTTATTCTGGGAGAAGGACGAGAAAGTCAGTTTCCATTGTCCCCCTCAAATGAAGAACCTTTTGTATCTAGCAAAAAATATACAGGAAAAGCAATACACCCCCAACAAGCACTCTTTCCAATATAGTGTCATATTTTTGTCCCCACTAAAAGCTGTTGTTTTCCCAGCTTTGTGTGGCAATTGGGCTTAGTGAGATTTTTTTTGTTGTTAAGATTTTTTTTATAGCTTAACTATAAAAGGTCTCCAGCAAAGACCTTTGCAATATATTTCAGTGACAGATGCTTGATTTGGGAAATTGCACAAATTAACCACATAATATTCCTAGCTCATTTTTTAAATGTCTGCACATTCTAAAAGGATGTCTGGTGACAGAGTTCTCTTTTACAGTATCCGTTTCTAATTTGGGGTATTGGGTTCTGACAAAGCAAGGACTATAAACACTACTAGAAGAACGGTTTAAGTTGGAGCACTTTTAAAGGAATTTTAATAAATGTTCAGGCAAAAGTATTATGATTTACAGATCAAGTCCTGGCCTCAAAAATATGCGCTCTAATATTTTTTGCCAGGTCTGAAGAACTCATCAGGCAATTTCCCTCTAACAAGGGCTGCAGTTCTGTTGATAACTAGCTTCAGCTACACGGGCTGGTACCCACCAGCCAGTGGGATTTTTTTTTCAACCAACTGGAACATTTTTTTTTTAATCTGTACTGTATGCACTTCCTACTTCTCATTGCCTATTATCATTCAGAATAAAAACAGGCTTCCTGATGCATGCCAGCATTAGTAACTGGCCAGTGCAAAGAACTCAGACAGTAGCAAGCGACCATGATCTCCCCAGGCGCTGGCCCCAGAGTCTAGTTGGCAGGTATAGGGGAAGTCACTCAAGTGAAGGAGAGATTTGGCTTCATTCTGTCTGCTCTCATCAGAGCTAATCCTTTTCCCACTGAGAGACATCTTGCAAGTTTTACAGGTAGAATTCATTGAACTGACAGGCAGGGAAAGCTTCCTGAGTGACATCTTGATTTAAATATTGCACAGAACGAAAAGGAGTTGCACCTAACCGCTTAGGGAAGACTTGGGGAAGCAAGCTTCCCCCACTCACTCCCCATCAGTGGGAAGCAGACTGAGATGGTAAGATCACTGATGAAATCTGCCATCGTTACAGCATCCCCCTCCTTTTGACACAGTGATGTTTTTTAGAAAGGATGTAAGCACAAGTGAACATGTCTCTGATGTGGCCCAAGAACTGAAACTCACTTGGAACTCATCTAGGGGATGTAAGCAGTACTCCTTGGCAGGTGGTTTGGGACTGAAGGAAATATGATATCCTTAGGCACAGAAAAGCCTCCAGTCATTTTATGTGCATATCTAGCTTCTTGAAAAGCACAGTCTATGAGAAACTATCGAAAAAGGGAAAGAATCCTGAAGGACTTCTTGGTGTTCCCTAAGCAGAGCAAGTTTGGGCTTCAAATTTGAAGTGGTTCAGCTTGCAGCTAGGGAGCTCATGTGTGGTTGGTAATACCTGGTGACAAGCAGGAAGAAGTGATTGTCTCCCTGCCGTGTGAAGACTAATGACAAGGGAGTTGAGTTACTTGAGGGTTTACAGAGAGTCCCTTATATTCCAACCTTAAGTTGTTTGTAGAGAAACTTCCCATTCAGCTCCAGCCTCCTGCTGTCGATTGCTTTGTACACCGCTTGATTTTAAGTTCTGTTATAGCATTGAGAAAGAGGTTCCTGATGGCTTTACCATGGAAATGATACTACTGCCTTTACAAAATGCGTACGCTTTTTGTTTTCAAAAAGTTGAGGGTCAGTTACATGAGTAAAATGAGCACTTTTAAATATCACTTTAAAGTTTAAATGGAATAGAGGAAGATGAGTTAGGGGCGGGGCCTTTCAAAACGCTTCACTGTTTACAAACAAAAGTTTTAGGTGGTTAGAAAAGCGATGTTCGTCATGAGGGAAATTTGGAATAGCTAATGCAAAGACTGTATTCATGTTCATACAAATTGTTTAACTCCAAATTGCCAATTGTTTCTGAATGGAAATGTAAGTCTGCACTTTGAGATCAGCTCATTAGAATGATAACGTGTATATGGATAAGAGATGCAGTGTTCCTTAGTCTGTACTTTATTATATGTACCAAAGCTGCAATTGAATAAATCGGGTGAGGTGAGGCCTTCGGTAGTATTAATATGCCTTTGTTTTCTTCTTGTAACTGCCTAGAAAATTAGCTGAGAGGTTGTTTCAAGGCTGTCTATCACTTTTATATTGAGAAGTCATAGAACTGTCTGAAGCAGGGGCAATACCAGCACCCATGCAGTCTGCCTAGAAAGCATCGAATGTGAACTGATGTTGATGAACCACCATAGGCCCAGGAAGCCTTAATACTCATAGTTCATACCCCACTCTCATTAAGTTTGTCACATAAATGAATGCTATCAGCCAATCTCTTCCTTGACTTGTTCTGAGGTTGAATTCCCTGCAGAAGGAACCGGTCTTGGTTTAGTCTCGGGAAGAGATTTGACCGGTCATGTCTTCCATGTTACATTTCTCCTTGCTCCCACACTGCCTTTCACTTACCTGGAGAGACACCCCCAACACATGCACCTGTGTGCACACACCTGCACATGCAGCAGCCGGCAGACGACTAAATATCAACAAAGAACTTTTGTAAAGGAAATACTTTGTGATAATCCATACTATGTAGAAATGTAAGTTATTACCTGACTAGAGAATCAGCTTATACTACTATGTAACTTTGCCTGCATTTTATAGTTAAGAAATGTATATACAAATTCAAAATGCTATATTTTCACAATTTCATTATAGAGTAATGTCTGTTTAGCAAACCATGCCCATTGGTATTTTAAATATGCTAAATACTGAGCAATTGCAATAGAAATTCAGATTTTTCATAAGAAAATAAAATGGAAGGGTTCTGCATCTTTAAAAAAATAGAGTGAAGCTATTTTACTGTATTCGTAACATATGTGATAGTGGACAAAGTATTTTCAAACATGCCAATTTTACAGAGGTTGTAAATAGTTTGATGACATATGTTGGGGGAAAGCTTCTAGTTTTCATCACAATAAAAAAAAAACACTTATTCAGCTATGCCTTGTGTGTGGATGGTACTCACAATTGGTGATGTTGCCACCGGAAATGGTCCCTCTTGTTGATGTTCATGGTGCTTGGTCAGAATGGAGTGGCCGCTTGTCATAGCTTAGCCAGAATGGTTTAAAACTCAGATGAGGTCATTTCTTCATACTTGTCTTTTCTTGAAAAAGGAAAAACGGAGATGTGCTTGTTCTAGAAAAATCATCTAGCTTCTCAGTTATTCTTCTCAGCAGAGTGGTTCTCAATTGAAAACAATAAAATCAGGTGTTTATTCTTGTCTAAGTTTCAGAGGGGTTGCTTTCCAATGTAGGTACACATTGATGAGGTTAAGTGTATTGATATAGCCACATATTAAAAGACTCTGTAGTGGCAATAGGAAAAAGTTAATGCCCATTTTTTTCCCAGAAATTAATTAAAAGCTGAAAGTGCCTGTCAATGAATATGACCAATGAGATAATCCTATACTTTCACACAGCAATAATTCTTCATCATACTGAGTTTTTCCTGAACGGTTTGAGCACACACAGAGTAAATATATGCACATAGTAAATTAGATATGTTCCCACAAACCCACAGAAAAGGGCTTTCATCACTTTGAAGTAGAAGTAACCCTATTTGCAATTAATATCTCTTAATTTTCTTTGTCTTACTTGAATACGATCAGGTGAATATAGAAAATAAAGTTATCTTCAGTGTACATGACGATGTAGAACAATTACAATATTCAGATAAAGTGTACCTCACATTTATAACAGAGCTCTGAAAGACTTGCTCAGTTAAAAACACTGATGCACTTAGTGCAAAACAGCGAGAGACTTTTATCTTCTTTATTTTACCCACTTACATCAGTGTGCAAGTTCATCTTTTGTGCTTCATTCTCTTTTCACCCAATAAATCCTGATATCATCAAGGAGAATATGGAGGTCAACACCGACAAGTCCTCTTCCCTCCCCCCCAAAAAAATCTTGTGATACTTGCAAAGGCCTTCAGACAGTTATTTAGTTAATCCTGGCAGTTACCTCATTGTGTACATTCCGAAGTTCACAAGTTTTTCTCCTCAAATTGTTTTATGGCTACAAGTGGAGTCATAGGTAGAGATAAACAATAAAACTGGGCATAGACACGAACTCAGTGTATTCTTCACCCCTGCTGTCTCAGTGCATGAATTCGCCCAGACAAGCTGTCGAGGCTACCAGCAAAGCTATATTAGAGCCAAACACTCAATAATGATGATTCTCAATGTATGGCCGAGAATAAGCCTTCAGGTTTTTAGACAGTGTGGTATTGCGGTGGACAGCATTCTCCAGGCCCCAACCTCAGGTCAAGAAGACCATCCCGCTCTTTACCCTACTCTGTTTCAGATAATAGGGATGAAGACATATGCATCAAGAGGGAGAGAGAGAGAGTAGCAAACAGGTGCTAAACAGCTACTCTATTCCCTGATCATGCTGACATCAGACATTCTGACTTCCTCCTCCCCGTGTGTTGTCTGAAAGTGCAGAAGTACCCTGGGAGGTTCAAAGCTCACGCTGAGGGATTTTAACATGGTCACTCCAGTCTGTACAACTGGTCTCCCCTTCATGGCTGGGAAACCAAGGCACAATGAGAACAGCTGAGATATCCAGGGGCACAAAATAAGTTAAGAGGGCCTTCTTTATAGTATAGCACATAGCTTTCTTCCCTCGTCCTGGCTGCCATGTTCCCAGTGTCTAACTTGGTTTTGTTATGAGAACTCTGTAGGAATATGATCTAGCAGATGATTTAGCACATGAATTGACAATTGTTGTAGGAGGAGTGGGCCTGTTTTTGGTCTTGACTGCCCTGCTAGCTTACACCTGAAAGAATCACACAGAAACTATATTAATCAAATTACTGCCTGGCCCATTAGTTTTAGCCTCTTATTGGCTAACTTACATATCTTGATCTAACCCATTTTTAATAATCTGTATAGCATCATGAGGTCATGGCTTATGGAGAAAGATTTTAACCAGCGTCAGTCTTGGGCAGGAGCTTTATGGTGTCTGTCACATTGCCCTTCTTCCCAGCATTCAGTAAGGTCTACTCTACCTACCTAAGTGCTGCCTTATCAAAAGGCCAAGACAGTTTCTTTATTCAACCAATGAAAGCAACACATAGACAGAAGAACCTGCTACATCAGACAATGGTACAGAGGATTTGGAATCCGCCCCTTCCTGGAAACTCACTGATGGGCAGTAATTCTAGACAAACATTGAACCACAGACCTCCCTAAACTTGTTGATTTCTTCCAAGTGTTTGCCCAGAGCTCCCAAGATCTTTGAAACCCTTCTTACTTCTTACTATCATTTAGTCCCAGGTAGTTTTTCTCAATTTTCATATTTCTTTGTATGTGTAGTCATTCCTTTTTTCCTAACACAGACCTGTGATAACCTCTGCAAGGCTGTGTCTAAAACCCTCCCCTCTGTAGAGGTACTTCCTAACAGGTTTCCATAGGGTGTTGATGTCAGCATTGAGATGACCAGTGGACAGTTTCTTTCCAGGGTTCTCACATAACAGCACTGTCTTGGAATGTTTTAAATAGTCTCATAAGTAATTTGCTTATAGTATTGTTAGTTTGAGTCTTATATGAGGAGCTGCCTAACGTCAGAGACGTAAAATCCTTCCCTTTCTGCATAGAAGAAAGTCTCTGACAGTATTGATTCATGGCAGCGCTAATGGACTTTGAGAACATTAAGAATGCCATTTCTTAGAGTGTTTCAGTTTCTGAAAATGAATCCCCTGAATTATGATCGTTCTCCCTGTTAGTTGGCTGGGGGAAGAGATAAAAGCTCCGTAAGTCACTTCTTCCATGCTGAAAGCAAGTGTCTATGCCTCCCATCTCCTGTAGACTTAGACTCCTGTCACTTAATTGGGTTTCAACAACAATTATTTCTCAGATGGCAATGCCACCCCTCTAAGTGGGTTGACAAGAAATGAATAGTGGGAACAGGCACATCAATAACCTTTTTTCCCCTACATTTCATCTCCAGAAATGTGAAGTGTTTCAGTGATTCCTGTTGTGAGTGATTCTTTTTTCAAAAGCAAGGTAGCCAAGTCTTTGACAGAGATTAATTTTTGTTGAGAAATGAGGGTTTATAGGAGAGAATTTAGCTCCAATTCTACAAGTAAAAGTGTCCAGTCAATCAAAAACTAAGTTATTTTAGGGATATTTTGACATCTTCCTTTTCTGCTCATTTCATTATCTAAAAATACAACAAAAAACATAATAGAAAATATATTTTTCCCCTACTCACTTTTCTAGCCTTCTCATGGCAGAGTTTTGTGTTGTATCCAGACTATAGAGTATATTTTGTTCCTCAGATTTTTACATTCAGTGGGTATTCCTGAACTGGGCACTGGTGCCTACATACAAGGCTCTTTCCTATCAACTTGTCTGTGTACAATGTGTTGTGTTTGAAGGTTCATTTTTGAAAACCACTGTCTCCCCCTCCATGGGGTGGTGTGGTGGTTGTATTGTTTTGTTCATGTCTATGTGGGACACATTGCATCACATGGCAAACCAACTATGGATGGATGTGAGATAACTCCTTAACAAAACCAGCTTGAAAACATTGTCTTATGTATGATGTCATCCTGCCTCAGAATGCAATTATGTGTATCATGATCACTTTTTACAAAGAGAAACCAGCACATTCGTGTTTGTCCATAGAAGGATATACTAGGCACTGTCTGTGTTGTGAAATGATGAGAGCAGACCACCTTTAAGCTACCCACCTGCCACTTAAAATGACTTAGTTATAATTAGTAGTAGTCTAGACATTTCTCTTGGTGGAGAGGGTCAGTCAGCGCAGACGTCATATTCCTTTGAGTAAATCTCCCAGTCGTATCTGAAAAACATATGAGAACAAAGAAAACATCATCTTTGGCCAAATCAAGCAGGCATCTCTTTGCTTTTCCTCAACACTTAGCTCATTACATACAGTCATTGGATCACAAGATCGTTCTGTGTAAAAAAATATAAAAATTGTCCTTTAGTTTGCAAAGTGGTTATTCTAGGCTAGAAGCCTCTGCACAGCAAAGTGAATATCTGGGCTGCTTCTGATTCATATTATGGATCTAATCTTACAACAAAACTCTTGGGTATATGACCCAGAGAGCTAAAAGTGCCCAGAGGAGAGCCTACATTAAAGGGGGAAATCCCCCAGTGATGCTGGCAAGCAAATGTGTTGAGTTCTTACTTCTTTGTTTGGCTTTTCTGTTCTGAATTTTAATTGCAAATGAATTTATTTCTTCAGCTTAAATATCTAATTTCCTAATAGTTTCCTCTGCATTTATATACTCTGTAGTGTTTAGGCAGCTCCTGTTATGAGTTTATTAATATTATGTAAGTGTTGTTCTTGTATTTATGTATAGTGTATGTATTGTAAATATACTCAGAGCTTTTTCTTTTACTGTAAAATGGTGATTTTTTTTTTGCCCTATGATAATGAAAAGGGAGACTCTCCTAATGAGGTTCTCTCAGAAGAGTATTCCATTCTATTCTCAGAGATTTAAATGAACAAGTGTTATCGTTTTCAATGGTGTCTCAGACATATTCTGTTGGTGCATTGCTTTTCTGTATTCAACTTTCCTATGAATTGAGCTGTGAACTGAAATAGAGTTTAAACCTTTATCTGTATGCATTTGTATAATTATCTGAATGAAGGCATGAAGGTTAAATAAAGCATTTTGTATGGAACAAGACTCCCTAATTATTACTAAGGCTGACTCAAACACTTTGGAAATCATAGCTATTAACAATTCTAATTAAACCTTTGTTGGGAGAAGTTTTTCTGCTTGCATATAGTAAATTGAAACCCAGGATAAGATAGAATCTGTGTTATAAAAAGAATGAGAGTTTTATTTTGCAAACAATGATCACCTAAAAAGAAATTTCTACTATTTTAATGATTAGCAAATTCAAAAGTGGTCCAGAAATACCGTGTGATACAAAAGACGCATCTCTGATAGATCAAAATTGAATCCCATGAGCTACAAATTTCTTCAGATTTTGTATGTCATAAAAATGATCCATGGAACATGCCGAGAGTAGCTGATCACTTTATGTTTTTGAGAAAACTGGATTATTGAGGGATTTGAAAATAAGAACATTAATAAGTAGACTATCCTTAAATAATTGCTAAAACAAATTCATGAAAAAAATCTGTTTTCTATGACCTAGTGTGCTTCCCTTGAAGAGCTAGAAAAATATATTCTATAAATCAAGTGACTATAAACTATACCTAACATCTCCCTCAATAGTTTGTGTTCATTCCAAAAAAATCTTGAATTATAATCCAGCCATATTCTAATGATATGAGATGGAGATTAAAATGTGAGAGCTCAGCTTAAGCAGCATTTCCAGTTAGTTTGGTTGTGGGATCAGTTTTCTTAGCCATCAGGAAAGGTAGAAAAGATGGGAGTGAGAGAGTGAGAGATGAGAGAGAGAATCAGGAAAAACAGTGATCAGGAGTCATTCAGTACAGAACTTTGATTATTCCCCTACAAAAGAAGCCAATCAAAATATCCATCGTACTCAGCAAAGAAAAATCACAGCTCCAGAGAGATTTTGGATCCTTCTATCACTGCCTCAAATCCTTCTTTGAAAAGATGGTGAGTTCTGGGACATTGTTCTATTACAAACTAAGGAACTGGAAAAATCCTGCAAACTGTCCCTCCCCCCACCTTCAGCATCAAAACCCACCTCTTTCATCCTGTGCAGAAGCTGGCTCACCACTGCCATGACTTTCTCAAGTTCACCCCATTGAAACATTACTGAGGGGTCCTGGAAAAGCCTCTTTCTCTACCACTGAAAGCTTCTAGATCTTTGTCTGGGAATTACACTCCAGTCTTACAAATCACTAAAAGTACAAGGTTCTTAAAATCTGATGCAGTAACCAGTTTTAAAAGTGTGTGTGTGTGTGTGTGTGTGTGTGTGTGTATGTGTGTGTCTGTCTGTCTGTCTGTATGTCTGTCTATGGGTGTGGGCAGGTGTATTATGTGTATGTGAGCACATGAAGGTAAGAAGACAAATCTATGACATCTCTTCTCTCCAATTGCCTTCATGTGACTTCTGGTAATTGAACTTACATTGCCAGGCAGGTGCTGCAAATATTTTCAAATGAGAGCATCAGATCCGGTGGAACTGGAATTACAATGGTTGTGAGCCACCATGTGGATACAGGAAAACAAGCGAGGGTCTTCTGCAAGAGTAGTCAGTTCTCTTAACCACTGAGCCATCTTTCCAGCTATGCAAACAGTCTGGTTTTGCTAAACTCTTTTGGCAATACTTTTAGTGGTGGTAATTTTAGAAATGACCCTATAAGACAGAACAGTAAAGGGAAAACCTCATCTTTGGGGCTCTTTGTGCAGAGTGGAAGGACTTGCAGAGCTGATCCTAATCTGGGCAACTTCATTTTGGGTATAGTCTGTTAATAAAATAGGAAGGTGAATATTAGATTTATATATCCTTGGACTAATTTTCAGCCAGAGGAAATTCTCTTCAGGCTATACAAGCAGCTAAACCATCTCTCTAGCTTTGTTTTCATTTGTGCTTCAATCTCCCCTTGACGCGGAGACAAGTCTTCCCCGAACACATCAGAAGATGTTTTTACTCCAGATAGTCTATGTGTGGATGTAGTAATTGGAGCGAGGCGGGGTTGCGTCCCTGGCACCCCAGCCGCCTGCTCGGCTAGCTTATGCCCGAAATAACAACACACAAACTGTATTCATTTAAACACTGCTTGGCCCATTCTCTTCTAGGCTAATTCTCACATATTAATTTAGCCCATTTCTAATCATCTGTGTGTAGCACCCCAAGGTGCACTTACTGGGAAGAGTCTAGCCTATGTCCATCCTGGGTCGGAGCTTCATCCCGGGAGCAGGGCATGGCTTCTCTCTCAGGCGTCTGCTCCCGAGAGGAGAGCTGTGAGTCTGAGCTCACTTCCTCTTCCTCCCAGCGTTCTGTTCTGTTTACTCCTCCCACCTATCATCTAACCAATAAAATGGGCCAGGGCAGTGCCTTTATTAGCCAATGACCTTCCTCCATCATGTGGAGATTTCTTAGGCTGGTAATTCCTGGACATTTCAATATCTGGGATTACCTAGGAGATGGAAAATCCTGTAACTTCCTCAGGCCTCAGCTGGACTCAGGCTGTCGGAACACACCTGTGATTTTTAACCTAAATGCTGATGGCTTCCTTGTTCATTATGGGCTCCAGTTGGATGACTAGGAAGCAAGTAGTATGGAGTGGTCAAAAGCAGAGAAGGCACTTACAGCTAGAATGCCTTGGGGATTTAATACACACAAGCGTGTGTGTATTCAGTGTATGTACTGAATATATTGATATTATATGATTCATATATACACAAATACATGTTTTTCTGGTACTGGATATATATGTAAGTGTATATATATGTATATATGTATATAAGTATATAAGTGTATATATATAAGTATATGTGCATATAAGTATATATGTAAGTGTATATATGTATATAAGTATATAAGTGTATATGTACATAAGTATATGTGTACTTATATACATATATACATATATATACACTTACATATATATCCAGTACCAGAAAAGGGGTATATCACTGAAAAATTATTTCAGTCCTCAGTGGCCACTGATGGTTTTCATAGTGATAGTTCCTTGTCTTCCCACAAAAGTTGCATAGTTTTCTTCAACACAATGGATTGTTTGTATTTTGTCCCTGCACTATCTGGATTTAATTTATTTCCCTCCCAGCAGTGTAATAAGTGTAATTTATATTACTTTCTATTTAGTCTCAAGTCACCAATGAACACCTACACAACATGCCTTTTGTTTTTACATTTCGTGATCCTTTATTTTTTAATTTTATTTTTTTTAAAAAGGAAATAAACTATCTTTTTTCATATATACCAATCCCAGTTCCCACTTCCTACTCTCCTCTCATTCCCTCCATCTTCTCCTCTGCCCCACCCCCATCCACTCCTCAGAGAGGGTAAAACACGTTGCTTTGAGGAAGGTCCAAGGTCCTTTCTACTATATCTTGTCTGAGCAAGGTATCCATCCAGAGAGAATGGGTGTCCCCATCATGGTCTTGACTTCTTTGCTCATATTCTCACTCTTCCCACTCTTCAACTGAACTTTGGAGCTCAGCCAAAGAGCTCTACTGCAGGTCTCTGTCTCTGTTTCCATCAGTTGCTATATAAAGGTTCAGTAGTGACAGTTAAGATATTCATTAATCTGACTACAGGGCAAGACCAATTTAGGTCCCCTCTGCACTATTGCTTGGGGTCTTAGCTGTCCGACGTGTACTGTGTAAGCCAAACTCATGCATCCCTTTTTGGTATGTATTCATTATGAAGGCTCTGCTCTTTTAGAGAACTTTGACTAATGCACCCACATTTCCGTTTTGAGCTTTTGTGTGTGCCTGAGAGCATACTGCTCCCTTGTCTGTTGTGCATTTTGTTTGGTGAATTACAGTTTGTTTTCTTTCTCCCCATGAGTTCTCCCCATCTCTTACCCCCACGAGACAAGGTTTCTGTCTGTAACAGAGAAAAACCTCACTTTGCAGACCAGGCTGGCCTCAAGCTCTCAGAGATCCACCTGTCTCTGCCTCCCAAGTGCAGGGATTAAAGGCATGTGCCACCAACATCCAGCTTCTTTGTGAGTTCTTCCATAAACTGTTTACCCATCATGCAAGGAGGGGAGCCATAGCTGCACTCAGGCTATGAGCACATCTCAAGTCTTACACCTGTAGGGATGCTAAGGAACCATTATGACATCATCTCCTTTGAGAGGCTGTGAGCTGTTTGAGAGCAAGGGCTGTCTCTTCTTCATTTCTCATTCCACAGCTCCTGATGCGTGGTGAGAATTAATTTTCTATGAAAGTTGATAGCTATGCAAATGATCCAATTTAGAGATAGGATTTTAATAAGGAGGAGAGGAAAAGAAAACTTGGAAGCATACTTCCGAAGCAGATCACAGAATTTGGACTTTGTTATCTAGGTAATGAGGAGAGTAATAAGATGTTATTGCTGAAAAAGAATGTTCTAGTAATTTAAAAGCTAAATTAGATTTTAAATGCATCCCCGCACTTACCAATAGATTCTCTTCTTAAAGAAGAAGTATAGAAAACAATTGGTCATTATAAACTTATTCAAAGCTGGGGATGTAGCTCAGTGATCTCAGCATGAATTTGGCATGAGAAGCTGTAGGCTGGCCCTTCAGTACTGAGAGTAACACTAATACTAATTACTAATGATATTAATACTGAATTACCATCAGAGGGGGAAAGTGATTGAAATGCAATCATTAGTTACTCACTGGAATTTCTCTATCTATATAATCTATGATAAACCTCAAAATTCCCTTATAATAGAAGCTGGGCTTTTTATTAAGATGACAAAGTACCCTATGTAAAGATTTCAAACATCCTAAAGTTCAAGGTACCGTTTTATCTGGAAGTCTTTCTCTACAAGTGACCACTGCTCTAGCCCACATCACACGGCTTTCCCGTCCCCACTCCAACACATTACTACGCTAATTAAGAAGCTGTATTTCGTTTCATTTCCTTGGTTTTTTAACACTTTGACATCTTTCAAAAGAAGCATCTTTATGGCAACTCACATTTGAAAAGCTCTGCATTGAGCCCACACTCTCCCTCAGTGTTTAGAAATGACGTTCACCTGATTATTGGATCAGTTGAAGAACCTGTGAGAGCTAGGATCACAGCTAGCATACAGGATTACTGCAGCCAGAAAACAGTCTTCACGGAAAAAAAATTTAAACCTATGTGGGCACAGCTAAGGCTGTCAATGTTCCAATTGGAAATGCCTTCTCCAGACCCAGAGAATTCGGATAGCTTGCCCCTGCGCCACGGAGCACCCAGGCACACAAAGACCAGAGTGAGTCCTCAGAGCTTGGGCAAGTGGGAGCAAGCCATCTCTTATGACTTTGTATTGTTTGCTTTCTTCTTTCAGTATGAATGATTTTTACCCATAGCGTCGTCATTTCCTGCCTTTTGTGAAGTGTTCTGTGGTATTGAAATCCCTCCGCCCAGAGGGAGACGAAAAATAGGTTTGCATTTCCTGTGTTTTCTTCTTCGTCTTCTGTCTAAAACTGTGACACTAGTCTTTTATGACGTGCAACTATACAGCTAGAGCCCCCAGCCTGCTGACTGCATCCCATGAAGTGTTGAGATTTTCTGAGTCTGGTTATTTTCCACCAGAACCTTTGACAGTTTCTTGTCCTTTCTCTGGAGGCTGTGATTTGTAAAGCGTTTGTCACTCGTATGGGGGGAGGGTGGCACTTTGTGCTGCTCTCTAGCTGGTGGGAGCTATGCACTTCTATTAAAGACTTTCAGACGTCAACGATGACAAAGGAAACCTTTAGACTTCTCCCTGTTTAATCTCGTGGCAGTCTCTGTGTGTAAAGACTATCAGCAGACAGAACCCGGGCGTAAAGTTCAGAGAGGGATAAAAGCACAAACGGAGAAAAAAACCCAGGGATTTGGAAAGCTCTATAAATGTGCTGACCAGAAGCCGCTGCTTTATCTGTACACACAGGTGAGTCCCAAGGTTAACTGCTCCGTAAAGCCTTGAGCACGCACCCGTGTTTTGCCTCTCTTGGCTTCCTTATCAGTTCAGTCAGGGGGCTCAACCATAGCCCCTCTTCTTTAGGATGTATTGCTGTCGAGAGCTTCCTCTGCCGTAGAGCCAAGAAAATGCCACTGCCCTGTTGGAATGGGTTCACAAATGTGAGGTTTTCAAGGTAAACGTAAAGAAGATCAAGGGTGAACTCACTCGGGGGATGATAGTGTGATTGGGACATTTTAAAATTTCCTATTGAGAGAGGATAAAAGAACGCCCCCACTTGAAAATCATTTCTTCTCTATGATGCCAGGTATGCTAGGCAGAATGTTGTAACTGTGTCTGGGATGCAGAGATTAACACAAAACTTAATAAAGTTTTTCGAGACCAGCCTGGTCTACAAGAGCTAGTTCCAGGACAGGCTCCAAAACCACAGAGAAACCCTGTCTCGAAAAACCAAAAAAAAAAAAAAAAAACTTAATAAAGGCTGTTGACGGATACGGAGTTTGGTTACAGAAGGTTACTATTTAAAACATTAACACTCACCTTAAGACTAATGAAGGGGATGGATATATAGCTCTATTGTTATGAGCTATTGTTCTTGCAGACGGCCAGGGTTCAATACCCATCACCCACACGACCATTCATACCCTTTCGTAACTCCAGTTCCAGGGGATGTCCTCTCCCAACCTCCATGGGCACCAGGCACACACATATGGCAGGCGAAACACCCACACACCTAAAATGAAGTAAATATTAAGGAAAAACAACAAACCAAATGGAAGCCATTGGTTGGTTACTGGCTTTGCCACCAGAGCCATCCCAGAATCTCCCTTGCCTGAGGAAATGTGTCTAACCCTGAAAGTAGCAATGCTACGTCCATGGGAGGTGGGTGAAAGCTGCAGTCTAAGGATGCTCGGCACAAGGTCAGCCTTCCTCCTGTTCATCACCACCCTTCCTGTGCACCCAGCAGAGCGCAGGCACTTTTCCGCCAACCACAGTGGAGAAGGGGTGTATATTTGCTCAGTCCTCCTGGAGCACCCAGTGCATAAGAATATCATTCTTCAGTCAGAACCACAGAAAGGCCTTTTTACCGCCATCACCTTCCAGGGGCCTCAGAGCCACTTCCCCTTCAGTCTCCTAGAAAGGAAAGGGTGTCGGTTTGCTTGGTGAATAGGATTTAAGAGATTTGGGAACAAAGAATATTATGTCTCTTTAAGTGTGAGATGGTACCTGGTCTTAACCTACATAGATCGACAGCTAATCTTTTCCTCATTGGTCACCTCCAAAGGTTTTTGGTTGTTGTTGTTGCTACTGTTTTATTTTTAACCACTGCCTGGCAATTCTATTCTCAATTTGTTTGCTTGGAGTTTGAAACTGCACATTTGATTTTATTTACTTGTCTAAGCTTCCTTATCACTTGGCTGCAGAAGCTATGAAGGGAAAAGGTCAGAGATGAAGATGAACGTGTCTGTAAGCATGTTGTAAGAAGCAGCTTTGCATGAGAAGGAAGCGTGTAGACAGCTCTAAGATACCAGCTTCTGGGACCATGATCTGTCCCGTGGTCATTGGCAGTTGTTGCAGAGATGTCAAGATACAGAAAGGGGAACTTGAAAAGGCCCCTGGAGGAGAGATAAGCACACAGGGAAAGCAACCTTCACCTCATTTCTGGTTTTGCTTCAGAAATGCCTGTGTGTTCTCTTCAGTAAGGAAACTTACTCTCATGCCCAAGAGACCACCAGCCTTTCAGTCAGACGGAAAATGCTTTCCATTTTGTTATGTTTGTGTGCTGCTAAAATAAAACATCTTACTTGAGGCTTCTGAGTTCCTCAGTCCTACTTCATTTTTTTCTGTGAAATTCTGTTCTTTGCTCTAGGAGAATATAAATTGCCCTCGGGATGTTGGTGAGAAACCAATCAAGCTGACAGATATACAAACAAAAACTTTAAAAAAAAATTACTGTCGTCTTGCCAGGCTATCTGTATGGAGGGTTCTGTGTGATAAAGTAGTCTTTGTAGAGCTGGATAAGTCATCTGGTGTCTTTGGTAGTTCTGTCCTTTTAGAAAACACATTTTTCTTCCTGATCTTAAGTTGACTGCTTGCTGTAATACCAGTGTGTTCCAACTCAGATAGATCTCTATGGTGGAGAAATTCCATGCATGCTAATGATATTTTATCAGGTATGCAAAGCATATATCTTCTTGGCATAGAAAATCTAGTCCTGCCAAATGCCTCTTTTCTATATCAAACAAAAAACTTATCTAAAGGAAAATTTCCTCTCATATTGGCCAGTTTCCTCAAGGAGACCTGTGAGTTCAGTTTTCATTTTTCAGAAGCCCCTTCCTGAGAGCCTGGAAACACAGCACGCACATGCAAAGACATTTGGGTATTTGGGAATCCCTCTACTCAGACTGGCAATCACTGTGGTTGGGTTTATCTACTTAACCACTACACTAATGGGGCTGGGAAGATGGCTCTGCAGCTCAGAGCTCACACTACTCTTGCAGGGGATCCAAGTTCAGTACCTGGCACCTACATCTAGTAACTCACAACCACCTGTAGCCCTAGCTCCAGGGTATTTATTGAATACCCTCTTCTGGCCTCAAGCATATCCAAACTAACCTACACAGGCCCACACAGAGACACATACACATAAACAAGTAACTAGAATAAAATAAAATCTTTAAAATAACAATCAGGTTACACTATCATTCCATTCTATCTGTTAGGAGGCTGATGTCACAAGTTTAGTAAATTTGTCAAAGGTTGTGTGATTACTATGTAGTCCTATACCCAAGCTCATGTTCTAAGCCATGTAGGCTAACGAACTCATCAATTACAGGTGTTAGGATGTAAGATTATATATAATATACATGTGTGTGTAAAATCACATTGTATGTATGTATGTATGTATGTATCACCACTAAAAAGTAGAAGCCAAACTTGCTTTTGTAGAATCAACAAACAAATTAGTTTGCACTGTGGAGAGAAAGTTGAGTATTCAACCAGACTGAGGATAAGCCAGTTCCAGAGACCAACCGAGAAGCTTTCTGGCTTTGTCTGTGTCAGGTAAATAGGTCATATCTGCCGATATTCAGGATCTTAC
Source organism: Microtus oregoni (assembly GCF_018167655.1). NCBI lineage: Eukaryota > Metazoa > Chordata > Mammalia > Rodentia > Cricetidae > Microtus > Microtus oregoni. The sequence continues at coordinate 33,803,566 of NW_024543060.1, read as the reverse complement.
TGGTAAAGTAAAATAAATGCTTGGAGGCTTCTTCCGTGGGTGAGAGGACATTGAACCGAAATTCAATGTGACTTTGGGGTTCTGCTTATTTCTATCGTTTTCACCCTGTCTGTCTCCAAAGTGTTTCCTTGACAGCTCTGAGGAAAGCAGAGGACACGATCTGGGGTTTTCTCTGCTGTCTCCTTCCCCAAAATGTCGTGTTGTTTTAGTTGCAATTCGAGAAACCATTTCTTGTCGAAAGACAATACGTGTCTAAAGAAACTACAGAAATCGGTTACCTCACACTTGATCAAACTTGCATATAGGCTGGTTCCTGGTTTTGCCATTGACCTTTTAGCATATGAGTGAAAAACTCTGGACTTTCCCAGATTAAAACGCCACATAAACCTGGACCCAGCCACTGCAAAATATCTTTGTGCAAACATGATAAAATGGAGAAGTAGATCATTTACATTCAATGAGTAACAAGGTATTTGCAGGAATTAGCTGCCCCTGACCGGCCCAGTCTGATCTTGAAGCTTAGGGCTTCACTTTATGGATGCCTATAAATAAACATTTCTTGTCTTAATGTATCCTGGCTCAGAATTCAGCACACAAAGGCATGATTTTATAGCTGTGTGCTACAAGTCAACCCCAAGCTAAAGGGTGCTCCTTTCCAAAACTCTCCTAAGTATCCTTCCAATTTGAGTCAATTATTTCTTTTTCATGGGTCAGTTATTCACAAACCAGCCCTCTGTCCTCTCTTCTTTTGTATCATGTTTTGGAGCTTTTCTTTAGATTTTTACTTTTAATTTTAAGTCCGTGTGCGTGCGTGCGTGCATGCGTGTGTGTGTGTGTGTGTGTGTGTGAAGAGAAAGAAAGTGAGAGAGAGATCACTTTATATATGGAAGCTCAGTGCCAACATGTGCACACACACAAACAGACATGCAATCATGTATACATGAATATACTACACATTAATGAAAACAAATAAGTAAAGAAGAGGTTGAGATGACAAAGAGGAGAATGTATAGTCTAAAACAGTACAAGATGTTGCTGAGTCTGAGGGGAGTTTTGTGGTGGACCCAAAGTATCAGTGAAAAAGCCATGGGTCACAATAACAGAAGGAATGTGTTCAGGGGCTCCAGCTGTTGTGGCCTAAAGAGACATTGTATACCCAGCTGGACTGAGTCAAAGGAAGTGGGATGCACGATTGGAAGGCAGGGGCAGTAGCAGGTAGAAACACTCCTTCCATGATGAGGGAAGGCCCATCTGAAAGGGGAATATACACTCGGCTGTCACTTTTATGAAGGAGAGAGCTGGCTTACGATGGTCCTCCCACTGCTGCGGTGGCATCTGGGAGCTCAGTCCAGCTCTGCAGAGAGGATTCTGGGGCAGGTATCTTAATCTAGCAGCCAGAAAGAGGACAGGCCATCACAGGAACAGTTCATGAGAGAAACTGGTGAAAGCTACACACCACTGTTGGTTTCCCCATTGTGCCGGCTGATAAACGTTTCCCAGCACTTTGCCATCAATACATACAAATTTTGAAACTACCCTGTATATTTTTCATGGTTTTGGCAGGCCAGCACTTAAGTTCTCCACTGCTTAGAGAAAGCCTGTCTCCAAAAATCCTAGTGAGGGACGAGCCCCCACCCTGCTTACAAAGCCCAGACTCATGGGCCTCTGGCAGCAAGCATGGGGGCAAAACACTGACTTCTAGACCATGATTATAAAGAAATACGGCTGAATAAAAGAGGTTAGCATTGACCTCTAAGCAGAGGATCATTGGTTTTCAAGGCAGTGGGACAAGGAGGGGGCCCACTGACACAGAAATGCCCCCTTTACCTTTGGATTTGTTGTTTTCCAAATCTGGTTGTTGCTGCTGTTCTTTTCCTAGCCTCCCAAGTCTTTATCTCTGTCTTCCCTTTTTATTTCCAACCTACCTTAAATCTGTTCAATACCCTTTCTTTACGTAGAAATGTATTATGTTAATTATTAAACAGGTTGTGAACACTGAAAAATGTATGACAACCTCCACTGATTGCAAGAGTGAGATGTTGCCTGCAAAATTTAAGGATGCCTACAATTATCACATCATAGCTAGTACACATAGAAGCAACCTCTGGATGGAGTTTAGCCTCCGGTATGTTGATCCAAAGCAACATTTAACCAACACCGATAATAGGAAGCCAAATTTGACAAGGGAAATGTTGAAAGTTAACGCAGGGGCAACAGGATCCTCAGGCAATCCAAGACAGCTGTAGAGATAGGAGTGTTCATTGGGCTATCTAAAAGGTGGGGACAGATCTATAATCACTGAATGTGGACCACTCCAAGAAAGGTCTGATGTTGGTTACTTTTCAATCTTTGAAAGGCGGTCCTCGCAGCCTGAGCAGCTAGTCCATCCTTACGGGACTGTGGATTTCCACAATGGTGATATTCAAAATAATTCCAACAGTTATACAAACCAAAAAAGGAAATGGGATAAAAGGATTCAGTCACTAAAAAGCAAAACTGTTGCTTATAGTTAGCAAGACATTATATATAGCTATACATGACATCTGAGAGGCAATGAGTGTTCGCCAGATTACTTGGTAAGTAGCAACATATAAAACCCAACAGCTTTCTTCAACATCATCAGCAATTATCAAGTAAAGTCGTGAAAAGATCCAATTTACAATAACAAAATCTTCAAGTAGATATCAAGGAATACATTTTGAAAATGTAGTAAAATGTTGTGAAGCAAGATCATTTGAAAACATTATAAAAAGTACAAAAGAAGAGCTACGTAAATGGGACAGCACCTTCTTTTCAAGACGACACGGGAGCTCCAAGATGTCAATTAGTCTGCATGTCTGATGCAATGATAAACAGCATCCTAGCATGGTGTTCTCATCACACTGCACAAATCACTGCTGACATCTAACAGAGAAAAGAAAACCAAACAAAATGTTAACCAACGTCCATCGCTAGTTCTAGGGAGGAAAACCTTATTACAAGTCATTGCAGGGGTTGAGCCCAGTCATCTTCACCAGAGAGCCTACACATTTAAAAGACTAACAACTGATTGATGTACTAAAAAATGCTTTCATGGGGCTAGGGAGGTGGCTCAGTGGGTAAGAACAATTGCTGCTTTTCCAGGGCATCCAGGTTTAGTTTCCAGCACCCACAGATCCATCCACAGCCGTCTGTCTCTCCAGTTGCAGTAGACTCAAGACCTTCTTTGGCTTCTGCAGGCACCAGGTATACACATTGTGCTCACATATAAATAAACATGTATGGAAAATGCACAAAAAACAAATAAAAACCTTTAAAAATAATTTAATGTTTCATCACAAATTGAGACTTTTGATCATGGTTTTGATAGCAAAATATGTGTACAATGACATACAATAATTTTTAAAACTTAAGCTGGGGAGCAATAATTTGTCATCCTTTTGTAAACTGCCATTAAACCTCCAAGCTTTTAAGAAAATTCAAGGTTAATAAAACATTATGCAATCTATTTCTGAGGATATTTTCCATCTCTTTCTGTTTGTTTAATATATCCTTTATAGTTTGATTTGATCTTTCTATAACTGCCTGACTGGTAGGATTGTTTGGTAGACCTGTAATATGATTTATTTTATAATAAGCAAAAAACTGTTTCATTTTCTTAGAGACATATGCTGGACGATTATCTGTCTTTATTTGTGCAGGTATACCCATGATGGCCATAACTTATAATAAATGCGTGATTACTGAAAAAAAACCTCCAAGCTTTACAGCCAAATTATATTAAGTGTGGTAGAGTAAAGTATTGTAGTATAATGAATGCAAAATGATAACAACATATGGGGAAAGATACTTTTCTGCACACTGGAGGAATAAAAATATTGTCACATAATGTATTGTAGCTGTATCACTTCTAAGTCAGGGTTGTAGAAGACAAATATTTATGCCTGTGCATCTCAGGAAAGATCCTGAGCTTGAGGTTAACCGTGTTTCAGAAAAACAAAGAAAATCAAGAAGCATCACCAGCAACAATACAAAAATAATAGAAAAATAAGCAAGAAAGTGAGTAGAATATGAATGACCAGAACAAAAGAGGTGTGGAGAAAAAAAAGCCGAATAGATAAAATCATCCTTCCCCTCATCAGTAATTGGAGTACATCAGAATGAAAACGATGGGAAGTCCACTTGCGGACCTGCATAAGGGAAAGAGATAAGTCTGAGAGTTGTCAGCCAAGTAAACAAGAAGCAGAAGTTTTCTCTGACACTGATAGTGTAGACAATAGGTGCAGACAGAATGGGGAATAAATGTGCATTGCTTACAGATAAAATGTGTGCACATCCCATAGTTTATACACACACATTAAATCAATGTTTGAAAACAAAGGAAGAAGTAGCCTAAACACTCTATTTTAATTGGCTTGGCATAGGACCATTTGGGTTAGAAAAGGCAGAAGCTTTCTTACAAGAGCAGGCATACCAGTTAGAATGTCTGACAAATGGTGACTTTCATGTACATAATAGCACACATGCATTTTTATACACGCATACATATGGTGCATGTATGTGTACAAATTAGTGCACATACAAAGGACAGGAAAGATAACTGATGATGGAAAATGGAGTAATAATGTGGGAAGGACAGAAGGGTAGCAGTATGATTGACAGTTGAAGCCAGGCCCAGGCAGTGGTGCATGAGGCTCAACCACAGGAAAAGACTCAGTCTCCAGAAGTTTTCCGTATTCAAAAGCAGAGCATGTCTTCTCCTGGAAAAGAGCAAAACGACTGGGAATAGAAATCTACATTCGTTCATCGCCCCTCTCTCCAAGTTTTTCTGTAGCGCTCACAGGTAAGTCGGCAGCAAAAGTTTGGGAGGTGCAGCCAAGAGATCTTTGCATGGAGCAGTTTGTTTCCTAGGGAAGGGAGCGGAATCTGTTGAAGTGGCACAGGGGAGGGAAAGAGTCTGCAAAATCTTGTCCAGCACTCAAGAGTATGTCCAATTAATTTTATTGTTTTCCAATTTAGGCATCGGTTAATTTCATAAAAACTGCTTCCAGTTTTAAAAATTAGCATTCTTTCTTCAAAAATTTTGTTTCAAGCTCAGAGCCAAGTCTGTCGTCATTTGTGTTTTATTCAGAAACGAACATTTTGTAAACTGTGAACAGGACAATCATTTGTGAAGCGACCCTTTCTGCACATGTCCTAGCGCGTGACACACAGAGGTATCTGAGAATGATGCTACTCCACAAGCTTTCATGGAGACTAACCCAGGACTCCGCATTCACCAGTGAACAGAACTAAATGTCTTTAGGGAACATGCATTGACACTTGGAACCGCACTGGCATTTTTTTAAATGGACCCCATGCAGATGAATCTGGGAAACAGGCAGAGGCGGGGTAAGAAGCCACTCCTACTGACTTCAAACTGAGGCTGTATGCCTTTTGCCAAGGGTAGACAAACAGTTTCAACCCTGTGAATAGGCTGGCCAGCTGCATATGGGTAGTATACATTAAACAAAAGATTCAATAATGCGGCTGCAGTTTGTGAAGGGCATAAAAAAAGACTATTGAGCTAGTTTTGGCACCAGTCACTCTATAAAAAGAAAAAAAAAGCTACATGAAATGGGAGATCTGAAAATATCCTCTCACTGGAGGCCCATTATCAGTAGACATACAGTTATGGAAGGGCCCCCACGCTACACCTGCAGCATTGTGTGAGATAATTGTTTTATTCTTTGCTCATTAGAACAAACAGACCTCCCAGAGAGTGATGTGTGTTCTTATTTTTGTAATGGATTTATGTGCTCAAAGTATTGAGTACCAAATTTTCTGTGGGTTACTGAAAAGGCGCAGAGGGAGCCTAGGAGAGACGGGTTGTCGGAGACCAGGCGCTTTGTAGCCAAGGAAATGGACTTAATTTCATCCAGGTGACTGGCTCCTCAACAAAATCTTTTCTTAATTAATGGTACCTTGACCTCTTCTTGTGGAGTCTCTTTCATGATCTCGGTTCCTTGCAACCAACCAGTTGAATTTTCCCACACAACTTCCCACGGGTTGGTTATGATAGAAAGGCCTGCTGAAGAAAACAACTTCCTACAGCTTGGAATGCATCCAAGTGGCCAGCAAGAACTGGAGCTGCTCTTGGCACCAGCTTCATAAAGATGACTTCCCCCCACCACAAGTTAAAAGACTGGAAAAGGAATTCTTGGCTTCTCAGGATCAGCAGCAAATGGGTGTGGCATATGAACTTCGATAGGAGTTCTAAGATGGCCCCAATGCTCTCTCTACCCTGACATGATTCTCTGCCAGAGTAAGGTGCGAGTTACCCAAGTTACTCATTCAAATAGTTGTCCACTACTTCTTGGAAGTTCCAGACATAACTGAAGTTCCTAATTGTGTTGCTCTAAGTTAAAGAGACTGTCCTAGGTAGGACAGTGAAAGAATTCAGAGAGTCCTGGTGGCCCTAAGGAGACAAAGTGCCACATTGTAATGCTTTCACATGGGTTCAAGGAACCTACCGCCACCAATAACTATGACATTTAGCTCAAGCGTCTCCTATGGGAACAGTGAGAGAGATTCCTGCGCTGGCTGACCCTTGAATCTGAGCAGACTGAACGAAGGCCCTGATTAGCCTGCGGTCAAGCTTCTTCCCTGTGGAGTGTGATGACGGCTGTGCTGTTTGGGTGGTGGTGACGGAAGTAGGGCTGGCTATTGGGCCAATGGTTCTGTCATTTCCACTCCTCAGGAAGTCCATAGGACTACAGACATGATCATTTCAAGTTGTTTGCTTCAAACGGGAACTTTCGTGTTGCGTTTGGCCTCACATACTCAGGAAATTCTAAACCACGTAAAAAGTTAACATTTTGCTTCCAAGTCAAGAAGCCACACCGGCACTCTGTCAGCCTATTGCTTTCCTTTTATCAAAATCCTTCAGAACAAAGGACTCAAAATAGTAAACTTAGAACCGGGATGCAGCTCTATGGGAGAGCACTTGCTTAACACGTGTGTAGTGGAAACAATAGAGAAAACCGTCTGTCGGAATGCTCAGCTATTTTGGCCCATAAGGAATATGGTTCATGGTCCTCTCCCAAGAACGGATCTAGTTCACTTCCTATGTACAACCATTTTCACCCCGACTAGTAAAGCAAAGGAGTGGAAACAATGTTATAGCAGTGTTAACTAGAGTCCATGCCGACTTGCCTTTAAATAGCAATTCATTTTCAACTTCTAGAACTTTGTCTACTGATACACGTGTGAAAGGCTTTCTAAGCAGTCTGTGTTTCATCTCTAGCCACACAGGGCATCTGGGAAGGTACCTGCCCTAGTCACTTTTCTGTTGTTATGATAAAGGTGCCCTGACAATTTTAGTGGCAAAGGGCTTTTTTTGACTTAGAGTTGCGGGAGACATATGGTCCATCCCCATTATTATGTAGACGCCATGACATCAGGAACCCAAAGCATCTGGTCACAGTGCATCACGGTCAAAAGGGAGCAATGAAAGAAGGCAAGCTAATGCTCAGCCTGACCTCTCCACCTTATACACCTCTGAGTGTTCTGCCCAGGGAAAAAAAGAAACAGAACACTGACAGGTTGCAGAAGGTTGTGTTTGCCAGGGGATCCCACAGCCCTCTAGACCTGCACTGTTTTGCACAGGCCCCACTTGCTGAGATCCTGTCGTTTCTGATGACCCTGAGAGCCACATAAATGCTACTCCTGGAACCACCTGACTTCCCCTAAGCAATGGGGAAGAATGGGCGCAGTGTGGCTAAATTCCGAGTACTTAGGTGTAGGTCCCATTTCTCACTTTCTGAAATGTCTCCCGGGATAAATTTAAAAGATGGAGCCAAGGTTTCTTCTTTAGATTATTTTACAAACCTTCTGAAGCCTGGAGCTTCTCATATTCTTCCAAAGTGGAAGGAAATTAAGTTCAGGTTCCTCAAAAGTGAAAGGGAATTAATTTCAGGATGATAAATTCTTTCCCTTCATAGTCCATTCCTTCCTTCCAATTTAAGAAGTCTGTTAGGGAGCCTTGGAGAGAGGGCTTACTAGCTGCCTTTCCAGATGACCTGAGTTTGCTTCCCAGCACCCACAGGTGGCAGCTCACAATCTTCTGTAAGTCCAGTTCCAGAGAACCTAACACCTTCTTCTGGCCTCTGTGTGGTCAGAAGACTGCCCAGACACTGCTCAGTAATGGTGCACAGACATCTGTGCAGGCAAGACATGAAACGATTAAAAAAAAGTCTTTGAAAGAAGTAAGTCTGCTTGGTAGAGAAGTTATGGGGTGAGGTAGAGATCACCATATTCTTTCTGATAGAGGACTTACTAAATTCTATCAGTTTCCCTTGGTAGAGAAGTTATGGGGTGAGGTAGAGATCACCATATTCTTTCTGATAGAGGACTTACTAAACTCTATCAATTTCCCTTACTGACTGCATTTTTTATTCAAAATCAGAATTGAGCTTTTTGTTGTTGTTTTGTTTTATTTAGCTTCAACTAATGAATTTTCAGATACTAGGAGCTTCTGAGGGAGAAATAAATCCGAAGGAACAATTGATACCTTTGTGTAAGTGTTTCCAGAAACAATCGATTAGTATGAAGTCTGCCAAGCTGAAAATAATCAGAGATTTGGGCACTAAATGAGCTTCATGTAGATAATCATCAACAATTTCACTCTTATATGAGAAGAGGACTGGAGACAATTCTTAATGAAAAATTTGACTTCTCTGTCAAGTATCATGTGCCCAGTTTCCTGCGAAGGTGCTTACTTCATCCATCTTAATATGAAGTCCAGTCAGTTTTCTCAGCTTGCTTATACATGGCTCTCACTGGCCAACTAGGATCCAAGATATCAGAGTCTACCTTCAGTCTGAAACTTGGTATGGAGTCTATGCTATGTTCCACTGAGGAACCCAGTTCTGGAATGGGGCTACCATGATTAAAAGTACTCACTCACTGAATAGGGGAAACACCAATAAAGCCTTGGGTTTTGTAATATATAAAATTAATGAGTGTTAGTTCAAAAATTTCTCGAAGGATTACGGAGTGCAGTCATGGCCTTGAGGGTTCGGAAATGCTCAAGAAACATTAGCTATTGTTATTGTTATGATTTTTCAAGAGGAAGCAAGAGAACTTCATTTTGGACTAAAAGTAAATGAGCATGTATTAATTCATGCAGAAGATATATAGCGAAGATTGGTGAAGACAGAATTGCTAGACTTGGATGTTTATCAGAGTCAACTTGAAAGCTGTGGACACACAGATTGCTTGGCCCTGCCCTATTTCTGTGAGTGCATCTTGGTTTGTGTTTTATCCAGATCCTAGCCTGTGTTGCTGTGGCTGGTCTTGTTCCTCACCTAGCACAGCTTCGGATAATAGCCTTTCTCTCTCTTCTAGAAAACAAGTTTGAAGAAATGTGGCCACGTGTTTCCAGTTTGCTTTTCCGAGCAAGCCAAGGAAAGATGCTTCCGTTTCTGATTCCCTATACAAGGATGATGTTTTTCATTCAGTGGGCATAAACTAGTGTGCCACAAGCTCTCCTAGGTTCTAATATTGCCACAGTGTCACAGAGACATCCCCTGGAACCAAATGGTACAATCAGCGTCAGGCAAATAATTATACACACAACATGACAGGATAGAAAAACTTTAATTTTCATATTAATGTCTGAGATGGATAATGCAAAAATATTTCTACATCTGTTTTAGAACTAAAGGGGAAGGTACGGAATAAAGAATTTTAAGGGTGATAGAATTCTTGGAAATCATCTTTCTTATTCTCAAGACAAATGGAGTTAAAGAAATTCCTCCAAATCCCAGGAATAACTAAAATCAGAGGGGAAGTAGAGTCTTCCTTGAATCTTGTTTTCATTCTGTCTGGTAACTGAAAACATGGTCTCGGTGTTTGCTACTACATCTGCTACAAGGACAGCACAGCAACTGTTTCTAGAGAGAAGATGAGACCCAGGAAGCAGTAGAGATGGGCTTTGTGTCACACCAAGTGAGAGCATCGTGTGATATTGATAAACCAATCACCATTTCTCTCGGTGTTTGGAAGTCAGTCACTGTTTACCCATGGTGAGGGTTTTATGCCTGAGTTTTAGGACAAATTGTCAAAAGGATGCCTGACTCTTTGGTAGATTTTACTAGAAACTATTTATATTTTTATAACTGTAAACTGTATTGAAAAGAGTCCATAATTTCTGGAAACAGATTTCTATTTTTGAGAACATCATTTTAATTCTTTTGCAAAACGTCTCTTGTAAGGTATATACTGAACTAATCTTTAAGAAAACAGCCTAGTTTTTGGAGAAGGCAAGACCACCTGTGAGTGCCAGGCCCCGTCCCAATCACAATGCAAACTAGCAGTGCCAGCCCAGATTTGAGCTGCCACAACCTGTTTTGTTCTTTCTCAATTGCCCTTCTGACCAAGGGAGGACAAAGACCAGCCATGGAACATTACTCCAGGACTTTCAGATGTTCTATATGGTCAAGATTACACAGTGAAGAGCATATCAAAAATAAAAATAAAAACACAACGTAGTGAGCTGGAAAAATGGCTGAGTAGTTAAGAGTACACATTGGACTTGCAAAAGACCCGAGTTCGATTCCCAGCATCCACACCAAGCAGTTTACAGCTGTCTGTTCCTCACTCTCCAGGGTATCTCTACGACCTTATACACAGATATATACATGTACTTATAAATAAACAATACTAAACATATTATTTAAAGCATGGTCCATTTCAGGGGAAATTTTACCCACCTTTAATTTTTATTGGAGGATTAGCTGCCTTATTATATGTCATAAGAGCTGTGATGTAGCATTTGAAACTGGATAAAGTATTTTAGCAACATAAATGTCAGAGACAAATGATCCTTTGAGTTTGTAATGACTCTTCAAGCCAGGGATCTATAAAGTCTATGTCAAAAGAAAACCCAGGAAAAAAAAATCTAGTTTTAGTAACAAAGTAACTAAAATTTTCTTCAAAAATAAAAAAAATATTATTATTACTAACTAGAATGTGCAAATTTATGCAATTATAAAATCTTATTATTTTTATTTCAGGCTAAGTCTAATGTGTTGCCCAGGCTGTCCTTGAACTTCTGGGCTTAATCAAACTCCTATCTCAGCCTCCTAAGTCCTGAGATTAGCACTGTGAGAACCTGCATTCACCCTGCTGCTTGTCACTGAACTATGGCCAGAATTTGGTGTTTCAAATATTTTCTTACAGTGCTTCTGTTTTATTCATAGATAGTACTTTAGTCCGGAAAACTTTCTTTACATAGTATTAAGGAAGAGAAAAAATTACAAAGTAAAAAAAAAAAAATCTGTTCCGGGCATTGTTGTTTCATAAGCCTGGATCATGGACTGAGGCAGAAGACTGGAGCAATTGCTCATGGGGAGAATGATGTAACTGTGTTTTAATTAAAATTTGTTGAAAAAAATTTCTGCTCCAGGAAAAAGACTATGTGGGATTTAGGAGGGAGAATCTCAAAAACCAGAAGCAGCATTTAGACATTGTAGTTTCTGGGAAGGGGGCCTATGACATACTTTTCTGAAGCCAATGCCTGGGGAAGTGCGAGCCACAGAACCCAGGACACAGTTGGCTTGGTGGGGACCTGGGTCCGTGACCTTTTCAGTCTCCATCATTCCCAGATGGCACAGTGAGGAGCATGCTGGGCTAGACAGGCCCAACCTGCCCACTCCTCTGCTCAGAAAAAGAAAGCACGACCCTATGCACTCAAAGAGAATGAACCTAACAAAATAGTGATGGAGCCAACGAGAGATCTGAGCTAGAAGAAGAGAGGGACGTGTAAACATCATCCTTCCCTCCTGCCCCGGGCCAGGCCTCGGTACTGTGTCAGTGCCCCAAATGGAAACCCAATCATGAGGAATGAAATGAGTGGGTGACGGTGGGAGAAGGCACTGTGGGAGCTGAAATCAAACTTCCAGGATTGGATTCCATGGGGCATGAAAATAAATATAAAGTTCAGTTAAAATAAAGAAATTCCCTGTACAAGCATTCACAAAGACGTTCTTTTTGCCTACTACACACAAATTGCTGTTTATTTGGCATGGATATATTTTTCCCAAATAGAGAAATAGTTACTTTTTTTTTCTGAATTTAACTCAAAAATAATGTGCTCCAATTAGTTGACATGTAAAACGGCTTTAAATAACATTTTAGGCAAAATAGTAACTCTTCTTTCAAATGAAAAACTGTTGCGAGGAACAATTTATATCTTAAAATATTTTAATGTAAAACTTATGTTGGTATTGTGTTTGGGATTTGAATACCAAATCAGCCCCCATATATTCCCCTCTCACATCCTGTGCTAGGAAATTTCCAGAAACTCTTGTTGTAGTGGGGGCCTCCAGAGAAGACCTCCCAGGTTCCTTGGGGACACGCCCCTGCTGTCAATTGAGTCCATTCTCGCTCTTCTCGGCTTTCAGTCTTATTGTTTACACATTTCGGATGGCCCTGTGTTTGCTCCCGAGTGCATGTAGCTCACTGTCTACTAACTAATGTGTGATATTTGTAGCGTCTCCGTTTTCCGCAAAGGGCTGGGACTCCAGCTCCTCTGCTATATGTGCGGGATGTTGGGCAGTGACACAGAGGCTTTGGACGTCTCTATTGTCCGTCCCCTAATGACTCTAGGTCTTCAGGCAAACCTTTCAATCCCTGGATATCTTACTTTCCTCATTTATCACAACATGGACATGATAGTTCCTGTCTGGTAAAATCAGGAGAAGTAAATATCTCACAGACACAGTTATTGCTGTGGCATCTGGCAAGTAGTTTCTGGTCAAGATAGGCCAACTATGACTCTTGCTTGACCTGGAATAAGCAACCTGCCCACACTCTTCCATCCGCAGATACTCTTTTCCTTCCCTTTTTGCTGTTATAACTTAAATGCTTATGGAATGCATTCTGAATGAAGCCCTCACCATTTGCTAGCGGTTTTCAGTTCTATAAACTTTAATCAAACCCATAACATGGACCAGACACCACAGGAGTTAGACAGCAGGATGAAGAAAATGTGCTCTCTTTTCTTCCCCTGACAGCGTAAAAGAGACCCACTTAACACAGACTCATTTGCATGTGTTCAATTGGGAGGGCACATTGAAGACTGACTGGTCACCGAAGGTCTCTTGGCACACGGAAGCACTGAACTGAGCCCTGAACCAAGTGCGGAATAGTGGCGGGCCTTTCTAGAAGAGGAGAAGGACCTAGAACATAGGGACGAAGCCAGGCCGTTCCGGGAGGAAAGCTCTCTGTTAACATCTGTGGAAATTAGGGAAAGAATACGAATGGCCACTGTGGACTTGAACCTAAATACAAAATGTCAACCAAGTTCATAAACTGTTACATAAAATATGGCTTGTCCTCCCGCCTAGACAAATACATCTTCATAGGATTCTGGCAGGCTGGGTTATAATTTAGTAGAACTTTCTGGAATTCGAGGCTCAAAATGTACTTGGGACGGGGGAGGCTTGAGATAGCTGTTAGGCTGTGGCCCACTGTTGAGTTGACTATTTGTGTTCCTCCAACAAGTGCATTTTGTACCTTGGATCACTCTTAATGCTCTTGAGAGATAGAGCCTTTCAAAGAGAGGGCGGAGCTCCAGGGATGAACCTATCATCCTTTTAGACAGATCTGCCGGCACCTTGATCTGCCCCAGCCTCCGGAACTGTGAGCAATAAATGCTTGTGGTTTAAGTTCCGTGGTCTGTGGTATTTGTTATAGCACCTCAAACAAAAGAAACACCCACCATCTCTTTTCCTAAGCCCGGTTCCACGGCCCAACCACATCTCTGGAAATGCTGCTAGTATTTGTCCTTTGGCCCATATGCCTCAGTCCTGCCCAGAAGTATTGCTGATCCTACAGAGCATAAAACTAGGGAAGTGACCTACGAGAGTGTTGAAAAGGCTTTGGGCCCTTTCCCAGGGAGACTGGGATGCCAGGCATCTGCAGCATGAAGCACAGGGCTGAAACCTGCATTCTCAGTAAGCTGTTCTGCTTAGCTACATGATTTGTCCTCTGTGACGACCACCAAGAAGCACTAGCTGCAACCTGTCTAAAGACCAGAACTGGGGGCGCCTCAGACACCTGGACAGATGATTGGTATGGGAGGCCAATTCTGCTTCTCCATCATGCCAACAATGAGCAAAGAGGCAAAGGGTGGACTATAATGTTTGAGATCTAGACGGGAGCTAATGCCACATTTTTATATTAATGTGGGTTAGTAATAATACAAAAAAGGGCCGGATTTTAATCTGTTGGGTCCTTGGAATCCTTGAAATGTTTGAAATAGAGAGATGTCATAAAGTTTTCCTAGAAAAGTACGTTATCAGTTGTTCCTTGGAAGATAGCCTGAAAGCCAGGAGACCAAATAAGACAGGGGTAGAGGAATGAGTTTTGGAACAGTTTGGCCAGAGACAAAGTTGAATTCTACAGAGCCAAAAAATAGTATAACACATGTTCTAGAGGGGAAAATGATAGCAATTGTTTATTGTTTGGTGATGAGAGTGGGAGGCTATGTCATACAGAAGACAGGGAAGGCCAGCGGATGGTTCCCATGCCTGGACAGCAGTGATGCATTAGTCTTCTGTGATGGAAGGAAATTGCTACGTACGGAGCAGCTTAAAACAACACCAATTTATTCCCCACAATCATCTCAGCTGCACTCCCTGCTCAGAGTCGCACGAAACTGAACTCAAGAGTAGGCAGCGCTCCATCCCTTTTGGGAAAATCTGAGAATGATTTTGCTCTTGAGTTCATTCGAACTGAGAAGTAAATTATTTTGTGGTGTGTGTGTGTTCCCGTGTGTTAACTAAGGGCAAAGCTTTGGTCTCTGGGCAGTGCACATTCTTTTACACTCTTTCCAAGTGGTCCTTCTTCATAATGGAGAATTATGTTCCTTCATGCAGGTCTTCCTTCCCCATTGGATCTCTGCTTCATCCCTTGTCTATATCTGTCTTCTGCCTCCTTCTGTGTTTATAGGACTTAGGATGTTATTAAATTGATCTTATCCAGGCAGTGTTACTTACTCATAACATTACATCTAAAAAGTTCTTTGATGTATATGATCGATATGATGCCATATATTGAGAAGCTTCAAGAATTAGGGATAAACGTATTTAGAAGAATACTCTTTTTTTGATGGACAGTAAGACATCCTCTGTCCCCACACGTCCCTTGTCTAAGCACAGTCGGCTGGCTTCTGGCAGTTTAGTAAGCATCTAACCTTCATAGTTACTGGTTCAGACCATCCATGAGCGCTTTATTTAGAAACTTCCTAACTCTACCTCCTCAAGGCCGCCCAAATGCTATTAAACCCCTTACTTACTTTCTTCATTAATTCTCTGAGACTATGAAATGATGTCCCTATCAAAGCTTTAGCTGTCCACTGTACAGAGACCTACAGTGATGAGTAAAGAGAACCCAACTGAAGAACTGCAGGGATTAGATTGGCTCCGGACTATATCTGTGGGGCATTGTCCTGACTGTTGAATGATAGAGGAGGATGTGGACCACAGTAGACAGTAGCATCCCTAGGCAGATGGGCCAGGGCTGTGAGAAAGAGAACTGGTGTGAGACTGGTACCCAGCAAGAAGCAGCATTCCTCAGGCTTCCGTGCCTCCCTCCAGTTATTTGCTCTGAGCTCTTGTCCTGACTTCCTTCCGTGAGGGACTGTGACCCGGAAGTGTAAACTAGACAACCCCTTCCCTCTGTTTGCCGTGTTGTCAGGCTGCTTATCATAGCAACGGAAGGCAAACTAGAACAGCTCCTAATTAAGATACAAATCTGAAACAGGGTTTTTTGTTTGTTTGTGTTTGTCAGCTGTGTTCACCACCGAATCTCCGACGCTGCCCACAGCTTTTGGTACACAGCAAATGTCAATAAACTCTTGTTGAATGAATAGGAGCGATAAGATCCAGCCAAAAGATGTAGGCCCTCTGTAAAAGAAACATTACAATTGACCATCTTCTCAATTTTCGTATAAAGCGTGCTCAGTTGACCACTGATTTCTTCTGGCAAGCCTCTTTGATTTTAAACATGCATTTGCAGCATGCCCATTCAGATGACAACGGCAACATCTACATCAGCAGAGATGGTCTGATCATCCCTAGATGATTAAATGGCACAGGCAGAGTGAGCCATTTTACTCTTCTCTGGGTAATATGTCTCCCGTGAGTGGTCCTATGAAAATAAATCAACAATATTAAAGCAGGATTTTGTTTTACCTTAACATACTAATGAGTGTTACCAGGGCCAGCTGAACATTTGCCTGTGTCCCTATCTTCTACACAGTTTGGGCTATAAATCTCAACTGTGGTTGCCTTCCTTGTCATTTAGGGTTGGTAATAACTCAAGAGGTCGTCTTCTCTAACCTCGTCTTTAAATCATAAGGGTATGAAGAGTATTCACAGAATGAGCTGAGCAGATAGTTTTTTAAAAGCCTCTGAAGAACACAGCTCCTTGAATCATCGCTTCAAGTTTTTTGGCTATCAAAGTCACACTGTGCGAGATTTCTTTGTTCTTCTCATTACTATTCAAAGGTCTTGGATTCAGTTATCTTCTACATCACTGAATAGAGGATGATCAAAAATAAGCTGAACCCAGGGGGCACAGGCTTGTCATCTCAGTGACTTGGGAGGCTGAGGTTGGAGAATCATGATTTCTAGACCTGCCTGGAGAGCTTAGGGAGACCCTGGCTGGGATATGTCAAGAAGAGGGCGAAGGATGTAAGTGTTAGGGCCCTTGCCTGCCATGCAGGAGGCTCCATTCTCACTACTGCCAATTACAAAGTCAGTTTCTTTCTGCTGGGACACTTTTTTTAAGTCACTTGATTGTGGATGCGTTTTTGCTTTTTTGTTTGGCTGAGGTAACGTCTCGCTGTGTCGCCCAAGCTGACTTTAGATCATTCTCTGTCCCCAATGTCCTGGGGTTACAGGCACACACCACTTTGCCCAGCTTGCCTACGCCTTCTTCCGAATTCTCTCTCATCAACTCAGTGACAGTTTCACAGCGGACGAAGCATCTTACTGCAGGTCTGCTCAATGAGATATATAGTGAGTATGGAGCTTCTCTCCCTGCTCACAACGCCCCTGAGAAACAGGCGTTTTCTTTCTAGTCTCTACTCTTCTTGGGGCCCACTGTGGCCTGTCAACTGAATGCCATCCACAGAACTTTGAAAGGTTTGCAGGTGTTCCCAGTGGGAATTCATTTAAAACAGCTCCCAAAAGAATTAAAATACTCAGCATCGTTAATTTGTTAGTATCTCACCGGACATCTAATTTCTATATTTCCCTTGTTTTTGTTTGTTTGTTTGTTTGTTTTTGTTTTTTTGAGATAGGTTTTCAGGTCGACTTGTCTAAGTCTCAGACTTGCTACGTAGCTGATGGTGACCTTGAACTGCCTGCCTTTGTATACCTTCCAAGTGCTGGCATTTCAGAAATGCTCTACCATGTCAAAGCCAGGTCATTTCTTTTACTTCTCTTGATTGATTTTGTTATTTGACCATTTCACACATGGGTATAACAGCCCAATGACTTTCTCCCCCAGGAAAGCTACAGATACCAGTGCTGTGTCTGCATAAGAATTGACCGCTAACATCCAGGCATGGGTGGCGTAGAGGTTCAAGGCACCATCGCCTCACTGTTGAACTATTTGCCACTGACAGATGTATGGAGAAAGGGATTCGTTTCCTTCAGTTGTACAGCCACTAATGACCCCACCAGTCTCCCATGGATACTTCCAACCCAAAAAGCAGGTCCATTTTTGAAACTCAAAAGTTGGAAAATGAGTCCACTATAATTTCCTGTAACATGTTCTGGCTTACCCGTATGGAGCATGGTCAGGAATGAAGTCTCTTCTCGTTATAAGAGACTTTAGCTAGTGCCGGTCTCCCTGGGAGGATCTGCTCAAGTTTGGGGAGCGTAGTCTCATCAGCACCGGAGTTTGCACAGGTGCTCCTGGGACCCAGAAAGCCTTACATACTCTACAGCTTCACAGATTATTACACAAGTGAGCTTAAATCCAGTATTTTAAATTATGTTCTAAGGGGGAAAAATTGGCTTATCTGGGACAATAATTCTCCATCACTTCCCTTCTTTCCTCTTTTAGTTTCGAATATTCTTCTTCAGGATTCTCATTCTGTTGAATATTTTCAGAACACTTTCCTTTGAAATTACATGCCTCTGAGGAGAGCACTAAAAAAGCTAGGGATGCCAGGCTTGCCATGAGTGATGTAAAGAAATACTTCAGTCTTATTGCAAGCTGGCTCAGCAGTTACCTTCGCCTTGCTTTAATGAAATACCCAAGGCTGTTAACTTACACTGAGAAAATTTTATCAAGCATGCAGTTTGTAAAGTTCAACAGGTCTAAAGATTAGTAGAACCTCTGTGATTTGACTCCTGGTGATGATGGGAGAATTCTGTCTTGTTGTTGTGAGAGCAGGGGAAACACATGGTCCTAGATCTAACAGGGATAGAGAAGGAAAGCCACATTAGGCTTGAGCCCATGACAGTCTTCAAGAGTTATACCTACACTGCCAAAAAGTCATATGTAAATTCTCTCTTGCAATCAGTGACCCAAGGACCCTCTCACTGGGGCCCCTTGTTTCTTTTTAAGATTTATTTATTATGTATACTATTCCGCCTGCATGTATGCCTTCACGCCAGAGGAGGTTGCTAGATCTCATTACAGATGGTTGTGAGCCATCATGTGGTTGCTGAAAATTGAACTCAGGACCTTTGGAAGAGCAGGCAGTGCTCTTAACTGTTGAGCCATCTCTCCAGCACCTGGCCCCTCTCTTCTTAAGGTGCCATCTCTCAACAGCATCAGTCGGAGACCTAAGTCCTTGGTTACAGTGGTCCTCTGTGAACATGGAGACCTGTAAAACACTGTACCTGGTTTAGAAATAATGTGTAGAGGAAAAAGAAAATTTTGTAGAGGGAAAACATATTTTTTAAAAGTTGTTATGCTCTTGTAGGAAGCTGCTTGTTCGTTCTCAGCTGCCCAGACTCAAAATATGTTTCCAGCTGCTCAGCCCCTAAATACCTCACAGAAACTGTATTAATTAAATCACTGCTTGGTCTGTTAGCTCTAACTTCTTATTGGCTAGCTCCTAAATCTTAATTTAACCTATTTCTATTAATCTGTGTATCGCCATGTGGCTGTGGCTTAAAGTCAAGGTTCCATCAGGGATCTCTCTCTGGTGGGAATATATGACTTCTCCTGACTCCACCTTCTTTCTCCCAGCATTCAGTTTACTTTTTCCTGAATAGCTCTATTTTACCCTATCAGAGGCCAAGCCAGCTTCTTTATTCATAAACCAATAAATGCAAAACCTATACAGAAGGACTTCCCACACCATTATGCCTTCTTTAAATTCTTGTGCTGGTCCCTTGAGGGACAAGATACAGTGGCTTTTGTTATAAAATAAATAAGTGACATTACTTGATGTGAATACAAGAAAATCTGTAAATCAAAAATTTACTGGGGCTAGAGACATGGATTAACAATTAAGAGCACTTGTTGTGCATTTGTGAGGACTTGAGTTCAAATCCCAAACTCATGTAACAAACTCAGTATCCAATGAACATTGGGGATCCCAGGTCTGAGTGGTTCAGAGCTTTCTGGGGCTTGCTGGTTTCTGGTCTACCTGAGAAAATGCAAACCCTAGCTTCATAGAAAGATGCTGCCTCAGAAAAGAGTAAGTGTACAGTGAAAGAGGCAGATGCTGCAGCCCTCTTCTGGTGTTTTTGCATGCGTGCACACACACAGGTGCGCACACCTACATAAACATTCGTATATGCTAGCTCAGATACATACACACACAAACAAATAAACAAACCATTAAAGAGTACTTACTGTTCTTGCAGAGGGCCTGAGTTCAATTCCCAGCATCCACATGATGGCTCATAACCATGTACAACTCCAGCTCCAGGGGACCTGATGTCCTCTCCTGGCCTTTGCAACCACTGCATGCACGTGGTGAGCAGACATATATGCAGGCCAGATACTCACATACATAAAATATAAATATATAACTCTTAAAAATAAATACTTGAAAAATGTGTCATAGCCAGAAAGAGATGGGGGTGTAGATGCACACTGTAATCTCAGCCCTTGAGAATTGTTCTGAGTTGAAGGCCAGTTCATCCTACACAATGAGAGGATAGGCCTGGCTACACAGGGAAGTCCTATTTCAAAAAAATTCAAACATCTGATGTGGGAGTGTCATATATCAATCTGTTGATTTCATTGGTTAAGAAATAAAGAAACTGCTAGGCCCATTTGATAGGCCCACCCTTAAGTGGGTGGAGTAAACAGAACAGAATGCTGGGAGATATGAGTCAAGGAGTCGCCATGATTCTCCCACTCCAGGCAGCCGCAGGTTAAGATCATTCCTGGTAAGCCAGCTCGTGGGCTACAGCAGATTATTAGAAATGGGCTAGTCCAGGTGCGAGAGTTAGCCGAGAAGAGGCTAGATAGAAATGGGCCAAGCAGTGTTTAAAAGAATACAGTTTCCGTGTAATTATTTCAGGTAAAGCTAGCCGTGTGGGCGGCCGGGTGCCAGGGACGCAGCCCGCCGCTCTTATTTCAACAAACATCCTCAAAAACACCACCTTTACTTGGTAAGAATAAGACTGACTATATTCTGCCTAAATAGAAATTTCTGGTTCCAATGGCATTCAGAGGATGACATTAATTATTTTGGTAAGTCCTTATATTCTCCCTTTAGGAAGTTTTCCTGTAGTTTTGCATATTGTTGAAAACTTAATTCTGGGAAATTTTGCTTTTATCCGGAATATATAGCTTGTGGCCAGACTTTCTTTCTTTGATCCATCTTCAGGGCTGTGAGCAGAGATCTGGAATGTGATGTGTTATCAGAAATACTCCTTTGGGAAGTCTAATATACAATCTCTTTTCAATATTAAGCTCTTCTCTGTTAGATAAAATATGCATAGGGATATACATGTGCGCTCTTTTGACACCCTTGTGACCACTTCCCTTAATGCATGCCCAAACCTCTGTAGTGCACATATTAGGAGCAGAGATGGGAGAACACAGCACAGCAAAGAGGCGTGCTATTAATGGCCATGAAGCATGGGATAGCATATTGCTGGCTATTGCTCACTGTGTCTCATGGATTATACTAAATGAATAGAGAGAGACCTAATGGCTTTCTCATATTCTTTCATGTTACCACCAAGTCTGTGGAAATTTAGATTACAGAGAGAAACAAACAAACAAAAACCCCCAAAACAGCACTGAAATCAAAATTATTGGTTACATAGCAAAACATTTTCACCCTGTCAGCAAGAAATTTGGGGTGATAGAACTCTTTCTCACCAAATACTATTCCAGGAACATTCTCAAATGTACAAGACTTTGGACTCACCAAGATAGGATAGATATGGAGTATTTTCTCTAAATTTGTCAAATGCAAATGGACTAGACATTGTTGATGTATTTAATTCCTCTCTATATATTATATATAGTTATTGTTCTTATTGTATATATATTGAATCCCAATTTGTCTTTAGGAGTTTTATTAATTGTGCTCATTACCACTATGTCAGAAATGGATATAACCTAAACAGAAATATTACCCTCCTTGTCTGTAACAAGGAAGTGAAGTCTGATCAGACAGTTGATACAACAAATGATGTCATGTAAGAGGTGAAAACTTGGAGGATTTGGGTATCTGTGTCTGAGATCTCACTACTAGGAAATCCCCTGCCCTTCATAATTATGGTCCCTCGGATTTTAGAGTAAAACCAAACAGGTCATGATAAGTTACAGCCTCCTAAGAGATTATATGTACTCAAATGTTTGTCCATTCTGAGAAATGGCTATGAATGTCTAAAACTGTCTAAAAAGTTTTTATTTTCTTTCCTTCTTGGTTGTTCTCTTTATACATGCACCAGGTTATTTTCGGTTGGACAAATCTCTCTCTTTCCCTCTTTCACTTCCTCTCACTCTTCCCTCTTTCTTTCTCCCCCTCCTCTTTCACACGTGTCCATGAGTATATGGTATGTGAATATAAAGCAAAGCCTCCATCCATCTGGTTTATTTCTTTCTGCTTTCATTGAATTGTAGCCTAACTCTGCAATAAGCACCAAGGGTGCTATCAGCAGAGATAAGAAAGCAGCATTAACCACTAGCTTGGCCTCCGAGATCTTTCTCATCTCTTTTCTTGTAAGTATTTGAATCTTATTAAACAAAATCTGTGTCCTTGACCACGGGAAATGATTCCAGGAAAATTTGTACCTGAATATCTCTCCACTAAAGGAATCTTCGAGACACTGTTTCTTCCCGTCTGCTTAATAGGTCAAAATAGTAATAAAAGTTACTTATTTCACCCACCATTGAGATGAAATATGGGGGAAAGCATTCTATGGAAAGGGAATGCACAGCTTATCTTATCATTTGTCCCCAAGATAAGCAGAAACAGATTACAGCATTCACTTGTTACCCTGGGCATCTAGCTAATTCAGCCCTCCCTCCCCCTTAAGCAGTGGTCTAGTCTTCCTGTAACAGCAGTAGAAGCCCCTGACCCAGGCTGCAGAGCAGAAAGATACACTGTGTCCATTGTCCTGGGTGAAGACTCAGGAAGACAAACAAAGAATTCGCGGCACACCTCCCAGCTAGGAGAGAGCTTTGATATCACAGGCTGTGGCGCTTAGATTTAGATACTCTATGTTTCATTTCTGTTACAATTGCTCATTTTGTAGTGTTTGGATACTAACAAAGCCTGAACCTAAGCGGCAAGCAAGATGCTGCATACACATCCAGAAGCTTGGACCCACCTCAGACCAAAGACCAAAAACTGAGCTACAATGAGCGCATTAGGATAAATTCTTCCGTGACTTGTGTCCTTACACAAAGGGGAGACTTGGACATAAGAGCAGACGTGATAAAAGGAAACTAATCTGAAGATTATCAAGATGCCCATGCCCAGAGTAAAGAGAGGGACTGTATGAGGTTGTCCCTCAAATCTCTCAGAATGACACCTGCCACCTCTGTCTGGACTTTCAGACTCCAGACTGTGAGACCATAAATGACAGTTGTTCAAGCCATCCTGTAGTACTTTATTACAGATAACAAGTTCCCTTTAAATTTTACCTTTTAGATAACCTGGTTTCAAATAAATGAGAAAAATTGATATAATTGTACTGTCTACCTCCATGGAAATAGGGAGCAACTCTCTTGGGTCCCCATATCTATTACAGGACACTGGGCACAGGCTTTAGTTTAGATACCGCCACCCCTCCTCCCCATGTACGGGAAATGGGTTGAGTCTAAGCAATCCTGGGTGCTCTTCCGTTCCTCTCATCCTCAGGCTAAGTCTAGTTGGGGGATGACTTGATTGCTATGACTCTATCTCCATGTTTACATGATAATTTCATTTTTAATCTTCCATTAGGTTTAAAAATTGAATGTAATCTACCAAGCCAGGATCTATACCTGTCAGGATCTTAGAATATATTTATTCTGCTTCTATTCTATTCATCCTTTTCCACAGGCCAAATTCACCATGTTCATAAAACATGAGTGCCTTCCTGTAACAAAAATCCCTCCTCTATAAAGAACAATAAGTTCTATAAGGAGCATAAAGCATTGCATGATGGTCAGAGTGATGGGAAGGTGGTTTGTGGAAGGGATACAACCCTTGGCTGGCATGTTGGAGAAGCCCCCACTATAGCTAGTACTGTCCTAACCTGGCATTGGTGTAGAATTATTAGATTCTAATGGGAGTAATAACCTCCACGTAACACAGCTATTCATCAGAAAAAAAAAAAAACAGGCTAAATCTAACTTGCTAAATCAGTGATTATTGTACTAGATGACCTTGTTCATTACTCATTCATACATCTGATCTTTGTTTTCTTGCATCAGGAACCAAACCTAGGTGCTTGAACCTTATTTAAGATAATCAAGAGAGCCAATATCCCACCTCAGCAAACCCAAATACCCTTTATGCAAATTTGTCTTATAGACAAAGGAGGAAATGTCCAGTTGTAGTGATAAGGAGAGTGTAAGGGCTTTCCTGGGTTCTTTAGAAGTTGATTACGCTTCCATGGAAGCTCTTCCTCAGTTTGAAATCAATTGCCTCCAGAAATGGAGAGGGAAATAGAATTCAGTACATTCTGGGGCTCCAAGCACCTGCACCCCACACTAGACCGTCACAGTGACATTTTAGTTAGCTTTCAGACAGTTTTTCTATTCAGTGAATGAATGTAAACATCACTTGCCAAGCATCTCAAAGTGCAAACTGAGATGTGCGCTCACAACGTGCTCAGGATTATGCTGATTTCCATAACAAAATTGAAATGGAAAAAAGCAAGCAATTTTGAATAAAGATGAAACAGGCAAGAGAGGTTCTGATGACTTTCATCTTCTCGAGTTTAACTTCAAATGCAGGGACACGGCTTTGAAAAAAAATCACCTTGGAAAAGAAGTTTGGAGAGCTTATTCACTCTTTGCTTCAAACTGGAAATACTAAGCAGGACTACTAGATAACCAATGCTTTTTTTTCCATTTTGTTTCCTGAGGGTAAGGAAAGCTCTTATTTTGGTCAGCACCGATTCAGCAGGAAGTTAGTCTCTAAGCGCAGTGGACTCTGCTGTCCACATAAGCATTCAAGAGCTTAATTACTGCAGGGTGAACCTCGCTCAGGTGCCATGTGCTATTGGGGGCTCTATCTGAGGATGCGAGCAGTGGGTGGAGTATCTTGTAAGATCCCCAAGCCAGGAGACAAACCTCTACCCTCTGCTCCTTTCTGTCCACTGAAAGCCTGAATTAGGTACCTACCACGTGAGTAAACCTTGAATGCAAGAATTTGTTTTTTCCTTCCTCCCTCCCTCCCTCCTTTTTTCTTTCCTTCCTTCCTTCCTCCCTTCCTCTTTCTCTCTTTCTTTTTCTTCCTTTCTTCCTTCTCTTTCTCTCTCTCTTTTCTTTCCTTCTTTTCCTTTCTTCTCTCTTTCTCTCTTCCTTCCTTCCTTCCTTCCCTCCTTCTTTCCTCTCTTCCTTCCTTCATGTCTTTCTTTCTTTTTCTTTGTGTATTTCACACCATGCATCCTGATCCCATTCATCTCCCCATCTTTTCATATCCATCCTCTGCACTTGCAATCTGCTCCCTCTCCCAATAAAATGAAATAAAATTTAAGAGAAGAAGAAAAAAACCCAAATATCTAATCATGGAATATGCAGTGTGACACAGTGAGTCACACGGCACACCCTTTTGTTCAAATGCCTTTTCTTGCAAAAGTTCATTGTAAAGAGTCATTGGTCTGGATTGAGGTCTCTGCTTTCTGCTCCACCATCTATCCTGGGCTCTCACTGGTATTCCCCCTGGATGTTCTTGTGTTGTGAAGATCCATCAGTTTTGGATCTGCAGAACTGGCCCCTTCACTTGCTCCAGCAGATCGTAGGTGGGATAAATGTTGAGGTGGGCCAACTCACAATCCTGGTTCAGGGCTTGTGTAGTTTCAGGACTGGTCAGCCTGCCAGCTCTTCCCAGTGCTCACCACTAGGGTGTGCTCTCCAGCATTGCCTTGGATGGTTAATCCTATGAAGCAGTGGGCAAAGTTCGGGGCTTGCTCTCCTGCTTTCGTGTCCACAGTGTTGGCTCACTCACTCCTACAGCATCAGGATCAGCTCTACTGCGTTGCTGATGCAGGCAAGATGCAGGGGCCACACTCACAAGTGCTGCAGCTGGTGGGGTGGGGGTGGGGCGTCTCTTCCTCACCCACACCACCAAATGAGGGCGGGGCCAGATCTTCCTAGCTCCTGTTCTGGGGCAGCTCACCTACACCCCTGTGGTCAGAGTCAGCTCTACTGTGCTTCTCAGAGGAGGTGCTGGGTCCACTTTCCCCGAGTGCTGCAGCTGATAAGGCGGAGGGTCAGCTCTCTTGCTGGGAGCAGGTGGCGTGGGAAAGGGAGGGCATCTTTCCCTCACCCTCACCACCAAGGGGGTGGCAACGGGGGCACAGGCAGCTGTCCCACTCTTATGCCCTCAGGGCCAGCTCCCTGCACCCCTGACAACAGGGCCAGCTCTATTCTGAAGCCCAGGTGAGGCACAGGGCTCGTTTTCCCGAGAGCTGCAGCTGGTAAGGGGAGAGTCAGCTCCCTTGCCTGCTGCTGGCAGCGAAGGGTGAGGGGCAACGGGGTGCTTTTCTCCCTTGACCACACAACCACATGACAGACAAGTAGCATAGCCCACACATTCAGGGCTAGTTCACCGTCGTGTCCGTCAACATGGTCGGCTCGACTGTGCTGCCCAGGTGAGGCTCAGGGCCTGCTCTCCTGAGTGCTGCAGTTCCTTAGGGGCAGAACCAGATCTCCCACCCACGGCAGGCAGCAAGGCCCAGGTGAAGGCATCTTCCCTTGCCCTGCCCACCCTATGGCAGACGAGATGCAGTACCAGATCTCCCATACTAATGTTCTCAGTGTAAGCTAATGCATACCCTGTCAGCAAAGCCAGCTCTACCGTGCTGCCCAGGCAAGTTGCAAGGCTCGTTCTCTCTAGTTCTGCTGCTGGGGAGGAGTTGGGTCACCTCTCCCCACACTCCCACCCCTGCCTGTTGCAGGAATCAAGGGGCAAGAGGGAAGGGGGCATCCTTTCCTCACCTTCAACATTTCATGGCAACCAAGGGAGGTTGGACACGCTTCCTCCCATTCTCATGACCTCTGGGCTTTCTCATCCGTGTCCCAACAAACAGGGCCGGCTCTATTATGCTGCCCAGGTGAGATGTAGGAACCACTCTCCCTAGCAGGGCAGTCAGTGAGGGGGAGGAGTTCTCCCTAGTGGAGCAGCCCATAAGGGGCAGGGCCAACTCTGCCGCCCTTTCCTCTCTGCCTTCAGTGGTAGGAGGAGCTAGGAGCACCAACGCAGGCCTTGGCTGCAACAGGGCCATGAACCTAGATGTGGGCCCTAGTGGCAGCTCAGGCCCAGACATCACCATGGCCCTGAGTGGCAATCAAGCCACCCCACCTCAGTGTGACACTCACTGCTTTCGCCTCTGTCCACAGGAAATGAACCTCCTCCCCCTCTCCTGTGACATACCGTACCATACCATACCATACCATACCATACCACACCATACCATACCGTACATTTGCTCACCATAATAGTGAGCCTGTATTTCCTCCTTGGTGCCTGGGAAGAAGTGCTCTGGGCTTGTGTGTGGCTCTCCTTGTTCTGCTTAGTCCATAACAGTCCTGAGCAGGCCCACACTTCCTCCTCTGCACTGGGGCAGACTCGAGTTTTGTTCTTTCTTAACCTCTATAGCAGTGATTCTCAACCTTCTTACTGCTGCAACTCTTTAATACAGTACCTTATGTTGCGAACCCCAAAAACTTATTTTATTGCTACTTCATTGCTCTAATTTTGCTACTGTTATGAATCATAAATGTAAATATTTGATATGCAGATTCTGACATGTGACCCCTCCAAAGGGGTCACAACCCACAGGCAGAGAGCCGCTGCTCTAAAGGACTCCTGTGTCTGAGTTTCTCCATATATCACTCTGGAGCTTACAAGGAAAGGCTTGGTTCCT
Organism: Microtus oregoni; assembly: GCF_018167655.1. NCBI lineage: Eukaryota > Metazoa > Chordata > Mammalia > Rodentia > Cricetidae > Microtus > Microtus oregoni. The sequence goes on along the minus strand of NW_024543060.1, from coordinate 33,776,018 downwards.
CGTGGAAATGTCTCTCAGGTTCCAAAGTGTATAAAAAGAAGAGGGAGGGGGCTTGGGGAAATTCCATTTTATATTTGGTTCACTGGTGTGAGTTCAACAACAGTACCATTGATCAGATTTACCGGTGTGGGAAAGTTACAGGAGATGGACTCATGATGCAGCAGTACTGGCTGACTTCCACCTCTCCATTTTGGGAATAAATAGTTCTTAAGAAATCCTGGAGGTGAATGATCAACACCCCTCCACACACAAAAGGCCAAGTTTTTGGACCTGATCGTGTGGTGTGCTTTGCCCTTCTGCCTCAGGCTAAGAAAGCAGCAGCAGGCTCCTTTGAGTTGACTTTGTGGAGTTTCTCCCACAGGGCTCCAGAGTGGGACAATTTCTGACTGGCCTGGATTTTCTAACCTAAAGAGAAGTAATGTCACTCAAACTTTAGCTGATTTTTTAAGGCAGGTTCCTTCTAGCTACAAAAGCATTTCCAGCATATTTAATGGCAACGGGTGCAAGTTGGATCTAAACACCCAGAAAGATTGCCTCTTAGTTTTACTGTAGGGGTGGCTTTATGCAACTTTTGTTGGTGTGGTAGGTCCTTCTGTCTATGTATTGCTTTTATTGGTTAATGAATAAAGAAACTGTCTTGGACTTGTGCAGGGAACAGAGGTAGACGAGGAAAAGTAAAGGGAATGCTGGGAGAAAGAAGGGCGGAGTCAGAGAGAAGTCATGGAGCTCTGCCAGGGACAAACACCAGAACTTTAGCCTGTAAGCCACAGCCACGTGGTGATACACAGATTAATAGAGATGAGTTAAATTAATATGTATGAGATAGCCAATAAGAAGCTAGAGCTAATGAGCTAAGCAGTGATTTAATTAATACAGTTTCTGTGTAATTATTTCAGAACTAAGTGATCGGGAACCAACAAGCAGTCCCCTGCAACATTTTGTTAGGTGTTTTTCCATCCTACCTTCTAATCTGTCAGTCTTTCCTCTTTCATGTACCCACTCCCTGACCCGTAACATTTCCTCCTTGTCCTTTTCCTCTTCCTCTTCCTTTTTCCTCCCTCCTCCACCCTCTCTCTCTCCCTCTCTTTCTTTCTTCCTCTATTAAAAAGAGTCTTATGTAGCCCAGGCTGGCTTCAAGTTGACTTTGTAGCCATGGCTAGCCTTGAGCTTCAGGTCCTTCTGCCTTCACCTCCCAAATCCTAGGATTACAGACAGGCCTCACTACATCCATTAATGAATCTTTTTCTTTGACAAAAGTTTGCTCTATGGAAGAACATAAGATATGAAGCAAGGTTGAACTGAGTCCAGAATAGAATGGACTTGGGCACAGTGATGTCAACTTTAAAAGTTATCTGAAAAGTCAATAATGTAAGCAATCCTCGTGTAGACTTCATGGACAGCCATGATGATGCCCATCTTTCTGATGGTGGACAGGAGGCTGTGTTCCATGGCAAGCTTTGAAAGCCAGCAGCTGGGGCGTGTAACCCAGCTTAGGTACTCAGTGTGTGTTCTTTGGTGGATATTTCTTTTCATGGAGCATTAGTTTTCTTCATTAGTCAAATGGGGACATCAAAGAAAGCTCCCACTGAAGCCTATGGAGAATGTCAAATCAGATGAGGTCTGTTACTTATTTGAGAGAGTTATATACTTGAGCATATAGTAGGCTATAATTTAATACTAGCTGCTGTTACTGTCCAAACACACAAGAAACAAGACTATTTGGAATGTTCCTGGCTTCCCTAATAGAAGTAACTAGCTACCCTTGTAAAAATAAGCTGTGATATTTGCACTTCAGATTCAAGACTTCTGGAACTCTCTGTGGAACAACCGAGATGATTTCTTTGGGATGTCTAAAGGACCAATAGAAATTCTGCACGGTAGGAACAGACTTGGTGCCCATCACAAAAGGTAGGTTTTCTAATCTCAGAGGTGTCATGGTTGTTTTGTTCCTATTGGTGCTTATTTGCTACCCTGTGCCACGTAGGAATGACAGGGTTTTTTTTTTTTGTACAAAATTGTTTTAACTATCCTAGGATATTTTGTTTTTCTATGTGAAGTTGAGTTGTTCTTTCAAATTCTATAAAGAACTATGTTAGAATTTTTATGGGAATTGTGTTGAATCTGTAGATTGCTTTTGGTAAAATGGCCATTTTTACAACGTATATTCTACTGATTGATCAATGGGCATGGAAGATCTTTACATCTTCTGACATATTCTCCAGTTTCTTTCTTCAAAGACTTGAAGTTCTTATCATACAGGTTTTTCATTAGCTTGGTTAGAGTTACCCTCAAGATATTTTATAATGTTTGTGGCTATTGTGAAGTGTATTTTTCCCCTGATTTTTTTCTCAGCTCTTTTATCATTTGTATATGAGAGGACTACTAATTTTTTTTTTCAGTTAATCTTGTGTTCAGCCACTTTGCTGAAGGTGTTTTTCAGCTGTAAGAGTTCTCTGGTAGAATTTTTGGGGTTGCTTATGTATACTATTATGTCATCTGCAAACAAAGATACTTTGACTTCTTTTCCTATTTGTATCCCCTTGATCTCCTTTTCTTCTCTTTTTGCTCTAGCTAGGACTTCAAGCACTATATTGAATAGATATGGAGAGACTGGACAGCCTTGTCTTAGTAAAATTGCTTAGAGTTTCTCCCCCCAGTTAATTTGCTGTTGGTTGTTGGTTGCTGTATATTGTTTTATTATATTTAGGTATGTTCTTTGTATTCCTGATCCCTCCAAGACTTTTATCATGAAAGTCTTGATGAAAGTGTTGTATTTTCTCAAGTCCTCTCTCTGTTTTTAGTAAGTCTTTTCAAGACAGTGATAAAACATGTAGTTTGTGAGCCAACACAATTGCAGAAATGTATGAAACTTGTGTAACCAAGAACCTGCACTCTGACAATGTTTAAAGTGATTCCCCAGAAAAATCTTAACTTCTGGCTCAAGTCTGTGAGAGACTGAGGCAGGAAGATTTCCAGTTTCAGACCAGTATTGGCTATAAATATAGACAATATATATCTATGAATGTAGATAGATAGATAGATAGATAGATAGATAGATGGATGAATAGATGATAGATAGAGATAGATAGATGATAGATAGATAGATAGATAGATAGATAGATAGATAGATAGATAGATGATAGATAGATAGACAGACATAGGAAGGAAGGAAGTTGGAGCTTCTTTTGGTGATCTCAGGTGGATTTGAACTTGAAACAAAAGGGGGTGAGTAAGTAGTTTGAGAAGAACATAAATGACATGCAATTCATTTTCTTCAGAGACAATGAGAACGGAAGTGGGATGCATCCAAATAAACGCCATTGTTCTTTCCAGTCTTTCATGTTAGGAAACCCACTCTTGGCAGTGTCAGCTTTGAGAATGGCTGTGCTCCTTAGACAGCAAGAAAGCCACTCTCTGAGCAATGATTTTGAACACTCCTTCCCCCCAGTGTTTACCTAGCAGCACTTTCTGAGATCCACTATGACCAAGAGCAATGAACTTTCTTGCTTGCTAACTGCGTCTTTCCAGATCCCCTATCTGGTACCTAGCACACAACTGTTGGCAGATGCTTTTACAAGGAATGTGCCCTTTCTCCAGTCTACCAAGGGTGTGATGCGGTGAGGCTCTCTTTCAGCTTCCTCCTTTTAATAACTATCAAAATAATATGTCATGTGCACTAAATGGAGGAGCCTGGTTCATCCAGATGTGGTGACAAATGCTGGCTTCCTAGTCTTCTGCTTCCTTCACTGTGATCTGGTGACAGTGTGGGCAACTTACCTATTCAGTCTCTAGTAACAATGAAAAGTATTTAGAGACAGAACAAATTGATTAGTTCAACTGATGGTTCCCCTTTTGTGATATCAACGCAGGTACACTAGGCAGGTAACCTAAGCATGAGTGTTGTATGTTTTAAAGCTAATTCCAGATCACGCATAGGATGTTCTTGTTTTAACTCCCATGATTGTTGGAAAAAATAATTAAGAGAAATGTCTGTTTTTACTTGTTTTTTTTTTCCTTCCCAGACCCCCTTTCTTTTGAGCCCTCCTGGTTTTACAACGTACACTTGGCTGTTTCGTTTTGTGTCCTATAGTGTTTGACTTCATTTACCACCATCCTTTGTGAGGACTTCCCCTCCAAGGACAGAGCAATACTAGGCCTGTGACTGTAAATGACTATGGTTCAAACTTCATAATCTTAGCTTATTAGCCATGAGCCAATTGCTCTATGCCTCAGTTTCCTCATATACAACATGAAGATAAGAATAGCGACTGTGTCATTTCATAGTGAGGATTGAATACATTCATGCATAATCTAGGCTGTTATAAAGCTTGGTAGAGTAGACACTATATAAATTTTAGGTAATATTCATTTGTCAAATTGTGAATCCTGTAAAGACTCTTGATGATGGGCAGTCTGGAAAGCAGGAGCTCACAGGGGAAAAATTAAAAGGGAATAAGGGTATGAGATAGAAGCATAAGGTTCAATTCTTTTCTGTGTAGAAATTCTCCTTTGGGCAGAAAGATGCCCTAATTCTATTTCAATATACAAAAAACACAGCAAACAGACTTGCTAAGCTTTGTGTCCTCACTGCCTAGAACAGAGATGAATCGAGAGTAACAATTGTTGACAGTATAGTAGCATGTGTATAACTGGAATCCTATTCTTGAACTTAGCTTTAATTCCTTTCAATAGTGGGGGATTTTAGACCAGTTGAAGAGATCAAAACCAAAATTTAAAGGATACTTTTTTAACAGTCCTGGAGACAAGCAGAAGCCTGCAGGGAGAGGTGTCATTTCCACACGCGGCCCAAATGAGAGTGTCACCTAAAAGCAATCAACACAGGACTGCTTGAGAGGCAGTTGACTTTCTGTCTAATTGCTGAAGTGCACCCTGGGTAGTCCCCATTATCGTAAACTGCATTTCCAACATTGTGTGGCATTACATTTAAAAAAAAATAAAGAAAAGAAAGGGAAAAAAAGCAATAAAGTTATAGCTATTAGCAGAGCCGAATTGGAATGCCTAGAAATGTCAAGGAGATCTTAATTGTACTTTATGTAATGGTCTCCTAGGCTAATAAGATATGATCTAAAACCATTAGGTATGAGAAGGTAAACATTTTAAGAGCACTCTTTTTGCCAAAGGCTCTTCATCTTTATTTGACAACTCTCACTTGGCCTTGAGGTAAGCTTTGCAGTGTTCGGCAATAACAGATATTGTTTGTGACAGAAGCATCGAGGCCCTGCACTGGGAACATATTCAAAGATAGCGCTGATGGAGCAAGGAAGTCCATAAATCTGACTCTTAAGCCTCACATCACCGCTTTCTGCCTGCCACCCCTGGCAGAGGGTACACAGGTAACCTCTGAAAGTTGTTAGCACGTCATGGAGAATGCAACTCCAAAGTGCTGGGAAACACCCATTACCCTGCCAAGCTTCAGAATACATAAATCTATTTAACCTTAGACCCAACCGAGAGTCATTGTCTCAAGGGCAGAATCTCGTGCACAGAATGCTGTGCCCTTGTGTCTCCTTCCTTTACATGAGATTTCAAGCTGAGACTGCAGGACTTTGAATGGCCATTGTCGCCGGAGATTTTCAGAGCGTTCTTCTCGATTATTGATGGCAATAACCTGCCATGGCATGGCACAGTGTTACTTTCTCCCCAAGCTCCAAATCCTGATCCTTTATTTCTGGTTCCAAGAGGATACCTTTGCCCTTAGTTCTGAAGCAGATGGTCCACTTCGGAATGGCCCCTGACAACTGTTTGCAGTTCAGTTCTGTTTGTAAACACAGCTTAGCCATCATAGTCCGGACTTGTGGGCTTCGGTTCCAGAATGTCTCGGTCTTGTGTGTATTCTGGCAAGCGACAGAGTGCTTCTTTGTCCTATGGCTTCCCTATTTGTTATTTCGCCACTGGATGAAATTTGTATAGTGTTCTGGGACACCTGCACAAATTGTGCTCTTTCTAACAGTTATTAACATGGTGTTTGTTTAATCTACTCAGAAGACAGCCTAGACTTTCCTTAATGCTGCTCAGGTACTGTTTGCCAAGGTGTTCTCGTTTCATTAAACATTAGCTCTTTGGGATTAGATGTTACTTTTGTCAACTAAATTTATGAAACCTGAAGGTAAACAAAGTTAAACAAAGGCTTTTGCTAAGGGACTTCTCATAGCCTTTGTTATGCTAATGAATGTTTTGAGTCCCCCCTGATTGGTATGGTGTATGGTGTTTTCCAAATTACTCATGCAAAGAGCATTTGGAGGGGCGAGACCATTTGAAATGAGAAGAAAGATGTTTTTAGAAAACGCTTAATGTAAAAATAGTGAAACTGCTAAACACAGTTCTTAAACCATAAAGAGAAAGTACAGTGTTGGAAAATGCCTCCATTGTTTGGGTAGTTTATAGAAGCTGCTTTAACTTTTCTACTGCTATAATAAAACACAATTATCAAAAGCAAATTGGAAAAGAACAAGTTTATTTGACTTATATCTCCATACCACAGCCTATCACCCAAGGAAGTCAGGACAGGATCTCAAGGCAAGAACTCGAACACGAGGACTCAAGCAGAGGCCCTGGAGGAACATTGTTTACTGGCTTGATCCCTTAACGAGTGTACCTTTAATCTGATATACCCAGAACCACCTACTCAGGGGTCACCCTCTCCACAATGAGCTATGCATTCTTACATCAACCATTAAGCAAGAAAATGCCCTGTAGTCTCACTGACAGATAATCCGAGTAGAGGAGTTTTCTCTGTTTAGGTTTATTTTCTCAGATCACTCTATCATATGTCAAGTTTTGACAAAAATATAAAAAAGAATAAAACCCTCAACCAGTAAAGCTGATCTATACTTGACTACCAGGCCAACTTCTCATCATTCTATGAAATATGCTTGTTCAACCGTATTAAGGATTAAGGTGCCGATGTTGTGGGTCAAAAAATCATGGCATGCCAGAATTTTCAGGTTTCAACTTCATATCAACACCCCTCATGAATTAAATCCTTGAGGCTAATAACCTATGGATCTTTGACAACTCTAATACTCTCCCCTGTCAACTGGAGCATGTTCATCGTGGTGAACTGTTTTTCTTTCAAATGTTTGATGGTAGCTGAGCTGTTCCTCATCATAATATTGAGACAGGAGAGCAAGGCAGAGAGTGGGGCCTAGGGAAGGCTTGAGCAACCTACTAAGTGCACATGTGAAAGAAACCAGTGGCAAAGAGGAAGGCTGGGGGATCACTTCTCTAATGCTATTAAATCTGGTCACCAGCAGGTAGGTGCAGAGGCACTCTGGTGTCTGAAGGGACCTATGCTCACTATTGTAAAAGGCACACCCCCAAGAAGAGATTTAAAAGGCTAATGTGACATGTGAAGCACAAAGTTGTATGTAAAGCTTCATGTAACAGAGCACACATGTGAGAAGGCCTGTACTATGCAAATGACCCTTTGTTATGTGACATCCAAACGTCAACTGGTTTTTGCAGAGAGGGCATTTGAACTACTAAACTCTCTCTTTGCTATGACCCACTTTCTCAAGAAATTACTTTGTTTTATTTGTTACTAACCACATATCTCTAAGCAATACCATGTTTAGGGATAAAAAAACTGCCTCTAGAAGTTTCCTGATATCAGTTTAACCTAAGTCATACTCTATAAACCCACAAAGTATAAATATGAGTGATAAGAACATTGATGCTGTAAAAAATGGATTGAGTACTTATCAAGATTTGCTATTGTAGAATATAAAATATACAATTAGATAAGGTAAGGTGAGCTATTCTAAAATAATGAGAACAAGATTCTTTCAAATGTGAAATACTGCATTCCTTCTTTAATAAGTGACTATTAGTTTTCAAATACAAAATAAGGAAAGTGAGACTATAGATTAATTATGTTGTGAGTATGGTTTGTATCATAATAAAAGCATCTTTAAACTGATACAAAAGTGGTTAGGGGATTACATAACCATTTTCAAAGGGATAGGCATTTTTTCTGATCAATCAATGTTAAAACCATCTCAGTTGTTAAGTCATTTCCTTGACAATGATGTGGTGAAAACAAAAATTGACCAAAAAGTAGGGATGAAATTTTATTAGATGTGGGCAAGAAAAGAAAGCAATGAATATCTACTGCTCGAAGGCAGTTCATTCTACTTGCTTGGGAAGGTAGAAAGGGCTAATTGTTCTGGGTATGAAACTACACTGATATCTGCAGACATTGTAGGAACTGTCAACCTACAGGAACACAGAAAACACTGTCCAAGTTTGTCTCAACCACCAACCACCAGTAGCCCAGAATAAGTCCAGGCACAAAGGCAAAAAATAGACTCTGATTCTTAAATAACACAACCATAATATGGCCTACTATAACTAGTGGGATTTGATTAACCAGAAATAAGATAATGAAGAATAATGAATATGAAAACAAATGAATTAGATAAAAAAAATACTTTAGGACACAAGAGCTTTTTTCTTCTCATTGTCACAGCAGAAAAAAAAAACAGTCAGTCCTTCCTTCATCTGAACTATTAGCAGCTTCTAACCTGGGCCAGTATGAGTCTGGCATTGCCATACTGGAGGAAGAAAAGATGCTGATGCCAGGTCCTGTGTATTTTTCAGTGCTTGAGTCTATGATGCTCCAGCTTTCTGAAGTTCTCCACCTTAAGCATTATTACTGGATCAGTGGCATCCATATCACCCAGGAAACTTCGAGAACTCACACTCCAACCTATGCCCACTGATAATCAGAATGTAAATTTTAACAAAACATCACATGACCTGTATGTACAGTGAGGTTGGAAAATATCCAACTTCAATCCAGTTCCTGAAGGAGAAAGAACCTGTACCAGAGGATGGGGAGATAGCATAGTTGGTAGAAATCATAAGGCCTGAGTTCTATCCCTGTATACATACATACAATATTCCAGAAAACATTTTTAAAATGTGCAAACATTCAAACAATTCAATAAATGTGTTTTTAAAAAGAAAAGTAAATAATAAGCCCAGCATGGTATTGAGTCCAATCACTGGAGAAAATAGGAACAAATGAATTCTTAAAGCTGGTTGACCAGTTAGCTGAGCCTACTAGTCAAGCTTTAGTCCAGTAGGATACCTTGTGTTAACAAAAGATTGAACTGCAGCTCAGCTATGATGCCTGGGATTGCTCACTAGCTGTTATATACACATGCCCACACATGTGCTGACATTCAGATACATCATGGACCTATATGTGCGTACATCATGTACATAAATACACACCTACATTATTTCATTATATTATTATTTTGTTATTTGTTTTAAAAGAAGCATAGATGAGTGGGCTTGGTGGTATGCACCTTTAATCCCCACATATGGGAGGCAGAAGCAGGTAGATCTCTAAGAGTTTGATTCTTGGCATGTCTACAACAATGAGTTCCAGGTCAGCCATGGCTACATATTGAGACCCTGTCTCACAACAGCCCCCTCCCAGATAGGTCATATGTTTTGGACTTTCTTGGAAAGGAAGGAATCCAATCTTGTTTTTCTGGGGTAAAAGTCAGTTGGTGACAGACTGATTACTGGCTCTTCAGGGACTCTAGGTTACTGAAGTATGTCTAGTCATTTAGAGCGGAAGTGGGAACTACATGACCTTGACAGTAGGTACGTGTGTACATTTGAGTTTATCTTCTGAAGATTCATCAGTGAATTCTACCTGGAATCCAGAAATCAACTCAAAACAGTGCCACCCAGGTCAGAGTGTGCAGCAAATACTCCAGCACGTGTACTGATCCATCTACAGTCATTAGCCTCATTACCAACATCCTTTCATTCATCCAGCATAGCCAGGAAGGATGGACGCCATTGAAGACATCCAGGTTAGGTTGAATTGCCCTAACTGACATGGTACTTCTCAAATTGAAGCTTCTTCCTGAGGTTTACCGGCCTGGGAGAAATGAGACACACAAAAGTTACATCCTCCCGGTGTCTTTGAGCAATGATCTCTATGTTTATAGCCCTTGCTGTTAGGAGATGAGTCTTCTATATGACAAATCAACTCTAAAAATCATCAATATATTGTACTCTGAGATCATTTCGACCTGTACATATATTAAATGGAATAATATTTTTAATTATTGTGTTGTTTTTTAGAGGGTAGAATTTGCAAAACAAACAAAACAAAACAATGTAAATTCAGAGTAAGGCAGGAGAGATTTGAAGTGTGTGTCCAGGTATAAGTAGGTTACAATCTAGAATAATCAGAGTATATGCACTGAAAGGATGAGGATTAACCAGAGAGGTCAAGAAGATAAGAGAGGCAGCCATGCAGAGACATTGGGAGGAGGAGCACTTAGCAGAAGAAAAGTAAAGATCTAAAGCAAGGGGAACATAGATGTGATCAGTAAACATTGCACTGCCCACGAATGCCTGTGATTCACTGAGTCTAGCTTGAAGGGTTACAGTGGAGACAGAGAAACAAAGTACACAGGAATACAAATGCAGAGGAATAACTCTGCTTATGACCGCAGTAATATCTACGAGAATAACGCCGATTGCTATACCCAGCTGGGAGGGATCATAACTTAGATAGGGTAGAGAAGGGGCCTTAACAAACTTAAAATCTCAGTAGTTGGTTGTAAAAAGAAGATAAAACAATGCAAACTCATCTTCGTTCAGAAGAGACACTATTTCTCCGAGCACCTCCTTCCAAATCCAGCCCAGAGCGCCCTGCTGCTTCCATTTCTAATTCTACCATCTTGATATGAAGCCTCCGTAAGTGCAGCAAAGGAGACAGGAAACTCCCTCTGTTTTCTTACCCTTTTGTCCCAGACGTGACTCGTCACTTTTGCTTAAATTCATTGGTCATAAAGATGTCATGTGTTCCAATGTAATGGTCAGGGATGCTGCGGAATGTTGTCTTTCTGTGTGCTGTGGCAAAAGACAACAACAACAACCAAAAAAAAAAAAAACCCTAGCATTGTTTATGATTAGAAAAGAATGCAAAGACTATATTTGAGTTTGTGGTCTGGCTAGTGAGGTCATTCTTAATTTTGGTCTTAATGAAAAACTATTTGAACCAGCTTTTAAAGAAGTAGGCTTCATAGGCCTGATGGTGCAGGACTGTGATCCCATCAACTTCAGCAGCTGAAGTAGGAGGGTTGGAAATTTATGGCTTGCTCAGGTGGCCCAGTTCTAAGTCAACCCAGTTAATAGAACTTGTGTCAAAATTGAAAAACATAAAATAAATATGAAAAAGAAAAATGAAAAAACTTTTAATAAGAAGTAAGTTTTCCTAGTGGCATTGAGTGCCTTGTGTCCATGTGTAAAGATTCTAGGGCTTGGTTTTTGTTTCTCCTTTCTTCATTGCTAACTTCCCCTCCCAAAGGTACTAGACACAAACTGTACTGTCAACAAATACGTAAACTTATGGAATTAAGAGATTAAAAGCCTTGACTTGCACCCATCTGGACACTTGTCAGTATCATTAAGGATTTAATAAGGAAAGATATTTTTTAAATGCATAGAAAGCCCCACTAATGACTTAATTCATCCATGTCTTTCATCCTCCCCCAAAGCAGCCATAATTAAGGGCTGATGATGTCATCATGTATAATAATAGCTCTATGTGTATCTCACTTTCAACTCTGAGGTCATCTCACCGGATCCTCACAACAACCATGAATGACAGGAAGGTGTTCTCCTTGCTCTGCAGATTAGGATGTTAGGTTGCACTGAGGCTATAGGAGCAGCCTGAATCCTCAGCTGGTCCTGATGTTGCCCCTGGGAATCAAATCCTTTAAGTCTTTACACTATGCTTTTTCCCACTGTGATGCAGAGATATTCTGCAAATACCATCTCAGAAGCAGCACAATAAGTCTACATTGTTATCCTTAACATTGAAAGGTCCATCATCCTGTCATAAGAGCATCCGCATCCCAGTGGGGTCTCTTCTGTGCATGACTCTGAATGTCGGAGGAACAGGTTTGGCTGCACACAGAAGGTCTGTAAAGAGGAGGAGAGTAAATGTTTTATGGTTTCGAGTGCAAGCCTTATATTCCTGTTATTGTTTTACAATATTTGAAAAGTACAAAATCCTTTTCACTCACAGGGGATTGAAAAATAGCATGTGGACTGACTTGATCTCACAGGCCCTAGTATTCCAGCTGCCAGTGTGGTACACTGTGTCCTCTGTGGTCATGCACCAGGCTTGCTAGGACATAAACTGGTTCCTGCTGCTTCTCTGCTGGTGTCCTCCTACCCTGGGACCTGCTTACCAATTTTTTTCTTTTTATTTTAGAACTTTTTTCCTTTTATTGAGAGTAGATTCTTTTCTCATGAAATATATCCTGATTTATACTTTCCTCTCCCTCTCTTCCTCCAAGCTCCTTTCCACCTCCTCTCCCTGCAGAATCCACTCCCTTTCTGTCTCTCATTTGATAAGAATAGGCTTACAAGAGACAACAACCAAACATAACAGAATCAAATAGAAGATGAAGCAAATCATATCAAAGTTGGACATGGCAGTGCAGCAGGAGGAAATGAGTCCTAAGCACAAGCACAGGAGTCAGAAACCCACCTGTTCACACCATTAAGCGTCCCATAAAAATACTAAGTGATTTCTGTAATATATATGCAGACAGTCTGAGGCAGACCCCTGTAGGCCTGTGCTTGCTCTTTCAGTCTCTGTGAGCTCCTATGTTGCTTACTTAGTTGATGCAGATGACCTTATTCTCCTGGTGTCTTCTTTACGCCCTGACTCTTGCAGTCTTTCCTCGCCCTCTTCTGCGGGATTCACTGAGCTCTGAGGGGAGGAGTTGGATGGAGAACTCTCATTCAGACTCCCTCCCTCTCTCTCTCTCTCTCTCTCTCTCTCTCTCTCTCTCTCTCTGCATAATGTCTGGCTATTCATTTTTGCATCTGTTCTCCTGTGCTGCTGGAGGAAATCTCTGATGATGACCATAAGTATAGCAGAATGTTATGGATTTTTTTAGACCAACACTGTTTGGTTTTATTCTAGGTATTTGGGCTACCTATTTGTGTTGTGTATGGGTTACTCTTAATGGAGTGGACTTTTAAATTAAGTCAGACATTACTTGGCCAGTACCACAAGTTCTATGCCACCATTGCCCTAGCATATTTTGTAGGCAGGATAGATTGTAGGTCAACAGCTTTTGTTCCCAGGTTGGTTTCCAGTGTATCTGGTTTCCGTGTTTCCTTTTCACTATCCTTCAGAGACTACATTCCCTCATCAAAGAGACACAGAGGTGAGGGCTCCATTAGCTACCAGCTCCACTGCTTCATGTTCAATGGGTTGTAGGGTGTTGTTCCTCACAATAGGACCCCACTGTCAATTTATGGAGAACAACCAACACTTTGTCTTAGCAACAACCTGGGTTCTTTGGGGATTTCCATAGGGTTCTCTTGGCCAGCTACTCAGTTGAATGCAACTCAGTCCTGCCTCTGGTAGCCTTGCTTGGTGATAAGAGATGTACTGTTGAGACTCCATATCCCCTATCACTATGAGTCCTCTTTAGTATAGCCTTCATAGATTGCAGAAGGTGTGCACTGCATAGGTCTCCATGCTACTCCCCCAAAGGCCCCAAATTCCAGGAGTTTTTCCCCACATTCTCTTCTTCCACCCTGTCTCCCCACCATCTCAGCTCCCAACTCCCACCCGACATACCTCTTATCTGCTCACAAAAATCTATTCTATTTCTCCCTCCAGGGAGAGCCATATGTGTCCCCTTCATACTGAACTTTCCTCTTTTCTTAACCTTTCTGGATCTATGGACTGTAGCTTGGTTATCATTTACCTAATGACTAATATCCACTTATAAGTGAATACATACCATATTTATCTTTTTGTGGTTTGGTTATTTCACTCAGAATGATTTTTTTTTCTAGTTCCATCCATTTGCCTGCAAATTTCATGTTATCATTTTTTTTAAAATAGCAGGCTAATACTCCATTGTGTAAGTGTGCCACATATCTATTCTAATGTTAAGGAACATTTAGGTTGTTTCTAGTTTCTGGCTATTATGAAAAAAGCCTTAATGAATGGCTGAGCAAGTGTTTTTATGGTTGAATGGAACCCTGCTGCTCTTGAATATATGACTGAGAGATATAACTGGTTCTTGGGGTAGATCAGTTCCTAACTCCCCAAGGAAGCATCATATTGATTTGCACAGTGGCATACAAGTTTGTATCCCAGCAGCAATGCAGGAGTGTTCTTCTTGCTTCACATAGTTGCCAATGAGCTGTCACTTGTGTCATTGATCTTAGTCATTCAGAAAGACATAAATGGAATCTCAAAAGAGTTTTAATTTGTTATCTCCCTGATGGCTAAGGATGTTGAACATTACTTTAAATATTTTTTAGCCATTTGAGTTTCTCTGTTGATAAATCTCTGTTTACAACTGTACCCCATTTTTTAATTGGTTTATTTGCTCTGTTGATATCTAGTTTCTTTAGTTTTTAAAAAATATATTTTGGATATTAGTCATTGATAAGATGTGGATTCTAAAAATATAGGCACTTAGTGTTATGGATTGTCCTCTTAGTACTGTTTTCATTGTATTCCGTAAGTTTGGGTATGCATGTATTCATTTTTATTGAATTCTAGAATGTCTTTAATTTCTTTATTTCTTTCTTGACTCCCCACCCCCTTTTCATTCAGTTGCAAGTTGTTAGGCTTCCATGAATTTGTTGTTTCCATAGTGGTCTGATAGGATGCAGGAAGTTGCTTCAATTTTCTTCTGTATGTTGAGATTTGCTTTGTGTCCAAGTATGTAGTCAGTTTTGGAGAAAGTTTCATGAAGTACAGAGAAAAAAAATGTATAGTTTTTTGTTTGTTTGTTTGCACTAAATATTCTGTATACATCTGTTAATTCCATTTGGTTTATAATATCTGTTAGTTCAAGTATTTCTCTGCTTAATTTTTGTCTGAATGACCTGTTCCTTCATAAGAGGGGTATATTGAAGTTTTACACTAGGATCTATGAGGGTCAGTATGTGATTTAAGCTGTAATTGTGTTTCTTTTACAGACTTGGGTGCCCTTGTGTTTGGGGACTGGATGTTAAGAACAGAGATGTCATCTTGGTATATTTTTCCTTTGATGATTAAATATGTAGTGTACTTTCCTATCTCTTTTTGATTAATTTTGGTTTGAAATCTATTTTGCTACATATTACAGCAGCTACATCTGATGTGGTATTCTCCTCTCTATGTTGTGGATATGTTTTATTACTATTGTGTTAGGAGCCAAATTCCTCCTAAAATCATTGCAGGAACCATCACCCTGGGAAGTCTGCAGAGAACCCCACACCCTTAATTGTGTTAGGAATAGTTCTATTGACAGAGCCTACCCCACACCCAAATTGGCTGTTAATGAGAGCTATCTGTTAGCGGAACCCACCCCACATTCCAAACTATCTAGGGATCTAGGTGTGTCAACTCGCGACTTCTTGGCCTACAGTGACCTGACCGAAGACAACCTCCTGCCTACGTGACCAACTCGGACCATGTGACCAACGTGAACCACGCGGCAAGAGCCCAGGCCCCTGTGCCCACCCCCCAACTCTTTGCCCTATAAAAGTTGTACCCCGTCTCTAATAAACGGAGGCTTTGACAAGAATTCTCGCTTAGCCTCCTTCCGCTTTCCTAGCCCATTATCTTCCAGGTGGTGCCTCTCCGTGACCCTGGAATAACTGATTGCAGGGTGGGTTACAACCCCTAGACTGAGTAGCCCACCCAAAGGCAATCAACACCATTGGTTAGTAAAGAATCTGCTTTGGCCTATGGCAAGGCAGAACAAAACCAGACAGGAAAGCCAAACAGAGATAGAGAGAGTAGACAGAATTATAGAGACACTATGTAGCTGCCAAAGGAGAAAGACACCAAAATTTTAACATTAAACCATGAGTGTCATGGTAAAATATAAAATAATAAAATGAATTATTTAAGATATAAGAGCTAACTAGAATTATGCCTGAGCCACCAGCTAAACATTGTTGTAATTAATATAGTTTTGTGTGACTATTTGGGTCTGAATGGCCAGAAAATAAAAGAAGCAGTCTCTGTTTATATACATTAGTTTGCTTCTTAGGTCCATTTGCTTAGAATATCTGTTGCAACCCTTTACCCTGAGATAATGTCTATCCCTGAAGTTGAGTATGTTTCTTGGATACAGTAGAAAGATGGATCCTATTTTTGGATCCATTCTGTTAGTCTGAGACCTTTTATACTGGTGTATGATGTGGGAGTGTCATATATCAATCTTTTGATTTCATTGGATAAGCAATAAAGAAACTGGCCCTCATAGGTTAAAACATAGGTGGGTGGAGTAAACAGAACAGAATGCTGGGAGAAAGAAGCTGAGTCAAGGAGTCGCCATGATTCTTCCACTCCAGGCAGACGCAGGTTAAGATCATTCCTGGTAAGCCAGCTCATGGGCTACACAGATTATTAGAAATGGGCTAGTCCAGGTGCGAGAGTTAGCCTAGAAGAGGCTAGATAGAAATGGGCCAAGCAGTGTTTAAAAGAATACAGTTTCCGTGTAATTATTTCGGGGCATAAGCTAGAGCTAGCCATGTGGGCGGCCGGATGTCAGGGACGTAGCCCCACCGCTCCTATTTCAACAGGTGTGTGTGTGTGTGTGTGTGTGTGTGTGTGTGTGTCCCTTCTTTTGGTTTTGCTGGTGTGAGATTATTTTCTGTGTTTTTTATGGGTGTAGTTAACTTCCTTAAATTGGAATTCCCCTTTTAATTCCTTGGGTGTATTTGTAGACAGATATTGTTTAAGTTTGATTTTATTGTGAAATATTTTCTTTTCTTCATATATGATGATTGAAAATTTTACTGAGTATAGTAGTCTGGCCTGGCATTTGTAGTTTCCTAGGGCCTGTAGCACATCTCTCCAGACTCTTTTGGCTTTTGAAATCTTCATTGAGAAGTCAGGTTTAATTCAATTAGATCTGCCTTTATGTGTCACTTGGTCTTTTTCCCTTGCAATTTTGAATATTCTTTCTTTGTTCTGTATGTTTTGATTATTATGTGGTAAGGGGACTTTCTTTTTTGGTCCAGTAAATTTGGTGTTCTATATGCTTCTTATACCTTGATAGGTAACTCCTTTATGTTAGGAAAATTTTCTTCTATGAATTTGTTAAAAATATTTTCTGGGCCTTTGAGCTGGGATTCTTCACCTCCCTCTGTTCCTATTATTCATAGGTTTGATCTTTTCAGAGTGTCCCATTTTTCATGGATATTTTTTATCAGGAGTTTTATAGATTTAACATCTTCTTTAACTGGTATAACCATTTCTTCTATCTATCTTTAATGCATGAAATTCTCTCTTCCATCTCTTGTAGTCTGTTGATGAAAGTTTCCTTTGTGGTTCCTGTTTGAATTCCTAATTTTTTTATTTCCAGAGTTCCATCAATTTCTGTTTACTTTATTGATTCTCTTTTTATTCAGATTTTGATCACTTTTATTTATTTCCTTCAATTATTTCTGTTTTCTTGGATTTCTTTAGGGGATTTTTCCATTTCCTCCAATTTTTTTGTTTATGATTTCCTGTATTTCTCTAAAGTATTTGTTCATTTTTTCTTTGGCGATTTTTATCATCTCCATATAGTTGATTTTTAGGTCTTTTTCTCATCTGTGCTTCAGTTATGTTGGAATATTCAATGTTGTGCTCAGATAGCTAGGCTCTAGTGGGGACATATTGCTCTGGCTATTGTTGTGTTTTTGAACTGGTATCTAGGCATGTGGCTTTGGAATGACTGTTTAGGTGCTGATTTCTGGATTTATCTTTGAGGGTGTTTTTTCTTCAGTTTCTATTTCTTGTCTGGATTTTAGAGGAGTCTGGTGGTTGTGTATTGCCTGTTTTTCTAGCCCACTCAACTGGTGTATTCCCAGAGAATACTTGTTGTGATGGACACAGGGATACTGACATGAGTTGGGGGAGGGAAGATTAGAAGAGAAGGGCATTGTGATTCCTCCTGAGGCTGGAGTCAGGCTGGAAAGGGAGATCATAGTAGGTTTCCTGCTACAGAACTGGAGATGAGACTTATGGGATTCCTCTTTATATAGTCTTGTCCCCATCTCTGCTTTTGAAATTCTCCTCATTAAAACTTATTGATACCAATAAGGGTAGAGGCTGGGATATGTAAGATTATCAACCAAGCACATTGACTATAACCAGGATGGCAACAATGGGCCAGGGGGTCTCCCAGGGCTACAGTTTGAGAGGGTCACTCATTTCCAGCATTATAGTTGCTGCAGCATAGAGAAAATTGGTCTGTGAAACTTTTGATCTTTGAAAGATAATGGCCATTGTATTGACATGAAGAATATAGAATAATTATTACAAATAGGAAGTTTTATGTAGAGTATCATGGGACAATGAAGGGGCACCCCTTTAGGAGGAAGAGATAGCTCTGAAGAGTGTAAAAAAATAAGTGACCACTTGAAAAAATCAAAATATGGGACATGAAAAAAAAGGCATTGTAGAGAGAGAGAGAAGATAAGACTGACCACAGCACGGTGACCTGTGGACAATGTGCAGTTTGGGAAGGACAGATGAGTGACAACGTAACCAGGTTGGCTTATTTCAGAAGCTTGCATAGATTTTGCTTGTTAACACTAGGGCTAGGGTGAGTGACCATCATGGATAGTGACAGCACACAACATGTTTTTTTTTTTTTTTTTTGGTTTTTTGTTTTTTTTGTTTTTGGTTTTTCGAGATAGGGTTTCTTCTCTGTGGCTTTGGAGCCTGTCCTGGAACTAGCTCTGTAGACCGGGCTGGTCTCGAACTCACAGAGATCCGCCTGCCTCTGCCTCCCGAGTGCTGGGATTAAAGGCGTGCGCCACCATCGCCCGGCTCACAACATGTTTTTGAAAGATCTCTGGGACTGTAGTATAGAGATTGAACTGATAAAATACTTCAGTGCAGAAAGTTCTTAGCAAAAGGCAAGATACAACCATAATTAACAAAGGTGTACCAAATGTAGACAGGTTCAACAGATGGTTTAGAAATGACAGAACTTTGTGACTGACTATGAGTATACAATAGAGAACATTCACAACAATCTGCAGATGAATGGAAATCAGGAGCCATTTCTATTATCTAACACTAAGCAGAGAGAAGAGCAAGGGGGAAACTAAGAGTCAGGTAACTAATTCCATTTTATATATGTCAGATCCAAAATGCTTCTGGATGTCCATGTGAAGTACATAGCTGTAAAATCTTGTTTGAAGTTCAGGAACAATAACTTCTTTGATGGAGGTAACTGAGAAGTATTAGTAATTAGTTACTGGTTGGGCTGTATGTTTAGATGTGATTGTCTAGTGAAAAAAATAGAGCCGGAGAAATAATGTTAGCAAGGACAATCTCAATAGGTGCAAGAAAAAGAAACTGAATGGCAATGGATCAAGAGGGCTGGTTAAAGAGGTCACCCGAGATCACAACTATGTGGCATTGAGGACATGCTAAGAGGCAGAGTCTGAGTCTAAAGAAATATGGATGAAAAAAATATTTGACATCACAGAGGAGAAAAGGAAGGAAGGAAGGAAGGAAGGAAGGGAGGGAGGAAAGAAGGAAGAAAAGAGGGAAGAAAAGAGGGAGGGAGGGAAGGAGGAAGGGAGGGAAGGAAGGAAGAAAGAAACCTAGCTCAGTTAGTTATGGGCTTCACTGTATCATTTCAAATTTCTATATTAAAGTTGTGCCTAACCCTTCTGACTTCAAAATGTGCCTTTGGTGATAGTTAATATAATTTCATAAAGTGTAGGCTGATCCAACTGACTAGTGTCCACATAACAAGAGGAAATTTAGGCAAATTGTGACAGGTAGTCTATGTGAAAACATGGCAAGATGGGTATTTCTAAGCAGAGAGAAGAGGCCTCTGGAAAAATTAACTCTTCTGTTGCCTTTGCTTTGTTCCATACTTTCGTCTCCAGAATTGTTTTAAAAATGGATTCTTATTGCTTAAGCCACCCAGTTGGTGATACGTGCATATGGAAAGCCCTAATAAGCCTAACATTTGATAATGGGCTTCACTCTGTGACTAAGACAGTTTTAAGCGTTCTAAGCCATTACTTTGTTTCTCTTGTCTAGATTTATGTTTGGAACAGCCATCAAACTCCATTTATAGCCAGTGGCTCCCGAGATATGTTTTCTGTAGTCCTTTGAAGATTGGATATGTACATATGCTCCCCCTCCCAGCAGCTCTGTGTCCAAAGGATGAGCATACGCTCTTTTCATATCCTGGATGTGATCTGTACAGGTAATGAGATTCACGCTCATTACAGTAATTGCATACGCTCTTTTTGTCTCCTAATTAATCTCGGGCTTCAGTTCTTCTTCCTAAATGTGTTTCTTCTTTCTAGGCAACCAGGTTGACAGAGATGATAAAGGCAAATTTGAACATGACCAAGTATTTTGCCTCTCGATATTGTTTCAAACAGATGGGTCTGTGGAATGGCTTTTTTCTTATTCTGAATACATATGAATCAGCAATCTTTTGAAATATTGTTAGTTGTCTTTTGACATGGGTTTTATCTGTTCTACCTTATTCTAACAACCTAGAGATATTCTTCTTTATTTTTATGGACTATTTATCCCTTTTATTTTTTAGATGGTCAAAACATTGAACTTAGGGTCAAAACATAGCAGGCCAGCTATTATTTTTATGACCTAGGTAAAACTTTAATTTAAATTTCTTTGTCTATAAATAGACCTTTAAGCGAAGGGGAAACCTTTGCAAAATTTTGGCTAAATTATATGACATGTGCTAAATACTTTATAAATTATGATTTCTTTTTCATTTTCTCTCTTTTGTTATTGTTGTTTGTTTGTTTGATGGGGTTGGTTTTTCAGTACAGGCTTTTACTGTGTAGCTCTGGTTGTCCTGGAACTTACTTTGAAGACCATGCTGTCCCCTAACTCACTAAGATCTATGTGACTATGACCCCTGAGTAACGGGATTAAAAGTGTGTGTCACTACCACCAAGCAACAAACTTTGATTTCTGATAAACATAAGACCTTACTTTTTGATTGCTAGTGTTATTAGACACATTGTTCAAGTTCCAACTTCAGGAGATTCTTAAGAAACTGACAGTATTATTTGTCTCTTCTTTTTTAAAGAAACATCTTATAAAACATTTATATGACCATAAAATATAGTGTATATTAAATAAAAAAATCTCCTTCTAACTTCCCAATTTTTTGACTCCTAGGAGGAGTCAACCAATATTTATTATAAATGTGTAACAGTGTATGCAGTGGGAAAGGAGTTCTATGGATCAAATCCAGGGCACTGTGCATTCAATGCAAGTATTTACCACTGAGCCACATTAGTTCTGTACCGCCATTATCCCCACACCCCCACTAAACTACCAAAGTCTGCTGGGAATTCCTTCTCCTCTGTATTGTTTGTTTATCTATCATCTATTTATCTATCTATCATATGTATGTATTTACATATATATAATTTATATTTTTGTTTGCAACAAGGTCACTATGTACATAGCAAGTCTATGTACAGAGTCTCCAGCTTAACAGATGAAGAGCAGAACTAATAAACATGTCCCTTATTGGTAACGTTATACAGTACACACATAGGGTCTTCATTAATCACACAGGCTTCTTAAATTGATATTTTATTGTAATAATACTTTGCATGTAGTATGTTAATATTTTCCACTTAAACTTTCATTGAGCAGATTCCAAATCTTAGTGACAAACATTTCTTACCCACCCACTGAGTTTACAAGACTGAGCTAAAGGGGAAAAAATGCAAAATGGGAGAAATGCACTCTGTCTCTGCAGGGAACTTACAGTCTATTCGAGGAGACAAAGCACCAAAAAAATAGATGATATGACATGTATTTAGAAAAGGAATAAAATAAGATAGAGAAAAAAGAAGGAAGAAAAGAAAGAGCAAAAGATAAAGGAAGAAAAGAGAGAGGAGGAAGAAGGAGCAAAGGATAAAGGAAGAGATGGAGGAAGGAGGGAGAGAGAGAGAGAGAGAGAGAGGAGCAAAATTTGTGTATGGAAGAATGACAGAACATCCAAAGAACTACATCCTGTATCAAATATCAAAACATGAGTTGATCAATATTTTCAATAGAATTCAGTAAAGGTCAAATCAATTCAACAAAATAATAATTTCTATGTTTTCCCCATTTTTCTGAGGAATGTGCTCTGAAGACTTGTCTCTATAAAACAGAATTAATTTATTTTCAACAGAACTGGAACTATTCACTTCATTCACCTGTGGTGTGGATGATGCACCATTACTGGATAGACACTAGACACCAGATAAACACACAGAGAATGCAGGAAATTTCCGTAAGCTGCACCTTCCAGCTGAAGGCTTTGTTCTCTTTTATTATAATTGAACGGCGTAAACACGTGATCCAGTTGGACGAAGCCAATGGAAACTTCTTTCTTGTTGTCACAGCTACATTTCTATAAACTCTTTCTTGTTATTCAAGTTATTTGTCCAGGATCTCAAAAAGCAAAAGGCAAAAAACAAAAAAACAACAACAGCAAAAAAATAAAACCCAGCTTATGGCTAAGATAGTACTTATTAAAACAAGACTCAGATAAACCTGGTTTAACCACATTCATGAGGTGATTCAATTGAGCTATACAGCATGAAAACTCCAACACAATAGCCTAAATCTCTGAATTCAGCTACATAATCAGGGTGGAGAACTTATTGTGGGGGCGATTGAAAATTACATCAGAGAAATAATGATCCATCCTTTAATTACTCTCCTTTGTAGTGAGCTTAGATCAATATCAACTGTTTGTTTTACTTGAGCTCTTTTATTTTTCCCTTTTAAAGAAGGCACTGCGTGACCATGCAAGCACAAGAACTAAGAGAAATTCGCAAGTGCTGGTCAGGGAGGGGGAAAGCAGGAGAGAAAATACCACACGCTTGGTTCCTGCAAAGAAAAAGCTATATCGTTCAAAGTACCTGATCAACCATCCAGAATGAGAGCTGAAACAAGAATCTCTGTTGTCCAATTCTTAAAAAAGCATGATGAACTTAAAAGGGGAAATAAAGGGAGGAATGAAACCTGGAAAACTTGAGGTTCTGGACAGATTGGTTTTGAGTGAATTTTCTTAGTGTCTCTTTTGTGTGCAGTCGTTCAGTGGAGTGACTTAATTGGTGTCACTTTTAATCTTTCCCTAGGTTCTCATTGTTAGTGCCAAGTGTTATTATTATTTCTATTCTTTTATTTATTTTTTGACAAAGAAAATGAAGAAATGAGTAATGGTTTTTAAGAAACAAAGCATGCTCCAAGAGCAGAACTCAAGTTCCTACCCCATGCCAAGTTGGAAGGAACTTATAGAAGATGAAGGAAACACCCTTTGGGGGTGGCATCTGTAGAGGGCACACCCTGTAACCTGTTGGGGACTGTCCACCTGTTTGCCAACACTGAGAGCACAGGCAAATGACATCACACACTTCTTTTTCAAGTGTGGGTACTTCTGAAGGAAGGGCTCTGTTGTGGTTTGAGTGGGAAACACCCCGCATCACTGTGCGTGTTTACACACAGACTCCAGCGGTGGGGCTGTTTTGGAACTTTATGGAATTTTAAGATGTGGAAGAAGCTGGTCACACGCTCGGGCCATGAAGGTTTAGAGCCTAGATCTACTTACTGTCCTCTCTAAAGACACAACCTGATGCACCAAGATGTAAGAAGGTGTGTCATGCAGTACACTCCTGCCAATGTGGAGTTCCTGTCACCATGTATTCCCTCTGCAAAAAACTGTCTCCTCTCCCACCGTGGACAAAAATAAACGTTTTCTTCCTTGAGTGCCTTTCCTTGTTGTTGCAGTGAGAAAAACAACTAACAGAGTCTTTAAAACTAGATTGTTTTGAGTAGGAAAATTGATACATAACTTGCGAGAAAATACATGACTAGTTTTCATACTGATGTTAGTATGACAATGGACATAATTCCTCCTGGAGTTGTAGATAATGTGCCCTAGAGCATCTGCCTGGGGTTTTGGGGTGGGAGGACCACTTTCTTACATCTGATGGTGATGTAGCACTGAAAGTACTGTTGGATCATGTTATCCAGACTTCTCTGGGCCAGCACATATTTTTTTCATGGTTTTGTGGCTTCACGGTTTTAAATCCTTTGGTAGGTAGTGTAAAAGACATTAAAAATAAGGCTCTAGAACACCCAGGGCTTCAGTTCTGACTTTTCTACTCACTGTTCTATGACTTAACCAACATGACTCTGTTTTCTCATTATTGCCTTTCTCATCCTATTTTTCTGAAGGATGAGAATATGCAAAAAGTAGTAGAATACTATGTACTCAGTCTATGTAGGCATTTATTTGTATTTATATGTGGTACATACTGTATAACTGGTTCAATTTAAATGCTCATATTACAATAAAGAATGGAGTCTACCTGTGGGTGGAGACAGGTCATTGTCTCCTTTCTTAAGAATTAATTCAGCCATTTTAGATTCATCTGTTAAGAGTTCTCTGTTTAAGTCTGTACCCCATTTTTTTTTGTTATTCTTTTGATGACCAATTTCCTGAGTTCTTTGTACATTTTGGAGATCAGACCTCTGTCTGATGTGGGGTTAGTGAAGATGTTTTTCTATTCTGTATGCTGACATTTTGTCTTGTTGACCATGTCTTTTGCTTTACAGAAGCTTCTCAGTTTCAGGAGGTCACATTTATTAATTGTTTCTCTCAGTGTCTGTGCCACCAGGGGTTATATTTAGGAAGTGGTCTTCTGTGCCAATGCATTCAGGTGTACTTCCCACTTTCTCTTCTATAAGATTCGGTGTGATTGGCTTTATGTTGAGGTCTTTGATCCATTTGGACTTGAGTTTTGTGCATGGCAATAGATAAGGTTCTATTTTCATTCTTAAACATGTTGATATCCAGTTATGCTAGTATCATTTGTTGAATATGCTTTCCTTTTTCCATTATATATTTTTTGCTTCTTTGTCAAAAATCAGGTTGTTCATAGGTGTGTGTATTAATATACGAGTTTTTGATTCAGTTCCATTGGTCCTCCTGTCTGTTTTTATGCCAGTACCAGGCTGTTTCCAGTACTGTTGCTCTGTAGTAGCAAGACATTTAAGGAAATACTCAACATCCTTAGCCATCAGAGAAATGTAAATCAAAACAACTCTGATATTCCATCTTATACCTGTAAGAATGGCCAAGATCAAAAACACTGGTGACAACTTATGCTGGAGAGGATGTGGAGTAAAGGGAACACTACTGCATTGCTGGTGGGAATGCAAGCTGAAACAGCTGCTTTGGATATCAGTGTGGTGATTACTCAGAAAATTAGGAATCAGCCTTCCTCAAAACCCAACAATACCACTTTTGGGCTCAATCATACCACAAGGTATGACATGTACTCAACTATGTTCATAGCAGCATGATTTGTCGTAGAACCTGGAAACAACCTAAATGCCCCTTGACCAAAGAATGGATGAAGAAGATGTGATACATTTACACAATAAAGTACTACACAACAGAAAAAAAAACAATAATGGAATCTTGAAACTTGTGGGCAAATGGATGGATCTAGAAAACATCATATTGAGTGAAGTAATCCAAACCCAGAAAGACAAATAGAATATGTCCTCACTCATAAGTAGCTTTTAAAGATAAAGCAAAAAAAAAAAACGATTCAATTCACAATTCCAGAGAACTTAGACAACAAAGAGAAGCCTAAGAGAGACATACATGAATCTAATCTGTATGGGAAGTAGAAAAAGACAAGATATCCGGAGTAAATTGGGGAGCATGGGGACCATGGGAGAGGGTAGAAGGGGAAGGTAGAGTAAAGGAGGGGAGCAGAAAAAATTAGCTCAATAAAAATATAAAAATTAAAAATAATAAAAAGTTAATTCAATTGGTCCAGTCAATCACTTGGCCAAATGATGACCCTTCCAGGTGACTGATGCACTTTAAGTCATGCTAAAGAGATGACAGAAATAATTATTTATTTAAATGAGATAGGATATTTTTCCTCCCCCGAATCTCTACCCTTACTGTAGTTACTCCAGGGCCATCAGGAGATTGTGTTGGGTCTGCCTTCCTTTCTCAATCCTTACTCCAAAAGTAGTAACATTTCCTTTGTCTTCTTTTCTCTTTTCCATTTGGATGTTAGCCAGAACCTATGTGTGCTTTCTCAGGGATTTTGGGTTTTCTTTATTCTTTCTCTAAATGTCCATCATAAGACTACTTGTCTGCCACGTGACTGACCCCCATGTTACCTGAGCTCAGACATCATTGCTCTTTCTCTTCCTCTTCTGGACAACCGCCAAGATTTATCGCTTTGCTTTCTTTGTTTTTTTTGTATGTTTGTTTGTTATGAATCATCCCCAAGCTTCCTTGTGAGTCCATTCTTAAATTATTTTAAGAAAAATTATAATTATAAGACAAAAGAAACCTTGCAGGATACCCTAATTTCCACAGTAACATGCAAAGACTCTGCTGTGATGCTCCCAAATTTCTAGTAATACCCCGAAAATAAAATCTTTTCTACATTAGTAGGAATAAAATGGAAATTTCTGACAAAAAAAAAATCCTTGCAAGTTACTCCAGTCCTTGTGTAGATATACAATGGCATTTTCTAAACATACTAAACTAAAATTAAAGTAACTTTAAAATTTCGTTTTCATTATTTTTAGTTTTTCAATATATATGGGTGTTTTGCTTACATTTCCAAGTATACCACATTGTGTACTGGTGCCCATAGAGGCCTGAGGAGGATGTTGGATCCTCTGGAACTGGTGTTATAGAGAGTTGTGAGCCACCAAGTGGGTACTGGAAATCAAATCTGGATCTTCCTGAATAGCCACAGCCTGCCCGCTAAACTGCGGAACCATCTTTCCAGTCCCATCATTGAATGATCTTGCCATGGATCTGGAAGTCTTTTTCAATGTTAGAGACCTCTACAAAACACTGAACAAGCATGGTAATTACACACCAATATGTAAGCAGCGTCACCAGAAAAAAAAGGTCTGTCAGGTCCCAATCCGGAATAGCAAAAAAAAAATAAGGGGGGGGGGCTGTGCTACAGAGCACCTTCCTGGCGCTGAGTGGAAGCTGTAGCCAAGTCTTAATTAGTGGCTTAATTAATGGTAGCTGTGGCCATGTCTTAATTAATGGCTGATGGTGGATGGCTGATCGCACTGTGGGCAGGAGCATCTATAAGTAGATGTCGTATAGAAAAGCTAACTGTACAGGAAGCAGAACAAGACAGCAAGCAGCCCACCTCCGTGCTTTCTCCATGACCTTCTCTCCTAACGTCTGTAAACGATGAAATGTGTCTGGAGCTATAAAATGAAAGGAGTAAAACCATCCCTTTTGTAAGAAAAAGAACCAGTATGCAAAAACCCATGTAATCTGTTGGATATCTTTTAGTTTTGTGTATATCTTCTGTGAAAGACCACTCCTTTAAAAATAAAATTGCAAGAAGACAACTCTCTGGGTCCATCCCTCATCTCATCCTGTTGCCCTGTTCCCAAGTTGTTGTATGGTCACAGTTTCTGAATATGAACTTTTTGAGGCATTTATCAAAAATTGATATTTGAACTTATTTGTATATAAGTTCTCAAAAAAGTCGGATACATGTAGGCCATAACCAATATATACATATTTAGATTTAAATACTTGATTTGATAAAGATAAAAAAATAAAGTGGGGTTGAAGTTCAGTAACAGAGCATGTGCCTAACTTAACACTCTCTCTCTCTCTCTCTCTCTCTCTCTCTCTCTCTCTCACACACACACACACACACACACACACACACACACACACACAAGGCCCTGAGTTAATTCTTAACACCATTAAATAAATTTAAAAACTAAATGAATATAATTTGAGATTCAAGAAGCTGAAAAAACAAACTTGCCACAAAGTAAAATCAAAGGGAAGTTAGAGAGCCAAATCCAGGTGTATATAACCAGTGAATAAGTACTTGTAAATAAAGATTGATGGAAAGGACACCAGCCTGTTCTTTAGGGTTTTTTCTTAGCATTGTTGTTGGTTTTTTGTGTTTTGGTTGCTTTGGAACCTGTCATGGAACTCGTTCTGTTGTTACTCACAGAGATCCGCCTTCCTCCGCCTTCCAAGTGCTAGAATTAAAGGTGTGTGCCACCACCACATGGCAAAGTCTGCCTGTCTAATCAACAACAACAACAACAAATACTAGAAAATCAAAATGTTTGACATCATAAATAAAAACATGAAGTAACTATAGACTGCCTGGAATCTATGAAAGTCTAGCTTTAGTCCTGAAACCACATACAAATGAGAAAGCAATACTGTAATAATTCTCTGCTAATCTATTTAATATTTGGTAAAATATATAATTTTACTAAGAAATATATAAACTGAAAAAGTGGGGACAGGGAAAAGTTAAAACCACTACAACAAAAGTACAAATATCCACGAAAGGAATCAACAAAGTGGCCAAATTATTATTTCACCTTCCATTCCTCCCAGAGGCCCTGAGGTAACGAATTAGAAAAATATTTTTATAATAAATTATGTTTTTAGTATTCAAACTATTATAGATTACCTAAAGCTATGGACTTGGTAGTTCATCCATTACTTGTGACTTGCATAGTGTACTAACTTGATGAAGACAGGGAGTGGAACCGGAACTCAAAAATACAAAATCATAAGTAAAAGTTAGCAAATTCATTAGAGCATTAAGAAGTAGACTAGGGTTTTAAAAAGTATTTATTTAAGAAGTTCAGTGAGGGCTCAACATAGGAACTTTCAAAACCTCATTATTTTTGATAATTTAATGTATAAATACTGTATATCAATAATTCTTCATCTGATCCCTTTAACTCTTCTCACATTTACAACCCCTATTCTATAGTTATTATTGTTATTATATGTGTGTTTAGAATTTCCCACATTGCAATGATGAAGGAAGGAGAAGCATATTTGCTATACAAATGCTAAAATGCCTTTGATGAAACGAATCATTTTTTAATTGAAAATCGGTCAGCAAACTAAAGAGAATGGTGCTTGCATAGTGTGACGAACTATGTTTATCACAAATTGAAGCAAATGTTGTTATGTGGATGGTAAAAATAAACTGAAATGTTTATTTAATCATGCTTACTATATTTGCAATAAAATTATTCTGGGGAACTGTTCAACGAAAATAACAAAATGAAAGTTTGTCACATTACTTATGCAACCTATGATGCAGTATGTAGAAATGGCTGAACCAATGGAAAGGAGGTCTACTGCGAAGGTGAGCTCAAGAATAGAGCCAGATCCAAAGACAACTGCCTAGTGAGCGCCCACGTTTCCAAACATGCCAGGGTGTAGCCAATATAACTCGGCGAGCACCTAAGATTGTCCAGGTGTAGGGTTATTTGAAAAAAATGAATGAAATATGAAAACTCCATACTGTAATTTGAAGAACTTTAAATTTGGTGAGAAAAATCTGAATTAGCAAAGAACAGATACAGGCATTGGTGGACGCCAAATGGCAAGCACCCACTCGCCACTGGGAGAAATGTGCATAAAGACCCCTTGTCTGAGGGTTTTTCTGGACTCCAAAAGCATGTATTTCCCTGGTGGTCTAGTGGCTAGGATTAGAATTCATAAAGAGGCATATTCTTGATATGGAGATATCTTTGTAGAGGCCCAAGGATACGTGTTTGACTATGGCTGTGTGCTTTGGTAGTCAAAGGACACTTGTAAGAACTGATTTTTCTTTCCACCATGTGAGTCTCAGGGACTGACCTAGGCCATCAGACTTGGCAGCAAGTGCTTTTAAAGTCTGTCTTCTTGCTGTTGTGGATGTATTTGTTAAAGCATTATTCAATGGAAAATACTTTAGTCAAGTGCTTATCAGCAAAGATTTTGGGGCAAACATAAGTTTCAGGGAACTGAGCAGTCATTCAAATGTGTGTTGTGGAAGACTCTTTAGTGAGTTGGAAAGATCAGCATACACACACACACACACACACACACACTCAAAACTTGCCTTTTTCTTCTTCATTTACTCTCTTGAACCCCACTGAAGATATGATTAGGTTTGAAAGGAGATTTTTTTTCTTAAGAAGCATTACCGTGCTTAACATGATGAACAAATTTTAATATGTGATCATGTCCCCCAATTTTGTATGGAATCTTATGTCCTAGTTCTAGTGGAGATCATAGAATACAGTTGGGGACAGGAAACAGCCTAAGTAGTAAATTGCTTGTCTTACAGCATGAAGACTTGTGTTCAGATCCCCAAGAATCATATAAAAAAATATATAAGAGTTGTGACCAGTGTTACAGGGGTGGAGAGAGGAGCTAGAACTTAGATGCCCACTGTGGATACCAGGAGCTGAATGCAGCTTCCATGAAAGAGCAGGTTTTTTTTTTTTAATATTTTATTTTTAAGAAACAAACTATCTGTTTTCATTATACATACCAATCCAAGTTCCCACTTCCTCCCCTCCTCTCATTTCCTCCAACTACCCCCCACTCTACCTCCATCCACTCCTCAGAGAGGGTAAGGCACATTGCTTTGAGGAAGGACCAAGGCCCTCTTTACTATATCTAGGCTGAGCAAGGTATCCATCCAAGGAGAATGGGTTCTAAAAGCCAGTAGAAGCAGTAGGGATAAATCCTGGTGCCGCTGTCAGTGGTCCTGCAGTCTGCCCCAGCTGTATAACTGTCACCCACATTCAGAGGGTCTAGTGTAGTCCTAGGCTGGTTGCTTTCCTGTCTGACTGGAGTTGGTGAGTTCCCATTAGCTCAGGTAAACTGTATCAGTGGGTGTCCCCATCATGGTCTTGACTTCTTTGCTCATATTCTCACTCCTCTCACTCTTCAACTGGACCTTGGGAGCTCAGCCCAGTGCATGAAGTCTCCAGGTCTTTCCTGCCACAAAGGGCTGAGATTCCTCTGAAATCCTGAGCCAAAATAAATATTCCTCACATAAACCATTTCTATTGGTCACAATATCCCAAGGGAGCTGGCACAACTGGGGATGTGTTTATGCGAAACTGTAATGCTGTTTATAGGGTGTTTGGAGGATGTGTTTTTTTCCTCTAGCAGGCAAAAAAATAGAATCAGATCTCGCTCATTCATATTGGCATTCTCTGGTGAGTGCCTTCTTTGTGAAGGCTCCAGCTCAGTCTTCCTTTAAGACTGGGGTATAGACCTTCCAGGCCCTTGCTGTAAATCATTGTGGTTGGCAAGCTTTCCCATCCCTGTTAACCTCCGGACCTCAAATTACGCCTATCCAAAGAGCAACACTATTGAGAGTTTATCTGAATTTTTAGCCTGTCTTATTAGTATATAGGTTTTTTGGAAGCGTTCCTGAAAGGCAGTCAATGTCAAACATCAGATCTCTTAAAAAAGAACTTCACTTTCATCCTTTGAGATCTTGTTCTGTCTAATCTTGGCTACTCACATAGCCTTGAACTCCAACTCTGGTCTCATTAGTCCCTGGAAATTGCTAAAAAATGCCATGCATCTCCTTTGCCCTTTAAACTCATGTTTCTGCTCAGCTTCTTAGCTCTAAGCTATGCCTTATTTATAAACCAGAAAATGTCTCCAAGGAAAAGGAAACATGAAGTTACTGGTTTACTTTCCTGTATTTTTTAACAACTTGGATTCTCAGCTCGTAGCAGTATTGGAACTTTCCTCTGCCTTCGTAGAGGTATTATATTTGTGCTTTGCTCAATTTTCAAGTTAGTTTTTGAAGAGCATTCATTTGGTATAAAAATAATCATTTACATCAGGAAGGAGATACATTGTAAATTTCTATACCCAACTACTAATCTACTTTTGGCTTTACCTTCAAAATATATTTGAATTCTCCCTAGTCTGCATCAGCTCCTCTGTAGCAAATATGGTACAAATTACCTTCACTTTCCACTCTGTTACAGAAAGAGACTCAACATTTGGTCCCATTTTGACTTTTGTTCTCACAGTTTACTTTCAACATAAAAAGGAAACCGAATGAGCTACTGGAAATTTAAGTGACTTCTTGCACAGAACACTATCATTGGCATTCATTGCACCTGAAGAAAATCCCAAAGCCTTTATTTTGGAAGGCAGATTGTATTTTCCGAAGAGAGCCACAGAATGTCTCCTCCTGCCGCATACATATTTTTTTTTAGACCTTTGTCATTCTACAGCCAAGAACTAGAGCTTGTGTTTCTTTTCTCTGTGTGATGCTCATCCCGGCAATCAGGAGAGGACACAATACTGAGACTTCCAAGGTTAGTTACATAGCTCCCATGTGTTTCCTCTTTATGCTCTTGGAAAGATCACATTTGGGAACCCAAGACCATATAGAAAGATTATAAGGAGAAGAAATTTGACTTGTGTCTCAGAGTTCTAGATGATGTCCCAGATTATATGGAAGTCGTGTGATGAAGCAACATTTAAGTGGATATTCCAGCTCCTGGTTAAACTCCCCCTGACATGTAGAGTAAACAGACATTATTTCCGCAAACTGTTAAAAAAATACAATCATGAAATCAAAATAAATTTAGTGTTTTAAGCCATTAGGTTCAATGACAGCCTATTATATGTAAATAGATAATTGGGACACATGACCTATAAGCCCCTTCTGGAGGAGCAACCTATAAGACTCTTCTTGAAGGTTGGGGATATTTTACTTAACTGACAGAGCAATTGTCAAGCACATGTGGAGTCCTAAGTGCAATTCCCAACTCTGCAAAATACAAACCCCTTACGATGTAGCATTCAGTGACCCTTTATACCTCACTTCTATATTGTCTCTTATCTGTTTTACTCTGAACTTCTGCTCAAATGTGCCAAGCTTTACCCATCTCAGGACCTCTATATGTATTCCATTGTCCACTATATGGTTGCTGGGAATTGAACTCAGGACCTTTTGAAGAGCAGTCAATGCTCCTAACCTCTGAGCCATCTCTTCATATGAGTTTTAACAGCTGTTTGATGCTATGATTCCCAGAGGTAGGTCCTAGATCCTCTCTTTCAGCTCTTCCTGAACCTTTAAACTGCCTTAATGTGCTTCACCAAGAAGAAGACAAGAGCTCTTCACTTCTACCTAGAAGCGGTGGCCTCGCTTGTCTAAAGTGTTTGACAAACAAGCCATAGTTCACATCAACATTCTTCCAGAAGGTACAAGAACAAGAAGTACTCTTGAGTCCAACGAAAATCATCAGGTGTCCATATTTCTACAGGATAGGTATGCAAAATAAATTCTTTATAGATTATGACAAAATGCTGTGCACACACAGGTACTCTGCAGTGTTTGCCCATATGTGTAAATACATAAGAATGTATTTGCTGTACAGGTGTGCGTGTGTGTGTGTGTGTGTGTGTGTGTGTGTTCTGAAAAATCCTTTGGCAATACCATTTGCTCTCCCTCCACTCCCTCCCCCACTATGGTTCCATTTAGAGCTCAAAACCAGGCTTAGCATTTATATCTCAGATCTATCCTGATCGGAATGATAAACAGAGACCATGGGAACAGGAGGCAACAGAGCACAGAAACAAACAAACAAACAAAACCACCTTTAGCTTGAAAAGATGTTAGTGTCTGCTGTGTCTTAGAGAAACTTCTCACTTTAATAATCTGGCTTGCTTATCTAGAAACTAAAAATGATTCTAATACATATCCATGCATTCACTGGTGGTGTGCTCACACTGTACACTCCAATGCTTAGAAATCTGTGTTGTTGTTTACTTGGACTAATCTGATCTTCATCCTAAGTCCTCTCAACGCTACACAGTGACATGATATTTCTAGACCAAGAGAGTGTTTTTTTATCAAACGATTTACAGTCTTTTTAGACAAATTCTCTATACCATTTGGATAAAGTGCATAAAATCTCCTTTTGCTAGCCTCTCATTTGCTTCCTGAAGGGTAGTTTCAGGAAACAGCCATGTAAGGCCCAAGTGATTTTGTGGTCTCAAAGTGGAGACCGTATCTGATTTAGTCCTCCACTGGCTTAGCTTACATATTGAAAACAGACATATTACTGGTTGATTCTAGTTTGGTATCCCTGAAAAGCCTGGATTTTTGCTGTCAAGCATTAATGCTTAGATAGTTTATAGACTGGGTTCTCAATTTAATGGAGCCTAACTGTACTATAAATATAAATAAATATAAATAAAATATAAATAAATAAATAAATATTTATTTATTTATTTATTTATTATGTATACAATATTCTGTCTGTGTGTATGTCTGCAGGCCAGAAGAGGGCACCAGACTTCATTACAGATGGTTGTGAGCCACCATGTGGTTGCCAGGAATTGAACTCAGGACCTTAGGAAGAGCAGGCAATGCTCTTAACCACTGAGCCATCTCTCCAGCCCCTAATTGTACTATCTTAATACATGGTTGTTCTCACTTGTTTTACAGTATGGTTGTAGCTCCAAATCTATGCCAGCCAATTCTTTGCATTGTGGCTTCATGGATAACAACTTTAAATCAGGAAAGTTTTATTTGGGCTCATCATTTCTGTGGTTTCAGCTTATGGTCACGTGACCCTGCTGTTTCTGGGCCTGGGATGAGGCAGAACATCCTGAGTGTGCATGCATGGCATGATGGCTACAAAGCATGGAAAGAGAGAGCCAAGGAGGCCAAGGACAAGGCACACACCTTAAATTTGCACCTACAGCAAGCTAATTCCTATCCACAGGCTTCCACCATAGCCCGAGAGCTATGACTCTGTCCATCATCACTGAGTACTACTGCATTGTAAACCAAGCCTCCAACGGTTGAGTTTTGGGGGAAGACTTCTTTCCAAACCATAGCAAATGGACATTCCAATAAAATGTCTGTGTCTTCACTCTTATGTGCGCCATACCTGTTCCTAGAACACAGAGAAACTTAAGGGGTTTGCCGTTCCATTCTTGACTTGAGTCTGCCTTGTTTGTGTGTTCCCGACCCCTGCACATGGTGCTGAGCTTTGCTCAGAGATTCTGAGGGCAGCCCTGCAAGGGAAGAGTCTAATGATCCCAAGATTCTAATGGGCAGCAGGCAGAGCCCTTCTGACTTCAGTCTGGCTTCAGAGCCTTTCCTTACCCTTGAACTCTAATACAGAGATGGACGATCACAGCAATTGGTTTATCAGTCTGTTTTTTCTCCATTTTCCTCTTCTGACACTTGTACTGAAAATTAAAGGCATAGTTCTCCCCTTTCCTATAATGAAGATTAAATTTAAACAAGTCAACTCAAGACAAATCAACTTATTTCTAACATATATGCATTTCAGGATGGTATTTAGATAGAAATAAAGTAGTATATTGGTGCCTAATAAGTTAGACCAAAACTTGGTAATTTAGACTAATACTTAATTTCAATATAGTTCAGGAGTTTTTTTATTTGGAACTTGGGAAAGGTTCTGTTGGGCAGCTCTCTCCTTTACATGACAGAACCTGGGCAGTTCATATGTGGCTGGGTGACATTCTTCTAGAATAGTTGACATGTAGATCTCATAAATGGATATGGCCTTCGGGGTTCACTCAACACCACTCCTGAGAATTCCTAATACCGCAGTGTGGCAGAGTTCTAGGAAGCCTAGATAACAGCTCTAAGAAGTTTCAGAATGGCACTTAAAACTGTTGAACAATCAGGTCAAGCAGGTCAATCCAGATTTAACATGGGTGGGGGGAGAGAGGTCCCTTATCTTGCTGAGGAGCAGCATTTTCCTATAAGCAAGGAAGGAAATGATGGCAGCTGCTTTGGAAGATAATCCACCTTCTGCTATATACAGTAATTAAATAACATGGTCTAACTTTTTTTTTGTTTTTGCTATTTTTAGCAAATAGTTTCCAAGGTCCACCTGTGTAGTGTCATTTCATTCATATTTTAATAAATAAAGCTTACTTGAAGATCAGAGTAAAACAGCCCCACTGGTCAGCCTTATAGACCAGGCAGTGGTGACACACACCTTTAATCCCAGTAGTCACCTACTTGCCGTAGAAACCAGGCAATGCATGCCTTTAATCCCAGTGGTGCGCACCTTTAATCCCAGCACTAGAGAGGATTTTAAAATGGAAAGAAACAGCTCTCAGGCACAATTTCATTTTGATATTCTTGAAGGCAGGATCGGCATTTCAGACTGAGTTCAAGGTAAGAGCCAGTAACTGGCTGTTTTGCTTTTTGGATCTTCAGGTTGAGCCCCAATTTCTCTCTCTGAGTTTTTATTATTCGTGCTTCACAGCTGCACTTTGTTTAATCCCAAATGCCTGAGACGAGAAAGCTATATGAAATATTGTAGAATTTGGCCTGAAAATGGTACATAATACTTCAACTTAACTTTCTGTTGCCTCGAATTCAGCTATAGTAATCACATATGCCATCAAAGAGGGTTGTAATATAGTCTTTTGGTGGGTCCAAGACAGAGAGAGAGAAAGCATAGCCACCACACACTTTGAAATCAATCAGGTCACTGGACATAGAATACGAAGAGGGTAAAAAAAGAGCAAAAGTCTATTAGTCTTGGGCTGAGTGTTTCAAGTTCTTTTGTTTCACAATAACTTTTCCTTTCTATTTTTATTGATTTCTATTAAGCTCTACATTTTTTTTCTGCTCCCCTCCCTGCCTCTCCCCTCCCTTTCAACCATCTCCCAAGGTCCCAATGCTCCCAATTTACTCAGGAGATCTTGGCTTTTTCTACTTCCCATGTAAATTAGAACTATGTATGTCTCTCTTAGGGTCCTCATTGTTGTCTAAGTTCTCTGGGGTTGTGATTTGTAGGCTGGTTTTCTTTGCTTTATGAGTGAGTACATGTGATGACTGTCTTTCTGGGTCTAAGTTTCCTCAGTCAAAATGATGTTTTCCATTGTTGTTGGGAGCCGTGAACTCCCCAGATCCTGAAAACAACTTCTTTACCTCTGCTCTGAGACAGCCTGCAGCTGCTCTGAGTGGGAGACCTTCAGAAGTTCCTGATGCCAGGGGAGTGGTTTCTGGTGTGTTTGGCTGGTGCGTGGCTATCAGTTAAGGATCTCTATAAAAGCAGCTCTGGTACACAATAAGGGGGGCATTCCTGTTTCAAGGATGACCCGTGTCTCTATCTGTGACTCTTTGTGTGTTTCAAATCTCCTTAGACAGCCAAAGCTGAGCAATGACCTTACTTTATCAAAGCAACCTTCTAGGGTGAATAGGGAGTGTAGCAGTAACAAATTTAGAGAGTATAAAAATGCATCTGACAACAATTAAAAATTCTATACCCTCATCATGTATGTCTTGAATTGTAAAGTCAGATGCACATAAGTTATCACCAAAGAACTGGACATATAGTATCCTTGCCTTCCTTTGGAGCAAACATTTATGTAATACCTACTGATTTCTTGGAGGCTAAATTTTGTTGTGAAACTTATATTCTGTTTGGCTCCAATATCTATCTGAGTGACCATACTTTATTAAGTACTGGCAGAATAGAAAGGAACCTAATTACTATAAATATTTTATTCTCTAGGAAAAGGGCATATATTGAATCTTATTAAAATTCAATTTATAGAAAGAAAAGCGAAAAATTTAGTATTTATTATTTATTTATAACATATACATAGTATTAATATGACCAACAAAAGAGTTACATCAAATTTGAAAATATTGTAGAAATATGCCGTCTCTTCTACCTAGTTTCTACTAATAATAAATTATACTTAATATAGAGTAACATATATCAATAAAATGAATATGAACACATTGTAGTGAAATATTTTTTAATTAACTGAAAATGTTAATAATAAACCTTTAAAAGTTATTTTGGCAATTCATACATAGATAAAAATCCTAATGTCTATGTATATAATTATACTCATGAATATTACCTTCATAATTTATCAATGGTCTCACGAATTTGTGTATAGTGACAAGATTGATTAAAAAGTAGTATCTGCAGCTAATTCTCTACTGAAGACTCTTTAACTCTGTTGCGTACAAATATACACTTTGGTGTTATTGAGCCATTGAATTGTTTGTGAGAAGAGTGGAACAAATGTCCAGTCATACAATGCTATGAGGCTTGCTGATTGACCCACAGAAAATGAACTCTTGGTATTATTTCATCACTGAACTGCCCTGTCACCTTGAGCAGGGTCCGTAACTCTCGGTTCCTTAATCATTTACCATCTGTTAGATGGGAACACTTCCTTCATGGTTTTATAGAGATTAGATAATAACTATAAAGTAGTTTCTGGAAAAAGCTCTTGCCAGAGGTGTAGCAGGGGTAGATAATAGTTTATTATTAACTGACAAAATAGAATCCGTCTATCCAAGTCATGGAAATTAGGACCAGCTAAAGAGGTCCCAAGCATCGGATTGAGCAGAACTCCTATGAATCAAGAAAATTAGGATCAGGAAAGGGAATGCTGGATGGTGCTGTGCTGAAACTATCACGCCACAGAGACCTCGCTAACTTATATCTGACAAGTCTTGTGAGACTCACCAAGTATAAAAAGAAAAAGAATCCTGCCTCAAGCATAAACACCTAAGTTTCGGAAAACTTAAGATGTAGGAAAGTAGGCATTCTGCGGAGGAGTTATTCCTACTTCTGCTAGCCAGTGTTTCTAAGACTGGTCCCCAGCCAGAACAGGAGGTGTTGAGAACAATGCGCACTGGAGATGCTGCCCTTTGGGTCTGGAAAATTTGCTCTGCCGTGGGTATGTCCCCTGTGTGATTTTCCGAGAGCAGCTCTTTGAAGGGAAGGTAGCTCCCAAGAAGGAGGTGAGGTCATTGAATCAGAAGTAAACTGACCTACAAGTGAACTTAGATTAGGGAGCGTGAGTACACCCCACTGAGAACCAACCAGGAAATCTCCATAGGGAAAGTGAAGATACTATGTTCTTCTAGGGCCAGGATACTACTTGGCCTGCATGTTTAGTTTAAGGGGTCTCACTAAAAACATAGTAACTATAGGAGCATAGATGTACAAGACGGATTCCTGGGAAAGTCTGTGCATCCAGGTGTGTGTTGTAGGCGTGTGTTGCAAGATTTCCATGTGATAGTGTTTTTATTTAGATATAGAATATGTTTTTTTAAGAGGCCTATTGTGAATTCTTTGGTAATGAGCAGGATCTTTGACAAGGAGAATATTAGCAATCAACTGACTTTTAAGGTGTACTATTTGCTTAAGGAGTTAACAGTACTAAAAAGCCTTCTATATAGGTAAATACAGTTACTAAATAGCTATGTGAATTCATACTGTATGCAAGATTTTGTATTTTGTTTGCACACCATAAATGACCCAGTAAAATATCTTCTTTCATGGGGCTGACTATTCAATGTAGGCAACTGTCTCTATATGTAAGTTATTCTTTAAAATATAGCATAATACTAAATATATACAACATATATTTCTAAAACTAAGATCAAGAGAAAACAGTTTTCTGTCTGAAACTGGAAACATGTTTCATGTAGCAGATAAAATATGGAATGGACCTAAAAAAGGGATTAATTATTTTCTAAGCAAGTGAAAGGGGCAAGGAAGAGTTTTCAAAGGAAAGCAAATGCCAAAACAATAACATCAAAAAAATTGTATCGATAAAACCCAGGGCTCTTAAAACTCATTGCGTTTTATACATTTGAAGAGTATTGCAGGGTACCTAAATTATAAAACTGCATCATGGGAAGTGTGAACTCGGGTGTGTCTGCCATGGTGAGGAGTTACTTCCCTCTATTACATGGATAATGGGAGATCATTAACTGTCCTTGAGCATGGGAATGGCATCATTAGATCTGTGTTTAAAAATAATTAAATGGCAGTATGGCGAATGAATTGCAGAGAGGAGACCATGCGAACAGAGTAAATGAAGTACTTACTGGGCTAATTGGATAATGGGCAAGAGAACACTGAGCAGATTTACAAATAACTAAGCTACTGAGTACAAATTCTTGATTACGGTTGTGAAGAGAAAAATGGAATGGTGTGTACCTGACCCTGGAAGGTTTCAGGGCAGCAGGAAACAGCGAATGTTTGAGAGATGTCTTATACTCAACAGTAAACACCTCTTGGAAGGCTAATTTCTCCTGGGTATTAGTATGGGAAGTGCTTTGGATATAGTACTTCGTTTCATTCTGACAATTCTTTAAGGAAAAGCAAACTTACAAATCTTACAAAAACTCAGAGAACCAAGGAGACACGTTGATGCTTGCTGTGATCTTCAACCGACGTGCAGAGAGGCGGTGAGGCCTGGAGGCCTGCCTCAAGATACTCTCTCGGGTATTGTTACTCAAGGAGCCTATCCATCTTGTGGAGCAGCTAGGGCATAAGAAGAGGGAGTGGTCCCCCATAGTCGTCATTAGGAAGGTGGCTTGGCAAGCAAGTTTTTCAGAGTGTTAAATGATGCAAGATGGGGGTTAACATCAATAAAACACAGAGTTAAACAAAATCAATGATCAGGTACACCACCGAAAGTAAGTACATGAACTATTAAAGGTTTCTATTGCAAGTATCCAACAAAATACGATATGGTAGGTAAAGTTTCCCAGATCACAAATCCATTTTGTAACTCATGGTTCTGTGGATTCAGGAAGCTGGTGGTGGACACATCCTACTTTGGACACTACATCTGGAACAACCTTGCTGTGGCTAAAACAGGCAGTTTGGTTTAAGCAGCCAGAACCACAGGTTCCAGGTTGGAAGGTGGGAAACAGAGTGATGCGGATGGAGTCTTAAGAGATGGATCATAGTTAGAGGTGCAAGTATGCTGGCGGCCCAGGCATCATATGTGGGACAGTGAAGATGAGCTTGGTGGTTATGCTGGGATTATTAAAAGAGAAGAGACTGGGAAGGGAAACCAGGGGCACTTTTGTATGTACCTCCACACATCAGCACTTTGTACAAAACTCAGAAGAAACTTAAATCTAACAATAGTTTGTTACATTATTTCCAATAATGTTTTGTTAAATTTTAGCATATTTGTGTGTAAAATTTAAATCATATTTTCCTGGTGGTTGCATTTTCCCCACGAAGTTAACCAAGAAAAGGAATTAATGTCTTTGTTTATGAAAGCATTAGCTTGGTTAATTTGAGGAGAGATTGCCTTTAGTATGCACAGACCACAACCCCCCATGACTGTGTTATATAAATTCAAGAAAATTCTGTTAGTCTTCTAATATGAATGCAGCCTTGAATTTTAAACACGAGGTCTCCTATTAGTTTAATCCATGGCAACAGAAAATTTTCTCAAACCAAATAGTTCCAGAAGGATCTATTTTAGCAGCAACATCTGTGAACCATTCTAAAGAGTTGCAATAAAAAATAAAATCATATAATATCTGAAAAGAAATAAGAAGAGCCAAATTGGATTCCTCTCTGGAAAATGAGCTTCAAATTGTGTTCTAAGCCTACAGACTATTAGGGGGAGAAAGGTAAAATAATATCATATTTAAATTATTTAAAAACGGAGAGCGCCAGGCAAGTATGCCACCGAGTACTAGATTTTGTTGAGGACATTTCCAATGTCAAGACAAATGTTGACATAAAAGGAGGTAGAACTAGGGAGAAAAAGGTGAAAGTTAGCCCATCCGTCTGTCCACTCTCCTGACCTTCCCCCAGTTCATTTTATAGACTTTGTCTAGGTGAGGACACCAAAGCATAACATTTGGCCTTGTAATATTTTTGTTTCCAAAATCTTATTGTTGTCTGCCCAGTGGATCTTGAAATCCAGCCTAGAGAAATATCAAGGGCCTGACAATTTGGGGACTGTATGGACTGCCTAGTTTGATCTCTTCTCCCATCCCCACTCCAACCCTCAATCTCAACCTCTTTCCTGCCTCTTTTCTCTGCCTTTTCCTTTATTAAAAAATAATGATGTATTTTATTGGCTTAGCATATCCCAATTGCTATCACTTTTGACTGTTACCAATATAAAACATCATTAATGAAATATTTTACACACTCACTAGTAAACTTTCAAAACCCAATATATATTTTGCATGCATAGAACATTTTGATTAACACCAGTGTATTTTGAGGGCCCAGGAGTCATCTGAGGCTGGCGGCCTTTGTGTTAAGTGCTTCTGCATTTATAAAATGAGAATCTAAAGCTTTTGAGAAATAGTTTAAATAATTTTTTAAGTTTTTCATCATAATAGAATATTCCTAACATAAAATTTATCAGTTGCTACAATTTAAGTGTACCATTCAGTGACATTAGGTCCCTCACAACAATACTGTCTCTGTGTCTTATTAGCTAAGTTGTCTCTGTAAATTCTTTAAACCTGGCTGATCCTCAGATTCCTTATCTTTAAAATGAAGACAGGCCCTCGTGTGCAGCATTC
The DNA here is from genome assembly GCF_018167655.1 of Microtus oregoni. Classification (NCBI taxonomy): domain Eukaryota; kingdom Metazoa; phylum Chordata; class Mammalia; order Rodentia; family Cricetidae; genus Microtus; species Microtus oregoni. The sequence goes on along the minus strand of NW_024543060.1, from coordinate 33,733,772 downwards.
CTCGGCGCTCTGTTTGGCACAGAAGCCTCTGCAGACACCAGTCCCATTTTTAGTGGACCTTAATCCCAAGCTTGCTTTCCAAATAAGTATATATCATTGCCAAAGGCTAGAGAAAAATGACTTACGTTATCCAACTGTTAAATCAATGAGATAAATAATACGTATGTAACAGTACACTTCCTAGCATGAAGGGCCTTAGTAAATGGCTCATCTGTTGTTATTGTTTAGAAGTATAAACTTCAAGAAGAAATGCTTTATGTATGATTCATCTTTGGATTTCTGCAAGTGTTCAGCAGTGTTTAGTTGATATGCATTAAATGCTCATGGTATATGAATCTCCAAGGGGCTGGATGAGACTTCTGAGGTAGGAAATCTTAATCCCAGCTACCCAAACATGGGTGTAATGGTAGCATTTTCTTTCTTTTCCCTTTGTTTTCTGTTCAATTTTGTTTCTGAGACAGAGTTCCTTTGTGTAGTCTTGGCTTTCTTGGAACACCTGTAGACCAGGTTGGCCTTGAAATCAGAGATTTGCCTGCCTCTGTCAAGGGCTGGGATTAAAGGCGTGTACCACCACATCCAAGTGGTAGCGTTTATTTCTGAGAGAGTTAAAATGAAGAAGTACGGGTAAGCTTAGCAACCAACTTAACCCCCAAAGTGGCTAACAGAGCAGGACCCAGGAGAGAACAAAGGCTGGAGCTTCCTTTGGGGAAAATGAAGTGAATGCTTGACTTCTTGGCCTTTTGGCTGTGATCAAGTGCATTATTTGTTCTTATCAATTTATCATGTGTTGTGTCCTCGGTCCAAGGATAAAAACAAAACTTAAATGGTTTTTGGAGAAGAACGATGGAATGGAGCATGTCCATTCCACTGGTTGATCTGGCAATGTGATTTCTCCTCATATGGTACACACCCTCGGTGACCTTAAAAACAAGCAAGTAAATAAAGGATGCAAAACATAATTCTTTAGAACCAGTTTCACCGTGGCTAGGCACAAAGTGCAGTTGTGTGAGGTGCAGCCACATCGTTGTGGACATCATCCTGGAGTTCTCAGAAGCTATCCTGGCTAAACAATAGCTTTCTGCACTCTGTACCCGGCCGTTGGCCACTGCCCTTTGATATTCTCGTTATAAGGAGAAAGTTTCTTAAAAAGAAAGAAGATGGACTTTCAGTGATGAGCATGAGCACTCCACCCTTCATTACCGAAGAAGGTTAAAACCCTGTCTCGAAAAACCAAAAAAACCAAAAAAAAAAAAAAAAAAAAAAAAAAACAGACAGAAGCGGAGGCATCGTGGCACACACAGCCCGTCACATGCAGAGTAAAAGAGACTGAAACCCGAGACAGGCGGTTCCTCGGCTGGGAAGCCAGCAATGAGTGTCAAGTCCTGTCTAGGAAGCGAGGGGAGGAGCAGTTTCGGAAGTCCAGGTCAGCCTCTGGGTATTAGAAGAGACGCAGGCCAAAAAGTGAATTAAGGGAGGTGTCAGATCCACAGTCCAAGGGCAAATAGGAGACAGCAATTAGAAGACAGAGAAAATGGAGAAAAAGGATGGAGAACGAAAGGGCAATAAACATAAGTCTCACATATACATCTGACTCTCGTGGACATGTTTTAATGGCCTATGGGGGGCTTCCTGCATCACGCTAGGAGAGACAGACATCGTGCTCCAGGTAGACAAAGGAGGAAACAGATGAAGGAGGAAGTCTTTATGCCTCCCCTGGATCAGCTGACACGTAGAAGAACTCAGGCTCATAAATCTCTCTGCCTGATTTCATCAGTGTAAAGCTATGTCTTGGGAGGAGAGAAGGAGAGATATTGAAACACATGAAACATAAGAGGATTTGTCAAGATCCCATCCGCTTTCAGATGAGCCTGCTGGGGAAGGAAGGTGCCTAAGGAAAACAAAAAGGAAAAATTGAAACCCCAAAACTTTTCAACTTAAAGTCATTAATCCCAGGGTGTCGTCCATCTCCACCCATTCTTTTTATAAATGACCTTTGGCTGGGCCAGTCCATCGGCCTTTGGCTCCCCTTAGGACCAATTTTCTTATAATTTTCAGGTCTTTGAATATCAGACAGATTCATTGAATGAAACCAGATATTTTTCTTATCCTTCTATGGTGACTCTCAAACTTGTTCCATAATCTTGTTCAAAGTCAAGTCTCTCTGGGGTACATATCTGAAAACTAAGGTTAACCCAATGAACAAAGCCAAATGAACTTTAATAAATCATGTAGCTACCATAAAAAAACTCAATTCTTTGACTACAAAGGACTGCACAACACAGTACCTGCCTCCACAGCACAGCTGCATTATGGGTCACACCTGTAGGCACACAGGTAAGACAGTAGAGCCTCGAGTGATGCAGGCTGAGCAGGCAGTTGGGAAAGGGCCCTGTTATTTCTACAGTGAGACCAAGGAAGCAGTGATGTATGAGCATCTGTGGGTCCTTTGTTCTCAGACTTCACATTCCAACCTGGAATAGGAACTGCAGCTCTCATGTGGACTAAAGAATGTCAAGCGTGGTGAGACCCCATGCATCAGAAGTTGGAGGGTGATGATTGATAAACATTAATGTGATGATGACAGGGTTAGAGAAGAAACACCCAGAGTGGGAAACCTAACTTTGTTTTGCTCTCTTTAACTGGGCAAACAAACATACATGATCCCTAGTGTCACAATCCTAGCTTCTGCTGTTTCCCACTGGCAGCATCATGGTCCTCATGATGTGGAGCCTGGGGACCAATCTGGGCCTTTGAACTGGTCATCTTCCCACTTCTCTGCGTGGACTCATCTCTCTCCCTGCCTAATATCCTCTGGTGCCTGACTTTTCTATTTATTATCCAATTAATTTTGACAATTTTTATTTACTTATTTATTTTAATAATGATTTGCGGGCATATAGTCAAGACGTAACTACATCCCTTCTAAGGCTGTAGGAAGAATCCATCTTCTTGCCTTTCCCAGCTTCTAGAGAGTGATGCATATTTTAGATCATAGCCTTCTTCCACAGTCTCTAAGCCCAGTGATACTGTACCTCCTGGCCCCTACCCAACAGCTGCTTTTCTTTTTCTGGTCACAGTCAAAAAAGGTTCTCCATTTTTAAGGATTCATGTAACCCTAGAATAACTTATATAACTTAGGAAAACCTCCCCATTCTCAAAACCGTGTCTGCAAAAGTTGTTTTGCCATGTGAAGTAGCTTATTCACGGGTCCTTAGGATGGAGTGTGGATGTCTTTGAAGGCTCTTATTCTGCCTTGAGGTTCTAGAGCTTTAGCTTTTCTATGTTTCCATAGAAAATAAAGCCTATTCCCTCTAAAGAAATCTTTCCTCTTAGATACTGGCTAAAAAAGTATGAAGAACACAATGTGTCAAGTCACAGTAAAGATGCATTGGCTAATACAGTTTATAGTTAATTGTAGCATTGGATCATAGCTCTTAAAGAGGAAACGTTGGACTTTGGAGATGGCTTACTGGATAAGGAGGAGAACCTTTGTTCAGATTCTAGCACCTGTGTGAACAATCAGGCATAGCTGTAGACATCTGTAACCCTGGGGACAGAGACAGTCAGGACTCAGAGCCAGGCATGGCTATACACATCTGTAACCCTGGGGACAGAGACCATCACATCCAGCAGAGTTAATCAGTCAGTCTAGGTGAATGGTGACTTCCAGTTTAGTAACAGACCTTGTCTCAAGGAAACAAGGTGGTGTGTGATAGAGGCAGACACGTCATGCCTCCACATCCACACATGCATGTACCTACACATTCGTGAACACACACACACCCTAAAGAAACATTTAACAAGTGGGATTTCTGGATATGTTTGGGTAGACACACACATTTGGATTTAAATTAAAGTTTTGTCTTTTAAGAAATTCTATAGTGGAGATGAAAAGGTTAAAAAAAAATAAAACTAAAGTACTTTCCTGCACCACAAGGGAGAGACATGGCCACAGCCTTTTGCTTTCATTCCTTTCTGGTCTCTTTGTGTAGCATTGTGGTCTGAGCAACCTAATCAAAGGCCTGCATTAGCACTTAAATGGCTGGGAAGAGGTTGGTAATCAGTTGCTCATGTGTAGAATGGAAAGCGTATTGCTTGTTCCTTCCCATTGCAGACTGCATTTTTTTTTCATTCTTTCTAAGGAAACAGGAGTCGTTGACTGTGTTTGGTATGGAATTAACTTCTTAGTCAATTTCATACCTTCCTGAATCTCTTGAGAATCCTACACGCTCATGCCCCTTTCTGCTTTCCCTTAACCTTCATCATTAAATATATGCTTAACCCCCCTTCTATTTTAATAAAGGCAAACTTCTTTCATCAAACAAAATAATATATTTCCTTTATTCTTATTTTCTTCCACCTTAGGAACATTCTGAAACCGATTTTAGCACTGAACACTCTGGGTGGCTTCTGGCAGATGCCAACAGGGGTGACTTTTCTTATTACTGTTACCTGACAAGAGGTGCTAGAGGGGACAAAGGGCTGAGTGTTGGCTTACAGTTTGAAAGCATATAGTCTGCCATGGCAGGGAAGGTAAAGCAGCAGGAGCTCCAGACAGCTGGACACATTGCATCCACACACAGGAAGCAAAGAATGTCTAGGAAGTGGGGCTGAGCTATAAAACAGGGTGTCCCATCCACTCCCCATCTGCCCCACCCCCGTGACCCACTTCCAGCAATTTCTGTAACGTTTTGAAGCAGCAGCACCAACTCTTCAAATGCATAGAACTATGGATGACATTTCATGTTGAGACCCCAGCAGTGCTCAGTGAATACTGTTTGAATAAATGGACGATATCTTAGCCAGGTGACTGAGCTGTGAACTTACTGGTGGCATACTGGACATTACTCACAATGCTAAGACCCAGTTTTCTAGTTCTTCATGTGTTTGATTTCCTTAATCTCAAAAGTCTATAAAATGGATATTCTTACCTCTATTTCAGGACTAAAGAAGTCAAAAAAAAAAAAAGTTGTTTTCATCGAAGTCTGCCTGACACCAAAGGCCATGCATGGTTCTTTGTGTCACTTATCCGTCCTCTTGCTCTTGACCCATCTGTGTCAATGAGAAAGCTACACCTAGACCTGGCGACTAACCTGTGAACTCCAAACTGTAGTGGCAATGTGAGGGGAAGAGCACCAAGGGTCTGGAATGGTCTTAGGTATAATTATGGGCAAGGTTGGCTTTGGAATCCACCATTTCATACTGTCTGTGTTTCATTCTCTTAATTGTGCTATACTGATCATGTGTATTATTCAGAGGGTCAAATGAATGTTTTCGGCTGCTATAAATGCCCTCTTCATGGGTACCTCACCTGTTCTCTTTTCTCCTTGTATGAGTCTGTGCACAAACATTTCAGTAAATTCTTTAGAAAGGAACCAAAATAAATTGTCAAGCTTTGTAACCGGATCCTGCCTGGGGTGAGCTTTTAGAGATCTGGCATCATTACCACAAGCCCTGCTGTGTGTAATTCTGAATTTTTTAAAAGTCCTAAACTATAGCATAAAATGTATTTTTCCCTGATTCTTAAGGTATGTTTTTGTCTAAATAAAAATCAAGTTAAGACAATAATTGTTGTGCTTCTGATTTGCTGCTGACTCCAGCAGTTAACAATGGATGAGTGAGTCTCCAGTGAACTTTACTGCTAAGTTGCTGTGTCTTTAGGGAAGACATAGCTAGAAAGATATGTCTACTTGTATGTAGTAGGGAACTCCGAGCCAGCTGGTTGGCTAAGTGAATCATACAAATATAGAAGGCTCTGGAAGCCACTCCAATAATTTTTTTCTGCTCATATCATTTGTTCATGTTAGAAAAGATAAATTCATACTATATGGTATAATAGATCATTTTTCTTTACCTCTTCCAATTTGTTTGAAAAGCTCCAGAAATTTTGGGAGGATTTATATCCTTATCCTTGGGTTTTCCACCAATATATTCATTAAGTTCTTTTTCCCAGAGAGTTTTTAATATGAATAGCAAGAACAGAAAAATCAACATTCCAAGTGGCTTGCTAATACCAAGAAATAATTTAGTCATGCTAATATTTTATATGCAAGACTTATACTCTGTTGTAGTTATGGAAATAGGTAGGCATATGTATATACTCCACTCTAGGTAAGAGATTTGCAGACCCCCAAAAGATATTTTGAATGGAAACTAATATTTGAGTCTAAAGTGACTGCCATGAGGAACCACATTAGGCACTAAATACACAAAGATAAAGACTGTTCTCCAAACAGTCCTGACTGATCAGTTTGGAGTCCTTGACCATTAGATTTTTTTTTTCAGGCACAGAGAGATAATGAGAATTTTCTTAAGTACCCATGAGGACCTAATTATCTGTATACCAGTCTTCCTGGAAGTTTTATACAGAATTCTGGTGAGAGTTTATGGATTTGTAACTAAGCCAATATTTAACTCTAAAATAATAAAAAACATAGCAGTAAAAACTGAATTGGGCTAATTCATGATAATTAATCTCTGGAGTGTTATCTGAAATGTTATCTGCCTACACACACAAAAAAAATAAAAGAAATGCATTTGCCAAGAGAGGAGGAAGCTGGGAGATTGCAGAAGCACAGCCCTGCATTCTGATGATGGTTTTTTTCCTGTTGTGTTCATCTGCTGTCTCGGGAGCTTGGCTATTTCTTTGTAAGAATGATGGTTTGGGTGATGTCATATGGTGAGAAGTGGGAAAGGTGTAGAAAGGTGAATTTTAGAATGTTTTTCTAGGGGAAAAACTAGGGAAGCTGGAAGAGACAAAGAGTATACTGAGAAACTGGGAAGAATAGGGTAGAAGAGGTAGCAGACTATGGAAAATTAACAAATGGAGTGAGGATAAAGAACTGAGCAAAAGGGAATAATGAGCAGAAAAAAGTGTTGTACCGATGCCAGTGAGACAAAGGGAAGTAAGGGAAAACGAGTCATGCTTAAAAATGGAAGACTATATTGAATAGCTATGGAGAGAGTGGACAACCTTATTTTGTTCCTGATTTCAGTGGGATCACTTTGAGTTTCTCTCCATTTAGCTTGATGTTGGCTTGCTGTATATTGCCTTTATTATGTTTAGGTATGTTCCTTGTATCCCTGCTATCTCCCAAACCTTTATCATGAAGGGATGTTGTATTTTGTCAAAGACTTTTTCAGCTTCTAATGAGATGATCATGGGTTGTTTTCTTCCAGTTTACTTACATGGTGGATTACATTAACCAATTTTCTCATGTTAAACCATCCCTGCATTTCTGGGACTTAGCGTAATTGGTCACTGTTGATGTTTTTTTCTGACCTGTTCTTGGATTGAATTTGCTAGTATTTTATTGAGTGCTTTTGCACCAATGTTCCTATCCAGCTGTAAAGCCTGTGAGCTATGATAGTGTCCAGCCTAGCAAGAAATGTCATGGATGCAATAGTGACATGGATGTTATTGGAGTAAACAGCGGCTTATGGGACATCTCCATCATATTCCATCCTCAAACCTCAGGGAACATTAGAGAGAGAGAGAGAAACAAAAAGGTTGTGATAACCAGAGGATAGGAAGGGTTGGAACAATGACTTCTGGTCATGATGGGGTTCCTGTACTAATGACCTCACAGCAGCCGTGGCTGCCGGCACAAGACCTCCACAAGCTCAAGCCAGTCAACACTCTACCATGGGGTGGGAAAGCGTTCATGAACCCTTCCACACCCCTAATTTAGGAACTGTGGACAGTTGATGACTTCTGGGGGAGAATCAGATTTTTTAAGGGAATGGCTCCTGATAGGTTGACCTGCTCCAATAGATGGACCCATACCCATTAGGCTATAACCAGTACAAATTGGAATTAAAAAAATATTGAACAAGAGAGAACAGAAATTGGAGGGAAAGGAAGTGGGGGATAATTTAGAAAAATTCAAGAGGAATTAGGAGTGTGTATTATCAAATATACTCCATAAAATTTACAAAGAATGAATACAAATATTTATCAAAAAGTAAACACAATTCAATTTGGCTCTTGTGAATACTATTTTAAGCGGAAGAAATAACAAAGCAAGCATTTGTTCCAGTGCTTGTTTGCAATGTAATGAATAACATCCTGTGTCAAGCTTTCCGTGGATTGTTGTGACTACAGCATGAGAATTCACATTATTTTTTGAATTATCTTTCTCATCCTAGACACATATTCTGTAGGAAATATAATGTCCTTAATATCTTTCTATGATGTTGCAATTATTTCTGAAAGGGCTCTATATAATTTTGTTACATTTGTTTCTGGATGGTTTATATTTTTGTTGCTAATGTTATTTGAATTGTACCTTCTGAGTTTTAAATCATATTCATATGTCAACACTCTCTGAACTGCTCATTTGTTCCAGTTTTCTGCTGATTCTCTTTCAATCCTGCCATCCATAATGACGACAGTTTCCCCTTTTTTTATATTTATTCACTGCCCTATGTTGTGGTGAAAGAGACTCCATCTTGAGGGGTTCATGGGCAACTGTTGAATGCTTCATATTTCCATATTTTAAGGGCATAGTTTAAGCTTTTTCCATAATTGTGTGGTATCAGTTCTGAGTTATTTGAAAATATTTGTTATTGTGACAACTAACATTTGTCTCATTTCTGGTTTTCCAAGACTGTTCACCATCTCAGAAGCAACTAAAGTCTGTCCCCCTTTTTGTCCTATAAACATTAGGATCATCACATGGCTTTTCTTTTTTTAATCTAGAATGTGGAACTACAGTGAAGTAAATCCTTTGCTAGGCTTGGCTTTTAGGGGAAGTTTATATTTCTGGGGTCAAAGGATATTGAAGTACATTTGCTCTTTCTGGTGTCATATTCCTCTACCTCAGGTGTCTCAAGTTTTACATGTATCCTAATTTAACATTAAGGAGTTGTCTTGCTTTGAGTGAAGCAGTTAGATATGAAAAAGATGATCCAGCTCATGGGACATGTGGGAGAATTTATAAAATAGTCTGGTCAGTGCCTGGTTGTGTGTGTGTGTGTGTGTGTGTGTGTGTGTGTGTACAACTCAGCTGTATTATATTTTTTTACAAGTTAGTTTTGATAAACCATTTTCTCCAGGAAATTGCCTATTCATTCAAGTATGCAGATTTATGAACACAAAATTACTGTCTCTTATTATTATTTCTCACTAGGCTGCATCAGCAGATACGGCCCCTCTCTTGTATTTCTAATATTTTTGTTCCTTGAGAAATCTGACCAAAGATTTATCTATTTTATTAGCTTTTCAAGAATAATCTGTTGATCAGGTATTTTTTTTCTCTAAGGCAGCAAATATATTTTCAATAATTTCTGTTCTTTTGTTTCTTCTTGCCTTGCTTTATGCTGTGTTTTACACATCACTTCTTGAGTTAAACATCCAACTCATTAACTTTTATTCAAGCATAACTTTTAATGTTGAAACTTCCTTTGCTGCTTTGGATGCTTCCCACAAATATTGGCGGATGGACTTTCTCTTTTCATTTCCGTTTTCTAATGTGCCTTTTCCATATGTACACCCGTATAGGTTCTGTGTACTTGTTTCCACATCGAGGTTTTTATTCATACATATTTCCATCCGCAATTCACAAGGTGTGGTTTACTCAGAAAACACAGTTATCCAGAGAATATCATGATTTCCTATTTGGACGAGACTGGAATATTGGCTTGCTTGATCCAAGTCCAAATTTTATACATCTGCTATGTTTCTGGAAGGAAAGAGAAAGCGTCTACATTCTTCTGAGAAGTGTGGAGGGACTGGGGATATTGCAATGACTTGAAAACATTCTTTAGAGAAAAAAATCACCACTCTAGGTCACCTGCCATGCACCTGTCCTTTCTCCGTCTCAAGCTGCCCCAAAGTCTGTCTACCTAGGGACCAGAAACAAGTTGATTATAAAATTCAAAGTGCTAATTCTGGAACACAAACTTCAGAGTCATAAGTAACTTCACATTCTTTTTCTCCTGCTAAAATCTGTTTGAAGCAGTCAGAAGAGAAGGCTCCCCCTTCATCTCTTTGGTAGATGGTCCGGACTTGGGAAATGGAATTAATCAGCAAGATCCATTAGCAAGAAAAGTAAGAATCCTTATCCTTTTTTTTTTCAGTATCTATTTTAAAATGTCCATAACTTCTCTTGTGGGCAACAAACTAAAATTTGTTCATTTCAAAAAGTACAAAAAAGCTGCTTTGGCTTCAAGTCTGACATAAAAAGGAAGCATTCTATGGTCAGCCAGCTGTAAAATAATCATTTGTGTCTATTTGCTTTTGTGTTGTAAGGATGTTTAGTCATCAGCCAAGGATCTTGTTGAACAGATGAGGAAATTGGGTCCCAGGTAGATGTAGGAATATACTCCTTGCTCCTGGAAAAGCTTGAAGGGGGATACAGTGTTTTGTCTCCCTCTCCACTCTGCCATATTTGAATGCTCTTGATAAACTCCCAAATGAAGATGTGAGCATTTATTTTCCTCTACAGCTCAAAGTTTAGCTTGTAAATATCCTGGCGAGCCTCAAACTTGGCAGAGTTATAAAGCCTGCAAAGGAGAAGGAAATGGAAAATTTCCATACTTCTTCCATCATCAAAGGCTGGGATTCCTGACATGTGCTATTGCTAGAGACCCTCACATCCTAGAGCTGTGATACTAACCTCTTCCATTTTGTTAGAACATGAGGCAGTCCTCTTTGCTCCTGGGAGCAAGCATCAGATGTGATATGAGATCAACACATGGAACCTCAACAGCTGGTACAAATAAGATAGGCTATCAAAAGAACAGCCAATGATGGCAACACTCTGCCCAATGTATAAATCAAGTTGTATGCTGTTGATGGAAAATGAAACATGAAACCTAATTACTCATGGCCATCTGAGGCTATCTTCTGAGCCATGGTGAAACCCTGTATGGTCTTATACTTGAACTGTTCCTCCAGTATGTGAGCTTTTACCTAGGCCATGGTTGCGGCAGCAGGTGGAGGAGAGGACAGCATTCCTGTAGAATGTGAGTCACATCAGGTGTGCTGCAGCACACAAACTCATTAAACAATGAGTTACCAGTGATGAGCGGCCTTTAAGTATAGAAGTAATTAGACTAGATTTGAATTTTTAAATAGTCACCCTGGCTGACGTGTGGATAATCAATTATCAGCGTGTAAGAATCATGGCCGAAAAGTTACACGGGCAACTATTGTTTAAAATTCCAAACCAAGGCAATAAGCAGGATCTAAACTGAGACACAAGAGAAGGTGGAGCTGAAAACTGATGTTTGGGGGATATTAAAGTTGGGCTGCGATCAGCGAAAGAGAGGGAAGTGTGAATGTACCAAGCCCAGGACTCAGCCTGAGTTACTGGGTGGTGCCTTCAGTGAGCTAGTCACCAGGATAAGGAACGTGAGAGCAGGATTTGTATTTGAGAGGGAAAAGAAGGGCTCGTTTTCAACTATGTCCAGCTTTCCTCACTGTGGAGCAGAAACTGACCTGGAGGACATAAGAAAGAGCTGGGCACATCTGTGGGTTAGATGAGGGCAAGGAGGAGGGAGGCATCTCTGAGCAGGGCAAGGTAATATCAGGCCCTCAGCAGTGACAATGAAGTGTGGTGTGGTGTGGAAAATTACTGTGAGAAGCTGAAAATCCAGACAGGTAAGTTTAAATCCAGACAGGTAAGTTTAGGGAAGAATAATGGGAAATGCCTCCCAGAGACGTCATGAAAAACAAGTACTCGGACTGGAAAGATGACTCGGTGGGTAAGAACTCTTTCTCTGCAAGCATGATGACCTGAGTTCAAATCCCTAGCAGTATGTAACAGTGCTGTACAGCTTATATCACAGGGATCACCGTCGTGGTAGATGGAGCTGACCTAGAGATCACCCTGGCCAGACAGCACAGCCAAAAGGGCAAGCTTCTGGATCAGTAAGAGACCTGGTCTCAAGGTGGGGCTAGGGACAGAATTAAAGAAAGACACATGAAGTGTCTTTATCTGGACTCTGTATGCACTCATGTGCCTACAACATACACACACACGTGCATACACACACACACACAGAGAGAGAGAGAGAGAGATACAGAGAGAGACAGAGACTGTTACTTAAGAACTGAAGCTATGTAAGCTGGGCTCAGGAATTTGAAGGTGTGATCCCCAAAAGAGGTCAGTTTATACCACAAACATCACCAAGTCACACTTGGATGAGTAATGTAGGAAAAGGAGGGGGCTTCATCTGCCTTCCATAACATTTACATTTTCTCCTGACTTTCAACCTCTAATTTGTTTTTCTCAACTATCATTTTCCTCATTCTTCTCTTCCAGTTATAGCTTCTCTGAGCTAGGACACGCTTTTCATCAGTCAACTTGGACTTGTATGTTAACCAATTGAATTAAATCATCATGGTCTGGTCCCTGCTCTCTGATGCTACCTTCTCCTCCCAGGTTCTCACCAGGGATTGACCTCACGGAGGGATGTTAGCATCCTTGTGTTTCATGTGTGTGATGTGGATGTGCCGCCTCCATTTCTACTGCTCAGTGCAGACGAAGCTGCTGTGAGAACCCACTCTTGATGACTCACACATTCGTGGAATGGGTTGCTACCCCTACACCTCACAAAGATCCAGTCCATATGTGCTCAGGATTGTCACACAAATAATAATTAAGGATTGGCTCTTCGATTGGGAAAGAATTCTCTTGGTGCTCATATTGGTAAGAAGCTTTCTTACAAAGGGAAAACTATGAAGTCATGAAAAACACTTACCATAAACTACTTAAATCCTGGCTTGTGTATAGTTCTGGCTCATAGTAAGCACATAAAACATGTATGGGAGATGATCAAATAAATGGTTATTTGGGATTTTATTATTGAACTATTAAAACATGTTGAAGTCATTTTATAGATCATACCAGATCTCGAAAATATTCATTCCGTCTTTTCACATCATCCTAAAGAACATTGGCTGCTCTGTAAGATTGTTTGTGGTCCTTGGTTCACAATAATTCTTTACATTTATTAATTTGATGCCTGAAAACTTGTGCCTGGTTCGTGGATTTGTCTTCGATCTTCTGGCCAAGAGCGGGAGTATCCTGGAATTTAGTTTATTCTACTAAGTGCTCAGCTGCAGCTTGCTTCTTACCTCTGACACCCGACTCCAGAGTCACGCAGCCTCATCATTTATCCCCAGGACGCAACTTAGCATGTGTTTGTTTATTAAGTCATCTGCAACAAGCCCTCGGGAGCTGAGCAGTAGAACACTGGAAATGAAGAGCCACCATGGCCAAGACCTGTCCACAAAATGAACTTCAGCTGGCTATTTTCACAAACCTCCATCCCCCACCTGCTGACTTGAAATTCTTTGCAGCTTCAGGAAGGCCAGCTATTCTTCACCCCGGGTGCTCCCAAGCAGGATTCTGAGTCCCCACAAAGGGAAAAGGAACCGGCTGAGTAGTGTGTACTGCCAAGGGTACTCCAGCAGACCCAGAAGCCTGGAAATCTCACCCTAGGGAAAGCAAGCAGGAGCTGCCCAGCAGTCTCACCTCCCACCACGGAAGCTTGTTTTTAATTGTTCTTTGAAGAGACTTTCCAAGTATTTAAAGCCTTCTCCTCCCACTCAGGGCAGGCCTCCCTGGACCCTTCTTGCAATCCTTTCTGCCCCCTGCTATGGGGGTGGTGCTGCTTTGGATCAAGCCTCTTTAGCCCTCCTCTCTCTCTCCTTCTTTAGGGGACAGAACACAACTGACTCCAGATGTGGTGGTGACAGCTGAGATGTTTTCCATGGCAAGTGTATATCTGTAAGTCACTTGCCATCTTCCAAATACCCCTGGAGAATTTGTGTAAATAGTGTTCTTTCCCTGATGAACCAATAATGTGCATCTTCTAAGCAGTTTCTGAGTGGATGTGTCCACTTAAATTGCTTGAAATATCAAGCAATTTAAGCTTGTCCACAGGGGTACTTTTCTCACCTCACTTTAAAATGTTTTCTTTTAAAAAATTGTAACTGTATGTCTATGTATACTGGGGGTGGGGGCAGGGTGCTCATGCTCCCGCATGCGGGCAGAGGTCAGAAGAAACCTTTGCTGGGTCTGTTCTCTTTATCCACCTTTATGTGGGTTCTGGGGACTCAACGTGGGTCACCAGGCCTATGACTCACTGAGCCATTTCACTGGCTCCCTCATTTCTAGTTGGGGTGGATGATAGGTAGGAACCTGAAACCCAGACCTAGCCTTGTGCTGAGGGCTTAGTTCTCATTGACGCTGTCCATCCCACAACGACCACATGCCCTCAGTTGTCACTATTTCAGAGAAGGAGAGAATCTAGCTGGAAAATGGAAGAACTGAGATTCAAAATCTGGTCTCTCCAAATTCCTCCCCTCCCTGGAGTCCTCCAGGAGGACACAGAAGAGGCCAGAAGGAGCATCAGGACAATTATGATTAATGGATCTTTTATCTAAATAAATAATGCCTTATTTCTGCAGGTTAATCACTCAGTCTTGAAGTGTATATAAACTGCAATTGGGGATAAAAGCTGTCTTTGTTAGAAGAAAAGGTATTATTTATTTTGCCTCTCATTTTTAAGTGTGATCGTTCGTGCAAAAATGTAGCACAAGAACATTTGTTCTCCCCCATGCATCTTTCTCAATTTCGCCAAATGTCAGCATCTGACGGTGCTAACACCCTTGCCTGATCCTTCTAGTTTGCTTTCTATGACTGTGATGAAACACCATCACCCAACGCAACGTTAGGAGGAAAGCTTTTGTCTTACACATTCCCATCGCAGGCCGTTGGGAAGGCAAATCAGGGCCACGGGAACCTGGACACAGAAATTGAAGGTAAGGACACGGAGGAACCCTGCTCGCTGGCTTGTTTTTTGTAACTTGCTCATCTTGCTGACTTATGCAAACTTGGACCACCTGCTCAGGGGTTGTGCCACTGTGCAAAATGGGTTGGGCCCTCCCACATCATCAACAAGCAACTCAATTTGTCATTGGCTCACCATATCAGGCCAGTTTGACAGTCATTGGCTTCCCTCTCCCCAGATGGTCCTAGCTTGTACCAAGTTGTCTAAAACTAAACAGCACTTCATTACATGTCTTGCCAATGTCCTTACAGAGGACAGAATTTGGTTCTCAAACCGAGTTTAACCGCCATGATTTCTTTGTCTTCTTCTACCTGACAGTTTCTTTTTGCTCTTAGGATTTATTTATATTTACATATGTATGTGTCTGTATACATATATACATTGTGTGTGTAGATGCCTTCAGAGACCAGAAGAAGACGCAGGATGCCCTGTAAGAGCAAAACTTACTGTTACATCCCTGTAAGAGTAAAACTTACTGTTAACTGCTGAGCCAACTCTGTGGCAATTGTGAGAGTCCTTTGGTATTTTTATTTTATACGGCCTTGATAGTCTGTGTATTTCTAGACAATCTTTAATAGAATACCCTTTAATTAGGGCCATGTGTTTTTGGCTACAATCCACAGAACAGATATGTGTCCTTTATTGCATAGTATCAGGAGGTCCATAATGTTTATCTGTTTCCTCATTGGTGATGTCGACCTTCGTCACTTGGTTAGCGTAGTGTTTGGCAGTTTTCCTCACTGGAAAGTTACCATTTGAAATATCGGCTATTTACATTTAATCCATCATATAACCATTTGTATAGTGATAGCATTTCATTGCTATGACTCTTGGTGTTCTTATATATGAAATAGGTCAAGTACTCAAGGGCTGTCCATCAAGTGCTGTCCACCAGTGTTGTGAGGCATGAATAACAGCACACATGACAGTGCCTTATGATTTATGAAGACATCGAATTTACCAAATATGTTGAATTAAGTATAAAATAAGAAGTTGCAAATTTACAAATTAACCAGATTTTTTTTTAAGATTTCCCTTAAAAATATCTCATAGGAAAGATTTAGGAGTTAGTCTCCACCAAGTAGTGCAAGAATTTCATAGAACCCCAAGAAATGTACCCCTCCCTTTTTTTTAAAAGATTCCAGGGTTTCTGCTAGTCTGAGGCTCCCTGAACCTCTTATTTAAATTAATAACCATAAGGAAGAACTAGTCACATGTTTAGAGGTTGTCCTATACAATGGAGCATTATGATTTCCCTTTAGGTTTACAGCTTGAAGGTTTTGTGCCCTGATTCACCAACCCAGAAGTACAAAGTGGCTATACGCTTTTCTGTTTCCAACAAGCATCCAAATGACTTGTTAGTGGAAAGTCCAGTATCTCACTCTGGGGACCCTGGAAAACATCCTCCTCCCACACATCCAGACTCTTTGTTGAAATGTTAAGTTTCAAAAGCTAAAGGCTTACTGAGTCCCTTGGGAGAAGAAACTTGGTCTTGAAATTCCTCTCTGCTCTTTGCCCTCACACAATGTGATTATGGAAAACAGTCCTACACCATCTCACCAAAACCATAGCCATCCTTAAATGAGCCCCTTGTACTCAACCAGCGTGAACTATATCCATGCCTTGCTCCCAAACTCAGGCAAGAAGCAGAGTCGCTGGACCCAAGGGCAAATCTAATGTAGGCAATTCTTCTTCAGCAACCGCAGCCTCCATGTGGTACCGTCAGAGAATCAGCTCCCATCACAATCCTCCTGCTGCATTGCTTTTGCAAACCTTTGATGTCTTTCTTGCAAACTTTAATCTACTCATCAAAGCCCATCCAAAGAAGTAAGCAGCAACTAGAATCTTCTTCTCTCCAAAGTGTCTAGGTTTCCCATACAAACTCATCAGATCACAAAGACCTGCACGCAAGGTCTGCTGGGAGGTACTCCCCTTGCCCTTGTGTGAGGAACGCATTCAGGATATTCTGGAACATGATCTATCAAGTGATAATGTCCTATGCTCACCAGTATGAAATGAACTGGTACTTTTTACAAAAATATGTAATTAAATGTTCAAGCCTCAGATACACATGACTGTAAAATAAGGTCACTTCTACCTTTAAAGTTCTGGAAATAACACCCTGAGTCCGACCTACGTACTCTACACCAATCAGTCAACTTCAGAGTGTCTTTGGGAAATTTCTGAGGTGAGACAAAGGAGCTTTCACACCTGGGTTCGGGCAGCTCTTTTTCTGCTTCATGCATAGGTGCCTCTCCTTGGCACACTGCAGCATCTCTGCTGATGACTTCAGGGAGGTGAGCGCTGGACACAGCACAGCTCTTCTCCACTGGTGGCTCCCAGAACAACCCAGACCTCGGTCTCGGAATAGGTGCATCTCTTTTCTCCAGAGGAATTGCAGGTGGTGGTTTCTTACCCTATTGATTGGCAATTTCTGGAAACAAAGGGGAACTCTCCAGGAAAAAAAATTACAAGTTACACCATAGAGTCCTCAGCCCTAAGGCCAGGACAACATCCTTGAAGGTGTCGCTGAATGGTACTTTCTGTCTTCTTCCTGGCCTGACGCCATCTTTGGAAGACACTCAGTCAATCTGCTCAGCAGGTGTGTCCACTAGAGCATCTTCCCTTGGACGCCGGGAGGT
This sequence comes from Microtus oregoni, assembly GCF_018167655.1. Classification (NCBI taxonomy): domain Eukaryota; kingdom Metazoa; phylum Chordata; class Mammalia; order Rodentia; family Cricetidae; genus Microtus; species Microtus oregoni. The sequence continues at coordinate 33,716,325 of NW_024543060.1, read as the reverse complement.
GTCTGATACAGGAGACATCATCCTTTTCCAGAGTGGAGAACCAAGCAGGTTCTTACTTGCAGTTCCAAGATCCACCTCTTCCTGGGAAGATGGACAGTGGCTGATCCACTGCTTTTATGAGAAACCACAATATCTACCTTTAGAGGTGTGGTCTGGCCTGAGCCTGACTCACAGATGACAAGCCAACTTTAATGCCTTTCTCCAAATCTAGCTGTTCATTGTGAGCAGACAGCAATCTCTCGACCCTACTTGAACATGACCAAATTTATCCTTCCCTCTAGGATCAGATGATAACCAACTCTACACAGAAATAACTTTAGCTTTCCTTGAGGGATGGTTTGAAAAATCGCTCTCCAGGGCTACTCAATAATAAACCCAGTAAAAGAGTCTGATTTGACAGAAGGGAAAGAAATGCTGGCCTCGATCGCTGAAACACGTACTCTATCTTCATCAACAAGCAGAAAACTTCTCTTTTAGTTTGAAACATCTGAGTCTAATTTACTTCACTGTGTTTAGGGCTATGCTTAAGAACTAAGAAGAACTCGTGTGCTTTATTTTGTATGGAAAACACACTTATTGTGGGATTTCATGCAGTCTGCTCTATGAATACTAGCCTCTGTCTCTAAAGGGAGAATGGTGGCTTGCAACTTTCATATAAGGCTTACCTATATCGGCATTTACTAAGAACTTTTCAAAACCTCAATTTTAATCAAAGGATTGAACTTCCCATGAAAACAGAATGAAGATGGTCCTTAATCTGGTTCCCATTGGCCATGGTCACTTTTCATTCATCCATTTGTTTAAGCAGCTCCCTCATGAGCTGACCTCCTGGGAGCTCCAGGGGCTGTAGGAAGTCAGTGTCCTTACCTTCAGAGTCACAGAAAGCTCCAATCCCCAAGTCCCTCAGTCCTTGGCAGGACCCCAAAGCATGACAAGTGTGAGGACCTGAGGATATCTACAGACAAGAGGGTCAGAGAGGGACCCAATGGAGTCAGAGGATTCAGCAAAGCAAAGCCACTCCTTAGAGTCCTCACTGTAATGGGACAGGGTTGGGTGATGATCTCTGCGGTTCTCACGCTCTACATAACTGTGTGACAATACGATAGTCTTGGTGACATTTCATGGAAATTACAATCCTAATAAAGTTCCAGGGAGCCAAGTTTTTTTACTTGTGTAGGAGTAGTTCCTACATAAAAGTCTGGTTTCTGGCCAAAGGAAAATTGCTGTGGTTTTACTAAACCCAGGCAGTGCTAAGACATAGGCATGTGGGTACACGATGGATCTCATGACGCTACCTTTCAGCTACATCGTAAGTACCTGCCTGTATCTGTAGATGCCTGAGAAGCTTAAGGTACTCTTTTAAAGTAGTTTATTCTGACACAATTAACAATATGTATATTTCCTTTTTCATCGTGGCATTAAATTTTTGGTGCTGTGAATTTCCAAATATCAAGTCTGTTTTGTTTAGTTAATCTGTTTAGCTACGATTACACACTGGAATTCTCACTCTGCTTAATGGCATTAAAAACCATTTAGAAGGTGGGGGTGGTGTTCGCTGGCCCCTCTGTAACCCCAGCACTTGGGAAGCTGAAGCAGGAGCATCAGGAGTTCAAGGCTAGCTTAGGCTCTATAGTGAATTTGAAGTCAAGATGAACTACAACACCAAGTTTAATACAATTAACATACCAACTTCCTTATCATTAAAAAAAAAAGCACTTGCATTTTGGAAAAAAATGAGAAGCTGAGGAAAAGATTGATTTTCGAGTGATCGGTTTTATATCCAGAATAATCCATTGCCTTGGAAGAAAATTGCATGGCTAGCAATTTAATCTAGAGTGAAGTGTTTCACTCGTCACTCGTGTTTACAAATACGGAATAACAGTGAAACAGGCTTCTCACTACTTCTCAGTTTGTGGTGCCTTGGTCAAAGGCTATTGTCTCCTTAAAGAAATCTGTCCTTCAATCATTGCCTGTTCAGAGTGTCCTTCAGCAGGCAGCCCCGTTACTTCATTCACTGATGGGTGCTTCCTTAACTCAGTCCTTACAATCTTCTTGTTATTCCAACAGTTCACATCTTGCTAAGCAATTCATTGCTTTTCGTCTGTTGTTTGTTTGAGTCTTTGTTTGTTTGTATTTTTATTGAGCTACATATTTTTCTCTCTTTCCCTCTCTTCCTCCCCCCTCCCCTTCTACCATCTCCCATGCTCCCCACATTCCCAATTTACTCAGGAGATCCTATCTTTTTCTACTTCCCATGTAGATTAGATCCATGGCTCAGCTGTTAAAGGCTAGGTTCACAAAAACGTAAGAGTTCAATACATTGCTTTTTAAGCTTCCATTAATTCAGTCTTGTTAACTGTATTGTGAGCTGAAATGGAGCATCAAATCCTGGACCTCTTTGTATAACCCCGAGTACTTTACACAGTGCTTAGCAACAGAAGCTACTCAATAAAAGACACTTGATTGATTCAGAAGGAAAAGGGCATTTACACATAATGCATTCACTATACTGTCTATGAAATGACTTTAGGCCAGTTCAGCACGTGGCAGAGGAAAAGCACACAGAAATGGAAAATCCCCCTCTGCTACCAGGGCACAAATTAATAGCAAAGCATTGTTTTTTTTTTTTTTCTTTAACTTCTTCTTCCAGAGAGTTCTACCAGGATATATCACAAACATTAAGTCCATTTTGGGGGGATACAGTTTTAAATAAAGATACCAGCTCACTTTTGAAATGTGATTTTTTTTTCAGGCTACTTTAAAAATACCGAGTTTCTCTATTGGCTCAACACAATAGGCACAAGAAAGATAAGAAGCATTCGAATTTCCTCAAAAGAAGAATTGGGAAAGAGGACTTGTTGGTGTCACTGTGAGCTTTCTGGCCTAATGGATTCTAAAGCTTCAAATACTAATGGTGGAAAAAGAGAGAGAGCAGAATTCAAATGCACATAGACATAGGCATATATGTATATATACGTATGTGCATACAAGCTACTAAAGTCATGCGGATAATGTAGACCGAACTGCACTAAGACAATCCTTCTAGTATTCTCCAGTATTAGAAAATAGGCCACACTAGTAGATGTTACAAAAAAAATACTGTCACAACTGGCTTGCAAACCCATTTTCAAAATTATCACCATGTGCCTATTTCAATTTCCTACCGCATTCTCTGGACTCCAAAGAGGGGAAGTTTAAAAATCATTTAAGTCACCCAGTCAGTACGGCCCTTCTTTCAATGCGATCATGTTTGTGTTTCCAATGTAAATGACTGAAACCCAAAAGGAGCTTGCTTCCAAACGATTTCCATATAGTGCTGGTAGCTTGTTCCCGCATCATGTTTTAAACATGAGGCTGCTGCATAAGAAATTTTCTGTCAACCGAACAAGTTCAATAGAAAATTAAAGACTTATTTTCTTTAAAGCAAAAAAAAAAGTATGACAGTTGTTATAAATAAATATGCAAATGTGCTTCCCGTTGCCAAGATTTCCCAGAGAAAGCTTCAGTATGCTCAGACAATAGGCTAGCTCCACGATCCTCCAGCCACAGGAACCTGTGGTCTTTCCTAAATATTAGCTGAGCAGAGGCCACACAACTGACCATCTGATGTCCAACAATGTGCCCTCACCACTTCTGGGAAGGACCAGCCTGACTCTTTTTTTTGGAGGTTGGACATAGTAAAAAGGAACAGAGGTTTCCCTTGTCTTTGCCTACATTTCCATTGGAAACATGTTAATAACTCCATTCAGTAGCAGGGCTTGGTAGGATCAAATACTAAGAGGAAATTTAAAATATTATTTCTGTACATTCTTAATGTAAAAAATGATTATTTCCATAATTATTTATATCATTTGCTTTTCTATTAATGGTTTTCCCCCAAAGGCTAATTGTATGAAATGACTTGGCCATGGAGCCACCAATCAGAGCTAATTATATAATTTCTTTTCTTATTACTAACAGCCACACCTCATCTCTTACTGTGTATGCTGGGTTGTGACATTCTAAATGTCTCTTGTCTATTTATGCATCAGGGGTTGGTTCATGTGTTTTGTTCAATGTTTACTAAAATTTTGCCATTTATCATCAAGAAGGATAGAATATTGTACCAAATAGTTTCATAAGGGCAGATAGTGCAGATTTGATTAATGCTTGTCCGGGTACATCCATAAACGTAGCTGCCCACTCCCGTGAGTCTCAGTATGGCTACCATGGACATGAGGAAGAGGGCGTCTAAACAGTCTGTAAAGCTGAGGAGAGCCTTACAAGATGCGCATGTCTCTTTGCTTCTCGTCGGCACCACAGCAGTGTGCATAGACCATTATTTTTCTTCATCATATGTGCTGTGTCCCTCCCACATTTAATATTTATAGGTATTTTTCCACACTTGTAAAATGGGGAGACCACCTAAGCATACCTCTTTTGAAAAAGTAAGTAAACCCAGCGAATATTTATTTGACCAGCTGGCTCACCCAGTTCTACTCCGATAGACTGAAGCTTCCAGGGCATTCTGTACACAATTAACATTTGTGAGAACTGCTACGTCCAGATCTGTTCATGGTTTTTCCTTGAGTACCCTTATACAAGATGAAGTCTTCCAGACACTGAGGAAAAAAAAAAGAAGAAGAAAAAACACTGAGGAAGAACAATTCAGGTCAGTGAGGTCACTGAGGAAATATCACGGCAACTGAAATGAAAATAAGCAGGCTTCAGGTTTGCCCGGGCCAGCAGCTCTGGGGGAAATCTACTTGGTTGTTTCTGGTTGCCTTTCGACTACATAATGGGGCCACAACTTGTATCCGACTTAACGAGAATGGCCTCACCTGCAGTAAGTAACGCAGAAGCAGACAAGCTCTAGGAGGACGGGGAGCCGACAAGAACCAAAGACAAGAACCAAACCTGCACACATTAACTTCCTCTCCCATTCTGCCAGGAGAGTGCTTGGAACTCATTTTAAAACATTTAGAATAAAAAGTTCCTGTTAACTTCCCATTAATCTCAGCTGCTTCATGATTTATTTATATATGTTAGGGTGCACAGTGATTTGAAAGACTTTGGCATCTTCTTCCTAAGACTCATGTTGCCCAGGACAGTAATGTGATTAGAGAAAACTTTCCAACTGTTTGTGGGCTCCACAGAATTGGAGAGTGTGTGCTAATGTTGTGATAGGACCTCTCTGGGGGTCAGACACTGCAGAACTCTTTCGTTGAGTTTTCTGTAAGGTACATCAAAATATGAATCCTTCGCCTCCTACCTCTCCTATGGTGCCTGGCGTTCACGGGACGAGGTTTGGTGGGACACTTATCCAATGACCTAGAAATTGTGCACTCTGTGTGTAGAGTGAGTGTAAGGTTAATAGCAGTGACATGCACTACTGTGGGCCTTAGTTTCACCCCTTACTGGTTGCTGTGTCGCATAGCTACTCATCAGCTGAGTACAAATTAAGTCAGCACACATCGGTGCAGTGTTCCCCCTGCCAGGTGGTGACCCAGGCAGCACACTCACGGACTCACTGACATAAAACTCCACAGAAGCAAAACAACTTTCACCGGCGCAAAAGTGTCCCTAACTGTCCTCATTCTGCTCGATGCACTTACAGATCATTTTAGAATGCAAAAAAAAAAAAAAAAACAGAAACATTAAACATTCCGATGGTAGATAATTTCACAACACATAAATTTACACAAGATATTTCTCTCAGGTCACAAACGGCAAACAGAAATCTCTTGGAAAAAAAATCTTAGAAAAGAATTATCCTTAAAAGCCTCTATCTTGCTACATTACTACAGCAATAAAATCCCAGCCAGCTCAGGAGACTTTCAAAACAGGTCAGAGCTTGACGTTCTCTGCTGTAAACCCCTAAATACAAAGAAAATCATAAGTTTCTTTATTGACATTCAAACTCTAGAAATCTGACAGCTCTCAGGACTTTAAAAGAGACCGAGTCAACTGCTATAAAAAGAAAAGAGTCTTGACAATTTTAATTCGTGCAGTTCTGCAACCAAAGGGACTGTTTGGTGATTTATGAAGGGCATGCTTGTAGACTGGGTTTGGGAATTTTTGCATGAAAGGTGAATTTGTGCACAGCGTGCTCCCATCTTCAAAGACCAGAGAGTCTGGCTGCGGGTGCATGCTGCATTTGGCTTGGAAATATATGAAAGAAACAGTACTATGCCTTAAGAACATGTTTGAACTGTCAATTTGTTTTGATGCATAGATGTGGTGTAAGTGGCTTTATAAGTGCTGTTCTTTGTATCTGCACTTGAGGTATCCATCTCCCAGCCTTAGAAGCTTCTGGAGAGCTGAGATTATGGCCAATTAACACACTACAAAGACAACTCAGCCTCTAACTTTTTCAAATGCTGCTTTGGTTTATTCAATGACAACACAGTTCTGTTTCATCTCAAATGTATTATGAAATGGATAAAAAGACTAAGACGATGAAGGAGGTCAATTATAGTATAGATTATAAAATGGCTGACTAATTCTTGTTCTTCAAAGAAGGGAGGGAGGAAGGAGGAGGGAGAAAGAGAGAGAAAGAGAAAGTGTGTGTGAGAGAGAGATCCTGAAATCAAAAGGTATAATATAATTGGAGATTCATCCAGACTCTAATGACAAGGCTGTACGTGAGCAAGAGTGATTGTGTGGTGTGCTAGGCTATTGCTAAAGACCAGATGATCAGATTACCACAAGCTGTAGCCCGTCATCTTTCTCCTAGCTCCTCCTTTCCATGACTGCCTTCCTCCTATCTGGAAAACTTACTCTGCTAGAGTACCATCTCTTTACTGAGCCGATATAAGAGTGATATATGTATTCATACTTTTCATCTTTGAAACTCAGATGTGTTTTTTCTCTCTTTTATCAACTTATTAATTATGGCCTAGAAGCTAATGCAGAGGAAGAAGATGGGTTTTCATGGGTCAGGTGACGGGTCTTTCTTGATGCCTGTCAAGTCATTGTATACTATCAATTTTCTTGCTTGTATCTAGCACGACTTATGAGATCAGGGGAAGGAGGGGGTCCCGGTGAAGCACTGTTTTGGTGTATGGAGCAGATGAGAAAGTTTTGTGCCCTAACCTTCAGAGTTGGCAAAAGAACACTGCCTCATTAAAACAATTAACGTGAGCACCAACACTTCAGCAATTAACACAAAGAAATTCAATGGACTGATTCATTTCTAAAAGTAAAAACATACAAGTAGTATGTATACAAGTAGTACACACACAAAAAATAAAATTTTAGACAAATTTTACAACATTAGTACCGTGATTTTTCTCTTTTTCCTAAAGCCACAACATATTCTGGCATGGCAAAGCTGTTAGAGTCTGGGGGTGTGCTGTGGGGAGACAGTGCCGGGATTTGAACTTAAGGTCTCATCCATGCAAGGGTGTTACCCCTGAGCCATATCCCCTGCCTTCTTGTGGTAACTTGAAAATTTTTGTTTAGCTCACCATGAATAATTTTATGCAAAATTTAACTAAAAAATATCTCACTAAAGTTATGATTCTGTTCCTGAGATTTTTGCTGTCCCCCTTCAATGTTCACTGTGAGGTAAGTGATTCATGCAGCTTCTGCTGGATCCATTCCTGCTCTAAGATCAGTGATGATAAGCAGCAGTGGAGGGAAGAAACCCTTGTGTGGGGAGGACAAGATGATGAATATTGCTTCCAATAACGTCGGATCATTAAGACTGAGTTTTCCCAGAATGATGGAGTGATAAAAAGCCAGGAACAAAACAGTAGGTCAAAGGATTTCGTTATCCACTTAGAAATTCTCACAGCCACAAGAGGGCATCAATCAAAGCCTTGGCAGAGTATGAGCTCCAAGAGAGCACAAAGAAGCATATGGAAAGAAAACAAAAGGGACGAAGGACCAATCTGAATTGTGAGCCCTAAATGATAGACTCTTCTCTGGTGGGCTGCCACATCCAAAGCACAGTATGTTATGTTCTAGAACAAGGGTTCTCCAACTTGGTCATGAGGTCTCTTTGAAATGCAGATTTTTGGATCTACTACTAAAACTCTTATTTCAGCAGATCTAGGGAGGAGAGGGAGAATTTGTGTGATTAACAAGTTCCCAGAATGTTCTGATACTTCTAGTCCAAGAACCAAACGTAGAGCCACAGGCTAAAATAAAAACATAAACGCTTTACAACATAGCACCTTAATGTTTATGCAGTAAGATGGCCTGTGAAAACATCGAATCATATCAGTTTTTACCACTATAAACTCTTCAGGAAAAAACAAAAGTCGTTATTCCATCTCCCCTCTAAGACTAAACAGCAATGATGAACGAAGCTAGTTGGAGTGGGATCCTAACCAGAACATGGCAGGGACAGAAAACTAGAGATGACCTACCCAGCCAAAGATTGATGAACTTTAGTTAAAACAAAATGAATCATTACCACGGACAGACAATGTAAACCCTTGGCATGCTGGGCTAGAGAAGAATATTAACCCGGATCACATAACAAAGAAAATATTTGCAGGGCTGGTGTTTTTAAATTTGACAGGAAAAACAACCAGGTTCCAGGGAAACTCATTTCTTTCTAAATAGAAAACTAGGGTCCATTTGAATAAGTGACATAAATCAGAGCTCATTCCAAAGTGGTCCCTAACTGCTGGGAAGACTGTGTTCTGTGAAACAGGGAGCTTTTTGTAGACCCTCCAAGTTACTTAAGACTAAAAATGATAGGAGAACTGAATGTTGCCCATCTTTGAGTGAGACTTGAGGAATTGTGCTGTTCTCTGTCTTCTTGTAGTTCATGAATGTTGGGCCTTTATAAATCCCAAGGTAATGAAGTAAACCCTGAGCCTAGACTCTACAGGGACCAGGTCAATGGACCCAGACTTCTCAACCTTAAAAATGAGACGCTAAAGCGATACTTATTTGAATTAGCAAAGGATGTGGGGCACTGGCATTCAGAGTGTAATGAACATCTCACCCTTTCTCCATTCCTGAAGACAATTTGTTAACACATTACTGTAGCAGTGATGGAGGAAGGTCATTGGCTAATAAAGGAACTGCCCTGGCCCATTTTATTGGTTAGGACATAGGTAGGTGGAGTAAACAGATCAAAATGCTGGGAGGAAGAGGAAGTGAGGTCAGAGACTCCACAGCTCTGCTCTCTCGGGAGCAGATGCCTCAGAGAGAGGCGCCATGCCCCGCTCCCGGGATGAAGCTCCGACCCAGGATGGACTAGGCTAGAATCTTCCCGGTAAGACCGGTTCTCACAGATTATTAGAGATGGGTTGATCGGGATGTGAGAATTAGCCAGTAAGGGCTAGGGCTAAAGGGCCAAGCAGTGATTAAATGAATACAGTTTGTGTGTTGTTATTTCGGGGCATAAGCTAGCCGAGCAGGCGGCCGGGGTGCTGGGAACGCAGCCCCGCCACTCTTATTACTTCATAGCAGGCTCTCTTTTGGACCACCAACCAGCTCCCAAATTGTAACATGGAGACTTATTACTATGATGACTGGTCAGCCTTAACTTATGCTCGTTTCTGACTAGCTTCTTTCCTTTAACTTAAATTAGCCTGCTTCATTTCATCTATGTTTTATCTGGAGGCTTTTTACCTTTCCTTCATTCTGTATGTCCCACTCTTTACCTGGCTGGCTTGTGGCTTCCTAGCTGGCTGGTCCCAGACATCCCCCTCTCTTTCTCTCTCATTCTCTTTTCTCTCCTCTTTCAAGTCCAGATTCCTCCTCCTGTTTATCCTATCTCTCCACCAGTCCCACCTATCCCTCCACTGCCCAGCTATTGGCCATTCGTTCATCTCTTTATTAGACCAATCAGGTGCCTTATGGCCTGCAGGTGAGAAAGCAATATGTTTTTACATAAGTAAACAAATGCAAGATAAACAAATAGAACACATCTCTGCCTAACTAAACAAACTCACCATAAACAAATGTAACACACCTTTGCATAGTTAAAGGAATATTCCACAGCAAAAACAAATGTAACAGATCTTTACATAGTTAAAGTAATAGTCCACAACACACGGGAGTGTTCTGTAGCATCGGCCTGGCACGTGTTGGCTCAGAGGAATATATAGAACCCAAGCTGTCCCCTCCACCCCACCCCAAAAACTGACTGAGCACCCATCTGTTCTTCTCCTGCTGCCTTCAGCACGAGGTGGTACAACCTGTTTACCACATTGTAAAGGGTGAGTCAACCAAGAATTATATAATAGCTTGGAGAGTGCCAAAGATGCTGGAAACACAAGACAACGCGTCTTGGGGTTAGAAACGGTGCCTTGATAGGATTGCAGCGTAAATGAGCATCCAAAAGAGGACAGCTGAGCTCCATTTTTAGTACTACAGAAAAGAGGCAGGGAGAGAGATTCACAGGCCGCAAAATGATCCATAAACTGAAAAGAAAAACATGTCCTGTCCATAGCAGGGACCCTATGTCACAAGTGTGTACCCACCAAGTGAGTGCTTCATGTTGAAACCACCAACAGACCACAATAGAGGGTAGAGCCAATGCAACATAGTTAGGTGACCGCTTTATAGAGCAATCCCCAGGGGCTTGCCTGCCCGTTTCTCCCACGCGAGAGCACAGCTGGAAAGCACCCTTTGCGGATGAAAATTGGGCTCTCCCGGAGGGCTAATCTGCTGATAGCTTGATCTCGAACTTCACAGCCTCTGAAATGAAGAGAAATAAATCTCTACTGTCTGTGAACTTCTTGGTTTCCCGTATTTTGTGATAGTCACCCGAGAGGGCAGCGACTGATGGTCAGCGGTAAGACAGTTCAGGTGTCGCCAAACGACGCCTGTGGGACTAATCTGACCTGCATGTGAGTGCTGCTTAAACCTAGCCATGCTGTTTTGTACATGTGTTTCCAGTGGCTGTTTTGAGAAGCCAGAGAGAGGACTCGTAAGTTGTCAAGAATATATTGCTTACAGAACTAAAATTTTTTTTTGTTTTTTTAATTAATTAATTTATTTATTTATTAAGGATTTTTGCCTCCTCCCCGCAACCGCTTCCCATTTCCCTCCCCCTCCCCCGATCAAGTCCCCCTCCCTCATCTGCTCGAAGAGCAATCAGGGTTCCCTGACCTGTGGGAAGCCCAAGGACCGCCCACCTCTATCCAGGTCTTGTAAGGTGAGCATCCAAACTGCCTAGGCTCCCCAAAAGCCAGTACGTGCAGTAGGATCAAAAACCCACTGCGATTGTTCTTGAGTTCTCAGTATTCCTCATTGTCCGCTATGTTCAGCTAGTCCGGATTTATCCCATGCTTTTTCAGACCTAGGCCAGCTCCTGAGTGAGGTAAGCCAGACCCAAAAAGAGGAACATGGGATGTACTCACTCATATTTGGTTTCTAGCCATAAATAAAGGACATTGAGCTTATTATAATTCATGTTCCTAGAGAAGCTAAATAAGAAGGTGAATCCAAAGACAAACACATAGGCATCCTCATGAATATTAACCTTCATCAGGCGATGAAAGGAGACAGAGACAGAGACCCACATTGGAGCACCGGACAGAAATCTCAAGGTCCAAATCAGGAGCAGAAGGAGACGGAGCACAAGCAAGGAACTCAGGACCACGAGGGGTGCACCCACACACTGAGACAATGGGGATGTTCTATCGAGAACTAAAAATTTTTAATATTGGAACCTTTACAAAAGATATTTTACCATGCCTTACTCTTTTAAAAAAAAAGAGGAATCAGGGGGTCTGCGCTAAATTTGCTTTGATTATGAAATATTTGGATTTCAACTACATCTTAAGGTTTGGGGCACCTCAGGATATTCTGGTCATGGTACACACATGAATGAATTTAGGGAGAAATATCTATATTCCTGACTGGGAGTGATCCAAAAATAAAGTTTCTATCTGCTGGTGTCTTTTCATCTGTTTTATAGGCTCAAACCTCAATAATTGCTCACAAACGTCAGAGCGTCCTGTTCCTTTAGCTGAATTCCAAGCTGACCAAACCCCTGCAGTATCTGACCACAGTTGCCTCATAAAGTGGTATGTCGCCTTTGGTCACTCCCTGGCATAATAGTACATAGGTAAGATGAAAAACTGGTGACTTGATCCTCTCAGCTCCATGCCCTGAGTGTCCTTGTAAATCCTAACTGAAGTGGCCTGCTGTCCCCCTTTCTTAGTCTGAACCTGACCTTGTAAGAAAGCATCTGAAAGCCACTCGGTAATGTACAAAGGCTATCAATGTCTTGGAAGCACCAGCAGCTATGCCATGTAAAAATCATGTTCCTCCATTCCTTTTCCTGTTGATGTTTGGATATGAATACCCTAAGATAATAGCAAACTGGCAAGTAGCTTTCTTCCTTAAGAGCCAGGGCTGCTGGTCTTAATCTAAAACTCTAGAACTCCCCCACCAAAACCAACCCAAAAGCTTAAGGAAGAACAGACCCTGAGTCTCTGTCCTTGACTTGGATCCCATCTGGACTTAAGACTCAGGAAATGTCATGCTGGAGCCCAATCCTGCCTCGTGACTTTTACGCTAAGTAAATGTAGGAAGCATTGCAGTCCACTGTGTGCAGGTGCCCATGGTCCTTCCTACTGCACTGGTGTCTTGATGGACAGGAAAGCAGACTAGCCTTGTTAAGTATAATGGGCAGTTCATAGTGCCTTGAGTTGCTAGGGAGCCCAAAGTTTTCACACATCTCTAGCTGGTAGAGACTTGTTTTGTAATGTAAATTTTCAAAGTGAAAAAGACATGTGTGCATTTACTTTTACACCAACTGAACAAGAACTATTATGAGGTAGTTATTAGTACATCCTAAGAAAGTTGTTGGTTTCTTTAACTGAAAAAGGAGTACTTTAAGTTAAGTATGGTAGTGCACACTTTTAATCCCAGCACTCAGGAGGCAAATGCAGTTGTAGCTCTGTTGCAGGGGGCTGCTTGTTCATCCCAGCTGCCCAGAACCAAAATAACCGCACAGAAACTATATTATTTAAATCACTGCTTGGCCCATTAGCTCTGGCTTCTTACTGGCTAACTCTTACATATTAATTCAACCCATCTCCATTAATCCATGTATCGCCACGTGGCAGTAGCTTACTGGCAAAGTTTCAGCATGTCTGACTCTGGCAGCAGCTCCATGGCTTCTCCTTGACTCTGTATCTTTCCTCCCAGCATTCAGTTTAGTTTTCCCTGCCTATCTAAGTTCTGCCCTGCTATAGGTCCAAAGCAATTTCTTTATTCATTAATGGTAATCACAGCATACAGAGGGAAATCCCACATCATATCCCTATGAGTTCAATGTCAGGCTGGACAGCATACAAGTTCTAAGTCAGCCAGAGCTATACAATGCAACCCTGACATACGCACACACACCCAAAAGATAGAGAGAATGTTGATAAAGCCCATATCAAAATGTAGAATAATCACCTTATACTTCAGAGTATACAGGAGAGGGACAATAAAAATCAAAAGTTATTATTAATATCAGATGAGGAAATTAAAGCTTGCAGTTTGGTTTATTTTACAGATTGGTTGTTTATCTTAAAGCTGACAAAAGTGGAGTACAGAATCCCATATTTCAGAGGATAAGACTTTCTTTTATCAAGGTTGATACATCATGGCACAAATCAGGCTTCACCTTTATGCGCCTTTATCTGTGTGAAGCCCTTCTGGGATTCTTCAAGGAGCCCAGCATTGTGTTCATGCAGTAAGGACTTTCATAATATTTGAGAAATCAGATAATTTAATCTCAATGGGTATAAGAAACTCTTTTCCTTCCCAGTGCTTTTAATATGCTTTCTTATGTGCGTTTTTGACATAGAGTGGCCATTGTATTGTGGGGTTCCACTTGAGTTAAGATTAAATCAGAGACATTTCCATTGTGGATTTAATGGGTCCTTTTGCAGGTGATTTTGAACTAATAGCATGTATAGTTATATTCATAGCAGATTCATGATAGGATTAGCTTCCAAGAATAATACCATGGACCATATTCCCATGTCATGTGGCACTATGATGTACAGGCATACAGGTATGCATGCTGGAGTTTATATTATATCAAGTTGTGCCTCACTGGAGAGAACTGGAAGTAGACACAACAGACCAGAAGCTAGCCCAGAGCAAATTCTTAGTGACAGACAGCAAGTAAAACCACAAAAAGAAATTTCAATACTCAGTGATGAGAATTAGAAGCTGTCTTTTTGTCAAAAATACACTTGGTCATACAGTGTATACAGTGTATAATAGTAAGTGTACCATTTGTTTTTTTTAGAAAAAAAATTGACTACAATAGAATTTGTGAAAAGTCCTCAGAACCAAATTCCTCTCACAATAGAATGACTGTATTGAAATGAGAATGTGGGAATTATGCCTTTGCTGTGTTAATCCTGAAATTATCCAGAAAAACCAGTTTGACCATTTTGGATAAATTTAAGCAAACTTTTATTACAATTTTAAATACTAAGATAGAACTTGATCAGGACCATCACCTGAAAACTTTCTAGGTAAGAGGCTACACAAATACATGGGCAGAAAGGCAGAGCTTAGACGTCTTTCTTGTGCATCTCTCTGCCTTCTCACCTTCCAATTTATTTTTAGTCTGATAATTTAGGTCACCAATATTGATGTAATGAAGACAGCTAGCATGTGATTCTACTGATCCTTCTCTTAACCCAAACCTAAGTTATTCTAGCTATGACTGCGCTATACTTTCAAGCACAGCTTACTAAGCTCTATTACTAGAAAAGTCTGAAAAAAAATTCTATGATAGTCCTGGTAGGAAGACACAGCATTTGGACACTTCCTTGCATTATAGGGAAAATGGGAACCATTTTGAAAACTGACACCAAGCTAGTTTTATGGTCTAAAGTCATTACTGACGAAGCACCTACACCTTCTCTGACCTGCCTTGTTCTTTTCCTATCTGCATTTCTTAGCTGATGACCTACCTATAGCAATCTGCAGAATTAATTTGGTACCTACTCTATAAACCAATTGAATAAGTAGTTGACAACAGGGCTACCTCTACCATCAGAACATCCAGAGAGCAGAGGCCCTAACCCCACAAAGCAAAGCTAATTCCAGTCACACAAGGGTGCAGACAAGGAAAAAAAAAGATGATGGTTGGGGGCTAGCAAGAGAAAAATCTCCAGAACCTTTCCATTTAGAAACACGATGGAACTTGTTGACGGAGGGAGCACCCGTATCTAGGGCATGCATTCGGCAATCTGGCGCAGGTGACAAAACCGACAAACACGCACCAGAAACTAGCACAACATTAACTGCAAATTGGTTGTGATTGAACATTTCATGTCATCAAGGGAATAGAGGCAATGAAAGAAAAGGCCTTATTCCTCTGCAAAGAAAAGAACTGCTGTCAGAAAGGGACTAGGAAGTAAAGAGAAAAGCATCTTAAGAGTGATCGCTCTGCATTTGGAAAGCACATATTGTAAGAGGAAAAGGAAAAGCGGCTTGATTCCGAAACTCTATTCAGTGTAATTTTGTGTAAGCTGTTCACTAAGGAGCGAGATTGAACCCTAATCAGCCCGCATCGTCTTCCAGATGGCTCTAAGTGTGCCTCAATCTGTTTTTTAAGCGAGAGTGGGATGATTTCTTACTATGAGGAATGGCACAGATTGAGATTTGATCAAAGGATTTTGCCAATACATATTTATAACTTGAAAAGCATTCTCAGAGTGTGAGGGTTTTCCCTTTACCCATTCTCTACTTGGTATTTGTTGGCTATTGGTTTAAGGGATGATGGCATCCTTTAGTGGAATTCTGGCTGTCGGGCGGCTAAATGGCAAGGCTACAATACGTCATTAATTGATATGGGTAGAAGAAATGCAAATAAGGAGATCATACCCCCACCAATGATGGCATAGCACATGGAGAAAGGGAGCTGAAAGGAAGTGAGCAAGGCTGGCTTGACTTCCTTCTGGGAAAGGCTAGGAACCAGGGTTCCACCTTTGCACAATGATGTGAATACCTCTGCAAGACTGGACCCAGGGGCATGCCCAGCCTTGTGAGCAAGGTCAATGGTTGTTCTTATAAATACAAGGAATTGCCTAAACAGTACCCCATGTCTACAATCACATTGCAGGTGCAGAAGAGATGCTAGAAAATGCTCGAGAGAGTATTCCTACAGCTTCCATATGCATATTTACCCAAGATTTATGGAATACCTAAGTCTCAGGCATGGAGCCACAATCCTGAGGGTATGCAGGTGACTAAAGCAATGTGTCCTGGCTGCCACTTGTCTTTTATAACTTAGTTACAGTAGCACTTGATGAAAGCCATTGTTAAGGGGCCACATTTCAAAAAATGGTTGAGCCAGATTTGATATGGAAAAAAGAAGCTGAGACGTATAGATTTACATGATGAGTTCAATCAAGCCATACCAAAGGAGTGGATGGACATTCAAAGATGGCAGCATTTTCAAAAGGTCATTCCATGAAGAGACATGATAGAAATAGAGTTGGCCAAGGGTGGGCTTGGGAGTGAGGTTGGAAGGTTACAGAGGACAGCAAGGAGTCCCTCATTTTCTTTTATGCTGGGATATGGTTGTGCTCTAAGTGTGCTACATGCTTCAAGGATCAGCAGGAAGCAGCCTCTGCCCTCCAGGAGCCTGAGTTAGTGGCAAATTCTCAGGGGCCTAATCTATGTCAAATCAACAAGTGGATAATCTGGGATCTGGGAGATGGCCCACAGTGATACTCACAGCTGATTCAGAAATGCTGGCTGATGAAGGAGAGATCATCTTTCTTTCATGTATATGATTTTAACTGTGATATCCAGTTAGCATGTGTACAAGCTTCCAGTGAATAACGATTCTCAAATTCTCTGTATTTAACCAATATTAAGAAATGAAAGTGATCCAGTGGCCAAAGAGATGGTTTACTGCTCTTGCAGAAGACTCGGGTTCAGGTCTCAGCACTCACGTGATAGCTCACAACCATCACTGTCTGTATCTCTGTGGCAGGGTACCTGATGCCCTTTTCTGGCCTCTCAGGGCTCCTCCCTCGACATGGTGCACATATATTCACTCGGCTCACACCACAAAACTGACGAACAAAATTTTTTCAAAAAGCACATAAAGTTCTTTAAAGAAACTATTATAAGGATCTCCTTTGTACTCTAGCACTGTTAGGTAGATGGCAATGCCATCCATCAGAGATATTCAGGCAGCTATGTCTAAACTAACGTTACGTAGATCAGCACTTATCTCGGTTTCTGATTTGCTGACCTTTGAAACATAAATTCTTTGAGTAAAAAACTAAAACATGTTACCATTAAACAAATATCATCTGCAACAATGACTTTGAAAATCCATCAAACTAGGCTAAAGATTCCCAGTTGCTGGTCCCACTGTGAGAACATTTCAAACCTGTGTCTACCATAAAATGTCTTTCTACTGAGCAAGTGAGCTTATGTAGGTATTTGCACCATCTTGCAAGTATACATTCATATGTTAATAGCTAGAAGAAGATTGAGGAATATTAAATATATTATCTTTTCTCTATGTACAGATTATTACAGATAAAATTATAATGTAGTATAAAATATTGTGATCCTAGGAAATAATCCTCACTTTGCAACAAAGGCCTACTTATTCTATCGCAAGAGTTTATATTGTGTGTGCAAATGTATATATATATATAATTGTTTTTTCATTTGGTTGTTTTATATATATATATATATATATATCACTACACAGATCATTTTAAAAGAAATATACAGTATTGTTGAAAAATATAATTAATCCTGGTAATATACAGCTGGTATGTAAAGTAGGTCTGTGTAAGGACATCAATCTGTCAGGAATGTCCATCCTTTTGACATTGTGACATGACTTTGGAGATCATAAATGTGTTAAGCCGTGTTCTATCCTAGAACACATGGGACCTGTGAACCATAAATTGGACACACCTGAATAATGACATCCTGTGGACATCCAAAAGATTCTCAAAAATAAGAGAGGAGAAGCAGAAGGTGAGGATGATGAAGAGAAGTCGGAAGGCAAGAGGAGGAGATGGAGGAGATCATCTCTCCGTCTCCTTGGAGAAGAACAAAACTCAATCTAAAACTCAGTTGCAGCAACTTTTCTTTGTGCAACTCTCAGACAAAGTGATCATCTCTTCTCACTGCATGATGCTTTTGTGCTGATTTTTAAGACATAATTATTCGTGTGACTCATTGCAAGCTATCACAAATTCTATGTGGAAGTAGGTGTGGTGTGAATAATAAACTAATTGACTTGCAATAATATCCAAAAAATAGATCCCTTTATAAACCAAACTATGTTCTTTTAAAAATACACAGAAATTTTACTGAGTGATGTGTCCCACCAGACGATCTCCTTGTCAGAATGAAGAACAAAGTTTTCTGTGTCAAGCAAATAATCATATTAATAATAACAACAATAATAACACAATCCTTGTTGGCCTGGGGTGCTGCTTGTTGCCAGGAAACTCAGTTCAATTGAAGTCATGTGTTGTCTTTACTAGCTGAGAAAATGGTTGGGATGGGGACAAGAAATGAAGCCATTTTGCTTTTGCCCCGAACTATTGGGGCATAGAAGAGAAATCTTGATGGCACTTGAAAGGTGAAGAATTATTCAAGAAAGTTTGTCTTGCACGAGGGAACACATCCTTGATATACAATACACACCTGTAAAACATTAAGAAAAGCAAACAGCAAAGAAAAAAATGGCTGCCTTGTATTGGGCACTCCAGTTGTTTTCAAGAAGCATTTGTGCCAGGCAGTGGTGATGCACATCTTTAATCCCAGCACTCGGGAGGCAGAGGCAGGCAGATCTCTGTGAGTTCGAGGCCAGCCTGATCTCCAAGAGATAGTTCCAGGACAGGCTTCAATGCTACAGAGAACCCCTGTTTTGAAAAACCAAAAAGGAGCATTTGTAAGTTGCTGTGCAGAGAAAGGAGGGTGGCTGCCCCAGGAAGGGTGACGACCTGAGCTCAGGACTACCCTACTTTCTCTTCTACCTCTGTGGCCTGCCACTGCACCAGATCTTCCTCCTCGGCCCATCCCTGAAAAAGGCTGGGTTACTTAGGGCTCTAGCGGGGCCCCACTTATCATCTTACACTGCAAATCAGTCTTAAGCAATTCCCTCCACACCCACAAATGGCTTGGTTCCCATCTGTATGCTGATGACAACTAAATATGTATCTGTAGCTCCAATCTCTTTCATAACTTCAGATGGGTATAACCAAATACTTCAAGCCATCTCTGCTTCGGTATCACTTAGATACCTCCAACTGAACGTGTTCAGAACTGCATCTCTCTCCTTCTTACACGATTCTTCTAGTTTTTGTTTTGGCTCCTGGCACTATGATCTCCCAGGTGCTCATATCAAAAGCCTCCCCGCATCTGCAGTTCCTCCCCTTTGCTCATCACACTCCCTGTAACTTGCCTGGTTCTGGGACAGCGGTGTTTGAGGGCACATGAGGACCTTTTCTTCCTGTCCCCTGTTGCTCCTAGACATCACTCTTAACCACAACTTCTACGTCCCAAATTGCAACACAGCCACTAGCCGACAGATGGGAAGGGGTGAGCCAGAAGGACTGAGTCATGTGGAAATAGCACACACTGGGAGGGAAGCCCATGGCTAACGCATGGGCCAGTATTGGCAGCTACAGAGTCTAGCCGTATCTGAAAACTGTCCATCCAGAGTGGAGAAATGGGTGGGGCGCATAACCAAGACTTCTTTTTTTTTTATCTTTTTATTTTGTCAATCACTTTTTTATATACCAATTCCAATTCCCACTCCCTCTCCTCCTCCTGCTCCCCCCACCCCATTCCCATCTTCTCCTCAGAGAGGGTGAGGCCTCCCATGGGGAGGCAACCAAATCTGTCACTTGAGGCAGGACCAAGGCCCTTCTCCAGCCGCCCCCCCCCCCCCCCCGTATCTAGGCTGACAAAGGTATCCCTCTGTAGGGAATGGGCTCCAAACATCAGTTCATGCACTAGGGATAAGTACTGGTCCTACTGCCTGTGGCCCCACAAACTGCCCGAGTCACACGACGATAGACAACACTTCTAAAAATCTGTTTGTCTTAGTTCAGAATGAAGCCCTCTATGGTCACAGGTAGAAGTAATGACGGAGATTGTGAGTGAGCAGAAAATGAGGTCCTCTCTTCTTGGTTTCCAATTATCCCACATAGAACATGGTGACAAGCACATGATGTTCTTGCTCGAGGACTCTCTCAAAATCAGTTAATGAGTGAAGGAACCTTATTTCATGGTTTGAGAACTATTGGCTTCAAACTGTTCCACTTGTCTTAGTAAATATTGAATGAATTCATAAAGCTTTGTTTTATAATAATAAGCAGATCTTATATATGCCCATATGCTACTGGGCTTTACATGTGGTTTATATATGTATATGTTGGATATATGTGCGCTATGTGGCAAATCTATGTGCATGTTCCCTGATCACCTTTTCTCTTCTAGACTTAGCAATGTTTCCTGCTTTGGCATAGGGCTTGAGCCCTTGACATTCTGTGACTAGGCCAGAGCTAGAAAGTCTACCCTAGCAGGAACTCCAGATCATAGGGAAGGCACTGTTCAAACAAAATGCTGTCATTCAGACAGCAATTTTCATGTTAATGTAACACAGCGCGACATTTAGACTAAGGAGGACTTTCAGACACAGCTGATGCTTGCAGTAAGTCCTTAACGCGTCTCATTTCTCTTGAGAATGGCTGTTTTCAGAATGGCTGCTCTGCCAAAGAGAAGTTGCTCTCATGACTTCCCATTAATGCTTTGGTAATGTGCCCTAGTGACAAACTATCAACTTCCCTAGGTCTGAAGCCTGAGTCTGAAGGGTATGCAGGCTAGGCTGAACCCCATCTAGACACCGTCCTGAATCTTCTGCCCATTTAGGATAGTTATTTGATAATATATTTTTTAAATCTTCATAAGAATACTCATGCAAAAGGTGGAAGTATAAAAATTAATTGCCTATTCTGTTATGATATTTATGTCATCTCACTTCCATAGATAGGCAGAATAAACACTTTGATCCAATTAACACTGTAACAGAGATGCTATTTTGCTCTTGCTTTTTTCGCTTAATACTTTTAGTTTATGATATAGAACAATAAACTGATAATCATTATAATATGCTGATGGGCCTAGAAATTTTAATAAGAAAGAGAATCAATACCAAATAAAGGAAATGTATCAATGAAGGAACTAGTAACTACAGACGGAAGGAAAAGTTAAAGCATTATAATTCGGGGAAAATTAATCTCATGTAGGAAAAGTCAAACACCTAAGTGAGGGGGATGGCTTTTCAAGAAGCTTTCAAATAGTGGGACCAGGATGAAGAAGTCATGTTAAACTCAGCATATACCAGACTAAGCTGATCCGCTTGCCAGAGTCACCACACTTGCCTAACCAGATACTGCACTGCCCATACACTGCCTGTACTGTGTCTAGTAAGTGCCCAGTCCTCAACAAATGGTTGTAGAATAAAGAAATCGACTGTGCAGAGAGAAGCAGTAATTAACTCTGCGGACTGAAGTGTGGTGTTTGGGAACACCCTACATGATTTCTGCCACAGTCTCCATCTACAACTTAGATGTCGCCAAGTTCTCCTTGCGCTTAGCTCTGCTGTTCAACCTAGTGCAAGTGTGTTATCCGGACCACCTTCAGGCATTTCTAGCCCCAAACCAAAGGTACCTGACTCCATCCTTGGTTACATCTGACCTCAATGTGTTATCAGTCCATCATAACGATAAATATTAATACCGTGGGGAGAAGTATCAGGACAGGATGTCCTTTGACTTTGGCTTGGGATCTGGGTAACTAAATGGATAGCTTCCTTGTGTAGTTCTCTAAACCAGAGGCATTTCTTGTCTGAATTTTTGGTTGTTATATAGCTCTTCTGGCAGTTCTAATGATCTAACCACTTCAAGAGGGATACTGCCTCTGCTATTTGCAGTACCATTTGTTTAGGCTGAGGCTTGTTTATTGGGAAGATGAGTGGGGACCATGCCATCGGTATGTATAAAAAGGGATTTCCATGTGTTTGGGGCTCTCAATAAGCCAGGGGGAAAGCAGAAGCTGGATTGAACTCGGCAAGAAGAATTGCATCAGATGAAGCAGAAGGAAAAGTCCTGACAGATGGTCAGAGACCATTAGTAAAAGAAAGAAGATGTGCAGCGCACGATTGCAGGGAGGGCGGTTGCTCTGTTTTATTATCTGCTTTAATTAATAGAGAGGACTGGAAATCAAGACAGCTTGATTTCCTTCCCATCATTTGAATGCTTTCACATCCCTCTTTCTGGCCTCGGCTTTTTAAGACAATTGACTGCAACTTGATGAGAATGTCCTCTGGATGCAGTGCTGTCAGAGCCCCACTCTGCAGGCAGGCACTCCACGCAAGCCATTACCGTCTAAGTACTTCTTAATTCAGAAATCAAGGAACTAAACGCAGGCAGGAGATTTCAAAGTCCATAATGATATCAGCTTAAATGAAGCTTCTGGAGTTATGTTATTCAAGAAAACAAAAACCAAGAAACTGCAGTACTCTGTTATTCAACAGCTACTTGGAAAATTGGAAGCCCCATGGCAAGAAAGGAAGATACCTCCCTTCACTGGCTTGGGGTGGATCTAATTTTTTTTTTCCTGGAAAGGAAGTTATCTCCCCAAATCCCTTATCTCTGCTCTTGCTTCAGTGACCGAAGATCCTGAATGTCAAAAGGCTTTTCAGGATCAGGCTAAGAAACACTTACAGTTACAACCATGTTCTCCATCCTCTCCAAATCAAAAATCTTCAGAGTCTGCTCTGGCTGGAACACTTGACACATCAGATGAGAAAGTACTACCTAATGCTAACATGGACCATTTCTGGAAAGTCTTAGTATTGCCTTTTTTTAAAGTTCCTCATGGAATTCTAACATGCAATGCGGCTGGAGGCTGGGTCTTGATGAGTAGGGTCAGAGACACCACAAGACTGACATTGACCCAAGCTTTGCTTCTGAGAAAGCAGTCCCCAACACATGGTGAAATCAGCCTGGTAGGATTCCTGGCTCCCTAGTAGGGAAGTATAGCTTGACAGTACAATCTTGGGGACAGATTAAGTGTGGTCATAAATCCTACTTTATGTCTCTGATACTTGAGAGGCTAGAATATTCTGAATTACATCTGATAATCTCAACTAAAATTCATAGCCGTGCGGAGGAATGGACGCCTAGGAACCATCTTGTAGAAACTGCATGTCTCTGATACTTCCAAGGCTAGAATATTCTGAATTACATCTGATAATCTCAACTAAAATTCAAAGCCATGCAGAGGGATGGACGCCTAGGAACCGTCTTGTAGAAACTGCAACCTAGTACCACCTACGCAGTCTCAGGCTGCCTCTGCTCTTCAGACTCTTTCTTTGGTGCTCTGTTGAGTGGAGCAGCCTTCTTCAATTGGTCCCATCAAGGAGCAGGCAAGTGTTCGCTCTAAAGAAAACTGAGCTGGTTCAACCTCATGAGATTGTGGTCAGATTCTGTTCTCAAACATGGACTGAGACTTCAGACCTTGGGAAGTTGAAAAGTAAATCTCTCTCTTTCCCATTCTCCCTCACTCCCTGTCCATCTCCCTCTCAAAATCAACCAAGATTTTGAAATGTTCTATGCGGGTATATTACCATTGAGTTACAATCCCAGCCCCAGATTAAACTTCTCAAGAGACTTGAACAAGAGTTAAAAGGAATACTTGTCATAAAAGTTAGTTCTCCGTTTTTCAAAATTAAGCTACTACCCACGATAAAATACACACTCTAAATCCACTGGCTCTTCCCACACCACCCCACTTCCCCAATTCAGAAAGAGAAGAATTCTAGCTAGGGAAGATGAGAAAGGGTAACTCATAGGATTCTTTTGGTAAAGAAAAAAAAAGGCCTCCCTAGATACATCTGCTCTCAAAAAAATGAAATAAACAAAAGCAGAAGTCCTAGAGAGATTGTGAGAAAATTAAGCTTGCCTGTTGGTTTATTTCTTCCATTAAATAAAGACTGATTTATAGTCACAAATGCTTTTAAACAGATGGAATTAAACTTATTCTCTGCTGAACATGAATTGCTTTACTTGAAAATGTTTTTTGGGGGTTCACAAAGGCATGATTTGGGGGTGGCAGCAATCGTGAATCATATGATGACAGATAAGGTAACTGGACATAAGAGAAAAGAATGAACCCACTTTTCTTTGATACACCTTTAAATAACCATAATATACCCAGTTATACAACCTTCGTGTCTTTAACAGCTCTGATTACTACGTGTAAGACATTTTTAGAGCCCAGCGACTATGCTTCTGGGTTTTTTTTTTAATAATTAAGGCAAATGAAAAATTATGGAGATAGAAAATGCAAAACTTGCCTGCTTACAGCCTCCCTAGCCAGAGCACTCGAACTGTGGTGTGGATTCTAATTGATGTGCCACGAGGGAAAGATGGTGTAGGTGGCACAAGCCCTTGAGAAAATCATTGATAGCCCAGGGAAACTTCAGTTTGATTACAAACATCCCCCCAACAAGTGTGCCTCAGTTACCAATAGTTTACACCCTTCTGGGATTGAATTCCCAGCTTCATACATGCTCAACACTGCTCTACCACAAAGCTACCCAGCAAATACTGTTCTCTATCCACGTATGATACATTTGTTTCCTTTTCTGAGTAGCATAACATGAATAGTTCTTGAGACATAAAGCAGCAAGTAACAAAGTCAAACATTTCTAGTTCTGATGCTCTAACTCAGGAGGGGAAAAACATCTGAATTGTTTAGGGGAGGTTACACCCTCAG
Source organism: Microtus oregoni (assembly GCF_018167655.1). Taxonomy (NCBI): domain Eukaryota; kingdom Metazoa; phylum Chordata; class Mammalia; order Rodentia; family Cricetidae; genus Microtus; species Microtus oregoni. The sequence continues at coordinate 33,691,578 of NW_024543060.1, read as the reverse complement.
CTTCTCCATTTTCCATCCCATGTTTGCTGCAAACTAGGGAAATCCTGCCACTCCTTCAGACAGACATGACCCAGTAGATAAAACATTGTATATACTTTCCCCAGCATATTTCTAGGCAGGGATGAAGGGTACAGTGGCACACTCCATGACATGCCTCTGTTCAATTGCACAGTCTTGGAACTGTTAATATCCATAGACTTATAGTTTATAAAAAATAATACTCAAATGGCATGGTATTATATTTGAGATCTGACCTGCAAGAAAACACCAGCTTTGGTTGTGGTGGCCTGCTCTTCAAAGGCAGAGGCAGGTAGATCCAAATTTCAAAACCTTCTTTGGTCACATAGTGAGCTCCAGGCCAACTTGAGCCACAGAGACCCTGTCTCAAAATTAATTAATTAAATCAATCAATAAATATAAAAACATTGTAAAAGAAAGCACAAGAAAAACCAACCCAAACTTTTTGAAAATGCTAGAGAAAGATACCTAACAATTAGATAAAATATAGCAGCCTGGTCTACAAGAGCTAGTTCCAGGACAGGCTCCAAAGCCACAGAGAAACCCTGTCTCTAAAAATCAAAAAGAAAAAAAGAAAAAAATATATAGCACTTAAATATGCCTTTGGATATTAAATATAAATGTATGTTTATCAATTAAGTATAAATACTTGAGATTTTCCAACACCAGTCCTTTAATGAAATACAATGTTTAAGAATGTTCATCCTGTTACCCACCCTGGCAGATAAGCATACAGACAAGCATTTTGCAAGGACAATCAGTGCCTTTGCCTCTGATGAGCAGAAAGCATGGTGTTCTAGGGTTACAATTATAATTCCACTTTTACCAAATTGAACTGTGAAACACTGTGAGCACTAAGGGCCTTTTTCTTGGAGGTTACATAAAAGAATGACTGTATATTGAATGACCTTTAATGATTCCGTTTCCTTCCAGGGATCATGATCTCTATTCTAGCTCAAACAGGGAATTGGAGACTAAATAAGAGAAATCCAAAAAGAATGGCAGCCAAGGAAGAGACGAATTGAGAACTGCAACCCTTGATGAGTTTACTTGGGGCCGTTCCCTTTCCTCTTTAGAGCATGAATACATACATATGTTTTGCATTCCTCCCAGACACCTTCTAAGTAAACAAATAGAGCTCTGGGTGTGAATGGCGAATTCAGATGTTCAATTTGGAGGGAATATTGTAGATAAGAAGTTGAGTCTGCTGAGCCACGTGTCACCTGAAGCCTCTACAGAGTTTTGGGGCCATGGAGACAGGACAGAGTGACTAGGTGCCCTGGAGCTGTCTCCACAGCTCCACAGTCCTAGAGGGACTGGAAATGGAAGAGAGTAGCCGAGTGTTCCAGAAGCACAGCATCCTGGCAACAATGGCATGTGCTCCGGGACCTCTTCACACAAGAGAGAAAAGACTTCTCATTTTCTCGAGTTCCTAGATGTGAGCTGTAGAATCCATCCAGCAAAACAACATGGATTTAAAATGTGGCTCTCATGGCAGCCACGCGTGTCTTACCCAGAGGTTGTGTTTTGTTTTGTTGTTTGTTGTTTTTTTAGACTAATGGTACCTCCCATGTATTTTGGTCTATGGTTTCTCCTTATATAATGCATCACAAACTAACTTGCTGTAAACAGATGGTGCTCTTCTACAATCTAACTCCATGTGTCAACAGGCTGTAACAATCAGCTGACCAATGACAAGTGGCAATTTGTTCAAACTACGTTCAAAGATAGCAGCAACCAATGAGGCAGTTTCTGCACCTCACTCCCAGCTTTCCTCATAGTCATTTTCTCTTTCAAGCTACAAACACAACCTTCTACTGTGATTAGGGCAAAATATTTGAAGCCATTAGTTTGGAATAATTTCCTATTCTGGGCTCAAGGTAACATCAAGAGCTGTAAAACTAGATTCGTTAAGACTTTAGTTTTAACACCGAATGCTGGTCCACACCATAACCAGTCATGAGGACAACCTAGGCACTAATGGAGAACTTTGTTGGGTGGTTGTCAGCTGCCTCTGGATGCACGTGCCTCGTTTAACAAAGTGGCATTTGTACCAGGTGGGGTTTACCTGTACCAAACCAAAGCACGGTGTTTCAAGTGGGAACTGCTGTGGGAGACGGTGCTTCTACGATCATGGGCAGATGATAAAGAGAGGTACGTTTATTAGAGCAATGTTTGCAAGTTCAAGCTGAGGTCAATAGAGTTTGCTAGATATGAGAAACATGGAAATAAATGTTCTCTCTCTTTTCCAAGTGATTTGAGGAAAATATTCACTCTGAGAAAGCACTCCCTTATGCTTCTCAAGATGAAAAGAAGGTTTCTATTTATGTAGTATCCAAATGTCCTGGTGAGAAGCAAAACTTATTTGTCCAACACGCTGAACCTACCCACCCATATTGACTCATGCTCTGTCTCAGATGGGCTCCACAATCCAGAATCTTCAAAAAGGAAAATCACATATTTTCTTGATGTTTCTTCCCAGATAAGTACTTATTCTGACTTTTGTAGCTTTGCCGTTTTTTTTTTTTCTGCTTCAGCCTGTTACTTTTAAAAGCTTTTTTCTTTATTGCTAATTTCCTTTTTCCAGGCTCACTTGTACAATATGGTATGTGTGTTGGCTTGAAATTTTGGAGCAGAATTTATGGACCTGCTATGGTTCAAATGATATTCTATTTTTGCCTGTTTTATTTTTGCCTGGGCTAGATATGTTTTATGAGGTTCTTGCCTATGGTACTGGCATCCATATCTGGCATAACCAAAATTCTCTTATTTAATATCCTTTCAAAACTTCAAATCTAAGTGTTTTCTTTTCCTTTATGTGATGTTAAAACTTGTAATATTTTTTTCTAAAATATATATATCTGGAAACACTTCCTTCCACATCAGAAATTCAAGTTTGCAGAGAAATATTCCTTTGGGAGTCTTTAAATTCATGTTTTGAGGGCAGAAAGGAGATGATTCTACACTGGACCTCATGTCCATGACAACCCTCTGCACAACTGTTGGGGACAGGCCAGGAGAGGAAGGGCCACCTCTCTTCTCCAAAGCCCCTACCTGCCTGGTCGCCTGTCTGCTCTGCTTAAGTGCTACCTGATTTCTTCCATCAGTAACTCTGTTCTTCCTTAGCCTCCTTTCATGGTAACAACGAGGCATCTGTGAGTGCTGGAATGTCTTAGCCAGACTAACTTGATCTTCCCAGGAAAACTGAAAACAAAGAACCAAAGCGTAAAGAGATTAGAAAAAAAGTGGGCAGCTCAGACAGATAGGGGCCAACACTGGTGGATGAATCCTGGTCACATACCATCCCACAAAAGGAAGCTTAATGATTCTCAAGAGGCTCCCCATGTGGCCTCTGAACTGCCTCTGCTAGGTCTAAGGCTGTGTCAGTTGCTTCTCCAGAGAAGAATCAGAGAGAAAAGGGGCTCCATGACCCCTGAGCTCTTTCCAGTGTGGGAAAGGGAGGCTGGCTTAGCCCAGTGAATCACCAGGACCACAGTTAGTAAGATGTAGGCTGGTCTGACGCTCAGTATTTTTTGCTTCTCATGCCATACATATTCTCTCTCCTGGCAAACTTAGCTGTGGTGACGATAGGCTCGGAAGAACATTGCTAAAATTCTGTTGGAGTTTCAGAGCTTTCTCAGTCTGCAGTCACGGGAGCCATCATTTCTAATTCTTCTGTCTCCTTGTCACCACCCATTTCTCTGTACTCTGCCACTATTTTCTTTATAATCCCACATTTCTTTCCTCTTCTTCATGATGCTGACCTTGGAAATGCCTTATCAGGGCTCCTAGCTCATTTTGCTCAGTCTATTTCCTTTGGAGAGAAAGTATTAGAGATAACCAATTGGTAAACAAAAATCATGTCCCTCCAAAGATATTTTCCAAAGTGTTTCCAAAAATATTGTTTTGGAGAGGTAGAATTGAGGGAGGGATTTTGTTTTGTACTTTGAGTTTTGGAAGGGTTTTTTTCCCCTTTTTGATATTTTGAGATTCAGAAAGATTTTGTTTTCTCTTTGGGGTTTTAACCGTTTTTCTGTAAAACCTCTAGGAGGACAGGTTGGGGAGCTGGCTTCTGAAAAATGCAGCATCTTCATCAAGCACTGCCTGAAAAGATACAGCAGAGAGTACTCATTGTACTAATGTGGTAAAGATGAATGACACCTAAATGGGCTTTCTTTGCATCACACACATGGTTAAGTGTTTCGCATGCATTTGTCACTGCTATTAATGTAATCACATAAAACTTTTTCTTGTTCTCAAGTGCTTTTAAAGTGAGCTATTTGAGCTTTTGATTCTGCAGGTTTTCCTCTTTCAGAATTAGCAAAGGTAATATCTGAGCTTTGAACACCCCCTCCCTCCCCATCGCCTTTTAATGTAAGAGCAGAAGTAAAGAATATGGTAGGTGATCGAGAAAACTGAGAGCTGCCAGCGGATCTTCCAAGAGCTATTGCTCGTAACTGTAATAAAAATATCCTGAGAGGACCATAAAGCACACTGCAAGTGTGGCAAGCGTTTTCTGTGTTATAGAATATTAATGGTCGATCATCCACACAGGCTTTCCACACAATTATTCTTCTACTGTGTTTTTCCCTCTGATGTTGGGATTTAGCTACCTCTGAGAGAGACTCTAAATTCTAGCTCCTGGCTCTTGCAGGGAAGTCTTGCCGTGGAGTCAGGGGAGTGATTGGTTTCGCCAGTGGGGGAGCCCACAGAGGTATAATCATGGAGGGCTCTTTGAGGCATAGTGAAGAGCTACTCCTTATTCTGCTTTTCTGCTCCGGACACCATCTTCAGAAGTAGACAGCAGCCCTGGTGCCTCTCTTCCTTCTTTTTCCTTCCACTGAGAAGACTTGAGTTGTAGCACTGGTAGGTAGCTAGGCAGGGATTATTAGTAGCCTTGGAGACCATTGAAAATACATCCCTCCCCCATGATCTGCTTTGTACTCCACTCCCCAGCTCCCTGGTAACACTAGAAAACATTTTAACTGCTCCTTCATAGGCCTCCTGGTCAAAGGAATGGGTTATATCTGGCCCTGGATAAAGACATGACTATCTGATTTGCTCCTAAAATTACTGATTACTGATGATCCCTCTGTTCAGAGTGAGTGGGGCTGGGCCTGCCAACCAGGAGTTCCTCTTTCCCAGGAAAGCTGATTCACCTGAAGACAAGCAAAGGAGATGGGAGGAATAATTATCCCTTAATGAGATAATGTGCATACCCTTCCCGGAAACCCTTCACTTGGTGCAGCCACTTATACAGAGTTATACATGCAGCCTATCCCTTTTTTTCTGAGTTTCTGAAAAGAGTACAACTTTTTTGCCTTTTTCTTTTTCTTTTGGATACAATTCAAAAGCCTAAGTGTGCCTTCCCTGACACTCAGGGAGAGCTATTTCTGTGACCTACACGCTAACTTAAAAGGCATGGTTTTCTTTCTCTTCCTCTCTCGGGAAGCTATTAGGCTTTTCCAGTTTACCTACTGAGTTGCTTACCTCTCAAACACTAATAAAATTGTCCTTATGCTTTCTTTCCAGTCCATTTCTCAGCTTTTTTCTTAACTAGACTAAGAACTCACAAGAGGGAACCCCAGATTCTCCAGTAGCAACATGGCTGTACTGTTTCCTGGCACTATGGCCTGAGCAAATTGCTTAATCTTTCTAAGCTTCAACACCTCATATAATACATACTGTATAAGGTTCCAGCGAGACAATGGAATGAGAACACCAGCCGTGTCAAGGATGGGAGTTTGCCCTGCCTTCTTTCTACTTAAGTGCCAACAAGTGACTGGATGTATACTCCTCCATGTTTTATTCTTTTGGGTGGAGGTAGGGATGCAATGTCTTTCTATGTCTTTCCTCACTCATTCTCAATCTATTGTTTGAAACAGGGTCTCTTTGTGTAGGAGGTCCTTCTGTTTGTGTGTTGCTTTCATTGGTTAATTAATAAACAAACTGCTTGGCCTGATGGGGCAGAACTTAGGTAGGTGGAGAAGACAGAACTAAATTCTGGGAGGAAGAAAGCAGAGTCAGAGAGAGAGCCATCATGGAGACTCCAGGTCAGACATGCTAAATCTTTCCTGGTAAGCCACAACCTAGTGGTGAACACAGATTAATAGAAATGGGTTAAATCAAGATGTTAGAGTTAGCCAATAGGAGGATAGAGCTAATGGCCAAACAGTATTTTAATTAATACAGTTTCTGTGTGATTATATTGGGTGTAAGCTAGTAGGACAGCTGGAACAAGCGGCCTCGCTCCCTGTAATAGTCTCTCTAAACCTGAAGCTCACTGATTCAGCCAAGCTGACTGTCCAGCAAGCTCCAAGGATCCTCTTGACTCTCTCCCTTCCTAGTGCTGAGATTATAGATGTGTACCCCAACAATCAGGTTTTTACATAGGTTCTGAGGGGTCTAGGTTGTCACAACATGTGATACAATTGTTTTATCTACAGGGCCACTACCGCATCCACAGCCAGAAGTAATCTTCAAAGCTGTTTAGAGTTTCTTACATTTACATTATATTTAAGGAACAGGTTCATTTTTGTTTGATTTTGTTTTAAATTAGGAATTGTTCATTTTATAGAAGTCTAAAATTCATAGGAAGTTGGACAGAAAATACAGAAAAATTCCTGCTAGTCTCTTTTATCCCCTATCCTGACTGAGTTTCTCCTACTGTTAACAATTTGCATTATTGTGATTTGAGGCATTTGTGACAATTAATGATCAGTTTTGGCAGTGCTGATCTTTCATGACCTCCAAAGTTTTTGTCTTTCCTAGAATTTTTACAGAGAGTCATATATTAGGCATTTTCATAATATCCCATCATGTGGAGAAACCACGAGTTGTTTATCCATTCATCTATTGAAGATGTTTTAGTTGCTTCCGAGTTTCAGTGAAAATGAATAAATCTGCTATCAATAATGTGCAGGCTTTTCCACATGGGCAAGTTTTTCATTATTTGCATTAATGCCATGGAGTAGAATTGCTGGATGGTGTGATAAGAGCATGTTTCGTTTTGTTAGAAACTGCTAAACTTCTTCCAAAGTGACTTTGCCATTTTGGACTCTCACCAGCACTTTGCAAACACTGAAAAATTCCTTGGGTGAAAGGTTACATTTCTATAACTAGGTACAAACATTTGCAAGTCTCTGTATTTTGTTTGCATTCAAAAATTGGGTTATTTGAATTTCTAAAAGACTAAAACTTAACATTCCAAGAGTTCCAACCATCTGAAAACTAGTTCTTCTCAGTACAAAGAATAGAATGGCCCATGTGGGGAAAAAGTTATTACAGGCATGATAATGTCAACAATATATTACAAGGACAAATCTTACTTTTAAAAAATCCAACATTCACCAAAACAAGGGTCAATAGTTCACACAATTTGGCAATCACAAAGGCAATGAGGAAAAATATTTCTAGTGAAATAATCCAGTTATATGGATGAATCTAAAGAAAAATCAAAACAGACAAGAAAAACAAGTGTGTGTGTGTGTGTGTATGTGTTTGTTTGTGTGTGTGTGTGTGTGTGTGTTAAACTAAAATTATATTTTCTTGCTTAGGTTATTTCAAGGTATGGTATTTGCAAGTGAATTATGATATCTTATTGTGACTCTAAGCCAAAGGTATGTCATATGTAAGGTACATATTTTATGCTAGTTTCATGATATCTCTTAAAATAAGAAGAGCCAAAAGGAAAAGGCAGCAGTCAAGTGGTGACTATTTGGAGGCCAAATTCTGCAGGAGGAATTTTTGGAAGGAGGCCGCTTATTGGTTCCCTGTAGTAATAAGGGGCGGTGGGGCTGCATCCCCAGCACCCCGGCAGCCTGGCTAGCTTATGCTCCGAAATAACAACACACAAACTGTATTCATTTAAACACTGCTTGGCCCATTCTCTTCTAGGCTAATTCTCACATATTAATTTAGCCCATTTCTAATCATCTGTGTGTAGCACCCCAAGGTGTGCTTACTGGGAAGATTCTAGCCTATGTCCATCCTGGGTCGGAGCTTCATCCCGGGAGCGGGGCATGGCATCTCTCTCAGGCGTCTGCTCCCGAGAGGAGAGCTGTCGAGACTGAGCTCACTTCCTGTTCCTCCCAGCGTTCTGTTCTGTTTACTCCTCCCACCTATCTTCTAACCAATAAAATGGGCCAAGGCAGTTCCTTTATTAGCCAATGACCTTCCTTCATCAGTTCCCGACTGCTCAGCCCTGAAAAAGTATCACACAGAAACCATATTATTTGCAATACTGTTTGGCCAATAGCTTAAGTGTATTTCTGGCTAACTCATATCCTAAACTAACCCATCTCTATTAATCTGTGTATTGCCATGTGGCTGTGGTTTACCGGGTAAAGTCTCCGGTGAGAGCTACATGGCTTCTCTCTAACTCTGCCTTCTTCCTCCCAACATTCAGCTTAGTCTTCCCTGCCTACCTAAGTTCTGCCCTATTAACAGGCCAAGGCAGTTTCTTTATTAATCAATGGTATTCACAGCATACAGAGGGGAATCCCACATCAAGGAACTGTCTTTGAGAGACTTTGTTTGTGTTCTACAGCTTGAGGGGTATGGTAGGCTGATGGGAAAAGGTTTTGTATTAACTTTGATGGCACTTTGTGTAAAACTTTGACTGTAGAATAGGCAAGCTTTTGGATGAGTAGTGAAGCACAAAGTCTATAATTCTGGAATGAGTACCAAGCAATAGAGTGGATGCTTAGCTCTAAACTACATATTTGTACCACCTCCTCTACTGCTCAGGGAATACAGTGGAAGAAGTGGCATAAAGAATGCAAGAGCCAGAAGACAGGAGAGAGAGTGGAGAGAGGCTGTCCTTGGACATGACCTAGCCACTGCAGCCATGAGCTCCCACTAGCAACAGTTGTCTGCATCCTCCTCTTCAGGACTGGATTTGCCAATAGCCCATCCCAGCTTCACTGGATAGTTCCATCCCTGCGATCACACAGATAGCCCTGTAAAACTCAGTGGGTAGCAAAGGAAAGAGACATGAATGTGGGAAAGGGAGAAGGCAAGTTGACAGAGGTTATAGGGAGACAAAAGAAGGTTTTGGTGAGAGTCATCAGAATGTGCTACATACATGTAGGAAACTGTCAAAGAACTAATTTCATTAATTAAAAATAGTTCCCTACTCTCTGAACAGACAGCAGGTAAGTGTGCTTTCCAGGCTCCTAAACCAGAGAGTATCGGGGTAAAACTGGAAGGAGCAATTAGAGGTAGGTTGGCCAGCACTCTATGAGTACTCCAGGAAGGACAAGAAAGGACTAGATGTTCTCAGGGCAACATGAGTGAAGGACCAGGTGTAGCTGGAGAGAGACACTCTGTGCACACGACCCCTCCTCCTCATCTCCATCTTCCTATGAGACAGTGCACCTTCCTCTCTTTGACTAGCCTGCCTAACTCGTCTCTTCTCTGGATGTTCCTTTGGCCACTTGACCAGACAAATGGCCAGAGATAAGACTCCTATCCAGATAACTGCTAGGCTTTAAGTTGAAGCAGAAACAGATTTAACAGGGGAAAATGAGCTGTAACAAAGATAAGCAGGATAAAAATCCCCCCCAAAAGTCTGACTTAAGAAGGTAGGAATATGGGTAAAGTAACAAAAAGAAAAAAAGAAAAAAAAATAACTGAGTTGACTCTGTTCATAAGTCATGACTAAAAGAGCTTGTCCTTCCTACTGTATATGCAACCTTCAAAGTCTCCCAAATCCCTATCAATTGGCAAAAATGAAACTGTAAATTTTTAACCTATCTCTACTGGAGGTAATGTGTCCAGGTGGTTAAGGGTGAAGAAAAGTCCTGCAGGCTGGGTCTGTTCCCAGCTCTGGAACTTGGCAACTCTCAGAGCTTCACTCAAGTTCTCAGGTCAGAGGGATCAAGGAGAAGAGGTGTTCATGTAAACACACTGCGGTTTTTCTGTGAGCAACAAACCGACTCCAGGTATTTATTTTAAATTTGCGAACATGTTCTCATACCAGTAGCTTCGGGGTCTGCCAGCAGATGCATCTAGGACTCAGTAGAGAAGATGTGTTTCTGTTTCTGGCATGCATCTGGTTGACTAGACTTGTCTCTTAGGCAGGCTTTACAGTGCCCCCTCACTGTCAATGACTTTTAAAATGTTTTTGAACATACCTATCATTCAACAGATTTAGCTTGAGAAAGGGATGCTTTTATTAATGACTCACAGTAGATGGTATAATAGAATGTAATACATTTCGGAGTGTTCTTTTTGGGAACCTTGGAGAACTAGGAGGCTGTGTTCTCTGCAGGCATGTGTTCTTCTGGCCAAGCTTATCCTCTAGCATGTCTCTTGGTGAGTCGAGTTGGGGAGCGGAGCTTTACCAGAGCTCTTCACTTCATTCTGTTGAAAAGGAAGGGCCTCTGTGGTCACACACCTGGATACAGCACCCATAAAAGAACTTGTGTTAAAACTCGGACACTACTTATCTAGAAATGGAAATCTCGGTGAGGAAGTGCATCAGAGTTGCATGTCCCATGGTGAATACTCATCTTCCTAGGTGTCACCACTGTCAACTCTTACTTGAGTTGGAGTCTCCAAGTATTTGCTTCTCATGTCACAAAGTTGGGATTTTTATGACTCACTTAGGATGTGCTAAAGACAGCTCCCCTATATCTGCAGCGCAGCAGAGGTAGGAAATACATGGTTTGAGGATTATTTAAAATAAAATTGGAAAAACATGGAGTAGAATGTCATGTCCTCTGTGGCAAATAACTCACAGTCTCTCCAGAACAAGGAGAAGCAAAAAAGGCAATTTTAAATGAGTGTAAGGCAGCATCTTCAGACCAGAAATCCTCTCAATGCAGAGGTAAGAGGAAGTCGGAAAGGACTCTACAAAGTTCTGATGACTTTCTGGACCATTTAAGTTTCTTCCAGAGTATATTGGTTTGGAGGCAGAGAGTAGCAGCCTCGACAAGCCTGAGACATGAGACACACATCCATGTGCACAGTCTGAGTAGGAAAGGGGACACTGACTGAAGAATGGCTGCTTTGAATGTACTTAGTTATGTTTTACTAATGCAATTTATTAACTTGTCATCTGCCCATGAGTACTTTGGACTTTGACTACTATAAATCAACTTGAGGCAGATGAAAAGGAAAAGAAAATACTTGTTTCTGTTAATGCTGGGAGACACATAGACATCTAAGGGAATAAGAGAATTAAGCGTGTGCATAGACAGGCACTCCCTCGACAGAGTCACCTTTCACAGGAAAGAAACCACAGGAAAGCTGCACAACAGCACCCCCACCGATGCTTTTATGACACTCATCTACCTCTGCTTTCCACTCGCCTGCTCTTTGTCTTCCATCTTCCCAGTTGGTTTATTTTTTCCCTCTCAGCCCTCTGTTCCCATAGTGGGAAAGATGGTCCAAGAGTTTACAACATTCTTTATCGTCCCTGAATGAGACTTAAATATCTTGATCCCCCTCAAAACTGACAAGCTAGGGACTCTTGGGCTCAGTTGATTTCGGGGTCCAGACCTGGATGGATGAGGCCCATTGTTCCCGGCCTCGCCAGAAGGGATTAAGGTGACTATTGGAAACCTGCCTCTGTGTGTAGGCGGATGGAGCACAAAAGTGACTCACGGAGGAAGAACCTCAAATAACCCAGTGTACCTACTGTACTTACCTATCTAACTCCTAATTCTGTTCTTAAAATTCTTATTCCTAACTCCACTGAATTAATACTTTGAACAGTTATAAAAGACGTCAAGAATTGCATCCTGCTAAGGAACTATTAGAAAGTCTGGCGATACAGCCCTCAGATCTAGTTCGTGTCCTATGGCCTCAGACATGAGAGTCAAGTGGGTGATGCAGGCCTGAGCTCTGGAATTAGACAATAAGAATGGGGCGGTTCTGCCAGTCACTCATTCGCCTTTCCAGTAGCGACTCCTCTTTCATATTCTTCTGCCTTCACTAACTTTATCAAGTCAAGCTGATTTTTAAAAATAGATGCTGGACATAAAAGTGAAAATAAGATCCAAAAAGAAATTAAAATGTCCTCCCATCAGCTACAGTTCAGTAGGGGATAAATGTCCTACTTAGACAAGAGTTATTGTTGTTGTTTCTGGAATTTGTTCTTGATTTATGGCAGACCTCCCTTTAAAACCCAGGCATGAACATGAAATCTAGTTTTTCATTCTAGTAAGTCTTTTTGCTGGTGTAACAACTATGTCAGGATTCTCTTTATCATAATAAATTTTTGCTTCTACTGTAATAGAAAATTCACTGAATGGGTTAAGTGTGGCATCTTCTTAATGAACACAACATGAGTCCATTTAATAAATATGCCTAGAAGGTAGAGGAGGTATGAAGAGATACTGGATTTGTAGGTACCAGGTAAACTGATTCCAAAAACCATGCTACAATTGAGCAAAGCTCATAACCCATAAGCTGTCTCCTCTGCTTTGGGGTCCAAACCTCCTCCCTCCATTTGTCTTAACCCTACATGTGGATCACTGATATACTAAAACACTAGGAAATCTAAATAGGATGGGCTCCTGAGTTTAGGAGTCTATTTTAAGTTGGTGTCATAGAACAACACACCAACACATACCACCATCACCACCACAACGAAACACCTCAAAATTTCATTTTCCAATGATGGAGAACATTAGGATTCATTTTAATGTTATTTATCCTTCCTTTAGAGCAAAAACAACACTAAACATTCATGAGGAAGCTATGGTGTTCTTTGATTTTAACAAGGAAGATAATATGAAAAGAGAAAGCAATCAATTAGCAGACTGTAGCAAAATTATGAGGGTCACTATTATTTTATATGCATAAAAATAAAAACACTTTTAAGACAGAAGCTCCTCTTCAGCATCTTCACTGGCATGCTCAAAGTGAAACAAGTTAACCTCTAGCTTATGTTTCTCAATGACCAACCATGCCTAGGCTTGAATCTCACTTAGGAGGTATGACCGACCTAGAATGGTTCTGTGAATGGGCAGTTATGTAAAAGGAACAGCATCCAATGCTTAGGGCTTATACTGAAAATCTCTCCCATACTGCAGAAAATGAAGTAGCAAAGACAAGGGAGAAAAGGCAGACAAACTGAGGTTTCAGACAGAAGTGACTAGTCGGTGTGTCTGTCTGAAGAAATGGTAGTGGAGCAGGGCTGTGGCCTCAAAGAGGCAGAGAAAAGGGATTGGGAGCTGACCCTAAAATGTTGGTCCCTTGGACAGAGAAGCTCATCCTTCAGTTTGCCTCCACAACTGGAGTGCCTGCGTCAATGCTCATTGCAAATGCTCCATTCATAAAAGCTGACTAAGGCAAATTTATCCAATTCAGTACACAAAATGGAGACTCCAACAAACGCTGGAAAGGATGGGGAGAAGAAGAGACCCAGTTCCTGGCTGTTGAGAATGTAAACTGGTGTTGGAAATCAGCATAGGGGTTCCAAAAGGGAGAAAAAAAAAACCTGAAAATAGATCTTCCGTATGACCCAGATATAGCACTCAAGGTTACAGACCCAAAAGCAGGCACACAGTAGCAAGAAATGAACCCAGGCTAGATGCCCATCAACAGATGAATGAATAAAGATATTGTGTGTGTGTGTGTGTGTGTGTGTGTGTGTGTGTGTATACATGCAATGGAGCTTTATGAAGTCATAAGGAAAAATGAAATCATATTTGTAAGAATGAACAGTTTAGATGTGGTTCTTTTAAGAAAATCTGTTAAGCCAAACTTCTCTCATATGCTGAGTCTAGATTTAACATTACTTGTATGCATCCATATAAAACATAGGTATCTCTTTTAGGTCAACTTCAGTGTGTACTTCATGAAACATCTTTTTGAAGTATCTGGCTGAATCAGAGTGGAAATAGGTTCCTAAAGGAGGTACACACAGGAGACATTGTGCTGTACTAAAGGACTTTCACTTCATATTCCCACATAATGAATACCTCTATTATGTTCATAGTAACTTAGCCTCCATTAAGTATAGAATCTGTCTCCCACATCGTCCTCTGTTGCCTGAGTATAGTTAGTTCCTTTTATTAAGAAACATTTCAAAACTATTACCAAGTAAAATATATAATGGTATTATAATAGCAAGTATCCTCTTTCCATTAAGCTTATTTCTTTTTTTAATTTATTTATTTATTAAAGATTTCTATCTTTTCCCTGCCACCGCCTCCCATATCCCTCCCCCTCCCCCAATCAACTCCCCCTCTCTCATCAGCCCAAAAAGCAGACCAGGTTCCCTGCCCTGTGGGGAGTCCAAGGACCTCCCACCTCCTTCCAGGTCTAATAAGGTGAAAAAGCATGGGATAAAACCAGACTCACTGAACATAGCGGACATTAAGCTTATTTCTAAAGAATATTGTTTTCTACACTTGGGGAAGGCTTTATTGGCAGGCTTGAACTCCTCCCCTCGCCCCTGACATGCGTCAACCTAATAACTCAACGGTATGAGCTACCATAAACACCCCCCCCCCCGTTAAATTTAGCTGGGTTCAATAGTTGTTAAGTTTGGTTTTATTTCACCACATATTTGGATGTGGTTTCCCTTTTGCTATTAGTTTCTGCTTTTTAAATTAGAGAGCTTCCTAAAAGTCTTTTCTATATAATCATCTTTTCCGTTTCTACTGTCTTGAGAATACAGACCCTCCTCCTCCTCTTGCTCCTCTTCCCTTCTTTTTCTCCTCCTCATCCTCTCTCTCTTCCCTCAGCCTCTCCCTTTCCTTCTCCTTCCTTTCTCAATGCTGAGCAACAAACCCAGGGCCTTGCAGATCCAATGCAAGTATTAGCCATGAAACTGAATACCCACCATTTTATAGTTTTGTTTTTTAAGCAAAGCTAGTGTTTTCGGTCATAGCTTCTTATATTCTGGGTCACTACCCTGCTGTGTAAACAAATCCAGTTATGAAAGAGTTGACAAAAGGAAAAACATGTTTCTGAACATACAACTACTAAAATTTAATTCAGAATCAAACACATACTTAGGTCAACACATTTCTGGCAGAGCTTGCCCATGCTGCACCCCACAACTCCACTACGGTCTTGGTTTTAACCACCCAACACTGGCACCTTGTACTGCACACGCCCTCCAGCCAGACAACAGCAAGTAACAAGCAAACCATGGGAAATACCTCAGCATCGATTTGAAACCATGGTCCGCTGTGTGTTTTACTCTCTGTACTTAACAATTTTTTTCTGCTGTTAAACAAACACAATGATTTAATTACAGAAAACAGAGACTTGGAATACTTTCCTACCATCATTCTTCAGCATGTATCAATCTGTTCATTTTTGGAATTTCTTGGGTTAAAATGTTTGATTAAGCATTATTGTTAGAGTTGCTGGCTTGAGTTTTTATTTTTAAAAAAATCATCCAACATATTTGGGCTTGGGATTAAGACAAAGCTTCCAACAATTTCTAAAATCACATTAAATATGTCTCTGCTTGCTTTTAGTACATATTTATATTAAGAGGTGTTCTGAGTATCAACAATTATAAAATCAAATTCTCAATCAACTCTGAGAAATGAAGATACCCTACATGCTGACGTATCATTTATTCAGCCAAGATTTAATTAATTCTTTTATATTTCAGCCAAGATAAAATTAATTCTTTTACATTGTATTCTTTCTCTCCTCCCCTCTCTTCCCTCTTTCTCTCTCTCTCTCTCTCTCTCTCTCTCTATATATATATATATATACATATATATATGTATATATATATATATATATGATATATAGAGAGATCTATCTATCATCTATCTATCTATCATCTCTCTCTCTCTGTGTATCAAAGAACTGTTTTAAAATAAATGTGTGTGATTTACTGGCAGGTAGATTTGGGGTTATATACCCATTTTTGTATCTTACACCCAGGGCCATGAAAAAAATATCTTGAGTGAAAATGGGTCATGAGTAGACAAACCTGAAGAAATTTTTATTTTAGTTAAATTGCATAGCATTCTTACAGCTGGACTTTGATAAACAGTGATTATTTAAAAGAAACTGTTGTCTTTTTTTATTTTGTATGAATGATATTTTTTCCTCAAGATTGTTGTCTTTAAAGACAACTAGAGTCTCCAACCAGATAGCATGTCATGAGAAGGTGACAGACAGGTCACACATTTCACATGACCAATGGTCTCCATGCTTGTGAAATGGAGCAGCTGAAATGACTGGCTTCCGGTGAGTTTTATCAACTCTTCTGGAGAAAATCACGTCTAAATTTCTTAAGATTGAGGTTTTCATTTGATTTTGTTCCCTTCTGTAGTATTAGTCTTGTAGTCATGGCAGGATCAGGTCAGGGCTAGAAGTCTTGGCTCTGTGCTTACCAACATTGGGGGAGCTTCTGTAGAAGCAGCATCTGGCTGTAAGAAGACAGCTCTAGCGAGTGTGGGGCTAAGTGCCGGCAGGTCTTCAGGAGCTCGAGCAGCTCCCCACTTCAGTCCCATGATTTTCTTGTCCAGAATTTTCTTCTGTCCCTGTCCTTCTGGTGAGATCAGAATCGCTTCTCTAAGGAGGGTGGTTTATAATTAAGAAGGGTTTCCTGTGCCAGCTGTGGCCTATGTCAGCAATTTAACAGTCACAGCCTCTCACTGATAAACATTTATAACCCAGTATGCTGGCGATGCACATTTATGGTTTGGGGTTGTGGCAGAGAAATGTATACCAGAGTTACCTCCCTGCCATCAGCCATGGGAACTCTGGACAAAGTAAGAAGCACTACCGCCTGAGTTGTAAAAGTGGAACAGAAATCATCCTGGACAAGGGGGTTCTATGGTCCTTGGACTTAGAGAAAGAAATTGAATGGCATGCATCATCCCTTGTCTTTTCTCTTTCGGGTACTCTAAGGCTAGCTGACCTAGGAAGTCCAGGTCTTAGATAATGAACCAAAGTCCTTCTGCTCCCAGAACCTTCAAAGTTGGGGCTCAGGGCAGCAGAGCATCTGCTACGGAGGGAAGAATGGCTGTAGGTGAAGCTGCCCCCCCTCCAGAGAGCACATCTCCCTGACTCCAGTGCTTTCAGTGTAATGGCTCCTCCCGAACCACATGGTGACCAGGAAGGAGGATTACAATAACATCACTTAAAGCAAATTTGGGAAAGGAGAGCCTGCAGAGAGATCAACACGTCCAGGTCTTGGATAGATGGAATTTGGCATTCAAATCCCAGTAAGTTTACAGGGCTTTGAACATCTTGGACTTTCCACTAAAACCCCAGAGGGCCACACCTTCACAGAGGGAATCACATCCCAGAACAAAGATCAAAACTGAAATAGACTCATCCTAAGAGCCTCAAATTAAAACTAAATACTGACAGGCTCAGGGTAATCCACAGTAATTTAACCGCCTGCTTTAAAAAGAACCTTAAAAAACCCCTCGTTGCTTCTTACAGGAAATGCACAATCATAATCTTTAAAGGGTTTGATCACGAATCATCCTAGCGTAAGTTTCTCTTACAAGAAGTTCTACTCGTGAGAAAAACAAGGTGTTTTTAATAATTGAGGGTCAGTTCTATCAGAAACTGTCCTGCAGGCCCTTCACATGTTGAAATGGGTGGCCAAAGTCTGTAAAATAAACACCTTTAAAGGTCTTTGGAAAAGATGATGAAGAGATGGAAGAGTTTAGAAAAGATAAGAAAAGTCTAAAAGAGAAAGAAGTATAGAAAAAAATATAATGCATAAGGTTTTTCTGGTTTTTTTTTTCCAATGTTGATGCTGTACAGTACCAGAGAGATGGTTCTGTAGGGAAGCACATGGCTGCTTTTCTAGGAGACCACAATTCAATTCCTAGCATCCGTGTCAGCTGGCTCACAACTGCCTGCAAAATCAGCTCCAGCGGAAGCTAAGGGGTAAAGGGAACACTCCTGCATTGCTGGTGGGAGTGCAAGCTGGTATAGCCTCTTTGGATATCAGTATGGTGATTTCTCAGAAAATTAGGAATCAACCTTCCTCAAGACCCAGCAGTACCACTTTTGGGTATATATTCAAAGGATGCTCAATTGTGCCACAAGGACATGTGCTCAACTATGTTCGTAGCAGCATTGTTTGTCATAGCCAGAACCTAGAAACAACCTAAATGCCCCTTGACTGAAGAATGGATAAGGAAAATGTGGTACATTTATAGAACAGAGTACTACATAGAAGAAAAAAATAATGACATCTTGAAATTTGCAGGAAAATGGGTGGAGCTAGTAAACATTATTTTGAGTGAGGTAATGCAGACCCAGAAAGACAATTATCATATGTGCTCACGCATAAGTGGTTTTTTTTAACATAGCAAAGAAATCCAACCTACAAATCACAATCCCAGAGAACCTAGACAACAATGAGGACACTAAGAGAGACAGATCTAATCTACATGGGAAATAGAAAAAGACAAGATCTCCTGAGTAAATTGGGAGAATGAGGACCATGGAAGAGGGTTGGAGGGGAGGGGTGAGGCAGGGAGGAGAGCAGAGAAACATGTGTAGCTCAATAAATCAATAAAAAAATAGTCAGTTCCAGGGGACCCAAGGCCCCCTTCTGGCCTCTGAGTAAACCTGCACACACAAGCCATGTACACACCATCTTCACAAATGTATAACACTTCGGTAAGCATGAAACACATGGTACATGGTGATTTTATACAAAAATAAAAAATTAATAAACAGTATCATGATCACATGAAACAATGCAAAGATACAAGTCACTAAACTACCAGTCAGTTGGAATTACTCAAATTGAAGCCCAGAGAGAGCAAATGATTTAAAAATTAAGCAGAACTTTAATAAATTACTTATCAGTAGGCAAAAATACTGATGTTTGTTTCAGTTACACTTCAAGTGGTAGGGCCACCACGATGTGTGCTACCAACCAGCCTGGGATAGTTCTTTACATGGGTTGTTCCTTTTGACTTTCCTAGTGTAAGAAGTACATATTTTTCAGTATTTAAAGCAGGAAAAAATACCAGGAAATAATTGACTAGCTTTAGTTAATTTATTTTCTGAGAATTTATTTTATCCCAAGATAGATGTGGTGGTAGACATATAAGACTCCAACACTTAGGATGCTGAAGCAGGAGGATTGCCAAGTTTGGGGTCAGCAGGATGTACAGAGGAGACCCAGTTTCACGAGGAAAGGAGGCAGGAAGAGGAGAGAGTAGAAAAGAAGGAGAAAAGAATTCCCTAACTGACATTTTAGAAGCTTTCCCTGAACATGAGGCAATATGTTTAATTGGTGTAATTAAGTTTTAGTGTTCTGGTCAGTCTGACTGTGGTATCCCTTTGTCCCATGCCATCTCTGCCACCCACCCCCCAAAGAGAGACAGTTCTCAACTATGAAAATCACAAGAGAAAAAGCAATAACACACTCCCTCCCTAACAGGGAGTCACAAGCATGAAGAATTCAGATGTCTGTGCCAGGCTGAAAAGGAGGAGGAAGAAAAGGAAAAACTTGCTACTTTCTTTGATAGAAGACCTTTGTCTTGACAACTACTAAACCTGGGGGTGAAGGTATTTATTTGAAATACCTGCAGATTCTCCCTCTTCCCTCACGTGCCGGCTTTTATGATGCTGTTCCTGCAGCCCATTCCCTACCAATAAAAACAAAGACCACATTTCAGAACATGAACAATGCCACCAAGCTTTGGAAACTGATAAGGGAAAAAAGTATTTTTGTCTTCTGGTGACTTACATCAGTGTATCCAAAAGCAATTCTCTTAAGACAAAACCAATCAACTCGATAACTTGACAGCGTTCCTGTTGGGATTTATAGTTTATTATTTTGCTTTTTTAAAAAATCCTTTTGGATATCCTTTTTGAAAGGGTCAGAAGGAGCAAGGAAGCTTCCAGTCTATGAAAACGCACATAGCATCTCTCAACTATTGAAGATGCTTTTCAGTTTTAGGAGACGATGATACAAAAAATGCTGGTGCTGTGTTTCTGTTTGTGGGATTTTAAAATTCAGTTTAGTCTCCAGACCTTTGCAGAAAGAAGACAGCAATCAGTTCTTTCATTGGCTGAAAACTTTTAGCAAGTCTTTATCATGCCTACCACATTCAAAACACTATGTAAAGCATTGAGACAGACAGATACACACACACACACACACACACACACACACACACAAATTATCGAGAAAGAACCATCTAGAAGATGGTCAGAGAGGGCTAGGGGGTGTGGCTTGGTTCATAGAGTGATTTGCCTAGCTTGTACAAAGCCTTGGATTGTATAAACTGGGTGTGGAGGACCACTTTCTGTGTGACATTTACAAGGACTGGACCAATGGGGGGCACGTGGTACCTGCCTATAATCTCAGCATCAGGAGAATCACAAGTGTGAGGACAAGAGAGAGAACTTGGGAATAACTTTCCGGTGATTTTACTGTTGCAAAATTCAGAGGTGATCAGATCTTCGTTCCCAGAATGTAGGCACACAATCTGAACACACTAAGTCCCTTAAGGAGCACAGATGTGGAGCTGCTTTGAAAGTGAAGCCGCATCACATTAGAGGTTAAACGTGCCTGTCTTAACATTTAGCCTCTTCTGGATCCATAGTCATTTGCTAAAACACCCTCCAAATAAACAAGCTGAAAATAAAAATAAACACTAATGGACTTAATGTGTAGTTTCTCTCTGAATGTCTTCCAATATTTAAAAAAAAAATGAAGTATGGAGTATTTCACAAAGTAGACTTTGGCATCAACTCAGCAGCATACATTCTATAAGATGAGATAAAAATCAAATGACATCAGATAGAGATGGCTAGAATTAACAACACTGAGGACATTCGTAGACAAACCTGTCACATATTTCTGGTTTTGTTTGGCTCAACTTAGGAGGTGCTTTTGGGTTTTACCTTGGCACAAGTTATGAAATGGTTTCGTGTCCTCCTTATTTACTTTGAATTGGTTTCTCAGTGAGCGCATGCTGCTTAAGAAAACAGGTGTTCCTGTACAAGCCCTGGGAGGCATTGTTTAAGTTTAACGTGATTCGCTTAAGGAATCAGGGACCGTATGAACACCTTGTTTTGACATAAGTTAGCAGATGATGTTTACTTGGATTTCAGTAAATGGTGATTTGTCATAAAAAAAAAAAAAACCACCCATGACTGTTACACCAATCTGTTGGAACTTGTCAATGCTTTGAAACCACTAATGATGCCATGCTTCATGCTTTGGTTTCAGAGGGCTTTAGGAACATAGAATAAAACCTACAGGAGGTCATCTCGCCTCCTTAGCCCATCATTATGCCTCTCCTCGGTGAGCCCGATAGGAGTAAGGATAATAAATACCACGGACATTCTGGAATCTGGAGGTTGTTTTTCAATGCTAAGAATCAAACCGAGGACCATACATTGACTAGACAAGAAAGCCACATCGCTGATCGCATTTTTTTTTCTTTAGAAAAACTAAGAAAACAAGCATCTTGATAGTCCTTTCACCTTTTTCCCCCTTGCAAAGGTACTACCACACACATGCTGATGGCACTGAGCTCCTGTGCACAGGACTGAAGAAGCTCTACTTATTTCTTGTTGCTGCAGACAGAACTAGAAAGCCAAAAACGTGCATGCCATTTAGATTATAGGGATCACTGAGTGTGGAGTATACTTCAGTGTGAAACCCAAGAAGAATGGGTTTTCCTTGGCCTCCCCCCAAGCACCAACTAAGAAAAAAGTCAAAGTAACTTCCTAGGATCATAGTTAAGCACTAAGTAACATGTTATCTGGGGTTTGGTGATTGCTATGTGGATCATGTTAAGTTTGGACCGCCTATGCCTTATATGTATAGCTCTGGATGGGCTCTGTTTCTTGTTTGTTTTTCTGTGGGAGAGGAAGTTCAAAGCATGGCTATCAGTCGTGATGATCTGAGAGATGGTCATCTCCGAACATGTGCTCAGTAGTTGTGATTAACACCAAAGGGGACTTCAGGGCAGGCCATATGTTTGGTCTCTCAGTCTTGCCCATCATCAATCACAGCCTACAGTTGACTTGGAGGAACTGAAGAGAGGAAGCTTTATCTTGAAACACTGTCCTTTCTCGGAAGACCTGGTGGCATTTCAAGTCCATCTAATGGACCACGTTGTTGGGATTCAAGCTTCACTCTCTCCAGTGTGGGCTTTACGAAAGCTAAGAGCCCTGAAAATATTTAGTCAAGTGCCTAAAAATGCATGATACTACTGAATGCAGTTATACGAATATTATGGGTAAATAATAACCATTGGTCCTTGGGTAAAAGAAAATGTTAAGTGATTTTTATTTGCTCTGAGTGTAACTGTGTGATGTTAGGATTTGGCACTTCCTTCTGGGAATCTATTATGAGGATGTCCTGCCAAGATAAAGGAAGAAGGAAATTAGAGCCCCACCCCAGGACGACTATATGGAGGGTTTTATAAACACTTTTAAAAATAGCTTGTCTGATGATAGGATCAATTGACCTTCAGGAATATTTCCTAATATCACTTGCTATGAGGCATTAGTTTCCAAATCTGCATGGCCACCAGTCTGATGGGAGTCCCACTTCTCTCTTCTAGAATTTCCCCAACTTTGTTCCCAGCTCTGCGATAGTTTCCAGCTCTTCATCCAAAAGACTTTGAATCGGCCCCACCATTGTGGAAAGAGCATTGGCCTTTGACTTTCTGCACTATGGAAATGTCTGGTGGGACTTTTTTTTTTTAATTTGGCCTTTAAGATTTTTCTTCAGTACACCCTTAGCATCACAACAGGAAGAGGCTGTTCTTTCTGTGAAAACTTCACCGATATTATTGGGATAATCTTCCAGTTAAAGTGCAATTATTATTCTCTACATTGGCAGAGAGGTGGTATCCTGAACCACAGCTGACTTAGCCATAGTTTAGCATTGTAAGTCACAGTTAAAAGGTAAGGTAGAAATGGGCTACTGAACATTCCTTTACTAACCTTCCCTGACTGATGCTTATGCACCAAGATTATGTTCTGCACTTACACAAGTTCTCTTCGGTCTCTTTGGGCTGTCAGAGCAAAATATTATAGGCTGAGTTGATGAAGGACAGCAAATTATTTCTCATAGTTCATTGGCTGAGTGGTTTGAGGTCCAGTCACTGTAAGATTCGGGGTTTAATTGGAGCCCACTTCCTTATTCCAAGATGATGCTTTATGGTAGTTGCCTCACACTCTGGGCAGGGAAGAATTCTGGTCTCTTACACCCCTCATAAGAATACTCATCCTGCTTCTGAGTTCTCCATCTATATGACTAGATTGCCCTATACCTCCAACGGCAATTGTATTTCAACATAAATTGGGGTCAGGACGTAAATGCTCAAGCCATAGTAGTATCCTAGGCTGTGGTGCATTTTTCTCTTCTCTGACTCACCCTTTTGTGACTACAACAGATCTGAAAGTCCTGTCTAGTTTGGATAAATGCAGGCTCCCCAAGGGATGGACATGTCTGTTATGAATTAAACTCATTGTGATACTTTATCAGAAAAAAATGAGATAAAATATAATTTGAATAAGGTGAGAGAAAGAAGTAGAAGAGGATTAAATATTTCTATTTACCTCAATAGGAATGGAAAGTTATTTTACTTTTGGGGGCCTTGATTATAAGTCATTATCACTTAGGATACTGTTTGACTTAACTTGTTCCAACATCAAGGTCAGCACTGAGCACTTCCTGCTGCAGATCTCAGCGTGTGTTCATGTAGAAGCCTCTTTGAACACATGTTCGGCAAATCTCTACATGGCTTCTTTAAGAGAGGGAATAGAGATGCCTAACAATGTTAATTTAAAAAAATCAGAGTTGACCCATAAGGAATGATAATAAGATTTGTATCGCAGTGTAGTTCTAACTCTGTGCTCTTTCTCACACTCTCATAAGGTAATTTTTCATGGAAATATATTTATCAGCTGATATTGTTTATAGTTGGAGCATTGTATTAATCATCTAGCAGAGGAAATTAACTTTGCATATGAAATAAACATGAGCTATCTCAGCTTTTTGTTCATAGGTGTAAAGGCTAAAAATAGCTCGAAAGCAGGGCAAGTTCCAGAGCTCTGGAAGCTCTGGGGGAGCACAGTGATGGATTTGCATAATCATTTTTCTAATTGTTTGCAACCTACCACTTCATTTCCACTGGCTCTAATGTAGATGCCTATGATTTCGTTAGTAGTTAGCAATTATTCATAAGACAATCTTTCTGTCAATGTGTTTTCTTGAATCCTTGTGGTATTTTATTTTCATCATTATTTTTATCTCTTCATTGTGTGTGTGGGGGGGAGGGGTCTGAGAACAGCTTGTTGCAGTATGTTCTTTTCTTCTGCCATTAGGGCTCCAGAGATTAAAATCAGGACATTAGACTTGGTGGCAAGGGCCTTATCTCCTGAGCTATCTTGCCAAGTCTCTTTATGGCAACTTGAACAGTTTTGACAATAGTTTTGTGATCATTTGGTGTGCTACCACTGAAATAGTATTTCAGGACACAGAAGGGGAAGAAATCACAGTCTTTGCCATGTAGAAATAGGTCAGCTACCCTTATGGACAGTGCTAAAAGAAAAATCAACAGGAAGACACACTAAAGGCAAACTGAAGAATAAAACACAGACTTTGTGCCAGAAGATGATGGCACATGCCGTTAATCCCTGGACTCAGGAGGCAGAGGCAGAAGTAGCAGACAGATTTCTGAGTTCGAGGCTAGTCTAGACTACACAACAAGTTCTGGTACAGATGGGGCTACACAGAGAAACCCTGTCTCAAAAACAAACAAACATACAAAAATCAACTAACCAAACAAACCAAACAAAAAACCTCATATTTGGTTTCTAGCCATAAACAAAGGACATTGAGCCTATATTTAGTGATCCTAGAGAAGCTAAATAAGGAGAACCCAAAGAAAAATATATAGGCATCCTCCTGAATATTAACCTTCATCAGGCGATGAACGGAGACAGAGACAGAGACCCACATTGGAGCACCGGACAGAAATCTCAAGGTTCAAATCAGGAGCAGAAGGAGAGAGAGCACGAGCAAGGAACTCAGGACCGTGAGGGGTGCACCCACACACTGAGACAATGGGGATGTTCTATCAGGAACTCACCAAGGCCAGCTGGCCTGGATCTGAAAAAGCCTGGGATAAAACCGGACTTGCTGACCATAACGGACAATGAGGACTACCGAGAACTCAAGAACAATGGCAATGGGTTTTTGATCCTACTGCACGTACTGGCTTTGTGGGAGCCTAGGCAGTTTGGATGCTCACCTTACTAGACCTGGATGGAGGTGGGGGTTCCTTGGACTTCCCACAGAGCAGGGAACCCTAATTGCTCTTTGGGCTGACGAGGGAGGGGGACTTGATTGGGGGAGGGGGAGGGAAATGGGAGGCGGTGGCGGGGAAGAGACAGAAATCTTTAATAAATAAATAAATTAAAAAAAAAAAAAACCTTGGGATAAATTTCCTCAGGTGATGCTGGTTTACCTAAGTTTTAGAGACAGGGATGTAGGTGGGGTAGTAGTGTCTAGTTTTCTTAGAATTAAGACTTTTGGAAACATAGGTTCACTTGTAATTTGCAAAACATTTTGCATGCTCAACATGATAATTATTGAAGTAGTTCTTCAGGGATTATAACACATGAAGATCAAATCACTCCAAACTGTCTTTAAATATACCATGAATTTGAAAAATATAGACATTAGATATTTAGATATATAAAGCGTATCATTTATTTAATTTAATACTGATACATATATACATATTCATGGATTCCCTAGCATAATAATTTAGCTTCTTGGAGTATGAGGTCTTTGCCCTGCATATTAGAAATCACTGATCTTACAAATAAGTGAGAAATGGAGGGGGTAGGGATCTATTGTGACACAAGGATGCTGAGTGACAGACGGTAGACTTTGGGTTCTTGTTAGTTTTCTGTTGCTTGATAAAGCCTTCCGACCCAAAGCAATTCAAGGGCTGAAAGAGTTTATTTCAGCTTCCGTTTTCTTTCTAGGACACACCCCATCCTTGAGGGAAGGTAGGGCAGGAGGTCAAGCAGGAATTAAAGCAGAAAGGACTGAAGAATGCGGCTCACTTGTTTATCCTCTGGTTCATGTCCTGATACAGCCAGGCCAAAGATGGTGCTGCCCACAGTGGGCTGAGCTTCGGGTCCTCCCACATCAATCATCACTCAGGAAAATCTCTCACAGGCCAATCTGATGGAGGTGATTCTTCAGCGGAGGCTTCCTCTTTCCAGATGATCCTAGTTTCTATCAAGCTGACAGTAAAAGCCATACGGCACCATTTGATCTTCGTTTTAGAGACGCCATTAAACACTAGAGGAGCACATAGTAACACGATCCAAAGACAGCTGAAGAAAATGAATTCAGTCTGGCATGCAATACCTGCCAGAATGGCTAAATATGCAGGGGCTCACCATGTCTGTGTTTGTTGAATAAACAAAGACAACTGAATGCAAGGACAGAGTTTCGCAAAATCAAAGAAGGTTTACAAGTGCCAAGTCTGTGAAGAAACCAGGGCAGTGAGGGGTAGCAAAAAAAGAACACTGGAGGTGAACACTAAGTGGCCCCACGTGATCTTCACAGGGACCTTTCTATACAGGCACAGAATAAGGCCACTAACTAGGGTGAGCAAAAATAGGTCATTGATAAAGAAAGTGAGTGGGTAGCAGTATTATGCCAGAAAACATGACAGTCTCTTTGAAGAATTCTTGGGCATTGTGTAATAAAGAGCAGATACGCATCTTCCCAGACTTGGCAGCTACAATAACAGAGCTCTGGACATAGCGTATGGGGCATACCTGTGAGGAAGACAAGATGAAAACACACTGAGCTTTTAGCTCAAATATAAATATTTGGGAGGGATGATATGTCATGCTAAGCAATTTACCCTCATTTAGTTCCAGCAGAAAAAAAATTATAGTACTTTGCTCGTTTTCCAGATGTTTTAGTTATTTTCAAATTTTAAATAGTAATAATTATTATTAAAAATTTTATTTCATTTGTGCATTTTGTTAATGTTCCTGTGTGTGTGAGAATGCGTGCATAAGTAAATATACATATGTGTGCTGAGGACATAAATCAACATGAGATGTCTTCCTCAGTTACTCCCTACCTTATTGGACGAGGCAGGGTTTCTCCCTGAAGCCCAGAGCTCGCTGACTTGACTAGACTGGCTACAAGCCAGCCGCTGGGATCGTCTTGTCTCTTGGTCCTCCACTCTGGCATTACCAACATATGCTACTTCACCCAGGTTTTATGTGGGTGAGGGGCTGAACTCACTTCTTCACGCTTACACAGCAAGCATGTCAGCAAAGACAGTTCCAAAACTAAAAGGAACTTGTTAAATTATGAAAACACCAGCCAAAAAGGTAGGAACAAGGCAAGAATTTGAATAGAAACATTGCTTTTAAAAAATGATGTTAGCAAGGTGGTGGTGGATGCATTTAAACCCAGCACTCAGGAGGTAGAGGCAGGTGGATCTCTGTGAGTTCCAAGTCAGCCTGATATACAAAGCAAGTTCCTGTACAGTCAGGCCTACACAGAGAAACTATGTCTGGGAAAACCAAAATAATAATGATGATCATGATCATGCTGATGATCATGATAATAATAATAATAATATTTATGATAGAGATTTATGTTGCTTGTTTTTTGAGTGATGGGTATAATAGGACAGGCAGAGATACCCAGTAAAGAAAGAGAGGAAAGAGAAAAAAAAAAACCTGAAACCTGTTGTAAACAATGTATTAATCTTGCATGCAGAATTTCTTGGGACAGTGAAACGAAAATGTTGGTGATTAGTCTCCACGTTTGCCTTCAGGAAGGTGAACTGCAAGTGCCTCAAAGATCAAGTGGGCTCTTGACTGGAGCAGCAGGTGGATTGCCTATTGCTCTTCTTGGAAATGGGCTTCACAGACTCCGGTTTCCAACGCTGACATTCCCAGTATTCGTGGGCACAGCTGTTACAGGAGACTGAGCCCTCTGTGTGGTTTCAAACCACTGACATGGGTTTCTCTAGAGCAGTTATCATTATTATGCATCATCAATAGCATTGTTTATGCTCCTAGGTGTGTCCTTACCCTTCTTCAGACGTATATTCCCATACAACATTTCAAGAGCCGTCAGGCACCTGTTACTACTTGTTAGCTAAATAGGACCGAGGGAAGTCAGATGCTAAAACTGTCAGGTCTGATGGGTCACATGGGTTCTGAAACTAGCTACCAAGACAGAGAGCCATCTTGAAAGACAAAACAAGCAGAATACAATCTGTGTTAAGAAAGCATTATGGTTTTAGTCCATTATAAAATCCACAACAGTGATTGAGTAAATACCGTCACTAGCATGTCTGCCGTAGAAGGTTGCTATAACTCTGGTGAGCCATGCAGATAAAATGTTCAAACAAATAATTGTAACAGGTAGACCAAGAAACCTGTTCCACAGACAACATAAACAACAGATTTATTTTTGTGGGGGAGAAAAGATACATGATGTAATTATAGGTCTTTATTCATCCCAGAGAAAATTGAAGATGACGGTAGACATTAGACGAAGACAATATGCCAGTCTCTTCAATAAAAGAAAACATTCATAGTGAATGTCTGGGTTTGGAATTCAGACAGTGAATGATTCTGCTTTATTGCTATTTCATAGCCATCATCAAGCTGATGAACCTCAGCTGTTTCTCCTGTTAAATGGGAATATAGCACAATACAGGGTTTTTATAATGACTAATGATAGCACCTTTAAGAAAGAGCTTTACTATTTCTGCTTCCTCATATCCTGGTACTTAGCTTACTACTTGTTACTGCTTTTTAATATGTCCTGTATACAAACTATGTTCTAATCCAGCAAATCTCTTCACTCAAGGCTCGAGATGTTACACAATTATCAAAAGCAAGAAAAGATATGTTTTTTAAAAAGTATAAACCATGCTAGGAAGTCTCAGATTAACTAAAAGAAAGCTGAGTAAAGAAGTGAGTCTGGAATCTGTCCTCTCCCCTCTGAACCTAAACAAACATTCAAAAAAGCATTTACAGTCAAGAATGATAATATTTCCACCTGATATTTTAAGGTCCTTTGAGGATGGCCTTCCGCCTCAGTTTGCTGGAGCACTTTCATTTCATTCCTGACATTCTGGTATGTTTGGTATAATCCGTCTGTCTCTTCACTTTGGAAGACATGCCAGTTTCAATGGCAAATACATCTGCTCGAGAGAAACTGTTTTCACTTACATGTTCCTGAAAAGCCAGGGGAGACAGCGCAGCAGAAGGCATTGAGGGCTTCATCAACAAGCTTAGCGAACTGTCTGACTTGATGAGAAGACTCTGGAAGGCTTAGGGAGGAAAAATTTAAGTCTATATTGTATTAGTGGATGATAAGATAACAATTAAAGAGAAAACGAGGTAAAAAAATTTAATTGAAACTATTTTTATTTATGTGTTTACGCATGCACCTCATGTGTGGGCAGGGTAAACAGGGAACAGGGAAAATGGGTCAAATTTGTCATTAAATACATTTGTATTGTTCTTTTTAAAAAATGGCTAAGGGGTAAGTGGAGGGAATAGGAGGAGGGAAGGCAGTGGGAACTTGGATTGGTATGTAAAATGAAAAGAGATAGTTCGTTTTCTTTTATTAAATAAATAAATAAATTGGCTAAAAATAGAAAATAAGAGAAACTTATTTGGGTTTCAAGGAAATGACATTCATTCATTCACGCTAAAGATGGAACCAGGGCCACTGAGATACTTCGTCATAATTCTTTCTGCCTTTTATTTTGAAACAGGGTTTTGCTAACTCTCCAGATGAGCCTTGAGTTGTCTTTGTAGACCAATAGTCCTTGGTCCTGCAGTCTTCCTTGGCCTCTCTAGTAGCTGAGATTGTGTTCCAGTGACACGAGGTGTTGATTTGAAGGTCACTTTAAAAATCAAACTATTAGAAGCTCTGCCCTCCGTGCCTGAATTTTTAGTGGGATTCACCAGTTAGCTCACTCTGAAATCTTGGATGCTGGAGATGAGTTCATTGTACAGAATTAAATGCTGATGCTGTGTGGAACAAACCTGGTGTCTAGACGAGACTATGTCTTCTCTCCTGTTCCCTCTTCTCTGTAGGTCCCACACAATTTGCAATACTTCCAAAGAATTAAGAGAAACAGAGACTATGGCTTCTGCCAGTACAAAGAGATTATTCAATTTAAATTTGTTTTAATAGCTTACATAAGTTATAGAAATTATTTAGTCAGTTCAACCATTATTAGCTTATGAAGCATGATATACTTATGATGTCACTGTATCATGTTAATCAGAACTATAAACACTATACTTCTTAATATCATTTGCTTACCAGGAAAGCCAAAAATAGGTGTCTTGGCATGGAACACAGGCATAAAAAGAGTAGAAGGCTATCAATGACAGGCACTAGAAGAAAAACTTTGAAGTGTAATGATTCCTAGGAAAACACAATCATTTGGTGATTGTGAATCATGGGAGATTTTGTCTCTCATGCACTTGGCATACATAGTCTCCCAAAAGGCATAAATTCTGTCAGTTCTGTGGTTGAAAAACAGAACAAAACAAACAAACAAAAAACTACCTGACAATCATCTAACAATTTGGACTCCATTTTCTCTTTGTTGTGACTTAATGCGCAAAGACTCTTGTCTCTATTTATCTTAAAATGACAGTTTGTAAGGTCTTTCTGAGCATGTCAGCCAAGGACAGAAATCGGTAAGGAAAGGGTTTAGATTTGACTAAAACAGAAGGAAATCTAGAAAAATACTTCCTTAGAAACAAACATACGGAAAAGAATACACAAAATCTATGGAACCGTGGAAAATACTGTTCTTGAGTTCTCATGGTCAATTACATTTTTTTCCATTAGAAACATGATTTATATTTCTCTGATGTCTAAGGATGTTGACCATTTCCTTAAGTGTCTTTCAGCCATTTTAGGTTCCTCTGTTGAGAGTTCTCTGTGTAGGTCTGTACCCCATTTTTTATTGGATTATTTATTCTTTGGTGGCCAATTTCTTGAGTTCTTTGTACATTTTGGAGATCAGACCTCTGTCTGATGTGAAGATCTTTTCGCATTCTGTAGGCTGCCATTTTGTCTTTTTGACCATGTCCTTTGCTTTACAGAAGCTTTTCAGTTTCCTGTTTATTAATTGTTGCTCTCAGTGTCTGTGCTACTGGGGTTCTATTTAGGAAGTGGTCTCCTGTGCCAATGTGTTCAAGTGTACCTCCCACTTTCTCTTCTATGAGGTTCAGCGTGGCTGGCTTTAGGAACACAGCATTTCCAACCTGTAGACTGGTGGGAGATTCTCAGAGCAGTAACGCCCATGCTGGGGATAGAAAGGAAAAGAGTACATTTTATTTGTTGTCAGTGAGTTTAAGTCAGCAAGGGCTTTCTGGAGAGAAGAGTGGAATACAGATTGGGGATGGGCACAGGGTAGGATAAAATGTTTTCATTAACAAGGTTTCATTGCTCTTTGAAAATAGGAAGAACCCCAGCTGTCTATTAATATGAAATTTATTACATAAATACGGTGTATGTGTCTGTATATCCTTCATTCACTCAGGTTGCAGATGTTTTTTTATTGATATACAATGAAGCCAGTGTGCAGCTGGAGGTGTGACCCGGTTGGCAGGAGGCTTCCTGTTCCTTCAGGTATCTTAAGTCAGTTCCCAGCCCTCATACATATGGGCTCACATCTGCCTGGAGCTACAGGTCCACGACAGTTGACTCTCTCTCTGGGTCTTGGTGGGCACTGCATACATGTGTCATGTGTGCAAAAATATACATACACACATAAATAAAAATAAGTGTAGAACTTTTTTTCAAACTGTATATTTTTAATAGACAATATTGATTGCAAAGAATTGGTACATAGCTAGTAGAAAGTTTCTGAAATGCTGTACATAAAACCCCAGTGAGAGGATTATGTAGACCTTTTACTTCTCCTTTGTGTGAGTCTATAATGTCTAAACTATTTATAATCACTATAAAACCAATAAAAGTCTTATCCCATCAATTTCCCATTATGGAAGGGGAAATGCCCTGATGAGCAATTTCAGAATTTTCAGTTAAGAGGATTGAAATCTGATGCCCTGGGCAGAAACACAGCCATATTTCTATATTCTAATGCAATCATAAGTGTGTACCATATTAGATGTTGTTGGACAGTTCCCATAAGAAACCCCATTAGAAAAAGGGCTGTAGCTCAAATGAGGGTCTTCTATCCTACGACTGAGTGGAAGAGCTCTGGGGAGTGCCCAGCCTTCTGCGCAATGATTGCTTAACACCCCAGAGCTTAGCACCCCAACTGCTGTGCTGAAGGCTGACAGCTCTTGGTTTGCTTCTCAACTCTCAACCCATGCCTTCTTAGTCTTCAGTGTGAAATGAGCCAATGTTAGGCATTCAGGAGAAAGAGGGTTGGAGGGAAATGGGAGAGAAGAAATAGGTGATGAAGCCGGGCAGTGGTGGCGCACGCCTTTAATCCCAGCACTCGGGAGGCAGAGGCAGGCGGATCTCTGTGAGTTCGAGGCCAGCCTGGTCTACAAGAGCTAGTTCCAGGACAGTAACCAAAAGCTACGGAGAAACCCTGTCTCGAAAAACCAAAAAAAAAAAAAAAAAAAAAAAAAAGAAATAGGTGATGAATACAGCCATCCTTCTAGGCCACAGCTTGAAGAATGCCATTGGATCCGTAAATTTGGTGCTATTTTTATCTGGGCGGTTTACAAAAATGAGCCCAAATGCCTGTCCTTCTGCTCCATGTACAAATATTTCAGTCAAAATGTAACCTAGAGGGGGACCTGAGCCAAATAAACATGCACAGCTAGCTGGGTCAGTTACAAAGGGGCCCTCAGGGTTGCTCTGCAGCTCATGACCAGAGCTCCTGGCTCTTCCACAGAAATGGTTCATGAAAAAAGCTAAATGTGTTTTCTTAAGAAGCAAGTCAACGTGTCAGAAAAATATGATTGTCCTAATCCAGTTTAACTTTTAACCTCAATAAATAAGCAAGAGAAGCTGCAACCTGAACCTTCTTAGCAGCAAATGTTCCTCTTTCCTTCTTGCTCCTGACGTATCTTTCCTTTTTATCCTGGGGATAAAGGGATATTATAATTCATCAAAATTTCATCCCCACAGGAGTCTGGATACCCCCAAAAGGGAGCTAGAAAGAGAAATCATGGAACATACTTTCAAAAATACATTTTGCTTTGTTTTGTTTTTTTGCAAAGCAGGCACCCATCTGAGCTCAGCCTGGGATGAGGACCAACGAGTAGCATGGGACTCTCTCTCCTCAGGACCATCAGGGTGAAGAGAAACAGGATGCTTGTTCACCTTGTCTTGCAGTCCTAATCGATTCGCTTCAAAGCTTCAGGACCCTGTAAGGAATATTCAGACGAGCATGTGAGGTGGAGGGAGTTGAGTCAAGAGTTCAAGATCATCCTCAGCTATCTAATGCGTTCAAGGCCAGCCTGGGCTCCATGAGACTCTGCCTCAATTATTTTATTGGTAGCTTATGAGGTCTAACCCAAGGCTGGAGAGATGCTCACCCATTTAAGGCTAGGCTAACAAGCAAAAATATAAGGTTCAATCCATTATGGTATACAATTAAGCAGAAGTGTGAGACAGAAAAAGTATAAATTAATATGCTCAAAATGAATAAAGTAAAAGCAGTAATGAAGCAGCCACATAAAGACTAGATTGTGGCCCAGTGAAGAATGCATCTATCCCATGTTTAAGGTCTTTGCACCTGTCCTTTGTTAGTATCATCTTGCAAACTGAATCTTCTTGCAAACTCCGGCTGGAATTTTTGCCTTCTAAGGGTGTCTTTTTGTGAACCTGTATTAATTTTAATGTAAATCAACTTACTATTTTTCCTTTTAGATTAGCATATCTCTTCCCTGCTTAAGAAATCTTTGCTGACACCGAGACATGAAGCTATCCATAATTCATTTTTACTTTCGTCTTTTCATATCGGTCCATTCAAACTCTGGAGCAACGAAAAAGCTTTTCTAGAAGGAAAGGAGCAGGGGCGGTACATCTTGATTTCAAGTAGAACTTTCTAGAAGAGGCCAAGCAGAGAACTCACAGCTCTGTGCTCCACAGCTTCTCTGCAGACGGTAACCTGTCTGTCCCCCTGGGACATTGATACCCTCTGCCATCATTTCCTTGACAAATTTCCTTTTCTCCTGCCCCCTTTCTCTTAATGCCCTCTTCATTTTCTCACGGTAACAGAAGCACCCTGTCTTTCCATCCCGCCCGGCTTTCCAGGTAAGGGTGGACCCAAGGTGCCTGGAACGGGTTAGAGGGTGCAATCCTGAGACACATGTCATTTGGTGATCCCTTTAAAAAAGAATAAGATAAAGGGAAAACCAAAATCCAAAGGCAGTAAATGTGGCAACCTTAAAAGGGTCCATAGTCCCTGGTTAGAAACAGAGCAGTAGATGATTTCTACCATCAGGTCACAGCGCCCTCTTCAGCCAGGCTTCTTTGTCCTCCATCTTTTCTCAGCATCCTGAAGTTGTGAAGCCACTGCTTTTACTTGGTTCACCGAAAGCCACCGCTCCTTTCCCAGGCATGCCCGCATGCCGGGAGGCTACTCGTCCTCTTTTCTCCTTGTTTTACCACTAACCCCTCCTTGCTCAGTAACTTTTCTGAATTGAGCTTTGGGGGCTCACTTAGAACCAGTCTTTACTTATTCCTATAATTTAACACCCAGGAGAAAGGCGAGTCGGACACCACTGTCTCCCGACTTTGAAAATTGACCCTTAAAAAAAGAAAAGAAAAGAAAGAAAATTGACCCTTTGTCTTCTCTCCCTCTAGTTTTGATTTCTGGCTTGTTTTGCAGCAACCCCTCGTTTGTGACCTTCCATAGTTATTATTCTGCATTTCTGTGTTGGCTAGTAGCTGTAATCAGAATACCCTAGAGAATGACTCCAAAGAAGGTAAGATTTATTTTGGGCTTTTGGTTTCAGACTATGGTTGCTTGGTCCCATGGGCTTAGGTAGAATATGGCAGTAGGTGGGTGGAGTGGACAAAACTGTTTACCTCATGGCAAACCAGAGGTGGGACAAAACGGGACACAGGGATGTAGGAAAGAGCTAAGGTGAGATGTATTCCCCCAATGACGTGTTCCCCAGTGACTACTTCCTCCGAATAGGTCCCTCCTCCTACTTTTCACCCCATCCAATAATGTTACCACATAGTGAATCCCTCCTAAGGTTAGTGTATTTATTAGGTCAGAAGCCCTGATCTAACAGTGATCTAATTGTTCCTGGGAATTCCCTTCCAAGTCACACCCAGAGATGCGCTTTACTGTGTAAAATCAGGTTGGTCGTTAAGATTAACCATCACATTTCTTCATCCCATTCAGCTCTCCACCCTCTTCAATATAAGAAGCAGGTCTTCTCAGGTCAGTAAGGCGCACTACGTGTCCCAAAGCAGTCATCCCTTTATCTCCATTGTGTTATTCTGGCAGAGGCTCACACTGTCTCGATGAAAAGGGAACAAAAGCTTTGAGGTTTTTGTTTGTTATGACCTCTATGACACAACGCTTTTCTGATTTCTTCCCACTCCTGGGATGTGTGTGCACTTCTCTATGCAGTGACTCCTTTCCTCATTCAGTCTAAGGGAGCTATTTAGACTCAGTACCAACCTCTGACGTTCAGTCTAGCTAAGGGAGCAATCAGACTTGGTACCAAACTCTGACCTTACTGAGCTGATTGCTTGGGTGGCATGACACTTACAGTCACATTGTATCAGAATGTATTTTTCCACCACTTCCCAAATCTCTAGATGCTTAGGGTTAGTTAGTATTTGGTTCGCATACTCAGGAATCCCATAAAATACAAAACCAGAAACTAAAATATATATGCCATGTATCTGTAGTGTAAAAAAAAATAGACAAAAAAATAGTAAAAATTAAAAAAAAAGATAAAGTTTTAAAAGGGAGAAAAAGGATGGACATGACTTTATGAGACAAGGAACCACCAAAGATGCCACTGAGTTCATTTTCTGTTCTCCACCTACTGCTAGACACACCACAGACACACAGACATACAGACACACAGACTATCCTTAAGAGTGGTTTGTTTCACCAGTAAGAATCCCTTGGAGAAAACTAAATTTTTGTTTGCAAGTAGTTATCAGTTACAGATTGCTTCCGGGTTACAGATAGCAGCATGCATCCTCTTCTCCTTTCTGTTCTAGAACCCCACCAGGTGCTGACCCATTTAGTTAGGCCCTACGAAGTCTGCCTTAGTCTCTTTGAGTTCATATACATGTTGGTCCCCCTGTGTTTATAAGATCTTGTTTCTTTGGTGCCCTCCATCCCTTCTGGCTCTTATACTTTTTCTGCCTTTTCTTCACAAGAATTCCCTGATCTTTGAGGGAAGAGATTTGATGGAGACATTCCACTTAGGGGCTGAGTGTTCCAAGCTTGCTCACTCTATATATTATCTGGCTGTGGGTCTCTGTATTTTTATCATCTGCCACAGCTGGAAGCTACTCTGACAATGGCTAAGCAGGGCACCGACCTGTGAATTTACCAGAAAGTCAGTAAGAGTCATTTTATTGCTACATTTTTGGAAGTGTTGTTTTTTTTTTTTTTGGTTTGGGTTGTTTTCTTTGTTTTGTTTTTTGTTGGTTTTTGTTTACTTGTTTTATTGGTAGTATTTGGCTTTATCCTAGCTTGATCCCTGGCCTATCTCAGGTTCTTGGTCACCCAAGCAGGATCAGGTATGGGTTAAATCTCATGTAGTGGACCTCACGACAAGCCGGATATTGGTTGGTTGCTCCCAAAAGCTTTGTGCCACCATTGCACCAACATATCTCGTAGGCAGATCAACACTGTAGCTGGGAAGGTTTTTACACTTCTCTCTTTGAGAACCCTGCTATTAAGGTTGCAAGTCCACCATGTCCAGACAGCTCTCTGGGCTGTGTGCAAAATGGAAAACTTCCTTTCTCCACAGGGCTTCCTCCCCTCCACTAATCTTAATTGGAGAGTGTTCCTAAGCTCAGATGCCTGACTTTGTTTGGAGGATGAACCATCCTGACTCCCTGCAAACGCTGTATGACTCAGCACATAAGTCCTGCTCTTTCCTCCCACCCCTATGATAATTAGGTGCTGTGTTATAACCAATCAGTTCTTCCCTCCCATAACCCTAAGGACCCTTATATACCTTACGCCTGGGACAATAAAATGAGCTGTCTCTCTGAAGCTGACTCCTGGAAGTTCCTTCTGTCACTCTCACGGCCATCCAAACTCTGCTCACCTTGTCTGCACCTTCTACCCTCTTGGGCCAGTGGCCAACAACCTCAGGAAAGAAATCTGCATTTCCCCTTTGTAGCCTACAGAGTACTTTCCTGTACCAAAGATGCTAGCACATAGGAGGGAAGGCTCTATGTAGGCACCAACTTTACTTCTCTGTGTTCTGTAAGTTCTGTAGATTTTCTCTTCAGCAATAGGGCCTTCACAGCCATAGAAACCTTAACTAAGACAAGCTGTGTTAGGTTTCCATACTACCTCAATGGCCCTCAATGGTTTTATCTGTCTCTCCCTGTATCCCATCCTTAGCCCCCTTCTTCCCTCCCCACCTTGCTTTTATTTAACTGTGAGCCAAAATAAACTCTTCTCCCTTAACTTACATTTTGTAAGATGCTTTGATGTGCGATTCCCCTCTGTATGCTGTGAATATCATTAATTAATAAAGGAACTGCTTTGGGCCTATAGCAGAGCTATAGGGAAACAGAGCTAGGTGGGGAAAAATAAAGTGAATGCTGGAAGAAAGAAGGGCGGAGTCATGAAGCCACCACCCGAGACAAATGCGCTGAAACTTTGCTGGTAGGCCACTACTTCGTGATTCACAGATTAATGAAGATGGGTTAAATTAAGATATAAGAGTTAGCCAGTAAGAAGCTAGAGCTAATGGGCCAAGCAGTGATTTGATTAATAAAATTTCTGTGTGATTATTTCGGGGCTGAGCAGTCGGGAACCAACAAGTGGCCTCTGTACTACAAATGTGCTTGGTTCCAACAACAGAAAAGATAACTATTGCAGCTATGAACGGAACTACCAAAGGCTGTTGGCGTGCCACGGGTATAACCGGAGCAGGTAACAGACTCACTCACTGGAAGGTTTTCAGTAGGACGCTAAGAGCTGGAATTAGATAGTCTCTAACCCACAAGTTAGAGAATGTAGGTTAGTTAGAGATGAAGACCAAGGAGGATGATTCTGGTAGATCATTATCAGTCAGAATTGTTGCCAGTGAGGTAGGACAAGGCAGCAGAATTATTCTCATAAATTTACAGAAATTCACTCTGCCCCATCAGCTTCTCTGGCTTGGTAGCTTCTGGTGGGCAGAGGGTAAGAAAATTCTCCTTTGTTTTGCAACCTCCCCTTCCACTATGTTTTTGTCTCTCCATCCCTCCCTCACTGCCTTGTCTTTATTTACCTTCTTTTCAGCACTACTGACTTCAGTTATTGTATCAGCAGATAATTCTATGGCTCACTAGTTCTTCCAGGGTGGGCCCTACCTAGAAACATTGAGATTACATAAGATTCACTTATAGCTCTGCCCAGTTGGTAGGACACAGTCCTGACTTAGCCAGTGTGGAAGTCTGGAAATGGGCCACAACAGTCTCTCTGTTATGAAATGCTCATAAGATTTTTATGTACCTTAAAGTACAGTGATGGCCACTACCATAAGCCTCATCCTTGTTCCAAGCTTTCTTCCCAGCTCCATGTGTGATGCTCCCATGAGCTAGACCTGGGTACCTGGGCATCATGTTCATCATCCTCTTCTGCTTTCTTCCAAGCCTCCTGACCCCACTTCTCCAACAACATCTCTTTCCTTCATGCATCACTGAAACTTGTTTTAAATCTACTCTTTACTATAATTGGTCTGTGAGGTACCATGGTTTTTCTCTGTGATTATTTTAATAAGATTAGTTGAAAAATAACCCTTATATTATGTGTGTTGCTTGATTTATTACTATTACTTATATTTCATCTTTTGTGAATCATCTTTGCCAGTTTATCTATTTGAGATCTTCACATTTGCGTTACTTAATATTAGAGTTCCTATGTATTGTAGATATGGATTTTGTTGATCGTAGTTTTTGAAAATATTTTCTGGCACCGCTGGTATTTAAACTTTTGGCTTGGTATTTTGAGGACTAATAGAATTTTTTTAAGTACTTTAGCTAGCAAATTGCTGATAAATGTGAGACTTTATGTGGTAATTTCTCTTGCTCAGTAGTTGGTAAATTAATATTCTTGCAGAGTTGACATCAATTATACACTGTGTTTTCTAATGTTTTTTCCATGGCTTCAAATGCATTTGAACACTTTTCCTGGCTCTTTTTTGTTTATGGTGTAGTACAATGTAAGCTTAGATAGACTCCAAATACTTACTAGTTAATAACTGTTTTCCTTAATGCTTTTGAGATCTCTCTCTTCTTTGAGAGATGGATGGTAGGAAATAAAGGCTAAGATGTGGTTCTGGGGCCCGACAGCCTGGATTTGGTACAAGCGGTAGCACTAGCTGGTGAAGCTGGCTTGGGAAAGTTATTTAACCCTTCAGCTCCTTCACACCTCGCCCTGTCTCTCACCAGTCACAGAAAAGATGAAACAACTTCAGAGACCTACATAGAGTAAGTGACCTCTAACGACTCGCTGGGTGACATTTCAAAGTATATTAGGTTCTATTTCTGGCTTATTTTACCATCAAGATGTACACCTGGTTTCATTCCAGTCTTGTGTGATTTTGTAAGTTACTGTTATTTTTCAGATCTAGGTTTCAATGTGGTCTTTTTCTTAGCAACTTTCACTCAGAAATCATATCTCAAACATTTGCATTACCTCCCTGGCTTCTTGGTCAGGCAGCAAGGGCACTGGTAGATAAAATATAAGCCAACTCACAAGAGAAAACATGGGAGAATTTGAAAGTCTCCCATCTGAACAGGGGGGCCTTGGCAGGTGAGCAAAATGCAAGGACTTTAATGAAGAAAGCTGGTGTAGGGAAAAGATATGGAGGCTTAGGTTGGCGAAGAAAGAAACCACTGTGTCTTGAAGAGATGTAACAAGAAGCAAATGTACCAGAAGAACGCGAAAGGGCAGGCTGCAATGGAAAGAAGAGAAAGGAGAAAGAGAAAGGCGTAGTTCAACCCACACAGCTCCTGCCATCTCTCTGACTGGAAATGGATCCAACCAAAGCCTTTAGTCGGCTTTGCTCCCACACATCCAGAGCTGTGAGAGACAGGAAGTAAAGCCTGAGTCTCCACATTTAGTCTTCAGCTCTGTTCTATTTTGCTTAAGTTCCTACACACGAAGAGACTGGCTCTTTGTAATTGGCATGATATATAAGAGATTATGTTTTGCTCCAAAACTTTACCCCTGCTTCTCATCGGCAGGTACCCCACAACAATTTTCAATTTATACTTGCATGAATTTTTAAAACCGTTTGTATCATTTTCAGGCATAGCTAGAGCCCCTTGACCGTTATTTCAGCAATGCTCAACCATTTTGGCCTCGCTCCATATTTGAAATTATGATGTGTGTTTCCCAATAGATTTCCACTCAAATTACATCTCAACCCCTAACCTTTGTTTTACATTGCCTGAGAGCACAGAGAGTTACCTTCAAAGAGGGGAGATGCATATTGCATTGGGAAACTATGCTGCGCCTGGTCTCTGAGTTTGCCTTAAGGCCGATTTATGCCACTTAAAGTAATCCAGTATGCTCTTTGGTAATTGAAATCCTTCCATTACCCTCAGTCCGTCCATTTAAATATTTGTCTCTCAGATGCAATTACGTCAGGAGGTGAGCCAAATGGTTTGGGAAAGTCATGGGCATTTCCAACAAGAAGACTATTGGCTTCCAACCAAAAAGTTGGCTCCAGATCATAATTCTAAGCCCAAGTCTTTTCTTTGTGAGGCTCCTGTTTGTGGACCGTGATTTACCTTTCCCGTGATTCTAGGACAATGGTCGGGAACTCAGTCGCCCGATGTCCTTCATGGCGACCATTAAGGAAAGATTACCTCAGATTTTTTCATTCCTAACTTGTCTTTGCTTTGTTGTCCATAGTCCTCTTCATGTCATGGGAACAATATCAAACATTTGTATTTGCTTTAAACCTCTTAAGTACAATTTTAAATGGAATCCTGCCCCATATTTGGAACGATACCTTTTAGATATTA
This sequence comes from Microtus oregoni, assembly GCF_018167655.1. Classification (NCBI taxonomy): domain Eukaryota; kingdom Metazoa; phylum Chordata; class Mammalia; order Rodentia; family Cricetidae; genus Microtus; species Microtus oregoni. The sequence goes on along the minus strand of NW_024543060.1, from coordinate 33,650,414 downwards.
ACGAAACTAGAAAATGTCCATGCTAGCGCATCAGTGGTGCCTCTTGAATGTGCTTAGACAAATGTTTATTAAACATATAGAAGACCGCTGGGCCACAGAATGCAACCTAAATAATTCAGTGGGATGCACAGGGAAAACTGACGGTTCTGTATTCTAATAACTGTTTTATGGAGAGTTTTTCATTAGGCTCTCAAAACTAACTAATAAATCTGCATGCGGATGATGCAATGAAGCTATATTTAACTGGAGAACACGCCTCACGTGCCAGATTCCAAATCTGCTTCTAAGTAAATGTCCTTTCGAGGACTCATTATGACTACTCCCATCTTCCTTCAAAACAAACCCATTACTGTTGCTCATTTCCCTTCTGCTCTTGGCTCCTGGCTGTCAGATTTACACCTCTTCCAACTCATGCTCTCTTGGCCAACTGCGGCACTATTACAGCCAAGACCAGGGCGCTCAAGCCCAGGAGACCCAGCCAGAGAATACCAGCAAATGTTTTTTTTACGGGGTCGTTTCAAGAAACAATCCCAGGTGATGATACAGGTGAGGTTTATAATGGGCTACTATAATGGGAGAATTATGAGTGATCACTGATTTAACATATGATTAACAGCAGACCCCCTTTATTAAAGTTTAGAAGGCTCATACTCCTAAGTCATTCTGCCACAAATCCCAATCTGAAGACATATGTGAAAACCCTGTTGTAGCAGCCGCTGCAGCTTCTGTGACCAGGAAAATCAAGTTATAATTCCTACTGAAAATTAGTTTATTTCGTGGCACAAATCCTCCCCAAATGATGCACATTTGTTGAGATACAAATTGTATTTCAAGCAGACAGTACCAAAATATTCCAAACACCCTCAAGTAGGCACATACGCGCCAGTGGAAACCGAAAACCTCTGGTGCAAACATGGAAGGCATGGGTCACTGCCTGTGCTCGTCTGAGGCATCACTTCCCAGCTTCAAACTCATTTCTCTACCTAGGACATCTGACAAACTTGGATTTTCAGGCTTGACAGCGCTTCCAGTGAGCCATCTCACTAGCCCCTAAAACGACCCTTTAATCTTCAGAAGAGATGCTTCCGGTTTTGTGACTGTTACATTCTTGAGAACTCTGACATTTTTAAAAGCACAAAGTTAGTTTGCTCTCCTCAGTATAAAGCAGCTAACAAAGTAGACTCTGTTACATTTAGTAGTTCTCCCTGCTGGGTGCTTTGCTAGAATTCTAAAACAATTATATGTGTAAACAATTCATAGGTTTTGAGTCATGTGGTTCTCTGAAAAGAATGATGGATCCTCCTGATACCCTGCTCTCCAAGCCTAAGGTGTGAATCCGTTCCTACTGCATCCACTCTGTATATACGACCTGCATGCTAATTCGTAATCAGCTCAGCATCCAGCTGTTAAAATAGCAGTTGTTCAAACAGCCTTTCTCACACTTAATAATAATCCCCAAATAAAAAAGTTATGATTGCAGGAATTTGGGATAGTGTGTGAGTTTTATCATGATGTGAATGAGTAAACCTGATAGTAACTTAAAAGAGATGGGACAAAGACCAGAGGCAAGGATGACCTTCGAAGGTACACCTCCAAAGACCTACTCTTGTCCAGCAATGGCTCAAACCCTGATATTTCTGTGATCTCCAAAAATATTGCCAACCACTGGTCACTAGGCACTAATACATGAGTTCATGAGAGACATTTCATAGTCAATCTCTAACAAATCTTGCAAAGAAGAAGCATGTGTATTTGCTTACAGAATCATCTCATGCCATCACAAGCAGAGGTAAGGAGGAGAAAATAACATATTCTGAGGGGGGGGCAGGGGTTTGAAGTCTGATGGCAACAGGAATGCACATGGAGATTTCATCCCAAACTTCTAAACTCTAATACCTTATGGGCTTGAGCAAATGGCTCAGCTGTGAGCTGGAATTCAAATACACATTTTTTTTTCAGAGTCCACATTCTATAATTCAGTTTTAAAGATATCTGAAAATAGAAATGGGATGGCTTGGATATCAAGAGCACTCCCCCGACAAAAGGTTCATGAGTTATTGGTCCCCGTCAGGTGGATCAACTCCTCAAGGTCTGATTAAATCCTGAAGCTCTGACCTAAACAGCGGTTAATCAGCTCACTGATTCACAGTCTGATGGCATTATTGGAAGCACTGGACAAGTTCAGAGGTAGAGGTTAGGAGGGAGCCATAAGTCTGGAAGTAAGATTTTTTGGACCCCCTCCCCCTTCCCCCGCAAGGAAGTACATTCCAAAAACAATTAAGGCACATTCTTAAAATTTAAAAAAAGATCCCAACACCACAAGAAGACAAAAATAATTTAAATTCCCCATTTTAGATGAATACTTGTTCTGTGAAGTATGGAATGATTTAAACCTCAGTTCCCAGAATGATGAACGGCCCTCCCCTTCCCTTTGGCAGCTTTAGGTAGAGTATGAAACCCTGTGTTTGATCACTGCACATGAGTATTATTTATTAAGAAAACCCACATTTTTCCCTTTTTCTTGTGTCTTCTCATTCCAAGGCTGATCCCTGACTCTGAGGTGGGAGTTTTGTAATCTCCCTGCACAGAAATTGCTCCAGGGAAAATTTGGAAAGGCCTTTGGGGAAATTGACGCTTTTTCATAGCAGAGTCAGGCAGCAATGAAAACATGGTGATTGAACTCTTCCGTTAAAATCAGGAAACACGTGGGACCATGGCTCAGAGGGAAATCCTGATGTCGATGTGAAGAGCTGGGTACATATAGAAGCTGCGCCTGAATCATGTCTATCATTCAGGTACCCTGAATTACCTGGTGCAAAACTACGTTCTTTCACAAGCTTTGTCGAGGCCTCTGTCATGGTCCTAGAGGTGAGATGGTTACATTTCAAATACGGCATGCATCAGTCATATGTTCAGCCATTTATCCTATCATTACCTGGACCAGTCCTGTGTCAGGCCTGTGCATGCTTCGGATACAGAAATGGATACAGGAGAGTTTCATCATTAGTGAGTATATCACGTGTCAGTAATAGAAGTCCAGAGAGATGGTCCCAATAAGACAACTATAGAGTGATTTAAAAAAGGAGAAAGGATAACCAAAATTCAACTTAGGAGAAAGATTTTGAGTCAGATATTGGAGACTGAGTTATAATGAGCAAGAGGATCTAGTCAGACAGGATGAGGACTGCAAATAGGAGAGACGCAGGCCCAAGAGACTATTATGGCATTCATTATGGCTGTGTCGGTTACCTTCTTAACATGGCCAAAATTTCCTCGGTGAGGAAAGAAATATTTTGACTCAGTTTAAGAGTCTCTCTGACCATCACAGCAGGGAAGCCATGGTGGAGTTCAAAGCAAGGGGAATATCTGGTGAAGACCCTTCACATCATGGAGGTGGGGGTCATGAATCTCATAGCCAGATTGGAGAAGGGCTGGGCTATAAATGCCAAAAGCCCACCCTTAGTGACCCGCTTCTGCTAACAAGGCCTAACATCTTAAAGTGCCCACATGCTCCCCAAACGGGATATTTCCGAGTCAGAGTGTAAGAGCCATACCATAGAACACATTAGAGTCTGCAGAAATGTGTTTTGAAAAGGAGGATTTCCACTGGGACTGACTGAGATCCACAACTCTGCCTCTTCATTGATTGTGGTTTTCTGTGGCTGTTTCCATCTGTTGCGAAGAGAAGTTTCTTTGATGAGGAGCAAAGACTATTGTAGCGGGACTTTTTCTGTCCCACCTGCCAGCTCCCAAAGAACCACACAAAGACTTATTATTAATTATGAAAGCTCAGTCAATAGTTTAGGTTTGTAACTAACTAGCTCTTTCAACTTAAGTGAACCTATTTTTATTAATTTACATTCTACCGTGTGGCTGTTACCTCTATCCCATTTTGTGTGGCCTTCTTGTTCCACATCTGGTTAGTAACTCTCCACATCTCTACCCTTCTTCCCCCCAGTGTCCTCTCCCCCACCCCACGCAAATCCAGACAAGCTATTGGCCATTTAGCTTTTTATGAAACTGATCTGAGTGACAAATCTTCAGTGTACAAAAGGAATATTCCACAACAGACTACACTTATAAGGGAAAATGTTGATAGATTGCTCTTAAGGATTATTCTAGTTTAGTACATTAGTGGTTGTAGATTCTCCTCCAATAACCATGATTTCCCTAGCATTGAGTGGTTAGATAGGTTTCCAGCCCCAGGGATGTTTGCCCTCTTATTGAGCAGGTCTTCAGTCCAGTTAGAGAGCAGTTGGTTCCCACCCAAGTGTGTGTCATTCTAATGGTCTTACTTGGTGCTTGTGTTGGTGACTTGTCTCATTATTGTGACAAAAGACAGAATGGTTGAATTTGGCTTATAGCACCAAGGGAAACAGCCCCTAATGCTAAAGTAACAGGAACCCTGGCAACTGGACATGGGTGTCTGGTCACATTGCAGAGTCAGGATGCAGATATCCATCAACACTGGTGCTCAGTTAGCTTCCTTCTCTTTGTGCAAACTAGAATTGCAGCTTAGGGAATGGTGCTGCCTGCACTTGGGTTTCTCTGCTCACTTCACTCCATCTAGGTAATCTCTCACAGACAAGTCCAGAGATTTGTCTCCAAGGATCTGGGATTCTGTCAAGATAAGAATCAGGATAAACCATAAAAGTATTAAAAAAGCAGTGGCAGGCTCAAAAACAATTTGAGCAAATTAATGGTGTGATTAGACATGCATGATATTTTTACTCTCTCTTTCTGTGTGTTATGTTTGCATGTGTTCATGTGTGTGTACAACTGTGAATGTGGACATAAAAGTATATAAAGTCCAGTGGCTTCTTCAGTCACTGTCCAGTTTATTTTTTGGCAAGGTCTCTTGATGAACCATCAGTTTTGCTAAGCTGGCTGGCCAATGATCACTAGAGACATGCCTTTTTGTTTCCCCAGCATTGGGGTTAGAGATGTGTACCTTGGGATGTGGCTTTTTTTGTGAGTACTACAGATCTGAGCTCAGGTCTCATTTTTATGCAACTGACTGATCCAAGTTCCTAGCCCATTATTTTATACTATGATTTTAAATTTTTTATAATAAACTATAACAAGTAAGCACATCACAGTACATAATATAATTATCTCAAATAGATTACATTTTATATAGATTTGTAATTTTTATTTTTAATCCAGTAATTCAGACTTTCAAAAATCAAAGCAATCAAAAGGTTACACAATGAATTATCCCAGATTGGACCATCTGTGGGTGGAGGCTGCTCATTTGTTTCCCAGCCACCGAGACCCAAATAATAGCACAGAAACTATACTAATTACAACACTGTTTGGCCTATTAGCTCAGGATCCTTATTAACTAACTCTTACATCTTAAATTAACCCATTTCTATTCATCTATGTATTGGCACGAGGCTGTGGCTTACTGGTAAGGATCCAGCATCTGTCTCCTTTGGCAGCTACATGGTGTCTTTCTCACTCTGCCTATTATCTCTCTATACGTCTCTTTCAGCCTGGCTATATTCTGCCCTGCTTTAGGCCTAAGCAGCTTCTCCTATTAACCAATGGTAATAAAACATATTCACAGCATACAGAGGGAAATCCCACGTCAGGCATCTATTATAAATCTCTGCACTGAACAGGTAACCTTTTCATTAGTTATTTCAATTGAAAATATAATTATTATGTTATTTTCTTATATTAAAGAGAACTCTACTCTAACTCTATCTTAACCTTTTACTTTTAACATTAGAATATGTCTTAAAATAGTCTCCACATTAATATTTAGATTGATCTTATAGATGTCTTACATTTATAAGTGAACATAGTTGGGATTAGAGAGATAGCTCAATAATAAGAGTAGCTTTAACATGTATGAGGTCCAGTACCCACTCCCCAGAACCTCAGTAAAGTGCTCTGATTACAATATATAATGCAAAACACACACACACACACACACACACACACACACATGTTTTTAAAATGTTAGAGGAAACAGATAAAAGAATAAAGGCAAGAAACAATAGCCCTGAAAAGAAAACATGAATCTTAGAGAGTGGGGGAATATCAAGGAGATACAGTAAACAAAGTTTGGAGACAATTTGGAGAAAAGGCATATCAAGAAAGAAACACAGACATAGCTCAGGAGTTTAAACCAGAAATATAAAAACTTCTGTTCTTTAAAAACTAAAGTTCTGCCAGGCGGTGGTGGCGCAGGCCTTTAATCCCAGCACTTGGGAGGCAGAGGCAGGCGAATCTCTGTGAGTTTGAGACCAGCCTGGTCTACAAGAGCTAGTTCCAGGACAGGCTCCAAAACCACAGAGAAATCCTGTCTCGAAACCGCCCCCCCCCCAAAAAAAAAACTAAAGTTCTTCCAGAAGACCTGAGCTCAGGTGCCAGCACCCACACTGGGCTGCTCCTGAGAGCAGCGCACTACCATCCATAACTACAGCATCATCAGAGGATCAGATGCCTTATTTTAGCCTCAGCAGCATCTACACACACACACACACACACACAGAGAGAGAGAGAGAGAGAGAGAGAGAGAGAGAGAGAGAGAAGAATAAGATATATCTTTTAAAAAGGAGGCAATTGAAGGAAGAGGAGTAAGCACATTCTGACACTCATGATTACAGCAGCTTTCATCAGATGGAGGTGTTTCACAGATGGATACACAAACGCAAGCACAAACACACAGACACACGGGTCCATGGTCAAAAAGTCATAAAGTTTTCCACTGTGCTTTGCCATGTTAAAAGCCCATAACATTGTTAGCGGTTCAGAGCACTTTCTCTTCCAGCAGACCCAGGTTTGGTTCCTAGCACCCAGATGGTCACTAACAACTGTTTCTAACTCAAGCTCCACAGAATCCAACACCCTCTTCCTACCTCTGCAGCCAATGTGTGCACAGATACACATATAAGCAAAATACCCAAAACACAAATTAAAAATAAATTTAAAAACCTGTTTTTAAAATGTTAATAGCATCATTAGTTTTTTTGTTTTGTTTTTGGTTTTGTTTGTTTGTTTGCTTGCTTGCTTGTCTTTTTTAACTACCATGTCAAAATACATACCAAGAAATACTGCCTGGCAATGAATAACACTGGAGGTCCCTGTCTTAATTTTCCTTTAAATGGTCCTTTCACTACAGAATGGAAATTTCACCTCTCAAGGGAAACATGCCCATTAAGAGTCTGGCCAACCCACTAATATCTAGACCATGCTCTGGGTATTCAGATACCTTGAGGTGGCTGCCTTGATGACCCTAAATCTGCTTCTAATTCCTGGTCTCTCTCACTATGAATGATGAGTACCCACTCTCGGGCATCCACACTGATCAACTGCCATAAACAGAATAATAAAGTAACAAAATAGAAAATAAAATTCATATTTTCTTTATGAAAATATAAAAAAGACTGGAAAGACAAACTGGAGTACCAGAGATACTTGAGAGTCTTCAGAGTGGAATTGGCTATTGGAGATGAAGGAGAAAATACACAGACCAAGATCCAGAGGCTGGACCAGCTTGTCTTACCCAACTGCATCAAATGAAAATGTTGAAAATTCTGATTTCAAGCATAACTTCCAGCCATTGAGAAGGGGATCTATCAAGTTGTAAGACAGGATATATTTAGCTTACTGTGTGTTAGCTTGGTATTATTTGCAAATATTTAGACATATGATATATGGGTCTCAGTTGGTATTCTTTGGCTAGATGCACAGATTTATTGGTTATCACATATGGAATAATTAGCAGTCACTGGAGAAGACTATATAACATTTACAGGAGTGAAACATTTTTAAACAAATTTGAGGAAAAGCCAATTGTTCAATCAACGGCACACTCTCTTGCTAAAGACATTCTTATAGCAATTGAATTTACAAAAGAGATAACAGGGAGAGAGGAAAATCAATAATATATCCAAGCTCACACAGTTGGTACTTACTAGAGATCTTCAGGGTCAATTAACTGCCAGTGTTATTTTGCTCATAACCTGCTACCTGAAACTTGAGAAGAATGAAATCCTTTTGCTTTGGAAAAACAAAAATTAAGCATTCTTCTAAGACAACTGTAGGCTCAAACAACCTAGAAATTCAATTTCATTATTTGAGTCTATAAATTATCTACTGATGTAGATCCAGTTTAAAAAATAAGCTGAGTCCTTGGTCACTTCTGAGACTTTTTTGTCAACAACACTGTACTGGGCTATGAAAAACTGCTGCTTAGCATTGGCATCATAGTTGAGCACTTATTAAAAATTACAACCATTTAGCTTAGTGTATATTTAGGAGTAGAAAAGATTATACATACATTAATAAATAATCAATACAATAAATCATTAATACAATAAAATCAACAATACACTAATAGCTAGACCTTAAAAGCTTAAACCATATGATATAAAATTTAGCAGTTATGATGTTCAGTCTTTATTATCAACTTGGTCATTAGGGTACTTGCTTCCAGAGAGGATTCACTGAAGAAGGAATGTGTATAGCACCATTCCATGCACTGGGTTCTCAGACTGCATCAAAGGGGAAAGGAGAAAGCAACATGGGCACCAGTATTTCTCTCTCTCTCTCTCTCTCTCTCTCTCTCTCTCTCTCTCTCTCTCACCGCCTCATGCTCACTTCCATGCCTTCTATGTCATGGTGGACATCACCCCTTCTAAAACCATGAGATAAAATGATTCACCACTTTCTATTTCTTCTGTCAAGTGGTTTTGTTACAGAAGTTCTTAAGAGTTTGTGGTTCTAATGACTGTGTCATGCCCAGACAATGGCATTTGCAGTTTTTCAAGTCCATGTCTTCCAGCTATTAGCATTCTTTCTTTGCCCCCTGATTAAGACTAGCACTAGCATTTGTCCATAGGAATAAAAATGTAAATACTTAGAAGGCAGGTTGGCAGTGTTCCAATTTAACAAAATGATAGTATTAGAACTTTGGGCTCTTAAATAACAATAGAACTATCAATATTTGGGGCTCTCTTAAAAATAAATTTTGAATTATAAAATGGCCATGGGCTTTAGGATAGGCAACAATAGAATTTTCTGGATTAAAAATGTATGTTTAGGTATCAAGTTAACTAGGGGTGGATTGATAATGACTGATCTTCACTGTCAACTTGATTAGGTTTGGAAATACTCATGAGACCCATCTGGGATTATTCTGTGATGAGGTTCCCCGAGAAGTTTCACTGAGCAGGGAAGAAGACCCACACTTAAGGTTGACCATGCCACCCAAATGACTGTGGTGGGAAAAGACCAGCATGAATGTTGACCATGACACCCAATTGACTGTAATGGGAAAAGATCAGCATGAATGTTGACCATGCATCCAATTGACTGTGGTGGAGGAAGACCCACCATACATGATGATCATGCCATCTAATTGATTGTGGTGGAAGAAGACCACCACGAATGTTGACTATGACACCCAATTTGCTGTAGTGGAAGAAGACCACCATGAATGATGACCATACCATTCAGTTGATTGTGGTGGAAGAAGACCACCACGAATGTTGACCATGACACCCAATTGGCTGTGGTTCCAGACTGAATAAAAGCTGGCAAAAGTTGAAGTCAGCTTATCATTATCTCTTTATGTATCCTAACTTTGAATGCAATCTGACCAACTACTTCATGTCCCTGCCTGGAAAGGTAGCCTATATGCCTTCTATATCTACAAGCTAAAATAAACTGATTGCCCCTTAAATTGCTTGTACCAGGTACTTTGCCACAGTTGCAGCAAATCATGTGTTTGGTTTAGAAAAGAGTTACTTTGCTACCAATTTGCTAGTTGGTATTGACTAACCATGTCATGTTAGTGGTATGTTTCTAAGCATGTTAAATAAAATAAAGTGAAAACATTTAAGCAGATTTTAGACTTTTGAGCAACTTATAAATCACATGTCAGGAGACAAAGTATCTCTTTGGTCGAGGTGGTACATGCCTAAATCCCAGAACTTATAGAAACAAGGGGACCACAAGATCAAGGTTTTTAGGCCAGCCTGGGCTACATAAGGTATCCTTTACTAGTTTTGGAAGAATAAAAAAAAAATGTACATTACCACATACACATGTGTCTGTGTGCACCGAACACACGAACCTCTGAAGCCATCGTAGGCTAGTCAGGGTCACCCAAGCAGAAGCCTATGACCTTCATTTTCTTGGAGCCCAAGATCTGCTAAGCAATTCTGGTTATCCCCTCCCTGCCACCCCAGAAGCCTGTTTGGGACTGCCTTCTTCTCTTTTACAATCTTTGTAAGGGCCTCCTTCCACAGTCAAGATGGGTGTCCTGTCCCACACCTTTTTGTGCTGATAACTTATGTTCCCTAGTATAATGTCCCCTGACTGCTTCCCAAGGTGATTGTATTGGTTAGCGATTACTGTGGAGAAAGGAAAAAAAAAAGGAAATTCTGATCCTAATTGGGCTCAGAATTAGAATAATCCAAGTGAAGCAATACCTCTTCTCCACTAGAGAGCAAAAGACTGGACCCTGAACTAAATAGTATGTCACTCGATTTCCATATGTAATGCTGGGCAATCTGAGGGCTAGAGATGGTCACCATGACCCAGTACCCTCATCCTTGGAATACCCACGTTCTTTGCTAGACATCAATGAAACGATTGTACCCTGGAGACAGAAAACACAATACTATGGGATCCTACCATGAAAGACCTTCTCAAAGTTTTAGAGCCATTGATCTAGAGAATGACAGCAGGGAAAAGAGTCAAGAGCATCACAGTGGTCAAAAAAGAACAAGGTGATAGACACAGCCTCTGGCATTGGAACATGCATCATCAGTTCTCCTTCTGGTACTCCAAGGACAAAAGGAATTGACTAATATGCATAAGACAGCCTCCAACATCTAAAGACGGGTGAGTAACCCCTCAAAAGGCTTTGCAGAAAGATGGGGATTATCCCTGTGGAAAACCAAAACAGGATCTGTCTGCAATTTGTAGACCATCTCAAAACATAAAGATAATGGTATTTGCTATTAATGAGGTCATAAATGCATCACCTGGAGCATTTTGAAATACATGTAAATGTACAATGTACATGCATGCTATATAATACACAAACAAGAACATTGCTGGTACATACATTGTTACAATTCACTTTAATCACCTAATCTCTTAGAGTTCAAATGAAAGTTATAATTGGTTTAAAATGTACCTTTTTAACTTTAGTATCGCTTCAAGGAAAATGCATACTATGCATGTTCCTGTGAGATAGTCATTTCATGTTTTTAAACTGATTTCCATATGGTAGGCATGGTAGAAAAACAGAGTCATTTATGTGGAGACTCTACCCATGTGTACTTTATACTCAAGACATACTCAATGTCCACTTCAGACACTTTCATGAAAAGCTCATTTGAAACACACTTTTTGTGCCCACTTATTTTATGGATCAATGTAGCCAAATAAACCATACCGAATGGAAAGAACAGGGCAAGCTTCACAGGAGCATGAGCTGAGCTGTCACTCAAGGTCCCATGATTAGAAGGACTGCATGCTTCATTGAGCTCTGAGGTCAACATCTTGAAACTTAAAATGTATTTGGACAAGGAGACTCACACATTTTTATTCTACATTGGAACCTGAAAATTATGTAGCAAGTTTGGGGTTTGTGAATTAAAAAAAAATGTGCTGCTTATAAAATGGGTCAAAGTTACACAAAGATGGACACTTAAAAGAAATCCCACACTAGCTCAGAATTGAGAATAATAGAGGGTTATTTATTTAGGGGTAGACTCACAAATCAATATCCTCTGCTGGAACGGAGAACAGCAACCAAATCCCACAGCCAGAAAAGAGGCCAGCTGCACCTTTACAATGGCATAAATAGTATAAGAGGCAACACTCAAGTGGGCAGTTAACGTAAAGGCTACTGGTGGTAGGATTTCATACAGCAGTTAGTGTATAAACATGCAGGACCAAACATTGCACGGGAATCACCTTAGTTACTTGTTGCTTTGACAAAAAAACAGCCTGCTGAAAGCAACTTAGGGGAGAAAGGGTTTATTTTGGCTCACAGTTTGAAGGTATAACCATCATAGCAGGGAAATTATGACAGCAGGGGCCTGAGGCAATTTCTCACATTGCATTCTGAGTCCAGTAGTAGAGTGGCCAATGCCTACATCCAGTTAGAGAGTTCTTTTCAGTCCAAGTTCAGGGAATGAGGCCATCTATTTACAGCCCAAGTTGACTAACCTAATCAAGATATTCTCTCCCAGTCATACACAGAGGCTTGTCTTTTGTGATTCCAAACCCTACTAAGCTGACAAACCCTTAAGACTTACAAGGATATCCCATAGGTTGTATGGGACACACTTATACTAAAAATTCAGGATAGTTTATCTAAAACTCAGCTGTAACTGGTTGTATTGTGTCTTACCTGCTGTGATGTTGTTCTTGGAAAACAACATGAACAAGACAACTGTTATCACAGAAAGCATTTAACTGGGAGCCTGCTTACAGGTTTAGAGAGTTATTCCATGACCCTCATGATCGGAAGCAGGTAAAGCATAGGGCTGGAGCAGCAACAGAGAACATTACATCCTGACCTGCAGGCAGAGAGAGGGAGAATGGGGGAGGGAAGGAAGGAAGGAGGGAGGCTGGGCCTAGTGTGGGCTTTTGCAACCTCAAGCCCAACCCCACAGACACTCCTCCTCCAACAAGGTCACACCCCTTAATCCTTCCTAAACAGTTCACCAACTGGGAGAATTATACAAATATATATGAGCCTATGCAGGTCATTTTCATTCAAACTATCATGTACTATATTTGTTAAATCTTCATGGAGCAAAGAGAGAAAAAAGATCCAGCCTCAGGGTAGTTACTAATTCATACTATCTCGATTCCCTAAGAGATTTATACAAAAAGATATTAGCTCACATGTCCAGCTAATTGTTCATAGATTAATTTTGAAACTTCCTATGAATGTACAGATTCAAGTAGATAATCTGAAACCTTGGTAATCACTGAGGTGTTCCAAACAAGGTGAGCAGTGGAAAGTTAGCCGAAATCTTCGTATGGAATTGTTAACTTAGCAACTGTGCTCTAATCCCTATGTTTATTTTCATTACCTAGGTAGGGTTTTGTTTAGATGATGGCCTCATTTGAGTATGACCAGATGCCGTCACGAATAATCATGAACTCCTAGACTGCTGACACAATTCTTCATCTCACCTGTTCTGACTTTTATCCCTACCACGTTCCTAAATCTGTTCTCGCAAAAGCCCGGATTTATTTCACTTCCAAATCAGCAGCATTTCCTCGGCCTTCATAGTCTCTGACCTTCAGTTTCTTTAACACGCAACATGCATCAGGTTCATCTCCTTCTGACTCCTCTGCCGTGTCTGTCCCCGAGTTTCACTCACTATGTACTCTTAAAGGGAGACAATCCACAGGGTCTACCTTGCACTTGTGTTAATTTGTCTCCTCCTCCTCCTCCTCCTCCTCCTCCTCCTCCTTCTCCTCCTCCTCCTCCTCCTCCTTTTGTTCTTTCTCCTTCCTCCTCTCTTTGTCTTATCCTATTGCAGCTCTTACCTAGAGCTCAACAAACAGCAATGGCGAGGTAGAGCTGACTTGGCTTCATTCCCCGTAGCAGATGGTTGTCATTTCTGCCAGGTCTACCTTCAGTGGCTTCATCAGAGGGGCAGAAACTCATAGGACACTGTGAGTCTGGACAGCCCTTTACTGGTCCCAGTATCTATCTACTTGACCCTTAGCAGGACGCCGCTGCCTATGTGCAGAATGCAAGGCCTTTCCCAGCATGGCTCCTACCTAACCAGCAGCCTGATTCTTCCATGCATGCAGTTTCCTTTCTACTCAAACTGGATGAGCCTGTGCTACCCCAGTGTCCCAGCCATCCTGACACTCTGCCTTTAGTTATGATGTGTATCGCTCTCCTCCACAATGGAATCTTTCCTCCATCCTCAGCCTTGCTCTCTCTCCTTCTGTCTCAATTTGGTGGGCCGCTTGTCTGGCATTTTTTAAGTTGCAACTTTCATCAAAATTACTAGTGAACTTCTCTTCTTCTCCTTCCAAAAAGTCAAAAATACTTCAAATAATTACCTAAGCATATTATTATTATTATTATTTTGCAGGGTCACGGCTTCATGTACAATGCTCTAAGACTCAACCACTGAGCAACAACCCTAATCCCTTTGAAAGAGTATGTTGGTCTCATGCTTTAAATTTAATTTAAATATTGCAGGTATCAAATAGAGAGTTCTTAATTACTGAGTGCATTCAAATATAAAATCTCATACTTTATAACATACATAGAATAACATGCATTTGCTTAGGAAATTTGAATCTCTTTGATCCCATAGTTCTTTCAGAGAAATGCCAAAATATTCTTTGAAAAAGCAACTATGCCTTGTTTTTATTGTGAATTAATGATTGTTTTAGGGATGAGAATGGAAATGGGAGACTCTTTTCTAGCTGGAAACAGAGAAAGCCATTACTTGATCATGGTAGATCACAGCTAACACACCATACTGAAGTTTTCTCAACAAATATTAAATCCCTCTTCATTGGAAGAGATGATTTTATGTGATAAACCACATTAAAAAAAAAACTTGGAATTACCAGAAAATCGAATCTTTCTCAAGTTTTATGTGCTAATGGGATTGAAAAGCAAGTGATTCATGTAGAGTAATCCCTATTAAAGTTTAAAATGCATTAAAATTAAATAAAGGGCATCCTTCAAGAGCACATATAATTTACATTTGGGCAAGAAGTGAAGAGATATTTCCTTTACTGAATTTTCCCTTGGAGTGCTATGGGCAATGTCAAGTATTGATGTCTTCATTTTATAATAAACTCAATCAGAGAAGGAGAATTTTAAAATCCATTTGCCTTGTCTCTTTCAAAAAAAAAGGTCTTAATTACACACTTTTGTACCCATTTTCTCATAGTTTCTTCCATGTAATTTTATGGATAGTGCATGCGCATGCACGTGTGTGTGTGTGTGTGTGTGTGTGTGTGTGTGTACCTGAGCTAGGACATGTAGAGTAGAGTATGCTAATTTTTGCTTGTTATACAGTTATATGACACACACTCAAAAGGAGATTTTGTTAAGGTATAGAACATTCTATAAATTAATAGAACCCAACTTTTTTCCATGGAAGCAACATGTGACAGGAAGCCCAGGAAAGAAACTGTCAGTCCAAGCTTTAGCAACACTCTTGAACTAGACTTAAACAAAAGCCCTGATGGGGGTCAGAATGCAGGAGACAGCCTTCTGGGGCCTTTAAATCTGCGCTCTCCCAGCAGGGATCAGCAATGATCCTAGCTATTGGAAAAACCTGGGTCTTGACAAGTCTCCAGAAGAGGGAGAGAGTGGAGCGGCCACACTCCCTATCAGGTGAGCCTACAACTGGGAATCGCTCGCGGGATTGTCCTAAACTTTCAGGGTGGAAAGAATGCCATCCTGATCGGGTACTGGTCCCCCGCTATCAGGGAGACAGATCTTGAGTTTCAGCTGTGTGAGACCTGCTCCTTTTCCCCCTGGCCTAGAAGCATTTCCAAACAACCACCCTTGCAAGAGGAGGATGCTAGCCCTAAGCCACCCCATTCAGACCTTTTGTGCAACCATGAGAAAGGCGCTTCTCTGGGCTGACAGCCTCCTCTCATAGGCTCGGTCCCGTGAACCTGTCAGTAAATGGGCTTTAGGCCACCCAACCCTTTGTCTGCTCGCAGTCCTTACGTGGCGTGGGGCTATGCCCACAGTACTCCGTGCATTGTTCTCCTTTCAAGTCTTGGAAACAAAGAAGTAACCTGTGGATGTACCTTAAGCTGAATATGAGCAGCGATCTGCAGTGCGTGGGTAACATTAAGTGAGATCTTTTGATAATAAGCCCCCTGATTACAGCTCCAGCTCCCCAGTCTGCCATATCCTGTCTGCTTCCGACACGTCATTACCGAAGTTATAAGCAGATGCCTCCAAGATAAAGCCTGCCTTGGAGATGACTCTCAGCGGGGTTTATTTGTAAGACGAGTCAGAAAATGTCTCCGCGGGATCAAATTATTTTAAGCCCGTCTTGGGTGACTTCATGTTCCAATCCCTGCTTATTGCAGTCATCGGGTCCTTAAACAACCTCGGGAAAGGAGGCTCACCGCACTCTAATATAATCCCAGCGAAACTCTCAGGACGAGAAATGAAAACCAATCGTCCATATACTCATTTCTATAAACTGTATATGCCTTTGTATACTTCAGCTTCAGGTCACCAGTGGTGGGGAAGGGACCCTCTGCAGAGCAGCCTTGCAGTCCCAAGGCCCAGTCTTGCATATTCTCCAGAAAGTAGGCACCTTCTTATGGACGAGGAAAGAGGAAATCTAGAATAATTGGTGGGAAAGCATTAAAGAAGAAAGAGAAATGGGAATGGATTCCTTCGAGCCCCACCAGACCCATACTTCACCCCAGCCTAGGTGGGAGCAAGCTGTCAATGAGGTTTGCTGAATGACTACTGAGAGTAAGGGAACACTGGTGCTCAGTGGCCTTGAGCATACAACATCAAACCAAGAGTCCAGTTATTTAAGATAAAACATGCCAGGCTTCTCTCTCAGATGATTAGTGCATGCCCAGTGCGTTGAGCCGTTCTCAGTTTCAAGCATAATGGAAATGTCTGTGAGTTGGGAATGGTGTCCATGGAAAAGTAAGCGCCTGTTTAGCATGTGTGATACCCTGGGATCAACCCCCAACCTTGCAAAAATAGAAAAGAGGAAAGAAAGCAAATGCCTGCCTATGTCCACATGAACATCATAGCATAAGCATATCCTGGGAGATTTAAAAAACATATTGCTATTTAATTTACAAAGTATGTTGGCATGTTGGTGCCAACGGATTAAGGCAGATCATCACATTTTATAAACTTCCAACATGTAGTGACACTTGCCTCTGAGGGTGAGTCTCCTCAAACTGGAGTACTGTTTTCTGGTTTACGATTCAATCCATTTCTCTGACTCACAGAGGGTGGAGTGAAACAATCAAGTCCTCTGGCCTCTCGGTCTGAGTTTTCACATTGCTGGTGACTGTACATTTATCAACTGACCACAGGGGGTGCTAGGAGAACCATGGTTTATAATTACTGCTCCACAATGGGCTTTTATGTATTCTAGGACAGGCCTCACATAAACATATTAGGTCAGAATAAAATAAAACATAAGAGTGACATTGAATGAAGGAAGTTTGGAAGGGTAGAGAAGGAGAAAACGCAGCAGCGCCGGCTAGAACACTGCCCAGAAGGAAAGGCCACGAGCCAGCGCCTCTGTACCCCAGGTACATGACATCCCAGCTGCAATTACTGCCTGTCATAAACGGATGCAAAACTTCGGCCAGACACAGTGCAACAAAGCTTCCATTGTGCCTGGAAGTGTTCGGGGATATAAATATAGAAAATGAAATGCTATCACCGTTGAAAGAAGATAAGAACCCTTTGTGCTAACTTTCCGAGCCTGGTAATTGGGTTTAGACTTAAACCTTTCTTCCTTTTCCACTGCCTTGACTTTTATGGAGCTGAGGGTCTCTAACACAGGAGCTCCCCCTCCCCACACTACCTCAATCTTGTCCTCCATGGAGGATGTAATCCAAGGTCCTAACAGGCACAAGAAAAAAGTACCAAATTTTCTATAAACCATATCTTTTCCCAGATATACATATGCCTAAGATAAAGTTGAGATCATAAATTAGGCACAGCAAGAAGGTATTAAAAACAATAGAAAAGTTACAGCAATCAACTTCAATGAAACCATAATCATCATCACTATTCCACACTTTAGAGCTATTGAGGAAAGTAAGGGCCATTTAATCACAAGCAACATCATGGCAGTGATCTCAATGCAGACGGCTTCAAGTTTGAGGCAGTGGGGTGGCAAAGAGCGAGTGTTGAACACAGCACTAGGAGAGATGTTCAAAACAAAACAGATATTTTTTTTTCAAGGATTTTCCATGTAGTGTTTTACCGGAAATCTCAGAAAGCAGAATTATAAACTGAGGATTTATTTTAGGACAAACATATTCGCACAGTTATTGCAATGTAAGAATTAATTCTGATCCAAGAAAACTGAAGGGAATTCAGACAAGGCTGGGAATGTGTGACAACTGAGAATCTGTAACCAGGCTCAAGAATACCAAATTGTAGATTTTCTGTGTGTTTTTCACTTCAATCTATGTCCCCTTCTAGTTACAGCCATTTAAAATTAAGAACAATTTAATTTAATTATGGAAAAAAATGACTTTTTAAACTGATTGTTGATGTAATGGTTATACATACTCAAAATCAAATAAACCAGTTCTTAAATTTTCTTGACAGTGAACAGGAAATTTGACAGTTGAAAATTAAGCTCCCCCCCCAAAAAAAAAGTATATTTGTTTTTGAAAAAATGTTTTGGGATTTATATTTAACTGTAGATACGTTTAAATTCTGGTGGTTTTAACTGTTTAAAAGAAAATAGCAAACTCCAAAGAAGATGGGAGGACCCTATCTAACATCGGCACCTTCAGGACCACCCCTCAATGGAAGGAAGAGAAGACAGCCTGCCAACTCTGCGCATGCCTGAACCTAAAAGAATTCAGGTAATTGTAGACAATCACAATTACGACTTTCCCCTGTACTCACAGGTGCAGGTAAATGACAACACATGCACACCGTGAGAGCATCCTCTTCAGCTCTGAAGCTCCCCTCAGCTGCTCTTTGGGAGCCAGAAAACTGCGACTTCCACGCTGACATCCTCCTATGTCCGTTCTTCCAATGGAAACTTGTGGGGCTTCATTTCTGAAAAGCAATAAAATGCGAAAGTGACAAGCCAACTGCATTGACCTTTCATTTTGATTTTTCCTTAATGCTAAAAAACTCCTGTCCACACATTTAGAACCCACGGATTTGGTGTTGCAAAGATTTTCTGTATATTCTTATGATTTTGTCCATTGGCTCATTGCAGGATTTTTGAAATGCTTTTGCTAGCTCTAAAAGGTCTTAATATACATATGTGAAATTAAGTGTCTTAAATCAAGTAAGTTTGGATACACTTCCTTCTGGGTAAGCCTCTTATAATTTCTTGATAAACACTGTTTTATTTGAGTATTTATTGAAATGCAGCTTCTGAGAGGAACCTACTGTTCTCCAAACTTCTGCAATAATAAAATCTCCAAGAGGAAACATTTATCAGCACCTGGAGAACTAACATCAACAAAACGTGATTTTCCACGTACACTGTTATTTAAAGAACTATGAGAGCCAACCACTAAAATAGTTGACCTACCAATGTCATAGTTTTCAAAATTGGAATTATCACTGCATACTTCTTTTCTATTGCATGCTTATGTACCTTGTTCTTAGAAAAATAACATGATAGTAAGATTCATCCATTTGCCTACAAATTTCAAGATGTCATTATTTTTTACCACTGTGTAATACTCCATCGTGTAAATGTACCATATTTTGAGTGAGGTAACGCAGACCCAGAAAGACAAATATAGTATGTATTCACTCTTAAGTGGCTTTTAGACATAAACCAGAGAAAAACCAGCCTACAATTCACAATCCCAGAGAACCTAGACAACAAAGAGAACCTTAAGAGAGACAAACACGGATCTACGTAGAAAGATGAAAAAGACAAGATCTCCTGAATAAACTGGGAGCATGGGGGGCACGGGAGAGGACAGAAGGGGAGAGGGGAGGAATTAAGGAAAGTAGAGAAAAATGTATAGCTCAGTAAAAACAAAAAATGGCAAAGGTGTATGTATATCAAATGAAAAAAAAAGAAAAAGAGAATTATTTGAATTTAACATCTTGAGTACAAAGATACTCTAAAAATTGAGGACGTTCCACTGTTGATTGCAAGTTCATTAAGCTGTGGTTTTGAACGGTCACAGGCATACCTGTGTGCGCAGGTGCAGGTCTGACCACCCTCATCCATCACTCTCCACTCTCATAGCGATGCAAGGTCATTCACCTGGACCCAGAGAGCACCCGTTCCCCTACTCTAACGAGGCAGCTTGCTCTGGGGCTCTCCCACTTCTGTTGCCATGTCCTGGCACCATAAGCAGTCACCCTGCATTTATGTCGCTGCTGGGGATCTGAGCTCAGGTCTTTATGATTGTGAAGGAAACATTTTACCCACTGAATCCTTCCACTGGTTTTCATACTGTGACATCCTACAGCAGGAGGTTCTTAAAAGCTGTTTGGTATCTAGTTTCTGGTGATTGAGATCTTAGCATCATAGTAGGTTGAGATGTTCTACTCATATATTTTCCTCAAGACTGGACTTTTGGAATTTGAATTTGGCCCAGGAGCTTCACTCTAGCAAATGTTGGAGCCACGTTTCCTTTCATCACTATGGTCAACACTTCTGTTTTCCTGAGATGAGTCCTTCTACCCTGAAGGCATCATCCCTGCTCTATCCCACAATCAGCAAAACCTTCTGACTGCGGCTAATTCTTCAGAGCTGATACAGCTCCCTGCCCTGTGTGGGTCTTGTCTGGATTATTTTACCCCTCAGAGTTCCATGCCTGGCTGAGCCCTCACTTCCTGCATCACCCATCGAAGACCTCAGTTCAGATCCCATGACTCATCTCTTGTGTCTCCAGCACAGAATTGGCCTGTCGTCCAGCTTCTTGCCTCTAGAGCATGAAGAGATGAAACTTTCCTAACAGGCTGTGTAGAATCACAAACCCATTAGTAAAAATGGAGTTTCAAAGAATATCTTTAAAACACGATAGAAAAGGCTAGAATTAAAACCACAAAGGGATAGAGCTAAAGGGGAAAATGCCTGTCTGAGGCTGCCAGCTTGTTTGGCCCTCCTGAGAATCATCAATATCTATTTCATCTTTCCTCAGCAATGACCTCTGGTTTGGCAGCTGCCCACCAAGAGACATTTTGCCTGAAGATTCTGGTTTAAAAAAATTCCAAATGAACTTGACTTCATTTCTCCTTTCTTTTTCTTTGGGTTTTTTTCCCCCATCTTAATACTTTATTAAGACTGCTCCCTGACCATCAAGTTATTTTTTCTTTCTTTCTTTCTTTCTTTCTTTCTTCCTTCTTTCCTTCCTTCCTTTCTTTCTTTCTTTCTTTCCTTTCTTCCTTCCTTCCTTTCTTTCTTTTTTTTTAAAAAGAAAGCAAACTATCTTTTTTTCATTGTATATACCAATACAAGTTCCCACTCCCTCCTCTCCTCCCATTCCCTCCCCTCCTCCCCAACCCCAGTTCCACCCACTCCTCGGAGAAGGTAAGGTACATTGCTTTGGAGAAGATCCAAGGCCCTCCCTACTATATCTAGACTGAGCAAAGTATCCATCCAAAGAGAATAGGTTCCAATAAAGCCAGTACAAGCAGCAGAGATAAATTCTGGTGTCACTGCCAGTGGCCCCTCAGTCTTCCCCAGCCATGCAACTGTCACCCACATTCAGAGGGACTAGATTTATCATATGCTTGTTCCTTCATTGTCTGGCTGGAGTTGGTGAGCTCCCATTAGCTCTGGTAGACAGTTTCAGTGGGTGAACCCATCATGGTCGTGACCTCTTCGCTCATATTCCCTTTCCTCCCATACTTCAACTGGACCATCAGGCTCTTAATGAGTCTCCAAGGTCAAAACCATTGAGAGGACAGTGTTGAGAATCATTATTTCCTGTGTTTCTCATGCAAATTCTCTGAGTGTGTGCTGTGGAAAACCACCATGGGTTCCTCTCAGTGTAAATCTCTAAGATGGTAGGGATCAGTTGCCAGAGTCAATTTTTCAAAGAGCCCAGGCAATGTGCTACATGATGCCATATGCAGTTGACCGTTTCCATCCCTAGGGTTTATATCCATGGCGACCATCTATAAATAGAAAACGTTTGGGGGAAATAATATCTAAATATCTACAAATATTTATCTACAAATATTTCTATGCCATTTGCACTGTACAAGAGATTATAAGTAATCTGAAAATGTTCAAAAGTACACGACGAGTGGGGTTGGCTACATGCAAATGTTTTGACCTTTGTGTATGATAATTGAGCACACACATAGATTTTGGTGTCCCCAGAGTCTTGGAAAGTCACCAATATGAAGGTACCGCAATATACACATACCTCATTGTTACCACAACCCCATGAGGCAGATATTGTATCAGTTTTACTAACGACGAAACTGAGGTTCACGAAGGTTAATTTATGCACCTTAGCCATGCACAACACCTCATACTTCATAGTCACAACTATATTTACCACAGGGGTTTTATTCTGTAACAGAGCTTTACAGTAGTATCTGCCTAAATAATTTATATTACTTTTCTTTTAAGAAAAGAATTGCTGGGTGCTGGAGGCACACACCTTTAATCCCAGCACTTGGGAGGCAGGAAGGCGGATCTCTATGAGCTCAAGGCCAGCCTGGTCTACAAGAGCTAGTTCCAGGACAGCTATGGCTGTTACACAGTGAAACCCTGTCTTGGAAAACAAAAAACAAACAAAATAAAAATCCAACAACAACAAAAGAATAGTGGCTCCTTTTTAATAAGTACAAGATTTTTCTTTTATTATTTAATTTTTATTATCGTGTGTGTGTGTGTGTGTGTGTGTGTGTGTGTGTGTGTGTAGGCCAGGGTTTGGTATCAGACATCTTCTTTCGGTGCTGTCCACTTGTTAATGTTTTTTAGAAACAAGATCTCTCATTGAACATGGATCTCACAAATTCAGTGAGACTAGCCAGTCTGCAAGCCTCCTCCCCAGCACTGGGATCCCAAGAGTATGCTGCCACTCCCAACTCTTATGGGGGTGCTGGGGAGCTGACCTTGAGTCTTCAAGCTGATGCAATAGGTACTCTCCCAACTGAGCCTTGTCTCCAGTCCCCAGAACACTTCACTTTTTTGATGAGATTTTTTTTTGAGGTGTCTTTAACATAGTCATTAGTTCTAAGAATGAGTGCTCTCAAATTATGAGCCCCAGCCCATCATGCTGAGTGCCTGGCACAGAATCCAAAGGCAGGACACGTTCAGAATGAGGTTCATTTTACATGGCCGTTGACATTTTTTAGAAAGGATGGCAGGGAAGTCATTTTCTATTACACTTGTAAATGTAGTCTGGGAACGCTGAACAATGGGGCACCCCAAAAATAAACCAAGTTTCAAAAACACATTTGAGCATCTCGTTTAGATCAAAGCATAAAGTGATATTTTTGCTGAACATGTCTTTTACATATCAGAGTTTTCGCGCCTTACTGATTCCTCTGGACCGACCTGTCCAAAGTGCTACGTTACATACCTGTGAGATCTCCCCTTCTCCTAAAAATGAACCAACAATGTGAGAGGAGACATTAAAGAGACAGTTACTTCTCCGTGGCATCAACCCCTTGACAGCATCCCTTTTCCTTCCTGGCTATCTCAGCCTTCACCGTGGAGCACATTAGTTTGTTAATTAGCTTTGTCCACATGTGCAATTGCTCCCTTGTGACGGTAGTCATGGTGACTGCTGTCCTTTGACCACTGCTTCCACTGACAATAAAAGCTGCTATATAGGTACGTACAACCATCTTCTATTTCTGTCATAGTTTCTTTCATCAATAACAGGCATGCTTGCTTTTATATCACAATAGAACTGGCTAATTTGAAAATTATTTTTCTAAAACTTTAAGTTGCTGTGTCAGCCTGACTGACTCCGTTCGAGTAAGTCCCTCGCTGGCTTTCGGAGGAAAGCTCACTGGGGGCCCATTGTTTGCCATATTATTGACTTAGCATTCATTAAGAGACTCATAAAAACTTACTTCCTGCATGTTCAGGGCATAGTGTTTAAGCTGTAAATATGGCAATATGGGTGTAAATATTGGCTTAAAACTCTTCTTTGAGTCATTTATTTCCTTTATCTTATTGACTCTCCATTGCCATTCTCATCTGTTTGGCCTGGCCCTTTCCCAGTCTCCCGATGTGCTTTCTGAATTCCCAGTGGCCTTTTCACTGGGATGCTTCCCGTAAGAGTCAGGGGGCACCGAGCTAGGATCAGTTTTGTTCTCGCTCTGTTCCAGACACTCTGTAGTGGCTGACCGTGAGGACGGCACTCCACTGGGCTAACCTTTGACTCTTGGCAGAGGATAGCCTTTTCACTAAGGGAATTCACTCTGCTTCATGGCTCTCCAATGTTTGTAGAGATCTCTGTGGAAACAAACATTCAGAGAGTCTTTGTAGACAAGTCCAGGAATGATCAAGGCAGGAGATCCTTACCTCTTTAAAAAAAAAAAAAATGCCAGGTTAGACTAAAGGGCTCTCTAATTGCTATACTTATGAAAGTGACTGCTTTTCCCGGCATTTTTTCTTTTTCTTTTTCTCTGAAACTGAGAAGAAAAGGAAAATACAAAAGGAAAGTCAATTGAATCGGGACAGAAATTCATTTTTACAGCTGAATAAGCTTTGTCTCTGGTTGTTTTAAAAAAATGAAATAAATGGAAAAATATTTGCTGGAGAATAATAACACACCCAGGTATTTGATGCTGTTGTAAGACTGGGCCCAGAGCGAAGTGGCTCCATGAGACCACCTGTGTTTCTTGGTTCGAGCCCAGCAAAGCTTCAGAATTTGTAGAGTTGGGTTCAATCCAGCAACCTGGCCACATTCTTGGATCTCTTACTCAAACATGAGGCACCAAGATCACTGGAAACTTGAACAAAAACATCAACAACTGGGAGAGCCAGCGAACCTATGGTTTGACCCCCGGCTGCACACCCTTACATCAATCTATTCCTAATCTTCTAGCAAATTAGTTCAAGGCAGGGGGCGGGGGGAACCTGAGGGTACAGCTGCACGGTCCCCCTGAGGAGATGAAGAATCCAGAGTCACCCCAAAGCACATATTTAAATGCCTGCTCTTTATCTCTTTCCACTCAGCTATATGGATGCTGCTACTATAATTTAAAAAGCATCAAAGAGTAAAACAACATATCCCTTGTAGCATTCCATTATGGGCTCTAATAAAAGTAACACAGCCTAAGTCACTTCAGAAGTGAGCTAAGACATTGCTTCTCCAAAGCAGCCCTTTGCGGAAGCTTGTGTTCAGCCCAGCCATCCAGAATCCATCCTTCAGTGCAGTGACTGAGGAAGGAAGGAGATGGTAGATCTAGTTTTTGCTTCTCCTTTGGTGTACTACCAGATAATTCGTATATTTCTGAAGTAGTCATTTAGGATGGTTTTACTTGAGACTCTACAAATTCACTACCAGTATCTAAAGAAGATGATAAAGTAGCTCAACTCTAACAGTTGGGAGAGTGTACCATGTATATAGTCAAATGCCCTCATCTTAGAGCCCCATCTGCCAGAGTTCATGTATGTGAGCTCCTCAGAAGCAAAATGATACAGTAACATCCCGGCTCTCCACAATGCCTCATTTTATGAATACATGGAATTAAAGGTATCACTAAAGAAATTCTATGCTTTTCTGTTTTAGAAACACAGTCCCTAACAAAATGGAGTTTTACGGCAGGATTGCTCATATTTTTTAATTGACTAACTACCACTGTAAAGGTGAAACTATATGAAGCCATATCTAAATTTTCTGGACCATAGGATTCTCATTTGAAAATATCACCAGTATGGCACAGTCTACAGTGCTTCCGGTTTTTGATCAGAAGTGACTAATTGCAAATTGGCCTCCATACAAAGGTCATTATCACAGCAATTATCCATCACCTCTGAATGTTATGCTTCACAGATGCATACATGGAAACAAAACAAAGCAGGCATGGAAAGCCTGATTTCCTGTTCTTATACATGCTCCAAATTTGGAGGTGGGGGAGAAGTAATCTTTATGTGTGAGGCCTTGGTTGGACAGATCAAGAATCATCAAGATGTACACTGGTATTAGTCACCCCTGCCATTACTCACTGATCTCAGTTAGTCACCTGCCCTTCTTATGAGACAACCTGCCCTCTGAGTAATTAACAATGTGTGTATTTCTCCTCGGTATTTTATTTGCCACATATCTATCACTTATTTTTTCAGAAGATAAAATAACTATCTCCTTAAATTTTTGTTTTAGATTCATTGATTTTACTCATTTATGTATATGAACGTTTTGACAGCCTGTATGCATGCTAGTGCTAGGTGCCCACGGAGGTCAGAAGACAACGTTGGGTCCCTTGGACTGGAGTTATCAAGCATGGTAAGCCACTCTGTGGGCGCTGGGAATTCAACCCAGGCCCCCTGTGAGAACTTAAGCACTGAACCAACTCCCCAGCCCAAATACATTTTTAAAAACTATTTAAAATCAATAGACCCAATTAGAGCCTTAGTCTCGAACTAGAATCATTTGCAGAACTCTGTCCATGTTTATGGTTGACCCATTTCATGTTACTGTCTCCTTTGTCACTAAAACTCAGGCATTGTCACATAGAAAAGCAACAAGAAAAACAAGAGCCGGGCGATGGTGGCGCACGCCTTTAATCCTAGCACTCGGGAGGCAGAGGCAGGCGGATCTATGTGAGTTCGAGACCAGCCTGGTCTACAGAGCTAGTTCCAGGACAGGCTCCAAAGCCACAGAGAAACCCTGCCTCAAAAAAACAAAAAAAAAAAAAACAAAAAAAAACAAAAAAAACAAAAAAAAAAACAAAAAACAAGAAAAAACAAGAAAAAAACGTTGCCAATGGCAACTTCCTAGTATTTCTTCTTTTCCCAAATTGAAAAAGGATAAAAAACGGCCCGGAGCAGCTGTATGTGTATAGCAAAGGATAAAGCTAATTACATTCAAAGCAGATTCGCATTTTAATTCCAAATAAAACACATTCTGTCTTTTTTGTCAGCAATTCTTCACCTGCTGTAATGTTTCAATCCAGGGGAAGTTAAGCTGTCATTTATTTAAAGTAAGGCTCTGAGAATCTTCCTTCCAGTTCTGCTGCAAAGAACATTGTTGACTTCTACTTCCACTGGTACTGTGAGAACCCTCCCCAGATGTGAGCAAAGGCTGCACGCCTTGGGTGTCGCTGAGAGCCACGGGGCTTCCTTGGTATGTGACTTTGGCTTGGACTCTATTGATCCTCCCAATGTTTTGTGAGGACTGCAGCACTATGACTCATCATTCAAACTTGTCCCCTTTCTCTTTTTCACCAAGGTGAGACCTGCACTGTATGTAGGCTAATGCCTCTCTCTCCTCTCTCCTCTCTCTCTCCCTACCTTTCCTCGTTGGCACTTATCCCAGTACATCTCTTATATGATGTAGTGTTGGTTATTGTTTTGTAGAAGATATCAGCTACTTCTACAAATCCATATTATTGGGAACTTAGACCATTTAGAATATTTTACTTTGTAAATTCAGTTTTTAATTAGGAACTTTTTAACACAATCTTTTCTCATTTTACATATCTATCCCCATTCCTCCTTTCCTCCTGCTTCCCCCACCTTCCTCATACCTCCCATCCACTCCTCAGAAAGGGTAAGACTTCCCATGGGGAGTCAACAAAGCCTAGCACTGCTCTTCGGGCAAGACCAAGGTCCTCCCACCTAAATCTGGGCTAAACAGGTATCCTTCATTCAGTTTTTAAGCAATTTCATTGCAATAGAATTTCCCATAAGATCTGATATGTGGAATTCAAGTTCAGGCACTGAATAAGCCAGGTGTGGTAGAGAAGGTATAATTCCAGAACTAGGAGGTAGAGGCAGGGGATCAGAAGTCCATAGCCATCCTTGCTGCAGGGGGATTCAAGGTGAGATGCATGTGACTCCCATCTCAAAACAAACAAAGAGAATATGCACAGATATTTTAGCACATTTTTATATAAATTGGAAACTGTATTCTAAAAATTGCCCAATTTTTAGCATTTCCCTCTATTGAGTTGCTTATATATTTTCTTGGTAATACTTTGTATATCTCTGTGTAACTCGTGTGTCTGTGTGTTTATGTAAACACGTGGGTATGCATGTTTGACCATGTGTACCGTGTGTAGACATCAGAGATAGACAATGGTGCTTTCTTCTGTAACTTTTACCTTCTTTTTTTGAGACTGGGTTTCTCACTGAATCTGGAACTCATTGTTCCTTCGAGGCTGGCTGGCCAAGGAGCTCTAGGAGTCCCGTGTCTCCCCATCACCAGTGCTAGGGTTACAGACGCACTGCCCTGCCATGCCCAGCTTGTCACTTAAGTGCTTAAGATCACAACTCAGGCCCTTGTGCTTGCAGAGAAGGAACTTTACTGAGTGACCCATCTCCCCAGCCCCATTCTAGGTGAATTTTTAAGTGTTTTTTCACCTATTGAGAGCCATAAACACAACAAAATAATTTTAAATTTCACTAATTATTAAATCAATAATCATAAAGCCTCAGAAACTAAATTCTTCATCCTGTCATAACCTTTAAAGCTCTCCTATATTCATAGACCAGCAGAGCTCAGAACAGATAGTTCAGAGATGATTACATTGAAAGAGCAGAACAGAATAACGTGTCTTCTGTCTTCAGAATGGATGTCTATGGAGCCAGGCAGCTCTCACTGCTGCTCACAGTTGGCCAACCGCTCACAGAATCTGGCTAGTGATAGCAGAGG
Source organism: Microtus oregoni (assembly GCF_018167655.1). Lineage (NCBI taxonomy): Eukaryota > Metazoa > Chordata > Mammalia > Rodentia > Cricetidae > Microtus > Microtus oregoni. The sequence goes on along the minus strand of NW_024543060.1, from coordinate 33,621,923 downwards.
AATTTTGTGTGGGCTTGTGCCTTCATCTGCTTTCCAAAATAATCCCAGCCGCATGCATGAGGCATGTTCTGTTTCTGCTCATTAGTAGGCCAGACTGAAGCAAACGTGCTCATTGACTTCGCGAGCTGGGTCCTCAAGGGATGAGTCATCCGTTTCAGGGTGCTCCACCAAGTGTGGAAACGGAGGACCCACACATGTTCCCTGAGTTGCCTGTTTTAATTTACAGCTTAGGAAAACATAATATTTTATTGGCTTACACTAAATCAGGCACCGAAAACAATTAGCTACTTGGGGAGCGGGAGAGAATGAGTGTTTGATAGCTCGGCTCTAATTTATTTTTATTGATTCTGCAACCCTTGGGGTCAAGGGGACAGTTTTGCCAATTTTAAATAAAGTTGCCCTGGTAAGAGCTATCTTATAGAATTCTCACCTTTCTATACTGATTCTCAAGTGAAAGATGAGCTTGCAAGTGTACACTTGAGGTAAATCACTTGGAATTTGTGCCATTCTCCCAAACAAACAATGTTTATTTTCTGTTCATTTTTACAGGCAAGTGGTGGTTAACTAGTGTATTTTCACGTTAAAATGAAAACCCAACTAAGCCCATGATGGACTAGACAGGACCTTCGAGGACTTACAAAGAAGGCTTGCTCCCCCGCTCCACACACACACACCCTTAGGGGCTCCCTGGTTAGGGCAAAGCAGAAATGAAAATGCCTGCAAACCATTTAGGTCCACTTAAAAGCTCCAAAGTATCAACTGACTTTTAAGGGGCACTAATAGAGAGAGCTCCACAATTGCAATTCTGACTTGAGCAAAACAAAGGAAATGGAGCCCTATGCGTGTTGGGAGGATCAAGGAAGGAGGCAGACTTGGAGAAGATTACAGATTACTTTTCCCAGAAAGCACAGGCTATTTTATCTTCCACTGTATCTCTTTGAAGCAATAATCTATGAGATTAGTGTGCTAATATCTTTACGACAAAGCCTTCCCCTATGACTAAAACTTGTAGTCCATTAGCCATAGAGCAGTGGGGTGTGTGTTTGTCTGTGTACATGTGTCTGGGAGTGTGTGCCTGTGTGTGAGGGTGTGCGTGTGTGTGTGTATGTGTGTGTGTGTATGTCTGAATGTGTGTTCGTTTTAATCATGTAGAAAACATTAGAGCTAACAAGTTTCTCTTTAGCATTAATAAAAGCATCCCCACTGCATCAACTAAAGTCATCTGTGAACTATCACAAAGAATGCACAAACACTAATTTTTACATGATCAACTAAAACATTTATATTGAGTGTTGGGGACCAAAATTCAAAGAATTTCAGAGATTGTTTTCTCTATTTAAAAGCATAATCATGAAACACATTCGCTTTTATTGATATTCACAAAAGTTGGTGTACTGAGGATGAATGCAGGCCTCAGCTACCCAATTGGCCCATGAGTCTGGATTGATGCACTAAACTATAACACCAACACTTTGCATGTGCAAAATTAAATATATTTATTCCAAAACTGGCTACATTTTACAAGAAGAAAAAGTACCTGTTGTGGGGACATCTGAAAACCTGTATATGTGCTGATCCCCAGAACTTCTGCATATGAATATGTATCCACTATTGTATGGTGGATGGATAATTTGGATAATCAACTGACCTCAAAAATGAAATCATCATGGATTATGTGGATGCTCCCCAAAGATTGACAGGGGCCCATTCTGTGATATATATATATATATATATATATATATATATATATATATATATATGTGGTGTGTGTGCATGTATGTTCCCATGTGTGTTAATGAAGGTGTGTGGTGTGCATGTGTATGGCATACACAAATATGGAGGCCTGAGGTTGACAGCGAGCGTCTTCCTCCATTGATCTCTACCTATATATTGAGCTCTCTCATTGCTTTGACTAGTTTAGCTATCCAGCATGGTCTGGAGGTTCTATGGGGTCCTTAAATGATGAGCAAGTAGAAGAATTAGATTGAGGTGGAAGGCATTTTGAGACTTACATGGCAATTGCTTCCATTGAACAGGAAACGGGCCAACGAGCCAAAGAAAGTCTGGGGAGTAGGGAGGCAATAAAAATGCATGTTCCCACCCCCACCACAGCCAGTCCTTCAGAATATAAGGCAACTCTGGATACACACTGGTTTTAGCATCTTCTGACCCCCTTCTAACCAATCCTTCCTTTGGAATGTAACACAGCTGTGGCTACATGCTGGTTTTAGCCCAGGGAAAGCCATTTCAAGCTTCTACCTTCCCAGTTAAGAGTTCATGTTGTTTCCGGCCACTAAATTCGGAGGAAGCTTTTGTAAAAGCAATAAGAAGACAATCTAATGAGTCCTGTGACTTGAAGTGTTCAAACATGAACACATGTATATATCTTTGTGTTTTATGTTGTACACATGTGCTGTATTAATATGTGTGTGTTTCTACTTACTGGGTGCTAAGCTGTTTTTCAAATTATGAACACAGACTAAATTTTAAATTTAGTTAAAGTTTTTATAGACAATTTTTAGGTGATTCTAACATAAAATGATTATGAAGAATTGCTCAGCAAATTTTAAATCTTTCAAGGTAACTTATTTCTCTCATTTTGAAAATATTTATTGCCTGGCATGGTGGTGCACACTTTTAATCCCAGCACTTGGGAGGCAGAGGCAGGAGGATCTCTGTGAGTCTGAGGCCAGCCTGGACTACATAGTGAGTTCCAGGACAGACAGAGCTCCATAGCGAGACCTGCCCCCGGCCCCCGCCCATATGTGTGTGTGTGTGTGTGTGTGTGTGTGTGTGTGTGTGTGTGTGTATGAGTGTTGATGCACATATTCTATGGCAAGTTCATAAGTTTGGCAGGGTCTTTCTTGTTTCTGTGCACCCCAGGCTGGCTGGACCCTGGGACTCCAGCCGATTTTGCTCTATGGGCTGGAGTGCTGGATTCATCACCACATCCAGCTGCATACTCAGGCCCCAGAAGTTGGACAGGTCTTTAGGCTGGTGTCTGTGCCTGCTGAACCGTCTTCCTGGCCCATTCCCCTCAGTTTTGAGGGGAATTACGTGGCTAAAGACTTGTCTCCAGGGAGATAATGACTGCTTGTGACTGGATGTTCTAGAATTGCAGTTCTAGAGGGAAGTTGACTGTGTTCCTCCTGATTCAGCCACTCTAAGACGTATGAAGACGGATGCCTACTCTAACACACCTGGACTATCTGCTCATGTGTTAAGCACCAATGGCCGAAGTACCTGGCTTATAAGATAACTATCAAAATTAAGCAGGACTAATAACACTCAGGAAGGAGTGTGTATTACACTTTTATTTGAATCTAGGCAAATAACTAATATCTTCTTTAAAAATAGTAACTTCATTACGTTGTTTGAACGGGTCACTATTTTGAATGGATAAAGAGTTTCAGCATGTAGTTTAAAAGGCTAATGCCCTTCTGGCCTACATCCTGACATTTTATGAAGTCTGTCACTGTGTCTTATAAAAATTGTTGCTCAACAGCTTCTAGTTTTTTTATTCATTTACTCCAAAATTCTTAGTAAAAATGTGACTCATTGCATTATGGTTGGGTCGGAAGAAGTCCAAGTTTCTCAAGATTATAAAGGATAATGAAAAGCAGTGTTAAAATCTCAAGTCCCAGTGATTTTGAGAAATATACAAAGGGAACGTGGATCATTTTTCTTAATTGTTATGAGATTCCTAACCAAACTCCAGCGGTAATTTTTTTTTTCAAATTCTCTAGTTTTTCTACTGTGATAGTGATATCTTAAATTCTGCTGAATAACTTGCATGCCCTGGGAAGCTCACTGAACTGGAAAATTTCTGCTCAGTTACACCTATATATTTTGTATAGTTTGAGAAATACACAGACACACACACACACATACAGAGAAAGAGAGAGTAAAACTAGATAATACAAAGTGCCAGTTTCCTTCTTTCTAAAGAGTACCAAAGGACTTGATTTGAGCTTATAGTCAAAATGCTATAGCCTCAGCTCATGATAGCTTACACCTGAAGGTGGTACCCAGCTTGCTGGCATTACAACATGATACCATCTCCAAAGTCCACGCTTCAGGACACACACACAAGGCAGAGTTTTTTCAGAATTTACAGTTTTGTGTTGGGTCACATTCCGTATCCGTAGCTGTCTTGGGCAGTATGTGGACCACAGGGCCAGCATCCTGGGTCAGAAAGCGTGGATAATCAGGCCCTGCAGAGTCCATCAGTGCAACACATCCTACGGTCTTTCTTCTGCCAAATCTCAAGAAAGAACGGAAGAATGCGCGTCTCCGGAAGTGAAGCAGCTGGAAACAAAACAGGGGAGCACATATGGAGATGAGATGAGGGACTTTGCTTCTCTTCTCTCCGGAGGTGCAGAACTCTAAGGCTACAGAGACCAGTGTATCTTTGTTTTGTTTTGTTCCTTACACGAGCAGCCACCTCCTCATGATGTGACAAGAGCAGTAGTGCAGGGAAGGTCGTGACATCCTCCTGTCCCATTGTCCAGACAAAGGTGGACGCTCAAGTTGGTTAATAAACTTATTCAAGGTTCCCATCTGTCATTTAGCAGAACCAAGCTCCAAATCTTTGTTATTGTCTTCCGAAACTATCGCTCTCTCCACCATCGCTCCCAGACTTCCTGCGAGCAGGTTACGCTCAAAACTGCACATGTGTGTTAAGCTCCCAAAAATATTTGTCAAGCTGACGAAGACACATGAGTAGAAAATATAAGGAAAGAGAATTCTCACACTTGATGCAACCATTAAAGGAAGGAATACTGCATCTGTAAGACATGTGTACGTAAGTGGGGACTTTCTACCTGCTGAGGTTATACATCAGGTTCATAGAGAGAGGAAGGAAGACCTAATTATACTAGCTGCTAGAAATTGGCAAAGACTGTTTGAAAGGAAAATTTCCCTGAGGACATAATGGAAGCCAGCAGAGCAATACTGCGATTTCACTGGGATGACTGTGAAGGGTCAGGACGACTCCATGTTTTGGTTCAGTGACATCACACTGTGGGATCCATGGGACTCCTAATTAACTCGAAGCTGTAGAATGCAAGATTGGCACAGTCACTGAATTCCAGAAAAGCAACATGTTTGTTCCAGCATCTTAAATGATATTAACAGTGGACAATGATTCTTACTTCTGTGGATATTAGTTACTGATAATGTTGATTACTCGTGTAAGTGATAAATGTTTAAATCTTACAGTTCTACGTTAACTAGAAGCTACCCACACATCCTATCCTGTAGCGCTGAGATGAACAGGTTAATTATATATCTTACGTTATTTCCTTCCTGCCACTGTTACCAGCCTTTAATTGAGTCTTCTTTGGTTTGACAGAGTTCCCTCAATCCCGCTGAATTTCCATGCCCTCTTGAATTAGTTAAGCTAACTGCTAAATCTGAGTTAACAATTCTGTTATCGCATATGAGACTACCTGTGTGTTGCCATATTCATCAAATAGAACCCAGATAAAGTTTCACCAAGGATGTGATGTAGAAATGGCTGCTGTTTCAGAGGACCAAGGTTCAGTTCACAGCACCCATACAGCGGCCCTTTAGCTGTCTGTAACTCTGGTTGGAGGGCCTCAAAGTCCTCTCCTAGCCTCCCTGGGCAGGCATGCCCATGACGCATGGGCATGCATGCAGACAGAATGGAAAATGAAAACGCAAACAAGAACAATGTGGCTTCTCATTTCCCTCTCCAATAACCTACCTTGCCTACTGAGTGTCTTTTTTCTCTTCTATTGCCTCTGTCTCCAGATCACTCCGCTCATTGTTACCTCTCTCGTCATTGCTGCCACCATCGCCACAACTCTCGGCAGCACCACCAAGGACTGCTGAGGTTCGTGAGACTTGAGTATCACCTGCGGGGAAGACTGAGCCCTTACGGAGCAAACACTGTCCTCGTCATCCAGGAGTGGAAGCATCTACAGACGCTGCATGCATTTCTGTTCTTTACTTTCCCTCCAGGGGCGCTCACCACCTTCTGTGGCTTGCCCCCACCTCCTTACATTTGCTTTGGCTGTTCTTTCCTGAGGACACCATCCCTTCCAAAGCAACAAAATCCAGAGGCAGCGTTGGGCTCTCCAAAAAGCTTTTCCTGAATCCTTCTGAAACTGCAGTGACTTTGACTTAACCCCTTTAACCTGCCTGTCCTTTAAGTAGATTATCATTGGCTGCTCTTTATTCTAAAAGTTTATTATATATTCGTCATAGGAAAAGTTAACAAATCTTCCTTGATGGAATGAATGAACAAGCCAATTTATAGTGATCACAATCTTGAAAGGTTCCTGCCCTTGTCTCCCGTTGGAAAGGAAATACGGTATCAATGTGCCTATTAACAGCCTCCCAGACCTTTTTTTTTAGTAAATCTTACAAAATAGATTCTCACTGTAAGTCTTCTGTAGAAGGTGTTAAGAATAAGAGAGTGTTTGGTGCTTAGTTCTAACCAGGATATCAACATCCCCACCTCTAAGGCCTGGGGAGCATCACAAAACAGGGAGAATGAAGACTATAAGACCCAGATGAGAGAGAATTGCTTTGGAATACCACCTTCTGTGCGTGACATGGCTTTACAATCATGAACTCAAAGCTGCTGTGGTTGCCTACGCTAAACTGGGCCTGTCAACAGTTAGTGATGGATTTGGGGAGGGGCTTATTCGTCTTTGGGGAAATGCTGGTCCTTAGTGAATACTAGGGGATGGAGAATATTGTCTTTGGTTGTGTCCTACTGATGAGCCTGCAGGTTCCAGCGGACAGTTACATGCCCTGCTTAAACTGAATGTGTCACAAAACAAAAGGACAATGGCTATAAAAAAAAAAAAAAGGACTTGTAGGGAGAGGAGGGCTGATGGAGGTGGGAGAAGATAACAGACGGTGGGGGGGGTGGATACCATCAGAATACATGCACTCATTTACATACAATTAGAAATCGATCAAAAATGAACAATCACAAACAAGCCACCAACAGTATTCAGAAATAATGACTGTAGAAAACAAATACTAATAAATACAAATACTAATAAAATGTTGGAGTATGAGAATACATTTAGCATCAAGACTAGAGAACAGGTCAATGTTACTAAGCTAGCCTGACTGCTCTGAATTCACTTCTGAACCAAGCTAAAAAAAAAAAACAGTGTTCCCACCACCCTGGAGCAGAGATTAAAAGGTACCAGTTGGAGCGGATGAGGTGGCTTTGTGGGTAAAGTCACCTGTCACAAACCTATGTAAGGGTAGAAGGAGAGAACTAACTTTAGAGTTGTCCTCTGCCCTCCACGTGCCATGACACAAGTTTTCCCATACACACTGTGAACATACGAATACATACACACAATAATAATAGTAATAATAAAAAATTAAAAATAAGCCTTGGTTTTTGACTTGGTGACTCTATCAAGTGATTTGAGGGGTCAGTACAAGAATGTTTTTCTCCGTTGTTCTCTTGTGATCCCTAGGCATCCCCAAGATCTAAAGTCCTAGCAGGTAATGGAACAGAAATTGTCTGCCCCCTTGGTATAATTAGTGACCACACAGGTTAGTTTTTAATCAAGTTGCCTTAGTCAAGTTAGTTAGTTGTCTTAGATTATTTTATTTTCTTATTAAGAACATTAAAGTAAGACATAATAAATCCCTGCTTGTATAAAGCTATGAAACCAAAAATGAAAATAAATTCAATTTTTTTTAAAAAATAAAAACATCAGAATTTAAAATCCTGGTAAAGACATTAGAGGTATTCCATATGTCATATTTTGCTATCACAATCTGTGATACAGAATTTGGAGCCTGTGTGTCCTCTTCCTGGATCTTTTTTCCATCATTCCACATGCAGTTAATGGCCCCTGTGCCCTAAACCCCTATGACAGACACACACCTTTCTTTTGTGTTGCATCTTAAATTTTGTTTATTCTCTTGTTTGAGACAAAGGCCTCTTTGCCTTCCCTCCAAGAACAGAGCAGACAGACAGACAGCAGACAGTGAACAAACAAGAGTTCGCTTTTGTGTGTCACCTGGGGGTATATGTTTGAATGTGACAGCAAGGAGCTATGACAGCTCAAATAACACAGAGTTGAACTCTGGGGAATCAGGAGCTTACTGGCCAGTGTCACAGTCCTGAGAAGTGTGGCAGCCACACCCGTAGTCCTCCACAGAGGATGTGTGCCCAGAGCTGGTCACAGACTAGCCTAGCAGCTGGCGCTGGCAGCTCTCAAAGGCCCCAGTCAGGAACAGTGGCTCTCCAAGTAGGAGCTGTGGGAGCCGGCCAGCCTTGCACTGCCGGAGGAGGGTCTCTAGCGGTGCGGCTGAGTCTGGCAGTCGTACTTCTCTTCCTTCCCCAGTAAGATCTGAGAGATAAATGGCTGTCCCGAGACTGGAGGAGCAGACTTCAGGCTCAGAATAGGTCTAGTAGTGGGGGGAGCGGGGGAGACTCGTGTTGCACGTTTTTATACAGCGCCTTTTGGGCCCTGATTGGCTAACTGTGTATGCAAATGAGGCTTAAAATGGGGCCCACCAGGAGAGAGCGTTCAGACCCAGAAAGGCAGAGAGAAAGCCCACAAAAACCCGAGCTTGTTCTCAATCAGGGACTCAATTCTATTCTGTTCCCCTTCCCCAGTGTCATAACAGAAAGAAATAAGTAGAAAAAGTAGAAGAGAAAAAACAAAACATGATTTTTCCATCAGTTCTTCGCTCCTCTTGCCTCTGGGATAAGACAGCCTATTGTGTTTGGAGTTTGAGCTTGTTTGGGGCTACCGGAAAGTTTGTTTCCAGATGTTGCAATGGAAGGGACCCTGGGATCTCCACCTGAGGATGTCTCTTCCTTCCCAGGGCTGTCAAACACAGCCTGTGCTGGCATCCAAAGCCGAGCATTTTCACGGCTATTCCATCCACCCACCACCAATCAGCTGACTTTGGGGCTGAGGGGTGGGGTAGACAGGTGCTACTACTAACTCTACCAATAATGTATGTTTATTTAATTTGAAAACTTAGAAAGCACAGTGGTTAAAAGGGAAATCTTAACCATCCTTAAGTACAGAGACAGCCACCACCAGGGTTTTTGAGAGTATCTTGTCATCCCATTGTTCTCATTTTTGCCCATTCTTGCCTCATTCTTAGCACGGCCTTGGAGAAACCACCCCAGCCCTGATTCATGTTCTCCGTGATTGTGGGGTGGAAAGACGTGATTGTTGAATATGGTACAGAGAATTTTAGCTATAGAATCAGATGAATCTCAACTTTAAACATAGCTGTGAAACTTTCTTTAAAGGCTTAGTTTCCTTGTATGAAGAGGGAAAATCTTCAGTGGCCGAAACCTCTCTTACCCTGTGAGATTATTAGAAACGTTTGAGAATAAGGAAGTAAACAGGCCTTACCTAAAACAAAATCTAGCATTGGGCAGAAATAAAACGTATTTTATGTTCTGTCTAAACCCTTAATCGGAAAGGATCCTGCACTTAACGTATTTAGAACTCTAAGGTAGTTTGGGACAAACCATAGAATTAGTATATGTACCAAAGGCATAAGGCCTCCCAGACAATTGTGTTAATATTAAGTAAATCAGAGAGCAGAGCAGTAAATATTTGAGCAAACTTTGTGTCTCGGGAGTGGGGTGACTCACAACCTCCCGCAAGTTCAGACAAAGTGGAGTCAAGGAAGAAATTACTGTTTTCCCAGTTACTCAGCAAAGCTTAGGGGAAGAGGTGAAAACAGGGGAAGGAAGGGCCTCCTCGACCAACAATAGGTGACGTTTCCTGGAATGAGGCTTAAGGATCAAAGAGAAAGAGAAATTGATTAGCTCATTTAAAAGGAAGGACAAGAAATTAGGAAAAAAGTAAAGAACACCTGGGTCTCCTTTGTTGACCAGTACTTACACGATCTCTCCGAGACCTTCCTGTTACTTACACATCCACTAAACCAGTGAACTTCTGAACAAAATTCTGATAGGAACTATTTGCTGGCAATGTGTTCTGAGAAGCCTGGTATCCACAAGATGGTGGGTAACTCTGAGAGGCTAGTTTTACCTCCTAAGAATTCCCCGTAGCTCGCTCCTCTACACAAAAGGGGATTTGACTAGAAAGCTATGTGTTTCTTCCCTGTCCGAAATTGCTGATTCTGAGGGATAAAAGTCACTTTGCCAATTTGTACTCTGCAGTTGGCAAAAGCCAGCAAATATGGAACCTATGGAACCTTGCCCATTACCACCATTCAAAACAGCTGACATCCCCGAGGGCCTGACTCTTATCTACGCACCTCCTTGGGCGTTCACTTGTCCCCACAGGCCTGCATAGCTCATCACATGCTCACAGAGAGAGAGAGAGAGAGTAAAAGAGAGAGAGAGAGAGAGAGAGAGAGAGAGATGCGTGTACACATGCACACACACACACACACACAGAGAGAGAGAGAGAGAGAGAGAGAGAGAGAGAGAGAGAAGCGTGTACACACGCACACAGAGAGAGAGAGAGAGAGGGAATGAGATGTGCGCATACACACGCGCGCACAAACGCACACAGAGAAACAGAGAAAGAGAAAGAGATGTGCGCGCACACACAGTGGCACTAGGCACTCAGGGGAAATGCAGATACAAGCAAATTACGTTGCGAAATTATCAATGGATTAAAATCCTACATTAATATCCATATTCAAAACTGCATCAAATATTTGCTCTGTTCTAGGTGATAAAATGACATCAAGATACGAATATATCGCTCTTTGGGGATTAAATTTTGTTCTGATTCTAGCCAACAGCTGATTTCCTTTTATATCTATGAAATGAGGAAATGCTCTCATGTTTTATATGTGGACACAATGTTGCTGTGATTCAAAAAACAAAACAAAACCAAAAAACCAACCTCAAGCAACTCCAAAATGTTTCATGGTAAAATTACAAGCACCCCCCCACCCCCAGTGTTTTTTGAGTCACTCATTTCAGATGTATTAGTCATATTCCTTAAGGCTGAGCCTCGTTTTATTAATTTCTGAAGTTTTCTCCTCATCTAAGGGTATCTGGAGTTCTGTAAGAGCGTTAGGACAAGATCAGCCTGTTCTCAACGTGACAAATTATACGGTTTCTATGTGAACATTGCCGCTCTTCATTCAGAGGCAGAGAGCATGAGAGCTGTGATGACTCACAGTTTCCCAACACTGGCAGAACTTGTTTGTTCTCCAGCCCCTGAAATGCCAGCAGAGGAGAACCCGAGTCTTCCCAAGGACAAGCAAATTCTAGAAGATCCCATTCGAGATAAAGGAGTTTGAACTACTAGCCTACCACCTCAGCGGGAAGACAGATCAGCTGAGCGAAGAAGCAGGGCTGAGAAAGCCGTTTTGTTAACCCCCGGGCTGCCTTTGACAAACCAGTGTTTAAACTTTCTTCCATGCTCATACATCAAAGTGCCTTAGTAAATGCTGATTTCAGTGATGAATACCAAAGTCTCGTAGAAGAAAATTTCAGACTTCAGAGTAAATCAGATTCAAAACCATAGCGTGCCTGTGCTCAGCTGACAGGAAAAGCCTGTGAGAAAGGCTAGCTTCCTCTACTTGGCTGAAGTCTCACCATTCCCCTCAGCAGCCTCCTGTTCCCAGCAACACTAGGTGCTTCTGTTTTTACACGACTGTGACCGTTAGAACCACAGCCCACCTACCCAAATCAGCAGAACCGGAGTGTGTACAGAAGGGAGGAGAAAGGAAACAGACTTTTAGGTTCAATAGAATCATGTTGGGACTCTGGTATCTAAGCAACTCAGTTGTTCCCCTCTGCCTCAATTTCTGCATCAATAGAAAAAGGATAATGAGATCTATCTGCAGACATTTGGGAAAACTGAAAGATAAATTTAAAGATAAAGTGCAATTCCACAGATGTTAGCTAATACCAACAACCCTTCTCTAAAATTGATGAAATTTCCTCACAAAGTGATTTGAATCAGGACATACCTAATATCACACACACACACACACACACACACACACACACACACACACACTTCTCAAAAGTTGCCAAATACAGCTGATGGCTACTAGGGTCACTGGTGGGCTTCCCATGCCACACTGGATGGCCCCACACCCACGAGCATACCGGCAGCACTAATTGGACTCAGAAGGTTTGGGGGGTTTTGTTGTTGTTTTGTTTGTTTGTTTTTGTTTTTAAAGAGAGGGCAAAACAAGAAGTGTGGAGGGGAAATGTGAGACTAAAGAGAACTAGAGGGAGGGAGTAGCCAGAAAGATATAATAAGACACACTGTATCCCAAAAGAATGTTCTGAATTTTAAAAACCGCTGAAGAAAATTATCACACCAAAGAACTAATGAAAATTCTCAACCAGAGCCCATCTCCAGTACAGTCACCAACCTCAGTTTCCCATGCTAAGCTGATCTCCCTACAGCGCCGTCCCAGCTGGCCCATCTCACTTCTGCCCTAAGTTTGTCAAGGTTGGCCGGTGACACTAAGAGGGTGGATGGATGAGCAGGGGAAGAGCTTCCTCCCACAGTCTTCCTACAGCTGACACCAACCTCCTCAGCCCCATGGGCTTGCTAAGTGTAGAAGCAGAGAGGTTGGTAACCAAGTCATCGGCTTCAAATCCTTTCTCAAGTGGGCGTGGGCAGATAGATATAGAAATAAAGAAATAACTGCCTGGAAGACAACCACAGTGTAATCTGAGACGGTAGTAGGAGGTTTATAGACGCTGTAGTCAGACAGATTCGCACTGCCTCGTACTGACCATGCTCTCTTCGTCCTGTTTCCGAAACGCTCAGCATGTTTCTCCCTCACCACACGGAGTAGTAACAGCTCCGCACGCAGTTTTTCTAAGGAAGGAAAGGATACAGAAGATGGAGAGCGACCTGGCCAGGTTCCAAGGACCTGGGCTAACCTATAGACATTAGTTTTCTTCTGCTGAGCACAGCTCTACTGACCTTAGAATAGGATTTGCTAGAAACGTATGGGTCACAAAGCTAAAAGCCCTGGAGAGGTCATTGTCCTTGTTGTCATAGCAATCACAATAGGAAGACATTGACAGGATGGGCAGGGATCTCGCCTGCTCACATGCTGTTGACTCAGATGTTGAAATGTAGAAAATATCCCCAATAATTTAGTCCCCCAAAAGAAAATGAGAGTAAATGAAAAGCAAAGATCTTTGTCCACTGTGAAGCCGGTTCTATTTGATACTGAACAGCCCAAACTGAAATACAGAGACAGCTGGACAATTCACTCAGCTCTCAAAATCAGCACTTTCTGAGTCAGAATAGGAAAGGGCAATGTTTATTGTGTTTATTTCCTGGTAATAAAGACAGGGAAAAAGGATATTATTTTGGAAGTTTCAAGCGAAAACAAATACAAATAAAAAATTAAATCAATCAAATTTATCTGGACCAAAATTATTAATATGGATGTTTCTTTTGGGTTTATGACAGATAAATGAAAATTTTCAAGAAAAATATTTTGAATCTTAAAAATCATGGAATAAAATTGTTCTAATTGCTCTAAAGGACAGAGATCCAAAAGTGATCAGCAACAACAGAAGCATATTTTTATCCTATTTATTCGTTCATTTGTTCTACATCTCCACTGCAGTTTCCCCTCCCTCTTCTCCTCCCATTCTCTTTCCCCAGTCATTCCTCCTCCAACAGAAACATCTCAAGACCAATAGGCTGGCACTTAGCCCTTAGGAGATTGGGGCAGAAGGGTCATGACTTCAAGTCCAGTCTAATAAATCACAGTTTCCAGGATAGCCTAGCATACACAGCCAGACCCTGTGTCAAGGAACATGCAAACACGCGAACAAAGACAACAAATAATAAATGAATGGGCTTAGAGATATGGGAAGGCCAAGTCTGAAATGACTAGAGGCCATCCTCATGGAGATGTATGAGACTTCACAAATAGGTATATAAAAATAAAATATAGTGATATGCCCCACTCAGTTTCTAACATCTCAAGAATAGTTCTCTCAATCTTAAATATTGAAACATTGTTTTAAAGTTTTGTATTTTCTAATTTCATGTGTTGTTTTTACATTTACATGTAACTCTTTAATTAAAAAAAAAAAAGCTTGGGAGGAGCGACTACCTCAATGACCATCCCCTTAAGAGATATTGCCTACTATACTATTGGATCAAAGAACATGGAATTCTTTTCAACTCATGACACGCACTGAGTTGTGCTCCCAAAGGCTACGCTGAATTAAAGTTTCACCCTCCAGCTGTGAAAGCATCTCTCTACTTCACTGTATTTTTCCGAAATAGATTATTGGTTTCCATTACTTCTTCTAATTCTCTAGGCAAAAAGTGTTGGTTAATGTTTAGCATCCATTTCTTACATTTTGAATGAGTTTAAACATCTCGTCATAGCTTTGTATCTGTCTTGAATTTTTCCTTTGCAAAGTATTCCCTTGCATAGTCTGAATGGATTGCTTTGGACGGTCACACTTTTTACATTTTTATTATTATTTTATGTATGTGGGTACTCGGCTTCCTTGTATGTCTGGGTACCACATGTGTGCCCAAGGCCACTAGAGGCAAGAAGAAAGCATCAGATTTGTTGGAAACTGTTAGAAATAGTTGTGTGCCTCCACATGGGTGCTGGGCATCAAAGCTGGCTCCTCTGGAAAGGCAGCCAGGGTTCCTAATTGCTGAGCTCTTAAAGCCCCTTAAAAATAACATTTAGCGTTAAAATAATGACTCCAGGAATGGTAGCATCTGACACAAATTGTATGCATCATACATTGTATTCATCAGTTTTCATGTTAACCTTCATGAAATTATCATCAATACTCAGCTTAGTCACAAGAAAATTCAGTATTAAAAGATGGGATGGGCCGCTTACAATCATACAACAGTCAGTTTGGAGCCAGCGTTAGCACCCATCCTGATTCCCAAGCCCCCACAGAGCATTCACGTTCAGTACTTAATCTGAGAGGAAAACAAGTGCAGAGGCCATAGAAAATTTGAACCCTAAACTCAGAATCGCCCCAGGTGCAAATCCACTAGAATGCATACACAGAGTTCAGAAATAGCATTTGAGCTATTTGGCTCCTTTACCAAACTGGTTGTAAGGGACAAAGTTTCACAAGATGCTGGAGACATCTGGAAGGACTTTTGAAGAGTCGTTTCTAATGTGAACTAAACTGCCATACCCCCCATCCCCCACAAAAAGAAGTTAATTTGTTTTCAGATTGATGGATTCGCTGGTGTTGAAATTACCCAGTCATAGATATACTAGTTTCCTACATTTTAAGCAGACACTGGAAAGAGACTCTGGAGTATCTAAAATTAGGGTTTGGAAAGCTTGTTTTCTGCTCGTTTATAGTAAAGGTTTTCCAGAAATGAACAGGGCCTAAAATCAGTGTTTATCCTCTGCTATCACAAAGCATTTTTAGAAAGGACCAAGGTGTCCTCCCTCCTTTCGTCCTACAGCTAACACCTACTTCCCTGTATCTTCAATAGATTTTTGTTTTCTGAAATCTGGAACATCAGGGATCTTGCCCTGAGCAATCATTAAGATGACACTGGCAATGTGGGATCAAAGTCTCACCCCAGCAAGTGGGTGTCTGTGCCTGTGGCAGGGACCTAGGAGATGCTCTCCATCAGGAAGAATAGGCCTGGAACTAAGTGAGGAGTTCAGCAGGTTGTACAAGGTCTTTGTCAACGCCTTAAGGTCTTTGTCAATGCCTTGGGAAGATTCTATTTTCTTCAGGTTCTGGGCAGAGAGGCAAAGCCAAGACTACAGTCGTCCCAAGCCTTAAAGAGTGAAGTCAAGCCCCAACATTTCCTATACATTCCCACCACCAATAAGAGCCAATTACTTCTTTCCTGTGTTGACCATGTAAATCTTTAGGACGCATGCACATCACCCTTGAAAAACTGAATGAAGAGAGAATAAAAGAGGCCTGAGGGACTGTTCCACCTGGATACAGCCATGGCAGCAGAGAAACATGTCTTTGGGGGATCCCGTCCTGCAAGCTGGGAAGAAATGGGTGGCGATGACCAACTGCTCCTCAGACTGTGGTACTTAATGCCCCTCTAAGCACCCCAAAGCCTTGTAGTTTTAAAGGCAACTGTGCTCAATAAAATTGTTGCAAAACATCTTACTGGTCTACCTTTACTATACAGAAATTAACACAACAATACTTTTTATAGCAAAATTAGTTAGCATTTGATAAATTTTATTATGTGACAGGAGTCAGGATGAACATGTCACGTAGGCAATCTTCCTTAATACGAGTAGTTTACAGAGGGTTGGTACCAACCTACTGTCTAACTCACAGTTGTGGCTTCCCTCTCCCTCCCTCCCTCCCTCCTTCCCTCCTTCTCTCTCCCCTCTCACCCACCCCAGCAATTTACCTAAGGTAGTATTCACTTGAAAATAAATCTAGATCTGTGTAGTGTCAAAAAGCAAGAGCTTAACTATTATGCCTTCTCAGATGAAGCAGAAAATATAGTTTTATCATAATTATGTTTTATATGTTAGCTATAACATGCAAACTTAGGTGCCTTAGCAAGCACAGGCTCCTTCGCTCCCATCCTGCCTTTCCTTCTTGATAGCGTTTACTTCTTGCTTCAGGTTCTAATGCATTATGCTGTTGCTTCTGTTTGATAGTCTTTTTTTTTTTTTTTTTGGTTTTTTTCGAGACAGGGTTTCTCTGTGGTTTTTTTTGGAGCCTGTCCTGGAACTAGCTCTTGTAGACCAGGCTGGTCTCGAACTCAGAGATCCGCCTGCCTCTGTTTGATAGTCTTTTTTTTAAAAGCCTTTGGAGAAACAGATGATATAAGCCATCTATCTATGGTTTATAGATAGATACAGAAACGCAGAAGTATATACACATAAATTACTTTAATGTCCAAAGATTTAACAAAATAAAAATACATTTACAGTCAAATGTCAATTTACCCCTGAAGTAAAATATCCTGGTGCTTAGCAATGTATCTCATGCAGCCATGTTGAACAAAGATAGGAAGCGGAGCATATAGCGTACCTAAAATGGTATTACCTTTAGTGTTTATTGCTACAACAGAATTGATCCTTTCTGTTGCAACTCTAACAACGTAAGGTAGAGCAAATCTCCATGAAAGCTCTTCTGTCAGCAGAAATGATTAAGACTTTTACCATAGACCTTATTCATGAGCACCCATGAAAGCAGCATGCCCACTCACGGTGATTAGTGAGTGGGTCAGCCTGAATCATAAGAAAGAATGCACCTGACTGAATCACCAGCCCCACTTCCTGTAGCACCTGGTTTTCCTTGGACCTCTGCCACTCACGAACGTCCCCAGACAAAGCCTGCTCGGCTTATGAAATCTGATAAGGTCACAGCAGCGAGGGGCAGTGTGGATTCACCAGAGCACTGCTCCAGGAATCAGGAAATCCACTGCTATCTAAAACCAATACAGGAATATCCATAGACGTTTATAGCATCATTTCCAGTCATTTAGACAAAGCCTCTGTATTGGGGTACTGGAAAGCAATGCAGGAAACTCCTAATGTATGTCCAAATGAGTACAAGGGTTATTACATCTCAAAGCAATTGACGTACAATGTGTCTGATAAACGTGGCTATTGGACGTGAGTCATCAGTCCCACTCCTGTTCTCCTATGAAAATTATCCTCGCTAGACAGCCTAAGGGCCACTCAGTACCTCCTTCCCCCACGGCTTGACCTATTATTCTTATTCCTGCCATCCAATGCAGTGAGGGAAAACTTGTCTGTAAGAGAGTAGGAAAAAAATGATCATTTGAATAAATGTGTTGAAAATCATGTTTTGAGGCCTTTGAGATGGTTCAGTAAGTAGGTACTTGCCAGGAAGCCTGAAGACCTGAGTCCCATCCCTGTGACCCATGTGACAGAAGGAGAAAACCAACTTGTACAAGTTTTCTTCTGAGCTCCAAATGTGTGCACACAAGAGAAATAAATAAAATGTATTTTAATTTTTTAATCATACTTTGTTTCTGCTTAATTAGGAGCAGGAGAGAGAGCTATTCAGCAAATCTCTACTTGCTTGCTTTCACCATAATGCAAATAATATACAAGGATATGAATCTGCAGATTCAGATGCCTAATGCAGTGTGCCATTGGATGATGCATCATGCGTGACGTTTACACGGTATCAGTTCCCAGATACTGAACTATCAGCCGTTTCTAACAAGAAAGTCAGTGACTGAGAAGGTGAGGATGATTTTGCGGGAAAACCTACCACCCAGCATTCTGGAAAGGAAGTCATCACCTCGACATTGCTTTGTGAGGAACATAGGAATAGATGAGAACACAGGGACTGGTTGGACCTTTAACAGCCTGAGATGCCCACCTAGCAAAAGAGTCTTGCCAAGTCTGCCCTGATCATTTTGTTTTCCTTGACTCTGCTGATTTTGCATCCAGAGTTGATGACTTTTGTTATAACGGAGATTTTCTCCATAGTAAGCAAAGAAGCAAATGTTTGGGATTCAAGATACGGAGTTACAAAATCACAGTCAAATTCTGGGCCCTATTCCTGGTTTTCGTTCTCAGAGTACACTGAATTCTCAATTATTCCCAAATTCTCCATTCTTCCTAGATGCGGTCGCATCCACGATGTGAGAGTGTTTAATTCTGGTGTTAAAGGAAGTGTATTAGTTATCTTTGTTGTCCTTGTGAAAAGATACCGATCAGAAGTGACTCAAGGGGGCTTACTGGACTCAGTATCCAGGGCACAAAGCATCTTGATGGGGAAGGCTTGGTGTCTGGCCAGCTCCATCAGTGGAGCTGGGGGCTTTTGGCAGCAGCTCCTTGCATCTTGACAGACTTGGAAGCAGAGAGCTCAGTGAGGAACTAGGGCAGATATAACCTCAAGGCCTGCCCCAGTGCCTGTATCAGCCACCAACTCATTATGCCCCAAAGGCGGTATGGCCTGTCAGAACAGTACTATTAGATAGGGACCAAAGGTTCCAACACAGTAAGTGATGGGGTACATTTCAGTCTCAAACCATAACAGACAATTAATTTCTAAATGCGGACCTTAGGGCTGGATGTTGATTATGTGGCTCAGAGGATGTCCTGCACTTTCAGAGGACTTGAGTTTGATTCTCAGCACTCACGTCTGAGGGTTGACAACCGCCTGTAACTCTCGTTCTGGGGGATCCAATACCGCTGACAAGCACCCCTGAAACTTAAACTCACATACACAATTTAAAAATAATAAAAACAAGCATCTACAAAAGAAGATAATGGTTTGAAAACACTGAGAGATACATTATCAGCTATCCCATGAAATTATATTAGCTTCTTAATTTCAATTTAAGACATACCACAAGAAAACTACCCTCAATCACTAGACTGTGTCCATTTCTGACAAATTCATCTGATTTATTTATTTGTTATTTAATGAATTATGTTCAGAAAAATATACACAGGTAGCCAGAATAATCATGAATTCCCACAAACCTTTGCTGCTTGAACCACTCCGTTAGTATATTCAAAAGACTGTAGCTATATATTGTAACTCCACACTGAGGTATATGTTTCTAAGAGCTGTCCTCATGACCAGCAACTGCTTTGCTAAGTGGGCCATGCCTGACAGTGCGTCTGCTTCTATTCCTACTTCTGTGCACAAATTCTTATTTATGCAATCATGGAAACTAAGTACCTGATGGGGCCTAGAGGAATCCCAGTTAAGCCGTCTGCCTCAACCCAACACCACATCAGATTACTTATGGCTTATTTCTTCAGTATTTCCAGAGTTCCCGGAGCAAAGACTCACACTTGGCAAGTTCTCCAGTCTAATGAAGACGTTGTTTCTGGTATGTAAGTATAAGCTTTCTTAGGAGGACTTCAGACCACTTCTATTTCTGGTCTCTATGGAAACAAAGACCAACTACTTAGTTTTCCAATAAATAGCATGCCATAGGATTGAAAACACTTCAGTTCTCCCTAGTTGTTTTATTTCCCCTAGTCAAATTTCCCACAATGCTTTAATTTTTTTTTTATTTTCCAACATTTTTATTATCTTTCTTTCTCCCAAGTTGCTTGATGTACTACTTTGTAAGTCCCATGTAAACTACAGAAAGGTCAAACAATACTAATATAATTAATTAGGAGTCAATCAGTTGTCAGGGATTTGACCTCCCATGTCATGAAATTGAGACTGCATCCTGCAATATGTTCACATCTGGAAGAGAATAAAGCAATATGCTGTGTGTCCCCTCTGTGTTTCTTGTTCAGCTTCAGCTCCAAATTACTGCTGCTCAGAACTTGTCTATTTTCAGGCTGCTTGGTTTTCTCAAGGACAAATGATCCATCAGCCCAAGCAAAGGGGTCTCACCTTCAACCCAAATTCAAGTCTTCCAACACTACTAAGTCATTGCCTCAGCAGTGTGAGCCAGTGGAACACCACGCTCAGCATCAGGAAGGTTTTCTACAGTCTCTCTGGATGGCGACCGCTCCCAGGAACAGCTATGAATTACGACTGTCATGTACACCTTGGTATCAGGAGTTCAGCAAGTGATTTTAGTAATCATGTTGAAACAGAACCTCGATGTGTGAAATCTGCTTGGGGAGGACTCTTAAAATAACAAAGTACAAAGAGAAATGTCTTAGGCAAATCATAATCTGTAGTCATTATTACAATTCTTTATGAAAATTCTTGTAGCAATAATTGGACAATTATTGGGAAGGCAATGATTAAGAAACCAAGAAAAGAATTACCACAAAAAAGACTAAATTATTTTATTCAAATATCACACCATTATTCCTACAAATATGAGCTCGCTCTGGGCCTTTAGATCATGGGTCATATTCATAATAAGAAGCCATACCACTCGGTGCCAAGGAGCACAGGCATTGGTGTCTTCTGTAGTCAGCTGCTGACTTGGCCCCTTTAGAGTTCCGTGACAATTTTTGCGACACTCAGTTTGTGCATTTCCTGTTCATTCTCCTCCCTATGAGTGTGCATTTGACATTTACTTATTTTTTACACTAAGTTTTTTTATAAATTCTTTACATTGACACAACAAATTCTCATAACCATCCAAAAGTTATTTTTTAAAAAAATTAAAAAAAACTCAGTTGTACATGAAAAGCTCAATACCCAGGGTATTACCCAAATTTCCCACACACCTGGAAAATGAAAAATTAGGGCCCTAACCCTCATGGTTAAGATTTTGACTCTATTTTAACTACCACTGATAAAGTTGTAATTGAGATTATTAGATGGAAAAAACATGTACTCAGTAAGTTATAGGGTTTGAGGGTTGACAGGCATTTGTTCTGATGGTAGTGGGGGTAATGATGATATTTGCTTTCCAATGTGAACAGATTGTATGTGGTCCACTATGAATTAGGCTGGCCTCCAGGGGTGTGGTTGGAAGAGGCACTGCAATCAGTAGGTGGAGCTCTTTCCTCTGATTGTGTGTTTACCACCCACCCCTCCCATCCTAGCTCCACCTCCTCCACCATTGTATTGGGAGATATTGGACAATACTGGTATGTCAGCTATTAAAAACAAACTCCCAGATTCTTCACAATGGGTCTGTGTGTGTGTGTGTGTGTGTGTGTGTGTGTATAATATATATATTATATATAATATCCATAATGATATTAATGGTATCTGCAGTTAATTCAGTAGCATTTGAACTGAATCTATAGCGACTGATATTACTCATTTTGTACCTCTACTTAATTGAGTAAAGTCAATTATAGGTGCCATATGAGGGATTTTTGAGAATAAGTGATAAAATATATTTTGCCATATCTGAGTTATTAAAGTACGCAGGTTAAAATTTATTGTACTTTACTTGTAATCCTTTCGAAATGTGTTCTCATACCACAATTTGAGTGAGATTTATCTAGAATAATTTCACCCACCTAGCAGATTTAGAAGAGAGAGGCCAGAGAGATCAAACGAAATCCATCCCAGAAGGGAAAGGACTTGCTGGGATCTGAAATTTCTGTTCTTCTCTAGTACTGTCACCACGGTAGTGCCCGGTTGTCACCGATTCCCCAGGAGTGACCGCTGTTTCCTCCTTTTCTTCTTCCTCCCTGTTCTTTCCTGGTGCTTCATGCAGCCCCGTCAAGAGTCAAGGGATACAGTGGTAACAGTGGGTTTGAATTCTGCCTTTGCCGCTTACCAGCTCTGCTTTGTTTGTTGAAGATACTGAATGGAATAAATAACTTGATGCAGGCAAAGATTCTGGAGCAATCTCTGGCCTTCCAACAGGATGGAATAATTCTGAAGGAATTCTCCTTCCTCTCTTCCCTTTCTTGTCCCCTTTATTCTGCCATCACTGATAGACTTAAACTACCACCATGAGAGACATAGGTGTGAGGCCAATGTCTAGTTAGGCTTCCAATTACCAGTTATGCCACTAGAAACAAAAAAGACCCAGGCCTAGACACCAAGGACTTCAAAGGAAAAGAGGAAAGAGAGCAACCAAGTTGGGCATCTAATGTCAACGGTGTCATTACTAATGGTGCCCCTCCATCCTATGGAAGCAATCATTTACTTCCTTTGTTCGGCAAATATGTATGCTCAGCACAGACTCTATGCAGTGTCCAGCGCCAACTAATGATGACATTATGAACAAAACCAAGTCAGAAATGGATCTGACAACCAACAACCAAAGCCTGACCTACAAAGCCAGGAACAGTGAGTAGATGATAGACGCTCAAAATGTGTAAGGAAAGGACGAAATTCTCTTCACGAGGCATTCACACAGTTACTACAAGCATCCCATTTGCTGGACACAGCTGGTGGCATGGCATGCCCACATTTGAAGATGCTATGTCTGTCTGCGCCCAAAACTATCTAGAAAGTGAAAGTGGGTGGCTGGAATGTGTTTGTGGTTTCCTTTCCCTTCTTTGCAATAGTATGACAATAAAATGTTCTACAGCTTTTTCATCGGATGCTCAATTTGCTCTTCTTCAAGCTAGGCACTCAGTGAAATGGAAAATAACCGGGCTGATCCTGGTTTTTGCCTGAGCAAACCATACAGCTTCTTAGCAACTTCAGTTCATCTTATCTACTGAGTGAGAATCATAGTAATTATATGGATTATCAACTCTGAATCATGGGTGATAAAGAATTATGATGAAACAGTAAATAGGAATACTCTACAATATTATTTCTATGGAAACTGAGGGGGGGGGCTACATAAATGGAAACAATTGAGAAGAGAACACAGATGAGGGGCTTTCAGTTGCCAGTATGCCCTGTGAGAGAATGTGTAAAATGATTAAAGAATTGCATCAGGATCTACCTGTCAATCAGCAGAAGGAAAGAACAGAAAGAAATTTCACAGTGTGAACCTACTCGTCCCAACTTTTTTTTTTCTTTTTTTATGCAAGGTTTCTGTGTGTAACAGTCCTACCTGTCCTGGTACTGGCTCTGTAGACTAGGGTGTCATCAAACTTAGAGAAATCAGCCTGCCTCTGCCTCTTGAGTGCTGGGAATAAAGGTGTGTGCCACCACCAGCTCAAGTTTAGCCTTAGTGTCCCTTACATACCAACCTATGGACCCTTTGCCTGTGCAAGCCAGGAGAGGAAGGCAAGAGACTTTGTACAAAGAATATTCAGGAATAGGGGGAAAAAAGCCTATTGAAGTATCTCTTTAAGAAACTTAAAATGCTTTAATTTTTTTCTTGTGCTAAATGCCTAAGCCTTCCCTTCACTCCAAAGCGAAGACATAAAGAAGGCCGAAATTCAGAAGTTGTAGCAAAGCAAAGCATACAACTCACGTAAAAGACTCCGAGTTCTTTTACACTTTGCTTAACTCCAAACTGTCCTACACTAATCTCTCAGTGACCATGAGGAAATAACAGGAAACCCAGCGCAGGGGCCGGGACCTCTAAGCCCAGACCCGTGAGCTGACTTTCCTGCTCAAGCTGCCAGTCTGAGGCTTTAGAAAAGAGAAACTCGTTTCTTCTTATCTTATTAATATTCAACTCACAGTACAAATTCCACAGTACAACCTTTCAAAGACCCCAGTACGCACAGAGATAAACAAGGCAATGCGGAGCTGCACGGTTAATTTCCTTTACAAATAGTGGCAAGAAATCATTAGCATACCAGAGCTCAGCTGAGCAAGGTTGGGAGATGTAAAGGCAGCAGAACAGATGTTAACAAGAACAAGTCAGTCCAGAGGTGCTTTAGGGTTGGAGCCCAGCGCGGTCAGAGCCCAGCGTGGTCAGACCGCATCTGCTCTCCCGCTAACACTAGGGGCCTACCAGGAGTATTTGACAAGGAGGAAAGTCTTCGTCCAGCCCCTCTGCCCTCTCCCAGTTCAACTCCAGCCCTTCCCGCCACCATTTCCGTGTAGGAAAACAGGTTTCCTAGCTTCCAGTGACACCCACAGGACTGTCATGTGAGTTACCAGCTGTCATTAAACACCGGACAACTGGAAGGCATCATATAATAAGATTTATTTAATATAAATTCTTTTATTTTATAATTTTAAAGTAGGCCAGATGGCCCAAAGTGAATATTATTGTGGTAATTTTCAAAGGAAGGAAGGATATGTAAAATACAGGAGCAAGTATCTTGAAGATGAATTCGAGCATTCTTCTCTTTAATTAGGTGGTCACAGAATGAGTTGACACGCTCAAAATACATAAAAATTCTATAAACTCTAGGTTCCTCACTGGTTTAAAATTAGTATAAAAAAAAGAAAAAAGAAAAGAAAAAGGCAGGTGGTGGTGGCACATGCCTTTAATCCCAACACTCAGGAGGCAGAGGCAGGTGGATCTCTGTGAGTTTGAGGCTAGCCTGGCCTACAGGGCAAGTTCCAGAACAGGCTCCAAAGCTATAAAGAAACACTATTTCAAATAAATGAATAAATAAACAAACAAACAAATAAACTGGTGTGTTGCCTTTGTTAATTGTTCTTATTTAGTGAGGATTACCATACATTACCTATGGGCCTCTAATGTTCTCCCTCTAACCCCCCTTCTCTCCCTCCCTTGATCCCTCCTTCCCTTTCTCCCAAACTACCCATTGTCCTTTTGTTTTTCCTTTGATTGGCAGTTTTGTTTGAGATAAGATCTCCTTCTACCAACTCTTCTCCAACTCTTGAGTTGAGTAATCCTCCAGCCTCAGCCTAAGAGTCTGATAGTCTGATATCTAAGACTATCAGAATATTCCACTATAACCAGCTGACAGTTTTAATCATAAACAAAATGCAGACTCCTGAAACGTGGGTGGTTTGAGCTCTGAAACACCAGTAAGCACTTTGGGATCTTGCAATTCCTCAGTATCCTTATAAGTTGGCACCCATTATCAGATTTCCAGGTTCATCACGTGTCAAAGAAACAGTAGAATTTCAATTACTGTTTATCTAATGGCATTCCCTGGAGTTTTTGTTTTGACTTATTTTGTTTAATTCCTTAGTATTACCTTTTTTTAAAAATGTGTCTTTAATAAAAGCGTACTTCTGAAAAGTCAAAGTAAAATTGTTGATGGTTTTAGTTGCTGGGATCCTAGTTAACAAATGAAACTTTCAGTTCTGTGGAAGAAAGGGGAAGTGGAGAGTCTCAGCTTCTATGTACTGGTAACTAGCCATAGCACCTCAAGTGATTCCCTTAAACACCCTAAGTAACAGATTCCTCTGAAACTAAAGAAAAGCATAACAATAGTCAACTCCTCACAATGCCCACATCTTATGATTTTATAATACTAAGATGTAAAAAGGCACACATGAGTGTTTTAAAAATGTAATGCATTGGGAAGATGAGTTGATGAGAGTCAGGAGCCTGGATTTTAGTCACTGATGCCACCAACCAACTGAATGACTAAGCCAAATTAAACCCTTTCTCAATCAAAAGGGAGAACAGAGAAATTAAATGAAGGTTTGAAAAGCTGAGTGATTTCAGGCAAGTTACTTATTAACCTTTCTCTATCCCAATTTTCTCATCTAAATTGTGAAAATACTTGACTAGATAATCACTGAAGTCATCTCTAAATTGCATTGCCACCGTGACATGTTATAAAAATGTTTATGGATCACTCCTTGGCCTTTTGGCAAAGATCAAATAAAAAAAAATGTTTTGGGGACCAGTGAGATGGTTCAGTGAGTAAGGCACTTTTGCCTGACGGTGCCAGCCTGACAATCTAAATGAGTCTTTGGAACCAGCAAGTTGTGTTTTTAATAGGAAATGGCCTCTATGATTTGATGATTCAACACTTGGTCCCCAGCTGGTGCTTTTATTTGAGGAGGGTATGGGAACTTTAGAAGGTTTAGCCTTGTTAGAGAATGTCACTGGGAGTAGACATTGAGAGTTTATGGCCTCCCTCCACTTCCTGTGATCAGCCAGCTTCCAGTTCCTGTCACTGTGCTTCTTCTGACACCTGCTGTGCCTTCCCAGACATCATGAACTCCATCCCTCTGAACCTGCAAGCTACGATAAACCTTTTTCTTCCTTAAATGACTTTTGGTTGTAGGTTGTTTCAGTGCATCAACACAAATGCAATTCATATGCCCTGTAAAGGTGGAGGCAGAGAACCAAAGTCACTAAGCTGTCCTATGACCACCATATATGTTCCCCACACAGACACCATAAAACAGAAAGAGAGACAGAGAGAAATAACAACAGTAGGTTGAGAAGGAGGAGGAGGGAGAAGAGGAGGAAAAAAAGAAAAAGAAAGAGAAGAAGAAAAAGAAAAAGAAGAAGAAAAAAAGAGACGAGATGTTTGGCCATTTCTATTTTCAGAATTTGCTGTTTCACTATAAAGGTCCAGGAGTTACGCTCTCTATTAATCACTGTGCAAGCTGATTAATTATCATCAAATAATTTTTGATTGATTAACATGCGATTTTCAAATGATACTGTCCAGGTGCTCCCCTGCAGGAAAAGTCGAGCTCGCCAATGAGACACATCACTCAGTTATCCTTCAGGAAGGATTCGTGGGTTTTCAGTACTTTCTTAATGATGACTAAACCTTTGACCAAAGGTTTAAAAAAACAAAACACTTGCCTGCTGTGTGAGTCTTCGCCTATAAAACTGTGGCCATAGACACTTACCTCCATTATGGAAGGGCTTTGAAGATTTATGACATTTGCAAGGTGCATTGAGGCGCTGGATGGAAGGCGCTCCATCTGTTGCAGAGTGTAATTAACGTTATGAGTTTACCGAAAGAAACATAGGAGTCATTGTTAAGGCGCACGATGGAGGCTGTCTCAGCCTTTAGTCATAAGACACCTCTTATGTAGAAGAAGGTAATAATTTATAGAAGCTTCTAAAAGAAACTTGGATATGAAAAGAGTCACTTGTTTTTGAACTCAGCCAAGTCTTTTCGTTAATTAGAAGAGTGGCATTCATAATGTATTCAGTGTGTTCTTTTTTTCCTTAACTGAAAAGAAAAAAAAATAATAAGATCCAATTATTGCCCCCTCAAAGAAGCCATGGAGGTCATGAAATTTAGAAAAGGTGATGGTCACGCAAGTCAGGCAACCGATGTGTTAGGAAACTGTAGGTCTGGAAGCTTCTGTTCCCTTGGTAGAGGATGAAGAGAAGCTCCTTGTACCATCTTCTTCATGTGCTTTTGTTCTTCAACACACTACGGCAATGTCAGGGCAAAGGCACACCCACTCCAGGAACCTAAGCCTGCCTGTGTGACAACGAATCCCAGGAGTCAGAAGAAGCTGTGGGGGAAGGCCCGGAGATCCAGAAAATCACCATCAACCAGCTCCTTCTGATAGCTCAGGCCAAACAATGCCACATGCGATGAGAACTTACTCTTAAGGCTGCTTCTGCCCCTGCTGATGCCGGTGAGCCTAACAGGGAGCAATTACTCTGATTCGATCACCCACAAATGAGCCTTAGCTGACAGTAGATGCCTCCGTCTCGAGGAAGAATGTGAAATACAGAGAAAATGTCTATTCTTATTCTAGACTTATATTTTTTTTTCAGGGCTGAGGGAAAGTTCCAATACTAGAGACACGAATAGATAGTGAAAACACTTGGCAGTGTGAATGATTAAAAATAACAGTGTGCAGGTTGATGCCCACCAGCCATTCCAACAGTGGAGAAGCTGAAGCATCCTGACTTCAAACCAAAACAAAGGTCTGGAGCGATGATGGTTCAGTGGGTAGGGGCGCTTGCTCTGCAAGCATGAAAACCTGAGTTTGAATCCTGGCACCCATGTAAAAACACCAGATATGGCTGCCTGTGCCCGAAATGCCATCTCTGGGTCAGATAGAGGCTCACTGGAGCTTGGTGGCTGCTGATGACCATGAGAGACTCTCTCAAGGGCATAAGGCAGAGAGTGGTAGTGCTGGGTACCTGTTGTGTTTCTGTAAGCTATGCACAGGCACAGATACACACTCTGGCACAAACAACTTACACACATACAACACACACACACACACACGCCTCACAGGTACAAAAACAAGCTTAACTGGTAAGTTTTGAGTAATTCAATAATCTTTATTTAACAAAGTATTTTCAGAAGCAGAGTTTGAAGAAATAAGAAGATGAAAATAATAATAAAAAGAAAATGAGTACAGCTGGTCCACTAGTTTTGATCATATCTCTGAAATTGTTCTGCTTATTAGTATAGTGTGGGTTCCCAGTGGCTATAAATTATTCCAGCGAGGGGTCTGGAGGAAGGGAACAAAGGGTAGCACACAAATCTGTCCGACAGAGAAATTCATACTGAACACAGGATATACCTTTGTCAAAACCCACAGAAGCAGGCCCCTGAGAGAGACAGGATGTAAAAACAGACGCTAGCTAATACGCTCCCATTCTCAACTGTACCAAACTGTAAGACAATGTGAATTTAATGGGAGAAATTATTGAACTTGCTTAATTTTTCTAGAAACTGGCAGTAGTGACTCACCCTTTTAATCCTGGCACTCAGAAGGCAGAGGCAGGAGGATCTCTGTAAGTTCAAGGTCAGCCTGGTCTATAGAGTGAGTTCCAGGTCAGTCAGGGCTATACAGTAAAACCCTGACTCAAAAAGTCAAATAGATAAATAAAGTCATTATCTCCTCCAAAAAGAGAAAGGAAAACGTACATGCTGCTTACATGTGCATCCAATTTAAGTAAAAGGAAGCCAGGGGGAGATTGCATTTGAAAAGCAAACATTTATATCCCCTTACCACATAAACTACCATAAAAAAAATCAAGCCTGATTATAACTACGTCTTTAGCGGGTGCATATGAAAAAGCAAGGAGCTCTTAGTCTTTTTCTGAAATACAGAAGGAATTAATGTTGTAAAGAAAGTATCAGCGCTGATCACCATGAAAGGTGATCATCTATCTCTGTTACTCAACCCCAAGCAAATTATAAAATATTTTATATCATATAAGACATCTCTATCTTGGGTAGAATGTCGTTATGAGGTTACAAGGGGAAGAGAGTACAGCTTGCTGATCAAACAGACAACGGAATTCTGTATGATAGATTTTTTTTTCTACTCCCTGTTCTGAAAATCGCATTAAGCGGGACTATAATATCATGGAGAAATGGAAGTGATATCCTCTCGGATAGGTCATATAGAGCCAATGGTTACAGGGCGGGAGGGAAGATGCCACTTCATATAGATGCAAGGCCTTTCCACTCTGACACTCTGAATCATGGCAAGAGCAGTTCACTTAGGTCATAAAAGCCAGTACCAACGACAAAACAGAAATTGTGTTGAAACTTTAATCACCAGAGTTCCAAACATGAAAAGCTTGTACTGACTGTCTCCATTTGAAAGGGGACAACTTCAAGGTCTTTCCCTAGATAGGTCTTTGGAGCTTGAGGAGTGACATTACAGAGTCACTCACATGTGACCAACCCACAAAAAATGAAATTCCCTGTATGTACCTGGCAGCATATCCAGGCATGAGTTCCTTTCATACCCAGAAACAAGTCTTAGTTACCCACTACCCTACCATCTTCCTGGGCCTCAGTCATGCCTGCTCCATGCCTCAGCTCTTGACAGTGACTTGAAGACTAAGTCCCATCCGTGCTCCATACAGCTCTGCCCTAGCTGTTTTTCTTGTTGATGCCATCAACGGTAACACTCATCTACCCACTTTTTTCCATAAATAAAATTGAGTGTTGTTTAATATAATCCCCCCCCCAAAAAAAAAAAACCCTTCAGGAACCTTTGCATAAACTGCCCCTTAGTCTTCTTTAGTTTTCGTGTCTATTCAAAACTAAGCTTCATTTTCCCTGTTCTCATTGTGTAAAGGGGGAAAACAGGGAGGAACTGAGCTACCTGAGGTCACATAATAAGTGAGGGAACTTAGACATCACACACAGCACCATGCTATTAAGCACGGTGTCACACTGTGCCCACTAGGCCCCCATCTTTAAAGAACTTGGTCTATATTGTTGAACAATGGTCTCCCACCAACAGCCCATCTCCCTTCAATGTGTTCTACATTGAGTTCAGTCCTTCCTCATTCGCTCCTTTTGTTCTTATCCTCACCCACTCAATCATCCCCTCACATCACAGCACGGTCAACAAGGCCGTGCTGAACTTAATAACGCAAACGAGATTCCTGGCGAGGCTCTGAGATGAGGTAAATAACCAAAGAAATGGGCTCTCAGGTCTCAGGAGATTTATAGTTTAGCCAGAAAAACAAATGAATACCAACCACACAGGTGACTGTCTAAATAAAACCTTCCCAAATATTACAAACGAAAGCACATGTGCTTGAGAAGGCGAGAAACAGAATGAAATCACCTGACAATGCCACAATTTGAGGTGACCAATAGTTGACGTTTCTTATGTGTGTTTCTTTGATTGATTTCATTGGGTCTACCTTCTCCTGCCAGTCTTCCGTGTCACCTCAAGAGGACAAGGCTCTCTACTCCTTGTGAAGATGTGATTAGCTAATCTAAAAAACTGACTGTAGTGCTGGCCTGCTGGAGGGAAAGCTCCTGATGATACAGTTGGAAGACCCTCTTCTCATGTCAAAGGTGATAGCAAGCCTAGCACTCTGCAGACCTTTATCTCTAGCTGGGGGGATGTGAGGCCCCTTAGGGCTGGAAAGTCTATGGGCCAGTACTTCGTGTCTCAGTCAGCTGGGTCCTCTTTCTTTATTAGGTTCATTCCTCACCAAGTCATCTCTATCTGTTACCAACCCAGAGACAGAACGTTATTGGTCCTTTCCAGATCTCCCAACTAGCCCATAACTAGAAGAAAGTCCCTGAGGAAAATCAGTGTTACTCACCTAAGTGATGGTGACCTGAGGCCACTTTTGTAAGAACTTCATGAAAGATCTTCACAGTTCTCTCTTGGCCCTGGGCCACCTAATGAGATAGTCTTTATTAGAGTCATAAAAGACAGATGTAACGAGAATGATATTGATCAGCTAGCAAGCAAGATACCCCTGGGCACAAGTGGGAGGTAGCAGCAATTTAATTTTAGTGTCCCTCTTTGAAATCCTCCATAATTACACCCATTTCACAGGTGTTACCTGCGGGGATCCCCGGAAGTCTGTCTTGTGACATTTCTGTAGTCACAACAATATCCTTGCTTCCTAATCAAAATGTATGCATTCTTTCTAATCGTCTGTCTAAAACAATAACCATATTAGAGTTCGATGTCACATCAACTAAAAAGTCACCCAGCGCATTGATATTCAAAGACTGGAGTAGGTAGCTAGATAGTCTCAAATAAAATGCCAGGACTTATTTTTCCAGTTTTTCTGGGCCTTGTTTACCTTATGACTAACATGAAGGACACATTGGCCTAGATGAATTTTTTTCAGTTTCTATAATATGTCAATATAAATGGTTTATAAAGGTTTAATCAAAGATTATGACTCATGATGATGTGTTTCTCCAACTCCTCCCAAAGTAAGCTACGTAGCAGAGTAGTATACACTAGTTATAAAACCATCTGTCCTTCCCCAAAACTCTACTCCCTTCCTGTACCTTCCCCTTCACTCCCCTGGCTTTCACTTCTATCCTTCCCTGTGCTGCTATCCTAACCTTTCCTGTATTGCTAGAGCCTCCACCTCTTCTATTACAAGTTGTTCCAACATGTTCTAGTGGAATATGTATCAAAAATGTGCATATTGTTAGCGGAAGAAAGTTTTGTTATCCCTTGTTCGCCATGGTTTTATCTTTTCTTCAAGCAGTAGATAATTCAATCACGCACAAATAATACAGAGTAAGAGCACAGGCATTCATTCGCTCATGTGCACACTTACCATGTGCTAGCGTCTTTCCATTTCCCACAAATCCCTTTTACAGAGGCCTATCACAGGCCAAACTGAGTTCCCTACCTAGATCCTGTCTTCCTCCCTAGGGTGGAAGAATATTCCTCCAGTCACGGTTTTTTATTGGGGGGGGGTTGTTTTTACTTTTTTGTTTTAAAGTTTGTGTGTATTTGTCTCCAAGGGAGGGGTATGTGCAGTGAGAACAGGATGCCAAGGATGCCAGAGGCCCCTGCTTTCCTGGCAGTGGAGTAGCAGAGGGTTGCAACCCCGCTGACATAGGTGCTGGAAACTGAAATCCGATCCTCTGCTGGACAGCACTCACTCAAGGCTGCTTAGCCCACTCTTCTTTCACTTCTAGCTCACATGCATTTACGCATACATTTAAATTAGCATCGGACTACATCAGATGCTGTGTGTATCAGTTTATCTCTCCTTCTACGCAACACGCTAGTTTCTGGCACCAACTCTGTAGAGAACATGTCAAACCAGTTAGTTCATTTATGCTCTCTTATTTCCATTTTGTGACCATACCATAATTTACTGACTCATTGCGGATTAGGCAAACTGGAGTAGACAAACACACATTTATGCATTTCCAATTGTGTACTTTTGCAAACAGCACTCCTAAGAAATATTGTCAAATACTTCCTTGAAGATGAGTGTTTCCCTCAAGGGTGACTGCATATTCTCGGTCCTGGATGACTAAAAATTCAATAGAAATTTACAGGTTGTGCAAATGACCAAGTATTAATAAATAGAATATGTAAGAAATTCCTAAACATCTAAGAGAGAAGCAGATGATCCAATAAAATTGATAAAGGTTTTAGAGTCACCTGAACAAAGATAAATGTCAAGTAGCTATTAAATATTACAAATTTGTTCTATCCAGTAGTCATCTAAAGAAATTGAGATTTTTTAAAAAAAAAAAGTGGAACAGAATCTCAAACATCAAAGAGGCCAAAATTAAAAAGATTGAAGAAAGCCTGCATGCTAGGGCAGGGCTATGGACTATCCTAGGGCAGGATGACAAAGTGACTTTCTCTTCTTGGACCATGGTTATTCTTGCATAAAATGAAGGTGGTCTGTAAGAGTCCTTCAAGTCCCAATATTTCTGCAATCTCTTTGTATTTGATTAAACATGATTTTACAAGGACTACATTTGGAGGTATAGAGAGAAAAAGATAGATTATCTATTTCATTCATTAAGTCAGGCTTTGCTTAGGATAGGCATAACCTCTTTAAGTATACCTCTGTGGGTTTTTTTTTTCTAACGTTTTTATGTATGGTGACGTAAGTATCAAGCCACTGTCCTCAAAGAATTGATGGAAGGATGAAAACAGAAATTCCTGGAGGGATATTCATATGCTCAGAAATAGGTACTGTAATATAGAATAGTAAGGGGGTGATGGGAGGCATTATCGCTAGACTGGCAAGCACCAGGGCTTCTTGCAGGTGGAGAGGAACCTGCCAGGTTTAAGTATAAGCAACCATAACCAGACCAAAGCAACAGCATTTGGCATGCATGCAGAGGATCCTAAAGTAAGAGAGTTTGAAAGACCTAGAAGATAGCCGCTGAAAGAGAAAGAAGGTCGAGGTAAAGAATCCAGGAACATTCAAGCTTTGTAAGCAACACTCAAGAGTTCAGATTCCATCCTAAGAACAAGAGGAAGCCATGGATAGCTTGAAGGAGAATGGAGAGTTGAGCCATAGCTCAGAAAGGTCATTCTTGAAGACACGGAACAAGAGGTGGAGCTGAGTTGTGTGCCCTGTATCCAAGCAAGTCTACGAGAGTTGGGAGAGAGGGGGGCTCTCCAGGGGCTGATTTGACTAGATGCTTGGGGAGGAGGAGGAATGGAGAGAACTTTTAGGCCTATGCCCTAAACATTGCCGTGAAGGGATGCTACCCACACAGCAAGTCACAGGTCACCGAGCACAGGGAGGTGTGAATCTCGTGACCCTGTTGTGCAGCTTGAGCGGGAGCTATCTGAGAGAGACAGGAGTACAGATGGAGTTGGATAAAGAACACTGAAACCCTGGGGTTTTGCCTCCAGATCCCAGCTTGAGAATCACCGCCACGGAACAGGGAGTTGAAACTGCGCTGGTAAACAAGCTTATCTAGCTAGAACATCTAGAGTGAGACTTACCGGCAAAGGAAACCGAGAAGTTATCAGAGCTCTAGAAAACAACAGAGTACAGTCCTAAACACACATGGGGGGGGGGTGGTACATTTATGGATCAATGTAGATTCAATAAGCAACCAGAGCAGTAATCCTACCTGAATTGTCTGCCCGTTGATGTAGTTGTCTGCCTTTCTTAAAGCTTGATCCTAATGCAGATGACTTTTCAGAGAAGTCTTGTGATGGTTATAGAATTAGCTTCACCTAGCGCTGGATGCATGTATGGTTGTACTTGGGCACCATGGTGGTCTCTGGAGAATCTACTCATAATCTTGACAGTCTGTTAGCATGTTAGCAGCATCTGTCAAGTAGACAGGTCACTGCTGGGTTCCTCATGCTTGTTTCTCTCATCTGCTCTGTCTTTTTTTTTTTTTTTTTTTTTTTTTTTTGGTTTTTCGAGACAGGGTTTCTCTGTGGTTTTGGAGCCTGTCCTGGAACTAGCTCTTGTAGACCAGGCTGGTCTCGAACTCACAGAGATCTGCCTGCCTCTGCCTCCCAAGTGCTGGGATTAAAGGCATGCGCCACCACCGCCCGGCCATCTGCTCTGTCTTAACGCAGGTGGCACGCACCAGCCAACTTGCCGAGTAGCATCAGGCAAGAGCTACCAGGTGATGCGTTCAGAGAGGGGAAGGAAGTTCCAAGTTAACATCCTTGGAAACTTTCAAAATGGAGAATGCAATGGCATCCTTAGGAATTTAGCCAAACATAGGGTTTTCCCTCTAATTTTAAATTGAAAAAAAAAATGGAGCAATTGGAAGTTGTGCTGGGATCTGGCACAAGATGTATCATGTGCTGTTGCCTTGTGTTGCTTCTCCAAAGGACTATGTGTGCACTGTCAGCTCTGAACTTCCTCCAAAGAAGAGGGGGCCTGAGAAAATCGGTACCTGCTTCCACCTCCTCCCCAATGCTCATGTATTCTCAAACTGGTACTCTTCATACTCTGTTATTCTAATTGACTACTTACTAACCAAGCCTAAATATCATTGTTCAGTTAGAAAACTAAGTATAAAAACAGAACAAACCCCCTGGGCTTTGTGTGCTACCTTCCCAGCATAGGTTGCACAAATGCACCGATGGTGACTGCAGACGTCCTCCACTAAGTGTGCCTTGGTGAAATCAACAGAAAGAGAGCAGTGCCCAAAAATATGGAGGGCCAGGGAAAAGTGAGGTCCTGGGGACAAGGAATGCAGTTCTCTGTCTCCTGTAAATATCTCAGAGAGAGAAAGAGGAAAGGGGAGAGACGGAGAGAGAACAGCAAGGTGTGTCAAAACATTGTCACCTGAAGGCTGTGTTTTAAGAGATGAAGAGGAAGGAACTTGCAAGCTTCGCGTGCAGAAATTTTCAGTCGTGTTTTCAAATCACTCCTGAGATGAGGTGCTGAAAGGTCCACAGGCTAGGGATTTGTGCATAATCGGATCATTCAAAAACACACAAATGGCTGCCAGGGCAAAGTACAATGTTCACTTTAGAAATCACAAGAAAAGCTTTGTTTTCAGTAAGGCTGAACGGACTGAAGCCTGGTTTCTGTGAAGCATGTTTTTGCTTTGGGTGTCATTATTTAGTTTGGCATCTGCCGCCAAGGGAACCTTTTTCTTACTTCAACTGTTGTTTGTCTTGTGCTGCTATGACTGTGAGAGGCGAGATCCTGATGCTACATATTTGAATGAGAACCGGGCCCCCTGTTTACCGAGATTTTGATAAAAGCGGCGAGGGAGCAAGGGGTCTCCATTACTTGCCAGGACTTGAAAAGCTGATAGTTGTAGGTCTTGTCTCTTCAGCAATCTGGAAAATCAAGTTTAGCTGGTTTGATCAAAGACCTTAGGAGTCAGCGGAGAGCCCTTGCACGCAATAACTATAGATACTGTATACATCGGCCAGCCAAAGGCCAAGAAGCTAATAGCTCGGAGAGAGATAAAGGATTACGTAGTTGTGCTTTCAAATGCCAAAGGATAGAATTTGCCATTTTAATATGACGGCCAAGGTTTGTACTGTTTAGACATCCAGACAAACAAAATACTCTAGATCTTAGAGCCTTAAATCGTTACAACTACATATTTTAAAAAGACCCTGCCTCTGTCTGCCTGCTGCCTGAAATCCAGTGAGGAGCCAGGGAAATACATCCACACTTCTATTGACGCTTTGCCCAGAGAAAGGAGAACAGTTTTAGATAGTTATGGAGTGAGATTGCCTCATATTTTTGGCATCCTTTTTCATCCCAAACTTCTTGCTACAACACCTGTACAGACAAGATGATTTTGATTGAGATTGATGTGGTAGGACCTGGCAGACATTCTTTCTCGGACGTCCTCCTCCTTTTGGGCAAGTCAGTCAGTCATGCAAGAAAAACTACACGCTTCTGCCAAGACTTGATTTCCTAGCTCAGAAAACTGTAGGTTTCAACATGAGGAATTAGAAACACTAAAACCGAAAAGGATTGGGTCAGGTCATTTGTATCTGATCTTGTGAAATACCATCCAACTGGGTCTCACAGGCTTATTTCAAGTCCTGGGATTTTATTTTTATTTATCTTACTCAAAAGGCAGTCTCTTGAGGCAGGGCAGATGACTCTGCTGGCAAATTGCTTGCTATGCAAGTATAAGGACCCGAGTTCAAATCCTGAGTACCCAGGAAAAAGCTAGGCATGGTGGTACCTGTAATATCAGGCAGAAAAAAATGATTCTGGGAGCTCAACAGTCAGCCAATCTAGCCAAATGGATGAGTTTCAGGTTCAGAGAGGGACCCGGCTCAGAACAAAGTAGAGCAATGGAGGAGGACGTGTCAGATGACCTCTGGCTTCCACACACATGCACGTGAACTTGCCCGCATATTGTTCATATGTGTGCATACAACACAGAGGTGAGAGGGAGACGGAGAGAGAGAGAGAGAGAGAGAGAGAGAATCTTCCTTGACACAGCAACTGTAAGCTACCGACAGTATCTTTAGCCAGCAATTTTTAGAACACAATATTAAATCATGCCCTAGACAGCAAACCATTTCTTACCTGAACGTATGTCACATGTATTGTGTCTACCTGCAAGGAAGACTGTGGACTCCTGAATCCTGCATTGGTTTTAGTCACTACTTAGAAGCCTTGTGAAACAACTGTTTAGAGTAATTTTGCATACACACACACACACACACAGAGAGAGAGAGAGAGAGAGAGAGAGAGAGAGAGAGAGAGAGAGAGAAAGAGAGAGAGAGAGAGAGAGAGAGAGAGAGAGAGAGAGAGAGCGCACAGTGACCTGGCACTAAACTCAATTACAGGTACAGAGACGACATGTAAATGACTCTACCCGTACGCGTCACTGAAAGCTGTCTGTGGTGCCCACTTATGGACAGTGTCTTATTTTACTTTTGTACCCATTAAAAGCTACATTGTTGCTAAGAATCAGTGTATGAAAAACATACATTCTTATTAAGCATTTTCCTGCGAGTCAGAAAGATGAGAGGTGGCTCTCAGGTTTCAGGGGACTATTATTAGGTTCCCAAAGCATTTTCTTAATCTCTTACATTTTTTAAGGGAATGCTCGAGTCCAGCTTGAGTAAACAAGGTCCCATTGTGTTCTAAATGGCCATCCATCGTGGGTCTTTTCTTATTTCCGTGTTGTTTTTCCTTCTCACGCCACCAAACTTCACTTCTCGGAATCGGGACCTGAACCAAAGTTAAACATCATAAAGAAATTTGCTCGGTACAAACTAACTTTTATGGACTGAAAAGAATTTTTTTTTACAGTGCAATCTACATTTTTGTAAGGCCTTGTGGAAAATCCCCGATGACTGAATGGCACTTAAAGACTTAAGGCCATGCATTTGCCACAAAACTTTCAAAAACTCCTGGGGTACAAAGGGGAGGGAAAGTACCTGTTTCCCCTGTTGTCCTGAATTCAAACGATTGCTCTTAGGGACCTTGTAATCCTGGGCCTCGTTCTGTTTTCTGGCCCTGACTTCATACCATCCAACAACAAACAGTGACAGAGCCCACCAGGGTTCCCTCATGCCCTCTCAAGCCTCTGTCCCAGCCATGACTTCCAATTCCTTGTCCTGTTCTTAATCTTCTAAATCCTCCCAAGGTTTTGCCCAATGAGCCAGACTTTCCTTCCTTCCTTCCTTCCTTCCTTCCTTCCTTCCTTCTGTCCTTCCTTCTTTCCTTCAGATATCTCTTATTTCTTGTGTATCTGTGGGTCAAGTGTTCATACGCATGTGTACAGGTTTCAGAGGTGTCCAGAAAACGATGTCAAAGCTCCCAGAGCTGGGGTTTCAGGTAGTTGAGTCACAAACTATGGTCCTGAGAGCTGCCTCAGGTCCCCTACAAAAGCTATAAGCACTCTTAACCGAAGAGCCCTCCCTCCTGTCCCAGGTTTCCTTTCCAGCATATTATTTTCGCTTCTCAAGCCTCATTCGGTTGAACAATATCTTCATCGAACATTCTAAATGAGCTCAAGGTTTCACAGGCCCTTTCCTTCCTTTAGCCTGAAATGGCTGTGGCACGAAAACCCCGTTGTGTTCCAACAGTGCGTGAGGCCAACCCTCAACTCAGGGGTAGCCCCTTCCCTTGTTTCTAGCTCATGAGGTGTGTGGCTGAGAGAAAACTCAGTGTCAAGAATTGTGAGGCTGCACCTTGTTGAGTTTTTCTGAGTGACTGAAGATGAGGCAAGATTATAGTTGATTTGATACAATTGCATATCCCGCCGACAGCACAGGACATTTGAACATGCTTGCCCATGTGCGAGACAGGCGG
Source organism: Microtus oregoni (assembly GCF_018167655.1). NCBI lineage: Eukaryota > Metazoa > Chordata > Mammalia > Rodentia > Cricetidae > Microtus > Microtus oregoni. The sequence goes on along the minus strand of NW_024543060.1, from coordinate 33,582,888 downwards.
AAGGGGGATCCTGAGAGTTCCAGGTGGGATGTGTTCTTAGGACCTAGCCTTACGAACTCGGACCTACACTGTACTGTCTTGGGTTTAGGAAGAGACTCACGCCTAACTCCCCCTTCCCCAACAGTTTCTACCAGTCCTCTGTTCTGCAGAAACCAAATGGAAAAACACCAACCAACCAACCAACCAACCAACCAACCAACCAACCAATCGTCACACTCGGGACAGTAAATGACAACAGCAAAGTTCTAACTCCTTTTTCCTTTAGGAAAAAAAAATATCCTTCTGAAACAGCTCATTCATTGTAAATGGCCAAAGAATTCTGCTTTCTCTTAAGATTATAACTTTAAGTTAGTCCTGAGGCCTGACAGCTCTGAGTGAGGCTTCAGAGAGGGTGTGGAGGGCTTCACCTGTAGGCATTTTTGGAGCTAAGGTTTGAAAGGTGAGGAGAAAAGACCTCAGAGGCCACTTCAGGCACAGAAAAAGGACATGATGAAGGCAGAAACCAGGTCACAAAACACTCTCACCTCCTGTCAGTACCCTGTGTTGGTCACATCTCTGTCAAGGCTTCCCTGGTCTTCAGAAACATCCTCAGATCCAGTACCTTTTTTTCCAATCTGTCATCTAATATTGATTTATTTCTAATTATCCCCTATCAAGACGTCATGCTGGGCTGAGAACACGCTCAGTAGTAGAGTCCTCACGTGACTGTGGAAGGCTCTAAATTGAAGGGCTAGCTCGGCTGACCAACTGAGATTGGGTTGGTAGGCAAGAGTTTGCCTAGTGAGCACTGTCACCTTAGTTCAATCTTCCAAACCCACGCTCACAAAAACCTGGGTGTAAGAGCATGTATCTGTAATCTCAGCACATGAAGACAGGCTCACTGTGCAGTCAGCCTAGCATGATTACCTTGTCCTGGATCCACTAGCCTCACAGCATATATGCACTGCATATATATATATCTGTACATGTGAGAGCACACACACACACACACACACACACACACGGAGTTCTTTAATATTCTAAAGTATTGCAGTGAGATGTGTTCCACCCTAATGTGCCTCTTCTTGGGAAGCCCTTTGTTTGTTCTCTGCTTATGTAAGCTACATTACACTCTCTGAAGCCTTCCCGACGCCTCTGGTGAAACAAAAGACACTTACTTGCCTTTATGCCATCATGGCTCCCAGCTCTTGAATTAGCCAGACCTGCACTAGACTAATATGTCCTTACCTGCCTTTCCCTGATTTCAGACCATAGACCCCCTGAGAACAGGGCCCACATCTTACAAAGGGGGCCTAATAACTGTACTTTCTAAGACTCGGGCTCTCTGTTCTTCAGTATATTGATCTGAAATAAATAAATGGCTACTGAGTGAGAAAAAAAACCAAAACTTATTTTTATCTACATAATTAAAGCTAAACTGATGCAGATGGGTACTCCTTAGTATTTCCAAGTCTCAGTTTGCTGTTGAATCATGGGTAGATTTCCTGATAGATTCTTTTATGTTACTTGGATTTAAGAGCATAAGAATATGATCTAGCTGCTTGACTCACTGTCAAAGCAGCTCCTCGGTTTGATAATGCACACAGGAAAGCTTCTGCACTAATCTTCCTTTGCAAGGGAAATGATTTCAGTTTTAGGGAGAGATGTTCCCTTTTGCCTCTTGATGCTTTTAAATTCTAAAAAAAAATGGTTTTATTCTCACATAAGGTAGAAAAATTGAGCTGTAGATAAATGCATCTAACATTGCACTAAGTGTATGCCCCACCTAAAATAAAATCTCATCATCTCTAGTTATGAACTAAGCTTAATACAAATGGCTCTATTTATACTAATTTTTGAATGACTTAAACTTTTCTGCAATGCATAGGACCTTGACAACAACATTGCTCCTGTGGAGCTGTAGCTGATAGAAAGTAAACAAAATATTGATAAATAAAACAAAATTTTACTTACATTGGCTTATTTCCTTAATGGAAGTAGGAGAGACTGTATTTTCTCATTTTTACTATTACTTTTTTTAATAGGTTAGGGACACTCAAACCAATGGGCTGTTTTTAGTCACTAACTCTCTGATGTGGGAGTGTCATATATCAATCTGTTGATTTCATTGGTTAAGTAATAAACAAGCTGCTTGGCCTCCTAGCTTAGAACATAGGTGGACGGAGTAAACAGAACAGAATGCTGGGAGAAAGAAGCAAAGTCAGGCAGAGTCGCCATGATTCTCCCACTCCAGACAGACGCAGGTTAAGATCATTCCTGGTAAGCCAGCTCATGGGCTACACAGATTATAAGAAATGGGCTAGTTCAGGTGCGAGAGTTAGGTGAGAAAAGGCTAGATATAATGGGCCAAGCGGTGTTTAAAAGAATACAGTTTCCGTGTAATTATTTCGGGGTATAAGCTAGAGCCAGCCTTGTGGGCGGCCGGGTGCCGGGGACGCAGCCCCGCCGCTCATAATTCAACAAACTCTCTGCATCAGCCTGGTACAAATTCTGTTCCAAAGCCACTTAGAAAATGCATGGTTCTCACAATTGGTCCCCATTCCCTTAGATGAGCCCCATGCCTCTGAGATGGTAATATCAATCTTTAAAGCTGATTGAACAGGCATTGCTCTTTAGGTTGCAAAGCAAAATTCTTACATGACGAATTCCAAACAGAAATAATGAATAAAATGAATACAAAAGTCTTCTAATCTTCTTTCTGATTGAAACATGGACTTCAGATTGGAAATACTCTGTTTCAAAACCTTTGAGAGTCCTCTTCATTGAATTGTGGTTGAATCAAAAATCTCATTGATTTTCATCTTTTTATTTGTTTGTTTGCTTTCTGTTTTTTTTTTTTTGAAACAGGACCTTGACATATAGACATATAGATCAGGCTAGCCTCGGACTCATGGTGATCTTCTTGCCTCATTCTCTCAAGGACTGAGAGTACAGGTATGTGTCACTACAACACAGTTGACAGATCCTTGATCCAATTTGGTTTTAGATAATTGGTTTGTTTCCTCGGTTATCAATAAAAGTAAGTTTCTTATTCAAAATAAGTTAATTTTGGGGAGAGAGAAGGGTGCTGGTGGGAAAGCTCAGTGGGTAACGTGTTTGCTGCCATGCAAGGCTGAGGACATGAATTCAATGCCCAGGACCCACGTAAGGGTCAAAGGAGAGAAGTGGCTCCACATCATTGTCCTCTCACCTCCAAATATATGCTGTGACATGGGTACCCACCACACTGGCACACAGTGCATATGGTAATAAATTAGTACTATTATTTTTATTGGTTTTTCAAGACAAGATTTCACTGCGTAGTCCTGAAAATGGGGAGATCACTTGATCAGAACTAAGAATTTCAAGAACCCAGTATGGTAGTCACAGCTACATGACTATGTTTCCTGGATCATATTCTGCAGAATCATGGAGTTGGCAAGGTAAAACTCAATCTCCTAGCCTCATCACAGAATTACCCATTCAGGTAATTTACCTATGGAATCAACACTACTTACATGCTTAATTAGAGTTTGAAACTGACATTTTGGTGTCCAAATACACCACCTAAGGCCTGCTACTTTTAGATACCTCACCACTTTTTCCACTTTCAAAGGCTTGATTTGGCCAATTTTCACCCTTAAGTTAAAATTTAAGACTTGATGAGCTATTAATGGCCAATAACACATTACCTTTTTAGTAAGACTTCCTAAAATAAACCAGGTAGCCTGAAATCTGGCCAAAGGATAATATTTTCAGAAGGAAACTAGGCCATTCTGACATATTCATTTGCTTCCTGTGAATCAAGCAAGTAAGGTTTACTTTTGGCATTTCAAAACATTACTAGCCGAGTTATTTCTTTAAAACATATACAGTGAATGCCTGCTATGAATGAAGCAATACAGAATTTGGACCCTTCATAATCTTTAACTAGGGAGCACAGGTTACATAGAATCCTAATGATCTTGAGTATAACAAGTACCAAGAAGCTAGAGCTATCTCAAAACTTTCTTTGAATTTTGCTTACAGTTCAACTCAGAGCTGTGAATTTGTGTCTTATATCATATGTATACTTCTTAAGATAGAAAATAATATCTTAGTAACATTTGAGTTATTGTATATTGTTAAAAGACAGAAGGCTTGTCCCAAGCCTGTTTTATTCTTTGTATTATGATAGGATACTTTTCCTGGTCTTCAGTTTCGTGGGACTATGTGATTGAACACTAGTCAGTGGTACTCATGACTTTGCTAGAGTGTTTTTCAAACAATTCTCTAGGCCCTTTCCACTTCAGTTGATTTCATCCAAAATATTAGAAACCTTATACTGTCAATGACAGAGCCATAACATGGAAGGAACCTAGGTCCTTGAATGGTTCCATGGAGGAAAATTGTATGCCAGTCTCTCTATTACATTAGTCAAGTGGAATTTCCCTGTGACTGTCTGATTATGTATTGTGTATGTATTGTGGTGTTTGCTACACCGTCCATCTTTACTTTAATATTATAAATACTTTATTCTTCCTCAAAATCCTTGATAAATCAGTGATCGGCCAAGGAAGTGCGGTTCGGTTGTTCCACAGCTTCAAGGAACCACTGGCATATATAGTAAAGACTTTAAGGCTTTTTAAATATATACACTCTTTCTGAAAAGTATGTAAGGCCATCATTAGGCCTCCCCAATATGCACTTAAGGAACCAACCAAAAGTTCACTCTTATATGCAGCCATAGGATGACAGCAACAATATCCATTGTGCATTCGGGACACCATATGGAAACAACCTGGCACCAAATCCAAAAAAGCCAACAACCCCTGTCACTGCAGCCACTGGGTGCCATGTTCAGGGCTCGATATCAGATCCCCTTGTGGGAAGAATTTCTTTTCTAGAAGATAATCCAGTCTCTGTCACCCACAACAGAGTTGATTCTGTATCTGGATATTTTTTTAGGTGGGGGGAGTGATTATTTAGACAGTTCCCAGTGTGGTGGCCCACTCTACAACAGATTATTATATGTACTAAAGCTCTTAAAGAACACTTGACTTATTATTTTATGTAAGATATGTGTGATACTGAGGCCATGAGGGAGTGACTGGCCACAGACCACAATAGAACTATTAGCTCTGGAACTCAAGGGTCCCTGCAGTAATCTCCTCTCTGATAGCAGACAGGGCCTAAGTTCGTACATGCAAATATCTCCCTGAGCATCAGTTGTCACAGAAATGCAAACCTAAAACTGATCTACTTTCTTTATTTCAGTCCATGTGTTTTGTAGAAGAGAGAATGCAGTCTGGGTCCTGATGGCAGTTGAGGCAACAGATTTCTCCCGAACTGCCAGGCATGACCTTAGAGCTTCTGGCAGAAAGAATGAGACAATGATAGGCTTTCTAAGATGCAATCCATGCCCCTACACCACTACTGCTGTAAGTTCTGCCTTCCTTTTTGTTTTTCTTTTGGTTTTTCAAGACAGATTTTCTCTGTAGCTTTGGAGCCTGTCCTGGAACTAGCTCTTGTAGACCAGGCTGGTCTCGAACTCACAGAGATCCGCCTGCCCCTGCCTCCCGAGTGCTGGGATTAAAGGCGTGAGCCACCCCGCCTGACTTTGTTTATCTTTCTTAAAGATCCCAGGGTTTCTAGTCCCATTCATCACTGGTGAGGATTTCTTCCTCTCCTATCCTCTTGAAGCCTCGTCTTTTGGAAATGTCACATGCGACAGTATTTATTTTGGCTCGCCGGCAGTTTCACTTCACAGTGTCCTGTCCAACATTTTGCTCAGTTGGTCAATTAGCTAACTTAGGATGTTTGGAGATAAAATGTTGACATATTGGACATCATGCCTCTTTACAAGCTGCCATGTCAAGTTCTCATTGGGTGACTTAAGAGTTTATTCTGTTCTGGGCCACTTCTATAACCTTTCTGAATATACTTTTAGCCAGTCCCACTGGATACTGCTTGACAACAAAACATTCTATGGTGTTGTGTCTTACTGCCTTTCATTTCTTCCTAATTTCTCCATCTCAATTGCTCAGGAAACACCAGTTTTCCTGCTGCTTCATGGGCTAGTTCATCACGGAACGCAGCCTTTCTCTTCAGCTCCAACCACCTTGAATTTGCCGTTGCTCTGATACTCTGTTTTAAAACTCTGCAATGAGATGTTGATGCTTTTGCCGATACATTACTGTTACTACGCCTTTGTCTACCCCACAGTACTAGACATAAAACTGACTGTTCTTGTGTGCTCTTGAAGATATCCAAAGACTGATTCTTTCTAGAACTTTATCCAAGCTCCTTTTAATGGCTTTTGTTTTCTCATTTCCTGACTTGGAGATAATTGTCAACTTTATTTCTTTAAAGCTAATTAAAGTCCCAGTTCAAAATAATATTGCTTTATTTATTTATGTATGTTATGTGGGTATATACACGTGTGTGTGCTCACAGATGCTGGTCTTGCTAAAATTGTGAGCTCCTGGGTTCAGCAAGAGAAGTAAGATGGTAAGGGATTAATAAAAAAGAAAAGAAAAAGATATCAACATTGGCCTTTACCTATAGGCACATATGGAGCCCTGTACACTTGGGTGTGTGTGCTTGCATAGTCGTTGGTAGTTCATTGACTGACATATTGGCCAAGAGACTAAACTGATCGTGTCTTCTAATAATTGTTATCATGCCGCTACTGGTTCTTCATCTATTTTCCATTCACCTAAGCCTCTGCTTAGTCTTCACCTTGCTATGGCGGCCTTAATTCACAATTTCTTTCCTCCCCTTGAGTCTTCTAGGAAGCCTCACCCAGTCTCCCTACCTTTAGACTGCACTGCTCAAAATCAAGCCTCCACTGATTTAAAGCAGTAGACTCCTTTCTAAATTAAATCTAAAATTAACAGCCCCCATTTGATTCCTCCCCTCCATGGTTTCCTCATCTTCCAGTAGTTTCTTCCAAACAGAGTTAAGCCCTGGGGGCTGTTCCAACAAGCCCTTTGACATCTGTCTCTTGCTTTTCTCCGCAATCTCATTGCTTTGCACATGACATTTTCCTGCTCGTGCCCAGGTTTTTAAAGCTTAGGCATGTCTGATTACCAAGCCATTGCTTGCCATTGCCCTCCACAATGACATCATTTGACTGTCGATACAAAAGCATCCTCAAACCTTCAAGTCCAGTTAAAAGTGCAAATGCACATGCAGTTCTTTCTCTGTTGGCATAAACACTAGGCACAGAAAGCCTCCAGGATGCGTTGCTGTGGCTGAATCTCCCTGTACCTGAGTTTGGTATGATCCAAGAACCATTCCCCCCTCTACGAATCTTTTTCTTAGGAAAGAAAGACCCCTGGTTCACAGCAAGGTGGTTGTTGTGTGTTCACCAAGCTCCTGGGGGACTTGCCCATCTCTGCCCTGCAGAGAACAACTTCCTACCATTTGTCAGATTTCTGTGTGAAGCTACAGAGGCAAGCTCCCCAGGCACTGAGGTACAAAATTCAAATGCAGAGATAGAAAGACGTCCCAGTACAAAAAGGTATTCAGTGTGCTTGGGAACAACTGTGCTTGCGAGATGCATAAACACTAGGTACAGAAAGTTCCATAATCCTTTTCCAGAGAGCCATCATAGCTGTCACGTCACAAAAGCAAATGCCTGCTCTTCATTTGAAAGCTGAAAATCAAGTGGCGGCTTGGAGTGGAAACAAAATGTAATCAAGTCAAATATTCGCATCTGAAGAGAGAGCCGGCCCTTTCCTTTCTCAGCAGCCTTTGTCCAAGCATAAACCAGCACAGCCAGCTTTGGCTTGCTCATTTTCCCAGGTCGTATATCTTTACCATTAGTTGAGAGTCTAACTTAATCACAGAAACCCATCAGTTCACTTAATCCTTGGCTGCTTTAGCTAGCTGGGCACGTCCTGCAGGAAAGCCAGCGCTCTCTACCCAGGTCAGCACCATGCTGAGCCTTTGCCTAGAACCCGTGGCTCCTCTGTGCTCATGACACAGGAATGCAGACCGGCAGTAAAATGATATCGGACGGCTGCATGCATCTTTAGTAAAGGAAGTGGGGCTGGGGGCAGGAGCAAAGAGGTTGTTCTTCCAATTACCTCCGGTAAGATATCTCACCCCTCAATAGCACTCAAATAGTAGTTATTTTTTAAAGTAGTATATTTCCTCCATCATACTGTAGCTGAGAACACTGAAGCCAGATGTGTTTTGCTCAAGCGACAGAACCAGAATATAAACTGACATTCCGTGGACATGCTCTTTCCCTTCCATGCCAGCTGCTTCCCAGAAAAGACGCCTGGGCCTCATGTGACACAGTTAATTTCTAGGAAAGAAGACACCCAAACAGGGGAAATGATTGTCTTTGAATTTGGAGGCCTCTTTGTGTATTAAGTAGTGAAATGGATTGCTCAGAAAATAGACCTTATATCATATAACGTCCATTTCTGCACCTCTAATGAATATTAGCCCACCGATGGTGTCTCTATGTGCTGTGTATAGGAATTTTAGAAAGCGTGTTTTAACTCCATGAATAGCACCAGGGTGAGGAGACATGGTAATAGATGACAGCAAGCTATCAAAGTCAAACCCTCCCTGACTCTCCCTTACACCATCTCTCTAGCTGCAGATAAAAGTCTTTCTTTCAGCATCACTTTCTGATGAAGAGTGACATACAAAAGCATTACCCTTGTATTATATCTACTGATATCACAGGCTCCGACAACCCAGTGACACCTAACAGAACTCGACTATTCCTAAATGTAAAAGTCTGTATTTCCTGCCATCAAAGATCAATATTTCACTGGCTCTTTGTTGTTGCTTAAATATTTCATCTCAAACAGCCCTTTGCAAACATTCATTCAGCAAGATGTCTGCTGTTTACGCCACAGTGATAGGCAATAGAAAACATAAAAGATACATACACTGGGCTATACTTCCCAAATCAAGAATTCTTTTTTTTTTTTTTTTTTTTTTTTGGTTTTTTCGAGACAGGGTTTCTCTGTGGTTTTGGAGCCTGTCCTGGAACTAGTTCTTGTAGACCAGGCTGGTCTCGAACTCACAGAGATCTGCCTGCCTCTGCCTCCCGAGTGCTGGGATTAAAGGCGTGCGCCACCACCGCCCGGCCCAAATCAAGAATTCTTGCATCTCTACTGCTCTTACCATAATAAGATCAAGCATTGCCCCCCAATACGGAATATATTAACAATGTTTGGATTGGTTTGTGGATCTTCTTCTGAAGCTATATATTTAGCTACAGTACGCCTCCACTCCATGTGTCCCAGTGACTGCCCACTGCAACGACGACGACAGTGGACTGCTTTGTCCCACTGTGAATCTTCACGTCCGAGTTTTCCCCATTATTCAGGTTTGCCTGAAATGATGCCTTCTCAGAGCTACTTCTCTTGTGACTCTTTCCTAGACAAATACTACAATATTTTCATTCCATCCTTACTAGCAGAGCTAGTGTTAAATATTTTTAAAATATACTTGTTTATTTGTTTCAATCATTATAAGGTCAAGCCTTTGAAATAAGGTTTTGTGGTTTGTTTTGTGTCTTTTTCTACTTTCTTTATCACTATTGCCAAAGCCTTGCTCAGCATGGTGCGTGATGAACCTTTCGAAGGAATCGAAGCAGAGTGTATTTTGACATATCTACATGAAAGGCTGATAAGAACAGAAAGTATCATACAAGATCACTTCAATTAATAGTCAGCATTCTAGCATGGAGTGGGAAGGGAATCATGAGAACCCCCATCCCTGGGGAGCTATTGAAAGTTGATGGCTTTCTTTAATGGTGTGGCTCCTGGTAAGGCCAGCCATACTCGAATGGGTGGCCCCACAGAAACATGCAGGCAGCATAAATTGGAGTCCATGGATAACTGAGACAAAGAAACACAGAGACATGAAGTTGGGTGTCAGGGAGGCAGGGCTGGGTGGATTGTAGAACCCAGGGGAAGAGTAGGGGGCCGTGGCTTTGTACAGTCTCAGGGATTGACCTGACTCACGTTCCAAGAAGACGAAGACATGACAGATTCACACATAGATGGAAGAGCTGGGATTGGGTAGACTGAAAGAGAAGCCATAGCATTCCTGGGAGCTCAACATGTTTATTAAAGTACATTGAACAGAGAGGCAGGGCTCGTGCATACGTCTGATCAGGAGGCAGCACTATTGTAGACAGATGAACAAAGGGGCAGGGTTAATATACACGACTGAGCAAGGAGGCAGCTTAGGGCATCTCGGTGGGAACAATCTCTGCAGAGGGCAGTCTCCAACCCACAAACATATAGAGAGAAGTGGCTATGGTGGACATTTTCTGCACACACGCTCAACATTGGCACCTAGGCCAGAGGAAGGCTTTGCCATCCCTCTGAGCCTCACCCAAGGGAAAGCTTTTCCACTTCCATGGGTCTGAGGCATCAGGGTCCTGGATATGGCCATACCCATGTGAGACAATATACATTCTCTTAGGACTTCACACACTTCCATCCTTGGGGGGATAAATATGACCAACATGCATGGTGTTAAGTTCTCGAAGCATTAATAAAGTAGTAAGGTAAAAATTAGAAAGCAACAATATCATTTATGCCATGACATTTTTTTGCCATTCCATGTTTCTTTTTAGTTCTCATGTCGGTCTTTTCCCTCTATTCTCATACTTTTATTGTGATTTTAATAAGAATCAAATGATGCAGCTGCTGATACCTAAGTGACAGCTCTGTCACTGGAAACAGAGGAAGCTAAGACAACACTTTCAGTGCATCTATCCAAACATTAGCATAACTTTTATTTGCCTAAGCATTGTTCCTTTTAGGTCTTCATAATAGATACATGTCTCGAAATGCTTGCAAAGGAGCATCCAGGAGGAAGGGTATGAATAGGAGAATTGGCTTTTAGAGCAAAAAGCACAACATCTAAATATCCTTCAAAGGAGAATGGTTAAGGAAGCAATGGAGGATTGAGATATCTTAGTGGTAGGTTGCTTATCTAGTACATATGAGATCTTGGGTTTGGGTCCCCACAACAAAGAATAAGATGAGAAAGAAAAAAAAGAAAGACTTTTCCATACCATCAATTACAACAAAGGCATTAAAAGAAATATCTCAGTTTCAAGATGTAATTCTGCATGTGTGTGTGTGTGTGTGTGTGTGTGTGTGTGTGTGTGTACACAAAGAGGCTGGTAGTTCAGTTATCTACATAAAATTATTCTGTTTATCAAAAATGAAACAAAAACCTCTGCGAGCTTGCGTATTTGTCATATGTATGCAGCAAATGATCTAGGAGGCGCCTCATTGGATTGCTAGTACTGATGACAGGATACAAAGATGGAAGCAGAAAGTCCACAAAATGGAACTTTGATATGTTAAATACTGTAATATTATCTGAAGCTGAACTTTTATCAACCTACCTCAGAAATGAATCTGATTCTAATAATACAGGATGGTTATCTCACCTGGGTAAAAATTAGCCATGTGCCCCATTGAGTTTTTATTAGCAAACTCGAAAAAGTTCCAAAATCCATTTCTGTGTAATAGACTTGCCTATGAAAGATATGAATATTCAATAACTGGAGAAATGGGATAAAGAACATATCAAATGTTCTGTGAAGTGCTGGAACTTGACCTAGGCATCAAAGAGGGCATTGCCTTTAAATAGCAACAGGTGCTGACCCATGGCAATGATCATTACCAAAGTATCCTCATGAAATGCATGCCAGGTTCAGTTTTTTTATTGGAAGTGGTACATGTGCACAAATGTGAGGGATAATAACACCCAAGCTCTTCAACATTATAGCCATTAAGTTTCATTTTATAATGAAAGAAATTGTCAATTGGGTCTAAATAAGAGAAATTTGTTATTAAATGTTAATATAACCATGGTATTGCTGCCTGGTGGGCAATGCTGTCATGCAAGGGATACCCCCTTACACACGGGAAAGTCTCTAGTATGGCTGAATAAAACCCGCAGAATTAGAAGATATTAAAAATAGAAATCTTGGGGCGGTGGAGACATCTCAGTAACGAGGAGCACCTACAACTACTAAAGACAGCCATGGTTCGATTCCAGGATGCACGGGGTGCTTCAGGACCTCTTCACAGGAGCTGATGCCCTATTCTGGCCCCCTTGAGCTCCAGACATGCACATGGCATGTATGTATATGTGTGTATGTATGTATGCATGTATGTATGTATATATATGAAAATGTTTATATATGTAAAACTAAAAATAAATCTTTAAAAAAGAATGGCAACCTCATATCATGATGAACTTCTGAATACAGCAATGAGAAGCTGTGCTGGCCACACAAAACAGAAAATGTCTCCTGGGAGCTAGCTTAAACTTTAAGATCTGAAACAAATTCATATAGATTGGGTCAGCTACTGGAGAACCTGGACTGTTCTCCTACATAGAAAATAGGAAGCTATCACCTAAAACAAAAAATTAAATATACACTCCTCCACTGCTGGTGGGAGTGCAAACCGGTACAGCCGCTTTGGGTATCAGTATGGTGATTTCACAGAAAATTAGGAAACAACCTACGTCAGGACCCAACAATACCATTTTTCAATATATATCCAAAGGATGCTCAATTATACCACAAGGACATGTTCTCAACTATGTTTATATCAGCATTATTTATCATAGCCAGAACCTGGAAGCAACCTAAATGCCCCTCGACCAAAGAATGGATAAGGAAAAATGTGGTATATTCACACAATGGAGTACTACACAGCAGAAAAAAATGACATCTTCAAATTTGCAGGCAAATGAATGAATCTAGAAAATATAAAATTGAGTGAGGTAACCCAGACCCAAAAAGACAAATATCATATGTACTCATTCATAGACATAAAACAAAGAAAAACTAACCTACAAATCACAATCCCAGAGAACCTATATAACAATGAGGATCCTAAGAGAGACATGCATGGATCTAATCCACATGGGAAGTAGAAAAAGACAAGGTCTCCTGAGTAAATTGGGAGTATGGGGACCATGGGAAAGGGTTGAAGGGAGGGGTAAGGAAGGGAGGAGAGCAGAGAAAAATATATAGCTCAATAAAAACAATTTTTAAAAAATTAAAGGTACACATGTGTGAATTTTATTTTATAAATAAATATATAATAAGCATATAATATGTTATTTATATAAATGTATACAATGAATATATATAATTTATTATATAAATAAATATGTATAATAAAATTCACACAGTGTACCTTTAAGTTTTTGTTATAGGTGATATTTTCCTATTTTCTATGAAGGAGAATAGTCCAAGTTCTCCAATAGATGACCCAAACTGAACCTATCAAACACTACCAAACACTGTATTATATACTATGAATTGTCCTATGTAGTCATAGCTATGACACAGTTTAATGTACAAAGCAAATCAAGTTAAGAGTTCAAAGTTGACTTACTCTAGGTCTTAAAAACTTTAACACACACTTTCCTCCTTTTGTATTAAGCCCAGAATTTTCACTTTTTCACTTAAAGGAAGCACTCTGTCCATGGCTTTGGCAAATTCAAATTTCTAGCATTTTTGGTCTTGCACTTGAGTGATTAAGAGAAATAAAGGTGATCAGAATATAGGCGCTATCATATAGCAATGGTCAGTCTGATAGCCATGAAGGCTGGTAAGGGTCAGGTGGATAGGTAGCATATATATATTATGGACAGAGAGGTAGAAGATAATTGAAAATGCAGAGAGGGCTTAGAGGTTCATCAGAAAGCTCAGAATAGCTCACAATTTACAATTTATGAGCTGCAATTCTGGAATTTTTTCTCAATACTTTGCTTGGTTACAGGTGACTGAAATCCCAGAAAGCAGAACCAAAGACACTGAAGTATCTACTGTATTTCTACAGCGCCACAATCCATTGCAGAATGTATTTTCAACTATGGGAAAGCAATCTTTCTCCCATCTAACATTAGTTACCCTTTCTCTTCCCAGCTGCAAACTTCACAAACACAAAGGAAGAACTATGGGAAGCAAAATGGAAGACTAAATGAGAGAAGCTGAAGAAGCAATAGCAATTGACAGGAAGAGACGGAAAAACACAAGAAAAGTCGTAAGTGTCTTCCCAGACTCTAAATAGGGAAATTGCTAACTCTACCTCCATATATCCCAGGAAACCAATATAGGCCCATTTCTCAAACTGATAGAATGTGTCCTACAAGTAGGAAACATAGGGGTATCATTTAAAAAGGTACTATATCACAACCTATGTAAACCTAGCATATCAGAGAAGACAAAAAGGAAGCTGGCCTGCCGGACTATTGCCACAGTTCTCTTGATTAAACCAGAGACTACTTCATTACATAGGCACTGGGATCTCAGCTCCCAGGTGAGGTCCTTTTCACTACATCCCAAAAGGTGTCTCCAGTCCTGAGCTGCTAAGCAGCTTTATCCAACATGTTCCGTGACATTGTCAGGAATAATATTGTGTACAGCTCAAGCTTTCAAAGACAGGAAGGTTTCTTCTGTTTACACAATTTGCTCCCTCCTCTGATTCAATAACTCAGGAAAGATCAGTCCAGGACAAAGGGTCACAGAGAACTGTTCCGGCATCTTAGCCTTCCAACCTCACATGTTGAGAGAACACACTGAAGTTAATGTCAGCCCGCCCAAGTTGAAAGATAGTACTCAGATGTTGCCAGCTGCAATTGAGGTCCCTTATCCAAACCTTTGCACCTTTCCCGAAAACAGAAGTCTAACCCGAGAGAGAAAACAAGGAAAAACACCTAGCAGCAACTTTTCCACAGGCCTGGTTCTCCCAGGGGCGAAAGACGAGGCAATAGTCCTTTCTCAACTTTTGTGATAATTGCCACTGGATGGAAAGAGAGAGGAGTTTGTGTAGCTGGAAAAAGCTTCACAACACGGTAGAAATGCATGTAGGTAGCAATTGTTTGGGAGAGCTCCCTCGAGGACTGGGTTGCTAGGTGGCTGATAAATACAAACAAACAAGATTGACTACAGAGGGACCAAGTCTGAGCATGGCTTCTGGGACAAGGAAATCAATAAATGCCAGTCAGTGAGGTAAGAAGAATAGGCTTATACATGCGGAGTTTACCTGCGCTCTTTTTTTTTTTTTTTTTTTTTTTATAGAAGTGATTACACAAAGATGGGTACAGTGAGAACTCACTGGCACAGGAAATAGGAGACCAGGAAGAGGAGAGGAAGTTTGTTTTAAAGGCGAGGTTAAAAGAAAAAAGGCTGAGCCTGTGGCACACGTAACCACGTATTTGCCCGTCTGCAGTTTGTCCTGTGGGATGGCCTCATGCCTTTGCTCCAAGGATCAGCTGTTTGTAGAAAGACGTCTATAAACCAGACATCTTGTGGGAAATAGATTTGTGAACAACTCTTGCTTGGGGGGGCTACATTCTCATGGAAGAGTCGCAACAGCAGCCAATAATGCTGCCTGAAACAGCTTACCTGTGTCTGGAAGAAAGAAACGCATTTCCTAGGCAGCCTGGTTCTCAAGACTCACCTCTGACATATCCCAACAACCTCCTCAGAGGTCACTCTACCATGTTCTGATGTGAACTAGCTGTTTTATCCTGAACTAGGATGAATTCACTATTACCTATCCCAGTATCTAAAACAAACAAAGCACCCCCTTCCCCCAGCAAACAAATGAACAAAAAACGCTGCTCCTTCCTTCTAAACCAATAGCCTTATACTTTTCCTTCTGTCACAAGGCTCACTGCCTCTTGAGACCTCTTTGCTCACATTAGCCTAAAGAACCCTTTCTGCCCTGCTATGGATTCTCTGTGGTTTGAGTGACAGCCTGCCTTGCAAGGTTCATTTTATGATTATGTGTCTTATCTCTTCAATCTGACTATAAACGCCTTAAGGTCAGGGACTGAGACACATTCATTCATGTTTTTATATCCCCAGGGTTTAACATAATGTTCAATAGACGTTCGTTGCTAGTTTTATGTGGATGAAAAAGGGACAGACACTATATCAAATAAATGGCAGTTGCTAAAAACAAATACAAAGCAATGGCTGACACTGTTCCAATTCCAACAGGACTTTCCTTTACTCGGGTGTTCAGGGAGCCAAGACATAGATCCGTCATACTCCACAACTGGCATCCAGGATCAACTTTCAGCAACGTCAAAGGAAGAGAGGCAAAAGCAGTTCTAGCATCAGTAATTGTTCTTTAATATGTGAACAGGAAGTTACATACATTGAGGACGTTGTTTTCCCTAGGATCTAGCTTCAAGGGAAGCTATTAACTATAGTCAACTTAGGCACTCAATCAGATCTCGGCTATGACTGTTAGTGGGGGAAAGGGAGGGGAAGTGGCTTTAGTGGCTAAGAGGCATCCTCACCATGGACATTTTGCACACCTTCCTCATCTACACAACTAGGCAGCTTTTTCAGCTAATGAGAATGTATGTTCCACGCTGTGCTAAAACAAACCTTCTCATATAATGTTGGCACAATATGGAAACTCCTTATAATCTCGAAAGGAATTTTCATTCTCACAAGAACCACATTTTGGGGATTATTTAGCATCTCTCTCCCTCTCTCCCACATCTCTCGCTATCCTTTTGGTAGAAAAGGAAACTCCTATCCTCTCCATGTATGACCACAGTCTGGGACAGATAAGGACCATTTCTGTTGTTGTAGGTCAAAGAGACTGGGACATGCTTTTCTTTCTGTTTCCTGAACTATCATGTTTCCAAAGTCATGCTGACTATAGTCTATAATACGTGTACCCAGACCAATGGCCCCAGCTCAGCCACCCATACTGAAAGGCATTTAGTACTCAATTTCAATTCAATTTTAAAACAGTTATCGATTGCATAAGACTAAGTGGAGGCTGAATTGTTTTAAGCCAGAATTCTTGCCCTAAACTTACTTAGACTTCCATGAAGGAGGCAGATACAAACAACAGACTCTATTCCAAAATACAACAAAACGAGTCTAACGTGAAGCACAAGCAAAGCATGGGGAAACTTGTGGTCAAAGGAAATTCAACCTATGTAGACAGCCAGGAAAGACTAGGAACATACTGAGATGGAAACATTTCGTGGAGGTGAGGGCGTTTGATGAGGCCTTCAATGGATGGGTGGAATTTAGCAAGGGGCAGAGAAAGAAAGCAAAGGCCCAGGGATGTAAAGAGCACGGACTGGGAAGCCCTGATGTCTGTTGGGGTGGAGGGCACGGTCCAGATGCTTGTAGAGACTGGGGCCGAAGGGTGTGACAGGAGGGACTTCGGGTGTGTGCCAAGGCCTCCACTGACAGGACAATGATGGCTGAAGAACGTAGGGTCTGGACGAATTCCTAGTGCAAGGAAGACAACTGCACTGACAGTGGGAGGGCAAGACGGAAGAGAAGGAAGATCAGTGAGAAGCATCAACACTGAAACTGAGCGATTGTTAGTCAAGGAGTGTGTACATTTTGTGTTTGGACGCACGAGGAAAGTCCTCTCATGGTCACTGCCTTACAGGGTAGTGACAGAACTCACACCCTAAGTGCTAAGTCAGAGGGATGTGCCTCCCACCGGTGCTAACTGCAGAGCATGAACCCCTGTTGGGAGAAGCCCTGCCCTATACTCCTCCTTATGTGACAGTAATCCGATCTGGACACACAGAGGGCACTAAGAGGGATGGAAAGTGGACAATACAGGCTGGGGAGGTCACTCCGTGGCAGACTTTAATTAGAGGAGTCTGAGATTGGAGGAGGAAAAAAGGATGCGAATTCTGCTTAGTCATAGTGAATTTTGAGTGTGTGGAAAAGAAGACCATGAGAGCTTCAAACTGTCCTGGGGGGACGGCAGTGTGAGCATGAGAGGAACACAGAGAGGCGAGATAGAGATGAGTTAGGGTCCGTAGGGCAAGCAATAGAGAGGCACAGAGAGGCGAGATAGAGATGAGTTAGGGTCCGTAGGGCAAGCAATAGAGAGGCACAGAGAGACGAGGTAGAGAGTTCACCTTGGTGGGTGCAGTGCCTGTCAGCTAAGCACAGGAAAACCAAACACTGTGTGAATGAACAAAGCAGGAAAGCAAGTAGCTGCCTGAGCAAGCTCTCATCCACTGATTCAGAAGAAAAATTCACCTTGATTGACTGGCCCGCATTATACTGACAGCAATAAATCCTTTTGGGCCGAGCAGAATTCGGTTCAGCTTTCAAGGTGCTATCGCTTTGCATACCAAAATATCCATATATCTTGGGAGAGTCTGAAAAATTATGTTTTTCCTTTCATAGACAGGAATGTAAAATACCCACCGCATCTTCCTGGATGGCGCCTGGGTGAATGCAGCCCTTGTTATTTTTCATAAGCTGCTAAATATCTAGTTGGGTAAAATTATGGGCTCTTTGCACATGGAGTTTTTCAGTTTGGTTCCTGAACACCAGGGCAGTAAATGGACTCCGAGCTTTCCATTTAACCAGACAGGTATACTTCACACAGTGGCAGAGGGTCCCAACAAAAACTATTTCCTTGTGCCATAGCCAGAGGGCCCCGTGGAATCAGAGAGACAGCCCTGGGAGGGGGAATATAACTCAGTTGGCAGAGTGCTTGCCTGGATTCCATCCCCAGCACTGCAGAAACCAAATGCCTGTAATCTCAGTGCTTAGGAAGCGGAGGCAGGAGGATCAGAAATTCAAAGTTGTCCTCTCATGACCTAGAGAGCTTAAGGCAAAGCAGGATACGTGAAAAGAAAATGAAAGAGAGAAAGAAAAGATTTTTAAAAAAATAGTAAAGTCATCTGTAGATACAGGAACTGAAACTACCCTCGGCTGTCAGCCCGTGACCTTCACTCTGACCCGGAGTGCTTTCCCCAGGAATGACTTGTCTGCTTTACAAGGCCCAGTGAATTCTTTCTCTTTAAATTCTTTCTTCCTTCCGGGACTGTGAATTTTGAGTTTTTCAGGTAAGCCACCCATGTCCCCTGCTCAGCAATGAGTACAAACCAGAGGGTGGAGACAAAGAAAAAGAATAAGCAAAGCTATGTATGTACACACACACACACACAAAACTGAAGAAAACAAAACAGACAGCCCAAATGTTCCTTTATTGAGCTTTATCACACTTCCCTCCATGTAGAGTGAACAAACACCAGGTAAGATATTAAGGTCAGCCACTTTGTCAGAGCTCAGAGCTGTCGAGTTCCTGGGGAGGCTCTTTGCCAAAGCCGAATGCATGAACTCTTAGCGTATAGAAACTAGAATGTGAATTAAGCTCATATCACTCAAAAGGAGCTGAATGCATCTGAAACCAAAGTACACTGTCAGCCACCTCCACTTGCTCCAGGCACTGATACCTTGATTAGCTATGCAAGAAGCTACCTGCTGTTTTAGAATTATATGAAGTCACCTCGGGGTATCTGCAAGCTTCTCACGCACAAGGGACTGACTACCCCCCTCCCCCCCTTCTTCTTGGCTTCCAGCACAGTTGTTGCTACATCCAGGTAAGTACTATATATCACGGTCTGTTGTTGCATAAGCTGTCATTAAGGCACCTTGCCTGCTCATAGGAGAAGCAATCAGCATACAATAATGGTCTGTTGCTATGTTCCCCCAAGATGAAAAAGACACTCAGCCTTTGGAGAGAGGAGGATAGGTATGTCCCTAAAACATTAGGGAGCCCAAAGGCTAAAAATTTTTTAAAAAATCAAAAAGGAGTCAAAAATGAATCAAGTACTTTTTGCTGTACCCCATCTTTTTTTAAAAAAGAAATTACCTTCTCTCCTAAAATAGTAACGAAAGTTATAGGAACAAAAGAATAGCTCACATGATAGGCATCTCCAGGAGGAAGCTGCCAGCGCACATAGCATTACGGGCACTGTGCACGGCATGTTTCTACCTGAGAGACACAGATCCGATTTCGATACTAGACTGCTCAAAAACCCTTCTACATGAAAATGTGATCGTGAACACGAGGGACTGACAGCTCAGTCTCCAAAAGCCAAGGTTAACAAGGGCTTATGTCTACTTTCCCAAATAGAGAAGTCGCCGTAGCTCACCTTTGACCTGCACTGCCCTTAATCTTCCAGCCTCCAGCCCTGCCCGGGGAAGGGTGTAAGGATTCTGGCTAATCGAGCTGTGCCAAAAAGAGGGCTGAACACTCACAACAGCTTAGACCGAAACCACCTTAATCGCTCACCTTTCATCTTCTCAGATTTCCAGTGTAACGATTCAAACTGCGTGTAGACTTCTCAGGCTTTGCTCCCTGCCCCGCCCCCCACCCCAAGACTTGACTGTTCACGTGAGAGGGAAAAAAGGGACCAGATTTCTGTTTTCTGCTTATTCAGCACTAACGCCTGGTAGCTGCCATCACAAGGGCTCCTCGGAACCCAGGTTTCCACTGACCTCAACTCTTGATTGTAGCCCCTTACGACAGGCATGTTGTTAGCATGTACGGTCTGTGAATCCAATCTGCCCTGAAGCTTTAATTTAAAAAAAAAAATCCCTTATTCCACATGCAATTATGAGGCATGCGATTTACATTTCCAGCTGCAAAAATTTCTCATGCCAATAAATCCCTTTGACCCGAAGTAACCGAATGCACCTTAGAAACGGGAGTCTCACTGCTTAGTCACGAAACAACAGCAGCACCAACCACGTCTTTTACTTACTTAGGTGCGGCTAAGTCCAAGCAAGGCAAGCTTCTCACAGCCTGGCATGGATGACTAGAACAAGGACCACAAAGTGAGGTTAACTTTTGTTTTTGGGGATCATAAAAGTAAAGGAGTTAACCAGAATCCCAGGTTTCACTATGGAGACGGGCAGACGTCAAGCTGGTTAAAAAGTCTGAAAATGGATGCCATGTTGCTCGTGTAAGCTATAAAAAAGCAGAGACAAAATTCTGTCCCGTTTTCCTACTACCTTGTCTTCCAAACCTCGGATGCTCTGAAGTTCACATCTTAATGCAAACGTTTTTTTGTTGTTGTTGTTGTTGTTGTTGTTGTTTTTTGAGGGGAGGTGGCTGCAAATGGAGACTCTCTTCCGGTAGGTAGTTGCTAAGGTTTGTGGTCCAGAAGGAAGGTTGAGTATCCAAGAAAGACAACCCAGTTGTAACCCTTAACTGTCCCCTTACCAACTGGACTGTGATTCTTTCTTAGTAGTGTTCAAGAAGAGGCAGGGGAACTGTCCGCACACTGGTGATAGATTGAGGAGTCTCCAGGGGTAGGCCTGTCACTGTTTCCTCTATCAGTATGACCTCAGCTCCAGTGAACGAGAGGGGAACACATTTGAAAGACACCCCCCCCCCTTGTCCCTGGAATCCAATAGGAAGCTTCACCCTTGGCTAATTGCTGATGTACTCATCCCACAAATATTTATTCATGGTCCATGCAGCTCCTCAGTCCCCGCGTCGTCACACTGTCACACTGGAAGAGGAAGCCCTGGCCACCTTCTCCCTCTCCGAGTAAACACATTCTAATTGCAAACAAGTAACTGGCAAGCCGTTATTTGAAGATTGCCTTTGACTGTGTTCAACTACAGCATAAAGGGTTTCAGGGTCTCCAAAACATTGACTTGCTTTCTTGTCTCTAAAAAAGTAAATGTTTTCATAGTGTGTGTGTGTGTGTGTGTGTGTGTGTGTGTGTGTGTGCGTGCGCACTATGGGGAAGGTGTCTCCCATGTCACAATATATGAAGAGGTTACATGACAACTCTGTGGAGACAGTTCTCTCCTTTTACCTTTAGGTGGGTTCCAGGGATTGAACTTAAGCCACCAGGCTTGGGTAGCGAGTGTCTTTACCCACTGAGCCATCTTTCTGGTCCTCTTTTTCAAGCCCCTTCCTTTTCAAATGGACATTGATGAATCCATGTAAGACATCTTTCCAGCCCTGAGAAATAAAGCTCGGTATTGTCTGGCCAGGTTCCTGCTAGAATCGTCTTTGCATTCCATTTAAGAGCAAATGACAACTAAATCTTGCACTTCTAACTTGAGGTGTAATTGGGAAAAATACATATTGTTCTTTTTTTCACAGAATGCGGGGCGACAGCATAGACTTGATCAGCAGCATTTTATTACAAACTCAACAGGCAAGAACTAGCGAGGTGACTAATGATGAGGTGGAGACCGGCTCTTAGGCGATCTCGAAGGGAAGAAAAGTTCACTAAAGTTCAGTCTCAGAGAACACAAATCTAACAGCTCGGAATTCATTAAAAAGAAATGTCGCGGCCTCTGTAAAAGTGTGCACACTTAGAAACTGATTTTCACCAAGACTTCAGGTATCGGTGGCATCAATGGGATCAGGTCAGTTTTAAGATGGGAATCCTGCCCTTCTTGATTCTGTTTATCCCAGAGCAGCAGGGGTTAAGTCTCAAGTGTTTATTATTTCTGAAGATAGACTCATACATACACACGAGAAAGAGAAAGACTCCAAGGTGGAGCTAGTTAAACACAAGGAGGCCCAGGAGGGTCAATGAGGAATAACAGAGTCTTCTCTATCCCCCCACAGAACTCTCTCATGTAAGATGTCACTTCCAAACTCCAAACCGATGGAAAGGGACTGGAGCAGAGTCTGAAAGGAGAGGAAGCTGCCATTGGGTAAACACATGCCTGCGTCCTCTCCAAAATAGATCGAGTGTCTTTAATCCTGCGTCCTGGCCCCCAGAGGATTTATGGCTCTTATTTTCTTTTCTCTCTTTCCTTGTGGGCCTTGCCAAAGTAGACTTCATCTCTCCTTAAAGCATGCAAACACAGAGTTCTGCTTTCCCTGATGAATCAGATCGGTGCCAAGCACAAGCTGTAATGACAAAATTACGTGCCAAGGCAAGGACAAGGTGATAGTCAGAAAGGCCAACAGAAATGCCACTATGCCCCCTCAGCTGCTGGCGTTTACAAAAATAAGAGGCCAGTGTCCCTATACCTCACTATTGGCACACTCATCCCCTGCCCCAAGTACAATAGGACGATGTCACCTATGTTAAAACTGCTTTGATTTGTATGGAATTGGCATTTGAGTTTCTGCTCCATCACCCTGCTTCTGCTTCACGAAGAGCAACTATATGTGTATTCTCTAAGCCTCCCTCCCTTTCCCCATCAGCCTGCTAGCATTCTGTTAGATTCTGAAGGAGTCATAGCACATGTGTAACATGCAGTGACCTTCATTTCTAAACTGTCTCCCATCACTACCTAATCACCCCAGTCCCCTGCCTCCTAGGAGTTCACACACCCACGCTTCCACCTGTCATGATATGAATATATATATATATATGAATGAATATATATATGAATGAATGAATCATGAATATATATAGCATATATTGTAAGCAGCTTTCTATTTGTTACTTTTCTCATGCCCATAAATACCAGAGACCTTCAATTTTCTCCGTCCATCCCCGACACACCCTCTGAGTTGCAGAGATACGCAGTGAGCTTACGGTTGAACATCGTCACAGGAAGTTTCGCCACGTCTCTTCCCTTCCGCCTAGTTTTTCTGTATAGAGTACAGTGTGGTCAATGTCACTGCGTCCAGAGCTGTGGAGTCACCCTATCTGCTTTCCTCTTCCTACCAAAGTACTTCCCACTTCTTATCTATCCAACCTCTTATTCAACATGTCAGCAAGTATTCCTAGAGCATCTACACTATGCAAAGAAGTAGTCTCCACTTGAGGGATACACTGCCAGAAAAAAAAAAAAAAGGCAGGTGAATCCCTTACATTCTGAAGTTCACATGTGAGTCGTAGGAGGTCACTCATAAAGATAGTGATGGTGGCAAGGATGACAATAAATGGCGGTGGCGGTGACAAATATACAATGTAGACAGCTTCTTGGAAGCTGAGAAAGTAATGAGGGGAAAAGGAAGATCACTGGGAATTCCCACTGCAGCTCAGGTTGCAGTGTGCATGGCTCAGTCTTTTTTCTTCGCTTCTCTGTCATTGCTTCTACTTGGTACACACATTCAACCTTTGTTACAAAAACAACACATACTGACAATTCTCAAACTCACTTCTCTTGAGCCCAAATAGATCTATCCTGCTCTCTACAGAAAACCTCCCCTTGGGTATCACGTAAATCAATCTTGGCTTGTTGGTCTGTGACAAGGAACAACAGTGGATGGAATTTTAGACAAAGAGACAGATAAATCCCTCTGAGAGATGGCAGTCAAGCTTATAATGGCTTCATGGATACTAGAAGCATAATCCAAGTGGTTTTCATAGAGATATATATGGCCTAATTCTATATAATTTGTGGAGGATTCCCCAAGATTTCTTTTTGTTGCTGAAATGGTTTTTGCTTCGTAGAAATGTTGCAAGCAAGGTATAGAAAGAGTTCGCCAAGTCCTTCACAAGTTTCCCCCGTATTAGTTGCTATGCCTATTTTATAATGCTCATAAACATAAATTACAGATCACATTTGGTTTTCCTCCAGTTTTAACTCACATTATCCTCTTTGTTCCCTGTTTTCCCCCAGTGTACTTCTCCAGTGCCTGTTTCTCTTCCAGGATCTCACACAGACTTTAGGGGTCATGCCCCCTTAGTTTCCTCTAATCTGTGTACACGGATGCTCAGTATTTCCTCATCACATGGCTGGGTGCTTTCGGTAACAGTCAGGTGTTTTGTAACATGTTCGATAGTTTGCATTTATCTTATATTTCCTGATGATATTGTATAGGCTCTTTAGCAAGAAATTGTAGAGACTCTGTAGGTCTTCAATACATCTCAGCAGAATATGCCAATGTGCTTGTTAACTGGTAGTGCTGGCTTCCAATATCTCTTGACAAATTAAAATGTGAGGAGCAAGAGAATAAGAGGAGTGAAGTAATGACTTTAAGGATTTTATTATGGAAACTGGAATTATGAATTTATCTATTGTGAGAGATGCAGGAATGGGGAAGAGAGGAATTCACAAGTGAACACATATGATTTGGGTCTATAAGCAGTTTCCAGCATGGAACTGGATACGTACGTTTAGGATTTAGGAGACAAGTCTTTCAAGCTCAGCAAATGTATTCAGGTGCCAAAACTTGGACCAAGTGTTTGTACCAAAGAAGAAATAGAGAGTAGAGAAGGGAAGATAAGGACCATGCCCTGGGACATCGCAACAGTGTGAAATTGGCGAGAAGGGGAGAAATGGCAAGCAATAGGAAGAACAGCGACCACTGTGTGGGGAAATGGCACAGTGGGGTAAGGCACTTGCTGCCCAGCCTGGCTCATCTAAGTTTGACCTCCAGGACTCACAAGGAGAGACCGACTCAGGCAAGCTGTCTTCTGACTTCCATGTGTGCCATAGCTTGCATGACCACACACACACACACACACACACACACACACACCACACACACAAATCAATTAAATGCCATTTAACATAAAAATAAAAAACAAATAGCAATTACTAAGGTAACTCTTAGATGTCTTTTTTCTTCTATTTTTTCATTGAAAATAGATTATTTTTGTCTAATATGTTCTGATTATGGTTCCCCCCCAACTCTTCCCAGATTGTTCCCACTTCCCTTCCCGTCTGAATCTACACCCTTTCTGTCTCTCATTGGAAAACAAATGGGCACCCAGAAAACAATAGTGAAATAAAATAAGATAAAAACAAAAGCAGACAAATTGGGATGAGACAACCCAAACAGAAGAAAAAGAGAAAAGAAAAAGCACAAGAAAAACATAGATGCAGAAACCCGCATTCACACACATGGCTATCCCATAAAAACTCGAAACTGGAAGCTGTAATATACACACAAAACCTATGAGGTAAAAACAAAAACTGGCAAACACGGCACAAGTAACTCGATATTTCCAGGTATCTCCTGTCTCTCCCTCTGCACATTGCTGGCTGGTGGTCTCTGTATTGTTCCCATCTGCTGTAGAAGGAAGCTTCTCTGGTGATGACTGAGCAAGGCACTAATCTATGAATATAGCAGAATGTTTCAGGTGTCATCATATTGCTATGCTTCTACTAAACCAGTAGTATTTGGGTTTTCCCTAGGTCCCTGGTCTATCTAGTCTCAGATTCTTAGACAGCTGAGTAGTGTCGGGCATGGATTCCCTGTCAGGTAGTGGGGCTTAAATGCAAGCAGATATTGATTGGAACCCTGAGGAAGAAGAGGCAGAAAGATTGTAAGGGCCAGAGCGATGGCGGACACTAAGGAACAAAGCCTTCCAAACACAGCAGGTCCGATGCACATTTGAACACACAAAGACACTGGCAAAATGTGCAGCACCCGCAAAAGTCTGCAGCAGATGTGGTACCAGCACTGATAGGAGATGGACACAGCCCCACCCCTAAGCCAGGGATTCCCATCTGGTAACCATTTCCAAACGAAAGACCAGTTTTATCCAATGAAGTCTCACAAAGGCCCCAAGCCTCTTAGCTGATTTTTACAAAATCTTTGATTCTCCAACTTTACTCCATAACCAAAACTGTTCTCATTCCCTTACACATTGTCCACTTCTTGGGATGAGGCTTCTAGGTGTAAGGCAGGTTCTAAATGTTTCTCATTTATGTTTATTATGCTAAGCAGGTGAAAAATACCTACAAATTATCTGCGTGGCATCTAAGGGATGATAAGTGTCAGCTGTTATTGCCATTAATAGTTTTCCATCTTTGGGAGACCAGCGACACCGTAATAGCTCAGGCAGTTTTATGTCGGAGTTTTTTTGTTTGGTTGGTTGGTTTGGGCATCACTGGCTCTCGATAGATGCCTGCGAGTGAATATATAACACACAGTATGGTAAGGGCTCTTTAACCCCAAAGGCTGGATTCCAATGAAATCTCAAATGCGGTAGCACTTAGGATAAGGTGGGTTTATCAAAGGATCCATCAGCAGCCTCTCAAAGCCTGCTCCCCAGGTGACCATCGGCATGTGTTTTCACACTCTGTGCTGTGAACAGCAGGCAGCTTCTACAGGATCAGGCCTGCACTTGTCTAGAACTCCCCTGCACTGAATATATTTTGTTCAAGAATTCACTGACCAAACAGATTCTTCTGTTAATAGTAGATTCCTCAAGATGGGAATCCAACAACCAATGCTTCCAATACAGAATCATGCAGGGACCCTTTGCTGAATTTTCTTCTCTCCCTAAAGGTGTATTTGAAACAAAACAAAAACAAAAGCAGTTCCTTTCTTAGCACAATGCAATGGTGCAGTGAGATCATTTTCTGAGGCCTTTCCTTAATACAATGATGAAAAACATAAAAGAGGAAGCCATATTCTGCGCATGTAGATAACTAGATGGCCAGAGTGGGTCGCTATGCTCATCCCGCTAAGCACTCCACCTGTGCAGACCTAGCCAATGTGTGCTGCCTAAATCTACTGCAGTATTGTGGGATTCATATGAGCATTCTTTAACAATTTCCTTTACAGAGAATGTAAGTAGCAGAGGGTGGGAGCAGAGCCGTGAAGTGCTGTCTTCTGGATACATAGCATGCCTATTGTACACATCAGCTACTAACTTCTGTGCCTGACTGCCTAAGACCTGCGCAAGATCAAGCTCAGTTAAAGTTCCTGCACGTGAGAGAGATGCTCCCCAAGCCCCACCTTTAAAGTAGGAGTCATTATTAGTTGTTGGTTGCTGAGGAAGAGAGAGTCTCTCTCTTCTAGGGCCGTGGCGGCTGGGAGGCCATTCATTCCCCTGTGGATGGTTCCACACCGATGTGCGTGTGTCACCACTAAGAGTTGGACTCAAGTTTATTATTAATAATCATTATTGTTTATTAGAGGATGAGAAGTCGGGAGAGGGACCGGTTGGGGTATCGGGGGAAGAGAGTTGGAAGGAGAGAATGAAGAGTACAAGTGACCAAAATACACTGCATCCTTGTATGAAAATTTCCAAGAGGAAATAAAAACATTAGTTTTAAAAGGTTTTATAGAGACTGAGCTTATCTGATTAGATGAACGCTCTTCCCACGGCACCATGCTGAGAAAAGAAAACTTTTTGCTATGACTAGAAGATAGTGAACTTTACATTAGGAAAGAAAAAAAGGAGCTAAAAGCTCTGTGCTCCTGACACATGGACAGACTTCTAGAAGGATCTACTATGGTGCTTTTTGGTATGTTTACTTTGATATGCGTTTAACCTTCAATTAAGTCATTAAACCAAACTTTCATAGCACATCTATCTACCTTTTCCCCCTTAAAGTTAATATTGCAAATTTGTCTTCTTCCAGGGTTTGGTCCTTGGCCAGCAGTGCAGTTTTGACTCCATTGAGTGAGGAGATAAGAGGAAAATTAAAGAAATCTCTAACGCCAGTGCGCAGACCCCTGTGTTAGGAGCGGTGGGCCTGGAGCCAGCCAATAAGATTAGTTAGTTTCATTTTCTTCTGCATTTATCCAGTTCCTATGCAGCACGAGAGAGAGAGAGACAGAGAGACAGACAGAGACAGAGAGACAGAGACAGAGAGACAGAGATACTCGCTGCATCAGAAAGGCAATTTCTGTAGTCACCCCATCTGTAGGATTTGGGGTTCAGTTTTCTCTAGCTTCTCTGTCTTTGTTACCTGGCAACACAAGAATTCTTGTCATTAATCATAACCTGGGCCATTGGACTAAAATCATCAAATATATTAACTAAGCCTTACTTACTAGGACAGAATAACACACTTCAGAAAGATTGTGCACAGGGAATAAAATTTAAAATGGTTTTCTAACTCATACTTTTAATTTATCACATCACCACAGCTTGTGATGGAAGATACCATAAAATGATCAATTTTGGTCCATGCATTGAATTTCATGGCATTCATTTAGTCCCGGATGTGTTGAGAGTTGCCGGGGGTGCAGGAAGTATGAACATGAGGCAAATGTGAAACAAGCCTGTCTTTTGGAAAGGGGTGATCAAAATACAGAACATAGAATAAGGTCATGTTTGCATGATCCATAAACTAAGAATCATTTTAAGGTGTTGAATGGTTGTACGGAAAGGAAAAGAGAACTATTTCATGATATAAAAATGATAATACAGCCAACTGTTCGTATTTGCACGCTTTTGTGGAAACAAGGATTTTGTCACTTTCTTATCTGTGAATTTTACTTTTTTTTAATTTACGAATTTTTTGGTGTGATGGTTGAGTTGAGAGGCTTACATAATGGGATCCACCTGGCCTGCATGGCCCTTTAAGGTTGTTTGTAGACACTTGCTTTAGAAGCTCATACTTTATCGTGGGATATGTGGGCACATATATTTCATTTTTATAGGAATAGCTAGCGTTTGATACACATGTTACCATGGGAAAGCTATTCAATCTTTTCAGAGAAATCTGAGTTTATTAAGTATTGTTAATAACAATTAAGACTCAGGAAGTGAGGAAAAGCATTGTAAGCCAGGACATGGAGAATAGGCATGGAGCATGGGGACAGAGAACAACATGTTAACAGTGTCTTGACGAAGTTCAGAGAGGAGTGGAGAAAGAAGTGGAAAATGGGATTAAGGGGATTCATGAAATCAGATTAGGGATCAAAGATCACATATCTCCCATAAACAGTGGTGATTAAGGATGGAAAGTAGAAGTACTGGATCAGATTTTGGCTTTAAAAAGATAATGCTAACAGGAGGGGGAGAGCAGAGAAGGATAAAAGAAGAGGCAGTGGACCCAGATAAGGGGTGTTGCAATGACCTAAGTTAGACATGGGGATCTGCTCCGGGACAGTACGTCACAGGAATGGGGGGGAGCCGAGACCTACAAAAACATCTAACCAACTGAAATGATAACTACATTGGAGAGCAAGGAGGAGGTGGAGGAAGAGAGAGAGAAAAGAGGAAGAGAGAGAGAGACAGACAGAGAGAGAATAACATGATACTAGATAGAACTGAGCGATGGAGGAAATAGCTGAACAAGTCTTGGTTTGTTTGCTAAATGCTTAATACCATGTTTATGGAAGGTGCTGGGTTCAATGCCCTTCACATATGTACTTCTTTTCTTTCCTAAAACAGCCTAAAGGTTGACAATCCTGTTGGTGATTTCTAAGACACTACAACTTCTGTCTTTTCCATTCGGCCCCAGAATAAGATGCCATAACTGAATTTTTGAAAACAATAAATACGCCCTAAAAGAATTAATAAATAAATGCCGAGAGGCAAGCCAGGAAACAAAGAGACAAAGGTTTGGAATGATTCAGTCTTTCCACGTCCCCAGTCAGCGAGTTCAAGCCAACAAGCTTTATGTCATATATGAGGCATGAGGAGAAAACACCCTACAACCTGCAATCAGTGCTCATCTGAGAGACCCCGATGCCATCAAAGGCCAACACCATAGATATAGGTGAGACAATGTGATGTGGGAGTGTCATATATCAATCTGTTGATTTCTTTGGTTAAGTAATAAACAAACTGCTTGGGCTCATAGCTTAGAACATAGGTGGGTGGAGTAAACAGAACAGAATGTTGGGAGGAAGAGGAAGTGAGGTAAGACGCCTCAGACAGAGACGCCATGCCCCGCTCCTGGGCAGACACACGCGATGAAGCTCCGACCCAAGAAGAGGCTAGATAGAAATGAGCCAAGCGGTGTTTAAAAGAATACAGTTTCCGTGTAATTATTTCGGGTAAAGCTAGCCATGTGGGCAGCCAGATGCTGGGAAAGTAGCCCCGCCGCTCTTAATTCAACAACAGTGATCCCACCAAAAGAATTCTAGTTAGTTTGCTTAAGTACAATACCCAGCTGCTTCTCTTGCTAAGTTCTAAGACAATCCTGTTTAATTAAGCAAATACTACACACCTTCACAAGTTATATTCCCATGTCACTTCAAAGACTTAGTGGCCACAGTCTTTCCAAATCTGTAAAAGAAGGGACAAAGGGAGATGGCTCCAAAGTTTCACTAAGTGACTTAACATCTTCTATCACATAGCACTACAATAAAAGAAAATTATCAATTATTATAGAATCCAATCATAGCACCATCGATTTAAAATTGTCTTTAGGAAAGAAAAGAAGCATAAAATTCAAAGAGCATTGAACCTAGGATGTTCTCTAATGTGATGTTAAGTGTTCAGCAAATCAAGACCCTTAATTTGTATCACATGGACTTATTGTAGCCTATGAGACCATAGGGAAGTGGAACAGAATACCCATTGTTCCAGGCCAAGATAATTAAAACTGCATTGCAGAGGCAAGTGGGGCACAGTCCTCTCTCCTCTGCATGGACCTAAGATACACATGCTCTATTTTATGTAAATTGTGGGTTTTTAATTTTTAAATTCATCACATTATCGGAGAGGTATGTGCCTCTGTGTTTGTTAGGAAGTCAAACAACTCGTGGTTCATGGGATCAAATTTGGTTTGCCAAGCTTGGCAGCAGGCACCTTTACTCACTTAGCCATCTTGCCAACATATAAATTATATTTTAATAAATACAGCAATGGGGTGTTTGTGAAACACTGTATTGTACAAATTGAACAGATTTTGACACTGGTGGACTTCATTCACTCCTGTACATTGTACATTTTGAAGAGAAAAGTGTTATTCAGTGCTTTTGAAAGAAGAAGTCCATCATGAAATTCAGCACATATTAGACACATAATATATTACCTCTAAAAGTTACCTGGGTTTGTAGGCAATTTCAAAAGCTATTTATTTGTGGATCAGAATCAAATTTGTGTAAGCGGTCAAACTTTTTCTCTCCTCAGCTTAGCCATGTGCTGCAGAATATTGGTATTGGATAGCCAAATGTCTTGCTAACATCTTGTTAATAACAGAAAAGTCTGTTAAAAATTGGTCCAACATTTTCATTAATGGTTCTCTCTACTGTATATTCATTCTCTCTCTCTCTCTCTTTCTCTCTCTCTCTCTCTCTCTCTCTCTCTCTCACACACACACACACACAAGCACACATGTGCAACACACGCATACACACACACACACACACACACACACACACTGACGTAGTCTTCACGGCTATCCTCCTTTCAGAAAACAGCACCTCTGCACTTCACCTTCTAGTTATCTTTCTCAGTGTCCTTTCCTGTTTACCAAATGTGACGTAATTACCTTTGACACATCTCCTAACCCAAGCTCCTTCTCCCTGGCTCCATCACTTTATTTCAAAACATGGCTTCCACAACTCCAGTCTCGCTTCTTCCTAGCCCACTCCCCACAGCACGGAAAATATTTCTGCAAGTTTGGCTGTGTAACAGCACACTTGAAAACCCTCGGGGGCTGCTGTAATTTCAGAACAAATTAGAGACCTCTACCTGCCTGTGAGATTCCTGCTATGTTTTCTTTTTTCTTTTTGACCACTTTCAGTCATTACTAAGCATCTCTCAGTTCCTGGAGCATTAACACTCCCTACTACCACCCATTTCTGGACCAATCTTCCCCGTTTTTTCTTTCTTCTGCTCTGCCTCTTTCACTGGCTTACTCCTGTTTTTTCTTTCCACCTTTACCCAAGCATCAGTTGTATGAGGCTACATTCTGTGAACGTTCTGACAAAGTCAGATTAACACCTATCTCACGACCTCCCACATCAGACAGCTCATCACCTGCCGTTGTTATTATTGTCAGGCTTTACTTCTCCCGCTATGAATTCTTCAGTCGCATTGTCCACCTGATTCCTGACTCTATCTTCAAGGCCCATCTAGCCCAACGGCTGCCTGGGAGCAGAGGTCCAATGACAGTGGACCAATTAGGTGGTTGCTGAGAGCCCTTTGGGCTCTAAAGTTTATTATGTCTTTATGAATTTAGCTGCTCAGCTGACTGCCACGATCAACTCAACAGATACTGAAAAGGTTAAAACACTTCCTGAGTTGGAAAGGCAATAGGTAACCTAATGTATTTTAGCAAGGAAACCTATGCTCTTACATGGATATTTCAAGCTCCTATATACAGCTAGTAGACATGCCAAATATTCAATTCAAAACAAAATGTTTGAGAATTGCCTTAAAAGTTATTTTCATTAGATCAAATAAAAAATAAAAATACTTATTAATTAGAAAATAAGTAAATGCCAGTAGCTAAGCACAAAGAATTAATGGATGCCTCCATCCACACAAAAGCGGCCAAAGTTAGGCTGTCATATCAAACTACATCAAGAGGTTGCTGCAGTAGAGACTGGCTAGAAAAGGCCATGGGGGAACTTTTCACAGGGAACCCCAGGTTGGTTTTTGTGACTGCTTCAAGGATTTAAGCGATTGTCAAGATGTGTGACACAGAGGCGCTTAAGATACACTGTATGTAAGCACTGCCTCACTAGCATGACGTGTGAGTGGACCGAAACCAGGAGCTGCCCCTCTAGTTCATGTGTTTGACCGCATGGCCCCCATCTACTGGTACTGCTTTGGGACGGGCGTTGAATGCTTAGGAAAGTGGAGCCTTACTGGAGGAAGTCATAGGGGTCAGGTCTTGACATTGGACACCCAGGTACCATATCTTGCCCAGTCTTTCACAGTGGCTATGATGTGACATGAGGCTCCTGCCGCCATGTGTCCTCCAATGTGATAGACTGTTTCCCTTATTAAATTATAAGCTCTGGGGTTTATTAAGCCATATCTTTTTTAAGTTGTTTCTTGTTAGGTAATTGCTCATGGAGATGAGAAAAATAGCTAACATAGTAAGTAATCCAGGTGCCCGTAAAGAAAAAGCTTTGCTTCTGAGTCTCCCGTGTAAATTACTGCTCAGCTAAATGTTTGATTAGATGAGGCCCCTGAAGTTCTGCTGTCGTGAATCAGTGATCATCTCATGGTTGCTCGTGCTGGGAAGGCTCAAACAGGTCACATCAATACGTGCCTGATGCAAAGGAGACACACATGCAAATCTCCACATTGTTCCTTAAGATAACAGAGCGCAAATATTTCATCTTTAAAGGAAAGCCTAGGTTAGCTCGAAGACCACTGTGTGAGGCCACTTGGGCCTTTCCCCAAGTACCAGGAGGAAAGATTTAGGGATTACAGAAAGAATTTCACATTTATATACTTTCTCATCTCCCATTAGATATTCGGAAAAATACCACAATTATGGGTTTTGTTACAGCCTTTAAATCAGGTCCACAATTATGTTTTTGCCATTCATGGTTTTAACTATACTAACATTGTTTAGAAGAACTCAAAATAAAGGAAAAACGTTAAAGTTATTTCAGAAATGTTGTAGATTTGTTCATTATATGCAAAACAGTGTTGAGACTGAACAAAGAGCCTCTAAAAAAGAGAAGTTAAAACCCATGTTTGGGACAGCCAGCTCCCAAGAGCCTGATATCATATTCTGGTCTAGCCTGGGAGGCATAGTAAGACTTTGAGACAGGTCAAGGGGCGTGGTAAAACAGACCTCTATTTTCTCTGTGTTATTTAAAATCATCTTAATGTATGCATTCCTGATTCTGCCTGAGACTGCCCAGAAGGCACAAGTGGGTTACAGGAAGAGGTAACTAAAATGCTCACTGCCCTCACTCCCACTGCGCTACACTAATTTTTTTATTCAATAACATGTTCAGCACCTTGAAGAGAATCTGACACATTAATATTGAGTTATTGATAGATAATGCTATTTAATAAATGAGTAAACAGTAAGCGTCAATAAATGTATTTACAAATACAATGATACAATACCATTTGCTTTTTAAGCAGAGTAAGGAAAATATTATTTTAGAGGTGAAGACAGTCTTACCCAGATTACAATGAGATAAACTGAGGATTAAAAAAAAAAAACAACAACGACTGAAACGTTCCAGAAAAGATTAAAGACACAAACACTTGGATATTAGAAGTTCAAAAAATGCCAGGCATGGCAAACAAAAAGACATCTATACCTTGATGAATCAAAATTAAACTACAGAATACCTAAGACAGTGGGAAAGCACTAAAATGAACAAGAGTAAACACAGATATCCTAAAAGGAACAGGCAATGCCTGTTTCGTTTATGTTTTCTGTTACATACAGAAAAGCAGCAATTACCTTAACTCCTCACTTATCGAGGTGATAATGGAAGCAAGAAAACAGAGTGAGAACTGTCAAGCCAGACACTCCACTGAGGCATTCAAAACATTCTCAGACCCAGAAACCACCAGAAAATTCATCTCTGATAAGCATACTATAGTGCAGTTTGTAAAGATGCTTCTCAAAGATAGAAACAACAATCCCAAAGGAAGCCGTGAGACACAAGAGTAAATAGTAAACAGAGATCTGTAAAAAGGGTGACTCTTATCTATTTTTTCTTTGAAATAACTCTTCTTTGTTTGGCCAATCCAATGCATTGCGATTTTAGTCACCATTTTATTAATTTCTTCTCTGATATTTC
This sequence comes from Microtus oregoni, assembly GCF_018167655.1. Classification (NCBI taxonomy): domain Eukaryota; kingdom Metazoa; phylum Chordata; class Mammalia; order Rodentia; family Cricetidae; genus Microtus; species Microtus oregoni. The sequence goes on along the minus strand of NW_024543060.1, from coordinate 33,547,798 downwards.
TCATTTCTTGCCATTTACTGCTTTGAGGCTTGAATTGTTCTTTTTTCCCCCTTAGGACATTGAGATGCATAATTAGGTTATTTATTTGGGATCTTCTGTCATAACAATATTCCAAAGTTCCTGGTAAATTGTGCTTTCATTTTCATTTGCTTGCACAAATTTTTAAATTCCTCTCTTATTCTTCAAAGACCCCGTGGGCATTCAAGAGTGTTTTTTCAGTCTCCATGTATTTTGTAGTTAATGTAGTCTGTCTTGCTATTTATCTCTAGATTATGGCATTATGATCTGATCAAATACAAGAAACTATTTTGATTCTTTTGTATTCACTAAGACATAGTTTATGGCCTAGAATGTGACATTTTAGACAAGTCCATGGGCTCCTAAGAAGAGTATACATTCTATGTCTGCTGAATGAACTATTGTATCAAGTCCATTTGATCTATGGTTCTGTTGAACTTTGTGGTTTGTTGACTTTCGGTTTGGATGACCTTTCTAATAACAATGGGATCAGAGTATTTAAATCACAGTATTATTGTATCAGCATCTATCAGCATCTGAACCATAATGTTTGTTTTATGAAACCAGAAGCCCCAATGGTCAATGCACATCTATTTATAATTATCACATATTCTTGATGAATGAGTATTTACTAATATGCAGTGGCTTTATTGATCATTCCTCACTAAGTTTTATTTGAAGTTCATTTTATCAGAGGTAGAACAGCTTTACCAACTTGCTCTGGCTTCCATGCCTGATTGGTATGCGTTTTTCAGTTCTCAGACTGTGTCTTCATCAGTGAGATGCACTTCTTGTGCACACAGACAGCTGTATTCAATCTTTTAATGCAGAGAGCCAGTCTGAATCTCATTATTAGTAAGTTGAGCCATTTACAGTTAAGGTATTTGTTAAGATATATTTTTAATTCCTGTAATTTCGTTGATGGCTTTTATGGGAGTTAGATTGTTTGTCCTTTACCATCTTCCCTATCAGGGTCAGTGGGTTGCTAGCTTGCTATGCTGACATGGCAGGTTCCTTCTTGGCTTTCCTTTCTTAATCTCTTCCTCTCATGAAGTTTCTTCAGTCTTTCTCGTGATTAAGAGAGTCATTCTTCCTCTTTGGTGTATGGATTCCTTTATTTTCCACAAACTGGTTTGGTGTCATGAATCACCTTCATTTGTGTTTAGCTGGAAATTCTTTTCCCGGCATTGTATGCATGCACATATGTGTGTGCACATGTATGTGTGTGAGTTGTGTATGCCAGCACATATGGAGAAGCTAGAGAACAATTCTGTACCAAAGACAGGGTTATTTTTGCAGAGTTATTCTCTCTGTCTATTTACACGTGTTCTGGAGACCTTGCTTGCGTGGCCAAACTTGTGTGGCCCCCACCTTTTCCCAGCACGCCATCTCACTAGCATAGTTCTCCATTGCTTTTAAAAGATAAATTTACTAGATACGGTCATCTTGGTTGGCATTCAAATATTTTAGTCCTTGAAATGTAACATGCTTCCCTGGCTGTGAGGGACACAAATGAGAGATCCGATGTCATTGTGGAATGTCTGCCTTTTGAGAAGAGTGGGGATTTTTTCCCTTGTAACTTTTAATGTTATTTCTTTGCTTTGTGCACTTTACATATGGACTATAGCATGTTGTTGAGAGGGTTTCTGCGTATGTCTACTCAAGGCTCTAAATAACCCTTGTAGTTTTTAATTTAGCTTTTTGCTGAGTTTTTCATTTAATATTGACAACCATATTGTTCCGTGGTTCTTCTTTGATCATGTCTTTTTAAAAAAATAACAGCAACTTAAAATGGACTAGAAACTTAAATATAATACCCAAGATTATAAAACTGCTAGAAGAAAATATAGAGAAATTTCCCAGTGATATAGGAAATTATTTGCTAGTGATAGTTTTTGTTCCTGAAAATTTCAAAAGCATGAGCAACTAAACAAAAAATCGATAAATGGGAGTCTAGATGTGTGATGTGCTTGCCTAGCATGCAAATCTATGTTTTATGTATATGCAAACACACACAGAGCTTAAAATTATTAGTTTTTCTTCGTAATATTGTCAAGTTTCTTAGCCAAATTTTATTAGGTTTAAAACCCACCATTCTTTTAAAAACTGTACATGACTCTTGTAAAAACTCTAAACAAACTTTAAATATTTAAAAAATGGATAGGAGAAGTCAATGTATACAGAGAGCTTTTCTTCTTGGTGAACTTTTGTTATTTTTATATATTCCATAATGGGGAGGCAAACATTTTCTCTTCTTCCTTTCATATCCTTGTATCCTGGAACTTTATGGGCAGCATGGATTTGGGGTAAGCCTGAAGCAAACATATCTGACCGAACTCCATATGTAGGTTAAAGTAAATGTTCTGTAGGATGAAGAGGAAAAGGAGGTTACAACATATGAGTGCCTTTAGGAGAGTCTCAGGCAAAAACTTATTCTGAAAGTGAGTTCAATGCCCAGCTCCACTCCTCACCCCAAGACTGACCGTGAGAAAGTCCTCAAAAGCCACTACACTTCTGTGTCCTTCTTTGTAAGACAATGATGATAGACATCTCCATAGGTGGAGTTCCCTGCCCTGCAATTGCTCTCAAATAATCACTCAGAGGCTTAATATTAATTACAAATGCTCAGCCAATAACTCAGGCTTATTACTACTAGCTCTCACAGTCTACATTAATCCATATTTCTTATTTATACTCTGCCATGTGACAGTACCTTTATTAGCATGGCATGTTCATCTCTTGCTCCCTCTGAGTCTGGTGACTCCTCTGACTTCACCCTTCCTCATTCCATCATTCTCAGTTTGGCTTTCCTGCCTAACTTTATCCTGTTCAGCTCTTGGCCAGTCAGATTGTTTCTTAAACCAATCACAGTGACATATATTCCTACAGTGTACAAAGAGATTATTCTAAAGCCCATCATCTACACAGTGATGGGAAGGACATGGATGGTAATGGAGAACATTCAACAAGGCATTATCATGATTAATTATTATTATTGTACAAGCCATCCTGTAATGCAGTTGGACCCTCATAGATAGTCACATGACAAATGCCATAAGTGGTTCACACAATATTAGCTGTGTCTTCCATCATTAAATTAACTGTATTCTGGAGTTATTAGCTATGATTTATTAAAATGTTCACATGGACATACCTAGACTGTGATATATTCAAATTATATTGTTTTCATGTTATTATTTATTTAGTCACTTTTACTTGGAGACCACATCCTTCTTTGTATAACGTACAAAGATAAGGTTCTACTTTGACAGGAGGTCATTATGAGGCACCTGATATATCTAACTCAACATCCTTTTATTGAAGCTATCTCCTGAACCTCCATGGTTCAGGATTAGCTGGGAAATTTTCATGAATATAATAACACAGGAAATGAAATGTATCAAGTCCAACATCATTCTCAGAGACGCAGTACAGATGTGCAAACAATCCTAAAATAAGTCTTTGACAAGAGCAAAACATATTGAAGAAATGGAGACAAGAAGGCTAACAAGCCATTGAGAGAAGTATAACTCAAGAATTCCTTCCTTACCATACAAAAGAAAATGTCTCAGTGGTAGGGTATCGTTCCCACATTCTCACCCTTCCACACACACACACACATCTCTGTAGAAGACAGACTGTCCCCCAAAGACTTTGGGATGAGTGAGTGGTGGGAAAAGCAGACTGGTGAATGCATCATCCCAGACTGATAATGGAAACTCATTCTATTCTTATCTTCGGTAAGAAACCAGGGACTTAGAGCAGACAATAAAAATATAAATTTAAAACATACAATATATGAAAGTTTTCAAAGATGTTCAAACTATCCATCTCTCAGTAGATGGTATTAGTGAAATAAAGTTCTAAACCATACTTTGAAAAATACTCATTCTCACACAAGGTTCCTTGAATTTCCATCCATCCATTTTCCAACATTTTAGCCATAGATATTTCCAAATACTCTGCACCAGCCAGAGGAGATCAGTGGGCACTTTGGTTTCATTGTGTGAAGAAATGTCTACCTGTAGTCACAACCTATGATCGTTGATGTAATGATGTCAGATCTCATGTCCACTGTCCTAAGAAGGGATCACTTGTTCCTGCAAGGCTGCTGAGAACCCTGGTACTAAACTCTACTCAATAAAGAAACTGCTGTCCAGGAGCCCCCTCTAGAGGGCAGTAGACCAGGGGTCTACGGAGAGGGTGTGTGTGAGTGCAGTTGAAGAGCCTTGAGACAGACTATATACTCCAGTCTAGAAAAACAACCTTGGATACTCTAGGTATTCTTGGCTGACAACTTGACCAACCTAAGAAGAAGGAACTTCAATTGAACAACTGCCTTAATCAGATTTGTTTGGGGCACATCTGAGAGGCATCTTCTTGATTCCCAAGTGATGTAGTGGGCCCAGCCCACTGTGGGTAGTACTAGTCCTTGGCATGTGGGACTGGGCTGTATAAGGTAGATAGCTGAACAAAAGCCTGAGAGTAAGCCAGAAAGCAGCGTGTCATTGTGATTTCTGCTTCAGTCTCCTGCCTTGAGTTCCTGCCTTGGCTTCCTTTGGTGATGTGCTGTAATCTGTAACCTGAAATATATCCTTTCCTCCCAAGTTGCTTTTGGTTAGGGTACTTAACACAGCACAGAGAAAGGAAACCAGAACATATCTCTAAACTTCTAGGTCTAAATTAAGATGTTTTAGACTTCTTTTGACTCACACTTTTACTATAGACCACTCTGTGTTAGCTGGGGTTAAGATACGTGCAGGGAGTATAGCCCAGGTCAACCAGACTAAGCTGTGATATTCTGTAGCTGGCGTGTATTAAAGTCACTTTCAGCTTACAAGATTTTTAGATTAACATGGGTTGATTAAGAGGCTACACCTTTGAAAGTCAGAGATTTGACTACTATTTGATTCTCAAACAAGATTTTAATTTCAATTAAAACACTGGTGAGGCATTCAATTCATCTTATAATTTAAAGTTCCATTCTTATTGAATATTGATTGCCAAGACGGGAAAATAAAATTTCAAAAGTATGGATCACGAGACTAAACATTCTCTAATACAAACCACCTTGAGTTCTCATCCATGACACATGGGCATCCACCTAAAAATTTAAGCAAATTCTAAGCTTACTAATAACATCCCTTGGAAGGCAATTACTCAGAAGTAAATATTCAGCCCTACTTTTAGTAATTTTAGGAAATACTTTTTCAATGCAATCTGCATGAAATATATAAAATTCCCTTTCCCCCTCTTTGGCTAAAAAGTCTATTCTCCCAGCACACATAGGGCGACAGAAAACCTTTGTTGTACTAGGACCAGGTGACTTTTCTGGCAGTGTCAAAAACCTTAAATGAAGGGGAGAAAAGGAAACCATTTTTTAAAATTCTGTTTGCATTGGACATTTTACTGAAAACACAGCTTTCTTTCCCTCTCTAGTAAATCTCATGAGCCAGAAAGGATGGAAGAAGGCAGGACGGCAGCTTCCTGTTGCTGTCTTCAGCCCTTGTCTGATTGGACCATTGCCTCTGCCAGCAGCGTGTGGACGGAGGACATTCTTCGCCTTAGGTTTGTACTTAATTATGAGGGCTGCTGCTAATTGTTTTTAGAGTCGCCCACCCCCGATTTGTGTTTTAAGCAGGAGATGGAGGTGTGATTCACATAAAGAAATCAGTAACCCATGATTTCCCGACTTACCCCGCAAATTTACCCCACAAACTCAACTGCTATTTTTGTTTCGCAGAATGCCATGTAAGTACTTAATTCCCATCCAGACGAAGACTAGATGGTCCTAAACTACATACGCTTTTCAGAATGCTAGGAGCTGAATTTCATAGCAAGACGTACCACTCCTGAGCAGGCTCCGAGTTTCGACAGTAGGCGCTTTCCTCCAGAAAGTTCTTTCCATGATGAACCCTTAGAACTGTGCTCAGAAACAAAAGAGCCCCCATTATATTAAGATAATGGAAATACATGAGCATATTCTAATTATAGTTCACAACGTGTTGCATTAATTTGTGGACATACCCACTAGGAAGAGTATCATTTAAACCTGGGCTCCTTGCCCATTGTTGACGGGGAGATGAAGTGCGTGGCTGCTGTGAAAAAACCCTAGCGTTCCTCCAAGGCCGAAACAGACACGCTCAGGGCTAGCCTTTCTGCTCCCAGGTGCAGTGCCCTACAGCAGTCAAAATGGGGCCCAGATCCTGGAACAGGGGTGCTAGGATTTGGGATTCCTACAGGAAATTCCATCCTGGAGGCCACTCGCAGGACCCTAGCACGAGAAAGAAAGATTTGTCTCTCAGGAGGAGAAGGCCTACATATTGCTTGTCTGGCTGTCTCATCTTTTCTGCAAATTATACTGCTGTTGCGATAAAGACAAAGATGAGGAATGACCAATGTGTGTGTGGGGGGGGCTACTACCCTTGTCCCTGAGGCCGTCTAAACCATTTGTTCCTTTCCCCATTTCTCTATAGGTGATCTCTCAGACTGTCTCTCTCTCCTCTCCTCTCCTCTCCTCTCCTCTCCTCTCCTCTCCTCTCCTCTCCTCTCCTCTCCTCTTCTCTTCTCTCTCTCTCTTTCTCTCTCTCTCTCTCTCTTTCTCTCTCTCTCTCTCTCTCCCCTCTCTTCTCTCCTCTCTCTCTCCCTTCTCTTCTCTCTCCTCTCTCCTCTCTCTCTCTCTCTCTCACTCTCTCTCTCTCTCTCTCTTCTCTCCTCTTTCTCTCTCCCCCTCTCTTCTCTCCTCTCTCTCTCTCCCTTCTCTTCTCTCTCCTCTCCTCTCTCTCTCTTCTCTCCTCTTTCTCTCTCCCCCCCTCTCTTCTCTCCTCTCTCCTCTTTCTTCTCTCCTCTCTCTCTCTCTTCTCTCTCTCTCTCCCCCACCTCTTCTCTCCTCTCTCTCCTTTTTCTTCTCTCCTCTCTATCTCGCCTCTCTCTCTTCTCTTTTCTCTCCCCCCCCCCCTCACTCTGTCCCATCCTTTCCTCCCCCTTCATGTGACCTCTGGAAGCTTTTGTAGGAACAGGGTGGGGAGATGGACAAGATCAGGCCTGAAAGTAGCTTCTACTCTCAGGCACCCTCTATGTTGCACTTCTTCTAAAATAATCAAAGCAAAAATAAACAGAATAACACCCATAAGATATACAGACAAGATGATACAGGACAAACCACATGTAATTGGATAATCACCACCATAACCGTGAATAGCAAGCAATTGCTATGGTCTGCCTTCCTTTCTTTCTTTCATTTTTTTTTTCTTTTCATGGAAACAAAAAGTTTGTTTTTCTTCCAAATAAAAACACTGGTTTGTGGGTTTGACTTAACTTTTTTTTTTAATTCTTTGTGTAAGAAGGTCAGAGTGACTATCCACCCAAGTATGAAACAGTAATAGTTTCCAGCATGGGAAATTTGATTAATTAAACAAAAGGAAAGAAAGGAGACCACCTTGTATCACTAAAGACAAAACAAAGAAAACAACGCATGCTTCCAGCTTTGATGTCACGAGGAACTTTGATCCCCTTGGCACTGGCCTCAGAGGAAACATTATGGGATGTTTGTTTTCCCTACACTTTGAAAGTGATTTCTTATACCCAAGGAAAAAAAAAAGAATCAAAACTCCCCTGACAAAATTTTACACAGAAAGGTAAGTGACACACGGGATTATTTTACATCACCTTGACCAAGTTCTGCTGGCTCCCAAATCCAGGCTCTGATGAGTAAGCTTACATAACAGCAGTACTCACAGAAGCCTAGCCAAAGAAACAATATTTTGCTTGAATCCATGGCGACGTCACAGTTGCCACACATACTGAACACACTTCGAGAACATTAGGTCATATTTACCTCATCAGGTAAGACGCAGGAATCATAGCTGCAGGTCATGAAAGCCAAGGAGTTAATGAATTCATTTTAAGCTCACTTCTCATTTTTCCCAATCATAAATTCATCTCTGACCTCTAAATTTCATGTTGTTTTCAAGGTGTGTGGGTTTCTCATTGTAACCTACTTGCAGTAATACATCATGTCAGCTATTCGGGACTGATAAAACAGTTTGATTTTCTCTATGAACACATCATCAGTCTTAGAGTAGGCTCCGGAACAGCTAAAAGTTTTCTGTCTGGTTTCAGCAAGACATCGAAAGTCAGTTCGCTCATATCTTCTCACGATAAATATTAAAACAGATATCTCCTTGGATCAAAAAGTGTGAGTAGCCTCAGAGCCGTTAGCTTATCTAGGTGGTTAAAATTCATCTACCTAAAAGTAAAGATAGATTTTTCTCCTCCAATGGCAGCTTCTAAAATAACAAAGAACAACAACTTGATTAAACTTAGTTTTTCGGAAGGCTGGGGAGAGAGCTCTACAGATAAGAGTGCTTGCTGCCCAAGCAGGAGGACTAAGTCCAGATCCCCAACATACAGGTAAGAAAACCAGGAGTAGCCATGCACATCATTCACCCCCAGAGCTGTGGGGGTGCACAGTGGGGAAGCACTGAGACTTATTGGCCTCCCACCAGCCTATCTGAAAAAATTGGGAGATGCAGGTTTAGTGAGAGCCCCTGTGCCAAGGGAATAAGATAAAAGGAACAGAGGACTCCCAACATAATTCCCTGGCCTACACACACACAAGTACATGCAACTACACACATACATGAACACCATCCACACATATAGACCACACAGAAAAAGTCAGTTTTCCTTCTAAGCTAGTCCTTTGTTTTAAAGATAATGGAAGAGACATTGTAATTTCACATATCAGTAAGGCCTTGACATAAAAATATGACATGAAAAGAAAAGTAATTGCAATATTACGTGACAGGTCTCGTGGTAACAGAAGAAGCTGATTGCAGGCTTCGGAAAGCGTGCATTTACTTTCTTAGGGGCTGATGCTCCTATGATTGGGTGTCAGTCCGCAATAGTTCTCACTTATTAACTTTCTTTTTAAAGATAAATCTGTGTGTTTAATTGTGTGTATGCAAGAATGCTCAGAGCCCTCAGAGACCAGAGACATAGGCACCCCTAAAGCTGAAATTACAGGAGGTTATGAACGTCTGATATGAGTGCTGGGTACCAAACTCAGACCCTCTGCAAAAGCAATATGCACATTAAACTGCTGTACCATTTCTCCGGTCCCTTGATTAGTTTCTTAATGGAATTACGTCAGTTAAGTCAGAGGAACTGGGGGAGTGACACAGCTTGCTTTTACACAACCGTTTCTTTGTCTATAGTACAGAATCCCAACTGTTTTGTGTATCTGAGCTATAGGTACCTGTCTAGTATTGCCGCAAGTATAAAGTTTTCAAAGGTACCTCTATGCAAGTGATAGAGATCAGTAGCATTCTTACTGCTTTAGAGTACCTTGTAAATGTCTACTTAACTTTTTACTGTGTATGAATGAAGGATGGGGTGTGTATGCCATAACACACACATGTAAGCTGGAGAACAGCATGGTGATGTTGGTCCTCTTCTTCCGCCTTTATGTGGGTTCCAGGGACTGAACTCAGGTTAGCAGGCCACATTTATCTTTACTGAGATCGAAAAGAGAGGATGAGAATGTGGTCAATGCTCACCTAGAAGTTGAAAGAAAATTGAGTTGATACCATAATAGAAACTATTTCCTCTTTGAAAGAAAATGAAGAGCTTCCTCATGGGAGAGGAGATGCTTAAAATATGAAGTTAGGTTCCCAGGTACAAAGAACATCTCCCTAGGTGGAATAGAGGTGCCCAGGCAGACGTTTAGAAATAACTAGAGGATGCTGGGCGGTGGAGGTGCATACCTTCAATCCCAGCACTTGGGAAGCAGATGCAGGTGGATCTAAATGAGTTCAAGGCCACCCTGGTCAACAAAGTTGAGTTTCAGGACAGCCATGACTGTTACACAGAGAAACTCTGTCTCAAGTAAACAAAAAAGCAAAAAAAAAAAAAAAAAAAAAAAAAAAAAGGAAGGAAGGAAGGAAAGAAAGAAAGAAAGAGAAAAAGAAAAATAATTAGACGCCTTTTTTTTTTGTCACCATGAAGGTAGGGGTGTGTCTTCTGACCTCTGATGGGTACCAGAGATACAAGCCAGCATCCCACCGTACAAAAGATGTCTCCTAACACCAAGAAAGATTATCCAGACCAACATATCAATGATGTTAAGTCTGAGAAGTTGGAAATTGGACCACTATAGAACAAAGGCCAACATACTTTTCCTTAAAAGCCAGGTGAAAATACTTTTGAGTTCTATATTATTACACAGTCTCTGCCACAATTATCTAACAGCCTGTGGAACACAAAGCCAGCCATAGGAATACCAAGTGGCTGCATTTGAACTCTGGTATAATCCTATTTACATAATCAGATTTTTGAGCCCATCAGATCCTCCTGTCTTTGTCTTCTCCAGATAGAGTCATTCCCATCTTTTAGACTCCCTGAATTCTTATTTCTAGAACTGGAAATGATCTTAATTATCATCATGTGAACTTGATGGAAGTCTAACTTTATGAGTCACATCTAAAGTAAGAAAAAAAATTGCAAGTTCTAGCATGAACATTCGACAGATAGGACGAAACTCACAGTGTTTTAAACTTACAAGTTTTAAAGGAAATGCTTCTCTGGTGTTCTATAAAATAGATTTAAAGATTTAACAACACGGTCCCTTCTCCTCTGAAAAGTCAGACAAACAACATACCAGGGTAGATGTGTCCCCTGATTCTCTAAGGCAGAGACTCTTGGTTTTTGTTCTGCTTCTCTCCATGGTTACATGGAGTGTCAACAAAGAGACCAGGAGATATGACAAAAGCTTGCTGAAGTGTATGCAAAATGCTGGGGCTGAATACGTCTGTACAATTTTAGGATGTCCACCAAACTCAGCAGGCTGCCGGGGGGAATTGTGAGTTTGGGGCTAATCTGAGCTACATACGGAGACTGCATCTCAAAGAAGAGAAAAAGAAAGATAGGGGCACATAAAATACACATACGGACATAAAGTAGAGCCATTAACAGGACTGTTTCCACGGTGAAGCCCCTTACATACTGTGTCAGGCCCGCTGTTTTATTTTTGCCATCTCTATGTCTTAATCTTTAGGGCTGAAATAGATGATTTCTCCATGACATTTTCCTGACACTCAGGATGTATCAGCGGTCTAGTAATCAGTCCACAAACATTTACTAAAGCTCCATTGTGACCAAGGCATTTTATTAGGTGGTACACTACAGTGAGTCACAAGTCAGAGTTTCGACTACTGAATCATTAACCTCACTTCCTGTATTAAGTGTGCCCTTTGAGAGGCTCTTCTGTCATCTGGCCACAGTAATGGGCTTATGAAATCAGACTTAAATTATCGCTTAACTAAAGAAAGTCCATAGGAGCTGCCTCAGGATGAGAAAGGAAAGAGGGAGAGACAGGGTGACAGGCAGAAAGAATGGGGGAAACCGTAGCTCCTGCAGTGAAACAGAAATGACTTCCAATCACGATCCAGCCTTACGAAACAGCAGACTCAAAATTAACGAGGAAAATAGATCCAAGATGGAAAGAAAGGTTTTTCAAGGCAGGTCACTGAAGTCCCAGCATGGGGACAAATAGAAGCCATTCTTTCCATAAGGGCAAGAGGCTAAAGACATTGCGTGAGCAGAAAGTGTGAAGGATTTCTCTTTTAAGATCCTCTACTGTGGAGACAAAACAGTAACTATCAGGTTAGAACCCATTCTTCAAATACCTTGCAGCTGTCACTGAAGGGGTGGCATTGGGTGTAAAGACTGAATTGGCTTTGTGTGGGAGCCCCTCACCCATACCCACTAAGCCAGAGTCCAAATAGTCCACTTCTTTTCTTTTTTCTTTTGCTTCCATGGAATAAGGCTAAACTGCTGAGTCATCGTGATGCCAAGGGAAGCGAGAAATGTCCTTTAGATTGTGGAACATAGCTGCACCATCCTGAAGCGAACAGAAAACAGAATCGTTCCAAGCAGCGAGCACTTAGTCTCTATTTTCACAGTCGTTACCAGGCAGTCACAAACAAAAATTGATGATGAAAGAATTAAGTTAATCTATGTGTGCAATATCATTAGTCACTTCCCAGGTTCTGGAGCTCCCTAAAGCAAAAGAGAGAATATAATTTCCAAATACTCCATTGCTAGTTGGTTTTATAGCGCTCAAGTTTGTACAGGCACATAAATCAGAAGGTATTCAGAGGAAATAAGCAGATGTTTGAATTCTTCCAACCAAGTAAAATCATCTTCTCTCTCATGTGCCACAAATCCTCAGGCTTTTCATAAATATGAAGGCTGTAAACTAAACTGAGATCCAACGTCTAAGTGTTAATATTCCCCTGAGTTCTTCATGTTCATGGGACCTGAGGACACTGGGCTGTGTACTTCCCCAGACATGCAATTTGTGGCAAGGAGTACAACCGCCCTTGGAGACAGAAACCAGGCCCTACTTTATTAATTTTTTTCTTTTACCTTAATTGAGATAAGGTATTACTATGTAGCCTAGACTGGCCTCTAATGCAGCTTTCCTCCACCTTGCAGGTGCTGGGGTTACATGCATGAACCAATGTCTTTGGAATTTTTAGAATAATCTTTTCCCTCAATATTTCATTCAAAGTTTTTCTTCTATTCAAAATTAGAACCTTGATGGAAATAGCTTTTTTATTTAAAAAAAAAAAAGCTTCTTCCCACTAAAGAGATTCTGAAATGAGACCATTTTTTTTTTTCAATAGATTGCCTTCTTTTTGATTTTACACTATGAGCCTTCGTCAGGCTGCCCAAAGTTCAGGCACACTAAGATGCTTGATTGAAAGATGAAACGGAGTCTAGCCAAAGGTACCAAGGGAATAAACAAGATGGTGTTTGCTTGCTAATGACTTGCTTCACAGTGCTTTTCAGCTCCTGTACTTACCATCTCTGCTTACACCCTGTGAGAGCTCAGAGACAAGGGAACCAGAGTCTGCAATTTTCACACCTGCCACAGCTCCCAGCATCCCTTGCATATGGCAGAGCTCCCATAATTGCTGGTAGTAAAGTCGGGCTTTTTTTAAATCGTGGAATATGCAAATGCCAATTCCTCGATGACATTCCCATTTTGTATTACTTTTGGATGGAAGAAAATGACCATTTTCATATGGAATACAAGGGGAAGCTACATTACATTAAAACACAAAAAATGTATAGTCAGAAATATTCAGCATCACAAAACAGTAATTTTGTAAAATATCTGGGTTTTAGTAAATATTAGAATTATGTTCCAGTTAAATCTCAATGCAAGTTAATATAATAAAGATATTTTGCTTTGAGGTTGTCTTTTGATCATTTTTTTCTACCTACTTGTTTTTTGTGGTAGTTGAGCTAATGCTATTGAGTTTTGTTCTTTATATATCTTTATATTGAACCCTTATAAGACACTGGAATATTTTCTTGTGCTTTCTAGATTTTGTCTTCAGCCTGTTGCTTTGATTGTTGTACGAAAGCCTTTGAGTTTAATGTGATCTCCTTTGTCTGTTTTTAGTTTGTTGTCTGTGCATTCCAAGTCTTAATCAAAAAGCTTCTGCCTATCACCATGCCGTATAGAACTACTTCCATTTTCTTTTAGCAGTTTCTTAAAATAATTTTGGATCTGACATTTATGCTCTTAATTCATTTTGAGTAGATTTTTGTATGTGGTGAAATATGAAGGTTAGCTTCATCCTTCTGCAAACAGATAACCACTTTCTACAACATGCCCAATGAAAAGAGCACACTTTTTCACTGAGTCCCTGGCTCCTTTAAGAAAATCAATTGACAGAAAATGTGTTGACTTAACTCCATGTTCTGTATTCTGTTAACAAGGATATTTCAGAAACTAACCTGAAAATTATCTCCAGATAATACCAACATAATGAGTTAGTTCCTTCTGAGCTGAAACTAAACCGCTCTGTAATTTCTTAACTACTCTCAGTGTAAGTTTAATTTAGAAGACAGAAAACTGTATCTATCGACTTATAATGCCAAAAACAAGAATATGAATTTGAAAATCACTGGCTTGTTCCAATTATTTATTGTTGTTGTTTGGGGGGTGTATGCACAAGAATTAGAGTTTTTGTTTGTCTCGTGGCATACCTGAGAAAGTTCAGATAATAACTTCATGGGGTTGGTCCTCTCCTCTCACATTTATGCAGGTTCCAGGGACCAAACTCATGCCACAGTGCTCCAAGAGCAAGCACTTTTACCACTGAGTATAGCATTGGTCGCAGCTGGTGTTTTCTCTTATTGTCTATTGCTTTTCTGAGTCCGCAGGGTAGATCAAAGTGCTGTGATGTCTCCTCCCTGGCAAGGCTAGGGTTCAGTTTGGTTCTGCATCCTTTTCTTAGCATGATGATTGTATATCCTATTCTCAGACCTGTTGTACAAACTCTCTAATATGCCCCAGAAAGTGTCACACTACACACGGAAACCACATCTCAGCCAAGATACTTGTCAACGGTTGCAGTGTGGACCCTGGACCTTCTGCAAGAAAGCTCTCTCTGCTGATGTTTCTTTTTGTAGTTAGCTGATAGCCAAACCATTTAAAATCATTGAAAGATACAGAAACATTTGAGTGTGCATGTGTATATTTCTGTCTGTGAGTAGCAACTTTGAAGATAGAGTTTGGATGTGCAGCTTTGAACTTAGAACTCCAGGAGTTACAAGTCTGTACCACTATCCTCAGTTCTTGGTTTCTTTAATACAGGGTTCACTTTGCCCAGACAAAAGGGCAATTCAGCCAATGTTTTTTTCAAGATTAATGTCTTATAAAGTATAGTAGTTTTCATGTTCTTAACAAAATGACTACAAAATACTTTTATAATTTGACTAAGAATTTTCATAGAAAAGAATCATCTATATGTAATCTCCTTGTATAACTTCTGTTGATTCTTTATGCCCTCTTACATCTTGCATGTCTAGGTCACCCAGGAGCTTATTAAAATGACAGTTCTATCTCAGTAGGTCTGGGATAGAAACCCAAGTCCTGCATTCACGACAAAATCCTGTGTGACATCCATACAGCTGGCCACAGACAATGACTAAAGAAGGATGGGTCTAGAGTCTCGACCACAGCCAACTGTTTCCAAGGCCCAGCCCTAGGCTGTAGTGGGCTGACAGCCAATCCGGAGCAGCCGTGACCACCAGAAAGTCAGGGCAAGGCACAGGTGTAATTCTAGATTTGCAAGCAGCTACATTAAAAAAAAATGGTGACAAAGTGAACTGTTTCAATGACAGGTGTCACTGAATAAAAAGTAAACATCGTAGTATTTTTTATACAAAAATGAGTATTACTAGACATTTTACCATGACTTATATTAACTTTCAAAAATCAATGTATAAAGGGGAACAAATGAGAACAATGTGTAAGGTTATGTATGTATGAAGAGACCATACTGAAAGCCATTCATCTGCAACACAGTCTGAAATAAATAAACAGCCAGTTGTGCTAGCCCATGATCTTAGAAGGCAGTACTTCGGAGGCAGAGGCAGGCAGAGCTCTGTGAGTGCCAAGCTAGCATGCTCAGCATAGTAATTTCGAGGACATTTAGAACTACACAGAGAAACTCTTTCTCAAACAAACAAGCAAAAGTAAATAAATAAATAAAAATAATTATATGTCTTTTATTTTAACAGCATGATTTCATTTTTATTATGACCACATTTCTGGAGCTCAATTTCCACATACTATTATTGGCTACTGTAGCGGATCTGTAGATCTAAAAGGAAAGACAGAGATGTGATATCCCTTTGGATCCATGCCTGCTTACCTTCCTAGCCGCAGGCCCTGCCACCCTCCCATACATACTCCATATCACAGTAGCATGTAACTAGTTCTGTTGCTGACCATACTCTTCTGCTTGGAATGTCCCCAACTCACCAACACTCCTATCTGAAAACATTACTCATTCTTTCCCTGAACAGACACAACTAATTAGGATCCAATCAATAAGAAGACACTAGATTCATGGCACTAAGTGGCAACAGAAAAAAAACAAACAAACTGAAGCTATCTCATACTAGTAACTTAATGACACACTTGAAATTTTAGAACACAAAGGAAAAAATCATACCCAAAAGGAATAAATGGAAAGAAATAAAATCGGGACTGAAATCAATAAAATTGAAACAAACAAACAAAATACACAAAAAAACATCACGGAAAGAAAGAGTTAGTTCTTTGAGAAAATCAATAAGATTGACAAACCCTTATTCAAATTAACTAAAAGACAGAGTGAGAATATTCAAACTAACAAATTTAGAAGTGAAAAGGGAAGCACGCCAATAAACCCTGAGGAAATCCAGAGAATTATAAGGACATATTTTAGAAACCTGTCTCAACCAAATTGGAAAATATGAAACAACAGCAACAACAAAAATGAATAATATTCCCTATATATGCCACTTACCAAAGTTAAATCAGATCAGAAAAATAATTTAAACAGACTCAGAACCCCTAACAAAATAGCAATCATTAAAACTCTATCAACCAAAAGAAACAAAGGGTCAGATGGTTTCATCACAGAAGTCTACCAAATTTTCAAAGAAGAGTTAATATCAATACTTCTCAAATTGTTCCACAAAATAGAAACAGAAGCAACATTGCCCAATTCATTTAATGAGGCCTCAATTACCCTGATACTGAAACTACATAAAGATTCAACAAAGAAAGAACTGCAGACCAGTTTCTCTTATGAACATATATGCAAAAGTTCTCAATAAAATAGTTGTAAAGCAAATCTAAGAACACATCAAAAAGACCATCCACCATGATCATCCCAGAGATGCAGGAATGATTCAACATATGTCAATCAATAAATGTAGTCCATAATATAAACAAACTGAAAGACAAGAACCACATGATTATCTCACCAAATGCAGAAAATGCCTTTGACAAAATCCAATGCCTCTTCATGATAAAAGTCCTGGAGAGATTAGGGTTACAAGCAACATACCTCAGAGCAATAGAGACAATTGATAGCAAGCCAATAGAAAACATCAACTTAAACGGAAAAAAACTCAAAACAATTCCACTTAAATCAGGAACAAGACAAGGCTGTGCACTCTCTCAATACCTATTCAATATAACACTTGAAGTTTTAGCAAGAGCAATAAGGCAACTAAAGGAAATCAAGGGGATACAAATTGGAAAGAAAGAAGTCAAAGTATCTTTATCTGTAGATGATATAATAGTATACATAAATGATCTTAAAAATTCTACCACAGAACTCCTGCAATTAATAAACACCTTCAGCAAGGTAGCTACTTGTTTGTTCCCAGCTGCCCAGACCCCTGAAATAATCACTCAGAAACTATATTATTTAAATCACTGCTTGGCCAATCACTTAATCATAATGCTAGCTAGCTCTTATATCTTTGGTTAACCCATTTCCATTATTTTATATTTTACCATGAGGCTTGTGGCCTACTGGCAAGGTTTCAGCTGGCAGCTCACATCTTTCCCCTGTGGCGGCTACATGGCTTCTCTCTGACTCCACCTTCTTTCTTCCAACATTCAGTTTAGTTTTCCCCACCTACCTCTATTCTGCCCTGCCAGGCCCAAGACAGATTCCTTATTCATTAACCAATGAAAGCAACAAATATACAGAAGGACTTCCCACACCAAGTAGATGAATACAAAATTAACAAATAATATAAAATAACTTGAGGTAATGCTAACCAAGCAAGTGAAATAATTCTGTAATAAAAACATTAAGACATTAAAGAAAGAAGTTTAAGAAGATATCAGAATATGAAAAGCTCTCCTACGCTCATGAATCCATAGGATTAATATAATAAAAATGACCATCCTACCACAAAGCAATCTACAGATTCATTGCAATCCTCATCAAAATTCCAACACCATTCTTCACAGATCTTGAAAGGACAATTTTCAGCTTCATATGGGAATACAGAAAGACCAGGATAGACAAAATAACCCTGAATAATAACAGAGCTGCTAGAAGCATCACCATCCCCTATTGAAGTACAACAGAGCTATACTAATAAAAACTGCATGGTATTGGCACAAAAATATTGAAGGTATTGAAATAAATACCTTAACCAATGCAATAGAATTGAAGACCCAGATATAAATTCAAACACTTATGCACACCTGATCTTTGATAAAGAAGTCAAAAACATACGCTGAAAACAATACAGCATCTTCAACAAATAGTGCTGGTCAAGCTGGGTGTCTGCATGTAGAAGACTCCAAATAGACCCTTACCTATCACCCTGGACAAACTTCAACTCCAAATAGTTCAAGACCTCAACCTAAAGCAGATAAACTGAAAAAGAAGAAAATGTAGAGAATATCCTGACCTCCTAAGCACAGGAAAAGACTTTTTAAACAGAGCAATGTTAGCACAGGAACTAAGATCAACAATTAAATATGGGACCTCATTAAACCAAGAATCTTCTATTTGGCAAAGGGTGCCAATATTTAGACAAAGAGATGGCCTTCAGAATATAAAGGGATGTTCCCCACTCCACATCCAGTAGATAGCTAATATCCAAAAAGTTCATAAAGAACTTAAAAAAATAGATATCAGGAAAACAAATGATCCAATCTTTAAAAATGGAATACATATTTAAACAGAGAATTGTCAAAAAGAAGAAATTGAAATGACTGAGAAACACTTAAAGAAATGTTCAAAATCCTTAGCCATCAGGAAAATGTAAATCAAAAGTACTTTGAAATTTTATCTTACACCTGACAGAATGGCTAAGATCAATAAAACAAGTGACAGCTCATGCTGACAAGGAAGTGGAGTAAGGGGAATACTCCTCCATTGCTGGTGGAGTGCAAACTTATACACCTACACCCACTAGGAAAAACAGTGTGGTGGTTCCTCCAAAAGATAAAAATTGATCTACCTCAAAATCCAGCTATAAAAGTCTTAGGCATATACCCAAAGGATGCTTCATTCTAACACAAAGACATTTTCCTCAACCATGTTCATTACTGCTCTATTATGCAAACAACCTAGATGTCCCTCAACTGAGGAGTAGATTTTAAAAAATTGAGGTACATTTACACAGTAGCATATTACTCTGCCATTAAAAAGAATTAAATCCACAGGTAAATAGATGGAAGTAGAAAAATTCTTTCTGAGTGGGGTAACCCAGACTCAGAAGGACAAGACAAATATGGTGCATATTTACTCTTATGTAGATATTGGCTGATAAGTCAATGATAACCAAGCTAATTCACAGAACAACAGAGACTGGGTATAGGGTAAGGGACTATGGGTTGACAACTAGGTCTCCCTAGGAAAAGAAAATAGAATAGTTAATTATGGATGAATTGGAGGGCACTAGAATGGGAGGAGCAAGTGTAAAGGGGAAGTGAAGAAGGGGGCAAAAAAGAGATACAGGGTGAAATAGCTAAAATTAAGGTCCATTTGAGAGGTAGTATGGAAACCTAATACAGTAGACACTTCCTAAAATATATACATAAATTAAGGGAATTTAAATAAAATCACCAAATAATGGGGGAGACAGCCCCAACTGGACATCTCTTGTTACAGTGAAACTTCCAGTATCTGGAATGGGGTATGTCTAATTAAGTCATTGGCCAAAGGATTCCCATGGGAATCCCCAAACAACCCAGGTTGTTGCCAAGACTATAGATTGCTCTCCACAAAACTAAGAAAGGCCCCATTGCTGAAGACAGCTCATTAAATATTAAGAAAATGAGCTGGTGCTTATATAAACCCTTCACCCCTATGTGCTGGAATCTTTGGTACCTGAAGGTATTCTGCAGCTACCAAAGGAGAAATGTAAAGACCAAAACCAGCCATAAACCCTTTTATCTACAATAGTATCCTGCCTGCAAGATGTCCTAGTTCGAAAGTGGCACAAAGCTTGTAGGAATAGTGGTGTGGGAGGTCCTTCTGTCCATGTGTTGCTTTTATTGGTTATTGAATAAAGAAACTGCCTTGGCCTGCTGATCAGGCAGAACTTAGGTAGGCAGGGAAAACTGGACTGAATGCTGGGAGAAGGAAGGCAGAGAAAGGGATGTCATGGATCCACCGCAGGAGATAAATGTGCTGAAACTCTGCTGGTAGACCACGACCTGGTGGTGATATACAGATTAATAGAAATGGGCTAAATTAATATGTAAGAGTTAGTCAATAAAAAGCTAGAGCTAATGGGCCAAGCAGTGATTTAATTAATACAGTATCTGTGTGGTTATTTGGGGGCTAAGTGGCTGAGAACCAACAAGCCCCTCCTCCAACAGGATAGCCACCCAGTATCTAATTTGACTTAATGCCCACTCTATGAGATACAATCCATACACTACACTGTTTGGGTGACAAAGAACCTGAGATTGGATAACCCAGGTAAAACCAAATACTACTGGCTTTTTGTTTTGCTTTGCTTTGCTTTTGTTTTTATTTTTTTTTAAAAAAAAAACACCTCCCACCACCAACAACAAAAAAAATGTAGCAGTAAAATGACTACTACTGACATTCTAATATACTCAGAGATCAGTGCCTTGCTCCTCCATCACCAGAGAAGCTTCCTCCTGTGCAGATGGGAACAGATACAGAGACCCACAGCCAGTAATGATGTAGAGAGTGAGAGACTTTGGAAGACTCAGCCTTAAATGGAATGTCTCCCCCTAAGAGCTCAGGGACCTCTGCAGTAGAGGAGGCAGAAAGAGTGTAAGAGCCAGAGGGGATGGAGGACAAAAGGGGACAAGGCCCTAGAAATACAACAGTATCTATATACATATGAACTCACAGAAACTGAGGCAGTATGGGTAGAGCCAGCGTGAGTCTGTACCAATTGGGATCCTACAGCTCCAAGAAGACTGTAGAGTAAAAAAGGAGAGAGAGAGAGAAAGAGAGAGAGAGAGAGAGAGAGAGAGAGAGAGAGAGAGAGACTATGTGTATATTTCTCTATTTTTACTCTACAGGTCTCTTGTATATATATTAAGGCTTCCAGTTTAGTGTTTTTATGAAATTCCTGGCTGTGTAAACAAGAGGTCTTTGTATCTTTATCTGTTTTATGTGCCTTTTCTTGGATCCTTTTTCTCCTATTTTCTTTTTTTCTATTCTGATGTATCAGTTTATATATTATTTTATTATTATTATTTCCTAAAAGCCTGCTTGTTTTCTAATAGAGACAGAAAGAGAATGAATTTAGATGGAAGGACAGTTGAAGAGGGGAGGCTGTAATCAGGATACATTATGTAAGACAAAAAGCTATTTTCAATAAAAGAAACAAAAATCAGAAAAAAGACATTAGATGCTTCTTCGCAAGAAAATTGGATACATGAAGGAAAGCAAGTGTTAACTTTTCATGTTTCTGCTTCTAAAATCAATTGATAAATTAATTTTTATTTCATTACTAACAAGTGGTTATAATACTAATGTGTATTCTAGAGATTTTCTCCCCTTCCTTTATGTTCTGTGTAAAATGGATTTTTCCCAGAAGAATTTAAATGTGTTTGTTTATCACCATGGTATCTCAAAAGACATTTGGTGCCATTGCTCCTGTCTAAGAGACCTTCCGGAGCCTAAATAATCTTTCTATAAGCACAGGTAATGTGTTGAGGATTTTTATTGGGGTGAGGGTTGGAAATAGATCTTTTATTTTTCACTGCCTGGAGGAGTTAAAGCATAATTACTTTTTAAGTTAATTTCAATTGAGATAACTCTGAGATAAAGATGCTGCAGGACCCAAGTTTAATAGACTCCAAAGCCTCTACGAGCTTGAGTTAAATCCGCATTTAGTCCCAAGAAGATGAGAAAGCTGCAAGATCCCAAGGCCTATCTCTGCCCTGTAAAAAAAGACTTTCCATATCACTGGAAGGACCAAACAAGGTAGGCTCAGTCTGGTGTGTAAAATTTTCCTTTGAAGATTTTTTTCTCTAGGATGTGAAGCATATTCTAAAATACCAGTTCTTCAAACAACAGTTCTACCTCAAAAGACTGGCTAGAATTTTGTGAACTCTTAGACACCCCGTGACTCTAAGGACATGCACTGAGATGTGGCACTCATTTTAATCCTATGAATTTGGCCAATGATAATTGTGATACCCCTCCCTGTCCATTTCCAAGATGCTCTAAAGATATCAGTGCTCAAGTAGTAAGTAATAGCATTGTCTCCAGAGGTGTGGGTCACTCCAAAGCAATTTTCCATAGCCCACCCACCTGCTTCCAACCGATTCTAATGTGTGGGCTGGCTGAGAACTGCGGGCTCCATCAGCCTCAGGTTCTCCATTTACAAACGAACACTGCCTCTTTGCTCACGATCTGCCATACGAATTAAAGGCGAGAATGTGTCAAATAAATGCCTTCTGCAGTTTAGAAATGTAGCAAGAACTCTACATGCTCTCCCATTTAATTCCCTACTTCCTGCTATTGGATTGGACCCAGGAGCTCCTTTCCTACCAACTGGTATTTGCTCTATAGGTTTCTTTGTTTACTGCTTCTCATTGAAACTGACCAAGGGTATTTGGCAGTGGTTCAACCTCAATCCACACAAGTAAGGCCATAGATTTTACAGCTGTAATGTCAAGCCTCTCTAGCCAGGCCTGACTGTTAAGGGACTTCCTTCCCCTCGCTTAGCTATATAGTACTGGGAGAATACCCAGAAAGATTCCTCTTCTCCCTTGCAATTTGTAGTAATTCGTTATGCATTGCCCCTTCGTAAGGATCTGCGGAGATGTCTTTACTATTCTGGTTCTTGATGGACACTGCCTCAAGCCTGTAAAGTCAGCACTCAGGAGCCTCACAATAGTAGGTCCAGTTCAAGAACAGCCTAAGCACATAAAGAGTTCCAAAAGGTGAGAGAGAGAGAGAGAGAGAGAGAGAGAGAGAGAGAGAGGAAAAGAGGGGGGGTGGGAGAAATACATATCAAATGTGGACTGTGTTTTGCATATACTGGTAAACAAATGCTGAAGAGGATACAGAGTGAGTCTCTTTTAAAGAAAATAAAAATAGAAAAGAAGGGAGAAATAGCAGGGGGAGAGAAGATGGAAGGGAGAGAGAGGGAGGAAGAAAGGAAGGGAGGAAAGGAGGGAGGGGATTGGTTTGGGAGCCTACCTTCCCTCTACTGAATTCAAATCTCCAGGTTTGAGAAGTTTACAAATGTGTTTTTGGCTGACTTTCCAGGTGACCAGCACATTAATATTAGCATACAGGAAAGAGCCCGCGGCTGTGGACAGAGTCATCCGATTCCCTCCAATCCTAATGTCCTATCAACTACAATTTCCATGGCGACCAGAGAGGCAGACAAAGCTACTGTTGATGCCTTTTTCTGGGGGATGGTGGCAGTTGCCGTCTGTTAACAACAGCAGCACTCCTGTTTTCTAAATTAGTCTTTGTCCTTGAAAGCGTTTCTTGCTTTCATGGGGTTTTAGGGCTGAACAGGCTATTACACCGCATTCAAACCAAAAACATTTCTGCTTTCGTACTGTCTTTGGGCTGAACAGGCATTTACACAGCATCCAATTCAATCTCTTTTTTTTGTAAGACAAGATGCAACTTTCTCCTTATCCCTGGCTTTACATAAGCGTTGGGGTAAATGCCTACAAACCCTTCCTTTCAAAGATAAAGAGTTTATAGCCTTGCTGCCTCCACAACGATGCTCCTGAAACATCTTCCCCAGCCAGTTACTCCTCCCTAAACTACTCCTGGAACAAAACCTTTCCTTTCCTCTTCTCTAAAGCTTGAGAATGTGTCCCCTGTCACAGAACAGAATAACAGCCCCTCACTGAGGAAAGCTTCTTACGGCATGCAGATTTCAAATACATAACTAAGAAGAAAAAAAGAAAAAAAAACCCACCAAATGAAACATCAAGAGGAGGTATTTCTACAGTGGATATACCAGATTTTGAGATGATTTCCTTTGAGATGCATGGGGCTATTAGGGCCAAAAGTGAGTTGCAGGAAAGTCAATGATTGCCAGAGACATGGGGTTGTTAACTCGCAATCTCATACAGGTGACCCCAAGCTAACTGACTCACCGATAGCCCAGGAAGTCCGCACCGTGAGTCATCATGGCCAAAAGGAGGAAGAACCAAGAACACTGGGGTCCCTGGAATGGCAAACCCCACTACAGTCATAGCTTTGGAATTTTATAAAAGTACATCCATAGATACACGAAGCATTGGGCTTGTTTACTTATCTTGGCTTCCTATTATTATTGCTTTCGTTTTTATTGCGAAGTGGTTTTATGTTTCTGAAGCTTGATTCGTTAAGTAATTGTCATCATCCTATCTGGGTCATTGGTCATATTTATTGCAAAAGAAAAATACAAATCATTATTTCAAGAGCATATGCCACATATTTTCCAAGTCCTAAACTTTTCAACCTCTCTTCTTTTCTTCAGAGCTGATTCGTTCCAAGGAATAGCACATCCCCCAGAGGTAACCAAACTGAAGCAGGAGGGAACAGGGCTGGGTCTGGGCAGATAAGTCTATGGATCTGGGGGGAGGAGGGTTCTTTGCTTTTTAGGGGTGATTGTGTGTGGCTTGTTTTGTTTTTGTTTGTTGTTTGTCTTGTTTGGGGTGGGGGAGGCTGCCATTTCCTGCCCTTAGCATAATGTTAAGTTCAGTTTCCTCAACATCACTAAAAGGTTGTCGAACTAAACCTGCAGCTGATATGGATAAAAATCACCCTGAGTCTAAATCATGGGAGAATTTACACAGACGCAAACATACTTCCCTTTCTTATTCCGCACAAAAATAAGCATCTCATTGTTCTTGATTATTCTTTTCCCTTTAAAAGAAAACATAAATAAAACATTGCAAGGAGAATGAATCACATCATTGACTTAAGCTGTCCCACCCTTAGGAAGAAAATACAGTGTACAAAGTCACGGGTGCCTGCAGCGTGAGTGTAGAAAGTGTCCCTGCTTATAAATAATACATACAGTGTGACGCTCCTTGTCACTTCCTGGTATTTATTTCCATCCCTTTCATAGCACGCGCATGGAAATGTCTAGATTATTCTTTTATAATTGTGTTTCCTGCATGGCTCTTCTGAAAACTCATGCAACAATCCTGGTCCTTAAAAGCCGAGGAATAGGTGATGCTCTCAAATGAGTGGGAAAAGTGGAAGTTCTCACCTTTAACCTTGACCTTTCCTTAGACTAATGTGTGGGCTCAAGGAGAGGAGAAAGGAGGGAGCCGCGCATTTACCGAGGATGTGATGCTGTGCACAGGGTTAGAGGCTTCACATGCAGCTCCCATTTTCGCTCACGCCGCCGCGGAAGGCCAAAATGATTATGCTCGCTTACCAGATAAGGAACAAAGGCTCAGAGATATAAAATGATGTACTGAGATTATGAAGCAATAAGTGTAGCTGATAGGTTAAAACAGATATTGGCCTCCATCATTTAAAAGCAATGTGTTCTTTCGACGCTGTTGAAAGGAGAACATGTTCTTTGCAAAGAACTCATAGGTTGAGTACATCTGTTATCTTCAGGAATTTTCTTTTCTTTTTTGCCTATTGTCTGTTCTTGTGATAAACTCTGTCTCATGTGGTTTTCCAGAAAGAGAATTAGAATGTTGGAACTGTGCTTCCCTGAAATTCAGTAAAGTCTCTTTTGAGAACCCCTAAACTTAAATGGTAACGACCAGGTGCATATGGAGCCCAGTTAATGCCCCTAATAAGGCAAAACCAAGATAGTGCCATCTAAAATCATCCCTGGAAAACCTAATGAGAAATTCAGAAATGCATTTGCAAAGCGAGTATGGGTTGGGCTTGTAGGGAACGTACAGAATGACACTAAACAGGACCTTCTTGATACCACGGTCACTTTCTGTCCTGGAGCCCAAGCACAGGCCAATCACTTGGCTGTCCAATGGCTATCTCCTGACCCGTGTTACTGCTTGGACAGCTGATGACACCAGAACCTCGAATATCTCCCATGCTAATTCACTGGAGCCTCCCTAAGTGCTGGGCCAGGAGAGGATGTCTACATGGAAGCCTCAAGGTAAAAACAAAGGAATTCGCACATGCAGACCCTATTTGCATTTTGCTTTTAAGCTGTATCCTTTGACATCTTGGTAATTTCCCAGCATCCTGCAGGTGCCTAGTATAAATACCACAGGGACTATAAACTCGGAAAGCCAAATGACCTAATTTTGCATCCCCAATAAACAACGCACTAATTAAATGAACCTGAGTCTCTATGACCTCATTTGTCGACCAGGAATAATACAACCGACCTTACCACATTGTTTAGAGGATTAGAGATAATGGACATAAAATACCTGGAGGATGCTTAGGCAAGAGCTTGCCGTCCTTGGTTAGTTGTTTCAGCCTTAAACACCACTCAGACACGAAATCTGAAGCATTTAGGAGGATATGGGAGGCTCACCCCAGCAGCTCCCCCGATGCAGAGTGCATTCTCCAACATTCCTGGTGGAGACAGTTTGAACACTTTCTGCTTTGAAAGGCTGAGCCCACCAGAGGATCATAAAGCAAAAATAATGAATTTGTTTCAGCTATGTGGAGATTTACAAAACAATCAAGGAACATTATTCAGACAAACTCCAATGCCAAGAAGGAAAATCTGGATGAGTTTGGAGCAAGGGAGGGCTACTAAGTCAAGATGCGACCACCTAGGGCATGAAGTACAGCAAACTTTGGAAGAAAACTGAACTTACTGTCATGAAGTAACAAATGAACAGCACAATTCAATTCATGTGTATTTAGCTGTTCCGAAAGTTTCACTAATCATAGTTTGAAGTAATAAATTTGGAAACTTAATTTTTATAGTTACTAAAGAAACAAGATCAAAATGTGGAAATTTTTCATCAAATAGTCAAAGGTTGTCTTTATCATTTTATTTGTATGTGTGTGTGTAAATGTATGTAGTGCCACAGAGGCCAAAAGAGGGCACTAACTCCCTTGTAGGAGGAGTTATTGGCAGTTGTGAGCTGTCCAAAGTGGATGCTGGGAACCCAATGTGGGTCCTCTGCAAGATCAGTATCTTAACTGCCAGGACATCTCCCCAGCCTCTATCGTTCGATTTTAAATACATCATTTTGTGCCATCCATATTCTCTTGCTCTATTCAACTTGGAAAGTGTGGTACTGGGGATATTGAGTTCATTGTAAAGGGAAAAAAAGAGCCTCAACAGGCATCCTGGGTACAGCTACTCAGCTGGGCCCAAAAGTAACCCCAGCAAGAACTAAGTCAGGGAGCCCTGGTGGCACGTGAGCCACAGCCAACTCCCTTAGCCCCAAAGCTGGAAAAGATGCTGCCCAAGAAGCCCATCTTAACATGAGATTGCACCCACACCACTGCATGTAATAACACTTCACAGACTAAGAAGAGGCTAAAAAACTGGAACTCTAGCTCTCATTGCTGACTGACCCAGCTAGATAAGGGTAGCTCTCATCGCTCGTCACAGAAGTTGCTTTTTGCGACAGAGAGGATTAAAGAGATTCACAGCTGGTCAAAATGCAGAGAATAAATGACCCAACCCTAACTGATACGTATGCAATGCAAGTCCTACGCTCTGGCTCAGAAAAAACCATGGGAGAGTGGATGGCATGATTGAAAGAGCCAGAGGACCAGAACCTGTGCTGCTAGAGCCTATCCCATAGGCTTAGCAAGAGTAGTGATCAGGAAATGGCAGCATTATGGTCGCCTTGGCAAGACCGGCATATGACACCAGTTGACATGGCGATATGTTAGGGGAAGTTGCACATGGTCCTACCCAGAGGTAGAGAGCTATGCTGATGGTCAGCAACTGCTGAGAGAGGAGAATCAGTTTCCTCCAGGGAGGAGCTCCTACATAGGCTGCCTAATTCCAGTGATCAATCCAAGACACACATACGTACACATGGGCAAGCTAAATGGACTTAATAGGTTGAGTGTGTGTGTGTGTGTGTGTGTGTGTGTGTGAGAGAGAGAGAGAGAGGGGGGGGGGAGGGAGAGAGAGGGGGGAGGGAGAGAGAGAGGGAGAGAGAGAGAGAGGAGAAGAGGTTATAAATTTGGGAGGCAATATGGGAGGACTTGGGGATAAGGGGGGCAGGAGGGATGTAGATGACAAACTCATGTATGAAGTTTTCAAAAAAACAACTGGAGTCATCTGTAAGCACATGGATCTGTTTCATCTTTGTCAGAGAATGGGTTTCAGGTAAGGAGTATCAGTGCTTGAAAGGAAATAAAGTAACTATTTTTGAAGAAAAATGAAACTGGTCAAATCATGTAAAGGTTCTGAATTTGTGCCATGTAGAATTTGTCCACCACCATGACTCAGGGGTTATAGACAGTGATAAGGGAACTCAAAATAGAGCTAAACAACTTCCAATAATACCAATGAAAGAAGTTGTTCTAATTATATAATTAATTATTTCTTTTCAGTTTTAATTTACATTTCTGCATATATGTGTGTGTGTGTATTTGCAGGGAGTGAGTGTGTATTCCCCTGGAGGCCAGGAAGAGGTGTTGTATTCCTTAGAGTTGGAGTTATAGGCAGTTGTGACCTGCCTGAACTGAGCGCAGGTACCCTGAAGAGCAGCCAGTGCTCTTAACCAGTAAACAATCTCTCCAGCCCTCCTTGGTGGTTTCCTGTGCCTAGGAAAAGAAAGTTCAAAGTGTGAGCATCGCTTTGAATGTGTGTGTGTGTGTGTGTGTGTGTGTGTGTGTGTATGTATATATTCCTCATTCTTATCAAAATGCTAACAAAATGCCCAGCTGGTGTTAAAGAGTAATGGCGGTAGCACACATAAGGCTGGGGCTTTGATCTCAGCACTGCGACAGAACCAAAACACACAGACAAACAAAAATCAGAACAAATTTTACAAAGAAATAAATAAAGGAAGGAAAAAAGAAAACATACTATCGAATGTCAAAATGTTTTTAGTCTGAAAGGGAAGATCAGTGCTATGAATATAATACCTCTTGAGGGCCATTGTAAAGAGCGAAGGAAAGAATGGAGGTCAATGGCTTTGAAATCTAAAGCAAAGTTTACACATGGAAGATTCCACAGGGCCAAGAGACAATACAGACATATGAATCAGGCTCAGCATAACAAAGAGGACAGAGGAGTTCAGAGCTGATTTCATACACATATGAAAGAAGATGAAACTTGTCTGCATAGGACCAACTCCCCAGCTCACGGGAAGATGCCTTCTCACTCTGTCCTCAAATGGCAGAGAGGAAAGAAACGTCTGAGGGCTTTATAAGGACGTTAATCCCATCCTTGGAGGCTCTGCCCTGCTGGCCTAGTTAGCTCCCAAAGGCCCAAATCTCCTCCCACGACTTCCGGGATCGAGTTTCAGCATGGGAACTTGGATGGGAGACACAAACCCTCGGATTCTTGCATCTGTCCTTTCCTTCACCAAGACTCCTCTTTATCTCACAGGTGACTCTTTCCCGCCCATTCACCGCTGGATTCTTTCCCTGTCTCGATAACTTCTGCGTAAGATTCACCGTACCTGACTCAGTTATAAATGAAAAGATAGTTGAGTTTATCGGTGGAAAAACACAACTGCTGGCTGCTGGTCAAGGAGGAGCGGAGCATGGTTGCACGCATCTTCTGCAATCCAGAGCGTGGGTGGCAGAGCCAGCGGCAGCCTGAGTCCTCTGTGGAGCCAGCCGGGGCTGCGTAGATCCGCTCAGATCTTTAGAGAGTGGGGAGACAGGCAGCAAGCGGCAAAACGGCTTGTGGATGAAGGCTGACAAGAAGTGCAGGACTTGTTGCCACAAGGCAAAACACAGTGTGGACCAGAAGAGTCCCAATTTCCATCCATCCTCTCTCTCACCTCCCTGCATGGTTCCTCTTGAGATCAGAACAAAATATAGGACTTTCTGCCAACGGACAGTGGGGACCATATTTGAATGTCAACCTGATAAGATGATAGATAATATGTTTAATTATTTGGGAAGTTTTCCCTAATATTAATCTGAATCCATTCTTCAGTCATCCTTGTGTTTTTGGATCTGAGCATACCATATACCCTGTAAATACAGCCGAAGTAACTCTTAGCGGTACTTAGCTTGCCTTGCTTGACTGCACACTTTATGAAATAAAGACGCACACTGGATGGCTTTCCATCATGGCCCCCACTCTCCAGCCCCACCGCCGGCTCGCCCGCTCTAATTGCTAGGCTGAGCCCGATTCACACACGAGGGTCGCCTCTTGGCTCCTGCGGACTTTTTCCGGTTTGCAAGCTCAGCCTCAGAGTTTTCAAAGCCCTTTCCCACACATTGCCTCTCTTGCCCGTCACAGCGGACCCCACAGGAAAGTAATGTAAGCTATTAGCACTCTCTCCGTTCGACTAGGAAGTGTGGGTTCAGGGGGGTTAAGGAGTGTTCTCTGAAAGTTACCGCATAATGAGTGCATGGTGGACCCAGAAGCAATCGTTTCAGCCGTAAAACGTTGCCTTCCCCTTAAAAATGAGGAATAGATGTATCCAAACACCTCTCTCTCTCTCTCTGCTGCTTTCAGTCTTCCTGCACAGTTCCAGAATATTAAGAGGCATAATAAAGGATGGGGTAATTGTAAGAGAGAAAGAACATTGTTATGATTGTTGGCGCAATGTCTTCGATGAAGCCAAATCACACACTGTGAATAATTTGTAGCAATGTCCCAGGCAAACACATTATGAGAACTATAAAAATGATGTATTGATATCTTAATTACTCAGGCATGTGTTCTTTGTGGACAGAGTCCCAGGCCTAGCCGGCTACCTTGGCTTATCTTTAGTTCACAAGTGCCATTCTCTCCACTCAGAGAAAGGCAGAAACAGAAGAGAAGATCAGGGCAGGGACACCGAAGACAGTGAATGGTGATGACTTATTTTGCCACTGAAAGGCCACTCCTGAGGACTTCAGCCTTCTGGGCCCAGGATGGCATCAAATGACTCTTATCACCCATTGAAGACAAAGCTAGTTCCTTTGTGGAGATGATTTAACTTTTTGAAATAAAGCTCATTTAAGAGTGCAAAAATTACTTTTTTAATAAAATATA
Organism: Microtus oregoni; assembly: GCF_018167655.1. Lineage (NCBI taxonomy): Eukaryota > Metazoa > Chordata > Mammalia > Rodentia > Cricetidae > Microtus > Microtus oregoni. The sequence continues at coordinate 33,516,862 of NW_024543060.1, read as the reverse complement.
AGTGCATTGGAAAAGTATGCTCCAAAGCATCCACTTGCCAAGATCAGGTGAGGGGAACCCTTTGAAGATATGTACCCCAAAAAAGTGGAGTCGTTTGTCACCACAGTAGTTTAGAAATGTTGGCCCACGTTCTGAACAAAGAGCAGACTGTCTTGGACTTAGCTTGACGTCTCTCCGGACATTGAAGCCCCTGGTTACCTGCCATGATGCTAGACCATTCCAGTCTATGAACCTTCCCATCCTATTGCAAAAGACGGGCAATGTCAACACCAGGATGAGCTCCAGGAACCCAGTCGGAGCAAGGGAAAAGGGATTATGTGAGCAAGGAGGGTCAAGATCCTGGTGGGGAAATCTACAGAGACGACTGAACCAAGCTCGTGGGAACTTATGAACTCTAGGCCAACAGCTGTGGAGCCTGCATAGGACCAAACTAGGCCCTCTGCATGTGGGTGACAGTTGCATAGCTTGGTCTGTTGTGGGGCTTCTGGCAGTGGGACCAGGATCTATTCCTGTTGCATGGAGTAGCTTTTTAGAGCTCTTTCCCTATGGGTTCGATGACTTGCTCAGACTTGATTCAGTTTGGTCCTGCCTTAGCTGAATGTGCCAGGCTTTATGGACTCCCCATGGGGAGGCCTTATCCTCTGGAAGGAATGGATGGGAGGTGGGTGTGGTGGGGGGGGAATGCAAGAGGGGATGGGAGGAGAGGTGGGAGGTAGAACTATGGTTGGAATGTAAATGAATAAAATTAAAAATTAAATAAAAAAAGATGGGCAGTGTCTATACTAACCAGATGCTATGTGCAGCACCTCCTGTTCCCATTACCAGTGGAAATTCAGCCCTTGTGGAACTTAAAGTAACAGGAATTTAGTCTTCAAATGAGTGGCTCCTATGTCACCCTAGAAAGCTTCATGGGAATAATCTATTTAATCTAAAAATATGACTGTTGGGGCTGGAGGCATGGCCTGGAGATTAAGAGCATGCACTGCTCTTGAAGGAGACCTGGGATTGATTCCCAGAACGTGCGTGATGACTCACACCCGTCTGTAGCTCCAGTTCCAGGAGAAGCCAGTGTCTCCTCTGACCTCCATAGGCTCCTGCAAGTATTGGTACTCTTGAACTTGTGCAAGCACACACACACACACACACACACACACGAAAATAAATAAATAAAATCCTGAAAATATGAAGATGCTTAAAATGTTTTAGACTTTATGAAGTTGAAGGTCAGAAAATAATTGCCTTGAAGAGTCATCACAATGTCACTTAAAATATTTTTGAGATTGTATTCATTTTTGTTTTGTGTGTACTAGTGTTGGTTTGCATGTGTCTGTGCACCACAAGTGTGCAATGCCCATGGAGGCCAGAAGAGGGCATCCGATCCCCTAGGACTGTAGTTACAGTTGGTTATGAGCCACCACGAGGGTGCTGAGAGTTGAATCTGGATCCTCTGGAAAAACAGCCAGTGTTCTGAACCACTGAATCATCTTTCAAACCATTAGGTGTGGCTGTGTAGATAAGGAAAAGGCACGAAGGAGATACAGGCTTCGGGCTTTGTCCACTTAGATGTAGTCCCAATCTTTTAAGGAAAGCCTTGTGCAAATGAGCGGCAACGGGTGCTTTGCTCCGGATCTAAATTTCTATTCATGAGATGATGCAATACAAGCCTGCCAGGCCAGCAAGACGACTCAGTGGGTAAAGATGAGGATGGCCAAGGCGGGCAACCTGAGTTCCAGCCCTGGGTCCCACGCCGTGGAAGGAGAAAGGTGATTTCTGGAAATTGCCCTTGGACCACTACATACAAGTGTGCCCACACATAAAGCATATACATGCACACACCAAACAAATTAAAAAGTAATTAAAATTAAACATCTCTATAATCAAAATTACACATAAGAATGATACACAGTTAAACAAGGCATTGCTTACTGTGCCATTTGTTTTTGCTTTTGTGTGTGTGTGTGTGTGTGTGTGTGTGTGTGATGTGTGGTTTTTGCATGGGTGGTGATCTTCCATTCTAGCACATGTAAAACTAGAGGTCTCCTTTAATTCTCTGCACCTTCTCTGTTGGGCCAGGGTCTCTCACTGAAGCTGGCCCTCACAGACTAGTCTGGCTAGCTGGCCACTAGCTCCTGGGATCCATGTTTCAGCTCTGACGTTACAGACATGTGACACCACACCTACCTTCTATATGGATGTCGGGAGCCCAAATTCAGGTCCCTGTGCTTGAGCAATAAGCAAGTCACCCCCAGAGTTTCTCCCCAGACACTGAGTTACTCTTTGAAAAGGCATTTATTACAAGGTGATTAATGAAACGACACGAAAAGCAAACTCAAATCCTTACAGAACTTGGACTCTCCTGATTAAAAATCCTTGCACTCAATGAGGAAGAAAGATTTGCCTCTGAAATCCTGAGTCTGTGTTCCCTGAATGAATGTGCACTTATTATCAGGCTAAATTAGAGAAGGCTCAGCTGTCACAGACAAACGCACGCCAATCTCAGTGTGGAGTCTTCATTGAGATGGGCAGAGGTTTTGATTGGCCCCTGGAAATTTTATGGTTCGCCTTGGCACTGTTAATTTCAAGGTTTCTTTAGTGCAATGTGAGTGTTTTTAGTCTTTTATGAGTCCCATAGCCGACTACTGCAATGAGCTTTGGGGTGGGGTGGACATAGTCGTTTTATAGCAATAAAGGATTATCTTGTGGAAATCTGTTCCTTCCTTGCTTATTTTTTTACTGTTCCCCAACACTGACTCAAATTTACAAGCACTCATTTAGGCCTCTCTTAAATCTGTTCTGGGAAAGATTAACTTCAAACACAGACATTGTAATGCGTGTGTAAGGCACAGGTCTGCTGGCAGCCATTTTCCTGTCTTCTCGGAGTCGGCCACATCCCGGCCACATCCAGTTCCTACCATGGGAAGGAAACACTTTGAAAGGCGATAAATTAAACGTCTCATGCCTTTGTAATATGAACTCAGAAAAGAGCTGTGATGTTTACTTCTAACTAGTAGTAGGATAGGCTAAAGTTATGGTTGTATGTCTTAGTATTTCCATTTTGAGAAGAAAGATGTAGAAAGTAGCTCACTGGTCATTTTAATAACTCAAAATGATCAGAATTTGGCTTTGAGGGCATCATTTTGTTTGCTGTGAAGAAGAGAGTTTAGATTGCACAGTGCCCTTTAAACCAAGAGATAAGTTAAAAGGCTGAGAAAACCCAGAGAGGATGACAAAGTAGAGGGCTTTGAGAAAGTAAAGTCAAAATAAAAAGGCTTGGTGAATGAATATGGAGGTTCGGGAAGTAATCTAGAATATTCTAGGTTCTGCTTTGGCTAAGACAGCATAAAGATCATAAATGGGTTGCTGGTTAAAGCAGGAGCAGGGACAAGAAGATGTAAGGATAAGAACCTGAGCTGGATATCCAGAAACCAGATTAAAAAAAAAAAACAGCGCTGGAACACGCACTGGGGAGGCAGAGGTAAGGGGGCCCCAGAACCTTCCTGGCCATCCCGTCTAGTTAGAGCAGTGCCTGGGAGGCTGAGCAAAAACCCTGTCATAAAAGTCAAATAGAAAACCAAGATGGATGCTTCCGAGGAATCACTGCGTATGCATGCAATGCTGAAAAATAGAGAGACACATAGTACCTGGTTGTAGCCGTTTGGAGTTAGACATGTATGGTAAACGTGCTTATTGAGATACCGAAAAGCCTTGGGAAACATTTCTGACCCTGTTTGAAATCACTACATTTCAAGTGAGATGGAGCAGATCCTTCAGGCTGGCCACCCATCTCCCTGGACACATCACACAAGATGGTCCAATCCATGCTCTCCTTGGGGTCTTTCCCCCATCTCAACTTTGGAGGAAGATACTTGGAGTTTTCACTACAACCTCAGTGAATGGGCTAGTGAAAAGCTTGTTAACTGCACACAGTTATAAACGTCACAACCGGCGATGTCTGAAAAGGAGCCTATGGGCAGAAAAAGGCAAGGTACCAAACAACAACACGCGGGATGCCTCCCCACTTACAAAAAGCAAAGATGCGAGTTCTGCTTATGCTATGCTTAATCAGCCTTCTACCACTTGCATTTAAGAAGAGCTTGTCCAGAATGGGTATAGGACATGTCAAAAGAGTGATCTAGAAGCCTTGTTAAGTAACTGAGGCTTTGGCGACCATTCGAGCAACTATCTGATATTGGAAGGAGAATTTCTATTGGAGGAATATCCAGCTGGAACCCTTAACTTCCTCTGGATCCGGAGAGTATATAGAGATGTATCCAGAAAGTGTCTCTCCCCCTTGTGATAGTGAACCCTGGAACAGCTCTATTTCTCCCCTGCATTAATGCTGAGTTTAGGAGCTCCTTCATATCTTCACAGTGGGGCACGAAGAAGGGAAAGAAAGACATAGAAAGCTGCTGCTCACAACAGGATGCACACTAACCTAACCCCAGTCCTGGGGAAGAGAACCAGCAATCAGTCCCGGTTTTATTGGTCCCAGTTAAGTTGAGAATATCAGTCCCACACAGACTGGTGTATAAAGCGTGATTTCTGAATGGATGCAAGAAATTAACAGACATGAAAGAATATTGATACAAATAAATGTGAGTTAAGGGGAAAGGCCCTCGCCACCCAGCCTTATGGCATGAGTGTGCTCCTTAGGATCCGCAGGGTGGATGGAAGCATAGAGCTGACTCCGGCAAGGTTTTCTCTAACCTTCAAAAGCACGCTGTGCTGTGTATTCCTACATGGATACACACATACACCCACAATATAACATAATATCATAAATAATTTCTAAAATATCCAATGTGCCTGCAGCCATCATTCAAACCTCAGCATGCCAGGTGGCCAAGTGAATTGGCAAGTTTCTCAAATGTAGCCTGCACTGGAGACTCTACTTTCCCAGCCTTATGGTGTGTGTGTGTGTGTGTGTGTGTGTGTGTGTGTGAGAGAGAGAGAGAGAGAGAGAGAGAGAGAGAGAGAGAGAGAGCTGTCTCTTCCCACAGGTCATACACCCTTCCTAGGATTGAACCTCTGCTTTATTCATGGTGAGGTGTCTTTTCTTTAAATAACATCTCTCCCCAGGATCTAGTCAGAGCTTTGCTCTCCATAAACACTAACTGAGCATCTACCAAAAGCATGAAAATGTAAAGCTCAGAATCTTCTAGAATATTTAAAATCAGATGTGCTTATCAGAAAAAGAAATCACACAGATGTTCTTGTAACAAGCAGAATCCAAATTAGTCATTCACGGTTTCTGCTGATCGTATCAGAATCATGGTCTCTGGGTATCATCAGCATCACCTCTTCTGGCAGGAAAAAAGGAGAGAGAAAGAGAGAGAGAATTGCCTTCAAAAGCACCATTGCCTCCCTTACCCCCAAGCAGTATTTAAACATGAAACCGCTTAAGAGGAAATAGAATCCTTTAACTGCAGATGATTCCCTGTGTGAATCCTTTCCCGGTGAGTCCTCCTGCTGGCATTTCCCAGGAACCGGCCCTTGCTGGTGCAGAGGCCGTGGGGCCTCAGTAAAAAAGCATGCGTGACAGACTTTCATGTGTTCACTAGCCCAAGGAAACAAAACGTGAGCGCCAGGCACCTCTGACTCAATGCAGATGTGTGCTGGGTTACACGCCTCCCACAGAGGACATGGGAGCTGATTCAGAGAGCTCACACTCACCAAGGGGAAGAGAACCAAGTCAGCACCAGGCAGGCAAACTCACCCTTCCTTTAACAAACGTGTGTGCTTGAATCACAGCTCTGTGAGGCTCTGTTAGGAATAAAAAAAAGTCACAAGCAAATCAGCCACAATGTAGGAACGCTGGGACAATAGGGAACACTGGGACAATCCAAGGGTCAGGTTGGTCTACCAGCAGAGGTAGCATCGCCTCATGCTCCTTTAAGTGTTTGTGTGAAGTAGTCCAGGGGAGGAGAGGGGAAAAGGAAAAGAAGAAGAGCTAAAGTAGAGTTGTCTGGTAGTTAGCAGAGGAAGGCAAAGGAAGAGGACGAAAGTGCCAACAGGAAGAACCCTGGCATCCTTGCCCTCACCAAAATAGAGGAGCCTTTGTCGAACTCTTTGTGGTTTTAACATGCTTGCATGTCATATATAGACATCCATTTATGCCTGTTTTTAATATTTTTACTTCATAAAATTTGATGCCAAGCTGGGGATATAACTCAATAATAAGACACTTACGTTGTGTGTCCATGAGGCTATGATTCGGTCTCCGGGAGATCACACATACACAAAAGTTCGGGATGGGATAGGATAAGAGAGGCTAGGATAGAATAGAGTGATACAACGTTTTACTTTACTTGGCTGTAGTAAGGGCATGTCTGTAATCCCAGCACTTGGACGGCAGAGGCAAGAGGACCATCTTAAGCCTGAAGCCCCAGCCTGCCATACAGAGGAAACTTCAGGCTAACCAGGACTTTGTAATAAGACCTGGGTTTCAAGTAAATGGAAGGAAAAAGCAGATTAGAGGGGCAGGGGAGAAAAGAAGTGACCCAAAGGTAGTTTTCAAAAGCTCTACCAAAGGATAATAAACACTCAGAGCATGGTTGCTGCCAGGGGTGAGGCTAAGAACCTGGGCTGTGGGACTCAACACTGCCAGGGTCAGCCATCAGACCCTCCCCCTGACTAGACCCAGGAATTTCGGCACACTGTGTGAGCCTGACAATGTACAATTTCCTCATTAGTTCACTGGAAGTAATAACACCACTCTTACTAGATTTCACTAAAGGTCAGATGAGATAACGTCTCTAGAAAGATTAGCAGGAAAGCAGGAACCGGCATCTGGTCACTGATCAATAAATGCTAGCCGGGATCACTGTGGAAAAAGTGGTGTGTTGAGTGACTTCAGACAAGCAACACTTGTGAACTAACTCCTGTGCCTTCTGCCTAGAAACAGTCGACCGTGGCTCTCTTTGCTGCCCCCGCCTTGAAATCATCAACGCCCAGCTCAGGGAACCCAAATGGCCTGCAAGTGCCATTTAGTGGCCGTAATTGCTTTCTTGATTATAATTAGTCACAGTACTGTTGGCTTCACGTTTCCATTGCTAATGGACCCTTCAGAGTGGGCTGACATTTAGGCTGGTTTGAAAGACTCAAAGACCTTACAACTTTCCACAGTGAGTCCCAAATGTTCAGGAGCTGTGAACTACTTGGAAAACATACGCAGAGGGACGCATGCGCCGGGGTCTTTGTAAAGGGGCGAGCTGGGTGTCACAGCACAGGCATTAATGTATGCATGTTCCCCCTTAAGCAAGGAAGCAACTTATTGTGATCTGAAGCCAGTGGATAACTAGTATTCTGAGAGCATCAGTGTGGGATGCGTACAAGGAGATAAGAACCATTTTCATGCCCATTTTACAGATGAGAAAACTGAGACACACACACAGAGAGAAAGAGAGAGAGAGAAAGAGAGAGAGAGAGAGAGAGATCTGCTTGCTTGAGGTTACAATGATCCCAACAATGGATCTGTCATTATTCAAACCAGCTGTGTTGATATGGTCCCTGGGATGTGCAATCATCAGTGTGACCACTGGGAAAAGACGTTCTACTTAACATTTAAATGGAATTCGAGTCACCGAACCGCACTGTTAAAAACTAACAGTTACTGTGAATCAGTAGGCCCAAAAGGTGCCCTCTGCCCACTTGGATCTGATGCTTGGGAGCCTGCGAGTTACTTGAGAACAGACAGAGTAGGGAGGACGACGGGGCTTGCTCAAGAGTGAGTGTGAGTCAGTCAGCAATGAATAGCTCACAGAACACCAAGGTTGGACGTACGTCTGCATAAGGAAGGGGTGGTTTCTATGGCTTCTGTGGAACATGGTGTGGAAGATTCAAAATGTTCCTTGATGCTCTAGGGGCAATGGGCAGCCTGTTCCCATGGCAACTGGGTTTGAAAGGTCCTTGGAGAAAGGCTAATGACGATTGTATTTTCATGATACTCCAATGAATCAGATGAGGTTCAATTCAGCATCCTGTCAGACACTCTATTGCTTTAAGACAACTTTTACCCCAGTCGTGGGGGTGTGGCTAGGTCTCCACACCAATACAGTCACCTCTTAGGGGAAAAGAGCAGACAGCTCATATTCTAAATCAGTTTGGAGCTGATTGTGGAGTACATGTATACGGTCCCAGCACTTAGAACGCTGAGGCAGGAGGTTGACAGGTGTGAGTCACAATGGGTCACACAGTCAGTTCCGGTCTCAGAAAGCTAAACCAGTAGCACAAAGTTCAGATTAGCTCAAGCAACGTGTGCTTGTAATGAGTTCCTAGTAACTGTGCCTGCCAGTGATTTTCTGATCAAGTATTGTAACTACAGCAATATCGTGGTAATATAATATTTATTATAGGTAGTTCTTGGCCCTCAAGAAATGCCAAATAAATATTTGGTTAATGAATAAGTGAGCCACTGTAAATGTTAAGTTCCTTCATGCTGATATAATAGAAAGGTAGGTTTCAATACATATATTGCCATCGTTTACCTCAAATATTATTTTGTTAAGTTGATGAGTGAATATTTATGGTAGGGATTACACGAGAATCGCTGGGAGTTTAAATACCTACAGGGAAAAATCCATGTTCTCTTACTAGACAGCTAGTCTCAAATTTACTTGGATTAAATCTCACTTCTGTGTTTATACATTCCAGATACATGGATCTAGAGATTTACACTAAGGGTTGCCTCGAGCAGTCATGAAGCTACAAAGTCCGTTTCGGCCTCCGGTAAGCTGGGAACAAACAGTGTCATTTAAAGGTCTGTGTACCAGGGGATTTAGTAGATTCGGCATAATTGTGAATATCTGGGGGCCAACAGCATCAAACACAGGACAAGACCGACTCTCCCTCAGCTCCCGCAGTCAGGCTGGAGGAGAGCACACTCAAGCCTGTTCTACCTTCCGGTTCTCTTCCGGCCCTGAGGACCCAATGGCACCACCCCACACTGGGGCAACCGTCAGTTCCCTGAGAAGCACTTAAATCTATATCTAAAGAAACATCGTATGTCCAGAAATCACTGAAGACTGAATCCACAGATTGCCTGCGGGGTGGTATAAACCCCAGCCCTTCTGGGTTCATATCCTATCCCAGCTGGCTTTGCGACTATCTCTGGCAAACTGCGGCTCTTCTGACAGCAATATTCCCTTAGGACGCAATTGTAGCTCATGCAGGTGACTGGAAAGGGGCGAATCAGCATGCCAGAGTGTAAACAGCATGAGGACAAGATCCTTGTCGCCTTCGTGCTGTGGAGCGTGCTCCCTGCGCCCGGCCTGCTAGGGGAACCATGGTACAGGGTTGATGAATCTAATTGAGTTGGTGAAGGAATGCAACAAATTACTTCTCAAAATGCCTCCTTTTAGCTTAATAGGTTTATGTCGGGAATTGAACCCAGGGCTTCAAGCATGCTGAGCGAGTATTCCGTGAACTGTGCTATGACCACCACCACCACCCTCCCCCCCATGTGCCCTTTAAATGAATGAATTTGTCCAATAGAACCTGTCTTTCTCGAGGCTGTATTGATTATCATTAGCTCAGAGGTTTCCAAAGTCTGGTCCATTGAAGTCTCAGCAGGTAGGGGTTGCTAAATATATACAATGCTGGGCTCCACTCACAGATATTCAGGCTCAGTAGATCCGCTCAGGACCCAGGAATCCACCTCGCTCATGTCAGATGGCAAGTGTTCTTTGGCAGATGCTCCCTGAGCCAGCTTTGATAAATCTTAAGAGTGGCATCCAAAAGAAAAGAAGGGGGTTAGAGGTGCCAAAGTCAATGCCGGCGACTCTCAGGCTGTGCCAAGGCTTGGCCCTCGTGGGGAGGCAAAATTAGTGTGGGTAAAGTGATTTTATATCTTTGGGTGGAAAATCATCCAAGCATGCCAAAGATCAATATTGTGTTTCGTCTGAGATTCTCCGCTCGCTTTCTCCTGCCACACCTTTCAAACTGTGACGACGGGAACAATAACAAGCCTGCACTCTGGTTTCCTCGGCCCCTGCTTCTTATGCATCTCCTTAAAACTGGGAGTGCGTGGTTGCACAAAGCGGGCGGGCGCTTACAACCGCGTGCTGGAGACGACAGAACAGTAGATGCTTGTTCTTTGATCTTTTCCCATAATCGTCCTTTCTTCTCTCTCCTTACCTCAAAAACAAGCTTTATGTGGAAAATTTCTGCTAAGAAGCCTAAGTCTTTACCTGCCTCTCCACATTAAAGCCCCAGAGTTGCAGGCAGGAACGAGAAAGGAATGCTTTCGTTCCCATTATGTCTTCTTCATCTCAGAAGGAAGCAACACGGGTCCCAATACAAAAGGAAAAGCCAATCTCCGTAGGGAGGAAGAAAACAAAAAAATAGATGCCCCTGGTTTCTGCATCTCTTTATCAACGATAACAGATGTAAGAGCGTGACCACAGAATCGCCCTGAATCTCACCTGGCCCTGCTCCCTGCTGACTGTTTGGCCTTAAAGACCACGTGAGTTCTCTGAGTGTCCTTCATTGTCAGATGCTGCGCCTGATCTGAGAATCTGCCGTCCTGCCTGCCGCAAGTTAACCTTGATAAGTATGTGTGATTAGGTCCTGCTTTCAGAGTGGAATCCAAGCAGAGCCAACAGAGGAGAAACACGCGGGCCATTCTTATCTTCTACCAGACGGAAGCATGACCCGAGAGCACTGGAGGGCCGCGTCTATCTATCTGCTTTACGGGCTAATGAGGGTGTAATGAAGCTGCCATCGCAGGTCCAATTCAAGAACACCTGACCAATTCGTTCCTCTCACTGAAGGCCCCTCGGCGTCACCAAGCTCCGCCATCTTGGCTTCCTTTGCAAATAGTTGATTTCTAGTCAGGAGGGAAGGAGACTGGGGGCAGGGGAGCGAACGACTATTTCTTTTTCTAAATTCTTCCCTGTAAGCTCACTGAGTTGAAAGAAAGCATCTCAAGCTCCTCTTTTTTTTTTCTTTTCTAGTGCATTACAGATTAACAGATAACCAATAAAAAGACAACTAGAATTTATGGGGTCGCTACAGAGGGACCATGGGAAATTTCAAAGCATAGTCTCCCAGATCCTAGCATGCATTACTAAGGAAAAAAAATCCCCTAACATACCTGAAACATATGGGGGGGGGGATGTTAACTGTGTTCTCTACAAATAGCCCTTGAATGGAGAAAATGTCTTCAAAGAATCTAAGCTTTTCCGCGGTGAACAGAAGGGGTAGCTGTGACTAAAACCCGAGATGGGGGCACCATCTGACTTTCTCCTCCCTCCTCGTCACACTGTCTGAGAGCCGGATCAAACCAGCCTTTGCCAGGAAGGTTCTCACATGCTATTTGAGATTAAAGTCTTCTAAAAATCTGATTTTAAACCTCTCAAAGGGAAGTTGGCTTTTGAAATAGAGCCCTTTAGCGTGTATTTTAACATACTTTGTAGCACCTACGGAAATATTTTTCCGTTGGGAAGGACAGCAAACAGAGATTGCTAATGAGGAGACTGCATTGTGCTTGAAATTAGCTTTAAAAAAAAAAAGACAAATCCTCTGGGTTTTGTCTTTCCAGAGACTTTTTTTAATAAACAAAAGGCAAGGTCCTGATAATGGAAAACTCATTCCAAGATACACAACTTAAGAGAAATATGGGAAAAGAATTATTTTTCTCCAAAATACTTTCCTTCCTTCTCCTTGTCTTAAATGGCCATTGTGGTAGGAATCTTTTTTTTTCCTCCTGATGGAACAATAGACTCTTATTTCCACAAAATAAACTGTGCAAGCCATCAAAAAAGACTTTTCCAATGGAAGACAGAGAGAGAGGAGGGGAGATAGAGAACCTATTCTCTAACGAAACAAAACAACCATACAAACAAAAGCCATAGTTTTTGCTCAAATGAAGAAAGTCAAATGAGCTTCTAACATGAGTTTTCTATTTCAAAAGCACCTTTCCCACTTCCACATTGAAAGACAGTACCAAACAGCTACCAGGCAAAGGTACCAGAGGCAGCGTGAAGACCAGAAAAGAAGCACTTCGTGGCACCCGTGCCCCACTGTGCCAAGGCATAGATGGAGATAAAAACAAGTCTTTCCTCAAGTGGCAAGGTGTCTGCTTATTCCTGGATACAGGACTTCTATTCAAGCTTTGTTTCCCAACAGGTGATCGGAACGTTTGATCTCAAAATCCAGCTGTGGTCACCGTCGTGACATAACAGGCAATGGTCTATTTAGTGAGGACCTAGTATAGAGTAGTTGACTACACAATTTCAAATTCAGTTTTCACAATGCCCTACGCAGGCAGACACTGAGACCCAGCAGGCAGAGAAACTGAGGTAATAACAGCTCACGCCCCCTTTCCTTCCATGGCTCCTCCCTCATTCCCATCACCTCAGAGTGTTCACACTTCTCCAGGTCTTACTGTCATGGAGAAAATGAAAACAGTTCACATGACTTGCTAATGATTTAATGTGTTATCTGTCCAAGGACCATGCTGGAGAGAATAATATTTAAACTTGAGTCTCTCGCGGTAATACTTCAGAACATCTGGAATGGGATGATTGTTTTTTTAAGGCTGAGGTGAAGCTTTGTCATACCTTCAAACTACCCTGGTAGGACCACTGCATTATGTGACTTCACGGTCAGATACATATTCCATACCTCAGGAGAGAAGCTACATCATCCAGGGGAGGGAAAGCAAGTGAAGAGAAACCGGGGATGATTACCCTGCCTGGTATCAGCAACATCCTGGGCTTCTTCACCCAAACCATGACCTGCTCTTGAGACCATTCTTGAAGACAGAGCTTTGCTGCTTTAGAAAGCCCAATGGATATCAAGTTCACAAAGAGTTCTTCACAATACAAAATACCAGAGAGGAGTTTCCACATTGGGAGATGCATGCTTAATGGAGCACTCGAGATGGCAATCATGAAGACAATGCTCAATCTAAAACTGCTGTGTAAAACATGAACCACCACGGCACACATTGTCATCTGAACAAAGCTGTTTTGTGAAAGAATGCAGCAGATGCTGAGATGAGCATGGTCACAAAGCTTACAAAGCCGAGGGACACACACTTACAAAGGATTTGCATTTTCTGTATACCATATTTTTTTTCTGTAATGCCATTGGCTGATTGTTCCCCCTAGTGTGCAGAGTTAGACCATTAGGCCACAAGAACCACTTTTAATTCTCCAGCTATGTTTGCTCTATAAAGCTATGTCAGCCCCGACTTCCTTACTGGAAGAGAAAAAATAGAGTGGACAAGAGCTTTTAAAGATAGAAAGATACTGTATCTCCCAATTGTAAACAGTGGAGTATAAACACCCGTGGGTCCTGCTTGAGCATTCTTAGCAATGGGTCAAGAGTGTTTTCACACTGCGGGAGTTTTCAGAAAGTATGTGTTGGGCACAGGAAGAAGAAGAAGAAGAAGGAGGAAGAGGAGGAGGAGGAAGAGGAGGAGGAGGAAGAGGAGGAAGAGGAGGAGGAGGAAGAGGAGGAGGAGGAAGAGGAGGAAGAGGAGGAGGAGGAAGAGGAGGAAGAGGAGGAGGAGGAAGAGGAGGAAGAGGAGGAGGAGGAGGAGGAGGAAGAGGAGGAGGAGGAGGAGGAGGAGGAAGAGGAGGAGGAGGAGGAAGAGGAGGAGGAGGAAGAGGAGGAGGAGGAAGAGGAGGAGGAAGAGGAGGAGGAGGAGGAGGAGGAGGAAGAGGAGGAGGAAGAGGAGGAAGAGGAGGAAGAGGAGGAGGAGGAGGAGGAGGAGGAGGAAGAAGAAGAAGAAGAAGAAGAAGAAGAAGAAGAAGAAGAAGGGTACAGCTGAACATATACGGGCTCCACCAGGAAGCAGAACTGATGACAAGAGAAATCTGCACCCCTCCTTGCAACTCTCCATTCACATCACAAGACTATTGTGACAAGAAGAGACAAGTGCAGATGACACCCACGCCCTTCTGTCCTTATGGGTGGACACACAGTTGACAGTCATCTATAAAGTCAGAGAGCTTGCTTGACCTGGAAAGGAAGTTGAAGTAAAGGTCAGGGAGACTTACCCCAACACACAACTGAGCAACCAAGACACCAGGTAGAGGTTCTTAGATGCTCCCTCTATCCTAAACACTCCCATAAAATTTGACCCCCATCATAGAGGACAAAGAATGCTACAGTCATGTGCCATTGCTCACCTCTTAAATGAAGAGTATCATCCAAAGAACACATAGTTTGCTGTAAGCCACTGGGCAATTTCAAAGTCTTCACAGAAGGCACACTGAGGAGACCTGACAGCCAATAATCCTTTTGTATAATTTGGAAATCGAACCTATCCTCTTTTCAATTTTTAAAAAAAGATTTCTTTTTATTTTTAACTATGTGTCAGCATGTGAGTCCGAGTGGGGCTATGTGCACATGAGAACAGGTGCCTTGGGAGGCCAGAAAAGGTCAGTGCATCCCTTGACATTGGCATCATAGGGCAATTGTGAGCCATCCAACATGAGCACCACAAAATGAACTTCAGTCCTCTGTAAGAGCAGGACATGGTCTTAACCACTGAGCCATCATGTCTCAAGACTGTTCTCTCCAATTTTTCTTCTCTCATTGGTTGTCAATCCAGTCGGGCTCCCTTATATGTCAGGTATACAGAGAGCAGTGGTTCTTCCTACAGGAGAGACATTAAAGTCATAAACAAACACATTAGAGCATGCGTTGAGTGCTCCGAGGAAAGTAACTAGAAAATGATGGTGGCACAGTAAGGACAGGGCGGGTAAGCGGGCTTTAAAACCTAGGCTCCTTGGGTACTATTCCAGCACTTCAGACAAGACAACAAAAAGCTCAGCAAACCAGCCTCTTACTGCAATCCCTTCCCTAGAAGAGTCTCCTTTAGCTATTTGATATTTATAAAAGTCATCCTGGACCGTGATGTTGCCTCTCCTGTCTGAACACACCCTTCAAATATCGATGATGAATTAATGTCTCAGTGTGTCATGTGACAATTACTTAGGCATCTACCGTGTTAGGATGATTTGTGTCTTAATTGTCTTAATTGTCACATCAATAGTTTAATGAGCATCAAGCCATCCAGAAAATCTCAGTCCTTGGGTAGAAATAGCCGAGTCTTTTGCTTGTTATTCCATTCTTAGCTCTTTGGGAAGAATTCTACAAGAGTTCAGGAATGACATCTAAAATAAAAATAAAAGCCACCTTACTGATCCAGGGAAATTTTACATCAGCATATCAAATTATATCCAAATAGCCTGTATGAAAATTGCTACCCAGATTTCATAGCATAATCAAACAATAACAAGAAGGGGGAAAAAGGTTCTGCAAAATATGACTGAGGTAAGATAACCAACAATGTTTATCTTCCCCTGAGCTATTGTGATGATTAATAAGATAATGTTCACAAAGACTTTGAAGAAGTAATGTAATGTTCTTTGAAGCATTATCTTTTTTTTTTATTAATGAGTTTTGACTCTGACAGCTGCCAATTGCACTGCAGCCATGGTATGCCTGCTGATGCCCCACTGATGGAAGGGAAATAAGATACAAGAGAGCAGATAACACTTGCTCTGGGGGAAAGCCAGTTCCTGCTAGATACAGAAGTCATTGGCAAATCACTCAGAAAACCGTGGGCACAGCCAGATGCCACGAGGATGGGAGGGAGGCTACCACAGAAAGAAATGCACCTCAAAAAAATAAAATTTCCACAAAGAAACAGTACAAGCAGTGAGCCCAGAATTGCCTACGCCAAATTTACTTCACGTACACTGACACATTCAGTCTTGGACCATGTATACCAAATATCAACACCTCTATCTCCTAGGTGTTGTGGAATAATATTCTTGAACACTGTGAAGATGCAACTTTGCCAAGGCACTTTCTGATGGATTGAATAAAGAGTTAAATAACCAGTCACTAGACAGGAAGTATAGGCAGGACTTACAAGCACAGAGGGGACTCTGGGAAGGGGAGAGGCAGAGACGCCAGCGAGACAAGGAACAAATGGGACACACAGAATGAGATAGAGGTCAAAGCCACGTGGCAGAGCATAGGTTAATATAAATGGGTTGATTTAAGTGATAAGAGCTAGTCAAGAACAAGCCTAAGCTAAGGTCAAACTTTCATAGTTAATAATAAGTCTCCCTGTCATTATTTGCAGGCTGGTGATCCCGACAAAGAAGTACAGCTACACAAGGCAATGCATGGGCCTCCAGTATCTTGGACATCCAAACAGATACAGCAGCTTCTGTTTTCCAGGGCTCTTCAGCATCAGCTGGAGGTGGGAGAGGGAAAAAGGGTGGAGAAGCATAGAAACAAACACTCGACACTGGAGTTCTGTGGAGTATATGAAAGAAATAAGAAGCAGCCTAGAGATACAACTCAAAGAAGAGCCCCATTCAAGAAAGTTTGCATCATAAAGGGCAGGGCAAAGAAGGGCATTTAGGGCAGAAAGAACCTCTGCCACACAGATACTGGGAACAGTCATACATATAGTTGTACATGGGACCACATCACACACAGTGAGATGGGGGAAGATGTAAATGACCACAGGAAAAAATAAGGCTGGGCTTCGGGGCTTAAGGTTTATTCTAAAGGCTGTGAGAAGCCTTTGAACCTTTACGATGGATAGGATTTCACTAGCACTGGCATGAAGATCAGGCAGCAGGAGTGAAGCCTAAGCGAGAACACCATTTAAGCATCTGTCGTAATTGTCTGTGTGAAGGATTCCAAAGGATGTAGCAGAAGAGACCAAGTCACACACGCAAGGCAAGAAGCATCACACCCAGAAACTGAAGGGTGGACATGGGGGACAGGCAGAGGTAACATCATGAAAGACTCTCCCAGGCTTGTGATTGGGGTCATAGGTCAGTGCAACCACAGAGAGAAGGGAAGAGCCAGGAGGTCAGACAACGCATGGTTTTCTTCTTGTGTGTTCCACAGCTTGCTGACAGACCTCACCACTCAGTCTGTCCCCAGGGATCCCGTGTACCTCAAGCTATGCTGTCTTGTGGGAAGGGAGAAATTCCAGGAGGAATAGCTGCCTCAGAAGCCCATCTTTTGCCTCGCAGGAGCCACTGCTTACTACCTCGCCTTGGAGCAGGCTTTCAGAGGGTTAAAGTAGCTTTAGAGACAAATTCAAGCAGAGCTTCTGCCACTCCCCTTTCAAATTCCTTAATGGAACTTGAATGAAAAGAAAGGTTCACATGAAGTTCAGAAAACTTTAAAAGCACTATTTAATGGTGAGAACTTATCAGTGAGAATTTCTCTATTTCCTACTCCATTTCATGTGCTGAATATTAACTTTAATTTTGTAAGAACTGGGAATGTAGCAGGTAGTATTTATTTATATTTGCCAATTAGAATATGTCAATGGGAGAAAATAACTCAAACATCTTCAACATAACAAATAGATTTCCTTGACATAGATATTAAAGCATGAATGCCCCAATATAATTAGAAGACTATTTTAAACAAATGAAATACGAAGGATTTTAAATCATTAAAACCAAATATTTGGGACACCATAACTTAAGAATTCATCACATTTCCATGAAAAAAAATAGCATTTGTGGAGGAATTCAAAAGCAATTTACTAAAATTTTATTTAGTATTTTCTAAAGTAAAAGGAGATGTGAGGAAAGCATCAAAAGCACTTATAACTGCCAAGTTCTGTTGTGTCAAAATATGATTTACAACAGTTAGGGGAAAAAATTAAAGTAGTGTAAGTTGTGGGGGTCATGTTGCAAAATATGGAAAACAGGTTGGCCAGAAAACTCCATAATACATACAGCACAGACGTGCTGTGAAGCCCCACATCCCCCTTCGTGGCCAGATATGCAAATTAATTTACTAGTCGGATGAAGTAGGGGTGCTACCGTTGCCTATGTAAACCACATAAAACAGAAGACTCTGCCACTGAAAACAGCATGGCAAAACTATTGACCCACCTCTACCCAAATTATTATATGCTTTATTTGTCTAGTAAACAGTCTCACATCATTAAAAATCTATATGTAAAACAACTTTCTAGGCTTCATTTGTGCTGTATTAGTTGGCTATAGCTGCTATAACGAAGCTAAGGGGAGCTTAAAATCATGAATTGATTGGGTCTTATGGCTCTGAAAGTCCAAAGCTGAAGTGTCTGCAAGGTCATGCTCTTTCTAAGACCATAGATGTAAATCTTCCCATCACTTCCTAGTGTATGGTAGGATACATGGAAGCCTTGGCAAGAGTATCTGACTTTATACATCATACTTTCTGTGTATTCCTAGGCCCGTTTTATTTCTCTCGGTAAGGGCTCCAAGCATATCAGATTAGTGTTTCCTTTAATTGTGAGAGTGAATGTTGTTTGACAACTTGACAGAATCTACAGTCACTTAAGAGACAAACCTCTGAGCACAACTGTGAAGAAGTTTCTAGATCGAGTCAATTGAGGTAGGAAGAGCCACCTTAAATGTTGGTATGGCTATCCCAAAGCCTGAGGTCTGGAACTGGATAAATAATGAAAAATGAGGAGAGCATCACCATTTATATTTCTGCTTCATGACAGGGGCTACCGTGTGACCAGTTGCCCCATGTTCTTGATGACTGCAAAAATGAAATGAGGGTATGGCAACCCTAGGTACGATGGAGGAGAAGGTTTGTTGTTGTGGATATGAGGGAGAATGTAGCCAGAACCATCTAGAAAGGTCCAAAGTAAACACAGCCAGCAAACTGAACCAGGTCATGCAGGGAGGAGACCCAGAAGTCAAGAGGTCAGGAGACTGGGAACCAAGGGCAATGGCCAAGAGAGCAAGAGACCAGGGTAGCCAAAACTACTGGGTTATATAGGAACAGAGAAGCTGGGAGAAGGAAGCCCAGGGAAGGGGCTGAGTATGCCAGCCAGGGTGACTCTGTAATGGGTAATGAGGGATGCTGGGAGAATGTGAAGACCAGGTCCTCTCTGATGTGTTAAATAGGCACCCCAGTTACCCACTTATCTAGAGTTTAAACCTATCACTTGCCACCATGGCTTCCTTTCTATGTTCACCTGTGAGCCAAAACCCCTGCTTCATCCCTTAAGATGCTTGAATCTGGTATTCTACTACAGCAATAAGAAACATAACTAATGCATTGATTCACTATAACTTATGTCAACTTGTCTGCTTTTGCTAAAATCTCCCTACCCTAATATGGTCACATTGGCAAGTATTAGGGTTTAGGGTTTGCATTACGAAGTTAACTTCATCCTTAATGATCCCAGTCTGATTCCACAGGTTATCAGGCTTTCCGATGCATCCATTCATCTTCATTTGGGGTTGTGAGATTTGGTCCCATTGATGTAATTGTATATATTCTCTAAGCCTCTCTCACCCAGTCTATTCTGTAGCTTCCATGATCTGGGGATGTGGAGCACACTTTGCTTTTTATCACAGCCTCTTCTTTTCCCCAGAGCTTACTCCTCTGGTGCTGGGCTACGAAGGACGAGTGAGGAGAAGGAAAATGGCTTTCTTCTATGGCTGTTCATGATGACCGCAGTGGCCTCCAGAATGTTCAAGTCCATAAATAGGCCCTTACACAAGAGTAAAATGGACTCAATGTGGCATGAAGTGGCCACTCCCCTAAACAATGGTGTCTTTTTTGAGAGTCAGTAATACATGGGTGACTCTAGGCTAATAAGAATGTCCATTTTCCTTTAACAGCCTGTCCTTAAGCCATTCAAGGCTCCCAGTGGAGCTGGTCAACAGCACCTGGCCATAAGGCAACAGAATAAGGAAGGACCTATCTGAAGCACACTTTGGAAAAAAAAGCATGAGAGGTGGATAAGCATTATCCTACGGGAAGACAGCATGAGTTATCTACACGGCAAATAACCTTTCCTTTTCCCTCCAGAATTGAACCCTACTTTTGAGTGATACAATAATTCAGCCAGTCAAGTATTTTTCTTCTCATTTTTCCTACAACATAGGTGAGTAAGAAATATTCAGGTGTTGGGGAAGGCCTTATGGGAGAGCTCTAGATTTCCTAAAGAAGAAAACCTACCTCAGAAATAGCTCTTGGACTGTCGGGGACCCGCCTCGACAAAAATACCTCCGGCTAGGGTAGAGGCGTGGGGATTTAGAAATATAGTAAAGAATATGAAGACATGAATGAAAATAATAAAACAGAGAAACAAATAGGATAGTATTGGGAGGGAATTCCAGTGAGTACTAAAAATTTGCCTACCTTTAATTTCCACTTGCTTAAAATACCCCTGACCCCAAAAGGCTGCATTAATATGATACAAGGAAATGAACAGACCAATTGAAGGTCACGGACAGCATTCACAGTTAAACCTTCTGTTGCTAGAACAAAACAAGTCGTACACACACACACTAGACCAAAACATTCTGTAGGCAAATATGGCATTTAAAATATTTTAAAAACTAAGGACTTTTCATGACAGTGAGACACATCTGCTCCTGGCAGTACCATTCTGCTTCAAGAGGATAATGGGCATTGAAGAGGTTGATCTTAAATTTGTATCAATAACCCAAGATTCAACCAAAAAAATACCAAAAAACAAAACAAAAAAACATTCTGTAGGCAAACCACTCTCTTGGTGGAATCCCAAGTTATCTCCATAGAGAGGTCTGGAACTTAGTTGGATCCTTAGGCTCTTGCTTGAGGTAGGAGCAATCTGCTTCCCTATTCCTGGAGCCCAAGGTCTGCCTATTAGCCACACCTGTTGACAATAACCTTGAGAGAGCAGAACTCTCTGACTTAACTCTAGGACAGGACCTTTGTTTGAGTTAGAAGCATAATGACCTTGAAGGAGCTAGGGGTAAGTTCCAACTCCCTGACCTTTGGTCAATGTGGGAAAAGGCTCACATTTCTGGGCCTCCACATGGGCCCATACACTCCTGGCTAAAAGGCAGGACCAAAAGGGCTGTCACTACCATTATACGCCATTGCAGCCAAGTCAGCAGAAGCTCATCTCCACAAGTCTTATCTACCATGTGAGAAAACTAAGTTTCTGGTTATTTAACTCACTGCTGGCTGAGTTCTCTGTCACAAGGAATCAGGACATCCCTGACTGGAGTCTACCACACCCAGTTGAGCGGACACTCTTCCTTTCTGGAGGAGCTCTGCCAGGTCAGTAAGAGTTCTGGCTGAGAGCATGCACAGTAAGGAAGTGACTATTAGTCTCCCTTCTCCCTCTTCCAAGTTGAGACAACCCCACGTACAGTAAGCTAAACAGTCCACAGCCCTGTATTTAACCTTTATAACCACAGATCCGATGAGACTCTCAAAGCAGACCTTTGGTGATCTGTTGTCCCCCTTCCTGAGGACTCGAATGGCTATTTGGGCTGCTTGTAGCTCTTAATGATGATACTGCTCCAAGGTCCCCTGGCATCTTTATTATAGCATAGGACTCAGATGAGTGAGTGTACCATTGGCTTGTCTGAACAGGAAATAAAATTACATAGACAGTATGGTCTTACCCACATAAAAGCCAAAAATAAATAGGTAAATAAACATTTAGAAGACTTTGAGGAATCATTCTACCACGACGTCAAGCATATTTCTGGGAAATGGAGAATTTTCTGTTTAACGTATCTATAAAGTTCATGCTTCTAAATAATAATTTAAGAGTCAAAATCGAATTATATTCTACTTTTAAAATTATATAATGAAGGCCTTATGGAGTCCTCCCTTTTAGCTCTAAAATGCACACAGTTTGAGCCCCATTCGAGGAGGGACTAAGACATCGCATGTTGAACTCGCTGCTCCAAGGATAGGGTTCCTGTGCTGCAGAGGGAAACACTGGCTGCTACAAAATAACCTCTGCTGTCCCACCTGGTTACAGCTGTGGCCAGTGCCCTTACAAGGGGTCAGCCAAGGTTTGTTTTACTGTATGTGTGTGTGCCTGAGTGTATACTGGTGCATCGTGGGCCTGGAGGAGGCCATGAGGTTAAAGATGTTGGATCCCCTGGAACTGGTGTTGCAGGCACCATGTAGATGCTGGGAACTGAACCCAGGCTCTCCACAAGACCAGCAGGCATTCTTAACCTCTGAACTAGTTCTCCATCCCCCATTCTCAGTGCTCGCAAACTATAATAAAAATCAATCATAGTCATATATTTGTAACCAATTCATTTCCCCTATGCAAACCTACAAATAGTTGTTGCTAATATTTTTTGCATATACTTGAATGTATATACATTTACCAATTTTTCTGTCTTTTTTTTTAAGCTGGTTCAGGTGCCCACACTTTGTTCTTGGACCATTTATTCTCAACAGGTGTCACAGTCATCTCCCTCCCCCCCCCCCCCCCGCCCAGATCACCTGTGTCATGAATATGTAAACTCCCGATATAGAAAGGCTAGTTCCAATAACTGGTGTAGTGGGTCCAGGCTCTAATCCCATTTTTTTAAGTGACTGAGGCAAGATTGAAAGTTCAAAGCCGCCTTGGCTGAGTTTGAGGGCATCTGGGGCCATCTAGTGAACCCCTGTTAAGAGGGAAAATGAAAAAGAGGAAGGATAAAGAAGAAGAGAAGGAAGAAGGGGTTTCTATATTTTAATGGTTTCAATATATCTGACTTAGATTTTGAGGATAAATTTATATATTGCTTCCTCAATATGCTTTATGCATTTGAGTTATATGTGAAATTTCTTTTTAAATTACATTCTAAATGCCCCTGATAGCTAGAAAATGCAAACAACCTTAATATACATCAAAAGAACACTAATTTATTTTATCCATTAAATAGATCATTGTGGAACTTTAGATCCAATGTCTAATGTTTTAAGTGAAGAAATCAGAATACAGAATGACTTTATGGTATTCTCTCATGAGTGCATGTGACTTGTGTATCTCTGAAACCATACATACAATTTTTAAACAATCGAAGCTGTTGTTGGCCAACAGTGATTGACTCTGCAAAGCAGGTCTTGAGGACTGGACCGGTGGAGTTTGTGGTTTTGACTATAAATATTTTTGGAGAGTGATTGACTCTGATCTCTCTATAATTTGAAAAAACAAACTTCTCTGTACAATAAAAATGTTATGATTCTGAACAACCGTTAAGAACTTCGCCTCTGTAAAGCAAACCAAGATCAAGAAAAGGTAACAAGGAAGTTAAAAGTCAAGTTCAACTAGTTCACAAAGTGAAGAGGTGACTTGTTAGGGTATGCTATCTACTGGAAAGAAAATGAAGTCATCACTATCCAAATATGGCGGACAAAGCTAGAACTTAGAGTCTGTATCTCACTAAGTTGGAGGAAAGGCTACAGTGTCTGAGTAGTGACAAGTCTTTTTGAATTGGGATTGTTGCATTTGTTAGGTCAAACATGAAAAAGGTCTTGTCAAAAAAAAAAAAAGTAGCTGTGAATTCCTCTGGCCTGAGGCAAGAGCCAGTCCTCAACTATCTGGTTAATTAGGTATCCTCCCTCTCTGGGAAAATTGCAGAAGGCTCATTAATATCTGATGTAGGATGGCAAGGCCAAGCACTTGATGATCGCAGGCTCCGGAAGTGTGTTTATATGAATGAGTAGGGAAGTGGGCCACTGAGAGGCCATCAGCTGTATACACGCTCATAAATGTGTAAGAGGTACGGGTCATTTAGCCAAACACTGATTTCTAACTAGGACAGGATCAGAAGCCAGAGAGCAGTAAAAGTCAGACACGCTAACTGACAGCCCCAAGAAGGAGTAAATTGTACTGGAAAGTACTACGAAAAAATATGGATATATTTTTTTTTTCTTTATGTGGCCCCAAACATGTCTTAAACGTCACCTCATAAAAGCATTTAAGTTCACAGGAAGGCATTGTGGATCACATGCCCCTTCATGTCTCCAGAACTCTAGAACTTTTTCAAATGGCATCATGGAAACTCTAGATGCACTGAAAAGCTCATCCCTCATTTCACATAATCACCAGCTTACTTCTGATCTTTGTTTCTGAATTTGGTTCCTTCAGACTCTAAATGTGAATGAGGTTGTGGATTATTACCTATCTGTAATGAGCTTATTTCATCCAGCATAATGTCTTAAAGGTTCCCTCATATTGCAGCCTATACCAGGTTTTTGTTTTGCTTTTCGTTTTTCAAGACAGGGTTTCTCTGTAGCTTTGGAGCCTGTTTTGAAACTCACTCTATAGACCAGGCTGGCCTCAAACTCACAGAGATCAGCCTGCCTCTGCCTCCCAGTGCTAGGATTAAAGGGATGCGCCACCACTGACCAGCCAGGTTTTCATTTTTACGATTGAATAATATTTTATTGCATATGCCTTCACATTTGGTGTAGCCATGCATTTGTTGGGGATGCTCATTGCTTCTGCCTCCTACCTACTGTGACTATTGTGAATATTGCTTTAGTAACACAGGTGGGAAAATACATCTTCAACATACTGTTTTCCGGTCTTTTGGTACACACCTAGGTACATTGGTGCACTATGT
Organism: Microtus oregoni; assembly: GCF_018167655.1. Classification (NCBI taxonomy): domain Eukaryota; kingdom Metazoa; phylum Chordata; class Mammalia; order Rodentia; family Cricetidae; genus Microtus; species Microtus oregoni. The sequence goes on along the minus strand of NW_024543060.1, from coordinate 33,492,494 downwards.
GAAAACTCAATTTTAAATCTTATGAGGCACCGCCATATAGTTTTCTGTAGTTGGTATACCATTTTATAATCCTACCACCAACACACAAAGGTTCCTACCTCCCCATTTCCACCAACATTTAATATCTTAAGTCTCTGATAGTGGCTAATCTAAGATACGAGCTGATAAATCATTATAGTTTAAATTTACATTTCCTTTTTTTATCCTTTTCAGGGTTCTTTTATGTACATGTATATAAGTGAATATTAACTATAAAGTAAAGGAGAACCATGCTACAACCCACAGATCCAGAGTAGCTAAGTGGCAAGGAAGGCTCAAGTGGGGGATCCATGAATCTCGCCGTGAAAGGGGAAATAGAATGGGCATTGCCGGTGGAATTGGAGAGAGGCCTGGAAGCAGGATGGAAATAGGAAAGATCAGGAGGGGAGAGGATGAAGAGAGAGAACTCTGGGAAAGGGCATCTCTAGGATGAATTAGAAAGAAATCTACAGCAATGGAAACTCCCAGGGATCTGTGCGGGTGACCCCAGTAAGACTCCTAGCAACGGGGGATGTGGAGCCTGTACTGACCATCTCCTGTGACCAGCAAGACTGCCGGGGGAGAGAATGGGACACCAACTCAGCCACATAACCTTTGGCCTACAATTTGTCCTGCCTATAAGATGTGCTGGGGTAAAGATTGGTGCACAAATTGTGGGGGTGACCTACTAATGACTGGCACAGCTGGAGACCCATACCCTGAGATGGAGCTCACCCCTGGGTGCCAAGACCCAGAGACCTAGGATACAGATCAACATAACTGACAAAAAAAAAGTCAATAAAATGACTCCTAATGATATTCTGCTGTGCTCATGGACTGCTGCCTAGCCCAACTGTCATCAGAGAGGTTGTGCCCGGCAACAATAGGAACAGATGTAGAGACCCACAGCCAAACATTGGGCAAAGGTAGGGAATCCTGCAGAAAAGGGGGAGCAAGGATTATGGGAGCCAGAGGGGCTAAGACATTACAAGGAAACCCACAGAACCACTAACCTGGGCTCATAGGGACTCACAGAGACTGAACTGTCAGCCAGGGATCCTGCATGGGACCAATCTAGGTCTTCTACATACATACAGTTGTGTAACTTGGTCTTCCTATGAGACTCCGAACAGTGAGAGCAGGGCTTGTCTTTGACTCTTATGCCTGCTTTTAGACCTCATACCTCCTACGGATTGCCTCATCCAGCCTTAGAAGGGTACCTCGTCTCACAGCGACTTGATGTACCATGGCTGAATGATCTCCATGGAAGGGACGCCTGTATCCTCAGACAGAGAAACAGTGGAGGAGGAGAGGAGGAGGGGTAACGGGGAGGGGGGAGGAACTGGGAGGGAGGGAGGTACAGGAAACTTTGATTGGGGTGTAAAAATTAAAAAAACAAAAATATAATATTTTTATTAATTTCTTTGAGCATTTCATACATGCATACGATGTATTTCTATTATATCCACTCCCAGCTCCACCTTCAACTCTCCCCAGGTCTACTGCTCACTCACTCCCAACTTTGTGTTCTTTTTTTTTCCTTTTTGATTAACCCACCAGGTTGAATTTGTGCTATTCATATTTTTATTGCCATCCACTGAAGACTGGTAAACCTACCAGGGGCCACACCCTTAAGGAAACCTAACCAGACTCCCATCAACTGTCAATAGCTTCTCAAGTAAGGGTGGAGGTTTGTAAGCCCCTCTTCAATCCCCGCTAGAATGTTGATTGCCTTGATCTGCTGCCGGCAACCATGGTTTGTGCCGGCAACCATGGCTACCATGAGTTCATGAGTAGCAGTCCTGTTATGCTCAGAATACAAATTCCCTTTTCATTCATTAACTCAGCTTCTTTTCATGTTTTCGGTCCCCATTGGTGTGACTTCCTAGAAGAAATGGCTGCATCGGTTTGCTATATTTTTTTTTTGCTAGCTCTATATGAAGTTACTTATTTATTTGTTGCTGTTGTTGCATTATAACAGCCTGTCCTATGCGCCAGACAAGACCTTATCCAATACGTGGTTGCAAGTGCTTTCCCATATTCAGTAGCTTGCCTTCCTCTGTTTTCTTTCCTTTGCTGCACAAAGTTTTCTAGGGCCCCATTTGTCTATTTTTGCTGTGGTTGCCTGTGTCTTTTCCAAAAAGACTAGAATGTTCTGAATCTTTTCTACTGTTTCCTCTTAGGGACTTTGTGATTTCAAGACTTGTGTTTAATAATGTAACATAGTTTGAGATACTTTTCCTGTAGTATGCACAAATAGTATTCATTTGACTTTGTATTTCTAATTTTCCCAGGACCAGCTGTAAAGGAGACCATTCTTTCTACCTTGGGTAGACTGAATATCTTTGTTGAAATCATTTAACTTGATACATAAGGGTTTATTTCTGGGCTTTTTCTGCTGCTGTCTTACACGCCCACTTTTTTGGCAATATGATACTGTTTGGATTATAGTCTACTTGTAGGTTTTGAAATCAGGATGCACTGAGGTCTCAGTTTTGTTTTTCTTTCTCAACATTGTTTTGGTCACTCAACATAAAGACCACTGATTCTATTTGAACTTGAGGACTGTTTCCTGTGTCTTTAAACATGCACCTTGCTAGCGACTCTTTGAAAACTGGTATTAATTCGGGCTGTGTGGACATTTTAACAATGCCAACTAACTCAATCTGAGAACTTGGATTGTCTTCATCTGTTACTTCCTTGATTTCTTTCAGCAGCATTTTCATCAAATGCTTCTGCCTTCTGGGCTAAGTTTATTCCTAAGTATTATCTTCTTTCTCATGCTGTCTTTAATGGGATCATGTTCTTGGTTTTCTTTTGATTATTCATTATTAGTGCACAAAAACACAGCTGATTTTGAGTACTAGTTTTGGATACGGCAACTTTGCTAAATCTGATCATTAATTATTACATTTGAGGGGTGCCTTTTCTTTCTTCTTTTTACCTACTTATCCTGAAGACTTCCAACAGCAGCAGGATAGACATGGTAAAAGTGAGCATCTTCGTCTTGATCTGACCGTAGAAGGAACACTTCATTTTTACCCCCGCTAAGTATCATGTCAGCTGCGGAATTTACAGAGGTTTAAACCATGCTCCTCTTACACTGTGATGCCAAGAAAGTACATAATGGTTTAAAAATTCTTATTAAATGTACATTATTAAATGTACATTAAATGCCATTGGTTTATGGCATTTACATGTATGTGTGGCATCCCCTTCTAATCTTTATCCCTTACATTAACTTGACCCTTCCCCCTCCCGTTGTTTTGCTTCCTCCCCTCAAACAGCAGTCATCCTGCTCTCGTGGTGTGTGTTTGTGTGTATAAAATGTAAGATAGAACATGCAATATTTGCCTGTGCTTTTACCCTCTCACGTCCTCATTTGTTTCCCTCTCTGCTGACTTAGGTCCCCTCCTTTCCCTGCACAGTCCCCTTTCTACTTCCTATCTGTTGCACACACATATTTTGAGTCTGGGTTCTGCGTATGGTAGAAAATATATGTCTCTGAATCCGGCTTATTTCACGTAATGCAATGAGCTCCGGTTTCATCCCCTTTTCCTGCAAATGACATATTGACCTGGAAAGGTCCTCCTAATGCTAGATTAATAAATATAACCGCTTGGGCTTCTCCCCATTATAGCGGTTCACCCTGCTGCACAGCTACTAGAAACTAGAGATTGCCACAAAAGCCAGACTTATGGTATGTGGTTTTAAACCTGATTCATGAGAGATTAAGGCAGATGCAGATCAGAGCGCACCCCCATTCCTCGGAGAAGCACTCACTGCTCCTGACACAGTGCAGAGCTCTGGGTAACTGTCTCAAGAATCTACCTGCTTTGATCTCTGCCCTTTGCAGCCCACAGCGGTTTGTGTGCTTGTTTTAAAGAACTGAATAGAAACTACCCATTAGTACTCCCATCTACTAAACAATTGATTTTGGAATACAGAGAAAAGGAAATCTTTTGGGCCGCTAAAATGAATTCCTTTTCCTGCTCTTTGAGATTTAACATTCGTTCTGCTAATTTCTCCAAATTTCTGTTGATGGTGTTTGCTGTTCAGTTGCTAATGTAGTCTTTGGTCTTTAAGGCTTTTAACCTTTCATCTCCGGTAATTCGAGTGGCTTTAAGAACTCTCCCCCACTTTTCCCATGTCCAAAAATTGATCTTCAATCAAATTTTCTTTCTGATGGGCTGAGCTTTTTACCTGGGGTGTACTCAGAATCAGGAAGTTTCTCTCTCTCTTTTTAAAGTGTGTATTAATTGTACAAAATAGAAATTTTCATACATGCATTTAACCTATTTAGATGATAATTATCTTCCAATTTCCCTCCCTTTTCTCCATCCTCCTCCTACTGGCCCTCTTCTCCTTCCCAAACAGCACCATGGAAGCCTTTAAGAGCTGCTTGGCACTTTTAGAAGTGCTGGTTAGTGTTTATTTTCCCTCTTTTTTTCTTTCTTCTTCCTTCTCTTTTGTCTTCATTCTGTCACTCTCCTCAGTCTCCCTCTTCCCATCTCCCTCTCCCTTTCCATCTCTTCCTCTCTTCCACACTCTTCCCTCTTTTGTTCATGTTAGACTGTTACAGGGAAAGTGGTCCCTGGACTTGAACCCCATGCTCCAGACATAGAAGAAAGGGCTGGTCCCACACAAGTTACAGCCTTCAGGATTCCCACTTTCTCCCCTTATGTTGGGTTTTCGCTTTTTCACGAGTTTCATATTTGTCACCGACTTTTGGAAGCATGAGATGCACGACACTCTCGCGAGGTTATTCACAGTTGTGAATCGCCAAGCTAATCTCTGCCACAAGCTGTGATGTAAATTTTAGACATGATTTTTTTTTTCTCTCCATGGCAAACAGCTTAACCAAGAGCCTCTCGGTCTTCAAAACTCTCCTGGAGTACCAAGTTTGAGTCCAGTTGAAATTCCTTTATAGGATGCAGTCCTCGGTGATGTAATAATGCCACCCTATTTCCAATGCTATAGAAGTCCTTTCTCTATCTCTCCTTTAAAATAACAATAGCATTCTTTTCACAAAAGTCCAGCACATTGACTCCAACACAGCATCTTCACGTATTTCTTTCGGGTTTTAATTATAACCATCTTTTAATAAAGGGAATTTTGAGGTAGAGCCTGGCACATTCCATTCACGCATTGCAGTGACGAATTCTTAGTGCCATTCGGTCACTTGTGGCTTTATTTTTAGGGGTAAATTTATAGTGAGCCCAGGATCACATGTCCAGTGGTATTCGAAGCATCTACAGCTGCTTACATAGCAGAAGTTCCGGGCTGCATTCCTGCTGTGAATCCTAGGATTTGTGAGGACGGTGCTGTGAGTAGCAAGAAAAAGAATTAATCTCGTGGAAATGTGCACACACATACATGCATACACACACAAATTCCCAGAGGACTTGCAGCGTGCAGTCAGGAGCATCCTGTCTTATCAGGAAGTTGCCCCCTTCAAAGACAACGTTTACGTCTGGTTTCATATATCCCTGAATGAAATTTAATTAATTTTCTTCATATGTATATACATTCACATGGATATATACATTTCATGTGTATATATATATATGTACATGAACATATACATATGAATGATACGTAGACATGAATGGATGTGTGCGGGTAAACACGTCATACAGGTGATGTCATAGATTTAAGGTTCTATAGCACATTATGTTCTATCATATCCCCTTATGGAAATGCCAATGTGTAGTTGGTGTTGAAGACAACCTAGCATGGTGTGCCCCCTCACAGATGCAGAAAGACAGTAATAGAGAATTGATCAAGGCCTTGGCCGTTATAAAGACCTGATTTCATCCATATGCCCTCAACTCCTTCAAACCACACAAATAACCGTCGCCATCTTGAAGCAGGAACTCAGACCCCGGACTTAGATTGCTAGGCTTCCTTCTTGCTCTGCATCATCACAGCGTGACGTCGAGCAAGTGGCTTTGTCTCTCTGAGCCTCAAGCTTCTCTTCTGGCTATTTTACCAAGCTGCTGTGGGGATGAGATGAGATAATGTACATAAAAACGCTTGGGATAGTTTGGGGCTCTTGATAAGCTGTTAGTACATGCCGGCTATTTTTGCTCTTTTGAAGGAGGAGGCGTGGGGCTGTGCTTAGGCTGTGCTTGAGGCTGGCTTGAGCGGAGAGATCCCACCGCCAGAGGAACAGGTGCACTGTGGAAATAAACATGTGTTGGTACAAGTCGTATCCAGCAGAACACTTAAAATTCCTCCAGGATGGGCTAGTCCTCTTGAGCAAAGATGGACTCCAGCTCCAGACGTCAAAGATAATTGTCTCAGATGGAGATGGGCTAAAATAGAGAAGAAAATTATCCTGCAGCATTCTGAGAACCAATTCCATGGATCTCCAACTCAAAAGTTAGGTAGGGCAAAGTGGATGCGTCCAAACAGAAAATTATGTGCCTCCAAATTAAAAGAAAAAAGTCTTAATCTACTAAAATTGCTTATAAGTTCACCTTAGAAAATACAGCATGGGTCAAATGTATTATAGAGGCTAGGAGAATGGGAAATCCTTTGTTTGTTCAGGTCATTTGTGGTACATTACTGTGTGAAATAGTTGACCATGTGTTCAAGGAAACGGTGAGGGCTTGGTGCTTCTCACAATGAGAGGTTTCTGGATATCCGTTTTCTTAACCTTCTTTATGAGGGTTATAGCAGTGTAGATGGGGATGGGGAGAGGATTTTTTTTGGAATAAAAATAGCATAAAATGAAAATACACAGCATTCAGTTGATAAGAAGGAATTTTTCAGTCGGGTGCTCATTATCCCACGGTTGGGGTAGGAATAGGCCTCACAGGTAAAGGTTTCTTCTCATAAGGAAGTCATGGGTAAAGCCCACGCCCCTCTACCAATTTCATTTTTCTGATTATTCTCAGAATTCAATCAAGCTTGACACTTGTTAGTACAAATGGACTGGGATTTGGGGGTGAGGGGGAAGCCTGACCAAGGCCGCAGCTCTCAGAGAGGGACATTCTGTCACGAAGAGGCAAGGCAAGACTGAACACTGCCGGGCTCTCTAGTGGTGAGACTGTCTTGAGAGGCCCCAAGCATCTGGAGGGTGGGGAAGAAGCATGAGTTAGAAGAAAGCTAAGCTGGTCTGTGAGATTTTTCTAGCAAAATTACAATGTGGCTTATTCTCATTGGCACCAAGACAAAGCCTTTTGTCGGGAATATGCTTAGTAAGAATGACCGTTATATCTCAGCATCCATGTTTTTTTTTTTTTTTTTAGATAATTTGGCTCACTATAAGATAATAGACTAGAAGTCAATTTCTCGCAGTTCTCAGGGCTGAGAAACCAAAACCAAGTTGCCAATAGGGGGCTTAGGGAAAGCACTCACCATGCAAGTATAAGGACCTGAATTCAGTCTCCAGTGTGCACATAGGAAGCCAGTCTTGGTGGCCCCTTCTTAGGATCCCACGGCTGGGGGAGCAGAAGCAACCAGAAACTTGGGGCTCACGGGCCACAGTGAGATGCGAGCCAATGAGAGACTGTCTCTAAAGACAAGGTGGTGGTGTCTGAAGAGAAAGAATGTCCAGTTATCCTCTGGTCTCTACATGTAGTTTGTGCCTCAACAGAATTTGTAAAAAAAAATAAAATAAAATAAAATAAATTCACGGGAGGGTGTATCATACAATAAAATATATTCATAGTAATCTCTCAGTGTCCATGGGGAACTGGTGCCAGCTCTCCCTGGCTCCATATATCAATACCCACAGAGACTCAGATCCCTGGTGGGTAGGCCAAGTGGGTGCTTGCCTATAACCTGCACACATCCTCCTATGTACTTTCACTTACTAAAGTCTCATGGTTTGTAAGCCTACAGATATTGGGTCTGGGAACATGGAGATGCTCCTGGATGTAGAGAGACAGTTTTATCTAAACTCTGCAATGGTTTCATAGCAAGCTGAGCCAGACCTGGTCCTCATCAATCCTGACTCCTTCTTCGTTTTCATTCCAGTTTTGCTGTTGTTGATTTTATTGTTCTTGGAACAAGGTCTCACCCTGTAGCCCATTGTGGGTTTGAGTTCTTAATCCACCCATGTCAGCCACCTCCCACCAAGTGCTGGGATTAGAGTCATGCACCTCAATATGCAACAAGCCTTTCGCCTCTTTTAGTAACCCCCAGCCTAGCCTTTAGGATACCACACCATGCTCCCCAGGTCCAGCCCACCTCTCTGCTCTGATACCTGGCTGCTAAATTTGGGTGGGCTGCTTCTATGCACAAACCACACATCCATGAGCTACAAGAAAGACCTGGAATAAATGAGAATGTTCCCTTGGCTGCCTGCACATTACAAAGTCCTGATCTTGACAACAGAGCCTTCTGGGGGCTATGCCTTCTTTCAGAATCCTGGAACAAGGTGGAATTGATATGGGTGTTTAACTCCTGATAGGTTTCCATTTGCGACGGCTGTCAAGTTTGAGATGTAGTATCTACCTCAAGTATGGGTGTGAAAACCAATCCCACTGACACCTAGATCGACTCTTGCTGCAGGTGTTCTGCAACCTCAGATGCCATTGGGGCACTGCTGTATTTTGCAATGCAGCCTGTTCCAGACACAGCTGGCTCCCCACTGGCATCTGGTCAAACAGAAAAGAAACACAGAGCCTCCTGCTGGCTGGCCATCTGGGGCAATAATTGCTCCTTGGTTATCGATGGCACATCTCTAAGGTGACTGTTCCTTCAGCTGGTGGGGTTGTCACAAATGTGCACTTGGCAACAGCTGTCGCCTAGCCTCTGCTTTTGCTGGGCACCAACTCCTGTGTGCTTAGATGGGCCAAGTAAGAAATGTCTGGGCATTTAGGAGAATCCTGGAGCAAGGGAGGAGGAAGTAAACAGAATAAGGCAAGAGGCTCTTCAAACAAGGGTTTCCAAGGAGTGTTGTGAGTGCATGCATTCTTGGTTAAAAACAAAAGCAAAAACAATCAACACAATGCTCTTCCAGAACAATCCAAAAAGCTGCCTCACATCGAGCTAATATCTGCACGTGTACATGGTGTACACATGCATACAGCTACAGTCACACACATATGCACACACACTCACACACCTCTTCACTGCTGTGGGTCCAAGTTTGAACTAGTAGCTGCCACCCCAACAGGCATTACTACCTCCAGGTTTTCTTACATTTCCCCTTTGACTCTGAAAGCTGCTCCCCTCTTTTGCTACTAGATTCAGGCTTCCATTACAGGTTATTGGTGGGCTTTCACAAGACATTCAGATTTTTCCAAGTGTGTTTAAATTTCACAAGGCTTGAGTGTGAGGAAATTCAAGGCATCCAACACTCTCCAACTCTTAACGCTTCTGATAAAGGCCCAGGACTTTCGTTAGATTAACTAACAACAGTTAGCAATTATAATTCCAGGAGAAGCGGGAAGCGAGGTCATTAACTAGTTAATTGTGCCCACTCAACACAGCCTCTCAAAAGTACTTCTAAACAGATGCGTAGGATTGGATGAAATATCAAATGTTTTCTTGATGGAGGAAGGTCATTGGTTAATTAAAGAAACTGCTTGCCCTGATAGGTTAGAACATAGGTGGGTGGAGTAAACAGAACAGAATGCTGGGAGGAAGAGGAAGTGAGCTCAGAGACACCATGCTCCCCTCTCCCGGGTAGATGCAATAGCTCTGCTCTCTGAGGCACTCGCGATGAAGCTCAGACCCAGGATGGACATAGGCTAGAATCTTTCCTGGTAAGACTGATGCTACACAGATTATTAGAGATGGGTTGATTGGGATATGAGAATTAGCCCGTAAGAGGCTAGAGCTAGTGGGCCAAGCAGTGTTTAAAAGAATACAGTGTCCGTGTAATTATTTTGAGGCATAAGCTAGCAGCCCCGCCGCTCCTACTACTACTTTTTCTTAACTAATGTCCTGTGAATTCAGTCATTTAATTTTAGTGTATAAATATTGATAAATGATATGGGATTCTACCTCAAAGGGATACACACTGGGTGGATGGATGCAAAGGATTGTGAGACAGCAAATCTGAACTCCAAATGTGATGGAATATTTAATTATCATCTTTTGGGAGGTACTTTTTATGTATCTTTTTATTCTTACTGAGGATTAAATTAAAACTAAGGCCCCAATTCTTTTTGTATCTTGATATGGGATTTCCCTCTGTATACTGAAGAACTGCTTTGAGCCTATAGCAGAGCAGGGTGGGGCAGAGCAGAGCTAGGTGGGGAGGACTTGACGGAATGCTGGGAGAAAGAAGGGCGGAGTCCGAGAGAAACCATGTAGCCCCACCAGAGTCAAACATGCTGGAACTCTGCCTTTAAGCCACTGCCACCTGGTGATGCACAGATTAATGGAGATGGGTTAAATTAATATATAAGAGTTAGCTAATAAGGAGGTAGAGCTAATGGGCTAAGCAGTGATTTAATTAATACAGTTTCTGTGTGATTATTTGTGTTCTGGGCGGCTGGGACAAACAAGCGACCTTCCATTGCAGTATCTTTATTATAAGACAGTGTGTGTGAGACGCACAGAGAGAGACAATCAGCCTAGGTTAGTCTTGCACTCACTCTTGCCTTGAACTCCCTAAACACTTGCAGAACTTACTCTTCCATTCTCTTGCTCAGTCTCCCCCAGACCCAGCTCAAGCTTTGTCCTTTGGTAAATTATGCCAGGCACTTCTGCCTGAGCACATGTTTCAAACCTTCAGTTGGAGGCAGCAAATCAACTCACATCAAAGTAGAATGAAATTCTAATTAAAAAAAAATTATTTCAGTGATTCGGTCAAAGGTTACCAGGTAGATACCAGGAATCCTCGTGTTAAATATTATTCATCTCATGACAAGAAACACCTTTAATCTCAGTTTATTATGTATGAACTATTGCAGCCAAAGACCAAAGGTATAAAAATCCCAAGGCCATAAGCACTCTCACTGAACAATATGGTAAGCTATTTCTTTAATAGACTTGGCAGGCAAATACAGTAAAGCTCAAAATCCACTTACCTTCACTCCACTTCACAGAGTGCCCAGGACCAGCACGGTTATCCAATGACTACAGTTTTAGAAATCCTCAACACAAAAGGCACCACCATGCTGTAGATACATTTCACTTGGTAGAATGCTTGCCTAGTGAGCATGCAGCCCCAAGTCTCCAGCTTTAACACTACGAAGAAGTCTAACTGTGGGTCTAACAGTGGCAGGAGGCAATGTTAAGCTACAAACTCTCCAGTTTATCTTTCTCATGCTCCAGAGTCTGATACATTCTTGAACCTGTTAAGCTACTTTATTCCTTTAATTTTCCCACAATTAAGTTGTAAAATAATTGCTGTGATCATTAAGCACCCATATAATGCTGTACACATTCAAAGTGTTTTGCAATCATCTATTTTACAAAGCACATTGTTCTGTGTATCAGGTTTTATCATGTCCTGTGTTGGCTTAAGAGCCATGTTCTACATGATCAGATTAAGAAGTAATATATCAATTTTAGGAGCAAAGGTGACTCTTTGTACCATGTATTTGTTTGTACGCTTTTAACCTTTGCACAGTCAATACAAGCTCTCTGGTTTATTAGGAGCCAGAAGGAGTCTGGTGCCGAGCAGGGTGCTGTCTTTTCACGGTGCCTTCAGGCAAGCACTTGAACAGGGTCTGAACTGTGCCCCTGTTTGAGGAACTCATGTTTGGGAGGAGGAACCCTAATTCCTCTCTGCTAGAACTTGCCAGTTACCAAAGCAGGAGAGAACCCCATCGACCACAGTTGTGCACAGCAGGTGAAGAAAAGTCATTCTGACACTTCCAGGGGATGTGGATTATATACAGTCTTGTGCAACATAATGATGATACAGTCAATGATTGACCGCACAGGCAACGATGCCCTGTAAGATGTCACCTAATGATGAGATAGTCATCCTCCTGGGGACACACCGTATGAGAAGCTCTCAACAATCAGGTCCCCGAACAATGCATGACTTGTGTAGAAATAACAGTACCTGTCCCGTTCCTCCGTCCGAAGGTATAGGTCACTAATTCTTCCAGCAGAAAAGAGGGTCAGAGGCCCAGATTTGTTTGTACCTTCATCCACATTTGGGAAGTCTTCTTGGTCATTATTGCCACATGAGTCTCTAGAATTTTTTTTCTGCTCAAGGTTGACATCGATTCTCTATTTGATCCCCAAAGAAGATGGAGGTAGGTGTGGCCTTTCTTTCTCCAGAACATGGCCAATCCAATGACAGTCTGTGATAGTTACTGCAGAGTCAGCTCCACCTTGAAATCGTAATGGACAAGGAACCAAAACAAGATTACTATAGGGATGACATTGTTCCTTGACCTCAGAGAAAGCTCTGTTAGATTTAGGTTTGGGCAGCTACTCTGTCCCTTGAAAATGTTCTTTTTCTCCTAAGTGGTCTTGTTCCAGATGTCTTGACAGGAGTCTTAACCTGCACTGGAGGTCCCACTCCAGATTTTTTTTTTTTTTTTAAGATTTGCAACACTAGGTATGCTGAAATGGGTCGGTTGATAAAGTGCTTGCCTAAAAATCGTGATGACTTGAGTTTTACCCCGAGGGCCCGTGGGGCCAAGTCTAACAGTAAGCATTTATAAACCCAATGCTGGGAGAACGAGAATAGGCAAAATTCTTGGGGCTTACTGGTCAGACAGCCCAGCCCAGTTGGTGAAGCCCTGGCCAGGGGAAGAAGCTGTCAGAAAAAGGCCATGGAGTGGACTCTAGAGATTGCTCAGCAGCTAAGAGCACTGGCTGCTCTTGCAGGGGACCAGGGATCTATTCCCAACACTCACATGCCAGCTCACAGTCATTTGTAACTCCAGTCCTAGGAAAGCCAAAACCTGCTTCTGGCATCCACAGGCACCAGGCACACCCATAATGTGCAACATGCGAACACACAGAATGTCCACACACAAAATAAATAAACAAAATAATTTAATTACAACGCAAACAAGCAATGTGTGGTACTAGAGAGTGGCTCTGACAGAAAAGGTCTTTTCTTTCAAGCCAAAAAAAATCCAAGTTTCATTGCCATTAGCCGCATTTCCTTTGAAAAAAAAAAAAAGCCAGAGGAGCCAGGCAGTAGTGGCACATGCCTTTAATCCCAGCACTCAGGAGGCAAAGACAGGAGCATCTCTGTGAGTTACAGGTGAGTTGGTCTACAAAGTGAGTCCCAGGATGGGTTCTAAAGCTACAGAGAAACCTTGTCTCGAATAAAATAAAATAAAATAAAATAAAATAAAATAAGCAGGATGCAGACACGTGTGCCTGTAATGCTGCTCAGGGGAGGTAGAAGCAGGAACATCCTCGGGACTGCCAAATGCTTGATTCCAAGTTTATCAAAAAACTGTATTTCAAAACCTGAAATGGAGAGCAAGTAAAGAAGATACCCAATCCTCTACACAAGCACACACACGCATACACACATGTGCACATGTGCCTGTGGGCCCACTCATATACACACATGTGCACACACAAAGCCTGAAGGTGGGTGGTGCCTGAATAGTGGCAGTTAAGATTGCCTTCTGACCTCTGCACAGGCACACATATTTGCCTGCATACATGCATTTACATACATGCATGTACACCTATACACACACACAGAGGGTGGGAGGGGGAATAGCACAGGAGGTTCTGTTTCTAACTTTGTGTATGTTACAAAACCAAGTGACACCTCCAAGCTTAACGTCATGAAGTCTCCAAGTTAGAAGATGCAGTGTCACCTCCCAAATGATGTGAGTAGGGAGACTCTGAGAGCATCACCTGGCTTCCTTCCTGATAGTGTCAGCTAAGGAGAGGGAAGTGTGCCTCGCCAAGAGGAGCCATGGAGTTTTTCAAGGGGAAAAATACTTTGCATTGATATGGATCTTGGTTTATTAATATATATTTAAGGTCAATTTTGTTATATGTATATGTATTTCTGATCATGATTAAGGTATTGCGTTTGTGTAGCTCATTTAAAATGTAATATATAATTAAGAAATATAAGTTAATAGATAGTCATCTGTAGTAGTGAAGCTTGTAGTCATATTAGTTAGATTTTCTAGTTGTATAGAGATATGTTTCAGTTAGATAGGTATTCTTCAAATCTTTTAGAGACCGTCAGAATATGGCATTTAAATGTTTTAAAAATTAGGACTTTTTATGATAATGAGACACATCTGATCCTCGTAGCACCAAGCTACTTCAAGAGGAAGATGGACATCAAAGAGGCTCCTTATACAGTTTGTTAGCCATTTGGGCAAGAAACTGCCCTTGTCATAGTATGTTGCTTGTATTGGTTAATGAATAAAGAAACTGCTCTTGCCTAGACAGTTTGATGAACTGGACATGCAAGACCCACAGAGAGATGACTGCTGAACTTGCCTAAAGGTGAAATGATCCTTCAGGGTTCCTGCTTCATGAAAGAGTCTGCTAGATATTCTGCAGGACACAGAAAAAAGTGACTGACAAACTGCCAATATAGGTGGAACTGTCTTTGAAATTTTCTGCATCATGGAAAAGTCTGCTGGATACTATGGGCCTGTGGGCTAAAGATGGATGCCCCAATGGTACAGAAGAACTTTGGGTGACTGTCCAGGCAGCAAGATGCCTCTGTCAATTCTAGAGTTTTGGAAGTTGTTTACAATGCACTTCCTATTTACTTAGGTAATGTTATATCCTTCTGGAGTCTTTGATGGAGTTGAAGAACAGATAGATAGTTATAATTACAGTTTTCCTTAGTTATGATAAAAGATAAAGTAAATAGAAATATTGTAACTATAATTCTTGTTTGATAACTGTTTTGTTATATGTAATTTTACTACATTAAAATTAAAGCCTTTCTTTTTATTTAAACAGAAAAGTGGAGGTGATGTGGGGTTTCCCTCTGTATGCTGTGATTACCATTAATGAATAAAGAAACTGCTTTGGACCTACAGCAGGGCAGAACTTAGGTAGGCAGGGAAGACAAAACTGAATACTGTAAGAAAGGAGGCGGAGTCAGAGGGACACCATGGAGCTGCTGCCAGAGCCAGACATGCTGAACTTTGTTGGTAAGCCACTGTCATGTGACAATACACAGATTAATGGAGATGGATTAAATTAATATGTAAGAGTTAGCCTATAAGAAGCTAGAGCTAATGGGCTAAGCAGTGATTTAAATAATATGGTTTCTTTGTGATTATTTCGGGTCTAAGCTAGCCGGGCAGCAGGGAACCAACAAGAGGCCCTCCTCCAACATCAGTCTAATGTCTCTGAGCCAAAGCTGCATATCATGGTGCCTGGCTTAGCTCCTATGCATTTCAATAAAATGAGTCTGCATTTCAAGGTAGGTTTTAGGCATTCTCCCTTTCTTTCAGCTCACCAAATAGCTTATTATGCCAGGAATAAATAGGTTGATATATAATAGGTAGGAGTAGACAGGCATCTTTATTATTCCTTTTCTGCTCCTCTCTCTATGCAGATCTTCTTCCTCACAATCCATTGTGTTGGATGGATTAATCAATCAGATTAGCCCTTGATTGACCCAATGGGATCCATTCTCATTTCCTCTCTTCCCCTCTTCCCTCCCATTCAATATTGCAGGCACATGGATGAGGTAACTGTGAACTGCCAGGGTCTGTATTTCCAATGGAGCGATCAAGGGATGGTAGATGGTGATTGCTTGCCTTTCTGGATGCAGCCACTGGGAAGCTGGAAATGCCCTTTCCTATGTGTCTAATCTGGATGCAGCCACTGGGAAGCTGGAAATGCCCTTTCCTATGTGTCTAATCTGGATGCAGCCACTGGGAAGCTGTGAATGCCCTTTTCTATGTGTCTAATCTGGATGCAGCCATTGGGAAGCTGGGAATGCCCTTTCCTATGTGTCTAATCTGGATGCAGCCATTGGGAAGCTGGGAATGCCCTTTCCTATGTGTCTAATCTGGATGCAGCCACTGGGAAGCTGGGAATGCCCTTTTCTATGTGTCTAATCTGAGTTTCGGTCCTCGCTCTGGACAAACTTTGTTCTGGAAATGATCGTATCCAAATGTAAACAGTGTCAACTATGACGCTTGCGTTTTCTGCTTTATCGGTATTTCCTTTTTATAAAATAATAACTACATTTTACTCACGTGATAAGAAACCTACTTATATATAAAAATGATTGGGTAGTGATGGAGAGATTGTAGACCTAAGTGGCTCAACGGAAGGCCTCTTCCTCCAGGTCCCAATGCCCGTGCTGAGAACCTCATGGGCCTGTGCTCGGTCCTCCACGGCACTTGTACCAGCTGACTCCTTCCCTGCCTTATCTGTAGACAAAAGGTTCCCAGGGCCGTGGCCAGGATTTACTCAGTTTCAAGATCTTCAACCCAGCATTACACCTGACTCAGTGGTTATCACTTATTATGGGCTGTTGACACTGTGGTTTAGGGACTCAGATACTTATAATCTCATTAGAACAACCATGGAGCACCTGAAGAATGCATGGCCACTTCCCAGGGTGACTGAGTGACGCTGCCAGTCTGACGTGTCTAGTGCTTACCAGAAGTAGAGCAGAAGAGAAAAATCCAGTGCGAACTACCCTGCTCCTACTCAATCTGGGTCTAGAGCAGCACCATCCCACACATACAGACAACATAATAGAAAGTTCCAAAGAAGCCTGGATGACATAGGGAGACCCTGCCTCAAAAAGAAAACAACACTGAAAAGAAAATAAATGAAAGAGGAAGAAACAGGAGGGAGGAAGGAGAGAAGACAGAGAGAGACAGAGTCAGAAAGAGGAGAGAAAACACTTAAAAGCATATAACATTTCACTGGATATATTCAAAATACTATCATTTCCACATTCTTGATAAAAAAAAAAAACACCGGTTTTCTCTATTTGCACACTACATCTTTGAGACTGGTCTGTTTTATTTTACATGTGAAGCACACCTCAGTTCTATCACACATTGCGTGTGCTCAATAGCTGTGTGTGACCAGCGATGTCATAGCACAGAACAGGGATCTGCACACCACACACTCCCAGACAACAGTGGGTCCTGCAGGGACTCCCAAGGGACTGCCTCCACAGGCCCTCCTGATCTCTGGGGCACATCTCTGACATCGGTGGAGTTGTGAGGTCTTGAGGAAATCGGAGCGATGTGACTACTGGCTCCACACACCAAGGAATGGCTGGGGGCAAGAGCCCTAGACACTGTAGTTCAAACAAACCACTGCACCCCGCTTTCCCTAAAGAGCTTGATCTTGACCAAGCACCTCGGGGATCCATTCTTTTTTTTTTTTTTTTTTTTTTTGTTTTGGGGATCCATTCTTTATCATTGTGGTTTTTTGTTCCTTTTGAAGGGGAATTCTAAGAAATATAAACAAATTAGAATTCTCTAGAGCCTAAACAGAATGAGAAATTAAACTGTCCACAGTTCCAAAGTGTCTGAAAATTAAACTTGGAAGGCCAAACTTCTCCTAAGGAAGCCCCTAGACCAAAACATGGCTTCCCCATCAAATGGAGAATGGCCGCTCCTCCACAAAAGCTTTTCTTGTCGCTGGGTCACTGGGTACCACAGATTCACAGGAGGGGGTGGGGGAGGCCCTCCCTGGGCTCTTCATATGATGGCTGGCATGGGAGAAACTTGGATACTTTTAAGAAAATCTTCATGCCAGAATTGGGGGAACCACATATCCAAACAATATTCACTCTATGAATGGCCCCCATTTTTGCCAGAGCAGATCTAGGAGTGCAGACCAGCGTCTGATTTCTTCCTAAGTGTTCTGTCTATCATGTTTGTCTCTAAAATAGAGATTTACCTTGGTGGCAGATGAAGCCTGGGCCCTGTTTCAGCAAAACAATCCCCAGCCTAGATGTGTCTAAGTTTTCAGGAAAGGGTAAGGTACAGAAGTCCTAAGATGTGCTCGTCACTCTTATGTGGCTTCGAGCCAGCTGAGGGGAAGGGAGAAGAGACAAGAGAGAAACGACAGATACTGATAAATATCATCACAGAATCAGAGCTCTGAGCTCCGGATGGAGTCCTGGGAGTTTGGCAGATCATATGCTATGGCCACACACAAGACCATATTTAAATCATTTCAAACTGATGAGATTATGTTTTTCTTTAGAAAAAAAATATTTAAAAAAAAAGCAAAAAAAAAAGAACAAGGAGGAAAAAAAGAACTAGAGAGGAGATAACGGTCCCTCGGCAAATTATTCACTGAACAACCTTGAGAAAACAGTCCTTTGCTCTGTGTGACTGAATTCCTGTTATGGCCACTGGGAGCCCTTTTGTGTCTTCAATGCCGCTGAGCTCCTGTTAAGTGCTATGTCCTATCCCAAGGGGCTGCAAAGACGGAAAGGGTCCAGCGTATGGTTGAGTAGAGAAGATGAGCCTCCTACACAAAGAACCACAATCCAAAACATTAAGAGCTGAGTGAGTGGAAGAAGAAGCTGTGCTGGGACTGTTCCCAGAAGGGAACTATTTGTCCTCAGGAAAAAAAATGGAGAACAGCTGGCCTCCGTCCATTTGTTTGTCCTGAGTAATCTCGCTCTTCCTCGCTCCTATTTACCCTTCACATTATTTCATCGGGCTGTCAATATTTTGAGACATATGGAAGACACTGAATGAGGTAAGGCTCCATCCATCTGATGGCTGAATTGCGTAGGTTCGGTGACTAAATGTCACATATCCAACAGCTAGTGAATGCTGGCCAGTTGCCTGGATGGCCACCCTGCCTGCCTCAGGACTCTACTTTCTCTTGCTAACCTTGTAGGTCACTGCTACACTAAAACCGAGAGCAAAGATCCAAACAAATACTTGACTGTGTGTTTTTCTGAACTCATTTGATGTCAGCTCTGCTCTGCTACTATTTTATGTCTTTCTCCAAACTCACGGGGGGGGGGGGGGGGTCGCTTGTCACACTGGACACTGATTTTCTTATTTGAAGTTGCTTATCTTGCCTTTCGAGTTAGTAACAATGACTTCTTATCCTTCTCTGTATTCCTACATATTCTTAATGAAAAAAAAATGTGTTCTATCCCAAGAAAATTGGAAATAAGACTTGGAGAAATTAAAGGACTTAGCAAGCTTCTTGTGGTGACCAGTGAGGGAGTGGTAACCTGGCTTTTCTACATGGACGGAGCTGCAGGAGTTCTCTGGAGGGTGGTTGGTGAGCCAACACTTGAGATCCCATGTACTGCTTGTGAGACAGGGATTAGTTGGGCAACACTACTTGGATTTGATGGGTTAAAAATAAGAAAGAAAGAAAGAAAGAAAGAAAGAAAGAAAGAAAGAAAGAGGGAGGGAGGGAGGAAGGAAGGAAGGAAGGAAATTGGACAGGCATGGGTGAATCTTGGAGGAGGGGGGAAGGCAAATATCATCAAAACAAAGATCCCCTCTTCTTTCCATTCCAAGACTTCCCCTGGATACCCATCAGATCTCACAAAGAGCTGTGCTGTGAGCTCTTATCCATTCTGACATAAGCCCTAGATAGTCATCCTCATGTGTGCTTACTTACATCCCATGTCTTGTGTCTTTGGCAAAAAAAAAAAAAAAAAAAAAAACAAGAGCAGATGTGTATGTGTTTTAGCCCACACTGAGAAAAAAATCTACACATATGAAAGAGAAATGGAGGAAAACAAAGAACGTTAATGTGAGTGCTGAGTCAATGCACAACCTAACGCTGGTAGCTGCTGTAACGATGCGAAAGAAGACAGTGATGGAGACCTTCATAGTTGTAGCAAGAATAAAGTACAGGTGGCTGTGCATGCTTATTATTCCAGCGCTGAGAAGGTGGAACCAGGAGATCTGGGTTTGAGGCTAGCCTGAGCTACACAGTGACCCCTGTCTCACCAATGCTGGCTCACCAACCACCCTCCAGAGAACCCCAGTGGCTCCATCTTCCAGAAATCATGATCAAGACTTGAGATCGGGTGAGAACCACAGATGAGGGTGCGCCACAGTATGAGAGGAACAGATCTCAAACCTGTTTAGACCTCAGATCCAGCGTCAGGCTGCACAAGGAAGAAGGAGATTTCCCATTGCTCATGACTTGCAGTTTCTGCGTGTAGAAGGCAGAGCTGGCCAAGGCAAGGGAAACTGGCAGCCCTGTGGGCTTTAGGAGCTCAAGGCAGACATAAAACAGTAGGTGTTAAAATAAAGAATGCAAGAAAGGCAAAGGCATTCCATAAATGAAAGAGCTCTGATTGATGAAGATGGCAGATCCTACAGTTAACTTCAAACAGTGGCTTTAATAAAATCGTGAAACTTGACGCGCTAGTTGGAAAAGATGAGAAGTCTTTGAAATTATATTATAAAACATGAATCTGGAACTAAAACCTCAGATTAATAATAGATTGGAATTGAAGCAGTACCCATTATTAATTCTTAATGTCAGTAGCGAAG
Organism: Microtus oregoni; assembly: GCF_018167655.1. NCBI lineage: Eukaryota > Metazoa > Chordata > Mammalia > Rodentia > Cricetidae > Microtus > Microtus oregoni. Next base: position 33,472,131 of record NW_024543060.1, on the reverse strand, counting down.
TGTGAATGGCCCTAACCAAAAAAGATAGAAGCATAGTATATAATTATAAATCACTAGAGGAAGAAGAAGGAGACTAAGTTTGAATATAAAAAAATATTTTAAACAATATATTTTATTAATACCTTGAGAACCACATATGATAAATATTTTGAAGACATTTCTCCCCCCAACTCCTCCAAGATCCTCCAAAATACCTCCATACCCAACTAACTTCCTGTTCTTTTCTTTAAAACCATCAAATCCAATTAGTCTCACCCATAGTTGATAGCAAGGCCTGCTCTTGACTACATACCAAGGGTCATATCCTTAAATAAAACTGATTCTCCTTCTCTTGACAGTTACCAATCACCAGAAGATCCTCATCTAATGGTGGGATAACACACTCATGTCCACTCATGCTGGGCTTTTGTCTGGCTTACACTTAAACAGGCCTTATGCATGGTGTCAAAATTACCCTAAGTTCATACATACAACTGCTCTTTTGTGCCCAGAAGACACTGTTTTCTTGTAGTTATCCACCATCTCTGACTCCTAACATCTTTCTTCCCCTCTTCCATGAAGATCCCTGAACTCTGTGGGAAGGAGTCTGATTCAGATGTCCCCTTTAGGGCTGAGCACTCCAAAGTCTCCTATTCTGCACATGTTGATTAGTTATGGATCTCTGTGGCAATGGGAATCTACTCCAAGCTTCTCTGTTGAGGGCTGAGAGACGCATATTCTGTGGGTATGAGTATAAATCATTAGGCGTTGATTTCATGCCATGTTCATTTAGCAGAGTCATTGTGGCAAGGCTCTCCTCTAGGGTCTTTGGACTATTTAACTGGAGATTCTTGATTTTAATAAATGTGCCAGATATGGATTCCATCTCGTAAGTGGGCCTCATAACCAATCAGAAAGTTATTGATTGCTTTCATGACAGTCATGCCACAGAGGCCGTGTCTTTCTGGGAGAGTCATTATTATAGCTCACAGCTGGTTAAGACTGAGGATTACCTTTCTCCTTGGGAGCCTCCATAACACCTTTTAGGACTGTGGAATCCAGCCAGAAAGCAGGTCAGGATAAGCTTTCTTTTTTCATGTATGGCCCTCTCCAACAATAGGGTCTTTCGGTCATCTTCTGGAGAGTAACCAAGAGCCACAACAATAGCTTCTAATGTTTAAGAGACTGAAAGATCTCACTGTCCAAAAATTCACAAAGAAGTACCCTGTTCCTAGTACTGGGATTTTTATTTGCTAGCATGTGTCCACATTATATGGTAACTCCATTTAACTTGTTTTTAGGTATGTAGGTGTATGTATTTTAAGGATCTTCTCTGGTAGTAAGTTTCTTTATGAATTTGTTTGAATAATTCTAGCTTTAGTTACTGTTCTCCTTATTCCCTCCTCTATGCCGCCCCCCATCTCCCATCCCATTTATCCTTTTCGGTTCTATTATTCTCTTTTCCTTCTTTATCCCTCAGAATTCAATCTCCTTTCTCTTAAGGAAACTTCCCTCCCACATGGGTCCTTCCTAGTCCCCTCATTCTGTGGGTATTCCCAAGAACACACAGGCAACTAGTGATTGAAAGGTAACACTGACATATGGGAAAAAATACACAAACTTTATCTCTCTGGTTCTGGGTTACCTCACTCAGGATGACCGTTCCCAGCTCCATTGGTAATGTCTTTTTAAAATAATGCATGGCAAACAACTTTTACATAGTTACCTTTTGCTTTCAATTTAAAAACAGATCTAACTTCATGATTCCTTCAGCAAATTTCTTTATGTAAGGTATATAATTTTAAAATCTTTTCCTCAAATAAGATGAGGCAAGGCATTCAAAATACTAAGAATGCACCGAAGTAGCCAGGTGTGGTAGCATACACTCTTAATCCCAGCAGAGGCAGGTAGATTTCTGAGTTCGGGGCCAGCCTGATCTATGGAACGAGTACCAGCACAGTCAGAGCTCTGCAGAGAAGTCCTGCCTTGTAAAACAAAAGAAAAGCAAACAATACACCAGAGTTTATTCAAAAGGGGGAGAGCTTTCTGCAATTTAAATTCACCGTATTTGGAAGATGTTGGCACAGAGGACAAAGTACTTCCTGGTGGAAAGGGGGCTGTGTCTTCGTTGGCAGTATGTGTAGGAAAAGCCCTGGGTGTGAGCTGAGATTCAGAAGAGACACTCTGGAAGAAGTCAGGACTTACTCAGAGAAGTGGTTCCAAGACAGGACATGGAGATGGAACTGAGACCAGAGAGAAATGAGGCGGGGTGGGGGGCTCTAACAAAGAGGAGCACAGATAGTACATGATGTGTGATGGTTCAGCTTTGCACCTGACACATCAATAGAAAGTAAAAGTCAGTTTGTGGTGAGAGGGAGCCACAACTGCCAGTCAGTCACGCAATCACAGAGAGCAACACATGATGCTCTGAAGGTTGCCACTGCTAAGCTACGAAACTAGATGGGCTGCTGTCTTAGTTAGGTTTTCTACTGATGCTGCCATGAAACACCATGACCAAAAAGCAAGCTGGGGAGGAAAGGGTTTATCTGGCTTACACTTAAACATTGTTGTTCATCACTGAAGGAAGTCAGGACAGAAGCTCAAACAGGGCAGGATTCTGGAGGTGGGGGCTGATGCAGAAGCTATGAAGGGGTACTGCTTATTGGTTTATTTTCCATGCCTTGCTCAGCCTGCTTTCTTAGAGGCCGGGACCATCAGCCCAGGCATGGCACTACCCGCAATGAGCTGGGCCCTCACCTATCAATCACTAATTGAGAAAATGCCCTACAGCTGGATCTCACAGAGGCATTTCCTCAACTGAGACTCCTTGCTCTCTGATGACTCTAGCTTATCTCAAGTTAAAACAAAGCCAGTCAATACAACAATGTACGGTGATTGCATTCCAATATAATAATAATTCAATTTATAATTTATTGACATGTAAGCCCATTGTAAATTAAGAAGTAATTTCAATTTAGGGGGCAGAATCTCACTAAGTTGCCCAGGCTTGTACTGAGCTTACTATGTAGCCCAAGCTGGCCTTAAACTCTGAGCAATGCTCTTGCCTCAGCTTTCTGGGTGCTGAGATTCCAAGAACACACCAACACTCAGCTAATATATAGTTAATTTTAACAACCCTAACTTTAAACTTCTTCCAATTAAACAATCCCATTGTTCTGAAACATCAGCGAGCATCTCCTTACACACAACCTTAGAGGGCGGAAACGGACTCACAATGTCCAGTGTGAGTGCATGGTGTATACAGAAAACAGCACAGGCTGGGTGTATGCCATGGGTGGAACTGGTTGGAAGAAGCAGAACCCGGGACTGGTGAATGGGACCGAAAAGCAACAACAGTGTCCTGTTTCCTCAGTTCCCTAAGACATTTGGGAAGACAGAGGGCAAAGAAATTGAGGCCAACCTCCGTGGATAGGTTGATCCCAACCAGTGCCTTTCGGATACCAAGACTATATTTTCTCATCAGAGATAGTTAGAGATCAAGCTTGGAAATACAAAGTGGTGCTTCAAGTTTCCTGTACAACAACGCTAATGCTACCAGGAAACGCAATGTTTAACATGCTGAAGGGGGAATGTTCATGATTTGTATAACAAATTAATCTATAAAGAAGAGTATAAACAACCATCAACTTCTAAAATAACAAAGAAGTAGGGAGCTCTTAACCCAGAAAAGCACCAGAAAAGATGAATTAATAAAGATGAGATGAAAAGGGAAAAAAAAAACTTTAAGGATTATGTACTTAATAAAATAGTGGCCCTTTTATACTATTTCCTGAGAAAGGAAATCAATGAGTCAAAATAAAAGGAATTTCTGGTCACCAAGATGAAAGTTGAATATGATCCAAGCAGTCAGTGAAAACATTAGGAAAGATCATGGACAAAAGATTTTGAAATCAGAATAAAACTTCTAGAAAGCCTCAAGCCACTGTGGTATCAAGAGAAAAGAGAAGAAGGAAGGAGGAAATAATGATATTACTAATGAGAGTTCTTCCTGAAGATTAGCAGCCTCTCAAGACTTCCCACTATGCTGACAGAGGCCTTCTGGAGTCACTGTGGGAAGAAAACTCTTCCAGCTCCATGAACCACGGGCAACCAGAGAACAGCCTTTTCACTGGGTGCACGATGGACCAACTCCCCACCCCCCCACCCCCCACCCCCGCACCCCCCACCCCCCCACCCCCCCATGCAAAGGCTTGGTGTGATTCCAATGTGAGCTCCAGGCAGCTTGTTAACCCAGAAGGCTGAAAAGGATAACTCCTTTTGTTTCTTGAATGACAAGCAATCACTGTCACATCTCGAACATCTGTGTCCGGTCTCGCTCATACTATTGCTGAGCACGTGGTTTGTAGGTGTCAAAGTGTCTGCTGACTGAATGTGGTCGGCCCTTCACATCTAGATCAGCGTGGGGTAGGCTGTACACAGCCAGGGAATGCCAACAGGAAGATTAGCAAATCATCAGGATCATTTAGGTAAATATTTCCTTCTAGGTAAAATCAGAAAACCAAAGCCCACGTGTTGACTTGGGTTACACTTAGAGAGTTCTCTATTCCGGGCCTCGACCCCTCATCTAAATTACAGGGAAGGAGAAGCCAGTGGAATGGAGAGGGTAGAGTAGAGGAGCTCACGTGCAGGCCTCAAAACTCTAAGTTCAATCCCCAGACCCACCAGGTGGCAGGAGAGAACCGATTCTTGGGTGTTGTCCTTGACCCCCAAAGACGTGAACTGTGGCACATATGCCACCCCATCCCACCCCCGTGTATGACACATGCATGCACATAAGCAAATAACTGTAAAAACAAATCAAGATGGAAGAGGATCTAAGCTCTAGCATTCTTGATTGGGTTGTGCTAAGGACCCAATGGCATTTCTGTGCCCTCTGTTTACAGTCAGAAGCTAGAGGTAGGAAGGGAGGCCTTTGGGGAACGGCACAGCATAGACACAAACATTGGAGAAAACAGATCAACTTCCTGTCCCTCGTCGCCCCACCACCACCACCCACCTTGTTCTTCTCTCTGAATTGGCTTTTGATGCATCCCATCTCCTCTGGGTCCTGATTTTGTCTGTCACACCACTGTCTGCTCTATGAGAGGTCTGAAAGAGGATAAAGAAGGAGCAGTCCCCTCAAATGCATCTCCAGAAGAATCTGTTTAGAGAGCAGCCTGGCCACAGAAAGAAGCTTTCTGGGAAGAGGACTTCTGCTTCCTCCAAGGACCTTTCCCTGGTCTGGGACACAGTTCTACCACTGGGGCACTTTTAGTGTCCATGAGCATTTTCAGAAATCAGACATTAAAGACATGGGATCGCTCGTCTCCGCCATTAGCCACTATCATTGTTTCCTGGGAACTACCTCAGATTCATGTCTGGCTGGAAGAACGGCCATGCCTCTCTCAGGCATGATGCTGTCCTCTATGTGGAAGGCAGATGTCCATGCCTCTCTCCCACTGTCAAAGCATCCACTCAAGGACCATTGGTCCTTGATCAAAAGCTGGACGCTATGGCTCAATTACACTTTCCAGGATAGCTTTGTGGCTCACATCCATGGGCCAAAAAGCTTGCAAATGACAGGACTACGGGTGACATTAGAAGTGATTTTTTTTTTTAATTATCCGGGTCAACATTGTATAATACTATGACAACACCCTATTTAGATGCAATAAAACTATTCCCAACGGCCATTAATTGATCCCAACGGATGCCTAACAGCCTCTTCAAATAGAAGAGCGAGCTGAAACAGTCAGGAACTGCTAATTACATTACTCTTTTGTGCAAGGTGGGATCTTTCGATGTGGGCCTCCTCTTTCTCATTCACTCTCTGCCTTCTCCACTAAAACTCAGTAAGAAAGGCTTCACTGCCTATTACATACTGGTTTAGGCAGATGCTCCCACCATAGGTCTGTCACGGGCACTGATATGCCGGGCAGATCTGCTCAGTAACAAAGCAGATAAAACACAACGATGAAGACAGGAACATCAGCAACATTGACGGGTTTGTCTCTAATACAGAGCAGATCTTCTCTATATGTGATCACTCCCCTTTCAAAGCTGTACAGCGTGATTGTTTCTGAGGACTTCTAAAGTCAGATATCTCTGTGATTCTTTTCATACATGAGTTCGCAATGCCACATCGCCCAGTCTAGTGAAACACCATCAACAACAGGAGAGGAGTTTGAGGTTTGCTGTGACAGGAGAGGAAAATGAGAGAGAGAAAAATCCTGCCCTGAGATCCCCAAAGAGGCTCCTTCCCCCAAGCTAATCAAGCCACATTCTGCACGTAATTATTTCTATTGTACCTTCGGACTAAGTAACTATAGGAGGCTTTTGTTTGGGTTTTGCCAATTTACATTATGATTTTTGATGTAGATCATCTGTTGCTTTTAATAAAATCATGCTACTCACTTGAGAAAATACATGCCATAAATGAAGCGTTGCTGTTCTCTAAAAACTCTTAAAGGCCAACTCCAGAGTTCCCTATTGTTCGTTCCCTTGGAATAAATTACTGCAATCAGACCACATGGGGAGAAAAGTTAACCTCTGATTACAAAGGGAATCAGTCCAAGAGGTAAACTATTAATCACAGCTCCTCTCTAGCCGTCCGAGATAGAAGGCACATTCCCATCGCAACCCATTAGAGCCGCCTCTTCATTCATCATGAGCCCTTTGGTATTCGGTTTCTCCTGAAATCTAGGGCGGCCTCAGTCAGCCATCGTGGCTAACCTTACACCCATCTCCAGTGTCCCCCTGATAGCTTGATCTGACTATGATAATTTGTCACTGTCAAAGCCGGTTAAGCTTTTGGCTTTGGTCTTCCTTTCTTCTGCAGGTGTCAAAAATGCAAAGGCACCGTTTATAAAACCGAATTTGCGGTGGTCACGGAGTGCCAGGAGGTAACTTTATTTAAAAGACCTCAGCTTTCTCTTCAGTCGAGCTGCTGAAGCTCCAGGGTGGTCTGGAGAGCTGATTCAAAAACATAAATGCCACCGCAGCAACGTACAGCTCCTAAGGCCAAACATCCAGATGTGTCAATAATGTGTGAATTAGAAACAGATGTAAGCCCTTGTTGGAAAACAAATATCATAGAATTATTTCCTTTCTTTTGCCTCCTTCCGTGTTCACACACTTTGGTGTCGTTCTTCCTTGTTTTGGTTTTTTCTTTGAGAATCAAAAGTAATTTCTATTTTTCCGGTAGGCATATAGCTATGGATAAAATGCCCCCAGAAAGGGAAAGGACAGTGGATTCTGCACCTTCTTTCTTCCCCAATGGGACTAACTGAAGCTCGGTGATTGTCTGTAGCCGCCTGGGGAGCTGCAGTTTAAGCAGATCTTCTGGGGTATGTTCTAGACCGCTGAGACCACTTAGAGAAACTGCCTTTGCAGAACCCATCTCTTTGTTTCCGGAAAGTACCCAAGAAAGAAGAGGTGCCGCAGAGGTGTGCGCTGCTGATAGCGCCTCCTGATGGTCCTTTAGTGCAATTACAGTGTGGCTTGAAATTAAAGGCATTTGGGAATTTTGAACACACACACACACACACACACACACATATATATATATTCGTGTACATATATATGTGACTTGAAGTTAAAGGCATTTGGGCATTTTGAATACATATACATATATATATTCGTGTACATATATATTAGAACTAACTTTGCTTTTTAAAGCAAATTCATTTTATTTTATATGTATGGGTATTTTGCCTGCATGTATATCTGTGTGCCGTGTCCATGTCTAATGCCCTCAGAAGCCAGGAAAGCATCTGATCCCTGGAACTGGAGCTACAGTCGGTTGTGAGCCAACATGAGGGAGCTGGGAATTGAATTCAGGTCCTCTGGAAGAGCAGACAGAACTTTGAACCACTGAGTAATCTCTCCAGCCCCACGAATGGATGTTCATAAAGTCTTTGAGTATATGTTTATTTGGGGCAGGAAGCATATGTATATCATTTTGTGAGAAGGGAGAAAAATGATTGCCAGAAGACAGAATTTACATGGGAAGTCTGCATTTCCTGTGCTGAGAAAATAGCTCAGTCAGCAAGGCCAGTACAAGGGCCTGAGTGCAATTCTTAAACTAATGTTAAAAAGCCAAGAACCTGAGACCTGATGAGTTAAATGTTAAAAAACCAAGGCAGACCTGGTGGGTTGATACTAGTAGCCAGGGCTAGATGATGAATCCTTGTCTTAAAAAAGAAGAAGGAAGAAGAAGAAGAAGAAGAAGAAGAAGAAGGAGGAGGAGGAGGAGGAGGAGGAGGAGGAAGAAGAAGAAGAAGAAGAAGAAGAAGAAGAAGAAGAAGAAGAAGAAGGGGAGGAGGTGGAGCAGCAGCATGGTGGTGTGCTCCTGTGGTCCCCTGGTGGCAGACAAGACAGAGGATTCCTGGAGTTTATTGACTAGCCAGCCTGGTTAAACCGACAAGAACCAGGCCAATGAAGGATTCTGTCTCCAAAAATAAGGTGGAGGATGCCTGAGCAATTACACTGAAGGTTTCCTTTGGCCACTATACTAACTCAAACTGCTACACACACACACACACACACACACACACACACACATGCATGCACACACGTGCACACATGCATGCATGCAGACACCCACATGCACAAAATTTGTATTTCCCTACAGTACAAATGCCACAGCCAACCACCAAAGTTTAAGGCACAGTTACCATCCACTGGAAAAGCTGCAGTGACTTTGGAGAGCTAACACTCCAGAAACCCTGAGGTCACTGTGTCAGCAGAAGCAATGAGCTGCTCAGATTGGGCTGTGCTCTCTGGTAACTGGGCAGGGTTAGCCTCTGCGCTTGGGTTAGTTCCATTGAGCGTGAAACAAGACCTATAATGGGATGCAGGAAGGCAGAACCAGATAGTGGAGCACTCTCTGAAAACGTCCTGTAAAGTCATGGAGCCAGCTCTGCATTCATGTCCTTGCTCTCAGACCCCATCCAAAACATAGATGACAGTGACCTTCACACCAGGACAGACCAATGAGATGGTAAGATCAGCCAGGTGCAATTCTGTAATCATTGACCATGTCTAGGCACAATGCGAAGTTCTACTGATCACTTAGTGTGCACAGCAAACCTGCTGTCTGCTTCACATCATATGAGAAAGTCTACTAGGTCTTACTGAATAACTATTCTCCCTACTTGCCTATCAGCGTAACTACGAGGGAAAGAAGCAAGTACACAATTCAGAAAATTACCTTTCTTAGCCGTGTGTGTGTGTGTGTGTGTGTGTGTGTGTGTGTGTGTGTATGTGCTGTACGTGTGTCTTAGAGTTTCTATTGCTGTGAAGAGACACCATGGCCATTGCAATTCTTATAAAGGAAAACATTTAATTGGGGCTGGCTAACAGGTTCAGAAGTTTAGTCAAGAATGTGATTGCTGGCCACACCAGCAGCTGTTTGGCAACCCTAGAAATGAAAGTTGAATTGTGTGTTGGTAACACTGGGCAGACGCCAGAGCTTGCCTACCTCTGAACTCAAGGAGACAAACTTGAACTTTCCCATTAGGAATAACAAATATGGTTTGATGGTTCCTGTCTGCAGCTATAGACTAGGATTTCTTCCACACTTGGAGATTCCACTGCCACAGACTCCGCCTGGGCGTCGCTCACCGGAGTGTTTGCTACACCGTCTATCACTTTCACTGCGGGGGGGGGGGGGGGGGGGGACTGCTACGCTTCCCCCCCTGTGTCTCAAAGCTTCAACACTGCCAAGCCCTTCTCCGGAAAAGAGGAAGAGACTGCTCCTGCACTATCTAAGATGGCGTAGGTACATTTGCTCTTTGTGCTTATCTTGGAATGTATTTACGAGCCACCTCCTGTTTAAAAGATTTCTAGAAGGCAGTGTATCACTCAGCTAATCTGACTATTTAATATGGGTTGTTGGAGTGACGGAGGAGAGCACAGGAGAAAGCGGATTAAAATCCAAGGACAGTTATACACAGCCAACACTAGTGAAAGAGATGCAAATTGAATTCTTCCCAATACAAGCCTTTCCCATCCAGCACAAACTAATACACCTCTCTTTAAGGTTGGTTTTTTTTTTTTTCTCTTTAAGTTTTGTTCACTGTGGATGATTCAGCTGGAGTGGGATTAAGGACCTGCTACAGATGAAAACGTCAGCTAGTAGCTGTTTCTTCCCAGCAAATTAGAAGTTAGGGAATTGTTCCTCTCCAACACCAAGGCACCCTTCCTCAAAAACTCCCCCACCATCGTCTGTTGGCTGGTTCCTCTCTTTGCTCTGTTTATTGTCAACAAATGGAATGAAAAGTACTCACTAGCATGTGCTTGGATTAAACTGCCTTTCTGCTCCTGACACTGTGCACACTGATCCCATCTGGAAGACGGACAACCTAAGTAGTCCTCTCTCCCCGACTATTTCACTGCCCTGTTTTCAAAGCATTTCTCTGTGTGTCTGTCTGTCTATCTGTCTGTCCATTCATCCATCCATCCATCATCTATCCATCTATCCGTCCATCTATCTATTATCTATCTATCATCTATCTATCATCTATCAATCATCTATCTTCCCCACTGTCACTCTCTCTTGCTCTTTCCCACTCTTGCTCTCTGTTTCTGTCTCTGCTCTCCTCTTTTCTCTCTTCCCTCTCTTCTCCCACTTTCTTTCTTTCTCTCCTTTTTCCCCCCCTCATTCTCTCTATGTTTTTCTTTCCAGTCTTCATGTGTGTGTGTGTGTGTGTGTGTGTGTGTGTGTGTTTGCACATGTTTAACTGCAACCCACATAGTCATGAAAGTCTTAGCTTCCTCTCTGCTGTGATTCTCAGCTTAACCTCCTAGCCTGACTTGAATTTACACCAAGAAGAACACCTGGCCCCAGGTTTTTCTTTGTCGATTTCCCTAGCATTTCTGTAAGCTGGGTTTCTGCCTGCAACACTTTCTACAGTCCCTTCCTGCTCCCCCAATTAGGAACTGATCCTCCTGGGAAGAAGGAGGTAGGAGAAGGTGGGGGAAAAGAAGGGGAAAAGTTGTGACAGAGAAGCAAATATGTTGCTATTGAGTCAGAAGGACCAAATCCAAGAGCACTGAGTCACCTGCTGAAGAATATTGTCTTGCTGAACATGGAGCGGCAAGTGGCCAAATGCACACCTGCCCACAGGTAAGGAATCCAGCTGTTCCCAGGACTGCAGACTGTTGAGTGTAGCGCACAGGGCCACACCCAGGCTTCTGCACATTCTCACAGCGGTGGTGTTTCCTCCACTTGTCATTTCACAAACTACACAAGGAAAAGCACTGATGTTCAGGAATGGCAGGAGCGGGTGGCTCAAGAAAGATCATTGTGCCGCAGCCACCTCTCTGAAAACTCTGAAGCCTCAACTCATCAACACTCATCTGCCCTGTGCTTGGTATTGTATCTTTAGCAACTACTTTAGAAAATTTGTGCTAAACAAGTATATTCTGGTGTTTTTAAGTCATGTTAATGCACCCAGAGAGGTATGTGGCTATGAAGTCTCTTTGTTTTCTCAGTTTTCTCTTAAATAATCTTGGAAATTCGTTAGTGGTGGTGTATCATGTAATCACTCTCACCTCTGCCAGTTCGTGGAGAAGTCTGTTGTGAACATTAGCTCCTCTTCTGTGTCTCTGACCACATATCTGCCCTGAAACAACTTCAGGAAAGATGACCTACAGCTTGAGGGCTCAGTACATCATGGGGGAGGCATGGCTCAACAGCACGGGTGTCCACCAGGGTCTCCTCGCCACCTAATACATTGGTGAAAGGGAAATGATGGGGTGTGGAGCTGAACCATAACACCTTAAATCACTCTCAGTTACCACTTCCTCCAACAAGGCTCCACCTCCTAGTTCTCACAACCTCACCAAAGTATCACCATCAGCTGAAGACCAAGAGTTCACACGCGAGCCTATGGGAGAGGCTTCAGATTCAAACCACAGCACTGTCGTCGAGTTTTGTTTGTCTTATATTCAGACAGGATCGTGCAACCAACAAATGGCATCAAGCTGACCTCAGATATGCCACGATCCTCCTGCCTCAATTTCCCAAAGGCTGGGATTACAAGGATAAGCAATCACGTCCAGCTTCATGGAGAATTTTTTTTTTCTGTTTGTACCCGTCAGATCTCTTGCCCAATCCCTGATAACTCTCTGTGAATATGTTTTATTACCATTGGTTAATAAAGAAGTTGCTTCTGCCTATGGCAGGGTAGAATATATCCAGGTTGGAAAAAATATAGACAGAGAATAAGTGGAATCAGGGAGGAACCATGTAGCTGCCAAAGGAGAAGGACTCACCAGAACCTTACCTATAGGTCACAACCTTGTGGTGATACACAGATTAACAGAAATGGGTTAATTTAAGATGTAAGAGTTACTTAATAAAAAGCCTGAGCTAATAGGCCAAGCAGTGTTGTAATTAATATAGTTTCTGTGTGATTATTTGGGTCTGGGTGGCTGGGAATGAAAGAATAGTCTGTTACTGGAATCCAAATCCCTCACATCCCAAATTTTCAGTGGATCCTACCACCTCTAGGATCAAGTTCCAAGTCCCAGACTGCTTGCTAGGGTACCAGAGTCCTGTTCATGGGTTGACTTCCAGATGTTGATGACAATTCTTCCCTTCTACCACAATCTCTCCTCAGCTGACCACCCAAAAGTCTGAGGACTGATATTTCTGAGCTCTTTCCCTGGCCTGAAGCCAGCATTCTCCTTTGATCTACTTTAGCCTCTCCTTCAACACTGAGATCTCGGGTAATTCTCCTCCAGGCTCCCTGTCTTCTACAAGCTTACAGAGGGCCTTTTATTGGTCCACTTCATGGTATTTACCTTTCTACCCTATCTCTAAAGCTTCACCTATGGGCCCTTCCTAATTACAACAGGCACTCTTAGGTCATGCTTCTTGGTCCTTTTACTTTACCTTTTCCTGTCCAGCAGCCAGCCATCAGTCTGTGGTTGTTGACTGATAAAAGGAAGTCAAAAGTATGTGTGATATTGGATGAGCGTAGATTGAGAAAACACACATTGGGGAAAGAAATTGCAAGCGTGACATAAGAAAATGTTCTAATTACCCTCTCCTCTGAGTACAGCCAACAGATTGCTTTCACTGAAACACACCTTCCCCTGGTTTCCCTGTCCTAGAAAGGGCCACCACCCTAGCGAACAGTCCATGCCATAGTATCCTCGGGTCAGGACACTGATGCTCTTTCTCCCAATATTGACACCAGTGCTCTGTCTGGGCACCTGCTAAACAGATACTGTCCTTACTCCCATTCTAAGAAATCATGTTTTAGGGCACTACCCTGGTTTTAGAGGAAAGCAGAGAACTCATTTCTGTGGCAAGGATGGGTCAAAAGGAAACCAAATCCCCAATGGACCAAAGCCTACTCATCAAAAGCTGGCCTTAGCTTTTGTTGACATGAAGGCAAAGCTTTTGATAACACAAAAGAATGGACGAAGAGCCAGATGAAAGAGTAGAAAATTGTGAAAAGAAATAGCATCCAGTCTTCAAGAAGCAGCAAATACATGATATACCATGGCTACTTTAGAGAAGGACAAAGAAAATACATAATTTGCACTCCTTGCCAACTGGCTCTCATCAGGCTTCCATTTGGTATTTATATTCTTTTGAGTATTCACAAGAAATATTGAAATAAAGTAGACCTCTAAGAAGTAGACATGGTTACTAGCAGTTATTAGAAAAAGCAAGGCAGATACACTCAATCTGCACAGTCATGATCTGGAATGGGAAATACGCTGCTTCAGTGTCTATGGTTACCTTGCAAGCTGGATCTCACGCCCAGTGCCACACCAGGGGATATAATTCAATGAGAGGCTCCCTCTAGGATCATCCTTTAGGTCCCTACTGCAGAACTGCATTCTCAGCAAGAAGATGTTGTAACCAGTCCCTTTGGCAATTCCAGCACTAAGTGTATCCTCCCGTTGGAAAGAATCCAACACCAAACCACCACCTGCTACCTCTAGTTCTGGAGCCAGTTGTACTGAACCTGAAGCTGCACTGATAACCTTGGGAAACAAGAGTTAATTGTCCAATACTATTTTCAAGGAACAAAAATTAAATTTCCCCTCCCTCCCCCCCCCCCCAGAAATAGTGAACCAGATCCTTACAACCATCATCTTCCTTGCTGGAACATTCTTAGAGCTCACCAATATTTCTCTTCTTCCTCCCATTCCTGAGTGTTTAGGATGTTGACTCTTTCCAACCTAGTGAAATGCAGCTATTCAGCTTATCTTGGATAATGAATTATGAAGCAGAAGTAGTTAGTGTTGTTGCTAAGCAGAAGCACCCAGGATCAATGTTTCTCTACTTCTCTTTCCTTGTCATCATCAGCACAGTTAACCTAAGGCCAAACGCGTCACCTAACCCACAATGGACTTCATGTGAAAATAAAATTTTGAGTTGTTAAAACAGCATGCTCTTCACTACATAGAAGTTACAGTAACTTTGGATCTTGGGAAGTGGAGATTGCCTTTATAAACTCTATACGGTTCACTTTTTAAAGATGACAAATCTAGAGCTTAAAAGGCAGCTGAGTTTTCAGAACTCTTGTCAAGAATGCACAAATCCCTGGGTTCCACCCCTTGCACCACATAAACCTGGAATAGTGGCATACACCTGTAGTTAGCATGTAGAAGTTGGAAGCAAAGGGACCAGAAGTTCAAGGTCAACTTAGGTAGATAGAGAATTTGAGTCTAGTGTGGAATACGTGAGATACTATGGTGCCCAGCCTGATACATCTACAACACAATTCCTGCCCAAAGGCTCAGGGATTGTTGCAAAAGAGGGGGCAATAAGAACTAGGGAAACAGGGAGTTTGTTGTGAGAATGTGTCTCTTAAAAATGTCGGAGGGGCTATACCCATGAGGTCTCATCAACATGGCTGCTTAAACAAAACCTGATCAAGGACAACACCAACAGACTTGGGAACGTGGCTGGTAATGAGGCCTCAACCAGATTCAAAGAACTGTAGGTCACTAAGGAATTCTGAGAGCAGGGAAAATGATCTTCCCAGGAAAGAGCTTCCAATTGGTTATCCAATACCAAGTGGTCAACCCGAAAATATATACAGTCAAAGAACCAAAGGAATGAGCAGGTTGTAGTTAAATATTCAGGACATGTGTGTGTGTGTGTGTGTGTGTGTGTGTGTGTGTGTGTGTGTGTTATGTGTGTGTATAAATACATATAACAGTGATTAAAGAAAAAAGGGCATAAATCTGAAAGAAAGGGAAACTACATGGGAGGGTTATATGGAGGAAAAGAAAGGGAAAATGATGCAATTATATTGTAATTTCAAAAAATAAGTATTATAAAAAATTGGGTTACTATATTATAGCAAAATCCCTTGCCATGATTCATAATTTCTATTCTAATTCATGTTCTGTATGTTGTGACAAGAAAATTGAATCTTCCCTTGGTGAGATTTGCAATTATGAAGTAAGTTTAAGGTTATAATTAATTTAAATTGCAAAACTAACTCATTATTTTTTGGCCATTGAATCATAAAAATTAGAACTGGAAGCATGTTGTGTTAAATGCATTGCCCTCACCCCTTCTCAAAGAATTAATATCTATCACAATATCCCAACTACACAGAGGAAACTGTTTTGGTCTACAAATGTAAAAAATGATCACCTTAATATTTTGTGTGTTTTCATGGCCCTAAATAAAATAAAGTTATTTGGAAATTGTTAGGAAATTGTTATATTTTAGGCCTTTGGGTAGACTTTTCTCAGCAAGAAATTTCATCTACTTTTCCCCAAAATAAACAAATAATGAGTTGATGCACAGAATTTTTGAAAGACAAAGAGTACATAAGGAGGATTTATGACAAGTCACAGAAAGTATTTATCAAGTACCTTCTTTGTCTCTGGCAGGAGACTAATAAAGGGCAGATGGCATGCTCACTCCCTTCCTCAGATTTACACTCACTAACTTCTTCTCCTGTATGAACACACAGTTATTTTCCCTCCGTGTTTTGGGTTATGAAAATGACATGGCCAAATTTTATCAGAAATGAAATGTAACATCTTTCTGTGTGCCTCAACTGTCTAGATATATCTGAGAATTAAGAGTGCAGTAACTGGGAGGAATTAAGACATTAGACCAGAGAGAAAGAAGAGAGAGTAGTAGATCCTGATTACAGGAGAGGACAAAATCCTGTGCTAGGCTCTCGCCAAAACCTTTAAATCCAGTGTGCTATCATCCCAAATTCACATCCGAACATGAAGATTGTCCCTGCTTTCTAGATAAAGAAGTTGAAGTTCAAGGAGGACAAAGGACTTGGTTAGAATGGACTAGCCACTAGACCCAGGATTTGGATATAGACCTAATTCAGATTGGAAAACCTTAACCATAAGACCACAGAACAGTGTGTAAAAGTTATGAATTAAAACTTTTAGTCTCGGTTTCAGAAGAGCCCCAGTGGGCTTGCTCCAGTTATTATAGAGTGGGTCAGTTATCTGGAAAGGACCATGTGGGACCATTATCTCTATATTGCCTAGGCCTTCAGCATGGGAAAGTCAACCCTGGGAGGAAAGGGGGTTCAGAAAGGATTCAGGGACAAACAACAAGATAATGAAGGAATCACCTGGAGGGGTGTCCAGTCATGTCACAGAAAGTGGAGTTTGCAGCTGGAATTCAGTGAAGACATTGCCTACACATGTCCCCTCTGAGTTGCCTGGGCTCCCTCACGGTGTTAGCATCTCTGTGTAGTCAGATCTCTTACTTTATACTCCGAGACTCAAAAAAAGAATGATAAAGCACAAATTATCCTGCCTTTCAAGACACACTGGGTCACTTCCTCCATATAACAAACCAGTCCAAGAAGAAGGGGGACAAGCTGGAGAGCCCACCTCTCAATATAGAGCATTTCTCGGGAGGGTTTCAGATCATGGGTTAGAAGGTGACAAGGGTCATGGCAGCATTGTTTGTCATAGCACAACCTGGGAACAACCTAAATGTCCCCTGACCAAAGAATGGATAAGGAAAATGTACATTTACACAATGGAGTACTACACAGAAGAAAAAAAAAACAGCATCTTGAAATTTTCAAGCAAATGGATGGATCTAGAAAACATCATATTGAGTGAGGTAACCCAGACCCAGAAACACAAATATTATACGTACTCACTCCTAAGTGGCTTTTATACATAAAGCAAAGTAAAACCAGCCTACAATTCACAATCCCAGAGAACCTAGACAACAATGAGGACCCTAAGAGAGACATACATGGATCTAATCTACATGGGAAGTAGAAAAAGACAAGATCTCCTGAGTAAATTGAGAGGATGGGGACCATGGGAGGAGGTAGGAGGGGAGAGGAAGGGAGAGGAGTGGAGAAAAATATATAGCTCAGTAAAAACAATAAAAAATAAATTAAAAAAAGAAAGGACAGAGGAACTTAACCCCTTCTTCATCTTTTCCCTCCAGCACTCTAAAACATGAAACAAAACTCTGGGAGATCGAGACCAGCCTGGTCTACAAGAGCTAGTTCCAGGACAGGCTCCAAAAACCACAGAGAAACCCTGTCTTGAAAAACAAACAAACAAACAAAAAAAAAAAAAAAAACCTCTGGGAGACTTTGTGAAGGTGTCTACAAAGAATTAGCAGACGATATGCGGAGGACATCATGAATATGGCTAGTGACATCCTATGGGCTGGGATCAAGAGAGCTGAGTACCAACATTCATCTCTTTCCACTTCCTGATTATAGACACCAGGTAACCAGACACCTCACACTCCTGTTGCTGTGCTTTTCCCACCATGACAGATTGTACCCTCAAACTGTGAAGCAAAATGAACCCTTTTTCTTTTATATTTTTTAATTTTAAAAAAGAAAATGACATGGGATAGAAGATTGTTGTAGCTATATTTAAGAAGGGCCATCTTCCATAAGCCTTCTGTTAGCTAAATTGTTCCTCTGATCTATCTAATCTACTCTGGAAGTACTCAAATATAACCCAAGTAGAAAGAACAGGATAAGGATTGTGTAAACATTTTCTAGGCTCTATAATGGCCCACAATCTGTCATCTTGAACAGTAAATATCATGCATGGTAACTAGGGAAGGAACTAAAAATAAAAATGTCATTTTTGCCACAAGACATAAATGGGCATCAGGTAAGGAAAACCTCATAACTCTAGTCTTCAGAGTTCTTCATTAAGGACTAAAACTCCACAGGGTTCAATAACCCCATGTGCATCGTGCATTTGTGACAAAAAGTACCAAAATGCCTAATAATGGCCCAAGCAATCTGGGAGAAGTTAAATAAATACATCTACTATATTTCATCAAAAACAGTAGCAAAGTGTATGCTATGTTTTTATAAAAATCTGCATTAGAAGGAGAGACCTTAGGGGCTGCACATCAAATTACATACAGAAAACTTCAAACCTTGGTGTCTATTTCTGGATCATTGCCACTGAGAAGATTGCAGCCCCGGTATGATTCGTTTCAGTGAGAAAAGGAGAAATCCCACTGCAGGTTCTATTTTCTAGGGCTATGACCAAGTCCCCCCACAGTTAGAAGCTAGCCCTTGTCCAGCAGCCTGTGTGAGTGTGTGCACGTTAGTATACAGCCACCTGTTCTGTGTGTTTAATTCTCATTCTCATTTTCCAAAGCTAGTTTTTAGTTTTTATTTTGCTTTATCACTGTTATGATGATGATGATGATGATGATGATGATGATGATGATTGTGTGTGTGCGTGCGCACGCGCACACTTGCATGTCAACCCACAGGGATGTGTGTGCAAATGTAGAGGTCAACAGACAACAAATTTGTTCTCTCCTACCACCTTCACGTGGGCTCCAGAAATTAAACTCAGGTCATCAGTTGCTCAGTCCACTCACTGCCCAACCCCGACTCCTGAAAGGGTGAGGATCTTTTATAGTCTTGAGTTCCCAAAGCAGGAAAAACTAATAAAATAATTGGAGACAGCCCAAGGTCCATAGATGTAAGCAAGAGCGGTCATCACCAGTGTTGGTATCCAAGCCCCAGGAGTCCCGCTTGTCTTCTAACCACCTGTTTCAGTGCATGGTAAAGGCCTACCGCATCTCTTGAGGATGCACTCGGCCACAGGTAGGAAGTTTGGATGCTGATGTGGAGATTTGGCACTACAGCTCACCAACAGAGAACAGCATTGCATTGCGGAGTCATGAGTGTGAAAGAGGAATTTGATAAGACATCGACGGTAAGTGGATGAGCTTCAGTCTCTGAATACTTCAGCTCCAGAAAGAGTATCTGGAAAGAAATCTTTTCCCATGGCCCCTTTCCATTCACAACTTCAACCTTTCGTTCCCACAGCAAGTTCTAAAAACATGTTTCTTGGTCAGCAATGGAAAGTTTTACTGATTTCATAACCTCACTGAGCAACCCTTGACTAAGCCATGACACGAGATTCTTCAGACCAGGAGTAACTGGTCGGGTGTGAAGCACAGTAAATAAGTAGGGAATCAAAGAACATCGGGAGATGAAGCAATAGGAAGAAGATAAGATGTACAGTGATAATGTTGGTCTCTGATGATGAAAATTCCCATAAACTTTAAAAATCTTGACAGGTAGTGGTGGCTCATACCTTGAATTCCAGCACTTAGGCAGAAGCAGGCAGATTTCTGAGATCAAGGTCAGCCTGGTCTACAACATGAGTTCTAGGATAGCCAGGGCTATGCAGAGAAACTCTCTTGAAAAGAGAAAAAAAAATCTCCCTCACCCACAGCCCCACACGTCTCCAAACTTTGCTCTGCCTTATTTGTTATCTATGAATTCAAAGTCAGCCTGCGCTCTCTACTGAGTTCAAAGCTAGCCTGGGCTACACGGTGAGAGCCTGTCAGAAAATAAAAATGAAAATATACACAAGGCGTGTGTCGTAGCTTATCAACAGTATAATATTTAAACACAGGTGTCTAGTCACATGATGGAGTGTTACAAAACAATGAAAACAAAGGTAAAACTACTTTTGAAGTAGTATGGAGCGAGCCCATAAGTGCTCCATCTGATGCCAGAGAACCTAGCCCCATCCTCTAAGCTGGAGTAAGAACGACTTTGGGGAAGGAAGGTATAACTGGAGTAGCAGAGAATGCTGAGTGCCAGCCGTGTTTGCTTTCTTGAGCTAAAGGGTCTTTATATGAGCTGTGTAATTAATTGAAACTCATATACTTACGACAGATACAGTTTTATCTACATCTATCGCACACCAATTAAAGTTTTTGCTAAAGAAACAATCAGGACCTCAATATGTATTGTTGTTGTTGATGAAGATGATAATGATGATGATGCTAGATTTGTCAATGCATTTTGGCATCACAATCACAGTGGCATATTAAGACTTATGAAAATATAAATATGGAGGGAGTCTGGAGAGATGACTCAGCACTTAAGAGCATGATCTTCTCTAGCAGAGGACTTGAGTTCTGTTCCCAGCACCCATATCAAAGTGCTCACAGCTGTCTGTAGCTCCACCTCCAGGGGCTCTGACACCTCTGGCCTCTGTGGGCATCACCCAAACCCATACACATACATAACATTTGAAAATTATCCTTCAAAACATAAAAATTATTATCTTTTAAAATATAGAAATTTTCAAGTGATATTACCAAAAGAACAAAGGTAGAATATGAAAAACAAAATTATATGTAAAAGCAGAAGGGTAAGAAAAAGATAAAATATGTCTCCAAATCACATGGCATATATATTTTTTAAAAAAGAAAAAATACTGAACTCAACCCATGGAAAGGCAAAGATTATCTGATCTTTTGCTCTGTTGTTATAAAGACATTCTCCACAAGAGTTCCATCTGCACAAGACAGAGATATAAAAAGACCAAAAGTGAGAACTATGTAGACAATGCTACCCAACCCGAAAAACACAGGGCCGTAAAATTAGCGTGAGATAAAATAGACTTTAAAGAAAGCAGCTGGTTAAAGCACTTCCCTCTAATCCCAACACTCCACTCTACAGCCAGGCAGGAAGCTCTCCCATCGGAGGTCGGATTGAGCTATATGGAGAGACCTTGTGTCATGAACAGACAAAAGAAGAAGAGAAGGAGAAGGAGGAGTTCATTACTGAAAGTAAAGATGGAGTCTACTCTATCATGGATTTATATACATTAGTCAGAATGTTATAATAATCCTGAATTTGTTTATAAGGATAAAGTGTAAATCTGAAAATGTATGAGCAAAATCAAATGAGCTGGCAAATTAGTTTATCTGTCATCACAGTAGAAGCTTTCAAGGCTGAGGCCGGAAAACACATCCATCACCCCTACATGTGGGATGCTGAGACTGGAAGATTACGCGGTTGAGGCCAGCTGTAGCTCCATTGTGAGTTCCAAGCTGGGGAAGGGAGGATTGCAACATCTTGCTTATTGATGAGCTAAATGAGCAAATACTATTTTTAAAACATAAATCTTAAGAACAAAATCAAATCGCTGAAGTTCATGAATGGACAGATGTAAAACTCTAAATCAAACCATTCGGGAAAACATGCTTTTCTGAAACACACAGGGGAAGTTTATGAAAATAAACAAAAGACACGTCCTAAAGTCCATCTCATTGTGCTTTGGAGAATTGGAGCATACAGACTTCATTCTTGGACTGCATTACAATCTAATCTGACCTTAAATACAAAAATAAATGCTAAAATTTCATCCAGCTGGATTGAGTAGGGATGTAATAACTTGCTGATATAGATTTGCCTCACATAAAAGAATACCCAGGTTCAATCATCACTACCTGGGGGGAAAAATGGGAATAACTCATAGAATTCACTGGAAGTCTTGTCAAGGGTTATAAAAAAAAATACAGAAGAACAATGTTTTTTGTCAAAGCGGAAGTTCAAAGACAATTATACTTTTTTACAACGTTCAAAATATGGAAGGAAAGATGGGAATCATCTTTAACAAGTACACGACATGATTATTAGCTTCGTTCGCCCACTTTGGTCTACCTTGAGCTCCAGGAGACACAGCAGTAGCCCTGACAACTTGTGTGACTCCCGAAGTCACACTCCAGAGCTTTCTTGGCTTACGCTTATCATGACAAAGAAGAAAACAAGAAGAAAAATCAGAATTTTTTTAGCTTTTCTAAAAACAATATGAATGGGTAGAGACCCGAAAAGATATTGCCTTTGATCCTTAACTGCACAATCATCAATCTCTACCACAGTCAGCCATGCATAACTGCCCAGCTCATAACTACGGAGCATGTAAGATTGTGATGAATTGTATTCCACCCACCATAACAAAACTCCTACTTTTGCTTCTATTGCAATCTCCAGTCCACATTCATTTCCATATTCTGACTTTGGGTGGGGAGATCACTAAAGTGGTTTGTTTCTGCATTTAGTTTTCTCAAAAGCAAAGCTATGATCCATTTCTCAAATGCTTTCCGGCAAGGATGAGGGGACCACATGGTGACTCCTCTCATCGTTGTGAGTTCCCAATAGTGTTGGCCTCAAAGAGACACATTATTTAAGAAGTGTCTAGCTGTGTGTGGTGCTGCTTGCCTGCATTCTCAGCCTCTGGCAAGCTGAGACAAGAGGATTCCTTTAAGTTCTAGGCCAATTCAGCATACAGATGAGGTTCAATGCCAACCTGGACTATGAATCAAGACCCTATCTCAAAAATAAAGAATGTGACTAGGAAAAACACTTGAGCTGGACATGTGGGCACAGACCAGCAATGCCAACACTTCAACACCCCAGAAGTAAAAACAAGAAGATCAAAAGTTCAGGAGTAGCATCTGTTGTGTCACAAGTTCAAGGCCAGTTGGGGCTACTTAGGCACTAATCTCAAAAAATATAAAGAAGAAAGAAAGAAAGAAAGAAAGAAAGAAAGAAAGAAAGAAAGAAAGGAAGGGAGGAAGAGAGAAAGAGAGGAAGAAAGAGAGAAAGAGAGGAAGAGAGGGAAGGAGTTCGGGAAAGAGGGAGGGAGTTAGGGAGGGAGGGAGGGGCAGGGACGAAGAAAAACACATAGCTAAGACCTGAAGGTCTTAGTTTTTCAGGAAGAGAAATGGGAAAAGACTGGCTTGCTATCCCTTCTGGGTATAGCACTACACACCTGTAATCTCAACCTAGCTGCTGATAGAGGCTGGAGTATTTCAAGTTCAGGCCCAGCCTGCACTACATAGCAAGACCCTCTCTCAAAAAATTGAAAAATAATAGAGAGACGCTAATTACTAGGCAGAACTGATTGTGTCTGGTAGTAACAGCTACAAAACGCTATCATGAACTGTATGAATCAAGCTAGCAAACCACAGGACTCTTCATCTGGGTGGTATTTTTGGTAGACAATCAAAGGACTCCGCCCGCCCTTCAGCGCTTGCCACAGTGTGGGAAAAGGCGACTTTCACAATCAGGTCTTTCTATTCAGGCACTGAGAAAATCCTAAAATACAAACGCGATTGGTGAAATGGTATTGTTGCTGTAATCTGAACGAATGAGAATACACATTCGAGTCGTAAGGAAAGATAGAGGAGGGGAAACACATGGTGAGTTCAGCCCTTACATCTGGGTTAAAATGTGTCGTTCTTTATTTGTATTACCTTGGACAAGCTAGGACTATTGAGTTCATTCTTTCATATGCAAAATAGAGACAAAAATGTCTACCTATCAAGGACAAATAAGATGCGGAGGGGCAGATAGGGGTGTCCTTGCATGGATGTGTGGAGCCCAGGGGTCAACATCACTTGTCCTACTCTATGAATGCACAGCTTCTCTTTTAGAGGCAGGATCTCTCGCTGAACCATTTCCATTAGACTGGTTGACCATTGAGTGCCCAGAGACAGCCTGTGGCGGCCTCACACTCAGCCATAGGGTTAGAGATAACCAACTGCCTCATTCTCAGATCTAGGGGGATAAATATGCACAGCCCCATCCAACTTTTCTGTTTACATCAGTACTGGAGAAGTCTAACTCAGGTCCTCACACTTGGGCAGCAAGCATTTTAGCCCCTGAGCCATCTCCACAGCTGAGGAGGTGCAGTAGGGGGCAAACAGTGGACGAGAGAGACTAAGCATTAATGAAAGGAAGGATACATCTGATAGGTATAGTAACACAGGTCCACAAGGGGAACACGGCTGGGAACCTAGATCCACTAAAAATAAACACTGGGAGGCTAGTGACAAGTAGCAAAAGAAGTAGGAGACACCAAGAAATGACTAAAACATGGGAGACTTTCTTGGTGATGTCTCAAGCTTGGAAAGAGAGAGCATCCTTGACCAGCATGAAACCATCCAGGCTGGGAAGGATAGAGCCACGCAGCGTTAATTCCCTGGTCAGTCAAGTCAAGCTGTCTTGAGTTTTGACTGCCCATGAAAAGCAAATTTGCTTCCTGTCCCATAGCTCCTATGTCCTGACAGAAGTTGCCCATGGAGTAGCGTGCACAAATTCCAGATGAAAGCGGGGCATCTGTCTCCCAGTCACGTAACTTTCCCAAGCCTGCCTGGCACATGCAGATTTATAGGGCTGCTGGGCAGCCATGCAAAAGGTGGCATTGTGTTCAGCAGCACTGCTTCTAGTCTAAGGACGAGTTTTCGTGGGGACCTTTGAAGTGGGAACTTGAATCATGCATCTGCAAATTCCTTATTTTCCACAGTTATTAAAACACCCGCCAGTGCCAGGGTATCCCATTGTTCATTCTCTCTTCTGGCGCACTAGCGTGGGGGTGGATGCCAACCGCACAACAGCCACAGGACATAGACAAATGCTAGGTGAGGCAGGCAGGTGGCATGGAGACAGGAGTTTGCGTGCCAAAGGAACACATGCTTGGGTCAAGCCATGCTGTGTCTGCTCAGAGATATCTTAAGTCCTTGTACATGTAGAAAAATCTGTTAAGGCCATGCAAGAAAACAAGGAAAATGAACTAAGCTTCTCAAAGGGCTGCTTCCTACATCCAGAGAGTTTGCCATCTTAAACAGTAATGCGAACCACTTGTGTCTCTTTTAAGATTGGTGCATGTTTCCTTATTTTTCTCATTTACCAACTTAGACTTGGGCACCTGTGATGAGTCAGGGGCTGACTCCCAGCAGGGTCTCCTGAGGTCAGAGTGGGAAGACACATTCAGAGTTTAGGGTACCAATTGTGGCCATATAAAGTAGTTAAGACCCGAACAACGTGTTTGCTTTAATTGGTTCTTTTCTTTGGAGTAGGAAGCGCTGTATACACAGGCCTTTGTTCCCCCACACAGCAGGCTGCCACCACTAATTATTATTGCAATGCTTTTGTAGTCATTTTCCCATCCAGCGAGTTCAAAACCCTTCACCTACACTATCTCTTTTTTCTCCAGCTATCCTTATGAAATCCTGGGAGGAAAGGCGTTATTATCCAACACCCATAAATGAAAGGAAAGAAAGCCCTACATATTTATAGGGTGCGTATGTAGCCAGAAACTCATTAAAACTAATTTTCAGCCGGAGTCTGGGAAGTCAGTTTCATTATGCCCACAGTGTCACCTGCTCACTCACCTGCTCTCAGAAAGGTAGCCAGGACTAGTAAAGAGCCCTCTCCTGCAACAGGGCGGAGTGACTGTGGATGGACTCATCCTAGGGAAAGTCGGCAGCTGGGAAAGCTCCCACTAGCATGCAGCTAATAACACGATGCGCCCTTCTGCAAAGTCAAGCAAAGCTTGCATGGCCAGTTTAATACAGGGTAACTCCACATGAGCCCCACTGCTGTTCTGGATAATTATTCAGGGTGCAGGCTCGTCCAGTACACTTTCTGAGGCTTAGGAGAACCTTGAACGTCTAGCCACAAGACAGATACCCACACCACCATCCCCACGTGGATCAACAAAGGCAGTCTTCAAACACTACCATCTGTTGCTTGAGAAGGTTGAGGAGATTAAACCATTTCCTGGTAGAACCACTAAGCTGATCAAAAGTTTGAAAATGAAAAAAATAATCTAGGGTAGTCTAAAAAGGAAAACAGTAGTTTTTTTTACTCTTAGAGTGAAGGGGGGGGGGGGAATACTCTGATAAAAGCAACTTAAGGGACAGGGGTTGGTTTTGGTTGTCCGTTCCAGAGAGACACAGTCCATCGTGATCAGAAGACAGGGCTGCCATCCAGGAGGGCAGTGTGACTAGCACAGGAGGCCGCCTGGCATGTCATGTCACATCTATACTTGGGAAGCATTGCAATGAAGCCATGCTGTCCTTCTGCGTCCGTTCTCCATTTACACAGTCCAGGGTCCCAGGAAGGGAGTGGTGCCACTCACCTTGTCAATGAACACAATCAAAACAAGGTTTGTTCAGAGACCCACATCCCAGGTGATTCCCGAGCTCACCAGATTGATGGAGATTGACCATCATACAGGCCGTCCAAAGGGGCATAAGAACACGTGGCCTGGTTGGCAAGTGCTGGCTTGAGAGGGCTCCACATGAGGAGTCTGTGTCCACCAGAAGGCAAGTGTCACCAGTGTCTGGCCAGACATCCGTCCGATTGAGTAGTGTTGTGCTTAGGAAGTGTGGAGTAAAGGTTGTCAAGTTAGCTGGAAAAAAAAATGAAGCTGGCCATAAAAACATGCAGAGGAGATGGCAAAATTCAGGCTCTAGCAAGATCTTGAGCACCTGGATCAACGGGTCACATAAAATGGAAAATGCTCTTTAGTCGAGATGAGTGTGAGAACTATGCCTGCACCCAGAATTCAACTGCAAAGAGAGAGTGTGGGCTCCCGATGCCTAGAAAACATGAAAAGCAATGAACAATTTCATGAACAGTCTAACAAAAGTCAATAGAAAACTTAATAATGCTTTTTCCTAACGCTCTAAATGTGTAGTGAAGTCTAGGTTCCCTTAATAGAAATATACTATCTAGAATACAATGCCTATCTAGAATACAGCGTCTATCTAGAATACAGTGTCTATCTAGAATACAGTGTCTATCTAGAATACAGTGTCTTTCTAGGATATAGTATTTATCTAGAATACAGCGTCTATCTAGAATACAGTGTCTATCTAGAATACAGTGTCTATCTAGAATACAGTGTCTATCTAGAATACAGTGTCTATCTAGAATACAGTGTCTAGAAATCAGTGTCTATGTAAGCACTATTTGGCAAACTCACAAGTGAATTGCTGATATGTTCTGTTCTTTTTCTGTTTTTAGTACAGAATCTCCTTATATTGTCTAAGTTGGCCTTGGACTTAGGCTCTTTCTGCTGCAGTCCAGTTGGATGGAATTACAGACCTATATTATTGCATCTGTCTTATATACCTGTCTGTATACCTGGGGTCATGTTACTTTTTCTCTAGCAAAGGGGTACTATGAATCAAAAAAGACTAAGAAGCTCTGATGCAGGGTGTGAGGATAGGAGGAATAAGCCTCATCCTAAGTTTCTTAATTGCAAAGGCTTGTGGGAAAGTGCTGAATGACAGTTACATGAGGATCACGTGATCATAAAGTACAACCTAAGAAAGAAAGAAAGTTACTGAGCTGTGTGATAGATTGTAGATAAAAATATGGATTAATTTAAGTTGTAAGAGCTAGTTAGTAACAAGCCTAAGCTATTGGCCTGAAGACATTTTCCCATCTAGTCAGCCAAGTGGAGAACAGCAGGTCTCGGGGTGTGGTCCCTAGGTTGACAGCTTCAGCATTATACGATGTTATGAGAGGGATATAATATCATGTTTTCCCTGAATTCGTATGCTAAAGTCCTGAGCTCCAGTTCCACAGAATGTTAGAAGACCTGACCTTCAAGCCATTGAGTCTATTACAATGAGGTGGTGGAGTGGTCTCTGATATAACCATCCTTGTGTCGATATAAAGAGAAAATGTGGACACAGAAGAGAACAGGGGTGCACGTGGATAGAAGGGATGACTACTTAAAAGGGGGGTACCTGACCGCCAAGGAGGAGGCCTCAGAGAAACCAATCCTCTGAACTCCACATCAGCCTTCCCGCTTCGTGAACTGAGAGCTAATGAAATGAATAAAATACTGTTTTCCTCTTTCACCCAGAGTTCCTTTAAAAGAATTGTTTAGGCAAGCAGAAACAGTCAAGAAAGGTCTCTTAAACAAGCGCCTTCAGACAAAAACAATAACTACCAGCAAATACTCATTATGCATACAGTCTTGGGTCCTATCCTAGAAATGATAAGCTCCTAGTTTCTAAGGTTTATGAAAAAACATGCAGTTTCCAGATAGATTCTCTGAGCCCCATTGACACCAGGAGTTAAAACCTCAGATGGGACTGACGCACATTGGCCCCTCAGGCTGCTTTCCTAGGATTCACTCAAGGAGAAGGAAGAACAGAATTGCTGTCTGGATGGGGTGAAGAACCAGATACCAAGCAAAGAGATTTCACAGCTCAGAAAGAAGCCTAAGAAGGTGGCTGCTTCAAGTCATTCATGGTCTGCACCGACTCTTCGTGTTCTTCCGATCTGACAAATGCAACGAGCGGAAGGCCAGTCGCTCGCCCTGGGAATGGTGAGCTCATAGGCTGAAATTTCAGGTGACAAGTTCTGACTAATCATGTTCCTCAAACTCTCGCACCACTTCAGATGTCCCAACTGTTGGTTCGAGTTGCATTGCAGGAAGCCACATCAAGGCAGGTCACCACTGGCAACATCAAACAAAGTTAACTTTTTGGATCTCAGTCCTCAACCACTTCCTGGACTCCAAATAAGGAGGCTTAGTCATCTTTCTTCAATCTCCACTATAGTAAAACCTAGAATTTCACTTTCTTCCACCAGGTCTACCGTATCTACGAATACAGGGCAAATACACTTTACCACACATCAAGCTTCAAATATAGCATCAACTGCTGATTAAATTAATGTCACATATTGACGATATAGTAAATACCATCTGCTCAACCCATATCACTGTCAGTGAGGATTTGGACAAAAATTGATTAATAAATTAAATTAGTGGCCTGGATGTTTTCAGGAGCAACAATCCTGTCCTTATCTAGCCAGTCAATGTCTGCCACCCTTCCTCAGACTCTATGGTCAAAACACTTTAGGTAAAACACTGAATCACTGCAATTTTCTTCTAGACAATAACCGCACCCATGAAGTTTTTCCATGCAAAACTTCAAATCTTATCATGGAGAAGCCGCAAAGAAAAATCACCTGGGAGCGTCCTGAGCAACCATGAGCCTTTCCACGGCTGACCAGCCTCATTGCTGCCACCAGCAACATACATATGTCTAATATGGAAACCTGAAAGAAGATGGTCACTATTGACAGAAATTAGTTTGATATTTTACAGAATCTGAGTTCGTTTGTACAAATAGAGACCAATGATGAGATTGGCCTGGACAAACAGGAGGCTTAAATTTACACAGGGGAAGAAAAGCTGAAAAGGCGGTGATTCACCCAGTTCGTGGTTTTGTTAAAAAGCCCTTTGTTCGAAACCAGGGCTGGCCCTTTTCATCGCACAGGTTTCTTCTGTTCCCGTTGTCTGTGGTTAAGCGAGGAACAGGCACGTGACTGTGAGCCTTCCCGTGGATCCTGGGCTAGGTGGAGCAGCTGAGGGTGCTGTAGCTAGTGACCAAACCTCCTGGAACTTACTAGACCCCAGTGCCTCTCAGAACTGACTTCCTGCTTCCCGGCCTGCTTCATGGCCTGAGTCCAGCCAGTAGCCTCCCAGCTCCTGTTGCTGGCTCTGCCTCCACCTTCCCCAGTCCTGGTTGGAGTTTTGTTTTGTGTTTGTTGTGCTAGTAATGGAACCCAGGGTTTCCCACAGGTTCAGCAAGTGTTCAGTCATTGAGTTACCTCAT
The DNA here is from genome assembly GCF_018167655.1 of Microtus oregoni. Classification (NCBI taxonomy): domain Eukaryota; kingdom Metazoa; phylum Chordata; class Mammalia; order Rodentia; family Cricetidae; genus Microtus; species Microtus oregoni. The sequence goes on along the minus strand of NW_024543060.1, from coordinate 33,442,439 downwards.
CAGCCTCCTGGTCCTATTTGGAAGAGTGCATATCATCTTCCTAGGGAGCTAGTCGGGGCTTCAGAGCCCATCAGTGACTGTGCCTAACTCTGAAGCCCAAATCCTTTCCAATAGGTCCCATGGAAACCCTTGTTCTTCCAATTAACGTGATTTCCCCACTGACTCAGGCTGACTTTTTCTCACAAAGGGTCTCATACTCAGATCTACCTTGGCCTGAGCTACCCTAGCCTGTGACACTGCAGTCACAGAATCTTCCTACAGTCAAGCTTTCCCTTTGATTGTGATGGGTTGAAAGACACTTGCTGAAAACCCAGGAGTGTTGCACCTCGTGAGAGACTCTAAATTCACTCTCTGGCAAAGACAAGGGCAAAACAAACGACATTGAAGGAGACCTTTGCCTTCCCATCATAAAGCTGCCTCATCTATTCTGGAGAAAGGTCTTGAGTTGTAACAAGAGTAACACCAGCCTGGCTGCTGGTTTGTGGAGGAGCACTGGGGCCCTAGCTGGGAAATGGACATGAGGACAGCCCTGTCACTTTCGGTTACTTTTCGTCATAACATGGAACATAAAGTTGTTGTAGCAAACCTAGTGGGAAAAGATAACAAGACTGAGCTGAAGAAGTGAATGGGGGAAGTAATGTTGCTAACATAACTGAGAAGAAAGAGCGAGAGTGGATGAGTGGGCACCAACAGCCTATACGCAAATCATGAAATGGTAAAGGCAAACCTAACTTTTGCTTAAGCTATTTGCTTAGTCTAAACGCATCCAGCACCCTCAATCAGGTCCCGCCCTAGATGAGAAACAGACTTTACTAAAGTTGTTGCTATTAAGTAGGATCTTTATAAAGTGTGTTTACCAAGTAAGGGCTGAAAGGTATATAATCATATGTTCCTTCTTCTTCTTCTCCTTCTTCTCCTTCCTTCTTCCTTCTCTCCTTCCTTTTTTTCTCCTCTTTCTCCTTCCTTCTTCCTTCTCTTCTTCCTTTTTCTTCTCCCTTCCTCCTTCCTTCTCCTCTTCATTCTCCTCCTCCTTCTCTTCTTCTACTCTTCCTTTTCCTCTTATTCCTTCTGTTCCTCCCCTTGATCTTCATTCTCTTTCCCCTCCCATTCTCTTACACCAGCCATATTTCTGGGAGGAAGAAACATTTTCTTCAGGGATGTAGCCACTGGTAAAGAGCCCATGATCCCATAAACAAACTTTCACCCACACTTAAGTGAACCACATTTTAAAAACATAGCATAGTCAGCTGTATTTCCTGGGTCTGCCCCTTCCCAATATAAAGTAACAAGCTCCTGTCCTCATTGATGGAACTCTTTGCCTTCCCTCTCATAGAACTGTCAGCTAAGGGGCTGGAGGGATGGATGGGCCATTGAGAGCATGTGTTCCTACAGATGATCTGTATGCCCTCTTTTCTGGACTTCACAGATACCAGGTATGTGTCATGCAGAGATAAGAATATGGGCAAAACACTAATATACAAGGGGGGGACGAGAAAAAAGGAAAGAAATAAAGAAAGGGAGGAACAAAAGGAAAGAAAGAATGAATGAAAGGAAGGAAGAAAGAGAGAGAGAAAGAAAGAAAGAAAGAAAGAAAGAGGGAGGGGGAGGGAGGGGGGAGGAAGGAAGGAAGGAAGGAAGAAGCTATTAAGATAACTTTTTCCTGAAGGATTGTAGCAGCAGCAGCAACAACAACAACAACAAAAATAGCAGGTTCTCGAGGTGATAGAAATGGAGAAGTCCAAGATGTGGCATTCAAAGAAAAGAACTCGCACGCCTTTAATCCCAGCACTCGGGAGGCAGAGGCAGGCGGATCTCTGGGAGTTCGAGGCCAGCCTGGTCTACAAGAGCTAGTTCCGGGACGGGCACCAAAGCTACAGAGAAACCCTGTCTCAAAAAACAAAAACAAAAACAAAACAAAGAAAAGAACTCAACCCAATCGGGAATGCATGTAGGGTTATGGAGCTCCAGTATTCTCAGGGAAAGAGTATCTATGGCAAGATCTAAGGCAAGTAGCTGACAAGCATTGGGTTCCAGAATGGAAGAGAATGGGCATTTCAGACAGAGAACATCTCCAGGACCCCGCTGCTGAAGATCTTTTGCCAGAAGCGTTTGCGCTGCTAATACCCACAGAGTCTCAGGCAAGTGACTGGATGGAATTACGCATTACATGGTTTTGTAAAGGTCACCTGTCCAAACTTAAACACACTCTTTTCCAAAAACCCATTTGCAATTTTACACACAAATTCTACATTTCACGATTTCTTTATCAAACACACACAGTTGGACTGACTGCTAATTAATAATATTGTTTAGTAGTCTCATTATGGAAGAATGCAAATGACATATCTGTCAAAAGCTACAAGTGTTGTAACATATGAGCTGTTGATAGCTTTATTGAAATAATTTCTAGATACTCTTCCTCAAGATGAGGTTTCTGCTGAGCAGCACGTAGTCTAAATAGACAAAGGTTATGTCTCATATTCTCAACAGAAACACAGAGCTATATGTTCCAATAATAAGGCTTTGTACAATGATATCATATATCATCCAGCTGGAATAAAATGAGATTTTGAAAACAAAGTTATTGTATTGTCAAATGGGACATGAAAAAAAAAGACATTTCTCCCCTTAAAATGTTGCTTTGAGTTTAAACAGAAAATATTTGTATGGGAACAAGTGATAATAACTCATGAACAAGTCTGCTTCGACATGTTTCTTTTGGGGGGCGGCCATAAAACACTTAGTTTCAAGACTCTCGTCGCACTTACGGATAAGGTCGCTTGGGTCACAGGCACACCGTAGAGAATGGGGAAAAGGCTGACACAGCATCATTGTTTCCTCAAGGAGAAGGGAACTGGACAGAAAACAGACTCCTATTGGTCTTCACATGCTGAAGGAAGGAATGGAAGGATGTTTGTCCCAGGAAGAATGGACTGCATGCACCTCATCGTCATGAAGGCAGCTGTAGTGGTGGCAGCCTCTGATCCCTCCTTGCCGACCTTCACAGAGGACTTAGGCATGACTATGGACAAACACAAGCCTTGGTGGATGATAGTCCCCAAAATCTGCCCTGCCATGCCCAAAGGTATCACATGCCCAGCGTGCCCAGGGCCTCCTTCATGTCTTAATTCCTCTCCAGTTTAAACCTAGGAGGAGAACTTCCACCTCTTCTTTCTGCATCTTGACCAACCTCGTCCACTCTATGAATTTCTCTTAAGTTATTCCTCTCCCGCCATTTTCAAATCAACATGTTCTTCTGGAGGCATGATGATCTCGTTCAGCTCAAGGCCAACATAGGGAAGCTACAGAACCTTGGGTAATATTTCTCTCATAGGAAATCTTAATGGTAGACTTCTTAAACCTTCTCTGCACATGTTTATCCTCATTCTTGGTGGCTTTGAAAGGCATCTCCTGAGTGTTCTCTTTTTTAAACGGCTTCTCCCAGTTTCCACTGAAGTAGATGGCATTCAGAGTGTCTGAATTTACTGACCTTGAAGACAGCAACTCTTTGATCTTGTCTTCTGAGTTGTGTGTTTGTTTGGCTACCTGAGCGTTGATGTGGTTTCAGAACTGCTCTGTAGCACCTGTAAAGTCCAGCTCTCACATCTCTGCTTGGTAGAACTTGAAGCACAAACATTTAAAAGACGCTAAACAATCACAAGTCTTTTCCTGAAGATACTTTGGCTGTTTTAAGCAAGTAAGTACTGAAAAGAGACTGGAAGCCTTGGTGGACAACTCCATCTCTTTCGCCACTACATTTATTCAGAGAAATCTCCTGAATCTTCTGGCTTGCATTGATTCTCTTTTTCCTAACAAAGACCATGGCAGGGGTTAAAGAGATGCTCACAGCAGAAAACACATTTCTCAAGTTTTCTTTACTCCATGTTATCAAAAGGTTTACAGCAACGGTGCTATCCATGATGGCAATCTGGGGACACTGGGTTTCCCAGCCAGTAGCAAGCAGAGCAGATGTCAACACATTTCTTAATGAATCAATATTTTTGCTTGCAAAGAGCATTCTTCTCACTTGACTTGTTAGCATTGCGGAGAATAACTTTTAGCTGCAATATTTTCTGGCTGTTTCCATGTTGCTTCACAATGCCAAGTCTGTTGATTCTGTGCAAGGCTCACATCTGTTTTATATGGAAGGTTGCTATTTCTCACATGCTAAAAATACATATTAGAACAAAAAAAGCTTCCCAAAGACTACCCAGAGTCTGCATGTTCAGTGCTGATGCAAATATTCAATGGTCCTTGAATTGCACGAAGCCAAAACTACATCGGCATGTGCTAACATTTCTGTCTACTTTTCAGAGAGAGTATTTCATTATTATTGAACACATCTTCAGGAGGGGCAATGTTTTTTTCCCCTAAAAAGCAAGCTTGGACATCAGCAGACTTAGCTACCTTCACGGGCCAGTGCTTGAAGATAGAGAGCTGGTAAGTGGTACAGTGAAACCAAGCAAAGATGGAACTCAAAAACAACGCCAGTGGTCGAAGTCACTGTCATCAACTAGGCTTTCACAACCTAAACGTACAATAGGGTCTCTGGATCTACAAAACATCCCTGAGCATGCAGAATTTTATGTCCTTCTTATCTGTTCCTTCACATGGACCTCCAGAGGGGATATAACTCAGAAAAGAATTTTTCACTATGTGACCCCCTCCACAGCCAGACACAGGAGCTCATGTCTGTAACAGCAGAACTGGGGAGAGCTGAAGCAGAATTGTGGTCCAGTGAGATAGATTAGAGGGTACCTACTGTCCAAGCCTGGTGAACCCTAGTGACCTCAGTTCTATCCCTAGAATCTATGTATGTGGCGGAAGGCGGGAACAGCCTTGGCAAAGACGTCCTCGGATCTCCACATGTGCTCTATGACACTCAAGCCCATCCACACACGTAATATGTGTACAAATAATAACAATGAGACATAAAGTAGAAAGCAAAGACTATGAGTTCAATGCGTAGCCTGGGCTATTTAGCAAGACCTATCTTAAAAATTGAAAACAAGCTAACAACAACAAAGCACCTGTCCCTTTTCTATACGTTCTCTATGCCCTGGACACAAACATAGATCACGCTCTATATTAGTTGCAAAACATATATTGAATATCATTCGGCATCCACTGCTAGAAGGCAACCCGACAGTTGCTAAGCAAGTTGGCATGCTGTCTCCATTCATGCTTCTGTTTCACACCGTGTATATTATGTCACAACAACTTCGACTAACATGGATGCTCCCCCTCCCTCCTTCAACTCCTGGTTCTTTTTTTTTTTTTTTAATTTATTTACTTATTATGTATACAATATTCAGTTTGTGTGTATGCCTGCAGGCCAGAAGAGGGCACCAGACCCCATTACAGATGGTTGTGAGCCACCATATGGTTGCTGGGAATTGAACTCAGGACCTTTGGAAGAGCAGGCAGTGCTCTTAACCGCAGAAGTGCCCAAGGAGTGAAGGATTTTCTCAAAGGCTGTTGCTGTTTCCCAATTAGGAAACAGGGCGGCGATTACTAAACACCTGACCGTCTAGCACTTCCCCACCTTTCCCCTAGTGCTTAACAGAGAAAGTGCCTGGAAAGGGCTGATTGACAAACGAGGAATCCAGGCCCTGGAGAATCTTGGCATTGTGAAGTCCCTCCAGCATAACCAGTGCAACAGAGATAGACTGGGAAATACTTGATTCCTTCCTTCTTTCTTACTACGGCAGTGTGTTTGCCAATTAACCCATCGTTATTCATTCAGTCTGTCCCCTGGCCAGTTCCACCTCCCTGTCTGCTTTGATTGACATACTGTGATGCATTTTATCTGCTTCTCATTAAGAAGACAGGCCGGGCGGTGGTGGCTCACGCCTTTAATCCCAGCACTCGGGAGGCAGAGGCAGGTGGATCTCTGTGAGTTCGAGACCAGCCTGGTCTACAGAGCTAGTTCCAGGACAGGCTCCAAAGCCACAGAGAAACCCTGTCTTGTAAAACCAAAAAAAAAAAAAAAAAAAAAAATCATTAAGAAAACAGACAGGTCTAGACAAATTTCTCTGAAGTGGGCAATACTACCCCTTTGACACTGGAGACAGAAGGAGCCCCAAACTCCAGCTGGGGTGATATTTTCCATATGGGAGCCCTCTGAATTTGTGGAAATGACTTATGCCGCAGGGCCACCCCATTAAGTAGTAGGCTACTAGTCCCTCGGTTTTGGCATGCAGCCAACTGCGGTTCCAAAGTGGGCAACAGAGAAACACACAAGAGCTAATCATGTGCAGGCCATTGGTTATTTCACAGAGCTGCAAGTAGAACCTGGGTCCTTACCCAGGCTCCACAGTCACTCTACCCCTGAGCTCCAGCCCCAGCTCCAGGCTTTTCTGTTCCTGACTGCGCAGTACAGCTAACAAGTATTTACATAGCGTTTACATTGTATTTTGTGGTATATGTAAGCAAGGTAGAGACAAGTTAAAGTATATTGCAGGATGTGTGTAAGAAGTTTCATGCAAATTCTGCCTTTGATACAAGGGACTTGAACAGCCTCAGCTTTTGGCATCCAAAGGACAACTGTATTTACACAACACACTCACAATTACCAAATTATGGTTATGAAGTAGTGATGAAAATAATTTTCAATGTGGGGGCCACTACAACATGAGGAACTATATTAAATGGTCGAAGTTTCAGAAAGGTTGAGAACCACTGGTCTATGCAAAGCTAAACCAAGTTCATATCAAGAGACTAGAAACCACCAGTTTGAACAGCACTATCTTCTGAAAGAAAACCTGAATGAATACCTACTCTCCATCCTCAAAGCCTGCATCGCGGTCCTAGCCCTCATCCTCTTTCACTGAAGCTTGGAGTTCAGACTTCATGAGTGGTCCGGCGTCCATTCTTCTATCCATCCGTTCCCAGCATGCCATCTCTCTGAGCATGCAGTGTGGATCTCTAACCGCTCCATCCACTCAATGCAGAATCCACATAAATTCTTCAGTGTGGCCCGCAAAGTCCTACCTGATCACCTGAGCATCTCCAGCTTCAAGGGGAGCCAGCTGCTTAGGCTGCAGCATTCATGAGTACACTGTATGACGTGCGAGCATCCTTTCCTAAGTTCTGTTTGCCTGGAATAACCGTCCTGCAGCCCGTCCTCCTGCTACCCAAGCTGCATCTCAGGCCTTCCTTTCCTAAGTCAGTCTCTGCTGCTTGTCGCCTGGCTTTAGATGTAAAAAACCCAACTATTTGAAATTGTCTTTCTTGTTATCTTCTTCTTTCCTCTCCCATTTTTTAGCTCCATGAGAACCATTCATTTCAAAGCCTTAGAGTCTCTGTTCATCCACGCTCTCCTCCTCTCACCCTCCCCGTCTTCCCTCCTCCTCTCCTCCCCTCGTCCCTTCCCTTTCCTCCTCCTCTCCTTCCTCCTCCCTTCTGTGTCTAACTATTTTGCCTAGGCTGGCCTTGACTGCTTGGCAGAAACAATCCTCCTGCTTCTGCCTCCACATGAACAGAACTACATACACACAGCCCCCACCTCCCACCCCCGGCCAGTTCTCTCCAAGTCCTTTATAGAAGCATCTTGAATATACGTCATTGACACCCAAAACAAGTATTTGAATGAATTAATGAGATTAATGAGTAACAGATGGTAGGCATCTTATACTTGAACCACTTGATTATAGGAATTTGTTTTATTAACTGCCTATTGATGGGTAATGGGGGTGTTTGAATTTCTTTCTATTATAAACAACACAGAAACAAATCCCTTTATTTATATATCCAAAAGAATGAGAGATGAACCAACTTTGTAGTTTATCATGGGGCCAAAATTCCACAGTGACAATTGACAATCTGATTCAAGAGTCCAGGTGCTCAAAGGTAAATTACTGGTTACATACTGTACAAAAGTTAATTTGTAGGTCTTCACATTTAAATGAGAAATGTGTAAGAATTCTTTTTTTCAATACTGTGTGAAGATTCTCTACCTTGAGGTTTCCTTCTGATACCCAATCACACTTTCCCGGAACTGAAATCACTTGGAAAGACTCCAGTCTGTAAATCTGATTTTCTTTCGCTTCTAATTACCCCTAAACTGACAGAGAAAGAGAAGAAACTGTAATAGTTGAAGAATTAGCAAAATTGACCCCATTATCTTGCCCAATTAAATCTTCTTGTTCTGTAGCCAAGGAGAACACCTCAAGGGTGTTCAATCAGGTTTAAGCCCCTCAGGTAGATACAAATTCTCCTTTAAAGTATTCAAAAGTTCAGCTGGCCTTGGTGAGCTCCCAATAGATCAGCTCCACTGTCTCAGTGGGTGGGTGCTCCCCTCGTGGTCCCGACTTCTTTGCTCATGTTCTCTCTTCTTTTGCTCCTCATCGGGACCTTGGGAGCTCAGTCCAGTGCTCCAGTGTGGGTCTCTGTCTCTGTCTCCATCCATCACCAGAGGAAGGTTCTATGATGATATGCAAGATATTCATCAGTATTGCTATAGGATAGGGTCATTTCAGGTTCCCCATCCTCAGCTGCCCAAGGAACTAACTGGGGACCTCGGCTTGGGCTCCTGGGAGCCACTCTAGGTTCAAGTCTCTTGCCAACCCTAAGGTGGCTCCCTTAACTAAGAACCGTGCTTCCGTGCTCCCCCATCCAACCTTCCTTCATTCCAATCCTCCCCCTTCCCCAAGCTCCCCCCATTCTCCCCCTATCCCCCCTCTCTCCCCATCTCCCCTTACCCCCATCCCACCCCACCCCCAAGATCTCAATTTTCTCCCCGGCAATTTTGTCTACTTCCCATAGCCAAGAGGACAACTATATGCTTTTCCTTTGGTTCACCTTCTTACTTAGCTTCTTTGGGATCACCAATTGTAGACTCCGTGACCCTTGTTTATGGCTAGAAACCAATTATGAGTGAGTACATCCCATGTTCATCTTTATGGGTCTGGGTTACCTCACTCAGGATAGTGTTTTCTATTTCCATCCATTTGCATGCAAAATTTGAGAAGTCATTGTTTTTTACCGCAGCATAGTACTCTAATGTGTAGCTGAACTGTGACTGAAAAAGCATGGGATAAAACTGGACTCTCTGAGCATGGCGAACAATGAGGGCTGATGAGAACCCAAGGACAATGGCACGGGGTTTTGAACCTACGTAATGTGCTGGCTTTGTGGAAGCCTAGCCAGTTTGGATGTTCACCTTCCTAGAAATGGACGGAGGGGGGAGGACCTAGGACTTACCACAGGGCAGGGAAATCTGACTGCTCTTTGGGCTGGAGAGGGAGGGGGAGAGGAGTGGGGGGAGGGGGAGAAGAGTGGGAGGAGGGGGAGAAGGGTGGGAGGAGGGGGAGAAGGGTGGGAAGGGTGGGAGGAGGGGGAGGGAAATGGGAGGCTGGGAGGAGGAGGAAATTTGTTTTTTTTTTCTTTTCTCAATAAAAAAAAATGGAAAAAAAAATAAAGTATTCAAAAGAAGATTAAGCTCAGTATGGCCTTCTTGCTCTCCTGCTGGGAGAACTGGCGCTCTCAGATGTCAAGTTCTCGGCCTCTTATCACGAAAAATGTTCTTTGTCCTCCGGGTACCATCATGACCAGGCTGGTCTCGCCTTTAAAGGAGGTTCTCTGTAACCTGGCTGCAGTGGCCCACTTGCACCAAATGACAGTCACAACACTGTAACTCTGGCTCTTTTATGCAGACCTGTTTCCATCCTTCTAGTTTTTTACAAATTGTGCTACTGTCTGATAACAAAGCATTCAAATACATGAGCCTATGGGAGTCACTCTTTTTTTCTTTCTTCCTTTCTTTCTTTCTTTCTTTCTTTCTTTCTTGTTGGAGTAGGTGTGAACTTCTTGGAGAAAGTATGTACCCAGAGGTGGGTTTTGAGGTTTCAAAAACTCATGCCAGCCCCAGGCATTCTCCCTCTTCCTCTCCCCACTCTCCATTCCCCTCCCCGCTTCCCCCACCTATGGATCAGACCATAGTTCTCAGCTGCAACCCCAGTGTCTGCCTGCCTGTAGCCATGCCCCCCTCCATAACGACAATGGACTAAATCCCTGAAACTATAAGCAAGTCCCCAATTAAATGCTTTCCTTCCTAAGAGTTGCCTTGGTCAAGGAGTCTCTCCCCAGCAATGGAACAATGACTAAGAGATGCCTCCAAATTATTTTGGTCTTGCTTGGTGATAATTTGAGTCTGATTTTCTATGGCTGAGTGAACCTAAATATATATAATTTTCAAGAGTTCAGCTGGCCAATCCCAGAGTGACTCTTGCATGTCTCCATAGGTGGTTGGGGATTTGGCAGAACTGAGGAGGTAAATTAAACTGTCAGGTGTGGTCTGAAATGATCTGGTCATCCCAGAGCATTAGAAAGTCTGAAGGGACTTAATCATTTAACCACAAAAGGCCCATTGCTGCTTGGACAGGGGACCTGGAAATCTGTTCAGCCACAGATGCTCTGTCTGAGCTTAGAGAATCACCTCTGCTCCTGCCTCCACCACTTAGGTTTTTAAATAATAGCTCAGAAACAGAAATCTTTTTTAACTCATTTTGAAACCTTCCAGCGATAATTTTTGTTCACCATGATGGAGTTTGATCAGGTGCCCCTGCGGCTTTCCTACTTTCTTAATTTCTGATGTGAATTTGTGCTCATCATAAATCTCTAAGCATTTATTGTGTTCCAACAACATACAAAATAGCTTGAGTTAGTCAAGAAGAAACAGCCTTAAGAAGCTTACCCTACCTGTTTCCAGGGCGGGTAATATTCAAATATTGTATTTGAATATAGACATTGTATTTACAGGGCCTGCCCATTAAACTTCTCCAACCTAGAACAGTTTTCAAACACATTTATATTTTATTGTGCCCCAAGACCCTGCTATCGCTGAGTGCTAAGTCTGTAACTACAGTAACATAACATGAAGGTATCTTTTTATTTTATTTTATTAACATTTTTTTTCATTTATTTTACAGACTGACCACAATGTTCCTTCCTCCTCTCCTGCTCCTCCCTCCCCCTACTTTCATCTACCCTCCCCCTTCCCATCTACCCCCTTTTCCACCCACTCCTCCACCAATCCCTTCAGAAAGGGGCAGGCCTCCCATGGGCTTGAACAAACAAAATGTGGTACTCAAGTTGAGGCAGGACCAATCTCCTCCCCAGGCATCAAGGCTGGGCCAGGTAATCCAGGATGGGAAACAGGTTCCCAAAAGCCAGTTAAGTGCCAGGGACAAAACCTGATCTCATCGCTAGGAGCCTTACAAATAGACCAACCTACACACAGGCAGAGGGCCTAGGTTAGCCCTTTGCAGGCTCTCTAACTGTTGGTCCAGAGTCAATATGTTCCCATGAACTCGGGTCAGCTGTCTGGGTCTGGTCCCTTGTCATGACCTTGACCTCCCTGGCTCCTACAATCAATACCTCTTTGCTTTCTTCCAGAGGACTCCAGGAACTCAGCCTAGTGATTGGCCATGGAGCTCTTCATCCACTTCCAGCCTTAGATAAAAGCTCTCTGATGACAATTCAGGTAGTCACCAGTCTGATTACAGTGCATGGTCAGCTCAGGCACCCTCTCTACTCTTGCTAGGATTCTTAGTTGGAGCCATCCTTGTGGATTCCTGGAAGGTTTCCTGGCACCAGGTTTCTTCCTAACCTGCCCCCAACAAATGATGAACCCTATCAAGTTATTCTCCCCCCTCCATCCAGCCCCCAACCCATCTCCCTTGCTCAGCCCACCCAACCCTCTTCCTCATGATCCCATTCGCCCACCACCTCCCCCAGTTTACCAGGAGATCTCTTCTTGTCCCCCATCCATGGGAAACCCATGCATCCCTCTTTGGGCCCACATGAGGGAATCGTAACCATTTCTCTTTCCTTAGGAAACTTCAGATGGATTTCCTAGGTATGAAAATTACAATGTACTTACTAGAGAGTCCCCAGAACAGCACAGTGATCCTGGGGACACCAATGAGATGATTAGTGGTTGAATCAACACCATTCTGAACAAGCAGCTCTCACCCATTTTACCGGCTAATAAGTAGAACGGGAAGTTCTAGCAATGTGGGAACTGTGGGCACCTAGCAGCAGGAAGATGGATCTGCTTCAGTGGAGATGGCATAACTAGGAGAGGCCTTCCGTAGAACTAAACCCAGAGCTGAGGTTTAAGCAAGGAACACATATTGCTGGCTACACGGGGGTAAGTGCAAACACATTCCGAACAAAGGAAAGAGCAGTTATTCAACAAATATTTGTGTAAGACTTTAGAAACCCGGGGGTATCTATATAATGCACTCATTGCATTTATGCTCAGTGCTACAAAGACACAGAAGAGATTATAGCCTAGCTACCACTATTCTTAAGCCCACTCTGTTGCCAGGTACTGATGCAAGCGCTTTACTTCCTGTAATTCCTCGCAACTGATGCGCTAACAGACACAGGGGACTAAACACCTTCCCCATGGTCACACATCTGATAAAGGATGGAGCCAGGAGACTGACATTAACCATGAAAAGAGAAGTGTCTCTTCCCTCTCATCTTGAACAGAACCCAGCAGGTTACGGTGGGAATAGGGGCAAGAACTGTTGAATCACTAGTAGGACTCAACCACAGGAGATGCTCAAGAGTGCACAGGAACCCTTCTCCGTCTCCATTAAACCCCAGAACTCTTACAATGTAGGGGCTGTAGATTCTGGGGAATTTTACTCGGAGAAGAAGAGAACCCAGTGACAAGTTTGATGAAAACCTCATGCTTGCAAGAGTTTGCTGTAGCTCCTAAGTGGAGAACACATTAGATGGAAATAAGGGAAGAGTCACTAGACAGAAAGGGGTTTCTGTCACTCTGATAAGATGCAGGAGTAGATTCCTTCACTGCTGTGGCTTGGGAATGGGGTAGACATATTTCAAAAAGCAATAATTATATATAGGAAGTCTTGAAAAACTAACTAGGAAGTGATACAGTAAAAGGAAACAAAGGTACAAGAAAGGGCAATACATTACTCTAAGACGCGCAAATTCCTTCTTCAAAGCTAAGAGCTGCCGGTATTGGCTTATTTTTCTCTATGAATTAGAGAGAGAGAGAGAGATGTCTGAACTTTACCTGGTAAACCACAGCCTCATGGTGATACGCAGATTAATAAAAATGGGTTAAATTAAGATGTAAGAGTTAGCAATTAAGAAGCTAGAGCTAATGGGCCAAGCAGTGATTTAAATGATATGGTTTCTGTGTGATTATTTCGGGAGTCTGAGAAGCCAGCAAACGAACAAGAGGCCTCTGTAAAACAGAGCTCAGTCATCAAAATGGCACACACCTGTATCTCCACACTCAGAAGGTGGGAACAGAGAGACAGAAATACAAAAGCAGTCTCAGCATCATACAGAGTTAGAGGTCAGTCTGGGCCACAGGAGACCCTGTCTCAACTTAAGAGAAGAACTCAAATGTGAAAAAAGACCTCAAGTATCAATTTCTTTTCTGAATTTGAGACCTTTGTCCAGTGTAACTACTAATAAATTTTCCTCTTACACTACTTTTCAGATTATGGTGCCTAAAATTAATCACTTTGACTATCCTATCGTGTGTGTGTGTGTGTGTGTTGAAACTAAGGCTTTGTGGATGCTGGGGAAACATTTTACCACTGAAGTATTCTCTGACCTCTTTACTGTCACATCTCATTAACAACAGGCTAGCGCTAAATTTTCCAGGCAAGGAAAATTTATAGGATTTAACTCATTCCGTAGCTCAAGCTAGCTTTTAACTTGTGATTCTCCTGACTGAGCCTCTCAGCTACCTGGGACTTGGGCCTGCACCACAGGGCCTGTCCAACTACATTTACACACACACACACACACACACACAATGGAACTATAAAATTTAACAATTATCCTCTGTATCAAAGTGCAGTTTAGATGAACCAGTTCATCTGTCTCCAACAGGTCAGGAATAGGTCTTCAGGGCTACTTAGACATCTCAGCTGGCAAAGTACTTGCTGTCAAACCTGTTGACTTGAGGTCAATCCCTCTGAATACGTGGTGGAAGGAGATAACCAACTCCTGAGTGTTGCTCTCTGACTTCCATATGCGTGTCATGGATGTGCACAAATGACTACATAGACATCTATGCACACACACCAATATAAAGGCAGTAAAAAAAATAAATAGAATAAAAACTGTTTTAAAACATTTAAAAATAGGTCTCCAGGACATTTTTTAGATGCAAAACATAAGGAAGTCCTGATACATACTACATTGGACAAAAAAGACGCAAAAAGTACAGATTATATGATCCCACTTGTATGAACGAACCATCACCTCAGACGCTGGATGCACACTGATGGCGACCAGGGACTAGAAAGACTACGAGAGACAATCCTTACACATTAGGACGGAGTCTCACTTAGGAATGGAAATGCTTTGAAACCAGACAGCAGAGATAGCTGTGTGATGTTGTGAATGTGTTCAATGCCACTGGTCTGTTGGCTTTCAAATCACCAGCTTCATACTACCTGAACCTCAGCCCAACCAATCATTTTTACAAGTACACTTTGAGGAAGTTGGAACCTTCCTGCACACCCTGTGCCATTCTGCCCTGTGCCCTTCTGAAGGGTTGGGCTTCCCAGAGGGCACTTGGTTACGAACCCACGATCACTTCCCTTCACATCAAGGTTAAAGACACCTGCCTTCAATCATCTAAGATTCCATGTTCCTTTCCCATAAATACCCCACATGTCAAAGTACATTCTCTCCACTAAGCTCCACCCACACCAAATCTCCAGCCAATAATCTCAAAGGACCACCAAAAATTCCACAGTGTCCATCATAAGCCTCCTTCAGCTTGTGCTTGCTTATCGAGGTATCTCTGTGGCTGGCTCCTTCACACTCTGCCTGTGCTTCCAACAGTTCCATGAAACATGTTGCTTTCATGCAATATGTAAAACACACAGTGCCTAATAAGATCATGACTTCCTCTTATGGAAATACACTATGGCATTGATTCTCACCCCAGTTGCTTCACTTGGGGGATAAAGGAAGGACTCGGTGAGCACTTTGTTGATTACTCATTAACTCCCGTTCATCTAGTCTCCCACTTCTCCTCCTAAGTTACAGTATACCCTTTGTTTGGAATAATCTCCAATCTGTCCCATGACATCATCTTTTTCCCCTCTCCTATTTAGCAAGAAATGGTTACTTGCGTTTCAGGGAAACACCATTCACACACACACTGTGTTCAGGAGGATAAGATAAGGTAGACGTGGCGACTGATGTCAGCCACCTTTCCTTCATAGAAAATTCCTAAACCCACAGCCATTGTGTAGTAGGACTCTGTAGTAAAACCAGGTGGACAGAAGTTGGGAAAGACCAGTGACTGATAATGGCCATGGGCTGATGATAATGGCCATTTTAATCTACATTCTTTGAACTAAAGAATGAAGCCAACAATAAATTGCCAAGGGAAAATTGCAAAACTTTTATTCAACCATCTAGCTTTTAGTTCTCTTTTGTAGTACACTTTGTCCTGTGTATCCATAGGCTAGAACAAAGCGGAGGACGTTAGAATGCTGGAGATTTTATAAGCGGTTAAGTGTAAGTAAAAGGCGAAGACAGAATCCAGTCAGATGGGAGGAGGGGAGAGATGGGAACTTGGATGGGTATGTATAATGGAAAAAGGTAGCTTGTTTTCTTTTTGAAAAAATTTTTTTAAAAAAAACCTGTATTAAAAAGAAAGAAAAAATAAAAAAGGTAAAGAAAGAAAGTGAAAAAGAAAGAAAAAACAAAAAATAACAAAAAAATGAGAGAGAGAGAAAGAAAGAGAGAGAGAGAGAGAGAGAGAGAGAGAGAAGGAAGAGAAAAAGAAAGAAAAAAGAAATTGGTCAGAATAGGGGTTCAAAGAGAAAAACCAAAGTGAGAGAAAAATTCTGGTCCTGGACTTGAGAAATGTCCTTTCTTGAAGTTTTAGAAACATGAAAAGAATAATGTAAATCTAGTGTCCCTTTTAGTTGTATGGTTGTATGGTTAATTTTGTTCTTCTTTTGATTTTTTTAGACAGGTGTAGCCCAGGCTGGCCTTCAGCTCCCGATCTAGTCAAAACTGGCCTTGAACTCCTGACCCTCCCGTCTCCTCCTGTCAGCAGTAGGATTGGAGTGCGACCCAACAGCGTCTACTCCTCCAGCTTTCAGCCACTTTCCAGCTCAGAAGAGATCTGTGCTGTGAGAGGTCACATGACAAAGGTTGAGGAGGAATGTGGGCAGAGAAAGACAGAAAGATTTCAACACCAAACACCAAACCCAGATCCCAGACACAGTGGGAATCTGCTAGAGGTTAAAATCAGCATAATAAAGAGCTTCCAATCATCTCTAATATCAGAGAACTGGATTTTCATAACATCATCATTCTGTCTTTGTGTCTGTATGGCACACACTGATAAAGCCTGCAAGCTTTGTTGTTTTATATATTTATATCTGTGTCTTTTCCCTGAGATCAATGTTCTTTTTTTTAATGTACTTTTTTATGTTATATTTCACGAGCAATTCCAACTTGGCTTCGGAACAACATTTTTCCACCCACATGGGAAAGTCTGCCAAGCCTTCAAGGTTTTGCAATATTCTTTTGTAGTATTCTTCTTATCAGGAAATCAAGCAAATATTAATTTTTTTTAAAGAAATGCCTGCCTGCCAAGCACCGAAGTTACAGTGATATAATATGCACTATCAACATGGTCTCCAAAGAATTCAGTTGGGTCATCTCAGTAGCTGGGAGGGTATATGGGAGAAATTACCGAGCTGAATTTGTCTAAGTCCGTAAGCTTCTCCATGAACAAATATGTATTTATAGTTAGAGTCCTGCTATTTTTCCCCAGCCAGTTCATAAGAGCAATCATTTTTGCCCTCTCATAACCCTACTAAAACTCAGTGGTTAATAGACAGCATGCATGCGGTGTCTAAGAATTTAGCCCACAGTGGGGATCATTTCCCGACTCAAAACTGTAAAAAGAGAGACTCGAGGATGCTTTGGTTGGTAAAGTGTCTGCTGTGGCAAGCAAGAGGACCTGAGTTAGGATCCCCAGCCCAGTGTAGAAAGCTACTGCTCCAAAACGCACCTGAAAAGCAAGGACCGGCAGAGGCCGTTGGGTGCAGACACAGGGGGATCTCTGGAACTCCCTGGCCACTCACTCTGGCAGATAAGTGGGCTCCAGAGTCAGTGAGAGATCATGCTTTAAAAAAAAGATGGTGAGTGATTGAAGACACCTGATGTTGACGTCTGGTCTGCATACACACACAGCATAACACACACACACACACACACATACTGTAGCACACACACACACCATAAAACACTCATACACACACATCATAACACATACACACATGATAACACACATACATATGCACTCCCACACACTCACACCACACACACACACACACATCATAATATGCACATACACCATAGCATACACGCATAGATACATACACCATAACACATACACACACGATAACACACACACACACACCCTCACCTCACACACTCACCTCACACACACTCCATAGCACACACATACTCACACATCATAACACACACACACACAATAATACATACTCCATAACACACACATAAACACCCACAGACTCATACTCACACACACACATACACACACCACACACACACAACACGAACACATATAAACATATACAAACCACACACACTGCACATACGTGCACCATAACACACACAAATAGGGAATGGAGAGATGATTCAGTCACTAATGTCCATGCCATGCTTAGACCTCACATGTAAACGAGATGCCTGCAATAGCAGCACTGGGGGAAGCAGAGACACGAACCTCTGGCCACCGTATGCATGCATAGACACATTCCAGAGCACACATAGACACACATCCACATACAAAAAAGATTAAACGAAAGCCCATACAGGTGTGAGATGCATACGTGGCCTGCTCTCGTTTGCAGGCAGAACATGACCGACAGGATCTGCAAAGCACCTTCTATCCTGAGGTTTAAATACATTTAAGGGCCACATATGAGAAGTTTCAAGAAAAAAAAAACAGAAAGCAATTATTAAAAGGACTGTGGGAGAAGTCAAGCTAAGTAGTAAGATTGCCAAGAAATTCTATCTCAAGAAGCACTTGAGGCTTGAGATATCACACCCCCAAGTTTTATTCCTAGCCAAACTTTCTAGATGAACTCACACATAAGGAAACCTTGGCTCAGATGAGTCCCCCTGGGAAGTCACTATAGTTTACAATTTAAGATTATTTAAATGGCAATCAGCAGCTCCATCAAACAACACCATGTCGGAAATAAAGGAAGTGAGACTCACTGGGGGAAACCACAACCAACCTCATGTGCAACTCAACTCAGTGCCCACCACAAGAAAGGACTGTTCTTGAAGAGGTAAAACCGACGAATCTATACCCTTACGTTTTCCCAGTCCCTAATTAAAAGAAGCCCACTCAGATGATAGAAATAGGCCTGTGCAGAATGAGTCATTTCATAGCGTGTCATTTTAAGCCTGGAACTCATTATCAATTTAAATAACATAGAGTCTGGGATGCAATGATAGCTATTGAGGTTGGCAAAAGAATGAAGCCCCACACCAGAATTCTCTCTCTCTCTCTCTCTCTCTCTCTCTCTCTCTCTCTCTCTCTCTCCTTCTCTCTCTCTCTGTGTGTGTGTGTGTGAGTGTGTGTGTGTGTGTGTGTGTGCATGTGAACCACCCAAGAACACAGTAGTCTTAACAATACAGTCATCCACAGCACTCTTTACTGAGGTTTCTTGTTTCATCAGTCCTATTTCATCAATGACTCTAATGACTTGCTCTAGTATCTCTGTTTGTCCATGAGGGAATTGACATGAATAAAGTTTTTCTAAGATCACTCATAGAACCATGTAGCTTCCTTACAGAAAATGTGCTCAACCTTGGGGAAAGAAATCACACTGTATTCGTCAGCCTCATTTACCCGTTCAATATGAAAACCCTCTGGGGCACGCCCAATCTAGTAGTGTATCAGGTAAGCACTGGGCATTCAGCCACTAAGTAACCCAGCCCGACTAACTCCAGGAAGGACTCTATCCTTGTAGCTTACTGATCAATGCTGCTGTGTGGCCACACAAGCCATGAAACATCAAGGAATCAGTGGGCAAACCTGAGAGAAAAGTAATTCCTTCCCCTCACGGCAAACAGTATGACATTCTACACTTAAGAAAAGACATGATAGTGAGCTCAAGGACATGACAGACTTATGTACTTCTCTACATAGGAAAAACATATTATTTTATATGATGTTTGCGTATAGACTTGTTTAATATTTCCCAACCGTTAACAAATGGTTTGTTTTTGGTCATGGTTGATCTAGTAGCAAACTCTGTGCAAATAAAAAGTCTTCTGGACATGTCATAGCCATTCACAAAGTCACGATATTTGTGGCTACCTGCTCAAGATTTTTGCCTATCAGCATTCCACTGTGGGTAAGGGCAGGGTGGGGGATGTCCCATCCCTCCGTGGGTAGCCATTGGCAGTCATTGGTCACTTGGAGATAGGGTGAGTGATTTCCTATGGTGGTGTGGCTGCCAGTAAATGACCCCTGGCCCGTATTCATGTAATTAAACTAAATGGATTAAAAAAAAAACAGGAGGGAACTCATTAGGAAACAGAAGGGATTCTGTAGAAGGTACATAAGAACCTAATAGGGTGAATATGGTCCACATATATTAAATCTGTTTGTCAAAGAATAGATTACATATATTACTTATTTATTTCTTTTTAAATGGGGCATGGCTCAGATATTGGGCATGTGGCTAGAATACTCAAGGGCTTGGGTTCAATCCCCAGTGTATCAGTCAACTCATAACCTTTGTGACAAAATGTCTGAGATAAACAACCTAAGGATGGCTCATGGTACCAGCAGTCTCTGTCAGTGGTAGACTCTTCCCATTGCTCTTGGGCTAATGGTCAGTCAAAGCATCATGGCAGAGAAGGAATAGGAGGGCACAGGTACTTGCCCCCATGGCAGTCAGGAAACAGAGAGACAGAGAAAGGGTAAAGAGTAGAGATTTACTCTAAGGAGTCACAATCCAAGTGAGGTTCCTCCTCCTAAGAGCCTATTTGGCTCTAAAGCTACCTGCAGGTTAATTGATCCTCATTCCCCTCATGATCAAATTAGACCTCTCAGGGATGGGAACCAAGATGTTTCTAAGGACATCTAAACTATGGGATGACCATTCTCTATCCAAACCACAATCAGTTTTTCCGTGCGAAATTCTTAGAAGGTTTTCATCTGCTCTTTTGAGGACAAAGGAGAAGTCTAGAGTTAGAAGTTCTTCTGTGTTTTTGTGGTTGGTGGGGCTTTTGTTTCTTTAAGACAGGCTCTTACTATATAATCCTGGCCCAAATTCACCATGGATCCCAGACTGGCTTTGAATTCACAGTAATCTTCCCACCCCAGCCTCTTGAGTTCTAGGAACACATACAAGACCATACCCAACTAAGGGTAATAAAGCCTTAGGTGTTAATAACACACATATGATTATAATGATAGTTTCCCCTCCGTGTCAATTTCCCACAGTTTTGGATTTTTATATTTTATATATTTAGTACTGGGAACTGCCTATAACCATGGGCACTGAGTATATATATCCTGTCACGGAGTTCTATTTCCTCTCTCTAATAGTTCAGGTTCTTAATTAAGCATTCCGTAGTTATTACATAAAAAATAGGCAGGAAGACAACATGTGGACTCCTTGTGAAGCAGTTGGATCATCACTTAAGAAACCTTTATTTCAAATCAACATGATGGATCAGTAATAAAATTTTGCTAAACAAATCTACAAATTTAAACTCAAAAGAATAAAAGGAAGAAGAGGTTGGAGAGAACATCAGAGAACAGGAGATTTTCATAGATTTCTGGGAAACAGGAACCAGATCAAACAGTAATAATGAATGAAATGAATTCATTTTCTCCCTTTCAAGAATATATTAAAATCTAAAGTGGAAGTAAGATCTTCTAAAAAGTCAGAACTAAGAAAATGTGATGGAGCCGGGCGGTGGTGGCGCACGCCTTTAATCCCAGCACTTGGGAGGCAGAGGCAGGTGGATCTCTGTGAGTTCGAGACCAGCCTGGTCTACAGAGCTAGTTCCAGGACAGGCTCCAAAAACCACAGAGAAACCCTGTCTCGAAAAACCAAAAAAAAAAAAAAAAAAAAAAAGAAAATGTGATGGAATGAATAGGCATTAACATATAAGCCCCAGCTGTGTGATCCAGCAGTCCTTGAGTAGGTGTATACCCAAGAGAAAAGCACTCTAAAATGTGTGTGTGTAAATTCTTGCTGAGTTGGAAATGATGCTCAGTGCTAGAGCAATTGTCCAACATGCTTAAAATCTTAGGTTTGAGTCCCAGACCCAAGAGGAAGAAGAGTAGGAAGGGGGAGAAGAAAGTAGAGAAGGAGGAGAAAAGAGAGACAGGAGAGGCAAGGAGGAAGCAGCGAGGCAAGAGGGGAAGAGAGGGAAGTGGGAAGGAAGAAATAACAGGAAATAGTCCATAGCAATATTATTCAAAGCTAATTAATTAATAGCCATGAAGTAGAGGCAACATAATTCCACCGAACGATGAATAAGCACAATATGTTATGTCCATAGAAGGAAATAGTCCATCTCAGATAGAACTGCAATACCAGGCATGGTGGCACATGCCCTTAATCCCAGCTTCTCAAGAAGCTGAGGTTAGGGAGAACCTGTATTTGAGGCTAGCCTGGGCAATTGAGCAAGAGCTCTATCTACAAAATGAACATTTTAAAGGGACAGGAGGTGCAGCACAGCAGTAAGGCATTTGCCTAGTGTGCTTGAGGCCCTGATGTCTTTTCCTAGACTCTAACAAGGAAGAGGAGATGACTAGGGAGTGCTAAAGGGGCTAACAAAACATTTCTAAAATGCCACAGTTGTGGTGGCTCTGTGATGTGTACACTTGATTTGAATTATGCACTCCAAACACACGAATTGCAAAGTATGCGAACTGCATCTCCAAAGACTGGGAATCAAAGCCAAAACCGAAATCTTCTAGTTGGAAAGGGTCCCTCAAGGACCTGGTGAATGAATTAAAAGTGTCCTCCTCACCTAAAGCATTTCGTTGGGAAATTTCCAAACCCCAGGGATGAAGGGAGGTTTGAAAAATCTTCCAGAGATTTTCATCTGCAAAGGAATGAGAGCCGCCCCCGTGCAGATTTCAGGGACAGCACCCACAACCAGAAGCTTCTCTCCAAGAAAACTATAAAACCAGAATAAATTCAGGAGAACAGCTCCCATCCCCTCATCATTCTTAGAAAGTTTCCGAAGGTATTTCAAAGCCTGGAAGAGAAAAGCCAGAAGAAAGAAGGTTCAAGATTTAGAACAAGGAGTCCCGATGACGCCCTTGAGGAGCTGTCAGTTTGCAGCTCAACAACCCGGGCTCCTAGAGAGTCTCCAAGAATATCTTCTTGGATCCGTGAACTGGTTACAGCTTTGAGAAATAGAAGCAGTTTAAGCATGAGATAAACTTAGTAGACCTGGTTTGGAAGATTCTCTGGTC
Organism: Microtus oregoni; assembly: GCF_018167655.1. NCBI lineage: Eukaryota > Metazoa > Chordata > Mammalia > Rodentia > Cricetidae > Microtus > Microtus oregoni. The sequence goes on along the minus strand of NW_024543060.1, from coordinate 33,419,914 downwards.
TGAGTTGAGGAGGCAGGGGATGCACAAGAAAGAACTGGAAAAACAAATCTTCGTGTTTCCTCATGGCCATGTTCTATACATAGAAATTTATAGGAAATATCTCAAATTTTATAAGAATTAATGAAAAGTAGTTAACTTAAACAAAGTAATATACAACAAAAATAATTGGAAATGAAATGTTATTGTCTCTTGTAAGCAAGAGTTTGGTAGAGAAATGTGAAGTCTATTAGTTTTCATTGTAAGCCTTCTATAGCTTCTTTTTTTTAACTTACTATAATGTATTATGCTTCAAATGTGTTCAAACTTTAAAAATAATTAAAATTAAATATGCTCACCCATTCATTACTTACAAATACACTGTTAGGTTGCAAAGGGAAAACCAGGTGTGGTGGCTCGTACCTGGAATCCCAGTTCAAGGCCAGTCCCTACTCTAGGGTGAGTTCCAGGCTAACCTGGGCTATAGCATATATTGAGTGAGATATAGACCCTTTCTAAAATGGGTGAAATGGGTGACTGATAATGTCTAAAACTAAAACGAAATTGGATTAAAGAGGCAACACTTGAACTGAGCCCCACGGGATTAGTAGGGTTTTGACAGAGAAAGGAAAAAGCATGTTCTAGCTGCTTTGGAACACATTCCACAAAAGGACAATCAGTTTTCACATTCCTAGCGAAAGGCAGTTACACCTTCCAGGAAGGAGCTGCTGTTTTGGAAATTGTCATCTTGAAAGGAGAAGAAATATTCAGAATATTTCATGTTAAGCTCAGACTTACCTGTACCGGAAAATATTTTCTGAACTTATGAGTCACTTCGTTACTTAAAGAAAAAGAAAAAAAAAAGTCTTAAAAAAAAAACAGGATTATATTGCATGTCAGTGACTATGAAGATTGATTTTATTTAACTAGAACGGTTTCTGCTGAGTTAAATACACTGCTTTCCAAGTGTTAAGACTACAGGAGCATATTACCATTCCAGGCACTATTACTTTTTCAGTCCATAATTTTCTCTTTTGATCTCATTTGTAGTCTTTTGGGGAGGATGCTATAGCTTGAACCCATGACTTCACACTGACTGCTAGACATGTGAGCCACCATTGAGGCTTATGCCCTGCTCTCCTCCTCTTGTTGGCAGATGCTACCAACCCCACAACAGTCTTAAGGGACTCACTAAGACATCTCACTTCCTCCTGGTCACTGACTGATTGGCTCCAGAACAGATACCTGAACCAAGCAAAACTGACTACTGGGAATATTCCCAGAATTCCTCTGCTGCTGCAGTTGCTAACAAGACAGGAAGTTCTTGTTTCTCAGGTCACTAAGTCAAGGACCATCTCTAGGTGTGTTGCTCTTGCCCTTACCTCCCCCACTCCCATGCAAAGATCCAGACTGCCAAAAAAGAGAACTGAGCTGGTAGAGATAAGGCGGGTATATGTAAATGAGAGGAAAAGTAACAGAAGGCAGGAGGAAGGGAGAGGACTGTTGAGTGTTGTGGAATATTCCTTTACATTGTGTGAAGATATGTCACTGTAATTGCTTTAATAAAACAGTAAACAGCCAATGGCTAGACAGGATTTTCAGGGTAGGGAAGAAGATGAAGTTGCCAGCAAGATGGATCGGAGGCAGAATGAGCAGTACAGAGTGAAGGCAAATGAGCCATGTAAAAGAACATGAATTAAAAGACATGGGTTAGTTTAAGTTATAAGAGCTAGTTAGAAAGTTATCAGTCAAGCTTTTATAATTAATAAGTCTCTGTGTCATGATTTAGGAACTGGCTGGCAGTACAGGCAAAAATCCACTTACTAATGATTCCCATCATGGAGCACACATTTCCACATAAGGGTAGGAAACTAACTGCCCTTGTCAGGCTGCTAACAGAATGCTGTCCACATTGGACAAACAAGACACACAAAAAAGTGACTGCTGTATTTTGTCAAGACAAGGCGGGACAGTCCTTCAAAATTCCTGCTTCATAAGAAGTCTGCCAGATATTCTAAGCCTATCAGCTGAAGCAATCTTCAATGACCCAACATTGCAGAAGAATCTTGAATGACTGTCTTGGCAGCCAGGTGTCTGTTATTCCTATAGGTTTGGAAGTGGCTCATACTTCATGCACTTCCTGTTTACTCAGGTAAAATATCCTTTTGGGGTCCTTGAAGGAGTTGAAGATTAGGTAGTTATAGTTACAATTTTGCTTAGTTATAATGGAAGGTAAATTAGGTACAGAGCTTTGGGCTCATCAAGATAGAATAAATTATGGAGTATTTTCTCCAAATATGCCTATGATTTCCATGAAGATGGCTAACTATTATTCTCATACTAATATCACACTTTTCAGAGGTATTCTAGGATTCTCCCAAGTCTTGAATACTGTGATCTGTCTGCTTTCTTGTTAATGTTTCCATCAATAGGCATAATATGGAACATGCTTGCATTCCCAGAACGCAAGAGGTAGAAGGAGGATTGTCTAAATTCAAGTTTGATCTGGCTACATGCTAAACTCAAGGTCAGCCTGAAATATGAAGCAAAACTCTGTCTTAAAAGGGCATATAATATCTTATAATATCTATCTGCTCCTGTCTAGGAAAACAGTTCTGGGCAAAGAACCATTGGGAAAACATTATCTGGGCACTAAAGACCTCTTCTCTTATAAAGTCTTCCTTTTGCTGGGTCAAAGACATCCACTTTTATCAACAGAAGCCTGCTAAATATCCAGAAGCTATGCCTTGCTTTTAAATTACTCTCTATTCAATACAGGCTTTAATCTTAGAATAATTTTAAAGACTTTAATATATTCTTAGATAACTGAGTGTAGAGCTACAATTATTCTTACATCAAATCCATTGACTTATTTAGGAGTCATCTGCACTATCCTCTTCCCCTCACATCAACTATTAGGGCAATAAATATTTCTTTGAGACTCTTCATAAATCGCTGAGTTGTAGGATACCTAAGGAAGAGCTGCATCATGCAGGTGGCAGACTAATAATAATTCTCAACTGTTATAAGCATCACTTTAGAGATGTAACTCAAACCCTACTATTTACCAAAATAGCAGTAAAGGAACATGCTTAAATCCAAGAACAAAATAACAACAAAAAGAAGTTAATGCTAATAGATTTTAGAAGCCAAAGAACAAAAAGATGGGGGTGACTTAGCCCCCTCAGAAAGCAAGCAGTGAGGAAAGCCAGAACTAAACAGATTATACCATAAAAGTCACCACACTTGGGGAACTGACAACATGAAGTATCTCTTAAATGGAAAGGGAAGCAGTCTAAAACAAAACAAAAACCCCTGAAGCATTGTCGAAACATGTGATTTAAACCTAACAGATGGGAAGCGGAGCAGTGAAGTGCTGTCTTTTGGACATGACATGGATATTGCAGGCCTCGAGTCACAACAGCTGTGCTTTCCCGCACAGGACCTGCACCAGATCAAGCCAATCAACATCCCAGCTTGGATGATGGCTGGGTCACCCCTATCCATGGAGCTATTGACTTTGGATGGATGCTGAGTAAGGGAGGCTCACTCTACTTTGGGGATGTGGCTGCAGTAGACTGCTTAGGCCCTGGTAGATGGCCCCACATCCTTGTGTATATGGGCAACTCTAATTGGACTATGGGATGTTAATAACAAAACTTAGAAATAAAAAAGGGATGCAAAGATGGGACGCAGTCGGCGTGAGGGCACAAAGGGGACTTAGAGGGATAAGATCAATACACATTGTATAAGGAATGTATATCTTCAAGAGTAAAAGAAAACGATCATTAAAATAAAAACCATCAAACTCCCCCTTCCCTACCTTACTGCTGGAGAACCCTGAGGATTGCTCTCTGGGGAGAATGAGGAGAGGATCTATGAGCCAGGAGACACAAGCTAAATTAAGGGCAATGGGACTGTATTCGCTACGTTTAGGTAGCTATGGCTGTAATGTTGCCATGACTAAAATCCTGAAAGAACACCTGAAGGGGAGGACAGTCTTTGTTTTGTCTCTGAGTGCCATTCATTTCCATGATGACTTGCTAGGACCTTCCAGGGACAGGAACGTGAGCAGATGGAAGCTGTTTACCTCATGGTGGACAGAAAGCAGCGTGAAGGAGAGACTGAGGACCAGTAAAATGTTCAAAGGAATGCCCCCAGTGACCCACTTCCTTCAATAAGGCCCTACTTCCTAGTTCCCAGTTATACCACCATTTGGGGACCAAGTATCCAACATATGAGTGCAGGGTGAACATTTTATGTTCAAATCATAACAGAGACCATTCTGGAAATAAAGAGCTTAAGTGAATGTGTACAATGTACAAGAGACTCTGTCTGAGTCTTCTCTCGCAGCTCTTAATGTACTGATAGCAAGGGTTATACTCCCCAGAAGACAGGGCAGCAACACCTCCCCAGCTGGGCGTGGTAGCACACACCGGTAACCTGCAATCCCACACCCTGGAGGTTGAGGCAGAAAGATTGGTGTGAATCTGAGGCCAGCCTAACTGGATAGCAAGTTTCTGTTAAAAAATAAATTGGGGGTGGCTGCCATCTCCTTTGCGGCATCATGGCTGCCCTCCGGCCTCTGGTGAAGCCCAAGATCGTCAAAAAGAGGACCAAGAAGTTCATCCGGCACCAGTCAGACCGATATGTCAAGATTAAGCGAAACTGGCGGAAACCCAGGGGTATTGATAACAGGGTGCGGAGAAGATTCAAGGGCCAGATCCTGATGCCCAACATTGGTTATGGGAGCAACAAGAAAACCAAGCACATGCTGCCTAGTGGCTTCCGGAAGTTTCTGGTCCACAACGTCAAGGAGCTGGAGGTGCTGCTGATGTGCAACAAGTCTTACTGCGCTGAGATTGCTCACAATGTTTCCTCCAAGAACCGAAAAGCCATCGTGGAAAGAGCAGCGCAGCTGGCCATCAGAGTCACCAATCCCAACGCCAGGCTGCGCAGCGAAGAGAATGAGTAGACGGCTTGCGTGCACGTTTTATTTGTGTTTAAATAAAACCACAAAAACTGCAAAAATAAATAAATAAATAAATAAATAAATAAATAAATAAATAAATTGGGACTTGGGGTTTCTCTCTTAAGACTGTCACTAAATAAATATAAAAGAAATTGTAGATTAATCGTTTTAGCATATGCCTTTACTTTTAGCACTCCAGAGGTAGAGGCAAGGGAATCTCTATGAATTCAAGACCAACTTGGTCTACATAAGGAGCTCCAGAACTACACAGAGAGACTCTGTTTCAAGAAGAAGAGGAAGAGGAGGAGGAAGAAGAAGAAGAGAAAGAATAAAGAAGGAAGAAAAAAAAGAGAAAGAAAGTCTCAATGGCCCACTTGGTCCTCTGCGTATGCAGGATTTGTGTTGGCAGAGTTAACTATCACAGACCAAAAACTGAATTAGAAACATACAGACTTGTTATTCTTGTCATTATCCCCTGCCCAGTCCAGAGTAACAGCTATGTACATAGTCTGGGCATTGTGTTAGATTAGAAGTAATCTAGAGATTAGCTACACAAGTGCACAAGGAACTGTGCATAGGTCGCAGGGTTTCTGCTGTTTACTCGAAAGTCTTTGAGCATCTGTGGTTTGGGGTATCCATGGTGACACAGGACCAATGAATAACAAGGTAAAGGACAGATAAGAACCAGTCTACAATGTGAAGGTCAGATAAAAACCAGTCCCCAAGTGTTAATCTCCTGATGTTTTTGCCCTTAAACTAACCAGCACACATTTTGTGTGTGTGTGTGTGTGTGTGTGTGTGTGTGTGTGTGTGTGTGTTCGGTTTGCTTGTTTGCTTGCTTATTTGTGACAGGTTTTTAATAAATAGCCAAAGCGGCTCCTCCTGCCTCAGCTTCCCTAGTGACTGGATTACAGTCAGGCACCATCACGGCTGACATACTGCTAGTTTCTAAAGGTTTTGAGTTTCTTGTCATGATCTCCTGCTACTATATGAAAGTTCCTGATACAAGGAGAGCGTCAACATGTGAGGCCCTGATAGTTCCATGTCTTCTGAGATTCCAATCAGCTTTTCCATTGGTAAAGATGGCAAGACAACCAAGGATTTCAGACACTTGCAACACGTGTCAAAAGGACAAGAGAGCAAAGACATCACAAAAAGGAAACAAACAATGCTACCAGTTGACATATTGCCAAAAGTGGTCTTCTTTTACCCTATTATAATGTAATGTTATTAAAAACAAAACAAAACAAAGAATAGATCACGTAGCTTTATGAGCCACAAACATATACAAGTTTCTAAATTTGGTGAATTCTCAACTACTAGATTTCTGATAGAAAGTCTACTAGAAATCCAAAAGTTGTCTTGCATATACTTTACTCTTATTCACACATAGAAGTGTCTACGTGAAAAAAAAATGTGGGGATACGTGTTTGGCCAAATGAAATAAATTTGAACATGTATTAGGAAAAAACCATTCGCACTGATAGCAAGAGAAGTTTAGTGTGAAAGAATCATTCCAGAGTCATGGAAATGACAGAAATCTGTCTTAAATAAGGCGAGACCAAAGGTCAGGGAAAGTGATGCGGCTAGGAGATCGCTCAGCTGTAAATCTGTAACAGTCACAGTGCTGTAGGAAGAATGGCATCTTTCTAAAGCTCAGTGTCCTGAAGCACAGGAAAACCCACAGGATATAGCCACCAAAGCAGGGGTGGTACATGAGCAAGCTGAACTTCAAAACTATTCTGTGCCAGTGACTCCTGCGAACAGGCTATCATCTCTGCTTCTAAGTAAAATTAGTAAACACACCATACAGGCATATGCACATACACACACATATATACACACATCCACACACAAACACACATACACACACATAACACACATACACATATACCTACACATATACACATATGCCTACACACATACATAAACACACAAACACACACACACACATATACATATATAAACACACATACACACATATACATATATAAACACACATACACACACATAACACACATACACATATACCTACACACATACATAAACACACAAACACACATACACACATATACATAAACACACATACACATATATCTACACACATACATAAACACACACACACACATATATATATATATATACACACACATACATATTTTCCCTCCATAAATTTTTTCAAAACACTTGAGAAGTAGATATTTTGCCTCGTGAGGGCAAAGTTTTCAAAGGAAAGGAATTATATACTTACAAATTGTATCACAGTAAGCAAAGCAACATCTTTTCAAATAACCCAGGATATTCCAATGTTCCTGTTTGCCAAAAGTGATCTGAATACCCTCAGGAAGAGAAGTAGGGGGCAGAGGGCTACAGAGTGGCAAGCTCAGCACTTAGGAAGTGGAGGCAAGAGGGTCGTGAGTTCCAGGCTAGCCTGGACTACATAATAAGACCTTGCTTCAAGGAAAGGGGGGAGGGGAAGAGTAAAGCTGGGCAGGGAGGGAAGGAAGAAGAAATAGTGGAGAGAGAAAGGAGAAAAAAGAAAACAAATCTTCAGGGTGGGGGAATAATAACAAAGAAAAAAATGAGAGTCAGCTGTAGTCTGGAAGAGCAGCACAGTACTTGTAGAGTGGAGGCAGGGGGATAAAGTTTGGGGGCAATCTGGGCTAAGAAATCCTCTCTGGGGGAACAAAAAAAAGTCTTAAGAGGTGAGGATTTTAAAAAGCCTTTGGAAACTAAAAGTAAAACAAAGAGAAGGAAAAAAAAAAAAACTCCAGAGAATATTGCCGAGTCCCACTGAAATTAGTAACCCTAAAAGAAAAGCAAAGTGTGAGGGCAGAAAGAAAATGAAGATCTGCACCAAGCTAGAGGACTTCTCCATGACACCACCATCCACACAACGCAATTTCCAAAATGAGAAAAATGCACGGACGACAGATTGCTCGCCCAATATCCTCGGAGATTGCCCTGAACTGCAAGACGAGGGCTTCCTGATCAGACGTCTGTGTGTCGAACCCAGCGAATGGTACGGTCCAGTGCCACTGTGAAACTACAAACCACTAACACCTGAGACAGATCCTGCAACTTTCTAAAGAGAAAAATAAATACACATTTTACGCGAAGAATCAACGGTCAGCATGACGTTGAGCTTCTTAGGCAAAATGTTGGAAGAAACAAACAAAAATGAATACATTCCATTAAAATCAAGGCATCCTGATGTACACACAGGGCACCAGCTCTTGGAGATATGGTGGGAGCTTAAAAGAAGCCTGGGCAACATAGTACACCAACCCCCCCCCCAAAAAAAAGTGTTAAAAATTCTCCAGGAATCTGATTCCCATCCCAAAAAACCATTTGTGAGAGGAGAAAAAAACAAACAAACAGAAAACAAAAACAAAACACTAAATATGAAGGCAAGAGAAGATGCTTTCAGACTTCAAAGTGACAGAGTAGATTCATAGTCCTGATGCATGGATAGGGTTATGTACGCCCTGAGCAATGTGTTAAGAGATTTTTCTCACTGTGCTATCGTCATCCATTATCAGTACACAAACATGAGCTCCAGGAGGCTGCTGGCAGCATGGCATGGCCTTGGATTTTATAGTAAATCACTTGTACAAGTAGAAAAAAAATACTCTCAAATAATGATTTAGATAGGGGGCCGGGGAGATGGCTCGGGGAGTAACAGTGCTTGTTCTGCAACTATGAGGGCCCGAGTTTGAAAGCCACTCGGTCTAGCCAAGCCAGAAAGATGCGATCCCATGAGAAGAGACCCCATCTCAAGGCAGCAATGAGGACTAAAGAGGAATCCACATGACATACACTCCGAACTCTGCACACATGCACACACATGCACATGCTCATGCACACACACACACATGCACCCATGTAAACACATGCACTCCACACATGCACATGATGCAGAACTCACACGTAACCCGAAATGGCCTCGGGCTCGTTGTCTCTCAAATGCTACACCCAGAGGCAGGGGTCAATGCATTTTACTCCATTTATCTTTTGAACAAATGACAAAATTATGACGATTTAGTATTTTAATTGGTTTTGCTTTCTAGTCTAGGAAGAGGTGACACTTTGTTCCCTGAAGTAAATAAATGTTCCATCCATGAAGAAGAGGTGATTGACAAGAGAAGAGGGTTAAGGGAAAGACAGAAAAAAGAAAGACTGGCCATTTTGAAACTACTTCCCCTGTAGGATGAGCCCAGGGAGCCAGAACAATAGAAAGGTAAGGTTCTGTTGGCATCAGGTTACTGTTTTGCCTTTTTATCCTACTGCAAAGGGAACTTGATTATCCCAGCTACTGAAAGTCCCCTACTGGGAAAGTGCAGGACCTCTCACTAATCCTGGCTTCTGGGAAGGTCAGATAAACAGCTTAGTTCCAGCTGGTGACGTAGATCTTTAGCGTGAGTGACTCCATTTTGATTTTTAGCCTATTCTTTGAGGCTAGTGCAGGAGCTTACTCCAGAACAATGGCCTTCTTTGGCTTTTATGTAACAACTTTAACTTTTAACTCCTAGGGTTGATTCCTGTGCAAGTTCCTGTCATCAACTTAGTCATAAATAGTTCCTGGCATCAAGTAGCTGTTAAGCAAGGCTTAGGTTTTTGAATGAATGTACAAATAAATTTTAATAAGGAATTTATTCTCATTTATCATAAGACTTAGAACACTTTCACCTCCCTTTGAGGTCTTGAGTACACTTCACTACCTGGAAGTCAGACAACCTTCAATGTCTTTCTTCCATTCTTCTTATTAAATATTTATGAAAATTTTGCTTTAACTTTCCTTTCTGCATCATCTAAAACAAATGGAAAAGGGGACTGAAGAGATAACTCAGCAGTGAAGAGCACTTGTTGCTCTTCCCAGGGACCTGAATTTAAGGCCCAACACAGGCCGGGTGGCTCAGAAGCACCTGCAACTCCAGCTCCAAAGGGTGCAATACTCTTTTCTGACCTTCGGGGCACCCACATTTACAGGGCACACATGCAAACACATTTTTAAAAATCTGAAGAAAAAGCTTAAAAGTTTAAAAAACTTATTAATTGGGCTGTGGTGCTTGACTCAGTACTGAAGTGCTTATGTGTCCAATTTGTTAGCGTTTCTGGATTTGTTCATGCACAACAGAAAGAAAGAAAATGTGAGCAGGACCCCATGTAGGGTGGCAGAAACAAGGCCCTGAGTTCAAACCCCAGCACAACAGGAAAGAGTAGGGGGAAGCCAGAGAAATGATTAATATATTTTAATGTAAGATACCAACTTCTCCCATTCTTAGAGAAAGGATAAAATGAATACTTTTAATGAGGTTGGGAGGGCAAGGTTATTTATTTCAGTTGGTTTGATGCACCAGTCAGAGATAACACATCTGGCCTGACCTCCACATGGGGTGATTGAGAGGGGCTGGGGGTTGGCTGGGAGACAAGAGAGAGAAATTAGGAGCAAAGAGACAGTCCCCACCCTGGGTCCCCTTGCATAGTTTCTTCAGTTGGACTGGAATGCTATAAATTTCTAGACACACCCAGGTTCCAGGGCAAGTACAAAAACATATTCCATGGCCAAATCCGAGGTATTTTTGTATCATCTACCACTGGGGACGATGCCCTGATCTTCTTCTTTCCGCTGGAGCAGATAAGCAGGAATCAAGAGTGTAGTCATTAACTGGAGACAAGAAAAGAGATTTACAAGAAGTGGCCGGGCATCACAATGGACCAGGGAACTGGTTCCTATCACATCTCCAGGGAATCTGTCTTAAGCAAGAGCAAGCATCTACTCACTTCCACTTCACTGTGAGGTGAGAACAGCTTGTCCTTCCTTCTTCCAAACATGCTGCAAAACCCAGAAAGATAACATCTCCAAACTTGAGAAAATGACAGCGCCAAAACAGGATATTATCAGTACACTCCCCTGTAACATACATTGTCTTAAGCCATAGTACAAATAAAATTCTTCTGTAGCAGACCCTACCCGGATCTGAAAAGCCAAAGAATACCTATCGGCTTTGTAAATCTTTTAGCAAGAGGTTGAGAATGTAAAAATTGGATCTACTACTATGTGTGCTCACTGGATTTCAATAAACGTTAGACTTATTCAAGTGAACACACTGTTTGGTGAAAACTTTACTGGCCAGCGAGGCCCTGGATTCCGTTCCTAGCGATTTCACCAAAGAACTCTCTCCCCAGCCCTGACAAATCTTTCTGTAAGGATAGAACTCTTTACAAATGATGTTCAAATGTTCTCTAAGGTTTGAAGAAATAAACTTTAACAACTTTAAGAGATCTTGTCTTCAACTTCTTTTGTTCGTTTTTAAGTTTCAAAGCCAATTGTGTCTCGCCTCTTTTCTCTCTGTCTGTCTCTCTCTCACACCTATCTCTCTGTCTCTGTCTATCTTTCTTTGTATATCTCTGTCATTCTGTGTCTTTCTCTCTGTCTTTCTCCCTCTGTCCCTCTCTCTCTCTGTCTCTGTATCTCTTGTCTCTCTGTCTCTATTCCCCTTCCTATCCCTACTTTATTGAGTCTGTGGTACTCTGGATTGAACCCATGGTGTTCTTAACGGGCAATCACTTTCCCATTGAGCTAAATCTCCAGCCTTCTTTCTTCTTTTTGGTTTGGTTTTATTTTGGTTTTCTGAAACAGGGTCTCACTCTGTAGCCCAGGCTGGCCACAGCAAGGCAATCCTACCTCAAACATCCCTCATGCTAGCATTATTAATATATGCCACTTTGACCTGCTGCCATGGATGTCTTTTAATATTTAATATTCTTTTAAAATATGTACTTAAAGGCTAAATATGACAATATGGCTCTTAGTTCATAGGATAAAGGACTTACTGGCTAGGACATGGGACATAAGGAATTTGGAGGAGAAGGAGAAATTGAAATTCTAAGGGGCAGATGTGGTGGCTTACACTTATAATCCCATCACTCAGGAAGCATATGTGTAAGAATTATAGCCTCTGAGGCCAGTTTGTGCTAAATAGTAGGACTGTGTCAAGAAGGAAAGGAAGGAAGGAAGGAAGGAAGGAAGGAAGAAAGAAAGAAAGAAAGAAAGGAAGGAAAAGGCAGACAATGAAAGAAAAGAGAGGAGAGAGCTGGGAACTGGAATTTTAACTTTCAAACTGCAAATTCCACTCTATTGATCTCAGTGGCCGAATCCCAGCGTGATGTCATAGAAAGCTGTGGAGAGTTCAATACGACAAAAACAAAGTATAAAGTGTTTCAAGATAATTATTAGTCATTTCCAGAGTATCCCATCATATTGAAAACTTGATGAGCTCATGCCTGATTACAGCAATGAAAAGTACCATGGTCAATTGCAATGTCCAGCTAGTCACAGGAATGGAGCTTGGTGCCACCTACATGCTACATGCTCCATCTATGGGACATAGAACATAGGTCTCTCAGCCTGGCAGGAAGGTCATTTTCAGCTGACTTAGATGTTTTTCCTTATTCTGAGTTCTCCTATCCTGCTTCCTGGGCACTGAAACGCAAGTGGCTGTGAAGGATACACTTATTTATACACATTTGCATAAATATTTGTTTATATATTTGTGCATTTCCTTCACAGCCTTTCACTCATGTCTAGATACATATAAATCAATTATAATTAGACTTCACAGCCTTCAGACGAGAGCCTTTGAAAGCCATACTCTGAGCCACCCTTCCTCCATTGCTAACACATTTACCCCAACTCCGTTTTATTTTTAGAAATCCAACATGGAACTATATTGAGGTTTCCCTCCAAAATCTCTAATGAATTTAGCTAGTTGTCTTATTTTTTAATTGTCATTGTTCTATATGTGTATAGAAACATATAAATGCAGCTTGCTGAGGCCATTTACTGTTGCTCACATGTGTGTTTTTAGGGCTGAACATCATAACACCAGCTGACATGCCAATGAGAATGGGAAATATCCGACAAGGCTCCACCCCTAATGGAAGAATAATAGGCAATTAGTGATTGTTGAAAGGAGACTCAGTCTTCCCAAGGGATGAATCTATGGGGGCACTCTTATTCAAACCATCAAAGGCCCCCAAATGACATTTAAGGGCATTATAGAACAAGGAAGAGCTCATTGTGGAGGTATACTTCAGCAATCCCAACACTCAGAAGATGGGAAGCAAGGGGGATTCTGAGTTTGAGTTCAGTGTCGGTTATATAAGGAGACTGTCAAAGAAATAGGATGCGAAAGAGAAAGAAGAGGATGAGGGAGGAGGAGAAGATAAGGGAGGAAGAGGGACAGGGATGGAGGGGAGAGGATGAAGAGCTGGAGGAGAAGAAGGAGGAAGGCGAGAAGAGGAGAGCTTGAGCGGGCACACTGGCTCCGCCCTCTACTGTGCTATCCATATTATGATACAGCAGAAGTGCACTTTAGTTTGCAAATGAGTGCCAGGACTACGGCCTTGGGTTCCTAGTCTCCAGGACCGTGAGCTAAATAAATTGTGATTCCTTATAAAATGCCATTTCGGGAACTTCACTATGGTTACAGGAAGCAGAGTCAGGCTTTCTCCAAGGCTCAACTTGATGATGGAGATGCCTATGTTAGAACTGTTTTATCTCTCTGTGTCTATCTCTGTTTCCTTGTTTTACCTGAGATCTTTTACCTCTCCAAATCCATTCACCGATTACTAATCTGATATCCCAGTTTATAGCTAACTTTGAATTGTCCGGTGCTTTCTTTGTCTGTGCACATCCATACTCCAAGGAAATCAGATGGTACACATCAAAGAGAAGGTTCTGGGGAAAAGAAACTATATTTTTATCTCCTGTGTACAACATGACCAATCTACCTAACAGCTGACCATATTCTTCATCTAGAATACTCTTTCATAGGTTCCCTACTAATTCTAATACTAAGTTTCCCCTCGACATCCTTCAGATGCTTCAGGGCCCACGTCATCCAATGAGGCCACCACCTGTAGCAGAGACAAACATTACCCAATCTCTCTACAAAGGAAATCTGCTGCCCAGATACAGGGGTATGATCAGTCAACAGGTTGTAGCTGCCGGCTCCACTTTCAGAGACAACCCCCCCTCTTTGACTAGCTAGAGTCAAGCCCTTACCTATGAGAGGCCACCAAGAAAGGCAGAGCCGTAAGGATGCCCTCACTCATCCTGCTACAGCTGGTGGTCCCTGCTCCCTTATAAAATGCCATGTTAGCAGAGAAACCTGCTGGCTTGGCCTCCCTCCATCCTAATGACAGCACTTAACAGACGTGCCCCACAGTGGAAGTGATAGATCAAAACAGCGCTCACAGCACTCTACCTCCCCACCTTAAGGTTTATAAGAGCGTGTCAGGTGGGTTCCTCACACAAACTCAGGGAATCCAAACCGGCTCCATTATATGGGTAATAAAGGCAGGCCTTGGGAAAGACTTATGCTAGCCCAGAAAACTGAACGTGCTTAGAATATTCATAGCAGAGGACACTTCAGGATTCGTTCTGAGATCTTCCCACTGTCCTCTTTCATCCACACTTCACTGATACTGTATTTGTTCCCCAGGGCTGCCGTGACACAGCCAACAGAAACGCTTTCACTCACTGTTCTGAAAGCTCGAAATTCCAAGTGATCTGCTCACAGCTCTGAAGGTTTTAGAAATCCCAAGTCATGTTCTCCCTGAAGGCTGGAGGGGAGAATGAGGTCTTGCCTCTTGCTTAATTCCAGAGGTTGCCGACAATCTGCTGTTCTGTGGTTTATAGTTAGACAACCATAGGGCTGCCTCTCACATTTGTGAATCCCGTGGCTTTTCTTTCCCCCAACTCCGGTGTGGGATGTGCTTTCTCCTCTTTGTGTTCATCTCTTCTCTGTGTTCTCTGCATCAGGGCAACCAACCATACTACATTTAGGACTCACACTACTCCAGTATGGCATCATCTTCCTTGATTACTCCTACAAGGTTCAATTTCTAAGTGATGTCACACCTATAGGTATTAGAAGTCAAAAATTGATGACATCTTTTTGGAGGACCTAATTTAACCTGCACCAATAGTCCATCAGCCCAGCCTGCCATTCTTTATTGGATACAATCCCTATTTTCTTTATTTGTTGACCCTATTGGAAAGAGATTCTAGGAACCACAAATGTGTACACAGAGAGACATATAGATACACACACACACACACACACACACACACACAAATTGGTCTCTATTTATAAGACTAACCAGTTTGTCTAGAATAAAGGAGGGGCTGATTTTAGAATAATTCTAAACTATGTTTGTCAATATTAATAGTCCCACATCCTGAAATGTATAAGTGGAAGTTAGAACAATCCCATGAGGCTCCATATGTAGCCAAGTGTTACAATGAGTGCTTAGTCTGAACAAAGTCCTGAATTTCATACTAGGACAAAAACTAATAGAAAATAAATATCTTTTTTTAAAGAAAAAAAATCCTGCCTGAGACATTTTGTTGAAATCTACCGTGGCTTCAGATATCACTAAATCAGCATGTCTGACCTTGGAATAAGCAAATAAAAAAGTTGACTTGAAAGCATTAAAAAACTTTTTTTTTTCATAAACCATATAACAACTGAAAATTTCTGAGGGTTCTGGAACTATATTAATTTTTCTTCTATATATAAATCAACTAGTTTTATCATGAAGGTATATGTTTGTTCATTTGGCTTGTTTAAGACAAGATCTCATTCTGTAGCCCAGGTTAGTCTGGTACTCTCCTGGCAATGCTCCTGCCTCAGCCCTGGGAATGCTAAAGGATCACTGTGATGAGCCACCACGCGTGGCTTTTGCTCTGGCACCAGAACTGTTTTCCTAGTGGTGTGGGGATCTTCGCTAATCACCGTCTACAATCACCTTTCTGGCTGGTCTAGTCTGGGCAGGGGCGTGGTGTCCAGTCATGGAGTAAAGTTGACTGGCCTGCTTGTGACCTCATCATCCCTGTCATCTCAGTCACTGGGTTATCTATTCACGGATTAAGCCGGTCTTTCTTAAGGATGCATACAAGCATGAGTCTCAGCTGAGAGGACCGGAGATGTGAAACCTGTGACATTTCCTTCAAAGGCCATTGACATACATTACTATCGAGAGCTGTGCTCGGAAGCATTCCCCAGCGGTACGTCAGGCCTCTGGGCTTCTGCATGTAGTCTGCAGTGCAATTCAGCCATCACATTGCGCTTTATTTTGATAGACGAATCTAATCAGGTATGAGTGTAGTGACAAATAATGTATTTATTATACTCTGAATGTAAGTGCCAATCCTTTACGGGGCTTTAATATGTCTTTGAGAGAGCACAAGGTTTGAAGCAAGGTCTCATGGAGTCCAGTCTATTCTCAAACTCAGCATGTAGTTGAGAATGACTTTGAATTTCTGATCCTCTTGCCTCTGCAACCCCCATCCTTGTATTAGGGTTACGGAAATGCACCACCACACCTGGTTCACTCACTCCTGGGGAGCAAATCCATGGCTCTGTAGATGCTAGAAATCACTCCACCAACTGAACTAAATCTCAGCCATTTATGTCTTTAACAGAGGGTAGATAAGACTCAAAGGATCTAAGAAAATTTCTGAGCAAGATGCTCATACATGTGATCTCAGCACTTGGGAAGCTGAGGCAGGAGATTTACTATGAATGTGAGGCCAGCCTGAACCTGCAGGGTGAGTTCTATGCCAGCCTGGGCTGTGGTATAGGACGCTACCTCAAAAATCCAAATGGAAGAATGTGTAAGAGAATCAGTCCATCCCTTTGACAGTTATACCTGAGCTGATAAGAAGCTCTAGAAACAACAAGGGGAACTTGCAACAGCATTTATGATAACTTCTGATATTTTCAACTGGCAATTTTAGATACAAGCTACAACTAGAAACCACTCGTGAACTGACATTCCAGGAAGAAACACTCACTGTCGCTACTGACGCTCCCGTTACCTAGGTTTTTTGCCATTATTTTATCTCTGAAACAGACCGCTCCTAAGTACAGCTCTTGGCTAGCTCTGTAGGTAGCAGCACAAACCTCGGGCAATATTCTAAGGACCCATGTGCCTCATCTTTCTCATCGTGAGATGAAGATGATGACAATCTATGCCACGGGTTCACGAAATGAAGCTTTGTCTGTTTGTTTAACTTCAGATACGTAGAAACAAAGACAGTAATTGGCAGATAGGGAGCCCTCTAGGTCATAAGGAAAAGTATTTTCATCCTGTCCAAAGTTATACACCTGTGTTGAGAACACATATTATATAACATGCAAAAGGCTCTCAATTCCAATTTTTTGAGGTATAGTCAATATTTGGACTTTATTAAATGCATCCATACCTAACATTGGATAATAACATCCTTCAAGAACCTTCACTCATACACACTTGCCTTAGTATATAAAATTCTGGACCTTCCCATCACCGGGGGAATCTAGATTTCACTGTAAGGTTTTCTTCAACCAACTCTTGGCCACAAGGTTATAAGCCAGCCCAGTCTTTTTCATCCCAGTAGATGTATGGTCAAAACTTTAAATCAAGAGTTTTCACATTTTCCTCTCTTTGGCTAATTCATGCCTACTTACCTTACTCCAGGAAGGATTTAAGACAAGTCCATACACACATGCCCTCCAACCTGTGTGCTACCTTGAGTTTGACTAAGCGCACTTTAAATGCCATGAAGACGTTTTCCAACTTCATGAAGATTTAAAACATGTGTGCCTTCTGTTTAGGCTTTCTAGAGGGGTGAGATCTGTAGAGACTGGAGAGCACAGGTGAGCAATGCTCAGGAACAAAATAAGCAAACTGCCTGTCTGCTTTCGTTCAAGTGGCTGCTTCCTCGGGCCAGGAGCTCATCCGTCTACTGCTATTGGATGGCAAAGCACCAAGCAGTCAGTCTCGAGTTACTCAGTACCATGCTACCTGCATTCAGAGTGAAGATGTAAATACTAACACCACAGGACAGGCAAAGATAATTCATTCTCTCTCTCTCTCTCTCTCTCTCTCTCTCTCTCTCTCTCTGTGTGTGTGTGTGTGTGTGTGTGTGTGTGTGTGTGTGTGTCTCCTTCTTGGCTTTGCACATGCCCAGAAGTGGATCAGAAAGTCCACAGCACAGTGAATAATTGTTAAACATTGACGATTTTTTTTTCGTTAGTATTGCATGGACTTTGCCATCACCAACCTTCTGAGGTATTAACATGTCCCCTCTGACAGAAAGACAGAAAGACCATTGGGTGTTTCAGACACCAGAGATCTAGTATCCTGGAAGCATGCAGCAAGTATATAGATGTGCTTTGGAAAAGCGAAGACAGGGCTACTCAAAGATGACACACGCACACAGCCCCCCCCCATCCATACTAGGGTACTGTTGGGAGTGGGGATCAGGAGCCGGAACTCAGTACAAAATGGAAAATACAGACCCTTGGAACCCCATAAATATGGCTGAAGCATGAACTTAGCCTTTGGCAATACACACATAAAGCAAGAAGGTAGCCAAAGACAGATCTTAGGAAAATAATAAAGCATTGATACCAGACGCCAGCATAGCCAGGGAGGGGAGAAGAGGACGGCACCACCCACAAGCCCCCAGTTGGAAGCTGCTTCAGGGAGGAAGTGAGCCTGTGGAATGCTGCAGACAGAGAGCAGGAGGAGGGCCTGTGTGACGCAGCAGAGTCAGCAGCACGCTGTCGGCCGAGGGAGCACAGTTTTGCGACATTCGTTAGGTGATGAAATTTGAAGCCAGCTTAGATTTCACTGGTGTAGAAGTCAAAACAGCTGAGGATCCTCTTCCAAGTCCTTGTCACTACAGATTTCTTTTTTGTTTTAACCTGCAAGACTTATTTCAGAGAGTTTGCTATGCCCAATATGAAGAGCCCTCATAGGTGGGTATTTCGAATATATTTATGATGAGCTACAAAGATGGCTTAGCGGCTAAAAGCGTGCACCGCTCTTCAAGAAGACCCAAGTTCAGTTCCCAGTACACACACCAGGGTCTCACAACTGCCTGTAATTCCAGCTCCAACGGATCCAATACCTCTGGCCTCTGAGAGCACCTAAGCTCACATGAACACAGACACATACAATATACACATAATTTTTTAAAAATCTAAATAAGCCTAAAAACCAGATACATTTATGTAGCTAGCATATAAATACAAACACAGAAGGTAAAATAAATTGGCTTGATAGAAAGGGTATGGCTGAAGGCAAGAACATTAGAAAAACTCACATATAACACCACCAGATAGCAAAATAAGAAAGAGGCTGTGAAAAAGCCTTATCCAGCTCTGCAGCCTTTGTTAGGAGTTTATGCTCACGGTACATTGTAGCAGCATGTTGTATTAAGAACTGCTGAGAAGCTGGGCGGTGGTGGTGCACACCTTCAATCCCACCACTCGGGAGGTAGAGGCAGGCAGATCTCTGTGAGTTCAAGTCTATAAGAGTTAGTCCCAGGACAGGCTCCAAAGGCTTCAAAGCAACACAGAGAAACCCTATCTCAAAAAAAACAAAAAATAAAAAATAAAAAAATAAAAATAGATCTACTGAGAAGCCCCACATGGTGGTGCACACCTTTAATCCCAGCACTCAGGAGGCAGAGGCCAGCCTGGTGTACAGAGCAAGTGCCAGCACAGCCAGGACAGTAACAGAGAAATTCTGTCTCTGTGGGGGAGGGCACTGCTGAGAAAATGATAAATGGCTCTGAACTTTATCCTTATTCATAGATTAGAAGTATAATGGAATACCATGTCATCCTCACACAATCTCAATAAGCATATAATAAAATGCAAATAGGTCTATATGTGAACTCTTAAATGAACCCCATCACATTGCCCTCAATGTAGAAATCCATTTTTAGAGTGGTGATGGCAAACTTCTTTAATCCCAGCACTTGGGAAGCAGAGGCAGACAGATCTCTGTGAGTTCGAGGCTAGCCTGGTCTAGACAGCCAGGACTACACAGAGAAATCCTGTCTAGAAAAAGAAAGAAAGGAAGGAAGAAAGGAAGAAAGAAACAAAGAAAGAAAGGAAGGAAGGAAGGAAAGAAGGAAAGAAGGAAGAAAGGAAGGAAGAAAGAAAGGGAAATAGAGAGGGAGAGAGGAAGGGAGGGATGGAGGGAGGAATGGAAAGCGGGAGGAAGGGAGGAAAGAGGGGAGGGAGAATGGAAGAAATCTATTTTTAAAAAGAAGAAAGGTGGTAATTGTAACCTAGTGAATAAAATGTTTAAAAAATAAGTAAGCTTGGCAGAGGGCTGGAGAGATGGTTCAGTAGTTAAGAGTGTTCATTGTTCTTGCAAAGTTTAGTTCCCCATCACTCAAGAGACATAGCTCACGAGGGTCTGTAACTTCAGCTCTGACCACCTGATGCCCTCTTCTGGTCTCTGTGGGCACTGCACACTTGCGCATATACCCGCACAGAGACATACTTATATACAGGTTAAAAAATGAAATGAAATTTTAATCTAAATAAAACCTGTTGTGCTAGAAATGTGAACCAATGGTTAGTCGTATTGAAATTCATCCATTCATGTGTTTACTGTCACAAATGCTTCCTTCACCCCTTAGTGTGCCAGCCACAGAGCTGATTACAAGAGAAGGGAGGCACATAAAATATAACCCACTCCCTAGGCTCTACAATTGTATTATCAACTTGCTTCTCATACTAACCTTATAAAGCTTGTATAAGGGCAGAGGAAGTTTTGTGAGTGCTGATTTTCATGGTCATGCTTTGAGTATGGTACTAACCAGTAGTCTGGTACTAACCACTACAATGTAGAATTTCCTAGTTGCCATTTTCTAGTCAAGACAGCACACTGAATAAAATGAAGTGAGAACATGCATGCTCCAAAAAAGGTATGGATTGAACAGCATGGCGTTATGAGCACTCACCATACAGAAGACACTACAGACTTTTGAATAAACAAAGATCCCCGTCCTTCAGAATGGGAAAAGATCTTCACTAACCCCACATCAGACAGAGGTCTGATCTCTAAAATATACAAAGAACTCAAGAAATTGGACAACAAAAGATCACATAATCCAATAAAAAAAAATGGAGTACAGACCTAAACAGAGAACTCTCAACAGAGGAATCTAAAATGGCTGAAAGACACTTAAGAAAATGTTCAACATCCTTACTCATCAGAAAATGCAAATCAAAACAATTCTGAGATTCCATCTTACACCTGTAAGAATGGCCAAGATCAAAAACACCGATGACAACTTATGCTGGAGAGGTTGTGGAAAAAAGGGAACACTTCTGCATTGCTGGTGGGAGTGCAAGCTGGTACAGCCCCTTTGGATGTCAGTGTGGTGATTTCTCAGAAAATTAGGAAACAACCTTCCTCAAGACCCAGTAATAACATTTTTGGATATATACCCAAAGGATGCTCAATTGTGCCACAAGGACATGTGCTCAACTATGTTCATAACAGCATTGTTTGTCACATCCAGAATCTGGAAACAACTTAAATGCTCCTCAATCAAAGAATGGATAAGAAAAATGTGGTACATTTACACAATGGAGTACTACACAGCAGAAAAAAAATAACGACAGCTTGGATTTTGCAGGAAAATGGATGGAGCGAGAAAACATTATTTTGAGTGAGGTAACCCAGACACGGAAAGACAATTATCACATGTACTCACCCATAGGTGGATTTTAAACATAAAGCATAGAAAGCCAGCCTACAAACCACAATCCCAGTGAATTTAGACAACAATGAGCACACTAAGAGAGACATAGATGGATCTAATCTACATGGGAAGTAGAAAGTAGAAAAAGACAAGATCTCCTGAGTAAATTGGGAGCATGGGGACCTTGGGGGAGGATTGAAGGGGGAGGGGAGAGGCAGAGAGAGGAGCAGAGAAAAATGTAGAGCTCAATAAAAATCAATAAAAAAAGAATAAATTTTAAAAAAGTTAAAATAAAAAAATCCCTGTTCTTGTGAGGCTTTCAGTTTAGCAAGCAAGACAAAAGACAAATGCAGCAAACATTAAATGAAATAGGAGTAGAAGAAAGATCCAAAGGAGGAGAATTAAATCACACAACCATCTGGAGAAAGCCATCCAGTCGTCAGGAGTAAGCAGAACGCAGCTCAAAAGCTTCGGAGCAGCAAGGAGAGGGTGGGGTGCAGGCAGCAAACAGCAGTAGAGAAGGATGGAAGGCAGTGGCATACATGAGGAATTTGTTCTTTAACTATGAGGTAAGAGGATTGGGGGAAGTTCTGAGCAGAGAAGGAGCACAAATCTAACTTATCACTTTCAAATATTATCTTGCTAGGATGTGGAGGTTTTCAGTTACTCAGACCTACGTGGTAGCAACACAGATGGCAAAAGAATATTTAGATCCTAAAAACACTTTTAAAGTAAAGCCATCAAGGTTGATTATTGTATGGGGACAAGTGAGAGAGAGAAAGAATGTGGTCAAAAATGAGGGTTTGACCTTAGCCACCAGGAAGGGGGAAATTGCCTTCGAAGGAGATGGGTAACGACACGGGAATGGGTTTGGAGGCAAGGTGGGCCATCACTCGTTGTGGAAATGCGCTATGTCTGAGATGCTTGCCAATAGTGGAGATTTCATCTGAGCTCTTGAGTCTGGGATGCAGAAGATGCTGGGGGAGAATCCGGGAACAGGTGACCCTGCCCTTGCTGTCCCAGAGGATACACGGAAAGCTGCCTGCCATGGAGGACACAGCACTGAAGATCTTTTACATAAATGCCTGAAAAGGGAGCTCTCTTAAATCCTCTGGCGGGAATTGTCCTAGACTCATCGTTAGTCATAGGAAATATGTTAAATACAAAGAGAACACGCTGCTTACAAGAAAAAAAGCAAGCAAGCAAGAAAGAAAGAAAGACAGAAGGAAAGAAAGAAATTGAAAGTTAGGGGAAACCGAAGAGCCATGAGAGGAGAAAAAGTGAGCCTGCTTGATTTTATCTTTCACTATCTTTTACTTTGTCATCATGTGGTCAGAGGGAGAATAGTCACCTACATCCTTGTCAAGTTAAGCTCACTGACCATAGGCTGGTATCTCCCTATTAGCCAAGTCCCTCACTGAAAAGCTAGGAGTCCAGCATGATGTAGTGGGTTCGTGTTAGTGATCCCAGCACTGGAGAACCAAACACAGGAGGGTTCCAAGTTTGAGGCCATGAACGGAGACCCGGTCCCACATTAAATTAATGAGTAAGGAGCAGCGCATCTCTGAATTGGGACTCTCTGATCGGCCTCCTAGACAGGGAAGAATAACCCTGCCCCTCCCTGGTCAGCGCAAAATACAACGTTCAAGGACAAGAGACATTGTTAGCCTAATAATTAGCAAGGACAGGTGTTAAAAATAATATCCAGTTTGAGAGAGGCTCTGGCTCTCTTCTATACACTCTTCCAAACCCTACAGTCTGCAACAAACCTGAAAACAGGCCTTGTGACATTTGTTGCTCTATTCTTTCCCCATATGTCTGCTCACGTGATCATTCTGGTATCCTTGGTTACCTCGGCAATATTAAAGCGACTCTCAAACAGAACACAATAAGCCAGCGAGAGTTAGAGCTATAAGTGAATAGCCACTGACCATATGATTTCTCCTCTAAGGACAAGAGGCAAGCAAGAAAACAAAACAAAACAGGAAAACACATTTATTCAACACTTATCAACTGTTTTCTAGGTTTGAGGAAGTGTGCTGGACCCTAGGGAGAAGATTCAGAGAAAATGCCTATCTGTGCCTTTTCAAGTTGGAGTGACACTGTGCCTTCTCAAGTTCCAGGCTTTTTCTCAGGTCGTAGATGTTTTTACTTTAACCTAAGAAGTTCCCAGGCAAAGAAACCATGCTTGTTAGTAGGTTGTTCTACCTGCTCGAAAGCAGAGTCTCAAGTGGACATGGTGCTGCCCCATCATTCAGGGGAGTACAGGACAATATCTAGAGATGCTTTAGGTTTTTCCAAGTGGAGGTAGTCTCAGAGGGGTGGGAGGTGCCCCTCGTATCCAGGTGATAGCCGGGGTGCAAATCACCTTCCAACTGCACAGGACAGACCTCACCTTACCATAAAGAAATCTTCAGGGCAAACTGACAATCGTTTCCTACCTCGAGATGCTTTTGCTGAAGGTCTCCATCTTAGTCACGTTATCTTTCCAGAATACGCAGCTCCTTTTGTCCACTTTGTGCTCAGCAAGAAGAGCGTAACCATCCATACATTCCTTCATTCAGACCTAGGAAGCAGGAGAGAGAAAGGACATGCACCTTCTTCCACAACTGGCTAGTAGCCAGCTAGTAGACTTCCTGGGACCCCTTTCTTTCACCAAGCAAATCTAGAAAACTCTTGCAGAGGAAAACCAAGAGTTAGGCGCCAACAATTGACAGCAAACGTATATAGTTCATCTTTCTCAGTGTCCCCTAATGTTCCTTCTACAAGTGAGCTTCAATCCTGTCTTGTGGCTTTTCTCTTGTTATATTCTGTCTGCTGTGCTGGAATTCCTTCCTCGCCCCATTTTTACCTAACCCAGTTCACCTGCTTCCATCAAGATCTAGAACAAAGGTTGGCTTACTTGTGCACTCCAGTTCTCCCAGGTGGCGGTGAAGAACCAGCCCGCCAGCCCATCCCCACCGAAACACACTCCTGCTTGCAGTCATTCTGCTCCTCCATGTTCAATAATTAGAACCATATGGCTTTGCATGATTCCCAACTAAACTCCACGCTCCTGCAGGTCCAGTTTGGGGGAGAGGAGCTAAATGCATTCATACTCCTGTGTTCCCGTGGAGAGGGGAGCATATGTGGCTGAGCCAGGTGACAGCCTTGAGGTCAGTCCTCAGGAGCCTTCCACCTTTTCGCTTGGGTTTGATACAGAACTTGGCCGCGTAGTCCACACCCCTGAGTCTCCAGGGCTCTGCCTCTCTGTTTCCCATCTCAGTCTCACTGATGATCCAGGGATACCCCACCATGCCTAGCTTTTTTACGGGAGTTCTGGGGATCCCAACCCAGGTCCTCATCCTTGTGAGGCAAGCACACTACCGTCTGAGCCAGCTCCCCTAGCCACCTGGGAGCAATTTCTAACTAGAAAAAGAAATAATAACTGGCCGGGAGGTGGTGGCACAGGCCTTTAATCCCTGTACTTGGGAGGCAGAGGCAGGTGGATCTCTGTGAGTTTGAGGCCAGCGTGGTCTACAAGAGCTAGTTCCAGGACTAACAGGCTCCAAAGCCACACAGAGAAACCCTGTCTTAAAATTAAAAAAAAAAAAAAAAAAAAAAAAAAAAAGCCCCGATGACTTCTGGAAAGTGGTGGAGTGATGGAACATCTCAGACATATGGTGTCACGGCAGAGCATTGCTAAAGAGACAGCCAGAGGCGGCTAAAGCAGTTCCAGGTCCAGTTCTGAAGAATCCTTTGTCTTCAGGCTTAAGATTGGAGGAGAAAAGGAATGTTTCTACTCCTAGGGGAAGAAGGGTGAAGACTTGTTTCAAATATAAGCAAGAACAGAAGGAAAGGTGCTTGCTGCCAAGTCAGGGAACCTGAGTTGGATCCCCAGGACCCACAGGATGGAAGGAGAGAATCTACTCCCCTAGATTGAACTCTGGCATCAGATGTGCTTGGTGGCATGCTCACACACACACAAGATTCAATAAAAAATTGGAAATAAAGGGTAGATTGTGAGAAACAATAATGGGTGTTTCTGCACATGGAAAGACAATAGGTGAGCTCCGACTTTATCAAATTGATGATTCACCTTTGCTCAGCGGCAGACGGAGGCCAGAGGAGCATGCGCAGAGTGTTTTCTCTCTATCAAGATGAAAACGACGGTTCTTTGCCTTAGTTGAGTCCATAGAGAACATCAAAGTTTTCGGCACTCTTACCTGCTCATTGAAAACGCAAGCGAAATCCAAACATACACTCCTGTTTGCCTGTTGTTATCACATAAAACTGGAGGGGTGAGGGGGCTGACCAGGAATAGGAAGGGTGACTTCCGGCACAAGCTGCCTTCATAGTCAAATGTCACTCAATTAGAATGTTGTGTCACATAGTTCCTTACTGTTTGATCTTGAACCAGTCACGGGCCTTGCTCATGCCAAGGGCTTGTTTCGCTGAAATCCACGAGGATTAAATGAGATAATGTCTGTGAGGACCTGAACTGAACAAAATGCATGATGCATCAACGGTGCCCAGAAAAAGACAGAGGAGAACCGCCTTACATACAATTGCTCAGGCTTTCGGTGTACCTGCCTTTCCTGTCACGGAATACCATTTTCTCTGCCTCTCCAGGAACTCAGTTCCTTCCCTGTACCATGGCCTGTTTCTCCCACCCCTTTGGCTCACTCCCCCTTGCTCATCTATTTCCAATGTACACGTTGGGGGAGATGGTAACGTTTAAAACAACCTGTCTGCAAACTCGGAGGTTCTGAGCGAAATGAGAACGTGACATTATGTGCCACCTCGCACGAGCATTCCCGAGGCGGAAGCAGGATTTTGCTGGCAGCGGCTGCCCAGCCATATAACGCAAAGCGCGGACTATAAAACATCAGCTCCGTCAGTGTGGGTTTGGTTATAACCACAGCAAAACGGGAGGTCGCTCACACTCGCGGTGACCTTTACACCTGCACGGGTTTCTCAGTAACTCACTTTAACAGATTGTCTATACGAGATGAGGTTTTATGGCTGGTATCAGTCCAAAGGTGGGGGAAATGGGAATGAAGTGTGTTTAGCAGTATTTTCTAGTGCATGTAATTCCCGTGAAATGTAACAACAGATGGGCTTCTGGAGAGAGGCAGTTTTTTCTTTTCTTTTTTTTTTCTTTTTTGAATAAAGAAAATAGCCAACCACCAGAAACCATAAAATGAATGTACCTGTCTTCCCCAACGGGAACCGTACTCTCTTGATCAAGTCTCTCGTCACCTAGCCAAATAAGAACTTCACAAAACAAGTTGCTTTTCTCTGGTGTTTATGGGGCAGCCTGATGAGCCTGTCTGTAGATAAAAATCATAAGATGCAGGAACAGAATACAGGATGTTGGCTGCCACTGGAGTCAGCATGAAGACACGAGACTGTGTCACGCAAGCTAGAAATCACTCTGGGAGCGCAGAAACAATGGCTGGTTCTTTGCCGATCACACGTGCTCTTTGGGGAAGATTTATAAACCTTGTGTGTGTCATAGGTGTGTCTCATATGCATGTCAGAAAGCCAAAAAAAAAAATGGATTCCCAAAGGCCTGAGAGGTCCAGGGTAAAAGATCTCATAGACAAAGGGCTATCACGAGCCTCTGCTACCTGCTGGAAAAGAACAAAACAGAGATCTAGAAACTTCCTTGAGGGGAGAGGGCAGGTATGAAGTCAGCCCTCCGAATATCTGGTTTGCTTTTAGATTTGCATGTATCTAGTTCCTCTTTGTTTCGCCTGAAGTGGAAGTTACCAAAGTTTCACAAGAATGCTGGTCTCACAATGTCCTATGGGCTCAGAACAAGGAAATCAGCCGAGAAGCACATAGCCACCTGTTCTTGGAAATTTCGTGCCACAAGGAAAAGAAAGAGAAAACGAAGGCTGAGATAAAGCCTCCGATTAGGTAGACACGCTGTATAATGTTTAGCCAAATCAAGTCTCCTAACATCAGTGTTTGCTCATCATTAATCCTGTGTAATTACACCAGAAAAAAACACCATCCATTGGCAGGAGCAGTAGGGAAATCAGTTCCTCTCCCTACAGTAGGTTCATCTCACGCCAGTGCTGAGCCTTAAATAGCTAAGTTCTTCAAAAACCGTGGATAGAGGGCAAGTCAGAGGATCATCCTGATGAAGAGTAAAAGGGACGAAGGCAGGAGGAGGGACACACCCTATTCCCAGAAGATGGACCTGTCACTTCGAGGCTAGCCTCATCTACATAGTGTGTTCCAGGCCAACCAGAGCTCTGTAGTGAGACCTCGTCTCAAAAACACAAACAAAAACAAACAAAAAATCCAGGAGGTGGGTGGAGAAGGGGCAGAGGGAGGGGAGAGAAAGGAAGAGACAAACTACTAAGGTCAAAAAGGAGAAAATGTGAACAAAATTGGCTGAAAAGGCTGGAAAACTGTTTATAATGGAGAGAATGGGGCCATAGCTGTAATATGGCGCCAGGAAAGTTTGCTTCTGCTTCTCTCCTCCCTCAGTGGGTTCTTAACAGAGATATTCTGTTCTAATGCCTTTGGTCCGTGAAGATGATGCTCTTGACTGAGGTCGCCACATCTGCCAGCTGAGCAAGCCATGCAAATGGTTTCCCTGTGGTCCTGCTCTCTACCAGGAAGGCAACCTAAGCATCCACATGAAAATAAGACAAGCTAGCCGCCCACTTTGCTTGAACAATTTCCATATCCAGTATGACGAGTTTTCCCAGCACAGGCCTGTAACCACAGGCACAGGCCTCGCCGTGTTGAGACTCAACAGCAAGTACAGCGACCTGCGCGCCTCATGACGGAGTCAGGCACACAACGCACACCCACGTGAAAAAGTGAGGGAAGTCGAAGTGGGCAAAACTTTCCACCCCAGTGTTTCCAAAGCACCAAGGCCTGGAGGAGGGTGTGGGGAGGCCATAGGGAGGGCAGCTCCCACGACAGAGGCAAGCCCAGACCTTTCCCTTTGTGGTTTTGTCCTGTTCTGTACATTCAAGCAGGCATCCCAACCAAATGTGAGGTGAAAGACATCACCCTGAAAGCTTCTGGGTAGAAAACTAACTTCCCCTGGATCCAGTCATCCTGCACTGTCTCTGCTTGGGTCTCCCTCTGCGCTGCTTCCTTTAGGGGAGAATGGGGCAAAGGGAACCCCTCGATGCCTTCCCCGTGCTATAACTGTCTCTTCTCTCACTGGTGGGTGAAACTAGCTAGTTAGTGGCAGGACACAGTCATTGCCCGTTGCTATGTGTCATTTGACACTTCTTTACTGGGTCATAGGT
This sequence comes from Microtus oregoni, assembly GCF_018167655.1. Classification (NCBI taxonomy): domain Eukaryota; kingdom Metazoa; phylum Chordata; class Mammalia; order Rodentia; family Cricetidae; genus Microtus; species Microtus oregoni. Next base: position 33,391,137 of record NW_024543060.1, on the reverse strand, counting down.
ACATGGGGAAGGCAGTCGTTGTGAGTATAGTGGCTTTCACTACAGACTTAGGACAGAGGAGAGATGTCTCTAACGATTTCTGCAGCTCAGCAGCCAATGGCCATCATCAACACACCCACCAGCATCTTGATGTCTCAGGGTCCACAGAAAATACATTGCAACCATGCCAGCATATCTCTGTAAGAATTAAATAGGCCAAGGTGGGTCACAGAGCAGCTGTGTCAGGGGCATGGAGATCTGGGCCACTATATCACGTCCAACATCTGGACAAGGCCCTAGCCAGACAACAGAGCAGAAAGGTGAAGGAGGCTGTCTGCCAAGGAGCTTACAGTCCACTCACAGGGACAGAAATGTCAACAAGCGATTATACGACAGTAAGTCTGATTTCCTGCCTTAATGCTTTTAAATGCCTTATATTAAAATGTTCCAAGATGGGTATGGGGATGCATGCCCGAAATCCCAGCACTGCGGGATAAAGGTAGGAAGATCAGAAGTTAAAGCCCAGCCTCTTCTATATATCATATTTGAGGCCAGCCTGGGCTACAGGAGGCCCTGCCTTGAAAACAACTGTGTTTTAGACTGGAGGTACAGCTCATTTTGTGCCTAACCTATACAAAATCCCAAATTTGTCAAATTTGTCTCTCCCAACATCACCTGAAACTATGCACAGTGACACATGCCTATAACACCAGCACTCAGGAGGTAAGAGGATCAAGAATTCAAAGTCATTATCGTCTACGTGGTGAGTTTGAGACCAGCCTGAGCTCAGGAGAGCGAGAGAAAGAGAAAGAGAGAGAGAGAGAGAGAGAGAGAGAGAAAGGTAGAAAGGCAGAAATGTAAGGAAGGGAAGAGAGAGAGGGGGGAAAAAGAGGTTTTCAGAGGCATGCCTTTGATCAATGAATGAAAACTAAATAAATTTTTTTTTACCCCACATACTCTTCAAAGACCTATGACCTTGAGTTGCATGTTTCTGCGATTCATTTGTGTCTTAATCCCCTAACCTGTCTGTTACCATATTGTTCTCTTGGGTTAAAAAAGAAAATAGAATGGTGTGAGCATCCTAAGACAGTCGCTCTTGTAGCTGAAGCAAATCTGCTCAGAATCAAGAAGAGGAGATCTGCACCCAGCATCCTGAGTGCAAACAGAAGTACCCACAGAGCCACTAGCCTAGCCTCAGTGCCAATCAATGTGTCCAGAGAGCCAGGAAACTCAGAAACTTCTAAGAGTCTGCACTAATGGCCAGCATGGCTGTCTCTCAGACTGTTAAGCTCGTTAGAGAATGCATCAGTTGCCAGGGAGACCAAGGATCCTATTCTGATACAATCCCAAGATGCACAAAGCTGAATCAAATCTGCCACATTTAAGGTGACCTGGACCTAACAGTACCAAGTTAGACAAAATATCAACAAATTTATGCCTGCCCCTTAAGCTGTGTATCACAATAACAAAAACTATCTACTTCTTCCAAAGAAACTGGAAACAAACAAACAAACAAAAAACCTTAAAAATGCTTCCACCTCTACGTGCTCCACATTTTTTTAGGAGTCTCTCTGACTGTTACTTTGATGTATATGCCAAACAGGATAAACCCATGAAAGACTGCCTGCTAATGAACACAAGGAACTTTATGTAATTCTAATAGCCGGTTTGGCTAGTTTTATGGGTGTGTGTACATTTCATTTTGAGTTGAGCAATAGCCAATTTGGCAGTGGGATAGAATAATATAAGTCTTTCTGCTTGTTTGTTTTAATTACTAACAACCAGAGAAAAACTATTCACGGCTGCCAAAGGACTTAAAATCAGCAGCAAATCCCCGCCCTTGTATATATACACCAGAAATGGATGTTGTTTCTTCAGGAGTTGCAAAAGCTAAGTGTGATGATGGACACCTTTTATCTCGGCACGCGGGAGGGAGAGGCAGGTGGTCTCTGTGAGTCTGAGATCAGCATGGACTACATAGTGAGTTGCAAGCCAGTCAGAGCTACATAGTGGGACCGTACCTCAAAAAGAAAGAAAGAAAGAAAGAAAGAAAGAAAGAAAGAAAGGAAGGAAGGAAGGAAATCAAAGGGAGAAAGTTGAGAGAAGTGATAACTAAGAAAAACATATTGATAGAGACAGGCGATATATTTTAAGTTTTGGAGAAATTACTTTCTTTTTAAGGCTAGGCTACATAACAAGACTCTGAAAATGAAAATGCAGTGAACAAACTTGTTGTTTTATTTTTAAGGATTATTTATTTTGTGGATCCAAGACCTCAACATAAAGCCAGGCACACTGAACCTTATAGAAAAGAAAGTGGGAAGTACACTTGAATGCATTGGCACAGGGAACCACTTCTTAAATATAACCCCAGCAGCACAGACACTGAGAGAAACAATTAATAAATGAGACCTCCTGAAACTGAAAAGCTTCTGTAAAGCAAAGGACACAGTCAACAAGACAAAACGACAGCCTACAGAATGGGAAAAGATCTTCACTAACCCCACATCAGACAGAGGTCTGATCTCTAAAATATACAAAGAACTCAAGAAATTGGACAACAAAAGATCACATAATCCAATAAAAAAAAAATGGAGTACAGACCTAAACAGAGAACTCTCAACAGAGGAATCTAAAATGGCTGAAAGACACTTAAGGAAATGTTCAACATCCTTAGTCATCAGAGAAATGCAAATCAAAACAACTCTGAGATTCTATCTTACACCTGTAAGAATGGCCAAGATCAAAAACACTGATGACAACTTATGCTGGAGAGGTTGTTGGGGGGAAAGGGAACACTCCTGGATTGCTGGTGGGAGTGCAAACTGGTACAGCCCCTTTGGATGTCAGTGTGGTGATTTCTCAGAAAATTAGGAAACAAGCTTCCTAAAGACCCAATAATACCACTTTTGGGTATATATCCAAAGGATGCTCAATCGTGCCAAAAGAACATCTGCTCAGCTATGTTCATAGCATCCCTGTTTGTCGTAGCCAGAACCTGGAAACAACCTAAATGCCCCTTGATTGAAGAATGGATAAGGAAAATGTGGTACATTTACACAATGGAGTACTACACAGCAGAAAAAAATAACAACAGCTTAAATTTTTCAGGAAAATTGATGGAACTAAAAAACATTATTTTGAGTGAGGTAACCCAGACACAGAAAGACAATTATCACATGTACTCCCCTGACACTCGAGTTATGGATGATCGCAAACCGCCTTGTAAGTGTTAGGAACCCAACCAGGACTTCTGCAAGAACAAACGCTCTTTACCACTGAGCCTTCTCTCAAGCCACCCAGTGAAGCAAGCTTGAGGAGGGGGATTTCCCCTAAAGATGTGCTCACAGTAGCAGTTGCTTCAATTTTTTTTTCTTTGTTTCTCTGTAGCTTTTGAAGCCTGTCCTAGAACTCGCTCTGTAGACGAGGCCGCCCTCAAACTCTCAGAAATCTTCCTGTCTCTGCCTCCCAAGTGCTATGATTAAAGGTGTGCTCCAGCAATGCCCAGCTGCTCTAAATGGTTTTCAAATGAGTTAGCTTGACCCTAGAATCAGAAACAGAAATACCAGCTCAGTATAGTGCCACTTGTCTGTCCCATGCTCCCTGGGTACCTTCCTCACCCGTCTCTTGTTCCTGTCCCAGCATCTTTCCTCTTAAAGCTCCTTCTGCTTGGAATGCTCCCCGTGTTTCTTCTTCCCTAGTCAGGGCCATCTAAGTCTTTATCCTAATGTCAGTTCCTCAGGAAGCCACCTTTTCAATAACTGTCTCTGTCTTTGGTACATAGTCCTTAGTACTACCTGGATTTGTGCTTTTAATTGTTTGGAGTGTGTTGCATAAGCTGCTCATTCACTGTAAGCTCTGAGAGAGAAGGGTTAGCTCTTTATTGAACTCCATTTCTTCATGGAGAATTTAGAAGGAAGCTCTCTATAAGTACAACGCCAGGAAACCAACTGCCTAGCCTTTCTGAAATCATAGGTCTTGGCACTGCCAGCCACACGCATTTAGAACAAGCCATGTCTTTCCCAAAGCAGTCGTCTTTATGCATTTATAAGATGCTTGACTCAGGTTCCTCTTCTGTGAAAGTGGGACTGACCATTGACCATTGTAACGTACTCCCTGGGCTGTTCTGTGGGCTGAGTTGTTGGTATCACTAACAACATCTGGCCTACGTGTTGAATGTTTCTGCCACATGATGTCTTCCCAAGAGAAGAGAAATCCATATAATAGACAACTAGCAGCAGTTGATATAGTGAGTGGCCTCTACTTGGTAGCTAGCTGTTGTTGAGCCTAGAGAAGTAAAAAGCATCTCGATTTTGTTTCTGCGCCTTTATGACATCTGAAATCCCAACTCCCAGTGGATTAAGGCTCACATGAGCTAGTGAACCCGAATGCTTATCCAAGCTAGAGCTACTGTTCTCTAAATGAGAGCTGCTAATGGGCATCCCCAGTGACTCACAGAGCATACACACCTATACACATCACACCACACACGCAATCAAAGCAGGTCAGCACAGATCAAAGTGAGAAGCTAGTGCTCCGTGGGCTTTTATAGTGAAGGGTTCTAGTAGATCTATGGGACTCTTACCCTGACACTCGCAGCCAGAAGAATCCCACCCCATCCTTGCTCCCCAGAAACTTAGGTCAGGCATTTCTTCCTTCCGCCATTCTATCTCCCTACCCTAGCATCAGCAGGCTCCTTCCAGGAGATATGTGTAAGGTACAAGTTTAAAAATAAATCTCCATTTATGACTCATCCATATTATTAAATATGAGTAAGCATCTCGTTAATTGAGGTAGCCCACTGTGGTAGTTAGCTTTTCATGCTAGTCAGTTTTTTGTCAACTGGATATGAGCTAGGATTATTTGAGAACTGGAAGTCTTAATTTAAAAAAATAAAATAAGATGCCTCAGTCAAATTTGCCTACAGGACAACTACAGAATGCTGAGATCAGGAGAATTAGTCTTCCTCAGAGATGAGTGCCCTGTTTGGTTATCCAAATACCACATGGTCAGTCTTGATATCATATATATTCAAGCATCACTAAATGTACTCATTAATTGTATTTGTGTGTGTGCATTAGCAATGATTAAAAAGAGGCAATGAAGCCAGGCATGGTAGCACACACTGGTAATCCCAGCACTCAGGAGGTAGAGGAAGATGGATCTCTGAATTCCAGGACAGCCAGGGATACACAGAGGAGCCCTTTCTCAAGAAACAAAACAACAGCAACAAAAAGAGGCAATGAATTTGAGAGGAACCAAAAAAAAAGGGGGGGAGTCAGCAAGGGAGGAAAGAATGGGAGGAGGAGAAAATTATATAGAAACATTTTAATTTAAATAGGTAAATAAGACTGGCCTTCAGTAGGCAACTCTGTGGAGCGTTTTTTTGATTAATGATTGATGTGTGAGGGCCTAATCCACTGTGAGCATGGCCACCCCTGGGCAGGTAGTCCTGGGTCGTCTAGAAAAGCAAGCTGAATGGACCATGGGGAGAGAAAGCCAGTAAGCAGCATTCTTCCATGGCCTCTGCTCCAATTCCTGCCATCAGGTCCCTTCCTTGAATTCCTACCCTGAATTCCCTTCTTGATAGTCTGTAAGCTGAAGGAAACCCTTTCCTCTCCAAATTGCTTTTGTTTGTATGTTTTTCGTGACAGTGTTTCTCTGTAGCTTTGGAGCCTGTTCTGTAACTAGCTCTCAGAGATCTGCCTGCCTGTACCTCCCAAATGCTGGGATTAAAGGCGTGCACCACCACCACGGGGCTCCAAGTTGCTTTTTATTATTATTATTATTATTATTATTATTATTATTATTATTATTACAACATTATTTATTGAGAAAAGGAGAAAAAAAAAACAAGTTTCCACCTCCTCCCAGCCTCCCATTTCCCTCCTCCCACCCTTCTCCCCCTCCTCCCACCCTTCTCCCCCTCCTCCCACCCTTCTCCCCCTCCTCCCACCCTTCTTCTTTCCCCCTCCCTCTCCAGTCCAAAGAGCAGTCAGGGTTCCCTGCCCTGTGGTAAGTCCTAGGTCCTCCCCCCTCCGTCCATATCTAGGAAGGTGAACATCCAAACTGGCTAGGCTCCCACAAAGCCAGCACATTAAATAGGATCAAAACCCCATGCCATTGTCCTTGGCGTCTCATCAGCCCTCATTGTTCGCCATGTTCAGAGAGTCCGGTTTTATCCCATGCTTTTTCAGTCACAGTCCAGCTGGCCTTGGTGAGCTCCCAGTAGATCAGCTCCACTGTCTCAGTGGGTGGGTGCAGCCCTCGTGGTCCCGACTTCTTTGTTCATATTCTCCCTCCTTCTGCTCCTCATTGGGACCTTGGGAGCTCAGTCCAGTGCTCCAGTGTGGGTCTCTGTCTCTATCTCCATCCATCACCAGATGAAGGTTCTATGATGATATGCAAGATATTCGTCAGTATTGCTCTAGGATAGGGTCATTTCAGGTTCCCTATCCTCAGCTGCCCAAGGAACTAACTGGGGACCTCAGCTTGAGCACCTGGGAGCCCCTCTAGGGTCAAGTCTCTTGCCCACCCTTAACTAAGAATTGTAGTTCCGTGCTCCCCTGTCCAACCTTCCTTTATCCCAATCCTCCTGTTTCCCCAAGTCCCCCCCTCCTTCCCTTCTACCTTTTCTCTCCCCATCTCTCCTTACCCCCATCTCACCCCACCCCCAAGATCCCAATTTTCTCCCCGGCAATTTGGTCTACTTCCCTTAGCCAAGAGGATAACTATATGTTTTTCCTTGGGTTCACCTTCTTACTTAGCTTCTTTAGGTTCACCTATTGTAGACTCCGTGACCCTTATTTATGGCTAGAAACCAATTATGAGTGAGTACATCCCATGTTCATCTTTTTGGGTCTGGGATACCTCACTCAGGATAGTGTTTTCTATTTCCATCCATTTGCATGCAAAATTCGAGAAGTCATTGTTTTTTACCGCAGCGTAGTACTCTAATGTGTATATATTCCATACTTTCTTCATCCATTCTTCCATTGAAGGGCATCTAGGTTGTTTCCAGGTTCTGGCTATTACAAATAATACTGCTATGAACATAGTTGAACAAATGCTTTTGTCATATGATAGGGCATCTTTTGGGTATATTCCCAAGAGTGGTATTGCTGGGTCCAGGGGTAGGTTGATCCCGAATTTCCTGAGAAACCGAAACACTGACTTCCACAGTGGTTGCACAAGATTGCATTCCCACCAGCAATGGATGAGGGTACCCCTTCCTCCACAGCCTCTCCAGCAAAGGCTATCCTTGGTGTTTTTGACTTTAGCCATTCTGACAGGTGTAAGATGATATCTCAAAGTTGTTTTGATTTGCATTTCCCTGATTGCTAAGGAAGTTGAGCATGACCTTAAGTGTCTAACACCAAATAGGCTGGATCAAAAAAAACCGTCCCCTTGCCATATAATAATCAAAACACAAAATATACAGAATAAAGAAAGAATATTAAGAGCCGCAAAGGAAAAAGGCCAAGTTACTCATAAAGATAAACCTATCAGACTTACACCTGACTTCTCTATGGAAACCATGAAAGCCAGAAGGTCCTGGATAGATGTACTGCAAAAACTAAGAGACCATGGATGCAATCCCAGACTACTATATCCAGCCAAGCTTTCATTCACTATAAATGGAGAAAACAAAATTTTCCAGGATAAAAACAAATTTAAACAATATGTAGCCACAAATCCAGCCTTACAGAAAATAATAGAAGGAAAATCACTAACCAAGGAGTCCAACAATGACCACAATAACTCAGACATCTAGAGACCCTTCACCAGCGCAACTCAAAGAAGGGAAACACACAAACCCTACTACTAAAAAAGTGACCGGAGTTAACAACCACTGGTCATTAATATCACTTAATGTCAATGGGCTCAACTCACCTATAAAAAGGCACAGGCTAAGAGATTGGATACAAAAACAGGATCCAACATTCTGCTGTTTACAAGAAACACACCTCAACCACAAAGACAGGCACCTACTCAGAGTAAAGGGCTGGGAAAAGGCTTATCAAGCAAATGAACCTAAGAAACAAGCAGGTGTAGCCATACTAATCTCTAATAAAGTTGACTTCAAACTTAAATCAATCAGAAGAGATGGAGAGGGACATTTTATACTCATAACAGGAACAATTCATCAGGATGAAGTCTCAATCCTGAATATCTATGCCCCTAATATAAAAGCACCCACGTACGTAAAAGAAACATTACTAAAACTCAAGGCAGACATCAAACCGCACACACTAATAGTAGGAGACTTCAACACTCCTCTCTCCTGACCAATGGACAGGTCAATCAGACAGAAACCTAACAGAGAAATTAGAGAATTAATGGAGGTAATGAAGCAAATGGACTTAACAGACATCTATAGATTATTCCACCCAAAGAGGAAAGAATATACCTTCTTCTCTGCAGCTCATGGAACCTTCTCGAAAATTGACCACATACTCGGTAACAAAGCTAACTTACACAGTTACAAAAAAATATTAGTAACCACCTGTGTCTTATCAGATCACCATGGATTAAAGTTAGAATTCAACAACAATGCTACCCCCAGAAAGCCTACAAACTCATGGAAACTGAACAGTCAACTATTGAACCATACCTGGATTAAGGACGAAATAAAGAAAGAAATTAAAGTCTTCCTTGAATTCAATGAAAATAAAGAAACAACATACTCGAACTTATGGGACACTATGAAAGCAGTCCAAGTTGCTTTTGGTCTTGGTGTTTATCACAGCAATAGAAAGAGCGCCCGCCTTCCTACTGAGGAACATTTGTTGCATAATTTATTCTTGCGTTTTCCTACTAAACCTTTCCCACCTCTTAGACTCTGCTGTTCCTTTTCACTGTAACTCAGCTCCTAGGGTCTGTATTCAAACATTTCCCGTTTGGATGACGGCTGTGACAGAACCATGGTGAGAATGATGCTGATGTTGGTGCTGATGGTGATGGTGATGACCATCACACTGAACACTTACGATGAGCCAGAAGAGACTAAGCTCGGGAACTTAGAAACACAACTCATCACAACTCTGTGAATAAGGTATCATTATCTTCATTAACTCATGAGGAAACAGACGTGGAGAGCTTATGTAACTTGGTAAAGTTACACAGTTAAGGAATGACTGAGCCAGAACCTACATCTAAAACAACCTGCTTCCAAACGCCCATGATCTTAACCACTCAGCTCTATTTTCTCTCCTCAAAGAACCCATTTTCATCAATATTATGATGCCAACTGGCCTACTTAACCTACAATTTTAATGTTCCTCTCAACACGGCTACATTTGCCACACCAGTGAATTCTCTTGCCTTCTACACAGAGCAACCTTCCCCGTGACCTAGGAAGATGGAGAAGCCATGAAACAGAAAACATCAATACAGAATAACACTGAACACGCTCATACACATATTCCTGAACAGCATTATAATCAACCTTGGTTGACTTACTATTTCTGTCCATTCTCATCTGAGAGCTTAAAAAGCTATATAAGCATTTATCTGGTACCCTTTCAGACACGCATAACTATGTGACTGAAAGAAAATATGTAAGAACTCTCTAGGTTGGAGGGAAGAGGTAAAGAAGCTTCCAAAACAAAGTATTTTCTTGAAAAAGAAAGAGAAATAAATAAATGTCATTAGTTCTGACCTATCCTCCTTGTGGTTGCCTAGTAACAAAACAGACACCTTGAGACAATCAGCCTGCATGCTAATTCTCTGAGGGTGACAGAACAGAAAGTTAGAGACTTGGATGCTAAGGACATCACTGAACGTCTGCTCAGCCACTTGCTTGTGAGATAATTGTGTCTGTTAATTAAGGAAGCTAATCAGCATACTTGCAACACGAAGCATTCCTTCCTGACAGGATACTAACAATGAAGGATTGGTATCTCATATTTTGGATTCAATCCTTCTAAGAAATCCTCTCCTCTACCAAGATAGACCCTTTAAGAGTTTATGGACTCTATGAACTCTAGAACCCATGGGCTCTTAGCACAGGAAGAGCCCCACATCTCTATGGTGGGTACCACGTCAGGACAGATCCCAGTAATCAGCCGAGGCTGAATGGAACTGTAATGATTTCCTTTGATCTAATGCATCGGATACACAGAATGAAGCAAAACGCAAGTGGACGCAGAAATGCTCCCTTCTAGCAGAGTGTGATGGCCCAGCACTGAGGAGGCGGAGGCAAGAGGATGGGCAGTTCACCGTCAGCCTGAGCTAATATTATCCCAACTTCCCTGCCACCATATTTTCATCTGTGAGCGGAGAGGGGCATGTGGCAGCTTCTGCTTCTTTTCCAGTTTTGTTTTCAGTTTTAGAGACAGTGTCTCCTGAAGCCCTTAAACTTCCTACGGAGCTGAAGATGATCTTGACTTCCTGATACTCCTGCCTCTCCCTCTTGCAAGCTGGGATTCCCATCACGGGCTACCACACTTGGTGTGGCGACTTCTTGAAGCAAAGACATATCTAGAATGCTTCAGCTCTTTAAGTCCATGTATTTCCCCACTTTAAGCTGAAGACGTACAATTCAGGGGTCAGTACACTCTTTTGCCCTTAAAGAGCCTGAAAGTGCAGCCATATACCTCCCCTGTGTGGGTTCATGGAGTGCACTCTACATGGAGTGCAAAGGTAAGTATTCTTTAGCCGGTTATATGGTAAGAATTGCAGCCAAACGATCTGCTGACGACCACATCATTAGCCAAAGTTCAACCAAATCAGAGGACAGATCACTGTTTACTGTCGTGTTCTTGGTAAGATAATGTGGCCAAGGACTTCAACTGTTCCCCAGCCAGGGACTTTCTGAGAAGATGAGAAGACCCATCTGAGGCAGAGAACAGACTCGAATCTGCCCAAGGGTCAGCTCACACGGCATATTGTTCCGTCATTCTGCCGGGTTATTCACCACCTTCCACTGTAAGTGGACCTGGCCCTCCCCTGCGCCAAACAAACTAAATTGCATCGCACTTTTTCCTCTTTTGTTGCTGCCTTCTGCTTTCCCTGTTGGCATAACTAAGTTATAAAAGAAGCTAATCCCGTGCCTTTGTGTCAAAAGGAAAACTGTGGCTTCACAGAGAGGCTCCATCAAGAAAGAGCAGTAGTATAATAAATGCAGAAGAAAAATCGTCCTGAAATTCTCCATATTCCTGTCTCATAACAAGTGGCACAACCCGGTTTTCTGAGTAGCTATTGAAAACCGTATGCTCCAAGTATTATTTTTTTTAAAGATTTATTTATTATGTATACAACTTTCTGCCTCGATGTATGCCCGCACACCAGAGCAGGGCACCAGATCTCATTACAGATGGTTGTGAGCCACCATGTGGTTGCTGGGAATTGAACTCAGGACCTCTGGAAGAGCAGCCAGTTGAGCCATCTCTCCAGCCCTGCTCCAAGTGTTATTGAGACTTGTAAAGACCTAGCAGATGAATGTTGTACATTGCCTGTCTTTGAGGCACTTAAGTTGCACACTGCCAAGGATTGGGCACCCAGTCTGGGGTTCCAGAATATACTAGCTTACCAGCTGGACCTGTTGCCAGAGGTTTCTCGAAGAAGGCAGTGATCTTCAAAGACACCATACCATGCCCAAGTGGGAGTTGGGAGTGGAGCGCATACCTGTAAGGTAAGGAGATCCCAAGAAGGTGGAGAGGGCACTGGGCAGCCTAGACTGATGGGGCCTGTAGGAGCTCCACTCCCTCTGCTGCCAGATCTCCAGTCCCTGCGGAAACCACTACTTGCAAAGCTGCCACCATGGAGGCTCTATTAGGATGGTAGGAACCAGACTTCTGCCACAATGGAAAAACCTTGAGAACCCCAAAATCCTACGCTTCCTCAAGACAAGTAGAGGTTGAGCCATTCTGTCTGGGGCATCCTAACCCTGGACAGAAATCTAGCCCCAGAAGTTCCTGCTCAGCAAACAACTGGGCAGCTTTTACTGGGGAGCCTGGAAGGTTCTAATGTATGGCAATCTAGAAAACTCCATTTGGCACAGAGAACCACAGAGATAATAGGAAGGAGCTGATTTCCACTGAGAAGATCTAAAAAAGGCTGCAAGGAAGAATCCAAACGTGGACATGACAGCAGCTCATATTTATGTCTTGTTCGCGTTGGGGAAGGGGTGTCTAACCTTGCTCACACATAGGGAAACCGGAGGAGGATGTTGAATATCCTGCACTGTTGTCCTCTGCTTTCATCTCTTGAGACAGGCTCTCTCACTGAGCCCAAAGCCAGCGGGATGGCCTACCCCAAATCTCCAACATCTTCTTTACCTGTCCCTGCCCTCAAACTTCGGGGTTGCAGACAAGTGAGGCCACACCCAGCTTTCAGTTCTTGGGACCTGGAAACTTAAACTCGGGTCCTCAGGCTCAGATATCAAGTGTTTCTACCCACTGAGCCATGCTCTCCGCCTCCCTGCATTCTATTATAAAGCATGCTATCCAGAATCTGGAGTCGAGAACTACCCAGGGCACGGCTTAGATTAAGAAGCAAAACAGTAAATAGATACTTTTAATGGGTTGGTCCGGACCTTCAGTGCCACAGCAAGAACACTAAAGAACGTGTATTTTGACTTCTTGACAGCTGTGATCCTACCTTTCCCTCACATTGGTAAGTAAGAGGAGAGAACAAAAACGCCTAAACCAGGAGGATCACAGCAGGCAGAGTGTGCCTCTGCTAGCCTTGGGCTAAGTTTCTGCCACTCCTAATCCTACCGACTTCCAGGAGCTCTGCCCTCCTGATCTCTATTCCATAGACGTCCGTCCTATGCTTCTTCCCTCAGCTCATGCTTTCAGTCCATCTCCAATTACGCCCAGCCAGTGTCTGGTCCTCACTACGGGTACGCATCATCCTTTGAGTCTAGATGTTCTGTCTGATGGAAGAAAGAAAGGGGGGGGGGGTGTGATAGGAAGGAAGGGAGGGAAGGAGGAAGGGAGGGAAGGAGAGAGAGAGAGAGAGAGAGAGAGAGAAAGATGAAGAAAGGAAGGAAGAGAAAGAGAGGAAGATTATAAATGATGCTAAGATGCTGTCTGGTGCTCAGGAAATAGCAGCCGAGAAGCCCCAAAGATCTATTCAGAGTCATGATCACTTAGCGGACACATGGTCACTGGAACTTTATGACCATTAATTAGTTTACGCTCCCAGACCCCTCTAAGGCATCTCTTATCTCCATTTGGCAAATAGAGCAAAATGAAAAAGCAGAAGAATTGCCTAATTGACTGGGTTTCAATACGGGAGAAGAGAGTGGCAGACTGTTAAAAGCAAACCCCGCTGCAAAGCCTGAAGATCCTGCATCAGAGGCTTTCTGAAGCAGAGTAGCATCCAAGGCTTTTCCATCCAGGAGGGGCTTAGAAAATCTCCAGCTTCCAAACCTACAGAGAAGAGGTGGTTTGCTCAAAGTCATACTGTGACTAAGACAGAGGCCAGACTGCTGCTCTAGTACCTAGCTTCGGAAACAGGGCTTACCCTTCAATGTTGCAGAAACCTTGAGCAGAGGGAAATCCCATAACTTACTTATGGCAGGGTAATAGCTAAAACCTGGAAGAAATAGCAGAGCCCCGTGGACTTTTCCTGCGTTGTACTAAGGCACTTGGCCCAAGGAGCAAGCCAGAACTGAAATCTACCCTCTACCCTGCAGACAAGGTGTCTACTCAGGTAGAATCCTCACACCTGAGATCCACCCAGCTCTGATTCCCATGGAGGGGAGTGTTTTCCTCACTCCAGAGGCCTGGAAGACCAAAGTGCTTGCTCGAAGCTCGAGTCTCTTGGCTCCTTTCCTGTGACTGAGCAGGAAAGATAAGTTGTCTTTGGACCATGGTGAAAGGAAAACTAAGACTCTTTTGTGACTTCCAACTTCTGTGGCTTTACTGTATACCAAACAGAAGCCAGTGTGCCTGGCTAAAAAGTTCCAGGATACTTGTGTGTGACTGTGTGGCGCACTCTTAATATGGTCTAGCAGATTCAAATCCTCAATTAAAATCTTCCTTTTTCACATCTATGGATTGGACCCAAGACCTTGAACTAAGTAGCCCACTGCCACTGAGCTACACTCCCTTCTTCCTTCCTTCCTTCCTTCCTTCCTTCCTTTCTTCCTTTCGTCTCTTTTTTTTTTTTTTTTTGAGATATGGGGTCTTACTGAATTACACAGGCTGGCCTAAAGCCTTCCCTATAGCTGTAGCCTAAGCATACTAAACCTCCTGCCTCAGTTACCCAAGGACCTGGGATTACAGGCCTCCCCATTTTGAATGTTTTAAACACTTTTGAAAAATAGTTTTGCCCATAAGAAGATGACAAAATAACTCTTTAAGAAATACAAATGGGCTGGGCACAATGACACATGCCTATAGTGCTAGCTACTCAAGAGACTGAGGCAGAAGGACCCTGAGTTCAAGGCCAGGCTGGGCAACTTATTGAAATCATTTCTGAACCTAAGGCCAAGCGTTATAGTACAGGTGCCTATAATTCCAGCACTTCGGAAGCTGAGGCAGGAGAATCACCTTGAGATCAGGGCCAGCTTGGGGTATAGAGTGAGCTCAAGACCTTCCTGGATCTTATATGGTAAGACTGTATATCAAAAACCAAAAGAGGCCGGGCGGTGGTGGCGCATGCCTTTAATCCCAGCACTCGGGAGGCAGAGGCAGGCGGATCTCTGTGAGTTCGAGACCAGCCTGGTCTACAAGAGCTAGTTCCAGGACAGGCTCCAAAACCCAAAACCACAGAGAAACCCTGTCTCAAAAAAAAAAAAAAAAAAAAGAGGGGGAGCTTGGGAGTGTAACTCAGTGGTGTAGTGCCATGTTGTAGGGTCAAACCCCAGTGCAATAACAGCAACGACGACAACGAAACAGTAATGGTCGCCTTCTCCTCCAGAACTACTCCACCATGCTGTGACGATCTTATATGTAAGCCTAGAGATGAGATGAAAGGACAGAAACCTATGCCTGTTGTCTCTGGCAGGACTATAGCTATTGGCAGGACAGGCTGCCAAAAACAAATTTTCCATCTTAGCTCTTAGCCACCCAACTCCTTTTCTAGAAGAGGTAGGCATCACAGCCCCAGGGCTCCAGGGCTACTGCCCTGGTGACAGCTGCTCAGCCAGACCTTCCTCTCCCATGTACCCAGCACCAGGCTGGCAGTATCGTGGTGACAAGCAGAACTGTGAGCTGGATCTACAAGAAAAGGGAGAGGGAAGGAAGAGTCGAGAAGACTCTGATGTTTCCAACGTAGACAACAGAAGACAGCAATACTGTGCGTTGAGATAGAGATGGTAAGGGGAATTCTGTTTTTTTGGTTGGTTGCTTTTAGTGTGGGTTTGGGGGGTTGGAATGTTTTGAAACAGAGTCTTGCTATGCAGCTCTGACTGAACTAGATCTCCCTATGTAGACCTGGCTGGCATCTAACTAACAGATCTACCTGCCTCTGTCTCCCAGATACTGAGAATAAAGGCACGTGCCACCACATCCAACAGGGGAAGTTTTGAAATGAAAGAAAATAAATTCTGCTTTGGAAATAATTTGGGGAGGGTCTGGGGGGTCAGGTGACTCTGACTGGCTTCAAACTCACTATGCAGATAAAAATGACTTTCAACTCCTGACCTCCTGCCTCCACCTCCAAAGTGTGTGCCACTAGGATTACAGGTGTGTGCCACTGTCACTTCAGGTGTGTGCCACTGAGATTACAGGTGTGTGCTATTAAGGTTACAGGTGTCGTTTGCCACTGAGACTACAGGGCTTTCTGATGCCCCACCAAGTACATTTTGGACTTTTAGAATGAGTGAAGATAATTCAGAATCACAATGAGGGGTCTGAAGTGTTGGCTCAGGGATTCTGCATCTGTTCCTTGTGCACGAGAACCTGAGCTTGACTCTCCAGCACTGAAGGGAAAAACTAGGGGTGTGGTTCTGAATGTTTGGGACCCCAACATCGGGGGCAGAGATAGGCAGGTCCCAAGAACTCACTGGTCAGCCAGGCTGGCTGAAACAATGAGCTCCCACTTCAGTGGGAGACCTTGTCTCCAGGCAATAAAGTGGGGGAGGTAGACGAAGACACCTGACATCTTTCTCTGCCTTCCAAGTACATACCTGCACATTCACAAGTGTGAGTCACACACATACATCACACACACTCACACAATACACACCAAAAAACTATAAATAAATAAATAAATAAATAGTCTCAAAACAGTGAGCTGTAATATCGTCTTGACTCTGGAATCAAAGACTAAGGCCCAAATCTTCCATTTACCAGTCACATAAGAGGTTTTATGTTATGTTCAGGTCACTCTTCAGTTTGGTGCCGTGAAAAATGGACGGGTAAAACAGGAACTACTTCACACAACCATTGACACCTATGTAATGCCTGCAAGATGGGGCCTTGTACATACCAGTGAATACTCACTCCATATATGTGTTATATTCTAAGAACTCATGGAAGAGTCGAAAACAGAATACAAAATAGCAGGCTCCTTCTAGATACCTGTACAGTGAGTGAAAACAGACACAAAAGTGAATGGTGTGTGTGTGTGTGTGTGTGTGTGTGTGTGTGTGTGTGTGTACACGCACATCTACGATGGGTGTTTGCATGTGCTTATATGGAGTGGTACGGGACTGATTCAACAAACGAAATGACCAGGTGCAGAACAGGCTGATATAGAGCTCCAATAAACTTGCCAGAACTCACCTTGCTTTGTTTTTCTATTGCTTCTGTCTTTTGGTTTCATTCTGATTTCCTTATGGGTGTCACTCTGAGGCACCCTATGGGGACAAGATGGTTTTTCCAGTAGTAATTTTAAGATGTCTTATTTGGAAAACCCTTCTAGAACAAAGTGTCAGTCCCTCAGAAGTAAAGCTGCAGCTCAACCCTCCAGGAACACCATTGAGTCTGCATGGATCACATGCCCATCACTGAGCCCGTGCTTGTGGCTGGGAAATGACTACTAACTGTGCCTAGGCCATATGCTCAACTCCGGAGCTCATGTTGAATTCATGGCAGAGAGGATGGGAATATAACACCCAGAGATATTGAGCTGCCTGCTGTCAGAAGAATAATTCCTGGAGCAGGGGATCACATGCCCCATGGCACTGTAGATCACAGCATTCTTCCCAAGGATGAAAACTCAGAAGTTGGCCACAAAGGAAGAAAATGAATCATAGAATAGATAGATGGCAGATAGATAATACAAGTTGATAGATAGATAGATAGATAGATAGATAGATAGATGATAGGACAGATAGATAGATAACAGATAAGATAGACAGACAGATAGACGATTGATAGAAGATAGATTGATAATCATTGAATATACAGGAATAAGGGGAAAGGGTGAAAGGGTAGTTTTAACTGAAATGTAATAATGTAAAATTAACAATATAAATGAAAGAAGCCATTATAAAAATATATACAGTGGGAGCTGGAGAAATGGCTCAGTGGTTAAGAGCACTGACTGCTCTTCCAGAGGTCCTGAGTTCAATTCCCAGCAACCACATGGTGGCTCACAGCCATCTATAATGAGACCCAGCGCTCCCTTCTGACATTCAAGCACACATGGAAGGAATGCTGTACACATAATAAATAAATAAATCTTAAAATATACATATATATATATATTTATATATATACAGTGACATCCTTAAATACTAAGAGGGGATAAAGTCATGCTGATCCAGGAAGGAGAGGGACAAGCCAGCCATGAGGGAGAACATAAGTACATTATTAGTCACAAGGACCAACCCCAGTCCACTCGAAGATGAGTCAGCTTGCCTTTGTCCACAGCTTCCCCAGCACAGCAAACATTCAAAACACGTCCTCTGCGTCTGCCTGCTGCTTGTGTTCTCATCTTCCGAGAGAAAACACATGTAAACTCTTCAAATTCCAATCTTGAATTAGCCTTAGAGTTTTGCCTTTTGTCCTTCGTTTTGTTTAGGTTAAGATCCACTCTTCCCGCAAATGTCAAGCTCCCAATAAAACACAGCATTGTTATCTACAGCTGCAACACTGCACATTGGCTCTCCCGGATCCAGGGATTTCTTTTCTTTTTTTTTAAACTTATTTATTTATTATGTATACAATATTCTTTCTGCGTGTATGCCTGAAGGCCAGAAGAGGGCACCAGACCTCATTACAGATGGTTGTGAGCCACCATGTGGTTGCTGGGAATTGAACTCAGGACCTTTGGAAGAGCAGGCAATGCTCTTAACCGCTGAGCCATCTCTCCAGCCCCAGGGATTTCTTAAGAGAGAAATTTTCCTATTAAGCCATCAAATCGTGTACTCCATATATATAATTGTATGCCAATTTTCTCTCACCAGATCTGGAAAAAGTGAAAGACATGTGCTATTTCTACAGGAGCATTCAATGTTTTAGACACATAAACATTTGAAGCCATAAGGACACAGGAAAGTGAACAAAGAACTAAGGACAGGCCGGACCAGACCAGGGTCCTCGCCCTTCTGTTCCCAAAACTTCTGTCTTAAGTTTGTAGTCCACACTGACAAGAGACTCAAGAAACTGTGCTGGCACTGCAGGCATGCACCACAATAGCCATTTTCTGCTGAACTCTTAAGGGACCCTACCACACTCACACGTACAACTGATGGGTGTGTCTGCGTGTGTATGTGTGTGTTGTGACTTCAGTTATGCTTTAATATTCTCTGCATCACTAGTATCAATCACAATCTTTATAACCATACATGTATGTGTGAGATTGTGTGTGTGTGTGTGTGTGTGTGTGTGTGTGTGTGTGTGTGAATAGTGGTACACACTTATCAGCATTCGGAAGGTGAAGGCAAGAGAATCAGAAGTTCAAGGTTGGGGCCGGGTGGTGGTGGCGCACGCCTTTAATCCCAGCACTTGGGAGGCAGAGGCAGGTGGATCTCTGTGAGTTCGAGACCAGCCTGGTCTACAGAGCTAGTTCCAGGACAGGCTCCAAAACCACAGAGAAACCCTGTCTCGAAAAACCAAAAAATAAAATAAAAAAAAAAAAAAAGTTCAAGGTTGTCCCCAAGTATATAACAAGTTCAAGGCCAGTCTGGGTTACGTGGGACTTGCTTCCAAAAACATAATGTGAACAGTTAGCATACTGGGTACTCACAGAGATCTCCATGTTCTCTCCCAACCCTCAGTTTGAAAGACCTGGGCAACTCCCACTGATTAACAAAGGTGATTCTCCAAGTCGCACCTAAGCCAAGATTTTAGAACTCTTCTTTAGGCCTCCTTCTCCCTCTCCTGTGATTGCCCACGCAGGGGTCAGCTGGTCCTGAGCAGCACCGCCCTGTTACCATCAAACCTCTTGTTTCTACTGAGCATGAGTGGCAGCTGCTTTCTAAGCTCATGTAAAAGAAATCTTTTTTTTTTTTATTTTATTTATTTATTTATTTATTATGTATACAATATTCTGTCTGTATGCCTGAAGGCCAGAAGAGGGCGCCAGACCTCTTTACAGATGGTTGTGAGCCACCATGTGGTTGCTGGGAATTGAACTCAGAACCTTTGGAAGAGCAGGCAATGCTCTTAACCACTGAGCCATCTCTCCAGCCCCCAAAAGAAATCTTCCATACCATCAGACTCCATGCGTGCCATTCCCATCGCATGCCCACAGCCACCTTCCTCAGTTACGACTTCTCAGGCAGGTGTCTGGCATTCTCCAGACCTTCCAGGCTTCTGCCTGGCCAGAGTGTTAACAGATTTTATCCACCTCTCCCAGCAGCCCCTTATCTTTTCTGTCCTCTTCCTAGGTAAAAATCAAAGAGTGTGCAGACCCACCGGTGTCAATGCTCATCGCAAGAAGAGTCATCCACACTGGGTAGAACCCATTCCTTCTCTGGTAGCAGTGTCTCCACTGGGGTGGGGGTGCTGTTTGGTTTTTTTAGTCGCTTATTTGTTTGAGTCAAAACTATCTCTTGTAGCCAGGCTGGTCTCAAGATCACTATGTTGCCTAGAATGACTTTAAATTCCTGATCCTCCCACTTCTGTTTTCTTTTTTTTTTTTTTTTTTTTTTTTTTTGGTTTTTCGAGACAGGGTTTCTCTGTGGTTTTGGAGCCTGTCCTGGAACTAGCTCTTGTAGACCAGGCTGGTCTCGAACTCACAGAGATCCGCCTGCCTCTGCCTCCCGAGTGCTGGGATTAAACCACTTCTGTTTTCTATGTGTTAGAATTCGGTGTGTTCCACAGTACCTGTCCAGTGCCGAGAGAGAGAGAGAGAGAGAGAGAGAGAGAGAGAGAGAGAGAGATCTGTCCCTTCCTTAGCTCCTTTTTTTGAACATCAAGAAATGGGGGGGCGGCAAAAACAGAATCTCACTACGTAGCACAAACTGGCCTTGAATTTGTAACCCTCCTGTCTCACCCTCCTGGGTGTGAAATTCCAGGTAGATTCCTACCTAGCTCCAGGGGATGATTCCTATGGTCTATAATTCATGCAAAAAAGAAACAACATGATGATGACATCTTGAAGATGATTTCGTATTACACTCCTGTCAGCCACCGAGCCTTTCTTTTACAGATTTCTGGAAATTATTGGAAGAGAAGGTGTTAAATTTGGTTACTTCTTTTTCTTGGCAGTATCCATGACTTTATTTCCTCATAAAAGGCCCAAGTTGGCCCATGAATGACAGCTGGCTCCAACTCACATGTAACAGTGTTGGAGCAACCTTCTTGAATTGAGTTGGAATCTTTTTCATCACCCAGAGGTCGGTGATTACTTAATACCTTGCCCAGAGCAGCTCATGCTGAACTAATAGGCTAAGACAGTCCTTCCTTAGAAAACAGGGATATAGGATGAATACATCCCTAAAGAACAAAGCCGTGTCCACAGTAGATGCTCAGTAGATACTTCACTGGTTGGTTCTGTATGTCTTTGTCACTTTTCTTGTGTTTACATAATGCCACAGTGAACTTAAGTTTTGTTCTTTTGTTGTTCAATTTTGGGGATTTGGTTCTGTTTCGTTCCGCTTTATAGTTACAATTCTACATAGCAAAGCAAGATATTAGGTTCTTCTCCTGACCATTTCTGAGTTTCCTCTGACCTTTGCCTAAAAAGATACCTTGAGGCATATCACAATAAGCTATAATAATGCAGTCATTCATTTGGCAACTTTATATTGAGAACTTTTCTAGCATTCTAAACCCTGTTCAAGTGTCCTGCTAAGAGCTGCAGCGTAGACTACAGGAGACCCCGATGAGCAGGGACTTACAAGAGGGCTTGAATTGTAATGATCATGTCTATGAGCCATCACAAAACTGTTCCTTCCAGTTTTTTCAGGTACACCAGATCTTCAACACACAAGAAAACAAAGAATTTCTGGAAATGGAAAAGGTTGAACAGCAAGCCTTCAAAGTTGACTGTCATCGAAACCAAAGGATGCAATCGCCACCATAAGTAATGTCAGCAGATCAAGTCATGTGAGAGGTGACAAGTGAATGTCACACTCGCCCATAGCATAACCTGAGGTTAGCTTTGACAAAAATCCAGTGACGTGTCGCTAGGAGCAGGGCTCCCTCGAAGGAACAGCAGGCTGTGAGTCAGAGATCTGGCTTTCTAGGGGCTGAGCTACCATATTTACAAACAAAACACAGAGGCCCAGAAAAGCATCCCTCTTCCTCTCATTGATCAAGAGAAACAAAAAACAAAAAACAAAAAAAAAAAAACCTATAAATACCACAGTGCATAATGAGCTAGATTAGGTGATACAAATACCCCAGGTTTTCGGAAATTAAAGCTATGGATCGTGGAAGCCATGTTTTGCCTGGTGTCTACATTTTACGGTTACTGTTACACCTTCGAAAACTACTCACAGACAAAATGGCCACTTGAGAGGCTCTCTTCAAAACAGTTTTCCTTCTGTTTTGGTGGTGGCAGTTTTTGGTTTTTAGAAAGGACTGTACTCTGCAGCCAGCCTTGAACTGGGTAATCCTCCTGTCTCAGCTCACAAGTACTGTTCTTCATTTATGATTTTATTTTGCTTGGTCTTCCTTTTGCTTGGGTTATCTAGACAACTGCCTCAACTTTCCATTTTGCTCTGGGTCTATAGTCATAATCTCCTAAGACAAGGTTTTCCTTTATGTGACCCAGACTGACCTGCATTTTAAAATCCTCCTGTCTCTGCCTACCAAGTGGTAGAATTTTGGGTCCCACTTTTAGAAAACATTTTGATATGAGAAATAATTCAAGAATTTGGGGAGATCGTTCCACAGTTAAAATCACTGGCTGCACCGGGCAGTGGTGGTACACACCTTTAATTCCAGTACTCAGGAGGCAGAAGTAGGTGGATCTCTGTGTGAGTTCAAGGCCAGCCTGACCTACGGAGAGAGTTCCAGAATAGCCAAGGCTACACAGAGAAAACCTGTCTTGGAACAAAATACAAATAAAGAAAACAGGGCTGGAGAGGTGGCTCAGAGGTTAAGAGCACTGGCTGCTCATCCAGAGGTCCTGAGTTCAATTCCCAGTAACCACATGGTGGCTCACAACCATCTGTACTGAGATCTGATGCCCTCTTCTGCCCTGTGGGCAAACATGCAAGCAAACACTATGTACATAATAAATAAATAAATAATCTTTAAAAAAAAACAAATAAAGAAAAAAAAATACAAAAGGGTCACTGACTGAGGATTTAGATTCTACTCTTAGCACCCTCGTGCTAGCTGATAACTGTCTAAAACTTCACTTCTGACCTCCAAGTGCACCAAGTGCACAAGTGGCACACAGACACATTCCAGCAAAACACGAATGTGCAAAAGAAAGTTAAACTTTTAAATGTATTTTTAAAAATTCAAGAATCTACGATGCTTACGTCACAATCGAATCACAGATAAAGCAAGATAGCTATGTGATAGTGACCATCACGTGCTCTGGGGCCGTTGATAAGGGAACTTTTGTTTGTTTGTTGTTCTCTTTTTTTTTTTTTTTTTTTTTTTGGTCTGGTTTTTTAAGACAGGGTTTCTCTGTAATTTTGAAGCCTATCCTGGAATTTACTTGGTAGACCAGGCTGGCCTTGAACTCACAGGAGGAGATTCACCGTCTCTGCCTCCCAAGTGCTGGGATTAAAAGAGTGCACACCACCACAGCCCCTGTGTTTGTTTGTTGTTCGTTTTTTTTTGTTTTTTTTTTTTTTTTTTTTTTTTTTTTTAGTTTTTCCAGACAGGGTTTCTCTGTAGCTTTGGAGCCTATCCTGGAACTAGCTCTGGAACTAGCTCTTGTAGACCAGGCTGGCCTCGAACTCACAGAGATCCGCCTGCCTCTGCCTCCCGAGTGCTGGGATTAAAGGCATGCGCCACCACCGCCCGGCTTGTTTGTTGTTCTTAAAGACAGACCAAAGACAGAGTGTGAAGCGACCATCTCATGGTATGGTGTGTGTGGGGTCCATTCTTGTCAATAACTGTCAAAAAGAGCAAGGAGCTGCCTTGTGTTCCCCCATCTTGTCCATGAGCAAGCAGCAGTCAAAGGTGGGCTATGGGGTGAGAAGTTGGATTTGGCATCTTCCAAGATGTCTTTCCAAAAAAAAAAAAAAACACCAGCTGGGCGGTGGTGGCGCACGTCTTTAATCTCAGCAATCACAATCAGGAAACAGAGGCAGAGGAATCTGTGAGTTTGCGGCCAGCCTGGGCTTCAAAAGCTAGTTCCAAGCCAGGCGATGGTGGCGCACACCTTTAATCCCAGCACTCGGGAGGCAGAGACAGGCGGATCTCTGTGAGTTCGAGACCAGCCTGGTCTACAGCGCTAGTTCCAGGACAGGCTTCAAAGCCACAGAGAAACCCTGTCTTGAAAAACCAAAAAAAAAAAAAAAAAGCTAGTTCCGAGACAGCTAGGGCTGTGACACAGGAAAACCCTGTTTCGAGAAACCAAAAAAAGAAGAAAATATATTGTTGATTTACATGTATACACGTGAGTGCCAATGCCCTTGGAGACCAGAGACCTCAGGTCTTGTAGCTGGAGTTTTAGGCAGTTGTAAGGGGCCCAACCTGCATGCTGGGAACTCAACACAGTCCTCTGCCCTCTGCGAGAGAAGCCGGTGCTCTCAATCCCTGAGCCGTCTCTGAGCTGTCTCTCAACTCTGAGATTCCTTTACTCTGTTTACAAGATGGGCCACGTTTTCTCTAAAATGATTTGTAGAGTGTTTTTGGAAGAATAGATGTGTCCCCTCTAGCACTAGGTGACAACTGGGGAGGCAGTGCAGAGCAGGAAGAGAAAGGTCCCTTCCTGCAGGGTAACGAGTTGTCTTCCTGAAGCTGACTGCTCACACAAGGCCGGGAAGTCACCAGAACCAAATTGACAAAAGCTTTCGAATGGCAGCCTGTGGAATTTGAGTGAGATCTCTCAGGCCACAGGGAGTTATTGAAGATGTTTGTACAAGGAAATACAATTCAATTAAGCAAAGCTTCAGGGAAGGCTGTCTGGCATTTACTTAGGATGGATTATAGAAATGGGCAAGACAGCCGGGCGGTGGTGGCGCACGCCTTTAATCCCAGCACTCGGGAGGCAGAGGCGGGCGGATCTCTGTGAGTTCGAGACCAGCCTGGTCTACAAGAGCTAGTTCCAGGACAGGCTCCAAAACCACAGAGAAACCCTGTCTCGAAAAACCAAAAAAAAAAAAAAAAAAAAAAAAAAGAAAAAGAAATGGGCAAGACAGAGAAAAAGCAAGGGGATTATTAAGAGGGATAAGAAAATAAGAATTCAAACTTGAGGAATGGGAAAAGTGAGACCGAAATAAAGAAAACCCCCGGGGAAAGAAGAGCCATGGTTCTTGATGACTGTGATAGTCGGAAAGAGGCCAAAGGACAGATCAGAGGCATGAAGGATGGTGAGCAAGAGTCACACCCTTCTCAAAACTAGGTCGCCAAACGTGGCAATGCACACTTGTAATCACAGCACTGAGGAGCCTAAGCTAGCTAGAAGATTGCAAGTTCGAGGCCCACCTCAGCTACACAGTGGGACCCTTGGTAACTCAAAACCCAAAACAAGCAAAAGAACAAGAGCAAGGGACAAGCCAATGACCCCCAACCCGGAAAGCCAGTTCTTGGGGGTGTCCCTGGCCAAGCAAACATCTCCAAGTGACAAAGTCCCTGCCAGCTGGCTCCAGTGGAATATTACCAGCTGCTATCTCAAAGGAAACTGGGTTCCTTACCTTCTTCCTAAATGAGCCAAGCTGTTGTACCGGCAACCAACACACATGACAGGCACTTAACCAAGCATAAAGCCACAGGCCTAACACATGGGAGCGTACAGATAGACCATCCCAAGCCCTCAGCTCCCTGTTAGGGGGGGTTCATTCACACACAGAGCCAAATGAAGAGAGAAACCCCCTCCCAACTTCTGAACCATTTCGTCTCCATACACCTGTCAAGTATTTTTTTTTTAATGCATAAGACCATGACAAAATTTGCTTTCTTACAAGGAAATAGGGCAGCTAGGGATACTTTAAAGCACGGGCATATTTTGAGCCGGTACTTGAGATAATATTGGGGGAGAAAAACCCTTCAGCAACTGAAGCCCCATCTACGTTAAAAAGGTAAATATTCGCAGAGCTGATGAATTTGAACAATGTAGAAAACGGGGCTGTACCATTCCGGCTCCTGCGTCTGTTTTTCTCAACGGTGGATGGTTTTATTTTGTTTGATTTTGTTTTTGCTTGGATTATCTGGACAATTGCCTCAACTCTCCCTTTCACGCTGGGTCTATAGACACAGCCTCCTTGGTGTGCTATTTTTATCGTGTCCCACAAGGACTGAGTACAATAGAGCACCTACAAATGAGCCTCCCGGACAGGCTTGAGCCAGTTGAAAGGGTATGCTTCCTGCACATATATTTTTCCATGATGCAGGAAATCAAGCAGCTCTCTAGCCTCCCCACACACCCCCTAACATTCGTCGCCTCTCCTGGGCTGAAAGCAACGTGTGGGCAAACAGGCTCCTTGATAAGGGCAAAACAGAACAGCCGTCTGGAAGGCACGCCTCATCGGGCAAGTGATGCATGCAGCCTCCAGTCTGCCGCCTGGAAGTCCCCTGGACACCAAACAGGCTTTCTCCCGCAGTGTGGTTTTTTTTTTTTTTTTTTTTTTGTTTTTTGTTTTTTGTTTTTCGAGACAAGGTTTCTCTGTGGTTTTGAAGCCTGTCCTGGAACTAGCTCTTATAGACCAGGCTGGTCTCGAACTCACAGAGATCCACCTGCCTCTGCCTCCCGAGTGCTGGGTCGCAGTGTGGTTTTTCCTAAGCAAGGGTGGAATTCCAAGATTCCCTTCAAGGCCAACTGGAAGGCTAAACCAACAGGGCTGAGCAGTGCTCGCTTGCGCTGTGAGCTCTGAATTCAAGTTCAGTCTGCTGCTCACCCGGAGCTTGTAGCTGCTTCTCCATATAAAAATGATGCTTCCTTTTTAACAAGGAGCTTCTGGAAGTTTCTTCGTGCACAATGATGCATTACATGTTAGAGAGAGAGAGAGGGAGAGAGAGAGAGAGAGAGAGAACAGGAGAACAGTGCAAATGAAGGATCAGAACTGCTCCCACTGCTGCTGAGAAAGGGGTCAGACTTCCGTTTTGTTGGTAGGTTCAAGTCCCTGGGCCTGGGCTCCTCCACTGAACTGGAAATTGGACCCAAGGAGAGTGCTCTGCCCCTGCCTTGCTCTCACAGTCTGAACTGAGCTGAAACAAATCACCTGAAGATCTTGGGCTTCCTGTTACACAGAGGGAGAACCCAGGTGTCCTGGCTTTGCTGTCTAAGTCCCGCCTAGGTTCAGAATTATTATGTGGTTGGAAGGTCAGGCCAAAGCTGTTTTCTTTTTTGGTTGTTTTTGTTGTTGTTGTTGTTTGTTTGTTTGTTTTTTGTTTTGTCTTCTGGTTTTGTTTTTGGTTTTTTGAGACAGAGTTCACTGCAGCTTTGGAGCCTGTCCTGGAATTCACTCCTTGTAGACCAGGCTGGAGAAATCCGCCTGCCTCTGCCTCTCGAATGCTGAGATTAGAGGCTAAATTTTCATAAATCACTTTTTCCTTATAGATAAAATTCGTAAGTCGATACAACTAGCAAAGCTTCCTTAAAAATGCTTTTATTTATAATTTAAAATCAAGAACATTAGTCACCAAGGTGGGTGTTATGATTGTTATTATTATACTTGCTATGGGGATTGTATAGTTGGCTGAGTACATTTAACACCTTCCCAGGACACAATCTATATCCAAAAAAGAGAAGAGAAATTCTTTGGCCTTAGAGAGTACTTGACTACTATGCCTAAGGCCCTGGGTTCGATTCCAGTACCACTGCAACCAGCAACATCCAAACCAAACACAGAAAGAAAAAGAAAGAAACATTAAAGAAAGATCCTTATGAAACGGTACCAGGCCCCTGTGAGGACGCACGGCCCTCAGAGAAATGCCGTGTGAGAAGGAACCAGGCAGTTCCTGCCAGGGCCTCATACTTTACCAGAGCTTTCAGGGAGATGACAGGGCAAGCAAAGAAAGAACTTTCTTAAGTAAATAACAAATCAATTAAAGGAACAGATCCATGGAAATAAATCATTTACAGAAACAGGTCCTACCTGTGGATTCTTACACGAAACCCACTAACCGCTAGGCCTCGAAACTCCGAGTAAACAGATTCTAAAATGATTCTGTCTCCTCACACACAGTACGAAGTAACGTGTTCAAACAAACCCTGCAAAACAAAGGCTTTCAAGATATAAAAATTCATAAGCCCTTCTTATCAGAAAGAAGGCGCAGGAATATTATGGCATTTTTACAGCGTGTTTGCTTTAGCGTTTGTCATGGGGTTATCCTGTGCAGAGGTAAGGGCTGGAATGCAGTGTAATTCTTTCCCACCTACTTCTGTCACAAGGTCTACTTAAAGGGCAATTTCTTTTCTTCAGTTCTTTAAATGCTTCCAAAAAAGATATCTTAAGGTCAAGAAACTCCAACAATGTGCAAATATCTTTCAGGAGTAGTCGATTTCCCCCCTGGTACCATTAAGGGAGGTTTTATTGTAGTCAGTCAAAAGCTAGTTTGTGGAGGGTCACGTTTCTGTTTACCCAGGGACAGTCTGAGTCATCGGAACCAGGAACAGAACCAGGCCAGAAGCAGGTGACATGTTCTCAGTCAAGCCAATTTGGATACCAGAGGCTGTCAAAATGCCATTTCACACAAATTTTGAAACATGCATGTGTGATGCACACACAGACACACACACACACACAGAGTATGTACTGAGGCCTCCTGTCAAGCTTTTGAGGCTTTGTATATTGGCAAAATTCTATTACATGACTCAAATAATCCATGGTATATGCTATGAGATTTAGTAGCTTAAGACTTTTTGTGTTTCCTGTGACTCAGTCACTTTGAGATAGAATTTATGATATCTTTTCCCTTCAAATATCTCTTCATTGACTGAAATCGAGCAAACAAATGAATACTCTGTCTTCAAACAAATTAGGAAACCCCCCTGTGATATCTGGTCTCCACCAGGTACATTCACGAATAACATAGTTGGTACCAGATACTGTGGGGTAAAGAAGGGCAGCAAGAGAGAACAGAACAGACAGGTCCTCAGAATCGAACGGGAAAGGTTGTGTCTTGGTACTGATGGAACAGTCCTGATTCCTTGTCATGGTGGGATTCGAAGAGGAAGCTATAACAAATGTAATTCTGAATACCTTAATTGGCCATTTGCATTGGTTGATGCCTGGTATTTGACAAGACAAGAACAAGGACCAGTGACGGGCTGTGAATGAAGGAGCTCGGCTGATATGATTGGCTGTCTTTTGATGCAGTCCATTTACAATTAGGTTATCATTCTCTCTATATGGAAACAACTTTGGGACAAACTTAAAGCATGAGGAAACAGTTCAACTTACCAGTGGTTCCAAGGGTCCTCACATGAGGCAAAAGCTCCTAGAACTATGCTTGTGTATCTGTACATGCACATGTGTGTACAAACTGGTGAAAGTCCTGTCCAGCTGGGCGATGGTGGCGCACGCCTTTAATCCCAGCACTCGGGAGGCAGAGGAAGGCGGATCTCTGTGAGTTTGAGCCCAGCCTGGTCTACAGAGCTAGTTCCAGGACAGGCTCCAAAGCCACAGAGAAACCCTGTCTCGAAAAACCAAAAAAAAAAAAAAAAAAAAAAAAAAAGTCCTGTCCAGTTGTGTAATAGACTGATATTGCACCAATATTAATTTTCTGGGTTTGGTGATATTTGATAATTATGTAAAAGTGTCATTCTTTGGGAATACAGAGTTGGATACAAAGTACATAAAACTGTTTTTATTGTTGTACTTCTTATGACCCTAAACTTTCTCCTTTTTTCAAAATATGATCTAACTATGTAGCCCAGGCTAACCTCCAACTCATGACCTACCAGCCTCAAACTCCTTAGCCACTGGGATTACAAGTGTATAGTTCCACAATTTGCTATGAAATTATTTCAAAATAAAATATTTAATTAATGAGATATCAGCCTTCCTTTTCATGCAGCTTGCACTGTACTCTGGTGGAAGATAAATTAGCTGATAAAATCATCACAGATTGCTTTATTTATTTCAGGAACTCCTTTGTTGGTTTGGTTGATTGATCAGTTGGTTAGCTGGTTGATTTTTTTTTTTTTTTTTTTTTTTTTTTTTTTTTTTTAGATAGGGTTTATCTGTGTAGTCCTGGCTGTCCTGGAATTTACTCTGTAGCCCAGGCTGGCCTCAAACTTGGAGATCAGTCGTCATCTGCCTCTCAAGTACTGGGATCAAAGATGTGTGTTACCACCTCCCAGCTTTCTCAGTTAATTGTCTTTTTAAAAATTTTTTTAATAGAAAGGGCTATATTGTGCCACATTAAACTGTTAATTGTAAAAAAAAAACTGAAGTAGTCATATTAATAGCAAAGCAGAGGTTAGGACAAGAAACAGCTCAAGAGGTAAAAATGACACATTATAGGGTAATGAAGACTTTCAACCTTAAAGATCCGTCTCTAAAATGTGTCCGTGCCAACAACAGAGTTTCAGGTCACATTAGCAACCTGCCAGAAATGGAAATGAGAAATTTCCAAACCAACAGTTTGAGTTGGAGCCCCAAAGCTCTCGTTCAATAATCAGTAGAACAAAATCAGAACCCTCTCCCCACAGAAAGGAGTCTATTAAACCAGTGTTAGAAAATGTGGCGCAGCCCCTCCGACAACTGCCTCAGCTGTGTTGCGATTCACAGTAGATTTATGTATTACACTCCGTGCGCACAGAACCTGGCCTCTTCATGTGCACATGAGACAGCCCATCAGCACACAGTCAGGGTAACAGAGCCGATCTGAATGTCTTGTCTCCGGAGCTGGGGACAAATCCCAGGCCTTTCTACCATTCAGTACTCACTTCATTTTTGTTTTTTGTTCTGCTTTATGTGTTTGTTTTGCTTTTGTGTTTGTCTATTTGATTTTGGGGTTTTTTTTTTGTTTCCTTTTAAGTTTTTGTTTGTTTTCAAGACAGGGTTTTTCTGTATAACAGCTCTGGCTGTCTTGGGATTTGCTCTTGTAGACCAGGCTGGTCTCCAACTCAAAAAGATCCACCTACCTCTGCCTCACAAGTGCTGGGATTAAAGGCCCCTTCCTAAAAAAAAACTAATAATAGTAATATTAAATTAAATATCTGGATGATCTTGCCATGGTGGGTATAATGCAAAAGGTCGGCATACCCAAGACACGTACACAGCTGTATCCTTCAATGCACTGTTCACAGAAGGCTACTTATCGGTTGATGAGCAGATAAAGAAAATGGGGTCTGTATACACAATATCCCTCGGCCATAAACGAAGGCAATTAGAAAATTTCAAGAAAAATAGATGGAACTGTGGATCATCACATTAAGCAAAAGTATCAGACTCAAAAAGAAAAATACCATGTCTTTTCATAAGTGAAACTTATGAAGCCAGGCAGGGATGGTGCACACCTTTAATCCCAGCACTCGGGAGGCAGAGTCAGGCGGATCTCTGTGAGTTTGAGGCCAGCCTGGTCTACAAGAGCTAGTTCCAGGACAGGCTCTAAAGCTACAGAGAAACCCTGCCACAGGGGAAAAAAAATTATTGAGGAAGAGGAAGAGGAGAGGAGGGGACAGAAAAGAGCAATGGGTGAGGTTGGGGACATTTTCAGTTGCAAGAGAGCTCATCTAGTATTCATAAAGCCTTGGATTCCATCTCTAGAATGTGTAAAACCAGGCATGATGGTGCAGAAACTCAAGAAGTAGAAGCAAGAGAATCAGAAGCTCAAGGTCATACTCTACTCGGCTACACAGCCAGTTCAAAGCCAACCTGATCTACATGCATAGTAGGAAAATAAAGCACAGAAAAAGAGTAGAGTGAATCTGATCAAAGTATATTATACACAAAGTATATTGTATACATGGCATAATTCAGCTTACAGTTTGAATGTTCTTGGCATATATTAAGAAAAACAAACAGAAATTTTTTATTTAAAGTTCAGATTTGCTTTACATCAGTCAGCCTTGGTGGCACAGGCCTGTAATCCCAGGTACTTGGAAGGCTGAAGCAGAAAGATCCCAAGCAAAAGGCCAACGCAGTAAATTAAGAATACTGAGGATATAACTTGGTGGTAGTTAGCTATGTGCAATGCCTTGAGTTCAAACCCCAGCACTATATATTTTATAGGTGGAATAAAAAAGAACAACAATTAAAAGTTTTAAACAAGCTAGGTGGTGCACACCTGTAATCCCAGCACTCAGGAGGCAGAGGCAGGCAGATCTCTGTGAATTTCAAGCCAGCCTGGTCTACAGAGCGAGTTCCAGGACAGGCTCCAAAAGCTACAGAGAAACCCTGTCTTTAAAAAAGAAAAAAAAAAGTTTTACCCAACACCAGGAATTGAAATCTCATGACTTAAATATATAGATTATTAATTTAATTTTAAAATGTTGAAATCAATAATCATATATTTGAACTAAATTCTGAAAATAATCTTTCTCTGTATAAAGGTCACCTCATACTCACTGGGCCGGGGAAATGCCGTGAACACAAAGGTGCTTTCCCAGGGCAAAGCTCTTTCGTTGCACACTGGATGTGTGGCTCCTGTGAGTTCCTCACGTTTGGAAACTCGACAGCATAATTAGCAGTAGTGAGGGACTGCGTTCATACCCTCTTCTTAGGGAAAAGGTATTGTCCGTAACAATAAACCAGCAAAAAAAAAAAAAATCAAAACTAAAATAATCAACTTCCCACCACTAGGAGCACCTCAGCATCTTCAAAAATTTCTCCCAAAGAGTTGCTGTCCATTTACTTATTGCCACTTAACGCTAAAATGTAAATTTCTGGCTGGGCAGTGGTGGCACACGTTTTTAATCCCAGTACTCAGGGGCAGAGGCAGGCGGATCTCTATGAATTTAGGGCCAGCCTGGCCTACAGAGAAAGTTCTGGGACAAGCTCTAAAGCTACACAGAGAAACCCTATCTTCAAAAACTAAAACAAAAAGCAAACAAGGAACAAAAAAAGTAAATTTCTGCCACACGTCTCCTCCCCAATAAACCCCATGCTCACGACATTAGGAACCATTCATTTTATCAACCAGAACTTTAAATTTTTTCTTTGAGCTGCTTGGGAATCTGACACATTGTGTCACCCTTTCTGGACAAACCCTGTAATATGTTTCATGGACCTGAGATTAACACCAAGATTTTTTTTCCAGACAGGCTCTTCACAAATACAAACACTAGCCCAGTTGGCTTCCTGCCTTAGCTTCCTCGATTTATCCAGCCCTCTGTGGATCTCTGACCTGCTTTCCAATTGTTTACCCTGGCCCTGACCTGGCATTCACAGCCGTAGGGCACAATTTCTGGCATTTTCCCACAGACTCCACCCTCCGCAACTGCTTACCAAGTCTGTCAAGGAAGAGCATTTGACCTCAGAAGACTGGAAATGATTCTGGCTTACTTGGTGTTCAGACTTCAAAGACTCATCAATAACATCTCACACGTCCTGAACTCTGCATTCAACGTTCTCTACTAAAAATGAGGCATTTTAACAACCATAGATGTATAGATTCCTATAGTTATGAAGGGAGGGAACAACCAATGTGGTCTTACAGAACATCTGTGATGTGCCATAGAAATCACACAGAAACAGCGGAGAACTGGAAAGAGAGGATAGGGGAGAAAAGACACCTCACTGGTTGTCAAGTCAATGTGAAATGTCAATGACTTAGACCAACCTGACTCCATGATTGCTCCAAGGTCGGGGCAAAGAGCACCATACAAAGACTTGAAGGATGAAGCTGAAGAGTAGTCTAAGAGGTTAAGACTACTTATTGGTCTTGCCAAGGACCCAGTTTCAATTCCCGGTATTCATATAATCCCAATCACCTGTTATTCCACTTCTGGACCCAACACACTCTTCTGACTTCCCTGGGCCCTGGGCACACATGTGTTGCACATAGACATGCAAGCAAAACCCTCATACATATAAAATAAAATACATAAATCTTAAAAAACTAAAAAGACTTGGAAAATAATATCTGTCTTTGCCATTTCCTGGGTTTGGGAACTCAAGACGATGTGCTGGCCTTTTGATTATGTTGGCAAATTGAGTTTGGGCTGTAAGAAGTCTGAGATGTGTGTGGGATAGTTATGAGGTCATGCCCAACATGACTAGAGGAGAGAACTCCATGAACTAGACTTGTGGAGTTGAGAGTCGCCAGTACACACAGGTGTCTGAGTGAAGGAATTGCTTCAAGATAATATGAGGTGATGGGACAAAAAAGCAAGGTGGCCTTCTGGAGACTCCGTACCATGTACTGAGAAAAAAGAGCAGAAGAGGAGCCAAGAAAAGCAGTCAGAGATCACTAAAATGAAAAACCAGGCATTACATTTGTTTTGAGAGGGAGAATCAGTGTGGCTGAGTGGGTGTGGCGTGAGCACCACAGTGTGCAAGTCGGGAGGTCAGAGGACAACTTGTGGGAGTTGGCTTCCTCTTTTCACCCCGGGACTGGACAGTGAGGACTGTTCAGTAAGCACACAGCTGTGAGTTAGCTGGGAAGTATGAAGATGCTCTTGGGACCTTGGTTCTATTGAAGAAAACAAAGCGTTGAACATATGGGTCAGAAGAGAATGGTAAGAACAATCCCGAAATAGAGATGACATGACAAAGACTCAGCATGACAAGAACTTCTGACAGAAGGGAAGGAAGGAAGGAAGGAAGGAAGGAAGGAAGGAAGGAAGATGGCCGGC
This sequence comes from Microtus oregoni, assembly GCF_018167655.1. Classification (NCBI taxonomy): domain Eukaryota; kingdom Metazoa; phylum Chordata; class Mammalia; order Rodentia; family Cricetidae; genus Microtus; species Microtus oregoni. Next base: position 33,356,991 of record NW_024543060.1, on the reverse strand, counting down.
GTAAAATGGCTGCTCATGAAGGATGATGGTTCTCCTCCAGACTGGCCGAGCTTTGCTGCCTTCTGCGTGAAAGTGGAGATGAAGCCGTAGCCCCAGCACACAAGAAAAGGGTTCACAGCAGATGTGCAGGAAAAAGCTCAGCATTTGGAAATGGGTCTGCCTTGTTGCTGATGCTCTATCCTCTAAGACAGGAAGTTCTTTTCCCAGAAACTCAAGAGGGAATGCTTTTCAAATAACTAGTCATGACTCAGTGTGTGTGTGTGTGTGTGTGTGTGTGTGTGTGTGTGTGTGTTGCCCTGTTGTCCTGAAACTTGCTATGTACAGCAGACTGGTCTCAAACTCCCAGAGATCAGCTTGCTTCCTGCTTGGATGAAAAGAAAGGACCATCACACCTGATCCTTTTTTAAATACTATTTTCTTTTTATTTATTTATTTATTTATTTATTTATTTATTTATTATTATGTTTACAATATTCTGTCTGTGTATATGTCTGCAGGCCAGAAGAGGACATCAGACGTCATTACAGATGGTTGTGAGCCACCATGTGGTTGCCGGGAATTAAACTCAGGACCTTTGGAAGAGCAGGCAATGCTCTTAACCACTGAGCCATCTCTCCAGCCCTTAAATACTATTTTCTGAAAGATTATATCATTCTATCTCTTCTCCCTTCCCATCCCTTCTTTCCCATTCTCCCATGTACATCCCACCTTTCAAATTCCCGGCCTCTTTTTCTTAAATGTTGTTAAGAACACACATAAATACAACCTGCTCAGTCTGTATAAGTTACGAGTGTGCATATGATTATTTCAGAGCTGGCAATTTGGTATTGAATAACCAATTGGCGTGTGCTTCCCTGGGAAAGGCTGTTTCTCCCCATCACAGCTTTCCTTGGTAGCAGTAACTCTGCCTGGGGTTGAAGCCTCACTGAGCTCTTCCCCTTCCACTCTAGCGTGTCTGCCGGTGTTGTCCTTCCAGGCTTGTTTAGGTAGCCATGTTGGTAAGATTTCATGGCTGTGGCTTCTCTGACATTTCTAGGAGACAGAATCTTACAGCAAACTTCCAGTGCCTCAGGCCCCTACCGTCTCCCTCTCTCTTCTCCCACAATGATTCCTGAGCTGTAGATGTAGAAGTTGTGTTTTTTGGTGTAAACATTTGGGACGGGGCTCCACACATCTCCATTTTGATAGATTGTGGTTTTCTGTAATGGTCTCTGTGGCAAAGAGACGTTTCTTCGAAGAGGGCTAGTCATGAAGTTTTAAAATAAGTTTTATATGAAATAATTGGTTGCGTGGCTTTTAGGTGACTCACTACTCTGTTGTTATTGTTGGCCACGCAACACATTTCCTAGTTACAGCACAGCATTAGACCGGACTCACACAGGGCCAGGCATAAATGAAATTTTTTAAATACAAAATTTCAAAACAGGTATTGTAGTGTGTGCTTATAATCCCAGCATTTAGGAGGCAGAGGCAGATGGGGGCAAAGATACTATTCAAATTCAGGCCAGCCAGGGTTGCAAAGTGAGATCCAGTCTCAAAACAATAACCAATAAACAAAAGCAAACAAGCAAAAACAAAAACAGAAGAATGCTGTTGTGATTCCTGGACATTACTGGTTTCTGGCTCTCTTCCTCTCCTTATTTTACATAATCCTATCTTCTTGGGGCCCTGAGCTTCCAAAGCAGAACAGCCCTGTTAGTGACTTCAAAGAGGAAGTTGAGGCTGTCTCTTTGATGTGTACCTTTAACCTCAAGATTCTGGAGGCAGAAGCAGGTGAATCCTTGTAAGGCCAAGGCCAGCAGGGCCTACACAGTAAGACCTTATCTCAAAAAGAAAAAAAGAAGAAGTAAAGTATCACAGGAAGCCAGATAAATTCTTTGCTATCTTTTCAGAATAACTCTTCAGAATAATACTTCACCTTCCTTCTGGTGGCGTCTGATAACTAGAGTCTTGCTCATCCCTCTCTTGCTAGTCTGAGAAGGAAGCCCACACAAGGAGGAAAACCAAGTCAAGCCAAAAAAATTGCAGAAACACGTTGAGGTAGAACCATAGGAAGTCTCCTAGCTTGACCAGATTTAGGTTGAATCATGTTTCTTCCCAAGCAGAGCTGATGGGTACAGAAGCATGCTGAGACCCAGGGCAAGGGAAAGATGGAGTGGGAATCCCTAAGATTTCTTGAGTGGTTCCCGGAAAGTAGGTAATGAAAGGCCTGAAATATATCCAAAATGTGGCAACCACAAGGCCTTGACAGAGCTGTTTGCAGAGTTGCGGCTGTGGTGGGGCACGGTCCACACTGCAGGGGTAGAGCGTTCAGTCGTTACTCTTTGGCAAAGTTTGACTGCTCCGGGAATGCAAGGCTGGAGCTAGAGCAGGTTACAGTGGAGGTGTTGCTTCTGAAGATGAGAGCTAGTCAGCAGGGGATCTCCAAGTTTCTTGTCATCATCATCTTGTTATCACTGGCCCTCAAACTCATAGGAAATCTCGATGGAGATAGCTCAGCAGTTCAACTGGAGTTGGTGGTCCTCCAGGATTTACGGCAAGGGAAAACCTCAGTGTGTCACCTCTGGACCTCTGAAGTCAAAACACAAGACTCAAAGCAGGCAGCAGGTGCCAGAAGTAACTCATCAGCCGGGCAGTGGTGGCACACACCTTTAATCCCAGCACTCGGGAGGCAGAGGCAGGCAGATCTCTGTGAGTTCGAAGCCAGCCTGGTCTACAAGAGCTAGTGCCAGGACAGGCTCCAAAGCTACAGAGAAACCCTGTCTCGAAAAGCTAAAAAAAAAAAAAAAAAGTAACTCATCAGAGGAAAGGGAAGGGCTTGAAGAAACGTGGGCAGGAGACCCATTATAACGGTAAAATGGGGAAGCAGAAGGATTCACAGGAAAAGAAGATGACTTTTTAAGAAAACATTGAGTAGGATGCTACTGGGTACCTAATTTGCAACAGCTTAGAACAGCTGAGGGGTTGGCCTGGGGGTACAGCTCTTACAGAGAGTTGGAGAAGGCCCTGGGCTCAGTTTCTAACACTACCACCAAGAGAGAAAGAGAGAGAGAGAGAGAGAGAGAGAGAGAGAGAGAGAGATCTAAGTGAAAACATTAAATTATATAACAAGATATGTAATTTACTCTCTCAGGAAATTTAAAATAGGTGGAATTATTTGTATTTATCAAGAACAAGAGGGTTGAGAATGTCTGATGTGACATTTCAAAAAAGGGCAATTTCATGTATGACACACACTGCTTTGTAAGGTGGTTTCATAATAACATTTAATACGTCTTGCATGAAAAATTAAGTATGTGAAGAAAAACACGTCAGTTGAAAGCAGGAACTAAATTTGTACCAACCATCATTTCTCCTAAACAGGTAAAAAACAGAAAGTTCGTAAGAGTGAGCATTTTTAATGTCCTAACCTCACGTTATAAATGACAAGTGGGTATAATTCTGTTTGCTATGTCTTGGAGTATTTTTCATTTGATTGGTTGTTTGGATATATGCAAAACTACTCATATTAAGTCGAATTTACCCAAAGTATAACTACTTTATAGTTACCACTTGGCTAAACTTGACATGCTAAATGTTTTGTTATTATTTCTTTTATTTTTTGAGATTATGATATAGTTACATTGGTTCTTCCTTTCCTCCTGCGACATCCTCCCATTTCTTCCTCCTTGCTCTTTTTCAAATTCCTGGCCTAAATAGGTGAGTACAGCCTGCTCAGTTACTTGTGTGTATGTTGTCAGGCAGGGCTGACCAATAGGTACTGGATTACCCAGTGGTGTGCTTCTCGCAAAGAGTGAGGTTGCTCTGATGAAACTGGCTGCCATCCAGGAAGATATTTGCATGTGTGAAACACACCGTGTGATGCTGGAGAAGGAAGGCAAAGCCCAACAAGCATGGCTGGGAAAACATATTGATGGGAGGCCATCAATCAATTCAGCTGAGTTCCCTGGGAACTTGGTCATTCACCTTAGAAGCCAGAAAAAGTTGAGGCACACAGATCCCAGTAGGACATTCGGTGGTTTAATAAAAAGATATTGATGGATTCAATAATCAGGAACCCAGCAGATGGATGCAGACCCTGACCCTGAGAACCCAGGGCCAAATCACTTCTGCACCTTCTATAGAACCACAAAAGCATTTTCAAAGCATTCCGTTTGTTTATTCTTTAAAACCATCTTTTCTAGCTGGGTGGTGGTGGCGCACACCTTTAATCCCAGCACTTGGGAAGCAGAAGCACAGGTAGATCTGTGAGTCTGAGGCCAGCCTGGTCTACAGAGTTCCAGGCCAGCCAGGGTTACACAGAGAAACCCTGTGTCAAAAAAAAAAAAAAAAAAAAAAAAAAACCACAAAACAAAGAAGAATAAAACGAGAAGAAAAAGAAAAGCATCATTTCTTCACTCTTTGGCAATTCCATCTATGTATATAATGTGCCGTGGTCATATCTACCCCTAGCCTCTGTGTGTGTGTGTGTTCTGAGTTCAGTTAAGTGTGCCCTATGGGGCTTATGGAATATTATCTGGTCTTGGCTCAGCCTGGGGCAGGTAACAATAGCTGCAGCGGCTCGTGAGTTCAACGATCATGGCCTGTCCAGGAGACAGGATTTCATAATACCCTGCACACACAAGGACATCTTACCGTTTTATAAATGTGCTGTCATCTCTTTTTTATTTCTCTGCCATTAAACCACAGTCATTTCAAATCTACCCTCTCTTTTAAATCACATATAATTAAATTATCCCAGCAATGCCCTTTAGCCATAAGCTATCAGTGCTCCATTAAATGATCAACTTGCGCATTGATTACTTATCAGTTCTTAACTACAAAGGCCAGTTTTTATGTTCCTTCCCTCTGGTTAATCTAGGAGCCTGTCAACTGTCACCTTCTCAATCTCCCGTGGAAAAATCTCCCTATCCATGAGATAAGCGGGATTACCTACTACTTGCGTCCTGATGGGACTATATGTTTGAGTCATCCCGAGTCTGGAACAAAGGAACAGGTATATTTGATTGGGTCCTCCATTTGAATTAGAGGCAATTCCCAACAGACAGTGATCTGGCTTATAATTCTCACAATCCAAAGAAAGAAGTGATCTTTATTCAGTGGAAACCATGCCGTGACTGTCTCCTGTCCATCTCTGCCTGACATAGGGATCTGTATGCATACATACACAATGTTGTGCCCAACTGTTAGGAAAGTCAAGCAGTCTAAACATGTTTCTGATAGGTGGTCTTTAGTAAGATAAATGTATTAAATGCACATGGGTGGGATGCTGGGCTCCAACCAGGGCTCACGAAGGCTACACAGATCCTTTACCACTAAACAGGTTAGAAAAAAGCAAGTGAAATGACCCAGCAAAGTAAAGGTGCTTATTGTGCCAGCCTGGCGATCTGTCTTCAATACACCAAACCCAGGTAAGGTGGGAGGAAAGAACCAAACCTGTGAAGTTGTCCTCTGAACTTCACACATGCCTCAGCACGAGTGCCCTCCTCCACATCATGGGTACACACACACACACACACACAAACACACACACACACACACACACACACACAAATTAGTAAACAAATAATAAAGATTCAGGTGTTCCCTTGTTTGCAATGAAACTATGTTGTAAGTGGAAAATATATAGTACGGTATTTACAGAATTCAAACTGCTGCAGCTTCTGAAACCCTACTTGCCATTAAGACCCTAAAAGACCAGCCCTATCGCCACAGGGCCTTTGGGCTAGCAAAACAGCCCAGAATTAAAAACCTCTGACCAGGGTCTTGGATCCATTCCAACTACACAGTATGGGAGGGGAACAGACAGAGAGGCAATTGCCTGGAAGAAAATACAATAAGGCATAGTGACAGAAGATGGGGCTCAAACAATTTCGGTCTGTACTAATCAGCAATCATTACACCAAAGAACACAAAGCACTGTTTATATATATATGGGGGTATGTATACATATATATGGGATATATATATATATATATGGACATGGTCGATAACGAAGCATGTCTAAAGCTTATGCCGCATACAAGGCTAGCCATGCAGGAGTAAAAAGGTCTACAGCTCCTCTACTCTCAAAGAGCCTGCCAACTCTGCAGATCAACAAACATCCAAGAAAATCAAGTCTCTTGTCTTAGTGTCAGATGACTATTATTTCCAGTTTGGGGAGTTATTTTCATAAAGAAATGAGCAAGCCAAAATTATGAAACATTTTTATTAAAAAAAAAAAATAGAGGACTGGGGAGGCGTAACTCCGTGGTTAGGGTGCCTGCTCAGAATGCTCTAAGCCCTGTGTCTGGTCCCCTGCTCACACAAAATAAACTGTGAGGGCAGCCGCCGATCTATAATCCCTGCACTCAGGAAGTAGTGTGAAGATCAGAGGTTCAAGGCCATCATCAGCTACGGAGACAGCTTGAGGAGACCAGGCTGGGCTATTCTGAGACTTTTTTAAAAAGAAAAAAAGAAACAAAATTTAAAAGCACATTTTTCCCCTTCAAACATTTGCCTCCACAGAGCCCTTAAACATACACACGTCCAGAAGTTAGAAACATATAAACAACATGCCTGTTGAGTCCAGCACAATAAGACTGAGTTAGGACTACCAAGCCGGTAAGATTTTGTCTCAAAAAAATAAAAAAGGAAGCAAGGAGAGAAAGGAAAAAATTAAAAAGCAATGCTCTGCCGGGCGGTGGTGGCGCACGCCTTTAATCCCAGCACTCGGGAGGCAGAGGCAGGCGGATCTCTGGGAGTTCAAGACCAGCCTGGTCTACAAAAGCTAGTTCCAGGAGAGGCTCCAAAAACACAGAGAAACCCTGTCTCGAAAAAAAAACAAAAAAAAAGAAAGAAAGAAAAACCAAATATACATACATACATACATACATACATACAACAATACACATATGTACGCATATACATATACTTTAAAAATAAGATGGTACAGAATTAATTCAGTTTGTAAGAGCAAAATTTTATAATAATCCCACCCAAAGTCCTATTTTACATTTTATTAAGAGCGTGTGTAGGCACACATTTGCCGGCCACGGCAAACGTGTACGTGGCAGTCAGAGGAAACTTTCGTTGAGTCTGTTCTCTCCTTCTATTATGTGAGGATCGAACTCAGGCTTTTAGACTTGGAGGCAAGCGCCTTTACCCTCTGAGTCAGCCCATGGCCAAAGTCCTTTACGAAATGGCTTTGGTGTTTGGCCTGATTGTATGAACTTCCTTCTAGCAAACACATTCCTCTTATTCGTGTACTTGTCATCACTTGTGTTTAAATTCTGGGGTTTTGGTTTTCTGTTGCTTTCCTTAGCTTTATCTGTCTGATTATTTGCTCGCAAGCTGGGGATTAAACCTAGGGTCTCACACATGCTAAGGAAACACTCTGCCACTGAACACAGGTTCTTTTCCATCTAGCTTTTAATCTAGAAAATTCTATAGCAAGCAGTGGCCATGGGGAAGGAGCACCACCATCGCTCACTATGAACACTTCAGCTTTTAGCTCCATTAAAGCCGTCTTTGTGGGAAGGCAGTGAGTGTCACTTGTTCCCAGCACAGCTATGCAGCTGAGACGTTGCTTTGAAAAAATTCTAATAAAGCTGAATATGAACTATATGTTGTGATTAGATATCCATAACTTTGTAAAAATTGGCCTAACAGTGAGAAATTTGTCTCCAAAGAAACCAAGCAATGGTCCAAAAACAGGAACCACAAAACACAGGTTGAGAACAGTGCCGGACTCGCTTGTTTTGTTATCCTTCTGAAGGTGACGTAAGAAGAAACACAGAAAGTCACGGGACAGAAAATTTACATCCTGGTTCAGGGCTGAGAAAATTCAGGACTCCTGGGACGAAACTCTCACCTAAGCAGAGACGCACTACTAGCACAGACCCCTGGGGTGGGAACATAATGCTGCAGGATCCCACTTAACACACTGACTTTTAAAGAGAGGGAGAACATAGAAAGGGGTGAATCAAGGCCACAGCTCACATCCAAGCCCTTCCCGCTCTCTCCTTCAGAGACCCTAACGTATGCCCTCTCTGCTATTTTCAGTGGAAAGGATAATGCTTTCCTTCTCTCTCTAATGGCTGTCTGTGAGTTTAGCCAGAATGTGTTTATCTAAACCCTGGGTTCTTACTCAAAGCATCAGCCTAGGAGGAAGCATCGACGTGACTCAGAGGGTGTCTGCACTTGTCATGGGAGCACGGTGACCTGAGTTCCATCTCTGGGGCACAGAGTGAAAGGAAAGAACCATCTCCTCAAAGATGTCTTTTGACCTACACAAACACACACACGCATACACACACATGCACACACACACGCATACGCACACATACACACACGCATACACACACATGCACACACACAGGCATACACACATGCACACACATGCATACACACGCACACATATGCACACACACATACACACACGCATACACACACATGCACACACACACGCATACGCACACATACACACACGCATACACACACATGCACACACACGCATATGCACACATACGCACATGCACACACACACATACGCACACACACATACACACACGCACACACACATACACATACACAACAGTAGGTACACATACACAGCAAAGAAAATTTCCACAGAATAGTAATAATTCTCGGGTTGGAGAGATGGCTCAGCCATTAAAAGCAGTGGCTGCTCTTCCAGAGGACCTAAGTTCAATTCCCAACACCCACATGGTAGATGACAAGTGTCTGTAACACCTGTCCCATGGGACCTCACACACTCATACGGACATGCATGCAGGCAAAACACCAGTGTACTTGAAATACAAATAAATAAATTAAAAAAAAAAAGAATAGGCCGGGTGTGGTGGCGAACACCTTTAATCCCAGGACTCGTAAGAGGCAGAGGCAGGAGAATCTCAGTGAGCTCAAGACCACCCTGGGCTACAAAGCAAGTTCCAGGACAGCCAGAGCTAAGAAACCTATCTTGAAAAACCAAAAAGAAAAAAAGGAAAAAAATAAAAAGAAAGAAAGAGAGAGAAAGAAAGAATAGTAACAATTCTTAAATGTAGTCCAGACATTTTTGGTTTGAATGATCATTTCTTCATATGCCATTACATTCTCTTTTTTAAAAAAAACCAAGTAAAACATCCGTATCCTTAAAACAAGATGCCTGGAAGCAAGGCTTAAGCCACAGTAGCCACTGCTCCATCTTTTGCTGGGCAGTTTTTGGTGCTGTAGTTAACCAGCTTCTCCTTAGCTCTTCTTTTCCACTTGGTATAATTTATTAATGGGCTGGGCTCTAAGAAAAACAGAACCTAAGACACGGCCTTATAAAACAGAATCCCAATTTGAACTCAGAATGCTGACACAGTGTCCCTGTGACTGCAAGGTTTGTGGCCTCAGCGCGGGGCTCCTTTTCATGTCATGGGAGAGTTCAGGGAGGGCACATGGGAGAGGCAAAGACAGTGACTAGAGGCCGGCATCAGATTTCAAAACTGGGGCACTGAATTGTTCTTACAGCCCCCAAATTAAATGCTGAGACGGGAGAGCCTGCTGACTCAGGGCTCACTTGAAAGACCCAGGCGAGGTCCCCAGACCCCATAGCGCTGCCATTGGTAATCAGGGCAAACAGCTGAAGGAATCAAACCAGGGGAGAGGCTGAACCATATGGCTTGTAATGAAACAGGAAAAGAGGGGAAACTTCTTCCTATGTATCAGGAAACAACAAAGGCAGGCAGACATGCATTGTGAGGATCCAGCGTCAGAAAGGCAAAAAGAAAGAAAGAAAGAAAGAAAGAAAGAAAGAAAGAAAGAAAGAAAGAAGGAAAAGAAGAAAAAAGAAAAGCAGCTCTTTCAAAACAAAATCTTTCAACTGGACACAGTGGCGGACACACATACAAAAGAATAAATTTTCCCCGACTCAGTATCACTTTGTTTGCAGCCACAAACACACTAAATAATGCGTGCTAGTGTTTCCCATTCTGTGAAGCAAAGAGAAAGAAAAGTAGAAGTTTATATTTTATATTCTTGGCCTTAATTTCTAACTTGAGAGTTTTGAAAAGCATCCACTTTGTCCTAGCCCGATGCACGAAGTGATGTCACAGAGTGACATTGGCATGCGGGTCAGGATGAAAGTCAGAATCCGTCTCCGACCAGCTATTCACTGCTCTGTGGTTGTCTTCAGGGCCAGGATGAAGGGCTAAAAGGGAAGAAGGGAGAAGGGCTTTTCATTCTTGAGTTGTGCCTTGCAGACAAACCCCAGTGCTGTTTGTGGACCTGAGCTGTCTCCCTTGCAGCCCTTACTGCCCAGATGACTGCATCTGATGGAACCTAATTCCCAGAAGCGAAGACTCAGGGCACAAGACATCACTTCTGGGTCAGAGACAGCTAGCCTGTCGCCTCCAGGAAGTGTGTGGAAAGAATGCGGGTCTGTGGATTCAGTCCTCAGGCAGCTACATGCCAAGAGTTTCCCAAGCACCGGAGAGTCAAAAGCATTTATTGGTGTCTCTTGTTGATAAGAAGCCATGATAGCAAGTGCAGACTCTGATGTTAGGAGGAGGGAAGGAGTGATTAAATCGCCGGTAAGCCGTTTGTGACTGCCTTAAATGACAGGTTAGTGACAGGACAGGTATTTCCAGGTCCTTACCGCACAGCAGAGTCCTGTAGGGAAGTTAATGCAAACTAGGCCAACACAGCTTTTCCGCCTTACCTCATTTAGCTTCTCAAGGCCTTCTGTCCCACCCCACCTCAGAAGCAAGGAGGTGGGGGGGGGGGGGGGGCTGAAAGGGAAAACAACATAATGGAATTATTCTGGCCACTTCTCTGTCTTCAAGGAAAGATGCCAGCTTTTGTATTTATCTCCCTTCAAGCACCTGCTTGACATTTCAGTGTGTGATATTTCATGAAAATACATACAGCTGACAACAGACAACCATTGGTATAATAAAGAGAATCTGAGAAGCCCTGGCACTAAGTCGCTTGGTTTTCTAAAAAACACTTTCCTCCATTTTCTCCTAAAGGTCTTCGAAGAGAACAATTAATAGGTTTCCTTCTTGCAATTTTTTTAAATTGGTACCCCACACTGGCCTCAAATTCTAAGTAGTCAAGGATGACCTTGAATTCCTAATCTTTGTGCTCTTGCCCCCTGACGATTGAAAGTTATCTGTGATTCTTGAGCAGGGGGATGCATTTGGGGTGAGGACAGATACCAGCTTATGTATGTATATCCATCTTAACAGCTGCTCAGGGTTTTACCCTGTGATGTTTCTATGTTGTAGCTGTGTGTGGTGACTCGGACCTGTAATCCACGCACTTAGGAGTTGAGGAACTGAAGTAGAAGAACTGCCAGAAGTTTGAGGCCAGCCTGAGCTACGATGTGAGTTCCTGGCCAGCCTGGGCTACAGAGTAAACCTTCTCCAATCCTCATCCTCCACCCCCATCGTGTCAAAAACCAAACAGCTAAACAAAAAGTCTGTATCATCAACGAATCTTTCCAGGCTGCCAAATATATACTTAAGATGTATATATTTGGGTCAGAGTTCTTTCACCGCCCAATACAACCAGCAAGAAAATATCGGAACTTCTGGAATGCAGATGATGCCAGATGTTCGTTATCTTGAAAGAAAAAGACTTCATAAATACCAGTCACTACCTGGAAGAGCATCCTCGGGGCCAGTCCTGGTCCTCAGTGTTTTCCATACACTATCACACTTAATCTTTACAATAAGCTGCAGGGCAGATCTAACTCTCCCTACTCCACAAGGGAGGGATGAGAGTTTCTAAGGACCTTATGTAAGGAATTCTCATTAGCAAGTACGCTAAATTCAAGTCTCCGTGTGTGTGTGTGTGTGTGTGTGTGTGTGTGTGTGTGTTCCAAGCCACTATTCTCTACTTTCTCATTAAAAGGTTCAGCGGGAGGGAAACTCACTCGGATACACCCTCAGACAGGAGGCTCTTTGCAGAATTCTCCAATCTCAGAGTTCTCTTTTCTACACACTATGATTTGGTTGGTTGGTTGGTTGGTTGGTTGGTTGGTTGGTTGGTTTGAGTTTTAGCTTTTCAAGACAGGGTTTCCCTGTGTAGCCCTAGATGTCCTGGAACTTGCTCTGTAGACCAGGCTGGTTTCGAACTCACCAAGACCACCTGCCTCTGCCTCCCAAGTGCTTGGATTAAAGATATACCCTACCACTGCCCGGCCTGTATTTTATTTCCTTCCATGTTTCAGATCAGGACTAGCCTGGAATTCACTATATAACCTAAGGATAACCCTGAGCTTCTGATCCCACCTCCCTAAGGCTGGAATTACAATTAAGTACTACACCCAGCACCTCATGTGTGCTAGGCAATCACTCTACCAATTAGCCCCTTCATTGTGTTTTAATTACTTCAGTATCACAGACATTAATTTTCTCAGATATTTAAGCTCAGCTACCTGAGAAGAGGTTTGGAGAGCCAGAAATAAAGTAAAAGAAAGCCAAGACTGTCACAGTGGGATTTTATAATATTCATCTTCTTTGCCTCTGTAAGAAAAAAATATACGAGTCAGCCGGACGGTGGTGGCACACGCCTTTAATCCCAGCACTTGGGAGGCAGAGGCAGGTGGATCTCTGTGAGTTCGAGGCCAGCCTAGTCTACAAGAGCTAGCTCCAGGACAGGCTCCAAAGCTACAGAGAAACCCTATCTCGAAAAACCAAAAACCAAAACCAAAAAAAAAAAAAGAAGAAGAAGAAGAAGAAGAAGAAGAAGAAGAAGAAGAAGAAAAGAAAAAATATACAAGTTAAAAATCACAAGTAATACCGTAAAACATAAGGGATTGGTGACATGGTTCAGGCACAGCACTTGCCTGACAGTGTCGAATGTGCTGGCTCCTTCAGCTATGCATTGGTCGGTTCTGCAGCAGTGGCTGTCTTACATGGACTGAATTATGCCTTATACTCACTCCCAGAGACAGAACCATGGTGGTGATAAGGCCTATGTTAGGAAATATACCAGAAATTAGTCAAGAAATGAAGTTCTCTTGTGTTCGTTCATACTCTAGGGTTACATATCAATCTGGATGTGCCCTTGGGGCAGGGGTTCTAGATTAGTCCACACTGGAAAGACAATCAAGTTAATCTTGACTGAGTTCCAGGCATCAAAGATTGCAGAATACACATCCCAGAACACTAGAGGAAGCCGTGAGAAGCAGAAATCAAATTAGCGAGTTGTCTTTTGTTTTTTCGTTTGTGTGTTTGGAGTGGAGACAAGCTCTCTCTACACAGTCCTGGCTGTCCTGGAACTCACTTTGTAGACCAGGCTGGCCTGGAATTGAGATATCTCCCTGACTCTGCTTCCGGAGCACTGAGACTAGAGACAAACCCACCATGTTCAGCTCAGCTTGAGTGACACAGGGCCTTGCTTTGTAGCTCTGGTTAAGTCTGTTACTATGTAGCCCAGGACTGCCTCCGAATCAGGTCACTCTTCCTGTCTCTGCCTTCCAAGTGCTAGGCTTATAGCTCTGTACAACCGTGTCAAGTCAGAATGGATTGGAGAGAATGCATCCCAACTCTGGCGGACTACACACCTGTTTGGGTCTCCCCTTGGCCCTGAAATTCCCTGCAATGTCAGTATTCAGAGATTTGTAAAGATCGCTATTTCTGAAGGTGAAATGAACAGAATAGAAAAGGGAGGCAGGTGATTTAAGAATAGAGATCACATCAAAAGGACAAGTGCAAATTGTGAAGAGAGAAGTCCAAGCCAGAGAGAGCTGCTTCCTAAGACCAGCAACTGACGGAACCCATGGGCAACCAATGTTGCTGCACCCTGGGCAGCAGAACCGAGTATTTCCTTTTGTCTTTAGAAGTGACCATGCATGCGCCTGCCCAGCATGAGAAAAGTCTCGAGTCTGTCCTCAGTGTGCAGGCAGTGGGTGCCGAGAAAGGGATAAAAGTGAAATAGCATCATTGAAAATCTGTTTAAAAGAAGTCAACACCATACACACACACTCCAGAAGATGCCCCTTGCTCCTGTAAGGAAGCTACTGCCTTTCCCTCCTTGCCACTCTGAGGTGGAAGAGTGAAGGCTTCCCCTCAAAATGAAAAGGATGCTGAGTCCCTGAACTGAGGACCCCAGGTATAGCAGAGAACTGGGGTTCATGGTAAAAGCAGGCAGGAAGATGAATGGCTAGCATGTAAAGGTCTAGAGATCTTCTGTTGTGTTTGTACCCATGGAGGTCCACTCTGGATGCTCCTACGAGAAGGCCTCCCCACCAAACTGAGAGAGGCAAGACAGAAGATCAGAGACTGTGTAGTCAGCTCAAGGGAGACGGCAGAGGGACAAGAAATACTGTGAAGGCTCAGCATGACGGTTGTGTTCTAGGAATACAGACTCTGACGGCAGCTTCAGAGACCCCAGAGAGAGACGTGTCCAAGAAGGGACAGACTCTCTGAAGCCTTGGAGTATCCTCACAGGGAAGCTCACTGTAGACAAGAGCTAAGGAAACCCAGGAACGGGAAACAGGGTAAAGGGGCTGGAAGGGAGTGGGACTCAGTGGGTAAAGTCCTCGCCACATGCCATGAGGGCCGAGTTCAGATCCCAGAACCTACTACATAAAAAGTTGGGCCCAGCAGCACACTTTTATAACCCCAGAGCTGGAGGGGCAGAGACAGGAGGATTCCTGGAGCTCAACAAACCTCCGGGTTCAGTGAGAGACCCTGTCGCAAAAACTAAAGAGTGACCAAAGGAAATGACGGCCTCACACACACACACATGCATCCACGTGAGATTGTATGTGTGTGTACACACACTCACACACCTATGTGTGCGCACACACACGAAGAAGCTAGGCATGGTCGGTCGTAAGTGCATGCCGCAATCCCAGCACCAGGAGGTTGAGGCAGGAAGATGGAAGCAAGACTGCAGTCAGCCTGGGCTAAGCCAGAAGGGAAAGGGCAGCCTGGAGTACACTGTAAGAGGAAGGCGGTTATGTCCTCAGCTGACCTTTTCTAAACAATTGAAGAAGGGAAAACAATTGTGTCTGCTACCTAACTCCGGTGTAATAAGATTCACGTTGCCACGAGGTCCCAATTTGGAAGATGCTGAGGATTAGAGCAAATTACAGAGTAGGGCAGGTGAGGAGATGGGACATGTGGGAGTTTGAGAATGGTCCGAGGGAGATCCTGTTCTGTTCTAGAGCAGGAAGTGGGCAGATAGCAGCCGAGAAGTCTGGCTGCAGCCACAACCTGCAACGGTTATCTACTAAAATGCACATACCTTCCAAATGAATCAGCGGAACATTTGATAAGGGACTGTTGCCAGAGGACCAGAAAACAGAGGGAAGATGGGCTTGTTACTTTTCTCATTGTTGTAGCAAAAGACTCGACCAAGCCAGCTGCAGGGAGGGTTTGCCTGCACTCCCAAGTGGGGGTGCAAGCTATCGTGGTGGGGGAGGGGAGCTGGCGGGACCCAGGCAGGGCAGCCACTCTGGGTTTGGTCACTTGGCATGAGCAGTGAGGAGGCAGTGAGCAATGAGCAGTGGCGGTCTCATCTCCTCTTTTTTGTGGAAGCCTAGCTCAGGAGGTAGGGTCACATATTTAATGTGGGCTTTCCCTGCCCAGTCAAATCTTTCGGGACACCACTCTTGATCTGTTTTTTTTTCTCCCCGAAGAATCACAGCTCAAGCAGGAAACCCTCCCATCTAAACTGTCACATCCTGTGACATTTCCCGCTTGAAGATGAGTTTACTATGAAAAATATAGCAAAAAAAAAAAGTCATTTTTTTTACTATGAGAAAGAGGCAATTGACATGCCTACGGAGAGAAGAATGTGCCAATCTAAGTAAAGGACAGATTAGCCACATGAGAGCCTGGGATACTAGAACAATTTGAAAGGGACTTTAAGCCGGTTGTGGTTGCACACGCCCATAGGATTTGCTAAAGAAGGCAGAGGCAGGAGGATCACGAGTTCGAGGCCAGCATGGGCTACACACACACACACACACACACACACACACACACACCAAGGGACTTTAAATTCAGAGCTCAAGAAAGAAGAGGATTCATAAAGCAAGGACAGGAGCTCATAGAAGGGAGGGGAGTGTCTGTGTTTGAAAGGAGCTAGATGAAATTCTAGAAACGGGAATATATTCCTAGGCTTTCCAGGAGATTTAAGGACGTGTAAGGAACATTTACTTGAGCCCCATTTCAGGACCTGGAGCAGAGTACAGTTTATAAAACCCGCCTGTGCTCAGTCAAAGTTCTCAACGGAAGCCCCCATCCTTGAGCTCTCGTGAGACGAACAGTCATTAGCTGGCTAACTCCTGCCTCTCAAAAATGCCAACAATCATGTTCTCAGTAGGAAGACAAGTAAACTGGAGGCGAAGAAGTGGCTGCCAATCCAAACGGCAAAAACAGATATGGAGGGCAGGAGCCTCTGAGTCTGTGAGGATGGAGTAACTGCCAGGTGAAATACAACAGCGCTCGGGCTCATTGCATTCGAAGGCCCATGAGCTTCGTGCTTCTGCAAAATGACCATCCAGCCGGGCGGTGGTGGCTCACGCCTTTAATCCCAGCACTCGGGAGGCAGAGGCAGGTGGATCGCTGTGAGTTTGAGGCCAGCCTGGGATACAGAGTGAACTCCAGGACAGTCAGGACTATTCCACAGAGAAACCCTGTCTCGAAAAAAACAAAACAAACAAAAAACAAAAATTACCATCCAAACTCTCTATTATCATTTCTAGAAACAAAATTACGATCCTCTCCTCATTTCCACGCTTTAGTATGCATTTGGGAATATCTGCAGCCTTTTGAAGGTTTGTACTTGTGCTTGGGGGAGCTTGACAACAGAAGCCCCATTTCAAACAAGGTGGAAGGTGAGGATTGAAACTAGAGGCGTGCACCCACCCATCTGCCTGAGGGCCAGCAGTGCCAACAGAAGGAAGAGAGGTGGGAGGTTGAAGCCTACTTGTAACGCCTGTGTCACTCTCTACGGTAAAGTTCGCACTACTGTACCATTCGCGAGCCAGGCAAGGACCTGGAGGTTAAAGGAACACACAAGAGACGTGGGTCATCCGTGAGGAGAGAATGCTGAATGCCATTTATTCAAGCTTAGGAAAAACCTTATATACCTAGCTGCTGCGCAATGGAAATCCCCCCAGGCAGATGGGAAATTACCAGGCCCAAGATGGAGTAAACAAGGGCCATATAACTAACCACCAGGGGGGCAGAGGGAGCACAGCAACAAACGAGATGTTTTGCCAGAAACTGCAAGCTATCCTCAGTATGAACCCTAGGAGGAGGGGTAGACCCGTGGTCCCTACAGTTACTATAGAGCAGGTACTGGCCTGACGCAGGAGCACAGTGATCATAAACGTGAAGGATGAGAGAATGAAAGTGAGGTATGGTGGCTGGTGTCTGTAATCTTAGCCTTCAGGAGGCTAAGGCAGGAGGATTGCCAAGATGTTGAGGCAAAGCCTGGGCTACATAGTAAAGGTGTGTATAAAAAAATAGTACCACTGCCAGGCAGTGGTGGTGCACGCCTTTAATCCTAGCACATGGGCCAGGCGGTGGTGGCGCACGCCTTTAATCCCAGCACTTGGGAGGCAGAGGCAGGCGGATCTCTGTGAGTTCGAGACCAGCCTGGTCTACAAGAGCTAGTTCCAGGACAGGCTTTAAAACCACAGAGAAACCCTGTCTTGAAAAACCAAAAAAAAAAAAAAAATCCTAGCACATGGGAGGCAGAGGCAGGCGGATCTCTGTGAGTTTGAGGCCAGCCTGGTCTATAGAAGGAATTCCAGGACAGGTTCCAAAGCTACGGAGAAACTCTATCTCGGAAAACCAAATAAATAAATAAATAAATAAATAAGGTCATGTGTTTAAGTGGGGATATGTGTGCAGATAAGCCATGACGCTAGAAAGGGAGTCCTGCGAGGAGAGAGAAGGGGTTCTGTGTCAGGGAGTGGGGAAGACAATAGAATACTTGGCTGGTAGAAGTAGGGAGTCAGGAGCTGGAAGGGAAGAGGATGGATCAAGTTGAACTATGTGTGAAAATATCCTATGAAAACCTATTGCAGGCCGGGCAGTGGTGGTGCAAGCCTTTAATCCCAGTACTTGGGAGGCAGAGGCAGGTGGATATCTATGATTCGAGGCCAGCCTGGTCTACATAGTGAGTTCCAGGACAGCAGAACTGCTTCACAGAGAAACCCGAAACCCTGTCTCAATGTGTGTGTGTGTGTGGGGGGGGGGGGGTGATCCATTTCTAGCAAACAGAATAGTTACAAAAGCTTTAGTCATGAAAGCTACCACATACGCCCAGATCTATGCAAAGCAGCCACCTAATTATGTTCCCTGGTCCTCCTAAGAGCCCCATGAAATATTCATATCACTCCCAGCTTACAGAGAAGATGGGGCCGCAAAGTGATGGCAACTTTGACAGGTTAGCTGGAAAATCTCAGGCTTTTATTTTCATATATACATATGTTTTCATATATATGTGTATGTATCTATACATTTTGTTATTTTAATCTGTGTAGGTGTGCGTATGTGTCTGTGTGCATGTGTTGGTGTGTGCACGTGTGTCCATCGTGGCCAGAGACATCAGATCCCCTGGAGCTGGAGTTACAGGTGGTAGTAAGCAACCTGATGTGAATGCTGGGAACTGAACGCAGGTCCCCTAGAAGAGCAGCAAGTGCTCTTAACTGCTGAGCCATCTCTCTGGCCCCCAAATCTCAGGATTCTAACACCAGTTTCCTGGGCCCGTGCAGTTCATGGCTTGTTGACACACAACACACTCAGGACACAGTGTGGGGAGAAATGCTCTGGTCAGGAAATCCCCGTCTTCCTCTTCGCAGGACTGCTTTTGTCTCACATTATTAATCAATAAATAAATAAAATCAGCATTAAAAAGTCACAGTTCCAACGTGCAAGACACTTCTATCTTAGCGAGCAAGAGAGCGGAAAACTGTATGACACTTAGAATACTCTAGGACATGTAAATGACCGGAATAGTATATATTTCAAATTGTTTACATTTATGTATTTGTAGGAGGCGGGTGTGGATGTATGCCTCAGCACACAGGTGAAAGTCAGTGGGATCAGTTCTTCCCCTGGTGTGTCCCAGCATCAAACTCGGATCCTCAGGCTCGACAGAAGTGGCCTGTACCCACGGGGTCATCACACTGTTCCAGACAGCCTGTTTTAAGTGAGTCCAGCAAAGGACGGTGAGACATCAAATATCTCACAGATATCCACCTGCCTCTGCCTCCCAAGGACTGGGATTATTAAAGGCGCTCACCCGTAATAGGTTTTCATTGGGCACAGTCAAAGAAATTGGGTGGGCAAAGAAAGGAGATCTTGGGGACAAAGAAGCTTGGAGGAGAAAGGAGAGCAAACCCTTAAAGGGGTTGGCTGGAAAACCTGGTCGGTGTGCTCCCATTAAAGACTGCAGTTTATAGCCTTGGCTCTGCTAATTTTCCAACTATTTGGGAAGTGTCAACCTCTGAACCCTGTGTCAACTTCCTTATCCTTCAAATTGGGGCTAGAAACCATTGATTTGCAGTCTTTCGTCGGGGCTAAATAAGATAATTTATGTGACACTCTTGGTGCCCTTTACAATCCCAAAAGTCAACAGATGTCAGAAATACCCCGTGTATGATTCCATCTGAAGCTGAGAAAATTGTAGGAGGTGTAATTATAGCCTTCTAGAATGTGAAGAGGGTTTTGAAAGAAAGATGATAACTGTTTTCCCTGTTCACAGAGAAGATAACCAAAAAAAAAAAAAAAACTGGATTTAAACTAATAAGATAGTAACGATGGCTTTGGAAGCCATCTTCGAGGGCAGCCGTTAGAAGACAGACAGACGGTTATCTCTTTGGGCACCTTTTAGCAGAAGCCTATCTAAGGCCAGCCTTAGTTCTTTCTAGTACTATGATGATAGGATTCTGTGAATACGTAAGTTGCTATTTGCCAATAAAAACTTCCTCCTGTGTGGCCCTTTTTATCCAGTAATGATTTCCTGTTCCACTCTGGCTGCCGAATGCTTCCAAAATGTAATCAGTGTGTAGGCTCCTAAGTCAAATTGCAAGCTTTAGCCCGGGTGCCTAACGCTCTGGTCGAGCGCAGCAGGGTTTTTAAGCCAGCCATCATTTAAGGAATCCTAGGTTTTTAACCTCAGCTGGAGTTTGGCTGGAACCTCTTCCCTCTGCAAAGCCGCAGGCAGCAAGAATCCTCTTCCCCAGCCCCTGTGTGCTCATCAGAATCAATCCGAATTGCACGCAGTACAGCCCTAAACTTCCAGGGTAACAACAAATTTCCTCCAGCCTGAAGTCTAATATTGGGGCCCCTGCTCAACCCCTTCCTCTCTTTAAAATCTACACCAAGAGCATCGAACCTCTTTGCTGTCTGTTTTGTTCTGCAACTGAGTCTCAACCTGTAAGCCAGGCTGGCATGGAACTGATCGTGCAGCAATGTAGACCAGGCTGGCCTCAAATTCGCTGCAATCCTCCTTCCTAAGCATCCCAAATTCTGGGACTATAGACATGGAGCATTGTGCCTGGCTCAGTCTTGGCCCTCTGAGAAACTCAATCTGGGACAGGGCAAACCAATATCAGCTAAACTGAGGCAGGGGAGCGAGGGAGGATCAGGTCCTCCTTCAGCTAATTTCCCTGAAGCATAAACCTTCCGGGTGTGATTCCTCGACCAGTCTCTAAACCTGGCCTGGCAGGCTAATGACAGCCTCCTGTGCCTGTGTCTTTTATAACCGGATCTTGTTTATCTCGATCCTAACTGCCGGGTGCTGGTAGAAAATGGGATACTCTCTCTCTCAGTTTGGCTCCCCCTCGAATTCCCAATCTTGGTTGGACCTTGCTATCGTGACAAAGGAAGACTCCAAGCGGGTATTTTGCAAATGTGGCCACTCCATTGAGAATGTGTGCTCCTCATACTGAATCCTGCAGGCGCACCGTGTATGGCGGCATAGTATGGCTGGAAGAGGTGCCGAGCCGCTTTACCCTAGGCAGCATCAGCATCGTCCTCTCTAGGCAGAATAGCCTTTCTCTGCTCACATGTTTTAATCCCATCTTGTCAGACATGAATAGACACACCTGCAATCCCAGCACTTGGGATACAAAAGCAGAAGGATCAAGTCAAGGTAGTTTTTGAGACTGATGAGTTTGAGGCCAGAGATCTGTGGGCCCACTGTCTCAAAGGGAAAAACAAACAAACAAACAAACAAACAAATAAAAAGACTCAGAGGCTGATGAGATAGCAGGTGAACTCACTAGAGAACCGGCTCCATACAGGACCTCCATACACACACTGCCCTCCCACACAGATCATGCACAACGCACACTCATAATGATGGCCAGTATAACAAAAAAAAGTTAAAATCATTTAGCCCGGTATAATGACAAACCCCTGAATCTCAGTGCTCAAGGAGCTGAGGCAGAAGGACCACGTGTTCTAGGCTAGCCTGAGCTCTATAGTAAAACTTGTCTGGGGAAAAAAAATAATTAATAAAAAAAAATCAAGTTTAAATAATAGATTAGGATTTCTACTGCTCAGTCGGGGGTCTAACAGGCACCATAGCAGAAAACTGACATTCATGCAGGTTGATGTCAGGATGAGACAGACTCCAGCACACAGTAAGAGCTCACCAAGTGACCCTGTGTTCACTATTCTGTCCATCCCCAGCACACGGCTTCTGGAGAGATTCGCACTCGCTCTGGATTAGTGGGTCTGGCTCACACTCTCATTCCTGCTTCCATGATTGCTACATCTAGTTGCCAAAGAAGGATTCCACAGTACAGCTTTCGTTATGTCCCTCGCTACTTAAGGCTTAATAATAATGATTTTTTTAAGTGAATTAAATTAAGTCTACACTCCTCTGCCTGCTTATACAAGTCCCTATCCTGTGGGAACTTCCTTTTCCCTCCCAGGGTCACCAAAACTCCCGTCTTCCTGCTGAGTCTCACCCACTTCACATCCTAACACAATCACAGAGTCCTTTGGCTAGTGTTCCTGCAGGAAACATTAAGGTCACCTTCTGATGAAGCTTTCAGAACAGTTGTCAGGCCCCACCATCGTCACTGCCTTCCTTCCGTGGCCTGGGGTCTGAGCACAGTTTACCTGTAGTAATTAAATGCTGCCTTCCATCCTTTCTGTTCATTAGCTCCTGTGTCTGAGTTTCATCACCTCAAATAGGTTGTAAGTAACTTGAAGGTAGGGGACCACATGCTAGACTTTCCTTCTTAGTAATGCTAGACATGCCTCTGACATAGGCACTTACATCATCTTCGTCCTGTAGCTGAAAATCTAAGCAGATGGCCAAAGAGAGATCACAGGACTTGTATATAAAGGGTATACCCCAGTAACCCATACTTGGAACATGTACAGTTCAATTGAACCTAACTTACCTGTTGTCTAAATATTCCAAGCATTACCCAGCCTCCAAGGAACAGGTCAGGGGATTGAAAACACCGCCGTTTCTGAGTTACCTTGGAACTTGTTCTGGGACTGAGGGGTTTGGAAACACTGACTTTCCACATTCTTAATCCCTGAAGTAGTGATAAGGGATACAGGCCTGCTGGTTTCTCCCAGATCTCTGAGGAGAGCTGGTCTTTTGGTCTTGCGAAGTTTATGCAAATGATGAAAGAAGCCAGTAGGAGATTTAATTACTCTCCCCGTGAAAACCCAGAGCCAGCCACCACCACACAGTAACCCTCTGTAAAGTTACGATCCCAGTGCTCAAGTACTTTGGAATCTCTGGATGAAAGGAAACCTGCGTGTACAAGACACTATTATTACTGTCATAAATAATGGCGCTTTGGGTTTTATCAAAGGAGCCCAGAGAGGTTCACAAACATTAACTAATTAGTCCTTTAAACTGTACAGAAAACCCACCACCCTGTGAAGTAGGTGGACTCAGAGACACTATTATCCCCATTATGTGGCCAGGGAGACTGAGACACATGAATTCATTGATTTATCTGAAGTCACATGTCGGAGTCAAAAACAGAAGCCATGTCCCCTGACACCTGCTTTGAAGGGGCCACACTGTCTCTTGCCTTTTGTGGTGTGTTAAGACCAAAGGAAAGGGTTGATTTCCCAAAAATCTTGGGAAAGTCAATGATATCTAACCTTTGGGTAACTGTCAGGTAATGCAGGAAGCAGACCAGGGGAGAACAGCAGCTTGAAGGAGAGCTGTGTGGGGAGCATCGCTTCAGAAACACGGCTTTCATCAAAACTTTCCAGCAGCAACCAGGGACCCGGAGGAATCTGATATTTAATCATCGCTCTTCTGATGGTTTGAAACAAAGAGCTATAATCCACCGAGTTTTAAACAGAAACCAGTCTAACAAGTTCTATATTTCTGAACTCTGTTTCCTTATTCCATGTTCTCAGGAATCTTTTAAGCATTTATCCATGTGATGGAAATGACACGTGGAAGATATAAATATTACTCTTCGGAGACTTTGCATTCTTTCTGATTCAAACTTGTAGTTTAATATTAATGTAATTCAAGAAAATGACAAGGAGCTGTCTCCAAGGAAACAGGTAGAAGAGGGGGAGAGAGCTAGGAGCCTGGGACTTGATTAATAATTAGACTCCACCATCTCGTTGCGATCCACACCATCCTTTCCCCAACAGATGAAAGGCTCGGGATACACACACAGCAGCCCGTAAGAATCTTGGCCAGTTGCATCCTCAGGATACGGAAGTCATCATCCCTTGTACTCCTTCCACAGCTCCTTAATTTCAGAACTGCCATACATAGCAATGTATCTCTGGGTTGTTTGCCCTTTGTGTATAAGATGCTACGATTCGGGCCCACCAAGGAGGCTCAACAGGTCCTGCTAAGCACACCTGATGATCTGAATTCTACTTCCAGAATCCATGAAAGGTAGAATGACAGAAGCAACTTCACAAGGTTGCCCTCTGAAATCCACGTGTGTGCAATACCAAGCACATGCATGCATTTCAGTGCGCACACACATCATACACAAACATGCATACACATACAATAATCATAATAATTTCTTTTTAATTTGAGATTATATCATTCTATATAAAAGCCAGGCATGGTGATCCTTGCATTTGGGAGGCTGAGGCAAAAAGATCACTCTACATAAAAATTCCCTCTCAGCAATCGAAGTCTTTTGAAATGTCCTTACACAGCACAAGACACCTTTTGGAAGCTGAAGGGTTACACAACAGAATTTTCTAGCAACATTATTCAGCTTCCTTCCAAATCGTTTCAGTCATTAGTTCTTACTTACTCATTGTGACGACATTTTCTGTGCACCATGCGATACCTGTGTGCTTGTGAAGACAAATTAATGAAACAAAATGATTACCAGATTTGGCGAAGGAGCCCTCATGGGCCTGTATGTCAAAAACTAGATTGACAAAGAAGCTTCGAACCCTGTCGCTCACTTGCCGATCAGAGAACCATGGGTAATTTACTCTACTGTGCTTCATGTTTTCTTATAAAGAAAAAAATCTAAGCAGTCTTTACGCCAGCAGGAAAAATGTCAGGCATTTGTAAGACTAAATTATGCCACTCTGCTCGCTTGAGAGCCTTTATAAAATGGAGGCTTTATGCAAAACCAAAACAAAATAGAAAGAAGAAAACACACACAAAAAAAAATCCTGATGAGTCAGTCCCGTAAGCAGCTTCATCAGAGGGCTTCACAATAATCCTCCCAGTAGCTCTTCTCTGGGCAACACCCAGAAAGCAGCCGCTTTCACCTTCCCAAAACACATTTCCATCCACAAAAGGATACTTCGAGAAGGTGATGCAGTCTTTTCTCCGCAGAATCAAATTTAAAGAAATGACAACATTTTATTTTGGAAATAAATTTTTTGTTACTATGGAGTTATCTGGGCCGAGTTTCAGTCTGGGCTGATAAAAGGGGGGAAAGTAACCTATCAGGATTTAAGCCTTTCTTCAAACCAAGCAACCTGTTCAACAGCTTCTTAATGTGCCTATCAATCATCTGGCGATAAGAAGGGTTTGCATTCAGAATAGCTGGTTGCTAAAATAAATATAAGTTACTATAACTAATTCAATCAACAATGGGACCTCAGAGGTCAGCAAAGGAATAATCAAACAGCAAGTATGAATAGGTTGTAATTTTTCTGAATAACAAATGTTCCTCTTGTCATACGGTGTTAAGAGCTGCTTGAAACTCTCAGGTACATTTAGAATGTATATATTTACATAGGAGGGGTCTCTGTGTGCACACCCAATCAGAAACCCACGAATCAAACGTTAGTGGTCCATTCAGAAAACATATCTCTCGAGGGCATTTATTTTTACCAGGTGACACTGCCACAATTCATAGAATCCGATAGAAATCAAATAAAATCACAACCTCCCTGTTTAAACCCAGTCGTAACAAGACCGCTTCAGAGTATGTCATGAACCGATTGATAGGTTCACACTGGGCAATTTCATGGTTTCCCAATTTAAGTCATTCTGTTTACCTTGGAGGGGAAAGAAGGTACTGAACCCTGAGCTGCTTTGACCTATGAAGATGAAGGGGGACAGCATGGTCACCTGTAGCCCTCCTCACGTTCACAGTCTGACCAAATTGGAAGATCGAACTTTGTGCTGTTTCCGAGTCTTTGTGGCTACCGCTCTTTTGTCTCGCTTGTATCAGTGGATACGAGAAGAGAGATTGAAAGAGTAAACGGAGTTCAGGATGAAGCAGAACAAACGGGGTAAAATCAGTAGAGAAGACAGAGGAAGTAACAGTAGAAACACACACACACACACCTGCCTTAGGGACACATCCAGGAATGTGGGCCAAAAGTGAGTTAAATGTCTTTCTTTAGACACAATTTCATTGCTATACCATCTTCTAAAGCCTTTAAATGACAGATTGCCTTAGCCTTTCCTTGATCATAATTTTGAGGAATTTGAGAACTGAATAAAAGCTGAGCGTCATGAACCAGTGAACGACCGGTAGTGGCTGGCTTCATGTGTTAGTGATGGGGGCCAATAGGTCATTGTGGGTTCCTACAGAGAAACGCAGAATGGCAAAGATCGTGCCAGGAGGCGAACATTTCAGAATGGTTGGCACTGCGATTTCCGAAGGATAGGGAGCTGAAAATCTTGCCTCATGGCATTTATGAAGGAAGCAGCTGACACGAGATGACTGTTAAACACCTTGCTTTGAAAGCAGAAATGTCACTCGACACCCAGGATCTTCTCTGGAAATTAGATTTTAACGGGTTTTTGATTGTCACCTTTCTTCTTGTTGCTTTATTCCTCACTCCTCGGAGGGATTCATTTTCAAAAGGATTTGCTTAAGCTTCCCCCTCAGAATCCAACTTGCAAATACACGTGCAGCTGAATTTTCCGTATGTACAATCACCTCACCCGGTGCTGCTGTTTGCATGCAGAGAGTCCTAGCTCACCAGGCTGCCCAGGCCAAACCACCTACACTCCAGGGTCCCACTGATGCATTCCAGAAACCATCTTCAGCTACCTGAGCTGAAACCCCATGTATCCTGTATCCTCCTGTAATCTAAGTCTGGAACCTGAATTCTAATAACTAGGAATTTAATTTACCAGAGAAAATCTGTTCAGAAGATATTTTCCTGGATATATATATATATATATATATATATATATATATATGTGTGTGTGTGTGTGTGTGTATACATACATATATATGTATATATATTTATAAATAGCTATGGATTACTGAATTGCTTTTTTAAATTCCTTTCTACAAGACATCAAAATTATTTATTTGATTTTGCATATTGAGACCTGGTTGTCATCAGTCAAGAAGAACTTTCTGAATTCCTAGCTTTCACTGGAAACAGTGAGAAAGGAAGACTGGTATCACAGAAGTCTCAGTTATAAAATAGTTAAAAATGTTTTATGTTATTTTTCAGGCACTTTGTGTGTGTGTGTGTGTGTGTGTGTGTGTATGTGTTTGGTGAGTTTGTTGGTTGTTACTGTCTGTTTGTGGTTTTGAGACAAGGTCTCACTGTGGCGCCATAGCTGGCCTGGATTCCCATCTGTAGATCAGACTGGTCTTCAATTCACAGAGATCCATCTGCCTCTACTTCCTGAGCGCCTGGATTTAGAGGCAGGTGCACCAGGCCCCATTTTCACTTTTATTTTTTTGAGATAAGATCTCTCACCGAAACTGCAGCTCATCAGTTTGGCTAGGCTAACTGGCCAGAGGGCATCAGGGAATCTGCCTGTTTCGGTTCTTCCCCCCCCCCCCCCAAGACTAGTGTTTACAGGCTCCTAATAGCATGCCTGGTTTCTTACTTGGGTTCTGGGAGCGGAGTCCTCATGTTGTCCAGTATGCACCTTGCCAACTGAGCCATCTCTCCAGCCAATTAAAAAAAAAATGTAAGAAATCTGAGCAGATTTCATCTTAGCCCCAGGGGTGTTTATCCCTGTGTATTTTGTTTTGTTTTGGAGACAAGATCTCACTGCGCTTCCTTAGGTGGCCTGGAAATTGCTTTGTAGAGCAGACTGGCCTGGACCTTGTAGTGATCTTCCTGCCTCTGTCTCCCCAGTGCTGGGACGCTAGGCATGAGTCACCCACCCTCCTGGCTAGCCTGTTGGTCCTGTTTTGCCTCTTGTAAGCAATTCTTTTCCATTATTTTTTTTTATGTGCGTTCATGTGCCACAGAGCACATACGGAGGTCGGAGAACAACCTTGTGCTGTGGGTTCTTCCTTCCCCTTTGACCTAGTGTCAGCGAGCCAGGCGGGCGGTCCTCTCAGAAAAGCCCCTTTACCAAAGGAGCAATTTCCCTGGCAGTTAAGTTTCACTTTTAACTTTATATGCACAATTATATGGAACCCATCATAACTCAGTAAATCAATATAGCCCATCATGATCAAAACAAAGTAATTCGTGTTTCCCTTTCCCTAGATATTTATAAAGTACTTTTGATGTGATGTACTAACTGTACATACTTATTCATCAAATCAGCTCACAGAAGGCTGTTCTTCAACATAAAACTTGTGTTTCTTTTTCAGGGAGGTCAACATAGGAACTCATGAAGCCCAGATTGGTCTTGAACGCACTATAGAGTTGAGGATGACTTGGGACTGCCAATCCTCCTGCCTCAGCTCCCTAAGTGCTAGGATTACAGTCACAGGTACCCACACCCAGCTTCTCTCTCTCACATCCTTCACAATAGCAACCTGAAAACATCTGCTTGACACTAGCAGCAACGCTCAGAAAGAACTGATGCGACTGGCTTTCTGCTTAGCTCGTGTATTTTCACTTAACACTTGTATCTTGAACTATTAAAAAAAAAAAAAAAGGAGGGCCTGTGAGTTGGCTCAGCAGGTAAAGCTCTTGCTGACAAACCTAAGCACTCAAGTTAGGGCCCCATGCGCACTTGGTAGTAGGAAAAGAACCAATCCCTGCAAGTTGTCCTTTGGCAACTTCCATTTCGGCACCGTGGCACAGGCACTCCGCTGCCCAGCCCCACGCAGAAGTAAAAAATAATGAATGAATGAATGAATGATTGTAATTTAAAATTTTAAGTTCTATAAAACGTAAGGTCTCCACAAACCCTTAGGTCATTATAAATGAACGTCACCGGTGCTAGCATATTTCAACACATCGTGAAGTTACTCTCGGGGCCTCCCTGAATTGTTAGATTTATCACGCTCCATTGTAAAATGTATCTGGCCCTGCCACTAGATTGAGGCCTTGTGAGTGCCGGACAGTGCTGGCTTCAGATCAGGCTTCCAAAAGGATGACTCATAGCTGTCCAAGGAGTAATGAGCCCCTCTTGTTTAGGGACAGTGTGCTGTGCTGTGTGGCTCTCCCTCACCTGCCTCCCCCCCCCCCCCCCCCCGCAATGCATTCTGATGTCTCTCCACTTTTTTGGGATGGGCCCCATGTGTGTGCCCCCCCCCCCCTTCATTCAGCCTTCTCTCTCCCCTCGGGTATCTCATGGGGACATGTGACCTTTACGGGCCATTCTGAGCAATGCTAATCTTGATATCCTTGCTTACCCTCTGGTTGTTGAAGATAGTCCACATCTGTTTCTTGTCCCTTGGAATGTCCTCTGAGGCTGATAGCAATTCCAAGACTGTAAGATAAAGGAATTCAAATTGGAAATTCTTGCTTTTGATAGAAATGATAGAACAGACCCTAGACTACCAGAGTCAATCTGTGAGTAAGCCCCCCAGCCACTCTAGGTAGGAGAGAAAATGCGTAGATAAGGCTGAAGGACAGAGTAGGGCAAAGCACGTGATCTTTCTCCCAGTCTTTACCAGAATTTACAGTGAAGGGGTTCTACCAAGAGTTTTGACTAAAACCCTTGTGAATTCCAAATTCCTAAGGCCTTTGAAGCCCGCATGGAGCTCCTACACATCCCGAAATTTGAATCAGGTCAGCTGGAATTAAGCAAGGAATACGGATGATAGATGTCTCCCTGGGTTCCCTGGGACCCACCAGATTTAAGACACAGGACCTAGATAGACATGGATTTTTTTCTTTAAGATAGGGTCTCATATTGTTGGCTTTGAACTAGCAGCCAACAACTTGCTTTAGACTCAACACAACTTATTTTAAAAGCCAAGCTCCAGTTGTCCGTGGTGATGGAGTCTACCAGCTGAGTTAAGCTTACGGAAATGAGGTCCTTTGGGGCCACACAAGAGTTCAAGATTAGCCTGGGACACTTAGAGTCTGTGTGAAACACAGTGTAACACTGTCCTGTTCTGAGGATTCTGTCACACACAGGCCTGGAACAACTTAACAGCTTTAACTTTTAGGCCTAGCTTAGGTGGTTTGTAGTAGGTGCTCAAAAGCACAAATGAGGAGAAGGTAGGGAATTAAATTTAGCTGGGAGCCAGGCTTGTTGGCTCATGCCCCTCTGGAAGGTGGAGGCAGGGGAATCAGGAGTTCAAGACCATCCTTAGCTACGTAGCAAGATCAGTACAGTCAGGACTGCATTGAGACCCTGGCATGGAAGAAAACCAACCAATCAAACAAAAGTACTAAGTCAGATGGGAAAAACTAAACTTAGGTTAAATTAAATCTGATTTTAAAGGATGTTCAGTGGTATCTTTTGGTAAGGTAAGTGACATCATCCGAATTTTAAGCACCGGAAAGAGAGACTTCAGGGTTTCGTCGCTGTTGCTTTCTGAATGGGGACAGTGAGGTGGGTTTGAAGAACACGGATGCAATTACAGACAGACCTTTAACTGAGCACTGCAAAACGGAGAGGCAGGCACTTTCCACACTTAGCCGTAGTACCCAGCCATTGGCTGAGCTCTGTTCCAGAGCCATTGGTTCAAGGCTCACTGTGTCTCATCCTTTGGAGAAAGAGCATCCTGAACTTCTCTGCTACCAGTGAGGAACAATGGAATGCTTTTGTTGTTTATTTTGATTTTTGTCTTTGTTTTTACAGAAGACCACCAAGAGCTAAGAACCTTGGACTTTGTTTGTTTTTTTGAGATAGGGTTTCCTCGTAGAGTCAGCAGTGGAACTCACTCTGTAGACCAGGCTAGCCTTGAACTCGCAGAGATTCGCCTGCCTGGGATTAAAGGCGTGAACCACCACAGTCCCAATGAACCTTGGAATTTTGTTTGTTTGTTTGTTTGTTCGTTCGTTTTTCAAGATAGAGTTTTGCTTTGTAACAGCTTTGCTGTCCTGGAACAAGCTCTTGTAGACAAGTCTGGCTTAGAACTCACAGAGATCCACCTGCCTCTGCCTCCCAAATGCTGGGATTAAAGGAGGGTGCCACCACCGCCTGGCTGAACCTTGGACTTTTTAATTTAAGCTCTAGGTTTCCTTGCTGGGAGAGGGGCTAACAAATAAAATGAGTAAAACCTAATAATTTTTCCAGCATAGCCCAATTTAGGTCTTCATGACCTTTCTTCATGTTTTTATATTACCTCCTCGGAACCCCAAATCTGGCCCTTCCTCCAGACTTTAACCCAGAACCCCGGAGTAGTTGCTCATGCTCAAAAACATTCCATGGCTCCTTAGACTGTAGAAACGACTGATTTACGCAAACTTGGCGTCTAGCTAGATTCCTTTTAGGATGTAAGTGCATCATGACTTGTCAAGGC
The DNA here is from genome assembly GCF_018167655.1 of Microtus oregoni. NCBI lineage: Eukaryota > Metazoa > Chordata > Mammalia > Rodentia > Cricetidae > Microtus > Microtus oregoni. Next base: position 33,325,970 of record NW_024543060.1, on the reverse strand, counting down.
TTTCCCAGCATCCCTTTCTGTGCTTACTCCCTTACTCAAGATATATTTAGGGGCCTGGAAATGTAGTGTGTAGAATATTTGCTTAGCACACCCAACGGGGTGGGTTCAAACCCCACGGCCACAGGAACTTTTTAAAAAGATATTCTTTGGGTTCTTGAAGCAATGCGGTGAGCCTTGAGAACACAGGGAAATAAGACAGAGCTCCTGCCTTCAAAAAGATAAAAAAAAAAATCCTAAGAAATGAAAAGTGGCATCTGAGTATCATAACCACAATAGCACAAGATCTTGTGAGTACAATCATGGACTCCAGTATTAGGCAGCTGAAGAAGGACCAGGCATGACTGGGGTTGGGGGTGTAGGCTAGCTAGAACATCCTCAGCGGGAGTGGCTTTAGAGCTAAAACTAAAGAGTGAGACGGAGTTCTCCAAGTGGGCTAAGGAGAAGGAGAAACACAACACGTGAGGACCTACTGAGGGTCCTGTGTCGTGTGTCCCCCACCCCCACTTATCTATTTTCTGATTGATGAACCAAGGCCCTTAAGATCTATTTGTGCAAGAGCTTTGTGATGGCCAAGTGAATCAAGAAAGACAAGGCCCCCAACAGGCAGCTCTGTCCGGTACAGTCAATGGGAACCACGGCTATTGCAGCAGAAGTAATTCCTAACACAGCTTTCATGCCTGCTCCCTTAGATTCCTCCCATCCCTCTGCACAGTGCTTCTGTCAAAACCAGAACTCAGTTTCTATCTGATGAGCAGCTAACAGCAGCTGACGCTCTGGAACCCTTGCTCGGCTCTGAGCTCCATTCTCAGGACTTAACGTGACTGACTTCTTTGCAATGTCCCAATGATTCTGAATGAAGAATACTGCTCCTTGGTGTCTTTGCTGTATGGTAAGGTGTTGCTTACCTCCCTACCTCTGTCAGTTGTTCAGCATGCAGGGGAAGGCAATGACTTACAACTCACAACGCAGGATGATTTACCCATGGTTTGATCAGACCAGGACCAATGCTGTACAATGGAATCACTGGACAGAAATACCTACATTCTACACATATTTGTCTGAACGTGTCATCGCTGCTTCAAATTCTGTTAAAGAATCCTTCAATGAGTTATCGAATAACTATCCTGTGTAAGGAGCAAATACAAACTGAAGGCTGAACCAAGTTATTTCCACTTGCTTTGACACCTTAGTGTCCTGACAATTCTTGCCCTGTCACTTCTTGGCTTTCCCAATTAGGTCAGTTCTTAATTAGTAGATTTAGGCACTGGCCCACATTAACAGAAATTAATAGAAAGAAGGGACTGAGCCTCAAATGTTCAGGACAGAAATGACACTGAGTGAATCCATACATAAGCAAGACTTTGGGGAAATGGAGTCCAGTAAGCAGTGAAGGCTCCTGAGACAGACTTCATGTTTCACTATGCAGCCCTGTGTAGCCTTCCATTCACTATGCAAGCAAGGGTGACCTTGAATTTCTAATTCTCCTGCTGCCACCACCTAAGGCTGATTACAGGGGCATGCCACTTGGGGAAACAAAAACTGAAAAAATAAAAAAAAAAGCATGACTTAGACCAAGAGTTCTCAGTGACAGTCCACTTGCTAGCCTCTAGTGGGCAGAGGCCAAGGACACCGCCAAAGATCATACAACACAGAGACAGGGCCCAACAAACAACTCTTCGGTCCAGCAGATGAAGCACTCCAAGGTGGTGGGATCTCATATACATAACGGTGGCTTGCTGACTTCTGAATGGAACTCATCTACTTGATTGTGCAATTGCCTGGGAAGAGTATGGGAGAGGGCAGAAGGACAGGAGTTACCTGGGAAGAGTATGGGAGAGGGCAGAAGGACAGGAGTTACCTGGGAAGAGTATGGGAGAGGGCAGAAGGACAGGAGTTACCTGGGAAGAGTATGGGAGAGGGCAGAAGGACAGGAGTTACCTGGGAAGAGTATGGGAGAGGGCAGAAGGACAGGAGTTACCTGGGAAGAGTATGGGAGAGGGCAGAAGGACAGGAGTTACCTGGGAAGAGTATGGGAGAGGGCAGAAGGACAGGAGTTAACTGGGAAGAGTATGGGAGAGGGCAGAAGGACAGGAGTTGCCTGGGAAGAGTATGGGAGAGGGCAGAAGGACAGGAGTTACCTGGGAAGAGTATGGGAGAGGGCAGAAGGACAGGAGTTACCTGGGAAGAGTATGAAAGAGGGAAGAAGGACAGGAGTTACCTGGGAAGAGTATGGGAGAGGGCAGAAGGACAGGAGTTACCTGGGAAGAGTATGGGAGAGGGCAGAAGGACAGGAGTTACCTGGGCAGAGTATGGGAGAGGGCAGAAGGACAGGAGTTACCTAGGAAGAGTATGGGAGAGGGCAGAAGGACAGGAGTTACTACCGCCGAGTTGGCTCATTCTTCAGATCACCCAAGAGGCCTCCTCACTCTGAAGCTATGCTGGTATGGAGTGGATTAGAAACACATTCCTCCCAAGTGTTTAGTCTTCCATTCCGGTGGTTGAGTTGCTATGGCTAAATTGTGTGTTAAAAGCCTAAATTCCAGGTACCTCAGAATGTATTTGGAGACTGTCTGTATGTATATGTATGTGCATACATACATACATGCATATACACATACACACACACACACACACACACACACACACATAGCCATGTAGCTCAGGCTAGCCTCCAAGTGATGATCCTCCAGTCTTTATATCTCAGCCTCCCATATATTGAGGTCACAGACACACATCACCACATACAGCCTTAGTGCTAGGGTATTAATTAATTAATTAATTATTTTAGGAGAAGGCTCTCCTCTATTCCAGGCTGGCCACAAGCTTGATACATTGCCAGGAACAGTGCTGAACTCCTGATCCTCCTGCCTCTATCTCTAGAGTGTTGAGAGTACAGACATGGTTTACACGGTGCAGGAAAGGCTCACTCTGTTGTTTGACATAGCCCTTTTACAGCTGAGTTCTTTTCCCAGCCCTGAGATGGGGTCTTTACAGAGATGATTATAGTTAAGAAGATCATTAGAGTGACCTCTCACCACCATAACTGGCAGGCTTATAAGAGCAGGACCAGGCTGGAGATGGAACTGGAGGAGGGGGTACCTAACATGAGCAAGTGCAGAACCCTAGGTTGGATTTCACAGTCCCACATTAAAGAGGCAGAGGCTTTCATCATAGACATGCAAGGAAAACTTGTGCATGTGACTACAGGTGTCAAGAGACAATACCTTTAGTATGCAGAACAATGAGGCAGCCAGCCCCTCTTCCTCGACATCCAGCGAAGATAGCTCTGGCCAACTACCTACTGCCTAGACATCCTCAGTCAGAAACCGCTGCAGAGTTCAGGAATTCTGAGTTTCTCGGCTTCTGCTTTCAGCACGTACATTCTCTACCTTTTATCTCCCTATGTTCCTGAGGTTAACACCAACATCGTGAGACAGCTCAGGAAGCCTGCAGTGGTCTCTGGCCTTGAGACCAATTAGAGGCATCCCATCCTCCACCACACCAGCCCATCCTCCTCTCCCCAGTCTCTAGGTGATGAAGGAAGACATTATCAACAGCTGCCTTAATCAATTCTATTGCCTTCTCCCCCCCACCCTTATTCTGGACCCAGGTTTCTCACTAGAGGTGGCTAGCCTTCTAGAGTCAATGGCATCTTTCCAAATCCATTCATCAAAATCGAAAGGTCATTGATTGGGAGGGGGAATAAAACCTACAAAGGACATATGTGATAACAGAGTTACATCTGAGCCCATGAAGAACTCAGATGCAATAGACTTTTTTCTTAAACAATGTCTTATTTTTTTCTTGTTTGAGGTATTGTTGCTTATTTCTTCATTTTTCTTGTTTGAGTTATTGTTTGTTTGCTTCATTTATGTGCATACGCACATGGAGGCAGGCTAGGTGGAAATCCATTGACAATCAGCTCTCTCCCTTTGCCAAGTGGGGCCTAAGGATCGAACTCAGGTTGCTAGGCAGCTGCAAGCGCCTTCACCTGGTGGGTCCTCTTGTTGGCCCCTTGGTTTTGTTTTTCATGACAAGGCCTCATACTGTGGCCTAGGCTGGCCTTGCACTAAAAGTGATCCTCCTGTCTCACCCTCTCTAGTGCTAGATTACAGGTGTGCAGCAGAACGCCTGGCTAAAGAATATCGTAAGTGAGCAAAAGGTTTGAATGGATTTTTTTTTTAATCAACAATGGTGGCTAAAGAGCAGCTGGCAAGAGTCCACCGTTTCTCGGTAGAGAAGGGCACAGCAAGCCCACTGAGATCCCGCTTCTAGCTCAGCCGAATGACTGCAAACAGGAAGACTGGTCAGGTGTTGACTCCCCTGAAGAATAAGTGGAATTGAGGCAGCCGTCTTATTCCTTGGTGCGAAACCAAGAGAAAAGGAAGCTCGCGTTGACATAAAAACGTGTATACAAGCGTTCACAAAAGCTTTGTGTCGCACAGCAAGAACATGGAACAAGCCAGACAAATGAAAGCTGTGGGGTAGGCACTTCGTGGAGCCCAGCCAGCAGTCAGATGAATAAAGCGTGGGTCTAGGCTGCACTTGTAGAAATCTGAAAAACAATCGCTAATACTAAAAATGATTATAAGAAGCCGGAAGGAAAGAGCACAAATAGCGTGATGCCATTGACATCAGATCCTTTAAAAGGAAAACGAAATTATACCAACAGAAAACAGCCTGCCTAGAAGTGGGGAAGGGACAGGATCTTCAAAGGCTACAATTCTGACAATTCCTTCGAGGCCTAAGGAGGCTTTTGGAGCGCTGGATACATTCACTATCTTGATTATGGTGATGACTTTATTATCTTGATTATGGAGATGACAGACACAGAAGTTAAAATTCCACCCTGGGTGTGGTCCACATGCAGGACCTGCAATGCTAGCATTCATCAAGTTCTATTTTCCCGAGAGCTTCATTATACCCACTTTTATTTTGTTTTGTTGAGACTATATCCCACTTTGGTTTGGTTTGGTTTCGTTGGCTTTTGGTTTTTTAAGGCAGTGCTTCTCCGTGTATCAGTCCTAACTGCCCTGGAACTCTCTTGGTGGAACGGGTTGGCCTGAAACTCACTGAGATCCACCTGCCTCTGCATCCCAAGTGCTGAGATCAAAGGCATGCACCACCACTGCCCACTCTATATTCTGTTTTTTAAAGACAGTGTTTCTCTCGGTAGCCCAACTGGCCTGGAACTCACTGTGTAAACCAGGGTGACCTCAAACTTGCTGCAACCCTTCTGTGTCTGTCTCCGAAGTGCTGCGAGGGAGTACAAGCTCGTACCTCCATGACCGCCTGCCATCTCCTCTTCCTCCTTCTCCTCTTCCTCCTTCTCATTTGTTTTCTTTGAGACAAAGTGTCACACGTGACCAGCTTCAAACCTGCCCCTATACTCCTGCCTCTGCCTCTGAAATGCTGGAATTATGGTTGTGTATGGTCTAGTCGCTGGTTTCAGTGATTCTTGATGGTGCCAGAAACTCCTGATTCTAGTGAAAGCAAGAGTGCGAATCCTGTTTGTGCGGCAGGCAGGATGGAATGACAGTCTTCTCACACACTCATGTATTAACATGGAACCGCGATCATGTGTAGAATAATCTCACAGCATGATCTGCCATGAAACTCATCCCAGGTCCCTTCTGGGCCTTCTTCTTGTGGAAAAATGAGGGACAGCTGAAGTTTATTGGCTTTAATCTCAACTAGAAAATTCAGCTAATTGCTTAACCTTTCCAGTACTGATTGTCATCAAAGAGATCAGAATGTCTACTGTCGGGATGAACTCCCAAGTGGTGTAAACAAGTGTCCCAGTGGGGTTCTACTCATTGATAATAAACACAAGCTTATCGGTCAGTTTCATAGGCAACTTTATGTTAACTCTTCTACTAATAGAAAAGGCTGCATACCCTTATTCCCTTCTATAAAATATTTAATATTCTATTGACAATATTTGTATTATAGAATTTTCTTTTTTTTTTTCTCCAAACTCTCACTACACAATATTTTAGAAACTTTGAGAACTGGTGTTTTATCCTAGAGAATTGAGAAGCTTTGGTCTCAAGTCTTTTCTCTTTCTGGCCCCAGTCTCCCAACCCAAAAAGCACTTGTGTAGAATAGAGGAAAAAGGCTAAACCCCTTCTGTGGAATGCCACTCGTGACAGTATACATGGCGGTGCTCAGGTGTAAGCCAGCACTCGGTGTCAGAGGCAGGAGGATTTGGAGCCTGAGGCCAGCCTAGGGCTACATAGCAAGATGCTGCGTCAAGACAAAAAAAAAAAAATTAAGGAAAATACTTAATGACAAAGGAAGTTTATGATGACGTATGTGGGGAATAAAGCAGATTAAGAAAGTGTGTCCCAGGTAGCAATGAATCTGCAAAAGATGCTTCGGAGTGGCAGAGCAGGGACGGGGGTTTTCCTAGGGGACCCCGCCAAAGAGTAGCAGCTTGGCATCTGAGAACTAAGTAGTAGACCCACGAGTCTTTCTTCGCCTTGTCCAGCTTCACCGTATTTTGTATTTTGTTTAGAATGTACACAATACCCCGGGGTGTAAAAAATTAGCACATAGTGTAAACTTTCTTTCTTTTTTTTTTTTTTTTTTTTTTTGGTTTTTCGAGACAGAGTTTCTCTGTGGCTTTGGAGGTAAACTTTCTTTGAGATCTAATAAATCTCAAATAAATGACCAAACCAACCTGAAACGCCTCAGGAACCCCTACCTCCACCTCCTTAGAAGTCCCCCCCCCCCATCCTGGTTGTGCACCACCACACTCGGCTTCCTTAGCTTTGCCCTAGAAAGGCAGAAGGCTCCTGCAACTCTTACTACTGTGGTGGATCCAAGAGGATCCCAAGTTCGAGGCTAACCTGGGCAACTTAGTGAGAACTAGGCTCAAAGAAGAGACCCATCATGGTGGCACACACCATAATCTTAGTAGCCAGGAACCAGAGGACACAGGATTGCTCAAGAAGCTCAGGGTCCCTCTGGACTACAAAACCAGTCAGGGCTACAGAACAAGATACTGTCTCAAAATAACAATATAGTTTCTAAATAGGCTGGAGGTGGAGCACTTGTCTGGCTTGCGTGAGGCCCTGTATTTAATCATCACCTAGCCCAGGCTGGTTCCGAAATTTCTACATAAACTAGGCTGGCCTCAGACTCACAGAAACCCTTCTGCGTTTGGGCAGTGTTGGGATTAAAGGCATGCGCCACCACTTCCTGGACTTGATAATTATCTAGTAATCAAAACTAAATAAAGCAAGCAGGAAAAAGAAAAACAAAAGAAGAAAAGAAAAAAGAGCAAGCCAGGAATGAGCACTTGCCTGCAACTCAGCACCAAACAGCAAGAGGGTTGTCACATGTTCAAGGCCAGCCTGGGCTACACAGTAAGACCCAGGTCAGTGTGCACTACAGAGTGAAATCACATCTCAGAAAACCTAAATAAGTGAATAATTCAATTATTGAAAAATAGAACAAGGGGCTTTTCAGTTCTTCCTCCTGAGACTCCAGTGTCCCATACGAGGGTGACAGTGGCACACACCTGTGACCTCAGCTGCTCTGAGGGCAGAAAGGGGAGGCTCCCCAGGTGGGTGCCAGCTTTGCAGATTTCGTGAGATTCTGTCACCAAATAGAACGGAACGCACAAGGGACTTGGGGTAGAGTTTGTTGGTGGAGCCCTTACCTAGCAGCTGGGGCCCCAGAGCCGACGCCCAACGCGCAAAAAAGAAAAGTTTCAGTCATTCCTTGTAGTGTTTTAGTGCTTTTGACAAAAATAATCCACAAAATCTGCTACCGGGCTTCCTCTCCTGGACCAAATACGGCATTCAGAGCGCACAGGCAAATCATACATAATGAAGCAGCGCTGGATGATGAGAACAGTAGGGTTTATAGCGGACAACTCAGCCGTCAGATTGCCACAATAACTAACATTTTACTTCAGGCTGTGTGCAAATGACTTAAACATAACATTTTTAGGTGAAGGAAAATGTTCAGTTGTTTGGGTTTTTTTGGGGGGGGGGCGGGGGGCGGCTGGGTTTTTTTTTTTTTTTTTTCCTGCCAGGAAAAAAAATCCGGAGACAGAAAACATCTAATTTTAATGTAGCGCTAAGTCCAAATGTAATGCTTAGTCCAAAGGCGGTACAGCTGTTTGGATTTGGTTGTTTAGCTCAGCTGTTTTATTCTGAGACGGGCACAGCTGCCTTTTGATGTCCTCTGCTATTCAATACTGCTATCGCAGGGCTAAAAGCAAGCAAGCCAGGGCCGGGCCTGCCCGGCTTTCGGTGACAATTCTACTCAGCTTTACGTCTAAACATTGCTTGCGTGAGTTCTCCTCGTGGGCTTCACCTCTCTCCAGAAATCTGCCTTCAAGAGCAGTGTTGTGGGTGGAAGGATAAATCAGGGCTCAGTTTGAATCATTTCTTAGAACCTGTTCAGACTTAAGATGACGTTTGATAATAAGGATTGCTTTTTCGAGACCACTATGTCATCCAATCTGCCCCAGCCTCCTAAGTGTTAGGATTACAGGCATGTGTCACCATGTTCTGCTTAAGACATTGGATAAATGTAGCCCAAGTGGTGGAGGGCCAGTCTGGCGTGAATGAGGCTTGATAATTATCTAGTAACCAAAATCAAACAAAGCAAGCTAGAAAAAAAAGAAAGATTTAGCTAGGCACAAAATCAGGAATCTAGGCACACATCTGCAATCTGAAGTGGAGGCAGGGAACCAGGAGTTCAAGGTTACCCTCAGCTACACATCATTCGTGAGGCCAGCCTGGGCTAAATGAGATCTCATCTCTGAACAAAACAAAGAAACAAACAGTATTTTTGCATGCGGAGGTAGTTGTGTGTCACACTGCAGAGGTGGCTTTTTGATGCAGTAACCTTTTTTTCTTTTTTTTCTTTATTTATTAAAGATTTCTGCCTCCTCCGCACCACCGCCTCCCATTTCCCTCCCCCTCTCCCGATCAAGCCCCCCCTCCCTCATCAGCCCGAAGAGCAATCAGGGTTCCCTGACCTGTGGGAAGTCCAAGGACCACCCACGTCCATCCAGGTCTAGTAAGGTGAGCATCCAAACTGCCTAGGCTCCCCCAAAGCCAGTACATGCAGTAGGATCAAAAACCCATTGCCATTGTTCTTGAGTTCTTTGATGTAGTAACCTTTTAAAAGGAAGCATTGCCATAGCTACTAAATAATTACCAATGGAATAACAGAGTGTCTGAGACGAACATTAAACAATAAAGGGGTAGGTAAGACTCAGGGGGCGGGGGGGGGCATCTAACTTAAACGTGGGTGTGAGTTGGCCGTTGTTGAAGCTGCATACAGAGGGTAAGTGTTCATTATGCCATTCTCCTTTTATAGTTTGAGATTTTTCATAACAAAAAATGTTTTAAATATATAAACAGAAATCCATAAATGTTTATACCCTTGCTGCCTGCCTTTCTTCCACATCTAGTGATTTATCTAGCTAGCTATCCACCTATTTATCGTTTTTCGAGACAGGGTTTCTCTGTAGCTTCGAAGTCTGTCCTGGAACTAACTAGCTCTTGTAGACCGGGCTGTTGTTGAATTCACAGAGATCAGCCTGCCTCTGCCTACCGAGTGCCGGGATTAAAGGCGCACGCCACCATGCTTGGCAGTAGGGAGGATTTTCTTATGGCATTGTGACAGTTAATAGCTGGAAACCATAATCACATCTACACCGAGCCTGTGGGTATGGGGAACTGGTGTTCAGTCACTATGCTTATGACCTCGCCACTCCCAACGAAGAAGGAATAAATGCAGGCTAAGCCTGACAAAGCTTAGCAAGCACTTCAAGGATGCTGCACTCAGTGGAAGGCTGTTGGTCCACTGAGAAGCAGGTGTTAGGCAAAACCTACAGCTCCCAAAACAGAGGCCAGAGGGCTTCATACTGTAGTGATATTTTACACAGAACCCTTGTCATCCCTACTGAAATAGCTGAGGATGAAACAATAAAGTGGTTGAAATGTACCTTTAAATAATAAAAGGCTGGGAAGCAGGAGGCAGGTGGAAAGACAGGTAAATTAAAGGCTGATGCGAGCTGGTCATTGTTAGAGCATGGAAATCGGAGGGATCGCTATGCCAACAACGTGATGACTCAGAGCCCAAGAGTGCGGACAAACCAAGGTGACATCACCACTTCCTGCCCCAGGAAGTCTCAGGTGGGGGAGGGGACCTGTGACCCGTAAAGCAGATCAAAGACCCCGGGCATGTTTCTCCCTTCCCCTTCACGTGTGCCTTTTCTCTGCCACGAGCGTCAGAAACATTACCTGCCATTCTGTTGCTCCAAGGTTTTTCCCATTGGTGGACACAGTACTTCCTGGGTGGCCACGCCAGCTCTGGAGTCTCTTCCTTTGCCTGACAGCTCAGGTCCTCTCCATGGGTCCTCGAGGGAGAGCTGGAATCTGCAGCTCCTTCTCTAAGCAGATGAATCCACTTGCCATCCTCTTCTTGGGGATGATATCTATAGGCTGGCCAGAGTTTCCTGAACACAGAGGAAGCCTAAGGGAGCCTGTGCATGAACTGAAAACTGACTTTGGGTCCAGTCTTCTTAGTTCCTTGGGTATGATGGGATGCCCTGCAAGGATGGGGGAACATCCATACATATAAGACATTGTGGAGCTGAAGTTGGAACACTTGCTTGTCTGCCTCCTTTCTTTCTCTTTCTTTCCTTCCTTCCTTCCTTCCTTCCTTCTTTTCTCCCTTTGTAATTTTTCAAGACAGGATTTCTCTGTGTAGTCCTGGCTGTTCTAGAACTCGCTCTATAGATCAAGCTGTCTTCAAGCTCACAGAGATCTGCCTGTCTCTGCCACCCAAGTGCTTGGATCAAAGGCCTGGAATATTTGGCTTTCTATTGCTACATTTCCACTAGGAAGTCACTTCAACTGGTTTGCATTTTCCTTCTTCCTTTATCAAATTAATACAATAATAAGCACACTGGGCTGGAGAGTTGGCTCAGGGGTTGAGGGCTTGCCACACAAGCATGACGAATGGAGTTTAGATCCTCTAGAACCCACGAAAATTCTGGGTAGGCAAAGCATTCACCTGTAATTGCAGCCCAGAAAAGGATATAGGGGATCCTCAGAGCAGGCTACCAAGCAAGACTAGCATATGAACACATGTGCAAATGAACCCTCACACAGTGCACCGTATACATACAAAACATGCACGCAAACACTCATGTACAACACATAAACACACTTGAAAATGGAAAGAGAAAACATAACACATCATAGTCAGTTATAGTGGCACATACTTGTAATCCCAGCATTCCAGAGGCCAAGGCAGGAGGAGTACAAGTCCAAGACCAGCCTGTGGCACATAGTGATATCGTATATAAAATGTAAAACAGTCATCTCCACCATCATCCTCATAAGTACATTGCAGGGTTATGGGAAGGCAGGTAGTGGATGTTAAATGACAAGGTGAGTTCAGAGCACACACTATTATTGTTAGATCTGGAAAACTGCTCAGTATGATTGTATCTTGGTGCCTGGCATCTTATTCATTTTGACCAGTGTTTTGGGGAAAATGTCTCTTTTCTGCAAGTTTTAACAACACTTTGCTTTTCTGAATCACAGTGCACAGTGTGATCTTCGGTGCACTGTTGTCTGTGGCAATCGGGTGTTGACTGTGCTTCATAATGTATGTCTAGGGGCAGAGTTAAGGGGAGCAAGAGCTGGACTTTTCAAAGAGGAAAGTTTCCATACTTTCATCTCCGTTCGCCATCAGCCCAAGACCTGAGTCAGGGGTACCAGATTCCGCAACATTCCAGCCCCTCCTACTCATTACCTAATGGGTGTCTGGCTCTGATAAAGACTGTGTCCCTGAGCTAGGGTCGTATTAGTAGTGATGACTAATTCCACACTTTCCCTCTAGATCCATGGGCATATTCTTGCAATATTATCCATGCAATTAACTGTGCTCTCCAGAGGAGGTTCTCCCTACAAAGACAGGGAAGCACTCAGAAACTGAGCTGACTTTATGTTTATATTCCTAGATTAGTGATTAATTCCTAGATTAGAGAAGCTTTCTTGTCAAGCTGAAGGCAGCTAAGACAGATTCACAATGGGTCAATGTAGACACAGTAGATGTGTGGCCCTAAGTAAGACATCTGCATCATCCCCTCCAAGGCTCAGTGAGTATCACAGAAAGAGCAGGAAACAGGAGTTGGGGAGGTATGCAGCAAAATCATGTCCTGTGGACATGACATAGCCATTACATTTAGGAACTCAACATCAATCAGGGTTACCTTCACAAGACTGTACAAGACCCGGCCTATCACCACTTTATCCTGCATGGGGTAAGAACTCACAGGAGGAAGAGATCCTATCCCTCATTGAGGAACTATGGCAATTAATGGGTACTTGGGGGGATGTTGTTAAAGAATACACAATAAACTAGGGCCAGCAAGAAGATTCAGCAGGTGAAGAAGCTTACTGTCAAATCTGACTCACACCATGGGAAGAGAAGAACAACACATGGTGGTAGGAATCTAAGTCATACTTCGAACCTCTATTCAATGGCATGAATGCACACACACACACACACTCACACACACACATGTGCGCGTGTGCACAAACACAAAGACACACAAATAAGAATAAAAATAAATCTTAAATACTTACCATTTAAAAAGCCTACTTGAGCCGGGTGGTGGTGGCGCACGCCTTTAATCCCAGCACTTGGGAGGCAGAGGCAGGTGATCTCTGTGAGTTCGAGGCCAGCCTGGTCTACAAAGGGAGTTCCAGGACAGGCTCCAAAGCTACAGAGAAACCCTGTCTCGAAAAACAACAACAACAAAAAAAAAAAAACAAAAAAACAATAAAAAGCCTACTTGAGCCAGGTTGTGGTAGTGCACACCTTTAAGGTCAGCACTTGGGAGGCAGAGGCAGGTAAATTCCTGTGAGTTCGAGGCCAGCCTGGTCTACAAGACCTAGTTCCAGGACAGCTAGGACTGTTACACAGGGAAACCCTGTCTCGAAAAAAAGCCTACTTGTAGCTTGTTTGTCTCTTCATTACCATTTAATACAATATTGCTTTGGGAAGACTTAGGACACTGGTTTTACTGTTTTCTGTTTGTCCCCACTCTCCTATTTGTTCCCATTCCTCTGACCTCTTTTAGGGTCTTTGAATTTTCTTTCCTCTTCAGAATTCTATTTAAATACGTCTATTGAAGCTGGATGTGACGACACATGCCTTCAATCTTAAACTGGGGAGACAGAGGTAGACAGATCTCTGAGCTTGAAGCCAGCCTCATCTACATAGTGAGGTCCAGGACAACCACGGTTATATACAGAGATCTTGTCTAAAATAATAATAGTAATGATAATATTATAATAAAGGATAAAAACATTAAAATTGTCTCTTGGTCTTCAGCTGTGTTTGTCTATTTTGAGTTGTTGGCTTTGTTTTGTGTTGTTCTGGGGCTACAAATGGAATTGATGTTTACTATAATAATGTTTCTTTTGCAGTATCAGTTCATTTTCAGTTGCTGTAATAAAATGTTTCAGACTGAGTACTTTGTAAAGAAGTTTATGTGAACTGCTTGCCTACCACACACAAAGCCTTGGGGTCTATGCCCAGCCCCATGTAGCAGGGGGTCTAATGGTGTACATCTAGGAGGGGGATCAAAAGCTCAAAGTTATCCTTCACCTCATAGTAAGAACAAGGCTAGCCTGGGTTATATGAGGTGCCATATATGTCCATTTAGTTCACAGCTCTGGAAGTTCAAGAGACAGCTTCTGTTTGGCTCGTGTGGGGCTCACGACTGAAGGCATTACAATAGCAGAGGAAGCCACAGACTGGGGACAAGCTAGTTTAGATGTTCTTAAGCTGACTGAGAAATCTACATCAGTCACGTCTTCGGCCTTGCTTCCAATGGCCAACCACTGCCCAATAGGCCACACCTCTCAGAGGCTGCACAGCCCTTTAGTATTTCACTAGAGACAACACTTTAACATGAATTGTGACGTCACGTTTGAACCATGCCCATACTATTCCTTCTGCTTCTTGTAATTGCAGAATGCCTGCAGCCACAGCCGCCATCCCTTGTTTACCATTGTGCATAGAGAGCCTAGAGAGAGCCCTACAGATGATGGGGTCATTTTTATCCTTTAGACACCAAGAAATTCTAAGTTAATAGAAAAAGATACCATTGCTAAAATATCATTTCTCGGAGGAAAACATTCTTCATAAAATGCAGAAAAGGCCTGACCATTGGCAGCTAGCTCCTCATAGTACTGCTCCTTCTTATCCATCCACAAAGAGCTGGATTAACTTGTATTATTGTTAATGTTTACTCCTTTAGACCCAACTGATCTGATGCCATCCTGGGATCATAAGTGGTTTTTAAAAAAGAAACTCGGGGGGAAAAAAACATTCATTTCATTCTTGGTCAAAACATTATTCACTTTGCCAGTAGTTTCAAAGCCTCCCCTCTATCGGGCAGAAGACTTAGCATCTTCAACAAAGAAATAATTGGAATGCTGATCAGAAGATCGTCTTCAGTGCTCCATTGGCTCTTTCAATTTTATGAAAAACTCACTTGGAGGAGATTTTTACAACAACCAAAAGAGAATTGGAGATGCACCGAGTGTATTTCCAAGGATGCCGCTGTTATATAACTACCCTAGTAGTTATACATGTGGCTGGCTCTGTTAGGCCGCTTACCCAGCATGGATCTGCTCTAGATCCAGCCCAGGGAGCGGGCGCACGCCTGTGATCCTGCACCTGGGAGGGGAAGGCAAAAGGCTCTTTTCATTGGTTTTCTTTTCTTGTTTTCTTTCTGTTGTTGCTATTGCTTTGTTTTATTTTTTGAGACAGGGTTTCTCTGTGTAGCCCTGGTTGTCCTAGAGCTCACTCTGCAGACCAGGATGGCCTCGAACTCAGAGCTCCACCTGCCTCTCTGCCTCCCCAGTGGTGAGATTGAAAAAGCGCTTCACCATGGCTTGGCTTTTGTTGTGTATGTGTGCAGTGTACGCGTACAGGTGCACACATACGTGTAGGTAGACATGCGTAGAGGACAGAGATCAACCTTGGGGTCCTTCAGCTGTCATCCACCATTTTTAAAATTTACATTGACTTATGAATACATATGTGTATGTTGGAACCAGAGTAACAGGGACTCTGTGGCTCACAAAGCACAGTATATTCCTAATTTGTCTCCCATACAGAGAAAGTTTGCTGACCTCTGTACATATGTATGTATAGAACATTTTTATTAATTCTTCAAGTGACCTCTGATTTTGACAATGGGTTGAGATTCAGAGATTCAGTTAAAGATTTGTGTGTAAGACTGGGAAGGCGGCTCAGTCAGTTTTAATCATTTGCCTTCAGAATAGTGATGGTATTTCCTCAATCCGCTCAATTCTAGCATCCATCTCAAATGAGAAGTGCGAAGCTGCTTCTCGCAGTGAACTCTTTCTCGCTTTCTGGGAAGGGGAGAAGCATCTTGGGCCCAGGATTAGTAGAAAATCCCGCACTGATACACGCCTATCCTACACGGGCTTATGAAGGACATCCGGAAAGTCTTTCAGTCTTGCAATTACTGTCCTCTCCGGAGGCTTCGCAAATTTGTGACTTTATGTTCTTTTCCTTCGGCCGTTATCGTGCCTACAACAATCTTTTGTCTTTTATGTATTCTGATTGCTTCTCAGCTATAGCTTTATAATATCTGAAGGCATTAGTAATGGCTTTTAAAAATTATTTTACACATATTATAGTGTGTGTGTGTGTGTGTGTGTGTAGGCAGAGGAGAACCTCCAGGATCTGTTCCTTCCTTCTGCTCAACCTCACGTGGTCAGATTCATACAGCCCGTGATTTTTACCAGCTAAGCCTGCTGACTGACCGTCTTTCCTTCTCTTCTTTTTCTCTATAACCCCTCCCATTGTTTTTGTAAATTTCCCTAGGATTTCACTAGTGCACCCATCACTAAATAAGTAGGCTGACCTCAAAAAAGCAGGAATAGGAACCAATGGCGTGAGTAAGCGGGTGAATGTGCTCGGTGCCAAGCCTGATTGTAGCGATAGTTCATTTGTGTTTTAACAAATAAAGCCTGCCTGAGGATCCAAGTGCAGAGCTAAGTCACTAGATGCCAGGCGGTGGAGGCTCACACCTTTAATCCCAGAACTTGCGAGTCCCACGCTTTTAACCCCAGCACTACGAAGGTGGAGACAGAAAGGAATATGGCTAGGCGGAGAGAGGAATAGAAAGAGGGAGGAATTAGAAGCTCAGGGCAGTCTGAGAATTGGTAGAGACAGGAGCATCCCTTCAATGTGTGGATTTGGTAGAGGTGAAATGTCTCTTTAGTGACTGGCTGCTCTGTTTCTCTGATCTTTCAGCTTTCACCCCCTAACATCTGACTCTGATTTTTTTATTTATTGAGACCAATTAGGATTCGTGCTACACCTGTGACCTGAGTTCAAGCTCCGGAAATCATTGTGGAAGGAGAGAGCGGACTTGGATGCCTGGAATCCACCTTAAGAAGAGAAAATCAACTCCAGCAAGATTTCCCCTGACCTCCCCACGACCCATATCTCCCCAACCGATACCCACAAAAAAAAACGAATGACTGAAGGAATGATTAAAACATCTGCACCCTGATAACCTTCCTGTCTCTGCTTCCTCTGTGTGAGGATCACAGGCGCGCACCAACATGAACAGAGCTGCTTTTCTTAATACTCACTGTGAAAGTGTTCATGAAGTAAGTTCCATGTTTTGTCACCCATAGCCCCGAGTAACTGAAAGGAAGGAGAAAACATGTCTCCCACTGATTAGATTACACTAGAGCACTGCCTCTCACCAAAGATGGAGTCCGGTTTCCTTCAAACTAGAGAACAGACTAAATAACGGTTTAAAAAAAAAAAAAAAAAAAAAAAAGTCCTCACGGAGGTACGGCTCCCGAGGAATCCAAAAGACCTAGCAGGCTTAGCTAGAGAGAGGAAACATGGACTCGCTGGTGTAAACTGTTTCTGTACAGGCAGCCGGGGACTGCTTGTTTAAAAAGTCCGTGATGGGGGCCAGGAAGTGGAGCCCTTCTTACAAGCCGCAAGGGAAGAAGGCAATGACCGATGGAGATGGCGGGACCCAACTGGGCATCAAGGGAGGGAGAATGAGCAGCGGACAGTTAAAACTCAGAGGTTGATGCATTGGAAATCAAGTCATACAGCCACACCTGGCCAACTGGAACCTGGTGTGCTGTCACAAGTGTATCAAACGACCTTGCTTTGTTTAAGAAGAAACACTGGGGATATGTTGGAGCCCAGATAATCATTTAGTGGACCCAACAGTGGCCAGCAATTAAATTCCTTGTAGCTTTGAAAACTCATTGAGTGAACTTCTGTTGCAAATTATATTTCCCTTAAAGACTAATAAAGCTTAAAAATCAGCAGGCTATTCCGTAGTGCTTGCGTTATAAGCCTAGTTTCACATTATCACCTTATCAAAAATCCAACACCAAAGGCTATATCAATAACACAGCCCAAAACGGAAAACTGACCAGCAGTAGATTATTCAGTTGCTGCACTGGTTTAAACCAATTCACATGGCACTGAGATGGAATTATCTCTCTCTCTCTTTTTTTTTTTTTTTTAGTTTTTCGAGACAGGGTTTCTCTGTGGTTTTGGAGCCTGTCCTGGAACCAGCCTGGTCTCGAACTCACAGAGATCCGCCTGCCTCTGCCTCCCGAGTGCTGGGATTAAAGGCGTGCACCACCACCGCCTGGCTGGAATTATCTCTTAAGATGCCTTTTATTAGCCAGTAAGAGCAGTAATGCAAGAAAGGCTAAATTCTTCCGATGAAGTGGTAATGGTCTCACAAAAAAATTAAAATTCTCAGGGTTCTGTTGAGATGGCTCAGTGGTTAAGAGAGATAGCTATTCTCCTAGAGGACCCAAGTTTGATTCCCAGCACCAACATGGCAGCTCACAACTGTCTGTAGCTCCAAGATCTGACATTCTCACGCTGACATACATGCCCTCCAAGTACTAAGAATAAATATCTTAAAAATTGAAAATCTGAAGGTGAAAAACATACAAGAAAGGCCTACCAATCAAAGTTGGAACAATGACTCAAATACTAAAGTGTTGTATGTCTCTAAATACAACAGGACTGCGGCCAAGAATGGCGGCCAAGAATTCAAGCAGGTGGCTAGCACAAGGGAAAGAGTCAGTCAGTGTGGATCAAGACCCGCTTAAGAGCAGCCTATGAAGAGGCGAGAGGAACAGTTGAGTGACAGGAAGAAGCAGAAATGGCTTGTTTTGTCATTTAGGGACAACTTGTATTACAATACTAGGAACTTCAATACCAACGAGCTCTGGGAACCAAATCAAGAACGAGGTTCACAGGTGTAAGTTGGGGGCTACTTCATACAATTATAAATTTCAACTAACTACCCACGTCCTTGTTCCCAGAAGCCAGTAGCCAGGGCTGGGGAATGTATCATAGCTGCCCCATTGCTTCCTTTGAAGTCCAAGGCCTGGGTTTGATTCAGCCAGCACCTTATACTTCAAGCATAGTGTCACAGGCCTTTAATTCCAGCATTGGGAGGCAGAGGCAGGCAGATCTCTGTGAGTTTGAGGCCAACCTGGTCTACAAAGTAAGTCCCAGGACAGCCAAGAACTATACAGTGAGACCTTGTCTCAAGACAAAAGATTTATAACAATGATAATAAAATTCTTACAATCCTACCCCCATGCTGCCTTATTATTAAAAGTATACATTAGGAACACAAAAGAAACAATAAAAAGTATACATTAACTGATACAATTATCACAGTGGATGAACTAACACTGGCACACTGGAGATTTTGTAGGTTTCCTTGGCCTTCCCTTCCTCCACCTCATTTCTTGAGTCCGGTACTGGCCACCATGCCCAGTTCCCCCAGTCTTTACTCCATCATTGCTTTGGGATATCAGGCCTTACCCCTAGCTTCAGAGTGTCTTCCTGGCCTCGATAGTATTTTATAGGTGCTGCCTGTTGCCTCTCATGACACAGGAAATATATGTCCTAAGACAACAGGGGCAAATTTTATTTTTATCAGGTCATGATCACTTATCACTGCTGGTGTAGAACTTGGTCCCCTGGCCCAGGTAGTGTCCACAGAGTTCTCCACTTGTAGACATCCCCTGCCCTTCTTTCCTTACAGGAGGAAGCCAATCTTGCAAACCGCATTTGAGTACGCTGGGTTCCCTTCTTAAAGATGGAGTAACTAAGGGTAACTGAACTTCAGATCCTCCTGTCTCCAGAGTTGAGATGTGAGTGTGCACCTTCAATTGCCTGGTTGACGCAGGGCTGTGGCCGGAACCCGGGGCTTTGGACACATTTGCTAGGCAATCCACTCTATCAACCAAGATACACATCCAGTCTAAACTTCAATTCCTAAATAACTCCTGCTACATCTTCAAGGCAGTGTGATCCAAAGGGTTTTTCCTTTGCGGATACCTCACTATGTCCTTGAATTCAGCCCTGAGAGACTAGGATTACAGGCCAGTGCCTGCTGTGCAAACAGGTCTCCGGGCTTTCTCTAAGTCTTTCCATATGAGAATACGGAAATAATGCTCATTCTCTGCTATGGAAGGTAAAGAAGGCACCACAGAAATCTTTTAGGCACTTTTTATTTTCAAAAAAAAATTGTCGTTAATATATAAACATCTCATTCTCTCAAAAAATTCTACAACTATACAGCTGTTTGCTCCGATATTTGCATAGGAAATGACCACAATACAAAAATAAGGGACAAAGAAGCAAAACAGCAGCCGATTTACGCTTTTGATGTAGGTGTGTCCACGTATAAACATCTTGAAGCCTCTTACAAAACTATTTACACCGTTTGTCACCTATTTACACAGTGAAGCAACTTTTCTAACAAACAAAACTATAATTTATCAAGTTATGAAAATTGTTTTCTAAAAAAACTTACTATATTACCACAAAATAAATAATGATAAACAATATTTTAAAAACAAGAATTAAAATTTCAATTAAGACCGCTTTTGGCATTTTGCTTATGATTTCTGCCCTTTGGTTAACAGCATCAACGTCACATTCCTATGAGATTGCATATTGGTAAGCTTTCAACCTATCACTGATATTAAAAGCAGACACCAAGTCAGTATTAACAGATTAAACTACACAGCACTGTAATTTCAATAAAAAATTACTGTGTCTCACTGGATATTACATGCAAAAATCCACATAAATTGTCATTTAACCAACAGTACTGCAGGAGCAAACATCCCAGTCAACATGAACTGCACCAGATTCAATGCTTTCACGAGTGCAAACAGAGCCCGAAGGTCAACAAGGACATGTGCGACAGCCACACCAGCCCTCACCCACTTCAATGATACTGTTTAAATTATGGTAAGACCTTTAATGTCTGTGTATTCTAACTATCTTTAAGCTCTTCAGTTTAAATTCATATAAAAAAATCTTTCATATTTAAAATAAACAATCTTATTTCAATCAGAGAGCGAAATTTGCATTTTACTCATTCGAATGATTATTCCCTCCCCAAAGCAATGGATTTGTTAACTTTTTTGAGAGGTATCTTAACCACAAATTCTACCTTTACATGTATTCATAGTTATTTTCAAAAGAAGTGTGATATCCCCCCCCCCAAACAATCCTTAAAAACTTGTAATAAACCTATAAAGCTGATTTGCGTATTTACAAAATTTTGAATAGCAAATATAGGCAACTCATATAAAAAAAAACAAAACAAAAACAAAACACATTTGTTCAATGGCTATTTGTGAATTGCCAGGTACACTGCGTACCTCCGCTATGGAAATAATCTAATCTTAAAAAAAAAAAAAAACAAGTCCATGTCAAGTAAAATCTTGACAATCTGTCGGATGCCTGTCAACTGGTTTGTTTATACTAAACAATGTCACCAATGATAGCGTGTGCAGTCGGCATAGAAACAGCATACGCACCCCGTGCGCCCCCACCGGTTCCCCATGCTGAGATGTGGCTGCCTGTCTGGAGATGAAGTTTGCTGGACTAAAGCCAGCAGCGAGCACAACAGCAAGCTTCCAGGTTCTCAAAATAACCAAACACTTTGGTATGAATACAATGTATTCCCTGTGGCCTCAAATATACAAAATATACATTTCCAGTTCTTTTGTTTTTTTTTTCTTTTCTTTTCCTCTTTTTATATATGAAGTTAGGTCTGCGGTTTAAAGGGTGGCAGAGCAGACTGCGAGGCGTCGGGCGGTCAGCATAGCGCTCAGTTCTGGTGTCGCTTCATGTGCAGCGCCAGGTGGTCGGAGCGGGAGAAGCTGCGGTTGCACACCCCGCACTGGAACGGCTTGGCACCCGTGTGCTTCCTGTAGTGGCGGGTCAGCTCGTCCGACCGCGCAAACCTCCAGTCGCAGCCCTCCCAGGTGCACTTGTAGGGCTTCTCACCTACGGCAAGGAAGAGACAAGGCAAGGTGAGGGGCTGCCATAAGACCGGGTGCAAAGCCCGCGCTCTGATCGCCCCTGAGAACTGAAGGGCGCTGCCCCTCAGAGCATCAAGTCCTTCCATGGAGGATGCCACCTGTAACCCTCAAGATAAGGACAACCTATGTCTTTCAAAAGCTGGAGAATCAACTGGGCGTGGGCTACCTCACCTTTTATAGCTCTCAGTGCCAGCCTGGTCTACATAGCAAGTGGGAAGCAATCTAGCAATACATTCCTGAGATGGAGGTGAAGAGGAGGGAGGCTGAAGAATGGATATCTTAGGCAAATGCAAAATAAATCAGTGTCTCTATTTGGGGTAACCCTAAACCAATACATTCTTTTTTCTTTTTTTTTTTTCCTTCAGTTTTTCGAGACAGGGTTTCTCTGTAGCTAACCAATGCATTTTTAAAGTGAGCGTGTGCCTTTGGATAATGTCATCTTACAAATAAAGGTTCTCTGTGATCAAACAAAAATAATAATGGCGTATGCCAGGGAGGGCACCTGCTGCTCAGACCACACCTTCGCCACTAAGCTCATGTGCCGCGGGTTAGCCTACCCCTGCTCCTGGGTTCTCAGTGTAGGGCCGGGACCCACAGGCTGTGTCTTTTTTAGAAGTATCTCATAGGTTTCCAATTACTTAGGTGGGGATAACCTGGAGCTCCTGAAGCTTCCACCCCCACCTCCCAAGTGTCTGGACTACAGGTGTGTGCTAACACACTGATATCCTCAGTCTGCTGTATTCATGTCCACACGAGCACACACCTTGGCATATGCTTTGTGCAGGATGAAGCCAAACAAGCCAGAAAAGCTTTTGGTATTTAATAAATTCTTTGAGCAAATCAGAATCTGGTACTGATAAATTTGCACTGGTAAGTAGTCAGACCTTTTCTTCTGTGTGTGGGGTGGGGGGAGGTGGGGACTGTGGTTTCTCTATGCAGCCCCGGCTGTCCTGGAACTCACTGGCCTCAAACTCAGAAATCTCCCTGCCTCTGCCTCCCTAGTGCTGGGATTAAAAGGGTGCACCACCATTACCCAGTGGGTCAGACCATTTAGGCTTGTTGTTTTGAGTGCTGAGACTTGAACCTGTGTCCTTCAGCATGGCAGGCAAGGAGGGACCACACTACTGAGCCCTTGTCTACACCCTAGCATTTGCTGGGATACATGTTTATTGAACTTGTGCCTCAAGTGTTGTTCCACTAAGGTTATCAAATGTGTTCTGCAAGGTGGCACACACCTTTAATCCCAGCACTCAGGAGGCAAAGGCAGGTAAATTCCAGGCCAGCCTGGTCTACATAGTGAGTTCTGGGACAGCCCGGGCTATATATAAAAAGACCCTGTCTCAACCTTCACCCCAAATTTATCCCAGGAACAATTTGGCAATTGTTCAGGCCACAAAAACTTGTGGGATACAACAATTAAGAAAACGGCCAGGCCTTGGGGATCTCGGTTGATACTAAAAACCTGGCCCAATTTCAGTTCTTTTTTCCCAGTCCTTTGCATCCTTTGTATGATTCCTCAGGTTTCCCCCAAATTTACCAGCCACTTAACTTCCAAAATTACTTCATATTTATAATACAATTTTAATTAATTTAATTAATTTTAGAATTGATCCCACTTAAGATAAAGTATCTTCCTATGCAAACCCCCAAATTCCAAGCCTTTGAACACTAAACCTGGTCAAGACTGACTGCATTTATTTATTGTTTGTTTCGCTGGCATTTTCATGGATAATTTCCCCCCAACTTCTTCTAAAAGGGTTTTCGTCTAGCAGACCTGCGGCAGAAAGATTGCTAATAAAGACCAGCTTGGGCTGAAAAAGAACTACTTGGAGTAGTTCTGCCAGCAACTCCACAGCCCTTGTCTAACTTAGAGGTATCATCTTCCAGAAGCTGCGGCTGCTCAGTTGAATGTTAATGTCCACACCCTGCAGCTTCCACAGCACGTGGCCAGTGTACCCTTCACTGGTCCCGATTGCTATTCTGACCCTAAAGTCTCGAGGGACAAAGAAGCAAAGGCCAGAATGGAAGGCATGAAACTGGGCCGAAGGCATCGCACCTTTACTTAGAGGACATTCACCTTAACCTACTCTCTGCTCCCTCATCTGCCTCTGATGGAAGACACACTTACGACTCACTCTTTTTGGTTCCCAGCATTCTGGTTTTTAAAATGCCCATCTCAGCCAGGCCTGGTGGTAAATTCCTGTAACCCCAGTACTGGGGAGGCTGAGGCAGGGGGATTACGAGTTTGAAACTAGTCTAAACTACATACATGCTCTTTGAAAACTGTCAAGTCAAACACACATCTCTAGATTTCTCCTCCAGCACAGGTGCATGCACACACACACGCACGCACGCACGCATCTTTGGGATGGGTGAATTTGAAACTGTACTTTGCTCCCTCATAGTAAACTCAGCCTAGAAAGTTATGCTGACACTCGGGCTTTTAAGCAACAGAGAAGTCATTTCTCTTCCCTTTACACTCTCACAATGCTGGATTCACAGAGAACTCAACACTCGTGGTAACTCTGACTATCGGGCTCAGAGATGTGAAACAAACAGAAGGAAGAATTTCACACAGAAATGTCGAGTGAAAATACATTAGAGTAGCATGACTTTCCTGTTATTCGGTGGAGGAGAGATCTAATTCTGATGTTTAAATCAAGGCAAAAAAAAAAAAAAAAAAAAAACTTCCTCAGGAGTCCCAGTTTCAGAAGGATCATTGAAGCCTTTTGAATTTAATAATTACACACAGAGAACTAAGTTTTCAGAGTTTACTTGAGAAGCAGGGGACACTGGACTCTTTTTGTTCACTGTTTTTACTGGCTGCAAAGCAATAAACTGCACCAATATTTTGTAAAGTTGACTCTACTGATTGGTTGACACACAGTAGCCATTAAAGTTCCTAAAACATTTGGGGTTTTGCTCTCAATTTATGGGCATCTATAGCCTATTCAGCCAAGAATACTACCAGTGTCTGGAAGGGCAGTTACCAGGGCCAAGGCTTACTATAAAAGCAAGGACAACTATCCCCCCACTTGGGGCAGTTTCTATGGGATTTGTTCAAGTGTCAACACTGTTCAAGTAAAACATCGTAGAGGAAGCTGGTACCCCATTTCTGGCCTGGGAGCAGACTTGAGCCTTTTTTCCTCAGCCAGAAACACTACGGTCAGTACTTCTGGGAAAGCAAACTGACTTCCTCCAAGTTATATTTCAACAGGATAGAGCTTTCCAAAGTAATTGGATTTCTAAAGAATCTCTTTCCAATACCACCAATTTGAAATACTTAGTTAAGCCCTTTCAGCATCCGCTGTATTTTTAAGCCCTCGGCTGCTAGCGTCAAACTGCAGAAAGGCAAAGCGAAAACAGTGGCGAGGCTGTACGATGTGGAAACCTTTCTGCTTCATCTCCCAGTGTGCACTTTCTTCCCTGCCTTAGAGCTCGAAGGGACGGCTGAAGAATCCCTAACTTCTGAAAAATATGTGCAAGCTAAACACACACATGCCCCATGCTGATAAAGCTACTAGCATACTGTCTAAACCTTAGCAAAAACACCTACCCGGAAGAGACAAGGCTTCATGGGGCCTCCAGAAGTCGGCTCGAGAGCTAGGTTCATCTCTCCTTCCACTCTCACAGCAACTGCGGAAGTTAGGAGCTGAGCCACGGGCTCCGCATGAAGAGCCCTGGCCTGCACTTTCTTTAATGTCCCACTTAAGTCTCCATTAGCAAACACTGTTACACCCTTTCAATGATTCAAGAAGTGAACACATACGTGTTCAAATTCACTCAGATTCTACAGTCTCTCATGAGAATGGGATAGCTAATGGGATTCAGAGGCCCTTAAAGCCTAGACTGTGTGAGGCGCAGGGTACTCCGTCGCTAGACAGAGCCTCATCTAGGAGACTCTGAAGGCTGTTCCATCTCCAGACGTAACCTTAATGAGGTTTCTTCCACTGGGCTCAAGAACACTTTTCTCTTCTCGACAACTTTTCAAGAACATCCTCAGTAAGAATCTCTGATGAACAGATTTTAAAGATGACCTCTCTCCAGGCAGTGCTAGTACATGCCTTTACCCGAGGGGCAGAGGCAGGCAGATCTCTGTGGATTCAAGGCCAGCCTGGTTTACAAAGCTGAATTCCAGGACAGCCAATACTAGGGAAACCAGAGACTTCTGAACCTGCAATAGAATGGGAGGTTTCTCTGCTCTGTTGAACAGATTCAATAGTCGCATACCAAGGTCCTTTACTAGAAAGTTCTACATAGACTGTTGTGACAAAGGAAATAAGGTAGCTCTAAGGTTTATTACAGTAAATTTATCTGTTTCCTTGTCCATGTTGAAAAGTCATTCTAATCAATAAAGATAAAAGCCCCAAACTACCAGAACTGAAACCAATGTTAAGGGGGCACCACCTGCACTATTGCCTAGTATGATAGATAATTAGGTCCCTAACAATAACCGCCCTCCCTACCACGGACTTGCGGGTATTCACTTCTGAAACAGACTCAAGACCAGATTTGCTTCTAATAAGAAAAGGGGAAAAGAGAAACCATTGAAGGAATCATGGAAAATAGCATTTACATATCTAAGAAGTGATAGGGATTTGGGCTTACTGACTTTTTTTTTTTATTTATTTACTACAGAAAACCCTGCCAGTACTTTTCCATGAAAAGATTTTGGTGCCCTCACCATATAAGCGGGCTTTAACTGGGACTAGGGATGCGTCTCAGCGGCACAGACTGTGCACAGGGTGGAGGACTCAGTCCCCAGGATCTGGTTTTTAAAATGTACTTGAACTGTTTAACGCGGCCCTGGGCAGGGAGGCGAGAGTGTTAGCGGTGGGCTGTATGTTGTGTTCCTGGCTGCCCCTTTGTTCTGCACTCCTCCGCTACTGCCTCTCTGAAAACAATGTTTCAGCCAAGTCTGAGCAGTTATTTTCATAATGAAGATGAGGGCAGTAAGAAGGCTGGTGTGAGGTTCGAGACCACGGGGATCATCAACTATATTCAGATGACAACTCTTCTTCGAGATAAAAGATTAGAATCCCTTATCCTGTAGGTCAGCAGGATAGAGATTCTCTGTAAACAAATTTCCTATTATAGATCTGGAACAGCCCCCATAGTTCTGCAAGGCCACAGTGCTGGTCACAAGCACCAAGGGGTCTTATTCGGGGACCAGAGGGCATCCATGGGCTGGAGCAAAGCATGGAGCGTGACCTTGCTGTGGAGACTGAGGGACAGGCAGAGTGGATCCTACAATGGACCATTTCTCAGCCTCAACAAGTGCTCAGAGTTGACATGAAGCACCAGTTCTCAAAGCTCCTGACAGAAAGATGCCACTGGATTGGTTCTTTATTAAGGTCCCAAACTAACTTCAAGCAAAAACACCTAAAATGTCAGTGAAAGGCTGCCATCCTTTCATGCACCCAGCTCTTCAGCTGGCTCCCCTGCCCAGTAGCCCACCTGCTTCTTTATGAAGTAGTCAAAGGGAATTCATTCTTCGTAGATGTTTTTAGGCAAAACAAACAAAAAACTAGCCACTCTGTGCTTCTAAAGCAGTTCCTTGCCCTTAGTCAGACTAATTAGGTATCCACGAATATGAAGCGCCCAGGCAGATGAGAGTCATTTCCCCTCAAGTAGGAGGTGATTTTTGTTTCTAATCTTTCACCAGAAAAGATGTGGGCCATCAGGTAGAACTAAAAATACTCGGCAAAGGAAAATTCCTGGGTAATTAAAATATATATTTTTAAATACTGTTCTCTGCGTTCCTCCAGCCCTCACGCGGCTGACTGCCTCTCTCTCAATTTCAACAACTGTATTTGATCTACGTAGGAACTCTCCTCCCACTAGTTTAAAAACTAAAGGGTAAAATGAGATTAATTCTTTGGATTCTTCAGAAAACCAGTGAAAAAGTATCTGCTGAATTAAATACTTCTTAACCTTTGATAAGATTTATCATCCTGAAACAATGTTTGATCAATTTCCTATGTAAATGTTTTTCAGATGAAAGAACTCGTCCCTGAAGGGAAGTTTAGTCTTCTCAGTGAGTCATTAAAAAGAAATCGTTTCTAAGCTTTCATGCTCATAAGTACCTTTCCTGGGGTCTAAACCAACAATCCTGTACGCCACTACTCAAAAAAAAAAAGGCTGTAAAGTCAATGTAAAAAATAAATTTCAAAGCTCCAAGTAAACCAGAACACTGAAATACTAACGCCTATCGCCAAATGCTGAACTGTGAAGCTTTCCAATGTACTGTTTTTAAATACATGAAAATCACTAGATACTATAAGTACAAAATATTTCCCTCATGCAAATGTATCCTGACACAACAGGTTAGGAATCCAACTAATGTCCATCTCGTCCAGATCCAACCCGTATGACCTCCAGCATCCACTCTGGCCTGGAAGCAAATCCTTCCTGGTTCTTGTTTACTGCCTTTCACCCCTTTCCACAGTAGTCTAGAGTTCTTCTTCAGTGGAGGAAAAAAAATGCCTGTACTAAAAACATCTCGGATGCCAACAGTATCAAGACTGTGTCTGATAGAGCCTGTGGAAATTAAGTTCCCAGCAAAGACGGGGGACCCTCAGTCCCCACGTCAAACTTAGAAACTAAAGCAGAAGCCAAAATTGTGTACTTTTAAAAACACACGTGGAAGCCTGGTCTACAGAGTGAGTTTCAGGACAGCCGGAGGAGATACAGAGAAACCCTGTGTGTGGTGGTGGGAGGGGGCGGGGGGGGGGGACACATGGAAACATCTTACAAATCAATGTCACTGGATAATCTGGTTTCCAACAGCAGGTTAAGGGACAAGGTGGGGACTTGCCCTGTCACACTGAGGGACAGGTTACAGTCCATCCTCATCAGGAGAATACAGTACTCAAGAGTCCCCTGTGCTCTTGCTCTTGTTGCCACGTTGGTTGTGGGAATTTCTAATTACCCCTTTTCTTTTCCAACCCCTGCTCCCAGGTGGTTAATACAACTGCTAATTCTATATATGCCCTGCTGCAGAAAGCCAAGGACGAACAGTGGAATTCTACTGTCCTCCTAATGGAATTCTGGGACGGAGTCTGGGGTGTAGCTCATTGCTAAGACAGCCTAGAACGCAGAAAGTTGTCTTCTAAAACCAGTACTGAGCATATGAACACAGGAGCGATAAGCCGTTTACAGAAGACAGTTTCTCTATCTTGGTGGCTTACGAGCATAGAATTAGGCTAGGCATTCTTTGAAAGGTGGTCAGGCGAAGACGATGGCACCGTGTCTCTCCCTTGTAAACATCACAAGGCCTAAGAACTTCAATGAAATGTTATTTTAAATGTTATTCAAAATACAAATATTTTGATTTGGGAATAGACCGCTTACTAACCCTGTTGCCTAGAAGCAGCTCTAACTATTTCTAAACAGAAGCATATTAATTTGTGCACATGTATCACAGATGCCATTCACAATCACCCACTCACCCACATAAAGGATGCCTATGAGCCCACAAGCGTGCCGTCCTACGTACAGATAAACACAGAGAGTTACGTCTCGGATCTCGTCTGAACATACGCAGTAGAGCTTTAAGTTCTTTTAGGCGAGTTTCTCTCTAAAGACATCCAAGACCTCCGAACTTAGAAACCTTGACTTCTATGATACTTGGGACTCCAAACGCAGACTGGCATTTTACTGTTGTCCTGGTTTAGGAATAGCTGTGCTGCGTGTCAGGGTATTTGGTTAGATTTCCTCTGTAACTCAGGTTACAGAGTCACTACCTGGAACCCCAGAAATAAGTCATTAAACAGAGCATTGGGGAAAAGTTGTTTAATTGCTTAAATCGGTCGAGACATATGGTAACCTGACATTTGAAAGCAACTCCAATTACTTTCCGCAGAAATGCCGGGGTGCTTCCTTCTGCCAGCAACCATTAGAGAAGCATCTTTTGTCAAATACGCAACATTGCCACGTAGTGTTTGAAGTCCCCTAACAAGTTTTCCAAGTGGGAGGAAATGGGACAGAAAGAAAAGCAAGACAAGGTACTAAATCGGAGATTCTATTCAGAAAAAAAAAAAAAGAAGCAAAAACTGTTTCCTCCACCTGGGCATTAGAAGGAAAAGGAACAAAACAGCACACCAGTATCTGCTGGCTGCCTGTGCACTCACTGGGCAGGAGCAGAGGAAGGGAGGAGACAACGGCAGCCAGCGAACAGGGAATTTTAAGAGGCATTGTCTAGAAACTAGAAATGAGGAGAAAGCCTCAATGCTCTATGATTACCTAAGAACGGGTTTAGCCAGATGAGCGAGTCTGTTACAAACCCTCCCCAAGGCATTTGAAAGACTATCAAACAAAACTTTATTAAACGACATTACGTGGTCTTACTTATTAGACGTTTAAGGCCACGATATTTACCATCAAGTGAAAAAGTCCCCCGCATGGGACCCTAACTAGGCCTAGGTCCTCTGTCTCGGTTTGCTTTTTTATTAGTACAGGCATTGTTCAGACTACCCACTATTAAATTTCTTTGCCAGCAGGTCAAGTTCCAGGATACCAGGTTTAAGCATTCAGAGCAGTAAACCCCGACAGGGGTGGAAGGCTATTTAGATATGGCCTGACGACACCCCGCCAATAAGCAGGTGATTACTTCGTTATGTGCAATTGCACACTTCTTTTATTATGGGACTTTAACCTCGAAAATACATTCCCTCCTCCTTATCTCCCGTTTCAAGGACTTCTGATGAGGGACCAAGAGGAGAAAGGAGGGAGTGAAAGAGAGAGGGAGAACAATAGCTCAAATGTTTCTAAGCTAGTTCTATTTCCCCTTGACCAAAAGCTCAGTGTTTCCCTAATACAACAGAAGTCTGGAAACCAGATATTTTAGGTTTTTTGGTGTTTTTTTTCTTTCTTTCTTTTCTTTTTCTATTTCTACATGGAATCTTCTGGCACGTATCAACTGTATTTTGGAAATTTAAGATTAGACTTTCTTATCATGTGCTGGATTATTCTGTTTGCGATTACCTGCAAACACAAAATAACCTCAGGCCAAAACAATCCATTCCCATCACAGATAAAGCCAGGAGCCACCTTTTCTCGGAAAGGCCTGGTATCTAGCACATTGTCGACAGTACCATTTGGGTTTCAAGAAGTGTTTAGCATTCAGATATCAAGCGCACAAACGCCTGCAACCGCCCCCTCTCAGGGCTCCAGTTCAGCTCTGACCTTTGTTTCAAGGCTTTTACTTTTTAATGCAGCAGTTACAGATAACTACTTCATTTATCAAAACTCAATTTCCATAGTAACATCTAGCCTAGGGAGATTCAAGTCCTCACACTAATCCAACAACCCATTCAAAGGAACTGTTGAGTACTTTGGTTTCCATAGCAATGATGGAATAATACATTTTGCTAGGTCACTGCTTTTATTAGCAAACTTATTCTTTGAACTTCAGGTAAGGAGGCTGTCTTTGAGGGAAAACTGCAGCCACTTTTATCTGTTTTTTTCCTTTAGGGCTTTTTTTTTTTTAAAAAGAAAATTACAATAGTAACATTATCCAGACACTTGAAAATATTATGGGTATGTGGAACCCTTTAATAAAGTACGCTACCAAATTTCATGTTAAACGTGTTTTTTGATATGAGGCTTCAAAATTAATAGCTCCCACAAAGGGCTGCTGTGAATTTAACAAAACAAATCATTATAAAATTAGAGACTAAACTCAAAAGCATGCTTCATCTGAGATGAAACGGAGACTGACTTAAGGCGAGGACTCTCAACCCAGCCAGGGCTGAGGTTGGCCATGGAGTAATGTCAACTATCGCCCTTCACTCTGACCACCCTACTTTAATACCCGGCAGAAGGCCGGGCGATGGTGGCGCACGCCTTTAATCCCAGCACTCGGGAGGCAGAGGCAGGCGGATCTCTGTGAGTTCGAGACCAGCCTGGTCTACAGAGCTAGTTCCAGGACAGGCTCCAAAGCCACAGAGAAACCCTGTCTCGAAAAACCAAAAAAAAAAAAAAAAAAAAAAACATGGGGCAGGCATACATGTAGGCAAAACAGTCATTAAAAAAAAAAAATACCCGGCAGATTTCAGGCCTGTGTTTCAGACACAGCAAATACGCCAAACACAAATATTTGAAGCCACCGGTGTTAAGCACTACCACTTAACATGCTAAGTGGAAAAGTTTTTCAGCTTAAAGGGGTTTTATTAAAGCAAGATGATTTACCAAGAATTTTTCCTTCTTTCAAAACAGAAATAAGCATTGCCATTAAAGTTTTAAAATCCATTAGTAAACACTGCTGTTTACGTTCGGGGGGGGGGGGGTCATTAATTCTCTGGGAGGTGACAGGGCAAGGTCTCACTGAGGGAACCCTCAGCTTGCCTGGAACCAGGCTTTCTTGGGGAACTGAATTTTGAGCCAAGCCCTCGGTGAACAGGTAGGCCATTAAAAAAAAAGTCGACAGAAAGAGGAGATCAAACACGTGTTGGCTTTTAGAAGGGGTGAATGCTACTTATGCTATTTACACAACTCGCGGAATTAGCAAGAAAATTACCTACCCGTGTGAGTCCTCAGGTGAGCTTTCAAATGAGACGACTTTGTATAAACTTTAGTGCAACCTAAAATAAAGGAACAGAGAGAGGAAGAGCAGCTTGTCAATTCCAGGGCCTTGTGAAACCTTTACATCCGATGAGTCCCTGTTTAAATCTGGCTTTAAAGACAATATTGGGAAGCTTCGGTAAAGCAATTTCAAGGCGCCCTCCCCCATGATCTTATTAGGAGGTAGAGGGAGGTGATCCGACCTATGGATCACTTTGGGAGCATTGAACATGGGCAATCCAGCCAAGGAACAAATGGGAAATGTGTGCTTTTTGACAAGCTTCAGTGACTTGAGTTGTCCCAGTATATATATCTTTAGCTTAGTGGATGAGGCGCTGACCGTGTAAGTCCTCACCCAAGATGACTAGAACTTTCCACGCTCCCACTTTGGTTTTTTTGTTCATTTAGCATGTCACGCCACATCCCGCACCGTAGCCAGTAAACTGTGTCCTATATTAATCATAAACTTGCTTACGCCAGCAACCTGGAGATATATTTATTACCGTCAAATTATATTTTGGGTCATGTATCTCATTCGAGAATGTGTACACACTAACGGAACTCTTCCTCCAATCTGTCCTGCCAGCAGCCTTATACTTGCTAAGAGGGACCCACACCCTGAACTTCATTGTTACCACGCTATTGCCTCTCACCCTACTCAATCTCCAGGAGACGTTTTGCAATTGAATGACACAATTTCTTAGACTAAATGAAACCCAAGTTTTATTTACTACTAAAGAGAAAGAAATCCAAGTTAACTTATTTCCTAGAATGCTCTAATCATTAAAAAAAAAATTGTGGAAATTGTTATTTAAGAGCTATAATTGCTATGTAGCCCAGGCTAGTCCGAATGTGCAATCTTCCTGCCTCAGCCTCACTGCTGAAATTAAAGGCATGAGCCATCTCTGACTACATAAGACATAAATACATAAGACAAGCAACAGACCTAAGTACCCACCAGCATAAAATGCGGGACTAGAATATAAGAGAAACTAGGTGATTTATTTTTAACTGTCAAATACACCGTTACTATATATTTTCATGCCTAAGGTTCAAAACGGTGCGAACACACGTACACACGGTACACATGTGCATGCAGGCGAAAGCCCTTGAGCACACCCAACACAAAACACGGGCCATGCTGCAAGCACACAGACCACATACCGGGGTAATCACAGTAGTGGATGCGTCTTTTTTCCAGATCGGGGTTACTCCTCCTGTTGTATCGGACGGGTTGGATACTCGGTGAGTTGACTGGCAGAGTGGCGGGTAAATTCGGATTGTGAATTGCCAGTTTAGAAGCAATCGTAGCAGCATAGGATGGAGGAGGAGTTAAATTCTGGAGCATCTCGGCTTGTCTATCGGGACTCCCAGGCTCTGAGCTTGGTGGTGACGGGGGAAAGTAAGTGGCCTGCTGTGGAAGAAACTGACTTGGCATGGTGTATGTGCAAGGGGGCATGCCCTGGAACTGTTTCATTGCAGTCTGCGGGACAGCAGAAGTGTGTGTGTTGAGGCCTGCCATGGCGGCCGACATAGAAACATTCAGGGTGTCCATTACTGCCGTCTGGTTTGTAGAACTGGGCATGTCTAGATCCGGTGTATTCAATAGCTGGTACAGGTGGCCCTGCTGTGAGGGGACAGAGAGATGAAGATCTGGGGTAGAAAGTTCTTGTTTGATGAAGATGTTGTTCACCTCTGGAGCTGTGGTTTGGTGGGAACTGAATATACTGGTGAACTCGGGGAGGGCCTGGGTCGGGGCTGGAGGAGGGGGGGCCGTCGTCTCGCTCTGGTGGCTGAAAATGGTAACAGGTTCGGTCTTGATCTGTGTCACGCACGGTCTCTGGGATTTGTAGAGGCCAGTTCTCAGGTGAGTGATGTCGGGGAGGAAGACGTTCATGTTGATACTGTAAGGTAAGCCTTCACTGTCAGTGAAGAACTGGTCTACCACGGAAGCGCTGTCTCGTCGGTACTTCTTATGCTCTGGGATTATTGGAACTGGGGGGAGCTGAGGTGTCAGGTACTTCTCCATTTCACATCTCGTCTACAAAGGAAGAGGTACAGGTACACACTGAATCCACCGATTCATTCAGGAAGCACAAATAAACAGCACTTACTAAAAACTCCCAACACCAATCCGGGGGCCAACTCCTAAGGGTTGCTTATAAACAGAAGGGTTTATTTTGTCAATTGTGTAATTATTGGTTAACCAAAAGACTGTATGAGATGTCTTTAGTAAAATCACTCCCCCAAATCATCCCCAGACAAAGTGAAAGAGAGACAGGGAGGGAGGAGGGGGGAGGGGGGGGGCAAAGACAAACCGTATTCCCTTCTGATGCAATCAAGTCTCACCCCAGCCCAAGAAGGCTAAATCTGCAGTCAGTGAGAGTTCGGTACCAGAGTATTGTCAAGCTGCCTCAATTCTGTTCATGTCCGTTACATTTAACATGCTTTATTTGGAAACTAAAACCTTTGCAAATCTTAAAAATAGTATTTCAAAGGGCTTTTATGTGGGCAGAGTTAGGTATCTCAAGTCTGTCTAACATAAAATGTTCTCTAGCCATTTCAGTACCTTTTTTGATTAATAAAAATTTCAACGTTTGGAGCAAACCCTGGTCTGCACTAAAACCAAACAATTACAGCTTCAACACTGGATGTAAATGTTGGTTCTAACCAGCAGATTCGTTAATTGGTTAATGTAATAATGAAATGTTCCTATTCATATCCCTATCTAAAACAGATCTTTAATTATCAAGGAGAAAATCACTCCCTTGGTAGACTGGTGCTAAGACGCCCGTGGGTGGGGAGGCTGCTGGATTGCCAACACAGTCATCAGCAAAACATTTATCATGTCCTCTCCGTGGGCCAATGCTACATTCCCCCTTCCTCTGTAAAAAGCGCAGTCATCCCGTACCCTCTTGCTATCTACTAAGAGACAACTGCCAGAGCGAAAGAGCCAAATATCCCCCCAGGCCCTGATTGTTTAAGAATGTTCCAGACCCACCGCCTGGTCTTTTCCCAGCTCCCTTCTTCCCTCCCAACAGATCGAAAGCTTAATTTCTCCCAATTTCTCTTGACATTGAAAACCAAGTTGGAAAAAAAAAAAAAACAACAAAGCCCAACTAAATGAAATAGTTCACCGAACAATAAACCACTGCACCCCAATCGGCGAACAAGAGTGGTATTTCTGCTTCTAAATTCCAAAAGAATTTCATCTCGGACCTCAGATTATTAGGATCTGGTTGTGGACCAGGACGGACGGGATTTCCCGGATATGCACGACTTAAAAATAAAGATTCATGCTCAAGCCATGTGAGTCACATCTGACAAATGCCACTGTCCTCTCAAAGCACGACGACACTGGCAGACCCCGCGAAATAGGCGCTGGGTGCAAATACACAATACAGCAAGAGGCTATTAAACCAAGCGTCTTGAAATAAACCGAACTAAAACCCTTTCGTGCACTGCGCTCCCGCGGCGGTTAGTGGTTTCTGATTTTAGCTCTTCCAGCTGTTTGCATGTGGGTCTGTTTCCAATTTTTTTTTTTCCTTGGGACTAGCTGAAAGTCCCGGGAAGTTTTTTCTGGGCTATATGACTCCCATGCGTGGGCGAAAGAAACAGGCGCTTGCTCTAATTCGGCTGCTGGGCAAGTGTAAAAGCCAACTGCCAGCTTTCAACGCGACTCCGGGAGGAAATTTACGCGCACACTAAAACAACACCCCTGGCCTTTTGGGGCGCGTGTCTCTTTTTAAGGAAAAAAAAAGCAGTGTTCTAATACAACCTTAGATCCTCTGACTCTAGTTTCCCAAACGGGGCCCTACAATCCATTCTAAGGTGAACCACGGGGGTATGAAACCCCAGTACTCCTATCTGCATTTCGACTTCATCCCAGAGGACTTAGGCAGGTGGACTTCCTAGGCCAGGGCAATCGGGAGAGAGCGTCAAGGTGAAACAATTCAAGTCAAATTAAGTGTGGACACAAGCTTCCATTCCCACGCAAGAAAAACAGACAAGGTGCGCGCGAGCACCTCTGGGCCGATCGAGTGGGCCCCCGCCCCGCTCCCCCATCCACTCCGCGGCGCCCCGTCTGGGAGCGCAGGGCGGGGCTGCCCACCCGGGCACCGGCTCCCGCGCGTCCCAGCCTGGAGCGGCCCCTGTCGCCCGCGCCTCGCAGTGGCGGGACACGCCCGAGCCCGGGGAGGGAGGCCGGCCGCTCTGCTTACCTGGACCAGCTCCTCCGAGGGCAGCCGTGGGCCGGCGGCTGGCGGCGGCGCGGGCTGAGCAGGCGGGTGGTGGTGCGCGTGTTTCAGATCGTCTCCGGGGAAGAGCGCCGCGTCGCGGGCCGGGTTCGCAGCGCCCAGCACCGGCTTGAGCTGCGCGAACACGGGCTCGTCCTGCGTGGCCGGCGGCTGGGGCACGGGTCCCAGGCGGGCGCTCATGGTCAGCACCCGCGTAGCCATGGGCGGTCAGGGGGGGCTGCAGACGCGGGGCACGGGGCGATCGCGATTCCCACCTCGCCCGGGCTGGCTCGGGACGGCGGACTCGACGCGGGGACCCTTGGGCCGGCGGCCAGCGGCTCACGAAGGCGGGCACGTAGATCGGGACTCCTGGGCTCGGCCACGCGTCACCGCCGAGGTCCTCCGGCCGCCACTTTCTCCCGCCCCGCCCCAGAGCTCTCTCGCTCGGCCGGAATCCGCTCCCGCCACCTCCGAGCTCCACCAGCAAGCTGCGAGCGCGCGTACCTGCCCCGCGACTACTGACACTTGACGCCCGCCTCTATTTCACCCAACTCCAGGGAGGCAGGACCAGCTCACGCGACTGGCAGCGCCGTGGCCAATAGTAAGGCCCCAGAGGCAGCAGCTAGCCAATGGGAACGAAGTCCCACGAGGTCCCGCCTCCGACGGGCCGACCGCACCCCTCGCGGGCCACGAGCTTCGCGCGCAGGGCTGCGGCGCAGTTTGTACACAACTTCTCTGACAGATTGGGCCGGCGGAGCACAGGGCGGAGGGAAAGAGAGGAGCGGGCGGAATCTAGGAAGAGGGGAAATCAGGGTGGAGACGTGGAGGGAGATCTCTCCGAACTGTTCTCTGCCAGGATTAGGGCAAAAAAAAAAAAAAAAAAAAAAAGTATTGCACGTCTTAGGTGTTGTGCAAGGACCTGAAACTCGAAAGCTGAAGACCGAAGGCAGTTAGGTGGGGGAGCTGAGGTTTCCAGTCCTCTGCGATGAATGTGTCTTTTTAAGTATACAAACTGAAGTTCAGAGGAAAACAAGAGGCACTATGGTAACAAATGTAAAACGGGTCTCATTTCTGTGTTTTCAGCAGTGGGTCTATCTATCCTTTAGCAGATCCCTTATGCCCTGAATAAAAGCTGTAATGTCAAGCATTTTCTCAAATCCTTGCATACCAACCTTGGCGTTTTTCCCCCTACGGTATTTAAGCAGCTACAAGTTTCCACAGACCTTTCTACCTTCCGTCGCCGTACGTGCCGAAGAGGTGGGGTTGGCCTTATGAATTATGAAGTTTTTAATATTTAAACCATGTTGATTCTAGCCGGAGCATGGAATCTAACTTGAGAACTAACAGCCAGCTCAACTGGGTATTTAAATAGACATTACATCTTTGGCTTATTTTTGCTAGCACTGTAGTCTCCAGAGGGGGAAAGCGGAGTTTAATATTTTCAGATAAGTATAGCCCATCTACCTAATACAGTGGCACCTTTTCCTACGAAACGGGAACCAAAGAAGTCACAAACATTCACAGATAGTCAAGGGCTCTGAAAACTGGAAACCCAAACCTGTAGGAACGTAACAGCTAAATACATTACTACCCACAGGTTGGGTTGTTTTTAATGGAGGGTAAGTGTTTGTTTTTTAAATTTTTTAAATTTTTCCCAGCAATCACCAAAGGAAACTACTTCCCTTGATCCTTAATGGTCTTGTACAGGACTTTATGTGACTGATTACGAAGCCGGAACGATAAACTTTGACAAAAATGCCTGTAATATGACTACATATGCACATACATCGACAGCATATTATAGCAGCACACTCATGGAGAGCACACTGGCCTCTTCACAGGGCAGCACCGCTTAAAAGGCTCCTAGGGAAGAAATGCACCTCAAAGAGTGTATCAGGGGTGCACGTCCCCTTTCCAAATCCAGGTAAGTGAATATGCACAGAAAGTATCACATGCTTGCTTTTTTTCAGCAAAGATAAAATCATCCTGTGAACTCGATTTCTTTTCTCCCTTTTCCTTCCTGTGAGTAATGATTCATTTTTATAGTTGTGGTTGTCGCGTTCAGAGGACGGGTGATGTCTGCTTTCGTGACACCAGAGTGCTTTTTAATAAGTGTCTTTGCACCTGTGTCTCTAAGTGACCAATCTCGTGTGCTCAGCCTTCATCTTCAAAAATCCGGCCTCATTTTCTCTCTTATTAAACCCAATCATGCGATCAAATAGCTCAGAGGCAGGTCAGAGAATTGGTGTTGGATTTAACTTTTTTTTTTTTTTTTTTTTGGTTTTTCGAGACAGGGTTTCTCTGTGGCTTTGGAGCCTGTCCTGGAACTAGCTCTGTAGACCAGGCTGGTCTCGAACTCACAGAGATCCACCTGCCTCTGCCTACCGAGTGCTGGGATTAAAGGCGTGTGCCACCATCGCCTGGCTCTGGATTTAACTTTTTAAAAGAACAGTTGATTTTTTTTTTAAGACTTTTAGTTACTTAATGTTCATAATACAATCAAACCACCAAGTATGGTTTTGATAACACTTAATAGATTGTTTTTCCTCCATTTCCCTTTAAGTTTAATCCAATTTAAACTCAATACATCTTCGAATTTATGTTTATTTTAATTTGCTTTTAAACCTATCTAAACCTTTTCTTTTTTTTTTTTTGTCATTAGAGCTTCTGTGGGCCATGCCTTTTTACTGCAATAAGACCCATTTTTGTTTTTACACTAGAGATCCTTCTAAGTTAAACACTGGCTTTTTAACACGCTACCCTTACAAGGTTTTCCATTGCAGCAAAACAAAAGCCCACAAACTATTTGACAAGCTCTTCAGATCATATTTTTATAGTCTTGTCACTTCTTTATTTTCCCACGTTTAAAAAGACTATATATATGTATGTACGTATGTGTATACCTATGTATATATATACATACATATATATGAGCCTGACCTGACTTTGGCCTGGTTCACATAGCTGATGCATTTACAGTTTTGCTTTTAAAATATTTGTATATCTACTTTTTGCTCAAATATGGCAGGATTTATTTAAATTTCATTGCTGACATAAAGACTTGGGAAATAGGGCTGCCACTTTTAAGTAAGTCATGGTTTCTCTCAAATCCTCAGCTATGCAGTCTCACAGAAACTAACTAGCTTGGTCGTGTGCAATAGTACGGAAATTGGAAGGTAATCCTTTTCTAAGGTGTGTGCCATGCTGTTCTAAGCATACAGAAAACATGTTTAACCAAGGCAAACATGACTGCTGACAACCTGCCCCATCAGCTTCCAAAGAAGGGTTAAAACGTGATCAATATTTTTCAGATTTTCGAGGTTCTACGTTGGCGTGCAGCCAGCCCGTGTGAATGGACAGATCCTCAATTACTTTGAACTTTTTAGGTCTTTGCATTCCTCCCTGCTGAGTAGTCCTGTACCATTAAAGAAGATGGGAGAAAACAGAAAACAAATGTCAGGTTTCAGAAATCAATTAGTGGCCTGGCAGCAGTGTGTGAATTGAAGTGTGCCAAAACAGAGGATTCTGAGGGAAAGGAAGAAAAATGTGGTGTAGTCAAGCGGGCAAGGAGGGGAAGGATGGGGCAGCGTGAATGCTTAGGTCCTTAGTCACCGGGCAGCGCGGATTTAATCTTAGAATAAACCCAAGTGTCACTATCTTTACG
Source organism: Microtus oregoni (assembly GCF_018167655.1). Taxonomy (NCBI): domain Eukaryota; kingdom Metazoa; phylum Chordata; class Mammalia; order Rodentia; family Cricetidae; genus Microtus; species Microtus oregoni. The sequence goes on along the minus strand of NW_024543060.1, from coordinate 33,286,062 downwards.
GGAATAAATACGCCTGAATGTGTGGGGGCTGAGCCGGCATCCAGCTACGGGGGCGGGGGTGTGCAAGAGGCAGAGGAGAAAAGAGATAAAAACAGCTTCTGAATGAGCCGAGGAGAAGCCAGGAACGATCTGCAGGACAGTGCCACAGTATTCACGAGAACACACCACGACGACAGAAACGTAGCTAGTCAGTTGTTCATTAATCACAGGGAGTCACCCAAATCTCACTGTCACCCGGAGAATATCCACAGGATATTCCATTTCCGTACAGGCGGTGTTGAATTACCAAGTGATACCAGACCACAGAAAAAGGCACAAGAAAGAGCAAAACTAACTCCTGATAAGTGAGCACCCAGGGCCCTAGGATAAGACTATTTAATTAAAAGTGAGTTTTTTATGCACTGTGTATCCCTGGTAGGATCTGGATCAATGGGAACACAGAAGATATTTTATCCTCTAGAACACTTCATATCTTTAATCTTTTTAGTATTTCATTACTACATTTAAAAAAAGTTACCGAGACAGTAACACAGTCAGTCCAAGTTCCCACTGAGATGAGACAAAATGCGAATCACTATGATTCAAGAGCTTTAAAGACAAAGAGACGAGGCGCTCTTTCGTTTCTTTTGTGATGACAGATATGTAATTAAAATATTTTAAAGGCTTCATTTTTGTGAAATTTAAAACGACATATTCCCAAGAAAACAATTTAATATCTTGATTGTGCACTGTCTCCTGTCCCTTGTTTATAAGAAATACATATTTTTTAAGTTTTGGATTTCAATGCATTCTCTATGATATTTCTCAAGGCTCCCAGTGTGCACTGACAGAGTGCAATTTATCCACCCTAGTTTTAAAACACTAGTAGTACTTTTGGGGGAAAAAAATAATAGAGGTTTACCTTTTGGAGGGACTGAGATTGATTTTCCACCTTGTTGGTATGCTAAGCAGACAAAAATGACAAACGGGAATGCCCTAGACAGAGTTATAGGACAGGCCTAGGGCGGCTTCAACTGGACGGTATTTGAATTCTGACTCAAAATATGATAGAGAAGGTGGAGAGACAGTTCCTGGCCTGGAGCACTTCCAGACAACAATCTTTTAGAACATCAGGGTTGCTACCTCATCAGCATCACAATGAGCCAATTGCTAGCCACGCTGTGACAAAAATCAGTCAGGGCACCAGGCTGTGGGGTGCAGGCGGGACTGCTCCAGGTCCCTGTACGGTTCCCAGGGACCATCCCTGTGGACGTTGATTCGGGGATGAAAGGAGTAACAATGGTGCTGGACTAGTGCCACAATTCCACGTGCCGCTGCGGTCATGGACGCCTGGACAGCGTTGCGGGAGGACAGTTGGTCAACAAGTATGAAGAAGGCAAAACCTATGAATGACCTTAAGAAAATAAGTGAGGCCTGGTGGCACACTACTGTGATCCCAGCCCCCAGAGGCAGAGCCAGGAGAATAGGTACAAATTTGAGAGCAACCTGAGCTCATCCAGAGTGACCCAGCAAGAGCTCATCGAAAACGAAGACAGATAATGCTCCATCTAGAAAATATATACTATAAACATACATTTCGGTATAGTGTTGGAAATAACTTAGATATCCAACAATAGTATAGTAACGCATGTATCCTATGTATAGCATATATGTGATATATTTATACATTTACATATATATGTATATATAAAATCAGGGTTTGGTGGGCATGCCACCAATCACATCATTTGGGAGGTTGAGGCAGGAGATTTAGAGTTCAAGGTTGACCTGGGCTACACAGGACGATTCTTGCCTCAACAAAGAACAGTAAGGTGGAGAGGTGACTTGAAGAGTATATACTGTGACTAGAGTTGGGTTCCCGGTGCCTCTATCACGTGGCACACCACCACCTGTAACACCACTTCCCCTTCCCCTCTGGGGAATTGAATGCCTCTGATCTCCGCAGATGTGTGTGCCTGTGAGTGTGCACACACACACACTACACACACACACACACACACACACACACACAGGTGCACATAATTTAAAATAATAGCAAAAATATTTTTTAGGAAAAGAAAAGAAGGAAGGGGGGAAAGTCATGGCTGAGGAAGTAAAAGAGTTGTAGAGGAGAAGGAAATGAAAAACAGAGGTTTTATAAACCCGTGCCCACCGAGGTGAAAAAAAAGCGCAAAGTAGTGGATTTTGAAACCAGGCAAACAGCACATATCTACAGCTCCACTACTTAAGAGACTGAAGGAGGTCAGTCATGAGCACAAGGCGTCTGGATGACAGAGTGAGTCCCGACCACCTCTGGCTACTAGATTCCATTCATTTTGTTTGTTTGTTTTGTTTTTGTTTCTCAAAACAAGGTTTCTCTCTACTACACAGCCCTGGCTATTCTGGAACTTACTCTGTAGACCAGGCTGGCCTCAAACTCAGAGAGTTCCCTGCCTCTGCCTCCGGAGTGCTGGGATTAAAGGTGTGCACCACCACCAAATGTCTATCACTTGTAAACAGAATAAAAAATATTGTAAGAATATATTCTCTTAGCCGGGCAGTGGTGGCACACGCCTTTAATCCCAGCACTCAGTAGGCAGAGGCAGGTGGATCTCTGTGAGTTCGAGACCAGCCTGGTCTACAGAGCTAGTTCCAGGACAGGCTCCAAACCACAGAGAAACCCAGTTTCGAAAAACCAAAAAAAAAAAAGAGAGAATATATTCTCTTTTTGTAGTCAAGGGTTGGTTGGAACTAGGAATGAGCACATGACTTTCCATTTGAAGTCAGCAAGTATAGCCACAACTCGCTCAGACTCGCTCCTAAGCCCACGGACTTTAAGGGTTCACTGGAGAAGAGATTGGGTTGGAAGTCAGGAAGGTATAGCCTGGGAATGATTAATTGTAAATGCATACAATCCTTTGATTTGTGTCTTACACAGCCAGCGGGACCTCCTCCCTGCATGATAATTTTTTGCTCAGGCTGATTTTTGTCTGTCTCATTTTATTTTGTCACTTCGTTGTAATCATTTATTTTTTTGTATTTATTTATTTTTTTTAAATTTATTTATTTATTAAAGATTTCTGTCTCTTCCCCGCCACCGCCTCCCATTTCCCTCCATTTAAAACAGTGTTTTGAGGCTGGCCTTGTTAGTGCTTGCCACTAACAAGTCAGAGGCAGGCAGCAGATCTCGGAGTTCAAGGCCAGCCTGGTCTACAGACAGTTCCAGGGCATCCAGAACTGCACAAAGAAGCCCTATTTTGAAAAACAAAACAAATAAACAAACAAAACACAGACAACACACTGTTTTGAAAAGAGGCAAAAGGGATACAGGGAATCTCAGTACTTGGGAAGAGGAAGCAGGCAGGAATTTAAGGTTATCCTTGGTCATTTTGAGTCCTATATAAGAGCCTACATCCTCCCCCCAATGGCACCTAGAGCTAAGTAGAGTGGCCCTAATCATTAAAGAGGTGCTGTGTGAAACCCCTATCACGTTTTTATTGGTGGATGCTCACCGTCTTCTAATACCCCCTTTTCCCAGTCCCTAAAACTTTTTTAATTTTGAAAATCCAATTGGAGCCGGGCGGTGGTGGCGCACGCCTTTAATCCCAGCACTTGGGAGGCAGAGGCAGGCGGATCTCTGTGAGTTCGAGACCAGCCTGGTCTACAAGAGCTAGTTCCAGGACAGGCTCCAAAACCACAGAGAAACCCTGTCTCGAAAAACCAAAAAAAAAAAAAGAAAAAAAGAAAAGAAATTCCAATTGGAGGTGATTGTGATGACGGCTGCCTTGTAGAAACTGAGTGTTGGCAAACGCTTCTGGTTCTACAGCACGTGACACAGAATGACTCTGTGAGGAGCAGGCCTCCACCATCGTGGCCTCCGTGGACACACAGATGCCACATTTACCACTGACAGACACTCCCAACCTCCCAGCTGCGTTCTTTATCAAACACCCGGCTCTGGAACTTCTGTTGTGGTTCTCAAATCTTATTCACACAAAACATTACAATTCTCATCTCATGAACAACGCAATCATAACTCTGAGGCTGGTGAACTACACGTCACCAACCGTGTGGTTTATCCTTCTCTCGGTATTGTTTTTGGTAAGACATCTCAAATACCGTGTGGGCAAGGGCACCTCAGAAGGTAAAGTAATCTCACTCTGGCTCCTCCCCATGGTTACAACCCCTCTACCCTGACTCCAGCTTTGCCCTTTACTTGGACTGTCTCCTAGAGAAACTCTTGGAAGCGGGCAGAACCCATGAACTCACCCCTTCAGCAAGGTGCTGGCAGCTGTCAAGAGTGAACTTCATGTCCCGTTCTTTTTCTGCCCCCACTTTGCCACAGGTTTTTGTCATGGGTGCCATGGTGGTAGCATGGGAAGGAAAGACCAGCTCAGGTCTTTTATTAAAACCACAGTAAATGGACTAATACGCTATCCAAAACGTAGAAGACGTGAGTTACAGTCACCGTGTTGTGACCCTCATAGTGTTAATGGATTTGAGCAACAGAGGATAGGTGACTAAGTGACATTCTGAAGCAGAAGGAGCTCTCCTACAGAACCCCATTGTATTTCCATAAAGATTAGAGTGTTAAGTATAATGGAAGATGACGCTTTAACAACAAAAATCCTGATAGAGACTACCGTACATGAACAAAATCAGCCGTACCATCAGTAGAAAGAACAGGCCGTGGCCATCCTGATGAGAATTGACAACGGTATGGCATCGATTACATTTTGTTTACCAAAAATTCATACTCTGGGGCTGGAGAGAAGGCTCAACAGTTAAAAGTGCTGGTTGCTCTTCCAGAGGACCTGGGTTCAATTCCCAGCACTCACCTGGCAGCTCACAACTGTCTGTAACGCTGATTCCCAGGAATCTGGTGTCCACACATAAACATACATACAGGCAAAACACCAAAGCACACAAAAATAAATAAATCTTTTTTGGGTTTTTTTTTTTTTTTTTTTTTTGGTTTTTTGAGACAGGGTTTCTCTGTGGTTTTGGAGCCTGTCCTGGAACTAGCTCTTGTAGACCAGGCTGGTCTCGAACTCACAGAGATCCGCCTGCCTCTGCCTCCCAAGTGCTGGGATTAAAGGCGTGCGCCACCACCGCCCGGCATAAATAAATCTTTTTAAAAAAATCACAAGCTGGATTTAATCAGGAGGCACAACCAGACAGCTCAAACTACAGTGAACTGACGACGTCATCAAGAACGTTACATGTGGGCTGAGGGGACAGTGTAGTTGCTAAAGCCACATGAGCGCGAGGACTTGAGTCAGATCCCTAGAATCTACCAGAAAGCCTGGCATGTTGGGGCCTCAAGACATGCCTTTCTGGGGGAAGTCCTTGCTGCCAGGTGTCAGGACTGGATATCAGATCCTCCAGGACAAAGCAGTAGCTGTGTGTGTATGTGTGTGTGTGTGTGTCCTGTAATTTCAGACTCCAAAGGTGGACAGAATTTTCAGGGTGAGCAAGCCAGTCAGATGACAAAACATGACGTGCAGGTTCAGCTAGAGACCCTCCCCCAATAGGCCAGGGCGACAGTGACGCCCACTGTTCATATTCTCCCGCACACATCAGAATACACACACAGACGGAGTGACAAAGCAAGTTTCGGCTGAGGCCACGAACCAGCCTTGCTGAACCAGTGAGCCCAATATTCAGTGAGAGTCTACTTCCAAAGATAAGGTAAGACAATGGCTTGAGAGACACCTGACACACGCATGCCCTCTCAAGTGCACTGCATTCTCAAGTGAACATGAACAAAGCCACTGATATGTAAATGTGATAAAGGGCAGAGCATATCTCTGGAATATTCCTTTTTAAAGGAAAGTTTCTCTGTGTGGTGCCTCAGGCCTTTAATCCCAGCACTTGGGAGGCAGAGTTCGAGGCCATACTGGTCTGCAAGAGCTAGTTCCAGGACAGGCTCCAAAGCTACAGAGAAACCCTGTCTTGTAAAACCAAAGGGGGGGGGGGGGAGGAATGTTCAGTTCTTGTTTAATTTAGATGGAACGGGGCCAAACATTATTACTGAGGTAGTAATAAAAATTTAAGTATAACGTATAATGCTACAATCCTATGTGTTTGGACTTGCTTATGCAACTGAATATGTAAAAAGAATATCCTTTTATTTTAAGGATATGACACTTAAATATTTACAGGAGAAGAGTACAGGATCTGCAACTAACTTGCAAGTTAAGTAGGAGTGTGTGTGTGTGTGTGTGTGTGTGTGAGAGAGAGAGAGAGAGAGAGAGAGAGAGAGAGAGAGAGAGAGAATTACATGGACTGGGACAAGAAAGTAGAATCAGTTCAGCAAATTGGTAATTGAATTTGGGAGACAGGTACATGAGAGAATTTTAACAGTATTCTTGAATTTTCATAGGCTTGAAATAATTTTGAATCAAAAAGAAAAGAACAAAAAGGTCTAAAAGTGAGGAAGACTGATTTATTTCAAACATCAGCTCCTGCTGTCTAGGATTAGACATCCCAGATTCGTATCTGTCACAGTTCAGCTGACAGGAAGCATCAGCAACCCAGGAAGACGGCTGAATGAATCTCAGTTAAAAAGCTTCGTTTTCCTCAAGTGGTCCAGACCCTTCGTTTCTCTACTGTGCGGGGCAGCATGTTAATGAATTCACGTTTGCTATGTTCACATCTCCCAGCTTTGTCTCTACCATGCACGTCTGAATAAAGACCATGTGTATACATGTGTCTGTGCGCGCACACACACACACACACACACACACAGCTAAATCAAATGTCAGAAAGGACATTGTGGCAATCTTGTCTTTTTAAAGTAGTTGGAAATACTTGAGGTGGGCCGGGCGGTGGTGGCGCACGCCTTTAATCCCAGTACTCGGGAGGCAGAGGCAGGCGGATCTCTGTGAGTTCGAGGCCAGCCTGGTCTACAAGAGCTAGTGCCAGGACAGGCTCCAAAGCTACAGAGAAACCCTGTCTCGAAAAACTAAAAAAAAAAAAAAAAAAAAAAAAATACTTGAGGCGGTGTCTCCCACACAGCTTGAGCTGGTTTGAAGTCTACTTGTTGTCTAGACTGTGCTTGAACTCGCCAAGTTGATGTACTTCTGCCTCACGAGGACTGGGATTATAGACTGCACTATCACCAGACTTAATATAGTTTTCATTATATGTAACACTTTAATTTTGAGAAACAAGCAGAGAGTAATCCTAGTACCCTGCCATGGTAGAGCCAGCCTTCTTCTGGCTTTACAACCCAACATGGCGATTGTGTTGCTGACACCAAAGCCAGGATTATGAAGCAAGGCACACCCCAAGTCACAAGCTGGCCTTTCCAATTTGAAAAAGATAAAAATCATTCTCATGTCGCTAGACAATTTTCAGAAAATCTGACTTATTCCATTTTGTAAAAGACAGGGTTTTATGCTTTGTACAGCTGGTAGTCTCCTGCCTCAGCTTCCAGACTGCTGAAATTTCAAGCATGAGTCACCATGCCTTCCCAAAACAGCTAGATCATTATAACCGTGACCAAAGCGTTACTGTTGACGTTTAGAACCCCAGACACAATGAGTTGGGGGGTTAATGACAACTGTCAACAAAAGGCAGGTACGCAGAGATGACGGAAGAAACACGATGAATCTGTGATATTGTGTATGCATTGAGAGAAGGTGGGTTAGCTATTTCCCTGGGAAATAAGTGATTTTCAAAAGTACAGCAAGGCTTTTCCAGAAAAAAGTATCTGGTCTCATTGAAGGTAAAACACAACACACACACACACACACACACACACACACACACCACACACACTCAGAATACAAAGTAACTGTCATGGGGCAACCTACCCATGATGAAGGCAGAATGGACTTTGATGCTTGTGTTGGCCTTGAGGAGAACATGAAATTCTGTAAACTGAAACAGAGCATAGGACAGTTGAAGGGAACCGACTCAGGAAACTGACAGGGGCTTAGGGGAAAACACAAGCTGTAAAGTGCTGAGTGCAGCCATCCACTCCCAACTTGTACATGCTGTGTAAAGAACTGATGCATTAAAGTCAACCTCAGGGATCTTTTGAGCTCACAAGAGGGAAGCAGTCAAGATGACTCATCCTGTAAAAGTGCTTGCCAAGGAGGCCTAGAGCCTCACATTGAGTTCCTGGGACAGAAATGGCTCTTAGCAGTTATCCTATCACACACACACGTGCACACACACACAAATCTTAAAATAATCTGTCAAAATATGATGGTACAGGCCTTTAAATCCAGCACTTGGGAGGCAGAGGCAAGACCTTCGTGAGCTCCAGACCGTCCAGTGCTACATAGTGAGACCCTTTCTAAAAAAGGAGGGGGATGCGGTCAATAAACACCTGACTAATTTGTGTGTAACCTTAAGCTTCATAACAGCACAGAAAGGAGAAAAAAGGAGAAGCCTAGTAAACATGTCCAATTATGTGTTCATTTAAAACGTAACAAAAATTGCCATCTTAAAAAGTGGGAAAAGAGGGGAGGGAAAAAGAGGGAGAAGAGGTAAGGGGAAGGCAATGTGATTAGTGAGGCACTCATGTACAAAGATAGACCAATAACATGAGACTCCCAGCTTACCTGATACTAGGGAAATGCAAAGTAAAAAAGCTATGAAGCTATGATTTTTGAGCCCAAACACCTAAGATAAACAGATCACAGACAGGAGTGATTTGGTTTGGCTCATGGGTTAGAGGTTTCTAAGCCAGGCACAGTCTTGAAGTGCCAGCACTCTGGGGGCAGAGGCAAGAGGAACACTACTCACTCAGATCCAGGTCAGGCAGGGCTACAAAGAAAGACCTTATCTCAACACCCTCTCCTCTGACCCAAAAAGAGGGTTCAATCCATGCCTCACCCCAGTGTTTCTGGGCCTATGGTGAGACAGAACATTCAGTGTATAGTAGGGATGTCCACTCCAGTTAAGGCAGCAGAAAACAGAAAGAGAGAGAAAGAGGCTGGGGTCTCAATATACCCAGTGGTAGACCCCAATGACCCACTTTTCTATGTGCCACTCCCCCAAGTTTTAGTCACTGTCTAAAGAGCTTTGGGAACCAGGGACCAAGCCTTCCATACAGAAGCTTTGTTAGGGCCTTAAAACCCAAACTACAACATGAAGGAACTTAGAAACACACCCAGTCTTAGACTAATTGCTATAGAGATTTGTATTGGTATATATCTTGGCTTATTGATAAAAATTTAAGGTCTATCTTGTTACATGTATATTTCTGCTATTGGTTAAGGTATTGTGATTGTGCAGTTCATTTAAAAATGTTATGTATAATTAAGAAATATAGGTTAATACATGATCATCTATAACAGTCATATTAGTCAGATTTTCTAGATATATAAAGATATATTTCAGTTATATAGGTATTCTTCAAATCTTTCAGAGACCTTAAGAATAGGGCATTTAGGGGGCTGGAGAGATGGCTCAGTGGTTAAGAGTGTTGCCTGCTCTTCTAAAGGTCCTGAGTTCAATTTCCAGCAACCACATGGTGGCTCATAATCATCTGTAATGAGGTCTGGTGGCCCTTTTCTGGCCTGCAGGCATACACACAGGCAGAATATTGTGTACATAATAAATAAAATCTTAAGACTTTTCATGACAATGAGCACCAACTATTTCAAGAGGAAGATGGGTATTGAAGAGGCTCATCATGAAGTTTGTTAGCCATTTGGGCAAGACATTGCTCTTGCCTGGACTGATTGATGAACTAGACATGCAGGACCCCCAGAGAAATGACTTGTCTAAAGGTATGACAATCCTTCAGGGTTCCTGCTTCATGAAAGAGTCTGCCAGACATTCTACAGGACACAGAAGTGACTAACAAACTGCCAATATAGGTTGAACTGTCTTTGAAATTTCCTGCTTCATGAGTCTGCGGGATACTATGGGCGAGTAGGCTGAAGATGGATGCCCCAATGGTGCAGAGGAACTTTGGGTGACTGTCCAGGCAGCAAGATGTCTCTGTCAGTTCTAAAGTTTTAGAAATTGCTTACAATGTACTTCCTGTTTACTTAGGTAATATTATATCCTTCTGGAGTCTTTGATGGGGTTGAAGAATAAATGGTTATAGCTATAGTTTTCCTTAATTATGATAAAAGATAAAAAAGATATAAATATTATAATTAATTCTTATTTGATGCCTGTTTTGTTATACGTAATTTTACTATATTGAAGTTAAAGTTTTCCTTTTTGTTTAAACAGAAAAGGGGAAATGGTGTGGGAGGTCCTTCTGTCTATGTGTTGATTTTATTGGTTAATGAATAAAGAAAACTGGCTTGGCCTATAGCATGGGAGGAGGAAGACAGAGTTAGGAGAAGCCATGGATTTGCCACCTGAGACAGATGCTGGGAACTTTAGCTGGTAAGCTACAGCCACGTGGGGATGTACAGAGAAATAGAGATGGGTTAGTTTAGTATATGCGTTTAGCCAGAAATACGGTTAAGCTATTGGCCAAACAGTATTGCAAATAATAAAGTTTTCTCAGTGGTTATTTCTTGGCTGGGCAGCCGGGATGAACAAGCGACCCTTCCCCCAACAACTAACTATTTCCCTCCAACAAAGCACTTTACAAGTCAATGGTGAACATTCTTGGCTTGGATTAAAAAAGAGCTACACACCTAAAAACAAAACTAACTGAGCCCATAGATTCCACATGTCCCTTAAAAAGCTCATTTAACCTACAAAGGTAAAAATCAGTTCAGTCAAGTAATAAGGAGAACACCACAAAAGAAAACATTAATATCATATAGCTCCTGAGAAAAATGAAGTATCACTTCTGTGATCTAACAAAAATGTATCAGCTCAGGGCTGGTGTGGTGCCACAGTTGGTGGAGATACTTGCTACCAAGTCACATGGCTTGAGTTCAATCTCAAGACCCAATTCTTGGGAAGAAAGACTCAATCCCCCAAAGTTGTTTTCTGATGTCCACATGGGTGTATGACCATGTGTGTGCATACACACACACACACACACACACACACACACACACACAAATAACTGTAAAAAATTTATGTATAATCATAGGACAGAGGGTGGTTCAGTGATTAAGATGGTGCACAGCTCCTGCAAAGGACTCTAGCTGGGTTCCTAGCACTCCCATCAGGTGGCTCCCAACCACCTGCAACTCCTGATCCAGGAGAACTGACCCCCTCCCTCTCTGTACTCCAAAGGCAGCTGTACTCATTTGCTCACACATAGACTCCCAGCCATATAAAACAAGCATATACATCACTTATAATAAAAATGAATCCTTTTTTATTTTTTAGGTTTTACAAGACATGGTTTTTCTGTAGCTTTGGCGCCTGTCCTGGAACTAGCTCTTATAGACCAGGCTGGCCTCGAACTCACAGAGATCCACCTGCCTTTGCCTCCCAAGTTCTGGGATTAAAGGAGTGTGGTGTCGGAGAGGGTGCATGCCTTTAATCCTCAGAGACAGAGGCAGGCGGATCTCTGTGAGTTTAGAGCTAGGTCTACAGAGGGAGTTCCAAGACAGCTAGGACTATACAGAGAGACCCTGTCTTGAAAACAACCAAACAATCCCAGCACTCAGGAGGCAGAGGCAGGCAGATATCTGTGAGTTCGAGGCCAGCCTGGTCTACAAGATCTAGTTCCAGGACAAGCACCAAAGCTACAGAGAAACCTTGTCTGGGGTGGGGCAGAGAAAAAGAAAGAAAGAAAAGAAAAAGAAAACAAACAAACAAAAAAGACAAAAGTCGATAAAGAATTGCTGTAGGTTACAAAGATTAGAGATAAAGCAACTCTGGGCCAGAAAAAGACCATTGGCAAAACACCATGGAAAACCGAAATGAGGTCCCAGGTTAGATAAAACTATAGGATCCTCTTTTCCAGGTTTCAAACATCACATGATAGGTATGCAAAGTTTAACATTAGAAAAGCCCAGGGAAGAGCAGTGGGCGCTGTACACTACTTAGAACCTTAACATAGAGCCCTGTGATTTTCACCACTGGACCTGCAAGTTTCAATTATTACATTTATTAATTTTTGTAGGTGTGTGTGTGAGAGAGAGAGAGCAAGAGAGAGAGAGAAAGAGAGAGAGAGTGAGAGAGTCAGAACAACTTGTGTGAGTCCTCTCTCTCCTTCCACCACATAGACCCCAGAGATGGAAACCAGCTCTTCAGCCTTAGTGACAAGCACCTTTACCCACTGAGCCCTCTTGTCAGCCCCCAAACAAACTGTTTTTGTTGTTGTTGTTGTTTTTTTGGTTTTTCGAGAAAGGGTTTCTCTGTGGCTTTGGAGCCTGTCCTGGAACTAGCTCTGTAGACCAGGCTGGTCTCGAACTCACAGAGATCCGCCTGCCTCTGCCTCCCGAGTGCTGGGATTAAAGGCGTGTGCCACCACCACCCGGCAAACTATTTTCCACTTCCTTGTTTACTTAGTAAAGTATTTAATATTTTGGTGTCTGCCTCCAGGTATACTTCATCAATGGAGCTATACCGTGTCAATTTTTCCAGAATTATTTTTAAAAACAGGAAGAACCGAAAGCAGGTGTTGGTGGTGCAGGCCAGTCAACCCAGCATTCGGGAGGTGGTTGCAGGACGGTTAGGGGTCAAGGTCATTTTAACGATGAATCCAGTTCAAGACCAGTCCAGGCTACACAGGACCCTGACTTAAAAAACAAACAGACAAAAGTGGGGGTGGGCACGGGAGGGTGGGGGATCCATTAACAGAGCTGCTGTCTCAGCCCTGCGACACTCAGCGTGCCAGCAGCACACAGCATCCTGGTGTGTGACAGCATGTTCACCGCTCTGTGTGGGGACTCTGAGGCAAAGTCCAGTATGTTTAAGGAGGCAAGTCACTTCTTAGAAACTCATGTTTCGCAAAGGTACAGGCAATAATACATTTTTATGATAGCTTGGTCAATCTCTTAAAGAAAAGGGAGAGGTTTATGGCAGAAATGGTAATAAAGCTTTAACTACATGTGTGTGGTGAAGTCCACTGGGGCCATTCAAGTTAACTTCTACCTATATTTATGGGCTCGATTGCATAATACACGAAGCTTACAGGAAGTACCCAGGAGATAAGGGTACACAGAAAAGTTATTTAAGTTAGAAAAGAAACCGCAGAACATGTTGGGAACCTAGTTTCTGGGCACGTTGGTAACCAAGTGACTATGCCATTCATTTTCTTTTAATAATTTCCCTATCTTGTGGTGACTATGGAGCCAGTGACTAATTCTAGATTGAGTGTACATCGGAGTGGACAGAGAACTGGCTAAAAAGTCAGTGAATTACCCTCAAAAATAAATACAAACACTTGATGATGTCCAAATCATGTTAAGCATGTGGCCGGCTGAGATCAGGACATCCCACGATGCAGTCAGTGGCTTCTGTCCATGAGCTTCCCTGGGCAGCAAGACCTGTGTCTACTGAGAAATAGGACTTGAGCCCTAGACCTTGTATTTGCTACAAGAAATGGCCCCAGTGGTTAATGTGTAACAGAAAGCTGCTCTTCCTGGACAGTTACTGCATTTTTTCATCAGAGGGATACACCATGGACGCTTTGCTCCTTTAAGATATGGTTTCCCTCTACAGCATTCAAATGACTTTGATACCTTTGCACGGTGTGCCCATGTAGTGTTTTGGCTCTTGCTGGATGCACAGATATTTTACCATAGTATTTAGATTTTTAGGAAAATCGAGGCTATCCTTACAAATGAAGGGTTTGGAAAAGAGGTTAAAAACATTAAAAAGAAGTGGGGGGGAGCCCTACCTACAGTGGTGAGGGGCCCTGTTGAATGATAGTGTTGCAGAAGAGGGACTGCTTTCTCTAATGAAAGCAAATTACCCGAAAATCTCTGTTGTGGAAAATTAAAACTAATGACTCGGTCATGTTGCAATGCAAAATTGCCCAGAACCTCTTTTCCCAGGGTGAGATGCAGTTTATTTTCAAACGTAAATAACGTGCCCATTTCATAATTTGCTTTTCCCCGTTACTGCAAAAAGAACCATTTACGACAGGCACCTCTACCCCAGTCCTTGGCAAGGGCGAGCCAAAAGAGTTTTGTGATTTCCTCTGTGACATTAATAGAATGGAGTAACAGATTTAAAAAAAAAATCATTCATATGTAAAAAGACTATCCTCTCGGTAAACATAAATGCCACCTTGATTAAGTCTGAAACGATTTCTTACAACTCTCCCTCGATCAGTCTCCATGACAAGTGAATTAACTGTGCGAGGGAGGGCTTTTGAGACAGGCTCAGTCACACCAGTGTGTGGGATGACACCAAGCAGAGCTTTTAGATGGAACTGTCGGGAGAACAAAGCTAGGCACACACTCTCCAGCCTCGAGTAAACAAGGTGACTGTTTCTCCCCTCTGCTGTTTGGAATGAACGCCATGCGGTAAAGTTAATTGTGGCAGTAATTAGGAAAGGAGGAAAATGCGAAATGACTGTGAGCGAGGGAGCTACTCAGTAGAGCTGAAACCTAAATCTGAGAGCTCGCGTTTTCCCTAGGGGTAGCTTTTGAATGGTGGGTTTAAATGGGAACACAGTATTGAAAGAGAGACTGTCTGGGGTGGAAGGGTGTGGGCAGTACCTAGCGGAAAGGCTGATTGGTGTCCAAATGTGACTTCAGATGATGAAATGGACCAAACGCGACCAGCTGAAATGTTACCCCCTCAGAAGAGGCCTCCCTCTGCACCCAGGCTTCCGCACACAAACATTTCACAAAAAAACACCACCTCCCCGGGCCTGGTGAAGAAACTCTTCCCCGCATCTAGCATTGCCCTCTCTGCTGTGTAGCAATCCCCTTTGCCCACATCCTCAACAGCATCTCCTGAACCTGTACTGACATCCACCTCACAGAAACAGCAACAACGCCAGGCTAACGCCAGGTCCGCAGAGCATGGTTTGCATGGTCTTTCTTTCTATTATACCTACACACTGGGATTGGAATATTGAGCTAGTTTCAATTCTTAAGATGAGTGGCAGGAGCCCATGATTGTTTAAATCATGGATTATCACAAGGAAGTCCAACCTGAAGTCTTACAAAGACAGATTTTCCAGTCACAGGCCTAGTTAAAGCCGGCAGGTTAGCAAGCAGATGGTCCCCCACCTCAACTTGTACCATCCTGTGTTATAAGAAAAGCCAAACAGTCTAATGATTTTAATCCTATCCTTAAATATCATGTCTCTTGACCCCCATGAACATCCCTGACAACGGGAATAATTACAGTTTTTTTTCTGCTTGCACTAAAATATCTTTCTACTCTAACTCTAATTAGATTTAAAGGAAGAGTAAAGAAGACCTTCCATAAAAATGCCATCACAGATTCCCTCCGAGACTTCTTGCCTGTAATTAAGTCGCATTTACAGATCTGATAGTCATTCCTTAAAAGAGGCATTAACATTACAAAGACCAATTATTCATGGTCAAACAAAAGAGATTCAGATTCCCTGATCAAAGCAGTAATCTCGTTTACAATTGTTATTTTTGAAGTCTCTTCAAACAGAACAAACACACCTTGACTACGTAAACAGCTAGAGCTGTGGGCTAATTTGCTGCTCCTTGATCGGACGGTTCCCCAAAGGGCTCAACTCTAGTCCTGCTGTCTGTTCCCAGCCCCTGCACTTATGCTAAGAACAGAAAGGGAAAACTCACCAACACGGTTTTTAGTAACCAGAGTCTTGCAAGAGAGAGGTCAGACTATAATTTTCATAGAGCTGTGTCCTTTACCTAAAGTGGCTTGTGGGACCGTTGTTGGAAACAATGAAAGGCAAAACCCCAGACATACACATTACATAGGAACTTACTGGCTTTGGGGAGAGAAAATTGGAATTTGTGCTTCATTTGAAGTTCTCTTGGTAGCAGGCCCTGAGCAGACTGCTGACGACTTCATAGCTTTTTCTGTACATTTCAGCAAGCTTAACAGCGCCTCCCAATGACACTCCAGGACAAGAGGAGACCTTCTTCTGTATTGACTAACACACGAGATGATTGTGTCAATTTAAATCAGAATTCATATCTTTAAACCTGACTGGATTGCTGAACAGCCAAGAGGACCAAACAAAAACCATCAAGAAAAAAAATATAATACACTACCAAATTAAACAAATTTTTCGCCTATACCAAATAGGCACCATGAAGCTAATTTTGTGGCTCAGGGAAAGTTAGAACATTTTTTTCCCTTTGCCCAAGCTCTTTAAATCTCCAAGAGACTCAGGGAACAGTGTGTACATATGTTAAACACCTGACAGGAGAAATACCTTGTCCTGAGGCTAGTAGAGGAACTAGTTTGCTTTGAAAACACTCTCGGAATGTTCCCTTCTGGTTAGAGAGTACACACTTGGGTACACAGAAAAGCCAATTGGTTTTCTCCTGGATACATTTGGTACAAATGTTGAACAGCCGAGAATAGTATAATGTCCTAAGATATTATAGTTTAAGGAGTTTGTTTTAAAACATACTATTCTGAGACTATACGTTTTATCTCTTAAATCCTGTGCTATAGCCAGGAGGTAGAAGTGCACGCCTTTAATCCCAGCACTCGGGAGGCAGAGGCAGGCAGATCTATGAGTTCAAGGCCAGCCTGGTCTACAAGAGCTAGTTCGAGGACAGGATCCAAAGTTACTGTGAAACCCTGTCACAAAAACAAAACAAAACAAACAAACAAAAAACCCACCATACCTGTGTTGTTTTGGTTAAGGCAAAGTTTTTTACACAAACACGCACCTTTTCCTCTGTGTTAGAAGCATGTACTTCCTTAGGTTAGGCAACAGCTCAGGGGTGTCGCCTGGAAGGGAGCAGGTTTCTGCCATCTGCTCGCTGTTGAGTCTGTCTATACGAAAGCTCTAGAATAGATGGTTAAAGAGTTGGTTTTTGTTTACATGTGACACCTAAAACTGAACCCTAGGCTTTGAAATTGCTCATGCTAGGCAGCCACTCCAATTCCCAGCTTCAAGAGTTCATTTGTAAGAATCAAGGCAACAATCACCAGCAATCAACATCTTTTCATTAGTGACAAGTTAGGTTGAGCTAAGACAAACTCCTTTCCCCCCTCCTTGCTTCCCCTTCCCTCCTCCCCGCTCCCCTGCCCCCCTTCTGTAATGGTACTATTAGACTTGCAGTCCAAGGGAATGCCAGAGGTTTTAGGGGGTGGGTTGTCTTTAGTCCTCCTTGTGGATAAGATGGTAACAGATGAGCAAGTCCATGAGTCAGTAAAGTGATTTGGAAAAGCATTCTCAGGTAGACTTGGAATTTGAACTGCAAGAACTCGTCAGCATTTTTCTCTCTCACAGTAGGCCACTCTCTGTTAATATTCTTATTCATGATTTGAAAGAAAACACTAGAGGTACATAAAGTTCATTTCATTAGTTTGGCCAATCAATTTATTTTTATTTTGGCTTTTTTGTTTTTGTTTTTTGAGACAGGGTTTCAGGTAGCTCAGCCTGACTTCAAGCTGACCAGATGGAAGAGGCTGACCTTGAATCTCTGATTCCAGTACTCCACCCCACATTCCCAGGATTACAGGTCTGTGCCACCATAGCTAACTTCACACACAATTCTGTCTAGAAAGAACAGCTAGTTTGGTGGGAAGGCAAAATCAGGGAGAGGACCTGGTGTGGTGGGGTGTATCTTCAATCCCAGAGGCAGAGGCAGATGGACTCTGTAAGTTCCTGGCCAGCCTGATCTACAAAGTGAGTTCCAGGATAGCCAGAGCTACACAGTGAGGGCTGACCCAAAACAGCGAGCAGAGCCTTTAATCCCAGCACCTGGGAGGCAGAGGCAGGTGGATCTCTGTGAGCTGGAGGCCAGCCTGTTTTGCAGGGTGAGTTCCAGTCCAGACAGGGCTACACAGAGTAACCCTGCCTTGAATAAAACAATCACCTCCAAAACTTCGAGCAGAAATGAACCATAGTAAGAGAGAAAAGGGGGCCTTTTATTCTTCTATAAAACCAATTTACGCCGGGCGGTGGTGGCGCACGCCTTTAATCCCAGCACTCGGGAGGCAGAGGCAGGCGGATCTCTGTGAGTTCGAGACCAGCCTGGTCTACAGAGCTAGTTCCAAGACAGGCTCCAAAGCCACAGAGAAACCCTGTCTCGAAAAACCAAAAAAAAAATAAAAATAAAAATAAAAAAAAAATAAAAAAAAATAAATAAATAAAACCAATTTAGGATTTGATTCCTTTTTCAGCCTAGTGTCTTGGCTGCTCCGACCCCAGGGACGCAGATGGGTTGAAACAACACAAAGTAGCCCTCGTATATAGCGGGGACACACCAACAAGCTGTGCTAATAAGGATGGCGATGTTCTCGACACACCAGTAAAGGGTTCAGCAGGAAACATCTCAGCTGCTTTGACTGACCACGGGGTTAGCAGTAGTGAGCAGTTTGCCAGTGTTGCCAATTATCGACCTGGGTCTCAGCGGTTCTAGAACCTGGGTGTATTACATCCACGTGGAATAACACCGTTTATGTGTGACCCATTGGTGATAAAGAGCCGAGGAACCAAAGCACAGGGAAAACAAGTGACCTTGCCATGCATGGGGTGAATTCTTTTTAAATATGTCACTTGCTTTCATCTTCCTCCTAGCCTGTGATGTAGGTCTAATTATCCCGACTTCAAGGATGAAGAACTAACTGCGGCTCCAAGTGCTCATGGGTGCCCACATCTCTGCGGAAATGGTGCTGGAAGGGGGGGGGGGAGGCATAAAAACGGGATTTACTCTATTCACATAGCTTCGGGAGACAGGCAAATGCTGGAGGTGAGGGATCAAAGGGGTATTTGATGGAGGGAAAGTTTTACAAAATAACTGATATGAGCTCCTCAAAACAAGCCGCGGAAGATAAAGGAAGACCGAGGAGCTGTCCTAGATTAGACGAGATTGGAGGGTTTGGCAGGCGCTTTCGTGAATAATCTGGAGTTCTCTTGGGCAACAGAGGGCATCATTAGGACAATGGGTGAAATCTGAGGAACATCTTGATTAGATAATAGTATTGTACCGATGCTAATTTCCTGATGTCAACCCGCCTACGTGCCTGGGTAAGAAAAAGTCCCTTTTAGGAAATGTGCATTGTAACCTTTGGCAGCAGGTCTTGTGAGATGGCTCAAAGGATAAAGGCATTTGCCACCCCTTAATGCAAGCTTGATGACCTTAGTTGGATCCCTGGAACCCAGGTAAAGGTGGACGGAGAGAACTGATTCCAGAGTCTTCTTCCAGGAGTTCGCCATAACACACGCTCACCGCCCCCGACCCCACCAAAACAAAACAAAACAAAACTAGTAAATTAGAAAAGTAAAACCCTTTGGCAGAAATAGAAACGATGTCTGTGAAGTGCTCACTACATGCTCAAGGAAACAAAATCCCCACAGGATGCTGACATTCAATCAGGGCAAAGGTAAACAAGCATTGCTTACAAGGTTCTTCCAGCTTTTTGCGAAGTATGAAGTTGCATCAAAATAATTTTTTTATGGAATTACATGAGCTCTTGTTCCAAAAGACAAACAAACAAAAAAACAAAGGAGCAGAGCTGGAGGGGCCATTTCTTTCATCTAGCTGCTCAGAAAAATACTTGGAACTTAAAACCATAAACGATTGGAGCTTGTCAATCCTGCCAGTCGCTGTCAGAATGACGAGGACTTTCTGCTCAAATTGTTTAGTCTTTTAAAGTCTTCTGGGAGATGCGAGGTCTCTATGTTTGCACAAGGACTGGAGAGGAATCTCAGGGCCAGGAAAAGTAAAGGACGCATTTTTCAAGATTCCAAGATCCATACAGATCTCATTTACCACAAAAAAAGGCAGAGTATTTACAATGGTGGACACGTGAGGGGCTCAGCATGTCCCCTCTATCCTCTCTCTTCAAGAATCTGGGTCTGATTCATAGATAAGGACGATAAGAGAGAAGAGATTTACATACCACCTTCCTTAGTAAGAAGCCAGAGGACAGAGTTTTGCGTGAAGGTCAGGTGGACCTTAATCCTGTTCCCTTCCCTGCCCCCAGTGTCCTAGACTTACCTATCTAGTCACAAGGTGGTGAGTAAGAGGGGACAGGAACAGCAGGGACTTCCCAGGAATAGAATATGCTGGTTTTCTCTCTCCTCTCTCTCTCCTTCCCTCCCTCTTTCTCTTTCCCATCCTGAATTGTAAAACCAAGCTGCCTTAATAATTACATCAAAATTCTCTGGCTTCTGCCTCTGAAGCACCAGTGTTCCAGGCTATATAAGCTTTTTACCTTATTTTAAATTAATTAATCATTGAGACGAGATCGAATGTGTCCCAGACCTCCTGAAACAGGGTGACAGTTATGTGCCACGTGGTGTCGAAGACCTTTTGCATGCTAGGGGAGCACTCTAGCAACTGAGTTGCCCACGCGGTTTTGTTTATGTGGCTATTTACTTTGAGACAGGTTTCACCATGTAATTGAAGCTGACCTCAAACTTCAAATCCTCCAGGCTTAGCTTCCCGAGTGCTGGAATTGTAGGCCTGCACATATGGGGTTTTGGTTTTAGAATGTAACATTTTAATTAATTCTGTTGAGAATTTCGTGCATAAAACAATACATTTTGACCATATTTCTCTGGAACTCGTCTGAGTTCTACCCACTGCGCACACACGCACACATACGTACACACCTGGCTGGTTCTTTTGTGGAAAAAGAAATGGGGAGAAAGATGGAGACCTACTCAGACCCAGTTCCTTACATGAAACACAACAGTTTTAGGATCGTTAGGAGGAGGAAAAAGGCAACGAACCGGGGGCTCACGACAGAACACCGAAGGGCGCTTTCTCTTTGAGGTTGGGGGGATGCACAAGAGGGGCTCCGTCACTCCTCATGGCAGAACTATTTTAGCAATGGGACTCTTCAACAACCTGGCTCTCAGGGGGAAAAGAGAATGGGAGGGGGGTTCTGTGCCCTTGGCTGTCTCGCCTTTTTCTGTCCTCCAGTGTAGACCCTAGCACAAGCTGACCCATGCATGCATCTCAGGACCAGTCAGGGGCAGAAGTCCCGTCAAGCCAAGCACACAAAAGAGAAACTTGGTTTTTCCTTTTGTGAGCAGGTTTCTCTGTGTAGCCCTGGAAGGCCTGAAACTTGAAACACAAACCAGACTGGCCCCAGACTTAGAGCAGTCACACTGCTTCAGTCTCCAGAAGAGGCTATAGGCCTGTGTCATCATACCCAGCAGAACTTTGTGACTTTGGGACAAGATGTTATGTTTCAGAGGTATTTACGTACCCGGCAATGAGGAGACAGGAAAATGGCTCTTCCTGCTTTCTCAGATGCACGAAAGAAAGGTTTATTTAAGTAGTTATTAAAATTCATTTCCAGTGAAAATTCAGTATGAAGATATCAAAAAAGCGATTGTTATTTTTATTCTTTTCTTCCCAACATTGATCACAGGTTTGGGGGGTAGGGGTGAGAGAGGAGTGAACGCAACTGTTCCATGCTGGGCGCCACAGGCATTTTGGGGGGTGGGAATATAACAACAGCCACTTTCTAAATTTTTATTTCCTTGATGGTGGGGATGTAGCCTTCGTGGAACACATATTCTGTTTTGGAGGTATAGGCAATAGGAGCAAATAAAAGAGAAAATTTGGTGCAATGTAGTCAAGAAAATAAAACAGGTATTTAAAAATAAGTTTAGATGGCTTGGAGAGATGACTCAGTGGTTAAGAGCACTTGCCGCCTCTGTAGAGAACAGGGATTCTGTGCAAGCTCCCAGAAGGCAGGAGCAGCCTCTTTCATAACTCTATCTCCGACATCTAATGCTCTCTTTGGCCTCCATACATTCTCCATACATACGCTGCACAGGCAGAAAAGTTGGCAAAACACCCATAGCCAGGAAATAGAAATCAATCAATCTTGGCCAGGCATGGAGGCGCACACCTTTAATCCCAGCACTGGGGAGGGAGGCAGAGGAAGGCAGATCTCTGTGAGTTCAAGGCCAGCCTGGTCCACAAAGTGAATTCCTAGGATAGATAGGCCTGCTCAGTGAAACCCTGTCTCAAAACAAAAGAAAAGTAATAAATCAGTCTTTAAAACGCAAACAAATTTGGGTGTTGAAGAGATGGCTTGGCAGTTGAGAGCCCTTGCTGCTCTGCCAGAGGATCCAGGTTCAGTTCCGAGAACCTCCACGGTGGCTCACAATTCCTGTTCCTAGGTCTCTGCAAGGATACCAGGCACCTTCATGGTTCATATACATACATGCAGGTAAACACTCATATGCAGAAAATAAAACTAAATTTATCTCTGAAAAAATAAACAGGAGCTTGATTGATGACTGAACAGTTAAAAGCCCTGGCTACTCTTCTGCAGGGTCCACCTTTGGTTCCCAGCACCCACATAGTGGCCCACAGTCCCAAGAAATCCAACACTGTCTGGTTCCTGAGAGCACTGCACACATGGGTAGCTAGGACAAACATGGAAGCCAAGCATCCAAACATAAAAAAAAAAATCAAATAAGAAATTATAGATAAAAATAAAATAAATAAAAAACCTGGTAGAATAGTGCAAGCCTCCAAGTCCATCACTTGGTAGGTGGAAGCTAGTGGGGTCAGGGTCAGGAGTTCAAGGTCATCCTCAGTTCCAAAATGGGTTTGAGACCAGCTTGGACTTCATGAGAACCTGTATCAAAAAACAAAACAAACAAACAAAACAAAATAGAGGCATATGCACACACACACACACACACACACACACACACACACACACACACAAACCACCTAGATAGATGGACAGATAGATAGACAGATAGATAAGCAGATGATAGATAGATAGATAGATAGATAGATAGATAGATAGATAGATAGATTTTTCATGTTAGAATGCAGCTCAACCAGCAGACTGGATCCTGGATCCTTAATAACTCATAAAAGCAGGCATGTTGGGCAAACTCACAATGCTATCACTCATAAAACCTTGCTTACACAGTGAGTTTAAGGCTAGCCTGTGCAATATAAGATCTTGTCTGAAAGAAAATGTTCTTAATTAACATGTAAATAATGTTATTACTATGTATAAATTAATTAATGGCAACTATGGTGCCCAAGAAAGTGTAAGAATTTGTTTAGTTCACCCCAATCCATTGACCTCATATCCTCTAAAGCAACACACACAGAATCACTAAAAAATGGCCAAGCATGGTAGCACATGTCTTTAATCTCAACACTCAGGAGGCAGAGGCAGAGGCAGGTGGATCTCTGTGACTGTGAGGCCAGCCTGGTCTACACAGCACGTTCGAGGCCAGTCAGAGCTATCTGAGTGAGACTCTATATTCCAAATGAAACAAAACAAACACAAACATTAGAACAGAGAGCTTCCTGTCTGTAGAAATGTTTGCCCCATAATCAGTTTGACTTCCCTCTTTCCTTTTCTGAAATGACAGTTAATAACAAACCCATGACTAAAGTCCTTATATGATAGACGTTTTCTGCTGTATTTGGTTTTATAGCGATTTGGTCAACTGGCTGAACACAGAAATTAAGTCTACTGTTTTTCCTTGCTAGTGAGTGCACGGTGCTGGAGATGGAGCCATCAGGAGTCCTGTATGTGCTAGGCACACAGTCTTCCAACGAGCTGCATCTCCAGGGCTCCTCCACAGTCGATTAAAATACACAGTTGTGAGGACTATTCTGCAGAGAGGCCACACAAGACACGGCTGCCATTCCCGCTCACATGACTCAGCAGTCCCACAGGTCTGACCCCAAGGACTCCACCAGAGGAGACACAGTCTTTTCTCCTGAGCTAATGGACACAGAATGTGCCTTTTAGTCACTACAGGTAATAGGAATTATCTAAATGTTTTCTTTATTTGGTTTAAGCCCCTGTGGAAGTAGTTTGTGTTTGAGGTTGGTTTTGGTGGGGAGGGGGCAGCATCTTAGGGAAGCACAGGTGGGACTTGGACTTGTTCTGTACCTGATGGTGTTCTTACATTCCTGATCTTGGGTCTTGCATCTCCCATTTTTTTTTTTTTTGACTTACAGTTATCCACACCAGCATGCTCAACAATATAAGCCTTTTTTTTTTTCTTTTGGGACAGGGTCTTGCTGGGTAGCTCTGTCTGGCCTGGACTTGGTGTATTGACCAGGAGGGCCTTGGACCTTTGTCAGTCTTCCAGACTCTGCCTCCAGGATTCCTGGGATAATGAGCTATATACAATTTTGTTTTAGTCCTTTATTTATATTAACTTTTTGAGCCAGGATTTCATGCATGTCAGGCTGTCTGGGGATGACCTCAAACTTCTGATCTTCCGGCTTCCACTGGCCTTGTGTTATATTAGGGATAGTGCTGATAACCTAACTCAGGGCTTCATGTCTACTCTCAAAGTACCCCACCAACTCAGTTATGTTCCCTGCCTCTAGATATGTTTCCTTAAAAAGTACTTTTACTTTATATGTATGGGTGTTTTACTTGCATGTATGTCTGTGTACCACTTGTATGTCTGGTGCCCTCCAAGATCAGAAATGGGTATTGGATCTCCAGAACCTGGAATTACAGAAAGTTTTGAGCCTCATGTAGGTGCTGGAAATTGAACCCAGGTCCTCTGCAAGAGCAATAAGTGCTCTTAACCATTGTTCTTGAATCTCTTCTACCTACATCAGTAGTTGAGAAGGTCCATACTGTGTGGGCTAAGCATGTAGTCTGAACATTTCAGACCTGTTTGCAAGAACACGTCTACACATTTAGTGACATTCCTTCTGACTTTCATTTTATTTTTAAAGATTTACTTATATATACAGTGTTCTGTCTGCATGTATGCCTACATGCCAGAAGAGGGCACCAGATTTCATTATAGATGGTTGTGAGCCACCATGTGGTTGCTGGGAATCGAACTCAGGACCTCTGGAAGAGCAGCCAGTGCTCTTAACCTCTGAGCCATCTCTCCCGCCCCATAAAGACTTTCTTAACAAGGCACTACCACATAGCATCTAGAAAATAAAGAATGCTGTGAACTTCCAATATCTATGGGCTAAAAATTTCATTTTAGCTTCTTGGTGAATGTTTTTGAAGGTTTTCTAATTGTTCAAGAGGGTAAGCATGATTAAATATAGAAAAAAATCTATAATAAATGAATATCTGGTATAGGAGAAACAGAAACGGAGGCCTGTCGTGAAAAATTTCTTTACACGTGTGTGAAAATGTGTCACTGTGATTGGTTTAATAAAAGAGCTGAATGGCCAGTAGCGAGGCAGGAGGTATAGGCAGGACTTCCAGGGACAGAGAGGACTCTGGGAAGAAAAAAAGAGGAGTCATCAGTCAGACCGAGAGGAGACGGGAGCTGCAAAATGGAAGAGGGGCAACACAGTGGCAGAACGTAGCCTAGCGTACATGGTCAACTGAAGTTGGGAGAGCTGGTGTGGCCAGCCCACCTTATGGCTGAGCTTCTGTAGTTAATAAGAAGTCCCCACGTCATTCTCTGCGAGCTGGTGGCCCAAAGAGAAATCAGACTATGAAGCCCCACTCTTTTGATTAAAATAACCATTTATTGTGGCTGGTGAGATATGCCTGCTGGTAAAAGCACATGCCACAAAGCCTGGTGGCCTGAGTTGGATTTGGGGGAACTTTATGGTGGAAAAGAACCAACTCCTGCTTAGTTGTCCCCTGATGTCCACGAGTGTACCGTGACACGTGTGCACCCCCATCCATATGCGTGACCGAATGCATGCGCACACACACATAATAAAAACTAAAGTGACTATGCTGGCTGGGTGTGGTAATACACACCTTTATTCTCAGTACTTGGGGCAGAGGCAGGTGGATGTCCGTGAGTTGAAGGCCTACATATGGAACTCCAGGACGGCCAGAACTACATCATAGAGAAATCCTGTCTCAAAAAAGGATAACTATAAACTAATTAAAGTAAGTGTTTTATAAGCTAGAAAGATGAAGCGGGAGGAAGAGGGGATCAGACAGGTACAGTAGCTTGACTGTCTCCTATAGGCTCAGGATTTGAGCACCTGGTCCTGGTTGGCACAGTTGGCGAAGCTTAAGGAACCTTTCCAAAGCAGAGCCTTGCTGAAGGAAGAACGCCACCACGGGTGGCTTTGAGAGCGTCCATCCTTCCCCTACTTCCTCTCCACTGCTCTGCTTCCACTATACACTTGGCGGCTTTGCTCCGCCCATCCGCTACCATGTCTCCTTTGACATCTTAGAACTACCCGTCAGCCAAAAGCAACTCTTTCTTCCCTCATTTGCCTTTGGTCATGGTATTTTAATACTGCAATGAAAATTAGCTAATGCAAGAGAGGAGAGAGAAAGATGGGGAGGGGAGCCGCAGAAGGAGCTGAGACAGAAAGAGCGCTGGCTTCTGAGAATGCCATAGAATTTCTGAAAATTGTGTAATGGAAGAAAATGTCAGTGGTATCAAGAAATTCTAATTTTTCAGTTAATTTCTTTTTCTCTTTTTTTATTCATTCTTTTTTTTTTTTTGAGACAAGGTTTTGTTATGTAGTCCTATCTGGACTGACACTTGTTATGTAGACCATGCTGATCTCCAACTTATAGTGGTCCTCCAGCCTCAGCTCCTGAGTACTGGAATTGCAGGTGTGAGCCACCACACTTGCCTCCTAAGACCGAGAGACAATGTGTACAAAGTGATGACTGAAACGATGCTTATACTGCAGATGAACTTATTTATTTTTGTTGCTGTGGATGTAACCTAATGATAGTCTCACTATAGGAAGCCCTGGTTTCCATCCCCACAACGTCGATAACAAGCAAACCCCACAAAAAGATAAATTAAAAGGAAAACTAGTATTCATTTTGCCATGAGATGAAACCAGGGTTTTTTTTTTTAATATGTTGGGCAAACATTCTATTAATTTGCATGTATTTAAATGACTTTGATAATACTTGTTGTTATTAATTGGGATATATAGTTCATGTTGGCCTTGAACTCATTCTATAGTCCAAGTTGGCTTCAAACTCATGACCCTACTGATTCAGCCTCTTGGGTACTATGATTGTGGGTTATTCCACACTAAGCAATGTATTAGAGATCATATATATCTCTTAGAGAGGGATATCAAAATATCAGAATTAAATGAGGCATGGCAGCTCATGTCTGCAATTCCAGAACTAAGAGCCTGAGGTGAGTTGGAAGTTGGCCTAGGCTACAGAAAGTTCCAGGGTAGCCTGGGCAAGAATAAGCAACAACACCAACAAAACCACAGCAAGAACAGCATCTAATGCATGCTGTTTCGACACTCAGGATGACGTTGAGGCAGGAGGATGCTGTTCAAGGTCATCCTTGGTTACTTAGTGAGACCCCATTTCAAAACACAAAACCAAATAACAAAAGAATGAGGGAGAAGTAGGTGTAGGTATAAATCATTTGCTGGGTGTGTTGGTGTGTCTTGATTGTCAGCTGGGAGGATTGAGAATCACCATGGAAACATCTTGATTACCAGGTTGGTGGGACTGAGAATCACCATGGAAACATCTTGATTGTCAACTGGTAGTGTTGAGAATCACCATGGAAACATCTTGATTGTCAGCTTGGTGGGACTGAGAATCACCATGGAAACACCTGATTGTCAGCTTGGTGGGACTGAGAATCACCATGGAAACATCTTGATTGTCAGCTGGAAGGGTTGAGAATCACCATGAAAGCATCTTGATTGTCAGCTTGGTAGGGTTGAGACTCACCATGGATACAAACCCCTGGGCATGTCTTTGAGGAAGTTTTTATATTGGGGTCCTTGAGCTGAGTAGACGTTGGCTGGGTAAGGAGAAAGCAAACGGCATGCCCGTGTTCACACCCCTCCGCTTCAGGATCGTGGAAGCACTGTGACCAGCTGCCCCACGCTCCTGCCTTTGTTCTTGTCATAACCACAGAGGGACACTTTCAAACCTGGAGCTGAAACGAGCCTGTCCTTAGGGTGTCTTTATCAGTAGTAGAGTGAGAGTGTGTGAAGTCAGTGAGAGTGACTTCACAGGCTCCAAGCTAAGATCTATCTACGGGTGAGCTGAGAAAGAGAAACAAGAGAGACAAAGGGATGGTGGGCAGTGGCAGGGCTGTCCAATGAACCCTATAAAATGAACAGTTGCATTGGCAACGTGCATCCCGGAGACAGTGATTTGCAAAGCTTGATTCTGATCGGATGTGTTCTATGTCCCTTCTATTCTCCCATTCTGTGTGTGCTGGAACAGCCTGCGGCCACAGGAAATCAGACAGGAGGCAGAGGGTGGCATTTTCTGCAGAAGGGGGCTGAAGAACCCAGGGGAATCCAACTGGGGTGGGGGTGGGGTTAAGGAATGAAGAATGCAGAGTGGCTGACCTGGAAGGGGGCTGGGTTTCGAGAAGCAGGTTGTCTCCTTGAGCCCCGAAGCTGTGAGCTAGCGTGGAGTCCACTGTGCCCATCAGCGACCAACTCCAGATGCATAGCTGGATGCTGGTCATTGTGAAGGCCTTCATTCTGTCTCACCTCTCGGGCGGTGGCTGTCAAGCGTTCAGAAACACAAGTCTTCAGGTTTGATATACTTTTCTGTTAGGGTGAGAACCTGCCTCTACTAAGTACCCTCCCAAACTGAGTCTTTGCCCCACCTTGTTTTCTAAAACAGACCAGCCCTTAACACCAGTTCATTGTGGCTTCTCATTAGGAATGCTGACCATGGCTTCAAACAGAAACAGTGAGTCTGAGCAAAGTGGCCACTGGCCTAAAATTTTTGTTATCAGCCAAACGAACAATAATAGCTAACAAGAAAAGAGCCACCAGCTAAGAACAGAGAGACAAATTTGTAGAGCTTTACTTTGCAGTTTAGACCAAGAATGGCCCCGAGGCCCATCCCTTTCTTATTGTTTTGCTGACACACAGGCCCTATTCCTTCTTCTCAGGAGACTTTTCAGGCATAAGGGATTCCACCAAAAGAAATAAAGCTATGACACCACCTTATCTATCCACTGATGGAAGCAGATGGAGACCAGAGGTCACCTAAAACCCCCCTCCAAGAGGAGACTGGAGAACCAAGCATGGTCCACAGGCATTGCGTGTGAGAGGGCACCCACACAAAGGTGGTACCATGGCCACTGCCATCGAAATGTATTGAGTGAAAATATTATCTTGTTGAGTTGGATGTGTTTTTCTGGGAATATAATCCCCCCCCCCACCACACACACATTCTGCCTAGTAGGTTGGCTTACCAATAAATATGTAAGAACTCTTTTGGATAAAGAAAGAGTCTGTAACAGCTCACAGTAGCAATTGTAGCCCCCCAGGAAGCTGAGGCTACAGTGCCAGGTCATAGCCACTGCTGGGGCTGGTGGTACAAGCTTGCAATCCCAGTGCTTGGGAGGTAGAGGCTAGGGAGTCAGGTGTTCAAGGCCATCCTTGACTTTATAGAGCTTGAGGCTAGCATGGTCGATGTGGGGACTTGTCCCTTCCCTAAAGAATAGAAGAAATATGTAATTGAAGAGGGTTTTATGGATCCTTTGGGAAGTTATGACAAACACTCTTTACTGTCCTGGGTTTAGCTTCAGCTTGAATAAAATTCTGGGAACTGAAAAGCGTTTGGTGTATTTAGATAAAATGGCAAGGCTTGTGGTTCATTCTCTCTCTCTCTATCTCTGTCTCTGTCTCTGTCTCTCTCTCTCTCTCTCTCTGTGTCTCTCTCTCCCTCCTTCCCTCCCTCCTTTCTTTTATTTTCTTCTTTCTTTCTTGTGGAGTCCCTGGAGCAGATAATGGCAAAATGGCAACCAGGGCCTCTTACACTTGCTAGGCAAATGTTCTGCTACTGATAGCAGCCAAGCATATATTCTGGTTTTGGGAATGAATTTCTAATGTTCTCTTTCAATTCAAAGGGGAGGGGGCTATTTCCTAGAGGCAGAGCACCTACCTTGCATTCTCTGGTGCTTGGCTTTGTCTCCAGTATAGGGGTGGGTGGACAGCATTCTTTTAGTGAGTGTGGCAGTCCAGCACCTGTTACTTCTGCACTCAGACAACAGGAAAAGGGGTTAGAAGTTCGAGACCAGCATGACCTGAATGCAAGACTCTGTTGCATTTAGTCCTTTTGGTATGTGTGCTATTGATTTGTTTATTCCATGATAGCACTCGCCTTTCAGAGTCTGAGCAGAAGTGTAGTTACCACAGCTAGTACTTCACAGGAATGCACTGCCTTAAAGCGGGTGTAGGGGCATCCCGACAGGGCATTATTATAAACAAGAGGAAATTGTACTTTTAATATATATATTTTATGATATATATAATGCTTGAAAATTCTTGATATTTGTGGGTTCCCCACAACCCCACTTGTTTATTTGTTTTATTGAGACAGACTTTCACTATGTAGCCCAGGCTGGTCCAGTACCCAATATTCCCTGGCCTCAGTTTCCCAAGTGTTAGAATCAGCGTACGTGATTCCTGGCTTGCCTTCTTCATGGCTTGCTCAGCCTGCTTTGTTATCTATAGCACCGCAAACCACATGCCCGGGGTGCCACTACCCACAGTGGGCTGGGCCCTCCCACATGAATCATTAAGAGAAAGCCTCACAGATTTGCCCACAGGCCTGTCTGGTGGAGGCATTTTCTCAGTTCGAGTTCTTTCTTCCCAACAGACCCTGGATGGTGTCAAATTGACAAACGAGCCAGGAGTATAACTTTTAGAAATGAGTTCGAGTTTTCCTTCAGTTCTTCACCATTCAGCTCTCTCGGACAGCAGTGGACCAGTTCATTGCCATCCTCGACTGCAACACATCTTGACGCAATGAATCATCTCATTTGCCCTTGCTTTGGTTTTTGAGACAGTGTCTCACTGTCGTCCATGCTGTCCATGGTGCCAACTCACCATGGACTGAAAGCTCTGAGGCCGAGCCTAAGCCAACCTTCCTTCCTCTGAGCTGATTGTTCTCTGGTGCATGCTAAGCAGCCCCTTCACCACTGAGCTACCGACACAAACTTGGCATTTCTGTGTTCTGTTCTGCTCAAAGACTGGAAGTAATATCTGACTTGAAGACTTGATCTGAGCCAGTTTGAAACTTTATTTTGCAAGAATACTTACAAGCGCTGTTTTTGAGTTCACAGCATCCTACCAAGAGTCTTTTCTGGTCGTCTCCTTTCTACTGATGGATGATAAGATTGATTGGAAGTCAGATGACACAGAGTCTCTGATATCCTTTATCTAATTACTTTGCATTCCTGGTAATGGTTACCCAAATCATTGGCTTTGTCAGAACTTGCTAGATTGTGATTGCCCCAAGTACTTTCTCCTCTTTTGAAAAACATCCTCGGGAAGTAGAAAAAGACAAGATCTCCTGGAGTAAATTGGGAGCTTGGGGATCTTGCAAGAAGGTTGAGGGGGAGGGGAGAGACAGGGAGGGGAGCAGAGAAAAATGTAGAGCTCAATAAAAATCAATTTAAAAAATCCAAAGAAAGAAAGAAAGAAAACATTCTCATTGAGTAAAACAGTTAGTGCGCCTTTTTAAAAGGTGTAATTTAAGCCTTGGGGGCACACGCCTGTCATTTCAGTTCTTGAAAGAGGAAGGAAGGAATTCAAGGCTAGCCTCAACTAAGCCAGTCTGACGCGACCTAGTGTTACAGGGCTTGACTACTAGTGGGAAAGCCTAGTCATCCCCAGAGGCCTCCAGCTCAAACACCATTTAGTGAGCACTGATGGTTTTATACAACAAATATTACTGTAATTGAGATAGTGATTTTCTCTCTCCTCGGTTTCCCTTCACTCTCATGTGTATTTGGAAATATTCATTCATTCATTGTTTAAAAAACAAAACAAAACAGGATTGGGGTGCAACAGTTGTGAACACTTGCTGCTCTTGCAGAGGGCCTAGGTTTGGTTCCCACTATTGTGTGTTTGCTCAGGAGATCCTACACCCTCCAAAGAACTCCATGAAGAGCAGGCATGCATGTGGTACACATTCATACATCCAGGGAAAACACCGATACACATAGAACGAAAATAAATAAATCTTTAAAAAAAAATAACCGTTTGGCGAGATAGTCCATTAGGGCTTGGGACTTGAGTCCTGAGAGCTGGGGTTAGTGGGGGAGCTACAGGAAGGGTCAGGGGTGACGGCAGGTTGTGGATGCATTGCAGCTGGTGGTAGAGTGTATGCTTTATTGAAAATGACATCACCAGAGGACAAGCTAGGGGAGTTCAGCTCTGGACATGTTAAGTTTAAGGGACAATGGGACAGTGAACAGGACTGTCAAGGAGGCAGGTGTTAAAGGGGGCAGTTTGGATGGGAGACAATTATTTGTTAAGTACTGGCATATTGTACCTGAGCACAGGGCAGAAACTTCTCGTCTATGTATTAATTACAAAATGGAGAGAGAAAAGGCCTAGGGAGAGGGGGTTGAATATTTCTGGTAACTTCATGTTCGGATATAAGAGGAGAGAGAGACCGTGCATGGAGGTGCGCACCTGTAATCCCAGCCCTCCGGAGGCACAGGGAAGAGGATCGCTGCAAATTTTTGGCAATTCTTATCTGCAGAGTGATTTCCCCGCCAGGCAGGGCCACACAGCCAAAGCTCATTTTAAAGCAAAGAAAGAAACAAATGAAGACTCCACAGGGACACAGAGTATTACACTTCCGGTGTAAACTGAGGCCTGGCCTGTGGACTCAAACCAAACAAATGCTGCCCCCCTGAGGACTCCTGGTGGGTCCGTCCCTGGGTTTGTCCAGAACTTCAGTCTGCCTGTCTATAAAACTAACCATGTCTGTTCAGTTAATTGGAACATTGACTCCATTTGATAGAATAAAGTGGTCTATTTCTACAGTAAAAAGCAAAGTCAATCAAGGTCCATCCTCTAAAGCCAGGGAGGTAATAGTTGAATGCCTCTCTAGCACGCACAAGGCCCTATGTTCAATCCCCAGCACCTGAGGCGGGAAATAACAAAATCTTTGTTGTAATCTTGCCCTATGACATATCTATGTTGTATGTTGTAGGTTGGTGATGGAGCACAGTGCTGAACTCGTTAGCTCAACACCCTAGGTTCCATGCCCAGTGTGTTCTTCTGCTGCTGCTGCGAGTCCTCCTCCATGGTGCTGGAGTTGAACACTTCTTGCAGGCTAAGCCTTCATTCTACCACTGAGCTACTAACAGCCCCAGACCTCTCCTTTTCCCCACACAAGGGCTGGGATTTTAGGCATGCCCACATACCTAAGCGAACATGTACAATAAGATAGAACAAATCCGACTGCTTCCTTTTCCCACTGAACAGATGTGTGCCTGACACGGCCCCCTGATTAACAATGTTAAGACTTCTCAGCAAACTGTTACTTCACCACAGACAGCAGACTTTCCTGCTTAATGAGAATAGGAAATATAAGGGAAAAAGCCATGAACACCAAAACATGTGTTTTAAGAGCCAGGGGTGTGGTAATATACACCTTTAATCTCAGCACAGGGTGCTAGGTGAGTCTGAGGCTAGCCTAGACTACATAGTGGCCCACCACAGATACACAGGGAGATCTTTCAAAGACAAGCAAAGGGAAACCCCTCTTCACAAAAGAAAAACAACAAGGTTTATCAGTTTATACACTTTAGTGTGTTGTATGTAGCATGCTGTTCATATGTATGCAGGTGCACATGTGCCATGGTGCACATAACGAGAGCACAGGAGCTTTTGGGAATCAGTTCCTCTTACGTTTGGGTATCTGGCATGGATTTTAGATGGTTTTGTGGCCCCACAAATGGTTTTTATTGTTTGTTTTTTTAGACACAGGGCTTTTTTCCCTTTTTTTTCGTGTGTGTGTGTGAGTAGCTTTGGTTTGCTTCTTTTTTTTTTTTTTGGTTTTTCGAGACAGGGTTTCTCTGTGGTTTTGGAGCCTGTCCTGGAACTAGCTCTTGTAGACCAGGCTGGTCTCGAACTCACAGAGATCCGCCTGCCTCTGCCTCCCGAGTGCTGGGATTAAAGGCGTGCGCCACCTAGCTTTGGAACCTGTGTTAGAACTTGATCTGTAGACTGGGCTGGCCTCAAACTCACGGAGATTTGCTGACTCTGTGTCAAGTTCTGGGACTAAAGGTATGTACCACCACTGTCCAGCCACAAATGGTTCTTAGTGCTAAAGAATGTCAGATGTTTTGGTACTTGTATTACGTGATCTCAGAATTTATATAGTCCAGGAAGTTTATTCATCAAAACATTTACAAGCCAAACCCTTACGAAGAACTCTCTATTTATGAAAACTCTACAATCTAGTTAGAGGATAGAAGGCATTTATTTTATAACAAAATACATAAAACCAAAATATAAAGCATGTGACTATTTGTACTTTATATATTGATTATACTGAAATTTGTTAATTTAACATTAGTTAAAATAAACATTAAGTTACTTATATTTGAAAATGTCAAGTACATGATTAAAATGAACGTTTCTCCTCCAACAGAGACAGCGCTTCTGGAGTTCTGGAGTACACACTCTACTCCAAAGCAGGGGCCTGGCTGGGGGCGTGGTGTGGAGGGAGGGGCCTGGATGGGGGCATGGTGTGGAGGGAGGGGCCTGGCTGAGGGCGTGGTGCTGAGGGAGGGGCCTGGCTGGGGGCATGGTGTGGAGGGAGGGGCCTGGCTGGGGGTGCAGTGTGGAGGGAAGGGCCTGGCTAGGTTAGGGTTACATTCTGGCTTTTTCCAGCACCAAACACTAGGCCTTCATCTTTTGATTCTTGGACCATCCTTGTGCATCTGTTTTAGTCTGAAAAGAAAAAAAATGAGAAAATTAAATCAAATGCTTATAAGCAGGAGCGATGCAGAGAACTACATACCAGCACTAAGCATGATTAAGGCTGGCTTTGTAAAACAGGTTGGTAACTGCCCCCTCCTTCTTCTCCCTTCTCCAAGGTCTCAGGCAACCCAGACTGGCTTTAAACAAACTGCCCCAAATGACCTTGAACTTCTGATACTCCTGTCTTCTTTGCCCAAGTGCTTAGAAAATGGCTCTTCGACCATACGTGATTGGTGTGAAGCTGGGCCTGGAACCCAGGGCTTCCGGCATGCCAGGCAAACACTCTACCTTTCTATCGACCCCCAAATTCGAAATTGTTGCTACTTTTTAAAGAGAATTGGTGTGACTTTATCTGGAAAGGTTTGGTAGAATTTACCAGTTAAGTTTTTTGGACCTAGTATTGTTTTGAGAGCTATAAGTCAACTCACATCTTAAAAGATGTAGCGGTCCTGTTTCCTCTCTTGGTTTCCAGGTGCTTGTGAGCAGCCTCTTCAACCGTGTCATGTTTGCTTTAAGGGCCTAGGCTGGTACAGTGATAGGCTCCAGAGGGTGGTTAGGAGAGTCAGTGGCATAGTGCATGTAAAACACTTAAACCTCAACATAAGTACTCCGTATTCCCCGTTGTCCCCCTCTCCGCTATGTGACAGTTTGCTGTTAGGTTGAACTAGTCTCAAACTGGTAGCCATCCGGCCTCAGGCCACCGTTCAAAGCCGCCCCTACTCAGGATGCCTGTCCTGAAACCTCAGGATCTTGTTGGCTCCCTTTTAAAGACCTGGAGCCTTTATGATGGATTATTATTGCTGTTGAGACAGCTTTGCACAGTCCACGGGGGCCTCAAGTCATCTATGCTGTTGGGCTGGTGGCGTAGTCCAGCAGCTGGGAGGTGGAGCATGGACACAATGTGTGCTACATCAGACCACCTCGTCCTCCCAAGGAGGCACAGCAGGAAACAGCTATGCAGCTGAGGATGATCCCCACAAAGCCTGGACTCCTCCAGGACTAGGATCACAGGCACAGCCACTGTGCCTGGTTTTATGTAGTGCCGGGGCTGATTCCACAGGTTCATGCATGCTGGGCAAGTGTTCTACTAACTGAGCCACATATCCAGCCCCAAGCCTCTGTACTTCTCTAAGTTATTACAGTTGTTTACTTGAATCATCTACTTAATAAGCATTCTCTGTGGGAAGTCATAAAATGATGTTCAATAAGGGCTGTTTTAATGATCAAACAGATCTCTGCTGCTAACTTTTCATCTAAATGCGATCTATATTAATGAGAGTATTTGGCAGCTGGCCCCTATATAAACCCAACTTTTGACATTGAATAAAATTGGATATTGGATTTTTGGATATCTAATTAATATTTCTGAAAAAGCTTTAGTTTTTAAAGGTAAAACAGATTGTCTTGGAACTGTATTGATTGGGATTCAAATCACGCTTTAAAGATCACATTTAAAAATAATTTCTGTGCATTGTGGACATTTGATCATAACTAGTACTAGGAAGAACTTAGTTTTAAATCTATTTCTATACAATCTTATTTTCCTCCATATCTTCTTTTTCTTTTTCTTTTTTTTTTTTTAAGACAGGGTTTCTCTGTAGCTTTAGAGCCTGTCCTGGAACTAGCTCTTGTAGACCAGGCTGGCCTTGAACTCACAGAGATCCGCCTGCCTCTTAAGGGATGTTTTTATCTGGGGGCATTGTGGTGTACACCTCAGGAGATTGGGGCAGGAATTCTAGGTCAGTCTAGTCTACAAACTGAGACCCTGCTTCAAACAATAACAAAATAGGTATATTTGGGCTGGGTGTGGTGGCTCATGCCCACTGTCTCAGCACTGAGAGGCAGAGGCAAGAAGATCAGGAGTTTAAGGTTCTTGTCAGCCATGCACTGAGTCTGAGCAAGCCTGGGATACGTAAGACCCTATCTCACTAAGAAAGACAGAGGTATGTTTGTTAGGAAGGTAGTTAGTGCCAAGCATAGTGGTACACACCTTTAATCCCAGCAATTGGGAGCAGAGGCAGATGGGTTTCTAATGTGGGAAATCCTTTTGTATATGTGTTGCTTTTTATTGGTTAATAAAGAAGCATTTTCGGCCAATGGCTTAACAGAATATAGCCAGGATGAAAGAGATATATATAGAGAGAGTAGGTGGAGTCAGAGATGCCATGGAGCCATCAGAAAGGGAAGACACAAGCCGCCAGCTGTTTGGAACCTTGCTGGTAGTCCACGAACCTCATAGTAAAATATAAAATAATGAAAATGGGTTTATTCTAAATGTAAGAGCCAACTATCAATAGGCTTAAGTGACTGGCCAAGCAGAGAGTCTAGATTATGTATACTATTGTGTTTTCTTTGAATTTTTTTTGACTGTGAAGGAACTAAGTACAGAGAGACATTTCATTGTATGGGCTGCTAAGCTAAACCAACATATATACTTTTTTTTTAAAATTTATTTATTATGTATACAATATCCTGTCTGTGTGTATGCCTGAAGGCCAGAAGAGGACACCAGACCCCATTACAAATGGTTGTGAGCCACCATGTAGTTGCTGGGAATTGAACTCAGGACCTTTGGAAGAGCAGGCAATGCTCTTAACCTCTGAGCCATCTCTCCAGCCCCATATATACTTTTTTAAAAGGTTACCTTGGCTTCAAAATTTGGGTATAAGGATTTGTTGCTTTGGAAAAGAGGTTCTTCTTTTGTTTCCACAGAAGATGAGAACCTGTGGAATCCTTCTAGACTAATGTGGTTTGATGGAGCAAGAGCTTCTGAAAGGTTGCCATGAACACCACCTAAAAATACTTCGCCCAGCAAAAAGCAAGAAGCAATTTAGAGAGAACTACACCCAAATTCCCTAAATGATTGTTTATAAATGTTTGTTTACATTTAAAGGGTGTTATGCTATAAAGACGAATAATTTGCACTGGTATGGATCTTGATTTATTGATATAAATTTAAAGCCAATTTTGTTATATTTCTGCTCTTGATTAAGGTATTGTGTTTGTGCAGCTCATTTAAAAATGTAATGTAGCCGGGCGGTGGTGGCGCACGCCTTTAATCCCAGCACTCGGGAGGCAGAGGCAGGCGGATCTCTGTGAGTTCGAGACCAGCCTACAAGAGCTAGTTCCAGGACAGGCTCCAAAACCACAGAGAAACCCTGTCTCAAAAAACCAAAAAAAAAATGTAATTTATAAGTAAGAAATATAGGTTAATAGATAGTCGTCCATAATAGACAAGCTTGAGGTCATGTTAGTCATGTTTTCTCGATATATAGAGACATATTTCAGTTAGAGAGGGATTCTTCAAATCTTTCAGAGACCTTCAGAATACGGCATTTATTTATTTATTTATTTAAGGTTATTTATTTATTTATTTATTTATTATGTATTCAGTGTTCTGCCTGCATGTATGCCTGCAGGCCATTACAGATGGTTATGAGCCACCATGTGGTTGCTGGGAATTGAACTCAGGACCTTTGGAAGAGCAGGCAAAGCTCTTAACCACTGAGCCATCTCTCCAGCCCCCAGAATATGGCATTTAAAATGTTTTAAGAGGCTAGGACTTTTCATGACATGAGACAGACACATCTGCTTCTGGAAGCACCAATCTACTTCAAGAGGAAGATGGGCATCGATGAGGCTATTTATGGAGTTTGTTACCCATTTGGGCAAGAAACTGCTCTTGCCTGGACTGCTTGATGAACTGGACATGCAGGACCCACAGAGAAATGACTGCTGAACTTGCCTAAAGGTGAGATGGTCCTTCAGGGTTCCTGTTTCACCAAAGAGTCTGCCAGACATTTTGCAGGACACAGAAAAAGTGACTGACAAACTGCGAATACAGGTGGAACTGTCTTTGAAATTTCCTGCTTTGTGGAAAAGTCTTCCAGATACTATGGGCCTCTAGGCTGAAGATGAATGCCCCAACAATACAGAAACTGTCCAGGCAGTGAGACACCTCTGTCAATTCTAGAGTTTTGGAAGTTGCTTATAATGTACTTCCTGTTTACTTAGGTACTATTATATCCTTCTGGAGTCTTTGATGGAGTTGAGTAATAGATAGCTATAATTATAGTTTTCCTTGCTTATGATAAAAAGATAAAGTAGATATAAATATTGTAGCTATAATTCTAGTTTGATATCTGTTTTGTTATATGTAATTTTACTATGTTAAAGTTAAAGCCTTCCTTTTTATTTAAACAGAAAAGGGGAAATGGTGTGGGAAGTCCTTCTGTGTATGTTTTGCTTTTATTGGTGAATGAATAAAGAAGCTGTCTTGGGCCTGTCCATGGCAGAATAGAGATAGGTGGGGAAAACTAAACTGAATGCTGGGAGAAAGAAGGTGGAGTCAGGAGAAGCCATGTAGTTGTCGGTGTAGAAAGATGCAAGCTTCCAGCTGGAACCTTGCCTAGGCCATGAGCTTTGTGGTAAAATATAAAATAATAGAAATGGGTTAATTTAAGATGTAAAAGTTAGCCAGAAATATGCTTAAGCTATTGGCCAAACAGTATTGAAAATAATACAGCTTCTGTATGATTATTTCGAGTCTGGGTAGCAGGGAACAAACTAGCGGCCTCTGATAACAGGTTTCTGGGAGTTAGGCTTGCATGATCTACAGAGTTCCAGGTCGCCCAAATCTACAGAGAGACAGTTTGCTTGTTTTGTCTTTTGGGTTTGTTTGTTTGTTGGTCTAAAAGAAAAAAAGCAAGAAAGCAAGCAGTTAAGTGCCCTTCCAGCTTTCTTTATGACTCTTTAGCTACTTTCAATTGGCTGGCATGAATTCTTCCCCTATCCTTTTTCATGGGGAGCGGTCCCATCATCTCCAATCTATTCCTGTAGCTGTCAATTCTCCTCCATCAGTATCTGCTAATTTTGCCCTAAATTAACATAAAATCCCACATCTTCTTCCCTTCCAGTTCAGTAATTCGTCTTGCACTACTGTCAGCAAGAGTCGGGAAGACAAAGCTGACACTCCCAATATTCTGTACTTGTTTCTGTCTAGTGCATCAGGCTGTAGTGCAGACAGTTTCCCATTGCTACGCCATGGGGCACTTGGGCAGGAACCATGTGTATAGAATCAGGGTTTTTGGTTTTTTTGAGATGGGTTCTCTGTGCAACAGTCCTGGTTGTCTTGGAACTCATGGACCAGGCTGGCCTCAAACTCACAGAGATCCACTTGCCTCTGCCTCCCAAGTGCTGGGATTAAAGGTATGCACCACCACCACCCTGAGCCCTGTGTATAGAATAAGGTAAACCTTAGGAATAAACAGATACCTTCAAAAGAATGTGTATAGTTCTAAATGACAGTTATGGTTTGACTATGAAATGTTCACCAAGGGATCATGTGTTGACTACTTAATTCCCTGGTGATGGCACTACATGAGAGGTAGTGTTAACTCTGGAGGTGGGGCTTAGCTGGAGGAAGTCACTGGAGCCTACTTTTCCAAGTATCTGGTCCCTGCCTTGGGCTCTGCTCCCCGACTGCCATCAGCAGCCTTAGCCATGAGCCCCCACTGCTATGATTCTCTGCTTCACATGCTGGGAAACAGCAGAGTGGTCACAGTTAAAACCTCCAAAACCTTGAGCCAGAACATCTTCCTCCTGTGCTCCTGTCAGGGATGTGCACGACAGTGACCCCAGTGAGTAATGCAATGTCCTCTGAGATGAAGGCAGGGTCTCACTATGTGGTCTTCTTTGGCTTGGAGCACAGTGTGTAGATCAGGATGCCCCCAAACTCCTGGGTAATCCTGTTTCTGGTTCCCAGGGGCTGGGATTACAGCCATGGACCACCATGCTCAGTTAAAACTAAGTTGTTTTAGAGACAGACATGCATCTTGAGGACATTACACGGAGTGAAATAAACTAGCCACAGAAAGATTCAATTTAGTGAAATTTACAGGAGCAGAATGTAGAACGGCGAGGAGGAAGAAAAGGGAGTTATTTAATGGATCAAGGTAGAGATTGTGTATATTTGATACTACTAAACTATACATGTAAAGTAGTTAATATGGCTGAACTCATGTATATTTTATTGTTAGCAAAAAAGGGAAAATGGGAGTTTTTAAGCAAAATGCCTTGAAAGATGGGCTTGGTGGCATGTCTCTGTCACACCAGCATTAGGAGGTGGGGATGCAGCTCTGCTTGCACAGAGTCCTGGGTTCGATCCCCAGCACCATGTACATTGGAAGTGGCAGTGCACAGACATCTATGGCTCTCTTCTACACCAGTTCAGGCCATCCTCAGATCCCTAAGACCCTGGCAGTGGGGGTGGGGTCGGGAGTGATACTGGAACAATGTTCTGTTTCCAATGCTAGTTACGTGGACTGCTGTTAAACTGGTCACACATTTACTATATATTTCTCATTTTATAGCCTTCTGTATTTAATAGAGCCAGTTTTCACCAGAATCTAGTTTATCGGATTACTGCCTTTTAAAAATCACTCCAGGTGGTGAGTGTGGAGGTTCATGTTTATATTCCCAGCACACAGAAGCTGAGGCAGGAGGTTTGCTATGAGTTTGAGGCCAACCTGTGCTCCACATGAGGCTACCCTGACTATAAAATGGCACCCTATCTTAAAAACCCCAACACCAAACCAAACCAAGCCAAGCCAAACAAACAAACAAAACCCTCCTCAGTACTGTGCGTCCGGACAGGACGGAGAGAGTCCAGTTCCCGCAGAAGCTGGGCAGGCTTCGCCTTTTCAGGAGGTTAGACTGTCTCAACCCTCCTGCTCCTTTCTGTCTTGCTCTTCTACACCATGCTTTCTGTATTTTGTAATTCTGTACAGTAGTCTATTATGTGCTGTGTAGAAAGGGTCTAACTATGCACCCCAGACTTGCCCTGAACTGCAAGCTTCCTACCTCTGCCTTCTGAGCGATGGGATTATGGCTTATCAGGCCCAGCGCTTCAACATAGCTCTGAATTTTAGGCAATAAAGATAGATATTTTTTTTTTCCTCCGTGGTCCTGAGGATCAAATGCAGGCAGAGCCTGGTGCATGCCGGGTTAACACTCTACCTGTGAGCTATAACCCTACCCTGCTAGACTGTAAGGGATTGGAGTGAAACCTCTCAATATCAATATGTAATTGTGTAATGTTCAAATCAGAGTGAATCCCTTCAAATATTTATTGCGAAAAGAAGAAAGTTTCAATCTACTTTTGTGTGTTGATTTATAGTCTATCTCCATCTGGAATGTAAAGAGGAACAATAGCTTCAGAACCTACTGTGTATAATATTACTTGGCACAAAGAAATGAATGAATATGGTTTGGATGTGTCATGACAGAGACTGTTCAGTTCTATGTACTGGGCATGAGGTTTGAGGTCATACCTAAGTGTTTATACTAAGCAATATGAAAGAACATGTAAGAAAGTAGGGCAAGACCATGGCTGTAACTAATCAGGCGGCATGATTCTTTACCAGAGAGAACTATGGGCAACATTTACAATTCTAAGCAACTGCCCAATTAGCAAGACACAGAAATACCACATTTAGCTTTACGAACTTGAATGCATTTTTATTTTAGATCCTATATGTAGACCTGGTTGGCTGGGAACTTGTGGCAATCTTCCTGTCTGCCTCACAACTGATGGGATGACTGG
Source organism: Microtus oregoni (assembly GCF_018167655.1). Taxonomy (NCBI): domain Eukaryota; kingdom Metazoa; phylum Chordata; class Mammalia; order Rodentia; family Cricetidae; genus Microtus; species Microtus oregoni. The sequence goes on along the minus strand of NW_024543060.1, from coordinate 33,243,843 downwards.
CATGTGGGGCTACACCTGATCAAAGTCAGCGTTATCACCCAGAGACAACATGTATGCTGAGGCCTTTTGTGGATGAACTTATTCCTTCCTTCCTTCCTCCCTCCCTCCCTCCCTCCCTACCTCTCTCCCTCCTTTCCTGCCTCCCTCCTTCCTTTCTTCCTTACTTTTTTGGTTTTTCAAGACAGGATTTCTCTATGTAACAGTGCTAGCTGTCCTGGAACTCGTTTTGAAGATCAGGCTGACCTTGAACTCAGAGATCCACCTGCCTCTCAAGTGCTGGGATTAAAGGCACACCCCACCACTGCCTGGCTTGGATGGGGTTTTGCTGTGTAACCTAAGCAGGCCTTGAACTTGTGATGAGGTTCTCCTGCGGCAATTACAGGCATGCAGCATCATGTCTGGCTATTGGCAAACTTCTGCCCTTGGTCATATATTAATTGTAATTCATGCTCCTTTGAGCTACATTAGAACTGAATATGTGATTTCTCATCCACCCTAGTATCTAAGTTTCATTTGTTACCACCAAAATGTGAACAAATGCCAAGTGAATAACAGTGGTTTAGAAAGGTTGATTTCTGATTCCCGTAAAATGAGTAATTAGTAATTCATTTCCAGATATTTTAGCTACTGATGTGCTATTACTAGTTTGCTAGTATAGCTTTACCTTCTAGATACTAGAAGTTTTCTAATCCATTACTGATGTGGGAGTGTCATATATCAATCTGTTGATTTCATTGGTTAAGCAATAAAGAAACTGCTAGGCCCTGTGGGTGGAGTAAACAGAACAAAATGCTGGGAAGAAGAGGAAGTGAGGTCAGACTCCACAGCTCTCCTCTCAGGAGCAGAGAGATGCCATGCTCCGCTCTCCTGGGCAGACACATGCGATGAAGCAATCCGCCAGGTTAGACATGCTGAACCTTTCCCGGTAAGACCGGTGCTCACAGATTATTAGAGATGGGTTGATCGCGATGTGAGAATTAGCCTGTAAGGGCTAGAGCTAAAGGGCCAAGCAGTGTTTAAATGAATACAGTTTGTGTGTTGTTATTTCGGGTAAAGCTAGCCGTGGGGGCGGCCAGGTGCTGGGGACGCAGCCCGCCGCCCCTATTACTACACATTACCAATTCTTAGTTAGTATAACATGGACCACAGATCAACAACTGTTTGCATATGGGTTAGATACTGAAATAGATATTTTAAAAGAACTATAACAATAGGCAAAAGTGTTAGAGACTGTATGGGGCTCACAGAGGCATCCGACTCTTTATAAAGACTTTTCTCACATTAAACAGACAATGGATAAAGTGGGCCCAATAATTCAGATATACAATTAGCTAGTCTTTATTTTGGTAATTCTACCCTTAGATGCTTGAGCAGTACTATCTCTATTGGCCCTTCCACCATACAATGGTGCTATGTGTACTAAATTTGATATTCCTCCTTTAGTTATTAATACAATTAGCCTTTTAAGTGAGGAGAGTCCTTAACCATCCCCTTCCCTAACCCTTGTGAGACAGGGTCTCTCTGTGTAGCCCTGGTTGTCCTGGAACTCTCTCTGTAGACCAGGCTGGACTCAAACTCAGGTGATCCATCCGCCTCTGCCTCCCGAGACTGGACTAAAAACACAGGCCATCACTGCCCAGAACAGTCCTTATTTTAAATTCACAACTCACAGAGCTTCTTTCAGATGAAGCCAGTTTTCATTTATTTATGTAGGTAACATTACTGAGACATACTTAATGATTACCTTTTATTACTATGAACATTGCCATAATTATTATGTGCTCATTTAAGCTAATTATATTTATAATTTTATAGAGAAACAGTACAAACTAATAAAAACACTTTAATTGTAGTACAGTGTTAACAAGTCCCGAAACAAAGTACTCCAGATTTGTGAGGCACCCAGAAAGCTGCTGCAGAAACAATGAGAGATTAACTGGGAATCTACCAGATGTAATTCATTAGTTATAGGGGGACTTTGGAGTCGATTAACTGATAAGACAAAAAACCTTTGTGCCATCCAGAAGTAGTCAGCTAAAAACATTAATCTATAACGTGGGGATTCTAAGACATTGAGAAAGTCTGTTAACTAGAAAGAACAGTGACTGATAAACGCGGACAAAATACACCTGGTGGATCACTCCTGGGATCCAGAAAACTAGCTGGAGATCAAGGCTCCAGGAGTTTAACCAGCCCAGCTTCTAAGGAAGGGAAAGGCTGTGTTTAGTAGACATAATTACTCTGCTACAGCCTGGGACACAAATATGGATTTCTAAGTCTTCACAGGTAGGGCCCAACTTCAATGAGTTGGCAGTCGGTCTGGGTTTATAATGGACAAAACATGAGAATGTCTGGGATCGCTCGCCTCTCCTTCCCTCATTCCATACTCACTCAGAAGTTTTTTAATTCAAAGGGCCCACTGCTAAACTATATGTGGAAGAGGCTACAGTATTATTTCTGACTTTAGAAATACAAATCTAATCTTTTTTTTTTTTTTTTTTTTTTTGAGTCAAGTTCTCTCATCCGAATTCTGGGTTGGCCTGAAACTCACTATGTGAGCTATGCTGCTGGGCCTCCCAAGAGCTGAGCACTAAACTGAGGTGTCCGAGTGAGGGGCACACACAGCGTTGCTCGGTGCGCAGGTGCCGCTAACTCTAGGCTCGCACTGCCTCTTTTGCTTTCCAGAGTTTCAGTTCCCTACCCAAGTATTTCATGGAGTTTGAAGAGCTAAGAAGATAACCAAGTTGGAGAGATAAAGAATTGATCTCTTTCTCTTCAGCAAGTGTGTGCTGAAACAGTAGCTGTGGGGAGAAGGCACAGAAAGGCATGGAGACAAAGGGCTGAGTGAGAGGAAGGACCTAGAGCAAGCACAACTGGGGACAGGTAGAGCTGCTGACGTGCACGGGGAAGCTCATGGCCACGGCTGCTGGGACTCCCAAGCTGCCTGTGTGGAGACTGCTCACAGGAGACACCTATGGACCCTGACAATAGGTTTCCATTGTTTGACAGAGACTGGAGCTAAGGCTTTGCGGTGGCTCGGGTCTATAATCCTAGCACTGTGGGGGCAGACACAGGAATGGGAGTTTGAGGCCAGCCTAGCAAAGTCTTCTATGAGACTTTCTAAACACCCAAGGGCTGGAATTGTACCTCAGAGGAAGAATCCTTGCCATGAACAAGTGTGCAAGAAGGATGTTCAGTCCCTAGCATGGGAGGAAAAGGAAAGGGGGTTTGATTATATGATTATAAATGTCTTCCATATCACTGGTCTTGAAAGCCTGATCAATGTGTGTAAGGAGAAGGCGGGGGTCACAAATCCTGAACTTGTTTTTTTCTTTCTTTCCCTCCTGAGACACAGTTTCTCTGTGTAACTCTGGCTGTCCTGAAACTTGCTTTGTAGATCAGACTGGTCTTGAACTCACAGAAGATAATCTGCTTGCCTCTGCCTCCTCAGGGCTGGGATTAAGAGCCTGTGCCATCACCGCCTGGGTTCACCTTGTTTCCCCTCCCCCACAACTTGTTTTTATAAGCATCTAGAGGACTTAAGTTGAGGTTCAAGGACTTACTGAATTAGAATATTAAAATGTTTTTTCTGATACTGAGTCTTGTAGGATGGCAAGTTAATCCTCCCCACCCACCTTTTTTTTTTTTTGAAAACCATAATAAGGGCTGGAGAGATGGCTCAGTGGTTAAGAGCATTGCCTGCTCTTCCAAAGGTCCTGAGTTCAATTCCCAGCAACCACATGGTGGCTCACAACCATCTGTAATGGGGTCTGGTGCCCTCTTCTGGCCTTCAGGCATACACACAGACAGAATATTGTATACATAATAAATAAATATTAAAAAAAAGAAAACCACTATAAAGTAATCAAAAATGCCACTCGTTTTCTGTTGCCCTTTTATTCCTTTTTGTAGTATTTGTTGAAACATATACTTTTTAATATTTCCTAAAGTATTTTCTGCATATTTCTCCATCCCTTTCTTCCAGACAGGGTTCCACTAATTTCAGGCTGACCTCCAATTCACGTTGCAGCTGAGGTTGGCCTTGAATTCCTGATTCTCCTTTCTCCACCTCCCACATTCCAGGAGTACAGGTATGTTATCAAGCCCTTTTAATTTTATTGTAAAAGTTATTTCCAAATAGAGTCTCATCAATTTGAGCATACTGGTCTAGAACTTAACAATCTCCAGTCCTAAGCCTCCCAAGGTGGCTGATGAAGCAGGCGTATACTGTTCTATCTAGCTCCAGTTAATATGAACTGTTTGTATTCTTTATGGAAGAGCCATCATAGTATTTATAAGTAAGTGGGAGCAGGTGCTACTTTTCATCCTTTTATTCTCATGTAAATTAAAACATTATGGTCTGGGGAGACGGCTCAGTGGGTGAAGTGCTTGCCACACACGCGTGAGGGCCCGAGTGTGGATTCCTAGAATCCACTAATGCAGGACGCAGCAATGCAAGTCTAGAACCTCAGTGTTCTATGGATGGCATGGGAGGTAGAGACTGAAGACGCCCAGGAAGCCTGAGCGCCAGGACCAGCAAACAAGTTGTCCTCTAGCCCTGATGAGGAGTGGCTCACATGGTCCCTATGAACATGGACAGACACCTAAATCATGTGCCTATACAAGATAAAAACCATGCAGAATAAATTTGAGTCCCTTGTGATTGTTCCTGTCGATGGGAGAAGGAAAGGTGTAGAATTAGGAGAATTTCTAATCAAGTTCACGATGCTAATTAGAAACATAAAATGCAATACTCATATTATGTACATCTTTAGGAAAGGGATTAATATAGACATTGCAAGGCCTTTGCCTAATATTGCCCAAATTAATTTAAAACAAATACGAATGAGAAGAAAAATATATCTAGTGAGAACCAGAGCTTAAAATTCTAAATATTTTTAGCTGTACTTACAAATAGCGTTGGCTTGGGTATAAACACATTGTCTTCATGTTCTCTTGGCATGTTCAGAATCTTTGATGCTTGATTTTCTGTAACACCTTTTGATTCCACTTTAGAAAGAAGTAAGTTGTTCTCAGAATGTTTACTACACATATTAGTGATGATCTGTTTCATGGCCGCAAATTCCTGTTGAGAGATGAAAACAAGAAAGTAGCAAGTGTGATTTTTGGCAAAGAGACTAACAATGATTGACATGAAAACATTTATTTTAGGGAGAAAAAATATTTGAATAATTATAATACATATATGAGGAAAGTTGAGAAAACAAAATATTAATGTACAAGAATTGTGCACATGACTTTTAAAATAGTAAACATGCCATGACTTTCAGCATTACAAATGACTTTTCTAGGCTAGTGGTTGCTAGTTTTTCTGCATATTGGAGTCACACATGGAACTTCAAAAACAACTCATGGTGTGTGTTTGTCACATCTGTGACTGTGACACAGTGGAGTTCCACTGCAGTTTTCTGGTGTATCTGTTGAGTAGAGTATTAATAGCGATTATTATTCTATTGGTAGAAATCAAACCCAGGCCTTGTGCATGGCAGACAGCCTTAGCCTGGTAATCTTTTCCTCCCTCTTAAACCATCCTCTTACCTTATCAAGTCTGAAATGAAGAAGGCAGAGAAATAGAACACAGAATGGTTTTCCATGACGACTAATCACAGTTTACTTCAAACAGTGAGTTTAGTATAAAGCTTCAGCATTTATTTAGCAGTGGTATTTCTGTAGCCTTTTACAAATGGTAAATGGAGCTGGCTAGAGTTGCCATTTTTAATGTGTCTAGTCCTAGGGGATTGAGTCCAGGGCCTTGTGCACGCAGCCAAGTACTTTACCACTGAGCTACACCCCATCCTGTCCAGTTGCCTCTCCAGAATATTTATTTCCTTACTTGAGACAGCACTATGCTAGGATGTCAGGCTGGCTTGGCTTTTACTTTGTAGCCCAGGATGGCCTTGAACTCAGGACAGCCCCCTCCCTTTGGCCTTCACAGTGTTGTCACTTGGATTTTAATTTGCCTTTTGAGTGAAAAATTAATCTGCTGAACTTTTTGAAGAATGTAGAGTAAAATTTGCAATGATGTCTTCTCGAACCTATTATTTTTCCTCACAAATGTCTGGGTCTTCATTAGTGGATACTTCGATTACTTGCCAAATTGATGCAGCAGATACAAACCCCGGGGAGGTGGCGTGCTCCTCTACTTATCTGTAGAATAACAGTGGGCTCTGAACTAGGTATGGTTTTATCTTCATGCCAACACACCAACGTGGGGCCCTAGAAGGATGCCCTGTTCCATGCTGCTGATCTGTTTATAGACGGCAGCTCCATGTCAGAGCAAGTCCCTACAGGCTCTCTCTTCTGGCTGCCAATCGTTCTATTTAGAACCACCTAGCTGGAGCAGGTATTTTGAAACAGACTGCGGAGTTTGAGCCATCTACTAGATGCCTTACTAGAATCCAGGACACGGACGGGGGAGCAGTGTAATGCTGGACTCCTCCTTCCGACCTGCAGCGCCAATGTCTTGCTCAAAGCACAGACGACTGTGCACCAATACAGTCCTATGGCTATCTGGGCTTTATGAGACTCACTTGGCTTTCAAGATTGAGTTATTTAATCTGTGGTAAAGAATGCAGCCACTGATTTAATGCTAAGTTTATTCAGTTACAATGGATTTTATTTTGTAATTTTTTTTTTCTTGACAAGGTCTCTGGTAGCCCAGGCTGCTCTAATTTCTTTTGTCACCAAGGATGACTCTGGATCCCCTCAGCCTCCCCTGTAGTACCTGTAGTTCCCAAGATTGTCCAGATTCTTATTATGCTGTTCTTTGAGACTGCTTTTCTTTTCTTTTTCAGGTAGGGTTTTAGTGTGATCCAGGGTTAACTAGAATGTTTTACATAACTCAGACAGGCCTCAGGATCTGTTTACTTAGCTTTCTGAATACTGGGATTATACATACATACAGGCTTAAACACCAACCTTAGTTAACAGGATGGATGCTCTACTGCTTTTATGACTGATGCATAGCTAGTATCCTGAAATTTCTTTTATTGGGTATATTGGCAAGTTCTATCTTCTATTCTTTCTTTAAAGCCTGTTTTGCACTTATTGTATATATGTGTGCATGCATGCGTAATGCATGTGAGCCTCGGTTGAGGCTTCAGGGATCAAACTCAGGTCTCCAGAACTCAGTGGTAGGTGTCTTCTTAGCTCACCGAACCATCCCATCAATTCAGTTTTATTGTTTCTTGAAACCATTTGTTCTTCGATCACCTTTCAATAGACATTTTATTAATCCCAACCCTCTACTGTCTTTCTAACATTTTCAAGACTTTTTCTATTATTTAGTCCAGGCTGGACGTGTACCCCAGGCTGGTATGGACTCCCTGATGCTTGAATTACAGGTGAGTTTCATCCAACCTTACTTACTTTATTAATTTTCTCAGCATTATGGCGAAAAGTACTCTGCTTTGACAGTATAACTTCTGTGACTTAGAAATCAAACTTGGCCAGGCGGTGGTGGCGCACGCCTTTAATCCCAGCACTTGGGAGGCAGAGGTAGGTGAATCTCTGTGAGTTCGAGGCCAGCCTGGTCTACAAGAGCTAGTTCCAGGACAACCTCTAAAGCTACAGAGAAACCCTGTCTCGAAAAACCAAAAAAAAAAAAAAAAAAAAAAAAAAAAAAATCAAACTTGGAGTTGGAGGCATCGGATTCATCTTCCTTGAAAATGTCATTTCCTCTGGAATCTTCTGTCATTTAGTTCCAAGCTTTAACAGGATTCCTTCATGTTTCCTGTAGCTTTCTAATATAATTCAGTCATTCATGGTTTTTCTAGACATGGTTTCTCTGTGTAACAGTTCTGGCTGGTCTGGAACTTGCTTTTGTGCTTTTGTAGACCAGGCTGACCTTGAACTCGCTGAGGTCCACCAGCCTCTGCCTCCCAGGTGCTGGGATTAAAGGCATGTGCCACCACTGCCTGGAGTTATTTTTATTTAAAATAATTTCCCATCCCTGAATATTCTTTTTTTAAATATTTTTTTTAAGATTTATTTATTGTGTATACAATGTTCTGCCTGCATATGTCCCTGCAGGCCAGAAGTTGGCACCAGATCTCATTACAGGTGGTTGTACGCCACCATGTAGTTGCTGGGAATTGAACCCAGGACCTCTGCAAGAACAATCAGTGCTCTTATCCGCTGAGCCATCTCTCCAGCCCCTCATCCCTGAATATTCTGAGACTATTTCCCTCTTAGCTTGGCTGTCTGGGAACTGGAGATGTTCCAGCTGAGGGTACAGGAGAGCACTATGCCAGCTGCACTTCGGGATTCGATGTTAGAGGGTTTTTTTTTTTTTTTTGGAAAACATCACAACATTTTGCTGTTTACTATGTTATGGAAAGATTACCTTCTAAAATATTTCTGAAGAAATGAACTTTAATATTTTGCATGCCCTCTTCCGTTCCAGTTACTCACCACTCCTGACATGAGAGGAAGGAACTTAATATCTGTCAGTTATGAAGTCTTTGCTTTGTGCTATTATTTTTATCCTAGGTCCTTATGGTTTTTTAATTTTGATTTCTAACTTCAGAATGAAGTACAGCTTACATGGTTTCTTTCTGCTGCTGTTAGGGCTGTTTGCGAGAATGACAGGGTACATCTGAATGACACAGTTTATCTGAAGAAGACACTGGCTATGTATCCGTCCCCGTTCAGGTAGGTATGACGGACTTTCTAGCAGATCTCACTCCAGGGCCATCATGAAGGATGCAGGATTCTTCCCAAAGAGTTAGTGTCCCTTCATCCTTCCTTATTCCAGCTTATTCTTGGCTGACAATTACTTTAGGGGGTCATTTCCAAAAATTAAAAAATTCTGTCTTTCTGGTATATAAATATAAAATTAATATAATGATGGAAAGGAATAAATTAGCCAATGAAGAACTGTTTGACCACTCAAATAAAACTAAGGCCAAGTAAAAGATAAAACAAAACTGGGCGGTGGTGGCGCACGTCTTTAATCCCAGCACTCTGGAGGCAGAAGCAGGTGGATCTCTGTGAATTTGAGGCCAGTCTGGCCTACAAGGGCTAGTTACAGGACAGGCACCAAAGCTACAGAGAAACCTTGTCTCAAAAAACCAAAACAAACAAGCAAGCAAACAACGGACAAAACAAAACAAAAAAAGACAATATTGTAAGCTGGGTGTGGTAGCAATCCTAAGCACTCAAGAGGCGAAGGAAGGAGGACTGAGGATTCAAGGCCAGTGTAAGCTACCTGTGGAGGCCACCTCCACCCTTCCCCCCCCCCCCCGCCCCCCACAGAGATACTCTCTTGCTGTCTCTAGACTGGCAGAATGAAAGCAACAGACACTCTTATGACGTTTGCTATGATGGTGACTGTGACCGCACAGTCTGTGAGACATTGCTCCCTGGAATCCCAGAGCACACATCTTGGACAGAGGGGTGGCATGCTAGCACAGCTCATCCACCGAGCAGCTGCCTAATGGCACTGCATTCTGATGCCAATGAATTGCACACAGCTGTAAACTCTGCAAAGATGTTGGCAAGGGGACACATAGATAGCATTTCTTGATGAAAATAGCTCTGACAAGTAGAATGCAAACTATGTGCTCCCCTGGAGCACAAGGAAGTGTTTTTATACATGAGGAACAGCATGTCAGGACCAACAGGCCAGACAATTCTGTACATCTTTGGCCTTAGGTTATACAAGGTAGAATCCAACCTGGCTTTAAGTCATGAACATAGTTCATATAGCCGGGCTGTGGTGGCGCACGCCTTTAATCCCAGCACTTGTGAGGCAGAGGCAGGCGGATCTCTGTGAGTTCAAGACCAGACTGGTCTACAAGAGCTAGTTCCAGGGCAGGCTCCAAAACCACAGAGAAACCCTGTCTCAAAAAACCAAAAAAAAAAAAAAAAAAAAAGACTTCGGGTAGACTGTGTTTAATTCTGAACCCGATATGCAGCATAGACTCCTCTTCCTTCTCGCCACCACCTGTCCCTTCCTCCCCCCCCCCCCCCCAGATAGGGCTAGGCTGGAATCAGTTAAGTAGACCAGACTAACCTAGGATTCACCAACCTCTTGCTGCCTCATGAGTGCTGGGATCATAGCAAGCAGCGCCAGGCCTGGTGACAGGCACCACAGTCTTTGGTGACAATGGGCATTGGCTGAGAGTCACAACTCTCAGCCAGCTGTGTGGAGGGTCCTCAGGCCCAGTGCATTCTCGGTGTTCACGGAGCAGACTCACTGCCACTCTGCTTTGCACTTTCAGCACGATATTAAACTAATCACACGAGGGGCCAGGGCGATGGTTCAGCGGGTAAAGGTGCTTACCATGGAGCTTAAGATCCTGAGTTCAATCCTGGACCCACATGGTGGGAGGAGAGAGCTGATTGACACACACAAACTCTCTCTCTCTCTCTCTCTCTCTCTCTCAGCTAGAGTTTTTCTGTAGCTTGGGACCCTGTCCTGGAACTCAGTTGGTAGACCAGTCTAGCCTTGAACTCATGAAAATCCACCTGTTTCTGCCTCCTGAGTGCTGGAATTATAGGTGTGCGCCATCACTGCCCGGCTCATTTTTTTTTTCTTTTGAAGAAAGAAATTTGATTGCTGGCTGGGCATGGTGACATACAACTTTGTTCCAGTACTTAGGAAGTGGAGACAGGAGACCAGAAGTCAAGGTAATTCACGACTTCAGACCTCCGCATTACCTGCCTAGCATATGCAAGGTCTTGAGTGGGCTCCCTACCCTGTCCATGTAAATTTAATTAAAATTTATTTATTCCAGACTGAGTGTGGTGGCACACACCTTTAATTCTAGCACTGGCAGGTGGATTTCTGGTCAATTTCGAGGTCAATCTGGTCTACAGGGCTGGTTCCAGGACAGCTAGGGCTATATAATAGAGAGCCTCCCCCCCCCCCCCAATCTTAAGAAAGTTACATATCCCATATCCTAAGAGTCCAGTAGGAATTCTAAGTTACAAAAGGAAATAACAGGCAAAATAGCTTTTATATGACAAAGTGTCAGAAAACAGCATTAGCACTGCCATGGCAAACTGTGCTTCAGGATTCTTCAGCCCATGCTCTATGAACTTGGTCTCATTCCCAGGCCAGCTTCCTCTTAGCACTGGCTGTGCATCTCAGCAGTGTATGCAAGGAGGTGGAGGAAAGAGGGGACAGGGGTTAGCATCCACTGAATACTGACAACGTGCCAGGCTTCGTATTGTCTATCATGTAAAATTTAATTTTTTTCTTCATATAAAGAGAAGTAGATACGATCTCAGGTTCTAAAATGAGGATTAGTAGGCTGGAGAAGTCTAGTCAAATTCAGATTCTGAGAAATCAACATCCAAACGCAGGCCTGTCGGGTTCAGAGTGTCTGTTATGTACACAATAATAGGAGGTCTTCTGATACACAACACCAGGCTTGAAAGGTAGCTTCGAGTTATTTAACCCAGACACAACTGAATACCCCCTTCTCCCACACTGTTTACATGTACTGAGTTATCATATTGTAGTCCACAAATATGGACAGTTATTATGAGACATTAAAATAAAAAGTCAAAGACCAGACAGGCATGATAGCCCACACCTTTAACCTCAGCACTCAGGAGGCAGAGACAGGTGGATCTCTGTGAGTTCAAGACCAGTCCAGGATACAGAATGAGCTCCAGGACAGAACTACATAATAGAGAGATGCTCTTTCTCGTTCATCCCCCACCCCCAAAAGCCAATTACCAAGAAGAGAGAAAGGAAAAAATTGCAATCAAGACAGGAAGTGGCAGCTATGGTTGAGAGCCTGAGTGGACCCGAATCTCCATATGCAGTTTATATAAAAGGTTTGAGCTAAGTAATGAAACTGGCTTGCTCTAAAATATAGTAGAACTATATAAGCATTTCCACTGAGAATAGGAGGTATGAATCTAGCCAGTTCTAGAGCACAGTCCCAAGTTTCTGCCATTTTGGTAGAAAAACAGTGTTCATAATTTTTGCTTAGTTTTAATTTTAGTTTTTCATTTAGTCCTGACTTGAACCCAATGAAGTATATTATGGTTATTTTGTAGCTGAATAAATGTTAAAGACCAAATAAATAAATAAATAAGATGCTGGGCAATGGTGGCACACGCCTTTAATCCCAGCACTCGGGAGGCAGGCAGATCTCTGTGAGTGCGGGGCCAGCCTAATCTACAAGAGCTAGTTCCAGAACAGGTGCCAAAGCTATAGAGAAACCTTGTCTCGAAAAAAACCAATAAACAAACAAACAAGTAAAAAAGACATCTCCTCTGACCATATGGCCACTAGCTCAGGCTTAAAAAATAAAGACAAATTAACTATATCAATTTAGCTTTTCTCTGGTGAGCTACTAAAATGACCCCAAATCAATACCCCCTACCTAACAAGAGCCAAACGAAGTCAAGCGTGGAAGGCATCTCTAGCCTTGGATGAGCCACTTCCTTTGAACTGCTTGTTGCTCTTTCTGCTATATCTTTTCTGAGCACCCCCATTCATCCCCCTCTTAGGCGAGAGCAGCAATGTTTAATCATCTTGCTTTTGCTAGATTGTCTCCTAGTAGGATGTCTTAGCCTCTGGCTAATTAAAGTCTGGACCTCCTTATTCTAATGTTTTGAGATGACAGGAATGATGTGTGGGGCTATATTCTGCACATGACTGAGACGTCACCGAGAATTCCAGTGTCCAGTTGAGTGACAGTCAACGAGAGGTGTCTGGGCTGTTGACACAGTCTTTGGGACATAACTAACCAGAAACTTCCTTTTTGGAGCCTAGATGACTTTAGGGCCACTTTCACCAGAGATGGTGGTAGAGGATGCTAAAATAAATACACTGAAGTCACTGAAGTCTGAAGATAGTGGAGTGTGGACACGCTGAAGGGTGAACACACCAAACCAAGAACATACTGAAGTATGTATATAGTATATAGAAGTATGTATACTATGAATTATGGACATACCAAAAATATAAGTATACTGAACACACCAAAATATGGACACACTGAGAAGTATGGACACCTTAAAGAAGTGTGGACATGATGAAATATGAAAACCCTGAATATGGACACATTTAAGAACAGACATATTGAAGTGTGACCACAACTAAGAGTAAACATGCTGTATGTAAAACATATGGACACACTGAAGTGTGAACATGCCGAAGAGTAAGCATGCTGTATGGGAGAAGTGTGGACACACAGGACATATGGACACACTGAAGTAGCTTCTGATAAAATCTGCTGCCATTGCTACTTTGCTTGGCCTGTCCTAAACACTATTCATTTAGTTGCTCTCTACTTTCTGGTTGTTACTATTCTGGCAAAATCTACTAGATGTTTTTTTCCTCTGTGGTTCATAATCAGTATGACTATGAATAATACTTTAGCTATTAAACCCGATTCTCCATTGTGAGAACTGTATTTCAGAATGCAGCTTACTTCAGGGCATATGCTGCCTCTGAGTTCTAGTCCAGACATTCCATTCTTCTCTTAGTTTTATTTATTTTTTTAAATATTTTTATGGTTTAAACTTTATTTTATGTGCATTGGTATGAATTTGTCAGATTCCCCTGCAACTGGATCTTCAGACAGTTGTGAGCTGCCATGTGGGTGCTGGGAATTGAACCCGGGTCCTCTGGAAGAGCAGTCAGTGCTCTTAACCACTGAGCCATATCTCCTGCCCCCTCTTTTCTTAGTTTTAGCGTGTTGATATGTGAATAACAAGATCAATGGCCTGATAAGTGTACATTGAAATATCAAAAACACGGTTAATTCTGACTATAACCTAATATCACTGCTAGTATTTTCTCTTGGCCACTGCATATTTCAAGAGACTTAGAGCTTTTTAGGTGTGTAGTGTGTGTGTGTCCTATGTCCTGGAGTTCTTTGATTTGTCATAAGTGGAAATTTTCTGAAACTCAATAAGCCTCTCTGCCGATACAATAATCCGAACCAGACCAAATCAAACTGACTTAGAAAAATCCCAGGTTTAATAGATACCAATGTTCCCAGATGGCTTTCCAGCCTCCCAGAGAGGAGACAGGAAAGGAAGACTGGAAAACCATGTGTTTGTTCTCTGGGGGGCAATTTAAATACCCTGTGGGAGTGTTCTTGAGCATCTCTGGGGAGGGGTCATCATTTGGCGGGTTTTCTTGAGGACGGAGTCTGGACTGAGGTAACTCTAGGGAAGGAGGCTTGGCCTGGAGCCCCCACCAAAACATCCTAGACTCTTTGGGTATATGGATGCCAGGGGTTGGGGTGAGGCTTCTGCTTAAACATTCCAGACTCTTTGAATATGTAGATGCCAGGGGCTGGGGTGGAGCATCCACCCAAACATCCCAGACTCTTTACTATTATTCTAAGAGAGTCATAAAACTAGAGGGTTAAAAATGATTAATAAGAGGTTGTTTACTGACTTCTTAACAAAGACCAGGGATGGCAAATGGTTAGTGCAGAAGTGTCTGCTCTGCGATCCTGACAGCCCAAGTTTAATCCCCATAACCATGTGGACAGCTTGACACAGCGTGCACACCGGCAAACCCAGCACCCCATGCACAACGGGAGGCACATCTAGAGGCCTGTGCTAGGAAACTGGAGGGCCGGCCGGCCTGCAGCATGCAGTACAGCAGAAGTAAGACACTAGGCGGAAGGCAGCAGTGCTCTCCGAAATTGTCCTTTGACTTCCAAATATGCACATGTCATGTATGTCCCCCATCCGCTCACAAATCTTAAAAGAAGAAAAGTCAGACAAGTGTATTACTATTTAAAGAAAATATTTAGCAAACTCCTAAAATACAATGGGAATATATATATATTATATATTTCATTCTTTAAAAACAAAAGACACTCAGAAGTTGACTAATTTCTACAACACATAACAAATATGAAAGTTTGACAGAAAAAGCCAAAAGGGTATTTATACCCAGATAAGCTGTTTTTATGATGACATATTTTATTGCATCACACAAGACAGAGAGCTTTCAGTGCAGGAGACAGCAAAGATATTTAAGAATTTAAAGGAGGCGATGAAAAGACTAAAGGCGGCGAAACCAGAGCAGAAGAGCTCAGAGCTCCTTCTAGGTTCTCTACAGTGTAAACATCATGGCCCCAAAGAATCCAAGTGGCTTGGCATGCTGGTGCGTGTCTGTAATCCCAGCACATCGAGACTGAGGCAGGAGGATGCTAAGTGTGATGTCTGCCTAAAATACATAGTGAAGGCCTGTTATAACAAATTCAACTCATGCCACTCAATGCCAATTCAAGGAGAATTAACTCTGAAGCATTGAAAACGGAGATTAAGTTGTTGTTCCTGGGAAATGCGCACAAACCCATCACACACTCTTGTGAGGCCAGAGTGCAATGCACAAAGGCAAAGGGACTGAGTGGTAAGTCAGAAATATTAACATACTTCCATCAGGCCATGCTGGCTGGGCAGCAAGCCCCGAGACTGACCTGTGTGTGTGTCCTCAGCGCTAGGATTACAACATGTACTACCCTTGGGTTTTTACCTTTGGAGTGCCAGAGACCGACCTCCGCTCTTCAAGCCAAGTCCCTAAATATCAAATATGGTTTAGAAAAAGATGCCTATTTTTTGGGGAGGGTAATTTTTAGGTTATTATTATTATTTGGTGGTGGGGGGGTCAAACCTACGGTTTCATAGACACTAGGAAAGTGCACTGCAGTGTAGTGTGAGGTCTAACTAAGCAGCTTAGGCTGGCCTCGAACTCATTCTGCAATCTACGCAGGCCCTGAACTTGCAATCCTCTTGTCAATAGTCTTGAGCAGCTGGGCCTTCAGGCCTGTGCCGGCAGTCATGAACAAAAAGATTCAACTTTTGAGTTTTAGAAGGAATACACAAAAGGCTTGCCTTTCCCCTGACTCTTAGCCCTGTCTACTCTGTTAGAAGCAATCTGTAACTGTCTTGGAGTGGGACAGCGAGTACAATATCCTTGACTTGAAAGCACTTAAAACAGCACAGAAGAATTTATAGTCGTTCCAGATATATTTATCCCTCGAATACCCTCAGTTATGACTGCACAAAGCTCTATAGAGAACAAAATTTCTTTTTTTTTTTTTTTTTGGTTCCCTAACAGGGAAGAGAACAAAATTTCTAAATCTATATCGGGGCCGGCAGTAGCTAGAGTCAGTGCACACGCACTGCTCAGTCTCCTACCCAGAGCTGCCAAGAGAAGGAAACAGCAACAACAGCGAACCCAAACCAGAACAAACGGCAAAACTGAGCAAAAACAACCAAAGTAACCATACAGGCAAACATTAATGCTGTGTGGGTGTGTTTCTATGTTTTCATTATGACGATTCTTTCCTTGAAACTCATTTACAATTGTATTTAATTTTTAATGTTTTGAATCTGCTTTACCGCTGACTTAATATTTAACTTGTAAAGAGCACCACCACTACTGATTAGAAATAGACAAACCTGAAAAGCAATCACGTTTTCACTTAAGGAAATATTAGCGTACCTACTTAGTGGTCCCCCCGAGTCACGTCAAGTGCAAAAAAGTAACTGAGTAGGTATGTGAGAAAAAAATGTAAAAAGGTATTCTTAAGAAACTTTCCAAACAGTTAACTATGAACCAAAAAGGTGACACACATATAGAACTATGCAATCTGTTGGAACCCTTTATGAAGTGGATTGCCTAAGGGGTACTTGGGACGTGAAATGTCCCTGAAATCTTCCGAGAAATCAGAAAGAACATATGGGTTAGACTCCAGGAACATAAACAAACCATCAAAGAATGATAATTATACTGTGACTTCACTTTTCAGAAAGCTGCCTAACTGCAGGGCTTGTTTCCTTCTGCTGGTGATTTGCACTGCCCTAACAAGTGGTTACCTAGGCAAAGGAAGTCAGCCGGTGAGTGTGGCTTTGTACATTCTAAGGGCTTAGTAAGGGGTCCTTCATTAATTCAGGTTAAATACCAACTGAAGTGACCATGGGAAAGTGAACGGGACAGCAGATTGCTAGGTCTCAGAAGCAGATGTCCCCTGTTCTCCAAATGCTAAGTATTCCTCAGAGACTTGATAAGCAGAGGCTGCTGTTGCTATACTTATCAGGCCTCGGGTTTGCAGAGGAGCTCTATGCTAGACAAACCTTCCAGACATGACTATCTAGCAGCTGCTTTTAGATATTTCTTTGAAACTGTTCTAGGATATGGCAGTCTGTACTTTTCCAGTTAAAACGGTACTGGTAATCAGAAAGAGACAGTTTTGGTGGTGGCAGGGCGGGGGGAGGGGGGAGGTGAGATACGTATTAAATGCCAGTTACTAAAGCTATTTGATAGCTGGTAGTAAATTACTATGGAGAGATAGGAACGAGGTATAATGACTGTAATAGACTTTCGAATGGCTACTTACCATGTGCTAAGTACTGTAGGAAGTAAAGACGTGAAGAGGAATGTGGCACCTTATTGGGCAAGACAGGGGCATAACTGTGCTGGTAGAGGGGTGAGTGCGGACGGGAATCCTAGCAGTAAGGAGGTTCTGCCTGGAACCATGGTGCTTGGAAGGGTGGGTAGTATGATCAAGGTCAACAACTTGTCTCAGGGGAAAAATATTCAAGTTTTCCTTGTCTAGTTTTGGAGGGCTCTGTGTCAAAGAAAAGCATTCAAAACAGCTTTGAAATCGCATGAAAAGAACATTTATAACCCCCCCCCCCATAACACCATCTTTCTCTATTGGTGAGGAAACTGAAGGAAAAGAGTCTTCAGTTAATTTGTTTTTCTTGAGAATGTCTCACTAGGCAGCCTTATTGGCCCTGAATTTGCAACCCTCCTGATTTAGTCTTCTAAGTAGGAGATTTACAGGCCATGCCAACCACAGTTGACTCGAACCCATGTCTTGTTTACTGACTCTTAGCATTTTTTAAAAAACTGCATTTTAAAATACAAGAAAAAGAATATAAACACAACCTTACTCTTACAGTTTCTGTTTCAGACAGGAACACTCTGTAGACCAGGCTAACCTCAAATTCCCTAGCCCAGGCTGTCCCTGAGCTCCTTAACCTTCTCTATTTCTCAAGTGCTAGCATCACAGACATACGTCAACACATGTGGCCCAGCTTACGTAAGAGCAAGGAAGAATGTACGGACAGTTTCAGCAGGGCAGAAGGCAGAACGCAGTCAATGCCAACTGTCCATTGTCTTCACAATTTTACCTAGCATGCTGAATGCTGCTGGAGAAACATGACACATTCTAACACTACTATAAATACATAACACTTTAGCATGGCAAGTCTTTTATGCTGCTGTAACTAACACACAACATTCTTTGTTATGCAGCTATTTAACAATTCTCTTCTCTTTAAAACTCATACACTATTGTGTCTTTTCCATTACAAAACCTCATCATAAGCAGGCTGTGGGCTGGCAAGACAGCTTAGCAGGTAAAGGTGCTCTCTCTCTCTCTCTCTCTCTCTCTCTCTCTCTCTCTCTTCTCTCTCTCTCTTTTCTTCGAGACAGGGTTTCTCTGTAGCTTTGAAGACTGCCCTGGAACTAGCACTGTAGACCAGGCTGGGCTCGAACCCACAGAGATCCTCCTACCTCTGCCTCCCAAGTGCTGGGATTAAAGGTGAGCGAGCGCCACCACTGCCCGGCTCAGGTGAAGCCTCTTAACTCCAGGTTAATGCCCTGAGTTTGAGCCCTAGGACTCACATCCACAAAGCTGTTCTTTGACCTCCGAATGCATGCTATGTGCCCCTGTTCCAACATAAATGTTTCTAAGAAAGAGGCTGAGTGTGGTGCATGTAACCCTACAACTCAGAAGCCGTCTCAAAACCAGGCCACCCTGAGCTATATATGATAAAGAGTTCTAGGGTAGCCTGGGTTAGAGAGAGATCCTGTCTCAAAACCAAACTGAAACAAAATGTCATTAGACAGGAGCTTCTTAAACTCTCACTATCTGTTATGGTTTGGATGAATGTCCCTCAAAGGTCTACATGTTTCAATGCTTGGCTTTGGGATATGGGAGATGGAAGGTCTTTGAAGCCAGGGGTAGTGGGGGTTGCTTAGGTTAGTGAGGCGTGTCTCAGAAAAGGATAGTGGACCCTGGCTCTTTTCCTTACACGCTTTCACTTCCTGGCCATGAGGTGTGAGTGGTTTTGCTTTGAATTAACTCCCACTTGTCAAGGGCTCAAAAGCAATGTAATGAACTTACCATGGCTACACCTTCTAAAACCATGAGCCTAGCCCAAATGAGCACTTTCCTTCATAAACCGCTTATCTCAGGCATTTGTTACAGAGACGGAAAGTCATAACCATAGTCTACAAATGTGCTTTCTCTTCAGAGCAGAAAATGGTGGCAGTCTCTTCTAAAGCCACATGCAGGCCATGTGCTGACCTGAAGCCTGAAGCTGGCAGTTGCTGTGAGTGCCTCTGCTAACACTGGTGCCTAGCTGCCAACTGCCTCTCAGATTTTTAGCGTCTCTACCTGGCTTCGTCCTGGCACCCATCTAACTTCCAGCTTGGGGAGATAAAATATCTTTCAATTTTTTTCTTTCTTAGAGACAGGATTGTACTATGTAGCCTAGGCTAGCTTTAAACTTGAAATCCTCCTGCTTTGTTTAGCCTCCCAAGGATGTCAGATGTGTGCCTCATGCCCAGCGGAGACACTGTTTCCTCTGCCCCATAGTTGGACCTTGTACCACACACTCTTACTCACCGAGCTCAAGGCTTGCCTATTATTTTCCCCTCTGCCTTTCTGTTTATCTCAGTGTGATTTGCCTGTTGGTGCTTTTTTTTTGTTTGTTTGTTTGTTTTTTGTTTTTCGAGACAGGGTTTCTCTCTGTAACAGTCCTGGCTGCCCTGGAACTCACTTTGTTGACCAGGATGGTGTGGACTCACTGAGATCCACCTTCCTCCACAGTTTATGCCCCCTACCTCCCGCAGGTTTCTCTGTGCAGCCTGAACGTCCTGCATCTGCTGGCCTCCGCCTTCAGAGTGTCGGGACTAAAGGCGTGCCCCGGCCACAGTTCATTAATGCTGTGGTCTGGTGAGGCGGGATGCTGCTCCACTGAGGTATTTTCTAATGTACACACATGTGGCTGCTGTTTGCACTCACCTAGCTGCCTTATACAAGTGAGCACTTTTTGGTTTTGTTTTTTGTTTGTTTGAGATAGGGTCTCAATACATAGAACTCACAGCCATCTACCTTCCTCTGCTTCCTGTGTGCTGGAATTAAAGGCATCGACCATCATTTTGCCATTTCTTTCCCTTAGTTTTCTTTTTGTTTGTTTTTTTTTTTTTTTTGAGACTTGATGGTACTACGTGGTCCAGGCTGGCCCCAAACTCAATATGTAGCCCGTGCTGGTGCTGAACTCTTCCATTGTTCTGGCTCAGATTCTTAGGAACTAGGAGTGTAGGTATGTGCCACCATGGCCAGCTAACACACTGGCACTTCACAACTACTGAGTGGACAGCCGCCTTCTGTAGGGGATGATGTAACGGAGGGTGACATCATGGTGGACAGGAAGCAGCCCAGAGTCTGGCCTGACCAGTTGACGGTAAGCAGGCATGCCGACAACAGACCTGGTCTCGCAGTGGCTTTGCCTGCGCTTTCTCAGCTCCCCTTTCTTCTGATGCTCTTCACGGTTCACTGTGTGAGCTGCCTTCCACACGAGTGTTTCTCTCGACCCTGTCACACTGCTTTTGTTCTCATCTATACATTCTCATGAGTTAATCTATTCCCATGTTAAAATAATGCTATTGGTGGGGGGGGGGGGGCAGTGGTGCAGGCTTTTAATCTCAGCACTCGGGAGGCAGAGGCAGGTGGATCTCCTGGTTTGAGGCCAGCCTGGTCTACAGAGTGAGTTCCAGGGCAGTCAGGGCTACATAGAGAAACCCTGTCTTGAAAAAAAGAGGACAGACACAATGCGTTCACCCACAGTGCTTCCAATGTCCAGTTACTGCTAAGACTAACAGCAAATAGTCAGTTTGGTTCCTTTGGCTTCTTTTTGAAAAACTTAACTGTTTAAGGTTTTTATTTTATTTGTTCCATCAAGTATCAATCTTTGTGCAAGTGAAGACATTTAAGAGTAAAACAGATTGTCATCTACTGGAAATAGAAAAGGGTATTGTATGGCATCAAGAACAAAAGAAAGGAGAAAGGCTGTAACACCCGGATAAGACATTCATCTATGAGGGTTTTTGGCAACTAAGATAAAATGAAGCACACTGAAGTACACAGTTTTCATTTTTGACACAACATAAAGATATAAATTCATCACAGAGGCAAATTTTCCTGGAACTAATGCAAGCAATAACTCATAAGGAGGCTTTCCTTCCTCCCTCCCTCCCTCCCTCCCTCCCTCCCTCCCTCCTTCCCTCCCTCCCTCCTTCCTTCCTTCCCTTCTGTCTATAAAGCTGTAAGCATGGCAGATTCACTTCACATTGACCACAATCAGTTTCACCTGTACCATCGGGGTCAGCAATGACTAATGCAAGCAATAACTCATAAGGAGGGTTTCTCTCTCTCTCTCTCTCTCTCTCTTCCCTTTTTCCTTCCTCCCTCCCTCCCTCCCTCCCTCCCTCCCTCCCTCGCTCCCTCCCTCCTTCCTGTCTATAAAGTTGTAAGCATGGCAGATCTGCTTCACACTGACCACAATCAGTTTCCCCTGCAGCAGCAGGACCCCGATGACTACCAGAGGACCGCAGTAAAGACTGAAACACAGAATTCACGGCAGCACTTACATCCCTTCAGTAGTCGAGATTACATTGGATTTTGTGCTGCTCTCTCTCATCACAGCTAAGAGCACGACAATACATGTGCCTCAATAGAAGGAATTAGCTGAGATACCTTGTCTTTTACTGCAGTTTAGTTTCACCGAATACAGAAACAAACAAAAAAAAAGGAGAACACAGAATGAAGAGGTTTCTTTATACAGCCTTTGCCGTCCTGGAACTCCCTCTATCCACCTGCCTATCTGCCTGCCTCTGCCTCCCAAGTGCTGGAGTTAAGGTGTGCGCCACTACGCCCATATAGTGTGTGTGTGTGAGTGTGTATGGTTAGGATTTTATACACACACACACACACTGGATATATATAGCATATATATCTGCCTCCCAAATGCTGGGGTTAAGGTGTGAATCACTATGCCTTTACAGTGTGTGTGTGTGTGTGTGTGTGTGTGAGTATATATGGTTAAGGTTTTATACACACACACTGGATATATATATCTATATATATATCTATATATCTGTCTCTCAAGTGTTGGTGTTAAGATGTGGGCCACTACGCCTCTACTGTATGTGTGTGTGTACGGTTAGGGATGCACACACAGAGGATATATATATAAATCATATATATATATATATCATATATATACGATTTTTCAAGACAGGGTTTCTCTGTATAATAGCTCTGACTGACTGTCCTGGAACTTGTTCTGTAGACAAGGTTGGCCTCAAACCCACAGGGATTGCCTGCCTCCCTGCCTCCGGAATGCTGGGATTAAGGGCGTGTGCTCCATTGCCAGGCTCCAGTATACATTTTTATAACACTAACTCAGAAAATGAAACTTTGTATGATCAGACTCCAGATGTTTTAGAAATGACAATTTGGAATGCCCTACTCGGTGCCTTTTTTATTTACCAGCAATTGTCAGCATGTGACTTGGATCTAGCTCCCGTTCCAAACACGTACAGCCATGCACGAGAGAACTCAGTAGTCTGCTAAAGGCTGGAGCTGGAACCCTAACTCAGAACAGGATCTGAGGGGCTTTAAAGTGTTCATTTGTTTCCTATCTGAACCACTAACTTAAGCTTCTGGAATTTAGCTGATGAAAACCATGATTTACTTAAGTGATACCCCAGGGCCTTGAAGTAGCGTAAATAGCCAGTAGCCTTGGTTGCCTTTAGTTAGGTTTTTGTCACTGGGACAAAATGCCCGAGGAAACAACTGAAGGGAAGATGGATTATTTCAGTTCACAGCTTTTTAGTTATTATTTGGACTCATGAGTAATGTAGTTTTAAGTTTGATGTATAAAATGTATAAATACAATTGCTTTTATAATTTTCAAAGTGTAGCATAATCTTTTAGAATTAAATGAGATTTGCCATTCTGAAAAGAAAAAGTCTTATACAGCTTTATGATGGAAAAGAAATCTTTGGTTATGATCCCTTAACTGAATATATTTAAAAACATACTCGGGCTAACTCAGGTGCTCATAGTGAAGAAACAATTGCTGGAAGGCAGAATTCTAGGGCATAAGTGATGGCTGTACTGATGGAGATGGCCCAGAGTGAAAGACAGAAAGACTGAGTATCTGCCAAGGAGCTTTCCCTAGCTCTGCCATCTGTTCCCGAAGGGTTTATCTACCTCCAGTCTCCTCTAATCTGCAGTCCAGAGGCTCGAGATAGAGCTCAACTGAAAGCTTGCCTAGCACGGATGAAGTCCGAGTTTCGTCTCAGGATAATGGTAGACATATCTTGAAATCTTAGTACTTGGTAGGTGGAGGTAGGAGGCTCACAAGTTCAAGGTTTGGCTACACAGTGAATTTGCGGCTAATCTGGGTTACATAAGACTGTATTAAAAAGCAAGGGTAGGGGGCTGAGATGGCTCAGAGGTTAAGAGCACTGGCTGTTCTTCTAGAGGTCCAGAGTTCAATTCCCAGCAACCACATGGCTCACACCCATCTGTAATGAGATCTGGTGCCCTCTTCTGACATGTAGTCAAGTAAATATTTAAAAAAGAAAGAGAGTGAGAGAGAGAGAAGGAGGAGAAGGAGGAGGAGGAGGAGGAGGAGGAGGAGGAGGAGGAGGAGGAGGAGGAGGAGGAGATGGGCTGAGCAAGCCGTGAGAAGCACAAACAGCAGCCCTCCATGGCCTCTGAATCAATTCCTGCCTTCTGGAATCCTGCCCTATTTGAGTTCCTGTCCTGACAATGCTGAAGGGTTAGCCAAATAAACCCTTTCCTCCCCAGTTTTCTAAATAAATAAATAAAAATAAAAAAAAATTTAAAAAAGCAAGGGGAAAATATCAATTCAGTGAGTTTCACTATTTAGCACAGCCTCCGCCTCAGCATCTAGAGTGCTGTCTCAAGGCAAGCGTTGTCATGATTGCCCCCGCTTGACTCTTCTACCATGGCAGAAGAAGATATAAAAGATACCTCTAAGAGAATTCACCCCCAAAGCCATTTCTTTTTTTCCTGAATGTGATTTTAATTTATGTGTATGTGTGTGCCTGCTTGTGAATCATATACATGCCGTTGTCTACAGGAGCCAGATGTTATTACAACTCTTAGAACCAAGCCCAGGGTGCAACTGAGTGGTTTCTCCAGCCTTTCCCCTATTTCTAGTGAGGACAACCTTCCAGCCCCCCAACACCACTTCTAGGACAGGCACCTCGGAAATGTTTCTAGCGACAGTCCCCCAGCCAATCTCTCTCTCCAATATTCTCTCAGTGATTCCATCCCAAGCAGTTGACACACTGTTCCAGACCAGAAAACAACTTTAGTAGTCTCATAAATCAGGGATTTCTCTTGAAATGTTATATTTTAGAAATGAAATGATAGAAATGTGACCAGAAGAAGCAATGATTACGACAGTATGCTGGAAAATGCTCTGGACTGAAACACTACACTAAGGACTACCAACCGCCGGGGAGGACCAGCTCCAGGCCCTCCCATCACTGTCAAAGCTGGGGAGAACCAGCTCCAGGCCCTCCCATCACTGTCAACCGCTGGGGAGGACCAGCTCCAGGCCCTCCCATCACTGTCAACCGCTGGGGAGGACCAGCTCCAGGCCCTCCCATCACTGTCAAAGCTGGGGAGGACCAGCTCCAGGCCCTCCCATCACTGTCAACCGCTGGGGAGGACCAGCTCCAGGCCCTCCCATCACTGTCAACCGCTGGGGAGGACCAGTTCCAGGCCCTCCCATCACTGTCAAAGCTGGTGAGGACCAGCTCCAGGCCCTCCCATCACTGTCAACCGCTGGGGAGGACCAGCTCCAGGCCCTCCCATCACTATGAAAGCTGGTGAGGACCAGCTCCAGGCCCTCCCATCACTGTCAAAGCTGGTGAGGACCAGCTCTAGACCCTCCCACCAATGTCAACGCTGGTGAGGACCAGCTCCAGGCCCTCCCATCACTGTCAAAGCTGGTGAGGACCAGCTCCAGGCCCTCCCATCACTGTCAACCGCTGGGGAGGACAAGCTCCAGGCCCTCCCATCACTATCAAAGCTGGTGAGGACCAGCTCCAGGCCCTCCCATCACTGTCAAAGCTGGTGAGGACCAGCTCTAGACCCTCCCACCAATGTCAACGCTGGTGAGGACCAGCTCCAGGCCCTCCCATCACTGTCAACTGCTGGTGAGGACCAGCTCCAGGCCCTCCCATCATTACCAACCGCTGGGGAGGACCAGCTCTAGGCACTCCCATCACTATCAAAGCTGGTGAGGACCAGCTCTAGACCCTCCCACCACTGTCAAAGCTGGTGAGGACCAGCTCTAGGCCCTCCCATCACTGTCAACCGCTGGGGAGGACCAGCTCCAGGCCCTCCCATCATTACCAACCACTGGGCAGGACCAGCTCTAGGCACTCCCATCACTGTCAAAGCTGGTGAGGACCAGCTCTAGACCCTCCCATCACTGTCAAAGCTGGTGAGGACCAGCTCCAGGCCCTCCTATCACTGCATAGAACGTGCAATGGGACACTCACCCAGAAAAGCTTGGCAGTTTCTTACCAACACATGCTTTACCCTGAAACCCAGTATTTGAGCTCTAGTATGTACCCAAGAGAAACAGTGGCCCATATTTTGCACAAATATCTACATACAATTATAATACAATTGTCTAGAGTGGTGATATCTGTAGATTTAGTAATTTTTTATTTTTAAATAATTTATTTAACTTTATCTTATATGCATTGGTGTAAAGGTGTCAGATCCCCTGGAACTGGAGTTACAGACAGCTGTGAACTGCATGTAGGTGCTGAGAATTGAAACCAGGTCTTCTAGAAGAATAGCCAGTGCTCTTAACTACTGAGCCATCTCTCCAGCCCAATAATGTGTTTTAAAATGAAACAACAAATGACAAAAATCATCAAATAGCTATAAAATTATAACTAGTATATTACATTGCAATATTAATATAAGAGTAAAATAAAAAATTAAAAGTAGCATAGCATGACTCAAATAGCTATCAACTGGCAAATGAATTAGTAGACTGTGTTGAAGCCATATAACATGATATAAATACTCAGTAAAGTGAAAAAAGCCAGGTGTAAAAGGCTACATGCTGCTAATTTAATTTACATGATTTTCTATAAAAGGTCAAACTACAGGTAAAGAAAATAGGGAAGTTAATGTCAAGGCACGGGATGGGGGAAAAGGAAGCCAGCTCAAAGGAGGCATGAGAGAGTTTTGGGGGTGGTGAGGTTATTTTACATATTGATGGTGGTAATAATAATATTCAAAAGAAACAAGAGAAATTAATGTCCTCAAAGTTGAATCATACTGTTTATATATCTTTTTTTTTTTTTTTGAGGTAGGGGCGCATGCATCTCAGGCTAACCTCAAACTTACTAGGTAGGCAACCTTGAACTTCTGACCTTCTTGTTTCTCTTGGCTGGCTGCCTAAATGATAGGTGCTCAGCTTTATTTGGTACTTGGAATGAACCCAAGGCCTTGTGCATGCCAGGTAAGCAGGCTATCAACTGAGCTATATACCTGGCCCTGTTTATATTATCTAATAAATATGATTTAAACCACAAAATAATCAGCTAGCACGAACTGGACTAGATAGATTTAAAAAGGGAGGAAGGGTGGAAGGAAGGGTGGGCGGTCTGGGGAAGGGTGAAAGAGAACACAAAGGTAGTAGGTTGAGAGGTGGGGGATCTGAGGGAACGAGATGAATGTCATTAAAATATACTGCATGAAACGGTTTATAATAAAGTTTATAAATTAAAAAATTAAAATTTCAAAGAATTAAAAACATTTGGTGAGCAACAATTAAAAAATATAAAAGAGCCTTACAAATCTGCCCATGGTGGTGCACACCAGAATCCTGGCACTTAGGAGTTGAAGGAGGGGAAGAAGCTCACAGCTGTCCTTGGCTAGAGAGCTGGAGGGCAGCCTCAGGCACGGGAGACCCACCGCCAAAGCCCTTGAATTAAAGTCCACTATTGCACAGGAGGACGGAGTGCATGGTGACAGGTGAGACAGGGCACACTGAAGAAACTTAATGTCTTATGGCAGAAACAAATAAAGCAGGTAGTAGTCACACAATGTGAAAATCAGTGACGGAGACATTAGAAAGGCATTCCAGAAATGAGAGCTAGCTCTAGAAATACAAGACATCACAGATCAAATGAGGAACACAGGACCCCGGCAGCCAATCATCTTAGTGCAAACATGGATCTGGGAGTGCTCAGGAGGTGAGCACTGCACATGGTGGGAAAGTACCTCTCGGTGGTTTAGAAGCTGCTCCAGATCCAGTGCCATTTGATTCTTTGTCTGCAGCAGGGCTGACTTTTCTTTATTTAGATTGCTGGAAAGAAAACAAGTTTTAAAAAGTGACCATGCTGTGTGAGTTAAGAGACAGTAAACACAAAGAATAAACATACATTTGGTGGTCTGAACTGGAGACACATGGGGTTTGTAGTCCAGACACAGCAGAGCAGACACTGTAATGTTAACTGAGCGAGTGGCTCAGCTATTGTGTAAGAGGCGTGTGACAGCGCGACTCCTGCCTGTGTGGGTACACATCAGTGTTCCCCACTGCTCACTCCTGAAATGCTACAAGGAGGCAGGAAGAAAGGAGATGTACACACACACACACACACTACAACACAGGGCATTAGAAGTCGAATGGAAGCATTTATCCCTAGAACTTACAGTGGTTTTTATCTTGTCACATAGGAAAATTTTGAAGGACATAATTTAAATAAATCAGTCTTCTCTAAACTTTGCAAAATAAATTTGTCTCCAAATTCTTAGTTCAGTATTAAAATTCTATGACTACATTGTGATTTTCTCATTGGTAAGTTCTGATTTATGACAGAGTCCCCTGTAAGATCATAATAATCCTAAGAAATGATGGTGAACTGCTTTATATTATCTGCAATTTTACTATTTGATATACAGAAATTAATGGGAAGAATCAGATGAAATAGTTCATATAATGTCATTTGTAAAAAAAAAAATCTATGTGACCAGCTCTGTAAGAATTGAGAAAAGCAATAATAAATCAAAATAGCTCAGTTTCTCAAATGTTGAGACAAAAATCTGTGAGGGTGAAGTTAATGAGAAGCATTTTGTTGCAAGACATCTTCAAGTTAGTTAACAAAAAGTCACCAATCACAAAAATATTAGAAGATTTTTTTTTTAAACTTAAATATAATGAGCACTCTGGAAGAACTGGCGAGCCCGAGGACTCAAACAGAAAACATCCCACCTCCTCCCATGAAGTCAGCTTCCCTGCGAAGCACCTGTCTGAGGAGAGCAGGGCAGGTCTGCCTGTTTCCCACTGTGCCATTCACTCAGCTGTGCAGCCTGCAGCAGAACAGGGTTTCCACATCTGTAAAAGCGTAAGCTCCTCATGTATGTCAGAGGCTATGTGAATTACCTGGTGAATGATTACATAAAGTGCTGAACACATAAAACCCTACATAAATGCTGCACACCATTACTAACAGAGATGAAAAACAGGCTTCAGAGGAAAACAGTAATTAAATGCCAATAAAGGCGAGCAGCTCAGCAGAAAAACAAACTAACATGCAGCGGTAGGCGCCAGGGATCCTACTAAGCTGAGCAGCTGAAAAGAACAAAATGGTGTCCAGGACAAAGTGCCACGTTCCACCAGGCTCTAAGGCATGGCAAGCATCAGATGCTCCTGAAATGCTCAAATTCAAAGCTATTTGTATTTCATCTTAAGATGTACACTCCTCAAAATGAAAGTCAAGTCCCATAAACAGAACTAGGTCTTTTCAAGGAGTGTTTAGGTTAAATGTAAGTAATACACACACAACGCATAAACACTTGCTCATGTGCAGTGTGCGCGCGCGCGCTCTCTCTCTCTCTGTTTCTCTCTCTCTCTAACACCAACAAGCCCATTAAATAAAATACAGTGCAATGGGAATGGAATGTTGGAGCAATTAAAGGATTCTGACCGGATATTCTCTAGAAAAGCTTTGGCTATATTATTTAACTCTTCAAGAATAAAGCAAGTGTTCTACAGTTAAGCAGAAAACAGGCACACACTATGGAATCCAGGCTGGGTGGATAACACAGAAAAATAACTGTGCAGTCTGAAAGAGAGCAGTTTACCACATGTATCATGGCTGCTCCAGACCACATTTCTGTGACCGGAAGACCTGGGATATACTTTCAAAGTCTTAGTCTTTGCTATGACATATCTAATTCACAAGGGACACTACTTTTAACATGGGAATTTATAAAACTCCATGTGATGACTGTTAAATCCACAATCCTGATATTATGTACTTTCTCAGCAGAAATCTAGTCTTCATAAAGACATAGTTTATAACAATGGAAACTTACTTTTAAAAATATAAAGCTTCCAAGTGTGACTCATAAAGCTAGAAAACAAACCCCCTTCTGAGCACGTCTATCTTGAATGTTATATTACACCCATAATTGTTCAATTCGCTGTTAATTATTACTTAGGAATTCATGTTTATGGCTCTGCTTCACCTGCTATATGAAAACATATTCCTGATATATTGTACCTTAACTTCCTGGATCAATATACTCTGGCTTAGCCTTGTAAGAGAAGTTAACAATGTAATCTTTTCTTCTCTAACTACTAGTTAAGAATAAACTGAGAACTGACAGCAGGGAAAGAAAGCTTATGCTAATTATTCTCTTTCCATGCTCCCCACAGATCCAAAGTAGAGATCACACTGGACTTTCCAGACTGACTGTCTCCTGTGCGTGGTGGAGGGTTAACGTACTACTTTTAGACTAGATTACTACTTTAATGACAGGGGAATTCAAAGCAGTTACTAGCAACATCTTACAGTGAGCGTTCCAGCAGCTTCTGATGATTTTATTTCAGCACATATTGATTCTAACCTTCCTGGATACTAAGTGCACTGTATAGATAGGTCTGGCAGTGTGGCGTAGCACATTGGTATTGTGCTTGACTGAATAAATTGTATAATTGTTTAAACTTGCAAGGGCTAGCAATAGTACGAATGGCATTGTTTAATTTTAAAAGAAAATAATTCATTTCCGCAGTTCTTTTGATTGTTAAGGTCTCATGTATCCCAGGTTGGCCTAACACTCATACACAGCTGAGGATGACCATAAACAACCTTATTAACTTGTGTGTGTGGAGGCATGTGTGTTATAAGGGCCGGTGTACATGCCAATGTGGAGACCACAGGAAGATAGAAGGTTTCCTCTTCTACCATTCTGCCTTACTCCCTTGGGATTGTCTTTTACTGAATCTGGAGCTAGGCTGGCAGCCAGCAAGCCCCAGTGACCCCACTTTCTGCCTTACAGGTGTGTGTGGCCACATCAAGCCTTTTCAGTTGTTTTTTAAGTGGGTGCTGGGCCCTGAACTCAAGTCTTCGTGTTCACACAGCAAGTATTCTTCCCCTCCGAGCCAGGCTTGTAAGTGGCTTTTAAATGTCATCACCACACCTTATTATTCATACACGAAGAGGCAGAGCTTATGACAGAATTCTAATGCCACAATTACACTACTTTGACTTTTCACAATAGATGACAGTTGCTTCACCTGGCAACAAGATATCACATCCAATATTAGTTCAGAATTTATTAAAATATATTATGAATTTATGAAACACTATTTTGGTAATGCAAGCATAGTGGTGTACACCTTCAGTCCCGACATCAGGAAACAAAGGCAGGTGGATCTGTGAGTTCAAGGGAACCTGGTTTAAGTAGCCAGTTCCAGGACAGCCAGGGTTACAGTGGGACCCTGTTTCAAATAAATATTCTGATAGCTAATTCCACATTGACTTAAGATTACTGTTGCTATAATTATAGCAGTTTTACTTTTTGTCCAAATCCAACATCCTAAGAAATGTTATTTCTCATTTTTAAGATCATTATCGATACACAGATCTGTCAGGAGTCACATGAGTACCAACAACGACAACTGCTTAAGAGAGCCTATGATGTTTAGATGTTATGCTATACATATTAAAAACTGTATCTTAATCCTCAGACAACCAAATCAATTAGGTTAACACCACTTTCAGAGATGAAGAGGTTGGCTGATAGTTCAATATCATCGCCGTTAGTCAATATGACAATTAAAGTGAACATTAATTTAAATAGAACTAAGGAATTTGTTCCTCAGTAACATGTGGGAAGTGGCCATCATACTTAAGAGAGCAGACATGGACATTTTTATTGTTACAGAAAGTTTGACGAGATACTAGATTTACTGATTTGTTCTGGCTGCACTGTAATTCCCGCAGCTACTTACAGAGTCAGCATGCCGCCTCCCTCGGCTTGTACTTCCTCTTACTTCTCTTACTCTTAAATTCTGTGCACACGTGTGTGAGCTGTGTGGGTGTGTGAACATGTGAGCGCGGGTAACTGCAGAAACTAGAGGAGGGGGAGGGTACCCTAGGGTGGGAGCACAGGCAGTGGGAGCTACCACGTGCGGGTGTTGGAAAGTAAACTCTGGTGTTCTCTGCAAGCGCAATACTACTTTACTCCCAACTACCTATTCGTTTCTCCTGCCTGTCCAGTCTGCCCTTAAGAGGCTTTTTTATTTATTTATTTTTTTTTTAAAAAAACAAGTTTATTGGTTGGAGAGATGGCTCAGAGGTTAAGAGCACTGAAATCCATTCCCAGCAACTACTTGGTGGCTCACAACGATCTGTAATGAGACCTGGTGCCCTCTTCTGGCCTGCAGGCAGAATACAGGCAGAACACTGCATACATAATAAATAATAAATCTTACCCCCCCCCCCCGCCCCAGTCCCAAGTTTATTACTTTATTTATTAAGGAGTATTTTAAAAGAGGAAAGGAGAGTCGTATATATCTGTCACCCGGCTTCAACATTTATCAACGCAAAGTCTTACATTTAATAAACATTCTACTTGATCCCACTTCTCTTTCTTTGTTATATATTATTAAGAGAGAAACTGGCGATTTTCCAGGGCAGAACATAGGGAGGCACTATACTATGATGGCTAAGACTACAGAGAGCGACCAGGCAGGAATAAACAGAATCACATGTTATTGGAGGACAAGCTGCTTACTTTTTCAAGGAATAAATTTATCTATGTAATCTTTTCTAACAGCTACATATTATTTTTTCTATGTTAAATGTTTTTGGCCACTTTAATTTTTCTTTAACTTTTTTATTTATTTTACATACTAACTACAGTTTCCCCTCCCTAGTCTACTCCCAGACACAAACTTCCCCATTCACTCCTCCATCTCCATTAAGAAAGGCGCAGGCTTCCCATGGGCCTGCACAAAGCAAGACACATCAAGTTGAGGCAGGACCATGCTCTTCCTCCTAAATCATGGGCAGGCAAGGCAATCCAGCATGAGGTAAGGTCTCCCAAAAGTCACTTTAATTCTTAACAGAATAAGTATTTCAAGGCAAATGTAAAAGAGGTATTTTTCTCCAGGCTTTTATATCTCCTTTCTCAAGTTTATAAAAGTAAAATGATATAAAAATTGCAACTATAATAAATATATTACAAGAAGAAGGCCCATCTTAAGTTTCTTCCTCAGTTTCCCTAAACTAACTAATTTCATAATTAGTGATCATCCAGGGCAGAACATAGAAATTTCTGTTGTTTACAACATGTACCTTATAGTGAAATCCATCAATAAACGGAATCAATTTGTTAGTAATCACATAAGAAACATTCTATTTATTTATTTATTTATTTACTTATTTATTTTTAATTTTCAAGACAGGGTTTCTCTGTGGTTTTGGAGCCTGTCCTGGAACTAGCTCTTGTAGACCAGGCTGGCCTCGAATTCACAGAGATCCGCCCACCTCTGCCTCCCAAGTGCTGGGATTAAAGGCGTGTGCCGCCACCGCCCAGCATAAGAAACATTTTAAACTTTACAGTAATTTTAGAAATAAACTTACTTATTTTGATATTTACAATACATGTGACTTTATTTTATCATAACACCAAAAACTCAGAGCAACAATAGAGCTCTGGAACAATTTTTCTGGTGTGATAGGAATGGCAAGAGACAAAGATGATTTGCATTCAAAGAACCATCATATTTCAGAATTAAGTATGACAGTTCATTTTTTCACTTGTACATCTTAAAAAACCTATTTTCTAATTTTTCTCTTATTTCACATTCATGGTGGTTTAATGATTATTCAGAAAATTAAATTTTTATGTCAATCTTAAATTTAATAACTAAGCTGAATAACCAACTACTCATGATTCAAATCTTGTTCTAGTCATGCAGCATCACTTTTTCTGCCGTTTAAAAAACTGGAAGTGGTGGCCGTAAGAGGGCAAAGGGCACATCATGTAAGGCTGCTTGCTGCCACGTGCACACGCATAAAACAAAAAATAAAACCCCAGACTCATAAACGAACAGGTTAACAAATGTGAATGACTGGCTTGGTGTGTTGATGCATTCCTTTAATCCCTGCACTTGGGAGGCACAGGAGGGCAGATTTTCTGAGTTTGAGGCCAGCCTGGTCTACAGAGCAAGTCCAGGTCAGCCAGAGGTATAAACACTGTCACACACACAAACAAACAAAACAAAAAAAAAAAATAAAGAGTCAGAAAGAAAGAATGTGAGTGACTAATGAATGGAGCAAATCTTTTGCATAAAGGTTTTTTTTCCCCTTAATATAGATCCAGTTTTAAATAAAGGTGTTGGAAAGGAATTTATTTATGGACACTGAGGTAATTCACGGGTTACTTCATATAAAGGATCAGAGGCAGATAAGCCCAGAGTTTTCTTGGCAAAGTCAATACAAATCTCAGTAAATGTGTAAAGTTGACCTGTTTAAAAAGCCATCTTGACTCTCCAGATGACACGTGATTATAATCCTTTCCTCCTGGCCGCCCCTGGCTCAGTAAGGAATCTAGGAGGACAAGAAAAAGTTGGAGCTTGTGCCCTTAGCATGGGCAGTGTTTTGCTAGCAAGTATACCATGATTTTCATGCTCACCACTGCCTGGCTCATGCTAAGACTTCTGATCACAAGGTGAAATATGAGCACCTAATGTGATGATAACA
This sequence comes from Microtus oregoni, assembly GCF_018167655.1. NCBI lineage: Eukaryota > Metazoa > Chordata > Mammalia > Rodentia > Cricetidae > Microtus > Microtus oregoni. The sequence goes on along the minus strand of NW_024543060.1, from coordinate 33,209,681 downwards.
TGTTAGTACAGGTGTGTAAAGCCAAGCTGCATATGGTGGATGGAGGGTCAAGAGTCACTCACTGCTTTCTGTCTCGTTTAAGACAGGGCATCCTCCGGTCTCTGTGCCCCATCTCGCCCGAGAAGCACGGGGACTCCCGAGGACCAACCACCTGAGTGGGTCCTGGAGATTGAAGCTCAGGCCCACACACCAGCACACACAGCAAGCACTTTACTTAGTGAGCCTCTCCACAGTGCCGTGAAGTTTGAATCCTTAGATCACTGAAGACTATGTTCATGATTAAATTATTTAAAATGTACAAACCAAATAAATCTACAGCAGCAGACTGACAGTGTCTTTATTATTCAAATAAAAATGTGTAGATGGTTTACCTGATGTCTTTCTCAAGTTGAGCTGTACACTTCATCAGTGAATCAATCTTGGAATCCCTCTGCCGCACAGACTCTATGAGGTATCTGTAGGGTTGCTGAGTCTGATTTAGCAGTGAATTGGCTCTGTCACGCTAAAGAAACACAGATGTCATTAAACTGCAGAAAACGTAACAAACTGAAGTCACCCCAATGCTTCAGTCCTGTAGCAATTTTTCTCTTGACATGGCGTCTGAAACCAGGACTGCATGCCCGCACTGAGCTACACACCACATACCCTGATCTCATGCCCGCACTGAGCTACACACCACACATCCTGATCTCATGCCCGCACTGAGCTTCACACCACATACCCTGATCTCATGCCCGCACTGAGCTAAATGCTATGCCCAGGGTGTACCACAATTCTTGCCCATGAAATGCTAAAAAATCTGTATACATATGGAGGTTAAAAAATGACTAATCAATACAGTCATTATAAATAAAGTAATAATGATTGCAAACACTAAATGAAAATGTAAAATACTAATAGATATTAATTTGGAAGAATGGGCACCCACAGTTTCTATTTGTTCATCTGAGCAACCAAATGACACACACACACACACACATACATACATACATCACAAACACATGCACATACATATTATTTCTTTTAATGAAAATTCACTACATAAAATACAATCTTTCACTTAGACTATTTATTTGCTTGTTTATTTATTTATTTTTTGGTTTTTTTGAGACAAGTTTTTTTTTCCTGTAGCTTTGGAGCCTGTCCTGGAACTAGCTCTTAAAGACCAGGCTGGCTTCGAACTCCCAGAGATTCACCTGCCTCTGGCTCCCGAGTGCTGGGATTAAAGGTGTGCTTAGACTTTATTTTTTAAAATATGTAACAAGCATTCAATGATTATTTCTTCATATCTTCTTTAGTTTTTAAAACATAATTCATGTACCTGAATCATTTTATATGATTAAGAATTTAAAAAACTATAGTTAACACACTAAAAAACCAAAAACCAAACCTATAAAAGTTATCATTTAACCCCCCCCCCCCACCAAAGCAAGGTTTCTCTGTGAGGATCTAGTCACGGTTTTGTCTCTTAAGTGGGAGTTACAGGAATACACCACCACACCTGCTTACACTTTCTTCTTAAGTCTACTTTAGCATCTACACACTTACAAATTTTAAGCTCTATCTGCACTTTAGTACTTCACTATTTCTGAGGAAGGCAGTCTACTCAGTTTCTGAAAACAGTAAGTGAAGCCAGGCATAGTGTCCTCTGCCTTTAGTCCCAGCACTTGGGAGGCGGAGGCAGCTGGATCTCTGTGAGTTCAAGGTCAAGCAGAACTACAGAGCTGTGTAGGGAGACCCTGTCTCAGAAAAACTAAGGAGCCAGAAAAAGTAATCTGTTAAGTGGGCCAGTGAGACAGCTCAGGCAGCAAAGACCCTAGCAGAGAAAGGCGTGTGGCCCCGATGCAATGACGTGACTACAACAAAGGGAGAAAGAGAACCAACTCCAAATTTGCTGTGTGACCTCCCCATCTGTGCTGTGACACACACACATCTCATACTCATAAAAACATTGGAAACCCAAGAGAACAGTAGGTGACTAGCCTCCCTGACGGTGAGGAGAGAGGGTGCAGGGAGATGGGGAGGCGGTGCTAAATGTGCAAAGTTTAGAAAGAAAGAACAAACCCAGGCAGCAGGCAGAACACGGAGTAAGAGAAAATGCTTGAACAGTGGAGAGAACATCTTGGAAGGGCAAGTTTCCCCTTCTAGCTAGGGTTTTGGTGTACTTTTCTTTTGTTCTGATGTTCATTCTTTAAAATCCACTGTGACGTCACAGGAATCTTAGCTTACTAAATTACCTTAGAAACATTCAACTATGGGGCCCAATGAAGTTCTCCTAACCCGTTAAACCAGTTTCTTTAGTCAATTATATCAAACAATTGCCTTGACTTTGTTTTCACACAATTGACCCTGGCTGAATAAACTCAAGTGACAAGTGGCTTTGTGTTTCAAAGTGCAGTCTTCTGGCTAGGCCTGTGAGGTGGGCCCAAAGGCAGAGGGAAGGCTGAGCATTTACAAGAGCTAGCTAGTAAACTTTGCTTGGGAATGAGCAGTGTGAAACTTTCCGCCTCCTTCAGTTGCACAGACTACGGCAGGTACAGCAGCTGTCCTACGCGGTTTAGGCCACTTTGTTTTTCACAAGAGCAACTACACACATTTGATCTGAAGACAGCAAAACGAGCCAAGGTATCAAGTTCACGTGCTGGGACTTCCTCACACTCACAGAAGCTACACTATGACTGTTTTAAGGATCTATTTCTTTATAAATGTGTGTAGGGTCTCGAGTCTCCCAGACATCTGTCCCCCATCCCCCGTTCTCTAGGGCCTAGTCCATACTTGTCCTTGTAGTGGCAGGTGAGTTCACGCCCACCGAGCATAACCCCACTTTCTCCACCCCAGTCTATTTTCACTCCCTGGCGGAGAACAATACAACTCTTAATAAAAAGAGGTGATATTTTGTATTTGTGAAAAAGTTAATTGAACAGAATTTAATTCTTCTGATTAAAAAAATTTTCCCAATACAGTTTCAAGGCCTTTTTTTTCTGGTTACAGTAATAAGTGTTCAAAAAATTTCCCAATCCCTTGTTGCCTGTTGTTAGTGAGCGTTTCCTTATAGGAAGGCCTCAGTAGCCAATGACTCAGGCACCATACAACACTGGCCTCAGGATTCAGGTCATGACATAACAGTTTATAAGATTGTTGTTCTTCCTTGGTTTCAAACACTGGTGTATGACTCAGAGGAAAGTAGTACCTGCTTAAAACATAATTATACTTTGCATTTAAAAATTAATTCAAATTACACTGAGAAGACAATCCAAAATTATTTTTCTCTAAAGATTTGCAAAATATAAACATGACCACATTTTGTTGTGTGTCCTTAAGAAATTTTTTAGCACATTTTCATAAGGCCAAAAGGCGTCTCTCTCTCTTCTGTCTTCTGTTAAATCTTTCTAGAATACCTACTATGTTGTAAAACACCACACATGCTAAGAAGCACCTGGTGGATGCATTTGGCCCAAGACAATGGAGCATGCTAGTGAGCTTCAGTGCTCAGGTGTGTGAAAAGGTTCAAGGCTCAACACGGAAACAGCCAGCCAGAAGAGACTTGTGAACCTGGAAAAATACAGAGTATTTATGATTCTGTGCCTCCTCGAGTCCAAGTACAGATGTAATGGGAATGAAGGGCCCGCGAGAGCTGAGAGGAGGATTTCAACTTCGTCTGTTAGGAATTTCCTTCTCTTTCAAAGCTCCTCCTGAGAAAGTCAAGTTTGGAGTCTAAAAGAATTTTAAATTATTTCTTATACATACACCACATGCATGTTTGGTGTTTGCAAATGTCAGAAGAGGGTATGAAGTCCTCTGGAACTGAAGTTACAGATGATTGTGAACCATTATGTGGGTACCAGGAATTGAACCTGGGTTCTTGGTAAGAGCAACAAGAACTCTCCATTTCTTTCGCCCTCAAGAAATTCAATTTCCCCCCCAAGATAGGGTTTCTCTGTAGCTTTGGAGCCTGTTCTGGAACTAGCTCTTGTAGATTAGGCTGACCTTTGGATTCACAGAGATCTACGTGCCTCTGCCTCCCGAGTGCTGGGATTAAAGACATGCCATTGCCCGGCAAGAAATTCATTTTTAAAGTGACTCACCTGTATAGTAAGTTCAGACTGAAGTGTGAGTATGTGGAGAATCCGCATAGAGTTTTGCAAATGGTTCTTAGCATATTGCCTTGGCTTTAGAATAACTGATAGTTTTCAAGAATGGACCATAATCAAGATTACTGTTTTGGCACTGCTATTATCTTTATTTATTTAAAAACAATTGCTGAGCAGTGGTAGCACAACACTCAGGAGGCAGAGGCAGGTGAATCTCTGTGAGTTTGAGGCCAGCTTGGTCTACAGAGCTATTTCCAGGACAGCTAGGGCTGTTACATTGAGAAACCCTGTCTTGAAACGACCACCTCCACAAAAAAACAACAACAACAAACAAACAAACACAACAACAATAAGCAAAAAGCAAAACAAAACAAACATCACAAAGGACCTGAAAACCAAAACCCAACAACTGTCTTGCTATAAAAGCCAGGCAGCTGGGATTGAAGACAGGCTCCATCATGCTAGTTTGAAGACTTCTCACAAGGTTTGACACAGACTTACTTGTCCCTATAGTGCATTAACCACTCACATGGAAGAAACAGGTACATGTGCTGATCTTTAGTTTAACCAATAATTAGTTATTTTAAGGCAGGGTAACCCAGGCTGGCCTTGAACTTGGGATGGAACTGAGGATAATCTTGAACTCCTCCTCCTCTTGCTGCTACCTGCAAGTTCTGGGATTACGGGCTGATGCCACCATGCCTGGTTTACTTGGTGCTGGGGATCAAAGACAGAAATTGGTGCACATGAAGCAAGTATCCTACCATCTGTGCCCCATGTCCGTTTCTGTGGCTCATCATTAAAGCAAATGGTACTTTTTATAAAGTATCACAGCAAAGCAGCCTCCAAACACAAGAGGTAGAGGAACAATGGTTAATGATTATGTAACCTTGTTAAAAACTGGTTCTGGGGCTGCGTCACAGTTCCTGTGAATTTTGTTTGTCCTGACACCCTCTTTATTTCAAATTCTTCTTTAAAACTTGTCATGAGTCACCAATTTAATAGAGCACTCATATCCAGTTACATGACATCCTAAATGCCAGCTCCACAAAGATGAAGTGCCACATGCAATACGTTCAGAGAAAACCAGCTCCCAAATTCCTTCCTAGGACAAAAGCGGAAGTTCTGTTAATTTTGTTAAGATGGTAAGTTAGAATTTCTCTCTGGAAAAGTTGCTTTCCACATGCATTGGGGGAAAGTGGCAGCAAGGACTGTCAAGCTCACAAGTGACAGAAACTGGTCATGACTGTCTCCCCAGGAAGAGAATTATCACACCCCTGCCCCATCCTCTTTGCCCTCTCCTTCCCTTGTCTCTCTTTCTGCCTTTACCTACCGCTCTTACTTTCCTAGACAGTCTTACCCTGAGTGCTTTATTTATTATGTATGCAATATTCTCAGTATTCTGCCTACATACATGCCTGCAGGCCAGAAGAGGGCACCAGATCTCATTACAGATGGTTGTGAGCCCTGATGCAGTTGCTGGGAATTGAACTCAGGACCTTTGGAAGAGCAGGCAGTGCTCTTAACCTCTGAGCCATTTCTCCAGCCCCACCCTGAGTGCTTTAAATTTGTGGTTCTCCTGCCTCTACCATCCTGGTGGCAGCCCTAACCTTTTCCTAACTGTGTTCTTCAGATTCTATTTGCCATATCTCTCCAAACCTTCTCTCAATAGAATTTACATTATTTATGTATTTATCTCCCTCCCTCCCTCCCTCCCTCCCTCCCTCCCTCCCTCCCTCCCTCCCTCCCTCTCTCTCCTTTTGTCGGGTCTGAGGATTGAGCCCAGGGCCCTGTATTTCAAGTGTTGACCACTGACCTAAAACCCCAACTCCACATTTCTCTTTTTAAAGGCAGGGTCTCACAGTAGCCCAGGCTGGCCTCAAACTTGCCACTTAGCAAAAGACGAACCTCTAGCTTCTACCCTCCAAGTGCTAAGATTATAGGCACGTGTCACCATGACTGGTTATCTACTGGTCATAAAAGAGAGGACCTTGTTACGTTTCGGGTTAGACTCAAACTCCTGAGTTCCAGCTCCTTCAGTGTCAGGAGGAGGCAGGGCTGCTGGTGCCACTTCATTAAGCTTGGCTGTACATTTTAAACAGTTTCACATTGACATCAAAACTGAACAGAAAGTAGTTCTTTCTACATTGACACCTCAACACAGAATTTAGGCTTCATTTTACAATATTTGGACTGAGACAAATATATTACAATATATATCCACAGTTACTCTGATGAAGAAGACTTGCTCTGTCCTAAAAATTTCACCAAACATCAGGCTGGGGAGATGGCTGTGTGCTTGCTATGCAAATGTCAACATCTGTGTTCAAGTTCCCAGAGCACACAAAAGCTGGGAGCAGTAATATGTACCTGGAATCCAGTTCTTCCATGGCAAGACAGGAGAATCCCTAAAGGCTTAGGGCCACCTCACCGGGCATATGCAGCAATGGACAACAAAAAAGAGAAATGTGTCTCCAACAAAGTAGCAAAGTGAGGACTGACAACCAAGGCTATCCTTTGATATTCAGAGGTGCCATGGCATGCATACATCTGCACTTACGCACATATATGCACACAATGTATATATCATACATCTATATGCACACACAGATTTACTATATGCAATGAAGGATGGCAATATGATTCATGAAGTAAATGGATTTAACTGAACCCAACCAAGGAAAGACATAATAATAGAACTCATACACAAGTATATCTAAAACAATATTGCGATTATATTTATAGTTGAGAAAATGAAGTTTGAAAGTAGGCTATGGCTAGCTTTATGTAAGAATGGATAAAGAAAATGTGATACATTTACACAATGGAATACTACTCAGCCATTAGAAAAATGAGATCATGAAATTTTCAGGTAAATGGATGGAGCTAGAAAAAAAAATCATCCTGAGTGAGGCAGAAATACAAACATGATATGTACTCACTTATAAGTGGATATTAGCTGTTAAATAAGGGATAGCCATGCTACAATCCACAGACCCAGAGAGAGACTAAGTAACAAGGAGGGCTCAAGGTGGGGTACTTGCGTCTCCTTGGGAAGGGGAAACAGAAGAGATTTTGCAGGTGGACTTGAGGCAGGAGGGTTCAGACATGGTGGAAGAGTACTGGGAAATACAACTGGAATTGGGGGGGGCATTTGGGGGTTGATGTGGAAACCTAGCACAGTGGAAACACCCAGGAATCTACTAGGGTGACCCTAGTGAAGAGTCCTAGTAATGGGGAATATGGAGCTTGAACCAATTGTCTTTTTTTAAAAAAAAAAATATTATTAGTGTTCTGACTGACTGCATGCCTGCCAGAAGAGGGCACCAGATCTCATTTCAGATGGTGTGCGCCATCATGTGGTTGCTGGGAATTGAACTCAGTGCCACTCAAAGAACAGTCACTGTTCTTAACCTCTGAGCCAGCTCTCCAGCCCCCAATCATCTTTTTTAACCAGGCAAAGCTTCCAGTGGTGGGACTGGGACACCAACCCAGCCACAAAACCTTCGACCTTCAATTTGTACTGCCTGCAAGATGTGCTGGGGTAATGGTGGAACAGAACTTGTGGGAGTGGCCAGCCAATGACTGGTCCAACTTGAGGCCCACACCCTGAGAGGGAGACCATGGCTGACACTGAATGGCCAGGAATCAGAGGCTGGAAAGCCCAGAGACCTAGGATAGAACCAGACATATCTGGCAAAAAAAAAAAAAAAAAAAAAAAAAGTCAATGTAATGATTTCTAATGATTAATATTCAGCTATACTCATTATCAGTGCCTAATCCGACTGTCATCCAAGAGGCCTCTCTCAGCAGCTGATGGGAGCAGATGCAGAGACCCACAGCCAAATACTAAGCGTAGCTCAGGGGAACTCTGTGGAAGAGGGGGAAGAAGGATTGTAGGAGCAGAAGGGTTGAGGACACCATGAGAACATGGCCCACAGAATCAATCAAGCATTCAGTCTCTTACATAAGCATGCACAGACTTAACTGACAGTCAAGGAGCCTGCATGTCTGACCTAGGCCCTTGAATATATGTGATAGTTGTGAAGCTTGGTGTTCTTGTGGGCCTCCTTAACAGTGGGAGTGGATGGAGTGGCTGACTCTTTTGCCTGCTCTTGGGACTCTTTTCCTCCTACTGGGTTCCCTTGTTCAGACTTTATATGAGGTTTGTAGCTAGCCTTATTGTTAGCTTGCTATGCTATGTTCAGCTGATGTCCCTGGGAGGCCTGCTCATTTCTGAAGGGGAACAGAGGAGTGGATCTGGGGAGAGCGGAGGCTGGGGAAGTACTGGAAGGAGTGGAGGGAGGGGAAACTGTGGTTGGGATGTGCTGTATAAGAAAAGAATAAAAAAATATGAAATGGACAGAGAATTCTCAATAAAAGACACAAATGGCTAATGTTTAAGAGACAAACTACTTTGAGATGCATACTTCCCAGAGCAGGACTGGGATTCTATCTCACTCCACAGAGGAAATAAAGTGCCAGTGAGGACGCCAGGAAAGAGGAGCACTCACACACACTGTTGGCACAGACACAATGGAACCCTGTCTGGAGTTCTCTCCAAAAAGTAAAAATAGCACTACCATATGATCCAGGAGACTACTCCTGGGCACACACCCGCAGAAGTCCATACTGCATTACAGAGATAATCTTAAAAAGCAATGAAAAAAGGAGCTTGGCTGGAGGTCATCTACACAGGTGGATAATGCTGATCCGAGAACCTAGGAGATAGGAAATGAAAACCCCAGTACCAGATTAGGAAACTTGCCTGTGAGTTGTTGGCTAAGATGGCTTCAGAGGCCCCCAAATAAGTAGGCTATTATATTGTTCTGGGATGTCCATCAACCTAAATGGTAAGACCCTGTTGGTGAATACACAATACCTTGGTTGCAGGACATGGAAATGACCCCTGCCTTGCTGACTAGCTTTCAGACTGCCAGAAGTTACTATGTAGTCAGCTAGGGAAAAGAGCCAGCATTGTTCTTAGCCAGCTGTAGACCGTTTAAGCTACATCAGTGACTTGTAAGACAAGATCTGCCACTAGTACACAGTGGCTAGACGGTTACAGGAGGGTGAACAACTGTGCTCTGGGTGGGTGTGGGGCCAACTGCACAGTACGGCGTTCATGCTGGTGCTGTGGACCTGCTTCAAGGCCCACGGCTGGTAGCTTAGTTAGGATGACCATTGCTGTGATGACACCATGATCAAAGGACAGGGCTTATTTTGCTCACAGTTCCATGTAACAGTTCATCATCAAAATTAGTGAGAGCAGGAACTCAAGCAGTGAGGGCAGGAACCTGGAGGCAGAAGCTGATGGTTAGGCCATGGCAGCTTACTGGCTTGCTCCTCAAGACTTGCATAGCCTGCTTTCTTACAGACTCCAGGACCAGCAGCCCAGGGATGGCACCACCCACACAATGGGCTGGCCCCCTCCATCAATTACTAATTAAATGCCCTACAGGCTTGCCTGATCTTATGGAGGCATGTAATTAAGGTTCCTTCCTCTCAGATGACTTTTTTTGTGTCAAGTTGACAGTTGGGGCGGTCACTTGCCTTTGTTAAACAGGTTGATAACCCTTCACTTAGATATGACTAAGACATGTTCTCAGACACATCAGGGAAATTTCTTCATGAAGCCAACAGAGCTTAATGCAGACAGCTGGTCAAGGTGCTGAGACTTTCGAGTGACTTTTTTTCTTAAAACTGAAAATAGATTCCCCTCTCAGATCCCCACTCCATCTTCCCTCAGAAAGGAGCAACTTAAACACTAAACCAGAGCTTTATCACCTGCTCCAAAGTTCAGGGTAGGTCAAGGAAGCCGGAGCAGAAGAATGTAAGAGTGGGGGTGTGTGGAAGAAGACTGTGGATGCTGTGTTCTGGGCACAAACTCTCAGCAGCTACGCTTTCATGCCGAGCCTGCACAAGGCTGCGTAAAACAACCTTTGGTCACATCACGGATGGAGAAGAGGCTCGGGAATCCTGCATCTTCCCAAGGAGCTCTGGGTAATGGATGGCTAATGGGACAGGGAGTGCCTTGATCTTTAGTCACAGTCACTGGGTGAGTCACCCACATCCTGATGGAAAGCTCCCCGAAAATGCCCACGCAGGCAGTCATGGTTATACTTAGTGTGACACACACTTGTGCCTGTCCGTGCATGCACACACACACACACAGGCATACACACACGCGCGCGCACACACACACACACACAAGCACGCATACACACAAACACACACAAGATATGAAAGTAGGAAATCTCTGGCATAGAAAAGTGTCAGCAGGGATGGGAGCCGGTCAGGGGAACGAGTGTGATTCGAATGCTTTATAAACATGTACGAAACTGTCACATACTGACAAATTCTATTTGAATCAAACCTTCAAAGATAAAAATAAAGTGAAAAATTACGTCCCCCCCCCAAAAAAAAGGTTGGTTTGAGAATGTTAATTCGGGACTTACAAGCTTCACAAAGGTGCAAATTGGGCTTTCAGAACTGTAAGCTAGAATTTGAGTGAGAAGAGACTAGGTTAGATTAATGGCCATTTACAGGCTGTGAAGGAGCATTAGAGGATGTGACACCACAAAAGAAATCACATAAAATCAAAAGCAGAACAAGGACGGAAAACACACAGTGCAGCATTAGCTCCATGAGGACAGCTTAAAGCAGTCGACATGCCACCTGGAGTTCCCTAAAGAAATAGAGGACGGGGAAAAAGGGTAAATTTACTGACTTCACATAAAAGAAATTCAAGAGAACCCAAACACAGCAAATCTAAAGAAACCACAGCAGACCCACCACCATCAAATTGCTCAGGTCAACAACAGGGCAATCTGCAAAGCAGTTAAAAAGCTAAAAGAACCTCACACGACCTAGTGAGCCACAAAGGCCAGGAGAACATGTCCTATGGAGGGACGTAGGTCAGGAGAACACATCTGTACTGGTTGGTTTTGTGTGTCAACTTGACACAAGTTAAAAGTCATCGGAGGTAAGGAGCCTCAGTTGAGAATCTGCCTTGATGAGAGAGCCAGCTGTAAATTTTCTCATTTAGTGATCATGGGGGAGGGTCCAGCCCATGGTGGATGGTGTCATCCCTGGGCTGGTGGTCCTTCTAGAAGGTGGACTGAGTAAGCCACGGGAAGCAAACCAGTAGCTGCAGCCTCTGTGGTCTCTGCAACAGCTCTTACCTCCAGATCCTGCCCTATTTTAGTTCCTGTCCTGACTTCCTTCAAGGATGAACAGCAATACTGAAGTGTAGGCCAAATAAACCCTTTTCTCCCCAACTTGCTTTTGTCATGGTGTTTCATTACAACATAAACCTAAGACAAATTGGTACCAGGAGTGGGGTGTTGCTATGACAAATTTGACCATGTTTTTGGGAGGACTGTGGAGGGACTTTGGAACTTTGTGCTAGAAAAGTCACTGAGTGTTAACAGCTCTATGGGATGTTCTGTAGGAACTTGAAAAATAAGAATTTTGAGAGCAGTGCAGAAGATGTAGTAGGCCTAGCTTTTGAAAATTCTGAGGGAAGTTTAAAGATCCCACCAGGGCCATTTGTTATTCTGAATCAAGTTTTTGTGGTATTGTTAGATGGGGCTGAAGATTAACTGTGATTAACAAGATCCCAGATCCCAGAACAACTAAAGCAAAATTTTGTTTGGCTGAGATACTTGATGACGGTAGGCTGGAGCTAAGAAATCAGTGGTGATTAAGAAGTGACCAACATCATGGAGGTAAACCCTTCTGGGAAGTGTTTCCTGAGAGCACAGTGAAACTGTGCTTCAGAGGTGGCCATTGTTGTACACCTCATGCTGGCAGCATGAGGTTCAGATTGTGACAGTGCCCTGGTTCTTCCCTCTTGAAACAGGTATTTAATTTTGATTCTTAAAGGAGCCCCACAGGTGAAAGACTTGAACTTTTAAAAGAGATTCGATATATTTTTTTAAAGACTTATTTATTTATTATGTACAGAGTTCTGTCTGCATGCATACCTGCAGGCCAGAAGACACCATCATTACAGATGGTTGTTAGCCACTACATGGCTGCAGAGAATTGAACTCAGGACCTCTGGAAGAGCAGCCAGTGCTCTTAACCGCTGAGCCATCTCTTCAGCCTGAGATTGGATATTTTAAAGAGACTGAAATTTTAATGTGTTTGAGATCAGGAGAACATGTCCTGGTGATGGACAAAGGTCAGGAGAACACAGTGTTGGCAGAAATCATGGAAACTGCATAAGAGATAAACATAGGGAGGCCAGCCTCACACTGGCCCACTTCCCCAGCTCCCTTCTCCTGATTTCCTAAATGGGAACAGAACTTGGGGCCTTGCATATTTTAGGAACATACATTACCTCTGAATTGTATTCCAGTCCTCTTTTCATTTCTTTACATTTTTCAGACACAGTCTTAATAGTTGCTGAGTCTGGCCTTGAAAAAACTCTCTAACCTTACAATTCTTTCCTGAGTAGTGAAACTATATGAAACTAACTTGACATTTTACCTGGGCAAAACACCTTTCCAAAACCAAAAATGAGCCCAGCAACTCCATTTCCACTGAACAGAAAAGGGGATTCAAACATTGATTGTTCCCAAACCATAAACCACAACAGCTGAACAGTAAAGAGAACCCAAGTATTTAGCACTGAATGAACAAACAACCTATGGTAAATATATAAATGTACGTAAGATAGTATTATTGATAAAAGTACAAGGAATATTCTACAATGCAGATGGACCTATAAAATAGTATGTTCAGTAAAAGAAACGAGATACAAAAGGTCAGATCCTGTATGATTCCCTTTATCTGACTATGCTCAATAGGCCAATGCATAGAAGCAAGTAGAGGGCAAATGGACTGAGTGCTGTCAGAGCTGAGGGAGAAGTGGGGGAACTGATTGCTTAGCTGGTACAGATTTTATTATATAGTGATAAAAATGTCTTAGAACTAGACAGAAGTGATTGCATCATACCCTGAATGATGACTCACTTTACAATGATGAATTTTATGACATGTAAGTTTCACCTGGGAATTAAAAACTAATAATGAATCATAAAACATAAAAATGATAAATTGGACTTTATCAAAATAAAAAAAATTATACATCAAGGAACAGTCACAAGAGGGTGCAAGACAACATGCAACCTGATAAGATATTTGTAGTCATTTATCTGCTAAAGATCTGCAGTCCAGAATACGCAGAGACCTCCTCCCAAATGACAATAACAAAAGATGCAACTAAACCGCACTGAAAGTGAGTTGAAACACATTCCTATGGTCGAGAGCCCCTTGTAACTCATACTGCAATTAAGTTGTCACTGTGACTGGACTGAGAGGTAGGATCTGGGTTAGAGATGTTGCTCCTGGTAGAACTTTTGCTAGGTTCTAGCCTCAGCATGGTAAAGTAAACACATGAATAACACCACCACAAAGGGGTAGGGAATTTAAGAGGTGCTGAGACCACAGAGCATTCACAACACATTGCAGTCCCTGTCCCAGGAGTGGCAGAGACAAATGAGAGAGTAAATATGGCTCCCTTCTAGCCTGTGATGCCTTTAGACACACTTCCTAGCCATGGCAATTATGAGCTACATAGACCTTTATTATTTATAAATTATGCAATCTCTACTGTCCTCAATGTGGAAAGTGACTAAGGCAGGCATTTATGGGCTATTTTGAGATAGTCTCACTATGTGTCTGTGATGTCTGATCATGGTTGTCAGCTTGATACACCTGAGAAGAGGGAACCTCAGCTGAGCAGCTCCCTCCATGAATAAACTGGCCTGCCTACAAAGCTGAGACCATTTTCTTAATTCAAAACTGATATAAAAGGCTCCAGCCTACTGTGGGAGGTAGCATCTGTAGGCAGATGGGCCTGGGCTGTAAGAGAAACGTAGTGAAGTAAGCCTGGGAGCAAGCCAGCGAGTGGCTCTCCCTTTCCTTGAGATGGGGTTCTCCTAGTACCCTAGGCTGACCACGGACTCTTAGTGATCTTTGTGCCTTTGCCTACTGAGTGCTGAGGTTATATGTGAGCCACTATAGCAGGTTCCCCTTGATTATTTTATTCCTTTAAGTTTATATCTAGGAGCGTGCAAGAAATGGTTTGTAGCAACAGTAAATTTGCAGAATTTTGTTAAATGGAATCAAACTTAAAATTTAAATAAATATATACAAAGATCAATTCTACTAAAGACAAAGGAACACACAGTCGAATGTTCACCAATACTTATTTTATATTGCCTCTGTGTGAGTTCATAAATGTGTACTGAACCTAGATGATGTATGTGGTGGTTTCAAAGAAAATGGTACCCAAAGGGAGTGGCACCATGAGGAGGGGACGCCTCACTGGAGTAGATGTCATCTTGTAGGAGGAAGTGTGTCACTGTGGAGGCAGGCTTTGAAATCTCATATATGTTCAGACCATGTCCAGTGAGATCAGACCACTTCCTGTTGCCTGCACTATGTCTGCCTGCATGCCACCATGTCTCACCATGATGATAATGGACTGAATCTCTGAAAATGTAAACCACCCCAATTAGATGTTTTTCCTTTACAAGAGTTGCTATGGACATGATGTTTATTCCTAGCAACTGAAATCATAACTAAGATAGAAGTTGGTTCCAGGGACTGGGGTATTGTTTTAATAGACCTGATCATGTTTTTGTTTGAAGAAATCTGGACTCTATTAGTATGGGTTAGGAAAGCTGGGAAATGCTTTAAGAATTTGTAATGGGCCATACAAGTAGGAGCATGGAAGACAGTGGTGCTGATTATGATTTGAATTGTGGGGGGCTGGCTCAAGAGCTTTCAGAAGAGAAGAATATTAGTATGTTGCCTAGAAATTATTCTTGTGATATGTTGGTGAAGAATATGGCTGTTTTTGTCCTCATCTGAAGAGTTTGCTCAAGGCTAAAGTGAAGAGTTTGGATTAATTCTGTTGGCAGAAGAAATCTCAAAACAGACTGGTATAGACTCTCTCATATAGTTATTGGTGGTAACTCTGATAAAGATTTATAATGAAAAGGAGCAAGCTGAGCAAATGAAAATACAGAAGGTACACATTGAGACAAGGGGTACAGGGAGTAGAACAAAGCTAAATCCAGTGTTCAAGGAGAGAAACGGATTAAGAAATGGAATAATGGAATAATGGACCTCAGGGTAAGATCCCACCTACCTAAGTTTCTAATTTGTAAAAAGCAATTAAAGAAAAGCTTAGAGCCGGGTATGGTGGGGTACATCTTTAATCCCAGCACTTGGAAGGCAGAGACTGGTGGATCTCTGAGTGTGAGGCCAACTTGGTCTACAGAGCAAGTTCCAGAACAGCCAGTGAAGGAAATCATTGAAAACAGAAATGGTGAAGATATAACTAGAAAGGAGGTCATGTTCAGCCCCAGCAAGCAGCAGAACGTGATAGCTTTGGTTCTATGGTTCTGGCTTTAGAGGTAAAGACAGAAGAAAGAGTCTATAGAGCTTGCCTGAGACTAAGGGAAGCCGCTAAGGCCAGGCATGTGTCAGGGGTGTCCCTGAATGGAAGTCTAGAAAGGCCATTTCGCAAAGCTGTGAAGTTGAAGCCTGGATTTCCCTGGAGATCCCAAAATACTGGAGATGCCAGAGCCGGGGGATATCTGTTGAAGAAAGCTGCTAACAAAGATTGAAACCAGTCCAAGAGAAAGAAGTGTGTTGGAGTCAAGAAAACTGAAAGGAGTTGGAGATCTGAGGAAAGCTTTGACATCAGACATAAAGATACAGAGTTTGGAGTTTGCCCAGCTGGTTTTCAATCTTGCTTTGGTCCAGTATTTCCTCACTATGCTCCCATACCTGTTTTAGAATGATAATATATATTCTGTGCCATTATATGTTGGAAGTATGTGATCTGTATTTTGATTTTAATTTTATAAGGGAATATAGTTAAGAAACTACATGAATCTCAGAAAAGACTTTGAATTTAGACTTGTAAATAAATTTGAAACTATTATAGACTCTGGGACTTTTGAAGTTGAACAAAATGCATTTTTGCATTATGATACAGCTACAAGGATTTGGGGGCCAGGGAATGGAATGTGGTGGTTTGGAAGAAAATGGCCCCCAAAGAGAGAGGCACTATTAGGAGGTGTGGTTTTGTTGGAGGAAGTATGTCACTGTGGAGGTGGGCTTTGAGGTTTTATATGTGCTTAAGCCAAGTCAATGACACAGACTTTGGCCTTTTGCCTGATTTTCAGATGTCGGACTCAGGTCCACCCCCAGACATGCCATCATGCTGCACTGTGGTGATGATGATAGTGATGATGATGATGATGGTGATGACAACCAATGATGTGGAAGTGTAAGACAGATTTCCTTCCCAAGTTGGTTTGGGCATGGTGCTTCATCACAGCAATAGTAACACTAACTAAACAGGGTTCCAGTTCCAGTGCTAAGCAAAAAACTACCTGCAGCTGATACACTCTGGCAAAAAGAAGACAGGTTTTCTCTAGTGGGGTCTCACTGGGTAGACCAACTGCACTCAGTGCAGGCTCTATGCCAGGAGTAGCTGCCAACACAAAACAAACCCAATGGTAATTTTTGTGGGCTGTTTTGACATTTTTTTTTGTCTTTGTGTCTGATTTTTTTTTAAATTTTGCTAGACCAAAAACATAAAATTGGATGAGTAGGGAGGTGGAGAGGATCTAGGAGGAACTGGGGGATGGAAAAACATTATAAAATATATTGTATGAAAATTTTTCTCAATAAAATAAAAAAAGGATTTTTTAATCAAACAGGAACATAAAAGAATCAAATTGTCTGTGAGAAACTTAATGTCAATCAAACCTGCCAAACGTGTTTTGTCAGTGGCTGGTCTCAGAAGTTAGTTTTGTGTGTCTGTCTCATTTACACTTCCTCATTCTGGACATCGAGTCCCCTTCTCTTCTGTTTTGCCACACTAAGTTGTTTCCGAAGAGTTTCAACATTCAGTGAATTTCAGAAATTTGAAATCATTTTGCAACCGGCTTATTTTCAGACTGCTCAGCAAACAGCTCTAGGCATTAGCAGAGAGTGCACACAAGCAAGCACTCTGATGCTCCCGTGTCTTCGGATCCAGCCACTCACCTCTTGGGAAAGCTGTCTTACTTGGTCCTTTTGATGGTCCAGATCTTTTAAAATTAATGAATTTTGTTTTTCTAACTGAAGAACTCTTCTTGCCAAGTGGACGCTAGGTGAAAAAAATGAAAAGTTTTCATGCATATAAAAGTAGAATAAAAGCTACCTACACTCAATAGATAACTGTGTACTAGAAAACCCACGCATCATTTCCTAATAACATATATAGCAACAGAGAAAACGACAATACAAAGTTATAAAAAACACTGGAAGAGCAATACTTCACCATCTCTGAAAGTAACAACCCTAATTTCCGCACGATAATTGTGATATACCGATCACAGTGATCTTGGTTTATTACGTTATGCTAGTAGCTTGACCGAAAAAGCTATCATTTTAACAAGTTTCCCAGTCACAAATCCGCCAGGAAATTAGCTGAATATTATGCGCAACAAATTTACATTTGGATAAGTGTTTACACAGACCAATATTATGAATTTTATAAAAAAATATAATCAAACGGGTTTCCTATTGTAAAGGGAGGTGAAAGAGATGTGCAAAATATGAAGAATAACTACAGTCCAGGCTACACTACAAGAACCTCCCTTCCTTCCAATGATTTGTATTACCACAATACACACCCCCTCTCTTGACAGGGTCTTAATCTGTAGCCTAGGCCAGCCTCAATTCATGATCCCCGTACATTCTTCAGGACACAGCAGATAGTGACTAAACTGTCTTTAAAATTTCCTGCTTCATGGAAAAGTCTGCTGGATACTATGGGCCTGTAGGCCGAAGATGGATGCCCCAATGATACAAAAAACTTTGGATGACTGTCCAGGCAGCAAGATGTCTCTGTCATTTCTGGAGTTTTGGAAGTTGCTTACTTCTCATTTACATAGGTAATATTATATCCTTCTGGAGTCTTTGATGGAGTTAAAAAATGGTTAGTTATAGTTATAGTTTTCCTTAATTATGATAAAAGATAAAATAGATATAAATATTGTAATTGTAATTCTTGCTTGATAACTGTTTTGTTATATGTAATTTTACTATGTTAAAGTAAAAGCCTTTCCTTTTTGTTTAAACAGAAAAAGGGGAAATGATGTAGAAAGGTCATCTGTCTGTGTGTTACTTTCATTGGTTAATAAAGAAACTGCCCTGGCCTTTTGATAGGCTAGCCCTTAGGTAGGTGGAGGAGACCGAACAGAGTTCTGGGAGGAAGAAGGCAGAGTCAGGCAGACCCTTCCAGAGATGGACGCTGGCTAGAATGAATGCCAGTAAGCCATGACCTCATGGTGGCATACAGATTATTAGATATAGGTTAGATATGGGTTAATCAATATGTGAGAGTTAGCCAATAAGAGGCTAAAACTAATGGGCCACGCAGTATTTAAATAAATACAGTTTCTATGATTATTTTGGGTGTAAGCTAGCTGGGATCTGGGCGGGAATGCAGCCCACTGCTCTTTCTACATAAATATTTTTTAAAAAGAGTTAATAAGAAGCCTGAGCTAATAGCCCAATCAGTTTATAACTTATAAAAACATCTGTGTGATTTTTGGGGGGCTAATTGGCTGTGGGACCTGGGAGGCCGGAAACCAGGCAGGACAGATACCCCATCAACATGCAAAGGTAAGATGATGGTGACCTGGCGATGTCAAGTGCAGTACAGTACACTGTTCATTGCTTTGGGTAATTGTTCTTAGCATAATGCTCTTATGCAGATATGGTGACAAAATGAAAAATAGCACATGGCATACATACTGAATCAAGAAATTCCATGTCAGTATTTAGTGTTAACACAGGGACAGTATCCTAGTAGGAACGTCCCTGGGTTTTAATTAAGGCGTTTGGAGATAGAAAAATAACTCAAAACAGAAGCAAGGCCCTACAGCGTGGGTATGACATGCCTGAGAACTGAAGCTGTAGTTCCAGGGATCTCACCCCTTGTGACCACCACAGGCACTGGGCACACATACACAGCATACACATATGTGCAGGCAAAACTCTCACATGCATACAGTAAAATAATACATTTTTTTTAAAAAAATTCCATACTAGGTAGTAAATTTTACAGATTAAAAATGTTCTAAACATATCTTCCAGCATCCAGATAAGCCCAATCAAAGAGGTACACACCAAGACAACAGTGCTTGGGTGTCGCCCACATGGTACAGAAACATGAGCAGTACATGCAACCAGAAAATCCTGTCTGCTGTTTCCAAATAGTTGCTACTCAAACAAAAACATTACTTCAGATTTTCAAGTTTTATCATGTCAGGGTGCTAATTTTATTTTAGTCTACTTCAAGTATCTAAGCCCTTTTTGGCTTTCCACAGTTGTGTACCAGAAAGAGTTTGAAGAAATTTTAGCAATTTATTTATGCGTATATGAAACTTCAAAGTGTGAGTACCTTATTGTATACTTAAATGCTGATCAGAAATTTTAGGGTCAGGGGGCTAGAGAGATGGCTCAGAGGTTAAGAGTATTGCCTGCTCTTCCAAAGGTCCTGAGTTCAATTCCCAGCAACCACATGGTGGCTCACAACCATCTGTACTAGGGTCTGGTGCCCTCTTCTGGCCTGCAGGCATACACACAGAATATTGTATACATAATAAATGAATAAATAAAAACAAACAAACAAAAAACCAAAACCAAAAGGTATGATGGTGTATGCCTTTAAAAAAATAAAAATAAAAAAATAAAATAAAATAAAAAGAAATTTTACGGTCAGCTGGACAGTGGTGGCGCATGCCTTTAATCCTAGGACTTGGGATGCAGAGGCAGACGGATCTCTGTGAATTTGAGGCTAGCCTGGTCTACAGGAGCTAGTTTCAGGACAGGCACCAAAGCTACAGAGAAACCTTGTCTCAAAAAACAAAAGAAAGAAAGAAAGAAAGGAAGGAAGGAAGGAAGAAAGAAAGAAAGAAAGAAAGAGATTAATTTTAGGGTTATATTTCAAATGAGAAACACAAAGCTACTGCCACTTCTTCACAGGGAACTGGCAATAGAGTGAGTGCCTGCAGAAACGTTTCACAGCAAAGAAAGCAAGGGCCCACATCTCATGTACTTAAAAATGCTTCATTAAAAATTTACAGCAAAAATTTAATTGAATTATTTTAATTGGTGTCTAGGGAGAAATTCTGGAACCCTAGCTTTTCTTGCTGTGCAACTGACTTAAGAATGTGCTAACTGATACAACCCCCTAGTGTTTACTGGACACTTACTCTATGCTAAACACTGTGAAGTGATCTTCATAAACATTTTCTCAGTTTAATGTTTAAAAATTCTTTTGGGAGCAAGAGGCTTAATTCTTTTTCATGAGATTTAACATTTTTATTGACAATAACATGGCTCAAAAACAAAAACTCTAAAAAAAAGCCCCACAGATTTAGGCAGCTATTGAAAATGATTTTGAGCGAGGCATGGTGGTGCACATCTTTAACCCTCTCACTTGGGAGGCAGAGGCAGGTGTATCTCTGTGAGTTTGAGGACGGCCTGGTCTACAAAGAGAGTTTTAGGACATGAGGGATGTTACAAAGAGAAACCCTGCCTCAAAAACCCAAGGGGGAAAAAAGAAAACGATTTTCAATGTTAGTTTTAAGGTTAGCATACAATGTAACACATTTCATCATGACGTCACACACATGCCGCCATGCCTTATTTTCACGTCCATATCTCCTTTCCCAAGCCCTCTCCCCATTCCAACTCTTCATTATTCATTCCCCAGTTACTGTATTTTGAAGAATAGTCATTGATAGAAAAATATTCATGGTGGAATAGCAGGTTAAAAACCAAACTACTAAAAATGTATAATGTACAAAAATTACAAGAAAATTAATGTTTATATAAATTTCTGATTGCTTATTTTGAATAATGGGATTATCAGCAATTTAACCAATATTAAAAATTATATAAATATTTATAATCAATTAAATGTTAGCATAAAATATTCATTATTGGCTGTTAAATATACAAAATTTTAAATCAAATTAAGTATGAAGGAGATACATTATTATAGCAGTTGAGAAATAAGTTCTTTTGAATTTTTAATACACTTTTGCATAAGCTGATAGATAATGACAACTTTATTATGCAAGCACTCCATTTACTGCTATGAGTCATTTTATATAACTCAGTTTAAATTTGCATTGCTTTACTTTCCAATGCCTAGGACTAATAAGTATAGACTCTCTAAAGACTGCATTGCTCATCTTAAATAAATTTCAAGAAGGTACAAGGCAATTGCTTTCTATATAAACAGCTCTTAAGAGACCAAATGTTCACTGCATAATCTTCAAAAGTACATCAAATCCTGTACTTTTGGATTAGGTATCAATATTCAAATTGTGCACATAGTAGGCACTCAATAAAAGTTGTTGAATGAATGGGTGTAGGGATGCATACATGTCCTCTTTGGATGTCTAGACTTACACTCTCTCTCTTCCCTCAGTTTAGATGACCTGAGAAGCACTTCCTCAAAATAGCCCTTTGGCTCACCATGAGAAGAATGCCTGGCACCAGCTGGCAGGGGTATTAATAGCACACCCATTAGGCACTTGTTCAGGGCTCACAGATAGCTCAGCGATAGAATCTTCAGAAATATTTGGACAGTTAAGATCATCTGGACTATGAATCACTTGTGGCTCTTTAAATCTTTGGGGATTAAAAACCAAATCAAATGAAACCAAAAAATCCTATCTTATGACTTTAGAAACTTCTTTAAAAAATGAGAGGCAACAACAACAACAATGTTCTGGGCTATTGAAGCGCACAGCTGGGAACTTCTCTTTCCCTATAGAGACTGTCTATAGGATTCAGATGCTTGGCATTCTTCCATAAGAATTCAATTTTGATTATTCTACCAAACATTTTATACTGATAGAGAAGTCTCTTACTCATGAGTTAGTAATTACTCACATTTCTATTCTTTTCTAGGGAACAATGGACTAAAAAAAAACAGATATATTTATAAATTGCAAACATATCCTAAGTCAGTCATATCAGCCTTTGGGAGCACCAGAAGGGATAGGATTGGCAACCAAGTTTTTTTCAAATAATATGTAACTTAGAAGCACCTGAACCTCTACTAAACAGAATTAATCATTCTAGCTACAAATTGATACTTTATTCATCTATTTGTGATCTATATTTTTCAAATATTCAATCAGTAAACAACTAAGTTCTTGAGCATTTTCTAACTTCCTTTAATGATAGTCATAATGATGAAATTTTCTCTTTATGCTGCTCCTGAGTCACTTTGGAGAGGCGGCTCAGTGGTTAAGAGTGTCTACTATGCTGTAAAGACCCACGTTCTTTCCCAGGCCCCATGATGGGCAGCCGACAACCACTGTAACTGCAGCTCAGCTCTGACGCTCTTTCAGATGTACACATGAACAGGCACACACAGAGATCTGATGTCCTCTTTCCTACTCTCCAGGGACCTGAGCTCACATGTGCAAAAGACACTTGCATAAAAAAACATGTGTGCACACACATACACTTAAGAAATAAAAATTTAAGCCAGGCGGTGGTGGTGCACACTTTTAATCCCAGCACTTAGGAAGCAAGGCAAGCAAATCTCTTGAGTTCAAGCCCAGCCAGGTCTACAGAGTTAGTTAGGATAGCCAGTGTTACACAGAGAACCCCTGTCATGAAAAAGAAAAACAAAACAAAAGAAACAAAACAAACAACATCTATTTTTTGAAATTTAAAACGCCTTAAAAGGTATCACAAGATAGATTTTCTTATTTTCTGTATTTCTGAATTTCTAACTTAGCCCCATAAAACAATTAGACAAACAATTAGACTATCAGTTTTGAAACCTTAAGCATTCAGATAAAGAATGTTTTTAAACTAGGTATTCTGCACCGAGCTAAGGAAAGTCAGAGAATAAGATGTGGTTGCTGACCATGAAGAACTTCTGTCGAGGTGAGAAAATTACAAGAAATGATGGCTGAAAAGAACAAAACATGTTACTGTGGTGATGGAGGAAGGTCATTGGCTAATCAAGGAACTGCCTTGGCCCACTTTATTGGTTAGAAGATAGGTGGGAGGAGTAAACAGAACAGGATACTGGGAGGAAGAGGAAGTGAGCTCAGAGAGACTCAACAGCTCTCCTCTCGGGGAGCAGACGCCTGAGAGAGACACCATGCCCCGCTCCCGGGCAGACACACGCCATGAAGCTCCGACCCAGGATGGACTAGGCTAGAATCTCCCTGGTAAGTGCACCTAGGGGCGCAACACAGATGATTAGAAATGGGCTAAATTAATATGTGAGAATTAGCCTAGAAGAGGCTAGATAGAAATGGGCCAAGCAGTGATTAAATGAATACAGTTTGTGTGTTGTTATTTCGGGGCATAAACTAGCTGAGCAGGCGGCTGGGGTGCTGGGAACACAGCCCCACCGCCCTTACTACTACACTGTGGTGTAGAGAGAACAGATGTTTACAAGTGGAGATGCAGTATTACTGTCATTGTGAGTAGAGAGGCAAATAAGGTTGCTGATACAGGGCCACATTATGGAGGGGTTTGCAAATCTGGCAGACGTGTTCAGATTGGAGGTGGTAAAGTGGAGCCGTTGGATGTTTCTGTACAGCAGGATGCACTCAGGGAGGAAGAGCTAGCAGCACTGACCAGCGCAGGTGTCTGCTGTGCAGTGGAGATAGCTTTCAAGCAGAACTGCACCGTACAGCAGGATGCACTCAGGGAGGAAGAGCTAGCAGCACTGACCAGCGCAGGTGTCTGCTGTGCAGTGGAGATAGCTTTCAAGCAGAACTGCACCGTACAGCAGGATGCACTCAGGGAGGAAGAGCTAGCAGCACTGACCAGCGCAGGTGTCTGCTGTGCAGTGGAGATAGCTTTCAAGCAGAACTGCACCGTGTGCCTAGCACATCCTCCATCACTTCTTTTGGTCTCCATGGAGCCTTAGCTGCAAATGCTCTTCTTTTCTTTTTCTATCTCCTTCCACCTTCCTTCCTCTCCCCCTTACCTGCCTTTCCACCTCCTTCTCTTCTTTTTCTATCTATGTAGACCACAGACTAGCCTAGAATTGACTACATGGCTCAGGTAGAACTCAGTTCTCAAGTTTTAAGACCACCCTGCCTGATGGTGGGGATTAGGAATGCATCATGTCTTGTGGCTAGCCTTGTGTGGTTTATTTTTTATATGAATTGGGATCTAGAAACATCTAGGAGACAACAAATGCCTTACAGACATCTCAGCATATCTGTAGGAGATTATCTAGATGAGATGAGCCTGCCCAAAATGTGGGTGTCACCGTTTCAGGAGTAGGTGTCTGAAAATGAATATAAGAGAAATGGAGCCATCAATAGCAATCATCACACTCTGCTCCCTTCCTGTGATCACAAGGTCACCAGCCACCTCAAGCTCCTCTTGCCACAACTTCTTCATGACGGACTGCGCACCCTCAAAGCGTGAGCTAAAATAAACCTCCTGCCTTAAGGAGCCTCCTTCCGCTGCTCTGTCACAGGAACAAGTAACTACACTCTGTGGATTTAAGTGCAATACATATGCTTTCTCCATATTTCCCCCTTGAATATATTTGCTATATATTGTTATAAATAGCACATACTATACATATTAAAATATATATAAAGGAATATAGGCAGATGAATAACAAACAAGGGATATAGGAATTGAAGGTGCATAGTTAATTAGTTCCAACCTGAAAGTTACTGCTACAAAGCATTTATATTTACCTGAAATTAGTGTGAAAATAAAATGGCCTTTAAAAAGTTACTGCATCTACCACCATGAAAGTTCTAATGTTCACATCTACTAGTCATTAAATTCACTTAAATATAGATGAAGCTCATGGTTATTACCATGTTCTACTTTGTGAGCAATTTAATATTTATGAATATTAAGAACAGATAACTTCATCATTCAACTCAGTACATTATCAAAATGTACTATGCAGTTACACTTAGCTTGAGTAGATAAGATAGATCTATATTGATTTACCTTTGCTGTAGTCGTCTCTTAGCTGTTGTGGGAACATTAGCACCATAGCCATAGGAATAAAGAATCCTCTCAGCCTCATCTTCATTTTCAACTGAAAGATATTAAAATATGTGCTGTGAAATAGTGTTTCTCCTTAAAAAGCATAGCTAACGTGAAAATAAAAAATTATGATAACAAATTAAGAATCCCAAGAACATTTGAAAGGGCTCATGCATAATTTGAGAGAGGTGAAGTATATTAAAGTGTATCCTTGCTTGGAGTTGCTGATTATTTTGAGAAGATATTAAAGGATCACATCTCTTGAAAGGCTATGTTTCCTATAGAGCACAGCAAGTCAGGTTTGTCATTCTGAAGGGTCCAAGGGCTTCCTACCATTAAGTATAGATTATAATTCAACAAAATTATAGATTTGATTTAATAAAGGCTAATTTTGTTTTGCTTTGGAGACAAATTCTCATTTAGTCTAGGCTTCCCTTGAACTTGCTAAGTCAAAGATAGCCCTGAGGCTTGATCCTCCTGCCTTCACTTCCTGAGAACTGGGATCACAGAAATATACAACCATGCTGTGTTTCCATGGTGCCAAGGACTGAATCCCAAGCTTCTTAAATGCTAGGCAGAAAATCTCCCCTCAGAGCTGATCTCTTGCCCATGAAAGACATGCTGGGCATTCATTTGTAACTGCAGAACAATTTCAGGGAAATAATTTAAAAAATATTGCAACTGTCATAAAACTACATATAATGGATCTGAACTAATGAATTAGCTTCTTAATGCATGAATGTTTAAATGCAATGCCATTTTTTTTTACTGGTGTGTGTGTGCATTTGTGTACTCTTAATATTAACAGGCAAAACTAACATTCAGATTTAGAACAAAGCCAAATATATATTGTGAGTGAAGCTTGACTGTGCGTGAGTATCAGTGTATTATGTACATAACTCTGAGAAGTACTTGTGTGGCAGAGTTTTAAAAAAATTACAGTTGTTTTCCTTTAATTTTGTTAGTACTTCTCATCGTAAGCCAGGCCAAGACTTTAGAGGCAGGATTATAGTTAGGAGGGCACAGGAAAGAGATGCTATCCCACTGCCGTGTCTCAGCAATCCCTATGACAGAGTCTAGATCATCTCTAACACAACACTCAAATAGAGCTATCACTGGATACATATTTGATTCCTGTCTGTCTTAAATGGCTCTAAATTCAGAGCAGAGAGAGGTAAAGCTAGTTGGTATAGTTAGATATTGATACAAGTGCTAAATCTGAGTTTAATGCTTAATGGTTAACACCTCATGCAGTAACTACCCTAGGATTCTATTAGAAAAACAGAGGCCCATACAACATGGGAAGTGATACAAGAGAGACTGAATGTCAGTATGCCATAGGAGCAGAGCAGAGCGCAAAGCAACTTACATGAATGCCAGCCACTATTTCTTCTCCTAGAAGTCATTAGCAAGACGTGGAAATTGATATTCAAGAGAAGGCACAGCAGAGAATTATATTTGCAGAGGCATAATCTTGTGGAGTATACAGTGTTAGTAAATGTGACAAATATGGCTAGATTTAACCTGGAAAGTGTTGGTAAAAGGAGGCTTAGCTCTAATAGTGATTGGAACAAAAATCTTTATAGGCTAAGGATTTTGTTCCATGGTAAATAAACTCAGGTCTGTGGCTTGGGAACTCATTTATTAATCATCTTTTCTGAATGATTTTGATGATGACTTCCCTATCTCTCCATAGCAATTGCTTTCGGGCCCTATCCTCAAGATCTTATCCTACTCCAAGTGGGGCTGATTCTTTCCTTTTCTGCAGAAGGTGCACAGCTTCAGGTATTCCACAGAGGTCTCTATTCAAGTTGACACTGGTATGCTGAGGCACACTGGCCTTAGGATGGCCAAGGTTAAGTACCATTATTGGACAATTTCTTTTCTCGTACTGACTGTTTTGTTGCTTTTGTTGATGAGCAAACACAAGTGCACATGGATCTGTTTCACTGTTGTGTCTGTCTTTATATTACTGCTGTAATATAGCTAGACACTGTACCTTTACAAACAATATTAAAGTCAGAGAAAGCCATTCTTGCAATTTTGCCCCTTTGGTTCTTCTTTTACAATCTTTGGATTTCCATAAACAAAAATATAGAAAGAGCATGTAGGAATTGGGATCAAGACAAAGTCAGATCAAATGGACAGAATTCATGATAAAGTTCTTGGCAGTTAGGGAGAGATTCCTTATTTCTCTTAGTATTTTGTCTTTTTAGTGTTGGTAAGCTGACTCCTAAGAATTTATTTATTTTTTGACATTACTAAAGAAAATTCTTATTATTATTATTAGTTTGGTTTTTCGAATCAGGGTTTCTCTGTGTAACAGCCCTGGCTGTCCTGGAACTTACTCTGTAGGTTGACATCTAACTCACTGAGACCTGTTTGCCTTCTGGCTCCTGAGTGCTGGGATTAAAGGCATGCACCACAACCACCCAGCTAAGGAAATTAATTTTATATTATTTTTTCAGTTCAGGGTTTTAAATTTATATGTGTATCTGTGTGTATACTTTATATTTTGGTACATTTATTTAGGTTTAGTAGTCATTTCATTTGAAAATGAAAAGGCCATCTTTTGCTTTCTGGTCTCCTTCCTCGCACCCTCCACCCACGCCTCAGAATCTTAAACTTGGAGTCTGCCTGCTCCATCTTCCTGACCAGTGTATGCAGTCCTGCACTTGACTCTGTCCAAGAACCTAAGTCCGAGTTACACCCCAGCTCTCATCTTCACAAGATTGTGCCTTCCCTCTGGCCTGACTTCATTAGTATGCTCAAACACAGTTTACTGTGCTGTCAAAGTAGAAGCCTGTGCCCTGTTCTCTCTAGTGGGGAACACATTCAGCATTCACTCCACTTGTTTAACAGTAGCCGTGGGTTGTCTGTAGCTATCCTTCAACAGAGAAACACTTCGATTACTAATCTGCTTAGACAAGATGACATATGTCAAGTAAAACAATTATAAGAGTATGGACATTTAGATAATAATGTGACAAAAAAGGGCAAAGTGAAACATGAAAGCTAGACAGATAAACAGGACTCATCATAAAGTCATACAAGCATGCCTGACGCTATGTATTTGGCTGTTTTTGAAGAGGGTTTTGTTAAGTAGTCTATACTGGTCTTGAACATGTGACCCTCTTACTTAAAAGGACTGAGTACTGGACTACTGACGAGTGTTCAGCTCCCACCCAGTACTGTGTGCTGATTTAGTAAAACAACAGAGAGACATTAAGCAGGCACACGTAGGGTCAAGCCTGGGTTTCACAAAGGTCATGTGGACACAGTGAAGAAGCTGCAGCTCACTCTGGGATCTACTGCGGTCGTCAGACACTGACAATGACAGAATGAGATAGCACCTTTAAATAAAATGTAACCTGACATGAAGAGCATCGCAAACCATCAGGACCTTACCTAGATTCTAATTCAGTTCAAGGGAAGTTCCAAACCACTTTTATAAGAAAGCCAATTCTAAACTTTGAACAGAAATAAGGTACAGCCATATTAAATGCTAATTTAAATGTTAATTTAAAACATCCCTTAAAATTTCAGATAAGACAGATGAATATGGTGGCACAGCCCTGTCTTCCCAGCTCTTGAGAGGCCAAGGCAAGGAAGATCACAAGTTCAAGATCAGCCTGGGCTGGTCTGGGCTGTGAGCAATCTGTCTCAAAATTAAAACTTACAGGAACAAAAAGAACAAAAAAACGAAAGAGTCAGTTGCTAGAGTGTTGCATAGAGCCCCAAAGTCAATATCCAGTCCACATAAGGTAAGCAAGGTGCAGCTATAGTAATCCAAGCAGCCGGGGCTGGAAAGGAGGGGGTTCAGCTCAAGTTCATCCATTATACCAAACAAGTGTGAGGCCCAGCACGGGTGACACAAGAAAAGAAATAAAAAAAAAAAAAATCAAGGTAGGATGATGGGAGGGCAAACACATGAAAATTAAATATCGAAGATTATAATCTAGTATGCTATTGAATTCATGTATCACCTCCCCTTTTAGTTATTTCTCATCTCAAAGGTTTGATTAATACAGAGTTGAGGCTGGTTTAGAACTGGACATCGTCCTGCCTCAGTTTCCTGAGTGGAGGATTACAAGAGTGTATCCCAGTGACCACTATCAGTTTCCGGTTTTCACTGCTGTGCTAGGGGCTGAATCCAAAACTTATAAGCGTGGACGAGCACTCTACCAGTGAGCTACATGTCCAGTCTCAAGACAAAAAATTTTTACAAACTTTGTATTCCTAGCTCTTGACAGAAAGAAAATTTAGTACTTATAGAATGAGTGAATTAAACATAAAATCTATTAAATTTAACCTATTTATTTTTTTAGTCTAGCTACTGAAAACTTATATCAAGAAATACTGAAAATAGAGAGTATTCTTTTAAAATGATCATCACTTATATTTTCAATATATATATATTTATGCCAAGGTAGTTTTCGAGATGATGCTAGCTTTCCTCTGTAGCCAGAGGAAGGAAAACTGTCCACAGTGTAAGCAGAGGGGGTGGGGCAGACTTACTTTCTGCTGTCTGCATTATTATTTCGTCAAGCTCTTTTTCCAATTTCTCGTAAATGTCTAACCTTGCCTGATGATCAGAGTTCTGCGCTTCGAGTTCAGTAATGCGTTTTTCAGAAGAGCTTTGGAGATTATAAAATTCTTTAGTTAAAACCTAAAGAGGAAGAAAAGAATGACAAAAGCCCAAAGAAGTCAGAATTATTCAGGTTCCCAGCTAAAAGATGACGCAGAGATATATTAAAGCCATTTCGCCTTTCAGCTATTCAAATGTTAAGAAAAAGTAGCTCAACTCAGAGGACAAAGGCGAAAATGACATTTATTTCTAAGGTAAATAATTCTGATGCTTTAATTCAAAGAACTGAGGGGCAAGGTTAGCATTTGCTTGTTAGAGTTCACAGAGATACAGCAGTGTGAAATCTACCTGGGGTCCCTTCTTAGGCAGCACAAAACTGCATAAAGGCAGTGTGATGAGCTCTCCAGTTTTCCACTGGAGTTACTTGACCTGCCCTGGCCACGCTTTTAGCATTTTTGGTTTCCCAGCAGGCTTGAGTCCAAGTCAAAAAGTAAATGTAAATCTCACATAGGGCAGTAGCAGAAATGCCTTTGCAAAGAAAGGGTTTCTTAAAAAATTCTTTAAAAAGGATTAAGAGATACAAATTCTTTGACTGTTACTACATAAATGCACGTACAACCTGCTGAGTCCATTTGCTGACTTTTTTCTTTTTTAAAAAGTTTGGGGCTTGCCAGACAGCTTGGCAGATAAAGGCACTTAGTGCATTAAGTCTGGTGACCTGAGTTCAATCTCTGTGACCCACGTAAAGGTGGGAGGGAAATAATTCTTTAGGTTTTCCTCTCACCTTCCTGTATGTGCAGTCGCACATATGCCCACACATCAGCACATCATTCATACACACACAATAATAATAAATCAAAAAAATTTTATGGTTATTTTATGGTATTGGAGATTGTGCATGCTAGGCAATAGCTTTGCCACTGAACTACATCCTCAACCCAAGCGCCAGTGTATATAGTTAAATGAGGGTCTATGCATCTACTCTGAAAAAAGTATATTTTACACACTGTAAAATCTTAAAATATCAATTGATACTGTAACACACAGGTGTTTTGAATGGGACCATAGTGAGATTTTCAGTGCCACGTTCGCCACTATTGTAAATAACATTGTGATGAGCAACTGTGCATGAAGCATTTTACATATTTAAAATACAGCCCAACCATACACAGTGCCAAACTGTTTTCCAAAAACAATATGTTCATCTAGAACACACAGATGTTTTAAAGTAGTGTTGAAATGATAGATCAACAAATGGCTACAAAATTATTTTAGTATTTCATACATACATACAAAATCCATACATTTTATAAGCTAGAAAAATTCTATAATTGATTCACATTATAAGTGAGATGTTATTTTTATATGTGTGAGTGTATACACCAGTGGAAGCAGAAGAGGGCAATGGATCTCCTGGAACCGGAGTTACAGATGCTTGTGAGCCATCATGTGGTTGCTGAGAATACAACTTGGGTCCTCTGGAAGAGCAGCCAGTACAGTTAGCTGCTGATGAGACATCCATCTCTTCAGCCCCCAGAAGAGGTTTTTAGTTG
This sequence comes from Microtus oregoni, assembly GCF_018167655.1. Classification (NCBI taxonomy): domain Eukaryota; kingdom Metazoa; phylum Chordata; class Mammalia; order Rodentia; family Cricetidae; genus Microtus; species Microtus oregoni. Next base: position 33,178,350 of record NW_024543060.1, on the reverse strand, counting down.
ACTAATTTCAAGTTTCATTATCTCCCATTTTGTATTGACCTATAATTGCATGCTTTTGTAACCAAGTACATTCATATGCAGAATTTTTCTAGCTTATAAAATGTATGGATTTTGTATGTATGTATGAAATACTAAAATTATTTTGTAGCCATTTGTTGATCTATCATTTCAACACTACTTTTAAAATATCTGTATATTCTAGAAGAGCATATTGTTTTTGGAAAACAGTTTGGCACTGTGTATTGTTGGGCTGTATTTTAAACATGTAAAATGTTCAAATTTAGCTGACATCTAAATATCATGTTTTTAAAAATGTAATAAATGTTTTCTCATTTCTTTAGTAATCTTACAAATATTGACTATTCTTTATCTATTCTTCTACTTTGTAATCTTAAAAAAATATTGATTGTTCTCTATTCGTCCACTTGTACCACAGAATTACTGTGCTGGGTTAAAGATATGCTGAAAATTGGCTCTAGTTTCCAAGCTCCATACTGCAGAAGGGAAGAACTGACTACTGTGAGTTGTCCTCTGACTTCCACATGCCCTCTACCACATACACAAGCATGCATACACATGTGCACAAGAGTAAGCAAATGTAAAATTTTAAATGCTAAAATATTAGAAACAGTTTTCTTAATGAAAACTGAAAAACATAAAATACCAACCTTCTAGAAGGACTGTGTTTTGTCTTATATACACATTATAGTTCTACTGTTTTCTTCACAGTGACTTCATTTTTCTTACAATAAGTATTCCCAGCAATCATGTGCTTTTGGTTGTCAGTATTAATAAAACCTTTGCTAAATTCTTTTGAAAAACAATTTTAGTCACTTTTGGTCACATATGCTGCTATTCATATATCTTTTCGTTTACTGCTCTTTTGGGTTTGAAATGGGCTCGTTACATAGCTCTGGCTGTCATGTGGACCTCAGACTCATCACCTGTCTCAGCCTCCAGCGTGCTGCAATTCCAGCTGTGCTCGACTACTCCTGGCTTTTTCCTTCCTTTCTTGTGAGGGAGAATGTGGCTCTACATAAGTGTCATACTGAGGAAGCTTACACTCTCTGCTCACACTGAAGGAGAATAGCACAGAGGTACCTCCAATTTCTTCTGATACTTTTCACATTCCATCTGGCACTGTGTGAGGTTTCTTGCAGTTTCCTCCTGCAGGAGTTGAACGCGTTCACTCTCGAAGGCCTTCAACTTACTCTGATGGAGAAATTCCGATACTTTGCTTTCGGCGCTAAGCTGGAGCTCTCTGTACCTGAAAGAAGAGAACGTGATGGGCCTTCTAGAGCAGGTGGAAGGCTGATGGATGCGCAAACCTCATTTCTCCTTTCCACATCACCATATTATGATTACACAATTAATAATTTATCTTTATTCAGAAAAGCTTTTATAATTTAGTTAGGCATATGTATGGTAATACATACTAAAATATCTGCTTGAATAGTACAAGAAAATTATGTGCCAAATATCAAATAGTATATTTAACACAGAGAGGAACATTCTCATTATTTCATAAGTATAACTAGGAAAAACATTTCTAATTAACATACAAATCACAACATAGTCTAACTTTGAAAATATTCCATGTTGTGTTCTAAGAGAAAGCAAAGCAGACACAATGTATTCTTTTCATACAGCCCCTATGAGCCCATTAAAATGTTATGTATGTTATTAAAATTCATTTATTCAAATATTGAGCTAGTAACTATAAGCAATAATGGGACTACATTAGTCAAAGAGTTGTTCTTTTTCTCTTAAGAAACTTACAGTCTTCTGGAGAATATAGGAAAATAAAACATGAAAATCCAAAAGTGGTAAGTGATTCAGTGTGTGTGTGTGTGTGTGTGTGTGTGTGTGTGTGTAATCTAAGAACATGCTAAAGGCCACCTCACTCGGCATACTTATCTTTGGCAATAGTGTCTCACATGCAGGCTAGAGAGGGTTCCAGGCAGTGCATATGATACACCTTGTAATGGCAAGTGCTTACAATTTCATTAAAAATACTGTGTTAGGGGTTGGAGGGATGGGTCGGCAGATAAAGTGCTGGCTGCATGAGCAAAGGGCTGGAGTCCACAAAGTCATGATGGAATACATTCCTAGTCTCAGAACTGGGGAGACAGAGACAGGAGGATCTCTGATGCTTGTTTGCTGCCCAGTGTAGCTAAATTAATTTCACGTTCAGCAAGAGACCCTGCCTCGAAAAATAAGGTCAAGAGCAACTGAAGAAGACACTTGATATTGACCTCTGGCCTCTATACCCAGTGCACACCGTGCCCTCAATACATGTGTAGACAAACATGTACACACATATTCTTTATACGGAAAAGCACATATTGGCAAAATTATATGTTGAAATATAATTCATAAACCACAAATCTCACCATTTAAAGGAGGACCAATTCAAGCGTATTTAATAAGTTCACAAAGTTATTCACCACTGCCACCCGATACAATATTTTTAGTGTGTATACACGTGTGTGCAAAAGCATGTGAAGGCCAAAGGTGAAGCAGGGGTGCCATTCCTTGGGAACTGTCCATCTTGTGCTATGAGACCAGGCCTCCCTGAGCCCTCTCACTGGTCAGGCTAGGCTGGCTGGCCAGCAAGCTCCGCAGTCAGGAGTCTTCTTGATTCCTCCCTAGTGCTGGGGATGACAACGCATCTCTGCATGCCTGGCTTCTTGGTGTGTGTCTTTTGAGTTATTTTCTACCCATTCTTCCTCTGGCCTCGGCAACTATTAGTCTTTTTCTTTTTTAAATGGATTTGCTTACTGTGAATGCCTCAAATAAATGGATTCCTAGCAGGATTTGATGTTTTCAAGGTTCCCTCACATTGTAGCATGAATCAATACTGTATTTCTTCTCATGTCACTTTATGGATATACCCGATCTGCTTATCCACTTAACAGCTGGTGAACAGTTGAGCTGTTTCTGCTTCTGGACTATTATATGATGACATATGAACATTTGTATGCAAACTTTTGGAAACGTGCTTCCATTTCCTGTGCTTAGAAAGGAACCCTATTAACTGTTCGAGGAATTGTCAGACATTTCCTAATACAGTTGTATCATTTTACACCCCGCCAGCAACAAAGGGCGTGACAGTTTCACCACATCTATTTGAACCCTTATCAATGTCTACTTTATTACAGATATTCTAACTGGTGTGGAGTGATACACACTAAAAATTTATTAATTCAGTATTTTATTGTAATGAAAATGCCTCTTTACTCTTTAGGTCAGGTTGTATTGCAAATTTAAACGCATAAAACACATGAAATCATCTGGCATGATGTCACACAACTGTAAGCCTATATCGGGGAGGTGGAAGCATGAGGTTAGGGTCATCTAACATTACATAGCAAGTTCAAGGCCAACCTAAGATTTTTTGAGACTGTCTCAAAAAAAAAAAAAATCAAACCCACCCCATTCAACCCCAAACCAAAGGCTTAATGTCAATATTTTCTCTGAATGCTAAACTGCAGGCCATATATAAACTAAGTAGATTTGGTAAGTAATTGAGAATGTGGTGTTGACCTTTAAGGTAATCGATTTTGGAAAGATTAATCTGAAAAATTTGCCTTTTATGGGTCTAGAACACTTTAGGTGTTTTTGACACCAAGGGCAACTTCATCAAGCAATTAGACCAGCTCTCAGCATCACGTGCTCTTCCTCACGACCAGGCACCCGAACGTTTAATTCAGCACTCATGTTCTTTCTATATGAAACACAAAGCTGTAGACAACATTCAGACACCTGGAATTTGAAAAACTATCCAACCGAAAACATAAATGTCTCCTACTGTCCAAGTGTAGTTAGTAGAGCAGTTTCCCTAAAGCTAAATGATAATTCTCAACACTAATTTATTGTCACATTGTTTAACCAGGAAAGAACTTGCCTTCAGTCATCATGTGTTTGTAATAGTCTTGATTGTTTTAATTTCCTAAATTGAACTGTGAAGTGCTGAGCAAACACAATGACTACTAAAGCAGGTCCAACCGTGGGGAACGGATGCCGCCAGAGCTCAGCCCGCAGTTTCAGGTAACTCCCTCCCAACTTGTTCCGAGCACAGAACCTGCTGCCTTCTCCACTGCTGACTCAGACCTCTCAGCTCGTCCTCTCAGGCTGCACACTGTGCAAGTCTGTACTGTCCACACAACAACTTCATGTTTGGTGTTCTACTTCAGCAGGGCAGAAGCTTGGGAGGTCAAATCGCTAAGGAGCTGAATCAGAAGGTCTACTTGGCCTTGCAACCATCTTGTCCTGGGCTTGGTATTGGGCTACATTTGTTGTTATGATGTATTTGTAACCAGCCCTAGTTTTCATAAGAGCCACCTAGACATCAGACACTACTTTAAACAAGAACAGAAAGTTTTAGAACAAACTATTTGAACTATTTAAATATCCCCTCCAACAGATTTAAGAGTTAGAAGAACAAAGAAGAAAAAGAAGAAGTGAAAATTTGTTACTACATAGAAAGTTACACCTCAAGAAAGTGCTCACAGGAGTAGAGGGAAGGGAGGAGGAGCTGAATCGGTTAGTGTTTGCTTTGCAGGTGGATGGCCCATGCTTATAATCCCTGTTCTGGAGAGGCAGAGACAGGCAGATCCCTGCAGCTCCGTGGTCAGGCAACCCAGCACACTACGTGAAAAACCTCATGTCAGAAAAAAGTCAAACAAAACCCACAGTACACCACAAGAACAACACTTGCATCTTTCCTTTAACTTCCACAAGGGCCTGCCTACCAGTGTGCACAGAAGCGCGCGCGTGCATACACACACACACACACACACACACACACACACACACTACAAATTAAGAAAAAAAGGGAGGGGGGGGGAGTGCCAGAAACAAGGTCATGATGCCAAGTAACATTTTTTAGACCTTTCTCCCTGCCTTTTTTTGGGGGAGGGAGGGGCTCTGCTGCCCCAGCTCTTTGAGATAGGCTGTTCTCTAGGTTAGACTGGCCCTGGGGCTCACTTTGTAGGACAAACAAGATCTTGCACTGCTGATCCTCCTGCTACCTCCCCCGTGCTAAGATTATAGGGGTATGCCACTCCACCAGGAATCACTTTCCACTCCTGCCACTCCCACTTTTCCTTCTTCCTTCCTTCTTCACCCTTTTCCTTCCTGTTGGCAACCGAACACAGACTCAAGTGTCTGCTCCTAAGGCTCATTCTTCCCACTATGAAACTTTTATTTAATCTCAGTTCATTCAAATGAGAAATAACTGCTTTTTAAATTTTGTCTACAAAATATTTATGGCTTTCACTACATTAAAACTGGACGTGTAAGCCGGGCGGTGGTGGCGCACGCCTTTAATCCTAGCACTCGGGAGGCAGAGGCAGGAGGATCTCTGTGAGTTCGAGACCAGCCTGGTCTACAAGAGCTAGTTCCAGGACAGGCTCCAAAACCACAGAGAAACCCTGTCTCGAAAAACCAAAAAAAAAAAAAAAAAAAAACAAAAAAACAAAAAAAAAACAAAAAAAAACCCCAAAAAACTAGATGTGTATTTGGAACACAACTACCTAATCTCATTTTGTAGACAAGCAGTGTATGACAAACTACCCAAATGTATTGTAGTCAGTGGTAATGCTCATGCAATCTCCAGAACCAGGAAATGATTGTATATTAGGAAATTTACCAGCTGGTCCAGTTTGGAGGGAGGACAGTGAAATGGCCGAGGCGGAGCACTTGTTTGTATTCAGTAAGATGACTGAGTACAGAAAAGGGAAGGATGGATGCTCCTGCTCCAGGCGGTCTGGCAGCACGAGGGAGGGGATCTCAGGAGCTGCAGGAAAGCACCTGCAGACTAGGGTACCCTGCCTCCCCCCACCTCCCGGTGCTTTAAGATGGGCAGTACACAGAATCCTAGGGCTTCCCAGTCTGGGCTGGGACTGGGAAATCCTGACTGTAGTTTGAATTCTACAAGCGACTGAGGGCAAAGGCTTCTGGAAGACATTCTGTACTTAAAGGCAATGCTTTGTCACAGAAATGTCCCTGGATATCCAGTCTTTGGTGCATTAGCTGTAGGGAATGGGAGCTGACAAGGGCAGAAACTAAAGAATCTAATCAGTTTGTTTTTTTGAATCACATTTGAATTTCCAAAAGCAAAATACATGTTTTAAGGAGTCAGGTTGCTCCAAAGGCCCTATTGAGCAATTTAAAGTTTATGGCCACTAATGTTCTACTGTGGTAGAGAATATTCTTACTTGTTTCCTCATGTTCTGATAATGCTTCTTTTCAAAGGAGAAGACTGAGTCATCCCCTTCCCACGTATTTAGATACTAGCCATGGCTGCCGTTCTGCTCCTGAGAGTTTATGTCATGGGAAGGATGGTGATTGTGAGGGGAGGTCTCGGAAAAGGAGGGAGAGGGAAAGCTTACTTTGCATGGTTTGACTTAGAAGTGATTTCACCAACGGCAACTCAAATTTGGTAAGGGAAATTTAAAAAATAAAAATTAAGTACTTTTTATTTAAACCACACATGTATTAGCCTATAAAAATAATTAAAAATAAATTTAATATTAAAAATAGTTATTAAATTATAAGAACTTATTATTTGACAAGAAAGATTTCCTGTTGTTCAGATTCTATACTAGCTTAGTGCATTTTGTATATAATTTTGAATTTTGAAGGTTAGGGAGCAAGTCTGAGGCTCCATCAGCACACGCTGTCCCACTCAACTGCACCCTAGTCCTACACAGGCACACCATGTCCTCAATTGGGACACTCTTGGGCTCCAGGTACAATTACAGTTACATGTGACAAGAGAAGAAGTAATGAGTGTCACACATGTGGAAGTATTCAATGGCGACAACTTAAGAACAGTTACTATGTATTAGAAACCAGTCGTGGTGGTTCACACCTGTAGCTGCAATACTTAGCAGGTAGAGGAAGAATAGTACTATGTATTAGAAACCAGTCGTGGTGGTCCACACCTGTAGCTGCAATACGTAGCAGGTAGAGGCAGGAAGCTCTTTAGCATTGTAATGAGTTGAAGGCCAGCCTAGGCTATCTAAGATACTAAAAAAAAAAAAAACCAAAAAACAAAAACCTCCCAAGCCAAAACAAAAGAATAATTACTATTTATTAGAGACTAATTCCATGTTGGTGTTAAAATAGAAAATGCTATGTGAGATTGTGACACACATACCTACAAAACTAATCTAAACCCTTTTAAATGAGAAGTGGTGGAGCAATCCAGGAACTTAAGTAGACCCACATAAAGGTACACACAAAGCTCCTGTCAAAATGGACTTTCCTTCTGCACTGTGTGTTTTCCAAATTGAAAAGAAATCGAGTATGGAAAACAGAAAACTCTCATCAATGTGGCAACAATGATTACCACAGGGCACGAGAAAAGAATGTAAAAGGCAGTTGGATATTCGTGCAAACGTTTCTGTCATTTACATTTCTTCAACCAGTTAGTTCTCAGCTGCAAAACGACATCTGTCATTTTTGGCTTACAAGCTAATTCTTAAATGAATGTGAGAGATGTTTTTTTGCAGAGTTAAAAACGCTGAGTATGTTTAACAACTGTACCATGGATTTGTGAGAATTTCAAGCATGTGTTTAGAGTAATTCAATGCAGCTATCATATCATGATCAAATAAAATTGTGAGGTTATTAATAAAATAAACACTATGTAGCAATATTTGGCAACTATGTTAAGGCAAAAAGTAGATTTTTCTAGCTATGCACTTAACTGATAAAGTAAAAGTACTTAACTGAAAGAAATACAAGAAAGGAATGCTGTCTTAAAATAAACCAGAGCATACAGGATAGAGTAAAATATTTCATAACAGTGTTCGAATGGTGTTGCTTTCTGTTTTTTCTTCTCGGGAAACATGACAACACTTAAAATTCAGCTGGAACGATCTTTGAGCCATGAGTACTTACGGTATTTGTGCTTCGCCGCACGCCAAACTCCATCCCACAATCCTGTCATTGCTTATGTGTAGTAGGCCATACAACGAAAAAGAATGGGATACGTGAACCACACCTACAAACATTAGAAGAAGCACCTTTTGTTGTGTGTGGCAGCATAGCCTATGATCTGCCATATCCAATGCTGTGTCTTAGGTTCAGTCCTTAGTACTCCCCATCAGAAGAGAGAAAGGAAGCACTTCTGGAGGCTGCTTGACCACAAACAGCATGAAGCAGAAACAGAAGCAGGGTGAAGGCAAACCATGAACACAATGTGCTGTAAGATTTAAAGGGAGTAAAGAAGTCACAGATGTGCTCATTTCTGGAGAAAATTTATAGACAGGTCCAATAAATCTCACCTTGCAAGAAATGACTTAGAATTTAAGGGGAACACTCTTCAATGGGGGCGGGATTTAGCAATGGGTTTTTAAACCTCTTAGGGCTGGTAACCTGGATCGTTCACAAGCCTTCCAAATGGAAAGGACGGCTCCGGAGCTTGGTTTGATATAGCCTAGCCTGGGAAGACAGCTGAACTATCTCTACAATTGCTAAGAATTAGAAATATCATGGCTCTGACTTGGCCAAATAAATCAAAATCTCTAAAGACTAAAAAAAAAAAACCTACTTGAGTTGGGGGCAATTAAATGAGCTCACACAAGCAAAAGGGCGACAGTGGTGCTTTGCACTATGAAAACATTTGTTTCTGTGAGTACACAGTTCTTGTCCAGTTCAGATATGGGTGCCTAGCATCTAGTATATTAGTGGGAATACTTGAAATTTATAATGAATCCTTACTGAAAGAACAGTGACATTAACTAACAATTTCTGGTGTTGTAAATTTTAAATGTCCAAATAAGTTAAAAGCAGGCCACAAAACTAAACCTCAGAAGCCAATCTGATAAAGAACAAGCTTTTTTTTTCTATAGGATGACAAAGGCAGCGAGTTAAGATGACTATTTCCAGGGTTGGATGTCAGGGTAAGATAAAACAAATTATAGGGAAAGAAAAAAAGAGAAGCAAAAATAATTACAGGTTAGGTATGACTGAGCTATAGGAAAAATAAAAGTTTCTAAAAATGTAGAGTTTGGATAATGATAGTGGTGGTGGAAAGAGCGTGACAACATCCCAGAAACACTGAACAAACAAAATGCAAAGAAGGAACAACGAAATCTGATAGAATCTGAGTTCTTTAATGAGTTAAGATTATTACAAAATTGAGACAATTTTAGGAACCGAAGTGGCCTCTTCACAAGAACACAATGTAGCCTGATATGAAGACATATAAAAACAACATAAAATCAAGAGGGAGAAGGAAAACAGAGCTAACAAGAGTTCAATTACTTTGGGTGTCACATTGCTCATCTCTTCATTTTTCATACTAGAATGACAGGACCAGCCAACTACTTCTCAGCTACTCTGAGACTTTCCAACAAGAAGACAGTAGATATACCATGCCAGCAGGCATTCAGTGAACAGAAGCACTCCAACCACATAGTTATTTTTTCCACTGTTCATCAAATGAAGGCAGTTTATTAACATTACAGGAAAAATTTATGTACCTACTATCTATACATCTATTTATGGCTATAGGCAATTGAGATTGGAAATGAAGTACCTCATATAATCATATGAACCAAAAATATGGAATTAAAAGCAAACAGTTAAAGTGACCTATATTTCATTATTTTGAAAAAATAACTTTGTAAACATTTCGGGGGGGTCCCTCTTTTTTTTAATAGAGTCTCATGACTTCCTATGTAGCCAAGAATGATCTTAAATTCCTGATTCTCATGCCGCCCCTCTCAAGTTCTTAGGAATACGGGCCCTCAATATGATTTTCCTGTGTTCATACCCAGGGTGGCTTTCTTTTGCTCTTTAGGGTGGAGGAAAGTTGATGTATTAATCACTATTGTCTTCTTTCATGTGTTACTGTAATCAGACCCCAAGTTATGGTTATACACAGCATATGCTAAAGCCGTATCTCCAATCTCCAGCAGTATTAAGTATGAACAGAGACAAGCAGAGTAAGGAGATTATGGTGTGGAGGTGCAGAACTGAAAGGTGAAGGAAGACAACAGGAAGGGTGCTCCACAAACTCAGGAGTAGCTGGCCATACAACTGAAATTCCATGGACTTCTGTGCTATTTAATATATAGAGGAAGAACATGAAGTTGGGTAGGTAGGGGTATGGAAAGGTCTAGGAAGAGGTGGGAAAGGGGATAGAATATGATCAATATATATTGCACAAAAAGATTAAAGAAAAAGAACAAGCACATAAAAGTTCTCCACAGGAAGAGAAAAAGCTTGATTTGGGGTTAGGAGTTGAAGGTTCAGGTCACTAGAGTGCGGTAATAAAGGACTAGAGGGTAATAACGGACTAGAAGGAACAGCACTTCCCTTGCTGTGAACAAAGACAGTTCCATGCTTTCCCAGCATTCCCAGTCTGTACATGAGCAGAAGAAAATGCCTACCCTGAAATAACCCTTAAAGAGGATATGCCACTGCTTATTGATGTCGTTTGGGTCCTTCCCACTGAGTATTCATTCACCCTTATTTTGAAAAAAAAAATAGGAGAGAAAATGCACAGCAAAGATGACATGTGATGGAAATTCTGAATGTTGACATTGTTCGCTTAAAAACTAAGGCATTGGTAAAAACGGAAAGGAAAAACACACTGACTGGTTACTCAATACAAAATGGTCAACACTGAAAACATACATACAAGCAGCACTATATGACTGAGCAGGTTGTGTTTATGTATTTAGGAATATAATGTATACCAACAATCAATGAAAAAGAGGCTATGAATTTGAAAGAGAGAACAGAGGGGTAGGTGGGATATTTTGAAGGGAGGAAACGGAATGAGAAAGAATGCAATTACATTACAATCTCAAAAAATATAAACAATTTAAAATAAAAAAGTGAAACAATGGCATGTAATACAATGTGATATATCTACAATAAGCCTTGCAACGCCACTGAAAATAAGTTTTGAAGATTATTTTTACTAAGAAAGCTTAGCAGTTACAGTTTACAGTTCATAAACACACTAGAAAAAACTACTTGAATGGCTCCTCATGAATCTCATGAATACATAGAGAATTCAGTCCCAGCCCCAGCTGGAGGCGGACACAGAGAACAATAAAGAAGCGAGGCTGGCCCAGTTTAAGAAGCCATTAGACAACTGGAAACTCCTCGTGCCGTCTTTCAGGTTGATGAGTCTGAAGTACCGCTTCATGTCATATGATTTTAAATATTGATATGTTACTATATTAAGCAAGAATGCTAAGAGCTGGACTGTATGAATCTACTTTACTACCAATATTACAGTCTAGATTTATAAAGTGAGAATAATGACAGCAATAATATTGCTAGGTTGTGGGTAAGATTAAATGAGTTAATATTAGCAAAATTCTTAAGAAAGAATGAAAAAATCTGAACATTCAAATTTGCCAAGACCTTTTATAAAAAATAAAAATCTCTCATGGGAAAACTACATGGAACTTTTATATATTTTTCTGGTCACATAATTCCAAGTTTTAGTTTGGTCAACATGTTTCATCCTATATTCTTCCTGGATGGAGAAAGTGTGTAAAGAGGGGTGGGCTTCGAGGTTTCAGATGCTCAAGCCAGGCCCAATGTCTCTCTCTTCTCTCTCCCTGCATATCCAGATGGAGAACTCTCAGCTACCTCTCCAGCACTGTATCTGCCTGCACGCTGCCATGCTTCCCACCGTACTGATAATGGACTAAACCTCTGCACTGTAAGCCAGCTCCAATTAATGTTTTCCTTTATAAGAGTTGACGCGGTCATGGTGTCTCTTCACAGCGATATAATCCTAACTAAGACACTTAATACTTCAGTGAGCTGTAGATGGTAAATAGTTTTCTACAAATAAGAGGGACATTACTGGCTAAATTGAACTCTAAAGAACACAGTAACTATCAAGATGGAAATCTGGCTGACATAGTTTTCCTTTAAAAGCATTCATTTCATAGCTTCAATTTTCAGAAATGAAAAATTTGGTGTTCCTTGTTGAAGAATTTAATTTATGTTTATAAGTGTTATTTCTTTTGGCTTACAAAAGTCTATACTTAACAATATACAATCTGAATTCATAACATGCATTTCTCATTTAATGTCTCTTTACTTACTTGTAGATAAAGTACACAATTTAACTAATGGCAAAAGAAGACAAATAGGAAAGAAGATGTTTTGTGGCACTGGTAGACAGAACAGTCTATTCTTGCAAATGAGAGGCTTCTTGCCATAGCTTGATTTTCCTGTCAGCTACTTCTATAAGCTATTTCAAGGCTCACATTTCATTGTGCAATATATGTATATGAATTCTTTACAGGCTTCCTTAGGAACAGATTAGTTGATTAAGAAGACCAGGGTGCACGCTTTCATGGAGTCAAGGAAATGTATTTCTGGAGGTACCTTTAGTCTTGATGACTTTAAACAAAAATAATTTTAGACACGAGGGCTAGCAAGGTGGCTCAGTGAGTCAAGACTCTTGCTGCCAATAAAGTCAATATATTTGCCTCAAAATTCATTTTAGTAGTGTCTGCTCAAAAGGTCTGACTCTGTTTCATGAATTCTTGGTACTACAGTCATGAGGTCTGTAATAAATGCATTAAAAGCTATGGGAGATGGGGTTGGAAATGTAGCTAGCATGAATGGCAGGCATGCACAAGCCCTCGGTTCAATCCCAAGCACTGCACAGAACTGTCTACCAGACAGTACATGCTTAGCACTTGGGAGACCAGGGAAAGAGGATTAGAACTTCAAGTTCATCCTCAGCTACAGAGAAAGTTCATGGTCAGTATAGGATACAAAAGACAACCCCCAGTGAAATAAAAAGGTGTCCTGTGGAACAATCCTTTTGTATACAAAGATATATTGCTCTCATTGTTAATAAAAAGCTGATTGGCTGATGGCTAGGCAGGATTTTTGGGGTAGAGGGAATGGTGGGAAGTAGGAAGGCAGAGACTGAGTTGCCAGCAAGACACAGAGAGAAAACAGGAGGTGCAAGATAAAAAAGATGTAATGCCACATGGGCAGAATGCAGAGGATATAATGGATTAACTTAAGTTGTAAGAGTTAGCTATTAACAAGCCTGAACTATTGGCTGAGCATTTATAATTAATATTAAGTCTCAGATTGGTTATTTGTGAGTGGCTGCTGGGACAGGAAAACTACACCTATAAAGTTGACTTTATATATATATAAAATGTTTTGTGGCACTGGTAGACAGAACAGTCTATTCTTGCAAATGAGAGGCTACTTGCCATAGCTTGATTTTCCTTTCAGCTACTTCTATAAGCTATTTCATAAATACCATAAATCACATGAACTGGAGTCAAGTTTCTAAGGTGGCATTTTTTTCAAGGGTTAATAAATAATTTAAGAATTAGATTATTAAAGTTGAGAAGATAATTTATAGAAATATGTAATTTTAATAACTACTCAAATTATTTGATTAAAAATCCTGGTTAAATTTAAAAATAAAATAAAATGTTATTACAACTAATGGACCCATCTAAATATAATTCATATATATATTTATTTTCGTTTTTAAAGACATGGTTACTGTGTGTATTTTTGGTGTCCTGGAACTTGTTTTGTAGATCAGGCTAGGCTCAAAATTCTGGTTAAATTAAAAAACAATGTTATTTCAACTAATGGGCCCTTTTAAGTGTAATTCTTGTGTATTTTTTAGGGTTTTTTTTTGGGGGGGGTTGTTTGTTTTTTTGAGACAGGTGTATCTTTGGCTGTCCTGGAACTTGCTGAGTAGATCAGGCTGGCCTCGAACTCAGAGATTTGCCTACCTCTGCCTCCTGAGTGCTGGGATTAAAGGCATGTGCCACCATGCCCAGACAATTCATATGGGTGAGTTGAATGGAGGCTTCTTGAAAGTTCTATCCTGTCCCAGCTCCCAGAATATGTGCATACTGCCTTATTAGGAAGAGATCTTTGCAGATGTGACTAAGCATCTGAAGAGGCCTCTGTCACTTTAGCAGACAATAAATGCCATCACGAGTATCTTATAAGTAGTACGGAAAGGCAAGAGCAGAGACTGGAATGATGATGTTGGCACAAGCCAAGGATGCCAGGATCACCAGTGAGAGCTTCCGGAAGGAGACGCTGGCACAACACTTTTTCCGAATTGCTGTTTTTAGGACGTGTATTTGAGATACGGATTTATCTACTGGTGTTTATGACACTGTTAGGGTCCTGGAGATGTTCCACGGAAGAGCACCATCCACGTATGCAATCAGCACGAGAGTTTTTATTATTCCAGCATGCTGAAGTGTCACTGCATACAGAAACAAGATGGCGAAAGACGCTGAGAGGGAAGCATGGGCTCCTTAGCTGAAGGGGAGCTCCTAAGGCAGTTAGATCATTTTAGATATGATTGGCTTAAACAAGTGGCAATCATATTACTGCATTCTAATTGGCCAGGACTAGTCAGGGGCTGGTCAGGGCTACAGTTTTCAATTTTTGGGCAGGCCAGGCCTTGTCCTTGAGCTGCTAACTGTGGCTTAGGCCTAGTCCGGTACTGCCCGCACCAAGCCTCCTCCTTGTCGGGGGTGGGGTGGGGTGGGGGGAGGTGGGGGGGTGGGGGGTTGGAGATTGTGCTTTGTTCGTGGCTCTTTCAGAAACTGCCTGCTCAGTCTCAGTGAACGGAAACTGAAGGCTGGTCTCAGAGAGAAGCATCTGCATGGTCCTCTCAACACCATCAGCTTTGCTTCACACACGCTTACATGGGCATAACAAAAGAGCGGGAGAAACAGAACAACTCAGCCAGAAACAAAAGGAGTATTTCTTTAAGAAGAAGGCAGTGGTGCAGAGGGATCAGGAACTTAAGCAAGTTGAGTCCAGCCTGTGCTATATGAAACAGTGTCTCAAACAAACAAAACCAAACAACAAAAGCAACAAATATCAGACTCCTTAATCCCAGATCTGCTTCTAGTAACAGTGTAATTTGGGACAAGTTACATAATCTCTTTAAAGTCTTCTATCTTTTGTAAACTGAGAATATATTCTTTCTTTCCTTTTATTTAAAATAGTTTTTTTAACCTAATATATACTGCTTAGTTTCTTCTCTCTCTACTCCTCCCAGTTCCTCCTCACCTACCCTTGCATTCAATTCATCTAAGGGACTATATACTATACTATGATAAGATAAATAGAAAACTAACAAATCTGAATAGAACTAAACAAATAAGCAGCAGGAGCCCACAAGAAGGCAGGAAAAACAGACACAGACACAGAGATGCACTTGTTCCCACATTCAGGAATATCCCATTAAACACTAAACTGGAAGCTATAATATATATGCAGAGGATCTGGTGCAGACCCCTGCCAGGCCCTGTCCATGCTGCCTCAGCCGCTGTGAGTTCATATGATCTTTGAACTACTTTCAATTACATGTTTTTTAAACTTTTATGACCTTGAAATGTTAAAAATAAAATAATATAAAGGTCACAACAAAAGTATATTATTAAAAATTAACAGTAGATAGGTGAGTCAAATCAAATATGTTAGAAGATTCATATGGCTCCAATAAATGGTAATTATAGAGTGAATTCTAATTGGTATCAATAATAAAAACCCAGAGTCATAGCTTAGGGGGTGAAAGCTGAGAGAACGGAGAAGCAGAGCAGCCAGTCACTAGAGGGTTCTTACTCTACCACCAGTGCTCAGACCAAACGGGTGATCCTGTCTCTATGAAAGCTCAGACTGAATCCTCAAACTGAACCTGAGCTCCTGTCTCCTCCTGCCTTATATTTCTGTCTCCACCCAGCCATAGCACTCCTGTCTCCACCTCCCTAGTGCTGGGATTAAAGGCGTGGGATCCCAAGTGCTGGGATACCTTTGTGTAAGCTGTTTCTCTTTTAGACAGAGTCAATCTTTGCTTAGCCCAGGTGGCCTTGAATTCACAGAGATCCCTCAGCCTCCGTCTCTTGAGTGCTGGGATTAAAGGTGTGTGCCACCACTGCCTGGCCTCTATGGCTAATTAGTAGCTCTGCACTCTGATCTTCAGGCAAGCTTTATTTGTTGGATTACAAACAAATGTCACTACAGGTACTTATAAAATACAACATGAGTTAGAAACATAAAAATGATCATCTACATACTCATTGACTTTCTTTCTTTCCTTCTTTTTCTTCTTCTTCTTCTTCTTCTTCTTCTTCTTCTTCTTCTTCTTCTTCTTTTTCTTTTTTTAATAGGGGCTCACTGTGTAGAGCAGACAGGCCTCATACTCAGATCTACCTGCCTCTGCCTCTTGAGTACTGGCTCAGTCATAGCTTTAACATTTATGTAGCCATGTAGGTTCTATGTTTTGTAATCAAACTGGGGCATGAACAAAAACTAAACTATTACCTCCAGTGTTGTTAGTATTAAAAAATTAATCCATGTAGAACAATTAAATACTGTTAAGCATAGTAAAGAGTTTAATAAATCTTACCCAAGATAAATTATACCTCTTAGACTTCTTCTTTCACAAAACACAACCACACAAGTCACAATTACAGCTTTTTCAGATAGCGCTTAGCTATCTGAAATGTGTATCATGAAATTTAAAACTGATATTTTTCCTTCTATAAAACATACAGTTCCTATCAACCCTGCCTCCTTCTTACTGAAAGAACTCTTCATGATGACTGCAGAACTGAAGTAGAATTTAGAAGCAGCCTCTAAAACTGGAAGTAATGTTCATCTAAATATGCCTGCCAAGTTTAAAAATGTATTAGGAGTTAAACTGAAACATGTTGAAAATGACTCACGGTGGACCAGAATACACTCTGTAGGAAATAAGAGCCCATTCACAAGTGGGAGAAATACACTCACACTTCATCTGTGGTAATTCTCTGGACTTCACTTCCAGTAAATAACATATTTTAAAATAATTGTGGAAAATATCTTACTTTTAACTTTAGCTTTTATGAGTTGATTTAGTCAGCTGACATTTCAAATTTTTATATAATTTTGTGGTAGTGGGTATATTTATCAAACATAAATCTATAAAAACTTCTCTGAAGCAATGAAGCAGCAGCATTTATAATGCGAGCTACGTAAGTACACGCTCGTCTTCTCTGGTTTAGTACAATCATAACCAACAACTCTGACTCTTGATTTCTTAGAAACACCCAAAAAATGAAAATGTGTACACAAACCATGTGCTGCCTTGAACTTTTAGACACACGCTTAAATACACACACACACACACACACACACACACACACACACACATAGGTATATCTGTAATTATCTGCTCTTAAGCTGCATCCAATAAATAAATTCTGATTAATAGCACTGGTCCATGCTGCTTCAGTTTTCTGAATTAGTTTTTCTAGTTTTATCAATTTTTATTTGAGCAAGAATTGTAAAACAGTTCATGAAAGTATTCAGTATCCAGACAGATAATTAGATCAATAATAACAAATAGATAATCTAGATAATTCCCTTTTCCCAACCCATTTTTATGTTTTTCTTTTCTTGAGAGTGGTCTTGCTAATAGCCCATGCTGGCCTCACTACCTCCCGGTCTCAGTCCTATGAATGTCTTCTGAGTGACAGGTGTGTGCACCACGTCCAGCTTCAAGCCATGGTTTTCAAATGTGATCATCTTCTCTGGAAACAACTGAGATATTCTGGCACATCTATGCCACCCATTCATGGACACTAACTACTTTCTTGGATATTAGCCATATAAGGCCCCCTCTTCCGTCTCTGCCTTTTGGCAGTTCTAGGGCTCTAATCTAGTGTTTCTTACATAGTAGGCAAGTGCTCTACCACTGAGCTGTGTTCTTAGGCCTCACTTACTTCCTCTGGAGCATATCTTTACTGCATATACATTGTTAACAGAAAGGGAGAGTCCAATGCACTAAATTATTATTTAAAACAAATATTAAACAATTTTAGAATAGCTTTAGATCTGCATTATTCCTGCTTTTAAACTAAGTCATTTTTTTAAAGATCTCATGTCGTTTACATACATAGAAAGAAGAGTTTCTTAATCTGTATTTCTTTCCCACAGATACCCAGTGAGTGTGCCACATGCATGTCGTTAGAAAACTTCTCTGTTCGGTCTTTCTTTTTAAAAACACCTTTGCTAGCAGACTTTTATTATAAGATCACAGCTTGCTCTTTTCCCGTTCTCTTTTGGTTATATGCAAACTATGAAGGTTATAGTACATTGCTGCACAGTAGTTAAGGCAGCAGGACAGGAAGCAGCTCCTCATAATACACTCATAGTTGAGAGCAGCCATGAGGGTGGCCCACGTCTTTATTCCCAGCTATAGTAGAGACTGAGGCAGGAGGACCGCTTGAGTCCAGGAGTTCCAGGATGTAGTGTGCTACAAAGATCAGGTGTCTGCAGTAAGTCTAGCATCAATACTGTGATCTCCCAGGGATGGGGGACCATCAGACTGTCAAAAAAAGGATGTGGGGAGGTTGAACCAACCCAGGTTGGAAACAGAGGCCACAGTCAGGAGCAGAGATCAGTGAATTAACATGCAGCATGCCTGTCCTCAGCTTAACTTCTCCAATCTTAACCAGTTCAGAATGCCCCACCTAGGGAATTGTGCCACTCACAGAGGGGATGTCTTCTCACCTAAACTAGCATAATTATGGTTATTTCCCACACACATGCTCATAGGACATGTGATCCAGACAGTTTTTCATTGAGATCCTCTTCTCAGGTGATTCTAGACTGCGCCAAGCTGACAATTTATGTTAACCATCACAGCCTAGGACATACTTAAAGCATAACCATTGATGTAACTACGGGATATATAATATTTCACCATGTCCTCCTTGCCATTGATTCCCTAAGTTTAGTTGCAATTTATATTTTGTCTCTATTTACATTAAATTAATATGCTGATATTCTATGATACCTTATCAATTACACATTATGCTTTGTAAATAAAATAAAAATGGCAGTTAGGGTTTAATTTTATACTAAAAGTTCACTGCCTGTTCTTTCATACCTTGACATTTTGATTTATGAGTTCTTAGATACTTCCTTTGGATGGTAAAGTCACAGTTTTAAGCAGTGTTTTCAGGGTAATTGGCTGCCTAAGTCCTCACTAACTGGTCTCTTCTCATCACTCAGAGTACAAACTTCTCTGAATTAGTGTCTGATTTACATCTTTTTAAATGTTTATATTTATATACTGCTTATTTGTATATTTTCTGATTTGTACCATAGGAATGTTGTTACAAAGACAAAGACTCTTTCATTTTATTAAACACAAAGTCCTAGTGCCTAGAAACAGTGCTTGGCTCAAAGAGGATGGCAAATAAACCCCGCTGAGATTAAATAAAGTGTACTATGGGGGAAATTCCACACAACCAGATTACTTTAGGAAAGGACTTGCACAGTCCGGGTATTAAGTCCTGTTCCCTTAACATTCATGCTCAAGTTACAGAATAGCTGATTCCTGTCTTCTCCTGCACCCCATCCTTGACTTCTTGTCTCAGAAAAGCACTGTCTTTGGCAACAAGTTACAAGTCTTTCTCTAATGGAGGAAGGTCATTGGCTAATAAAAAAACTGCCTTGGCCCATCTGATAGGGCAGAATTTAGATAGGCGGAGTAAACAGAACAGAATGCTGGGAGGAAGAGGAAGTGAGCTCAGAAATCATGCAGCTCCTCTCAGAGCCAGATGCGATGAAGCAAGCCACCAGGTCAGACATGCTGAATCTTTCCTGGTAAGACTGGTGCTACACAGATTATTAGAGATGGGTTGATCGGGACATGAGAATTAGCCAGTAAGGGCAAGAGCTAATGGGCCAAGCAGTGTTTAAAAGAATCCAGTTCCGTGTTGTTATTTTGGGGCCTAAGCTAGTCAAGCGGCCAGGAGCCGGGCTGTGGGAAGAGGCGTGCGGCTCCTACATTTTTCACTTTTATTTCAGTGCTTTTGTTTCCCCCTCATGCCCTAACTGTCTGCACATGGACACATGCTGTTGAGTCCCTGTGTACAGTGCCTTTCTCACGCTGTCCTTTTATTTGCTATTTTCTGTTTATAACATCTTTCTCTTACCAATTTGGTTTCCTGTGTCCCTGTACCTCACTATTTCTCTTTCACTACTTTTAAAGTTGCATGGCCATGCTTCTGTGCCATGTATTTTAACATGATCAGTTTTTCTATCTTCTTCTATTTTTCTGTTTTTGGTTTTAGAAATCTTATGCTTTCTAGGAGTTTCTTTAGTTGTGACTATAGTTGTGAGTATATGAATACTCTAGTTCAGTCTGAATTTGGTGGATCTAATGGAGAAAAAGAAAGACTACAAGGAATAAGAGAATCAAGTAACAAAAATAAACCTTGCAAACTCCATAAAACTGATGAAAGTGATTGGCCCAGACATGGAGAACTTCATAAAAAAGCAAATATAAAATTCAGACACTAAAAATTTCACTTAAGAATGCATTAATGTAGATTTAACAAAGTGTTAAAGTATTTTGTGTCCTTTAGGAACAACACAGATTAGCAATTTCTGCATTTAAAACAAATTATGTGAATTACTTATAGACATGAGAATTAGGAATAATATTATAAAATGATCCATTTTATACAAAGTTTAGATGTGATACTACCTTTTCTAGCTCCCATCCTAATAGGCTTCAGTCCACTAAGTTCATCTAGTATGCCGCACAAACACGTCCTTGCTGACATGCAGGAGCAGATGAAAGGACAGATGAGCAAAGGCAAAGCACACAGAAATAGAAGAAGAGGGGAAGGAAAGCACAGCTAATATCTTCCTCTTGTGAAAGTGGGAGCTGTTTCCATATCAACTGCTGAGTTTATTTTGTTTTTGAGACAGGTCTCTTGTGGTCCCAGGCTGGCCTCAAACTCACAATCTTGCTTCCATCTTCCAAGTGTTGGAATGCAGGCATGCCTGGCTATACTAACTTTTAAACTAGCTCAATATGGTACAAATGTCACTCCGACCACCTACTTTCCTACTTTCCTGCACACTCTATCCTGTATCTTCTACCGTTATCAGAGAAGTTGTGGGGTGGAGACTGAAAACATTCAAATTAAGTCCTTTGAAAGTACTTTTAGGTAAACTAGATGCTCAAAACACCCAAATCTCCCCCCACCCTCTTCTCAAACATGCATTACTTTTACTTTTTGAGATAATGTCTTTTGTCCCTCAGGTGGACCTCAAATTTGCTATGTAGCTGAGGAATAGTCTCAATCTCTTGATCCTCCTGCCTCTACTTTGAAAGTGCTAGGATTACAGGGATATGCCATCATGAATAGCCAGGAAATATTTTTTTTTTCCTTTTTGGACAGAGTTTCTTTGTGTAGCCTGGCTGTCCTGGAACTCACTCTGTAGACCACGCTGGTCTCAAACTTGCAAAAATCTGCTTGTCTCTGCCTTCTGAGTGCTATGATTAAAGGTGTGTGCCACCACTGTCTGGCTCTTTTCCCTTTTTAATTTATTCTTCTCTCTATGCTACATTCCAACCACAATTTCCTTCCCTCTTCTGCTCCCCAGATCCACGCCTCCTCTTCTCCCTTCAGAAAAGGGAAGGCCTCCCAGTGCTATCAACCAAACATGGCATAGCAAGTTATACTATGACTAGGCACAAGCTCCCGTATCAAGGCTGGACAAGGAAATATTTTTTTTAAAAAATAAACTATAGCTGAAAATATTTACAATGCAAATTTATTTGAAATTGTGCGCTCACACTGGAGCTCCAGACTCAGGCTTCTGTCAAGAGTACCCATCTTTTCCAGCATTCCCATTGACTGACTTCTAACGTTTGCTCCTGGTGGGTGGAACCCTCAGAGTAACAGAGATTCGAGACAACAGGACTGGAGCTAATGTTCTGCTTGTGTTTTCAAGTGCCAGGTAGCTGTTACTTAATGTTAGAGACTTTTTTGTGCTAGAAACCAGAACACACATAGGTCTTTCATATACCTAAGAAAAGTTCTTTTCTTTGTAGGCAATTGAAGCCTTTGAGTAGAAGCCTTTTTTTCATTCATGTTTGAAAAAGGCACACTGCTTCCTTATGCTTTTTTAAAGTAATGACACAGGTTGTTTAATCATAAAATGAGGCATTTGATAAAACCTTCTCATATAAAAAATGATGATACCAATTATACATGACGGGAGCATGTTGGACGCTAGACTTAAACATGATTCAGCAAGGCCACATTCATTGTAAAGATCAACACACATTCGCTTATTCTCATTTTGAAAAGAAGGAAGCCAGATTTACAAATCCAGGTATTAAAAAGCCAATCTCCAAAGAATAAAAAAAGTTTTACCTTTGCCTTTTACTTCACATACTAATATAACATATAGCAATTCCCAGATATGCTAGGAGTATATCTCACTGGTAAAGTATTGCCGTGGCATACACAGGGTCCTGTGTTTAATAGCCCAGAATTATAAAAACTATGTCAAAGTACATTAGATCAAGCATCTTGGAATCCACAATGAAAACTTTCAGTAAATTAAGTATATATATATTAATGCACTATTGCTATGCTAGGATGAGGTCTAAGGCTTCACACTATACACAAACTCAACCAATTCCTTCATTCCCAACTCAAATGCCAGCATTCATGGTGATGTGGACATAGATGGCAGCATCCTCTTTAAGTCACAGTCCTAACCTTTCAGGATTTTTGGAAGAAAAAAAAGAAAGAAAAATGAATGTGTAGATCCTCAAAATAATACTGTCAAATGAGTGAGCTTATCATTCCTTCTATGTGGTAACTTAACCAATGTATCATTCTTATAAGCAACTCTCACAGGTAACATAAGGATAAAATAAGGGACTCCATGTATTAATTTACATTTAATAAAAAATAGTACATTTAAGATTTTTAAAATGGCGGACTTCACATTCCTCAAGCCACCCAACTGAAGCCTCAATCAGGACATATGCATTCTGCCTGGATTCCCCGCCATCTTGTCTCAATATCTTATAAGAGAATTACCTGATTAAGTACAGCATGTGGAAAAGCCCCATTGGAAAGTGTTCCTTTACTTTTTATGAATGACATTTACCCAGAAATCTCAATTTTGCTGCTTCAGGTACTTTCAGGTATAAAAACCAGCTTTTACATGTGAACCATTCAAATATCTGTCAGCAGCTTTAATTTGCCACTAAAAGGTATCTTTGAATTTTCCTAGTTTGGTCACTTTTCTTCTGAAGGTTTTCTGGTTTCAAGCTCAGGTGCCAAGATCCCAACAGGATTCTGAAGGAAAGGCCATGGCAGAGCACATCTCCATCTGACACTGTTAGCTCCAGCTATTTTCAGATGTCATTTTAACCCTATAAGTCAAGTCGAACATGTGACAGAAGCCCAGGGGTTTATATATATTCATATTAAAATTCACTCAGCTTATCAATGGTCAATAAATCAAAAGATCTACTAGATTTTAATTCTGATGTTCAATTTCTATTATTATTCTCTGCCTTATAACAATTTTTTAGTGAGGCTTTTTTTGTTTATATTTTTTTTCCTAGGGCTATAGATCCAGTTTAGGGCCTTTCAAATTCTCTGCAATGCTCTTCCACTAAACTACATCCAAATTTTAATTGCATGAATTGCTTAAATTACAAAACACAAAAGGTGCTCACACATACATATACACAAAACATGTTCTCACACATACATACACAAAATGTGCTCACACATACATATATACACAAAATGTGCTCACACATACATACACACAAAATGTGCTCACACATATATAAAACATGCTCACACATACATATACACAAAACATGTGGTCACACATATACAAAATGTACTCACACATATATATACACAAAAGGTGCTCACACGTACATATACACAAAAGGTGCTCACACATACATATACACAAAATGTGCTCACACATACATATACACAAAACGTACTCACACATACGCACACAAAGCTTGACTAAGTATGTTCACAGCAGCTTGACTTTGGTAGCTGCAACTGAAAAGAACCCCATTTTTTTTTCAACAGGAGAATACATTAACAAACTAGTATATTCAGAACGTAAATAAGGAATGACCAATATGCTAAATCAAGAAAATTAGATCAAAGAGAGTCAATAAAGTATGATTGTATTGGCATTTGGTCTAAGAAGAACAAGGCTGATGACAGCAGTAGAAATCAAGGCTGCTGCCTCCAGAAGGGCAGTAGGTAAGATGCACTGAAAAAGTACAGGAACTCTCTGGAGCTACTTAATTTCAACATCATGGTTTTGATATATGTTAACAATTATTTAAATTGTATTGCAACTTGAAATGAAAATCATAGGCCAATTTCCAACTTCGATACATTTTCCTGTCTCACTGCTAGAATTACAGGCATGCTCTACTATAGCTAGCTTTAAAATAAATTTCTCTAAAGGAAAAATGCAAGAGGAACAAGCACTGGAGAATTTTAGCATTTCCATTTCCTTCTTACCTGTCAAGGAGCTGCTCATGCTTTTCTAGAGCATCTTTTTCGGCTGTCACTGCTCGGTTCTTTTCAGCGAGAGCATTATCCCTGGCTTCTCGAAGATTTCTAAAATTCAAACATGCATTTCAGTTATTTTAAAATGCATAAGTACCTATCTTTTAAGGATTCATGAATTTGTTCACAATGTGTAGATGATGATCTTAAGGACTTCGTAGAGGCTAGTGATGCCAACTACACTGCATGAACTGCCTGAATTGGAGACTCTTCTGACAGTAGACAAAAATATAGGTGCAAACAGTCTATTTTTAACCAGAACTGGGTTAGATATTAGAATTTAGTTTCTTATAAATGTGGCACAATACAAGATTAACTCAAAAAAATCAGTAGCCTTCCTATATACAAAGAGTAAATGAGCTGAGAAAGAACTCAGAGAAACATCACTCTTTACAATAGCCATGAAAAATAAAAAATTTCTTGGAGTAACTCTAACCAAACAATTGAAAGACCTGTATGACAAGAATTTTAGATCTTTGAAGAAAAAAATTGGAGAAGATATCAGGAAATGAAAAGATTTCCCATGCTCTTAAATAGGTAGGATCGACATAATAAAAGTGGCAATTTTAACAAAAGCAATCTATAGATTCTATGCAATCTACATTAAAATCCCAAGATAATTCTTCACAGACCTCGAAAGAATAATACTCAACTTCATATGGAAAAACAAAAAATTCAAGATACCTAAAACAATCTGGAGGCATCACCATCCCCAACTTCAAGCTCTACTACAGAGCTATAGTAATAAAAACAGCTTGGTATTGACAAAAAACAGACAAGTGGACCAATGGAGTTGAATTGAAGACCCTGATATTAATCCACACACCTATGAATGCCCAATTTTTGACAAAGAAACCAAAATTTATACAATGGAAAAAAGAAAGCATCTTCAACAAACAGTGCTGGCGTAACTGGATGTCAGAAGAATGTAGAAGAATGCAAATAGATCCATATCTATCCCCATGAACAAAACACATGTCCAAGTGGATCAAAGATCTCAATATAAATCCAGTTACACTGAATCTGATAGGACAGAAAGTGGGAAGTAACCTTCAATACAAGGGTACAAGAGATCACTTCTTTTTTTTTTTATTTAAAGATTTATTTTACTTTTTTTTTCTTATTGCTTATTTACTTTATTTTATGTACACTGGTGTTAGATCCCCTGGAACTGGATCTTCGAACAGTTGTGAGCTGCCATGTGGGTGCTGGGAACTGAACCCGGGTCCTCTGGAAGAGCAGTCAGTGCTCTTAACCACTGAGCCATCTCTCCAGCCCAGTAGCATAGACACTGGGAGTACCAACTAGTAATAAATAGGACCCCCTAAAACCGAGAAACTTCTGTAAGGCAAAGGACATGGCAAATAAGATAAAATGGCAGCCTACCAAATAAGAAAAAGATCTTCACCAACCCCACATCTGGCAGAGGGCTAATCTCCAAAAGATATAAAGAACTGAAGAAACTAGATAGCAAAATACCAAATAATCCCATTAAAAGTAGAGTACAGAGCTAAACAGAGAATTCTCAACAGAGGAATCTCTAATGACTGAAAGACATTTAAGGAATTGTTCAACATCCTTTGGTGTGGGACAATTGTCTATATTATGTCAATTATGTTTAAAAATAAATGCTGATTGGCCAGTAGTCAGGCAGGAAGCATAGGCTGGACAACCAGACAGGAAGTAGAAGCGGGTCAATGAGAACAGGAGAATTTTGGAAAGATGGAAGCTCCCTCTGCAGTCCTGTCCAGACAGAGAAGAGGCAAGATGTAAGTATGCCACTGAAAAAGATACTGAACCATGTGGCTAACACAGATAAGAATAATGGGCTATTGTAAGTTATAAGAGTTAATAAGAAGTCTGAGCTAATGGCCCAATCAGTTTATGATTAATATAGACCTCTGTGTGATTTCCTTGGTACTTAACAATTGTGGGAACTGGGCAGGACAGAAAACCCTCAGATAACAACCCTCTGTCACCAGGTAAGGCAAATCAAATTGACTCTAAGATACCATCTTAAACCTGTCCAGAATGACTAAGTCAAAAACACTGATGACAGCTTATGTTGGAAAGGACGTGGAGTAAGGGAAACACTTCTCTACCATTGGTGGGAGTGCAAACTTGTACAGCCACTTTGGAAATCAGTATGGCAGTTTCTCAGAAAATCGGGAATCAACCTACCTCAAGACCCAGAAGTACCACTCTTGGGCATATACCCAAAAGATGCTCAATCATATTACTAAGACATTTGCTCAACTATGTTCATAGCAGCATTATTTATAATAGCACGAAAGAACCTGAACGCAACCTAGATGCCCCTCAGTTGAAGAATGGATAAAGAAAATGTAATAAATTTATACAACGGAGTATTACTCAGCTGTAAAAAACAATGACATCATAAAATTTATGGGCAAATGGATGGAACTATGTAAGTGGATGCTGCTCTTTTGTTTCCCGGCTGCCCAGGCCCTAATAATCATACAGAATATATATTAATTACAACACTGTTTGGCCTATTAGCTGGGACTCTTTATTAACTAACTCTTGCATCTTCAATTAACCCTCATCTATTAATCTGTGTATCACCACAAGGTTGTGGCCTACCGGTAAGGTTCTGACATGTCCTTCTCCTTTGGCAGATACATAGCATCTCCCTGACTCTGCCTACTCTCTCTAGATCTCTTCCAGCCTGGGATTAAAGGCGTGCGCCACCAGCGCCAGGCCTCTGCTGACATTCTTTCAGTCCTCTGTCCTTTCTCCCTCGTCCTCCTAATTCATTAGCCTTTTTGTGTTGACTTGCTCTTTGCACAGTAATGCTCTAGGACCCATTGCCTCAGCTGTTCCTTTGCCAGTGTCTCAGACGTCATTCTCACGTCAATTCTTGTGACTTCTGCTTGTATATCTTTCACTTAAAGTAGTTTATAAAGCGTTATTAACTGCCCTTAACCTCAGTTTTCTTGTGTATATTACATCTGCCTGATTGGATTATGGTAAGGCTTAATTGAGATAAGCATATCTACACTGTTTAGCCTACCCTTCAATCCAGAGGGGAAATGCTATGTTTCCAACTGACATTCTCTACAAGAAATTAAAAGTAACTAAAATCTTTATTTTTTGTTTAATTTCTTAAATTTTTTATTCATTTTACATAGCAAACAGTTCCCCTCTCTCTCCTCCCCCCACTCCCCTCCCCACTCCCCCACTTGCCATCCACCTCTCAAAGGGTAAAGCCTCCAAAGTCTGGCACATCAAACTGAGGCAGGACCAAGTCCCCTCCCCCCAAGCCACCCCGTATCAAGGCTGAACAAGGCATCACACCATAAGGAATGGGCTCCCAAAAGCCAGCTCATGTACCAGAGATAGATCCTGGTCTACACTGGATACAAATGCCTAGCAATTACACTTGTTATACCCACACCCATACAGCCTTTCAGCAGTGACTGAGTAACAATTTCAGATTTCAAACAGCCAATCACCACAGAGAGACTCAGCAGCCAAAGTTTATGAGTAACAAATAAATAGTTGTAAAAATCATAAAGGTTATTCTTCTCAAAAAAACAATAAGAATATTTTTGTTCATTATTCTCTAAGTAGAATTGCTAGCCGGGCGATGGTGGCGCACGCCTTTAATCCCAGCACTCAGGAGGCAGAGGCAGGTGGATCTCTGTGAGTTCGAGACCAGCCTGGTCTACAGAGCTAGTTCCAGGACAGGCTCCAAAGCCACAGAGAAACCCTGTCTTGAAAAACCAAAAAAAAAAAAAAAAAAGAATTGCTTTTATTGCAAAATTATTTTTTGATGTCATCATAATTGCAATGACCTTCAAAACTATTCTATTATTAAACCATACAAAACATGAAAAATAAAATTGAGAGAACACAACTGCCTAAGTATCTTAAACATTTGTATATTTTATTCTAAGATGCCCTATTTTAGTCAGAAATCACAAATTAGTTCCAATTTTCCTTCCTAATGATGGCTTCATTATTTTAAAATGTGACTTAAATAGTAGAATTCCCATAGGTCACATTTGCAGTACTAGTTAAATACAAACGCTTAGTCCTTAACTATACTTCCTTTCTAGTAGTCACAGTGAGTATTAGAAATAAAGCCAAGCCACCGAGAAGCAAATAACAAGACGCATTATTAGAGAATAATAGACAGTTTGCCATAGACAGCCTGCAACAACCAGTTAAACAAAATTCCAAGGCCATGGGAAGAGGAGATAACTATTTTTTTTTTCAAGACAGGGTTTCTTTGTAGCTTTGGATCCTGTCCTGGAACTAGCTCTTATAGACCAGGCTGGCCTTGAACTCACAGAGATCTGCCTGCCTCTGCCTCCTGAGCACTGGGATTAAAGGCGTGCGCCACTTCCGCCCTGTGAGATAACTATTCTTTACTGTAGTAAGTGACAAGAAAACAAAGGGGATATTTTTCTAAAATGTGGCAGATACAATGGAAATCATAAAAGACAAATACCTAACACAATTCTGAAGAAGACCAAAGTAAGCAGAAGTTCTAGAAGCCCAGGCTTTTAGCATTAGTATTTACCCTAGGTGTTTGCAGGTAAGTTTTCCCTGTAAATTTGTTCTCTTGGCTGTCATACCTTCCATAGCTAGTCTACAACGGGCAGACCTCCTTGAAGTATTACCAATTCGCATGCTTCAAATTAAGTTTGAGAGAGAAAAACCTGAATATATTCTTCTACTGACATGGGTATTGACAGCAAGCATACAGTGCTCAGCACACATCAGGGGCTGCTTTGACTTCATATACAGCAACTGTGGCAGAATGTGAAACGTCTTCATAACCTAGAAGGTTGCACTGCTGGGGAAGGTTGTGGAACCTTCAGGAAGTAGAAGGTTGCTGGAGGAAGTGGGTCGCTGGGGGGTGGGGATCTTGAGGTTTTATGGTGGCTCAACTTCCTACTTGTGCTCTGCTCTCTGAATGCAGATTCTCAGTGACCAGCAGGCCTTCTGCTCTTGCTGCCATGCCATGGTGGTTTGAATTAGAATGGGCACCATGAGCTCATATGTGGGAATAGTTGATCCTCAGGTTGGTGGAACTGTTTGGGAAGGATTAGCAGGTGTGGACTTATTGGAATGGGTGTGTCACTGGGGGTAGGTTTTGAGGTTTCAGAAGGCCCACATAGCCCCAGTTAGTTATCTCTGCCTTCTACTTGCAGATCAAGATATAAGTTCTCAGCTACTAGTCCAGCACCATGCCTGTTGCTACGCTCCTTGCCATGATGATCATGGACTCTAACCCTCAGAAACTTTAAGTCCTCCCAAAATTCTTCCATCTTTGGCTTGGCAATGGTATCTTATCATATATATCATGGCATCTTATCAATGGAAAAGTATGTCTCCTGCTTCCTGTTATGTCGTCTCACCGCAACAAAATGATCCCTTGGCACAGTAAGCCAGAATATGTCCTCGTAAATTGCTTCTTGTCAGGTATTTGGTCACAACAATGAATAAGCAAAGTAACTCAAATAGGAAGTTGTCACAACAACTCTATCAATCATATGTTGTATCATTTCCATTTTACAAATATGTTTCAAGACTGAAATACAAAGACTCAGTTCACAGTCACATCATAAGATACACTGTGGAGCCCGAGTGTCAATCTATTCTCTATCCAGATTCTCGGCTCTGAATCATACAATGCTGCCTTTCTCAGGTTTCTTCTTTTTCACAGACATTTCCCCTTTGGGATATCCTGACATTATGAGATTTGTATTGCATGACCACACCATAGTGCAAACAGATGTCAAAGGAGAATTATCCTTAAAAGGATTGTGAACTATTATGTATTTGTTTCTACAGGCAACAGTGTATATGTTCTTTTAAAAGTGGACTGGTTTGACCAAACACCAGATGCACTGCATCCCTGATAAAGATACAAGAATAAGTTCCACATAATTAATGAATAATCCATTTCCAAATTGTAAATACATTAGAAGATGTAATAAATATAATTATAGAACAAATAGCAGAAATTCAAATGTTCCTCAAAAGAGAAACTTGAAAAATTGGCAGTGGCTATCTATAGCATGTATAAACTAATGGGATTGAGATTTTAAAAATCCAAACTGAATATATTAAAATATAATTAGAGTAACACTGAAATATGTCAGGAACTGCCCAGCTGACTAATCTTCAGGAGCTTGGTTCCTGAACATCCTCTACTGGCTCCATCCACCAAATCCAGCCTGCACACCCAAACCAAGGATACTAAAACCATGAATATAAAATGACTTTAGTACAAACACAATCTGCTTTAAAGTATTTTTTGATCTGCAATTGGATTTGATCTGCAGGCAGGCTATTCCAACAACCCCCAATCCATTGGATCCTGTTACCTACAAGTCCCATTCTTCCCCCAAACCCACCTATCCTCTGTGACATCAGCAGCTTTCTGAGGGAAAGGCTGTAACTGCACAGATGGGAACAAGAGGTGAATAACCAGTTCCCCAACTGGAAAGCCCAATGTCTAGGCCCTAGTCCCTGGGCCAGAACCATGCATGGGCTCTGTCTCAGCTGAACTAGTCAGCCATCAGGCAAGTTTCCTTCAGGCAGGCTGCTCTAACACTGCCCATTGATCAGACCCTGTAATCTACAAGTCCCACTCCACCCCCAGACACCTCAGCAGCTCCCTGAGATCCAGTGACTACACAGAGTGGGCCAAGAGTGGCTCCCTAAGACACAGACTGAGTGCAAGGACTGGACCAAGAGGCAAAGACCTTGCCTGCACCAACTGAAGGTAGAGATGGATAGGCGTCAACACAAGAATACATTCGACAACTTAAAAAGCAACATGGCAACACTAGAACCCAGCAGTCATACAACAGGAAGAGCTGCACATCTTAATCCAGAAAAAGCAGAAGAAAACAACCTTAAATATAACTTTATGAAGATGACAGAGACCTTAAAGAGGAAATGTAAAATTCCTTTAAAGAAGTGGAGGAAAAGTCAAATTAAAAATTGAAAAAAAAAATCAATAAATCTCTTTAAAAAACCCAAGAAAATGAAGGAAAAACAAACAGGGGAAGCAAATTGTTCAAACAGTTCAAGACTTGAAAACTGAAATCGCGGCAGTAAAGAAGACACAAACCAAGGGAATTCAGGGAATGGTAAATCTGGGTAAATGAACAGGAACAACAGATGTAAGCATAACAAACAGAATATAACAGATGGAAGAGAGAATCTCAGATGTTTAAGATATGATAGAGGAAACATTCATTGGTCAAAGAAAATGTTAAAGCCAACAGATACTTAATACAAAACATCCAAAAAATCTGGGACACCATGAAAAGACCGAACCTAAGAATAATTGGGGTAGAAGAAGAAGAACTCGAGCTCAAAGTCACAGAAAATATATTCAACAAAATCTTAGAAGAACACTTTCCCAAACTAAAAAAAGGATATGCTATGAAGGTACAAGAAGCTTACAGAACACCAAAAGGACTGGGAAAAAACAAAAGACAAAAAACAACAACAACAACAAAAAAAAGAAAATGTCAACTAAAGCGAAATACGTGGACAATTTTCATATAGTAAGGAGTAAATATATTAAGTAATGTACAATGCCAAATAAATTATCTTTGAATTTAAAAAAAAAACAAAAAAGTCCAATACCATATAGCAATCAAAATAAGAAGCATACAGAATAAAGAACATTAAGAGCTGCAAAGAAAAAAGGCCAAGAAAAATATAAAGACATATCTATCAGAATTACACCTGATTTCTCAATGAAAATCCTGAAAACAAGAAGGTCCTGGATAGATTGCTGCAGGCACTAAGAAAACACAGATGCAAGCCCAGACTAATATACCCAGCAAAGTTTTCAATCATCGTAGGCAGAGAAAACAAGATCTTCCATTGACAAAACCAGATTTAAACAATACCTATCCACAAACCCAGCCTTACAGAAAGTACTAGAAGGAAAACTCCTCTAAGGAAGCCAACTGCACCCATGAAGACGGAAGTAACAGATAATTTCATACCAGCAAAACCCAAAGTGAAACACACAAACACTACCACTGAAAAATAACAGGAATTAACAATCACTGGTCTCTTAATATCAATGGATTTGATTCACGTATAACAGAATGGATATGAAAACAGGATCCATCTTTCTGCTGCATACAAGAAACACACCTCAACCCCAAAGACAGACACTATCTCAGAGTAAAGGGTTGATGATGTGGGACTCTCCTCTGTATGCTATAAATATGTTTTATTGTCATTGGTTGTTAATAAAGAAGCTGCTTTTGGCCAATGGCTTAAGAGAATAAAGCCAGGCTGGAAATCCAAACAGAGACGTGGAGAGAAGGTAGGGTCAGTGAGGAGCAATGTAGCCTCCACAGAAGACAGATGCCTCTGTTGGAGTCAGCTGAAACTTTGCCAGTAGGTCACTATCTTGCAGTGGTGCACAGATTAATGGAGATGGGTTAGTTTAGAATAGAAGAGCTAGCTAGAAATACACTTAGGCTATTGGTCAGCAAGTATTGCAAATAATATAGTTTCTGTGTGATTATTTCAGACAGGTCTAAGAGGCTGGGAACAGTCTCCTGACTACAGATTGGGGAGCCAATGTGGGGCTGACTACATCCATGTAAAACCACATAAAACAAAGGAATTATAGACAAAAAAAGAACAGAGTTAAGCATAGCTTCTTGGTAGCCGGCATTTTTTTTTTTTTTTTTTGGATGGGTTCTGTTTGCTGGTGGGCACTGCAGCTCCTTTAAGAGAGGTCTTCTTCAAGGTAACAGAAAAAACAAAAGTGCAGTTACGAAACAGTGGCTTCCTGATTCCTGGTTTGTGTTGTCAGCATGAACTCTAGCTCCTTCAGGAGGCCAAACACTTAAATGGGGTCTGTGAGCAGTGTGTTACAAATTGCTTAATGGTGACACAGACCTACTGCAACCCTGGATCTGGGGCAGAGAGAATGGCTCTCAGAGCAGTGAATGTGCCTCTGCCATGTTGGACTGGCTGGAGCAAGCAGACAGGATAGCTGAGTTAGTACCATGCCCGCTTGACATTTTAAAAAAAAAGTGATCCTGGCCAGAAAATAATTACAGATATGCAAAAAAAAAAAAAACAGATTCAGATTTAAAAAAAAAAGACCTCTGAATGGGTCACAGTGTTAGATGAATGTACACAGGCTTGAGAGAGAGGAGAAAAAGAATAAAGAGACAGTAAAAGTAATTTAAAAGAGTATAGTCATAGATTAAAGAAACTTAAAGATAATAAATAATAAACTTATAGAAAAATTAACAGATAAGAAAAATAAGCCACATAAAGATGGAATACACACACAGCTGTGGCATCGAAGAGACTCTTCATAGAGTTTGTTAGCCATTTGGGTAAGAAACTGCTCTTGCCTGGACTGCTTGATGTTATGATGTATAAAATGGATATGCAGGACCCACAGTCTCCAACTACAGATTGAGAAAAGATTTTCCAGTCTAATGAACCTAAGAAGCAAGATATAAGAAAATAGACTTCAAACTAAAATCAACCAAAAGAGATGGAGAAGGACACCTCATACTCATCACAGGAAAAGCCCATCCAGATGAAGTCTCAATCTTAAACATCTATGCCCCAAATACAAGAGCACCCACATTTGTAGAAGAAAGATTACTAAAGCTTAACTCACACATCAAACCCCACACACTAATAGTAGGAGACTTCAACACCCCACTTTTACCAATGGACAGGTCTACCAGATAAAAGCTTAACAGAGAAAGAAGAGAACTCAGAGATGTCTTGACTCAAATGGACTATACAACATTTTACCCAAACACAAAATATACCTTCTACTTAGCACTGCTTGGAAACTTCTCTAAAATTGGCCATATACAAGGTAACAAAACATACCTCAACAGATACAAAAAAAAAAATTGGAATCATACCTCAACAGATACAAAAAAAAAATTGGAATAACTCCTGTATCTTATTGGTTCATCATTGCTTAAAGTTAGAATTCAACAACAATGCGGATTACAGAAAGTCTACAAAATCATGGAAATTGAAAGTGCTCAACTGGATCACCCCTGGGTCAAGGAAGAAATAAAGAAATTAAAGACTTGTTAGAATTCAACAGAAATGAATGTACAACATATCCAAATCTATGGGACACTATGAAAGCAGTGCCAAAAGGAAAGCTCATAGCACTAAGTGCCTACATAAAGGAAGTGGAGAAATCTCACACTAGTGACTTAACAGCACATCTAAAGTCCTAGAACAAAATAAGCAGACTCACCCAGGAGAAACAGACAACTGGAAATAACCAAATTTATACTTGGAATCATTAAAACAGAAACAAAAAATACTAAGAATCAATGAAACAAAGAGCTGGTTCTTTGAGAAAATCAACAAGATCGACAAACCTTTACCCAAACTAATTAAAAGGCAGAGAGTGAACATCCAAATTAACAAAATTAGAAATGAAAAGGGGACATAACAATAGACACAGAAGAAATCCAGAGAATAATTAGGTCATAATTTGAAAACCTGTACTCCATAAAATTAGAAAATCTAAAAGAAATGGACAATTTTCTGGATAGGTACCACATGCCAAAATCAAATCAAGATCAGCTGAACAATTTAAATAGACCTATAAACCCTAAGAAAATAGAAGCAGTCATCAAAAGTCTCCCAACCAAAAAAAAAGCCCAGGGTCATATGGTTCAAAAGCAGAATTCTACCAGAACTTCAAAGAAGAGCTAATACCTATACTCCTCAAATTGTTGCACACAATAGGAAAACAGAAGTAACATTGCCAAACACTTTTTATGAGGCTACCGTTGCCCTGATAACCAAACCATACAAAGATTCAAGAAAAAGAATTACAGACCTCATGAACATTGATGCAAAAATACTCAAAGTACTGGCAAACTGAATCTAAGAACACATCAAAAAACAAAAATCATCCACCATGGTCAAGTAGGCTTCATCCCAGAGAAACAGGAATGGTTCAACACACAAAAATCTATCAATGCAATCTGCCATATAAATCAACTGAAAAAAAAATCCATATGATCACCTCATTAGGTGCTGGAAAAACATCTGATATGTTTTAACACCCCTTCATGATAAAGGTCATGGATAGATCAGGGATACAAGGAACATACCTAAACATAATAAAAGCAATATACAGGAAGCTGACAGCCATCATCAAATCAAATTAAATGGAGAAAAACCACCATTGACTGGCTTCATAAATTTTCTTAAGAAAAACTGTGTATTTTAGAAGAAGAAACATTTTGAGATCCCTGTTGACTAAAATGCTATAATGTCCTATAGAATTAGTTCTATGGTTTGAATGCTTATCCTTTGCAAAAGCCATGTTCAAATTTAATTACTGCTAAACAACAATAATAAAACTTAGAGATGAGTGGGCTCTGAGGGGGAAGCCTTTCTGAGTGGAGCTGACGCTGTGACCACAGATAAGTAAGCCTGCCTGTCTCCTGCTCTCACAAGCTCTCTGGCCTTCTGCCAGGTGAGAATGCAGGAAACAGGCCCTTGCCTATTGAACTTCCCAGCTCTAGAGCAGTGACATAATAAATTCTGCTCATTACAAATTATCTAGTCTCCAGTCTTCCGCTATAGTAGGGAAAATAGGCTAGTCAGCCAGCACTCACTTGGACTCTTTCATTTCTCGCCGTGAATATAAACTTGAAGTAGATAACTTTCCAGTTCACATGAAATTAAACATACAGACAAGAGAAGTCCATATGCATGAGAAATTTCCAAAACTAAATACTTAAGATCCATTAAGATGCTGAGGTTTAAAAAGTGGCAGCAGTTACTATCAACATGAAACTGAATAAATAGTGTGGATGTTCAGCTAAGTAACTTCTGCAGCATGCTCTAGGCTCAGCCCCATCAGTTAGAAATCTCTGCACAGGGTTTATTCTAACAACCTGGCCCCATCCTGCTTTCCCAGCATCCCCCACCCCGAGAACTACGTACAAAGCAGGTATATGTAAACTCTTGCACCCCGGAACTGACTTCCAGCCTATGTGGGGCAGCCTACACATCCAAAGTACTTAAGTAATAATGATGCAAAGAACAACACAAAGGACTACAGGCAATAACAAGAGAGCTGCGACAAAACCCATCTAGAGCTTCTTCACAAGATACCCAGTTACCTGCAAAACCACCTACTTCAGAAAAATCTAGTCAAAAAGACCCAAAAATTAAAAAGAAAAGAAGACTTAAATACTTTCAGAAGGAATTTAAAAATTGCACAGATTATCTGGAAAGATATGAACAATAGAGGACATAAACCGGAGTACTAATGAGGACATTTGCTTCCAAAATGTGGACTGGAACCTCTGTTATCCAGCTCCACGTTCATACTGGGATGGATCAGACAGATTCAACTGATCCCCAGAAGTAAATCCAAATCCAAGATTTAAAGCTGTTTGATGTCACTAATATTCTGTGAAAATTTCAAGTGTGTCACTGAGGCTTCTTGCGTACTGTGGGAGACAGCACATTGTGATCGAGACAGCACTGGCAGGGCAGGAAGTAAAATTATCAAAGCACTGCAGCACTAATGGCCCCACTTAAAAGCATTTTCAGTCTCCTTTGTGCTGCTCTGCACTTCCTTCAAACAACTGCGAAGCCGTTGAGTTTCCAGACTCTGCAGCAGGAAGAGCCTAATGAAGGCTTCCAACGACTCACACTCCGGATCACAACAGTTCTGCTCCGTGCTTAGGAGGCCATCTCACGCTAAGGGCAGTTTTGTTCTGGAGAAATTCAATCACCCGAGTTTACTTCCCCTTTAGTACCTCTCAGAAATGCTTAGGGAACAAATAAATTAGACACGTTAGGCCCTCTCCATTTTATAACAGTGACCTTTAAGGTGATAATCCCATGCTGTCAGTTAGCCTTTATGTAATAATGATTTTATGCAAACTGTCATCATACAAATAAAATGATTTTGACTCCACATAGACAGTGGTATAAAGTAACTAACTATTAGTAACTATTGGAATGCACTTGTCACAGGTACTATCTAGTTCAGACCACACGGGCCTCTCTGAAGCATTACTATTAGTTCATTTTTGTAAAAGAGAAAACTAAACTCAGGGATATAAAGTGGTTTCTCACCCCACTACCAAGTGGTGGAGACAGGATTTAAGATTAGGTTTTTTTTTTTCTCAAAATCTCTTAAAATATACATTCACTTACAGAATTTTGCCCTGTCTTTTTTTTCAAGAAAGAGCCTTAGTATAGAAAGCAGCTCTGGCTGGCCTGGAACCCGTGATGCTCCTGTCTCAGCCTCTTGAGTACTGGTATTGCAGGTATGTACCTAGCTTTGGAAAATGTCTTATTTCTAAACACTTAGGAGGGACCACACCCTTTCACACAGACCTACTAAGGAAGTCATTTATATGTTAATGTTCGACACTGACCTGAGTTTTCCTCATTCTGTCCCCAGTTCCCAAGGAATCTCTCTACTCTTAGCTTCTTACTCTCTTCTGAAAGTGCTCATATGCAAGTGTGCTCGTTACAATTTAACTCATAATGCGAAGAGCATACCGATAAAATATACAGGATAACATCATGTATCTAACTACAAAGCAAGGTTATCTCACACAGATCCAAGACAAAACTAAATATATAAACAGTCTTTGAATTTTGTTTTTTATATGGAATAGTAAACCTTTCTTGACCCATTCTAAGTTGTAAGATTCCAAAAGAACTTCCTATTTATGTTGTGAAGAATGGAAGGGGACAGAAGTTATGACTAAATTTCAGATCTGCCATAATGAAGATTCAGTCACATAAACACAGCGACAGAAGACTGAAGTGAAAAATAAGAAAAGCAAGCTTGTACCAGTGCTACTTGTATGACCCTGTGCTGGCACAGGATTGGGCTGCAGTTTGGCGCCATCTGGTGGTAACTGTCTATCACAGTGTTAATATCTAGGGATCAACCTAACAACCCATGGTTGAACGAAGCACCTACGTCCAATCCTAAATTTTCTGGTTTGGTGTTATGACAGTTAATTTTAATTGCCGACTCGACAACGCCTAGAATCACTTGGGAAAAGTCTCCATGAGGGATTGTCCAGATCAGGTTGGACAGTGTGGGGTTGTCCTGATTGCCTTCACTGATGTGGGAAACCCAGCAGAAAGGGAGGCAGGTTCCTTGGTTTACGGCCCTGTACTATTTAGTGGAGGAAGAAGGCTGAGCACTAAACAGGCAGAAGTTTATTCTCCTCAGGCTCTCAACTCTGGATGTGAGCACTTGCCTATGGTCCATCCCTTGAGTTCCCAACACGATGGGTGTGTGAGCAGAAAGGAAGCTTGAAATGGATGGTACCCATTGTGAACATGGGTCCAGAATAGGACTGGGGAGAAGCAAGGCTGCTTCCAGCTTTCCTGCCTCGAGAAATGGTTGTTGCCCATTTTCCGACACAATTCCGCCATCCTACCTACACTACTTGGAGAGGG
The DNA here is from genome assembly GCF_018167655.1 of Microtus oregoni. Lineage (NCBI taxonomy): Eukaryota > Metazoa > Chordata > Mammalia > Rodentia > Cricetidae > Microtus > Microtus oregoni. Next base: position 33,139,444 of record NW_024543060.1, on the reverse strand, counting down.
AGTTTACACATCTAAATTTACGCTATGATGGGATGTATTTTAAAGGATTCTCTTTGTTCTTGTTTTTTAAGATGGACAACTGAAAAACTGGGAAATGGTCACAATGATTACACAGCAAAGTATAAGCAGTAATGTAGATATCAGTGGTTAAATAATATATATATTACTATTTGAGCTTTTACAAGTATCTGAGATTCCCCACTGTATGCTGTGAATATGCTTTATTATCATTGGTTACTAGAAAAGCTACTTTGGCCTGTGGAAGGGCAGAATAGAACAAGGTGGGAAAACTAAATTGAATGCTGGGGAAAAGAAGGTAGAGTCAGACAGACACCATGTAGCCACTGAAGGAGACAGATGCCAGAACCTTACCTGGTAAGCCACAGCCTTGTGTTAATATACAGAATAATGGAAATGAGTTAAGATATAAGAGCTAGCTAGCAATATGCTTAAGTGATTGGCTGAGCAGTGTTATAATTAATACAGTTTCTGTATGATTATTTCGGATCTGGGCAGCTAGGAAATGAACAAGCAGCCGCTATCTACAAGTATCCAAGAGAAATGGTTGGTAAAACTATTGCTATCTTAGTACCTTCTAAATTTTCTCATATTCTTGTCTTCAGTCTTTACTGAGGAAACAGGAAAGAGATATATTACCAGAGTAAAAAGACCTACAGTATGATAAGTGCTGTTGTAATTAGCTATCAAATTTATAATTTTAACATTCTCATTTATATTTACAACTATTAAAAAACTCATCTCAGAAATGGCATTTAATTTCAGTAAAACTCTTAGGATCGTCAAAGAAAAATATAACTTTCTCAATCGCGCTCTTCTTTACCTGTTTTCTCGTTCATACATTTCCCTAGAGGCATTTCGAAGCTGCTCAATTTCCAGATTAGTTTTCAATCTGATTTGTTCCAGTTCATCATGTAGTTTATTTTCATATTCTGTTTTATAATGGTCTCTGCAAAGACAAAATAAATAGTCATGGTTTTCTTTCATGAAAAAAAAATAAACTATTGTTTTTTAGGTAATATTTTAATCTTGTATGAAATATGTTTAGAAAACTTGACCATTTTAGAAGGGCTTTGGAATCTCTAAAAGCACTGCTCCACACTAGTACCAGACTTGGACCACATCACTGCTGTTGCTGGGTGATCCCCTTCCGTGCCCTGGGTAACGTACAGGCTGAGGCCTGAAGACTCATGTACTCAGATGCTGCATGTTCAGACACAAAGAATAAAATGTAATACCAGATCATCCTGACTCGATAAAGCATTTCCTTCTCAGCACGGCAGACAGAGTCAAAGTGTGGAAAAGGAACAACCCTTGCCTGGATGACACGTATTTCTCGTACATATCTTCTCTAGCCTTCTTGCTCCCCTCCAGCTGCCCCTGCAGCCTCTCCAGGCGATCCTCCTCGTGCGCACAGCGTACGCTGAGCTCCATGTTTTGGCGATTGAGGTACTCTTTATCCTTCTGCAGGAGGGTGACTGTCTGTTGCAAGGTGGTTACCTATAGAAATTCAGAGACATGTCCAGAGCGAGCTGTCACTTCTCAAGGTGGACTTTCCCTGTGTGTATCACATAAAAATTCTCTTTAAAAAGTGATAAACTTGTTTATGCAAAATTGCCCACAATGGTATAGTATTTGTGTTTTAATAAATAAAGCTTGCCTGAAGATCAGAATGCAAAGCAGCCACACCAGTCAACCATACAGGTCAGGCAGTAGTTACACACACCTTTAATCCCAGCAGCTACACTAGTTAGCCATACAGTGTAGATGGTGGTGCACACCTTTAATCCCAGCACTAGAGAGGAATATTAAGACAGGAGGAGACAGGTTTCAGTCAGTCTCAGTCTGAGTACTCTTGGAGGCAGGAGGTAGAGGTAAGAGCCAGTGGCTGGCTGCTTTGCTTTCCTGATCTTAAGCTTGAACCCTAATATCCGTCTCTGGGTTTTTATTATTCATGCTATAATTGCCTGCTAAGTCTCTCTCTCTCTCTTTTCCTGGCAACTACATAAAAAGGAGAAAAATATGATTTTTCCATAATTTTATCCTGGGCTGTTTGTCCACTAAGATATAATAAACACGAGTGAGTTTACTGGGAGCTTACCTCTTTTGATAATTCACTTCTTTCTTTAGCCTGAGCTATGTGAGAGGCTTCAAGTATTTCATGTTTTCTCCGAACTTCAAGTACTTCCTGTTCAAGAGCATCGCGTTCACTATGAAAACAAAATCAAATACACATGGAAATACAGAAACCTCTTTCACAGTTGAAAGGGGTTGAGTGGCAAGAAGCTGACCAAAACAGTGGGGCTTTTGTGTATCTACTTTTCAAATTCAGAAGGTTCAAGACCTTGTTCAGATAAGTAACTATGAACATTAGTGTTACATAAATACATAAAGTACACTAAGCAGTAAATTACACAACTCTTTCTACGGTACAAATTCATTCTCCCCAACTCTATTTTTGTTTTGTGGTTGCTGTTGCTGTTTGGGACATGATTTCACTTAATCCACACGCCCCAAGAACTCACAGCATTTCTGTCTTGGTTTCCCCACGCCATGATTACTAACGTTCACCTTAGGCTTCACTCTTACCTTGAAGTCAAAGATTTTAAATTAAATATAGATTCAGGCTTTATTAATGTACAAAAAATCTATTATAACTTCAAATAACATTGCCCAGCAACACATAGGCACGCATTCAGGGCACTGCTCCAGTCCCACGTGGCTATGATTTAGCCAAACATTTTAGATTTCTCCATCAGACTAGCCTCTCCCACCAAGACCTGGGCCAAATCCTTCAATGGGCATCTATTTTTTTTTTTTTCAAGAAAGGGTTTCTCTGTGTAGCTTTGGAGACTGTCCTGGAACTTTGGACCAGGCTGGTCTTGAACTCAAGAGATCTGCCTGCCTCTGCCTCCTGAGTGCTGCTCAGCTTCAACTGGCATCTCTAAAACTGAGCAGAGAAATACGTATGCTTCTACCCTCCTTTCCCCAAGTCAGAACAGCCTTGGGATTTCACGGACTCCTGAACTGCACAGGAGAACTGTTTTCTTTCCACTGCTTTTTCAATGCCACGAGATGAAAGATGCATCCTGTTCTCTGACATACTTCACCCGAGGCTGCAGATTCTATTGATGATGCAGGATAAAATATGATTAATGAAGCATAGAGCAGCCACCCTGCCACAGAGATTTAGTTGAGATGGTACTGTTCACATCTTCTTTCCCCACTTAGTGCTAGTAAGCCCTTGTAGACAAAGTCTTTTCCTATCAATGGGCTATAACTCATAATAGTCAGCATTTATTTCTATACATAGGTTGTACTATATTATATTTAGGTGCCGGGAGGTTTTTCAGTTGACTATTGTGGTGTTAACTGGAACTAAAAGCATCAATATAATTTTATGCAGTGTGTCCTGCTCTTCTGTCTTCCCTCTCTCCTGTCCCTGTCAAGGAATAATGGCTGATATAGCAATGATCACAGCCCAAATATTAATTTTGAAATAGCACTTCCTGCTCCTCGAAGTCAGAACTCTTTAGAGAAAGGTCAAGGGGACTTCATGTCATGCCAGGAGCTGTAGAGCCGTGCAGCAAAAGTGGCTCCAATCTAAGTTAGTGCTTTTTTAACTGCCACATACAATTTTATGGAGAAATAAATTATTCAGAAACATTTGAATCCTAGAGATGATTTAATAGCTATATACCCATTAATTTAATATAATTGTGAGAACTTATCAAGGGGCATATCCCCAGGTTACCTTATATTTCCATGGCTTATCCTTCTCTTTTTATTCTGTGTAGTGCTGACGATTGAGCCCAGGGTCGCGATGCTACATACAGTAAGTACCAGGCTGGGATTCGGAGTCAGGATTTTTGTCAGAGTCCATGCTGTGTTCAGGAACTCATCATCCTACTTCCTGCTTCAGCCTCTCCAATGCCAGCCGGGATTGCAGGTCTGCAGCCACCATACATGGCTTGTCTATTTTTCTAACTTATTCATGAACCAAGGATTCAGTTGGAACCCCCCCTTTTCTACTGTCCTATTTTGAACATATGGAAGTGCTTATATTTTTTAATAAAGGTTATATTTTTTCTTTTAGTTTTTTTATTATAAAAATAAAAAATAGAAAATACTATAATGAACATACATGATTCTATTAAGCAACCTTGATAATTATCAACTATAACTTGTCTTGTTTCATTTGCTGATGAATGAATCAGGGAGTTCTAGATTATTTTGATGATTATAATTTTTCTCATTTTATTTACTATTTCTGTAGATTTAGAAAGGAAAATAACATCAAAATATGAATTATAAGTATCACCTTACATCTCATTTTATTTTATTCATTATTATTAAATTTATTTAAACATTCTTTTCTCATTTTACATGCCTATCCCAGTTCCTACTCCCTTCTCTTCCTCCTGCTCTCCCCACCTTCCCGCTACCTTCCCCCGACCCCAGTCCCCCATCCACTTCTCAGGAAGGGTAAGGCTTCTTCCCAAGGGGGGTCAACTTTGAGGCAGGACTAAGGCCCTTCTTCCTATATCTCAGCTGAGCAAGGTATCCTTCCAAAAAGAATGGGTTCAAAAATTCCAGTTAAAGCACTAGGGATAAATCCTGGCCCCACTTCTTGGCGAACAGTTGGAGGGAGTGGAAGGGGACAATAGAGTGTGGTAAGGGATGCATATGATCAAAATATGTTATATATATATGTATGAAAATGTCATAATGAAACCCATCATTACATATTAATATATGCTAATAAAAACTTAATTAATAAATAAAATATTTCTGTTGGGTGGCACATGCCTTTAATTGCAGTACTCAGGAGGCAGAGGCAGGCAGATCTCCGTGAGTTCAAGTCCAGCCTCATCTACAAGAGCTAGTTCCAGGACAGGCTCCAAAGCTACAGAGAAACCCTATATTGAAAAACAAAACAGCCGGGCGGTGGTGAGCACGCCTTTAATCCCAGCACTCAGGAGGCAGAGGCAGGCGGATCTCTGTGAGTTCGAGACCAGCCTGGTCTATAAGAGCTAGTCCCTGGACAAGCTCCAAAGCCACAGAGAAACCCTGTTTTGAAAAACCAAAAAACAAAAACAAAACACAAGTGAATAAATAAGCAAATGTTTCTTTCAAAATTCAGCTTTACTCAGGCGCTCACTGAATATAACTCTCATAAATTTCAAGATCAAATATTTACCATATTAGGGAATAACAATAAATACTATTACATACCACATACCAGTCAAAGTGGGAATAGAAATACCAATATATTTCCTAAATTTTTGTAAATTCACTTACAACATTCTAAGATTCATTGACACTACCGAATTTCAAGAATCCTAGCTATAGCAGATATAACAAATGAACAAGTAAAATGAATCTGCCCTATCTGCAAGGATATAGTACTTACTCAAAAATGTGACAATCGTCCTAAAGTTAATCTTTTTTGTTGTTGTTCTGTTTTTTAGAGACAGAATTTCTCTGTAAACTGGCTATCTGTGAACTCAACTGTGTAAACCAGGCTGGCCTTGGAGAAGTGCCTGTGAGTGCTGGGATTAAAGGTGTGCACCACTACCACTTGGTCTCCTTTGCCTAATCTATAGGACAAAACTCAGGTTTAAATGAGATTTACCAAGGGACACATCAGAGAAGCTCATTAAATACAGAACGCTAGAGAGGTCCATTCTAGGTAGAGGGAGAGTTCCCCAGTGCTCGGCAGCAGCACGCTCGGAGAGCGCCCTTACCACGTGTTGTTTCTAAGAGCGAGAGGAGCAGCTAAGAATCACGGGAGAAAATTTAAACACTTAAGCTGACATTACATGAAATTCATCAGATAACACCTGGCACATATTCATGAGGCATTTAACAGAGATTCTATCTTCTCTTACATCTTAAAGGGTGGTGGCAACTTCTATAAAACTAAAGAACGCCGATATAAAACCGCAGCTCATGTCCACCAATGAAGAAGGCAATGGAGAAAGAGCTCTGTGGGGGATACAAAGTCAGGTGACTGTGGTGAGCACTACAGTGAAAACCCCATGGCCACCTACCTCTTGACTTTGTCATAGTTCTCTTGACGGTAGTCGCCTTGCTGAACTAACTGTTTGGTGTCTGCCAATTCCAAGGCCAGGCGCTGACATCGGATTTGAAGTTCCGAGTTGTTTCTTCGATCTTCCTCATATGTCTATAAATCAAAGGAAGAATTACACATTTCAAAGTGAACATAGTAGACCAAATTCTGTATTGAATTTTTCTGCTAAGCTATGAAATGACCTTATAACTTAACTAGAACATGTCCAAATTACTTATTTATAATTGTTACTCAAAGATAGGTCATCTTGAATTTACAAGATTATTTGTACAATAAATCCAAAACTAATTATTACCATGGACTGGTTTGGCTAGATACTGTACATGCAGAGATGAGTACCACAATTTATTCCCTCTTGAAAACATAAAATACAACACTGAAATAGTAGGCTCCAAATTTCCATCAAGAGCTGTTTGAAAGGCACAATTGTGGGAAATCTGAAAACAGTGTTTTGTTTGGTTGAACATCATGGCCTCCTACACTGGAGTTCCTCTTGAGAATGGAAGGCTACTGAGCTCATTATAGGCTTTAGTTGAGAATGCTCTGTACTTCCCAGGGGATCATCCTGTACGTCATTTAATACCTATATCCTAAAAGAAGACTCAGTTCTGCCAAAGCATGCATCATCCTTCTAAACACTATCAATCATATAGCTGTCTTGGGAGAGGGTACAGTTCTGTGATTTAGGAAGGCGGCTTCCAAAATTTAGTTCCAACAAGTGAGTAACTTAAAATATAACATTTGTCTAAACATCAGTGTTTACCTCATGGAATTCTTGTAAAGTTTATATCAAACAATACACGTCAAGTGCTTACAGAATTCACAACACATAATGATGCTCATTAACTATACATTTATATGTTTATACTGCTTCCTCTTGGCTTTGAATTCCTGAAGGACCACAGACAAATCTCTAGTTTCTAACTGCACAGAGACTATGACATAATCCAGAGGAGCATAAACATGAGGAACAAACATTTAAAGGATTGGTAAAGATAACACATCCGAGGAACATGCAGGAATATCAAAGAAGCAAAAGGATAGCAGATGTGAGAGTCAGAACCTATAGGAAATGTCACTCTAAGGACATAAGCAGAAAAGCAGCAAAATTCTGCAAGAACTCAATGGTAGGGACAGAAGACAGAGAAGTGGACACTGAAACAAATGTATCTGAGTGTGTATTATGTCACTATTACTATTATTATTATTGGTTTTGAGACAGGGTTTAATTATATAGTCATAATTGGCCTACAATATGCTATGTAGATCAGACTAGCCTCTTTTTAGCTACTGACTGCTGGGATTAAAGTTATATACCACCACCACCACCAGTATTATTATACACCACCATCACCATCATCATCATTATTATTATTCTAACATAGGTTCTCATGTATAATCCCATTGCTGACTTTGAACTCAGTATTTTTCTAAGGGTGAACTTAGACTTCTTCTGCTCCTGATTCCACATCCAGAGTGCTTGGATTTACCATGATGCCCAGTTTATATCATGCTAGGAATTGAACCAGGGGTTCCTGCATACAAGGTCAATATTCTACCAACTAAGATATATAAATGCCCATCCCATTTTGTGGTATTTTATATACAACAAGGCAGTTTTCTTCTTTCTTTTCCCCCCTCAGTGGGCACACAGACGTATTAAAAACAATTTACTACAGCCCAAAGATTAGCCCTTACCTCAGTGTTTCATGTTCTTTTATTATATATATACTTGGTTGTTGTCCGGGCTAGTTTTTATGCCAACTTAACCCAAACTGGGGTCACCTCAGAGGAGGGAACCTCAATTGAGAAAATGGCTCCATAAGATTAGGTTGTAGGCTGCTAAGGGGTGGTGGTGCACTCCTTTAATCACACACTCGGGAGGGAGAGGCAAGCAGATCTCTGTAAGTTCAAGGCCAGCCTGGTCTATAGAGCTAGTGCCAGGGCAGACTCCAAAGCCACACAGAGAAAACATGGCTTGAAAAACAAACAAATAACAACAACAGATTGGGTTGTAGGCAAGCCTGTAGGACATTGTCTTAAATAGTGATTGATGTTGAAGGGACCAGTCCATTGCGTGAGTTCAGCCCTGGGCTGCTGGTCCTATGTTCTGTAAGAAAGGAGACTGAACAAGCCATGGGGAGCAAGCAATAAAGTAAGTAGCATCCTTCATGGCCTCTGCATCTGATCCTGCCTCCAGGTTCCTGCCCTGTGTGAGTTCCCATCCTGACTTCCTTCAGTGATGAACAGTGATGTGGAAGTATAAGCAAAATTAACCCTTTCCCTCCCCAACTTTGGTCATCCTTTTACACCACAGCAATAGTAACCCTGACTATTCCTAGACAGTTCCTAAAGGTGTGTGTTTTCTACTCCTTCTGGGTCCCTTTCCAACAAAACCAGTTAAAACAAACCAAAACCAGAATGGGTACAGGTACGTGTTTATAGTTTCCTGACAGATATTGTAGGGCTTCTCACCTGAGGATTTCCGTTTTCTCTATGAATGAAGCACCAGGCGATACGATGAAGAAATGGAAAGCTGGAGATGTGTCGACAGGGAGGAAGGCCTAAAACAGCTTCCAAGGAAAAGAAAGGACTAGAAAAAGAGAGCACAAAGGTGCTCAGTGGGAGCTGGTGATGAAGAATGTGAAGAGCTTACTGCTGCTTCTGTGATTTTCCTCCAGCAACACTCAGCTAGAGAAACAGAGCTGAGGCACTCGGCCGAGTTTGATGAAAAGAAAATTGAAATCAGAAGCTATCAACAGGAGAGAGGTTGAAGACGGATAAGGCAGTGAAGAGGAAGAACATACCTATCGGGACTGATGAAATCATACGCATTAGGAATTTAGTTATGATTAGAAGCAGACAACTGAGAACTGTGGGTGAGTGTTCACATGACGTGCACATGCAAAGAAAGAAGCAGTTGCTCCCGTGAAGGTGGATGTATGAAGGTGTAAAAATCCACTGCTTTGGAAATCAGTATGGCAATTTCTCAGAAAATTAGGAAACAATCTAAGACCCAGCAATACCGCTTTTGGGTATATACCCAAAGGATGCTCAATCCTACCACAAGGACATGTGGTCAACTATGTTCATAGCAGCATTGTTTGTCATAGCCCGAACCTGGGAACAACATAGATGCCCCTCAACTGAAGAATGGATAAGGAAAATGTGGTACATTTACACAATGGAGTATTACACAGTGATAAAAAATAATGACATCTTGAAATTTGCAGGCAAATGATGGATCTAGAAAAGAGCATATTGAGTGAGATAACCCAGACCCAGAAAGACAAATATATGTACATACTCATAAGTGGCTTTTATACACAAAGCAAAGAAAAACCAACCTACAAATCACAACTCCAGAGAACCTAGACAACAAAGAGGACTCTAAGAGAGACATACATGGATCCACCTAGGAAGGAGAGAAAGACAAGATCTCCTGAGTAAACGGAAGTGTGGGGGTCATGGGAGAGCCTAGAACTGTAGTGGGGGGAGGGAGAAGAGTGGAGAAAAATGTATAGTTCAATAAAAATAAAAAATAAACTGTTAAAAAAAATCTAAGAATCTCGAGCTAGGAATGCAGCCCAGGAGAAGAGCACATGTGAAGCTCTAGGTTCCATCCACAACACAGAAAGAACTATAACCAAAAGAGTGAGAAGGGACAGTCACATCTGAATGTGACTCTCAAATATGTGACATAAGGCACCTGTCATGGAGAACAGTTTGCATATTTGTTTACACACATGGTGTTGCTTTTATTGGTTAATGAATAAAGAACTGGCTTGGCCTATAGCATGGGAGGAGGAAGGTGGAGTTATGGAGCCACCAGGTGAGGCAGAAGCTGGGAACTTTGCCGGTAAGCCACAGCCACGTGGTGGTACACAGATTATTGGAAATGGGTTAAATTAAGATGTAAGAGTTAGCCAATAAGAAGCTAGAGCTAATGTGCCAAGCAGTGATTTAAATAATACAGTTTCTGTGTGATTATTTTGGGTCTAAGCTAGAAAGAACAAGCAGCCTCCCTGCAACACATACACACATACACATACACACACACACACACACACACACACACACACACACACATGCGTGCACACACGTTTTGTGTTTAGTATAACTGCCACATGAGCAAACATAAGAAATTCCATGCAGAAACACACACTTTATATCAGGAACTTCTTATTTTGACTTTTGAAGTAAAAAATGTCCCCTTAGATCTATGCAGAAGAGGAGGCAGAAAGATTTGTAAGAGTCAGATGTGATGAATGACTTTCAGACACAACAGGATGTTTGCACATATGAAGTCATGGAGACGGTGGCAGCACTCACACATTCTGCAAGGGTTAAGTCAGATGGGGTCCCAGCAACAAGGGAGGAATGCATATGTGCTCTCATTTTAACCAAGAAGCCATCTGCAGTCAATACCCACTGAAAAAGGAAACAACAGTTTGATTCTAATGAAGTCTCAGTGGGTCTATTAACCACACTTCAGGGCAGGCGCTATGCCTAAGAGTAGCTGTCCAATAAATATGAACTTAGTATTTTTTGTAGACTTTTTGTCTCATTTTGCCTGTTTGGGCATTTTTTTGAATTTTGTATTATTTATTTTTTATTTTTGTGTATGTTTCTATTTTGTTTTTTTTTTTTTTGTTGTTGTTGTTGTTGACTTTTTAAGGGGAGAGAGAGGAGGGAAGGAAACCCAAGTTGGATGGGTAGCGAGTTGGGGAGGTTCTAAGAGGGATTTGGGAGGAGAAAAAAAATAAACAATATAATGTATAATATTTTTCAACATAAAAGGTTTCAAAAAATCTCCCCTTAAGTTGTAACTTGTGTACTGAAGGATAGGAATCTGCTTGGTTACTCTTAGAGCCTCAGGGAAGAGCTGGCTATGTGGGTAGAGCTTGCAAGACTAGGACCTGTGAGGCTGAGGCAGCTGAACTTCAAGCTTCAGGTCAGCCTGGGCTTTGCAGTTAGACCTCATTTCCATATTAAAGGCACAGCACTGGAAAATGGAAAATAGCATATTGCCTCAAAAAGGAACCACATTTTATGGCTGTAAAATTTTGTGAATCAGGCAACTGCTTTCTTCCATGTCTTCTGTGGAAAGACACTGAGCTCCAACTCTAGAGTGATCAAGTCTACCTTATGTTCTCCCACTGTTAGAAAGTTGATGACATGTGTTATGAGTTGCCTGCCATTCCTTACCTCCCACAAGATAAGCAAAAGATCGAGAAAGTTTCTCATAATCCTAGCACCTATTACCATGGCTTTTTTTTTTTAAAAAAAAAAAAACAGAATGTTTGTAGGTAATGTTTCTGGAAAAGAAAAAGTAAGACTGGGCATCATCATACAGACCGAAAGAGATTCAAAAAATGTAAATCTTTTCATATATAAAAAGGCAGATTCAAACTTTGCATTTACCACCCCTTTCAAACTGGAAATTTCTAGGCCAGGCGGTGGTGGCGCACGCCTTTAATCCCAGCACTCGGGAGGCAGAGGCAGGCGGATCTCTGTGAGTTCGAGACCAGCCTGGTCTACAGAGCTAGTTCCAGGACAGGCTCCAAAACCACAGAGAAACCCTGTCTCGAAAAACCAAAAAAAAAAAAAAAAAAAAAAAAATTCTAGATTACAGTAAGTGAACCAACAGCCAAGTATCAATTTCTCTTTTGGATCGAGAAAACAATCACATGGGAAAAATAAGTGCAATCTGCGGCGCCGTAGCTTTACTGCTTGACAGCTCTATGGACCTAGAAGAATAAGCATTCTCACTGCTGGGGTTAATGTTATATTGTTTTCCACTTAAGTCATTTGCTATCTCTATATAGAAAATAGTATATCTATAATTACAACTGCATGCTTTCATGTCTTATCTATGACCCTCCCCTTCCCAATACCCACATATGACTTTGAGCTCCTTAAAGACCCGTCTTACCTCTGCAGATCCAGTAACCCTAGTCATTACCCTAGAAATACTTGAAGAGTAAACTAATTATAAAAGATGGACTCTACAGTCTTAACATTAAAACAGGCAGCACATTGACACATTTATTTCAAAATTAATGTGCCTAACAAATACTAGTTTTCCAGCCAAATTTAAAGATCAACTATCACCTCTTAAGCAATATTATATGAAACATATATGGTGTGTGCGTTTGTGTACGTGTGTGTGTCTTAGAGAGGCAGTATGCAGAAAATTTCTATTTCTTGATCTGTTCTTAAATGGGTAAGGTTTGTTTCAGGAAAAATAGAGCTGTATTATTTCAAATTTCTTTATGTATCATGAGCTTTTAAAAGAGGCTTCAATAGGGAAATTTTAACTGTGCAGAAATTGCATGTATAGGAATGGACAGGGAGATACGTGTAGGTGGTCATAAAAAACTACATTTTTCTTTACATATTTCCCTACTGTTTATTTGACCCCCCAAAAAAACTGAGGAAAGTCTTTTCCTACAGTGCTTTCTTTGTCTAGTTATCAATGATCTTCCACTATAATATCATTCATCCTCATCGTCCATTTCTCTTGATTCCAAACAGCAGTTCTTTTAGATCTTAGCATTTCAGAGACAAAATACAGTGGAGATAACCTACTCAAATCTCATTTTCAAGATAAGGGCATGCCAACGCACCACATTCATGTTCATAGCTTCACTATTTACAACGGTTAGGAAATGGAACGAGTTTAGATGTCTATCAACATGTGTGTGTGTGTTTGTATCTATGTGTGTGTAGGGGTGTGCACCACGAAACTAGGAAAAGAGGAGAGCGCAAAGGCTGTGGGAAACAGGGTAATGTACTACGTGATTAGAAAGCAGAAGCAAGTACTAACTTGGGGAAGAAAGGAACCAGCTGGTCAAGACAGGAGGGATCGTGGTGACAGGAAACAAAAGAAACAATGAATGACACAGCTGGATGACAATGCCATGATGAAACACAAAAACCTAATAAGTTCAAAATGAAACAAAATAAGGTAACAGAAACCTAGAAAGGCTGGATGGCTTGTATAGATTCCAGGTTGAGAATCTATGATCTTAAAATCACACGCAGTTTTTCCTTTTCCTTATTTCAAGTTATTTTTTTAAGGATCGGTTTTGCAATAACTGTAAAATCACTAAACAGAAGTCAATTTAATTTACTGCTCAAATTCAATTTTAATCATAGGTTTCATGGCTTCAAATATCACATGTACATAAATCAAAGTTAATTTTGAACTCTCTCCCTTCAAACAATCATTACAATTATCTCTTGAACATATTAAAAAAATCATTTGTTACTTTACAACTGCAATACCAGCCCTTGGGAGGCTGTGGCCAGAAAAAGTTCAAGGACAGACTAGAATACACAGACACTGTTTCAAAAGCAAACCTAAATAAAAGAAAATTATTTGGTAAAGTGACATCAAGTCTAAATGTTTCTATGAGAAGTTAAAAAGTACTCAATGATGAAATGAAATGGCACATTTTAAACAGCAGCTGTGTAACCAAATGGCAATTAGCCTGAGTAATAATGAATTCCCAAGCATCTGGGCAAATGTGCAGTCTCTCACATCATGCAAACTGAAAGGGAAGTGGCATCCTACTTGTCAAAGTAAATGGTTACCAAATAAGTACTCTCCTAGCTACACAGAGCATCTAAGGAGGCTGGGAAGACTACACCATCAAAACTGCCTTGAGGTCAGCGATCCAGTCAGAAGCAGTTTACATCAGAAAGGCATTTAAAGAATGACAGAATCCATTTTAACTGTTTTAGACAAGTGGGAATTCATTCCTCAGAATTCCCATGAGTTTCACATGATCAATACTTTAATTCAAACAGTTAATCGATGAGAAGAACAAGAAGCCCAACTCATCTTTGACTGCTATAGACTGCCTTTTTACCAAGGACCTGCTCTGCTGCCAGAGTCTACTCATTGTCCTTGCTGAGTTCTTTATTATTAAAGTTGAAGACATTTTTAAAGCAAAAACAACCTAATGAAAGAAAGACACTTTCATCAGATGCGGACACTGGGTTATAAGAGTTCAAATCTGTGACTGCTCAACTTTTTTCCACTTAACTAGCCTTGAAAAATGAGTACAGGAACTATCCATAGCTCATTCACTATTGGGTAAGTTCTAGTTCATAGGTCTGGCAGAATCTGCATGGCAAAAACATATTGATGTATCGAATGACAAATTTTATATAGCCAGGTTGCATACAGTTGAAACAAATCCAAAATCCTAGCTTTTCAACAGATACTGATCCAAACATAATTTCTTTTCCCCCTTGAGACAAGGTCTAAATACAGAGCCCAGGCTAGCCCTTTGGCCTCCTAAGAGCTAGAATTACAGGCATTCACCACCATACCCAACTCAAATTTCATCTTAACATTTAAGACACCAAGTTTAATATAATAGCATGTGTCAATTAAAGAATGTGAGTATATCAATGCAACAGAAGTATGGCTTTTCAGGCCGTCTGTGCCTTTTGACTCATCGAGATCAGCAGCACTACACATATTAACAAGTGTAAGTAGGAAAAAGAAAGAATGAAGTTCATCCATCGTTGGGAGTAGAGACAATGATTTTTGCTTTGTTTTGTTAGGAATTTCTGAAGCAAATGAGAAAGCATGGAGCAATGGCAGATGACTGACTGTCAGCACATGGGGTCATGTCTGCTTCACCAGTAAACTGTCATGATCAGATAGTCAACATTTCATTTACACAAACATGGCTTACATAAGTGAATATATGCACACACGCAAGTTATCATGTACATGGAATTTACAGTAAGGATTGAAAATAAAAACCAAATCTTTCTTCTTCTCCTTCCCCCTGACCCCCATTCTTAGGACACAAGCAAGGGTTTCTCCACATTGACACCCATACATGCCTCCAGACTCACAAAGGCAAAGGTGTTATTTCCCCTCTTAACAATAACAACAAAATAGAACAGGTATGGTTTGTTTTGTAAAGCATTTAGCCATACATGTGGAAATCCGAATGCTCTCTAGTTTATTCATGTTTGAGGTTGCGTAATGTTTCATAGTGTAGCCTGTACCCCAGCTTATGCAACCATTTCCTTGCTATTGTATTGCTGGCTCTTACTTTGGTTTTGGCCTTTTCCTCCTTCATGTTGTACAAATAATGTCACAGTAAACCTCATAACCCATAATACTACAAACTAGTACTTTATGGCCCACAGGTGCAACAGGAGCCCCCTTGTTGAAGGATGTTTGTTTCCCATTCAAATCAGCATTGCTGGCTATCTGTCCACCAGCCCGCATCAGTTCACAATCTCACCAGATACAGGTTTATGTTTTTAGTTATAGTCATAATAGTTACTGGATCTTTTGTCTTTGGACAGTCTCAGTTCTCACTGTTATTTTAACTGTATTTCTCAAAATGTTAGTGTGCTAGATAGTCTTTATCATCCTGACAGAAGTGAAGTCATTGGGGAAGAGATGGAACCTCAGTTGAAATATTACCCCCATCAGACTGACATCTAGGGAAGTCGGCTAGGACATTTCCTTGATCAATGCTCAATGTAGGCGGGCCTAGCCCACTGTGAGCAGTGCTATCCTGGGCAGGCGGTTCCAGGCTCTGTAAGAAAGCAAACTGAGCAACCCCTGGGGAGCAAGCCAGTAAGTAGTGCTCCTCTGGTCTCTACTTCAGTGCCTATCCTGAACTCTGGAGGAAATGAAAGTCAAAGCCTTTTTCCCCAAGTTGTTTTTGGTCATTGTTTTGTCACGCAGCAGATTTAAGATTCTGCATCTGGACATGCGTGGTTTCCTTTTGTGTAACGCCCCATGTCTTTATCTATTTTTGTCTAGTTGTCATTAGAAGAGAATTTCAAAATGGTACTGGCATCACATCTTATCATTTGCATTCCAAATAGCCCCCCAAATTTATACTTTAAATATCCAACTTTATATGTGGAATCTTTTGTTTTTTTTTTTCTTTTAGTTTTTTGAGACAGGGTTTCTCTGTAGTTCTGAAGCCTGTCCTGGACCTAGCTTTGGAGACCAGTCTGGAATCTTTTTTTGATCTTTCCGTTTAAAGCTTTTGGGTTCCTATGTTTTGCTAAAAAGTTTACTCTGACCTCTAGAGCAATGCTACCCAATAAAACCTTCTGAATGAGAGACATGTTCTATATTGGAATACGTATTACACTGATGGCGAACCAGCTGAATTTAATTAGTTTGAACGTAGATGGCCGCAGGTGGCAGTGACAGCTGAGCCCAGAGCCTGACTACTCAGGTGGCCTACGGGCTGTCACAGACTGAGACACAAATATCTGTAGTGTGTAAAAAATAAGCCGTCTTTGATTCCTACCAAAATATGTGCATCAGGCCTCAGGGTCAACAAGATCTCTAGAAGTCTCACATTCGCAACCATTTCGAGCTTGTTATTAACAGCACAGAATGAGGGATTCTTAAAGGTTTTTTTTTGCAGGAAGTAACATGGATTCCACTATCATTCTTCACTGTCTGTGAACCTCTTTTCAAAGTATTATTTCTAAAGGCTGATGTGAAAACATACAGCATCACAAAGCAAATAAAACTACCAAAACATTTTAATTATGCATGTCTTCTTTGTAAATGCATAAAGTTAAAACCTAGTGATGTCTAAAGTCTAAGAACTATGGTAATGTTCAAGTAGCAGTGAGCATAAATTCTAAGCATTTAGCTTACTTCCAACCATTAACAGTCATAAGAACTGCTAATCTTTTGGAATTTTCTTCTTATGGTTAAAAGAGAAAGAAATCCTCAAGTCTAGTTATAAATGAAACAATTTCTTTCTTTGATTTCCGAAAAATGTTGACTGTAAGTTCAAAACCTCAGCAACTATTAAAGTAATTGTAATTTTTTTCTTCTAAAATTTTTAACTTACATGGAATTAATTTTGTGCTCTCATAGAAAATGTACAGACAAATTTTCTCCCACTAACAATCTGTTTGCATGCCAACACCACACTTAGCGTCAGTTTTAAGGTTTACACTGAGTTCTTGCATGGTCTACCATACCTCACATTCCCCTAACTATATCTTCTTTTTCATGCTCCTCCTGGGATCCCGGGGCACTTACTTTTCCCATCCCTCAGCTAAAACAAGTTACCCACGCTTAGTTCTGTAGTATATTTTTTTCTCTGAATCTCCCAAATGATCAAGAAAAAAACTGGAATATAATTGAACTGCTCTTGCTTAATATTCTAATCACAGAGCAATACTTTTAGAATTTTGGAAGCTTTCTAAGATATAGTAGTTCCGTGCTCAACAATACAATTTCAAGCTGTTTTTTTTTCCTTCTTTTCATGTGTCTGTGTGGTACGAATGCATGCGTGTATGCATGCCTGTATGTGTGTGGGTGCATGGTTGACTTTTGTGCGTGTACGCATGCACACTGGTAAGGAGGCAGCAGGCTGATGTTGGCAATCTCCATCGACTGCTCTCCCACTTTCTTCCTCTGAGGTGGGAGCTCTTAATTACGCCCATGGCTAGTGGACACACACAGACTCTAATCAGCTTGCTGGGGAAGCCTGCCTTAAGCTTCGTGGGCTACTACACCCACCGGACCTTTACATAGGTTCCCGGGTTCTCTGGTTTGCACAGCAAGTATTGGAACAGCTGAGCCACTGTCCATGACCTTCCTTGCTAGAGACGCACATGAGGACAATACTGCATTCAAAAAGAAGGTGGGGGAACTCATCAAGCACAAAAGCTGAGCTCTACCATCAGTTGCTACAGAAACTGACATGTTCACACAGTTGTTCTCTTCAGCCTGATAATTCATTGCTCTCTGTGTCTGGAGTATACTTTAATCATATAAAGTGTCATTACTGAAGGGACTCTACCTAGCTCAACGTTGGCAAACATGACTCCAACAGCTCTTGCTCTCCCCCATTCCCTCTGTCTTGCTAAAAGCCATTAGATTACATTCCTAACGCTAACCACCAAGATCTAGTCCCTTATTTAGTCAATCCCTCCTCCTAGGGCTGACTACTAAGGTCCAGATATCAAAGTATTGAAATTCAGCAATCAAAAGCCCCTTTGGCTCACCTAATTAATATGCCCAACTAAAACTAAACACCTCAGCCTAGCACAGACTTTCACTTTCCCCTTTCATGTTTATAAAATGGCCATGTGCCACTTCTTTCTCCTCTCTATCCTTTGTCTCTTTAGGGACAGATAACCCTGCACCCTCTCCCTTGTTCCCTTCCCCTTCTCCTGTGTCCTCTATCTCCTGTCCTTGTCTCTTATTCCCTGCCTTTTGTCACTCTGGGGCAAATAAATCTCCTTTGTGCTGATGAGAACTTGGTCTTGGAGGTCCTGAGCCAAAACCCATCCTTCCAATTCTTTTGATATAATGGTAGAATTTCAGCTGGAGAGATGGTCAGCCTTTTTGAGCATTTACTGCTCCTGCAGAGGGCCCTGGTTTAGTTCCCAGCACCCTCACTGTGGCTCAGTATAACTCCAGTTGGTACCTGCATAGATATAGCACACATATTCAGGCACGTGCGTGCGCGCACACACACACAATACATAATAGTAGAATTCATTTGTGAACATTTCATTTTGAATTTTTGTTTCCATAGGATAAATAAAATGAGCTTATAAATTTACTTTGTTTTCTTTTACATTA
Source organism: Microtus oregoni (assembly GCF_018167655.1). Classification (NCBI taxonomy): domain Eukaryota; kingdom Metazoa; phylum Chordata; class Mammalia; order Rodentia; family Cricetidae; genus Microtus; species Microtus oregoni. The sequence continues at coordinate 33,120,716 of NW_024543060.1, read as the reverse complement.
CTCAGAATTTTCTACTGAATTTTCAGTACTCTGGAATACTAGCTGTAACTGTTCTGATGGAAAGCAACTGTGAACCCAGCTGAGTGAATGCCTCTCTGGACCTGGCAGAAGGAGGCTAGCATGACACTTTGGACCTCTTCATACGATTCATGGCAGAGCTTTAAGGACTGCACTTCTGTCTACTTGACCAGCTACATTCTGTTGGCACACTTCACTTCCAGTTTCAAGCTTGTTTTACACTTACATTTACACACACATACACACCTTAATTTCCAATACTTTATTTCTAGTCATTTTTGGTTTTGTGTTATTTTAGCTTTTTTTTTTTTTTTTTTGAGACTGTCTTGCTAGGTAGGCAGTCTAAGCTGGCCTCAAACACTAGGGGTCCTTGGCTTGAGCTTCTTGTAGGCATGTCCCAACCACTCCTCGCTCTTCTGCTTTCTTCAGATGAGGAATGCTTATCTTTATTTTTGTCTTTCTGTGTAGTAATAAAGACATTTTTTTAGGGCCATAGATTTTTCTCTGGTATAATTTTAAATATGCCTTGAGAACTCTGACATAAAATATTCTTGTTTCCATTGCTTTCTTTAAAAAATTTTTTGAACCAAAAGATGTATTTAACTGTCAAGGAAGTTTAATCCCCTTCATCCTCTGTCTTTGTTTTACTAACATGATAAAAATAGGAACTATAAAATGTGTACCTAAAAATATATTTGTTTCCTATGTGATCAAGTCTACACAGTAGTCTTGCAAACTTTCCACTGATGTTTAAAAACAGCATTTTCTCTGGTTAGGGCAGTTGGGCTTTCTTTACAGCAGCTACACCAGAACAGATAATTAGTTCTTCTAGGCCTCATTTATTTTATCCACAACATCCCCACCCGTTCTCATGGAAGCAAATCAAACTTCCCAAACCTTACTGGCTTTTAAAGCTGTCAGGCCATTTACTATGTAGTTTCTGTCTACAACATCAAATTTTTCATTATACATTGGTTATTTTGTTGTATGGTTTTCATTTTAAATTCTATATTACCTGATATTAGTATTACCCTTCTACCAACTTTCCCCATAATTCTTAACCCCTCCTTTTTTCAACTTTTGCACCAAGGAACTTACGTTAAGCCTATTTTCAGCTGGTTTATTTTAGCCTGACCCTGAGGTCAATTTTCAGACTAACTTTCATCATGCAGCCTAGGCTGGCCTCACACTCACCAAACTTCTGCCTCAGTTTGGACACTGACCTCAAAGTGGTAGAACAAATTCTCTGTCCACAACACTGAACATAAAAATCTGCTGGTAACTGAAAGGCTAACTGGATTAAATTATAAAATTCAGAAAAATCAAAAAGGACCAGTGAGATGGCTTGTGGGTAAAGGAGCTTGCTGCCAAGCTGACCACCTGAGCTGCATCCTGGGACCCAGCTGGTGGTAGGAAAGAACTGCCTCGTGTTCTTTGACCTGTTCATGTATGCACACTTGCATATACATGCACATACCATAAATAATGTAATAAATATTTCTTAATGGTATTTCAAAATATGCTTTCAGAGTCTTGAAGAAGAGCTTGTAAACGAGTAGCCATACAGGACTTAAATAAAACAGTCACCAGGGAAACGCTCCAAAGTGAGAGAAGGTTTGCCAGATCGGCTCAAAAGCAGACTAACTAGGTGGGCTGACAGCTGAGCCCAATTCACTACTCTATACCTAGTGAACGAGGTGGGGTTTCAAGACCAGTGGAATCAAGTGGTCAGAGGATATCGAGGTTAGTCCAAGGTATGCATCAGATCTCTCCAGAGGGTGTTTCCTGATACAACATGATGATCATCTTCTTGGCCACTGGGTCCAAAATTTCATCTCAACATCAAATAAACTACTCACATCCTGCCCCTGGAATTAAAATTCAAAAGCACTGATGGGTTTACTTGAGATGTAAAGGAGGAACAAATGTAAGCACAAGAAGAAGACATGTTAATCTTTAAAAGCTGTTCCCTCATATCACATGGATGAAACAAAGAGCTAAATGAGGCTTCTAATCTGATGACAAACTTAAAGCTGATATCATGCTAGCTACATGAGTGTTTCCCTATGTAGGCACTTCTGTTAAGACATTGCATTACATGTAAAATTTCAACAGGTTTTAGAAAAAAGAAATAGATTTTAAATGTATAGGTAAGAAATGAGATTTAGTAATAACAAACTATACAGTGTGACTACAACCTTATCCTCACGTTAAATAGTAAAATATTCAAGATGTTACTTTTATATCAGACAAAAGTGAAAAATATGAAACCAAAGCACTGACACTTGACTTTAAAATGCAAAGATATTATCAATTAATGAACAAATGACACCTCTTACATTTTCAAATGACTCATGTTCACAATCACATACCTGTCTCACTAGACTCATGTTCAAGAACACATACCTACCTTACTAGACTCTTGAGTTTTATTGAAAATGAGATCCTTAGTTCCACTTCAGACTAGAATTGGAATCCATATGGCTGTCCATGAATTGAAAGTTTAAGCAATTAATTTGTGAAGAGGCAAATATATTATTGTTTCCTAATGAATGTTCCATATTCTACAATAATTGTGTCTGATTGGTAGTGTCTTAAGAAAGTATTCCATAAAGGAAATTTAAGCTTATAAACCAAACAGAATAAAAAAGAATTTGAGAAGGCAGTTTATCATCCCTGAAACATAACACTGAAACAAGTATGTATCATTAATGAAACATCTCACTTCCATACAAATTAAATTAGCTATCTTAATCATCTAGAGATACTGATGATTAGCCTCTAGGTAACATTGTGGGAGTTTTTCTCAAGAAATGTAACCAAGGTTCTAAACAAGGAATCTGTGTTTAACAAAACATATTTTTACTTCCTAGTTACAGAACTCTCATGAGATGTGTTTCACTATGTCTTCATGAACTTAGGGCATTAGTGTCAACTGCTGAAGGAAGGCCTTACCTAGTACAGTTCACACTGCCTCCTTCGGAATGAAAGAAGCATGTTGCATCCACTCTATAATAGCAAAACGGCTGCACACACCTTAGCTGCACTGCATATGGCTCACGGGAAAAAGGGGTTTTCTGTGCAAGCATGAAGACCTTGGTCCAAAGGCCTAGTAACCACATAAAGAGCTGACATTAAGTGTACCTTCAACCTCAGTGGTATGAGAAGCAGAAGACAGAGGATCACTGGGGCTTCCAGGCAGACAGTCTAGTTCTAGGTCCAGTCAAAGACCCTGCCTGAAAGGCATGATGCATGGAATGACAGAGCAGGACTCCCAACATTCCCTTCTGGCCCGAGTGCTGTACATGCATGTGTTCATACACCAATCATAGATACACACAAGGGAGATTTATAATAAAAATATCTACAAGCACTTACACATTAAGTAGCACAGACAAGTTTATAAATATAGCACAGCTCAAAGCAGGGTTGAATTCTACTACACTTAGAAATGACAGACTTAAAGTAAAAAGTGAATTGCATTTTGCCCTATAGTATCTACGTATTCCAAATAATTAGAGATCTAGAAAAAAATACATGATAAAATCCCATTAAAATTGGCATAGAAAGTTAATAGGAAGTTATTCCTTTTTCTTTTCTTTCCTTTTCTTCTCTTCTTTCCTTACGTCCTTTCTTTCCTTTTGTTCTTTTGGTTCTTTTTTAAAGATCAAGAATTTTATTTTATTAAGTGCCTGGAACTTTTTTCACCTTCTACCTGCTACAACTTGCAGTTATGTTGCTTTAACATCTCTCAGTGTTTTGGTAGGGACAGTTATGAAATTGGTGTAATGACTGAAGGATCTTTAATCTGAAGAGAACATATTATGGAAGAAAGGTTTTTGTTGTTCATATTTCTCATAGGTATAGAATTACTGAACTTTATTAGGAAAAATAGCATGTTTGATGCTGTAGGCAGATGACTGGAAATATGAAATACAAATAAAAGGCAAGTTAGTTCAGTGCTGGTTTAAAACCAAGATTTTTCAAATATCCTAAAGTAGTTTTTTGTTTGTTTTGTTTTTTGTTTTACAGATAGGTGGGTTTATACTGCCACCATGTGGTTAAAACACACACTAAGACCATTTTGAATCAGGCAAGTTAACAGTTTCAAAACAACAAAAGTTTAATTCCTTAATTACCAGTCTCAAAATTCATAGACGTAGCAAATAACGTCTGAGCTTCTCTTAGTAAGTCACTACCAAGCTGTTGTTGAGATCTCTATTTTTCAACTGCTGCCTTCACTTAGAGGTTTCCCTGGGCATCAGTTGCTAGAAGAGATTTTGTATTTGAACTTGTATTTATATAGAAGGCATTCTCTTTCAAGTCAATAACTTCCTTGATATTTTTTCAATTTCACTAATTTTTATTAGCTATTGGTGTTCACTTATATCACAGCCTTTCTGTATCTTTGCTAAGCTCGGCTTCCCAGTGACCTGCCTTTCGTTTCTAGGCTCCCAACTCCACCTCTTCCTCAGGGATGAAGACTGACTAAGGGTAAGAAGTCAAAACTACTAAAAAACCAACAATATTCTAAAACTTCATATTTTCTTCAAGTTCTGGGAGCGGTGCAGGGGAGATAAAAGAGACGTGAGGGGAGGGTCAGCAAAAACTAATGATATAAGAAAATACTATGAGGCATTCTGATATTTGATAAATAATCAAAAATTAAAAACAACAGAACAGCTTTGTGGATGGATAAAGCTGCATCCAGAAATCACTGGTTACTAGACAAAAATCCCAGAGCTACTTCTGAATGAGTGTCTGGCCACAGAATCCCAGAGCATGCTAGGCAATTGTCACTGCTGTTGCTGTCCATCAGAACGAGATGGTAAAAGACCTTATTGCTGATAATGGCACAAGACATAGGTCAGGCTGGGACTGGGCTAGACCCTTCCTTCCTGCTCAAAATCCCAAAGGTACAGTACTAAAAATATATACTAACATAATGACTTACTTCAGGGTAACAGAGCTTTGAAAGTCGTACCCTTGAAATACGACACATCCTATACATATTTGCACAAAACTTTGTAAGATAACCATTTACCATCAAATAGAAACATAGGGGATCCAATGAAAGAACAGGGCGAACTATTTTTCTTCATTTGAAAAGAAACGTTAAATGACTTGCTCAAGATCACAGAATAAACTAGAATGTTCAAATATGACACTTGGGTGTATTAGAATTTAAAGTCTCTGAGGGCAGTCACTGTCTCTCACTGTTGCTGCCATGCACACTGATGACATACAGGGCAAACACTCGTATCAGTACACATGCTGGAGAGAATTGCATTTGCTGAGGAGTGACGGACACGTTGACTGTAGCTTCCTTTCCATACCACAGACAAGGCTAACCACTAATGAACAACTGCTGTACTCTACTTGTAAACTATAAGCTTGTTTTCCTTCTGGTCTCATGAACTTTTTGGAGAAAACAGCAATCCTATTTTTTTGAAGTTGTTATAGAGTACAATGAATCAGTCCATCACTATTTTTCATTTTGCCAGTAAGTACATGGTGACACTCTGGGATATTTGGGCAGTGTTGTAATCCAACTAATGATCAGTGCAGCCTCTGTAAGTGAAGGGTTGTAAGCACACTAGCCTTATAATCCACCAGCCAGAATAAGATACTTCTAAAATAGCATGGCTGTTACTAATCCTTACATGCCAGCAATAGTGAGGACTGTCCTGCCAAAAGAGAATGCAGGAGTCTCTAAGAAAAAAAAAAGTCAAATACATTCTTTTTCTTCCTACTAATGGCATCCATATTTTATACATTAAAGCAAGGAAAATTATATAGTTCTGTGTGCATGTTTATTGCACAAGAACATCAGATATGGCTGGTTTTGTGGTCTCGAAAGCACTTGCTTATGAAAATGAGTACGACAACAAATGTATACTGTGGATTATGGGCTAAAGCATCTTTATTGTGCCAGTTTTGAAGAGAGATGTGCAACTAGCTCCTGCTTAGCCTCACTAAGAGCTGCAGCAGTCAGTATCCTAGCCCCTGTTCCTAGCACTTTCACGCCCCTTCCCACAAACGCTGACTAGGGCCTTGTGGGGAAGCCACAACATCTTCCCAAGAGTAATAGAAATCAAACAAACCTCTGTCAGCTGCTTCAGTTGGCTTTTGTTTGTGCTGAGTTCTTCAGACAGTTCATTCTTTTTCACTTGTAGTTCATAGATTTCTTTTCTTAATGGATTGACTAGCTCATAGAACCGAATCTTTAAAAAAAGAAAAGAAAAATAAGCAATCCGGAACCCAAACCACAATTGGGCTCTGCCAGTCTGCAGTGGGGCAGGCTGCCCTGGCTGCTCTCCCTCTGCCCTGTATTTACTCTCAGTCCATTGTGGTAAAGATATAAACCGGAAAATTCTGGGAATCCATCAAGAAATTTTATGAAGGCATATTGTTATAATTGTTTTTGTTAGCTCTGTTGCCAGTATCTCCTATAAAGCTCACCACAGATATACATATACAGGAAACACTCACCACAGATATACATATACAGGAAAGACAATAGGCCGCCAAGGAGTCATACTATCCTCTAGCAGACTTGGAGTACTTTCCTCACAGATACATCGTTAATAAATCAAATTGACTTTAAATAACAACATAACCTACAGTTAACTGAACTCCTTATTCTCCACCCTGCTTGTTTTCTCCAAAGCACTTAGGAGACATTTTACATACTACACTTTAATCTGTCGCTTTTTAGCTTCTACACAAAGCAAGCTCTATGAAGGCAGGAATTTTATCTGGTTATATACTGCTCTATCAACTGAAATATCAATTTGATGAAGAGATACACGTTATTCTTTGCTCTTATTTCAGGCTCCTGGCAACATTCTACAATGTTGCTTTCCCCGCAGTGTTAAGAGGTCTAGGGGATGAATCAAAAAGTACCTTCCCATATCACTATTTCCACTCTTCATTTTCCTGTCTTAACCCAAGTGCTGCAAAATACAGGTTCTAAGAACCTAAGAAACCATCAACAAGTCAGGAGCGAGCAATTAGGGATTACTTATTACAAAGGCATATAAACTAAAGTCCTTGACATAAGACTGTACTGCAAAAATACTCTAATAAGAAGTCAAGTGTTAGGTTGGTCCCTAAGGCAGTGAAATCTACATCAATCAGTTAGAATAATATTTCATGCAAAAGTGTGAAAGAATACTAAAACCGGGAAGGAAAAATGTATGTACTTTATTTGAACTATGAATGAAGCTCCAATGATGGCATTTAGAATATTTGTTTTAGACAGTATGTGTTAGTCAGAAAAACTATAACTGACCCATTTCAATCATCAAAAGCCAGGAAGAAAGCTAATGTCTGGTTTTCTTTCAAGTCACTGATCCAGAAACCTCAGTCCATTGAGACCCGAGAACAGCTCCCACTCTGGCGGACAGTAGGGAGAACTGACATCAGACACGCAGAGCACGGTGCTAGGCATTTGACGTGTTTTACATACCCACAGTTAGGATCTATTTTATAAATGGGGAAAAGAGAAGGCTCATAGGGTAAAATCCCACCTAACACAAAATGCAACAGCTGTTAGTGTTCTAGGGACTCCTGGCCCTTGCCCTGTTTTCACTTCTTTTAGGGAGTTCACAAAATAAGAAATATTCCTAGTTACAGTAGGGATTATTTTCTTCAATTCAATTCTTATTTTCCCATTCTCTATATGATGTATGATAATGACAATGTAATTTTTAAAGCAAATAGAGAATGCATCTAATTTTGTATTTTTATTTATGTTTTTAGATAAAGTCGTGCTTTATCTAAACCCTTAGTTTCAAGAGATGCTCCTGGTTCAGCCTTCTAAGTACTAGGACTTCAGACAAGCACCATTATAGCACATCGTACCCAACCCTTCTTGTACATAAATTGTTTCCTTAAGGTTTAATTTCAAATATTGCAAATATACCCATATCAAAAAAACACTTTAGGCCAGAAGGGGGTGCTGATACCACAGTGACTTGAGACTCATACCAAATATTAAGCCTAAGCCCAAGTTCATTTAGGAATATTAGATTCTGAACTAATTAATCTATCACCAAGAACTCTGCCCCACCTTTACCCCTTAACAATCACAAAAGGTCTACTCTCTCTGCATTATTTCTAGTTAATCCCAGACAGTACTAATGCATTTCATCCTCAGTTTCCCCTTAGAGAATATTAAAACCATGATAAAATAACTCATTTTATGGACTATGGAGTCACTGAGATTTTGGTCTTAGAGGTACTTTCCATTTTCATGGGGGTCAAAAAACACTACCAGTTGGGTGTTTCAAAAGTAATACCGTTGGGTATATAGGTCTGAACTTGGTTCTGGATGAGCTAGAGAAGGAGATTCAGTGAGATAAACAAGACAACCCCAAAGGAGAAACAGGTCGGGCGCCCATAAAGGAAATTAATGGATACTGAAAGGAGCAGGACAAAGATGGAGCATGGACTGGTAGGCAGTGAGCTGAGGGGCTGGGAAGACCACAGTCAAATGTCTCCCAGAAGCAGGAGGACTGGAGCTGGATACCCAGAAGCCATGTAACAGAGGCAGGTGTGGCGGCTCATGATTATTATGTGTGCTGAGGAGGCAGGGCGAGCAGATCCCTGGGGTTCACTAGTCTAATTAGTTGGCAAGTTCCAGGCCATTGAGACTCTGTCTCAACAATGAATGAGTAAATTAATAATAAGGCTAACCTGAGTAACACCCAAGGCTGTCCTCTGGCCTCCACATGCATGCACACCCATGTGCACATGAACCAGTCACATAGATAACACATACAAGGTGACTCGAGCAGGAGAGGGTGGGGGACCAAAAGGTCTTTCAACAGGTGCACCAAGTAAATGCTAACAGTTCTACCCTCAGGATAAGCCCAGAGTCCTCGAGAACTTCAAATCCAGTTAAAGGTTTCAGCGGGACACTCATCCCTACCACAGTGGGTCAGTGGAGGGAGAACTCACTGCTGTCTTTCCATAAGACTCAGTGGGTGGCAAGTAACAGTCACTTTGAGACAGGCCACTATTGCAACTTTAGGGGCCTAAGAACTCCAAACAATCATAAGTCACAGAGTCTCAGTTTGGTCTGCAACAACACAGGATGAGGAAAAGCCCCAGGGAACAGGCAGTGAAGATTGGGGTGACTAGAAGTTGACCAGACATGGTTCAGGATGAGAACTATACAGAGCAATACAGTCTTACACCCCCCACCTCCCAGTGACCAGGACCCAGCTCACTGTCTCAGCTAGGACCAGTCCTAGTGTTGGCAGCTCTGGGCCTGATGTTGACAGATGCATCAATCGACTGCTAAAGCCACCAATGTCCCACTCACTACTGCAGAGCCCGAGAGTTCTGAAGTTTTCGCAGTATGACTCATTCCCACAGCTGGATCCTGCCAGCAGGATCCAGCTCTGTAGGTTTGGCAAGTACAAAGCCAGGTTCTCACCTACACAGACCTGCTGGGGATGCTGCTCACATTACTAACACCCCTGGGCGAGATCTCCAACCACTAGACTGTGGGCCACACCAAAAGACTATAAAGTTAATTATACCAGCAAGGATCTTTGGCACACAAAGCGACCAAAGTAAAGAGACACCTGGTATGTGTCCGGTATAATGTCTCAAACAGCCTAAGCCACAGGAAAGCCTAGAGCCCACATGAGCAAATGTGTTTCCATGGCTATAACTGACAGTCTCCAACTTCTGAGGCCCAGCAAGAAGCTACTCTAACACTTCATTTTTCTTGTTCTTCTTTTCTCTTTCTTCTTTTGCTTTTAAACTTTTTTTTTTTTTTACTATTATTGATTTTTTTCCCCTTTTGGTGCACTTTTTAAATTTTTAATTTAATTTTTTTTTTTTTTTTTTTTTTTTTTTTTGGTTTTTCGAGACAGGGTTTCTCTGTAGCTTTGAAGCCTGTCCTGGAACTAGCTCTTGTAGACCAGGCTGGCCTCGAACTCACAGAGATCCGCCTCCCTCTGTCTCCCAAGTGCTGGGATTAAAGGCATGAGCCACCACCGCCTGGCAGCATTTTTTAATTTTACAGTACTAAAAATTTGTTTTATATTCCACAAATATGCATCTAACTTTGTTTACATATTTTTTTCATTAGGCCATAAACTTTCTTTTTCTTATTTCCCCCCATATCTCCCTTTATTTTTGTTCTACTCTGATTACACCTTGCTTAAAATTCTTGCATCTCTCTATTTCTACCCCTTCTTACACTTACCTTTGCTTTTAAACTTCCTCATAACTGAGAAATCTATTTTCTATTCTACCCTCTCACTCACTTCTCTTCCCCGGTAACAGTCTTCCACTGTCTCCTTTCTTTTATTTAGGCTTGCTTCTCCTTCATGCATCTCCTCCTGCCTCCTTTCTTTACCCAGCCAGACTCAGAAGACAAACACTACGCTTTCTCTTCTGTGTTGGACCTAATTTGAAATTAAACGTGTAATCTATGAAGCCAGGAAAGGGAACATGAGGAAACAGAGAGGGAGGCCACCTGTGACATGAAAGAGGAAAGCAGAAGAGGGGACTACTCGCTACAGGGAGGACAGGAGGCATAGGGGAGACTTGGAGAGAACACATAATGGCCACGTACATAATCAAAAAGGAACTCATTACTTTGTATGCTAATGTAAAATATAAAAATAAAAAAAATGTATAAAGAGTGCCTCTATATAATGCCAGTTTCAGTCTGAGAATGGATGGAACTTTGTGTATTTTTTTTGAGATGGGGACTCTAATAGTACAAGATGACTTCCAACCACTACATAGGTGTAGGAGCTGATCTCCACGTCCCCATGCCCCGAGGATGAGATTACAGCATGTGCCACTATCCCCAGCTGCAGTGTTACGGAAGATGCACAACACTTACAGACACATATTCAGGGATAGAAAGCTGGTCTTCAGGAAAGGATTTTAGCTTCACATACTGCTCTTCCGTCGGCTCCAAGTCACGCAGGTTTCGACGGACATCTCCAGCTTTCTCTCTTAGCTGATGATTTGTCTCTTCCAGTTGTTTCTGTCTCAATAAAATGGTTTCCATTTCTTGTTTCATTAGTTCTTGATATTTCCTACATTGAGAGAATTTATGCCAAGTTTTAAAATTACTGAGATTTTTCTCAGTGTTCCATATAGTACTCTTGGCTATCATTAGTGTTGATTTATCTAATTAGTTAATCTTGAAGTGACACATTCATATATATCAGTAAATGTATCAGCCCAAAAAATATTGAAACCAACACTCTTAAGTTGTAACCAAAAATTCAAATTACAAATAAACATTTAATCTGCTACAGTCTTAAACCCTTACATATCAGCTTTGGACTCTAGCTACTACTTTTAATTTTTCTTTAATCCTGTACTGCAGGACATATCTCTTTAATACAGTAACACTGAACCCCATAAGGTATTCATTCAACCACTGACACATCCTAGCAGCGCAGAGGCCAGAAGCTGATGTCAGAATGTCTTACTTAGCTGTTTTTCACCTTTTTAGTGGAGGCCCACAGAAGTGGATCCGTTCTCAAAGTCACAGAGTTCAGACCTATTCTTGCTCCTTCGAGGTTACACAACAGAATGTGTGCCTAAGGTGTGGTTACTCGGTGTATTGTCTAGACAAGATGACTGACCAAAGGTGTGGCTACTGGGTGACTCTTCAAAGGTCGGTCAACAGGACATTTTGACTTAGGGTGTGGTTACTTGATGTTTTGGGTGTTAAGGTAATTATGTTTGTTTGTTCTTTGCAGCCTGGTAAGAAAGTCTTTTGTATTGCCCCCCCCCCACTTTAATTGGAGTATATAAGAACTTTGAGTAGTAAACTTGGGGCTGATCACGGTATCCGCTGGATGCCCTCCTGACTCTATCTTGGGTTTCTCGTCTATTTCTCTCCTTAATCCTCACTCCTCTTTTCAAGCACTGATGGACAGGTCTGCTGGACCGGACACTTTTTAAAAACAGGAGCATACACTGAATCTAGAGGTCACCATGACTGGACCGGCTGGCCAGGGAGCTCCTGGGATCTGCTTACCTCCACCCTTGCTGTTCTGAGACTCTGGGAATATACCACCAGTCTCAGCATTTACTGGGATTTCAAACTCAGGTCTTCCAGCAAACATTTTACCTCTGAGTCATATCCCTAGCCTAGAGAGGAGACCATAAAAAACACCGACAGAAATCTGAGAAGATGGTGTTCATTCATGTTTTTGCTTTGTCTTTAAACCTATCTTGCCTCTGTTGACTTGTTATTATTGATTTATTTGTTTATTTTCAGACAATTCTTGCTATGTAGCTCTAGTTGGCTAGAACTCATTCTACCAGACTTGGCTCATAGAGACTTGCCTGCCTTTGCCTTTCAAGTGCTAGGATTGAAGGAATGAGCTACCATACCTTTATTTTTTATGTATACAGAAGCTTTGACTGTCTGTATGCCTGCAGACCAGAAGAGTGCATTAGATTGTGAGCTACTCTGTGGATGCTGGGAACTGAACTCAGGACCTCTGGAAGAGCAGTCAGTACTCTTAACTGCTGAACCATTTTTCCAACCCTTGCCATTCATTTTTATTGAGTTGTTTCCAATTAATTTCTTTTGGTTTTTATAGAAACAATGCACATTTTTCTACTAAAATGTCATTGTTTATATCACTTTAAATTAAATTACATAGGTATAATTGGCATAGGTACATGAGAGTAAACAATGAATACTTTGTTTCTTTGCCTGTTCATTGAGACAAGGTCTCAACTAGCCAGGGTTGGCCTTCAACTCACTAGCCAAGGATGACCTTGAACTCCGTTGTTTTTTTTTATTGTTGTTGTTGCCTTGTTGCTATTGTTGTTTTGTTTTTCCAGACATGGCACCCTTGTGCAACTCTGGTGTTGTAGTAAGAGCAGCGGGCTGCTTCCTGCCACCTAGCTAGCTTTATACCTGAAATAATTACACAGAAACTGTATTCTTTTAAACACTGCCTGGCCCATTAGTTCCAGCCTCTTATTGGCTAGCTCTTACATATTGATCTAACCCATTTCTAATAATCTGTGTAGCCCACTAGGTGGCTTACCAGGGAAGATCTTAACCTGCGTCTGTCTGGAGTGGGAGAATCATGGAGACTCACTGACTCAGCTTTCTTTCTCCCAGCATTCTGTTCTGTTTACTCCACCCACCTAAGGGTTGGCCTATCAAATGGGCCTAGGCAGTTTCTTTATTAATTAACCAATGAAAGCAACAGATCAGAAAGAAATTACTCCCACACTCTGGATGTCTGTAGACCAGGCTGATCTCAGACTCAAGAGATTAGCCTGCCTCTGCCTCCCAAGTACTGGGATTAAAGGTGTGAGCCACCATGGTCAGACATCTTTAACTCTTAATCATCCTTCTACCATCTCCCAAGTGCTGGGAGTAAAAGTGTGTGCCACTCCACCAGGCTCAGTTCACTCTTGGTAGGTACGTATCCACTTCGAGAAAATACACAGGCATAGTAATTGTCTCCTAAGACAGCAAATCTGGACAGCTGTGACAACACAGAATGGTTTATAGAGTGAATGAAGAAAAAGGTCAGCTAGATACCAATTGTGGGCAATCCAGAGAGCTCCTCATGTAATGTATGGGTTACTTACAAGGCCAGTATTTGTTGAATAAATGTTGAATGTTAACTGTGCATTTGTATACTGTCATAAAGCAACCTGGCCTTTGGTGGTCTGGATGTTAGGATAATAAGCATATCTAACTTAAAATTTCTCTATTATAGCCTATAACAACATGCATAAACAAGAATAAAATTACTTTTAGTTTGAAAATAAATGTTAGGGTTTTGTGAAAAACATATCTTACTTGGCATCCTTCTGTTGAATAGTCAACTGATTGTCTAATCTCAAAGTTAGCAGCTGCTTCTGGTGAAGGGCATCATTAAGTTTTTCCTCCAACTCTTCAATCTGAACAGAGAGAACACAGTTTCCACAGTCAGCTTTCAGTGAACATAACAACAAACACTTAAAAGAAACAGAGGGGGCTGGAGAGATGGCTCAGTGGTTAAGAGCATTGCCTGCTCTTCCAAAGGTCCTGAGTTCAATTCCCAGCAACCACATGGTGGCTCACAACCATCTGTAATGAGGTCTGGTGCTCTCTTCTGACCTGCAGACACACACACAGACAGAATATTGTATACATAATAAATAAATAAATAAATATTTAAAAAAAAAAGAAACAGAGGAAGAATCTTTAAAGATCTGGGTTGAAACTACTGTCTTGTAAATGTTCATGCTAGGCTATCTTGAGATGGCTTTCCCTTAATTCACATGCAAAGCTCACTCAGATGGGAGCTTCATGTAAGCCTCTGCTCATATGGTTAAGTTATTAGTCTGAGCACTGCACATCTTCATCTGCTGCCAAATGGCTGGCTTCAGAAACACCCAAGACAAAATGAGTAACCCCTAACCAAATCACTCACTAGCCCTGTAGCTTCTGATTTGAAAAGAAAACAAGTTTCTCATGACATGCTTGCCTGGACCACTTTAGGTTCTTCACTAATTTCCTTTCCTGGTCAGAAACCTTCATATCTCCTTTTAGCTTACCTTTAAAATGTGCTAACAAATGTCCACCAGTTTTAAGTAACCATCTTCGCAAAAACTTCTACACTGTAGCAGAGGACACTTAGAGACCTTTGGCCAACAACTTGCTTTGTGACTAACCGAAGAAGACTCCTACTGTAAACCCCTACATACTTGGTCCTGTGCCTGTCTATTCATTCCTTTTCCCTTCCTTTCCTTCTTTCTCCTTTAAAATAGATAACTCTAACTGCATCTTCTGCCTTTTCTAGAGAGGCACTGTTTAGAAAGTGCTCTAGCTTCCTCATGGGCAGGACACCTGTGCAGCAGGTGAAGCTCTGGGTTTGATCCTTAGCACCTCAAAAATAGATAAATATTAAAAATTTAAATCAATCTTGTATTGTAGACGGAGACTGTTCATTTGTTACTGGCTACCCAGACCCAAAATAATTACACACAGGAACTATATTAATTGCAATACTGTTTGGCCAATAGCTTAAATGTGTTTCTAGCTAGCTCTTACATCTTAAATTAACCCATTTCTATTGTTTTATATTTTACCATGAAGCTAGTGGTTTACTGGTACGGAAGTCTTTCTCCTCCTGTGGAGACATGGTTTCTCCCTACTCTCTCTTCCTTTATCTGCTTGGAATTCCCACCTTGTCCTATTCTGTCCTAGAATTGGCCAAAAGCAGCTTCTTTATTAACCAATAGTATTCTCAGCATACAGATGTGAATCCCATATCATTATATTTTATGATTTACTTGATTTTGATGTGTGTGAATGTTTTGCCAATGTGTATGTTTGTGTACCATGTTTGTGTCTGGTTCCTCACTAGCCAGAAAACATTACTGGGTCCCCTGGAACTGTGGGCTCGGGAATTTGAACCCAGGTCATTTGTAAGAGTAGTAAGCGCTGCTAACTGCTTAGTCATCCCTGCAGCCCTTCCTTTGTACTCTAAGCTGTGTGTATGTGTGTGAGGGTGCAGGGCAACTTTCAGGAGCTAGTTCTCTCTTCACTATGCAGACCACAGATGGAACTCAGGTCCCGAAGCTTGCATGGTTAAGTATCTTTACCCAGCAATCATCTCATTGGCCCAAAGTAAATATATTTTTCTAGCAGGTCACTGTAGTAGCTTAGTATACATACCACAGAACTAAAATAGGAGAGCAAGATAACAAGACACAGTATAAATGAAACAAAAATACACTTTTGGATGGAGGGACTAAAGCTGGAACAGCTGAGAACAACAGTAAGGTTAGTTCACTGTCAGGAGGAAATCGTTTTCCTAGGAACAGAAGTAGCAATACCAACGCAATGTGTCTCGCAATCACTCACTATTTATTATGGCTAATGGTGTAGGAGGTCTTTTTTTCTATGTATGGTTTGTATTGGTTAATGCTTTGGCTTTGATAGGGCAGAACTTGGGTAGGTGGGGAAAATTAAATGGAATGCTGGGAGGAAGAAGGCAGAGTCAGAGAGCCACCATGGCGCTGCCAGAGTCAGACATGCTGAATCTTTCCCGGTAAGACACTGGCACGTGTTGATATACAGATTAATAGAAATGGGTTAAATTGGGATGTAAGAATTAGCCAATAAACTGGGCGGTGGTGGCACACGCCTTTAATCCCAGCACTCCGGAGGCAGAGGCAGGCGGATCTCTGTGAGTTCGAGGCCAGCCTGGTCTACAAGAGCTAGTTCCGGGACAGGAACCAAAAAGCTACGGAGAAACCCTGTCTCGAAAATCCAAAAAAAAAAAAAAAAAACAACAACAAAAAAAACCCACCTGATTTTCAATATGCAAAGTATAAAAAGGTAGTACTGGAAAAGCAATGTCATGTATACTATTTACAGTCTGACATATCCCTTTCTTTCTTTCTTCTTTTTTTTTTTCTTTTTTTGGAGGCAGGGTTTCTTTACATAGCCCTGGCTGTCCTGAACTTCACTATGTAAATTAGGCTACCCTAGAACTCACAGAGATCTGCCTCCAGAGTGCTGGGATTAAAGGCGTAAGCTACCCCAACTGGCCTACATACCAGCTTCTTAATTATCTTGTTTAAATACAACAAGGTAGGAAAATCAACAAAGTTTGCATCTGTTCTTACCTTTGTAAGATAATCCATTTTCAAATTGTCGATCATCATATTTTTTTGGGATAGCTCGATTTTCAGTAGCTGAATATTATGAAGCATTTCTTTTCTTTCAATTAATTGCCTGGTGATTTTGACTTTACCCTCTCGCTCTTCTGATGAGGAAATGTCATCTGTATGAATGGTTGTTTCCAAACTAATATCTTCAGACTCCAGAGAACTAGAAATGTTTACTTTTTTTGACTCCTTGGGCATTTTTCGAGACATTTTATTATTCTGGATCAATCTTCTGTAGAGTAAAAGGAAATAAACTTAAATATACCGAAAATTGACTACATAACATATAGTGCATTGATGAGTTACTAAAGATTGCTGAGATCACTGGGCACTGGAAGATGCCAAATCTAAGCCCGATCACTACTATGAATTAGTGCTCAAATCAAAGTTAGATTCACTAAATCCTATCATGAACTCAGCCCTTTGGTCAATTTAAATAAATATGTGCATATATATATATATATACATATATACATACATATATATGTATGAATGTGCCTGTGTATATACATTCAGACACACACATAAACTTGGGGCAATAATCTTTGTTTGTTTGCTTTTGTTTTTTGAGACAGGGTGTGTAGCCCTGGGATGTCCTAGAACTCACAGAGATCTGTCTGCCTCTGCCTCCTGCTGGGATTAAAGGTGTGCACCACCATGCCTACAAAGCAAGAATCTTAATTTGAAGGAAAAAGAAAAATAAAGTCGTGTAAAAGAGAAAGGGTAAAGCCCATTCATACCAAGAACTCCAAGCTCCAGGAGAGAATGACTCTGATTTTGTCCGTGTAAGTTTGTACAGAAGCAGTTAAATCTGGAAGGATCTGTGAACACATGGGACAAGATTTGGACGGAGAAAGAGGATATATAAAACAAGAGCGGAGTCGACATCAGACTGTCTGGGGATACACATGAGGTTTATTTAACAAGCAAGAAATCACTGGAAGTCTGAAGACAAGCTCACATCGAGACAATAACATTTCTAAATAACTTGGAAAAACAGAGGAAAAATTCGAATATTCTAAATAGCACATCTTAGCCTTCCGAAGAATTTTTACTAACTCCTTTGTTTAAATAGTACACGATTTGGTAAAATGTCCATAGAATTAGACATTTCAGTTCTTCTAAAAGGAACGGTGAGGAAGGAGGTGTGCGTGGTGGGGGACAGGAAGAGCTACAGTACGATCCACCTCTTTCCTTTTTAAAGGAAGGCGTGAAGAAAGGTGTAGCCAAAGAGAAATCCTCGCCCGAGTTACAAAGGACCAGGGACGGGCTTCTCCTTCTTTGGCTAAGAAATTTATAAATTCTAAACTTGATGCATTTTAGCATCTTTGTAGCACGCGTGAAAGATAGGGAGACAGATTCCTGGAAGCTACCTCTCCAGCGTCAGTAACTCCGCATACAAGGCTAAAACCAGCCTCACCTCGGACACTTGGAGGAACCACGGGCGTCTTCAGGGCTGCAAACCCTCTACAAGTATCTCGGGGTCACCAGACCGTTAGGGAGCAGTCACCAAGACAACCACCCGCCCAGTCAGAGCAGAAGTCGGAAGAAGCAAGGGCGCGTAGGTGCCTAGGCCCTCCCTTCCCGGAAGCCAGTTCGAAGCGGTGCACTTTGGGAGTGGTAGTCCGGAGACGAACCCCGCCCAGCTGCGGGCGGAAATATATACCGTGGCCCAATCGCCTCGATAATCAAGGGACTAACACGACCACTCAGGCGTGGCGTGTTTTCTCGCGAGACGTGCGTATTAGCAGCTCGCGGGAAGAGGAGGAAATGCGAGGGGCGGCTTGCTAAGGCGCCTCCGCTTTTGACCTGACGTGTCTTCGGCCAGAGTTCTGTAGCGGTCGGGATTCCGCCCGGGTCCGGATTCTACGCCGGGAGCCAAGATGCTCAAGTCCAAAACGTTCTTAAAAAAGACCCGCGCGGGCGGCGTGGTGAAGATCGTGCGCGAGCACTACCTGCGGGATGACATCGGCTGCGGGGCCCCGGCCTGCGCGGCCTGCGACGGGGCGCATGCGGCCCCGGCCCTGGAGTCGCAGCCCGGCGACCAGGCGAGCAGCCTCTGCCCGTGGCCGCACTACCTCCTGCCGGACACCAACGTGCTGCTGCACCAGGTGCGTGGGCCGGCGGGCCGCGTGGTGACAAGGGGGCGTGGCAGATAGGGAAACCGAGGGTGGCGGGTCTCGGGGTGCAAAGGCAGGTACCAAGGCCACCCTCGCTTCCAGTTGTCCAGGCCGAGGTACATTTCTCTAACGTTGTTGTTTTATTTATTTACATGTTTTTTTTTTCGGTTCTTGGAGTCGTAGTTTTCGACACGTTAATTTTCTAACTCCTGGTGTCTCTTCTACTTTAGATTATAAGTGCCTGGAAGCCGGGGACCTGGGCTTCTGTGGCCTCGAGATTGCGACCCCCAGGCAGCTTGTAAGTGCCTACGAACAAAAACTGTGTGGGCCAGCAGATTTATTCGTTAATAGTTTTAATACTGCAAACTTTTGTGGTCCGTTTGCGGGTGCTCTTCTCAAGCCTGCAGGGCCGAGTTATCACTTGTTCTACAGCAAAGTGACACTTTGGCCCAACGGAGAGCTGGTGTATGAAACTGTCAAGATTTTAGGCTTGACAGAAACAGTTTCTACGTGAACATGGGGAAAATTAACTTTTTGCTTTTGTCTTTAAGATTGATGTTCTGGAAGACCCAGCTATCAGGAATGTCATTGTGCTCCAGACAGTCCTGCAGGAAGTGAGAAACCGGAGTGCCCCCATCTATAAGCGGATCAGGGATGTGACGAATAACCGGGAGAAGCATTTTTACACATTCACTAACGAGCACCATAAGTAAGTCTCACAAGACCGTAGGCTTACCGAAAGTTATAAGAAAGTGCCTGGGCGCTGGGGAGGCAGAGGCAGGCGGATCTCTGTGAGTTCGAGGCCAGCCTGGTCTACAAAAGCTAGTTTCAGGATAGGCTCCAAAGCTAGAGAGAAATCACGTCTTGAAAAAAACAAAACAAACAAACAAACCAAGAAAGTGCCTGGGAATTCATTTGTCAAAGCTGATCTGTAGTTCCGTGTGCTGTTGGGTTGTTCTTGGCTGTGTGGTGCCTGGGAATTCATTTGTCAAAGCTGATCTGTAGTTCCGTGTGCTGTTGGGTTGTTCTTGGCTGTGTGGTGCCTGGGAATTCATTTGTCAAAGCTGATCTGTAGTTCCGTGTGCTGTTGGGTTGTTCTTGGCTGTGTGGTGCCTGGGAATTCATTTGACAAAGCTGATCTGTAGTTCCGTGTGCTGTTGGGTTGTTCTTGGCTGTGTGGTGCCTGGGAATTCATTTGACAAAGCTGATCTGTAGTTCCGTGTGCTGTTGGGTTGTTCTTGGCTGTGTGGAAGACGCTGCTAAGTGGGACTCAGATAAGGTCACAGTGTTAGTGGGCTCCCACCTTAAACTGGATCTACTAGCTATCACAGTACTTATGTCAGAATCCTCGTGTAAGTTGTGTATATTGAGCTGAATGATGGCTCTTTGGAGATGAGATGAGATCATTTGGGCTCCTGCCATGCCGTGTATATAAATAGCATACAGCTGGCACAAAATGAGTGAGTCTGCAAAAAAGATTTTTAAAAATGAACGTATGATTAATAAGCTTTAAAATTGCCGGGCAGTGGTGGCGCGCGCCTTTAATCCCAGCACTCGGGAGGCAGAGGCAGGTGGATCTCTGTGCGTTCCAGGCCAGCCAGGTCTAGAAAAGCTAGTTCCAGGACAGGAACCAAAAGCTATGGAGAAACCCTGTCTCGAAAATCCAAAAAAAAAAAAATAAAAAAATAAGCTTTAAAATTTAAACTAATATCTTAGAGCTGATTTATTAAATTTGGATTTCAAAAAGCAGTCCTTTATTATAATTTAGGTTCATGACTTTTGAATTAAATGGGTGCTTTCAGAACATATGGGATTTCCCATTATCACAGATAGTGTACAGTGGTTATCTATGACACTTAAAGTCACTTTCTCGACCTTGACATTATTGACATTGTGGACTAAGTAGTTTTTTGTTGTATGAAATCTATCTTACAGGTTGGAGGTGCTTAGCAGCATGTTTGGCCTATGCCATGTGTATACAAGTAGTGCCAAGTTTAATCATCCACATGTTTTCGTACCTTGTCAGATGTAGCTCTTTCTTGTATCTTGAAACTAAGTATTGCTTAAACACGCACGTGCACGCATGCACACCCATATACACAGAATAAAAGTGTCTGTGGGCTGCTCAGTCATTGCATCGCCTTAGACTCCATAGACAGAACCACTTGTTTCCTGGAACCAGACTGAGGTTGTATGGAACATGTTCATCAGATTCCTAATGGAGGCTTAGCAAGATTTCTTAGTTCAAGTGCTTTGAGTAGGACTTAGCAATATTGGAAGACTTTTAGGACACTAAGCAAATCTCATATGGATTTTGTTTCTTAAGTCTGTCACATTAAAACCAAATTCAAACTTAATGACCATTGCATTTACTGATAAGCTTAGATTTATCAGATTTGTAACTAGAGGAGCCCTGTGCACCAGAATGTTACATATGTGGCCCAACGCATTTGTAGATTCACAAAATTATGTTGCAGCGTCAAAAGGTTGGACGCACTGTGGAAGCATTAGTAATACAGTTAATGGTAGGGAGTAAAGTAGTGCTGAGAAGATGGCTTTGAAGAGCATACCTGAAGAAATATGAAAGTGAACTCTCATATTTGAGAGCCGTGGCCTTGTGCGGTCTACCTAGGCTTTGCTATGGATTTAGTGTTTACCACGAATGATCAAAAGGATCATGTAGTGAATGGCCATTGAAACACATGATCACACAGTGATCTACAGTCACTGTAGAGCCTAGCAGTTGACTGGTAATCTGTGGTTTGTTGAGTAAAGTTTTATTATCTGGTCTCCAAAGTTCTATTAATCCCTCTTACCCAGTGAACTATTAACGTCCCTGCTGGGGAATACTATTTTAAAGTGTGTGACTTTTGTTTATGTTGCATTTGTTTAACTCTGTGAAGCTGTGATTTGCTTGTCTAAAACACCTGATGGTCCTAATAAAGAGCTGAACGACCAATAAAGACAGGAGCAAGGATAGGCAGGGTTAGCAGGCAGAGAGTTTAAATAGAAGGAGAAATGAGGACGAAGAGCAAGTGGACAAGGAGAGGAGGCCATCAGGGGTCAGCCACCCAGCTACACAGCCAGACACGGAATAAGAAGAAAAGGAAGGGATACAGGAATAGAAAAAGATAAAAGTCCTGAAGCCAAAGATAGATAGGATAATTTAAGTAAGAAAAGCTAGCAAGAAATAAGCCAAAAGGTCAGGCATTCATAAGTAATAATAAACCCCTGTGTATTTATTTGGGACCTGTGTGGTGGGTCCCCCCCACAAAAAGTAAAACATCACACAACATTTACACAGCACATCTCCATTTGAAGTCTAAATTCCTTTTTTTTTTTTTTGGTTTTTTGAGACAGGGTTTCTCTGTGGTTTTGGAGCCTGTCCTGGAACTACCTCTGTAGACCAGGCTGGTCTCAAACTCACAGAGATCTGCCTGCCTCTGCCTCCCGAGTGCTGGGATTAAAGGCGTGTGCCACCATCGCCCAGCTTCTAATTTTCTTTTTATGAAATCAAACTATTTGAACCTCTGTATTTTCCAACTAATAGCATAAATTTCATCAAGAGAATTGTCTTGAAAACTTCAAAGGATCTTAACAGAATTTTTCTGACCATATAAATTTCAACCAAATATGTATACCACTGGCTTTTTAGCTGCTGTCAAACATTTATGTCTCAGAAGTTTTTACACATTTTTGTTTTTGCTAGTTAACTTTTATTTCATGGTTTGCCTCTTCACATTTAGAGAAACCTACATTGAACAAGAACAGGGAGAAAATGCTAATGACAGAAATGACAGAGCCATTCGAGTAGCGGCAAAATGGTACAACGAACATTTGAAGAAAATATCAGCAGAAAACCAGCTGCAAGTTATCCTTATCACAAATGACAAGAAAAACAAAGAAAAAGCTGTAGAAGAAGGAATCCCAGCTTTCACGTGTAGGTCTGAATGTAAACACTTCTATGCATATTTGCAACTGTATATAAAAATTAGTATTGGGCCATATGTTCACATGACTCAGAATATCATTTTCCTGTATAATTGAATATTATCTTTAAATGTTTTTCAATTTTTAATATGTGAATCTTTTGCCTGCATGTATGTATGTGCATTATGTACATTAGGGATGGTTATTAGCCACTGTATTGGTGCTGGAAACTGAAACCAGGGCCTTTGCAAGGACAGCAGGGGTTTTTAATTGCTGGACCATCTTTCCTTTTACATTTTATTTTTTTTTAATATTTTTTATGGTTTATTTAACTTTATTTTATGTGCATTGGTGTGAAAGTGTCAGATCCCCTGCAACTGGATCTTCAGACAGTTGTGAGCTGCCATATGGGTGCTGGGAATTGAACTGGAAGAGCAGTTAGTACTCTTAACCGCTGAGCCATCTCTCCAGCCCCCCATTTTATTTTTATTTTTTTTAATTATTTTTATTGTATTTATTTTTAGTTTCTCAGGCAGGGTTTCTTTGTGTAACAGCAGCTCCAGCTGTTCTGGGACTCATCTGTAGACCCGGGTCGTCTCCAGTTCACAGAGATCTTCCTACCTCTGCCTCTTGAGTTCTGAGACTAAAGGCATGCACCACTGCCGCCCCGCATTCTTTTTACATTTTAAAGTTGTCAGTGAGCTTAATAAGCAGTTGTAAATAGTGGCTGTTAATTTTCCTCACTATTTGCAGTTGACATAGTAAAAATTCATGTACGTTGGACCCATTTTCAGTCATGATTACATCAACAGATTGGTTTTTGTTTCATGTATGAAAAATGGCAGATGTACTATCAAAACAAGATCATTCATCTTCTCTTGTGCCTAGATAAAATTAGATTCTTGAGTTTTAAAGCATTGACTGTTTTTATTTTTTTTCAGGTGAGGAATATGTAAAAAGCCTAACTGCTAACCCTGAGCTTATAGATCGTCTTGCTTGCTTGTCTGAGGAAACGGTATGTTTCAGTATGTTCTGTTTTTGAAGAAAAGAAAATAGAAAAATAGCCATCTAGGATATTAGGTTTATAGTTACAAAATATTTAAAAATTAGAACATGCCAATAAGCGAGAACAGGAACAGAGTTAGGTTGTAAACAAGGTAACTGTGATTGGCTTATTGAAATAAACTCTGCTAAATACATCAGCTTTGTATGTAAGCTAAATAGCAATAACTATACCATTATTAGGACTGAATGAAGTATAATTGTAAGCATTCGTGTAACTCTTGTTGCTTATCATATCACATAGCTATGATAAGTGTAAATGGTAGCTATTTTAATTTATTAAAAATTTTATTTTAAGACCTCACAAATACGCAGTGTTGTTGTTGGTTTTTTGTTTTTGGTTTTTTTTTTTTTTTTTTTTTTCGAGACAGGGTTTCTCCGTAGTTTTTGGTTCCTGTCCTGGAACTAGCTCTTGTAGACCAGGCTGGCCTCGAACTCACAGAGATCTGCCTGCCTCTGCCTCCCGAGTGCTGGGATTAAAGGCGTGTGCCACCACCGCCCGGATTGCAGTGTTTTTAATAAAACCCAAAGCCTTATTGGATTTCTGTACAGTTAGCAGCCATGCTGAAGCTATGGAACTTCACACTGAATCTCATACTTTAACTGTCAGATATATTTTTAAATGGTTAATCTACCACTATCAAAAAAAAAACAACAAAAAACGGTGACTTTATATCTTCTCTCATGACAGCTGATACCAAAGCAGCTGTATCTAATAGGACCAGATATGTGTATTCATTCTGTTTCTCTAACAGTTGTTCTCCAGTCCTGTTTGTCTTTAACTATTTTGCAAAACTAAAAGAATTCTAAAAGATGCAACTGGGCTGACTTTTTGGAATACATGATTTGGAGCATTCTATCTGATAACTAATTACTAGTTCATGTAGGTGCTTAAAAGTAATTTAAA
This sequence comes from Microtus oregoni, assembly GCF_018167655.1. NCBI lineage: Eukaryota > Metazoa > Chordata > Mammalia > Rodentia > Cricetidae > Microtus > Microtus oregoni. The sequence continues at coordinate 33,095,993 of NW_024543060.1, read as the reverse complement.
TTTTAAAATCCATTTTTCCCATCTGTATTATACATATCCAGCTAGTCAACAGAATTTGTACTTAGTGGCTGCCATGTTGAGCATCATTAAAAAGATGGCCCTTTCATTGCAGCGAGTTGTTTAGACGGTGGTGGTCTAGAAGATACACCACTCTCAGTTTAGATTCAGTTGTATATTCTATAAAGTAGATTTAACTTGTATGATACTCTTGAAAGCAGTGCATTAAATAAACAGACTTTTGATTTGCTTATTTCACAGAATGAAATAGAAAGTGGAAAAATAATATTTTCAGAGCATCTTCCCTTAAGTAAGCTCCAACAGGGCATAAAATCTGGCTCATACCTTCAAGGAACATTTAGAGCTAGCAGGGAAAATTATTTAGAAGCTACAGTGTGGATTCACGGAGACAAAGAAGATGAAAAAGAGGTAAGTAGGTGTACCAGCTGGTTTGTGTGTCGACACAAGCTAGAGTCATCAGGAGGAGGGAGCCTCAGTTAAGGAGACACCTTGACATTTTCTCAAGTAGTGATCAGTGAAGGAGGGCCCAGTCCATAGCAGATGGTGCCGATCCTGGGTTCTATAGAAGGTGGGCTGAGCAAACCATGGGAAGTAAGCCAGTAAGTTCCCCTTCCTGGCCTCTGCATCAGCTCCTGCCTCCAAAATCCTGCCTTCTTTCACTTCCTGTCCTGGCTTCCTTCAGTGATGAACAGCATTGCTGAAGTGTAAATCAAATTAACCTTTTCCTTCCCAACTTGCTTTTAGGTCATGGTGTTTCATCGCAGCAATAGAAACCCTAACTAAGACAGTATGGAAGCTTGCCTTTTAAAGTTTTTAAAAATTTTATTTTTGTGTATATGTATGCATGCACACTATTAGTGAAGGTTAGAAAACAACTTGGACAGGGTTTGGTTCTCTCCTTGCAAAGAGAGACCCAGGTATTGAACTCAAACTCTCAGGCTTAGTGGCAAGCCTAGGATTTCTGATGAGCCGTCTTGCTGGCCTCTGTATAAACCTTTATATCTTTATATACGGAAATATTTGGTGTAAAATTTTTGTATGAGAATTTAAATTTGCCTCACTTTTTAATTAGCATGTGCATGTATCTACCTGTGAGTATATAGGCCAGAGGAGAGGTGATGCTTTAGAAGTTTGGTGTATTTCCTTGCAGACTTTCTTTTGTCTTAGAGTTCAGCAGTTAGGCTGGATTAACTGGCCAGTAAGCTCCAGAGATCCTTCAGTTTACACCTGATTAGGGCTGGTGACAGGCGTGGAACTACTGTGCCCAGGATTTTTCTTTGGTCTTTAGGCTTTTTCAGATCTGCATGTTTCCAAGAAAAACTTTATGATAGCCATTTCTCTACCTTACCTTCTCTTTCTAGTTGGTAAGAGTAATAAACACTATTATAATAAAGGACTTCCCTTCTCCTCCTGTTTTTTTGAGACAGGGTTTCTCTGAGTAGCTTTAGAGCTTAGAACTAATTCTGTATATCAGGCTGGCCTTGAACTCACAGAGATCTGCCTACCTCTGCCTCCTGAGTGCTGGGATCAAAGGCGTGCGCCACCACCACCAGACTGCTGTGGTGTTTTTGAGAAGGGGTTTCTACTTGTGTAACCAAGCTGTCCTTGAATTCAGTCTGTTGACCAGGCTGACCTCTAACTCAGAGATCGCACTTGCCTCTGCCTCTGGGATTAAAGGCGTGTGCTGTGCCACCATTGCTCAGCTAATAAATTAATTATGAGACTGATTATTTAAAAAATTTCTACTAACTTGCCTTTTAAGAGAAATATCAAATACTCTAAAATGAGATTCCTGTTTTATATATCTGCCTATAATAAATAACTGCACAGCAGAAAGAAGGCTTCACATCACATGATAGCAGCTTTTTGAGTGTTTCGCTATTCATCAGATTTGTCGGACTTGTGGCTTGCTGCGTTTCACCAACCCCAGTCCGTGAAAGTAGTTGAGTTTTCATTTTCACCAACCAGGATCTTGAGATTTAAGTAGTTTGATTTTTCCCAACTATTTAATCGCCATTGTTTATGGTGAAGTCATAAACAAAAACCATATTTCTTGAACATTTTTCTCCTTAAAGTTTAAAAATTAAGACTGTATAATGAATAACAATGCCATTTTTTATGTTAATTTTTAAAATGGTTAAGATTGTGTTATGTGATGTGGATATGTGGGTCAGGAGTGCATCACCAAAGTATGATGGGGAAATTAAGGGCAACTTTCAGAAGTCAGTTTTCTTCTTCCATCATGGGTTCTGGGGACCAAATTCAGATGAACAATGTTTGTGTAGCATGTACTTACTTACCCAAGAAGCCTGGCTCAGATTATTATTTTAAAATAGGAAAACCATTAAGAGAATTAGGTATCATACAGAATATTGCCCTCTATTAGACAACTTTTTCATTACTGCCATTTAATCTATTTTAACACATGCCATTTGCTGGTTTGGCCAGATACTTATACAAGGACTTAAACATCTAAATAGAGCTATTCATGAAGACATTGTGGCTGTGGAGCTTCTGCCCAGGAGTCAGTGGGTGGCACCATCTTCTGTGGTTTTACACGATGAAGGTCCAGCAGAAGATGATGTGGAGAGAGATGAGGAAAGAGCACTCATGGTATGAGAGAATGCAGGTTTTGTTTGTCCGCATTGCTGTGCTATTCAACGTGCATTGTTTTCATATGTGAATGAGATCACAGTTCAACATTCTTCTTAAAGGGTTATTCATTTTTATTTGATATGTATGGGTATTTTGCCTGCATGGATGTCTGTGTAGCATGTCTATGCATTGCCTGCAGAAGCCAGAAAAGGATGTCACAGCCCTGGAACTGGAATTACTGACAGTTATAAACTTCCATGTGTGATTTGGGAACAAACCAGGTTCTCTGGAAAAGCAGCCAGTATTCTTAAATACTGAGCCATCTCTCCAGTCTCAAGTCTACTTTTAATTAAATACAAGTTATGTGTGTAGATAATTTCTGTTCTAAGTATACAAACTCATCTTTTAATGACATTTCACTCAATGAGTTTAAGTATTTAATTTAGAATTGTTTGAGTTTGGAAGTGAAAGTCTGTTAATATTTGGGATATGGTCTGAATTTATGAAGTTTAAGTAAATAGAAATGTAAAATTTCCTGAAATTTTTTTTGCAGTATTAAAATTTCCTTAGAAAATGTGCTTCTGAGCCGGGCGATGGTGGCGCACGCCTTTAATCCCAGCACTTGGGAGGCAGAAGCAGGCGGATCTCTGTGAGTTCGAGACCAGTCTGGTCTACAGAGCTAGTTCCAGGACAGGCTCCAAAGCCACAGAGAAACCCTGTCTCGAAAAAAAAAAAAAAAAAAAAAAAAAACGAAAATGTGCTTCTGTATCTTTGTCTTTGTACATGCTTAATTATTCCATTTCTACTAATATGCTTATAGGGAGATTGAGTTACTCCATATGTGTTGTTAAGTCTATTAGAAATGACCTACTTACCTATTTTATGAGGTAACACTCTTGTATTAAATTAAAAGGGTAGCTCTTTTATTGGTTACATTTAATTTCCTGAAGTCTGACTATAGCATTCATGCTGAATCTAGTCACTGGAGGTAAAATTTTATAGGATCTATTTCTCATGATTTACATTCTTTATTTGACTTTTAATTTGAGATAAATTAATTTGAAGATGCATTTATTTTATAACTGACTAGATCCAACATGACATGTTCACTGTAATAAGTATATAGTAACTAATTAGTAACTACATGTATCTAGTTAGTCTAAACTGCTACTAAGTCTCAGTCTCAATTCCTATACTTAACATGTGTTTTTTTAAGTCCTCATATTAAATTGGAAAACACTGAGTTCTAACACATTTATCAGATACATGCTTCTTGATTTATCATTTATGGAGTGCTTTGTTATGGAACAATAAGCATTGTTCAGTTGGTAAGCTCATGTCTAGAACTTTGAGTCATAAAGGTTCTGAGTGTCATGTCATTATTTGCAACCTGAATGTATTAGTGTCCCTGTGCAGAATCTAATTTGGAAGAAAACTTACTTAGAAGAAAAATAATTGAAGATTTTCATTTTATATTTCAGCTTAAGACTGCTGTAAGTGAAAAAATGTTGAGGGCTACAGGTAGAGTTGTAGGAATAATAAAAAGGAACTGGAGACCATATTGCGGCATGCTTTCTAAGTCTGATATTAAGGAGGTGAGTAGAGCACTTATTAGCACTATTGGAAAATGATTCTCACCGACTGGAACTTAGCACTTCTCTGCCGGGTTTTTCAAATTGTGTACATACAGTCATTTCTCCTGGGTTAGAGTGCAGTAGTACAGTACTTACGTAGCATGTGCTGGAACTGCTAGGATTGATCCCCAGACTGCAAATAATTTTTTTAAATTCTTTTCTAGTCAAGAAGACATCTCTTTACACCTGCTGATAAGAGAATTCCACGAATTCGAATAGAAACCAGACAGGCTTCTGCACTAGAAGGACGGAGAATTATTGTCGCTATTGATGGTTGGCCTAGAAATTCTAGATATCCAAATGTAAGCTTAAAATAGTAATTTTGCCTTTATGTGTTTAATTAAATTAATTACTGTTGACTTTTAGTGAAAGTGTAATAGTTTTATGTACACAAATATGGTTTACCTAGGATAGTAGTATAGATGAATTTTATATAATTCTAGTATAAGTCATGTGGCTAATTTTACTCAAGTCACCTAACAACATTTACTGATAAACTTTATGGAGGAAACATTTGTGCCCTGAATAAATTTTAATCAAATTTTGAAAATATTAAGGTTAAAGAGTACTAAACATTGATAGGCATTATGGTCTAAGAACCAGGCTTTTATATGCAGTTGAAAAATCTTTTCATTTTCACCTTCAGTTTTCTAGAGGCTTGTTTGCATTCTTGTTTGCTTTTCTGTTATGGACATTTTGCCTATGTATGTCTTTGTACCACAGTACATGCCAGGTGCACAGGGAGGCCTGCAGGGGCTGCAGCCAGATCTACTGGACGGCAGTTACAGAGAGTTATAGGTCACCATGTGGGTGCTGGTAGCCGACCTGGGCCCTCTGCAAGATCAACAGAGTTCTTAACCACACATCCTTCTCTCCAGGCCCAAAGGGTGGTGTTTCCTTTTTGGTTTTTCTAGACAGGGTTTCTCTGTGTAGCCCTGGCTCTCTTAGAACTCACTCTGTAGACCAGGATGCCCTCCACCTGAGAGATCCATCTGCCTTCCAAGTGCTGGGTTTGAAGGTGTGTGCCACCACTGCCTGGCCAAAGGGTTTTTAATTTGTTGTTAGAGAAAAATTTTGAAACACTGAGTAAAAATCCTGGAAGATAATTAGTATAATGAAATATTATTTGCAAAGTGTGCCTTTCTGATAATACCTTTTCATTTCAGGGACACTTTGTTAAAAATTTAGGTGATGTTGGAGAAAAAGAGACAGAAACAGAAGTTCTGTTGCTTGAACATGATGTTCCTCATCAGCCCTTTTCCCAGGCTGTCCTTAGCTTCCTGCCCAAGATGCCGTGGAGTATTACTGAGAAGGTGAGTTGAAAAGAAGTCAGTGACTTTATGGGTTATCTGTTATCCTAGGGAGTTTCTGTTCTGTGCTGTTTTCATTAGTGCCTGAACACAGGGCATTTTACAGGTTAGTTAAGCACTCTACCACTGGACTGAGTCCTCAGCCCTGTTTTACCCCGGGGTCTTAAGTTGTCCAGGCTGGCCTGGATCTTATTCTGTAACCCAAGTAGACCTTGAACTTTTATTTCTCCTGCCTCGGACTTCTGAGTATCTAGGAATATAGGACTGAGCCACCAGATCAGGGTGTAATTAATGTAATTTCTCCACGTTTTTAAATATATAGAAACCATGGCTACTTGTTCACATTTAGTTACATCATTTTTAGGTGTTTACTGCTCTAAAAGGAGTGGAATCTGGGAGAATAGAGCCTAAAAATGAGGCAGACTAAACTCTTATGCAGTAGACAACTTTATTGAGAGCATCAGACAGTTTATACTCGAGTGTTAAGTAGAGTCACGTAAGTAAGGTGTACAATCACAAGAACAAGCTGAATGCGGCAAAAATGTGTTTTCCCATAGAGGTATATAAGCAAATAACAATAGCAGTTGTGATGGGTAATCCAAAGTAAACTCAATATCCACAATACCTGGGAGGGGCATGAAAGCATAATCCAAGAACAGTTTATCCCCATTCTTGGACCATGCTCCATCAATTAGGTGATCTGCAAATATTTTGATTTTTTTCTCTGAGAGATGACATCTTCCAGACTGTGGAACTAGTGGCATATGTCAAGTTTCCTCATGGGAATCTAACTTATTTTTGTGGGGATATTTATTTCCTAAGAGCTATGTTGCTGTTGTGTTACTCAAGTTAATATTTTTTCTTTTTAACATGGTATTTTCTAGGACATGAAAAACCGAGAAGACCTGAGACATCTGTGTGTTTGCAGTGTCGACCCTCCAGGATGTACTGACATAGACGATGCCCTGCATTGTAGAAAACTCAGTAATGGAAATTTGGAGGTATATTTTGGCTCAGTACTCTTAGCTAAATGTGATTCACTTCTAGGGTTCATTGTTTCTTCTTATTGAGAAAAGAATATAAAATTATAGCTACAGAAACTAATGGGAACATTAGAGGTTGAGTTAGGAGCTGTGACAGAGTCCATTTTCAGTTTAGCCACACTTTTTCTCATCTAAATTCCGTTGTTAGTCTGTGCTATTAATAATGCAGATTGAGCCGGGCGGTGGTGGCGCACACCTTTAATCCCAGCACTCGGGAGGCAGAGGCAGGCGGATCTCTGTGAGTTCGAGACCAGCCTGGTCTACAAGAGCTAGTTCCAGGACAGGAACCAAAAAAACTACGGAGAAACCCTGTCTCAAAAATTTAAAAAATAAAAAAATAAAAATAATAATAATAATAATAATGCAGATTGACATCCTTTCATTTTAATCTTTTTAAGGTTGGTGTTCACATTGCTGACGTTAGCCATTTCATCAGGCCAGGAAATGCGTTGGATCAGGAATCAGCCAGAAGAGGAACAACTGTTTATCTTTGTGAAAAGGTAAATGTATTAAATTTACAATCTTACTGATCAGAACACTTTGGCATTTTGTTTTGTCTTAATGAACACTGGTTCTTGATGTGTTGGCCAGGACTAGCCTCGAACTCTTGATTATTCTGCCTCATCTTTTAGAAGGCTAAGCCAGGAACTTTTAGTTTCATGAGCAATCACAATAAATACATGATTTATTTAGCTAAAACTACAAGAATACACTGCCCTCTTTCCTGCTCACGTGATGCTATTTGTAGATGGAAATTAAGATGTGTGAATGTGGCTGAGTAACCTAAGGTCTGTTGTCATCTTTTTCAGAGGATTGACATGGTTCCAGAGTTGCTTAGCTCTAACTTATGCTCCTTAAGATCCAATGTTGACAGGTATTTCTGCATTTTTTATAAGAGTGTCTTGTTAACTATATTAATTAATTCCCATAAACAAATAACCGTCTCTTTTTTCCTTAAGGTTGGCATTTTCCTGTATTTGGGAAATGAATCATAATGCTGAAATCTTAAAAACAAGATTTACCAAAAGCGTAATTAATTCAAAGGTTAGTTTTATGATTCATATCTGACATTTCAAATTTTTGGTGCTTTTAACAAATTCTTAGATACTTTTGAAAAAGTTAGGTTCAGCATTGTAGCAGTCCCTAGTTTGTTTCAGAATTTAAAATTTGCTCAGTTATTGATCTATTCAGAATTACTTTATGTAGTAAATGTCCTGTATCCAGGAACTTAGAACCTATGCACCTCAAGTAAAGGTAACCCTAGTAATTGAGTCTATTCCTATTTAAAAAGAGTAGTGTTGGGAAAATTACCATGGTGCATCATGGATAACAATAAGTTAGAGTTAGATTCCAGTAGAACCTGAGATGTTCAAACAGAATGGAGCCAAATTTTTCTTATTTTTGTACCTCTCCCCATATTCTCTAACATTCATCTTCATTTTGTGCTAAATTGTCCTCTATTCTAGACCCTTTTTCTTGTAATGTTTTCAGAAAGTTAACCAATTGTTTTCTTCCAAGTCAGTATCATTCTGCTCTATAACTAGTCTCCCTCTGCTCTATAACTAGTCTCCCTCTGCTCTATAACTAGTCTCCCTCTGCTCTGACTAGTCTCCCTCTGCTCTATAACTAGTCTCCCTCTGCTCTATAACTAGTCTCCCTCTGCTCTATAACTAGTCTCCCTCTGCTCTGACGACTAGTCTCCCTCTGCTCTGACGACTAGTCTCACTCTGCTCTATAACTAGTCTCACTCTGACGACTAGTTCAGGAACTGTTAACAAGCAAGTGGTGTGTGAATTAGTTCAGCCTTTAGAGATTCATAATTTTAGAGTACATTGAGGTAATAATTTAACAAAATATTATGAATTGAAATAAAAAATTAATAAACATAATATTTTTCTAGAAAGGGAACACTTAATATTTAGTAGATAAAGGTGCTCCCAGAAACTTGACTTAACCTGTATTAGGTTACTTTATTCTGTTTGTGAATTTTAATTTTTTATCTTTTAATTTGAAAAAATACTAGTTTTCCCACATAGAAGCAGAAGCAGCTATTTTCATATTTGGATTATCTGTTAACTAGAGATTGCTTCAAACTTTTCTTATCATTTTCACTGCATTTTGAGGACTGTTTGTTGGTTGGTTAGTGTCCTATAAAATATATCTAGACTCTTCTTATTTGCCAGTGAGAAGGGGAGTAATGACCTTTTGCAAAGGATTTTAGAAAATAGCCAGAACCTGCTTTGTGATTTATTCAAGTAGTACCTAAAATATACAAAATATGAAAGTATTATGAAATATTCTATTATTAAAAAATCCTGAAAATGTAAAAAAACTACCATTTCCTTTATTTTAATGGAAATTTGCTTATGTTAAATAATGAATATCTGAGTTAAACTAGAAATCATGGTATAAAGTTAAGAATCTATAGATTTCTCTTGTTACTTATTTTAGGCTTCCTAAAAGCATGGAATATGAGATAAAAATACTACAGTTTAGAGGTGGAGAGGTGGCTGTGTGTGTAAAATGCTTTCTGTGCAAGTCCAAAGACTCACGAAAAGGCTGTGTGGTAGTGTACATGTCTGCAGCCCTAGTGCACTCCGATAGGGACTTAGGAGCAGAGACAGGAGACTCGCTGATGAGCGAGCTATCCTGGTTCATCAAGTAGGAAACACGAATTAGGAAGAGGAGCTAGCTCTTTGACCGCCATACGTGCATGGTGGCCTGCACATTAAGAGTATGGTTCAAATAGTAAATACGTTTGTGTTGGTTGTGAGAATTACGTTAACCTAAGGTTTCTTTCTTAGGCTTCTCTTACATATGCTGAAGCACAGATGAGAATTGATTCAGCAGCCATGAATGATGATATTACCACTAGTCTCCGTGGACTAAATAAACTAGCTAAAATTCTTAAAAAAGGAAGGATTGAAAAGGGGTATGTTCTTAATCTACTAAGACATGCTTTAGTGTATGATTATGATTAATATCAATTATACTGAGATAATATTTGTCTTTAGAGCATTTTGTTACAATTTTGTTAGCTGGTAGACTGTACTTCATAGATTATATCATGGCATTTACCTAACCATAACAGGCATAAGAGGAGGAGTGTCAGCACAAACTTGTTAGGAAGAAAGCAGTTAGAAATAGCTTCAGTGTTGAAAGACTGCTGTGTGTGGAGACCAAGTATGGAGCCTTTCAGAGCTTGGAGCCTGGGCTCTCACTATATTTTGAATGCTACAAGCAATTACAGAAATGCTTTTGCTGATGATGCAAACGCTGGCTCTGGACTGTTCATACAGAGTGCCTGAATTAAGTTCCTGAATGCAAGTGACCATCCTTCCAAACTCCTTGCAGCCACAGATAAGTATGCTCAGCAGCAAGTGTGACCAGTGACTACCATATTTGAATAATTAAATAAGAAATTTAAAACTCTTTACAGATTAGGTATGTACACAAAAGCTGCTGCTCAAAGTTATCATTATTTTTTTTCCCTAATTTCTCCATGATTGTCCAGTATCATTAAAGTTACTTCCAGATCATGCAGAGTCTTTAATCTCTGCACTCAGGAGGCAGAGACAGGTGAATCTATGACTTCTGTCCTAGGCCAGCCTGATTTAAATAGCCAGTCTGAGTCTATCCTAAAAGTGAGACCCTGTCTCAAAAAACCCGAAGAAAAAGAAACAAACTTTGAGGTTGATGTGGAACTTGACGAAAGTAGCATCACATCTAAAAACACTGTTTATTTATATAACCTTCGACTCATTAAGAGCCACACATATAAAGCCCTTAGCATAGCATATTCTGAGTCACAGCAGTCTAATAGGGAATAGCCATCAGTCCTTACGATGTATGAGTGCTAGTAATTTTATCAGTCTCCACTCGGTTGCCTATACATCTTCTCTCATTAACCTACTTATATAAGAGCTGCTCTGGTCCTCCCCATTGTTGCCCATCACAATATATTGTTTTCCATGGAAAGTCAAATACCAGTCTGCCTGTTCATTTAGCCACTTAAAGTACTTGCAAATTTATGTAGCTTAATCAAAATGTGAGAGTTAGGCTTTATATGAATATAGACATCTGATATGGGATTCCCCACTGTATGCTGTGAATACCTTTAGTTAATAAAAGAAGCTGTTTTTGGCCAATGGCTTAACAGAATATAGCCAGACTGAAAGATATATATACAGAGAAATAAGGCGGAGTCAGAGAGAAGCCATATGCCTCCACCAGAGCCTACTGTAACCTTGCTGGTAATACACAGCCACATGGCAATATATAGATTAATAAAAATGGGCTAATTTAAGAAATTATATGCTTAAGTGATTGGCCAAGCAGTAATTTAAATAATATATTAGAATATAATATAGTTTCTGTGTGATTTTTTTTTTTTAGTCTAAGCAGCTTCCCCCAACAGACATTAAACTTAGTAGATGTCATAAAACCTCCCACGAAAAATGTTTATGTACTTGATATACTCATCATTTAAGGGAATAACTTATAGAATGTTTTCTCTGTCCTTGGTTCATCTGACTAATTGCTCTCATTTTTACTCAGGGCTTTGACTCTGTCTTCTCCAGAAGTTCGATTCCACATGGACAGTGAAACTCATGATCCAATAGATCTACAGACCAAGGAACTGAGGCATGTGATTTTTTTAAAAAAAATAATTGATATTAAATATTAATTTTAAATGTAATATGTTGTGTATTACTAATCACCAGAGTATTTATACCCAAAACAGTTGTTACAGTTTGTATAGCTATGAAATTTCCTGGTTTATTAACGATTTGCAAAAGTAAATGTGATCTTTTTAACTTTTCTTATATAAAATTGGGATAAGGTAGTAGAAAAATTTCAAATTTACCTTGATTGGAATTAATTTATGTTAGAACTTAAGTGGTAATAGTTGCAAAAATAGAAAGATGGCACTGATTGACTTCTCAAGTACTTAACACAGTATGCAGAGGTACGAGGGACCCCAGGCATTGCATCTGGAGAGATTGCTGCCCTGTGAGAGGACCCAAGGTTTGTTCCTAACACCCACATATGATGGCTGACTTGTAACTCCAGCTTCAGCGAGATCCCCAGGCCTGCAATCTTGTGTACACACACGTGCCTACAGTCTTAAACGCACACACATTCTACAACATGCACATAATTGAAACATTAATAAATCTTTAAAAAAATAGAGTTTTTGAAGCTAAACTCTTAACTTTGGATCCTACTGTTACAATTTATACAACTTGAAGTACCCGGTCATTTGACTTCCCTATGTGGAGGGTTCTAATACTTGGAAAGCTAATAGAATTTACAAATGTTGAATAACTGAAACATGATTAAAAATTAATGTGTTCCATGATTCCAGAGAAAGGAAGCAGTAGATACAGCATGCAGATGGTTTATTAACTGGCTTAGAGCTTAAAGGAAAGACTATGCAGAAGGAAGGCATGTCATTGTCTTAAGGATTGAGAAGTCAAACTGAATTCAAGGTTTGGCACTGGTGTAACAGTGACCTCTATGAAGAGAATAATATTGCAGATTTGTCAGCTAGGAATCAGAAGTGTCTGTTGTGTGTGTTACTGTGTATGTGGATTTACAGCAGAATGCCTCACCTGAAATAAGCACCCAAATTAGTTATTGAAAATATATTAGTGATATATTGGTAAAATTTGGGGGAGTTTAGATAATACTATGTGACCAAGCTTGTACTTCTCTCAGTAAAGTTTATCTTCATAGCTCTATTTCTGTAAGAGGAGATAAACGTAGTGGTTTTGTTTTATGTTAGTAAAGTTAGGGATGTTTCCTTTTTTTTTTTCCCTTGAGTACAATTTGAAACAATTCTAGCATGCTAGAATTTCCCCGGAGAGACACAGGTAGTAAACCATTAGTATAGGAGCTGAGAAATTAGAGAAATATGAAGTACTGAAAATAGATATGTGCTGCCTGCAAATTTTCTCACTGGGAAATATTTTATCACTTATAAAAGCTTTGGAGTAAATGTGATGATAGCTGTCTCAGCTTCTCTTTCCTTATGCTTTTCCACCTGGCAGAGAAACAAATTCCATGGTGGAAGAATTCATGTTACTTGCAAATATTTCTGTTGCAAAAAAAATTCATGAGGAATTTTCTGAACATGCTCTGCTTCGAAAACATCCAGCTCCACCTCCCTCCAATTATGAAATTCTTGTTAAGGCAGCCAAGTCCAAGGTAAAGTCTTAAAGATTGAAAAGTCACTTGCATTTGTAGCATAATCTACCCATTACACTGAAAAATTAATATTCATGTTTTCATAAAAGTTTAGTTTATGTATACTCTACCAGTAGCTCTTTTTGATATTAAAAAATGTGGTTTGGGGTTTGGACATCTCTTCCTACATATCCATTGACACCAGCTACATATGAACATCCTTTATGTCCAGTAAAAAACACTCAGTCTTTTTTTTAAAAAAGATTTATTTATTTATTTATTTTGTATACAGTGTTCTATCTGCATGTCTGCCTGCAGGCCAGAAGAGGGCACCAGATTTCATTACAGATGGTTGTAAAGCCACCACGTGGTTGCTGGGAATTGTACTCAGGACCTCTGGAAGAACTATCAGTGCTCTTAACCTCTGAGCCATCTCTCCAGCCCAAGGAGCACTCAGTCTTAAAGACAAATGATTTAAACTAAGTTATCTACAGTATCATAGACATAGCTTGCTCTTCCATCTCTTTCTTTTGTACGTGGTGGACTGGCTATTTTTTGTTGCGGTTTTTGTTCTTTTGTCAATTAGACACAAGCTAGAATCATCTGAGAGGAAGGAACTTAAATGCCTCCATAAGACCTCTAGTTGGCAAGCATTTGGGGCATTTTCTTGATTAATGATTCTTTTCAGTCCATTGTGAACGGTGTTAGCCCTAAGCAGGTACAAGAAAACAGGCTGAGCAAGCCAATAAGCAGTGTCCTTCCATGGGTTCTACTTAAGTTCCTGCTTCAGTTTCCTGTCTTGGTCTCCAGACTTGACATCTCTGGATGATGAAATGTGGTAGGGAACTGTAAGCAGAAATAGACCCTTTCCTCCCAAGTAGTTTTTGGTCATGGTATTTTATCATAGTTATAGAAACTTAAGACCCATGGCTTCTATGAAATCCATAGCTTTCAGAGATTCACAAGTAATTTGTTTTCTCCTTAGGTCACCCCAGTTCAGTGCTCCCTGTATCATATCCATACAAAAGAAGGTTATTTATGGCATGCATGGAAAGGGGGACTTTTCAGCCGTTTATACCCCTTTAATTTCTTCATACTTAGGCTTGGCATGACTCTGACTTATTTGGTTTTCCTTGGATTTTGTATAGGCTAATTTTTTCCTATTGTGAAAGCATGTAAGGAATGTCACTATTTGAATAGTATGCTATGAGTTTCTGATTTTATAGTTCATACGCCATCTTTATCCATCTGAACTGCCCCAGCTTCCCAGCCCCAAGGATACTACATATTGGGGGATTTTTTGAGGTTGTCTTATTTCTTACCAAGACATGGTAGCGGAAGGAGGGGTTTGTCTTGCTAAGATAGAGTTCAGCAGAACATTATTCTTCCTGAACTTTAATTGACTTGCTTGCTGCTGGCTTTTACTTCTACTTTCAGTGGAAGGAAAGAATCTGCAGAGGAGCCAGCTATACTGAAAACACTGTATCTTCATTTTCTTTACCGCCTCAGAGATTAGCAAGCATAAACTGGACTATGTCAAAGAAATGGCACTACTGCCTCCACTATTGTTCTCTCCCTTGGAACTTCAGGATTCTTGCTGTTTTGGGACTTTCAGATACATTCAGGAATTTTCAAGCTTTAGTACTGCATAAATCAGCCATTATCTAAAGTTATTTTTAGTGCCTCTAGTTAACAGATAAAATGGATGAATGCTTACTATCTGTACACAAACACTATTTTTATTTGATCTATTTATATTTTAAAGAGAGGATGCTAATTCTGGCTGGGCATGCTAGTGCATGCCTTTAATCCCAGTATTTTGGCGGTGGAGACAAGCCAATCTCTATGGGTTCCAGGCCATCCAGGGCTCCACAGTGTGACCATTGTCTCAGGAATAGGGAGAGGGAGGAAGGACAATACCACTGACTTTGTGATGTTTCATTTGGTGCTTTTCTTCCTTTTATTGACAGAATTTGGAAATTAAGACTGATACAGCCAAGTCTTTGGCTGATTCTTTGGACCGCGCTGAATCCCCTGAGTTCCCGTACCTGAACACTCTTTTAAGGATATTGGCCACTCGCTGTATGATGCAAGCTGTCTACTTCTGTTCTGGGATGGATAATGACTTCCATCATTATGGCTTAGCCTCCCCAATATACACACATTTCACTTCCCCCATCAGAAGGTATTGTGTTTTCCATATAAAACTAAAGGAGGGAGAAAATGGTTAACTTTTTTTCTTCAGTTTTTCAAGACAGGGTTTCACTGTTTAGCTCTGGCTGTCCTAGAACTCACTTTGTAGACCAGACTGGGCTCGAGCTCAGAGAGATCTGCCTGTTTCTGCCTTCCAAGTGCTGGGATTAAAGGCATGTGCCACCGCCACCCAGTGAAAATGGTTAACTTTTAATATAGAAATTTTAAAATTAATTCGTCATTGTTCTTATTTCACCTTTTTTATGTAGATATGCGGACATAATTGTTCATCGGTTGTTGGCCGTGGCTATTGGGGCTGATTGTACTTATCCGGAGTTGACAGATAAACACAAGCTTTCAGATATATGTAAAAATCTCAATTTCCGGCATAAAATGGCTCAGTATGCTCAGCGTGCATCGGTAGCTTTTCATACCCAGGTATTTGCCTTTTGTTTGTAGTGGGAAATTTTGTTTATTGGTATTTTCAAAATTATTTTTGTAAATCTCAAAGTAAGATTTCTAACAAGATTGTGTGTATTTTACAGCTGTTTTTCAAAAGCAAAGGAATAGTAAGCGAGGAAGCCTATATTCTCTTTGTAAGAAAGAATGCAATTGTGGTGCTAATTCCAAAGTATGGCTTAGAAGGTACAGTTTTTTTTGAAGAAAAAGATAAACCAAAGCCAAGGCTTACTTACGATGATGAGGTATGGTATTGCTGATTCTTGTTTTCTTGGGGAAGAGAGGTATATTTTCTCTGACAGTTGGCCAACCATAACTATAAATTGTTAAAATTTTTCTGTATTTATGTAGGTGTGACTCTGCAGCCACCCCCAAATAACCACTCAGATACTTACTAATGCTTCTTATTAACTAGCTCTTACAACTTAAATCAACCCATGTTTCTTATCTAAGTTTTACCATGTGGCTGGCTCATGGCTTGTTACTTGATTTTCTACACGTCCTGTTTCTTTTGTATCTGGCCTGTGACTGACTCCTCGAACTCTGACCTTCTTTTTCCTGGTGTCCTTAGTCTGGTTTTCTCACTCAACCTTACCCTGTCAAGCTATTAGCCAATCAGCTTTATTAAACCAATCACAACATAGTTTACAGTGTACAGAAGGATTAGTCCACAGTAGATTTATATATCTCAAAATGCATGACAGAAAATCCATATTTTATCCCCTAAACTTAGAGAATATTTAATGATACTTTACTACAAACAACTAATTCACTAAGATGAATGATGTCATTCAGGATTACCTTAGTGACAAGATGAAGTGTGCACAAAAATAGACTATATTTGAGGCTATGAGGTTTAATGTGGGTTTTTTGCTTTTTATATTCAATACCTAGAAGCTTAGTAATATTGTGGATTTTTTATTCCTTGAAAATGTTATATATAATGAAATATATCTTGATCATATCTATCCCTCACTGCTCCCCTCCAACTTCCCCCAGAACCCATCACATCTCCTTCCCAACTTCTTGTCCTTAATTTTAAACTTTTAAATTACTATGGAAGGTAAACTGGAAGTAGGATTGAGATTCATATTTAAGAAACGATATTGATAAAATGTTTTTTTTTTTCAAGATACCTTCACTCAGAATAGAAGGTACAGTGTTCCATGTCTTTGATAAAGTTAAAGTAAAAATCACATTAGATTCATCAAATCTTCAACATCAGAAAATCCGCATGGCCCTTGTGGAACCACAGGTGAGACCAAACTTAATTTAATGGTGTGGAAAAGTTAACATCTAGTTTGTTAAGATCTTAGGTATTCCAAATATTGGCACTGGATTCCAGGCATCAGAGAGATTCTAGAGGTCCTTAAGACCATTCCGTTCTCTTGCCTATTTCTTTACTCTAGTTTATAGTATACAAGTTAACTGCAGGTGCTCCATTTAAAATCCTGAATTTTAACCTTTTGGCTTTTGGTGCTTGCTGTTTACTGCAACATAAATCCAATATGGCAAATTGGACACAAGAAAGAGCTGTTACATTACAAACACATAGGCCAAGTTGAAGCTTCTCAGTTTTCTTGCTATGTAGACAAGGCTAGCCTTGAATTTGCAAGGATCTTCCCAAGTGCTGAGATTGCAGGTGTGCACCTCCGTTCTGGCTTACTTCTGAACCATGGTTACTTCCTGTGCATAACTGTGTGTGGTGCACCCTTCTAACTCCATCCCCTCCACTGGAAAGTCTATTTGAAGTTGACAGTGATAGTGCTAAAGGGGAAGGTGAGATACACATTTCTTATCTGATGCTTTTAATCACTTCATTTTTCCCGTTTATACTTTTAGATACCAGGAATAAATATTCCTCCTGATGTTTCAGACATGGATTTCAGTGGGCCAGGAGGGAAGAAGAGGAAACTTGAGAAGTAGCTACATGCAACAGAGAACTTCAAAGACTGACAATTACCGTAGACAACAACAAAATTGAAAGCATACTTACAAACTGGTGTGCATGATAGTTACTTTCAAGTACATTTCAATAATTTTAAGAAATTTGCATTTTTATTGAGTTACTGACTAAATCTTAGACTGTGCTTCTGCAACAACAAAAATTATGCCGAAAAATTCATTTGAATATCCATCACTTAAATGGTGACAGAATAGCAACTTCAGGGATCTGTGATGATCATTTAAATGGAGTACTCATCTGCTCATTGACGAGCGGATTAATTTTTATATAAGTGCTTATTTAATATAGAAAAAACGCAATTTCTGAGGAAAATTAACATTTTAGAAGCAAAGAACAAGCCTTTCTAAATCTTGAGCTGTCAGTGTTTGGCATTTGATCATTTTGCCATTTTAATTTGCCTAATTATATAACACTGTATTCACACATTTTGAAAAGCCTCCTTACTTTACTAATGGTTCTTAGAACTGAATGTTTTGGGATTATAAGAAAACAAAAACTCAGGTATGTTGGATTGGGAACATTGTGATGTTGTTAACAGGTGATAAGTTTCTTAATCTATGTTGCCAGTGTTTCTCTCAAACAAGGCATTATACTTTAGAGAAAGAATCAAAGTAGAAATGTCTGCTTTCTTACAAAAACAGGTAATAGCTTTTGAATTTTAGTTATACCCAATTATATAAGAGAGGAGGGATTGTATTAGACATATTAAAGGAACAAATGAAGTCTCATTTGTTGTACCAGTTTGACTACCTCGTGCCTTGCAAATCCCAGATTAATGATGACATTAGGAAAATTTTACCATTTGACTTTGCTTAATCAGTTTCTGGTCTAGTAAACTACTTTTGTGGTAGTAACCAGCTGAAAAGTCCCAGGCTATAATGTAGGTACAGCTGTATCCCAAATACAAATACACATTTAGTGCTGTTTTCCAATTTCCTATTACAGCAGATAATATCCATGTTAAGGCAGAACTTGATTTAACTGAAGGAAGACAGTCTTAAGCAGCATTTGGCCCATAGCATTGATGATATTACTTTAAAAAACTGAAAAGTAGCCAGGGAGGCTGTTCATCTTAGAACTCCTGGATAATATCTCTCTTTAGATAAATATATTCAGTTGGCCAGTCAACTTCACAACATTGGTTAGTGTTGGAGCATGTGACATGAGCACCGTGTATGTCTGTAAGCAATAAACATACTAAGGATGGAGTACCATATAGAACAAGAATGAAAATGACAAAATAATAGTGCATCTTTATTTTCTAGGACTAATGATGAGTATGCCAGTTTTTACAAAATAAGTAAACACAAAAATACAGTCTTTGATATTTCCAAATACATTTTATCCATCTTCTAATACAGATTTTTTTTAAAAAATATTTAGCAATTTTTCCAATTGTTTCTTCATGTCCAAAGCCCAAGGGGAATTCCACTGTTCCCCAATGATTCTGATTCTCCCATGTTCTGTTCTGTTCATCTCCCTAGCCAAGACTGAGAGAATACTACTGTGGCATCCCACACTCACCCCATGGATGGGAGTGTATAGGGCTGCCCAGTGGGTAGCACCTTTCCAGCATTTACACTTTAGTATTGACTAGAGTGCTAATGCCAGAAACTAAGTCATTTCCTCACAGAAATGGATTTTTAGAGAGTCCATTTTATTTCCTTTCTACCTCTTTAGTAAGTTTTATATCTCAAGATACCTTTCACAGTTTTCATTTAAAAATGTATAGTGCATTCAGTTTTAACATTTTTATCATGATCTAAGAATTGGTAATTCAGGATTATCATTACAAGTTTTCACAAGTAGCTCCGTGATCCTGTAGGACAAGAGAAAGCTATCAGCTGGCATCATTTTTTGTTAAACAAACCACTCAAAACAAATACAAAAATATTTATTGGTTAAAAAATAGCTTGTAATTAATAACTTGGAGCTTCTGTTCCTGTCACTAAGTTCCTTTGCGGACAGACTGTTTTTTTTACATTACGGAGGGAGCTGGGCATATGACATGAAGCAGTTACCCCAGTCACCACCACGTGAGATCATGTACGTAAAGACACGGGCTACTACTGAGTGTGGTCTGTGGTCTTGAGACTATGGGCTGCTGCACTGCGATGGGCCAGCAGCTTTCATCCAGCACCTCTGCACCGTGTGCTCTTGCTGTGGAAAAGAAGAAAACACCTGCTTTTCAGTTTAGGGCCATTCAAAAGTACAACTGCTACCAACTGTTTTGAAATGGGGATGCAGATTTCCTGGCTTGAGAGGGCTAGTGAAGATAAGAGTTTCTGTTGGGGGGGGGGGGGGGGTCCCTCTCTCCCTCTCTCCCTCCCTCCCTCTCTCCCTCTCTCTCCTGCCTCCTTCCTCTTTTTGAACCTAGGATGTTGGGCATGCTAATCAATGCTAGTCTAAGCTTCAGCTTAGATTTTGAGGGATAACTGAAATGAGCTGGATTATCAGGAGCAACTTCATTGAAGTTACTAATATTAGAATGAGACTTGGTTTTGAGACTTCCTTTGATGCACCAAAGGAAAATATGGTGCATTTCTTACTGAACTTGCAGAGAGGTTTATATAAATAGTATCAAATAAATAGGCATAAAGAGTAAGATTATCGTGTCTCGTTCCTAAGATGATGGATTTCAAATGTGAATGTGTAGTTGTAATCATCATATCAAGGTTCATGAAATGTTTATATCAAAAATATATTAGTACAAATATTTGACATACCTAAAATATCTACATTTATTTTCCTTAGAACAATGAAAATCTTTAATGGCTATTGAATTTTAAGAAATACTTCAGGAAAGAATAGGAGAGGATTAATACTGTCCAAATGCATAATATCCAACAGTGATAATACTGAGACCATTATTTTGTATGGCTACACATACAGAGTCTTTAAGTGCTTTTAACCTTTGATTACTATTTTCCTCTCTAGTAGTAATTATTTTCAAATTTATGTTTGAGCTGTTTGAAATATTTCAAAGACAAAAATCAATTTTAGAGGCAAAAGTCTCTGCCTTTCCCGTTTCCTTATGGATGTAACTGCTTG
This sequence comes from Microtus oregoni, assembly GCF_018167655.1. NCBI lineage: Eukaryota > Metazoa > Chordata > Mammalia > Rodentia > Cricetidae > Microtus > Microtus oregoni. Next base: position 33,075,535 of record NW_024543060.1, on the reverse strand, counting down.
TTGCTTAGAGTAGAGCTGGTTCCCCCTCTAACTCATCCTCTCCCATTTGTCAGCGAGGAACTTTGGAGTGTCTGCTTTTAAAATATCTACTAATGACAAAACAAGATGAGCGCATAAGCATGGTAAAACTATACAAAATGGTGAAGATAGGTTGAAAAAAGCCATTTATTAAATATTACAGCCTATATTATTATCAAATTGTTTTCTCCATACCTTTATATTACAACCTTGAGATTTTATTTCTACTTCAAAGGACTGTGTGACATTTTCTTTGCAGCAGCTTTCTGTCCCAGCATTATCAGTGACATTGCTTCCACAAGTCTGTGTGGTGTAGCCACTGTCCATCTTGGAGGATGAAAAACAAAACACCGACTCATAAAACTGCAAACTCATTCATTGTTCTAATTTACATGAAATATTGTATGAAATGCAAAGGCTAAGTGAGCATATAATTCACTACATCTGAACAATGTAACAGTGATCACAGTAAATGAATTTAATACATGATCCTAAAAGCTCTACACGAAATTGCTTTTCCCTGCAACACTTCATAGGATATTTCTTGGGAAGGAACTATAATTTCTTTAGCATCAGTAGACAAGTCACCAGGTGCTTTTCTGCTCTTTCCAAAATGAAAATAAAGACTACAATCAGTTTTCCTTTCCAGCTTGCTTTCCTAGCTCATCTGTAAATGCCTTGCTTGTACAGTTTCTAAATACCATTGGAGTATTAAAAAATAGGGGGCTGGAGAGATGGCTCAGAGGTTAAGAGCACTGGCTGCTCTTCCAGAGGTCCTGAGTTCAATTCCCAGCAACCACATGGTGGCTTACAACCATCTGTAATGAGATCTGACGCCCTCCTCTGACGTGTGGGCATACATGGAGGCAGAATGTTGTATACATAATAAATAAATCTTTAAAAAAAAAAAAAAAAAAAAAAAATAAAGATAGCCTGCATAAAGCTCATACCCAGTTGTTCATAATGGCACACACATAAGAAGAAAATGGTTACATTTTAAAACATACTGGCTTGCCCCAAAAGTGAAAAAGATTTACACATTTTTAAGTTGGTAATTCTCTTATTATGGAGGATACCTTCCAAGACACTTCAGGTAACACCAAACGCTGCATCCTCTGTTTGTCCTACCTACACATACCTGTGATAAGATTTTTACTTATAAATTAGACACAGTAAAAGTTCAATAAGAATAGAACAACTATAGCACATTTCTGGTTATGTAACACTATCTAACCTAGTTTGGCTTCAAATTCACAGTTTTGCCTCAGACTCAAAAGAGTGCTAAAATTACAGGCATGTGCCACTATGCTTGATTTACAAATATGTCTATAAAAAGTTACAGAATATGATCTTAAAATATTTATTGTACTTTCAAGAATTTTTTTTGGCTCTTTGACATATGCAAATCGCTAGAATTATGTTAGTGCTTTTAGTCAATATTAAGTTTTAGAAAAGCTCTTTAAATACAAGTGACAGGTTAGCCTAGTGGTCAGCTTGACAGCTGAAATGGCTGCTGTGTGAATGATTGGTAGAAGTACGGGCAGTGTGGGGACATGAGTCAAAGGGTGTTTGACATCCCACTGAGGGTCAGAGTTTAAGATATGGTGCTCAAAATAGCATGAATTTTGAAGCAAACTTTATATTTTAAATTTAAACAATTTTGGACCACAGATATCTACTGTACTATAAAAAGCATTTACTGAATAAAAATGCTTGGTCATTTGTAGCGCTATAAGGCCATTTTTATTTTGTCCTTTCAACATCTACTTTATAAGGTGAGGAAGTGAAGGTTCAGAAAGATTAACTCAGTGTTATACATTGACATCAGAGGCTCAAGTTAAAGTTATTTTCATTTTTACATCTGCACAGGGCGGTGGTGAATGCCTTTAATCCCAGCACTTGGGAGGCAGAGGCAGGTCTCTGTGAATTTGACACCAGTTTGGTCTACAAGAACTAGTTCCAGGACAGGCTCCAAAGCTACAGAGAAACCCTGTCTTGAGGGTCGGGGTTGGTTGAGGGCCATTTACTTGTAATATTGCTGAGCACCAAACAACACCACCCAACACACACATAAAGCACTGACCTAGCCCTTCACCTTTCCTTACAAATCAGGAGTAGGGAAGTCTGTGCTGCTTTGATCCCCTGACGGACATCTACAATAGTGTATAAAGTCATACTGTTTGTCACCCAGGTGATCACAAGGAAAATACTCCCTAGTTTTCATGTCTGTATACCCACTTACTGGTTCCTGGGAGTCACAAAGCAAAACCCTTGGGACAAGTACAATAAAATTGAACAGCACATCCCAAGGGAAATCCCTCGTTCTGTTACCAGTCGATAGGTACTTGATCAAGACTGTAAATATCAGATTGCTTACAAAGAGTCTTCTTTCTGATATCACTGCCAAGTGACTGGCTTATGACTCGGTTCCAATACATAACTGATTTCTCAGAAAATTAGGAAACAACCTACTTCAGAACCCAGCAATAGCACTTTGGGGCCAAAGGATGCTCAATCCTACTACAAGGACATGTGCTCAACTATGTTCATAGCAGCATTTTTTATCATAGTCAGAACCTGGATGCCCCTCAACCAAAGAATGGATAAAAAAGATAATGGCACATTTACACAATGGAGTACCACACAGAGGAAAGAATTAATGACATCTTAAAATTTGCAGGCAAATGGATGGATCTAGAAAACACCATATTGTGTGAGGTAACCCAGACCCAAAAAGACAAAGATAATATGTACTCACTCATAAGTGGCTTTTAGACATAAAGAAAAATCAGCCTACAATTCACAATCCCAGATAACCTAGAGAACAAAGAAGACCCTAAGAGAGACATACATGGATCTAATCTACATGGGAAGTAAAAAAAGACAAGATCTCCTGCGTAAATTGGGAGTGTGGGGATCATCGAAGAGGATAGAAAGAGGGGAGAGGAAGGAAGACGAGTGGAGAAAAATATATAGCTCAATAAAAACAATTTTAAAAAAAGTTTTAAAATGAAAGGTTCCAGTTCCATTTTCAGTTATTTCGGCATCAGCATGTCCAGGGTCAATCAGAAAACACGAAGGCGAGGCATCGAGAGCCTCTCAGCACACTGAGTCCGCAGAGTCAGCTGCTCCTGAGTTGGCATCAACTCAGTTAGAGAACATGGACTTGGGATGCAAAGCTGCTGGAGTCCATACTGGCTCTGCTGTTTATTTCCTTTTTAAACTTCAGGGAACCTACTTAATCTCTGATGCACAGCTTTCTTAGGAAATGTAGGATTACACGAAAAAATGTTGACTGTTTCAAGTATATAAAAAGTTAAGACATAAAAGTGCTCTAAGTTTTCTTTCTCCCCTAAAGGACATTAAGGCAAACCAAACCCATTCAAGTTTTAGCATACGAATCCTATGCTAGAAACTGCATTCATTCTTCCTGTAGCAGATCCCAGGACACAGCTGTCTCCTGAGATGATGTCTGAGCCTGGCTTCTTTTCTGCTCATAATTTACTATTCCCAGCAGACAGTGGTTAATAGAAATATGAAATATGAATAATTAATCCTCCTGATTGCTTTTGGTTATTTTTTAATACTACGGTGTCCTAGTTGGTCTGAAACTGGCTTTGTAAAGCTGACTGGCCTTGAACTCACAAAAATCTGTGTCTGCCTTCCAAGTGAGCCCCAAGTGCCTCCCATGTGCGCCTAACAATGTGCGCCATCGTGCTCAACACTCCTGGTAACTTTTAAACTCTCCAATGCTATAGTACTCACATTTAGCCTTTACCGTTCTAACTGTAAACACCTCACATTTAGCCTATTAGATTTCTCACCCTGTAACAGCCAGAGTCAATGACTATCAAATATAAAAAGCCTTACCTGGATATTGCTAAAGACTATCAAATACAAAAAGCCTTACCTGGATATATTGCTAAAGACTATCAAATACAAAAAGCCTTACCTGGATATTGCTAAAGACTCAAATACAAAAAGCCTTACCTGGATATTGCTAAAGACCCAAATACAAAAAGCCTTACCTGGATATTGCTGTTTTCACACGGCAGAACACTGCTTTCCGCGAGAGGCGACATGCACATATGAGAGCTTTCGATATTGAAGGCAATTCCACTCACAAAACCAGTCATGGCTGAATTCCCATCACTCACTGGCTCCTTTATCCAAGTGCTCTCATCTCCTGTGTCTACAGGGTCGAACATATCCACAGTGTCATTTTCCCTCTCACTCTCGACATCCTCCAGCGGCGCTACATCTTTCTCAGAACTAGACTGGCTCCGAGTAAGAGACATGGCAGTGACCACCGAAAGCTCGCCACACGCCAAAGGCTCACAGTTCAAGGGCGGGAGGGATACTGGCGCACTTGGGCCTGGTGGAGAGACATCTGTGGAGGGAGCCTCATCTTCTTCGCTGTCACTGTTGTTCTCAAGAGTAAAAGGGACCCGAATCAGTGAGGACAAGTACTGAGTACCACCTCTCAGTCTCCGAGGAGACCAGCTTTTAATTGGTGAGCAGCCATCTATGTATGGACTCCTGATGCTTGGATTAATGATCCCGGTAGATCTTGCTCCGGATGAAGCTTCAGGAGAATGAAATATATACTTCCTTTGTTCTGAAGGAGAGGAGGAAAAAAAAAAATCACATCACAAAAACTCAGAAAGGGAAAAGTCATTTTTAAGTGGTAATCATGTTCATGTCAGAAAAAAGAAAAAAAAAAACAGTAACAGGTTTGTATATACTGAAGTGAAATTTTAGTGTTAAAAATAACAGAAAGCTAGTATGTGCCTCAACAGACTCAACCTCAAAGCTTGTTTCTATGGCTCTTTCCAAATTTTAATTAAAATATTTTATTTCTTGTAGTAATAAGGGGCGGCGGGGCTTCGTCCCCAGCCGCCTACTCGGCTAGCTTATGCCCCGAAATAATTACATGGACACTGTATTCTTTTAAACACTGCTTGGCCTTTTAGCTCTAGCACTTACAGGCTAATTCTCACATCCCGATCAACCCATCTCTAATAATCTGTGAGCATCGGTCTTACCGGGAAGATTCTAGCCTATGTCCATCCTGGGTCAGAGTGTCTGCCCCGGAGCGGGGCATGGCGTCTCTTCTGAGGCATCTACTCCCAAGAGGAGAGCTGTGGAATCTGAGCTCACTTCCTCTTCCTCCCAGCGTCCTGTTCTGCCGACTCCTCCCACCTATCTTTCAACCAATAAAATGGGCCAGGGCAGTTCCTTTATTAGCCAATGACCTTCCTCCATCAATTTCTTGTGAATTATTTCTTCATAAGTACATTGCACTATATCAAAGTTGTTCATATACAAAGAAGTCTCCTAACAAGTTGGCTTTTAGAAACTGTAACTTAACAACTATACTTGACAAATGTGTTGGACTTATGTAACACACTTGTAACAATACTAAAAGGCAAACAAAAACTAGAAAATAGTATTTTTTAATAGTAAGGAGCCTAACAATACCCAAAATGATAAGCATGCTTTAGTTTAACAGTGGTAACAATAAAAAATTTAATTGACATAAACATTTATGAAGAGGTTAAGTAAATTCCAACAAAATCCTTAAAACTATGGGGCAGGGAACACAACTCAGCGGCAGGAACCTATATTCAATCCCCAGTTTAGCAGAGGGAAAAGAGCCTTCAAATTATCTGTCCCTTTGGATGAAGTTTTACTTCGGAAAATTAACCTAGGTATGGGGTTTCATCCCCACAACCATAAAAAACAAAACAAAAATAAGACAAATAGAATGATACATCTATGAAATGGTTCAGAAGTATGTTTTTGAGGTAACACTAAATAATCTGAATAACTTACAAAAGAAATAAATGCTTTGTAAAAAAATAAAGAACCATGGATAAAAATGTACAAATTTGTTTATCTACATTCCCATATCCCTACATACAAAAACAGTTTTTCATTTTCCAAAATTTTACTACGAAATGATTTCCTAAAATATTAGCTTTTCAAAAATTGGTAAATATTTTTTTTCCAAGAGTACATACATTTCTGAACATACTTATTTTAACAACCATAACCAAGTATATTTTATAGGGTTTGAATACCTGGTTGTCAAAATCTATTACTGTAAGTAAGAAGGTATATAAAAATCAACTTATCTCTAAACTGTGATCTCCTTGAGAGAGTGCGGTAAATACTTATTAAAATAGATTAGAAAAGCTTTCTGAGAATTCTAAACGTTCAGGATAAATTATCTCTCCAACCTTTGCTGTAGTGCGAGGAATTGAATGCAGACATCACACAGCATAGACAAGTATTCTACACTTTCTTTTTTTTTTTAACTATGGCAGTTTTATTTGATAAGGATTCAGTTTATGAATAGGGGTTCTGTGTGTGTGTGGAACCTGATATTCTATTATATTTTATATAATTTTTTTCTTTTTTGTTAAATTTTTAGGGTCTAATTATATAATTGCCGGGCTGGAGAGATGGCTTAGAGGTTAAGAGCATTGCCTGCTCTTCCAAAGGTCCTGAGTTCAATTCCCAGCAACCACATGGTGGCTCACAACCATCTGGAATGAGGTCTGGTGCCCTCTTCTGGCCTGCAGGCTTAGACACAGACAGAATATTGTATACATAATAAATAAATAAATAAATAAAAAATTATATAATTGCCCCTTCCCATTCCTTCTTACAAACACTCCAATGTAGTCCCCTCCACTGCTTCATTCAAGCTCATGGTTTTTTCTTTGTTACATTCCTGTGTGTGTTCCTAAACACGTAAGTACCACCTGCTCAGTAGGATGTTACTTTTATATGTACATGTATTTCAGGGCTCACCACATTAGTATGTCTACCGGTGCTGTCCTGGGTCAGGTCATGTTTAGGCAGCCATGATGCCTAAACATCTAAACAGCTTCATGGATGTAGCTTCTGACATTTCTAGGAGACACAATCTCACATCACAGCAAACTCCCCGTACCTCTGACCACTTTTTTTTTTTTGATGGGGTCTTTGTTTTATTGCTGTGAAGAAACACCATGACCACTACCACTCTTGTAGAAGAAAACATTCAACTGGGGCTTTCTTAGAGTTTCGGTGTTATCAGCACTGTGGCATGCATGATGCTGAAGCGTTGGTCTACAACATCCTGACATTATGATTGGCAGGCCCAGGAAGAAAGAGAAACTAGGCCTGGCAAAGGCTTTGCAAACCTCCATCAAGATCACAACTCCTAACCCTTTTAATCCTTTCAAAGAATTCTACTTTCGGGTGATTAAGCATTCAAATATATGAGCCTATGGGGGCTATTTTGTTCAAACTACCACAGCCTTACGAGGTAGCTCAAGCTAGTTATAAATTTACATATTCCCATAGTGCCCCTGAACTTGTGATCCTTCTGCCTCTGTCGCCCAAGTATTGGAATTTATAGCATAAGCTACACATCTGACTTACACTGCTACTTTTGTTTTTTAAAAAAGAAAGTATCTACAAATTAATACCAAACTATTCATTCCTAACTGCTAAAAGAGCCCCTTTATTAATAAATGTAGATAGTACAATTTTAACTGTATATATTATTCTGAGACGTACCTGAGAGTGGTGTCTTTCCTGCTTCAAGTGCAATTGGTGAGAAAGTGGGTAAAGAAATAGTTGGTGGGCTAGCTATGCTCCCCAAACTGTATTTTCTTGTACTGTTCTCAATGGGGCTAGAAGAAAACTGTCCCTGTGATTTAAAAAAAAAAAAAAAAAAAAAAACTTAAATTAGAAAATCAAAATCGTCATTACTTAGTAAATACATGTAATTTCTCTGTGTCACAGTTATCTTGCCATTATTTGTCTTTTTCACACATATTTACAAACCAGGAATTCCCAAGAACCCACCAATGAAAGGCATCTTGGAACAAAGACAACAAAGACTGCTAGAAAAATCCTGAAATAAAATATCGAAGTATAATGAATTGGGCTCAAACAAATCATTCATTCTATTTTATACCAAGTAGCTGTCTGTGAAAATACCTATAAACTAATTTATTTACGCCATCAATGCTAACTCAGTTACACTGCTAATCTTTGGGCAATTCAGTAAGTAAGCCAGACTGTGATTCCTTGAGACAAGGATCAATTCGCTCACCCTGTCTACCTTAAAAACAAAACTGACGACTGACAAAAATCATACCTACAAACTGACTAAAATCATACCTACAAACTGACTAAAATCATACCTACAAACTGACTAAAATCATACCTACAAACTGACTAAAATCATACCTACAAACTGACTAAAATCATACCTACAAACTGCGAAAAACTGGGTGACCTTCCCGGATGTGATCTGAGTATCTGCATCCAAGCAAATCTACAACACACTAACCAGCCACTTGCTAACACACTTCTTATGGTCCATGCCATCGACACAGGGCCCCTAGGCTACACGGAGACAAATCAATCAGATAGAACACCTCAAGAGATTCTCGGGCAGTGCTAGGAGGACTTCTGGGAGAAGCTGAAGGTAAGGAGTCAGAGATGCTCCCATTCACATCCAAAAAGAGCTTTCTTCTGAGAGACGAGGAACTGAGGTTCCCAGGAGATTGGTCCGCAGCGTCATCAGCTCTAAAATAGTCTCCTGCGTTTAATAAAAACACAGAGAAAGTTGATCACTGTAAGAAGGAACTACACTTATAATACTGATTTTCCAAAAATTCATGAAACAGCCGAGCAGTGATAGTACACGCCCTTATTCCCAGCACTCAGGAGGCAGAGGCAGGCAGATCTCTGTGAGTTCGAGGCCAGCCTGGTCTACAAGAGCTAGTTCCAGGACAGGCTCCAAAGCTACAGAGAAACCCTGTCTCGAAAAACAAAAACAGAAACAAAACAAAAGGTCATGAAACATGTTTGAATTTTGTTTCAATACACGTATGGGTAATGTTTAAAATGTTCTTTATTTTTGGAGTGTTTGTTTATTAGCTGTTACTGACGTTGTGAGTCAGGGTCTCACTATGAACCCAGACTGGACTGGAACTTGTGGTCATCCTGTCTCAGTCTGCTGACTGCCCCCACACAGTCATTAGCAGTAGACCTGCACCAGTAAGGTGTTTATCTTTCATGCCCACAGTAAAGTTCACAGCGATAAAAACACTAACTCAGGCCACGTTCAAGAAACAGGAAAATGTAGGGCAGCTTCCCGTTTAAAGGACGGCAACTGCTGCACGACCATTTACAAACAGCCGACCAAACGAGAAGCTTTGTGTTCTTAAAGGGTCAAGTCACACAGCATTTACCCAATATGGCTTCCAGATTGAAATCCACAGGAAGAGACAGCAGAGTCTGGCAGGCAGCTGGGAATAAGCAAACAGATGTTAAGTACACACACACCAGTGAAGGCAGGTGACATCAGTTCAGCATGTACCTGCCAACCACCACCTCCCAGCATGTTCCAGGATAAGCAGTCATTCTTCAGGGGCACTCTATTATATCCCATGCCAGCTTCGTGATTGGAACGCACTAATGATGGAAGCTAGCTGCCCCTGAGACTTATACTGGAAGTGAACAGGGTAGCCGCAGACACTAGGGGATTCCTCAGATTAACAGAACTTTGTGTTTTCTTTAAACCTTTCCCTGAACCAGAGATCAATTCACAAATCACACACTTCAAAGTGGAAAGCAGCACACAACTGCTCTTTCTAAAATACCACTTTCTAAAAGTCAGTTCTCTTGGCATACAGCTTATCCACAAAGCACACAATGTCTGAATTGAAAAGGACCACACTACTGTATGAACTATGCTTGAGTTGAAGTAGCTTGACCCAGTTCATACCCACCATTGCACTTCTCGGAGGGAAGCGTCAGCTTCTGCCCAACAGGAGAGTCGCCGTTGCTATTAAGGCCTGTGAAACATTTTCAATAGAAAATCATATTTTTATACTCATGGCACTGGGTACAGTATTTATCCCTAGCGTTTGTACCGGGTTTTTGGAGCCCATTCTCTTTGGAGGGAGACCTTGCTCAGCCTAGAAACAGTGGGGAGGGCATTGGACCTGCCTCAAAGTGATGTGCTAAATTTTGTCGATTTCCCCATGGGGCGCCTTCCGTTCTCTTGAGGAGTGGATTGGGTGGGGTAGAAAGAAGGTGCACGGAGCAAGGCGGGGATGGGAACTGGGAGTATGTAAAATGAGAAAAGATTGTTTTAAAAAATAAATTTAAATAAAAAAATGGAAAACCCAAGCAATTTCAACTAAGGTTTGCTCCTTACTGGAGAGGGAGCTAATTGTGCCATGTGGAAACTGAACTTGCAGCAGGCTCCTGACCAGCGCCAGCACATGGAGGCTCCCCTGTGCCGTCCTGCTGGCCCTGCTTTTGCGAATACTCACATTTGCTTACAGACCCTGGGTTTTGCATGCTGAGTACTCACATTTGCTGGGGTGAAGCTCTACAGGCTGTTTCCCATCATGCTCAGTCCAGGGAGAGGGGACAATGACATCTTTAGTGAAAAACTAGAAAAATTCAAATTGTACAATTAGGCGTAAATGCCCCACAAATGGGAAAGAGTACCGTCATTATTTCCATATTATTTCATTATAACCACCATGAATGTCACATATACTAACTTACATTTATTTTAAAATGTTCATATTCAACATAACTGATCAAAGTAAATTTAAAGGTGAAGAAATATATAGAGACCTCTTAATATTTTAAATCAACCATTTAAATTTAAAACTTATAAATAAAGCTAAGAGTATTATTCATACGTCAATTGCTTTTCACTTCTCTGCCAATTTGTCTTGGGATTGGCGACCAGTGTAAGTTGAGGAGGAAAGGAACACATGGAGATAAAGGTACACACAAGAGTAAACTGTGGGATGGACTTAGCCCTTACTGACTCTCGAGATTAGCAGTTTTCAGGAATTTGGATAACCTCTGTTAAAACCATAATGAAAAATAAAATTATATAAATTTACAATTAAATACATTATATTGAATCACTCAAAAAGTAGTACTTATAAATTATTTTGCATTTGTCAATATCTATGTTCTTGGAGTTAATTACACTTTGTGTACACATGAGGTGAAATCTGTCTCCCCGGGGTGTGTAACTACACGTTTCCCCTTCAGAGATAGCGTAGTGGTAGCTGGAAGTTGGAGTATTTACATTATGGGTAGCAGCAATCACAGAAACCATAGTAGGTCTACAAAGAGAGACAGCTGTTACACATGCACCTTCCACACTACCCCGTTCTACTCAAATGAACAAAACCCAACTGTATCTATCTATCCATCCGTTATATGTCTATCCATCTTTTATCTGTCTGTCTGTCTGTGGCTATGTCTTTTGCTTCTAATGCAGTGGACTCATAAACTCATGACATATGGCTAAGGAGTAGCACTCAACATTAACTAGAACCCAAATTTGATGGCATTTAAAATAATAAGTAGAACAGACATTTGAAAGTTTGGTAATAATCAGTATTGCAGAGAGGAAAAAAACCAAACAGCACCATGATAAACAAGGAGCATAAAAGGTTCTGCCTCCTAGGAAGGCAATGTGGCAAAATCCACTCAGACTGAAAATCCACAAAGCTCTGGCTTACCATCCACCAGAAGAACATAAAACACATAACAACTGCAACACTATGGTGTTTATGCATTCTGACTAAAATACAAACATCTATACAGGTGATTATTTAAAAAAACTAAGAAAGATCAAGAAAAAAATAATAAAAACAAGATGCAAAACCAAATGAGGATAAACCTACGTGTCTAACATGTTTAAAAGATGCTATTGTGTATATAAAATTAATCCCAGCTGCACAGGAAAGGCTGCAGCAGTTCCTTTCAGACTGGTTGAGAATGACAGCTTTTGTGTTCTCTTTACATCTGACAGGTCTGGCTTTGACATGTGTATATAAAATATATTTTGGATATAATTACTAATCCTGACCTTCACTCTGATTTTATTCCCTACGAATGCTGCTGAGCTTTCCTTGAAACAGCTTAAAGGATTCTAAACAGAGACAGTATTTTCTAAAATGTTGGAAAGTTAGAAAGGACCTGAGCTATTCAGCTGGGGAAGGATTAAGCGATAGTGTACCAGTGGGAATCAGAGCTGGAGATGAAGAGGGAAACAAGGTTTGTCAGGATTAGAACACCATATTTTCTAAATAAGGTTGTATGTAATCTTAAGTACAAGGGACAGACAATGCCTATGTTAGCAAAACCAAGGAGGAGCCAGTCACCAGGCTCCAGAACAAACCAGTAATGTGAATCCTTTGGGGTACAGTAGAGCCAAGTATAGCTAAAGAAAAGTAACGTGTAGTGGAGACCAGAAAGAAAAGGGACAGCTCAGAAACTGTCATTACGACACAAAGCCTCTCTGGCTTTACTGATTTTACTAAAAAAAGAAGAAAAGAGTGAAGAAAAACCTTACCTTTGTACTTAGGAGTAAGTCATTTTATGAACTATATTCTAAATCTTAAAAATCCTTAAGTACTAACTGCAAAAGACAAAGTCACTGTGAACGTAGAGGACACCAGTCAGCTTCCTTTACCTCAACTTCAACCTGAGTCAGAAGTTTGTGCTACTCAGTATTCTGAATGCACAAGGAAAACAAGCTGTGCTGGGCGGAGAGGGAGATGATGGACAGGGGACAATACTGTTGTAATCTAACAAAAAAAATCTTGCCTGAAGATCAGAGTGCCGAGTTAAGCCTCTAGTAGTTAGACCTGTAGGTCAGGCAGTGGTGGCACACACCTATAATCCTAGCACTCTGGAGACAGGCAGACTAAATCTGTCTAAAAGAGAAAACAGAGCTCACCCTTGTGCTGGGAATCCCACGCCTTTGATTCCAGCTCTAGGAAGGTAGAGTCAGGAGTGATCTGACTGGGCGAGAGAGGAATATAAGGTGGGAGGAGACAGGAGCTCAGATGTAGTCTGAGGATCCATACAGCGGGATGCAGTCTGAGGTTTTGTAGAGAGAACAGCAGTCTGAGGGTTCATAGAGATTCAGTCTGAGGATTGGTAGAGACAGGACTGCCCCTTCAGTCTGAGCAGTGGTAGAGGAAAGAACTCTCTAGTGACTGGCTGCTTTGCTTCTCTGATCTCTCAGCATTCATCCCCTAGCATCTGACTCTGTTTATTCGTAAGAACAATTAGAATTCGTGCTACACCAAACCGTATTAGTCTAGGCAGGAAAGAACCAAACCAGTGAGTTTGAGAGCAAGGGAGCAACTGAGACAGGGGAAAACTATGGGTCTTGTAAACGGCTCACAATGGTGGATAAAGAGAAGGGAGGGGGGCGCAGAGGACCAGAAGGGGCACGAAGAGTGCTAAGGACCAGAGGGGAGCTGTGAGAGTGGAGGAGTTCAGCAGTCTTCCTAAAGGGGAGGGCACACATGCAAATCGCACTGTTGGTTGGCTTAAGGACTGTAACAGTGTTAAGTTACCTCTTCGATGGCTTTTTGTCTTTTGTCTTCCACATCTTTATCTGTTCTATACAGAGATAAAGGAGAAAAATAACTAGGCCATTACTTCAGCTTATGGAACATCAAAAATAATAACCTCTCAAAGAAATAATTTCTCTCCATTGAAAGCTGACAAATGTTAGATTCATTTCCAAGAAAACTGGCATCTTATACCAATTAGTTAATGGCAGGATTCTGAAAAGTCGCCATCCGCCGTTGGTATCTCTTTCCTCTAACCTGAAGTTAAATGGAACAAAACTTGCTTTTCCAAGGCTTGTGTTGATATATCAAGTTACCACCAACAATATAACTTAAATAGTATTTTAAGCAATAGAAATGAAGTATTGCATCTGGTAGAAAACTAACAAATGTCCAAATTCTCTTTTTTCAATTATAGCAATATCATTATAGTAGTTATTTTAGGATAACTTTTATTTTGAAAGGAAATTAACAACCTACTCTTCTCAATAGAGAAGTAAAAATATTAATTCTGAAATATAGTGACAATATAAAATTTTGTCCAAATATATGATTTTTTTTCTATACAATACAGAATTACAACACAAATCTCTCCGCTATAAAATTGAATACAAAATGTCGGGTCCCAGGCACAAGGCAACAGTTGCCACGGGCATGGCAATTAGCCTTGTCAGACCACTTCCTTACTTTGTTCCAAGAAAGAGTTATTGCAATCCATCCAAAAACTGGTAAATAAATTTAAAAACACAATTTCAAATTATTTTCCTCAGTCGCTGTTCATGCATTGAAGGAAAGAAAAAAAGGGAAGCTTGTATGCATTTCGGAAATTTAATTTAAATGAATTTTAAATAAGGGAATTATGAGAAAATAGACTATAATGTTCACCCCCAAGTCCTGGCTTGGATGATAGGCATTTTGAGTCTAACACCTCAGTCCCTTCAACTAACATGGCCATAGCATAACCATATCAGAATGACTGTGCATGCATTAATTTTAGTTCACAGTGAGTTCCAACCTAGCCTCATCCCATTCCAAACCCTCCTGCTAGTTCATCAGAAGAGCTTGAGCCTGAAATCTGCAGCTGATTGCTGGAATCGAAAACCCTAAGGTGACAGTGACAGAGAGGGCAGAGTACCCTGGCCAGCACACTGCTGCACACCAAGGGTGCACACAGGGGGCGAGAGCTCTGAATACTGATGCGTTCGTCCTTTATTCTAATACCCCTCTGTGTGCTCCAGATAACAACGAAGGAAGGCTGACATGGCTCTGGTTAGTTGAGCAGTATCAAAGGCCAGTGCTTTTCCTAACAACGAATCAACACACTCTGCTGAGAGTGGTTTCACTTTCTCTGGTAGAAGTCTTATAGAATTACATCAGTAGGATAACAGTAGAATATATTCCCCCTTTTTCCTTATATATATAAAAAAATCTATCTACTAAAATGCACCAAAATTCTTTCTAAACCCCGATAACACACACCTTATTTTTGTGAATCATATTGCACTGTGCTCTGATTGTCCAGTTAGCTCTTAGGGGCAAGAATAATATACAGTGCCTCGTAGAGCCTGGGATGTATTTTTTGACTGATGGTGTCATTATGTTCATTATATTAAAGAAATAGGCAAAAGTTAAGATATATACTTTGTGTGTGTGGGGGGGAGTTATTCATGAGTTCATTTGATTTTTTTTAATCTTCTCTACAGAATTAAAATTAAAATCCTGTATGCTTTGTCTTCAGCCTATCCCCTTCCAGCTGTTTAGGAATTTAGGTGAGAACTAATTATTAGTGAATCGTCATTAGAATACCAAGCAGAGAGAAAGGGAGTAGCAATATTTGCATGAAGATCTCAACGTGTATATTTCTGTGCATGAGTCCTAAAGTCAAAGGGGAAAAGATTCCACTGCTTTGGACTAACAATACAGCTATCTTACGACAGAAAATTAAATACTGTATAAGCCATGTATTTGATTTTCATGTATTAAACAAATCAGACTGTAAGCCTTGCTCAGCCATCATCAGAGAAGTTTCCTTCTGAAGTAGAGAAAATACAGAGCCCACAGCCAGACTTGATGTAGAGAATGAGAGACCTTGGAGCACTCAGACCTCAATGGCATGTGTCCATCAAATCCCTCCTGTTAGGGCTCCTGCAGGAGAGGAGACAGTAAGTGTGTGAGGACACAGAGAGAATAAGGAAGGCCCTCTAAATCAATATGAGCAAAGCTGTATGAACCACAGAGACTGAAGCAGCGTGCACAGGTCCTATGAGTTTATATTATGGCTTCCAGTTCAGCATTTTAAGGTATTTGATGTGGGATGTCCTCCAGTATATGTGTTGCTTTAATTGGTTGAGGAAGCTGTTCTGACCAATGGTTTAGCAGAGTAAAGCTAGGCGGAAGTCCAAACAAAGATACAGAGAGAGAGAGAGAGAGAGAGAGCGAGAGAGAGAGAGAGAGAGAAGGCAGAGTTGAGGAGATACCATGTAGCCGCCCAAGAAGCAAGATGTGAGGTAACAAGTCACGAGCTTCATGGTAAAATATAACCTATAGCAATGGGTTAATTTATAGTGAGTGGTAGTCAGTAAGAAGCCTAGTACACTGGGTAGACAACTGGAACTGATAATAAGACTCAAAATGGCTATTTCATAAGTGGCTTCAGGAACAGGTGGGCAGAGAAAAATTGGCCATGGGGGGGGGGATCAGCGGGACAGAGAAGACTTCCAGCCACAGTTGGTGTCCAATGTGGGGCAGGAATTCATGGAAAAGCTACTTGCCTGTGACTTTATAGCCACCAGCACAGGCTGGAGCTGCACTCAGGACTCCTGCCCAGTCTGGCTAGACTTTCTTTCCTTTTTTTTCCCAAGCCTCTGCACGACTTTGGGATTTTCCTATTGTAGTGACTCTGAACAGTCTCCAGCTGCCACTCAAACTCCAGAAGCACCTGGACTTACCCACCCTAGACTGGCTGGCTCTATCTTTAGGCTCTCTACCCTTCCTCTTCTCCTCCCCCACACACATGCTTTTCGCACACAATCTCCTGTGTGTTTTGCAGACAGTCTACTCTCCCTCTCTCTGTATCTTTGTTGGGACTTCCAGCCCAGCTTTATTCTGTTAGCCATTGGCAGAAACAGCTTTATTCATCAACCAATAAAAACTACATATATACTGAAGGACATCCCACATCAGCGATTCCTGTGTGTGCAAGAATGGGCCTCTGATTCTTGTGTCTTTTCCTTCTGTTTGTTTGGTCTAACCCCCATGTGTTACGTTTTGCTTCACCCTATTATATTTTATTATCATCTGTTAGAAGCCTGTTTTCTAATGGGAATGGAAAGGGAGGGGGACCCAGAGGGGACACAGGGTAGGGAGGAACTGGGAGGAGCAGAAGGAAGGGGAAAACATAGTCAGGATAGATTATATGAGAAAAAAATATCTATTTGTAATAAAAAAATACAAAAAAAAAAGGACTATAAAACAAAGGTTTTTTAAACTATTGGTAATACTGCCTAGCAATCTGATAATTAAAATCCAGCTCTGGCCCACTAGCTAAGTGTATGCTGTCACTATTGAGGATCACTGGACGGCACAGACGAACCAGTGTTTGCAGACTACGCAAGGGATGAGCAGACTGGGCAGGTGACAGGAAGAGTCAAAGGAGACCGTGTACAGGCCCACAAGATGGCTCTGTGGGGGTAAGCGCTTGTCATGGTATACCTCACTACCTGAAATCAACTTCTGGTCTCCAAGGGGGAACAAGAGACCACTCTCACAAGCTGCCCCCTGATCTCCACGCCCACACCATGATGTGTGCTCTAGCATGGACACGGCTTGATTCCTTGATGATCTGTGTTAAAGCTCAGTGATGCCTATAAGGCTCTCTGTGGCCAATCAATATTATTGCATTAGGTGAGTCTTAACTTGTTAGGGAATTCTAGACTGCCCCAGATAGGCAGCCACGGTTAGTGTTCTCGGGACACTAACCAAATCTATCAGAAACCATAACTATAGAGAAACGTACAATGTTAAAGCCAGGGAGACTGAAATGTTTAGGGTAGTGGCGGTAGAGGGATTGGGGGGAAGTGTATGTGTGCAGGCACATGAGTGTGCGTGCACGTGCTAGGACAAGAAAAGGGTTCCTATATAGATTGGAATTTTAAGTCAAGGTATATTTCTAGACAAAATACTTTAAACTCGCTTAGAAAGGGAAAATAGCCACATTAAATCTCTTCTTTCTTGACATACTTACACATATAATCAGCTTTTAGAAGTTCTTATTTCTCTTTAATTAACCGTCTGTTATGATACTTAAGCACTAGAAAGGAAAACTTACCGAGAATGACTTAAGTAGGAGGCCTGACGATGAATCTCCTCCGGGTCTATTTCTACAGGGTTCATTATAGCCAGCTGATCAATAGACCACCTAAATTTCCCTGGTGTCTAACGAAAGAAAGTAAACATCTATGTGAAGTCAAATTAAAATAGTTCATCAAAATGCTACCCAATGTTACCTTCAAAAATGCAGATAGCTATAACCAAATAATAAAACCAGATAGTAAAACCAAAATAATAAAAAACAAAACATGAAATTGCATTGAAACTATTGCACCTTACCACTGTGTGCGTATCCACATCCATGCTTATGTGGGTACGAGTGTGTGTGTACACATGCACAAGGAGGCTGCAGGCCAAGCTGGGGCGTTATCCCTCTTGTTACCCGAGACAGGGTCTGTCGCTGACCTTGGTGTATTTATCTAGGCTGGTTAAGCAGTGGGCCTCAAGGACCTGCCTGTATCTACTGCCCCTACAGCAGGACTGTAAACATCCATCACCAGTGGCGTTTGTACATAGCTCTAGGGATCCAGCGCACGCCCTTGTGTTTGCACGGCACATGGCCAGCATGCCACCAGTTGAGCTATCTTCTTTGCCTCCCTTATTTACTAAAAGATGCAAAATTATTATCACGAATCAATTGATACTGGGAGGCCAAATCAGATATGATACCATAGAAACTGTATATGGCTCCTGCACACCTTCTCACGGTCCACGCTGGTATAACCTGTGCAGAAACAGTCACCTGGTGTCTATTAGGGTTACTACTGCCATGATGAGACACCCGGATCAAAAATAAGCTGGGGAGGAAAGCATTTACTCGGCTGACCCTTCCACATCACTATTCACTACCGAAGGAAGTCAGGACAGGAACTCAAACAGGGCAAAAACCAAGAGGCAGGCTGCTGCTTACCAGTTTGCTCAGTCTGCTGAACCCAGAACCACCAGCCCAGGGATGGAACCACCCACAATGGACTGAGCCCTCCCACATCAAGTGCTAATGTGAAAAATGTCCAACAGGTATGACTGGTGCCTAGTCCTATGGAGAGGCATTTTCTCAGCTGAGGCTACCCCCTTTCAACTGGGTCTCTGAGACTCGAGCTTGTGTCAAGCTGACACAGAAGTAACCACCACACCTAGTTTTGCAGTTTTTCTAGGGAAGTCTGGTTAACAAATCACAAGAACGTTGTCAGTAACAAGTAACGGTAAAATCAGCTAAAGTGACGAGGCCTTCTCTAATAACCTAAAGAGCACAGGTCACTTTGTGTATTTCACTATTTTGAAATGGCTCATTTTGTTGGATTTATTCCAGTAGCACAGGAGATGGCTCCCGTTTCTGACAACCTGCAAGCTTTAATAGGGCTTGGAGTTTTTAAATGGCTGGGGAAAAGGAAACAGAAGTCTCAATATTTCGTGCCAGAAAAGTAACATGAAATTCAAATTTCGGTGCCCATAATTCCATACCAGAACACGGCCATATGTATCTCCGCACTGTCCCTGGTTGCTTCTGTTGACCTGAGGGACATGAGTAGTGCAGCTGGGACCAGGTGACTTGCAAAGCCTGTCGGGTTCCTGACTAAAAGTGAGTCGCTTCTGTGTTGGTGTGGGAAGAATTTGTACCAAGAGACCCTAACTGGTCCACCGTATCTGATGCCTGAGAGCATTCATATCCTGCTTTCTGAAAGAACCATGAGAAAAGTAGGTGGCATAGCTTCTGTAAGATACTTACATTTAAAATCATTTACAATTACTTCCATTTAAAACCTCTTGTAAACATTAGCCAGGAAAAACTTACTGGTAGTTTTGTGGCTTTAAAGACAGAAGGACTTGCAAGGGTTTGTTTATGGAGGTCAGAATAATCACTAGGACTTTCAAAGGGATTTAAAACAGGGAGCCTTCCTGGAGTTTCCGGTGTTATTTGCATTTTTAACTCGCTGACATCTCCCATAGCCCAGGAAACAAACTAAAAAAGAAAACAGAAGTATACATATTAAAGTTAGTAAGTATCACAGGTATTAATCCTTACAAAATATACCTAACATTTCACAAAGAGTTCACTCCATACCTAATCATTTTGGAGATAGAGTTTACCAGAGAGCATTCTATACGTTTCCTCAGATGATCTAAAACCCTTGGGACTCACTTGGGAAGCTGGAGTGGTAAGGCATTGGTGCTAACATTTTTCAGAGGCAGGAACACAAACAAGCAGGGCAGTTAAATACACTCCGGTCAACTCTGAGATCTGGCCCAGTGAGAGGCAAGTAAATTACACTAAGCACAAGGACCTTTCCAACCAAACGAATTCTATTCGCCGTTTTCTTTATTCATGATCTCAAGATTAAAGAGCACGAACATCTCCAGACACCCCGGCAATTCTAGACAGAACTGCAATTATTCCTCCTGGCACTTTAGTCCTCACTAGAGCAGAGTGATTGACAGGGTCCAGGTGGGGCTTTAACTAGTTTCCCCGAAGACCTCCACTCCTCCAGCACACAAATCCACAATGCATTCCTTCCCAAGAGGGTTACAGCCAGGGGAAAAAGAAAGAAAAAAAAAAAGGAATTTACTTCTGGCAGATCCAAGTTGAGCCGGCTGCCTCGGGAAAGATCAGAGACGTCACTTCCAGCGACCATTCAAGTTTCCAGGTGCCCCTGTCCCTGCTCCCTTCTTCACCTCTGGGCGAGCGCGCAGGCACGGCCTGAGCCAGGAACCCAGAGGTGTCCAGCTCCAGACAGGGGTTCAGGCCTGAACCTCCACGGAGGACGTGCCTACACCCGCGTGGGGGACGAGGAAGTTGCAGCATGCCCTGCACAGTCCAGCACAGGCGCCGACTCTTTAACTCCCTCCGCGCTGTCTCCGGCCAACCAGGGCACGGGGCGGGGCGAGGCGACAGGCCAATCGCGTCTCGCCGCCGTCCGCGAACCAGCCAATGGCGTCGAGGCGCTGGAGCGAATTCGAACGCTAACTCCTCGCTCGAAGTTCCGCGCTGGGGAACGAGGCTCCAAATTCAAATCAACGCCGCCGTGCGTCGGCGCCCTGCGCGAGGGGGCGGGGCCTGGCCGGCGGGGGCGGGGCCTGGCCGGCGTGAGCGCGGCCGCGCGGTAGAAGTGCGGGCCGGAGAGGCGGGAGCTCCATTTCCGGGTCAGGTCCTCTCCCGCCAGCCCGGGCTTTCTCTCCTCCATGGCCAGTGGCAGCGGCGCGGGTGCGGCGGCCTCGGCCAACCTGAACGCGGTGAGGGAGACCATGGACGGTGAGTACGCTTCGCGCTCGCTTTACCCGGCCCGCGCTTCCCAGCGCCGAGCCCCAGATGGAGGAGTCGTGGAGGGGCCCGGCGGTCCCCGCGTCTAAACCCCCGCGCTGTCCTGCGAGAGGGTGGGGAAAGGGGACCCGCAGCCGCCACCTCGAAGCTGGCGACCCGGTGTCTGGAGCGCTGGCCTCCGCGGTGGCGGAGTTTGGCGCGCGCGCGGCGTTCTGGCCTCGCGGCGGCCCGTTACGCGCCCAGCCCGGGTCCCGGCGACCCGCCCCACGGCGCCGGAGAAGCTGGTGACTGATGTCCCCGGGCGAAGGAAAGGAGTCGTGGACCCTTCAGTCACCCCTCAGCCTCCGGGCCCGGGCATCTCAGTAAGGAGCTCTGTGTTTCCAGCAAATGAGCATATCTCCCCGTCCTCATCTCCCAGCCCTGTCGTAGACCAGGTGACACGGGTGGCCGCAGCTGTGGGTGTGTCCGCACGCACGTGTCCAAGGGTCTCTGAGTTGTCTTCGGTCTCTTGGACCCAACACTCATCTTCATAAACCGTAGTCGTCTTATTTGTAAAATAAAGCTGTAGCTGCGGGGTCTGATGTGGGCTAGGTAAAGTGTGTATCAAAAATGATAAGGTTTGTTATTTGCCTTCTCATTTGCATTAGCTGACATTCTGTTTGCACGTACCTGCCTTCGTTTCCCTGTACTTGCGGTGCTTCAAGTCTGTGTAGGCAGTGGCCTTGGTGGTTTCAAGGGCTTAACCCTCTCAGCGTCTTTCGTAAAAGATAACACAAGGTGATGTCAACCCTACTTCCTTGGTTTCCTTCACTAAATGCCTGCCGTCTTATCTTACCCCTTCGCCTTCTTGGAATGGCCTGCACGGGTCATTGCTTTCATATGCTAGGAATGAAACTGCTAGAATCTTTACATCCACTTTTCTTTCCCACCTAGCTGCTGTTTGCTACATTGCTCCTTTTCTGAAAAGTCTGTTATCCAGCCAGTTTTTCATCCTGTGCATTCCGTGGCTTATTGCTTCTTAAGGTGAATTTATGTAGCCATGGAGTTTATCTGTCTAAACACATCACCATCTTGCCATGGGTGCCATTGGGAGTTTGGGGTGGGGGGTGTTCTGAGAGAGGGTCTTGCTGTGTAGTCTAGGGTGACCTCATTTACATTCCTGATCTTTCTCTTTCTGCCTCTGGTGTGTCCTTGGAATGCGGGTCTCTGGTGCACACCCCTTTGCATCACTGTATTTTGAATTCTGTCTGAAGATAAGGCCTTCCTTCCAGCCAGTTTTCTTTGAAAGGAAGCTTCTGGTGGGACTGCTTGCTGTAAGAATTAAGCTCTGGCATTGGTTGCATCATCACCATCTTTTCTTGAGAGGACTTGGTATAAAATGAAAATTAGAGAACATAAGAACACGTAAAAGTGAGGACCAGAGGTGTTTTTGTTTCTGATGGAGGAGGAGTATGTGTGAGGTTTCATTGCATTTAAATCAGTAGGTGCGAGTCAACATGACATTTTCATGCATTTTGAATCCCATTTCTTTCCTCAGTAGCAGTTTTTCTTCAAGATCTATTGTCTTTTTCATCTTCTCCCTCCTCTCTGTGTTACCTAACAGTGACTTCAGCGTTTGGTGTCAGTGGTTTGCTAGAGTAGTGGGACCCACCCCGTAAAGTCTTCATTACAGTTGTCAAATGAGTAGACTTTGTAAAAGCTAGATCATGCGGGGGGGGGGGGGGGGGGACGGACGGACGGACGGACAGACAGGAAAGCTTTGCAGCTTCGAAAGGAGCCCAGTGTACCCCAGCCCAGACAGAGCGTAAGAGCTATGGGATCAGGCACTCCTCTCACGTCCCTGTTACACAGTCAGCATTCACTTCCAACATTTCCTCCTAAAACAGCCAGATTTCAACTACCTTCTGCTTCCCTTTCAGTGTGGCTCCTCAAATTTTAATTTTACTGCTAGTAGTTATATTTCTGATCATTTTCTTTCCAAAGACTTCAGTGTAGAAGCGAGTTTATGTATCTGGTAGTAAGCTTCCAAAAGCTTCCTCAAGAAAGGTGTTGAGAGCCATCAGACTAGTCAGTGACACTAATGCCATCCATCCCATTGCTCATTCAAGAAGGAAGCCTGGGGTCCCTCTGGTTTTCTTGTGTCGCTCCTGCCTCCTAGTCGCCACAAAGGCCTTACAGTTCCCCACTAATTTGGTATTTGACAGCGTCACTGTTTTCTTCAGTCTAGCCCATTTACCAGTCTTTTCCCAGAATTACAGCAGTGTAGATTGACTCCATATCATATATGGCCCATTCGAAAATTAAACCCATATTTAAACTCAAGTATAAACTCCCATTTTATATCTACCAATAATGCCTGAAACTTCTGAATTCCTTAGTAGGTCTTACTGCATTCACGTGTCTCCTCTGTTTTCTACTCCTTTGTCCCTTCCTAAGCCCACGTTGACACCGGCTGTGCACATTAGTGAGCTGAGAAAGTTCCCTCTGCTCTAGAGCCATCACACAAGGTGTGCTTCCCGCTGCCTCACTTCCTCCTGCCTTGTGGTCTTCTCACACTTAAAGTCAAAGGTTTTACTTCAGACAAGTCTTTCTCAAATACTTCTTTTCTTTTTTCTTGGGGGTGGGGGGCAGGGGTTTTAGACCGGGTTTCTCTGTAGCTTTGGAGCCTGTCCTTGAACTAGCTCTTATAAACCAGGCTGGCCTTGAACTGCCTGCCTCTGCCTCCTAAGTGTTGGGATTAAAGATATGCACCACCACCTCCCAGCCTCAAATACTTCTTTTCAAAATCGGTTAAGTCCCCCTGTCATTCATTTTAGATGTATACTGTTCTCTTATTTTACACAGAGTGTGAATCTAGCCTTCCTAGATCAGATTACCTGAGTCTGTATAAATTAAAGAACGGGGATTTAATGTTTATAGTTCTGGAGGCTAGCAAGTCTAAAGGGGCTATCCCCAGAGGACCTTCTTCTCCTGGGAAAAGAGCACATGTGCCAAAGAAAGGGAGCGGCGGAGTGGGGGGAATGGAGGGGAGTTTATTTTATACCAGAACCTGTCGCACACAATTTTAGATTTTATAAATTTTCTATCTGCCAATAGCTTCTCAAACTTCTGAATTCTTTAATAGGGTCTTCCTGGATTTATCAAAAGTAACCTTGGAATCTATAATGTTTTCTTAAGAAAACAATCAAAGTTAAAGTAAAGAAATTCCATGTGTTAGGGATATAAAAATTAGGAAGTAATGTTGAAGTATAATTATTAAATATAGCCATGTTCAAAAACAAGAAAAGAAAGTCTCCATTGATGAAAAATGGAGATTCTTCCGCATAAGAAAGCCGAAGGGAACGACAGAGGGGTTTTGAGGATAGAGCCCAGGGAAGTGTTGCCTACCAGGCAGAAACGTACCATCTGCTGTGACAGAAATGGAGACACATCATCCGTGTGATCTCTGAGTCTTGTCTTGAGCTAAGATGCTTCTATAAAGCTGCACCCAGAGAGCTCGAGGCCAGGGTGAAAGGTGTGTCAAAGAGCTTGTGAGCAGACGAGTTTCCCACAGGAGTCACAGAGTACCTTAAGTAGATGAAAAAAAGAGAAAAGCTGTAATAGGTAATGGCTAAGCATTTACTGAGTCCTAGTTTATGTTAGGGACCGTTCTAAGTGATTCCTTAGTCCTTACACTAACCCTATAAAAAAGGACTGTTGCCTAATATTTACAGAATGGTAGTAGGCGCAAATTGAGATTGGTTCATTATAAGAATAAAGGTGGAATTTGAACTCAGGTGGTCTGCTCTAGAGAGCTCACTGCTGACCATCCTCCTTCACTCTTGCTATTTTGGAAGTCACAGAGCACTCTCCAGTACACAAACGCCAGAAATAGACCAAATTATGTAAAGGCAGATACAGCAGACAAAAATAGTAAATCATTGGAAGTAAACGTTCAGTTAGAAAGCAAGAACAAGTGATTGTAGCACAAATGATAAAAACGCAGAAACAGAAATTGAGGTTCAACCTGAAAACCAGAAAAGCAAAGCTGCCAGGCCACTAGAGAAGTCTTATCTCTACCAAGACTGAGCAACCATAAAATTAAGCAGACAAGCCTCTCCTACCATTTTATATTCCCTCTAGTGTTGGGATTAAAGGTGTAGGCCACCAGCACCTGGATTTGCTTCTGCATTAATTTTGTGGAGCCCAGGGTAACCTTGACCTCACAAAGATCCATTTGCCTCTGTCTCCCAAATTCTGGATTAAGAATATATGTCACCATTATCTGACCTCTGGTGGCTCTAACTTTGCCTCTGGTCTTCAGGCAAGACTTATTTACTAAAATACAAATACTATACCACTACAAATGATCTGGAGGAAATTGAAGTCTAAAAGCCCAGTCACTAAAATCAGCAGGTAACATGAGTAACACTTATGTCACGGAAGAGCAAAGTATCAGTAGCTGTCAACCCTGAAAAAGTAAAACTGAGTACTTCTGCACAAAATGGAATCGCATACTGAGCATACACTCCTACTTTGACAAAACAAAAGCCCATGCAAAACATACAAAGAGACTGAGTATTAGTCACAGGAAATACACGAAGTGATGCTTCTGTCACCCCAGCTCTGTCTTCAAGCCTCATTGCAGCACAGACACGCCAGGTGGGACCCAGTGGACAATTGGGTTGAGCTAAGGAGCAGTGCAGGAAGAGTTAAAACATGAAGGCGGGGAGGGAGGGAAGAAGAGGGGATACCTGAGAGAGCTGCAGAGGAAATTCTGGAGGTCAGTAGCATAGATCAAAGAGCATTGGCTAGTTAACACATTTACCAACCAGAAAATGGAGGGACAAAATACACAGCATATTAGAGGAACACAACACGATGCTTCTACAGAGCTAAGGACTATGTTGTTCTGTAAGTCAGAATAGAAAAAACAATTTGTGCAATAATTAGCATATTTGAAAAGGGACTTACCTTAGTAGCTTAATCAACTGTTCACTGTAGGACTGTGATTCTGCCCAACTGATTTGAGGATTTAGACCTGAAAGGATCAGTTTCCAGGTAACTATATTTACTATTAGCTCAAGAATATTCATAGGAAGATAAAGATGTCCAGTGCCAACAAAGTAGAATTTCCAGTACCTGGCCACTAATCACTGGGTATGTATGAGTTAGGATGAGAAAAATTCAGACCATAGAAAGAAAGAAAGAAGCCGGGCGGTGGTGGCGCACGCCTTTAATCCCAGCACTTGGGAGGCAGAGGCAGGCGGATCTCTGTGAGTTCGAGACCAGCCTGGTCTACAAGAGCTAGTGCCAGGACAGGCTCCAAAGCCACAGAGAAACCCTGTCTCGAAAAATCAAAAAAAAAAAAAAAAAAAAAAAAAGAAAGAAAGAAAGAAAGCAACCCACAGGCATTAGAATTTAGACTAGAGATTGAGAACTGTGCTCCATATACTAACATAGAATGTATATTTTTAAGATCCACATTGAACTATGAGACATGAAAATAAATAATATGAAAAGTGGAGAAAGTTGCATGTTGACACGAATACTATGGCAGTGTTAGTACTCCGAGTTAGTGAGTGTCTTAAGTGTTGTTTATTTTATGTATCTGCGTGTACGTCTTTATGCCAGAAGAGGGCATCAGATGCCACTACTGCAGATAGTTGTGAGCCACCATGTGCTGCTGGGAATTGATCTTAGGACCTCTGGAAAACCAGCCAGTGCTCTTGACCTCTGAGCCATTTCTCCAGCACATGACTAAGTATTGTTAACTTGTCCATTTCCCCCCAAAATTCCATCCTTTCATGCAGTTCAAGTAGGAAGCCCAATAAATTTTTCATGGAAATTAATGAAAATGTTTGACTTTAACCTGAGAATAAAAAGGCTATTCCTTACTTGAAAGTGGCAGAAGAATATTTAACCTGCTGTGTGCAGTATAAATTAGTAATTAATGATATGGCTATGAAAGAACCATGCTGTGTAGATCTCTGGGAACTTCTTTTTTTTAAATATTTATTTATTTATTATGTATACAATATTCTGTCTGTGTGTACGCCTGCAGGCCAGAAGAGGGCACCAGACCCCATTACAAATGGTTGTGAGCCACCATGTGGTTGCTGGGAATTGAACTCAGGACCTTTGGAAGAGCAGGCAATACTCTTAACCTCTGAGCCATCTCTCCAGCCCCATCTGGGAACTTCTTATGTGGTAAAGGTAGCAATAGCAGTCCAGTGACAAAAGGATGTGTCATTCAATAAATTACATTGTATCTACTGGCTTATTTCTGAGAAAAGGATCTTTTCTTCTATATACACTCCAGGAATCAAATATTTAAATGTTTGTGGAAGGGAGAAAGCAATTCTCAAGTGCTGGATGAGAATAATGATAAATTAACTCTGCATGGGAAATACTATCCTAAGCATGATGCCAGGGGAAAGTATACAGCAGGTAATATGTTATCAGTTGACTTGAATTCTAAACACATTGTGGGAAACACCACAATTTAACAAAGTCAATGGAACTGTCCTGTAAAAAAACGGGTTTCTGGAAAAGCACTTATTTACCTAGTTGCTCAACGCTGCTTCTTTTAATGTCAAAAAGGTACTTCAATGAACTACCACGAAATGAAGGTAAGTATGTGACACTCATATATACCGAGAGGCGAAGCACTCATGCACGTAAAATAAAATGTTTGAAAGTGAAATTAAAGTGTATAAGCTTTTATCAATAAAGTCAACCGATGCAATTACTCTATCCAGTTATTTCGGAAGGTTCTACAGCTTTAAATGCTCTTGTTGCTGAGTAGTTCTTTTAGAATTTGTCTTGGAATATAATTTAGTATATACATATGTATCGCAGTTAATCACAATAGTGTTTCAATGGGGGAAGTGTAGGAGCACCTTAATCTTACAACAACTGAGAAGTTAAGAAGTTGGCATTTCCATGAAAAGGCTGTTATGTAACTATTCTTAAGTTTTTAAAACTGAGACACTGGACTGCAAGATCAAGATGGTTCATTAGGTGATGTCCTGAGTCTGATCTCCAAGACCTATGTGATGGAAGGAGAGACCTGATTCTGTAAGTTCTCCCTCAGACCTCTGTGCACTGTGGCCTATGGAAACCCACACGTAGACACACATGCATTAGTCAGTCAACCAGTAAGTGTAAAAAATAAATAAGCTGAGAAGTACATGCTGTTTCTGAATCCTGAAGTGTTGACTCCTTAACAGATCAATGCCCTGCTCCGCCATCAGAGAGAAGCTTCCTTCTGAAGCAGATGGGAAAAAATAAAAAACACCACAGCCAGTCACTATTCAGAGAGTGAGAGAGCTTGGAACGCTCGGTCCTAAATGCAATGTCTCCAAATCCCTCTCTTCCAAGCTCAAGGAACCCCTTTAAAGAAGAGGCAGAAAGATTGTTCAGAGCCAGAGGGACAGAAGAAACACAAGAAAACAAGGCCCTCTAAATCAACATGCTCAAAGGTCATATGAGCTCAGAGACTGAGGCAACATGCACAGGACCTGCGCAGGCCTATGCCTTGTCCTCTGTGTGCATACCATGGCTTCCAGTTTAGTGTTTCTATGGGACTCCTGAGTGGGTATCTGATTCTTGTGCCTTTTCTTGGGCTTTTTTTCTTCAGTTTGTTTTGTTCAACTCTGATGTGTTAGTTTATATGATATTAATTATATTGTATTATATATATATATATTACCCCTTGTTTTCTAATGAGAATGGAAAGGGAGTGGGATCTAGATGGAAGGGGAAGTGGGGGGAACTGGAAGGAGTGAAGGGAGGGGGAACCGTAATCAGGATATATTGTGTGACAAAAGAATATTAAATATTTTTAAAAGTATGTGAATGGAAACTGATTTTCATGTGAAAGCTATTATATCAAAGTGCTTTTCCCCAAATTCTTTAACTCTGCATTGTTTTTAACTTTTGAAATTAAAATGTCTCTCTTCTTTTCTTTCCTTCATACCTTGCCATGTTCCCCTGTTCTTCAAATTTACGGTCTCAATTTTTTTACTAGTTGTTACTGCATGTGTGTGTGTGTGTTTATACACATATATATGCCTAAAAAAACCCGTTCAGTCCATTAAGAAGTGCTCTATGCATTTTTTTTTTTTTAGTTCTTAAATGCTTTTTAAAAATATGTCTATCTTTTTCAGTTCTGCTTGAGATTTCAAGAATTTTGAATACCGGTTTAGATATGGAAACGCTATCTATTTGTGTACGACTTTGTGAACAAGGAATCAACCCAGAAGCTTTATCGTCTGTTATTAAGGAGCTTCGCAAGGGTTCTGAAGCACTAAAGGTTAGATTTGCATATTAGGGTTTTTTTTGCTTGTTTTCTTTCTTTTTACTCATTTTTGTGTCTTTCATATCATGCATCTGATCCCGCCCATCTTCTGTCCTCTCGCTTCCACCCTCTGCCCCTGCAACCTTCTCCCCCCAAAATAAAGCAAAATTTAAGAGGAAGAAAAAAGAAAGGGAAAATCTCGTCATGGAAGCTGCAGTGTGACAGTGAGTCATGCGGAAAACCCTTTATCTATACAGGCTTCCATGCAGGCCTTCATGGCAAAGAACCATTGATCTGGGCTCTCACGGGGACTTCTGGGCATTCTGTTTCTGCCCTGTGTCATGGTCATGGAGACCCCGCAACCCTGGGTCCGCAGGTCCTCCACTCCCATCCCCATGCTCCAGCAGATCAGAGATGGAGTGGATTTTGGAGTGAGCCAACACATAACCATGGTTCTGGACCTGGGTGGTTGCAGTGTTGGTCAGCCTCACAGCTGGGAATGACTAAGAGGCTATGGGAAAGATGCTAACTGAACCAGTTAACTAACTTAGTCATCAGGAGAAAGTCAAGACCAGAAGCTAAGTTCAGATCACAGAAATTCTGACAGGTCATGTTATCTTTTCTTAGGAATCTGCCCGAATTTTTCTGTGTTGAGTAGAATTGTACCTCCTATGAAAAACTCCAAGTCCTAATCCCTAGTACCAACGAATAACCATATTTGAAAATGGTTTGTTTGTCACAGATTACAATGAGTTCATACTGAGTTAGGGTGGCTTCTAATCCAGCAACTGGGGGTCGTTATTCGATATTTGAATACACATAAACAGAAACAAACATGTGAAGACAGGAGAGAAGGCTGTATGTATGTTGGTCAGGAATCCCACTGACCGTGAATATTGAAACTTCAAGTGATGACGGTTATTGACCAACAGCAAAACAGCTTGTTTTTCAGATTGTTGTTTTTCAGAGCAACTCAGGGGTTTTTATTTTATTACTCTTTGATTGTGAAACCTAACAAAACATACTTACAGGGTAAATATCAATTATAAATATTAAAAGGGCTGGGAAGTCCTTACCACACACAACATCACAGGTGAATTTGATCCCCAGCTGGGTTCAGGAATGCATGTCTTTATTCCTAGAGCTGGGGAGGTGGAGATGGAGGTTCTCTGGGCCAGCTGGCCAGTTAGTGTAGACAAAGCAATAAACTCCAGGTCCACCAAAAGAGTGCTCTCTAAAGCTAAGGTGGAAAGTGTCTGTGGAAGACATCCCGTGTTGACCATACACAGACACGCACACACAGAATTAAATACCATATGATTATCTCTGCCAGCACCTTAGAAAGCCCTGTTCCCGCCACAGGCCTGCTTCTCCTCCGTCTTCCTTCCCCTCTAGTCTCCTGAGTTCTGTAGTAGACATTTACCAGTCTCACTAACTGAACGGGATGTCTAAAAGCTACTATAACTTTGTCAAAATTTTAAGCTTCATTTCAATGGAATTTTACTAAGTGGGTTCTTTCATTTAGTGGCATGTTTTGATGTTTGCTTATGATGAATGTAACTGTGCTATGTTTCTTTTCTTGCAAATAAGTTTGCTTCTACAAATACTACAATTTGCCCTCTCTACTATGAGTAGATACAGAGTTGTTTTCGTTGTAAGACTGTTGTAAATAATGATACTTTGAGCATTGTAGTCCATGTCTCCTCATGCTTACATATGTGCATTTGGTTTAGATATGTACTTAGACATAAAATGATTGGGCTGTAGCCTGTGTGTGTTACCAACTTAATAGATGATTACAGTGCCAAGCTTTCCCAAAGTGGTTGTCTTAATTTATATTTCACCAGTGTCATAGGAGTTTCCTTTGCTTCACGTACATCAGTGTTCATTACTGGGAGTCTTAGTTTCAGCCATTTCTCATCAAGGGGCATGCATGGGTCCTCTCTTTTTATTTGCACTTCTCTGTACCCTTAACATTGAATGCATTTCACAGGGTTTTGCCCAGCTTCCTTTCAATTCATTTCCCTTCTTTGTCTTTTTAAAAACTCAGAATATAGCTTTCACAGCAGAATGAAAAAGAACTGAAAAGGAAGACTAGATGGTGGTTAAGTGAATACTTCCTAGTGCTACAGTAGACATTGGCTCAGGCTGCACTGGCATTCCCCCCCACTCCCCGCATACAGTGGCAGGTACTGCTGTTGCTATTGGTAACATGCTGCCAGGGAAGCAGAAGCTGTAGCAGTGTAGCCCAGCTGTTGAGAGTTCAGGAGTTGACCTGGCTTTTCATTTGCAAAGATTGACAAAGAATATGTAAGCCAGATTTTGTTGTTGGTTTTTTTTTTTTTTTTTGGAGACAGAGTTTCATTATGTATCTGTGGCCTGCATCAGACTCACAGAGATCATCCATCCTACCTCTGCCTCTGGAGTGCCACCATACCTGGCAAAAATATTTAAACTCTGTTCTAACACTTTTGTGTGGTAAGTCTTGGAGAGAAAAGCAAGGAAAACAATGTCTTTTGCCTGTGAGGGAAAAGGTTATACCTTTTATATTATTGCATTATTTATAATTTTCCCAACATTTTACCATATTTTCTTGAAATAACTAAAGGGGAAATTTTAATTAATAAGTAGAAATAGAAGTAAATCATGTATATTTCTAAGATTAAATTTATCATTTTCAGGGCTGTGTGAAATTTTCAGGGTGGTGCATGCCTTTAATCTCAGCATTCGAGGTACAGGCAGGCGGATCTCTGACTTCTAGGCCAGCCTGGTGTACAGACTGAGTTCCAGGACAGCCAGAACTACATAGAGATACCATGTCTCAAAAAGCAAACAAAATTCATCATTTTCATATTGGCATTAAGAAATTGTATAAATAAGTCTCTGTTTCATTTTGTCCCCGGTTTTTTGAAGCAGGGTTTTCTCCCCCATGGAGCAAAGCTGAACTGTAGCTCCAGCTATCCTTTCAGTCATTCCAGAAGTACAATCAGATCAGGTTTTGGTGAATGATCAGACACACCTGGAAGGGGAGGTTACCCAGTATTAGAAAGAAGAAAACCTGAGCATTTTCCTTTATACGCAGATCCTAGCCTATAATATGTGCATGTTAACAGCTGTATGGGGCACTTTATGCTTTAGGAAGGAGACCAAGGAAAATGAGAGAGGACAAAAATGCTGGCAAGGGACAGGTGAGTGTGTGTACATAAAATGCAATTGGTGGTGATATATAAACCCTAGATGAAGGGACGTTCTAACTGTCGTTGATGTATAAAACCCTAAATGAAGGGACGTTCTAACTGTCGTGATGTGTGGAGTTTGGTAGTGATATATAAACCCTAGATGAAGGGACGTTCTAACTGTCGTTGACGTTTGGAGTTTGGGACTGGGAGCGCAAGTGTGATGTCTTTTTCTGAGTTCATTACAATAAAACAATTTTTATCTTTTTAAGTAGATAATATCACAAACAATACCTTTTAGCAAAAGATAAATGAAGAGGGAGATTAAAAACATGTTCACTGTTCTTCTGTTGCTTGTGCTCTGCCTACTTTGTAGCTTAATTAGTCTTTCTCATTTTTAATTCTGTCTCTGCACTGCAATAAAACAAACTAATAAAGATCTTGGAAACAAGGTCATGAGTAGTAGTTTTACATGCTCTCTTTATTATGATGATAGAAATAACTTTGTAATCTAGCAGTGAATTTTAAGAGACAATTTTTTTTTGTTTCGTTTTGTTTTCCAAGACAATGTTTTTCTGTATAACAGTCCTAACTGTCCTGGAACTCACTTTGTAGACCTGGCTGGCCTCGAACTCACAGAAATCCACCTGCCTCTGCCTCCCTTAGGATTAAAGACATGCACCACCACTACCTGGCGAAAGATAGTCTTTATAATACAACAAAAGTAAAAACCGCCATATTTTCCCAATAAAAGCAATTCAGTTTATTTTGGGGAATAGCTAGCTGTTTGTTCAGTATAATATAAAACTGACAGATTTACCCATAGTGTCTCTTCTGAAATCACAAGTCTTGCTTTCTTGTTCTTAGGCTGCCGAAAATACAAGCTGACTTCTGGAGAAGTCCTGAACAGATATGTCAAGCTCTGCAAGACAATTTGAAGATTGCATTGTAGTCAAGATGTACAGTGATATTACTGGTTGCTGTGTAGAAAATGTTTTCTTTTAAAAAGAATTGTAAAGCCATGGCTGTGTAAGTCAGTGGGAG
The DNA here is from genome assembly GCF_018167655.1 of Microtus oregoni. Classification (NCBI taxonomy): domain Eukaryota; kingdom Metazoa; phylum Chordata; class Mammalia; order Rodentia; family Cricetidae; genus Microtus; species Microtus oregoni. The sequence continues at coordinate 33,042,013 of NW_024543060.1, read as the reverse complement.
GTGGCTTAAGGGAGAGCTAACAGGCGTGTTTCCATCACAGCCATCTTTTGTTATGCCCCCAATTCCTTGGTGTTGCCGTGCTCCTATTTATGTATTCCTTATTTATAGCTCTGCTAGCTGTAATTTTCTAAACAGGATCTATCAGATGTACACAGCTGCTGTGCCTGGTTGGAGTTGGTGGAACACATCAGAGGTGATGAATAGCAGTTATGACTTGTTGACATTTCCATTATAAACCTTAATTTTGAATTGTTTATGCATAGTAACTGGCTATGTGTTCCATTGGGCTGGAAGTTGATGGGATTTCAGCTGCCATTTATGAACTTGGCTTTTTTGTGTTTCACATCTTGTTTTTTAAAAAAGGATCAAAAGCCTGTCTTCTAATCATCTCAACAGAATATTAATATTTTAAGTAGTGTTTTTGGCAGTTAACCTAACCAAAAGTGTAAAGATCAATTTTTGTATTAATTAAAACTTAGAACTTTTAGAAACTTAGATTTTAAAAGTAATGCCTGGGCTTGACTTAGCATTATCTGTAGTTTTGAACTTTTAAATCTAAAGAGAGTAGCTGAGAGTGCTTTTCTTTCTAAATTTTATACCCAAATGCCTACAAAATAATGTATAAAGTAAAAACAGCAAACATGCAAAAATTTCCTTTTAATTTTATTGCATAAAAATAATAGGAATGCTTACTATTTAATCACGAGTGGCTATTTAATCAGTATATAGGTGGTGTTTTAACAAATTGGTAGGGTGTCCACGTGTTAGTAAAAGCTAATGAAATGTGTACTAGTAATTATGACTGCAGAAAAATTTTGTCATTTATACCATTAAAGCTTAAACTAAATTAAAAATAAATTCAAAGAAATTTTTGATGGTATTGGTTCTGTTCCTGTTACAGAATCTCAGTGGGATATTTTCACAAGCTTAATATGGATTTAATCTGAATTTTTTTATTTCTTAAATTTTAATTTTAGTTCTCTGACATTTAAATGATATACAAGCATTCATTTTTCTGTACCTTTTTTTATAGTTCAAACAAGTAGAAATGGTTTTTAAAAGATTTAATAACCAAGTAGCTACCCTCTCTGCTTCCCTTAAACTAATCTCAACTATTGATCATTATTCCCTTCTACCAGAAGACAGGGCAGAGGAATTGTGCACCGCAGTCTGCCTTGGTCTATATAGGCAACATAACGAGACATGATGTCAACAAACAAAATCTGAGCTTATAGCTATTTTGACTTTAAATGCATGACATCTTTACTGAGTAAATTGAAAGGTCTGTGGTAGGCAGCTCTCCCAAGTTGGGAGACAGAACTTGTGAGAATCGTATGCTTGCTGATGCACGTGATGCATATGATTTATAAAATCAGAAAGTACTTCCTCAAACTCCACAGTTTGTATTTACTTCTAGGACAAAGAGTTGATAGTTTTATTTACGATGTAGATTAAGTTATTTATGTGTGAAACAAAGTAGGAAAATATATTAAGAAAGGATTATGTTTATAGAGAACATGTGTGTCTATTGTTTATAGAGAACTTCGTGTTACATTTTTAAATGTAAACTATATTTTTAATGAGCTCATAAGGAATATTTAAGAGACCAGTGGTACAATGGCAGTATCATGCATGTTGTCAGTGACAAAAATAAAATGATTTTTGCATTATTGGCATGTCCCTTGATATAATATATGCTTCTGTGAGTTCAGTTCGGTTTCTGAAGGTAGTCTATAAATATTAAGGCATTTACTATGTATAAAAATTTTAAGCTAGGTTATATGTATTTACATTATATAAGTACATCTTAAATTAAGCTTTAGGTAGGAGTAGAATTATTTTTTCCTGATAGTGAGAGGTGATAATCATATTAGAATTGACTTGGTTTTAAAACTAAATTGACAATTCAAATAAATGTAATATTAATTGTTTCTTCCCTCTTCACATAAGATAATTACGTGGAAATTATTATAAATTTAATTGTATGTTGTTCATATATGTGACCATTTACTAATAACTGAATCAAATATGTTTCAAACTATTAAGAACTTGATGGCCTTGGTCTCATTGACCATTGTCTATTATAGTGAAAGATAAGATAAAAAATTATGGGTTTTAGTGGTTGAAATTGAGCAGCTTGGTGCCATGAAGAGCCTGCCATTGTTTGTAACTCTGACCGTCCTTAGAGCTTTGCCATCCTCTCAGACTGAAACACTGTGCTAGTCAGTGACTCCCCATCCCTTCCGCTGACCCAGCAAAGCCATTTTCTGCTTTCTGTCCATGAACTTAATTCTAGGCCTCTCCTAGAAGTTGAGTGACTTCGTATTTGCCCATTGAGTCTCAATACCATTGCAGTCAGTGTTTATGCTGTGTTTTCTTTGTTCATTCACCGGCCACCAGGGCTGTTGTGCAGTTTTCTGTTCAGCCTCTCTTACTCTGAGGCACATAATCCACAAATGGAAGGATGGGTTACATACAGTAAGGAGAGACCAGAGAGGAGGATGATAGCAACATAGTCCTCTAAGTGGTCAAATCAGGATAGAACCCAGAGGCATTAGAAAAAGGTGTGGAATTTAGTGGAGCATTATGTGGGAAATGCACTGGGTTTCTAAACATAGAAAACCAAATGGGAACCATGTTTTCTTTAAAAAAATATGTTTTAGCAAAGACCTTAATATATGTATTAAGCTTCATCCTTGCCTACCCTGCAGAGATCTCGCAACTGTGTCTGTTTTTCATTGTGCAGCATTTATGCATTTATGACTATTTTCAAGTATAGAGAGTTTAGTGGTTGTTAATTCCCGTCCACCTCTATTTGAAAAAGTCACACAAGGGCAGGAGTTTTTCTTGATTTTCTTCATTGATGTACCGCTTATATTTTGAGCAGTGCATAAGAAACACAGTAAATGCTCAGTAAATACATGTCAGACTGAATAGATAAACTGGGCATCTAAAAGTGCACCCCCCACCATATGGCTGAAAAATTGTAACTAATGTACAGAGAAATTGCTACTTAAGGCAAAGTCTTGGTATTATAGCACATCTAATTTAATTCTTTGCCTTCCAGTAACTGCAAGGGGTCACCCCTTTAGCCTGTAACAGATAACTCAAGAGACAAGATGTAGCTTAATGAAGCTAAAATACAGAGTAAGAAAGCCAAGATGGGAAGGCAGAAAGCTGGCTGGAGCACCCACAAACCTTGCTTAGTGCTCTCACTGAACAGCCAGCCCTCTTACCGGGTGAGAGACGGGTGCCCATAGCTGTAGTACAATAACAGAGAGGCTTACCTCCCTCAGGCTGCCGAGATGAGTCTACCATGGCTGGTGATGAGCTCATGCATCTCTGTAGCATCTCAGTAGATAACAAAGAAACAAGCTATGCCTGATGGTGTAAGCCTATATCCTGCTACTTGGGAAACTGAGTCAGGAGGATAGCAAGCTCCAGCCTGCCTGCCTGCCTGAACAATTTAGCAAGGCCATTTCTCAAATTTTAAAAAGGAAAGAGGCATTGGGCATTTCGGTGTCAGGCCCTAGGTTCTATCACCAGTACTGCCCGACCTCAGAGAAAGGGAGGACAGCCTGAAACATGATGAATTGCGTTGGATAACAGCAGAACAAATACAGTCAGGGTTGAGTTCGTATATGTCAAGTTAAGTTTTTAAAGTAATCATCTTAAAAAGGTTTAACTCCCAGCTTCAAATGGCAGCGTCAGTCTCTAAAAGTCAGTGTCCATTAGAAGAGAGCAGAATATTGAGGTGTCTTGCGAATGGAGGTGTTGAAAGCAGTCTGTGTTGTCACGTGTGACCCCCGAAAGCAGTAAATCAGATGGACCATGCAGGGCTATATCAGGTAGGCTTTATGGAGGTTTTTCAAATTATACTAGCAGAAAGTAAATAAGACTTGAAAACTATCACCTGTTGGCTATTTTAGAGCGCGGCCTTCCCTCCCTTCTACCAGCAATAGTCGCAGTTATGGCTTACACTTGAATTCGCTGAACATGATACATTGGGGTATTCAAGTAATGTAAGTATATAAAATTTCATATTTAAGTTAATCTGACTTAGTCTAAATACCCAGTCAAACTCGTCTAAAATAGCACCCACTTGAGTGTTAAACCATTCAACAAGAAACAGCTACATGGCTGCTCTAGAATGGACATAATTTTGGGATTCTGTAATTTTAATCTGCATCTGTTAGTTAAAAGGTCTGATTTCTCTCCAGGAAAATCAGGAGCAGCAGAGGTAGCTAACTTGTTTCTGAAGAGATCATTCACAACTCAGACCCCTAGCACTCGTGAAAAGCCAGTTGATATACATGTAACCCATTGCTAAAGGGTGCTCTGGGGTAGAGATGGGCAGAACAGGGCTGGGAGCTTCCTGGCCAGCCAGTCCAGTCTAAGGACAGTCCCCAGGTTCAGTGAGAGACCACGGCTCATAAAGTACAATAGAGGAAGATATATGGTGTCATCTGGCCCCAAATAAGTGTGCACAGGGAAGTGCACCCTGATATGTGTGTGCACACAAGCACAAATAGAGAACCAAGTCACACCTTGACATTACCAGAAGAATGAAAAGAGGATTGCACAGAAAGTAACTTCACTGTGGATTTTTTTTTGGGGGGGGTGCCCATTCTACATGCTTGTAAACCACTAGGATGGTCTCATTTAGATGTGTCTGGGTTTAGGTTCACAGATTCTTTCTAAATCTGCAGGATAAAGATAACACACAGCTCACAGTGTTATGACAATTAAATGAAGATAAAAGTGGATGTTAAATTCATACATGCCACCGGGCACATTATAGGAACTAAATTAATGGAAAATTCTATGTTTTGTGTGAAGGGAACAATTGTAGCAACTCAATTTTAGGAGTGGCCTAGTGATTTGGTGGCATATCCAGTGCATATCCTCTGTTTCCAGGAGCTCCGATTTTATAGGCTCCTTTCCAGAAACAATGTATTTAAATACAAGCATATGCTGTGTTTGTATGGTGACGATCAAGACCCCGTACTAGTAAAGATGGGAGATTAATATGTAGCTGGGTTTTAGTGTCGAGGCTTGCATAGCTAACTAGAGAAAGGGACCCGCGGGGATGAGAATGTGTTGAGAGAAAAAATAACGATTATGAATAAATTTTAAGTCTCTTTTCCACATAAAAAGAGCCCATTGTTCTCAGTTGCCTCTGATGGACCCAACGGGAATATCAGTGATCTTTGTTCTTGTTGAACACGGGGAACCATCATGTAAAAGAGGAGCAAACAGCTGCTAGATGAAAGCTTCCTTGGCAGTCTAGTGATAGAATGCTGTGTGGGAGGAGGGCAGCCTGAGAGAGAGAGCACTCCAAGGTTTCCTTTCAGCTCTTGGATAAACATCATCTCTGCTTTACCTAATAGAAATAGAGGGTTATGCCAACTAAGTCAAAGTTGAGAAAGCAAGAAGAGGTAGAAAGGAAGAGACTGGCACTCACACACAAACGTGTTTTAGAGCCCCCAAATGACTCAGGATTGAGCTGCCTTTATACTGACCTTGCACTTTGACCCCAGGCCCAGCCCCTTAGGGAAAGTTGCCATGGACCCAGCCAGGTGAGGCATCAGCCACTAGCATGACTTCGGTATAAGAGAGCTGATGTGATCTTGTGACCATCACCTGTCACTTTGTCCAATGGAGAGCTTTCAGTTAACGTGGGTACCTAGGTAGCCTAACGTGAGAGAATATGTGGAAGACGATGCTATCTCATCTGGGATTTCTCAAGTCACGCCTTCTCACACTCTGTTCTCATACCATGTTTCCTTATACAGATGTGGAACACACCCGGCAGTCCTAAGATGTTCCTCGTCAGACATTTCTCCTAGTGACTCCACTGATCTCAGTTCAGCCAGCTAGGCAGCCCAGGCTGATGGGAGAGGGGAAGGCTGGTGAGTGGAGGGTGCTTTTAGGTCCCTTGTATCATTGACCTGCTAGATCCAGCACTCTAAGTCATCCAGTGGAAGGTCAGTTCTTCACATCAGCCTGCCTCGTGATCCATGAATAATAGAAGGCAGAAAGAGCACCGCTTTGGCGTTGGCTGCATTTCTGTGTTCTTCTCTCCCACTTCAGATGCAAGTCGTGTCCGTCTCTTGTTCACTCACTTCATGCAGCTCACACCGCTGCTCATCCCTCACTAGCTAGCCAGGTTCATGGGTTCTAGACAAATACCCGGCACAGAAAATAAAGTAGGTGGAGACAAAGTGCTCTTACCATAATGCTTTCAGGAAATCAACTGGAGTGGTCTTTCCTAATATTATCCTAATGCATCTAATTTAATAGAGTGGTTAAATTTTCAACTCGCGTCACCACAGCAGGGATGATTTTTATAACTTTGTCACTCAGAAGAATTACCATTTTATTTCTGTAAGATCTGAAGCATATATGTAAGCTGTAATAAAGCAAATGGGATTGTATATAGCTTTTATAGATTAAATGAACAACTTGAGCTGGGCATGGTGAAATGCGTTAGTAATCCCAATATTTGGAAGGTGGAGGCAGGAGGATGAGAAGTTGGGAGTTATATTTGACTACAAAGTGAGTTCGAGACCAGCCTAGGCTACATAGCACCATTCCAATCATGCATACATCAGTGTGAACGCTGGCTTCTGACAAAAACCAGTCCTTGTCTCTTGAAGATGACCTACCCTCAAGGGAATCCTTGCTCTTGATTCTCAAAGTTGTTACACCTATCATATGCATAATATGTGTTAATGCTCAAAAGTATCAGATTCATGGTTAATAACAGATGAGGAGATAATGTTCCCATGAAATATTCCTGCCGCTGGTATTGATACTGTATTTTCAGTCTGATCTGGAAAAACACAATGTCTGCTGATCCTTGCCTCTTATATTTTAAATGTTTGCCCCTTACGGTACTGTTATTCCCTAGCCTCCTAATCACATGGAGTTGCAAACTTTGGGGATGTACACTCTGAAAAGCTTATGTTGCAGACACAAGACAATTCCCTCTACATCTCCCATTAAGTAAGCTTCACACAGGCAGGACTGCAGTTTAGCCTAGTGACTGCCCGTGGTAAATGCTCAGTGTATGAGTCTGCATGGATTAAATGTTCTTCCCTTTTACTATCAGGGCATTCTATATGTCGCAGTCTGTGCTCAGGAGGGAAGAAAATGAACAATACTTTAGCACCCTCTAACACTAGGCACGAAAGTGAATGCCAGAACCCATTAATTGCATAGTTTCCATATCCTGTGAAACATTAGTAATCCAATTTTATAGATAAATATGACTCAAAGAATACATCATGGCATAAATATATGTACAAGTTCATTTTTGGAATATCTCTTGTTAGGAAAAAATGAGTCTCACTCAGCTTGTGAGATGGAACTTTTGGACTGTCGTGCCTGGTCCTCTTGTGAGGAAGGCCACTGGTAGATTTGTTTAGGGGGGGGCATTTTAATGTTTATTAAAAACAAGCGTCCAGGAAACAAGTCTCCCACCATCTCACAGGGCAGTTTGTTTTCTGGGCAGACTGTTAAGGATAATGTCTCCTTCATAACAAAAGCCGACGGTTTCCTATCAGCTTCTGTCTTAGCGTGCCTATTGCTGCGGTGAACCACTATGACTCAAGAGTAAGTTGGGGAGGAAAGGATTTATTTGACTTTCACTTCCACAGCACTGTTTATCAGTGAAGGAAGTCAGCAAACAGGAGGAACTTGCAGACATGAAATGGTGCATAGGCTGTAGAAGGATGCTGCTTCCTGGTTTGTCCCCCATGGCTTGTTCAGCCTGCTTTCTTAGAGGACCCAGGACCACCAGCCCAGGGATGGCACTACCCACAATGTCCTACAGGCTTGCCTACTGCCCTTTTTTTTTTTTTTTTTTTTTTTTGGAGATATTTTCTCAGTTGAGGTTCTCTCCTTTCTGATGACTCGAGCTTGTATCAAGTTAACACAAAACTTTCTAGCACAGTTGACTGCCTGTTAACTTGGCACACAAACATCACCATTAAGTTAAAAACCTTTCCTTTCTCATTCACCCCCAAAGTCCCACATTAAAGACAAAATAAATTCAAACACATTCAAGGTTCAGTTCCTTTAAAACACCTAGTCTCCCTTTTTTTTAAATTGGAATCTTTTTTTCAAAAAAAGTTCAAAACTTCTCAACTGTAGGCTCCTATGAAAATCAAAGTTAAATACTTTGTTTCAAAAAGGAAGAACAGGACACAGTAACAATCATTTCAAAGCAAAACCAAGGGTGTAAATAATTCAATATCCAGTTTCTGGAATCTACTCATGATCTGGGCTCCTCCAAGGGGCTTAGGTCACGTCTCCAGCTCTGCGCCCTGTAGCACACAGTTTCTCTTCTAAGCTCTGGCAGGCTCCACCCACCACTGCTTTGGTACTGGTGGTGATCTCATGGTTCTGGCAGTGTTGCAGCTGGGGTGCACTTTCACCAATAGCCTGTCGTAGGCTCTCTTCATGGTGCCAAGCTTCAACTTCTCTTTATGACCCCTTCAATTCTGGGTCTTCAACTGCTTCTAAAGCTGTGCCTTTACCAATAAAGCTATACCTCCCCGGTCTCTCACAGTGCCAAGCCTCCACAGTTCTCCAAGACCCCTTCATGCCTTTAAAACCAAGACTATGTGGGTGACTCTTAACCTATCAAATTCTGCTGCCAGAACAAAGTACAATCTTGACCATCTCTGAAACATGGCTTCTGTGTGCTGACTCTTAAGAAAAATGTCCCAGAAGATTTCACCTCTGTGATGCTGGTCTCTTCTTTGTTGTTTTTGTTTTTCAAGGCAGGGTTTTGTTGTAGTTTTAGAGTCTGTCCTGGAACTAGCTCTTGTAGACCAGGCTGGCCTCGAACTCACAGAGATCTGCCTGCCTCTGCCTCCCGAGTGCTGGGATTAAAGATGTGCGCCTCCACTGCCCAGCTAATGGTGGTCTCTTCTTGATCACTACTAATTCCTCAGCTCCAGCTAAGCAGCATAGCTGTCCCAGTAAAGCAAAGGTTTCTCTTCAGTGGTTCTGATCTTTTAATCATGGTTAATTCTTCAGCTCCAGCTGACCAGAACCACAGCATCTTAATGCAAAATAATAAATGACCCCGATAGAGTTTTTAAACTCTCCTCTGAAATTTCACAAGCCAGGCCTCCATTGTCTGCATTGCTTTCAACAGTCTTTATTATCCAAGCTCCACAGAACAATTCACCGAGCTCTCAACCCTCAATGACTTTTCTAGTCCAGAGTTCAAAAGTCCTTCCATAATCCTCCCAAAAGAAACACGGTCAGGTGTGTCATAGCCATACCCAACTCCTGGTGTCATCTTGTCTTAGGGTTTCTGCTGCTGTGACGAAAGAAACACCATGACCAAAAATCAAATTGGGAAGAAAGGTTTATTTGGTTTCCACTGCCACAACACTGTGCATTCCTCGTTGAAGGAAGTTGAGGCAGGAACATGGAGGCAGGAGGTGATGCAGAAGACGGGAGGATGCTACTTACTGGCCTACTCCCTATGGCTCGCTCAGCCTGCTTTCTTAGAGAACCTGGGACCACCAGTCCAGAGATGACTTCACTCACAGTGGGTCGAGCCCTCCCTTATGAATTACTGATTAAGAAAATGTCTACAGGCTTGCCTACAGCCAGATCTTATGGGGACATTTTCTTAACTGAGGTTCTGTCCTCTCAGATAACTTTAGCTTGTATCAAGTTGGCATAAAACTGTCCAGAACAGCCTCCCTAGAAATTGGGGTTTCCCTAGCTGGAGAGTGCCAAGCTGTTAAATAACTCACAACAGGTGTGGAATCTCAGGGCTGATTTTAAACACTTCTATCAGACCGAAGGATGAAGAGGAAAACGTAGCCAAGAAGCTCATGGTGTTGGCTGGGCTGTAGTGATCTGCTTTGTCTCGTGATGCAGGAGTCTCAGTTTTCATCAATTTTTATAAAAATGTGGTTGGTTAATGTTCAGCTTCCAAGGAGGGGAAATGTTAGACTGTTCACAGTTCCTAAAAAAAACCCTCGACCATTGGGAAGAGGGTTTTGAGGGTTTTATCAGCTCACTTTACCATGGTATGTCTAAGACCTTTGGCAGAAAACACAGCTCCATGAGCAATGTTAAGAATTTGTAAGTATTTTTATTGCTTCATACTTGATTATATGCCCTCAGGAGATAGGAAATTATTTGTGTTTCTTTATAAACATTTAACACTTTTTTTTCTGGAAATAGAAATCAACTCTAATTTCATTAATTCAACAAAGATATATTCAATGTCTAATAAGTGTAAAACATTATAATAAGGATATTCATGTAATTACTTCCTTAAATGCTGGATATGCTCCTTAAGCATGGACATAATATCTAACACTTCTTTTTTATCCTTTGTAATTGTTTCTCAAGGCAAGTCAACAAATACTTATTTACATCTGCTATATGCAGATGTTATGTTAATTGCTGAGTATACAAATGAATAAAAGGACTCCCTATTCAAAAGTAGCTCATGAAGAGAGCCTTGCCTTCTGAGGAGGGAGACTAGGAAAAAAAGGAAGGACTGACTACACAGAAATATGGGGAATGGTCGTTGTTAGGGTCCTCATTGCACAGTTTTGTTTTTTAATTTTTGGTATTTTCAGCATCATATAACACACAGTCTAAAAAGTGATTAGGGTAGAATGATAACCCAAATTAGAAAGTTTGTTGGATCCCAACTCTGAAACTCATGCAAACAACCCGAGATAGCTATCTAAGACTTAATTATTTATATTTTCTGTATTAGAAATAATTGTTTTACTGAGCTCTGACTGTGTATTTAAAAATATATGATCATCAAGTCTGTCCAAGTGAAAGAATGTGTTGTCAGCGTCACACTACAGAATATGTCTAATGTGGGGGTTAAGGAGATGGATCGCTGGATAACACATTTGCTGTGCAAAATAAAGGACTCGAGTTTGACATCCAACACTAACATTAGAAAGCTAAGCATGACAGCTGTAGTCTGAGTTAAGGGGGTTCTTGGGGTTCCCTAGCCAGACAAATGGCTCTAGCTAGAACCTGATCTACCTGAATTGGGGAGCTCCAGGTTCAATGAGAGACCCACTCTCAAAAGATAAGATGAATATCCATAAAGGAGGATATTTAGCATTGACCTCTAACCTCTACATGTTGGATATACACCTGTATGCATACACACTTAAATAAAAAAAAAATAAGTTCAATACATGCCCCTAGCCTTATGGTGCTGACAGTCAAGTAAGATGGATATGTTGAAATATTTCAAAATGGCCAGTTGGTATAAATACTGGAAAGTGAGTTCCAGTTAACAAGCTAAGAATTCATGCCACTTGGGATCCAAGGCTGTCTTGCAAGGGAATTGCAGTTGAGATGGCGTTCAGAGAATGTCCACAGGAAGAAAGATGAATGGTAGGAAGAAGGCTCCTTGGTGACCTTCAAAAACATTAAGCACCTACTGGGGCAAATTAATATATAGAAAAGAAAAAGAGACAAGAAAAGTGAAGAGAACAGAAGACAACAATATAGCTCCTCCTGTTCATAACCTAAAAGTGAGAGCTTCTAAAATAATTTATGTTCATATTCTCTCTCTCTCTCTCTGTGTGTGTGTGTGTGTGTGTGTGTGTGTGTGTGTACATGGTCAGATTACATTTATGGGAGTCCTTCCATTATATGGATTCCATGGATGATATTCAGGTTATCAGGATTGATGGAGTAGAGTAGCAAGCACCTTTACATGCTAATCCATTTTACAAGGTAAGGTCCTATAATTTTACCATCATATCATTTGAAACAAGATCTTACTATGTAGATATGGCTGGTCTACAATTAACCATATAGACCAGACTGGCCTCCCAAGTACTAAAATTTAATTTTAAAACAGTCTAATGAAGAACAAAATGAGGATGGTCTTGAATGCCAATTTAGCAGCTTGAACTCTATTTGTTGGACAGAGACTGTGGTGAATGATGCAATCAAACCTGTGAGAAGGAGGAAGATTCTTGGCAGCTGTGGAAAGGACAGACCAAAGGGGGAAAATAGGGTCAGAGAGAGCAAGATGGAGGCTACAGTGATCCTCAAAAGAGAAAACAATGGACACGGACAATAGAGATGGAGATGAAGAGGGAGAATAAAAATGTGAGATGTGGCTGGAAGAGAATGGACAGAACTCCGTGGCTGACTTGATGTGAATAGATGATACTTGTGAAGATGATTTAACCTTCTGTTCTGGAGAAAGGAGGATGCTGACAATAGCAGCAAACAGCCCTCAGATACTAGAAAACACCCTAATCTGAGAATTTCTAATCTTTAATGCAATCTTAACCTTTCATTTTGATATAATTTCAGACTTACTATCATGTTTTATTTTTAATGTTGAAAAATTTATTAGTATCATTTATTATTATTATTATTATTATTATTATTATTATTATTATTATTATTTTGGGGGTGTTGAGAGCAAGTTTCTCTGTGTAACAGTCCTGGCTGTCCTGGAACTCACTTTGTAGACCAAGCTAGTCTCAAACTCACTGAGATCCACCTGCCTCTGCTTTCCAAGTGCTGGGGTTAAAGGCGTGTGCTGCCACCACCTGGCTTATTTTTAATTTTTTCTTACATCTGAGTGTTTGCCTACTTGTATATTTGTGCATCTCATGTATGAAGTGCATTTAGAAGCCAGAAGACAACATCAGATTACTTGGAACTGGAGTTACTGATGTTTATGAACTGCTATGTGGTGCAAGAAACTGAATCCCAGCTCTCTCCAAGAGCAGCAAGTACTCTCTCTACCTTTGATCTATCTTCAAAGCCCCCTCCCCATAACAGGTTTTTATTTGGACTGCCAACTCCCAAATAATGACACAGCGACTTCTTGTGAATTATGATAGATTGTCCTTAGCTTAGGCTTGTTCTCAACTTGCTCTTAAAACTTAAATTAACCTGCTTATATTAATCTCATTCCACCACGTGGTTCGCTCCTGCTCTGCAGTAACAAATGTCAGACTTCTTCTGCATCTTGCTGGCAAATCCCCTACCTCTCAGATTCTTTCCAGAGTTCCCATATCTGTCAGGAAGTCCCGTCTATGTTCTCCTGCCTGGCTATTGGCTATTCAGCTCTTTATTAAATCAATCAGAAGGTACCTTAGGCGGATTAGGTAAAACAGAGACACATCTTTCCACAATGTCATCAGATATCCTTCTACATTTCCCCTTTTTTTTTGTCTATATAAAAAGGAAAAGATTTAATTCTAACATAGTAAAATTACATACACAACAATTATTAAATAAGAATTACATTCACAATGTCCAATTCATGTGAATTTGGCAAATTTAGAGAAAGTACACTATTATATCTATCCTATCTTGGTGAGTCCAAAGTTTTATATCTAACCACTTTCTACCATAACTTGTATTACCAACCTAAAAATATCACTTTTAGACCTTAAAACATTTTCTAAGATAAACAACTTATGTCTTTTATGTTGCTCAATCTTATAAACTTTACATCTTTTGTGACTTTTTAATTTTTAATTTTAATAAATCATGACTACAGAGTCCTCATGACTCATCCAGTCAGAGATGTTCCCATGCAGAGAGATCAGCATGTACTTTGCCTGCCTTGTAGTTTTTCTTGATTTCTTCATTCGTGTCTGTAGCCAAGATTTTCAGGAGGTCTCCCCCAGTCAAACCTCATCTTTGTTTTGTAGGAATCCATAGCTTTTCATTTCCTGTGGAAACAAAGGCATAACCTCTCCCTAACGAAGTTCATTTTCTGACTTCTGTTCTGAAGTTAAGACATTCTTAAAATATTCAGAATGGTTTTATTCAGCAGTTTTCCCCATAATTCCATGTCTCTCAGCAGCTATCATTTTTGTTTATTAGCATTTAAAGTTAATAACGCACTAAATAGGGTCCAAACATTTGTTATATTTCTCATCCTTATTTGGATTATTCTTTCTTATTATTTTACTCCGTCATTGAAGGCATTATTTTAAACTATTTTTTTACTGTCTTTTCTTCAAAACTTAAGCACATTTTAAAGCATATTGTATTTGTTTGGAGGTTTTTTCCATCTATACCTGGCTTTCTGCCTTCCTGACTCCAGGAAAATGTTGCAACACTCTTACTAGTGCTTTTCAAGTTGTAGGCCTGTTTATGGATTGTAAAATCAATCTAAAATGATGTAAAGTAAGCTAAATAAGTGAAATAGAAAAAAACAATAGAATATAAAATACCACAGTGACCACCCATTTAATTTTTTTTTAAATTTTGAGATTTTTCTTCCCTTTTCTAACTCTCCCAGTGTCGTCTCTCTCACTTTCCCACCTCAAATTCATATTCTCTTTGTCTATAATTATTGTTATATATCATATATATGTATATTTATATATCTTACTATGTACCCCTGAATGGCTTGGAACTTTATATGTAGAATAGACTGGAATTAACAGAGATCTTCCTACATTTGTCTTCCAAGAGCTGGCGTTTAAGGGATATGCCACCATACTTGGCAGATATATTTTGTTATATATACTTAGTCCAATTAATGTTGGGCATGTGTACATAGGTAAGGGACTGACCCCTAGGACACAGGCAACTGATCAGAGGGTTCATGTCGTAAGAACACTGACTCTCCCTCTGCTTCCATCAACTACCCACAGCTCTTCAACTAGGGGTAAGGCCTGTTCATGTTGGGAAGTTGACTGGTGGTCTTGTGTGGGTCTTGTGCAAGCAGCCATATTATTGACAGCTCATGAGTGTAACATCTCTGCATGTCCAGAAGATGCTGTTTTGCAGGAGTCCTCCCGGTCCCTGGCTCTTACAATATTTCTGTCCCCTCCTCCTCGATATGAGCCTTGTGTGTAGGAGTTGAATTATAGATGTCCCATCTGAGAATAGTCACGTTAGTGTCATTTATTTGCTGTCCTTTGACCAGCTGTAGATCTCTGCAATAGTCCCTGTCTGCAAGAAAATGAAGCTTCTATGATGAGCAAAAGCTAGACTTATTTGTATTTATAAGGGAAAAGCATCTTTTTTAAAGTTTTAATTTTGTTTATGTGTATGTGAGTGTATGCGTGTAGGGGTGGCCACAGAGATCAGAGGAAGGTGTCAGATTCTTTAGAGTTGGAGTTACGTGTAAGCTGCCTGACATGGGGGCTGGAATCCAAACTTGGGCCCCCTGGAAGAGCAGGAAATACTTTTAACCAATAAGCTATTTCTCCAACCCCAAGAATAATTATTTAGAAGGCAGTTGCTGTATCAATTTAGTGAAATGGTGGTAGTGGTTTCTTCTCTAGATCTATCCAGCCACGAGTTCTTGGTTAGGTTTATAGTACCAGGCACAAGTAGATCCTATGATGAGGCACTACAAATCTGACTGAGTAGTACTTCACTCCAACCAGACAGCTGTTGGTTACGCCTAAGGTAATGCCACCGTTGCACCACTGGGCATCATCCTGCCTGGCTGGTTATTATTGTAGTCTACAGGATTTGTAGCTAGGTAAGTTTTTTGACAACTTTTCTCCTTTAGGGCTTTATTAAGTCATTTGAGTCATGAGAGCTAACTATTAGAGAGGAGGATTCCATATTGGTACCAACTTGATTTCTGCAAAAGGTGGTTGATATCTTCAGCAACAGGGTCTTACCATTATGTTCTGGCAAACAACCAAGAACAATATTAAGAGCCTATATTACTTTTGGGCTTTCTTCAACTCCCCATGACCAACAGCTTGAAGGGAGGTATTCCTCTCTTGGGAATTTTTTTATCTTAGTCTATGGCTTCTGGGAGCAGCTTTTTAAATCTTCATTTATATATTAATTGATTTATTGTATACACATGTGTGCATGTACAATATGTACATGTTTGCACACACATGGCATAAGCGTGGAAGTCAGAGGACAACTTGCAGGAGTTAGTTATTGTCTTCTACCATGTGGGTCCTAGGATTTGAATTCAGGTCATCAGGCTTGGCAGTAAGCATCTTTACCCTCTGAGCCTCCTGGCAAGGCCATGTCATTACTTTGGAACTCTGTATCCTGATACACATATTCACACATACACATATGTCTGTGTAGTTAGATTGCAATAATAAATATATGCTTTAGTATGAGTTAACAAGATTCTTCTTCTCTTCTATCTCTTTTTCTCTCCCCTTTTGTCCCCCCTTTCACCCTTACTTCTTGTGGGTACTATGGGTTTACATTACAGCCTCCTAGATGGCAGGCAAGCCTTGCATCACTAAGTTTTTATTTGGGTACAAGATCTCACTAAGCTGCTCAGGCTGTTTTGTATTTACTCTGTAACTGAGGCAGACCTTGAATTTGCAATATTCTTTCTTCTACCTTCTGAGTATATAGACTGGGCCTGTCAGTGCTTCAAGTTTCAAAGTTCGAAAGCCACCGTTTGAGATAGAACTCCTCAAGTCACCTCCCTGTGAACCATTCATGCCACTGTTTCAGGGTCAGAGCATCTGAGGCCTAGGAAAGACCTGGGGGTTATCTTGACAAGTGACAACCAGTTACTTAAGACAGTGGTGCTAATATCTTCTGTGGAGTCAGGAGCTTGGGTGGATTTTAGAGAGAGCTAGGAGCAGCCTGCATATTTCTCTTGAAGCCAACCCTGTCACAATTCAGGGATGCTTAGGGTTGTCCACGTGTATTCTACTTACAGAACAAATCTAGGAGATAGCATATAGTTTTGCCTTTTGATATTTTAAACAAGCCTTTCCTCAACACAATAGGATTTTATTTATTTTTTCCGTTTATTTATTTATTAAAGATTTCTGTCTCTTCCCCGCCACTGCCTCCCATTTTTCCCTCCCCCTACCCCAATCAAGTTCCCCTCCCTTGTCAGCCCATAGAGCTATCAGGGTTCCCTGCCCTGTGGGAAGTCCAAGGACCACCCACCTCCATCCAGGTCTAGTAAGGTGAGCATCCAAACTGCCTAGGCTCACAATAGGATTTTAAAATGTAGATTATGCATCCTCTTATGCTTCATTTTTCCACTAGATGGCAGAAAAAGCTCTGCTAATAGAGACTGTGTTGCCCTCTGATCAACTCAGCAGGCTTTTTTTTTTAAATAAAGGAAGGTATATTTCATTTCAGTTTGAACAGTAGAATATGATTATAAGACAACTGGTTATTCTATAACCGACTTAATCACATTAAGCTTAAAATTAAAAAGAAAAACTTTAAATTAGTCTGTGTTTATTTAAGCATCTGTATGTCCACACATCTCGATTGAGATGTAAGTGGAGGAAGAGCATTGGCTTCAGACAAAGTGTCATGTTCTCTTTAATGTAGACCTTTAAATAAAGGGGAGTAATTAAATGGGAGTTTTCAATGAATTTTGAGATGTTTTGATATTTGTACATGCATGGAATTACATACACAATTGAAATAATCTTAACTGTGGTATATAATTTTATAGACAACTACATTAATAATATGTGCAGGCAACAATAGCATGATTTTAAAAGATCATGATGAAACTGCTTATAACCTCAAAATGAGGTTTTTTTATTTATTTTAAAAGGTGGAATAAGAGTTATGTCTGCTGGGCAAAGTCAACACAAGGATTAAATGCAGCATACAGTTTTTCTCTTACTGTATTAATAATACTCATTTTTAAATCCTGCATGTTTGCATCTTTGTTACTTACAATAATAAGGATTTTCTAATTTAACTTTTTTTGATTTTTTTGTGGATTTTTGCATCGTGCAACTCGATCCCATTCATCTCCCCGGCCATTCCTTTGTATCTAATCTCTGCCCTTGCAACTTCCCCCCAAGATAAAATAAAATAAATTTAAAAGAAAAGTAAAAAAAAAATCTCGTTGTGGAAACTGCAGCGTGAATGGTGAGTATTACAGTGTACCCCTTACTCCATACGTCTTTACTTTTAAGTCTTCACTGCAAGGAGTCACTGGTCTGGTCAAGGCCTCTGGTTTTGGCTTTGCTATCAAAACGGGGCCCTCACTGGGGCTTCTCTCGGATACCCTGTTCTGTCATGCAGATATTGCAGCTTTCGGTCTGTAGGACTGGTCCCTTCATAAGCTTCAGGAAATCATAGATAGGGTGGATGTTGGGTAGGTTCACTCATGGTCCTGGTTCTGGGCCTGGGTGGTTGCTGGGTTTGTCAGCCTGCCAGCTCTCCCTCATCCTCACCACCAGAGGGAGCTCTCCAACAACGCCCCAGCCAGCTCACCCTATGTAGTCAATAGCAGGGCAGGACTGGCTCCTGTTGTCACTCCTTTGGGGCCAACTCACCCATGCCCACAGCACCAGGGCCACTCAGTTCTATTGTGTTGTCCAGGTGAGATGCAGGGCCTGGACCTGGTGCTACCGTTGATGAGGGTTTGGGTCAGCTCTCCAACCTGCCATAGGTAGCAAGGGGTAGGTGAGCATGTTTCCCACACCCACACAATCACGTGGCAGACAAGTGGGGGAATGGTACCAGCTCCTCCACTCTCATACCTTCAGGGCCAGCTCACCCTCCACCCCCCCGGCTGCTGCCAACAAGGTCAGGTCAATGTGCTGCCAGGATGAGGTGTAGGACCACTCTCCCGAATGCTGCAAACAGTGATGGGCAGGACCAGTTCTCCCTAATGGTACAGCTAGTTCGGGGCAGGACCAACTCTGTGCAGCCCTATTCTCTGCGCCTTTGGGAACAGGAGCCAGGGACATCAACTCACATAGCAGCTGAGGCACAGCCATGGACCCAGGCATGACCCTTGGCAGCAGCCCAGGTCCGGATTTCGCCATGGTCCCAGATGGCAAGCAGGCCACCGACCTCACTATTGGGAGCTGTGAACCCCCCAGATCCTGAATTTCTGGTAAACAACTTTTAATGCTTGCAGCTGCTCTGAGCACGAGACTCTCAGGAGTTTCTGATGGCAGAGGAGTAGTTTCTGGTGCGTTTGCCTGGGGAGTGGCTATCAGTTAAGGATCCCTATATAAGCTGCCCCTGGACACAATGAAGGGGGCATTCCCGTTTCAAGGATGGCCCGTGTCTCTGTTTGTGTGTCTTTGTATGTTTCAATCTCCAGCCCCTTATTGGGCTCATGAACTGTATGGTAGCGCATAGAGCACAGAAGGGTGTGATGCGCTACATATCACTCTGCTCCTCACCGCCTTCACTGAACTCTTCAGATCTGCCTTAGAACTGGCTTTCGAAAGTTAAAAGGTGTGCTGCCAGCAGAAGAAGAGAGAAAAGAAGCAAGCAAGCCAGCCAGACCGCCAGCAAGCAAGAGTGGGAAGTGATAAAATAAAGTCAACTATTACTTGTGTAGTCCACGTAATTTGGGTATTTGCTCCAATTCAGGCAATAGTAGCGGGAGTGTGTGCGAGAGAGGGGGAAATTGTGATGACCAACAGTGCAAAGGCAAAAGCGCTGATAAAACTCTATGATGTTGGCCATGTGGCGCTGCTGCCCCAGTGGCACCCTCCCAGTCTTGGCTGGCTACTTCATACCCAGAGAAACCGAAACCAAACTCTAGAACAAGCTAGCCGTTCTCAGTCTTCGGGAGCAGAGCCCGTGTCTGCGGGTGCTAGGAGATGAAGGAGGCAGTCACGTCCACAGCGACCTCTATCGGCTTGGCTGGCTACCTGTGTGATGTAAGGAAGTTATATCCACTCCTAGGGTTTCCAGCTTATAAATCTTTGTGCTCCGTTCGTATGGCAAAGTCATTTTATGTTGTTAGGAATCAAGGGGAGTCAACAATTTTCAGGGAATAATTCAGTCACATGGTATAGTAAATAAGTTTCCAGGACAATGGAATTTCTGAGTAAATTCTCCTCTCTTGTATACTAGCAAAAGACTGCTTTTGTGTCTGCTGCCCCCCCCCCCCCCGACCCCCATAGGAAACTGTGGGTTTAAGAAAGCAAAATAAAAGTGAAGACTTCAGGGACCTGGACATTGGATTTGATGGAACATTCTCTTGTGGAGCCACACTTTAGAAAGATCTCCGAGTCCTGTTGCCCGTAAAATGTGGAGTCTGGTTAGTCGTTTTGCCTGTCTGGGCACCAGTTTTTGAGATCTTGTCATGAAGAGGTTAGATTTCCAGAGTTAGCGTTCTCCAACCATCTAGAGAGGGATAGCAAATCATGGTTCAGCTGACACATTATCACATCCAGCTTGCTCTGTCTTCTCTCTCCTTCTCTGCTGTTCTTTTAGAACCGGAGTGGAACACCAGGCAGGCACACCACCCGGGAGCCACATCCTCTAGACTGCCAACTCGCATCAGCTCTCCACCTGAACTTGAATTGCAGACCTAGATATCTGGCTTCTGCGTAAACTTTCTTGCGCTCTGTCCTTCCGGTGGTGGCGCTGCAGCTGGTTATACATCTACACCCTGAGTGTCTTCTTTAGGCCACATGAATGGGTGATTCTCTTCTACTGATCTAGCGCTGATGCTATGTTCCCACCTGGATGAATGGTTTTGGTCCTCCTGCTTAAGCCTGGGAGGAGAGTGTCGTGGGCGTCAGCGCACACAACCCAGGGGCTCTCCCCCTCAGCACACCTATAATAGGCTCAGCTCGCTGACAGCTGTGACGAATACCATGGCAATTTCCCAGATAAGATTGTATCCGAATCAGGGCTACATTTCCTTCAGCCTCGCTGAGGCCATTATTATTCTTTGGAGAGGAATTCTGAGGAGGAAATAGCTGATTTAAATGCCGGCTGTCAGTTGCCAAAGAAATTGTTACAAAATACTGCCGTAATGACGTGGAAAACTGCCCACTGGTTTGGATTCCACTTTTTCCCCTCTCTCTCATTCATCATCGGAGGTTTCCCTCTTTAGCCAGGTATATGAGGACTTGCGCATTCTAGGAGCTAAATGGCACTCTCAATCTGGATAGTTCTGCCTGCGCAGTCTGCTGTGTTTACCCAGCCGTTTCCGGTGTCCTTTTAAACTCTCCCACGGCATTCGGAAAATGTACGTATGGTGCAGAAATACTAATTTCTACTTATTCCACAAGCGTTTGTTGGGTGTGTGTTATTCTCTGAACATAAGATAACACAATGTGCTGGCCAGTTTTTTTGTCAGCTTGACACAAACTGTAGTCATCCGGGCTTCCAGAAAATTGGCTGAAGGCAAGCCTGCAAGGCCTTTTCTTAATTAGTGGTAAGGGAGGACCCAACCCTCTCTGGGCAGGGCCACCTCTGGGCTGCTGGTTCTGGGCTCTATAAGAAAGCAAGCTGAGCAAACTCAGAACAAGCCAGCCAGCCTGCATCAACCGCGGGCTCCAGGTTCCTGCCCTTTTGCGTTTCAGTTCCAATTGCTTTGAATGATGAACTGTTATGTGTAAGTGTAAATAAAATACACCCCCAAATTATTTTTGGTTTGGCTGTTTCATCACAGCACTAGAATCCCTAAGATACACAATATGGTAGCGCCTTTGACCTAGTTCTCGGGAGTGAAACTACCCGAATTTTAACCCTGGCTACAGCAAGGTGACTAACTAATTAGTTTGTACCCTTGTTGGGTGACCTGTTTGGCGACCTCAGGCAAATTAGCTTTTATATTAATTTAAGGGATTCAATGGCAGTAGGGGACCTACCACACAGGGATGAACAAGTTGGGGTTTAATAAGAGTTTGTACTAAGTTTGTGTTAAAATCCTCATTGCATCTGCAAAGAAGAAAGCATTGTCAAAGGAATTTACATCTGAGGTATAAGAAAAAAAACATACAGGAACAATATCAAACAAGACAGTATACCCCAATATGACCCACAAAAGCCATAAGTAAGCAAATAAAAAGCTTAAGTCAAAATATACAAATAATGACATATTGAGCAATGTAGAAGCTTCAAGTTTGTGGACACCAAAAGACAAAATGCATTTGCCACTCGTGTGGTTGACAGAAGGTTGGTAGCCAGCCTCTAGGGCCTTCGGTGAGATGTGTATCTGTGAAAACCGGGAAAGATTTTTAGAGTCTCAGAGGAATTAACGTATTTGAATGAACTTTGATGAAAATGTCATTCACGTTTTCTAGACCAGAGATGCATCTGAGAAAGGCTCATAGGGCAGAGCTGTGTTGGGAGGGAAGAATAAAGGCCAATAAAGACTTAGGACAAAGTTAACTTCCAGCCTCCGGGTGAATGCAAAGGGAGAGACAATTGTGAACATTCTCTCAGGTTAATAAAAGCATGGCTATGACAGGTTTTCTGAAGTTTCTGAGCCTTTGTAAACTGACAAAAAAAAAGGGGGGGGATTAACAAGACAAACGAATAGAAACAAAGTGGCAAGGGACACTTCTGAACTCTGCTTATGACGTTTCAAAGTGGTGACGGGAAGTTAACCGCTGGGGGGAAATGCGAGTTTGGAGCTCTCGTGAAAAGCAGACGAATCCGTCTCCATCTTAAAAGAAAGCTAAGAAAGGAATACAGATCAAACCAGAGAATCTCCTTCCTGAGTGCAGTCTAGTTCTGAAGGCAGCAAAGGACTTGTGGAAAATACAGACTCCATTCATACCCACCGAATCAGAATCCTGAGATAAAAATGGAGACTGTATTTTTACCACACTGCCAGCGGTTGCTGTTGTCTGGGTCCTCACAGGGTAACGGAAGGGGCAGAACAGCCAGAACGGCTCCCCTGGGGCTCTAACCCACCTCTAAGGGTGGAGCGCTCCTAACCTTTCTCCATTCCCATAGACCCCACTTCTTAATACCATCACCTTGTCCAGGGTTGGAATTACGTATATAAGCTTTTTGAGAGAACACAAACATTCCGTTCTGAACATTAAATACACCAAGAAATCCATTTGTGTTTTGAAAGTTTTCTCTAGTAGTCTAGGCTGATATCAAATTCACAATCTCCAGGACTCTGCTTCCCAAGTGTTGGGATCACAGGCGTGTACCACCATACCCAAAAGGCTTCATTTTCCTTACCCTTCCCACTCTTCCCTGCTTTCTCTTCTCCTTCACTTTGTCCTCTTTCTCTTTTATTTTGAGGCTGGAACCTAGAACCTTGACCACGCTAAGCAGGAATTCTACCTATGGAGCTGTACCACGAGCTCAGGAAATCCTTAACCCAAGCAGAGGAATTGGCAGATGTGTGGGTATTTAGGGAAACTCGGGACACTGATTTGCTTCCTTCATTTTCTCTTTTTGGATTGCCTTGGCATAATCCTAATCTGCCTGTTCTCCATACCTATCTATATCTAAGGCAGGGTAATTTTGTCTAGGATCAATAATCTGGTCCTGAATGAAAATAATGTGCATATGGACCCGCTGGCTTTTGGCATTCACTTCTTATTATTCCCTGTTGTGGGATATATGAGCACACTGTCAACCCCAACTTTGTATTTGAATTAATTAAATAAAATCAAACTTAGGTTAAGAGGCAGAGCCAGCAACTAGTTGACATAAAGTAATCATAGATAGTCATAAGGAATCCAGAAAACTACTTCCTTCACCCAGGAAGTAGTAAGGAGGGACTTAGATTGTGGCAGTCCTTTCCAGTTTGGGGTGATGGAAGAGACACTCTTTTCTGAGAAGCCATTGAAGAGAGAGGTCAGCTGGTTGCCTCTCAACCTCTCTGAGCTAGCAGGTTTTCATTCCAACCTCTGACTCCCCAGTCTTTATTGGTAAATAGAATAATAGAGATTTAGTTAAAAACCATGCTTGGTGGCAGAGGCAGGAGGTGGATCCAGCAGGAGGTAGAAGTCCCTCTGGGCCACTACCTGAGATGCAGTTACTGATTGGAACAGCAGCAGATTCAGGTGCAGCTGTTGTGCCAGTGGAAAAGCAACAATTCTCATTTCCTATTTTGTGGCTGTTGGATCTCTGGGGACCTGCCTTTCCCAGAGCTTCCCTAACCCGCGAAGATGTGTAGTAGGCTGAAATCTGTGTGGTCAGCAATCATTTTGTAATATCTCAACTTTTCTCTGTAACTGAATATAATATATGATATATATGATGTTATTTAGAACTATGGATTCTCCTTCCTTTTGCAGCTAAATATTCCAAATATATGATACTAAGGTTTTTTTTTTTTCAGGGTATAGTTCAGTGGGCTGCCATAGATACTACTGCCATAGATACTAATTGCAGATACAATGCTCATGGAAAATCATAATTAGATTTTTTTAAAATTCCATTAGAATTATACAGAGATTTTTTTTTAATTTAATAAGGTAGTCTCATTTTTATATTGTTAATGGATTGCTCTTGCAAATTCAGCCCTTTTTGGATTAAAATCAACACAGTAACTACTCTTTCCCAGCTGTCAAAAGCTCCTTCTCTTCATCACATGTGAGCACCACCTTTGCCAAGTGTGGTAGGGGATTTTCTGCCTCAACTTGCCTGAGCTGTTGGCTGCCCAGATTAAATGTTGTTCTGGCTGTGTCTTATTTATAAATAAATGTTGTTGAAAAGTGGGTTCTTTTTCTTTCCGTCTGCCTTTTGATTACCCAGAGCCTCTCCTTGACAGCGGTGATCTTGTTCTGGTAATTCTGAAGCTGATGCATCAGCTGACTAGACTGGATAAGTTTGCAAATATGTTAGAAAACAAAATTTTAGCTATCGCTTTATAGGGCTTGACTTTCCATGAGAAACCTCTAGATAAAGCTGATTATCCTTCCTGTTAGTGGGCCTCATCTAGCCAGCTAACGGCCTTAAGCAAAAAGATCACATGCCCCACAAAAGTGAAATGAAGAGTTTTGGGGTGGCCATCAGACTGAACACTCCAGCACCAACTCCTGCCTCTCCCTCCCCTGCCCTCATCTCTATTTTTCTGAAGAATCTTGTCTAATAAATCCTATAAAAGCACTTTCAACCTGAAGGAAGCCATGACTTAAGATATTCTAATAAGTCTACCTAGATAACTTAATACACTAAAAATATCTGAACAGAATAAAAACTGGTCACACTCATCCTTGCTCTAAAAGAGTTCCTTTAGCAAATGAGCCAGAAATTGAGACTTAGTCATAAAAGTTGCTCAGAGAGAGGCTCCAGAGCATCATGTCTATTAAGATGGACAACTCGGCTTTACCTTCTTTAGTGATCTTGTGGACTTTAAGTATTACCATATCAGTTGAGGCCAATGTTACAAACACTGTATTTCCTTTCATGCAATTGCTTTATAATGATTGATTAATTAAACTCTGAAAGCTCTGGTGTTAAGAAAAGGGAGCCCATGGCTCACTGACTTTTGGAATTGAATTAGGCTTTCGCGGTAACCTCATATTGTTTCAAGGAAGAAAGCAGGAGGAATGACATTTGAAATCATGGGAGTAGCAGAAACAGGTATGACTTAATTGCTTGCCTTGGAATTTTGCCAAAAGACAGATGTTAATAACTTTTTTTCCCCCAAAAAGCGCAAAGAAGGTTCTTTAATGAAATATACTATTGTTGAGTTTCTGACTCTCTGTTCCATCAGCAAGTGATGGTGCCATCAAGAGGAATCTATTTGTATTGGAGCGCACGTTAAATACCAACCCATAGATTGCCAAGCTGTTTTCTAGATCTTTGCAGGCAGTGGGACTGCGTGCAGGTGCTCTGGTTTTCCAAGGGAAAGATGATGGAAACACACATGGAACAGCTACTCTGGCATTTTCTTATGGAGACTGTTTTCCCAGGACCAGTCCCTGCATGGGTTCTCTACCTTCTCCTTGGTGATGGAGAAGTGTGCTGTGGCTGAGCAGCGGGGAAGAGAGAGTGAGGGTGAAGGAAGAAGCCAGGCGTTGTGGAACACATCTTTAATGCCAACACTCAGGAGGAAGAGGAAGGAAGATTGAAAGTTAAAAGCCATCCTGGGTTATATAACTGGCTCTGTCTCAGAAAATGGGGTGGAGCCCATGTAGGAGGGGTAGTTGATGTTATTAAATAGTCAATTCATAATTATGGCCCCACATGTCATTATTGGTTGTCAGACATTTGCTCCTGCTGCTACGCTATGTTGTGAATTATGTACGCATCATGCTATAAAACGATGAACAAATTCAGCCAAAGCCAACATCTTGTTTATTAGGCAATTTGGCAAACATGCTAAAACTATATACTCAAAGAAAAATGCACAACCTAGGAAGAGGCAGTAATTAAAACAAAAATGTGCATCATAATGAATATGTTCAAGTAATGGTTGACAGCATCGGTAACATGTACAAATACTGTATTTTAACTAAAATTTTAATTTCCCAGAGATTTGTCTACTTTAACAGAACTGCGTGTCTTTGGGAAGAAAATGCTAAGGACAATTTGAGATTGAAACAGAAGTTACTGTATCACTCCAGGGTTGGCTCTCTTATTTCTGGGAGACTGAGTCAGATCACGGCCCCTTTGAAATCATTGATCACCACTCAGCCCCATCACGATGGCTGCACAATAGTGTGGTCCCACTCCACTTAGGCAGATTTGATTGCTCTGTGTAGATACTGCCTTAGTCTTGACATTCAATCTCTCCAGTCTCTAATATTACTTCCTTCCATCTGATAAAAAGCAAGTTTAAAAGCTCAGAATTCCTTCGTTCTATCAAGCTAGAAAATCGTCTCTTTTAGTGGCATTTAACTGCTGAGCTCTGATTTCCATAAATGGAATATAGTGGTATTTGCTTATCTCTAATCTGAGACCAGCTCCTTCCATAAATATGCTAGAAGACCTAAAGCTTTTTTTAACAACAGTACCAATGATAACGAGGGAGGACAGCTTCCCTGCCATTTCACGCACACACTTCCACAGACGGGTCTCACAGATGGCTTGCTTAGCAGGCGCGGAGAGGACTTAACCCAGAGCTCCCAGCTTCCTCTCTACTCAGAAGCTCTTTCCTTCCTTATTCCCAGTTCACACCTGCGAAGTGTGGCAGGCAAGGACAGCTCTGCCCTCGGTGAATGTGAGATTTAATTGAACGTCTGCGGCTCCAGCTTTCATTTCTGTACGTGCTCTGCCATAACAGAATGCTGAAGCTTTGCTTGTATTTATTTCACCAGGATATTTATTTCACTTAGATTTTTATTTCTCCCAGTTCTGGAGGCTGACCGCCTGGGATCAGGATGATTGGCGGCCCCATTGAGTTCTGGCAGGGTTCCTTGTCTGGTTGCATGTGCTGACCTAGTCTTTACTTCCTCACGTAGCAGGGGTGAGGAAGCTCACAGGGTCATTTCCAAGGGCACTCATTCTGTTTAAAAGGGTTCCCTTCAAGATTTAATCACATCCCAAAGCCCCCAGCTCTCAGTGCCATTACATTGGGTTAGGGATTCAACATAAAAAACAGAGGGCCACAGCAGCCAGCCAATGACATCTACTTAGCTCTCTGCTTGTCTGACTTCAAGACAGACACTTACAGATTGACACTACTTTAGCTCTTCTCCCTGTTAGAGATTTTTGATGGGACACTCTAATTTCTTGTTTTTGTCAACTTATCCATGTAAGTAGAAACTCAAGGTTCTCTTTATAGACTGGACCAAAACTGGTTGTTAGAAGACTTTTTTTTGTCCTGAGTGTTTTTCCTCTGGACCTCACATTAGCTCCTTTATTCCAAAAGTACAAGGGATCAGGAGAGAAAACAAGGAAGAAGAGCAGAAAGGACTGGAGAACCATTGTTTCTCCTGCTTTCTTGCACTTGTTGACTTAACCAGTATTTATTGAGTGTGCATTGCACTGTGGATACAAAGGTGAGTGGATGCTTTATTTGTTCTTGATGAGTGCAGAAAATAATAAGCACTAACGGGCCATTCCAAGTCAGTGTAGAGCTGCCACCATGAGGGTAGTGAATTCCCCGTCTGTATTCTGTATTAAGAATAGTGCAATAGCATAGTTGCGTTGGTGAGAACTAGTAGCTTTGTGATTGAATTTGAGGCACACTCCATAGGAGAGAATACATACTTGGTACTACCCGCGTCAAAAGCCTATAGCTGGGGAATGCACGGGCCCAAGGAAGGAACACATTACCACTGCTTTCTAAGTGAACATATTGTCAAACTGCCTTCTGAATATGTACATTTATACCATAAGCTGTGAAGCTCTCAGCTGGGCCAATGAAGAGGGATACCATTTACAAGAGACTCTTATCTGGTCAAGTGCTGAGAACAGGTAACTGTTGGATTCTCAGCCTTAACCCATACCACTATTATCTATTACAGAAGCCCCAGAGGACAGAAAGAACTCAAGAGCCATATCATAGGGAAATGTGTCATGAAATGCTTTCATTCACATATGACACTGATGATGTAACCATGAACACACAGCCATCATGGATGCCTGCACTACACTGGGCCCTCCAACTTCCTCTCATGGGAAAGTCTATGAGACCTCCACCCTACTTGAGGAACTAGTGATTGCCCATGGATCCTGGGGGGAGGGTTGCCGTTTTCTCTAATGGTGTAGCTACTAGGTGGGAAGGATAATGTGGTTCAGAAGCAAGAAAAGGAGATACTTGAGGGTAGTTGGGGGATAAATATAATCATAATACATCCTATATGACCCTGCCAAAAATAAAGAATAAATGGTGCAGAGGAAACAGGCAGCGGGAAAAAGCATGTGCGGTGCGAAGATTCAGAATCTCTGTCATCTTCACCTGGCATTTTGTGTCCTTTGGCCTCTCATGTTCCTTCCTCAAAAGACTAAAGAGAGATCGATGGAGAAGGCAAATGCCCAGGACACATAGATAAGCCTATGACCTGAGAAGACTGAGTGTCAGACATAGAAACATATTGGACTTGCCCTCTTTCTTATTTTCTTCCAGTTCATAACAATAATTCAAGGTTTAGTGGAGACTAGAAAAAAGTAACCTTCTTCCACAATTATTCATGCAGATCCATCTTTTAGCCACAAAGGAATGTAATTCCCAATGGGCTATATCCTACTTTTCTAGAAAATTGCAATGGAGACAGAGCCTATAAAGTAGTTGGAGGTATAACGCAATTGTTACAACATGGACTCTTCCTTTGCAGCTGATTTCTTGAAGACTTGGGTCTTAAATGTTCTCAAGTGTCAGTGGGAAGGTTCTTTTCACTCCTTCCACGAGAGTGGTATGGCTTCTCATAATTCCCACATAGATTTCCCCTACGACTCCTTGGTGATCTCTGATGCTACCGGTGATGCACGTAACCCCTACATCAACTTTATATCTTGTTTCCAAAAAATGAGAAAAACTCAGAGAATTCAGGGGTTAGAAGACTAATTGGTATCATGTCAACCATCTCATGAGTCAAAAGGACATTTGTAGGCTTCCCTGGTTTCCTATCTGCTATTGAAAGTACTGTTTCTTTAGGGACAATGTATGATAATTTGTAAATAAAGTACTATCAAAGTAAGTCTGCTTATGCTAAACTTTCACATAGGTTAGAAAGAATAAGGAAAATATAACGACCAGCAATAACTGAGTGATTATTATGTGCAAGGTATTGTGCTAAGAGTTTTATGAGTGTTAGGTCATGTAGCCTTGATAAATCTTAGAAGAGCATAGTTTGTTATAACAATGCACCCATTATGAAAGACACAAATAATGTGTGCAAGTTTAAGTAACTTAATTACGATAAATAATAAACTAGAATTAAAACCCAGGCAATCTAACTTGAGGAGTTTGCCCACGTAAATACTGTACTACACAGTCTCTATATCGAGACCATTATAGACTATTTGAAAGAATAGTGTCTTAGAGCTTTGGAGGCATAATCAGCTAGAAGGTAGTACGTATATGAAGGTAGTACTATCTTGATATAACAATATATTTATTAAAAATAAAGTAAAAAGAATAAGCTTCAGTAGACACATGTAAAATTAGATGTTAAATATTCCTAATTTCTTGGATGAAATATTTGTCTTTGTGTTGTTACATCTTACATAATAAATACTAATAATACTATAACTTTCTCATTGAAGTCAAAATGTTTGAAAAGTTTCTTCTGAATTGATTTATGCATATTCATCTTCATTATTTCCTAGATGTTCATTCATCTTAATTTGCCCTAGAGTCAAATAATCTGCTTACTAAACATATTATCATCAGGTTTGGAAATTATGCAAAATACTTGCTTCAAATCTTTTTCAAGTTTTAAAATCCTGTGTGAGTTTATGAGATGGATATATGAATGTGAAGTGTTACAAACACTTTGAAAAACAATATGGTGGTTACTTTCCAAAGCCAATACACAATAAAATCCAACCATTTCACTCCTGTGAACCTACTCAAAGGAAACTCATAACATTCTTCTAACAAATGCGTTCAGATCAAGTCAGATTAGGTCAGCAAATGCGCTATAAAAGAAATTTCAGGTTTCTTTTTTAGATTTGGAGATCGTGGATAATGACTTGTGTCTTAATTTTTATGTTTTTTTAAATTAAAATTTAGATATTAAATAATACCTACTCCATTTAACCTCTAAAAATGTTTTTGAGGCAGAATCTTAGGGAGTCCAGACTAGTCTCAAAGTCACTATGCTGTCAATCATCACTTTGAACTTTTGATTCTCCTGCCTCCTCCTCATTACTGGGTTCACGAGTGGGTACCCTTATACCCAGTGTATGCAGTGCTGATGGCTTCATGCATGTTAGCAAAGCACCCTACCAGCTAGACTCTACCTCAGTCCCACCTTTTAACCATGTGCTGTATAGCTTGTTGATACTAATCATGGTCACAATGGTGTACATTTTTACAATAATTCCCAAATTATCATCCCAATGTAATTTCCATAGCCAGAAATAGGAAGTTACTAGTTCTCTCTACTCCCGGTTTCTGATAACTTCCAATCTGTCTTTTGCATCTCTGAATTTGCCCACTGTACATATTTCATGTAAGTGGAATCACCTGACATTTGCTAGGTTGTGTCTGGCCTGTTTCCTTAGCATGAGATTTTCAAGATTCCCTTGTTCATTTCTTTTTATGCTAAATGATGATCTGCTTCGGTGTTTGTGCTCCAGAGTTGATTACCAGCCAGCCAATGAGCTGACAGACTGTGATAAGTACTGTTCTGTAGACCCGCAGAAGCAAGGAAGGCAGCACACAGCGCTTTCTGTGTGTTTATCAGCTTCACTATGGGGGAGGAGACAAATCCTTGAAAGGGGTGGATGTGCTCCATCTCCTAGGATTTAATGAAATAAATTTAAATCATTAATATGGTTTTTTTCTTTTAGTGTATTGTTAAATCTGAATTTGACAGTGAAGGATTTCTTCTCCGGGGCTGGGTGCGGCTCCTGGTGGAATACCTGGCTGATATGAGCAAGGTTCTGGTTTCCATCTCTATAATAATGACGATAACAAAAATATATTTCTTAGATGATGGCTTTACAAATATTTGTCGTGTGGTATTTTGTTTGTATTCTGACAAAGCTGTATCTTAACAATGATGCCAGGAACTGGCAGGCTCTCCCTTGCAGCTGAGGACTGCTGGGGATCCTGGAACACTTCTATCCAGTAGCTCTTTCAACCCAGGATCCCTGAACTGCTACACACAACGTAACCTTGTCCTCTGCTCTGCCAGCACCTTGCCAGATCCGAGTGACTCCGGACAGTTTCACAGAGCCTAGACAGCAATAAAGCAACCAGCTACCCAAGAACATGACAACACCCCAACTGTCTCAGATCCTTCCTCCCATGTCCCAAATCACCAGGAAGCAGTCTCAAGAACTTGACACCCTCATCCCTTTAACCTGCCACATTTAACACCTCTCCTTTTTAATAAAAAGCAGAAGTTAGGACTGTTAGTATCTAGGTACATCTTGGCCCTGTCCCTTGGGAACCTGGCACCCCTCAGCAAATGTCAAGTAGTTCACTGACTGTCCCAGGTGTAAAGATCCCTTTAAGAGACAAGCTCTGCGAGCTTTCTCTTCCCTCCAAGGAAGAGGGTCTCAGGTTCTCTCTCTCTCTCTCTCTCTCTCTCTCTCTCTCTCTCTCTTTGTCTCTGTCTCTTCCTTCCCTCCCTTCTTTCTACCCTCCCAATACCCTCTTCTCAATAGAACTCCACATGCAAGCTTTCTCTGCATAGTGTATTCTGTTAGCCACAGCTGTCCCCACCCTCAGTGGGACATGCCAGGGTCCTACTTGGGCGGTATCTTAAGACCCACCCTTAATAATAAGCAAGATTTTCTGATTTTCCCTACATTTTGACTTGTATGTGAAGCTTTCACAGTTAAGCTTGCACTGTTGTTAAAGGAAATCAAAGAGAAGAAGAAACAGAGAGAAAAGATTCCTGTATTCATTCTTTCTAAGGCCTTTCAGCTTTAAAAAGAAAATATACAGGAGTTGTATTGATCGCTGCTTTAACTTTCTCAGTGCAAAAACTGTTTCCAGGTAGGAATGATTTGGTTATCTCTGCCTGAGAGATAAATGTTTATTTAAAAAAATTCTTTTAATTTAGAAAAGGTTAAAAAGTAAAATAAAGGTTAAAAGTGTAAAGTTTATTTACATATTTGCATGCCTTCATTTACATTATTTTGTGACCCTTGTGTACTAAAAGTATGCAATATAAAAGTATTCTAACACTTTCTTTTTCCCCTAAGGCAGAGTCTTGCTATATAACCCTGGTTGGCCTGGAGCTTGCTATGTAGACTAGGCTGGTCTTTAACTCACAGAGAAACTTCTGCCTCTGCCTCAAATGTGCCACCCACACCTGGCTTCTAAGAACATAATTTTCTGTATTAAGTTGTTGTAGTAGGTAGTGATTGTGGCTTTTAAGGAAATGCAGTCACAGTTATGATTTATTTGTTCAGTGACGTTCTCTGAGGCTAACTTCCCGGTCTGCTGTCTTTATGCAGACACTTGGCAGAGGATTGTCTGCTCAATAAGAAAACATTTGGAGATACACTCTCTAGGAATGCCTAGCTTTGAAAGTAAGTTCTGAGTACACCAAAGAGAGCTTGCTGTCTTCTTGGAGAATCTTGCTATCCTGCGGATGATTTTGTAGGTTTTTTTTTCTATTCTTTTTCTTGATGGTAAGAAGAGATTCTTTCCACCACTTTAGCATCTAATAATTAGTTTCACGATGCAGTCATGAATTTCACTTCTTGCCAAAGCTTCAGGTACTCATGGGGAAAGCCCAGAAATTAAACAAAACAAAAACTAAGACAGCATGCAGGATCAATAGCCTCACCCTCCAGAGTACCTTTGGCTAACATTTGTCATCTTCCTTAACAAATGTCTACATAGGTACACATGTGCACATGTGTGCACAGACATGCATAAATAGTCCCTTTTGAATAAAAATAAAAATACTTTGCACTCACCTGTTATAACTCCAGTTATATGATTGTCTGCAACTAAACTGCTTCTATAATAATGCAAATGTTTATTTCTTGTTTTAAAGAAAAGATTGTGTGTGTAGGTGTTTATAGAAAAAACCCAAATAATGTTGAAACCTGGATCACAGAATGTAAATTTCAATATATTCTCCCTAACCACACTCCTGTCCTCTGGAGAAAACTGATAATATTTTACCAAAAATGTCTCATCTGAATGTCTAATCGAGACTTAACATTCAGTTATAGGAAAGCTGGGGGATGGTGGAATTAGTTATTCACCTCCAACAGCTAAATGACCCAGACGTGAGACATCCCATGAAGTAGTGGCGGTCACAGGAAATACAGACACCTGCTCCAGGTGGAAGGAAACTGAAGTTGCCTGATCATACACCGACTCCTCAGAGACAGCCATTGTCGCAGGAGTGGAAGTCTCCCACGGGCCCTTCCATACACAAATGATGTGACCCCGGAAGCCATCATTCTGACCATGCTCGCCACACTGCCCTGTGATCTGTTTCTCCCGCAACCCCCACGGACCAATGTGGTTTTCTTACTTGTGTTTTAAACCATTTCTCATTAAATTTAAGTTATGGGTTTTGTTTCACCAAGGAACACAATTTGATTCTTCTTTCTCTATAGTATAAATTAACTGCAATATCCATTTGACTATATTTATAAAAATTCATTGGATGAATTACTAAAATTAGAACTGCTAAACCAATGAGAGATAATATATTTAAAGCCATGTAACTATATTTATTTCTTCTCAGATTTGTTTAACTTATTTTATTCATATATGTTATAACTATGTCCTCAGATTATAGGTTATTTTCTACATTTGTCAGAAATACCTTAGCAAAAGCTGTAAGGACATATGTATGCAATCATTCTCTCTCTCTCTCTCTCTCTCTCTCTCTCTCCCTCCTTCCCCCTTTCTTTGTGTTTCTATCTTCTCCCTCCTTCCTTCCTTCTCTTCTGTGGCTTCTAGATTTTTCTCTTGATGGTATTTCTCTAGAAGTTGAAATTTTAATCACTGTAGATCCTTTCCGATGTTCAACATTTCAGCATTTTCCCTCCCCATTCTTAAACAAAAAGTTTTTTTTTGTTGGTAAACTTGCCTAGTTTGCTGGTCTTTGCCCAAAGTTTTCTGGTTTTATTTTGTTAAACTTTTGAACTTATGCTCACGATTCCTTTGCGCTTTCATAGATCTTTCTGGATCTTCATGAGGTCTTCATCTGAACACTCATTGCGTTGCTCCCTTTTATTTTCCTTTCTTGGATGTCACAAACACTTCCTATGGCTTTGTTTACAAAGTCCCGCCTTAAAGTGTCTCATGAGTTCTGACACATGAAGCTTTTCTTCATTATTTTTGTTAGTGAATCTTAATTACACAGAATATGGGCCTTGTGGCGACATTTTCACACATACATATGACATACTTGGATCATCACTGATCTCTTATCACCTTCCTGGCCCCTTCCCCTTCTCAGTACTTTCTACCTCTGTGTCATCCCTCTTTTTATTCCCCCTGGATTCTGTGTAAGAGAAAACATGGCGTTTGATTTTTTGTTTTTGTTTTTTATTTGTTTGTTTGTTTTTGAACCTGGCTTTTTTCTGTTAACGCAGAGATCTCCAGTTCCATTCATTTTTTTGAAAATGGCGTGATTTTGTTTCTTATGGCTGAGCAATATTTCACTGTGTACATATACTGCATTTCTTTATCCATTCATTTCTGGGCAGGCATCCAATGGTACAGTAAGCACAGGAATGCAGGGGCACCGGTTACGTGCTGACTTTGGTTCCTTTGGTTAGACCCTCAGGGGTAGAATAGTTGGGTCATATAGAAGTTCTAACTTAGTCTTTTGAGAGACCTCCATACTGGTTCCATAGTAAGTGTTCTAAATTACATCACCATCACAACGTGTAAGGGTTTCTTTCCACTCACATCATCACCTGCAGTTGTTTTCATGAGGGATGAGGTAGAGGGAATGTGTTCCTCTGTGTGAACTTATGTGTGGGAGCTCATGCCTATTCATACATGATGTATGCGTAGACCAGCAGTCAAGGTCAGGTGTCTTTCTCAACCTCTTCTCATAATATAATATAATATAATATAATATAATATAATACAATACAATATAATATATGTTTTTAGGCAGCCCTCTTGTTGTACCTGAAGTTTATCAATGGGGCTAGACTGCCTGGTGGGTGTCTGGGATCTGTCTGTCCCTGCCCCCAGCACTAGGGTTACAGATGCAGGCTGCTGTGCCCAGCTTTTATGAAGGTGTTGGGGATCTGAACTCAAGGCTTTATCCTTGTGCAGCAGGTACAACAGAGACATGCCCCAGCTCTGCCTTTGCATTCTTGACAGCCATTCAGATGGCTGTGAGATAAAACGTTGATACAGATTTGATTTTCATTTGCCTGGCAGCTGAAGATGTCAAACACTTTTCTTTCTGCAGAGTTACTGGCTGTTTGAACTTCCTTTGAGAAGTGACTGCCTGTTTAGCTAACTTACCACTTACCTGGGTAATTAGTGTGTGCGTATGTGTGTTTTATTTTATATACTCTGCTTATTAAGGCTCTGTTGGGAAGATGACTGAGAAAGGCTTTTCTCCCACTCTATAGGCTGTCTCTGCACTCTGTTGTTTCCTTGGCCATGCAGAGGCATTTTGCTTTGATGTGTACATTTTGCTCACTTTTGTTATTGCTTCTTGAAGTACTGATGCCTTATTTAAGGAGTCATTGCCTGGGTCTATAGAAAGAAGAATCCCTTATAATTTTTTCTCATAGTCTCAAAGTTGAGGTTTTACTTTAAAGTCTTTCTCTCACTGTGGGCAGTTTTTGGACAGGGTACAGCTATAGGGGGAGATCTAGTTCCCCGGCACTCTTTGTTAAAGGGGCCATTGTAAGTAAATATACGGTTTGGACTGTCTGGCTAGTCGGTTGTAGCTGTGTGAGATTTTATATGGTCTTATACCCCAGTCCATTGGTCTTTGAGTCTGTTATTATGGAGTACCTGATGTTTTTCTCACTATGGTTCTGTAGTACAAGTTGAGATTAGATATTGTGATGCCTTGTAGTAATAAGAGCGGTGGAGCTGCGTCCCCAGCACCCCAGCCGCCTGGCTAGCTTATGCCCCGAAATAATTACATGGACACTGTATTCTTTTAATCACTGCTTGGCCCATTTCTATCTAGCCTCTTCTAGGCTAACTCTCGCACCTGGACTAGCCCATTTCTAATATCCTATGCAGCACAGCTAGGTGCGCTTACCGGGAAGATTCTAGCTATGTCCATCCTGGGTCGGAGCTTCATCGCATGTGTCTGCCCAGGAGCCGGGAGCATGGCATCTCTGCTGAGGCGTCTGCTCCTGAGAGGAGAGCTGTGGAGTCTGAGCTCACTTCCTCTTTCTCTCAGCATTCTGTTCTGTTTACTCCTCTCACCTATGTTTTAACCTACGAGGGCCAGTCAAGCAGTTTCTTTATTTTTTTAACCAATGACCTTCCTCCATCAATGCCTCTAGCTTGTGCAGCATTGCTTTGTGCTGGGAGCCAATTTGAATAGCTGCCATTACAAGATGGCATTTGGCCCCAGCCTCGCTTGATAGATAACTCCATATTAGGGTTGCAGTTCTTCCACCGGAAAACAGGGTGAGTTGTTGTGATCTAGCTGCCCACACTTCCCCTGACCGGCAGGGGAACATCCTGGTCTGTAATTGACAGGGATGTTCCCCTGCTTTCTTTCCTGCTGGTGGGTCTCCAGAAAAATAGTTAAAGTATCAAAGTATCAAAAGTTGCTAGGCAGACTCCCTATATAAGCAGCTATAGTTCAAAGCCCCTTGCCCCTTGCTTTCTGCTCTCCCTACAACCAAGAGGCTCCAATAAAGCGTGATTTGAGAAGAATCCTCGTCTGGTGGCTGTTCCTTCCTGCTGGTCAGGGAGCTCGCCGCAGCTTTGGATATTCAGGGTCTTTTCTGCTTCCTTATTTACCAGTCGTTTTTCCTGTGAACAGGGGCATTGGTATTTTGATGGGAATTGTATTGAATTAATAGATTAACTTTAGAAATACAATCATTTCACAATATTTAATTTTGTTAATTCATGAAGGTGATGTATTCCAACTTTTTAGTGTCGTCTTCTACTTCTTTTGTTAATATTTTATAAGTTTCATCATAGAGATCTTTTATCTCCTTGGTTAGCTTTTTCCTCTATGTATCTTATCTTATTTTTGAGGCTAGTGTGGATGAGTTGATGATGTCTTGAATTCTTTTTCAGCAAGTTCATTAGTAATGAAATGTTGCTGATGGGGGTTAGTGAAGATCTTTTCCCCTTCTGTGAGGTCTTTTGAATGTGTTGTTGAATTCAGCTGGCAAAAGTTTCACTGAAGATTTTAATGTCTAT
Organism: Microtus oregoni; assembly: GCF_018167655.1. NCBI lineage: Eukaryota > Metazoa > Chordata > Mammalia > Rodentia > Cricetidae > Microtus > Microtus oregoni. Next base: position 33,004,440 of record NW_024543060.1, on the reverse strand, counting down.
GCTCATCATCTTTTTTATTGTATTTTTATAAGTCTCTGATATTTGGGTTAATATTTAGTTCCTAGGGTAAGTTTTGAAGCATTTATTCCCTTGATATCTTTGTGGAATAGTTTGAGGAGTAGGAATTTTTTTAAAGTTTGGTGATAATTCAATAGTTAATACATTTGTTGGGCTTTTCTTTGTTGGAAGAATTTTGTTATTATGACTTCAATTTCATTGTTATTATTTTTGTTAGGTTTAAAAAAATCTTCTTTGTTATATCACATTATGCTTTTAATTTATTATTTGGAACAGGAATTATTGTGGGATAATCTTGAAATTTCCTGATTAGTGAATGTTTATATAGATTTAGGCATTTATTTAAAATTTTATTTGCTTTTTTCCAGACAGGTAATAAATATTAAATTTTTCTGTTTTCGTGGCTTCATTGAAATTTGATTCATTATCTATTTCAAGAATAATTTTTATAAAGTTCAGAAAAGAATGGAATTTTTGTGTTTAGAAATATGAAGATTTATTTTTATGTAACTCTTATTTCTCACGTTATTTAAATTCTAAATATATTTCTTGGTTGGATTTTTTTATTATACAAAGAATAAAAATTCAAATAATAACTTGGATAAGCATGCTCATTGACATTCTGTATAATTGACAATACCAACAGTAACTTAATTGTGTAACCAAAACTACATACTGTGAAGATGCAGGTCATAAAAGAAACTGAAAAAAATGTAATAATGTAGATTGAAAAGTATTTTATTCTCTGTTTATGTATTTCTTTTTTCTCCCCCCACTCCACCCTCTAACTGGAAACCTAGAGCTTTCTACACAGCTTGCAGGCTGCGTCTTTTTCACTTAACACAGTTGGTTTGAGACTCTTTCAGGCATCTTGGCTCCTCTGAGAGTGTCTCTCAGTAGTCCTTATTGTTTATATACATTTGTAGAGTCACGAACCTGGTACATTTGGTCAGTTTCAAGGACTTTCTGAGGCTTTTGAATTATTTTCTTCTTGAGTTTTAAGGTGATTTTTTTTTTTTAACAGATGGACTGTTTTGCCTCCATTTAGGATCTTCTGGGTTTTAATGTGCTTCCCCACAGGAAGGGATATTTTGTATTAGAGGAAATTGCTACACTCCATCTAACTCCCCAGCCCTCACAGAGGAGGAGGAGTGTTCTTAGAAAATGGGCTGACATTTTTAATTTTCTTTCGAATGGGGTCTTCTGACTAACTGAAACTCACTATGTAGAAAAGCTTTGTCCTTAAACTGGCCTTATTTATCCTGTTTCTGCGTCTTGAACTTGGGGTGACGGATATGCATTTCAAGCTTAACCCTTCGCTTTCAACTTATTTATTCAATTTATTTGAGGAAAAGGTCTAGGCATAGGATGGTCCTGAACTTTATGTTATCTGAAATGCGTGACCTTAAATTCTTGATCCTTCTGTGTCTACTTCCTGTGTTTTGGCATTAGAGACAAGGGCCATCATAGCCGGCAAAAGCATTTTGTGACAAAAATCATAGCGGTTGTCACTGAGCACTGACTCTTTATGGAAGTCCCTCATTTTTCATGATAAACTAAAATGCAAAGCTAAATTATGAAGCTGCATTATTAAGAGTCAGCCTTTATTTTAAAATCTCAAAATTCCTACCAATCAAAATCAAAGTTAAAAATGGGAACTAATTTTCGAGCGACGTTGGTAGCTGAAGGTTTACCTTTCGCAACTGCCACAAGAGATGGAAGTTTTAAAGACCTTTCTGAACACTTGGCTTGGGGTTGGAAGTAGAAAGCGGACTGTAACCAACAGTGTGGAACTGAGCTATGTGGACTTCGTAATGGAAATAGCACTACAGCTCAATTTGCTTTTTCTGGATATTTTCCCAGTTTTATTTTGTTTGAGAGGAAGTAACATTTTTCCTAATACTAACAAAGCCATTTGGTTTTTCACTAGCAAAGATAATAATAAGTACATGTTGGAGCAGTTTATTGCTTTAAAGATCTTATGGATGGGAAACATATGGACCCTAATAAAGGTTACTTTGTGTCCCCGATGCATTTGAGCTCATTTTCTCAGTAACTCTTCTATTTTCAGTAAACTTGGGTGAATTCTGATATTAACAATATTTCAGTTTATAAAAGTAATCTTAGTTCTATCAACCTCAATAGGTTTTTGTTTTCTTCTTCAAGTTCAAAACAAAAATCAAACAAACAAAACCCAGCAACACTTTGTGTTTTATCCCTAAGTAAAAATGACGCTTGTCACTTATAGAAACATCTTAATTTTGGGGGGATATTATTTTAAATATGCCATTTGGAAATAATTAGAGAAAGTTAAAGCAAACTTGAAAAGTCTTGTCACATGAAGATGCACAAGAGTGAAAGCCCTCCAGCTCCCTCTGCATCCAGCCAGAGCTCCAAGTCGGAGTAAGAATATACTTTCGAAAGAATGTGAGAAACTGTATTGGGTAGGGAGAAGAAATAATACCAAAAAGTTTCAAGATGAAGTAAAGTGGAAACTGTTTGTAACTACCGTTTTTCTTTTTGAATGCTATAAGTAGCAAGTTAGGGAGCCCTCTGTGTTTCTATCCAGACTCTCTCCCTTCTTCTGATCTTTGAAGTGTGTCAGTCTTTCATTTTGCCATCCAACAGCCTGACATTCAAAAGCTTTGTTCAGACAGTTTAATATAATCACTGACACTGGTTCAACACGATGATAAAATCCCTTGTGCTGTACAACATCCAACATCCAGCTCACTGTTATCTGATACCGTTTGAAGCTTCTCTCATGAATGCGTGCTGATATCACGAGAACTCCGAACATGTCATAAACAATATATTAATGTCCCAGTTGGAATTCCATTAGAATAAGAAGTAGACGAAGTTTAGGGCCTTCAAGTGGGCCAAGGTAATAAAATGTAATTTGGACTAATCTTCTCAAAGAATGTCCTGTGTTTGAAGCTGACAGTCTCCTATCACAGGTGAAAGTAATTGCTTGTTGACTGCATTGCAGACTTTTGAATCATGGTCTTTGTACTTCACGCACTCTCCAGGTGCCTCAGCTTGAAGACAATCTGCCTCTTTGTTTGAATGGAAAGACATCTAAACTATAAATAATAAAACAAGCGGCGAGGCCTTTAACAAATATTACTCATCTGTATTGGAATTTGTGGGAACCTGAGACAGGAGTTTGAAAGCAGAACACAGTCGAACACTTATTTGAAGTGTCCGTTCTGACAATGACGTCTTTAAGCTTTTCTGGTTTGAAAGACATGAAAATTCCCACAAATATAGATTTGCTCAATGTATGAATTTTAAAACTAGTTGGGGGAAAGATGAAGTTGTACTTTTGTAAATTAATATCTGTGAAGCATTTAGATTCCTCAGCATTAAAGTTCTTCTGACTTATGAGAGAGCTATAGACATGATTAACTTAAATGTTACTCATTGAAGAAAATATTGAGGAAACAAAACCTTTGCTGATGATCACTACCTAACAAATAACACTATAAAATACTTATACAGTACTTACTTTGGGGATTTTGCTTATTTCGATTCTGTAGACCTGAAAATAATTAATTTAGTTAGTGAGAACACGGCCCTTCCAAGACTAAATGGTTTTCTCAAGGTCCTTTAACTGTTGATAGAAAGAAGAAAAAGATTTAGAGTCAGACAATTAGGGCCTTTGTTCTAAGCAATTACATTTTTTCTATTGTCCTCAGGAAGGATTTTGTTGTGGTGGTATGAACAATTTTTAAAAATTTTATTTTAATAAACATTGAAAGCTGGGAAACAGCTGGTGTAGATATGTGGGTCTGATGTGGACCTGGTCACATCTACTTCATATGTAAGTCTTGTTGGTGGATCATGGTTTGCTGCCAATATTCATTCACAGAGCATGGAAGGGGCTCCTCAAGACTGACCTTACTTTTAGCACTTATCCTTCATGCTTTGGGTGTTCCCGTGATAACCAATATTTGGTATTTGCAAATTGACATAGTTCCTCTTCTTCTCACTTCAATGAGATTTTCCTTCACTAAAGAAAAATAAATTTTTATGATGTAACAGACATTTCATGCTGGGATACATCAATGGAAAAAAGACAATTTCCACCCTCTTTAAATGTGCATGTTGGTGGCCAAAGATGGCTAGTAGTGGACATTGTTGGTAAATAACTCAGAGCTTGTTTGAAGTTGAGAAATGGTACGAGGAAGGGGTAGGGGGAAGAGAACTGAGCAAGCGAAGGGTCTGTGTTTGGGAACAGGGAAGATGAAGTTTCATCTCGGGTGTTTGGGGAATAGGTGAGGCCTGAGTGTGACCTAACGTGTGAAGCAACTGCCTGTTTTCTGAAGTGACTGCGCCATTTTCCACAGCTACCATCAGTGTCAGCAAGTTCCGTTTACTCTCATGTCTGACGGCAGTTGTCCGTTTCTTTTTTCCCTCCTTTTCCATTTTTATTTAATAATTTTATTTGTTTATTTGGTAATTTAAAATTTGTTCATTTAATTAACACTGTTTTCATTTATTTTACGTACCAAACAGTTTCCCCTACCTCCTCTCCTCCTGCCCCCTCCCACCTTCCACCTACCCACCCTCTCCCTCCTCTTCTCCTCCATCTCCATTCAAAAGGGGACAGGCATCCCATTTGCTTGCACATCAAGTTGAGGCAGGACCAAGCTCTTCCCCCTGCATCAAGGCTGGGCAAGGTAATCCAGCATGGGGAGAAACTTCCCAAAAGCCAGATAAGCTCCAGGGACAGGAGCCTTACAAACAGACTAAGCTACAGAACTACCATACACAATGCAGAGGGCCTAGGTCAGTCCCATGCAGGCTCCCTAACTGTTGGTCCAGAGACCATGAGCTCCCATCAGCTGTCTCTATGGGTTCCTCATTAGTATCTGCCTCCATCAGTTACTGGATAAAGTTACTGGATGACTGTTTGTTCATTTATTGTCCATTTGGTTCTTTGGGACAGTGTCTCCTGGAGCTCAGGCTACTCTTGAGCTGACTCTCCTGTCTTCATCTCTCAAGGGCGGGGACTGCAGGTATGCATCACCTTGCCTTGCACTGGTCAGCCTTTACAATTCGATCATTCTGACATGTGCACAGTGGTATCTCACTGCGGTTTTAGCTTGTGTTTCTTTCATGACTAACAATACTTCAATACCAATAAATCCTTTCATGAGTTAATTTCTGAAGAATATGTAGCTTTTAGAGATTCTATTTAAGATTCTATTTAAAAATTAAATGCTTTCTTACTGTTTTGAGAGTTCTTAGCTTGTGGGTGGCAACCTCTTTGGGGGTCACATATCAGATAAACTGCATATCAGATATTTACATTACAATTCTTAATTGTTATAACTACAGTTATAAAGAAGGAACAAAATAATTTTATGGTTAGAGTCAACATAACATGAGAAACTGCATTAAAGAAAGGGTCACAGCCTTAGGAAGGATGAGAACCACTGCTCTAGATGCAAGCCCTTTATCAATGTATGCTCTCCAAAGATTTCCTTCAGGAATATAATTTGTCTTTTCTGTCAATTAGCAATGCCTTGCAGAGAATAAACTATTTTAATTTTGATGAAGTCCAACTTGTTATTTTTTTATTTTGCTGTCCATGTTTTTGGTGTCAAATAAGTCTGACTTGAAATTACAAAAATTTTCTGACTTTTTTGGAAGAAAAATTACTGTATTCCATTATTTATTTTCAGCCAGAGCATCATATTTATTCATTAAGCAAATATGTGTTGACTGTTTTCTATGTGCTGGATGCTGCTCTAGTCTCTGATATGAGGGCCCATATACAGTCAAAGCCTGATCCTTTCACAGAGAGTATTCATCTAAAGAAGTTCCAGTTGACCATTCTTTTCTTTTCTTTTTATTCATAATAATTTTATTGATTATTTGAGAATTTCACATCATAAACCCCAAGCACACTCTCTTCTCAGTCTTCTCAGGTCTACCCCCTCTGAAGAAGAAGGAAGAGGAGGAGGAGGAGGAGGAGGAGGAGGAGGAGGAGGAGGAGGAGGAGAAGGAAGAAGAAGGAGAAGGAGAAGGAGGAGGAGGAGGAGGAGGAGGAGGAGGAGGAGAAGAAGAAGAAGAAGAAGAAGAAGAAGAAGAAGAAGAAGAAGAAGAAGAAGAAGAAGAAGAAGAAACAAGTCTAATTTGTGCTGCCCCATATACTCACTGGAGCATGGTCAAACTCATGACGGCCAGCCCCTTAAAAAAACGAGTCCTTCCCCACCTGTGCTCACATCAGATGCCACCAATTGTGGAGAACTGTGCTTCAACATCCTTATCACAATTTTAAGAGTTCTCTTCAATGGCTTTCTGTCTAGGCTGTCACCTTTTGGTGGGAAGTTGGGGTAGGGGTTGTCTCAGAAGCCTTCTATGTTTGTCTTTGTCAACTATGAGTCTGCAGTCATCAATAACATGACAAAAGTAGCTTTTTTCATCTCTATAGTCAGCAAGAGCATGGATCACATCAGCATGTGCCATGAACCTCAGCATGGTCTCTATTGGCAGAGCATCAACATGGCCTCAGGTGGTAGTGTGGGCCACTCCCATCAATGTGACCCCACCAGCAGCACAGCCTACAGACATCAACATGACTTCAGGCTTCAGCACAGACCGCAGACATTCGTTTGGCTTTCAGTGGTAACATGGGTCATGGACACAAACCCAAGTTGCAGCAGGACTGTAGACCCAGACATGGCCCTCAGTGGCAGCATGGATCACAGACATCAACATGACCTCAGGTGACTGCACAGGCCACTCACATTAACATGGCCCCCAGTGGAAGCACTCCTCACAGACATCAGCATGGTCTGAGGCAACGGTCCAGACCAAGGACATCTTTACGGTCTTTGGTGGCAATTTGAGTTAGAGATATGACTCCTGGCTGCTGTGGGATCATGGAACCTCTGGTTTTAACCCAGCTTGGGGCAGAGGACAATGGATAGATACTAAAGTAGCCTCCAGAGGCAGCATGGACCATAGTGGTCTTTTCGAGGTTCAATCCAGAAAATGAACCGTTCTTCATCTTAAACATGCAGTCATTGCTCAGACCCAGGGCAATCAGTGTGTTCAGAGCTGAGTAGGAGTGCAAGCTACAGGCTGCTGCACAGCACCCTGTCTGTCGGCCTACTTGGCAACGACATGTCCATCCTTCCATGTCGTGTCTCCTGCCCCCTCACTCCCCCTGCACACTCTGTTCCTGTAGCAGGCAGCTTTGCATGCAAAATTGCAACAACTCGTTGGTTTCTGAAGCCTCATAACCACTGGACCATCGTGGAGACTTGTTTCAGATATCCTGTTCTTGCCCAGAGTCAGGGTGATGTCACAGCTAGGCAGGACGTTCAGGCACAGGTTCGATCAGAGTTCCTGGGTGCTTTGCACCTCCCTGCTCTCTGTGTCTGCCAACTCAAGTTTTGTCAAGCTCAGCCTTTGTGCTTGTAGCCTGTGGGCAGCACTGTTGCCCCATGCTCTCGATTTCCCCCCGGACAAACAGCACAGGTTGCAGCTGCATGCCGGGAGCTGGCTGGTGGGCATGGAGCCCTATTCAACAATGACCTGTTTCTGTGGGCGTTCCAGAGAGCTGTGCGTCTCACTGTGCACCTCTGACTGTCCTGAAATTCACTCTGTAAACCAGACTGGCCTTCAACTCACAGAGACCTGCTTCTGCCTCCCGAGTTCTGGGATTAAAATTGTGTATCACTGTGCCCGGCTAATGTCGCAAAGACTTTTTTTCATCTAAATTTTTCTAAGAATGCTGCAAATATCTGGTTTTCGTGCTTACGTCTCTTGTCAATTTAAAATCAGATGTTTTCATCTGGTAACTAAAGGGTTTACTGATATGGATAGCTAAACAGCTTAGATACTCTTCTAGAAAATGAGAAGTGGCTGGCCCTTCTTCTTCTTCTTCTTCTTCTTCTTCTTCTTCTTCTTCTTCTTCTTCTTCTTCTTCTTCTTCTTCTTCTGGATTTTTAACTTCTATCATGACACAGACAAACAATTCTGAAAATAGCTCTTGACAACTGACCTACCGTTCTGCTTCTACCAGCTCCGTCCAGGTCATGGTCAAATGCCCACAGTGGCTACATAGCATTTTCCCAGAACATGGGCCTCAGAGAGAGGAATTCTCACTGCCCAAGGAACTCCCGGATTGGAGGTGCTGGAGTTTAGGGAGAGACCTTTAAATGAATGTTTTTCTATAGTAGCTGACATGGGTTGCTAGCATTGTCAGAAAGTTAACTTAAGAGTAAGTGTAGAATCTGAATCAAGGGTAGGGAAAAGGCCTATGAGAAGATCATGTTCAGCTTTCTTTAGATTCATCATTGTCTTTCTTTCTACAAAGCAGCTACTATACATCTTAAATTCTTAATTCATTGTCTTCTCATAAAGAATGAACAGTGAAATTTGGCTAAGTTGAACATGGTTCTTATTCGCTGTGTGTTTTTCCTGGAAGCTAAGATTTCTCATACCTTCGTTACTGTTTGGCCATTTTGTCCTTCATACTGACATCCCTTGAGTACAGGGATGTAGGGATAGTGTTACTCATTTCAGTAATTCCATGTCCTAGACTGAGCTGTGTTCCATATGAAGTATTATAACGGGAATGCTTTGCACGTTTTTAGTCCCCTTGGTCTTTATTTGCAGTCCCATTTATTATTATATCTCAGGGAACAAGACAAAGCACTAATACATGTGGCTTCGGTCCTCTGGAATTCATAACATAATTCAACAACTATAAAAACACTTTTCTGGAAAGAATTCCAAGAGATTGATTGTTTCACTTTCTCTACTAAGAAAGTGACTCAGAAAAAAAAAAATCAATCACAATCTTTTTACAAATGTGCCTACTATGCACCAAGTGGCCGCTTCCTCTTTTAACAAAATTTATCCATCCATTAGAGTCATAGACAAGTGAACAAAAATGAATTGTCATTTGCCTTATTTTATTAGTGTCATATGAAATTATGGCATGTTATTGACTTCTCCAAGAATACTTTACTTGAGGAGGTACAGTTTAACATGTACCAATCAAGATCAATATTGAATATGCATTAATTCTTTAAAAAATGCTGCTAGGCAATTTTTCTCTACAAATCCCCTGTTGGTGTTTATTGTGCAAAAAATTATCACTGTGTCCAAAGATAATTTAGCTGAGCTTTAATTACAAACAATGAGCTGCTATTCTCCTTGCTGCGGTGCATCCCAGCCATATTTACCAACCATTTAACTCACTTGTTCACTTTTTGCCAAAGGAAGTCTGAAAAATTTCAGTATTTTTGCTGACTTGATCTGTTTTACCATTATCATTTTCTTTCCCTTTTGATCTCTATTAATTAGGGAGTTGTTAGGTTATTAGTTTTTACCTACAGTAGATCTGTGAGCTTCCTATGTAACCAAGGTTACAATCTAAAACCTAGTCACTTGTGGGATATGGACAGTCACTGCCAGCTCATAGGCTATTTAACTCATTTGCAGAGGATTGTACATTAAGCAGAGAGACCTGGAAACTCCCAAGTCATACTTTGGGTTTAATGGTTCTATTCAACCTAATGTTCAATTAATTAATTTGTTCCTATGTCACAGACGTCAAGTGCTCTCATGGCAGTAGGTGCACATGCTACTGTTTTGCTGCTAATGATGGAAATGAGAGAATGTGTTAATTTAAGCTAATGTAGCATACACACCCTTTAAAGTCCCTTTGTGGCTCATCTGTCTGGCTCCAGCTTCCCTTTACTCTCTCAAAGAGTTGTATGTCATTTTCTCATGTGTGATGTCACTTGCACTTAGCTGAGAATTCCATTTTTTTTTGGGGGGGGGGATCCGTTTCTTTACCAGTATAATGTTTTTGAACCTTATCTAAGATCCTATCAAATGTCTCACATTGAACATTCCCCTTCCTCCTTCCCTTCCTTTATCTCCCCTTCCTCCATACTTCCTTCCTTCCCTTCTTCCTTTTCCTTCTTGCCTCTCCTCTTCCTTCTCGTGCTATCTCTCCTCTCTCTCTTTGGTGCTAGACATTAATCCCAGAGCCTTGAGTATATTAGTCATATCTTCTACCACCAATCTCTGCCCCAGCCTTATAAACATAATTTATTTATTTATTTAATGGAATATTAAGTTCTCCAAAGGCAGAGATCACTTGTCATTCTAATTTGTGTTATTAACAGTATTACATACCATAGTTTCTCAAAAAAATTCTTGATCAAAGAAAAATATTTGGTTTTTTTTTTTTAACAGTTCATATCAATCTCTTAGTATTCAGGTAATTTATGTCCATCAGTATCTTTGCTTTCTTTCAGAGGCATGGGATGAAGGGAATTTGGACAATGGGTCCTGACAAGACATATTATGTTTGACTTGATTTTGCTGATTGAAAATCTTGTAACTCACCCATTTGTGACCAGTGTGACTCCTGTCCTGTCTGCCCACAGAAGGCCCAGACTTTTTTTTATCTCCTTTTATGTCACATATGTTAGTTCCAAGTGGGCTCCCAAAATGGCAGTGCTGCTGACCATGTGCTAAAAGACAGCCTGGGCCCACCCCAGGGAGGACTGTGTTCTGGTAAACAGAAGGATTGTTGTTGGGTGAGCAGAAAGCTAGCTCAGAATTTCTCAGGAATCTTGTGAAATGGGTCTCTGTTCTCTAGGAAAGTCACAATGTTCCCTGTCCACCCCTACCCATCAACTACAGCATGCAAGTGCTTCTTGTTCTTGATTAACCCAAACAGCCTGCCACAGATCAAAGTTTCCACGCGAAGACCCAGACTGTTCTACCCTGTACCCCTCTTGATGCTACCTTTCCAACAAGACCGGCAAGCTTTTGTCTTCTACTCTCTGAGGCAGCCCAGCAATTTGCACCTCCAATTAACTATATTTTTACCCAAGGAGTGGTCTAATTGGGTGGTTTCACTGCTGCCTGGCCTAGCTTACAGTGTAGTCAATAGCCTGAGCTGTGGTTTGAATGAAAATGGTCCCCCAAAACTCAGAGGAAGTGATACTGTTAGAAGGTGTGGCCTTGTTGGAGTAGGTGTTTACTAATGTCATATGATCAATTGTCAACTTGACATAATCTAGAACCAACTAGAAAGAGGCTCAGTAAGGTATTGTCTACATGGGGTTGTCCTGTGGGCATTGTCTAAGTTAGTTGATGTGGGAAATCCCAGTCCACTCTGAGCCTCACTGCTTCCTAGGCAGAAATCAAACGGGGACATATAAGTACGTTAAAGTTATTTTGGAGTACCTTCAAGTGAGATGTCTTGGAGTTTGTAAACAATTTTATTTCCCTTATTTTTACTAGCAGCATGTTTTTAAGTAAATTTCTTAATCTCGAAACTTTTTAGCTTTCTCATCTGTAAAAAGAATAATAATTACATTTATTCTGTGAGGTTTGAGTAAGAAATACATGAACCACTTAAAGTGAAATGAGATTTTACTATATAATGAGTGGTACTATCTAACCATCGCCTTTATTATTGCTAAGTTTTTCATGTAACTATTGAATGTTTTTAGGAAACTACAAGAAAAATGGTGAGATTGGAGATGTTATATTTTAAGTTTTTAAGGTTTGAAATAAAAAGTTTAGCAGCAAATGTCATTGTAGTTCTTAGGGATTTTAATTTTTTCTGGATTATATACATGTTCATTTACATAAGAGTGTAGTGTGAGCAGCACATGTGTTTTAGAACCTTTATACTCCTCACAATGTAAAGATAAAGACGGAGTAAGCTCTAGACACATAAAAATGATCCCAAAGAAGAAAAACGTGCAGCGACTGCCAAAAGATTAAAGCATGATTTTTAGAAAATAACAGCTGTTTAGAAACAGCTTTCAAAGAGAGGTTTGAAAATTCCTTAGCGGTGTGGGAAGTCTCTCTGTATATGTGTTGCTTTTATTGGTTAATAAAGAGTCTTCTTTGGGCCTATTGACGTGTAGAATGGAGCAAGGCGGGAATTCCAAGCAGAGACAGAGAAAGAAGGCAAAGTCCGAGAGATACCTTATAGCTGCCAAAGGAGACAGAAGCCCGAGAACCTTATGGGTAAACCACGAGTCCCGATGTAAAACATAAAATAATAAAAGTGGGTTAATTCAAGATGTAAGAGCTATCTAGGGATATGCTAGAGTCACTGGCCAAGCAGTGTTGCGATTAATAAAGTTTCTGTGTGATTATTTCTGGTCCAGGCATCCAGGCGCAAACGAGCAATCTCCGTCCACACCTTAGCTTATTTTTTCTCCTTTCTAAATTAATGATGCCTGATGGTATTAAAAATGTCTTTTAACATTTCTATAATAGCAACGTCTCTTCTTCACCCCCTGCCTTGCTGAGATTTCTATCTATAAATTTCCGAGCCTTCTCCCTTTGGGCAGGCAGATTTCTCATGGTTTCTTGAGTGTCAGGGAAGATTTTTGCTTGTTAGCTCTTGGCTTTAGAGGACAACTTAGTACTGTGAATTTTGTATTTCCCATCTCTTGGGTAATAGATAGAAAAGTAATAGTCAAAGACCATATAGTATAGAAACCATTTAGCAATTGAGTAAAAGTTTATTAATTTAGAATACATAAGAGAACAGCAAATCTGTCTTCATGAATAGCCTTGCCACAGAAGCTTCTGGCTGAAATGCAGTCTTAATGTCTCACAGACAGTGCTTAGAATAAACTAAGCTACAAATAGATGATACATAAAATCATGGAAGTTAATGAAAATATGCTTTTAATGTACTATACAGTAATGTACCAAAATATATCTTTCAATAACTTCTGAAGTATATTTTAAAAAACCATAAAATTTATGCCCTTTTAGTTTAAAATATTTACTGCTAACATGCACAAAGAAACTATTTTATTATTTTGCTAAATTAGAATTATGTGATTCACATTAGAAGGTCAAAGATTACAAGGAAATAGGATTTATTGTATTGGACCATTGTTTTGGTTACACAAAGGCTATTAGGCTGTGATTCACTCTGAAAAATCACAGGCTAGCCCTTTTCACTTTAAAATGATTTTGAAATAAGAAGAGGATTCTTTATTAAAACGGATAGATGAGGTACGACTGCCTGCTATGGCACAGGCATCTCGTTTCACCATTTCGGAGTATTCCACTGGTGATGAACGTTGGAAAGGTACATAGCTTACTAGCTGTGCATTTGTAGTTTGAATAAGTACTATTTCTTTAACACGGTGCACACATCATTCACTGCTACAACTGTGAATGCTCTCTTGGTGGGCTGCAGAACAAATACTGTTGTCTAGAGTCGGTAAGGGAGGTATATGGTTTTTAAAAAAACACATGCAATTTTTATTCCTTTCTATGACGTATAGGGGATCGCTTTCTTCTCCAGACACTTGTTTTCCTGAGTAGACGTTGTAGCACGATATCAGTGGGTAGAGATTGCGCACAGCGTGATTCCTCTAGGAAAGTAAGCAGTGGAGACGCAGCTGACACACCGCAAGCGCTGTGGAATGTTCGGGTGCTCACTATGCAGCATATTTTAAATGCAGCAAGTTATTCTGAAGTCTAATTTAAACTCATATTGGATCATTGTATCGATCATATTCACCATCTATTGTCCTCTTTTTCCCCTTAAAATAATCCACCACTTTTGAAATATATCCCTGTTTAGATCATCTTGGAAAATTAAGATGATCCCCAATTAATTGGAAGTTCCTATTGTTTTAACTTACCAAAAAAAAAATATGGTTACTTCATTTGACCTAGTCTAATACATTAACGAAAGTCATTAATTTGTCTTCTGCACAGGATTCAGGTCAGCAGGCTAACTCAAATCCCCAAAGGTAGAGTCCAAGCGAATTTCTATCCATTATTTTAATGGGACAGACAGCAACACTGGTTCTGTAGTTCACCAAGGCAGCATTGCAATTACAGCCATCAATGGTGTAGAGCATTAAGGGAACAAGGATGAAGGCATAGTCATCCTTCACACTTCATATTTGCTCATAGCAATCCCCTGACCTCCCCAACATTAATACTGAGTTTAGGTAGGAGGGACTCTGGCAGTCTCACTCCTCCGTGCTGCAAAAGCGAGGGAGTGTTAATCAGCTGTGGGCGGGGTAGGTCTCAGGGCAAGGCTCTGATGGCCATTCGGAGCTCATCTAGAAAGAGGGAGGGGGTGGGTCTCCAGGCAAGCCTCTGATGGCCAGTCGGAGCTCATCTAGAAAGAAAGCCCAGGCAGTTCCAGCCGGATTCCTTTTAATGTCACAGTTCATTTGCAGAACCATAACTGGAATCAAGAATTAAAAAGCCTTGTATAAAAGTCAGTAACATTAAACCTTTAAGACTCATGTTTCATGTGTCATAAAAAGTCTATGAAAGGATTTTATATTCTGTACAATGTTTTAGCGCTTTCAATCACTTTTTTTTCCAACATAACTTTTGTGAACACTTTTATAGCCTCTAAATGAAAAACTAAACTATGTGTCATTCAAAAAAAAAGTTTTATGGATCACAGAATTTAATAAAAGTTCTGCACCATAACAAGCGCCTGATAAACCTTTATTAAAATTCATTAAAAATATTGAAAAATATTTTAACAGAAATTAGACCTCACGTTTTGGTAAACACGACAAACTCACTCTTCAAAGAGGATACTGTTTATCACACATGCAGATCCTGTATTGGTCAAGGGGAGGAATATAGGAATATTCTGCTACTCAACTCTAGGAGAGTGTGTTCTTGTGTTTGGTGGGACTAAACCACTTAGTTTCGGGTTTGCAAGAATCTTCAATAATTACAAAACACATGCTAGAGTTTATATAACTGATTATACAAATAGAAAATATTTTTGAAAATATATAGAATGTAAATTGAGTATCTCCTTATATTAGAGCCCACTAGAGCAACTTTTGTAGTGTAGTTCTTAGGGTCTGGAAAGTGGAAGAATTTTTCTAACACAATTAGAAATTCAAGCTCCTAAATATATTTTCTTCATACTATGTTTGTAGGGTAATGTATAACTAAAGGCTCTGGAATGTTTATAAATCATTAAATTTATTTTATATATGTACATACCCTTTCTAATACTGATGTAAATATAGAAAACACACAAGAATCTACACATCATGTACATACATATGTTTAACCATACCCCTTACATTGACTTAATTTTAAACATATAGATATTAGTATGCACACACACAAGAGAAATTTTGAAGATTTTTTTGGTGTGGGTTATTTATTATTTTTATTTTCTTTGGATTTAATTTTATGGTGGCAGAATATTTATTTTCTTTTTTTATTTTTCAGGGTTCTAATTTTTTTATTAAAAATTTCTGCCTCCTCCCCGCCTCCCTTTTCCCTCCCCCTTCCCCCACTCCCCACCCCCCACTCCCCTCCCCCTCCCTCTCCAGTCTGAAGAGCAGTCAGTGTTCCCTGCCCTGTGGGAAGTCCAAGGTCCTCCCCCCTCCATCCAGGTCTAGTAAGGTGAACATCCAAACAGGCTAGGCTCCCACAAAGCCAGTACGTGCAGTAGGATCAAAACCCAGTGCCATTGTCCTTGAAAAAGCATGGGATAAAACTGGACTCTCTGAACTTGGCGGACAATGAGGGCTGCTGCAAAGCCAAGGACAATGACACGGGGTTTTGATCCTATTTATTATTTTTGCAGTGACAATGTTTTCAAGGAGTGTGTGTGAATGTTCTGTAGATCTGAAAGCCTCCACGTGATAGGTAACCCTAGATTTCATCTGTACTAGCTCAGCTAATAGACATGGATCTCTACTGCATCTCCTTCCACTGCAGTGGCCGAGCACCTCTGAACTCTGCTGCGGATCTCTGTGTATGGGACCCATCATTCTAGGCAGAATATTCTAGATAAAATTCCTATGATTAAAGGTCTAAAAAATTGATATGGCTGAGACTTTAGTTAGCAGACGGCAGAGGAATCATTACACTTTGTAGATGCTGGATGATTATTCTTGGACTCTGTACAAGCTCAAAGGTTTTTATTCATGATACATTGTCACGTTTCTGTTTTATTAAATGCAATCTAGTTTGCACTAATAGTTTTCTTCCAATCGTTTTTAGTACACTTTCCCAGCACCTTTTAGTAGTAGTGGGGACATGAGTCAGGGAAGAAAAGAGCTAGAAAAAAGGAATGCAGGGTGATTCATCTAGTTTATTTGTTTAAAAAGATGAAATAAGTTTTAGGTGGATTATTTGTGGAGAAAACACTCAAAGTTCACAATGATTTCAGGTAGCGTAGACCTAACCTATTTCTGCAATATATGCAAAGCTTCTGTGCTAATGTCTGTTGTCTTGACAGCAGCCATAGTTTATGCTTGTAATTATACTTTTCTTCTGCTGTAAACTCATATTGTTTCATGAAGTCACTATGCAGCAATGTCATTGTCACCAACTAATGGGACATAATGAGGACATGATTGGAAAAACCCTGGGTGGAGGATCGTAGTTTATTTAAAGGGGATCAGAAGGAAGTCTGTAGAACAATGTATAAACATATAAGCTAAAATTATACACAATTACTAGTTTATACATACTACATTTTTTTTTCCTTTTTCCTCTGGAGATCATGAATTCAAGGCCAGGCCTTGAGCTAGCAAACAAAGTGGCCTCTTCTCATTTTAAATCACCACTAGAAAAGGAGATTGCAGGGGCTTTCTTGGTAAACCATTTGCAAACGTATCAGTAAGAGTTTTCTACTCACTCTGCTTTTTCTCTTCTTGTGCGTTTTATTTTTTCTTTAGTTGCTCAGTTACTTCTGCCAGCTTTCACTGTTTAAAGACCCTTTCCAAACTGCCACCTACTTTGAAAGTTTGCTTCATTTATTTTTTTTTATTTTATGTGTATGTGTGTTCTGCATGCATGTATTTCTGTGCACTATGTAGAAACAGCCTAAGGAGACCGGAAGGTATCAGATTTCCTGGGACTGGCGTTACAAAGGGTTGTGAGCGGCCATGTAGGTGCTGGGAACTTAACTTAGAGACTCTGGCAAAGCAGTCAGTGCTTTTAACCACTGAGCCATCTCTTCAGCCCCCCCAGCCACCTACTCTTTATTGTTCTGAATCTTCATGATTCCACTCCTAGTCGTTTTTCACACCATGGGAAAGATCTTAAATTGTAACCCCCACAATTTTATCCATTGTTTAAGATTTTCCAAAAGTTTCTACTTGTCTTTAGAAAAAGTTTGGATATCTCTGCATGACAGAGACCTCCTCATAATCTGGCAACCACATATCTATGTCTTCTATAAAATTCGTTTTTATTTCTCTTATTTTTTTCTTTATACAAATAATATCTGTCCTATACTATCATGCGGCAGACATTATGCTAAGGAATTTTACAGCTTTCTGGCTTCCTTTTGTGTATTGATGCCCCCCCCCCGCCAAAGGATATTGAGTTGATTTCTAGTACCCTTTTCCTTAGCAATGTGTCTTCTCTTTCTCTGGCAAGAACCAGGAAGAAAGCACCCAACCAAACAAAATCAAAAAATCCCTACAATGAAGGAGCTTGCATTTTACTGCTGCTCTCACCCTGAACTGGTGGTTATTGGTCTGCATGGGTTCTTTCAGTGGAAGAATACACAATAAGAAGAAAAAAAAACAAGAAAAAAACACAGACACTCACACAGAGATACGCACCCACAGAGACACACACAGACACACACACAGACCCCCCCCCCCCCCTCCGCACACACAGATTTTTGTTGTTTCCCTTCTCCACTGGAGAACGCAATGCGTACCTCAGACTCTTCCTCTGCCCATCTTTCTAATACAGTCTGGACTATTGGAATTCACCCTCCTCTATCTTGCTCATCTTTCCTCTCTCCTACCCACTTCTGCTTCTTTCACGCTCTACAGAAGTCTTTGGACCAGTGATTTACCTTGAGAAAACCAATTCTCCTGCCACAGACCAAGAACATTTTCCTCCAAAGAAGGTGGCATAAGAATCACTTGCCAGGAGTCTTTTGGCACTTCCGCGGGAAGATCCTAGATGACATGGCTTTGAATTTTGTCTTCAGAGTGTGAGTGTTTGAGCTGGGTCAGTTGCCTAAAAGCTTGTACTTCAGCTTCCTTTTTGGTCAAAGGAAAGAAAACGTCTTTATAATTCAAAACTGTAGTGAGGACTGGGTGGACATACAGTTTAAAGACCCAGAGAACACTAACTAAAACATAGCAAGTGCTAAAAGTAAATGTTTGTGACCCATGTACTAATTTTATGCCTCTCATTCCAAACTATTTATCCATAGCTGAAGACCAACCTAGATTTGATGGAAAATACATAGGTACAAGGCAGGAAATAAAGTATCTATAATAAATAAATAAATAAAGTATTTACAATTCAAATCACCAATCTGTAAAATTTTTCTATGATGGGCTAAAAGTTAATATTTTGACTGTGTAAGCCATTCAGTCTCTGTTGTAATCAAGCCTATGGTAATGCCACAGAAGCTACACAAATGGATAAGACTGGATCCCAAGAAAACTGTATGGAAGTTTTTAGTTGACACACAGTACATGTTCCAATTCACGTGGTACAGTGAGACATTTGATACATGGGCATGTTAGAGAATGGTTAAATTAGAATACAAAGCATATCCATCACCTTGAGTATTTATTACTTCTTTGTCGTGAGAAAAATACAAACTCTATTTCCCAGTTTCTTGTCCATATATACAGCAAAATATTATCAGCTACGTTCAGTAGAGCACCTGTGTGTGTTTCTTGTGTTTGAGCTATCTTTATCTATCACCACCTACCACTATCCTTCATAGGCTCTGATAACTACTATTTGATTTCTGACTTCTATGTAACCAGCCCTTTTAGAGCCAACAGATAAATCCAGTCAAATATCATTTGTCTTTCTGTTTGGGGCTTCCTTCCCCCTCTCCCCTTACATTATGAGCTTCACATAATTTCTTCTTTTTTATTTTTCTCCCATTTTTAGCGCTTTTGGTGGATGTATGTATATATGCTTTTGCATGCGTGCGGGTGAAGTGTGTGTGTGTGTGTGTGTGTGTGTGTGTGTGTGTGTGTGTGCAGGCTGACATTAATGTCAGGAATCATCCATTCATTGAGGCAGGTTCTCTCTATAAAACCCAGAGCCAGTGTATGTGACTATCCCTCTAGCCAGCATGTTCTGAAGATCCCCAATTCTATCTTTAAAAGCTAGAATTATAAGGGAGAATCCAGGCCAAATCCAACATTTCTGCATGTTTCTGAGGATCTGAACTCACGTTCTCAACCTTGTAGTGCAAGTACTTTAACCACTGAGCCATCCCCCAGCCCGATTTCATGCTTTTCTAGCTAGTACTACACATCCTTGGGTGTATGCCATATTTCTTTATCGGTTCCTCAGTTGGTGGACATTTAAGTCTTCCCCATGTCCTGGCTATTGTGAATACTGATGGAGTGACTGGAGAATGCATTTATCTTTTTGACATGCGTTCTTTTCTTTTTTTAAGCAGCTTTCTTTTTATTATTAATTTCTATTCCATGTGTATTTGTGTTTTTGCCTGCATGCATGACTGTATGAGGGTGTTGGATCCCCTGGAACTGGAGTTACAGACAGTTACGCACTGTCGTGTGGATTCTGGAAATCGAACCTGGGTCCTCTGGAAGAGCAGCTGGTGCTCTTAACCACTGAGCCATCTCCCCAGTCCCCACCGATTTCATTTCTTTTGGATATACTTGCTGGATCATATGGTATTTCTACTCCTTTTAGAGGAGGGATTCTGAAAACTTGTTCATAATGTCTGTGGCAACTTGCATATCTATCCACAGTGTGTAAGGTTCTTTATTGTCCAACCCTCAGTGGCACCTGCTATTATTGTTCTATCTATTGTGCTATCATTAGTGATGATAGATTAGTGATGCTGACCATTTTCCCTATATATAGGTCAATCTGGGTGATAATTATTAATAATATATATTTTACTCTTTCTGTTTGTTTTTTTCAAGACATGGTTTCTTTTTGTAGCCCTGATTACCCTGGAACTCACTCTGTAGACCAGGCTTGACTCCAACTCAGAGATCTGCCTGCCTCTGTCTTTCGAGTGCTGGGGTTAAAGGCGTGTGCCACCCATGCCCAGCTTCTAAATATAGGATGCTTTCTGAATGTGCATGTCATTCTTGCACAGGGGCCATGCTAATCTTCTCTGTATCGTTCTAACTTAGCATACATACTGCCAAATTGAGCACACTTTTTCTTGATAAATTGTTTTTATTTCTATTAGATCCCATAGTGTATTTGCTTCTTTTTGGTTGCTGAGATAGAAACTCACACAAAAGCTGCTTCAGAAATGAAGGGCTTATGTAGATTTATCCCAAAAGGGGATACAGTCCATCATGAAAGGGAGTGGAAGCAGAATCAGGCAACAGGCCCCACAAGTAGGATGAAAGACAGAGCAGCAAATGGTCCAATCTATAGAACCTCTAAGCCCACCATCAATGATATACCTTTTCCAATAAGCAACCACCTCCTAACGGGTTCGAGATGTCCCCAAATAGTAACACTACCTTGGGACCAAGTGTTCAAATACATGAGGCTATAAGGACATTTCATATTAAGCCTCAACATCTTGGAAAGGGGAGGAGTGCTTCTGAGTTCTCTCAGAGAATGGTTGGAGCTGGGCCAGGTTGGAGAAAGGCAGGCCACACTCAAGGGGGTGTCACTGTGGACCAAGAGCCATCTGCCTAGAGGGAGGAGCAAATTCGGCACTAAATAAGTCCTTGTTAAATGAGAGAATGAATGAGTCATACTACCACAGTGCTTTTCAAAAAGTAAAGAAATCTGCACCGGAGGAGCTGGCTTTGTCCTTATTACACTCTTAACCATGCGTGCTATAATTTGAAACGCGTATTTAGGATTATTGACATTTCTTTCCTTTGATTGCTATACATTGTCTTTTTAAAATTGTTTCTTTGTCCTTTGACCATTATGGACAAGTTAATTAACACACCAAAATGTTCATTGTCCAACTCTTGACTTCCTTAGGCTTGTCTAGTGAGTTCTGTGTTGGATTTGTTGGGATCAAAAACATAGCTTGCTTGGAGGAGGAGACATTTATGCTAACACCTTGCTCCCAGCTTAGGAAGTCTATTTCAGGTCTGGCTATAAAGGTTATGAATATTCTGGGAACATGGGATTTTGGAAAGTTTCCAGACCCATCAAGCACTGAAACTATGCTGACTTCACTTGTTTGACTCTCAGGGTGCCTCCTAATGACCCGGACAATATTCCAACTTCACTTTGTGACTCCTGGCTGATGTCACATGGATGTGCTCATAAAACTATCTTCGGCTATGTTGGAAGAATGAAACTGGTGTTTAAGTGATCACAGCCTTCCCTAAATACGCTCAGATTTAAAACACAAATATTATTTAAATGAATAATTATGAGACCGTTTCTTCAAGTACAACTTAAATTGCGCCAGAAAATGCATTGCTGAACAGAAATTACATATATAATATAATTTCCACGTACAATGATATTTTAAAGGCAGATCCCCAGTAACATTAAAGATAACAACAGAGACTGCCCCCCCCCATCACACTAGAAAGTCTAGAAAGCCTAACACATTCATTTCGCTTGTGTCTGAAGTTAGCATGACACACTGTCAAAGAATAGGGATGTGCCGGTAAACAGTAATGAAAGCTAACATTAATGTGGGTTTCCACTTTTAAAAAATCCCCATAGTCTATTTGTTTATAGGTAAATCTCTTTCCCTTCTGTTGGTAATAGGCATTTCTGATAATAGAGATGTGTAATTGAAGCTTGCAAATAGCTCTGTAAGAGAAATACATATCTTTTTAAAATAGCAACTATCAGATTTCTACAACTCAGATAACTGTATATTTTTCCAGTATCCTACTTGCTCCTCCAAGCTGAGATGAATCATTCCTGTTGAAGTTTCCCCTAAACAGAATCAAAGCTCTGTGCCTATAAATTCCACAATATCCTTTGACTAAAGCCTTTTTTATCACATGTCCTAGAAAACTAATTATTTTTATCTTGTTTATAAGAACAAGAGGAGTCTAATAAGCACCTGCCGGTCTTTCTTTGTTTAAACGCAGAAACACCACATAGGAAGCTTTTTTCTAACCCAACTTACTTTTTAAAGTGCCCCGTGCAGATGCCAGTTTCCTGCATGCTTTGACAAATGACACATTTCCTTTGGTGCTTCCTTGTGGGTAACAGCGTGTGAGGATGTGGTGTTGGAAAAATTTATTACAGTTATTTTGTAGTTGATATTAAAAAATGTGATGTATTATACCAGGTGTCTGACCTTTAAAGATCTTAGGACCTAATTCATTACAACATAAAATTTACATATTATTCAACTTTGCTGCAGAACTCCTATGAACAAGTCATGGTGAGTGTGTGTGTCAGGGCTGAGAAGAAAAAAGCCAGGCTCAAGCAAGAGCTGAGGACTAGACTGCATGCGTGGGGGCTTCTGTGGCTCAGGGCAGAGGAACTGCGTGGCTGTTGAAGTAAAGAAAGGTGTACGGGGAACC
This sequence comes from Microtus oregoni, assembly GCF_018167655.1. Lineage (NCBI taxonomy): Eukaryota > Metazoa > Chordata > Mammalia > Rodentia > Cricetidae > Microtus > Microtus oregoni. The sequence goes on along the minus strand of NW_024543060.1, from coordinate 32,981,941 downwards.
TGGTACAGTGAAAACGTCGGGGACTCATGAGGCACAGCTTTTCAGAGATTCCCATCCAGTCTTCCTTCAGTACAGGACAATGAAAAGTACACGAAGAGAGAATGAATAACTGTGTATCTCCACAGAGCAGGTTAAAGGAAATGAACCTGCTACAGCCGACAAAACAACGTACGATGATTTTCTATACCTGATTTAAGCATTTGAGATAAGAAGTCAAAAATGAAAGTGTGTTATGAAACAAAAACCCCAGGTTAAAAAATATATCTATATCTAGATATATTTGAAATCATGGCCATGTGACAGCTTTTCAAAAGAATGAGAATTTAAATCATGTTACAGCAAATTCGATCTGAGCACTAGCATTAGGAGCTACTGGAAATCACATTATGATACTTGAGTTCTCTTAATTAATCTTAATGTTTCTTTTTCAATGAAAAATGGAATATTGTTTTCTCATAACACATACTTACATTATTTGTGTTTCCAATTGAACAAATAGCCGTTAAATCGAAAGCCCAACTTTTCATAAGTGCATGTTCAAGATCCTATAGGATAACAGTTCATTTGTAAAATTGTGGTCCCTACAGCTTCCTATCTCTCAAGACTTCCCAAACTTGATTGATAATACTATCTTTCCCTGCGGTGGTTCCAGTATTATGACAGAAAAGTAACTTTAAATCTTTCTATAGTGATTATAAAATAATTTGAGTTAATGCAGATGGGCTATTCATGTCAATACAAGTCAAACACTGCTTAAAGATTCAGTTTGCTATCAAAGATAATGTTTCCGTATTCTGCAGTTTAATTAGCAAGGAGAAAGCACTTCATCTCAAATGCTGATTTTCTAAATCATTTTTTTGCTGGAAGATATAGAAATATGCTTAAAATTTCCTTTTTGGATATGTGCTAATTTTTAGCAAGTGGGTGGAGGCCGTCAACACAAGACGAAATGGGAAAAGCCGTAATTATCCTCCAAGTGAGTTGCTTTTGGCAAACCCAAGCCAATCGCATGCCGTAAATGGCAAGGTGAGAAGTGTTGTGTTTTCGCAGTAGAGGGAGCTGTCTTCTAGCGCTAGCGAAAATAGAAGGTCACTCCGTCTATTGATAAATCACACTGCCGTGATTCCTAACTGACAGCTCAAACTAACATCAAGCTGGATGAGGGAGAACAAAAGGCCATCAAGCAGCCATTTTCTTGACACTTTTATTCAATCACCAGCAGATTGCTTACGACAGCAATAGCAGCTGTTTTGTCTTCATCTTTCCACATTTGATAAAAGGTGTCAACTCAAATTTTTGTAAATAATTCACTTACCCCTACTGCACACACCGGCACTGTTCAGCATATGTATTTTGTGGGAGCAAATCACCGAGGCAGGTCAGCGGAGCTCAGTGATAGCAGCTGAAGGTCATCTGTGATCTTAAAAGACAACTCGAGAAGGCTGTACCGTCCTTCAAGGTCAGAGATAAGACTATGCGTGGGTATCTGTGATGGGAACAAAAGGTTACACAGTAAGGAGAAAAATATATGAAAATGCTTCCGTCAGTATAAGACTCATTTTCTTTGTTTAAGAAATCTCTCACTTCTAGCTCCTTGGTCAGCTATCAGCAGAGGGTATTTGTAAACCCACTGAAGAGATTAAAAATCTAAATTGCTCTTTCAAAAGTTTGAAGAAAGCATTATTTGTAGCCTGCTATTCATCATGACTGTACAGAGGCCAGAGTTACAATCCATTTCTATGTCCTTTTAAAAAAGAATCATAAAAAGAGTGTCAAAAATTAATACAGTTAGAGAGAATTACATTTATCTAGTTCATTTAAAATTCTACCCTGAAATGCATTTAGGCTTGAGAGCGGAGGGAAAAAAATAGAGAAAGAAGGTGTTTTATATCATAAGAGCTTCGTTTGCTTTAAGGGCTTAGAGAAACTAATAGAGAAATCCTTGAATTATTGCAATAAGATACTCTATCTGGTGTTGGCAAGCAGCTAAAAGCGCTGAGATTAAAAATGATACATCCTTCAATGCTAGCTTGTTTTTTAGGTTGCATTACTCACAGAATAATCTAAACAACAAATAGTCACTATTTGGTTTATATTTTCTAATAGGAAAAGCCCATGTGTTTTTGCGATTCTGTCTGAGTGCCACCCCAGGGGGATTTATTACCTGTAATTGATGTGCACGGGGATCAAAGAGCACCTTTCTTGCATTTTCTCCTATTCTTTCTACGTCAGAACTTGGATGAAATAACTCTTGCTCTGCCGCTGGAAGAGGTGTGGGAGGATAAAATGAACCAGGATAGAGTACTGAACACAGTTTTGAACCTAAATTAGTTACTCCAATTCCTGGTTGAAAATTAATTCATCCCCACAAGGAAAACTAGTATCTTCACAACTTAAATCTTTATAAATAGACAGCGAACAGGGATTTAGAATGAAGTTATAGTCTTTTGTATTTCAAAGCACAGGGTTTCCTTCTTGCATTCTCTCTAGGTTGGTACATACTGTCCCTTCTGGCTTAGCCCCTGCCTGTTGTACTGAGGTTTGTCTTCTTATTGCATTTACTTCTCAGTGAGATTGTAGGATCACGGGAGTAGGATGCATGTCTTACCAGTTTCATAACTGTAACGTTCTCATACAGCACGTGAAGCCCTTCCATTCATGGTCTGGCTTTTATATTAGTCTTGTCAGACGGTTTGATCAGACATTCTATGGAGCAGATGAGGAGGACAGTGGGTTTAGGAATCGGGAGGTAACTACACATTTGTAAGCTGAGTCCATCCATGGGCATTCTACAATGTAACTCAGTACCCTCTGACATTCCTTAGTACCCTGACTTCAGGGCTCACACAGATGAAGCACAGTGCTTGGCACAGAGAAAACATCCAATAACTTGTTAAAAAAAAAAGTGATCAGGACATGTGTATTTAGCCGAGAGAGATGTAGAAAGCATTTCCAAGCTTTCTATTTTTTTTTTACGACAACAATTTGTGTAGTAGATTAATTAGAATAAGTTTGTGTCTGATCAAGAAAACTAAAAAAAAAAAAAAAAAGAAAAGAAAAAAAAGAAAAAAAGAACTAAAAAACAAAAAAGCTTAGCGTTTACTCTGCAGAAGCTTCCTTTGTGGGCAGAGGTGGGGTGTGTTTTTATGCCAGAGAGCTCATTCTCTCAGTTGTAAAATGGGGCAAGCACTCACAGCTGTATCTCATCAGATTGTTGCACAGGCAACTGGGAAAGGTTGCATTCTTAAGGCAGTGGCGGGCCAGAGAGCAAGGATGAGTTCAGAAGTGAGGGAGAAGCCACTCCTAGGGGAATGTGGGAAATCCTCAGCATGATGAAAAAAAAAAATAGGAAGGTGTAAGCCCAAAGCCAGAGCCAACCGAAAAACAAAGCAAAAAGCTGACAATGTAACAAGACAACAGCCTGAAAACAAAACCAGTCTGGATATATGCAAAGCACTGTGAATAGCGGAACACAGAAGGGCTTACTGATTGGAAGTGAGTACTGATGCCTTGAGAAGCTTACAGATAGATGGAGAGGGTTGCCTGGAAGTCTTGGTACCTTGTGCAAGAGCCTGACCTCAAGTGCAAAAACGCTGGGAGAGTGGTGATTGCCTTCCTCTTAGCTAATTGCATATAAGGATCTCACAGAAGATTTTAAGAGAGCAAAACAAATTCTGACAGGAGAAAGAATGTAGATTAATAAAAAGGGAAGCTTAATGATTGTTAGGCAAAGGTTCTCCAGAGCCAGAAGGAGGATTACAGTTTACTCTACCTGTCTCAGATTATTCTAAGTAAATCGTTTATATTCATTCAATTGGTCTGCTCATCAGATGAGGTAACCGAGGCCAGAAAAGTTAAATAACGTCTCCTAACTTCCAGCAGTGGGAAGTTGGAGGATGGAGTTCAATGCTGGCTTCAGCCTTGCTGCAGGGTGCAGCTCCAACACTACCTCACTGGAAAGGTCCTGATGAATCATTAAATCCAAAGCACATCGGGAAGTCATAGCATTAGGTGTGTTTGCTTTGTGAAGATTTCTCTGGTATGTGTACCTTTTCTTCATCCATTACACTGATCTAAAGAGTCAATTTAAAAAAGAAAATGCTTTCTGCACTTTGGAAGAAAAGATTAGAAACATATTCGTGAACTGCTAATCTTATTATCTTCAGTTCTCATGAATGGGTATCATTTAATTTGTCATTCTACTTATCTGTATTTTATTTAAAAAATTGTTTGTGTGCTTGTGTGCATGTGCGTTTTGGGTATGTGCATGTGTTCATGTGGGTGTGTACACACTTGTATGGGCACATACATGTGAGGCCAGAGGTCAATGCTGGCTCTCTTCTTCTATCAAGAAGAAAGGTTTCCCTGAATCCGGATCTCACCAGTCAGCTCTGGGACCTGGGGGATGTGCCTGCTTGATGGAGGAAGGTCATTGGTTAAATAAAAAGAAACTGCTTGGCCCTCATTGGTTAGAAGATAGGTGGGAGGACTCCACAGTTCTCCTCTCGGGAGCAGACGCCTCAGAGAGACGCCATGCTCCCAGCTCCCAGGCAGATGCACACAATGAAGCTCCGACCCAGGATGGACATAGGCTAGAATCTTCCCGGTAAGCGCACCTAGGGGCGCTACACAGATGATTAGAAATGGGCTAAATTAATATGTGAGAATTAGCCTAAAAGAGGCTAGATAAAAATGGGTCAAGCAGTGATTAAATGAATACAGTTTGTGTATTGTTATTTCGAGCATAAGCTAGCCAGGCAGCCGGGGTTCTGGGGACGCAGCCCCGCCGCCCTTATTACTACACCTGCTTCTGCCCTCACAGTGCTGGGATTATAGGTGCATACCACCACATCCGACTTTTTTTTGTTGTTGTTGGATTTTCGAGACAGGGTTTCTCTGTAGCTTTTGATTCCTGTCCTAGAACTAGCTCTTGTAGACCAGGCTGGCCTCGAACTCACAGAGATCCATCTGCCTCTGCCTCCCGAGTGCTGGGATTAAAGGCATGCACCACCACCGCCCAGCCACCACATCCGACTTTACAGGGGACCTGGGGATCTGAACTCAGGTACCATGCTTGTGTGGCAGTCACTTCACTGACTGAGATGTCCCAAGCATTTTATTTAATGTTATTTTCTTTGTTTTGACAAATTTATTCTGTTAAATTTTTATACTAAGGAGTATTTGTTTACCTTAGGGGGGAAAAAGAATTTTTTTTTTTGTTGAAGAAAAGCTAAGGGAGAGAATTCAGAAATGGACAGATGCTCCAATTTAGCATAATAAAACAACCAGAAGTCATAATTTTAAAAAATGTAAAGTTGATAGAAAAAAACCAAGTTTTTCATCATCCCCAAACCAATGTATACCAAAGTTAATCAACCCATGGGTTCTAGAATGTGTTATAGTGAACTTGAAATGTGCGGGCACACTTTGTGTGCTTGTTCTACACCTGGTGGTCAGGATGTGGCTCCACCTGGTGGAATCAGGTTTGAAGAGTGATCCTGGCCTGCTTCCAGTGATCCAGAGGTTGATCTTTGCTCATTGGTCGGCCACGATGTGAGCAGTCTTCACTACAGAATCTCGCTGCCACCGATGAACTGGCATGCCTTGCCTTCTCTGCCGTGATGGAGAGGAACCCTGGGCGATCATGAGCCCAAGAAAGTAAGCCTTTCCTCCTTTGGACTGTTTAGGTATTTTGGCCACCGTATAACGTTCAAGGTGACTGCTCAACTTCGGAATTCATTACTGGATGTTTTCTGTAAACAAAGCTGAGTAACTCGTCAGGCTTTGCTTGTGAGGATGCTAAGTTTTACTGAAAAGTACCGTTTTGGATCCGTAGCATGTTGTCGTTGCTGCTCGTTTTGCCTATTGTTTGTGCAACATCTCATTGTTTGCCCTTCCAGATAAGAATGGCTCATTTTGCTGGGCATTTTACAATGACAAATTATATTATCTGTCAAGCAATTTGTACAGTGACCAAAATGTAAAAGCAGTACATAAATGTTAAGAAGGCTTTTTTCATCCATAAATTGAGAGAGAAATAAAGACAGAAACAATGGATTTTGGGGAGATCACAAGAAAAGAAAACAATCAATTCTACAGTTTCAAAACAGGCAAACCTAGATTTTCTTGGCATGTGACCTTGGCCAAATTACTTGAACTCACTGTTCTTGTGTGAGCCAAGCCATAAAATGGCATTAAAAAGATGTCACCTGAAAAATGCAGACATTAGATCTGACGTGAGGTGCTCTGGGTAAATAAATTATGTCTTTCCTAGTTCAGGCTGGAACAGAAAGGTGAATACTATTCTTTGTAAAGATGCTTTCAAGGGTCATCCTGCTTTTCTCCCATAATTTTTCTTCCCTACCCATGTGGCCATGTTATATTTTATTGCTGAGTTCTTACTAGATTGTGAAGCTAGCTGTAATAATAATAAGAATAAACACCAATATTTTTCTTCCAGCAGGTAAGGGCACCGAAGGGCAAAACAAATTTTCTAATAGTAACTTTCATGGTATTTTCTTGTGTTAGGAAACAAACAGTTCTCAGGGGTGACAATCCCATTTTTTCTTGGTTTTGAATGCACACTGGGTTCTGCTGTGGTTTTGTCAATATCTAGGATAGTATTGATTTTGAGGAAGTGAAGGCAAATTCATGAAAAGACAAACTTTTAAGCTAAGTGTTAATGTCTAGAAAATTCTAGGATATACGGAAAAGCATATGTTTTCTGAGTCATCTAATAGCAACTGGTTTTTAGGGACCCTTAGAGATCAGCGGGGACAAAGGACTTAACGTTGTGAGACAAATGTGTGACGTTCAGGTGAGATGAATAAGCTTCAAGGGATATCAAAATGTCTCTTTTTGAATGACCCTCCATGGCCGCTCCTTCTATGTAGTAGTAGGGGCGGTGGGGCTGCATCCCCAACACCCCAGCCGCCTGCTCGGCTAGCTTATGCCTGAAATAATTACACGGAAACTGTATTCATTTAATCACTGCTTGGCCCATTCTCTTCTAGGCTAATTCTCACATATTAATTTAACCCATTTCTAATCATCTGTGTGTGGCACCCCAAGGTGCGCTTACCGGGGAGATTCTAGCCTAGTCCATCCTGGGTCGGAGCTTCATCCCGGGAGCGGAGCTGGGCATGGCGTCTCTCTCAGGCGTCTGCTCCCGAGAGAGCTGTGGAGTCTCTGACCTCACTTCCTCTTCCTTCCAGTGTTCTGTCCTGTTTTCTCCTCCCACCTATCCTCTAACCAATAAAATGGGCCAGGGCAGTTCCTTTATTAGCCAATGACCTTCCTCCATCATTTCCCCTTTTTCGGTTTAAACAAAAAAAAAAAGGCTTTAACTTTAACATAGCAAAATTACATATAACAAAACAGTTATCAAGTAAAAGTTACAATAATCTTTATCATAACTAAGGAAAACTATAACTATAACTAACTATTCTTAACTCCATCAAAGACTCCAGAAAGATACAATACTACCTAAGCAAACAAGAAAAAAGCAACTTTTAAAACTCTAGAAATGACAGAGACATCTTGCTGCCTGGACAGTCACCCAAAGTTCCTCTGTACCGTTGGGGCATCCATCTTCAGCCTTCAGGCCCATGCTATCCAGCAGACATTTCCATAAAGCAGGAAAATTCAAAGTCAGTTCAGTCACTATCTGTTGTGTCCTGCAGAATGTCTCGCAGACTCTTTCATGAATCAGGAACCCCGAAAGATCATCTCACCTTAGGCAAGTTCAGTAGTCCTCTCTCTGCGGATTCTCTGTGTCCAGTTTATGCAATAGTCCAGGCAAGAGCAGTTTCTTGCCCAAATGGCTATCAAACTCCATAAGGATCCTCTTCGATGCCCATCTTCCTCTTGAAGTAGATTGGTGCTGCCAGGAGCAGAGTGTCTCATTGTCATGAAAAGTCCTCAGTTATTAAAACATTAAATGTCCTATTCTGTAATCTTTGAAAGACATGAAGAATGTCTATCTAAAATATATCTCTATATATCTAGAAAATCTAACTAACATGATTACAAGCTTTACTATTATCGATGATTATCCATTAACAACCTATATTTCTTAATTATACAGTACATATTTAAATGAACTACACAATCACAATACCTTAATCAAAATCAGAAACACTTATATATATAACAAAATTGACCTTAAATCTCTATCAATAAAGCAAAATCTATACTAATGTAAATTATTCATATCTATATCATATCCCCCTTTAAATGTAAAAGAACATTTATAAACATTATTTGGGAATATGGGCGCAGTTATTTCTCTCCAAACTGCTTCCTGCTGAATGGGGGCGTCGTTAATTAGGTCTTTCATGGTATAACCTGTGTGCTAGTTTCATCTCAGTTGGCAGTTGAGCGAAGCAATTTTCTGAAGATGTTCACTGCAACCCTTCAGGAGGGCGTGGTCCATCATACCATATCGGGATAGAAGAAATGAACAGCGTCTCATCCTCTGTGAAAACAAAATAAGAAACTCCTTTCCAAAGTATCATATCCTTAGATCCAAATTCAATATATCTATGTTGGATTAGTTCAGAAGCATTTATAAACAAATATCTTTTAGTAGCTTTTGCTCTTTCCTCAGCATTCAAACAATTCAAAGAGAGCATAATAGCATACAGTATCAAAATTCTCTGTGTATTTTCCATCTTTGTGCAGCTTTTTTTTTAACCTCTATTTTGTTTATTTTTACTGTTAACTCTTTGCTTTTTGAGACAGGTTCTCTGTATCTTTGACGTGAAGTAACTCTGTAGACCAGGCTGTCTTTGAACTCTCAGAGATCTGCCTGTCTCTGCCTCTCAGGCATTCGGGATTAAAGGTGTAAGCTATTACACCTTGAACTCACAGAGATCTGTTTGTCTCTGCCTTCTAGGCACTGGGATTAAGGTGTGTGCTACCACACACAACAACCCTCTTCCTTTTTTTTTTCTTTAAGAACTTTAAATTTTAATCTGCATATATTTTTAACACACTTCAAACCATTTAGAAATTTTCTTTGTCTTTGAATCTCTCTTTACTGTATATCTCTCTTTTTCTGACCACACGAGTCTTTAATTTACCAAGCAATATCAGTAGGATTAAAGGCGTGGCTTTGCCGGCTGGATCCAGCCCATTCCTTAGCTTTCCAGCTTCATGACTGAGGTACTGGCTGTAGCCAGCAAGCGAGCTTCAGCAGCCTTTGCTTGCAAACCGCGCAAACCACCTGCGTAAAAGAGTCAGAGTTTGCCCTGGCAGGACAGCCCAGAAAGCCGGCATTTTTAAACGGCGCAGCTTTTTTCCTGCTACGGCTGAAAACCGAAAAGCATGTGTTCAGCTTTTCGTCAACACCGTTTAAGTGTTTTGTGGCAGGACCTCTTAATGAGCTGCAGGCTTTGTAGCTAAAGCTGAGTCAGGAAGCCTCTCTTAGATGAGGCGCTTGCTTGCCTCTAGCAAGCAGAGCAGACCCGAGAACACAGCGAGTCTAGTTGCCATCAAACAAATCGTAGCACTTTACTCCAAATGCTCTATTCAAAAGCTCTGTCTCCCGCAGGAGCCAGACAGAGATCGCAATGGTGGCACAGCCCCAGGAAGTCGCACTTTAAAATGACACAGCGTTTTTTTCTGCTACTGTTGCTGAATCAGGAAATCTCTCTACAGCACGCCACCAACAAACAGCAAAAATCTGTGTTAAACTCTCGCTCCCTTATTTTTAAGTCTTCTCAGGTTTTTTAAGTGGGTTTAGCTGTCCACACGTCTGGGCGCCAACTGTAGTAAAAGGGGCGGTGGGGCTGCATCCCCAACACCCCAGCCGCCTGCTCGGCTAGCTTATGCCCGAAATAATTACATGGAAACTGTATTCATTTAATCACTGCTTGGCCCATTCTCTTCTAGGCTAATTCTCACATATTAATTTAACCCATTTCTAATCATCTGTGTGTGGCACCCCAAGGTGCGCTTACTGGGGAGATTCTAGCCTAGTCCATCCTGGGTCGGAGCTTCATCCCGGGAGCGGAGCTGGGCATGGCGTCTCTCTCAGGCGTCTGCTCCCGAGAGAGCTGTGGAGTCTCTGACCTCACTTCCTCTTCCTCCCAGTGTTCTGTCCTGTTTTCTCCTCCCACCTATCCTCTAACCAATAAAATGGGCCAGGGCAGTTCCTTTATTAGCCAATGACCTTCCTCCATCACTTCTACACTATCGCTTCCATGTATGCTTGGTTTTCTCTTCAACTTTTGTTGTTACATGCATGCTATGTCATTACTTATTTTGTGTACTGACTTTCTCTTCCTCTGTAGGGTAAGGACCAGAAGGGCAAAATTCCTCCCTGTCCCTGAGTGCATGACTTGTCCTAGGTGATAAAGGAAGATATAACTTTGTATAAGTATTGAAATACAGAAAAAAATGGTAATAAATGTTTTGTTTGTAGCATAGGGCCAGGATCTTGAAGATAACCTCAAAGAAGGTTCAGATGTAATTTAGGATTCTGGTTATTCTCAACAAAGCTGGGACGAAAATACAAAAGGCAGGCTCAGGAAGTATTTTAGTGAAACTAATCTGAGCAGAGTAGCTTTACAACAGTGAAAATAAAGTTTGACATGCCTTTGAGGGCTAAAAATGCTGGATTCAAGGAGAAATGTGCATAGTAGGAAATATATTCACCTTAATTTCATTGAGAGAGCTAGACAGTAGCAAGTAATTCACCCGACTCCCTGTATCGAACTGTCTCAAGTTCAAGTTTCTTGCAGATAATATAACCACTCGATCTTTTGATGGTGACATCAGAGCTAAATTTGCTACCAAAACCTGTAGATGATGACAGTTTAAAAACTGGAGGGAAGAAGGGTGATGTGGCAGTTGTGGAGACATAAGGCTGAGGGGCCATGGAAACCATGTTTCCTAAGGACAAGAGGATCAGTGGGTTGGTAAGAGGTCTGTGACTTGGCAGAGATTGAATCACAGGTGGAGAAGAAAGAAAGAGGGACAAAGAGAAGGAAATGTGGATGATTCTTGTGCTGGGATCTGTGTTCTGGGATAAGTTCTCTTTCATGATCATTTATTTCTGTATTGGTAGGAGAATTTACTATCTTGGACAATAGAGTGAAACAAATCAAAGTAAGATGAAAATGACTTTAACTTTGAATGTGCTGCCATTAGCAATTAGAATCAGTTATTGTGAGGAAGGGTTTGCTCAGGTCTTTGAGAGCTTCATGCACAGAATATACAAGTCAAGCAAACTGGCATTTCTAAAATTCATAATCTACTAAGGTAGCTAGCTGAGACATTGATTGGATAGACTAAAAGGTTCTCATACCACAATGTTCATCCAAATCCCCCGAACAGATTGTTAAACCAGTTTGGGGCTCCATTTTCAGAGCTTTTTGCCCGGAAGGTGGGACCTGAACACACTCCGGTCAGGAATATTCCAGCGGCACTGAACACACTCCGGTCAGGAATATTCCAGCGGCACTGAACACACTGCCACAAACAATATCTCATCCTTTCACTTTCTGTTCTCGTCCCTCACTGTTAGCAACAATTCTTTTGCAACATTTGTCCTCTGTTCAAGTTAGAAAAGGAACCATTTTCAAGCAATGTGCTAAGAATTTAGCCTCAGTCTCTGGTACTCAGTTCCATCCCTTGCTCCTGTTGTTTTTGTGTTTTGCCACCAGATAGCAGAATTACTCTTGTTATAATATTTGTATACCTTAGATGGCTTCATTGGAAGCTCTTAGAGAGATGTGGGAGAGGAAGTCTGCCCCACCTGTGTCTGAGCAGACCTGATTCCGGGGAAACAAGGACTTTTAAACAACCCCACTTAAAAATGCTGAGCAAAATGCGGTTGGTTCTCCTCCTCCTCTCACTAGGTGTGAGTGAGGGGCCTTGTCTTAAAAAATAACCACACAAATGTTTTTGGTTGCTCTTATATCTAGTCAGACATGGATTTTATTTTCAAATATGTACCCAGAAAGGAGTTCATCTGCCTCCAACCAGCTTTAGGTGGAATCAGCCTGTGTTCTAGTAGCACAGCCCTGGCCCCCAGCAAAGGGGTTGTTGCTTTGGCTTATCTGAGATGACGTGGCCGTGCGAGAAACAATTGTTGTGAAGTTATTCACAGATGTTACAATTCGTGCAGGGCCAGGTCTTCGGCATGTGGCTCTACCTCTGAAAACTCGGTTGTCGTTGTTCCTGCTGATTTGTCTCTTCCGTTGCTAACTGGCTCAGCTTTGCTTCGGCCACTGATTTCGTGGGGGAGTTGAGCAATACTTTGGTAGACTTCATGGAATTCCCCAACCTTTTGTCAGACTTGCAATTTCATTTTTAATCTTTATTGTGAGAAAATTTAGGCTTAAAATACGAGACTAGGCATTAAATTAAATATTAAATTAACTAACAAGGGAATTTGCAATGCTTTATGTTACATTTTATTTGTTTTTTATTTTATTGGTGGTATATTTCCTTTTTTATTTATAAATTGGTTGGCCTAGTGGCTCAGGCTTCTTATTAATTATTTCTTACATCTTACATGAACCCATCATTCTTGTCTATGTTAGGCATTTGGTTTGGTACCATTTTCAACGAGGCAGTCACATCTTGCTTGCTCTGTGTCTGGCTTCCTCTCTGTCTGGGTGATGACTGCATACTGAAACTTCCCTCTTCCCTGAATTCTCTTTGCCCTGCCTATGCTTCCTGCCTGGCTACTGGCCAATCAGTGTGTATTTAAAACAAAGTGACAGGGTACAGACCATTGCCCCACAGCAATTCCCCCTCCTTTTTTAAAAACAAGAACTCTGAATCGAATCTCCTTTGTTTAGCTTTTCTCCTGACCATTATCCATAAGAACTTGTAACCAACATTCTAAACAGAGACAAACATCTATAATCCATTTTGGGGAAATGTGGGTGTAGTTTTCTAGGCTTTTGGACTGTTCTGGATGTAGAACTCAGACATCTGGGCCATTCCTCCTATAGGAGATTTCTCAGGGTGTCTTTCTTGGTCAAACCTGATTTTTATTAATGCAGAATGAATCCACAGTCTCTCATGTCCTGTGGAAACAAAAACAAAACCTCTTCTCCCAAGTAACCTATCTTTTGACTTTTTCGGTGAGGCAGTCACATTTTGCTTGCTTTCTTCTGTGTTTGACTTTCTCTCTGTCTGGATCAGATTTCCTTTTTAAATATAATACATTCTTATCACGGTTTCCTCTTCCTCATGTCCTCCCAGGTCCACACTGCCTCCCCAGCCGTACAACTCTCTGCCTTCTTTCTCTCTCTTACGTTGCTTTATTTTAAGAAGCAACCTAAGATCCACACACACAAATGTTCACAGGAGGGTATATTCAAAGCAATGCACAGGCTCGCAACAATTTTTATTTCATACACTTACAGCGCTTTCAAATTTGATTTTGATTTCATAGGTAGCACACACAAAGGCTGTGTCAATCAGCTTTACCTTCATGGTTGTTCTGTAAGAAACCCTCTCCAAACTCTGGCCTAGAGTGACGATCAGCCATTCTCATGGATGCCAAGGTTGTAGTTCAGTTTGTTAACCTGTGCTCAGCTGCTGGAGAAGGGAGAGTTGAATGAGATTTTTAAAGATGTAAGTTCATTAGAATATTTTTGGAGTATGACATATTTTCCCCCAAAGAAACAAATCTCAGCCCTGTCTGGCTCTCAATGCTGGTTCTGCTTCATAATAACTGTGTTAACTTGGACAATTTACTTAATCTTTCAATGTGTTTATTTCTTCACCTATCAAGTGGGGATAAAAATAGCACCCAGTTCACTGGTTTTTATGAGAATGGAATTAGATAATTAACAGATAATTGCCTGGCACATACAGACTGTTTACTAAATGTTAGATTTTCTGTTTATTAAGGGGGAAAAGCTACCTGGTTGTAATGGAAAGGAATATGTTGGGAATAGGAGGAAGGAAAAACTATGAACTTGGGGGAAAAAAGTAAGGCTTGAATCTATCTCTAGTCATCTGATCATACAAATGAAAAATTCTGGTAAAACTAATATCTCATCATATACACAGTACCATGTATTCTGTTCTAGACTCTGCAATAGAACTCAACAATTGTTAACTAATTGAATCCTAAATCAACTCTAGAAGATAGTTCTTGATGATTGTCTTGATTTTATACACAGGTTTCCAGGCACAAGCAAGGTCATGGAGCATCCCCAAGGTCAGCCTGTTGGGTCGGACCTGGGATTCAACTGCTAGGAGTCTGTAACCTTTGACCTTCAGCTACAGAGATTGCCCATCATCAGGATGAAGGCTAGGTCATGGGGCCATGCTACCTTCAATTAGCCATATGGTTCGTATGATCTGATTTTTGAGGATTTACCTCTGCTCTTCCCTTCTGAACCTGAAGGTTTGGGAGTGTCTTCTGTCTTTTGTGTCTTTTCTTTGCCTCTTCCGGGCTCATTCCAAGTGGAAAACAGACCCCGGGGGACTTGACTACAGAGTGCTGGAGCATCTCTTTGTAAAGATGCAGCAATCCATCCTCTGGCTTGCTGACTCCCCTCTCTCCTTAGTACAAGGAAAAGAATCAGGATCACTCTCTCAGCTTTCCTTTGCTCTCTAGTAATAGGGCCTTTTATTGCTGACTTAAGGAATAGGGAATGAGTGAGAACAAACTAGATTTTCATGTCTAACTCTATCGTGCATAGAGAAACCCCCCGTGTCAGTAAATCTTTCATACTAAGCCTGCATCCACACAAGGCCAAGGACAGTGTTTGTAAATCTCCCTGGATTAAGTTTAACTTTGGTGCCTTTTGGCAAGTGCAGTTCAGGGATGAGGACTGTGGAGCTCTGAACCTGTATCCTCTGGGTGAGAGTTACAAGACTAGGCGATTCAGCAGGTTACCTCTAAGATCATGGCCTGCAGAAAGCGTAGTTGAAGCTGTGGCATGCTTCAGAGTCCAGGTATTTAAAGCTGCGGTTGTCACGGATAGACTGGCCCACATATGTGCCGAGGCTCTGTATTATTTGGAATTAGCTATTTTTATTTGGTGTTGCTTGTATCTCAGCTGAGCCAGCTCTCTTTGATCCAAACAAGATAGGGTGGATTTTATTAAAAA
Source organism: Microtus oregoni (assembly GCF_018167655.1). Taxonomy (NCBI): domain Eukaryota; kingdom Metazoa; phylum Chordata; class Mammalia; order Rodentia; family Cricetidae; genus Microtus; species Microtus oregoni. The sequence goes on along the minus strand of NW_024543060.1, from coordinate 32,966,855 downwards.
TTTAACACGTATCTCGTAGCAATATTTACTTTAATGTGGTAAATCAAGAAATTCTTTTTCTGAATGAGATATGTTGGTAAGATAAACTCAGTGCTGTAAGATAAATATTAACTTTATAATGAAAGCTACAGAATGCCTTATCTGGTACACTGCATCTGTATTTCTCTAAGGAGATGAGAAGGCACCCGTGCCTCTGGCTGTACCTTGCAAGAGAGGTGATAATTTAGATTTTAATCCTTAATTATCTGTCCTAGCTCACTTTAGAGTGACGTATCATCCTGTGTATTCTTCTACTTCTAATTTTAAAAAGATCAAATATGTTAGCTCAGGCAAGAGACGAGCTGGTCTGAGAGTTGCAAAGGTACAGCCAGGCACTTTTGCATGCAGGAGTCGTGGAAGGATCGCTGACTTTAGAAGGAAAAATTTGTTAGAGCAAAGGGGACTTCCGAAGTTTTGAAGTTCAAATGTCTTTTGGGAACTCAGGTGAACATAATGTAGAATCCAGTTACATGAAGTTGGAGTAGAGCTCAAAGGACGCCTCTCACAGTTTTGATAAAGCTACCACTCCGGAAAGAGCAAAGATATACTACTTTTCACTGTGGTGGTTGTCCATGTATGGGTACCTTCACACAGGGGCATCAGTTATGAATCCTGTAAGTGACTTATTAATAACAGCGATATGAATGAAGTGTGCTGCCTAGAAAATGAGGTTGCCTGGCTCTCATAAAACACCATTTTCTTTCCATAATTTACGGGATGTGTTGCCCAAGGAGATGAAGTATTTCACGTTGGTCAGTTTGGGCCCCGCCAAAGCTTAATACCATGTAGAATATTTGTAATGGGTGACTGACAAAACGCTGTGTCCTGCTGCTCAGCCCCTTTGTGATCACAAACATCAAGGCCACAGACACAATTCCTCACCGGGTTTATCTCTTTAGTAGTTACCTATACTATTGGGGATCTAAATAAAGCAGCCAAACCTCATTTTTATTGTGTGTCATTAAGTTGTGAAAAAAAATTGGAATTCAAAGCTGTGGTCCTTGCTTTCAAGGGCCAGATAGTCTTGGAGGCAGAAGATTAACTCTCTGTTCACATGGTGTTAATCAACCAGTTCTATCAACTTTTACATATTTACCATATGCAAGAAATCATCCTCAGAGGTAAATCAGCGTCTGACCTTCCTCAAGGCTCATGTGCGTTGAGTTACTAGCAGGTTACGGAGGGAGCTGATTAGATGGGAAGAGCTTCAAGAGCACAGAGCTCCTGCGGCATGTAACAGAGATACAAAAGATTCTGTTTTTTAAAAACAATACATGTGTTTTCAAAGCTTATGTATATTTTTTAGATTTGCAAAGAACTTTGTCGAGCATACATCATATAATGCTGTTTTGAAATAATTTGTATAAAGGAGCCTTGCAAAAGGTCAGTCTGAAGCTGGATGTAGTAGCACATACCTGCAACCCTGGCATTTGGGAAGTGGAGGCATCACTGCAAGGTCAAAGCTATCCTGGCTTATATAGAGAGTTCTAGACCAACTAGAGATATTTAGTGAGACTGTCTCAAAGCTACTAGAACAAAACAACAATAATGATATCAAAACAACCCTCTGCCTCCAAACAAAAACACCAAGCAAGCAAGCAAGCACAGTGGATCTAACATCCTGTATGCATTTGGCTTTGACCTTCTTTGACTTATAGCCTTGTCTCTCTGTCTAGGCTATTTGCATCTCTATCTGTGGTGAGGCCAATACTGGCAAATCTCTGTTGCTTTTCTATACTTACATATTTCTTTTTTACTTGCCTGTGAGAGTCTTAACGGAGATGATTGGAGTCACAGTTCCATACCAACACGAACACTACATGCTCATTCATTTCTCCTGTGGATAGGTTTCCGGTTGAGGTAGAAGGTCAGGTGAGTTAGGGGTGTCTGAGTTGACCTGGGGACACAGACAAAGTGATGTGAAACACCACCTCCCTGCAAAGCATTCTCTATTGTGGCCCTTCCTTCTTTGTGTTTTAGCTTCCCTAGTAGACCTTGAGCTCCTCTGGAGATGGGGGACAGGGATGTCATTGTCATCTTGTAGGTTAAAAAAACTATTGATTATCAGCAGTTGCAAATGGTCTAAATTAAATGTGGTGCTTTATTTGAAATGGAGATAAGTTGAATTATTTTCATCTCTTCCTCTCCCTAGTGGTATGACCTTGGGTAAGTTTCTTAATATGTATGGGCCTTATTTTCCATACTTATAAAATGCAGTAAAAGTACACTTCCTCATAGAGCTGCACGGAATGTTACATTGTTGATAATTAGTGCGTGTACATCATGCCAGAATATAATGAATACACACTATGATGTTTTTTATGTATTTTTTTGGTTGACCAGCCTAGCACTATCACTTGTTTGTCTTGGGTACTCAATAAATGCTGAATATAAAAACAGTCAAGTCGGAACACATGGTTATGGTAAATGTCCAACAAGTACGTCCTGAGTGAGTGGTTCTTGTCCCAGATCAAATGGTCCAGAGAACCACCTGGGAGTTACTCATCAGAGTTAGCCCTGAGAATTTTAGCCAGCGGGGGCTCTGCTTCAAACAAGGATTCACATGAAAAACAAATCAAATGTGAATTTGAAGGAGAGGCAAAATGCATTGTTTCTTATTAGGCTTGCTGTTTGATTTTCATTAGGCGTTCTGCCTGATTCTTATTAGGAATGCGGCGATTTCCTTTAGGTCCTGGTCATTTGGGGTCAGTGCTTAGATGCTATCTAATGATGTCATTATTTGACTTTATTACTTACATGATGTAGGTAATGATTCAGGGTTTATTCCAGAAAATAATCCTAAGCACCTAATGCTGATTGGTTTAATGATACAAAAACTAATTTGGAAAGAATGGAAGGTTTCCTGGGGCACAGCTGATGATGTGAACGTGAAAAAGCTTCATTTCCCACATTGAAAGAATGGAAACAGCATGCAATTACGTGTTCTTCTATGAGGTGTTTTCTTTGAAATGGAAGAACCTGGAAACCAGCCATGTGAGAAAGGTGGAAAAATGGAAGTAACTGTGCCAAGGTTACTTTCCCCTTTTTTCTAGTTCCTTTATTATTGTTATGTTTATTCTTGGCTATAAACACTTGCTTTTGCATTCTTTTCTCTTTAATATGAAAATCCAGTGGAAAGACTGATGGTATTGGCCAAGACTGAGGAGTTAAGATGAACTTTGTAAATTTGTTTATCAGCTTGGGGTCAATGATATAGAAATTCTGTACATTATAAATGTAAATATGAATATGACTTTCATGCACTAGCTTCGTTCATGCAGAAGGTGGGCCCAATTCTCCTGCCTGAAATCACCTACCTCCTACCAGGTGACAATTACTCAATTAAATGAACCACCTCGGGCTTCCTCGAGTCACTTTTACATGACAGCCCATGGTGCTCATCCAAGCTCTTTAAGGGAGATTTGTGCTTGGATTTGATCCCTGTGATACATCAAGAGTCATGAGTACTTGTCCATTGCTTTGTCTTGGTGCTTTTCTTTTGTTTGAGATTAGTAGGGGAGCATGTAGAATGACTCCAGCTGCTGGCCAGAAACAACACTTCAAGCAATGGCTTCACTGATTTCAGCTTAACTGACCTTAATTACATGAATGTATTAACCACTTTTCGATTGTTAATTTTCAGAATCTGTACCTCACAACACTGACACTGCATATTATCTAGTAAACAGGAGAAGACGAATTCTTGTCATTGATTATGATATTACAATTTTAATTTACGATTTTAATTTCTAACCAAATTCTAAATCCCCCTCCCTCACCCAGATATTTTCCCATCAAGGTTTTGTTTTTCCCATATATGCCTGGAAAAGGATGATTTTGAAAAAAACAGTAAACATAAGGCTGTAAGTCCATTGTCTCCTGTGCTGTGTCCATTGCGACACGATCCACATATCCTGTCACCTGTTGTTTACTAGGCTCCAAAATGTTTGATCCACTAACCTTTATCAATTTCCTTCCAGTTGGCCCCAGCTTGACATTCTCTTTTTATTTCTGATCATCAAAATATAGTTTTCCTAGAATGTGCTAGATACTCTTAAGTGCTATGAGTACAGAAGTCAAAGAACGAGGTGTGTCTGAGAAAGGAGAAAAAATGGAGCAGTCCAAGGATCTGAGACCGAGCTCCAATCATGCTGCTGATTTGCTGGACATGATTGGGGTCTCTGGTCAAACTTAATCTTGAAAAAAAAATGCAAAAACAAAAGGAAACAACAACAACAACAAGAGGATAAAGTAGCCAGTTTTGTAAGGAAATCATTCCTACATTTAAAAATTAAGTTGTTAGGAAATTTTTCTTTGTATTTAAGCTAGCTAATTTTGTGATGTATTTGCATGTCTTCTCTTCTGTCTTGTCTTTGATAGAGAGGGAGAGTCGCATTCATAGATTTAGTTCTTAAGATTTGTTTAGCTATTATTTGTAGTCTTGTGTTGAATCTTAGTCTATGTTCTGTATTTATATTTATGCTCTTGGATTCTTCCATAATCATCTACCCCCCCCCAATTTATCTCTGTGAGTATATGGCATTTTGGTAGTTATTTTGATGCCACCACTGCCACAGGTATTTGGCTTTAGAGTCTTTAATTATCAATTACAATTTCTGTTTTCCTCAGTTCTAAATGGGGCTGATTATATCAACTTGTTAAGATTAATGAGAATACCAAATGAAAAATATTAGATTGATCACAAGAAATGGCTTATAACTGACATATAAACTCAATGATATCATGACCTCTTTATGACTTGTAAGATCTATGCCTGGTGCCATAGGTGGCGGTTCCCTATATGGTGGTTCTTATAAGGATGGTGGATGAGGGTCACGTAAGAGTGAAGACAACCAGAGGTCTACTTCAAAATCCCACCACATAAAATTTCTATATATTCCAATCCATTTTAAACAGCAGGGTTAACTCCAGTTTTAGGCACGGTTGAGGAGAAGTGGCCAGCTCTTAGAAAGTTGGAGGGGCAGGGAGATGCTCGCAATGAAAGAGGATGCAGGTAGAACTGCATGGAAACCCTGGTTGTTGGAAGAGGAATCCGCGGCAATTCCTTATCTGCGCACACCCTTAGAGCGAGCTAAACTTTCTCACCTCAGCGGCATCAAGGTGAAAGGTATTTTAGGGGCCATTTATATGCATTCATACTGAAGTAGTCACAGGGTGAAGTGAAGCTTTTATAGTTCTTGCCCTGCACAGACTCATTAGATTGAAGTAGAATAGAAATAGCAATGAATTATAATTAGTAACTATATTGTCCAGAGAGGGGGAAAAGTACTTTAATGTTGAGCAATTGTAGCTAGAAAGACTGGGACCGCTCTAAGGTTATCGGGCCAACATCAAGATGGAGGTTAACTGACCAGGCTGGGATAAAAAAGGAACTATATCAGATCAAGAAGCAAGATAAGGACTGGGAAACACAGACTAGATCCAAGGACAGAGATATAACTAACCTTTTGCTGGCTGTTTTTTTCTTTAGTTCTTTGAGAATAAAGGCTGACTGTGGACTTTAAACACACACTGCAGTAATGCTTCTGTTAATTGGTAAACAGATATTTGAAATTAACTGTTAGGCTAAACCCTTTGTGGGTTTAGTTGTAAATTGCTTCATAGTTTTTCTCTTTGAAAAAAGAGTGGATTCCACAGACAAACTCACCTTTATATTAATATCTTGGCATGTGCTCTATCTATACTTTTCTCTTTAAAAGATTTCACAACTCATTGATTAGTGCTAACAATCGATAAGTTTCAATGAGTCAAAGTCAAGAATTTGAACAATGACTGAGTAAAGAGATACAAACTATCATAATAGTAAGTTAATAGTCTTTGTTGCAGGGATATGCCTGGGCACAGACTTGGAGCCATACAAGAGGTTAAAGGATGGGCATCCGACACTGATGGGGACCAGAGGGGATCTGAGGTAAGGCAAATCTAGAAGATCCTTTACCACCTCTTTTTATTCATAAAGCCTTCTTGAGGAAAGAATTTGAAAATGAGACAGGATGATGAACCCAGGACTTTTACCTCTTTCACCCAAACCTTTCTTTCCACCCTCTGTTTAGTAAATAGTTTTTTAGCCAGTGTCTCTTTTGATTCATAGAACAACCCTAAAAGATAGATTGAGCGAGAAGTGTTCTTTCAATATAACAGAATAACTCAGCCTCAAGAAGATTTACGGGTTTGCCTCAGATTGATCTTAGTCAGTAAGTTAGTTCCTCCATTACCCAGTATATTTAAGATTTCACTAAGGCATTTTATTCGTGTATGTTATTTGACATTGACCTCCTCTTTTTGGTATTTTGTGCTATTAATGTCTATTAAGAGGAAAATTGGAATCTGGGCAGTGGAGCAGTATAGGATTAGAAATCAAACAGTATATGTCTAATTAATTCAATGAATACTTGATTAATATTTGGCAGTTGCATTTTCATTACAATATAATTAATTAAAATTTCTAGATAAACAACTCTACGCAGTTGCTGTGCGAATTAAATGTGATAATGCATGTGAAAGTATATACCACGGTGACTGGCAGTTAGAAGGGACTCAATTAGTTGACTATGAATCTTATCAAGACTAATTTTTATGAAGTTTTTTTTTTTGAGGTGAAGCTTTACTGTTTAGTAGAGAACTAAAATGAAGAAGCATCGTATAATTTGATTTCCCCATCAGTCAATCCCCAAGCCCCGAGAAGAATCATTCAGCATCTCCGTCCTGGATCTCTCCTTTTACACCTCTCTGGCATCTTAACCTGCAGCTCCAAGACATAATTTCAGTTCCTATCATTTCATCTTTGCCTCCTCTCTTCCTTGTGTGAATGATGCCTGTATGTCACAACAACCCAAGTTGGCCATAGTTTCCTGTCCTTGCACGTACCATTTTTGATTTGGAAAAAAAAATCTTTCTATTTTTCTTATGCAATGTCCTGTTTTAGTTACTTCTGCTTTCTCTGTATTACTGTCTCTGATCCAATAGGTTTGTATTGACATATTACTGCTGAAATAACCTCTGTCTCTTTCCCCTTGTGAACTCGTTTTTGAAGAGAAGACACAGCTAATCCACAGGAAAGACTTATTGACTGATAAGGACATCGGTGACTGCTGAGAGGTTAGAATTTCGGATGTCCAGAGTGTAATGACTTATGCTATTTTTAGTTCCTCTGTTAGTCCTTCATTTCCCACTTCTGTCTGACCTAACATCCTGGAACTGTCCCTTGAGAACTTTGGGAGTACTAACAGGTCACTAGCCTCTAAAAACTAAAAGTAATATTAGGGTTATCACTAGACAGCATCTGAGGTCTTTAACAAAGGTTTCCCTGCCATACCGCAACCTTCCTACATGATCTTGCCTCCAATGTATTTACAAAGTGCATTGAACTCTATGTTCTGTTAATATAAAAGCTTCATGAAACTGTTCCCATGCTGGAACATGGAACCTAGGGAAACACAAATCTATGTTCTTAGGCTGGGGTCCTTTATTTGGTTGTGGAATAAACAATCCCTTTGAGGTGAGAACTGTGTTTCTTACATCATCAGTCGTGTCTACACTAGGGACTTCTCTTTGACTAATCTTAAAATTCCTCCTCTATCCTGTCACTCATGTAGTGGTCACTCAATCTTTCTAATACCTCATTACCTAATTCTTGATTTTCAATTTCCTTTACAGTATGGCCTCTCTCAATACTTCTAAACCCAATGAAAGTCTCACGTCATCTAGATGTGAAACATGAAATGGTTTACATTGGGTTTCTTTTTTAGGTTTTATAATGTTTATTCAGAGCTGTTCTGTATTGTTTACAAATTGCTTTTCTTCAAGGCTGGAGATTCAGTGGGTAAGAGCTCCCAATCTTGTTCTAACACACCCATATTTAATTTCCAGAACACACCCATTGGATGGGCCACAGTCTTTTGTAATTTTAGTTTTAGTTCTAGAGAATCTGACATCCTCTTCTGGCTACCTCAGGTGTATTTTCATGTGGGCGCATGCGCGAACCCCCATGCCCCAATTAAAAATTTACCTCTCATGTCTTACTATCTCAACTGTAGACATGCTTAAGACAGGGACTCTGGAGGCTGGAGCGTTTTCTCAGTGGTTAGCAACACTTGTTGCTCTCTCAGAGGTCTCGGGTCAGTTTCTAGCTCCCACGTGACAGCTTACAACTTTCTATAACTCCAGTCCCAGAGGAGCTGATACCCTTTATGGCCTCTTCAGGCATTGCATGCACAGATACACATGAAGGCAAAACAACCATAGATAAAAAATAAAAACCATGAAAGAGGGACTCTTTTCTATGTTTTGGACAGCATCTAAACCTATCCCCAAAATATAATTATAGGTCAATAGTTGTTTATTGAACTTTTAGGTTAAAGAATTTTAGTTCTGTGATTGTTGGTGTGTCTGTATGTGGCTGTAGATAACTGTAGCTATCAGAAGAGGGCTTCGGATCCCCTGGAGCTGGAGTTATGGGAGGATGTGAATTGCTGGACATCGTTGCTGGAAACTCAGCTGGAGTCTTGGGCAAGAGCAGTAGGTCCCTTTAACCTGAGCCATCTTCCCATTCCTTTATTGGATTTTCAAACTGGGCTTTACTGACGGCCTTTCTTTGGAGTAACCAGCAGATTTGGGTGTGAGTGGCTGCAGTGGTGGCACCCATGAGAACAGCAGCTAATGCTTGACTAACTTCATAGAAACCTTGCTCTGTGCAGTTTGCATACAATTCTAAATCATGGCTTTACATTGCTTTTTCTGAGTATTAAGCTTCTTCAGTAATTTTTTTAATCGACATACATTCCAAATAATATCCCAGCATTCACAATTGGACATTTTTATGATTTAATGATTGGATAGATGTCACAGAACTTTGGGGATAACACAGGATTGGAGATACACAAGGGCGGACTTGGAAACAAGTGTGTTTACATTGAAAATAGAAGAACAAACAAGACAGCCAACCAACCAACCAACCAAAGCGAAACCTGCATATTCTGCAAAGGAGGGACACATCCCTGAGTCTCCACAACTCCTAAGAGAACCAAGTCGCTATGGACCAGCTGGGAACCTTACCAAGGTGTAGTTTTGGTGAATTTTCTGTCCTTTGTCCTTTTCATGAATATGTATTTAAATCCCCATGGAAATCACTGCTCATCTGAAAGGGCGTTAACAGCCCTTAACAGCCTCTTCTCCTTTGATTGATGTTTTTGTCACTTTCCTTGAAGTAAATAGATTCCATTAGCAAACCAAATCTCTCTGTCCTTTTACCTCTGCAGACGCTTAACTGACCACTCACTTAAGATTTAAATATCCCACCTCAGGGTTCCTTGTCAGTTCAGGGTCAATCTTTCCTGAGAAAGGAAAGAAAGCTACTATTTAACTACTGTGTGCTTAGGGAGATCAAATGGTTTCCTTTGTAGTAAAATATGTTCTGCCTTCCATGGGGACAGGTTTATTTGTTGTGCCCTCAAATAGTGTGAAATGTCAGGAGAGTCGACTATTCAGATCAGTGTATATTGAATAAAAGGAAAAAAAATGGGTGGATTAGGCAGCAGTGGTTGTTTAAGAACATTTTTGACTCAAAGAGAAGAAAATGGTTATTGAAATTGTTCATATGCAGAGCAGATTGAAATCAGTATATCTATTCATGCATAGTCTCCTATTATGTAAACAAAAGCATTGTGTTAATGGATTGGCGCTCTTCTGGTTTCTTCTGGGCCTTAAACTCATCCAAATGGCACTGTAGAATGATCTCACTCAGGTATCTGCACAACTATCAGCTAACAGTGAATTCTGGTGCTGGGAAAGTAATCAAGACTTAACACATCTCTGAGATTCATTTATACGTCAGCTTGCAACCAAGGTCAAGAAAGGCGTCAGAAAGCATCTAAAACCAGCGACTACTCCACTTTGCTGGAACTTGCCTACCTGATGTCCCTTCCAATGCATCTGTTAAATACCTCGATACATGGCTTTCTTTTGTTCTATGATTATAAGATGTTCATCCAACTGCTTCTACATTGGAGCAGATCATTCAGGGCAACTTGAACCCATGTTCCTGGGCCCTGAGCACTGTCAAGCAGACGCAGCGTAAACTGCCTCTCCTCTTTGCAGTCAGAGCTTTGCTTTGCCTCAGTGACAGTAAACCATACACATGTTCAGGTTGTTAAGTAAATGCAATGAAAAAGCCAGATCCAAACTCACACCTGAAATTTGGGTTATGTAAAGGGAGACTGCTCATTTATTTCCTGGCTGCCCAGACCCAAATAATCACACAGAAACCACATTAATTACAACACTGTTTGGCCAATGACTCTAGCGCATTCTTAGCTAGCTCTGAGATCTTAAATTAGCCCATTTCTATTCATCTGTGTATGGCCATGAGGAAGTGTCCTACTGGTAAGGTTCCCAAGGTTCTGGCTTTTCCTTCTCCTTTGGCAGCTACATGGCATCTCTTTGACTCTGCCTACTTTCTGTCTATATCTCTGTTTGGATTTCCCACTTGGCTTTGCTCTGCTAATTGACCCAAACAGTTTTATTCATTAATCAATGGTAATAAAACATTCATAGCATACAGAGGGAAATCCCACATCAGGGGTAGACTTTGAATACCTTGAAACCAATAACTAGAAGCAGAACCTGGAGCTCTCCCAGAAGAAACCGATTACAGCGATGAAGGAAGATAAGGACTCACTTATGAGACGCAAGAAGACAAACTCAGCTAGGCACATGATAGCTACTGCCTACCACAGGAGATTCTACTAGTATTTGGAAGCTGTTTTAAAAGATACAGTGAGAGAAGTCACAGGAGTCATTTAAGCAGAACTCTGTAGCTTTGAAAGCACTTAGCTTTTGGAAAACTCCTGTTTCAGGAATTCAAAACCAGGTGGGAAAAATGATTTTTGATTGTGAAAACGTTGTTTGTGGTCAAGTGGAAAGTCTGATAAAATCTTTGAATATGATTTCCCCCCCCGTGACTAGAAAGTCAAAGATGCTAAGATTGGTTAACTTAATGTTTATTTATTCAATGGCTCCTTCTAATTCTTAATACCTAGTAATATGTGAGCTATATAATTAAGCTCTGTGCAGTTGACTGATTTTAGCAGTTGATTCTCTATTATTTTTGGGAGGTACAGATCATTGGCCAGAGGCTTTCTAAACACAGTCTACCAGTGTGTGACACTCATTAAGCAGAACGTTATATTTAGTTTACAAGAAGCATATTTACCTTTGAATTGATTACAGGAAATACTTGAAGTGTTTCCATGTACATCAGTTAGTTTCAAAGACTTCTTTAAAAATGAGAATAACTGGTTGTCAGATTAAAAACAGTTTTCTTCTCAGTCATTCTCTGCTTCCATTTCTGTCCACGGTTTCAGGTTAGATCCTTTTTATCTCCTGTGAGACCAATACAAGAGCTTTCACTCTATTTGACACAGTATTCCTCCTCCACTTGATGCCAGAAACCAGCTATTCATTCTTGTTCCTTAACATCTTTCCTTAGTTCAAAAGTATCCAGTAGCATTGGTGACCTGTCTATTTGCATATGGTTCTATTTTCAACAGGAAGCAGGAAGTTGTAAAGTATTAATGGAAGTCAATATTTTAGTGAAGAAGTCTCAGTGGTTCAACTTTACAACATTGACAAGGAAAATTGTAGAATTTTCCTGTAAACCACTCAATGGATGATAATTGCTTATGGATCAAATTTAAATCTCCTCCTTCCAGTCCTTCCTGGATGTGTCCTGGGCTCTTTGTTCAGCAGCATCTCTACCTGCTTCTGTGCTAACATCTGCACTGAGGCCCCAGTCCCCCTCTTTGTGCCTCTGTTCATATTCTTTTATTCCAAATCCTTGTCATTCTTCATGGTCTGACTTGGACACCACTTCATCTACAGAACTTCTTTGGAGTCCCTTAGATGAGACGGCTCACTCAGTTCTCCAACTTTTCTTGTAGCAGAGATATCACTCAAATTGCTCAAGTTAATTTTCAGCCATCCTCGTGAAGGCTATAATTTCCCCCGAGGAAAAACCCTGGCTCTCAGCACCCACACTCCTGGATATATAGCTTTATACATAGTAGGTCCTCTGTGCCTGCTCATCAAGTGAACGCAGGGTATTTGGCTCAGCTTCTTCCCACTAGAGATTCTCAGAGGTCAACGTTATAAGTTCTAGATAGGATGTAAATCTTTTTTTCAGGTTTATCTTGACTTGATCAAGTTCAGACAGTGCAAAGACATAATTCTTTCCCTTTACGTACCATCTGTGGCACTCCAAAAACCTAGAAACTGATGTGTTTTTAATCCCTAGTCATTCTCACTACCTGGTACGTCATATACTATAATTCATTAACTTATTTAATTATTAACTCTTTTCTAACTTCTTTTTTTGTAGTATGGGCTGCAAGAAAGAAGGAACTTCTTTTAACCTAGTACATTATCCCTATAGTTCTCAATATATATTTGTAATAATATATTACATATAGCAAGCACTAAGAATGTATGTATTGGACAAGTGCGTGAATTTACATCATATCATTTGTGTTACTTTAAAAGAACTACTTTTTTGGTTAATATCAAATTTGAAATAATGAAGTTAGGCATTTTTGGGAAACTCAAAGCATTTAATAATAATTTGAACCACTCAGAAAGCCTTCATCAGTTCCTTAAATCTTTATCTTAAACAGAAGATGATACTGTCCACAGATGCTAGATTTAGGGCAGTCTTATGACAAAGAAAAGACAACGATTTTATGCAGAGTTCATGCTTATTATAGGGAGTGCTATAAACATGAAATACAACTGAGCTCCTCAAATAATCCTTGGACTTTGGGGACAGTGATGAACCTGATTTGATACAGCTTTCGGCTGTGCATTATTCGTTTTTCATCTTTCTTCTCTCCACAGATTGTCATTTCAAAACCAATTCTAGTTCATGTTAACACTGCAATATTCTGCCAACCTATGGCACAATTCCTAAACACATTTTAAGGGCAGAGCTTGTGCAATTTAAGGAGGAAAATAAAATGCATAGGTGTCTTAGATTGTTTGAGCCCTTGATATTAGCCACCTTGCTGGGTGTTCACCTTGTCCTATACATTGTGTTCACCACCCATGGTGTGTATACAGATTCTGTTAAAGGACTGTGAATGTGAGTATATTCCATTAGTAGTGTGTGTGTGTGTGTGTGTGTGCGCACGCGCGCATGCGCACATGTGTGTGTTGGGGGCATAGATACACATAAGTTTGTTATTTTTCTCAATTGCTCTTCACCTTATTTTTTCCATGGCAGTTTTTCACTGAACCTGGAACTCTCTTGTAGTTGGAGGCTGTTTGTTGGTTCCTGGCTGCTCAGCCCTGAAATAATCACACAGAAACTATATTAATTAAATTGCTGCTTGGCCCATTAGCTCTAGTTTCTTATTGGCTAACTCTTACATATTAATTTAGCCTATTTCTATTAATCTGTGTATTATCATGAGGTTGTGGCCTACCAGCAAAGTTTCAGAGCATCTGCCTCTGGCAGCAGCTCTCTGGCTTCTCCCTGACTCTGCCTTCTTTCTCCCAGCATTCAGTTTAGTTTCCCCCGTCTACCCTATTAGACCAAGCTAGTTTCTTTATTAACCAATGGTATTCACAGCATACATAGGGGAATTCCACATCACTCTCTGATGATTCTTTAGACTAGGTGGCCAACGAGCTTCAAGGATCTTCCTCTTTCCACGTCTCCAAGGACTGGAATTCCAGAAATTTATGATCCATGTTGAACTCTTACATGGATGGCAGGGATCGAGTTAAGGTCCTCATACCTGCAAGGCAAGCCCTTTACCAATTGAATCACTTCCAGTCTTCTATTAGTACATTCCTTAATCAACTTTATGCCTTTCTTTTCTATTCTCTCTTTTTAAGACCTGAATTTACTCTCCATTTGTAATGAGATTAACTAAAAAATGACACAGACATCTGAGTTAATACAAGAGTAAGCAGCATCATAATTTTATCTTTAAATATTTTAAACTTAAAAAGATTAAAGGATTATTGTTGGCTCTCTTATTAATGACAAAATACATACTTTCTCTGAGATCACTTGTTTCCATGCTATTATGTATGAATGTCACACAGACTTCATTTTACCTCTTTTTCATCATTTACTGATAGTTTGCAACTTCTCAGTGGCAAATTTTCTCTAAATAAAAGGCAGTATTTTATCAAGAAAATCTATATCTAAATTTCTTTATGGTTAAAACCTAATGAGTACCTAATTAAGGATAGAGTCTTGACATTATTTTAAAAGAAGACATCACTGATTTTTGCACTTAATAGCTTTATTCAACTAAAAATTACCAAATTCATGATACACACTTCTTAGGTTATACAAGGTGATAGCTTGACCCTAAGCCCCAGAATTTATATGCATAGTAATGCTGGAAGTGGAGATAAATGTGTGACTTCTCATTCAGAACAGAGGTGAATGGATGTTGAATTTCAACAGAAACTACATCCAGACTGAATTCTGCTATAGGGTCTTTCTGTGATCCTGGTAAGTCACTAGCTCCATTTGTCTTAGTGTTCCCATCTGTAAAACTGTGGTCATTACACTTGACACTTCCTTTCCTAAATGGGGATGCTATGAGGATGAATAAGGTAATGTATTGTGGTAAAATGCTTCGAGCTTCTTAGGAGAAAGGTGTTACATAAATGAAGAGTATTATCTCCCGTGAAAAATAGCCACCGTAGTTTAAATTTAGCTACTAAGGTGCACAACCAACTCTTACTTATTTTTCTTCAATGGGAAAATTTTCTATCATTAAAAGAAATTATGTTCATGTATTGATTGGCAAACACTTTAGCACTTCTGGCTATTATTGTGTCACTAATACATTTTAAAAACGTAAATAGTTATTGAATGTGCTATCAAGTCTTCATGCCTTTTACTTTGCGAACTTTGGAATCATCTTCAGTGGGTTTCTTTTTTTTTTTTTTTAATTCGTTTGATCCCACCCCTTACTCTTCTTGCTCGAAATATTTATTTGCTCTCTTTTCTTTCTCTTTATATTCCTAAGAACTCTGGAAAGTTCTAATAGCTAAGAGATAGGATGGGAGTCATAGTGGTAGCTGGTGTCGGGTGCAGGCCAGGCTAGCCTGGGGTTATAGACTGAGACTCTGTGTCAAAAAAGAATAAACAAACAAAAAACTAAAAATCATAGTAGGGCTGGGGGTTGGAGGCAGAGAGCATTACTGGTAAGAGTGCTATTCAAGCTTGAGGACCCGAGTTCAAAACCTGAGCACCCATGTAAAAAGCCATGCGTGTGCATGCCTGGAACCTAAGCACAGCCAGAGACTGCAGAACTTGACCACCAGCTTAGCTCCGGGTCCAGCGAGAGAGCTCATCTCAAAGGTAGAAGGTAGAGATTTAAGAGCAGGACTTTTGATGTCAAGTTCTGTCCTTACATATACTTTCACATACACATTTACCCCAAAAATGTACCACACATGTACATAGGCACAACTTACATACACACAACATATGTTCTCTCACACACAAGTGTTTGAGTTCAAATCACAATTTCGCTATAGCTTGAACATATGATTTAAGTTCCCTGTACTTGCTCATCTATAAAATGTGTATAATATTGATACTTGCATAGCCAGGTTGAAAAGGGAAAGAAGTAAATGAATGCATGCAAAGCTACTCCTAACTTCCAGGTGCATAGCGGGCTTTATCATTATTATATACAATCATGGATCATCCATCCTTCACCATACTTAGAGAGGTGGGTGCATAGTTGGTTTTCTCCATTCATAATACAACTCAAATTTTTCTTTAAAGCTGTTATCCTATTTTTTTATTTTGAGTTGGATCTCCCTCAAGTTCCCAGACAATAACTATCTATCTGCTAATCATGTGCTTGCAATTGCACTTAATATTTCTCATGGGCCACTTGAGTTTATCCAGTCTGTCTGTCTTCATTGCCAGGGGCACACAGATGGGCATACAGCTCCAGTGAGGTTAATATCCCTACCATTTTTCACCAACGTTCCATCAGCTTCCACTATTAGTCTCCGTTTCTCTCTCCAGACACATGGCTATTCTCTCTCTGATTCCAATCTTCCTTTCTCTCTGCAGCTGTTCTTAGGATTCCCTCTTTCTTTGCATCCGTGTAACCACTTTAAGAATAAGAACACGTTAGCACATCACACAGATCACTCCTGTGTAACTGAATTGGATTATGTAGTTGGTGTGTATATATTTTTATGTATGGTGTAACTTTATATTACTTCTTGGATCAGGGTGAGGTAGTATCTACACCGCAGAAAGGCACCTGGAGATCTTTCTCGCTCTGTCATGGGTGCTGGAAATTAATCTGGAATGGGCACTGTATATGTACAGAGTTCTCTGACACACTTCTGAAATTATCCTTTGTTGATTTAGCAGTTCCGTAGCATACGGCGCCTCTGGTTTCCTGCTCAGTCTCCCGGGTCCCAAAATTTTAAATGAATTGCTTAGTATTGCAAGTTTTGAGCTGAGCTCGTATCATATGTAAATACGTTATTTTAGGGGGCCTTAGAGAAAAGTTCTGGGCAAACAGCAATTACTACCCATATAATCAGAGAACCTGAAGGATAAAAAGGTCTAAAAATGTCATCTGTTCTTTGCGACCAAGAAATCATAGTACCCATTTCTAATTCCAGAGAATGAGCTGATATTTCAGTATCTTTATGAAAGACTGATTTTGTGTATCACTCATTTCAGTTTTACACACACTATATCGTGTAATTATAACATAGCTTCAAGGCAGTAAAGCTTCTGATTTGTGGGCGCAAATGCGAAATGCAATACCTAGGGTTGAATTTGGAATTAAAATTATTTCCACATGCCGGGCGGTGGTGGCGCACGCCTTTAATCCCAGCACTCGGGAGGCAGAGGCAGGTGGATCTCTGTGAGTTCGAGGCCAGCCTGGTCTACAAGAGCTAGTTCCAGGACAGGAACCAAAAGCTACGGAGAAACCCTGTCTCGAAAAATCAAAAAAAAAAATATTTTCACAGCGTCTAATAATCTTTGCCTCCACTATTTTGTTTCCAAAGTCTAATGAAGTCTATCCTATTTATTAACACATTTCTTTTCCTACCCTTTCTTTCTCTCTTGGACAGAGTGGTGAGGGAAGGGGACTTACAGCTTCATAAAATCCATTCAGGAAGCAGTATGCACAGAAGTTAGGATCAAAGAGATAGAATTGCCCAGAGGACTCAACATTCTGCTCTCCAGCTACTTGATCATCCATGCTCACAGTCACTCCATTCTCAAACAGCTAGTAAACGGAAGTAGCTAAATGGCCTACAGCCGAGGAATAGTTAATAAAAATATATACGGCATATATACAGCAGAATTCCATTTAGCTATCAAGAAAAGGGAAATCAAGAAAGTTGCAGGTGAATGGATGGAGCTAGAACGTAGGACGCTGAGCGGTGTAACCCAGACCCAGAAGGCCAAATTTTTCATGTTTTCCCTCATTTGCAGTCCATAGCTCCAAATCTGTAGTCATGAGTACATAACCTAGAGTAACTACAGAGGTCAGGAAAATAAAGAGACCTACTGGGGGCTTTAAAGTGGGTAATGACAGGACATGGGTGCTTTGAGGACAGAAACAGGAAAAATGGGGGGCTTTAATTGGGGGGGGAGGGAGGACAAATACATAACCCCAAGGATGCTTGAATAAGGCATAGGGAGTCATTATTTTATATTTACCTAAAATTATACAAAATGCATATTTACAAAGTATGAATATGTATATGTTACACCACTTGGAGTCATAATGCTCCCCCCCCCCAAAAAAAAATCAATGAATATCAGACAAAAATCCCAAAACCATACAGGGGAAAGCTCCTCTTGAGTTGTTGGTCAAGCAACAATAGCTGTATTGCTATTATCTTTGGTTGTCTCTGAGAATTACAAGGTAAGACCCTATTATGGAGACATAATATACTTTGGAAACCAGACTTGGAGTAATTGAGCTGGAACTGATTTGCAAGCTTCATTCCTGACCAGTGTCTCTCACAGTATCTGAAGGTGCTATGCTGGCTGACAAAGCCATGACAGGAAAGCTACACTCATGAAATCTCAACATGGCTGCCTAAAGACCTAAATAATTTAAACAACAAGTGTACAAGGGGGGGGGGAGTTTCAAGGGGCTCCACCTTTAGATGGCGCTTCTGAGAGAGCAAGAATTAGTCTTCGCCCAGGGTGAACCCCTCAGGTGGATATGCAACAGTAAGTGATCAGCTCTAGAAATATACACATGTAAGCAACACTAAATGGACTCACAGGGTTTTATTTATAGTATTCATTTATATGTCACGGAGGTTTGCATAGGTATGGTCTCCATAGACTCATATGTTTGAGTGCTTGGTCCATATGGAGTGGCACTATTAGGATGTGTGGTGTTGTGAAATATTATTTTAAGATGTGTTATATTTGCTTATACTGTGGAACATTTGTTTTAATGATGCAAAGACGTGTTGCATCTTTTTATGTTGCATTTGTTTAACTCTATAAAGCTGTGATACTTGGCCTGTCTAAAACACCTGATGGTCTAATAAAGGGCTGAAGGGCCAATATCAAGGCAGAGGAAAGGTGGGGCTGGCAGGCAGTGAGAATAAATAGAAGGAGAAATCTGGGAGGAAGAAAAAAGGAGCAAGAAAAGGAGGAGAGGAGGAGTAGGGGCCAGCCACACAGTCAGCCACAGCGTAAGAGTGGGAAGTAAGATTTTCAGAAGCAAGAAAAGGAAAAAGCCCAGAGACAAAAGGTAGCTGGAGGTCAGGTTGTGGTGGTGCACGCCTTTAATCCCAACACTCAGGAAGTAGAGGCAGGTGGATCTCTGTGAGTTCAAGGCCAGCCTGTTCTACTAGAGCTAGTTCCAGGACAGGCTCCAAAGCTACAGAGAAACAAAAAAAAAAAAAAAAGGTAGCTGGAATAAGATAAGAAAAGCCGGCTAGAAACAAGCCAAGCTAAGACTGAACATTTATAAGAAAGAATAAGACTCCATGTGGTTTATTTGGGAGCTGGGTGGCAAGCTCCCTCAAAAAAGTCAAAGAGTCAAGAGTAAAAACCAACAACAGTGTGGTCTTGTTGGAAGAAGTGTGTCACTGTGGGGTCAGACTTTGAGGTCTCTTATGCTCAGACTACACCTAGGACACAGCATCTCCTTCTGCTGTCTGAGGATCAATATGTAGAACTCCCAGCTCCTTCTCCAGCACCATGTCTGCTTGCAGGCTCTCATGTTCTCACAATGTCAATAATGGAACAAACCTCTAAAGCTATAAGCCAGCCCTGGTGTTTAAATGTTTTCCTCAATAAGAGCTGCCGTGGTCATAGTGTATCTTCACAGCAATAGAAACCCTGACTAAGGCATGTGTGTTTGTAACAACAATAAAGAAGAGTAAACTGTAGATGTTTGGAGGTAGGAAGGTACATGGGGATAGAGGAGAAGGAAGCAGGAAGTAATGTGATTATATTCTAATTAAGTAAAAAAAATAATATTTATATTTCAACATTTTAAAAAAGACTGGAAGCTTACATTCTTAGAATACACAAAAGTATTTTAAGTTTGACTTCAGTAGAACCAGTCTTTAGAGTGTGATGTAACAGGACAGGATACCTGCATCTTAAGTTTGTGATAGATGTATAATACTATAAAATATTAAGGATAATTTTCACTGGGTGCGTTTGAAAGTTAGTCCTACTGTTTGGAGCTACAGGACATCTACATTAAAGTCATCTGGTTGAAATATTAGATCTTATTTCATGTCTACCAAAAATTCTCTGGGGTTAGATGCAGAAATTCTTAGGGACATTTAAGTTTAAAAAGCACTGTTTTTGAAGCATTTCTGCGATTTTGTGTATTTCCCCTTTAGACTATAAGTATCTTGAGAGTCATAATATTTTATATTTTACAAGATTTATGGGGTTTCTATTTAATTTGTATGCCCCTTGGAAGCCATCCCATTACAAATGTTCAATAAATACTGTTAAAAATGGAATAGAATTACTACAAATGTATTTGCCGTTTTATATACTTCCAGAAAATTCCCCTAAGATGTCAGAAAGAACAGAAGTGTAAAACTGCCTGCTCCCCTTGTATTCTTGCAGATGGCTAAGAGAATGAATTGGAAGTGTTTGCAGCACAAAAATAGTAATATGAGATAATAACTTTTGCCAATTAGCTTGATTTAGCAGTTTATAATATATACATTAAAAAATAATGCATAATGATAAAACATACAATCTTCAGGCTGCCAATTATAAATAAGCAAATGACTTTTCTTTAGAAATTCTTGCTTATGTTTGTTTAGTTATTATTCATCCATATGAATATGCGTGATACGTACATTCTGTGGCACATTTGTAGCTACAACACAACTCCTGGGAGTCAGTTCTCTCTTTCTGCCAGATGGATCCAGGGTAGAGGAGTCAGGACATTAGACTTGGTGGCAAGTGCCCCTAGCCACTCTGCTGTTATTGATACCCCAGTCCCTAGTTCTCCTAACTTGAGGTTTCTGAGTACCCATTATGCAACAGCTGACGATGACTTAAATGAGCAGTCACAGCTATTTAGGTGACTTTATCCTTAAAGTACCTAAATTCCTTAGCCGTTTATGTGCTTTCAGGATGTACTGACCTTCATTTCTCCCAGGCGTGTTGGTAGAATTTTGAGGAGAGGAAGATTTCATGCCTGTGCCACCTTGACAGTTCTCATAGTTGCCAATGGCTCTCTCGTCAGCTGCCTTCTCAGACTCCTTGGCTAAGAGACTGAGGACCAGCCTTTCTGTGCGCTCAGCGTACTTGAAGTCAGCACCCTCTTTCAGCCCATGTTTTCCCTCTGACCAATTAAAATATGTATGCAGAATCCAACCACTTAAAAAACAGTTTATATATATTTTAGAACTTTTGAGCTCAGAGCACTGTCCAGAGACTATTGCTCATTTTAACATTCACTCTTGGCTCAACATCTTTCTAATTCTTTTTTCCCCATCTCTTGTCCAAATCACTATCATCTTCGATCCAGTTCATTTGGTTCAAAACGTTCTCTTAGAGCTGGTGAGATGGCACAGTGGATAAAGGGGTTGGCTCCCAAGTATAGTGACCTGAATTTAACCCCTGAGGGTAAAATGAGAGAATCCACATGCATGCCATGGTATATGCACACACATGCACACACACACACAAAACAAAAATTATGTGTACACAACACACAATACATACACAACACACACAAATAAAAATTAAATATCCTATGTAGATGATATGAACCACAACAATTACAGCAACATATACTAGACTTTGGAGAACTAAAAATTTAATTTATAAACAAAACTAAAAGCTCCTCTGGGTCTGACTGTATATAGGAAAAGCTGCTGCCCACCCCCCATTGGCTGGAAGTGTCGCAGCTGGCCTGGAAACCTCTGTTGTGTTAGTGCCACCGCTGAGCAGCAATATTTTTCAGTATGTTTCTTCCTTTCCAAGAGAAAAATTAAAAAGTGGTAGTTAGGCTAAAATATAATCCTATCAATTTTACATCAAATATTGATAGGAAATAAAAATTTAGCATCCCTAGTGTGAGTTCTACAGACTGCACAAAATATAAATATATAGATTAAGGAAAGTTAACATAATCTTTTTATGGGAACTAAAATCAATTACATGTCAGCTTTGTAGTATTATAAATGTATTTAGTCAGCATAGGATTTTTCCAGCCGTGTTTTCTGCAGATTGAAATTGACTAACCAGATGTTAAATATTAAATAGAACTAATCAGAGCCTGGTTCAGGAGGCTTTAAAAACAACGATCAAAGGGAGCTATTTATTACCTGATGCATGTTTCTCTTGAAATATCAGCTCTGGAATATTATATTTAAACTTAGTTTTTTTTCGAGATTGGATTTTTAGCTTTATATGAACAATAATTAATGTTAACAAATTAAGTTAACCAATTAACCAAGCAACTGAATTATTGTCCATAATCATGGCTTGAAACTTGACCAAAAAATATAAAGCTCAATTCATAGACATAAAGCCTTAGTGTGATATTTAGTATATATATAATATTATATATATATTATATATAATAAACTCTCAGTAATAAGACAAGTACAGGCCTGTATTGCTTAATAAACAGGAAATGTTCTCTGAAGTGTGTCTTGAGGCAACCAAGTCATTATGTGAACATCATACAGTGTACTTATGCAAACCCAAGCCATGTAGCCTCCTGCACGCCAGGGCTACATATATCCTATAGTCTTTTGCTCTGCTCCTAGGGCTGATGAACAAAGCAACATGAGATTAAATTCAGCACGAGAGAAAATTATGTGATCAGGAGACAGGGCCAACAGACACATGAAGCTGCCTGCTGTCAAGTGATATGCTGGGAAACAAGAATGAAAGTGTAGTACTGCAAATATGTCAACCAGTGAGCAGTAGCCGTTTACAAATGTCCCTAACTATGATACCCTGCATGTGAGTGTCCGTGCTATTCTTGTGTGTAACTGGAAGTGTGCTGTAGCCTTGGTGATGGAAACATCTCAACAAATGTCTGACAAATTCATGGCACCATGATGTTAAAATGGACGGAGCATCACTTGGCCACTGAGGACTTTCAGCTCCATTATAATCTTATGGTTCCACCATTGCCAATTCAGTCTGCTGTTGATGCTGTTGACTGCGTAGCATATGTAGTAATTTTACAATTTGTTAAGTGCATGTCTACACACAAGATAGCAGAAGCAAGACAGAGGTGCTGAATAGCTGTGAACAGTTCTTGTAGCTATTGTTGGTAACTGATCTTTTGGTGTGGGAAGTAGTTACAGGAAAAGTCACTCTACAAAAATCTTATAAGCACATTGTACTGGGTAGTTTCATGTGAACTTGATATGTTAGAGTTATCTGAGAGGAGGGGTCTCAATTGAGAAAATGCCTCTGTAAGATCCAGCTATAGGCAAGCCTGTAGAGCATTTTCTCAATTAATGATTGATGGGGAGGGCCCAGCCCACTATGGATGATGCTGTATCTGGACTGGTGGTCCTGAGTTCTATAAGAAAGCAGGCTGAGCAAGTCATGAGGAGCAAGCCAGTAAGCAGCACCCCTCCATGGCCTCTGCATCAGCTCCTGCCTCCAGGTTCCTGCCCTGTTTGAGTTCCTGCCCTGGCTTCCTTTGATGATAAGTTGTAAGGTGGAAACATAAGTTAAATAAATTTTTTTTTCTTCCCAAGTTGGTCATGGTGTTTCATCACAGCAGCAGTAAGCCTAACTAAGACACACACCCTGTTCTTATCTATAACCTCTAATGACCTTATTTCTTAATGAAATCAAGATTGGGACAGGGGTAGAGTGCTTGTCTCAGATGCTGCCTTGCCTTAAGTTAATAATCATTCAAAGAAACAAAATAAACCCAAACAAAGACAGTAAACAGATGAAAAACCAAAATGAAGGCTATATAAATCAGAGAGACTGCTATATATTTACACTTCATCTCTCCCTGTACACATGCTTATGCCTGGGTCAGTTGTACATTGCTTTACAGTTTATTCATAGCACATTTTCAAGTGTTCCCTTTCCAGGTGAAAGCGATATTATTACTTAAAGAGAACAATATGCAGCTTCCAGCCTAGCTCATACAATACTGAGCACGAGAGGGTAACTAGGACCCCCCTTTAGACAGAGAGGAGTGCACGAGGGAGAGGCATTCTTTATTCTTTGGCAACTGGGTTTCACTGTGTATGTCTGGCTAGCCTGGAATTCACCATGTAGGGTGGCTTCTAACTCACATAGATCCACCTGCCTGTGCCTTCTGAGAGTGTTGGGACTAAAGGTGTGCACCACCAAGCCTGCCTGAGAGGCACTTTTTCATGTTTGTATCCCTGTCCACTGTGGGTATCTAGAACATGCGCTCTCCACCCTGCTTGTTGTTTGGATGTCAGCTCTGAGACCTGCTAATAAGGATCTTAAAATTGTCTATTTTTACAAAAATGTGAAGAATGCAGAAGGCTCCAATGAGCCTGAGAAAGCAGACTTCTGAGGAGAAGAATGTAATAAGCCTGCCCGAGGAATTTTTAAAAAAACTTGAACAATGAGAAAGAAAACAAACACTAAGTAGTCTGTGTTCTGACACTACGACCTTCAGACGCAGGCATGGACAGATGACCACGGATTTGAAGACCGTTGACAGAAATAAAACTGCAGAACAGTGGGAATGCAGACCGTACCTGAAAGAGGAATACTTTGTTATATGTTTTAGCTTAAGAAATTTTAGCAAGACTCTACAATTTGAGCGAGGACCCTACTTTGCATCCTTTGCATTTTGTTGTACATAGTGAAACATTTATTAACAGTATGATAATCTGTAGGGAACCCTCCTTTTAGAACGTCACTACTCTTCTCAGTAAGTCACTTTGCTGTCTTCATGATGTTATATCTCCAAGTGAAAAAAAAATCACGCTGCATAAGATTCCTTTTCAAAGACTGAATAGGATTTCAGGAGGACTGAAAAAAAAAAACAGATTTTTTGTTTTGTTTTGTTTTTCTGTTGTAGAGTCCTGATGACTTCAGACTCTCACATCCACCGCTGTCAGATTCTCTTGCAAAATGAGGGCAAATTGAGTAAGTGGTACCACTTACTGAATTCTCCTCTAGAAAGACTCATTTCTCACTGGGAAGGCTGCAAATTACACAGAGAGCCCGGGCTTTTTGAGTGGCAGTTTTCTATATAGTAGGCTTTGTGTGCTTAACAGATTAACTGCTTTTTATGTTATTCTTTTCCCCAGGACTCAGGAAAGAAAGTGACATAATAGATTTCTTTTCCCTGGGATCACGGTAAACCTCCTTAGTCAAACCCAGTTGCTCTTTGGGAGGTAAAGAGCGAACCAACCTGTGTTTCTACAAGTTACAAAATCATTTACATTTATTACCCTTGCACAGTGAGGCCCCAGAGCCTCAGAGCTATGATTCTCCAAATCACTGCATTCTAAGCTTGACTGATTGGTTTAAAAGCTTGTGAGAGATTTATAATGATTCACTGGGTAAGCCAATGATTTTACATTTAAGGCAGGAGACTGCTATAAACGACGGAAAACTTTAGACTCTCTTGACTTTCTGGGTGACCAACTATTTCCATAGGTTTAGAGGAAAGCAGCATTTCCCCTGAACTGTGTCAACGTTACGTTTTTGTGAAGCACACACACACTCATTATAATGCATATCAGGACGATGATTTTGTGCCCCATTTATGCTGCCAGTTTGGATTACTTGGCTGTATTAATATTTGTGTGTCTTAACCACAGAAACTTAAAAGGCTCCATTGCTTTTGAACTTTGTTGTTTACTCTCATAAAGTTTATATTGCTTCCCCAAATTCCAGATTTGTTAATTAAATAGCCTTCATTTCTCTACATTACGGTTGGAAAAATTACTATAGCTAGGTTTACTGTAATATTTACAGTAGCATATCGTAGTGTGTTGATTTTTGAAAGTTTACATAAATTGCTATTGTTTAAATGTGGCCTTAGAGGTGAGAGAAATAAGTTGAGTATATATCAAAAATATCAAACCTTGTGTTTCACCTTGCTGATCAATAGACAATTTGACATTTGTGATAAAGCCCGAGTGTTTAATTAAGAACTTGTTGGGAGCACTACAGTTCTTAAGAGCGAGGAAAGGGGCGAGTTGAGGGAGTATGTACCGCATAAGTCCCTTTAGACCCTCATAAGCCAGGCTGTTCATCTTCACCAGCTCTACTGAAAGTGCCAAATAGACTGAGCAGGGCTTTACAAAGAGGTGCAATTTTAAATGTCTTTGTTAGAAGAAAATCAATTCTCTTCAGCTGCTTCCCTCATCCCAGTTCAAACAAGCACATCCTCTCTCCATTTCCACAACCAGCTCACCCCTACCCCTTCTCTCTTGCCCTCCAGTTTGTCTCAGCCCTGCCTTCAATCCCCAAGATGTTATAGACTCCATCCCCTCTCCCTCCTCTCCAGGAATCTTCCTATTCAGAGGGAGTCTGCACTGATCTCTACACTGCTGTGGGGTTCACTGTCTTTGTGCATGCATCATTTCAAGGACAGTGTTTAAGATTTAAAAGACAGATTTTTACAATAAATTAAAATTTTGAAAAAAAGATATAAGAGAACAATTTTTGAACTCAGACCGAAGTCTACCCTCACTCCTTTACCTACAAACTATTATTTGGATCAGTTCACTTACTCCACCTTCCTAAACTGGTTTCCTTATTTGTACAAACAGCACTATTCTTCCTTTAAAGATTGTGTGAGGACTCAAAAAGCAAGCAAGCAAGCAAACAGACAAAAAACCAAAAATCTAAACAAAAGAAACTAAGTACCACAGCTGAAATGTAGTTCGGTGCGACTTACATTATTATAGTTGTTACTAAGCTTACCTACAGTACTCATACCTTTTTAAAAAAATCTCATTTAAATAGCCTTTTCCCATGCAAAATCACTCTATTGGAAACTCTTTAGAATAGAGGCATGATCAGTCTTTGACCTTCCTGTCGTCTATTTGTTGAAATTTTCTTCTCTATTTTCTTGGTTCCACCTCGTATATCTGAACATCATGAAAAACTTTGTCAGAAGTCCTGGGAAAGTTCAAATGGAACACACTAGTGGATTTTGCTGATTTCCTGGCATGTCTCACTTCAGTATGACTGACAGATACCTCAGTCTTGGCTCACTTGCTGTCTTTGGGTTCTTGAATACCCATCAGTCACCTGCTCTGGGTCCTTCTAGGTTTGCTGTCAAGCTGCTCTCTCTTGTATTTGTATAGTCTGCTTCCCTCTTTTGATAACTGGCTTCTTGAGCTTCTTATTGCTGTGCTTTGGACACTCTCTTCCATTTTTCTTTCTGCTTGCTCCCAGATCATTATCAGTGACTCAGGAGTCCCATGTATAATTCTGTAGCACAAATAATAAAAACCCAGAGACAGATACTGGGGTTCAACCTGAAGGGCAGAAAAGCAAAACAGCCAGCTGCTGGCTCTTACCTCTACCTCAGTCCAAAATGGCGATCCTGCCTCCAGTAATCTCAGAATGAGACTCTGTCTGAGAGCTGTCACCTCCCATTTTGTAATCCTCTCTAGAGTTGAAATTAAGGCATGCACCACTAGGATTAAAGTCATGCACCACCAGGTTTCTATGGCAAACTAGTGTGGCTACTGGGATTAAAGGTGTGTGTTGCAGTTACCTGGTCTGAAAGGCTGACCAGTGGAGCTGTTTTACTCTCTGATCTTCAGGCAAGCTTTATTTATTAAAATACAAAGGAAATATCACTACAACTTCTGTCAGTACTCTTGTATAAATGTTTCAAGCAGGAAGTTGATGTAGGTAGAGTAGAGAGAGGCTCTCCTCATGGGCTCCCCCAGCTTAAACTTTGCATCTCTCTTTGCCACTGACAGTAGATGAAGGTCCTTTTTTGATTCTCTTCATCCCCATTTCTGCAGCCATTTGCTCTTCCTTCTGTGCTATGCTGCATATGAAAGAATGTGGGTCTTTCATTGGAGGCAAAATGCCAGTCTTTGGGATTTAGCTTATTATCCTATGAATATCTCATGAAAACCAGAAAAGTTTGGCTTTTTTTTCTAATTTTTATCAAGATTTCGTAATTGTTATTGTGAGTGACATGTTCCAGGCCATTGTACATGCTATGTGAAGGAGGATTTGTCCCATTTCTTCACACCTTTCATTACTTAATCCTTTGGAACCTGATATTTAGAATACACAATCTTAACTATGTCATTGAAGAGATTCCCTGGTCTGCTGTTGGCTTAACATTCAGCTTTACTGGAACAAAAATGGCACAGTTACTTATAATAACAAATGCTTATTTATGATTTTATATCATATTATCAATTGCGGGCTGGTTGTTGCTTCTACAGCTCTCTCCTTTCATCTGTCAAAATCTTTGTCTTCTTATTCAGGATCCATGTGGAGGCAGCTGCGCTGCGGAATCTGGTGGGTAGAAAGGGTAAGGGAACATCTGGCAACTTGTAATGTCTGTCTCAAAGTATCTACTTATATATAGAATGAGCACTTTGTGATCACACTTGATTGTCCACTCACATTTGAGACAGGTTGTATGGTCCTGTCACAATAGGCATCGGCAAGTCACATGGGCTAGGGTAGACAAATGTAATTCTTTTATCAGTGATGGACTAGAACACTATCTTCCTAATAGGGAAAGACAATTTTCTTTTTTCAAACTTGCCCATAATACTTGAATTCTTTTAAATGAATTTTATCTTGGTCTGTCAGGAAGACTTTTTTTCATGAAATGATCATAAGCAAAAATAATTTTATGTAATACAAGTCCAGAGGAATGTAGACTTCATAACAGGGCATGCCCGAGCTACGGCTTCACTTTCTTAAGAACTTTTATTTTCTCTCTTCTGTTCCAGTTGACGTTTTTTTCATGGTGGGTGAAAGGTGGCTTGTAATAGCAGTTGTTGTGTTAGGCATTCCTAGAAAACACCTCTATACTTAGAAATTATTCATTTCAGTATGTTGGAACTATATATAGGAAATATGTACCCTTTAGACCAATATTAGTTCCTGGGAAGAATGTATTAGTCAAGCCAGTCTAGACTGATAATTTGGAATAGAAAAGGAGTCAACTGTTCTTACCCATAAAAGTCTATGATCTGTTGCAGGAGATTAGATTGTGATGTTGTTTCTAGACAGTCAATGGAGTTGGGCCTTGGTTCAGAGGGTGTGGTCCACATTCTGCAGGTAGGAATGAATCATAGAGTGTCTATCTTTGTAGCTCTCTGCCATATTGCTTTGAGACATTTGTCCCTCATTGAACCAGAATCTTGTTGTTTTGACTGGTCATTGAGCTCCTAGGATCTGCCTATCACTACCCCTCCTTAACACAGGAGTCACAGCTATGCCCAGCTCTTTACAAGAATTCTAGGGATTTGAACTCAGGTGTTTATGCTTGTACCACAGGGAAAAATCACTTGAAGTTTTGAGAAGATAAACTCACAAAGAAACAGAAATCAAACTCATCTATGTTGAAACAAATTCTGGTTCAATGAGGGACAATTGTCTCAAAGCAATATGGCAGAGAGCTACAAAGAAAGATAATTACCATCCTTCTGTTGTTCCCCTGCCCCGTCTCTCTCTCTCTCTCTCTCTCTCTCTCTCTCTCTCTCTCTCTCTCTCTCTCTGTAGGATTATCCAAACATTCTCATTCATGCACGCCCCCCCCCCCCAATATCTTCAGATTTTCCTTCGATAAGTCCTAAGACTCTATACAAGTTTTCTGTTAAGCAAATAATGTTAGCACCAATTATGGTGTAAACAGTGGCAACTTTACTCATATTGCTTCTATGGATCAGGAGTACCAACAGGTTTTTCTGAGTTTCTGCTTCTATTCTGAAAGCTGGGACTGCAGTCTCAACTCTCGGCTTGACTAGGAAGATTGATTTTCCAGTTTACATGATTGTTAGAGGAATTCAAAGCCTTCCATTCCTTTGGAGTAAGAGCCTCTGTTTCTTAATTCCAGCACTTGGGAGGCAGAAGCAGACAGATCTCTGTGAGTTAGAGGCTAGCCTGATCTGAAAAGTTAGTTCGAGGACAGCTGTGGCTGTTAACACAGAGAAAGCCTGTCTCAAAAACAAAAACAAAACAAATAAACAAAAATAAAGCCTGTGTTCCTTGCATATTGGACTGCTCTAAATTCCCTATCATGTGGATTTGCTTCTTCAAAGACCAGATAGAAAATATGTCCTATCTAGATAGACATTTCAATCTTTCATAGCATGATCAAGGAAACACTTCTCCCTTCTCTATATACTATGGACAGGAAGAAAATTTCAGGTACTACCCATACTCATAAGGAGGAGAATGGAAGGACCAAGAAGGTGGAGACAATGCTGTCCACATTACAAGTTGTCTGTCACAGTTCTCAACCTACAGATTTGCAAATAGTATGGATGGAGACTTAGATGATTCAGGGGCTGTGTTGTTCTTTCTTGCATCTCAGTAACTTATCTTGTGCCACTCTCACAGAATTTATGGACAAAGCCTTGATACATTTGTATTATTCGTGTATAATTTATTTACCATAGAGTTAAAGACTTTTGAAGGGCAGAAATATATACTTTTATATCATCGAAGCAACTGCTATCTGGTACTCATGCCTCACTTACAGATGCTAGTCATTTTATCTAGAGATCACCATACTCTCCCTATTAGCTGTACTCTAGTTTGCCTTATAATATTATTAAGGACTAGTCATATACACTTATTCATTCTAATTGTTTGGGATTCCTTGAGGTAAAGAGAGAAGACTAGACCCTCTTATTTTTCTGTTTCGTGTCCCTTGTCCCCCTCAGTTCCTATCACCATACTTCAAATGCTATACTTGCTCATAGTAGATGCTTAAGCAATGATGGATCACTGAATAACCAATGAACATATAAATTTTAAGAGTCAGTATTTACTTTTAAAATTTCATGGGAAGGTACAAGTGTGACATATAAGCAAATAAAGAAGAAAACATGTTCATCCCATATTTTTTCCTAAAAGTAAATTTAACAAAATCAGTTGATTTTTTTTTAATGAGCAGGTGTCACTCTGGAGTCACTGAGCCAAAATCATAATTAGAATTAAATAATTAGAATTAAATAATTCTAATCCATGGAATTGCTTATGCTTCTTCAAAGAAAATTAAATGTATTTTAGTAGCCATTTGATTTTTATTGTTACACTGAATTTGATATTTCAAAATCTAATGGTGTGGGAGGTCCTTCTGTATATGTGTTGCTTTTATTGGTTAATAAATAAAGAAGCTGTTTCAGTTAGTGGCTTAGCAGAATAGAGCTAGGCAGGGAAAACTAAACTGAATGCTGAGAAAAAGAAGGCAGTGTCAGTGAGACACCATGGAGCTGCCAGAGGGGAAAGACTGAACTACCCCTTTGCCGGTAGGCCATGAGCCTCATGGTAAAATAGAAAATAATAGAAATGGGTTAATTTAATATGTAAGAGCTTGCTAAGAATATGCTATAGTGATTGGCCAAACAGTGATTTAATTAGTACAGTTTCTGTGTGGCTATTTCTGGAGTCTGGGTGGCCGGGAAATGAACAAGTGGCCTCCTACAACATCCTAGGATTCTTGGTAGAGTGTGTATCAAGATTCCACTATTGGTAGGGACCAAAGGAGTTAAGATGTAGGAGGTATTTAGTTAATTTGAAAGAAATTTACATTTGGAATCCTTAGCTATTACTGAATCATTTTACCAGCCATGGATAAAACTGAAAACTAGACTCTTCCTGATCTTATTATCACCTTCCATGGGTCTCACCTCTTGATATTGTCACATTGGCATTTGAGTGCAAAGACCTGAGTCTGATGGTACATACTCAATATAGATTGTAGGTAAGGAGGAGGGAGATACATGCTCTTGAGTTCCTGCCTTCTTGATCTCAATCTACAGCACTCTGAATAACTATCTCTGGACTTGGTGAACAGTAAGTACTCAAAAAATGCCAGATAACTTGGTCTGACTCAGGATTCTCCTGTAAATTAGACTAGATTTTTTTTTTTAAAAATGTTTTGCTTGTATATGTATGTGTACCTATTTGTGTCTGTGGCCAGAAGAGGGCATCAGATTCTCGGGAGCTGAAGTTGCAGCTACTGAGTGGGTTCTGGGAGCTGACCCAGGGGATTCCCTGCGAGTCTTCGAGTGTTCTTCACCAACGAGCTCCCAGCCCCTAGACCAAATTCTTACATGCACTGACCACACATTGTTAATGGTCAGAGGGCGCACTCTGCTGACATGCTCAATTTCCATTTGCAAAGCTTACTTTACTCGCTTTGAGCAGTGTTTGTTCTTTCTCCAGCTGACTTTCTCAAGTGACGGTCACATGGAAACACGTTTATTCCTGCCTATTCTTTGCATGATCCCAGCAGTTTTTCATAGCTTTGCCACCCTGCTCTTCCTCGCCCCAACCCTTTTACACGCAGTACATTCATAGCAATGCGCGATCTCACCGCCGTCTGTTTTCAGGGAGTCCGTCATTTCAAATAGGAGCGCTGCATCTTTAGACAGTCACTCTCCCCCTCTCCCCCTCAGCCTCCCAACATCTATTAAGCTTCCTGTGAACTGGCCTATTATAGGTATTACTCATAATCAGAATTATACAGCATTTATTTTAAGGTTATTTCAGTTTAGATGCCTTGATCCAAGTTTACCTACTTTGTAGCATAGGTCACAATTACATCTTTTCATCTTTTTTTTTTAAATGGCTGCAAATATATCCCACATTTTATTCACCTGTTCACAGACATTTTTGTTGCTTCTGTCTCTTGGTTATTGTGAGGAACCCTATCAACCTTGGCTTGCAAGCATCCTCTGCTTCCTTCCCTTCACCATCTTTGGATGATTATATCCAGTAGTAAATTCATGGGTCACATGACTGTTGCATCTTTTGCCTTTTGAGGAACTGCCCAGTATTTTCTATGGCACCTGCATCATGCTACATTCCTATTAGAAAGTTACAAATGCAAGGGAGGGGAGCAGAGAGAAATGTATAGCTCAATTAAATCAATAAAAAAAATAAAAAAGATGAAATAAAAAAGAAAGTTACAAATGCTCCCATTTCCTATTTCCTCACTCATGCCCATTATTCTGACTTTAAATATTAATACAAATATATAGCCATAGTGACAATCCTAGTGAATACCAAGGTAGCTAATTTTCATGGCGTGTTGGACATTTGTTTATCTGTAAGGTGTTCTGTTCTGAAAGCTGTGGATGCTGTCCTTAGATTCAATGGTTCTGGCTTAGCTGAAAGTGCTGGTCCTTGCATATTATTGTGTGTTTTGAAAATGTCCCAGTGCAATCCACTTCTGATCGGATTTCTTTAGTAATCTATATTCATCCCATCCTTGACTAACCTTGACTAGCTGGCTCTTTCTTTGAGCTCCTTACAGACGTCACCCAGCTCTCTTGACTTCCTCTCTCAGTCATTACCCCTGTCTTATCCATCCTTTGTTTATCTATCTTCCCCTGCCCCTCCACATTACCTATCTCTGATTTATCCTTTTCTTTCTTTCTTTTTTTCTGTTCTAAGCTTTATCTCAAAGAGATCCAAGTAAAGATGGTCTTATGATTGGTAGACATATTTCCCAGTTAGTGGCTAAGTCTTTTGTGAAAGGATTAATTAAACAGCTTATATCTGAATAAAAACACCATAGTGTTATTTAGCACAATGACCTGCACAAGGAAGCCCTCCACATGTGTGTTTTTGAATGATTTGAATTCAGTTGGCATATTGAACACCTGTCAGGACCTAAGCCTATGGCACTTTGCTGTTAATTTCGTCCTACTATATTTTAGGCTTAGGAAAAGACAATGCAGACTTGAGGAAAATACACGAGAATGCATCATTCAAGCATGCGACATTACCGATGTCTTAGAAAATTAAATCGCAGTGGGTACTGCCTTTTTAAACATTACATTTAAAAGGTTTTTTAACATTTGAAACATGTCCAGAGGTGCTTACATTTGGTATCAACTACAAGTGATTAATAATTCTTTGTTCTCTGAATTCTTGATTTGTTTCCTGTGTCACAGACTGGAGCCCATTAAGAGGCGATTAGGGAGGATGTCCTTGAAGTCTCTTTCACACCAAGAATCTCCCTTTTTTTGGTTCACTTAACTTAATGTGGGAGTTGCTTGTGATATTTTCTACATTTCACCTTCCGAGGTTATGGGCCCCATTCATTTGCCATATTTCCCTCTCAGATGAGTAAGTATGACTTTTATGAATTTTTCTTCACTTGTGGAATTTAATTTACATGAATAATTAGGAAAGGACCAAGTGAAATTTCTCTCTCCCTAGGCAAATAATCTTGTTAAGAAAATCAACTGCAAACTTTAACTTTCATTTTTTTTTCTCTCCACCCTTAAATTTATTGCTGGCTACAAAGAAGCAAAACAAGAAGAAATATAGAGTAATACAACTTACAGCTATTTTGCATATTGATATTGGAATAATTACCTTAGGGCATATTGAGTTACAATATGAAATACTATTTCCTTAGGGCATTATCTTAAAATATTTTACTTATTTAGCATACAGTTCAATATTTTAGAATTATGTAAGGAGTATAGTTGTTAACTGACGTGGAGTATGCTGGCAGAAACAAAAAGATTAGAGAGACTTAATAAAAAAAGGGGAAATTATTTGCAGAATGTTCCAGAATCTAAATACTGTTACAATATAGCTAGTTATAATAAGTAACATAATAAAAGATAAAGCTATAGTCATGAACAGATGATTAGTACATGCAAATTTTCTTTTTCAAATTGTATTTCACATGGAATTCTGTTTGATAATTGTTTCTTTAATCTTGCTTTTTTCTTTTTTCTTTTTCTGTTTTCAAATCCCACTTGCCCACAGCCAGCAGTTGGTATCCATTTATAAAGTGAAGGTTGGAAAGAGATCTCCTAAGAATAATTGTTGAACAGGAAGACCTTGGCTGCTGGGGGACCTGCTCATACTGTGAGCTCATACTGAGCTCCCCTACCCTTGAACTCAGCAGAGTGTGGTGTGTAATGTGGACGAGGGCTGGTGTCGTGCTGTGTGCTTCACTCCATCCTTGTTAGAGATAACGCCACAAAGTCAAGAGGAGGTGTGTATTCACTAACAACTCTAGACCAAGGTGAAAGCCCATTGGTGTCAGAGACACTGGGTCAAAGCGGAGCAAATCATCAGATGTGGGCTCGAGTTTTGTGGTTCTGTGGACTTAGGAAGATGATCAAATTACTTAAAGTGTTCAGCTCCCCATTTTCTTATTTGTAAAATTAAGTGAGTGAATTAGATGAGATCATGCAAGAAAAACGCGTTTTACTTCCTGATGTTATTATCATTGTTTTTGCTGCTGTAATGAGACCAGATTTTTATAGTCATAAAAAAAAAGATTGCTAATTGTAACTGTTGAAACCAGAAACTGCAGCACGGATTTCAAAATAAGCAGTAAAGGAAAACAAATCTTTCACGAGCTTTTCAAATGATGACGCGTGTTTGCGTCTACGGCTATTTTGAGATGCTCATGTTAGGAAATCAAACGCAACCATACATATTTGTTTATCATCACGGACATTTATCGGATTCATTTCGCTTGTTACAAAACAAGACAGTCTCTAATTTTTAGTGCACCGAACTAGGTATTTGTTCTTCCGTTCTGTCTGGGGAGTGGGCAGCCTTCTATTAATCTTGCGGATGGAGAAACCAAGTGCAGACTCAACACAGAACCTTAGTGCCAGGTTGGCTTTTCTCTTTAGACTCAGAAGCCTTGATTCTTTTCCACACTGCAGCTGCCCTGGAGGAACTCGATGACGGGTATTTAGCATCTCGCACTAACTGACCAAAAGCTGAATTGACTTGTACTGTATTGTCAAATCGCTTTACAAAATGGCTACACTCGACTCCCTCATCTATTAATACAATAACCCGGCACCTTCTCAGTGCCGTCGGTAGATGGCAAAAGGAAATGGACTTTGTCACAGATTAAAAATCAATTGAAATAACATTTCCACCTTTAGTTGAAGCACATTCGTTGAGAGAATGAAATGGCATCCCGGTGATATCAGTGATTGTGGTGTCTGTTGCTGCGTTTCTAATCAATTAAATGCAAGGATCTCAAGTCCTGCCAAGTGTCTATCTGGATGTCCCCTTCTCTGACCTTTCCTCTCGTTTCTTTCCTTCTTTGGTGGCTTAGTTTGTCTTGCCGCAGGGGAAATAAATACCCTAAAAATTTCTACTTCGGTTACCTAAACAGTTTTTGCTTTAGTAGAAGACAGAGCATAGCTGGACTGAAAGAAACGCATTCCTAATGGAATGACTTCTGGCACCTTGCTGTTCTGCTGCCGGCTTGCTCTTCAGTGGCACTTTCAATTGCCTGTGCTTTCTCAATAAGCCTGTCCCTTCCTTGCTTGTTTTCTGGGTAGCTGTGACGGTGGAGAAGCTGAGTAAGAACTTATGGCTAGCTACTAGTTTAGAAGCTTGATTCATATGCAAAGAAGCTTAGAATAGGCGGTGTAGTCTTCCCATGGAGAGATGGAGAAGGCTTAATGGAGGCAAGAAGTGGGCTGGGGCAGTGGTGGCGCAGGCTTTTAATCCCAGCACTCAGGAGCCAGAGGCAGGCGGATCTCTGTGAGTTCGAGGCCAGCTTGGTCTACAAGAGCTAGTTCCAGGCCAGGCACCAAATCTACAGAGAAACCTTGTCTCGAAAAAACAAAAACAAAACAAACAAACAAACAAAAAAAGCGGGCTAAAGACCATCTATCTCATCAGAGAGCCGCGTTAAGGGAAAGATGAACACAGGTGGTGGGCTATGAGGGTGTCCCAGGGTCACATGGCGGGTGTGAGTCAAGTGAGGCTGTGGAGGGATGAGAATGTTATGTTAGAGTTTAGATTTGAGCTTTCAGGCAATCACTATCCCTACTTGACCTCCCCGTAGGAGCTTCATATCGCCCCTAGAATGGTGGGGGAATTATGGTATTTAAAATCAAAATATTTCTGCTCAAATGTTAAAGCCTCTATGTATGTCCTTGAATAAGCAGCTGAAACACAGAACTGGTGACCTAAATGATGTTGCTTAAAAATCTTAGTAGTCCAGTTAGTGTTAAACTTGTGGCTGGGCATGGTGAGGCAGGGCAACTGGTCCTTTGCATGAAGCACGTTCCCAAGCAGATGTGGGAGCTCAAGTGTGGTGGTGGGAGTAAGAATGCTCGCCAGAAGGCTCATACATTTGGATATTTGGTCCCCAGTTGGTGGAACTATTTGGGAAGGATTAGGGAAGGTGTGAACTTGTTAGCAGGGGTGCTGTAACTGTAAAGAGGGGAGTCCGTTTTGAGATTTCAAATACACAGGCCATTCCCAGTGTGCTCTCTGCCTCCTGCCTGTGGATGCAAACACACAGGAATTTCTCTGGTGCCTGCTACCATGGGTTTGTTGCTCCAACATCACAAACCCGAATCGTTTTGAACCGTAAGTCCAGTTAAACTTCTTCTTTCATAAATTGCCTTGATCATCGTGTTATATTGCATCAACAGTTTTTAGTTGTGATTTCATGCAGTCACCCTTGCCTCCTAAAACTTGTACCTAAAAGCCTTTATTATAGCAATCTTGGCAGTCTACTGCCATAATAATGTGAATATATAGTGTTTTTAAATACCTTCCTTCTTGTTTGGAAGTATCAGAAACCATGCTGACCTCTGTTAAGAAAATATAGGTTGTAAGTTTACCTGAGAAAGAAAAGGGAATTGGAAGCATATTTAAGTCCAGTGAGGAACTTGAACTAAGAAATAACAAGAGATCAGAAACCCTGGATTTGTGTGTGTGTTTATGTGTGTGTCTCTACATGCACATATATGTGTGTCAGACACATTGTGCTTCCTCAGAAAGCCAGACTTTTGGTTATCTTATTTCTATTGGGGCAACTCG
Source organism: Microtus oregoni (assembly GCF_018167655.1). Lineage (NCBI taxonomy): Eukaryota > Metazoa > Chordata > Mammalia > Rodentia > Cricetidae > Microtus > Microtus oregoni. The sequence goes on along the minus strand of NW_024543060.1, from coordinate 32,929,303 downwards.
AAACTTAGACAAGATGAAGCTGTCTTTGAATCCTAGTTTCACATTCTCCTTGGAAAAGGCATATTTGGTTGGTCAAATTGTTTTAGCTGTCTGTCCCCAGTCATGTATTCTGTCTAGAGGAATTGAGTCACTAGGTTCTGCCTATCTGTTCAGGAATTGCGGTGAATGTAAATGGGTTTTAGTAGAAAAAGAGCCCATGCCCGAGACTGGCTAAAACTACAAAGAACTGCCATTGTTCTGATATATTTTTCTTCCTTTATGGTTCAGAACTATGTGTCATTGATATTTATTGTCAATAGTATTTAGGACTTTGCACAGGCCTAATAAACATTGATGCATTTTTGTTGAATAAATAAATCAGATCTAGCTAAAGTCAGAAATTTTCCTAAATGCAGTTCACATTTCATAAAACATGAATATTTCAGAATATACTTTTACAATTGACTCATTATACCTTCCCAGTGATTTTTTTAAAGTTATCCAAGACACAGTCCATTTTTGAGAGGAGTAAAAGTGAGCTCTAGAACATGAGCCAGGTGACAATATAGAGTTATCTCAAACTAACCCACAGGGGTTTCTGGAGAGCCTGCTAGAATAGTTTAGGTGATGGATATGAGACTGTGACCCAGAGCAGTCCCAGAGAGAGTGGAAAAACAGAATCAGAAGATGTTGAGTTTAAACTCATAAGATTAGATGACCAACTTACTGTACATAGAGGGACTGCAATAAGTGATTAGCATATTTCATACACATCTGAAAATAGCACATACATATAGAGACATAATATTTACTTACACATAGCACATATGTATAGAGACATAATATTTACTTAGCTTAATAACAATATGATGAGTTGAGCATATGGAATCTCAGCTCACTTGTAATATCTAAATAGCATCTCAGGCATCCACAGCTCTGAGACTGAGGACCAGTGAGACAGGGTGTAAGGACTCTTACACACTGAGAGTGAAAAGTGTGTTGATCTAGGAAAAACAGCCCAACAGAAAATTTCAAAATGAAAAAGTACAAATGATAGCCCACTAATATTGGGAATGAGTCAGGCTTCAACTGTGGGTTAGGGTAAGAATATTCTCTTTTGGCTGTGTGTCATCCTTCAAAAGATGCTAATTTAGACTCTTGTGGGGTATCCAATTAGCCAGAATTTTAATGGGCTCAGTTACATGATTCACTAAGATCAGAGAAGTAGACAGACAGGTTCCTATTCTAGTCTGGGATCTTTGGTGTAGGCATATGTGTTCGTATCTTTAGAAACAAGGATGGTAACATTACCATGTCACCCAGCTAACTCCCTTATATGTCCCTTAGTTTCACAGTTCACCTTTGAAGATCCTCTTACAGTCCCTACTGCCAAGGGAAGCAGAGACAAAACGATGGTAAATGACTCAAACAGTGGCATACATCTAATAACTGGTGAGCTTCGGATTCAAAGCTCCATATTCAGCAGCAAAAATCAGATTTCAGGATGCCATATTACTCTGTGAGGAGTATGTGTCCCCTCTTTCAGAGACTCTTTTTTAAAAACACTATTTAGTATGTCTCTTTAGTTACAGTGATCAAAGTTGGGCTGACCAGAGAAGAGTGTACCTCAGTGCTTTTCATCCTACAAGAATAGAAAACATGATAGTAGCTAAAAATCTTAGGTACATTCAATTCTGTAAAAACAATAATCATATGAAATACAATCAAATCACAGAAATGTTCTGGTTGCCATTTGGAAGTCGACTGACGACTTCTTCCTCTCAGTCATCCCAAACTGTCATGCATGGATTTAGTTTCGGCTCACAAAAACCTGGCTGCGTTTCTACCATAAATTAATGAAAAAGCAATGTTTACAATAGAGGCGGTGATCTAAATGACTGCAATTATCTTGGAGTGAAGGGTGTTCATTTCATTTTGCTTAGTTCCACTTCCTTCATAGGCGATGGGATGCTGGGACTCCTTAAGGCATTTACTAAAAGTTTTACTTTATCTAGCACACACTACATAGTAAAATAAGTAATCCATGAAATTTTGATTTTTAGACATATTTTTGAAATGGATTTTTTAAAAAAGCTTTCCATTTGAGTGTATAGTTTTTCATTTGAATCATCAGTTCCAAAGTTGTAAAGTGCTAAAAGAAGGCAAAGTATGATATTAAAAAGACAATCGTAATATCTTTTAACAGTTCGCTGTTATACGTTTGGTGAGTAGGAACAAAAGGGTAAATATATGTCTGAAGATGAGAGTTAAACAAAGGGTGTTGGAATTCAGTCTTTGAAGGCTTCCGTGGAGTAGAGAGAATGAGGATTAAATTGAATGTAAATATTTAGAAGGTATTTTGACCATTTCTCCCAGGAAATACCATAAATATAAAGCGGAACACATATAAACAATGATAAACTAATAATTTGTTAATCCTGATCACTTGTTTGCTTTTAGTAATTTTAAGAAGATTTATGAGCCCAGGCCTTTGCACTTCAACGACAGCAGATACATTACAGTCATTAGTTTCCTGTGGCGTCATTAGACCAGGTATGTTTTTATCAGGACTGCTAGTGAAATTATCAACCATAATATTAAGATTAGAGTAAACAAGAGATCCTTTCCTTATACAATCAATTCAGTTTCATTTCATTAGAGTGTACGATGGCAATGCCAGTAAATTGCTATTTAGACTATTACCAGTCTGTATTAATAGTCTTAATTTATCAACATTTATTTTAACCTTTCTATAAAGCCTTGCAAGTAAAGCTGATCATTATTAATTTTAAGGTAAAAGCAAATCTAATATTTTATGGCTGAGTGGTTTTTTTTATAAGTCATTGTTCTTAGCAGAAGATTGTTTTTAAAATCCTTTTATTATCAGGTTTTGAAAAATCTCCCTTTTTCTACACTCAGAATGTTTCTTAGGTAGGTACGCATATAGTTTGTGAGGTTCATGGTGCAGAACTGTTGTGTTGTAAGGTGAAGTCCTGGAGGGAGACCGCCTTTGGCTATAGATGAGGTCGATCTGTCTGCCGCTCTTGTTATCTCACTTCTCTGGTCTTTGTGGTCCCCATCCCTGGAATGGGATAATGCTTGACAATTTGTAGGTACTCCAGAGCTGCCAAGGCTTGTTCTGCAATTTGATCACAATGACCAACAGGAATGTATAGTTTCAAAAATTGGTTTCCGTGTGGCTTGGGGGTTAAGCAGATATTTTCTTTCTAAAACGTGAGCGAGCAAAGCAGCACAAGATGGACCCCGGGTTTCAGCAGGATTAATGAGGCGTGCCCATCCTGGTGCCTGTCTGCATCAGTCAAAAAGAATAACATTAAAAACCTTAAGTCTGATTTGCTCGACATTGCTTGATACTCACGTGGTGACATAATTTTAATTACGAGCCTCCATTTTAATTCATAATGAGTTATGAAAAATTGAAAGTGAAAGAACATAAGAACGATATGTTCTTTATCCCATTGTTAGTGCGGACTCTCCATTCGCAACACACGAACAAATATTTTATGGAGAAATAAACGAATCCATAAGGGTGTGGGTGGCAGAGTCTTAATGTAGGTACTGAATCCATCTGGTGAAATGTTTCATCCAAACCTTCCTTGGAAGCCATTATACTCCATGGGGAGAGGGGCTTTCTAGCCAAAATGATTAATTAGTGTCCCGTGAAGCCTAAAGCTGTTTGACTGTTTCTCTGGGCTCCCTCACAATTTCACTCATGTCTGCTGATTGGTCAGTGGTTTTCAGGAGTCTTACATTATGACACTTAAATAATCATTTGCAATAGGTATGTATAACAGGTTAAAAAAAATCCCCAAATGTCCTCATACGGAAGGCATTTGTGCATGTGTGTAAGATCCTGGCTTCTTGTACTCTGGAGGAGGGGGCACAAAATGAGGTTTAAAATTGACCTTGCAGCCTGGTAAAGAAGTTGTTTTCATGCCAGGAAATAGTAAAGACAAAAGATGATACGAATTTCTAAATGTATCCCCCCCCCCTGCAGAAAAATTTTACATATAATGTATGGTGAAGACAAAAAGAAATCACAAGGCAAGCATTCAATAATCGAAAAGAATTATTAAAAGCCTGTCACATCGCATTCCTGGTGTTCAGCCCAGTCAATGACATTTTAGCTTTGTCTTCAATGGCAACAAAGATGAACACATCTAGAGCCCATATTAACATCTAGATTTTAAATATCACACAATTCAGAGAAAGCATTTATGGAATTCAAAGGCAGACACAGAGTACTCCACACAGTGCTGGGCACAGAGCGAGACCTACAGACCAGCATAGTGCTTTTTACTTGTAAATGTGTAAGTGTGTAAATGGTTATTTTGTATGGTTGTAAGTGGTGTGTGTGTGTGTGTGTGTGTGTGTGTGTGTGTGCACGTGTGTGCATGCAGAAGCATAGCATACTTTAAGAAGAAAATGCTTTGGTGGGTTTGGACCTTAGTCAATGTTGAGAGACATTCCAGGCCAATGTAATACTATAAATTACTAAGAAAGCAGGGATGAGGGACAGTCTCACTTTCATTTCCGAAGCCAGTGGCTGGAATGAGGGGTGTGAGGACATGGTTAGAGGGAAGTTTAGGGCTACAGAGGTCAAAGTGCATATTCCCTGCACACCTCATAACTTCGTCAAGTCTGTCAGTGTCTGTGGGCTTCTATGTTCGAGTAAAACATGTAAGCTTTGATATGAGTTGATGATTTTTATATTAAAAATATTGTTTCTCCCTTTCTTTTATCGGACATTCAATATCCTCCATGACTGATGAAGTACAAGGCACTTGAGTAATTTAATGACAAGCTCACCGAGAAAGCCCCTCCTGGACTTGGGCTGCTGCTCCTGAGGATCAGGCAGGTTGTCGCCACTGCAGGGTAGCATGGTGCATCTCTGTGGTTCAATCTACTACTCCCAGGTTGTCTGTCTGTTGATGCGGGACTAACACTCCAACTGCTCTGAAGCTAAGATTCCTCTGTGTTTAAATGGTCCCTGCAGTTTCTGGTCAAGGGAAAGGAAATAGGCTATACAGCATGATGCCAGCCTTAGCTCTAACCTCTGGATGCATGCCCATATCACTTTCGTTTTGTTTTTCAGAGACCTACATGCCATATTTTCTATGCATTGCTTATTTCTGGAAGGTAGAGATTTCATTTTGTTCATATTTTTCCTTTCAACACTTGGCAAATGGGTAAGCATTTGATAAATCCTTTTAATTTTGTTTCTCTTTTAACTGTTTTGTCAAGTAATACTGGGTGATCAAGGTAAACACTAAAACAATATAAAGTCAAATAAATGTAAAAGGAAAGTACCCTTTCTTAAATGTTTTAGCAACAAATGGATGTGATATCAATTTAAACTCTTTAGAGCAGCATGAAAGACTTAAAAAAATCTGACTCTGACTTATTTTCCATATTTTAACATTTACCCACACAGATATTGTTTTAAAATATTCTTCAGATATTATATATTTTTTTTTATCACTTTACTTATTCATTTTCTCCTTTGATCAAGTTTCATCTGTGAAATCTTTGGAATTTTCTTGAGCATGTCTATATGCATGCAGGTATTATGTGTGTACATATGTATGAATGCAGGTACATGTATGTTGTGGTGCATATGTGGAGGTCAGAGAACATGTTTCAAATGGGTTCTCTCTCTTTCCCACTTTGTTTTTAAGGCAGCGTCTCTCTTGTTGATGCCTTGCTATTTTACTCCAGGCTAGTTGGTCCATGAACTCAAGGCCAATTCTTCTGTCTCTGCTCCTATCTTTTTTTTTTTTCTTAACCACGTGTCTGTGTGGGTATATGAAGTGAGTGCAGGTACCCAGAGGGCAAGAAGCACTGACCTTTTTGGGTCTGATGTTCAAGATGGTTGTGATCTGCCCAGTCTGAGACTAGGGAACCGAACTCTGCTCCTCTGTGAGAACAGTGTGCTCTCCCAGCTGCTTGCTCTCGGGTCTTCTTTTCAGCAGCCCTGCCTCCCATCTTGCAGTAGGAGTGCTGGAATTACAGATGTGCACCGCATTCATCTTTTCCCATGGGTTGAGGGCTGGAGCTGAGGCCAGCAGGCTTGAACGGCGAGTGCTTTCACCCACCGAGTCACCTCTGCCTCTCCTTCAATTTTTGACAAACCTGCTCTTACAGTTTCATAGAAAAAAAAGCCTAAAAAATCTAATACATGATTTAAATGCTAAATCTAATTACAATGTTTCAATTTTCACCTAAAAAGATCCCTTTGATGTATTTTTAACAATTGAATTAAAATAATAGAATTAAAGTAATATTTGCATGTGATAATGGTTGTCACTATTCTTTTGTAGGTAGTCTATGTATTTTTCTTCAGCTTTCTTAAAAGTTTTCGATTATTAAATTCTAGAATTTGAGTTGAGTGTGGTCTAGCCTTAGGAAACGTTACTGGCAAGTTTTAGGAAAAGAAGAAACAGCATTTAAACGTGATACGTTGAATCTGTAGAAACTCAAAAGCAGAACAAATAAAAACCTTAAGTTTGTACTAGAAAAAGCTGAAGAAATATGAATTATTGACGGGTGTCTCTAATGTTTAGAGGGCATTTCCGAATTAAATAATAAGTTACTATACTCAGCAGCCTTGCCTTGAAAAGATGCATTTAGGATGGAGAAGTTCTGCAGTGAGAAAAGGAAGTGTTCATAATATGGAGAGCAGAGTATTTGCATAGCATCAAGGAATCTTCTGGGCACCATTCAAAACAGCCAAAGGCATCTGCCCTTCAGAAACCCAAGGGCACCATCACTTCTCTGGATATTACTATGTGGCTGTATGAATTCATCAATGGTCTATAAATAATAGCACTTTGGATGGAATTGAAGTTGAGATTTACCATGGATACTACCATGAACAGTGCTTATGAGAGAATTGAAATTGATGGGTACCATAGAATCATGGCAAAACAAAACAAAACAACACTCTAAAGACTGAATTTATAGCTATCAAAGACACACAGAGAACCCTCACACTGTTAGGACTGACTTGAGTGATCTAGGCAGGGCTGCTGGCTTGGAAAAGTGTGGTCAAAAGCAAGCAAGGGTAATTAAAGAGGAGAATTCACACCTACATTCCCAAATGCCTTTTGGAAATTCAGTGGAACTTTCTAGTTTTATCTCTCACTGCCGCCTTCACATGTTCTGTTGTTTCAGCCAAACTGGACACTCTTAAGGCTTCACTGCTGATGGGGAATCTGTAGCCTTCAGGTCCTTTTTTTTTCTGTTTAATACTTTAGTGTTTTTGTATCATCAGAAACTTGGTGGGTGGGTACTTGAAAGAAACTGTAGTTTTGTGTCTTTGTCATTTATATACATGATAATTTGCTTTGTCGACGAAATCTTCCTCTTGAAATGCAAGACTCAGTCACTCACTCATTATTCTCGTTGGCGGTTCCTGCGCTTTCATTTGTTTCTCTACCACTGACTGTTTCCTCGATGTCATTATTATCAAACAGCCCTTCTGTGATAGACTGCTGTTCCCCATCTTCATATTGATTAATTTCATTTTCACATGCATCATTCTGATTTCCAGCATCTTCAGAACAGTCTTCAGAAGATGAGTCATTTGCAAAGACAGATTTTCATTAGTGGAGTCATCCTCGGAGTCAGAATGTGATGGTCTGTTCGCAGGAATATTGTTTGCTCCTCTGTGCCTTTCATTATCTCTTGGAAGGGATGTGCCTGATGTACTTGCTTGGTCATTATCCAAGTAATTAAAATCAAATGTACTTATTTTGTAGATTAAACAAGAACATTCTTTATTATGATTGTTTGCCATTGAAGCTTCAGGGACACTTTAGGCTAGATATTACATTAAATATTATTTTCCTTTTAAATTAAAACATTTAATCAGAATTTCTGAAAAGCAAGATATGTAAGCTAATGTCTCATACATTAAAATCATGAAGCTTCAGTCTCAATATAATATTCTTTTGTGAAGTTAATGTTCAATGAACAAAGAGTTTAGGAGATTAGCAGAAGTGATTATGGATTATAGTCACTGGCCTGGTGAGTGTTTGTGTGTGAGTACATTTCCCAAGAGAGTAGGGATTGTCTAACATTGATAGCCTTTAAAATTTTAATAAATGTGTCCCCCACCACATGTATATTTTTTGTAAGCAAGAGTATTTTGGATGATTAATTGATGAGAGTTCCTATGTAAAAGCCTTCCCGCTAGTTGATAGCTGATTAGGGGAAGGGAAGAAGAGAAATTATCTTGTGTATCTAAGATCCACGAATTTTATGGTCATGGAGTGTTCTCGGGTTCTTCGGAATATGTCTTTTACAAACAAAGAGAGTGTAGTGACCTTCTGAAGAGTGCCAGATCATAAAATGGTGGAATTTGCATACACAGATCTTGTTGGTGATCTTTGTATTGTTACTGAGGCATAGGATGGATGCATTTGGCTGAACCAGTATGGAATCTAGCTTTGTAAAGTGGGTGGGGAAACCAGAGAACTGAGAGGGAGTCAGGAAAGTGTGAGACTTCACTGGGATCAGCCTAAGAAGCAAGAACCACAGAGATGTATCCACCCCTTGAACAAGGCACGGCAGAGGTTATGCCAGGAACTCTACAAGCATAGTGGCTACACACTGGGATAGCACAGTTACATCAGAGAAAGAGCCATGAGGTACAACAGTCTTTACTGCTCTGTGGTTTTATTTTTTTATCCTTTCAGCTATCTGTTCTTCAAAATGATGAAATGGGGAATCTGAGAAAGGAACGATTCCTGAGTTCTAAACTGCCCATCATTCTGAGTAGCATGGTGGAATTTCCCACCATCCCATCCCATCTAAGTCATGACTCATCCCTTTCTCCGATGTAGTCATGCTGCATGCTATCTGCCTGCTAGTTGTTTAGCAGGAAGAAATGGAGCACAAGTCAATTGTGGTATTACCCAGAGTTCCAAGCATCGCTTTGTGCATGCACATTGTCCTACCTTGTGAGGGTGTAACTTTGAGCCCAGTAAGCAGAAGGAAGATCATAAAGCTTTAGCTTACAGGACACACAAACACTCGATGCTCCTAGATATTGTGAAGAGAGAGGTTCCAGCTACTTGTTTGAAGAGTGTTGCTAGGGGAAGACGTTGTAGTTAAATAAAAAGTTAGCCAACACTAACAAGTCAAATAGATAGCTTACTTTGGGCAACTGGAACAAAAAACTAGGGCGGGGGAGACTTAAGCAACTTTCCTTTACTTCTTGCCCTTCTTTCTTGTTTAAATAACTTTATTTTTACATTTATTTTAAATTCCAACCAATGTCTCCTCCATCCTCTCCTCCTGTCTGTCTACTCCCTTTTCCCATTCACCTCCTCCATCTCTACTCAGAAAGGGACAGACCTCCCATGAGCTTAGTGCATTAAGTTAAGGAGGGACTGAGCTCCCCCCTTCTATTGAGGCCTGGCCAGGTAATCCACATGGGGAATAGGCCACCAAAAGTCGTCGACTAAGCGCTAGGGAGAGGTCCTGCTCTCATTGTTAGAAGCCTTATATTTCACACTTCTTGAAGCTGGGATGTAAATGAGAATACTAACACAGGGAGCTTCTCAAGAGGACCTTTCTGTGTCTTCTTATGGGAGTAGAGTTGAGAGGAGGGAGGAGAAGAGAGGGAGAGAGAGAGAGAGAGGAAGGGAAAGAGAGAGAGAGTGCAAAAATCCCATCATGCACGTCTAGCTCCATGGCCTAATTATTTCCCCCAAACCCCACCTTCAAATACCATCACCCTGAAAAAGAGTTTCAATATATGAATTTTGGAGGTATGTAGAACCAGGTAACACGTCCACTGATGAGTGGTTTGAGAAGAGTCCTTGTAGTAATAAGGGTGGCGGGGCTGCGTCCCCAGCACCCCGGCTGCCTGGCTAGCTTATGCCTGAAATAACAACACACAAACTGTATTCATTTAATCACTGCTTGGCCCATTTCTATCTAGCCTCTTCTAGGCTAATTTAGCCCATTTCTAATCATCTGTGTAGGGCCCCTAGGTGCGCTTATTGGGAAGATTCTAGCCTATGTCCATCCTGGGTCGGAGCTTCATTGCGTGCATCTGCCTGGGAGCTGGGAGCATGACATCTCTCTGAGGCGTCTGCTCCCGAGAGGAGAGGTGTGGAGTCTGAGCTCACTTCCTCTTCCTCCCAGCATTCTGTTCTGTTTACTCCTCCCACCTATCTTCTAACCAATGAGGACCAAGCAGTTTCTTTTTATTTAACCAATGACCTTCCTCCATCAAGTCCTTTTAATAGAAAAAACTTTCCATAGCCAAAGAGGAAGCATATGCAGTCTGTTTTCCATCCTGGGATTGACTTAAATCTTGACTTACCCAAATTGTCATGCCTTTTATTCTACAGGTGGCTTCTGGCCTTGCCTGTGCTGGTGATAACTCAAGTAATAGGGGATATACGGCAACTTGAGACTAATGCAAGTTTGAGAGGCCCAGCTGGTATTTATGTCTCATTCTTGATTTATATTTTGAATTTGTGCCTCTTTAAGAGACATTTTAGACTTTCTTTTGATTTTCAGAAAATTCTTTATTTCAATTAATTTCCTTTTATCCATTTACTATATTTATCTCTCCTCTGTGTAGCATAACACATATTTGAAAATAAATTATTAGCTCAGAGAAGCAAGTTTCTCAGATTTACGTACTTTTGCAGATTGTGTTTAGATTTGAAACTGTAATTCTACTGCATAATTGTCAAGCACACCATCGACCTCCGTCCAGTTCTGAGTTTATTCAACTGTTTGCTGCAATAAACACAATCACAAAAAATGTTTCAGCTGCTTCCTGAAACCTGATGGTTTTTATCAAAGAATAAGTGACACGTGCTAGCTGTAGGGGAATGGACTGCCTTCATGAGACACCACTGTTGTCGCGGCAAAACAGAAGATAGTGTACGAGAACCACAATAAAAGACAGTATTGTAGGAAACCGCCCAAGTAAGCAGAGAAAGTACAGAAATATCCCAAAGAATTCCTCGCCGCCCACATCCGGTTAATCCAAAAAGCGGCCTCTGATTCATTTCAAATTATAATGTTGGTGAAGCAGAAAGACAAACGCAAGGAATGTTGCAACAATGAACGTTAGTCACTGGTGCAAAGATTTTCTCCCGGTCTCAGCCATTTTTCTCTTATAAAATAATTTCTGGTACAATAAAGTCTCTGTTATTTTTTTCCCCTCACACACAGAACGGATAGTAAAATAGTCGTTAATAACCCATCGCTCCTCACCATCTATTTAAAGGCTGTGTTCTTTGTTTCAAGGTCCTGTTGAAATAAAACAGAATGAAATTAGTGGCCTTCATACGGACTTCCTAACCAGCTCTTGGCAAGCGACCCAGCCATCAGTCTGTCAATAGCTGGTGGGGTTTCAGATTTCATTTGCAAAGAAGAAAAAAAAAGTAGAAGGAAAAAAAAGGAAAAGAAAGAAAACTTATTCCCCTCCACAAACATCGTATTTCAATTGTTCCTTTTAAAAAGCTAATTACATTTACACATGTTGCATACAAATAAAGATGTGTTTTTGTTGGTAAGCTTTGTGCAGAAGCAAAGCTTGATTGGAAATGTTTTATTCCAGGCATATGGAGAAAGCTGCCATAGTGAAGCAAAATATTTATAATGATCCCCAGTTCGGTTAGGATTTGTCAATCCTTTCCCTTCTTTACACAAAACAACATCTTGCATACAAACTGTTTTAAAGTTGAACTAAGCAGCATTCCAAATGGAGCCAGAGAAAGGAAAAGTGCAGTCAAACATAGAAAGAAAAGAAGTAAGCCAAGGAAGCAAAAAGTTTCTGACAAGATTTGAAAGAACTCCAGGCTCTTAAGTGATGGGGGTTTGCTGATTTCTCTACGGTAGGGCTGTAGAGAAGTCTCATTCACAGAGCTTCGGCCACAAGCCTTAATTTTTATTTCAAATTTAATTTATTTGGTACTTACTCATGTTTTTGTTTCTCAATAGTCTTACTATTTCTTGCTGTTTATTTATTCATTTGCTTATTCATTTATTTTGGAAATCCAATCCTTGTGTCCTTTTTCTTGAATTATGTATTTATTTTCTTGCCTAGCTCTGGGAGTAGAACATTTGTATGTTTATCATTTTAAAAGGTATCCCGACTCATTCTTGAAGTTATGTTCTTTGTTAGTCTCCAGTGGCGTCGGAGCTGTTTGATTTCATCTGCGCCACAAATAAATCCCTTGTTTTAGGAAAGCACTAGCGAACATTCCTCTGAGTGTGGACATTTGTTCCCTGTCAGATTCCTTGAAATCACAGACATTTTATTATTTTTGTTAATCTTTCTTGACTTTAAATTCAACCCCCTTTCTGTTTGGTTTCTCCAGGGTCCTGAGTGATTTCTTAACTGTGATCTTGAGATTTCTCACCAAGGTAGTTTCCTTGTTTTTCAGAACAGAGATCTGTTTCATTCAGGGCTGGACTTTCACTTTTAGGAGGTTTTTTTTTTTTTCCTTCAGCATCATTCGTAGTACTTCCTATAAGTTTACAGACTCCATGAAGAATTCTTCATGCTGCTCAATGCATGAGGAGGAAATGCTTTGTCTAACCAACCCAGTACTGTGGAACAGTTCAGCAAGTGTCTTTTAAAACCAAGGAAGCAGAACTTAGGGAGATAGCTCTGGAATTAAAGTGCTTTGGGCACAGGTAAGAGGACCAGAGGATTCCCAGAGCTCACATAAATGGGGGCTGTGTAGCTCTAGGCTTCATGGCAAAGACAGGAGATCCTAAAGCAAGGTGGTCATCGAGACTAGCTCTGGGTTTGATTGAGAGATCCTGCCTCAATGAATAAAGTGAAAAATAATCAAAGAAGATCCCTGCCACCAACCTCAGGCCTCCATAGGAACACATGAGCACTTATGCACACAGGTATCTATACATATGATCACTCACACACACATGTATACCACAGAGACACGTGAAAAACAAAACAAAACACCTGGGCCCAAACAAACCAAGAACCAGGTGCCTCTGGTTGCATTGTAGGCAAGCAGGGCAGAAGCTATTTTGAGACACAATACAAGGAGAAAGAAAGATCGCATTTGCTTATTTCTCTAGATTTGTGCTGTCTGTTTACTGTTTGCATTGCTCTTTTCTTCTTGATCTCTTACTGCTATTTCTTTTTTAGTCTTTTAATATAAGCTATCATGAGGTCACCTTAGCCTATGTTTAAGGTTTTCTCCCAAGGCCCATAGTTTAAAAATTGTTTCCCGTGGGACAATCCTCCATTTTTGGTGGGAATGCAAACTGGTGCAGCCCCTTTGGATGTCAGTGTGGTGATTTCTCAGAAAATTAGGAAGCAACCTTCCTCAAGATCCAGCAGTACCACTTTTGGGTGTATATCTAAAGGATGCTCAATCATGCCACAAGTACATGTGCTCAACTATGTTTATAGCAGCATTGTTTGACAGACAGGGGTGTGCTTTTTAAAGTGGACTTTGACTCTTTCTCCTCACTGAGAATGTTTGTTGTGTTTTGTTTGCTTTATGCCTTTGACACCAAAAGTTAGGCCTCCTGAGCAATTCGCAGCGTATTTAATTGTACGAGGAGTTTTCGTCTCTTAGGGCTCTAGGAAATAATGAGCAAGTGATAAGGGCCCAGTGGCAGCCTCTACACTGAAATCTGTGACACATTTTCTCCATAAAAATGCTCTCCTTATTTCTTAGGAGTCGCGCAGACAAATAAAGAAATGCTCTTGATGATGTGAAGAAGGAACTGATGGTGCCCCTGGAAATGCTCTTGATTAGGTGAAGAAGGAACTAATGGTGCCCCTGGAAGGACCTGGCCTGGACCTTCCTGGCCTACAGGCTGTGACAGGACTGCTAAATGGCAGGCCAGGAACTGCACCTCCGCTGTCACACTTCCAGCAATTGTCACTGTCAAAATGTAGCACATTCATTATTCAGGTACAAAACTATAATTAAGAACATTGGGCCAAGAAAGGGGGAGGGGAATTGGACGGTTCAGGGAGTAGGAAGTGGGGATAAAGAGCAGTTCTCTCTAGGTCACCAGTTCAAACTTCGCCAATATTGGTAATGACTGACAGCCATTAATATATGATGGCTGTTTGATGGCCTATATGAGTAGGTTCCCATATCAGAAAAGTCACCATTGTAATTGGCATTAATTGGCACTTCTGTTGGCAGCGTCAGCCGAGAGGCTGAAGATTGAATGGGCTATAGCAAGTGAATTATCCTCTCATCCTGAAAAGTGGGCCTCCCAGGGCAGAGATGAAGCATCCGCAGTGCCTGGCGGGCGGCTGCTGTGCTGGCTCCTGCGGCTGGGTGAACCGAGGGCATCAATGAGGAGTGGAGCTTGGGATGCGGTTGAAGGCATCGAACCTGCTTCCAGTCAGCCTCAGCGGCATGAACAACAGGCCACAAAGTGGAAAGCCCCCAGGGTGACAGAGTGTGGGGTCCTAAAGCAACTGTCTTCTAGTGTATTCCTGTGGCTGGTGCAGGCCAGAAGCCATGCTGCCCCGTTTGTGACTTGTAGAAAAGACCGATTTTGCAGTTGGCAAACTCACATCACAGCAGCCTTCTTTGGAAATGAAAAAGCCAAGGGCTTGCTGGACGACCTGCCGTAAAACAACGTTGAACTTGCCACCATGTTGACTTTTTCCAGTTGAAAATTAAAGATCTAGCGCAATCATTTTCTGCTTTCCCATTGATTTAAGGACCCAGCCGAATAATAATTTAGATTTGACTTCTCATCTTTGCACAGGCTCATGATTTGTAAGCTGTTTCTGGCAACCGTCTCTGTAAAGCCAATACGATTTCTTCGTATTCATCTCAGATTTTGGCTTGGCTCCCTCATAATTAGCCTTTAGGTCAAAGTAACAAGTATTTAAGTCTAAATTCCAGTGGAACCAAGTCCTAAAGGACATTTCGCAGCAGCAATACTAGTCACTGGAGCCTCGGGCTTCTCCGTTTAAGTTTATGCTGTAATGAATTAACTGGATGGTAGCCTTTTGAAAAAACAAAAAGAGAAACAAAACAAAGCATGGTGGAGACACTTATTCGTGTGTGCTTTAAATAATTCTTGTTTTCAGGGCTCGCAAAATCAGATTGGTAGAATAAAAACATCAAGAAGAAAACTAACTCGTGAGTGCCGAGAGGATGGCAATAAGTGCCACCGTTTTCTTTGAAATAGCATTTAAATAACAGGCGCTACAACTGTGGTTTGAATTATCTGTATGATGGCAGAGTTTTTCCTTAGCCAGAGAAGTTATGTCTCACAAAAAATCATATTATTATTTTAGATAAGCGCCATAGGTTATACTTATGAATGAAACCATGCATCTCATTTATTGGATATTTTTATTTTCCTCAATCTCACTGCTTCAGAAACCTAGCCATTTTCTGGAGTTTTAGTGTTTTTAAGGTCAATGTGGGAGCTTTACTATAGGTGGCGCTCTTGCACACATTTTGTTGGTAGAAGCCTCCCTCTATATAGGAGTTTGGCAGGCAAGTTTAATGGAAGCTGCTTAATAGTATACATTATATATCATAAATTCTACTTAATGATTCTGCCCAGATAAAGAGCCATGAGCCCATTCCTCCATGATTGATATGCTTGTTTCATCCAAATTACCACCATTTGGTAGATTATGACTTTTATTAGCAATCCAAGAATTTTAACAAGTAGATCACGGCTCACCCACATTAAAGTGCAAGAAAACCTACAGCTTCCCACTCTCTCCCAACTGCAGAGATGGCACTACTGGTATTTCTTGTTACAAAAATAAAAACATGGTGGCATCATTAAAGGGAGGTGGGCATTTGAGCTACTAAGGACAGTTGACTTCCTTGCAAATGGATGAATACAGGAATCTCACATGGGCCTAAAGTTAGGGGACATTTATAATAAAGATTCTGTTCATGGTTTGATAAAATTCAGTGTGTGTGGTAGTAGGGGTTGTTATATATTATACTTTAGATGAAGAGATGACACCATGAAAATTTAAAATTTTGAAGAGATTACATAAAAAGGGAGTGGAAACAGGGGCCAAGGCGTGTACCTGAGAGAGATGAGCAGCGAGAGGAGGGTGAGCGGTGGAAGAGAAGGGAGGACTCCAGCTGAAGGGCCAGGCACTAGGACTCACTCAGTCCTCCATCGGGTGTGTGAAGAAAAGTCTTTTATGGAGGGACAGGATGCTACTTCCTGGAGGTTGCTCTTGTCAAAGCCACGGTAGTTTCATGAGACAGGGTCTTCTATAGCCCAGGCTGGCTTTGAAGTCTTCACGTAACCACTGATGAATTTCCAAGTGCCAGCCCATTTGGCCAAATTCTCTCAGCCTGCTCTGTGTCTTAGTTCCACACAGATACTGTGCAAACAGAGAATATGTTTGGTGACGTTGTATCCACATGTATTTGTGCATATCTACGTCTACACGTTTACTTATATAGCAGAGCTAGTTGGAGGAAAAGAGGCTATCACCGTGAAAGTGGGGGAGTCTGGGAGAATTTTGAGGGACGGTTGATGGGAGATGTGGAGGGAGAAAAGAAGGGAAAGAGATGGAGTTCTATTTTACTTAAGAACATTTTTAAAAAGTGAAAATAAAGAAAATGTTTTGGAAAGCAGCTGGTTCCCATTTTGTAAACTTTTTCATTTAATTTTAGGGAATATTGACACAAATCAATGGCCCGTAGATCTTCCACCTTTGCCCAAAAATAATGGAGAAAACCTTTGTTCTGTTAGGTGTTAGGGGAAGGAACTACATGAAGGTTTTCTAAAACCATTACATAACAAGTTAAAAATAATCTTCCTAGATGATTTAGTGGTGTGAGTTGAGGTTAGAACAGCAAAGATGATTGCAATTGGGTTGAGGCTATTGTTTTTGGAGGGGTTCTTTAAAATACTTGAAAACATTTAAAATGCCATTTCTACTCATTTATTTCTTGCTCTATGCTCGATTCCTTTGTGTGGCAAGGCAACTTTTGATTGTTCCACTTGTGAGGCCTTCATATTTCCTCTTGAACTAACAATTTCTAGTTCCACAAAAAAATAAAAAAAAAAATCAAAGTTTCTGCGTGGAGGGCAGAAGATCAAGTTCACGTATCAAGGTCTCAAAAATCTTATAGAAACAAAGTTAGCAGCTCGTATTAAGCCATAAATCAGGAAAGGATATTCACTTAGGAACCAATGAGGAATGCCCAGCACTTGAAATGATGCTGGAGCAGCTCCCTTTTTCAATGTGGGAACTAGATTAGATGTCTTCCTTTCTTCCTTCTTCCTATTGATAAGAACAAACACAATCCCTTTTACTTTCTAAAAAAGCATTGCCATTCATTATCTGGGCTGCTTTACATCATTTGTCTCTCAGAAATAGCACTGTTAAGTGGACCGATTTGCTAAGACATCCAGTAAGATGTTTGCTGATGAATGAACTTTTCATACTAAGAAAATTGTTCATTAGCCAAATCTTTATTGGTTGTCTATGTGCTGGGCATTGTTTCATATGCTTTCTATATGTGAATATTTTTAACCGTCTCCAAACCTTATGATGCAGGCATTATTGACCCTGTTTTATAGATGAGAGCCGAGACAGGAAACTCTGATACCCAAGATCAAATCCTAGAGCTGGGGAAGAGTGCTTCCAGGACCTTGATGCCTGTCATTACCCCGACTTTGCAGCACCCAGGCACCTGCAGAACACCTGAGGATTCCACTGTAATAAGGAGATGGGAGGTTAAGTCAGTCAGGGAAGTGTGAACCAGAGATGTCTGTTTTAAATTTTTTGTACCCTTGGAGGCAGGAAGAAATACTTAGCCATCCTAGAATCGCCGGTGAGGAAGCTGCCCTGCTCTGAATCAGTATAGTGTTCCTGATTTTTAGCTCTGCTGATGCTGGCTCTGGGGTGTACTCCCACTGCTCTGTGTGTTGGGAGCTCGTTTGGCTAGCAGGGAGGTAACAGCAACTTCAAGAATTGGAGTCTGGTGAGAGAGTAGGGGCTGTGTGTGATGAAGATAGCTCTGTAGAAGCCTTGATCTCTCAGGAAATGAGACAAAAAGTATGGCCAAAGCTAAATCCAACCCCCAAGTCTCTCCCTCTGCCTGCCTGTTTGGTGATGTGGTCTTTCTTACACACAGACTCCTGTCTTGGCTCCATGATTCCTGAACCAGAGGCCGAATCAGTGAGGCTGCTGATCTTGGACTGTCAGCATCTGAAACTGAGAGAGTTTTATAAAGCTGGCCTCTCTCAAGCATTTTGTGATTATTTGTTGTGAGACAGGTCTCTCACTGCATAGCACTGGCGGGGGTGGAACTTGCTATGTTGACCAGGCTAGACTTGAGCTCACAGAAATCTCCTGCCTCAGCCTCCTGGGTGCTGACTTTAGAGATGTGCACTGTCATGTGTGGCTGTACCTCGTGTCTTGTTATAGCAACAACAAGTCCTCATACAAGTTTTTAAGAATACCCAGAATATTAGACACCAGATGGTCAAATAAAATTGCAATATATGATTGGGATATTTTCTCCAGGAGTCTCTACACCTTTCTCCCTCTTTAGGAAAACACTGATAGCTTTTGTGCAGAACTCTCTTTTCAGGGGTGTGGCCACAGAGAGCTGCATCAGAAATAGACTCGGGTATATTCCTCTGGAGAAAAGGGCAGAATGTTCAGTGCGCATTACAATAAATGATTCAGGATCCTGGAGCTCAGCATCGTTCTCTCTAATGCAGCGTTCTGCATATGCAAAGCTTCCCACCCCGCTGCCCCTCTTGTTGGTGCTGGGAGAGAACCTATAGCTTTGTAAATGCTGGATAAGTGTTCTACAGAGGTATAGAGTTAGGATCTCAGCACTAAGTTTATCCCCTTTGGGCCACCTTGTGGGAAAGGGGACTTGAGGAACAGATGAAGATGATGCTCTGGTCATCGCTATCACTGACAACAAAATGTTGCTTTGACTCTGACCTAAAAGGTAGTCCCCACCCCATGTGCACATGCCACAGCATGTATGTTTAGGTCCGAAGAAAACTTCTGGAATGGTCACTTATCTCCTTTCACCATGCAGGTTTCTGGGACGGAACTTAGGTCATCTTGCTTGGTAGCACGTGCCTTTATCTGCCGAGCCGTCTTGTTTACTATTTTATCCTTCTGCCAGCATTTATCAAGCTGTGGCAGCCTAAAATCTCACATACATTATGGTCCTTAATAAATATTATTTATTAAGAATACCGAGAACCTCGTGGGTTATATTTGAAGTGATCCTCTCATTGTAGTTACAATTTCTCCATAGCGATACTGATTGCATGGATTACCTCGGAAAATTTTCCATTGTAAATTTAATTAGTAATTCCAAGTTTTCTTGATTTCCCTCCTATTCTGTACCATTCCACTTGAAAACTCCTATTTTTAATAAGTATATCAGAAAGGAGAAAATATGCATAAAGGTAAGTCAAAAAGAACCGAGCAAACGACCTGGAATAGTAGATGGGCTGTAATTTGGAAATCATTGTTTTAAGTCATTACATCTTGGCAAGATGATCAAACTCTATTCCCACCCCCGTAGGAGCCCGGAATATTTTATTCATCAGAGAATTTCCACTTAGTTTAGTAGCAGAGTGGTTTAGCAGAGTTCTTGATTAGGGTGAGGACACCTAACTTCCAGTCTTTACTTGGTCAAGGGTGCTGTGTCAGCAAAGTGTCTCATTGTCTCTTTTTTGTAAAAAATGGGGATAATAAACCTTGCCACCTGCCTGCCTCGCAGCAGTATTAAGAATCCTAATGAGAGTCTCCTGAGATACTCTGCATAGCACAGAAGGAATACACTCTATAAACACACAGCACCACATCCCTTTTCAGAACTCAGCCAGCTCCTAGAAGCAGCTTGGCTCATCCCTTCACTTATACGTGAAGAAACCGGGTGCAGAAAGGCTCATGGCTAGTCCAAGGTCATGCCTTGGCCACCGGGTTAGGAAGCACAGGTCGCTTAGACACCTGGTTTCTCTTTCCCAAAAATCATTACTATTTTTTTTTAAATTGGCAATTTTACATTTAGAAAAATCAAAAGAAAGGCTTTCGAATACTTTTATTGTAAGGAATTGATAAAGGTTTGTCATTTTAACCTGATCTAAATTTATAATACGTACATGTACTGAAACAATACTGAAATGCCACAAGCAAAATTTCTTTGCATTTTTATGTATCAGTTAAAAATAAATGTAATAAAAAGTTTGAACAATCTCAGCTGTATTTATAAGTATCATTGTGATATGCTTCCCTTGCTGTCTAGGCAGAAGACAGATTGCTCCCCAGGGGCAAGTCAATTTATTAATTACAGTTCATCAAGGATTTTTCTTGCATCAAAGGAGTATTTGATTTTTGGCAGTAAAACTGACCCTCTCTTAAAGATCCTCCTGGAATGGCGTCTGCCTCGGTTGTGTGCAAAAGGGGCTGATTCCCCTTCCAAGGGGCTGAGACAATAAAAGAGACTTGGAGCACCCACTTCCGAGCCATCACTGTCCCCCCCCCCCCACACACACACTTCCGCAATTTCTCTTCGGTGGTTTCTTCATTGGGATTGGACTCCTCCAACTGCACTGCATGTTTGCTAGTGTACGCTTGCCAAGCAGCGTCGGGACCTCTTTGGGTTCCATAGAGCCAATGACGGCTGAGAGTTGTCAGATAGCCAAGACTCACGAGAACTGTTCCCTCGTATCCAGGTATAAACATGGGGCCAGAACCTGCGTCACTTGTCGAGTAGATGCTCCTAATTAGCTAATTAAAAATTGTGGCTGGAGACTTCCTCTTTCTCTGGTACAGAAGAATAGTTTGCAGGGAATGCTCCATGACCAAAACCAGACCGTTCTGTGTAAGTCGTGAGGAATCTCCAGATGGTTTAAATGGAGAGATCCTTATCCAGTATTAGTATAGGCAGGTTGTACTAAGTTTGTCAACAGAACTTTTGGAAACACGTCTTTGTTTTGGAGTTTGTCCATTCAGGGCACCAATTTTGTTATGTATTTGACTTAATTCAGAAATTTTGACTTTAAAAAGACCTTGGGATTTGCCAGTTTGATGAGACTGATCGAAGCTCTATTTTGAATGACAACCCATTTTGCTGAACCTACAGCATCCACTAAAAAACAACAACATATGTTCAACTATTACTTTCCTGTCCTTGGCCCTAATCAACAGGTGACCAAGTACAAGGTGTTGTTTGAGTGCTGTTCTCTTCCTTGTCTTCCCCACATTTTCTGAGTAGCCCTCTACCATAGTCTGAGGGGACAAGGCAAATGTGTTTTTAGTAAATGGGACCCTCTATAATCCCCAATTTTCCTGTAACTCTTCCACATGGCACTGGGACACTAACAGGACACCTTAAATCTCAGCTGGCATGGCATCTCAGAGCCATCATGTTAACTCATTTCGGTGTTGATATCACATAAACATTTATTTATTATTTATTTAATAGAGCATTCATAATATCTTCTAGCCTCTGTGGTCCTCTTGTCTTAATTTGGACCAGATAATAATAATTACTCATAATGATATCAACTCACTTTCCCCCACTTGCAAGGTAATAAGATGCTCTCTGAAATGATTTACAGATATTAATTCATTTAACCTTCAAAATATAAAGAATAGATACTCATCTATTTAAATTATTGGCATGCTGTCTTTCTGCGAGCAAGCGGGGCACAACATACAGAGAGAAATTCTTTTAGGTTTATGCTAAGTTTGCTGCGCATCCTTCATCAGATAGAGGCCAGGGCTATGTGCTGAACCTGTCTGTGCCTCAGATACGATTCACACCATGGAGGAGCCTGGATCTACCTCGAAGCATTTTCACGTCAGGGTGAAGACTAGAAACTCTTTGACTGAGTTTCTTCATGGGATAGCATCTTTAAAAACGCCAGCCACAGATGTGAGGTTTGGTGATTCAACAGGGTTACACTACTGACTTGTGTTCATATAGGCTTACATCGCTACCTGGTTGTTAAAGAAAAACTCCTCATGGGGGTTTTGGTTAACCTCATGGTCACTGTGATGGATTTAGAGACATTAGAAGATCGAGGCATACCCCTGTGCTCATCTGTAAAAGAGTTTCCTGAGGATTAACAGAGGCAGAAAAGACCTGCCCTGAATGTGTTGACACCACCTTGGCCTGGGGTCCTGGAATGACTACCTGGAAAAAGAGAAAGCCAGCAGAGAACATTCGTTACCCTTTCTCTGCCTACTGGCTCACCATGATGTGAGCCATGCTTCTACCCTGCTTTTCCCAACACAAGGGGCTGAACCTTTAGAAACTGTGAGCCAAAATGACTCTTTTTTCTCTTGAATCTTTCTGTGTCTGGTGTTCTGAGGCAGCAAAAAAGGTCACCAACACAATGAGTATGCTGGTTTGAAGACCTGAAGAAACCAAGCTGTTCTGTTTCATTTTGCTTTTAAGCATCAGGTGTATAATTGGTGTGGTATCAACAACCCATAATATCCTAAGAGTTTCAGTGTTCTAGTTAAAACATTAAAACACTTTTTAAGCTATTTTGAAATTGAACTCAGGCCCACCGGAAGAGCTCCAAGCACTCTTAATAACTGAGTTCATTCTTTATCTCTTAAATATTTTAAGAACTAAAACATATCCATTACAATGGTACAGTAATCAGCTTTCATACTGTATTTGTACATCTCAGGTATGGTAAACTGGACAACTGAAATAAGGAATTACATTGAGCTAAGGCTCAAAGCTAGTTCTCCCCTAAATGACACTTGCACTCTTGATGATATTGGGATCTGATAGTCAAGTCAGTGATGGAGGAAGGTCATTGGTTAAATAAAAAGAAACTGCTTGGCCCTCATTGGTTAGAAGATAGGTGGGAGGAGTAAACAGAACAGAACGCTGGGAGGAAGAGGAAGTGAGCTCAGACTCCACAGCTCTCCTCTCGGGAGCAGACGCCTCAGAGAGATGCCATGCTCCGCTCTCCCGGGCAGAAGCATGCGATGAAGCAAGCCGCCTGGTTAGACATGCTGAATCTTTCCCGGTAAGACCGGTGCTCACAGATTATTAGAGATGGGTTGATCGGGATGTGAGAATTAGCCTGTAAGGGCTAGAGCTAAAGGGCCAAGCAGTGTTTAAATGAATACAGTTTGTGTGTTGTTATTTCGGAGCATAAGCTAGCCATGTCAGGCAGCCGGGGTGCTGGGGACGCAGCCCCGCTGCCCATATTACTAAAATGGCACTCAACGTGTTGACGAAAAGCTGAACGCATGCTTTTCGGTTTTCAGCTGTAGCAGGAAAAAAGCTGCGCCGTTTAAAAATGCCGGCTTTCTGGGCTGTCCTGCCAGGGCAAACTCTGACTCTTTTACTCAGGCAGTTCGTGCGGTTTGCAAGCACAGGCTGCTGAATCTCGCTTGCTGGCAGGGACCTTGAAATGCCATAGAGTTGTGGCAGTAAACATGGCTACAGCCAGTACCTCAGCCATGAGGCTGGAAAGCTAAGGAATGGGCTGGATCCAGCCGGGAAAGCCACGCCTTTAATCCTACTGATATTGCTTGGTAAATTAAAGACTCATGTGGTCAGAAAAAGAGAGATATACAGTAAAGAGAGATTCAAAGACAAAGAAAAATTTTAAATGGTTTACAGTGTGTTAAAAATATATGCAGACTAAAAGTTGAAGTTCTTAAAGTAAAAAACAACAAAAAAAAGGAATAGACTTGTTGTGTGTGGTAGTACACACCTTTAATCCCAACACTTGGAAGGCAGAGGGAGATTGACCTCTGTGACTTCAAGGTGTGGTAGCACACGCCTTTAATCCCAGTGCCTAGAAGGCAGAGACAAACAGATCTCTGTGAGTTCAAGGTGTAGTAGAGTACACCTTTAATCCCGAATGCCTGGGAGGCAGAGACAGGCGGATCTCTGAGAGTTCAAAGACAGCCTGGTCTACAGAGTTACTTCAGGTCAAAGATACAGAGAACCTGTCTCAAAAAGCAAAGAGTTAAAAGTAAAAATAAACAAAATAGAGGTTAAAACAAAGGTGTACAAAGATGGAAAATAAACAGAGAATTTTGATACTGTATGCTATTATGCTCTCTTTGAATTGTTTGAATGCTGAGGAAAGAGCAAAAGCTACTAAAAGATATTTGTTTATAAATGCTGCTGAACTAATCCAACATAGATATTTTGAATTTGGATCTAAGGATATGATACTTTGGAAAAGAGATTCTTCTTTTGTTTTCACAGAGGATCAGACCTTGTGGATTGCATTTATCCCGATGTGGTATGATGGACCACGCCCTCCTGAAGGGTTGTTGTGAACATCTTCAGAAAATTGCTTCACTCAACTGCCAACTGAGATGAAACTAGCACACAGGTTATACTGTGAAAGACCTAATTAACGATGCCCCCATTCAGCAGGAAGCAGTTTGGAGAGAAAAAATTGCGCCCATGTTCCCAAATATGGTTTATAAACGTTCTTTTACATTTAAAGGGGGATATGATATAGGTATGAATAATTTGCATTAGTATAGATTTTGCTTTATTGATAGAGATTTACGGTCAATTTTGTTATATGTATTTCTGATATTGATTAAGGTATTGTGATTGTGTAGTTCATTATTAAAATGTAATGTATAATTAGGAAATATAGGTTGTTGATGGATAATCATAAATAATAGTCAAGTTTGTAGTCATGTTAGTTAATATTTTCTAGATGTGCGTAGATATATTTTAGATAGGCATTCTTCATATTTTTCAAAGATTATAGAATATGGCATTTTAAATGTTTTAATAGGTTAGGACTTTTCATGACAATGAGACACTCTGCTCCTGGCAGCACCAATCTACTTCAAGAGGAAGATGGGCATCGAAGAGGCACCTTATGGAGTTTGATAGCCATTTGGGCAAGAAACTGCTCTTGCCTGGACTATTGCATAAACTGGACACAGAGAACCCACAGAGAGAGGACTGCTGAACTTGCCTAAGGTGAGATGATCTTTCGGGGTTCCTGATTCATGAAAGAGTCTGCGAGACATTCTGCAGGACACAACAGATAGTGACTGAACTGACTTTGAATTTTCCTGCTTTATGGAAATGTCTGCTGGATACCATGGGCCTGAAGGCTGAAGATGGATGCCCCAACGGTACAGAGGAATTTTGGGTGACTGTCCAGCAGCGAGATGTCTCTATCATTTCTAGAGTTTTAAAAGTTGCTTTTTTCTTGTTTGCTTAGGTAGTATTGTATCTTTCTGGAGTCTTTGATGGAGTTAAGAATAGTTAGTTATAGCTATAGTTTTCCTTAGTTATGATAAAGATTATTTTATATTTATCCAACAGTTACTTAATGCCAAAAGTTTTCTAGCTGCTTCATACATATTAATATAACCTCAAAAATAATTCTACAGGTAAGGTGCAACTATTACTATCTCTGCTTCAGAGGTGAGGAAAATGAGGCATAATGAAGTTGAATGTGAAAGCCACCTGTCTTAAAAGGGATGGTTCTCCAGTTGGAGTTAGGCATCTGGCTAAGACTTTGTCCTTGATCGAGCTGTATGCTTCCTGGAACAGAAAGCCAGGGCTACTGATTTCTGTCTAGATTATTTCTACTGTGTGGGACTCTGGAATTTGATATTGAGAAATAATTTTATACGTTTTAGAAAAAATAAGGAATACTCTCTACAGCAACACCCATCTCCATGAGAGCTGGGAAGCTTCTAAAACCACGCTTCTCTCAAGCTGCTTGTTGTTGTGTAGGACTGTCTTATTGATGATGGCCTTTTCACCCAATACCTGCTGATCTTCCATAATGCTAATATTCTCTTCATGGTTAACACTTTCTAGACTGTCATTGCCAGCATAAATGTTAGAGACACAGACATTTGATTTAGGCTCATCTTTGACTTTGAATAAAGAGATCTAAAAATCAATCCCATAGCCCTGTTTCATTTTCTATGTATATAGGTCAAATAATTCAGGGCAAGGAGAGTATAAAAAGTAATCTATGATGTCAAGGCAAACATATCAGGTAAGCAGTTTTAAAAAGTTTTATTTACATATAATGCAAAACCTCTTGTTTTGTGTGTTCTTTGATCATCTTGCAATGGACCTCTGAAATTTCCTAAATTAATTATTATTAATTATTTCCTAAAATAATATTAATTTTCTGTGTATGTGTGTATATAATTTATTTCTATACAATTGGTAGATTAGTGAAAAGAACCCAGTGTGCCAAAATTTGAGTTCAATTTAACATTTACTGTGTGACTTTTGGGCAAGTTACTCTTCAAATAATCTTTTATTTCCTCATCTGCACCAAAGGAATCATTGCTTCGTGGATTGGATAAAATAATCTGTGGTCTATTTTGTTAACGGAAGATGTACTTTAATTGCAAAGTGTCATCAAGTCTTACTAATTTAACTGCTAATGAGCAGCCATTTGTGGGACAGGATGTGGTAGTGAGACACACACCAGATTAAGATGTACTCCACTGAATTCTAATCCTGCCTGGTTACCACAGTCACTGTGTGGGCCAGGATAAATATCTGGGATTCTTTTCTTGCACAATTAAAGTATTTAATGAGGAGAACACTGGAGCTCTTCTCAGTCCAGGATTTCAGTGGCCCTGGTACACACACTCAAGGGATCTGGGTACCAGTTTCAGAGCAGAAGCGTTCCTGTTTGACACCGGTTGTGCTATAGATGAGTGTCACACCTTTGTAAGCGAGTCTATTCACCTTTGCAAAATGGAAATTGGAATCACTGCTCAAAGACCCTCATTTCAATTTCGAGTTAAAAATACTTTTGCAACAATTTAAATTTCTTCTCTCTGTTCTTAGGATGACTTACAGTTGTTGGTCAGTGAAACAGATTCTGCGTTTTAGGTTTCTCCATGCTCAGTCTGTTCTCCCCTTGAGAATCTCAGTCTTTGTGATCATCTCTGTAGTTTCTCTGAACTTTCTGAACATTGGGCTTAACATTTGCTATCTTAAATTTTCTTTTTTTTAAGTCTAGTGCACTCAGAGGATATATTTGATGCCTTTTTCACTGAGCAAAAATGCCAAATACCACAACTGTTAACTCAATAGTGAGTTTGATCTTTTCCTCTAAATGTTTATCAGACTCCCAATGGATATGACTTTAAAAGCATACCTAAGCTCTTAAAAGTGTGGGGTCTTAGACATATGGTGTTAGTCCTTCTTTTCTCCTTTCCTTCCTCATAGAAACACTTGTTCTCACATGAAATGAGCTGAACTTTATCACATGTATATATCCAGCTACATCACTGCTATAAATAGCTCAATCTCAGTTACTCAGCATTGTCAGGAAATGAGCTCTTGGGGCAAGTAAATTTCCTGATGACATTATCTTTTCAAGGGTCAGGACTTTACATTTATTTTAGATTGACGTCCTTCCCAGTTATATGCAGCACTGCATTTACTTTCCAGCCACAGCAGGCTAGAATCCTGACAAACTCCTGTTGGGGGATTTACTTAAGTGTGAATGAGGGTGAGAAGGAAGAGCATTGGGACTGAAACTACCACACGTCTTCTAAATACTACTACAACACAACTGGGCTGGGATTCCTACTAAATGTCCCACTAAACTCAAACAATCCTAATTAAGAGAATATCAGTGATGTTTTAGAAATGTTAAGTAACTAGATGATTTGAGCTCATTTTTTATTTACTATTTCTTTATTACTAGAATCCTTTCCCCCTGAGTGACCAGATTAAATAGCAATTTGGTCTGCTTTTGTTGCAGATAATATAGATTCTAGGTTAAAAAAAGAAACAAATTTTATTAAATATCATTATCAGAGGAATTGTCTTATAGCAGTGCTCATGGTCAAAGAGGAAACTCCCCGTTCATTTACCCAGCAAGCAGATATTCAGCTTTCGACCTTTCTGGATCCTCTGTGGGTATGACAAGCCTGTGCATGATCTGGAGCTTAGCGATCGCTGGGTACTGATTGCGGTATGAGGATATACTTTCTAGGAGAAGAGAAGCCCCATATTACTCTGCCTTTGGGTCGTTTGTTCCCTTCTCATGAGAAAGAGGACCTCTTGGGCAGCTGACTTTCTCCAAATCTAATTAACGAATTGAAGGCAAGTGCTGCCTCTCCCAGGTGTTTTCTGCCCTCAGAATCACCTTCCTGACTGCTTTCTTCAGTGTCCTTTGACATACACGCGATAAACAAAGCCGCCTGTATTCCTGCATCCAGGTGGGCAGACAGGAGTCTCCTCACCTTCTTTTCTCTGCTTTGAGCGGGGCAAACGTGTGGCAGGAAAGGGACATTGTACCTCTGCCTTGTGGAGATTATACTTGCCTTGTGGCAGACATGGAACTAGGATCTTCAGGGTGGAAGCCCAGGAAATTTCCGTTTTAATAAACATGCTAGGTGATTTCTATAATGAGGCCTTTATAGAAAACTTGCCTTCTGAGGCAAGTCAAAGCAGATTCGAATTTTCTACATGTTAAAAACTAGGGAAGCAAGCAAACAATCTGAGTGAAGTAGCCCTGGGACTGAGGGGAAGATCCAGAAATTCTTAGTTTTAGTGCCTGCTTGCTAATGATCTAAGATGAGTCCTTTAACTTCTAAGTATCTTAACTGTGAAATGAAGAAGTTGAAAGACTTCTTCACTTATTTAGCCATTTTTCAACAACTGCCAACAGCCTACCACATGTAAAATCTTTTTCCAGTCTCTGGGAAAACTGCAGAGAAAGGTCATTGCTGTGGGACAATGGTTTTGTACCCTGTAAAGATTTGGCACTTGTATTGGTTTAAAAAAAATGCTGATTGGTCAGTAGCCAGGCAGGAAGTATAGGCAGGGCAACCAGAACAGGAGAATTCTGGGAAGAGGAAAGGCTCAGTCTGCATTCGTCACCCAGATGCCGAGGATGCAAGTTGAGAGTGCCTCACTTATGAAAGGTACCAAGTCACGTGGCTAACACAGACAAGAATTATGGGTTAATGTAAGCTATAAGAGTTAATAAGAAGCCAGAGCCATTAGACCAACGAGTTTATAATTAATGTAAGCCTCTATGTGCTTCTTTGAGATTGAATGGCTGTGGTACAGGTCAGGTCAGAAACCTACCTGCCCTGATTCACAGGGTCCCATGAGTATATCTGGTGACACAAGGACCTGGTGGGAGAATGGAGCAAACCATTCCCTTATCACATTTTTGTTACAGCTCATTTATTTTTTTCTGTAATTTGGATTCTTATAGTCCAGTTATACTCTAAGATTACTAAATAAAGTCTTGAAAAGTATCCTAGGAAAACAAATAGCTTTTTAACAGAAATGCCAACAACTTCATCCTCTGGACTAAGGAGAAATTGTCCCAACTCTAGGCCCCTTCCACTTGGTTTTCAGAATGAAATGAGTTATCCATGTTGGATAAATTTGTTCTAAATTAAAGAAGGCTCTAATAGGGTTTGCCCTATAGTCCAGTCACAAGATGAGCAATAAATATCTCTAATATCTTAGGTGAAGAGTCTGTTTTTTACCCCTCTTAGGTGAGGCAAAAAAGCCTCCAAAGAGCAATGTGTGTGTTACGGTTTCAGTGTGACATGACTTTAGCTGGCTTCAGTGCTAACTGGTAGTGCTAGTTTAGGAGTTCTGGAAACCTTAAGAAGTGAGACCTCATTGGAGGAAAGAGATAAAAGTGCATCTCTGGGGATTATACACCATCCACAGTCTTCTCTTTACTCTCAGCATCCTGTCTACTGTAAAGAAGCCCCTCCCCTCACCATAATGATCTGCCCAGGCACATGGGGTAAAGCAACCATGGACTCAGTGAACTAAGTAAACCCTTCTCCCCACTTTAAGTTCTTCAGCAAGGTTTTTGGTCAAAGCTCTACAAAAGTAGCAATACAGTGCTATGTCTTAGCTGAGCATGATGGGAGGGCACTGGGTTGTCTTTCTCACTTTGGCATTTGTTTTTCCTGACACATGAAGACCGACACTGAATCTCATTAAAAGTTTGAACCATGTTGTCTTTAAGATAAAAAGAACAGCAGGATCATACTGAGGGACTCCTCTGTTGCAGGGAACCACTTGTTCATCCCGGCCGCCTGACTAGCTTAGCCCCGAAATAACCACACAGAAATTGTATTAATTAAAACACTGCTTGGCCCATTAGCTCTAGCTTCTTATTATCTAACCCTTATATTAATTTAACCCATTTCTATTAATTTGTATATCGCCACATGGCAGTAGCTTACTGGCAAAGATTCTAACCAGCATCTGCCTCAGGTGGAGGATCCATGGCATCTCTCTGACTTTGCTCTTCTTCCTCCCAGCATTCAGTTCCATCTCCCCCCCACCGCCACCTAATTTCTGCCCTATCTACAGGCCAAGGCAGTTTCTTTATTCATTAACCAAGAAAAGCAACACAAAGACAGAAGTACCTCCCACACCACTCCTCCGGTCTGTGTTTTCTTTGATGTTTTCTTGGGTTATAGTACAGGTGTTTTGAGATAGTTGGTTACTTTTAGGGTCCTATGAATACAATCCCCCTAGATTGAAGCAGTTAAATTCTTTAAGGTTGAGAAGTCCCTGGAATAAGGATGCAACATTTTCTCTGTAACTTCTTAAAACTGTATTTGGATCTGGGTTTTCTACTATGTGGGAAACTTTAAATTTATTACACAGTAGTTATAAAACATTGTGACTGTAGGCTTCTCATTCTCACAGAGGAGTGTCTGGAAGGTTAAGAAGATAATTTGAAATTAAAACAGAATTCTCTTCGATAAAGTCAGATTCTGTGTTGGGGTTTGTTGTCTTTTGTTGGAGGTACTGGTTTACTCTTAAGCCTATCAGTCATATGTTATTATTTCATTTGCTGAAGACCAAGAAAAGGCAAACTTGGAAGTTGTGAAGTATAGTAAAAAGATGAAGTTTAAAAGATAATTAAGTGTCTTTTAAAAGGACAAAATTATTGTTTAAAATTAAAAGGGAGAAGAACTGTCCAAAGCTGACTTGTTTGGCTTCAAACTTCTTGGATGAGATCCTTACTCAGGTCTGGGGTGGGGGGCTAGGGGGAGAAAGAGCTTGCTGTAGGATGTTCCACCTCTGAGGAAGGTAGGTACATATTAGTCGTGAAGTCCTTCAATGTCGCAGGTGCAGTATCTTATTACATTAAGAAGGAAAATCATTATTAAAAATGAAAAAGACTCCCTGTAAAAGTCATTTAGTATGTCTCTTAAATTCTCACCAATTTAAAAGGTACAATAGAGCATGACTGAAAACTGAGTGGGAAGTCAGAGGAGAACAGTTTTTTTTTGCCCAATCTTGGAACAGAGTAGGTGGTCAAATAATTTTCCTCCGGACTATAGATGTGTACTATCACAGAACCTGTAAGGACATATATCTTAACCATAGAAAATAAGGCTTGAATTTACAGGTTATTTAGACTTAAGACGTGTCTTGTTAGAAAAACCAAGGAAATATGGTTGAAAATATGTTGGGTGTTTCTCTGACGATACAGGAGTATGTCAACGGATTTCTGGCAGGCTGGGATTAGAGGCGCTCAGAAGCTAACCCACAGAATGATTTGAGGCTCCCACCTGTAGAAATGAAAATGCATAAATGTCATAACTCTTCTTGTGTGTCGCTGGGCAGGCTTCTCCTGTTCCATGCCTCACTCTGCCACCCGAGATCTGATGTGTTGTCACCTTCTCAATTATCTCATCCCTGGCTTTGATTCATTCCCTTCCACTGTGTTTGTCCTCCTGTAAAAGTGACCCATCTTGCACTGGGTTGGTAGCAGGCTTCATATCAGATTTCTAGGACTGCAAGGTTTACTTCCTCCCTTCTCCCTAGTATTTTATGATGATTTGACATTGGTGAAAACACAGGCTTCTGTCGCTTTAGTACAGAGGTTGCTGTGCTGCCATTGCTCTTTGGAGGTAACACAGCAAACAATTATCCTTTTGTCTTCATGGCGTTTCCATCTTTGATATATGGTTCCTGAGATGGAGAAAGAAAAACCAAGAAAAACTAAATAAGAGTTGCTATGAGGACTAGATAGGGCTTTGAACAGGTTTCCTTGCATCTTAGCTATGTTGCATGTATATGACAAATCTGTGAAAATAAATAATTCAAAAACAAAGACAAATAGTTGAAATAGAATTTTATTCCAATAGCTGTCAACTTAAGAGTTTTCAGTATTTATAAATTTTGATAATTTATAACTCCATTTATATGTACTTTGATCCCTTTATCTATCATAACAATAACCAAAATTATATTTGCCAGATTTCGTTTGAATCTCAATTCATGTCTGTGTTTTCTTTTATGTACGCTAGTGTCATAACTTCTTAATATCGAGAAAAATTCACCAATGAGGATGGAAAATAACATTTCTTAAACACTTATTATTTTACAGGTACTTTGTATGAATAATGAATAATTCTTTGATCTTTGTGGCAGCCTCTAGTTCTTATCTTTATTTCACAGCTGAGAAAAAGCAGGCTCACAGAAGTAGAAATTGTTTCCGGTACTGTCCAATGTGGAATGGCAGAGTAAGCAGTGAGCTCTGGGGGGTGTGGGTGTGCTTTTCCCATTACACCAGGTGGCTCTCTGATTCCAAGCTCTATGTGGTACCTGACTGTATAACAGGAGGAGCAGGCCTACTTTTTGTCCCAGGCACCCAGCTAGTTTACACCCGAAATAATTACACAGAAACTGTATTTATTTAAACACTGCCTGGCCCATTATCTCTAGCTTATTATTGGCTAACTCTTACATCTTGATTTAACCCATTTCTACCAGTCTGTATAACATCACGAGGTCGTGGCTTACCGGGAAAGATTTTAATTAGCGTCAGTCTCAGGCAGGAGCTTCATGGTGTCTGCCTGTCTCTGCTTTCTTTCTCCCAGAATTTATTTTGGTCTATTTCACCTATCTAAGTTTTGCCCTATCAAAAGGCCAAGGCAGTTTCTTTATTCAACCAGTGAAAGCAACACATAGACAGAAGAACCTCCTACATCAGAATGGAACATTAGCAGAAAGCTGCTTGAGCTTGACAAGACCCTCTTAACGCAACCCCCAAATGTCTGTTTTCTGGTATTTAAAGGTTGAGGACAGAAGAACCTGTCTCTAAGAGAGTAACCTATAGAAAAAGCAAACACATGTGAAAAGTTTACTACCCTCCCATACCCAATACCTTGTACCCCATAACCTAGTGTGGGATTGTGGTATTCAGATGTGCAGAGAGAATGCAGGGACTCTTATTTATATAAGAGAGATGAATGGATATTGATATTTTTTGGCCAAAGTTAGCCAACAAGGAAGAAAACTGTGGATGCCTTTTTTCACTCTTGACACAACTTTATTTTTTTTTAATTGTGGAATATTTTTATTCCTGTATCTGTGGTTTCACTTTTCATTTTGTTATTGTTTTTAAGAAGACAACACTACATTAACAGAATTTCCAATGGTGAGTATTGCTATAGTAGTTCTATAATATAATATAGTCTATTGTTATTAATTTCTTCAATGTTTATTTGGTAACTAAACTTTATTTTACTTATGTATGCACCAGGTTAAACATAGCACATCCAGGATTTGATACATACGCTTTGAAACTTTACACATCCACTGAAGATCAAGAAATGTGTGCCCAGGATAAGGGTTTTAAGTGTCTGTATTATTAGTCTAATTCCTGTTTACTCAATGAGATTTAGAGTGCTTTAACCCATACAAACAAACAATATTATTGATAACACCATTTCTCTTTCAACAACTGATCTGTCAGTTGGTTAAAATAGATAATACGGGCATTTGCTCTGGTGAGTTCAACCTCCACTCCAGGACCAGGACCCACAAAGCTAAACTTCATAATAAGATATTCCTTAAGACCTCAAAATCTAAAGACAGGTAAAAAGCAGAGGAGCCCAAGAGAGAGGAGAGAGGGAGAGAAAACAAATGGCAGATAACAAAACAAATGACAAAAACAGATGACAAAATGGGGGACAGATGATAAAGCCAGGAAAGGGAAGAGGCATACTCCACATTTAAATGCAAGGTCACCTCAGAAGATTAGGTGGGATGAGGCATCTAGGAGAGCACATTCTGTATGGGGGAAACATCAGCACTGAAGTAGGAAGGCTGAAGCTAAGCGGGGAGAAGCAAAGAGAGAGACTTTTAAAAGAATCTACAGGAGATAGGAAGGGATAAAATGGCATGGAAGTGAGAGAAGAGGAGAGAGGAGAGAGGGAGATGGGAGAGAGGACATTCAGAGAGGAGAGAGAAGGGAAAAGAACAGAGAGAGGAGGGAGGAGGAGGCAAACAGTCAGACACACATACATACAGACAGAGAGACAGAGACAGGAGAGAATAGCTATCTGTGCATATAAAACTGATGGTTTATGCCATTACTTTGTTGTCTGGATGCCCTTCTGGTGGATCTGGTGAGATCCTGTTGATTTCAGCCCTGCAGTCTTGTCAGAGGGCATCAATAAAATCTTGGGGTATGTACTCACTGTCCTGAGTGAGTACCTACTCACAGACCTGTTAGCCACTTATGTGTCTGTCTGTCTGGTGGACCTTAAGGTATTTAAATGAAGGCATTCATTTAAAAGTGTCCTTATGTTTAAATGCCCAGCCCCTACCAGAGAGCTGTGTGCATTTGTATGTGTGTGTGTGTGTTATGTGTGTTGTGTATGTTTTTTTTGTGTGTGTGTTTGTGTGTGAAAAGCCCCTTCAATGAGTAAATGAACAAAGAGAGCAAGGCAGGAAGGAAGGAGTCCTGCAAGAGAGGTAGTCTGGAGGCAATGTCTAGCACCTATGGGAGACTGCTGGGTCAGTCTGGAGGCAGAAGCCCACTTGGGACTAGCAACTAGGCCACTCCCTCAGGTTAAGTTCCCTAAACCAGAATTGGAAAAAAAAAAAAACAAAGATGTTTTAAGGAATACTTTCATGGGAAATGTGCCAAATTAGGATAAAAAAGAATACAGAATGAGAGATAATAACTTATGTCTAATCTTTCAAGCAAGGGGAGTAACAAGGAAAAGAAAGTTAAATCTTGATCACAGCGGCTGGAAAGGGACGAAGCACAGCGGGAGGAGGGAGGGGCTCTGATTTGGGGCCTATTGGGTGGTCTTCCGGGTAATATTCTATTTTTGTGTGCGTCCTGTTTTTGGACGCACCCCAGGCTCATGCTAGCTTTCTTTCTTTCTTTCTTTTTGTGTGTGTGTGTCAAGTAGCTTTCTCCTTTTCATCATTTTCTTTTAGAAGCTTGTTCCATGAAGACTTTCAGGAATGAGCCTCCCTTCCAGAAAAACATGTCAGATGAAAGAGAAACATCCTGCTACCAAGATTTAACAAGCAGTTGCACAATTCAGACTGGAGTATCGGCCTCACAGCTTCATGGTGTTTGCTGAAAACCCATACTCTGTTTGGATGAAAGAGGTCCAACTTTTACATATTTAGTTTTACGTATATTTTCACATTTGAATCTTTGCCATTAACCAGTAGCAGTTTTAAATAAAATGAGCCTTTCCTTTTCAGAATATATTGACTTCTCTGTCTCTCTCGGTCTCCCTTTGTGTCTCTCTGTCTCTTTCTCTCTCTTCCCCTCATACATATAAGTGGGAATGCTAACTGATTTGATCTACAGGCAACCACAGGGGCTGTGAGTTCATGAGACTGTGTTCTTGTCAAGTCCAGAAGACATTATTTTAGCTCTGTCCTCCCTACCTTTGGATCTAATTATTTCAGCCTCCTTCTGCCACAATGGTCCTTGAGTTTTCACGGGAGGGGGTGTGATACAGATGTCCCACTTATAGCTGAGCATGTCACAGACACTTATTTTATATACTTTGACCAGCTGTAACTTTCTATATTAACCATTGTCCACTGTTCAAAGAAACTTCTCTGGTGAGGTCTGAGGGCTACAACGATCGATGGGTAGAGAAATACAACCTTAAAAGCTCTCTATTTTGCAAAATAAAACACCAGAGTAGGTTTAGTGCTGGAGCTTAGGCGTGTCCCATAGATTCTTGTCCACATTTACAATCTCAGGCATGCTTGTCCTAGGGTGGATGGGGGTCTCAGTTCAAAGCAGAAAGTGGTTGCCCCTATAACATCCAAGACGCTGTTGCACAAATGAGCATATGTTGTCACGTTGTTCGTTATTGTGGCTCACGGTTTCACAACGAAATAAGGCAACTTTGCTCTTGTTATGAAGTCTTAAATTAGTAGACATTGTTAAGGATTGGGAACTGTTGTGAGACATCTGGTCATTTTATTTATTTATTTGCTTGTGTGTGTGTGTGTGTGGCGTGTGTGTTTCTCTGTGTGTGTTCACGTGTGTATGCATGTACACCTGGGTGTATGCGCACATGCGATGACCAAAGAACAACCTGAGTGTCATTCTTAATACACTGGTCACTGATCTCTTTGATTATCTTTGTTCCTTCCTTCCTTTCTTTCTTGACAGAGGTTCTTTTACTGGTCAGCACTCTGACAGGCTAGGGTGGCTAGCCAGAAGGCCCCTAAAGTCTTCCCGCCTACCCTGCCTAGCTTTGGGAGTGCAAGCAGAGGCACTGTGGCCTGAATTTTTATTTCGATATGAGTGCGGGAGATTGATTTCTGGTCCTGATGCTGGTAAGGCAAGTGCTTTACGGATGCCTCCCCAGCATCCTGCTCCTGGTAAGTGTAAAAACAAGACAGGGGTAAGGAGGACTTCAGAAAGAAGAAACATTAGCTATTGTTCCCATTCAGTGCCATCCGCTCCCTGAACCTGCCCCGTCTGAATCCTTTGAAAGCCACTTCACTTCTTTTTTTTCTTTCCTTACTACACCAATAAAATCAGTCATCCACTCTGCAATACACATGTAAAATGCCTTCTTTTGTAGAACAAACCCTTTGTGTGTAAATAATGTGTAAGCCCCTTCCTGCCTTAAAGCATTGTGTTGGGGGAAAAAAATCCAACCTAAATTGATTGTATAGATAGCCTGATTGTAAAGCAAGATTAATATGAAGATGCAAGGAGTCTGCAATAAAACCTACTAACTTAAATCCCTCGCATTTGTGTACAGCATTCATATTTAGCAACAGTCCCAAGGCTGAGATTAAAGCTCTTTGGTAGGTTACTTCAAGGCCTTTTTATTGCTAAATCTTATTATGTCTCTAAAATGTAGAAATTAATCACCTGTCATCAAAGCTGCAGTGGATTATTGACTTCTAAATGTCTCTACAAATTGATTCATGACAGAATGAAACAGGAGACTGAACTAGCATTGAAATTCTTCTGCATGTGATAAAAAAGGTCTATTAAAAGCGTTTCAACAAATGCTGTCTATTAGGTAATCATCACAAAGTACTTTCCTATCAAAATGAGGTGCTTCTGGAATGGTTTTGATGAGATATATATTTTTTCCAGCACTGATGTGGTAACATGAAATTATTCTGAAACCCCAGGAAGCTGATTTGGAAATCCATTTAATTCTTATATTACAGAGCACACAATTTTTTCAAGTATTCACAGAATATAAAGAAGACAAAGAATTTACTTAGTGTGTGTGTGTGTGTGTGTGTGTGTGTGCTCATGCCCATGTGTGAGTTCTTCTGTATAGCAGACTCTACAGATTGCTCAGATGAAAACATTGGTGTGCACTTATCCACAATGGGGGAATTGCAATAACTTTTTTCTACAGAAGGTTCCTTTCATGGTCTCAGTATATTTTTTGACTGAATTCTGATTTCTTATTCCTGTTATTCAGAATTAGTTGCTTTTAATATTCCTGGCACCCCTGCCCTGCCATGGGACATTAGGCAATATTTGGAAACAATTTTGTCTGTCTAACTAATACTTGTGGCATTTGGTGAAAGGGACAAAAGATACCTTTAAATACCTAAAACACAGTCACATAGTCCAAAGTGTCAGTAGGGCCAAGGGCAAGAACTCTCCAGGATATCTAAGGAAGACATTATTTGACTTAGGGCAGTGGGAGTTAAAGTAGAACACATATAATTTTTCTGTGTTCGCGGTTTAGTTTTTTTTTTTTTTTTACATTTGTTTACTTACTTATGGGTGCTAGTGTGTTTGCTTACACGTGGGCACAAGAATACTACAATACAGTGGTTCTCAACCTGTGGGTCTCCAACCCTTGTCAGATAGCCTGCAAATCAGATTACAGTTCATAAAAGTTGCAAGATTACAGTTATGAAGTAGCAACAAAATAATTTTATGGTTGGGGCTCACCACAACATGAGACCTGTATTAAAGGGTGAGAACTATTGCTGTGGTGGATGGGTGGAGGTCAGGGGACAACCTGAAGGAGTCAGTTTTCTTCTACTACCTTGTGGTTCCTTGGGATTTGAACTTGGGTCTCCAGGAGCACCTTCACTCGCCGAGCCTTTCTTTCCTTTGGCCAGAAACCATGTTTATTTAACCAATAAATTTTTCCATTCTTATTTTAGTCCTCTATTTCTTTATTCTTTCCATCATTTAATTCTCAGAGATAGTTTGTTTTTACTCCAGAATTTTCTCTTTGGGCCTCTCATGCTCCATGTCTGCATTGCTGGCATGCTCCATGCTGGTATTCTGTGCCTTTAGACCCCCCGTGACTAGTTCAAGTCTTTATCTGTCTTTCTCTGTGGATGCTCTCAGAGATCAATATAAGGAGTAGCCATTGAGCTAACCGCTGATCAAAATGCATTTCGATTTTCAGTTAGCGCCCCAGGACAGTAATGGCCATCTCTGCTAAACAGGAGATTAAGGATACCAAGGCAGAAAACTTCTATTTTGAGTTTCTGTCCCCAAAAGATGACTCAATCCAGTTAGGAAAAAAAAAAAAACACAACCTTTACACCTTCAACCCAAGTAGCCAGTGTTCCCTTATTACTTCATAATGTCAACATGTAAATTAAGCAAGCAAGCAAGCAAAGAAACAAAAACCAATAATGAAACTAAGTGTTGAGTTCCACAGTGTCAAGAATAGCTGTTTTTTTTTAATCTTTGTATTTTAGTAATTAGATCTCTGAATATGTGAGTAACTCTTATTCAAGTCGAGCTTAAAGGGTAACACACTCAGAAAATCTTTTCTACAGACCACACTATATACACAGGGCAGTCTTGTAGATGGGACAGCGTCCCAGGATGTGGGCAAACATCTAACATATACTGCTCTCCCGGGCTCTGTGAAGACCTCTGACTCCATTCTTCTGCTTGTCCCACCTTCCTCCCGACTGCTCTGCTTCCTTGTCAGTGCTCCACGATGGTCTTTGATTCAGTGGAGGCTTTACTGTGAGATTCCGGGACCCTGATCGTGAGCGATGACACCTGTGGTTGATTCGCTTAGCGGTTGCTCTAGGCAGCCATCTTCTCCAGGGCAGGGCTGTCTTAGCTACAGACTTGGCCCCAAGCAGAGCTGACACGAAATTGGCACTCACCAGGTGACGTGGAGTGCAGACAGTGACACGTGGAAGCCATCATGGGTGCTTCCATTTCCTCTTTGAGTTATAATTGTTGCCACTGCTGAGTACATCAAAGATCAAAGCAGCAGAGACATGCCAGGAAATTAATGTATGGATACAAACAGTTGTTGGACAACTTAAACCTGGAAGAATGGAGACGATTATGAGACGTAAGGAGAGTTTTAAACATTGTACCCGATTTTTGAGAGACTGAGAAAAAAGCTCATTCAGGCAGAATAGCTGCAGGTAGAGATTTAACCGCCCAATGCTGAGCGCTTATAATTGCTTCACACTTGATTATTCTATTACTCTCCCCCATCAAGTCTTCGGTTGGGCAAGTGGGGCCAATAACCTTCAGCTCCCAGCCTCTTACAGTCTGATTGCCACTAACCATCTCACTGTGTAGTTTGCTCCCCCCCCAACACTCTGAGGCCATTTCTGGCACTTGTATAACATTTACAGGCAATAGTTAAAATTTAACTGATATTTGGGGAAAACTCTTGTTAGCAAGGATTGTTTATGCAAAAAACTATATCTCAGAAAGCATCTCCAGCCTTTTGGAAGACCGAGAACTTAAAAGGCGGCTTTTGAGCTGAATTCATGTATCTCTGTCTTTATTTTAGTTGATCTTGGCAAATCCCTCACATATAACCCAGGACCAAAATGAAGTTCCACTCGGGAAGGCAGTCACGACTCAACGATCTTATCCTGGGAATGCCTGCTCTTGGCGTCTACACCACATAATTTGGGAACGAGTTTACACATTTACTCCTGTGCTTTTCAAGGGACTTTTATGATCTGCCAAGTGGACAAATGTCAACAGGCTTTAAGGATTGATTTACCAGGATTTCTGTCTCCTGTGGCCAGATTACTGTAACTTCCAATAAGGCACGTGTAAAGAAGCTCCGCAGACTTGGGAGAAAATGTGGTACCCACCAGACTGGCTTCATCACGAGCTCTAGCGCAGTTGCCTCTTATCATTAGAAACTCCTGGAAAGGTAACAATTTCTTGTCACTCAAACCTTCTGGAACAGTCCCCATAGCTGTACTGGCTGTGTGTAGGCACATAAGAAGGGGGGCTAGGTAATTTTGGTACAGGGGTCCCTACTTGTTCCTGCTATGCTTTCTGGTGGAACTTCTAAGTGACTCTGACTCTGGAGACCCTGATCTCGTCAGTCTAATTTCCCCAGAGCCGATGCCCTCCTGAGGGCAGCAAACCTCAAGACCACACAGAGGAAATGGAGTTATCTAGCACGAGTGGGAATTGGGATGAACACTTCTTCAAAGTTGCTGGAATTTCCAGCTTGCTATTTGTGGTAGAAAGAAAAACAACGTCACATTGTGACATTTGTGTCATTTAGTTTCCACGTTGTGAAAGCCATTGAAATCTGAGTTTGGTCCTCTCAGATTTTACTCTTCATGTGACGAGAGAGGATATGAGATCTCTTGTTTCCCCTGACTTTTTCCCCACAGTTTTCCTGATTCTGTTACTGAAGTGGGGACCGAACCCCGATCCCTGCTCATCCTATGTGGAAGAAAAGACAAAGAAGAAAATCAGGCTCACCCTGACTCTTCACAGAGCTATCCTTAGAACTAGCAGGTGGGTTATTCCCACTTCTGGTTTATCAGCCCTGGAATATGGGAAACACCAGGTTAGCTAACTAACCTTCCTCTCCCCAGCACAGAGTACTGGATTAAATTCCACACGGAAGCCCCCAGTCCTCAAAGCAGACTCAGCATCACCCGGCTATTTAATGTGTCTTGTCTTCATATACACGCACATCTTCCACTTACTAGTGTTTTAATTTTAGAGAAATGACTCAATTTCTGTTTAGAAATGGAATATGAATATAAAAATAGTTTGTTATAAAGGTAAATAAAAAAAAAACCCTCACCAAGAACCTAGAGCATAAGATGCTCTTTTCCCATCCGAGGGAACCCGAGATAGCAGCTCCTGCCTGTGTGGGCCTCTGACAACTCCCACGGGCTCTTTCAATTCATATTCTAAGCCTGGCTGGACTTGCCCCAGACATATGACATGGGCTCATTGCACTGAATTGTAGCTTTCAGTTCTGCCTTCAATTGGTCCCCCTGTGTAGACATTCTGTGTGATATCAACCCTCTACTTCAGGGAGGAAGAGGCTGTTTGGGCATGGGTATTATTTTCTTAAATGCAGAATAAAGCAGGACCAGCAGGGCATTTCAGTGAAATACCTCCTTTGAACTGTCCTATTCATTTGCTCTTTTATGAATTCACAGCTACGGCTTTCCAACTGCTCCATTTGATTGCTCTCATGTACAGAGTATAGAGACAGCAAAGAGGGGATTCCTGGAGATTCTTAACTTATTAACAAAGGCTGCGATGACTGTGGCAACCCCCAGAACTGACAGCCAGTTTCAGCCCTTTGTAGGGGTTAAGAGAGGTAGACAGGCTGGGGGAGAGGAAGCTTTAATAGAGATACTGAGTCTTCAGAGCCTTGGGATAGAGAAGTGCCAGCGGGGAAAGGAAGCATCACTCTCGCACTGGAAGACCGTAGCTCATCCTTCCTTCAGTTTTAAGTCAGAGTAGATGTTCTGAGCTCCAAAAATCAGCTGCTCCCCTTGTGACTGGACTCCAAGCTTCAGGAGACCTCAGACTTGGGACTGGCAACTGTGCGCTTGTTTAGCAAACCTCATGCCTTACTTGTGGTTATTTTAATTTAAAAAAAAAAGGCCCACATGGCACATGGTTGTCTGTTGTACAATATTACTTTAAGATGTGTTACATTTGTTTATGCTGTGGAATATTTGTTTAATGATGTAAAGATGCGTTGCATTTGTTTACTTCTGGGAAGATGTAAAGACACCCGATTGGCCTAATAAAGAGCAGAATGGCCAATAGCAAGGCAGGAGAAAGTATATGCAGGGCTGGCAGGCAGAGAGAATATGTAGGAGGAGCAATCTGGAAGGAGTAAGATCAAGGAGCAAGAAAAGAAGGGGCCAGCCACCCAGTCACACAGTCAGACATGGCATAAGAAGGAAAAAAAAAGATATGCAGAAATAGAGAAACGTAAAAGCCCCGAGGCAAAAGATAGAGGGGCTAATTTAAGAAAACCTGGCAAAAAACAAGACAAGCTAGTCCGGTTTTATCCCATGCTTTTTCAGACCCA
Source organism: Microtus oregoni (assembly GCF_018167655.1). Lineage (NCBI taxonomy): Eukaryota > Metazoa > Chordata > Mammalia > Rodentia > Cricetidae > Microtus > Microtus oregoni. The sequence goes on along the minus strand of NW_024543060.1, from coordinate 32,886,762 downwards.
GGCCAGCTGGCCTTGGTGAGTTCCCAAAAGAACACCCCCATTGTCTCAGTGTGTGGGTGCACCCCTTGCGATCCTGAGTTCCTTGCTCGTGCTCTCTCTCCTTCTGCTCCTGATTTGGACCTTGAGATTTCTGTCCGGTGCTCCAATGTGGGTCTCTGTCTCTGTCTCCTTGCTGAACATAGCGGACAATGAGGACTACTGAGAACTCAAGAACAATGGCAATGGGTTTCTGATCCTACTGCACGTACTGGCTTTGTAGGAGCCTAGGCAGTTTGGATGCTCACCTTATGAGACCTGGATAGAGGTGGGCAGTCCTTGGACTTCCCACAGGGCAGGGAACCCTGATTGCTCTTTGGGCTGACGAGGGAGGGGGACTTGGTTGGGGGAGGGGGAGGGAAATGGGAAGCAGTGGCGGGGAGGAGGCAGAAATCTTAAATAAATAAATAAATAAATAAATAAATAAAACAAGACAAGCTAAATCCAGGCACTCATAAGCAATAATAAGCCTCTGTTTGTGTGTATTTATTTGGGAACTGGGTGGTAGACTCCCCAAAAGTAAAGAGGCAAAGTGTGTAAAAACAACCCGCAACAGATGTCTGCACATCAGCTGAGGCTGTTATGTTCTCAACAAAGGACTGTAAGGTAAACAATGCCTTTAGCAACCCTTGTTTTCAGTGGGAATCCCTAATGGGAATATTCTTCACTTCATTTGGGGAGACTCTGTATACTGGAGATATAAATGGAAAATGTTTTGTGTGTGGATGTGTTTATGTGTGCATGTGGAACCTAGAGGCTGACATTTGATGGTTTCCATAATCATCTCTTGCCACTTTTTTATTTTAGAGTTTGTATTTCTGTGTGTTTATCCTCATGCGAGCAGGTGCCTCTGGCGTCCAGGAGAGGGCACCAAACACTGTCAAGTAGCTGTCATGCCCTCGAGTGCTTGGAACCGTCTTCTGGTCCTCTGTAAGAGATGTATGCACTCTTATTCCCTGAGCCACTTCCAGCTTCTCTCCATGTAGTTTTCGAGGAAGCCTCTCTCCTTAAACCTGGTGTTCTCCAATTTTTGTTAGACCCACTGGCCAGCAAGCCCTGCGGTTCCTCCTGTCTTTGTTTCCATAGTGCTGAGATTAGAAGTAACATGTCACTGTGCCTGATTGTTGTTTTTTAAATGTGGGTTCTGGCAAATCAAACTCAAGTCCTCAGGCTTGTATGAGAAGCACTTTACTGACTGAGACATCTCCCATCCCTAAATTTCTTCATTTAAATTGCTGTGCAGTATTGAGAGCCTTGAGAGTAGCTGACTTGAGTATGACCATTGTGTGGCAAATTGGAAATTCTTTTGTAAGGTGCACACAGTTAAATGTGTTCTAGTCTATCTTTCTTTATAAGAACAGGTCTCTCAGCCAGGCATGGTGGTATACATCTTTAACCCCAGCCCTCGGGAGGCAGACAGAGTCAGATCTCTGTGAGTTAGAGGCTAGCCTGGTGTACAAAGTGAGTTCCAGGACAGCCAGAGCTACACACAGAGAGACCCAGAAACTCTGCCTCGAAAACACACACACACACCACCACCACCATAAAAACATGTCTCTGAGATTAACTGGGCCAAAGATGGAAACCTGGATTCCGGTTGCTTCCTGAGTGTCTGAGCTTGCTTTTAGCTGCAGTCCAGGGCTAGTTTTGCGCCTGAGTCCGAAAGGTCCTCACTCAGACCAGTGTATGGGGCTTTGACAGACAATCTGACACTTTGTAGAAACCACCGGTGGCCTTTGGGTCATACCCTAGTTCTTGGAAGTTGCGGAAGGTGACTGATGCTGGCTTTTCTATTTACCAAAAAGCATCTACTCTTAGCAGTTCCCTCTCCCATCTCCAAACCCAAGAGTGGAACCTTCGGCTAATGGATAACTGTGAAGGTGACAGGCAGACAGGAAAATGTATAAATTCTCAAAACGCACCTCTTTGGTATGCCTGCAAGACTCCCTGTGGGCCATCTCTAGTCTGGTTTATAGTGAGCTTTAATTTATCTAACTAATGACATGAAAGATATAAAATTGGTAAAAAAAAAAAACTATAGTGTTTGGCTTGCTTAAATTAAGTTTATGAGTTTTGCTTAAGCCTGCCAAACAAGTTAAATATTTCATGGCTTCCACAGGCTACAGTTCTAATATTTATAACTCTTGTGTACAGATTTCAAAAAATTATAATTACAACTCCCAGGATCCCAGATATAGCAGATGTTCAATATTTCTACAATGTTGGCAGAGATGCCTCTCATGCTCTTTTTGATCTTCTAGCCATGTATTGTATCTGTTGGAACAAGCTGTTGATAAGAAAGCCCACTGCCATTCTTTCATCTTCACGACCTTGGGAAAAACTAATTTGGAACAGGAAGAGAGATGGAAAAGGTGATTTTTGCCCTCCTAAAAATACATTACTGCACAAAACAATGCTTTCTTCCGGAGAATGGTATGAAAGTACATTTTGGCACGAGCCATGTTTTATTTACTTTATGACCATAATCTCTTCTGTATAATTTCCATCTTTTCAAAATTAAAAATGCAATTTTTCTTTTTTGTCCTTAGCTTTTTTAACCAAACATCTACATACGTTATTTGCCCTTCAGAAAATCTGGAAACTCTTTTAAGGTAATGGGTTAAGCCCGAAGGGTTTTGTTTGTAGGACTTACCCTGCAGCTCTGGGAAGTATTGTCTCCAACACAAATGTATTAGCTTCCTCCTCCCCTAATTTTTGGTTGTGTTTGCTGAAGTCAGGATCACAGACGTGCCTAAGACAAATTAAATTTACGTTAAGAAGTTTCTAGTTTCCGGGTCTGAGAAGGAGTCGGAGTCGGCAGTGGTCTGAAAACGTTCAACTTTCTCTACTTCTCGGTTCTCCGCAGACCCGTAGTGGATTGAAGGAAGACCTGCAAACTTTAACGTGAAAGTTTATGCGCATACTCAATAGCAAAAGAGACACAAACACTTGTTAGTTTTCGCAGAGCATAAGTATTTGAAAGGCGCCGGCATTCAAACTCTTATAGTATCGTTATCTGTACCAATAACCCAGCATAGATATCTAGATCTGTAAAAGTTTCTCAGAAAAGTTAATGGACCTCAAATTCAGTTTCATGGACTTCACTTCCCACATCACAGCTGACTTTTCTGTCTTCTTTCTCAGATTCACATTTAAAAAAATTATCTGTGTTGAAATGAAATGTGCCTTCTTGGGAGAGCCTCTAGCCTGAGGAGATGCCCGAGGAGCATGCCTGAGAGAGGCATCGCTCCCAGAAATAGATGTCTGAGCAGTCCGGCTTTTAAGTAGGCAGGCATTGTGACATGTACCCAATACCGACTCTCTGATGTTCAGGAATGACAGCTGGCTCTCGTAGGGCTCCAGGGTAAGTAGCGAGTGTCCTCTGTATGATGTAATAATGCAATGGTGTCATGAATCTCAGCCTGCAAATGAGCAGAGATTTGCATCATAGGCAAGGTAGGGCCACCCAGATACATGGAGATGCCGTGACCTGTTTGTGGAGTGCACGTTGGAACATTTGAGGTGGATGATATCAGCCTAGCTTTCAGAGGAGGCTCATCTGCTTTTCCTACCTCTTCCCATTTTACAGGGGTGGGCTCTTTGGGGTCTTTCCACTTTCCTTCATGGGCTGCCTAAGTTACATTATAAGCACTGTATGAAAGAACGCCTATTGTCAATCATCTCTGTCACTGTTGACAACGGGGAAAATGGAGGAAACTCTTTGAAGATGCTTAGAATTGTCCTCAAGACTTCTATGAGTAATACTTGAGCTAAGCTGAGGCCATGTGTAAAAGCTGAAGCTTCTTTGTAGGTATGAAAATACAGGATAAGCTCAGCCTTGATACAGGGGAAGAGGCTTGGTCATGCCTCAAGTTGATATGCTAGACTTTGTTGACTCCCTAAGGAAGGTCTTACCTCCTCTGAGGAGTGGATAAGGGGTGGGAAGGGGGCTGTGGGGAGTGAGAAAAGGGGAGGGGCTATTGGGGTTGGTATGTAAAATGAAAAGTAATTTTTTCATGAAATATTTTAATTACAAAAAATTAAGTGGAAAAGATAGGTTCCAACTATCAACTAGATTATACAGTATTTGTCCTCTGCCTGGATGGGTTTCCTTAGCATGTTCTCAAGACTCATCTCTATTGTTACAATAGGATTTCCTTCTTTTCAAAGGCTGAGTTGCATTTCACGGTGTTTGCAAACAGTGCATTTTCTTCATCCACTCCTGGGCTGTGGAACACTGAGTGCTTCAGTGGACTTAGGATTGCATTAAAAATGTTATCATTTTATGAATTGAGAGCACTATTTCAAAACCTTTACCCTAGGTATCAATGTCATTGAATTTCAAAAGCCATTGTAAGTTAGGATGCATCAATATAACATTCCGTTTACAGACAAAGAAACTGTGGTTCCTGGATCATTAAAATCCAAAATTTCTGTCTTGTAGGGTGGAGCTTCTGCTGCGGTGGCGAAATTCCTCCTTGACAATCCTGAATCAGAATCCTGCTCAACAAAATGGAAGCTTCTGTACTTTTCACTGGTATGCTTTGCCCTATACAATGTGTGGTTACCTGAAGGACAACATGCTGTATTATTGTCTCTTATTTTCCACTTGGAGTTATGCTCTGAGCAAAGTGTAAGCCCCGGAGAGAGGCGTGCTGAAACCCTTAAATGCGTTTTCCCCAGATACCATACAGTATTTATAAACACTAGCCCATTTCTGAGAATGCAGCAACCTCCATCCTCAGTAGGCATGCCTTGCATGGAGTTTCCATAACAAAATTAACTTAAAACCTACAGAGATTTGTGACATTGGCTTTACCTCACTACCAGTTTCCTGAACCGTATAAATACCCCTCTCTCCCTTTGTCCTCTTTTGAATATAATCTGATTCACTGTTTTAAGTTGACATAATTCATCAAATGTTTTTAAGGTAGCAAACATGAAGCAAAAGCATTGCTCTTGGGAAGAGGAAGAGTGGATAGTGGATAGAATGCCCTTGGGAAGGTTGAGGGCTGTCCTTCCTCCAGTAGACATGAACATCACTGCTTATGCCGGGAAATCTACCTCAGGCCCGGACACTTGATTTTTATGTAGCACTTCCTACCAGCTGCTCAGAGAACAGAATACAACCTTGAGCTACGGAACTGATGTGCAAGCTTTCGATACCTTGGAAAATCTACTTGTAGTATTTTCTTATTTACTTCAGCACAGGTATTACCCAAGAAATCTCAGGTCTTCAGGTGTTGTACAGAGACAATTTAAAGCTCACCCGTGTCTAGAAACCTAGAAACTTCTCATGTTTGGTCAAGGCCAGTGTCACTGGGTGATAAGAGACTGCAGACAAAGCATGAAATGTTTCATAAATATTCAGAGAGGGTATATTTGTCATTGTCTCAAAAAATACGGTTTTAATGCTAGTTTCTTCTCTTTCTAGTTTTATTTGCTAAAATCACTTTGAGAGCAAAGTTGAACACATGCAAATGGCACTTTCCTGTAGTCACTAAAACCCAGAGTCAAATCCCAAATGGTGACTTCAGTGTCTATGTGTCTTCTTAGGGTTGTGATGCAGAATTTTTATCTGTTTTTATTTGCGCAGAACAGAACAGACACTTGTTTCTAATATATGTACTATGTGTGTGTCTCCATGAGCCAAACAATATTTAACACATGCCTCAACCAGATTCCATTTCCATAACCAGGGTGTGGATTATGCAATGAGATTGGTTAAGAAATTCTGCTTTTGTGTGTAATTACATGATAGGAGGGCTTGGCATGAGAAAAATATGGACTCTTGAGTTTTTTTGAAGCTAGGAGAAATTTAAAACACAATGGCAAACTAGCATGAAAGAAAGAAAATGTATATAGAGAAATATCTGCTATGAGGGCAGAACTCTGAGAAGAGGGCTTGCTTCTACCAGATAGAAAGCATTTGGCATTTAAATTTATTTGTTAGAGATGTCTTTTTGTAATGTTGCTAAGAAAACCCCATAGATTATGAGGCTGAAAACTCATCTAGTACCAAACACCTCTTAGATTCTAATGGTTACTGATGTTTTTCACCATTTCTTAATATCTAGGAAATAAACTATAAACACAAAAATAAAGCAGAAAAACCGAGGTATTTACATGTTTATATTGTTAATGTGATCCATAGGTTATCACCATGATACTTACATTATTCATACCACTTAGGGAGTAGCTATAAAGTATTTTCTTATTTATTTTTACTGTAAAACTTATTGTGGAAATAATATCTGTTGCCTTACTTAGTTGTGGACTGAAATAAAGCCATAATTCTAAGTCTCCAGCAAGGTTAGCCCTTATATGGTAGGGCAGACAAATTGAATCTTAAGAGATTTAATCTTCACGGCTTCTTTCTTCTTGTAGCCATTCTTTCCCAAAAGCTAATATAAAGCTTTTGGAGCTTGAATTGTTTTATGTTGCGTATTTGTCTTTGTTTTTTTATAAATTTAATAGTCTCTCAGTTCGTCCTCAAACACTAAACCACTACGTCGTACAGATGAGATCTGATGTGAGCCATTCAGCTTTGTATTGCCGGCGATGGTTATCAGAGAAGCAACAAGAGGAATTTCTCTAAATGGTCATATAAATCTCACAAATGTGAAGCTGGGACTCTGATTTGTATGCCAAGCAATGGAAGCCTTGTTTGAATGAAGGGGTTGGTGGTGATGCTAGGCTGATATCAGACCATTGACACTTAGCCTAGTGATGCTTTAGCCTTCAGGAATTCCCTGATGGAAATAAACTTGGTGTTTTCATATAACTTTGCTGCTGATCCTTCTTATCACCAGATCCCTCATTATGTACAAAACGGATCTGCAGATAGGAAATACAATGAGCATTTGGTTTCTAAGACACAAGAAAAAGAACAGAAAAGGAAGAGTACGACTATAAAATTATTTTAAAAGGAGAATGGTCTTAAAATAATGCTTGAATCTGCCCTTACCACTCACATGGGCACTCTGCAATCTGGCACCTACTGCAGTGGGTGTCAGCTTTTTTCACGACAGAGTAGCTGTTTATAATTAGTCCATTTTGTTAATTTCACAAAAGGGACCTGGATTTTTTTGCTGTTCCTATTAGAGGCTTTCTTACAAATAAAGTAAATTGAATTTTCAGAAAATTTCACAGCCTTCAGAGATCTCCTAGACCAGTGAGTCTCAAACTTTAGTGTGCACAGAGACCAGTGAGCAATCTTGCTAAATGCTGCTTCTTCTTTGGCTGAATGGGTCAACATAGTCTGAGGGTCTGGATGACTAGCTAAAAGTCGAAGCTTTGACTAGCAGTCTGACTGTGATCCCCAAGAGCATTGAAATGACCTGTGAACATGTTGGAAACTGTAGCTTCTTGCATATTGGAGGGCTCAGGAGTCTCTGTTTTGCCCCCTCCCCCCGTCCCATATTGGAGATCATAACCAGGATTTTTACTCATGCCTGGTGAGTGTCCCAATAATGAGCCACACCCCCAGCCCATCCCAGTTCTAAGGCACTCTTCTGCGTGATTTAGACATACCCCGAGATCTAAACCGATGGCTATGAGCCAGGCCTGTGCGGCACAAGAAGCTGAGACTTCTAAAACCACCAAGACTTGGGCCTCACCCCAAATGAGGAAGGTCAGACAGCATTATCTTTATGGTCTCCACCCTACAAATTGGGAAAAGATAAGTTAAAAAAATACTTTCTCATTTGGGCAGTTATTGAGTGGTGGGGCTTGGACTAAAATGAAGTACCTGTTCCTTCAAGTGCAAGTCCCTGTTCATCCCCTCCCCAGCCTGTCAGCCGAGAGCATTTGCAGGGTGGAATCTGAAAGCAGAGCCTGATACTGTTTGCACTGCTATGCCTCCAGTCTGGGCAGAAACGCCCATCAATCTTTCAAGAGAACTCTATTCTTCGAGGTCCTACGCACCGTTTGGCATCTCTCCCAATCAGTCACTGAGTATACACTTAATTTCTTCTTAAAAGCCACCTGGTTTTGTTTTTTGCTCATGCGTATGCCTTTTTGTTAAGTGGGTGAAAGATGTGTAATCTATCTCATGCATAATTTGTTTAAGATGAGTCATTAAAAATACACTAAAGTTTAATATGCTGTATATGCTCCTGCAAGGGCTCCTCCCCCCATGTAAATGATTTTGAAAGTTTTAAAAATAGTTTTCAAGGTTTTTATTGCATGCCATTGTTTGCAATACCTCATTTTAAAGCTCTAAAATTAACATTTATTTCCTATCAATTTTGTTTTCTGTTTGTCTGTTATTGATTTCTTTCTTTCTATTTTTTTTTTTACTCTCTGCGTGTCTAATGGAAACGGAGCTAATGGGTCTTTGCTTTGTTTATTCCCTTGCTTATGCAGCAGCACAGTTTTGATGTGGTCAGCACAGCTCTGGAATGGGGATTTGAGCAGCGACAGCAGTGGGGCGAGTTTACATGTACATTCCTTTGGATTTCTGGAGGTTCCGAACAGTTTTCTCCGTTGGCCCCTTTCCCTGTCACTGGTCCCTTTTGTTTGTCTCACTTAGCCGTGTTTTGGTGAGGCAGTCGCATTTTCCTTCAAGGATATCCCTGAGAGTGATAATCACAAAAGATAAATATCCTACTTGACTGACTGGGAAGATCAGCCTAACTGCCACCTGTGAGAGGCTTCTCCCTGATTCATGAAGCAATCACAACTTCTCACCAATCCGACACTGCCAAGCAGACTCCGAAAAACTGAGCATCCTTGAGGAGTAGGGCATGTGGACCAGCACCCTGATTGCTGTATTTTATGTACCAACCAACAAATAACTTGGGAGAACATATCTTTCATTCATCTCTTAATAGATGCAAGATGTATTAATTGAGAATTTAGGGGTGGGGAAAGAAGGGTTTAAAAACATTCTTGAGCCCTATTAGACAGATGTCTGTATCTTTTGCCAAATCCCAGTGATCTGTTGGTCATAAACAGCAAGTATCAAATTAGGACGTCAGTGGGGTGAAAGGCGAAAAGGAGTGGTGTCTCTCTACCAAGGAACAACATTGCTGTTTGTTATTTACTTAAATTATTCTGGCCGGATGTGACCCCAAGATGACCACAGCGTTCACGCATTCAATACTTCCTATCTTGTCCACCCGTGTATTATTATCAGGCCCACCAGTTAAGCAGAAGATCTGGCCTCTGTTGCAAATATTAACGAACAGTGAAATGCCCCAAAGGCAGAAAGCAAGAGGGCTTGATAACCACAAATGGATAATTATTCTCTAAATAGTTAAGAGCTGATTCGACGCAATCGAGGACATGGCTCAGAATAAATACTGACACGTCAGAAAACAGTCGAGTTTCTTCCTGCTCGTGGAATCCTCCTGAGGGCTCTAGAAATTTCATTTGCAAAATTCGCTTCTTTATTCCCCAGAATGACCAGAATGACTCCCATCTGTCTTAAAATTTATTTTTAAATAAGTATACATATTTATTGCAGAACTGAGTATTAGACTTAGGGCCTTGCATATGCCAGGGCAAGCACTTTGCCACTGAGCGATACCCTTCCTCTTCAGAAATCAAGTGATTTAAAACAACCATGCACACTTCTTCATTCACTTACTTCATTAGCTTCTCCTTTCTCTTTGGTAGTACTAGGGACCGAACCCACGGCTTCACACAGACCCAGAAAGCCCCCTACCACTAAGTACATCCCCAGCAGTATGCTATACAACAGGCAAGCAGCAGGCTCTCCCTTTGCATGGGAATATGAACCTATGGAGATGCCTAGGGCTGGGAGCAGAAGTGAGAACTTGCCTGCAGCTCTGTCTTTGATTTGTTATATAGCTTTAAACAAGTCACCTTATCACCAGCTCTCTATTTTCTTATCTGTTTAAGCCAGGATTATGTTGGCTGCTCACCCAGCAAATATATTTTAAAGATTAATGGAAGAGTGCTTACATCGTAACTTTGAACTCCTTATGTCAAAATGATACACCATCCTTGTTACACCATTAAAATTAATAAAAAAAATTATCGAACTCACTTTTATCTAAATGCCCAAAGGCTGTATCTAAAAGACTCCAACATTTGGTTTCAATAGTTGCTACAGGTATGGAACAGGGGAGGTTAGGTCCAGCTCAGGGCTAGTACTTGCTTTAAGCTGCCTGTCCACAGCACACCCAGAAGATGCTTTCTTGTTCAGTAGTTTGGATGCTGGAAGCATTTCTTTCATTCTATTTTTTTCCCCTCATAGGAACCTCCTGCCCTCATTCCCAGCTGAGTAGAGCTGAGAGGACTTGCCTTTTGCCTAAGAGCTGTCTCAAGCTATCTTGGCAGTTTTCTTGGTTATGTTCAGTCATCTGTGATGGGCGGAGATGGTCGCTTTTCTTTCTCTCCCTGAAGGTGTTTGAGGAATTAATACAAAACAGGAAATGAAAGGCTTTGAGAAGAGATTAACCAGTTGTGATCATGGATGACTAATGTTTGTTAGGGCTAAAAATAATGTGACCTTGGGGGTGTTTTTTCAGACTTCTTGAAGTATAAAATACATAGCTATATGTTAATAAAAATATATCGAAGCTATACAAAGTGAGCACATTGACAAGGTCCCAGAAGGCATGTAAAACGGTTAGAGACATGCTTTCCAAAAAAGTGCTTACCACCTAAAATTAGTAGTTCATATATGTATGTATGTATGTATGTATATTTGACTTTCTGAATAGAAGGAAATACCTCAAATTTAGAAAACATTCCAAAATTAATACTATTCTCTTCAGCAATTAATATCTTGACAAAAGCTGTGGCTAAAGGGGATTTAAGGTTGATAGCTACTTAAACATGTAAATCAGAGCTCATTAATGCTGTTTTTTCATATTTAAAATATTCCAAATTCATTCCAAATGTTGTATAAACCTCACTAATTATATGAACATACAGGATAAGAAACTGTATTGAAAGTTAGCTTGGGAGTTCAGCGACTTCACAAAGGGAATGAGACAAGTATTTAAAAGCTCCCATAATCCAAAAGTGCCTTTTAGGTCAGGAAATGAGGACTATAACATCTGTGTAAAACTAAGGGAATTTTAACTAATTGTTCAAGTTGGGCAATAGCCAAAACCCTGGAGTTAGCACACCTGGGTAATATCTACATAATGTTTCTAAAGGAATATATTCCCATAAGGAAGAAAACAGTAAAACTTTAAAAAGACTAATGAGGGAAGGAGACATTTTAGGAAACACATTTATGGATTGGTGTTGTTGAATCTCACCCTAAGTGTCGGGAAGGGAAACAAATTCATCCCCAGAAATAAAGGAGAGAGGCACGAGGAGATCTGTGTTGTTTCCCAGGGGACTCTCCTGTCCGGTTCCCACAGAACTGGTTTAATTTTCCGGTTCCTTCACAATGTGGCACACAGCTGTCATCCAGTGGGAGAGGCTCAGACTTTACCTTGCTTCTGTTTCACTTCAGACAACTATTTCGCTTCTCCTCAAACAAGTTCAATTGTGTTATCTCGGGGATGAGTCCTGGTTACTGGAGACAAAGGAGAACCGGAATCGTGAGGCTGTAGACCCAAGCAGAAAGTATGAGGGCTTTGGAAAATGTGTTCAGTGACTTAGCATGGACACACGGGTGCACACATATGTGCACACACACGCATACAAAAGCGGGAGAGTGATTGAGGCAGTTACCTGATGCCTCTGGCTTCTACACGCATGCACTTGCCCTTCGCAATGCAAACTTGTAGACCACATGTACCAGGCACACAAATAAGTAAATAAATAAGTATAAGTTATGGCCTTCTTGAAAAGACCATGTCTACTTCACCTGATTTTCATGATTTCATTTAATCTTTTCAGACTAAATATTTTACTTTCATATTGGAAGTTTAGGAATGTAATTGGTATTTTGGTATACAGCTACAAACTAGAAGAGATGAAATACTACAAAGAGTTAATGAGAGATTACAGCTGTCAGCAGTGCAATTATACTATTATAACTAGGGTGTTAATAAAGGTATAGTTTAGCGCAAGTAGAATCATGTACTTGGCCATAGGTATAGGGTGCCCAAGCAGCAAGAATTTTGACCAGTTATTAAATAGAGTTTAAAAACCAGCATGAAGCTTTAGATAGCGAACGATAAGTTAAATGTAATATCTCCTGGATTTAAAGAGGAAAGATTCAGGTAATTTTAGAAACTAGGTCTAATTAGTTTAATCTCAATTTAAACATTAAAGTAAATAACTAATCAATCTTTGTAGAACAACAGGATGAGCCATAAGTATTTTTAAAAGAATAAATAATGATAAGAAAATCTAATTACTTTCTTGATAGAATTCTGGAAGATTAAGTCAATGAAATTGCTATATTATACTTTGATTTTGGTTTTACAGATCATGAAATTATATTTGCAAATTTTATGCAAATTTACCAAGAGATTAATGTTGTCATGTTCTGTAGACCTAGGACAAAGAAAATGCTGTTAACATCATTGCTTAAAAAGTGCACAAAGAGATTCCAAGGTCATGGGTTCTGTGCCTAGAATAGCTAGATGGTTTCATTTCCTTTCTTTCTCATTATCTCCCTTTTGCTCTCTCATCCTTTTCTCTTTTCTTCTACAAGTCAAGAAGCAGGTTAGTGCTGTCCTCAGGTGACAGGATCTCCTCAGAGATGAGGGGAGGAAGATGAGACCATAGAAGTGACAGCTTTCCCTGCTGGTGAGAGTCCAGGGCTCAAACAGGGAGAGAGGCAGCATGAGCTTTTCATCATGTCCTCTGCCAGGCACAGCTTTATCCTTGTGCCGTAGCCATATTTCTCACACTTTGCTGATACACACGTCTTAAAAGGCTTATGACTAATATATGAACAGGAGATTCTGCACAAAGATGTATGACAAACATGTATGCAGATTGTCATGATCGCATTGGTTCCTTATTGCTGTTATTATTATTATTGTATGTCTGTGTGAGTGTGGACGCGTGAATCCTAAAGTGTGCGCCGAGATATCAGAAGACAGCTGTTAGGATATACTTGGAAAAAACAAGACATCCTTTCTCTTATAGGAATTGCATTATTGTGGGTAGAGTGAAATTATAAACGTTATCAGTGTGTAAATTATACAGAGAGGTAGAAGGCGGTAGGGATCTACTGCACAACAAAGAAGAAAATCAAAGCAGCATTTGGAGGAAGAGTGCTCTTTTAAGTGAGATCATCAGGGAAGGTCTAGTCAGCAGGAAGATGACATTTTAGCAAACAAAAGGATGCCAAAAATGACAGCCATGTTGTGAGAAGTGTCCCAGGCAGAGAAAAGAGACAGCCCAAATGCCCTAAGGTGAATTGTGGATCTGGGGAGCTTAATCCAAGATGGGGGTCAGAGAGATGACAGGTGACCCACACGTGGTAAGTCATGCTGCTCACTGTAAGATCTTTAGCTATTACTCTGTCAGGAAGAGGCATGAGATAATTTTGAACAGGAGTGTAAAATGATCTGACTTGTTTAAAAGGATCATTCTGGCAGCTGTTGAAAATCAACTCTGTGTCATCAAGAACAGATATGGCATGAACTTGTCGAAGACTTCGAGTAAAACAGGGTCAATTTCATAGAATTAGTATATAATTTTACAAACCGCAGCCTCGAGTTTTATAGCTTATATTCCATGAATGCAAATATTTTCATTTCAATATATCTCTAAACTGAAATTATTTCCAGGAGTCACTTATGAAAACAATATTTGATCCTCAAAAGTTCAAGACCATAAATCAAATATATAATTTAATTAGTGCAATGATTTATGTGCACAATTCTTTATAGTATTCTCTATGCATCTGTAGGAAAGATCTTATTTAAAGTATACAAAAACCCTGTGGTGTTGAGAATTGGTGATTACCATCTTACCAAAGGTAAAGGACCTTACTTAACTAGATAGTGACTGAACCAGGGTGAGTCACTAATCCGAGCCTAAAGCTCTCTCTATCACTTTGCCTCAGACATGACCCACATTAAAATTGCTGTTAATGACCCACAAATGAAGGGAATTTTCAGAAGATATTAAATTGAATGGGAGTGGGTAGTGCATGGGCAATTAATGAGAGGGAAATAATAAAAATCAATCGTGATAACTTTGCTACTTCATCTCCTGACCCCCTATTTTCACCTAAAAGTCACTTATTCAAATACTGTTGGAAATTGGAGCTCATTCAAGGTCAAAACTTATGGCGAAGTGGCTACTAGCCAAAGCTAACTTTCTGTCAAAATTATCTTTAAAAGACGGTAGGTAGAAGGTTCCCTTGAGGTCAGAAATAAAGGTATTTCAAGAACCTTGGGTCAAGCATGCCTCTTAAAAAATTAAATGATGTGAAATTTGTCAAAAATTAGTAAGGTCTGTGAAACTCCATTTAAGAAGTTAAACTGCCGTAGATCATGATGCTTGCCAGCTTTTAAAGTTCAAAACTTTTTTACCAAATCATGTCAAAAACCAGTCAAATTGTTAAGTTTCTATTTTATTGCCAATGTCCTTTCTGTATTCTATTTCCACTTGAAATCCTCTGAACAGCTCTAGTTGAATATGGGCTGTTTCAAAATATATCATCTTATGCTCCCCAACCAACTTGACCTTGAGTCCGGAGTTGGACTTGGCTCTGTGTCTCCGAGAGTCTAAGGCCTTTGCACCATGTATACTCAGTCTGGGTAGCCACACTTCCTAGGCTGACCAGTGAGCCTGCTCTGTTGGATTAGCTCTGTCTCGAGAGAACTCGCCAGTCTGCATGTTTCTTCTGTGTGAGAGAAAAGAGCCAAGTGAATGTCAAAGCTGGAGAAGTTGAGTGTGGCTGGAAGTCTCTTCTCTGTCCTATCTGGTCCCACTGGATCAGTTTCTTTCTCACTCACCGGTCCCCACAGTCACTTATGAAATAATCATTCAGAGACTTAATATTAATTGTAATTGTTTGGCCGGTGGCTCAGGCTTCTTACTGGCTAGCTCTACATATAAATTAACCCATTTCTAATAATCTATGTATCACCACGTGCCCTGTGGCTTACTGGTAATGTTCCAGCATCTTCCTCCTCCGGTGGCTGCTGGCGTCTCCCCCACTCCATCTTCTTTCTCCCTGACTTTCTGTTTAGATTTCCTGCCTAGCTATATTCTGCCCTGCCATAGGCCAATGCAGCTTCTTTGATTAACCAAATGGCAATAAAACATATTTACAGCATACAGAGGGGCATCCCACATCGGTTGAGGTGTTAGAACAGCTGAAGTTCTTCACAGATGAGCAGGAGAATGAAGCTAGCCTGAGAGTGGGGGGTGCTATCTACTGGATACTTGCAGTATCTCAAGTTTTATGATTTTTTCACATACATTATTTTATTTCTCCTCAATGCTACAAAAGTTTGTATTTACTAATACTGAAGCTGAGTTTCAGTAGTCGCTTTAGATGATAGTCTAACAAAAGGTTTCAATCAAGATTGCTTGACTCCAAATCCCACAGTGTTGTGTCTCCCTCTAGTTCTGTACTCCTTCTTAAAGCGAATCTATCCCTGAATCGTATCTGTACTCCTAAGCCCTGTTGATGCTGCATCCTTCACACTGTAATAGGGATAATAATGCCTCTGGGTATCCGTGTATGCCACATCTACACACATTGAGGCTATACCTTTTAAATTCATTTACACTTTGGGAAAATATTTATTGTACTGAGAATAGTTAAACCAAATAAATTACCATACAAGCTGAAGTTAGTTCGCTGCGATAGATACACATCTTAAAGCCAAGCATTCAAGTCACTTTCTCTACACAAGTGTTCTTTATGGAAACCAGAATATGCTGCTGGCTCCGGAGTGATGACATAGCTAAAAGTCAGAGCCCAACTTTGGAGAATTTCTCTTTTCCGTTTCTAATTTGGTTAAACATAATCACCAAAACAGACGACTACTACTAAAACAGGGAAAAGCCAGAAGAAAAGTAAAAAGATTTCACATCAAAGTGAAATATTGATGATTATTTCTGAACGTTATGCTGACAGACTCTAGCTAAAATCTGATTAGAAGATTAATGTCAGATATATTAGCCAGAGATGATCTCTCTCTATCAATTTAAACCACATCACTCATTCTTCCCCAGTCTGGGTGTGCTCTCAGCTCTAATGACCTGAATTCAGAGCAAGAGCTGACACCCCACTCCATCTCCTCTTCACGGTCTCCAGGAAGGCATCCCGAGCCCTATTCATCTTTCTATCCCTGAGGTCCAAAAGGGTGATCTCTCAAGATCATTATGCTCTCTTCAAATTACAAAGACAAAGACAATTTTTCCTTTGATAGAAAATATGTCCTGCTCTGTGTCGCTTCATTGTTTTGGGAGCACAAAGCAGGATTTTGACATTGGTCACTAAGTTGACTGAGATTTTCCTCTGTAGAAGTTAAACAAAATGGATTCATGGAATTATTAAGACAAAGATCCATTTCCCTATGTTTAATATTCAATATCAGTTGCTTAAATGAGTAAAGTTATACCTTGGCCACAAGTTGCCACCTGGGAAACTTTTTCTTAGGTTCAGGTGTTAAAATTTGGAAGTGTAATGAGGATGAACGTAAGAAATGAGACCAAATTATGCTGAATCCGCTTCTTCCCTTCCTTCCTTTCCATTCTTCACTCCCCCTTGCTTCTTCTCTATTGCTCTCCTCTTTGTTTTATTTCTTAACCCTTAGGTGAAAAGGCAATAATTTTTATATTATTTAATAGAATAAATGGGTCCCTTAGCATCTTAATGTTAAAAATCATATCAGTACTGCCAAGTGCTTGTCTGTGCAAACACCCAGACAGCGCTCGTCAGCTCACACACCCAGACAGCGCTCGTCAGCTCACACACCCAGACAGCGCTCGTCAGCTCACACACCCAGACAGCGATCGTCCATTTACACACCCAGACAGTGCTGTCCACTTACACACCCAGACAGCGCTGTCCGCTCACACACCCAGACAGCGCTGTTCACTTACACACCCAGACAGCGCTGTCCACTTACACACCCAGACAGCGCTGTTCACTTACTTACACACCCAGACAGCGCTGTCCACTTAACACCCAGACAGCGCTGTCCACTTACACACCCAGACAGCGCTGTCCACTTACACACCCAGACAGCGCTGTCCACTTACACACCCAGACAGCGCTGTCCACTTAACACCCAGACAGCGCTGTCCACTTACACACCCAGGCAGCGCTGTTCACTTACTTACACACCCAGACAGCGCTGTCCGCTCACACACCCAGACAGCGCTGTTCACTTACTTACACACCCAGACAGCGCTGTCCGCTCACACACCCAGACAGCGCTGTTCGCTCACACACTCAGACAGCGCTGTTCACTTACACACCCAGACAGCGCTGTCCACTTACACACCCAGACAGCGCTGTTCACTTACTTACACACCCAGACAGCGCTGTCCACTTAACACCCAGACAGCGCTGTCCACTTACACACCCAGACAGCACTGTCCACTTACACACCCAGACAGCGCTGTCCACTTAACACCCAGACAGCGCTGTCCACTTACACACCCAGACAGCGCTGTCCGCTTACACACCCAGACAGCGCTGTCCACTTACACACCCAGACAGCGCTGTTCACTTACACACCCAGACAGCTCTCATGACAACTGTGCTGACACTGGAAAACTGCATGTTGCTTGTCTTTCCAAAAGAAAGATATTTAAACTAAATGCAAATTAGTGTTCATCATTGGTATTTTGTCCAATTAGTTTGTGTAAGAAAGGATTGCTTTATGTTCAATTAAACAACATGTTCCGGCAACGAGGCCTTTTTGTTTTAACGTGTGATGGGTTAGGGTTGGGTAAGTGATATCTCATTTGGTTATTTTGCCAGAAAGAACAGTGGCAAATCATTTCCCAACATTTCAGGAAACATTAGATTTCATGTTTTCTGTACAGGTACTTTAAAAATTCACATTAGGATGCAATAACTATTCAAGTTATTCCTCAAGTTCACGTAACTATTAACTTTGTTTTCACACTTGAGAGTTTTCAAATTTGTTTCCTCAGGAAAGCATCTCATTCAGGCTTCAGAAGGTGACCACGCCCCAGTGTGAACAGTTAATACCAGTATGGATGGATAAATAAGAACTTAAACTCTCTCTCTAGAGAACCACGTCTAAGTTTTCAAGCCTGAAGATCATTGACAAAGTGGTAAGAATTTGGCGTCTCAAGAAGGCAGCTTACCAGGTTTTATGCCCAGGATGACTTAGAGTCAACTTGCATGTACCAAATGGAAAACGAACAAGGAGAAAGGTTCTCAACAGATGGGGAGCTGCCTCAGAAGAGATTTAGGAGGGGTGGTATTGTCAGTTTTCCTTCTCTTTTGTGTTGTGCTCATGAATGCTGTGAAGTGTCTAAGCGAACAGGCATGCCACCAGACGGTAACCTTCTCCGTTACACTAGTATGCTATGAGGAGGTTTCGGCTTCCCCAGAGCTTCCCAACTTTCTTCATGGTAATTAAGTCCGTGTATCCAAAAAATTATGTTTATTTTCTTGTTCGCTTGAACTAACTCATCAAAATTTGACTAACAAGACCACATTAAAATACAAGAAGACTTGTGTGTTCTTTTTCTCAACACAAAATATCTCAGTGTCTGAAACACAACATTTCCCCCCAAGAAATTATTTCCACATTTAGAAGTTTCTACTAAAAACAAGCCGTGGCTTTAATTAGGACCCAGAAATTCAATGACATGGGAATGTTCCCTTACAAGCATGGCTTTCATTCATTAGGTGTGTCCCTGAGTTTCCTGTTTAATGTCAGGTTAATGAAATAAATACTTTAATACAGCTCTATTTTTTTCATATCCTAATGCTCTATGAATGAACAGGGCAGCATTCCAAATTCCAGGCTCAGTGTCTGCCTCTCACCCAGGGTCAGACATTTGAACATATTTGGCAAACCATCGGTCCTAGTCTCAGAACAAAGAAGTCCTATTAAGTCTTTTGTTGCAATTGAAGGATTCTTGTAAGATCAATGCAGGTGGTTTTTTCTCTTTCTTTCTTTCTTTCTTTCTTTCTTTCTTTCTTTTTTGTGACGGGGCACTCCACCGCAAAATTGAAGAGGCTAAAAAGGGGTACAGCATCCTCTTTGGGGAATCCAGGAATAGGTGGTCTCCCTAAGCTATGAGGGCAAAATGTAATGACCCCTTTGCCGTTTGCCACTGCTCAGAAAACTCCACTCTGACATTTCATTTTACCTTGGCAAACAACTGCCATGAAAAATAGCCAGGTACATTGCAGGATATGCCCTTACGCATGATATTTTGTATCAGATATATCAGTCACATTGCAAAGGACTTAGATCAACTTAAAAAAATAAAGCCCAATAGAATGATTACAGCCGCTGCCTAGAATGACAAGTATTATCAACAAAAATTAATCAGGCGCATCTTTTAGTGAACTCAATTAATAATGTGCAACAACAGGGTCTCTTTTCTTAAGATGAAAATTAATTAGTGGAGGGAAGGTCACTCGGAGATGCTGACATCACTCATCAGAATGCTCTGGCAGCTCTAATTATTTGTCTTCCAGGCTTGGGTGATCAGAAATTATTGCAATACCTGAGCAACATTTTGAAAAAGCTTTGTGCATGGCTCTTTTAATTAGACCTGGTATTTGATTAATGCAGTGGGAGCCTTTAGATCAGGTTCTTATCATTGAGTGACTTAGAAGTTTTAGGGAATTATACTGGGGAAGACAGGGTCACTGAAGGGGTTTCGAATCTATACATTTTTATTATTAAGAGAGTTATAATGCTAAACTTGATTTATCTTTTTCTCTTTCAAAGCCCTTCCTTCATTGCCAAGCATGATAATATATGGGATAGAATTTCATTAATTTTTCTTTTAAACTTTTTTTTTGCCTCTCAATTACAATAACTTGCTTGGAGTTTTAGAATTGAGCGTTCAATCTGAAAATATTTAGGATTTATAGGACAGCATCTAAAAAGTGAATTCATACACTAGGTCAAAACTCAACATTAGCAGTAAATACACGAGGCTCTTTTATGCTCTGACATTGTGGGTTTATAACTTGATAGAGAAGTAGACCAGCAAAAATATGCAAAATTGACAATAACTTAAGCTTAGTTATTTCATGTGTTCAATAAATAAATTTCCAAACTCAAGAGGCTAACATTTTTAGCAATGTAGTAAACTTGTTTATATTAAATATGTAACAGCTTAAACATAATTGGTGTTTTTAATGCAATTTTACATGGAATTCATTGCAGCACATTTTTGGCTGCTGTTCATATAATGTAGTATTAGCTAAGTCTTCAAGGATCACAAGATGGATTAAAAAAGGGTGACTTTCAAAATGCATTTTAAAACTTCTGGTAAGTCTATGCTACATGTGTACGGTGGATACACACGTGTGTACCTGCATGTGTCCTCCATCACCCTCCACTCATTCCCTTGAGACTCAGATCTAGGCTGACAGTAGACAGGCCCCGGTGAGTCCTCTTGTCCCTGACTCCACAACTGCTCAGGTTATAGCTGTGCACACGGCCCCTCCTAACGTTTTACATGGGTGCTTGGGATTTGAACTCAGGTCTTCAGCCTTTCACAGTAATTACTCTTCCCAGCCTCACAGTGGCGTTTTTATCTGCTGGAGTTAAGTCTTTAGAACGAGGACCTATAAAACACGTCTGACCTTTCACTGTAATAGAGGTCATTTAGGATCAGTGGTGTTGCATCTATGAGGAAAGTGGCTCCTCCATTTTACTCAAAGGCCAGTGAACCCCCTCTGGCTGGAGAGCACAGCTTCCGATGAGGAAAATGAAGTACAGGCATGTCCTTACTTATTTTTTCCACTCTGGAGTTCAGTGGTCCTAATCTTTCTCTTTATTTTGTAACATTATGTATGTTGTCTACAGGAGTGTATTCCTTTGGATGTCTGGTTGCAATAGAGAATCGAATTCAAAACCAAAGCTCTGCAACCCAACCCATTCTGGTCCCTGTCTTATTTACTCCTGACAGTGAAGGTCTTCTGGCTTCAGGGCAGAACTGAAAAGCAACAATTTTTTTAAGGGGCTGAGGAGCAATACTAGCTTAACAAAGAAGGAATATACAGTTAATTGAGCCCAATTTTCTCATCTCTCTCTCTCTTTCCTTTCCCCCTCTATACACACACTCAAATTTATTTATTTTTTTCTTGTGGGTAATTGCAGTCATAATTACATTACCAGGATGTAGATAGTAAAATGAGTTTGGTTTAAGGACGAAGAAGCCTGGGGTCACAACTTGAGTCTGCTGTTTTGTATTTGTGGACCCATAGGCAAGCCGTTCACTCCCTTTGGATCTTAATCCCTTTCATATAAACGAATATAGCCCCCGATCTCACCAAGGGTGAGGTTCAGGAAGAGTAAATGAGATAATGTGTGAGAGAATCTTGATCTCATTGATCGAACGTTTGGAGATGCTTGAGAAATCTTGATTTTATTCAGAATTTTAGACACACTGTTTTGATTCTCTCTCAGCTATTTGTAGAAGGATTTAACTGCTTTGTATTGCTTTCAGGAAATGCATTCTTAAAACAAGTTGATATACATCTTAAATAGTTAGCAAATGTAGTTCAAACAATGTGTTTTGGAGTTGTCTGGGATGCCGATATGACTTAGATGTTAATGAAAAATAAAGTTACTTATACTCCATTCACTAGTAAAGCATTTTAGGTACTTATTTCTCCTGATGAATTATGCATGCAAAGGCTGAATGGCACCCATTGATTTATTTTCTCTCTTTGCCTTGATTCTCAGGCTGTGTGCAAAGCAGTGTATATTTTTTTTTCCTCTTCTGCACTCCCACTGACTATATTACGCTCCTGGGGCCCTTCAAGTGGAGGAGACACGCAGCTCTGCTCACGGATGGCAGGTCGGCCTATAAAGCCAAGGTAGTGAGCGGGCACTGGGGAGAAAGGATGTGAAAATTAGTGTCAGATGTGGAATAGTTACAGTGAAGTACAATATCTCCACTTAGACGTCAACTAGACTTGCTCTCCTAGCATACGTTTTGAAAACCTGCCATTTAAAAGTCTTGAAATTCTAAGGTTTTTGAGTGCAAACAAGATAATGATACTGGATTTTTTTTTTAAATTTAAAATTTAGCAAATGTTTATGCACATTTACAGGGTATCACAACATATACAGATCATCGGAAATATCAATAGAAAAGAAAAATCTCAAACTGGGGAAAAGTCCACACTTTCCAGAAGGCAGCAGAGACAATAAAAACGACAAGAGACCTTAACTCGTATTTGATATTTCCCCGTTAACTGGTGTCACACAGTGAGTCTTGCCTATCCTGAATCCTAGATGCAGCCCCTTTCAGATTTCCTGATCCTGCTACCCCCGTGGCTTGGAAAGGGAGAAAGTATAGGCAGACAGACATGCAGAAAAGCTTGCTCAGGTGAGTTGCGGGAACTCTGATGGACCAGGGAGCTTCTACAGGTTAACGATATATAGCAGAGGGAGAGGCCTTGGCTAGATCCAGAGAGAGGTTTCTGTAGGTCAGCAGTCTGAGGGAGGAGGAGGCTGAAGCTACTAGGTTGTATGAACACTGGTTGATCAACGGTTCATAAACACTTCTACTTCCACCACAGTCAGTCTTAGTGCTTGAAGCAGAGGAAGGATTTTTCCATTTCTCTAAGCCTCACCTCAATGGCCATTCATGGGACAGAGGCAATGGGTAGTTGACATGGCCATGTCAACGATCTCACTGGTGACTTCTTCATTCTCCCTTTACATATTCGCTCAAGGCTTCCTTGACTCCCCTTGCCTGGCTAGGGGATGGCATCCTCTTGTGAAAGCCCGATTGTGATGGCTGACTGAAGACAGAACGGATGCTGTTCTCTAGGCCCACAGAGTCCCTAAATAACATAGGGATCCGCTCTGGTCTGTCTCCTCTCTGTTCTGAGTCACTGTAGATTTGAGGATAAGGGCAATGGGGCAACTGTCCTTTGATTCCTTGGTTGCCGGACAAGACTGTCTGGAGATTCCATTTCTATTCCTGCTTCTGCCATGAGTCATGGAAGAACTCTGAGATGGTGCCTATGGCTCTGTAGTTCTAGGACCCTTCCTCTTCCTTCCACCGTGAGTTCACAACATTAGTACTTGTGTCTAATTCATATTTGTAAATGCAGTGGTAAAGCAGGACACGATGGGAGGTAAAATTCTCTCCACTAGGTCCCCTTCTGCATCATCTCTTGATGAAGAACTAGTTTTCTATTCACAGGGTTTAAATTCACTGTCCAAGTATCACTAGCTAGTGGTCCCATCACCAAGGCTCTATTACAAGGTAGTAATTGAAACTTTCCTCTTGCATTTCTTAGCAATTGTCCTAAATATGCCCACCCTCACTTGGTGTGCTGCCTGGTTCCAGCACACTGATAGTCCATAGGCATGCCTGGTAGGACTCCTTTGATTGGCAACACTTGGTTACTACTGAGGCTACCATCTGTAAGCTCTATGTCCGAGTGATTTCAGAGAATGTTTGACCCTGCACGTGAAGAAGCAGCTAGTGTCTAAGAGATAATAAACTTTTCATACAAGGATCTAAGGGGAGCATTTCCAAGGCTGCACTTGAGAGAAGCTCAGGTCCACTGTTTCCCTTTACATAGCAGAGGTCTGGCTGGCTGTGGGAACTGAACCACCACTGCCCAGGAGGCTTAGCTACTGCATATGGAAAGTGAGTGCGGACTAAGGCAGACTGCCTTTGCTTTGCACCTTGCAGTGCCAAGACCCTAAAATTGCCATTTGAATAACCCAAAGGCTTACGGAAGTCACCAGCTGTCTCCAGAAAGGAAGAACCTAAGACGTCAGATCCCAGCAGTCAGTTGATCTGCTCTACAACTCCCACTGTGTGGTGCAGATAAACTAAACTGTGAAGCCATGAAGAATTCCCCCAAGAATGCCCTTCTTTATGTACGGGCCTTTTCCTCCAGGTGAGCAATTAGGTCAAGATCCCCCCTCCCCATCCCCACCCACCATCACTCCAGAGAGAGACCTAACTTGCCTGGAGTTTTGAACACAATGTTGTAAGTGGGGCAGACCCGAGGTGCTTTCAGATTTGAAGTAAAATATGGTACGTTTGGAAGAATGCTATTATCAGTCCCCTGCTGGAATTTCTATTAATTTATAGCATTTGAAACAAATTATAATAAACAAGCGCTTTCCGTCTTAGCATCATACATCTTATTGTCTACATGAGCTGATGAGTAACCGATTAAATTAGCACAACCTTTCTCCGTGTTGAGACGCGGTGCTTTATTGGCAATAGTATATATCATTGTACAACAAATTCCGCTGTGATTTTTCTTAAGCCTGTTAGTTTGATTCTATCCAATCAATAGAGAATGTTCCCGAGACAAGAATTGCTAGTAAATTCTTACTCTTTCTGCAGGACACAGTAGAATTTAACTTGTCAGAAATATTTCCATGCACACAATAAAACTTAGCTCTGTAAAATATGAGACTGCTAAAGAGACCCTCGTCAAACACACGGGGCTCCAGTCAGTGGAATATTCTAGATCACCTTGCCAACTCTTTTCTATTTGAGAAACAAAGGGAACTACACGTGTATATTAGAACTGATTAGCACTGTACCCTAAAGCAATTAAATAAATATTAGAAGAAACTCCCACAGCCCTTTGTTTTGCTATAAGGGGCTCAGCTGTGCTCCCTCTAACCCTAACTACATCACTTCAAATTACCAGTAAATTAACAGAGGAACACTTTCAACCTCGGAGCAGATTTGATCCAAATAGTCTTTAAATGCCATTTCTGTTCCTATTAACCTAAAGATCGGCATAGCAGATATTTTCTCGGGGCTGCCCAGCAGTCCAGGGCATTAATGGTGAAGTTGTGACAGCCCTTTTCATGATGATTTATGATTCCGTGTTTAACTTGATTACGCCAATGCTGACTCTGAATACTATTTCAATTAGTGCACAGAAGGTCACATCACAAATATTCCTCTATAATCTATTCCTATTAACACTAATACACAGAGTAACCAAATCTGTTCACCCTTGTTGATTCACATCATCCATAGCCCTAACTGCAGGCTTGTTTACCAGCTTCCTGCACCGGACACTTCCGAAATGGTAATTTTTGCTCCTTTGAGTATCATTAATAGCCGCGCCATGACATGAAGAATTGAGCATCTCTGGGCTGGCATTTGTGTATTAATAATTATCAAAGCCTCAGATTTATTAAACAGGAGATATGCTTTCTAAAATGCCTGTCCAAAGCACTATTTCATGACCAATTACTAAATAAATATACAAAAGATTTTTCGGGAAATGAAAGCAGCTTACACACCTACAGTCAATTTTAGCAGTAACTAACTCTCGTCTCATTATTCCCTTAAGGACTCTAGGGAATTGTTCTCATTTATACGTAACCAATCATGATCTTGTTTTCTTTTCCTTCCTTTCTTTTTTCCCCCCCTCTCATTTTTTTTTGGACCGATTTCTACGTTTAACCGTTGGGGAAAACCGAGAATACTGGGTCATCAAGTCTTTCTTTCCTTCCTGTGAACTGTTTAGAAAACGGTCCCCGTGGTACAGAATTAAGACTACAAAGAAGGAAGGAGTTTTATTGAAAAAAAGAAAAAAAAACTTTTCAATTTGTCCAAAGGTTAAAGCGAAACCAACTGCTAAAGACAAAATCCACACATCATTTAAACAATTAGTGAGGAATGTTCAAAGACTTTATGTTCAAAGTGCGCCCAGTCTGGATTTTCAGTCATATGTGGAGGCAATCTAGATGGCGAGTTAATTAACAATAAACCGAGAGGGCTTCGTCACAGCCTTTAACTATGCTGGGAGAGGCTGGCGTCCAGCGGAGAGCTTGGTGGCAAGAAGGAGTGGGATTAAAGGCGACTGTCTCTGTAGTTTGCTTTTATTCCTTTCTTATTTTTTTTTGTGATCTGAATTTCTTCATACAATTTTTTAAAAACTAAGTATTTACATGAGAAAAGAAAAATATCAATCATATTTTTTTCACAACTCATAATTGACAACCTCTTGAAAACTGGGCTTTTAAGGATTCTCTGGCGTTCAAAAATCCTATTCAAATTCCTCTCACCACCAGGTTTTCTGATTGTTCATGAGCTATTTGATGTAAGCCAAGTGTTTATTGGAGCAAGAAAAGGATGAAACACTCCCTGCTTTTTTTGGGGGGGGGAGGGGCTGTATTTGTATAATTAACATGCTTCTTAAAATTCTGGACAGTCAAGAGAATTCATTAAAATACTACTTTTGGTAAATACTAATTTATTTAAAAATTGAAATTTGTTAAAATTTTCTCATAATCCCACATACTTATTTCTCTCCAGTAGTATTTCCCCCTGCCCCCAAGATCAGTTTCTCTCAAGATTAGCTTCCTAGGTCATCTTTCAGACCCATGTTTCATAATTCAAAGGATGCTATCATCTCCCTCCAAACGTAGGTGGACAATTAGCCTACATAACAGAGTACCGAATGCTGAGCGAGCATGTCACTGTCCCCTGGCCATCTGCTAAAAATGAGTCTTTGACTCTACTCAGTGAAATGGCGTACACTAGTGCTCCAGTGTGTGGATGATAGTTCTGTGAAGGAACTTTTGAGGTTAGCACCTAAGTTCGATAATCAATTTGCAAATTTTTCCCTCTGAGTGTTGACAACTCCGAGCCTTGGCTCCAGCTCTTCTGAAGGGAGGCGCATCGATTCTTTAGAAAGGTACCATTCCTGATTCTGAGATAGGCAGATCTGGTTCCAAATGCAGAAGATACACAAAGCTGAAGGAAAATCGCCTCTACCCTCACTGATTATTTTAGCTTACTTTCCCCCACCTATGTTGCAAAGTCAACTCCCAAATCCAAGAAATGGGGACACTCTTTCTTAATCCCTTTCAGTGACACATTAAAGCACAGTAAGGACCAAGCACCGTATCTTTGGCCTTTAATGGTGTTCAAGGAAAATCTGTTTTTTCCTCTTAGCCTCTCTAACACTTTCTCTTTTCCATTTCTCGCTCTCCTCCTCTTGAGCTGAACTTTTAAAGATGAATTGGTCATAAGATGGGAGCCACTGATGCCGTGTCTGTGTCTATGGTGTCTGTGTCTATGGTGTCTGTGTTTATGGCTCACGTCAAATGCGATTGAGCCAACAAGTTGTTTGCAAGATCTTTCCTCCTCACAACCAAGGATTAATTTTCTGCCCTAACACCAGTGTTCTGGTTGAAAGTTTATTTTTAAGTAAAAGTAAAGCACAGAAGGGAGATGGGGGAAGAATTTCATGCCGGGTTAGCAAAGTAGGAGAGAGAATCATCTAATTCCTCTTAGCTGCCTACAGACACACTTAAGAGGGCTTAAGTACGGACTGACAGAGATGAGCGAACCTCCTTATTGTTGCGTTAATAGGATAGTTGGAGTTAAGGATCAGTGAACATTTATTCTTCTAATAAAAGCTTTCTTTAGTTTTCCATATAAATGTACTTCTTTGTATAATAGTATCTGTGTGGTAATCGTAAGTGATGCTTAGTCTACACGTCTGAGTGATTAGGGAATAGTTATAAATTTTTATATGCATATACCTATATCTCCATGCGGAGAGAGCCTTCATTTCACAGGTGGTTCATAAAAGGGTTGTAATAGAAAAGATCCACTTCAAATGAAAGGCTGAGCTGTTACATCTAGATTGAGAACGATCACAGAGATTAGCCCCGTGCCCTGAGTAATTTATAAAAAGCAAATGAGGGGCTGGTGGCCATGAAAATAAATATAATTAACCCACTTAGGAAAACCTTCACCCTTGCTACAGATAGTTTCTGCTTGATCAGATTGACTAGTGCAAAGCACAAATAAATTTAAGAAAAAGATCCCCAGATTTTAAAGTTTTCTTCTAATTTCTCCATAAATAATTGGACTGGAGAAGAATAGGCCCATTTTTCAAACACTGAATAAGCACTGCATGTATATGAGTCAGTTCATAATTTCTGCACAGATGTCACACTCCACGGGATATAAAAACAAACTAAAGATAGCTGGCCATATAATGTGTAGATATATCATCGTTACAGATGCTCAGTAGAGCCCCTGAATTTTTTCCCCAAACAAATCTCAAATCTACATATTTTGAAGATATAAAATTGTCATTTGTTATTCTTGGACAGGCTCTCTCTCTCTCTCTCTCTCTCTCTCTCTCTCTCTCTCTCTCTCTGTCTCTCATTTAGTTTCAAAAGGGTCCAGGCTGAAAAATCTGGCATGCAACAGGAAAAGCATCTCTACACAAAGAGACCCAACAAAGCAGCCACTGTGGGTTTCTGACATGCTGCAAGAGCATGCATGACTGGAACAGCAGCATCCTCTCCAGTTCATCCCAGCTGGGGCCCCACCATTTGGAATCCTGAACCTTGCCAAGGTCAGAGTTGTGAGAAATCTCCCTTTCTGGGCTGTAACCTGCAGCAGAGCACACACCAAATGCATCCCTTAAACAGGTGGAAGACAGAGTCTTTCCTAGAGGACTCCTCCAGGCGTCCATCTCTGCCCTCACCAGCAGGCTGATGAAATTTTGTGTGTGCTGCTCAACACCTCAAATATGGGGCTGGCTGGCTAAACTTTGGTTCTCTGGGGAGTGCGGGACCAGCTGTTTTAAAGCAAGGAGAATGTCAAGTATCTTGCGTTTTCCCATAGGAACCTCCCTCTTAAAGAGACTCGCCTTTGTAGAGGTTTTATATCAGTATTGCCCTTCAGTGATGCCAATAGTCGAGGTTTAAATCCTGACTGCTGCTGCTTGGGAGGTAAGCCCTGAAGTTGTTTAATTTCACAGACCTTGGTTTCACACTTGTAAAAATGGGACAATAATGTCTACCTTTATGATATGAAGATTGAATAAAAATGTATATGATTCTTGGCACGGAGAGATTGACCCTCATGGCAATATTCTAGTTTCTGTTTGGCATGTTACATGGAAAAAAACCTTTTCTTTCAAGTTCCACGAGGAAGGCAAGGAGCAGACACTGCTTAAGATGGAAGGACATAAACCAAAGATTTCATTATTTCCAGAGGTACAAAGTGCTTACTAAGTTCTCTGACAATGTATTAAAAATTTTAAAGAGAGTCTGTAGAAGGAAGGAACCAAGAAGGGAGGCATAGTGGATACAGGAGGATAGCAGGAGAGGCACTAAAGTTTGGGAGACAGTAAAAGGCAGGATATGAAAGTAGGGAAGGGGATACTAACAACAAAACAGGGTAAGTGAGGTTGGAGCAGAATGAGTGGGGGAAAATGTGTAAGTGGGGGCAAAGAAAAAAAAACTGAGAATGCATGAAATAGCCATATAGAAGTCAACATATATATATATATATATATATATATATATATATGTATAATTTGAAAAAGAGCTTGGGATGCAAGCACTTTTAGTGGGTAGACAGTGTTGCTCTCATGAGCCAGAGATATCTCAGACACCCCCCAAGACGCAGGTTTTTGTCATTGCTCGTAGCTGTTCCCAAGCACTGGATGATAGAAGGCCTATTGGTGGAGACAGCTAGGAAGTTTCAATTCAGAGCACAGACACCTGGATGGAGCTGAGTGGGGACCTCTCTTTTAGCTGGCTAGTGCTTACAGAGGCATTCTTGTTCTACGGGCTGCTGGGGGAGAAAGCTCATTGGGGTTCTCACCCAGTACAGTCCGTGTGTGCTATAATACCAGCCACCTAGGCAATATCTGCCCTCTGCTCTAGTAGAGAATTGACAATTTAGGGGATGACCAACTGCTTCGTCATTAGATTTGAGGCTTATTCCACAGAAGGGACTGTATACATGATACTATAAACGTGGTCAAAGGCACATAGTTGAGCAGGCCCTGGGCCCAAGGACCCACCATTGTTTCCCTAAATGAGCCTGTTGTCCAACGGCCTTATCAATATGTGTGTTCACCATAGGCTGCTGTGGACCCCAGCCTGGGCAGGGCAGCTCTGTGTTTTAGAGGGTGTTGGTTAATGCAGTGTTTTCCAGATGGACAAAGCTCTGGAAATAAGCAGCTGATGAGTGATCAGCCTCATGTGGGAAGTCTACATGGATCCTTCCCTCAAAGCCCAGGGAATATCAGTATGGTATGAAGACATGAACTAAGGCTTACCACATTACTGTAAATAAGAAGTAACAGGACGCGTCTTGGCAATTTTTTGAGTTTATTCATTTTTTCTTTTTTTTTCCTTTTTATACTTTCCCAATTTCCTCTGTTGTCTGTAATTGAAAACGAGATGAAATCCATTATAAGATATAAGTTCATGTTTAAAACCTAAAATTCCCCTACTCTGAGCCAAATACGTTCCCCAACTATTTTTGTCAGACTTGGGTTAAGCACAGTTTTCTGCAAGTGTAATGTAAGTGGCATGGTCACCTACTGAATTAAACCTGCACTTAGCTTACTCTTCATGTTAAACCTTGAATTGAGAACGGTAACACTGGATTTCTTTGACATAAACTTCCTTTCCTTCACTGAACCCTTCCTGGAAACGTGACAAGCCTACTGTGCCTGCGGATTGAGAGTGTCTCAGGGCTGCGCCCCTCTGCAATAGCTGAAAAGCTCTTTTCAGACTGGGTTTTAGTTGTGTATTGTTATTTGTCTTTGAACCCATTTATTAGTCCGGAGATAATGTGACAGTTGACTCTTACAGTAACACAGCTCTCATTAGCTGGCTTGACAGGGAGGTGCCAACATGAACTGGAGACTGTATTTTATTAATCTTCATGGCTCATTTGGAAGCCTGGCTGGCTATCTTGTAATGTGCCCCTAGTGCTGACTGGGACAGAGATGTGTAGCCATGCTTACGGCCGAAGAATATGCTTACAGCCGAAGAATATAAACTTGAGTGATAAGATCTTTCCCCTTCCTTGACCTGAAATGAATGGAAAAATCTAGCAAAAAATATCCTGGTAGAAAGAGGAACTATGTAGTGAAACTATCCATCCTCGGAATCTTCTGGCATCTAAGGAATCTTTGGATTTAAAACTGCTCTGTGCTTTGTTATTACATAAGGTAAAACCAAGAGGAAGATTTAATTAAATTAATGCAGGTTTGGAAATGACTTAAAAAATAGTAGCTTTCCGTCACCGCTCTCTTAATTTTCTCTTTCAGTGGTGATAAACATAGCCTTCTCTGTGGATCCAGGTTTTCTTAAAACTTAGCAAATTTGAATAAATCCATCTTCTTGTTTTTGAATGATGCTTAGCTTGTATTTGAACAAATTCAATGAAACATCCTGACTTGGCTTTCTAATCTAAGGTCTTACTCAGTTAAGTTTTGGTTTCCAAATGGGTTTTAAATTGTGACTATGTTTATTGTGTTTCTGACAATAATAAAGGGATCACGTATAAAGAAGCTGTTTATTTTCAAAAGGAGGAAGAAGGTTGAGCAACCTTGAAACCATCATGGCCTGGTGATTTTCTGGGCACACCAACTATGGTTTGGTCTCCACACCTTTAGTTAGAATGTTCTATCAGTACTGCTGTGCTTCTTTTATTTCTTACCAATTCAAATGAGTTTTACTCAATATTAACTGAAAATAGATACGATTTGGATGTTTTCTTTGGCACTACACTAATAAGGCTAATCAAGATGAGATTCCAAGGCTTAAAAAAATGAAATCAACATGTGGTTTAATTCTCACTACTAATACTACCCTGAAAGACTGTTAAGCTTCTGATAGAAAACAATAAAAAACAAGGAAATTCACTGTTAAAACTGCAGCATACCATATGTCCTTTAGTACCTAATTGCAACAGGGGCACAGTAAGAAAGTCATTAAAGATGCACCCTATTGTGCATAGGTAGCCGAGCGCATATGGCACATTTCAGCCATTAGGAGAAATTTGATTGCATCTGTGATTTTCTGCTACAACTTTGACTGTATTTTGAAGAAGAAAATGTTGGTAGACATATTGGTCATTGAGAAGGATTGCCAACAATGAGAAATGGGACCATTTTTACCCCTCTAGAGACAGGTTATTATAAATTGCCTAAAAGCTGGCTAATAATCCTTGTTCTCTCGTCTGAGTTTCAGTGCTTTTTGACGGAATATTTTCCTCACTGATGACTTCCCACTCAGATTATTTTCATTTGTCAGGTAAGGGAATTTGATTAGAGGATAGCAAAATATGCAATTCTCACTAAATATTGCTGACGCATAAATTACGTAAGCAATGGAAGTGAGTGTCCTGTCTATACTTTATCTCATTTCCATGAGATAGTGCCACATAAATGGGATATTCAGAACTGGTGTTTTCTTTGTATAGCTGCTTTCCCAATATCTCTTTCTCTCCCTGTCTGTCTCCACCTCACATTTACTTATCTACCTGTTTATCTTTTCAAAGTAACTCAACAGGAATCAAGAGCCAAAGATCAGCAGAACAGGGGCTCTGAGTCACTCATCTCCATACCCATAGTGCTGTACACATAGCAGACACCCAGTCACCGGGCACCTTGAGATATAAAATAAAAATAACTTGTTTGGATAAAATACATGTAATTTATTTATATTTTGTTCATTCCTCTATTTGCTGTTAAAATTGTTAATCACCTGCTGTTAGTTGTAAGCTACTTTAAATGTTTGAATCCCAGTTGTCATCAATTTATGAAGGAAATCTGCGAGTTAAGAAGATACGCAGCTCTTCAGCCGACGAGCAATGCTACAAAGAAAAGCAACACGGGAAGGGAGAAAGTCACACATGCCAGGGGCTATGAGTAGAAGTTTTGTTGCTTCTCTGCCTGCAGACTGGATG
This sequence comes from Microtus oregoni, assembly GCF_018167655.1. NCBI lineage: Eukaryota > Metazoa > Chordata > Mammalia > Rodentia > Cricetidae > Microtus > Microtus oregoni. The sequence continues at coordinate 32,853,945 of NW_024543060.1, read as the reverse complement.
ACAATTGATGTTTGGGAGGTGAGAGACTAGGCGAGAGTCTAGACTTCATAGGACCAATGTAAGCATGACTAAAGAGCACACAGGACTCATTCTGATGGCCTCAAGGGAGACAGTAACTGGGGAACATGGTGTATTTGTTAGAAGACAGAGGTCTTTCTATGGAATCCTATGGTTCTGTGCCCCCATTTTTAGTCTTGGGAGAACAATGTGGAGGCTAGGAGAGACATGACCTATGTTGGAGCCCTTGGAACCTCTGGCAAAGCTCAGGCAAGGCTGTTGGGTGGGAGGCCTGGCTTGGGGCTCTTTGGCTTGGCACAGTACCTAAGATGGTAGAGATTCACTATAGATGACAAAAGTTCTGACATATTCCTTGCTGTTCAGGTTTGTTGCCAAACACATGTTTTATTACAGCTTGTGTCTTATCGATTTGGAAAGTTTGAATATTTTTAAAAAGCCAAGATTCACATTGTATGAACTCTATGAAGTTGAGAATGTTCTGGATTGAAAATTTATCGTGGAATGTACTACATTAACTTGCTTTGTCTATGATCTATGTTTATGACTATTATATATAGTCAGTGATATAAAATGATAATTTCATCAATATAGGTGTTGTTCTCATTAGGGCGCATATCCTCGCTAAAGTTCCTCTGTTTAGCTTAAGGGACTTTACCCCTGCAGCTACATGCATGCTGAGAACTGGCCTCACTTAAGGCCCTATAGCCAGAATAATCAGAATGCAACTCCTCCCAGTTTAGGAAATGCTACAATAAATGCCATGCAAAACACTGAATCCATGAGCATAAGCCTTTGAAAGACGAACATGTGACTGTTATACAGTTAAGATGGTCTTCTAACTTAAGTTTAAATGTGTTTATGAAATTTTTGTAACAGGATTTAAAAAGAAATGTTTTATGTGTAAGGGTATTTATCTACATGTATGTCTGTGTATCATGTGTGTGAATCACTGTGTCTATGGAGGAGAGAAGAGGCTGTTGAGTCCCCTGGGAGTTATGTGCAGTTGTGAATAGCCATGTAGGTACTAGAGATCAAACCTGGTTCCTCTCAAAGAGCAGTCAGTACTCTTAAGTGCAGAACCTTTGCTCTAGTCCCCAAACTTGAAAGTTTTGGTGGCGCATTTAAGGATGTTCCTTAAAATTCCTTTTATTCCTCTGTAGTGAGAAAACTACAAACTTTCTTTTGGCTTTGGAGTATGCAGCAGGCTGCTATCTGCACAATCAGCCTCTGCACAGCAGAGCACTTGGAATTGTTCCCTCATCTGCTTGTTCACTTTGTCCCCCTTGGCCAATCTCTCAACCCCTATGTCCTTCCAGTTTCTGATAACTATGTTTCTACTTTCTTCTTCTCTGTGTTCAACTTTCTTAGATTACACTTATGAATGAGTTCTATGATATTTGGACTATGGCATATTTTAGTACTAAGACAAGAGAAATGCACAAGATGATGCTTATGCTCCCCATTCTGATGCATCATTGATAATGTATAAAATGTATTGAACCATCATGTTACATCCCGTACATATGCCCAGTTGTATTTTACCAATTAAAGCAAAAAAAAAAAAAAAAAAAAGCTTGCTTCAGTCAGATGTGTTGGCACACGCCTGTAATCTCAGCACTCTGGAAGCTGAGACAAAAAGACCGTAAATTTAGCCTGGGCTACATAGTGAGAACATGTTCAAGTGAACAACAACAAAAAAATCAGGTAAACAAAAACCAAACACAAACAAACCAAACCAAACCAAACCAAAATGAGACTTCCACAACCAAGAAGAGATGAGCACACAGTGATGAGGCCATACCACACTCTAATGGATTCTTAACTTAGCAACCTAATTGGTGATGTTTAAATATCATTTCACTTCCCTTGATCCTAATCTTACTAAAAACATTAAAAACTAATCCAATGGGATATAGCTGCAAGTTAAAAACTATTTGAAACCAACTACTGACAAAGTCACTAAAATTGAGTGAAACTGGTATTTTGAGATTTTTTTTTTTAAGTTACATTTTGATGTGTGTGGAAGGGGTGTATTTTACTAAATTTTGCCTTCATTCAGAAGTCTTCTGTGGACATATCTCCACATGTGGCTCCTCTTCTGTGACAGTTGCTTAATTTTAGGTGAATTTCCAAAATTAGGGAGGGGCCAGTCACATCAAGGTATCACTTATTAGCACAAACAGACTGAGTTTATCAAGGTATCACTTATTAGCACAAACAGACTGAGTTTATTGTTTCCACAGTCTGAGTTTTCTACTCAACAGTCTCTCCTTTTTCCACTTTTTCCAAGTGACAACTGCCAGTCCATAGCATTGCAAATGCAACTATTCTACTCACTTCCTACTTCCTGGTTGGCAAACCGCACCCACTGATCTAAGATTTAGAATGTGACCTTCCTTTATCCCAATCCTCCTTTTTCCCCAAGTTCCCCCCATTCTCCCCTTCTCCCTTTACTCTCCCCATCTCCCCTTACCACCATCCCACCCCACCCCCAAGATCTCAATTTTCTCCCCGGCCATTTTGTCTACTTCCCATAGCCAAGAGGACAACTATATGTTTTTCCTTTGGTTCACCTTCTTACTTAGCTTCTTTGGGATCACCAATTGTAGACTCCGTGACCCTTGTTTATGGCTAGAAACCAATTATGAGTGAGTACATCCCATATTCATCTTTTTGGGTCCGGGTTACCTCACTCAGGATAGTATTTTCTATTTCCATCCATTTGCATGCAAAATTTGAGAAGTCATTGTTTTTTACCGCAGCGTAGTACTCTAGTGTGTATATATTCCATACTTTCTTCATCCATTCTTCCTTTGAAGGGCATCTAGGTTGTTTCCAGGTTCTGGCTATTACAAATAATACTGCTATGAACATAGTTGAACAAATGCTCTTGAATGTGAACATAAACAGAGAGTCAAGGCTCATTCCTGTAATCTCAGCACTTGAATATCTGTGAAATTAAATGCCAATTTGGGCTATGCAGTGAGTGTCAAACCAGCCTGAGGCTATATATAGAGACCCTGGCTCCTAGGTGACCAAATACCAACCAACCAACCAACCAACCAATTAACCAACAAAACAACCATCAACCAACTAACCAAACAAACCTAATGAGTTCAAACTGTGCTTTATATGATCATTTAACCTAGAGGATTGCTTAATCTCATGGGCTAACCCTGTGCCATTTAACTATGGTAGGTAGTCTATCAGGCTCTGACCTCATCCCTTACTTAAAGCCTATGCATAATTTGATGTAAGTATCTCAGTGTTCAACTCTATCTACCATATAAAAGTTGGCCCAAACTATTTCTGATCAATAATGCATAGAGACAAGGACACAGCAAGAGCTCATTTAATGCTGTTGTTATTGACTGGCTTGGTAGGATAATTATTTGTTGAGAAATCGAAATCTTAATCATTTCCCCAATTCATTCACAAAATAGTCAGAACTTTTTTGTCCCCTTGCCTTAAGCTAGAATCTTCTTGAGAATACGTATATTTCTTATCTCCAAATGTCCTTCTCTACAGAGTCTAGTTATATTATTATCATTAAATTTAAGGTCTGGATATGTATGTCAGACAGGCTATGAGCTATCTATGTAACTCTGCGTGGCCTCAAAGTCAATATGCCCCTGCCTCTATCTGTGGGGTACTGAGATTACAGGTGTGTACAACACAGTCATTTCTGGTTTTGGATTTTGTAAGGCAAGGCGAGTTCTCTGGAGATGCGATTGGAGTCACGGGAAACCAGGAAATATAAAGTGACTTTGAGACAGGAGAAAGGAAGTGGTAGCATTTGGCCTAGGGAAGTTAAAGCCTAGGCACCAAGTAAGAATATACCACATTTGGCCCGTTGATGAGATAAAGTCAGGTGCATCATAGCTTCCTTTGGAGCTGTGGTTTTGACATTCTGGCTGCAGGAAACCCTGTGCCCCAGAATTGAGTATGCATCACTTGTATCCAGGTCAGACAACAGTAAGGCGGAGACAATAGGAAAAAAATGAATATTTGGTCACTTGACCAGAAGCACTCTTTACCATGTTATTGTGGAAGATCCCTGGGATACTCTGAAGAGGGAAGAAGAAAATGGGGGCTGGGAGAGTAGGGAAGGATAAAAATTTATTTTTTATTTTATTTATTTTTTTATCTTATTTTTATTTTTTTATTTTTTATTTTTTGGTTTTTCGAGACAGGGTTTCTCTGTAGCTTTGGTACCTGTCCCAAAACTAGCTCTTGTAGACCAGGATGGCCTCGAACTCCCAGAGATCCACCTGCCTCTTCCTCCTGAGTGCTGGGATTAAAGGCGTACACCACCACTGCCCTGCAATTTTTTATTTTTATTGAGCGCTCCATTTTTCTCTGCTCCCTTCCTTATCTCCCCCTTCCTCTTCAACCCTCTCCCAAGGTCCCCATGATCCCAATTTACTCAGAAGATCTTGTCTTTTCCTACTTCTCATGTAGATTAGATCTATGTGTGTCTCTCTTAGGGTCCTCATTGTTGTCTAGGTTCTCTGGGATTATGATTTGTAGGCTGATTTTCTTTGCTTTATGTTTAAAAACCACTTACGAGTGAGTACATGTACAATTTTCTTTCTGTATCTGGGTTACCGCACTCAATATGATGTTTTCTGGCTCAATCCATTTTCCTGCAAAATTCAAGATGCCATTATTTTTTCTGCTGTGTAGTACTCCACTGTGTAAATGTACCACAGTTTCCTTATCCACTCTTTGGTCAAGGGGCATTTAGGTTGTTTCCAGGTTCTGGCAGTGACAAAAGCTTCTATGAACATAGTTGAGCACATGTCCCTGTGGCATGATTGATCATAAAGCAAAGGATACGGGCAACAAGAAAAAATGACAGCCTACAGAATGGGAAAAGATCTTCATTACCTCCAGATCAGACAGAGGTCTGATCTCCAAAATATACAAAGAACTTAAGATATTGGTCATCAAAAGAATAAATAATCCAATAAAAAATGGAGAACAAACCTAAACAGAGAACTCTCAACAGAGAAATCTAAAATTGCTTTATGCATTTTTTTTAAAAAAAACTTTGGTTAGACTAAGCAAGGAAAACATGTTCATTTCCTGTGGTTTAGCTCCTTGAATTATGTTTGCTTAGGTCAAGGAAGAACTTCTAAATATTGTTTTTGCTACCCCAAAGCCAACACAGTTTCATGTGAACTTATTGCCGATCTTGTTTGAAGCTTGCTTGTAAACCATCGTTTAATACAGAACAAAACCAGGTCAATGATGATGTAGAGGAATATAAAACCATGGAATCAGAAACTTGCTCTGCAGATATAAAAATACACTGCCATGTTTCACTTCAATTAATAGAGCATTTCAAGGAAGAACGACTGGAATCCAGGGGCATGTTATTTTATTCTCCACATCCATACAACAGCCGTGGCTATATATGTATGCGGATATATATGTATGTATTATATATCCTGGATCGATATATGTAACTTCTTGAATCCTTAGTTTCCTTTTTTTGGGAATTAATAAAATTATTATGAATAATCCATTCAGTTTAGTTGCTTATAAAACTAATTTCAGTTGTAAGGCTTAATGCCATGTTGCTAATATGATCAATGCTTTGAGGCCAAAGTGTTATTTTTGAGGAAACTGATTTGGCATAGCTGAACTATAGTTGACATTTTAATATAATATCATTTAGAATGTTAAACTTTATCTTTTCCTAAGAGAAAGCATTATTATTGAAGGCTACAGACTTTTTTTGTCAAATAGAAAAGGCAAATGACACATGCTTTAATCATTTCTTTTCCAAATTTGTAATCAATCTGTATAACAAAGGGTCATATAAAGCCATCTAGCTTGTATAAAGTAAAATGAGCACACACATCCAAGATACATACCACACAGAACAGTTTGTGGTTCTGAAAGTTTTGTGTTTTGTCAACTCTACAATGACAGAGGTTAAAGCAGTGTAGGTATTCCTGGCCACTTTCCTTCTTTGTGTCATTTGCTTGTGGTGCTAGCCAAGTCGAAAGGTGTTATTCTATTAATAAACTTAACAGTGGAACCCCACAGAAACATGAGATAAATAAATACAATGTCAAGTTAGAAAAAATGTTGTAGTTTCATGTTGTTGGTTTGCAAATTGAATTTTTACATAAAATTTACACTAAATGGAAGCTCATTATCTAGTGATGAGGTCCAGTATGATCCAAATCATTAAAATCACTGTGCTGCTTAATGGCTCACTAAGTGGTACCACAGCACCATAAATTTAGCTCTAGTTTCATGATTCAAAACACCAGACTGAGACACCAGCAAATCGTATGTGGATCATTAAATTTACAATGAATGTCAGAGATGAAATAAGGGGAAAAACACTTTGAGAGATAGGGATAATATGTGCTCTAAGGTGACATACATCAAGATAAATGATCTTACACCACTTGTGCTTGGATAATAATGGGGGGTAGTTTTTTTTGTTATTCCTCATTTCATAATTTCCAGAGGGGCTGGAAGTCTAAACTCCTATGAATTAAAGCAGCTGTCACTTTTGGACTATTCCACGATCTGTTTCATTTATATTTATAATATATACATTTATATATGCCATTATATTTTAAACTTAGCTGATTTGGTCTAGACATTATAGTGTATCTAATTTCCTTTCATATTAGTTCAAAATAATTTTTTTTATGGTTGGATGGATTTTGGGCTGGAATTATACAAAACTTACCATGAATATCAGATTTAATTATGAAATCTTTAATGATTTAAAAATTATGTTATTGAACTCTTAACATAATTTTAGTATTTATTTTCTGGGATTGGCTTATGCAGAAATTTATATATTGCAACTTCTGAGAAAGAAAACTAAGTAGGTTAAATATGTACCAGACCTTCATAATCAGTAAGCTTTGCTGCTTCAGAAAGGAAGGACTCTCATTTGGGAGTGCATTTCTTGCATATGATTTGTGATTTGACAAATGAAAGGTCTTTGAGCCATTAGGAAATCTGCTTCCAAGCAATTGTACTGAGTAGGGTATGTAAGATACTGGTGATTGTTTATGGTCTAATTAACAATAGAAAGCAAAAACCAGCAAGAATTTGTTACAGTTTATATCGATTACATTAGTCAACAGTGTTCCCTACAGCATGGGTTACTTGTAAGGATAAATCCAATAGCTGTCACACAATGGAGATGCCGGCCTCATTCGTGGTGTACTAACTTCTGGTTCTGGGGCAGTATGGTATGTTTGGGGATGATACAACCCTTTCAGGTCAAGTGCGTCCGTCTAGCACTGAGGACCTGCAGCGTAGAATTCTTCCCACATGCTGTCTTCCAGAAATAAGACACATTGATAGCCTCTATGGGGAGGGCAGGCTTGACCATTGTGTGTATAAGAAGGATAATCATGAAGAGCAATTTAAAGAAAGCATAAAATAGATTTATAATCTTAGCAGAATTATGGCACTAATAAGACATTTGCAATGGCTTATTTATTTAAATATATCGGTGAAAGTTAGAGCTGAATGCTGGTGATGGTAATTCAGGGCAATCATACAGAGAAAAAAAAAAAACCTCTGCTTTTTCTTACTGGCACAAAATGGGAAAGGCTTCATACTTTTCTCCCAGGACAAGGATAGTTTGATTCTAGCTAATTCAGATTCAAGCTCTGAAGTGGACCAGTAATAAAGAGTTTAGTTATTCCTTCTTATAAGAATAAAAATATGTTTACACTATCCTTTTGTTTGGAAGATTAGTTCAATTGATATCTGAGGAAAAAGAAATTAATGCAAGAATTTAATACTTTTAGTTTACTTAATGTTAAAAGTATTCTCTACTTACCTCAGTTATATGATTTTTTTTCTTTTAAATTGGCCAAACACTCTGGACAACTTCTCCTTTTGAAAAAGGTATTATTAGTAGTAACCATAAAATGAGTTTGTATGGCCTTCCCTTTCCCCCAACATTTATGAAGTTCTTGGACTATCCAAGTCAGACACAGGACAACAAACAAATAAAACTTCAAAAGACCAAAGGGAATGATAAAAAAAAGAAACGTATTCACATTGTCCTTAAAACTATGTAAACAACTTCTAAAATAAACAGGTTATGAAAACAGGGTAGGATATTGTGTCAGCCCTTTCAGGACACGATGTTCAGGAGTTGGTTATAGCAGATGGGTATGGATAGACAGGAGAGAGGCCAAAAAGTGCTGCTGATGCCGTCCTCAAGAGCCTTTGGACAAGACTTGTGGTAAGCTTCTGAGACAAACACTCCACAGCATTTCCATGGGAAAGCCTCATCTGGTCAGTACTGGGCTATGAAAGGGTTCTCCCTCTTTCTTCTCTGTATTTGAGATACCTCTAAATCTCACCAGAAGTAAAATATTTCCTAATTTAGGTGTGCTTAGTAAGAAACCAATTTCCCTCTGCTAGTATTGGGTCCAGTTAAAAGGGAAAAGATGAAACCATTTTGGGTTGGAAAACAAAGGCATAAAAGAATATTCTATTCCGAAAAAAAAAAAAAAACAACAGAACCCCAGATTTTGCTGTGCATGTTTTGGGTTTAGCGAGTAGATGATATATGGGCAGTAAGAAAAGAGTTTTCAGAATTGCATCTTATCATTTTCATTTGGACTCCTCAAACATCCGAGTGGACTGGGGAGGGAAATTTGCTAGGTTGAGATTAAAACAGAAGATAGAGATGCTTTTGTTCCGCTCTTTTTCTGTTTTTGCTTTGACTCTGCTGGGATACTGAACAGTGTGTCCTTGCACAATATGGTTCATCCCATGAATTTTACTAGTCAGTGGTGTAGAGGGCTCAGGCAGCTGGAGGATCCATTTTGTACTCTAGAACTTTTATTGTAGCGTGCACAAAGTTCCAGTGGGCAACCACGGTAAAGACTTAGGGGGCAATGGAGGGCAAGCATGAAAGAATATGACAGTCTCAGCAGGGTCTGTAATAAGGATAAAAGAGTAGGGGAAAGATCAGGCCTATGGAGTGAACCACCAAGCAATGCTCAGCCCAAGACAGAATCCACCAGAAATTGGTCAAGTGCAGTGATGAGCTGTGTTGTATAATTGTCTGCTGAAGCACGATTAATAAAAACTCAGAGACTGAAATTGGGGTTCAACCTGAAGGACAGAAAACAAAACAGTCAGTCACTGGCTCTTACCTCAACCTCAGTCTGAAAATGGTGATCCTGCCTCCAAGAATCTCAGAATGAGACTGAGACTGAGAGCTGTCTCTTCCATTTTATTATCCTCTCTAGTTCCGGGATTAAAGGTATGCACCACTGGAATTAAAGGTATATGTCACTCGGTTTCTATGGCAACGAGGGTGGCTACTGAGACTCTGTAAGGCTGACCAATGAGATTGTTTTACTTTCTGATTGTCAGGCAATTTTTTTTTTGTTTTTTTTTTTTTTGGTTTTTCGAGACAGGGTTTCTCTGTAGCTTTGGAGCCTGTCCTGGAACTCCCTTGGTAGACCAGGCTGGCCTTGAACTCACAGAGATCCACCTGTCTCTGCCTCCCAAGTGCTGGGATTACAGGCATGCGCCACCACCGCCCGGCTGTCAGGCAAATTTTATTTATTAAAGTAAACGTGAAATGCTGCTACAGTCTACCCTGTGAGGAGACAGGCATTACTAAGAAGATTCCAGAAGCCAATGAATGACCAAATAATCTCTTTCCCAACCATGATGTTTTATAGGTCACTGACCTATCAAGGCACTATTTTAGACTAGATCCAGGGGAAAGAGATACTTTTGATTATTATCTCGTACTATCCTTAATTTTTTAATGATTCCTTTTAATTAATTAATTAAAAATTTTTACATGCATTAGTGTTTTGTCTGTATTTAATATCTGTGTGAGGGTGTTAGATTCCCTGGAACTGTAGTTATAGACAGTTGTGAGCTGTCATGTGAGTGCTGGGAATTGAACCAGCGTCTTCTGGAGGAATAGCCAGTGTTCTCAATTGCTGAGACATCTCTCCATCCCCTCATATTACCTTTTAATGTAGATTGAATTAAATTTAATTTACACTTTATTCATTTGTTGACATTCCTTCATTAGGAGTATCAGCCTTAAAAGATCAATTTTTCTATGCTTTTTTGGTAATGTCATAACCATAAATATTAGAACAATTGTTTTTGTCGAATTTAAAAACATTAAATATGTTGTGGGATATTTGAATGCACTGTGAAGCCCTGAGACTGTGTTAATCCAATCAACCTTGGATCAGGAGGTGGAGCCAGCAACTAGTTGATAGGAATCAGCGCTACAGAGTATGAGGAGCCAGGGATATGGATAGAGAGACACACAGGAGGAGTAGCAAGGGAGGAACTCAGAGTTTTGCAGTGTTTTTGGTTGGGCATGGCTGGAAAGGGACTCTGTAGGTGGGTCTCTGGCCTAAAAGAAAGGTCAGATGTTAGCTGCTGAGCCTCTCTGAACTATAGGTATTCATCCCAACATTTGACTCCTGAGTCTTTATTGGTAGATAGAAAGATAGAGACTTAGTTAAAAACATGAATAGGTAAAAAAATGTTGGAGAATTTCATATATGAGTACTGTATCCAGATCATTTCTACCCCCCTCTCTCTCTTCTCCAATTCCCCTTGTGTCCATCCCAATTCCTTTTCAAATTCACAATCTCTTCTTTAATTATTATTATACATATATGTATGAATATTTAAACACAGCCAGCTACGTCCATTTTGTGTTGCTCTCAAGTATATGGGTTTAGGGTTGACTGCTTGGAATTGGATAACCTATCAGGAACTTGTCCTTGGAGAAGACTGTTTCTCTCTCTTTTGTTAGCCATGAATTGCCTAGACCTTTTTGTTGGGGTTGGGCCTTGTGAGAGTTCCTTGATCCATGTTTTCATGTCATCTAGTGTTGTAACTGTGTAGGATTTATTTAGGCAGCCAAGAGCCCAAAATTTATTCTCCTCTATGGCTGTTGGTTCTCTCTGGTTTGAAAGTAGGAGGAGCTGTGTGTCTCTGAACATGAACAGAGCTGGAGAATCTAATAACATGGGGCACTGACGGCAACATCGTTAGGCTATAGGCCAGCTGACTGTGCCTTGGACAAGGCCTAGAGGTCTCATAAAGGAACACATATGTCTGGCTTGCAGTATGTAAGCAACAGTGCAATTATTGAGTCACTGGTGGAACATTTCAGAATAAAAATGTGAGCATCTGGGATGTGCAACTTCTGTGTAAATGCCTGGCTTGTGTTTGAACGATCTGTTTCTCTAACACTGTGAGCATCAACTAGCCATAAAAAGCTCATCACTGTCAGTGGCCGTGTTCATTCAGCTGTCGGTCAACAATATAAACAACCTTGTTTGGATCAGGTCTTCCATCTCTTTAGTACAGCTCCAGAACTCAGTGTAGTTTGTGTATGAATTCTCTTTGACTGGACAAGTACCTTTCTCATTTGTGATCTATTCTGAATCGTGAGTGGTTTCATTTGCTCAGCAGAACATGTTGCTGCTTATTTAGAAAGAAGAGGGTGCCTTTCAGTAACTCTTGGAGAATCCTAATTTAATTGCGTGTGGCTCCGTTCCCTGTCTTTGGTGAGCAGAGATGAAGAGTAAAGAAGAGAAAAAGATAGAATAGAGAAAAAGGGGGAAAAAGTCAAGTCATTTCCCCTTCTAATCACAGGAGCTATTATGTAGGTGTCTGTTTTCCACCCATATTGTTCTGTTTCCAAACCTATAGAACTTTGAAATCTTGTCTAAGCTAGGATGTAGAACATTTCCCTTTAGAATAGCAGCTAAATAGCAGCTTTCAGTTTTAATTTCTCTTTTAGGTGGCGTCTCTGAAAATACCTGTATTTTCAGATACCCTTTCTGATGACTGTATTGTGAACCACCACACATTTAGTATGTTCAAAATATCCGTGACATCCTAATTGTTACAGAGGTTTTATCTTCTACTTCTTGGAAATTCTAGACAACAATATTTTAAAGGTTTTTGAAGGTGAGCCTGGGCTCAGGGATGCTAGAGGGCGTGTGTCAGGAAATGGGAAGAAGTTGAGCATGGGAAACATTCCTTTTCACACGGACATATAAACCAGCAATGGAGCAAGCAGGGTATCCTTGGCTCCATACTTCCTCTGTCTCTACTCCAACTCGTGACTTCGCCCTTAGTGTATTTCCTACCTCTCTAAACCGATTATTGATTTTATAAAAGTGGGGTAAGAAGATAGCCGAAAACTCCTTATGTCATTATAAAACACTACAATCTCATGAGGTAATAACCGTTATATCTCCTGGAATTATGCATTTTGCTCTCAGAAGAGATGAAAAGCATGGTGACCCTTCCTACTCCTACTCTGTTTAAGCTCAGAGAACCATTAGGGCTCAGTCCTCACCGTGGTTTGAGGAACCTTCTGTTTCCCCATCTTCTGTAAGTACAGGGAAACCCAAATCCTTGCTGAGCCCATGACAGCTTATTGACTGTTAATAACCTTGACAATGTTATTTTTCTTAGAGAAAAAGGAGACCCGATGACTTCTTTGTTCAATTGTCTGGGGCACACAGTTAGTGTCATTGGTAGGGAATTGTCCAGGAGGCATTCGGTATGTAAATGCTCTAATTAGATCAATGTAGAAGAGCAGTCGTACATTCTGTTAGAGCAGTGTGTCTGGTTCCATTAATAAAACTTCCCGAAGGCATGCGCTACTAGTTTTCTCAATTAGTTTGTCCCAGATCATTTCATCCTAGGGTGAGGAGGGGAGAAGGTGAGGGAGGCGGCAAACTTACAGGTGCTTTCTCCAGTCCCCAAATTCGTCTTTATTCACTCTTTCGGCCGCTATTGGTGTTTGGAAAACCATAATTCCTGCACAGTGTTTGTAAGTCTCAAGAGTTAAAACATAACTTGCCCCATCATTTTTCTCCAAGGAAACATGCAAACTGTTTCAGTGCCCCAGCTGCCACCATCTTCTCTTCCCGCTTCTCCTCTGGTTTCTGTATCTGCGTGTACTTATCACCATTATTTGGAAACCCTGACATGGTTCCTGGAATTCACCTGTTTAGTTGTGATTTTGTCCCTTTCTCTTTCTCAGAGCTGCAGCAGATCCCAGAGCTTTGGAAATGCAGAGACACCAGTGGAAACACAACAAAGACAGACAGCCTTAATGGTTAGGAAGACTACAATCCTCTCCCTTACCAGTCGTTTTGATGTTACTAGTTTATCAAGTTGTTTACTTAAAAAAAAAAAAAACTGGGACTTCTAGGGAATACAAATACTAAGTTTGTGACTGACTTCTACCCTGCCCTCCAGCCCACCACCCACCTCCATTCTTCCCCAGTTCTTTCTCCTGTTTAGAGGTAAGCCTTGGGGGGGGGGTCAATGCAATATTCAAATCCTTCCTTTAAAACCACCCCCTCAAAAGTTAAAAATCCTTTGGGAATTTGAAAATAGAATGAAATCAGAACAGGAGCTCTATTGAAAAGCTTAGTAGCTGGGGACCAGTGTGCCCTGCTACTGACTCTGGTCTGTCCTAGGTTACTGAGCTAACTATCTCCAGAAGGAATTCCAGAGAATTTGATCTACAACATGTCCTGCCTCGCTTAGATGGTTCCTCTCCTGCCCCAAAGGCTTAGAAGTGACTTACAAAGACCTCAGAATGAGAAGGGAAAGTGATCACTCACCTGCCTTTCCTGCTTCCCTACTGCTTGCTGTTATTGCTGCCCATCTCTGGGGCTCAGTATTTGCACCTGTGAATACCGCAAGTCAAGTGCCATAACTTTCCCACATGCCTCGCATACATCCTATCAGCTTGTATTCTCTCCTTGTTTTGTGCAGAAGTCATAATTGCAGTATGAGCTGAGCAAGCAGAACTACCCCAGAGTGGCCATTTCAAGGAAAATGACCAACGAACAGTTTATTCACTGTCTGTACATATATTACACATACATGCACACACATTTATAAAGAAATAGATGGTATTAGGTTAAACATGAAAATAATTGGTTTTGATTATGTAGTAGGACAAAAATGACTATTTTTGGTGACATTTTTCTATTTTCTTATTCTTATTTGAAAGTTTTTTATTATAATGAAGATTATAAAAATTATAGAAATCTAGCTATGGATTCAAGGTGCAGTAAATGTAAATGTCTTGAGTTTTTGGAGCCAGAAACTTCAAATGTCAAAGAGTTTGAAGGTGACGATTTGAGAAAAGGTGCCTTTTCCCTAGTGCTGTCTTTCTTGAGCTGGTAACCAGGAGAAGAGAGCACCTGGAAGATGCAGGAACCTCAAGGAGTCAAGTTCTTGAAGGAACAAACATGCAGGGCAGGGTGAGGAAGGTTAAATGCTAAGGAGCAAGTTTATCGATGAGCAAGGTCTCGATTGTAAAGCATTGTTATGATTTAGGAAATCATAACAATTTGAGCTAGTCTCTGCTCTGCTTTGTGCCTACCTTTCCACATGGCTTATAGATGCTCACCTTCCAGGTCCTGACTCAGGAAACCTTTTCTGTACCAACAGAATTAGTGCTCTCTCTGTCTCTGTTTCTGTCTCTCTCTTTCTCTCTCCATTTCTGTCTCATCACCTAATCTGGATTCTGGAGCTCAATAGGTGGGAACTGTGTTTATCTTTCTTAGGGCCCTCTCTCCAGTGTTTGGAGCCAGAAACTTCAAATGTCAAAGAGTTTGAAGGTGACGATTTGAGAAAAGGTGCCTTTTCCCTAGTGCTGTCTTTCTTGAGCTGGTAACCAGGAGAAGAGAGCACCTGGAAGATGCAGGAACCTCAAGGAGTCAAGTTCTTGAAGGAACAAACATGCAGGGCAGGGTGAGGAAGGTTAAATGCTAAGGAGCAAGTTTATCGATGAGCAGGAGACAGGTGCGGAGTGGGTGCTGGGAGTGGAAAGGGAAGCATACAGGGAGGTAAGCTTTCAGGGGAGAGCACAATGAGAATAATTGACTTGGAGCAATGAATAAGAAAAGCAGATCTACTAGCTAAACATGGAAGGTGTCCTGTGAGGGAGTCCCTGAAGAAAACAGTTGGATAAAGCAGAGGAGAAATGTCTTCTGGGAAGAGCGAGGCTATTGAAAGCTAAACCTTCCATGTCTGGGTCTCCCTAAAATTCCTCTATCGAATTTTAATCCCAGGATGACAACGTGTAGAGATGCCGTCTCTGTGAGCCAGCCACTTAGTTCATGCTAGCGGAGCCCTAATGAACGAGACTAGTACTCTTAAATGAAGAAGCCAGCAAAGTGGCTTGCTCCTTTTCTGCCCTGTGAGTGTACAAAGAGAAGCTGGCCGTTAGTAACCTGGAAGAGGGCCATGGATCAGATCGTGAAAGCGCTAACCGCGCTGGCACCAGATTTTGGACCTCCAGCCTTCAATACTGTGAGAAATGAATGCTTGTTGTATGAGCCACATAGTCTGAAGTAATTTGTTATAGCAAACCAAACGAAGCCAGTGAATAATAGACTGTTCCTTGAAGTCTCTGCTGGTTAGCAGAACCAGATTGCCGATAAGATGGCTGGCCTGCCAGGCTTTCTACGCTCTCTTCTTCCGGCTAATTTAAGAACTTACAAAAGGTAGGGGGTGAGGTCTCTGCCCTAAAGCTTAGGCTCAAACTAAGAGCACAAGAACATTTCTCTCTAATTATTCAAGTAGTTTAATGATATGCTTTAACAGTTATTTTGCTGCATGGCAATTAGATTCAAATGGTAAGTCAGTCACACAAATGAATATAATTAGTAGTGTTTTTGCATAGTTAAATCAAGCATTTAGACACTGGTTAGGGGAATGGTGGTCCAGAGAGAAGGAACATTTGTGGCTTCTAGCGTTTCTTTTGATAAAGGGAAGGATTGCAGGTGGCACAAAAATTCCCTCATGGAGGTGATTAGGACAAGGTTGCCAGCGATATTGCCAAATGGTTCTATGTCTGGCTTTTATTTGTCTATAAGCCCCCTTTCCAGGCCAAGACGAAGGGGAGAAAAGGTGAAGGAGATGGGTGAGTGGGTCCAAGTCTCTGTGCAGGAGAATCTTAAAATTTTCTGAATTTGGGATAATATCTTACCATCTCTCGCTTGAGTTAATTTTAAAATTAGTAATACATTTCCTAACCTTTTCATATTTCAAGCAGAGAAAGAGCAGGATGGAGAATGTGAATCACCAAAAGCCTGATGAGATTTTAACATATGGTATATTTGCTTCAGGACTTCTTAATAAGGAAATAAGTAAACGTCACATTGTAGGTACAGAAGTCCATCTTTGTTCTCCTGACTCTTCTAATCCCCGCCTCCCACTTAGAGAAACTGCTGTAGCATGGTCCACATGCATCCATTTATATGGGTTCATGTACTTTAACTGCATGCAAGTTTTCTAAAATGCACAGGTATGCTTTATTAAATGAATGTCACAGGGCCACGTGTTTTTAAATATAAATAAATGGCATACGGTCTCTCCTTAATGAGACTGAAAGGATCTCTTTGAAGTATGACACTCCAACCATGTGACTTTGGCTCTTAGTCCTGATTAACCTTGGTTGTCAACTTGACACAGCTGGGGAAGGGTACTCTCAGGTGAAGAGTTGCGTCCATCAGATTGGCTTGTGGGCATATCTGTGGGGCCTTCTCTTGATTGCTAATTGACATAATATGTCCTCACCTCTTATGGGTGGTACCATCCCTACGCAAGTGGACCTGGGCTCTATAAGAACGGTCACTGAATATGGGCCGAGGAGAAAGCCAGTTAGCAATGTTCCTTTGTGACTTCTGCTTCTTTTCCTACTTGAGTTTCTGCCCCGAGCTCTCTCAATGATGTACTGCCAACTATAAGAGGCCATGAACCTCCTTTTCCCCCACCTCGGTTTCGGTGGGTATTTTATTACAAAAACAGAAAGTGAGCAAGGTAACCTTGAGAACATGTATCTTACAGGTAAGCTAGGACACCCTGGGAACATGTATCTTTCATGTAAACTAGGGCACCTTGAGAATGTGTATCTTACAGGTAAAGAACCCCGGGAGGCAAAGATGCCAGGAACCGTACAGACATCATTAAATCATGAGAATCCTTACAACTCGTTGTCTCGTCAAGTCCAGGAAGAGCCATTATTTTCCTTGGGCTGGTCGGCTCAGAGCTGTGGCGTGGCCACACCCAGGAATTATTATTACATAACTGCATCCAAGGCAGGAAGAGCAGCAAAGGAGGAAATATTTGCCCTATGCGCTTGGTTCCCTCCCATGAGCCCATTCTGAGAACATAATGGATTTGTTTATTTAAGTATTCATTTTATCTTTTATCCAAATATTTACTTTTAATTGAAAAATAAAAATGGTAATTATCTGTGGTATACAAGATGATGTTTTAAAGTATGAACATGTTGTGGATGACTAGTTCAAGCCAATTACAAATGTATTACTCAGCACACATTTTTCTGGCATGAAAACATTTAAGATCTACTCTCTTAGTATTTTTCAAGCATGTGGTATATGCAGTTCTTACTGAATATGGATTAGCTACACAACATTGTGAAGTAAAAAAAATAGTTAAGTTAAATCAGGGACCAGCTGTCCACTGTCAGTTACTGTAGCCACCATGTTGCACAATGTTTCTGAAACAGATCCTTTCTGCCTAGTAAAATTGTGTATCCTCTGACCAACAGCACCACAAAGCTACCTGGCCACCCATCACTGGTAAAGCCCATCCCTCTCTTTGCTTCTGGAACTATTTTACATTCTATATGCAAGAGGAATCACACAGTATACGGAGCTCTATAGCGGATTACTTCATTTAATAGCTCCCAGGTTCTTTCCCATTGTACAAATGGCAGGATATCCTTTTCTTTTTATTAGAAAGTGAATGATATTCTGATGTGTAATGTTTCATTTATTCATGCATCCATTGACAAACTCTAGGGCTTATTCCATATTTTGGCCATTATAAATAGTACGGCAATGACCATGAGAGTACAGCTATCTCTAGTTATTTTTTTTATTTATTCTATGTGTCTCTTACATCATGTATCTTGTTCCCATTCATTTCCTCGTCCTTTTGCATCCATCCTACACCCATGCAACCCTCCCAATAAGGCAAAATTTAAGAGAAAAACAGAAAAACAAAAAATAATAAAAGAAAATAATAAAAAAGGAAAAACTTAATCTCTCCACGGAAGCTGCAGTGTGACACAGTGAGTCATGCCATGAACCTTTTTGTCCATCTATCTTTACTTTCAAGTGTTCATTGCAAGGAGCCATTGGTCTGGTTCGAGGACTCTGGTTTCTACTATCTTATTGATGCTAGGCTCTTGCTGTGTGTTGCAGAAATCCTGCAGTTTTGTGTCTGCAAGTCAGGTCTCTTCATGCATTCCGGCAGACATAGAGGAGGTGGATGATGGGGTGGGTCAAGTCATACCCTTGGGTCTGGGCCTGGGCAGCTGTAGAGTTGGTCGGCCAGATGTGAACTGGGGACAACTCTCCCATGCTTACAACTTCCAGGCTGGCTCAGTCTCACCTGTACAGACAGGGTTGGCTCTTTGTGCTACTGTGGCATGCTCTCCTGAGTGTTGCAGCTGGTGGAAGTCAGGGGTAGGTCTTCTACTCTTATGACCACAGGGCCAGCTCTCCCACCTGTCCCAGATGCTGATGGGCATGAGGGAGGAGGGTAAATCTCCTCAGCCCATGCCACCACAGACAGATGGGTAATGGTGACATTTGTCCCATTCTCATAATTTTGGGACTGGTTCATCCACACCTGGGCTGACGGGACTGGCTCTATTTTGCTGCCCTGACAAGGTGTAGGGCCTGTTCTCCCGCATGTTGCAGCTGCTGGGGGTCAAGGATAGTCTCCCACTCTTATGACTACAGGGCCTTCTCTCCCACTTGCCTCAGGCTTTGATGATTATGTAGGAGGACATCCTTCCCCCACCCATGACACCACAAATGAGAATTTGGTAGAGCTCTCCCATGCTTACAACTCCAGGGCTGGCTTACCCACACCCCCACACCTGGGTTAACAAGGTTGGCTCTATTGTGGAGAGTACAGCTGTCTCTTTCACATGTCAATTTTATTTCCTTTGAACACATGCATATTCAGAACTGCTGGATCATATAGAATTCTGTAATGTCTTTAGAATATCCATATTGTTTTCCACAATGTATATACTAGTTTCTATTAGTATATCCCACCTACAATGTACATGTATTGCTTGCTTTCTACATTCTAACAATACATGGTATCTTTTTTTTTATACGAGCCAGTTTTAAGTATGAGGGGATAGCATGATCTTAATTTATATCTCTTAGATGATAAGCTTTAATAAACTTTTAAAAATTGACTTTATTGAGCTCTACATTTTTCTCTGTTCCCTTCCCTGCCTCTCCCCTTCCCTTCAGTCTTCTCCCATGGTCCCCATGCTCCGAATTTACTGAGGAGATCTTGTCTTTTTCTACTTCCCATGTAGAATAGATCTGCATATGTCTCTCTTAGGGTCCTCATTGTTGTCTGTGCTCTCTGGGATTGTGATTTATAGGCTGGTTTTCTTTGCTTTATGTTTAAAAAGCACTTATGAATGAGTAGACATAATATTTGTCTTTCTGGGTCTGGGCTACCTCACTCGATATTATGATGTTTTCTGGTAAACATTTTTTATTTACTTGCTAGTCACTTGAATTTCTTTTTTAAATAAACAATGAAAATTCTTTAATCAGGGTTGTTTTACTGGATATTGATTCATTTGTGTTCCTTGTGTTTCCTGGATATATTAGTCCTTTGCTCTATGCATAGTGTGCTCACTTTCCTGCCATGGGTTCTCCTATGGTATAGAGGAGGAATTACTTCTCTTTAGCCTCTCATTTCAAGATAATAGCCTGGCTGCAAACAAGCTGCCATCAGCTGTCTCTTGGTTACTTCCTGGTCATGCAAAGCTTGGGAATTTGATATACCCTATTTGCTTTTGCTCTGCTGTCTATGTTTTGGTACCATATCCAAAAACCCAAAATAAAACACAAAAACAAAAACAAAAAAACTTGCTTATGCCAATGTGGAGATTTTCTGCTGTTTTCTTTTAATAATCCTACAGTTTTGGGTCTTATGTTTAATTTTGATATTGAACGGAGTTTTGTATCTGGTATAAGATGAGAACTAAAATTTATTTTTAGAATGTGGATATCCAGTTTTCCCAGTGCAATTTATTAAAGATACTGTCCTTTCCCTTGTGCATTTTTTGGCTTTTTCATTGGAATTTAGTTAATTTCAAATGGTTGAGTTTATTTTGGAGCTCTCTGTCCTGGCCTGTTGGTGTGTGCTTCTATCACAGAGTGATGATAAGAGGCTTGGAAGTCATGTAGTATCATACCTTTGACTTTTCTCTTCTTAGTTAAGATTGTGTGAATTATTGCAAGGTCATTTATGGTATCATACAACTTTTAAAACTGCCTTCTTTTCTTTTTCCTATGAAAATGGCATTAGAGTTTTAACAAAGATTATATTGAATTTACTGATAATTTTGGGGTAATTATGGACATTTTTATAATACTAATCCTTCCAAATCATAAACATGGAGTATATTTTATTTATTTGTGTATTTTTCTCTGATTTTTTATTACTTTATAAATAATAAGAATCAAAATTTCCACTTCCTCCTCTCCTCCCACTTCCTTCTAGATCTCTCTCCCCTCCCCCTCTAGTCCTAAGAGAGGGCAGGGTACCCTGCTCTGTGGCAAGTCCAAGGCCCTCCCCCCTTCCTCCAGGCTTAGGAAGGTGTGCATCCAAACAGACTAGGTTCCCAAAAAAACAGTGCTTGCAGTAGAGACAAATCCCAGTGCCATTATCATTGGCTTCTCAGTCAGCCCCAATTGTCAGCCACATTCAGAGGGTCCAGTTTTATCCCATGCTCGTTTGGTCCCAGTCCAGCTGGCTTTGGTGAGCTCCCATTAGTTCAGGCACACTGTCTCAGTGAGTGGATTAATACCTCGTGGTCCTGACTTTCTTGGTCATCTTCTCCCTCCCTCTGTTCTTCAAATGGACCTTGGGAGCTCAGTCCAGTGCTCCCAGGTGGGTCTCTGTCTCTATCTCCATCTGCTGCCAGATGAAGGTTCTGTGGTGATATTCAAGATAGTCATCAGTCTGACTGCGGGACAAGGTCAGTTCAGGCACCCTCTCATCCACTGTCCAGGGTCCTAGCTGGGGACATCCCTGTGGACACCTGGAAACCCATCTAGAGTCAAGCCTTTTGCCAATCCCACAACGCCTCCCTTAATTAAGATATTTTCTTCCTTGCTCCCATATCCCATCCCACTCCCCTAAGCTCTCCCCAACCCTCCCTTTCTCCTTTCTCTCTCCCCCTCTCCCCTTCCTGTATTTTCTAACTTCTATCATCAATATTTTACAGTTTCTAGAATATTTATCTTTTACTCCCCTGTTTAATATGTTCCAAATTATTGGATTCCTATTTATTTCTAGAATGGATTTCTGCAATGGTTAAATGCCAAGTTGCCACCACCTTGAGTCATACAGGGAGAGGGTCTCACAGAACACTTGTCTACATTGGACTGACCTTAAGGCATGTCTGTAGAGGATTCTCTTAAGTGCATTCATGTGAGAAGAACCAGTCTACTCTTGGCAGAATCATTCCCTAGTCAGGGGCTTCTGAATGATGTAATAGCAAATAAATGGAATTGAGCACCAGTAAGAAAATAAGTGGAAATGCATGAATTCATTTCTCTGCTCTTGACTGTGGGTATTGTTTGAAAAACTAAATTGCTAGGCCATGATGTGGTGGTGGTGCACACCTTTAATTCTGAGCACTCAGGAGGCAGAGACAGGCAGATCTCTGTGAGTTCAAGGCCAGCCTGGTCTACAAGAGCTAGTTCCAGGACAGACAGAGAAATCCTTTCTCAAAAAACCAAAAAAAAAAAAAAAAAAAACCATACCCCCAAAACGAAACCCCCAAAACAAAAAGAAAAGCCCCCCAAAACCACCACCACCACCAAAAACAAAACAAACAAAAAACCTGAAGTTCCTGTTGTTTTTACATGCCTGAGAAGTACTATAACCTGTCTTTGTGAACTAAACAATGCTTCTCTCCTGTAAGCTGTTTTTTTTTTTTTTTTTTTTGGTCAGGATATTTTCATTACAGTCAGAGAATTGAAGCCAAGACAACCACTTTCTCGATTTCCTTTTCAGATAGTGCACTGTTAGTGCATAAAAAAAAATCCAGTGACTATTATTGAATTGACATCTAGTAGATTGACAGAATTTGTTAGTTTTACCTATTTTTTGTTTAGTGAAATTGCTAGGGTTTTCTATCTGTAAGAACACGTGGCTTACAAACAGATAACATACATTTTTTTTTTCTTTCTGATTTGAATGCATTTTATTTGTACAACTCACCATCTGGGTCATGGAGTGACCGTGACCAACAGCGTAATATTTTCCTGCCGTGATGTGTGAAGAACCATGTACTCATGCTAGATGAGGCACTGTTGACAAAGACCAAGGAAGCAATTTTCCAGGTGTCTAGCTTAGCGAACTTGTAAGTTTACTGCAGGTCCTTACAGGTGCTTAGATGAGATGTCGCTTACAGAAAACGGGGTGATTCCAAGGCAGCGTCGTCACTGCAAAGCCCAGTGACCATGCATGACACTGCATCTCTAGAGCCCCCTGCACAGCTCTCAGGCCCCATGACCTGCTGGAGAGTCCTCTCCCTTGTCACTCTGTTTGTACAGCCTTGGGAGGCACTTGTGAATCTTGTAGCTCTCTGAGTTTCTTGTTTATGCCCTCCTGGAATATTTCAGTTATAAAAAATGGCTACCTGACGTAGTGATGTCCAGTACAATGTGGAGTGGGGGAGGTGAGTGCAGGCCTCCGTGTTGATTCCTGACCCGGATGGAAACGTTTTCAGCATTTCGTGTTGAGTGTGGTCTTAGTTACTCACTTACCACATAAGCCATTTGTTTTCTATACTGAGGTTCGTTCGTTTTATTCCTAACTTATCGAGAAGTGCCCCACCTTTGTCGGAAGCTTCTGTACCTGTTGAGATGACAATAAGGTTTTGTCTTTTAGTCTGTTCAAGAGGCATACCGAGTTGTTTTACATATGCCAAGATGTTAAGCAATTTACCCGTGGTGTCTCAGTTATTCATGGTGATTGACTTCTCTGAAGTTATTTTTTTTTTTTTTAGTATTTTAATATCTCTGTCCACTACCAATAATAGAATGGCTGTTCAACTGGCTGCCAATAGTTCAACTCAAGAACTTTAACCTTAGAGTCTGCTTCTCAGGACCACTTTTAACACCAACTATTGTGTCTCATATTTCATAGAAGTAAGGCCTAAGAAAGAGATTCAGGTAGTTTCTCTTATGTTCTTAAGAGGAAAGGATTGAGAGCAACAGGATAGGCAGTGGAAGGCACTTGTATTAGGATGAAGTCTCAAGGATAGCCTAGTACTTACCTCTTCCAGAGAATTCTGCTGGGCATGCACTGAATCATCGGGTTTCTCTCCCAAGCAAGCCAAACCCTACCATCCTCAGATAGACATTGGCTATTATCTGTTCCCAACTTAGGCTGCTCTTACTTAACAGAAAGTCAGCCTGGAAAAGTTTTTTTTTTTTTTTAACTCTATGCCATTAGTAGCCAATATTACATGAACGCACCAGTCCTGGATAAGAGGATGTGGTGCAGGCTTGATTAGTCACTTCAGTAAAGAATATGCTGTGAGGGCCAGATGCAGAAAACTGTTTCAAGGGCTGTGACCAAATGGATTCAGAGGTAACTTAAATTAAATTTAAAAGACAGTTCATCTGGGCAGGCACAATCCATGGCACCATAGCCTGATGTTCTCTCTAAGTACTGCTGTAAACATTGGCAGGGTTTGTACTTGGGAAGTTGTATAAATACCTTCTAAAATCGCTGTTCTGTAATTCTCCAAAGACAGTTTGAATATATTGAGCTCTGAACACTCAGAGATGGGAAGTGAGTACCATCCCCAGCTGCCATCTGCTCAGTCCACATGTCCACACGAAGCCTGCACGCTCACTCTCGGAGTGGATAAGCAATGCTCTCTGTTCCCCTGCAGGCTTGGGTTCAGGGTGTTTAGATGTCTTGTCATACTCACAAAGATGTACACTCTTCAGAACCGCTGGGGGTCTGACAAGTTGGGGCTCTCGGAGCTTATTAATTCTAAAAAGTCCTTCAGCTGAGGTAGCAGCTCAATAAATAACTTTAAGTTTCTATGACTTCGACATCTGAATGCCTTAAAATAAAAGAAGGCTCATGCTCTTTTATTCCAGACTCCTCCTCTTTCAAAAGCACTCGAGCTGTTCGTGACTAAGGGCATACAATGATGAAATTCCATTTCCATCATTTCTACATCCTTCCGTGAACTTAAGCTGCACAGTTCACAGAACAATGGCATTTTGTGTGCAGAAATCCATCCTTAGTTTTTGACTCCAATAAATCAGCGGAACCTTTAATTTTTTTTAAAATTTCTTTTTCATTTCATGTGTCTGGTGGAGGTAAATGAACTTAGCTTTCCTGCATAAATCCTGTGTCTCAGATTACTTACAGACAGACTGTTAGGTCTCATTAATTTTTGAGTTAGCAACTCAGATGAAACTAGCCATTCCTCTCCTTTTTCTTCCCCTTCTGTTTGTTATTTCCCCTTTCCTTCTCCTCTTCCACTCTTCTCCCTTTCCTCTCTTCCTTCTTTGACAATCTTTAGGCCTTCTATGAAGAACTGGACTGATTTTGGTCCGCAGGACTCAGATTGACTTTGGTGGGATGTGAAGGAGAGTTGTGACATCCCAGCTGTGCATGACCACTATGCAGAGAATCTGGGCAGTAAAAGGTGAATTTCTTCTTTAGGGCAATTACCCCAGGAGTGTTGGGCAGTTGGAGGACAAAGGAAGCTGGTTTCTGTGACAATCTGTTGTTTCGGTAGAGTGATTTGGTATATACAGAAGCGAAGGTACAGGAAAGCAGGATAATGAGAGAACAAATCTAAGAAGATGAGAAGGGGAGGGGCGCAGAGCTCACCCCAGAAGAGCAATCTGTTTCATCAGAAGGGATACTTTATGTGGAGTAAAAGAAGGCAAATGAGTTTCAAAGTAATTTCAGATTCGTACACCAGGTAACAATTTTCCAATCCTTGGCATAGAGTCAACTTCCTTCTTAGGATCGGATGAAGCCAGATACAGAATTTTCCTAGGTGTTCTAGCAGCCAAATATTGCATCAAGCCTCAGAGTTCCCTCTAGGTGCCCTACCTGCTACCCTTTATAATTCCCTGCTAACATGTGCTTCCAGAGTTTCAGCCTCACAACCTCTGTGCTGTTTGAGATTTTTTTGAAGCTTAACACTTGAGCCAACAGCAGAACAGCTGGTCTTGACTTCCAGGGCAGGGTAAACAAGTTATTGGATGTAGGAATTTTCCATGGTCTATCTACACTTTTAAACATTTAAATTCCTTTCTACCCAGGGGTAAAGAAATAAATAGATACTAACTATGGTATCTCTAAAATAAACAAGATGTCTCAGAAATGATTGGACCTACAAGCATTAATTATAATTTTGTAAAATGAGACCAGTAGACATTAAAGGCAAGAAAACTAGATCAACATTACTATTTGTGAGTTGTTTGTAAATTCTGACCTTACGTTAGTGCTAAGTGTTAAGTATTATTAAATGTGAAATTCTTTAGAAATGGTGAAATTCTCTATCTTTGGAAAGATGTGACAAGGTCTTCACTCCTCAGAGAACTTGCCAACTAATGATTCCTATTGCTAGGTGAGACCAGGGCGGAGTGAAGTTGATATGACACTCTATTGCAGTATCTGCCTTTTTAACCAATCTCCTACTTTCTTCTTCTTCTTTCTTTTTTTTTCCCCAGAAGAGGCATACGCCTATGTTGAAAACTGTATCTTCAAAATACTAGTACCAAGTCACCTCTCTATCTCCAGATGCCCATAGAATAAAAAGGAAGGCTTTGTGGTCAAGTATTTTAATGTGTGAATAAAACTTTCATCAAACCCCTACAAATAATAACACCCTGTACTTGGCTTCATGATAAAAGAGGACAATTGCAGGGCAAGATGCTATCTGAGATTTAGCTGGAAAAATAAAGCCCCAAACTTGCTTGCCTAGCTTTCTTGGTCCTTTCTGTTCTCTTCAAATTAGCCCACAAATCAGTTACATTCCTGGCCCGGTCCCTTCCTAACAAAGAATTCATCCTGTTGTCTGAGCAAGGCTGTTTCATCTCTACTCCATAGTTAATTTTCAAAGCCATTTCCACGAGCTTGGGTAAATAACTTTGTTTTTCAAAGATGGTTCAGTATCCCTTACCTGAAAAGCTTGGGACCAGAATTATTATTTATTTACCTTTTTCTTATTATTTTGTCTGTGGTTTGACTATAACTTGGCATAGGAAATCAGGTTGGAAGCTTTCTTCTTGGACTGCCATGACAGGGCTCCAAAGGTTCCAGATTTGGATCATTTTGAATTTGAAAATTTTCAACTTAGGAGTGTGTGTGGGTCCCAGTCATTGTTTTTGTCTTACTATATGATGGTGATAGTCTGCCTTAAAATAAGGGCTCTTTGCTCATTCTTCTTGATCTGGATAGTCCTGTGAATACAGCAGAAGGGAAATTGTGTGACATTGGGGTTAGGTCAGAAAAATGTATTTGGCTTTCACCCTGTTCTTTTCTTTGAGATGTTCGTCATTCAATTTACCCGCCATGCTGGGGAAGCCCAGATCAGCTCATGCCGAGTCCACATGGAGAGCACCACAGGGACCGGTACCGAGACCATCAATCAAGAGTCTACATCTGCTGCCAGGCTCAGAAAGGGAGAGAACCTTCAGCTCACTTCAGCTCTAGGATTTCAACCCTACCAGCCAAGCCGTAGAGAAACAGAGTAAGCGGCCCTTGACAAGAGCTTGGCAAACTGAAGGCTTGTGAGCAAGATAAGAGTCAGCCCTTACTAAACCACTGGACTTGAGGAAATCTTGTATGAGAAGAGTTATGGGACTTCCTTACTACTGAGAATACCCTTTCTTTTAAAAATATGCTTGTTTATTTGTTTATTGTTTTTCTAGAATATAGATTTATTCAACTTTCCCTTTCAAAATGAAAAAAAAAAACCCTTCTGCCTTTGATTCTCTATCCCTTTTCCAACCACACTCCTAGAAATTTCTACAAGCTTCTATTCAGAAACCTGCTTATTTGGGAAATAATAATTACTCCAGAGTCTCTATCAGAACCCTAGTGAAGACTGAGGCTCTTGGGGCTGGGATTCCTGGCCCTTTAATTTTCCCGGCTCCTTGTCCTTTCTCCACTTTTCCCTGCCATTCCAAGTGTGTTTTCCCGGTGTGTTTTCGCAGGCTCACTGTTGCCGTCTCCCAAAGCTCTGCTTAAGGCCCAACTTTAATTTCTCAGAAGATGTTCTTTCCAAATGAACGCACTAGGCTCACTTCCTTTCTGTGTTTTCCTGGCACAGGCCTACTTTCTGGTCAAGAGGAAGCTCAGAAACACTAGCAAACTGGTCATCTACCAAACCAACCGTCCAGAGAACTGAGGCTCTCAGGACTCTCAGTCACAGGACCATGTTCAGTCTCTGCTTTGTAGACATTGGTGGCTTCCCTCTGCTCACAGCATCAGCTCTCTACATCCCTCTCATGGCTTACTGGCTCTAGGACTATGCCTGTTTTCTTGTCCTCTCTCCCAGTGTCTCTCATGTCTTATCAAAGATCCAGTAACACTGATGGTTAATGTCTGAGCCCACTGACGCTCATACCCTCCCACCTGCCCACTGCTCATTCTTCAGCTTGCAAGACCTTTCTCCGTTTTGTCCATTTGACACGTCTTCTAAAGTTTCAGGTCTCCATTTCCCTCTTGCACATTTACCTGGGTTGCCATTCATTGCCATTGCTCTTCCTAAAAAAAGAAAAAACCCCAACGAAATCAGAAAACACCATCAGTCAAATGAGTGTGCCATCATAAGTGAATTTCTCCACTGCCCTGCTAGAATTTCGAGAGCAACCATCCTGATTTTCATTTCTGCGTACTCACTAAGTAGCATAGATAGATACCTGCACATAGTAGGCTCAGAATCAATCTGTCTTAAAAGAATACCATTTACTTAGAAAGCATTGCTCCCACCATCTGCTGTTTGGAAATAATTCCTTCACATAACCAATTTAAAATTACTCCCTCAGGCTACATAATAAAGAATCACATAAAGAGATGTCTGTATTTTGTTTAAGACTTTTGCTAAAATCACAGCTCACTTTGTGGTTGAAAGCCCTTGAATAAATACACAGCACTAATCTCTCTTCCCATAGTGGAAGGTATAAGCTTGGATCCACTGGCCCAAGGCATGCTCCTTTTCATTAAATATTTTATCAGACAAGAAGAGGCATGGCACTTGCCTTTCATGGCACCTACTATTTTAAATTCTACTCAGTCTCACAGAGTAAGCGGTTCGATTATGGCATTTTCACACATGTATATAATGCACTTGAATTGTTTTCATGCCCTCCATCCCCTCTTCTCATCCCTTTCCCACGCTCCCCACTCTCCATGCCCCAAATCATCCCCCATTTATGCTCCTATTATTCTACTTCAGATTCCATGTATGGGAGAAAACCTGATACCTGTCTGTGAGAATATATCATCGCAGTTAACACAATGATTTCTAGGTCTATCCCTCTTTGTGAAAAATGGCGCAATGTCATTTTTTTCTTATGGTTGACTATACCTCTCGCTTTCTATATTTACACAATATATACATATGAGCATATGCGCACGTGTTTGTGTGTGTGTGTGTGTGTGTGTGTGTGTGTGTATTTACTGGACACCTAGGCTAATTCCATATGTCTATTGTAAGCAGATATCTCTTTACTAAGTTGACTGTTCTTTGGTCTGTTTACCATTTTGTTTTCATTTTTTCCTTTTCTTTTTTTAAATTTCATTTTACATTCCAATCACACTTCTCTCTCCCACCCATCCTCCTGTCCTTCTTGCCTCCCTCCTGCTGCATCTCCTAATCCCTGCCTCCCCCTCCCCCCAGTTGCTCCCTCCCAGCCCCACTCCCTCCTTTCCTCCCATAGGAAGTCAACAAAGCCTGGCACATTAAGTTAAGGCAGGACCAAGCCCCTCCCCCAAGCATTAAGTCTGAGCATAGTATTCCACCATAGGGAATAGGCTCCAAAAAGCTAACTCAGGCACCAAGGGATAGATCTTGATCTCACTGCTAGCTGCCTCTCGGATAGATCAAGTTACATGCAGAGGGCCTAGTTCTCCACAGCAGTTGGTCTAGAGTTCATGAATTCTCACGAGCTTGGTTCCACTGTTTCTGTAGATTTCTCCATCATGATCTTGACTTCCCTTGCTCATATATATTCTCTCCTTTCTCTCTTCAACTTGATTCCCAGAGCTGATTCCCTGATGCCTGGTTGTGAATCTCTGCATCTGGTTCCATCAGCTACTGGATGAAGATTCCATGACGGCAGTTGGTTATTCACCAATCTGATTACAGGGCAAGGCCAGTCAAGGCACCCTCTCCACTATTGCTAGGAGTCTTTGTTGGTGTCATCCTTGTGGATTCCTGGGAATTTCCCTAGCACCAGGTTTCTCTCTAACCCCATAATTGCTCCCTCTATCAAGATATCTCTTTCATTGCTCGCCTACTCCATCCCTCCCTCAACTCATTCATTCTGTCCCTTTTGAAAATCAGTATGGTGGTTTCTCAGAAAATTGGGAATCAATATACCTCAAGACCCAGTGATACCACTCTTGAACATATACACAAAGGATTCTCAATCGTACCACAAGGACACTTGCTCAACAGTGTTCATAGCAGCATTATTCATAAAAGCTAGAACCTGGAAACAACCTAGATGTCCCTCAACCAAAGAGAGGGTGTCTGTTTTCCTGTCTGCCCTTGGGTTTGCTTGAACATCTTTGGTAAAACCTTACAAGACCATACAGATGCTCATTCCCTACTTACAGAACTTTAGCTACTGAAAAATATATGATGTCTTATCACAAATAAATCAGTGTGCAGGGCAGTTCACAAGAGAATTACTTAAATGGCATTTTTCCTTAGATCATTAAAATAGCAAGATTTATAAACAATTCAAAACATATATATTAGTGAAGCGTGAGACCTAAGCTGAAGTTGTCCAGTGTAAAGAAAAATGCAAAAACATCGTATTTTATTTTTTAACGTGCATAAATTGTTTTGCGGAACCAAACAATATATATGCAGATATATGACAGAATTGAGTATGACCTGAATTTATATCTGAGTCTCTAACTGATTTATCTGGCTCAGAGTTCCATTATTCTTTGGAGAAAGTATTCTTCTTGCATGAAGAGTTGACCATTGCTCATCAAGTGGTCCAGATCTTGACCTTGTTTTATCTTTCGTCAGTCTTACTCCTCCCTTTTGTATGGTGTACTTTGTAACCTTTTGAGTAAATTCTTAACACACTAGCTACGCCTCTTCCCTTTTCCTAGGTGGAGCGCTACTGCTCTCGACCATTTGTTGCTATTATAACCTTCTAACATCTGCTTGCTATGATCTCTTTATTCTCCATTTGCAGACCAGTACTAGGGTAGCAGTTTTAATAGCTTCACATCCGATGCTTTTAGGGGTTCCAAATAACTTTCTAGCTTTTTATTTTTCACTCTCATTTCAATCATCTTCACTTCTGTTTGCTACGTCACTGCTTTGTTCATAATTTGTCACCTCCAATTGTAGAAGCCAGATGCCTTCACTTTCCACTCCACTTATGGCTGGCTCATGGTCCTTCAGGCTTCAGTTTCAAAGTCCTCTGACATTTTTTTGTAGTTCTGCAATCATCTATGCCTTCACGTATGCTATAACTTGACTATTTTCATGGCTCCCTGAATGTCCAAGGACACTATGGGTTACATGAAGGCAAGGATCACTTTTAACTTTGCAGCCTACTTGGTGGGTCATTGACAAGGATGTGTGAGGGGTAACGCTCTCTCTTCTCACTAGAGTCAGAAAGAGCTGGACTTTCAGAACCAAACCTAAGGGACTGAGTTAGAATTCCTGCAATTATCATAAAAAAAACACCTGTGTATGAACTAGAGTGCTTATAACCCAGTACTCTGGGGATGCAGACAGAAAGATACCTGGGGCTTGCTAGCTGTCTACCTAGCTCTAAGTTCATCTCAAGGAAATAAGGAGGACACTTGATGTCCTCTTCTGACTTCCACAATGTGACTCTGTGCATATATACATATATCACATATACACACACCAAAAATGCATTCAGCAGTCTTGAGAAACAATCTCATGTCATTGACCCCATGCTGAAAACAAAAAAACAGAAATGGTCACTGTATGATTTTCAGATAAACACAGTAGTTCTTAAACTAATAGGCAATGTCCTTAGAAGAATAAGAAAAAAAGAGACATATTTATTTGGGGGGAGTTTAGAACACATGTATCTATGATTATTCTTGGTAGTATAGTCAATATTAAATGCTAGAAACTTTGTAGTGGCGGCGGTTTCCCCAAATCAGTGTGGTGAAACCAAGCACTGTTAATTATATGCAGCTAGTTCACTGGGAGAAACGTCCAATTTAGACACATTTGGCTTTACTCAGAGAAAGAAAATACAATGAAAGAGAAAACCTGCTTTAATATACTCATAGGCCATGGCTGCTTCAGTGAGCAGGTGAAGAAGAGAAGCAATTCTTTATTTCCAAATTATAAAGTATGATCAAATTTGAAGCTGTGAAAATATTGAACTTTTGCTAGGGAAAAAAAAATAAATGATTTGAAGCCCTGGTGATCACACAGAGAATCTCGACAATTTGACAGCTATGAATTTATCTCACTTGTGAATGAATAACCTTTGTAAGTCACTGGGGACTTCAATATTCCCAACACATTTCCCTGGAAACACTTCAAACAGCGTAGTTCATTTCTGTCCTTACCAAACAGTCCCTTTTGTTCGCCTCTACTTCGCCGGCTTTTGTGGTTTGAGAAGGGACTTGAAAGTTTGAAAATTAAGATGGTTACAGTGGGCTCCTCTCCTGCCTGAATGAAGCAAGATTAACTCTTTGATTATTTTAGGGATTAAACAGCTTCTATTTACATCTGAAATAGGGAAACTTCATTAATATTGTTTACGAAACTTCAGCTCTGTCCCTGAGCTAATGTTCAATATAATTTTGTATTTAAGAGGGCACATTTGACCTGGGGTACGTGTGGCAAATGAAGATCACATCTGATTAAGTTGAGTTTATGGAGTTCTTAGAGTCTTCCTTAAAGGCAGGTAGTTTCTTTTTTTCTTTTTTCTTTTTGGTTTTTCGAGACAGAGTTTCTCTGTAGCTTTGGAGTCTGTCTGGGAACTAGCTCTTGTAGACCAGGCTAACCTCAAACTCAGAGATCTGCCTGTCTCTGTCTCCCTAGTGCTGGGATTAAAGGCGTGTGCCACCACTATCCCGCAAACAAGGTAGTTTCTTGAAGCTGGGTCCTGCACATCAAGTCCAATGTCATAGCTTTTCTAGGTGCTGTCCAGGGTGTGTTTTGCATGTTCAACTTTGTGATGAGTTCTGGATATTAGGATTGCAGAGTCTTGTTTCTTGGCTCTGAGAATTGATTTCCTCTTGTTATGTTGAACCTCACAGACTCACTATGAGTCTTTCTGGTGGAGGGTCAGCCTCGCCATTGAGTACAAAGGATATAACTTAAGATATGCAAGGTTTCCTGTCTTCTAAGGTCACATTGAGCTATCTTATCATTACTGAAAATCTGCCAAAGTCCTGAACCATGTCTGCCACTTTTGCTTCTTCTTCCTACCTTCTGCCAACATAGGTGAGAAGATTTGGACAACCTCCCTTACCTCCAAAACTAAAGCAGTGTACCTGACTCTTGTAGTTACCGCCTTATTTCTGTGACGTGTTCGGTGCGCAAGCATGCTCAGTGGCAACCTGCTGTCTCCATTATCTGCCCTTGAAAGAGGTCATAGAAAAGGACAGCAGGTCAAACTAGGCTGAGGAGGCATCTGAGAATGTTGAGTCTGTCAGTGAGCCACAGGTGAGCATCACTGCTTAGTCTTCCTGGGAACCAGGGGCTGGTTGTGATCCAGAACGGTAGATAGAAAGGCAGCAGCAATGGTGTTTCATTAATGCTGTTTTCTGCCTGTGTGTCAATTTCTCTTTCTCCACTTTCCTCTTCTCTTGTCCCTCCCTTCTCCTCGTATTGTTTTTGTTGTGTGTATTTGCACATGTTCCATCAAATTTCTCTCTTAGTATCCTGTCCACTTCACTGTACATGTGTTCAGCAGAGCTATGCCAGACTGCAACAAACCATGCTCAGCACAGTGCTGAGCCAATCAGCACCCTTAGGGGTAGTTGAAAACATTTTGTGCCACCTTACAAAGAAAGAATGTTTACCACAAGAGCTTATAGGTCTTTGTTTCCAGAGTGAAAGAACGTGTTTTGCAAATTAATTGTTCCATGTTCTCCAAATGCAAGGAGCTGTGTTGGCAACTTTTATTTACATCCATGTTTAAATTTGATGTCTTACATGGTTTTCCAGGTCTTACCAGTTGCCAACATTTGCCAATTCCAATTCTTTCTTCAAAATGTCACTTGATGTCACTTCTGTCCCCAATTCTTCATTCTCTTTGAGCTTCTTACCATCTCCCCTATTTCTTCTATTACAGAAACCTTTTAATTTTAATTATGCCACCAACGTCCAGCTCCTCTTACAGCTACTACATCATTCATATCGCTGACAAGCTGATCATAAAACACTCTTTCAATCTGTCATTTGCCACCAGAAGGCTTCAGTGACTACACAGCCTACTGGAAGCCGAATGGCGCAGAGAGTGTAGGGACTTGGCTAATGCAGCAATTCTGGCCCACAGCTCTGACTGCGCATTCCATTGGCACTGCATCCTGCGAACCCCTGCCCTAAAAGAGACTTTTTCTGATGGCATGCTTTCCCTTAAGCCCATCTTGCTGGCCTGGTTTGTGCTGCCTGTGTGAGTCATATCCATCATTCAAGTCCTGCTTGCTTTATGGAATCCTCTAGGTTCAGTCTAGTCCAACTGACATTCTTTTTCTCTGAATTATGATATTTCTTCATGTTTCATTCATTAAAATGTCCTCCAATTAGCCTCATTGCCTCAATTATATTTCATGAGGCAGAGACCACTTTTCTATACACCCTTATTCTGACAACAAGTACTGCCACTTAAATGTTGTAAGGAGGCCACTAGTTAGTTCCCGGCTGCTTAGCCCCGAAATAATCACACAGAAACTGTATTAATTAAATCTCTGCTTGGCCCATTAGCTCTAGCTTCTTATTGGGTAGCTCTTACATATTAATTTAACCCATGTCCATTAATCTGTGTATTGCTACATGGCAGTGGCTTACCAGGTAAAGTTATGGCATTTGTCTTAGGCGGGGCTACATGGCTTCTCACAAACTCCACCTCCTTTTTTCTCCCAGCATTCAGCTTAGTTTTCCCTGCCTACCTGAGTTCTGCCCTATGAACAGGCTAAGGCAGTTTCTTTATTAACCAATAGAAATTCCACATCACTTATATATACACAGTGGTGGTCCTAAAATAACCAAAGACTGGGACAAAAAAATTCTGATGACTATTTGTTAGAATATTGAATGTATATTACCTTGTTAAACCTTTGTTGATGTCCTACTTTATTTATTTGTTTTGGTTTCTCAAGACAGCATTTCTTTGTGTAGCTTTGGAACCTGTCCTGGAACTCGCCCTATGGACCAGGCTGGCCTTGAACTCACGGAGGTTCTCCTGCTTCTGCCTCCTGAGTGCTGGGATTACACCAAGAACACTAGTGATGTTCCACTTTAATTAGTTCTTCTCATGATAGTTAGAATGCTAAAATGTGATTTATAGACCTCTAAAGTAGGAAGGACTTGTTTTAGATTGATGTTAATGTCTCGGTTCTCTGGTTGCAGTTGGCAAATCAGGTGGCAGAAAGACTGTGAGACAATTTACTAATTCCTAATTTCCTCTCATCTATATAGTAGAGCAGGAGAGCAGAGGAGGATTTCTGAGCAGAAGAAAACATCCTGTGACTTCTGGGGGAAGTGAGTTCACTGCTAACATGAAGTACCCTGTTGCCAAAAGAAATGCAGCCTAGTAGCAAGGAGCCACTACTTGCCTTGAAGAGTGAACTGCTTGCTGTTTAAGGTCCTGCTGGCTTGGGTTTACTGGTGGTGGTGGTCGCAATGCATTCTTTTCTTTATTGTCAGTATTTTCTAGTAAGTTCTTCAGGAATCAATCTCTCTCTCTCCTCTCTCTCTCTCTCTCTCTCTCTCTCTCTCTCTCTCTCTCTTCTACAGGAATTAAAAAATGATACAGTTGGGGGAAATGGAAACGTGATTTTTTTTCCAAACGCTTACCTAAATTTGCTAGTTTATTCAGTAGGCTTAAAACATGATATCAATGATACAATGCAGTTGTATAGTTCCTTATTCTCATAGAGAATATAAAACAAAGTACTTTGCACACAGGCTGGAAAACTTGAGAAAAAAGACATGGAAACCAGGAATGCTGGGCTGAGGTGCTGGTATAGTGGTAATAAGCATGGCTGCCTTATGGATGTTCTTGGTACACAGTTCAGTAAAGTAGGGCTGTTTTAATTATGTTTGTTGCTACCTTGTTTAAGATGATACATGTGGATACATGGGTGTTTTGGAAGACCTCTCTGCTCACAGCGTCATATCAGTTCCATCAGGTTTTCCCTTTCCTTTTGGCTACTTCATGGTTCTCGCTTCCCGTTTTATACAGGCCACTTCATAGAGGTGTTTATTTTAAGGTGTCTTTGGTTTCATCACTTTTACTTGTGTTCGAGTATATTTCCCTGAGGTGTTTGTTTTTATATCTCTTTGTCTTCCTGAACTTGAATTGTATTGAAGAGTTCCTTAATGAACTGATTTAAGATTTCTCTAAATTTGTGTGTTTTCAGAATCCTGTAGTTGTGAAAATTCCAATCCTATTTAGACATAGAAAAAATGTCAGTTATTTAGTAGGTGCCTCAGAAAAGAAAAGAAATGAAAGAAAAAAAGGAAAGAGACAGCATCTTTTACTCAAGAAAGAAAAAAAAACATAGGAACAAAATAAACCACCATCTTTAAAAATCTACTGAGGCCTACATAGCTCAGAATCTATTCACTTAACTATTGAAAATATAGCTTTGTTTTCAAAGCACAAAGTAAAGAAGATTGCAACCATTTGGCATGGACATCACTGCTAAAGTTTCAGAAAAAATACACAGCATTTGCTGCACCACTTTTAATTAATTAATTATTATTTTTTACACTTGGAAGGTGAACAATTTTAATGAAAAGTCGATGGTAGAGAGAAGATTTGGCATTAATCCAAGATTTAAAGACGCAGGTTCCTATTCTTTTTGCCAAAAGTGTTTAGGACTGA
Organism: Microtus oregoni; assembly: GCF_018167655.1. Taxonomy (NCBI): domain Eukaryota; kingdom Metazoa; phylum Chordata; class Mammalia; order Rodentia; family Cricetidae; genus Microtus; species Microtus oregoni. The sequence continues at coordinate 32,817,511 of NW_024543060.1, read as the reverse complement.
TTCCAGCTCCTTCCTTCAGCCAAGCACCTATATTTTAAATGTTTCAGTATTTTCAATGTTTCAGAGGAAGCATGAAATTGTTACCTTGATAGCCCACTGCATTTAACTGAAGTCTTTATAGTCCTCAAACAGGCTCCTGTAATAAGAGAGAGCAAGACAGAGGGAGGAGAGAAGGAGGGAAGGGAAAAGAGGGGAAGGGCAGAAGAGCAAGAAGGAGGGAGGTAGGGAGAGAGAGAGAGTCTTCCCCTTTATAATTTGGGAGGGTATAGAACATCCACATTCACAGCTGTTCGAGAGAGTTCATTCTTTGGTCTACAAACCTGAAATCAATCAACTGGAAGTAATCAACACAATGATGAAGGAACTGGTTCACCAATTCCCAATCTATGAGGAGAATTTCATAAGCTTTAGGCCTTTGTGGATATTACAAACTTTACCTTAAACAAGAAAAATAGGAAGATTCTTCCAACCTCCTTCCATAGCAATATATTCAGTGTTTAGCTAAGGTAAATGAATTAAGTCAAGCATTTAGTGAAATATGTGAAGCACAAAATAGGCCATAAAAACCAAACATTTTGTGATATAATGTATAAACCTGACAACCTTTCCTCCTAAATTTTCAACTTCTGAATTTTCAGGTGCATCTTACTCTTGTATAAATCTCAAGAAAGTTTAAGTTCCCCAGCTATAAAAGAAACATCTTGGAGAGTGTTAAGAGCATAACAGTTAGCATCCAATTGGTTTTTCAAAAGATATGACTTTAAAAAGCTTAAACCATGTGCCCCATCACTTGGTCTTGCATTGTGTTAACGGTTTCTGCAGTGGTCTTTGGAACTGGGTAAGAATAGATCAAGTTTTATTTTCAGGAATGATTAGTCTCCCTCTACTTTGAGGACTATGAAGGAATACATAGTTTTTGGTGATGTTAGCTCATGTTTAATGACTCTTCTATTGTAGGATTGAATGTGAATCTCTGGACTACATGAAATATAAATAAACAGCAAATACCTCCTATGGATGCCCATGGCAGAGGACACCAGTGTTGTGAGTCTACACTACCAAATTATTTATCTTTAATAAAATCTTATGAGAGAACTGTAAAGATTGTTCATTTTCTTAGATATGTTTTCTATAAATTTAATAACAGCTTTAATATGCTATCATACAATTTATCTCTTTGAGGTGTAAATTTCAAGAGTCACTCATGCACTCATGGAATTGTCTCACTGCCATCACTGCCTTTTTTGTAGTCAAAAGAAACCCCACATCCTTAGTGCCTATTCCTATCCTCCCACCCCTCCCAGCCCCGTAGTCACAGCACAATCCAGACTGCATTCTTTCATTCTGAACTCAGGTATTCTGGCTATTTTACAGTGATGAAATCAGATCGTGTGGCTTTTATTTGTGGCTGACTAATTTATTGTCATGTTTTCAAGGTTAATCCATGCTTGTCAAAATTTTATTCCTTTTTATGATTTATCAGTTGCTTTATCAATTGGTGGATATTTGGGCTCCTCTTTTTGGTTGGCATAAGTAATAACAGCATGAACATTCATGTAAAAGGGTGTTACTAACTTTTTATATCCGTAGATTTTAATATGCATAGTTGGGCATACAACTAAGAGTCATATTTCTTGGTCATAAGCAATTCTATGTTGGGCAATTTGAGAAGATGCTAAGTTGCTTTTCTGATTGACTGTGTTGTGTTCAGTCTTACTGACAACATATCAGAGCTCCAGTTCTTACATATTCTCATCAGTTCTTGTTTCTGTATGATGTGGGATTCCTCTCTGTATGCTATGAATATGTCTTATTACCATTGGTTAATAAAGAAGCTGGCCTATGGCAGTGCAGAATAAAGCAAGGTGGGAGTTCCAAGCAGAGATAGAGGAGAAAAGAAGGCAAGTCAGAGAGACTCCATGTAGCTGCTGAAGGAGAAAGATGCATGCTCTGGAACCTTACTGGTGAACCACAAGCCTTGTGGTGAAATACAAAATAATAGGAATGGGTTAATTTAAGATGTAATAGTTAGTTAGTAAGAAGCCTAAGCTATTGGCCAAGCAGTGTTGTAATTAGTATAGTCTCTGTGTTATTATTTTGGTCTGGGCGGCGTGGAAACAAACAGTCTCTGTTTACATCTGTCTGTACCTAAGTTGTTTGAGTTTGTGGAGAAAACAGCCCCACATCATATTTGTTAACTATACATTTAGCAAAGAAAGTGTGTCTTTCCATTTCTCTGCTTCTGAGATTACTGAACATTTCTTCAGTTTCTTTCCACATGTGTAGTGACTTTATATGATTTTCTCATTGTACCTTCTTTTTTAACACATATCTCACAGTGGCCTTTAAAAACATAAAGTAAGAGTTCCCTTTGGGATATTTTAGAAACTGTAGAGGTCTGGTGGGAATAGGATTTTGCAAAGACAACCATGTCAGGAGGGCTATGGTTCAAGGTCATTCTTGTTGGTTATATATGAAGTCACTGGAACCAAACTAGCACACATTCATTCTTCTTTTTACAATTTTTGTATTTGTTTATTTTATTTTATTATTTGTATAAATATTTTGCCTGCATGTATGCAAGTGCAGTACATGTATGCCTGGCACCCACAGAGGTCACAAGATGGGGGTCTTATATCCTGGAAGGGAGTTATGGATGTATTTCTGGCACCCACAGAGGTCACAAGAGGGGACATATCTCTTGGAACTGGAGTTATGGATGGTTTTGTGCTATCAAGTGAGGGCTGAGCGTGGAGCTAGGTCCTCTGAAAGCAACAAGTGCTCTTACCTACTGAGTCATCTTTCCATCCTCACATGCTCTTTTTAAAATGAAGATGTTTATTCCAGAGATGAAACTGAATTCTATTTTGGAAAGATGTGCTTATGTTTCTAAAGCAAAAAAAAATGATAGCAACAGCAGTGATGAACTCAACAAAATCAGTGTAATCTGGAGAAGGTGACTCATGCCCGTGGGACACAGGCACGCTTCATCCCAATTCTGAAACATCCCTTGGGCCAAGAATCTGTGTGATGCTGTGCCCCTCAAGGACTTAAATGAATGAAAAGCAAATGCATTAGAGTAGATTTAGGAAAGAATACATTTGTATATAAGTGTGTAGATATATATGGTGATGATAGCGTTATTTCAGAAAGCCCATGCCTTAGATTTCTTTTGTTCTGTATATTTCCATATCACCAAAAAGCTATCCATAAAGTTTAAGATCTTTTCAAGCCCCATGAGTTTGTATTTGTATTTCTTTTCAATACAAGTATGTGATATAATTTGCATTTTATTAATGGAAACAGTTATACTGAATTTAAGTTCTATCTTCAAGACATTTAGACTAGGCTATCAGGGAACGTCAAGCAGACCTGAGATGAGACTAGTAACTGTTTTTCAAGTGCTTACCATGTTGAAGTCACATTAAAAATACTTTCCATATGTTGCTCATTTATTTCTTATTGACGTTCATAATGTGGGTATTATTGAACTCCCTTCACCCCCAAGGCAACAATGACACAGAAAAGTAGTATAACTTGTCCAAGGAAAGATAATTATTTATTCATAGGGTCAGGAATTCCACGAAAGGGTCTACTGCCCAGAACTCTTGCTGGAGACCTCACACGTCTTGGTTGTAGAACAGAAACCAAGCCTGAATTGAGCGGGACAGTTTTCATAGTCCCGAAAGGTGCTACCCAGGCTTCTGGAGGAGAAAACAATTGGGGTGGTCTTAGCCAGATGTAAACCCAATGAACTGCACCACCAACCTGGCCGGCAAGATGAGCTCATTTATGTAACGGTGCACAATTGTTATACGTATAGCCATCTGCTCTTGATCAGATTGGAAGTCTGTTCTACAGGAGGGAGTCCGTGTCTGATATTGCAAACCTGGTCAAAACCACATGGATAGAGAAGTCACTAGGCCCTGGGGAGAGCCAACTCCAGTTGATTGCTAAATTGATATAGCACTAAACTCTGTCTAAGTATGTATGCTTGTGCCCCCATATACAAATGCTATTCTCAGCCTTGATGAGGAAAACCTCTTTTAGCGAATAACGGTGAAGGCAGAGACTCGGAGCTGCTCAAAGTGCTGAGTGTAAGCAATGGCTGTGTTCTCATTCTTAGACAAAACATCTTTACTACCTCTTCGATGACTCAGGGAAGGTCCTTGATGAGAAGTTGGGAAGAATTAGAGCCAGAAGAGGGGGTAAAGGTGGCAAGCTGCCATTTTCCGGGTATGACTCAGCCATTGCAGTTAGGAACTGCAGCTGGGTTTACTTGCACTGAGCCTACACAAGACTCATCTTCTTCACAGTTTGTTCTAGATGGGGGTGGGAGGGGGCTCTCTGCTGAGCTTTTGGCTGCTGATAGATTCACAGAAGGGAAGAGTAGTTGTCTTTCAACTGCATATGTGCTGGTGAGCTCACCAGGCTCCAGTCGATAGTTCCAAACCCATGCTAGCACAGATAGCCAGTGGGTGACTCACAAAACAGCAAAAATATGTGAATGTAGGAACAGTATTTGTGGGAAGGGTTGAGGTTTTGGAGGAGGGATTACAGAAGGTGGGGAATGAAAATAATAAGAATGACTATGTAGATGACATTCTCAAGGAATAAATTAAATTCATAAAAAAGAAAATAAAAAAAAACATTCCTTGCATTCTTCCTACTATTGGCATCTATTATTACGTAGCATGTCAGTTCATGCAGCTCTTTCTCTTTCTCTCTGTCTCTCCAAGCCAGCTAATAGAACATTTTGTGTTTCTGAACACTTAAATTCAATTTGTTAGATGTCACTGAGGAAAAAATAAAATGGGGAGGACATCAGTTAATAATGTGCTTTTACATTCCGTTATCCCATGCATGGCTCCACGTCTCGCCATGTTGACCTAATTTGCCATGACAGGAACATGGCCTCTGTTTCAGAGCATTCCAACTGTAGCAATTGCTCAACCTTGGTGGGAATTTCTGTCCCTCGGCAAATTGAAGCGGACTGCATTTCCCAGGACCATTTGAGATGGGTATCTGTGAGGAAGAGGTAGGGTGTGATTAAAGGTTGAGAAGTAAGTCTTTTATATCACAAATATACTGAAACACGATTATGACTGTTCAAATAGTTTGAAGAGAAAAAACATAAAAAGCATATTTGATAAACAGTTTCTAACTTTATAACCTTGGACAAATTGTTTTCTTGTTTCTTCAACCCTATAATGAAGATGATGATAATAATAACAATAACATCTCTAGGAAATTCCATAGTTTAGTCTGTATAATGCTACCTGTTTGTATATTTCCAGGGCTGGCCATTTGGAATTCAATAACCAATTGGTTTAGAATATATATTTTACTTACATAAATATATGTAGATATTATTGCAAACACTCATATACACATAAATTACATAAACACCCATACATACACACAGGTATACATATGTATATGCAATAAAAACTAGCAAAAAATGAGAGAATAAATTTGAAGGAGAGAGCGAAGGGGTATACAGGAGAGTTTAGAGGGAGGGAGGAAAGGGAGAAATGCAATTATATTATCCCAAGGGGAAAAAAACTAACAAGCAAGAGGACTTACGTCATAATACAGGCTCTGGAAAATGTGTATTCTCCAACAGTTTTCTTTATTAAAATTAGGTACTGGAAGACTTGGACTAAATGATCATAGTGATAGTAACCTATTTCACAGAACTGATTCATCACGTAGGATATGAGTATAAACGCAATTTTGTTGTTAATAAAAGCTATAATTGAAAAAAAATCAGAGTTTGTCAGACATTTGGATGACTATTTACTTCTGAGAAGCATTTAGAAAAACATACAGCATTTCAAAATTATTACTTGTAATTATTGTAATTTTTCACATTTTGAAACAGCTACTCTATTCATATGAGTGAATAAATTTTTATCTGTTGCAAAATTAAAACATATGGATCATATTATATCTCTATGATAATCTATGTTATGTCTGTGTTAGAGCTTAGGACTATAATCCACATGCATGCCCTGGCCTTTACCAGCCAATGGCAGTGCTGTTTCATCAGGATTAATAGCGTAGGCACCCACCTATTCATGGCAGGACCCGAGTCTTTCCATTTCTCCCAGGGTCCTCACCATCAGAAATGGCATTGCTTAAGCTCCCTACAGACAGTGTCTTCAGGTATTATGCATCATGTCTGTTCTTGAAAACCCCACTGTTTGCTTCTAGGAGAATGAGAGCAAGAAGCAAAGAACATGCTAGCATGATGAGAATGGCTTTGGTCTTGCAGATATTGTGAAAATTCACTGCCCACCAAGGTTGCATCTCCTTGATGTGACAAAAACAGTGACTTGGGGAGAGATCTTGGGTTTGATGAGGAAGAAAACCGACCTTACTGGATGCTACGGCTCATGTGTTTGAATTCTTGACTTTATCTCTGGGGGTTCAGTTTTGGGAGGTGGTGAAAATTTGGGGACGTGAGTTTTATCAAGGAGAAATGGATTACTAGAAGCAGACTTTAAAGGTTAAACTCACTTTTGTTTGCAGCCCGTGCTGTGTGTTTCCTGGTCTTTCACAATGACGTTTAGCCACAGACCCCTGCTATTGAGAATAGAGCCACTCTGCTCACCAAGCTTGCTTTACCGTGACTGATGGAAATGTCTCTGAAACCAAAAGCAAGGATAAACCATCTTCTCCCTTGAGCTGCTTCTGTCAAGTAGTCTGTCTCTCTTACTGATGAGAAAGGTTCCTAAAGACCAACTTTGGTGACTGTAAAAAGTAACAGGGAGAATGACCTCTGAGAGGCAGGGAATGAAATCATTCCATTCATTTCTGGACTGCCATGATGGTTTGGAGATGTCTGTATCTCAAGGTGTCCCTTACAGTAAAAGTGCAGCACACTTAGGTGAGGAAGGTTGGAGTTTGGCCACCTAAAGATGTACCTCTTGCCGAGCTTCTTAACTCTCATAGGTGCTGGTGAGATGAGGCCTTGTCAGCAAGCCTATCTTAGTTTCCTTTCTTGGTGCTCTGATAAAGTCCCTGATGAAAAACAACTCAGGGGAGAAAGGACTTAGTTGGTTTACAATTGCAGTTTATGGTTCATTATTGGAGGGGACTCAAGGTGGCAGAAATTTGAAGCACCTTGTTGCATCCCCAGTCAAGATGTGAGATGAATGCATACTAGTGCTCAGTTACCCCAGCCCTTCCAGTCAGTCTAGGGCTAGCACAGGAAGCTGGCACTATCCACATTTAAGGATGATCTTCCCACGTCAATAAACCCAGTTCAGAAAATATGTCCTGGTATGTCTGCAGGGCAGTCAAATTCAGGCATTTCCACATCGAGACTCCCTCCCCAGGTTATTCTAAATTGTGTGTCGTTGTCAATTAAGAGTAGCCATTACCAAGGGCATTGGCAACTCTTAAGAAAGTCACCAGAAAAAATGACCTGAATGAAGAGGTCACATACAGACATGGATGCAGATGGAGGACAGGGAAAAGACCTAAAATAAATGTGGATACGCAGACTGGCAGAAGTCTGCTTTTATAGTATCACTAAATGTAATCCTTTTCTTCATTTGATGATAACCTTTTGGGACCTTCTAAAATGAGATGAGGTAGTTGTGGGATATAAGCAGTTGGGTATGCTGTTATGCACCCACAATTCCAATACTCCCCTACAAAGCTAAGCAGCATCATGAATGAGAACAGCATGCACTTTACAGTGTGGATTTCCTATGGGCCATTTACATGGTATATGGGCCGTCTGAATAGCATGTAAATGCTCCTGTCACAACATCTATTTCTGCTGAGATCTTGACTGGTAGTGTATGAGGGATTTATGTTGCCCAGTGTGCCCAAGAGAAACAAAAACTCTATTATAGAACTTCGTGAGAACTCTGAAATTATTTCTGAGCCAATTGCGCTGTTTGATTCTTGGCTTTGTTTATCTACCTGTAATTGATTCTAGGTTTGTATATCAAAGGACGTCAAAACAGAGTAGGTAAAATCTGACAAGCTATTGGGAATTTGTAACTATTGGCTCATTTTTCCTCCCCCTTCCTTTGTCCCTCCCTCTCTTCGTACCTTTCTTTCCAAATAAGACTTTCTACCTCGCGTATTATGTCTCAACAGTTTTCTGTAGACTACTAAGGACAGGGAAGGGGCTTTGTAAAAGTTAATCTCCTAGGTTTCCCCCTCTATTCAAGCCAAAGTAGAATCTATTAGTGTTTTTTCTTGTTTTTAGATGACAATTCAGTGACTACAAAACTCATAGGTCAGGCCCAATACACAGTGGAGAGCTGTTGAAAACAGCTCTTCAGTTAAGTCTGGAGAAAGTTGGGCGTGTGGAGAAGTAGTTTGTAAGAAGAGGTTTTTGGCTAGGAACTTCTCAAACTTACGGTCAGTTAAAGACAATGGACTCTCCCCAGGAGTATTCGGAGTCTGATTTGGCTCACATCAGAGAAAGCATCAAATCAAGTTCATCATCCCTTAAATAAAGAGTAAGCATTAGATCTCAGGCTAATATTATAACTGAGACTGTGTAAAAGCTATCTTGAATATTACATGAAGATGGCTGTCAAGATAACTGAGCCTTTAGTAGCACGTCAAGGATTTTCTCATTGACAGGATGAAACACTGGGACCCAAGGCAGCTGCTGGTGTGATAATGGTGTTTTGCATGCAGTGTGGAGCGATTTGCCAAATGTATTCTGCTTTGCATTTTATTTCATAAAGGGTTTCTTGTTTCTCACAGGAAGTACAGTTTTTTTAAAAAAGTCAAAATATGGAACTTTAGCTTCTACCACCTGTGTGTGAAAACACTGGGTACTTAAAATACAGATCTCATCTTTGGAGATGAGTTTACTGAAAATAATTTAGTCACTCACCCCATTCCCTCAGGATTGCTTTACTACAGCGATTGAGAAGCATGCATTAAGCCTTGGGCTTCATTTCACATCTCCAATATCAATCCAAAGCATTTACTTTCATGAAATTTTGATCTGAGCTCACTGCAGATTTGAGACAAGATTTCCAATCACTGCATTGCAGGCCTTGTACGTCCCTCAAACAGTCTTCACATTCTAGTTTCTACAATTCTATGATTGTTCAGTCCCAACACAAATGGCAGTTTCTCAGAAGCTTTGTCAGGTCCCCCGAGACCCAGCTCATCATCGCTCTGCATCTCTAAGCACAAAACATCCTAAGTTTAGCAACTACCATTGTTCCCTTCCTTTTGTAATGAAGGAATATCTGATGGAAGCTTCCTTAAATCAATTTTCTTACTTTATAAAAAGAAATTCTTTTACTAGCACTAGTTCTTGGGCTTAGTCAGGATTTTTGAATAAATAGATTTGACATATAATTCTCTGTGTTTGTGTTTGTTTTTAAGACAAGCTATCAATATACAGCTTCAGCTGACTTGGAACTTATGATCCTCCTGCCTCAGCATCCTGCATGATGAGAGGTAGTTTAAAACGAACAAACAAAGCAAACGAAAACAATGAAACAAAACTTAAAATACTCCTGGATACCTGGTTCCATGATAAGAAGATATTCTAAAGCAATTACAGATGGACTCCAAATGTTTAGTGAACTACAGATAAAAAGAAAGATACTTGCTTTGTTTCACTAAAAATAAAAAGTCCTTTGCATCATATATATATATATGTATGCATATATTTACTTATGTACACACACACACACACACACACACACACACACACACACACATTCCTCCAAACAACTCAGGGTGTTTCCAAGACTAAACATTGCTCTCTACAAACCGATTTATTTAAAAACAATTCCTTTACTTTATGGAAAATGTTCAGTGAAAATACAATGGATTTGAAACAAAGTGTTCATTCAAAAGGCACTGGTTTTGAGTCACATTTACTCTCACTAGGTTGGAGGGACTTGAAATTTGTTAATGATAACAATACAGTTGAAAAAACTCCTACTAGCAACAGTTTTCTTATTTGGAACCAGTCCTTGGGACGAGGTTTCCACGCACAGCATGCAAATGTGTGTCGTGTTCATAAATCCATTCACAAATGATGGCTTTACGACCAAACTGTATTTCTTCCAAACAAAGTGGCGGTAATATTTTTAAAAATCTGCAAGCCCTTTGAGAGTCTTCAAAAAGAATTTCATCATCTTTTCTCATTGAAGTGAAGATATTTATAACAAAGAGGATGCCGTCCTGCCACTATGGGAAGGAATTGCATTCCCCACCTAAAAAATATAGCTACTGATAGCGTACATGTTTTGCATTTAGCATTGAAAATATATGAGGAGCGAGATGTAAGTAGATGCAGTAGAATCTAAAAATTAGCCTAAGTCAGCTCTGGAGATCAGATTTAGGGAGGGCCATAAATCACTTCCTAGGAGAACATTACTATTCAGGATACTCTAAAATGTACCAAGGATCACAAACCTATTTGTAGCCTGTATAAACTCTTCTTTCTCTACGTTTTATCAGACTCTGTAGTTCCATAAATGTGTGCAGTTCAGGTCTGAAAGCTATTTTAGGGCTTTTTCTTAAACATTGAATCTCATTGCTGTGAATTTCCCCAAGGTCTACAGGACTATACCTATGTTTTCATAAATACTAAAGCTAAAGGTTGGAAATGTACTTTTGTAAGATGCTTCCCATCTACTTCCCCATTTTGTTGTGGAAAAAAAGTTATCAGTTTTTTAAGTCCCATGAAATGGCACATTGTGAGTACTTTACCTTATTTCTAGGAACATTTACTCATTGTGATTTCTGTACTTTGGCAAGTAGCACAATGAAATAAGCTTTTGGAAAACATCTTTGCCAACTGATTGACCAATGCCAACCTCTGGTCTCTCCGGCAGCCTATGGTTCCCATAAGCTCTGCTGTGGATGCCATGATAATCTGAAGCCTCCTTTCTGACTTTTCTGGGATGACAAAACAATCATGGTCATGGATTTTATGGAAAAGTGAGCCTGAAATTCTCTTTAATATGAATCCAGGATCTGGCTGGCAGCTTGCATCTTTCTCTTCTGGTGGCTCTGTGGCTTCTTCCTGACTCTGCCCTTCCTCCCCCCTTTCCAGCCTTGCTATATTCTGTTAAGCCATTGGCCCAAAGTAGCTTCTTTATTAACCAATAAAAGCAACACATATACAGAAGAACTTCCCACACCATTTCCCCTTTTCTGTTTAAATAAAAGAAAGGTTTTAACTTTGACATAGTAAAATTACATATAATAAAACAGGTATCAAGCGAGAATTACAGTCACAATATTTATATATACTTTATATTTTACCATAACTAAGGAAAATTATAACTATAGTTATCTATTCTTCAACTCCATCAAAGACCACAGAAGGAATAATATTACCTAAGTTAACAGGAAGTACATTGTAAAACTTCCAAAACTCTAGAAATGACAGAGACATCTCATTGCCTGGACAGTCACACAAAGTTCTTCTGTATCATTGGAGCATTCATCTGCAGCCTACAGGCCCATAGTATCTGGAAGACTTTCCCACAAAGCAGGAAATTTCAAACATAGTTCCACCTATATTGGCAGTTTATCAGTCACTTTTTTCTGTGTCCTGCAAAAATGTCTTGCAGACTCTTTTATGAAGTAGGAACCCTGAAGGACTGACTCACTTTCTTTAGGCAACTTCAGTGATCATTTTTCTGTGGGTCCTGCATGTCCAGTTCACATAGCATACCATCAAGTAGTCCAGGCAAGGGCTCTTTCTTGTCCAAATCCCACAAGGAGCCTCTTCAATGCCCATCATCCTTTTGAAGTAGCTTGGTGCTGCCAGGAATAGATATGTCTCACTGTCATAAAAAGTCTTAAGCTTTTAAAACATATTAAATTCCATATTATAAAGGTCACTGAAAGACTTGAAGAATGCCTATCTAACTGAAATATATCTCTAAATATCTAGAAAACCTAAGTTACATGACTACAAGATTGACTATTATTGATGACTGTCTATTAACCTGTATTTCTTAATTATACATTACATTTTAAATGAGCTACACAAACACAATACCTTCATCAAGAGCAGAAATATATATATTTAGCAAATATATATAACAAAATTGATTTTAAATTTGTATCAATAAGCCAAGATCCATGCCAATGCAAAGCATTCATCCCTATAGCATATCCACCTTTAAATGTAAACATTTATAAACAACAATTTAGGGAATTTGGGCATAGTTTTCTCCAAACTGCTTCCTGCTTTTCGTTGATCAAAGAAATTTTGGGGTGTTCACAGTGTAGAACTGGAGCAATGACTCCTAGGGCTTGGCTAGAAATGCATTTTCATGATCCTTCCCGAGAAGTACACACGTCTTTCAAGTTTTCTATCTCGTTTTTCTTTTTATTTCAGCAGCAAATTCTTTATTTATTTTTTATTAGGGGTGTGAGAGTGGCAGAACAGCTGACCAGCAGGAGTGACAGCCTGGGTTTGAATCTTAATATCTCAAAACAGCTGCAGCAGCAACAACAGGATCAAGGAAGGCTTTCTCTTTTTTTCTTTGTTGCTGAGAGCATGTTTGCTTGCTGTGGAAGTCCCCTCTGTGTACTGTCACTACCATTAATGAATAAAGAAATTGCCTTGGCCTTTTGATAGGGCAGAACTTAGGTAGGCAGGGAAGACAGAACTGAATGCTGGGAGAAAGAAGGATGGAGTCAGAGAGAAGCCATGGATCCGCAGCCAGAGGAAGATGTGCTTAATTTTGCTGGTAAGCCACTGCCACGTGGCATTATACACATGAATAGAAATGGGTTAAATTAAGATGTAAGATGTTAGCTAATAAGAGGCTAGAGCTAATGGGCCAAGCAGTGATTTAATTAATACAGTTTCTGTGTGAATATTCCGGGACTAAACTAGCCAGGTGGCAGGGACAAACAAGCGGGCTCTCCTCCTACATTTGCTCTCTATCTTGTCCTCTACTCAGGACACCTGAGTGGAACACTGGCCTAACCGGGTGGTTCTGCTGCTTGCATGGAGGTCATTGAGCAATGATGTTTAGTGAGTGTTAAGAGGAAGAACCTTCTTCAGCGGAAATGTTGCACACAGGCTAGCACACTAAACACATGTCATATGCACACAGAAAACATGCCAAAAGCACCATGTGGGGCATTTTGTGGTTATGGTTGTTTTCTCCACTTTGCTATATAGTTTCTTTGACGATGTAATGGTTGAGGTTTCATGGAGCCAAAGGTCTTTAGTGACAGTTTGTCAAGCTTATTTATTTGGATAGGAACATCCATGATTTTAACCTCTAAGGCAGAATCAACCTCTTTGGTGTCTAGTTGGGCTTCAGAAAATTTCAGAGAGACAGTTGGAGGTTGTTCTGAATTTATATTCTTATTTCTAAGCAAAATGCGTTAAAAGTTATCATTATTTGGATTCCCTCAAAGAGAATCTCCGACATCAATTTTCCCTATATCTTCACTGCTGGAGCTCCACTGATAGCTCTTTGTGGACCTCAGTATTAGCTGGAAGGCTACATCAGCACATACCCCTCAAAATATTGGCAGAAATACATAATTTGGGCTGTTGACATGCATATTTTTTTCCTCTTTCACTGATGGATTTGTCTTCATTGGAGGAAATTGTTCTTGCTAATTCTACTCTTGCTCTCTTAGCATCCTCCCAGAGTCAGGAAAAGTGAGAGAAGAATAGCAGAGAAATTAAACCTCTGGTGCAAAACCCTGCAAAAGTGTGATAAATTCCAGTGCTGTATTTACAAAGGCATCCGTGATTTTTCTCTTTTTCATCCATAGTTTAAACCATATTGCACTGAGGAGATACCAATCAAGAAACTGGGTGAGATACACTGACTTTCTGAGATGTTTTTTCAGATCTTGATAATTTTTTTTTCATAGAAAATAGAGTCTTGGATAATGGCTATACAATATTGTTACAAACTGAAAGATTTAGGGAGCGGTGGAGAAGGCAGTCGACCTGCAACAAGTGCTCCGCCCTACTCTGTGTCCTCAGTCACTTCTCCTTCCTTTTCTCTTTATCAGTAGAAACACACTCAACAGAGGATTAGTGGTTTGACTTCTTAAGATATGATGTGGCAACAGAGATTATAAAGCTTGGAAATCCATCTATCCACTATGAAATATTAATATTATTTCCTTTTATATAAACATCAGTGCTATCATGAGACATGGGAGATAGAAGTAGTGACTGTGCTCATTTGTGAACGAACACATATGTTTTGGAAAGGCAAGGGTAATTTAAAAAAACCTTTTAGGATGTCAAACTGCCGTGACATGGAAGTGGTATGTAGTACCATGTAATTTCCTGATACATCTAATTTATTGATGTTTCACCAATCATCATCTTTTAGGATAACTTTTATCATTAATATCCAGCATTGAAGCATGTATTATTTTTTAGTTCTCATATCTGTATCATCTTACCCTGCAGTTTTTAAAAACTCTTTTACTTGGGTGCTGAGGGTCCCCCCAGAGCCTCTCACATTCTGGGTGGGCACCCTACAGAGGAAATAAATTCCTTATGTTTTTAATCCTCTTAGTTCAGAGACTTAGTTTTTAATTTTGAGTTAATTTAAAACTCGGAAAAACACAAAGATTCAAGAAGGTTCACTTTTCTGTTTTAGAATTGATCCTTTTCTGAGATTACTCTCTCTTTCTCCATCTATGTAGTAGATAGATGATAGATAGATTTATCTGTGCAAATTTTTGCTGATTATGAGATCAGAGAGGAGTTAGAGTTATGCAAAAACACAAACAAGAGGCATATCACTATCTTTTAGTGAATCACAATTATTAAAATATTGCACATATGATTTTCAACATTCTTCCTCTTTCGTGGAACTTGGCACGACAAGTTCCTAACTTTCCCATACTGACAGGGGCGTAGTGCTGTGATGGATGCTGTGGCCACACAGCAACTTTGTGAGTCGGCCTCTGTCTACTTGCCTTTGTGAATTATGGCAAAAGAAGCGCCAGAGTTTCAGAGCTGTGCCACGAAGAAGTCTCTTTGGACCTTTGGGAGGTATGTTTTAACTTTTCAGGCATTAATAAATAAATTCATGAACTCAGAGAGGACACAGCCTGTGAGTGAGTAGTGGAGCAAAGATTCTCCACTCTGGGTCCAGTCACAGCCTCAATTAAACTCCAGGAACCTTAGTTGAAGCAGCTTTCTTGAAGGCCGTTTTCTACTGCTGTCAATACTTTGGAGCCTGTTGGAATAGTGAAGATTCAGCACATCCTGGACTTGGTGTGTGCTAATTTACTGGAAATGCATGATCTGTTCTCATCAAGAAGCTTTTGGGTTTGTCACAAGGCCGCCTTGGATAAGCTAATTCCCTTCCACCAGGCAAACGAGGAAGTCATTTATATAAGCAAAGACTCAGTGTGGACAGACTGCTCTGAGAGGAGGCCAAGGGCTTGAAAGAAGCAGTTTCTGCTGACTGCAGTGTGCTGACCCAGATACTCGGGGAGCAGTTGGGACACACAGTAGGCACGGTGCGAATTCATTTTAAATCCTCTCTGCCATTTTGAAGAGGCCAATAAAACTATGGGAGTTTGGTGAGTTACGTTATAGTTTCCTTCAAGGATTGCTTTTTATCTTTCATAGTTTGTGAGGTTGAAAGGTGGAAGTCGAAGCAGACGATGGCTCAGACTGACAGGTCCTTTGTTAGAAACCAGCATTCCTGATTGGGTGGAATTAGAGGACCAAATACTTGTTTTCAGTGTCAGCTGCATTGATTTTCTTTTTTTCAACCCCGGCTCTGTCGATGCCTTTGATAACAGTGAAAATGCTTTTGCTAAACTCTATTCCATTAATTTTTTAAAAACTGTTTTGTGACAGTTGTTATCTTATGGTGATTTGGGCCATTTTAATTTTCGGGATTTTCACACCAGAGCACAATATAAGTGCCTGACAGTCTAATGTTGTTGCATTTATCACACTCAACAAAAATTAGTGCTAGGGAAATGCAAAATGATGACAAGACTTTAGACTACAAAGCCACTCTTGAAATATAAGTGCCTACATTTTATAGCTTTAGTTCAAGAAAGAAAATATATTTGAACAACCAAAGGGACCCTCTAATAGGTCAATTTGGCGCTAGGGAAGAGAATGTATTATAGTTTCAAGAACACAGCATAATGATTCTTGGAAAAACCTTTGAATGAGTTTTGTTACTATTGTTGTTTGTTTTGTTTTAGACAGGGTCTTAGGTATCCCAGCTGGCTTTGAACTGGCTCTGTAGTCAAGGATGATGTTGCTGGCCCTCCTGCTTCTGAGTGCTGGTGTCACAGGGTCCCATCCTGATATTTCCTATGTGCACTGTTGGAGATAAAAAAAACTTAGGCTTTGTGTATGCTTAGGAAATGACTCCATTAGCTTCTCCGGATCACTAACCTGAACAACTTCTCTTCCCATGACTGATGAAAACTCTGTCACCATCTGAAACGTGAGATGGGATTTAGGAACCATATATATGGTTCCTAATACATATATATATATATATATATGGTATATATATAAAGAGAAATAAAACATCAACCAACAAACCAACATACTTCAAAAATGTAATAATAAATACATTTCAAATACCTCAAAACAAAACATAACCAAAAAAGTTTGTTCAAAGGAGACTTGCATGAAAGAAATGAGCACCCTTGAAATCAGTTATTTCAGGAACTGGACAGTCATGCTCAGCCACAAAGCAGCAGAGTGCAGCCACATAATCACCGTCATGTCCACGAAAGTATGTGATCTCACCGGGGCCCTGTTGGCTACTAAATATGCCTGTGCGATCGTTTCCGCAGCACTGCCGGCTACAGTAGAAGACAGGTGGGAGCGTGGTCTTCTTGCCTGAATAGAGCCTCCTATTCTGAACAACGTTCTGTTCAAACGGAGCTACAAAAAAAAATAATAAACAAATAGATGATTATTTGATCAACAGGTAAGTATGTAATTGGCTGAGTAGAGAAACAGAAACAATCACCCTATGTACAGTAGTTACTAGTTTAATGTCAAATTTGATAACCGGGTTTTTTTGTTGTTGTTGTTCAATAAAAAATTTGATCTTTAAGAAATGGTTTTAGTTTGTCTTTTTTTATTCTTTTTCTTTTTTTCCAGGTAGGTGTCAGAAAACTCTGTTCAAACAGTTTGTAGATGTGAATGAATAGCCTGGGTCAAAAATATATATGTATATTGGAGAGACAGACTTGTCACTTGATTCAATTCCCAACTTATACATCACTAGTAGACCCATGAAAGTGTGCGCGAATGTATCTATTTGAGAAAGTAAAGCATTTTTTCTGTGTTATGTACTGTGTTGGTAGAGTTCCCTTTAAACAACAAGATGCCATTGATTTCTTTTTGAAGAGAATTCTAGGCAAATGATGAACACAAAGGAGAGAAAGGTGATCATGTTTCATACAAAAATAAAATTGTAAAATAAACCTAGAAAGGGTAGACTGTCAATCAGGCTCAAGATTCTTTACTACCCTAGAAAAATCATCCAGATCCTTATTATTTTTTCAGTTTCCCCATGTGACACTGACTGTACACATGTACGCCTGCATTCACATACTCTTTTAAGAGTTTCCTCAGCAAGCTAATGTTTCCTTTTATTCATCTATTTTCCCACATAAAATATTATTTACAGATTAAGCTATCACTTTTACCTCTTTGATGCTGAAGAATTATTTTAATGCTTATGTTCCCATCTCTTTATCATTGAGGATGCCGTTATTTTATATTAGGTCCAATTTTAGTTTATCCCTTTTCCCCTGTAGCAAATTGTTAAAGGATATAAATATTTTACATAATTTTAAGTGACCCACATTTCAGGGTTTATAACTGTAATCTAATGGAGCATCCCTTGTTCACCAGAGTAGAACCCTCATGTCTTCTGTTTTAGAAGCAGTTTCTACCAGTGTAAAATTGTAAAGTAAGCACTGTTATCTGCATTCACTTTGAGAAAAATTACTCGGCAAGTACAAAGTAATTAAGCAATAAGACATGACAAGCCTTGCATTTTGGGGGAATTATTATACATCTTAGATGTCTTGAGAGGTTCAGGCCAAAGGCTGAATGGCTTCAACCACCCAAGAAGACTAATAAACCCTCAAGAAATGTACCACCTGTCATATCTTATTGCTATTATGGAATGGAAATCATGAAACCAAAACAAGGGGAAAAGGTTAGATCCGTGCCTTTGCTAAAGATTACTTACAGAACTGTGACATCACTGACAGGTCTATGTGTGTCCAGAGAATTCTAAAGCCATTGCATAATTATTGCACAAACAACACAACTCATTTGAAAGTGCTGCTTCAGCACCCTCAATGCCAATTTTGTCATATACCAGTCCCCCAAAGCCCTCTTCTTACAGAAATCATATTGGTACTTTTAATCCCAAGCTTTCCTCTTGCCCTGATCATACAGCTTCAGGGGCAAGGGTGTGTTTGTGAGAGGAGGTGGAGGTTGTTATGTAGAAATAATCTTGCCCCTTAGAGGATTGGAGGCATTTGGTTCCTTGTTTGCCTCCTAACACCCCAAGGTCATTATCTCATGATAATCACATCTCCTGGAGTTGCCTTATTGCTTAGATGTAACACTAAATTTTAATTACAATGAAATAGAGCTCTTCTGGTAGTTTACACAACATCTTGTGTTCTCATTGCCAGATGGAAAAAAAATGCAGAGCTTTTACTGTAATCGAGCGTGGTGGTCCTGGGCTCCAATGCAATAAACACATATTGTTGAATTGTTGAGAAAAACACTTTGCTTCGTGGAAAGATCTGCTTTCTTTTGGGATATTTCAAGCTGACAGTTTATTAAAGGATTTCTGCTTTGTTTAAAAATATTGAAACATGGCAAGGCTATTTTCTCCAAATTTGACTATGATGGGTAAAATTAATTAAAAGAATAGCAAAAGTGCTACCCACTTCTAGGAAAGTCAGATCACAAAAGATTTTATTCTTGTCATTTTGCCTTAGTTATTGCACCATTTTGAAATGCAGGGCATTTGAATGCACACAGTTTAGTGACCTTGTAGTCTTTCACCTGTTACCTACACTTTCCCACATGATTTCTGCATGTCTAACTGCATATATAACATATATAACTCAAGGATTGGGCTTCTCCTTAAGTTCCTACATTACTCTGATTTCTTTATCATCAATATTTTTACTTGTCAGAAACATTGCTCAAGACTCTAAGATGATGGAATGGTAGAAGAGATAACATCTGTGACAAAAACTTGGTCTGGGGTTATAGTTCAAGGAGAGGGTACTTGGTTAGCATGTGTGAGGTCACAGTTGAAACCCTAGCACTAATGGATATCTTAAATATAGTCATCTTTAGAAGGCTTGCTTATCTTTTGGATCAGTGGTTAAAACTTAAAGGAAAACAGCACACTTGTCAAATTGCAAGCTCCCTAATACTTTGTGTTCTTTCCACATTGCAGTTTATGAGAGTCCTTTATTAGAATCCAAGGCCCCTATATCGTGAACTGGGGAGAGTACAAAATGATGCTATCCTGCTCTTGACACTCAAGTCCCTTATTCTTCCAAAATCCCAGATTAACTGTGTTTAAGACTATGATTGAAACACTATTTCCTGCAAGCCCTTGCTTGCAAGCCACTTTCCCAAGGCAGTGTTTGCAGACCATGCTGGTCAACCACTCCCTGGCTCACTTCTATCTACTTCTTTTTCTGTGACATTCATCCTCTTCTAAGCAACTATACAGTTCAGTTATGTACTAAAGTTGATATATATTGTTTGGTAGAATTTCATTGTTTGAAAGGAGAGGCCTTTTTCTTGTTTTGATTACTAATGAATTTCAGATTCTTCTTCTGATGTGGGATTCCCCCTATATGCTATGAATAACATTGGTTAATAAAGAAAACTGCCTTGGTCCTGCGCAGAAAATAAAGGTAGGCAGGGAAAACTAAACTGAATGCTGGGAAAAAAGAAAGGAGGAGTTAGAGAGAAACCATGGACCTGCCACTGGAGACAGATGTGCTGAAATTTGCTGGTAGGCCACAACCTTGTGATGATGCACAGATTAATAGAGATGGATTAATATAAGATGTAAGAGCTAACTAATAAGAAGCTAGAGGTAAAGGGCCAAACAGTGCTTTAAATAATATAGTTTCTGTGTAATTATTTCGGGGCTGAGCAGCCAGGAACCAACAAGCGGCCTCCTTACAACATTCTTCAAAGAACCTCAAGTGTCTAGAGGTATTCTTGATGCACAGTGTTTGAAATAATTGCATTTGTTTGGTCTTGATAAATAGTTGAGAAAAATATTTCAAAGGAGGAATTATTTATTTCAGTTCGTGGTTTCAGAAATGTCAGCTCAGAGTCCTTTGCTTTGCTCTACTGATTGTGTGCTTGTGGTGAAGGAGGGCACCCTGGTGTTAGGAGATGGTAGGAGCTTGGGGAGAAGGAGGCTGTTTTTACAGTGAACAGTCACCTCAGATGGAGAAGAAAACCTGTTCCAAGTTTAACCTCAAAAGCCATGCCCTTAAAGATTACTGCCTCTTGGTATATTATAAAGTTTCCAAAACCACCCCAAATAGTACCAGTAGCTGAGAAAAAAAAGTGTTTAGCACATGAACTTATGGAGACAAATATTATTTAAACCACAGTCCTGTTCAATAGATAATTTTTGAGTAAAAGGATGATTAATAAATATTTTAACAGTCTCCAGAACTTCAAAGAAGATTTCCTATAACAACTGGAAAAAGATTAAACCTAATATGTCTCCTTTCTCCAAACACAAAAAAGCTCTGGCAAACAGAAACAGAAGATTGGATTCTTTATTGTAAAGATACCTTAGAAGTGGTCCAATTATTGAGGCCTTAATTTTTGCATTTTAGAAAGTAGTTTATATCTGTACCCCATATTCTATTGGATTATTTGATGTTTTGGTGTCTAATTTCTTGAGTTCTTTACTTTGGAGATTAGTCCTCTGTCTGATGTGGGGTTTGTGAAGATCTTTTCCCATTGAGTAGACTGTCTTTTTGTGTTATTGACTATGTCCTTTGCTTTTCAGAAGCTTCTTATTTCAGGAGGTCCTATTTATTTATTGTTGATCTCAGTGTTTGTGCTACAGGGATATATTTAGGAAGTGGTCTCCTGTGCCCATGCATTGAAGGTTACTTACCACTTTCTCTTCTATCAGATTCAGTGTGGTCAGATTTGTATTGAGGTCTTTAATCTGTTTGGACTTGAGTTTTGTTCATAGGGATAGGTATGAATCTATTTGTATTCTTTTGCATGGTGACATCCAGTCATGCCAACATCATTTGTTGAAGATGCTTTCTTTTCTTTTTCATTGTATAATTTTAGCTCCTTTGTCAAAAATCAGTTGTTCATAGGTGTGGATTAATATCCAGGTCTTTGATTCAATTTCATTGGTTTACCTGTCTGTTTTTATGCCAATACCAAACTGTTTTCATTACTGTAGCTCTATAATAGAGCTTGATGTCAGAAATAGTGATTCCTTCAGAAGTTCCTTTATTGTACAGGATTTTTTGGCTATCCTGGATTTTTTGTTGTTGTTGTTTTTCCATATGAAGTTGAATATTGATCTTTTGAGGTCTGTAAGGAATTGTGTTGATTTTGATGGGGATTGCATTGAATCTGTAGATTGCTTTTGGTAGGATTTCCATTTTTATTATGTTGATCCTACATATTGAAGAGCATGGGAGATCTTTCCCTTTCTGATATCTGAGTTTGTTTTTAAATTTGTTCTTTTCAAACAGACTAGTTGAAATCTTTTTGATATTTACTTTTGATATTTTACCTCTCCGGTTTTAATCTCATTATAGGCATTCTATAGTGATTTCATAGATTATCATGTTTTAACATGTTTTGTTTTGCACAAGGTTTTGCTAATATAAATAAGATCAGGGCAGATGCTTCAGGGATTTTAAAGAAAGGGTCTCAGCTGCTCCTTTTAAAATTCTATATGTATGATATCTTTGCTTGCATGTAAGTAGATGTACCTTGTGTGTGCAGTGCCTGAAAAGGCCAGAAAAGTGAAGCCGCAAAACAATCCCTCACCAGTTAAGAATTATGGATAATAAAAAAGGTTATTTGAGGGGAAAAACTTACAAATTGCCGTCCCAAACAACAGTCCTGTAGTCGCAAACAGGAAACAGAGAGTCCAGCAGCTGAAATGGGAGCCAAAGGCACGTGAGAGAGAGCATAGGGTTTCCACTGCTTTTGCAAAGTATAAGAGACCACGCCCCTTATTGGCTATTGGCTGAAGGAGCGGAATGTGCTCCTTTTTATTTATTTATTTATTAAAGATTTCTGTCTCTTCCCCGCCACCGCCTCCCATTTCCCTTCCCCTCCCCCAATCAATTTCCTCTCCCTCATCAGCCCAAAGAGCAGTCGGGGTTCCCTGCTCTGTGGGAAGTCCAAGGACCTCCCACCTCCATCCAGGTCTAGTAAGGTAAGCATCCAAACAGCCTAGGCTCCCACAAAGCCAGTATGTGCAGTAGGATCAAAACCCAGTGCCATTGTTCTTGACTTCTCAGCAGTCCGCTATGTTCAGCAAGTCCGGTTTTATCCCATGCTTTTTCCCAGCTGGCCTTGTTGAGTTCCCCATAGAACATCCCCATTGTCTCAGTGTGTGGGTGCACCCCTCGCCGTACTGAGTTCCTTGCTCGTGCTCTCTCTCCTTCTGCTCGGAATGTGATCCTGCAGCAGAAGATGGCATCGGAACTCCTGGAAACTGGAGTTACAGATGGTTGTGAGCCCTTATGTGGGTGCTGAGAACTAAACCCAGATCCTCTGCAAGAGTGACGAGTCTTAACTGCCCTCTTGGCTATTCTTTAACCAGCATATATTATGTTTTCACTTTGTATCACCAGACAGTTTGGATTTGCTGAGTGATCATATTGCTGAATGCTTATTTCATAAGTTCTTTTTATTTTATTTGTTAATATGTGTGTGTGGTGGTTGTGTGTCTAGGTGTGTGTGTGTGTGAGGGTGGAAGGTGTGTGTGCTCATGCAATGGCAGACATGCGTGGAAGTCAGAGAACAACTTTTAGGATTTAGTGCTTTCTTTATATAAATTTGAGTTGTCAGGCTTGTGTGTGCTTTTACCCACTAAGTCACCCTGCCAACTCTTGAAAATTTTTGATATATTTTTTTAAATGTATCTATCATACCTGAAATCCTGAACTGTCAGGCTGTCTCATATATTTTGAGTAACTTTTTATTTATCTTTTAAAGATTATTTTTATTTAAGAGTATCCTTATGCATATGTGTAGTTATGAGTTGTGTGTGTGTCTTTGTGTGTATGTGTGTGTTGTAGGAGGCTGTTTGTTTTTTTATGGCTGCTCATACCTGAAATAACCATACAGAAACTGTATTAATTAAATCACTGTTTGGCCCATTAGCTCTAGCTTTTTAATTGACTAACTCTTACATCTTAATTTAACCCATTTCTGGTAATCCCTGTATCACCATGTGGCTGTGGCTTACTGGGTATAGTCCCCAGCATCTGTCTCCAGCAGGGCTACATGGCTTCTCTTTAACTCTGCCTCCTTTCTCCCAGCATTCAGGTTTAGTTTTCTCTGTCTAGCTCTGCACTACCCTATCACATGTCCAAAACAGCTTCTTTATTAACCAATTGT
Organism: Microtus oregoni; assembly: GCF_018167655.1. NCBI lineage: Eukaryota > Metazoa > Chordata > Mammalia > Rodentia > Cricetidae > Microtus > Microtus oregoni. The sequence goes on along the minus strand of NW_024543060.1, from coordinate 32,793,876 downwards.
ATTCACAGAATACAGAGGGGAAATCACATATCGTGTGTGTGTGTGTGTGTGTGTGTGTGTTATTTTTAGAGCCTCGAAGAGGATGTTGACTATACTGATTCTGGAGTTACAGGAAGTTGTAAGCTGACTAATATGGGTGCTGGAAACTGAATCAGGACCCTTTGCAAGAATAATGTGTGCTCTTCACCTCAGGGACATCTCTCCAGCCCCAACTTTTATTTATTTTCCAATTGGTCATATGAAATAATACAAAGCATGGAGGATGCCTCGAATTTATTATTTCATCTTTGCTACTTCAATATGAACTGAACTTGCTGCCCTTGTTTAGCATTACCAAGTGGGAATATAAAGAAAGCATTCAACATCATTTATTAATTGTCTGGAGACTGGAAGGCAAAGTATTATCTATAGCACAGGGCAATCCCATTGTGGAACCTTCACTCTGCAACCTCTTATCTTGTTCTGCTCTTACACACAGGTCATATTATGCACTGCTTTGTGCTAGTTTGACAAGAACTAATGTGGATGCTTAAATATTTTAAAGGCTGAATGCTTCTGAATGATAAAATACAGAGCTGATCAACCCTTCCTGTTGCATTTGTGGTTAATGATAAAGTAATTCAATACTTTTCTCTATTTTGGTCTATTTGTAGTTTCCACACCAAATATTAAAGTTCCTTAAAGGGAAAAAATCTTCAAATAAGGCCTCTCGATGACACTTTTTAACTACAGTTGTTTTTTATTCAGCCATAAAATCTATCTTTCATAAAGAAACCCACTTACATGTCTTACTTCAGTGAAGGTTATTTGTAGACTGAAGGTCTTTTCTTGTCAAGAGATGATGAATACCATGTGTGAAGACAGAAGAGCATCAGACCTGTATTAGCTGGAAAACCCACTGATCTGTGAATAACCTAAAAAAGAAAACCTGAAGATTAGCAACGTCGCTTTTAAGAATGATCCATCAAATTCAACAAGCAGATTCATAGAGATGAATCATCCGGTCCCTTTTAGACCCACAATACAGTAAAGGTTATTTCCTCTCCCTACAAACAGAAGTTCAAAAATAAAGGGGAGGGAGGCTACTGCTCAGTCCCCAGCATAAGTCTATATCCTAAAGTACTTCTGATGTTCTGGATGTAAATATTTTAATGTTATATAAAATGGTGTACTAGCTTTTTTCAATATTGAATTCAACGTCTGGGCAAAACAGTTTCTAGTCTTGTGTACTAGGGCATGGAGGAGAAATTAAATTATCTGTATACTTCCTCCAATTATTTATATCAAGTTTTAGTTTTATGGTCAGTGAAAATATTTGCTGAAATAATGTATTTGTTGTTGTGGAAATTATTTTAGAGTTTCCTGCATAGTTAACATAGCAAAGTAGCAGTTAGATAAACAAAACCAGGCTGTTAATATTCTGGAGCTCAACTTGACTGATTAAAAGAACGAAAATGTTTTTTCTTTGAGATTATTGCGTGCATGTACAATTGCGTTAAGGGTAAACACTTTTAAATTTTAAAACAGATTTAAAGCCATGAAGCTAAATACACTTTTTACAGTGTAACTTTCCTAGGTTTTGTGTGCTTTATTTGAGGTATTTTCATTCATTTATTTTCAGATTGGACTCGAGTGGATAAGATCATCTGAAAATTGAAGACACCTAACAAGGAGCCTTCTGTGGGATTCCCCTCTGTAGGCTGTGAATATGTTTTATGACCGCTGGTTAACAAAGAAGCTGCAGTCTCTAGGTATAGGATCCACTGTAAAGAGTTCAAATTTTTTTCACACCAACAATTTGAGTAGGTAAACACATCCTACAATAATAAGTGAGATTTATTTATACATTTCTTTTTGTATTGCGGTGACAGCATAAGACCAAAATAGTACATTATAACACAGCAATAGCAATTGCATTTTCATGCCTTAATGTTTAAGAAACCGTTTTGGCAACATATACTTTAATAAATCAAATTGGCTTGGGTTATATTTTTTGGTTTTGCTCTCAGTAATTTAGTTTTGAAATGTATTTTCTCAAAAATATAGATCTCATTTGAGAGATGTCTCATACTGTGTTTTTAACTAAGCAAATTTAAATAATTAGTTCCTAGCTTGCCCAACATAATGAAAAATAATTTTCATGGTGATTGAATGACAAACTTTCTTTGTGTTTAAACAATTAATAATCATTTCTGCTTTGATGTGAAGCAGTCAGATAGTGTTATTTATAACCATTCTCATTATGTAAATTAAGCAGGGAAATAGAGACACCATGCCTACAAGAGTGAGTTATAGTTTCTGTGAGAAGTTTGCTGGTAGATAAACTTCATTGGTTGAAACTCCTTAGGCTATCTGAAGCCACCATTTCTCATCAGATTATGGCTCAGGAATAGAAAAGTAAACAGAAGCTAAAACATTTCATTGTGAAGACTGGAGGGGACTTTCACTTTAGAGGAAATTGAGCATATAATTCACCGGATTATACTCTTTCTGTCTCAGGTATTCATTATTTTATAACAGATTAAGTTCCGTACATTAAAGATTCGGCTTTTTTATTTTTATTTTTTTATGAGTTCAACCTGAGAATGACATTTTCTGTTTAAAGAAGAAGAAAGGAAAACTCCGCTGGTTATTAGAAGCTTAAACACTGACAGAGGCCTTGAAGCGTTTGTCCACCTGCTAGAACAGCCATAAATCATACGTGAACTCTGGAAAAGACTGTCAGCAATGCTTAGATACGGCGCTGCAGTAAGTGGCCGACACGGACTTTCAGAATTCGGCACCTAAGGCCCAGATAAATGCTATTGATTTTAACTTTTGCTGAAGTTGTCACTATTCAATTTTATAGTCCTTTCTGTGGATGATAAAACAAATTTTAACCAAATTAAACGTGTCTTTAAATAGATGTGGTATTTATGATAGCCAAAGAGGGAAACAATTTAATTAACCACCAGTCTTTGCCGTGCTGGAACAGGGCAGGGTGTGTGTAGTTATTAAATGGGGAAGGGCGTAGAGAGTCAAATCCTGCTTCTGAAAATCCATATCCAAGGATCTTTCCTGCCCTCTTCTCCCAGCATGCTCGGCTAGCGGGGCTGCAGACTGCTCTCACTGTTCCGTGGCCACCCCTAGCTCCCCACCCCGCATGAATTTGATAGTTTTGGGCTAAAGGACACACTGAAGTCCACGCCTGTGGGAGATATGTATTTTATGCATTTATGTTTTTATAGAAGAATCACTGACTGTGGTTGGCATAGCCATTGGCCAGTGATGGATTGCTTTGTTTAGCCGATGTTTGGTCTTCCAACTTGTTGTGTTTCAAAGATGGGCCTGTTCTGAAACAACTGCTTTCTGAACAAGAAAAAAAAATAAATCCCCAAAACAAAACAACTCGAATAAATCTGAATTAAGCAGTTTATAATGTTGGTTGTACATCTAGTCTTTAATGACGGAATCATCTCTCAGGCCCTCCGTAACCAGTTTAGAAACACATCAGCTACTGATTCCAATTCCAATGAGAATCAAACTGTGGCCAATTGCAGAAGTCCAGAAAAAGAACCAGATAGAATATAGCATAATCATACTGTAATTTGCACTGGCAGTAGATGTTTCTTAATGAAAATCCTGGTGACGATGAGCGATTTTTATTGCTGTATTTTTAATTTTAATTTCAGAAATTTGTAAGCTCTGTGTTGCAAGTGACTTTATGTTTCATGAGTCGAGTTTTTTTTTTTTTTTTTTTTTTTTTTTTACAAAAATGTCCATGGTTGTACACACATACGTTTATATAAATGTAGAAAAGTGCATTGGGAAGACTGGATGGCTTCATGGTATTTTAGTGATTGACACTGATCAGTTTTTATTTCAATTTTAAATAATGCATATGACTGAGCTATAGGTAATTTTCATCTGTATGTATGTTACACATCTTTTCAAAAAATTAACATAAAGAGAGTCTTATTTTTTCCATTGATTCCACCACTCAAGTACGCCAAACTTGATTATAATCTCAGAAAATATAGTTCAGTCGAACTTAAAAACAAGAAACTTAAAACATCACATAAATCTAAAAAATATAATTTCTTACATGTTTTTTAAAAAATGGTTGAGGGTGGTGGTGGTGCTCGCTGTGAGTCCCAGCACTCAGGAGGCAGAGGCAGGCAGATCTGTGTGACTTCGAGGCCAGCCTGGTCTACAGAAAGAGTTCCAGGACAGCTAGGACTATTACACAGAGAAACCCTGTCTCAAAAGACCAAAAAACAAAAAAAAAAAAAATAATAATAAAAAATAGGGTTGACCAAAATTAAAAGAATACAAGTTGTTAGTGGATATAAGTAAACCAAAAGTCTTTAAACAAGGCTAGAAATTTCCAGCTTACTATTAAAACATTAATTTGAAGTCTCTTGCTGAATAGATAAAAGTCTTAGCATTCAATAGCAACCTAATAACAAATATAAATGAATGGTTATGATTTCTTAATATGGTAAGATAGTTTCAGTTGCCATTACTACTGCAAACATTAATTTATGAATTCCTAAACTGATATGATAAGCAGAGAAATGAGAATACGGTTAATGGGCTAGACTAGACAATCAGACTATTCATTAATATGAATTGTCTTCGTTCTGAGTCTTTTGCTTCAGGTCCCATCATAACACGGGCACAGGAACTGGCATGTAAAAATAGTTCTATGTCAGTAAGGTCAGGTCTTCATGACAGTGCTGCCTTTGAGCTATCTTAACAGATTTAACTTTGCATGTGGGTTGTGATGCTAGGGCCTCATGAGGCCCCTGGAGCCTGATTAAAGCAGATGCTCTCTATTGCCTGTTTGCAATCCATGATTGCAATACCGAACACCTGCTCTGTCCAAGGTACTAAGCTAAGAGAAAGCAATTTATGATTGCAATACACATGATGCTCCTATTGAATACATCGTTTCACATCTTAGAGATGGTGTATGCTAAGTGAGTCCTCGCATGGACACAGTGGTAGCCAGCAGACAGGAAGGACTGGATGGAAAGCACAATTCCAGGTGAGGATGTCTTGCTTTCATTTACTTAAAATGGGCTGTAAAGGTTAAGTAGTAGGATATACGTAGGTAAGGAGGGTGGCATTGTGGGAACTGGCAGCAGCTTTTAAGCAGGCATAAATGTGGCTCCACACAGAGCACAGGTTTAGAGAGTGGGGGTTGGGGACCCAGCATACTAGGCTGGGGTCTTTGCCTCTTCTTCTGTATGTTGCCAGGAAGCACAGTAGAACTCAGCACAGACAGGGCGTAATCACTTGCAGTATAAACTTAATTGAAACATTTTTCTTGTTTAAATAATCCTTACCTAGTTAGAGGCTTGTCAAAGCATAGAATATGGATGGACGTCGATGAAATTAAATATTTAGTGGTCACAAGTCCCTGTCTAATGCCATGCTGATTTAAGTATAGGCATTTCCCAGAACAAAAGATGGATTATAAAAGCCAAGTATTTTATTCCTTAATTGCTTAGAGGCTCGTCTCCCATTGCAGTGTTGCGCTTTAGCTGAGGTAAGAATGTTTCAGCAAAAGTTAAATTTAATAGAACACATTACTTCTTCCCCATAACAACCAAGACCGAGCACAGATTTGAGAATGCACTTCCAGCATGTGAAAACGGCAGACATTTATAAGAATATAACAAACCACCCTGCTATGTTTCACCACTATACACTACTGTATGATAAAATAATCGACCTAGTTGTTTTCAAAGAACTCAAGGCATTCACAACCACGAAACAACCAAGTTGAGGTTGAAAATGTCAAACAGTGTTGGTTACTACCAAATGAGTCATATTCAGCAAATTTTGTTTTGAGAGTGAAGGAAACAAGAGAAAACCCAGACAGTATTATTATTTTCATCTAAGGGAAGCATTTACAGTTGCTTAGGACTATGACATAATAATGACAGGAAAAAAGGTACAAACCCTTGGTCTAAAGTGCCCCAATGAAAAATTAGACAAGTGTAGAAAAGGATTTGGGATGCTTTTTGCTTGTTGCTTTCATATGAGGACTACACCGACTGCTTTCTTCACGTGAAGTACATAGCCATAAACTTGCTTCAGATTGGCAGCTGGCTTGAGTGTTCATCAGTTGAGTGTGGAATATGAATCTGGTGTCAAGTTGCTTCAGATACCAGAAAGCCACTTGGGGCTTGGTGCCAAATTATTCTCACGCTCACAGAAGTAACTTTGTTCAACACTACGATGGTCTTTTCTGTATCTGTGAGCGAACTCGCATGTGGCATGTGGGAGGAGTCACAAGGTTAGTACTGTCTGCTCATCACAAAGAATTTAGCATTTAGCATTTGTGAGGTACCTTGATAGATTAAATGGGTAAAAGAATCTGGCAATAATAAATATTATTACATGGTGCATAATCCTACTTTAATATCATTTGAGCAGTGTGTTTTCTTTTAACAATGTCATTCTGAATTGAACACAACTACAGTGTCTCGTTTTGTCCTGAACATTAATTTTATTAATTGTCATTACTGTGATATTTATCTCCTTGTCACAGCCTTTTGACTATAGTATCTAAAACTTAATCACATTCAGAACCAAGAAATAATAAATGAGGTACAAACCTCAGAAAAACAGAAAATTCACTAGAAATTTATCTAATTTCAAGACAAAGCACATTTTTGTTATTTTCTTTAAATGACTAATTCATCCTTTAAAAACAAAAGCACTTCAGATACTCACAAGCACAGAGATACTGGGACTGTGATGAGGAATATTCTTCATTGTAACTTCTCAAACATTGTGTCAATAAAAATTCAAAAGCCATTCTTCACGTACGCTAGATAAAAATTATTTTAACATATGAGCAAGAAATATACAGCACTGTGAATCACAACTGTTTCATATTGAATATATGTCCTATCAAAATCATCTAAAACTAACTTACATACATGAATAACCAAAACCAAAAAACTACATAAAGAATTAAATGAGTGGTTAAAATCAAAGTACCATTTATAGCCAAGAACTGGGGTATAAATAACTTAACTCTGATTATTAATCCATTGATATAATATCTAATTATGTAACAAAGGGCAAAACAGCATGTAACCTGGCTCTTATTGTGCTGTGGTAACACAATAAGAACTCAATATGCCTTTATGTACATTCCCGGCTCAAGGCAACCTAATTCAGTTCATTTTAAACCGTCTTGGAAAAGACCAATGGCTGATATCAGACAGCACTGGATTGCAACAGAGATCTGATAAAGCAAATAAGATCACCAACACTGTCAGGGTATCTAGAAGGTACCATAGGTATAGTTAGCACTGCATCCTTAGACCAAAGTATTGTGAGGTCAAGGAATCCGTAGGAGTTAGAGATGGTTTAAAAGATGTTGGAACTTTATGGTGAGGTAGACGAGTAATTGACTCTGTGATAATGCTTCCTGGTTCCTCTGATGTGCTGTTAGTAATGCCACCAAACATTTTTACACTGATGGAGAAAATTCCATAGATTTTGAAAAGTGAGCCTCGAGTTCAAGTTAATAACACACCAATCCAAATGCCAAGATAAGGAAATAGTGCAATGCCAGTAAATTAGATGGGGAGGAAAGTGTGTAGTTTCTGAAGTTTAGTGGAGATAGTATTGATTAAACAATCAATAGGCAATCAAAGGGTCAGATGCATGGTGTTTTAGTCCCCATGTGAATAACATCTTTTTATATCATTTATCTAATAAACAAAACAAATTTTGCAAGTATCTTTTTTGTTTCTTCAGTGTCTAACTATGAAGTCTGAGCTGGCCCTGGATTTGGGATCCTTCTGTCTTCATGTCCTGGGGACGTGCATTACACATGTGGAATAACCCTTCAATGATTCACCTGAAAAAGCGAGAGCTCCGGCACTCTCTAGCTTTTGTTTGGAACATTGGCTTCTTTATGTTAGGGCTGTGATATATTGTACAGCTTGCCTTTGTTTTGACCTTACCTTTCTGAACTACAAACTCCAAAAGAGCAAGATAAAGCTTTGCAAACTACCTCCAGAGAAAGCATGGACCACATTGATTTGTGTCTAAATCTTGAAATAAATACTATTATTAAACGATGACTATCAGTGATAATATCCTTAAGGTAATATTTAGGTCCATAGTTTATGAAGTATAAGCTGTTTTCTAATGAACATAGGCAGGCATTTTTTTTATACTATCTTGCTGCCTCTTCCTATTGTTCTGCTATTTTTTATAAGAAAATTTTCATAGTTAATAGAAATTTCTTCTTTAATTTTATTTTTCCTCCTCAATCTCTCCCTCCTTTTGCTTTGGATTTTTTTCCTCATCCCCTTTCTCTTTCTCTCTTCTTTCCTCACCCATTTTATTAGAGAAGTCATGCTTACTCTTGTCAACACTACTGAAAACTTTTTAATATAATAAACTTGCTGAATAAATATGTGATTCTAGAAGACAATGTTGGAATGGCTTTTAGACTGGAGGCCTTTTGAGATTCTGGAGAAGATGTACCGGGGAAAAGGATGCTTCAGAAAGATTGTCTAGAGTGGTCTGGGGGGTAAATGGTTTGAGACCATTCCAAGGACCCTACTGTACCAACTGAGCATGAGAGTGTTCTCTCTTTCTTTCTTTTCAAGGGTAAAAATGTTAGAATTTTTCCAAGACTGAAATTAGTGGAAAGTCTCCTCTTCTTCCATAATTAAGTAATAATATGAGGCAAAGCATGAGTTATTACATAATAATTCATCCCATTGCTTTACTAAGAATGAAGCTATAGGATGAGTGCTTGTTTAAATGCACAAAGTTTGAGTTATTATATCATAACTCACACCTTGAAGAGTCATATTGTGATTATAAAATGGCCCTGTGCAAATATTATTAATTTTTAAAGTTCAGAAATAAATTATTAAAAAAATAACACATATGTCTTCAAATGATCCCCTCTAATGTGAATTCATTAAAAGTGGAATGAAAAATGAGTTAGTGTCCACCGAACCAGCATTATCTATCACCTTTCCCAAGGAGCCATTCTCATTGACACACTGTAGAGAGGCACAAGCCTTATCATTTGCAGCTGGTAGATAGATGTTTTGGGGCTTTAACGCCCAACAAATAATATATTCTTGCCTAGATTTTTTCCCCTTAAAAATCAACACTTAACAGCAGCTGTAAGTCAGATCCTCTGCAGTCAGTGTGGTATAGCTTATTTCATCAAAGCTGATGTACAAGTCATGGAGGACAGCGCCAGCATCTGACTGCTGGTTACTAGCTTTTGACATCCATCTTTCCCAGGCCTTTGGAACAAAATCCTTTGGCTGGTCTCTCTCTACCTTCTTTTTTAGGTCTTTTGTGAAATTCTCACCCTTTTTACTATTAGGTATGGATGAATTTTAATGCTCATACTTTTATTTTCTTCTTTTAAGTCCAGCTTCACCAAGATTTTATCTATCTCAGGTGTCAGTTATTCAGACAGCTCTTTCTACATACTGGGCGGCTTCTAAAACGTGATGCATATCCTACATTACTCGTGTTTCTTGCTCTTATTTCATTCATGCTCCTCCTACTGCGAACACCCCTCTAATCTCAAGTGCTCTTGCTTGGTCTCTGGACCAGCCCTTCTTGTTGATTCTCTCTCAGTGCTAACAGTGTTAGCAGCCTCTGAGGGGAAACGCCCTTCAGCCTTTCCATCTCGTCCCACACTTAACCTCCTGATACTTGAAGAGAAATAATTTCAGGTGGATGTCCATAAGGGGCTTGGGCTGGCATAAAAGAACCAATTAAGTAAATAACTAGGAAGAAGAGGAAGTACAAGATTGAGCAAGTAAGTATATTCAATTGCCTCCACTTGGTGCTATGGCAGATTTTGAGGGTCTTCAAGGTGTGAGCATAGATAACAGCTCCAGGGTAATCAAAAGGAGAAAGGCCTGCCGAGAAAGTTCCGAGATTCTCTCTTGTAGTTTAATGGTAAAACAGTTCCTCTTTCGTGAAAACATGACGGTGCTGGGTGGCGCTTTACTATTGAAAGTTTGGATTCAGCAAAATAAAGCAGTGAAACAGGAATTTCAGTAAAAACACTTTTTACATGATAGTAAATTTGAAGCAAGAAAGCACTGCTGGACCTTCAGAGCCACCAAGCCCTTACTTCTTATCTCATAATTTCTCTCCATTTTCTCTCCATCCTATCTATCTATCTATTATCTATCTATCTATCTATCTATCTATCTATCTATCTATCTATCTATCTATCGTCTGTCTATCTATGTATCTATCTATGTATCTATGTATCTATCTATCTATCTATCTATCTATCTATCTATCTATCTATTTTTCTGGTAGAGAGTGTGGATTTCACTATGGAGCCCAGACTGGGCTCTGAACCTTCTTGTTTAGCTCTATGAATTGTGAGTTTACAGGTATGTCCTATCACACTGTGTTCAGGCTTCATCAACTTACGTGAAATGCCTTTTGCTTTTATTTAGATCTCCCAGCTATATGGCTAATTCTACAGTCCTAAAACTTGCTACTTCTGTCTTAGTACAGCAAGCTTTCAACTGTTCTCATCCAACCCACTGTTCTCTACCAGTTTTATTCTCTTTTACAGGTTAAAGTTCCTAAAACCTGGATTTCTTGCTGTCTATACTTTGATTATCGGGTTATAGGATTTTTTCACCTTATGCACTGGTCATGTTTGCGGGTGAGCATAAGTTGTAGTTTGCTTGTGGAGACTGGAGGCGGGGTTATAGGAGTCCATCATCAGGCTTGGCAGTAAGTGTCGTTGCCTGCTAGGACATCTCGCCATTTTCTGCCTTTCAATCATTTTCCTCTCCAACGATCTGTGCACCACTATCAGGCTTCTTTAACACCTTGATCACAGCTTGGGACAGCGAAAGGTATATTTTCTATGATTTTTAAAATATAGCATCAAATGGAACTAACTTCTGCACAAATGTTTTCCTGTGTGTTTTATGCTTTTGAAAACCCTGTTTGTTATTCCCCAAGTCACTTCTAATGCCTTCTACTGTCTTAAATTTCAGCTGAATTATCACATTCTCTGTGAAATGATTTTCACAACTTCCATCTGTTTCAACTTTCCAACCTCTATTGACTCAGTATCAGTATAACTTATTATGTCACTCAGTATAAATTATTTTCAAACACTTGCTGAGTTTAAAATACAATTAGCAGCAAGGAAGAGAAGCAAGAAAGAGCAAGGAACACACAACGCTATTAGGATTTCTTATATATCAGATGCTCTCTGTATTCAAATACTGAAGACTGGGTTCTTAGGAACTTTTGGTTTAGACATGAAGAGTCAGTGTTTAAACCTGTGGTACAAAGGAAGCGTGCAGGTGAAAGAATGGTGAAGACATAGAGGCAGGATATGTTAGTTTTTTTCTGGGTGACTAGAGAGGTCTTCAGAAGAAGGTGATATGCATCGGGCATTCAGAAAACAACTGACTTGGGATGTGTAGAGCTAAACAGAAAACAATCTAGCCACGAGAATGTCTGAACTAATCACTAAGAAGTGAAAACACATGTTATGCATATGGAGAAGAATAAATAAATCCTATATATCTAGAAAATAGTTTAATTCATTCTTGGTTTCTGATTAGATTATTTCCTTATAGCAATTTTGAAAGTTTTTGAAAACATGGATTCTGACAACATTTATAAGAGATAGTTTAATCAGTATAGGATGGGCTAAGGCAATGCTAGTCACTAAAGACATGTGCTTGCTGATAGGTCTCAGAGATTTCCCTAATGTTTTGTATTTTCACACCATCTTAATTCTCTGTGTCTTTAGGAACAGTCACTTGCTTATTTGATCTTCATAAGAGCCTAGTGAAAATTGGTATCTTGCTAGACATAGTTTTACAAATGTATTTTCTAAATAATGAGCTGTGTGGACAGTAGCTAGAATCAAATGCTTTCAAATGGAGACAGCTTTCTACTGTATACTTTCCAAGAGCCTCTTTTCAGAACTCAGATCTCTATGACTCTGAAATATTTCTCATTTATTTCTTATATTTTTGTTAACAAAAACATAGTCTCTATTTGATTTCAAGCTTTGTAATAAAGCTTGAAATATCTAGGAGTAAAACAAATCACAGGTTAACTAACATTGGAAAGCAATCTTAGGCTGCTAAAATGCAAGAGACTTGGTTAAGAATGTGTACCGAGTATTAGCAAGTACTACAAAAATATATTTCTTAGCAAAAAAATGTTTTCCCAATGTTTAAACCATCCCAGCTCAATGGACATACACTGAAAAGTAACTGGATATCACCCTGCACAACACACGAGGCATACGCCCTGTCTCAAACAACAGTACTCTCTAGTAAGATACTACTGATCTCGATTTAGACTTGGCACTGCTATTTCCAGGTTCAGTTCCACGCATCATAAATAAGACCAAAGACAAAGAAAAACAATTTGCACTCACAATAAGTTTTCTAGGATGTAGGCAAAGTTATAAAATTGTTCTAGCTAATGCATGCATGCCCACAGTGCTACCTAATTCTCCACTTATGCTCTTAGCTTAGTGATAAATATTTTCTTACCCTTGTCTTAGTTTAGGTGCATCTAATGTGACAATGTTATTGTTATCAGCTGAATATCATCACTGTTGCCAAACTCCTGTGGCAGCTGCCCACAGCTTCCAAAGCACATGCAGAATTATGCATGCATCTACTAACCGCTACATTATCACTTTTTGGACCAGAGAACAGAAGACAAAGTCAGTCAATGATAAGAAAAAAAAAACTGGCCTCTGGGAGCTACGTTATGACTGAGTGAAATGTATCTAATAGTGTTGTCTTTATTTCAGCCACTAACAGTAGATGCTTGCTGAATTACTTTTCCTGCCTTTAAACCCCTTTTCTAGATAAGATGATGGAGGAAGGGCAAGAGAAAATATATATAAAAAAAAAAACAAGCTTAATAACACCATACCTTCAGAGTGGCTTGATTTATAATGAGTTTGTGGGGACACTCTGAACCTATTTCATGTTGAATTACAGTCTACCTTTCCAAGTGGCTGCTAAGCAGGACTTCATGAGCATCTCCCTTGTACTTCTTCAATCCTCTTCCCGCTCAGCCACTAGCATTTAAAATGCGATACAAACAAAATGCATCGATAAATTTATATAGTAACCACACAAACAAATGCAAGCTCATTCTTAGTAACCATAAAATTACCTTCTGTTACCTATCACTTTGTGAATTATAGTCCCATGGCTTGGGACAGCTACCAGCCCAGAATTACACTGCTCCTCTTACCCCAGTGCCACTGCTCTTTACCTTGCAGCAATCAATAGTCTTGTGGACAAACAAATGATTAAAGGCCATCGTGAACTCCTGTAAATAAGGATCGCATTATCTATTTTCTACTGAACATAGTTTTCAGAATCAGGGTCTCTTTTGGGGCACCTGGCTTGACTTGGAATATAAGCAGCATTCTTTTACCTGCTGATACCATCTTTTTAAATGCTTCAAGAAAGGGCAATTTTGGCAAACATGTGCAAAGTAAACAAAGAAATGCACCTTTGAATGGGTTTCTTGTTTTAGATCATTAAGTGCATACACAGAGTCGAATCATAGAATATGGTAACTTTAACTTTGAGTCACTATGGTCTTAAAGAATCACCTTATTGAACATTAGTTCAACTAGGGCCACTGGATAAGTATGGGAGTTTCAAAGTTTTATGTATAGTAATTGTATAACATTATGGTTCAAATGAAAAGTAAAAATGTCAGTCATTGTTACTTGCATATAATTATACGTAAAAAGGTTTCTTTAAGGTATGAGCTAAACAATCTTTAATTTTATTTCTTAGATCAGAAAAATAAATCCGAGAATAAAAATGCAGTTCCAGTGTATTTTCTGCTGAAAGATTTTGAATACATGAGTAAGATGACCTTTTCTTTTGATTTTGTTGATATTTGTTAAGTTTAGCAATACCAAATAAAATATAATCAGTATGATTGATAGTCATCTTATTTATACTCCATATAAATGGGGAGGTTTCCATGCCATATAAAAATCTTAAAGTGCTTGATTGAACTTCAGCCACAACATCTACTAGATCCACTTTTGAATGTTTGTTATTCAGTCAGACTGACATCTATAAATGCAATGACCTTGGGATAAGCCAGGAAGTGGGTTAAAAAGGCAAAGGGGGGAATGTTTGAAAAGAAAAACAAAGGTATATAGAGAATCAATACAATAGTCCATATAACAGCATCAAATGCAATGAAAGACTGTGAGTAAACAGGAGAAAATATGTCCAGCATGGGAAAATAAAGACAAAACAAGATATGACTCATTTTTGTCAGTGATTTTCCAGAATGCTGAAGATGCTGCAAAAGTTTCTAAAATCAAACAAATAAAAACAATGCAACAAACGTCAGACCAGCACTGAGGAGGTTCAGGATCTGATGTGCTAAGATATGTGTTTTATTGAAGATATCTTAGAAAACTAGAAGAACACTTTCCTTAGCTGAGGTCTTCAGTTTATTGCCTGAGATTGGGGTCTTTTCATCATAGAACACTTCTCCAATACTCAGTTCTTTAGCCAACTATTAAAAGTTGACTGTTCTCAAAGTTCTCAAATTTGACTGTTTCTTCAGATCTTCATTAAGGTTCCCATGAAATCATATATTTACATTAACTGAATCTTTCTGCTTTTTACTTGCCAACCTATTTTTTTTTGTGATGGGATTCCTAGACAATGAAAGAAGAAATAATAGAAAATAAAAAAGAAGGAAATAAATAGAAAATATTCTTAAAATAGAAGGAAGAATAATATACATTTTAACACTGTAAATATCAACTATACTATGTATAATAATTAATAGAAGTTAATAGAATAATATTTTTAAATAAATAATTGTTTAAATTTGTACATATGTACTTGGCTAATGAATGACACAACCAAACCTAAAGGTAGGAGGATCCAGAAATTTTTTGTCTCTCTTTGATGCCTACTACAGGATACAGCACTCATGCTTAGGCCAGAAAATACAAAGAAAGCAGTGATTTAATTAACACAGTTTCTGTGTGATTATTTTAATTGGGTAACTCTTACATCTTAATTTAACCATTTTAATTCTGGGCAGCCGGGACAGACAAGTGGTTCCTTGCAACACTTAAGAGATTTAATTAAGTTCATGGTGTTGAGTTTCATATCTCCGAGCTTGCAATAAGATGGGACATCATAGTAAAAGTGTGTGGAGGCCTTGTTGATGTAGCTTCTGACATCACTAGGAGACAGTCTCACAGCAAACTCCCCAATCATCTGATTCTCATGATCTTTCCACTTCATTGTCTGCAGTGGAAAAAAAAACAACAAAGAAAGAAGAAGAAAATTGTTTCCCCATTGCAGCCAATTAACAGAGAGGATGCTTCATCCTACTTTTGTTCCATACAGGCCCAAATCTGTGGGTGGCGCTACTCTCTTTGAAGCCCCTCCCCCTTAATAGGCTCTCTGGAAGCTTCCCTGCAGATAACCCCTAGGGGTGTCTCTACTGACCTACCTACTCTCCTCAACTGTATCAGGGTGACCATAAGGGTTAGCCATCGCAAGCTCTGACAAGTGTGTGGGGAAGACTGACTGGTGTGTTATGGTCTGGTATGGGAGATGTTTTAGAAATCATTTGAGGGCACTTTGCTCAAATCGATTCTGGATCTTGTTTGCCTTCCTAGAGAGATACTTTTGTGAGGATTTGATAGTAAACTTTGGAAACTCAGAGAGTGAATGAAAAATACATCTCAAAGATTGAGAAACAAGAATGAATAAATCAATAAAAACACATGAAAAATCATCTGGTGGTGGTTGCTCAGTTGGTTCCAAAAGATTTGTCATCTGCAGACTTGGTTATGGGACCAAGTAAATTAATATAAGTAATTGTAAGTTACATTATTTCCATTAGATCAAAGTTTTCCATAATTTAATTCCTCAGATACAAAAGACCTAAGAGTAAGGGCCTCATGAGAAGTTTATTGGACTATTCAACATTTGTAAGCAGTTAAGGAAAAGGTACATTGAAAGGAAGAACATTTTATTTTTATTCTAATTATGTTTTTTAAGAAATAAGAATAAGGTTACACATATGTGCATATATGTGTTTATATATTTCTACATGCATAAATAGAACTTTCCCAGTCTGCATGTGACTGTATCTTATATTTTCTGAGCTGAAAAGTTGGTATTGAATAGCCAATTGGTGTGCTCTTCCCTTCAGAAGATTATTGCTTTAGCGTTCAGCATTCCTTAGTTGCCTGTAGTACAATTGGAGAAAAAGGGGGGGGGTATGGATTTAAAAAAGAGCAAAGGTGCAGTATATGAGGTTTGAAGAAAGGAAAGAGAAGAAGAAAATGATGTATCTATATTTATAATCTCAAAAGAAAACGTTAGTTTTTATTAAGAAATGAATAAGAAAAAAGATTAAGATTTAGTGCTTGCCACTTAAGCATGGGACCTTAGTCTGGATCCTTAGGAACCACATAAAATCAGGACATGGTATGTGTACCTATGGCACCAATATTGAGGTCTTAGCAAGCACAACAAGAACATTGAACAGTCACATAGTTGAATTAGAGATCTCCATGTTTATTGAGTGGTCTTTTCTCAAAACACTAGAGAGCCATCAAGAAAGGCACCCGATGGCAAGCTCTGGCCTATACCCTCTCCCACACAACCATGTACATGTGTGTCCTCACATACACACACAGACAACTGTACCCCCACACATAAGAGTATATACATATGCAGCATACAGACATAAATACGTACAATCACCCACAAAGTAAGAATAATTTATACTCAGGCTGATCATCAAGGATTTTTTCATAATCTCATTGTAAAGGACAAGGGAGAGCATTTCAAACTGCTCAAAAATTCTTTCCACATCCATCCTGTGGACAATGGGCCATTGTTACTCTGTCATAAGGATTTGCATAGTAGATCCATTTGCGAATATCACTAATTTTTCTTAGTAACTGAGATTCACAGTCAATAAAAACTCTATTTCAGCAACTCTGCCAAGGAAATTGATATTACTACTTCCAAAATTGATTTTTTTGACCTCAGGCTTCTTAATTTTCTTTAAAACCAAAGCCAGTTATTAGGCTTTGCTTAAGAGACTACCAGAAAAGGACAGAGATAAGAGGAAATGCACAGCTGTCTCCATTTAGAATATTTTATTTTTATTTTTATTATTGTTATGAAAATGTACTTTCCTCAGGGAATGGAGTTTAAATGAACACTTGTCTCCAGTCCATTTCCTAGGCCAATCAATAATGACCTCATTCACATGAAAAGAAGAGTACCTATGTATTTCAAGGTAAAATTTATGATTCCCACATAAGTAGAGGGAAAAGAATTTCTAATACCTAGAGACAGCAAGCAAAGATCTGTGTTGGAAGACTTAGCCTTTAGAAAGACTTCATATTTCTCTACGAGTGTATTTTCTCTAGATATAAACTTTGATATCCATCAGATATCTCTGTCTCCCATCCCTAATATTTGAAAATGATCTGATCCCAAAATTTTTTAGTAAAATTCTTAGTAGGTCAAATAGTTGGTGCCTCATTTCAAAGAGGAGCAGGAACTTGAAGGTAAGATAAAAATGAGTAATTTAAATTGACTCATTAGAAAGTCATATGATGTTGGATTCCCCTCTGTACGCTGTGAATATGTTTTCTTACCATTGGTTAATAAAGAATCTGCTTTGAGCCTATGGCAGCACAAAATAGAAAAAAGTGAGAATTCCAAGCAGAGATAGAAAAGAAAAGAAGGCAGAGTCAAGGAGATGCCAAGTAGCTGCCAAAGGAGATAGACACCCTGGAACTTTACCGGTAGGCCACAGCCACATGGCAATGCATAGAATAATAGAAATTGGTTAATTTAAGATGTAAGAGTTAATTAATAAAAAGCCTAAGCTAATAGGCCGAGCAGTGTTGTAATCAATATAGTTTTTGTATGATTACTTTGGGTCTGCGCAGACAGGAAATGAACAAATGGCCTTCGTCAACAGTAATAGAAATGAATTATCATAACAAAACCCTTAATGGGGCTGTTAGCTATTCCTTTCCCCAGAGCAGGAGGTCAGAGCTTGAGTAATGATCTACTGTGTGCACTTCCTGTTTGAGTATTTGCATGTATCATCAAATTAATGTTCCTCTGTCATTCAGCAATGGTTAATTTACAGAGAGAATGGAACACTTCTGAGTGTGGATGTCTATTAGAACTTCAGCAGTGTGAACGCTTGCAGGTCTGCCAGGATGTGTACCCTTATGCACATCTTGGGCTTGGCTGCGAAGCTAACTGAGCAATTATTCACACGTGTTATTTACATGATAATGCTTCATTTGCAGTGGCTTATATCTCTGACACCACTGCCAATACTTCAGATTTAAAATGATATTGGAATTAAATATGATCAGAAGAGAAGAAAATTTAATAGTTGAGATGGAAAAGGGATGTTCTCATGTGGGATTAGACAATGATCGGGGTTTAATGAAGTGGAAAGAGGGAAAACTGCTCAGGATGCTAGTTACCTGTGTATGATTTAGCATCAGTGATACTGACTGTGAAGGGAGTCCGCATCAGAAGAGACTCCCTTGGCGAGTTCCCTGGGTATGCAAAGGAAGGGAGTTAGTGTCCAACAATGGGCTTAAGCCAGAGAGTAACAGAGCAGCTCTGCCGTCTTCTTCTTAAAATTGAACGGAAAATCTCTACCTTTTGCTTGTGTGATTTAAATATGGCTGCATGGAAACATTAAAGCAGGAAGCAAAGTGAAAACAGAAATATGTGGGAGATGGTTGCTTTGTGCTGAGCTTTTATGCAGGGCACCATAAGGCCAAGTTCTGCAGCTCTGGGTCACCTAATGGATACTAAGATGTTTGTCTAAGCTTCCAGAAATCAAAGTTTAGAGGTAACAGCACAAATTTCCCAAACAGGACTGCTTCCATGCCACAATAATAAATTCTTTCTGCTGCAATCTTTCCTCCAAAAGGGACTTGAAATAACTTGAAGTTAACACATAGGTATATAGCTCTATCTTAGTCCTATTTACAAGGAAAAGTCACTTTGAAACCACTAGTTGGCCCCTTATTCCCCTGAACTCAATTCCTTTCCATCTATAAAATCAGTCTCTTGTGCTTGATTTGTCAGAACAGTTCCTACAACTCAATTAGATGTAATCAAGCCATGGTAACAGAAACTTCATTTAGTAACTAGAGATAGCCAGTTGGAACTCTGTCTTCCCCATTACTTGGTGATTTCATTTATATTGCCTTTTTATATGTATATATCTTAGGAAATTCCTACTGTGTTAAGTTTTCATACTATGTCTCAAATGCACTTTCATTTTAGGGGCCGTTCCCTGTATTTCCTCTACTAGCCATCTCTCTTCTCTTCTTCCCACTCCAGTTCCTCTCATCTATCCACAGCTGTCTCTCATTTTTCCATTACTAACTAGGTCTATCTGTTACCTCTAATCTTTTATTCTATACCTTCTGTGGTTTTATGGATTATATCTTTATTATTGACTTCACAACTAATATCCACAATAATAGAACATATAACAATATTAGTGTTTGTAAGTCTGGGATACCCCACTCAACATGATTTTTTAATAGTTCCATCAAATTACCTATGGATTTCATTATGTCATTTTTTTAATTGCTGAATAATACTCCTTTGTCTAAACATATTTTCTTGATTCATTCTTCAGCTGATGGACATCTAGGTTGTTCTCAATTTCTGGACGCTATGAATAGAGCAGCAAATGTGTCTGTGGTAGGATGAAGCATTCTTTGGGTATTCCCAAGAGTGATGTCACTGGATCTTGAACCCTAGGGAAGTGGAAAGAGTGAAAAAGCCAGAGGGAATGGAAGACATCAAGAGAAAGGGTCTCTCAATCAACACGATGAACTCACAGAGACTAAAGTAGCATTTACATTACCTGAACAGATCTTCCCCAGGTATTCTGTATTTATGTTACATCTTCTTCCAGCTTAGTAGTGTGTTTATGGGATTCCTGAGTGTACAAATAAGTGGGTCTCTGATTCTTGTACCTATTTTTTTGTCTTTTCCAACTTTGAAGAAATAGGTTTGCTTTATCTTATATTTTAAAAAATGAATGAATAAGTTAACACCTAGCCACTACAGTAAAGGTTATCAAGTAAACTGTCATTTATATCTGCTGGGGTAGGGAAAAATCGGTTTTCTTCAATAGAGTATGATAACAATTCTAGAACAGGGCTCATGTTCAGGAGTAGTTCACAAACATAATTGGACTTCACAGGTTTTTGTTTGTTTGTTTGTTTGTTTTTTGTGTTTTTATTTGGTTACAGTTTGGTGAGATTTTTTTTTTCCCTTGGTTTTGTTGTTGTATTCGGTTTGTTTTTTGAGAATAGCTTAAAGTTGGATAGATAAGGAGAAGCAGAGGATCTGGAAGAACTTGGGGGAGGGGAATAATATGATTGAAATATGTTTAAATTTAAAAGTTATTTTAAATAATAAAAGTATAATAATAAAAAACCAAAAATTCCCACACTGCTTTTTATGTTATTTGTATAGTAAGAAATGGTGAAACAATTTTGATGTTTGTTCCAATTTTTTCTTTCTCTGCAATCTCATTTTGTAGAAAGAAATGTAGATAAATATACAGGAAATAAAGGCAAGCCAATAATTCAGTTTTTATATAAGAATTCTATTATATGACCTCTATAGCATTCAGTGACAGGCTTCTATACAGAATAGTATGGGCTTCAAGAATGTTAAACAACCTGTAGTTTATATTAGGAAATCATAGGAAAGGAGGTGGTGCTGTATGGGAGAGACTGACGTGTTTCTGTCAAGTTCAGTAAGTTGGCAAAAGTGGCTCATTATTTTAAATTAAGTTAAAGAGGGGAAGTTTTACAAAAGTATACTGAAAGAAATAATATCATGAAAGTAAGTAGATTCCTAAGTTAATCTTGTATTGCAGGGCAGTGTTTTTCCTTTCAGGTGGAATATTCTAGACGGCATGTTTTCACAGCTATCATCCTATGTCTGAAAGCATTTAATCACAGCTCCCACTGTAATTGTAATTTAAACTCATCAGACCTTTTTCATTTCTTAGTGCCTTTTACTTTGTATACAGTAAACATCACAGTTGCGATAAGATTTTCATCCCAAATAGTTAAAAAATGAAATAAAATCACGTGAAAATTACCCAGCAATTTCTTTCATAATTCCACATAAGAAGAGATGGATATGCTGAAGCAAAAGTGAACTGTATGCACTGAGTGTGTAGCTAGGTGGTAGAGCGCTTGCTCAGCCTGCAGGGGGCACATGCACAGAGCTCCCTATCCCCTCCATGTGTTATTCTTGAATTTAGGATCTTAAATAATTAAGGTTAGGTTTGTGATAGAGTAATCTTATCTCTAGGAATTTGCTTACTCTAGGCTAGAAACTGCAGTTAGTATCCTCAATGTATAAATTAAAGCTCAGTACCTTTATACCCTCCTAATTATCCCTTTTTCCAAATAGTGACTGTACTTCCATGCTACTACCGACATGAGATGGTTCAGTACACTCAAGTTCATTGGAGAGACAACTCGCCATCTACCTGTTGATAGAAAAGTCCATGAAAATGTAAACATTATTCAAATGTCATTAATGATTCTATTTTCTCACAATTATCCAGTCAAGAAATTAAGTCTATTTGAAAATCAGACATCTGAAATCTAACCACTTGCTTGAAAAAGCTTTTGAGAACTTGTTCATAGCTACCTTGAATCTATAACTTAAATATTCAGCATTTACTGAAGCCAGTAAATATCGATTTGACTTCACAAATAACCTTAAGGTGAGGCATGTACAACCCATTCCATACGAAATGCATCACCCAAAGCAGAGATTTGTATCACTGTTGCTGTGTAGACAGAGCAGTGATATAATTGATTTAAATGTTGTTGTTATATACAAAGCTATATTGTTTAATATTCTGTAAAGGAAGCTCAAATTATATTTTGCCCTCAAGGAAGACAATGATAATGTTCAGAGAGACTGTTGCTTGAAGAGTTTACATGCTTAATTTTTGAAGGCCACACTAGTCCTCAAAGAAGAGTCAGACAGATATCTGATTGTCTATTGTTTAGAGAATCGGGAATAAGACTCCAAAACACCAATAAACTCCCCAAAGAGTGATGGAGGAAGGTCATTGGTTAAATAAATAGAAACTGCTTGGCCCTCATTGGTTAGAAGATAGGTGGGAGGAGTAAACAGAACAGAATGCTGGGAGGAAGAGGAAGTGAGCTCAGACTCCACAGCTCTCCTCTCAGGAGAAGTCGCCTCAGAGAGACGCCATGCTCCCAGCTCCCAGGCAGATGCACGCGATGAAGCTCCGACCCAGGATGGACATAGGCTAGAATCTTCCCGGTAAGCGCACCTAGGGGCGCTACACAGATGTTTAGAAATGGGCTAAATTAATATGTGAGAATTAGCCTAGAAGAGGCTAGATAGAAATGGGCCAAGCAGTGATTAAAAGAATACAGTTTGTGTGTTGTTATTTCGGGCATAAGCTAGTCAGGCAGCCGGGGTGCTGGGGACGTAGCCCTGCCGCCCTTATTACTACAAAAGAGGACTAAAAGTTTTCAGTTTGAGATTGCTTTCTGAGCCACAGGGAGTCCTGTGGAGGAGTATGATGCCACTTTGAATGTGTGCTCAAAAAGATCTTTATTCATATCTCTTAGTATCGTAATATTCTTAGTAAAGTTGATTTGTTTTCTCCATCTTCAAAGAGCAAATTCGAAGTACTTCTTCCTTTAATATTTCCTTTTAGAGTTTTTACAAATGACTTTAACAAACTTCTACTACCAGTAGCATTCACAGTATCAGATGTAAATCATTTAAGTGTATTCAACTTTTGAAGTCTGAGTGACTATTAAATTAATAAACATACTGGTTTCTGTACTCGTGAGACTATGCTCATGTTAGGAAGTAACAAATTGTGTTTTTCTAGAATTAAACTAGAGACATTTTCTTTCTTGTTTCTATTTAAAAAGAAACAATGGGAGAAGGTGCATTGAGCTGAAGATGAATGGATGATACTCAACACTGACATTGGAAAAGGTAAGAAAAGATTATGTAGGCTAGCTAGAGCTATCTTAAAGGGGAGAATCTCAATTGAGAAAATGTCTCCAGGTTCTGGCTATGACAAACAATGCTGATATGAGCAACCTAGATGCCCCTCAACTGAAGAATGGGTAAGGAAAATGTGGTACATTTACACAATGGAGTGCTACACAGCAGAGAAAAATAATGATATATTAAAATTTGCAGGCAAATGGATGGAGCTAGAAAACATCATACTGAGTGAGGTAACCAAGACCCAGAAAGACAATTATCATATGGACTCACTTATAAGTGGTTTTTAACATAAAGCAAAAAAATCAGCCTACAAATCACAATCCTAGAGAACCTAGACAACAATGAGGACCCTAAGAGAACATACATGGATCTAATCTACATAGGAAGTAGTAAAAGACAAGATCTCCTGAGTAAATTGGGAGCATGCAGAACATGGAAGAGGGTTGAAGGGGAGGGGTAAGGGAAGAGGAAGAGAGGGGAACAGAGAAAAATGTATTAACTCAATAAAATCAATTAAAAAAGAAAAACTGAGAAAAATGTCTCATAAGGTTCAGATGTAGGGCATTTTCTTAATTAATGATTGATGGGGAAGGGCCCAGTTCAATTGTGGGTGGTGCCATCCCTGGGCTGGTGGTCCTGAAATCTATAAAAAGCAAGCTGAGCAAGTCATGAGGAGCAAGCCAGTAAGCTGCACCCCTCCATGGCCTCTGCATCAACTCCTGCCTCCAGGTTCCTGCCCTGCTCGCGTTACTATCCTGACTCCTATCCAGTCCCTTCAGTGAGGGACTACAATGTGGAAGCATGAGCCAAATAAACCCTTTGCTCCCCTACTTGCTTTGGTTATGGTGTTTCATTACAACAATAGAAACAATCCTTTGCCCATTATCTTTCTTCCCAGTTGTAACCTGAAAACAGAATTAAAGATAATCTTTATGGGGCATGCAGAATGTCATATAAATATGCTGATTTTAACATGGATGCCATATCTGTGCCGCTAGCACACCCCACAATACTCAAAGACATTTCCTAAAAACAGACGCTCTGCAGGCCATTCTTATGGATGCTGGTTTGATCCGTAATGGCACTGTTCACTCTATGAACAATAATGTCTATTACACGAACTCATACATATGCATACCCTATAGATAAAATGTTCTAATCTAAATACATCACTGAGTAGGAGATAAATGATCCTTAAGAAGCTAGTGTGAACAGTTGAGTGAGACAGAGGGGTTCTAGTATGATCTACTCATATGATTGAGAATCTTCATTAGTTTAGCTGAATTTCAACCCGATTATAACATTCTACACAGAACAATTTCTTTCTGGGGAATCTCATCTGTGTTGTGATCTGAATAGACACTGATCAGAAATTTGTCTACAACAGGAGCGCAGTTGGAAAGCTCCACTTCTATGTATAAAGAAGCCTGCCATGTGTGAAATGCCTGTGTGTGCATCCCTTTCCAGCTCTTTATGTTCACTATAACTTAGATTTAGTTTTACATCCATTTCCTGCTTTCAGACCTGGAATATCCTGACACCTCTTATCAAAGTGAGTAACAAAGGATTCAGGTTGACATCATTCTGAATACTTAAAAACTGCATAAAGCCTTTTAATTAATTCTTTCAGCATCTCCCTCCATATGGAATGACTGCTAGCTTGGTAACCTTGGGCATCACTTAGTCATTTCTTCACGATCTCTCCTCTTCCCTGGGGGGTTTCATTGTCTGTCCTATCTACACATTAAGGTCACTTTTTGTTGTCGGCACTGCTTACATGACTTCTTCCTCAGGCTTCGTGGTGAATAGTGATCATCTATTATTTGCTACCTGATTATCTATTGGCTTTTCTGGGAGATGCTGCAGCTGTATACAAATGCTTCGAAAATGGTTTCAGATGTAATTTTATAAGCATAAACTGAGTTAATGCACTATTTCTCAATATAGGATCTGACTTAGTCCACTTGACGACTTATAAAGAATGTGTCTGGACAGTGACTCTAAGAACCTTTTTAAAAAAGCATATGAATCATACTCAATGATTTATTCACATATCTATTTAAAAAATTCCATTGGTCATGCTAAAGAAGGTTGCAAGCCCTTTGACTTAAGTATTTCTATAATGGCTGTTAAAATCAATTCTGGCATTAAAGTCTCCAAGAATGAACAATGCATTGAGTGGAAAATTGATTACATGGTCAAAGAACAGTCCTTTGTGGCCTCGTTTGCTTTTTCGATTAGCACAGCTGTCATGGCTGTTGCAGGTGGTCCTCAAAACTTACAGGGGAAAGAAATCTGTCCTTGACACTGAATGTTTGTCTACGGACTTGGGGGAAAGAATATTTTTTTTTCTTGTTAGCACCCACTGCTACAAGTTTCCAATAGGAAAGACACAAAGGAGACTGCTGTGTGAAGATTCCAGTAAACATTTGGGGGTGATCTCTATCTTAGTTTATGAGAAATAACTTCTCTTGCCAGGAGAGCTATTCTAATTGTTATTATAGTTATACTTCCAGTAATTTATGTTTTATAAAGTTCAAGCTGGTGAATAGTTACAGAATGCAGTAGCAAAAGGTGCTTTTCATATGCTACCACCAAAGAGAGGCTAAGTGATTTCTGTGGAATGAGAGGGAGGAGCTGTCTCATCAACGCACTGATCTCATGCACTTGACCTTGAGTCTCAGTCCGTCAGTGTGTGATAGGTGCTTATTGAAGTGTGTTATTGATTTATCTTAGATTTATTTACTTCCTTATTTTGTATTTTCCTTTCAAATAAGTGGGCTTCTAGAGTTCCGGAACATTGATCTGCTTTGCTTGCTTTGAACACTGCTTAGAAAAAGTTATATTCTGTGATGGTTCATCTTCATTGTCAAGTTGATGGGATTCAGAATCACCATGGAAACACACCTGTGGGCCTACCGATGCATGTTTCCAGGAAGGTTTAATAAGACAGAGAAGCCCCATCCTGAATATGAGCATCATCATCCCATGGTAGAAGGGGTCTGGAATATTTGAGTTAAAAGGAGAAAGCGCATGGAGGACCTTTGCTCATCTCCCTGCTTCCTTAATTTGCTCATCTCCC
Organism: Microtus oregoni; assembly: GCF_018167655.1. NCBI lineage: Eukaryota > Metazoa > Chordata > Mammalia > Rodentia > Cricetidae > Microtus > Microtus oregoni. The sequence goes on along the minus strand of NW_024543060.1, from coordinate 32,767,662 downwards.
CACTTCCTTAATTCTGATCCTGAGTGCGCAACTGTCTCTTGCTCCTTCCATGACTTCCCCACCATGTGATGCACTGTACTCTCAAATTTCGAGTCAAAATCAACTCCTCTTGAGTTGCTTTTGTCGTAGCAACAAGAAAAGCAACTAATACACACACGTCAGTCTGCCTCGCTTCTCAGACTAACAGCAAAAGTATGATTTTTTTACTTCCCTTCCTCATGCCTACTGTTTTAGTTTTCTATTTGGAAGAAATAAATGACTGTATACTTAATTGGCTCACAACAAACTTAAGTTTAACACTATATAGCTCAGAACAGAAGGCATTTGATGTGTGTCTAATCGCACCACAGTAATGTCCTGGTGGGGCTTGGTTCTTCTTCCTTGAGGTGCTGTGGAGAATTTGCTTCCTTTCCTTTTCCAGATTCCACAATCACCTGAATGCACTGATTTGTGATCTTCTTCATCTTCAAAGCAAGCAATGACCTGTCCGGTCTTTCTCATACTGCATCATCCCAACACTGCTTTTCTTGACACCAATTTTTACTTTTGAAAAATCTGTGATTACATTTGATCTACTTGTATGATCCAGGACAGATTATATTTGTGTTTCAATATCAGCCAATTAGAGAACATAATTCCACCTGAAGCATCACTTCTTCTTTGCAGAGTAAGAACACTCACACAGGTTTCAGAGACTAGGGTGTGAAGACCTTTACATGCTACTTGGATGATTACTGTGTTAGGTGTCCACTCCAAGTCAACTGCAGGCATCCAGATTTTAATTAACTGTGCAATCATAATTGTGCCTTTAGGAGAGAAATTATACCTCTGGAGAATTTCTATGCCCTTTCCATGATCCTAGAGGCAACTGATATTTCTAGTCACAACAGAGATTTCTAATTAGAAGTTTGAGGATTAAAATCTGTGGGCTTCATATATATTTATCTTTGGATCTTGAAATTTTATGTTGGCTATTTTAGATAGTTGGTAGATATATTTACACTTATCTCTGCAACTTCTTATCATTGCTCTTGAATAATATTTTTTGTTTTCCTTCCTCCCAAGGAAACTAGAGCAATAGCTTTTTAATCTTATGTCAATATTTATGAGCATATGACTCTAGACCTACCAGCATCTCCTTGATGTTTCAGAGGTTCCTATGAAGTTGCCAATGTTCTATTTGTACTTATTTCTGACTGAGTACTGATGGGTAAATTACAAATATTTTCCAACAATTTTTTCCATTTCTTCAGCTTTAAATACCATACAAAGCACAGCTATCTTGAATAACTTGAGCTGGAATTTTGAGGTATGCTTAAAAACCATTTACTACTGTCAATTTCCCCTTGTTTGACTTCATTTTTTTGGCACAGAACATTTTCTAAACTTTCTTAAATATCATTTGCTTTTTATGTCAAAAGTATTTTATGATGTCACAGCAAAATAAGAGGGCATAAGCCTGTTGGACAGTTAGTATCTTTTACTACTAGCTGTTATTAATGAATTTCCCTGTTCTTTCTTACCTGATGATTGAGTCTAGTTTTTCGAATGTTCCCATGTTAAGAGGAAAGTATGGACAGCGGTCATTCTATGAGTCCGAGGCTTATCAAGTTTTCATTCTTCACGTGGTTGGGCATTTTTGTGCTTAGAGGTTTATCAGCACTCTTTCAGATTGCAGTGGCCTCTGTAGGGGCACAGTGGATGGGCAAATAATCTGTCACAATTTCTCACAGCCTTCCATCTCTCTAAGATGCCGCCCTACATCAGACCTTGGGAGTCAATGGAAAGGGGAAGATTTGGCACAAGACCCCTGAAAGATTGCCAAAGTTCCTTATTCCCTACTGCCTTGCGGTCTACCACCTCCCACTCTCCAGCTCACAGCTCATCATCACTTTAAGTCTTTGCAGATAACCAGGCCTTCACTAAAAAGTTCTTGTCTAAAATTACTCTTTAAAACAACAACATTTTAAAAGCCTTCTTAAGAGTATTTTACAGGATACAAGACATGGTATTACGTGCCATGAAGCAACGGGTCATTCATCTTTACTTTATAAATACTCCCTTGAAGTCTACAATGTACAGCAGAAGATAAGTAAGAGAGGGGCAGAGCAAGGAGGAGTGATAGACAGGTAGGTTAACACCAATCAAAAGAATAACACAAGTGATGCTTTTATTAAATGGCATTGCCAAGAGTGTGATAAAAGATAAATGCATCAGGCTCAGGGAAGTGAGATGGTGGTGTTGGCTGGAGGGTGAAGGGAAGGGGCTCTAATGGGTGGAAAAGTAGGAAAGAGTCTGCAGGTTTAATAGTAAAATGAGCTAGAAACGGTCCAATGCCTTTCATAACAGTGCTCTTCTTAGCACTTTGTATACTGTATAGGAACTCACGACTCACTCTCTTTAAATCAATTTTAGTATAACTTCACCAGGCTGATTTCCAAATCATAGACAATAATGGTTAATTTGCATGACTTACAATGTAAAAAAATACGTTATATTTGAATGCACAAATATTCATTCGGTTGATAAAACCTACAATGAATTCTGTCAACAATGAGCTTTTACAAAAAAAAAAACATGCTGAAAACACAGTTTTTATTTCAAAAATAGAACCTGTTTTAGCAAAGTAATTAAAATATAATTAATATTATAAACATAGTCATAAACATTTTGTGGATTTCTGTTCACAGCCTGGTCTTTTTTGTGATGTTTGTGACTTTAGTAATCTATTCATGTGATAACATGGTCTCTTTAGCTAGTTAATAATGGATTTTGGCTTACTAAGAGCAAAAAACAAATTTAAATCATTTAAAATATATCTGTCTATATATATGATAGCAACTATGCAACATTATTCTAATGCCTCCCATACTTTTAATGAATTTCCTTTTATATAAGATAAAATATTTAGCAAGGGAACTTGAGATACCCATTAGGGAATCTCATTCATAAAGAGGCAGGATGTTGCCCTTCCTGGACGCTGATGATTCAAAGGAATGTTTATGTGCTGGGTAGAATTACCCAGCGAGGGACTTTTCTTTGCAGAAGAAAGATACAAAGCCACAACTACAGAACATGCTCTAAGACACGTTATTAGAATTCGGCACTTCTTTCCACAGCCCTAACATTCGGCTGTAACACATGAAACTCGCCTCTACCTCCCACACCTGTAGCAGGCACTTGGCTGCTTGAAGGGAATTTTCAGCTGACTGCAAGTTAGTGACTTTGAAGACGCTGCTAACAGCTGTTCAAGGCCAAAATAGATTACTCTGGTGCATGGAAAACCTATCAGCATTTTTTCCTAGTGCACATTTCTTTATTTTTCTCGGAGTTAATTGCTAAATGTCACCCACTCCTGCTGTACTAGAGAGGCTGGATTTTTCTCAAGATGTTCCGTAACGTTCTCCTTGGAGATTTCAATCTCTGCCAATATTCTAATTTTTCTCAAGCTGTGACTCTAAGGCAGGGGCATCCTGAGTGTCTTTTACAGTGAAGAAGAGTGGAACTATCATACTCCCTCTTAGCTATCTTTATTCTTAAATAGAAATTTCAAATATGTTCTTATATATTTGAAAAAAGCTAGAGTTGGAAATTTAAAACACTGTTTGCCTTTTGGCTTCCTTAGCTCTCTTCCTAGTTCTATGAGTGATTCATTTGTTTCATTGTACTTTTCTATGTACAGCTGAAAAAATAATTTACCAGCAAGCTTGTGGGTCCTGAAACCTCAGCCTTTTCTAAATGGGTATGGATGTCACCCTCTTGCACTTTAGGAAGAGTCTCTTGAGTTCTTTCAAAAATGTCTGAGTTGAAGACATTTGTTTATATTCTTTACCTAAAGGGTACCTTCCTCTTTTCACAATGTAACTAGGTCTTTTAGTCAAAATGTCACACAGCGGCCTGTCAACAAATCACGAAACAGGTAGGATTCCTCTGAAGGTCATGCATATGATTGCTCATCAAAGAATCATCCTAAAGGTCTTGCAGCTTTGTCGCTTGCCTTTGCTCATTGCTCACTCTCTTTGTCTTTCCTTTCTGTACAACTACTGCCAGCTACTCTGCTTCTCTCTACCCTTCTCCAGCATTCTTATTCTTTATCCTCTGAGATGTGCTCATTTAATTCATCTGAAATACATTCATTGTTTTGACTGAGTGGATTCACAACAGCAACACTTCCTTGTGTGCTAAGGCGGTCTCATGGACAGGAATGTAAAGGAAGGCTATGTGGAAATCTCAGCAGAGGAAACTCAAGATAGACTGACAACTACGTGGTCCTTAAAGAAGGAAGTGGTGTGTGTGAATTCCTATATATATGAGTACAAACTGCTCAGTCTCTTTAATGTAATATGTATGCATGTTTTCAGAACTGAACATTCAGAATTGGATAACCTGTTGGTGTGTGCTCTTAATGAAAAAAAGGCTATGAATTTGGAAAAGAACAAGGAGAGGGATGTGAGAGGGAGAAAAGAGGAGGGACAAATGGTGTGATTATAATCTTGAAAAATAGAAGTGATTTAAAAGAAAGAATGAAATAATAGACCAGGACCATGTTCCCACAGACACACTCAATGGGAAATTACAGCCATGATTTTGTGTAATTACTCAGGGTAAGGCATGGGTTCAAAGGGGCCTATTAAGATACGAATTGTATAAGATCTTTTAATGTGATTAAATTCATTGATAACAGAGATGCCTTCTTTATGCAGGTGTATCACATTGATGATGGTTTAGTTAATCATGTTGCCTTAAGTCCAGCCACTGAGGAGGCACTCCTTTAGGTATATGAGTCTCCCTGGAAACTAGTGGTGAAAGGTCCTAGCAGTTTCCCTGGAAAAACAGGATGCTACTTGGCTTCAGTGGTTGAGTGTGTTCTAAAGAAGGGGTGCTGAACAGCAGGGAAAGCGACGGAATGAATACGGTGAAGCATTTGGGAGTAGTAAGTGCATACCGACCGAGGAGGTTATACCAGAACATCAGTGAAGTAATTAAAAGAGGGGACAATAAATTTTTCTTATCAGATTTTTCCAGCCTTGGGAAAAAAAATGTGACCACATCCAAAGTTATGAGCACACATTGTCACATTGTCAGAATTTGCAAGGAAATTAAAGCCAGGTGCTGTGTCACCTGCTTGTAGTCTCAGTACTCAGGAGGTTGGAGTAGGAAGATTGCCACGTGTTCTAAGCCGTGGACAGCACTGTCTCATATACGTGTGTGTGTGTGTGTGTGTGCACATACACATACACACACCATGAGAAAAAGAGAAAAAAGGGAGGGAGAGAGAGAGAACTTAGAAACACATAATAAACATGAATTTCATGCATCTTATACTGATCTTGGAGGGACTGATTTGTCTTTTAAAGATGATGTAAGAATCAGGGAAAGGGAGGGAAAATGTGTTGAACTTGTTGAATTGTGGTATTTAAAACAGGTTTTAAGAAAAGAAATCTCTATAAATGAAGGAATTTGTTCCCGATAACTACCATTGTCCCCTTTTGTGGGAGTTTCTTTCCCTTCCATTGTACCTAATGTTATGTCTGGTCCCTTATTGAAAGACAAGGCCATCTCAGGGTGATATTTTTCAAACTTGCCCAATGTTTACACTGATTCTCTTGTCTGACTTATGTGCTCATTGAGTGCTGTTTTATAATAGAAAAAGTTGCATAAAGTCCATTATTACTCTTTATATTTATTTTATTTGACAGAAAAAGGCAATATCTTTAATTCTCCTATTAGGTTTTAAAGTAATTATTGATTTCTCTAATGTTGCACATATCTGTGTTATAAATAGCTTCATACATACATGTAGTAATGTGACCAGGTATTTTATTTGGCCATCCTTTCATAAATATAATCCTCAGGTGAAGAAAAATGCACGCTTTAGTCTTTTGGATGCATCAAATTACCCATTAGCCCTAAGTGCACAGAGCAAGGAAGTGATCATGTTCTTGCATCTTCATAAATACTTTTTTAAAAGAAAAATTATCTACCTAATCATTTGCATTTAGCTTGAATTTGTCATATATTAGTGTCATGATATTTCTTATTTCCTTAGTATGTGAGTTAGCAGTCTCCACCTCATGGGTCAAAATATGGCCAAGGATCTATTTTTTTGTATGGACACAAGTAAAAAATAATATATCTAGATTTTTAATAGGTTGTTAATGTTGATGAATAAAGAAGAATATGAGAAAGAAATATGTAGCTGGGGAGTAAAGATATTTACTACTCAGACCCTTGTAGAGCATGTTTAAATCCTTGGCTCATTCTACAACGATAATAATTAAGAGCTAGCATTATTAAATCTAACCAGAGACCACACACAGTGCCAGGGGCCTTACCCACACTGTTTTATTTAATCTCCTCTTCAATTCTGCTAGATAAATATCCTTTTATGACTATGTTAGAGCTGAATAAACAAACTCAGAGAGGTTAAGTAATTTTCCCGAAGTCTCATCTCCAATACTTGCACAGTTTAACTGCTATACTAAATCATATTCAAAATCTCCAGTTTATCTCGACTGCGTATAGAACCATTGTAGCATAATTTATTTATGTTCTATTGTGTGTCTTAATAAAGGCTTTTAGTTTTCTTCATGATTTTCTATGTGTCATCAATATGCTAATTCCACTACAGTTTTATTTTGGTTTTACGGTTAATGATATCATCTTCCTTTTCCAGGTTCCTCGTGGTTGTTGCGACTGAGAAAGGAGCTGGGCCCTTAGTGTAACCGTTTTGTGGCTGCTTAGAATTTTGGGGGACTTCCTTAAGAACTGTGGTGAAATACCATCTGTTTTCTTTTGAATGGTCTGGACAATCATAATAAAAGCTTGGCTACTTGAGAGTTATATTCATATTTTTGCTATTGTTTAGAAGGTGCACTGTACCTTCTACTTCCAGAATGGTCCCAGGCCACTTTAGCACTTTGGTAGCAGTAGTGTTAACTTCATCCGCCACTCAGCAAAGTCGTGGATATTAGTTTGCAAAAACTTTTAAGTTATATTATGAAAATGCTGTCCTGTTTTAAATCTTGTCTAGTTGTATGTAAACCACTTTGGGTGGGTTACTTAGCCTAGGGGTTGTAACCCACCCTGCAGTCAGTTATTCCAGGGTCACGGAGAGGCACTATCTGAAAGATAACGGGCTAAGAGAGAAGAAGGAGGCCAAGCGGGGGTTCTTGTCAAAGCTCCGTTTATTAGAGACAGGTTACAGTTTATATAGGATAAGGAGTTTGGCTTGGGATGGGGGCAGGGGCATGGAATCTTGCCGCGAGGTCCATGGCCAGGAGGTTACGTTCGGTCAGGTCACGTAGGCCAGGAGTTCACAGGTTGACACACCTAGTTATCTAGATAGTTTGGAATGTAGGGCGGGTTCCACTAACAGAGAGCTCTCTATCAACAGCTAATTGAGTGTGGGGTAGGCTCTGTCAATAGAACGATTCTTGACACAATTGGGGGTGTGGGGTTCTCTGCATACTCCCCAGGGCGATGGTTGCTGTAATAATTTTAGGAGGAAATGGCTCCTGACAGTTGTATAATCCCGGATTTTATTAAACCCCTTGTAGGTGCTTGTTGACTTTAACCTATTGTCATTGTATATGGTGGATTCTATTGCTAGACTTTACTTTGCCTTTTTGAAAGAATCTGTACTAGGTACTTCTAAGTTTGCTGTAACATGCCTTATTAAACAAAAGTCCATTTTTCTATAAAAGATTTTTCTCTTTTGTTTAGTAGAAATGAAAGACTACTCTTGATTCAGAAATGGTGTTTATTTATTTATTTTCATTATTCCTTATTTAGTAACAGGAACATTTAAGATATGAATTCTCTTGTGATAAATATTTCTTATTCACCATAATCTGTGTATACATATATTCTCATATATAGATTTATGTACATATATATATATATATATATATATATATATATATATATACTTTTTGTCAGTATTTGGGATTGAACTTAGGCCTTCTATACCCTAGAGCTATGTGTCAGCACTGAACTATCTTTCCACAGGTCTATTTTTATTTTTGTATAGAAACATGGTCTCATTAATTCTCCCAGACTGACCTTTGCACTGAGGACCAGTCAGGCTTTGAACTCGTAACCCACCTGTCTCAGTCTCCCAAATACCTGAGTCTGAAGGTTCGTGTCAGCAGGCTCAGATGCAACTGCTTCAATGCCAATTTCTTCCTCTGGAAATTATTATGACACTTTCTTACTCAATATATAACTGAATTATTGCATATTAGTTTTTATTTGAATATTTCTGTTGGCTTTTCTGTAGTCAGAGAAAGTAATTGTTTTTGCTTTTGTTAAAAAGCTCTTTGGGACTTTCTGCCCTAATTTTTATAATCCTCATAACAATTTTAAATTTTACAAGGGAGCCGAATAGGAAGCAGCATGGGCTTTCTCTGGACAGAACCCCGGATTCACTAGCAATGTGGATTCAATCAGACACCATCTACTGTTTTAAAAACATTTTTATAGGCGTTGTCACTCCAAATGGAAAGAACTGTGCTAAAGCTTTCCACGTGGCTGTAGCTTTTTGTCATTTCCTTGCCGGTTATGTTCGCTTGGCTTTTTATCATCGGTAGCGCCGCTGCTTGTCTATAGTGCTTCTGGTCATTCACATAAAGTTCTCTTTCATAAGAGATGAGGAGCAGAAGTCTCCTTGTGGACACAGCCCCACGCTTATCTTTCTATGTCACCTGCAAAAGAAAAAAAGAATTTAAAATTACTATTATATACGTGACAACAGTCTTAACCTGTACATTTTACTTTCTCATATAAATTTGTTTTGAAAAACTTTTTTAAATAAGAACATTTGAAAGACTTTGTATGCAACTGTAGTCACTACCCAGTAGACAGTACTGTCACATATGTGTTAAACAAAAGCCTCGTTTTTGCACACAAAGATATTTCTGTTTTATTCACCAGAAATGGAAAGATATTCTTGGCTATCCTAAGGGAAATAAAACTTACATCTGGTAAATTTTACTACAGATTTTCAAAACAACATTTAAATGTTTTGTTTTGGTGAATTTGAAATATACACACACAGATAGACTAGTACACTGTAATCCTTCCAATATCCAACACCTAACTTCAACAATTACCTGCACTTTCCTGATGACAGAGTAGTCTAGTGAGTTTACCCTCATTTGTGCCTCCGGGATATGTTTATAGCAAGTAGTGGCTAGCTCATCTTCACTTCAATGTGTCTTTAATGTAAGAGGACATTGGGTGGTGGCGGCAGGCATGGTGCCATTACGGCACAAGAAAAGGTTGGAAAACATCACTAATACCACTTAGTGTTATTTGTGTGGTAATTTCCTCAACTGCTTTCTTTCAAAAAAAATCTTTGCATAGTTTGTTCAAATAAGGAGCCAGACAACTTCTATACACTACATCTTAGTCTATTAAGGCCTCAACGATAAGACATTAGCCTGAGTATTTTTTTTTAATTTTTTCTTTTTTCTTTAAATTGAAAGTAGATTTTTTTTTCATACCTACTGTATCTTGATTACAGTTTCCTATCCCTTTACTCTTCCTAGACCCTCTGTACCTCTCCTCCCCACCAGTTCCATTTGCTTTCTGTCGTTAGAAAACAAAGTCTTCTAAGGGATAATAACAAAATAAAAATAAAATAAAAGATGCGTTGGAATCGGACAAACAGTAGGGAAAAGAGCCCAAGAATCAGTGACCCACTTATTTTCACACTCAGGAATCTCAAAACACTAAACAGCAAAAATGTTTATGCTGTTGACCTGGTACAGACTAGTTCAAGCCCTGAGCATGCTGGGAGTTCATATGAACTTTGATCGAGTTATATAAAGGGCCATATTTTCTGTGTCCTCCATTACCTTTTGCTTACTTTCTTTCTGCTTCCTCTTCTGAAGGGATCCATGAGCCTGAAGGGGAGGGATTTGATGGTGACATCCGTGTAGAGTTGAATGCTCCAAGTTTTTTTACTCTCTGCATATTGTCTGGCTGGAAGACTCTGTATTTGTTCCCATCTGCTGCAGGAAGCTTTTCTGATGATGGCTAAGCAAGGTGCTGTTCTATCAGTATAGCAGAATGTCATTAGGAGTTACTTTATTTATTGTATGTGTGTGTTATTTTAGACTAGTGTTTGGTTTGAACCTAGGTCCCTGGGCCATCACGTCTCATGTTGTTAGTTACCCAAACAGTGTCAGGTAGGGGTTCTATTTCATAAAGTGAGCCTTAGGTCAAATCAGGTATGTGTTTGTAACTCCCACACGCAGGGAGTGCAGCATTGTAGAACAAAGGGTTTGTTTTGTTACCGACTATGTGGTCGATTTTCGAGAAGGTTCCATGAGCTGCAGAGAAGAAGGTATATTCTTTCCTATTTGGATGGAATGTTCTATAGATGTCTGTTAAGTCCATTTGATTCATTACCTCCATTAATTCTCTTATTTTTCTGTTAGGTTTCTGTCTGATTGACCTGTCCATTGGTGAGAGAGGAGTGTTGAAGTCTCCTACTATTAGTGTGTGCGGTTTGATGGCTGCCTTGAATTTTAGCAATGTTTCTTTTATGTACGTGGGTGCTTTTATATTAGGGGCATAGATGTTCAGGATTGAGACTTCATCCTGATGAACTGTTCCTGTTATGAGTATAAAATGCCCCTCTCCATCTCTTCTGATAGATTTAAGTTTGAAGTCAACTTTGTTAGAGATTAGTATGGCCACACCTGCCTGTTTCTTAGGTCCATTTGCTTGATAGGCCTTTTCCCAGCCCTTTACTCTGAGTAGGTGCCTGTCTTTGTGGTTGAGGTGTGTTTCTTGTAAACAGCTGATGTAATACGAAGCGGCGGGCTATGTCCCTCCACCCGGCTAGCTTTACCCGAAATAATTACACGGAAACTGTATTCTTTTAAACACTGTCTGACCCATTAGTTTCAGTTTCTTATTGGCTAGCTTTTACATATTGATCTAACCCATTTCTATTAATCTGTGTAGCCCATGAGCTGGCTTACCAGGAATGATCTTAACCTGCGTCTGTCTGGAGTGGGAGAACCATGGCGACTCCCTGACTCAGCTTCTTTCTCCCAGCATTCCGTTCTGTTTACTCCGCCTACCTAAGGGTTGGCCTATCAAATAGGTCTAGGCAGTTTCTTTATTAATAAGAAATCACTCCCACATCATTTCCCCTTTTTCTGTTTAAACAAAAAAGAAAGGCTTTAACTTTAACATAGTAAAATTACATATAGCAAAACAGTTATCAAGCAAGAATTACAGTTACAATATTTATATCTATTTTATCTTTTATCATAACTAAGGAAAACTATAACTATCTATTCATTCTTCAACTCCATCAAAGACTCTAGAAGGATATAATATTACCTAAGTAAACAAGAAATAAGAAAACTCTAGAAATGACAGAGATATCTCGCTGCCTGGACAGTCACCCAAAGTTCTTTTGTACTGTTGGGGCATCCATCTTCAGCCTTCAGGCCCATGGTATCCAGCAGACATTTCCATGAAGCAGGAAATTTCAAAGACAGTTCAGTCACTATCTGTTGTGTCCTGCAGAATGTCTCGCAGACTCTTTCATGAGTCATGAACCCCAAAAGACCGTATCACCTTTAGGCAAGTTCAGCAGTCCTCTCTCTGCGGGTTCTCTGTGTCCATTTTATGCAACAGTCCAGGCAAGAGCAGTTTCTTGCCCAAATGGCTATCCAACTCCATAAGGATCCTCTTTGATGCCCATCTTCCTCTCGAAGTAGATTGGTGCTGCCAGGAGCAGATATGTCTGATTGTCATGAAAAGTCCTAAGTTATTAAAATATTTTAAATGCCATATTCTGCAGCCTTTGAGATATATGAAGAATGCCTATCTGAAATATATCTCTATATATCTAGAAAATCTAAGTGACATGACTACAAACTTGACTATTATTTATGACTATCCATCAACAACCTATATTTCCTAATTATACATTACATTTTAAAAATGAACTACACAATCACAATACCTTAATCAAGATCAGAAATACATATACATATAACAAAATTGACCTTAAAATCCATACCAATGCAAATTATTCATACCTATATCATTTCCCCCTTTAAATGTAAAAGAACATTTATAAACAATATTTTGGGAACATGGGCGCAGTTTTTTTCTCTCCAAACTGCTTTCTGCTGAATGGGGGCACTGTTAATCAGATCATTTAGGGTGTAACCTGTGTGCCAGGTTTATCTCAGTTGGCAGTTGAGTGAAGTAATTTCTTGAGGGTGTTCACAGGAACTTTTCAGGAGGTCGGAAATGTTGGATCCTGTTTTCTTATCCAATCTCTTAGCCTGTGCCTTTTTATAGGTGAGTTGAGTCCATTGACATTAAGTGATATTAATGACCAGTGGTTGTTAACTCCGGTCATTTTTTTTTAGTCGTAGAGTTTGTGTGTTTCCCTTCTTTGTTTTGTGTTGGTGAAGGGTCTCTAGATGTCTGAGTTATTGTGGTAATTGTTGGACTCCTTGGTTAGTGATTTTCCTTCAATTACTTTCTGTAAGGCTGGATTTGTGGCTGCGTATTGTTTAAATTTGTTTTTATCCTGGAAAATTTTATTTTCTCCATTTATAGTGAATGAAAGCTTGGCTGGGTATAGTAATCTGGGCTTGCACCCATGGTCTCTCAGTTTCTGCAGTACATCTATCCAGGACCTTCTGGCTTTCATGGTTTCCATGGAGAAGTCAGGTGTAAGTCTGATAGGTTTACCTTTATAAGTAATTTGGCCTTTTTCCTTTGGAGCTCTTAATATTCTTTCCTTATTCTGTATGCTTTGTGTTTTGATAATTATATGGCGAGGGGATGTTTTTTTTTGATCCAGCCTATTCGGTGTTCTGTATGCTTCTTGCACCTTCATAGGTATATCTTTCTTTAGGTTGGGAAAGTTTTCTTCTATAATTTTATTAAATATATTTTCTGGACCATTGAGCTGCACTTCTTCTCCTTCTTCTACTCCTATTATTCTTAGGTTTGGTCTTTTTATTGTGTCCCATATTTCCTGAATTTTTTGTGATGAGAGTTTGTTGGACTTGCTGTTTTCTTTGATCAGAGTGTTTATTTTCTCTATGGTATCTTCAGAATCCGAGAGTCTTTCTTCTATCTCTTGTATTCTGCTGGTTATGCTTGTTTCTGTAGTCTCTATTCGTTTACCTAGATTTTCCATGTCCAGCCGGCCCTCTGTTTGTGTTTTCTTCTTTGCCTCCATTTCAGTTTTCAGGTCTTGAACTGTTTCGATTATCTGTTTGATTGTTTTTCCTTGGTTTTCTAGGGTATCATTCACTGATTTATTCAATTCTTCAAACTTTCTGTTATATTTCTCATCCATTTCTATAAGGGCATTTTTTACATGCTGTTTAAGGGTGTCAATCACTTTCATGAAGTCAATCTTTTCTCCTTCTTGATTAAGGGGTTCTTGTCCTCCCGTTGTGAGGTCGCTTGTTTCTGGTGGCTTCATGTTGCTTTTCAGCTTGTTGGGCGAATTCTTGCCTTGACGTCGGCCCATCTCTTCTTCCAAATGCTCCCTATGGATCTTCTTTTACTGGATCAGGTCTCCTTGCCTACCAAACGCTGGCTCTCCCCAATGTTGGCTCTCCTGGCGCAGAGAGATCAGGCCTCCATGCTGGTTGGGCAGCTCACAAACAAAGCACCTACCCCGCTTGGTGCAGGCAGGCTACAGAAACAAAGGAACTGCTGCCCACCCGGGAGCCCCGAGTACTCGGACCCAGCGCCCAGATAGGCTGGGCTGGGAGATGCCACACGCCAAAAGAGGGCAGTGGGGCCGAAGTGGGGAGGGCTCTGGATGGAAGCTGGGTGGGCCAGGAAGAAAGAGGCAGCACCCAGGGAGTAGAGGCCCTGCAGAGAGCCCAAGAAGGACAGGGGGCCAAGGAACCCCCGAGCTCCCCATCCCAGGCTGATGCCGTGGGCCAGAAACTCACCCCAATGCTGGGTCACCTGGCGCCGAGAGATCAGGCCTCCGTGCTGGTTGGGCAGCTCGCAAACAAAGCTCCTACCCGCTTGGTGCAGGCAGGCTACAGAAACAAAGGAACTGCTGCCCGCCCGGGAGCCCCGAGTACTCGGACCCAGCGCCCAGATAGGCTGGGCTGGGCGATGCCACGCGCCAAAAGAGGGCAGTGGAGCCGAAGTGGGGAGGGCTCTGGACGGAAGCTGGGTGGGCCAGGAAGAAAGAGGCAGCACCCAGGGAGTAGTGGCCCTACAGAGAGCCCAAGAAGGACAGGGGGCCAAGAAACCCCCGAGCTCCTCGTCCCAGGCTGGCGCCGTGGGCCAGAAACTCACCCCAATGCTGGGTCTCCTGGCGCCGAGAGATCAGGCCTCCGTGCTGGTTGGGCAGCTCGCAAACAAAGCTCCTACCCGCTTGGTGCAGGCAGGCTACAGAAACAGAGGAACTGCTGCCCGCCCGGGAGCCCCGAGTACTCGGACCCAGCGCCCAGATAGGCTGGGCTGGGCGATGCCACGCGCCAAAAGAGGGCAGTGGGGCCGAAGTGGGGAGGGCTCTAGACGGAAGCTGGGTGGGCCAGGAAGAAAGAGGCAGCACCCAGGGAGTAGAGGCCCTACAGAGAGCCCAAGAAGGACAGGGGGCCAAGAAACCCCCGAGCTCCTCGTCCCAGGCTGGCGCCGTGGGCCAGAAACTCACCCCAATGCTGGGTCTCCTGGCGCCGAGAGATCAGGCCTCCGTGCTGGTTGGGCAGCTCGCAAACCGAACAAAGGGTTTGTTAACCTGGAAAGTTAAAAAAACAACACAAGTGTAGTTCTCAATTCTGGAGGCTAATAGTGGGAGATCACGGTCCCAACAACTTCCCTGTCCACTGAAGACTCTTTTCCTCATTGACTATGTGTTCTGTGTTGCTTTTTCCTGATAGGAGGGGAAGAGAGCTTCCTGGGTTTGGTCCAAAAAGGAAGGCATCAGTGCTATTCACTGGGACACTATCCTAATGATTTGGTCACTGATCCAAGGCCACTGCTCCTAATATTGTTACTTTGAGGGTTAAAGTCTCAACTAGGATAATTGGGAAGAACACAAGCATCTATAGACTCATACGGCTTCTAGCTTGTATGTTTATTGCTTAAAATTATTTCATATTATTTAGTATTCTCTCTCTCTCTCTCTCTCTCTCTCTCTCTCTGTGTGTGTGTGTGTGTGTGTGTGTGTGTACATGTATACTAGAGAAAGTGCCATTATGCATGCATGGATCTAAGAGGATAATTTCACCATGTGGGTCTTGGGATGGAGCTTGGATTATCAGGTTTGACAACAACCACCTTTACCCACTGGGATATCTTGCTATCTCTGTGTATGATACTTAAATATCTTAATTTTAATGTTTAAATATCCTTCTACTTCCCTTTGATCAATCTCTTTACTTGTTAATACATAGCTGCTTAAAATACAGAATAATCTCCATTATAGATTATGGAGTCCTGATGGAGGAAGGTCATTGGTTAATTATAATAAAGAAACTGCTTGGCCCTCATAGGTTAAAACATAGGTGGGAGGAGTAAACAGAACAGAATGCTGGGAGGAAGAGGAAGTGAGCTCAGAGGCCATGCTCCCCTCTCCCAGGCAGATGCCATGAAGCAAGCTGCCAGGTCAGACATGCTGAATCTTTCCCGGTAAGACTGTTGCTACACAGATTATTAGAGATGGGTTGATTGGGATATGAGAATTATCCTGTAAGGGCTAGAGTTAATAGGCCAAGCAGTGTTTAAAAGAATACAGTGTGTGTTGTTATTTCAGGGCATAAGCTAGCCAGTCGGCCAGGAGCTGGGGCGGCAGGAATGCAACCCGCAGCTCCTACTACAGAGTCCTTACCTTACAGCGATGTTGAGATTTTTGGTCTTGTGTGCCATGATAACAGTGCACCCCCAGAGAACTTAGATAAATTAGAAGAGTCAAGTCAGAGTGAGTTTGAAACCCAGACTGTTTCTGCTATGCCTAGCTTAAGAAACCCAAGAACTTAAAAAGAAGAAGATGGAGAAATTTGTGAAATGCTGTCGTGTGCAATGGGAAATAAGGAGGCCAGAACATCTCAGTTATTATCTTACATTGCATGTTCTTGCTTTATAATCATATGCTTTCCAATATCCAGAATTCAGAAGCTTTGTAGTCCATAGAAATAATTCCCTGTGCCAGAAGAATTAATATGCTTTGTACATTTCCCTAAAGATACTGTGGAGGTGAAGCCAGGTTTTACACCCACTGCTGATGCATGAGTTTCTAAGGCCAACAAAGGTGTCACAAACCGGCTGTCCTACAGTCAGAATGTGCTTGCTGCACAATTCTGTAGGCTGGCTGGAAGTTGGATATTAAGCAAAAGTCAAATTAGTTTTCTTTGAGGGTTATGAAAATGTAGTGTGTGACTTGCAGATAGCAATCTTGAGGTACCTATGATGTTGTCCCTAAACATGCCTCTGTGACCAAATGTCTTCTTTTTATGCAAGGGTCATTAATACTGAATTAGGACCCACTCTGATGACTTCATTTTAATTTGATTATTCCCTCAAAAGACTATTTCTAGATTATTACAGATAAAATACTGGGTTCTAGGATTTGGGCATACATTGTTTCAGGGACACAATCATGTTATTACAGCATGACAGGGCAGACTTGCAAAATGACTGTTTCTGCCTGGTCTTTCTAGTCCAGTCACATCCTTTCCACGCACCATCAAACTTTCTTACTAATGTGGTTTTCTTTCTGCTTGATGCCAGCAGGTTCACACTTTCCCATCTTCCTGGGTACAAGTTCAAGGAGGACATTTCAAATATTCAACCTAAATATTTCTCCTTGAGAGGATTTTTTATCTCAGTGAGAATAATAATAATTAAGTTAATATTAATAAATTAATAAAAATGAAAAGCTAGTATCTGGCTTTTAAAGTTAAACCACATGAAAATCTAGACTGTTGACCAGCTTAGGGAGCATGAGAACACTCCCTGAGTGAGAGAGAGACGGTTGCAAAGAGAACAGAGCTGACAGTCAACCAGCTGTGATTTCAGCCATGTTACATTCCTTTTTCAGTTCTTCAGGTTTTGGTGAAGTTTTCTAAACTTCGTCTTTGCAATATTCTCCATGTCCTTCCCTTTCCTTTCTCTGAATTCATGTGAATAGATATCCAGGAAGAACGGTTGATTGTTCAGAATTGGGTTAGTTGTCTGGTATGCAAGATGTTGGCTGTAGATAGTTGTCAAGTAGGCAACATTTTTTTTAAAAAAAGTGTAAATAACTCTCAAATTGGATAGATTATATGAAAAAATAGAATTGTCTATTAACTAAGTTAGAATTAGTAAAATTTGGTGACGTTTAGGGAACTTCTGTATAATTTGTTTTGGAAAACCTAGAAGCCCCAGAAATCCAGGCATTTTTGATCTGTTCTTTCCTCTCAGGGAACTGTGCACACATCAGTAAAGTCCTGGCTAAAACGTCACTCCAGGAACGAAGCTGCTCCATTATCTCCAGTGCTGCCGCCGCTGTGCTGCTTGTCAATACTCAGAGCTGAAGCCTTTTTCTGAGCTTGATGGATGCTCTGTATCTCACTGTGCATGTGCCTATAGTTAGATTTTGCTTTTAAAACGGAGCCATTAACTGCGTCCACTTTAGAGTGTTTTCTCTTTTTTTATATACCTAGTCTAGCTGATGTTTAACTATTTCATGACGTGTGTTTCTAAAAAGCATTGCCGCAGTATATCAGAAATCCCTTTAACCTGTCTTTTAAGTGGTATAGTTCGCTTCTCAATCTATTTAGGAAAATAATTTTTTTTAGAGAACACTGTTTTCTCTCTGATTCTCTTAAATCCAGGATAGAAATTGGGAGTCGGGGCTGGAAAACTGTACTGTGTTTCTGAAATTGCTGCCTGTGGTCCAGACAGATGACATCGCCAATGTTATACTTTCTTCTTAATGAATTTTACTTGCCATGTCAGCTGCAAGTAGGAAAATATTAAAGACAAATAGAATGAATAAAATGCTAATAGTTCTTTCAGATTAAAGCTAGGTGTTATTAACTGCTTAAGTAACTTCGGTATGTAATTTTAAGAATCACACGTCAACATCAGGAATCAAAACTCTATTTTCACTTAACCTAAATGTGATATATAGAATTCTTTGATGGTAGAGGCTAGATTTCTCATAATTAATAAACAATTACATATAATTTCAGACCGTTTCAGAGTTATTAGATGTTTAAATATCATGATGAGATGGTAAGTGACTGGGGACCATTGTAACCCAGGTATTCTGGAATGGTCTGCCCTAAGAGGTAATACGACATTACAGATTTCAGCTCTAAGGAGCCAGTGATCAAGGTTTGTGGGAAGATCTTCTCAAGGTGAAGAACCAAGAGAGCAATCGGAATAAACTTAGGTTCTTCACAGGAGAGAAAAAGGACCAGTGTGTCATTCAATAGTTCTGTCCTTGGGGAAAACTTAAGGCAGAGGCGGGTCTTTTTAGGTGGCTGCTGTCTCCTGACTGATGCTGTAGCCTTGGGTGCATGACTTCAGGTCTACATGCTGCAGAACCCTCATCTATAAATGGCAACAATTCATAACCATCATGACAGCTTTTGGGGGGCAATGAAAAAGTATAAAGAGGTGTGCAGGACAGAAAGTAAGTCCTCCATCAATGCCAAGTTTTATTTTAGGCTTCGTGTTTTCAGGTAGATTTTTTTTTAATAAAAATTTTTTAAAGCAGTGAGTCAACAAAAAAGAATGATAGATTTTTTTTGTCTTATTCATAAATTTCTTCAAGGCATAAAATAAATTTCAAGACTTTATGGCACCGAAATATAATAGTATACAGAGAAGGTATAGGAATAAAGTGGAGGCAGCCTTGAAGAGATAAAGTCACAAGGCAGCCATGTAATTGAACTGGGTTTGAAGACTTAAAAGCTTTTTTAAAGGGCCTTTTAGGCAAGAAGGACATGCAAAATAGAACAACATTGTGTAGTGAGACCAAGAAAAACACATTTAGAGGTATATAAGGAACACTGAACAGATACTTGGCTGTCTCACCTTCTGCGTGTTTGAATGACCCGGAAAACTGGTTGGATGTGTTTCTAAGGAACTAAGGATGAAAGGATCTAAAAAAGTAAGACCTTGAGAACAGGCAGAGCTGCTTGAACTTGAAGAAGCAGGTGTCAATAGTTCCTTTCGCAGTCTACCAGAAGGTGGTAGGCAGGGCAGCTGGAGAGAGTTAGCCAGGCAGAATGAAGAAACAAAGGAGTAGCCACGCAAGAAACCTTGAGAGCTTCAGTTACACCCCGTAGCAGAAGTTTTATTTTGACAGTGTAGCTGCCATGAATTAAGAGCTTCAGGACTAGACTAACTGCTCATCATTTGTCATCTCTATTGCTTTAATGACCCAGGGACATTATTCGGTTTTTACAGATGAGAAACTAAGCTCAAGGAGATTAAGGGGGGTTTAAAAATAATAGTGGACTCACTTCACCCTTCTTAATGAATATGCAGCTCCAGCTCCTAGAATAGACCAAAATGCCTCTTTGACCCCAGGGATCTTTGGTGATTAAGGTGGGTTTTAAGAGATTAAGGATAGATTGTGGAGGTCATAGCTATACAACAGAATGCAGGCTAATTTGTGACTCTCTTGTAATGTATCAGTTTTTCCTTTTGGAGCTCTGTCCTGATTAGTGGCTACAAAGGAAAAAAAAATAGAATACTTAAGAGAGTGTCAACAGATATGGCTTCTCTAATCACTTCAGTCGTCAAGAACTGAACTTTTACTGTAGGCATATATATATATGTCAACATGTATATAAATATATGTAATATTAATGGTTGGTTGGTTTCCTTTATAACTTAATTGATTCTACCTATGACTCCTATTTGATAAGATTTGCAGATTCTTTTGTTGGCAGATTATAATACCATTACACTCTGGTAAATGAAAGGAAGAACATTTTGCTTTTACTCCAGGAGAGAGAAAGCAATGGGTAGTAACACAGGGACACAAAAGCTTAGTTATGCCTGGTAGACAACTACAGCTATCCAGATGTCCCTAAATTAGGAAGAGTTGACTTATTTTAGTAGTTTTGTATATTCTGGAACAAAGCAACTCTGTCTTGTTGGTTGGTACTTGGCTCTTGGTCTAATAAAACATCAATGATCCTATAAAGACCCACCGTATGGCTGTGGTAGTGTGTGAACTTAACACAGTGCTCAAGAAAGAGCAGCCCCTAGCTAGTGCCTCAAAACTGGCTCAAAGTAGCATCCAAAACAAGCACCACAAAATGCAGGTAATGTTATGTAAGTCAAATCATACAGTTAGGCTGAAGATACGCTTCAGTCTGTAGAGCGTTAGAACACAAACCTGAAACTCTGAGATCAGTCCCTGTCATCCCTATCATTGCTTCAGTAGAATATTTGCCTGCTTGTTTCTGAGAGACAGACAGAAAGAGAGATAGGGGTAAAGAGAAAAAGGGGAGGATCTGAACAATGGGGAAGTGGGGACGGACTTGGAGGAGTTGAGGAAGGGGAAATTGTGATCAGAATATATTGTAGGAAAGAAAATTTATCTTCAATTAAAAGATAGAGTGGTAGTACATGCTTGTAACTCCAAAACTGGGAAGCCAAAGGCAAGAAAATAAAAAATTCAACCTTGGTTAGACAGCAAGTTTGAGACTAACCTGGCCTACATGAGATTCTATCTCAAAAGAACTTACAAATTCTAGATAAACATTAAGAGAAAATACACTAGACAACAACTTCATACCATACTGGGCAGTTTTCATGGACACATAACCATTTTCATGTTAGACCTAAGAATATGCCCAATTCTATTTTAGATGAAATTCTTTTTTTTTGGCTAGTATCTAAAAGGAGTATATGTCTGTATACATAGATAATCATTTCTAGGATGTTTATTCCTACTCTTGCCTCCTTGGGTATGATCCATTCAAAGTGGAGCCCTGAAAGTTTGCAAGGTTAATATTTATTTGGTAATATATTGTATAGTGTCCAATGTATAAGGCATCATAATTAGGCACTATAAAAAGTCTCCAATGCTCTGAAGTTCCTGAGAACAACAACTAGCAAGCTCACTTGCTTAGCATGTGCCTGCCGCCGAAAGACAGTCTGAAATACGTTCAGAATGAATTCTTTTGTACCACCACTCCCTCTGTGCATCTCTGTCTGGGATCCCCTTTGACTTTCTTCATCTTTTAATACTGAATTCCTGACTTCTTCCTCTTACAGATTTCCTCATTCTCAACTCCATTAAAAAGCATGTTTCTTATCATTAAGTTTTTAGAATAAGTTTTCTGTATTGAAGTATTAATTTTAAATATAATGCAAGTTTTACCCCTTGTATTTCTCAAACAAGAAAAACATTCTGAATTTATATGACTTGAGAGACTTTTTTCTGTTGAATGAACTTTGATTAAAAAAATCCTTCCTTATCTCTGACTAACATTATTTGAGGTTTAATTTCCAGATATTTTATCTTTTCAATTAGTTATGTCTAATAAACTTACCCATAGACACATAAGATATACACATAGAAATCCCAGGAGTGTTAAACTAAATTTTTAATTTTTCTGGGCGTTCAGCCCAGCTTGATTTAACTTTTTGAAAATTCTCATTGTGTCCTAGATCTCATTTTAAAATAGGCAATTTATAATTACTAATTAGCAAGAATATGAAGATAAGGATGGTGATTAGCTTATGAAAACTTTCCTTTTTTGAGATTGAATTCATAGCAATAGATACGTGAGATGTAAACATTCCATATACAGCGAGAGCTCAGCTGCCCTTGACGTTCCCTATTCTCTCAAATACTGCAAATGAATTAACCCTGTCAGGAAATTCAAGCATCTTACTGGCCTACAAAATTTTATCTCCTCTTATCTTCTGCAGATCTCTTTTTCTGATCAGTGTATTAGTTCCAACAGCCTTGTATCAATCTAGGTAGTGGAATTGTTATATCAGTGTTCCCAATGATGCCACGCATGCTTCTAAAAGGGAGAATGGCTGTTAGGCAAATACCATGTTGGAGATGTGGGAGGTGTCTTCTGAAAGGTGAGAGGATATACTTCTGTAAAGACATATCTTCGCACCCCGCATGTTTTAGACTTACTACTTACTGTCTATACAGTGCGGTGCTGGACATCATAAAACACCAAAGAGCTGATCTGTAGAATGTGTCTGTGTTATAAATTCATCATATGTCATGCCAGATATCAAGCCACCCAATGTGTATCAAGAATGCACAACTTGAAAGAGATGCCTATCTGTCCACTGTCAATTTCATCACACAATTGTACCAGAATAATAATCTACAAGATTCGATAACAGTAAAATCTAGTGGAATTATCCTGAGTGTTTACCATTGTCTTTAAAAATACAATTTAAAAATACATGGTGGCTCTGGTCTGTAATGCCTGCTTCCCTAGAGGCTGTAGTGGGAAACTCTCAAACTGAAGATCTGCCAGTGCTGCTGAATTAATTCAAGGCCAGCCCAGAAAACTTCATGAGGTCCTGTCTCAAAATAAAACATACTAAGAGGACAAATGTTTACAGATTGGTGTTGGGAATTATGTTGGTTTAGTAAATTGTTAGTTGTAGATTCTTCTTCAATAAATGTGACTTGACTAGTACCGAGTAGTTCGTTAGATTTTCACTAGCAGACACGATTTCTTTCATGTTGAGAGTGTCTTAAATCTAATTAGAGAGATCTGGTTACTGCCAAGGTATGTATGCCACAGCTGCACCCATAGGGATATTATGACATGCGGGTCATTTATGTCATTTGTAGGCATCATAACTGGGTAGGACTGTTGGTTGCCTTTTTCCTTTGGAAGCTTGCATAATACCTTCTGGTACCATGAAAGCTTGTTCTCAGGGAGGGAGTATTCAGATTAGCTCTGAAAATATACATTCAAGTAATAGTATATGGACTCAGCATATTATATATAGGAATATATATGAATACATGAATGCATATATGCATGCAATAACAATTAATGAAAAAAGGGGCCAAAAATTTGAAGGAGATTGGGAAGAAGTATAAGGGAAGGTTTGGAGGAAGGAAAGGGGAAGGAAACTGTTGTAATTACAATGTCAATAAAAGGAAAGAAAATATTAAGATGCCTGGGCATATAGTACAGTGGTAGAGAACTTAACTAGTATACAATGAGGCCTTAAGAGTAATCCTCAGTAAGGGTGAAAACAACCTGAAAATATATTTAACTTAAATTTGAATAGTAGCCATATTTAACAGCTACTTAAAACATTCTTAAAAAAATTAACAACATGCTCTGTATGCTGAATTGAACTTCAGCACACCAGTGAATCAGAGTACTGGGTTAAAAAAAAGTTAGATTTTTAGATTTGAGTTCCTTATTTATTCTAGCATCTAGAGGACACCACATATTTTGCTCATAGAATTCTGAAGAATACAGCTGGAACTGTCTGAGAAACTTCCTCCCTGAGTTCTCAGAGTACATGAAGACGTTATACAAACTGCCAAGAGAAAAACATCAACCAATAGTTCTACCCAGATATAAAGCCTATGATCACAATAACCAGCATGGCAAGAAGTCTCTTGGAGTACAATAGTGTCACTTAAAACTTGGTCTTGTAGCTATCCAATTGTACGTAAGGCCTCCTAAATAGGAGGGAATGCATGCATGGTCCTGTGAATGCAGTAAACCACCCAATGACTGGTAAGGCCAAGGATCCTAGAGGAGGACCTACTGTTGATATTTTTCTAAACCCCTATACTTTCTAGTTTTATTATAAATAAATATATCCTTATATCTATCGACAAATTGGTGTAGTTTTAACCTGTCATCAATGAATCTTCTTTTTGAGCAGAAGCTAATCTACAACTGGTCAAAATGTAGAAAACAACTGCTTATGGGGTGCCAACCAGAATGAATATATCTGCAATCCAACCCCTAAAAATAAGGCTCAGGAAACATCCCAGGGTCTAGGAAGATCCAGAAGGCTAAGATATCTTCTGTGAGATAGTGTGTTCTATATATGATAGAGAATCTACACCCACGGAATCTCAAAATTATAGCTGCCTGAATGAGACCTGCACAATGACAATACAAGTTGGCATCCAGCGTGGATGGAGGGAATCTCATAAAGTCTCACCCCTGGATGAAGAATTTCAGGTAACTAATGGCTGATGTGTATGTATGTATGTATGTGCATGTGTGTGTGTTTGTGTGTGTGTGTGTGAACAATAATGAAGAAGTTATAAATAGAAAGGGAGTGCAGAGGTCAGAGGAGGAGCTGCAGAGGTAGAGGGACTGAAATGATGTAAATATAGTACTCAAGTATGACATTGTAAAAATCATTAAATTAAAAAATAATAAAATAAATTAAAACCTATCTGAATTTCAACTGTTCTAAAAATCCATGAATTTGAATGATATATCAAGGGGGTATGTATATGCGTCTTAAGGCATTATGACAAGTGAGGAAAGTCAGGTACAGAGAGACAAATCTTACGTGTCGGCTCAAAAAGTCAACTTCACACATTCCCAGAGTGAAATAGTACAGTTACTGATGACTAAACGTGGCAGCATGGCTAATAAACTGTTGCCTGAAGGAAATGCTGTTTCCATCAAACAAGAGGAGTAAGTTCAAGCGATCTATTAGACATCATCGTTACAACAGATTAAAAGTGCATGTTGTATATGTGGAAATTGCTGAAGATAGATTTTGTGTTCTTACTAAAATAAAGCTTTTTTTCCTTTTCCTTCTCTTCTTTTCTTTCCCCCTCCTCCTCCTTCTCCTCCTCTTCTTCTTCTCTTCCTTCCTCTCCTTCTCCTCCTTCTTCTTCCTTCCTTCTTCTTCTTCTCTTTCTTTTATTTGAGACAGTATCTGCTATGTAGCCTCATCTGGCTTTGTTCTTCTGATAGCATTTTATTTCAGTCTGCCAAGTGCTAGAATTACAGGCGTCTACCACCACACCTAGGTTAAAAAGAGTTATTGCTCTGTCAGATAATGCATACAATAAAAAGCTTGGCTTAGCCATTTCACAATGTAGGCACATATAAAAGCAATATTATATGTATTAGAAATATGTCCTTTAAATAGACTATTTGAAAAATGAGGAAACATAAGTTAGTGTAGATTGTATAGATTGTAAATGAACAACTTAAGGTAAACAAAACAGGAGAATTGATGCTCTCCATGGTCCACTCAACCTTCCAGCTGATTGGAATGCAGGTGTGGTTTGCTTCAGTTGGTTCTGTCCAGACATTCTTGTCTATACTACCTGCATATATTCCCTACTTTAAATCTTTCTCAGATTGATGTTATACAAAAATGTCCATGGTGAATAGTGGAAAAGTGACAGTGTGCTGTGTAGCCCACATTTTCTCCTAAAAGGCAAAAGCTACCTCATGGGTGGAGAGTATTTAGGATTCGCTCTTACCACATCTCCACCAATTGCCTGTGCATTATTAACCAGGAAGCAGAGCTTCGGCATTAGTTACATTCCTCTTCTGTCTGACAAAATAAAGCTCACAAGAACAAGTAAGGAAGAAGAAGTGATTCTGGCTCACAGTTTAAGGAACCAGTCACTCTGGTGTGGAAGGCATGAGAGCAGCAGATGAGCCACTGGTTTCAGTGTGTTCACACTCAAGCAGCGGAAGATGAAGGCTGGTGCTGCGCTGTCTTTCTTCTGCTTCAGCTTGAAATGTTAGCCCATGAGATGGTGCTGCCCATATTAGGGTCAGTCCTCATATCTCAACTAAACCAATCTAGAAATTCAAAGGCATGAACGTAAGCTAGCTTCATGTGAGTCTAGTTTCTGTCCAATTGACAATTAATAGCCATCAGCATAGACAACATTGTAAAAAGATTTTGTTATGTATATATAAAGAACAAGTATTACATAGAAAAGGAACATGAATGTGAATAAACAATATCTCACTTAATCTTTTTCTAGTGCTTTGCTATTTGTCTGTTCCTTCCAATAGCCATTATGTTTCAACAATTATAATAGAGGTGCTATCAAACTTCAATATTAATACTCAAGTAAAATGGTTTTAAATGACAATTAAAAGCAGGAACTTAAAATTTACTTAGGTCCTTACTTTTGTATAGCAATCATTCTACCCACTAAGTCATCTCTCCAGCACCATTTGAAATTTTCTATAAATAAAAACAGTTTAAGTCTATAAATAAAAATCAAGACATTGTCCAAGAACTAGTTTTCACTGTCTGTTCTCGCTGGAGTTAAGTTGAGGATTGGCTTTAAGTGAAGAATCATTTAAGAGAACAGCTAGTGTATTCTGCCTGGTGTTATTGTTTTCTACAAATCAATATTTCTACTGCATTGTTTGAGGGTGTGCTTAATATGTCTCACTAGGGGTTTAACAAATAGACACGTGTGGCTACACCCAACTGAACTGAAATTACATGAGCTTATGACCAAGAAGAAGGATCAGCATGCTGAAAACAATGGAGTGCTTTTTATGAGAGACAAAGGGAAGGTCACAAATTACCTGATGGATGCTGTGTCCTTTTATTTTTCAGGATATTTTTGTAGCCCCAACTTACTTAATTTCTGATATTCCTGCTTCCACCACCTAATGCTGCTAATGCTGGGAGTGGTGCCACTGTACCTGACCTAATGCTCTATTTTTTTAATCATCAACTAGATTTCACCTAGGAATTACCAATGTTATTCATCATTACGCATTCATTAGAAAGTGAGACCAGATCTTAACATGTCCTGTTACATTTAGTGAGGTGCAGAAGCATTTCAGGATTAATATGAACCTTGCTTTTAGTGAAAATTACAGAATAAGTGAAACAGTAATAAGGTCAGAATGAGAAAGACAGATATCAAGTAAGTGAGGTGAAAGATGAATGGAGGAGAGTTGGTGGGAATGGGAAGGAAATGACATATTTTCCTTTCAAGTCCGTGCCTAGCTCTTATTTGAGTATAGTAATTTGATTCATGCTTATACTCTGTATCTGATTTATTACTGATTTCATCATGAGTGCCCAGCTCCATTGGCTCTTGCCCATTTGTCTCCAAGCTAGTGAAACCACCATCTACACAATGACTGCACCAGTTGACCCTGTTAGCACTTTTAACTCTCAACTTAAATGGCTCCTTTTGCTAGTTATTTTTAGATTTATTGTTGTATGGGATGTGTATGTTGTATAGCAATACGATACCTATGGAATGTTCTGCACCGTGTAAATCAATCATTGTAATAGCATCTCTGGGTGAAACCAGGGGCAGGGAGGACGGGATGAAAAGGGGACAGAGAACGGAATAGAGAATGCGGGAATCAAGGAATGACAGAAAAAGGTGAACATATGATGAGGAAAACATTAGGAATTCAGAGCATACAGTGATGGGGAGATGAGAGAATAAAGCAATAACTTTCTTAAAAGTAAGCATGAAGGTTTAAGCAGAAACTTATAGTCAAGGGGAAATTGTTTTGAAAACTATTAAAACAGAAAACAATTTCTGAGAGTGAATTTGTTTGTCACTGTGCCTGGACATTAAAAACACTAGAGAATTAAGCCATACAGACACATTATGTGTTCTGAATGCAGAAATGAAGGACTCTTTTTCATTATATCCTAAAGTCTTCGGTTCTTAGCGCCTGGTGAAAAGTCATTGAGATTAAAAAGGGAAAAATATAAAAGTGATCACATATTTTTGTGAAGATGCAAAAATGCAAAAATTTGGAACTAATATCAGAGTAAATAAAATGAAAAACTAGTTTTTAAACTGATGTCTGACATAAAGCAGCATAATTCTGAATTTTTACTAGGAAATTATTAAATATTAGGGCACATTGCTTTCTCTCATTGTCTATGAATGAATTAGGAGGAAATTCCTTTTAGGCACTTGGTACCTATTGTGTATTTTAATGTTTCTTGTTTCTGCTATGTCTTCTATTATATTAATAAAAAGAATTTGACCCATACTAGTGTCTCGTGGTTAGTACTGCCTGCTGGGATGCGTACCCAAGACCCTTTGGTAAATTATTTTATCTTTTCAGAGGAAGTTGCTGTAAAAAGAGCAGTAATTAAATGTTAGTCTTAATTATAAAATGATCTTTGCTTTGTCAGTTTCTTCTCAAGACTTTCAACAACTCTGTTTTCAACAATCTAACTTTCATGCTTGGGCTTAAGCAGAATTGCAGTAATTGTTTTGGAATTTTTAATTAGATGAATAATAATTGAGGTGAAGGCTCTTTTGCTAGTTTCTCTTAAGAGTTGACTTGCTACTAAATAAGCATGAAAGATACTTTCTATTTCCATTATTTTTTACATTAATAATTGTACCACTTAACATTTAAACAGGCTTCAACAGCGAAACATAATGCCTTAACATAAAAATAAAATAAGATGTTAGCCTTGTTCTTTGTTGTTAGCTTTCTATATTTAAAATGAAAACTTTACTAATTTCCTGAAAAATGACTTGTTTTAAATTTACATTTGAAAAATTAAGCAAGATTAGAAGTACAGTGTTTAAGGCTATAAACTCATCACAGACATCTGAGATAAAGTAACTGTGGATAATCTACATTGATCTGGAAGTTCAATCTGCCGATCTAACAATACTTAGATTGATTAGTAATTATGTCTGTTGTTTTAGAAACTGTCTCCTTTTCAACAATACACTCCCCTGCAGAAAACAGATGAGATAAAATTAGAAATATATTCGAATTGCTTGCAGTGTTTTTTTTTTAAAACCGGGAATTATAATCCTAAATTCAACATAAATATAGTTATTTCCATTCTTAAAATGTCTAAAAATCTGTTCATAGTTTATCAGGTTTTACATTAAAGCAAAATTGCTGTGGAATGATTATTGGTTAAAATATAAATGACAACAATGAGGCTTGACTTTTTCCAAACTTTAGTTGTATTAAACAACTTCCTGTAAGACAAGTTTCAGCAGATCAGCACAAAATTTTCTTAATTTCATTACAGTCTGTAAATTAAAATTAATGAGTCTGACACCCACAATTAACAATGAAAAATGCAGATTGTTATAATTACTTAAGCAATAACATTGCTTTCCATAGAAGACTTAAGGTGCTCCACAAATTATTTACAAGTGTTACATAAAACACAAAAAAATGACAATTTCAATTTATTTTGTCAATGCAAAAAACCAAAATCCTTACTAAAACCTTTCTCGTTTGGGAATCTCTCGCCATGCATAATTAAGCAAATTTGATTGCAATTAAGCCTGGCTTCTACAGTAGAGTTTTAATTAATGCAAATCTGGCATCTACATCTATAAGATTAATTTTAGTGAATTAAAAGAAAACAACAAAGCATATTTGAAAGTGCAGTAGCATTGTCGGGAGGACAGGGTTTAAAAGCTTCTTATTTTTCAGCCTTCCGTGTGGCTAGCCTTTGACTTAGAATTTAAAAGGGTTGCTATTTTATGTAAATTTTTTTGTTTTTAAATGCTATGCAAACAGGATCATCAAAATTACATAAAAATTTTGGAAAATTATCTTAAAATTCAGCATATGTCTTCAGCAAGTTGTGCTGTCATATATGCTTCTGCACAAACACACACCTTGATTGCTTTGCGGAGTCAGATGTTAACCTTATCCTCAAACACAGACAGGTTTTAATATGTATGTTTAAAACACCGTATATCTAAAATTGTGTGATACTGATAGATCATTGTGGACAACATGCATTCTCTCTTAAATAGCAGTTCTTAGGTAGACTACCAGAAAAATTACAGATGTAACTTGTTTCTATCATGTGTATATTTATATATTTGTTGATACTGCTTGATATGATTTTTTTAATTATGATTAAAATATTTTCAGGCAGGCTCTGTTTGATGCAGAGATTTCTTTTTCACTTGGGAGCTCTTTTCAGCTAAGAATTCTTTACATGAGCTGAGGTAAATTGATATGTATTTGTACAGAGTGAGTATACAGAAAAAGATCACTTATAATAAATCGTCAAGAAATTTATTTTAAAATAATATCTTATATATATAATGTTACCATTTATTAAAGACAGAAGTGAATTAATGTGCTAATGAGATAGATATACGTGTTTATTTCTTCATAAAGAATTACACCTTAGCTGAATATTTGATTCTGTGGTACATGCAGCATTTTCAATGCTTTTCAGAGTTCATTGATATTCTAATCTTCAATGTTTAGAATGCTACTTCAAACAAATACACAAGTACTTTGAAATACTTTGGCTGAAGGACATGTTGGGCCATTTCAAAATGACTGATCTGTATTAATTGCAAAGCAAAATTCACTCAACAGTAATTTCAAAAATAAAACATTGTAGTACAGGGCAATCTGAAAGCCCAACTAATTTGATGCTTACATTCTGGGAAGAATGGAGGAAATTATTGAGCTTTGTTTTCTGCAATTAAACTACTTTGTTTCTGCAAGAACAAAATTATTTGTATGTATAGTCAAAACACTGATGTTCCCTTGTGTCTATAGAATCAAGCCTGCGCTGAGGTCTTTCAGGACCATTTGTTGGCATTGCATGCTAAGTGACACATGCATTACAAAGTGTGCTGTTGTATGTTTAGAACCAATACAATGCTCAGAAATCAGTGAAATCATATGATGCACCCTGGGCAGGCCACTGTGCAAATACCATAGATCCATCACAGACTCGATTTTAAATTACTTTTTGGTTTTTGAATGTTCAGAAACCTTTCATTGTTGCTAAATTTTTCCCTCCCACATTTAATTTTGGGACAACCCACTCCCTATCATGTTGTGACTCACAGATTAAAAGCCTATGATTACCTTAAAATAACATATTACATGATTTGAAAACAAATTAAAAAACTTAGATATTTATGCCAGGGTTTAGATTTATGAAGTCCAAGCCATACCCTTGGACTTCATGCAATGTGTGGGGTCCCACACCAAGAAAAACTGTGGTCTTGTACCACTTCTTGATGTGGGATGTCCTTCTGTATATGTTTTGTTGTTATTGGTTAATGAATAATTCTGTTTTGGCCTATTGAAGGACAGAATATAGCCAAGCTGGAAGATATATACATATATGTATGTATGTATGTATGTATGTGTATATATACACACACACACACAGAGGGAGAGAGAGAGAGAGAGAGAGAGAGAGAGAGAGAGAGAGAAGGCAGAGTCAAAGAGATGCCATGTAGCTGCCAATGAGAAAGATGTCCAGAATTTTACCAGTAAGTCACAGCCTCATGGCAATACACAGATGAATAGAAATGGATTGATTTAAGATGTAAGTGCTAGCTAGGAATACACTGGAATACACCTAAGTCATTGGCCACATAGTGTTGCAACTAATGTAGTTTTTGTGTGATTATTCAAGTTTGGGCAGCTGGGAAACAAATGAGGCAGTCTCTGTTTACAAAATGGCACCCAGCATCTGGGGCATGGATTCACATAAGACCTAAAAACACTCAAGACAAAAAAAGAGGGCTTCTAGATGCACAGAAATGGAAGCGAAGTATAGTTTCATGATAGCTACTTTTTTTCCCAGATAGGCTCTGTTTGCTGGTGGTGAGTAGAGGCCCAGCTCCTTTAAGGGAAGGAAGGATTCCTGACTCAGCATCAACAGCAAAAACTCAGGCTTTTTTGAGAGACTGGCTTCTTGGTTCATGCTGGCAGCAAAAACAGTTCTGACTCTTTCAAGAGGCCGAGCACTTGAGTGGAGTTTGTGAGCAGCATGTTATAAATTGCTTAATGGTGTCATAGACCTACTACATCCCTGGAGCTGGGGTGGTGAGCATGGCTTGCAGAGGCGGTGAACATGCCTCTGCCATGTTGGACTGGGTGGAGCAAAAAGGCAGAGTTGCAGAGTCGGTCCTAGCAATACCCACTTACCATTAAGAGAAAATGTGTTCTTAGTCAGAAAATGATTACAGATACACAATAAGACAGATTCAGATAAAAACATCTCTGAACGGGTCATAATGAGTTTTAAAAATATATGTAGACTGAAGAAGAAAGACTCCCAGAACTTTTACCGGTAAGCCACAGACTCATGGTGATACATAGATGAATAGAAATGGGTTAATTTAAGATGTAAGAGTTAGCTAGAAATATGTCTAAGTCATTGGTGTGTTATAATTAATATAGTGTTATGATTAATAAAGTTTTGTGTGGTTATTTGGGTGTGAGGTGCCGAAAAATGAGTGAGCAGCCTCCGTTTACTATGCCTGGGTTCTTGGGTAAGATGATGGCATTAGGGTACCTTATGGAGTGATGGAAAAAGAAGTGACATTTTAAATTAGGTTTTGTTTGTTTTGTTTTTGACAA
The DNA here is from genome assembly GCF_018167655.1 of Microtus oregoni. NCBI lineage: Eukaryota > Metazoa > Chordata > Mammalia > Rodentia > Cricetidae > Microtus > Microtus oregoni. The sequence continues at coordinate 32,735,353 of NW_024543060.1, read as the reverse complement.
TTAGTTCCCTAGAAAATATGCTGTTAGAAAAAGACATTTTTTCCTATCCAAAGATTCTTTTCTTTACTTTTTATCAAAATAAGTTGGCAAAGTGACTAGAAATAGGGAATTTCTGTCTCTCAGTTGCCTGAGGCCTTCATGTGAAGGCACAGAGAAAGTGAGTGTCAGACTTTCAAGGATCTGGCAGGCCACACACTTCAGCAACATGAAAGTGTTTAGGAAGGACAGTAGAGATGTTAATAAACATGGCTTGATTAGTATGTAGAATTTCTTCTATTTCTCCTGTGCTGTAGTCAGAGACAAGGATATGCCTCTGTCCCCTTTCCATAGCCGTGTGACAGGTGAGTCTTTGAGAAGATTATTCAGGGAATTGAGAATGATTCTGCTAAGTGGGACTGATGGTGACCTAGCTAAGGACAGCGGAGCATCACAGCAGAGGAAAGTTGCACTCTCTGGAGGTACACATAGCAGTAGCTGACATTCAGCAAAGAGAGCAACCAGGAGGTTCTCATTCCTGAAAAGCACATGGAAGTACCCATGATCTTGGCATAGCTGTGCATAGCTGTAATTGCAGAATTTGTAATCAGGAGTTTGAGCCCAGATTGGGATACCTAGCAAAAATTTTTAATAGAGAATCATTTCACAAATTATTGTCAATCCTGTATTAATCTAAACACCTAATTCGGTCAACAACAATTTTTAAAATGAAATGTAGTATAATCCAGAAGACATACTAGTTTGATACTTACGTTCCAAGATTTGTCTTTGCCTGTTAGTGAACTCCACTAATACTGGCTGTTAAAATTTTGGTCCCCTCTTTGAGTTGTGTTGGTGAAGGGTCTCTAGATATCTGAGTTATTGTGGTCATTGTTGGACTCCTTGGTTAGTGATTTTCCTTCTATTACTTTCTGTAAGGCTGGATTTGTGGCTACGTATTGTTTAAATTTGTTTTTATCCTGGAATATTTTATTTTCTCCATTTATAGTGAATGAAAGCTTGGCTGGGTATAGTAGTCTGGGCTTGCATCTATGTTCTCTTAGTTTCTACAGTACATCTATCCAGGACCTTCTGGCTTTTATGGTTTCCATGGAGAGGTCAGGTGTAAGTCTGATAGGTTTACCTTTATAAGTAACTTGGCCTTTTTCCTTTGCAGCTCTTAATATTCTTTCTTTATTCTGTATGCTTTCTGTTTTGATTATTATATGGCGAGGGGATGTTTTTTTTTGATCCAGCCTATTCGGTGTTCTGTATGCTTCTTGCACCTTCGAAGGAATATCCTTCTTTAGGTTGGGAAAGTTTTCTTCTATAATTTTATTAAATATATTTTCTGGACCATTGAGCTGCACTTCTTCTCCTTCTTCTACTCCTATTATTCTTAGGTTTGGTCTTTTTATTGTGTCCCAGATTTCCTGAATGTTTTGTGATGAAAGTTTGTTGGACTTGCTGTTTTCTTTGATCAGTGTGTTTATTTTCTCTATGGTATCTTCCGAATCTGAGATTCTTTCTACTATCTCTTGTATTCTGTTGGTTATGCTTGTTAAAACAATGACTTCTCGAATTTTGCATGCAAATGGATGGAAATAGAAAACACTATCCTGAGTGAGGTAACCCAGACCCAAAAAGAGGATCATGGGATGTAATCACTCATAATTGGTTTCTAGCCATAAATAAAGGTCACTGAGTTTATAATTTGTGATCCTAAAGAAACTAAATAAGAAGGTGAATCCAAAGAAAAACATATAGTTATTATTCCTGCTATGGGAAATAGACAAGATTGCTGGGCAAAAAATTGGGATCTTGGGGGTGGGGTGGGATGGGGTAAGGGGAGAAGGGGAGAGAAAAGTGAGAAGGGGAGGATGGGGGGAACTTGAGGAAACGGGATGATTGGGGATAAAACAAGGTTGGATAGAGGAGCAGGGAATCACATAACTTAATTAAGGGAACCACCTTAGGGTTAGTAAGAGACTTGAACATAGAGTGGCTCCCAGGTGCCCAGGGCAATGTCCCCAGTTAGTTCCTTGGGCAGCTGAGTATAGGGAACCTGAAATGACCCCATCCTATAGCCATACTGATGAATACCTTGCATATCACCATAGAACCTTCATCTAGCGATCGATGGAAATAGAGACAGAGACCCACACTGGAGCATCGGACTAAGCTCCCAAAGTCCCAATGAGGAGCAGAAGGAGGGAGAACATGAGCATGGAAGTCAGGACCATGAGAGGTGCAGCCACCCACTGAGACAGTGGGGCTGATCTATTGGGAGCTCACCAAGGCCAGCTGGACTGTGACTGAAAAAGCATGGGATAAAACTGGATCTCTGAACATGGTGGACAATGAGGGCTGATGAGAAGCCAAGGACAATGGCATGGAGTTTTGTTCCTACTTCATGTTCTGGCTTTGTGGGAGCCTAGCCAGTTTGGATGTTCACCTTCCTAGACCTGGATGGAGGGGGGAGGACCTTGGACTTTCCACAGGGCAGGGAACCCTGACTGCTCTTTGGACTGGAGAGAGAAGGGGAGAGGATTGGGGGGAAGGGAGAGAGGGGCAGGAGGAGTGGGAGGGAAATGGGAGGCTGGGAGGAAGCAGAAATTTTTTTTCAATAAAAAATCAAACAAACAAACAAAAAATTTGGTCCCCAACACATCTGTTACCTGCTTCCAGGCAAGAGAAGACTATGCCCACTTGTTACCTCTTGCTTCTATATAGCAGTCTAGCATATATAGACACATGTTGGAGGAAGAGAAGACAAGTAAAGAAATAAAAAGTAAACAGAAGTCACTGATCTTTCTTCCCGTGGTGAACCCACTGACAGGTGAAGCTTTAACATTCAATGAGATTTCAATTAAGTGCTACAAAGATCAGGATCACTGTAACGAGGTCAGTTTTTTTTTTATTAAAATTATATTGTTACCTTTTGTTTTAGGCATTCAGAGTTACAGTGAATACACTAGGGGATTTGAAGAGGCATCCTGTGCCATCTGTAAGTTCAGTACATGAACAAGGGAACTTTGGTCTGTCAAGAGAATGCCAGTAACAAGTAAAATTTTTATAAATAGATGTGCAACATTTATATGGTATTCTGATTCCAGTCTACAATGGTGTCAAGGCTATAGTGTCTTTCAAAGTTGCTACCATAAAGCTTTGGGATAGATGTTATTCTTTTATAGTTTTATATATTTAAGGATTTGTATTTTAAGATGATTTGGACCATGGAAGCCTTAGTGGATAAAGTGCCATTGTACAAGCATAGATAGTAGGGGAGCTTGCTGAGAGGGTAGGTAAGACAAACAATGAGCGTCAGGTTCAGTGGGAGATCCTGTTTTTAAAAACAGAGTGAAAGCAACAGAGAAAGATTCCTGATACCAAACTTGGTCCTCATGCATATAAACAGGTGAGTGTACCTGCACACATAAAGATCTCTCTCTCTGTGTCTCTCTTTTTCTCCTTCTCTCTGTACACATACACACACACGCACACACACACACACACACACACACAGAGAGAGAGAGAGAGAGAGAGAGAGAGAGAGAGAGAGAGAGAGATAAAAGATATCTTGAACTGAACTCACATAAAATTGCAAAACACAGCACAAAGAAATCCCATGTATTGTTAATAATATTTTCTTTGTAGTAGCATCATTTATAAATATGGTACAATAGTACAAACAGGAAACTGACACGATTACAAATTAAAGTGCTTTTGAGACTTTGCCAATGAAAATTATACTACATTTCAATATTTTTCTGCTCTTCCTGCTTTAGTGCATCTATAAGGCACTCAATTGACATTTTAATGTAATCTGTATATATTCTATAATACACAAATCATCCACAAATAAGAGCAATACAATATTCACTGTCTAGTAGGAAAATCAGACACATAATAAGGAATTGTATTATTTCATCTAGTCTAAGATGGCATTAATTGTATGATGTGCCATTATGTTAATGTGACATTAAGAAATAAATTATGGAAAATAACATTTTGCTACTGTAAGACATATCCTGACTTCAGAGGTGTCAAAATGAAAAAAGAAAATGTAGCTTAAAACATACTGTAACAGAGCTTTAATAGTATATAATATGTATAACAGAGATGTGTATATGGTAGCATGCAGTGCAGTTTAGTTATCAATTCATTTCTAGGGGCATGTTATGGTTAAAAAGGAAAGCACAGAGAAAACATGGTGTCCTTGGTAACAAAAGATTGTAGGAACTTGGTTTATGGGAAACAGTGAGTAGGACACTCTAGACTAGGGAATAGGCCCCAACAAGCAGCACGGCATTCATTCCCATGTGGTGATTAGCATAGAATCTGCTTGGGATGATTGACAGAGATGTGTAAAGGATGCAAAAAAAAAAAAAGACTGGAATGAGCCAGGCAGTGATAGCACACACCTTTAAATCCAGGACTCGGGAGGCAGAAGCAGGTGGATCTCTGAGTTTGAGGCCAGACTGGTCTACAGAGCTAGTTCCAGGACAACCAGTGCTGTTTCGCAGAGAAGCCCTGTTTCAAAAAACAAATAACAAATTAAAAAAATAAAGACTGGATTGAGCAGATGAAAAATTGTGTGTTCTACTTAAGAGGGTTGATAATTTTATAGGTAACATCTCCCCAGGAGGGGGGTATTTTATATTTTCTGGAAAGAGAAACCTATGAGGGTGGAAGAATGTATCCTAGGAGAAAGAGTGGTGGAAGGTGATACACTGAGGAAGATTGGTATCAAACTTGCAACATTTATCACCAGCAGGACAAATAAATCATGTAATTTTTTTCCTTAAGTAGAAAAACTACCCTAAATGAACTGCTTAAATTGCTTGAAAGGAGTATACTACAATCTAGAACAATAAACATCACCTGAAAGGAGTATATTACAATCTAGAACAATAGCATCACCAGAGTATACTACAATCTAGAACAATAGTATCACCTGAATGGAGTATACTGCAATCTAGAACAATAGCATCACCTGAAGAGTGTACTATGATCTAGAACCATAACACACTTGCCCTCACCACATTACCTGTCAGAACAAGGATTTCTTCCTTTTAGGTGTTTCAGTGTGCATTTAACTATGCATTAGCTCTCATCTCAGGCCACCTCACTTATGGTTGTGAGTTTTTTCTTATTACTTGTAAAATATAAACACTTTGGCTCTGGAAGATTACTGATTACTATCAGGGGGAGTGTGGGTGAGTAGGTAAAAGGGCTCCAGAAACGCAGAAAAGTAGGTGTGCTGGGCAGTTATTGCTGCAGGGGGATCAGGAGAAGAGGGTTGGTGAAAGTGGGGGTAAAGAGCATTTGAAGACTAAATGTTTAGAGAGACATAAAAGCTAAGATTCAGATGCTCTGAAGACTGATGTCCAGCAGGGTACAGGTGGGTTCAGGTTCAAGGAGGATTGGTATTGGGTCTTTGGAAATGGCATCTGTGGGAAAAACGTGCTCTTGACCAGAGCTGGCATCACTGGAAGAAGAGTTTGGGAGAATGTTGAATAAGGCATGTCATAGTGAGCATCACTTCGTGAGCAGGACTACCTATCAAACTTATGGGTCATTGCATACATTTGAAAGCAAAGTAGGAGACCATAAAGTCAACCTGAGACCCTTGCACTTTGCTGTCTGTGAAGTGGCTTACTGTCAGAACTTCAGCGACCCAGAAGCACCTGGAAACAGGTGGGATAATTGCTTACTGTCCTAGCCATCAGTTATTGAACAGTGACATAGGATAGAAAATTCCAGCAATAAAGCATTTGGCTTATGCAATTATGGGTAATATACTATGGAAATTGAAATTTGAATAATGGTGTTAGAAGACTGGTGTTATTTAGCTAAACCATGGCAATAAAATGTTATACATATTGGAACTATGTAAAATGAGACTTTCTCTCTGTCCTTCTGCCATAAGATTACATTCTAAATTTACAAAAGTAAATTGAAGATGGATTATTTTGGAAATAGATAGTCTATAAAGATAGGGACATAATTTTCTGTACATGATAACCCCATCCAAACTTCTGTACTTAAATATTATCAACTCTGAGTGTGGCTTCCAGCAGCATAAGGGTGTGTCTTTATGGTGATCCCAGAACCTGCTTGCCTTAAAACGCTTGTAAGAAAAGCTGAACATCACCAACAGAGCTTATTTCTCCTTTCTCAAACCTGATAAGAATCAGGTAAGATTCCATGATGACTAATGTAATATGGCCACTTGCTTAGGCCATGGGGTGCCTAGATATTTTATCAGACATCATTCTGACAATAACTTTGAGGGTATTTTAGGATAAAGTTAAAATTTTCATTGGTGACTTCTACACTAGATTATCATCCTTGATGGAGATGTTTGTCTAAGGACTGAATGAATCTAAAGACTTTAGCTAGCTTTCTGTTACTATAACATAATACTGGAGACAATAAGCTAAAGAAGAGGAAAGGCTTATTTGGATTCAGAGTTCTGGAGGTTTCAATCCATAGTCATTTAGCATTGATGCTTTCGGGTCTATGGCAAGGCAAAGCATCATGAAGGGAGTGCAGGCGAAAGAAGCCAATTCAACTAATGGCCGGAAGTAAGAAGAAAAAAAGAGGAGCTGGATCCCATAATCCCCTCTAAGTAAAACTCCCCCATGACCAAGACACCTACAGTTTGATTCTACCTCTTAAAGATGTCTACAGTTGTACAGATAATCATAAATGAAACCTAGAGGAGGAACACATGAGGGAAACTGAGGCAGAGAGCATGAAGAATATTGCTTGATGGCTCATGCCCTGGCTTGCTCAAACTCCTCTTTAGTCAGATTTCTATTTTCACATAGAGCCTAGGAACATGAGCCCATGGAATGTGCTGTCCACATTAAGATTGGCTACCCTACATCAATAAACAATCAAGGCAGTTCCCCATAGACAATTCTACAAGTTGGTTTTATCTGAAAAATATCTGAGTTAAGTCTGTTTTCCAGACGACTCTGAATTGTGTCACAATGACAGTTGATACCAACTAAGATACTCTGGCAATTTGAAGAAAATAAAAATTAGCTCTTATTTCGTTTCTCTCTCTCTCTCTCTCTCTCTCTCTCTCTCTCTCTCTCTCTGTGTGTGTGTGTGTGTGTGTATGTGTGTGTTTTCAAGTATGTTCACCTTTGCACATATAGATGCCAGAGGTGTTATTTTTTTTAATAATCCCCTCCACTGTATTGTTGAGACAGTAACTCATTGCATCTGAAACTCACTGACTGACTAGATTAGCTGACCACAAGTTTCTAGGAAGTTGGGTCTACTCCCCAGTCTCCAGGATGACATAGTTTCTGGGGATCAACTTCGGTTCTCTATATTTACATAACCAGTGTGTTACTACCCACTAAGTCACCTCCACAATCCTAGACCATTTTTTCAAAATTAGAATGTAATAGCGTGAAACAAGAAAAGACTTTAAAGAAGAAAAAAAAAACGATAGTAAACCAGCAGGTCTATCAATGACCTTCCTCCATCACAAAACTCTGATCTTGGCTGTATGGCACTGTGTAAAGAGATCTTGTGTAAATCACCTAACTATCTTTGGAGCAGTTCTGTGTTCAGTGAGAGAGGTAGGGCTTGTGAAGCAGAGATTGACTGGTACCGTGGAGCTGGATTAGAAGGGCAAAAGTGCACATCACTTGGCTGGAGTCTCAGAAGTCACAGTATCAAAGGAAAGAAGGCAGGCACAGCTAAAATAGTGGACTCCCAAGATCCTAATAGGTTCAAGTGGAAGTCCTGCCTTTTTTTTTTTTTTTTGGTCTAAATATCGTACAACTGGTGCTTCTCTGTCTTCACCCAAGCTAAACTGCCGTTTTGTCTGTCTGTCTGTCTATCTATCTATCTATCTATCTATCTATCTATCTATCTATCTATCTAATTATGGATTTTTATTGGGCTCTATATTTTTCTCTGCTCCCCTCCCTGCCTCTCTCCTGCCCTTCACCCCCTCCCAACTGCAGTTCCTTAAAAGTTGATATCCTATGGGAAGATTGTAGAGTTTGTAACCTGAATTCCAATGAAAGAATTCTTTTGTGAAATGGGTTGTATTGTGAAAGGTAGTAGCAAGATTTGTGTAAGCAAAGCGGCCTTGGCTTTCCTCAAATTGTCACTACAGACAGAAGGATAAAACTTCATTTGTAGTGGGAGATGAAAATCCATTCTGTTCATCCAGGGAAGAAAGATGTAAATTACCATCTTGGGCATTTAGAGAAAGCGAGGCAATAGCTGTTACTCTAAGAGATATGAATTTGTGCCCTACCTGCCTAGATATGACACTCTGATCTGGAAACAAGAACACATGAAAATATTACTGATTCTTAATGTCAAAGAGGTCCAGAAGGCAGGATGTGAGAATTGAGAATGTAGGGCATTTGGGGCCTTTAGGGAGAGGGTAAATTGCTTTTGATGCAGCCTGCTTCTACCCTAGGGAAATTCTACCACATATTTGATTTTTAGCTGCAATGTGTTACTACATATTTATGCCCTTGAACATGTATTTATTACAGTTTTATGCAGCCCATTTTCATGACGTGAATTGTCTTTCTCTCTTAAGGGATATCTGTGCTTTTTCCCCAGATCATGTCAAATGAGAAGAATATGGAAAATAGCTCTATTTGAAGCGAAGAAAATCCTGTTTTGCAAATCAAACCCAAACAATTAAACATGACTGAGGGGGGAAAATGAGAGTATTTGTTCCTGAGACTTGTGATTCATTTCATTACAGTTGTTTTCATTTCCATCTCTTTTCTGTTATGAAATAAATCCAAACTCAAACATACTACACTTTATATGTACATGGGTGCAAGTATCGGAAAACCTGAGCACTGCAGGAAAACTTTGGAGTAAGATTAATAAAGCTTATATTTCAGTTTCTTCTCCTGTCTCCAGCGAATAGGAATTGATCATCACCCAGCCTCCTCACATGCATTTTGGTTGCATTGGGGCAAATCTAAAATGCAAGAGGGTTTTCCTGAACAATCTCATAGGAGGAATTAACTATAATATGTGGGATAGTTCTTGCATCCCATCACAAGTCCACTGTTTTCTCAGATGGGCAACAAGATCCCACTCATAAATCCAACAGTGATGGCCACAAAAATGATAACAGAAGTAGGAATTATGGCGATAGCATCCTATCTCAGTCTTCTCTCTCAGTTTAATAGCTATGTCTAATAATCACCATTAGCAATTCAGAAATTGTTGCCTGGCTCCTATTTCTTAATCTAAAGTGTACAAAATCATGTTTGGGTCAACTATTATGAAGTCCCACATTTCGGGTACTTGAACTCACACAACCCAGGGCAGGCAGCAATTGCAGTGAGGAAGTCCTCAGACATTTGCCTCCGCAGGCGAGAGAGAAGCTTGTTTCTCTCTGAGTGATGAGGGAAATGACGGGCTCGCCTGCTCTAATCTTTTCCTCTTGACTGTGATCCTGGAAAATTGAGGAGAAGGACCACCTTGGATCTGCTCAGGTAACAATGTAAAGTACAGGGACCATCAAAGACAAAATTATCTAACTAACGTCTCAATTAGCTGAGGGTACAGTATGGAGAACTGTGATAACTCTAGACTGTAGAAGGCTCAGCCCATGAAATGTTGCAGCACAACCAGGCCTTGCTTTTGTGTGAACTCCAAGCAATGTCTGTCTCTCCTTTAGCACTTGGAAGAAATAAATGACAGGCAAATTCTCTTAATATTTCTTCTGTGGTGTGAGTCCCTTGCTTGGTGCAATAGCTAATACCTCTGTGGTCCACCTTTTCTAGGGTAAAGAAGTTGAGTCTCCTATGATGGGTTTCTTTCAGGAATCTCTTGTCTGCATCACATGGATAGATACCAGGCTACTTTTTTCACGAGAGATTTGGGAGATTTTCTTTTATCCCATGGAGATTCAACATATATTTCTGTTCTTCAGCTTGTATCTGTTTCATTTTCTGTACTAAAGAGCCTGGCTGACTATCTCACACTGGTGATTTCCAAATTAGACTCATTGTTATTAGGCTTAGTAAAACTAGAGATCATAGGCTATTTAAGCAATAAAGTATTCAAACAGGAATCCTGGGTTATAACACTTAATATTTAGATCTAAATAATATACCCAAGTTTAAGAGAACCAAAGTGGTATTTTTTGTCAAGGCTGGTCCCTGACAACTACCACACTGGGCAACAGAGAAAGAAGAAGGGGTTGAGGAAAAGGACCCACTCTCTCTCTCTTTGCAATGGTTCATTTTGCTAACTTTATGGGGTCTAGCACCACCTAGAATATGGTAAGCATCTGGGCATACTTATGAGGGATCATCTGTATGAAGTTAGCTGCAGTGGGAAGACCTGCCCAGTGTGAGTGACATCATGCTATGGGTTGGAGACGTGAACCAACCAATGAAGAGAAAGCAAATATTCTCTATCTCCTGACCAGCCTTTTCACGTTCTCATTACCATGACTTCCCCCACAACTATGGACTGGAATCATCTGGAAGAGTGAGTCAGAATAAACCGTTTTCCCCTTAACTTGCCTTTCTTAAGGTATTTTATTATTGTAATAGAATAGTAAATAGTATACTCTTTAACTTGGTACTACTTCCTAAGATTCTATAATCTCTCAGCAACTCAGCAAATTATGATCACTAATGGATTAATACATTGATGAAGTCAGAGTTCCCATGATAAAAGTACTTCTCAAAATCAGTTAAAATGCAAGTTGTGTAGTTTCAGTGACTGAGCTATAATTTTATATTGGCATTGGAAACTATCCTTCTATTATATAAGGAAAAATTGTAAAATCCATGTTAATAATGTAAATTCAATTTTATTCACTTAGAATATCATTAAACTACTAGTAAAAATCATGGGAAATTAAAAGACTATGGAAGAAGCATAAGAAACTGTACACTACAATGCTTTTAATGACATTTTTATTTTTTTAAATGAATGCTGATTGTGTCTTTGTTTTTTACTGACCCATACAGTTTGAAAATTAGCCTTGCCCAGGATATTCACCATATAATAGAGAATTTTTTAAAAGATTATTATATGTTTGTATCAGAAATTTTAGAAGATGGTGTACAAAATGTTCAGAGGTTGGAGAGTCCCACTATGGCTATGTGCAAATTGGACAGCCAAGGAAGCCAGTTTCAGCTTGGTCCAGGAAGCTGGAGAACTCAGAGTCAGAGAGATAAGTGAAAAAGAACTGGTCTGAGGTTGGAGACCTGAAAGTTCCCAGGAGAGTCCCTGGTGTAAATCTATGTTCAAGGGCTAATGATGACCTCGGTGACAGTAGCAGCAAAAATGCACCTGTTTAGGAAGAATCCAGCACTGGCCCATGGGAGAGCATGGATTTTCTTCCACTTTTTGTTGCACCCAACACACAGAAACATGGATGGTACCACTCACATTTAGGGGCTTCTTCTCCATTGAGCTTGCTGACTCAAGTGTCAAGCAACTCAGCAAGCAGTCTTAGAGACATAGCCAGAAATATGCTTCATAAATATTTTGGTTGGCCCTAAAGCTGATCAAGTTGAAATATCAAGATTATTCATTACAGTATCTTTAATATAATCACCCTCAGACATTCCTGCATGTCCTTGGGCCCTCTCTAGGAAGTAGATCTGGATCAAGCTCATTCTGAACTCCAGCTTAGATTTGCTTGATCTACGTCAGTGGCTGTCATCACCCCTGTCCAGCCAGTGTCACCTGCTGCAATGCTAAGTAACTATGTCCCCACTGGAGACCATAGAGCTTCACCATGGCTGACAATGAGGTGTTAAGTCATTATTGTTCATCGATTTGCCCCTAGACCATTTGTGTGGGACAATTTCCCTGATTCTAACTTGACCAAATGTAATTTGATTAAGATTCAGCAATCTTCTCGGTCCAACAATTTGTTTCAAACAATGATTTGGCTGTAATGAATAATCTATAGTTTTTGTAATTTTGAGTTTATTTCCAGTGCAAAAGTTATGAGAGTAAATTGACAGAAAATGAATGAGAAATTGCAACCCCTAAAACAGAAACATTTTCAAATCCTGGACATTTTAAGTTTTGGGAGACTATTGGTTAATCTAATAAGTATTTAAAAACAGGTATTATGAAAACCTAAGTCAGTTTTCATTTCTCCTGAATAAATAGGTATGGGATTTTGTTTTGTTGTTTTTTGAGAAAGGAGCTCCCTGGGTGGCCCAGGTTGTACTTGACTATGCTATGGTGCCTAACTTATTCCTTTTTTTTTGTTGTTGTTTATTTATTTATTAAAGATTTCTGTCTCTTCCCTGCCACCGCCTCCCATTTCCCTCCCTCTCCCCTAAATCAAGTCCCCCTCCCTCGTCAGCCCAAAGAGCAATCAGGGTTCCCTGCCCTGTGGGAAGTCCAAGGAACCACCACCTCCATCCAGGTCTAGTAAGGTCCTAACTTATTCCTGAACCTTGCTCCAAGCTCCCTAGTGTTGGAATACTTTGTGACACCATGCCTGACTCCTGAGTGGAAATCTTGAGTTGTAAGAGTATGTTCAACTTGATATTGCCTAATAGCTCTCTAGAACGTTAGCATCATCTCTGAAAAGCTAAACAACACCATTTAACAATGTTTGTTGTGAGACGTCTTGGTGATTTTATTTGAATATCACTAAAGATTAATTTCATTGGCATCTCTTCAAGGGCTTATACTGCAGCCATATAGTTTTGTTTTTTTGTTTTTTTTTTTTTTTGGTGACAGATCTATCAAATACTTTGCCCATTTACTTTGTATTGAATTTTTTACTTTCTTGTTAGTGTATTTGTGCATTTTCAAGTTTATTTAGTACACAAGTCCTTGGCTAGATATGTGTTTTACAGTTATTTATCCTTTTTGGTAGCTTCTTTTTCTTTTCCTTGATATTTATCTTCTGAAGAATTGGAATTCTAAATTGTAGATGAAGTCTACTTTATCATTGTTTTATTGATTGGGATTTTGGTATTGTATTTAAGGTATTTTTTCTACCTTAAAAGATCTTTTCCCCTCTTTTTCTTTTCAGAAATTTTCTAATTCTAGGTTTTATAATTATGTTTATAAAAACATTGAATTATTTTTTATGCATTATAACACAGAAACTTTGAAGGCAAAAGACCACAAGTTGATACCTCTGAAACCATGAGCTCAAATCAGTTTTTCTTCTTTTAGGTTGATTTCCTCAGATATTTTTCACAGCCATACAAGGAGTCTGACTTCACATAGTTGTTGGGTCTTCTTCAAGAATTCTGAATCTTAGTGGCTAATAAAATTAGCCAAAGTTCAAGTCGGTTCAACAAGTCCACATGCCTTGTTAGAAAACTCTTGTCTTAGATTTCTATCCAAATTACACTGTCCAGCTTCAATAGATGTATTAAGAGATTTTGTATCTAAATTTAAATTTTCATTACATGTTTTATACAAGAAAAACTTTCTTTTATCAGCACCATAAAAACAAAACTCATGAAATGGTAATGTAAAACTAAGAATCATAGCATCAATATTCCAAAACACCCAGGGTCGTACATTGTCAGTTGTGCCAGCAACTGCACCCTTATCTGGTGCTCAGTCTGCTGACTTAACCTGGCCAAGGAAAAGAGTGAATCTTCAAAAAAATGGCCAATGTACTATTGCTGCCCATTCTGTTATCAAATCAAAAGCTTTTGCTTAGATGCCAGGTATTTTTAGACCAGGTCTTACAGATGTTTGTTAATGGAAAGGGCAGAATGGAAACTCTTTGGAGTTGTCAGTAGATGTTAAAGGCAGTGACAAGTCGGAATATTCTTGTAGGGATTTGGGGAAAGTTTGCTGTCATGCTCATAGTTTTCAAAGAGCCATGTGACGTCACTGGTGCATTTTGGGGGGGAAGCTCTTTTATGAGAAGAATCATGAAAAATGTTGCCACTCACTAACTCCCTAAGGTATATTGACCGATACTTTCAATGCAGAATAAAATTGTGTATTTCTGCATCTATTGGACCATTTTTTTGTCTTAATACAGCCTGAGTTGAAGTTGGTTGTTTTAAATTAGCTGTTATTTAAAAATTACTGCTATTTCATACAAGAATAAAAAATCTAATATTCTTTGGGAAGAACCCAAAGTTAACTGAGTCTGCATAGTTTATTATATACTTTTTCTGTTTTAATTTTTCTCAAATAATGAATGATTTAAGTATCTAATAAATAAAAATAATGAATAATAAGTAGATAACAATTTGTTTAGAGCACCTAGTACATGATTAGAATGTTGCTACCACATACTATCTCATTTTCTGTGTTCATTTAATATTCCCGACATTCAATAGAATTTTTGTAGCAGTAAATCTGTGAACACTTGTTTATAGAAATACGTGTATCTGATAATGCAACATCAGTGAACATAAGGAGAAAAGGGTCTATTTCAGTTTCTGACGCTCTTAAACTCCTGCTTCCTCCAGCATTCATAGACTCTCATTCACAAAATTGGAACTGAAAAATAAATCATCATGAAAAAGATTTTAGACTCCAAAGATTCTTTAATAAGTGAGAAAGATACAAGAACAGTTACAAACCCAGATGATCAACTACTTTTTGACAAAGCTCTAAAGGCAATTCAATAGATAAGAGTTTATCTTTTCAATAAATGACTGTAGAACAATTAGATATCCATTTGCAAGAATTAATTGAAGAAGAACTAGAGGGAAAAATAAGTCAGTAAAGTGCTTGTCTTGCAAGCAAAAGGACCTAAATTCAGACCTCTGAGACCTATTAAAAACTGGGTGTGATAGTGGACTCCTATTATTCAAGCATACAAGTCTGGGGGAGCATCATTATTTAAACCACCATAACACATACCTGAGAGAGAGTTTCTGGATTAAGTTAATAGAAATGGAAAGACCCACTGTAAATGTGGCTACCACCACAAATCATAGTGATTTCTAAACTTTCTTCTGTTAGTTATTTCTTGGTATTGTCACAGAGTACTCAATACTAATTTTATCATATTTTTTTTACAGCTCTAGAAATTAAAGCCATGGCTTCATTCATAATGAGAAAACTCTTTGCTACCAAATTATAGCCACAACCTTCTACCCATCTTTTAATACCCACCTATATCTCTGGGTAAACTATTTTATGTTATTTGTGGCTAATAATCTCCTGTGACTATGATATCAACTTATCCAACATCTCCAGGGATTCCATCATCTAAGTATTTCTGTTCAATTTGTTTAAAGCTAAAATTCTTATTTTATTACCACAATCCAAATAGGCATAATTAATTTACACTAGTACTTGAAACAATAATGAGATATTTTTGGTGGTATATTTCTCCCAAATATAATGATTTTGATGCCCAGCTCTGCAGAAACTGAAGATCTTTCTTTCAAATTAATGAACTTAAGGCGGCAAAGGGGCTACAGTTAATTTTCATATTGCTCTAGTATCTTTATCCAGACCAAATATATTTGTTTGGATGATCTCACTAAGTATTTTGATTTCTGCAGAATATTTTTTCTATATGCATACTGTAGTATGTTACATTGTGAAAAAATTCAGTTTCATTTTTCCTTGACTACGGTCTTATTGAGTCTTTGAGAAAGTCCATTTAATTTGCACATTATTAAGAAATTCACGCACTCCTAGGGTCATAGAAGAGCAAGGCAGGTGGAATAAACTTTACATAAGTCAAGGAGCAGTGCCACCCTGCTTTCATTGACCGCATTTCAGGATCATATTAATTTTCCTGGGGCCCTGCCTTAAGACTCTACCTTGTCACTTTTCTGAAAAGTACATGAAAAAGGGAAGGCAGATGAAGGGGGATGCAGAGGACACCAAGGAAGGATGGAATGCACCAAAGTCGAGACAGTGCCCTCGTTTCCCTCTCACTTTCTCTCACCTTGTCCTTCGTAGCTCTTGAAACATGAGATGTGAGATGGGGAAAAGGGTTCAGGGGTCTTAGTTCATCATATGCTAACAAACCTTCTATATTTTTAACCATAGTTTTATTAAGAATCAGTTTACTCTGTAAAGTGTTTGACTCAAATTGTTGAATCACTTAAAAATGCAATCTTGCTATTCTTTCCAAAAATTAAATATTTTAGGAAACAGTTTTCAGTAATAATCAGAGTCAACTTCAGTGCTTTGGGTGGGAAGAGGTTTTGCTTTCACAGTAGATATTTTTAATCTATTCACAGATGTTCATTTACAAATTTCACCAACGAATACTTCAGACTTAATGTACCATTCTGAAAATTAAGTCATTTAATGTCTTACAGGAACTTGATTAATACATGAAGAACTGAACAGAATATGAAGTAGAAATACAGGCTTGCTGTTGTAGTGGTAACTAACTAGAACATTCAAAACAAATAAGACAAAACAGAAAAACCTTAAGCATATAAAACAAATATTTAAAATTTCTCACACACTGCAATTATAAGGGATGAGAAAGAAAGACAGAAGTTATCCAATTATTTGTGTAGTTTAAATAGCACACATGTCTTAGAAATATGTTAAAATTTGAATCTTGGAGCCCATGTGACTTTAAAATTCTGTTTTGTGTCTTTGTAATTGTTTACCTATAGAAATAAGGCAAAATAAGAGTAGACACTAAGAATAGAAATGATAAAATTAAATTACTACCATATATGAGTATATAATTAACTATTTTAGTCAGGTTTATATTTTCTTTTTTTTTCAGAATTAATGCAAATTGGAAACCAATGAAGATTCTAGAAAAACAGGTTCTATGTGGATTTTGGTGGGTTTATTTTGTTCCTGTTGTTGTTGTTCATTTGGGTCTCACAATTCAGTATGTTTATGCTTTGCAGGACTAACAGGCTATAAAATGCTGATGTATTTTATA
This sequence comes from Microtus oregoni, assembly GCF_018167655.1. Lineage (NCBI taxonomy): Eukaryota > Metazoa > Chordata > Mammalia > Rodentia > Cricetidae > Microtus > Microtus oregoni. The sequence continues at coordinate 32,718,522 of NW_024543060.1, read as the reverse complement.
ATTATTTTTCTTAGGAACTCTTTTCCTTCTCACTTTTTATTAAAATTATCACTGAAATTTCATTTAACTTTAACTGTGAAAGTAATTTTTGAAAATTAATAATTACCTAAACATTCCTTGAGAATTCTTAGTTATATGTTGTTTCTCCGAACCATATTTCTTTGCCTAATTTAAAGATACATAGGTCCTTGCTGGGCCAACGGCACACACTTTAATTCCAGCACTTGAGATGCAGAGGCAAGGAGGTCTCTGATTTGGAGGCCAGCCTAGTCAACAGAGTGAGTTCCAGGACAGTCAGGGATACACAGAGAAATTCTGTCTCAAAAACAAAGCAAGGCAAACAAAAAATGATACATATATACTCACACGCATGCATGCATGCATACATACATACATACATACATACACAGAGCCACTGAACACCTGTGATTCTGGCATTATGTACTTATTTTAATTTTACTTTTAATATCTGTGGACATTAATAACATGCTAATATTAGTTACTTTTCTCACCACTGCAGCTAAACAAAGCAATTTAAAGAATGAAGGATTTATTTTGACTTAAAGTTTAAGAGTTTACTATGGCAGGAAAATGTGAAGGCAGGCAGCTGAGGCTACTAGGTGATTTCATCAACAAGCAAGAAGCAGAGACAATAAGTGCCAGTGGTTTGCTTCTCTTTTCCTTTTGAATTCCGTATGTCATGCAGGTCCATGGGATGGCACGTACTCACGGTAGTTCTTCCCACCTCAGTCAAACCTCTGGACATAGCTCTTGTAGGCAGAGATAGAGATGTTTTTCCATGGTGATTACAAATCATGTTGAGATGATAGTAGTGATTAACAGTCACACGCAATTGCATCTAAATTTACTGACTCAAGGGAGATTTATTCTGAAATGTTACTACTGTACTGATTATTATTCTGTTATGGTAAAATACTATGACAAAAGCAAGTTACAGAAGAAAGCTTACATACAAGTACATGGGAAATCAACTACTGAGGACTTTTCATACCTCATCATATCAACCTCAAGGTTACTTATTCCTTCTATTGCACTGATCACTGGTCACTATTGCAGTAATCAATGCATTATCAATTTTCCCTTCACCACTGAACTAGATGAGAACATTTTGTAAAACTGTGAAGACCAAGCTTAAGTTGCAATGGAGACCCCAGGATGCTGAAGGTGCCAGAACTATGGGACAATCTACCAAAGGAGGCTGATGGCATAAGGGTGGAATCAGCCTAAAAGACAGTATATATGTGTTATATGTGGTAGAGTTGGAGGTGCTAGTATTCCTGAGCCTTTTGGAACTGACATGATTTCATTGTGAGTCCCAGAGACTGGACATTGATCTGGAAGATTTGATGTTTTCCTTACCAGGTTAGGTTTTATTTTGCTCTGCTATGATCTTTTCGTGATATGCTTCCTTTTCTCTTTTCGGGAAGGGGAATTTTTACTCTATGGGATGCTGAATGACCATAATTATTTTTATTTTATTTTTTATTTTAAACATAGGTCACATTTAAGAGATTTCCTTGAGTCTCAAAGAGACTTTGGGTATTTATTAAAAGTTGTTAGCAGTGTTAAAGATTATGAGTATTTTTGAAGTTGTATAAATCAAGAGAAGACCATGAGACTATGGGTCCCAGGGGTCGGTGAAATGTGAAGGGAATGTGAAATTCCCCCAAGAAGTAGTGTTTGAGATTTTTCCTCAAATGTGACAGTTTGGGAAGTTGTGGAAACTTTAGCAGGTAGAACCCTGCTGGAGAAGTTAGGTGACTAGAAGCTTGACTTTAGGCTTTATAGTTAGACTCTAATTTATGCTCATGTCCTGCTCTCTAAGTTCTGGTGCAATTTGACCAACCAGTTTCCTTCTGTTTTTGCTGCCATGCCTTATCTGTCATGATGGACTATATTCTTCTAGAAATAAACCAGAATAAACCCTATCGCCCTTAAGTTGCTTTTGTTCAGGTATTTTATTATAATAAGAAAGAAACGAATAGAGAAAGGTTTATAGGTTTATATCTTTTGATGTCAATAATTTATCTTGAGTACGAAAAAGTAATGATAAAACATTGACGATGAAAAGGATAATATGGACACACATAATACTGTATTACAGCCTTCTTGTAAACTGTGCCTAGATGGTACAAGCCCGCAACTCCAGTTACTTGGGAGGCTGGTGTGAGAAAAACACGGGCTCAAGGCTACCCTGGGCTACATGTGAGTTTAAACCCTGTCTGCATAGCTTAGTGACACACTTTGTGTTAAAATAAATGTAAAAAGAAGGCTGAGGGTGTGTTTCTTTGGTAGAATAATTACCTGGCATTTATGGGTCCCAACACTGAATCCTCAGTTTATAAAATGTTGGAAGTAACTAACTATACTATTAAGGAATAGTTTTAAAGTGCAGTTGAAATAGGCTCTGCAGACATGCAAATTTATAGAGTGGAAGGTTATTTAAAGAAAGATAATGATATTTATGTCAGCACTAATTGAAAAAAACAAGTTGTAAAATTGTGCACATAGCATGACGTTCTTATTATAGAGTAAGTCTAGAGGAACATTTATCAGTGTCTATTATCAGTAGAGTAGTTGAATAAATTGCAGTACATTCCATAATAAGATGTTATAATGCAATGTCCACTGACTATATAGTGATATGGAATGTTTTTAAAATGTAATATTGAGTAAAATAAATAAGGAAAGCTACTCTATTGGGCTGGGCAAGATTTTTCATTGGTAAAAGTGGCCAAGTCTGGTCATCCAACCAGAGTTTGATTCCCAGAACCCTGATGGCAGAAACAGAGAACTGACATCTGCAGGCTGTCCTCTGAGCACCACAAAACAATGAACAACCCTGAATGAATAAATAAAAGAACCTTTCTAAATCTACCTTTTTGGGAAAATAAAAAGGAAAAGAAAAATGTTCCAGTTTCGGGGAGGTATTTCTTGGATCTTGGTTCCTTCTTACTTTCTCGAAGTTGAAAGCATAATATCCTTCTCCAGTTCTCATCCCACCTTTTTCACATCAAACCCTGCCCTGCTTTCACTTGGGATACAAAGATTCAATTACTTATTCACTGAAATCTTACTAGTGAATAAAGGAATTTAAAGACTTCTTCATGGATCATTTTATTATCTTTCTGCTGTTCTTTTCATTTCTAGAGGTACCTTAAAAATATTCTCTAAAAGTAGTGTTTGTTTACTTTTCTAACAATTAGTTCCCTTATGTACCTGCTGTACAAAAGTGTACGCTCTGTTCTGTATAATTAATAGACTCACCCACGCTCCTGGATCAAACTGAGAGCATTTTATGTTTGATGGGGTGAACAACAGCCCCCGAGAGAGCCCAGCTTACAAAACAAGAGTTTGAATGTTATCCCCATATGAAAGAATTGTACAGCAATTGTCAAATATTTTGAGATAGGAAACATTGTCCTGGATCTTTGTAGGACTCAGTAAATATATTATAATAAAACAACATAGTTGGGTTAGTCACTTCCAAATTTTTCTCCTGTATAGTTTTGCATATCTTTCCAGAAAAACGGTCATCACTAGAGCAATATTGGAAAGTGTTCCACCTTTAAGAGGTGGAGCCTAGAGATGCTCTAGGTTACTGGAAGCACATCTTTAGAGGACAGTAAGGGCTTTTTGCTATTGAAATTCAGGAATGTCATGCTAAAATATTGCATCATGACACTTGAGGAAGAAGCAGAGGCATCGATGTCAATCTCCTTTCTTAATGCAGGTCATATGTTATGTGATTGTGTGTGTGATGTGTTTGTATTTTGTATGTGTGAGTGTGAACTCCTGTGAAGGTCAGAGAACAATGCTGGGTTTCTGTCTTTGCCCTTCATCTTGTTTTAGGCTTAGATTTTTTGTTGCTCAGAGCTGTATACGCCAGACTGGCTAGTGTATGGGTTTATTATACTTCTTCTAGGTCTGCCTGCCTCCCATCTCTCTGGAGGCTCACTCAGGGTTTCCAAATGCTTGCTCTGTTGTGTGTGGCTTTTTTTGTGTTGGTTCTGAGGACTCAAACTCAGTTTGTTGGGGTTGTTGTGCCTTGCCTACAGACACATCTCCTTGGTTACAGTCTACACATGCGAGAAGGATTTTGCTAAATCATCTTATAAAGCTTTTACTGAAAATACCCAGAAGAAAAAGACAGCTGTGTCTGAAGACATAGGGACCCAAACAGGAATCTGACCAAACAGGTTTTGCTAAACCCCACACCCACTCTGCTTTGTCAGGTCTCATTCTCTTTGTCTGGGATTTCTGTAATCTGTAGTACCTGGTAAAGAATGAAAAGAGACTTCTGTTGTCTTTTCATTTATGAATTAAGATTAGCAAGAGAAACCTGAAACCAATTAGTTTAGATTGTGGCTCCGGTTCTACCTTATTTTTTTTCTTTAATCAAAACTAAATAAAAGTTTTGGTTTGAAAATAATCACAATTACAAAAATTGCAAAAAAAATTATACACATATGTATATTTATTTTACCTCTTTATTTGAATAAAAAGAAGAGAGCTATCCAAATTCAAGAGACTTTTAATTCTGTATTGATTATCTGAAGGAACGGAGCCTGAATCCCCAGTAGTTACCATGTAAGGTATTTTATGTAAGGTACATAAAAGGTCATCACAGGTAATGTATAAAACCTATTATGTCTTGGCCAACATGCTGCTTTTGTTTTTCTTTATGGGAATCCTACAGCAAATTTTACAGTAGAAAAAACAATGTTGTATCCAATATTTTAAAAAGTTTTAGATTATTTTACTCAACAAAAAATTGGTGTGTATCTTGAGGTCTTACAGGATCCTTAGGGACAATCTCTCTTGTTTCTGGGTCCTTTATCAATGTTGCCTGAAAGGGATCTCTTAGAGGTAAACCTAGGCATCTAATTCAGATTCAGAATAGCCTAAAAATTCAATCTGGGAAGAAAGTAAACCAAATTGTGAAAAAATTCTAGGTTCAAGAATTATGTAATGTCTTGAAGCAATAATTCAACTTGGTTTCCTCGGAATTTTTTTTAACTGACCCCCTTCTCTCTTGGAAACATTTATTGCTTTCTCCTTTCTGTCTTGTGATCTTGGCTCAATCATCCTTCTGCCAGGGAAGAGAGGGGGTCAATTGTGCATTGCAATGAAAACCTGGAAGACTGTTAACATGGAATGTGGGTTGCACCCCATTTACGCTTAAGGTGCTGACGCCTCCCAGCTTAGACGAGGCATTTTTTGTCTTTCAGCTTTCTGTGGAAGAGCAGCATTTTTTGAAAAAATATAGTCTTTAGAGGACATTGCTTCAATTTGTAGTTAAATAATAAATGGTGTATTGGACTTGATGTGAGGTCACTTGGTAGATATTTGTGTATTTGAAAGTATTCCTTTTAAAAGAACTCCATGAAGGCTAAGGATTGTGAATTTGAGAACAGGCTGGGATGCATAGAGCGACGCTTTCTCAAAACAATTGGTTGTTGTGCTTTCCTTGTTATAGTAGCCTTAGTTATGGGAAAATAAAATATTTTTGATTCTTGATACTCCCTAAAATGTGCTTTTGGTGTTTTTCTTTAGGATAAAGATCTGCTGCTCACTCTTTGAAGATAGCATGATTTTTGATAATTTGAAAATAACTTTTTAAAAAATATTAGGAAACAACTAGCAGGAGACATTTCAATAGTTTTTTAAGTTTCTTTTCTACTTATATAAGAGATCAAGGTTTTGTCCTGAATGATGACAAAGCTATACCCCTTGATATGTGGATTATGCATTAAAAGGTAAACATATATGCAAAGTTTTACAGGAGGCAGTTTAGAAACCAATATATTAAGTTTACAGGAGGCAGTTTAGCAATCATTACATGAATCTGTTTTTAGCAGGTTAAGAAGTACATCTGCCTCCCAGATAAGTTCTGACATAAATAAGAACAAGCCTCTAAATAGACCATCTTCTACATTGCTTTCATCCTGTAAAACACCATCACTTTCAAATGAGTGAGATACAAAGCGCTCCCAATACACATTCTATCTGCAAATTTACTCCAAGTAAAATCTAAAGAGCAAAAAATTTACAGACGAAGTGAATTGCACAATTGTTGACTATTCTCCTACTGACATCAGTTATCATGATTGCTTTTGCCTGACTTTACAAAATGGACGGCAGGAACCTGAGAGTTCTGCACGTGCTGAACCTGTGACCTTGCAGGAAACCTTGGAGAGTTCTCAGACCTCTCTTTTTCCAGTTTTCAAGCCAAGCGGTTGAATGATGTGAACTTGAGTGAGAGGATTGGGATGTGCTTAAGAAGTAGAGAACAATCCGGTGGAATTCACAGTGACGATAAACTAAGGCATTTTCAAAGAGTCAAAACTATTCAATCTAATAGTGAAGGTCACTATTCAATCTAAATATTCCTTCTGTCTGTGAGTTCTGGCCATAATCGATCTTGTTAGTTGTGAAATTAAGGACAGAATCTCAAGAGTGGGACTGACATTTTCCATGGTAGCCTTCAGGATCCATATCCTCTGTTTCAGTTTACAGAACTCATACCTGAAAACCAAGAGAAAGTTGTTTCTTAATTGCCACTGGAGATATATTTGGCTGAGGATTTTTGTGATATTTGTGAGGGAGTATTGCTTAATTCTTTTCCTTCTAATGGAGCATGAGGTTGATCCTGTTTCTGTTTTAATTGAAACTTTCAGGAGACATGTATTTTGGCCTCAGATTCTTGCTCTGTCTACCTGGAAATATATTGATTTTATTGATTTGTAACATTCTTTTCATGTCCCATTTGAAGTACTTTGGAACTATAAAACTGTTCTATTTAAGAGTCTTACTTTTGAAAATGACCCGTTGTTTTGTTTTACTCTGGTTCAGTAAAAGTCACTGGAAGGAAGTATATACCGGGATGGAAAATCCATTGCAGTATGCCCACAGCCAGTGAAAGTCAGATATATTCGGCATCTTACTTTTCATACTATATTAATTTTATGGCTTGCATTTAAGTTTTATTTTTCCTTGCTTTCTGAAATGATCACGTTATTTCCAACAATCCTTTCCCCCCATCTCCTGAAAAAGGAAAAATTCCTCAATACATTAGGGAAAAAAATAGATCAAAGAAATTTCATTGCAAATGAGGCCGTGAACGCTGGTGATTTAGGTGGGAATGCTCTGGGCTTCAGCAATAAGACAACAGCTCCCTGGGCTGCTGCTCTTGGGGAGATCTGGCATGATTTAAGGCAGCAGTTCTGGCAGGATGCTCATGCTAACACAGAGACCAGAGCAGTGTCGGAACCGATGAACAGCTTGCTTGCCATGGATCATATATGGAACAGTTACAGACAAGTTCAAAGAACAGTTTAAATCTGCAGATACCCTTTGAAGCCTTCTTATTGTTAGGACTGGATGGGAGAGACACTGGTACCACACTGAGGTAAACATTGGAGGCAGCACGCAGACAGAGAAATGATTGCCTTGCCACTGTGTTCGGGAGATGTAAAGGAAGTGCCTCTAATGTAAGATGTCACTAGATGTCACTCTGCATTCCGTTATTTGGGAGTCTGAAGATTCCGGCAGCTTTGCCATTTTGCTACCAATACCTCTTACGGAACCTGAATAGACACTGCCACATGTGTGTGTGAGAAACAGCCAACCGCTGAAGGAATGTCAATGTGTGTGACTTCTATTGATCACTCTTTATTGACATAAATGTCTCTAATGTTTTGCTTTTCACCTTAAACTCTTGTCCCAGCTAAAATTTCCAGGCATCTGAATATCAAAGCCTTGAAAAGGGGGCTGAATTGGGTCTCATGGGGTGTTTTACAACTTTGACCTCTGGAAGAAATCACAGATATTTTTTTTATAGAGACTCAACAATTGTTTTTAATAAAAATGGAAATATCCAGTCAGCAAAGCAAGTATGTTCTTCTCACATTTAAAGGGTTCATTGCCACCTATCTGAATTTATAAATAGCTAGGAAGACAGCAGATGAGAAAAAGTTCTTGCATTTTCTTTGTGATGGTTTATAAACCCATACGTTTTATTTGGTGGTGCAGCTAAGTAAAATCATTGTGTCTCCTTTCCCAAGGACTACAAATGCCGTGCTCCTACAGTAGCCTGTAATGGTAGACCCGGGCTTTATTTCTTTTAGCTTTGTATACATTAATTAGGGATACACAATCAGAGCCGAGTGCAGAGGCAGCTAAATAAACAAATGACACCGTGGAAAGGTCTTTCTGCATACTAATCATATCCCACATCTGCAAGCAACAGCTCTATAAATCGATTTGCTCTTTCACATCAAAAGACAAACAGTGATGCGAGTCAGCAGTTCTTTTGTCAAAGTCACAGAGATGGCTGTTCTTCACAAACACATCTTCACAAAGCGAGGTCCCACCATCTGACGATTAGCATTATTGGCGACTCTTCAAAGAAGGCTCACCAAGTGATTTGCTATCAGACTGGTCACCATTTTTATGATGTTTCTCCATGAAGTCATAAGTGACTGGCATTTGAATTCTTGCTTTGAGGACAAGGAGCCTAGAATAATGAAAGAAGTCTTCAGATTCCATGGTCTGTGCCGTGTGTGCATGCATGTGTGCATGCGTGCGTGTGTGGGTGTGTGTTAGGGTTGGATAGTGTGTCAGCCACAGGGAATAATTGGCAGAAGGAAACCTGAAGTAAGTGCTGGGTGATGGGAATTCCTAAGCCAAAAGAGGGGGTTATAAGCTTGTCTTATTTGTGCGAAAAGCAGAAATGCCAAGTTTTAGTGAGTTTTGGACATCCTATTTTTACCACTGCTTTGGAACAAAATGAATTTACATGGAAGAAAACCAAGGCGTTCCTCTTGAGATGATGTTTTACATTAGTTGACCTATAATCAGAATTGAAGACAGAAAGTGCACATTATGATGAAATATATCCCAAGATAGTGCAAGATAGTGCAAGAGTACAAGGCCTATAGTGAAATGAGCAGCTAGGATGTCAGCCACAACACCAGGTTAGTGGAATTTAGGCACCATTAGTCTTTCATTTATTACTTAGTTTATTTAATTTTATATGTATATGAGTATTTTGAGAGCATGTGCATATGTGTACTGTGTGTATGCCTGGCACCTGAGAAAGTCAAATTCCCTGAAACTGGTGTTATAGATGGTTGTGAGCTGCCACGTGGGTTCTGGGAATTGAACACAGGTCCTTTGGAAGAGAAACCAGTGCTCTTAACCACTGAGCCATCTCTTTATCCCCATCATGGGCATTTCTAAAACAAGAAACTAAAACTATCAATAACTAAAAATTTATAAATTTCTTATTTCCTATTTAAATAGTTATCAAATATCATGTATTATCTAGTTGTAGATGTAAAAAAAGAAAATGCCATGATCATTCTAGATTAAACAATACATTTCAGGCACACAATTCAACGATAGTCTTCACTTTCTCCCTGTGTGTTTGAGCATGCATGTGGGGTGCTTGTGCATGCACACATGTGTTGTGTGCTTATGCCTAGAAACCCTTCAAATGTCAACCTAAGGACACTGTTCATCTCCTTTGAGAAAGGGTCTCTCACGAACCTGGAGTGCTTTGATTAGGTGAGTGGTTGTACAGTGAATTCCAGGGGTGTTCCCACCTCCACCTCTTCAGGGCCAGCCTTACAGTCACGTGTCTCCACGCCCAGCTTTTCACATGACTGCAGAGAATCCAAATTCAGGTCCTCATGAGTAAGGCAAATGCTTTACCATTGAGTGACCTCCCTCGTCTTTTTTTACCATTATTTTCAAGGGTCTGGTATCAAATATAGAATGTTAAGAATTCCTTATGACCCAACTGTGAATTTTAACTTACGCATCTATTTTACACTGTTAATCGAAAGAATATTCACTTCGGGGAAGCCTTAAAAACGTGTTACACAAAATCAGAGAGAGAACAGAGGCTGGGATCAGAGCATGGTACTTTCAGTAATGAGTTCTCAACTTGGGCCAGGGACGCAAGCAAGTAGTGCCTCAATTTCCTATCTGTTAAATGGAGGCCGGAATATTGACTTATGACTGAAGAGCATTCTGAAGATTAGCTAATAAAGGACAGAGGGAAAGCGGCGTGCGAATCTAAAGTGCTATATAAATGATAGATTGTCATCACCATCACCACTAATAATTATAGCCGTCATAAAAAGTGAATGATTCTGCTGTGGAGAGCTCCAGTCTCCCAGGAAAGTTATTTTTTCTTAGTCTGTTTTCATGTTTTAACCGGTCCTTAAAGCTGCTTAATTGAATGAAAGTGAGCGTTTCCGTGCTCTCAGCATTTGTGGCTATGGGATCATAGCATCTTCCCTCTGAAAATCAGAAGTGCCTAGAATTGCCGTTTGTGTGAACCTTACTCTAAGAAACCACGCCTGTCATCAGTGTTTTAAGAGAAAAATCAGCATAAACAATTATTTCTCTACTTTTGTTAAAAATAATATGTAGCCAGTACAGTTGAAAAATTCAGGAACCAAAATCATACATCTCTTTCTCAGAAAACATTCTAGGCTGTTTATCAATTATCTTTCCCCACTTCACCCAAAGTTCAACATACATTCCAGTCTATTAGAAAGAGCAAAATTAGAATGAAGAGGACTATGGACATATTTTTGGTTATTATTGGCTACCAAAGAAGTTTATTTTGCTCTTGGGTGTAAAATTTAAGCAGAGCTCAGTGGAGATGAGCCATGTCCCCACTCTTTGGTTGAGGGGAGCAGCTCCAAGGCACAGAATTGGGGTATGTCAAGCCTGTACATGATAGCATGTTGGCCCACTTATGTTGAGATGCACTTTTGCAACTTGTTTGGGATCAGAAAGACAGGACACTGGTATATTTTACACAAAGTGGGCTTATGAACTATAGGTGGGCAGCAAGGGATCCAGATGGTTAGAATTCAGTCAGTCAGTCCCTTGGGACTTAAGAAGGCTGCTTGCCTTTGCATGTCTCCCTGGCATTGCAGCTGAGGGATTCGGGCAAACAGATGATCCCTGATTTTGTACCATGGGGCCAGCATGACACAGTGAGTTAATTATCAAAGATAGCTTATTTCTGGAAGGTACTAGAATAGAATTTATGCTCTTTTAGCCACTCCTTCCTTCTCTGCTGGTCCTTCATTCCAGCTCATTTTACAGTTGCTCTTGAGAACTACCAGAGCGATGTGGGAAAATAACCAGCTCAGTACAAGACAATCATGCAAAAACCATCTCACAGAATCTTCTGAGGGCTGAATTACCCACAAGTTTGGAACTTGGGCAGGAAAGTCTCAAACATCTGGAGGCTCAAATAGCTGGGGCACATACCAGGCATTGTTCTTTGTTGATGGGTTCCCTGCTTCTTCTCTCTTTAGCATGCGTGTCTCGAAATAGTCACACTTCTTTCATATTTGCTGTGAGATATTAGAAAACTAATTCTGAAAGGCCTGGTGGTCAGGACCAAAGTGGAAGGGGCAGAAAGTTATACAGATTCGTAGTCCTGCTTATCTTGGGGTACTGTAACAAATACCACTGATGAAATGACTGAAGCAGCATCCATTGCTTCTCACAATTCTGGAGGATCAACACCTGAGATCAGTTGAAAGCATGGTTGAGTTGTCTGGTAAAGGCTTTCTTCCCACTGTGCAGATTTCTACATCTTTCTGTTCCTTTTCGTGAGTGAGTTGGGAATCATTGATATTTCTGTCTCTGCTTCTAAAGACACCAGTTCCATTTGGAAACTTCTGTTGTTGTAGCTCATCCAAATTACCCATCTCCCAAAGGCCTACCTTCTGGTGCCATGATATTCCAGAGTAGGGCTTTCTCATGCTTAGTGAAATCCAATTTAGAATCTTTTAGAAAATGAGCCTCAGAGGACACCTGTGTGGTGTGGAAATTCCTTCTGCGTATGTTTTGCTTTTATTGATTAATGAATACAGCTCTTTTGGCCAGAGGCTTAGAAGAATCGGGAAAGGCATAAATTCCAAGCAGATAGATGTAGAGAGAGAGAGTAGGCAGAGTCAAGGAAACCATGTAGCTGCTGTAAGAGACAGAATCTGGATGCCGGATGGAACCTTACTGGTGGATCACAATCACGTGGTGATACACAGATTAATAAAAATGGGTTAACTTAAGATGCAAGAACTAGCTAAAAATACGCTTAATACAGTATTGCAAATAATATAGTTTCTGTGTAATTATTTTGAGTCTGGGAGGTCAGGAACAAACAATCAGTCTCTGCCAACACCTGTGGGGGATTATCTTAACTTTAATAAATGCAATGGGAAGACCTGTCCTGACTATGGGAAGAATTTTGGGCTCTATGAAATGGGGAAAGATATTTGAGCACCGAGAAACATTCATTACTCCCTGCTTCTTACGTGTGGATGGAATATAACCAGCTGCTACATATCCTGTAGCGTGCCTTGATGTTTCTGTAAGCGTAGAATATAACTTGAACTATGAGCCAAAGTGAACATTTTCTCAAGCTGCTTTCATCAGGGTATTTTTTTCCGCTGCAGCAGTATATATATATATATATATATATATATATATATATATATTTTTTTTTTTTTTTTTTTTTTTTTTGGTTTTTCAAGACAGGGTTTCTCTGTGGTTTTGGAGCCTGTCCTGGAACTAGCTCTTGTAGACTAGGCTGGTCTCAAACTCACAGAGATCCGCCTGCCTCTGCCTCCCAAGTGCTGGGATTAAAGGCTTGCGCCACCACCGCCCAGCTAGCAGTATAATTTTTAATAGTCTGTTTTCAGTATTTAAAGTTCATTATGTTTACCATCTATACAAGGATACTATATAGTCATTTTTGAAAGCCCTATTTAACTTGGACATTGTTGTAAAAAACAAACCCAAAACTGAAGGCCTAAACAGTCAAAGTTTTGATGATTATTCCACAGCACTTCAAAAACAAATACACAGATGGTGATCCTCCTATCTCTGGCTCTTAAGTGTTTGGGATTTGGAATTATAGTCCTATACCACCAGGTTTGGCTCTTCTTCAAATTCTGAAGGGAAGTAGATAATTATTTTTGTTTAATCTTTAATATTTAATCCTTAATGTAGTGTATTGGATACTTTTATTTATGTTGCTGTGACCATTATATTTAGCTTAGGGAAAATGATCTATTTTGGTTCACAGTCTGAGAGGCTTCAAGTTCATTGCTGCAGAGAAAGAACGGGGAAGCTGTCAGTTCATGTTGGTGGGAGGGTGTATAAGAGGCTGTTCGTGTTATGCCAGACCAGGACTTGAAGGCGTATGGGAGGACCTCCCGCAACAAGGACTTAGCGGGAATGGTAAGAATTAGGGATGCAATAACTTTTATTTATTTATTTTTTTAATTAATTTATTTATTTATTAAGGATTTCTGCCTCTTCCCCACCACCGCCTCCCATTTCCCTCCCCCTCCCCCGTTCAAGTCCCCCTCCCTCATCAGCATGAAGAGCAATCAGGGTTCCCTGACCTGTGGGAAGTCCAAGGGCTGGCTACCTCCATCCAGGTCTAGTAAGGTGAGCATCCAAACTGCCTAGGCTCCCCCAAAGCCAGTACGTGCAGTAGGATCAAAAACCCATTGCCATTGATCTTGAGTTCTCAGTAGTCCTCATTGTCTGCTATGTTCAGCAAGTCTGGTTTTATCCCATGTTTTTTCAGACCCAGGCCAGCTGGCCTTGGTGAGTTCCCGATAGAATATCCCCATTGTCTCAGTGTGTGGGTGCACCCCTCGCGGTCCTGAGTTCCTTGCTCGTGCTCCCTCTCCTTCTGCTCCTGATTTGGACCTTGAGATTTCTGTCTGGTGCTCCAATGTGGGTCTCTGTCTCTGTCTCCTTTCATCGCCTGATGAAGGTTAATATTCAGGAGGATGCCTATATGTTTTTCTTTGGGTTCACCTTCTTATTTAGCTTCTCTAGGATCACGAATTATAAGCTCAATGTCCTTTATTTATGACTAGAAGACCAGCCTCTGAACTACTTCTGTCACCGACATCATACCTCCCAGAGATTCCACAACCTTCCAAAACAGCATCATGTGCTCAGTAAAAAACCTTCAAGGTCAGAGCCTGTGGGGTACATTTCAGACTCAACTCACAATGTAGGGAAAATATTCTCAAGTGAGGTCTGTGAATGGGGTAGCAAGTTTGAACCTTTTGTATCTATTCCTCATAATGAATGCAAAATACATAGCTACTTCTCACACGAAACTCTGTATTCATTTTACAATGCATTGCTAAGGAAGTCTCATGTGCTATAATAGAGAACTCAGGCCATGTGGCTGTTGCAGGAGGTCCTCCCACTCCTCCAGGCTATAGCCGCTGAGATACCAGCCCATTGGGGTGTGGTCTCTCTCCCTTTAAAAAAGCGGCCACTTCCCTCTCCTCTCTCTTCACTTCCTGCTCCAGGCAGGCGACTAGACTTCCCTTCATGGTTGCTTAGAGGGCTGTTGGACGGTGATCTGTAAGTTTTTCCCCCTTTAAATAAATGCCACCCTATTAATCATAATTCCAAACTGGTGTGGCATTGTTTGTGACTTACGCCTTCACATGGCCTCTAAGATTTGCTGAATAAATCGTCTGCCACCCCACAAGCTATGGTGTAATGCTGGATTAATCATTTGATTTTATATAGTGCTATATATTTTTCTCAATGGGTCAAAAATTTCTAATTTTAAACTTTTTAAATTCATTTTACATGACAACCACAGTTCCCTCTCCCTCCCCTCCACTCCCAAACCCCCCCCCCCACTCCTCAGAAAGGGTAAGGCTTTCCATGAGGAGTAAACAAAGCTTTGCATATGAACAAGCCCCTCCCCATTCCCTTATCAAGACTGGGCATTGAATCACACCACAGGGGATGGGCTCCAAAAAATAAAAATAATAATAAAAACCAGTTCATGCACCAGGCATAAATCCTGGTCCCACTGCCAAGGATCCCATAAAAAGACCAAGCCACATAATTTTCACCCACGGTCAGAGGAGTCAAACTTTTCTAATGCAGTTCCCTGTAGAATCTTTTCTACATCCAGCTATGGCTTTTATGATAAAGCTATTATTTAAAGACTGTATGAATGTTGAACTGATATTTAAGTGTGTGTGTTGTTTGTGGCATCATGTGGATTCTGAGTGCAGGAAACTTATTCATGTTACCCACAGAACCCTCCTGAGTTCCAGTGAGAATGGCATCTTTGTGTCCAACACAATGTGTCAGTCTCATGTTTCATTTGGTATTGAATCCTGTAGTCAAGTATAGTACTTCTGGCTTTTATATTTTTCTTTGAAAAACAAGCTTTCTGGGATCTAAGAAATTTATGTCTTCTTATGAACACGGAAGACAATTTAAATATGTCTGCATTGTTCATTTTGCATTATTGATTCTCAGACTTGGTACAAAAAATAGTATAGAAGTCCTCAAAAACACACATCAAATAACAGACATGTATCCCATTTCAGGTACAGATGCTAAGTCAAGCTGTTAGTAGGTCTCATAATCCTCAAGCCTTTCTCCTCATCTTGTAGCTGGTAGGCTTCTCTGCGTCCTTCAAATGTCCTTCTTCAGGGCCCCTGTTGTATCTTGTGTGCCTAAACTTCCCTTTCTTACAGGACACACAGTAGGTTCAGGAAAGACTCATCTTCAAGATGCATTTTAGCATCGTTACCATTGTAAGGCTTTCTCTGCACACAGATTTGTAGGCTGAGATCCTTTAGGTTAGAAGGTCAATTCTTGAATTTTGGGAAGATGCACTTAAGATCATAGTAAATACGTAATATATTACATAAAATATTTGCCTGCAAATTTTTAAGCGGTGACTGTGACTTTTAAAATATAATTAAGTTATATGTAACATTTAAAAGTAATGCAATTGAATTAATTTCTTTTCTTTTTTTTTTCTTTTTGACTTGGAAAAGAAAGCTATTGGAAAGAACTTCAGAACAAGATTTGAATTACAACTGACCCAGGCCTTATAGTGCTGATTTCAGCTTGTCTAGCTACAACCTGCTCAAACAAAAAGTGAAAAAGTTGAGTTCATATCTTCTTTGACCTCTCCATGACCAAAGCTTCCCTTATAACTGAATGTTAGGTCACAATAGTTCCACCATCTTGAACCAGAAATCAGACTTTCGGGTTAAAACTCACACTGTTAGCATGTGGGTGATTCAGTTATATACTTCATTCTAGTGTTATTAGTTAGACAAAACAGTGATATGGGAAGAAACACATTACCAATACTCAAAATTAATATTTAATATCTTGATTGCATCTATTTCTAATTTTTATAGTGCCCCATAAGCACAGGGATTCAACTTGTGTCGTGTCTTGATGAACAAGGTATGCTGAAAAGAAAATGGACAGTCAGGTGCTATCTAAAAACAAATTTTAATAGTGTTTCTGGGTAGTTTAAAGCAAGAAAGGAACACTGGAAAGTAAAACAAGAATATAAGCTATGGAATAATCCTTCTGTACACTGTAAATATGTATTACTCTCATTGGCTAATAAAAAGTTGACAGGTCGGTGGCAAGGTAGGAAGTATAGGCAGGACAGCCAGACACAGAAGACTCAGAGCAAGAAGGGTGAAGTCAGTGGATTCACTAGCTAGGTGCAGAGGGAGTAGGAGATGAACGTGCTATGTTAATATGTGGCAGTGCATACACAAGGAATATGAGTTAACTTAAAATGTAAGAGCTTGTTAGTAATACGTCTGAGCTATTGACCGAGGATTTGTAATTAATATAAGCCTCTGAGTGGTTATTTGGGAATTGGCAGGCAGGAGAGAGATGTCCAACTACAGATATATGAAATGTGTTTTAAAATACTGTAATCATGTAAAGTAAAGTGAAGGTTATTGATGGAGGAAGGTCATTGGTTAAATAAAAAGAAACTGCTTGGCCCTCATTGGTTAGAAGATAGGTGGGAGAAGTAAACAGAACAGAACGCTGGGAGGAAGAGGAAGTGAACTCAGACTCCACAGCTCTCCTCTCAGGAGCAGACGCCTCAGAGAGACACCATCCTCTCCTCTCCTGGGCAGATGCACACGATGAAGCAGGCCACCAGGTTAGACATGCTGAATCTTTCCCAATAAGACCGGTGCTCACAGATTATTAGAGATGGGTTGATCGTGATGTGAGAATTAGCCTGTAAGGGCTAGAGCTAAAGGGCCAAGCAGTGTTTAAATGAATACAGTTTGTGTGTTGTTATTTTGGAACATAAGCTAGCCATGTGGGCAGCCGGGGTGCTGGGGACGCAGCCCCGCCACTCTTATTACTACAGATGGTGCCCAGATGTGCGGACAACTGTATCCACTGAAAGCCTGAAAAGCTTGGGAAAGAGTAAAGCATCTTTTCTTGATAGTGACAGTTTCTCGGATCTACTCTGCTTGCTAGAGGCAAGCAAGCGCCTCATCTAAGAGAGGCTTCCTGACTCAGCTTTAGCTGCAAAACCCTGCAGCTCATTAAGAGGTCCTGCCACGAAACACTTAAATGGTGTTGACGAGAAGCTGAACGCATGCTTTTCGGTTTTCAGCCGTAGCAGGAAAAAAGCTGCGTCATTTAAAAATGCCGGCTTTCTGGGCTGTCCTGCCAGGGCAAACTCTGACTCTTTTATGCAGGCGGTTCGTGCGGTTTGCAAGCACAGGCTGCTGAAGCTCACTTGCTGGCAGGGACCTTGAAATGCCATAGAGTTGTGGCAGTAAACATGGCTACAGCCAGTACCTCAGCCATGAGGCTGGAAAGCTAAGGAATGGGCTGGATCCAGCCGTCAAAGCCACGGCTTTAGTCCTACTGAGATTGCTTGGTAAATTAAAGACTCATGTGGTCAGAAAAGCAGAGAGAGATACAGTAAAGAGAGCGTCAAAGACAAAGAAAATTTTTAAATGGTTTACAGTGTGTTAAAAATATATGCAGACTAAAAGTTGAAGTTCTTAAAGTAAAAAACAAAAAAAAAAAAGGAAGAGAGTTGTTGTGTGTGGTAGTACACACCTTTAATCCCAACACTTGGGAGGCAGAGGGAGATTGACCTCTGTGACTTCAAGGTGTGGTACCACACGCCTTTAATCCCAATGCCTAGAAGGCAGAGACAAACAGATCTTTGTGATTTCAAGGTGTAGTAGCAGATGCCTTTAATCCCAATGCCTGGGAGGCAGAGACAGGCGGATCTCTGAGAATTCAAGGACAGCCTGGTCTACAGAGTTATTCCAGGTCAAAGATACAGAGAACCTGTCTCAAAAAGCAAAAAGTTAAAAGTAAAAATAAACAAAATAGAGGTTAAAACAAAGCTGTACAAAGATGGAAAATAGAGAATTTTTGATACTGTATGCTATTATGCTCTCTTTGAATTGTTTGAATGCTGAGGAAGGAGCAACAGATGCCAAAAGATATTTATTTATAAATGCTGCTGAACTAATCCAACATAGATATTTTGATGCCTTGACTTTGAAATTTGGATCTAAGGACATGATGTTTTGGAAAGGAGTTTCTCATTTTGTTTTCACAGAGGATGAGACCCTGTTCATTTCTTCTATTCCGATTTGGTATGATGGACCACGCCCTCCTGAAGGGTTGCAGTGAACCCTTCAGAAAATTGCTTCGCCCAACTGCCAACTGAGATGAAACTAGCACACAGGTTATACCGTGAAAGACCTAATTAACGATGTCCCTATTCAGCAGGAAGCAGTTTGGAGAGAAATAACTGCGCCCATATTCCCAGAAAATGTTTATAAATGTTGTTTTACATTTAAAGGGGGATAGGATATAGGTATGAATAATAATTTGCATTAGTATAGATTTTGCTTTATTGATAGAGATTTATGGTCAATTTTGTTATATGTATATGTATTTCTGATATTGATTAAGGTATTGTGATTGTGTAGTTCATTATTAAAATGTAATGTATAATTAGGAAATACAGGTTGTTGATGGATAATCATAAATAATAGTCAAGTTTGTAGTCATGTTAGTTAATATTTTCTAGATGTGCGTAGATATATTTTAGATAGGAATTCTTCATGTTTTTCAAAGATTATAGAATATGGCATTTTAAATGTTTTAATATCTCAGGACTTTTCATGACAATGAGATACTCTGCTCCTGGCAGCACCAATCTACTTCACGAGGAAGATGGGCATTGAAGAGGCTCATTATGGAGTTTGATAGCCATTTGGGCAAGAAACTGCTCTTGCCTGGACTATTGCATAAACTGGACACAGAGAACCCACAGAGAGAGGACTACTGAACTTGCCTAAGGTGAGATGATCTTTCGGGGTTCCTGATTCATGAAAGAGTCTGCGAGACATTCTGCAGGACACAACAGACAGTGACTGAACTGACTTTGAATTTTCCTGCTTTATGGAAATGTCTGCTGGATACCATGGGCCTGAAGGCTGAAGATGGATGCCCCAACGGTACAGAGGAACTTTGGGTGACTGTCCAGGCAGCGAGATGTCTCTGTCATTTCTAGAGTTTTAAAAGTTGCTTTTTTCTTGTTTGCTTAGGTAGTATTGTATCTTTCTGGAGTCTTTAATGGAATTAAGAATAGTTAGTTATAGTTATAGTTTTCCTTAGTTATGATAAAGATTATTGTAACTTTTACTTGATAACTGTTTTTTTATATGTAATTTTGCTATGTTAAAGTTAAAGCCTTTTTTTTTTTTGTTTAAAACGAAAAAGGGGAATTGATGGAGGAAGGTCATTGGTTAAATAAAAAGAAACTGCTTGGCCCTCATTGGTTAGAAGATAGCTGGGAGGAGTAAACAGAACAGAACGCTGGGAGGAAGAGGAAGTGAACTCAGACTCCACAGCTCTCCTCTCAGGAGCAGACGCCTCAGAGAGACACCATCCTCTCCTCTCCTGGGCAGACGCACGCGATGGAGCAAGCAGCCAGGTTAGACATGCTCAATCTTTCCCAGTAAGACTGGTGCTCACAGATTATTAGAGATGGGTTGATCGTGATGTGAGAATTAGCCTGTAAGGGCTAGAGCTAAAGGGCCAAGCAGTGTTTAAATGAATACAGTTTGTGTGTTGTTATTTTGGAGCATAAGCTAGCCATGTGGGCAGCCGGGGTGCTAGGGATGCAGCCCCACCACTCTTATTACTACGTGTTATAATTTTTTCTAAAGTGACTTTTGTGTTGGAATGCTGTATCCAGCCGATAAATAGTTCACCAGCATTATTCTTTCCACAGATGCTTGTAATACAACACAGAGGCTAAGAGTATGTCCCAATGACACAGAACATTGACAAATACAATAGTATCACAAAGAAGAAAGCACAGTCACCCAGACCAATAAGAGTTCTCATTAATGACACCTATGTGGGGCAGCATCATATATTGCAGATAGATCTGAGCAGCCATGAAGCTGCCAGGTCAGACATGCTGAATCTTTCCTTGTAAACCACGAGGTTGGTGACAAACAGATTATTAGAAATGGGTTGACTAAAGATGTAAGAGTTGGCCAATGGGAAATTAGAGCTAAGAGGCCAGGCAGTAATTTAATGAATACAGTTTCCGTATTATTAATTTGGGTACAAGCTAGTCGGGTGGCCAGGACCACAAGCATTCCGCTGGCCCGGGTGTAAGCCAGTTGGGCGGCGGGACACAGCCCGCCAGTCTCCCTACTACAATATATTCTAAAGCCATTGTGTCCACACTACAGAACTTTCTGAATGGAACATAACTTGGAAGCCATAGCAGTGGGTAAGAGAAGCCCTACAGCAAAGGTCACATCTTGAGCACCGACTCTGTTCTTCTCATACCACGTCTTGTTTTCATACCTTGCTTGGGAGGGTCTGCGGAATGTGTACGAGCTCACAAATATACCCACCTCAAACACGAAGCTTATTTACCAAGGTTCCAAGTGGGTTAACTTCAGTTGCGCTTTGCTTGGTCACACTGTGAAAACTATTTTCTAAGTGAGTGTTCAACATCTAAAAGGTGGAAGATTTAATATAAATTGCACATCAAGGGCATCCTTTGGAAACTGCAGCAGGCCTGGCAGCCGGGAGCTCACATTTCTTCTTGGTAGCCAGCCATGGGAAATGAGGGAGAGCGGCTACAGCTGTCTCTTCTCCCACAGGTATAATCTTCCACTCTGCTCCGGATATGGGTTCTCAAGGCTGAGGCTACTTAGCGGGCTCTCATTCCTCCATGCTTTTCACCGCTATTTCACTGGCCTTTTTGAATAGTGTAGTTAAAAGGAAGTGGAAATATTTGTTAGGCCTGCCTGTCCTCAAAATTGAAAACCCAAAATTTATTTCAGGAAAGAAATGATCTTCTCCACCACCTTTCGATTTTGAGTTCTACTCTCAGTATAGTGCAGTGAGTACTACCATTTAAGGGCCTCATCTTTCCCCAGCATTTCTAAGACCAGGGCGAATTCCAGTGATATGTAGTGGGAGCACTCAGTGGGAGCACTTAGCATTGTGGAGTTGAGCACAAAGAAAGGGGTGTTAGAATCCATGGCAGATAAAGGGTGAGTCTAAAAAATACTCATCTCTCCTTTTAGTAATCCTTTCAAGGAAGAACATATGTTTCTCATGTTAACTCCACTTAAAAACTACTGGATTTTTCTGCATCCACTTTATAACAAAATTTCATGTATGAGGACCCCACTTATGTCTAATTTAAAACCAGGGACATAGAATTTTCAGCGAGACAACTCTATTACGCATTTCTCTCAATCAATAATCTGCATGTGTGAGACCTTACACTAAAGTTTTTTTTTTTTTTGAAAAGCTTCTAACATCTTTTTATCTATTTGATTGTGGAGGATCTCATTTATTTTATTAAAAGGGGAGGGATTCATTTATCCAAATGAGAAATTCGGTATTGACTGAACTGAAGATTTCTGGAAACAATATAAACCATAAGATCAAAAGATGAATGGCTGTGGGAAGATCCAAACTTCAGTAGGCATGACCTGGAAAGTTCAATTAAAATCTTAACATAAATGCCTTCAATGTTCCACATAACTATCAAAGCCTTTCCATATTAGAAACATGAGCTTTCACAACCCAGAAGGCATAAATGCTCTCCTAGCCTTCTCAGTTGTCTTACATTTAAGAGGTTCCATTATTGTCATGGCACAGTGCTGGGAGGAAATTCCAAACACCCCATAACAAGTCATGTTCAACTGAACTTCATATAGACCATCTTAAAAAAAAAAAACAGTAACAGATTTGCCTTTGTGTTTTAATACCGGATGTTGAAGGTTAATGATCTGGAGTCAAACAGATAGTTAGTAAAACTTACTAGTTAGCGATCAGACATTCACTTGTCTGCTTTGAAGTATGTCTACAAGAGTAAATGAGACAAAACCTGGAACTTTCTGATGCAGAGACTTCTCACTCCCAGCTCCTGTGTCATGAATATCAAAACGCTTTCTGCTCAGTTGTTCTGTTTCAGATGAACTCAGGACCTGCACACTGTGGTTTTGTATAAACTGAAGAAGACAGCAGTTACAAAATTTCCTGGCTTTCCCGGCACCTTTTCATTTTTAAAATTGTTTTCTTCTATTCCCTCCATCATTAAGAAAAGTTGGTGTTTGGGAAGGGGCCAGCTAGCACAAAATTAACCTAAGTTAATAAATAGAAAAAAAAATCCTCCACCAAATAGTCTATATCTCAAAGTCCTGCTTGAGGAATCCAAGAACAAACGAACAAACAACAAAACAGCTCTATTCTATAAATACTAACAAATCTATTGCGCAGAAAGCAGTATCTGAGCTGGGGTGGTGGGAACTGTCAGCACTGATCTCCAGGGCCAGGGGAAAGGCCGAAGACAAAGTTGGGTGAAGACTTGTAGCTTGTTTTTTTTTTTTTTTTTTTTTTTTTTTTTTGCCGAGGAGCTTTTATTTGTTTCCCCCATCTTACTTTCTGAAATTCAAAATTACTCCCATACTATTTAAAGCAGTAGTACCACTATAAAAATTATAAAACACTGGCGGTGAAAGAGAGACTTTGAGTAGAGAATATATTTTGTAGATTAAAATATCCAGAAAAAGGAAATTAGGTGACTAATTCAGAATTATCCCACTGGTTCTTACAGATGCATTCATTCTCCAAATCTGTACAACTCAGGATTTCTCTTTATTTTCCCCAATCTGGCTTATTTATCAATATTCTGTTAAATATGTGTGACTGCATTTCCTGTAATTTACATACATATAGGTTATGCACCACACAGAAAACTTTCAGATTTAGCACCCCATCAGTTAACCTCAACTAAGTTAAAAGTGTTATACTAATAACACCGGATTGAAGGGAAATAATTTGCTGCATCCCTGACCCCACGTAGAAGAGATTTGTGGGGCTGATTTGGGTGATGCGCATCCATTTAAGAAGAGGTGCCCAGGAAAGTTTGAACTACTGCCTTCCTCCCAAGCTATATGCAAAATTATGGCTTTGTCCTAGTGCGAGCCTCATCTACATGCATGGATTTCCTCAAAGTCGTCTTTTATATTTATCACCATGGAAGAATGGCTTGCCACCCAGGGTGGGGGCCTGGCCACAAGGGAAATAGCAGGTGCCTAGCCAGAAGTTGTATCTTGAAAGTTTTTTTCCCCCTTTTGTAATTCCTTGTTGCCATTCATGGTATTCCAGTAGTAACAGTCACTTCAAAAGTAACAAAGTCCCAGTTCAGATGGGAGATTCTCTAAAGCTCTTCAAATAGTTCACAAGGCTTTAAAAAAGGAAGTCAGCTCAATGGAGTGGAAGCGTTACTCCCTCACTCCCTATGGCTTCTGAAAAAGCCATTAGCAATACATGTCTCCTCGGGAGCATTTATGCTAACATTGTTTTCTTCGGTTTTTCAGTCTTGCTGCCTTCCATATAAACAACCCTTGCAAACAGGAGCTTAACTGAAGATAATGGGAAGAAATATTGTTTGTTTTCCCCCAACCCCAGAAAATGGCTGAGGGGTGTCTAACAATTGCACACTCAACCATCGTGTGGGACCTGGCTTGCATAGAAGCACTATATCCCAAAGATGCATGACTGAAATGCTATGCAATGTAATTTTGTGAATGCTATTTTCTAAGGCTAAGGTACAGCAAATGACACAAACTTTAATGAAGTGATGATGATTCCATGTTTCATACTGTGTCATATAATACTTATATCCTACAAGCATAACTTTTAAAAGAGTAGCAACTTCTCCTTTTTATTATTTGTTGTTACCTCTAGCGATTAAACGTCCCTCTTTTCTATAAAAATCAATTTCATGGGGGAAAACCTAGGACCTGTGTCATAACAGCCCTAATCTTATGGAGACATTAGACATAACTCATGAGGCATGTTCCATGTTCAATTAGCATTTTGAAGAAGATCTCCTCACACAATAGCTGTTGGGACAGTTACTGTGGAGAGGAGAAGCAGGGAGATTGGCTAGAGGGATAATCCAGTGGTGGCCCTAATTGTAGGCTTAGTCTTTGTGTACTGAGGCCAATGGAAAAGGCTTGCCATATTGTCGGTCTAGCCAAGAGAAGAGCTTTGCTAGCCTGCCAATCAGAAGCAAAAGCTCTATTACTCTCAGCAGAGTGTTCCTGAAGCATCTACAGAGTCCTAGCTTTCCTGTGGGCATGTGCTGACCTTTCTCAGACCAGATTACTTTGGAGGTCACAATTGTTCTCTGTCCAAAAACGTAAGCAAGAAGAGATGAGAAAGAGCTATTCTGTCATGGATTTATATTGATGTGCATCACGTTTGCCTTTGTGCGTGCATTCACCGCACTATCTAAAGTCAGATGTGGTTGGATAAGAAGGAGGAGCGAGGAATGATAATTTGAAGAAAAACTGGATGGGAGAAAACCAAATTGACAAACTTTTCTCTATATTCAATTACATTCTCTTTAGTTTGAATAAATACTACCAATAAAACAATAATAGCAGTCATGTAAATATTTTTTTTAAAAAAAATACATACTCCAGACACATTTATCTCTTTTAATTCTAACAACCACCCCATGCTGTTCACAGTTTTTAGAAAAATGAGGGAAAGAGCACAGATCTTTGGCCAAATGAGTTGGCCAAAGTCAACTTGTTCATAGAGAAAAGGAAAGAAATGCTTTATATTATTCATGGGTATCTCATAAAACTAAGTCCTATGCTCTGTTTATTAAGTCACAAACATGGAAATGTACTTCCTTATCACATTAATGAATACCTTAGATTTTGAATTATGATTTTGTATATAAACCTATGTAATATAATTTAATCTATATAAATAACATAATTTATATAAATGAAATTACAATTGTACCATATCATTAAATATAAATATATTATGACTTATGTTTACATGCATTGTAATGTACATTTGGAGGGCACGCAGGTCTAGTGTAGAGTACAAAAATTTGAAGAACGCCACAAAAATTCTGAGGCTAGGAAAGGCCATTTAGAGCACCAGCCCTTGTCTGTATCCTGTCGTAGACCCAGGTGTATGGCCCAGATGGCACAGGTATAAAACCCATGAAATGGGGAAAATGCGACTGTGAGAGCTATTACCACTGTTCACCAGCTATAATACATTTATCCCAAGAGGCATTTGTACAGCTGTTAACATATACGGGCCTGTATTTTCACTTGTACTTGCAAAGATATTTAAGATTTATGATGATGGCTATCTTCCCTCTATAAAGACTGCAAAATAAGGGAATTTACCAAGGGTGCAATCAGGTGAGGAGATGCATTCTGCAGGGATTATTGCAGTAAATGAACACGGGAATGGCAAGGCTTTTCTGTCCTAGGAGGTAGCTATGGGGGAATTAAAAGGAAAATCCTTATTTCTTCGTGGGTTTGTCCTGTTAGTATGTTATCATTTTTAACTATGATGGAGAAGAGTTGTAAACAACTGCACAAACAACAATTTCATTTCTGGAGAAAGACAATGAAACAGGTACTGACCTGGGAATTATATTTTGAACTTTACGTAAGAATTTTTCAGCTGTGAGATGCTAGCCTCTGGAGAGGTCGGGTTTCCCATAAGCACACTTTTATGAGATGGTTTTAATATTGCTCAGTATTAGAACATTACTTTTGTCTGTTTACATTTTTGAAGCAGATGAGTGTTGAAATTGGCTATTTTTTAATTTTTTTTTAATTTTACTATTTGACAATTTCATGCACGTATGTAATGCATCTGATACATCCTATTGTTGTCTCTTGCCTCTTATTCTTCTAACCACATCCTTACCGGTCTCTTTTCCAGGTTCGTGACATTTGGTTTTGTTTTGTGACCCATTTGGTTTTACCAAACCATCTGAGACTTAGATTGGAGCTATCTATTGGAGTCTGGTCACCAGCGGGTACACACTGAAGACGATGTCACCAGTGGGTACACACTGAAGGCAATGATTTCTCTTTATTTTAATCGATCATTATCAAATAGCTCATCAGTGATGGAGGGGTAGGACTCCTGAATCCCCTCCTTCCATGCATGCCCGCTGTTGGCATGTCCATTCTTGTGGAGATGTAGTGCAGGCATCTGAAGCTGTTGTTGGTTCTCCTTTGCAGTGGCTGTGTCTCGCTCCGAAGCATTTTGTAGCTCTTCTCACTGTCATTCAGATCTTATATTCTTTCCCTTTTCCAATGCTCTCTGAGAATGAGAGAGGATGCTATCATTGTCTTATTTAGTAATTTACCAGTGCTTGCTCTCAGTGCCTTGTGCATAGACCAGTGTCCACATTCACTGGACAGAGGGGCTTCTCTGAATAAACCTGAAAGTATCAGTTATCTATGGCTATAACCGTAAGTATTAAGAAGACCACTTCACACTGCCAATTTCAGCATTTGGTTCTCTTCTAGGGCCTGTGTTCTCTCCTGCTATGGGTTTCTAACTAGGGTTTACAGCTCCAGATGTGATTCCTAGTCTCTAATCTAATCAGAAAGCATTTGGTGGTTCTTCAGACAACTGGCCTTCTTTAATAAGTGTTGGCAGTAATGTTAATGACCATTTTTGTTGTGATAATCGTGCACAGTGGTTTAAAGTACCACACACGCACATGCACACGTACATGCACACGTTATTGTGTGTTATGGAGACCAGAAGCTCCTATCGAGTGTTATTTGGTTGAAATTGGTGTTTGCAGAGCTTTGATGTTTCTGGAGGTTCTACCCTACTTCGAAGATTCCTCTCTCCACTTTCCCTCCTCAATCTCTTCCTCTTGCATTCCTGTACTTCTAGCTCCTCCTCCATGTCCATGATCAGCGGTTCCTATCTTCAAATCTTAATCTGGCCCTTCTGCTTCCCACTCTGACTCATTTGTAAATACCCAGAGCTTTTATTAAGTGCACATGTGACCTGCACACGTCATAATAGTCCTTCCATCTCATAGACCTTTAGCTTAAGAATACCTGCAACCTCTTCTGCCATGTAATGTTCCATATTCACATATACTTGGGAGTAGGATGGAAGCAATCTAGGAGGGCCATTATTTTACCTGTCCCAGGAGACGAAAGCAATTGGCTTCATTTTGAAAAGCTAGCTTATGAATGCTATCATCTTTACATTGATTGCATCTACAATCTTTGAAACTTGTAATATATTTTCAATCTCAACATCACAGATTCAGCATTGAATTTTCATTCATGTATTCCTTCTGTATTCATGAGTTTCACACATGTGGGTTCAGCACCATGGATTGAAAGTTCTCATTGGTGTCTACTGAAT
Organism: Microtus oregoni; assembly: GCF_018167655.1. Classification (NCBI taxonomy): domain Eukaryota; kingdom Metazoa; phylum Chordata; class Mammalia; order Rodentia; family Cricetidae; genus Microtus; species Microtus oregoni. The sequence continues at coordinate 32,690,871 of NW_024543060.1, read as the reverse complement.
ACGGTTCAGATTTTTCCCGTCACCGTTCTTTAAACAGCAGAGTGTAACACACAAGTCTACAATTATGCTGTATTAAGTATTACAGGCAATTCAGAAATGAATTGGAGTATTCAGAAAGATGCCTGCAGTTATATGTAAATACTATACAGTTATTGTAAGGAACTCGAGCACCCTCGGATTTTGGTACACATTGGGACTGGAGAACCAAACTTCCCAGATACTGATGGACAACATTTGTAAACAACCACCAACATTTTTTCTTTAATGATGAAAAACAATTCTCCGAGAAAGGGAGCAATGTCGGCAGATGTTTTAAATGTCACATTAGCCCTTTTCAGTCACCACAGTCATGGTCCACATCCAACTCTTGTGCAGAAAAGTGGAGTTCTTCGGGAGCTGCTTCCTCCTGCTTTCCACTGAGCAGCTCCAGTGATTATCAGGAAATAAATCAACCGTCAGCAGTCAGAGGCAGCTATTAAATCTGAGATTTGAACATCTTAATTGGTGCTTTAAATCTTAAAGAGGTGAAATCATGTTAGATACATAAAGCTGCTTACATGTGTAAACCTTAGCACAGTATCCCGTGGTTAAGAAAGCATCGCACTGTGTTCTGGGTTGAATTAGTTTACCTTAAAACTTTTTTGGGAAAATAAGGAAACCACAATCAAAGTTTTACATGTATGTAGGACAATTGTCCAGATGATTACTGAAAATTCAACCTTTTGTAAGCACAGACAAAAGATCTGGTTCTGAGACAATGTAGCTATACATCCAATCCATCCTTTTAAATTCTCTGACCTGGGAATTTATAGTTGCTTTAGTGCATTACAATTATTTTCGACACACTTTGTTTTCTTTTAGTAAACTATTTATTTTTCTAGGGACAAATAAAATACTAGAAACAAATCACTTTTTTGGAATTTGCTCATTGGGATCACTACAACAAAGCCCTGTAAGCACAGAATTCTATAAGTTTTCTTTGCCTCTTTTCTAGAACCATAAATGCTGGGAGAAGCAGTACAGAGGTGAGCCTTCTGTGTCAGAAAGTGAATTGTCAGGCAAGAGATTCAGGCCATGCTGCAGAAGCATGATTAGTTTTAGACAACTTAGTCTCTACATTTGGAAGTGTCCTTTAAAACCCATTATAATAGTGAACCCTATTTGTCTGGCACCAGTTTCATCATAAAGTCACCTCTTACCACATGTTCACTGGAAAAGAAATAGATGTGCCCAATAAAAATATTTCTATGCCAAGGCCAGCTGGCCTAGGTCTGAAAAAGCATGGGATAAATCCAGACTAGCTGAACATAGCGGACAATGAGGAATACTGAGAACTCAAGAACAATTGCAGTGGGTTTTTGATCCTACTGCACGTACTGGCTTTGTGGGAGCCTAGGCAGTTTGAATGCTCACCTTAGGAGACCTGGATAGAGGTGGGCAGTCCTTGGGCTTCCCACAGGTCAGGGAACCCTGATTGCTCTTCGAGCAGATGGGGGGAGGGGGACTTGATCGGGGGAGGGGGAGGGAAATGGGAAGCGGTTGTGGGGACGAGGCAGAAATTCTTAATAAATAAATAAATTAAAATAAAATAAAAAAAAAAAAAAGAATAAAAAAAAAAAAAAAATATTTCTATGCATCCATGTCATTTTAGATATGATATAAAAGAAGAGATTATTATTTTAAATACTATTTAACTGTATCAAATAATCCATGATCTTGACTGTTACCAGAACTTTATATTTGCATAATATTCTTTTTAAATTATTAAAAATTATTTGAAAATATAAAAGTATTTTTATAAAACCAATAAATCCACTTTGAAGCAGATTCTTGGGTAAAAATTTTGATATAATGATGAAGTCAGTACTGTTTGTTCATGGAATGTGTTTTTAGCAAGGGTAACTGTTCATTTAACAAAACGCTTTGTTGCATTGAACTTTCCCTGTCAACTAAAGATGTTTAAAAGTGGAATATTCCCATGCCAGCTACTCAATTAAAAATGTGTGGTTTATCTATTTTGGGGATAATTTATGTCAATTTTTAAATCCTGGGTTAATTAAATTTGACCCTACATTCCAGAATGTTATTGGATATTTATTTAAGGAATGCAAATAAGTTTAAATCTAATCTTAATATTAACCACTGCTTATGTAATTAGAAAGTAGAATCAACTAGGGGAAAAGGCAATGCATTTTTAAGTACATACAAGCACAACACAATGTGAAAATCCATAGTATGTCCTTCTACTCTCAGGGTAATTTAAAGTCCATGAACTAGAATTTGCGTGCGGTGTCTTCATAGTTGCATAAACACAACTATTCAGACTTTTTGGAAATACCTTTCTGATCAAAATTGCTCATTAAAACTTTCATATTATAATTGGAAAATGCATTCTGATTGCAAAAGAGCAGCATCTTCCCTTTGTCAGCATCCTGCAGTTACTAGAACACTGCCTTTGGTGTTCCCTGGGCGCATCTTTGTCCCCAGAAAGTCACAACGCAAACTGATTCCGAAGCAAAGACTCACAACCCTATGCAAATATTTCTTGATTTCACAATAACAGCTATTTACCAACATATTTTACTCCACTTAAAAATATTCAGTTAGGTAGACTCAAATGCACACTGAAGTGTCTTAGGTTCACCTTGCTAGCAATCTCGCAATACTTCCCATTTTAATCATATGCAAACTCTCTACAAATTAAACTCTAGCCACGTTGCTTAATTTTTAAATACATTCAATCATTGAATAAAAGCTTTTTTAAAAAATATTTTACATAATTCTGCAGAGTGATAAGTGATAATGCTCTCACTAAATTCAGGCTAGCCATTGAATATTGCAACACTTTGGCTACCACCTTCTTCCTAAGTATGTGATATGAACCATGACATTACAATCTTAAAACTGTAACAAGAATGAGTTATGTTTGTACTATTTCCCATTCTCATTATATTCTTTGTCACACAATGAATTAATGTTGTGCCATTTTCTATTCTCATTACAATCTTTTCCTTATGAATGGGGTATCAGAATTTTAATGCCTTTTGTAATCTGTGAAATATAGTAGTATGTTTTGTTATACCACTATGACCTTGCTAATATTTTGCATTTTGATTGGTTAGTCCAACCTGTCATATACAGGGTAAGGTTAGAATGATTGGCCAATGAAATAATTCTTAGTGCTTTTGACTGCTTTAATAAAATCAGTTTAAGGAACATTTTTAAAACCTTAATTTTTTTTACATGCTTGAACAAAATGATAACCTTGGCATAAAAGACAAGAACATTTCTACATAGAAAATGCAGGGGTGATTTTACTAATGCTGTATAGAGGAATTATTTTAGATTTTATGAAAAATTAGTAATGTTTTATTATATATAACTTCTTTATTCTATTTTTTTCTATTAGTATTTTAACTTGAAGGCATATAAAAGTATAACAAAGTTTTTACTATTTTGACTACTCCTTCATCCAGATCTTTCCTATTAGCTAGTCATTTGAACGTCAGTACTGATGCAGACTAGTTTTTGCTCAGTGAGAGTTGTTATTATTTTTCCGTAGTGAAATATTTAACATGTTGTCTTATATTACGCTATGTTATAAAAGATTATTGTGCACAATTTTAATATAATACTAAGAAATGCTTTGAGAAGAAGTTTGAGTTGCTTGTTATTTTAGCTAATAAACTTCTTTCAGAGGGCATATCACATTGTACCCACTTATATCTCAATTCATTATTTTTCTGTCTGTCTATATTCTATCATTTATCTGTCATCTCTGTTCTTGCTCACTTACGTCATCTGTATCTCTTTTTATACTTGTGCCTCATTTGGCCCAAGCCTCTGGGGAAATGATTAAAGTGGGTGCTTTTTAGAAGTATACGACTGCAGGTAAATTGCTGTGTGTTAGGGTTTGGAAACAAGGCTAAGTTTATAGAGGAATGATCAAAGTAAATGCATGGGAAGCTGGAAGTAAAAACTGTAGTTAACAAAAGCCATCTACTTTGGGTGTGCAGTTATATGATACGTCTTACTGCTTTGAGAAAGTAGGATCCTGGATGGAATAGGAAGTTAGCTGGAGGGGGAAAGTGGATAAATTCTAGTTCGGTAAACTGTGATGGTCTCTGTAGCAAGTTTCCAACATGTAAGAAACACTAAGAAATAATCAAAATTGTATTTTGCCACTGTAAAGGAAATGTGTTATTGGTCCATTCTGTTCCAGGAAGTAGGACAGTAGCGATGGCAGCTTCAGGACAAAATGGCAAGTATCCAAAACCACTTTTCATTTCTATTTCTAAAATTCTAACTTTAAAAAGTTGTTTGCAGACCTTCTTTCTTTCAATCATGCCTCTTTTGTTTGAAGGCAGGAAACTGCAGAGGGTCCTACACTTTGCACCTCTACAACTGTATTTTCTCTCGCTCGTTTAGTCACCAAAACCACGCTGATATGAGTATTCCCACTGACCACAGAGCTATGTCATCATTTCCGAGGCACAGGGAGTTTTATTAGCAAGTAAGGGTTTGCCTGGCTGGTCGGGGCTTAAAGCGATCATCTTCGTGTCATCTACACACACAACACTATCTAGGGCTTCTATCAGTGTGAACAGAGGTTTCCCAAGGGTTAACAGAGGCATTTACAAACTATCAAGTGGAAGGAAATTCAGACTCCGAGAGAAGAAGGTCCCCCTGTCACCACCCATGCTGACCTTGCTGTGTCAAATCGGGGAATTTTCTTACTCACTCTGGCAATGCGAAAACTTTATCACGCTAACATCTTTAGGTGAGCATGCTGCTACGTTTTTCCAGTAAACCTCCGATTCAGCGAATTATCCATCCTCCAGAAAGAATGCCGGTTTTTACAGTAATTACAGGCTCAAAGTTTGCCTACCTATTCTGCAGTGCCTTTTATTATTTACAATCGGGATGCTGGGGTTTGCTGAATTTTGTTGGAGAGAATATAAGTTTTTGGTCTATTTTTCTAACGTGAGATTTCTCTGGTATACACTGTTTTAATCGCTTTATTGATATTTGATTTTTCAATCACTGTTTATATTTTAAAACTTTGAAGATAAATCATGACCTTTATTCGTCTTTAAGATTTTGAACATCATGGGTTTATAAACCACATTGTTCATGTTCAGTTTGAACGCTTATTTTTTTTTCATTTTCTTTCAAATGGGCATTTCACTAAATTTGTTTTTATAGTTTTCAGTTATCACTGTGCCTGAAAATTTGTCATGAACAATTTCTCATGGTTTGCTGATATTGACTAATTTAACTCACATTTTTTCAGCAAATGGACTAACAAAAAGAAATTAAATATAATCCTGGAAAAGTGAAGTCACACTCAGATCTCCATTAAAACCTAATCTGTGGCATAAGCTCAGGTTCGTTGCCAGTTCCTGGGGAGTTTAGGGATCAAGCTATTTAATAATCATTCTGGTTCAAGCTGTCCTATGGGATTAAGGGTGAAAAAAAATGCCATAGTATCTTGCCTAATATCTCTTATGCCCGCTTAAGTTTTGTCTCGATTTAGCGCTAATATTTCTGTGAATCTTAATAAAGGTGACAAAGTGAAGAATCTGTTTTAAAATGAAATAAAGAGAATGAAAGAGTATATAACTGTTGTCTTTTAGGTAAATAAAACCATATGCTGATTATCTAAAAATCTTTCACCGATTTGATTAACCCTTGGTATTCAAAGTCTGAAATCCATTATTCTTAGTCTAAATACCTATATAATTCATAATTATGTTTTCTTATTCCTACTCTCCTAAAAGAAAAAGAGCTAGAATTTAAGTCTTCCGATATTGCACACCTTGGACATGGAATATTGTGGATTATTTCACTGGATTAGAAAGAAGCAGATTCTATTTTTACATGTGTTAACAAAGCTTGCAATGATAGTATTCTCTTCATTCCAGCAGATTTAACTGTCACATTAATATTATTGTGTTGATATAATTATGTATAATTAATAAATAATCATTGTTGCCTTCTCAAGCATTATTAGTTTTTTTTTCTTCTGTATAAATAAGTAAACTACAGTATGGGAAGCAGCATCGCAGATTCTCAAGAGTCTAAGGTAATACGTGCTGGATGTGAAATTTGAGCCTAGATAAAACAGCTTTTCAAGGCTTTCCCTTAATCATTAAATTATCTCTTCAAATAAAGAAAACCTTCCATTGTAAGACTATTTTTCTTGGCTGTAATATGAGCTGAAATAATCAGGAGGCATTATTCCTAATCAAGATTGCCTATGGTAATTCCAGAGCTGGAATCTCTGAGCCTCAAGGGCATAGATGAAATGAGAAAGTTGCAAGGTATTTGATGCAGTTCATACTCCTGTATGTGAGTCAGACTCACACTAGGCGCTACAGAGTAGAGAGTGGGACAAGAGAAGCCAATATCTCTTGTTTCTTATGGTCTCTGAGTGTAAAGGAATAGATTCAGGGGATGGTGTGAAATGTCCCCTGGAGTCTCTGAGAGCTTTTGAGTGTGCAAGTCAAAAGAAAGCCATCATCATGGGGAGCAAATGGAGCCCATGTCGAGACATTTGGACCCTTCAAAACCACTGGTCAAATTAACATAGTCAAGTCTGAGCATGGTGGAATATATCTTTAATCTTCGCATGCAGTGGGCAGAGGCAGGAGGATCTCTGTGAGCATGAGGCCACCCTGATCTACATGGTGAACTCTAGTCCTGCCCGAGTTACACAGTGACAGCTGTCTTCAGAAAACAAACAAAACAGAAAGGAAACAAATTAAGCAAAAACTAAAATAAAACAGATATATAGCTGAGCTTCATGACTTCGTGTGGTTTCCTGCAAGGAAGAAGCTACCATTTGCATGAATCCACAAAGAGAGAATTCCCAAGATGTCCTCTTTCATGAGTCCACATAGAGAGAATTTCCTGCCTACCATAGTAGCTGAAAGAGATCCAAGGGCCAGTCAAGAAAATGACATCAGGAAGAACAGTAAGAACCTTCAGAGCATCACACAGAAAGCACGTAGTTGTCCTTGTGCCATTTGAAGGCCACCAGAGGAGGAACAAATGAAAAATGAGACTGTGAGAAAACAAAGCTTGAAACATAGCAAGATCTTCAAAGGAGGCCCAGCTTATCTCCGGTAAATGGGATCTGTATCAAACCTTGAATAGGTAATTTTAGTGTTCTTTCATCTAATCAGTGAAAATGAGGGGTGGAAGCAGGTTTCCAGAGCAAGAAGAAATTCACTAAGAAAGTTATATCGTGGTGTAATTGTGGGCAAAGTCCTGCTTATTGCATTATATGCTCTGGTGTGACCCAGTTATTTCATTTGCTGATGCCGGTTGTTTAGATGCCTATTCTCACCATTTATTTCCAGCTCTGTTTTGTTGTTCATCTTTGAGATTTGTGTAAGGCTTTCCAAAGCTCAGTTAGGCATGACTAATTTTAGTTCTGCTAGACCGCTGAATTCCTCTACCATGATGTTACCTATGATAACTTGCTCTTAATCTGTTTTCTCCCACTTGACAACTAATACCATTAATTAATACAATTAATAGACTGTTCATCCATGGGCTCTCTACTCGCTAATACAATACTAGGCAAGGCAAATATAGGTGAAATAAATTAAATTTTCAAATAAAACTGTTAAAAAATCATATCAAAGAATCTTCTCTTTGCAATACAAAGATCCTTTCAAGTTGTCAGCATGCAGAGAAAATAGATTGGAGTGATCAGCCCTAAATCAGAGGTTCAAATCTTACCCATGGCTCAGGGATCTTTGTGGAAGAGGGGGCAGAAAGATTGAAAAGCCAGAGGTGATTGATAACTTTAAGAAACAGTGTTTTCCAGACATAGCTGGGCGGATACATGCATAAACACTCAACAGCTGAGGCCTGTGAGCAAGACCTGCAGCAGGTATTGCTACACAAAGTTCAAGCATAGATGGGGGAAGGTTGGCTTATAATCACACCACCAAATGAGGAACTTCTGAGAGATAGAGATTTGGGTTTATTTATTATTTCTTAAATGACATGGGTCCTGTGAGGGTGACCACACATCAGAACTGGCTTTTATCCTAAAGCCAGCTGGGAAACACAAATGATAAACTCAGTAGAGAAAAAGAAAGAAAAGGAAGCAATCTCAAAATTGTATGGGAAGTGGGAAGAGGTTTGAGCAGGAGGTAGGGGGAGGATTTGAGGTCAAGAGTTTGAATATGTTCAATAGATCTCAAAGAATTAATAAAACTAGTTGAAAAACTGCTTCTAGTTGCCATAATGATGATCAGATTTGAACTCAAAAAAGATAAGAAAATACCTTTGGATATTGATATAGGCTGGTATACAAACTCAAGTCAGGTGAGACCATTGTGACTGATCTTGTTTTATGACATTAGGAATGACTGGGAAAAACAAACATAAGACCACAGAGTTGGACCATTGCAAAAATGAACAAAATGGAAACTAAGTTAATAAGAACACCCATAAAACATCACAGCCTACCCTCCAGGAGATGTCCATGGCAATCTACTCTATGGTCTCAAGGGGTGACTTCTTTTCTCATTTGTCTTGGTGACACGGCCTGCACTCCTGAATTTCTCAGATCATAACTGAGGGAGAGGGGAGCTCTCATCCCATACTAGATTCTGTGAATAGCATATGTCTAGCTGTATGGCAATTTTTGTTCTGTTCTGCAAATAGGTGTTTGTTTCTGATTCCAGTCTGTCCTTGAACTCACAACCTTCTTGCATTAACCTCCTAAGTACTGTGATTACTAGTATGGCAGCCACGGCAGCAGATATATATTTGGTATCTTAAACTCTCTGCTTTTAAAATACTTTTATTCTATAACAATAAATTTGATAATCAAAGTCTTTAGTGTTTATTTAACAAAACTTTGAGCAGTCAAAATACAACTCTGTCCCTTTTAGGGACCTAACTCTTGGAATAGAGGGAGATATTTTTGGTCTATGAGTATTTGGATTGAATATGGCATCTGAAACATTGCGGAACAAAATTATCAAGGTTTAATAAACTTTACGCACGACTTGACTACAGTTGTGCATCCAAAGAAAATAAATATAGTTCCTAATTAATTCACCTGAGAATAGCAACTATTTGTTTAAAATGAGCAGTTTAGGCAAAATTATAGATAATTGTTTGTAGAATTTTTAGTCTGTGGCTTTGTTAAAGTTTCAACTGTCACAAAAGACTTCGTCTTTGAAAACTTGTTCTTCCAGCTTCTGCACTCAACTTGGGCTTTTCTAAAGCTGTGTTCCTGCCACTGTACTCTGTGATTTCACTGAGCTGAAATTTAAAGAATATAAAAAAAATCAACAAATTAAAAATTTTACTTCTTTGATCCTTTTTATATGCTTTCTCCTCTGTATTTTTCTTCTTATCTTTATTTTTGAGGAAATGCATTTTTTATACTTGCCTTCTCTCTTGCCTATTTTCACATTTAAGTGTGGGAACTGTCTATTTTTATTAAGCTACATTTAATATTTTATATAAATTCAGTAATATTGAGTCATATCATGAAATAAAAATCTCCTATCAGAAAGTACAAAGACGTGTAAGGAATTTTTTTTCTCCCCACATGTGAGGGTTCTAGGCTAAGGCATGAAACACACAGAAACTGACATACATAACTATTCACACAAACAATTGTACTCGCCAGGTGAATATAAGGCGACAGGATTGAGTGGTGTTCTAGAAGACTTTCTCAATTCCATGATCTTCAGACTGTGACCATGCTCATGAACGGGGTTCTCAGCCTATGCTTAGTGGGTAGTATTCCTGGACAGTGTTCATTTACAGCCTTTATTGTGATAGGAAACACGGAGACACCTATGGTGTCAGTAATGGACTCAAGAGAGTATTTATACTGAGAGATTATTTGGACAGACAACTCATAGTTCACTGGAGGCTTCTGCTTTTGTTTTATAGCTTTCATTTAGCAGAGAAAACTGTTTCACATTTGTGGGAATAAGGAACATTGCGAAAGACACATCAGGCAAAAGAGGTGTGGAAGGGTAGGTGGTAGGATGAGCAGATGTGGATCCTTCAGGATGGTGAAAAAGAAGCCAAGGGTGCCTGGAGTCAGCAGGAATACGAAAACACTGGAACACCAGACTAACACAGAGGCAGGGCCAGATCCAGACCCTTAAATAAGGAACAAGTCATTTTGTCTGCATTCAGTAGAGTGTTCTGTGAGCTAGATTTCTGTGAGCTGCCTTTCAAATTGGGCAGTCTGGTATTTGGGGTATTTGTCGAAGAAAGAAACTGAGAAAGTATCAGATATTTTGATAAAAGGCACGTTCTGTCAGAAACCCACAAGGATCAAGGGAAGAATTAGGAGTTTGCAGGCAGGCTTTGGTGTTTCAGTCTGTGTGCTTTCTCGCCAGCTTCCCCTAATGAATGGACTGTGGTGCTGGGGGGGGGGGTGCTGAAAGTTTCTAATCATTTATATTCTCTTTAATCTGGGGCATTTGAAATGTAAGTAAGTGACTGGCGTGGCAGCCCTCCCTGTGCAGTTCAAATGCATGAGGCACAGCCTTGGAGAGCAGGAAGCCGGCAAGGAATGTGGTGATGTGGTTTCAGGATCCATCTGGCAGAGGTCTGTGATCAGCCTGTTGAAAAACCCACCTCTGGGCATGGTTGCACAAATGGAGGTTCTGAGCAGGAGGTGGGCCTGATCAAAGGTGTTTAATCTGACTTTTAAGGGCTAAAATACTGGAACTCTGGAATCCTGTTGAGATGCAATTGCAGGAATCTAAATAAAAGGTGATGAGGGTCTGGTAAGGGATGCAAAGCCAAGAGACTAGGCAAGAAGGAACCAATACAGCGAACTTCAGAAAAACTGTTGCTATGGCCCGCCTGATAAAAGGCAGCGGCTGTCAGTGGCATGGCGTATTCTGGCACAGCAGATCTCTTTTTTGAATCTTAAATCAAATATGTGTTGTCTCCATGGTCTTCGCTAAGTCATTGGCTTATTTTTTTTCCTCTTTAAGACAGGGTTTTTCTGTAGCTTTGGAGCCTGTTTTGGAACTAGCTCTTGTAGACCAGGCTGACCTTGAAGTCACAGATATCAACCTGCCTCCCCCTCCCAAGTGCAAGTGGTTAAAGGTGTGCCCCACCACCACCCTGCTCATTAGCCTTCTTGATCCTTGTTTTCCTCCCCGTTGAAGAGGATGGAGTTATTCTGAAAAGCTGAACAAGTATCTTAAAATACATAGACTGTGAAGAGGATATAATGTTTTGGATATTTAACAACTATCTTAAAATACATAGACAGTGAAGAGGATATAATGTTTTGCATATTGGGTGCAAAAGTGAGGGATCCCTACCATTTATTTTTGTTGTTATTATTGTTGCATATAGGATGAAATGGCAAAACCCAAGAACTGAAAAAGCATTGGGGTGGCACATGGTTCATTCTGTACAGATAGAGACTTGTAGCTTTATCCACCAGCTACCAGAATTGTAAGCAAACAAGTGTATTTTGAGAGTGAATGTGATAGATTTAGTAAAACAAACAAGAAAACAAGCAATACTTGTTGGAGCACTGTGATGGCTGGCTAGGATTGATGGTGCCAAGAACTGATGTTAAATCAGATTAATTTTAGTGAATTATCCATTAGATGACTTTGTGTCTCACTCCTTCTGAACCTAAGGTGAGGCCAGCTCCACATATGATATATTTCTCTACTGTACACATCACATGACCTGTAGGAGCTACCATTGAAATACAAATATTTATTTAGATTGCTTTTACACAGGAACTATAGTTTAGAATAGTTAACCTGCCTAATGCTATGAGCCTTTAATATGGTTCCTCATGTTGTGGTGACCCCCAACCATAAAATTATTTTCATTGCTACTTCATAATTTTGCTACTATAGTGAATTGCAGTGTGTGGTTTTCAGTGGTCTTGGGTGGCTCCTGTGGAAGGGTTGTTCTACCCCTCAAAGAGGTTGCAACCCACAGGTTGAGAAATGCTGCTTTGGAAAGAAGCTAAGATTGTTGAATTAGAACAGAAATGAAATATGGAAAATCACTATTTTTCAAGTAAGAAAGAGGCCTGAAGTAGTGTATATTCTTGGTTTAGTTATCAAGATAATTTTCAGGTGATGTCTTAATAGTTTATGATTTTGCATATAGCTGTCTTTAAAAAAGTCTAAAGTATGCCACCATATAAAACGTTGGTCTTTTCATCTGGAGGACTAATGAGAAATTCTCCATCCCTTCTTTTAAGACATCTTATTGTGTGTAGTGTGTTGTAGGAGGCCACTTATTGTTTCCAAGCTTCTTGGACTCAAAATAACCACAGAAAACTGTATTAATTAAATCACTACTTGGCCTATTAGCTCTATATATTGTATGCATAGCTTCTTATTGGCTAGTTCTTACATCTTAATTTAACCCATTTCTATTAATCTGTGTATCACAACATGACTGTGGCTTACAGGCAAGGTTCCATCCCATGTCTGTCTCTAGTGGGACTGCAAGGCTTCTCCTGACTCTGCCTTCTTTCTCCCAGCATTTGGGTTAGTTTTCCCCACCTATCTCTATTCTGCCTTGTGGTGTGGGAGATCCTTCTGTCTATGTGTTGCTTTTATTGGTTAATAAATAAAGAAACTGCCTTGGCCTGTTGATAGGGCAGAACTTAGGTAGGCGGGGAAAACTGGACTGAATGCTGGGGAAAGGAAGGCAGAGAGAGATAGAAGTTATGGAGATGGAGCCGCTGGAGATAGGCATGCTGAAACTCTGCTGATAGGACATGACCTTGTGGTGATGCATAGATTAATAGAGATGGGTTAAATTAATATGTAGGAGTTAGCCAATAAGAAGCTAAAGCTAACTGGCAAAGCAATGATTTAATTAATACAGTTTCTGTGTGATTATTTCGGGACTAAGTGGGAGGGAACAACAAGCAGCTCTCTCCACCAATAGACTGATGCCCATGTGGCCAAATAAATCCACATAAAACCTGAGAGAGCTTGAAAAGGCATTCTAGAAAAATAAATACAAAGTTTAACACAGCTTCTTGCTGTTTGCTGAAAGTGTACCGCAGATCCTTTAAGAAAAGTTTTCCTGACTCAGCAGCAGCAGAAAAAAAAGCAGTGCTGTTTTGAAATGCAGGCTTTCTGGGGCATGCTGCCAACGCAACCTGTGGCTCTTTAGGGAGACCAAGCATTTGGATGGGGTTTGTGAGCAGACTGCTGCAGCTTGCTTAATGGAGGCATGGACTAGCTGTGTGCCTGGAAGTGAGCGGTGTGTGTGGCTCTCAGAAGCAATGAGCAGCTCTACCATGTTGGAATGGGCACGGCAAGCACGAAGTACCATATCTGACCTAGTAATGTTGCAGCTTAGATTCTTAAATGCTTAGCATTTTGAGAAGTTTTTCTGGACAGAAAATAATTGCAGATATGCAATAAAGACAAATCCAAATAAAAAGGACCTAGAAATGGGTTACAGTGTTGGGTAAATGTACATAGGCTTGGGAGAGAGAAGAAAAAAATATAGAGTATGGTCGGGTGGTGATGGTACATGCCTTTAATCCTAGCACTTGGGAGGTAGAGGCAGGGTATCTCTGTGAGTTCAAGGCTAGCCTGGTCTACAAGAGCTAGTTCCAGGACAGGCTCTAAAACTACAGTGAAATCCTGTCTCGAAAAACCAAAAAAAAAAAAAAAAAAAAAAAAGAAAAGAAAAGAAAAAAAGTAGAGTTGGAAATGAAGTAAATGGTTTTAAAAAAGGGTAAAGTCTTTAAAGAGATAGAATATAGACAATCATACATTAAAGGAGTATAAAATAAATTTTAAAAAGTAATAGAATAAGAAAAGTCACATAAAGATGTAGAATACACAAAGAGTCTGGTTTATGCATATTATTGTGTTTTCTTTGAATTTTTTGACTGTGAAGGAGCTAAGTACAGAGAGTCATTTCATTGTATAGGCTGCTAAGCTAAACCAGCATGTATATTATAAATGATTCATGACTTACAAATTTGGATCTAAGGATATGTTGCTTTGGAAAAAAGGTTCTTCTTTTGTTTTCACAGAAGATGAGAACCTGTGGATTGCTTCCAGACCTATGTGGTTTGATGAAACAAAAGACCTCCTGAAAAGTTGCTGTGGACACCTCCACAAAGAAAATAGTGCACACAATAAACAGCAGGAAGCAGTTTAGAGAAACTATGCCCATATTCCCAAATATTGTTTATAAATGTATGTTTACATTTAAAGGGAGATTTGCTATAGAGATTTGCATTGGTATGAATCTTGGTTTATTGATACAAATTTAAGGCCAATTTTGTTATATGTGTATGTATTTCTGATCTTGATTAAGGTATTGTGTTTATTTAGCTCATTTAAAAATGTAATGTATAATTAGGAAACATAAGTTAATAGATACTTATCTATAATAGTCAAGCTTGTATTCATGTTAGATTTTCTAGATATATAGAGATAAATTTCATTGAGATTGGTATTCTTCAAATCTTTTAGAGACCTTCAGAATATGACATTTAAAATGTTTAAGAACTTAAAAATTTTCATAGCAGTGAGACATATCTGCTCCTGGAAGCACAAGTGACTTCAAGAGGAAGATGGACATTGAAGAGGCTCCTCATGGAGTTGGTTAGCCCCAACTTACGGTTAGGTTATGGGACAAATAACAATAGAGATAGCAGGGGAAAAGAAGGCTGTTAATCAATGTGCCTTAGAATAGGATTACCCTGGGTCATCCAGATGTGTTGAACATAATAACAAAACCGCTAATATGTGGATGTGAAAGTTACAGGGTCGTCAGAGTAATGCCATGTGAAACAGATTTAGCTAGATGTTGTTGGCTTAAGAAAAGTAAAGGATTCATGAGCCAAAGAAAACCAGTTGTCTCTTACCTGGAAAAGGAAAGGATTCAGATACTCCCTTAGATTTCCATCAGGGGACACAGACTTGTTGATACCTAAACTTTAACTCTGAGAAATGCATCTCAGCTTCTCACCTACCTGTTGGAAGAGATTGCTTATTTGTTTCCCAGCCACCCGGCAGCTCAGACCTGAAATAATCACACAGAAACTATATTATTTAAAACACTGCTTGGCCAATCACTTAAGCATATTGCTAACTAGCTCTTACATCTAGAATTAACACATTTCCATTCTTTTATATTTTACAATGAGGCTTGTGGCAAGGTTTCAGCGTGTCTGTTTCTGGTGGTGGCTCCATGGCTTCTCTCTGACTACACCTCCCCTCTCTCAGCGTTCAGTTTAGTTTCCCCTTAGTTCTACTCTACTCTGTCAGACCAAGTCAGTTTCCTTATTTATTAACCAATCATATTCACAGTATATAGAGAGAAATCCCACATCTCTTCTGACTGTTTGCATTAAATGTCACCGTTAGTTTTTTTTTGCAAAAATTTTAATAACTGATAATCTTCAACTACTGATCACTTTAAAATAACTTTTTCTCATTTTCAATAAATATATTCAATATATTATTGAAAAAGCACAATTGACATGAAGTATACTTTAGTGCACATCTAGATGTATTGCATTGTTCGTGAAGAGGTTCTATTGATAGATATGTATCTAAATGTTCTAGATTCCATTCCATAGCTATCACCTAGGAATATGAAAGGTAAATCAGAAAACACAACATACTAGATTTGTAGCCTGTGAAACATCAGCATAAAATGTTTTGATTGGTTATTCTCACATGTTCTGAAATTCTAAATTAATGAAACAAGAGAATCTTTTTAAATTAAAATAAGTAGCTTATACATAGTCATGATGTTGCATTGTAATAAAATTGGAAACTCTTTGAAAAACAAATTTATTCTAGAAGATTTCAAACATGAATAAAAATAAACAAAAGAGTACATTGAGCTCCTAACCATTTGCCCTCAAGTTTATTCAATTAGCATTACATAGCTGGTCTGGTTTCATCTTTACTCAGTATTTTTCTCCTGGCACATATGTTATTTAAACAAATTACATAATCGTATAAACTCATTCATGTTGATCTTAGTATAAAGCAAGTTAAAAGGATTCTTCATTTAATATAATGTATTATCCTGATCATATCCTTAAAAATTCAGTAAAATACTAATATTATCAAATATCCAGATACTATTTAGATTTCTATTTGTCTTACAAGTGATATTTTGTACTGCATTTTTATCGGAGTCCAAAATAAGTGTCAACATTATGAACAACTGATGTGTATTTCTAATATCTTTTAATCTACGGCTCTTCCCTCTCTGTCTTGTTTTGTCTTGTTATTTGTTTGTTAAAGAAACCAGGTTGTGTATCCTGTTGTCTGTTCCTTTCAGGGGTTTGCAGATTCATTTCCCTGGTATGGTGTGAGATGCTACTCTGTCCTATGTCCTTCTTGTCTAATAATTAGGTCTGGAGTCTGAATACAGATAGGTTCAGGAGACCATCTGTCCTGGTTAGATGGATGTATTCTATATCTCGCTGATGCCTGCAAATGAGCAACCCTGTGTATTTCAAATGTAACCGCCGTGTGAAGTATGGCTCAGGGAATTTTAAACTATTTCAATTTTTTAATTCTTGAGAAAACTCTTCCGATACCATTCATGACTAGAATAGAACATACCTCCTTTCAGAATATTGAAATGCCACTTTAAGGGAAAAGATTATTATTTTTTTTTTAAAGAGCTCAGGTTTTTGCTTAACTAGGAGGTGAAAAGGGATAATTTAAATAATTTCTTAATTTAAATAATAAAAGAAAAATCTAAATATAGGTTTGTTCTTAAGTAAGATTTTTATCTCTGCCCCACCTGAATGGGAGGGACTAGAGACCACACATAAGGTGCACTTATAGAGTGCACTTACAGAGTGCATTAAAGAGGTCTGCCCATGATCACAGCTACTCCTATTTGCTTAGTACTTACTCCACGCCAGCACAATTCAGGGTTTTGTTTCAGCATCATCTGATTAAAATCTCATGCAACCTTATCTTACCCAGGAAGAAGTAAAGTGAATACTTCTGATGAGTGTGTGTCAAGGTCAGGGAGGCTGAATCCTGAGTCTGCCTGTTAACCTCTCAGCAAAATGGTCCTTAGTTACGCACACCCGAAAGAAGACATTCATGGAAAGCTAATATCTTTTTTTTTTTGGATGTTCCTATTATCTTAATGTCCTAGTTTCATTGCCTTTCATTAAACTATAGTGTAAAGACAATCCAGTCAGACACAGGCATTACGTTTGCCTTTTCTTCTTTTCCAAGGTTCATGAAGGAGGGTCCACAATTGCAGCTTGAACTACAACAATGAAACAGACATGTCTACACAGTAGTTATACAAAGTAGCTCTTATTGTTGCAGACATTAATATAGAACTTGGTGCTCAGATGTTTGTGCCCTGTCTTCTCCTACACCATCCAAGTGTGGCAAAAATGCATTTTCTTGCTTATTCTTGATTTCCTAATTCTTTTATTGTTCAATTAAGCAAAAGATTTAATAACTATAACTTCACAACTAAGAAGTACACTTAAAAGTGGACCTTTCCATAATTGCTGCTTTCAAGTTATAATATATACTGATTCACAAAGTCATTCTTTAGGTAAAAAAGTTAAGCAAAGCTGAATGGAAGTACATTTTTGAATGTGGATTGGAAGTGAATTCCTCATGTTTTAAGAAACAAATTAGTAGAACATACATACACAGTACATCTCCGTGTTTTTTGAGAGGTGCCATTATAGAGTAGAGAAGTGTCCAGCTTTGGATTCACATCATGTGTGAGCTGACACTGTACCACAAATGAAACTGTATGAGTTACTCCTCTGATGGAGGAAGGTCATTGGCTAATAAAGGAACTGCCTTGGCCCATTTTATTGGTTAGAAGATAGGTGGGAGGAGTAAAAAGAACAGAACGCTGGGAGGAAGAGGAAGTGAGCTCAGACTCCACAGCTCTTCTCTCGGGAGCAGATGCCTGAGAGAGACGCCATGCCCTGCTCCCGGGCAGACGCACGCGATGAAGCAAGCCGCCAGGTTAGACATGCTGAACCTTTTCCGGTAAGACCGGTGCTCACAGATTATTAGAGATGGGTTGATCGGGATGTGAGAATTAGCCTGTAAGGGCTAGAGCTAAAGGGCCAAGCAGTGTTTAAATGAATACAGTTTATGTGTTGTTATTTCGGGCATAAGTTGAGCAGGTGGCCGGGGTGCTGGGAACGCAGCCCCACCGCCCCTATTTACAACACTCCTCTGATTCTCAGTTTTCAAGACTTTAAATGGGTTTTATTAATATATTATATTAATAATATATGAGTAAAGTACTTGATTTGTAGTGATACTTATCAAATTAATACTGTTGTATAGTAATTGAAGAAGTTCTGCCTTAACAATTTATTTTGATGTTACTGTTTTATTTTTTCTTCCCTCTTCATAATGTTTAAACTTCAAAGATAAGGTTGATGTGCAAAATTTAAAAAAACAGGAATATACACAATACACAAATCTATACAATGATGCAATGATCTACTGAGTAGCCGTTTTCCATGAACATGATAACCAGAGAAAGTGTTTAGTTTAGTTGTTTTTTCCTTTTGTGTGTGTGTTTCTTCCTTTCCTCCTCCGTCTTTCCCTCCTTCCTTCCTTTCTTGTTTTTTTGCATTTGAGACATTTTGCATTCCAGGTTAGCCTTGCATTAATAATTTTCCTGCCTCTACCTCCCAAGTGTTAATATACACTGTGACACCCATGCCAATTACATAAACTCACTGATTATTATTTTCTGCCTCTGGAAGATGTGGTGAAATCTACTTGCGTCTTCAGAATAGAAGCCAGTTACTGGAATTAAGAAAACTGCTCTTCAGTCAGGTCAGTGAGAAAGGTGCTTGCCTCCAAGTTGGACCACCAGGGTTTGACTTCTGGGAATTAGGTGATGGAAGACAAGAGCTGATGCCTACCTCTGACCTTTAAGCTCACTGGGCATTCTTGCACACATGCAGATGAGTGAACAGAATAAATAAGTATAATAAAAAGGAAACTATTCTGACACAGTATCTGCAGTTAATTTTATGACAATTAGGTAAATGAGGAAGCATGAAGGCACTTTTTGTTCACATGACCTCTCAAGACCAGTTAAGACTTGGCATCAGGGGACACCATTACATATATGTTAGAAATTGTACAGCTTCTCAGTCTGAGTTCTTGTGAGAAAAGGAAAATATATCCAGATGAAACAACCACCATGTGTCCTGACCCAAGTGAGTCTGTATTCAACATTTCTTCCCAACTCACTTTACAAGACCTTTACAGCATGCTCACATATGACTGGAGAGAATCTAGGAAATACGTCCAGTTGGGAGGACATGTGACAGAAAAAAAGAGATATAGATTTTGGTACCGTTGGCAGCCTTTGTTTATTTTTTCATGGGATAAGTGAAATGGTAAATAAAATTATAAATTGATAATAATTGAGATTATAGGAATTCATAGTACTTTGTATATCACAATCACTAAAATAGTGTCAACTGACTAGCTTTTCTTTCAGGTGATTCAGATATCCTGTGATTATGGCTTGAGTAACCAAAAGTTAAACCTAGCTATAAATTATGAATTAAAAATATATTTTAGTGAGAAAATTAATGAAAAATGTTGGAAGATTTCTGGAAATAAAGCTGTGTTGCATACGGTAATGAAGTAAACAATTCACTAGGCATGTTATTTCTTGAATAAAACTTGTCTTAAAATTTCTCTTATTGTTCAGGATTGTTTAATTTTGATTTTAATATATTTTTCCTAATATGCTTGTGTATTTTCTATACATACAAATTGCATACATTTCCTTTTAAGAGAACTATAAAGGTCACAATGAGCTTTGAATATTGGTTAAAAAATTACAAAGCATAAAGAAATAGCAGTGACAGTTCAGGTATAAGGATTAGCTTGAAGCAAGACAGGAAGGTCACTGTGGAGTAAAGCTGGTCTGATCCCAAGTGATATTTATTTTGGAACATGAAGGAGAAAAATTAGGAGACAGGACATATACTGGTGAAGGGTATGGATTTTTATTCAGATCACATTCTTTCTCAGTTGCATGCTTAATAATTATCTGATCGTGGACATTTATTTTTCAAATGTTTTCTTATCTATTCAAAGAAGTTTATAAAATTTGAATGCTGTCCCATAAATAAATCACCTATCAAAATGGCTGATTTGTATTAAAAATTAAATAGTTATAACTGAGTACATCTTTACACTAGTAAAGATCTTTACACTAGCAAAGACTTGTTTAGACAAGTACCATGTAACTGTCCCTGGGAGGTGACTGATTTCTTTTTTCTTTTTTCCATTAAAAAATTTACACTTCCTCCCCTTTTTCCATTCCCCTTTTGCTCCCCCACTCCACCTCCTCCCTCCACCTCCCTCCTTAAGAGAGGGCAGGGAACCCTGCCCTGTGGGAAGTCCAAGGCCCTCCCCACTACATCCAGGACTAGGATGCTTTGCATCCAAATAGACTAGGTTTCCAAAAAGCCAGTACATGCAGTAGAAACAAGTCCCAGTGCCTTTATCAATGGCTTCTCAGTCAGCCCTCATTGTCAGCCACATTCAGAAAGTGTGTTCTAGTCCAGGTCCAGCTGGATTTGGTGAGCTCCCATTAGAAAAGGCATACTGTCTCAGTGGGTGGACCAGCCCCTCGTGTTCCAGACTTCCTTGCTCCTCTTCTCCCTCCTTCTGCTCTTCATCTGGACCTTGGAAGCTCAGTCTGTTGCTGTGACAGATAGAGATAGAGACAGAGACCCTCATCTGATTTCTTTTCTTCTCTGAATACCTTTGCAAATTTAAATTTCCTTTTCTTACTACTTAAACATTTTCAATGTGCTGTTGCTTATCAACTAGAATTCTTGAACATTTTATTGTCGTATGTATTTACCCATGTTACCATTTGGTTTCACTTGCCTTGCTAGTCTCTGTTAACACAGTATACTCTTTGGATTTTTCTCATATTCAGCTTACTATTTCCATCCTGCATTTGAAGTCCCACCCAGGGGAAACAGGCAGACTTCTGTTTTATGTAACTAGAAATCTAAGCTCCCAACCCACATGAGGAATATGTAAATGGAGACTGTGCATTGTTTTCCAGCCACTCAGACCCAAATAATCACATAGAAATTATATTAATTACAAGACTGTTTGGTCAATGGCTTAGGCTTATTTCTAACTAGCTCTTATATCTTAAATTAACCAATTCCTATTAATCCGTGTATTGCCACAAGACTGTGGCTTATTTGTAAGTTTCTGTCATTCTTCTCCTTCAGTAGTCCATGGTGTCTCCCTTACTCCACCTTCTTCCTCCCTGCTTGCAGTTTAGTTTTCCAGTCTACATATATTCTACCCAGCCATAGGCCAAAAAAGCCTTTTTATTAACCAATGGTAATAAAACATATTCACAATATATAGAGGGGAATCCCACATCAGGAATAGTTCTTTTCAGCCCAGAATCCTCCACAGAAGTCTTAGAACTCTATTTTTTTATTCCCATTCCTTTTTTTCTTTTATTTTTTGTGGTTAATGTTTTTTATTTAATTCATTTGTTTATTTTACACACACACACACTGCAACCCCCTCCCTTTCACCCTCTCCCTCCTTTACCCCTCCTCAATCTGCTCCTTCTCTGCTTCTGTTCAGAAAGGGGCAGGCCTCCCAAAGGTGTCAACAAATGCATGGCATATCAAGTTCCAGTAAGAGCAAGCACCTCCCCTTTTATTAAGGCTGGGCAAGACAATCACGTATGAAGAATATGTTCATAAGAGCCAGCCAAAGCATCAGGGTCAGCCCCTGTTCCCAATGATAGAAGTCCCATAAAGAGACCAATCTACACAACTTTCACATATATGTAGAGGGTCTAGGTCAGTTCCATGCAGACCTCCTGATTGTTGGATCAGACTTTGTGAATTCCTATGAGGCAAGCTTGTTGTTTCTGTGGGTTATCTTGTGATGTCCTTGATCCCTCTGATTCCTACAATCCTTCCTCACTCTCTTCAGCAGGATTCACTCTTTGGCTGTGGGTCTCTTCATCTGTTTCCCTCAGTTAATGAATGAAGGCTCTGTGATGACAACTGGGGCAGTCACCAATCTGTTCACAGGAGATGGCCAGCTCAGCCTACATATCTGCTATTGCTAGGAGTCTTAGCTAAGGTCATCCTTGAAGATTAGTGGGAGTTTCCCTTGTATCAGGGTTCCCCTTTTTATTTTTATTAAGCTCATTTTTCTCTGCTCCTATCCCTTCCTCTTTCCTTCCCTTCAACCCTCTCCCAAGGTCCCCATGCTCCCAATTTACTCAGGAGATCTTGTCTTTTTCTACTAACCATGTAGATTAGATCTATGTGTATCTCTTTTAGGGTTCTCATTATTGTCTAGGTTCTCTGGGATTGTGATTTGAGGGCTAGTTTTCTTTGCTTTATGATTAAAAACCACTCATGAGTGAGTACATATGATAATTGTCTTTCTGGGTCTGGGTTACCTCACTCTAAATGATGTTTTTTAGCTCCATCCATTTGCCTGCAAAATTCAAGATGTTGTTATTTTCTTCTGCTGTGTAGGGCTCCATTGTACTCTACATTTTCCTTATCCTTTCTTTGGTCGAAGGGCATCAAAAGAACAAATAATCCAATAAAAAAATGGAGTACAGACCTAAACAGAGAACTCTCAACAGAGGAATCTAAAAGACACTTAAGGAAAGGTTCAACACCTTTAATCATCAAAGAAATGCAAACAAATTATGCTGGAGAGTTTGTAGGGTAAAGGGACACTCCTGCATTGCTGGTGGGAATGCAAGCTGGTACAGTCCCTTTAAATGTCAGTCTGTTCTTATGCAGGCAGAGAACTTGAGATTTGATGGTTGCTGTGGTAATTGAACTTGTTCTGCCTCTGCCTCGGCAGATGTTGAAAATGTTTGATTTCTCCATGCTTTATCTATCAGCTTTGATGAGGAATGTCCAAATCTATATGGAAATACCTTTCTGTAGTTTATCAAAAATCAAGTTTAGTGTTTAGTTCTACCCGTGAGGAAGATATGATTGATACCTTAATTTCAGAGTAAGGAAAGTGGAAATTTTTGAAGAGGGACCCGTCTCAAGTTATAGCCAGCTTTGCTAGGAGTGGCAATTGTGTCTATTATTCTCCTGAAACCAATCTCACATTTATACTATGACATTTCACTTCACCAGAAAAATCTGTTTCATCTCTATCATTTTAATTTTTTTAGCAAAAATCCATAGAATTGAAAAATTGTATTCAGTAGCCCGATGATTTAATCAGATTCTCTTGGCTAAAATGCAAGATATAAATCTTGAATTATTAGCATTATACAAGTAAACACACACCATCTGATAGATTTGCACTTATATATTATTTATAGACTCAATTTTAAGGAGAGTGGCAATGCCCATAAAACAGAGAAAGCAAATAACTTTGTATAGAGTGCATCTGGCGCTGATAAGTTAGGAGTGAGTCCTTGTTATCTATCATTGGGCTCTTTGGTTTTGAGAAATAAAACTGATCATCTTATTATAAATGCCTGAAAATAAACATCTAGTTAACAATAATTTCTTCTACTGGCCCTACACTTGGCATTTCTAGGTGACAAAAAAATTAAAAATAGGGAGGGGTCAACAGAACCAGCAAAAGATAAAGATCATTATTTCAATAGCTAGCAACATTCTATTAGAAGTGTTTCCAGGACTCAAATAAATTAGGGATGACTTTTACAGGAGACATACAGAAATATTTCATGCTGTTCTGTTTTTTATTGCATTTCTTGAATATGCAAATGACCTACTTATTTTAAGCTTCTTGGTGTTTGGGTCTCTTCAAGCAATTCCAGAAGAGAGCAACAGCTTCACAAGGAACTTAATTGATGTGGAAGAGTGCTGGGACTGTCCCCTTGAGGTGGCCAGTCAGCATGGGGCAGTTTGCCCCTCACAGGTGCATGGAGGCTGATGTTAGCCTGCTTTATTTCCTCTGCTGAACTTGTGAATTGAATATCACTGCATCACTTTGTAGATTATGGAAAATTTAAAGCACATGGGATACATAGTTTGGTAGCAGCTCCCTTGTTAGATGAATGTATGGCAAGGTTATTAGATAAATTTATCCTAAAGATATTTGATATTAAGCATTATTATATTTGCAACATATTGTAAAGAAAAATTGAATGAGCAAATATTGGGAATCCTTGATGAACACAAAGAAGTAAAAACCTTGAAGGAACTTGTGTAGATAAAAAACAGTATGTAAGCATGGCAAAGAGTGTTTAATTATCATTTTAAGATCAAATCATGAGACAAATCTTAAGAATGCTTATAAATAAATTTGTTTACTGAACTCAAAACCAAATTATCTGTCTTCTATCTGTCTATAATTTATAATGTAAATTCTAAAGTATAACATCTATCATTTATTATCTACATATATAATGTAACTATCAATTGTGTTGTATCTCCTATCCTTTTATTGTAGAAACTGAACTCATATGAATGATAGTTAAGAAGTCTAGTTTTCTCCTTTGGTGGTTGAATATTCTCTCTCAAAATGGAGCTTGCTTTCAGTAAGACGTACGGGGTTAAAAAAGGTTTGGCTTAATATTTGAAGATGGAGTTAACCTCCTGCTGTGCCTTAAGCATTTGAAGACTTGCCGCAAAGTGGAATTTTAAAGACAGCTTAATATTAAATTCAGTTTGTAGTATTCACATCTAATTGTTATATGATGCGCTGTGCTGTTAAAAAGCCGCAGAATGTCAATGTTATTATGCGGCTTTTACAGGCATTTTTAGACCTCAGTCAAAGGATACCCTCCTTGTAAATGTGTTGAGAAGCATTTCCACAAGATTTTTAAAATTATGAATTGCAGTCTTTATTCAGATAAGATATTCTTGAACTAGTATTATGTATTCTTATTCAAGCTTAGCTGTAAGTTCAAGCCACCTATTCTAAAATGTAAAAATATCAATGGATACAATGTAATACACGCAAAAAATATGCTACTTGTTCTAAAGCATGATGAAAAGACTTATTGAAGCCTAGATGTTTTAATAAGTGAACTTAAAAATCAAATGGAGCTATTGACTTACATTTTTTTCTTTGCATTTCAGTTGTCCTGTATGTTTGGAGTATCTTTGTAACTCCTTTAAAACTAAAAAATAAAAATCCTATATTACAATGCTACATTTGTCTGGAGAAGAAGAAATGGTTGTGCAATGCAGTCATTATTAATCATTAATAACATGACAGAAAACTTGAATGCAGAGGGAAGAATCAAGTCAGTTTTATTATTCATTACGACTTCCTGAAGGAGCTAACTTTCATAGAGAGAATAGACCGTAGAATTATAATATTTCACAGTTACGATGAGCATATGACCACGTGCTAAGACGCCTTGCCTTTTCATATGTCCAAAGATTTATGCTAGTGAGTGATATTATCATAATCTATTGCCATTGTCATTCAGACTTAGTTGCGGGATTATTTTGTATCTTAGAAATGTTAATGATTTTATCTTTCCAAAGAAAGCTTCGTATGTATTTTTAAAACATATTAGCTATTATGATGATCATTAAAATTATTTGAACGACCTTAAGAGTGTCCCACTTTTGATATGGGCATAGTTTCAACTTAGATGCAAGAATCTTCATCTGTAACCTTTACTTCTAAAGTGATATTTTCTTCGTACTATTGGTATAAGTATATGATTAATCTTTCTTTGAATTGTATTCATTCCATGTACCCATGTTAGCCTATGTTTAGTGAAGTTTGAGTAGGCTGTTTTTGTCAAATATCAAAATGCCAATGAGTTTTGTAAAAATTATAAAATAAAGTTAGTGAAAGTGTGATGCTTGCTTAATAGTAGGAATAAAATATTTTAATGTCTTTTTTCTGCAAATTATCTAGTCTCCTAAGTAAATGGGAGTGTGAGACTCATCCAACAAATTCTTCCTTGAACCCTTTTGCAACTTGATTATTTTTGTACCACTTCAAATTTGTCCTTCTTTACTCTGCAGAGTAAAGATGCAGACTATCCATTCCTTCTTCTCTAAACTAAGTTTTTTTTTTTTTTATAGTTTCTACCCTGTTATGTGGGACCTGTTAAGACCTTCTTCTAATAATTAGCACATTAGTCTCTTGGTTTTGTGATTTAGCTCCCGTTTGCCATCGATTCCTTCCTGGACAAACTCTTTGGGAGTTCATTCTATACCCAATTTCTTTGCACTCATTCATCAACACAGGGTAATCTGATTCCTCTCATCATCTCTACACAATGACTTTCTTGTTCATTTTTGCTAACATTTCTAAAAGGAATAGCAACATTCTAAGTTCGTGTGATGTGTAATTGATTGTCAAGTTGACAGGATTTAGAATAACTTAGGAGACAAATGTCTGGGCATGTCTGTGGGGGTGTTTCCAGGGAGCTTTAACTGAAGTGGCAAGATCCCAGACTGAGTAGAGTGGCACTATACCATGGATTGGAGTGCCAGAGAAAATAAAAATGTAAAAACAAGTAGAACACTGCCAGTCCTCTTCCTCTACTTCCTGACCATGCAATGTGACCAATGACCTCATATTCCCGACACCATGCCTCTGAGCAAAAATAAACTCTTCCTTAAATCACCTTTGTCACACTAATGAGAAAAATAACAGATACACATAAATATAAAAAATTACTCTAGTTACTAAGGAAGCAAAACTCCTTACGACATTAACTTTGATGCTTTTTTTAATGTCTGGGAACAGAGCATTGGGCATGGAGTATGGCAGGAAATGAAGGGTTCCAATAGACAGTCACAGGCTAGAATTACAAGATTGTCTTTCTCTGCCTCTCCCCATAACTCCCCCGTGAATGGATAAAACACCCAAGTTTAAGATAGGATATAAATAATTATACTATTGTCCTCCCAAGTTATTATGGTTAGCTGAGTAATTTCTGAAGAAAATATTTTGGGATGAAATTGTATCATGTACAGAAAACTGGTAAGTAGTATCTCAGACTGCACCTTCCAGCATCTTCTTTCTTTCTTTGTCTTTCACAAAAACTAGAAACAACCAGAAGAAACCATCCTGCTACTACGGAGGAAAAGTACATTTTAAAGCTAGAGAGCAGAACCATTGTTTTATAGCTTATATAATTAATGTAGGTCATAAATTCCAACTTTATATTAGAAGTACTACATAAGTAAACCCATCCCATAATTCTTCTTAACATACATTCATTCCAGATAGCAAGAAAAAATAATTTCTTTTATAAGCCCCGAGAATTTAATTTGAATTTGAGAATTAGTTTAGTTCTACCCAGCACATGAGGCACTCATAAACCTAACGTTGTCTTTAAATAATACTTGTGCCTAAGAGAAGAGTTAACAGATTTTCGCCAGCAAGCCAGTAAGATAAATTTTACTCTATAGGAGTCTTGCTCTTTTCTCGGGTGTTGTAATGCTTTCTCCCTGAATTTATATATATATATATATATATATATATATATATATATATATATATATATCCAGCTGGCCTAGGTCTGAAAAAGCATGGGATAAATCCGGACTTGCTGAACATAGCGGACAATGAGGAATACTGAGAACTCAAGAACAATCGCAGTGGATTTTTGATCCTACTGCACGTACTGGCTTTGGGGGAGCCTAGGCAGTTTGGATGCTCACCTAACTAGACCTGAAAGGAGGTGGGCGGTCCTTGGGCTTCCCACAGGTCAGGGAACCCTGATTACTCTTCGAGCAGATGAGGGAGGGGGACTTGATCGGGGGAGGGGGAGGGAAATGGGAAGCGGTTGTGGGGAGGAGGCAGAAATCCTTACTTAATAAATAAATAAATTTAAAAAAAAAAGAATACTGTTATCCTTAAGCTTGAAGCCACTTGCCTACAAAGATTCCTCTTTGCCAAGAAGTTTAGTTTTGTTGTTTAAGACAGGATCCTTCTATATAGTCCTAAATGACCTCCAAGAAACTGTCCTCCTGCCTCAACTCCTGATTTCTGGGATTGTAAGCATGTGCCACCTGACCAGGCTGCCACATGTTTTTGTTTTGGTAAATAGGGTAGCTTGCAACCCAGGCTGGCTTCACACACACTTCGTTGCTTTATCTCGCTGCGAACTCAGTCCTCTGGCCTCAGCCTTGCAAGTGCTGGACTTAAGGCATGTGCCACGTCACTGGGCTCTGCTATCAGAGTTCCTCATGAGTCCCATTTTCTGTATATAAAATAGCACCACTACCCCATTCTTTTGTTTTCTTAGCATACTCTCAAAGCAACCTGCACTTGTCCTTTTAACATCTGCACAATTTTGATTAAATAATTATTCAAGCAATCCTTACCTTGATTGCCGTATTGCCCATTCCACTACCGACATCTGAAAATCCCATTTGTACCGGCTTTTAATCAGGCTTTGTCACACAAAGAACGAAATCACCAACTGTCACCTTGTAAGCCCCTGATGTTTTGCATGTTCCTTTCATTTCTGAGTTTGATTCAGCCTTGCTTCTGGGTAGCTGTCTTTTGGTTCTTACATTAACTGTAGCTGTTTCCACAGAACCCTCTCTGTTAACAGTCTGTTCTCTAACATCTCCTAATACTGGAAGGTGAGCCAGCACACATGTTGCTTCCCCGTTCAGTGCAGCCAACAGTTTTTACCCAGTACTTGTTTCAAAAAACAGTTTGCCATTTTTCCAAATTTCAATATCTACATTTCTCTCTCTTAGTGATTGCTAATGCAAGCCAGTGACATATATTTAATCTCTCTCTCTCTCTCTCTCTCTCTCTCTCTCTCTCTCTCTCTCTCTCTCTGTGTGTGTGTGTGTGTGTGTGTGTGTGTGTGCATGGCTTCACATTCCCCATGCAATTTCCTTATTAGTCAGGATAATCTGGGTCAGGCTGCAATAGCAAATGATCAGGGGTTTGCCTGTTAATTTCATTTCCGTTTCTTAAAAATTTGCTATTTGCAGCCACAGCATCTTAAAAAGAACCCCTCACAGAATTGAGGAGAGATATGTTTTATTAAATTGGGAGAGATATGTTTTCCTTACTTCTGTGAAAGTTCCTATTCAAGTGGACATGGAGATGCTAATCCCACATAGAGCTGCTACCTAAACTTGTAAATCCAAAATATTCAACAATCCTCAGATGTGCTATTGACTCAAGGGAGCAAGTAACTTAATTCCTCCTCTTCTCCCCTTAGACACAACTGACCTGACTCATAGTATCTTAAGTTATTGGAGGAGGTGCCTACAAGATGGGGTGTCCCTTCAGTTCTATGCAAACTGAAATACATCTTCAGGTTAGAGGGTCCCACCGTTCTTTCCCCCACTACCCCATCAGGTGCTGCTCGTTGCCTGTTTTCAGTGATAAATCACAATGTAAGAACAGAGAGAATTTTTGCTTGCTCCTTAATTGTCTAGGAAAGAATGCTGAACTGTTTGGGTATCATCCAGAGTCTTTCTCATTCCAGATCCAGACCCACTGTCTTCTATCCCTTCTCTCCTCCCCTTTTCCTAACAGCTCTGCATCTGTGTATGCTACAGATTTAACTTTTACATTGACAATAAATATTCTATTTCTGAGTATCATTAAGGCCTTTAAGAAGCAGCTGCAGTGTGTTTATTTCCTTAAAGGGCTCCCAAACACTGGTTGGGCTTAAATTTAAACACAATAAGTCTTATAGACATGTTTTTAAATGCTTCAAAATCTTCTACAGTGTCCTACTTAATTCTTTTGGTACAACAGTGCAAATATTAAGGAAAGATGAGAAAATCATCACAACAAATGATGAGCAAATAAATATCAACTAATTTGGGTTACACAGAGTCCCTTTTTATATTTTGTGTTAGAGATTATATTTGTAGGAACTGAAAACTTTGTAATAAGAAATCTTTGAGAATTTGATCTTCCAATTGAAAGTTAATGCAAAATAACATTCATATGGTCAAAAGATGATGATAGTTTTTAACTATAAAATTATTTAAAATAATTCATCATTTTATTTCATTAACAATAATTGTTAAATGTGTTGCATAAGATACATATTTTCAAAAATTAGTATGTTCTGCTTTATTATGGGTTTAAAGAAGTTTTCTAAGACTCACTAAAGTATAACTTGATTTTTAAAAGTAGAAGCATGGCCCAATTAATTTCTCAATTAATTCATTTGTTCTACAAAGCTTTGATTTTTTTGACTAAAGAATTTATGTAGGACAGCTAGAAATAAAAGCTCTGTACTTGAGATAGATAATTATTTTGTTCTGTAATTCTTCTAAATATAAAGCTACACTAATAATAGGAAATTAAAAATTATCATTAACATACTTATCTTCTATGAAACCAAACTAGCCTTTGGCTGGGTGATTATAAAATTACAAGAGCATTATTTCAACCTCTTCTCACCGCAAATCTCAATTTACTAAATGTCTTGATATCACAGTATCTTAGTTTTCACTTAGTATCCAATTACTTATTCTCAAAAATTAGACATTACACAAAGTAAATAAATTATGAAGTCTATATACTACAATGTGAATATGAGGATGTTTAATATAAAGATGGAGGAAATACATGAAGTAAAGAAATATTTTTGAGGACATTGAGTCTCAGATAACACAACTCTGAACAAGGAGCACTCTGTCCAACTTGAAAGACATTTGTATCATATTGATGAAATCTGGAATAAAATGTATATATACACATACATACATATATATATATATATATGATTTATTAGAATGTTTTACAGACTGTTTTTGAGTGTTTTCCAGAGGAAAGAGAAGAATCTGATAGTTGTTCAGTCCACAAAACAGACTGTTTCAATGAGTCTTCAGTTTATGCTGGAATACTGACTAAGTTTTCATACCATTGAGGGAATGCATCAGTAGCTGGATAGATGAACTTGCCGCTAAAAGCAAGCACAGCAGACAAAACATAGAAGCTTTTTTCATGTTCTTTTATAAGACTTGCTACTGGAAACAGTGTCTCAAATGTAGTGACGTTCTCCCCTCCTCAAATGATCCAACCAAGACAATCCCTCAAAGGCAAGACTGTGTGTATGGGTTCTGGTTGATTCCATATTTAGTTAAGTTGATAATAGTCATCAAAGATAGAATTTCTTTAGGGATAGAACACAATTTGCACATATGAGGTGAGGATAATGGCTTGGTTTCTGATGCAAATTTTGTTAGGTATGCTGCAAAAGAATTTTTAGTGTGAATCATTATATTCCTTGGTTAAATTTTTTAGCATAGATAAATCTATTGTGCATATGCATATGACATGGAATTTACATTTGATACACTCACTTTCATGCTGAAGCTATAAATCTAACAATTAATAAGCTTATAATCTTCATTATTATTTAGTCAATAATAAATCATTTGGAAAAAGATTTTATAAGTGTTTTAAAAGGTTTTAAGAAGAAATCTCAGGGTCTTAGTCATTTATCACTTTATTTTGAAAGGATAATATCAAAAAGATTCTGTGAACTACCTCATATGCAATCACTAGGGTTTGGTGCTCAAAAGAAATCAATTTGTTGACAATATTTTAAAGATCAAAACCAAAAACTGTCAATCACATTATATGAGTGGGCAATTATTCATCAATAATGAAAAACTTATTTTGTTAATGCATAATAATGCATTTTGGAAGGTTAACATTTAATTTCATGTTATTAAAAATTAACGAGGATTGATTTCAGTATTTTAATGAGAGATAACTAATAGTGTCTTAATCCTATCAAAAGTCATTCTGAAAAAAATTTAAGCTTAGTTTAATATTTTGGAGGGTGGTATTTTTTGTTTTGTGAAGCAACAATATATTATTAGTTCAAGAATCATAAAATATCAAAAATTAAATTTGCTTTAAGTTTTAATTAAATTTAATTTATCTATATTTCTTGTAGTTTACTACAATTAAATAATTTTTTCTTCTTCACTATTACTAGGCTAAATTTAGTTTTTGCTATTTAAAATAGAAAAATTTGCTTCAGTATACCGTTTGAAATTTAAATACATAGTATCCAACTCATCGCATTGCTCGTAAGACAATTCTAGTGGCTTTTCTATATAGGCATGAAGTATTGCTGTAAAAAGAAGTTGTTTCCTGAAACTCATTTTGCATGACATTTGTAGAGAAATAAAATCATTACAATCATTCATAGGATAGAAATTGCTACCCATTGGTTTACAGTTTGTCCTTTCTTCTCCTTTTATTGAAAATATAAAAAACACCAATGATAGCCTTTGCTGGAGAGGTTGTGGAGAAAAGGATACACTCATCCATTGCTGGTGGGAATGCAAACTTGTGCAACCACTCTGGAAAGCAGTGTGGCGGTTTCTCAGGAAATTCGGGATCAGCCTACCCCTGGACCCAGCAATACCACTCTTGGGAATATACCCAAGAAAAGCCCTATCATAAAACAAAAGTATATGCTCAACTATGTTCATAGCAGCATTGTTTGTAATAGCCAGAACCTGGAAACAACCTAGATGCCCTTCAATGGAAGAATGGATGAAGAAAGTATGGAATATATACATATTAGAGTACTACTCAGCAGTAAAAAACAAGGACTTCTTGAATTTTGCATGCAAATGGATGGAAATAGAAAACACTATCCTGAGTGAGGTAAGCCAGACCCAAAAAGAGGAACATGGGATATACTCACTCATATTTGGTTTCTAGCCATAAATAAAGGACATTGAGCCTATAATTCACCATCCTAGAGAAGTTAAATAAGAAGGTGAACCCAAAGAAAAACATATAGGCATCCTCCTGAATATTAACCTTCATCAGGCGATGAAAGGAGACAGAGACAGAGACCCACATTGGAGCACCGGACTGAAATCTCAAGGTCCAAATCAGGAGCAGAAGGAGAGAGAGCATGAGCAAGGAACTCAGGACCACGAGGGGTGCACCCACACACTGAGACAATGGGGATGTTCTATCGGGAACTCACCAAGGCCAGCTGGCCTGGGTCTGAAAAACATGGGATTAAACCGGACTTGCTGATCATAGCAGACAATGAGGACTACTGAGAACTCAAGAACAATGGCCATGGGTTTTTGATCCTACTGCACGTACTGGCTTTGTGGGAGCCTAGGCAGTTTGGATGCTCACCTTACTAGACCTGGATGGAGGTGGGTGGTCCTTGGACTTACCACAGGTCAGGGAACTCTGATTGCTCTTTGGGCTGATGAGTGAGGGGGACTTGATCGGGGGAGGGGGAGGGAAATGGGAGGCGGGGGCTGGCAGGAGGCAGAAATCTTTAATAAATAAATAAATTTAAAAAAATAAAACACAAAAAAGAAAATATAAACCTTTCTCATATAATATATAGTATATGGTTACTATAGTTCCTTTCCCTTTACTCTTTCCAGTTCCTTTCCTCCTTCCCTCACTTCTGAATCCACTCCCTTTCTGTCTCTTACTAGAAAAGAATAGGCTTCTAAGAAGTTACCACAATATACACTGCCTCTCAGTTTCATGTTTCTGTGAGACTCCTGAGTGTGTGAACCAGGGGGTCTCTGATTTTTGTGGCTTCTTTTGGGTTCTTTTCCTTCTGTCAGTTTGCATTGTCCAATTTCAATATGATGAATGCTGTTTCATTATATTATACTTCTTGTTCTAGTTTGCTATGAATTTGATATTTTTAAGTAGATAGAATTTTATGTGTTTTTCATAATTTTGAAATTCATATAAAGTGCTTGGAAGGTGTTGTTTAGTATAATGTGTCTTTACTGGTTGGATATTTATAGTTACACTTTGATTTGAAATTGGTGTCCAAGCAGGTATTGCGTGTCTACCCACAGCAAGGTGGAAAGACCATCTTTAGTTTTCTCACAAACCAACAAACATTGAACATATACTTGTTTAACAATCCTCAAGCACCAATATTTTTACATACCAACCCCAGTTGCTCCTGCCTCCTCTTCTTCTGCTCCCCTCCACCTCCCCCCAGTCCACCCTCATCCACTCCACAAAGAGGATGCAGTCTTCCTTTTAAGCCCTAGTCTTAGCTTGAGCTTTCCTTTCAGAGGATCTATGTAATAGAAGGTCCTGATTCTGACACTGTGCTTAGTACTCAGTCTCTCTCAAGCACTTAGCTGCTGGGTAGCAGCTCATTCTTGTCTTCATTTTGCCAATGGAGAATCTGAATCACAGAAGTGATGAACAATCCTTGAGCAAACCGCTAACCTAGGGTTTAACACACAAAATCTCAGAGAGTCTGCACAGAAGCAGTGCACACCATGTAGAAAAAGAAGGCTATCATAATGAAATGGTCTGATTGCTATGCTGTCTTTTTCTCTGCTTATTTTATTAGTTCGCCTGTGTCCTCTCTGTGTGTGCATACATGTGTTTATATGCTTTTAAAATCACTTTTTGTCACGTGGGCCTTTTTATGATGACTATTCATATTTAGGGAAGGAAAATTGTTTGTTCATGCTTTTCCTTCCTCCTTCTGTTCTTCCTTTCTTCCTCCTCCTTCTCTTCTGATTCTCCACCCTCTCCCCTTCTCTCTTCCTCCTTCCCCCTCCTTATGTTCTTCCCCCCTTCCTTTTTCTCTCCCTTCCTCTCCTTCCTTTCTTTCTTCCCCCTCCCCTTCCTAATCCCCTCATTTTTACTTGTAGAGGAATAAGCTCTGGGCTCTACCGGTCTAGTTATCTTTCAAGATTTCTTGAGCTGGCATCCTGCTCCTTTGCCCACATTTGAACTGCTTTCTATCCTCCTCTTCAGCCTCCCAAATAGCTGGAGTTGCAAGGCCTCCAGACACAGCAAGAACAGAATGTTTCTTAAACTATGTGATTTCAGAATTTTGGCAAAGAAATAGAGAAATGATTTTGACCTATTGAGGAATCCCATAGGCAGAGCCATGGTAAAGGAGTCTCTGAACTCCTTGTTCCCAAACATTTTCCCTCTTGGCCTGTACACGCAAAACCACCCTATGCTTGCTCAGCCTGCTCCAGGATAGCAGAATTTTGCTTCCCTGTCCCCAGCTGGCCTTGATGAATAGCTGACAATCTCATCAACACCACTGCTTTCCACTCTGTTGTCAGATCCTGGTTTCTTATGCATCCACAAAATTCCTATAACCTAGTGCTTCCTTTTATTCTAACTAATACAATTAGATTCAGGAGAATCCCTGAAGCTCCACAATGAGTTTGGAACTTGTTTTTACAGGGCATGCTCCTACCTCAGAGATATCTCGTGTGATTTGGGATGAGTGCATAAATTAACGTGGACTTATGTAATGATGTCATCAGGATCGACTGCATTTGATGCTGTTTTGCTGGGTTTCTGGGGGCAAAGTTATGGCTATTTCCCCTTTTATTGTGTACAATTTATTTGCTATTGTACTCATTTTAAATTTTTATGTGATATAAGAAACTCTCCTACCTTTATTTTTAGCATAGGGCAAGGTGTAGCATGTTGTGAAGTACCCTGCACACTTGTAAAAGAATTCCAGACTGCAACATCAGATGCTTTCCAAACTTGTCTTTGGTGTTGGATGCTGTTTTCCTGCCTCATATGAAATTCTGTTCTTGCTTGGCAGCAGTGACAGCAATCTTTTCCATTTCTCCTCTCCTTTCTTCGTCACTGTCCTCAGACTTCAGTGTGCTGCTCTTCTCCAGACTTCTGTCCCGGATTTTTCGCTCTGACTTGTTACACTTTTCCTCACATTCTACAGGGACTTCACTACGCAGCTAACTGTCCCATTGTAGCTTTGGTCCAGCTTTCCTCCTCTGTCCCTACTGGTCCACTTTACACTTTATATCCCACAAGTGAACCTGGCTATGTAAATGTAAAGTCACCTAATTTTCTTTCTTTCCAACTTGTTCCTTCACTTCTTATGCGTTTATGATACTGCATTACTGTCAATTAACAACCAAACTAGAGGTTCAGGCCTTCCATACGTTTCTCATTTTCAGCATCTTGTTCTTCTACCACCCATATCCTGTGCTCCCTTCTTTGGAATGTCAACTATATATCTTTTTATCCACTCTTCATAAGCCAAAGTGCCTTGATTTTAATTCTTCTTCAAATACCATCTGCTCTAAGGCAATTATCTCCTAATTTATCTCCCAGCACCCAGTCCCACACTTCTCTGATGCACCCCCTAATGTGCTATGGAGTCATCTTTCTAACATTCAAAACCGATTCTGCCATTTCTAGAATTAATTCTTGGTATGACCTAATCTCAGAGTTTTCAGTCCCACCCTGCAAGGTGCAGATGACAGCACAGGGGTGTTGTTTAAAAAAGAAGCAAGGCAAATAAGATGTACCACATAAGCAATTAAGTTCTTTGAAAGCAGGTGCTTTGAAACAATTAAGTACTGCCACTCTTATGGCGCATATCCTGTGTTTTTCATCTTGACCACTTAGGCTTTCTGAGCACAACAAACTCTTCCTCTCTGCAATTACTCGGTTGTTTCCTCTCCAGCTTCCCTCTTCAGATGAACAAATTTTACCCATCTCTCTTTTTACCATCAGATAACATTTCTGACACCTGCAGGGTCGATTCACTGTCAAGATGATGTGATCCCCAAACAGTTTTACACCCTTAATCTGTTCATTTCTTTAGATCTATTTTGAGCAAAGTGAGAAACCAGCTGAGTACCAGGCAGTGGAAACGCTTTAAATATTTTTGAGTGAAGAAATACAGATGGTCTTTAAAAGGGAACAGAGTGTTGGTTTTATATTGATCCACAATATATATTTATTGTTAAATTTGGCTACTTGTAAGTCCCTTTCTATAAGACCTTGAGTAGTTCATTTGCCTGTTAAGGGAACTCAGTTCTGTGTGTTTCCAGGGCTCTGATTATCTGTGAAAACCACATCGATACCATCATGGAAATGAGTCTCTGCTTTGTGTTATTACTAATAAATTTCATTTGGAGTATTTCATGCTAATGCAGTAATTGTTTGCTTTTATTTATTAATATTTATGTGTATGACAATCACTTTATCTATGAATTCATTTTACTATTCATGTTCTACCTTCAAGAGCATGCAGGCTCATCGTATCTGGCAACTCCACTTTCTGACTCTCTGCTTTTATTTACTTTCCCCTATTCCCACAATCTTTAAAGGCTGACCATTGAGCACATCACTGTGACTTCCCATGGCTTCCAGAAAATGGAAACCACATGTAGAACATGGTGAACTGGAAAGGACAACTATTGTTGCTTCCCCACTACATCTCAACTTCCTGCTGCTGGATGTGGTGACTCTAGCATGGCCGTTATGAAGTAGTTCCATGGCCACATGCTCATGACTACTGATCTGATCCAGCTCTGATCAAATCCTTTGTGTACTTTTGACCCTCCAAGCCCAATGTTAAGATTAATGACTTTCTGAATTTCCTACCTCTAATCTTGGAGATCAAGAACAACTAGTTTTGATTTTGCTAAACCAAAACAGTACCCTGGTGAAGAACATCTACAGAACCTAGCTTTCACCCAAAAATTCCTGCTACTTGATGAAATTGTGCATGGCAGTAAGCACCATACAGCGGCTACCATACAACAAATGCTAAATGTTAGGATACTAAAGGCAAAATGATTGATTGCATAAGTGGTTACTTCATTCAACTACTTCCCACTGGTACTCCCCACTGGTACTCCCCACTGGTACTCCCCACTGGTACTCCCCACTGGAAATCTTGACTTTTTCTTAAGTGACCCCTTCAAGTTGGCAAGATTAGGAGTTACCAATTATTGAATATCAAAGGACTGAATGCTGTCCATACCAATTAATATACATGACAAAAATATCTCATCAGAAGGAGGCATTCTAATTTTTACATAGGGCAGTGCACTTAATTCTTTTATAAAATCGTGTAAGATTTATAAAACTTCATGGCTTTTTCTGAGCCAGCCAGTGCAGGGACAGCTTTCTGTAGAGGCAGGTGCAAAGACGGCAGAAGAGACATGCCAGTATGGCTGCTGCTCCTTTGCATGTTCAGCGATGTAAAGAGATGCTGGCTTTTAGCATGGAGCTCACACACTGAAGGTTATCCTTCAAGCTGTGTGTATCTCAATTCTATTACATTAAAATGTATACACATGGATAGGTATTTTGCAAGAACTGTAAATTATCTCACAGTGGGGTATCAGATCAGCTTACAAACACAAGTAAATAATTGCTTACAGAGAGCAAACCAGGAATGTGAAAAGAAAATATGATAGAGGAGAAAGAAGTGAAACAATCCCTAAAAATTATTTAAGCTTAGGATGCATACCAAGGAAATACTGCTGGGTAGCTGGAAAAATTGAAGGCTTATACAAAATCGTGTTTATGGGTTTAGATTTTTGATGTTTGTATTCTGAGAGACTTAAATTCTCAAGAGTTTGAACAAAGACTTAACTAAAGGTGAGAAATGATGTTTTGGACAATATACTAATTTAACAGGTATTTTTATGTGGTCTCTTTATTTTTAATAACTGAGGATTATTGTTGAGAGCTAAAAGGTTCTACTACTAAAATACAATATGTAAGCAGACCCTCTAATTTCTACTCTGTCAGCTAAATTTCCATTTTGGTTTGCTTGTATCAGAACCTGGTATGATGTTTCAAATGTCTGTCCAGAAAGATGTTATTTCTCAAACGCAGTACAATATGTTATAATCACCACTTTTAAAAATAGTGTTTTCAGTCAAGCATAGTGGCTTACACCTTTAATCCCAGCACTCTAGGCAGAAGCGTGGGGATCTTTGAGTTTGGAGCCAGCCTGGTCTACAGAGCAAGTTCCAGGACCGTCATGGCTACACAGAGAAATTCTGTCTCAAAAACCAAAACCAAAACAAAGAACAGAAAACAATTGTCCCAAGAAATGAGATGACATTTGTTGACTGCTTTTTAAAATCTATCTTTTTAACTTCGTAATGGCCAACTCTTTTTTTTTTTTTTTTTTTGGTTTTTTTCGAGACCGGGTTTCTCTGTGGCTTTGGAGCCTGTCCTGGAACTAGCTCTGTAGACCAGGCTGGTCTCGAACTCACAGAGACCCGCCTGCCTCTGCCTCCCGAGTGCTGGGATTAAAGGCGTGCGCCACCATCGCCCGGCTCGTAATGGCCAACTCTTGAATACCAGAGAACTTAAAAACTCCTGACAAAGCACAAGCAGCGATAAAGCCACCCCATTGGGATATGTCTAATGTCTCACATGGAGCCGTACACTTGGTTCCTTTATTAAGTCGTGTAAACTTTAGGAAACTCCTATGACTTTCGAGATGGCAGATACAGGAGGACTAGAGAGTGGTGTGAAGGGGGGTTCTGAGATGCGGCGAGATAAAATCGCGGTGTGGTTGCTGTGCAGTACAGTTGCTCTCAGGGCATGTCCTCTGCAAAGATTTCAGGCAAAAATTAGGTTCATCGTTATTTGATGTCATTCTTGTTAACAGCGTGCAGCTATCTTAACGCTAGTAATTCCAGCACAACTTTAATAAAAGGTATAGAAAATGATCAGGAAAAATTGCTAGTAAAATTACATTTCTAAAGAAAATATTGTACAAGTTAGACATGTGTGTTCAGGAAACGAGCATGCAGATTTAGATATTTTAATTTAGAATTCTAAATGTATTTTATGGAAGAATAGGATTTTGCTGGGTTAATATTTGCTAGAGGAATCTAATTAATGGATTTCAGCAATCTTGTCCAGGACTTCCTAGGCTGATGTGAGGTGAATAAACCAACCTGTAATAAAGGTGACTATTTAAGAGTTTATAGGTAGACAGGTCTCTTGTGAAGGTTAAGGTTTTTTCCATTTGGTTTTTTATTATTAAATGTCTTTATGCTACACTCACATGCTCTCTGCCAAGCCCTGAGTCATCTGTGCACACAGGCAAAGAGCCATAAATTCCCCCCATAAATACAAATACGTGTTCACACGGACGCTGCTGCAGAGCCTCAGGAAGGTTTCTGCGCTGGGGTGCTGCAGTTTCTGCTTCTCTGGATAGAACACTTTCATTCTCGGCCTGCAAATGCAGTGCAGTAAAGAGCCTCAGCGTGGAGCTCAACCACAGAGGACAGCAGCTGCAGGGCCCCTACCACCTTGGAGCAAGGTCATCCCCAGGCCCTCCCTCTGCTTTTCGCTCTCCTTTATTCAACTGGGAATTCAACAATACAATCTTGAGTGGAGTCTTCAGACTATAGAATTAGCTTATTGAGCAACTGCACCTGCTTTTAAATTTTAATGATGCATTTTAGTATGATAAATGTAGTATACTTGGGAGATTTTATATGCAGGTCAGATAAACTATGATTTTTGTTACTCTTCAAATAGTAGTTTGTGAATAAGGTCACTGGAGTCAGAGGTGCGCCTGTGACTTAAAAAGACGGTAGTTCTGTCTCAAGAAACAGAAATGTGGGCAGCAAGAGCTTTATGGATTTCTTTCCGGATTTCAGATATAAAATTGCTGCAGTATATAATTGCTAGGAGGGAAAGTATAGACTGTCAATATCCTAGATGAAAGTACTTAAGCAAACTTTAGTTTGTGGGCACAACGTAAGGATGACATGCAGATGTTACTACGGTTACTATTGCGCATGCCACTTTTCTCAGAACTCAGGAAGTTTTGATAAAAGTACATGATTAAAACAGAATTTTCTGGATACAAATTTATTTAAAAGTTCAGAACTCTTGCCTATCTTAGATACTTTTAATCTTACAACTCCACGGGGAACTAACAATGCTCCAGAAGGAGAAAAGGGACGAACTAGTTTTGTTTTTTTTTTTTTAAAGCTATTTAACCCACAAAGTGAACTAGAAGATTGAGGTGGAAGACTGAGCCAATTGCCCAGGTAATTAAAAAGTTTCCCTGAAATTGCTCCAATTATCTGGATCTTTCACAAGAAGAAAAAGTTGCTTGGTTTAAATTAATAGAATATTAAGCCTATTCCTATAGTCTGTATTTGAGAAACGTTCTTTAGGTGAAACACTACTCTTAAAATGGCATTTTAAAAATGATTATATTCACAAAGAATGAAATAGTCTATGATTGATTTAGATACATATTTATTTTCTGATAAGTAATATTTTCCTTGCATTACAATGTTTTCTTTTTATTATTTCTGATAGAAAACTAGCACCTACATTTAACGTCTGTGTTGCCCCCTTTGGACCACTATACACACTTAAAAATACATCAGTGGCTGAAACTCAAGATCATCATCTTCAAACAGCTGTTACAAAAAGGTAAGCAGGGAGAGCTAGAGGTCATCTATATTCCTAAATCAATTCAATAAATTTAGTACAATTTATAATAGTTATAAAAATGGCCCACCTTAGTATTGGCTTTCTTATGAAACACAGCACAAGATCCTATTGAATTTGTCAAACTGTATCCTGAAAACTCGTACAATGAACACAGGCTTTTTTGAAAATTAAAATGACTTTCATGCAAATGGATTTTTGGTAACATAGGTAATTATAAGAAAAGGAAGACATGTATTTATAAGAAAGAGCGTTCCATACAAGCATAAATAGATTGAGAACATCAGTCTTCACTATCAGCATCTTTAATATCTTGGTGAAAACATATACCATAGGTTGTCCTTTCTATTATTGTTAAACCGAAGGACAGTAATTTGTTTAATGCAATAGCAATCATATTTGTTTTTCTCTCTTTCAAAAAATTATAAAGGTTCAGAATGAACTAAGCCCTGAAGTTAATTTAATGAAATGTATAACCTAAGAAATGAAAG
This sequence comes from Microtus oregoni, assembly GCF_018167655.1. Lineage (NCBI taxonomy): Eukaryota > Metazoa > Chordata > Mammalia > Rodentia > Cricetidae > Microtus > Microtus oregoni. Next base: position 32,649,173 of record NW_024543060.1, on the reverse strand, counting down.
CCAACAGGAAGTTACAGAGGGACAGTAAATAGTGGGACCCATGCCATGTTGAAGCTGATACTATTTATCAATGATGTTTGTGAGATGATAACTCAGGATAATGTGCAGGAGCACTTGGATGTATTAGAAAGGGCAGCGGATTAAGACTCAGCTTCCTATGCTCACCCTGACCTTGAGAAACAAACACTCTCTTTCACTTGGATTGGATTCCAACCCACTGAAATAATTTGTGGATTTTGTCATGTGTACCGAAGTATGAACTATTTCCTGGCAGACACTGCCACTCTGTTTACGTCCTCACAGTTCGGCACAATGAATGGCAAATAGACACATGATAAGACACAATGAGTAGACGCAGATCTACGGTGCTTCCGGTGCTTGCAAACAGTGCAGTGGTGTCACGTGGCAGGTCCATCTGGACGCAAGTCAGTTGGGCACCTGGAACTTTGTTTTCACCATCCAGAGGAACATGTGTATCTCTCAGGGGGAGTAATAAAGCCCCACTCCTAAGCTAAGCATCTGCAGTAGGATTTCAAGAGGCACCAGGCACAGTGTGACTTGCAGGTATGATAGACAGATGATGGGTTAATATTACCGTCTGTGGCAAAGGCAACGATAAAATTCTAGGTTCATATGTACCCTGGCCTCTTTGCTGAGATGACAAAAGTTTGCACATTTGCTCTTGTGTGCTTTGGACATTAATTTACTAGAAACTGAATTGAGTCCAAAATCTATTTCTATTCTGGCAGGGTAGCATGCCAAAGAGTTTCTTTTTCTTCTTTATGTTCTTTTGGCATATGTTCAATTATAATTAATTCTTAAAATAATGTTTTACTTCCATTCTGGTTTGAAGAAATGAAATCCTACCAACAGTTATTTGCACCAGTAGGGGGCTAGCCTATGCCTAAAATGCAGTTCAAGTCGATGGTGATTTGGGGACAGAGGCTAGTATGTAAAGTTTTCATGTGAGACACAAGAATCCAAGGGTCTTCGACTGAACTAAGTACAGCTTACTGTAAATGCTAATGTGCAGATTATGTGGGTATGTGAAACCATCTGAAATTGTGTCTTTTGCTTGTTGCTTTTTGTATTGTCAATATACACAATTAGAAACCCTGTGTCGAAAAACAACAAAACAAAAAACCAAAAAAAAAAGAAAAGAAAGAAAGAAAAGAAAAAGAAAAAGATTTTAGTTGAATATTTAGTACTGTAGAACATAAGAATATAGAGCATTTTCAAAAATTTTTCCAAGTTGATCATTGCTTTTAGTTTAGTTCATTTAGCAGAAAATGTCATTTTATATAAACACATAGTGCAAGAATGGCAAAAGTATGTTTAAAGGCATTTTAAAATTGTAGAAATTCTGCCCTTGTCGCAAGCCAAAATTTTAAATGAATAAAGTATTTGCATTTATTTAGTTGTGTGCCCAGTTTCATGTTAAGATATGCATCTGGAGGTCAAAGGAAATTTGCAGTAATCAGTTCTTTCCTTCTATCATGTATATTTGGGGGACCAAATTCAGAAAATCAGGACTGCCACTTAGTGCCCTTGCTTGCTGAGTCAAAACTCAAGTTAGCACCCCAAACAATATGTTAAAAGTAAAGCATTCTAATAAGACACTGTCTAAGATGTGCAAATTTGTGCTTACTTACTGACGAATGACAGTAATAAAATATTAAAAGGTTTTGCTTCCTATAATTAAACTACCATGTTTCGTTTAAAATTATGATTGGGCAAGTCTTCAGCTTCACACTTCTTTTTAATCCACCAAGTCACTAGAATAATTTTGTATAAAATCGATGGTTTGTAGATTCTTGGGGAAGAGCTATATTTGTTTTTTCAGTAATTTTACAATTATCTTTAAAATTATTTTATTTTAATTTGTTTTTAAAAAAACAATCTTATTTTGCTTACCAGTCCCAGTTCCCTCTCCCTCCTAACTTCCCACTCCCCTTACCTTCTCCCCACCCTATGCCCCCATCTACTCCTCAGAGAGTGTGAGGCTTCCCATGGAGGGGGAGTCAAAAAAAGTCTGTGACATCACTTGAGGCAGGACCAAGGTCTTCTCCCCTGTATCAAGCAATATTATTTCCCTTTTTGGGTCTTCGATGGGGTTGAAGACTAGATAGTTGTAGTTACTTTCCTCTCATGACTTGGCCAAGTTATTTATAATACAAGACTTAAACTCCTTAGGATAGGATAATTACTGAAACATTTATCACAAGTTTCTTGCTTGATATTATTTATGCTGTTGTAATTCTAATTTTTATACCTGATATTTGTTCCTACTGTATATAGTTTTGTATTAAGTTTAGAACTTTCTTATTTAAACAAAAGAAGAGGTGCTATAGAAATTCCTATCGCCAGTAGCCTTTAAGTTACCCACCCACTTGGGTGTGACCTCTTATACTATAAATGCGGATGTAAAGTGCACGTCCAGACTCTCTTCTGGCTGCAGGATTCAGTTGCTGTTCCCTGATTGAGCAGAGGACTGTGATCTGTGAGTCTACCCCTAAATAAATAACCCTCTATTATACTCAATTTTGAGCTAGTGTGAGTTTGCATTTAAGCATCCATCATCACTCCATACAGGAATCTTGTGTCTGTTACTACAGAACTGAGTGTGTTTTTCTTTATCTTCTCTGAACACAGGTGGTCTTGTCAAAACTAGATAAAATTGAAAACAGAACCCCAGGCACCACATGTGAACACATGGTAAATAAAAGAATGAAACACATTTGAACAGGATGAGTATCCCAGGTCCAAACAAAAAGATTGAGACACTAGGTTCCTATTTGTGCTGCCACTGCTAGGACATTATGAGATATACTGTAAACATGCATACGTGAGCTCTATCTTCCTAAATTGGACCTCTGCCCATGTTTTACTATCTTAGTCACTGAATGAGCCACTGCACCAAATCAGGTTCTCAGAACTGAGTGCTTAGCTGGTTGATTTGAGGTGTGGATTTGTTAAGTCCTTGCAAAACCCCTGTGAAATAGTGGGCACAGCTGTCCCTCTTTTCCAGGGAGTCTTCTCATCGCACATCATACTTCACATATTGCTGTGAAGAGACACCATGACCAAGGCAACTCTTATAAAAAAGGAAAGCATTGAATTTGGGGCTGGCTTACAGTTTCAAAGTTTTAATCCAGCGTCATCTGCAACAAGGCCACTCCTCCTAATCTTTATAATATTTTAAAGTTGTTCCTGGTGACTAAATATTCAAATGTAGGAACCTGTGAAGGTCATTCATATTCCATCCACCATATTAAATGACAATTTTCCTTCCGTAAAAGCCATTCAATAAACAACAACAAGAAGCTTTGCAGGGAAAAAATGACATCCAAATTATACTTCTAAACTGAACACAATGTACCTGAGACTTTGAAGGTTTGCGATTTTGTCTAAATGACTGATTTCCTAGATTCCGCTCTGCTTGATGAAGATTTAGGTCCATACAAATATCAAGAAAAAGATGAGTAATTCTGATGAAAGACTCACACAGCCATGCACACACACACATGCACACACACGTGCACACACGCACACACACACGTGCACACACACGTGTGCACAAATGCACACATGCACAATTTGAGAGCAGGCCAAAGAGGGCTCATTGTGTTGCATTAAGATTTCCTGTCTCATTGTTGTATTTTCTCCCTCTAGACTTACAAAATGAAAATGGGATCCTGCTGTTCTTAATGATCCTGTGCATCACAGTCTGGAAGTTGATACATGCTCCTTCATCTGAGAATCCTAACTTAGACAGGGCACTTACTTAAACGTTGCTTTGGAAAGACTTCTCATGTTGATAAGATATACCATAGGAGTCTAGAGTCATCCTTACCTTCTGCTTAAGTAGCTTGACAATGAATTAATACTGTGCCTTCTGAAATGCCAACAGCTCCTTATTCATTAATATGAGGCTTAGTGACTCCAAGTTGTCTTTTTTTGTATGAGTCTTTTTGCCACTATTTTCCTTCCCCCAACAGAATATATGAGGTGCCGTATATTAGAGAAAAGAACAGAGGCGAACTCCTCTGTTTTCCATTATGGAAGAAAACATGATTACATTGATTTCTCCCTTCAGATTTTTGCCTATAATAGTGGAAGCTAAAGTCCTCCTTTTTGTATCATTTACCAGAGTTAATTACAACATACTCACTAATATAAAATACCTGATTTTCCAGCTTCATTAAGCTCTATCATAATTACCCTTCATTATTTCAGTCTTCAAAGTCCTTTGCTTTCGAGGGTGGGAGTACGGTGTGGAAATATTGTGGGTATTGGAAGATGAAATGACCTTTTGTATTACTCGCTTTTGAACCATGTTTCACTTTTTGCAGCAAATATGTGCAAGTTGTCATGGGAATGTACAACACTTATGTATCAAGTGTGGGTGTGCATTCTGTGGCCTCCACTGTTCTTATAAGAAAGGAGTGGTGCTGGAATTAAATTTAAAAAATTGTGTATGTTCTTCAAGATTATTTTAAACAATACCCAACTTTAGATGCATGATAAAGAATTGAATATTTTCTTCTGGACAGTGGACTTTGAGATACACGGATATAAGCGATTCTATTTGCAGATGTTGTGGGAGAATGTGTAATAGGAAAAGTTTGAAATTACAACTTCACATAGACTGGGCAGTCTTATTTTAGATGCTATTCTTAGTACTCTATTTTTATCTTGTAATATAAATCTCATTGCATGGTACAGGTTAAGTACTTAAACATCTTAAATTTGTGCTTTAACATGATGGCCAATGAGTCCGAGCTTTCAAGCTTTAGAGATTGGATGTATTAACATGCAAATAGTGCTAAATCCCACCTACCAGACAGGTGTTAGTGAAACTTATAGACGGAAGTGATTAAGACATGCATGTGGAAAAAGAGGCCTTGAATTTGAAAGAGAGCAAGAGGAACATACAGGAGAGTGTGGAGGGAACAAACAGAAGGGTGAAATGACATAACTATATTATAATCTTGAAAATAAAAACTAACTTTTAAAATAAGTGCTTTATGTCAAGTTAGACTGTTTAACTCAGAAATCATATGCTGTGGAACGAGGAGTTTTGTAATCTGTCATTGACCAGGTATTTTGAATCTCGACATCCTCTCATGCTCTTTTAGAAGAGTGCTAATTCTGTGTTCCAGAAAGAAGTGGAAATGTGAGAACGAATTCATTATTTAGCAAATGACTTGAAGATTCAAAAACAATCACTGAACAAGTGCCCAGAATCTATAAAGGGTTCAGCTTTCAATCACTATTCGAACGTCTGCAAATACCAGACCGAAAGGCTACAGAGAGCCTCATTTCCCCAACTGTTCTTATCATGGACAAAATTTTGAAGAAAAAAAAAATACCAGTGCTCAATTTATGTTTTTCACACCTAATGAGGTGAGAAATTCTAGTCAGACCCACGAAGTGTTTTTGGTGTACTAGATTTGATCTCTGTGAAATGTAGTGGTTCCATTGTGACAGCTTTAGCTTCCATTTGCATAGTTTTCTCTTGCATTGCTTTAAAGGTACGCTTTCCCTGGCTACTAACACAGATGGCATTGAACACACACCAATGATGTCTGCCTCCTTTTGTTCACAGTGTGCAAAAAGAGTTACATGGTGACTTCCATACAAGCTTTCAAGTTAGGAGATGTTTTATTGTTTTTTCTTTTATTCAAAACTGACTTCTTTCACAGGATATATTCTGATTATGGTTTCCCTTCCTCCTACCCCTCCTATTTCCTCCCCCCGCCCAATCTGGATCTACACTCTTTCTGTTGCTTCTTAGAAAACAAACAGGCACCTAAGGAATAAAAATAAAATAAAAATATAAAAATCAAACAAATAAGAATATGATAAAACAACCAAATAAGAAAAAGAGCCAAAGAAAAAGCACAAGAGATGCATTTAGATGCAGAGACACACATGTTCACATACCCAAGAAGCCCATAATGTTTGACTGTGAGTTAGGCAGAGTTTTGAGAATCCTGCTGAAGAGAGGGTGGAAGGATTATAGGAGACAGAGGGATCAAGGACATCACAAAAAAAGCCCATAGAAATAACTAACCTTGGCTCACAGGACCTTACAGAGTCTGAACCAACAACCAGAGAGCCTGCTGGGAACAGATAAAGGCCCTCTATATACATGTGACAGTTGGTTAGCTTGGTCTACTCGTGACACTCCTAAAGTGGGAACAGGGATAGTCTCTAACACTTTGCTGGCTTTGGGGAATCTTTCCCTCATATTGGGTTACCTTACCCAGTCTTAATAAAAGGGAAGGAACAGAGTTCTGTGGAACTTGATGTCATGCTTTGTGGATACCTATGGGAGGCTTGCCAATTTTGGAACAGAAACAGAAAAGGAGTGGATTAGGAGCATGGGTGGGGGTGGGATGGGAAATGGGAGGAGAAGGAAGTGAAACAACAGTCAAGATGTAAGATAAATAAATAAACTCAATTTAAAACAGTCAGTAAAAACCCACAACTAGAAAACATATTTGTAGAAAGGAGACTGCTAGTTTGTTCCCGGCCACTCAAACCCAAAATAACCACACTGTATTAATTAAATCACTGCTTGGCCCATTAGCTCTAGCTTCTTATTGGCTAACTCTGACATATTAACTTAACCCATTTCTAGTAATCTATATATAGCCACGTGGCTGTGGCTTACTGGCTAAAGGTCGTCTGACTCCTGCTGAGCTCCGTGGCTTCTCTCTGACCCTGCCTTCTCTCTCCCAGCATTCAGCTTAGCTTTCCCTGCCTATCTTTGTTCCCCTATAGTTCTGCTATAGGCCCAAAGCAGTTTCTTTATTTATCAATGGTAATCAGAGCATAAAGAGGGAAAACCTACACCGCATATTATGTGCTAAAGAACCTGTAAAGTAAAAACAGAAAAAGAAACCAATCCAAAAGAAAAGAAAACAAAACAAAATAGAAAGTTCTGACTTAACATTGGGATTTGATAGAGGCATTCCTTTTGGGGCTAAGTGTTCCAAGGTATCTTATTCTCTGTATAATGTACAGCTATGTGTATTTGTTCTCATCTGCTACAGCAGGAAGCTTTTCTGATGATGACTGAGAAATAGACAGACATATGAGTACAGCAGAATGTCATTGAGCGTCATTTTATTGCTACATTACTTTATTGGAACAGTAGTATTTGGTTTTCCCATAGGTCCCTGGACTATCTAGTTTCAGGTTAATGATCATGCAAGTAGCTTTGGGTAGGGGTTCCATCTCAAAGAATGAACCTTAGCTGATACCAGATATTTATTAGCTATCCATATAAGATTTGTGCCACTATTGCACCAGTGTGTCTTGCAGGCAGGTCATTATTACAGCTCAAAGGGTTTGTAGCTGGACTGGTGTTTATGCTTTTCTTTTGGTAACATGTAGAACACTGCCCAGTACCGTGGGTCTTTAGGGGTGGAGTCTCTAGGTAGGCACCTGCTTGACTTCTCCATGATCAATGAATTGTGTAGGTCATGTCTTTTAGCAATAGGGCCTTATCAACAGTTTGTGGAGAGGTATCAATAGCTTTGGCAATACCCTGAGTTATTCGGGGGGTTCCCATGAAATGAACTTTGGCGAAGAACTCAATTAGATGTAACCTGTTTCTGGTACTAAAAGCTTTATTTGGTGACAAGAAATGTATTGCAAGAACATGGATTTAGAAACTATGACTGGAATCTTCATCTTAAAAATGGAGACAAGGTATAACACATATTTTACTTGAAATATATTTTCTGGTTTTGATTGGTTGTGCGAATAAGTTGCCTATATCAAGTTTTTTTTAATGCAAGTCTTCAAAAGGTTGAAAAAATACATAGAGAGTCTGTGTTAATAAGCTCTGATTATTTTGCACACATATTAGCTAATTCTTCAAAGGGATGTTAATTCCTCGAGGCCACCAGACAAGCACAGCTGTACCCTTATTACCTTTATGCAATTAAGTAATAATCTCTACAGGTTCATAATTTACTTTGAAGAAGCAACTTTGTTCACTAACAAAATAGACTAAATACACTATTTGATTGATTATCTTGTCATCTTGTCAAATTTAGAGGGCCCAACAGTGGATGGGAAGTGAATATTACTTTAAAATTAGAAAAGAATGTTGAACTATTCATTAACATATTTCTCCAAATATGTTCTTTCCCACTCCTTCATTGTTAGCTTGAAATTTGACATTTGTTTAATAGTTTTCTCACAGATTGTCCTTGCTAACATAGATTTTTTTCCCCCTAACCTTAACAGATTAGAACCACAGTCATTACTCTTAAGGGAATACTATGTGGATATGGCAAAGCTTATTTTTATATATTAGTTTTAGATGTTTACATTTAAAATATAGCTGTTATTTAAAAAGAGGCTTATAGCTAACATTCTAATATATAGACCCCTCAGTAAGGAGATATTAGACAGTTGATGGCTGCTTAGGGGAGAGAGAGAGAGAGAGAGAGAGAGAGAGAGAGAGAGAGAGAGAGAGTTTTCTTCAAGGCTATGGCCACCAGTAAGTCAATCACACTCCACTAGATAGTGCCATCCATTTACATATGTGGATTGCACAAAAAGAACTCAGTGGGTTAAAAAAAGTCAACAAGAAAGAGGTTATGAAGCTGGAAAGTGGCTTGGGAGGTGGTAGTTGGATCTGGGAGAAGTTAGGAGGTGGAAAAGGGACAATATGATAAAAACACATTGCATTTATGAAATTCTCAAAAAGCTAATGAAATATATTTTAAAAGGATGGTTCAGAAAATTTACTACTTTTTCTCATAAGCTCATATATGATTATTTCAAAATTGCATCAAGCTGTTTTTGGTATTTCTAAAGGAGGTCATCCCTTTGTCATTTCTATTTCATTAATTTTTTTTTGGTTTCATGTAATACTTAAATTTTAAGTTTCAGCCAAGAGGGAATATAGAGAACTATATTTGCAAAATCCAGATATTCTTCACCCGAATTTCAGCTAAGAAGCAACTTGTCATGCCACCACTGCAAGATATGTCACTATGGAATTTGATTTATTGCATGCTTCAGTTCTTAATGGAACAGAATAAGGCAATCTACCATGATTGTTGCTTCGAGCATAAGGTTAGGGAAGAAGTAGTGCAAACAACCTCAAAACTGGATGATGGAAGCTCTCTGCCGCTCCCCCGGCTCCTTGCTGACATCCACCTTGGATCCTCGGGTCAGTCTCAGCCAGATCATTTCAATCATTGGCCTCCTTGTGTGACATCTGAACAAGCTGAAAAATTATTTTTGAAATACTGGAAAAATAAGCGGTTCCCCTGCATCCTCTGTGGGAAATTTGGAAGTCTGCTTTGTAGATATGAGAAATTCATGAGGCTGAAGTGATTTATGCCCTCCTCCAAGAATACAGGGATTGGGGTAACAGAGAACCTTCTTATTACTCATATAACTCACTGCAAGGTCAGTGGCCAATAAAGACATCACTATTGGTGATTAATTGTGGATGGGCACCACCCCTAACTTTCCTTTGATCCTAGAGACCCGGTTAAACACGATGATGGGCCTTCAGTGTTCCAGCTTCGTCCTTCTCAGGCACCTAGCACTACACAGGAGGAGAAAATTAAAAGAAAGGAAATGAGAGGCTGATAAATGTCATCTGGGAGGTAGCATTCCTCTGTTACTGAAGGTGTTTCAGCAGGATGAAGAATAAAATAGATTCCTTTCACCAGCACCAGAGCTATCCTAATGTCTTCGTCATAACTCATACATTTCTGCAATGGCTTCTGTTTCAAAAATACCTCATTGTTTGCTTTTTCTGAGAAATAAATTTGGAGTTTGGGGGTGCAGTAGTGGTTAGAATTTATTCCTGGAGGAAGTTTAATAAAATTCACAGAGGCAGCTTTTAGGCAGATTGTTAGGACGTAATTATAAATAGTCTATTCAATTCTGTTTTACTTCTTATTTTTATTTGCAATCTTCAAAGCATGTTAAAACACCTTTAATGAATCATATAGTATAATATATAATAAAATATATAGTATATACATACATACACATATGTACAAAATATATAGGATTCTATTGATTTATTTCTCTGCTCCTCTCTCTGTGTCTCTATATGTTTATAAATGCTCGTTTACTCATTAAACCAGCCTTATTTGCAGTGTGCAAGCTAGATGCCACAAATGTGGACAAAAATTTGTAGAAAAATTGCAGTTTTCAAAACATGTTTATATATTTATCCCTGCTAATGCAGTTAATAATAATTTAAGAGATGCGTAGCTTATCACCTCTTTGATTCCATTTTTTTCAGACGAGCAAACAGGCATAAAAACACAATGGTTATCCTTACCATAAGAGGTGAAGCCACCTCATTATACATACAGCTAAATCCCCAACTTTCATCCTTCTATTTGAATTTGGCCCTCCACTCTGCTAAATGCTTAGCAAATGCTTACAAGGAATGACTGTATTGGAAAAACTGCACATGCAGAGGGCAAGGAAGTGTACTGGAGGTGGAGCTCCCTGGCGTTTTCTGAGAGAAAGATTAGGTATAGCAGAAAGGAAAAATGCTCCTAAATAGAACAGTTCTGTTCTTAAACAACTCCCCCCCGCCAGGCCCAAATCCTCTTGAGCCAAGAAAAAGTTTCTAGAGTCAATGCCAACTGTTACCTCAGCAAAAGGCCTCTGGCCATGCTGTTGGGAGATTACTTGATTAAATTGAGGTGTGAAGAGCTGTTCATTGGGAGTAGCAGCTCTCCATGGGCTGTATGAATAGGAGATGAGAAGAAGCATTCATGGTGCTTTGCTTCCTGACTGTGGATGCAATGTGACAGCCTGCTCCAAAGTTGCTGCTGCTTTGACTTCCCTGACATGATGGACTGTCAACTCAAGCCGTGAGCTCAAATAAGCCCAATCTCCTTTCAGCTGCTTTCACTAGCACATTTTATCACAACAATAGGAAGATTCATTAACACAAAAGGAATCATAAAGAGACCTCTAACCATACAGTCCCAATATTCTTTGCCAGAGAACTGAAGGACTTAGCACACAGGTAGAAAGAGCAGTTGGCGAGGTGGAAGGATGGAAACTGAAGATGCTCTGAATGACTTAGGATACAGGTGATAAAGAAAACACTTGGTGGGCAGGGATGTTTGACATTCAGTGGTGAGACATGTGTTGTGTGACCTTAAAAGAACACCCTCATGCTATCCAAAACTGTTAGTACTTTTTATAAGTTTGTGTCTAAACCTCTGATTACAAACCAAGGCCAAAGTAACTTTGCAGTATTGGAATGTGTTTCTGATCCCATTAACAGCTTTAGTGCAACAAACGCGAACACAGAGGTGCTCATGTTCTTCCAGGAAATGTACGTCCAGGAAGTCTGCATTCTAGACTGTGGAGAGATGATGAACACACTTTCTTGCCTTTGTCATCAAGGAAAGCGTTTTCTCTCTTGCTATTTTTGTTGTTCCTGTTTTCACTTTCCCCTTCGGTTTTCCTTGGTTTTCATTTTCCTTGAGTTTTCTTTGACAAGTTTGCTCATTAGCAATAATAAAGAAATGGACCACTCATTAGAGAGGAGTGGGGGTGCATGGGAGGGAGAAAAGAAAAGGGGGGACACGATGTAATTATATTTAATCAAAATATATTTTTAAAATGTGATGCTCATCTTTGTAAAAAAAAAAAAAAAAAAAAAAAAAGCAAACCCAAGCATAGGAAGTGCCCCTCTGAGCAAAAAAAAAAAAAAAAAAAAAAAAAAAAAAAAATGCATTCTGAGATTTAGTTGTAGCCACAAGTCTCTCTCTTTATATTAACAAAAGTGTTTCAAGGCTTTTGTGAATTTGCTAGCAGCAGGCTTGACAACTTCACCAAGTAGTGATGTGCTCAGACCATTCTTATTGCTAGGAGTATTTTGAAAGTGAAGGTAGTTCTTAAGCAGCCAGGAGTAAGAAGCTCTGAATGTGACCTTCAGCCACATGCCCCTGGGACAGACACATCTATAGTAATTGAACATTCCTTAGGAACACTGACCTGCATAAGTTGGCTGGCACAATTTATTTCTTACATACAGTTAGGTTTTTCCTGAAAGAAATTGAGATTATAGCATTTTCCCTGTTTCCTGCTTATAGATATTTGATGTTGTATTATAGATAACCACAGACCACTTTATCTAAAATAATAATGAGCAGAATACTTCTGATGATTTAATAAATATTCAGAATGGCAACTTTCAGGCTGAAAGTTAATATCTGGATTTTATAAACAGTGCCCTTAGCTGTGAACACTGGATAATGGTTAGTGTAGTCATTGACTCGGGATTTGCCTAATTGTTTTATAGAGAAGATAATTTAATCAAATGCTTAACTTATTGTCAAAAATGGTAGATTAATGCATGCATGCTTTTAGAAGTTATCTGTCTACGAGAAATCTTATTTTAGAAATCCCTTAATCCAAACACAGTCTCAGAATAAAAATAGCGTTTTCTTTTCTCATTTTTTTTTACCTTTTTATTTCATGTGCTGTTTCACTGTGGCACCAAATTGCTCTTCAAAAGTCTTAAGCCTCTTTCAAGATTCTCACTAATTTCAAGTGATAACTAAAATCATTGGTTATAGATCTAGTGTCAAATAAGTCTTTATCTCTTCCTGTGGGCGGCTATCTTCTTGACTGATGTAAGTGAAAAAAAAGCACTGTATTTCTTTTTCCAGTTGAAAATGGACAATTTAGCCACCACATGTCTGCCAATGCACCTCCGTATGAAATGTAATTATATGTGAAATAATAACCTCACTGCCAAATAGTTTTCAAGGCTTTGCTTTATATGAGAAACAATACATTTTAGTTCTGAAAGGCAATAAGATAATGACATTCAAGTCAATCTCTTGCTGCTTTTACTTTCTTATACATTTTTAAGTCTATGGCTCATCCTTTTCTAGTTTTCAGAATGTTAAGATGACAATCTCCTATTATAATTTAGATAACATAGCCTTTGGTTAATTTTCAGCCTCATTTTTTTTCTGAATATGCATGTATTAAAAAGTTCATTCTCCTTTTATGATAACAGGTTTTAGAAAACACTTCTCTGCTATAAATCATCGGCTATTGTAGAGGGCTAGGAGTTTATAAACTATGCTGTTTCCACTAATCTATTTTAGTAAATTAAAAGCTTGTTCACACAGAAAGAGGAGACAAGTAAAATAAAAGTCAATAATAGCAAACAATATTTATTTAGCAATAACCGTGGATCAGCCATTATGCTAAGAGCTTTATATGCATGCTTGCAGCGTTTCTTCCAGCATGCCCAGAATGCGACATAATCCTTCTTTCCCCATTTCAAGTATCTAATTATGTTTTGCATGTATGACTTTTCTCTTTGGTACATAGAGAAGATAGTCCGATTTGCACTTTCAGGGGACATTATTGTGTCAGAGAGTAGAAAGCAAAAATACCAGATTCTAAAGAGACTGTGGTCTTTTATTTCTTAGCTGTAATAATCTAGGCTCACTGAAAAATGATTTGTAGGCTTAGGGTCATATTTGAAGTGAGCCAAATTCTAGAAAAGACACCGTGGTGACATATCATTTCTCACTTGGGAAGACATTTTAAAACTTGGGAAATGAGCACAGCACACATATGACTCACTGTTGATATGTCACAGCAATCCCAAGTGTCACAGTGTCTGGTGATCGGACAATGGTAGCATCTAACCTGAGGGCCTGTGACTAGGTCTCCTCCACAGTTGTAGTCATGTACAAGTTTGTTGGGGACTGCAGAGTCTGCTTCTGAAATGGCTCATCTTACCCCTAGCAAATCGCTGCTGGCTATTAGACCATGGTTTATTACCTTAACAACTGGATCTCCCTAGATAAGATGGTTTTATGACATGGTGGATGGCTTTCTCCTCCGGGAGTGATGCAAGATGACTGGCAATATCTCCTGCAATTCCTCAAAAGTAACAAATGATCTCTCTTGCCATCTTCAGCCTCTATATTCTGACACTGGGACACCGTGACAGGTGCCTACCCAAAGGTTTAACTGTCGGAAGATGCATTAAAGAAGAACTTGAGGTAGGTTTCCACAACAGCATATGCCAAAGTCCAAGAGCATCTTTTTCTTATAAACGATGATCTTTCCCAACACCTTTGCCATACTATTATAAGGAGAGTGGGTAGCCTAAAAGCGAACGATACAAACTCTGCTTACATGATAATGTACAGGCTTGTTCATAGTCAGCCAATGTATTTTTATGCAATATGTTACTGATATAAACAAAAGAAATTCACTGGAAAAAAATGAGATTGGAAAATCCTTCCTGAGCTTTAGGTGTAGGGGTTGTATTGTAGATGTTCTTTGGCAATAGATTTCCCATGACCTGTGACATTGTGTGCATTTGTGGTTTTCTGTAGTGTTCTACATTGCTTTGAAGAGGGGCTTTTTTGATGAAGTGTGAGAGTAACACTTATCTGTGGTTAAAATGAGTTTTAGAGCATCGTTAGGAATTATTCTGGTCTAGTAAAATGACAACAGAAACATCTCTTCTAAGATCCTTTCCACACTAGTCCCAGGTAGTTTTCTAGGGTTCTAGGATCAACCTTTTGATATATTTCAAACAAAATAATAAAATAGCTGTCTTAGTTGGGGTCTCTATTGTCGCAATGAAACACAATGACCAAAAAGCCAAGCTGGGGAGGGAAGGGTTTATTTGGCTTAGCCTTCCGTATTGCTGTTTATCACTGAAGGAAGTCAGGACAGGAACCTGGAGGCAGGAGCTGCTGCCGAGGCCACAGAGGAGTGCTGCTGCTTACTGGCTTGCTTGCCATGGCTTGACCAGTCCGCTTTCTAAAGAACACAGGACTACCAGTCCAGGGGTGGCACCACCCACAATGGGCTGGGCCCTCTCCAATCAATCACTAATGAAGAAAATGCCTTACCGCTGGATCTTAAGGAGGCATTTTCTCAATAGAGAATCTATCCTTTCCGATAGCTCTAGTTTGTGTTACGTTGACCTAAAATTAGCCAGCACAATGTAGCATATGTATTTACTGATCATATGCATGACATGAAAATAAAATGCTTGAGACATAGCCCCTGGTTTGATTTAATCTGAGGAATTTTTCTTATTTGTAAAAGATTTAAAAAATTCCACAGATAGTCATCTTTTCCATATACGTTTTCCATTTTACTCATATGACACTGTTCTATATACCATATTAAAAGTAATATTCATATGTATGTGTGTATGTACGTTTGTGTGTATGTATGTGCTGTTACACAATTTTGAATGATTTATCTTTAAGGGGCAGTGTTTTCTTAAGACAGTGTCTCAGTATGTAGCCTGGGTAGCTTCAAAAATATTGGCAATCCTCCTGCCTCTACCTCTTAAGATATGAAACTACAAACATGAGCCACCAGATTTAGCACATAGACAGTGATATCTAAATTCAAGTTTATGTATGTGAATTTATTAATAATGAAAAATTTAGTTCTTGTTGCTTTGTGTTTATTATATCATTTTCTTAAAATTTGGCTTTAGGTTTGGGGATATATCTCAGTGATATAATACCTGCCAAGCATGTCTTGTGGTTTAATCCCTAACACCTATGTATAGATTTTTCTGACATATACATTTCATCATAATTATTAAATTAATATCGTCTCTATTTATTCCCTATTTGAAAACTTCTATCAAAAAAGCATGCCTTCTTTGTCATTGTAATCTGTGAGTAGAGACAATTTCTTGTCCCTCTAAGAAATAGTCAATATTGATATTGTTTTCATGGGAAACTTTAAAGCCCTTCTCTAAAACCTGGTGCGTGCACACTGCTGTTAAGAGTTTAAGGGAATGACTTTCATTACAACCATGTGAAATTTCTGCTAGGCTTGAATCTTTTTCTTTTAGTTTACTCCTCAGTTGAAATAAAGAACAGCACAATGTACAAACAATATACTTTAATATTTGTCATCATAAAAGTTCTTATATGTTTGATCCAGAGTCGTGAAAAACAACCATGCCAATAAAACTGCTAGTACCGACCATCTTGATAGTGTTTATGCTGAGGCTGCAGTTCTTGGGTCTTATCTGCACCTCAGGATGAAATGGTACTGATTTCTGAGTGTGAGGGCTCATCCTATGCCAGTTAGGGCAGGGAAATATGAGCTAGGATGTGATAAATCCAGTAATTCATTTAAAAGACTTGATCCATAATTTTCTTTGTTCTTTGGTTATATATTTCATTTCAAAAGATGACACCTTACCAGACATTTACCACAGAATACAAGACATGTTGGGAAAGCAGGTATTTTCCCAAACGTTTAAGAATTTATACTTTTATAGCAATAACTTACTTAGTACTTTAGAGATAAAAAAAGAGTATCAAAATGATGGAGGAAGGTCATTGGCTAATAAAGGAACTGCCTTGGCCCATTTTATTGGTTAGGACATAGGTAGGTGGAGTAAACAGATCAGAACGCTGGGAGGAAGAGGAAATGAGGTCAGAGTCTCGAAAGCACTTCTCTCTGGAGCAGACGCCTGAGAGAGACGCCATGCCCTGCTCCCGGGATGAAGCTCCGACCCAGGATGGACTAGGCTAGAATCTCCCCAGTAAGCGCACCTTGGGGTGCTACACACAGATGATTAGAAATGGGCTAAATTAATATGTGAGAATTAGCCTAGAAGAGAGTGGGCCAAGCAGTGATTAAATGAATACAGTTTCCGTGTAATTATTTCGGGGCATAAGCTAGCCGGGCAGGCCGCTGGGGTGTTGGGGACGCAGCCCCTCCGCCGCCCTTATTACTTCATCAAATGACTTTCTTTCTGTTTTTTAAATAAAAGGATTGTTGACCCTTGTAGGGAACAGGTGTGTCTCTGACTCTTTTGCTTACTCTTCAGACTCTTTCCTCCTATTGGGTTGTTCTGTTCTACTTCAAGATGAGGGCATTCATCTTGTCTTATTGTATTTTGTTTTGTACTGTTTGTCCTCCTAGAGGCCTGCTATTTTCTGAAGGAAACTGAGGAGGAGTGGATGAGGCAGAGAGAACGTGAGCTTGGGCTGGGAGGAGTAGAAAGAAAAGAAACTTTGGTTAGGATATATTCTCTAAGAGAATAAACTACTTTTTTTAAAGAAGCAATTGTTGGGCTGATTGCTGGTTTTAAATGTCTGAATGGTAATAGTACTTATAATGGATTAAAAAATAAAGGAAATGAGTGGTTTTAATTCTCCTTGGTAGTATATAGTCTAATTGGTGAAATGTTGGATGGTATTTCTGTCCTCTTTATTTTCCATTTCTAATGTAGAACCAATTAAGAGTAAGCAGTTGGAAATAATTCTGAACATAATTTTGTGATCCCTTTTATAATATAGTTAATGTAATTCCTGCAAGTAAATGGATATCAATTTCAATAGGTTCTCAGATGGGGTTGCTGTGAGGTCTTCGTCCTGTCCTTTACATCTGACAGTTACAATTACGTACATAAGAAGGAAAAAGTGATCTCATTAAGACACTACAAATACCTGTGCATGCAACTGCTTCTACTACAGTTAATACCATATTTCCTTTAAAAACATAAAGGGTAAATTTTCTTCATCTTATTTAGGTTATTTGAAGCAATTAACTAAATATTTTAAAATATAATCTTTTAACAAGATAGATAATTTCTGTGTTCATGCACAATAGGATACAGAGATAACACACATATATGTATAACATTTGTAAGTATGTATATACATATACATCAATATATATCAATACACTAATACACACAGATGTATATGCATATGTTTATGTAAGTGTGTGTGTGTGTTATTTTCTTTCATTTCCTCCATTTAAAGGATAGTAGGCAATGGTTGTATAGTAAAAGTACAGACTAAAATATAAGTGAAAGTGATATCATAAAATTATTCAACCAGTATCAGTTGAACCTTAATCTAATGTGAAGCCCTTGGAATAATCAAAAACAACTGTGAGTAAATTATAAGGTATACTGGAAAGGTAAAAGTGCCTTGAAAAATTAGAAGCACTAAAAAGTAGTTATGGAGTAAAAAAGTGGTAAATCTTGTCCTACACATGTTGATAAGTAAAACTTGGATGATGTGAAATTATGTTAAAATATGTTTCTTAACAGAGTGTCTAGAATATTAAACACATATGTGTGTATTAGTGTGTGAACATCTGCTTTGTACATTACATATACACGTAATACATTTATATAGGAAACAATAATCTTTGCATGAGAGTTAATTACATCCTTGAAGGTCACATGGTAAGCCTATTTAATATCATTGATTTTATATCCACAGGTATTTTTATCTCCTATTTATTTTTATAGTAGTTCTCTATACTATAGTGTGTGGATTCCACATCCCTTTATCTTTTTTATTCCTCTGAACCTATATCCTAGTTTTAATACCTCATATATTTTTATTATTGCTTAATCTCATTGTTCTTATTACAAAATATAAATGTTCTGACATTTTAATGCAAAATCATTCTAAATATTCCCTCTGTTTACATATTTGTCAGTTACCTTGTGAAATCAGAGTAGGAATGGAATGTGGTAATACATTAAAGAAACACTGTGGTATTATTGCTGGCCACAGTTCTGGGTGAAACAATTTAAATTTAACATTAATGTGAAAGCACTCAACTCAAAGTATGTTTCTATTAGGTAATATAAGTCATAATTTTTACAGAAATACAGTAGATGTATTTCAGAAAATAGGTGTTATCATCTAATAGTGGCTTTTTTTTCAGTAAAAATGTAAACAAAAGACCAAAAACATGAAAAACAAATTTGAATAAAAATTGAATTGTATTTTCAGTAACTTCTGTCTATCATGTATTTTAACAGACTTGCATTGTTTATCTGTCTCTTTTCAATAGTAACCATCTCTAATCTTGGTTAGCATTATATCTCAAAGGAAACAGGTTATTCATCCACTCTCTTGTCATTTTACAAACATGACATGAATATGCCACTATCCTGGATTTCTGTTACAATGTGAGGCATAAAATAAGAACACACCTACAGCTCCCAAAGTCCTGTCAAAGAGGAGGAATGATAGCAAAGGGGTCAAGACCATGATGGGGATACCCACTGAAACAGCTTACCTGAGCTAATGGGAGCTCACTGAATCTGTATTGACAGCAGGGAAACTAACATAGTCCCTCTGAATGTGGGTGATAGTTGTATGGCTGGGGCAATCTGTAGGGACACTGGCAGTGGGACCAGGAATTATCCCTACTGCTTGAACTGTTTTGATGGAGTTCATTCTCTTTGGAGGGATATGTTGCTTAGCCTAGATTCAGTGGGGAGGTCCTTGGTCTTGCTTCAAAGCAATGTGCTAGACTCCTCATGTACTGGGTTGTCATGGGAAGCCTTACTAATTCAAAGGAGTGGATGACAGTACGGGAGATGGAGGAAGCAGGAGGGCATGGGAACTGGGATTGGTATGTAAAATGAGAAAAGATTTTTTTACATAAATTAATTAATAAAAAAGAGTAAATTACACAAAAAGGAATATGATTTGAATGTCACAATACTGCTATGACCACAACTTTGAGAACAGGTTTGAGGAGATATGAAAATATGGCATTTATTTATTAAGCCATCTGGCTGGTGCAGGAGAGAAATGTTAAAGAACTTGAACTACAATGATATGGTGGAGAGCAGAGGCTGGGACCGTCTAAGTGAGGAAAATGCTGAAAAATTAGTGTGGTAATATGATCAAAAGAAAACAATGGTGCTTTTTCTATAAATTCTTGTGTCAACATTGGCACTGTTGATGGGCAAAGACAAATAGGTTTCTGGGATTGGTATACTTCAGGCAGACTTTACTCTGATAAAAAAATCTTCATGCTCTAGATATTTCTATTGTGACAGTGTGGCAGCTTGACTTCTCAGGGAAAACTCTCACAGTACAGAATACTCCAAAAATTAAATGGTTTTTTTTTAAAAAACTTAAAACTAAAGAAGTAAATTCTCTGTAAATCAAAGAAATGCAATAATATATAGAAGGACTTGAGCACTGGTGCTTTTGCCATGAAAGGAATCTGTCAGTTCTTCTTTCCAGTTTTTGGTCTTCTTTAGGACCTGGGTTAATTGCTCATCTTGCTGCACTGTTAGGAGACAAAAATGAGGCTTGAGTAGGGAGGGAGATAAAAATCTGTGTTTCTCAAGGATTGATACTCCTAATGATTGGCACCCTTGCTGGACAGATTTGCCATTGTAGCAGATCATAATAATAATGCTTTTCTAATTTCACCTCGTTGTCACAAGAAAAGGAAAAAAAGCAAAATGGATTTAAAGACTTTCTATTTATGGATCCATTTGTACTGAAACCCAAAGCCACATGCTTTCTGTGCCACGACCACGCAAGTCAAGATCTTAGTTTCTGAACTAGGCATGGTTGATCATGCCTATATTTGCAGCACTCAGAGATTCAGAGGCAGGAGCTTCACCATCAATTGGAGGCCAGCCTGATGTCGATACTAAGTGCAACATCATTTAGGGTCACATATCAAGATGCTATCTCAAAAACACAAAGAAGCAAGCAAACAAACAAAAATTTCAATTAGCATAGCCTGTTGCTGATGTTGCCTACAGCAATGTGGTAGGGGGAATTGATAAGCTCCTTGGAGGCAGGTTTTTTAACTAAAAGCTTTATGGTAATTTGAATGTAATTGGTCTCCATAATTTCATAGAGATTGGCACTATTAGAAAGTGTCACCTTGTTGGGGTTGGTAAGGCCTTGTTGGAGGAAGTGTGTCACTGTGGGAATGGGCTTTGAGGTTTCCTATGCTGAGGATACTACCCAGTATCACTGTCAACTTTCTGTTGCCTGCAAGATGTAGCACTCTTAGTTCCAATACCATGTCTGCCTGCACTGCCATGCTCCCTGTCGTGATGACAAAGGACTGAACTTCTGAAACTCTAAATGAACCATGCCAATTAAATCTTTTTTTTAATAAGGGTTGCCATGGTCATGATGTCTCTTCACAGCAATAGAAAACCCTAACTAAGGCAAACCTTAATTGCAACTTCATTTCATAGGTGGTTTCAAGAAACAAGAGCTCATAATTTAGCTTTATTCTACACATTATGTAATACTGTTCCACTTATGAAAGCTGGAGGAATAAAATTCAGGTTGCTGAATTTGACAGGCAAGAACTGTGCCTCCTAGAAGTATCAGATACAAAACCTAAATGATGATTTTAAATAGTTGAAATAAATCCACCAGTCCTGAACTGTATCTTACCTAGCACTGGCTTACCCTTCCTTGCCCTACAGTCATCACTGTGGTAACAAGCTTTTGATTGATACATCTTGTATATGTTTCACCTTAGCTGAACTATGGACCTATTCCCTTTCCCCTTAGGCATTTATGATGACTAAACGCATTACTTGCTATGCTTTGCCTCACTAAGGATGGGAGTTAATAAATATGTCCTTTGTTCTTTCATCTTCTCTAGAGGAGAAGGGGATTCTAAAGAATTTTATATCTTTCTTTTTACAAAGTCTGAAAAGGCTCAGACTCCCAGTGCTTATATGCAACTAGTGCTGATGTGGCTCTTTATTTTCTTGTTCTTTCAAGCTTTGTTGATGTCTATCCTCTTTAGGCTGGAGTTGAGATCTGCACAAGGTGTCATACTGTTTCTTTAGTGACAGTTGGAATATTGGCACAAATTTTAAATTCTGGACTGGGAAAAGTAACCAGCATCACAAGATGGATATGATTGCTTTTAATAAAGGCAAGATCAGAGTGTCCATGACGTCACCAGTGTGGATCAATGGTGACAGCCTATGTAATTCCCAAGTGTTACAAAGATGGGCAGTCAAGTAAAGCATCCCATGGTCCATATAAGCAGAAAGAAACCGAGCACTGGCCTGATAAATGGTAAAGTCAACTACTGAAATGTAAAACATAGCCTTCCATTGAGATTCTTGTTCTGTGCTATCAAATAACTTCACATTGACTAAGGAGAACTGAGTTAAGAAATATTACACATTTCAACAAGTATATGACATTTCCCCCCATTCTTTTCCCTTCTGTTTAAATGGACCTGATGTCATGTAGTGTAGTTGCTTAACTTAGGACTACACAAAGAGATTGCTAGCTAACATTTATGATGGGAGACCCTGTTCAGAATAAAGTTCCCTGGAGGTAAATGCACATGGATAGGAGTTGGCTTTACATGATCTAAGTGACCAAAGAAGCTACCTGGTAAATATTTTTCAGTTCCCCACTGTATACTTGGAAAGATATACTTAGAATTTTGGAGAAATTGAAAGCTGTTCTCTGTCCTTTGCATTATAGGCATTATGGTAAGGAGGGTCAAGTGAATACCCTGAAATTACAATCTCCACTGACCTATAATGTATTTGAAACAATATCTCAGGGGGCATATCGTAATTATCATTCATCTTTTGGCAGTTGTTCCATGGGTTAGATATAGGAAATGTGTTTCTCTCTAGTCATATTCTTAGAGGGTCTCAGAGGCACATTGTTGAAGGTATTTCTTCCCCACATGCCCTCCTTGGTGAATCTGTTTGGATTAGAGGGACAATATATATATATAATCCCACTTCAGTTTTAGGATCATTATATTTAGTAGTATTTTAGTGACTTGATTTTGGGGTGTATTGAGAAACAGTTGGTTTGAATGGGGCCCAAAACAGGAGCGAGATCTGCAACAGGATTAGGTTGCATTCTAAGCTCTCCTGCTGATTAGATCACACAATGGAGCTAATAATATACTACAAGGACCAAAATTGTGGTCCACACTTATAATTCTATCACTTAGGAATCCAAACAGGAGGATGGTGAGTTTAAGAGTAATCTAGACTGTATAGGGGGTTTGAAGACATCTTGATATAGATAATAGGAAACTGTTTCAGAGACTGCTTGGTTATGACCAAGGTAGCTAAATTTGTCTCTGGAATACAGCAAGCTCCAATAGGAGAGAGAGGGAGCATTGTTTTCTATATTTCTACTATAAAATAAGACTTTCTTCCCACTATTTCATGTGTTAGTTCTACTTGCCATGCTCTACTGAACAGATCATTTAAAACTAGCTGATTTTTGCATTAAACCCACCTGTCGTGAATCAGGTCTTAGTAGATCCATAAAGTCTTAATGTTGGTTAGCTACAGTAACTGTACATAATACAACAAAAAATGCTTCCTATTTTCAGTAGTAAAACCAATATTCTCATGAGAATAATTAAACTGTGCTAGGTAGTGACCTCATATCATCTCTTTCGAGCTATCAAGAACTCTCCTTCAGCATAAACTGCTGGCTATTATAAGTAAGAAGGATATTCATATAACCAATACTAGATAATCTTGGTTCAGAAGCAAATAGACAGATGTGTTAACACTAGAATGTAGTGGTCTATGATCATTCAGCAGCCTACTTACATCATTGTTGATTCAGGATGCTAAAACTTAAGACTGATGCTATTTATTGTGGTGGAAAGAAGTGCTTCTTATAACATTATAATTTAAAGCCTTAGCTTCAGGGACATGGAATCAAGGGAATCACAATTGGATAAGCTTTGGAAGAAACAACTGTAGAAATTGGAGACAAGGGAAGTTGAGAAAGATGTAGGTGTAAGAACCAAAGTGAGTGGATACAGTGACCACAGACCTTAAGGGCCATGATAAATTCTATCAGACAGAATCCTCCATAGACAAAATTTTCAGCTACAAGGCTGACAAGGCGATTTGCAATGTTGATTACCTTCCCTTCCTCAGACATCTTAATTTTGCCTGAATTGAACCAGTTAGCAGAGTGATATCTTTGGAGAATATTTGATGTGTCTTCCTGGACACAACATATGCTTCCCTAATAGCTTTCACCTGTATAAAACTTAATTTTATATTTGATCCAATTGTTAACATAATCTAGGAGAAGTGGAAGCTGGTGGATTAAAGAACTCACATATACTTTCTCAGGGGCATTACCCTAAAATATTTCAGGTGGAATTGTGTTCCTAATTACATGATAGTGATGACTTTGAATCCTGATATTAAGGTCTTTTCTCATTTATTATTCTTGGTAATGGAAAAATCTTTCCTAGAATCACCCACAGTAGTTATGGTGAGAGAAAAATATGCAATGGGAGAAATTTTAAGAAATTTTAAGAAGAGTCAAAAGTTTCTGGTAAAGATGTCTATTTAGTAATATGTTGTGATCTAGCAGTACCAACAGTGGATTGAATAATGTTCCTCCAAATTCTTATTCATCTGAATTTCTAGGATGAATCCTTATCTCTAATCTGGAAACAATCTTTGTAGTTGTCATAATGAAGGATCTCAAGGTGAAGTGATGGTTGGTTGAGAGTGAATCTTATCCCCATTATTACTGTCTTTAACAGATAAGTTTATTTGGATACAGAGACAGAGAGAGAGAGAGAGAGAGAGAGAGAGAGAGAGAGAGAGAGAGAGAGAGAAGAGAGAGAGAGAAATATGCATGCATGCACACACAAATATTTTAAAGATAGAACAAATATTGAATAGGAATAGAAATTGTAAATGGACAGGTAATGTTGAGTAGAACTATTAGTCCCCAAATTAGAAGTACTCATTGGTCACTTAGAAGTGATACTGTAGTACTTAAATAACAATAGATTTATTTCTGTGAGAAGATGAATTACAACTTTATAGTACAAACAGTTAGAAGTTCCAGATGGATTGGTATTCAGTGTGAAATTCAAAAGTTTGCAACTGCCTTAAGAAAATATCATTATAAATTATTTCTTAAATCAAAAAAAAAAACCCCACTGCGTTTTCAGTCACAGTCCAGCTGGCCTTGGTGAGCTTCCAATAGATCAGCCCCACTGTCTCACATATCTTAATTAAGGGAGCCATCTTAGGGTTGGGAAGAGACTTGGACCTAGAGGGGCTTCCAGGTGCCCAAGGCGAGGTCCCCAGTTAGTTCCTGGGACAGCTGAAGATAGGGAACCTGAAATGATCCTATCCTATAGCCATACTGATGAATATTTTGCATATCACCATAGAACCTTCATCTGGTGATGGATGGAGATAGAGACAGAGACCCACACTGGAGCACTGGACTGAACTCCCAAAGTCCCAATGAGGAACAGAAGGAGGGAGAAGATGAGCAAGGAAGTCAGGACCAAGAGGGGTGCACCCACCCATGGAGACAGTGGGGCTATTTCTCATATATTTTTAACTTTTCTTTGAGAGTTTTATATCTGTAAAGAATTCATTTTGATTAAATCCACTCCCTGTAAATAACATAATTGTTCTGAAAAATTATCGCTAGACCTCCTCATTCAGGAGACAAAATAAGAGTGGATCTGAAATATTATAAAAGATACTAATATTCTTTAGGAAAACAAGAAAATTAAAATAAAAATCACAATGTGACACCATTTCACATTGTTTTGATTGGCATACATCACGAAAGTGTCAACTTCAAAATGCGTTGCTAATAGGAATGCAAATTACTTTAACAAAATTTGAAAACCAATTTTTATGATCTACTGAATTTGGTTATGTGCATACTTTGTGATTCAGCAGTTTGATGACCTCAGATATCATTTACACCGGATGTATATAAAGCGCATTCATGGCCACATCACCTATATTAGTCTCTGAATAATTGTAAGCCCTAATAAAGCTAGCCAACACTACAACTGGTAAATTAATTGATATTTATTTTCATGGTATTGAAGTGAGAGTAAATGAATGATGTTTAGAAATATCAACATGGAAAATGTCCTAAACATAACGATATAGTCTTGAGTGAAAAGAAACCAAAGCAAGCATAAATAACAATGAATTAATAATTAATGATTACCAGTAGTCTTTTTTTTCTTTTCACAAATAAACCATCCTTATCTTTTTTTCTTATTCTCTCTCTCTCTCTCTCTCTCTCTCTCTCTCTCTTTCTCTCTCTCTCTCTCTCTCTCCCTCTCTCTCTCTCTCGGCTCAGATTGGCCTTGAACTCAGTATCTACTCCAGCGGTACCCACACATGCCTGGAATTACGTGTATGTGTCATCGGGCTCCTGGTTTTCCTAATCTTGAGTGTGGATTCTGTAGTCTCTTTAATGCTGTATTTTCACTTGCGGTCAACTCTGAGCATTTTCTGATTTTCCTTACATTTTCTGTTTTGATCCATTTATTATAAAAGAATATTATTATTCCCACAGTTATATCATCTTTCTAATACTGCTTTCTAGCTTCATTCCACTGTGGATGGAGAAAATGCCTTGGGCAACTTCAGACTTTTATCTTAGTAAAGTCTTCCTTTGAGATTCAGCAAATGGCTTCTCTAGAGAATGATCCACGTGTACTTGAGATGAATGCATTTTTTCAAACTCTGGATGTTCTAGAGATGTTAGGCAAATATTGCTTTTTCCTTCCTGTGTGGAGAATATGTTTATATCCTGAAGATGGTGACTCAATAATAAGAAACAGTTGGAAATGGAGGATTTGACTGCAAAAAAATCTCTAATAAATGAAAAATCATATTGATATATAGTATGAATGAAAACATCCAGCTCATGGAAGAAGAGAAGGACTTTTCCTTTGATAACGGAGGAAAGTAGGAAGATTGGATTGGGGGTGGAGTTTAAAAGGTATCTGAGATAGTAGGTTTTCAAGAATACAGTGACTTGCTGGTATGCGCATTTAATAATACTTTTATGACAGTGAAGCAAAACACAATAATACTTAAAACCTTCTAGAAATTTCATCATATGAAGATACTAACTGTGCTATAGAATGAATATGATTCAGGAGGCATTAACATTTTTAGATTAGAAGTCTAATATTTTAGATTAGAAGTCTAATATAAATGAATTATGCTTCATATTAGTCTTGAAAATGTGCTTAAAGTATATTTGTTCATAAAATACTAATTGAGTTTACACACACACACACATATATGTATATATTCCATACAGATGTCTTACCTCTAATAATTTCTTTACATTTCTACAAATCTTGCTTGGTGATAACTAGTAACAGTAATTTTTTCGTCATTTACTTCTCTGAAGTTGAGGCCATTTATCTAATAACAGACTCAGGCTTCAAAATCCAGACTGTGATGTTTAACAAAACACATCCTGGCCCCCTGACCCTGACTGCCCTTCCCGTCTCACTTCCTCTGTGTTACCTGAGCCTAAAATGTAGGTATGGAAGGTTATGTTGTAGATGTGTCCCTTGTGGTTGGGCACTGATGGCCACTTGTTCTCAGTTTTGGATTTCCATAATAATTTCTTGTAAGTGAAGTTTTCTTTGGTGAGGGGTGAGAGCTACACTTATTTGTGGGTTTAAGAATAAGTGTTTAAGATGCAGCAAAATCTCACAGAGCCCCTTCCCTAGAGGAATAGCTACAGGAACAGTCACTAAAGGAGACAAGTCATTCTTCTCTCGGAAAGGACCCCTGATAGCTTATCTAATTCACAGTGGTCAGCCCTAAACACATGCGAACATAAGCAGCAGTAAATGGTCTGCGCAGGTTGTATTTACATATATGTAACAAATGTTACACAATTATGCAACAACAATAACTAAAGAAGAATATATCATGCCTTTAGGAAGGAGTGAAGGAGACAGGGAGATGGAAATGATATGAACAGACCACTTATGTATGAAACCTGGAAAATTTTCAAATATAAAACAAACTTTTAAAAGGACTTGGAAGAAATTGTGACTATACATGCGAAATGTTTTAGAAAATTATAGAAAGCGTTGCCTTTGGAAACCAATATACACTGTATCATAATTGTAGCAAAATTCAAATTATTTCATATGAAACATTGTGAGCTGTTCAGCCTCAATCAGGAGAGTATACTGGAGCTCCCTGAACTGGGGAACGAGCCCCACAGACAGACTAGAGTCTCTTTTTTCCTCTGTAGAGCTCACCTCCCACATACTATCATGCATTTCAGGAGAAGAATTTGTATCCTCTATTTATCTCCCATTTTTACATGTTTACAAATTTTCAGAGTGCTTTTGAACCTTGCCTTTAGAAAGTGTTTTAAGCAAGTTATATACTTTTATTGATGTATTCTAAACTTTCTTCAACTTAGGAAGACCACATTTACTATTTACAATAAAAATGCAAAATATATTGCATATGCTCTGGATTTGAGCAGTTACAGACCAGTACATGAGAAAAGCAAAGTGATAAAATTTAAGGCTATTTAAATTCGAGGCAATGGCAGTGTTTTTCAGGAGAACCGAAGACATGGATCTCTCTAAGACTTCTGCCTGTTTTCTTCTTTGCCACTGGACTCAGATACAACAACAGCAATGACAGTTGTTGGGGAAATTTATTAATATCAGTATTATCTTCTGAGGATTCATGATACTGAACTAACCATAGGAGAAATGGAGATGTAGAACATATAAAATTCCATAACCAATCTGGAAAGACAGCTTAAATGTATTATTGGGTAATTCGTCATGATGTCGAAGATAATGTCTTCCATGAATGCATTATCCATGTGGTCATAAATACCTGATGAGGCCTAGCTGGGTATGGCCTACTAGGATCTATCTTGGCTAACAGATGTAAGTTTATTAATTTAGTGAGCAGCAAACTATCTTACTTGGATTTATTTTTACTACTATTGACCTTTGATTTTATTATTCTGAATACTTTCATCCAAGTTTCTTGTAGAGCAGTAGACATATTTGAAAACCATGGTGATCCTGAGTTGGTCTGGAATGCTATGCCTTATTTCATTCTTTCTCAAAATGGACTTGAGGACATCCTTGAAGATTGAGCATCATGAAACATGCAAGGAGTCATGAAAAATGCTGGTGGAACTTTTTGCTCAGGAGTTAGCTTCCCTAGTAGTTCTCAGCTGATGGATTAGGAAATGAAGTAAAACGAGATAACATGAAGAAGTATGTGTTTCTCGCTTGACTCTTTTTTTTTTTTTTTTTTTTTACAGCAGGTTGCCCACAGAGCTCTTGTGGAATACTTAGAAATAGACTTTACCTCCAAGATTACCCGTTAGCAAGAGATACGAGCACAAGCAAATAACAAAAACATTTAAAAAAAGAGCAGTAGAAAATTATAAACTGCCTCAATTTGTTTTATCACAAAAACAGTTGCCTGGGATTCTATGGTGCCAGCAGTGGGCTCGTTTATGCTTCCTAAAGTGGTTTCCCTCAAAATCCCCAATTGCAAAGTTTTTCATCGCTCTAGAAATTTAGAATTAGCAACCCACAAAAAT
Organism: Microtus oregoni; assembly: GCF_018167655.1. Taxonomy (NCBI): domain Eukaryota; kingdom Metazoa; phylum Chordata; class Mammalia; order Rodentia; family Cricetidae; genus Microtus; species Microtus oregoni. The sequence goes on along the minus strand of NW_024543060.1, from coordinate 32,619,969 downwards.
TTAGATACAACATAGGCATACATAATACTGTCCAAGTCCAACCATCATTTGCATATGTCTTTTTCCTGCAATGACTTAGATAAATTACAATGTTCTAGTTTTCATCTGTGTGATTAACAGAGTTAAATGGGGATTCAAGTTGGAATATTCAGGGATTCAATCCTTCAGTATGCAATATCATGGGCCTTTAAAAAACACAGTTCCCTTCAAATTTACCTTGCACAGATTCATGAGCTGTATGCCCTCAAGTTTTATTTTATACTAAGCACAATTATTTGTTGCATAATAACCAGCTCCTTGGGTCCCAGAACAGAAACAATAACCCTTTCACTGGACTCTGCACTTTCCCTAGACCTAATTAAGACCCATGCATCATTTCTCTCAGACTGACCTTGTGTTTTTTAGACACCTTGTGATATCTTATAACACAAACTTTCTGTCCAGCCAGGTTCATTGCTGATTTTTAAAATACTCAGGAGGTGTTTTGAGGCTTACATTTATAACTCTTCACTGATGAATCTGTTATTATAGAACAGTTTTTTTTTTCAATAGCTTGAAGCCAGTGACTTGGGGTCTCATGTTTAGTGGCTTTATTCAGGTCTGTTTCAAGTCAGAAACCCACTGTGAACTGGTGCTGAATGCACTAAGCAAAAAGAGCCGAATCAGTAAAACAAGTACATTTCAAGGAAAAAGGCACTCACAGTCTGTCAACATTTCTTTTGCCGTCCACCACCAGCCAGTGATCAGACTATTTATAGGGTATTTCTAACCAAAAGGAGGGAATCTTTACAGCCTTTATCTGCCAGTGCAGGACTTGCAGAATAAAAATATTTTAGTATTTCGGATGTCCTAGAAACTTGGCATTGTTTTTTGAATTGGACACCACAGCTACCTCATCTAGTTTTTTTTTAAACAGTTTTAAAACTATAAGTTTAGCACATTTCTATAATGTTTCCCAAGCGAGGAAACTAAAACCCAGAGGCCAAATAATTTGTTGAACTACACAAAGCAAAATGCTTAAAGTTGAAACTTCTTTTTGGAGCTGTATCAACAGTGTTGTGTATATATTTTTCTCCTCCCTTCCCCCTCCCTTCCCCCTCCCTTCCCCCTCCCTCCCTCCCTCCCTCCCTTCTGCCCTCCCTCCGTCCCTCCCTCCCTCTCTCCTTCCTTCTCTTCTTTCCTTCCTTCCTTCCTTCCTCCCTTCCATCTTTTCTTCTTTCTTTTCCACTTTTTTTGAGATTACAATATAATTAAAACATTTTTTGCTTTCCCTTTCTTCCTTCTAAGTACTTGCATATAAGCTTCCTTGCTCTCTTTTAAATTTCATGTCCTCTTTTTGCATTGTTACTGCAGGTTTACACACACACACACACACACTCCTAAGTATAACCTCCTCAGCCTGTATAATGATACAGGTATGTATGGCTTCTAGGCTGACCTTTTGGTATTAGATAAGCAATTGGTATGCTTTTCCTCTGGGGAAGACTAGTCTTCTACACACAACATTTCTTAATTCTCTATGGTTCTTTTGTAGGGTTGAGACCTTTTGGACTTTCTCCACTCTGCTTCATTATGTCTTTTGGCATTGTTTTTGTTCAGGTCATGTTTGGATAGTCATTTGGTGAAATGCTTGTATTTCCTGATGAAGTGCATGTACACAGCATGTCTATGCTTCCACCAGGGCCTGTAAATGCCTCAAGGTTGGGATTTAAGTGCTCACCCCTAAATTTGTGTTACCTAAGTGTAAATTGAGATGCTTTGATGAGCTATCTTTTAGAGAACTAAGTATTAATATACTATCTTTATTTATGCCATCCCTTAGGTAATAGCTGACTTCTTTGTTTAGTGACCATTAGCAGTGCATGCTTGTCTGTAAATTTTGTATGCACTATCAAATACGGATGTTTGAATCTTCTGCATTTCCAGATTTGATGATGCTGTAGCATCTTTAGGAACAGTATAGATTCTAGAGGCCTCTTCTTTGTCGTTTCACAAATCTCAACACACTTGACCACTACCTGCTCAGAGTTTGGGCTTCATTTGTTTTAAAATTTTGTACATCAAAACAAGTGAAGAGGAATTAAAAGCAAAGTGTGCAAGTCTTGCTTATTTTTTTTCAGAGTACCTTACCCTGTTGTAGCCAAAAGCAATGATTACATTGCCCTGGCTCTAATGTAAATAGAAAATAATTGCATGAGTCATTGTCCTAATTAATACTTGGCAATCTACAGCAGATTTTGCTATGTATACACCAATTTGATTATGTTTCTAAGACATGTGACTTTTATACTGGGAGGTGACCAGGTTACTATTCACTAAGATCCCTTAGGAATGACAGTATGACCATAATGTGTAATAATGCTTAAATAAATTAACATAGTGACCTATTTTACTTACCAAGTCCTACTTACAAGGGTGGTCATTGCTGGCATCTAGAGATTTGAATTTTAGGAGAGTTTCATAACTCTGGCAGATATGAATATATTTCTATGCTCAGATTGTTCATACAAAGCAGATAGCTCATGTTCAATGCCTGTTTTCCTTCTGGGAGTGTAAAACTTTGATGCATTCTGGGAAGTAGGTAGGTACCTAATTAGCTCCTTCTAAACTCCTAGACAACATTCTTGAGTCTGCTTTCCTGGTGGCCATCACTTCAGGGCTTTGATACATCTCCCTGTTTTAGAAAGAAAAGAAGCTGTGTCATTCTTCTATGGAGGCTGCTCAGAAGTTTGCGTCTGGTTTTCCATTTTAAAAGGTCTCTTTTCCAATGGCTGGCTTGGGTTTGTCTCTGTTCATTGTATTGTCACCATCACAGGTCGAACTACGTGCTTACTTCTCTGAATCTTCTTAGTGACATAGAACCTGTGTCATGGTGGCTTTGGTGACTCTTGTCATGTTAAGTAAGTACAATGGCTTACCTCTACCTAAAATTTACTCTGTTCTAACACTTTCTTAAGAACACCGTGTAAAGGAACTCATTGATCCTCTTGCCAACCTCATGGTAGAGATGCCCTTATGAATCTCTCTATCTTATGTGTGAGTAAAGCAAGATGTGGTAGGAGACACTGACCATCCCAGCTGCTGAGACAGGACCATAAGAGAAACAGCTGGCAAAACCTTGAGGAAGAGTATCACAGTTAGTTACCCACAGATTTTGACTCCTGTCTGATTTAGGTTAATGTCTGACCAATGACAGACAACTTAAACGTAAATCTTATTTCCTTTTAAAATTCAAATTGAACAAACCGTGCAATTAGATTGCTATGTGCTGTTACTACTATGAAAACCTCAGGGTTTTATTCTCAATAGTGATTGCTTCAAAACTTTTAGTATTTGATTAGCAAGTTATTTTCCCCAAACCTATCATCCTGCTTTCTCTTATACAAAAAGTTATTGCACCACGTTCTCTTCAACCCATTTTACTCAAACATGATGTAAGCTTTTTGCTACCTTGTGGACAAACATTTCCAGTTAGGTCGTTGTTACTACAATAAGCACCACAGTGACCAAACCCACTTTGGGAGATTTGTTTCATCTTGCATGTTAAAGTCAGTCACAGAGGAAAGCCGAGACAGGAACTAAAGACAAGAGTGTGAAGCAGAAACCATGGAAGGATTCTGCTTACAGGCTTCCTCCCTGGGCCTTACGTGGCTAGATTAGTTTTTAATTTTTACTTTTGAGATTTTAATATAATTACAAAACTTCTCCTTCCTTTTTTCACTAACTGCTACTGCATGTATAAATGTATATGAATATTTAATACATATTTTATACATATTTAGATGTGTACTTTTAAAGCCCAGGCCTATCAGGCTGTGACTCTTCACACTGGATTTTGCACTTTCACTATCAAATATAATTTTATGAAATATCCACACCAAAATCAAAATATCCATGGCAGATTTAAGATATATACACTCATATACATATATTTTTATCCAAATATCTTACTTTTAATATATATACATAAGATGTTTAATGTGCCTTAAATTGTAAGGCACATGTCTTTCTTTTCTGTAAATGGCATTGAACAAGGGAAATTAGAGATAAGTTTCTTTTATAATGATACAAGAAAGTAATTGGAAAATATGTTTATTCTTAGTAGGCCTTCATAATTTTATAAAGGTCAAAATGAGGGCGATGAGGGGAAGCAGGTGAATAAAGATTTATAAAGACAACTAGGAACCCAGAGTGAGGTTTGGATGGAAAAAGAGCAAAAATCAGGCTACCCTGATGATATGAGTTGATTTCAGGCCCTCTCCATTGACTGAGACCAGAGAACCAGGAGGAACTCATGTTTGCAGATTGCCTCCTACACATCAGGTAGTATTAATTTCTTTTCCTATCCTTTATATGAAAAGCCCACAATAGTATTATGGTATGGGCATAATGAGCCCTGCAAACAGCAAAACAGAGTTCAGGGAAGTGGGGTGACTGGCTCATTACAGCACCCCACTTTCCTATGTGAAATGGCGTCTGAGTTCCACTAAACGGTTTCTGCTTTATAGTACGTGTGCAGGCTAAGCCAACTGTCTCAGGCTATAACTTCTCAGTGGAGATGGAGAGGAGATACCACAGTCATTTAAATCTCTGCGTTACTAACTTTTGCATTGCTATGATAAAATATGACGACCAAAGCAACTTATGGGAGCAAGAGTTTATTTGTACTTACGGTTCCAGAGGAATTAGAGTCCATCAGCGGGAAGTAGTGGGAGCTGAAGCTGCAAGTTGAGATTTCACATCTTGAATGGAAAAAAGGGGCAGGGGGAGATTGGGAATTGGGAGTAGGGAATTGCCTTAAATTCTCAATGCCTGCCCCAGTAACAGACTTTCTCCAGCAGGACCACACCTCCTAAACCTCTGCAAACAGTGGCCCTAACCAGAAAAAAAGTGTCAAAAAGCTCAAGACTATGAGGGACATTTCTCATTCACACCACAACAGTGGCCCTAACTATCCTTTTCAGTTGCTTAAAAACCCTCAACTACTTCATTGTTGCTTTCTAGAAGAATGGCTCCCACCGTGGCCTTTTCTACAATGCTTTCTTTCCATGAAATCTTTCCCATTCTGTGGTTTGCCATGTTAGCCTTCAGTAGAATGCTGTGCTGTCCTGGCATGGTTAGATCCACCTATAGTTGTACACAAGCTTTCTGAATGGTCATATATTTCTGAACATGGTGATGACTGTGGGCATTTCATTTTAAGATTTACTCATGAACCCCTTTTAAGCCTGTTAACTCTGTACTGGAGTGAGCACATGTAAAAAAAGTGAGAAAAATGATCATAAACAAATTACTTAAATGACTCTATGAAAATATGATAGACTGTCAATGATTGCAACATTCTCATACCTGGGTATTCATTTTCTTACGTTGTTGCAACAAATTACTTAAAGACTCAAAATCATTATCTTAACCATTCTGGAGGGAAAAGATCCAAGATTTTAAGCTGGTTCTACTATGCCCCTTCTGCATGTCTAGGGGAGGACTATGCCTTCATGTGTCCTTTCTGGTCATTGGTGCTTTCCTGCATCCCTAGTTTAATGTCCCACATCATCCCAACTTCTAGTCTATTCTTGTATCTCTTTTTCTGACTCTGACTCCAATCTTTGTCCCATGAAACCTTCACAGGAATATCAGATCCACACAGACAGTCCAGAGAATTTCACCTTGTCAGAATCTCTATTTTACTCATTTTTTTTCTAGGTAGGGCAAGATGGCTATAGGTTCTAAAGATTATTGTAAATATCTTTGGGGGTCAGTCTGTCTAATAAACCAGGGAAAAGAATAAAGGCTTAAAACGGGAAACTGTTATAAGGATGCTTTTAAAAAGAAGGCTAAAAGGCAGGCTTCAGGGTGGTCCGTGGTGGTGAGTCTAGCATAGAGTAGAAGCCATTCTTAAGGAAGTCTGCAGTGCAAATGGTAAGGAAATCAGGGTATATTCAGATTCTAGATGGCAAATTTCAGCTCTTTGTCTTGGCTGTTTTGAACATCTTGATGACAGTCACTGAGCTTGAAGGACTCGGTTGTTGCTCATTGCAAGAAAGCAACTTGTACCTACAAAGACCACATCCACCTGTATACAGGAGGAGACATAGGCACATATAGAATGTGTGTTTGCATTTGTGCGCACACACACACACACACACACACACACACACACATATGAATGAAGTTTGGTCAAACAAGAATTAAAACTCTAAAGATTTTTAGAATTATTTCCACTAAACGACTAATCTTTGGATATTAAAATTGTCTGATTTTATATTAGGAAAAAAAACAAAGATATCAGTGTTCTAGTCTGTCCTGTCACCTTCCTCACGTGGGTCTCCAGCAGGTTGTTTAGTGATTGCAAGCATGGACAATGCAGTATTATCAGAAACACTGGATATTTAAAAATGTCCCCATGGTCCAGTACTGATGATTGAAGTCAAAGGACAAACAAGCATGGATAGTTTTAGGCCATATTTACCGGCTGTTGATGAATCAGGTGGAAAATGTGACTAAATAATTGCACCTCTTTATTTTTAAAAATATGGCATTTAAATACCCAAAGCAAGGATTTCATAACAAAAGGACAAGCGAGCCTAACTACATGCTGATTACTCAGTATAAAATAGAAAAGGAAATAAAGCATTTTTTGTAAAATGTACCAAATCCTAGGAGTGCTGTTAAACTCATTAAAGAAAAAATGAAGTTAGAGAAACTGGTTTTATTTTTTTTCACTCCCAGTAGAGTTCATTTCTACTTCAGCAACTAAGCCAAGGTCACATTTAACTCACTTCAATTTCACCCAGTGCACAAGCTAATGTCAACAGTACAGCTGCCATGCAGAGCTAAAGACTGATGGTTAGACAAAGCCATTTACACAAGGCTGGCTCTTTCATCTTCTCCCAGCCAGTGACATAAGAAAGCACGGAGGTTATTCTCAACCAGAGACGAAAACTGGCGTATTAGAAAGAATGTTATTCTCCTTAGCTGTCACAAAAAGGATCTGAAGAAATGTAGAAATGTTTTTCCCCTCTTCCCCCCCTCTGGTCATCTGGGGAGATCACAAAGTGACTCTAATAGCCTTCACTCTGAAATTTTCACATGGTTTAAGTGATTGCCAAGTCTGATATTTTCCATTTACACTTCATTGCCATCAGAAAAAGAAAAAAAAATCAATATACCTACCTACTCAAGTGTGTCACAGGATGAGCTGATAAAAGAAGAATCAGTCTTTTTAGGGCATGAAAAATATACTTATTCAAATATATCTTATTTAAAATGACATAAATTGCAGTGGTTAGTCAAGATTCGATTTCCTCTAAAATATAAGATTTAAAATATTCCTTGACTTGCCAGGAATCAGGGTGCTTCACGTTGTTGATGTACACAGATGCACTTGTTTTTCCGCTGCAAGACATTCCGACTGTACTTTATTCCAGTGCATTAGTGACTGCATTTATTAATTTCACAGGAACTAAAGCCTCTCATTTTGCGAGACTGCACAAGGTAGTAGCTATTATTTTTTTCCCTTCCCAGGAAATAATTCTACTTCGAATCCCACTTTTCCATTGTATCGGTTCTTATACTTTTAGTCTCAGAAGAAAATGAGAATGTTTCTTTATATTATTCTAATAATATTGTACATTAAGATTCTCTTCTGTCTTAACTTGTTTTAACTATTAACTTCTTTATGCAGAAAAGGTGTAATGAGTTCGGTGTAACATTTCAAGTGCTTTTGTTCAAACCAGAGGCAATTTTAACTGTCAAAGGAACATCCATGTCAGATTGGTCTTTCAATTAAAAAGTCTCATGTCAAGTTTGAGTGCAGTGACTGTGTGCAATATCCATGCTTGGTGCTGGGGATGGTTAGAATGGGGACTTCCACCACTGAAATATGTGTTGCCGAAGGGAGTTGATTGGTGGCTGTGCCCTAGATTTTCTGTGTTAATTCACTGCTCAAGTGTCTTTCTTCCAGACACCTTCTTGTGTGTACAGGATCAGTGTAGCAGGAGACAGAGAGGACCAATGTGATCCTTTCAAGTTTAGACGTACCTTTCAATGTCACCTATCAAAGAGCTCTGAAACGCTAACGGAACCGTCACCATCTTACTGTTAGCGTGCCGAGTGGTGACTCTGCCAGGTTTGTTTATCTTTGCTGCCCAGCTTTTACCCCAAAAGATAAGGGTGGCGCAGAGAGAGAGAGACGGACCACACCAGAGAGAGCAGGGGTGGTAGGCAGTGGGAAGGCAGAGAGAGTCAGGAATAGGAAAAAGCAAGCCTCTGTCTGGGGTCACTCTTGGGCTCTGTTCCCTGTGTGTTTGCAACACACTAACAATTTGAGTTACTGGGCCGTCCCCTACAGTTACAAGTATTTCAAGGTCAATTTATCAATTTAACAGCTTCATCTTCTTAATCACTAAACTTCTGTCTCTTTGAGCTTGTGCTGAAAGACTACGGCTGCTAATTAAAATGGAGCTTTACCAGCAAGTACACAAATTAGATCCTGTCAGTAAGTTTATTCTAACTATTGGTCATTTCTAAATGCCTTTTTAATCCCCTAATTTTTACATTAAAATTCAAAAGCCTAACAATCTTAATCACCCCTACATCAAATTCATCATTAAGAACAGGAAGCCAGATGGTATAATTTTGATTTACCGGACTTCAGCGTGAATTAATGTACTGAGTGCCGATAATGAATACATCAAACCTGATACCGCAGAAACCTATGAATCTGGCATGTTAAATTAATAACACACTCTGCACAATGAAAGCATGTAAGCTCATATAAAACTGAGGAGTAATGGGCCCTTTTATTTTAAATGCTCTTTATTAGCCTTCCGTTTGGACTCTTAAGAGAAAGATGAGCATTTTGTTTAGAGTGTGCTTGTCCCCTGCTCAAGTCTTTTTCCCCAATGTAGCACAACAGGAACAAAATTGGGATGATTGATAACAAAGCTGGGTGCAGAAATTCGCTTTAAGGATTCCCAGACTAGCTGATCTTCCTGCATTTGTTTTAGGAACTGCGTGTATCAGAGAGAGTTGGAAAATTTCTGTCAAGTGTTATGTCCTATTAAGTATTATGTCCCTGTTTTCTTACATTAAATAAACCGCTCATAATACATCAGGAACACTCTTGCACAATAAACACTTTGAAAATAATTATCTATTCCTTCTTGTCTCAGTGCCCTTAAAATGTAATATTTTGGTCCAAAAATTAAATAGAATCTGTACTTGTCACACAGGTCATGTGGGAAAAAGTACGCTCGGGGGGTGGGTGACACACTTGTTCAGTGGAGAGAACTCTTTGACACATGGTTCTGTGATGCTCATTTGTTTATGCATACCACCAAGAATTTATTTAAGTTTTTTACTTACATGAAGAAAATTCAAATTCTTATGCATAATTAGAGATTAAGAATAAAATATATTTTTTTCATTTTAATGACAAAATATGTGGAATAAGTTAAGTCCTAATATATAATATATATGTGTGTGTATGTGCATATATATATACATATACATATATACACACATATGTGCTTTGGCAACTTGACATCTGTGTAAAATAGAGGAGGAAATACATATTACTTCCCCTTGAATTTTCTAAAATAGAATTTATAAATCAAATTGTGGCTGTTTTGGATAAGTGCTATGATGTGTTTCTTCCATATGGGAGGCAGGATTACAAATTGGCTGTCTGGTTTGTGCCTGCAAATGGCCCTGTGTAATATACCTAGTAAATGAAGTCCTCCAAACGCTTGGAGTGGTTTTGCTTCATATCCCTAATACATATCAATGGACAATGTAGAGAACCAGAAATGTGGAAGGGGGCAATCTTTGCTTTTGACTTGACGCTATCCATAAATGGTATTTGAAAGAGGAGCAAATGCCTATTTTGTGTTAAAAATGGTGATAGGTGAGCAAACACTGCAGGTTAACAATATCAGCTGCCGCTGGGTTGCAGGGACATTCGTTTGTCACTGCTGTGCAGGTGCACCGACCCTTTCCAGCTTGACTCTGAAATGGAGGCAGTGCCACAGAGAAGATAACACCCCCCCAAAACGGTACAAACCTTACACTAAGTGCTATTTTCTAGATGACATTGCTCATTGGTTCAATCTATACTCACACTTGCAAGGCAGTATAGAGGATAATTTGTATCTCTTAGAGACCCTGAGCTAAGATTTATTATAGAGAAGGGATGGGTTGTATTAGTGCTTTATCTTAAGGGTAAAGAAAATCAAAGCGCTTTTTGGGCTCCTGGTATTTATTTTTTGTGACAGCCTTCAAAAATTGTGCATTTTAATAAAGATTAGACTTTAAGGACTTATACCTTTAAACCTTACATCAATTTGAATGGAATAAGTCGGTTATTTCTGGCTGAAAATTTTTCTTACTCTTAAATCTCTCTAAGTGAGGCTCATTTGACAAACCTATTATAAAATGAATAAATGCAGCAGCGTGTGATTTGTCCACTGTCAACACGTTAACACTCTTTATTTGAAGGTAGATTGATGGAGGGTGGCTGAAGGAGTTTACCCTCCAGAGTTAAAGAATAGAAAACCCTTTTTTCTTCGTTTTTCCCCCCTTTTTTTCTTAGAAGTTCACAAGAGTAGATATACAATTATCCCCGACTTGCTGATGCAAAGGAATTGAGCATTTAGTTTCTTGTCACTCTCTCTGAAATTCCTAAAGGTACAATTAGCATTTCATTTGACATAATGTTGAAAGGTTCATAGATTGATCTTCCCTAAAATGCAGCAAGAATTTTTTGAAATGCAAATTTTGACATTTATTAACTTTTATTCCAGATCTGTTTATAGACTGTAAAACTGTGCATACATTTAACTCGAAGAAGCTAAAAGGACAATGTTTAGGTGGATACTCTGTGTTATAATAAAAGTCTATTTTATTGTTTCAACAATGAAATTTTTATTATCAGAGATTTATGATATCAGCACAGCAGTTTTTACTGCATGATTCACAGTGTTTTTATAGATGGATATTCAACAAAACAAGGAGAGAAATTGTACTGCAGCACACTCTCTCAGGAGTGCATTTCCCCATTGAAATAATGTCAGCAGTTTTCCACCTTCAAAGCCCTATGTTTTCAAATCAATTAACAATTCTAATTGCGCAGGAACAGTTGTTCACTTAGCTTGGCAAATGGGACAGGAAACGTTATTTCTTTTCTTTGCCTAAAATGAAGACTTTAATCTTCTGAGCCATAGTTAACACAGAGCAAACCCACTACTGAAAAGTTAGACAGTTGGTCACTCAGTCCATTTCCCCCTGCCTCCCTGCCCTCCTCTGTGGCCGGCATTCATCTCCCAGCCCTCTGCAAACCTTGCTGGGAGCCCAGGGTCATAACAGTTTTACATGGTTGTGTGAACGAGCCACCTTCAGATTCATTTAGACTTTTCTCTAATCAGATATCTATCTAGCTCGGCAGTTGTAAGAGTTATTACTTTTCTGAGGTGGCACACCGAACGCTGGTTCTGACCTGAGTTGCCACACTCGAATGCAGATCTGTATCGTGAGTTGGAAACAGCTGACGGGGCAGCGTGGGGGAGCTGGGTCTGCTGTTTCGCTTAAAGTCCTAATGTCATTTCCACTTAAATTTTTTTTATTGGGATTAAAGTGCAGCTTGTAAGAAATTGAACAATGTGGTTCGTAAAGCAAGGAACACATGCAATCTTAGAAGACGTTATTAAATATGTACAGTTTAACCTTTTCTTTTTTCACAAATGTATACTTGAGTTATGGCTCATAATGTCTGTCCCTATTTATAAAATACATAAATGGCATGATTAGAGGAGGGGATCGTGGGTACTTCAGTCTTCAAGAAAAAAAAAGTGTGCTTTGTTGTATTTTTATAGAGATTATTCAAATATATACTTTCAGAAAGATGGCTTGTGTTCTAGAATAATTAAAAAGCCTCCAGCGTATAAGAATTCCTTGACTCCCTTCCCTACAAAGTTTTAATTTACTGCTTCCTCTCTGTACGTCTTAGTGTGAATGACCTATGGCTCCTTATCTCATTTGAGCCTCACTGGATCCAAAGTACACGTTCTGCTTTTTTATTTTATCTTTTAAGATGATGAGTGAGCGCCCTAGACCTTCCTCATCTGATTTTCTTACTCATTCTACCACCACGTGTCAACATTTGCATTATCTAGCTCTCCCAAATAAAGATCGAAATGCATTATTTGTATTCTCATGAAGATCAAGTGTCAGGAAGTCTGTGGACAAAGCAGCCCCCTCTGTGGACTCTTGTCCTTTCAATGGGATGCCTGCAGCAGACTGAAAGGAAGGAATGCCTTTCCTGGCTGCCCTGGCTTAACAGAGAAGTACAAAATCAAATTTGGTCAGGTGGATTTCAAATGCTTCTGAAACGTAGTTCAAGAAGATCAGTGAAGTTCTCTAGGGCCAAGGAACAGTAATAAATACCATGCCACTGAAAAGGATAACACAGGACATTGTCATGCATGTTTCTCTAAGACATGAAAAATAAATAACAAGGAAAGGAACTTCATCTTCTCATTGTGATGTAAATAAAAGAAAGGAGATATCTGAAAGAGCTGTCTGTGCATGAAGGAAAATACTGTTGGACTGTGATGTTCATCTATAACACGGCCATATTCTACCACCCAGAAAGTCTTACTTCAGGGCCACTTCAGGCATGACATGAAGAATGCAGGATTTCTCCTATCTTTCTGCATGTGTGTAATCTTTTTGTAAAATTGATTTAATTGGATTTCTATTTTCTTATTTAAATCATTCCTGTTCGTGTCTCTTGCCAGCTTTTGCTGTGAGCCCTGAGAGGATCACAACATTCTTTACATACCTTGCTGCCCTTCTTTTGCATTGGGGCTTTTGTATAGCCTGGAGCACAATAAAGCATGAAATGGCATGCAGAAGCAGACAGTGACACAGGGCTTCTCAAGCACATGCTGTGGACGTGTAGGACCATGGAACACTTTGTGTGGGGCTATTCTGTTCACTGTAGGACTTTAGTACTATCCCGGGGCTCTACCTTTAACCCAATTTGAAAAAAGAATGAACTCCAGAGGTGCTGATAAGCATCATTTGGTGAGCAAGATCACTACTCCCACCTGAACTGAAGGCTGCAAAGCACGTGAGTGCGCGCGCGCGCACACACACACACACACGCACACACACACACTTATACATATATTCAGAAAAAACCTCCAGTAGATTTTTTAAGAAAGTCATAAATTATTGACACAATCTAAGCAATATTTAGCCTTCTCAAATCACCTCATTGGTCAGTGCTCACAAACCTAATGGCTGCATCTCTTTAATCTCTTTAAAGATTCCTAGGGACACAGTTATTTCTTCAGATTTGTGCTGTAATATATCCTCATTACATTGGTGGAGCTGCAAGTTTCATGTTGACATTCCCTTCTCTCCATGTACCGTGTGTGTGTGTGTGTGTGTGTGTGTGCGCGCGTGTGTGTGTGGTATGTGCACTGTGTGTGTGCTTGTGGTTTAGGGGGTTGTCCTATGAATGGCTTGTGTGCATGGGTGTGGAGGCACAACGCTGACATCCGGTTTCTTCCTTCGGTCACTCACCAGTTTACTGAGACAGGGTCTCACGTTGAACTTGGAGCTTGGCAATTGAAGCTTGGCCAACTTGAACTGGAGACACTGTAATCAGCCCTGCAAGTGCTGGGATTACAGGTGGCTGACGACCTTGCTTTTGTGCAGACTCTGACTATCTAAACTTTGGGTCTCACATTCACAAGGCTTACACTTTATCCACTGAGCTGTCTCCTGCATTGTCTTAATATTAAAATAAGTTTGGTTTGGCTAAGCATTCTATATTTCGTGCTAGACCAAACCAAATGTTCCAGAGGATTCAAAATTTAGCTTTGTAGGTCCCATGAAGTTCTGTTTGCATGATCTGTGTTCTTGCTTTAGATTTGAGTACATTTGCATTTGAACTTGTTTTTAATAATAGAGTATTTAAAAAAGAAGAAATGGAGTCGTAAATGTGGTGATTCAACAAAGAAACTGTATTTGGGAAAAGAAAAACCAAGACAAAGAGAAAATCAGGAGAAAGGGAGACTTGTAAGACGTCTCATCAATAAAAATTAGTCATGCTTCGTGTGTCTTCATATTTTGTCATGATTTCTCTCTGGCTGAGGCAGATGCTTATCATTCCTCCTTGCCGCACAAAACTCTGCCTTTCTTCTTATCCATTTTAATATAATACCTGGCATTATCATTTTAGCATACTAGCTTAAAAATATGATCATATCACAGAAAGAAACCATCTGATTTATAAGTGGATAAATAAAAACAGAAATTTCAAAAAATTTTTAAAAGATTCCATGTGATAAATCCCTGAATAGTTAAAGAAATTAATATTCACTAATGTGTTTCATTCATTCTGCTCCACTTATAATAAAAGAAACTAAATACTACCTATATAGATATTAACAGAATAGTCAAATACATTATTAAACTTAAATAGGAGAAAGAAAACAGGAAATAAAAAGGGACATTGTATTAGTCGAGCTTCTCTAGAGGAAAAAAGTGATCAAATTTATATATATAATATGTAATATTTTATTATATATTTATCTGTAAATTTTTCAATACTAAATGAGTTTACCTGTGAAATGAAATAGTGCCAACTATTGTCTCACTCCTGTGAGGTTCTGAGAACTTAGTAATTGTTAGGTACTTGTGGCTGGGTTATCTTAACATCAGAGAAACATTTTCTCCTTTGGGAATTTGAGCTTTGGAACCACTTATAAGAATAAGGAATATGAATGATTTTGTACTTTGTAATGTCTAAATAAAAACAAAAGCACCAGATTATATATTTTTAAATTTCTTCCCTCTCTCAAGTAGAATAGAAATGTAAGCTGGAGAGAAAGAATGTTTCCTTCTTACTAAATTAGAGGAGAACTCTGTCACATGAATGCTCATCTGAGACACCAGATTATATGATATTCACAGTCTTCCAGTAGCTGTTGCAAAAGATACAGAATAGCTCTCCAAATGGATGAATGACTATTCTTCAGAAGTGACCTTTTATAAAAGCTGAGGGCATAAAATTAAATCATAATTCAGCAGAGGCATTTTTCCGGAAAAGAAGGTAATATAGTCCAGGTATATTACTTCCACGTGTCCTCAGCCAGGTCAGTCAAAGCATTCAAGAACTTTGAAGGAGCCTGAAGTTAACATCCTTTAGATCCGTGGTTTCAAAGACTTTCTGTCCTCATCAAACAAGTCAGTAGGCAAATACTGGACAAGGAAGGAGAAGAAAAAGGAGGAAAAATAATGGAATACGCTCTTTCAACTTTTGTGAATACACTAGTGCCCCTTGGTTACTCATAATATAATAGTTTTATTAGTTATTTGGGAATTTCATACAAGGATATAAAGTACTTGGACAATATTCACCTCTAACTCATTTCAGGTCCACTTCCACCTTCTCTTACCCTTCTGTGCATGCTGGCTAGTTTAATGTCACCTTGACACAGGCTATAATTATATGGGTGGGATGGGGACCTCAACTGAAAATGCCCCCGTAGGAAAACCCACAGGGTATTTCTTAATTAGTGATTGATGGGGAGGGCCCAGCCCATTGTGGGTGATGCCATCCCTGAGCTGGTGGTCCTAGGTTCTAGAAGAAATCAGGTTGAGCCAACCATGATAGCAAGTCAGTAAGTGGCACCCCTCCTTGGCTCTGCATCACTTCTGCCTCTAGGAGCCTGCCCTGCTTGAGTTCCTACCCCAACTTCTTGCATTAATGGATTATGATATAAAGTGTAAACCAAATCCTTTCCTTCCAACTTGCTTTTGGTCTTGGTGTTCTATGACAGGAATAGTAACCCTAACAAAAACACCCTTCTTTTCCTTTTAAACAATAGTCTACCCAGTCCAGTTTGTACTTCACATACACTCAGGAGTATGGAAGCATCCACTGGATCATGGATAGCCTATCAGGGGCCATGCTATGAAAGAAAATCTTGAAGATTTTCTATCCCTCAGAAGCCATTAACTGTAGATTTGCAGGACTGGAAAAGTTCTCTCCTTGCTCCGTGCTTTAATGTTAATTGACGTGATCTTGTGCACATACACTTGCTGTGGTTTCAGGAGGACCACACTCCTGTCATATCTAGAAGGCATTGTTTCACACTAGTCCTCTCTGACTTCTGGCTTTTATAACCTTTCTTCCCCCTCTGTCACAATGGTCTTTGAGCCTTGCAGGAGGAGCATGGTAGAGATAAGAATCTAGGGTGCACAGGAGAGGGCTCAAAGATCCTACTTTAATTATTTTAGTAATTGGATTCAGTATCAAACTGTCTATCTCGGTGTCCTATTGCTCTGATGACACACCATGACCACAACAACTTTTATTTTGTTTTAAAAGCATTTGATTAGGACTTTCTTACAGTTTCAGAGGTTTAGTCTGCTGTCATCAGGGCAGAGAACACGGTGGTAGCATGCAGGCGGACAAGGTGCTGTGTGGTGATATTTTGTTTGTGCTCCAATAAGTGGGCTTGCCTGGAGTTCAGAGGGGAGAGCTAGCTACTAGTTAACCACAGAAGCCAGGCAGTGGTGGCACACACCTTTAATCCCACCACTAGGGAGGAGGAAACAGGAAATGATATGGCTGGACAGAGAGAGGAAGTGATAAGGTGGGACAGAGTCAGGAGCTCAGCACCTTTATGACTGAGGAGCTGGCAAGGTAAGAATTGGCTATGGCTTACTCCTTTGTTTCTCTGATCCTCCAGCATTTACCGTGATATCTGGCTCCAGGTTTCTATTATTAAGACCAATTAGAATTTGTGCTGTAGTGCTGGATAGATATCAGAGATTCTGTATCTGAATTCATGGGCAGAAGAAAAAGAAAGAAAAAAAGAAACTGGGACTAATTTGAAACTTCAAAGACCACCCCACCCAGTGCCATACTCCCACCAACAAGTCCATGCCTGCACCAACAAGGCCACACCTCCTAATCCTTCTCAAGTAGTGCCACTCCCTGTCGAGCAAGAATTCATATATATATATATATATATATATATATATATATATATATGGGAGCCACTCCTATTTAAACTACCACCCTACCCTATAAATTCATATTTCTCTTCCCATAGATTAGTATGGCTTTCAGACTTCATTAGAAAGTTGTCTTTGCACAGAAGTTCTAAACATCTATTAATGCTTCAAAAGTTGGAAATAAATCTGAAGTCTAAATGAACAATATTAATGGAACAATTTCCATTTTTCTTTCCACATTACAACTGGATTGAATGTTCCCACTGGTATTGAAGTAAAAGTCTTCATTTTAAAGAAAATATTTCATCCATAATAAAATAACTAAACAATGATTTATTTTAATTCATAATATAATTTGCATGTGGTACAAAATATATTTCTTCAATTGTGTCAGAATCAGAAAGGAAAGGTGGATAAAAATCTGCATGAACAAATTTTGAAAGACATTCGTGATTTCGGTTTGTAAAGAGGGACCTATAACCTCAATTTAAGCCCCAGGAACCTATATTTGCCCCTTTGACAATTTCTATCTTCTCCACTCTGCTTCTGTCATTTCTTTCTTTGACTGAAGTGGCAGCTTCTGGCTTCTCGGGTCACATTCTGCACTGATACTGAGCCTCAGGCTATGCTTCAGACCTGGATCCTGGCCCAGTTTTCCCAGATAACGGAATCCTTCCATATTAACAATGGCTTCACTATATTTCCATTTCCTTTGTGAACCCAGAGCTTTGACATTGGGACTGACCCATTCAAGGGAAAGTTGGTCCTGGGCCTGACCTCTTTCTCTCTTCTGCCTTTTCCTCCTTTCCCTGATCCCATCTTTCCTCACAGTCTTACCCTATGTTCCATTGCCAAGAATTAGTGAAATTAAATGTAAAAGATAAAAATCACTTGCAAACAATTATGATTTTTCTCTTCTAGAGGAAGTAAAGGAGTTTGGATAAGGAACTTAAGTTTAGAGTCACCTTTAGAAGAAATGCAGATTGAACGCATAAGGCAATAGAAGTATTTAAGGAAAAAGTTTACAGCAAAGATGATGTCAGTAAGGGTAACAGTTATAACTGAAGTGATTTTCCTATTGATTAGAATACATTTAATAAGCAATAATTTTAAAGATGATAACTTATTCCAATTTACTTTGATATTTTTCCTCTTACCTGTGTTTGTTTTTCGAAATTTTTACACAATGTAATTTTACAATATTACCCTCTCCAATTTCCTGCTACAGTTACACTCAGACCACCCCCCCCCAACGTGTTCCTCTTCCAACTTCATAACCTCCCCTTTTAAAAATATAGTTCAATTAGTGATGTCTGTAAAGTGATACAATGAAACATGAACAGCCTATCAGTTGTCATAGTCCAAGAAAAAAGTGACTATCCTTCCATCAGCCACAAATTGCCAGTAGCTCCTCAGCTGGGGATGAGGCCTCAGGAGCCTCCCATTAATTCATTATGGAACCTTGACGGGCTTTTCAAGAAAGCACAGCTCCTGTGAGTTCATAAGGGCAGCAACCATGCCATGCCCATAACACAGGATTTCTCAGCACTTGTTCTCATTTGTTGGTTTTTACTTTATGATGCTCGCTCTTCTGTGATATTCTCTGGAAATTTGGGGGAGCATTTGATACAGATGTCTCACAGTTCCTGATCCTTAGCATTTGGACCAGTTATGATTCTCTTCATTAAATACTACCCAAAGCAAATCAAAGCTGGTCTAGTTAGAGTTGCAGCATGCATTTGTACACATCGAAGGCAGTTTGACAACGTATCATTAGTCAAATAACAAAATAACCCCTGCTTCATCCTACAAACCTAGGACTTTCCCAGCCATGGACACTTGACCATGTTTATAGTACCAGGAGCAATTTCCCTCCTGTGGAGAAGACATTGAATCCAGTCAAAAATGCTTGGTTACTCCTTTAACAGCATGCCTCTATTGTATTCATGCACACACCTTGCCTTGAAGGTTGATACTGAACATGCAGACTTGCTAGACAAGACCATTGATGTCTTTTCTTTCCATAGAACCTATAGAGCATTTTCTGTCACAGTTAAAGCCAACCAGCCTGAAAGAAGTTTCCCATCAGTTTGAGATTGATTTCTTTATGGCCTTGCAATAAGGTTTTATGAAGGTAACATTTTTATAACATATTTTTACCTCCTTTGATTACTTTATTTCCTTAACTCACCTACAATTTGGAAAATACTGCAAGTGAACCAAACTTTTTCTCTTGCTAGGTCAAAACAAAGCATTACGATAGCCTCTTAATAAATGTCAATTACCTTCCCTTTTCTCTGAGCCTGGTATTATGCTAATAATGCTCTTCTGAATATTCATAGACTCATAGTACATTTGATCAAACAAGGAACTTACAGATGCCTTTGCCCAGTTCCCACTATCAAGATGAAGTCATGGTGGCTCAGAGACTGGAAGTGGCTTGCTGGAGGTTTTCCAGCAAGTTAACACTAACACACAGGAGCCCAATGTTGGGGAAGAACATAGAATGAAGAATGTGATTTAAGGAACAGCAACATCTAGTACTCGAGAACTGTGTTAACAGATGGTATACGGTAGACAATGCAGTATTTTAAAAATCTAGGATTGAAGAGTCAGAGACATTACATATTAAGTGGAAGTTGGCTTTACCATGCTTGTGCTTTGAGAAACTTTATTTCCTGTTTCTGTTGAGTAATAAGCTAATCCCGACACGCCCTCATTCCCAGTCCAGTATATAATGCTATTCTCTCTAGTAAGAATACTTTTGAAAATATTTTCCTTTCATTTTGACATTATAATTATATAATTTATATTTCTCTTTTCCTCTCCCGAGACCCTCCTATATACCCACTCTCTTGCTCTCTTTCTAATTCATGGCCTCTTTATTCCCTTTAATTGTTGTTACACGCGTATATCTTCCTTTTCCGACAGTGCTTTTCATCCTTCAGTAAGGTCACAGTACTTCCAGGACATTTATCATCCTAGGTCTAGAGCGTAGGCACATTTTCCTTTTCTTACTCCTCCACCTTTGCAAGCTTTCCTGTCTGTTATTATATATTGGTTGATCCTACCTGAAAGTTCAGATATTTCTTAGATTTTTCCTGGGTCTTGTGCCTTTCTACAATCTGAAACATTCATTAAATCATATTTTAAAATCCATACCTCCCCGTAAGGATCTTTCCAAACAAAAGAATAGGGGAAAACACCTGGGTCCATTAAAGTAAAATTTTGATGTCCAACTTAACTTTGAATTTGGTGGACGTTTCCCATGCCTCGGTCCTGGAATCTGTATGTCCAAGGGACTGGAACATAACAATGATTGCTTTCTTTTGGGCTATGTTCCTAGCACCATCTTCAGCTGCTGCATCTCACAGGGCACAAATTCCATTGCTTTTAAATGTGCAAGTGTCCTCACAGACTAGAGTGAACAGTGTTGTTAGCACTTACAAACTTTCTCCTTAGAAGGTGTTGAGCCAATGTGGGATTCTGAGTCAGATTCAGACTCTTAATTTGCCAAAGACTTGTACTGTTTGTTCTTCTAGCTCCCTTTGCATGGAAGACAGTGGGCGATGGGAACTTGGTGTTTTGACTGAAGGCAGAATGCTAGAGATGGTGAAACCACCATGACCACGCCATGATATGAGACTGGGATGGGCTGTTGGACGGTAAAAAATTTTGAAGGAACTCCGTGGTCTTGTAGGTAGACTCCAGAAGCCTATGTGTAAGTATCATCTTGTTCCCACAAAGAGTCAGGTAATATATACATATATGCAATATAGTTTTTAAAGAGGAGAAGAGTGTTATCATGCTTATTTTCAAAGGGGGAGGTACATGCTTAGGCAAATTAAGTACCTTGTCAAGATGACAGAATTTGTTAACCGATGGTGGTCCTGAGGCTCAAATTCTTCCTACGCATGACTTCTGGTGCAGTGGGTTTGTGCTAATAATATATTGCTACTGACTGTTTGATGATTGCTTTCTGAGTTTCTAAAATCCATCCTAGGGAAGAGTTGGACAAAATAGGATAAGGGATACTTAATAATTCTGATTATTTGTTTATTTACCAAACGACATAACACAATTGCAGGAAGAATGTGGGCTGTGAAGTCAGACCTCCGTGAGCTGAGATCCAGGAGCTGTCACCTATTAACCACAAGTTTCACGGACTTACTTTTCCTTTCCGAACCTTGGTTCACTTATCTACATATAGAAGTACAAGCCTTTCAATAGTGCTCTGAGACTTAGTTGCACTATAAATGAATTGTCTGTATTACAGTGCCTGCTGTGCATTGCCCTGCCACTGGATGTTCCTTGTTTTCATTAGTGGCAGCTCCACAGGTTTTCCTGAATTCCTCGAACCCAGGAAAGAAATGGCATGGGACATGTCAGTGCAGAATGCCAACAGCTCAGATGGTCTGTCACTTCAAAATTCACCTTGCTCCCTCCCTAAAAAAGCCTTCCTTGCTTTCTTCCATGCACTCTTTCACTCTTACAGCTGAGACCCAAACCGCGTCTTCCCTTCTTGCAAAGGAAAGTGGACGGTCTTTTATCTTTGGCAAGTGCTCGCATTACATGTTTATCGACATTTAAGAGTTCTTTCTCACGGCACCTCTCTCTGCGGCTACGAAGTGTGTTTCTTTCACTTGAAGGAACATCAAAGAGGCATTTCTGTATAAAACTCACTGAGTTTTTTTCTTAACTATGCTTTGTCATGAGACCATATGGCCATAAATGATTTAGTTTTCCATGAAAAATGGTTTTAAATCAAGAATGAAACCTGCTAAAAAGAATTTGCATACTTGATGAAAATAAAGGCAATAAAATGTTTAATCTGGCTGTGAGAAATGTACTGGGATTTCATAAGCAGCTCTTATGTAATAAGGAAATGCATTTTCATTATGACTATTACATTAGCAGTGTTGTGGAAAGTTGGCCTCTTTAGAGAGTGATACAGAAAACTGGATCATAAATGGTATTCGCCTTATGATTCAAGCAAGTCTGGTACATATCTTAAATGGCTCAAGTACAACCTGCCAGTTCATGTGAATGAGGGGCTCACAGGAATGCCCAGGTTAGAAAAGAATAGGCCAGAGGGATCCGATGCTAGGACTCTAGTTGAGTGCTTGATAAATAAGAACTGGAAAGGAAAATCTGTCAGAGCAAGCAAACATACGAAGAAGAAATCCAGTAACTTCTTTCTGTGGAAATGACAGCGGAAGGACACAGTGGCAAGGAGAACAGCATTGCTGGTGGAGGAGGTCTAAGCCATCTTGACCTAGACAGCCTTGCCACAGACATCAACATGATGGTGTGTCTAAAGAGACCATCAGTTGAGAAAGTTTCATGTTACAAATCAGTTATTATTACTATACTAGGTAATGGAAAAGCAGAAGGATTAGGGAACAAAGATCATGTGACTTTGCCTCCCTGGAAGACTGAGAAATATCTTCAAAGACATTTAAGATTTTTGAACCAAAATAAATTTGGTTTAAAACAGCCTCTGTAATTGTCTGACAAGTTTAGGTTAAAGCACCTGTTTTACATAAGTGAGCTCTCCCTAGATTGTGTGAGAGCAAATCATATCTTAATCCAAGAGTAAATTCCTGTAATTAAACAGCCAGCAAATTACAATTGTAGGCCATGTGCCTATAAGAAAAATGCTTACAGCAGCCAATCAGATTATTCCTGAATGTTAAAGTCACTTCCTTTATTATGATTATAAATATAATCCATATATGTGTTGGAATGAGGGTATTTTTGAACTGCTGTGGTACTGGTATATTGTCGAATTCTAGACTCTTGGCTGGCTGAAGAAACTCCTTGAACTGGTCTTTTTTTTCATTTATCAAGGTAGTTGGGTCCTAAGGAAATGATAGGGTGAAGAAAGAGGCTATCAGAAGGACTCTGGCTGGCCATGAAAAGGTATTGTAAGGTACATATTGAATTTCTCATACTTAAGGAAGCTAATAAATCCTGCTATAAAGGTGATCATTGGTTGTGCATGTTCTTTAATGGGTATGCCACACATGCAAGCATTTTTGTAGTTTATTCCACTCCAATTTTAGATTTATATTGGAAGGTGACATTGAGAAAGCACCATGATAGGAAAGAAGTAGAAACAAAGGAACAGTATAGCAATATTAATTGTTTCAACTATGAATCAAGCCCAGAAAGCTTGTTACTCAAACCACCACCATAATGAAACAGCCAGTATTCAGTGCAATGAGCAGTATTCTACATCATTCAAGAGGATATTTGGTAGCAAGATTGGGAGAATGGGTGATTTCACTCACACCATGCATCCAGTGATCTTCATGTTAGGGAATTGCTCAGCCTGGAACCAGAAGCTAGGTACTTGACCATGCAGGATCTTAGGGACATGTCTATGTATGAAATGCATGGTCAAATGTTGTATCCTTTTCCCGTACTCTAAAAATAACCATTTCTACTGTTAACTTCCTTCAACTTGTCATAGTTTTTAGATCTAAAATTCCATCAAGATGTAAAGCAATGTGGAGAATGTGCTGAAAGAGTAGGAAGTCATCATTTTACATTTAATGGGCAACACAAAGGAGTCAGAAGCAGCACCCTCAGCTTGCAGCCATCAACACAAGATTTCAAGCGCCCTCACCATGTGTGGTGAAGACTTTTAAGTAGTTCCTTGAATGTCAATCTAGATTTTTTGTTAAGAGGAGCTAGGCCTGAGTCAATCATAGTGCACACTCTATGTGTGTGCCCTTTATAAATTACAGCAACCTCTCTGCACCCCAGACCTCAGATTCTCCACCTTCAACACAGTCCTATGTGCTGGGATTCAGTGAAGATAAAGTAGGGGTTTGGCACATTGTAAACACTCAGCGGCAGCATTCCGCTTCACAAGTCTTGTTGTAGCTTCAGAACGGTTCTTCGAGCTTTCTAAAAGTCTGATAGATCAAAGAGAGAACGTTTGGAATAGGAAATTAGAGCACTCAAGAACCCTTTCTGGTCTTTCAGTACCTTACCTTGTGACCAACAAAATCTTCAGTTTCAGACTATAAAGATCACAAAACTGCTTTCGTAATGTCATTCTGTACAATTACAATTACAAATGGATACACAGGGGACTACTGAGGTCAGAATTGGTATTGAAAGCAGTTTGTTGAGTGGCACAGTTTGAAAATGTACTAAGAATGTCTTAACTCCAAAGCCAGGGCTTTCAGTTTGGTACTCATTATGGTGAATTAATCTTTTAAAGTTTGACACATACAGAATTTAAATAATCCTTAAAATGAATAGCTTATATTCCTTAATTGCTTTTGAGCCATTTGCATTGACTCCGAACCATTTTCTTTCTTGTACTGTTAGATGAAATGTTACTGACAGATGCCTCAGTCATAGGCAACAGATGCCACTACTCTTTCTGGGGATTTGGAGTTAAAGGTCATTTATTGTAGGACGGAGAATTGTTTGGCTTAGAGAGCCTGGGAGTGGAGCAAGGAATGAATCTGTCAAGACTCATGATATTTCAGAAAAGTATAACAAAGATTATAATCTTATATTTCTCTTTTGCTGGAATCTTGTCAAACATTGAGCCAAGCTAGAGGGTTAGAACACAGCTTCAAGGTTATTAAAAGCAAGGAAAGTTAGAAACAGCATAGTTAGGAAGCTAAGGAGCATAGAGACTAATTGTGGTATGGTTAATTGGATGGGATCTTGGCATAGAAAAAAGTAGAGAGTCCGGGGAACTCGTGAGACAAAGGATAAACCGTGGAGTCCAGTTAGCAGTTATGCATCACTGTTGGCGTCATAATTTTCAGAAACATGCCTTGTTGTGAAAGATGTGAACACCAGGAAAAACTAGCGGGGGATTTCCTAAGAGTACTCTGTATGACCTATACAACTCTTTTGCAAATTAAATTTATTCCAAAGTAAAATTGTTCAAAGAAAAACCAAAAGAAAAGTCCCCTGGTGAGGTCAGAGAAAAAGGGAAGTCTTTATTAATTTACGATCCGGCATAGACAAACTCAAGTAAGCCTTGTTTACTTTGTCAATTTTTATTCTCCATCAGGGCTACAGAGAAGATCTTTAGCGAATCCTTTTCTTCCTACATTTTTTATAATTTGCATTCCTGTCCTTCACACGCCTTTTTAGCACCTTACAAAAGTAAAAAATCAAGAAGAGATGCTTATGATTCTCAGTGGAAGATCCAAATACCTTCCCATGAGAGTAGGAGATACCTTTCTTAATCCATTCATGCACCAATCACTCACTGGGATCCCACTCTGTCTGAAGTACAATGTGAGGCACTGGAGAACTAGTGGAAGAAAAATAAAGTCCTTGTACTGGGGTATCATGTGCTGTACTTGCAGAACTAAATACCTAAAGCACACAAACATAAAATGAATACCAAGATAGCATAGAAAAGGCAGGGCCAGGTGTGCCCTATTCTGACGAAGCAGGTCATGGTAGAGACCTAGGGGAAAGCAACTTCTGAAACAAATCTTGATTGACTTCATGGGAAGGACGGTGATCTAAGAAGAAGACAGGTAGGGAAAGCCTACCATCCATCCTCCTGAAAACCTCAGAACTTGTCTGGAAGTTGAGTGAGAAACAGATATAGGACCTAAAGCAGTAACTTAAGGGAATATGTTAACCCTGGTGGTGGGGTGATATCGTTTAGCATTCTTTCTTTTTGTAGTTTTTAAGATTATGATATAATAATTACATTTCTTCTTTTCCTTTCCTCCCCCAAATCTTCCCATATATCTCTGTTGCTCACTTACAAATTCATGGTCTCTTTTTTCATTAATTGTTATTACATGTATATAAGCATATGTATTTACATATACATTTCTCCATATAACCTGCTCAATCTTATATAATATTACTTGCATGTATATTTTGAGGGTTACCATTTTGGCGCAGGAAAATCAATTGGTGTGTTCTTCACTGGAAAGATAACTTTTCCTGCTCCTAGTTTTCTTCAGTTGTCTATAGTTCTTCACCAAGGCTGAGATCTTGTGATCTTTCCCCTGTTCGCTTTGGTGTGTCCATTTCTGGTTTCCTTGTTCAGGTCTTGCTTAGACAGTCATGTTGGTGAGACTTTTCATGTGGGTGTAGCTTCTGACCTTAATAGACAAGGTCACAGTCTTGCTGCCAACTCCCTGATCTTCTGGCTCTTAAAATCTTTCTGCTCCTCTTCTGCAATATGCTCTGATCTGTAGGTGCTAGAATATTGTTTTCCAAGTATCCACTGGATTGGGCACCACAACTCTTTAGTGATCTTTGTTCATTCAAAGAGATGCTTTCTTGATGAGGAGACTGCTTATCTGTGGGTATAAGGACACATGATTAGCTTGTTTGGGGGGATTATGCTGGGTTAGTAAATTAGTAGTAATGTTGTCTCCCCGAACAACCATGGCTACACTAGCACTGAGTACTTAGCTGGATTTCCAGGACTATGAATGGCTTCCCTCTTGATCATCAGTTTAGCTTTAATAGTAGAGTTAAGACATAATCTTTGGGGGAAGGAGTAGGCTGTGTCTGACAAGATTTTCAAACTTGATAAAACATCTTTTCTTCTTTATTCAGTCCTCCTGGACAACATGTGCATCCTTCATACAAAGCATCTTTATTGCTCTATGATGGACTCAAAACTGTGAATAAAGTTGACCAGGAGCATGAATTATTGAATGAATTCTGTCTCTTCATGGTTCTCTCCTCTACCATGTCAGCATCCTTCCACTAGTTAGTGTGCTTTCTCCTATGTAAAATGGGTAGGAGGATGAACTGGAAGAAATTACCTGAAATGGAATGACTATAAAGGACAGAGATATTTTTTCTCACAGTTCTGTAGGCTGAGTCCCCAATGACAGCTGAGATTCTGCTTTCAATATTATATTCTTCACATGGCAGAGAGTGAATTCACTTCCCAGCACGAACATGTCCCCCTCAACCTAATAATGTCTAAATAGCTTTACCTCTATGATGGAGGAAGGTCATTGGTTAAAAAAATAAAAAAAACTGCTTGGCTGGCCCTCATAGGTTAGAACACAGGTGGGTGGAGAAAACAGACCAGAATGCTGGGAGGAAGAGGAAGTGAGCTCAGACTCGACAGCTCTCCTCTCGGGAGCAGACGCCTCAGAGAGACGCCATGCTCCCGGCTCCTGGGCAGACACACGCAATGAAGCTCCGACCCAGGATGGATGTAGGCTAGAATCTTCCCGGTAAGCGCACCTAGCTGTGCTACATAAAATATTAGAAATGGGCTAGTCCAGGTGCGAGAGTTAGCCTAGAAAAGGCTAGATAGGAATGGGCCAAGCAGTGTTTAAATGAATACAGTTTGTGTGTAATTATTTCGGGTAAAGCTAGCCGTGCGGGCGGCCGGGTGCTGGGGACGCAGCCCGCAGCTCGAACCACTACACCTCTATCCCAGAATCTTAGTGTCTTAGTCAGTGTTCTGCTGCTCTGAAGAGACACCGTGACAATGGCAACTCTTACAAAAGAAAACACTTACTTGGGGCTTGCTTACAGTTCAGCTGTTTAGTCCATTATTATCATGGCAAGAAGCAGGCTAGCTTGCAGGCAGACATGGTGTTGGATAGGTATCTGAGAGTTCAACATCTGGATCAGCAGGCAGCAAGAAGAGAGGTACACTGGGCCTGGCTTGAGCATTTGAAACCCCAAAACCTGTCCCCAGTGGCACATTTCCTCCGACAGGATCACATGTACTCCAACAAGGACACAGCTCCTAATAGTACCATTCTCTATTGACCAAACATTCAAATACATGAGTCTATAGGTGCCGTACCTATTCAAACCACCACACTTGGAAATTGAATGTCAATGAGTTTTATGAGTGACAAACATCCAAACGAAACAGAGCATACTTATAATAGACTCTCTTTCATTTGGTTGTTGTGAGGTTTCAACTATACACAATGTAGTATGGAGAAATCACTGATGATTACATGTCACATGTGGAGTATCTTAGATGCCCGATCAGTTGCTATTGCACATAGTCTAGTTGCCTCGAGTTCTGCCCTAGTTGTCATTACTGATTGTGCGATATTGGTCAAGTTTAACCCTCTATACTTTAGTCTTGATTGACAGGTACTGTGCTTGGTTTTTGTGTTGGTATGACCTAATTACTGAGTAAAGCATCTTGAAAAAGGACAGATTGACTTCTACTGAAATTTCAAACCACAATACTAGGCCCATGATACAGGACCTGTTAAGTAGTGGTACAACAAGGTGGCAGGAGTGTTTGACTGCTTCTCACTAGAAACAGATGATGGAAGAAAGCAAAATGGCCCAGGTGTGACTTTCAAATGAATGCCCCCAAAGATCCACACCCGCCAGCTATGTTCCACTTCCCATAGCTTACCCAGCCTCCCCAGAGAGCAACATCAGCTTGTCTCCAGCATTCAAAGCTTGAGCCTACAGGGGGCATTTTGTATTTAAGCTATCACAGGGATGAAATGACTTACTATGGGTAGAGGTCTGAGAACAGAGCCTAAGACATGACTTATTGTTTGTAGATAGTATGCACGCCTTAGTAAAGACAATGCATGTTCTCAGTGGGCTAGCTCCTGTTTCTATTGCCTGGAACCAGAGCTGAAAGTTTCTCATCCAAAACAAAAGATGAAGAATGAAACGTGAGGCCTGCCCTAGGCTGAACACATCTTAAATCAGCTTACAAATGTCCTCAATCAAAGAGGTTGTTATTACCTCCCAGGTCATTTATTGTTGACAGCTGTTCAAAATGTAAAGGAAGTATCCAAAGAAAAAGTAAGCAATTTTCCTCCACTCAAGGTTTACTTAAATATAAAGGGTTTCATAGGGTTCAGAAATAAGTTTGGCTATTTCTACTGTGGATCTCGTTTGCATGCTGGTGTGATTTTATATTGGTTATCTATAACAAGAGGGGATATTATTATTAAAGTTTAGTTATAATACCAGAACCCAAATGTCCCAGGCCTTGGTTTGTACAAAAATTGTCTTTATTTTGGATCAAAGCCTTTTATTTGTTTTAATCAGAGTATAAGTATCCCTAGACAAATTAAACCACAATGCTAAGGAGTCAAGTGCTTGCATGCAAGTATAGGACCTGAAGTATGGGACCTGAAGTTATGGTGACACTGCGTGGTTAATTTCATCCTTAGAAATGCATCTGGAGTTGATCTCTAACACATACAGCACAAATACACATATATGTACACACACACACACACACACACACACACACAACCAAAATAAGTAATAATTTGTGCTCAAACATTCACATATAATTGCCAACTAAAGAAATTTTTCTGATTTGTACTTCTACTTTAATTCAGTACCAAGTATGCAAGATGATTGTTGCTTGGGACGTTGAGATGTACTGAGCCATATAAAAATAATCCCTCTAAGATACACTGCACAAGCCATTGAGCAACATGAACAGGACTCATGTCACTAACAGAGACTGACGGGTCATTCCTTGGCATTTTCACACAATATTGAAAATCAGTCTGAACTGGCAGGTGTAAAGTTCCCAGACTTACGCTTGACAGAATAATTCAGTGTCGATACTTTGTGCCTGGTAATAGGCAATAGGTGTTTAATAGACAAGCAACACAGCACAAAATGAAGTTTTATTCAAGAGCAAATTAGATATAAATATTTTTATGTATTTTCTCTACAGCTTAGTTTACATAGAATTCTATTATCATAGTGCAGTAGATTATCTTGAAAACATCCCAAAGCATCCTCATTGAGTACCCTAATAGATGATAATATCCTTCTAACACAACCTTCCAATATGCTTCCTTCAGATTTTTTATTTCTGACTTGGCAGACACTTACAAAGGGAAAGTTTTGTGTTTTTTCTTTAGGTAAATGCGAGGTCCTGTATATCTCAGAAAGTGTCTAACTAGCAGAGAAGCCTACTAGATATCCCTACCTTCTTCTGCATGCCTATGATGCCCTGTACCAACTTTTAAAAAGTAAGTCAAAAATACTACATTTTTCTTTCTTCATTTAACCAATATGAGACTTTGATTTGGAAATCATTTAGAGAATTCATTTGGTAACATGCCCTATTTATAACAAGAACCCAAAGTTTTCTTGTAGCTCCCATGATGAACAATGGCATTAGATATCATAGGAATGACTAGTGACCACCCACTCTTACCTTGTGTTTCCCTTGATGTTTTACACAGTTGAGCCTTCAGAAACAATGCTTCCCCAAGTGAAATATGCATGCATATCCTTGGGTACTTGTTAAGATGCAGAACAGAATTCAGTGAATCTAAAGTAAGGCATGAAGCACTGTATCTCCACAAGTTTGCTATGGGATAACAGTAAAGCTGGGATGCTGGTGTAGCTGGGATGCTGATGCAGTAGGATGCTGGGACAGCTGGGGTTCTGGCACGGCTGTGATGCCAATGCTGTTGGCATGCTGATGCTGCTGGGATCCTGGTATCGCTAGGATGCTGATGCAGCTGGAGTGTCCGTGCTGCTGGCATGTTGGTGCTGCTGACATGTTGGTGCAGCTGGGATGCTGGTGGTGCTGGGATATTGGTACAGCTGGGATGCTAGTGTAGCTGTGATGCAGTGGGATGCTGCTGCGGTTGGGATGCTGCTGTAGCTGGGATGCTGGTAGTGCTGAGATGATGGTACTTCTGGTTTTAATACCACACATCCAGCATCAAGAAAGTGACAACATTTGAACATAAGTAACTACAGAAGACACTTGTTAGAATTGCACGAGGACAGTTTTCTTTGTGTTATATTACCCCTATCTTTATTGTATTCATATTTTTAATCTAAGATAAGGACAATTAGTTTTGAAGTTGTGTTTAAGGCATAAACTGAACAACTACTGATATTTATTGTTTAGAGACAGAAAAGAATCAGAGATCATGAACAAAATTTTTCCTGACTAACCTAGCCCATGACAACATTATTTCCTTGTCTTTGGTAGTGAAAGAAGACCTCTGTTCCAGGATGGTAGGTACCTGTGACAACACTGTCACTAAACAGCATACTTCAAGGGTTGACATATTCATGTTTAGGTAAGTGTTTAGTTTGGATAGAATAATTTAATCTGTAAAACTAGGGATATTTAGCATTTAAAACCAAGTTATAAAATTATTCACAGAAAACAAATCTTTCTTATTAGGGCAATTTGTTTGAAAGGAGAAATATTGCAATACTCAATGCATTGAAAATTATGTGGACCCCGGATTACCTCAATACACCCTATATGTGCCATTTGCCTCATTGCCGCTCATGTTCCCAAGATAATTGGCTCGTCAGGAACTCAACACTCAAAGCTGGGGCTTCTCACATCTTCCAGGCCTACAACAGGGATCTCAGAGTTCTGCTGCCATCACTTCATGATATGACATTCCCCCGACAATTACTTATTCAAACTGTATTCATTTGTACTTGTTAATGTGTTCAGTTCAATCCGGCAAACATTTCTTGAACATTATTACCAGGCTCTGCAGGACATACAAATAAATAAATCCTTGCTTTTTTATTCATGGAGTCGATAATAATGTAGATTATGTTATAACTGCTAGTATGCAAAATGTGAGCTTTTATCATAGTATTTAAGTTTTCTCCACCAACGGGGGTGTGACTGCCTGAAAGAATAAGTCTTTTCTTAATTTTCTGTGTGCTTAGCATTTGTAGAGTTCTTAGTCAGGAAGTCATAGGGTGACTCCAGGAGAGAAGGACACATTTGCTACAGCCCCTTTTCCTCATAACAGGTATTACCTAAAATCTTTCACAGGAAAGTGTACCTCCTCAGCTGAAGGCATGGAGGAAGAAGGAGGAGCCCTGAGACACAGCATCACTCTCTCAAAACCCACAAGGCATCTATTATTATATGTTATTCAGCCTTTGGTATTGTTGGTTAAGATATATGATGTGGCTGCTTAAAGAATTTTCATTCTTGCTCCCGGGCTTTGCAACATTTTGTTTTGTGAGATGTGCCATAGCTACTACTGATGGACACCAGCCATATAATCCACGCTCTCTTCTGAGAATCACATGATTAACTTACTTAAGCCCAATTACTGTCTTCTGAGTTAAGACCTTATTTAGAACTGAGAAAACTGAATCTTAGACATTGCATAATTTGTTCAAAATTACTCAGTCCTCTGAAGAAAGGTAGAACCAAGGTGTGACATCTTTGGCACTGAATTTATAAAAACCAAAAAGATGAAAAGAAAGGTACAGCTAAATCCATCTTCATGTATGTAAGCATCTCCAGACAGCATCTTTGCTTGCATAGCTTTTTTTAAATAAGCATTCTTGATTTTCTGACCCAATTTTACTTTATAGACATAAACTGCTTTCTGAAGACACAGGTGTCTGAGGAAATAGAAGTATCCCATATGGCCCCGAAACCACAGTCTGCATGTCACTGATTAAGCAATGGAACTCATCTGTACCTGCACTCAAGAAGGTGACTTAAGAAGGAAGGCCCCATATTCTCAGTAACAGCTCAATGCTTGCTCCACACAGTGGGCTCTGGTGTTCTTTTATCTCATGCAACATTCAACAAATGCTCATTCTATACATGAGCACATCCAGGCTTTGGAAAGGGGTTGGGTCGGGAAGCTTACCCAAGATTCCAGAACTCAAATGATGTCCAGAGCCAGCATCTATATCTTCTTATTTCCAGTTTTGAAGCTTAATTTTCATCCATTCCGCATTTTAAAATTCCCAACCTTTAATAAGATTTCTGAGTTTAACCATCACCACATTTGCAGGATGCAGGTGATATATGTGTGATATTAAGCTAAGAACGGGAGAATCTTTTATCCTTATTGAAGCTTGTGGTGACATTTATCCAGTAGTCTTTTTTCTTCCTTTCCTCTCTTTACATCTTTCTTTCTGGTAAGTACCAAGAGTTTTGAAAATGCTTCCTGTCAAAATCTAAGAATACAGACTTACTTAAGCATACCAAAGTTCTTTTATTGTTTTTAATATATTGCTAACTTATACCATAATCTTGCATTTGCTCGGGATGGAATGCATATTTGAGGGGCAAAGTTGAAAAGAACTCCTGGAAAGCAAAGACATCTTTATGTTTGAGATATTGTTGGGGAAAATAGCTTGTATGCTGACATTTGGGTTGATTGCTCAGTCTGCTTCCTCATTTTATGGGAGTCACTTTTTATATCTGAAAATGATATTCCTAATAAGGACATAGCAAAAACCCAGCACCAGCCTTTCTATTAATGGCTTAGGAATAATTTAAATAGAAGTCAGCACAGTATTACATTGTTAAACTTTATTCTAGAATTATAGGCAACATGTTATTAGGTTCGCTTCTATTCTAAATGGAAGATTTCCCTTATGGAAGATGTTGCCTGATTGGAACTGAATTGTTTTTCTGTGTCACCATGAAGACAATGCAAATGCTGATTAAAGCAATTAAAACTTCCCTTTGTTTGCAGAAAGAGATGTACCCAGATCTGGCTTTTTGTTTGTAGACATCTTAATAAGCACAAGCAGCCTGAAATGAAATCTGTCATCAGTTATATTTTTCTCTTAGACAAACTGTCTCCTTCACATACATATTAAGCAAGATTTGTTACCCAAGCTTTCTTATATTTCTATTTGTTGTTGCAAAATGGTAAATGTAGAAATAACACTAGATCTATCAATTTGATAGTATATTGCAATACATCTGGCAGCTGAACAGGAAAATGTAATGACAGATCTGGCATAGTGAATGGTTTTTATTACGGGGCTTTTCTTTCTTTCTTTCTTTCTGCACAATGTCAATGAGAATAAAGCTTTGTTGGGGATGGGAATTTAGCTTTTGTGGAATATAAATTGACTGCTGTGCAAATAAATATAAATATCTGCTTTACTGCTTGTTAAAAATTTAGTTACTAAAGTGATTTGAACAGGAAAGCTTGCGGTAGGGAACCACGTCTCCTCTTAGCTATGGTGCACTGTGTTCTTTTGTGAGTTAGACTTTTCTTCTGTTTTCATCTTTCCAAATCAACCTTAAACTCTACTAGAAGTCCTTGTAAAATATACTAACAAATTCTACAAAGTGTGCTGGGTAATCTGTGATAGGTAGGGGTTTTTTCATTTCAATAACAATGCTAAAATTCCCATTTTAATGAAATAGATTATTTAGTAGCACAAATCAGAGTTCCCAGTTCATTCATCCACTCACTCCTGAGATATAACTGTGAATACATTAAGAGAAACTCAGCCTTTCTAGGAAGACCTGTGCACAAAACATATTAATTTAAGAAAAGAGAAGCTTGCTATGTGTGCCCACAATACACCTAGCAAGGCAATGCACTAGGAAAATCCTTCTAATTCCGTTTCTGTTTTTTGAATGATTGTATTAAATAATGCAGTATGATACTGTGTTTGAGACTTTTGATCTTGAGAATGTTACATTGTGTTATTGAGAAAGTACCATCAGATTACAGACTAATAGATTGAGTTGGAAAGTAGACTGATTTATTTCTCTTTGACAGGTATGAGTTTTCATCTGTATGTGTGCACCAATAAACATGGTGCCTGCTGACGTTAGAAGTAGGAACTGGGATTACAGGAGGCTGTAAGACACTTTGTGGGTACTGGGAACAAGAACTGAGTCATTGCTCCAGCCCCAAAGAACAATCTCATGCATAATATATATCCAAATGGAAAGAAGCACATGAGACAGCCATGTATGACCTGATATCAGTTTTGTTTACAGGAGAGAAGGACAGCTCTAAGTGAGTCTTCTTACGAACTTAGAACATATGGAAGCAAATATAGGACTGTATTTTTCATGATCATGTCTGAGGAATAACCTCTTATTTCTATTTAAATTATCTGAAAATTTTATAATGAACTCTTTCTATACCTATACTTTTTATTTTTAATATGTTCTAGTGCAGTCCCTTTTTATTTCAGTTTGCTGTGGGAAGTGTGCTGTGTTTGTCACAGAATCTGTAAAGGGCCTAGAGGACAACCCAAGAAGTCAGTTTTCTCTTTTTACCATATGAGTCCCAGACTTTAAACTCATGACACTAGGTTGTTGGCAGGCGCCTTTACAAGTGGAACTATTTCACCAGCTCTTGTCTGTAACTTTCAGAAGAATTACGATGATGGCATTTCTAAGGGGCTTCCTGAAAACTAATCACTAATGTGAGTGTCCCTGTCTAAAAGCCATGAACAAGTGTATAAACAAGTGATAATTTATAATTTGAAATTGTAGAAAAAAGTCCTTTGGTATATCAGCAACTGTTACAAAGTTATTTTCAATAAAGATGAGTTGAATGGTTTTAATTGTCAAGCTCACCCAAAGTAGTAGCTTTCTAGATGAGTTTGAAATGTTCAAAGATTAATTGCTTAACCTTGCTAGACAAATCATAACAATATTAGACTATTTCTCTGATTTGATCATACATCTAATCTGATAAAGAGGTCAGTACTTGACACACATGAACAAATGACAGAAAAATATTGAATATTTATAGAACCAAATTAGATGTTATCAGAGCAAAATTATGTTAGAGAAATGACAAGGTTTTTATAACCTGGGGAAAATAGGAATTTTTATTTATTTATTTTTTTTGCTGGAAGGCAATTTTAAAAATAAGAAAAATAAAAGCAAACCACTTGAAATATATGATAAAATATTTGTTCTTATATGAATTATAGAGATTTGAATTAGCTTTGAGATTATTATGGGAACATTATTCTCTTTACCTTGACCATGGGAATAATGGGATAAGAATGGCATTGAAATAATAATGTTCCTTCAAGTCTCCCTACTCTGTCTCTACAGTGCCAGGGCCTCTTTAGTGGATTCTTAAGCTTAAACTTCATAACCAACCTACCCCATACTTTTCTTATCCAAATGAGAGTGTTTTGCTGCATAAAGACTAGATTCTTTGAATGCCACTGAGATCTTTCTTTGTAAACTATTAGCACCCACTTCACCTCTTCAGTGCTGCTAGGATCAAGCAAGAACAAATGGCTAATCCTTTTGGCCTTGGCCTCCATTTCTGGTTGCTCTGCTTTGCTCTCAGTCAGTCAGGTTAGTTAACACGATTGTTCACAAATCCTTCCCTTCACTCATCTCTCCAATGCTTCTAACTCCACATTCCAATCCCGAATTCTGGGAATGTTGAGAGCAGCACCAGTCCTCACATGTCTCCCATTCCTCCTCCTCTTCCTCCTTCTACATGCATCTTCACAATGGAGATTGATGGTTTCTGAGTCTGACAAATTTAACTCTATGTTTTGTATTGGTATACTTCCCCCTCCCACATGATGATTAAGACAGATATTTTACATAATTTAAAATTTTCCCTTAATCTATATTCACTTTTTTCCTTTCTTTCTTTCTTTTTTCCTTTCTTTCCTTCTTTCTTTCTCTCTCTCTTTCTTTTTTTATGTCTAGGTGAGCAAAGAATTGAATGGGAAGGAGAAAATGGAAAAAGAAAGAAAGGGAAAGAGGGAGGGAGGGAGAAAATGCATATTGTTCTTAGACACTCTACCTTGTTGTTGTTCTTCATTTTACTTGTTTCCAATTCAAATATGAAATATAAAAGAGTGAAGTAATTACTACACTTAAAACCATAACTTAATACAGAATCTATTTTTTATCCAGTGTTGAGACCCCAATTCAATAATCAGTTTGACTAAGAAATTATCTCAGGGTAACTCTTTTTGATGTAGTGTTGACATTACTATTTAAGAGAGATAATTTACAGTTGAGATCTGAAAAAAAAAGGATTCTTATAATTGTATTCAGATATATATTTAGTTGGTTTTGATCCAGTCTTTCAGGTAGGAATTAATCCGAGGATTATTCCTATTTGCCTGGAGCTCATTCCAAATGTTCTCTCTTCTGAGAACTAACATCATCAGAAAGCTACCTCCATCTTCCCAACTATTTTAAGTGGAAGCTCCTGTAGATCAGAGGGGAACCTGTTAAGAACTATGTTCTATGGTGTCATAGACTCCTAGCAGCCTGCAGCTATCATCACCGGCTGCTCTCTTCGGTTTCAGGTCTGTCATAGGAGAAAATGGTGTCTGGGACTTCTCTGGACACCTCCCATTCTGCGCTGTGTGGTCACAGCCCCAGTAGCTACATATCTTAATTCACCCATCACTGCGCTCTAGTCTCTTGTTGATCCTGCGGTATCTCTCTGCACTGTCGAGAGATTAATAGAGTAGGCAGATTACACAGATGCTCCAAAGGTGGGGCAAGGTAGAACTGTGGTCTCCATTTCTACCTGCCATGCACCACATCCCTACCCTCTGCTTGTTCTGAGGCAGGGATCAAAAGTCCTCCACCTCTCCTCTCAGCTCACTTCTGGTTTGAAAGTCTGCCTTTTGGGGAGTCATGTCTCATACCTCAGTCTAGCAAGGCTCTCCCGACCCCCTGCCCAGGGACAAGGTTTTGCTATAGCTTTGGAGCCTGTCCTGGAACCAGCTCTTGTAGTTCAGGCTAGCCTGGAACACACAAGGATCCACCTGCCTTTGCCTCCTGGGGGCTGGGATTAAAGGCATGAGCCACCACTGCTCTGCTGGTTTAGCAAGTTTAAACAAATGTTACTTGGAACCACTAGTAACTGTTGCAAAGTTCTATTTTTGCAACTTCCTATGGTGATCAGACCTATCTAGACAATCAAAAATAATCGAGGACCTAACTAGACAACAGACAGACCTAGCTAGATAGACAACGGATCATAGCTGATGATGACACTTGAACTTTCCTGAAGAAAGATACGGCCATCTATCTAGTGAACGGTGACCTGTCCTCTCTAGGCAACAGGAATCACATGGATATGGTAAATGTTCTAAAGAAAAAGAATTGAATTGAATTGAATTTTGTTTTATGTGAAGAAATAAAAATATCTGTGATTTAGAGTTTAAGCCAGTTTTCCAGCTCAAGAGTTTACAGATATGTTTTAGCATAAAGGAAGAGTATTTCTTAGCTTAATTTTCTACATCCATCTACTCTGCTCCAGGACAGGCAAAAAGGCTTGCCCTCAGAAACCACTCCGGTATCCCTTAACCTTCCAGTGTGTTCACTAATGAATCATTCATCAAGGAACCAAAACATGCATAGAATGCTGCATCCTGAACGTTATAAGGAAGGTTTGAAGAATAATATTGTTTGTATATTTATGTATTTCTTCTATTGGAGGTGGCGAAGCCCATTGAGAGCACCAAAGAGTGTCCATTTATTAATGCCTTTACCAGAAGTGAAATTTGCTCTTGGTAAAGGAATGACCCTACGGAAGAATCTATACAAACAATTATTAAAAGTCATGGCATCTATGATTTATGGCATGTAGAAGTCTCGGTGTTTGGAAGTGAGTCAGATGCCCCAAGGATTGCAGGGAAGACAAAACAAAACAAACCAAACAAATGAAAAACAGCAACAATAAAAACCCACCAGAAAACAAACAATGAATTTGTGATAGTGGAGATTCTTACAAAATAAATTTTAGTATCTTTAGATTTTAAAATCTTTAGACAACTCATGAATTGTTAAATAAGCCAGTCTGAGACCTATTTAGGTGCAGTATTTTCTGGTCTTTGGTTACAATGTCAATACTAAATTGTGATTGAAAACACAAATGGACTTGAATAGAAGTATGCATATCTGGAGACAGTGTGCACCTAGAAAGTTGAACAATTTCTAAGTCCCTAATGGCCATAAAGTAACTTTAACTTTTTCACAAAGGGGAAATTAAGTACTCAAAAATATACATAAATATCTTCATAGTATATTTTTTATTATATATCAAAATAGAGGCAATGATTTTGTATCTCTGAAGAATTTCTTGAGGATAATTTTTAACATATCTCTTCTTTCTACTAACGTATGCCATTCTTGTGGATTTATTTAAAGATTGTCCATCAGGTAACCGGAATATTTGAGGATAATCTGGCCCTAGTGCTCTCTCTGTTAAAACATCAACATTATTGTTCTTTCCTAACTTGAGTTTTCTCTCAGGTGTTCTTCATTGTTTGTTCAACCCCAGTAACTCACCTCCGGGAGCCAAAACCGTCTTGGGTAATACGCACTGCAATCCAATTTCCAAGAGGTGCCGGGATAAAATCATCACAGCAACTGGTTGAAGAATTTAGGTTCTCTATAAAAGTGAGTTGGGATTTTGTATGCATTTCCCATGAAAGATCTGAGATCTCTTCCTGATTGGAAACTCAGTAGAGTGATAGGTGACCAACACAGGATCCAGCCAAGCTGTTCTGATTTCCTAATTCAGATTCTGGCAGTTCTTACAGCGAGCCTCTATTGTTTGTCTTAACCTAAGATTTTTATAGCTGGCTTCCTTTTCCTGAAGGAGAAATAATAATTGTCTCTTAGACCAAGCAAGCACTATTGGCTCTGGTCCCATCTTCTTTTCTTTGCCTCTGAATTTGAGAAACAGGTCTAGGCTTGGTGAAAGTTCATTTACAAATGAAGCACACAGGTCTGGTGCTCGTTGGGTAAGACCAGGCATAATTTATCCATGAAGGAAACATTCTAAATGACTATCATTCTGATAGCTGAAATGTGGCCATCTGGTTTTAAGATGGTGATATGGAAGATTGAGGCACATATGTTGTGATCTTTTCTTTCTAGTGTAATATAAATTGATTATAATCCTTTTGTTTGAAATTTTATATAACTTCTATTTCATTCTTAAAAAGATATTGGTATCTGTTTAATCATAAAATATTGCAGTAGTTGTTATAATACAGTGAACAGTTTAAATTTTAGGCTAATTTTTCCTTGTTTCTATTACTAACAAATATATTGAGTACCAAATATTTGAAAACATGATTTGATGGGCAAATATGTATTAGATATTGACAAATACACTTGTCTACCAGTCCTTTCAAAAAGTCAGAATGTAGAATGCATTCCTAGGGTAAAATAAAGCAATGGATTTGATGCATTTTTATTAATTTATATGATACACATACTGGAAATGGTCTTAACGGGTTCAAGAAACATGACCTCTGGCTTGTGAGTCAGAGAATTAGGTTGAGTATCTGAGGTAACACTTAAATGCTCCATTTCAATGCTACAAATCCTTTTAATGCCTTCCAGAGACATCAACGGCCCCTAAATCTGCTGTCGAGAATAGAAGTTCATATTTGTTGAGCCCTGGTTATGACAGGCTTGAGCAGCTTCTCATAAAGAAACAAGGTCTGTGTGATGACACTGCCACACGTGGGCTGAGCCGGGCTGAGCCGGGCTGAGCCGGGCTGAGCGCTGTTCCCAGCAAGCCTAATTGACAACTGTGTTGCCCTTCTCATGACTATTTAAGAAGAGCTGTGAGGTCAGCGGCAACGATACTTCTCCCGGTCATAAGTGCCATCCAGCGAGACTTTTTTTCCCCTTCAACCTGTTCTTTAGATGGCTCCAGTGTCAAATATTTAAAACTAAAATGTTTTCCAGGAGAGAAGGAATCTGACAACACCGCTGACCCACATTTCAGAAGCAAAATGAGAACTACAGGGGTCAGATCCCAGCCAGTGGGAACACAATGAACACTTAGGCTGTAAATGAAGTAGTGAAATCGGCCACTGGAACAAGCAATTTTCATAACCAGAACACTCCGGTAAAATGAATTTTGTCATATCCCGTGACCTCTGTAAGTTCCTGAACCAAAGTCTTCAGTGCGCATTAGAGAGAAAAACACACATGGTGACCTCAGGAAATGGTCACACAAAAGAGTACAAATGGTATCTATTTTAAAAATTAAACCAAACGGTGTGCTGCAATTAACGCAGGGAATAATTTAATTTATCACTCATCTTCTCTCCTCGGGCTTTTCTTTGTTCCACAAGTGGGAAGGGTCATATCCTCAGATTTTATAAACAGGAATGTTAAACTTGAGGTTTCAGTATGAAGATGTGGAACTGAGTCATCAAACCGTTAAAAGTTAGGGCTAAAAGCACACTGTACAGCAGTTACTAGATAGATCCAAGCATATACTTTTCTTTTGCAATGCACAAGAAGGTGTATTTCTTTTTATATCACATTACAGCTAAATATTCTATTAACAATGTGACCGTCAGAAGCAGTTTGAGTACTTCCTTATGATTTAGAGACAAAACATTTGTTTAAAAACACATTGTCTTGTATCATTCTTAGAAACATATATTTCTATCAATATATAAGGCTTAATATCATTTCTATGAATCTTTCATGTTTCCAGTTTTAAAAGTGAGAGAAATACATTTGTATAAACAAAATACAGTTTCCCTAAGCTCTGTACATGTGTTTTACAATGATATACATTGAAAAGTTTGTTTAAAAGTATGTAAACATGAATAAGAATATTTCTTTGAAAGCCTAATGCAGATATTGCAGTATTTGCAATGCAACATCTAAGTAAAAATAACAGCTATTTTCTAGATTAGAATTCATGGATTTAATTACAGAGAGAAACTAGGATAGAAAATTAAGGAGAAGGAGACCAAATTCCATGGTTCATTGTGAAGACTGCACAGAAGTGGTTTTATAGAAGGTTTTATGTTTGCAGAGATGACACAGGGTAGCGGCACATGTGTTCAGAACAACCCTGACCAGATAAAACCACGCTGGAGATACTTCCATCAAGACTGAATCGCACTCACTGGGGTACCACTGCTTAATCTCACTACCATATTTTCTAGGATTATCTTTGTACAGGTCCTATTTTGTATTGTAACAGGAGTGGATCAAATTCCTTAAATGATAATAAAACTGAGAGTCATAAAAGAAGAGATGGCCAATAAGTTATAGCTCTTTGCTATTTCATCTCCCAATTCTGGTCTTTTTTTTTCCCTGACAACATTTCCCCAAGTACATTTCTGTGAATGCTAGAAGAAAATGTAGTTGACACATAGTCTTAATTCTTCACAGATAATTTGTGGTCATGTTTCTTCTCTATAAGCACACAAAGGTTGCATGATTAACAAGAGTGTAATAATACGATTGTTTTGAATTTCTTCTTTATAGTCTCATAAGACCCTCAACTTATATTAGAATTTATACCTAAGGCAAGTATTAGCTAAAATTAAAAAATATAGTCTGTATACATTATTTTACTGTTTAAATGGTCTTCATTCATGTTTCATTTCAATAATATTTCCCCAGCTTGTAAAGCTTATGTTACATTGAGCTCCTCTTTAAATTCACAATGCATAAAACTGCCAGGTGGGCTAAAAACAGAGTGCATTAACAGATTGAACTATAAATCAGGTGGTTGTGTTCACATACTGTAAAAATACCACCCATTTCTTTCAGATTATAGTTTGTACAGATTCCACAGAGTGATCACAAATGTTATATGGAATTTAAAATGAGCAGAGGTCATTTATTCTAACCAGAAATATTGGGTTTAATTTTACTTTATCAGGATATTTTATCAAGCTTGTACCATTGTTGTAGAACTAAATACACCAATGAGTACAGCACCTACAAAACACTGCCTAGAGAAAACTATTATTGTTTCTAATACTATTACAACTGAGCTACAAATAAACACTTTTGAGAATGATTCAATGTTGTTATAGTCATTTGTCTCAGCATTTTTGAGTAGCACAATGGATTATGCACTCTTTCTTTTTATCAATGGTGCTAATGAGAAGTAAGATTGCTTATCTTCCTTGATAACTTGAGTGCTTAGAAAAATTAACATAATCACCATTACCTTCAAAAAGTGAAAATGCTGTAAAATACTTTAAACATTACATAGAAAACATTGGTCTTTTGATGTCTGGACAAAGAAACAAAAACAGCTTTTGGACAATCTAGTGTGTGGACTGGAAACCAAAGCTTACTGATTCATGCTTTTAGAGTTACAAAACCAGAACAAGGGACTCATCTGCACAACAACAATGATTCCCATTCGCATAGGGCTGAAGGGTTTTAAAGTGCATTTGTAAATCTCATCGGTTTAAGCAACAAACAATACAGTTACTCTGGAATGCTGAGTTTCTACTTTTGGTAGAAAGCTCAATGTGCTGTCTCATTCCCTTCATTTGATGTTGTCACTAGCACTATGGAACTCTGTCCCATGATTGTTGTCATGCTAACAGAATATATTTTGTAAACCGACAGAAATAAATTAAATTAAATTCTTAGTTTCAAACTGAAATATATACATTGTCTAGTAGGAAAGGTAACATTTTCTCTATTTATAAGTTCCATGTGGCCAAGAACAGAGAAATTATTAATATTAGAAAACTAAGAGAGTGACAAACCAAAATTCCAAAGCATAATAATGACTAGTTAAGATAGCCTTCAAAACTGTTGATTTTTAAAAAGTTGATTCATCAGCAATGTGAACTGAAGAGGCAGAGGCAGATGGAAGATAGTCGATCAATATGAACAAAGAAATATGCAAACTGCAATGATAGCTTTGAAGTCAGAAAAAAAATCAGACTGAGCAAAATTAGCATTTTAGTCATGGGCAACAGCTAACATTTAAATAAATATTGACCAAAATAAGACCTCAAGGATCTTCATGGAGCACTTAAGTCATGTGATGGGGTCCTGCACATGTTACATTTTTTTTTGTGTGTGTGTGTCTAAGGAGAGCATTGATGTGGGATTCCCCTCTGTATGCTGTGAATATCATTGATTAATAAAATTTATCTCGGGCTTGCACAGAACAAGATAAAGGTAGGCAAGGAAAACTATAATGAATGCTGGAAGAAAGAAGGCAGAGTCAAGGAGAAGCCATGTAGGTCCCCTAGAGACAGATGCTGGATTGAACTTTACCCAGTGAACCACAGCCATGTGGCAATACACAGATTAATAGAAAGGGGTTAAATTCATATGTAAGAGTTAGCCACTAAGAAACTAGAGCTAATGGGCCAAACAGTGATTTAATTAATACAGTTTCTGTGTGGTTATTTTGGGAGTCTGGGCGGCCAGGAAACGAACAAGCAGCCTCCTACTACAGAGCACGTTTTTGGTATAGGAGAGGGGTCAATTTTGGATTTTTACATCTAGAAGAAAATACTGGGTTGTAACACCATTGAGTCAGTGTTGTGGTCTAGAAGTATCTTAAGTAACTTCTATATTTCATAGAGCCAAAAGTAATTGAGATTGGGGTAGTATAGGCAAAAAGGCATGGCAAACAGAAGAGTCACTGTGGATGTTATTAAGTTTGATTTCTTGGTCCTAACAACATTACATGGTAACACTTTTGAGCATTTTTTATTCTTGTTCATTACCAGATATGAATATATTATTGACTATAGTACATTCTCATTATCATTTGGAAGGAGGAAAAGAGAAGAAAATACTTGGGAAAAGAAGAAAATTCTTGTGAAAAGTCCTAAGGTGGACAAGTTGGCTCATTTGAGTGAACTGTAGGAAGTAAATTTGGCAAGGAAGACTGGGAACCAATCAAAGCAAAGGGAGACCTTAAAGATTTATTGACTCTATTGCTGGACTTTGGCTCAAGAGGTTAATTTTGAAATGAAGAAAAAGACTTTGTTAGCTTGTTCTTTAAAAGTTCTCCTATTTTCATTTAGAAATGTTTTTCTGCATCAAAAGAGAACTCAATGGACTGTTTTATATTGGGTAAAATGCTGATTAATGTCGTGACAATGAGATGTCAATAAAAAGAAAGCGTATCTCTTATCCAAAGTTGGATGTGCATGGAAAGACGCTGCTCTGCATGTTTACACACAGATCCAGAACAACTAAGGCAACCTTCTTTTCCAGTTTTACTGCCTGGAACATTCCATTTTCTGGGTCGAATATCTCAGCTGTCCAATAACACAGACACTGCTTG
Source organism: Microtus oregoni (assembly GCF_018167655.1). Taxonomy (NCBI): domain Eukaryota; kingdom Metazoa; phylum Chordata; class Mammalia; order Rodentia; family Cricetidae; genus Microtus; species Microtus oregoni. The sequence continues at coordinate 32,575,171 of NW_024543060.1, read as the reverse complement.
CTTTAGTACTTTACTTCGAATTTTCAGTTGGTCACATAGTCTTGGATCCTGCAGAGAATGGTATAAAGCATGGGGGACTCAATAGGATCTGTCAGCTGTACCTTTCGATCGGTACATCAACTTAAGGGACAACACAAAATCCCCCCTGCCTTCTATTACTTAAAATATCTCAGTTTCTCAAAACTTCAATCCAAAGTTACATTCTCTGAACCATGTATCTGTACTTGATGCCCACGTTATCCATGAATGAAAGTTAAAATATAAGCCACATTTCTATGCGTTTTTTTTTTTTTTTTTTTGCGTTGGACCTTTTGTTAGTTACTGACGAGCACGGGCTCGCTCCACCAGTGTTTGTACTTGACACCCTGATTTTATTCTCTTATCGCAATTTTCCCACAACCCTTTTACCTTGTGGCATGTCCTCCTTTTTTCATCCTCTTGGCCTGTCAAACACTGGTCATCTCTTCAATGTTCTCAGTCAGCCTCCTACTCCTCCTCAGTGTCTCCTCATCAAAATTAAACTTTGCATTTTCAAACCACCAATGTCCACATTATTCACATTGAGTGTACATCATGCCCTACTCAGTATCTGCATCTCTACAAAGCATGAATGGCAGTTTTTAATTTTCAAACACGGGAACAATCTGGAGATCATTTTCATCGTCAAAATTGAGAGGACGGAAGCAGGACTTCTGTTGGCATCCTGTTAGTAAAACCTTGGACACTGCTAAAATATCTTTTACTCTACACAATGACCCCTCCGAAACAGCTTAAAATGTGAACAGAACCAAGGTTGAGAAACATTGTCTCAGTGCCAGAGTGAGGACCACTTTCTTCTGTTTTCTTCCTTCCAAATGCCAACGATAATGTTCTATAGTCAGTAATGTATTCACACCTGGTAATGAACAGGAATAAGTAATTATCAGAAGAATCACCACCTAGTGTAGTTAGGACAGAGAAACTAAACTCAATAATATCCACAAATGACTCTTCTGTTTGCCCATGGCTTCTTGCTTATTCTTCCCCAATCTTAATTACTTGTGACTCTATGAAATATAGAAGTTACCTAAGATACTTCTAGACCACAACACTGAATCAATGGTGTTACAATCCAGTATTTTCTTCTAGATGTAAAAATCCAAAATTAATTCTTCTTCTTGATCCAAAACAGGCTCTCCTTAGACGCAAAAAAAATAATAAAATAAAATAAAAATAAAAATGTCGTGTGAGTAGGACCTCATTGCATGACTTAAGGGTGTTTTGAAGTTTCTTGGTGACTCAGTTAAATCTCAGTTGTTGTTCATGACTAAAATGCTATCATTGCAGTTTGTGAGTTCATAGTCACAATTTATTAAGAAAAAAAATCTAATTCCTTGAATGCCATTTGAAGAATACTTTAGGACTTGGGAGGTGGCTTAGCAGTTAAGAGAACTCACTGCTTTTCTGGAGGACCTGAATTTGACTCCTAACACCCACATGGTGGTTCACAGCTATCCCTAACTCCAGTTTCAGGGGATCATACATTCACACGATGTACAAATATACTCATAAAATAAACAAAGCATTTTAAAATTAAAAGCTTTTTTTGAAAAAGAAAAAATGCTCTTAGAAGGTAGAAGATTTCTGGAGAAGCAATTAAAACAAAAAGCAGTAGACCAAATGGACACAAGCTGAAGAACAATGTGACTACGGAGATATCTGTTAAATGTAAGAGAATAGTTAAGATTGCAGTGTGCCCAGGCTCTAGTCTCACTGCTCACAAACAAAGAGGTTTTCAGAAGCTCACTGATGCTTCCCACCCACAGCAGGCTACACAGGTACCAGTTTTAGAAGAGTCTGGGCATGTTCAAGGAAGAAGTGTGTTCATAAAGCTTTTCCTCTAACTCCCAGAAATAAAGGTTTTGCTATCACAGTATCTCCTGTGTAGCTTCATCTGTTCTGACTTTAGTGAGATATTTGTGAGTCAATCCAAGAGAGTCCTGTTGGGAGCTGTGAACTCCTTGGATCCTGAATTTCTGGTAAACAACTTGTAATGTTTGCAGCTGCTTTGAGCAGGAGACCCTCAAGAGTTCCTGATGGCAGGGGAGTGGTTTCTGGTGAGTTTGGCTGGGGCGTGGCTATCAGTTAAGGATCCCTATATAAGTTGCCCCTGAACACAATAAAGGGGGCATTCTGGCCTCAAGGATGACCTGTGTCTCTGTCTGTGAGTCTTTATGTGTTTCAGTCTCCATCCTCTTACCCGGTCCATGAACTGTATGTTAGCACATAGATCTCAGACCGGCGTGGTGCGCTATATGTCCTATGCAGAAGCCCCAATTTTCCATATGCCTTAGCATATCAATGTTTATTCTGCAGTGGACTTTGCCCAAATGTACAAATCATTATACAGTGTTTAATGAATGCCCCTTTTTTAGTTCCAATTAATTTTAAGGCAATACATTTCTAGACATTTTTAAAACTAGTGTTAGAGATTGTTGTATATTTAAGGCTAACTAGATGTGGACACCACCAATGTACTTCCTTGCATTCAATGAAAAGAGAAAAAAGATAGGTATATGAGAAAGAGATGACCAAGTCCTCTAGTTTGAGAAGTTGGATGTCTGGGGTTAGTACTAGATACATTATATAAAGGCAAAATCTCCCTCAGCAAAGTTTATTGTATATTCAGACAAATAGAGAAGCAGTTCAAATGTTTGCCATTTTAGTTTTCCTTTATCTGGACCTGCTTCTGCTGGTAACTAGAATATATATTAGAGGATCACTAGCAAAATGTCTGCGAGTCCAATCTTCGGAAATCTTCTACAAACTGCATTTTAATCCATGAAAGTAAATATGAAGTTCTTAGTACAATGAAAGTCCAGATATAGTGGGATCTGGGGGTGCATGGCTGATAAAGTCAAATCTACTTTATCGCTATGTAACATGGTGTCTGGGAGTCAACATCACTGAGTTTAAGAAGCAGAGCAAGTTTTTGCTCTCTCCTCTATATGTGACATCATGACCATGTATGATGTCATTGAAGGTGATTTGACAGTATTGTCATCTGTGGCTTTTCTTTACAGGCAAAAAAGTAAAGAAACATTAGTACACAAAGTGATAGAAGAATAAGTTTCCTGCTGAATTTTATGATAATGGCATAGAAATGATGGTACATTGCTGCTTCTTTCCCTCGGCATTAATAACTCCCAAGCAATAAGTATAAAAGACACTGAGAGAAAAAAACAACAACAACAAAGACACTCTTGGTCTTTGCTGCAATTAGCAGATACATAGGAGACCTCTGTAATCTGTGCCACATTGTGTATGGAAAGGCTATCAGGTAAGAGGAGGCCAGACCTGACTGCAGGCATACACTCAGAAATCATACTCTTGGATGCAGATCTTCTGATGCTGAAAAAGGCATAATTCTTTCATAAAAGAGCCTCCATAGATGGGAGAAAAAGACTTTGAGTTGTAATGAAAAACAGGAATTGAGGTAGGAGTTTCTTCTCAAGACACCATAAGGTATCAAGGAAAAGTGGGGAGGTAGATCTGTTTGGAGAACTGCAAAATCTTGATTGGGGGCAGCTGTTGGTGAAGCAGGTCAGATGACAAAGAGGAGAGTCTTGGAATTGCCCACGATAGATGACTGTCTTGACTGATGAAGGGAAAAAACAAAACAACTCACACACACACACACACACACACACACACACACACACACACACAGTTACACATAGACACAGTTTCTCACACACAGAGTCTCTCTCACACAAAGATTCACAGACACTGACACACACAGATACACACACACACACACACACACACACACACACACACACACCATTAAGAGAAATCTCCTGAATGCCTGAAACAGCCCTGATCACTTGCAAACCCTATCACAGACTATTCATCCTGGAAGGACTCTTCTGATTCAAACAATATCGAAAAGCATAATACAAAATCTATAAAAAGATACCATCAGGGTAAAAAGATAAATAGCAATGGGAAGGCAGGAAAGAACCCTTATTGCAAGTACTTGCCATGGAGCATATGATTAAATTATGTGACATAAATATTTTAAAATCCCTAATGTTAATCCCAAACTCCAGGAGTTTGGATCTCAAAGTAGAGAACACAGAGAAGTAGAACAAGGCACCAAATGTATAAAGCACATGAGTCGACACAAGAGAAAAGTAGATGAGAACTAAACCAATCAGGAACAAAGAGCACATTAGGATCAATAGGAGGAGAATATTCATAGCTGAAGCCACAGCATGGGGCATGGACTCAAGATCTGCTGAAGTGTGAATGAACCAAGAGTTAAAAGTGACTACAGAAATAAAAGACAGAAAACACAGATCAGGAGTTCAACATATGCATAATTAGTGTCCCTCAGGAGGAACACAAGAAAGCAGAGATGTCAATACAATAACTAGTAATAAGGCTGGAGAGATGAATCAGCCATTAAAGGCTAGGCTCACAACCAAAAATATAAAATAATTCCATAAAATGTCTACATATGACAAAACATGTGTTAAAAATGAAGAAACTTCTATACAATGACCGAAAGTTATTTGGCAAGGCATTTAAATTAAGGACTAAGTCTAAAATATAGGACTTATAATTATGAAACAGATTGTTAAAGCTGTAAGCCCAGTTGGTGTATATATAATTTGCCAAAGTTAGGCAGGAAAGACAGAGAATAGAGGCATGGGATGAGTATGCTGGATATCTTATCTGTCACCAGCTACACTCAGACTACTTCACAAAGGTTAATGAAACAACAAAAGGGGCTTAGGTATGTATAAGGGCATAAAGAGCAGTAAAGAGGACAAACAGGATTATTCATAGGCAAAAGCCCTAGCAACCAAGCCTGATGAACTAAATTTGATCCCAACTATCCAAATGATAGAAGAAAATTTATGAAATTTGTCCTTCTCTTACATGCAAATCTAAAATAAGTATAATTTTAAAAGTGAAGACTAGACAAGAAGACGTAACAATTACTCTAAAATGGGTGGTACTGTGAAGGAATGAGAGAGAAAGAAAACTAAAATTTATTCCATCATTATTGATCATAAGTAACAGAAAAGGTCTATAGTGATTAAAAAGAATGCCACCCAAAGCCAGGTGGTGGTGGCACATGCCTTTAATGCTAGCACTCTGGAGGCAGAGGCAGGAAGAGCTCTGTGAATTCATGTCTACAGAGTACAGCCAAGAACAGTAAAGGCTACACAGAGACAGCCTACCTCAAAAAAAAAAAAACAAAGCAAGCATACAAAGGAAAAAAAGGAAGAAATAAGAAAGAACAATGCCACTCAAAAAATTCCTCTTCATTAAAATTATACAAAGCATAGAATAGAATTAATATTAATTGAATCTAGTAGTCTTTCAAACAGCAGGAATGATAACACACAACACAGTGTTGACTTGCTCTGTGAATGAAACAGCTCAATCTGAACATGCTGAGAGTTAAAGAAGGCCAACACCAGGTTGCACAAACCCTTAGACAGTGAGAGGGTGGGGTCAGCCTCAAGAATGGCAAGACTGCACCATAGCCGTGACAGAGGGAGACATCTCTGGCAATGTATAGGAGGACATTTATCATACTGACATACTAGAGCAGCGATTCTCAACCTGTGTGGGTTGGAACCCCTTTTGAAGTCACATAAGACCCTCCTCAAACACAACAATTTACATTAATATTCATAAATGGTAAAACTGTAGTTATGAAGTGGAAATGAAAATAATTTTATGTTTGGGGTCCCTATAATAAGAACTATATTTAATGGTCACTGCTTTAGAAAGGTTGAGAACCACTGTGCTACAGCCTTAGCCTATGGTACTTGAGAATATGGCCTATAGTAAAGAGATTGCATTTAGGGAAGTTAAGAGGAAGCCATAATGGAAGAACTTGAATACTTCTTTTTTAATTTTTTATTAAGATTTTTTATAATACAGTCTTTTCTCATTTTACACAGCTGTCCCCATTTCTACTCCCTTTCCTCCTCCTGCTTCCTCTATCTTCCTTCCACCCCTCCTACCCACCCACACCTCAGAAAGGGTAAGGCTTCCCATGGGGAGTCAACAAAGTCTGACACTTCATTTCGGCAAGACCAAGGCCCTCCCTCCTAGGCTGAGCAAGGTATACCACCAAAAAGAATGTACTCCTAGATGCTAGTTCAAGCACTAGGGATGAATCCTGGCCCCACTCCACATAATTGGAAAATTTTAAAGAAATGGACAATTTTCTGGATAGGTACCACATACCAATTACATCAAGAACCAATAAACAATTTAAATAGATCTATAAACCCTAAGGAAATAGAAGTAGTCATAAAAAAAAAAACCCAGGACCAGATGATTTCAGCACAGAATTCTACTAGAATTACAAAGACGAGCTAATATTGTTCCATACAATAGAAACAGAAGGAACATTGCCAAAGTCTTTTTATGAGGTGACAGTTACCCTGGTACCCAAACCACACAAAATGCAACTAAGGAAGATATTACAGGCCAATTTCCTCCATGAACATTGATAAAAAAATATTCTATAAAATACTGGCAAATCAAGGTTGGATTCTTGATCTAACCTTAACTGGCTTTTTTTTATTTTAATTTATTTATTCATTAATGATTTCTGCCTCCTCCCCGCAACCGCTTCCCATTTCCCTCCCCCTCTCCCGATCAAGTCCCCCTCCCTCATCTGCTTGAAGAGCAATCAGGGTTCCCTGACCTGTGGGAAGCCCAAGGACTGCCCACCTCTATCCAGGTCTCCTAAGGTGAGCATCCAAACTGGCTAGGCTCCCACAAAGCCAGTACGTGCAGTAGGACCAAGAACCCCACTGCGATTGTTCTTGAGTTCTCAGTATAACTGGCATTCTTAAAAAGAATTTTTTTCATTTTATTTTAAATAGATTTTTCTCTCATACAATACATTTTGACCACAGTTTCTCCACCCTCCATTCCGCCCAGCCACCCCTTCCCCATATCTCCTTTTCCCCAGATTGATTCCTCCTCCATTTCTTCTTAAAAAAGAACAGGCCTTCAGGGCACAAAAGCTAAACAAGTCAAAAGAAAATGCAATAAGACAATGGAAAGGCCAGTTTAGATGGAGGATGGAGAAGGCAACCTAATAGGAGGAAAAGATTCCTAAGGGCAGGCAAAGGAATCAGAGACCCACCCACTCCCACTGTTAGGCTCCCCAGGCTCCTGCTACATGTTGGGGGGATACTTAGGAGTTTAACTGAAATCTAAATAAAGTAAAACCTCTTAAAAGGATGGAGGACTAAAAAATACTTTTAAGTTCAAATAAATGTGTGTTTAAGAAATGAAAGTAAAGAAAAAATGACACGGGAATTCTGGTTAAAAGTTAGTGTATTGATTGCTTTTCTTGTTGCTTGTCCAAAATAGCTGACAGAAGCTACCAAAGGGAGAAAAGGGTATTGGGCCTTTCTTAATGCTCCTAAGAGCATTGAGTCTGTCATGGTCAAAGGTATGACATTCGTCATGTCAGAAGCCACACCCATGAACTGTTGTCAATATTACTGCCTAAGCATGATAGCAAGAGACCTGCTAACATGGATGCGGGGAGGAGGAAGCTCAGGAGGCCTTAGTCCTACAAAAAGAACTACAGTCGACTAAGGGATGTTGAGATCAGGAGAAATAGTCTTCCCCAGAAAGGAACACTATTATTGGTTACCTAATACCAAATGGTAAGCTCTGAAAACATACATACAAAAACATACATACATGCATATATATGTGTGTATGTATATATATGTATTACAGATAATATATATAAAAATAAAAAATCATAAATTTAAAATAAAATGGCTAATGTTAGGAAGTGCATGGAAGAGTTTGAGGAGATTACAAAGGAAGGAGGGAATGAAGCAATTACATTATAATCTCAAAACCTAAAAACATACTTAAAAGAGAAAAATAGGTATAGTCATGAAATTGGCTTGGTCTATGAGAGCAGGAACACGAGGCAGAGCTTTTCGTATCACAGACACCCAGGAAGCAGATAATACAGCCAGAATCAGGGCTGGCTATAATCCTTCAAGTTCAACACCACTAACCTATTCTCTTGTCCCAGACTCCACCTCCTAAATTCTGTGGATTCAAAATGGCACCACAATGTGGGAACCCAGAACTCAAAGCATGAGCTTTAGGGCCATTGCGGATTCACACTCAGTTGGGTATAACTCTCATCTCTGGAAAGTGTCTTATAAAGAAAAATAAATAGGGTAATGGAGGATACATCAAGGTGGAGCATCCAGGGGAAACTGAGGAAAGCCAGAACTCTTCACACTCTATGAAGACATTCCTATCAGAGCTAAGTGAGCTTAGGGGAGAGAATTTGAACCTCTGAATTGAGGGAGAAGCATCCATGTGTCTCTAGATAGACACTCAACACTTAAATGTGCTATAATTCAGAAAGTCCAGCTAGCTACAGCTAGAAATAGAACTAACATGCTATTCTTGTCTTTAACTGGGTTGTTGAGGATTTTCCTAAAAAATCAAATTTTCTTCACCATTGTGTTTCAGTGGGGAAAATACATAGCCAACAGATATTTCATGAGATGACTTACATGTGAGTCTATTACCCAACTGCCACTTTTCAGGAAACTTGTGCTTTACTGGAGAGAATGTTGGCCTATATTAACACTTGATGAGAAATAGTTAGACAGACAAAGCTCTGTACGTACAGATATAAGAAAGAATAAATCTGGCATTGGATTGACTTTATATTTCAATTCAGAGCTTTGAGCCACAAGAATAGCTGTGTTTCAGATGATAACCTTTTGATCTGTGCCCCTTTTTCTCCCACCTTTTGACTATTTTCCACCAAATACAGTTTTGATTTTTAGCGGCCAGAACAGGTTACTTATTCAGCTTCATTTAATTTCTTATTATGCCTAGCTTTTGTCAATAGTGTGTGTAGAAAGCAGGCATTCAGAACTGTGCGTAGCAGCCTTCCTAGTGCTGATGTTTGTGCAGAAACTGGGATATTGGTGTCAGATTGTCCCTATTGATCCGTGCCTGTTTCTGTTTTGAACTAAGCATCAGAGACATCTATGCTTTCATTTATTAACTCTGCCTCCTCAGTCAGGATGGCACAAGATGGCAAGTCAGATGACAGAATTGATCTCAAACTTCTAAAATCTTATAACAAAGGATAAGCATCCTAACATACTGGGTGGGTTACAAGCAGATGATCACGAAATGTCTGTGGCAGCGTGAGAGAACCGCCAGGAGTTCTAACCAGACTTTTGTAACCTTCAATAGTGTCTGTGCTTTTGACCTTAGCGAACAGCTGTTAAAGGAATTATTCTTTCATGCTTGGCAGTTTTGTTTTGTGACTATCTTAAAATTCCCCGTAAACAGAGGTATAGTGATCTGCATGAGCCCATTTCAGGAGAGTGAAGTCTGATGTTTTATTGCAGGCATCGTATTTTATTGTATTGTCCTGGCTTCTGTTATCATCCACCTTTCTAAAGAGATTGTAAATGGAATGCTACGCTGTTGTCAGTCATAAAATTATAACTTAGTACACTTCCAAAGATATGCAGGTGTTGCTATGCATAGATTTTTCTCCTGAAAGGAGAGAGTGTTTTAACAGAACTATTGTATTATTCTATATATTTATCCTCCTCAGGTTTGAAAAGAAAGGGCTGAGAGAGTTCAGTACAATATCTTATCTGAGTGTGGGGAGATAAGGACAGTAGTGATGACCTAAGGAAAATAAGAGCATGGATGTTTCTGGAAGCCGTATGCTTGAGAGGATTTCTAGCCAATTAATGCAGCAGAAGCCTGTGGTATGCTGGTTTGCAGACTTCACCAGTAGTGATCAGGGTATGTTACTGTTTCAGGAAACTGTAAGAATAAAATCTTAGGCAAGAATTTATTTGCCCTCGGTGTCCTCTCAAATGCAAGACCTTTTAGAAAATCCAAGAAAGAAAAAAAACCTACTGACTTTGGAGATTCTTAGAAGTCATTTATCTTACCCCAGTGTTTATGAAGACAGAACATGACACCTGATAGATAATTTCTATATTTTTTAGAATGGGATTTTATGGGGAGATATTTAATGACAAAAATCACCCCCTACACACACACTAGTATTTTTGTTTGTTTGTTTGTTTGTTTTTGCTTTGCCCAGCACTTGCTTCTCATTCTTCCCTGGACACCATTGCTCTACCCATAAAAGCTTCCATAGACTTGAAGACTGTTAAATTATCTCTGACTTCTCATTTAAAGGAGAAATAATTCTTGTTCTTTTAGTCTTTTCTCAAATGTACCAGCCTTCAAATCTTTTATCACTTTCATTGCTCCTCTTTGGGACCTCTCCAAGTATTTCACAAGCCTCTAAAGTTTTGGAACTTGGGACTAAGAACTCGTGTTCTAACAAGTGAGGCGATGACCTCAAATTCAGCATAGCACAGGTTTCCCATATTCCTGGAGCGCCATGTTTGCTCTTGTAAACTACAGGTGACAGGAAGCAAATACCTTGCTACTACCCAAGACTCTTCACTCATTGCTAACTTTTTGGAAAAGTAGTCAACACTGCCTCTTTTGGATTTGTATCTCATATTTACTTGTCTCTCTAACAATTTTAAGCCAGGAAAGAAACACCCAGAGTGACAAAGGGAGGAGCATGTTTAGTCTACTAATAGAGCACAGCAAAGACGATGACATACGAAACACATATGAAGCAAACCCAGCGAGGCCTGCTGTACAGAACAAAGGAAGGGGAGAACAGAGGTGAATGAAGGCCTTCTGTGCTTTTTTTCCTTCTTATTGCTGCCTCCATTAAGGCACCAGTTGCCATTTTACAAGTCTGGTACCATGGCCCATTACGTGCAATGAGACTACAGTTTTAGGGAGGCCCCTCCTTCCCTGGGATTTGTGTCAATTATGGTATGCTAAGGTAATTTTACAACTAAAAAGTTGATCTTATCTGTCTGCCAAGTGTATTTCAGCATCAGCCAGGGATGTACCTCTGCAACAGTTTATCTAGCTTGTACAAGGCCCTGGGTTCACACACACAGTACCGTTTGGTTTGTGAAGTGTACACTGTATATAAATTAAAGCTGTTTTGCTCTAAAGAGCACAGTGACGCATGGTGTTTCTGTTCATCCGGTTAAGCAATTCCTGACTATCTGCTATAATCTGAACCTTCTGCATGGATGAGCTCCCTGGCTTTCCCGCATCTTTCGACACATCTCCCTCACATTCCACTCCTGCCAGTTCTGCAGCTCTTTCCAAAAAACTGGCCCAAATCTGCCTGATCTTTCTAGGTTAGTGTTCCTGCCTCATGGGCCAGTCTTCTTCCTTTATCAAAAAACTTCATTTGCTTAAGGTGTAAAGTTAGCATCAAGTGTGTGTACGTGTGTGTGTGTGGGGGGGTACATGCACCTATGGATGTGGGAGTGTATGTGCACATATGTATATGCAGAGACCACATATGACCCACAGAAACCATTCATGATTAATTTTTTGAAACAAGAGTCTCTCATTAGTATGAAATCTAACAAACAGGCTAACTTGGCTGGCCACCAGGGACTAGGATCTGCATCTCCCCATTTTCCCTGTTCTAGGATTACAAGTGGGAACCACCATACTTAGTTTTCTACTTCTTTTTCTTTTTTTTCCCTTAGATCACTGATGGTGTATCTTCAACAAAGATTGCGGTGACTTGGTCCCTTTTGGTTTTGTGATTCATGAGGTAAATGGATTTGCTCCACCATGAACTCCTACCACAGTGTGTTTCCTCATTGCAGGTTCAAAGCAATGAAATCATTTGATTGTAGTTTGGAACCTCCAAGGCCAGCAGTCAACATAAACCTTTTATACATGAATGATACCAGGTGTTTTATCATACTAACATAAAACTGAACAAAACACCACTTTAGAGCCTCTCCTTCAGTGTCAGCCGCGTCCCCAGCAGGCCTCTGCTCAGCCACATTATACCTACCTCAAAATCCAAATGAGTTGACACCTGAGGAAGTCCGTGATCATGGCAAACAACAACAGCCAGTTGACCCCTCTTCCATACCCTGAGCAGACAAGGATGACATACAGTCAGCATATTCATCCATGGAGTCCCACATGACCAGAGCCTGGCTGTGTACAGGAGGAACTAAGAGGGGAAAGCCCCTTGGGCTAGCATTTATTCTTCCAAAGATTATGCTTTTTATTATCTTCCATTACTGTTCAAGAGATCAGTTGCAGAACAATCTAGCATTAGGCAAACCTTTAAGTGATTCTGGAAAATCCAATGGTGGAAATATTTCAATATCTTAGTAAGGCATATTTAATTTTATATTTTTGTTGCATGTTCTCAAAGTTCTTGATGAGGATACCCCAACCTCGTTTATTTTTGAAATGTTTCTATTTATCATTCAAATCTGAAAATAAATGGATTTTTATGAATCCGCCTCATACTTTGTACTTTCTACCCTGATTTTGGCTCCATTTTGTATACATTTCATTATATCCAACATTATAATCAATTATCACAAAGTTATGAGAATATTACACATACATGGTCATTTAATTTAATTATAAAATGTTTCAGCAAAGAAACTTGGATTCATGGATTTGAAAAGAAACCAATAAGATATTCTAGCATCAAAGTACTTAACTATGTAGTTTATTAAACTATTCCAGAATGTTCTTTGTGTCAAGCTGAATCTATACAGCACATCTGTATAACACTGAGCAGTCCAGGAGACATTTCTTTCTGGGGTCATTTTGGAATTGTTAGTATACAAGATTTTTTTTTCAGTTCTTAGCAACAAGTCCAGGGTCTCATACAGGCTAGTCAGAACTCCCCAGTGAGTTATACCTGCAACCCAAGATTTCTAAATTTTTCTCGTAGCTAAACAGACAGAAGAAGACATCTCAAAAACATTTGTAGGAGTCCTACTGACCTGAAAGTAGGATTGAGGAATGAGGCTTCAAAGACTTGGTAGCAAGGGACACAGGGCAAGCACGGTGTTATTTTCACATCACTAAGAAGCACACTGGGGATGTTGTGCCAGTCCTTGAATAATCTTGTGTGGCAGAGTCATACAAAGAAGATGTAGAGATACTTCCTTCATCTGTAGGACTTTGATGTTCAGTTCTCACAAAACAAAGAGCAAAAACCACGTGGCCTGGCAGAAAAAAGAGTGGTGTCTGGTAATAAGGATACTTCCCAAGTATACAAAGCTGTTTCAGGGAGACAAGAGCAGCTCACTTCCTACAATGAGTCTGTGACACCATTAGTACAGGACCCTGGCAAGAAACCAAGTACCCAGCTGATTCACATTTATTGTCCACCAGTCTGACTTTGCTGGCTTTTGTGGAAGATATTATGAACTTTCCTCCTACTTTTTTGCATACTCTCTAGCTACATGATAAATTACATCCAAAGATGCTGCCTATTTTCCTTAACTACCAAATACAAACTCTTTGGGCTTAGGAATTCAAGCACTACACTTAAGCTATGATACTCATAGATGATGATTTCCTTCAAACATATATGGTAAGAATATAGACACGCCTTCTTTCGTGGTCTCTATTAGTTGGTACTTTTTCATTTCTCATGTAAAACCATTTGTAAGGCTTGATATAATGTGAAAACTCTGCAGGTTTCCTCAAATTATGAAAAGCTTATTCCTCAAAGTCAAAAATTCAGAATCCTATGGATATGGTAAAAATACGAAACTTTGAGTAATGTAAGCCAGTCCTACCTGATGAACTTGGTCTCTTTTCGTCCGCTCACAACATATTAACAATGATCCTGTTGGATAAGTGCAGTAGATAAAGGGAGGTTCATTAAGTGCTTCCCATTGAAGTGTTGTGATATGTGAGTATTCTCCAACTTCTCAGCCTTTTCTACTAAAATGACAATTCTAGATAAATGGAATCTTTATTAAAACATTTATTGATTGATTTGTTTTCATTTGTATCCACATGACCACATGAGGTTCCATGAATTGCTGTATACCATGTGGGCATGGAGCCTCTGGAGGTCAGAAAGTATTGGGTTCTTGGAAAAGGCTATTATGAGCACGTGGGAATGGTGAACTGAGTCTGGATGCTCTGCAAGAGCAGTAAGTGTTCTTAATAACTAAGTCTTCTCTCCAGTCCTAATAGAGAGTCCCTTAGGCACCTATGAACACATTTGACCCTTGCATATTTTTGCAAGTTCACATTGGAAGCACTAGTTATATAGATAACATAATATTATATCAGCAATTTGGAAATTCCAGTCACTTAAGGTTTGCATCATAAATTACATTTTTGGTAAAATAATTTGAAATCTTTGATTACCACTGATAAAATCTTTATTGCAATATTCTTGTAACATTATGATAATAAGTCCTTGTTATAGAAGTTCAAACAACTTACATTTCTTAAAATGCAAAAGAATCATCAAATAACTTAGTTTTTAACCTAACTGGCATCTTTCAAAAGCTATTGATTTTTACAGTGGCAATATTCCCTATATTTCACAGTGGTAGAAGATTTGTAGCGTAGGGATTTTATTATTATTTCTGGGGAAAGGGGTTAAGCAGTACAGTCAGATATGTAAGAATGATAAATGTTATTTTCATAGTTCTAACACTTTCTAGGATTTAGTCTTCATCTACAACGTCAGTGGCATCTGTGGGTATTAGGGTTCATAATGAAGTGGTAATAACTGGATAGAGCAGGGTGTGAATATGATTGGTTCATGTCTGCCCCATAAGCAAGGGCTCGGCACCAGGGCTGATCATATGCCAACTATACAGGAAAGAGCTGTCTGCTTCAGACTTTCACAACGTGCACACAACTCTCAGTACAAACACCCTCATACCTAAGATGTATGTGGTCAAAGGGCATAAGCTGATAGCCCTGTTATTGCTCAGCAGCCGAGCTTATCGGCAGCCAAGCTTATCATCAGCCAGTACTGGAAGCATCTGGTGAACTTATGTGAGGGAATAATAGTCTTGAATTAGAAACCAGCCCTGGCTGATTTACTGAGCTGGATTTTCCTGCATGGCAAGAGCTGGTTGTGCCTCTCGAAGATGTTCTTTAGTCACTACAGGATGGTTGCCATTCTCAAATTTAAGTGGGAAACATATTTATACAAGACATTTACTAGAATGCATGTTTCCCTTAAATAATGAGATGCCTAAAAATAAGGAAAGGGACAGGAAACAGAGGCCAACAAAGATTCTCACCCCAGTGCTCAGAGGCCATACTTAGAGGTTCAATTCTGTCTTTCACGAGAAAGGCCACACTTAGAAGCTCAAGATTCTTTCTTTCATGAGAAAGTGATTGTCAGTGATCACTCCTGTGGGAGGACCTTCTGTCTATGTGTGGCTTTTATTGGTTAATGAATAAAGAACTGGCTTGGCCTATAGCATGGGAGGAGGAAGGTGAAGTTATAGAGAAGTCATGGAGCTGCCAAAGACAGACATGCTGAAACTTTGCTGGGAGGCCATGACCTCGTGGTGTTGCACAGATTACTAGAAATGAGTTAAATTAAGATGTAAGAGTTAGCCAATAAGAAATTAGAGCTAATTGGCCAAGCAATGTTTTAATTAATACAGTTTCTGTGTGATTATTTCAAGTCTAAGCTAGCTGGGCAGCCGGGACAAACAAATGGCCTCCTCCAAAAGATCACAGTCCCTGCCAATTCATCTTTACAAAGCCTGGGGCCACACGTGCTGTCTGATGGCTGTGCCTGCAAGTTACTCATTTTCAAAAGCTCATTGTACATACCTTCCTTTGTTCCATTTTTTTAAAAAAAATATTTCCTTCCCCCTTTTCCCCCCCAGGACTTAGGTATTTCTAAAAGAGTTCAAAAATTGTTGCAGTGAGGTGTGTGTGTTTGTATGTGTACGCGAACACTTGTGTGTGGTGTGTGCACATATGTATACATGTTTATGTACGTGCATGTATGTGCATCTGTGTTTATATACGTGTAATGTCTATGTGTGTGTTTGATAGAGGAGAGAGAAAGAGAGAGAGAGCAAGAGAATAGGAGGAGGGAAGGAGGGAGGAAGGGAGGGAGGGAGGGAGAGAGGGAGGGGGAGAGAGGGGGGGGTCTTCCAAACTCCTTTGTCCACTCCCATCACACAAAGACAATTGATTTGCATTTTGGTCAGTTATTTTATACTACCACGGTGTCACTAGGAATCTATTTGCTTCACAGATTTATGAGTTGCAGGTATTGTTTGTTGTCCTTTCCGTGGAGGTCACTTTACAGTGTCCCGTCCTCTGAAGCAATCATAGTACTGTTGTTATAGGGCTGCTTGTTTGTTTCAGACCCGAAATAACCACACAGAAACTATATTATTTAAAACACTGCTTGGCCCATTAGCTCCAGCTTCTTGGCTGACACTTACATCTTAATAGTACAATGTAGATTAGGTAAATATCGCCATGCAGCCTTCCTCCAGAGCTAACAACAGACTTATTTTTAGTTTTAGCTTTCTGCATTTTTTTTGTATACATCATACTTTCCATTGCCTACGTTTATCCTCTGCTTAGATATATTGGAGCAGTTTCAGTGCGCTCTCACTGGAGACTTTTATCCAGGAGCTTTCTGATCCACTGCAGTCTGCAGAGACTGGCCTACAGCGCTGCATGGTTGATTGTTATTCTGGGATCCTTTGTTCCCTCCTCTTTACCTAGTGTTGAAGCTTTGGCATTCTTCATGCCATGTCTTCCTGCTTCCTGGTTTTGGAGGCAAAACCACAGTGTCCATCATGGAAAATAAAAACATAGCTGATGTTTTGAAGACGTGGATGCCTGCAAGCAGCCTCCCTGTACAGTAAAATCAGAATTTGCTGTTGATTGTGGTATATCAGTACATCTGGTTCGTGAGTAGTCTGATACTTTTGTGAGACAAACTGAGCTATGTTTTGTGTTTGTTTTGTTTCGGGTTCTTCACTTTTCCCATTTGGGATTCCACATGGTTGGTTGTAAAAATTCCCACACCATATGTCTGTTTCCTGTCAGTTCCACAAATTGTGTTGCTGCTGTTTACTTTCACGTTCTCTTCACCATAGAGCTTGCTCTCACTATGAAAAGTATCCCTTACTTCATAAAATCTCTCACACAAAACTTTCTTGGGGAGAAGCTGCACCGATGGTTGTTCTCTCTACCCTCCCTATCGAGAAGCGGCACGTTGCGTTCTTCCTTCTTGATTGTTCCGTGATATCAGACACTCTTCCCCGTGAGTTTCTTCTACTGGCTTCCAGAACAACGTTCTTTTTCAGTTTTTCTCCGATGTTTCATTTCTGTTGTTTTAAAAAATATTATTCTCTACTTAGATGTTAAATGTTGCAACATATACAAATTCCATTTTGTTCTGTTTCTTTATATATTTTTTTAAAATTCTTCTTGGTCAATGCTGTCCTGATTTTATTATTAATACTCCCATTATTTAGCAGAGTTTCCAACATGTATATATTGAGTTCTCTCTTCTGCACATCTGTTTGATACTGCTTTATAGATACCATGAGGGTACCTCAATTTCTACATTTTTTTCTATTTCTTTTGCTTTTTTACTTTTATACATAATGTATTGCAGCCCTACTTCTCTCCATGTCCCCTCGCATCTGCCCTCTGCCCTTGAAACCTCCCCCAAAAGAAAACCAATTTTTTTTTAAAAAATCAAAAACCAAAGAAAACAGACAAAACCAAAAAATACCGAAAAGAAAGACAATTTCTCCATTTCTTAAATGGTGTTATCAATTCACCCATCCGACTTTTTCCTAATAACGAGCACAGTACATATACGACTGCTTACATCACTGGCTTCTCCTTCTTCCTAGATTGTGATAACCTGAAATAATCTATTGTCCATTAGTCTGTCATTAATCTATCATTAGTTCCTTAGGCTTTCTGCCCAAAATGTTCCCAACAACCCGCTCGTCTCTGTCTCTATCATTTCTAAGCTTACTTTTGCTCCCTTAGATGAACATACATCCTGCCCCATAGTCTTCTGACTGTCACTTTTGTCCCCTTCTTAGCATCTCTTTAAGAAACAACTAAAGCAGCCTTTTCACAAATCTTATATCATGAAACTAACAGGTTTCACCACCATTATCTATACACCTTGACCCAGATAATCCTTACATCATGTCTCTGCTGTGCTTTGAAAAGCACAGGAATGGAGTCTTTCGGTGGGGACTGGTCTTCTTCCTACTCAGAAGGCTGAGGCAGAAGCAGTCATTGAGCCCAGAAGTGGCAAGGCAGTCATGATAACATAGTAATAAGTAGTGATAAATAGCACCAAACATGTAAGAGACCCATGTAATTTCTTAATATGCATTATACTTCACCTTTGACCTCACCCAGCCTCTTGCCTTCTTTATGTAAATCACCTCTAACAAACTTCTTTTTACTCCTCACGCGTGACAGGTTTCCTGTCACCTACGGGCAAATTTTTCATGTTATTTCCTCTGCGGTAATGCCCCATTCACTTCCCTGAGAAACAACGTGAGGTTGAATGGCTGGGGTATTGATTTGACCTCTGGATGACATGTCTTTTCTCTTTGGCTTTTTAAGAGTGTGCAAAGACTTGCTTTTGCTCATTATCTTTTGGAATTCTTAAGCTCTATAGGTAAACACCATTCAGGCTCTGTTCTCAGACAGCAAGAAAGAAGCCATACTCTAGGGTAACTTTTCCTCTCTGTAAACTGAATTGAATAATTACTATTGTTTGGCCAAAATATAAGAATAATTAAAATCACTGCTAGAATAGATAGACCTGCCTACCTATTGTACTGTTTTACCACAAATTAGGTTTCTTGTTTAAAGAAATATAATGTCTCAGAGCTGGGGTGGTAACTCCAAAGGTCTCAGAAGTGTCACATTGCCTCATTTTGTCCTGTCCAATACCTGATGGAGACTGATGTGGCTTTGCATGCACTATTCCTCTCTCTGTGTCCACCCCTCTCTATGGACTTTCCCTCATGAAGGAGTCTTTTTCTCTTTCATTCTTATAAGGATAATTGTCACTGCATTTAGTTTCCACCCAGCTCTCATCTTGATACTCAGAATATTATTATAGCCACAAATAGATCATTTACAAATAACTTCACATTCTGAGTGAACCTCCTATTTTAGGCTCCTCAGTCAGCACAAAACATTATTCATCTCTAAACTATGGTCTCAATGGTGTGTGCGGAGTGGAGTTGTATGTACTAAAGGAGGATGAAAAGTTGGGAGTTCATGAAGATTAGATGGTGTGTGTGTATGTAGCATATTTAGAAAACTCTCCTAAATTAATTCTAACTTATTTCTTCCTTGTAGGTTTAAAACATCTGCCTGGATGAATTATTACCAAACATATTTAAATTTATGAATGTTTGGTGAAGTCTCTTTGCTCATGGATGATCATAGAGGCCAGTCCTCTCTAGTACAATACTTTAAGGTTGTTTCTGAACAGTTAGAAAGAAGAGCTCGTGTGAAGGAAGTTTCTCCCATTTTCTACACATGACTGTTGTTTCCAGAACACAAAGGGGACTTTAGACTAAACAGAGGATGCCAAACTCACAAAAAAAAGAAAATTATATCATAATGCAAAGGCCAAAAAATTAGTTTGCGGAAAACACAACTTAAATATAAAAGTGAATTTAGTTCTAGTGAGATGTATTAGTGCTTACCACTGAGTCTGATGAGCTGAGTTTGATCCCTGCGACCATCATGGCAGAAGAGGAGAGGCAAATTTATAAGCTGTGCTCTAATCTTCGCAAGCACATCATGGCACATGCATACATACACTCAGGCTCATACATGCATGCACGTGCACACACACAATAAATTTAAGTAAATAAATAAATTTTTCCGGAATGATGAATTTAGTTATCAGTAATTGCTTGTTTAATTTTAATTGAATTGTTTTTGGAGAAGCTCCAGTCTATTAATGATATCTTTCAAGTCCAGGTGTGTTATTACTTAACCAATACAGCAAAGTTGCATAGTCTTGCTTTTAAAAAAAAGGAAAGGAGACTTGTAGAATACTATTTTTAAGATGTGTTGCATTTGTATATGCCGTGGAGCATTTATTTAATGATGCAAAGATCTGTTGCATCCTTTTATGATGCATTTGTTTAAATCTGTGAAGCTATGTTTCTTTGCTTGTCTAAAACACCTGATTGGTTTAATAAAGAGCCAAATGGACTTAGCAAGGCAGGAGAAAAGATAGGCAGTACTGGAAAACAGGGAGAATAAAAGAAGAGAAGAAATTGGGAAGAAGATCTAGGAGAGAGAAAGAAGAAGAGAAGAAGACTCCAGGGCAGAGGCCAGCCACTCAGCTACCTAGCAAGCCACAGAGAAAGAAGTAAAGGTAAACAGAAATAGAGAAATGTAAAAGAGCAGATGCAAAAGGTCAATGGTATAATTTAAACAAGGCTTTCTAGAAAAAAAAAGAATTAGCCTCCCCAAGTATTTATTTGGCATGCCCCCCAAAGAGTAAAGAGTGAAAGACTTAAGAAAAAGAAAAAAGAAACAAAAAAAGAACCAACGACTGAGACTAGTGCCTAACCGAGTCTATTGAACAAGGCACTGATATCATCTTGATACTAATACACATTTAGAATCATGGTCCTTAGTCACAGACTCCTCGATTCAAATCAGGGTTTAAAATCAATGATTCCCATGTGAACAAAAAGTTGGAAAACAGAAGACTAAAATAGATTTTCCGTAACAGGCTTCACGGACGCTTGGCTCAGTTATAGCCTGCTCCTTGGTGAGGAGCATTGCTATAGACAAATTTTCAGGCTGTCCTAAGATGGTCCTTCCATGTGTTTGCCCTGACATCAACCATTAGAAGGAATGCTGCCCAAAACAAGAGCAAAGCCTCTCCAAATTGGAAGGTGTTGTCCTCTACATAGCAGGGAGTTCCCTCAATTAGGAAACAGGACCCCATTCTTTCTAAGAAACAGAAAAAAACGGGTTCCTTCGTGTAACTCCTTTCATCTCTTACAAGATACTTTACTAGTCGAAGCAACTTGGCTTCCTTCCCAGAATCCCTATGGTTTTTCGGAATGCAAGCTGCCAGACATTCTGACCCAGGGGACCATGTTGCTTTTTTCTTTTGAAAATGGCTTTAGAGCCCGACAAAAGCTCTCTCTTCTCAGAAGGGGAGAAGTAGACTAAAGTTGTGAGGTGCACTCTAGAGTAACCACCCAGACCAACCTGGCTGAACTTGTTTTGTTTAAGAGCTAATCAAATCTGTACCATCGTACAAACTTTTCTGCTTGCTTGGCCTTGTTTTAAAAACAATATCTTCTAACAGTTGGGACGTAATCCAATATTGCACAACAAGAAGGTGAACTCCAGAAAATATTGCTCAGTATGAACATGCACAGTAGAATTAGGCTTTTCATGGTAAGCATTTTCATCCTGAAGAATTGCTCAATAATTTCTCGGTAGTAATAATTCCAATTAAGATATTTTCATTCACATGATCATAGAGCAGAGGTAGCCATTTTAAATAAGAGTGAAGAGAGGATCTGAGGTTCAGAAGTGATCGTCATGTTTTGGGGGACGAAAAACTACAAAAGTGAGATCAATAAAGCAGTGTTGGTCCTTTGACCTTGAATATTTTTACAGATCAAGGTTTATCTTTGTAAGGTGATAAGAAGAGAATTTGTCATTGTAATGCATTTTTAGGTTTCTGAAAAGATTTTTTTTAATTAGGTAACCTTTATAAAGGTTAACTAATAATTTCTTTTAATGCCATTTCTGCAGGTACTAGAAATAAATTATGCTTACAAAACTTCTTTTAACCCTCTGATTATCTACAAAAAGGATACCTTTTAAGAGTAATTTCCATTACCACAGACTTCATCTTCTTTGTTTTAAACCAGGCTCCAGAACCAATCTTTAGAGGAAAACAATATAGGTCAAAGATCATTATTTTGCTGTTAGATAGAAACTGGTTTGAGTTCTTGTGAAACAATTTGCTAACTTGAGATCTCTGGCCAGTTACCTGGGTACTGCTTCAATGGCCTCATTGAAATGAGGACTGGAGAGAAATAAGACTGTGCTACTCAAGCAGCCAGGCTACTTGCTGAGAAACTATGGAGGTGTGCTTGATGGAATAGCAGCTAGCGAGTGGTTAATGCTACTTTACTTTACAATTTTCATTAATTATAATAGTTAACATAATATATTAAAGTATACAGACTTTATTAGGAATTTCATTTAAGAAGTGTCAAAAGTATGCAGAGTTGATTACGTATTGTATTTTAGTAAGTGCTGTTTTCTGTCACAAGAAGGTTGTATAGGCTGCCTCAGAACTCACAATGAAAAACATAGAACCATTCTCCAAGGCAAGGCCAGTGACACAAACCTTATTCTTGACTGAGATAGGATACATTACTAACATCTAAAGGTGAATAGTTAAAATACGTATTTCTCAATCGGTGTCACAGTTGCCTAGCCTCAAATAAGCATGTCCTAATAAGGAAGTAGTCAGTGGTTTGTGTAGTCATTACTGGAACCAAATCAAAGATGCCAGATCTCTACGGACACTTCTGACTTTCTGCCACTTACTTTCCTGTTCTGGTTTACGTTTTGACTAGAGAGTTTTTCTAGCAGCTTTAGTCTCTGCATGTTTCTCAGTCAGATGCTTCAGAAGTTGTCATACTCTTTTATGCAGAAGTCTCTTCTTTCTCAGTTTCTTGTACCCAGAATTTGCTTTACTTATGTGTTGTCGTGGCTTAAGCTTTGTCCCACCAAAGAAATGTTCAAGTCCTAGGACTTACACTTTTAGAATATGAATATATATATATTCATAATTGTATAATTGTAGGTGCCATCAGGTAAAACGAGCTCATTACCAAGTGGACCTTGTGTCCTTGTACACAGAGGGATTTGAACACAGAGACACATGGTGATTGCTCTGTGAAATGCCATAGACAAAAATTTAAGCAACACAGTTGCAATTCAAGGATAGGTGTCTACCATCAGAGACTAGGAACAGGCATGAAATAATTACTCTCTGGGCCACAGAAAAAACATTTTCTGCTGATATGAGCATGTAGTCTCCAGAACTGTAAGAAGAGACATTTTTTTTTTCTGTATTGAACCCTTAAATTCCTTGCAGTTTCTAACAGACCTATGAGATGAAGGGAGATGTGCCCAAGCTATATTACTATCACCTTGATGTCCACTTCTTCACCAAATCCCAGTATATTATCATGCCAGGCTTGGTTTTTAGAATTACTGTGATAGCTAACATCTGGACAGGAAGTGATAATTTTTTCAAATGCTTATCCCTATGTGACATAATCATATAAAATAAATGGTGCCAAGATCTAAAGGCTGGCCAGAGAAGGAGGAAAGGATGGAGGGGGGGCAGACAGACAGACAGACAGACAGAGGGAGAGAGAGAGAAGGTTTTAGAACTGTCAGAATGTGGATAGTTCTTGATATGATTACTTAGCATTTCTTCCTGTAAGTTTTCAGGTTCCTTTGCATGATCTTTCCCTGGGTCTCACTGGGATTAAATACAAGAAACTCAGATAAACATATAATGTTTTCGTTTATTCCTGGGCTTGCAATAGAGTCCTTCCCACATCTACTTCCATACACCCAACTTCAGTATAAACATGGTCAAGAGTGAAATTCATTATCTCTGCTTCCTTATCATCGACTATCCTGATTTCCATGTTGCTGACTGCCTGACGGAGCGTGTTGGTCACAGTTTTGTCCATGTGACAAATGCGTGAGAAAATACAAATGGAAAGATTTATTTGAGTTCATGGTCTGTGATCTTCCCATCATAGTGGCAGTGAGGATGGGAAGAAAGCAGCTCCCATCAAAGCATCCAGGAGGCACAGAAAATAGAATGTGTTGGTTCTAAGAGCCTATCTCCTTTCCCTACTTTTGTTTCATCCACTCCCAGAGTAAACAGAATGGACCTACTCACATTTAAGGTGGATCCTTTTATCCCAGGCCACACAACGCCACAACTTTTACTTCATCATTACTCAACCATTTCCAAGGTACTAGATTTCAAGATAGTAAAATTCTCCAAGTCTTTCAGATACATTGACTTCCTTTCCTCCACCTGCCTCCCTGATAGGCTTTTTCATCACCAGTTCTTTGAAGGCTTGAGGATGCCCTTTATCCCTTTACTTTACTGGCAACTGCTCTACCTAGATACTAGATGGCTTTCTGCCCAGGATCTTAGTCAGTAGTTTGGTTCTAGAACAAAATGATCCATTGTTCCCAGCATAAACTTCCGTTTATTCACTTATACATGCATCTTTATATTTGACATCCATTTCTCTGATGATTTGACTCCTAATAAGTGTTGCAGGTCTCTAAACTTTGTTTAATTTAGTGTCTAGAATTCCTTTTCAAGCCCTCTCAGGTTTAACATGGATTTAGTCTACCATGTTGGATGCCAATTTGTTGCAGGGGGCTTCTTGTTCATCCCAGTTGCCCAAAACCAAAATAACCACACAGAAATTGTATTAATTAAATCACTGCTTAGCTCTATCTTCTTATTGGTGAACACTAACATAATTAATTTAACCCATTTCTATTAATCTGAGTATCTCCACATGGCTGTGACTACCAGCTAAAGACTCCTCCTCCTTTCTCGTAGCATTCAGTGTAGTCCTCCCCACCAAGCTCTTTCTGCTCTGCTCAAAGCAGTGCTTTATTAACCAATGGTATTCACAACATACAGAGGGGAATCCCACATCATAATAAGGTCCTTTGAAAGAAAAGAATAAAAAGTTTAGATTTCTGGCTAAAGTAAATCAAGTTTAGCTGCCCATATACAGTCAACATAACTTTGTCCATCTGATATTTTAACTCCCTCCATTTCTGTATTGTTTTCATGTAAAAAGTTTTTTTCTTAAAAAATTCATCTTGTACCAAATTTTGTGCTGATTTGTTCAATAACACAAATGGGTTCTAAAAATACATAGATTCTTATATTTTAAACTAGGGTTATTCTCATGAATACGGAAGTAATAAAGAGGAGAGACAATTACCACAATTAATATTTCTAAGAAAATAATTTAAAGTTTATTTTCCACACAGAATTCTGAGAAGTCAATGTAGGAAAGAAATAATGAGCAAAGCAATCACACGATCCTTCATGTTCTCTCACTCCAGTTCTGCCTTGGAAGGCGTGGTGATCACCTTATAGGAAACTATCAGACTGGCAAGCAGAAATCATGGAATTAAGAGCCAGGTGAGGTGAGTACTCATATGTGGCTTGGCACTTCTAGTCTAAAACCTGCTTCCTTGGTAATTAGATGAGCCGTGTTTATTTATCTATCTATTTATTTATTTTGATCCAATATTATTTTACTGAACTGGCGGCCAAACACAACACCTGGATGCCTATCTCATCACCTTGGGATCCAGCCTCCACAGCTGTCCTCAATTTTTCTTAAAGAAGAAGTAACTCTCTCTCTCTCTCTCTCTCTCTCTCACACGCACGCACGCACACACACACACACACACACACACACACACACACGATAGAGTTAGTATCCTAACTAGAAAAGAACATTCTGGTTTCCTTCCTTCCTTTCCTTCTTTTTTTTAATTTCCAACATTTTTGGAAGTGGTTGTAGAATCATTAGCCAATGTCTATAGTAATGGAAAACTGAAAATTAGAGAAAGCAGCAATTCTTAGTTGTAGATGATGTGTACAAGCACTAAAAGATCAAGCTTGGAGGAAGGATTCAGACAGCAAAGCAGCAGGAAGACAATTTGACAATAGAGGATGATAACAGGACTTACAACCCTGGGGAAATAAAGTCTTTTGAGAGTAACAATAAAGGAGATGTCTTGGTCATTTTGAAATCTGCTTCTTTGATTTCTGTTTTAGGCCTTTATTGGGATATTTTATCACCACAAATTTATAGCTGAATAAGCTAATTCTGTTTAAGCCATTTTGTAGTGTTAAATACATAAATGCTATTTTCTTACATGAGAGCATTTTGCTTTTGTTTACTTTATATAAGAATTAAATATTGTTTGGATTGCTAAATGATAAAGACTGGCTATTCTTTATTCAGTCTTTGCTTGATGTGGACTCTCTAGGAAGCTTATTACCAGAATTGATCATCTGCTTCTCCAATGAACTTGAATAATTATCACAGATTTCTGTTACCACATGAGACAACTGAGTCTTGAGCTAAATAGCCAGAAAGTGGTAGGATTTTTAGCGTAGCCTGTTTAGGAGCCCACACATTCTTAACAGTGAACTGTCTATTGTGTTCATGGTAACAGCAGCCAAAGCCAGAGTGCTATTGTTGCTAATTGCTAATAAACCTGGCTTTTAAAATACGAGTCAAGCAACCAACTTACACAACTTATTTCCCTAGCTGAACTGATGGGCTTTCTAACTCAACACTTCAACACCCTGCTATGTCTTACAAGATTGAAGGTTATATATAAAATTCCTTCCCAGCCCCCCTACTCTGTCTCCTCTGCTTCTCTTTATCTCTTCCTCCTCTCCTCCCTCCCTCTTCTTCCCTTTCTTTCTCTGAACAGAGCCTCATGAACTCCAGATTAGCCTTAATCTTGAAATTTGCTGAGGATAACCTTGAACTTCTAACTCCTCCTCCAGTTATCGACATCGCAGGTACATGGAGCTGTGGCTGGTTCTTGTGGTGCTGGGAGCTGAAGCCAGGGCTTCCTGTGTTGCTAGATAAGCATTCTACCAGGTTTCCTTTCAAGCTACTCTTCTCGTGTTCAGTTTTATAAATTTTCTTCAGGGCATTCATTTATTTAATGTTATAATTCTCTTCAGAATGCATTGCCATAGCAGAAGTTCTTAAAAACTAGCATAGAATGTCTAAAATTTAAGTCCACACCTGACACAGGCTTCTCAAGGCACAGGTATGCATTTTTTAAGTCCTCCATGTTGGCGAATGAACAAGTGTTCCTCTGACCCACTTTTATCAGTCTGCTACTTGACGATGCTGCTGAGAAAGCAGGATTAGGCAGAACGTTTAGTTCTGAATCGCCGGTGACGATCTCTGGTTGCTATCAGATTCCCCTAGTGCAGGTGGATCTCAGGTTAATTTAAGTCTTTAGCACTGTGCTGACTCTTTGAAATGGTATAAATTTACATGCCTTCTGTGTTTTTATGTGAACAGTTTCAGAGTACCATCCTCAGCATCCTGAACTTCCAAAATGCCCATTGCTAGAAATTTTACGACTCTCACAACCTTGTAGATGGGAAAGTTTTATCAAAGATTACAATTCAGCCAAATAGTAACTTCTAGCTTCTTGTTCCACCAGAGCTTGGCCAGTTTTGGGAAACAGGTGGAGCAATTGTCTATTTGCTATTGTCAACTAAGGCTTATATATACAAAGCACAAAACCTGCTTTCTGTTTGATGGGGAGACGGTAGGCAGCCAACTGTCCACTAGGTTCTTGATAAAGGTTTTAACAGAGTGAAACTTTGATTCAACAAATGTAATGTGGTAAAAAATATCTTTGTGAGGCCTCTAGACTGAATGAAGTATGAATTTCATTTGGCAGTGGTATAGAACAGTGGCGTAGTGACATGCATTTAAAATAATAGAACTGAAAGAAGGCTTCAGTCTTCATGGTAGAATAATGACACTTCAAGACAAATGTTTGCATTTTCCTATGAACTTACTACAATAATCTCCTGGATGCTTGCTATTTGGGGCTGGTATAATATTTCCCAATTATCAGTGTAATATTTTCCCATGGACTTTCATCATCTTTGTCACATATACCCCTATGCTTAGAAAAAGTAATTAGTGGTTAATGAAAACAACTGGCTCATTAAGAAAGGAGGCAGTCCCTCCAAGGGAGTGTTAGGAGACATGAAAAGAATTTTAAGTCTATCAAATTCAGGCCCTTGTTTCAGTGTTTCAGTTTTAGACTTATATGACTAGATATGATTTCAGATATTAGACGTCTGCTTGCTGTTTTGATGGAAGGAATATGGCGGAGCTGAGTTGGGAAAAGAGGGTTGTAAGTGTGCTTCACATAAACATGTAGAGAAATTTTCAAGTACCTCAGATTATGTCTTGCATTATTACACTGGTTAAAAAGTTATATAAAGGGAAGCGCAGCTTTTTCTGAGGTGTTTATTATGGTAGTAACAAGAATTAGGTCTCTCACTTAAAAATAATTTGCATCTTTTGATGTTGCTTGCATTACTTAGCTATAGATCCACCGTAGCCAATTACCATAGCCTGTGCAGGCTTAGTAACTAAACCTGATTTCCTCAGAATTTTGGAGACCAGAATGCCAGGAGAAAGGTGTCAGTGGGACCAGTTTCTTCTGAGGCCCTTCTCCTAGACACGAAGAAGGTCGTCTTCTCCCTGCTTCCCCCTGTGTCCTCATTGCCTCTTTTTATTAGGATACCAGTCATATCAGATTAAAGCTCATTCTAATTACCTCCATTTAACCATAATTACCTCTTTAAAAACCTTATCTTCAAATATAGACACATTCTATGCTTCTTGGAGTAATGACTTATATATGAACTGGAAGGGCGTGATGCAATCCAACCCCAAACAGTGTTGGAATGTTTGTGTTAATCTGGGATATGGATTTTATTTGGAAGAGTTCTTTTTGTCAATCATATTTCTGGCCTATCTCTTGTTTGAGTAAATATAATATTAATTTTGCCATAAATTAATTGAAAACGCATTTTTATATAAGAGATGCTGGAAATACTTGTCAGATTATATTTGCATTGATAGAACCTTCCTATTATACTTTAAATATTTAGTATTTAACTTTTCTTTTTCATTTTTGGACCAAATTTTCCATGTCCCCAAAACATAGTGCTAGCTAGTCACATATAATTCAGAACACTGATAACAGCTATTTTCGATGTCTTAACATAAGACTTAAAGTCCAACACAATATAACTAAATAGCTATGCTATAAATGTAAACATTTTATACATTACAGAGAAATAACCTCCAGCAAATTCTGAGATATGTCTGCACAAATCATGCGATCCAAAACTCCTCTTCTTCTCTGATTAATTTTTAGCTCTTCCATACAAAAAGTGTTTATAAAACATTAATGGGCAATTTAACTTCAGTTTCCAGAGAGAGATTTCTGCTGCATCAGATCTTATATTTGCTAGAACACAGTATCCCTTTCCCAATACTTGCACTTATTTCCCAGTAGGTCTCACCATCTGCTGTTGATGCCTGTCTGAAGTAGGAAATTCCTCCTCCAGCAATTCTTGTTCAAATATTACTCTTCAATACCACCACTTTCCCAGGTTACAAATTGTTCCTGTATATTTGTACCCCAAAGTCAAATCTTCAGATAACTATCTTCAAAGATATTTAATGACGAAGTGCCTTTTAATCTGCTGAACCCAAAAGCAAAAAGGAAGAACATAGAAAATTCAGAGCTCTGAGAAAGATTGCTGCCTGGTGTTGTGCATACTACAGACATATTTTTCTTAAACAAATGTATCAACTTAATAAAAATCCTTCAGGAACGTGTATTGTTCCTTTGAAAATATATGTAATTTGATTTGAAGCTAGTAATTACATTGTACTGGATTTAAAAGAAACTTTTCTTTCTTTATACCATTAAGTTATATAACACATTTACATTTTCTTAACATGGAATGTGTCTTAAATATTCCTTTCTTATTTTATCAGTGTGAGATTTGTCAGGTGATCTTTATTTTTGTGGATTCAGGAAAGGGAAAATCAACCTCTTGGGAACATAACAAAGATTCTTTTTTTTATTTTTTTATTGAAAACAAAAAAATTTCTGCCTCCTCCCAGCCTCCCATTTCCCTCCCCTTTCTCCCACTCCTCTCCCCCTCCCCCCACTTTTCTCCTCCTCCCTCTCCAGTCCAAAGAGCAGTCAGGGTTCCCTGCCCCGTGGAAAATCCAAGGTCCTCTCCCCTCCATCCAGGTCTAGGAAGGTGAACATCCAAACAGGTTAGGCTCCCACAAAGCCAGAATATGAAGTAGGATCAAAACCCCGTGCCATTGTCCTTGGCTTCTCATCAGCCCTCATTGTCCGCCATGTTCAGAGAGTCCGGTTTTATCCCTTGCTTTTTCAGTCACAGACCAGCTGGCCTTGGTGAGCTCCCAATAGATCAGCCCCACTGTCTCAGTGGGTGGGTGCACCTCTCGTGGTCCTGACTTCCATGCTCATGTTCTCCCTCCTTCTGCTCCTCATTGGGACCTTGGGAGCTCAGTCTGGTGCTCCAGTGTGGGTCTCTGTCATTATTTCCATCCATCGCCAGATGAAGGTTCTATGGTGATATGCAAGATATTCATCAGTATGGCTATAGGATAGGGTCATTTCAGGTTCCCTATCCCCAGCTGGGGACATCGCCCGGGGCACTTGGGAGCCACTCTAGGTTCAAGACTCTAGCCAACCCTAAGGTGGCTCCCTTAACTAAAGTATGTGCTTCCCTGCTCCCCTATCCAACCCTCCTATATCCCAATCATCCCGTTTCCCCAAGTTCCCCCCATCCTCCCCTTCTCACTTTTCTCTCCCCCTCTCCACTTAGTGGCACAGACATTAAGGGCAACACTGAATAAATCGAACCTACTGAAACTGAGAAGCTTCTGTAAAGCAAAGGACACTGTCACTAAGACAAAAAAAGTCAACCTACTGTCTGGGAGAAGATCTTCACCAACCCCGCAACAGACAAAGGTCTGATCTCCAAGATATATAAAGAACTCAAGAAACTAGACTTTAAAATGCTAAATAACCCAATGAAAAAATGGGGCACCGAACTGAACAGAGAATTCTCAACAGAAGAGGTGCAAATGGCCAAAAGACACTTAAGGTCATGCTCAACCTCCTTAGCCATCAGGGAAATGCAAATTAAAACAACTTTGAGATATCATCTTACACCTGTCAGAATGGCTAAAATAAAAAACACCAAGGATAACCTTTGCTGGAGAGGCTGTGGAGGAAGGGGTATCCTCATCCATTGCTGGTGGGAATGCAAACTTATGCAACCACTTTGGAAATCAGTGTGGCAATTCCTCAGGAAATTCGGGGTCAACCTACCCCTGGATCCAGCAATACCACTCTTGGAAATATACCCAAGAGAGGCCCTATCATATGACAAAAGCATTTGTTCGACTATGTTCTTAGCAGCATTGTTTGTAATAGCCAGAAACTGGAAACAACCTAGATGTCCTTCAATGGAAGAATGGATGAAGAAAGTGTGGAATATATACACATTAGAGTACTACTCAGCGGTAAAAAACAATGACTTCTCGAATTTTACATGCAAATGGATGGAAATAGAAAACACTATCCTGAGTGAGGTAACCCAGACCCAAAAAGATGAACATGGGATGTACTCACTCATAATTGGTTTCTAGCCATAAATAAAGGTCACTGAATCTGTAATTTGTGATCCTAAAGAAGCTAAATAAGAAGGTGAACCCAAAGAGAAACATATAGTTATCCTCCTGGCTATGGGAAGTAGACAAGATTGCCAGGCAAAAAAACTGGGATCTTGGGGGTGGGGTGGCATAAGAAAGATTCTAAGAGGCTTATCTTGTAACCTGTGGCCATTTTCACAGAGCATACGACAGATAACCTATCTGGCTAAGTAAAAAGAACATTATTTTTTCTTTGTTATTACATGTAAATAATGTATGTGCTGACAGGAATAGAGTGGGAACATATGTAAGATGTATGACATTACAATATGAATGATGATCAAAACTAGAACTTCACCATTCAGTATGACCACTTAAGTATTGTACAAGGGGTAAATTTGATTCATTAAAATAATAAAGAAGTGATTCTAATCATATATTATGATTATCAATATAATGCTTGGTATCAGTGTTCAACTCTCAGTGATATACAAGAACAAGTGCTACTGTTCAGGAATGAAGGGGTCCACTAACTCCTGATCTTGACAAGGTCTGTTCTGCTACTTGAGGATCTACGTGTGCTGGCTGAGGATTACTGGTCCTAGTTCACCGGACTCCGCTCTGCATTTCTATCATTTTCATCAGGCCAACTAGAGTACACTCTAGTGACCACAGCACAGCAGAGAGGAGTAGCAATATGTACATAGCTTCAGAGCCAAGAAAGCTTGCCCACCAGTACTCAGAGATGAAATGGTCTTTTACATAATGGAGATTTAGAAACTGGTGCAGGTTTTCATTCCATGAAAACATGAAAGACTTTCAGTGAGTTTCTAAAAGCAATTTGGGTGGAATTACCATGAGACTTTATCCATAAAAGAACTGGAATCTTGAAGCCATGTAAATGTTGATTTTCTAAAAGATGATGTAAACATGGTCAGAAAGCAGATCATGTATGTTGCTTGATGTTTCTGTCCTACCAGGTCCCACAACTGTTTAGTCCCAAATAAACACACAGAGGTCTACATTAATCAAAACTGGTTGACTTAGTTGCTCAGGCTTCTTACTAATTAATTTTTACATTTTACATTAACTCATTATTCTTGTCTGTGGTAGCCCAATGGCTTGGTACCTTTTTCAGCGAGGCAGTCACATCTTGCTTGCTCTGTGACTAGCTTCCTCTGTGTCTGGGTGATGACTGCAGATTGAAACTTCTCTCTTCCCAGAATTCTCCTTGCTCTGCCTCTACTTCCTGCCTGGTTGCCCTCACCCCACCTATACTTCCTGCCTGGCTACTGGCCAATCAGCATTTTATTATAAATAATACAAGTGACAAGATAAAAGACCACTGTCCCAGAGCACATGTAGAAGCAACTAGTTTCCATTATTTCCTTTCTTCCCAGGAACAAAACTCCAGACAAATGGATCAGCTGAATGATCATGTCGGCTGCCTCTAATGAGGTATGATTCATGAAAATCCATGGTATCTCTTAGAGGAATGTTATGAGGCATCCTTACTAGGAAGCATGCAGGAAACCTCTATGCCTTGAAATTCAGATCTAACAGCTGAAGTACCAGTGTGATGGATTCATTGTGGAGGCATAAAATGTGTGATAGTGAATCTGATTCCTTGATGATCATGAGCACCCATGTTAGTTTCCCATGAGAGAATGCAGAGCTTTATAAATATGAAAAGATGCTTGAATGGATGCTTGGCCACCTATTTAAAGGTCTCTTTCTCTTTTGTAACAGGACTTCAGTACATGGTGCACAGTGCAGGTAGTGTTTCAACTTTCAACTCTCCCAACTCCTCCTCAGGAATGCTGGGATTCCAAAGAGATTAGACACAATGGGACAGAGTAGAACGTGCAGAATTGGCCTGGAAACATGAGAAATGAAGGTTTTTAGGAAAACTGTAAAACAACACAGTTTTCTTTATCCTTTTTTCATTTATTCTTCTCTCATACAATCTGTCCGCATTGCATCCTCCCATCTCTCCACTCCTCCCAGGTCCCCACCAAGACCTCCCTTCTTGACCAGATCTATTGCTCCCTTCTTTCACTTTAGGAAAGAGCAGGCTTCCCAGGGGTATCAGCTGAACGCTGCAGAATAGAGACTAGGCACAAATCTTCAAAATCGAGGTAGGATGTGGCAACCCAGTAGGAAGAAAAGAGTCCAAAGAGCTGGTGAAAGAATCAGAGAACCCCTACTCCCACTGTTAGGAGTTCCACAAAAGTCCCAAGCTAAATAACCGCAGCAGGTGTGCAGAGGATCTAGTGCAGACTCATGCAGGCGCCATGATTGCCACTTCAGTTCCTTTGAACCCCTGAAAGCCCTGCTTAGTTGAGTCTGTGAGCCAGCTTCTTAGGGTGTTCTAGACTCTTCTGGCTCCCACAATAAATCCTCTTCCTCTTTCTCACGGTACCTCAAACTCTGTCTATTGTTTGGCTGTGGGGCTCTGCGTTTGCTCCCATCAGCTGCCAGAGGAATCCTCTCCGATAACGATTAGGCTAGGCACCAATCCTAGGTCTTTGGGTTGTTTAGCTTTAGGTTCCTGGCAAAATAGGAAGTTTCAGTCTTAGGTTCCATCTTGTGTGGTGTGCCTCAGTTAGATCTGTCCTTGATTGGTCACTCCCACCAGCTCTGAGCCACCATTTCCCCCTGTTCAGGCAGGACAGGTAGTGTTTTTGTTGATGGTTTCTTTTGCTGTTTGATTGTTTTTTGCTATTATTTGCTTATTTGTTCATTTATTTATTTGTTTGTTTATTTAGGTGGGTTAGTGTTTCAGACCCTATGAGAAGAATAGAAGACAAGTTACAAAGCAGAGAAAGAATCACACATATAACAGACAACTAATGTTTATAATTATTCTCTCTAACTTGGTGGTAGAAAAATAAAACAGCAAAAACAATTTACTTAGAACATGAATGAAGGCTATAAGAGAATCTTCCCTTGGTAAATGTTAAGATACATTTCTTCACTGAGTGTCTTGGCACATATCTGTTATTTCGGCACAGGTTGCAGGGTAAGGTTAGGAGGATAGGTAAAGACCAAACTGGATTACATCATGCGGCCTTTTTTATAGTGTGCGTGTGTGTTTATGAAACATCACTACATACCTATGAGATTAGGTGAAATAAAAAACAAAATCCCCAGCAACTGCTGACAAGGATATGTAATAGTCAGGGCGTTTACTCCTTGTTGAAGGCACTGTGATACGACACATGCCCTCTAGGAAGCAATCGGCTGGTTAGTTGTTTTACAAAAGAACAACAAAAACACTATACATACAAATAGCACACAATCCAACAATTTCCCTCCCAAGCCTTTACTTCATTCCAGAAAAATGAAGAAATATCTTTCTAAGAATCCTATATATGAATGTTTACTGCAAGTTTGTTTCTAACAGCTGATAATTAGAAGCACTCCCGTGTCCTTCAGCGAGTATATGCTTAAATAAACTCGCATGTCCGTAGCATAGAATACTATTCAGCAGTAGTCAATAATGAACTATTGATCTTTTCACTGTCCTGAATGTCTTGAGTAAATTATGCTGAGGGAAATAATCATGCCACAAAGATTGCATAACATGTAATTCCATTCATGTGATATCTTTGCAATAAAAGCAGAGTAAGTTCTTCCAGGGTTCAGGAGGAGTCGAAAAGAACGCATGAACACAAAAATGCAGCATTAGAAGCTTGTGTTTTGATGGAAATATTCTGTTCTGACTATATTCATTAATGTCAATATTCTTTTTGTGTTATTACAGTTCTGCAAGATGCTAAAATTGGAGGGAACTGTATAAAGAGACCTCTTGGAGGACTACCACTTTACAATAACCTGGAAATAAAAGGTTTCATCTGTTACAAAAGAGAAAAAGGTTTTAAGCCTTAAAAATTACTATTAGAAGCCACTTAACAATACTTGTTTCAGTAAGACTAAATAGAAAATAATGAACCAGTTAGACCAGGGAAACATTTATATAGAGATTGCAGAAGTCATAAAGATAATATCAGACAACCTCAGAAAAAGAATTTCACTAGGCCAAAAATTCAAATATAACCAGTAAAACCTGTTGCCCAAATATATGTAAGCTAGACTAATTCCCAAAAGAAACAAACAACAGCAACAACACAAAAACAAATGGTGACTATTTAGTTTAACCTCCTAAGGCATTTAGATAATTCTGAACTTCCTTCTAAAATTTGACTTCAAAGTAGAAAATCAGTGCTTATAGAAGTTTGTACAAAGATCTCCCTTTAACATAGCCTGGCCTTTTTGACCTTTGGACGCTTTTTGATCACTATCCAGAGACAGGTCCATGACTGATGCATCTTTTTTTAAATTAACTAATTATTTTTTTAAAAAAACAATCTTTTCTCATTTAACACACCAATCCCAATTTTCACTTTCTCCCCTCCTCATGCTTGCTCCACCTTCTCCCCACCCAATTCTGATCTCTCTTCAGAGCATATAAATCTTCTGCCTTTTACCAAGGCTGATGGTTTAAAAACCAGCCTCTGAAAGGACTTGGATACATGGAGCTGGGCCATTCTGACTATACCAAGGGCAAAATTGAACTCAACTCTCCATCGTTCCATGCCAGGGAGAGTTTAGGTAGATGAGAAAACCAGGGAAGGCTAGCAGACTTGAGTCCAATCCTATGCTATGTGGGTTCTAGAAAAATGCCCCTGGGAATCCAGCTAAGATTTCCATAGGTCTTATTTTCATGCCCTGGCTTCAGCTCAGGCCAGGAGCATGTCAGGGCAGAGCATCCTTAACGAAATTATGTAAGGGCCCCATTGCCCAAGCTGGCTTGGCTCAGATTGATTCATTTCTTTTACTGAGCTACGCACAGTAGGCAAAGAGGGTCTAAATACCCCGCTATCTACATTGCTGATTTTCTATCAAAAATCCTGTTCCTAGTACGTCTGGCTACTTACTTGAATTTGTACTTCAAATTTTTCAGTTCAGGTAGATTTACAAGCATTTTTATTTTTGTCTTGAAAGAAAGTTTTGTATATTTATAAGTCTTAGTGTACAATAGAGAGACATAAGTCTTCTTAGTTCATTTTATAAAATCAGGCTTTCCTGCTTTTATTCTTTTCATAATCTCCCTAGGACACTTCTCTCTTTCCCAATCCAGCAACTCACTTATCAAACTCCTACACGCCCTTTCAAGAATCGCCTACTCGCTGCCTAACTCATATTCCCCACGAGGCCTTTTCAACCTCTAGGATAGGTTTTCTTTTCGTTCCCTCTTCATGGCCTGTATTCTTTTGGTACACTGCTCCTTTCCAACTGGTAATTCAATTCTGTTATACCCGTATGTCTTTGCTAACATAAAAAGTGCTTATCAATATTTATTAAAAGTTTAATAAGTGAACATGTACATGCATGAAATCATTTCATCAGTGCTGATACTTATAGATCTTGGCTTTCACTGCTTCCAAATATAGTTAAGAATAAATAGGAAATTCAATCTGTAGATCAAAGAGTTTAAATTTTGGAAAATAAAAAAATTAAGTAAACTAACCAAAACGCAAAAACAATATAATTTACAAAATTAAGTACTTCCACAAAAGATTATTTTGGAGTTGTCTTTGGGTGCCAGGAACCAGATACTGAAATCAGGAGCGGCTTTCTGGTAATTGGCTAGAATTTGTTTTATATCTCTCTGGCAACCGGTGGAGTAACTATTCTCTGAGTCATGTAAATTCTGGCAGGAAAGAGTTAAACTAGGCAGAGTTCAGAGAGGCAAAGGGTCAGGGAAGAAACACTGGTATTTACATTCATTTCCGAACAACTTTTAAAATTGATAATTAAAAGGTATTTTAAGCCTAATCAAAATCCCCTCCCTATTACCCCTATTGTTACACCTCAATATCGAAGATACAGGGTGAGTTGGCACAAAGCAGTATCTAGGATTCTAGGATCTGGGATCTAGTATAAAACAAAACAATAGAAAGATGCCAGGGGCACAGCTCCGTTTTCTCAATGGCCCATAGAGACTCTCACAGCCATTGTCTGTGAAAAGTGATTCAAGAAAGTTGACTTAGGAAGGGCTCTAGTTCTTGGGGCGATTCCTCCACCCATCATGGTTTTCTCTTTCACAGCGATACAATCAGAACACGAGACAGGGCTTGCTCTGTTTCCTAAGCTTGGGGGCAAACCTTTTCACCCACAGAAAAGAATTTATCAGTTCACCACCCACTCACAGAAAGAACTGCCTTGAAGTCCCTGTGCCTTAAGTGGTTCCTGAATCTGTGAAGTGCATACTCTGTCCTGTGTGTTCTGGTTTAGCGTTCTCTCTTGCGGTCCTCCACATACCCAGACTCTGTAGAGTTATTACAGTCTAACTTGACAGAGGTATCGCTTATCACAATGGTATTTGCTCTTCCAAAGGTATGTGGAACGCACTCTTCTTACAGCTGATGGAGCATCTTAAAGAAGCAGCCTTTATTTTAGCCCCTGGAGGATTATTAATAAGGTATAATGTGAGCATGCGGTCTGTGAAGAATCAGTAAGCCTCTAGAAACTGCATTTCCGAGACTTGTATGGAATTTTCAGTTGCAAGCAAGCAGTCATCACAACTGTTCCAAAAAGAAAAATTTTAACCTACTGCTTGTTTATGGGTCATGAGAGAGTTTTATTCCCCTTACATTTAAGACACCTCCAGATAGACCCTGAAAGGGTGTGGTTGATGAAAGGGGGCCCAGATAGACGCTTGAAGGGCATGGTTGATGAAAGTGAGCACAAGACTCTCTACACATGACAGCTTTATCGGAAGTAACTGTTTCTTTGCTAAATCAGTCTGTTTATGTTGCAAAGTATTCCAATGTTTGTTTTTGAAGTTGTAATTGGATCATTTTCTCCTTCCCTTTCTTCCCTCAAACTTCTCCCTTCATCTCTCAAAGCCATGGCTTCTTTTTCTTTAATTATTGATATTTATGCCTAAATACATAAATACAACCTTCTATGTTTGTGTAATGTTACTTGTATGCATGACTTCAGAGCTGACCACTACGAGGTATTCTCCTTGAATAGCAAAGAACCTTATCTTATGACATTAACTTCAGAAAACAATAAGATGGTGTTGACCGAATGAGTTATACTGTTCTCAAAATTTCATTCCAAATTAAAATTGCATTTGCTTTTTTTTTTTACATTTTTATGGTTTATTTAACTTTATTTTATGTGCATTGGTGTGAAGTGTCAGATCCCCTGGAACTGATCTTCAGACAGTTGTGAGCTGCCATGTGGGTGCTGGGAATTGAACCCAGGTCCTCTGGAAGAGCAGTCTGTGCTCTTAACCACTGAGCCATCTCTCCAGCCCCTGCATTTGCTTTTTAAAACGGAAATTTGAGACATGGTGTTCCTGATTTAGAAAAGTTTATATAAGTCCCAGGATTTTGCAGAAAATATAGTCAGAGGTTTTGCCTACCATTCATTTCAGGACTGCTTTATTGTTTCAGTAGATGATAATTTATTTACTTTAGGAACGTGTTAATTGTTATCAGGTGTACCTTCAAATTTCTTTTGAAAAGAGTGATATGGGACTATAGAGCTGACTCTGAACAAACAGTTGTTTAAGTGCATACAAAATAATTATTGCGTGTCTGATAATCCTAGTTATAGTGATTAGACGAACAGTCAAGGTACTCTGTGCAGGCTCCAAAAAGGCAAATGTTCTAAATGTCTGTTGCACACCCCCAATTAAATTTGTAACCTGAAATTTACACAGCTTGCCCCCACTGAATGCTGTTAGCAGCTGACACTCACCGACTTTGTTCTGTGCTATGTAACTATGCAGGGGAGGGAACAGTAAAGGCTAGGTGGTCGTCTCGCTGTGTATTTTGGTTGCTGTGGTGGACACGCACAGGAAGCCAATGAATTCAATCTTATCCCACATCATATTCAAGTTTAGTAAGCACACTGCAAGGAGGAGATCTGTAAGGGTGGCAGCAGAACTAACTGCCTTGGGGAGACAAAAGGCTGTGGTGTTTTTATTTTTGAACCTCCTCTTTTTGGTTTGGGGGGGTCCCATAATAGAACCGTAACCAAGCAAATGAGGCCTGTCCTGATTGGGTGATATGTCCAAATTTTTCCATCGGTTCTGTTGGTGGACCATTTTTAATTTTGATTGGGCACATCTGTACACATCCCAACATGACTAATGGTCTTGACTGGAATAAAAAGTGCTGCTATTTTCTATCATAATGTTAGAAATTCTTTCAGGACCAGATTTGCATGGCTGGAGGTTCCCTAACAGAAGTCTGTTGTGGCTCCCTCTGTGCTTGTGCAGCTGGAGATAAATTCTAAGTTGTCGCATGGTATCAATACCGAAGCCGAGCATTCCACACTAGTACAGAGTTGGGTGAGGAGCATAACTAAACGTGAAGTATGCTTTAGAAGTGACAAAGGCAGCAAATATTGAATGGGGAATTGATTGACTGGCTCCTAGTCAGGGTTTGTTACAATTAGCTGTCTGACCTTAGGTAAATCAGTTAATCTGGAAGGTTCCCTCCTAGTCTAAAATTCAGTTACTCCAATTACCAGTAGAGTTGCCTTGATTTGTATTATTAAACATGCACCAAGAGCACATAGAAAAGGCCCAGCAACCACCCTCATTAATTCACCATTAAACCTTTGATCATGGTAATTTAAGTACTTTGAAACCCTAGGAAGAAAAACAATGAATCAAGGATAGCTGTGGCTATTGTAAATAGTAATAGGAAATACGCTTCGTTTTTAATGAATCTCTTCCGACGAGCTCCTGCAGCACGCTTCTGCTCCTCTGTACTGGGAGAGGTTTCTGTTAGGTTTTGGACTTTAGCAGACTCCCAGGTAGAGCATTCTCACCTTTGCTGAAGTAGGAGTCATTGCATTGATTGTCTTGAGTAAAAGGAAATGGCTCATGCATCTTTTCTACATTATAACAAATGTCCTTTTGCATTATAATTGAATGGTGATTGTTGTGTTCAATCAATGGGAAAGGTTAAAAGAGCTCCTCTGCCAGCATTTTTAATGGAGAAGTCGATTAAGATTCAGTTTAATCATTCTGGCTGCCTCAGAATTAAAGCAACAAAGACCATCAATGGCACTATAATTACTAGTCTTTCTGTAAGTTTACACTGCTATTTATGCAGCTATAAATTTTATTATAATGCACAATGCATCTGGGTTAACTTGCCGTATTTGCAATGTAAAATATTTGCTTTAATCCTGCGAAGAAAAGAAACTGTTCTGATCAAGTATATATAATTTAATCCATTTTTTTTTCAAAGCCTGGGAGTTTAAGTGAATCAGTATGATACTCTATGTTAAATAGTTTAAAGTCATGGCCTTAACCTTGGGACACTTGAGACATATTTCAGTTTATTGAACATGGAGACTAACATCTCTCCCAGGTGACTGTAAAGGGTCAAATGTATTATTCTAATCCCTGTTCCAAACAGAGAAAAGGTCATTATACAGTACCTACTGCCTGTTGTAAAGAATGAAAAATTCACACTGGGGGCGTGGGTGCAAATCTATTTTAGACTTGGCCTTTAAAATGTTTTTTAAATTGAATGATTAAGTGGTGATGAACCAGAAAAAATACCTTGAAATTGATCCCATTTATTAATTAGTTTGCACATGTAAAGGTCTTTCTATAAATAGTCAGAAGACTGGAGAAAATTGTTCTTCTTGAATGGAGGGATGACTTTCAAATTAACCTTTTTTCGCTATAGAAATGATGCTTATAAATGCACTTAGTACCATCCAATACTTTGTCAGTGAGGGAAGTTAGTCTTCTAAGTTTGTTCTTGCGCCAACTCAGTGGGCAAATGGTCTTGCCACCAAGCCTGGGGATAGGAGTTCAAGTTCCACCCCTCACATTCTTGCAGTGGAAGGAGAGACTTGACTTCTGAAACTTGTCCTTTGCCATCCATATGTGTGTGTATGTGTGTGCACATATACCCCCAAACATGTACACCCTCAGACATGTACACCCACACATATATACCTCCACACACAGGTACAACCACATGTATAAATCTTTTTAAAGTTTGTATTTGGTCTCCATTAAGAAACCAACTATGGGAGAGAGCAATTAAGTAAAGACAGAATTTGTATTACTCTTGACAACACGCGCTCTGCTGTGGAGCTTGTTTGTAGAGGTGTTCTTAAATTTCTTTAGTGAGTCTGAGATATTGAAGGCTAAAATTAAAGAAAATGAAGAATAAACAAGGCAATTTATGATTTGAAAGAGGGGACATTAGTTATCATTTCTTTTATAGGTGATTAAGGAAACTTGAAAAATGACATTAAAAAGGAGGTATACTGCTATGATTCTCAAAGGAAAAGAAAATGAAAATTTTTTCAGTCACACGGACCTTCCAAAACTTTGTATAAACAAAAGGGAAAAAAGAATAACACATAGAAATTCATAGTACTGAAAGAACACGATTCTTAAAAATTTAATTTTTATCATTTTACAGATGAAGCATGTCAATTCTCTAAAGCCACAAGCCTGATTGGATGAAGGAAAGACTGGGAACCCTTCTTCTGCCATTCTGGGGTCTCTGCCTTATCATGTTTGGAGACGAACTGCATAGATGCCTCATTTTTTTTTAAGATTGGGTTTTGTATATCTTTCTATTTTATTGAAAATAGATTTTTTTTCTCACTTACTATATCTTGATTATGGTTTTCCATCCCAGGACTCTTCCCAGTTCCTCCCCACTTCCCTTCTCATCTAGGTCCACCTCCTTTCTGTCTCTTGCTAGAAAACAAACAGGCTTCTAAGGGGTAATGACAATAGATAATATAATATTAAAATACAACTAAAACTAACACATTGGAAGTGGAAAAGACAGATAAACCGAAGGAAAGGATCTGAGAGAAGACATAAGAAATAGAGACCTATTCTTTAACACTTTTAGGAATCCCATAAAATCACTAAACTGGAAGTCATGATATATACATCACAGAAGGCCTAGAGCAGCCAAGTGCAGGCTCTATGCGTGCTGCCTCTGTGAATTCATATAAACTCTGATCATGTTGGCTTAAGAGGGCCTTGTTTTCTTGGTGTCCTCCATCCAACTATGGTTCTTACATTTTTTTCCTGAATCCTTTTCTTCAGGGTTCCCCTAATTCCTGAGAGGGGGGATTTGATAGGACATCCCATTTAGGGCTGAGTGTTTCAAGCTCTCTCATTCTACACATGGTTTCTAGCTGTGAGTTCTGTATTTGTTTCCATCTCTTCCAGCTGAGCAAGGCACTGATGAATGAATATAGCAGAATGTCATTAGGAGTCATTTTATTAGTACTGCTTTATTTCAGTAGTATTTGGTTTTATCCTAGTTCCACGGGCTATCTTTTCTCAGGTTCTTGGCTACCCAAGCAGTGTTGAGTATGAATTCCCTCTTGTGGTGCAGGCCTTTAGGAAAATGAAATATTGACTAGCTATTTGCACAAGCTTTGTGCCTTCACTACAATAGCATATCTTACATGTAGGACAACATTATCAATCAAAGGGTTTGTGAATATATTCCTAATTTTGAACCTACATATATTTTGTTCTGGGCATATATTAATCAGTTCTTGTAAAAGACAAATAGCACTTCCCTTGATTTCTTTACAGAAAATGAAGAGCAGAGAATCAAGCCTTCCTACAAGCCTTTCGTGTGCACATGTGCATGGCAGAATTGTTAGACACATTAGACTATTTTATTTTAATATTCCTATCAAGTAGGCATAGTTGATTAAAATTTTAATGTAACAACAGGCTAAGAATGGGGAAATTTAACACACAACACTGCAAGCTTGTCCAAGTTTTCAATCCTACAGCTGCAAGACCAGGGTATCCTGATGTCCCTACGGTCTCCAAGACAAGTAGGGTGTGTCCTTGGAGCAGCTGTGGCAGGGTCTTCAAGTTTAGACAATAAAGTATTCATACTACACCTTTGATTGTCAGAGAAATCCATATCAATTGATTTTTCTTAAATTATGCATGCATTTTTATAAGTTTTTTCTCTCATTTGTGAACATACAATGCATTTCAATTTCACTAATAAAGTGCTGTGTTTTTTTCTGTTGGAATTATGAAAATTGAATTTCTTTGTAAAGTGTATTAGGAAAGGTAGATCATTAGACTCATGGCAAAGCTTTTATAATAAATTCTTTCAATGAATATGAATATTTTCTATTATATCTGAATAGTTTATTTCTAATATCTAAATGATATTATAAGTAACCACAGTTTCTGCTTAGATATACTTGAAACATGTACATGCTCTCTTGTAAGAAATCTTGGTGAATTTGGTTATTTTTGATTAAAAACAAATTAATGAATGCTATAGTCATAAGAATCAGAAACATTGAAAAATGAGAGCATTTGCTCATTAAACTCAAAACAATATGTCTTTAATCTTAAATATTTCAAATCCCTACACTATTCAAATTGTAAAACTTATTTTTTACTTTTGTGAATATAGTGTCCTGCTTGACTAAAACTTAATGTCTTTATTTGTAACTAGATAAAATTGTGTGCCTTTGAAAGAGTTATAGTGTCACAGATG
Source organism: Microtus oregoni (assembly GCF_018167655.1). Taxonomy (NCBI): domain Eukaryota; kingdom Metazoa; phylum Chordata; class Mammalia; order Rodentia; family Cricetidae; genus Microtus; species Microtus oregoni. The sequence goes on along the minus strand of NW_024543060.1, from coordinate 32,531,271 downwards.
CCCATTGAATCAAGACATCATAATGAACAGGGGGAAAAGAAACTCTAACAAAAAAATCTTTCTTTTATGTATCATTTCATAAAGAACTGTGTATATATGGAATAGGATACAAGCCCAACCATGGCAGCCATCCTTTAGATTGTCAGTTATTAATCAATTGTAATTTTCTTTTGTTTGAATTAAACCATATTTCCAACTTAAGTTTTAGGCATTGCTCTTTGGTGTCATATATCATAATTTATAGTATGCTAAATGCTATAACAAATAGATCCTGGGGACAAGTTTTAACTCAGAAAATATTTGTCCCTCTTCATAAGAGTATTATTCCATAACAGCATCATAAAATGTGTGACAACATCAACGTGAGCCAGAGGAACATTAGGCCCAGAATCAAGATCAACAGATATTTTAGACAAACAATTGACAAGAGTTCAAATGTGGATAATAAAAGCCAATGTTCCCTGCTATTATTTAGAATATGAACAAAGATGTTTGCAAAATATCTGGTACTTACTGATCTTTGACCACCATATGAATTTGTTAGATTTTTCTCTTTCATAACAAAGGAAAGTACAGTGTTTGAGGGAGTGACAAAACCACTATTTCTAGAACACTGCCCTTTCAATCATTTTATTGAGAGATGTTCCTCAAATAACAGGGACAAATTGTGAGTCATTGAGATATCATACTCAGAGCAACATGAGAGAAAACAATGGAATTTGGAAGGCAGAAAAGCACTGGAAGGGATGGAAAGTGGGATACAGAGAGAATAGGAAGTTGGTTCGCCATCAACTGAGTACCAGTGAATTTCCTTGGAAATGTGCTAAGGACATACAACCATGGACAAAAATAAACGGTGTAGCATAACTTAATTGAAGAGTGAGGGCTTATTATATAGTTTTTCCTTTTATTAATGATATTATTGACATTTTTAGCTATACTCAAATGATCTGTTTTCATAAAATGTCAAATGTACCCATAGACTTACATAAAATTAAACTATCTTCCGAACCCCAATGAAACTCATGATAATGTGATTTCAAAGATGTATATTGATGTCTACAACATGTTTGAAATAAACCAAAGTCATCCAGTAAGGTAAACATAGGAACATGTTAAAGATGCTAGAATTGGGAAGTGAATAATTGAATGTTTACAATGAAATTCTTTAATTTTTTTTTTACTATTCGTAGTATTTTATTGGGACATAAGAAATGCAAGACTTCTATCTTCCTGACTCTGTTGTCTGCTCCACTGATATTTGAAACTAATAAACTTCCTTTCAGTCATGGGTAGGCACAATCACTTTGGTAAGTCATTCATGGCTTTCAGTTGACATTGCCTGAGTCTCTGGTCTCTAACAACTCACATTGTCTACCACAAGCCATTTACTGTCTTTCTCAGGCAGTCTAGATGTGGTGGAAGAGAGTCTGAGTCTTAGCAAAGGAGTTCCTGGATTGGCTCAAGAAGCTGGAGAGGATAAATGCAATGAATGAATGAAAGCAGGAAAGCCATCAACACACAGGAAAACTGAGGCTCTTTTCGTGCTGAGACATCAGGTCTCTTGAGATACTTGACTCAATTCAGGTGCTAATGTTATCCTGTTATTCACAGTTCTTTTAATTGTAAGTAATTTCCGAACATTTTTAATGTCGTTGCCTCTACTTGAAATATTGTTTTGGTCAACCAAATTCAAGATGAGTTTCTGTGTCATGTAACAAAAAAGGTTTGGTTAACAAGAGCTGGCTTAACATATAAAAATAATAAATACACACATATATTTATGTATGTATGTAGCAGTAGGTAGATAACTTAAATAAAAATGTCTCCTGTCATTATATAACACTTTCCTCCTATATATGGATTTATAGGACCCGTAACTTGCTTTGTATCAGCTGACGAGTTTGGGCGCGTTCAGGGTAGTGAGGCCATAGACTTGTATCAGCTGAATATGACAAAGGTGATTACAGAATTGCTCACTTGATTATCTTGTGCAATAGGACTCTGTCTTCTCAAACAAGTTAAGAAGGTGTTGGCCTTGAAGAAGTCCATGGTCATAATGTTAGAGGACTCGGGAGGGTAGGACCCTGCAAGGACTTCATTGAAAGCCACTGATTTAGTGGGGATTTAGTCCTATTAGCAAGACAGTGAATTCTGCTTAATACGATGCAAACTTTGGAGCTGTTTCAACTCTGCACTCCAGAAAGGTTCACATGCATCCTGTAATAGAACCCGAGCCAAAGTCCTGCTTACATGTACCCAGGTTTCTGTTTACAATATAATCTTTATTATAAAACAAAAACTTGAAAATGGAGAAACCTCATGAACAAAACCAGTCGCAGTATTTGGATATCACAGTGAACTTCAATAAAGTTAAAACAACCACTCTGAAGCTACAGCTCTTCATACTGTGTTTTAAACTCAATTGTCCCACACCACACTAGTGAGAATAGTTTTATACACTTTAATTTTTATACCTGTAGCTCTGGTAAAGAAATTGTGTGATAAAAATGTGTGTTTGTGAGCTGCTAAATTCATGGTAAATTTTTATCCATCAGCAGAAAATTCCCTTAGACTACAAGCACATGTCATAGGCCAAGCCCGATGCTACAATCTTTAACAGCACTATCTCATATAGATTTTATTGTAATTTTGAGTTTTAGGTTGTAACATAACAGTAATTTGACACATAATAAAACTCGTGAAGAAACAGAAGTTTGAAACGGTTGCATCATAATGTCAACAGGGCTCTATGTTGACATTACAAATTCAAGCTAATCTAGGTGATGGTGGTCTATGCCTTTAATCCCAGCACTCTGGAGGCCGAGGCAGACAGATATCTGGATATGAGGCCATCCTGGTCTACAGAACCACTTACAGGACAGTCAGAGCTACATAAAAAATCCCTATCTTAGAGAAAGTAGAAAAAAGAAAAAGAAAAAACTCAAACTAAACTGGTCCTTGCAACTAACTGCTCTTCAGCCTTTCCCCAAGCCACTGTGTATGAGCATGTTAACACTATGATTAAAAAGCTAGTGCTTTTCTTTCCTAGTCTTTTTCCATCCTCCCTCTGTCTTTATCTGCTCCCAAATCACTTCAGGACACTGTCTCAAATTCTTTGGTGGCAACGAAGTGTCTGTGGAGAAGTCACAACAAATGGTTGTGTGGTCATGGCTTTCTATAATTTGGTGATTCAGCTGAAGCCAAGTGAAGGCTAGATTTGGCATCTTCTGTAGGAGGAGGTGGGGGTAGCAGAGGAAATTGCCTCATACCGTCTCTTCTTCCTCTTCAGTGGATGAGCTAACCGGTGACTGTTCTATTCAATGTGAGGAAAAGATTGAGTAATATGTCTAAATACTGATGGTCTTTTGAGTAGGAAGGAGATGAGCTCGCCAGAATGGAAATCATATGGGCCGGGAATTCCCCTTCTGTTGACCACAGAAGGTATAGCCCTAATCTATCAAGAACAGAATGCACGCCATACTCTGTTCATTAGCATTTAAAGAGGATGTTTGGCACCAGGCAACAAATACAATACTTGCAGGATCTTGGCAGCAGCGTACTTTGTCAGCTAATGACAATCCACAGCTTTTAGGAAGAAGACTAAAGATCAGTGTTACATTGAAATGGTTTCATTTTCACTAACTACGGTGAAGTGAAAGAACCTGAGAAGTGTTCTTTCACTCCTGCCATGACAATCAAGCGGTAAAAAGAAAAATGATTAGTCTCTAAACAGCAGGGGGGAAATATGCTTCATGAACTCTAAAATCTGTCAAATCACAGTGACTTAGGGGAGCAAACGTGAAGAAATACATAGATCCAAAGTGACCATACAGGCTACGCTCTCTGTACCTGTGCTAGGAGTCAGGTCGCTATGCTATGTGGTTGACTGACACACAGCCCAGCCAACAGAGAAGGAACAGGTATCACATTGATTAGATTCCAACAAGAAGCCGAACTGTATTTTGGCCTCTGTGTGGTCAATGTTTGCCCATATTAAGGGCCCAACAAAACTCTTCATAATATAAATTACATACACTAAAATATTTATACTTTAGTTCATTTGATAATGGCACCTTAATATGAATATGCTTTAAAAATATTAGTTTGTGAGATTTGGTGACTTAAAATACAATGCAAATGAAATTTAAAATAATTCCCTAATTTTCTTATCATATATGTATTTGCAACTCTGACATCACATAAATGGAGTCTATATTAAATATAATCAAATTAATGGGAATGTATCAATAGTATCTCGAATACTTATTTAGATAAATAACACTCCGTATGGCTGAGATAAAGTTAAATAAAATTTCTACATTACTAAGAATACAACTTAACCCAGTTGTTTGGAAAGTACTTCAGTTACAATTAATTCTAAAGAGATATACTTACATGTACCATCTTGTATGAAATTTCTTTATCCTCCTCTTTGGTTTACAACTTACCATATAAATTACCACCCAACAGTACTTATGATAGTCTAGAGCAGTGGTTCTCAACCTTCCTAATTCTGTGACTCTTTAATACAGTTCCTCATGTTGTGGTGACCTCCAACAACAAAATTATTTTTGTTGCTAACTCATAGCTGAAATTTTGCTGCTGCTATGAATCGTAATGTGAGTACTTTTGGATACAGAGGTTTGTCAAAGGCGTTGTATCCCACTGGCCTATTATAATTATTTTTCTGTAGTTCTGTGGACAATAGTTGGGGTTTTAACCCAATAATTATTTTTTAATACTTTTTAATATTTTATTTTTAATTATGTGCATATGTGTATATGATTGGGGAGTTACATACACATGTGAGAGCAGGTGACCATAAAATCCATAGGAGGGCCATGGTCAGAGCCCTGGTGCTGCATATATAGGCAGCCATGAGCAACCTGATCTGGTGCTGATGAACTGAGCCTGGGTTCTCTGAAGGAGCAATATCAGCTCTTAATGCTAAGCAATCTCTCTAGTCCCTAATGCAGGAAGTCTTCCTAATTATACAACTAGGAAAATGCAGAAAGATTCACGTTTAACTACAAAGATATATCCCATCAAGTAATTTAACAGTGGCAGTTAGTTAAAGATGAGTATTCTATAAAATGATTAATAATGAATTATTTATATTATTTTTATTACACCCACAAGTATCATTGGTGTTTTGAATTTCCCTTTTGTTGACATACATTCATTTTATCTTCCATAGTTTTATGCTAATTGTAAATTATCTAAATATTTTAAGAAAAATTATAAAAGAAAAGCATTAGATTTCTTTTGGAATTGTTTGGAGTGTTGTGAGACCAGTGTTGGGTTCTATGCTCTCTTCCTAGGACTACCAACCACCAGAGATGCTCAAGAGTGGCTCTGAAATTAACCCCATGTGGAAAGGCATTTCACGTGCAAAGTTTTTTTATATTGTCTTCCTTTCTTACTGCCCTGGCTATTTTATTTTTCAGTGTTACATGAGCTAGAGTTAGCTGGAAAAGGAGAACTTCAATTGAGAAAATGTCTTCATAAGGTGGGCTTCAGGTAGGTCCATAGGGCATTTTCTTAATTAGTGATTGGTTGGCGAGGGCTCAGTTCATTGTGAATGAAGGCACCCCAGGCTGGTAGTCCTAGGTACTATAAAATAGTAGGTTGAGGAAGCCATAAGGAAGAAGTCAGTAAACACCTTTATGGCTCATCCATCAGTTCCTGCCTCCAGGTTCCTGTCCTGTTTGAGTTCCTAACTTGACTTCTTTGATGATGAACTATGATGAAGTGTAAACCAAATTAAGCCTTTCTTTCTCAAGTTGCTTTTGGTTGTGGTGTTTCATCATAGCAAGAGTAATGCTAACCAAGATAAGACACTCTCGCAGGTCCATAAGGGAGCATCTGCCGTGGGCCTTTCCCCACATGTGAGTGCCGGTTACTCAGTAGGTTTGTTATGGACTAATATCCAAACAGATATGATGCTTTGTTCTGGAGCCTTTGTAACTCCATCACTGACTAACAAAAGTCCTGGGAAAGTCTTACTTCATAAATACATGAAAAACAAGTGTTCCTTTGAAGCCCCCAGATGTGTGCTAGCTCCAGCTCAATATCTGGTGGGACTCCATATTTTTGAAATGAAATATGAGAATAGCAAATCCACGAATGAAAAATTCACACAGAACTCTGGGAAGACAATCAGCAGAAGTCACTGGCGCTGTTGGAAACAAAAGGCTCAGGAGGAAGTGAGACCATGTTAAGATTGTTTGTTTGTGAGTACACTTCTCATAATACTTGTCTTGCCTCTTTTATTTGTTGGTTCTTAGTTGAACCCAAGTAGTGTTTGCTTCTCAGGAACAGCCAGGAAAGACACACACTGAAATCAAGCCTGGAAGCCAAGAGTCAGAAACTATTCTTTCTCATAAAAAAAAAGCACACTGAAAAGAATAAACAACCAAGTACAGCAAGGCTGAGAATAACAAATAATAATTGGAGGATGAGGACTTATGAGAAGGTTTCAACAGGGCTAGGCTCCCGGCATAGGAAAAGACAAGGAACCTCACCTCCCTTCTGCTCATACAGAGACTGCTGACCTTGGCAGCCAAGAAACTGCAATAATCAAAGCAAAGAAGGAAACGGTGAACTTTTACATTTAACTCAAACTCTCAGGTGGGCCTGGGTATCTTCTGTTGTCTGTTGCAATTGAAAAACTAAACTCTGTCAGGGATAACTAGACAAGCAAGGATGAATGAGAATATTCAGAATGGGGAGACAGAAATGCAGAAAAATAATCCCACTACAGTGTAATGTATTGAAATTGGGGGAAAACTTAGTAAACTGCAACCCGAAGAAAAAAGAATCCTGAGGACAGAGAAGAGATTTCACACAAGATATAACTGTCTCAAAAATAACTTTAAATTCACTAAGAAAGGAAGGCAGTGAAGGGCTTGCTGGGCAGAAGGAAGATCATGAACAAAGGTACAGAAGCCAGAAAACATGATGCTTTTTATTCAAAGTGCTGAGCAATTAGATTGCATGCTGAGCACAGTCCAGGACATGCCTATGTAGGAGTGCATTCTGGGTGACAAATGTACCCATGGTAACTTGAACTGAAGTCACGCTACTCAAGAAATCTACAGAGTAGCCCACTTGCTTCACAGGTGAAACGACCTTAAAGGCATGCTGGTATGTCAACAGTTAATGTCTTTGAAAGGAAATACAAAGACTAACAAACTTGTCAGTGCTGAGACAACTGGTTCATAGGTTCTTGAAGCACGATGAATAAAAACCCAGGGTCAGAAACTGGGTTTCAACCTGAAGATCCAAAAAAGCAAAACAGCCAGCCACTGGCTCGTACCTCTACCTCAGTGCGAAATGGCAATCATGCCTTCGGGAATCTCAGAAGGAGACTGCATCTAAGAGCTGTCTCGCCCTGTCTTATATTCCTCTCTGGGGCTGGGATCAAAGGCATGCACCACTGGGATTAAAGGCATGCATCACCCAATTTCTATAGCAACTAGCATGGCTACTGGGATTAAAAGTGTGTGTCATTGTGGCTACTGGCATTAAAGGTATGTGTTACCATAACCTGGTCTGTAAGGCTGACCGGTGGGATTATTTCACTCTCAGATCTTCAGGCAGTCTTTACATATTAAAATACAATTGAAATGCCACTGTGTCTCCCCTTTGTGTCTAAAATATAAGAAAACTATATACAATAAGTACAATGACTATATACAATATATACAGGCAGTAAATACAGCAACAATGTCTAGTCCATTTGCATTTGACAAATTCAGAGAAAATATTTCGTATCCACCTTATCTTGGTTAGTTCAAAGTCTTATACCTAACTTACTTTCTATCATAACTTGCTTTCTGTGTCTGGTAAACTATAACTACAGATATCTAATCTTCAACTCTCTCAGAGACCCAAGAAGGAAATAATATTAACTGAATAAGCAGGAAGTGCAAGCAAGTGATTTCCAAAAAATACGAGTAATTACAGAAACATCTGGCTCTCTGCACAGTGCAGTCACCCAAAGTTCCTCTGCAATGTTGGGGCATTCATCTTTAGCCTACAGGCCCAGCATATTTGACAGAGTTTTTTGTGAAGCAGGATATTTTGTGTCCTGCTTGTCTAATTAGGGCATCATAATGTCAGCAGTCGAGGCAGGGGCATTTTCTTGTGTCAGGTATTTGCTATGGATTAGGGTAGTAAGAAAAACAGTTTAGTCATGTTTTCCAGGTAATATAGAAAGAACACATATGTATAAATCGAAGTGCTTTTTAAAAGTAAGTCATTAATATTGTTAAGAAATGCTAAGTAATATACTTCTGATAGATAATCAGAAAAGATGTCTGTGGTGTAGTGACACGTGAATAGGAAAGAGAATGTGTGACTACCCTTCGTGTGACCCTTTGAAGCAGAGTCAACATTTATACATAAAAATGAATTTATCTGAACTTGTTTTATTTGTTAACATTATGAATTAAACAATCAAGTCTTTGCATAAGAAATTAATAGGCTGCTTCCATCTCCCCTTCTCTCCCTTCATTATTTCTTCCTCCCCTTCGTTATCCTCCCTCCTTTTCCTTTTGTTTGGTGCTGGGGAAGAAACCCAGAGCCTCCTACATGCTAGGCAGGTACTGTTTCACCAAGAGTTACCCTCAACACTTCTTGCCTTTTTCAGGGTTCAGACATGGTTTCCCCACTTTCCTCAGACTGATTTTAGACTTTGGAGCCTTCTGCTTTGTTCTCAGAGCAGTGGGGTTAGAGGCATAAGCTGCCACTGCTTTCTTCTTCTTCCTTGAAAATTGGGTCACTCTACAATTTTCAATGAATGATAGTACTAACAGATAGTTTTACAAATATGCTTTATGAATCTTTTTACTACCGTACATAGTCTTTTGTGTCTGTAGATTCACTTAGTCCCTCAGTGCAGGAAATGGTTTTCTACTCAAACCCCATTTCCTCGTGTTTCATCAAACTATTACTTTAGTTTTGCCTTTTTTTCTCATAATTTGCAATTCATTGCCTTTTAACTCTACATTATAGTATAATTTCTGAGGTTGGATTTTAAGATTAGTAACTTTAGCGGGAGCCACACCCATTTCATTATTTCTTCGTCTTCTCAGGGGGTTATTTTTGTACTTTTAAGCTTACCAAGTCTCCCTTATTTTTTTTTCTTACCTGTTTGTCTCTTTATGTAACAGCATGGATTTAATCAATACATATTTTAATTCCATTATCTTTTAATTATCAATGAGACTTAATAAAAGGCATTTCAAGTTCTCTTCTACCTTCTCCATTACAATGTCAGCCTGAGACATTTGCTTTATCTGCAGAGACCAATCCCTGTGGTAGTTCTGGGCACCTGTTAAATCTACAGTGCCTATTCACTGAATAAATACAGTGATTATTGTGGGTAAGCAATTTCCAGGACAGAAGTTGTAAGTGTATTAGGGTTTCTATTGCTGCGAAGAGACACTATGAGCACGGTAACTCTTATAAAGGAAAACATAAAAAAATTACTCAGTTATATCTATTACGTAAACTGAACCACTCAGTGTGGGTAGCAGTCCCCATAGGTTTCAGTGAAGATTTCAGTCACCTACAGCAGAAAACCCAAATGCAATAACTTTAAGCATACAGATGATTTTTCTATGCAAAAACTAGAAACCTACATATCAGGGTCCAGATCACAGAAACTCATTGCTGTTTTCAACCTGTCTGGAGACTTTTGTCCATGTACATCTTATGGTCAGGGTTAAAAATGACTATGCAGCTCACAGTAACTGTTGTGAAAGCATACAGAAAATGCCTATGAAGTTCAAAGTGTATTTTCCATGAGAAGTGCTGTCTTTTAATTCTAGAAAGGAGTTCTAGCTCGACGTTCACATCTACTTCCTGATTTATTTATAGTTGAAACCTTTGGATACTCCCATGAAAAGATGGTTAAGAAAACTGAGCATTGACCTCCCGAGACTGCAAAAATAGATGCTGGCAAGGGAGAAAATGGGTAGGGATAACAGTTGAGAGACAGGACCAACCTACTGCAGCTTCAATACCATGAGCAATCATCTTTGAAGATACTAGATTTCACAGAAAACATGGGCTGATGCTAACTTAGTAAGGCTAAGTTTGTCGTGTAAAAAATCCATTTAGAACTTCCAGTTAAACCAAACAAATTGTTTTCTTCGTATATATGGACACCACTATGACTATTTTGGACATCAGTTCATTAAATATCACTTATTGCTCATCTGACATTCAAATGTATATAGCTATCATGTATTTTGCTAAATATGGAGGTCCTATGTGAAGCCTTCATCTGTTGGTTATTGGGGTACCAGATACATTATCTTTCCTTTGTAAGCCTAAATTATAAAAGTAACAGGGCAACTTGGCTGTCATGTTCTGACTGCATTAATTATTTTGGTGCAACAATTACCAGGTTGCTGTCTTCTACTCTCTGAGGTTTCCTGACATGCTAGACTAGAACTCAGATCTTTGTCCATACTGAAATTCTGAAAGATTCCTTCTTTACTTCTCACTCTAGTCAAGAAGGCACAGAGCTGTCACCCAACAATGCAACACACACACATATGCATGCACACACACACACACACACACACACACACACACACACACACACACCATATTCCTTGTCCACCTCAGAAAGTTTGAGAATTGAGAGATTGCAATAAAGCCTGAACCCAAATTAGCTTACCTGAAAAAAGATAAATGTGTCTCTGCTCTCTGTGCTTGTAATGTCCTCAAATGTTTATTTACATTTGAGAAAGAAAATTTCATTCAAGGTCTTTTTTTTTTTCCCCCTTAGCAGAAGAAAACTTTAGTCCAAATGTTAATTCTAATCCCCAACTGTTACAAAAACAGAACACTCCTCAACTACTTGAGACTGCAATGTGTTTCCACTTTCCCAGGACTGCGTGACATTCTTCATCAGAAGCTCCTACTCACGGGCAGTCTTCCACCACCCAGGCGGGCATGAACTGCTCGGGCCAGAGATGATAGCTAAGCTGCTTTTCTCCATTTCCTTTTTCCTATTACATACGTAATCTGGCAGCATTGCTCCCCAGGGAGGAAACGTCCACCACTGCTTGACAGGAAATCAGTGAGGATTGGAGTCAAAGAGAAAGAGGACTGGCTTGTGCCTGGGGGGAGGAGGTCATTCCAAAGAACCTGGGGAAGCAAGGACATGGGAGCCTGAAGCAGTTACTGGAGGTTATAATAAGAAATACTCCCCAGTTCATTATAACCCTGCAAGGTAGGAGACTCTTTTCACTACACAGCTTAAGAATACATAGATACCTGCGCTCAGGTACCAGGTGTTAAGTAGTTTATCCCAGAAACATGGACTGGGATTATAGCTCCCATTCAGGGCCCACACTGAAGAAACTTCACCTTGCTTCTTCTAACCTAGACGCTACTGTCCCCCAGATAAGGGTATAACATAAATCTGAAATGACCAAGGCTTTAAAACATGGTTGCTTGGAAGCTGATGAGGCTTCTGAAAAATGGCTGCATTATGAACTCTTCTTTCTAATCAACATATTAATCCACTGATGGGTTAATAATTGTCGGCACTATTAGAGGTTGGTAGAAACTAGGAAAGGTGGTCCTTGGTTGGCAAACGTATGTCTTTGTGCTCTGGAAGAGAATATTTTGTTCATGACCTATTTCTATCCATCTGTTCATTGCTTTGCAGCTGGAATGGAGCAACTTTGGCCCACTACACCGTCCTCACCGTGGTGTCCTGCTTGCCCACAGTCTAAAATCTATGGAGGCAGGGGAACAGTGATGGACTGAAACCGTGAGCCTAAATAAAACATCCTCTACCTTTCAGTTGTTTTTCTCAAGTGTTTTGTTACAGCAATAAACACCTGGCTGACATGGAAGAACTCATTTCCTTCTGTGGTTTCACCACTATACTGGATGATGATGGCACTACACTGGGTTAAGTTTTCAGTATTCACCAGGGAATAGTGAACCAAGTGGCAGACCAAACGAGAACTTCCAGGAATCTGAGCATTATTTTTGTCCTTTCTGTTATAAGCAATTGGAAGCAGGATAGAACCTGAAGATTTAGCAAGTAATCTCTTAGCCTTGGGTAATCTGTTGATAGGGCTGGAGGTCCAAGACCTAATTAAGACTGTGGTGGTTTGCATAAGCATGTATCGAAGAATAGTTAAACTTCAAGAATAAAAAGGTATAAAGAATTCCTATTTATCTAATTATCTTAAATATGCATTTGTTGTGTATTGCTCAGCCCGCTCTCCAAATCCTGAGCTTAGTTGATATTCTCTATTAGCTGAATTACAGTCACCTAACTTGGGATTTTATTTTTATATACTTAATGGATGCTGGTACTCAGACAGACAGTTATGTGAGTGTGAACAAAGAAGACAGGGACTGCATCCTTCCGTATCTCCAGGCTACAATTTAATATTCAGATACCATAAAGATCTGAAGCATAGCTTTCTTGAATAAATGAATAGATTAATTTTTAGCTAATTCCTTCCTATCTTCCCAGGGAAGAGAATAAAACCATCTGATTTGGAGGGAAAAGTTTACCTGAGGAGATTGGAAAGTGAGGTTTTAGTCACAGTCAAAGATTACAGAAGTAAAATGCATAAGTAAAAGTACATTTATAGAACGCAAGTGAAAAATTCCAGATGTCCCAGAAATAATTTCATACATCATAAATTTCGCCACCTGGAAGTTAGAAAATTAAATGTTTAATGATTGAGAAGCTTTCTAACACAGTCCTGTTATTTAAATCCCTACAGTGTCTTTTCAAATATTTCTAATTTCTAAATTGCAAAACCAAATTTCATCACTTAATCTTCACAATGTATTTTTCTTATAGGGTTATATAATTGTAATGGGCTTCACAAAATGACTCCCCTCTTTATTTGTGAGGCTATAAAGTAGCTAGCACTATGTGTGCATCTTTATTTATTATTATGAACATGTTTCATATTGAACATGTTTTGTAAAAGGTCAAGTTGTTAAAAAATTACATACATATTTAAAATTCTGGCCAGGTGGTGGCATGCCTTAAATCACAGTATATGGGAGACAGAGGAGGGTAAATTTTTAAGTTCAGGGCCAGCCTTGTCTACAGGGAGAATTCAGGACAGCTAGGGCTACACAGAGAAACCCTGTCTCAAGAAACCAAAAAAAGACAAATAAAATTTTGATCTGTAGTCCAGTAATATAAAAAATGTCCTATTTTTCCATATTATCACCAAAACTGAGTATTACTAGTGCTTTTAATTTTTGCAATCTTATGTTAGTAATTAATATCAGCTTCTGGGTTAGAAATTAAACACATATGTTTTCCATGATGTTTGCCCTTATTTTAACTTTTTATCCTATGTGTGCTTATCTGTATAAGTGTTTGCCTACATGTATATGAGTCCACGTAGTCTGGAAGAGAGCACTGGGTCTCCTGGAACAACAGTTATAGATGGTTGTGAGCAGCCTCATTGGTGCTGTGAAATGGGACTAGGTCCTCTGCAAAAGCAGTTAGTGTTCTTAATCACTCAACTATCTTTATAGCCACTGTCCTTACTTTCCATTAAAAAGAACTCTATTCTTGATCATTTAGGTCTGCCTATAGAAGCAATTTGTTTATGATGAGTTTCTCCAACTGCTAAGAAAATTACTTATGGATAATACGGAACTGCAACCCCTTGACACAAGCTCTATAATCTTACATGCTGTGATACTAATTGGGCACCTTTTAAATATGGGGAAAATACCAAGAAGTTGCAGGCAATCTAGTGGTGTTAAGTATCTTTTCTCATACTAATCACTATCAGTGCTACCCACATCCATAAAAGGGGAGTGGAAATACAGATGAAATAGAAAAATATCTGAAGATAAAAGTGACAGGCTTTTGACTATACAAATAAGATAGCAAAAAAGCCCTCCATTGCTGATACCCACTACAACGGAACCATACCTAAATAAACTATGATTAAATTTGATCATCTGATGCCTTTTGTGAAAACCAAATACATTAAAATCTTTTAATAAAAAACATAAATTTTGAAGCATTTATCACTTTGTACTAAACATACAGATGATTTTCCATAGCAAACTATAGGATTGAATTTTCTGGAGACAATAGATATACCTCTGTCTGAAACTAAAGCTAAATATGATTCTAAATTTTAGGATCATTTTTTACAAGAAAATTAGGCAAAATTCTATACATTTTTATTATTATTCTTTCAACAATAATTTTCTAAGCATATGTCTCAATGTGTGTGTCATATTGTATGTGGATTACAGGTCTTGAGACAATATCTGCTCCTTTTTTTTTCTTCTAAAATATTTCTGCAGATACTGCTTTTGGTTTGTGACTAGTCTGTTAGATGCCATTTACCTTTTTAAACCTTGATAACAAGTCACTGATGTCATAAGTTTATGAATGGGCTCAATGCTCTGTATCTTTGAGTGTGTCTGATATTAACCAGTCAGTCAAGGGCTACAATTTAAAGGAAATGCCCTAGTTTGGGAATAAAGAGTTGTCTCTTATTCATAAGGATGTTCTCAGATAATGTGATTGATCAAAGTGCTTATGAATGAGTCTCACATCAGAATAAGGTACCAGCACTCAGACATGAGCTAGAAGTTGGACATTTTCACTCTTCTAGGGAATCAGATAGCAGATAGGAAATTTGCAAAACAAGTGGTAGTTGAACTACAAAAGCTGTTTTGATAATAATAGTGGTAGCCAATCACTGCCTCTACAAGGTATACGTTGCTAGTGAGCCATTCTTAAAAAGAATAAGCTTCAGAAAAAATAATGGTTTCCTAAAGTCACAGAAGTTGAGGTGTTCGCATAAGGATTAAAATCTCGAGATCTTGGCTGTTTGAGGACCTTTTATGAATTCTAGTTCACAGGAGAATCTGATAAAAAAGAAAAAAGAAAAAAAAGAAAGTATAAATTTTAATCTCATTTGTCTTTCTTTCCTTCCATCTTTCTTTATTCCTTTTTTTTTCTGTGTTCTTTTTGCTTATTTGAGACAGGATTTGTTTTCACAGTCTTGGCTGTCCAGGCACTTGCTCTGTAGTGAAGGCTGGCCTAGAACTCACAGAGATCCACCTGCCTCTGCCTCTTGAGTGCTAGGATTAAAGGCATGTGCTACCACCACCTGACTTCTTTTCTGTTTCTTACTTGAAATGAGCATCTTGCAAATTTTAGAAGAAAGACCTACTAACACAATCTGTTTGCCAGACTTTGAGACACACAGACTGCTAAAATCATGAAGCACACAGCAGATTAATTAGGACTTTATAAAACATGTTAACACGTGGGGGGACCAGAAGAAACCCAGGGACAAAGAGAATTGTGAGGAAGCACAACAAACACAGGGCCTCCAGTGTGAATCTGATGTGGGAAAGCAAATATTCAGAGACTAAGTTCTTTCTGGCCACATCTTCTAAATGTTGCCTTTCAAAGATCATTAACCTCTCCTGTCAATATTAAGAGACCTAGCTGGAACTGCATGCTTATTATCATTACGTTCATGGGTTTTCCTTATTGCAGCACCCGTTGGCTTTGCTCTATTATACTGAAAACTGAGTCAGTGAGTTTGACAATTCAGTGCAAGAACAAAAGAAAATAATGTACCTACCCTAGTCTTACTAATTCTGAGTGTATTAAAAACTAACATTGTCTTGTTTTCCTTCCATCCTTATCAATCTATTTGTAATATGGCTTGTTATAAATTTTATAATAAAGAGGAAACACAGAGAGTAAAAGGAAGAGCAAAGAAAGGCATCAAAATTCCTCTGTAAACCAGTGGCTCTCAACTTGTAATTTGAGACTTTTTTAGGGGTCACATATCAGACATCTTGCTTATCAGACATTTATATTATAATCCATAAAAGTAACAAAATTACAGTTATGAAGTAGCAATGGAAAAATACTATGGTTGGGGGTCATTCCATCATGATGAATGTCTTAAAGAACCACAACATGCTCTAAACCAATTTCAACATATTTATATGATTCTGATGGTAACTTAGGCTATGCATAATCAATACTTTCTTTTATCCCTCTCTCTTACAGACCATCAATGCTGTGTTCATCCTGGTAGTGGAGAAGACCCAAATAACAGATGTTCTTGTTGTAGCCAGCATTTGAAAATTACAGAGGCTGAGATATAGCATAAGCAAAATAGCCTCCCATTCTTTTATGTTAGAACAAGAGTCAAAAAGGACATCTTTGGTCATCACTAATAGGTTTCTCTGTTCATAGTCCTAGGCCCATCTGAAACTGAGTAAGAGTAAGGAGACTAGATTAGAAACCTGGTTCTGTAGCTGTCATATATCCAAAGACAAGTTAAGTCATAGGCCCCAGTCACAGAAGAGTTTTAAAAGCTCTTGACTACAAGTAAATGGAGTTATAGAAGTCAGCAAGGAAGATGCTTTAATCTGTCCCAAATCTTCAACTCAGGGAACAAAGGAGAAGCAGCCATCTAAAGGGGTGCTTTGTTTCAGTAAGTTTATTAAATAGAAAGACTGGCAATCCCCAGTAAAAAAGAAGACTGTCCATCCAATTAATTACAGAATATTAAAAAGGTCAAAGCAATATAGAAGCCCTCTAATTCATAGAAAACACTAAAATTCTGATTTCTCATACTCCTGACAAAGAGTGCAATTGCAATTTGAAAAGGGTAAAATATTTATCTAGTCCTTTGACAAAGATTGAAATGAGGATGAGACTGGTCATGAAGGTAACCTCACAAACATAACCTCACAAAGGTAAGGCGAAGAGTAGGGCTTTTTTTTTTTTAAAAAAAAAAAAAAGACTGAACTGATACACGATGTCTTTGTCTTTGAGAGGAGGTTCACAGCTGATGGTTATAACAAGAATCACTGACTATGCCCCGTTAATGTATGTTTAGTCATTGCCCCCATCTGGCTAGCCTCCTCTTCTCTGTACAGAGCCTCCATGAGTTTCAGAAGCATCCGCTCTTTCTAGGTGTGTACTGTGGAGCAATCTGTGGCTTCCTGTACCGTTTAGCTCTCTTAGCGTGCTGTTTAAGACACGCAAGAGCGGGAGCCCTGCCTGTGCATCATGTCCTCTGAAGGATGCAAGACATCAACTGCAGCATGTGCACAATAATGCTGTGGCTTTGTTTGTAATAAACATTTAAAATGACCGACTTTCTCATAAATACACTAAGTAGAATGATCTATGAGATTTCTAATTTATTCTTGTTTAAAATTTAACCATGCTTTTTTAAAGCATATCAATTTTGTTAATACCATGTAATTAAAACATGTCAGTGCACAGCAAGTTTTAGTCTAAATTAATGACTATGAGAATTATTTTAATTAAATAACCAATTATAGAAAAATCGCAAGCATGAGAGCTGACATTTAAATGAATTTCATTTAAATTGCTTCTTAACATTGTCCCATCTAGGACACTAATGCAAAATGAACTATTGTATCAACTTAGATTATCACTATTTTTGTATGCACATAATGTATTCACATTCAATCACCGGAACAGAGCAGAATATTTGGTATTGATCTAAAACTTCTATTAATAAAAACCCAACAGAATGAGCTCAAGTAAAAACAAACCATCTTTCTTTTTCCTCTCACTCTCTCTTTTTAATGTGTGCTGATGAATGTCACTGCGATCCTCACAGAAAACCTGCTTATGCATTTGGGAATCAGGAGACTTGAGACTCCATTTTTAAGTGCTTACAGATAGATGACTTCAGTGTTCTGCACAGAGTGGGGTTCTGTAAATGCCATCTCTTATGGAGAGTGGATAAAAATATTTCTTTGTTTTCCTCTCTCAAATGTGCTGGTATGGCATATGGCACTTGGACAATTCAAGTCCCTTATGAGAGGAAGAGGGCACAGAGTCTATGACAGTACAGCTGGATACCAGTCCATATGTTTGGGCTTCATGTGGTGCAAACACTACATTGCTGTTTTCTCAACATAAATGACTTATTGTTACCTAATGTCTTATGATTTCATGCAGTCATTCTTCCACAAGTGAATCAAGATTTCTAAAAGTAGCTAATTTATTATAGCTTTCTTCACTAAAACTTCTCAGAGAAGAATGCGTGAAAAAAAAAAGACAAATTTATCCAATAATGCTTTGCTTACTGCAGAATGCAAGCACAATAGGAACGATAGAAAGAGCTAAAGTTTCTCCTGTAGGTTAAGCAGGTTGAACCTATTTGGATTTATTGTGAGACTGTCAATGAGAGTAGAATGGAAGTGTTTAATCCAGGCACACCAATTTCCTTTTGTTTGCTGTCATAGAGTATGGCTGGAGACAGAACATATGATTTGGAGTGGACCATAGCTATCTTTTTAACTTGATTTTTCTAAAATGGGTTTTACACACCAGGTTGAGTGAAATCATACTTAGTAGTTTGCAATCTGCAATGAAAGGAGCTTTCTGTTTATCAGCTGGCACAAATCAGAAGCATATTTATCTCGGGTGAGTTAATTGTTCTTTCTGGCGGGTGCTTCGGTGTGTGTTTAATTGTCATGTTTCTACTTGCACACGTTACATCTTTATCATCACAAAGTATTCACCATCGGAAAAAGTTGAATCTTTTTTTCTTTGTATTTCAACTTGCTATCTCTTTAAAAACAAAAAGGGAAAGAAAAGGCTACTGCATTTGTTGTTCATTGATTAACCAGTAATGTTATGTATAAATAATGTATCTGACAGTATGGCAGCCCACTTGGGACAGTATGCCATTTACTACAAAATAGGATGCAACATACAACTGAGCAGTGAGAACAAATTAAACATCTTTCCTTGGTAACTTTAGCATTTTTATTAGGTGATAAACATCGCAGTGAGAGGAAAGCAGATGTAGTTATTTCAGTAATATTAACCTTAATCGAAAGCTAACTTGACATATAGTGTAATACTTTTGCATTATAAAATTTTGTCCAATAACAATGGAAACCAAATTTTCCAAGGTCATTATAAGCCGATATCTCTAGAAATTAATGGCTGTCCTGTGCAAAATTTCATCTGTAGCTACTGAATTTTATTACTAATATTGATGAAAAAATTAAGCATAAATTTAGAGACTTATAAGTATGAAAAATGCCCAAGTATTTTTACTGTTGTATTTTTCTTGCCTTACCAAGCATGTCCTGTATCGCTCTTGACTCGGAGTCAAATTTGGTCTTTGAAAACTGTATGCATATAATCTTCAAACTCCTATTCAGAAGCAATTGAGGAGTGAATAAAAGTAAGGATAGCATTGTATGTAATTAACGATCAACATCCATTCTCACTTTTTTCTTATTTTATTCCATTATTTGTGTAGGGGGATACAGGCATAAAAACCTAGTCCTTAAAGATATTACCAATTGACAGTTGAGTGGCTACGAACAACTGATACAGTGAATTTAATACATATATCTCCTTCCTACTTTCCACACTCTCTCTCTTTCTCCTTACTATTAAAAATATTGTGTCCTTATATGGTGTCAGACTCTGTGTTTGGAGCTTCAGTGTGCAGCGGAAAACAAAACAAAAATTCTGCCGCAAATCAATCTTATATTATAATATAGAGAAACAGTAAATAATAAATATACATAATGGCAGTGTTATAAGATCAAGAAAAAAAAGGTAAATAATGTGGATGGAGGTAAAGATGGTGTTGTGGGTTGCCTTCGTTGAGAAGGGGCTACTTCACCACAGATGGAAGGAAGTCAGAACTTGGCTTTTCCTAAGAAGAAAGGGATTAGGGCAGAAGAAACAGCAATACAAGGTATACAAATTCTGCTTCTCCCTATTAATACTCTAGGAACTCTAAAGAAGACAGTGCTGGTGGAAGAAGGAAGTGAGGTCGAAGGAGAATTCTTAAAGAAGCTGAGATGTCAAATCATGTAGGGCTTAACTGACCATTATGAGGAAGTAGGTCTTTAAAAGGCAAGGAAGCCACCACAGGGATGAATCATGGAGAGATGCATGAGTTGAGGCCATAGAACCACTCTGCCTTCTGCACTGGAAACTCACTAAAGGAGATCCGGTTGTACTCATCTTTCTAGACAAGCATAGCAGAATATCGGAAATTGAGGGCCATATTCATTGGAAACCTCATAGTTTTGAAGACTATACATCAAAGGCCGAGTGCTTGATCAGGTTGGTTCCTGATGAGGTCTCTCCATGACTTTTATGTGTCCTGTCTGTTATCATGTCCTCCCATGGCCTTTCTTCTGCGTGCACACTGCCAGAATCTCTTTTACTCAGAAAAATTCTACTTCTGTTTGATGATAGCCCCATCCTGGGAGCTACTTTACCTTGTTTACATTTTAAAACATTTAAGTCATATCAGGGGTTCAATATTCAGCGCATGATTTTGGCAGGGACACAGGTCGGTCCATGATGGTAAGCTTGAAAAAGGAGCCTGACTGGATTACTATCACAGCAAATCAAGAAAGAAACGGTGCTAACTGGAGCAAAATTATTATAATGGAAGTGGTAAAAAGTGAGAAACTTTAGAAATATTTTAATGATAAATCTTAATTTCTTGATTTATTGGATTTAAGGTATGTATGGTAAAGCCAGAAACAGGCTAACTCTAAGGTCTTTGGCCTGGACAACTAGAAGGATGGAGTTGCCATTATTTGAGATGAATTTAGCTGCTAAGGGAATATATTCGGGGCAAAAGGCCCTTAAGAAATCATAATTAGACATATGGAGTTAGAGATTTTTGGTAAGTAGACTGGTGGATATATCAAGGAAACAGGTGGACATGTCATTTAGTGAGATGTGTAGGTTAGGCTTGGGGATTTGGAAGTGTCTGGAATTTAGAAACTACAGAGAAGTAAGAAAGAAAGAAAGTGGGGGAATGCATGAAAATGCTAGAAGGATGAGCCTCTATCCCTGTGTTCTGTGTTCTAAGATGTGTGGAAAGAAGAGGAAGAGTCCGCGAAAGGCAAGAGAACACAATAAAGAAAAAGCCAGATAAAGGTACCAGGAGTCAACTGGAAATGGAATATCAAGGAAGAGAGGGGGTTTGATGTTGTAGACTAGTGTTTAGAAGCTCGGGGCTGACCAGGAGATGCACTCACATGGTCTTTCACTAGACCAGCTCTATTAGATAAAGTCAAATTAGAGAGAGTGAGAGGCGAGGGATCAGACACTAAAACCTTATGCTTTCTTTCGAAGGATCTTTTTTTTTTTTGATTTTTCGAGACAGGGTTTTCGAAGGATCTTTTTCATGAATCTGAGAACTGCAATGGTTGATGAGGATGAAGGGTATTAATAGAAGCCTGCAGTTTTCTAGAAAGAAAGATTGTATCAGATTTATATTCTGATAGACAGTATGAAACATGGTAGGATGGATGAAACACTGATGATGGTTGTTCTGAATGATGGGAAAAGTGTGGAGGTAGAACTGGATGTTGAGTTCACTCCAGACAGAAGCAGAGGAGAGTCTGCATACATGACCAACAGGAAACTAGTGCCTGTGTACACAGAGGCTGGGAGGTTCGTAATGTAATGAAATTAAATAGGCTTATTTTCCCATTGATTCAGCTCTCTCACAAAGTATGACAGACTAAATACACAGTCTAGCTCTAACCAAAGATACTAAGAACATAATCTAACTCTAAGAGTACTTAGATTTCTCAGCCTTGGAGCCTAGAAAGGTCTGCCGGTGTTTGCCAGGTAAAGAATGGTAAGAGATGTGAGCAGGTGGAGGAAGGCATGTGTAGAGTGGATAGCGTCTTAGATTTGCATGGAAGATGGCTGTTCACCAACCACTGTTTTATCATTTTATACCAATGGGAGGCTATTACTACTATGAATCATTATTGTTATTGTAGTGATAATGGTTCCCTTGTCCAATGTAGTCTGCCAGTTCCAGAGAGCTTTCTGTGTCAGCAAGTTTAATGACAAAGGCAAAAGGACTACAAGAAGACATCTTAAAGGCATCTTCAGGAGACACTGCTGAGAGACTGAACTTCTAACCGCATGACTCTACAGCCTGAGAAGTTGCTAAGGGAGACTGGAGGAATAAAAGCTTAGGGGAGTAATGGGATGTGGCTCATGTGACTTCGGATTGTGGGTTGCAGTTGTGGTTGTGATTCATTCATAAGGACCACTTTCCAAGTTTTGACTTCTCTTTGTGTTTTCCCATTGTCCCTGTATTAGTCACGTTTTCTCAGGACTGTGACAAAATGCTTGATGAGAGGAAAGGGGTCTTTCTTTCTTTCTTTCTTTCTTTCTTTCTTTTTCTTTCTTTCTTAAGTCTCAGTTTGAGGACATAGTCTGTCATGGTAGAGAAGTCATGGCAACAGGAGCTTGAGACAGATGGTTGCATGGTACCCATAGTCAAGAAGCAGAGAGAGAGAGAAGACTTAGAGAGAGCTTAGCTCACATTCTCCTTATTCAGCCAAGGACACCAGGCTATGAGATGCTCAATAAAGCTCAGATGGCATCTTTCCTTCCTGGTTTACTGAATTTAGAGATTTTTGTCTCCTAAGTGATTCTATGTCTAGTCAAGTTGACAATAGTACTATCACAATCACCTTCTAAAACATTTTAATTTGAAAAGAGAAGAGTCACAGTCATTGCACTGATAGAGGAATAAATATTAATAACACTCTATAAAGGTATGTTGAGGGAAAATTGCTCAATGCATTAATTCACAGCGTGAAAGAATTTCCCCCTTTGGAGGAACTGGTCTATTCTTTGCCCTTGGCTAGGGTTTGTTCTGTCATTGATGATGTTGTTTTACTAAATCCATTCACAGGTCCTGAGAAACCCTATTTATGTGACACTCTACAGTGTGTAACATACATTACCCTTAGTATATTATCTAATACTTGAATTCTTTGTAGCTAGGGTAGCCAGGTGTGGAAATGCCTGTAATGTGCAACCCTGTACTTACTACATATGACTTCAGGAAGGAGTCCAAAACCATCATTCTTAAACATCTTACAGATAATGGCCTGAAGTTCCAGAAGGAGGTGAAAAGCTGCCAACTGGCAATTGTAAGAAAAAACTTGTAATATTTAATTCAGTGTTATATTTTCTTATACTGAGTCTGGGTATCAATTCAAACCATCATGCTTCCTTATAGAACAAAAACAAGCAAGCAAATAACTAAATAAATAACAAATAAATCAATGCTTTGAAATACATATTGAACTTAAATTGAACTTAAATATAAAATTTCCAGAGTCAGAAAGTGCAGTAGCGGTTACTACTGTTGCTTAACATATTCATGCACAAATTTCCTAACTGCCATAGTATACACCAAGAAAGTAACTACATAGGGTGAAGGGCATGTTCATTGGCTTGACTGGCCATGATGCATCTCACCAAATTATCAAGTTATGCATATTAGGTACATACAATAAAAATGAAAACAGAAGTAAACTACATTTATAGCCCTGGCAGTATTATAATATTATGTATTAAATGACTTTGCTCTCCTTATACTTCTGGTGATGTGATTTTTGGTAGAAAAAAAGACCTTTTATCAGTTATTTTTCTTATGGCTGTGAAGAGACTCCATGACCAAGGTAACTTATAAAAGAAAACATTTATTGGGAATCATGATACAAAGGAGTTAGAATCTCTGGTCATGGAGAGGAGCATGGCAGGAATGCATGGAACTAGGGCTCTAGCTGAGAGCTCACATCCTTATCCAAAGCAAGAGGAAAGAGCAAGAGAGAGCTGACCAGGAATGGCGGGCTTTGGAAACCTAAAATCCCACCCTCAGTGATATATCTTCTTCAACAAGGCCACACCTCCCAAGTCTTCCAAAACAATTTCAACAAACTGGGGACAAAACATTTAAATATATGAGTCTATAGAGGCCATTCTCATTCTAACCAACACAACCAGCAAAATAGTCATGCATGTATGTATGGAGAGAAGGATTAGGCATCATATTATATAATTGACAAAACCTAAAATAATATTTTAAACCATTCGAATAGTAAAATTGACTTCAGGACACGTGGTCACATCATTAGAAGAAGTAAAAGCCTTAGACAAAATCAAACATGCTGTCATGATAAAAGGCCTGGAGAGATGGAGAATACAAGGGACATAACTCAACATAATAAAGGCAACTTCTATCAAAACCATAGGCAACATCAATCTAAACAGAGAGAAACTCAAGCCATTTTCACTAAAACCTGGTCTCCTTAAACATAAGAAATATATGTCCTTTACAACTAGAATGTGGTTCTGAACTAATTCTTCCTTATATTATTTTTACATAAGTATCTATATTTTATGTTACCTATCTGCAAAGTTAGACAGTTTTAAAGGAAAGGGAGAATTATCGACAAATTAAATACTTCTTATTCTTAACTTCTTTGCTGTTAACCGTTTCCACTGGAATTACAGATTTTAGAAAATCAAAGGGCTGGTGGAGAACGGTAGGATACAATAGACTAATAGCCCTGATAGGAAGTCACAGGCATGTTCATACAGAGCATCTTTAGAACGGACACCCTAACATAAACATAGCAAGACAGTTTTTGTAGAAAGAAGCAGAACTTTATATGTTGGTACAATCCCTCCAGCACTCTCCCTTGCATTCCACTTATGGAATGATCAAAAACCAACAGACTCTAACATATGCTCCACATACATACACCATACACATGCCATACACATATCAAATGTGGCTTGTTACTGACACGCTGTAGTTTCAAATTCTGCCACTTGATGGCAGTTATAGTAAAACTCAGTTAAGAGAGGGACAAAGAAAATCCCCAAGTGCACAGCAAAACCCCCAGAGCCATGGCCCTCCTCGTCATTCACATTGCTATTCAGAATTAAGAGGCAATACTAGGATGAAGCTGTTTGCTCATGAGGGGAGGGGACAGGAAGAGAAATACAGGGACAGAAATATGACAGAATTCAGAAGAACAGCTCTCGAATTTAGTCACAGGTCATGACAAAAAATTCACAGTGAAGTAACCAGCACTAGCCATTCTGATTCTAAGTTTTCTAATGGAGCAGCCATATACACAGGGGGAAACAATTTTAGCTTTCACACACACGCACACACATACATACACACACACACACACACACACACACACACACATTGTGATACTTATATACAACTGTAACTATGTTCTATTACACCTAAAAAAACTATGCCATAAAGTTAAAGTGTTTAAAACTATTAGATTTTATTGGTTTATGGAAAGACTGGCTTCTCAACTGTATATATGCAAATAGAAATGGGTGTTTTGTTATCTAATACTCAGAATCAGAAAAACAAATTAGCCTGCCTGACATAAAATGAACATGTGGGCCCTATCTTTAAAAAGGAGGGCAAGTGATTACCAAGATATTGAAATATAAAGTATTTTTCTTTACACAAGTGTCTCTTGATTTATTGTTGAAATTTTAAGTTTGTTATTTTTCTATCAATGGATAGCACATTAAAATTAAATTGTTAATGTATACATTGACCATTTAGTCTCATATTGTACATTCTTAGTTTTAAATCCAAACCTGAAGGCATTTCTACCTACATACTGAAGAACCAAACTATGCAAGCTATTTTGAGACCTGTGCATATGCATATTTTCTTCTTGCCAGTAAGACAGGAAAACTGCAGAACTCATTCAGCCAAATTTTCATGTTTTTTTTCTTATTTTAAAAGGCACACATTTTTCTTACAATGACATTACATTTGGCTTACAAGTAAGGATGGCTTGAGATGTAAAGGAACTATGGATTTCTTTCTCTTTCCATCTCAGTCACCATTTTCAGCAGACATTAATGCAGAAAACAAGGATGGATACAAAAATACACTGGACTCTTTAGTCTTTTATATTTGATAGTATGTGTTTTGCCATCTTTTCTGTAATTGAAGCTAGTTCTGGTTTAAATGGATGGTGTCCCACATT
Source organism: Microtus oregoni (assembly GCF_018167655.1). Lineage (NCBI taxonomy): Eukaryota > Metazoa > Chordata > Mammalia > Rodentia > Cricetidae > Microtus > Microtus oregoni. The sequence continues at coordinate 32,505,369 of NW_024543060.1, read as the reverse complement.
GAAGAAGTCTTCATTCAGTCACTGGGATATGCAGCAACCATTCTTTGCAATTGCTTTTAGTATTGTTGAACTCCCATATATTGCTAGGTCGTGCAATTCAGGCTGATTGGGTACTGAGAGGACAGCATACAACTGTATGAAGAGCTACAGAGATATCTCAGTCAGGTGCTTAGTAAAAGCATAGGACTTTGAATTTGATCTCCAAAACCAATTGGAAAATGAACTAAGCCCAGAGGTGCATGCTGGTAATTCAAAGACTGGGGACCAGAGACAGGCCCACAGGTCTGCCAGCGTTGCCTTATATGCCAATTTCTAAACCAGAATAAGAGCTTTCCTGAGATAAAAAGGATGGTGCCTGAAAAATGGCACTTGAAGTTGATTATAGCTTCAGCATGCATGAACATATCTGTGCCTTTGGACAGGCGTGTGCATACTGCATTCCCTACCCACACACGAATGGGGGCAAGAATGGTCAATTTCCATTCTTCTTTCATGTATCTCATTGTCTTTAGACATTAGACTTCAACCTAAAACACCAGCTCAGAGAAAACATAACTGAAAATTCCATGAGAAACAGCAAAACATTAGGCTAAGTATTGCACACTTCTGAGAATAAGGTGTTGGCTGAGAAAAGTTGACCGCTTTGTAGACTTTGTGACATGGACCTTGCTAATAGTATTCAGTAATTTAAAGTCCGCTTGAGGGACACAGATCAGTACATGACATAACCAAGTGGTTGTTATTAATAAAGCAAATTGACTAGCCTCAAAGACTTCCCTTCGTTTTGTTGAAAGCCAAGGATTCGAACAGACTTTGTGGAGGCTGTCTCTAACAATTACTGAAAACAACTTCATTTCTGGAGGCACATCCAAACACCCATGTGCCAAATCATCTTACTCCATGGTGTACAGGAGGTCTTCACAGCTGGGACAATGCAGGGAAGCAAGGTCAATGAAAAGCAGGCCTACTTTTGCAAGGCTTGTTGATGAAAGGAGAATAGGAGACAAGGATGTGGTCTCCATCATCACCCCCTCAATGAGTCAACTATAGAAAGCACTGTGCATAAAAGTACAATCTTGAGACTGATTCCCTTAAGCTATGTTCGAGGTACATACATATGGGTACCCATTAGAAAGACCTTACAAGGTCTCAAGGCAACTAGAGGCTCAATCTGCAGAGTAAAATAACTGTTATTCATTAAATGACAATGAAAATTAAATTTAACTTGCATTAATTTTGCACAAAGCTGTTAATCAAATATTTCTGATTTGATCCAGAAAACTAGAATACAATGAATCCTTACAGAGGAACAAAATATTGTCTTTTAGATAAGAAATAATGCACTTTCTGAGATTTTATTATTACGGCATAACCCCAGAAAATGTGGAGAAAGAAGTCAGATGTCTATTGAACTCTCAGAAAGTAAATTTTTAGTTTTCTTGGCTTAACAATATAAATGTGTTTCCTTTATCTTTCAGGTTGGAATTGTTTTTTTAATTGAGCACAGTTCTTTCCCATATAGGACATCTGATTTTAATAAAATAAGCTTAATTTATAATAGATGTATTTTATACATTTATCAGTCTTCTTCATACATGGAAATACTTTTAGTCTTTTCTATGCTTCATCAGCAATTTTTATAAAGACTTTATAAGAACGTGGTTTAGAATATCCCTTGTATTTTACTTAATACCTCTACTTGAAAACAAATGTGGAAGTATTAAATTTTATAGCCCCTTTAGTCAAAAGAAAAGACCATAGAATAGAGGCAAAGGAAATTTAAGACTTATTAAGGGACTGTGGCAACACACCAAGACACAAATTCTGCATAGGTTCAAGCCAGATGGGGTCCCAGCACTGAGGGGGCAAGTGGACACAGGATACAACTCCTAACTAGTAAGCTGTCTGCAATTGATACTCTATTGGAAAGGAAAAAAAATGTTTCTACAAGGGTATCTCATTGGGTATATTGGTCAAATTTAGGGTAGGATTCATGGTCATTGCAAATTATAGTTTTTCAAGATAATCTTACATAAAGAATAATTGAACCTCAGATTTTGAAATCCATGGGTTATCACAAGATCCTTTTTTCAACAAAGGAAGATTTAATCTCTAAAGTTTGTGAAATAATTTGTAGGATGTTGGCATTGGCACTAAGGAGTGATGGCCCTGAGAGCGAGGATGACTTAAGGACATTTGTTGCATGTTGAAATCCATATATAAGAGGGACTGTTCATTGTTTATACAAAGTTGCCGTGTTTATATCACTCTAGGCAAAACTTGTAGATTTGATTTCTGATCCATTTGAGAAATGACCTGAATAAGCTTTTGAACATTCATATGTCACCCCAATGACCAACAAAATGTCTTGGGAGATTCTCTTCTACATTAATACGACAGTTTCCTTTCCATGTATTGGAAAAGCTCTCAATATATAATTGACCTTGCTTTTTAGTTACTGTTAGGAATAGTAGCCTAAAATCAACTGTTCAAAACTCAAATCATGATCCTGGCAGATGTTCTGTACCAGTAATTGGCTTATATCCAACACTTCTGTATAACAGGTCAAATCATTCAGATTTCCATGGATTTATTTTACCAATTAATCTTTCTTTCACCTGATGTTAATTGTCAGAGATGTAATATGCTTATAGATACATCTTAATATTTTATGTCTATGAAAAGATTTGGATAACGGTAAATACTAGCTTGGAATTCATTTCCAATATATGCCTATTTGTTGAAGCAGAGGGAGAGAAATATTTGAAGATGATCTCAACCCTTCTTGTCATTGATTTGGCCCTCTTCCAAGCAAAAACAACATGGCTTATTTTCAAAAGCATATTTTAAGTGCTGTTTATGTTACTTTTCGTGTTAAACGTGCAACTTCACTCTCAAACTACAGTGACGAATTCTCACAGTCCACAGTTTTTTTGTGTGGGTGTCAAATAATATTGACCTTGAGCATGCTGGTGTTCAAATATCAAGGATTCATTTCAGGAAACAGCATAAATGAAGATATATGATCCACAGATTATTCCAGGTACTGTAATTTTATTCTGAGATCAAGCAAGCTGAATACTTATAATACATTGTTTTGGTATAATAATGGTAACTTTTACTGCATTTTCTCATGAGAAAAGCACTGACACCATTAGGGAACATAATAAAAAAATAATAAGAAACAACAATCATTAGCAGGACTAGCCCTAGGGATACTGAGAACATTTTCACTTTTATCACACATAAAGGAGATAACATAACACTGTGTTTCCCTTACAGAAATCATGATTGCTTTGACAGAACCCCGATGAAATTCTCCCTTCTGTGTTGGGAAAGCTCACCTCTATAAGGCAGACATATTCTCATTGTCTGTATTAACTTTTCTTCTAGCATTATTGTGTTTTCTTTTAAAATAAAATTTCTGGCCATTTTTTAAATTCAAATATTATATTTTTTTGAGAATTTTTAAAAGTACTATATTTACATAATTTTCAACCCCTCTCTCTACCACCTCCAATGTCCACCTTGTCCTTCCCCTATACCATCTCAAATTCATGAACACTTATTTTATAATTATTGCTGTTTTTACACACAGAGACACCCACACCCTACTTAGGCCATTTTGTGCTGCTCTGCATATAAGCGTTTATGACTGACTATTTGGTGTTAGATAATTTATCATGGCTCTTATTCCTGAAAATAGAAGTTCTCCAACCCTCATACATGTATGCTTAGATTTAGAACCATTCACTGCAGTCTAAGCAACCTCTCAGTGACCACAATCCCCAAAGGAGACAGGGATAGTGATGATCTCTTCCAAAGAAGCCATCAATTGTCAACAGCTCCTCACTTAGGTCTGGGGAACTTGTGAGCCCCTCCTCCGTCCATGATGGAGTTTTGAGTGAATCGATCTTGTTCATACAGCTATAATCACCGTGAGTTCATGAATGTGATGGTCATGTCACATCCAAAGCACAGCATTTTACAGCATTCCTCTTCTTCTGGCTCATAAATCTTTCCACTCACTTTTCTAAGATAGTTCTTTGGGTATCAAGGTGCATGGTAGAGGAAATACCAATGTCCTATTTGGTAAACATGATGATGCAACTTTTCTGTCATAATGTTAGTTTACCAGGTCAGTCTTGTCCTGCACGTAACACCAATAAGACTAAAATTTATAGCAAGTGAGTTGGGTATGCATATAAAATCTCGGAATTTGGAGTCTGAGGCAAGAATACCATGAGTTGACTGGGTAGTGTAATGAGATTTTGTCTCAAAAATACTGAAAAAAAAGCTAGATGATGTGTTCATCGTGCAGTCCTGTTCTCTGCTCTGTCTTCCCCATTCCTTAGTTCTGACTCCATCCCTGTGTTTGCCAAGCTCCTGACCTTTAAGATTCTATCGTCTGTTCTAGACCCTAAATCCTGTCCTTAAAGTTGATGACAGATTTAGTGCCCTAGTATGATCTCTTGTGTTCCCATCTCAAATATGGTTTTATAGTATACAATGTCTGTATCTGTTTGTGGGAAAACATACACACACACACACAAAGTAAATACGTCCTAGAACAAATCTGCTAGTGGAGACTTACTCAGTCACAGTACTCAGAATTGACACTTTTACATCCTTAAAAGGAATAATAAACAAGCCCATTCTGTCTTAGTCCAAACTGTTGCTTGAGCCCCTGACTCCGTTAACACTCTACCCTTCTGTAAGCGTGTGACTAGTCTAACAAGGCAATCTCTTTCAGTGTATTCTCAGTTCCTGAAATAGTGCAATTTCTCCTAAGGGTTAAATACGTATATATTTAACTTATTTATATATTTTTATTACAACATATTAAAATTTCTATGAAATGACTAAAACAGATAGTTTAGAAGTACAGACAACATTTGGGGCTGATGAGTCTTTCAGGATCAAGGACCATCCATTCCACTTACATAGTAAGGACATAAGTACATAGTAAGTCTTTTGTTGCATCTGTTTTCAGCACCTGCCACATTAGAGTAAAGCAGTTGGGGAGGAGAAATACTAAGATAAGAGGTGGCATTAGACATGAACTTCTCTTCACAACACTAGTGGCTGATAGTTGCCACATCCCTACAAACAGAGCGTGAAGACGAGTCTGCACATTAGGAAATATTCAGAGGAACAACAGTGACATTATGAAATATCTTTGTGACACCTATATAATTAACGTATCAGAAATAGTTTCCGAAAAGATAACCATGATAAAGCTGAGATGGAAACAGTTGGCAGCAGCTGCCCAAGTCGGAAGTCTGCTAAATGCAATAGTCATCGGTATTCTGCATGGGCCATCCCAGCACCTCCTTGCATGAAGTCATTTAATCATCACAGTTATTCCCTTTCGCATGCAAGTGACCAAGAAGCAGAGGCCATAAGTCACTTATTTGCTCAGAACATACAGGCTATAAACAACAGAAAAGATTCAGAAAGTCTCCCTCCATCCACCCTTGCGTTTTACACCTTCCAGCTTCCAACAAAAAGGCAACTGATTCTTAGATGCCTTCTTCCTCTAACCTCCAACTAATTTTAATAAGCAAGAGACCCAGTACCAGAGCATCCATTTAGATTTTTCCCAGGAGGAGATCCACACTATGAATTGGTTAGGGGAAGGGGCCTTGCCTGTACTTGGATAAAAATGCAGAAAAAAGCGAAAACTTTTTTAGCTCTGAAACATTCCAGTTGACTGCTGGAAATGTGTGTAACTCCCAAGTATCACTGGGAAATAAACACACAGACTTCTGAGGAAGCTATTTGGCTTGGGTAGCAATGATTTTTGACATTTAGAAAACTTGCAGTATATCCCGAAACATAAAGGGCTTCTCATTGTGCTTCTGAGCGGTGATAAAATGTTTCATAAATAAACATTTCACTTTGTTTCCCCCTTAGTGAAATTATCTTTACTGCTTTGATATATTTTCTTAGTACTTAGAGCAACCTGTCCTAACCTCTGCTGGAAGAAAATGAGAAATAATCCCTATATGCAAGATAAGACAAATCTAATAGTTGTGTTTGCAAACATCAAATAGCAGTGGGCTAAAGTAGGGTGATAGAAAGCTATCAATTAATTTTGTTGTAACTGTATGCACCTGTGAACGACTCCTTAATTAAAGAGCCAAACAGAAATCTCTCACAATCATGCGTCGCGTTGCTTGCGCTTGTGTGACTGTCGATTAGCCAGAGTGGATAAACAGGACTGGAAGCGTGCCATGTGGACTTCGAGCAAAAGAAGAAAGAAAACAGATAGAACCAGGAGATTTGTGTATGGAGAAAGGAGGACCCCGAAACATATCCGGGCCATTCTCACTGGGATAAATATCCGTTTCAATAAAGCAAATGAGAGCGGATCCTTTGTGCCAAAAGGACAGAGTTCCCCCACTCACTGGAACAAAGAAAATGAAGCTTTCATACACAAATATACATTAAAAGGAAGAATAGGGGAGCATCGGGGCTGCTGCTGAATTGGGAGCTTAATGCCAGTGCTTTGTGTTTGTATTAAAGAGAACAGAGCGAATCCCTCAGCTAGTTTTCTCCCAAGATAATAATATCCTACCTGTAGGTCTTACCCTACAATTTTGCTCTACCCTTGGCTCTTTAGTGTTTTGGAAAACAACGTCAGGGGTGTGCCGAGGTAGAGGACGTTAAGACCTGGGAGAAGAGAATGTCAAGGTTCCCTCTGAAAGAAGAGATGGATGGCTCAAATTGGAAATTTCCAGTTGTCAGCTCTGCTCTGAGGTGATTTATTTTGCTAATTGAAGGAGAAGAACTGTGGAGTTATGAGATTGAAAATTGAACAGGCAACATTTGAATTATGATGAAATTATAGCCCACCACTAAAAGCCTCCCTCAACCTTTGTCATCAGAAGGGACTGACATTGTAACTGCTATAATACAGGTGCTTTGGAGAAAAGTTAAAATGGTTTCTTGAGAAAGTAGACAGTACATTTGGTGTTCGCTGAGAAAACTTATAGTACATCCTTCTGAACCTAGAAAAGGATGGAAGATTTTTGAGGGTAGGGTGTATGTATGCCTGTCTTCCTTCTTCCAGTTCTTAATAAAGAATCTATAATTATAAATGTAAATAAGAAATTATCCTGTCTCACCTCACTCTTGTTTCCTGAGGTTTTGAGAGAGTCAGTAATGTTTATTTTAGGCTGGACACCCCCCCCCACACACACACCCTCTAAACTTAACTGAATGAAAGACAGCCTCACCAAACATAGTAGTTTGCAGCTTAGGCCTCTTTGGCCTGTGGCATGATTCTAAAACAGATAGAATGCCTTTGAACACTCAAGTGGTCACAAATGTCATCTATTTTTATGATAAAATACATATGCAACTATATGGCACACACCTTTTCTGACTTTACTGAAAGAGGGGCATTTCAAAGACAAATAGAAAATAATCTTTCCAAATAACGGCTGAAATTATTTCTAATTATGTATCTGTGATAATATCCTACAAGTCTTGTCTGCCATCTGTCTTGGCAAATAATGCTTTGTTTGGACAAAGCATGCTAATTCTTTTATGTATTGTCTATGGCTGATTTCACACTACAATGGAAAGGGTGATTACTATTAGCAATAGAGACAAAAGAACCTGCGAAGCCTATACTATTTACCCTCAGACCAATTACAGAAGAGGATTACTGACCCCTGAACAGAGTTGATGTTGGTGTGATTACACTTTCTTTAATCTTACAGAATGTCAGTTGCTGTGGTATAGCTCATTAGCGCATTAGCAAGGCTTACTTCATTACACTGCGACAATGAATATATAGTGTTGATTTTATTTGTAACTTAATCTCAGTTGAAGTTTATAAAAATATTACATAATCAGTATCGACAGATAACTGACTCTTAAGAAACCTCCTTGAAACCACATGCTTGAGCTTCCAGGTGAAACCTCTGCTCCCTTCCCTACATATCCAAGAGCAATCTACAATTCCCTTCAGAAACCCTCAGAAACAATTTCTGCACAGTTATTATTGTTGACTGTGTCTTGCTATCTGCTAACTAAACAGGTCATCATCTCACTCATTTCAACTCCATATGTGTGTTCTCAGTAATTGTAGTGTCTTAGGAGTTGGCCAAATTCTTGTTAAATCAATAAGTGGATATCCATGTCTTTTACATAGTTCTAGTGCATCAGTGCAGCAGGGCACAACTCAATAACACAAATTGTGTTACTTGAAGGGGAATAGTAAGATACAAGTGATACGATGGGGGAAAAGAAAAGGGCAGAGACTCCTCAGGGAGTGGGGAGTAAGTTAAACAAAGGAGACAGAGGTTAAAAAAAACCCACAACCCTATTATGTACATAATTCAGTGTATAAGCATACACACATATACACATACATACACACATACACGCACACACACATACACACACATATCACATATGTACATAGTTGTAAGGAACTTTTCTCATCTGGACGGTTGGCATTTCCCCCAAGAGTCAAATACCATGTAAACAAACCCTAATATGAGACATTAGAAACCATATTCTGAGTTCTTGGCCAAGACTATCTAAGAGACTGCCTTGCTGTTAACCTCAGTTTCATAGCAGAGGTGGAAAGTAAGACTCTATTGATGAAGCACCATGAACTTCAGGAACAGGTCCCATTGGCCCCTGATCTGGAATTGTTTGGAAAAACCCCTTCCTGAGGAGTGGCTTTCAGGGCACCAGAAGGCATCAATACAAGCTTCCAAAGGAGGCAGACAACAGGTCCTGAAGCAGCTATGATGCCTATGGTCATCAGGGATCAGTATGGCATGGTAAACTCACATGGTACCTTGGAGGTAAACAAATACTAAAGACCCAGTCAATAAGAGGGATACCATGCCCAGTACTAGAAACCTTACGTATTCATCATTGCTAGTGAAATCCTGATTATTGTAGAGGAATCTACAACTAATTTGCTAAACTAGCATAATCCACAACAGCAATTTATAAACATTTGTCCTTATATCCACAGATAAGTGTAATCATTACCCCTTATTAACAGAACTTTTCTTTGCAACAGAAAGAGACCACAAAAAAAAAAAACCTACAATGCACCAAAATGAATAGAAATGGAGCCAAATCCGATGATAAATCTACAAAACACTCCTGTACCTAAGGCTCTGGAAATGTCACATGTCACAGAAAAGGTGGTAGAGAAATCGGAAGAGCCAGATCAGGCACTTTGCTGTGAGATTATGTTTCCTAATAATATCAGACGCTATACCTGTAAAGTTTTACCAACATGATTGCCCAAACATGCACTGAACAAGGATGACACAAGCATGTTAAGCTGTATGAAAAGCCCAAGAGACCTCAACCCTAAACAAAAAACTACAGACTACTGAGTAAAGCTGGGAGTGGGAGAGGTAGTCCTCCAGGGAAGAGCACACCAATTAGTTGTCTAGTCCCAGATAGTCAGCCCTGAAAGCATGTATATATGCAACATCGTAGGGACTCAATAGGTTATATTTAGAATCACATATTGTAATTAAACTACCATCTCAACTTTTCTTTCTTTCTTTTTTTTTTATTGAGAAAAGGAAAAAAAAAACTAGTTTCCGCCTCCTCCCAGCCTCCCATTTCCCTCCCCCTCCTCCCACCCTTCTCCCCGTCCTCCCACCCTTCTTCCCCTCCTCCCACTTCTCTCCCCCTCCCTCTCCAGTCCAAAGAGCAGTCAGGGTTCCCTGCCCTGTGGTAAGTCCTAGGTCCTCCCCCCTCCGTCCATATCTAGGAAGGTGAACATTCAAACTGGCTAGGCTCCAACAAAGCCAGCATATTAAGTAGGATCAAAACCCCGTGCCATTGTCCTTGGCTTCTCATCAGCCCTCAGTGTTCACCATGTTTAGAGAGTCCGGCCCTATCCCAAGCTTTTTCAGTCACAGTCCAGCTGGCCTTGATGAGCTCCCAATAGATCAGCCCCACTGTCTCAGTGGGTGGGTGCACCCCTCGCGGTCCCGACTTCTCTGCTCATGTTCTCCCTCCTTCTGCTCCTTATTGGGACCTTGGGAGCTCAGTCCAGTGCTCCAGCGTGGGTCTCTGTCTCTATCTCCATCCATCACCAGATGAAGGTTCTATGGTGATATGCAAGATATTCGTCAGTATTGCTATAGGATAGGGTCATTTCAGGTTCCCTATCCTCAGCTGCCCAAGGAACTAACAGGGGACATCGCCTTGGGCTCCTGGGAGCCACTCTAGGTTCAAGTCTCTTGCCAACCCCAGGGTGGCTCCCTTAACTAAGAATTGTGCTTCCGTGCTCCCCTATCCAACCTTCCTTTATCCCAATCATCCTTTTTCCCCAAGTTCCCCCCATCCTCCCCTTCTCCCTTTTCTCTCCCCTTCTCCCCTTACCGCCATCCCACCCCACCCCAAGATCCCAATTTTCTCCCCGGCAATTTTGTCTACTTCCCATAGCCAAGAGGATAACTATATGTTTTTCCTTGGGTTCACCTTCTTACTCAGCTTCTTTAGGTTCACCAATTGTAGACTCTGTGACCCCTATTTATGGCTAGAAACCAATTATGAGTGAGTACATCCCATGTTCATCTTTTTGGGTCTGGGTTACCTCACTCAGTATAGTGTTTTCTATTTCCATCCACTTGCATGCAAAATTTGAGAAGTCATTGTTTTTTACCGCCACGTAGTACTCTAATGTGTATATATTCCACACTTTCTTCATCCATTCTTCCATTGAAGGGCATCTATGTTGTTTCTAGGTTCTGGCTATTACAAATAATACTGCTATGAACATAGTTGAACAAATGCTTTTGTCATATGATAGGGCATCTCTTGGGTATATTCCCAGGAGTGGTATTGCTGGGTCCAGGGGTAGGTTGATCCCGAATTTCCTGAGAAACTGAAACACTGATTTCCAAAGTGGTTGCACAAGATTGCATTCCCACCAGCAATGGATGAGGGTACCCCTTCCTCCACAGCCTCTCCAGCAAAGGCTATCATTGGTGTTTTTTATTTTAACCATTCTGACAGGTGTAAGATGATATCTCAAAGTTGTTTTGATTTGCATTTCCCTGATCGCTAAGGAGGTTGAGCATAGAAAAAAAAAAAAAAAAAAGAAGAAGCAGACTCACCTAGGAGGAGTAGAAGACTGGAAATAATCAAACTAAGGGCTGAAATCAACAAAATAGAAACACAGAAAACAATCCAAAGAATCAATGAAACAAAAAGCTGGTTCCTGGAGAAAATCAACAACATTGACAAACCCCTATCCAAACTAATCAAACGGCAGAGAGAGAATTTGCAAATTAATAAGATCAGAAATGAAAAGGGGGACATAACCACAGACACAGAGAAAATTCAGAGAATCATTAGATCTTACTACAAAAGCCTATATGCCATCTCAACTTTTTAAAGCACAATATGTGGACCATGTTGAGATCCTGATTTATATAAAACAAATGTTACATTTTTTAAGAAGTGTTTTTTTTTTCCTGAGTACAGTGATGCATACCTATAATCCCAGAATTAGGAAGACAGGTAAAAACGATTATGAATTCAGGGATAGTCTGGTCTATATAGTGAGTTACAACCAGTCTGGACCACATAGAAGATTCTTTCTCAGGAACCAATAAAGTCTAGAGATCAGTTTTGTCACAGTCCTGGATGCTAAAAGGTCCAAAATCAAGTTGCAAAAAGGCTTCTTTGCCTTCAGTGTTTGGTGAGGGTTCTCATCCTATATGAGAACCTTGACGCTGTGCCTAACAAAGCATAAAGAGGGGGAGGAAGGAGAGAAGGGATAAGAGAATGCAACTGTATCTTTCCTTTCACCTGCTCTCATTGTTCTCTCTCTCTTCCCCTCTACCTTCTCTTCTTCTTTTCCCCCTCCTCTTCCTTCATAATAAGTTTATTATACATTTTATTTTCTTCTTCATTTCATGATCATAGTTGTATGGGATCAGGGTTCACCTCCAATGACCTCATTTAATCTTATTCACTAGTGCTTTTCAGAATCCCATCTGTCTTCTTCTGCTTTCTTTTCCCCCCTATTTTCTTTTTCTTTTCTTTAAATTGATTTTTATTGAGATTTACATTTTTCTCTGCTTCCCTTTCTGCCTCTCTCCTCTCCCCTTCAACCCTCCCACAATGTCCCTGTGCTCCCAGTTTACTCAGGAGATTTTGTCTTTTTCTACTTCCCATGTAGATTAGATCTGGGTATGTCTCTTTTAGTGTCCTCATTGTTGTCTAAGTTCTCTGGGATTGTGGTTTGTAGGCTGGTTTTCTTTGCTTTATGTTTAAAAACCACCTATGAGTGAGTACATGTGATAATTGTCTTTCTGGGTCTGAGTTATTTCACTCAAAATAATGTTTTATATCTCCTTCCATTTTTTTGCAAATTGAAGATGTTATTTTTTTCTGCTGTGTGGTACCCCATTGTGTAAATGTACCACATTTTCTTTATCCATTTTTTGGTCAAGGGGCATTTAGGTTGTTTCCAGGTTCTGGCTATGACAAAAAAAAAATGCTGCTATGAACATAGTTGAGCACATGTCCTTCTGGTATAACTGAGCATCCTTTGGATATATACCCAAAAGTGGTTTTACTGGGTCTTAAGGAAGGTTATCTCTTAATTTTCTGAGAAATTGACATACTGCCATCCAAAGTGGCTGTATCAGCTTGCATTCCTACCAGCAATACAGAAGTGTTTCCTTTTCCCCACAACCTCTCCAGCATAAGTTGTCATCAGTGATTTTGATCTTGGCCATTCTTACAGTTGTAATCTTACAGGAATCACAGAGTTGTTTTGATTTGCATTTCTCTGATGACTAAGGATGTTGAATATTTCCTTAAGAGTCTTTCAAGATCACCAGGACGTATGGTATTACCAAGGAACCTGAGTGAAGGATTGCTTACAGGAGCAACCGTGCTCCAAAGCAACTACACTGGAAACGTTTCCTCTTCCCAATAGCCAGTAGATGGACACCCCCACTTCAGTTAACCTTCCCCTGCTGATATAGTCTAGCACTCCCCAAGACCACCAAGCTATGTGCAATCAGAGCAATGGGTCCAGAATGCATACAAATGGCTGGGAGGTGTAGAAAGAAGTGTCTGATCAGGAATTCCCAGGTGAGGGTTTATTGATCCTCCTCATCTATTCCCTTTGAGGTCAGCCATCATCAGTCTAGCTAGTGATGATCTCTCATTCTCTTGCAAGCAGGGCTTCTGATTGGATGGAGACAGTGGTTATTTTGCTTGGAGGACCGTGTTCTCCATCACCTGCTATACGATGTATCTTCAGTTCTTTCCTGTCAGAACTTAGGGAACCAACCACTGAATCTTAGGAGGAACAAGTTCAGGCTATCACCACAATTATCACAGATATCGTAGGCTGATCTGGCTGACCTAACTTCTGTTTTCAATCTTCTCTGTCCTGCTCTTTCCATCCTTTAGCTAAAAAAGATTGTAAATAGCAGAACTAAGCTTTCATGGAGAGAAACTGGCCTCAGCATCTACACACAATGTGACTGTGATGACTGTGTACTAATTAGGTATCAATGATTTTTAATTTTTTTTACAGAAATACTTTACTATCTTAATTCAGTCCTTGGGACTGTGATGTGTGTCCAACTCAGTTGTTACACAATGCACCATCATTTCAGGAAAAGAAGTCATTATTCCTTTTCTACTATATCTCTCTCCTGAATCGTTATATCTTGTGCATCTGGGCACAGATCATGCAATGAAAAAGGTTCCTGTACAAGGACTGGAAATGTCTATAACATCCCCAAGCTCCAAAGACAAGCATGGTTCATTCTTCTTTGAGTTCCTTGCAGCATGTAGGACATATTACATGTGACACTGTCCATTCTGATGGAGCCAAATGCAAATATGTGGTGAAGGACGAAGGAGACATCAATAAGCTGCAAGATTTTAGGGTAACCACTTACTCTAAGTGTGAAAGAGGAGAACAAAGGCGGTGACAGCCTAAAGAGCCTGGAGAAATCACTAGCTTCCTCTGTTTTATGTCGTTCATACTGATGCTATTGTTGCAGATGAATGCATTGGTGAGACCAAGAATATCCTTCCACAGGGCTGGTGCTATTAAGAGGTTGAAAAATTGGGGTTTCATGAAGCAAGAACTTAAAGGGGAAACCAGTTCAATCAGCTTTTTATCATATTACCAGGATGTACAAAGATTGCTCTAGTCCTTAGCACATTAATTAAGAGCCCACCTGTCTTTTTATTCCTCTGTATTTTTTTTCCTGGAAGCAACATACACAGTTGACATCTGAGTTCCTAGACAGTAAAATGGTTGCCATAAAACGGGAGATGTGAGGGGCTTCTTATGGAATAATGGAAAAATGGAAATTTCTGTCAAAATGATGTCACGGCTTCAAAACACTGTTGGTGCAAGTGCCTGACAGGCATGCTTGACACAGTCTGTAATGACACAGTAAGAAAGCAAAAATAATGTGACAATGGCTTTCTCTCTAGGACTTTTGAAGAATGACTGGGTGGGTGCTGCACTCCACATTCTGATCGCTAGCAGAAGATGCAGCTCTTCGCTGGGGCATCAATATTTATGAGATTTATTGATTATCTTGTCATGTTTAAAATATGTGCTTAACAGTATAATTAAGGGTCAATTTGTAGTCTTGGGGTCACCTATGTGAGAGCAGCAGCAGCTACTAACAAAACAGGACAGACATTGGGACATCCTTTGTCAGTCTTACAGCTTATACAAAATATGTCCCTATCTCTACGCAAAGATGTCAGTACAAATTTGAGATAAGTCTCTCAAAATATGCCAATCAGGCAGACGCTATGGAAAAATTAACCAGAATATTAAGAAAGCCAACAATAATATTAACCTGGCACAAAGTCTTTAAAGGAATCATTATTTGTATTATTTGGAAATGACCTGGCTTTTTATCAATTGCTTCACTATGTTAATCATAAGGTCACATCATTTTAGACCCATGGAAACTTGAGCAATTATGTAGCTCAACTCTAAGAGACAAAGGGCCTGTTCAATAAAGAACTAGGTAATATTATACTTGGAGCCTGTTCTTGCTACTAGAGCAGAGTCACTTCCTGTAAGCCAGATTAAATCTCCTGGAGGTGCACTTGCCAAGCTGATTACATGCCACAAAGTCTACCAATATGCAGGTCTCACCACCATTGTAAATCTAGGCTCTTTCCCAATTCCCAACAACTAGCGTGGACCTTCAGACCTCATACAACAAAGATGGTCACTGCATACGTTGATAGCAATGCTAAGTTACAGGAAGGAAAAGGATACTAACCAACTCATTGGAAGATGTCAATCATATGCTTATTACAATTTAAAGTGAAAATTTAACTTTTATAGCTAAAGGATGGAAAGAACAGGGCAAAGACAAATCCATCTTTCTATCAAGATAAACATCACACTGTCGCACTCTATCTGATATATCCATTCTAGATTTCTGTAAGACTTGAATGGAGAATATTGTTTAATTTTGATTACTTCCAAAATTCAGCAAGGACATTCACCCATATCCATCTCTCAAAACAATGGAGCACCCCTGTATGTGATCCTCAAACATCTGTACATAGATGGTAGGAACCATATTACAGACAAGGAAAATTGTCTTCTAAATATTAAGTATCTGAACTATGCCCTTTGGGATTTGCTGCTCATGGAAGGCAGATCACACAGCAACTTTGGTCACCCAGTCATTCTGCATGACTGAACTGTCATTGCCCTGTGAGTGAACAGATGTCCAAGGAACTTAAAGATCTCCGGGTTATTCCTCTCTCTCTCTCTCTCTCTCTCTCTCTCTCTCTCTCTCTATTTTACAAGCTATACATTGAAGATCAAGACTTTTTACAAAGCAATGGCATATATTGGGGAAAAAATTCCTGAGCATACCCAAAACACATGTTTAGAAATGATCTGAAAAGCATAGATTTGCACCTCGGACTGATCCTCAGCATAACGGCAAACTACAATTTCTTTTAAAGCAGCCAGTGGTAAGAAAGGAAGAGAATTATTTTCCCAGATTATTACATTCAAATGTCTAACTTATAAGGAAAACTCAGGTGCCATATTTTCTACATTGCTATCTGCTGCTATGATAAACACCATGACCAAAATAATGTGTGGAGGAAAGTGTCCATCTGGCTTACATTTCCTGAAGTCTATCACGGGGTAAGTCAGGGCAGGAACTCAATCAGCAAAGGTAGGAACATGGGATGCTGCTCACTGCTCAGTTACGAGATCTACTGAGCTTGCTTTCTTAAGTACTCGAGAATACCCTGCCATGAGATAATAAGGACTATAGTGAGTTCTTCCTATAAACATCAGCCATCCCAGAAAGTCCCACAACATGTTCATAGGGACTTTTCTATATCCATCAGCCATTGAAAAATGTCCCACAGATATACCCATAGGCTGACTTGGTTGAAGAAATCTGGGGAAAAAAAGTGAGACTCCATCATACAATCTTGGGCTATGTGAAGTTGACAATGGATGCTATCTATGAAAGAATACATTATGGGGTTGGAGAAACGCCTTAGAGGTCAAGAGCGGTAGTTGCTCTATCAGAGGACCTGGCTTCAATTCCTAGCAGTCACTCGGCAGCTCACAACTGTCTTAATGCCTCCATTCAAGTGGATCTGACTCCTGTGCATTGACATCTGTAGGCAAAACACCAATGCACATAAAATAATAAGTAAATTATTAAAAAATATTATTAAATTATTAAAAAATAAAAAGAAAGAATACATTAGTCACTCACCTCAAAAATAAAACAAATAAAATAAAAATGGCAAACCAGAAAAGCATGGTGTAGTCAAGGGAGAAAATGAATCATTTGTAGACATTTAAAAGGTCTTGCACAGGAAAGTATATGGTTAGCAGAGCGAAAAGTTTACACACTATACAGGACGGTGCCACTTACACCATGAAAAGGAACAAAGTGATGCTGAGGAAGTACGGAGAAGGTAACAGCATGAATAACATGAAAATGGAAAAGAATCTACGAGGAGGGGAAAAAGTTAAGATAGGCGTGGGACGAGGAAGGAAGTTTCAAACAAATAAACAAACATAAACTTTGCTTGCAAATGACATGCTGATGCTTAATAGTGTGAATATTAATTAAAAAATAACATGGGAGGAGAGGAGGGAGGAGAAACTGGTCATTATGTAAAATAAGTGAAAAATACTAATTAAAAAACAAAATAAATATCCTAGGTGAAAATAATAAAAATAAACTTATGTCTGAAAGAAAATTTTCATTACAAGGATTAAAAGACAGTTTTGAATAACAAGAAGAGTGGGAATCAGCACATTTGAAGATGAGGGAGTAGAAATTCATTGAATCTAAGAAACAGAAAGAGAAACTATTTTAGTATAAATGGTGTCTAAGGGAACTGGGGGACCTCTGGAAACCCACAACGCACATTTTGAGTAAGAGAAGAAAGAAAAAAGTTTAGAAAGAGAATATATTTAAAGCAACTGAAAACTTTCCAGATTTGAACACTTTAATATAAATGTTGCAAAATACAGCAAACTTCAATAGGATGAATTACAAGAGACCTACACCATAGCACGTTATAATTATGTTGTTAAGAGCCTTTTGAAACAAGCAATAAGTGACTTATCACAGACAAGGAATCTTTGATCAGACTGCCAAAAAGGTTTTCATCAGAAATTCTGGAGACAAGAAGTCAGTGGACTAACAGTTGAAAACAAAATTAGAAAACAAATTCAAGTCAGTTATTTGAAGAATCCTATATTTAAAAAAAAAAAATTCTTCCCTTTTTTATTGTTTTTACTGAACTGTACATTTTTCTCTGCTCCCCTCCTTTTCTCCCCCTCTCCTGTGACCCCTACGTTCCCAGTTTATTCAGGAGATCTTGTCTTTTTCTCCTTCCTATGTAGATCCCTATGTGTTTCTCGTAGGAAAATCATTCTTTAAAAAAAAAAGGGGAAAAAGCTAAGATAGACACAGACAAATAAAAGAAGAAATTCGCTGAGTTCTACCACGCAAAAGATACAAAAGGGAGTTACTGCACATGAAAAACACACACACACACACTCTCCAGTAACTTGGGGGTTAGAAAGAAACAAATGTGTCAGCAAATGCAAGCACATAGTTAACTATAAACACTGATATTATAATAATGATATGTAAATCACCATTGTGTTGTCTATAAAACTTAGCAGATTGATGTGTTAAAAATAATCGCTTATATTTTGGATGTAATATATGTAGATGTAATTTTATGAAGACTGCATTGGAAACTGGCTGGAATCTGCTATTAAAGTCTTGGGGACTGTGGACCCCCAGACTCTGAATTTTGTGATCCTCTGCCTGCTGGAGTAAACAACTTGTTTTCCAATGCTTGCAGCTGCTTTGAGCAAATAACTTGTTTTGCAGCTGCTCTGAGTAGAAGACTCTCAAAAGTTCCTGATGGCAGGGGGGTTGTTTCTGGTGGGCTTGCAGCTGAGCGTTAGGGTGTGGTCATTAGTCAAGGAGACCCTATATAAGCTGCCCTGGAACACGATAAAGGGGACATTCTTGGCATTATCATCTCTCTCTCTCTCTCTCTCTCTCTCTCTCTCTCTCTCTCTCTGTGTGTGTGTGTGTGTGTGTGTGTGTGTGTGTGTGTGTTTCAATCTCTAGCCCCTTGCCAGACTCGCAAATGATACCATAGTGCATTGGCGCATGGAGCATGGAGCAGGCGTTTTGCTACGTTAAAGGGAAAGAATTATTGAGTTATCGATGGTATACTTGTATAAATTCAAATTAGAGTGGTATAAACTTGGGAGGTTAGATTAAGTTCCATGCAATCCATAAAGAATACAAATAAGAAATAGATGAAAGAAAATGATAAATCATTTGTTTCATTTAAAAATTAAAAAGGAATGTAATATAAGATTAAGAGTAAACAGCTTTACAACATGGAAAACAAACAGAAAGTGACAGAAGTCATTCCTTATTAGTAATTGTTTCAAATGTAAATGGATTAAAGTCTTCTATCAAAAGGCAATGAATAGTAGGATGGATTTTAAATTTGTTTCTAGCTACGCTGTTTCTATAGTGACTGACTTTTTAAGATGCAATTTCATTGAACATGAAAGCATAGGAAGGATATTCCATGCAAGGAGATCACACGTGGAGATAATGCTATAAATCCAAATAACATTTAAATAGCTAGTTAAGAATTGCTGGGTGTTGTGTAGTAAGTAATATTTCAGTACAATAGTAACATAGAACAACTAACAGTATTCAAGTATATAAGGCAAAAATGACCCAATTGGAAGCATAGAGTTCTTCGATAGAAATTGGAATAATCAATACTTTCAAAATGGATAAAAAACCAGAAGTGAGATAAGCACTTTACAGTGAAGGATCTTATTTAATAGCAGGAAATGTCTTTCCAGGAAAGACCATAAGTTTGGCAGCAAATTGAGCCTCAATAGAATTTAAAGTATAGTTCTATAATTTAATTTATCAGAAAACATTGAGATGAAGTAAAAAGAGTAACATTAGGAAAGTGAGAAAATTTATGAGTTCATAGACATTAAATAACAATCTTTTAAAAAATGTATTTGCTTTTAAAGAAAGAGTTTTACTATCAATCCCAAGATGACCTCAAACTCATTATATGCCTCAAATGTCTTTAAAAAATGCCATCTTTTTGCTGGATTATAGGCATGTGTCACCATTCCAATAAATAAACAAAATGCTCTCACACAGTCATCGATCAAAATGGAAATTTGAAGACAGAGCAGGCCAGAATTAGAGATGAACGAACATTTTTGTCTAAAACCACCAAAATTCATCAGGCAGTGCTAAAAGGAGGTATTTACATCAATAAACACGCAGCAGCACAAAAAAGACTTCAACCTTATAACTTAACTTTACACATTAACTCCCTGGTAAGAGAAAAACAAGCTAAAACTGAGAGTTTAAAAAAGATGGGAAAAATAAAGAATGGGATGAAGACAAATGGAATTGTAGATACATAATAGGGGCAAAGAAGTATCACAGAAAATAGTTCTTTGAGAAGCCCTACAGAATCAGTAGAATTTGAAATAAATGAAATTTTAAAAGAGAAAAGGCTCAAATTGCTAAAATAGAAAGAAAAATGAAGACATTGCTACCAAATCTAAAGCAATAAGGGCTCACAAGAGAGTGTATGAAAGCAGCTGTATGACAAAAAAAAAATTGGATGACTTAAATAAAACTAGCAAAACCTGCTGACACTCACCCACTAAGAAACAGAAAAGTCTTAAATGACTTATATGTAGTAAGAAAATTGAATTAGGGCCAGCGAGATGACTCAGCTGGTAAATAAAGTTGCTTATTATTGGAACCTGGAGAACGGAGTTTGACCCCTGGGTCACATGTAAAGGCAGGCATAGTGAGCCAACCCGACTAAGTTATACTTTGCCATCCACAGGTCCGCCCCTCCACATGTGCACACACTAAAAGGAGATAACGTTTCTTAGAAAGAAGCCTGAATCATTCATAGAAAATCCAGTGGAAATTTCTTGAGTTGATGGCTTCACCTGCATCATGCCAGCCCTCCCCAGACTTCTAAAAAACTTAAAGCCAATGTTTTTATTGGAAAAGGAAGTTTTATGTATATAGTCTTTCAATGTCTGCTGGTCACGTATTCTAGCCTTTGGCCCAGAACAGTTGCTTATCATAGTCCCTATGGAGGGCTCATTGCTTCATATAGGAGTATTTTCTCCATTGCACTTTCAGTGTGTACTCTTAGGTCCTAAATAATACTTCTTTTTTGTGTGTGCTTCAAACTTCACTAATTGGGAGGGTGCATTTTGTTGCCACAAGAGAAGCATATTTATAGGCCATTTTCTCTGGGTTTGCTACATAAACATGTTCTACGTGGTCAATGAATGCTTAAACAATCAAATCTAATGTTACCATCAGGACTTTACTGTATGTGTGCTCAAGTCCTAGAGTGATGCTTTCAGTTTGACAATGTCAAGTGAGAGCAAGATGGAATGTGTATAATTGTTTAGATTTCCTTCCTAGACCTGGAGAGTGATATTATGATAATCTTTCTTAATTCCATGTAGTTGAGTCCTCTTTAGCATTTTGGTACAAAATATATGGTATTCTGTTCTATTACTCTTATATAAAACTAACAAAGACACCATACAAAAACTGCAGACAAATCTTCCTTTTGTATATTGATTTCAAAAATACTGAAAATTGACATCTTTAAAGGATTACAAAGCTCATTATATGAACATTATTACCAGAAGTGAAACAAGGTTAATCACACAATAGTCAACCAGTGTAATATACCAGGATAATGCAATGAAGGAGAGAACTGCACAATCACTTTGATTACTTCAGGAAAAATATTTCTCCCTGAAACAATATCCTACTGTCATAACAACTCTCAACAAATTAGCAACAGAAGGAAGCTGCCTCATCATTACATAGCCTATATAAAAACCTGAGTATTAAGCATCACTCATCAGTGGATTAAAAACAATCCCTTTGATTCAGCAATGCAGTGAAGGTACCCACTTTTCACATTGGCCAGTTCTAAACAATAGAGTAATAGAAACTCTAGCCAGAGCAATCAGGCAAGAAAAAAGGAATAAAAACCCTCACCTTCTACCCACTTCCCATCAAAGCCTGAGACAGGTGGGAGAGTTGGCTCTGAGGTCAGAAGGGCACAAGAGCTGCCCTTGCTGCAACACTCAGCAAAGAAGGCCCTGTACCTTGCATGAGCAGAACGATAGAGCCAACCCCATTGGTAGAGGTGTGGGTGAGACAGCTCTAAATTTGCTATCATGTGAGAGCTGGCTCCATTACTCATCTGAACTGTGGCAGCATGGGCAGGGGATAGATGCATTCCCCCTCCCCTCCCCATCAACTCCAGAGGCAGCTGGGAGAGCTGGTCCTGACCCTCATCAGCTGTAGCACTCAGGAGAGTAGGCCGCACACCACACCAAGGCAACACAGTAGAGGTGGCCCTTGGTGTAGTTGGGTGTGGCAGGAATCTTTCAAGTCCCTGAAGACGTGAAAGCAGACCTGGCCCTGACCCTTGCTCTTCCTTGCAAGGGGTGAATTTGCCAGGACAATGCAGGAGAGCTCACCCTGGTGGTGAGGATGAGGGAGAACTGGTCAGACTAATCCTGCATCTACCCAGGTCCAAAAACAGGGTTATGTGCTGGCCCACTCCAACATTCACCCCACCTGTGATCTGCTGGAGCACATGAAGGGGCTGGCTAGTCCCGTAGACCCAAAGATGCAGGATCTCTATAACACAGGTAAACTGCAGGATATCTAAGAGGAATCCCAGTAAGGGCCCAACGCTGATAGTGTAGCAGAAACCAGACCAATGACGCTGCAATAAACACTTGCAAGTACAGATATATGGATAAAAGGGTTTACTACGTGATTCACTGTGTCACACTACAGCTCCCATGGTGATAATGATTTCCTCTTCTTTTTTTTTCTCTTTTCTCTTAAATATTATTTTATTTTATAGAGGGAGCTAACAATTTCAGGTAGTGGATACGAAGGATGTGGAAATGAATGGGATGGAAATGCATGATGTGGAAGAGACAAAGAATAAATAAAAAAACAAATAAATGGAAATAAGCCCATGTTAAAAAAACCATAAACTTAGAATAAAAAGAGGAAATGAAAAGCACCCAAGTTGAAAACGGGAAGTAAAACTCTGTCCCTTTGTCAATGATATTAATCTGCTGCCAAAAGCACTGAGAAGCCTTCTACAAAACAACGACGCCCGAGCTAATGTGGAAAGGAGCAGGATAAAAGGTAACACATCCACATTTGTGAAATTTCTAAACAGTAAAAATGAAGACTCAGTGAGGGGTGCACCCACACACTGAGACAATGGGGATGTTCTATCGGGAACTCACCAAGGCCTGCTGGCCTGGGTCTGAAAAAGCCTAGGATAAAACCGGACTCGCTGAACATAGCAGACAATGAGGACTACTGAGAACTCAAGAACAATGGCAATGGATTTTTGATTCTACTGCACGTACTGGCTTTGGGGAAGCCTAGGCAGTTTGGATGCTCACCTTACTAGACCTGGATGGAGGTGGGTGGTCTTTGGACTTCCCACAGGGCAGGGAACCCTGATTGCTCTTTGGGCTGATGAGGGAGGGGGACTTGATTGGGGGAGGGAGAGGGAAATGGGAGACTGTGGCAGGGAAGAGACAGAAATCTTTAATAAATAAATAAATGGGAAAAAATGAAGACAGAAAAAATAGGAAAATAAATAGTTCAATTTCTAATATAGCAATGAGAATAAAATACTAGGAAATGAAGGTAACCAAGGAGAGAAAAAGACTTGCACAACTGAAAAGTACCGATTATTTATAAAGAAAGATGAAGGTTCCACAAGCCAAAAGAAATCCTATATTCATTCAAAAAAAAAAAGATTACTTAATACTGTTAAGGGTGGTTCACAGGGTGAGTGAATTACCCTAATGAATCAACCAAAATAATGCAATTGATAACAAAATCTTGATGGTGTTTTGCATAGACATAGAGAGAAGAGGATACAACTCATAAATAATCTTGAGTCCACAGAACATAAGCAAGCATCGTGCAGAGCCACAGTACCAAAGCATGGTAGAACTGTCATGAAGACAGCAATGTAGACTGATGAAATAGAACACAGTGAGGAAATTCAGCTTTGTATCCATGGCCAACCAGTTTTCAACAAGGATACCACTACCATTCAATGGAGAAAGGGAAGTATTAACAACAAAATGGTCTTAGGAAACTGGATATCTACACGTTTTAAAAAAGATGTGTGATCTCACCCTCCACAAAATCAGATTAAAAGCAGATTCAAGATTTACATATAGTTCCTAGAACTATAAAGATCTTAGAAGAAATCATAAGGCAAAAGTTACCACACTGGATTTCATAAGTATTCTTTGAGTAGGATACCAACTGATCAGAAAATAAGAGGGAAAATAAACAAACTGGATCTTCTAGAAAAGTTAAGAACTTGATTTATGCATTTAAAAGCCCACGAATACATATAAGTGTGGTATGATTAATAAAAACCCACAGATACTGGGGTTCAACCTGAAAGTTAAAAAAAAAAATAGCCAGCCACTAGCTCTTACCTCTGCCTCAGTCTGAAATGGCGATCCTGCTTCCAGGAATCTCAGAAAGAGACTGCGTCTGAGAGCTGTCTCCTCCCATCTTGTATTCTTCTCTAGGGCTGGAACTGAAGGTGTGCCACCAGGACCACCCAGTTTCTGTGGCAAACTAGTGTGGCTGGGATTAAAGGTGTGTGTTGCCACTGTAAGGCTGACCAGTGTGGCTGTTTTACTCTCTACTCTTGAGGCAGGCTTTATTTATTAAAATATAAATGAAATATCACTACATATAGGTAGCATTCTATAGACTGAGCAGGTTGTGTTTAAGTCTTTGGGAATAAATATGTGTAACAACAATAGAGCAAAGACAAGGCCATGGATTTGAAAGAGAGCCAGGATAGAGGCAGGGACAGCGAAGTGTTCAGAAGAAAGAAGGGGAGGGGGAAATGGCGGTATACTATAATCTCAAAACATAAAAGAAATGTTTTTTAAAAGATGAAAGAAATGGGGATAGTTCCTTAAGATTTTAAAATGTTCATTCCAGATATTTGTTCAAATATCCGTCCCGAAGACAAAGACGTGAGGTGTGAGATGCAGAAAGTGAAAGCATTTGACCCGGGACAGGCGGGAGGGAGTGCGTACAGTGGGGCTTGCCTTTTCACACACATGTTTCCTAAGCAATCAGCAAATAGAAACGTGGTTCCAGAGGAGACGTGAGCGACTAGACGTACAGAACATCATTAAACTCAATTATCAGAGACAGAAGAAATCCCCTTAGGTCATCAAGAAAATAATCAAATGTAGCAAAAAGAAAACACTTTTGGACCAAATATGTACTCATTCAGAAAGGCTCATTTTGCCACTTGAGTGCAAAGAATTTACCATGTAAATACACATACTTGATTTCCTCCGCAAATAGTAAATATCAAATGCCACAAAGGCCAAATACAGATACCATGTTTCTTAGATATTCTTTGAACAATGTTAATTAAGAAGTTAAGAAAGATAATGAACCTCAATTTTCTGTTTCTTCATGCAACTGAAGGTGATAACACCGGAGCCACTGGCGGTATTGAACAGAACCTGACGTTTATGATTCCCCGAGCATGCAAAGGTAAAATTCCATTTTCAATATTGATTGACACAGCTCAGTTCTGATTGCTGCCTCTGAATTATCACTGCTTCCATAGTCAGGAACACAAGTTACCTGAATCAGAACTAGATGGACTAGGGCAATCTCCCTCTTGCAAGTACTCAGGCTTGCTGTTGCCAATGAAGACCAATCAAGTTATAATGGGCTCTAATTAGCACTCCGCAAGCTGTTAAATTCTTTACCTGCAGCTGAATGGCAGTTTAAAAGGTGTGAAATTTTTCTTTCCTTTGAAAACATCACAGAGTTAATTTTTTTCCTAATCTCTTTCTTATATCTTAAAGTATTTAGAAAGAACAAAAGTATAAGGAGAAAAGATGGTTGAGATGTGAGAAGTTGTTATTATATATTTTTTTAATCTTTGGGGATCATAGGATACCTGTTTTGGCTGCCATCCCTCAGTTTTCAGGTCTATAAAATGGGATGGAAACAAAAATACCCACCTTGCAGAGGCATTGTGAAGAATAATTATTTAGTGTTTATTATACTCTTTGAAGTTGAAGAAAGTGATTTATGTGCTAAGTTATAATCACCAACCTAAGCCCAGGAAGAAATAGTAAAAAAAAAAATTAAAGCTGGCTTTGCATGAAGAGAAACTGTATTTTTGATAGATGTAGTTTTAGTTCTAACACTAACAAAAAAAAAAATCCCACCCAATTGACAATAAAAGCAAAAGTAGAGAAGAACCTTGTTATGATATTCTTCTCTCTCTCTCTCTAATGTGATGGGTAGCATGCAGCTCTTCACTTGCAATGGAATTGTCTTTCTCACATTATATCCATTGTTCTATGTCCTTCAATGTGGAAAAATAAATTTAGTTACATGCAGTTGTAATATAATTGTGCATGAAAAATTATTTACGAAAGAGAGAAAAATGGTTCACTAGCCACATTGCTTTTTCTTTATTGCCTCTCCTTGCGTTATGCAGTTGCAGTTACAGTCTTAGAAACTTTGAATCATATTGTGGGTTTCCTTGGTGTCATTTCAGCTTGGCAACCCTGTTACGTTACCAGTGTCATCAATAAAGCTGCAGATGCCTGCTGAATGTTTCACTCTTTAACAGGCCCGATTTGGAGCTGAGTGAAAGAGCATCGCCTGGGATATTCACCAATCTGATTACAGGGGAAGACCAGCCCGGGCACCCTCTCCACTATTGCTAGGAGTGTTAGCTGGGGTCATCCTTACGGATTCTTAGGAATTTCCCTAGCATCGGGTTATTCCCTAACCTCATTGTGGCTCTCTTTATCAAGAATATCTTTCATTGCACTCCCACGCCATCCCTCCCTTCTCCTCCCCTTTACTAACCCTCCTCCCCAGCCCTTGGTTCACGTAGGAGATCTCATCTAATTCCCTTTCCCAGGGGAATCCAAGAAACTTTAGTAGAGGGCCTAAGATAATAGAGGGGTTACAAAGAAGAAAGAGGATGGAACAAAATGTGGGGCTACCGAATAAGAAGAGTCCAGCTCTGAGAATTTTTTTTGTCATGATAGACACACATTTTTTTTTTTTGCAAGGCTTCTCATGGGTCATCATAGTTCTCTTTATGTTATGTTCTAAAAATCTCGCTTAGGCTCTATGCAGAAAAGAAGTGAAGAAAGTAGTATATGGTTGTTTTGCTGTAATATATGATACATCATAGTTTGTGCCTACTGCTCAGAGAACCACCCCTCAAAGTTTTGCTCAAAAATTTGTCAAAGCCTCACCATTTCCACAGCAGATGTTATAATCTTTCTACCTTAGGAATCCGTAGACATTGTTGGCATCTATTAACATCCACCATTAGAAGAGTTGAAGAGGCAGCTTGGCTGTTAAGAGCACTTCTTGTCCATCCAAAGGAATTGGATTTCCAGAACCCACATGGTAACTCACAACCATCTATAGTTCCAGTGTCAGAGGATCAGACTAACAATTTCTTATGACGTCTTCAGGCACCAGGCATGTATATGGCACAATATGTACTGTTAGGCGTAACAGTCACACAATAAGATTTGTTTTTTAAAAAAAAATCACTGTTAAGAAGTAGCTCGGGGGTCTGGAGAGATGGCTCAGAGGTTAAGAGCATTGCCTGTTCTTCCAAAGGTCCTGAGTTCAATTCCCAGCAACCACATGGTGGCTAACAACCATCTGTAATGGGGTCTGGTGTCCTCTTCTAGCCTGCAGGCATACACAGAATAATGTATACATAATAAATAAATAAATATTTTTTAAAAAAGAAGTAGCTCTGGATTTCTTAAGCAGTACACTGAAATACATCTAAATGGATACATATCCTAAGAGATAAGTCTTTCATTAAAATGTGAGGGATTACACACAGTACAAAAGGCAGGTACATTGTTTTATTCAAAGGAGTTAATCTTGAGTGTCTGAAATCAGGTTATCTTTTTCAAATTCTGTAGATTACAAAAAACTTATATTGCCCTTATCCTTTACATTTAGATATTTTAGTTAATGATTTTCAGAAATCAGGCCACCTTTCTCAAATTCTGTAGATTATACAAACTCACCTACCTTTTCCTCACTTAAACCTTTTAGTTAATGATTTCAAGATGTCAGCAAGCAGATAACAAATATCTCAAATTCTACAGCCCTGTCATTATGATAATAGACTAAGAACCTGGTTAAGTAAAATATTCAAAACAGAAAGCAGTCACTTGTCCAGAAAGGTAAAAAACTGATAACAGAGTCCACCTTGGGGCTAAAGAAGATCTCTATTTCATGTCATTTTGCTAGACATGGGCAGTCATATTTTTTTGAATCAATCTATTTCCACGATCCCTATATAAAATAGATGCCAGTTCATTTTGAAGCATCAATCTCATAGGCAAAGTAGGGCAGCAAAGACATAGGCTGTAGATCTTCTTACCACTGTAGTCAGGTATGTCCTTGCACACACATATGTGTACACATCCACTGAATGTTTTTTTTTTAAAGTTTTTTTTTTAACATTTATTTATTATGTATACAATATTCTGTCTGTGTGTATGCCTGTCGTCCAGAAGAGGGCACCAGACCTCATTACAGATGGTTGTGAGCCACCATGTGGTTGCTGGGAATTGAACTCAGGACCTTTGGAAGAGCAGGCAATGCTCTTAACCGCTGAGCCATCTCTCCAGCCCCCACATCCACTGAATGTTATAACGAGTTATTTTATCCTATGCACAACAGCTAAAACCAAGAGAGTCCAACCTCCTGGTTATTAGTAGCTCTTTCTTCCGAGTTCTGTCATTGTCCAGTCTCACGATGGAATAGATAAAACACTAAGTACTTAGTGTGATAAGCTATCGTCGATATGTTTTAATTCCACAACTTTGAAAATTTCTTAGGTAACACATTTGAAGATTGATGAATCGCTGAGTTTATTTTGAACCACTGTAACTTGACTAAACAAAATATATTACTTATCACCTATTATTATAATCAAGAAAAAGCTAATAGTTTAGGCATAAATCTTTAAAATTAAAATCCATAACAGAGAGACAACAAACTTTTGATAGTTAAAATGTAATTTTCTACCCTATATCAAAACTGAAGTATGATTTTGAAAGTAAAGTATAATTTTATTGTAAATATTCCAATTTATCATATTTTGGAAAATAAGTTGTAGCTATTATTTATTCACTGTTAAAAAGCATTTTACTTTAAGAAACTTAAAAAAAAACTTGAAAAGCCGGGCTGATAAGAATAATGACTAAAAAATTGGTCAATTGTTTGAAGTAATATTTTGTCTGAGTCCAGCTATCCTTGTTTTCTCTCTCTTCTTGCACTTAAATGGAAATACCAAATGTAACTTTTTTCTTTCTTCTTCTCCCTCTTTTTCTACTTTTTAAAAATATATTTTACTGCTAGGACACAGTGAGTCACTGATGCAAGGCAGGGCTGGAAGGAACTCAAACAGGACCTGAAACAGAAACCATGGAGGAATATTGCTTACTGGCTTGCTCTCTGCCAGTTTTCTTATCTAAATGCTTAGATATGGCTCCTCCCACGGTGGCCCAAACCTCCCACATTAAACATTCTTTACCCACACCAGTGATGGCTCATTCAATTCTCACAGACATGGCCACAGGTTAATCCAACAGAGGCAATTTTTCTGTTGAGGCTTCCATCTTCCCAGGTGATTGCAGACTGGGCCACATTAATGATATATACAAACCAGGACATTAGCTAATGGAACGAAAGAGCTTAATTCTGAGGCAATGATATTTTGCATTTGTACAAGAAATGCATACGTATCTTTGAGGGAAGTTTTGGTTTTTGAAGTTTGCAATAGGAGGCAAGCTTATAGTCCGCCTCCTAATGACTGGTGTAAGGTTTCTTCCTCTTAAATTCTTGTGTACTTTGGCAGGTCCAGTTGGTGTCTCTGTAGTCATAAAGCAAATGTGTGTATGTGGGGGAGAGAGGAAGGTAAGTAGTTTCTGTTATTAGGTGTGTTTTGGTTCCTTCTAAAAGGTGTCTATCCCTCTTATCAGAGTACATATGAGCACCCAAACCTTATACCGCCCAGTGGCTAGAAACTGTCATTGGGTAGTCTACTCCCTTTCCACATCTGTTTGCTCCTCCTGGCTCCTCCATGCTCCACACACCTTTTCAGTGAGATTCTCACTTAACATAAAAGCATTCGCTATGTTGGCATGTTGTCTCAGTCTCAATTATGTTCAGAATTTTATCTGTTGTCCTTATTTTCACCATCTTAAGGTTTATCATAGGGAAGCCTCTGGAATCAGGCAGCTATATATCTTTTTACAAAGAATTACCCAAGCATCTAAACAAAATTTTCATGAAAACCCTAGTAAGTTGACATTATCCAACTAGTGTGCTCATTATAAAAGCATGGAACAGGGGAGGTGACAGGGTTCTTAGTCACCTAGACCTAATGGTCCATAACTGACTAACAAAGCATCACCTTAACCAGCCTTCTTAGAGCCTGGATTTTTAATCCCCATCCAAGTAAACACTGGTCAGGGCTGGCATTGAGGAAGATAATTTCATTAAAGCCTGAAATACAGAAGCTTGTTTAGAAGGAAAATCTCTTAAGAGGTTTACAAAATTTTCAACTGAATTTGACCAAAGGAATTTCTCCAAGGGTAACGTTGTACTGTATTGGTTGTTCTTGGGCAGTTATTTCCTTTATTCCACGTGTACCTTAAAAAAAAAACTGTATCAGTGCTCATACTTGCAGCTATCATATGTACTCAGTTTTAAATATTTTACTCTGAACCCTTTTCCTTAACCTTAAATCAACGCTTGAATATAGTCAATATAGCCCTAAATATTATCATACTAAATGTGAACTTAAGTTTGTACTGAAAGCATTTCCCAGAAAGAAGTAGATTCTCAATAAAGGAGAAGTTAATTGCCCAATAGTCACCAAATACATTTTTGCATATAACACTCACACCTCATGATCCTCATTTCCACTAATGCTGGTACCCACATTGAAAAATTCAAATTTAGCCAATTCAAGCCTCTCTCAAATCTTCAACTTTTAAGCAGCTTTACCCAACAAATTAATCTTGAAATTTTATATTCTGAAATATATTAATTACTATTGTTCTCTCAGAGGAAAAATGGTACAATAAATGTTTCTCAGAATAAAGAATTATTGCTAACAATGAAGCCATTTACATTTATATCATCAGACAGTTACCCATCAGCCTTTATTGTGTTAGTTGAGTCAAGGTAGTGGAGACAGTTGTTGGTTTGTTTACAGATAGGGCTTCATTATAGATCACAGGATGGACTTGAATTCTTGAATCTTCTGTCTCAGTCTTCTGAATGCTGGCATGATAGCCTTGCACTACCATGCCTGGCTTTATAGCGTGATATTCATTTTTTTAAAAAAGGTTTTGATTTGAGACTCTCAAGTTCTGCTTTCTTGTGGTAATGTTCATAAGTACCATACTTCATTCCCTAAGTTCTGCAGGCCAACATTAATGAAGGATATTGCATGAGATATTCCTTGCTTCTCCTTTGGAACACTGAGATACTCTGTGATTTCTTAAGGAGTTTATGATACGCTAAATAGGAACAAAAGCAAAATGATTAGAGGAAATGCAAGCATCATTATCACAATTACTTTTCCAAATTATAGGGCTTTTAGCCCACAATTATCAAACTTAGGACCCAAAATACCGGTATAGCTTGCTCTCTTTCCCAGCAGTAACCTGTCTCCTCTTGGGAAATTCAACCTTATCTTTCACCTGCCAAAGATCAGTCTCCCAGACAAATTGAATCTTTTTTTTTCAAGGCCAATTTAAGGCAAACCCCCAAATTCTATGGGGATTACTTTGAGTCTCTGTTCCTTTCCAATTCCTGATTTGCAGTGCTAGATAGATCTTGTGGAAATAATTAGCAGAAGAGGCCCATGATATTTCTCTTTTTAGCCCAAGAGGAATTCAGATTCCTCATACCCTGCATTCTGTGTGGAGTCTCATCTCTGTTTGCTTACTTAGTAATAGTATCTAAAACATTCTTCATGCTATACTAGTCTTAAGACTTAATTACATTTAAAAGTTGCACTGAAAAATTATCTTTATGAACAGTCCTAAGATACACAACTGGGTCAACCTCTGTAGTCCACCTGAAATGATGTAAATGGTGCAGATAAAAACATGTTTACACACTAATTAGTCTAAAAATGAGTTCTGAAATTCACACATGAGCCAGTTCTTTCAACTCCTGCTTTCCCTATCCACCCTCCACAGTCACAGAAAAAGCTACAGACAGTAGAGATCTGTTGTCATATTCTAGGCTTTTTCTACTAATTTCTTTTCATTTTACCATTTTTCACAGCCTTGTAACTCAATACATTCTTGCATCAATTCCTTTTACTCTTGGATACTCATTTACTTCTTAGACTTAGTTTTCCAATGTGAACTTTGTAATTTTTTTTCTTTCTTTCTTTTTTTTTTTTTTTTTTTTTTGCAGTGCGGTATTTGCCATGACTGACCCCCTTCCTAGCAATGCTATTACTCTAGTTAGAGAATTAAACCTAGTGTCAACCTTCATTACAACATTAGTTATGTGTGTTATTAGTTACTTTTATGTTGCTGTGATAAAATATCCTAACCAAGGCAACTTATTGAAGAAAGAATTTACTCAGCTTTACAAGTCCAAAAGGGTTAGAGCCATCATGGAAGGAAGTATGGGAAACAAATGGCAGGCATGTCAACCAGAGCAGGAAGCCTAGAGTTCACATCCTCAATCACAAGCATAAATTAGTGATATGGGAAGTCCTTCTGTATATGTGATGCTTTTATTGGTTAATGTATAATTGTTTTGATCAATAGCTTAGCAGAGTAAAGTCAGGCAGGAAACCTGAACAGAGATATATAGAGAGTAGATAGAGTCAAGTAGATGCCTTGAATCTGCTAAAGGAAAAGGATGCTGGAATCTTACTGGTAGGCACAACCTCATGGTGATATATAGAATAATAGAAATGGGTTAATTTAAGATGTAAAAGCTAGCTAGAAATATACTTATACTATTGGCCAAGCAGTTTTATAATTAATATGGATTCTGTGTGATTATTCTGGTTTGGACGGCCAAGAAACAAATTAGCAGTCTCTGCTTACAAGCAATGCCAACACGGGCCAACTACATCTGCACAAAACCTGAGATAGATTTGGAAGGAATTCTAGACACAAAAGAACAGACTTAAGCATGGCTTCTTGGTAGAAGCATTTTCTCAGGTGGGCTCTGTTTGCTAGAGGCAAGCAGAGGCATTATTCCCTTAAGAGAAGGCTTCCAGACTCAGTGTTTGCAGAAAAAAACTACATGGCTCTTTTAAGAGCTGGCTTCCTGGTTAGAGCTGTACTCATGGAATGAATGGCTCTGGCTCTTTTGGGAGTTCCTAATAAGGAACACGTAAATGGGTTCTGTGAGTAGCGTGTTACAAATTGCTTAATGGAAACATAAACCTGCTATATCCCTAGAGCTGGGCAGTGAGCATGGTTCACAGATGCAGTGAACATACCTCTGCCATGTTGGACTTGGCAGAGCCAAAAGTCAGGGTTGTAGAGTTGGTCCTTGCCACAGCCACTTAGCATTTAAAGAAAAGGCACAACAAGTCAGAAAATGATTATAGATAAACAACAAGCACAGAGTCAGATGAAAAAGACCTCTAAAAGGGTCACAGTGTTGGATAAATGTACATGGAATTAAGAGAAAGAAGAAAAAGAGTACAGTCATAGATTAAAGGAGTAAGGATAATAAAATAAATATTAAAAAGTAATAGAAAAATAAGCCATGTAAAGATAGAAAGTACACTGAAGTCTGGATTATGTATTATTGTATTTTCTTTGAAGTTTTTGACCAGAGGGATATTTGATTCTGGGGACTATACAACTAAACCAACACACACACACACACACACACACACACACACACACACACACATATATATATATATATATATCTTTAAAGGTATCTTGACTTCAAAATTTGAGTCTAAGGATATGTTACTTTGGAAAAGATGTTCTGCTTTTGTTTCTACAGAAGATGAGAAACTATGGATTTCTTCCAGGCTAAAGTGATTGGATGGGACAAGATTCCCTGAAAGGTCTGCATGAACCTTTACAATTCTTTGCCCAACAAACTGCAGGAAGCAGTTTGGAGAAAACAGCATCCAAATTCCCAAAAATGAATGTTTATAAATGTTTATTTTCATTTAAAAAGGGTTGGTTATAATAATGGTCACAGTCAATTTTTTAAAAAAAATAATAAAATAAGGGGATTATGATATAGAGACAGATACTTTGCATTGGTATGGATCTTGGCTTATTTAATCAAATTTAAGGTCAAGTTTGTTATATGAATATTTCTACTCTATTTTAAAGTATTATGTTTACATAGCTCTTTTAAAAATGCGATGTATACACATTGGAGCACTGGACTGAGCTCCCAAAGCCCAGATGAAGTGCAGAAGGAGGGAGAACATGAGCAAGGAAGTCAGGACAATGAGGAGTGCGCTCCACCCATGGAGACAGAGGGGCTGATCTAATGGGGGCTCACCAAGGCCAGCTGGAATGGGACTGAAAGAGCATGTGATCAAATTGGACTCTCTGAATGTGGCTGACAATGAGGGTAGACTGAGAAGACAATGATAATGACACCAGGTTTTGATTCTACTTCATGTACTAGATGTAAGAGCTATCTAGGAATATGCTTAAACTATTGGCCAAAAAGTATTGCAAATAATAAAGTTTCTGAGTGGTTATTTTGTGGTCTGTGAACAAGCAGCTTCCTACAACACATCTTGACATCCCAATTTTTATTGCCAAATATAATTTCAGAAATAATTCAGTAAATTGATTTTATTTTTATATGTGACCCCTGTGATGAAGCTGGGAAACCTGTAGAAGCACTGAATTAAAGTTATTGCCAATTTTGTGTATGTTATTAATTTTCAACTTAAAATCAGCATTGCCAAAAATCACCAGGAATTCACAGCCAGATTCATATCTAAATTCTCTTTTTGAAAGCTGTGCAGTCCTAAACAGATAATGTGATTTTGACTGTGCTTCATCTGCAAAATGGGGCTTGATAAACACTATGCCAGCTCAGAAAAATGTGTCAAAATAGCCACCTAATTCTTTCAAAGTAGCTATTAGGAGGTTTCTGTTTTCAAATCCCGTACTCATTTATTCAGTTGTCTCTAAATGTGCCTCTTTGTTGGTACAGTATACAGCATCGCTAAGAAATATCTGGGCTTGTGTTCCTATTGATTTACTTGGAAATTTATTCAACTTCTTAGATTTTCAACGGTTATGGAAAGTTCTCATTCATTGTCTCCTTATTACTTTTTCATTTCCCCTCCTTTCTCCTCTCATCTGTTCTTTTCCCTTCCTTCCCCCTTTCTCCCCACTTAGCTCTCTGTAATTTCCTCCAGAATCCTGATTAAACAAAATTTCTTCTTTTGATCATTGATACCTGTTAACCTCTTAAATTTAATCTTTCCTTTCTCCAAACTGCATCATAAATAATCTCCTTTGACTTCATGTGCCATTAATTTGAAAAACAAATTTGTACTTTGAGATTTTGGTTTCATTTATTCATTCTATTTTCATTATCTCTACTTATCTTGGAAATCTGCTACTTTAGTCCTTATATTGTTGTTGAGTTTATTCTTCCCTATAGAGAGTCAATTCTTTTCTTTTTTTAATAATTACAAACTGTTTATTTCAGCATATACAGCCCTAGCAAGTTGTTGTATCAAATGTCTATAATCCCAGAACTTGGGAGGCTGAGTAAGGGAATCAAGTTGAGCCATCGTTGGCTACACAAGGTTCTGTCAACTAACGGAGCAAGTAAATGTATCTGTAATTTCAGGGCTTTTCTTTCCATGTTAGATGATAGTTTATGGGGATTTTTCTTAGAAAATCACCATGATGATTCTCTCGAATATAGAATACAAATTTATTTCTCCACAGAAGACAGGTTTCTTGTTACTCATGAGGCACCCTAGGATATTACCCACTGTAGTCATTTCAGTCAGTAGTCGCTTCCTGAGGTTTTTGACGAAAGTAGGTTTATGCTAGCTTTAGGCATCAGTCCTTTTGAGCGTCTTTTATTTGTGATCTTGAATCTGAGTCATGAACTTTCATCTTACGCTCCAACTTTGCTCTATTCAGGTTCAAAGTAACTTTCTTTGAAGTCTTTTTGAAGAATAGGATTTGTTTTCCGCTTTACTTACCCTTGAGGGTACCATCAATTAAGATCAGGCCAAAGCCTCCAGTCAGAGCACCATTGGGAGGCACTCAGGTTTTAATTCCTTTGACTCATTTCCAAGCAGCTGTGAAAGACACTAATCGTGGTTCTGCTAGAACACTCACAGAGAACTGGATATCACAGAGAAGGGTGCTGATATCAGAGATTAGGATGGAGTTTGTGGTAGTGTCCACAAGAAAAGGACATGGAAGGAAGTTCTGCAATCTAAGTTTCTACTTTTGCTTACTTTAGTTTGTTCATGATTATAATTTTTGTCATGCCAATGCTTATTAGGTGTTTAAAAATATGTATTTCAATTATTTATTCTTTTATCCAAAAATGAGTCTTGAGATCTTATTATCCAAGAGGGAAAGTAGTTCATTTCAAAGTATAAAGTACATTCTTCATATCAAGCACTATTGGTAAAATCAAATATCTCCAATATTTATGTTCTGCTTTTATCAATTGATTTTATATATCCTAGTTCATTGTAAGTATTTAACAAATATCTGTTCACTAAATTTCTTTTTCTTACTTGTATGTTCAGTGGAGATTGGATTTTATAGCTTTTTACGTAGGATACAACTTTGGTTATTCTTCTCCTGCCTTTAATGATACATCAAATAAAAAAAAAAGGTGAACCATTTAAACAGTACTAAGCATTGCTCCAATACAATAATGGGAAAACGTGCTAAAACCTAATCAAATGGGTTAGCTTGATGTTCTTGAGATAGGACTATAAACATATTCTTTTTTATCTAGTGGATATGATTTCACAAGAAGCCCCTCTTTTAAGAATTAAAGGACTTTTATGGCATGGACTTGCTTTCTGGACATTTAAGAAATTGTTATGTCTGAATTCCTGTTACCACTTTAAGATGAAATTAGAACTTGGCATCTGTTGCTTTTGCTTCTTCAGCTTTTTTCAAATTGGGTAGTAGCCCTGGGACTGTTTAATTCAGTCTTTTCTTCTCCCAGGCTCAGTTACAAGATAAGTCAATCAAATTTTCTTTCCTAAGAATCTGAATCTATAATGAAGTCACAGATGTTCAAATTTATTACATTATCAGATTATAAAAGACAGTATCCTTGAGTTCTTGCCTAGAATTCCCAAGCCAACTAGTCTAATTCCTTTTAATTCTCACTTTTATTTGTTCAGCTTTTCTTTTAATCACAAAAACTACATAGCATCCTTTCAAAAAAGTCCTGTTCTTTTCTTTCTATTGAATGAAACTGAAGAATCTTAACAGAAAAAAAATGTATTCATTAATTTTTATCATTGACAAACCTCCATCTAGGGTCACAGACGTACTTAACCTTCAAATGTGAATGCACATTGAGAATACTGTCCTATTTAGCAAAAGTAAATAGAAATATTAACAAAAAAGACATTGCAGTTATCTCAAGAGTCAAGAAGTTTCAGACTTACTTCTATTCATTGCCTGTATAATATAACTTATATATAGGCAATGATTCTTCTCTCCATAAAGTTTCATGCCTCATTGTGTAACCACACATGCTATGATGGATTGATTAATATATGGCATCATGAAGTATCTTATTTCTGTGCTTAGAAAAGGGTTGCACTCTCTGAACTATTCTGTTTTATGTTACTTGTGATTGAGAAGTAGAGGAGAAAAACAACAGAGGTAATCATAAGAGAAAAGACTAGGAAATGCAATACCTTAAAAAAAACTTTTAAATTCCAAACATAAAAAAGAAATATCCTGAACCTTTGATTAGCAGTTCTCTTGGAAATCTAATATCAGAAAATAATTTCAAATATAAAAGTACATTAAATTCGTTGTACATTGCCAAGCAATCCCCTCAAAAGTAAGGAAGATGGAAATAAAATATAGCATTGCATAGATGCTGCAATTGCTTAACATCTGGAACAAAGCATACATACAAGTACCATTACACAGACAGAATAGCTTATATAAAGGAATATATATGCATCTATATCTACATCCTATATAGATCCTCTACATGCATGTAAGAGAAATTAATCAAAAAAAAGGCCATGGATTTGAAAGAGAGCAAGGAGGACTATATGGGAGAGTTTGAAAGGAGAAAGTAACAGGGAAAATTATGTGATTATATTATAACCCTAAAAAGTAAAATAAAAATAAAAAGATAAATATTATTATGACAGAATTTACCTCCTAATTCTATCATACTTTTAACATTTATGAGGAGGATTTTTCAATCTTTGCCATCAGAAATTTATTTTTTATTTGTAAAATTTAGATGACTGTAGTGTTTATAAAGTATAGCTCAATAAAAATAAAAAAAGGAAAAAAGAAATTTAAAAGTTTTAATGCACGTAGAAATCTCATGTTACTTCATATGTGGAAGACACAAATTATAGATATTGAGTGATATATTAGAACTTTAGTTTTTAGAGTTATGATTAATCTATAACATTAAAAAGGAGTAGCATATTTGAAACCATTGAGAGATTCTTTAAGGTTTAACATTGTTTAATGGAATAATAGAACTGATTGATTTTTTTCACAGTTTTATTATATTTTAATTGTCAAACATAGCGGCACATGCTTCTGATCTCAGCATTCAGTAAATAGAGGCAGGTTAATCACAAGGCCAGAATGAGCTGTATTTAAATACACTTTTATTTTTATCTCCAAAAGAACAAAACCAAGGTGCTGGAGAGATTTCTCAACAGTTAAAAATAGAGGACCTACGTCAAACTCCTAGCAGCCATGTTTGGCAGTTTACAATGTCTTGTAACTCCAGCACCCAGACTATCTAACATGTCTGGACTCTCCAGCGACCTGTACTTGTATGCATATACCTACACACACACACACACACACACACACACACACAAACACACATACACACAAATATCCACAAATATTAAAATAAAAACAAACATTAATACTATATATTAGAATGAAAAACAGTCTTTGAAAAATAATAGTTCTTGAAGTTTTATATTAATCAAATTATCTGAATGACTGGACAATTTCCCACATACATGCAAGTAACTTCTCTGGAAGTATCTGGGCATCTGTTAAGAAAACCTTAAGATTTAAACTAACCCTAAACTTCTGTTTTCAGAAAAATGTTTCTTGTTAAAAAATTCATTGTTCTTAATTCTAGAATAAGCATGGTTTAGCCCATGCTGGATTTATATTCTGAGTCATATAGGTAGGCTTTGGTTAAAACCAGTTTGTTATTTTTAATTTTAAAGTACAAAATACACTACATCTATTAGGCTACTCAACATAACCTAATAAGAAAAATGACTCTTTCTTGGGAAGAGACAGATCTTCCTTGGTCAAGATCTATGTTAATATAGAGAAAGGCTTTTAGGAACAAGATTTGCTGATGTAGAAAACACTTCAAAAGGACTTAAAGTGCTCCCAGGTCTATTTGAAACCTCATTTGCAATGATCAGAGCCGTTTACTAGCCATTCTATGATTTCTGATAATGCCTTCTGCATTAATTTCTATTGTTTCAGGAATTTATGTAGATAAAGCTCCTGGAAGCTGTCAGTCTTATCACTTGGAGATGGTAAAAGAATTAGATGCAGACTAATTGGGATGCCTGAAGTCCATCCCAATATACACATAACAACACTGATCATTAATTGCAAGCTTAGACCATATATGGTACCTTACCTATAGTGATTAGGTTTTAGTTAAACTCACCTGCTCCTTTCAGCTATACTAATTTTCTGTTTTCATCTATCATTTGTACATCAAAGAGAGAAAAAAATGAAATGGGTATGATATTTTGGCAACGGTTGTTGACTCTTTCCCTACTATTTTTCCTTTTACACAGAGGCATCAATAAAAGGAGATACAGATCAAGGAGCAAGGAAACATCAACTGTGATCCTTGGCTCAAAGACAAAGATTCTTAAAGACTAAGGAGGCTAATGGAGACCTGCCTGGGAGAGAGTTGGTCATCAGGTCTCTATGATACTTTTCCAGAGGTCAGGAAAGTAAGTGTTCCATGCTGGTGATGCTCACTGAAACACTGGATCTTTAAAATAAATGAGAATCCAGTTCATCTTAAAGCTTCATATCTTCTGCAAGATATCCCAGTGCTTCCTTGGAAGAGAAGACAGTGAAAAAAGCTGAGGGTTTCAATATTCCCAATGATACATTTTGGTCTTTTCTTTCTGGTCTCACCCCATTCATATTCTACAAAAAATAATCCTCACTACAGATTTTCATTTATGTTGATTGAAAATATAAACCAAATCATTAAACATTGGCTCCTTGTTCCAAGTTTCCAGGAGTCTCACTGGCTGATCAGCTTTGTCTATGTACCATCATTCAGTACTCGAGTTGTTCAACAATGCCATTCACACTGAACATTTTCCTTTTCTACTAAAAGGGACCTCATTTCTCAACCCCTTCAGATCTTTCATTGCTCAGGCTTCTCTGTACCATAAGCTGAAATACGCTAGCATTCTAGCCCCCTTCTTTGACAAATTTCAATCATCTAAACTTCAAAAACCTCAAGTTTGAACTTCACACAAAGATTTGTTTAAAATGAGATTTTGCAATAAATTTAAAGAAATGGAGCTTAGTGTGTCTTAATTGCTTTTTATTGAATCTATACC
This sequence comes from Microtus oregoni, assembly GCF_018167655.1. Classification (NCBI taxonomy): domain Eukaryota; kingdom Metazoa; phylum Chordata; class Mammalia; order Rodentia; family Cricetidae; genus Microtus; species Microtus oregoni. The sequence goes on along the minus strand of NW_024543060.1, from coordinate 32,464,803 downwards.
TTCAATTGTTAATAAGCCACATCACTTGGGAAATTATCTTAATGAATGATTATGTGTCTCCTAACTCAATTTTAATTAGTCAAGATCCATAAATAAGAATCTTTTAAAAATATGTGGAAAAGAGTTTCTCAAGTAGTCATGTTTTGTTTTTTTTGTTTTGTTTTGTTTTTAGATCAGAAGAAAAGAATTACCGAGGAATATTAGTGTAATTTGGATCGTAAACATTTTATTAAATTAAGTATATATTTATACTAATACTGAGTTACTTTATGATCTCCAGTAAAAATTTTGTTAATTGTTCTCTACTTCACTAATTCCCATGTCACAGAAGCAATGCTGAATAATTTAAAGACAAAGGCAATTTGGGGTAGACTGACACACAGTAACTGAGTTTTGCAATATAGAGAACTTAGGAGGTTTGAAAGACTATTGACAGAGAGATAATGTCAAGTGCTTGGCTCACTAGACACTGCTTTTCACTACTTGTTGGCAGTTGGTGTTCAACATTACATACATCTACCATGTCCAGGCTATGGACATTGTGGGAAGTTGGTACATACATCCGTTGAGTGCAGGCTCTGCACATTGTGGGATTTTTTTTTTTTTTTTTTTTTTTTTTTTTTTTTTTTTTTTTTTGCTCAACACTAAAACATCTCTTGTATCCATGTTCTGAGTGTTGTGGGATGTTTGTGTTCAACACTGCATATTTGGGCCTCTGTCCAGCCTCTAAACACTGCAGCTCTGCAGCTTTAGTGCCAGGGATATACTAGTAGTCCTCCATTTTATCCTCATTCATGTTAAAACAAACAAACAAACAAACACAATTACACAATTTTTGGAGCCAGCAGGAAGGACCATTTGCTGGGGTCCATGTTTTTTCAGGGTTTCCAGTAGATGAATACTAGAAAGTCCCCTTAAGCTTTCTTAGGAAGTGGTGAAGGGAAAGGTCTCCACTTTTACTACTTGAGCCTGGCATGCGGTATGTGCTTAATTTCCAAGATAAGTCAAGCTGTCTTTCTTATTAAAATGATATCAAGTGTTTGGAAGCTGTCTTTTCTTATTAAAATGATATCAAGTGTTTGGTTTTATTTTAATGGTGTTATCATTTAACAACCACAACTTCCTTATTCACAACCTTTAAAGGAGTTTCTCTGGAGGAAAGACACCCTTTTCAGATATTTCTGCTCTGACTTTGCTCCTGATTTTCACTGTAAATGTGGCCAAAAAACCGCTAGCAGTAACCTTAAAACAAGGTGAATTCTGGGCTGCCTTGATGCTGTGGAAAATTATTTTAAGGTGTATTATATTTGTTTATGCTGTTGAGATTTGTTTAATCATGCAAAGATGTGTTGCTTTTGTTTATGTTGCATTTGTTTGGCTCTGTGAAGCTGTGATCCTTTGCCTGTCCAAAATACCCAATGGCCAATAGTGAGACAGGAGAAAGGATAGGTGGGGCTGGTGGGCAGAGAGTTTAAATAGAAGGTGAACTTTAGAAGAAGAAGGAGCAAGAGGTCTAGGAGTGAGAAAAGAAGAAACTAGCCAAGCAGACACAGAGCAAGAGTGAAAGCAAGATTACAGAAGTAAGAAAAGGAAAAAGCCCAAGGGCAAGAGATGGATGATATAATTAGTTAAGAAAAACTGGCTAGAAATAAGGCAAACTAAGGCCAGGCTTTTCTAATTAAGAATAAGCCTCTGTGTGGGGGAGTTGAGTTGTGGGTCCCCAAAAGAGCCAAAAGATAAAAGAGTAAAGAATAAAGAACACCTTGAAATTTCTTCCTTCACACTAAACCTTTTCTTCACTTTAAAGCTTGATTTCACACAGTCACAGAAAAAGGTAAAATGCAGGGAATTCGTCAATAGAGTGTAAAACATATGGTTTCAAATATGATAGTGAAACACTTATTGCCACCTGAAACCTCTTGAATGTGTCAATCCTGTCCGTATTTTGTATGTGTGCATGATGTGTGTGTTGCTCACAAACTTATTGGAGCCTGGTCAAACTCCCAGTGGCAAGCCTTATGAAGATAACTGCGTCCTTTCTCACCCCAACTCTGCCATATACTCTCAACTGTGAAGAGCTACCCTTCAGAATCTTTATCACAATTTTTAATGTCTCTCTTCAATAGCTTCCTGGACTGTCTTTTGAGGGACACGCATGGAAAGAGGTTGTCACAGAAGCCTTCAGTGTCTCTCATTCTCAATTATGAGTCTACAGTCACAGACAGTGCTGCAAAAGAAGTGTCCTTACTCATAACAGCCAGCAGCAGCAAAGACCATGGACCTAACTATGACTTCCTGCCCTTATTTTTATAAGCATGCAGTCATCCGAGTTTACACAAGATCTAATAGTAAGCTCTACTTCTCTAGGGGATTTCTAACTTGCATTTCCAAACTGTTCTAAATTCCTCCCACAAACTGGAACCAGACTTTTGAATCATATCAATGATGTTACTCTTGGTACTAATTTTCTCTGTCAGATAGTTTTTTTTTTTCAGTCAACTTGTCAAAATACCCAAACAAAACAGTTTAGTGGATGAAAATTTTCCTTTGACTCATGGTTTCAGAGGTCTCAGTCTATGGTCCTCCATCTCCACTGCTTTTAACCTGAAGCCAAACAGAACATCATGATAGAGTGATGCTTTAGGACAACTCACCTCATGGTAACCAAGAAACAGCAAGATTAAAAAAGGGAGTTTGAGAACAACAGATGCCATTTCTGGTGTAGCCCACTGACTAACTTGGTCAATTGCGCTCCCCTTACTGTGAAAGTCTCTACTGCCTCCTATTGACGAAGAACTATGACATCATTACTAAACTTATATGTATACTAGGTCAAGTCACATATAATCCAACCAACTATTCTTATTGATTTTTATTGAGCTCTACATTTTTCGCTGGTCCCCTCCCTTTCAACCCTCTTCCAAAGTCCCCATACTCCGAATTTACTCAGGAGATTTTGTCTTTTTCTACTTCCTATGTAGATTAGATCAACATATGTTTCTCTTAGGGTACTTATTGTTGTCTAAGTTCTCTGGGATTGTAATTTATGGGCTGGTTTTCTTTGCTTTATTTTTAAAAACCACTTATGAGTGAGTACATATGATAATTGTCTTTCTGGGTCTGGGTTACCTCACTCAAAATGATATTTTCCAGCTTCATTTATTTTCCTGCAAAATTCAAGATGTTATTTTTTTCTGCTATGTAGTACTCCACTGTGTAAATGCACCACATTTTCCCTATCTATTCTTTGGTCAAGGGCAAACCAACTTTTGATGTTGAAATTACTAGCTAGGAACCAAGACTTTACAACATGAGCCTTTTGATTGATACTTCATCCCCAAATGATAACAATGTGATGTTTCAATTCTTGAATAAATACAAGGAGTAATGATGAGATCAAGATAACTGACCTAGCCATCATTTCAAAATCTATCATTTATTTGTGTTGGTAACATTATAATGATCTCTGTCACAAATTGTAGTTGAAATACACAATTAATTATCATCAATAATATTCATTGTAATATACTGTACAAAATTTGAAGCTATTCCTTTTATCTTCCTGCACCCTTGTACCTGTTAGCCATGCTATGTCTATTTTCATGTCTTTCCTATATTTCCTGGCTATGAAAAGTATTATTTTAACCTTTACCATTTCTACCTATAGGTCAGATCATTATATATATATATATATATATATATATATCTGTCTCTGTTTATTTACTTAACAAAAGATGAAATTTCATTTAAAAATATGTAATAAAGTATATAAGAGGATAAACACTTGAACAATATAATTTAACTGGTTGTTTAAATAATTCTTATAAGTATTGAAATATATAAAGACAACATAAAATAAAATATGTTATATAAATGATGTGTAAACAAACTTAACAATGTTCTAAAATACTTCCTTTGTCTATGAGAAGAAAATAATTATATATATTTGTATACTTTGCATTTAATAATTTAAATACTACAAATTATAATAAAAGTACTTGAACAACAGTAAAATAATATTTAACTCTCATTTAGTAATAGAATAACTCTCATATAGGGTAGTAGATGATGAACAAAAATATAAAATATAGGTATTCAAAAGAAAAAAAAGGAGAAACTATGTGTAGAAAATTAGAAACCACTAGCTATGTTTATGTTCATTTATTCAGTCATATCAATAATTACATTAAATATGAGTGATCTCAAACCTCAAACTAAAGATAAAAGCAATCAGGATCAAACCCAAAACTGTGTGATGTTTATAAAGATGCATTGAAAATAAGAGGCCAAAAAATATTGAAATAAAATACAGAAATGATACACAGTGCAAAATCGAAATGAAACCTGAACTATTTAATATCAATCAAAGTACTGTTTTAAAAGTTTGGTAAAAAGCCCATCATAATGGCAGAAATACATTCAAACCATTAGGAATATAAGCTATCTTTTATGAATACTGTAACATAGTTTCAAAGTACAGTCAAACCCAAAATTATGAGCAACTTTTAATATAAAAATCTCAGCAATTGATTTGATAAAGAAGCAGTAAAATCCAGACATTTGAAACAATTTAAATCATAATGTTTGCCAATCTAACCTCATGGGTCACCTAAGAGGAGCTTCATTTACTACAGTGTTTTTGAGGAATATGGGACATGGTTAAAAAATTGTTCATAGTGTGGCAATAATGTGAATCTTGGCAAATATTTTTTTCTTTGAGTACCATTGATTTGATCTGTATATCATTTATTACCGTGAGTTAACTAGAATATCTCATAAATTCACAAACTGAGAAAAAGTTACATCAAAATGCCATAGGTTCATCAAAAAAATGTTGTCTACAAATTAGAGAAGGAAACTAACAGCTCATATACTGGATGGCATTGTTCCAAGACATATTTTAAATATTCACATTGGAAATAAATAAAAGATCACGTATGCAACAAAAACATAAATAAATCAATTTTTAACATTATTTCAGAGAAACTGAAAATTTTACTGAAATATGCAAATTCTCAGTAAAGGAAACCAACTTCGCAGGAGATACGATTTAGGAGTAGATGACATGCTAGCACCTTTGAGGTCTGAGGCTCACACCACGCTACACTGAAAGCATAGTTTATCCAAATGAACAAAGCTTGAAGCTTGAAATATCTCTATGTAAATATTTCTCCACAAGAAATCCTGGGTCCAGATGGCTTCGAGCTGAATAAGACATTTGATGGTATTTTAAGTAGGATCAAAAAGGACTGCAAGACAGGCGGGCTTCAACTTTAAATGGCTCACAACAGAAACCAAAAGCAGAATTTCATGAAAGCGCCAAAAGTTTCCAGGAAAACCTGCCCAGTGGTTTAAAAACAGGATCAGATCCAAAAACAATGAGAAATAAAATCTGACCAAACCCAAACCTGAGAATGCAATTTAACCTTAGAAGGTGAATTATGTTTGCAGAGCCAAAATGGAGGGGGGGGTCATTATAGGGACTCAGTAAGTGGAGAAACACATCTGACAAAATTAGTGATTCATGTTGAAAGTCCATAAGCAAGTAAGAGCAAAAGGAATTTTTTTAACCTGATAAAAATTAAGCAATAAAAACCTTAGAGGGGGGCTGAGGTAGTAGCTTTGGGGCAAGGCGCTTATACAGCGTGAGTGAGTCCCTCAGTTCAGTCCTCAGTGTCCCCCCAGAAAATCAAGCCAAAGAATAAAAACAAAGTGAAATTATGTAGACTAACATAAGAGCAACCCTGCTACTATCATCATACTTGATGATCAAAAGTGGAGAGATTTCTATTTGAAATATGTGTAATGAAAGAAAAAGATGTCTGTCATCTCGCTTCATCTCAAAAGTATTTTATCAGGGAAGTTAAACTAGGAAAAGTGATAAAAAAATATCCATGTCCAGGTTATTATGAATAACGGTGCAGCTGGGTAGTGGTGGTGGCGCCTTTAATTCCAAAACTCGGACGGCAGAGGCAGGAGGGTCTGTGTAATTTTGAGGTCAGCCTGGTGTACTACAAGAGCTAGTGCTAGAAAAACTAGGACTGTTACACAGAGAAGTCTCAAAAACAAAACAAACGAAAACGAATAATGGTACTATGAACGTAGTTGAGCAAATGTCGTGGTACGCTTGAGCATCCTTTGGGTATGTGCTCAAGAGAGCTATTGCTGCGTCTTGAGGTAGTTTGCTTCCTGGTTTTCTGAGAAACCACCATACTGATTTATAAAGTGCCTGTAAAAGTTTGTAAGATAAGTCCCTAGAGCATGAGCTGAATTTTTGGAATCTATTCCATATAGCAGGATGCCTTGATCAATCTTAATGTAGCAGGGAGGAGTTCTGTCCTGCCTCAGCTTGATGCGTCATGCGTTGTTGATTCCCATGGGAGGCCTTATGCATTCTGAGGAATGTATGGGGGCAGGGTGCAGAAAGGAGGTAGTGGAGGGAACCAGAGGAGAGGGTGGAGGGGAAACTATGGTTATTATATAACATAAATAAATAAATGTGATGTTATTTTTGGAAAAGAAGAGAAATAAGAAGGAGATGATATTCAGAGAGGAACAAAAAATTATCACTACTTTTCTAACATGATTATATTTGTAAGAAATCCCAAAGAATATAAAGACAAATTATTAGAACTGATAAGTGGATTTAGCCAGATAAAGGAATATTAAGACTAATCGAACTGCTATTAATCAACAATAAATGGAACATAAAATTTAAAACAGATATAATTTATAAACTTTCAAACATCTCAGAACAAAAATTGCATAAGACCTTTATGCAGGAAACTATAAATATTACTAGAGAATCTCACCAGAGTAGCATTCATGCCTAGACCCTTGCTACCAATGATGGCCGTATCAGCTTATCATGGAACTCTAGAGAAGTTCAGACTCTTGAACTCTGTCCTAGACTTACAGAATCAGAAACTACATTCTGACAAGATATATTTGTGAGCTGTATTCATATGCTGAAACTTGAACAATGGTGTAGAAAGCTTGAAACCAAGAGATCTCAGGTCTCTCTATATGAAACAGATATACTTCTGCAGTCTTAAAGTTCAAATGCGTGTGTGTGTGTGTGTGTGTGTGTGTGTGTGTGTGAAAACAGGTATAGCAATGTATTTTGTGTCCTTCATTTTTTTTCTTTCATAAAGTAGTATGGTTCTATTCTCTATTTTGAATTCTAAGCATCCCCTAAACTTCCATGTCTTAGAAGTATAGTCCCTAGAGTTAATGCGATTGGAGGAATTTGGGGATTCAGAAACCAGAGCCAAATGAGCAGTCTTTAAGTAATTGAGGGCCTACTTTTGATACAGAATGAAGTAGTAGTGCAGGGAAAGGTAAACCCAGAAGTAAAAGCAGGAAATGTAGTGATTTTTCATTCATATTTTAACGAATAAAGCTTACTCACAATATCATATATCATGTCAATCTATAGAAAACGGGAACTCTTTGGGAGAAGCTAGAGCCCTTTATTCTGGTCCTAAGCCTGCAGGTACCAGAGATGGATCCAATGGATCAAGGAACCTTCAGTTACTGCCCCTCACCGTGGTGAACCAGAACTAGAAGTGTGTCTAAAGAGTCTGTTTGGGCCTTTGAAGCTAGAAATAGCATGACTATGTCTTTAATTCCCTTGTTCATATCATATCTCAAATGTCTACTATGGTTCAGCTTAATATGAAGTAAACCCAGAAGTAGTAAATGAATATTACAGGAACTAGGTGAGCTTATCCAAGTTGACTGTCAAAAGCCATCCTGAGGTATGGCCTTGCAGTGAAGTTATATTAAGTCATAAGCAATAGAATTGGAAGTCTAATTGGAAGATCTGTATATGTTTGAATATTTGACTGACAATAAAGCTGGTAAAAAGAAATGTATGAATTTCAAGTTTTCTACATTTGTGCTCTTTCCTTCACTGCTATCTTTACATCTGGTCACTGATTTTGAAAAGAGGTGGCCACTCCTCCTAGACTGAAGCTTGTGCTGGTATTCTCTAATCTTCACAAACACCCGGAATAAAGAAAAGGAGGAAACACTTAACTCACAGTTTTAGTAGCTGCAGCCCACAGCAGGTGAGTGACTTTGCTTTGGGAGTGTAAGAAAGCATCGTGGCATAGCATGGAGCACAGGGTAAAATTATCCACCCTCTTAATGCTGGTAGACAAGCAGAGAGTGGGGATGTGTGTGGGAGAGGTCCCAAGAAGGGAACTTCCTTTAAAGACACCTGGACGTTCTCCAGATGACTTGTCTTTATTTTAGTAGGCCTCAGTGCCTAAGGTTTCCACCAACTTCCAGTAGAGCACAGGCTGGGAAACAGTCCTGGAGTTTATAGGTTTTGTGGGTATCTCAGACACAAAGATGGGAAGGGTGGTAAATGTTTAGGTAGAGGTACATCCCACTCCAGAGAACTATACAGCAGATGGGAACTAATGTTTTGTAATTTGTGGGTGAAGTTGGATAAGAAAGCTGAGATACAGGGTTTTTAAGCTCATGTACTTGGTTAACAGTTTGTATTTTTGAAAAAAATTCAAACCCACAGATTTAGTGGGTGTAACATGCATGTACTACATAGTTTCAAAATTGTTTTCTAAGACATAAGACAATTAGGAACCAAGAAATAGAAGTATAAACAAATATTTAGAGAACACAATATCACTTTGATGAACATTCTTTTCTGGGCACTAAGAAAATCAAGGAAAAAAATTAAATCTCAGGGAAAACATTGAAAATCAGGATTTAGTTAAAAACACATTTTCTTTCTCTTTTTCAAGACAAGATTTCTCTGTGTAGCCCTGGCTGTCCTGGAATTCTCTCTGTAGACAAGGCTGGCCTTGAATTTACAAAGATCCACCTGCCTCTGTCCCAAATGCTGGGATTAAAGGTCTGCACTACCATCACCCAGTTTAAGACAAGTTTTCTTATTTACCTAATCAAGAAAAAGAGAATACCAACTTTGAATAAGACACAGTTGGTGAGGGAGGTCTTACTGTCTATGTTCAGCTTTCATTGGTTAATGAAAAGAAACTGCCCTGACCTGTTGATAGGGAAGGACTTAGGTAGGCGAGGAAAATGGAACTAAATTCTGGGAGGAAAAAACCAGGGTCAGAGAGATGCCATGGATGGATGGATCAGATGCCAGAGTCAGACGCAGAACCTTGCCGATAAGCCACAACCATGTGGCAATACACAGATTAATAGAAAAGGGTTAAACTAATATAAGAATTAGCCAATAAGAAGTTTGAGCTAATGGGCCAAGCAGTGTTTTAATTAATTTCCGTGTGATTATTTTGGTTCTGGGAAGCCGGGATGAACAAGTGGCTCCCCCTTTGCTACACACAATGAATATTTTGTGTGTAGTGCCTTCAGATAATTTTTGAACATCCATTCCTACTTGGGATCCCTACTCTGACCTTAACAGGCATGTCATGTAACTGACAACTTCCTGTAGTCACTGCTCCAAGGGATAAAGCACCCTGACCCCCGAGAGTACATGCACTCTTCTGTGCATTTACACACAACACAACACACACACACAATTGAAAAAATAAAATAAATCTATTTTTAAAATCCAGTGCCTCTATCATACACACCCAGTGCTCTGATTTAATTTGTCTGAGACACAGCCTGAGAGCTGAGATTTATAAAAGCCTTCTGTGTGGTTGTATGTTGAGAATTGCTTCTAAAGACACGCATCTACGACCTCACAAGAGTAGCCTGGCTTCACCCACTTCTCCAGATTCAGGGAGAGTTCTTAGTAGTCCCTATTTCTTTTAAGGTAACATCATTCTCTATACTCAATAAACCCTGATGCTTACTTCAATGACTAAAACTTATCCCGCATCCAGAGGTCATTTAATGTGAAACTATGCTTCTTTTCTTGGAGAAGTTAACAATATTGGCAGGAAACCTGGTTGCCTCTAATTGTTCGTATTTGCTCCAAACTTCCTTTGTCTTCTCTGGGAAACAAGATGGATACCACTTCTGCCCCAGGTGGAAGTCACATCAGCCACTTATCCTAAAGGTCTACTTTCAATTTCCCTAATGCAGAGGAGGGTTAGGGCTCAAAATCTTTACTCTTAATGAAAAAGGGTCAAAAAGGCAATAGGCATTATACTTATATCATCATCTTTGAAGAGAGAATGATAAATGAATTATTATGTAGCTCTTTAAATCCTGCATGAATTTACTCATCTTGAAGGTCAAATGACATGTTCCAAAGCTAATGACGGCCTGGAGAGCCTAGATGCTAAAATCCTTGTTACTCAATCCCCTAAACACAGCTTATTCTGGGTTCTTTTGCTTCATGTGTATGGTCTGGCTTGCTTTTTTCTCATTCTTGGGTTCTCACCGTTATGATTTTAATCAATGCAGCTTGTGAGATGCACTGAGGTAAAAGTCTTAGTGCTCAAACTAATATTATTTTTTCTGAACTGTCGCACTAGCCAGATGTATTCTGTCACACAGTGCTAGGATATGCTGTTTGATGTTGTGCTTCATAGTATTTTTTAAATTATTCACATATTGAATTTAAATTTATGCAATAGAATGAAGTAGAGAGTATGCACTTTCAGTATGCTTTTTATTTTTGGCAGCTATTTATCCATATCACTTTTTTATTTAAATGGCAAATCTCCAATTCTAAAGCTTTACGCTGGTACTCAAAGTCCAAGGAGGATGAGTGTTGTTATTTTCATTGTTTGGGAAACAAAAATGTACCTCTGATAATTTTTGTCTTTGATTACTGCTTCTTCAAAGGATTTAAACCAGAATGAAAGCCTTTGAAATCTTCAGAGATGAGGAGACATGAGAGTTATTCTGTGTGCACTGGATAAACAGATGTCTTAGCTTTTCAAACCAAACTTGGAAAATAGAATCACAAGCCTCATCAGCAACATGGAACAGTCTTTGCAGGTGCATAACGTTTTCTATTTTACTAATATGAAATGGAAGAAATAATGTCATTTTATTCCTCTTCCTTGTCTAAGAATTTAGTTCCAATTAACATTTCAGAAAACTTGCTGTTTTGTAAATATCTTGGGAAGCAAAATACACTACATAGGAGTGGGGGAAAAAATCTCTTCTTGTCATTTTGGGTACAAATAAGCACCATCAGAAATATATATATATTACTTGGTAAGTCTAGGTCCTAATTGAAAAATTCCAAATAAATAAAAGCCAAATTTCATTCATTTACTCAATGAACCAAATCTTGTAATCAAATTTATTCTGAGACACCCATTGGTTTCAGTGTGAGTTTCTCATATGGAATAATTATAGAATTAAGCACAATGCTACTAACTGAGAAAAAATCAAAACACTAATAGACTTTGCATTGTGGCCACTGATGGCCTATACTGGATAACCTATTCAGTGGATGTGGATAGCATGGCTGTTCACTGTCTCACAGCAGTGCAGAAATGGGCCTAATGATGCAAAACCAACAAATAACCTCTATCCATTATGTTCAGTCTTTCCCAGATGAAAGTCTACTTACCCATTTAGGAGGATAAAGAAAAAACTATGATATCATACCATTCATTGGCTGGAATGAATCTTTGGGCAAATCGACCCGAGAAGTTTTGAATTTTAAATTGTACTGAAGACTTTCTGTAACGGGGTATCTTGCAAGTTAGCTGTGTATTAAATATCTGCGTTGTCCAAAGCACTTATTATAAATACTGCAAACAACTGCATTCTTTTTTTTTCTTTCTTTCTTTTTTTTTTTTTTTTTTTTTTTGGTTTTTCAAGACAGGGTTTCTCTGTGGCTTTGGAGCTTGTCCTGGAACTAGCTCTGTAGACCAGGCTGGTCTCAAACTCACAGAGATAGGACTGCCTCTGCCTCCCGAGTGCTGGGATTAAAGGCGTGCGCCACCACAGCCCGGCTAACAACTGCACTCTTGAATTTAATTCTAATTCTTCTGTTTTTTACTTGATTTTTATTTTATATTTATTGACCTTTTGTCTGCATGTATGTTCATGTACCACATGTGTGTGCCTGGTACCAGTGCAGGTAAAAGAGGGTAACATTTCCTCTAAAAATGGAGTTACAGAGAGTTGTTAGCTGGTATGTTGGTGCTTGGAAAAGAATCTGGGTCCTCTGGAAGAGCAACAGGTGCTCCTAACTACTTAGCTCCAGCCTCAATTCTAATCTTTAAATGCCATATGATAGAAATGTTAATTTAGACAAAGCTAAAAGTATAGTGTATTCAGGTTTTTTTCCCCCTTATTTTGCATGACGTTGTTTCTTTGGAACTTTCCTGAATCTCATTTTCACATTTGCATCAAAGTGACAAAGGTTTATGTGGCCACAATCACAATCATCACCATGTGGTCACAATCATCATCTATATAGTAAGCATTTGTCAAAGTGTCCGTATTGGTTTTCTATATGTTACAAATTATCATGAACCCGGCTCTTCTCCCATAATCTTATAGATTAAAAGTCGATTTGGTTTTCTTTATAGGTTTCACAAAGCTCAGATAAATATGTCAGGCAAACTGGGCTCACATTTGAGTTTCCAGAAAAGGATGTATTTCTGAGCTCACTTGGATTGTTGGCAGAATTTAGTCCCTCCCCGCTGAGGGGTGGGATGACTGTTTTTGCTAAAGTAACTTCTCAGACCTTGCATAAGCAGCCTTATCCATCTACATTCAGGCCAGCAAAGATGGACTGTTTAGGTTTTTTTTTTTTTTTTAATCTCTCTGATGTACTACTTCCTGCTTCTAGTTGAAGGAAACTCTTGTTTATAAAGGTTCATTATTGATTGGATCGTATTATCTTTATTACCAAGGAGATGATTGATTAGTTGGGGGTGGGGAGATACCATTGGGAAAATGCTTGCCATGTGCAACATGAAGTCTGGAGTTCAATGCTCATCATCCACATAAAAAACAAACAATCAAAACAAAACAAAACAAAAAGGACAGGCATTGGTACTGGAGCAATGGTTCAGGAGTCCAAAGCACTTTCCACTCTTGTCGAGGACAGAACTGTGGTTCCTAGCACCAATGTCAGATGCCCTACAACAAACAGCCTATAATTCCAGCACTGGAGAGCTTATGCTCTCTTCTGGATTCTGAGTGCATTGCACTTGTGTGCACACACCAACATACACATACAAAAATAAAAAAATAGGATAAATATATACATTTTTTAATATTTATTTATTTATTGTGTATACAATATTCTGTCTGTGTGCATGTCTGCAGGCCAGAAGAGGGCACCAGACCTCTTTAAAGATGGTTGTGAGCCACCATGTGGTTGCTGGGAATTGAACTTAGGACCTTTGGAAGAGCAGGCAATGCTCTTAACCACTGAGCCATCTCTCCAGCCCCCTAAATATATACATTTTAAAAAAGCTTGCTTGCAGTGTGCTGATAATCTCAAGATTTTTGTTGAGTGGGATAGGGTGGGAAGCCAGTAAATTCCTGAGTTTTACTAGCAAGCCAACCTAGCCTATCCAGTAAACTCCAGGTCCAGGGAGAGATCTGTTTCAAAGACAAGGTTAGGAGCTTGTAAAAACTATATCTGATATGGATGCATGACATCCACATGCATGTGCACACACATACACTCACATACAGAACACATGAACATCTACATATGTACACATGTTCAAACACAAACTGATTAGTAACTATATTCACATTTTTTTTAAATTACTTTATTATGCAAGGTGAAATTATTCTGGCCATGGTCTCTCATTATTTTTACAATCCTAAGAATTAGGGTCGGGTCTCTAAGGCAGGGAGCATTTAGAAAGCCTGTGTAACATGCTGGTTTTTAGACACACAGTCAAGTCCTCCCTACCTAGTAATCAGAGTTTAAAAATAAGACAGTTAACATTTTAAAAAGTCAAGTTTATGGTATATCACCCACTAGTTAGTTGTTAACTTATTTTGCATAATTCTAGAGTTTGTAATAAAAAAATAGGTACACTGTCCTGCTAAAACAAAACTTCTAAAAGGTTTGGGAAGATGGCTCAGTTGGTAGAGTATACCTCTTAAGCATGAGAACCTGAATTTCGATACTCAGTGTCCATGGAAAAGCTTAGGGTAATAGTGGATTCTGTAGCCAAAGCACTGGGGGATAGGATGGTAGTGGGAAGTAGGGTAAAGAAACAGACTATAGCAGAATTTCTCAAACCACCAGCCTCCCAATAAAGACATGGAGACTTATTATTAGTCATAACTGCTCTACTTTATTTTGTTCTTGTCCCACTAGCTCTTATAACTTAATTTGATCTACTTCTTTTCATCTAGCTTTTGCCTCTGGACTTTTTATGTTTCTTTCATCCTTTATGTCCATCATTTCCTGTTTCCTCTGTGTCTGTCTGTCTTTCTGCTGCCTGACTTGCTGGACCCTGGCATTTTTCTCCTTTTCTCCCCCATTTTCCTCTCATTCTCTCAACCCTTGATTCCTCCATTTTTTTATTCTGTTTGTCTGCCAGCTCTGCCTAACCTCTAATACCTAGCTATTGGCTGTTCAGCTTTTAATTAGACTGATCAGATGTCTTAAGCAGGCAAAGCCAGACATATTTATATCATTAAACAGATACAGCAAAAATGATGTGGGATTTCCCTCTGTATGCTGTGAATACCATTGGTTAATAAATAAACTGTTTTGGCCAGGTGCAGGGAATAGAGGTAGGTGCGGGAAAGCTAAATTGAAAGCTGGGAAAAGAAAGGCGGAGTGAGGGAGAAACTGTGGAGCTGCCGCCAGAGACAGACATGTTGAAACTTTGCTGGTAGACCATGACCTCCTGGTGATGCACAGATTAATGGAAATGGGTTAAATTAATATGTAAGAGTTAGCCAATAAGAAGCTAGAACTAATGGGCCAAACAGTGATTTAAATAATATAGCTTTGTGTGATTATTTTAGGGCTAAGAGGCTGGGAACTATCTAGCGGCCTCCTTATTACACAAACAAATGTAACACATTTGTATAAAATAATATTCCTCAAGATAAGCAAATGTAACACACATTTGCAAAGTTAAGTAATATTCCTCAATATAGACAGATATAACACATCTTTGAATAGTTAAAGTAACATTCTGAGAAAACAGATAGATCCATTAAGTGATTTGGCCAGTCAGTGTAGTCCAGTCAATGCCCTTCAAGTTTAGTGAGAGACCCTGCCTCAGAATACAAAAGTATTGGAAGAAAGACACCAGATATCAGCCTTCAAACCTATGGTCATCCGTGTGCATGTGAGCACTAACACTAACAAGTACAACGCACACGTACAGACACACACAACACACACAACACACACACGCTCATTATAAACAAAAGATTGCTTTTAGTCTAAGAATCATCAGGAAATTCACTGTACTTAAGCAAAAACAAAAACAGCAAAAAATCAGCTAATGCTGGTTGTTCTAGTTCCTTCCCACTAAGCAATGTTTCTATTCTATCACAGCAGCTGTACCCATCACATTTTAGGTTTCTGACCCAATGACTTGAAGAAGAAATGATTATTTATGATCCTTTTCAAGTTTAGAACTGTTTATTGAACTAGATCTCTAATTCAGAATTTGCATAATAGTTACAAAATTATCAGCCACCTTTTCTTTCTTTCTTTCTTTCTTTTTCTTTTTCTGTTTTTGGTTTTAGACACTATTCCTTTACATATTTCTCTAACTCAATTTTACATTGTTCTCAAATTTTATTTACTCTATTATTACTGCTGTACTATATTTTATAGGACAATTTTTAAAAAACAGTATGTTTCATTGCTTATCTTTACATAAACCATTTTTATTAATTTGCCTTAATGTTCATGGATTACACTTTCTGCTACCTGTTCTATATTATACCTATGCAGTAAAAAAAAATGGTTCAGTTGTTTTATTTCACAGTCTAGAATTACTAGACTTTAAAAGAATAATTTCTTTCTCCCAAAAATCAAGGATTGATTGTTCATTGCTGTTTTTTTTACTTTACTATCTTGAACACATTGATAACAATTGCTTGCAAGTCAACTATTTACTACTGTGGCAAAATACTTGAGCAAAACAATTTGAACACAGTGAAAGTTTTATTTTGTCTCATGGTTTTAGAGACTTTTGACCCATGCTGACTTGGCTCCACCTTTAGGAGAAGTATAGTGGAGGTCTATGACAAAGCAGACATGCTCACATCGTGGCAGTCTAGAAGGGGAAGGATGGAGAGGAAAGGTCAGGATAAGCTGCTGCTTTTAAAGATCTACTCCATTCAATTACACCTGTTTCTATCTTACAATAGCCTATCGAATTAACAAATGCATTAATTAGAGGAAGGTCTTTATGATTGAATCACCTTCCCCTAATCTGTCAACTGGAAACCAAGCCTGTTGGGAATGACTTTTGGAATTCCTTTTAGATCCTAACCGTAATACTTTACTTATCTACCACACAGACAAGTTGCTGCCTGTTCTATTTGGTCTTGTGTTGACTTGGTTTTAAACATTGCTACTGTGAATGAATTTGTGGGAGGTTCATATTTTCTTTTCCTTCCGGCCTTTTTAATGTGATGGGCCTCAGCCATTAACCCGGGGAACTAATTATGATATGATTTAAAACTTGGTCTGTGCTCAGCTACTAACCTGGGGAACTAGTCATGGTGTGCTTAAGCTTTGTCTGTGCTTAGATATAACCTGGGGAACTAGTTATGGTGTGGTTAAGCTTGTTCTGTGGGTTTTGAGTGGGTTTTCCTCTGGAATATGACCCTACTTCTATGGCAGAGTTTTCCTTCCAGGGCTGATATGGAGTTGTTAATAACGTACTCATGTTATGTTTATACTCAGTCGGGACTGGAGCTCCACCAGTGAGGGTTTATCAGTCCTTCTAAACCCTTAGTATCTCACAGAAACTGCTAGTGTGAAGCTTTCAGGAGATTTTCCCTGCTTATGTACACTCTGCCTTGACTGCAATAGATTCTCCTCCATATACCATCTGCACACATCTCTCCCATATGACATCCGCACACATTCTGATACTTTCATTTTCACAAATGTCCTTTGCTCCAGGGCTCTCATCTCCACCCTGGAGCTCAGCAGATCTACCACCTGCTAGGAGCAGGTCTCTTCTATAACTGTACATTTTCCCCTAATCTAGGAATACCCGAGTGGCTGTGGGACTCGTCCTTCAGCCAGCAAAGTCCTGCATGTCTGTGACGCAGACTCCAAACCTGTCGCTTATTTTTTCAAGTCTCTGTTTACTAGTCCAGTAACTGTAACTCAGTCATGGCTGGAATTCCAATTCAAATTGATGCATTACTGTACACAAAATTGAATTCCAATCTACAACCTTCTTAGACATAAAATGAAACAGCTTATCTTTAGGAAGATTTCTTATTTTAGACACTTTGTTGAAATGTAATGTTTACATCAGGATCTATTCCAGTATGAAGATGTCAGTGTCAAATACTACCAATATTCAAATCACTCTCCTTAGCATTTTAGAAACCTATTTGTCAAAAGGTAAAGACTTTTTGACCAATATTCCTTTAATATTAAAAAATTCTATTGTGAATTAATTCTAAAAGTATTTACTGACTATAATTATGTTTAAAATATGATGCTTGCTATTGTGTATGGTTTTCCTTAATAGTTTTTAATTTTCTTTTCTTTGATATCACTTTTGTAAGCTGTAAACACTCTGGCATCCCACAGTCCTCAAAGTTTGTTTGTATATATCTTTTTGCAATTCCTTACTTAAAAATGCCATTTATTGTCCACTATGCATGTACCAGACCCTGCTGCCTGCAGAGACTATAATGAGTCACTGGGAACAAATAGTTACCTTTAAGGGGCTCACTCTATTAAAAAAAAAAAAAGACTTAGAAATAGAAATAGTAAAAGTAAGCTAATAAAACCATGCTCAAAATATTTTGGGAACCAGATGAGAATGATTAACTCTGCCAGGGGCTTCTGATGAAGTTCCCTGTAAAAGGTCAATTTTAATCTCAGACTCAGTGAGAAAAGGCAATCAAGGCTGAGAGGTTTAATCCTGACTCAGCACTGAGCGGCAAAGAGATCATTGGTAAATAACACGCACTTTTCACAGTCTCCATTGTTAATTTTTCCACTTTTAGCTTCTTCTTTTCTAGAGTGAGACGCATCTTTGCCCTTGCTATTTTGTTGTGAAGATTTGAACTAAGGTGTCTATGCAGAAGGCAATAGTCATCATTATTTTTATACATCATGACTAAATAGTGTTGGCACGTGCAGGTTTTACTCGTTCCACACTGAGGATTTTCCCGTGTGCATATGGATTCAGTCTCTCAAAGTGTTTTAATCCATGCATGAATTATCAATTCCTAGAGAATGAACTCATCAGCACAAGCAGCATTCAATTACAACTGCCTTTGTTAACTCAGGAGTAAGAGTAGAACTTTACAGACTGCCAACTTACCCACATATGGTTCGGCTTTCCTTAAACTTTGCTATAGGCACAGAGCTAAAGGCAACTTTGGAATTTTTGTGAAAGGTTATGTAGTAATGTATTCATTAAACCTCTTTTCGTTAAAAGTGTATTATTTATTAAGTTATTTCTGATAAATCAAGTTTTTTGAGTTTTCATTGCTCAAGGTATTGTTTAATCTTTCTCTTACGTTTTGCCTTTTTCTATCTTCAAAACATCTCTTCGCTGATGAATATTTTGGTGTACGTGGACTGTTTACATTCTCAATATTGTACCAACAAGTTTATTGATGAATGCCTTTTATATAAAGTACCCATTTAAATATTTTATTTTGTTTTTAATTGTGTGTGTGTGTGTGCACATGGGTACAGATGCACTTGGAGGCCAGAGCACTGAAGATGAACTAACATTGCCGGAAGTGATGAACTCTCTGACATAGGTTCTGGGAATCAATCTTGGGTCCTCTGTACTCCAAAGCAGTACACAGTTTTCACATGAGCTGCTTCTCAAGCTCCATACCATTTATTTGCATAAAATTTCATTTTGGAAAAATGTAGATTGATAGAAAAGTTAGGAAGCTAGTATAGGGAGCTCCCGTATACATTTCCTTCTATTCCTAGTCTGTGGTCATCTCACATTTTTCGGGATGCCTTTGTCAAAGCTAAGACATTGGTGTAAATCTATTAGTTATTAAGAACCTCTTCTTGCTTTTAACCAGTTTCCCCCACTTTCCTTTTGTTGCAGAATCCAATCCAGACTACCATGCCACATTTAACAGTTTTGTGTCCTTAACCTCTTCTGGTCTTTGTGTTCTGAAAGACTACTGACCAGTTCTCTTGGGAAATAGAGGAGTTTGACTATAATTGCCCCCATAATCGCAATACCATGGAAAGTAACAATGCTTGGAGCTATGATCTTATTGAAGTAGGTGTGTGCAGTCTTGTTGGGGTAAGTGTGTCATTGTGGGGGCATGTCGTGGCATTTCAACTGTATTTTAATAAAGCTTGCCTGGGGATTGGGAAGTAAAACCACCACACTGGTTAGCCCTATAGACCAGGCAGCGTTGACATACACATTTAATCCAGTAACCACACTAGTTGCCATAGAAAGTGGGCAGTATTTACCTTTAATCCAAGTGGTGTACACCTTTAATCTCAGCCCCAGAGAGGACTATAAAATAGTAGGCGACAGTTCTCAGACACAGTCTCATTCTGAACCTCCTGGAGGCAGGATCCTCATTTCAGACTGAGACCAAGGTAAAAACCAATGTCTGGATGCTTTGCTTTTCGGATCTTCAGGTTGAACCCCAATTTCTCTCTCTCCAACTTTTTATTAATAGTGTATCATTGCCAGGCTTTGAGGTCTCCTGCCTCAAGATACTGCCCAGTGTCTCAGTCTACTTCTTATTGCCCTAATGATAAAGCACTCTCAGCTCCAGCACCGTGTGTGCCTGCATGCCTCCAAGTCCCACCTCCCATGATGATAATTTCCTGAACCACTGAACTGTAAGCAAGCCACGCAGTTAAATGTTTTTCTTTATAACAGTTGCCGAGATCATGGTGTCTCTTAACATCAATAGAAACCCGAACTAAGATAGGGAACATATTTGAATGTGGGCCTGTATATTGATTTCACGGTGCTTAGATGAACCATTCTCTGTGGAGTTTGAATCAATTCATTTTTTTACACATAGATTTCTTTTGATATTTAAAGGTACTGTTCCATTGTTTTTTGGGTCATAGTTTTCAAAGGATAACTCAGCGATAATTCTTGTATATATCCCTCTCCATATGATGTCTCCCTTCGCTTCTATGTTATATGCCTTTCCTTCTTGATGCTCGAAAGTTTCCTTTCTTTTAGAACTAGTCTTAAATTTTTAATTGTGATGGGACTAGTATGATTTTATTTGCATTTATGCTACTTGTGAGCAAAAACTCTGAAAAAAAAATGACTTTAACATTTTAGATATCTCTTGACCTTCTTTATTGGTTCTAGTTATACAGCCAACGCATGGTTAATATTATGCCAAGGTCACTGATGGGCTACTCCTTCTGCTTTTTAGTCTTTCCCCATCTGTTTGACTGAGTTTGGATAGTTTCTGTTATGTTTTCTAGTTTGCTGATATTTCTCATGATGAATATCAAATTGGTTGCTAATACCGTACATTCATTTTGGATATTGTAGTTCTTAAATCTAATCTAGATTTCTACATACTTTGATTACCTGCTCATGATTCTCATGTTCCCCTTTAAACTTTATTAGTAGTAGATTTTTGTTTCTAAATATTTGTCTGATTAGAACACTCAGCAATTTGTGGGTGTTTTGCCGAATTGTTTGTCTTCCAAATTTGGTCTGAATTTTTAACTTCTCTTCCCCAGACATTTTGTTTATGAGATGTTGTCTCTTGTGTCCATATTCCAGCAATGTTAAGAATGGCTTTGCTTTTGTTTTTTTTTTTTTTCCTTTATTTTACTCTTTGGTGTTTTTAAGGTGTGTGTGTGTGTGTGTAAATCAATGCGTTTATTGGAGTTACTTATTTACAAGAGCGTGAGTGACTGACATTACGAATTGTGAGCAGCTGGATCATTAAAAAGCTTGTGTAAATGTAGGTGATGACTCAAAAGCTTCATCTCTGTCGGCGCTTCTTACCCCACTTGCGAGCAGCTCCACCGGAAAGTTTCCTCTTCCCATGAAGGGCTTGCTTCTTTTGGAGCCAACTTTGGGAGGGGCCACGTGACGATGGCAAGTTATATGAGCTTCCTGACTCCTGTAACTCTCATGAATGCACTGAAGTTCATGAGTATCACTCCTCCCTCCAGTAAGGATTGCTTCAATTCCAAGAAATAACTATAAACTCTCCCCTTCTCCCATTCACGGAGCTTTTACATTCTTCCTGTGCCGCTTCGGCTTTGCTCCCTGCGGGGGTAAAATAGATATCTGATTGTAGTGTTCCATTTATGACTGACCGTCGGGTCACTGTGCTGTGGCACCAGCTGCTTATACTTAAAGTTCGACTGCTTATGAGTCTCTACATTAAACACTGGCCACTGTGGGAGGAAATGTCCCTCCATGACTGATGCTGACAGCTACAGCAATATATAGGCATAAACACAGTATCTGTAAGCTTTGGGTGTTCATTTATGCATGCTGTTTGTGTTTGCATGCATGTGCTTGCTTGCATATGTGTGCATGCATGTAGAGAGGACTGCTGCCAAATAAGTATGCATATAAATTCCTATTTATTGAAAATGTAACTATTATAGCAACATAAAAAAATCAATGTTTATCCAATTATTTTCGCAGACAGTGCCATACAATGCAGTACAGTTTCTCATTAGATTAAATCAAACCCTCCTTAAATACCATTTTACCAGCTGCTGCTGGATAAAGGGCTATCAGAACAGTTTAGAGTAGCAAATATGTAACTCTCTGGCACATGTCTTTGCCAACAGTACTACAGCTGTGTATATTGTTTATAAAATCAAATGCTCTTGGTGGTTTTCCTTGAGTTTTATTGAAATATTTTTTTCTCTACCAGAGTTTCATATGTTTCTGAGTGAGGGAAAAAATGTGTTTAGGCCTAAAAAATTAGTCAAATTCAATACATACCTGAAAAACTTTTTTTTGGACTTTTATTTAGAATAAAAAACAATGCATTTATCAAAAAAGAGTCAAATAGATTTTTCCAGGTCTCTCCAGTTGGTTGTCATACATATTTAAAATATTCTACAATTCTGATACTTTAACCTGGGATTTGATCAAATAATTAATAGTCATAATTCTTAAGCAGCACCAAGATGATATTGAAAGGACACGGTGCCCCGAATTGCTTTTGTTTTTAACTTTGAAATATTTTTACTCTAGGCAAACCAAACTTAATCAAACTTTTCCTTACAAAGAAAATTGACAGACTCAGACCCTTAAAAGTCTTGGCCAAGATGACACACAACTGATGAGGCTACCAGGTCCCGTAAAGTTCAGGACTGAATTCCGGTTGCACATATGAGCCGCCATTACAGGGATGAGAGTACACCCTAGAACTGCTGTCCTCTTTTCCAGTTCACTTTGACCACATCCTGGAGAACAACAAAGGTTTCCTAAGTCATAAAGCACCAGGAAAACACCATGTTAACACTCAAAATTACAACAAAAATGAAATTTTAATGTGGGTTTTTATGAAAGCATTATAAAGAGCATTTGGATTTCAAGTAACCAATAAATCATCCTAAGTACAGCCTTACATATAGTAGATGATCAGAAAGGGTAATTATTTCCTCATTTTACTATCTGCCTCCTCTTATCTATTTTTTTTTATCATCCTCCCTTTTCATTTGAGTTTCTTCAGGAGCAGGTACATGTATAAATGTATAATATTGATTACAACACTGTGGAATAGAAAAAAGTGTTTGTCTAGCTAAATTAAAACTTTATATTTCTCTGGTATTATTCATTCTCATATTAACAGGTTTATTTTCAGCACATCAGAATCAGTGCTCCTATGTTTGACCAGGAATTTCGCTGCACACCTGGACCTTGATTAAGTCATTCTGATTATTATGTTGGACATTTCTGAAGAAGACAGAACATTTGTCCAGCTGTTATCTTCTTGCGACAAATGGTGACACTGTTGCTGTTTTCTTTGTCAACAGATTTTCTGAATCACAAAAGAAGTCATAGATGAGGGATTGGAGAACACATCTTCCATCATTTCTGTTGCGCTTACAAATGGGTCCACACAGAATGGTTCAGTGTCGCTACATTCCAATATTCAGCTGGAACTGAGTCTTGCTCTGCAGAGGGGCATATGGGATTTCTTTTGCCACAGTTACCGCCGTTACTTAAAGTTTGGAGCTTGTGGATGTCATGCATGATTACTCACTTGCTAAATCACATAGACTTGCATTTTACGTCTAAGGAACACATCTAGAGTTCTGAAATACCACTTCAGTGGTCACATCAGAAACACAGACCAACAGATTCTGTGTGACTATTAAGAAAATCATATCTAAACACATTTAAAATGACATTTTCCCATATGATTACTTCCTTGTAATGTTTAAAATATTATTGACACTGGAATAAGTTTTTAGAACTCCCTTTAACTTTCTACTATAATATTTCCTTTAGTGGGTGCCACCCTTCCACAGCTCTCAAATACAAAGCAGAGAGGAGCTATTTAAGCTACATAAGGCACAGTTACTTGCTTTGAATCATCTGGGTCTTTGCTCATTGTGTTCTCTCGACCTGATACAATGTCGGCTTTCCTGGTTCCTGTTCACTCAAAACACCATTTCTTCCAGAGAATTGCTTTATTCTGATGAACCTGGTAAAGAAAGTGTTTTCCCGTGGAGTTCCATTCAACTGTTCATGGCCTTTGTGTGTTTTCTAATATTTGTCCTGTTTTGATGTTCAGCTTCAGAAATTCTGTTTCTATACATTCTTCACTAGTTTTTTTTTTGCTTCCAGTGCCTATAGGTTTGATGGAAAATATTATAAAAAATATTGTGAAAAATATTTGATAATTTAGTAAAAAGAAGAATGGTTGAATTAACTAGATTTTACATGCGTGGATGGTAAGGTTTTCCACAACTCTATAGTGAAGAGCAAATATATAGGAAAAAAAGTTCTTAATTTTCCCATGGTCATTTGAACTCATGTTTGTCACTGGCCTGAAAGTCCTATATACTCTTCAAAGTAATTTATACAAATATAAATTTTAGAGAAAGTTTGTCATTACAAAATATGATAACAAGAACAATGGATTTAAAATAATCTTGTAGTTATGGTTGACGTTATATTAACTAATATTTTATTTTTGGAAAACATCATCGCTTGTTACATAAAACTGCTAATTTGAATAGTACTGTTGTTTTGTTTGTTTCTCTGTTGCTGTTTTAAACACTATGACCAAGAAGGAATGGTGCTTGGCTTGCTGGTTCCTGGCTTGTTTCATAACCTGTTCAGTCTGCTTTTCTATATAACTCGGGACCACCCACTCGGGGGTGGCACTGCTAATAGTGAGCTGGGCCCTCTCCCATATCAATCATTAACCAAGAAAGTGCCCCACAGACATGCCGATGGCCAATCTGATGGAGGCAATCTCTCAACTGAGGTTCCCTCTTCTCAAATGAAAAATCAGCATTATTTCCTATTTTCTGGAATACTATGAAGTAGAATTGTGTGAATTCTCATTTGAGCTGATCTCTTCTTATCTATGGGCTTCAATGAAGAAATTTTCAAACCTTTACCTATCCAATGTTATCTTCTTTTTCCACTCAGGAAAATAACTAGAACACTAAAAGGCAAAGAATGGCCTCACCATGGAAAAATGCTAATGTTCTGTTTTAGGATGACAAATGGACAGAGACAATGAAAACGTCTGCAAGAATCACTTTATTAGATAATGCACCTAAGCAAAACCCACCAGCAAAGCTACAGCTAACCACACCCTGTGGCAGATAAATCTCTTGCACAGGGAAAGGACAAGTCGCCTCAAATACCCTTGCTTCTGTTCTTATTCCTGGATGCTTTGTAAATCCGCAACACTCAGCAGTGATAAGTTCCAGAGCAAATGTGTAAATTCAGTTTTCTAATGAAGAAAATTGTATAGCTATGTTAAAAATGTGCTTTTGGTCCCTTCATGGCAAAAAGCATTTTGTCACAACAAGTCAGGAGGCAGAGCTTTCTTTTCTCTAAAATATTTTAAAGTTAAAAATCTGTTGAAAGACAACATTAGGTTTTTATTTTTCTTTCTTTCTTTCTGAGACAAGATTTCTCTGTGCAATAGCCCTAGCTGTCCTGGAGCTATGTCTTGAAAAACAGGCTGGCTTTTAACTCACAAAGATCCACCTTCCTCTGCCTCCCAAGTGCAGGAATTAGCGCCACCATGGCCTTGCCACTTATCTATTCTTAGACTCTTTCTTTCTTTTCTCTTTTGGTTGTTTTAGAATTCTTTGTAAACATGTTCTTTCATTTTTTATCAAATTCTTCTAAAGCTTGAATTATCAAGACAGAGTGTCTTTACTCAACACAGTCTTTGATGCCCTCTGCAAGGTTCTCCCTGGTATCTCGGCAGCTTTAGAGACTGTCAACTTCCTGAGGATGCCAAGAGCTGCCAAAGAACTCGCTGAACTCCTTCTAACACAAATGGTCCCTTCAGTCGACTGCCATTACTGGTTACCTGGAATCTGCTTCTCCCTCTGCCCCATGGCAACCATCTGGAGAGAGCCTTTTTTTTTCCCTGACATGGGTGCAATGTCATCATTTATTGGCTTCTTCGCAGGTCAGGTAGCCCAATGTAAGGTTTGGATATGCATGGTCATCAGGACAGCTTTCTCTTTACTCTGTGTATCCTGCACCACATATCACATTTCTGTTTCACATTGGAAGATGCACCATGACCTGGTATGGAAAGGCCAGGGCTCTGGATTTTGCTGGGTTGATGAACGGGATGTCCTAATGTGAAGACCCTGAAACAGCCTCAAAAGCAAAGTTTTCAGTGCAACTTCATCTTTTCAGTCTTTCATTCCTAATTCTTCCATGAGGTAAGTTATAGGAGCATCAACTTCTCTTCAAAAATCAAGGCATAGAAACATCCTCCCCTCCAAAGCAACAATAGGCTAAAAGTACTAGAGACTGACAAGTGTAAAAGCTGCTTTTCATTTGACCTGACAACCTGAGTTCAATCCCTGGAACCCTCTTGGTTGAACTGATTCATTTCTGAGCACACACACATGCAAACACACATGTGCATGTGTGTACACACCCACACACCCCCCACAGACACCATGAACAAAGTTTGAAAAATAAAGCCCTGAGAATAATAGCCTAATTTTCTCTGCCTTTTTTGTAAACTGTGATGAAATTCTCTGTCATAGCCTTTTCATTACAGATTCCAAGACTGCCCATTTTAGAAAGCATCTTTACCTCATACTCAGAAGGAAGGGACCCTGAACAGGGAGACCACGAATGGCCTGGACAGACAGCTCTTTGGGGCTACTTCTACCTTAGCCTCTCACTGACTGAGTACACTTTTTCTTTAGATCATGTATATCTATGTAGTTGATCATATTATGCCCAAACTAATAGTTAAAATCATTTAGTCTAGGGCTGGAGAGATGGCTCAGCGGTTAAGAGGTCCTGAATTCAATTCCCAGCAACCACATGGTGGCTCACAACCACCTGTAATAAGATCTGGCGCCCTCTACTGGCCTGCAGGCATTCATGGAGGCTGAACACTGTACATAATAAATAAATAAATCTTTAAAAAAATCATTTAGGCTAGACCTTTGTGCCTTAAATCTGAAGAATCATTTCATAAAATATTCAGTGCTACACACACACACACACACACACACACACACACACACACACACACCCTATGAACCTGGATCTCCCTTTTCCTATTAGATTGACTGGCCAAGAAGCCTAAGTGATCTACAGTACTGGGACTATTGGTATATATGGATATGCCTGGCATGCTGCATGTGCTCTAGGATCTAAGTCCAGGTCTTCACCATCGTACAGTGAGCACTCTTACTCACTGAACCACCTCCCTGGCCTGATCATATTATCCTATCTTTTGCATGTAGGCATCAGCATGAACAGGCAGGAAGATGCCATCACCTTACAATTTAAAGTGTAGTCATTCTCTGTCAACCATTAGCATGCGACTCTGGACAAGTTATTTCACCCTCCTGCGTCTCAGTTTCTATATGTGAAAACAATTCTAAGCTGCCTGATTTTGCTTTTATGAGAATGAAATCAGTTCAATCAAAAAGTGAGACCCTAATACAGCCTGCTGTCTGTTGCATTAAACACGTTGTATCTTAAATACTTATGAAATGTTCAAATATTCTAGTAAAACCCAGGAATTTCCAATGGGAACTTAGATACATTATTTTGTGATACTGGTGTGCACAGAGCGGAGCGATAGCTGAGTAAGCAAAAAGGGAACTCAACCCCCGTGGGTCAGGCTTAAACCAGAACCTTTCTCCTTATCTGGCCAATTGTAAGAATGGGCATTTTCATAACAGCTGGAGCAAGGTCAGGCGACAAGACTGGCCAGCTGAGAGTCTCAGAATGAGTAGCGTCTTTTTAGGCAGCTTTTTCTTTTCCCTTTTCATAGCCCTTAATTACCTCCAGTCCTGTCAGTGTGTCCTCTGTATTTGACTTCCTCTGGCTCTGACACAGTGGAGAAGACATTCTGTGGTCCCTGTAGTATCGGTGTATGATAACCTTGGGGGTCACAGTGCATCGTTTGAGAAATATTGGCTTAAGCTATATTTTCTCTGCTTGTTGATGAAGTGTGTCATATGGGAGAAAATCAGAGGAGATTCTGAGGTTGAGATATATTGTGTTTATTGCTTTTCTGCTGTCTACGATGTCCCTTGCTCTGTCAGAAAAGGCTATTAGAGTGGCCTTTGATAATTTTCTCTTCTGACTTCATGTTAGTTATTGCCCTGTGATCTTAATGTTTGGAATTTTTTGTAATAAACGCCAGCAGTGTTTATAGATACTTAAGTTTACATGAATTAGTCACAATTCCTAACATTTCATTTTTAAAGGCACCATTCTATACATATTCTAATAACATTGAGTATCACTCTCATCACATGTGAATTCCGAGTCTGTCATATGCTGTAGGATAATTGACATCAGCACTGGTATGATGAACATGCACGGACATGCGCACACACACACACACACACACACACACACACACACACACACACACACACAATTTTAGCCAACTGGATTTTACTGTTTGTATCTTCTTATATTAGTCTCTTTTTTTTTTCTTTTAAAATCGGTTTCTGTTATTTCTAAAAAGCCCAGTGTAAGGTATATTGCTTACCTTACACTAAGCAAATATGCAAAGATAGTCTCGTAAAATTAGTCAATGCCTTTGTGTGTAAATCAGAATCTACTCACTAGTTTCAGCAGAAAAGATACAAATGAATGAAAAGAATCATCAGAAAGGTCAAAGAAACAGATTGTTGGTTAAGATTGTAGAAGTCCAACACAAACCTGACACTTCAAGTAACCTTCTACTTGTACTTAACTGTTGGCTCCAAGACTATGTTGCTTAAAAGACAGCGTGTGTATGTGTGTGTAGGTGGGTGCGTGCACACATGTATGTGCATGTATGTGGACATGTGTCTGTGTGTCTGTGGGGGCCAGCCATGATACTCTAAGTCTGCACAGGTCACCCAAAGGAAGTTCTTTACTTCCAACCATTATCACCTGGGACTCTGGCCATCGATACATTTAAATAAGAGGCCTGAGTCTCAGTAGTTTACCCTGAAGCAACACCTGGTAGCAGGAAAACACCACAAGCTGAGATTACCCAATCCCCCCCCCAAGAGCAGACCATTCAAAGGAAATGCCTGACATTCCAACCGCTGTAGATAGGGTCACCTGCCAGCACTCACCAGGACACCTGTAGACAAATGTCAGCCAATCAGGGGTGCTGAACCTCAGAGACCCCACACCCCTACCTTTACTACTATAAAAACTCAATTCTAATTGAGCTCGGAGCTCTCCGGTTATTCCAATACATTGAACATGCAGAGCGACCGAGTTTACAAACGTAATTAAAATAAAGGCTTTTGCTTTTACATATGGGACTCTGGTCTCCTTTGTTGGCTTTTGTGGGGACCCACGGATTTGGGCATAACAGTGTCAACACATGATTAGCTTCTATTTCTAAATATGTCTGTTTTTTCCCCAGCATCTCTCTTTCATTGCCTCTTTCTCTTCCCCTTTCTTCCTTTTCTATGAAGTATGAATAAAGCATAGGCAAAGTCTATTTATTAGGACCTTTCTTGAATTTTCTTTATATGAAAGACTTTATGTGAATCAACTTATATGAAAGCATTCTAACCCTCTTCTATTCCAAAACCACTGAGCAGTGCTACTGCATTTGGTACTGCTATTTTAAGTAAAATGTGCTTGAAAATAGCTAGGAAAAGAGAGTTGAGGCTACCCTTTGGATTTAGACCTATAGGAATGACAAGCATCTGTAATACAAGTAATAAAAGTCTGCACATCCTCACACACAATGAAAGCAAAATTCTACAAATTCATTGCATATAGTCTACATTATTTTAAGTTCTATTCTATTTCATTTCAATATGACAATATTGGGTGTTGTCTAATAAATTCATTTAATGGAATACAAGCGAGATGTGATTTGCAGCTGGTAATGTCTACAAGTTGTTTCAACAGAAGGTACGACAAACAACAGCTTGTCTGAAACAAGTCAGAGAAAGAAAAGACAGTGAAAGGAGAGCTTTTTATATGATTCCTCTGAGGAGAATAGCTTATGTATCCACATTATATACTGAACTACATCCATTCCAACAGGAAGGTGTAGTTTTGAAAGTACACCTGTCCACATATGATGATACTTCCCCAATAAATACAGTCACTATAGAAAATCCCTTTGCATGTAGCTAAGACACTGATAATGTTGTTGTTTTTTTGCTGAGAGAGCACAGGAAACAGCAGGCCTACAATCCCTCAAGAAGCAAGGCCAGAATTGTCATGAGTTTAGCTCATCTGGGGTATGCACTGTGTTCTTCTGTGAAACTAATCCATTATATATTGTGGTCATTGTGGTAAATTTTTAAATTTTGTGAGAATAGAGACTAGATAGTGAACATTTGCTGTTGCAATTTAATTTTAATGTTGATATTTTGAAATTTTATACCAACTGACTGATAAAATGTTTATTTTGATATCTAATACCACTTAATTTTCTTCTTTGAGCAAATAAGTTGAATGTGATCTCCATCAGCAATCCTTGCACTCAGATCACCTGTAAATTATGCACTGGTGGACATGCGAATTGCTGGTGCATATGCATCTCATTTGTGATTTCCTGTTGTATTCTTATTATGGAAAATAAAGAATAACAACCCACTGAGATTTGACAGAATCAGAAATGAGAGAGTCACAATGAATTTTGTATTAACATGAGAACAAAGGGATGGTGGTGAAGTTCCAATCAAGTTGGAAGAGAAATATTGGCAAAAAAAGAAGTTTATTTTTTTTTTATTTTTTTTTGATTTTCGAGACAGGGTTTCTCCGTAGCTTTTTTTTGGTTCCTGTCCTGGAACTAGCTCTTGTAGACCAGGCTGGTCTAGAACTCACAGAGATCCGCCTGCCTCTGCCTCCCGAGTGCTGGGACTAAAGGCATGCGCCACCACCGCCTGGCCCAAGAAGTTTACTTTATTTTATTTTATTTTATTTTTTTGGTTATTCGAGACAGGGTTTCTCTGTAGGCGGTGGTGGAGCACGCCTTCAATCCCAGCACTCGGGAGGCAGAGGCAGGCGGATCTCTGGGAGTTCGAGGCCAGCCTGGTCTACAAGAACTAGTTCCGGGACAGGCACCAAAAAAAGAAGTTTTAATTATATACAAAAATTTTCAGATTGAACAAAATTGCAGGATGTTTTGGGAAAGATGTGGACCCTAACATGGGCAAAAAGAACTAAATAAGCCCAGGTTGGTGCCAAGACATATCTCAGAAAACATAGATATTGCCTGGGGATTTGATTTTGGGAGTGGTGGAGCACTGGGGATTTGATTTGGGGAGTGGTGGAGCAACATCACCGCCATATGTGTGTGGAGGTCAAAGGACAAGTGATGTGAGTAGTTTCTGTTTTCCTACTATGTTGCTGTGCATAGTAGGTCCTCAGAATTTGCAGCAAGCACTCTTACCTACAGAGCCTTCTTTCTGGCTCAATGTTTTAATTTTCCTAACTGTAGTATCAAACATATATGTGTGTATATAACAAATCATGTAAAATTGTAAAAATGTATTTATAAACATATGTAACATGCAGTGTGCTTGTATATACAAATATGGATGCATGAGAGAGACAGAGACAGATGAGAGAGAGAGTGGGCCAAATGAAAAAAAGACACAAGGGAAAAATACATAGAGAAAGGACTTGCTGTGTGCCATTCAATTCAGGATTATGTCAAATCAGATAGCCTCTGCAATCAGCAAAATGCAGAATAGAGGAAACTCAAGGGTTTGGGTTTATTTCTTCCAATATGTATTTATAAAAGAATCGTTGCAAAAGAAAAAGGCCTAGCTGTATCTGCCAAAGCAATGCACGGATACTGATTGTGTCCTATGGTAAACATTAGATGAAAATATTGAGGAAACCATTTTCCTGTATTCCTTGATAGTAAGGCGCTGTTGATAATACTTGAGTGGTGACAGCATTTGGTTATGTATTTAAAATGAGTACTTACCCTTCATTAATATGTATTACGAGTTGAAATTATATGATTTTGAGATTTTGTTCTCAATATAGCTTGATAGGGATTGGAAATTTATTTCATGAGTGGAATTATTGCCTGGTAAACTCAGGTCCCTTGGTTCAGTCCCCAGCACTAGAGAAAAACTGGAAAAATAAGAGAAAAGTAGATCAGTGTTACAGGCAATAAAGAAACTTGGTAAATACTTCAAGGCCCAGAAAAACACAAGGGATTATTGAGCACCTTATCTCAAAGCAGGTGGTTCATGGAAGTTTTAGCTCCAGAGTTACTAGGAGGAGAGTGAGGGAAGCACTATAATAATAGTCCATTAAGTCTTTATAGTGTCCATTTTAAAAGCATGAACTATAATTTATCTACAGGTGATTAAAAGCAACATGCCCAGTGGTAGATTTATCTACTATTTCGCATTCTTGTTCTTTCTCTGTATCCTCTGCGCTCCGACTGTTCACCGAATCATCTCAGCGTGCTCACAAATGGCTTTTCTTCCACCTCAAATGCCACCTTTGTAAGAAACCCCACAAGTTCTTTAATCTGGAAGTGTCTTTATCTGAACCTCTGTCATGGCACTTCCCTGCCCTAAATATATTATGTGTGCATCTCTGCTTCTTGAGAGCTGGCAGAATCTCAACCATTATGTCTGTTTATATAGCTGGGACCCTCCCTACAAGCCTGTGATAAATAAATAGCAAATGACAGAAGAAGAGATGCCTAAGTATTGAGTATCAAAGTTTTCAGACCGAGAAGGAAAAAACCAGTCAACAAAGATTATTTTGTGTCTCTGTAAAGTACGCTGAAGAAAAGATTCTTCTAGACTTAATTAACAATAAAAACTTCATCAAGCCATAACAGCAGCTAGCTTTAATTTCGGCCTTTTCCCAACATCTTCTCCTTTCCAGACCAGATCAGCGGCAGCCACATTTTGTAGAATGGTTTGCAAACATGTTGTCAAATATAAACAGCTCTTTTGTATATAAAGCAAGATAAACTGAACTTGGAATTGGACATCCTGAAAGTTAAACTGCTTCTCTAAACCCAGAATGCACGTTTCCTGCTTCATGAGCTTGTTGGCAGTTTCCCTAAAATGACCAACATTAAGGCCGTGTAAACACTTTGAAGACTCCACCACGGACATTCCTGTGTTTTCTCTTCTGCAATGATTGCTGTAATGTGTTCATTATGGGAAAGTATACCCTTAGAATGCCTCACTGAATTTTAAGGGAGCTGTGGTTGAAAGAAAAGCTATATACTCAATAATCCTTAAGAAATGAAGATGTACAAACTCAAACTCATTCTCAAGAATATCAAAGACTACTGGATACTATATGGATGACATGAAAGTTTCCAAAAAATTGAAATTAAATTTTTTTTTTTTTCGAGACAGGGTTTCTCCGTAGCTTTTGGTTCCTGTCCTGGAACTAGCTCTTGTAGACCAGGCTGGCCTCGAACTCACAGAGATCCGCCTGCCTCTGCCTCCCGAGTGCTGGGATTAAAGGCGTGCGCCACCACCGCCCGGCTGAAATTAAATTTTAATAATTTCATTTAAAATCATTTACAATAATAAAGCATCACACTTAGATGCATAAAATCATAACAACATGGGGGTGACTTTTTTTTATTTTTCTTTAAAGTTTATTCAAAACAACAGTCTTCAAGTTCACTGTGGTGGCTGACCACGTGGCTGAGGAGCCACAGCCTCAGCTTTTTTGTTAGCACCAGGGGGCACAGCAACTCCTTCGGTAGTTGTCTCTGTCAGCCTCCCCTCTTGCGAATCTTACCTGTTGCTCACCCTCTGGACCTCTGGGCCTAGGCCTGCCAACTTCGGGAGCTGCTACATCACAGGGTGGCAGGCGCAATCTCCGGAGATAGGTGGGGATATAATCACAGAGATACTGGGTGCCCTCATTCATAAGTTACCAATAGAAGTGTCTCCAGGCGAACTGCTCCTGCACATAGCCTGGAGACTTCAGAGACTACATGGCCTTCATTACATGAAGGTTGGACACATTCTTGTCTGCCAGCTCTGGGTATTTCAGCTTTTCATTTGTGATCCAAAAGTGAGCTTCTTCTCATTTAGTCTCTCCCATTATAACCATACCCCAAATTCATCTGTCAGAACTTATAGTAAGATTTACCTTACCTTCCACTATGGTCTCTGATCTGTTTGAGGCCAACTTCCTTATAGTAGGAGAGCCTTAATCCATTCATATGTCGAAGGCATCTGTTCCTGACAAATTTCTGAAAACAGTGATGGCTCCTGTAAAGGCCAACTGAAGAGCATCTCAGACCTTTCGTTGAGAATTATAGACTATTGCCAATCCTTCTTCTGGGCTTGGTAGCAAGTGCATATGCTGTCCGGCAGAGGTACAATTCCTGTCAGTGCCTCAGACTGGGGCTGCTGCAGGGTGCTCCGTGGAGCCTCGGGACAGAGACTAAAAACAATTCCCTTCTGTTTCACCCAATTTAGGACTGGGATTTTTTTTTCTTTGCCACTTGAAACAGAAGTAATCTGAAACAATGTTAGGTGTGAGAGTTGGAACAATAGCACAGTTTCAGAAAGTGAAATCAAACCGTTGGATAGGAAGAGGAAGAGAGAGAGAAGGGGAGGGAGGATAGAGACTTAATAAATATAATATTTAATGCTCTCAAATTTATGAGAAAATTTGTTGCTTCAATATCTTGTGAAGTCACAAAGTCATAAAAAGATCTAAAGGAACCGTTCTTTAAGTAATCAGTACATTCGATGGCAAGCTCTGAAATTATTCTATAATGCAAAGCTTGCATAAATCAATATTATTCCTCAAATTCAAAATGATTGAAATTTTACTGTGTATTGAAACCCATATAAATGTACCAATAACTAATTCATGTAACCAATAAATAATATATAGTGGAATTTTTCTAGTCACTTCTAACTTCATTTTACGAAAATTAGCATAATGTCAGCCCATGGAAAAAAATCTCTCTCTCTCTTTTAATCCAGCTGTGTAATTTCATTTCCTGAAACTGTGCTATCATTTCAGCGTTCACATCTGACACCATTCTAGGTTCCATTTAGAATTCTAGACAATAGCTATTATGCCAATTATGTAATATTTTTATTCCCTCTGACTGCAGTTCATCGATGTTTCCATTTTAAGTTCAGAGGATTCATTCAAGGCATTGCTGCAGCTCCAGCTACTATAATGCTAATGGAGCACTTCACAGGTTTGAGTACTTTTGTCAAAATCTAACATTCTCTATGAACAGTGTTGACTGCTCCTAAGAAACTCTGTCTGTTTAAGCTTATAAGGAATGGTTTCTTTTTCACATATTCCTGATCTTTTTTTAAATCTGTAGAAATAAAAACAATAGTTATTACAAAATTGGTAAGGTTAAATTTTACCAGACTTGTTTCTGTTATGCCTCTACTATTTTCCGGTCTAGGTCAACATACCTCGGAGGGAGCTCCGCATGCACCTGTCTCCCCAGCCATGAAATGTCAGTCATCCCTATACTTCAGCCATTAATGCACATTTTGTCCAGGTTTTTCTTATATGAGCATCCTTGCTGACACCTTTTTAACATGTCAGAAATCACAACTCAATGTCCACTCTTTGAAGAAGGAACGAAATCGCGTGTAGAAACAGTGATAAACATTCTGACTTAATGTAATGCTTTATCTCTTATGTTTTCAGTGTTAACTAAAAGGGCATGTTAGCTCCTGAAGATTTTGGCTTTAACAGTTAGGAGTTTCCTATGGCTGGGATCCTGCGGGATGACTCAGTTGGTATGTCACCTTCTGCATAAGCAGGGCACCCTGAATTCAATCCTTAGAATCTACTTACAAGTGGAAAAAGAGAACTGACTGCACAAATGAAACTCTGACTTCCTTTTGTGTGCTGAGAAATGCGTGTCCATATGTTCACATTATGCACATATTCCATAATAATAGATGAAAAGTTGGAAAAAAGATGCCCATACCTCCTTCAAAACTTCTGTTTTAGTG
This sequence comes from Microtus oregoni, assembly GCF_018167655.1. Classification (NCBI taxonomy): domain Eukaryota; kingdom Metazoa; phylum Chordata; class Mammalia; order Rodentia; family Cricetidae; genus Microtus; species Microtus oregoni. The sequence continues at coordinate 32,429,117 of NW_024543060.1, read as the reverse complement.
TCAGTATCTGTTCTCATGATAAAATATCTTGAAAAACAATATAATGGAAAGAGAGTTTACTGGGCTCACAATCTAGTTTATAATTCATCTAAATTAGAAAGTCACATGTTGGTTTTCTGTTAGTTTAGCAGCTACACATGAATCTACTATTTTTAGCTATTATCTCTGGCCCCATGGCCCTACAGTCAGCTAAGTCTCTATCGTTCTATTTACCAGTGAAGACTTAGGAGTCAGCTATTAGTGTAACAATCTGATTGACCAAAGAATTAGCGGGAGGAACAACGAGCTGTCCTCTCCACACTTCCCAGATAGAAGAGACTATACAATCTCTTAGCCCCTTCCTTCTCTTTTTTGTGTGTCTTCTCTAGTTGTATTCCTTGTTTCCCTGTGACTAATTCCTCTCAGCTGGTTGTTGACTCCACCCCCTGATTCAAGGTTAACTTCATTAACACAATTTCCTGGTTTCACTGTGTGGCTAAACATCCTGCAATAGTCCAGGCATCAGAATCTTGAGACAGCTAGTCATATTATATCTACAGTCAATAGCAGAGAGGATTGACTTAATGCCATGTTCTTTCCAACCTTCTCCATTCTTTTTATTCAGGCACCAGGGCCCAGGCAAAATAATAATGGTGTACACACTCAAGGAGGGTCTTCTCACATCCATTAAGTTGACTAAGAAAATCCTCTGAGGGACCACAGACTACTCAGCCTAGAGCCTCCCTTTCTTGGTGATTGTACTTTGTGTGAAATTAACAATCAAACCTTCACCATCACAATATCTACATTGCAATCATTACTGAAAAATAAACAACTGTTTTCCCTACTCAGGTATTAGTTAGATTTCACTTGTATGACCTACACCTAACTAAACAAGGTAACTCTAATTACCACTTTGGGAACCGCCTCAGAAACAAAGGCAGATTCTGAGCAAATCAAGACAATGGTAGTAAGAGAGGTAACTGAAATAGATTATGTTCATAGAAGAGCTAGGATGAAGGGAAAGGGTCACAACTCAGCCAAAGTTAAGCAACCAGAATACACGAGTGGGAGACAAAAGCAGAATGCATGCAAGAGAGAGAAGGCAGCCAGCATTGGACCCACTAGTAAAGAAATCACTTCTCCTGCTGCTGGGACATTAGAGGGACTGTGAGGTTTGGGTGACAACCTTAACCACTAACCCCAGCACCAATGCTCATGTCGGTGAGGCCCAACCCTGTTACAGCTCTAGTCAATACTGACCTTGCTACATTTTTTTTCTGGCTTCTTTATTTGTTTTCTTTTGTTGTTGTTACTGTTTTTTGGCTCTTAATAAAAATTTACTAGCTAGTTAATCCCTTTGATTCTGTATTCCAAAATGCATCTGGGCAATACATATCTCTATCACTTGAAATAACTGAATCGATTCTCTACTGCATTAAATTACAACAGTCTAATAAACTAATTGTGATTTTAGTCATAGTTTTTCCATAAAAAATAAAGGCAGCAAAATTATCGAGTTTCCGATGCTATGAACTTTCCTGCATGTTTGAACATTTTGACTACTATTTTGTACTCTCAAATTCCCTACCATTCACGATGGAGGCTAGTTATAAGTGGTAATTGCTAGTAGATTTTAAAGGTAGGTTAATGTGATAATCTTTCTTTATATAGCCTATATGTGTTTGTGAAGAGAGTTTGCTACTGTAGGAGACAAAAATTTTGTTGTGCTTAATCTTCTATGTAAACATAAGCACTTCTTTAGAGCAGCTATTGGGTAGCTTAGGGAAAGAAGCTAAATAGGCTACACCCTTCCACACCAGGGTGCTTCACCCTCTAGGACTTAAAAGTATTAGCTGAATATAATTCAAGTCATTAGTGTCATTTTGATATGAAAGTCTCTCCGCACCCATTCTGTGCACTTACTCCACAAAGAAAATTTTAAGGTCTTTATTTTCATTTTCATAGGTCCCTCTAGATTAGATTTTTTAGACATAACACTCTTAAGTACACATTTATTGTAAATTCACATTGTGACTTTTCTTTACTAGTATATTATAATTTTTTATATGTCATAATGAAATATAACTTTTAAAAAGATTCTCTATCTCCCAAGCAGTCTTCACTCCTATGTTTCATTGAGCTTATTCAATGTCAAACATTTAAACTAATCAAAAAGTACATAAAAACTTGAGAGTTTTCAATGATCCCTATGATTCAAGCTAAAATTTACAATGTTTAACTCATATTTAATTTTTGGAAGGTACATAAAATTACTGACAGAATATTCCCTCCTGCCCACTTTCCTTTTTCATCTCTTTCACAGTAGATGATCTCTCACAAATTTCTTGGAAAAGCTTTATACTCCCTTCTGAAGTCATCAGGGAAAGCTAAGGAGATACTGTGACCGCAACATTTGTGGAAAGAGTTCCATAAGCTTGTGTGGCTGCATGTCTGTTGTACCAGTACTTGGATAGCAGAAGCTGCAAGAGAGCCAGTTCTAGGTTCCAGTGCTTTATATCTACACCGTCGACCTCTTCCTATAAACACCCTGCCACAGAAACAGACAAGTAACCTAAGAGGTAAAGATGGGAAAGGTGGTAAGAATCCCACTACTTATAACATCATCAAATCATTGTCATGAAAGATAACCCAGATGTTCAGATACTTCCAGTCCTAAAATTTAAAGATGACACATAAACACTGCGTAGACTTGGCCATAACAAAATCTATAGATCTGAAGAAAGGCCAGCATTAGGGAACGATGGCAAAACTAGAAATAAATATCATTCATCTTTGTTTAATCAGTTTTTATTGCTGTACAATGACAATAAAGAACACTCATTTCCAAAGAGCTTCAGGGTCATTGTCATATTGCAAATGATTTCGTACGATGGTTTGACCTCCACAGGGGGAGTTGATCAAACTTCCACAGTGCCAGACCATTAAGTCACTTTTGTTGCCTCCCCTAGCACCTGCCCTCCAAAATGCACACTCTGCAGGTTAATCCACAGGACATAGTGGAAATGCCCAAATGTTCTCTAGAGTAATCCAACACTGCATACTGATCAATCAGAGAACACATCGCCTTGCATACTGATCAACCTTAAACAATAAGGTTCCCCAGCAATGTGATGCCGAGTGACAGCATGAATCCACTTAAATTTAGACCTGTACATGTTCCACCTGAAATATTTAGAAAACTACAAATAAGCAAGTATGAGTTTCTATATTTTTGGTTTTGTCTTTGTTTTAATTTTCTGGACCATTGCTTTAGACTTTGTTCTTTTGTGTGTTAGCACAGACCTTGGGAAGGTCACATTGACCCTATAAACCTGTAAAGAAGTGATTTGAAGTACTATAAATAACAAAATATATGTGCACATATTTTGGGAGTTTCTTTAAAATAAAAACATAAATTAGTCACATATTTATATGCTCTCAGGCTCTGGTGATTATCATGGTGCAAAATGTTGTACCATATATTCAATTTCTTTAGCATTTATTTCACTACATCATGATTTACAATCCTACGAAGACTCATCCATTGCAAAAACCCAAGCAAAGAGTGAGAGCCAAATGGAAGAAAAACCTGCTTTTGAAGGAATCCATAAATGCTTCCTAAGTGCATGCCATTTTATTCACACACAGTGGCTTTTAACACTCACTGTACAGTCCACCAGCTGTTCACAGGCATGCTCACCTGAAAGCAGTGACAATCATGTGGCAGAATATTGGAACTCTTGATGAATTATAATTGGTGTCTGAAGTCGTGCGTTATAAAAATATGTATTGTTTCTGTAGCAGGTTTCTTTAAGTCTGCCTCTTCTGCCATTTAAAGAGGGTGGATAAGAGCTAAGCTTAATATTAAATTTGTCTTTCTTTCACAGTTTCTGTTATATTTCTACTTGTATTTTAATTAGGAACTCCCAAAGATCAAGAGCTACCAGTTTCCTCGAGCAGCTGGACTCCCAGCTGGATGCGTTGGGAACATAATGGCTGCAGTAATTTCCTTTCTTTTCATGTGTCTTTCTCTAGGCTAGCTGCACTGTTTAGAGCAAGATTTCCTTTACAGTTTCCATGCTCCTTGGTTCAGACATCTAACTTGATTCTTAAACTCACTAGTTTACTTCTGTCATATCAATCATGACCATAATTTTTTGCATCATACTTTATTTTCAAAAAGCTGTTGATTCTTGCCTAGCATCTGATGTGAATTCAAATATACTGAGCGACCATGATTACTGGGTGCGGCATATTTATTTAAGAGTGAGGCCACAATTACAAACAGTGTGCTCTGAGATGAAGATTGCTTTCAACATTTGACAGTGGTTTGTATCACCCCCCCCCTTTTATTCATATGAGAATACAGAAGACATGTTGAAAAGTCATAATACTCAAGGGATGTTCATTTTCAACTCTTAGAATGAGAAAAGTATATTTAAAAATAAGTAAATAAAATCACAAGCGGCAATAATCATCATAAGAGTGAGTTTCTTCCCCTGCGAGAGGTATTGGAAGGCAAATGGATTTGTGCGGGCATGGGTCCTTTTGTTTATTAATGGCTAAGCAGGGTTGAAATGTACTGTCAGGTCAGGAGAAGACTAACACATTCTCTTTAGCAAATTTCAATTTCAAATCAAAATGGAGATGGATAGGAAAGAACAAAATAAATTTCCATTTTTTTGCTAAAAATAATATTTACTGATTAAATCTTGTAAAATAATGTAAAAGGTGATTTAAATTTATCATTTTGTCTAAACTGTGAAGAGATAACTTAGGAAATGGAGCATTTTATATTATCGTTTAAATAGAGACTTTGAGATTTAGGTAAATTCTCTGACTGCTTGTAGCTATAGAACTGGTTATAACAACCAGAGCATGGGCTTGCTGCCCCTAAATTCCATTTATTCCACTCCACAGTACTGTAGGGTGTCATGGAACTTGGGTTGGAGGCAACAGAAACTGACTCTGGTTTATGTATATAAGAAAGAAAGAAAGAAAGAAAGAAAGAAAGAAAGAAAAGAAAGAAACTTTGAAAGAAAAATCACAAAGTCAAAAAGAAAAGTAAATCAAAAAGCCAGGGAAAATACCTGGTGTGGTGGCACACACCTTTAATCCCAGTAGTCTGGAGGCAGAGGCAGATAGATAGATCTCTGTGAGTTCAAGTCCAGCCTGATCTACAAAGTGAGTTCCAGGACATCAAGGCTGTTGTTACACAGGGAAACCCAATCTTGACAAAACTCCCAAAACCAACCAACCAAACTAAATTCCAGGAAAAGAACAAAAACAAAATCAAACTGAAACCAAACACACAAAAATACCCAAATCTATAGTAGGTCTAAAAAAAAAAAAAAAAAAAAAAAAAAAAAAAAAACCACCCTATGACCTGTGATGAGCTAAATATTAGCATGTACAATGATTGTGTTCGGATAAATTGATCCTAGGATCCAACTTGTCAACTTTTCAACACTCTGAGTAGAAAAGACGATGGAAGCTGAGTGCTGGCCATGTCTCTTGTATCCAACAAGGGAGACAGATAATTCAAGAGAAAATTGGGAAGATTTTACCTTCTCCCCGAAAGCTAAGTGGAGAGTTGCTGCCCTACAGAAATAAATGAAAAGGCTGTTGCAGCTGAGAACAATGATTTGTATTATAAAAATCTCTTTAGACTTTTCTGTTTCTCCAAGCCACAAGTTTACTGGAAGCTCGTTATTGTCTATTTTTTCCTTCCGTCCTGCCGCCCTGCCACAGCAACACTTTTCAGGCTAAGGATATTTCCCTCTCGCAAGGATGGTATGTCAAGTTTCTACCAATTTGCTATAATTGTATAGAAAAAAAAATACTAGGTTTAGAACTGGACAAAAATATAAACTTAATATTTACCAGAACTTTAATAAAATACTTTTTCTAGGTTAGATATTACTCTAAAAGTGTTTGCAATTTTAATTCATTGAGCCCTGTCTACCTTCAGATCAGAAGGAATAGTAAGATAAAATATGTTTAAACAGACTGGTACAGACGACAATATGTATTATTGGTTTTTGTTTTTGTTGTTTTAGGGTTTATTTTCTGTTTGTGGGGCCTCCCATTTAGCTCCCAGATAACCACATGAAACATGGAGACTGATTCTTACTTATGAATTTCTGTCCTTAGCTTGGCTTATTTCTAGTGAGATTTTCTTAACTTAAAACATCCCAGAGAAATAGTTAGAGCTCATTAAAAATCAATACAAAGAAAAAAATCCCATCTACCTCTTGTCTCTGGGAGTTTACCTTTTTCTATTCTATATACCTCTCTTTCCTTCTTACTCCATGTCTGGCTGTATTGCTGGGTGGCTGACCCCCAGAATCCTCCTCTCCTCCCTTTTTCACTCCTTCTCTTTTCTCTTTCTATTTATTCCCTCTGCCCATCATCCCCTGCTGTCCTTTTCTGCCTATCTATTGGCTTTTCATCTCTTATTAGACCAGTCAGGTGTTTCAGGCAGACAGAGTACCAGCTTCACGGAGCTAAACAAATGTAACATAAAAGAATGAACACATGTTTGTATCACTAATCAAATATTCCACAGCAATAATGAATGTAGCACATGCCAAATTAATATTCCACACTAGTGTGTGCATCATCAGCTTTGACTGGGAGTCAGTTTTCTCATTGGGGATAACATGTAGCATCTCAGTAATAATTTCCTGTGAAGATGAGCTACAATCCCTTCTTTAAAGTTATTGATAAACCAGAAGTGCTCACTCTTTCTTGTAGAGCACAACAGAAGGCCAGTGTAATGTCCTGCACTGGCTGTTGTCATCAATCCTTTTCAGAAGTCTGTCAAGAGTGAAACAATTCCTGATCAAGAGGAAAAACATCTGCTGCTTGCTTCCACTTTACACAAACCATTCTTATGTCAAAGTATTTTCATATCATTACACTATAAAGTAAGTTAAGAGTATCTTTCTAGAACATTCACAAACATTTATTTAAAAAAATTCTCAGGAGGAAACTTTGGTTGCATTGATAGTAAAACAAAGTCTATATTAGTGTCTGATGAAGGTAAATGGCCATATTTTTAAGTATTGAAAGTAAAATTCTAATTAACCCATAGAGATTGAGGGTAAGTGCTTTGGGATACATGACTAGGCACAGTACTGTATGTCACTCCTGGTTTTTTTTTTTTTTTTTTGTTGCATGGCTGTATTGTTATCATTGTTCAGTGACACCCAAGAGTTACAATAAGAGAACAGGTAAATCATAAAATTGACTGTCTTCGTTCTCATGTTGGTAAAAGGAAGAATGATTCTCAGAAAGCTGATGATAATTAAGATTTGCTTTAATAAATGAGCCAATGAGAAAATGGGAGCCCAGGCAGAAGGCAAAACACACATGCTAGTCAGAAAAGAATGTGGCATTGTGTCCTCTGGAGCCCTACCTGTGAAAAGGATGGAGACAAGCAGGAAATAAAGCCCCAAACAAATAAGGGCTCAACATTCCTATTGGACATGAAATGTTATCTGGATTCTGGCATCAACATTCTTAATAATATACCAAACTCTCTCTAAACATGCATAGGTACTGCACATCCAACCTTAAACACGTACAGAGAGCACACATAAAATCACACACTTGCGTATCTGATTTAGTGTAAAAGAATACACATCAATTTGTAATGTAATACATGCTATGACCTGAAAATTAAGGGATGTTTAATTGAAAACCAGTAGGAAAAATTTTGAAATGTGTAACTGAGCCTTACACCCAGGAAAAGTTTAGCCAGCTGCATCTTGTAGATCATAATTTAGTTCTGGAGTTTAGGTGGAATGACAGCAAGGCAGTTAGTATAAGTTGCAAAACAGTCTGTAAACTTTGCTTGAGGTTTTCATAAACATTTTTTTTAATTGAATATTCTGGTCACTGTCCCATATTGCTGACTTTGTGTTTGTTCTGCTAAGAGCTCAATCACAAGAAACCTATTTCTGATATCACATTTTTTTTCAAAAGAATTTAATTTCCGTCTTTTATTCTCCAAAATACTCCATCTGGATTTGCACATTAATGCCCTCATTCACAGTGGCTAGATCCCTGTTAAAGTCCTGGTGGCCTGATGCATGGTCTCATATTTCCCAGCAGTAAGGCCATCTGTAGGTTTGGGGACTTTCTAGAACAGCACATTCCATATGATAATACAAGGGCTCAGATGCTTAGAATCTGGTACTATATTTTCTTCAAATCTGGCTTTAATGGTAAAGAAAAAGCTAGAAATCTACACACTAATTTGACATGCTTTAGTCTGGGAATGGCAGACAAATGCTCTTTCACAGACTATTGTCTAGAACTGGTCACGTGACCTGGATGCATTGAAAAGAAGGCTCATGGATATTCATGGAACAAGTGTCTCTGCCATTGAGAGGAACATTTGTGTCATCTCTCCATGATTTTCATCAAAGCAAGCACTATTCAGAGCACATCCCTTCTAAAGCTCCTTAGTGTACTAGTTTCTGTCTCCAAGTTCATGGCAATAGAATTACTCCTTAAAATTGATGCGAAATCCTGAGAAATTGCATTCTAGCCTCTATCTCTGATCTTCCTCCAGGATCCGTACACAAGATGTTTGTCCCATACAAATATAGCCTTCCTTAAATACAGAGAAATACATATGTACCAGAAACTCAGCCCACGCTACCATAGCAATGCTAAAACATGAATATATGCTGCTTCCAAACAAGGTAATAGTAAAGAAGTTGTGTTAGATTTTGGTAAAGATGTTGAAAAAAATATAGAGAAAATATTTTCATGTGGAAAAAGAAACAATGGACACAACATAACAGCAAAACACAAAGAAGCCTCCAAATTAAATGTTAGGCATCTATTTTCTTAGAGAATGTCCTTTAGTGAAATATTCCACTCAGGGGAATTCTGTATTTTCCTCCTTAGTTATCATCGTCTAGTTAGCTATACGTCCTCTCTCCTTTTCTACTAGGGCACGCTCATTATATCTAGTCTGCTCGAATGTGGGATGCCTTGTATATATGTTGCTTATACTGGTTGAAGAAGAAAGCTGTTTTGGCCAATGGCTTAGAAGAGTAAAACTAAGTAGAAAGTCTAAACAATGATACAGAGAAAGAGTAGGTGGAGTCAAGGAGATGCCATGTAGTTGCCAAAGAGTAACACGCCACACCGGTAAGCCATGGCCTTATGACAATAAACATATTAATAGAAATTACTTAATTTAATATTTAGAGCTATCCAGGAAGAAACATAAGACACTGGCCTAACAATTTTAACTGAAAATAAGCTTCAGAGTTGTTATTTCATAAGCGACTGAGGGAACTAGTGAGGGGGACCCAGTGGGTGGAGAGAAAGTGGTCGAGTAGGACCAGGTAAGATGGAGAAAAGCCTTCTGTCCACAAGGCTTTGCTTTCAGGAAAGTTTATTTTCTGAAGATTTTATAGCATGTATGCCCCTTGAATTCTTCTAACTCTCATGCATACCTCCAGATGAAAAGTCAATATATTTTTCTAACTAAAACAAATTTCTTAGGAAGAATTTTGGTAATAATTTCAAGAATATACTGTAGGTCTTGGGTTATATCTCAGTGGTTGATATTTGTCTGGTATGTACAAGACTCTGGGTCTTATTTAGAGAAATACAAAACAAAAAGAAAATCTTCATTTTCAATGCTGTTGCCTTAATATATATAAATATCCAATAAATATCTTTTATTTGATTAAATTTGTTAATGTATGAAGAGCAAATTCAATTTTTATTTTCTGTTCACCTTTTATAGGATACTCACTATGTAGTTACTCTTCTTTTTTCCTATATAAATAATCAGATGCTAGAACATATGAATGTGTATTGTTGGTAAGTGTGCATATAAAGCTCCAAAACTTAAGAATATGCCTATATGCAGGCCCCGTGTGTGACATAAGTGAACATTGCAATACTGATCTGTCCATCTTCTCTAACTGCAGGATGACCATTTAAAAATATAAATATCCAGATGATTTTTATATATGGTTAGTGACACGATCATTTTTAACAATTTCTGGTAAAGGTGTTCCCATGTGGTAAGAATGAATATACATTATACATACACTAACTCCGTTCCTGAATTCAGGTATATTTAAATGGTATTCCCTGAATCAGCAACAGCAGCATGGAAGGACAACTCAGCAGGAAAGAAATTCTTAGATTCACTCAGAGTAATTGAAATTCGGGACAGCATTCTTGCAATAAGCCCCCAGAGTCTCAACGGGAGACTCCTGTAGTACCCACAAGAACTTGGTACATGAGTCCCAGCCACATAACTGGGTCTTGTGCTTTAAGTTCTATTTACAGAGAAACTCTGCAGCACAGTCTGCCCTCACTTCTGTCTCTCAAACTTAGCAATGCATTGTCAGCAACACAAATGCCCATGTGTGATTCTACAGTAGTAACACAGCCACTGCCAACTGCTGTCCAACTGGAGTTTGAGCAACTCATTAACAACCCCCTTGTTTTTTATTATTGTTCACTTCCAAGATTAATGTGCAGATATTTTTATCCTTAGAAAGTAAAGAAGTCAGATGTCTTTCCTGAAAAAATATTTTATCTGTAATATATATTTCATTTTCTACTTTCCATTTGATATGTAAATAACAAAATGGGATGGAATATGAATAGTGCATTTTAAATTAATATTTAAATATTTTTGTTAGAGCTGTAATAGAAATATCACAAAGGATTATGCATTTTGTGTGTATATGTGTCCTAAGACATCATTTTATAATGGGAGGAAAAGAATAACATTTTACATATCTTTTATTAGTGTGTATTCATTGTACATAGCAGAGACCTATACAAGGACATTTATAGATTTTTTTTTTCTCAGATAACACATCCTGATTTGTTTCTCTACCTTTACCCCTTCCAGTTCCTCCCTACAATTTCTTCCTTACAGATCCACTTCCTTTCTGTCTCTAATTAGAATACAAAAGGCTTTGATGTAATATAATGAAACAACAACAACAACAAAAAAAAACCACAATGGACAAAAAAAAAAAAAAACCAAAACAAAACAGAAGAACCCAAGAAAGGGCACAGGAATCAGAGACCCACTTGTTTGCTTGCCCAAAAATCCTGTAGAAACACTCAACTAGAAACCATAACATATAGACACAAGGGAGCTAAAGCAGATACAGACACGTACAGGCCCTATGCAAGTTGCTTCAGTCTCTCCGTTCAGATACCTTAGCCAGTGTTTCTATGGCTGTGAAGAGATACCATGACTATAGCAACTCTTACAAAGGAAAACATTTAGTGAGGTGGCTTGCTTACAGTCCAGAGGTTCAGTGTATTATCATCATGGTGGAGAGCATAGTGGCATACAGGCAAGACATGGTGCTGGTTACATCTGAATCAGAAGGCAGTAGGAGGTGGGCTGTGACCTTGGGAATAGTTTAAGCATAGGAGACTACACCCCCAGTGACATACTTCCTCTGGCAAGACCACATCTGCTCCAACACGGCCACACCTCCTGACAATGCCTTTCTCTTTGGGGGCCATTTTATTTCAAACCATTATATCATATAAGTGATATATCCAGTTGAAGCTGGGTTTACCCCATTATTTGGTGATTTCATTTAGATTTTCTCTATATATGTATATATTTTAAGAAGCTGCTTATTCATTTAATACATTTTAATATTATTCCCCAAAGGCCCTTAATTTTAGCTGTTTCTCTGTATCCCCTCCTTTGTCCCTTTTTTCTCCCCCTTCCCCCTTGACCCTCTAAGGTAATTATCTATAAAGACTACTGTGGTGTTCATTATTGATATTATTCTTTGATATTTTCTTACCTATCAAAAGATATCTGACTAATGATAATATTGATATTTATCTTTTAAGTCATTTTATATTATAGGTTTTCCTCTATTAGTTTAAAAATATCTGTGAGTGGTTAATAAAACTACTAAATCTTGGGGAGGAGTGAGTGTGTGTGTGTAGTACTGTTTTCTTGAAAATTTTTCTTAGCTAATGTCACATCAAAAAATCATGACTCAGTAACTTCAAAATGTGAAAGAAAACAGTTTATAATTTATTCTTTAACAAAGTATACCTATTTCATAATAACTATACCTTTATTATTGGCATAATAAAAAGGGACTCTTGTATCGAAAACTGAGAAGAAATTACGCTTAGCAGTTTGATCTGGGATGACACTTAGAGCTTTGTGATTCATGCAGGAGAATATGTCCTTCTAACAATCCACCAGCTAATTATAACACGTCTCTAAGTCAATCTGCTCTATAACCATGTTTTAAAAGAGTACTCTTTAAAAGTTAAATTTAACTGTAGACACCTCAAAATTAGAGAGTTTCCAGGAAAATGGTGACTTTAAGTCAGTGTTCTCTATGTCAAATTTGGACTGTTTAATTAGAAAAGCAATGGTATTCACCGAGTCAAAAATGTATTCTACGATAAGTCGATGTTCTCAGAAAACTCTCAAGTACTTTTCTTAATTTTGAAGACCGTGAAGCCCTTTAGTCAAGGGCTAACTTCCTGGTTGTTATAGTATCTATGCATTCAGTGATGGAGCTTCTAGTGAGGTAATACATATATCTAGTGAGTGTACCATTTCTCCTAGAGAGTTTAATTTTGAACAGTAGAGTTCTGGTAGAAATAGTTTGCTTCATTGACCTTCTCCCTGTTCTGATGCCTGTCATTAATTCTTGTCTCATAATAGATATATAATCTCAATAAGTTTATTTGAGCTGTCTCTAAACCCCCGAATATTTTTGGTTACTGATTCTATATAGTAATAATTATGGAGATTATAACCTTAGCTTAATATAGTCTCTGACATAAGTATTATCCTGAACTTTACATAAGATTTTTATCTTGAGAATCCATTGTGTTCTTTCTTTAAATTGGTAAACAGGAGGGAGAAGGGAGACAACTCAATAAAAATACATGTATTCAAGAACCTACCAAATTAGTATAACAAATATTCTGCTAAGCATTATTATTATTTAAGTATAACAAATGTATCTCCGAAATACCTCTAACTTCTATGGCTGTGTGTGTAGGATATGGCATCAGTTACTATTCTGTGCCAAACCATGCATTCAGTTTTCCCATTTATATTGCATCAAAGCAGTTGAAATCCAATTGAAAAGTTTCTTTAGACAGCCATTGTGTGGGAACATGATGTCAATATTAATAAAGGCTGACTTTCCCCTTGGCTCACTTCTTACAGATAAGCTTTTCAATAATACACTGCTTGCACCAAAGGTCTGATGGGACTGGGAATAGTAAAAAACACTAATAAAAGAATGTTGAATGTTTTTATATTAAATTTCCCCACAGGCAAACTGAAAAGCCTACTTAGAGAACGCCAATCAACATGGCACTTATTAAATGTAACAAGAGTCCTGTTACAGCAGATCTTTAAAGCCCTAAAAACGAATTAGGAAACAGAGACAAAAGACAATTGCAAATTCAGTATTAAATGCAAACTCTGGACATATCATGTCATAAGTAGGGAACTAAGAGTGGCTTACGTGAGCTCCAGAAGGCATTCCCAAACAGGAGAACACAACTTTTGAAATTTGCTTTTGCTTTAAGAAAGTAGACTCCTTTACTTAAAAGGGAAAACAATGTGTGTAGATTTTTGCCTTACAATGTTATCCAACAAACAAAATGACTGACTCAGGACTTGAGTCACATTCTATTCCCTTCAACATAATCCAAGTCGTGACACACAAAGCCGTTGACTAAAATAATAATTGGCGAATTGAAGAAAAGGAGGGAATTGTTAATTTTAATTAATATGAGCCTGGCAAGATGTATGGCAATGGAGAACAAAAAATAAACACTTGGGGTTCCTGGAAATCATATCAACACTAACAACTTGGGGGTTGTCCTCAATCCACAGACTTACCAGCCTTCACTTTCATCTGAAGTTAAGCAATATCAAGGTGATGACAAATATATTAAATCTGCCCATCTTTGAGAACTTGAACCCCAGGCTGAGACTTTGACTTGGGTTCAGTAATAAAAATAAACTCAATGATTAAATGTTCATTATTTCTCACAGACATCGGGGGAGGGGAGATAGAGACGGTTGCTGGGACTTGAGGATAGGATAGCATAATTGTTATTCAAGCATCTTTAATTTTGTTATATATCATGGTGGTTTTATTTCTTGCAAAACCAGAAATTCTCCAAAACAAACATCTACATTGGTTCAGTTAAATTTCCAAATATATGTGAAAATAAATGTATTAAAAATTTAGAGAAAGCATAATATATACTACTAAATCTAGAATTGTGAAGCAGTTATTGAGTCCCATTTTAACACAGAAAAACTGCATTGATTATAAGCCATGAATACTTATCAAAATATTTACATATTTTAAATATGATTATTCTTTCAAATATACTTATCTATTCAACTTACTTGTCTTTTCAAATTAAGTAAATGTAATTAAAACGTACAAAGATGGATATTTGAATATCAATTTATAAATTAAAAGTAAAATTATTACATGACTGGATAACTTATTGGTATGATCATTACTAAATACTTTATTTCAATTGATTTTTTCCAAGAGATGAACAATTTGTCAGGATGTAGAATATTTTGATTTGCTGTATGTGTAATATATTTCTCTTCACTATTTTAAGTTTTCTGTACAGAAAGGATTTCAAAGCTATGAACACTTTTGAACACTTAAAAATTAAAAAATTAAAAATGAAAATGCTTAAATATATTTTAAGATTAATTTTTATTTGTTTTGTGTGTGCATGTATGTCAGTGTGTGCATCACATGTGTGCAGAAGTTGATGGGGGAAAGAAGAGAGCATCAAATCCCCTGGAGCTAGAGTTACTGGCAACTGTGAGTGGTAACTATGAACTACTCAACATGGATGCTGAACCCCAAACTTGTGTTCTCTGGAGAGCAGCAGTCATTTTAGCCATTGAGCCATTTCTCTAGATCCACTTGGAAAATTCTAGAATGTTTTTCCTGAAGTCTTAAGGAGAATACAAATAAAAATGTCTTATAGTCATATTTAGTCATTGTGTTTGTTTTGTTGCCGTTCACTGAGTTCTGAATTGTAACTAATAAGAAAAAAAAGTTAAAGATATAAAGCTTTTACCACATCCTCGGAGATTTACTTTCCTTTGAACTTATTCCATCTAGTGTATATGCCCACTAAGTGTAAGCTCTTGTGACAGGAGGCTATCTGAAACGTCCTTGGATCTTGTCTGCAGGCATTTAAACAAAATATTCTCTTAATAACAATGGCAATTTATTTCTTCTTCCCAAGGAGTTGCTGGAACCTAGCTTATTCTTAGCATATTCCTGTTTTCTAATTTGATTGCATAATCCTAAGCATGAAATGCTTCAGTTTTGAACTCATTCGTTTCTGTGAAAATTAACATAACTGCAGGGGGTTCATCGAGCTTCTGTTTTGTTGAGATGAAAATTAATTCACTGCACATACAAGGCACTCTATACTTTTAGACACATTGGTGACAAAGTAGCCCACCATTCTTACTTGCTATTATTATATGAAGGGTGTGTGTGTGTTTGTATGTTTATATAGGTGTTTCTATGTGTGCACACCACACACTTGTGTGTGTGTGTGTGTGTGTGTGTGTGTGTGTGTGCAAACCTGAGGTAATTTTTCAGGAGGGCATCCCCGTTTATGAGAGACAGGATCTCTCATTGAAACCAGGGGCTTCTTGATTAGCATATCTAGTTGGCAGCAACACCAGGACCCCCCTGTCTCTGCTACCCGCCACTGTGATTGCAATTGTAGGCCACCGTGCCTTGCATGGGATGTGGAGATTGAATGTGAAACCTCATGCTTGTTCAATATGCATGCTATAAGCTATAATATCTCTCCAGCCCATTATTTGTGTTGTTATATATTTTTAAATATAGTGTGTAATTTTATAAACTTTTAATAAACTAAGTGGATAGGATAGGGATTTCCAGGAGATGTAAGGCCATCCAGGCACAACGGAAGCAAGGATTTGGATGAACACAATAAAATATGATTTATTTTTATTCTCCAGACTTTTAGCTTCCTTTTTGGTTTACTTTGCTACGTATGCAAAAGGATTCCAGTTTCTTCGTAGCCAAACCCCTGACTCCATCAGCCTTCTAGCAGTTGTTATAGATTTCACTGAGCAGCTGTACTAGTATTTTGGAAGATAATGTCATGACCGCAAAAGTATTTTGTAAACTAGAGGTGAAACATCGTTACTGTAAATGAAGATCTTAATTCTTTCCCCATTCAAACGGTTTTCATTATTTAGATCTCATATAATTTAAACTACAAAAAAGATGCCTCTTTTACCCTTTAAGTGGTCATATATAAGAACATTACCTTAAGTTCACAATGAACCTTTTCACTTCCCAAAAATTTGTATTTCTTTTGAAGTAAGACTGGTTTTGAGAGTTTGGATCAAATTCTAACACAATCTCTTTATTTTATTTTATTCTATTTTTTTTTTTTTTGGATTTTTTTCGAGACAGGGTTTCTCCGTACCTTTTGGTTCCTGTCCTGGAACTAGCTGTAACTAGACCAGTCTGGCCTCGAACTCACAGGGATCCTCCTGCCTCTGCCTCCCGAGTGCTGGGATTAAAGGCGTGCGCCACCAAATCCCTTTATTTTTTTAGCTTCTTAATTTTATTGTTTTTCAATTGTTATATTCAAGAAATTCATACCCGAAACAAAAGACTCCAGCTGCGAATGTGTTCAGGGACAAGACTGCTTTTGTCCCTCTGCATACAGCACAGCTTCTACTCTGGAGTTGTGGCCTAATATCTTACGGACTACTCTGTTAATGACGGCCAGTACAAGCTGATAATCATATTTGGATCGTGTGGTCAAAACTGGAATATTACCTTTAACGATATTTAAAACACAGTAACATAACACTACAAATGTGGTTTACATTGTAGGTTTTTGTTATTTAACTTGAATTTGTTATCTGGTCAGATATGGAGAAAAGGGAACTCTAGTTGAATAATGCGGGGGAAAGGCAGTAAAGATAAGAGCTACCAGAAATAGTACATGTTGTTATATAGAGCTTCATAAATAAGAAAAATATTTTTAAATTATCTGTACATGCGAAATTAACCTCTTTCCCTCTTCCCCCGCCCCTCTCTATATGATCAAGTGGCAATCAACTTGAAAGAGAGTTCTAAAGTGTTTCTAGGTTTCACCCACTCATGTCTCCAAATTCTTTTTTTCTGTTACTAAGTTTAACAAAAAGCAAAGATCTTAGAAGAGCAAAGAATAAAAGGTTTTTGACATTCAGTGTCTGAAGCTCAGCTCCTGCTGTCTATAATATGAGAATAGATATCCATCTAGATTAGCTTATCACAGGGGAGAAATCATACAATTTAAAATGAAGTAAAACCTATGGAAAACAATACTGAACACCTTAATGGATTAAGCAAGGACAGAAATTCATTCAATTTCATACAAAACTAGTTATGAGTGAGACTATCACAGGTTAACCTAGGAAATATTGCTTGGTTCATTTACTTGCCTTAAGGAGACTTGATTGATTTGTTTTACCAGGTTCTTCAAGCCATTGTTTATAGTGGAACACAGTCCAAGGTTTAAGGTGGTGGTTAGAAGTGTAGGTATTAACTCTATTAACTCCAATTGCATTGTTGCTCTTCACCGTTTACAGCCACTGGATAGAATTTTAAAACTGTATATTCACTCTTTCTAACAACAAAATGCGTAATAGCAAATAAAAGGGTATCTGAAAATGAAGCGTGTTTTTATTTCTATGAAGAGAAGCAGAGATATCACAAAAAGTTGAAAGCATCCCCAATGACACTGGGCTCATGTTAGAAGTTTCACAGAGACAGCAGGATGACAGAAACTTCAACTCTCTCTTCTCTCTCTCGTTCCTTCGAGTTCTGATTTATATGACTCAAAAGGTTAAACTTAGTAAAGCATGGGAGAAAAATGGTGATCTAAGT
Organism: Microtus oregoni; assembly: GCF_018167655.1. Taxonomy (NCBI): domain Eukaryota; kingdom Metazoa; phylum Chordata; class Mammalia; order Rodentia; family Cricetidae; genus Microtus; species Microtus oregoni. The sequence continues at coordinate 32,411,148 of NW_024543060.1, read as the reverse complement.
GACAGTTTTTGACATACTACACTTCTGATATATTAATGCGTACAATTGGGTATCCAACGATTATTGGAAAATACCACACAGACAATTCCTAACATTGCAGAATTCATGTCTAAAGTACAGAATTATTAACCTGTAAAGGCATCATTAGAGTCTCAATTTGACTGAAAGTATGCTAAGAGGAGAATTTACATGTGCTTGTTGTTACTGTTTAATCCAAAGTCATTGGGCACTGTTTGTATCACTGGTAACCAATTCCCAAATTATAAGTAAGTACACATGTTTGGGAGAAATCCAATGAGGTGGGGGAGAGGTTGATTAAGATGCATCTTTGTAGAACCTAAAGTCTTACGAGGCAGACATACTTAAACATGTAAATCGTCCAAGACAGAAGAAAGTAATTGCCATTTAGAGGTTCAAAGTGCTCTGAGGGTCCAAAGGAAGATGCAATTAATTCTGACTTGTAAGGAGGGAAAAGCTCAATAGAAAAGAGTTTTTGAAGGGGGCCTTGAAAGAAACGCAGTAATTTGGAGGGTAGACCGAGGATGTTCCATGCAGAGGCAAGTAAGTCAGTGCCGAGGCACAGGGTGTACTTAAGACACTTCAGAGTTGGACACAAACACTTGACATATAATACAAATGGAAATTTCCATTACAACAGGGTGCGACATAAGGACTGATTTGTGCGTTTCCTTTCTCAATGTAAATTTTTATGCAGCAATTTCTGTCAGGTTTGCAGACTTCTGGGTAAGTTCTTTGGAATATCTGTTTTCCTTGTAATACGTATGTATTCTAGAATTAAACAATGTCTAATAGCAACTTAATTCTGAACAATATTTGCATATATAAAGACTGTACACAACTCAATTTTTGCCTATAAATGGTTTCCCCCTTACTTATTTCTGTGATATATGCATATACAAAGTGGGCCTTGTTTTCTTAGGAAACAGGGACATATTTCACCCAATTTCTGGAGTGAGAACAGCTAGTAAAAAGCAATAAGACAAGATCAATGTCACTGAACATTTAACTAAGAAATACAGTCAGGCTTCATCTGAACTTTCAGAAATTTTTATTATTATTCTAGACCACAATGCCTAGAAACTTTACATCCTTTTAATTATCAAGAATTGAAGAAAGGGAGAATAAGTCTTTATTTTTAAATCTCTACTATTATTATACCATATATACTATAATCATTATTTTTAAATACTACAGAATTCTTTTAAAACAAGGAGCCAATGCTTCATTCATTTGTTTTATTAATAGTCAGTTATTTTAAATGGAAAACACTGCAGCAAGATACAGTTGGTATCTGAATAATATATTTGTCCAAGGCAATAAAGGGCCTCATTATTTTAAAGTGTTTCTTCTTATAGCTACTACTAAAGCAACTTCTACCTGGATTTTATTGGTCATTATTTTTAAAGAGTAACCATAAAGTAAATTCATTTGCTCTTATTTTTCTTGTTTTAACTACAAATTTTCAGTGCTTATTCCTTATATTGCAATAAACAAGTTGAAGATAATTGCCAAGTGTGGTGAAAATTTACCCATTGTTTTGTCTCCACTCACCTAAAGCCCATGTGTGGGCCCAGGGTGAAGTGAGTGTCAGGGTCTTAATTACATGGAAAGGAGATGACATCTTGCATCAAGCATAGCCAGTTCACATTGAGAAAGACCATTTCCCAGGGCAGCTGGAACTGAGTGGCAAACAGATAATCTACTAAAGGGTCCAACACAAGTCCTTGTCACATCCAGGGCCACATTTTGTGTCTGTCTTTCTATCTGTCTGTCTGTCTGTGTGACTGTTTGTCTATCTATCTATCTATCTATCTATCTATCTATCTATCATCTATCTATCTATCTATCTATCTATCTATCTATCTATCATCTATCATCTCTGTCCATTCATCCCATAATTATGCCATTTTATCACCTCTAAATAAATCAAAGACTCCTCCCATCAATATTGATCCCAAATGAAATACCTGGCTTGGGTTTTATGATTAGAATGTATATATACAAAAGTCATTCAATTGCTTTAGCAATCGAAGTAGCAAATTGCATGATTTAAATTAGAATTTTACTCAACATAAAATAGAATTGTTATAGACGGGATTATTTTAAATATTGAAGTTGTACGGCCTTAGATACTGAGAGCTCTAAAACCTTTCTAGAACTAAATTTCAGCTATAATATCACACTGTAGAATGAAACACCATCTTAAGAATGAAGCTTTTTTATTGATTTTATTGAGCTATACATTTTTCTCTGATCCTCTCTCTTCTTCTCCCCTCCCTTTCAACCCACTTCCATGGTTCCCATGCTCCCAATTTACTCAGGAGATCTTGCCCTTTTTACTTCCCATGAAGATTAGATTCATGTATGTCTCTCTTAGGGTCCTTATTGTTGTCTAGGTTCTCCTGGATTGTGATTTGTAGACTGGTTTTCTTTACTTCTTATACCCAGTGAGACTCTGTTGGAGAATGAGAAAGAAAGAGCATAGAGGGTAAGTGGATGGGGAGGTGAGAATGACCTGGGAGGGATTGGAGAAGGGAAAAGCATGATCAGAATATACTGTCTGAAAAATATTTTTCAATAAAAATAAAGAAAGAAAAGAGCATATATAGCAAAGCTTCATTGTTTTGAGTACTTAAAAAAAATTCCAGATGGATATGGAAGATGAGCCCTAAGAATTTATTTCTTTTAATGTGTGAGCATTTATGACACATTTGGATATTCAGAAAAGCAAATTGACTCCAGGGCATGTTTCTTACAGCACAGCTGTAGAATATTATTTCCATATATTTAACTTTAATTGGCTTAATTTTTACTCAAATACTAGGGATTACTCATGTGAAAATCTTGGTAAGTCCATAAAACTTGAAAAGAAAATTTTGTTTTTTTTAAGTTATGTAGTACCTTGGGTTTAAAATTTAAAGTAGATCCTAATAGCTCAGTAACATGATTTCCCATTCAGAATGTGAATTTCATTCTTTAGTTCCATGAGACAGTGACTTCCGAACTGAATTTCCCAAATCTACGTATTTATTTAAAGAAGTACTGTTTGGCAGGTGTGCGTAGGTCATTGACAGAGTGCTTGCCTAGCATGTTTGACTCCATTAGATCATATACAAATCATATTTCCCTCCCTTTCCCAACTCTTCCTAATCCACCCCCTTCTTTATTCACCCCACAACTATATGTCTTCAACCCTACTCCTATCCTCATTAAAAAACATCTGTAAGACTGAAATAATTGTGTATATGTGACTTTCTATTGAAGAGTATGGACTTACCAGAGCTACACTTTTAGAGAAAACTGAGCCTTCCTCTCCCGGTAGCTAGAAATTATAAATAGCTACTTGGTTAGGGGTGAAACTTTGTGCCCAAGTACGGGGAAAACTCTAATATAACCTTTTATAAGACATTTATAAACTACTATTATCCTATGAGACACATAAACTAATAGTTCAGTAAAGCAAGCTAGTTAATTTCCTCATAGAAAACATTGCCTTTTAATAAATATTTGTAGTTCAGTCTGTCACGTTAAAAAATGTTACTTTAGGATTGGCAGTTTGTGAATACTTAGCTTGCTTTTTATAATAAGATCTGAAATCTAGAATTAGGTGCTCTGGCAATATATATTATTTCAGAATAATTTAAGTGGGTTACTTTTTGTCGCCATCCCTAAGGTTTTTGTGTTATGAATCAATGTTGATTTTTTTAAAATATTTATTTATTTATTATGCATACAACATTCTGCCTCGATGTATGCCCGCACGCCAGAGCAGGGCGCCAGATCTCAGTACAGATGGTTGTGAGCCACCATGTGGTTGCTGGGAATTGAACTCAGGACCTCTGGAAGAGCAGCCAGTACTCTTAACCTCTGAGCCATCTCTCCAGCCCTCAATGTTGATTTTTTGCAATATATTTTTCTCTCTACTCTTTTATTTTTTTACAGGAAAAACATTGGGTCATTAGGTGTGACATATACTTTTAGGTGGACAAAAGAAAATTTTGATGTAGCATTCCTTATAAAGATCACAATTTCTCCATAGCACTATAGCATAATTTTCTTTTAACTATGCATAATATTTGGACTAAAGTTGGTTAAATATAACTAAATATATAAAAATATAATTGGTGAGACTAAGGTGCAAAATTGCTAATTTATTCATATATGAATGAGAAAATAACAATACCTATTAGGTAAATTAACTTTATATTCATTTGACAGAAAAATAAATGAGAAAAGTGAAGACACTTGACAGGGTTTTATACTACAAAACTTTCTTAAAGAAATCTGTATGTTTGTTGGCATATCTAAAGAAAGAAACAAACAAAAATTTTACTTTCCTAGTGTATTTACCAAAATGTCTAGTTCAGGAATTTAGTAAATAATATGTCACTACAGTAGACAGATGGGTCCTATCACCTATTAACCCTTCCTGCATTTTGTCTTCAAGGTTCAGTGATGACCATCACTTCAGGTTTTGCAGTGTTCAAAGGCCAAGTCAAGTAATACACATTTTCACCGATAACCAACCATTGCACACATCCCAGGCTTATGTCATTACAGCAGATCCAGAGCCATCCATCAGAGTTCATCTTTCTGTCATGTGCATTTAGCATCAGCATCAGCTAGCAGCTCAGAGCTGATGTTACCAAACATTGCCATTGTCCCCATCAGATAAGGCTAAATAAACTAAAAGTTGAATGTGTGTGTGTGTGTGTTCTTTAGATGATCTGCATGGGTATTTTCTAAGAAGTGTTCTCCTTTGTAGAATTATGTATTGGTTAGTAAGATAGAAAACTTTAGAATATGATAGATATAATATGTAGCCTGCTTTTCTGCCTCCTGACATGGTACCTTTGGCTTGGAAAAAAGGGTCTTAGTTAGTTCACAACAGTTGCTGCATAGCTCTTTTTAAATTCCAAAGTGGGACTATGTGCCTTAACCTAGAAAATATTGGTACCATATGCTTCTTAATGTTTTGATTCCCTAGGGTACACTTGGGCAATCTGAACATCAGATAATGCTTTCTATCGTCCCCCAAACCCAGGTCATATTCTGAGAATAAATTAGGCTTAAAGAAATGAACAGACTCTATGAGCCCACTGGGGTACTATCTAAGGAATTACACATTGAAGACAAGGGGTGTTGCAATTTTTCCAATATCCGAAATAAAGATTTATTTCAGGCTTTGGTAGAGGAGTGGATCAACTAATTGCCTGCAGTTTGAATTGCTAAAACGTATACAGATATACTTTTGAAGAATATGATTATATCCAGTGTGCACTTGGCTCTGGTGAAGGGCAGAGGGGGGATGGTTCAATTAGGAAACATTATGAATCAATAATGGGATCAATTAATATATTATAGTGCATTATGTGTTTGGCTTGATAGAATGGCTTGCTTTTATTATTTTTGAAGAGATAAAGTTTTACCAAAGGGGTTATTACTTCAGATGCATCCTAGCATAGTCCCAGAGATGAAGCAAATATAAGTGGAAACACATTTGATAGCTGAAGTTCATTTGAAAGAGAATACCTTTTATGAGGAAGAAAGCTGCAAAGACAGAAAGAATGCCTTGAACATATATCTAATAAAAATATCTTTTCTTCAAAGGATTTGGAACATTTTAATAAGTTAACTTGCTCTCTTCTAACTTCTTTTTCGGAATCTTAAAACCATAAAACAAACAGAAACTCGGCCATCTTTATGTTACTAGTATCTTATGAGGGGGGAAATGTCTCCTTGAGATAAAAGGATAATCTTTGAAAGATTTACTGCTATGAAATTTCCCCATTTTCCTATCCGGATTCTGGCTTTTAATGTATGACAATAAATAAATGTGTGCATCCCTCTTGTATGCAAGCTCATGGCTCAGAACAGTCCTGTTCTTTGCTCATGCAACATGAAGCTCCCAGGCCCACTTTGTGTGAAGACTACTATGTTGTTGATTTAGCTTGTTACTGAGGATTATAAAATAATTTCTAATTTTAATTGTGTCTTAAAAAGTAATTAGGATAGCATCCTAATTATCCATTATGTGGATTATGTACATGTCCCTGATTTCCTCTGGCTTTTGCTATTCAGAGACCCCAACTGAACAACCAAGTCACAAGCTCAAAGAACAGTGGCTCCCACTGAATATATAGCTGTGGAGAGAATGTAGTGGGGGAAGGTGTGAGGCTTCACAGTGAAGGGGGCCTGGGAGTCAGGAGGAAAGAAAATGATAGCAGCATGTCAAAAACTATATTAACTAAGCAAAGATCATGTTTTCTCTTATTAAAAGGTGGCTTACAGTAAGCTAGAGATTGCCACACTCGCCTTTACTCCATACAAGCAAATCATAGTTTCCCACGAATCACAGTTACTGCGGGTTTACACAGGGAGTATTTGTGCTAACTCTGTACCAAACGAGTCTGATAGTACCACTTGTCCAACGTTATGCACCAATTCCTGAGTTAAATGATGTAATTCTACCCACATTTCAAGCTCAATATTTATTATTGTATGTGATTTATTTATCTAACATAATCCATTGTTGATATTGATATGATAATTGTTTTGGGAACCCTCCCCAAATTATGCTCATTAAAAAAAATTAAACTTAGTAAACAACTATGTATGTGTTGGCTACTACATGGACTGGTTAGCTATTCCCTTCTTTCAGGCCTTCCTGTACCATAACATAATGATACTAAAATTAGTCCAATTAATAACCTTGCGATGACCTCTAAGTGTTCTAGTGGAAGAAAGAGTCTAATAAAAAAGCCAGAAATGATTAAGTATAGTGAGGGAAGCAAATCAAAAGCCCAGATAGGCCACAAGCTGGGAGTCTTGAACCACTTAGCCAAGTTATGAATGAAAACGAGAAGTTCTTGAAGGAAATCGAAAGTGTTGCTCTAGTGAGCACAAATATGAGACGGTAGAGCGACCTTGTTGCTGACACGAGGAAAGCTGCAAAAGATCCAATCAACATGTACATTCCTTCTATTAAAGTCAGTCCAGCCCGAGGTCCTAACTCCCCACAACCAGCGAAGTCAGAGAAGTGAGAGGCTGCAGAAAGAAAGTCCAAAATTAGAAGATAATTGGTTCATAGGACTCAAGGGCAGAAATCAGCTTTGTAATATCCCAGTGTGGTGTGAGGAAACATAGTCTGATGTAGAAGCTGCAGTAAGTTACCCACAAGCGCTGGCTAAGAGACTTGGTGTTGGTGGCTGGTGGCTGTGGTAAACCAGATGTTTCGGTGACCTTTGAGTGCTTTCGTGGCTACAGGAGAGAAGTCAGTGCCTGGATTCAGGGGCTCAAAGAACAGGCTGATTCTTACTGAGTGATAACACAGCTGGTGACTGATTTGAAGCCACTGAAAATTAACCAGTACAAAATTCTTAGGACCCTCAGAAAAATTGCACTGCATTTACTGTTCTTGTCTGTGACGAAAACAATAAAGACTGAACCATAAGACGTCTAGTTACGGCATGGTTTGTGAGCATTTAAACCTATCCTTGAGCCTTACTACTTAGAAAAAATGTTCCTGCAATATCGCCCCTCAGAGTCAGTATGTCTGTTCTGCCAGAGCCCGGATGGAGATGTGTGACAAGAACACTTTGTTCACCACTACCCGTGGGTCCATACTGCAGTCTGGGAACTTATGGATTATTTTGGAGTTCCAGTATTCTTTACAAAACTCAGTTTGTCTAAAGGAATCCCGTTATGAAACCCGGATCTCAGCACACTGAGACAGGAGACTGCCCAGTTCAAGCCCAACCTTAACCATACAGCAAGATTCCATCTCAAAATAACTGCCAAACTGTGGTAGAATAAAGGACAAAAATAGGAAATGGAGCAAGAATTTGGAGAACGTTGATTACAAGTTTCAAAATTTCATTAGCAGAAGCGACTACAAAGGTGATGAAAACAGGAAGTGATGCGGGATTAGAAGTGAAGCCTTCTGCAGTTTGAGAAAATCGCTCATGACTCCCGAATTATTCACATAGGTCATGGTTTGAAATGCGGTTTCCTAAGAAAGACTTTGCCCTTGGCGAAGGGACTGTCAACATTATCAACGTGACAGCAAAGGATTTGGAAAATTACATAAACCCCATTGACAAAGTAATGGCAGGGTCTGAGAGGCTGGATCCTACAGTAGAAGACCTTATATAGGTAAAATGCGGCCAGAGGCCATGGTGTTTGACAGAGCTCTCATTTATGAAAGAAGGAGCCATTGCTGTAGTAAACCTTGTCGTATTTTAGGCCATCTCCACAGCCATTCAGCCGTCAGCCACCACCACCCTAAGTAAACAACATGGCAAAGAAGGAGCATCTGCCAACAAAAAGACTATGTCTCACTGAGGGCAGCAATCACTAGCATTGTTTTCAAAGTACAGTTTTTGGTAAGGGGGGGACAGGTATATGCACACATGTGCCTTGTTAAGTATGGAGGCCAGTGTATCAAAGTATCACTACTCACCAACGTTGAGTATATGTTTTTTTGAGAGAATATCCTTTACTGAGTTTAGAGATCTCTGATCTGGCTTGACAGGCTGGTCAGAACCTGGGACTATGCCTGTCACGCAGTCTCTAGCTTTGGGATGAGGAACGCATGCTATTATGACTGGCACGTTTTTTGTTGTGCTCTTTTATTTTTATTTTATTTTATTTATTTGGTTGGTTGGTTTGGTTTTTTGAGACAGGGTTTCTCTGCAGCTTCGGAGCCTGTCCTGAAACTATTTCTTGGAGACCAGGCTGATCTCAAACTCACAGAAATCCACCTGTCTCTGCCTTCCAAGTGCTGGGAATAAAGGTGTGCCACCACCGCCTGGCTTTATTTTTTTTATTTATTTAATTGATATTTATTGAATTTTGTGGCTCTATTTTTATTTTTTAATGTAGATGCATGGTATCTGAGCTTAGCTCCTTCTACATGGACATTCGGTTCTTTGCTGCCTAGGTCATCTATCCAGTCTCAAGCACCTACATTTAAGTTTGCACGGCTCAATGCTGCTGCACACATAGTGGGCTTATCTTGTAGTGAAATTAGAACTTGTGTCTGTACTGAGAAACCAAAAAGTCATCGTGTAATTTATTTAATCAAGATATACTTAAAAAATATTTCTAGAATCAAATGCATTCTATCTCTTAGTTACATTTATTACTTGATTTCCTCTACCAAGTTCTTTACTACATTTTCTCAAACTATAATTCTGATAAATTTATACAATTTATCCTAGTGAGAATTCTGCAATTTACAATTTAATAGTTATGTTTCTTTTGCGGTCCTCCTCACACTGGTAGAATCCAAGTCCCAGAGGCTCAGTGGTGAATGTTGATACAGTTCAATTATCTAGAGAACACTGGAGTCTCTTGGTGAAACAGGCAGTGTACGAGAAAAAATACTGCGAAGAAGAAGTCAAGGATTACCTCCTTACTGTTCCTGTAATCTCTCAGCTCAGCAAGCAGAACAACATCTCTAAGAAGCTTCTTCCTTTCTAAGAAGTAGTGAATGACAAGATAAAATGGAAACAATATTCGACAAATAAATGACAATTGAGGATTTTATTACACACTCTTGAGAACTGTAATGGACTGTAACAAAACTACAGGTTGAACACTGTACGATCTTAAGATTGTTTTGTTTGCTTGTTTATTATTTTTTTCCTCTCCTCTGAAAAACTGGCCTGCAAACATACAATCAAACAAGAGGTTGCTACAAGTCAGATTTTTAAGTAATGTAAGTCTACTTTTTTTTCACTGCTTGTTTTTTTTTATAATTCCCCCGTGGAATTGTGGGATTTCTCTTTTCGTATTTTAGCTGTACGTCTACTTCCCAATGTGTGTGGTCAGACCTGGAATCTAGTCGCAAATGGCTTCTTTCTGAGTCATCCAAATACCAGTAAAATTTGTGTGTGATTTTTTTTTCTTTTCACATTATGTTAACAATTAGGCTAGAATTTGTCAACCCTGAAAAATATATATCATTGCAACTCAGCAGATACGTTATAGTGCATTTGTATTTTATGGTATGAAAATTACCAGCTGAAAATAAGACAGCAGATTAGAATTAATCTGTGAATCCTGCATGTTATGGTTGATTGTCTCGTCTGAGTGTCAAGGTTGGGGAGTTAATACACACAGACTTGTTCTCGTGGCAGCAGATATTCTTTTGTTTTTTCAGAGAGAAAAGACTTGGGGCATAAAGGCAGTAATAACAAATTAGACTACAAGCAGAAACAGTTCACAAGTGCTAGACATTGAAAGGAAAGGTTGAAATAGGTAAAGTTATAGAATGCTCTTTTAAATAGGATTTCTTATAAATTATATTAAATGTTGAATTTAGGTCTGGCTTTCTATTTTGTATTTGAATTGTCATTGCTACATGCTTTAAGAAAAAGAAGCAAAACACGTTTTTATGAACACATCAATAAATTGCCCAGGTTCTTTCCATTTTGTCTGTGGAAAATTCACTATCTGGCTATTCTGAAACACTAACTGAAGTTTTCTATTAATTTCCCTGGGTTTTGAAATGTTTTGTTCTACGGGGAATCATTTTTGCCTCTAGCAGGGAATGTGCCGGTCTCACAAAGTGTTTGTAGGATCTTGTATCTTGAAAGATGCTAGTGGTTTTCAGCCTCTCCGAGAATTACTTATCCTCAAGTTCGGGATCAAGTGTGAAGCTAATGAAAAGCCAAAGTTGGGCTATTAATGAAAATAAACGAAATACCAAGGAACAATGTGTGTCAAAATTCAGATTATATTATTGGGAAATTTGACCTGTCAATATACTTTGAGATTTCTAATGCAATGAGAAACCCCTACTGCCCATGTCTGAGGAGTCCAATGTTTTACTTAATTTAGCTAAAGGGCTCGATTGTAAATTTACAATCTCAAATGACTGTTTAAAGTGTGTGTGTATTTGTAAGAAGCAAAACAAGAGATTTGCAAAGTTCTATACGCAGACTCATTTTGTAATTTCATGAACCTGAAAAAACAAAAATACTTCAGTTATTCTTTCAGTGATAGAGAATGGGTTGTGTCCCTCTCAACTCTTCTAAAGAAATTGGAGTAGCTTATAGAAAATCTTTGAATCAAAGCTACTGGGGGGACCAAAAACCTGAGACTAGCTAGGGACATAGGAAAAACCATATTCCACTGTTCAGATAAAGATATAAAGCAATAAAAATGACTCTTAAGGACATTCTACCATACTCAGAGAGCAGTGCCTTCCTCTGTCATCAAGACAAGCTACTTCCTGCAACAGGAGAGAACAAATGCAAAGAGCCATGGCCAGACATTGTGCAGAGCAAGAGGTCTCATTCCGCCCTAAATAGGATGTCTCCATCAAACCCCTTCCCTCAGAACTCAGAGAACACTACTTAATAGGAGGCAGAAAGAGTGAGAGCCCCAGGGATGGAGGACACCAAGGAAACAAGGAAAGCAACATGATCAAAGCATATCATAGGAACTCACACAGATTGAGACAGCATATACAGGACCTGGCTGGGTCTGCCCAAGGCCCTTTATGTCTTTGTTATGGTTCAGTATTTTTATAAATTTCTTGAGAGTGTGAACTAGTGGTATCTGTTTCTTTTGTCTTTTCTTGGGTGTTTTTCTTTCTGCTTGTTTATTTTGTCATGTTCCAATATATTAGTTTCTTTTCTTTTCTCTTCATTATGGTCCATTAGAAGCCTGTTTGTTTTCTATTGGGAGACAGTAGGGAGGTGGATCCAGATGGGAGGGAAAGTGAGGAGGAACTAGAAAAGTAGAAGGAGTGGGAATGTAAACAGAATATATTATGTGAGAAAAAACGTATATTTTCCACAAAAAAAAAGAATTCAGAAAAATATATGAACCTGGAAAGCATAATATTTAGCTGACCAAACCCAGAAAGACAAAAACAGCATGCTCTCTCTAACATAGATCCTTGCAGATATATGCTAGTGGGTATAATGGAATAAAGCCGACAAATCTATAAAAGATTACAAGAGAAAATGTTAATTGGTGAGGAACAATGGGATTTGTGGCCAATGGGACAGTTTGTGGACTATAGGAATAAAGAAAAGGCAAACAATCTTGGGAACCTATAAGTAGAGAACACGTGTACAGGGAGAAAGAGGACCATAAAACACACTTCTTTCAAGAATGTCGTGATGATATCCAATGTGCTGATCTTAAAAGTTTTTGATCCTACTGCACATACTGGCTTTGTGGGAGCCTAGGCAGTTTGGATGCTCACCTTACTAGACCTGGATGGAGGTGGGTGGTCCGTGGACTTCCCACTGGGCAGGGAACCCTGATAGCTCTGTGGGCTGACAAGGGAGGGGAACTTGATTGGGGGAGGGGGAGGGAAATGGGAGGAGGTGGCGGGGAAGAGACAGAAATCTTTAATAAATAAATAAACGGGAAAAAAAGAAAAAAAAAGAAAAAACTCAAAAAATATTTTATAAAATAATTTTCTGAAAGGGAAAACAGATTATAAAACAGAATTGTTTTTAATGTTTATTAATCCTACACATTAATATATGTCAAAAAGCATATCCATTCTCCTATAATCTTTCCTGTCTTTTTTTCTAATAAAAAGTAAAATCAACCCATTGTTTCAGCGATAACAACGATCCTATGTTGGCTAGTATGAAACTCCCTATTACTCTTCCTGATTTTATTTGTCTGCCAATGTGATTTTCAGTAGAACAATACCTATCTTGTTGAAAATTTCTGAATGTGTTTGTTTGATTACTTTCTCAGTTTACTCTTTTTTTTTAATGTAAATTCACAAAGGATTTTCTCTGAAAATTAGAAAAGCTCTAGAGATTCTAGGATGGGGTTCCTAGATGTCACAGTTTGATATATGAATTATGCTATAACTCTAAAAAATCATAACATTTACAGTCCTGAAGTAGTTACCAACTCCATGATTTATTCCAAAATGTAATGCCGGTTTAGAGTCTTGCTTTCATGATCGTGGGATGCTGATGGCTTGATGCGATAGTCTGGTGATTCATGAGGATGGCTCATTCATTATTTTTGAGTGGAATGAAGATAGTGGTGCTTATTTATAACTCCCTTAATTGTTTGAAGCTAGAGATGGAGATAGAAAATTCTACAACTTAGTTTTCCCTGTTCTTGCTTATGTTGTATCACAAGGACAAAGATTCATTAAAGAGACCTTTAAAATGTGTTAATCTAGGTACTTTAATGAAACGTGTTTGCAGGCCAACCTGTCCCACTTATTTATGCTTAGTAGCATTCATACATAATGGTAATGCGACTGCTCATCTTCAGACCATTAAGGAAAGAAATATGAGGGAAAGGGGAATGATGATTAATTTGGGGTGGACTGCTGAGAAGATTTTTGCCTTTTAAAGCAAACTATGCTTATGTTATTTAGCCTTTTAAAAAAACATTAAAATTTCAAATTAGAATATGCATCCAACCAGGCACGGTGTAAAATTGAAAAGGTAAGTAATATTTATCACCTAAATAGTGTGGATAAAAAAGATGTAAAAGAGTTTCCGAAAAGCTAAAGGTTTTCAATGTTCCGTATGCGTGTATTTTAAGAGGCAATGAGTCTTTAAAGAATATTTCCCTATTCTTCAACTACCTGTGTATTACCAATACCATTTACCTTCCTTCCTAGAGAAAGAAATGCCCATTCTTTTATGGTTAATCATCCTCCTGTGCTTTTTATCTCTCAGTATCCTTTGAATTATCATCCTTTCTCTTGTTTCATCTTCACTCATTTTTCTACTTTAGCTATTTCTGCAAGTACTAAATACATGTTAACTCAACACACACACACACACACACACACACACACACACTGTGAAACAAAGCATCCCAATGTGACTGTCGAACAAAGCACTCAAAGCTTAGCTGCTGGTGTGCATTTTGCTTCGATGCTTGGGACCAGGGACTAGATCATTGGGAACTGTTTGCCTCTGCTTTTAGCAGCAGTAGAGATGGTTCCAAGCCTAGGAACTGGAATCACCTGCAAGCTTGTTTAGGAATCTGTCTGAAGGTGAATGCTAGCTGTCAAGAATTTACCTGAACCCATCAGAAAGAGGCTCTCTCCAGGTGGCCAGGGTGTTTTCATCTTCTGATACTGAATTCCTAGAGATAGAAGATATGAAGAGAGGAAAGGAGGGGAAGACAGAGAGACACCTAGCCATGGAAGGTACACAGTGTTACACTATTCAGGTGATAAATAGTATTTACCTTTTCAATTTTTCACCATTCCTGGTTACAAAGTTAACTCTCCTATGAGTGTTACTGAGGTTTGCTCCAGTAGCCAAAAAGCATGTCCTGGATTATGACTGAGAAGGCCCCTCTCTATCTTGTTTCAATGTTACACATTCATAGAATTCATCCATAAGAATCAAGGAAATTTGGTGGAGATGTAGAGAAGATGGTAGAGGGCCTGTCTAACTGACTGGAATCCTTGCGTTCAGTTCTCAGCAATGCCAAAATCCATGAGTAAAGGAACACACTTACAATCCCAACACTGCAGGCCAGGACAAGAAGATCAGAAGTTCCACGTTATCCTTAGCAACACAGAGAGTTCAAGCTCAGACTCTATCTAAAATTAGTTATAATAATAATAATAACAAATAATTAGTGATATTATTAATTCTGTTGTTCTTCAATGAATAATTGTCTATAAAGCCCAATTTTATTTACTTTTCGCCAGCAAAAACATTCCTAGAAGGTATTTTCATTCAAATACATTTTATGAGACTGTTTGGTTTTCTGTTTGTTGGTTTGTTTGTTTCAGACAGGATCTTATAAAGCCTTCAACTTGATATGGAGCTAAGTATGACCTTGAACTTCTCTATGGTCCTTCTGCTTTCACTTCCAGAATGCTAGAGCTAGACACGTATGCCACCACATTCAGTCAGTGCTAGTAATCAAACCCATGGCTTCAAGCATGCTAGTCAAGCATCTACCAACTGAAATGTATCCTCAGCCCGTTTGTTTTACATCTTAACAATAATCTCAGAGTCCCATGCTTCTTTATAAGTTACTTCTTGTGTCTGTGGTTAAAATTTCATGGCCAAGGCAATTTGAAGAATGGAGGAGGGTTTATTGCTGTTCGAATTAAAGAAAGGTAAGCATCCATCACAGCTGGAAAACAGCGAGTAAAGACCTCACGTTTGAAACAGTGAGTAAACTCAGAATAGCCCCACACTCCCAAAGCCTTGTAGTGATATTTTATTTGCATTTTAATAAATAAAATTTGCATGAAGATCATAGAGTAAAACAGCCACACTGGTCAGTCTTACAGACCAGGCAGTAGTGACACACACCTTTAATCCCAGTAGCCACACTAGTTTGCCATAGAAACTGGTCGGTAATAATGCACTCCTATAATCCCAACACTAGAGAGAAATATAAAATGGAAAGGGACAGCTCTCAGTCTCAGTCTCATTGTGAGATTCCTGGAGGCAAGATCACCATTTTGGACTGAGGTGGAGGTAAGAACCAGGGGCTGGCTATTTTGCTTTTCTGATCTTCAGGTTGAACCCCAATATCAGTCTCTGTTTTTTTTTTTTTATTATTCATACTATAAAGCCTGCCTCAGGTAACATACCTCCTCCAGCTGGGAACCAACTATTCGAAAGCCCTAGAAAACTGGAAATATCTCATTAAAACCACCACATTGTGGTTGGATTTTTCTCCCGAACTCTGTTTTCAAGCTATGTGGTTGTGTATGAAAAAAAAAATAATTAAGAACTTTAATACAAAAAACCCTGGGCTTCTTCAGACTTTCTCTAATACTTTTACAAGTTAAGAATTCCCTCACTGTGCTGTTTGTCTCTTAATTTAGGTATTAAGAGCAAGCATTTGCTCTATGAATTTTCAGTATTCTACTCAGAATTTTCCATAGAGCAGCCAATTTAGCAGATATATACTTTTGTTTTCCATGTGACCTCAGGGTGATATTGTTACTATGCTCTTTGTTACTATATAACAAGAATTTTTTACTTGTAAGTCCCAATAACATTTTTGCCATTTTGTTTCAATCCTTACTTACACCTTCTTCAGACTGCCAAATTTTCTCTAAAATCAAAGTAAAAACAGAAAATTTCAACTGGCTTTACTAACAAGTTTTTCTACCTTCTACATAATGTTTAGTCTCAAAACTACTTGATTTTTCTATGACTCTGTATTATTTTGGTACTAAAATCAGTTCCAATTAAGAATATTGCCTAACAAAGCATCTCCAAAGTACTTATTATCTAAAGAACACTATGCCTGTGCTTACATGTGAGTGTGCATGTGTGTGTATGTGTGTATTTATAAATTGGGAAGTCTCAGAAGACGTAGATCATAATTCTTCTACTCAGGCAGTTCAAATTCCAGGAGCTACTGGAAACTCGTTCAATTTTGTTCCTAGACTACACATGTAGACACAGATGCTCATAATAACCCAAAAGTACAGTACAGAGCATGCAGCAAACATTTGTATCGATCCCCTCTAGAGGGTTGAGAGCCCACATAATGTGGGGACTGAATCCTAGGTCAAATATCACAGACTACACGGTCAATCAGAAGCTGTATCAGCCTATGGCCTAGTCTTTGGAAACATATTTATTATTTATTTTGCCTTTTTCCATCATAATATTGGCAAAAGACTGCCAGGTTTTATTGGGAAATAATAGAGTATAACTTTCTAGTGGAATTAGCAAATTCTGGAAGAGAAGGTACAACGATGATTGGTTTTTCATTTTTGAAGCTATCATCTTCCAACCTGCTATGTACTTCATCACATTAAATCTGTGCAAAAAGTATCTGTAGTAGTTCTTCTTCTTCCTACCTATATGTAGCATGGATCTTTGTGAGTCACATCTTTGTAAACAGAAATGCATACATATCGTAATATTGTTTCTATTTGTATACAAGAGAAATAGTAGACAGGACAGCAGGATTCTCACAGTGCCATTGTGTATTTCATGTCATGTGTCCTGCTTTTGCAGCTATTACAGAGTCCTGCCTACCCACCATCCTTACTTTGTTTCTAAGGGTGGGACTCTGCATATCATACTTCTGTCTTACTAACCAACTTTCTGTTAGACTATTAATCATGGATGCTAGAAGGAAGGTGAAGGGGAATAAAGAGGAAGGAATGATTCTCTATTGTTCGTTTCCTGTTTACTTTTAGCTACCCTCAGTGATATCCAGCAGCACTTCTTCATTCTGACAATAAGAGTCAGGATGAAGAATAACAGCAATAATTAATTCCAGTGTGCAGTTGTTCTAACACCACCAGACTTGTGTCTTTATCAAGCCCATCCCCTAGATAGAAATGTCAGTCACTTAATACACTTGCAGCGTCCCGCCTCCTCATTCAGACACAACCACATGGCTTATGGAGCACCTGCCTCATCTCAGGTCTGACTTGTAGCTTTGTGCAGCCCATCCTTTACCACTCAGCTTTCAATTATTCTTCGCCTTTGCTTTGTTAGTCTTGTTCCAGGGGTGGAAGCTGCTTCTCATGGATACTGCGCCTGTGACAACTTATCGTACTCCTGTTGTATTTCAATTTCTGTTCATTAAATGGTCAATAATGATTAATATCATTTCTTTCCTTTAAATCATTGGAGTACACTCTGGAATCTGAATAAATACTAACTGATGAATATGGTCTACCTGATGTCTCTTACATGAAATATCATATAAGAATTTGTCCTGTTTTATGGCTAATTCTTTGACTTGTCTCATCGTCTTTTTCATAGTGAATATGCAAGAACTGTAAAGTAGGTCACAGTAAAACAAAAAACAAAAAGAAACTGTAATTGTGTTTATTCTATTTTAAATGTGTAAAAGGTGATAAGATATTATCACTGAGTATAAATTAAATAAACAAAAATCCTACATATATTATCATATTTTTCGATGCTTTCATTAATTTTGCATTGTCTCTAAGTCACAGTCACGAAAGTGATCTATGAGGTCAACAAAGAATCCGTGTCTAGTAGCATTATATTTTAAAACACTTACCACAGCATAATTTGACATATAAACTACCCATTTTGCCACAAATAACATACATAAAATATACTTAAAATATATATTTAATGTTAGTTGCCTATGTTATTTTCAAGATGTTGAAAATGAAATTATATTTATAATAGCATTATTTGTGACCTAAATTGAATTTACATGTCTTAGGTTTAGCATAAATTTCCAGGAAGCAAGTAAGCAATGTTACTTTATTTTACTTTTATACATTATTGTAAATGGGAATTGGTAGGATGAAGTACTATATTATTTCAGTATCACTCGTACTCTCCTCTGAACTTCTAATCAGTTCTGGTTTTGCTTAACATAAGTACAGTTATTCATTTTTAAACTAGCAAATGATTTAAATTGGTTATTTTTCATTCCAAAATTGGCATATTGTCTTTAATTTCTTATCTTGCTCCCTTCCATTGATCTAGGAGCAGGAGGGAAACTCACACTCACACAGTGGAATATTCATCCCCTGAATGGTGGAGAACTTGTGCTGTGGGCAACCGTAGAGAAACCATGATGACTACTATTCTGTCTTCTGGAAATGGTAAACATTTATTCGGAGCTGGTTAAGGGCTAAAGGGGCTCTCAACAACCTTTTTTTTTCTTTTTCCTTTTATGTGATAAATAAGAAAAAGTAACAGAGTTTTGTAATTCTGACCAAAACGAGAAAAATAGTGAGCCTAGTGATAATGATAACCTTAGAGACTGGAATTATATTTTAGTTGCCAGCTAATGTTTTAATAAAAGAAATGTAATAAAAGAAATATAATAAATGCCTATCAGTTTCTCTCTTTTTTTTTTCCCTTTGTTAAGAAAGTGATTCACCACAGCCTCTCAGGCAATGCCTTAAAGTTGTCATTGTGGACCAAATATTTCATGTGCTCTGTGTCTAAGACAGTTATGAACTCCCCAAGGAAAATGTTATGATTGCCTCCGAATTTGTCTGCATTCAGAAAGAAAGGCTTTTTCTTCTAAATTCATGATTTAAAAAAATCGTAAAAACTAAACGGAAGTGGTTGTTCTCAATCTGTGTGTCATGACCTCTTTGGGGTCGTCACAAATCAGATAGCTTCCATATCAGATATTTACATTATGATTCATAACAGTAGAAAAATCACAATTGTATAGTCACAACAAGATAATTTTATGGATTGGGGTCACCATAACACGAGGAACTATATTAAAGGGTCACGGTATGAGGAAGTCTGAGAATTATTGCTCCAGAGGTTTCATCTCTATAGATAGGAATTACAAGTAACTGGAAGGGAGATCTTTAAAAGGTAGAAAAGGCAGAAGTTTCTCACAGTTTCAAAGTTGGATTTTAAGCAAATATGTGAAGGTTTTTCCTTCAAAACGTAACTTGTGAGGCTAAATCATTAGGGTTCTATATTGCAGAAAATCCACACAGCATCTATGTGGAATCAACGACAGACTAGACTGATAGTAGCAGGCCAGTAAGGAAAAAGTAAAAGCAAATTCTTTTGGTGTTTTCTGCACCGTTTGTTATTCCTGGTCTTTGTATAGTATGGAACTTCACAAGAAATAGCATCTGCAGGTGCTATTGCAAAGGTCAGACTTAATTTTATTATAACTCTGGAGATTGTCTCAGAAGCTTTAACTCAACTAAATGTAAAAGTATTTGGGGGAGGAACCCCTTGCAAGCTGTAGACTATCTAAAAATTACCAGTTCAAGGCACGGAAAACTGTCTTTCAAGTTGCTGAGCAGGATGGGAAACAAAATACTCACCAAACAATAGAAGCTGCTATCTTTGCTCTTGGTTGCCTCTCAGGATTGGATGGTAATATCAAATGGATGAATAATGTCATAGAATATTATTTTAACTAGGTAAAAATGTGTTATATTTTTTGATGCTGTGGAATATTGCTCTAACTGTGTAGAGGTGTGTTACATTCATTTATGCTGCATTTCTTTAACTCTTGTTTGTGTTGCATTTATTTCACCTTGCCTGCCTAAGGCACCTGATTGGTCTAATAAAGAGCTGAAAGGCCAGTAGCTAGGCAGAAGAAAGGACAGGTGGGGCTGGTGGGCAGAGAGAATAAATAGGAGGAAAGAATTCAGACCTGAGAAGAGAGGAACTAGAGAAGGAAGCCAAAATGAGGGGCACACCTGGGACAAGAATTTAGGCAGATGCCAGCCAACAGACGCAAGAAAGAGTGAAAGTAAGATATACAGAAGAAAAGAAAAATTTAAAAGCCCATGGCAAAACGTAGATGAAGAGAAACATTTTAATTTAAGTTGAAAGAGCTAGCCAGAAAAGAGCTAAATTAATATCAAGCATTTGTATAGAAATCTCCATGTCTTTATTTGAGAGCTAGAATATAAAAAGCCTGGCATAAATATACCACAAATTTGAACAACAGGATGTAAGAATACAGCTCCGACTAACCTGGTGGCTTCTTCACTGAGGACTAGCTTTCACTGTGGTGTCAGAAAGTGGTAGCAAGCTACCAAAGAAGAAAAGCAATCAGTAGCCCAATCCTTGTATAAATGCTGAAAAATGCAACAATGATGGGCCTGGCCAGATAGTCCCAGGAGTGAGACTTACATGATAGCCCTAGTTAACATGCTATTGAGGAAATTTTATAAGACCTCACATTCTGGCAATCAATGAGTGGTGAAGAAGGGAGAACCAGTTATCTTCAGGAAGAGACTCTGATAGGTTATCCACTCAAGATGTCAGTCCTAAACACAGACACATGTGAACACTAAATGAATTAATTGTATATATTTCCTATATATGATTGGTATACATTTTACCTACATGCTATGGATATTTCTATACATTATATATATTTATTATTGTATATAATTATACATTAATATTCATGGGGTAAGTCTTATATATTATGCAATATAACAATATGTGTATATAGTATACATATATATTTATATATTTCATATATGCACACATATATGTGTGTGTATGGATATGAAAAGGTCTTGAATCTGAGGAAGTAGAAATCATGGGACCAGTTGACTGGAAGATAAAAATACAGAAATTATGTAGATAAAGTAATCATCTATGAAGTTCTCAAAATAATTATTTATGTAGTAAATATATTGTATATTAAATATAGATATATATATATACTAAAAAATAAAAATAAAAGATTTATGAAGGAAGTTTATCTAGAGAAATAGTGTAGGTCATCTTTGTTATATTTTGTTGCTGAACAAATCTATAAAACATTAACAGTAATTTCAGAGTGGAAGAAAAAGACTTGAAATTGTTTTCCCCCAGTCTTCTCACTGGACAGATAAAATAATATCAATCCGGTTTTGAGAATAAAAACACAGCTGTCAAAAGATATAAAGAAATTATCCTTGGTCACATGTGAAAATGGAGAGTAGAAGAAAACACAGATTTTTGTGTCTTTCATTTCCATAAATTTTCCACTCTTAAATTTGATTCCTTAAAATGGACATAGTTAGGCTAGCTAAAGAGTTGTATCCAAAATTCACTCTGAATAACTCTAAGGCCACCTAAAATTATCTCTTCTTTTCTTCTAATTTTAAGGTTATGAAAAACATGAGGTCCGAATTTCTTATCTGTTACTCCTGTAAATACCTTCATTTGACTTAGACTGACAGTTTTGAAAATGATTGATTGACTCCGAAAAGCAATGATAAAAATGACAGCCTTACATGTTTTGAGCCATGTAAATTTCTAAGGAATAAAGTTGTTAACGGCACAGCAGTGGTCAAAGGAGCACAAGCCCACTAGTGTCTTCCAGGGTACTCTTCTGCTAACTTCCCAGTCTTCGCGGAACACTGACGACGCTTCTTAAAAATTCTTCAGAAATTTCAGGAACACAGAATTTCATTTCAGGCATGACTGTATTTTATTATGAGCTCTGCGTCAGCCTATTAATTCACCAGTATGACCTAAGATGCTGATAATTTATTCTAGAACATTACAAAGTCTTCATATTGCTAATATCAGGTCTCAGGCCAGTATTTTCCCAAGATATTTTCATATCAGCTATGATTGATTTTCTAATGAATCATAAATTCTTGAATCCTCCAGATTTATCTCATAAAGTTAAATGGACTGGTGGTTTGAAAGAAAATGGCCCCCAAAGAGTGACAGTATTAGGAGGTGTGGCATTTTAAAGAAAGCATGTCACTATTGGGCTGTGGGCTTTGAGGCCTCCTATTCTAAGATAGTGCCCATTGTTACAGTCCCTTTTCTGTTGCCTTCTGATCAATTTGTAGCTGGCTTTCTTCCTGCCTGCATGTTGTCATGCTCCCCGCCATGATGATAATAGACATCACTCTGAAATTGTGAGTCACCACCCCAATTAAATGTTTTCCTTATAAGAGCTGCCGTGGTTATGGTGTCTCTTCACAGCAATTGAAACCTTATCTAGGACATGTACCCATTGTTAGTTCTTAAAATAAAATATAGGTTTTAGTAGTGGATTTTCTCCCAGGCTCTGACTTGGGATAAGCAGTGAATTTGAAGTAGTCAAGATCCCTAAACTTCAACTGCATTTCCGTCCAATCACCTCTTACTAAATGTTAGTTTTCTCTCCCAAGCAATGGCTGTTTCCTAACATTTTCAAGTTCTATCATTGATCTTAAATTTTTACGTAAATAAAATTATTCTCGTTATTTTTCAATTTGCATTGTTCACCTTTATTTTTTTTTAAAAAAATAGCAGTTGAACTTATGTAAGAAAATGGTTCCAATTAAATTCAAACCCAGATTCTCACAAGTGAAAGATGAAAAGAAAATCCATTAATTTTTTTGAGGTGGCTCTTATTTGGCTGACATGTCCATATAATGGTGCCCTAATACAGTCAATTTTAAAAAATAAAATTAGTCTTAAGGAATGACATTCTCTCTTCTTAATTTGGATTTGGTTCTCAATTATCTGCTCCTAACTCATACCTAGGTTTCTTATCACTTAAGATGAAATAATTAGCCGGGCGTTGGTGGCACACACCTTTAATCCCAGCACTCAGGAGGCAGAGGCAGGCGGATCTCTGTGAGTTTGAGTCCAGCCTGGTCTACAAGAGCTAGTTCCAGGACAGGCTCCAAAAGCTACAGAGAAACCCTGTCTCGAAAAATCAAAAAAAAAAAAAAAGAAATAATTTTAAGTACCACACTTGTATAATGCATGTTATGAATTGAGTTGTAAGAAATGTATCTTATATTATTTAATCTTGAGAATTAAATAACATTATGATCTCATGGAGAAAACAATGAAATCACCCAAAAGGTAGAACTCATTTTTTTTAAATGTGGTATAGATAATGTGTTGTAGAATTATGATCTTAATTCTGGGGACTTGGACTCTAATTTTGAGGCAGTCTCTACAGGAGCACATTGAACTGGACCAGATACATAGTAATGGTTGGTTTTATTCCCTTATAATCTAATTCTAGAATGTGTTGGTAAAAGATGTTTTAGTCATTAGATTCACTACTATATACTACATTAATTGCATTTGTGTGTGTGTGTAATTTTGTTTAGTTGCAAAGTAAAATTGCATATCTGGCATTATTATATTAAGTAAGATGATCCATATTTAGAAACCACCTGCTTCTCCCATGTGCAGATCTTATATTTTAATTTATACATTTATATAGATATATGAGAGTGGGTATAGGTCATGGAACTAGAAAGGAGGGCATGAAAGGGGAAATTTTGAAGAGAGGAATGAATGAGACATGAAATTGGAAAGATGATGCTGGGGAGGAAGCCCTAGAAGGGGAAGGAGGCAGAGGGGTGTGGTGGAGCATTGCGATGGAGATGAATCAAGAAGGACAAATTATGCATGAAATTGAAGTAATGAAACCAACTTCTATGTATGCTGATTAAGCAAACACATTCGAAATGAGACAATAAATAAGTCGAGTGGTTTAAAGAATAGGGATGATAAAACACATAATAAATAAACTGAAGTATTGGTTAAATTTATTCTGAAGAAGAAAGAACTCAGATATAGGTGATATCTGTGCCAAGAGAGGATCTCGTGAGATTCCATATTTTTCCATTGAGCTACCCATTTCACAGCCAACTGGAGAGACTACTGTATGCTTCAATCAGTGCATCAGGTAGACGGTCACACTACGAGCTGTTTGCTCTGTGTTCCAGGTTCTGTCATGACAATGTGTCCTTATACCCAAAGAAAAGTGTAGCCTTCACCCCTCATCAGCAAACTTGTATTTGCAACAGACAGAGACCATTACCTAGCACCACTACCAATCAAAATGTAGGTTTATGGAGCTCAGTCTCAATGGATACATCTACAAAACACTCCTGTACCTAAGACTCAGTGCACGTTGTGGAAGATGGGGCAGAAAGAGTGTAAAAGCCAGAGGACTGGGAATTTTGCTGTGAGGCTCTTTGTCCCAGTAACAACAGAAGCTAGATCCGTAAATTTTTACCAATTACTGCCCAAATGGGAATAGAACAAGGGCAACTCTAATGGTCGTGACAAAGTTGGCAGGGGATAGCCCAAGTAAACCTCAACTGTACACAGAGAATTATATGCAACTGAGGAAAGCTGGAAGCTAGTCGTCTTCCATAGGAAAGAACGTACTAATTGGTAATCCAGTGACAAATGTATTTCCTAAAAATATACAAAAATGTAACATGATATGAATTAAACAGGTCCTATTTAGGAATATATATCTATAGACATGAACATATATTCATGCAATAAAAGTCTGAAAAAGAAGCTATGAATTTGGGAGAGGGTAAAGAGGGATTTGTGGGAAGGTTTGGAGGGAGAAGACATAAAGGTGAAAAGTAATTGCATTATTGTCTCTAAAATAAAAAGAAAAAATACAACTCCAGGAATCACTCGAGATTCTGTTCACATCAGTTGTTGATTTGACACAAACCCTATGTTTGGTTACTATCAATTTTTAGCACCTTACTGAGACTCACTGTCAGAATTGAATTATAAATATTTCATTATCTGTTTCCAATTTCTTGTGTGCTTTACTCTCCTTCTTTCCACTGGTCCTTAAGTCTACCTACCCTTTACATAGTCTACCTCCCTCCATAGTTCCTATCCACAGCCGCCTTTACCAGCGACTTATTTTCTCTTAGTCTTTTGCCTTTCTTGCCTTGTTTTCCACTTTCTTTACAAAAGCTCATCCAAGAGACAAACTGTAGCCCTCTTTTTCTTAGGATAATAGCACCCTTGAGATTGCCTCCTCTAGCTGCTCGTTATCTCTTTCTTTTTATATAAAGAGGCTGATTCTTCCCCGAAATGTTAGTTTCCATGTCTTATATTCCACTCATTTCTCCTCCTACTTTACTCCAGCTTCTGTTTTTTACAGCTTCTCCGTATCTACATCCACTAAAACTTGATCGCCTTCCATAGCAAAATGAAACATTTTGTTGTCTTTATCAATCATCATCTCTCTGTGGCCATTCCCATCGCCAAATACTTCTTTTATTTTGAAATCTTATTTACTCTGAAACTCAATGCCTTTCTCTCTGGAACCCCTTTTTTTGTTTCTACATTTTATTCTTTATCCTGTGTATCATGTAGTATGCTCTGTATTTCACATATCTTATTTATATTCTATGTAAAATCTTCCCCTAAGAGAACCTTAGCCAAACTCAAAGTTTTATGTAGTATACCAGCACTGATGGTTTTCAATTTTCAGGCAAAAAAAAAAAAAAATCTGGAGTACTGCTTTTACATCAGACTGCCTGACAAATATCTCTTCATGTCTGAAGTTTATGTCTGAGTCTTAACTAACTTACTCTTGCCATGGAACTTGCATCTCGCCCTCTACTGCAAATCTAATAGTCATTTATGTTTTCTTCTTTACTTACTCACCAAGAAATCTTTTCGGCTACTCAAAAACATAAATAGCATAAATTAAAAACAGTTCTTATTACTACAGAAGTTGATAAATGGGAAAAACACTATCCACTAATGAAATTTTAATGTTTTAAGAATATATATTGTATTCAATGGACACAAAACATCTGACTGATTAAACCCGATCAACACCTCCATGGCCACTCCTCCCAGCCTCTGCTTTCACTCTCCGTTGTGCAGAAGCCTCTTGTTCTATGCGGTCTGGACCTTTTAATCTACTTTCCTTACTGTTGTCAGAGTGACCTTTCGAAAATGCCATTTTGATCATGTCACTAGCTGACTTTCCAACCTTAAATGGTTCCCAAGACTGTCATGCTGTAGGTCACAGTTCACAGCTTAACATCAGCCAGAGCATTTCACCCTGGGCTCTGGACTTATTGCAGAACACTGTGCCACTTATGTGCACAAATGCCTCCTTATTAATTCTTTTTTTTTTCAAGTGTGTGAGGCATCCTGACTTATTAACTGTTTGCAGAAGGTACCTCCTCCCTTTTTAACAACAAAAATCAATTCTATTTCACATTCCACAAAAATTTAATCTGAATATCAAAAGTACTCTATTCCTCAGTTATCTTAGGGTTGTGGTGTTTATAAAATAACAGGCACCAAAATGATGGTGAAAAAGGTGAATAGGCTTCTAAATAGAAAGGGCAGTCAAAAACAGAGTATCAGTCTTACTGATTCAATACCTTTACTTTTTATGTTCTTGAAGTTAATGTTCAGGGTAGTTTTGATGATGACTAACTGCTTTGTCTAATTGAGATAGTCTCCCCTTGTTCTCATTTCTCCTTCGATATTACCACTGTCATGGTAGAGATTAATTTATTCACTTGAGCATTATGTATCTTACTTTTATTTAACGATCATTTTTCATCGTTAGCCCATATGTTTCCTAATAAGAACAAATTTATTTCTCTGAATGTTCTGGGGCTTCATATAGGCCCTGATAGGTCCTGAAAATAAAGATGTGTGCAATATGTATATGTTGAGTAGTGTGTTTCCAATCTCAAGCTTTCCTGAAAGCAGAACACTATATTTTTGAAAACGATTGTGAGGACATAATCTAGTAACTAAGACTTCTGTCTATAGATCCAGGGTATTTATATGAATCAGAGATGCCTCTTTTAGTAGTTCAGTGTACCTGGATATTTTAATTAACTTCCTAAGAGCCTCTTCTCTGTAAAATAAAGGTTCTGGTTATCTTTATCGTATACAACTTTTATAGCCTACAACCTAGAACATTTAAGATACCACCTGGACCTGATAATAATTTAATGAAGATCATTTAAGTCAGATGGCCAACACTCCCAACAGGTGCTTGATTAGTACAATTAAGTTATAGCAACAGACATCATGCTGACCTAGTTTGTCTCTAGTCCTTCAGACTTGGTGTCTATTTATTTACCAGGATTGTTTCATTCATCAGCTTAGTGCTTTTTTAAAAAAAAACATAAATAATTCTGTGTTGATTGCAATGCTATTTGGAACAGCTAAATTATGGAAACAACATTAACATCCGTCTACAAATGAATGACTAAATATAGTAAATATGCATATCAGAGTAGCATTCATTCATAAAAAGTAAGGAAATCTGTCATTTGCAGCAACATTGATAAACCCGGAGTGTATTATGAAAAGTGAATCAGCCAAACAGCAGAAAGTCTATTCTTACGTGTTCCTACCATGGACTCCAAGAAGCAGAGAATAAACTTGCAGAGTTTATTAACTTACAGGGAAATGCTAGCTAAAAGATATAAGGCTAAATGTAACAGATGAAGTTATTGTTTCCGTTATTAGGACCTAGTGCACATATTGTGAATATAGTTAACAACAGTGTTCAGACATACATTTCACAATCAATGAGCTTGAATTTCAATGTTTTCATCTAAAATCAATAAGCATTAGAAACATTTATTAAAAAGATTTATTCCACATTATAATGAAATACAACCATTTCACATGGTCCCTCACTTAATAAAAGCAAACACTTAAAGGAAAAATAATTTGTTCAATTGCAAATTATACAAAGTTTTTCTTGGCAGAGCAAGATTGAGAATCAATTAGTTTTAATATGTACAAACAATCTGAAAATTAATAACTTGTTTAGGCAGACTTCTTACCCATTTTCTTTTGCTTCAGAAATATGAAATATTGAATCTTTCAAAGCATTCTGACAAGTAAACAATTCCAACATAATTTAGGTAGATAACTGTAACCTATGTTTGAAATCAAGATCTGAGTGTATGCTTGGTGCTTGTCCAGACAGTCATTCCTACTATTTTACTATGAAAACTAGAATTCTAATCTAGATTCAGTGAGAGCAGACAAACATCTATGAAGTAATGTGCACATATCCATTGAGTGCTGCAGCACGGTAAATAAAAATTCAAAGACAGATATTGGGGTTTAGTCTGAAGGTCAGAAAGGCAAAACAGTCAGCCACTGGATATAACTTCTAGCTCAGTCTGAAATGGTGGTCAGAATGAGACTGTGTCTGACAGCTGTCTTCTCCCATTTTATAGTCCTCTCTGGGACTACGATTAAAGGCGCCCAGTTTCTATGACAAACAATTGTGGCTACAGGGATTAAAGATGTGTGTCACCTCTGCCTGATCTGTAAGGCTGACCAGTAGGGCTGTTTTACACTTTGATCTTCAGGAAAGATTTATTTATTAAAATGCAGATGAAATATCATTACGGAGTACAAAAGCAATGTGGAATTCAAGCCCTTTGGGAACTCCAATGAACGAAAGGTTGTGAGGATGAGTTAAGGGCGAGTAAAGGATTTGTTTTCATTGAAGCGATGAAGGGTAACTTGAGTTACTACTATGGCACAGAAGTCTGAACTTCACTGATACAACCCAGGAACAAACTCCGATGTGATTTGAATCATGAATGCTTCATAGAAGCTTGGCAGGCAAGAAAAAGTTGAAGTAAGTAGAATAAGAAAGAAAAGGCACTGAACCACACTATGCTTGAAGGACTTCTTTTTTTTTTTTTTTTTGGTTTTTTCGAGACAGGGTTTCTCTGTGGCTTTGGAGCCTGTCCTGGAACTAGCTCTGTAGACCAGGCTGGTCTCAAACTCACAGAGATCCACCTACCTCTGCCTCCCGAGATCTGTGATTAAAGGCCTGCGCCACCATTGCCCAGCTGCTTGAAGGACTTCTATGAGGGCGGACTTACTAGAGAATAACTTTTTCATGTTGAAGTAATGATAGAGGCTAAAGGAAATATATTTGTTAAGTAACCAATGTAAAGATATGTGCAGCTAGAGTTGGTATGAGTCCATTACATCCTGTGCTCTTAACAAAGTGATAGAAATACTTGACTACCTATCAGAGCTCACAAGATCATGCTTCAAGCCCAAGTACATTAGTCCATTTTAAATCTTCTCCGTTGTTTCTTTCTAGGTGAAGCTCATCCACTAGACAGTCTTTATGTTTGATTTGTTTGTTTCCAAAAAGACAACTTTCTTTCACCTTTATTCTGGCAAATTGTTTGTCTGCTAATACCTGCCAAAGACCCTTTACCAAACAACCTTTGGGTTCTTTCTGCTCGCTGAACACTTAAGGATTTAAGTTACTCTCAGCTTTCTTCACTCAGCCCATCTGCTTTGCATTTCAATACACATTTCCAGTCTGCTTTGAACCCTGGTTCAAGCCAATAGGAGACACCAGTGGAACAGAAGGTGGGATTAAGAACGATTCCGGCATTTCTCTCTCCGCTCCATCTTCTCGTGGTACCTCTAGTGTCAGAGGGGAATCAAACTGTGGACTCTGCTTCATAGCTCATGTGTACTCTGTGCTGCTCAGGCATGACCTGGCCCAATTTCCTCCAGTCTTCTAGGGCTATGTTGAGGACCAGCCTTGACAAAATTACCTCTTATCAGGGTAGGGGTATGCAAATTGAAGAAATATAAGGAAAGAATATGAAGACACATAAAAAATAACAGGACAGAAACAAGTATCAGGAGGGTATTCCAGTGGCTGAAATCCTGATATTCTCTCGTGTTTATTTTTACCCAGCTTTTATGCCCAATGTAAACTAGGGGAGAATGTAGCAAAAGGTTTATTAACATGATACAAAAGGATAACTCACACAGTCAATAGTCTTAATACTCTGAAACATCAAATCCTTAGCATTTTGTTATCTAGTTAGCAAAGGTGTTCTAGGTTGAATATGCTGGAAGGCCACCCTTACCTATATGACCTCATAGCTAAAATAGGAGGAACAGAAGTACATTTGCATATCATGACCACCCCTCAGAATAACATTGAGCTACCTTAATTTCAAAAGAACCAAGCAATCACCTTCTGAATTAGGACTTGCAACTGTGCTGGTCAACTCGCCAAACTCTCTGACCTTCAGACAAGGTGGAAATGGGCCTGCGTTTTTCAGCCTCCGCAGGGCTTCTGATCTCTGCGTTGGCGCACCAATTGGCTTCTAATCATGGACCATCTAGATGATCTGCACCCTAAGCGGTAAGTTCCTTTTGACACAGAGCCATGTAGTTTGTTCCTATGACCAGGCTAGACTCTTAGCCAATACAGAATACCTTTAAGTAGTATGCTTCCACTGTGCCATACTGACATTGTGTTTAATGATAAATCTTTCATTTGAATAAAGTAGGCTTGATATATCTACTCAGGCTTTGTAGTCACTAAAAGAAAGAAATGCTGATTTTTCAAATTCATTACTCAACTCCTTTTCTAAATAGAACCTAGAGTAGTGTTCTCTATGAATTTCATGTGATTTAAGCAAAAAATATTCCTGTCACCTTTATCATTGCTTTTCCTGTAAGAACATAGTGAGACTCTTACACCATAAAGACCAATTTATGAAAACATTGCAATAGCATCAATAAATAAACTCAAAGGTCCCACGACACAAAGAAAGCTTGCCATGTACTAACTTTCATAACCATGACTCAAATGAGAATAGGGTCTGAAATATCGTAGTTAAAATCATTAAATTTGAATGTCCAAGAATCGCAATAATTTACAAAAAAGTTTTCTATTATTCTATTTTTAAAACGTTTTATTTTCCTATTTGTTTATTCAATAATGATACTTGGAGTTTTAGTCAATATTAGTATAAGTAAAAACTGGTTTGGGACTAGAGATATGACAAAGAACCGAAGGGACAACAACCCTTCTCCTGGTGGAGATTAGGTTTGTAAGTATCTGGGGACTTTGCGTCTTCTTTGATTTAAAGAGGCAAAACAGAACTCTAAGAAAAAAAAGATGAGTTCAATAAAAATAAAAGCCCAAGATTTAAACAACCAATTTGTAGAGTGTAAACAATAATCACATGGGAAATAAAGCTCCTTAGTAATTAAACATAAATTTTAAAACTTGATTCTTTTTTAAAATTTTATCTTATGTGTATTGGTGTTTTTCCTGTATGTCTGTGCACATTCATGTTGCTCAAAAAAAAAAAAAAGTCATACGGGGGTGTAAGAGCCCTTGAGACTGGAGTTTAGAAGGTTATGAGCCCCCATGTGGGGTCTAGGAATCAATTAAAGGGCAATGTTCTAAACCACTGAGACATTTTCCCAGGTTGTAACACACACACACACACACACACACACACACACACACACACGCACACACAATCATGGGCATGGACAAACTTGAAATTTTAGCACTGTGCTCATGTACACGTGTGTGTGTGTGTGTGTGTGTGTGTGTAAGAGAGAGAGATTTGTGGAAGTCAGAGGACAACTTGCACAAGTCATGCTCCCCTTCTCCCATCAGGTCCCAGGGACAGTTAGCAAGCATCCTACCTGCTGAACCATCTTGCTTTGGCCCAGAGCCCTCACCCTTGGATTCTATTTGCTAAAGATGCCTTTCTACAAAATGTTGAAAAAATGTCCTTTGAAGCATTAATTATAATATCAAAATAAAACAGTAAGTTTTAGAAACGTTCACGGATAGCATGTGTGTTAATTATAACATTCATGGAACATATTACTAATTAGCTTTCAACCTTATAGACCAAACTTGCCTTTTAAAGTCAGGACTCTGGAGCCAAGGGTGAGGAATAATAGTGCCTTCCATAGGAGCCCATCTTGTTAAGGCCTTCTGCCTGGGCGTGTTGCATTGTTAACATGAATCAATTTAACATAAATAACTTATTTATGTCTTAAAGGGTCTCAAAGAAAAGCACCTTCCTAGTATACCTATATACTTTGCTTGCAAAAATTCTTAAAATAGCTTTTATCCATTAAAATCATAAAAGGATTACACAATCTAAATTAATGCCTGAACTGCAAAAAGCCATAACGAACTTAATATTATTGCTTTCCAAATGTAGACCAATTCTTAATAGAGTATTTTACAATGGGAAGTGCCTTAAGGGGTCAGTATAACAAAATTAAGATCAGTTTATACAGCCTACCAAAGGTCTGGTGGCGGCATAAAAATGTCCACTGTAATTATTTGTTCTTTCATTAGCTCACACATCATTTTCTTTTCCAAGCTTGCTTCATAAAAAGTGGACTGTCAGATATCGACCTTCCAAAAGAAAGTCTATTATTTTCTCTATGCTACAAACGCTCCTTGCATTTGTTTTAGTGAAGTCCTACTTAAGCTTGCTTAAGGCAATTGGTCAAGCTCTGTCTTCAGGTGTTTAATCTGAATTAATGTATTGAGGTAAACAAAAAAGAAATATCATGTTAAGAGAATATCCATGGAGCATAATCTTTCTAGAACCTACATTCTGGTTACCACTGCTCCAAATTTATATTCCTGATCATTTCTTTATAAATTTTAGAGTAAGGATGATGATATTTCTCAAATCTAGCATCTTTCATCTCTTCTCCTTGATAATCAAGACTGGTTTACGCAGATATTAATCACACTGCTTGGACTCTGTACTCCAGGGCAGTATCTGGTTGATCTAATTTGGACATCTAAGATGTACACACATACACAAACACACACACACACACACACACACACACACACACACACACACATATATATATATATATATATATATATATATATATATATATATATATATCACTGCAAAAGAAAGATTTAGTAACTAGTTCTCCTAACAAGAAAACTTAGTATTGTTTTGCTTATTGGGGAAAATGGGGGGGGGGGTTTGAGACAAGTATGGTAAATTTCCTTTTTTTTTTCTTGTTCAAAGCAAACATGAATTTCACAAGACATTAGAGGGACCTTATATCACTAAGCATAGTGCTCACAATGAAATATACAACTATTTCTGCACATGAATTTTATATAATTTTATATACCGAGTCATTTCATGATGATAGGCCAAAAGAAAAAAGAAAATAAAAAGAAATCTCAAAGCTACCTGGGTGGCTAAAATCTGTTTACAGTACTGCATAATATGAACCCTGAAAGAAAGTTTGATTTTTTTGACAATTGAGGAAAGGCCTATGTTATGGATACTCTCACTTCTCAATTCTTACTCATATGGACACTGGAGGAGTTGACTATTTGTACAAGTCTGAAGCTGTGTTAGGGTTGCTGCTTAGAGTTGATTTTAGTCTTAAATACAAAATATTCTTTCTGTTGACTTTTAAGTAAGGAGAACCCTTAGCCTGGAAGACTGTAGTTTTATATACTTTAGTAAAATAAACAATTGCTATTAAAAATGGTCATCTTTCTAATTGGAATCCAGGGCACCCGTGGAATGAGCTAGAAACCTAGTGCAATGGAAACTCTAAACAGTCACTGAGGGTGACTTTATCTATGCCTTGTGGCAATGGGAAAAATGGAGTCTGAACTGGCCGTCTCCTGTAACCAGGCAAGACTTCCAGTTGGAGGGATTGGGACCCCGAACGAGTCTCATAATCTCTGATCTACAATTTGTCACACATATATAATATGATGGAACAAAGGTGAGAATAGCCAAGCAATGACTGGTCCAGCTGGAGATTCATACTATGAGAGGAGCCCACCCCTGAAACAGTCTGAAGAGCCAGGACCCGGAGGCTAGATAGCCCAGAGAAATAAAAAAGACCTAAAATAAAAACAAACATAAATGGCAAAAAGTGGAAAATGTCAATGAAATAATTCCTAATGATACTCTGCTGTAGATCATTGCCTAGTCCTTCTGCTATCAGAGAGGTTTCAGCCCAGAACTGACAGAAACAGATGTAAAGATTCACAGCCAAACATTAGGCGACTTAAGGGGAAACCTGAGGAAGAGGAAGATGAAGAATTATGGGAACCAGAGGGGCCAAAGACACCAAAACCACAGAATCAACTACGTTAAGCTCAAAGGAGCTCACAGAAATTGAACATCCAACCAGAAAACTTACATGGGACTGACATAGGCCCTATGCATATATGTTACAGTTGTATAGCTTGGTCTTCCTGTGGGACTCCTAACAGAGGGAGCTCTGATTCTGTTACTTGCTTTTGAGACCCTTTCCTTTGCCTTGTTCAGCCTTAATAAGAGAGGAAGTGTCTATCCTGACTGTAACATGGTATGCCATGGTTGGCTGCTATCCATGGAAGGTTGGCACTTTTCTCAAGAAGAAGGAGAAAGAATGGAAGGGGGTTTGGAGAGGAATGGTTTGGGGGAAGTACTGGGAGGTGAGGATATAGGGAGGGGAAACTGCAATCAGGCAGGGAAAATTTTTAATTAGTAGAAAATAAAATTGTTCTAGCAAACTTTAAAAAAAAGGAGGAAGGGTTGTCTTCCAAGATACGACCAAATATCTTACTTCTGTGGTCCTATGTGGATGATAGTGAGCAAGGAGACAAAATCAACACAACTCAAGCAACCTGATTCAAGTAGTTGATGGCATAGATTCCCATGCACCACAATTTAAGGCAGAACATGCATATTAAAGTGAACTGGGCAAGGCTCAGAGGGCAGTCCACATAGACTATAAGTTCATTCTCAAAAGGAAGGGATGGAGACAAAGCATTAGGAAAAGTTTGAAATTACCAAGAAGTGTTCTGAATTCTGTGCAGTTTTCTGAGTCTGCAAATGTAAAATTATCTAACATGTCTTTTAACATTACATAGTACTATCTAACTATTTTTAAGTGAGTTATATGAATAGATAAAGCATAGGAAATGTTTGTCATGGTCTGGCAGCTCAATTCACTTAATATTTTGAGATTTTTGGTCATTTACATCAAAATCAACCCAGGACCCGAACATGCTAGGCAAACATGTAGCCATCCATTTATATCCCTAATGCTGTTTTTAAGATATTCTGTGGTGTACCCATAAAATTAAGGATATATATTATAATTGTAAATAACATTTTATTCAATATATTATTATTAAAAACTCCCTTGAGATTTAAATTTTCAATCCACTGTGCAACTTCTCCACCATTATGGTGTACCCCACAAGGATTACTTAATTTTAGACATGCTTTTCTATTCTTGGAAGCTTTACTGGTCTCTTATAAGATCAAGAAATCCATATTGGAATGTTAGTGGTAAACCTCACTTACATAAATAATGGTGATCGTGCATAATGCATAACCTAGTCGTGCTCAAAATATAATTCACCAGGAACAATGTGTAAGTAGGAGGCAGGATAAAATGCTGGCATATTAATCCTCCCCAGGGATCATCATGTGCAGAATGTTGCATTGTATGACATCATGTTGTTAGCTTCCTTGTGCTTATCCACTTGAAAAAAAAATCAATGGATGGAGTAAACCATATTATTATCATACTCAAGTTTAAATAGCTTAAGTTTGAATAAGTATACTTGAATTACTAGCCATGTGCAAGCGACTACACAAAGGACTTACAGTGCTAAGGATGTTGCCGATGTCCAAACCGCACCCACAGAAACATCTCTGCTAGGCTGTCATCAGCTTTGCTTTACATCGCTGCACTCCTAGTTCAATGTGATTATTTCACTCTGTAGATTAGTTAACAATGACCAGGTACGTTTTTAGTTATCACACAGGATGTGAAAATATCGAGTGGGTAGAATCCCTCCCCCTTCTAAATTTTCCAACAAATTTCGCTGATCCAAACTATGAAGAATGCCTAGGATACAAATGCCTGGTAGTTAGTTACTCTGGCATCTTCATCATTTCATCAGAAGGGAAACACCCTGAATGGTTTTAGAGGTACATCCATGTGTTTGGAGTTATGATGACATTTTATAATAGAAATAAAAAGTTCAGAATTTAGATCAATGCTCAAGTAATGCAGAAGAGATCTTGCAAATGAAAAAGCACCCCACCATGTTCTGTCCATCTCCAGAAACATCCTGCCTAGCAACAATAGATGCTTCTGGCAGGGGATCAGCTCATTTTCCACAGAACCTAGATTTCTCCTTTTAGGGGAATTCCTTTTGATTGTAAATATTTATAATTGTAACAAAATAGAAAGGTAAAACAAAGTATATCTAGAAGTCAAATTATTCTTTTTTAATATAATATTTCTGATGTTACATATTTTTGTTATTTCACACATGTGCAAAATTAAATATGATTGTTTCTGTCTCCTGTTTACTGCCTAAAACTCCCTTATGTATCCTTAACACCCCCTCTTCCAAACAGAGTTTTTTTTTTTCTGGTTTTGGTATACCAATATGTCCTGTTAGTGGTGACCATATTTGCATAGACGTATGAACATACCCTGGAGCATGGGAAACTTACCAGTGGTCACATCCTCAAAAAAGAATGATTCTCCATCCAGAAGCAACTATCCACCACCAGTAATTCCCCAGGAATTAGTGTTTGGGTCACCAAAGTTTTTAACTTGTGTTTGCTGTTCTGGGTTGGTGTTGCACCATTCATTCATAAGTATTCATGCCTTCCATTGACTAACTTTACATTAGCTGAGCACCTGAAGCTGATTCTGTGGGAACTCACACTTCTTGGTTTTTCAAGCAGTCATGAACACACCTTTAGCTGTGTATTCTCCGCTGAATGTTATGCTAAGTATTGATGCTTCCTAACCATATATTTTGACTTGATTTATTGCTCTCTTTCCATTCTTGAGCATTTTTTTCTTGTTAAAATAGGAACATGTCCTTAGGCATCTCCTTTGTTCACTTTCAGTGCTTACAGAATTAAAAGTACTAAACTGAACAGCTTAGGGTCTTCTTACTCAGCAGTTAGAAGAGTTTTCTCAGCTCAGTTTTTTATTTTTCACCGTTAAATTGATTACTCCAAGACTTAGAGACTTAAACATGTGAAACATGCCTTAAGTCCTATAAAAGTGATTTCAAGTATGAGGATTTTTCTTTAAAAAATTAGTGTCTTTGGCATAGGCTCTGCTGTCTTGACCTGGGTATGCTAGGTACCATTTAAAAACTCATGTCTATAAATTCATATTATTCTTGCAACAATTCTTGGAGATTTCATTAATTTGGTAGATAAGAAAACTAAATTAGAAATCAGAGAATCTACTTCACAAGTATCATATTGCTTGGAATTTTTGGAACTAAAATTTAAAGCATGGGCACTTTTGGCAAAACCCTTTCATTCCCACCATGCTGTGAAGTAGAAGAGAATAACTATGTTAAGATTAAGTACAGCTGGGAGAATAGGTACAGGAGGAAGAGACTGATCTTTGTTGTTGTTGTTGTTGATGATGACTCTTTCAGAATCTCCTCAGAATGTGACTCTTGCTCTTTCTCCAGGTTCTGACCTCTCTCTCTCTCTCTCTCTCTCTCTCTCTCTCTCTCTCTCACACACACACACACACACACACACACACACACACACACACATACATGCATACTTGGAGCAGGCTTACTTGTACTGCCAGACTCCAAATCACGACACAGAGACTTATTAATACCGAATACTCTGCCTTAAGTTAGGATTATTTCTAGTAAGTTTTTCTTTTTTAGTTTAAATTATCCATTTTTTATTAATCTATATGTTGCCCTGAGGAAGCCTGTTTATATCATCTGTATATTGTCCATCCTGCTTCCTGGCTGGCTGGTCCCTGGCTGTTTGGCCCTTGGCTGACTGGCTAGCTCTCCTTTTCTCTCTGCCTGCCCATCTCTCCTGTGCCTACCTGGACCAATTAGATGCCTTAGGCAGGCAAAGTAAAACAGCAACACACCTTTGCATAGTTAAACAGTTATTCTGCAACACAAGCAAATGCAACACACTTTTATATAGTCAAAAAATGTTCTATTCCACAACACACACACTCATCGACTCATACACACACTCACAAGCACACACACATATACATAAACATACACACTCACAAACATGCTCACCCACATACACACACACACACACACACACACACACACACACACTACCAACCATATGAAGCCAGCCAATAAGCTTACATGCTGTATAACACAGCCCCAGCACGCTGTATGGTGAGAGCACTCTTCTATATCAGGATACACTGACATCAGCTCTCCATCCTCACCCTGTGATGGCGAGAATTAGGTTAAGTAGTTCTGTCTTCCTCACTCTCTTCTGAGCAATTAACCCAATTTATGAACAATTTTAACTTTTAAATTTAATATAATCATCAATTGCAATTGTTATTTAGCTCCAATCCAGATTGCCAAATCTTTTGCACATTTGCAAAAGTTAGCAATTAAGTTGTTCTACTTAGAATTTCATTTTTTAGAAAATAAAAAAAATGTAAACTTGAAAAGACTTTAGCAACAAGATTTTAGGATGGATTATTTCTTACTTAATTTAGAAAACCCCACTTAACTAGAGAAGGTTTTCGATTAATACAGTAGAAACATGAATTATTTGTGAATTAGAATTTATTCTCAAGCAATTAAAGGAAAGTATTTATTTATTAAAGAAAGGAGGTTTCTTTCCTTTTTCTTTTTTTTTAACAATAAAATGGACTCATTGCATTAGTCATCTGCAGTGTGAAGAAACTAATAATTGTTTTTATGCTATTCAAGCCACTTAATTTAGTAAACCTATAATTGAAAAGTGAATTTTGCAATAAAACAGTATAACTCAGTCTATGTTGCTATGGGAAAGTAAAGTGCTTCCTCCTACTTTAGTTTATGAATTTTCAAATAATGCTCAAGGGCTTGTTATGATAGTTCTTTACAAGGTAGTAAATACAGAGTTATCCAGACTGTCTGGGTTGAAATCTAATTACCATTGGAAACTGAAGCATTTAGGCTAGTTATTTCTGCAAATCAAACAACTCAAAATACCATTTTCACATTAAGTCTGGTATACAACCAAACAGAAATCACCTCACAAGGAAAGCCCTAATCTGAATAATCCTCTTTGTACTCTCTTGTAAACAGGCAGTCAGACTTTAAAATATGGTTTCAGGAGAGGAAACTGGGGGATTGGTAGTCAAAAGAGAAGTCTGAAAGTACAAAAGAAATTTAAGGTAGACCTATACAAATAATTAAACATTTCTTTGACAAGAAAAATGGCAGATACAGGAATATCTGCAGGAAGCAGCCAGTGCTTTTCAAGTTAGAAAGAATAAGAGACTGAATGGGCCAAGACCCCTCTTCACTTCTCACCTTTTCTGTTCTTCTTTTTGCACGCCATTTTACTTCATAATTGCATCGGTGTGTTTGAGGAAGTCACATTTTAAAATTAATGTTAACACTAGAAATCACAATAACAGGAAAGACCTGTTTTACTGTTTATGAGGTGAAGAAAGCATGCCAACATAAGAAATTTAACCTTTATTTAGACTTTTTACATGCTCAGATCACAGTTGACTTTAAAATTATTTATAGACAGATATTTTATAATGACAAATAGAATATTTGCAAGCCGCATAATGAAAAGAATTTCAAATATGACAAATACAAAATTTCTAAATACATAGTAAATGTACAATAACCCTTTTGGGTAGCAGTTGGATAGTTTAGGTAGACCGCCGGACATTTCCCAGGCATCAAGTCGATGCGAGCATGATTTTGAAAATGCTGGTCTTTGTGGGTGTGTCAGGATGTAGGAAGATCAAGGGGAAGAAATGATTGTTTTGGAAAACTAAAAGCTACAGTTTAATAACTGTAAAATTTGGCCAGACTGCCTAGGAACATGAAAAGAAAGTGGTGACTGATATAAACAGTTCCATAACAAATACAATTTCCTGTGCATTTGTCTTCCTGTTTGTAGACAGTGGGATGCAGCTATGAACAGCAGTGCTGTGAAATAAATATTCTTTAAAATGTGCAATTGGATTGTGGCTTGCTAACCGGTTCATTCTTGAAAACTTACAGGCATGTATGAATTTGGTGGTTTGGTATATTTTTTTTGAGTTTATAATTTAATTACAGCATTTCTCCTTTCCTTTTCCTCCCTCTAAACCCTCCCAACCTCCCATATGTCCTCCCTTTTATCATTCAAATTCATGGCCTCTTTTTTCAACAATTGTTATTGCATATATGTGTGTGTACATATGTATTTATGTATGCATATATATCCTAAATATAATTTACTGAATTCATGTGATGTTATTGTAAGTTTGTTTCCAGAGCTCACCATTTATCACCGGACAAACAATTAGAGTGCTCTTCCTCTGGGAGGACCACTCCTAGCACGCCCAGTTTCACGCAGTTCTTTGTGTAGGCTTGAGACCTTATGAGCTTTTCCCCAGTCCAGTTTGGCATGTTGGTTGGAGTCTTCCTTGTTTATTTGTTCTTATACCTACAGATAAGCGTAGCCTGCACTGCTCATAAAGCAGACTTCTCTTTGCAACAGACAGACACAATTATATAAAACCAAACAATCAAAATGAAGAGTTGTGAAATCCAGTAGATTGGCTGTGTCTACGAAACACCCCTGCACCTAAAGCTCAGGAAACATTGTGAAAAGTGTGTGTTGGGGGATTCTGAGAGCCAGAGGAAGAGGGACTTTGCTGTGTGACTATGCCTGTTAGTATCATAAGTTACTAGGAGTAACTTTAAGTCTCACCCTGAACTCTTACCAAGATGACCCCACACACAATAGAGCATGCATGGGTTCTTGTCCATTTGTTTGGATTTTTACATTCAGAATTCTGCAGTTTTCTAACTCCATTTGTGCTGAGACAAACTCTTTGCTAACAAAGTTTTTTATTTGTCAAGACACAATTTCTCTTGTGGCTTTTTAGTTTCTTTCTTGATTTTGTTCTTTCATGTTTTAAAATGTTTAATTAACTTTTGAATTCCTTTAAATAGTAGTTACTAGAATGCAGGCCCTAAACAGGAAATTAAAGAGTGTGACTGGCCGGATCTGACAAGAGTGGAAGACCATCACACTACATAGGAAAACTTTTTTTGTAAAAAGTAGCTGTTGAACATGTATAGACTGCCGGGTTTCAGTGTAGTTTGTACCTCGTTCATTCCCTATCTCATCACATCTATTATTATACTCAGGAAAATGCTTCTAGTACTAAGTGTATGGGGAATGCTTAAGTCTCTTTTGCTCCAGTCTGTGACAACATCAGATGACTAGAATATGAGGAGTAATAACAGGAAGATTTACCAAGCCACTATGGTGTCACTAAAAATAAAATAAAATAAAAATAAAAAAATAAAAAATAAAAACACATGCATTCTTCCACCAAGTCCTTACCCTGTTTTATTTTCAGCTGCATGACAACTATCACTTTATATTCAGTATGTTTTGATGTTTACAGACTTCGTATTTTTACTTTCACTAGGATCTGAATCCAGAAGATGCCATTAAGGAGATAGTACCGTAACTAGCACAGAAACTACCTTTTTCTTTTATTTCCTGCTTCACATAATGGGATGAGCAAGAGCCAATGAAGAAGCAAAGGAGAAGAAAGATGTTTCTTTTATTCTAAAAATGCAACTGGTTTATCTTTAAGTATTGATTTTAGAAGATGAAAATTTTTCTTCTTTATAATTTCTCCAAATTTTATCTAAGTTTAATTACTTCCCGCATAAAGTTCTTCATAGTGAGAATAGTTTCTAGTTTCTAACTCACTTCTGCAGTCACAGAAATGACCTTAATAATCAGTGTCTCTCTTGTGAATATTTCTAAATAAAGCAGTTGCAATTTTTCCAGTCCAATTTATATAAAAAGGAACAGATCTAGGCCAAATAGTACTCTCTGTGTTTATCTAGAGATGAAATATGGAATCCTGTGCAATATTCAAGAGTAACTATTACTCTGTAGATTACAAAATGCCATTCCTAATGCATTGGAAGCTTATAGCTCACTCTAGGTATTGGGTCACAGAATGAGATCATACATACAATATGAGAAGAATATTTCATAAAGTAAGTGAAGAGGTGATACACATCCTTACATGGTTTTCCTTTGATAAAAATCACATTCAAACATTGGATAACACAGCTTTTACATCTTTCTGGGGATGTGAAGTGATTATTATATAGACAGTTAAAAGGAAAAGCATTTCAAAGCCTGTATAAGTGCCTAGTTAAGGATATATTTTATCCACTCTAATTTTTGACAGAAATATGTATACATGCTGTGAAATCCGTCAAGTCAGCTCTCTCCAGATATGTTCCTATGTTATTAATAAATATACTTAGTTGGTCATGGGAGTTGAGATTCATCTGCTCAATCCCACTTCTTCCTGGGTAGCATATGATAGTGACAGCTACTGTTTGTAAATGAAAGCATTGTTTCATGAGTAATATTCGTTAAAGAAAGGAACTTTCAATTTTGGAGACTATAATATAATTGTTTGGTTTCCTCCTTCCCTTTTCTCCTTACATATCCTCCCATAGCATCTACATTGCTTTCTTTTGAGTTTGTGGCCCCGTTTTTCATTGATTGTTACATATTAATGTTCAAGCATGATTATGTAATCACAAATTATTTAAAATATACCTAATATAATTTTTCTTACAAAACATATGGCTTCTCATATTGCAATTTAATGTTTAAAAAGGTTGGAATAGCACATAGGAGTTTTCAAAATTCTAAATTATCCAATGTAAAAGTAAGACTTTTAAGTTCTCAAGTCAGCAATTACCCCTTCAAAGATGGTTAATTTTTAAAAATTGCCTTTCTTTTCATTGTTTACTTTAAAACGAAATGCCTGATCATGTCCTTAAGAGACAAACACTTGGGCAATGGAACCCTGCTAAGCAGTAGCTTCTCTAGAGCCAGAGGGTTTCAAGTCTTTCTCTGCTCTTTTGTAGACAACTATAGTGATTGAGCAAGCTCCTTAATTTTTCTTGCTCATATTGTCTCATTTGTAGAGAGAGGATGATGTTAATATATGCATCAAAGTATTGCAAAACCCTACATTAGTTAGTATTAACAGTTCTTATTGAATAAGAATAAGTCGTGAAAATACCCCTTTCATTTCTCTCTCTCTTCATCCTTCCACCAACTGGAAAATCCTCATCACCCATGTTCCAATCCCCATTCCCTCCCCTCCACCCTACCAATAGTTCTCATCTATTTCCCCTCCCCAAGGCAATCCATGCATCCCTCTTAGAGTCCTTGTTACCTAGCTTCTCTGGGACTGTGAATAGGAGCCTGATTATCTTTTGCTTTATATTTAATATCCACTTATGATGTTAGGGAGAAACCTAGTGTCAAGAAAACTCCCAGGAATCCACAAGGGTGATCCCAGCTAAGACTCCTAGCCATAATGGAGAGGGTGCCTGAACTGGCCTTCTTCCAATGTATATGTTAACATAGAACCCTCACCCAGTAACTAATGGAAGTAGATGCAGAGATCCATAGGCAGGCATTGGGTAACTTCAGGTACTCCAAGTGAAGAGAAAGAAGAGGGATTATCTAAGGGGGTGGGGTCACAATCAAGATGGGGAAGCTCACAGAAACAGTTTATCCCAGCTTGTGGGAGCTCACCGACTCTAGACCAACAGCCAGGGAGCCTGCATGGAACTGACCTAGGCCCTCTGCATATGTGTGACAGTTGTGAAGCCTCATCTCTTTGTGAGACCACTAACAGCAGGACCATGATCTGTCCCTGGAACATGAACTGGCGTTTTGGAACCTGTTCCCTGTGGTGAGATTCCTAGCTCAGCCTTGAGGCAGGGGGAGGAGCTTGATCTGTCAGGTTTTGCTGACTCCCCATGGGAGGACTTACCCTTTCTGAGGAGGAGATGGGGGGGGGGGGGCGGAAGGGGAGGAAGCAGGTAGGGGGAGGGAATGAGAGGAGAGGAGCAGAGGGGAAACTGCTTGGTATGCAAAATATTTTTTTTTTTCGGTTTTTTTTGAGACAGGCTTTAGAGCC
This sequence comes from Microtus oregoni, assembly GCF_018167655.1. Taxonomy (NCBI): domain Eukaryota; kingdom Metazoa; phylum Chordata; class Mammalia; order Rodentia; family Cricetidae; genus Microtus; species Microtus oregoni. The sequence continues at coordinate 32,367,121 of NW_024543060.1, read as the reverse complement.
TGTCCTGGAACTAGGTCTTGTAGACCAGTCTGGCCTCGAACTCAAAGAGATCCACCTGTCTCTGCCTCCTGTGCTGGGATTAAAGGCATATGCCACCACTGCCCAGATTGTAAAATAAATTTTAAAAATTAATAGTTATTCAAATCATAGCTACAAAAAAAGTGGAAAAGGATAAATTGTGACAATAGGAATTGTTGAACAGCACATAAGAAGTTTATATGAAGTTGTCACACAATATAAATGAGATTATAGAGTTAATTTGAATTGATGAAAATTTTCTGAGACCCTATAAAAAGGGAAATAAAAGGCAAAAATAACAGAAACAGGTTATGATTTAAACTAACCACTGGACCCCAACAGTGGTTGGCACACACCTGTAATCCCAGCACTTGGGAGGCAGAGGCAAGAGGTTCTCTGTGAGTTTGAGTACAGCCTGGTCTACAGAGTGAGTTTCAGGACAGGCTCCAATATTACAGAGAAACCCTGTCTAAAAAAACAAAACAAAACAAACAAAAACAAAGCAAAACAAAAACAAAACAAACAAAACTGACTACTAGGAATTCTCTTAAAGTATTTCATTATCATTGTTGAGAGATATATTCAACTTATATGCTATTGTTTTTCTGTATTGTAAAAAAATGCTAAAATTGCGGCTGGAGAGATGGCTCAGTGGTTAAGAGCACTGACTGCTCTTCCAGAGGTCCTGAGTTCAATTTCCAACAACCACATGGTGGCCCACAACCACCTATAATAAGATCTGGTACCCTCATCTGGCCTACAGGCAGGATACTGTATAATTAAATAAATAAATCTAAAAAAATGCTGAAATTTGTGCTGAAGTATACTAAAATATATTTTATTATTGGGATATTACTGACAATTACATGGAAAAAAAATCTTCCAAAAAAAAAAAAAATCCCTATTGGTAAGTACCTTCACACTATCCTATGGAGGAATTCTCCTCCACAGAGTAAATATTTTGGGTGGCACAATAAACCTATCTAATGGGGACCTTGAAAAAAAGCTGACAGATGCATATCACATTCAGAGTTGGAATCTGTAGACAACTGGCCAGATACATCTACAGGGCAATCCTCCCTGTCCATTAGGGTCACAGCTGCTGCCCATTCCTGGTATCACGTTCCCTTTGCCTGCTCTTTCCTTCCAGCCAAGCCAGTACTGTGAGTTGTTTGGTAAGACATTAGAAGCTTCCGCTTTCTTGTTTATTCTCGACCCTTACTTTCCTCACAAATTCATCCCCTGATGAACTTCTAGGCCTAAATGTGGCCCAGGCAGTCATCAAGAAATAGCTCTCAAAAATGGGTAATAATCGCCCTACAGGCAATGGTGATGAACTGTGTGGGTCTAATTTTGAAACTTGTGCCTATAGATGTTCCCAACATTCCAGTAAGTTCCATATCATATAGAGAGGCGCCCTCTCCCGTGTGAGTATTGATATTCAGGCCTCCAAATTTCAGATTAATTGTACAATCACCAAGGAAATATGCCTCACCTTACATTCACATCTGGTATATAGTAGGAAATTGAGGATATATGTGGTCAGTGACAGAGTGAGAGCTGAGAGAACACACAAAGAGCTGGCATATAGAACATGGCAAACTTCTCGCACAGTGGGAGATTTCCTTTAGGGCAGAAAGAGACAAAGAACAAGGGGAGGAAGAAAAGAAGAAGGGGAAGGAGGAGGAGGAGCAGGAAGGAAAAAATTAATATGAAGGAAAATATGAAAGTTCAAGGAAATGGAAATTATATATTTTACAAATATAATTATGGCTGATAGATTTGAAAAGGAGAATAATAAATGATGATTATAGTGTGCAGGCAGATCATGTAGGGTCTTGAAAATCTTATAAAGTTTGGGCTTGATTCTAATAATAACAGGGTCACCAAAAATCTGTACGCAGGGTGACATGATCAAGTTGATGTTTTTACAAAACTCACTCTGATATCAACCTCTAGTGTGTAGGAGAAAAATCCATATCCTGATACAAAGGAAAAGATAAAGTATAGTCTTTTCTAAGAGTATGGTAAGATTTGGGGGAATATCAAGAACTAGAAGAAATTGGAGACAGAACTGAAATTAAATACTGGACATCTGCATTCAACTTGTGAATATCTGCTAATCACTTCTAAGGTCATAATAAGAGGGAAAAAGAAGCTTGGGTCTTGGGGAAGAGTAAATGAACAGAAAGCTGACTTTAGGTAGTGTCAGTCACCTAAATAGACATTTCGGGGAAAGCAGTAAGCTGTACAAATAGTCGTGGGTAGTGTTGAAATATAGAGAGCTGATTATGCAAAGGACACAAGGTTCCGAATGGGAGATGTGAGATTAAGAGTAAATTAAAGAGGAAACACTAGAGGGAAGAAATCTGAGGTGGGTGGAAAATGAAGAAATGTTGGAGAAGTGAAAGAAATCAGAAAGTAAATAAAGGCAAATCAAAGGCATATCATAGGTGCTAAGTAGTTAAAGGTTATTCACATGTAACCAAATCAGAAGAAAAGAAGTTTGGGGAAGACTAGCTGTGGCGGTGTAAGCCTTGAGTCCCAAAACTCAGGAGGCAAAGGCAGGCAGATCTCTGTGAGTTCAAGGCCAGCCTGGTCTACAGAGTGAGTTCCAGGACAGTCAGGGCTACACAGAGAAACTGTCTCAAAAAACCAGAACAAAGTAAAAACAACAACAAAAGGAAAACAAGTATCTACAAAGTACAATTTCAGTCTCACACAGCGTATTCATATTTATTTTTCCCACAGACTAAATACACTTTTAATCATACCCACACCCCCCATAGACACCCACACACATTCGCAGACACCACACATAGCTCCATAAACCTGTAGTGATAGCAATACCATATATAGAAATTCTCATTCATTAAGTTCAACCTTAGGTACCTGCCTGCATAATAACTATTTGCTTAGAGAAGTCCACCGATTTTAAATGAGAACTCTTTGGTTTATGATTTAAACAAGAATATGGCTCAGTTTTCCTTCTGTTAAATGGACCTATTAATACTAGCACAGAGAAGGTTTGAGACTTAATTGCTGCTTATAAAGTGATTTGAGAGCCGAAGATGAAAGGCGCTCTGTAATGTTATTACTGTTTTTGGGACTGACGGTGGTGACCTACCTTAGCATTGGAGTATTGCAACAGTTGAAACCACAGTGTAATCCAGGATGATAAAACATAAGATATTATTAGATGACTTAGAAGGAGTAAGACCAAGACTGGAATTTCTTTCTAGACATGTATCTTGTAACTTTTAGAAACCTGTTTAGTTTTAGACCTTCTTTCCCACACTGGTTCCTTTCTTACACATCCATGTGACTACATTAACAGGAGAAGTCCAGAAAAAAGTATTATTGACTATATAAATTAGAAGGAGTTACATTCATGGTCTGGATGATAAAATGATAGGACTTACGAATTTCACTTCAAGAAGCTATTACAAGTATAAATCACAGAAACAAGCACTTGGGAAGTGAGGGTGACAAAGACGAAACAGGCAGGTGGCAGGGGAAAAGGTGGTATGGTGACAAGAATGAAATCCCACATGTATGCTCTGTGCTTCTAAGGAGTCATTAGATAAAGCAGAAAAATGTCCCCTACCCAGCAGATGGAGATGGTTGGTGATCTTAGCAGGACTCATTTGGGGTGGTAAGAATAAAATCAGGCTAAGACAGAATGAAGCATTCCAAAAGGGTGAGAAACACTAGACAGATATTCCAAGAACTGTTTCCAGTACAAAAGAACAAACAAATGGGATTCAGGTGAAAGAGATAGTGAAGTCCAAGCAGCATGTGTTTACATGCATGTGCATAAATACACACAGACACACACTCTGCATATGTGGGATCAAAGACAATATCAAGGCCAAGATCTGGTTCAAACGATGCAAAAACAGTAGGCAACAGCTCTAGTTAGTCCCAAATATTTGTTTTGTCTTTTACTTTTCTGTGACAGTGCCAACATCAGGCAGGTGATATATTATATGAAGTGTGTGAACGTCTCTAGATGACTGTATTTCACTTAGCAGCCAGTGATATTTACCTGAGAACTCAAGACACTATGGAAAAAGTGTTAAATGTATTAAAGAGAGTTTACAACTTTAAAAAGAAATGCCCCCAAATGTATCCAGCGAAAAGGAATTTAGAATAAGAAAGTAGATTCATGCAAAACCATTGTATTGGGGAAATGGGATTTCAGGGAGAAGTCAGGATTTATCCAGACTATTGATTTAAAAATCACACCAACTGTCTTGGGATGGGTGGGACAGTACCTGACATGAGGCTTCTGACCTGTCAGGAGAATAGGTACTGCTGGGAATCAGGGATGACATCTTCCAAATGAAAGTATCTACCTTCATGGGTATAAAGGCTGATGCAATTTAACGAGAAACACAATGGCAGGCTGAGTCTTCTATGGAACGGCTGTTGTAGCCTCTATGAACAGTCGAGACCATGGTGGGACTGGAGCAGCCACAGCAGATGGGCAGATTGGTACAAAGAGAAGAAAGAATAAAATCACATGTTGTTCAATGGCAGACATTAACTGGATAGCAAGGAATACAATTTATCTCATTTCTTGGATTCTATCAACTGATTTCCATGAAAATGTCCTGAATAGGAAGATAGCTCACACATACACACTTTTCAAATATGTCATGAGAATATACTTTAGATGAACTGTATTGATGTCTAGATCGTTTATGAGAAAATCTGGTAGAAGTCGCAGGTCTCTAGAATACAGTCAAGGAATTAACTTAGGAAGAGACCCTCAGTTCAATCTGTAGCTCCCAAAAGAAAGAGAGGAAGGGAGAAAGGGAGAGCAAAGAAACAAAAACTAAAGCAATATTATTATTACTAATAATAAAACACAGTTGTGTAAGAGAAAATACTCATTAGGAAAAAAATACTAAGTCAATAGTGTACTTGTGTAATAAGAGACATTAGAGTTACTGGGAATTAGTGATGTTTTATGTAACAAGAATTCGTTCATCCAATCTTACTAAGTTCTATTCTATAAGGTGCATATATGATGTGTTTTTAAAGAGAAAAAAAAACCCTAGAATTTCCTGTAAAACTTCAAACACAGCTTTAAAAAGCAAGATACAGGCATGGTTATATCAGTCTTTGCCTCCCATGAGCTATCTCGTTTAGCCACCCAGACAAATTCATCATTACCCCCACTTTACACATGAGCTAGCTGAGGCTGAGCTCTTATCACCTGCAAATATTCAATTATGTGTTATTAAATAAAGTGCTCTCTAAATATTTTTTTTAAACAGTAGCATTTTAGCACCTCAGATGTTCCCTTCTGGCCTATACCCTATTTCACCAAAGGAGATATTTTACATTATCATCTCAGAAAAGCTTTCTAAATAACCCAATTATTCTCTGCCCACCCTTTCTTGTTCCTCTTAACCTGCTACAACTTAATCCTTGCCCTGAGTGATTACTCAATAATTATTTTGTGGGAGGCTGAAAAGATTGCCCAAGGCCCCTCGGCCTGCATGTCTGGCCCTGCTGCTAACCTGGGGTGCAGGGTGAGAGAGGGGGTGAGAGCTGGATCCACTATTGATGACTTAGGAGGTTAGCTAGTTGAAGGTGACAGACATGTGAAACAGTATTTAAGGGCACATGTTGGAAAAATGTAGCGCGAATTGGTAAGAATCATGTAGAGTAGGCCAGATCCTTTGTGGTAGATTACAGTAAGTGAAAACTGTTCCAGCTTCAAAGCGATTTTCACAGGCTGAAATATCACAGATAATAAAGGAAACCATTGTAACAGAAGACTCTTTTAACATGCTTTAAGTAAAACTGAGCTCACCTGCTCAACTTAGGGTCCCAGTGACTAAAACAGAACAAGAAACAACCTCCTTATACTTGCAAAGTCTAGTAGGTTTCTAGAAATGGTCAAATTGTTCTGCGACTGAACTTCACAGTGTCCCTCAATTAGACCCTAACTAAGCATTAGCAGGTCTCAGACTCTATAATTAGCATTAATAAAACATTAGCATAACTAGTTCTGAATTGGTGTACAGGATTTAAATACCTGTGACACTGTCTATACTACTCGGGTAGTATAAATTTTTGTCTGAGACATAATTATCTGACTCCCCCAAGTTTTATCTCATACTTAATTACAAGTGCCTGTGAATTTTCTGTCCGTGGAAATAGAGAGAGCAATGTGCTGTTTGCAGTGGGGATTCATTCACAATGAATATCCACAACAGCATGAAAAACTATTTCATCAAATGAGAAAGTACGAGGCAAAGAACTTACAACAGTGACAAAATTAAGTTGAAACCAGACTACCAAGACATATATGTGTGTGTGTGTGTGTGTGTGTGTGTGTGATATAATCAAACATGCGTCCATGCATCTCAGGTGCCCAAGATGCATTGAATTTCGTTCTGTGTGAATCTTTATTGAAAATCTTCAACACCATAAGAGGTAAAAAAATGGATGCAGTAGGTATTTTCAGTTATTATTTAGTATATTCACTTTGAAGAATGTGACTAACCTATAGTATTAAACACCGCAGAGCAACTGAACAAGTAAAAATTTAAAAACAGTGATATGGCGTAATTATGAAAACTCAGAGCAGAGGCAAGGCAAGTACAAATTGATTATAGACTCTAGTCTTACTTGTTGTGACATTTAGGGAACAAAGCTTTAGAAATGAATGTCAGAGAAATGTTCACATACTATCATATTCCTGTGGTCCTATTTTTATTAGTTTCATTGGGGAATTCTTATATGCTTAACATGACTTTACAACTCATTGACAATTTCAAGACAATTGTCTGGGAACTCGAATGCTCAGAACTGAAGCAGAGGAACTAATGAGCAATGCCTAGGATGGGATTTTGCTCAATAAGTTGCCCCTTTGAAGCTGTCACAGTGGGACACAGCAGTGGGGTGGGGGTGGGGTAGTCACAACCGGTGTTTGCTTCCTCACCAAGGAAAAAGGGATGAAATGCTATTTATCTATCTGGTGGGGGTGTGAGGTAATTAATTAATGATCAAAAAGGACTTTAAGATCCTTGGATTAAAGGTGCTTGGTCAGTACAAAGTGTTATTAAGATGGTTTTAATAGTTATGATTATTGAGATATTAAATATATGACATTGACATTCTTTTACTCTGCATATACTATTCTGGATGGTAATCATCGGATGCATATCACCTGGACCGAAATGATAGCTTTAATGTTTGATTTTCATTTAGCTTTTAAAAATCATTTTCTTTTTCTCTGGAGATTATAATATGATTTCTTCATTCCCTCATCCTTGTCTTCTCCCCAAACCTTCCCATTTACCCTCCTTTGCTCAATTTCAAAACCATGGTTTGATTTTTCATTCATTGTTTTTACACACATATGTGTACGTATTTCTAAACACATGCATACAACCTGCTCCGTCTGGGTAATATTACTTGAATGTATATTTTCAGGGCTTCTCCGTAAAGCCATGCACTGTATCAGTCATCCCTTGAGACCTTCACATGATACCTGAGACCTCCATGCGACAGCTGAGACATCAGGTTGAGTGGACAACCTGAAGGATCTTTGAGCTCTTGGTAATGAAGGTGAGTGTTTGAGAGCATACACTTAATGACACTAGAAACCGAGCAATAAGTAAACTAAAGAAACTAACCAAACTAATCAAAGCCAGTCAGAAACATTAAATTCTTGCTGGTTTCTTTCTTTTAAAATCCAGAAGTAAGGAAAAGCATAAAGAATTATAAACCAGCACTAAAATAACATGATTCAAATTATAGGTCTTCTCAGTGATGGCAGGGAACAGTCTATTTTAGATGATTTAGATTTATTTACTTCTCCATTTATCAAATGTTCCTTTCCTACAAATCCATATTTTAAAATAGGACATAATAAGGAGAGAAAAATTAATATAGATTTGTATCAAAACATTTATAAATCAGCATGTGATTTTACTTTTACTTAGGGCTACTGCATGATTGAAAATACAAGGCTATTTTCTCTCATTCCATGGAGGCTTGTTTGTAAAAAATAAACAAAATGTAAGACAAAGAAAATTTTGGTAATGACAAGAATTATCTTTAGTTCTAGTTAGTAGCAAACACAAACTTGGAGAAAATAATAACTTTCTGGCAAAAAGCTGAAAAGTACAGTGTAAATACAAGAAAGTTGATATCACTTGTCATCAACGAGATGCCCATAGTACATAAAAGAAAAGATGTCAATAGTTTGTTTAAATAAGAAAGAGAAAGTGAGGTCAATGCTTATTGTATCAGGAGAATGCCTGGGCAATCTCTGCAGGAGAGGTTTTGTGCATTGCTCTGGGAAGGCAGTACATATATATTTCTGCACTTGTTCACTTAAACATCCTTAGTGTATAGGACATTAACAAATTTGAATGAGAAAACAGAAATCATTTTTTTTTTTTTTTGTAGAAACTGAGGGAGAGGTCACATAAAGGCTTTGGAAAGCTACAGCTAGCAGCTTTAATATTATTTTCTACATTCAGTCCAGTAACTTTATTCAAAAAAATGGTAGCACTTAAAATTTGTGAAGCATATTTGTGTTACCCTAGGGATTTTTTATTTTTATCAACTTCCTTAACCTTTTTAGTAAGAAAACCAAATAAAGAATTTCTTCATGTGTGCATTATTTTACTTACACGTTTTCATACCCATCTTCTTTCCTTGCCTTCACATTCCTTTTCTGCTGCTGCAGGTTCTCCATAATCCAGATCGTCCTCTCTCTCTCTCTCTCTCTCTCTCTCTCTCTCTCTCTCTCTCTCTCTCTCTCCCCCTCCCTCTCCTTCTCCCTCCTCGTTGTCCTCGTCCTCGTCCTTCTCCTCCTCCTCCTCTTCCTCCTCTTCTTCCTCCTCCTCCTCCTCCTCTTCCTCCTCCTCCTCTTCTTCTTCTTCTTCTTCTCTCTGTTTACTTAAATTTAGTTTAAGTGTGATAGTTTTTTCAAATGTGGTTTTCAATATATATATATATATATATATATATAATCATAAAATTTACTATTTAACCAAATTTCAGTGTATAATTCAGAAGCACATTCACACATTTACATTCACACATTTCTAACCACCTGTACTATTTATCTATCCTTGGGGATATTTTTTATCCTTCTAAATAGAAATACCACATCTTTTAGAAAATAACTCTTCATATCCTCTTCCCTTTATCCTTTATAACCTCTGCTCTTTCTGGATCGATAAATGTTCTCTCTCTCTCTCTCTCTCTCTCTCTCTCTCTCTCTCTCTCTCTCTCTGTGTGTGTGTGTGTGTGTGTGTAAGTGCTTGAGTATCACAACATGTGTATGAATGTCAGAGGACAACGTTCAGAAGTTGTTGTTGGAGGCCGCTTGTTTGTTTCTCAGACGCCCATACTCCTGAAATAATCACACAAAATCTGTATTAATTAAATCATTGTTTGGCCTATCAGCTCAAGCTTCTTATGGGCTAACACTTACAGTTTAATTTAACCCATTTCCATTATTTTATATTTTACCATGAGGCTCGTGGCCTACTGGCAAGGTTCCAGCTGGCAGCTGGCGTCTTTCCCCTCTGGCTGCTACATGGAGTCTCGTGACTCTGCCTTTTTTTCTGCCAGCATTCAGTTTAGTTTTTCCACCTAGCTCTATTCTACCCTATCACACAGGCCAAGGCAGATTTCTTTATTAACCAGTGGTATTCACATTTTACAGAGAAGAATACCACATCAAGAAGTCAGTTTTCTCCTTCTTCTCTAGAGTCACTATGCTTTCATGGCTAGTCATTTTACTTCCACAGGCATTTTTGGACCCACAAATTTAGAAAAAAAATTAGAAATATTTTTAAATAGTGATTATATTTAGATAAAAAATGGTAAGGAGAAAATGTTTCTCATTTATTTTTTTTACTACAATATGATAAGAAAAGCAAAATTATCAAGGAGGAAGATATTATACGTGTAAAGAAATAGCACATATACTCAACTAATGATGCTGTCTCTAATTCTAGCCAGGGACCACTTTTTCCTTGTAGAGTAGCATAAGGAAAATGAGCATGTAAATTATACTTTAGTTTAAGTCAGGTAGATAATTTAAGGAACTTCTACTCCTTTCTTTTAATTATTTTTGCTTATTTTTATAATTGAAGCATGAGGAGCATGCTGGTTATAACAGTATACACTTGGAGTTCCAACTACCATGCAGGTTATGGTAAATGAATCAGGAGACCAAATCAAACCTCAGCTGTGTAAGCGGTCTAAGGCCAGCTACATGAGAATGATGTCTCAATTAAATTCTGTTCCAGTTATGTTTCCATTACTGTGATAAAATATCCTAAGGAGGGTTTAATCGTACTCCTATTTTCAGGCTGAAGTACATCATTTCAGGGAGGACACAACAGAGCTTGAGACAGCCAGTTACATTGTGTAACATGAGGGCCGGCTTGTTGGGGTATCTGTCCCGCCCAGTACCCCACAGCCAGCAAGCCCCAGAGAAAATCACACAGAGGACTCCATAAGTTATAAAACTGATTGGCCCATTAGCTCAGGCTTCTTGTTAACTCTTGCAGCTTATATTAATCCATTATTCTTATCTATGTTAGCCTCATGTCTCGGTACCTTTCTCCGCTGGGTAGATTACATGTTGCTTCTTCAGTAGTCTGGGCTGGACTGGGGGAATAGGCTTCCTCCTTCCTAGAATTCTCCTGTTCTCATTGCCCAGCCTCTACTTTCTGAATGGTTGACCCACCTATACTTCCTGCCTGGCAAATCAGCGTTTTATTAAAATACATGATTAACAGAATACAGCCAATTCTCCTGCACCAACATTGCATCCATGGGAATGAGAGACAATGGGCCTAAAGCACAACAGTTAGGGCTGCTGCCCTTGTAGAGGACCAAGATTTGGTTTTCAGCCTACATGGAGGCTCAAAACCACTTGCAACTCCAGTCTCAAGGGATCTAATGCCCTCTTCTGACATGCATATGCAACAGACATGCACATGGAGTACAGACATAGATGCTGACAAAACACTCATACACACACACACACACACACACACACACACACACACACACAATGCGTAGAGAATGCGATACCTTGGAATACTCAGCTCTAAATGGGATGCCTTCATTATACCTACTTCCCTGTTGGCTCAGGGAACTATGCAAAAGAGACAGAAAGATTGTAAGAGCCAGAGGGATAGAGGACACCAAGAAAACATTGTATCTCAGATACAACAGAACTGAAACATAAATGAACTCACAGAGACTGTAGCAGTCAGTACAGAATCTTCATAGGTTGAGGCCAGATGGTATCCTGGTGCTGAAATGGGGGAATGGACACAAAATCCCACCCCCAACAAAGAAGCTAATTGCAATTGATACCTACTTTTGAAGGGAAAAATCAGTTTTCTCTAATAGAATCTTCCTGGGCACATTAACCACACTTCACAGTAATCCCCATGCCTGGTAGTTGAGAGCTAACACAAAATGAGTCTGGAAGTATTTCTGTAGACATTTTGTCTCATATTGCTTTATCTGGGCCTTTCTTTTCTTCTGCCTGTGTACTATGGTTCCAAATTTAGTATACTTTTTGGTTTTTTTTTCTGTGTGTGTGTGTGTGTGTGTGTGTGTGTGTGTGTGTGTATGTAGTTTTTTGTTTGTTTCTGTTTTTGTTTGGTCTGTTGGTTTGTCTGTTGTTTTCTAAAGAAAGAGAGAAAGGAGTTGGGTATGGTGTTAGGTGGGTAGGGAGAGTCTGGGAAGTGTTGGGGAAGAGGAAAGTGAGATCAGAAAATATCATATGAAAATTTTTCAAATGAAAAATCAAAAAGCAGAAAGGAAGGACTTAAGACATGCATGGTAGAGTTCCGTTTACTGCCTCCTCTCAATTATACAATTTGGAGTTATACAATTGTACAATTCCAAATCCCCTCCCTAGGGAATGATGCCACCCATAGTGATCCTTCTTGATGCTTTAATTAGCATATCAAAGTTAATCCCTACACACATGCACATAGCTCAACATAACTAGATAGCTTCTGTGGAAGTTTGAATGTGAATGGCCCCGATATACTTATATATTTGAATTCTTGGTCCATAGTTTGGTGATAACACACACACATGTTTATGTAAGTATACATAAATTTATATACATACAACATACATGTAAATATATTATATAATGTATAGTTGCTGTCTGAGTTTCTATCCTGCCTGGTTCCTGCAGTCATTAAATCCCAAGAAAATCAAACAGAGGTCTACATTAACTGTAAACTGATTGGCCTATTAGCTCAGGCTTCTTATTAACTCTTATAATGGATATTAATCCATTATTCTTATCTATGTTAGCCACATGGCTTGGTACCTTTTTCAGCAAGGCAGTCACATCTTCCTTCTTCTGTGTCTGGGCAGAGCTGCAGAGGTGTGGACTTTCCGTTTCCAAGAATTCTCCTGTTTTCCTTGACCAACGTCTACTTCCTGTCTGGTTGTCCTGCCTATACTTCTTGCCTGGCTATTGGCCAATCAGTGTTTATTTAAAATATAATTGACAGAATATAGATCACTGTCTCACACCATACAGTAATATTAAATATGTATATATCCATTATTTATTTAAACATATCCACTACTTCCAAGCATGATGGTGCAGGTCTTTAACCCCAGCACTTATGAGAAAGAAGCAAATGAATCTCTGGAAGTCATAGTGAGTTCCAGGCCAGCTAAGGCATAGCATGATCTTACCTCTGACTCATGAAAATTAAAAACTAATTCAAAATAAACATATCAATTAACTAGTAAAAAAGAAGATTTAAAAAAAATAAGCCAATAAGAGTACCAGTGATAGAAGTGGGATATTGAAACGTGATCGAAATATTTAAATAGCCAGAAAACTTTCCCTCCAAGTTTCAGGATCCTGCAGTTTTCTTTTTCTTTTTCATTGCTTCAGTTTCCTATGAGGCAGAGGGCTGGGGAATGTGGTGTACTTTAGAAAGTTCCAGAGATCAGCAGAGGGTAGAGAAGCAGTATTGTTCAGAGGTGGTGATGGTATTGGACTGTCTGGTAGCAGTCACTGAGGAGGCAATGGCAGAACCAAGGACCAAAGGCAATGATATTACAGTAGGTGTGGGTATTACTTACACACAAGGAGCTAGACAGGTAATAAATATTACTGAGGCTGCTGGAAGTTAAATTTCTCACTGTTAAGAGAAACAGAAAGAAAATAAATTATTTGCAATGAATATAATTGTTATTTTATTGGAAGTAGAGGCAAATTCCCATGTAAAGATTCACAGTATTTTAGTAGATTCATGGATAATAGTGGGTAGATGTAAGTGCATAATATACAGAAGTAATTATTATGTAGACATACACACACTTATTCTTTACTCACAAGGATAAAATCACAAAGTATGTATGCATCTTGATGATTGTATTACAATCATTCTATTAATTAGTCTCCTTGGAGATATTGTTGATCCCAGAACTGAGGCCTAAACAATACAATGTGGACCTTAACTTTTTGCCAAAACCTAAAAACTCCTAATGAATAGTATAGAGATTAAAGTAACAGGTATAAAGTAGAATAGGATTGAAGAGGGCAATTGCGGGACAATTTTAATGTTAAATAATGATTAAGAAATAAATTATAATGATTTACATAAAGAGAGTGATAATAATAAAAGTTAAGTCTAGACCCTTCAGGTTAGTTACTTGTGAATGTAGAAGGAATAATAGAAACAGTTAATGTTTTTTTTTGGTCACCACCTCAGTGTTAGGGGTGATTCAGAGAAGTTCTAAGTATTTAATAGACAAAGAAAAGAAACATAAACTATAAAGACACTAAAATATAAAACATAAAATATCAATAAAATCACAATATTATAATTAGCTATCTAGGAATAAAAATGTGTAATTAAAATAAATACGTTGTTTAAGCCATGAAGAATATCCAACTGGATTCCAAATAAATGGAACTCCACAGTATTCACAAGATATACCCTAAAATTCAGGGGCACTAATAAGACAAAAGAAATAAAGAGCAAGGCTTACAGCAGATCAATAGATACATAATAAAGCAGGATGTCAAGCATGTTTCTGAAAATAGATGAGACAAAATAAACTTAACTTTGCAATACTCAGTGCTAGCAAAAATGATAGTCTCTAAAAGATGATAAACACTTCAATTCACCAGAAAGACATAAGAATTCTAATTCTGTGTCACCTAAAAATATAACCTGAAATTATTTAAAGCAAGAGCTGACAGACGTATAGGGAGTGCCACACTAATCTACATACCAAGAGACTTAAGCACAGCTTTTTCAATAATGATAAATCATGTAGTCAAAAGTCTGTAAAATTCTGAAAGCTTTGAACCACAAAAACTAACAAGGTTAGTGAAATGAAGCACACAGAACACAGAAACCAATCACACTCACAACTGTAGGATACACTTTCCTTTTTAGCAGCCAAGGTGTACTCCAGATGCCAGTTAAGTTGGTATCATAGAAGCACTACCAAAGAGGCCTAAGTTTCAGGTCTAGCAATGCTTCGATCTGAGTAATTCTTTGTTGTGCCAGAGAGCAGTGTAGTATATTTATTGACATATCTTGTCTCTACTCTTTAGATTCCTTTCCCCTCCTAGCTTTTCATCTCTGTTTCAGTTTTTAATTTAATCTGTTTCAATCTTTCAATTACTAATGTGCGGAAAGCTTAAGTGAGTACATGAAGCAAAAATTTAAAACCTGGGGAAAAATATGTTCTTATGGCCAGGACATTTCTTGTACAGGACTCCAAAAGTGATATTAAGGAAAGACTACATTAAAATTAAGAACTTCTACTCATCAAAAGTTTTCACGCAAAATATAAAAATATACACTCCAGACTGGGGAATACATTTCTTAACTGCCAAGACATTAGCATTTGCAATATATACCCTTTGCCACACATAGTGGTGTATGTCTTTAATCCTAGAAGTTGGAGGGTTGAGACAGTAAGATGGTGAATTTGAGACCAACCTGAACAATACAGCAAAACCCAAGTTACACATAAACTCATACAGCAAAAAATAAAAAGTATAAATGATAAAATTTGTCATAGGCAAAATATTTAAATGGGCAAATAGAGATGGAAATACTCTTAGTAAAAATTAGTAATAAAAGTATAATATAAATTAAAACAGTGGTTGAATTTTAGCTTGTTACTACTAATTAGAATTTTTTTTACATGTTGTAATATCAGACATTGGATGTGGAGCAACTGTTGCAATATAAGTTTATATAATAATTTGAAAATCAATTTCTTCTGACTCAATCAAATTGATGCATATAACCTAGTATCATGATAGGACCACTCTTAGGTATATGACTTAGTGCCTTAATTTGCTCAGGCTGCTGTGAGAAGGTACTGGAGACCACAGAAAGTTATTTCTCACTCTTCTAATACCTGGAAAGTCCAAGACCAAGATGTCTAATAATTGGGTTTTTGGTGAGAGCTCCCATTCTGCCTCATAGATGACCTTCTTCTCATTGTTATTCTGTTTTTCATTGGTGTGTATACATAAAAGCAGAGAGAAGAGAGAAGAGCAGGTGAGAAAAATTTATGAGAAGAATGGAGAGGCAAGGAAGCCAGTGAAGATGGGGTGAGAGGTGAGGGGGAAGAGAGTAGGAGAGACCTTAAGACCTCATCTTTCCAATTTTGTTTAATCTTACCCGTGTACTAACACATCGTAGTCTAAATGCAGTCGTACTGAAGTTCAAAATTTTAATGTGTGAATTTGAAGAGACTAATTACATTCATGGCAACTAAGGAAGATGTTGCTCAGGCCACTAATTCGTAAACAGAAACTGCTCATTCATTTCCCAGCCACCCAGACTCAAACAAATTACACAGAAACTGTTTGGCCAATAGCTCAAGCATATTTCTAGTTAGCTCTTATATATTAAATTAACCCATTTCTAATAATCTGTGTATTGCCACAAAGCTGGGTTAACCCGGTAAAATTTCAGATGTCTGTCTCCTTCAGCAGCTACATGATGTCTCCTTGACTCTGCCTTCTCTCTCTCTCTCTCTCTCTCTCTCTCTCTCTCTCTTCTGATGTTCTGATTTCCCACCTGACTTTACTCTGCTAAGACATTGGCTGAAAAAGCTTCTTTGTTAACCAAATAATAAAAACATATTCACAGCATACAGAGGGGAAGCCCACATCACTAATCCTCTATTATTTGTGTTCCAAACTATTACAGCTAGCACAGTGGCCTGGTGAAAGCTCAGCCCAATTAACGAATTATGATTTCAGTTTCCTGGTTAGCAGGTAGTAACAAAGCCCTTTAGAATACCTACCTGAGCTAATCTAGGTCAGAGCAGTCATTCTAGGCTCCCCCTCACCCCAAAAAATACAGTGCTCAAGTGTCTACCTAACATATAAAAGTCAAAGATCTTTGGCTCAATCCTCAACACCACAAAATACAAATGAAACAGATATTTTATGTCAGTATGTTTTGAGCTGTAGTTTTATACAAGCACAGTTGAGAATTGAAACAAATGAAGGAATAAATGATTGTTATATATTATTAACCTTTTTTACTATTACCTAACTAAGATAGAAAACAAGACTAATCAGAAGTTTAAATGAATAATCTAAGAATAAGAATTCTTATTCTTATTAATAGATTATATAAGATAATGGAGCAGTCCAAGGTAAGAAATAATAAAATAAATAGACAAGGAAAAAGCATAGACTCCGATTATCACAATAGCTATTAACAAAATGGTAGGCTATAATTGAGTAGGGGGCTGGAATGATAAATTCTTTGTTAAGGGGAAGAGGTCAACCAAGAGACTTAAAACAGTCACACAAAAAATGGCAGTGATCTTAACGTTCCTTCTCAAATGGGAGAGTCAATACAGGATGCAGATTTGAGGATGTAGCTTAACACTTGATGTTTTAGAGCTGTCTCTGAGAGGGCCATAGGGAACAGCTCAATGATTAGAATGTACAAGCATGGGAGCCAGATTCTGGGACCCTAGAACCAAATAAATACTGCATAGGGGTGGGCTCATCTCACACTTGCGATTCCAGAGCTCCAAAGGTAGAAACAAGTGATTCCCAGAACAAGCTAGCTAACTAGAGTAGGAATATTGGAGAGGATGGGGTTTAGCTGAGAGCACCTGCCTCAATGAGTAAGGTAGAAAATGATAGAAGCTTTCTGACCTCAGAGTTCATCCTCTGCCGACATTGTGTGCATACATACAGACTCACATGCATATAAAATGCTGGTAATGACGCAAATGAACTACACAAACATACAAACACAAGAGGAAGAATAGAAAACAGAATAGAATTGACAGTGAGGGAAGAGAGAGATGGAGCTAATTAATAACATAAAGGAAAATATTGTTTATTGACCCTCCACAGACATTGGGGGTTATAGACTTTTTACCTACCTCTCTCATTTGTGGTGTAAATCTTGGAGAGAGGGGCCTGAAAAATGAGGGCTGAGTCTCACACAGTAGCCAACTTTATTTAGAGCATCAGTTTATAGTCTGAGGATTAAGAACAGTCACTGAAATAAACTGTATAATCAAAAGAACAAGTCAGATGGCAGAATATGTTTTACCCACAGAGGCATATTAGTAACAACTGCTGAAGTAAACTCACCCCTATCTGCTACCCCTGAGGGGATCGTGAAAACACATTTCAAGAATAATTTTGCAATTTGAAGAAACCGAGGTCACAAGACTCTTGTTTTCCCGGAATTTTCTCCCAGGCACTCAGGATTCTCACAGGACTCCATTCTTGGTCTGCATTCCAACACTTTTCATGTCTGTATACTAGACATCTGGTGCTTCATCTCTGTAGCAGACTTCATTCTTCCATTTGTAAAGGCATTTACCTTCTGAATCATTTCTGAGTCCTAGGTGTTACGATTGTCCCTCAACCCCTATCTTCAAATTACTCTGCCTTGTTGGCCAGAGAATTGAAGTTTTGAGATCCAAGTTAAGCTGAGCCAACCCTAAAGTCCCAATATAATTAATATTAACAATATGAAAGAACTGTTATCCCAAATTCCACATAGTGGCTCAGTTAGCCATCATGAGAATACAACGAAGTAGATGCACTTACTGTCTCTTTTTCATAGTAAATAAACTGAGGTAGAGAAAGGCAACTTTTATTCAGGTCAGATACACGTCAGGTTTTAAACTCCATGCATCTCACTTCTCATTCCACACATCTATTCTCAGACCTTGATGGCCATGCCTTTAATCCCAGTCCTCAGTACTTGATATTGTTTTTGTCTAGATATTTTTTTATCTACAAATGTACATTTGTCTCAAGAGAACCCAGAAAGTGCCTTTCCTTGGATTCTTAACTTGAGTGTCAAGGAGGCAAAGGACCATCTATCTCTGTTGCTGGACTTAAAGGAACTGACCAGGACTGATGATAGGAACATGAACCCAGCTGTGCAGAATCCAGACAAACCGAAGACACACTGACAAGTGTATCTTTTGAGATCAGAGCTGATTTGATGGCGTGTCTGCCTCTCCGGTCTCAGTCACCCTGGAGACTAACTGGAGCCCTAACCTTCCATTAAAGTGATGATGTGGGCTTATTCAGACCCCTTTCTGGATAAACTAGCTTAAATTTTAAAGCTCACAAGCACGAGTCATGAGTAATTAAGGGTACCAGTTGGCATCGCTGTGGGAGAGTCTTTAGCAATGCTCACTCATCCAGTAGGAGAGCAGAGTGCTGAGTTAGGACTGGCTGGGGATTCAGTAGGCAGCTCTGGTAGAAAGGCAGGGTCACAACTACTTGGAATATGAGAGTGACAGATAGGTGGAAAGTAACTGACATCAGAAGGGAACCTATTGTGCACAGGACCAGAGATCCTGGTATAGATAAACAAAGGTTTTTAACCTCACAAGTCTCTCTCTCTGTCTCTCTCTGTCTCTCTCTGTCTCTCTGTCTCTCTGTCTCTCTCTCTCTCTCTCTGTCTCTCTCTCTCTCCTTCTGGGGTGTGTGTGTGTGTGTGTGTGTGTGTGTGTGTGTGTGTGTGTGTGTTGGATAACTAGACTGGGGAAGGTGACTCAGGAGTTAGGGAATTTATACACATAGCAAATGCTCGGTCTGAAATTTGGATCCCCTGAACTCAATAAATGCTGGAAGGACAATGCTGTCTGCCTACATTCCCATTGTTCAGAAGTCAGACACAGCAGATCTCCAGAGGAGGCTAACTAGCCAGACTAGCCATATCAGTGCTCTGGAGTCAACTGAGAAATCCTTCCTCAGAGAACAAAGTGGCTATTGACAGAGGAAGACTCCCCAAATCAAGTTCAATTCCCTTTGAACACCTCCACACACAAATGTGTTCACATAGAAGAACACCCCCACACCCCCACACCCAGAAGAATGAGAAAAGAAAAAGGATAACTACCTTTCTTGTGAGTATTAAATGAAATAATCCATAGTCTTTAACACAGTACCTGACATAAACAGTAGCCACTCTGTAAACAGAGCTGAGACAAGAACCTGGTTCTGGTACCATGCAGATAGATTTACAGAGAAAGGGTTGTCTGAGTTATAGTTATAGAAAGAGGTAACTATTCTCCCCTCTTACACCTCTATTACTTCTTGCTTTTACCCTAACTTTTATTACATACAAGAATAGATTCTTCTGTATGCATTCCATAGAGGCCCTAGTCATTGTCTTAAAAGTGGACACAAATACATCAGAGGTGAACATAACATGCACAATCACTGCAGTCCAAAATCAAGTCTGAAACACCACTGAAGAGAGTTACTAAAGAGTCTTTCCTTTGCAAAGAACACTTCTAATTATTAAGCCGTGGATATACTTGCAATTGCATCAACCCCGATGAAATCTCTCCTGCTTGGAACAAATGTGATTTGAGTTTTGCATATTTTTTTTTCTTTTTGCAGCGAATGAGGAAGAAACTTCCAGATGGAGAGGTTTAATTTGTGAGATTTTCCCTAGTCTATTCATATTGGCTTTAACTTCCATTTTAAATTACAGAGAGAATCCCCAAATTTTCAAATAGCCCCGAGAGATCTGATGAAATAGCTAATCTCTTTCCATGAGCATTCTAACAAAAGCAATTTCTTACCAAGCTATATACTACCCAGTGGGACTGATAATGAATCTGCATTATGGTAACCTTTGTAAGAAGGGAAGAGAAGACCTTCCAGGGAGGTGTGTTTATTAGATGGTGTGCATCTTTCTGTGTGTGGAGGCTGCTTCTGTGTGGATATAGTGTTCACTCGGATATGTCAGGACCTCCTGTCTTTCGGTTCCTCACAACACCTCTGCATTTACAAAACCCACCCGATTGCATTCCAGAAGTATTTCCAGCAAATACAGAATGCTAACGTGCTGAGTAGCTTTCTCATTGTTCAGTGTTGATTACTTTGAAGACTCGCTAGATTTACACATCTGATTTTAGATTTGTTAGTGTTTCCTGTTTAGATTTGTAGAATTTAAACTTGTCTTCTTGCAGAGTTCTTTGTTTATTCATTTATTTGAAAGCTGGAAGGGAGGGGGAAACGTGTCTGATGTCACTTAAGTAAAAAAAAACAGCAGCATTTACTGGAAGTCTCCTACAGAGGGCACCTTCACCTTATTCGAAACCCATGTGAAAGAGACTCTCAGTGGGTACCAGAGCAAGAACCTTTAAGGCAGCAATTCCGCTTGTTTTCATGAACCAGTTTCTGGTTTCTTTGTTACCTTATCTTTGATGAAAAAGAGCTGACACCCTCTGTCCAATCATTGCTAGATACAGGATACTAACATGACCTTATTATTATGTTCAGCTGGCTTGTGGGTGAGCTTGGAGACAGCTGTTCCTATTGCCTAAGAGGCAACAGATCAATGAGAGAGAAGGGAAAGACAAGTTTTGAGCTGCCTTTTTGCAACAATGTCCTTTATGCAGCTGAGGATATTTTTAAAGCATTGTATTGGAAAACAAAGGCCAATGATAAAGTACAGTGTTGACAGAACCCGTCTTTGTTGTGTTGTTATGGTTAGTAAGTGCTTTAGGACAGAGTTCCTTATATAGGAACAATAAAGATGTTTTTAGATACCAGAAATACAGTCATCCTAGACTAATTCTAAGTAAACGTTAAAGAATTCTTAAAACTGGTTCATAAGCTTGTGTACGTATGTAAAACAATTCCTTGAGACCATTTGTGTACAGCTGAATCATCAAGTGAAATTTTAGTATCTTATTTTAGAACATACCGCTAAAATAAGAGATCATTGTGCTGTAAAAACAAGAGAACCATGCCATCGAAAATGTTGCCTCCCAATGTGTCATCGCAAAGTAAGTGCTGTGGACAGCTGTGTACATCAAGAGGGCTTCGAACGGAGCAGCAGTTTGACGTTGATTTTGGAATGGTTTGCATTTTGTGATGGCTAAACGTAATGCATGTAAGTCCAACATGTACGAATATTTTTTTAGTATATTGGCTTCAACAGTTTCTGATTAGGTGGCTTCTTAGGAAATTTAACAAGTAATAAGAGCTTTTAGGAAAATATTTTCAATAATAAAACCAAAGTATTAATGATGGTTATTCTTGAGTATCAGGGTATAAAAAAGAGAGAAGACCTATCTTTTCTCTTTATATTTTCAAGTTAAATATTGCTTGTTTGTTAGAGATACCACTTAACACATATTACATTTCCAATGAAGCTCATCAATCATGTATTGTTAATTCTATATTTTCAGTTAATAGTTTACTGTCCGGACTAATTAAACTTCCAGTTGTTACTAGGGGACTACAGGATTTGAGTATATGTTTGTTCTGTACTTGACTTGATATATATTACAAACAAGTAAGTGTAATTGCATCCTAGTTACCAAAATCAGTTTGTGACTTAGACCTTTTACAAATGTATTAAGTAAAACCTTTGGATTTCTTACCAGCAACTGCTAGCAAGTAGATTTCTTCTTTAGCACTGACTTTAAGTAATTTGTCCCATCAGTTTGCTCACAAGAAAACAAAACAAAAAACTCACTGGTAACAGCAGGCTGAAGCTTGTCCTAATGCTGTAATCAAACCTATTTCAAAATCAGTTAAATTAGCTCTTGGAGAAAGAGCCCCATTCTTTTGCTCAGCAGAAAAGAGAGTACCTAGAAAGTCCACCTGTCCAGGAGTTCTTGCCTCCTTACTGACATTCCCTGGTGTTCTGTGGCTTCTTGCACTTTGTAGCTTTCCAGAACTCAAGGCTTCTTTGAAGTCGCCCTTACTTTGCAGCTTCCCTCTAAAGACAGAGTAAAAGGGAAAAGCCAAGCAGTTCAGACAATTTAAAAGGGGCAGCAGGAGAGCTGGCTATTGCTCTATTAGGAATAGCTGCGAGTGTTCCCTAAATCATCTGCTGAGAGAAAGTGATCTTCCTTTAAATCAGGATGAAAAATTGGAGAAAGAACCTAGATAGCTCCCCGAGGAAAAGCAGATTAGGGCTAGCAAAAGACTACAGAAAAGCTAAGAGTGCACACCATGCCAAATTTCACAGAGCATGTCAACAGGTGACTTATGGGGGTGTGTTTGGGGTGGGGGTGGGGGTGGGAGTGCAGGACTGTATCCTAACCAAAGGAAGCCAGGGAAGTCACAACATCTTCAAGAAACACTGGGGATATAGCTATCAAACTTCTGCTAAATGTTTTTCAATATTTCCATAGCTGTCTTTTGGGCAGGAGTGAACATCCATCCCTGTGATGCTGGATTGTATCTCGTGCGTGCTTACACAGAAGCAAGCACTGGGGACCTATGTAGGCCCGAAACACACAGAAGAGTAATAATGTAGTTCCAACTATGTGGCCTTTTACCTTTCCATTATCCTCACACTGAAATGAAAAATGAAAACTATTTTATCTCTGCTTCCTCAAAAAAGGTCTCTTCTGAAGATACTTGGGGGCAGCGGTGACGATCAGTGATTATTTCACTTTACAACCAATCCTTAGCTTACAACTCAGGTAGA
Organism: Microtus oregoni; assembly: GCF_018167655.1. Classification (NCBI taxonomy): domain Eukaryota; kingdom Metazoa; phylum Chordata; class Mammalia; order Rodentia; family Cricetidae; genus Microtus; species Microtus oregoni. The sequence continues at coordinate 32,344,121 of NW_024543060.1, read as the reverse complement.
TGTGACAATAAGGGGACATTCCCCTATACTGCTACTTGACAATTTCTTCTTTCATAAGATCCTGTATGAAGATGGAGCTGATGCTCACATAGTGAGAGTTTGTCTACAGAACCCCTTTGAGAATATTTCAGAGATTGCCCCAAATCACAAAGGCAAGGACTCATGGGCCACTTGGAATATACGGCACGGTCATTGTGGGAATAGCAGCTAAGTGTCTGCAGTTTTGATCTCTCTGTCCCGTTATAGCAACGACATGGCAGGTACTGTCAGGAGGGGATGCTCAGGATGAAACCTTTTATTCTTGGTGTACTTACCAAGCAACACATAGCATGCAAAGTTAAGTGTATTTTGGTGTAACAGGTTGCTGTGCACATTGAAGTGAGAGTGACTTTCAAGTAAAGGCCTTGGGCTGGAGAGATAGCTCAGAGGTTAAGAGCACTGACTGTTCTTCCAGAGGTCCTGAGTTCAATTCCCAGCAACCACATGGTGGCTCACAGTCATCTGCAATGAGATCTGGTGCCCACTTCTGGCCTGCAAGCATACAGACAGACAGAACACTGTATAGATAATAAATAAATAAATCTAAAAAAAATAAAGGTCTTACGAACTTTTTCACATACTCTTTGTATGCACACATGTGGGCGATAAAGTTACCTCCTGAAATCTACCTCACAGTCTCAGGTGACAACAGGGTGCACTCTTGTTTTCAGTCTTGTTGAAGACTCCTTAACATTTCCTGATGACTAAGAAAAGATGATTCTTTCTGCATTGGCCCCAGAAAGCCCTTATTACTGGGCTAAGACTCTATTTTTCAAATCTTTGATACCCAACTTGGTCATATTTCCAGATTTTTACTTCAAAATTTTTTCCCAAATTGCTCATAGGTGGTAAGACAACTGGATAAGCATTTGTTTCCAGTGTGTCTAGTCTGATCGAGACCATGCATGGCATGAAGAACAAGCAGTTCATGTCAGTTGGTGGCGAAGGAAATGGAGAACAACACACAGAAAAGCTGTTTTGATCACCTAAGGTGACATCTATTGAGCAATATTCAAGCTCTTAGTATTTCTACCAACCATCTACAATGAGTAAACTTGGCTAAGGATCCCTGGAGAGAACCATATCAACAAGTGTAAAAATGTAAGACAATTATTTTCTTACCTTGTGCCAGAGCACAAGGTAAAAATCACTAAAATGCAGATGTGAGGCAACAATGATGGCTTAGTTGGCTAGCTCCTTAAGGAGAGGTGCTTGCTAGCAAGCCTGACAATATAAGTTCTAATCCCCGGAACTCATAGATGGAGGAAAACCCTGGGATACACTGAATTTTGAACTAGACAGGAAATGGCAGGCCTGAATTACATGGGAAATGTACGTGTTTAGACATATGGATGAAATATAATTTAAAAACTAAAACGTGTTCAGGCATGTGAGGGAAACATGTTCCCATGTGATAAAGAGGGGGTCTGTGGCATACTCAGATCTGGACTAGAAGCAAAGGGGTCTCAGAAGATGTCCAGTCCTACCTTGCACCCTGGCAGTGTCCACATTTCTCTTATGAAGACTGGAGGGTGAGGAGTTGATCTTAGAAAAATCTATTCAGAGTCTGGCAACATTATTAGAAAGTTTCATTATTATTGTACTGGTCAAATAGGACAGTTAATGTCTAAGTTTAAAATGGCCAAATGAATTTAGAGAGCCACTGTGCCTATTCCCCTCCCCTTTTCATTGTTTCAAAGTGCACCCTCTATTTCAAGATGTAATCTTTGCTGAAGCATAGATACAATCACAACAAAACGCCTCCCCCTTAAAGCCAGCATTTCAGAGCCCCGTTAAATCAAAAGAAAAAGTCTTTCTCCCCCCCAACCCAATCTCATAGCCCTCAGGATTTTAAATGGTAATGTTCAGTTCATTTGAGAAAATGGCATTTTAGTGCTTCCCTTCCCAAGCTCTGAAGGCAAGGAAGGTGTCTCTTTTCCAGTGATCTGCTCCTCCTTTTGCTGTCTAGCATTACTGAAACTGACCTGGCATGGATCACTGGGTGAGCAGGCAATCTTAAACACTTCTCATATAAATTACTGGTTTCCTTCCAAGTGCAGTTGCTCACAGGGTAATACACCATTTTACAGCTTCGATAGCAAAGTCTCTTCATTCTGCTGGGCTCCATATCCCCCCAACCCTTCAATTCCACCACCAGGAAATGAACAGAGAAAAAGACTCGCAGGGAGGTGAGCCTCGAAGCAGTCTGTTTCTGCTTCCAGTGGTGTTTCTTGAACAATTTGGAATCGTGGATTCTCCTGTCTAACTTCTTAAATTCCTATCAAAGGTGCTTCTGTCTTAAAAGTCACCATTAAAATAATGAAGTTATCAATGTAATCTTTTCATATTCAGACACTGTAAGAAGCAATTGTCAGATATATACCGATGTCTACAAAACAACTGACAAATAATTATATAGAAATGAGAGCAATGCTCACATTTTGTGGTTCAGGTCTTTTAGGTGGAAACGTCACACAGTGTTCCCACAAAGACAAGGTATGCCATTGAAAAAACACTCCCACGTCCACTGGATACTAATGATGACCACATTTCCAAACCAATGACTTTTTTCCCATGAACTCTAATGGCAAGGTGTGTTTTTCCTGACAGTTAACTTGGATCAGGGCATGCAGTATTGTATTTCAGCTGGTGACTCTGTAAACTCTGTAACTTCCTTTGAAGTTAAGCATTGTCAATCAGTTTCCATGTCTGAATAACTCTTAGATGAACCTGACTGACCCAAGTAAACTCACTGAAACATACTATTTCCCCATAATTGATGTTCCAAATGAACGTCTTTTTTCTTATAATAAAATGTGCTGGAAAACAAAGCAGCCTTGCATCCGGCACAAGTTGCATCATAATTAAATTTTATTTTATCCCATTGAGGCATGCTAAATGTTGAGCAAAATATAATTTTAAGTAATTTGTTTGTATTCTTATCTGTAGGAGTTGGAAATTAACAGCGTTGCTAGTTTGTGTTCACTGTTAAGCCTGGAGAGCGGAGAGATTGCTTTGCAAACATTACAGTTATTATGTCTGCAGTTGGTACTCTTTGTATAAATTATTGATCAGCCAGCTTATTTTTCTTTCTGCTTAATGGATATTATAGCATAGCCGTTTACAACGCTATGGTTAAGGTTGTGTCAGCACTTCCATTATAATAAACCCTCTGTTACAGGGGTTTATAACTTGTTGTAAAAATTTGCTCTGGGCTGAAACTTGACATACAAGATCAGGCTTCCAGGAGGTAGCAATTGTTGTCCTTTCAACTTTAAAAAAAAATCTCTTTGTTCTGAAAGTAATAAATAAATGAACAGTTTATTCTTTTTTAAAAAATCCTTGGAAGCTCTTTCTTGAAATAAAAGGGTTTTACAGACTACCTGTTGGATGATGACCTTTTCTTTGACTTCATGATCCAACCAAAAAGAAAAAAAAATAGACTAAGAAAATTTAAGAACCAAAAAAAAAACAACTAAAAATCAAAACTTATATAGTCAACCAATGTTCTTCTATCATAATAAAGCATACTATAATTTATTCCTCAATATTAAACATATCTTTGCACAGGGACAGATCAAGTGTTCTCACAGTATTCCTAACTGCTTATCTTTAAAGTAATTTACATCCTACAATACATCTCTTGTTTATTTAAGGAGAAAAAAACCCAACAACTAGAAAAAACATGAACAAGAGGATTTACATATCTGCTTGTCTGACTTCCCTGTAGTCCAGCCTACGATTATTTTCAGGATGATGGCCTGATTTAAGAGGTGAAGGAAACTAATCTGAATTTATATTATTGTTGCTGCTGCTTCTTCCTACCACTCCTCTGTACCAAATCTTAGTGTGTTTTCTACTGTAAGGGTTATTTGGAGGGGAGGGGCGCTCTTTCCTAAAACCCCACAGATGGAATGAAGGACTCTTACCTGGAAATAGGTACTTGTAGGAAATCATAACTAATTTATCACAAAGAATTGACTACTTTTTTTTTTCCACTTGTGACCTTTATTCTGAAAAAGCAGAAAGGGCTTAAAGGAGAAAGCAATAGTATTCTCCTACTGAACCATTTGGAATTGGATCTACATTAATGCAAAGAGATGATTACCGTGCTCATTCAAAAAGCTTACATACTGAGTCTGCATGTCTGCCTTTCCCTGTTGTTAATAAAATAGTGAGTGTCACTTATAACCATTCCATCGTTAAGTATCAAACTGGTACCATAAAGCCACAGTGCTTCAAGGTGTTATGTTACTATATTCAGCTCCCCACCTTCTGTCTTTTGGGGTAATTCATCAAAAAGTCTCTGCTTTTCATTAAAGAATGCCACAGCAAGATAAGAGTCCCACTCCTGATTCTTAAGGAAAGGCAGCAAGTTTGAACAGAAAGGGTGACTAGGGACATGAAAGACACCAAAAATCAGGCAGAGTGATGAAAATGGGGAGGGAAAGGGATGAAATTGTAAACGTTTGGAAGTCTGTGCTTAAGGTAGTTAAGGTTTATCTGAGGGGTTGATTGGCAAGGCCGTGTGTCTGAGTTAAAAAGGCTTGAGAGAGTTACTTGGCATAATTTCTCCATCCTCAATGATTTACTACTGAAATGCAAACATCAATTTTGGACTCTCTCCTGAGAAACATTTAACAAAGTCAGTGAACTACTGGTACCCTGATATCTTTCTAGATTTGCCAAACTCTGATAGCTCTTTAATAAACCCATGACTGAAGTTTATTTTGGTTTTTTTTTTTAATTTCTATTAAGGAAACAGGTCCATTAGTAAATACACAGATGTAAAAATGGTCTCCTTTACTTAGCCATTGTGGTGTGTCTTAGGATTGTCGAGAAGGCACTCCATTGTTAAAGCTGTTTGTGCCGGGTGTACTAATGCACTCTTTGATTGAGTGAATTAGCAGTCATAACAATCTGGCAGTCTGGCCATAGAAGTGTGCTCAAATTGATTTGTGTTATGGCTGGACTGGAAAATCTAGTGTTAGTTGTTTTTTGCCCTGGGGCATTGTTTGTACCAAACTCTACTTTTCATTTAATTTTCCAATACATTTTGAAAGATTGAAATGCTTGTGATCAACATTTGATCCACTTGCATTATTTAAAAAAAAAATCTGAAAGTAATTTCAGATTCAAAAAAAAAACCTTGCTTTCAATTAGAGTAAACATAATTAGAGTGACGTCGTGCTCAGAATGGTAAATCTGCCTTTGAATCTATTAACCATGCTTCCCCCTTGTCCTGTCACTGTAAGGAATTTGGTATAGATCTATAGCATACATTTGTAATGTCGAACATACATGCTCCTCATGGAGCTTGAGAAAAATTAAAAGAATAAAATCATAATGAGCCTTTTACTCTGCCCTCTTGGTGTCCGCCTTTTCATATATGCCCAAATCGCTTCTCTCTCATTTGGAAATGCCATAAAAATCCAATAAATTCAAAGCTTTCAGAACATTGTGAGATATTAAAGGAATGTACTCAAATATACATTGTCTTCTAGTTACTCTGTTTTTGTATTTTGCTAGAAATAATTTTCATTTTTTTTAAAAAAACACTGTACCAGTTGCTATAAGAAACTCTAAAGAATGAAGACATGACTTATCTTAGATCTGTCAATATATGTATCTTTCCCACAATCTTCTTCTTTGCAGGCATTTACCAGAATTATAATACAACATGAATAAACCTAAAAAAATGACTATTGATTTTAGAGAAAGCTTTGTGAAATCATTTAGTCAGTTTCCCCACTTGAGAAATCACTGAATACAACATGTCAATAGAAAAGAACGGAATAGATGTAATACAGCTCTGTGCTTCCTTTGAGTTATAAAAAAAGGGTCACATATAAATCCCCACAGATATACCCTTTTATACTCAAATAAAATGATACTTACCAATTCCCAACTACAAGTCCATCTTTTTACACATTTATTCTTCCCTTTTGAAACCACAGGTTGTGAAAGTGTGTTTTTATGTGTCCCTATTCGCCACTGATCCTTTTAACCAAATAGGTCGCCCTCATCATCACTAAAGTGCCTGTTGTCATTCAGGTAATCACCGCGACTTTAGCTGCCACAGCTACTTCGGATTCTCCCTGTCTCCTGCAAAGCTACAGCTCTTCTGAAAACTGCATTTCATACTGCGCTGAACTCTGTATCCTGTGCCGATTTTTGTTAGGTAATAGTTGATGAGACCATTCTTTTTATTAGTTCCCATTCTTACCGGTCTCCTCAAATGGGGGAAAGGTGGGGGAGGGGAGGGGAGGGGCCAGAAGAGGGCAGAAGGAGGGAAGAAAATACCTTCCCTGAACTGTACAAGCTAAGCTTCAAACGATATCCTAGGAAAGAAATTAAAGACTTCTTAATTAGTGCAGCAATTAAGCTTTCTTGGTAGCATTTTAATCAGCACAGGCCCTATCAAAGGACAAACAGAACGATTTGCAGGTCTTTGAATTTTAAACAGTCTTATTGATTTCAGCACAATACGTCTTCAGAAAACACAGGGAGAATTTTCTAATATCAGTTACAGTACTTTGAGTTTTGCTTATGCAAATTGAATGAAGGTTAGGAAAGACGAGATGGACGAAGAGTACCTTAAATAACAAGAGATGTAAAACAATAAACAATACAAAAGCTTTCAATGCTAAATTTGCCATCGAGTGAGAATCTCAAATCTTTCATAAGTTGATCTCTGTGCCGTGTTAAATACGATTTGCCTTCCACATAGCTGGAAAGAATATCTCGGAAAGTAGGAAAGAAGATGAAAAAAATATATGTCTTCAGGGGTTTTTCAGGTCTATTTTGTTTTGCAACATTTGACTTTTCTAACCCTATTGTTTGATCTAAGGAGCAAGTGGTGGTGGTGGGGGGTCCTTGAAAAGGTTGCGAAGCCTGAGGTGGAGGAGGGGAGGAGTACCTTCTAGGTGGAGGAATATGTTCCCCAGCCTCACTTCTAAGGGAAGCATGTGCTTGAAGCACACGTTACTCTTCAGAAAATTGGAAGTTTGACTGGAAGAAGGGTGGGATTATGGCTTGGTCTGCATCTCTGCTTTGCTTCCTGTTTGTTGCTCTAGAGTGTGGCAGATTTTGAATGAGTGATAGTTTGAGGAAATGGAAGGAGAATGGTAAGGTCAGATTCTGGGCATTGGACTCCCCCTTTCTATTTGTAGGACTAGAAACCGAATGTGTGCATGCAGGCTGGAAACACTACATAATCTGGCATTTTAAAAACACACTGGAGTTTATTAAAGTTAGGAATGACATTCAAAAATAAATTTGTATTTTTTTCTTTTAGAGTTTAACACTTTTTCAGTATTGCAGTTCACTCCTACAATAATTTGACATTTGAAAAAATGGAAATGTTTCTAAACTATATATTTTAAAATTTGTGGTATATACTGGATCCCTACTTTCAGTTAAGGATAGGCTTGATGAATAAAAACCTAATGAAGCTCCTCATCTCAGCATGTTAAAAACCACAATGGTTATCTAGGACAAACAACTGTGAAAACTTCACACATCTTTGTAGAAGGTTATAAACTTTTGTGCAAACATTTTCTGAATCCTTGCACTTTCTGAAAGCCTCCCAATGCAACTATTTTGCCCCTAAAAGTTTAGCATTAATAAGTAAGTCAATAGTGTCACATTTCTTTTTAGAGGTTTCCTGTACCTTTTAATACTAAACTTCAAAGAGTTCAATGGATCAAAAATGATAAAGAGAAAAGTGACAATAATTTCAACACCCAAAGGCAAAAACTCCACCATAAAATTTCTCAAAACTCTAAGCCTGCAACAATAGTTTTTCCAAAATTGTTCCAGTGCTAGTTCTTTCCTTCACATCTTAAGAAATCTCTGAATGTGTGAAGCCAGGTTCAAAACCCAACTCCTCCAGATTTCTAGAGATACAATCCACATGCAGACGTGACCTATGCTCAAATCTTATGCTGGTCAGACATCCCCGAATAAACACCTTCATGCAACAAGTTAGAGAAGACAAGAGGGGGGGAGAAACGCAAGCCCGGGCCCCCTCAGGCAGCTCAAAAGCACAACCCCTTTACAAGACAGCCAGGAAGCTTAGTTTCTGTTCCCATTATTTACAAACACCTTCTCACTGACAAACTAAAAGAGACGCTCCCAAATATAGCAGTACTTTCCAAATATGACAGAAACCCCATAATTATTGTGTTACTTAAATAACATGCTAGCGACTAGCCTTGGGTAGTAAAGGATAACAGATAGTTGATTACTGTGCAAGACAGGTGAATTAATTAGAGTTTTGGGTAAGAAACATCAGTGTGTTTTTGTATTTCACTTTCTAATCCTCGAAGACACTTGATCTCTTTGAAATTTCTAGGTATAATAGTAGGCATGTGTGACCAGTCATGGGGGGGGGGGGTGTGAAAGGGAAGTTCCTTTAAGCCACCTATCTCACGTCAAGAATATATTTCAAAGTCTACAAGGAAATAAAGAATCCTATTCGGGAGCATCCCATTATTCTTAGGCGACTTTCTTCTCTCAACTTGAAAACTGTCCTGAGATTTCTCTATCTTTATATAAAAATTTTAATATAGGGAAAGCATTAGCTACATAAGATAGTACGCTTTGCTTACATGTGAATTATCCTTGGAAAATAATTGCTCAACAGTCATGAGCTGGGGATGTATTTCCTTTTGTAAGTGGTTGCACAAACGCACGCACGAGGGCGGGGGTGGGGGGTGGGGGGCGGTTGTTTTATCCTAAATCCCTGAAGGTGAAGGTGGCAGCTGAGCCACTGCTCTTTCAGGCGCCAGGCGATTGCTCAGAACCTTTTTGGGGTGTTTGTGTGGGGGAAGCTGTGAATCTTCGTGGAAAGGCGTGCAATGTAACGGTAGCAATGCCAGAGAAGTAGCGCTCTCTCTCTCTCTCTCTCTCTCTCTCTCTCTCTCTCTCTCTCTCTCTCTTTCACACACACACACACACACACACACACACACACACACACACACACACACCAGTCTCCCTCGCGGGGAGCACCACTCTGGAGCCCAGCTTTTCTAGGGCTTTCCTCCCACCCTTTCTCCCTGTACCCTCCCTCTTTTCCTCCCCCCCCCCCCCCCCCCCCCCCCCCCCCCGTCTCGCGCTCTCGGAGTCTGCTCCGAGTTCCTGGTTGGATAATTTGGGTTAATACTAGTGAGTGAGGTTTTCGCGGCTTCAAAGGGTATTTCAAGTATCCGGAGCTCCTCCCCTCTGCACCGTGTGACAACAACAACTCGTCCAGCCGGCAGCCTGCACTTTCAGCTCATTTTCTCTCTGTCATTCCCCTCTCAATCTTTGATCAATGTACTTGCCAGGGAGAACCCAAGTCCCTCAACCCTCCTCCTTTTCACCTTCATCCTTAACTTTGTGCTAGAGCGGGACCCACATACCACCAGCCGACCCTCCCGTTCCCCCACCCCCCTCCAGAGCAGCCCGCGATCCCAGCCCCGGGAGAGGACTCGCATTTCTACTTGCGGGACACTTTTGTGCGTTTCTCTCTCGAGCGCCTCTCGCGCTCGCCCCTCCTGCGCTCGCTCTTTCTTACCCTCACCTCATTTTCTCCCCTTCTCTCTCTCTTTCTCCAGCCCGGGTTCCTTCCTAGAGTGGTTCTTGTCGCTGCCCCCCTCGATCCTTGTCCCTCTCTCCCCCTTCCCCTCTGGGGGGTGTGTGGCAACTTTTCCCCCTCGCTTCTCCTCCTTCTGTTTCCCCTTATATGTGACCATGGCAGTGCCGGCGGCTTTGATCCCTCCGACCCAGCTGGTCCCCCCTCAACCCCCGATCTCCACTTCTGCTTCCTCCTCTGGCACCACCACCTCCACCTCCTCGGCGACGTCGTCTCCGACTCCGTCCCTCGGACCCCCGGCGTCTTCTGGGCCAACTCTGTTCCGGCCAGAGCCCATCGCCTCTTCTGGTTCTTCTTCGGCGGCGACCACAGTCACCTCTCCTGGTAGCGGCGGCGGCGGCAGCGGAGGCGGCGGTGGCAGCGGCGGCAACGGAGGCGGCGGCGGCGGCGGGAGCAACTGCAACCCCAGCCTGGCGGCCGGGAGCGGCGGCGGCAGCATTAGCGCTGGCGGCGGCGGCGCCTCCAGCACCCCCATCACCGCAAGCACCGGCAGCAGCAGCAGCAGTAGCAGCAGCAGCAGCAGCAGCAGCAGCAGTAGCAGCAGTAGCAGTAGCAGTAGCAGCAGCTGCGGCCCCCTCCCCGGGAAACCTGTGTACTCAACCCCATCCCCAGTGGAAAACACCCCCCAGAATAATGAGTGCAAAATGGTGGATCTGAGGGGGGCCAAAGTGGCTTCCTTCACGGTGGAGGGCTGCGAGCTCATCTGCTTGCCCCAGGCTTTCGACCTGTTTCTGAAGCACTTGGTGGGGGGCTTGCACACCGTCTACACCAAACTGAAGCGGTTGGAGATCACACCGGTGGTGTGCAATGTGGAACAGGTTCGCATCCTGAGGGGACTGGGGGCCATCCAGCCCGGAGTGAACCGCTGCAAACTCATCTCCAGGAAGGACTTCGAGACCCTCTACAATGACTGCACCAATGCCAGGTAAAGAGCGGAGGGGAACCTCCCGTCGCCCCGGTCCTTTCCCACCCTCCTCCTATCCCTTCCCTCACTCGGTTCCCATCGCCGCCCGCTCCTCGCGTCCACGAGCTGAGCGTCTTGAAGAGCTCGGCCCTCTCCTCTGGGTCCCCAAGGCTAGTCTCCTTCACCCGACCTCCTGGACAAATTCGCACGGCTCCGTGCCGGCCGGGTCTTCCCGATGCTCCCCAGGGCTTTTGGGCTCGGCTGCCTCGGCTCTTGGGATACACAGAGCGGGGAGCAGGAGGAAGGTGCCTTCCCAGGGGTCGCAACACTTTCCAGGGAGTGCTGGCCACCGGCACCCTATCTGGGCACTACTGCCCGCGTGTGCACTCCCGGGTCCTGGTTCCTCCGGAAGCCTCTGGGCACCTATAGGGGAGGAGGGAGGTCGTGACCCTAAGCCCACAGCTTTCGGAAGCGGGGGGATGCGCTCAGGGGTAGGGGGTACTCTAGAAAGAAAGGAGGGTGGTCTGGCAGCCAAGAGCGGTGCTGAGAAGTCTTTAGGGGAACAGTACCTGGGGCTGAAAGAAGAGCAGGGGTGATCGGAGAGGAGAGTTCACGCTGGGAGTTCAACCCCGAAATCCCAGAGGGAAGCTTGTGTAGGGGAGGGGTCTCCGTGTTCGCGAATGTGTGTGTGTGTGTGTGCGCGAGAGAGAGAGAGCGTGTGTGTCCCCTGTGTGTGTATGTGTGTGTGCACGCGCGCATGTGTGTGTCTCCTCTCTCTCTCTCTCTCTCTCTCTCTCTCTCTCTCTCTCTCTCTCTCTCTCTCTGTGTGTGTGTGTGTATGTGTGTGTGCACGCGCGCATGTGTGTGTGTCTCTCTCTCTCTCTCTCTCTCTCTCTCTCTCTCTCTCTCTCTCTCTCTCTCTGTGTGTGTGTGTGTGTGTGTTGGTTGAGAGGGGTAAAAGGAGTACGTTTGCCTCGGGGCAGATGTGAGGGCACAAACTCATTTTGTTCTTTAGGCGATGACCTGGTGTCCCAGTCTCTTGGAAGCTGAACTGGATAAGTGAAAAAGAAAGAGCACAACTTGCTCACGCTCTTTGCAAAGTGCGATTCACCCGTCTTCTTTCTTTCTTTGCTGAGGATAGACGCTAAGGAAAAGAGCTGATGTACATTTTGCCCTAGGATGCTAAGGGCTTGAAGACTTTTCTTCTAGTTTTCTTTGATAAAGAAAGCGTGAGCACAGAGGAGGCCTTGGGACAGTCCCTGACCCAACCAGCTTTATGCTAATGAACGCTCAGTGGGGGAGGATCTACCGAGAGGGGGCGGGAGTGGGGCAACTTGTCAGTTTCGGGGTAGAAATGATCCAGCCGGCTGCTCACAGAGGAAGAAGTTCAGAGGTTCTGGGAAAAAGAGAGTAGGAAAAGTTGGAGATCTGAAGCAGACACTTGGGAACTGGGCGAAAAGATTCATAAACAACTTTGGTACCTTTAAAACGAGATTAAATACTGAGAGAAAGAAAGCAGGGGCTCTTAGCAGAGCTATGGAAACAGGAGCTGGGAGGCTGAGAAGGCGATAGTTGCCACCTAAAAGAAACTGGGGGGGAGGGGGGGAGGGTGCTAAAGCCAGCAGCTATATCTTCTTTGAGACTAGTGTTCGGTAGGGCCTAAGAAGAAAAGGAAGAAGGCTGGAACTCCATCCCGGCCTAACTTAGCTAAAATTCTTTTCAAAGGATTAAAGATGTCTGGGTCTTGACCTCTTATTTCAACTGTGTGTGTGTGTGTGTGTGTGTGTGTGTGTGTGTGTGTGATCCTGCGCGCGCATATGCGCACGCACACATGCTCCTGCTGGATCTAGTGTATGGCCAGATGGCAGTGGGCATGGGTGGGCATGCTGATCACTAAATGCCTTTTAGTCAGATAACTGTCATTCCTGGTTGTCCAGAAGATAAAATATTTGCCCAAAACCCGTCGCAAAAACTATCAGAAGCAAGACAAAATTTGGTTCTTGAGTTATGAACCATGCAAGGTAAAACTGGAAGTCAATTCAGATACTTCTGTTGTCATACTGACTCCGTCACAAATTGAGACGCTGATTTTCTCTTTACTAATGAAATGTCCTCTCTTCTCCCAGTCGTCATTGTGTGCCTCTGATGTCCGTTCACACACACACACACACACACACACACACACACACACACACACACACAGTGAGAATTCCATACAATGGCTATGTGATGTTATACATTCTAAGACTTGAAACGGAAGTTATATAACTGGAGGCTAGTCTTGAAGTTACCATTTCTTTTTTAAGTTTTCTTTTTACTTTCCTTCCTCCTCCTACTCCTTTTGGTCCTCATCCTCTTCTTCCTTACAGTTTTCCTTCTCAAAGTCTCGCAGCAGTTCTAGAGTCTTAAGCTGCAAGGCCAAAGATAAGTGAAATCCAGTGGAACTGTTTATCCTTTTTAAAATATCTCATCTGTACCCCAATTATATTTCACTCTGCCTTAGTATTTGTGATTGAATGTATTGTTCTAAAGTCCTCCTTCAAACTGTTCTTAAGCATGGGAAGTGCTGGTTGACTATTATATCTTGATTTTATATCAACTAAAAAGCCTGCTCAACATAACTACATGGAAATTTTGCAAGTTCACCTGAGAAGGTGTGCGTAGATACCCGCACAGGTTCTTTGAATTCTGCCACAGGCTAAGCAATGGGAAAATACATTTGAACTTTCTCTCACCAAATACACAATTTGCATATAGCACATTACTATTTTAATGATAATGAATATGGTTACCCTTTCATTTCTTCATTTTGAAAGCAATAGCCTGAATGCTTTGTATCTTGAACTCAAAAAATACTAAATTTGCTTTTTCATTTAAATCCAGTTTATGCTTTAGTGTTAAGATTTTGTTTTTATAAATTGATATGAGAGTGACATTGTTACCCAGCTTCTCTCTGTCCTGGGTGTTTAACAGACCAAGGGAAAATTTGCATTGTATTATTGAAAATGTAGAAGTAATAAAATTGCCAGTATATGTTTAGTTGTATAGATACAGTGTGGGGAGGCAGAGAGAGAGATCATAGTATTCTCAGCTGCTTACAGGATGTATATCTATTAAGGACTCTTAGCAATATTTAAATTTCAGGGAATTTTAGGAACCAAAGTGATGTTAAAGGAAAGAAACGTTAATAAACTTCTTGAGAGTGACTCAGGAGCAGTAGCAAACCTTAAAGTCGATTTAATTTGCTTGGGGCTATTGAATTAGTATGCTCTCTATGAAAATGAGAGTAAATGTTGAGGCCATCTGTCACTACCACTGGGAGATGAAAAAGGCACCATCGCCTTGTAGACAGTGAAGCTAAAAAGTATAGGTCTCAGACACTAAAGAAAATGTAAGGAAACACATTGAAAAGTTGTTAAAAGGCGAAGTCTGACCTTGGTCTGTTTCCTCCAATTATTATTTTAAAACTAAACATTAGTTGTCTGAACTTGGCTGTTGCAACAGAGGTCAGTTAATTAACTGCTAACCATTAAATAACAACAACAACAAAAGTAATTATGTACATGGTCAAGTCTGTTTGTGTCAGTCCATTGCTGGTTTGTACATTTGGGTTAAGGTTTGATTTTTTTCTGTGAATTCGTGTAACAAAAAGTGGCTCTTGCATTATGCTATCTAAATGCTTGCATTCCTATTATTGCCAGAGATGATTTTTGTTTCTGTATCTTGGAAGCCAGACTATGACTAGGCTTCTATGTGGCCCGAGATTTGCGGAGGCTTTTTTTTTTCTTATGTTGCCTTATGTCTAACCTTTCACAGGCATGCACATATATTCATAAAAGCATTCTTTTACCCTTAAAGCAGATACTATCCATGAACATAAATTGGAATATTTGCCAAGCCTTATATGTTTCTGGGTCATATCTGACTATAGTTTTAGTGTAAGAAGCACATTTTCCCTTAACTTTTTGCTTTATTTTTCTTGTCAGGGATTTTAATAAAGATAGAAAGATGGGGCAGTATTTACCTAACGTTTTCCTCATTGCCTGCTTTGCATTCACGTGGGACTTTTAATACAAACCGAGATTCACTCACTTCTGATAGACAATCATGACGCTTGGCACAGAGAAATTCAACAATTATTTCATATGCAGAAACTATGCTTTTGAAGTTTTTGTGTTATGGTAGATTAATGGTTCCTATAAAACCAAGTATCTCATTTTATAACATTTCAAAAAGAAAGTGACATGATTAGATAACCAAGCCATAAAATATGAAAGCTAGTTTGGTTTTGCAACTTATTTCTTTCCGGTTTACAAAAGTTAGACAATGATAGTTTAATAGAAAATATATGAATGAGATATGAGAATATCACCCTAAGATTGATTGATATTGATCAACTTGTAGTGTAGATTATAAGTTTTATAGATATGTAACTAATATTTATTTAGTCTGTTTTCTTCCGTGAAATTAAGGTTGAGTTTAATTAATATTGTCAAAAATGCACATGGTTTTAAATGATTTTACTTTTAGAAAAATACACTTTTGGTAAATATTGTGATACAATAAACCTGATTTTCACAAATAATATCTTATTTTTAAAGCTTAAAATCTTATCTAAAATGAATGGTAGCCCCCATGCCCAGTTTACTTACACAAAATTTAATAAATTTGATATAGATTTTTAAAATCACATCCTTATTAGTCAGTGCTTGCTGTTCTCTTTTTTGCTACTGCATTTCATGGGGTTGCATGTAAATTACTGAGACAATATTAGACACCCTCTCCTTGCTTCACTTACCTCCTCCAGTCCCCTGGGATGTGACACCCAATATTGATTAAAGTCTTGGCAGAATTTAAGCATAAATCACTCCTTTCTTTGGCGATTTACTATGTGTGATTCACCGCCATATAAAAACAGAATATGCTTGATTGTTTCTCATTTGATGTTTAGCTTCTGGAATGTAAGTAGCATTTGCAAATTAGCTTAATGTGCAACCAAGTAGTTGTCATTTGAAGAACACTCTGTGACTATCAATCAGTATTCTATTTCCTTCTCAAGTTATTTTATTCAATTGTTTCCTACAATTCTCTTTGCTAATCAAGTAAAACAGTTGTTTTAATAGTGCTGTATTAGCAACACAAAATACAGCCTTTGCAAAATCTAGTGAGAAGTGGGTTTTTCACAGGTTGTAGGTTGTCTCCCTTTGAATCTTTGCATGAAGAAAACAGTTTGAACCCTGCCTTCTCAGTAGGTACAGGTGAGTTTACCGCTTTTAATGAAGTATTTTGATCGCAAGTATGTTTTAGGTTCTTTGCTACACTTCAAAACTTTGTCTAAATTTTATTTTTCAAAGCTATCATTTTCAGGCTGTCAACACAAAACTGTCACCTCAAATTATATGCTTTGGAAATGGCAGGGAATATGAAGTTGTTAAGAACTCTCTGAGTGCTTAAAATGTGGTTCATTCAAGGTATCATCATTTTATATTTCAATTGTTACAAAAACTATAATGAGATTATCATTGGCTAGCATGTACCAGTTTCTATTTTGGGGTAGATTCTGATTGGTCAGTTTGAGATATTTGTGTATAAGAATAATTACTTATAAGAATTCCCAACTTAAATATTTCAGATAAGACTGCATTTATATTTTCAGCCTTTGAGAAGACACGGAGAGGCTTCTTTATCATAATATTTGTTGTGTTCATTGTTGGTCAAAGCCAGAAATGTTCAATTAAAAACAACTTAATTGAGCTTAAGGAAGAGTAGTATTAAAGACTGTTTTCTAAACTAATATTTACCTCAGGCCTAGCAGAGATTTTCTGCAAACTCATAAGATATTAAAATGTATTTACTTTCCTTCTAAATTTTACAAGTATTTTTATGACACAATAGCGAGGTTTTTTTAAAGGCTTTCTTATTGGCTAATATTTGCTTTTTAAAAGATGTGTTCCATACACAAATGGCTTTGCTAGAAGAGTGTATCCGTTAACAAAATGATATTTGCAAACTAGGAACATCCAGGATAAAATATTCAGTTTGTAGTAATGAGCTATCTTTGACAAAACACTGATTGACAAATCACACACACACACACACACACACACACACACACACACACACACACATTTATTTATTCCAAAATGTTCTGATAGTCTGTTAAGTGTGTGTTCATTGTTCCCTAGCTGTAGGCAGTGAATGATTAACTGTATGCGTAAGGTTCTACTTACAAATACACATCCAATCATATGAGAAAATGATCCAAGTTAACACATCATCCAAGTCAAGGACTTCAAGCCAGGTGCATTGAAATTGTCATGGTATCCTCTGATGGATTTTTGCATAAGAAGCTACATTCTCAATTTCCCAATTAAGAAATTCATCTTTAGGTTCTTCTAGATTAAATATGAGACTTGTCAATGGATGAATTTTGTTAAGACTGCAATCTCGTTACCTGATCCCAAATGACTTAGAGTTGGTCCAATATTTCAATCTAGAATTCTTTTATGTTTTTAAACGTAGGAGATTTGACTGCAAGTTGTAAAAGTCAATTTTTTAAACTAGAAAACTCGGTGTCATTTAATTGGTTTTAACTTTTTCTTTGGTAATGTAAGTGTGAGGAAGGATCCTAAACCACACAGCACAGCAAGCAGGGAACATCATCAGTTACTCTACAAAACAGGCTTAGAGAGCGATGATGAGTGCTAGACAGAGATAGAGCATGGGAATCTAAACGAAGCCTTCAAAACTCTCGTCATCTGGGCAGCACCCACATTTCTAGAAAGTTGTTCAATTGAAATAAGCCAGGCGCAGAAAGACAAAGGTTATATTAGTTAACTTACGTATGGAATCTTAAAGGTTGTTCTTAGAAGAGCATGTTAGGTAGGTGCTTGCCAGAAGCTGAGAGTAATATTGGTCAAGGGATACACAATTTTACCTAGATATGAGGAGGGAGTTCAGGAGATTTTTTTGTGCAGTATTGTTTTTATATGTAAACCATTTCAAGTCTAGCAGAGAAATTTGAAGAGTGTATTTGTTGGCCAAAGATTTGTCTGATGTACTATTAAAGTACAGTCTTCACTGAGTGAATATTGAAAGAGTCAGGAGGGAACAGGTTGCATTTTATGAGTCACATTGGATAATGAAATCTTTCTTCAGTAGAAGCAAACAAAGTAAATACAAAGTAGGAACAATTCACAATGTTAAATTGTCTTTGGCTTTATATAGCATCAAGTGTTTCTAAACAGTTAGGCTACTTTTTCCATCACAATAGGAAAAAATAGTCTCACTGTTTTAGCAAGGGCTATCAAATTATATATCAGGAAATTTGGCCAGCTGAAAGGCAAGTACTGAATGGAAACAGAAATTTCTGGGGTAAATAATTTAAGTTAAGCTTTACTGACCATATCTTAACTGAATCAATGTTAATGTTAATCAAGAAGTATTTTATTCACCTGGCATATGAAATATTTTCCTAAAATCATAAATAATATTCTGAAATTTTATTAACAATTAAGAGGCTGTACTAATAATAGCATTGTTATTTTCAAGATGTTCCATTGATGTGCCAATCAAGTATATGACTTGAAGCTGAAACTTTTGAATTCATTACAGCTATGAAAAAAATCTGCTGATACTTTCAACTCTATTCTTATTTCACATTTTAAATATTTAAACTTTATTTAACCTTATTCTCAGAAGGAATATTTCTTGAGCTGTACATCTGTTAGCTTTACAGACCTTTGAACTTTAAGAAAATGACTTAAACCACTTTTATTTTTCATATTGCCAGCCCTACAAGGTCAGATAGTCTTGCATGTACAGCAGGTGTACCTATGAGAATCTGTGATGGATATTTTTATTTATGTGAATTTTATTCCGTTTGATGTCAATGTCTTGATAATGCAAATAACTATGATATATTTAGATAAAAACCTTTACATATGTTCATGTGCATATTTGCAACTGTTGAACATAGGCCAGAGGATAAATGACCTATTCTAGAATTTTTCTTAATTTTCTTGTTTATAATTCATCAAAGCATAAAATATGTTTTAGTTTAGACATTTATTTGCCAAGAAATTTGAACTTAATTTTAGAATAAAGAAGAAGTTATTTGCACTTATATATTTTAAATGCAATTAAAACTCTAAGGGTACAACACTCTTAGGACAATAGCTAAAACTTAATATGTTTTTTAAGTATTTATTTTTATGAAGAATTAAATGTACTGTTCCTTTTCTTTTTAGAGTGCACAGATAAGAATTTTTTGTATAAATATACTTTAAATTATAAGATGAAAAAGTTTAAGCATTTCTTAATAACACTAAATAAATGTGTGTGTACTTGCTTCAAAGTTTTTGTTGGTATACGTCATTCCTTTTTGGACTTTAGAGAAAGCTTATCTCTAAGAACCAGTGGATACATTGTCAGACAATAACTTCATACCCTGAAGAGAAGTAGCTTCTTTAAAGGCTTTGCCATCAGTGAGCTGAGCTGAGGAGGAGGTCAGTGGGTTAATCTTCGTGTCTACATAAGGAGATGCGTATTACCACTTCTTGCCCCAGACTGTAATTGTCTTTGAAAACACTTGGTAAAGATCCAGATAAATTGAAATCAATCACTTTCTCAGTCATTCCATGGCACTTGTCAAGTCATTACACCGGTGGTAACAGTGCAAGTATAGAAAGATGCTTATTTAAAAAAAAAAAAAAAAAAAAAAAAAAAAAAAAAACCTTGTCCATTTAAAATTTTCAACTTCATCTAAGATTCTAGAATTACAAGCAATACCCCCCAAAATTGCACATAGTAGATAAATTTTAGGCCTATTTATTCTACAGGGAGTTCATCTTTTCAGTTGGTTATTCAAATAGAAATATATACTTGTAGCTTCACATTTCCCATCTTCGGGTTTACAATATGTTAGAAGGAAAAGTGATAAGTAACCGAAGTGGCTTCCTAATATTCTACAGCTTGAGAACTCTGATGGCTTTTTTCTGACTTCTCAGAATTAACTGACAAGTGATAAGAATAACCAGAGATGATACATGTCTGCTTTTCTCTGCCTTTTTTCTTCTGCACACCATTGACAGGACATGCAGATTTGAACTTGTAGCCAGGAACAGCGCTTCCATGCTTAAAATTGCCCAAAGACCCCCAGGGATGGAAGCTTGACCTGCTTTTATGAAACCATAGAATTACATTTATACAAGTTACCCCATGGGAAAACAACGAACTGATCCTAATTCAAACCTTAATATTGGAGCCTTCTGGGTCAAATTTGATTTTTTTTTGTAACACCTGTTTGATTACCATATTAGGGAACCTGATATGCTTACAATATTTAAAAATATCATCTATTAGTGATTTTTAATTAACACTGAATACTCAAAAATTTGAAGCTATTTAAGTTTATTCATGTTATTATAGTGTTGATTATTGAAAATAAAATATGTCTTTAATGTATAATTCCTAGACTTAAGGAAGTAAAATTAAAACTTATTTAATTAGAAGATGAACAAATTTCTTGTGAATTTAATTTCCCTCAAGCGGTGAGCTAGCCTAAGTGGAACAAAATATTTTAAAAGGTTGTTTTTCTTGCTATAAGTTTCAAGAACAAAGATTTTATACTAGTGTGTTTCATTTTCCTAGTGTTGCATTCTAAATGGGTACAATTTTGTTTTCTTTTGAGTTGGATTGTCCAGAGGAGTTTCTAAAGGACCTAGTTTTATCTCCATTAGAAACAACTGAACATGGTCACTAGTCCCTGGAGTGCACCTACATTGTTTGTATTTTAGTTGGCTTTTCTTTAGCATATGGAATGGGTTCAACATGGAAATCTGAGGGCAACAATTGGTTCATAGAAAAAAAAAGACCAGAAACTCAATTTTCAGAGTCTGCTTAGTGTCTGGAGTACCCAAATAATTTGTTGCATATTCAAATGTGACTAATATATGTGTGATTGGTATGTGTAGCGTCACAACTCTTTGCTCCTGAGGGCATACAGAGAAGTGGAAGTGTGCTTCCTCTTAGAATGTTTGACATCCTATTCACTAACATCTCAATGCCACAACACCATTACAGGGCACAGAAACACACAATCCTGGGACTAGTAACCGTTTCGGTCATTTCATCAGCAGCTTTGAAGTTTAAGCGATCACATTCCTTTTCCAATTTAAAATCAAAAAGGAATCTGGGACATCATTTGCTTCTTTTACACTTAATATCCATAAAGCCTCCTAGATTAGGTTACTTTTCTATAATGAACCACTTTTGAATAAAGGTATGGAGCTATAGAAATTTCTAATATATAATATGCCATTTATTATCTTCTTCAGCATACCATTTGAAAGAAGTTGAAACACTGCACCAGTGATGGTAACATTTCCTGAAGTCACCTTAATTCCATCCTTATAGAATACCAATATCTGGTTCTGTGTTTGACTGAGTTTCAGCGTTTTCTTTGTCTGGATGCATGATTTTAACTATGATGGAAGGAGGGGAGAAAATAGATGCTAAGTTTGCTGCTGTTGAGAGTAATATAATATGGGAAGGCAGCCTATTCTGACTTTGCAGTGCCAGTGATAGGAAGTTTCTCAAACTTTTTTTTTGTCTTCCATGGATCTCTGAAACTCCATTTTTAATAATAATGATTGATGATACCCACACAATGTGATCTGAGAAAAACAAAAAGACACCTTTAAAAAATTCTCTCTGTAAAAGTGTACAAAAAGAAAAGAAAGAAAACTTATCTTGTAGGAAACATCTCTAAAAGTGGAAGATTGCTTATAATGCCCAGGCATCTCCATCTACTTAGACTATATGTCTTCAGATAGCAAACTAAATTCTATCTCCATAAACATCCTTATCATCTGAACTATCCTTTTATTGATCCCTTTTTTCTTTCTCAGGAAAGCTTACATGAAATTGTAAAGGAAATAGGAACCCTTTACTATGAAATCTACCTATAATCATTTAGCCAAGATCAGAACAAACCTTGGGTTTTAAATTTCTGGTGTTTTGATTAGAGTTTCTCAATTACAAAATGTGACAATATACTTCATTTCTATCAAAGTGTTTCATTCCAGGTTTAGGAAATAAAATTAGAATGATACATTTGATCTGGAGTAAACTTTCTTGCTTTTTTGTTTTGGGGAGTGGACTGAATAAGGACCCATGACAGGAACGCTGTTTGTTTTTCACAAAAGTTGTTTGTGATTTCAGGTACCCCTGGGAAATCTCTTGATCAGATTCACATCTGTTCCTGTCAGAGTGGGTGCTAAGATACCGGTCACCCAGCAACCATGTCCAAGAGGGAATTGGGCCGATAATAACTTCAAAAAGGAATGACAGATGCTAGATTAGGATGAAAGACAAAACGCATGAAAAATGAGCTTGTTAGAATCAAAAATTTGTTCAAGCACCTTTATGTAAATTAAATGAATATTGAATATTTGCATGCAGTAATTTCTACTTTTTTACTTGATTATAAAGGAAAGAATAGTGCATTTAAACTCACAAACGCCACTTCTTTCTTTGTCACTAATTAACATACAAAGCAGAATCTCTTTTTAAAAATCAGATTAGCCACCTGGGTTCTTCTGTCCCTACAAAGAATGTGACGATGCTTCCCTGTGACAGCAGTACTTTCAAAATGACTTAGCTTATCTTTTTTGTCCCCTGATAAACACTCTCCTGTGAGTTACGATTATTTTAGGAGAATATAAATCCCTTTCTTGAGAATGCATAGTAACCTTATCCTGTTGTCCTTGAAATTGCTTAATGTACATTAATAAAAGATCACTCGAGAGGCGTTCACACCAAAAGCACAGGCTTCTCATTGACTGGTTAAATAACAATGCCTTTAAGTAAAAGAGGGAGGAATGTTGGACAGGAAAGTGAGCAGATCCCCTCACAATTTAAGATGCGCTTTGATACATTACAGTTTTCTATTGAACTGTTCACATACTAATAAGAATTTAGTACGGCTGATAGAATGTAGTGATTGAGAGGAGCTTCTTCTGAGTCTTGGTTTAGTGATGTCTAATGTGGTCACGTAGAGAAATTGATTTTCTTCAGAAATTAATTAATTTTTCATATCGCCTTAAGCTGCAGTTAAAAAGAGTGCATACTTGTCTGTTTTTTCCAGAAATATTGCCTAATCATATTAATACCATTGCCCCAAGGATGAAAAGATAATTGTACAAATGCATTTGGAAATATGTATCACTGAGTATTTATGATTAAATTATGCAAATGACCCAGCTCTCATCCTTTCCAGACCCAGATTGTCTAATTAGGATTGATATGCTGAATAGATGTTCCAGAATTTGAATACAAGCATGTCCAAGGAGCAGAAAATTGGAAATGACAAGGCTGAAATCTAAAGAAAAGTGTCTTTCGTTTCTATACTTTGTTAATATGCTGTTAGCAGTTGAGGGCTTTTTCCACCCTTTGGCTATTTTGAGGTTCCTGTGTACTCATTAGAAACAACTACAGAAAAGGAATTGAGCTTTAGCAGTGGGTATTTTATTTCTCCTTGGCAACTCTATTTCAAAATAGTAATGTCTTGGTCATTCAAAATTAACATAGGTGGTAAGCTTCGATGTAAACTTACCCTTGAGAGACTTGTATCTTGTATCCTTTGAACTGGCAGTGTTGCTTTAAAGTTAGTTCTCCCAACTTAAGGGGCATAGGAGTGAAGCATTTTCTAAGGATAAGCTTTCCCAAAGCCATACTTCATCTATCCCTTTATTCATTCACTCATTCTTCCATACCTACACTTAATCTTGTAGTTGGAGAAAACTATTTAAGAAACAGTTCTGATTAAGCATAAAACGCAGCACTTTAAATGTAACAATGTTTGAATTTGAAGCCCTCAGCAGGCTTTCTCCCTCACTGATTATACTCATTCATCTTAGATGGAGGGGTGGTGGTGAGCAGCTAGGACAGGATGGAACTGTCAGGACTCCAGCCTTTGTTAAGCAGCGGGTAGTCAGTGCTTCTGAACTCGCTGGCTCCTGCTCCCCATCTGCAGGATGATGGATTGCAGTGTTTAATACATTTCAGCTTTTGTCTGTCATAGTGTGGACAGACAGTACTATCAGTGATTTCAATAGTGATTAGGGAGCCATTTCAGACTACTCCTATTGGCCAGACAGCTCCCAGGAATGTCTGAGGAAACTCACTCATGGGCACTCTCACCATGTAAATGAGAAGTCTACGTGGAGACTGCATACACACTCTTTTAAGCAATACAGAAGCCCACTGAAAATCATAGATGATATTCCATTTTAGGATCAAATCTTATATGGTAATATTAAGACTATTTGCACTAACTAGTCTCAAGTTGAAGATTGATCGGTATTCTTTATTTAGTGACAGAGTGAATGGCAGGGATGCATTCCAGCATTCCATAGACTGTGATGTCAGTTGTTTATATGGTCATCATTACAGACCTATTTATCTATATTGGAGGGTAGAAGGCAAGGATTTTGTTAAAGCAATGAGACACGAGCCTGGCATGCACTGTGCTGGTACTTGCTGAGTTGTTGGTTCTTTATAGTTCACAACCCCAGAGGCTGAATACATTTCAACAACCAGAAATCCACTCTGTAATCACTCCATACTCTGCCTGGAGTATCTCACTCTATTTATAGCACTGGTGTTAAAGAAAAAAAAATAGGTAAAAGAAAAGAAACTATTCATTGAAGTCATTCATAATGCAGGAAAAGTTTTACTTTATGAATGGGGCTAAAGAAATGACTCAAATTGGTAAACACTACATCGTTTACCAATTATAATATAATATGATCAGTGTAATATAAATGATGTATATTATAGAATGAATTATAAACATGGTGTCTTAACTCACATCCTCAGTAAAAAAAAAAAAAGAAAAAATTACCAAAATCGTAATCTAGTTAACACTTTGAAGCAAAAAATCTATGCAAGTAAACAATTACTTGTTTTTAATTTATGTTTATTAAGGAGAAAGAAGATAATATTTAGATGGTCAACAGCAAAATGATGTTGAGACTAACCCTAGATCTTCAATTATTTCGACTCTGTTTTGTGGTTCTGATAATATAATCTTTTACTCATGTCATTTTCAGCAAATATTTTTGGTTTGGGACATAGGACAACAAGGACAATCACAGAGAGAGATAGCACAGCACATATGCGTACTCACATAAACACGTGTTGATTCAGGTACACACCCACCCACTCATCCATACTTCCCCTTAAAAAAACATATTTTTAACTAGCGGAACAGCTAAACTTGCTTTTGACCTTTCGATGTTGCTAATTTGGTAATGAGGACAGGTGGCACTGTATCTCCTAAGTTATGAAAGCTTATGTATATTTTGAAATTATCATGTTTATTGTCATATTTTACGTTATTAAAAAGATGCTTAGCATAAAAGTTATGCATTCATTCTACATATTGTGAGGGAGTCCTTTGTAAGGGTCAATCAATTCGAGTGAGAATATATTATATTTTTATATAAAAATTAATGTAACTGAGTTTAAGTAAATCTGGATTTTAAAACCAAAGCTCTTTATAGTTTGCATAGCATATAGTTAATGAAATAATATACCCCAAAGAAGATGCCATATTGACTGGAACTGTTTTGAGGTGAGGAATGTTTACCAAATCAGTTTATAGTTCAAACATCTCAGGCATGGCACTATTTTTGGTCTTGTGCTTGTAGCAGCAGAGTGAATGGGAAGACCCGGATCTATTGAAGAATAAATCAGTCCAAAGTAGAATAGTTCCAGCCATGTTCAACGTTTACTGTCTTTCACCTGTTATTTCTTTGGTTATGAGTTTTAAAGGGGTAAGTAAAAATGAGTAGACTTTGAACACTAGGTCACGCAGGGAAATACTTCATAACAAAACAAAAGGAGAATTTATGCCATGCAAGTGTTTTAGCCTCCCGTGGGAGAGCTTTGCTTTGGAGGAAAGTGATTCTCTCTCTTTTAGCATCTATTAGTTGCCTGTAGCTCTCCTTGTAGAGGTGAGGCAGTGTGGAATTTTCTCTATCCATGTTTCCAAGCGTTAGCCCTGGATTCAGGGACCTGTGAGTGATGCTAGATGCAGTCAGGAGGTTGTATGTGCGTGCACACACATGCAGGTTGTGAGCCTTTTTATTCGTCTTGCTAGTCTCGCATTTAATTAAACCCAGTAGTTATAAAATAATTCTAATAATTTGTTTTGCTCTAGTCAAAATAAAAAACAAATCTGTGATAGAAACTGACTGAATGAGTTTTTCACGAAGCTAAATGAATATGTTTGCTGTCTGAAAAGGGTTACCCAGGAAAGAATGCTAGAACCCTCTTTTAACTACTGCATCTGTCTCTAGCTCCAGTCTGACTCACAGCTCCTGCCTCTGTATTCTAGCGATGACTCTTTGGTAGATCCATAAATTGGGGGAAATTTGAGTTGGGCTAGCAGGTTCAAGTTCT
This sequence comes from Microtus oregoni, assembly GCF_018167655.1. Taxonomy (NCBI): domain Eukaryota; kingdom Metazoa; phylum Chordata; class Mammalia; order Rodentia; family Cricetidae; genus Microtus; species Microtus oregoni. The sequence continues at coordinate 32,318,070 of NW_024543060.1, read as the reverse complement.
TATTGCTCAGGAACTTCCTATAATGATCCCGCCTCTAATGAGGTGAATTACTACTGCTTGAAAAAGGAGAAAAAGGAGTTTTGGCTATCTTAGGTAATAAATCACATTGACTGCCTGGCCGATCTGATCAATTGTGCATAAATCGGTGCCTTAAAGAGTCTTAAAATAAGATTTTCCTGGGACCAATCGATCCTCTAGACTGTGTAAAGACATGGTCACCTGCCTGTAGATCACGGAACGTGAGCATGCAGTCCCTGGACTGCCTTGGATTGTCATGGCTGAAATGAATGTTGCCAGGTTACATGGGAGTGGCTTCCCAGTTGTTTTCATTGTCATTTGAAATAGTTCTGTCCTATTTGGTTCACTAAGTTAGGTTATCAAGAAAGTTTAATTATTTTTTTCTTTTTGTACTAGTAGGATTTGAACCTAGGACTCAATGCACTCTCGAATAGTGCTCTATTACTGAGGTACTTGGCCACAGTCTTTTTGCAAATGCATCTCACTAGATTGCAAAAGCTGGACTTGATCTCATTCTGTAGCTCAGACAAGCCTTCAGTTTTTGACACTTCTGTTCCAGCTTCCTTGTTACTTGGAATTGCAACATACCTGTGTCACCAGGCTTTGTCTATTGTGAATGCTGATGTTGACAAAAGCAGTTTTTGAAAGCCTTAGCAACAGGAATAATTTTTAGGAATTGTTTTTAATGAGAGTGTTATATTGCTATGAATATTTCAAAGGGGGGTATTGCCTTTAATACTCCCCCAAAGTATTTCATTATCACAATAGCTGTGTATATGTGACTTACTTATCCAAAGGCACCTTGCAGTCTTGAGAAAGAATTATGACACTTGATTTCATATTTTGCTACATCCACTAATTTTTAAGATGTTAGTTTGGCTGACGCCAAGCCCCAGACTCAAAGGTAAAGTGGGGACAATATCAGTGGCTTTCTACTTACTTCCAAAGTATGCTGTAAGGAGTGGATGCCATGATTGCTTCTTGGAAGAACTTTAGAAATAATAGTTTTTTAATTTTATCTTAGATTCCCAACTAAAATGTTAAAACTCCCTTTACCAGTTCAAAGTATAAAGAAAAAAAATTGGTTCTTCTTGACACAATGTGAATTCATTTTTAAGTAAATTCCAAATAAATGATATCAAAGTACTATGAATTTGATTTTTTATAAGTTTGTATCATTTAGCAAAATGTTGCTAGTATTAACATTCAAAGACATATTTTAAATGATAGGTTAGAACGTATGGTTACATTACATAACTAGGAGAGGATTAGCTCCAAGCTGTCATATGACTCCTGGACCTGCTGGAACCTTGGATGTCATTTAAAGTTGGCCTGAGCATCCTATGATAGTAAATGTCTAATAATTTTTCAAGATAAAGACACAATTTATAATTGTTTATTATTAAGGATCTCTTGACTCCAAATAATAATTTCCTGTATTCTCTTTTTTTGAAAACAAATTTGAGCTAGGCCTTCAAATATGTTTACCTAAGTTCTTTTTTTTTTCTTTGCAAATACTTTATGGACTCGATATGGCAAAAAATTTTTCTTCTTTCAAAATACTATTCTGCCTTTGAAGATTTATTACATCTTTGTGTTTTTATTAATTATGTAATATACACTCTTTGTTCTCTATTATATTGTGAAATTGCTGAAATTGGATCTGAATAATTTTCTTCTTGGCATCTGTCTATAAAAGTTCTACTGTAAGCCGGGCGATAGTGGCGCACGCCTTTAATCCCAGCACTCGGGAGGCAGAGGCAGGCGGATCTCTGTGAGTTCGAGACCAGCCTGGTCTACAGAGCTAGTTCCAGGATAGGCTCCAAAGCCACAGAGAAACCCTGTCTTGAAAAACCAAAAAAAAAAAAAAAAAAAAAAGTTCTGCTCTCTAAAATTTACCAGATGAGAAGACGTAGAGAAAACCTGGTGTTTGTTGTTGTTGTTCCCATTGCATTTCCTTCAGGTACATAAAAATTTGAAATATTCATCTTCAGATGTTAAATTTTAATTTTAGATTCAACAACAAATTGCACAACTTTGGAGAATTTATTTTCTAATGATTACTAATTACTTTTTCTGGATTATCATATAGGATTGTAATGCATCTCTTTGCATTGATATCCTTAGCAAATTTTAAGTACATACTAGCTACTCATTATTATTACAGTCAACTTTGTTATTGAAATTTTGTTTTTATATTATTGAATACATAAACACTCTAAGAGTACTACTATATTATAGTGGTAATTTAGGTAACAATTTTAAAACTTTTTTTTATAAGATTGAAATTTTAACTTGATCTTGATTGTAATTAATTTTATCTATTTTTAAATTCTGAACTATAAAAACCACAAATCACCCGGCAAGTTTAATTGAATTATTATGCAAAAATGTTTGCACGTATATATTTAAAAGCACATATATAGTTAGACAATTGCATGCTATGATCTTTTCAGTAATTGTTTACTATATATTAAGAGTGTTTTAGATATCTGCTTTCTCTTCCCATAACATTTATGTGCAGTACATTTTATCTGAATTTAAAAATAAGAGCACTGAAGACCAGAGCTGCTAATTAAGTTGCTTCAGGTGGCACAACAGCCTGATCTCCAGCCCCTGGGGAACAAATATTCTCTTAAGGCATCTCTGTGCACCTATACTCATGTATAAATGCTCTCATTCACATACATGTAGACATACTTTAAAAAATGGCGGCACTGTTAATTTATTGACTAATTTGTACATTTAGATGGTTGATAGGAGAAGGTGACAGCAATAATTGGACTACTCTTCTTGCATTTTCCTGACTGATGTAAATCATTCTCTTGTATCTGTTTCATAATTCTATTTAGGTGTTTTGGTCAGAAGGAAGCACTGTTACTAGCGGATTTAGAATACACTTAGAGCTCAAAACCCACTCATCTGGGCATATAGTTGGTGTTGAGCATTATTTGTCTTGTAAGTAGAGCCTGAGGGCTCAGGGAGTGTCTGGGGTCTGCCTTCCTTCATGGACTGTTCTTCAGCTCCGCCATTCCATCAGTCACTACTTGGATCTGCTCTTCCATCCAAGCAAATTCAGAATTTTGTTGATAACTTTATTTCACAGCACAAGAAGCCTTTGATACTCAGACATCCCCATATTCTTTAGGAAGAAGAGGTTTGTCAGATAAGTAAAGTTTTGTGACTTGCAACTTCCTTGATTAGATAAGTTCTTCAGTTTTCTCACTCTTGGGAAGTATGGGAAGTAATGTTCATTGCATTGGAATAATTATGCAGGAAAAATGATGCTATTGCTGTTTCGTTTCTAAATCTCTCCCTGTAAAGTAAGGAATTATTTGTCATTTTTAAATTTAATATTTAGTGTCTTACCGAAGTACTGAGTAATAAGAAATTACCCATGCTATTCATAAACTAAGGGAAAAGGTTATGATAGTTTACTAATCAAAAGAAACTGATTCAGGTACACCATATTCATATAATATTTAGCAATGAGTCATATTATTATTATTAATTATTAATATGTTTTATTTGTTTGCATTTTTGAAGTTCTATATGTAGCCCAAATTGACCTCAAACCCAAGGTTCCATTGTATCATTTTGAGGGTGGCTTTGGGAATTACAACAACTGACACTGAGAAAGTGTGCTATGCGTTGATATTCTTCAATTTTAACACATATCATATCAGTCAGTTTATCATTACATTCGCTGGTGCGCACTGGTTGCTTGACTTTTCCATTGTTGCGCCTACTCCTGTGTTCAACCTTGATTGTCCAGGGCTCTGTTCCCTCTTGACTTATAACCCTATTTCATTTTAATCTAGTGATACTAGGTGTCATGAAGTCAATTCATGAAATCCTCAGGAGTGTGCTCCCTAAAATGGTAATTTTAAGCATATCAGGATCGCATCACTTAGTTTAAAATTCTATTAGTATATTCTCAAGGGAGTCTCATATTTTTACTTTTTGAAAACTGTTCATTGCTGAAGATTCTGGTGAGGGGACTTCCGCTGAAGGGTGTGAGAAAGAATGCTGTTTGCATTTTCTCTGGAGGCTTCTGTCTTTATGGAATGTCTCTCCTCTCCTATAAAATTTGATTCCTTGCATTTATGACTTCTTTAGGACAAATACCACAATGCTTTATAAGTTATACACTTATTTAAAGAAATAAATCCACCTCATTTAAGCAATAGACAAACTTACGTATAACTTTACAGTAAATATATCTTTCCAAGTGATCATGATGAATGAATAAATGAAGTACTTCCATTTGGCTCAATATGGTAACAACAAAGAGTGCTTCCATTGGTTTGTGGGATATACCACATCTGAGCTGAACTTCTGTCTTCACTTGCATGTGTCTAATAAGCAGGAAATGTTCTTTGAAAACCTTGCTGAAGTATGACAGATTTGTAGCATGAAAAATGATTATTTTGAAAAATGAAATAGATGCCTAGAAACATCATATACCTTAAATAATCTCAAATAATGTGCAACAGCAAAAGAAGGGGAAGAAAAACATCCACAATACACTTATTCTAATGCTTAAGAAATAAAAGTATTTATTTTTCAGAAAATTTGAAATATTATTGAAAATTAAAATTCCCTTCAAGCAAACTCCATCTAACCTGAATCTTGTTGGCCATCAAATGGATCTTTGGGTTGGAAATGATTTTCAGCTCCTTGTCAATTTCGCTGATATCATCGTAAAGAGAAATAGTCTAACAAATTTAAGATTCAGCATTGAATAATCGATATTGGGTTTTTGCCTTTTCTACCTTTTATTAGATACCACATTGCTCTTACATGTGCTATCTTACCCCCTACTCTGGCTTTGAGAGAGATTCTAACTATGTTGCCCAGGCTGATCTCACTGTCGCACACTTGTGATACTCCTGTGTCAACCCTTACGCCCTTGGTAACAGGTGTGCACCTCCACATTTGAATTTTATTTCTAAATTTGCTCTGAATCACACCTTAATTTTGTCTTTCCTCACTGTACCAGGATCCTTTCCAACATTTTTTTCCTGTGGATTTTTTCATAATTTACTTGCAATATTTTTGGATATGTTTATTTATCTCCAATGTTCCAAAGAGCTGTTTGTTTAAGTGAGACAATGATGGTCCCATAAAAAGCACACTCAAGGCTGGCAGCAGTAACTAAATTTAATTTTCACCTACATTTCACAGTTTATCCAGGGTGTGAAGTGTTTCTGTTCCAGCATCATTCCAGTGAACTAAGGAAAGGGGGTCTAGCCAGTATCGCTTAAGCTTTGGAGTTTTGTGGGTGGAAAATTAAATTGTTTCTTCATTTTTCAAAAATGGTACTTACTTGTTAGAGTTCTGTTTTATGTTGCTGCACAGCATGTCTGAAGATTAGATGATCATCTAGATGCTGTGTTGTCTGAGAGCCTGAGAGAACATATCATACTAGGGAAAAAGTAGGTTTAGAAAAATAGATACTGACCAATATTTGTTAATATATTCTGTTTAATATGCTTAGTAAGTTCCAGTACAGTTTCAAGTACAAGTATGACTATTTTAAATAAAATACATGACTAATCAGCCACTTGTTGAATCAAGCTGGTGATTTCTTGATATCCACAAAGAATGTTGAATTTAAGAAGATATTACTTCCAGGAGAGGAAAACCGTCCTTATTTTCTACAGTAGTTTCTTAAAAATACTCATAAACATACACAAGTGTGTGTGCATTTGTGCATTTGTGTGTGTGTGTGTGTGTGTGTGTGTGTGTGTGTGTGTATGCGAATACTCCCATGGGGTTAGGACCCATGGCACTCTGAGAATAAAGGTATAGGCTACGATCACTGTGTATGTGCATGTTCTTCCTCAACTTTTCACATGACCTTGTATTTTGGAAGACAGAAGCGATAAATTCTTCCTCTAGTTCCATAAATCATGTTTCCATTGGAAATCCAATTTTAAAGACTTAAAGATGAAAAATTAAGTTAAAATTTTCCTACTCCGATACTGTGTGACTGTTAGAAGTTGCAGTGCTCCTTTTATTTACTAACTTGCACTGTTCTCGAAAATTTTCTGATTTTCTTTATTTTTCATAGCTTTTTTGTTTACTTATGTAATATTAGAAAAAGACAGACATGGATTGAAGCACTTAAAACTAAAAACAAAATAATCACCAAGAATTTGCAATTGCTAGGAAAGACAGAGAACACTGTGAAATAATTTTTAAAAAAAAAAAAAAACAGGATGTAGATTGGTTTGGTTAGGTTAGAGATTAGAATACTTGCTTCTCAGGTTTGGGATACCAGGGACATGAATGCTCTTGCCATCTTGGAAAGATGGTATCTGAAATAATTAATGACTTTAAAATTTATATCACAATAGCTAAATTCTTGGGATCCTTCTCTTGAAAGGTTTTGAATTGGATAAAAGTCATGAATGTTTTTGGGTTTTGGTTAGACAATTCTATGACTTTTTGAGAGTTGAACGGGACACATTTTATACTACAGATTGTTATATTAACACAGATTAAAGTGAATGATGGTTTTATTTAAGGCAACTGTAGAAGGATGCAAAGAAGAAAACAGACAAAAGATGCTATGAATTAGAGGGGTCTAGTTGAATGAGGTGTTTAGGGAAGGAGAATAGGTGAGCTTTATGCGCTAGTTTTAGGTGAGCACTAGGGGGTTTTGTGTAAACTGTCAAAGTCAGAAGTGATAATTATGACCATAAAATAAAGAATGGGACTTTGAGACCAACTACAAAATTAGTCTATGAATAAAGAAAAATAATTTATCTTCAATACTTCTTTTATGATACGTATTGATGTTTTTTTTCTGTCTTCTGGTTTCAGATAACTATATTAAAGACTCAAGTTTTATGAAAAATACTTTTCTCAATCTCAGAGGTCAAGTGTTATTTTTCTGTTTTGAACTATTTAAAGTTAAATGGTAGTCAATTTTAGAGATCTGCATAGAACATGGCTTTCTTCTTTGCTGAGTCAGGCTCTAAGGAATACCTTTCTTGTGTTTGTTTAAAACTTGTGATAATAACTAGCATATTATGTGGCTCCAGAAACCAAAATATAAATGTCATTGAATAAAACTGAAAGCTCTGTTATGTGAATTCATCTCATTCGCTTAGCTGATATTTAGTGTAAAAGCAAATGCTAGCCAGGGCGGTAGAGACTCTAGTTCATGATCCATTAGTCCAGTACTTGGTGTTGATGGTGGGGCAGCACGAGAAGGCAGAAAGCAAACAGAGGAAAGAAGGATCTGGAGTTTCACGGTCCCTTTCCTATCCATGCCTCCAGTGACCTAATTGTCTACCTTTAGATGCCTCCTTCTAGTGGTACGGACTCAATCTTCCAAAACAGTGCCACTCTCAGGAACCTAACTTTTGACACATCCTCCTTTGGAGGATGTTTAAGATCCGAAATATGGCAGTAACTATGAGCTTTGTGCTTTATTTTTATTTTTTGTTGCACTGTTCATCAGCACTTCAGTGCAATGTTGATAGGACACTGCAGGTCAAGCCAGTCTAGTTCTCTGTAGTCAGGAACTTCCTAGGCATCTTCTGCTATGAACATTCTGCCTCTCATAGTCCTGTCCTTAGCTTATGGATGAGGAAATGCAACAAGTCTTTATTTTCACTTCTGCCTAAACTGTCTTTACTTTCTATCTACCCAGGGAAGACTGAGAACCAGAAGTCATAATTAGCCTAATTTCTAGTTCCGCTCCTTACCAAATTCTCACCCCTTCATTTAGTCAACTTATAACTAAAGAATTTGTATCATTTCAAATGTGTTTAAATGTTAAGATAATTTGGGATATCACTAAAGTTGTGACACCTAATAGTGATGCCACAGTAGACTTCTTGACAAACACATATGAGAGCAAATGCTTTCACAAATTACTATTATGCAATATAGTAATAATATGACTGAATGGATAAAGACACAATAATTGAAACGAGAAGATACATTTGGCAAATATCAATACCAAAGTTTACCAGAAATTAATACATGTTTACTTGAACCTTAATATTCTCTCATTTCAAACTTTTATTATTTTTGTTACTACAAGAGTAATCAGATCTTGGATTATGTGTGTGTGTATAAAATATTGAAAACTACATTTAATCTATGTAATTTACATTTTATGCAGCTAATATGTGACAGCTATTTTTTATATATCTTGCACATCTTAGTGAATATAATACACAAAACTCTCAACATTAATCAGCAACATTTTAGCACTCATGGTTGGTGACAATAAATACATCATTAGAGTAATAAATTAGAAAATTCTATTGATTTAAGAAGGTATCTAAAATAATACACGGGAAGGGGAGTTTATGGTTAGAGGAGTGCAAGAGATGAAATCTTAAGACAGTTATCAGAATGGAAACTATTTTCTTGAGAAGTAGATAATTCAGTCAATATTTGAAGGAGATACAGAGAGCTCAAAGGCATTTTAACAGCGATTATTTCTCTTTGCATTTTATCTGGTTTTGGTTCCCAGGTTACTAGAAGAGACGTAGGAAACGTGGTAATAACAGAATAGAACATTCCTTTATAGATGAACAGGAGAAGATTCACATTTTCTTTTTTCAGAGTTTCTGCTGGGTAAAAGCAAACAGTTCCAGAACACAACTGGGTTTTGGTGTCTTGCCCCCAGTGTCTGACAGCGTCAGGCTTCCAATTTCTCTACTTGAGTGTATTGTATTAAATCATATGCGTAAAGAACTCAGCCCAGTTACAGACTTAATAAATACTCATCAATATTAGCTATTAACTTTTTATTTAATAGTTTAATTTTTACTAAATAGTTTTTTAATAGTTTAATTGTTTCTAAAAGCACTGCATTTTTAAAGCTCACCAAGTGCTTTCTAAAGGGAAGCATCCTACATTCTATAATGCTGCATTATTCTACAAGGTCAGAGAGCAAAAGGTAGGACATGGAATCCTTTAGATACATACATTATTATGTAATGTCTGATCTAACAATGCTCAGTTCCCAAATCCTAAGTCTAAATACCCTGATTGAACTGTGCATTTAATGAACTGCCCTTTTTTGTAATGTTAAAATATTTCCAGTTTTTAGGTAAAAAAATAGCCTGTTGCTGTGATTCTGACTCTCTGAGTTCTCTAGATATAGATGTCCCAATCTATACAAAGACCCTTTCCAGATAAAGCTGATAGTAAAATGTATGCAGACGGTTCTAGGAGGTTACTAAGACTTTAGTTCAGTATGTTCTTGATTTTTTTTTTTCCTGAGGAAGTGTTTCTCTCTGTCTAACAGCCCTAGTGGTCCTGGAACTTGCTCTGTAGACCAGGCTGGCCTCACCTCACTGAGATCCGCCTACCTCTATCTCCCGAGTGCTGGGATTTAAAGGTGTGCACCTCACCATTACCTGACTAGTTCAGTATGCTATAAGGTAGACTTCTCTTTGTGATGTTTCCTTGGATAGTGTACTGACTTTTAACACTTTTCCATCCTTCCACATTGGTATGGATAAGGCAACCATAAACATTTCTGGTCAAATTAGACACTCTTGAGAATTAATAGAAGGCTATTAGACATTATTTTGGGACAGCAGTTAAAAACTACGATGATGTATAAAACACGTATTGTGTAGTCATGGAAGTGAAGAACATCTTTTCCCACCAATACATATAGAAAATAGTCATTAGCTTACACTTTAAAAAAAGTTAGTGGTATGAGGTAATTTTTACCTAAGGAAGAATTTGAAAAAAAACAAAAGAAATTATCTTCATTGGAGACAATCCAGAAAAACAAGAATTTTCTCTTTGTTTTGGTTTTCATTTTAATAAAGAATTGCAATATTTTTATAGATGGCAGTGAATCTCAAATTGGTTGAAAGCTCTTGTTGATTTAATATTCTGAACAGCTCCTCTTCCTTCGTCCATTTCTCTGAGCTTTTGCTGGGTTTCTTGCTTTTCCATACATCGCCGTAAACAAGGATTTGCTTGCCTTGGCAGGTTCTGGGTATCTTATTCATGAAGCCTACGGGGTGATTTCTTCCTCAATAGACTAGGAGTTACTGTTTTCAAACAACTTCCTTCAGTGTATTTTGGTTTTATTTTGAATACATGAGCCAACACTCTCCAAGTTTTGCCAGACTTTTCATCAACACACATGGTGAACGTATAATGAATTTTGGTAGGCAGTCAGGAAGAAATGGGAAAAATGTTGGCAAGCATTTGTCTCCTTTTCGTTGTTTGCCAAACTCCTGGGCTGAGTCTCAAATCTAAATTCTTCTCACTGGGCATGGATAGCCATTGAGAGACAGTCAGGCAGGAAACAGAGTAGGAGGAACTCAGTGGTTCAAAAGAAGGCATGAGAAGTCAATCACAGTATCAGAGAGCTTCAATGTCTAACACATTTCCTGTTGTCTACAGTTTCCCCAACATGTTCTGGTCCTCTTATTCTGAACATGCAAGTATATGCTATATTTCACAGTTATCAAGAGTATTATCTCTGGGTTATAGCAAAGTAAAAAATACATTTAAACACAGAAAGCCAAACTAGCTTTAGTGGCATGTAAAAACTCCCTTGTCAGAAACGCTTTACACAGTGAGAGAAAGGGTCAAACTTAGGCTGGGATGGAGGGTGGGAACCCGGAATAGAGACAGTAAAGTGCGGAATTTCTCAAATGCTGACTTCATTCTTGGGACTACTTTGTTTTATATAGATCGTGATTCTACACACGATGTCCCATAATAGCAGTTCTGAGATGCTCTGGGGCACAATAGCCCCAGATAGTGTAGATTAGGTAAATAGTCCTGGTCTTTGAGGCTGGTTTACTTCATGGGCTTGTTATTCGAGAACCTCTGGCTCATCCATTGTGCCACTAATCACGTTTTCCATTTCTCGTGTCTGCTTCGCTCATAACCCTGTTTTTATGTCATAACAGTTGCTGTATCAGCACCCTTCTCTTTCCAGTGCTCAATTTTAAACAGCCTCATTATGAAGAATATGGCACTTAAAAACATGGCACAAGTGTGTATTACTGCAGCGCAAGATAAAAGAAATTATTGAGAAATGCACAGAGTGCTGAAGTAACTTTTTCCTAAGAGACATTTCACTGTTTTAATTGATTTTTTTTATCCATTTTATTAAGGGTTCTTGGAGAAGGAAAATGTCAGGTTACCTCTTGGAAATAAGGGAACACTTGACTTAATTGTGATGCTACCTGTGTGTCTGGATTACTGTAGAAATGTTAACCACATCTTAATCAGGTTATAATGGAAAACAAAATGATCAGGAACATTTAGTTCTGATTTTGCTAAAACCAAATTAATTTTTAAAATGCCATTTGCTCGGAGTGAGAAGAAACACAGCTTTTTGTTCTTTAAGGGAGCTTTTAAAAAAAGAGAAAGCCCAGGGTTTGCTACTTAGTGTTTTAAACACAAGTACTATGAAGGTATTTTCTCATCCCAGCTTCATATATCCACTCCTAGTCAAAACATCGTGGTCCAGTTACATCTGTAGCTGAACCCTCTGACCAAGTCTGAAAAGCTTAGTTGGTTAAATTGTTATATATCTGAAAAGTTCAAAGGTTTGTAAATCCCTGACTTTATAACTCAGCCAAAGAACTAAGGAGACTGTGCAGTACTAGAGTTCCTGTCAAATATTCTCACACACATCTAAACCATAGACACTGGGGAAAATTAAACCTATTACATAATGAGTTCGCACTACTCAGCTCTGCTCTTGTCAATGTTGTTTTCCATAACTCCACATACACAACATGTCACTATGCGCAAATCGCATTCATGCCATGGCCAAATGAAATTCAGTTTATATTTATTTTCTCTTAGGATATAGAAGGTAAACTGTGGGTGTTTGTTTTCTAAATGTAAGTAGACAGAGTCAAACCTATAAGACTTGGAGAGAAGCATGTGAATCTCTATAATCGAGCCCTGTGTGCGAATGAAAGCGACCCATTTTCAGGAGACTCTACAGTCCACAATTCAGCAAATCTGGGGTGCAGACACCAGACCAGTCTTCCCAAACTCCTGACCCATGTATTACAGATGGAGCTGGTGCTCTGAGGTCCATTTACATCACTGTTATCTTTTTCTTAAAACAATATTTTCTTTTCTTGTAGCTCTCAAAACTTCTTTTATACATGGCTAAGAACTTTCTCAAGTGGGGATAGACAAACTATGTGTTTTCAAAAGCCATATGAACTTTGTTTACTTTTAAAGATAAAATAAAAAAAAGAAAGAGAGAAAGAAAGAAAGAAAGAAAGAAAGAAAAAATAAGAAAGGAAGGAAGGAAGGAAGGGAGAAAGAAAGAAAGAAAGAAAGAAGAAAGAAAGAAAGAAAGAAAGAAAGAAAAGGAAGGGGGTCAGGTTGTTTTCCTTAATCGGTTTCTCACTTTCAACAGAAGGGGGAAAACATTTCTTGCTGTTTTAGAATCAGTAGGAGATATGTAAGCATCAGCACAGAGCATTTCAGTGTTTGCTCACTCAACTTAGCAAAATACAATTGCAATGAGAGTAAACAAAATGATAGAACAAGTGGCTAATTGACCATTACAGATGGACTTACGTGTACCTTCAACATTTTTATATTTCCAATAGCAGGAAGTGTCTTGTTTTGAGAAGCTAAATAAAGTAAAGTCATTTGAAATATTTTCCTATTCTATTATAACAAGAAAAAATTATTTAATGTTTACCTCAAGGTTGTCTTGAGTTTTAAGGATCATTTTTTCTTTGTTAAAACCGAGAATACTTTACATATTTACATTTTATGAGATTATGTATTGTAAGTTATTATTTTATAAAATTAGTATTCAGGCATCTTACGGTTTCTCTCTTTACACTCAGGAAACAGCTAATGCTTTTAGTTCTAATGTTTGTGTGAGCCCCAGACATTCCAACTAATACTTACTTTAGACAACATTTAACATGCTGGAGTCAAACGATTTCATTATTGGTAAGAACAATATTGTCATTTTCATAATGAATTGTTGACTTATTCTTTGTATTTAAAGGCAGTGTTAATCATTTAGAGGAAATAAATATTCTGTTTTATTAATAAGAGATCCACTTTATTTGTTCCTATTTAGTTGTCTTCTCTTTGTCAGGATGTAGACTAATGAGAAATCGTAGAGAGACCCTTTACTGTCTAAACACTCAGCACACAAATGCTTCTCAATAGAAATAACACACAAAATGCGTTCAAAGACAATACATAGCCTGAGAAATTCTGTGTGCTGACAGCTCTCCAACAGTGTTATCACAGCAGGGAGACATCAGTTGAAGAAACAGATAGTGACCTCAAAAAAAGTCTGGTCAGCGGTGTGGACAGGGTTTCACAAGATTATAAATCACCCCAGGGTCGCTCTGTTCCCACCATAAAGAGAGCATGGTCATTTTATTGTAATCTAATAAGAGATGGGAGCAAAGGACAGCTCCAGTGTGTGTTTGCAGCAAAAAAAATAAAATAAAATAAAATCTTGATTACAGTTTCAAAACTATACACTTTCTTTGCTATTGAAGTGTAGCTTATAGGGGTTAAGGCCCAGTTAGGATTGGATTACCTTTTATAGCTGAATGTTATCCCCTGGTTCATGAATCAGAAAGTACTTAAATTAAACTGAACATTTGGGAGTAATCTCAGGGCATAGTTTGGTGGTAGAAAATTAATCATTAGTTGGTGGTAGATTATTAAACTGTTCATTTGAAGGGGGTTTCTCACAGAATCCGAAAATTAACTCTGCGTCAAGTATACATTAGTAACGTGGGGGGGGGCATCCTTTATGCAACATGTTGTATTAGGATTGGTGTCAGCAGGAGGGATTCAATGAAAGACAGCACATGTTTGTGTAAAGGGTGTGTTACAGGTAAACGCAGAAGTCTTCATTGAGTAGCTAGCAAACTTTGAAGCTTCATGGATTTTAGTAATTTTCACATGATGCCTTAAGTTAGCTTGTGCATTTCTTTTCCTGCAATGCCATTTATCTAAAACTACACAGTTTCTGAATATTTACGATAATCTATTCAACATCAGGGAAGCTAACAATTCTGACTTAAGAATACTAAGTCCAAAGGTTCGCCTTGTTACTTATCTTGGGATTGGTATGTAAAATGACAAAAAAAAAAAAAAGATAGGTAGTTTTCTCTTTGTAAAAAAATAAAATAAAAAAATTACTAAGTCCAAAATTTCTCTAAATTAGACTGAAGAAGCCATATTGAAATTTTGAAGGAAAGCTCTTGATTTGCTGGCATTCTAAAATGCCCCATCCTCCTTGGTTTGACTTTAGAACATCCACTTGGCATGCAAAGCCGGTTTCAACTTTCTTCGGTCGCTTTGTCGTTCAAAATTAAGCTTCTTCAACACAGTTTTATCTCTACATATTCATGGAGCCATAAGTTGCACTCCTACCCTTTAAATGGATTTTGTTCCTTAAGTTAGCACCTTTGCTTTGTCAGTTTGGTCCTGGGGAATCCCGCTGATACTCAGAGATAAGTACTATCAGTCTTGAGCTGCCAACTGAATGTTGATTGTTGAGACACTATCATTAGTAGAGAGAAACAAAGTAAAACGTGATTGTTAAGGGTGTATTTTATGCTGTTTTTCCAGACCCCAAAGTAAGTAAGATGGGGCTTGAGGCTTCTTTGCTCGCCTTAAGCTGAGCTTTGCCGACTGTTTCTTTCTCTTCCTTTCCCGTTAGGAGTCACAGAGTTTGCGGTTTCCCTCTCCTTCACTTCCTTGAGCGGAGTTTGAATGCGAAAGAGAATTCTGTCTCCCGAAGGATTTTAGACTGGTCGGTTAAACATAGTGGGTCTTTAATTCATCTCAGTTTATTTTCCACTTGTCAGTTTCTCTTTGTTTCTTCTTCGTTTATATATGCCTAAGTAGGGGGAGCAAGCAGATTTCACTAGGTCTCTTCGCCATTTGCTTTCTCCCGGGCTGCTCAAAGTGCTACTCCATGAACTGGAAACTGGATTTGCAGGCAAGTTCCATTCTATTTTGAATTTAAGGGGGTGGGCACACATTACTTTTTTTTTTTTTTTTTTTTTTAACTAGCTAGCATTGGTTGAAATAACACAAACCGTGAAAGCCACTGCATCTTCAGCAAGACTGACCAGGACAAGAGTACCTAGATTCTTATAGTAGTTCGTGCTGTCTTTAGTCTATCTCCCACTGGCAGCTTAGAGAATTTTTGTCTATAAAAATATGAAGTTCTTCAATAAGGAATAAGTTTTTTGAAAACATGTGTTTGATTCGAACGTCTCAGACCAGTTCTTAATCTGTCCAGCCTATGCACAGTTTTTCTTGTCACAATAATAAGTTATAAATAAATGCCTTTACTTAACATATCTGATTATTTGATTTCCTGGAAGTAGGAGGCATCGTTGATTATTGATATCAGACACGTTCCTCTCTTTTTCTACCCCCACCTTACTCCAGGTAAAGAGTCCAAATTTATCCATAGCAATTCACAGCAATACTGACAATCATCGTGCGGCTAAGAGTTGCGTATAACCATCTGTTTTATAGATGCATTTTTTTGTAATCTTTATTACTAGATGCTCTCAGATAGAAAGAAGATAAGTACAAATGCCAGCCTGTAGTTCTGATAGGGACACGGAATAGCCTGGTTAAGGTAGAAAAACAAGCGTGTTTATTTTGATTTATCACTTCTGACATCAACATGTACCATACTGCTCTCTGGGAAGCAAAGATGGTTGCACCTGAGGACACTACTATAAACACTACTTTGATTACTTGAAACAAACCATTAGGCTTTGATGAAAAATACGATTACCATAGTGGATCCTGCTCAGGGAGAAGGGACTTGCAGATAATGGGTAAAAAAATTGTACTGTTTCTTCCTTAGAAACCAAAGAAGTCAAAGCTTACTATTTAGAAAGAAGTAAAGTCCTAAAATAATTGAATTTTGCTTGGATTTGTAAGTCAAATTTTTACTAGTGCATACTTAGTTGCTCTAACACTCATACCTTTTTTTCTTTGAACAATTCATTCGAATGAGAAATTGCTTCTGTCAATTTGTATTTTAAAATGAATATCATTTTATTGCACTACACCTTTAGTCTCCCAACTGCTCAAATTTCCCTACTATGTAGAAACTTTTATTAAACATGTGTTAATTAGCCTATAAAAGGGCCCAAAGCCGGTCATGCTTTAGCTATCATACATGTGTATGTTAGGGTATGCTAAGTGTCAGATTAGATAATCCTGATCAGCATTGCAAACAAAGCTCCTGGTCTGGAGAAGACAGTACTTTATTTAATTTATATGGGAGGATTGTGTGAGGAGGAGCACTGAAAGGAGGACAGTGGTCACAAGAGTGGCAGTAGTGGCTTTCATGAACAGAGGGTAAGGAAGACTAATGTGAACCTAGACCCTAGGTATTAGGTGCCACAGAGTCCAAGAAAGGGAGAAGGGGAGATGGAGGGTTCCTCTGGGTGAGCCCTGTCAAGAGGGAATTGACAGAACTTGGAAGAGAGCAAGAGAGGTTAATGGCAGAAGAAAGTGGGCCGGGAAATGGTGCAATAATATTATAATTTCAAAAGTACAAGAAATAATAATAAATAAAGAGGGAATTAAGTGACTGAATAGAGAAGGTCAAGCCACAGGAGGCAAAAAATGTACCAGCGAATATGACATAAGATAATTAATATACCCTAAAAAGAACATTTTCAACAGTCTAAAATTATTCACTTTGTAGTTAGTAATAAATACCTATTCTAATAATAGATTCGAAACTACAAAGTATGTTTTCTTTTTTTAAATCTAAATATTTTGGTGTTTACAAACTTACTTCCTTAACTAGCAAACATTAAAGCTGGATCTAAAGGATGTACATATATGGGCTTAATTTACCAGTGAAGAAATGCCAGTTTCTCAGATGCTAAAGAAATTGTCCGAGGTCAAAGAGAGCAAGACTCTGAGGCGGAGAGGACTAGATCTTATGAGTGCCTGCTGTCTTGCTGTGAACCTGAGATGCAGCTTAGCACTTTCGAAGGATTGTGGTTTCTGCATGCTCAGTGTTGAAGTCTTCCTCAGAAGAGTCTAGTGCAGAATAAGTGATGGTGTCAGCTTGTGATTTTATTTTCACTGCATTTCAGTTTGGCCTACTACACCCCTTTTGTCTGTAGAGGAGAGGAAAGATACCCGTTTTAGGAGTTGAAGATAACAGCTAGTGGTGTAGGTGTTGACACACAACCCTAATTCGCTTATCTAGGTTGCAGAACCGCTGTGCAGTTAACCGAATGGTATCTCGAGCATTTGGAAATGCAGTTAATATTAGGTGGACGTTGATTTGATGAAACAAATGTCACAATTCTATGCAAATGTTTGCTACAAAATACAATTGCTCTAAAATTTGACTGCCAGTTTTTATTAGAAAGAGCAGAAACACTTGCCTTAATGACTGATTTGCTGTTTAATATATACCTTAAATTGAGAAACTCCAATTAATTTCATCTTTGTGACTTTTTGCCCTTATGTTTTTCTCACTATTTCAATCGGTAGACACAGTCTGAGGTTTTATTATCAGTGACATGCATTAAATTATCAATGAAGACAGGGCACTTTCCCATTGAAGGTGACTCCAATGTTTTTATAAACTTAATAAGGAGTGTTCTGTCAACGACCTTATTCTTTTATGGTACGTTGACAGTCTTTTGATGTGCTCCTCTCTCTCTTGCTCTTAGCTTCATTCTTTGGGTCTGCCGCCACTTCTGCTATTATGGAATCATTTCCTGGTTGAGTGAATGTTTTCTCAAGGCTTGAACTTAGTGTGCAACCCAAGGATGCCTTACCAATTAAGATGCATGTTGATTTTGTGTTTAGCTAGCTTGGCATCAAAGGCTGTACTCTACAAATTAATGAAGCCCATGTTGTAATCATCAGTTTTCAGTTCCTGCAGCCAATATGTTATATAACAAAGGTGATCTGGTTTAGCGAGTTGTAAATCAGTAGGCTATAGATCCAGTCTTGCCTGAACTACAGTGATTATAAAATTCCTGCTTTGAGGGGCTGGGGAGTTGGGATTAGTGATCCCTATTAAGCAAATATATAATCTTGAGTTTGAAAAAAATGCAGCTTCTTCCCATCCGTTTTTATGTCTTTATTTTCAACAAAAAATAGCTCTTAACACACATTATAAAAGTGAATCTAAGTGGGCATACTGAAACTATTTGTATTGCTATTACTCCAGAGGCCAAGGCAAGATGATGGAAAATTTTGGGAAAACCTGAGCCATATATAGCAACTTCCAGAGCAACTAGGGCTTCACAGCATAAACTTGTCTTGAACAACAGTGAGTTTTATCCTAGCATACCAAAACAGTTTATCAGTGTGACAATTTGGAATAACAACCCTTGCTCTTGAACGTTTCTGTTCATTGCATGAGAACAATCCAGATTTTCTGGGTGTCTTGAACAGGTTTACTTATGAAGCATTCATAAGATTTTGAGTTTAAGGTTACTACTGCTCTTTATTCTCACTCACAGTTAATGAGAATTCCAAGTTAGCTTCAGTTTATCAGTCACTGTGTTCTGCATGTCTTCTTGGTCAAGCACTCTTTTGGGTACTAAAGAGAAAATGGCAAACTGGGAGGACTTCTTTTTCTCTTGCTGTGGAACATGCATTCAGAGAGAGGGCATGGGGAGAAAGGGAGAGAGAGAGAGAGAGAGAGAGAGAGAGAGAGAGAGAGAGAGAGACTCATAAAATCAAGAAAAAAGGTGTGCTTTCAGAGGTGTGAAAATGCATGTATATATCAGACACAATTATATAGGTCTTGTCTCACAAACTTTCATGAGAACTCAACTACGGAGTGCTAAAATGTCAGGAAAGAGGTATCCCTCTCCTAGGAAAGATATAAGAAACATCGAAAGCCAAACCTTCAAAGATGTCATGAATGAGTGTGGGAATGTCAGTGGAGGCAGGAAACCTGTCTTCCTGAATGATACTCGAACCTAGGCATACAGTAAGTTGACTGCAGGGGACAGTATCTAATGGGATGGGATGACGAGAGTTCAGAATCGCCAGCAGAAAAACACTTTGTGTAACTTAGGCTACACATTATCGAAGCTAGAATGAAGGAGGCAAGCCACTGAAAGTGAGAAAATATGCTGACCCCAGAATTGTTCTTCAATTTTTTGTCTCTTTTGGACTGACTTAATTAAGATTCCTTTAAAGGCAGCCAAAACTAGTGTTTAAATCGAGAATATGTCATAAAAAATCAAGAATACAAAAGGACATAATCAAATTGAGGAATAGGTTTTATATTCAGAAGTGTAGACTATATGTAAAATTATTTCATTGGTGCAAAATATTTTTTTTTTTTTTTTTTTTTTTTTTTTTTAGTATCAAGCCATCAAGTTGACATTTCAATGAATGCTTTAAGAGTCTGTGTTCTATGCACCATTTGGGATCTGCACTGACACGCCAAAGGCAGTGGGCGCACGGAGTTAATTCTTTCCATGTTTTTGTTTTACATGTGCGTGGGTACAGCTGTCTGTGCTGTTGCCAGATGTCAGAGTAGGGGCTTCAGGAAGCTTTTCCGCAGATCTGCTGTTTCCCAGAGGTAAAATATTATAGCGTAAAATAACACTTGACATATAAATTCAAGTTGTCTGGTTCGCCCACCTTTCTTTGTATGTGCATTTTAAGTGTTGATGAGAAACACAGTGCAAAGACATGAGTCTAGCCATGATTTGCACTGCTCACAACAGTTATCTATAGTTATCCATAACAGTCCACAGAGGCAGAGTTGATAAACAGGATAAATAAAATCTGAAATGTCCATACAACTGATACAGTGCTTGGAAAAAACAAAGAAGACTACTGACAGTATAATATAGCTGAAATTTGAAATTCAGAAGCAAAAGATTATAGCTGTATCATTCAATTTAGCAAAACTGCTGTGTAATACTCCATTGTGTAAATGTACCACGATTGGAGCTAGAAAGCATTATTTTGAGTGAGGTAACCCAGACACAGAAAGACAGTTATCACATGTACTCACTTATAGGTGGTTTTTAAACATAAAACAAAGAAAGCCAGCCTAAAAACCACCATCCCAAAGAATTTAGATAACAATGTGGACACCAAGAGAGACTTACATAGATCTAATCTAAATGGGAAGTAGAAAGTAGAAAAAGACAAGATCTCCTGAGTAAATTGGGAGTATGGGGACCTTGGGGGGAAGATTGAAAGGGGGAAGGAGAGAAAAGGAGGGGAGAAGAGAAAAATGTAGAGCTCAATAAATATCAATTAAAAAAAAACAAAAACAAAAAATAATTTAAAAAATTATCAAAACTGACTGTAAATGTTAAGGTATGATTAGTTCCTTGATAGGATTGAGGAGTAGGGTGGGAAAGGTTACTAATGAATAGAGAGCTTCTTGTATCGCGGTGGGGAAATAAGTTTTAAAGTTAGATTATTGTATGGTTGTGAGGATGACTCCATAGGCAAATAACCTCATGGGGAAGCATGAAAATGTGTTTGAATCCGTAGTATCCACATGAAGGCTGGTTCTGCCCAACATGCCTGCAACCTCAGAGTTGGTATGGTTGAAGTGGGCAGATTCTGGAAGCTTAGTGGTCAGTCAGCCTAGCCTCTGGTTCAGGGAGGGATCTTGACTCAAGAGAACCGAGTGGACACAGAAGGTCAAGACACATAACATCCTCCTTTGGCCTGTACAGAGGCATGTGCAACGTGCGTTCACACTTAATGCACTCACACAAAATTAGATTGTGATGAGACTGCATAGTTTTGTAAAGATTCCAACATGATTTAATTACACATTTTCACATATAGGTGAATGTATCCTATAGGACTAGTTTCTTAATAAAACTTAATAGAAAGGTACATTTTTAATTTAACAAATGAGAAAGGGTGTTAAATAATACAGAATTACCACCAGTGTGCTGCTTCGTTCTTTATAATATCCTTTAAAAATAATTCATTTATATATTGCATACGTATTGTGGTTACATGTATATATGTGCACCATGTGCCCATAAATGCCAGAAGAGGGCATCAGATCTCCTGGAACTGGAGTTGCAGGTGTCTGTGATCTACCCAGTGTGGGTGCTGAAAACTGAACCTGTGTTCTCTCCAAGTGTGGAAGATCCTCTAAGTGCCAACCCATCTCTCCAGAACTTCTTTATAACATTAATTAAAAAATACTCTAAAATGGCACACTAAATGTGAAGCATATAATTAGTCACACATTAGAAGCAACTTTTTCATTATTTCCTTTCATTTTTTAATCTTTAAATTTTCAATTTCACTATGAATAAAAATTAACAAATTAATAGCCATCTTTTCTTTCAAACCAATCACTGATGATTTTTCTCAGATCATTATTCCACTGACTTATTCTTTGATGCTGTTGGGGCAGTCTTTGAGTTTAGCAGTGTGTTTTCCTTGGTATAACAAAGTAAGTTTTAAGTAATCGTAATACAGTTCATCTGTTATTAAAGAATACAAATGTTGTCATATTGAGCCTTGCAGTACCCAAGGCATTGAACATGTTTGGACAGAGCCATAAATTGGTTGACTTCATGAAAAAAAAATAAAAGAAACATTTAGGGGCACCCCTCCCCCAAACCGTATAAACTATTCCTTGAGAGTATGTAAGGAGCTATGTTAAGTCGTTAAGTCTTTTGCTGATGTAGGAATTGAAATAATATCTTATTGGATGGAAAGAGTTTGTCTCTATGCTTTAAGAACCAAAATTAAAAATTGTATTTTCAAGGAAAGATAAAGCCTAACTGCTTGTGTAAAAGAAAAAAAAAGTTAAAAGCAATTTGTAGTAGTATTATTTGGCTTGGTTATTCTCTCTTTGCTTTCTCTCCTTCTTAATCCCCTCAAGTATCTGTCTATCTGTCTGTCTGTCTAAATATCTATCTATCTATCTATTTAACTATCTTTCTATTCTTTATGAATAGATTCACTGAGCTCCTTCCACAGGATTCTTCTTGGTTCACTTACAGTATATAGCATATATGACTTTCCCTGTGACTAAGTATGTCTGAATTGCCTGCCATGTTCTGTTATCAGTGGAGTGTTTAGAATGTTAGGAAATATTCCTTCCCTATTCCCTTTCCTATCTGAAATTCTTCAGTTTGTTTTTGAAAAATGGTTGTGTTTTATTTCTTTACTTTTAAATTTTTTGACCTTGAGTAACCTTTCCTGAATCCAAGCTGATTCCTACTTTAAGTAATATAATATTGACAGAGGTATAGAATGTTCTTAGGAGTAGATAAAGTTCAATAATTGAATGTGTAGAGCTTGGGTCTTGGATCATTGTAGACTCAGTGGCACCAACTTCTTGTAGATACTCTGGAAATGTGTATAGCCACATTGGCGATACAAGCTGAAGACTATGTGGATGTTTCATTCTGCCCTATACAAACTTCTACCATCTTACGTTGTTTAAAAATTGGTATAACAGCCGGGTGGTGGTGACACACGCCCTTAATCCCAGCACTCGGGAGGCAGAGGCAGGCGGATCTCAGTGAGTTCGAGGCCAGCCTGGTCTACAAGAGCTAGTTCCAGGACAGGCACCAAAAACTACAGAGAAACCCTGCCTCGAAAAAATAAAAAATAATAAAATAAAAATAAAAATTAGTATAACATAATGGCATAGCTTTAATACATGATATGCAGTAACAAATTAATTTTCAGCTTTTCCATATGAAAAACTATTGGTAAGGTGTCTCTCCTTGACACCCAAAAGATTAATATAGATTATACAATGAATTTTAGCCAGTTGTTGATATCAGCCCTGACAAATAATTAGCCTTCTTGTTTCAGTGAGGGAAATATATTTCAACAATTGGGTGTTTCTGTTTGTAAGCTTGTACAAGACCCCAAATGAATAACCTTTCAAATTCATGTCATTTAGTCTCTGTTTGGTGACACAAAACACTTCATATTATCATTAAACATTGATTGTCACATAAATTTGTTGCTAAAAGCATTTTTTTTCACTTTTAAGGTTAATGTAACTCAGCTTGAAATGCCATTTTGATGATTAAAAAACAAATATCTTTTATCTTCCATCTCTTTTCTTTAGCTATGTGTTTAACGTGACCTCTGGTTGTCTATAATATGTGTTAAATGGCTTTCTTAGATCTTTCCTGTTTTAGATACAGGTGTAACATCAAGGAACTTTTCATCATGATTTTGATTGTAATACTTAGATTAAGAAAATGTCTTTCTGGTGTGTGAGTGAAAAAGTTTGAATAAGTTAATTGCTTTCCTTCATGGAATCTTTCATTTCTTTGATTGGTAACTCTCTAAAGTTCCATTGCCACTTTTACTACCATCGTGTACGTACATCTAGACACAGGAAGTTCAACTAGGGGAAGAAATCGGTTTAATTTTCAGTTTGAACACATTGACCCTTTGCTTCATTTTAATAAATATGATTTCTGGATTCTTACAAATTGAAACAAAAAATCAAGTAATTATGCAGCCTTTTCTTATTTATAGCTTGGGGAAAGTTTTTTTTTTAAATAAAAGTGTTTTCTTCAATTATTATGTATATGTGTAAAATTAGAAAAAGTAATTCTTGAGTATTTTTTTTTTTACTTACAAATACAGTGCTAATCAGCTTACATAAAATTATGGAAAGGTATGTGACCACTTTTATGATGGTGCTCTATTGTATTTAAAAATATATTCTCAAAGATAAACTTACCACAGATTTAATAGTTATGAAACCACTAAATGAAAATAAAATAAATGCCCTTTACTATATTTTTCAAATATAGCATATTGTTTTCAAAATTGACATTTTATTTAAAATTCCATAGAACTCATATTATTGGTAACAAAAATCAAGAATTTTTTGTTTGTTTTGTTACTTATATTTCTCTCCCTTATGATACCTATGGATATCAGAGGAGACCTGAATAGCCTATTTTCTACTTATTTCAGCATGGAGGCTTTGACAAACTGTTACATCTTAACCTTCCTGTTGAATTGTGGTGTCAAAAGTGACAGGTTAATTTCAAATTCAGTCTTGATTGAGCATACGCCACACTTTTCATGTTTTACATAACTAAAATAGAGCTGTGCTAAAGCGCCTGACATTGGGAAAGTGAACCTTCTTCACGGAGTGTTCTGTTTTCACCTACCAAAATTCTCTGAAGTGTACAGTGAATCTGATATAATTAAATACCTGAGATTTCCAAGAGCCCAAGAGCCATGTGTTCTTCTTGTTCTTTGCTTTCATTTGAAAAGCCTTTTTGCACAAGAAGGAAGGATAAAGGCATCACTATTCCTTGCTCTCCCTCCGAGTTTTAAAGATGTTGAAGCCATTAATCTGAATGGTATTCTCTAAGGTGAAACATAGGCCTTTTGCAAGTATGGCTGTTCACTCAAATTCAGAAGAGAACACCTTTTCTGAAACTATGTATTAGTTTGCTTGAGGATATTTTAATAATTGTTATGAAAAGATCATAAGCATATTTAGAATGGGATATTATTAAGCTGCTTATGATTTCTTATGTATTGCTCATATATATGCATGTATATATACAATTTTCCTTAAAATTAAGTAAGGAAAAGAACTAATAATACTCTATGTGGTTAGTGAGCAGTTACCAAGAGAATTATTAAACAATTACTCTTGTAAATGGGCTTCAGTGGTCTTTATACTTACGATGGGTGTATTTGTAGGAGAAAAGTCTAATTTTTTAGCTTAAATATAGTAGATTTTGTTCTCTTCATTTATTCATGTCAAAAGAAAAGACAGCAGTCATTTCCAGATCATAAGAACATTCCAAGTAAAACTTATAAGTTGAATATCATGCAGAAATAGAATGCATTCAACTGAAGGAATTAATATAAAATTAATAGGCTTTGGCATTTAAATCTAAGAAGAGTGAAACTGTGGAGGGAACTTGAGGCCACCTTCTTTCTTTCCTCTCATTTGCAGAAGAAAGATTGGGGCTATAGCGTGTGGCTTTTAAAACCAATTGTAAGGGAAATTTTGACAAATAGTGGGTTGATGGACAGAAATGGATATTAAGTTAATTTTCAGTTCCAGTGCAGCAGAGAAACTGTGTCACAACCCACAAGAGGTTGGAGATGTGGGGAAGATTTCGTGAATGGGGTCATCATTTCATCCTTTAACTGGGTATCTGTGCAGAGCTTTACCGTGCCCCCTTCTTAGCCATTTGAAATTGTCCGTGTCTAGTTCCACTGGGATGTTATGAACAGATTCAGACACCAAGAACATCTGTGCCATCTTCCTGGCTTCTGTTTAGAAAACTTGTTCTTGATGGACAGGACTAGCACGTCGAGACTTGGTTGATGTGGTGAGTGTCTGAGAAAGACCTTTTCTGTTACCGTACTGGTCTTCCTTTCAGTTTTCTCATGGTGACAGTCGTTGCCAGAAACTTTTTGGGGTTAGCAGATAATTCTACACTTTCTATATATAGAGATAAAGATCTACACACGACCATTTACAGTGTTCTTTATGTAAATGAATAGATAATTTTAGTTCTACTAGTAATTTGTTGTTGTTGTTGAGCTTTTTTTCTAAAGCATGAATTCATAAGCTAATATGCAGTTCACTTGGTAGTGCTTTCCCAGCATGTATATGCATACGCAGGCATAATGTAATCCCCATGTCCAGAAAGTAGTAACAGCACATTGTAAAGTTCAAGGTCACCCTTGGCTATTCAGTGAGTTTGAGGCCAGCTATATAAGACATTGTCTGAAAAAAAAATTCTAATTAATTTGTCTGCTCATCTTTTATTTTTAGTTATGGTTTAATGCATCTCCCGAGCAACTCTACGAGCTTTTTGTAGGTAGGTTCTGCCACTGTCTCAAGTACAGGAAAACATCTCTCTTACTTGCTGGTATATAGTAAGGCCCAGGGATTTATAAAGACCCTCAGGCAGACCTTGCTTACTTTCTTTGACCATGCGGTAAATTATCGCTATTCTCAGTCTTTTTCTTTCCTCTTATAGCTTCTTTGGATTTACTTTAGTCTTTTTTTCTGTAGAAATCATGGATATGAAGCTGAGTTGTGTCTGTTCTATCCTAGCTACCTCTCCCACAACTTCTGACTTCAGTACTTTTGATCCAGTTGTGTTACCTTATTGCTTTAGTTCATATCAATCTCTGAAACGATCTTGTTTTGTTTCTTAGTTTTGCCTTCTCATTAGTATGGAGTTCTTCAAAGCAGGAACTGTACTGTTTGTCACTACAGGATGCTTACTGCTGAGGACAGCATCTGGTATTTGGTGAGGATTTAGTTAGCAATTGTTAAATGAATTATAGAAGAGAAGCTTTACACTTTCCGGTTTGCTCCTGTTCTATGAATTGTAGAGAATCACTTTTGTATACTGTAATCATATTTCTGCAGGTGGAAGGATGAATCGGTACAGAGAGGCAAATGGTTCTTACCCGTTCTTATGTCTAGCAAAATACGTAGTGATCGCTGTGATCCTGGGAAACAGTTCTAGGCCAGGACTACATGAATGAAAGGGAACCAGGGTCCTCTGGGACTTGTTAGGTTCCATGCTGGATCTTTTCATGTGCATCAGATGACAAGAACCACACCACACCCTTATCAGTTAACCTCTTCCCATAGGGTTAAGTTTTAAGAACTGCTTTTATTGGCCTTCTCTGCCATTTGATGTGGTGTGTGTGTGTGTGTGTGTGTGTGTGTGTGTGTGTGTGTGTGTGTGTTTGGGGATGGGAAGTGCTAGTTGGAGAGCTGGAGGGGAAACAATGGAGAAAATATGTTCCCTAAATTTAGTTCCTCTCCTTCCTTCTTTCTGCCTTAATGAGAGGAAGCTTTGGTTTGCCTCAAAACCATACAGCTTTTTCAAGGGAACAGTTTGGTGTGGCTTTTTTGTCTCTCATCTTCCAAGGAGCAGGGAACTGTCCCACCTCTGTGTTCAGATGATGCTCCACACTTGACACACACAGGGTGCCACCTCATTGATTTTTTTTTTTCACCTTCGACAACACTTTTGAAATTGCTCACTATCTCTCCAACTTCTCCAGACTCTCCAGCATGTGAGAAAGCTATGTTCTATGATGAGCCCTGGTGGATGCTGGGCTCTTTCCAAGACTCTACACCTAGGACCCGTTTTGGAAACTAGAATTAGAGCATGGAATGAAAATAGATATTTGTATAGATTAAAAGACACAAGGTAGCATCAGAGTGGAAACCCAGCTTCTTATTAGCTATGGAGATACAGAGCTGTAATGCTAGCATCTTTAAAACAAAGCTGAGGTAGGACGTCCATGAGTTGAGGCCCATCTGGGCTATATAATGAGTTCCTGGTTAGCCCTGAGATTTTTGTCTCAAAGCAGAACAACAAAACAAAACACCTCAAAACAGCAACAACAAACCCAAACCAAGCTACTAATTCTACTACTAACAAACCCACAAAGAATCCCAAACCAAAAAGCAAAAGGAAGAAAGCTATAAACTTTGTTGTTTTAGTAGTTGGCTTTCTATCACTGTGATAAACAGCAGAACTAGTGAGACTTTTATTGCTGTGAAGAGACACGTGAGCACAGCAACTCTTAGAGAGGAAAACATTTAACTGTGGTGGCTTAAAGTTCAGAGGTTTAGGCCATTATGAATGTGGCGAGTAGCATGGTGTCCTGCAGACCAGCATAGTACTTGCACAAGTGCTGCTTATAAGCTTGCTCTCGTGGTTTGCTCAACTGGTTTTCTTATACTAAGTGGGACCACCTGCCCAGTAGTGACAACACCCACAGTGGGCTAGACTTTCCCACATCAACCACCCATCCAGAAAATGCCCCTACAAAAATGCCCACAGGATAATCTAAGGGAGGCAATCACTAAACTAAGATTCTTCCTTCTCATAGCTGTCTAGGTTTGTGTCAGGTCGACAAAAGCTCCCCAACAGAATTAATAATCAAACCTCACTTTACCACCAGATAGGTCTGACTCACATTGACCTTTTATTTTTGCTGATTAAAAGTTAAAAATCAAGTATTAGGAAATTGGTTGGTGGATACTAGATTCTAGTGATGCCTAACCAGGAGCAGTTAGAATCCTGGCCCTGGAGGAACAGATGTTGAAAGCCTCCATCCCTGAAAAAAAAAAATGGTGACTTAGATGAGAGTCAGGACTATAAAGAATAAGTTCTCAACTGAAACACCAAAAAATGTAAATTCCTTCTGGGAACCTTCAGTGGGAGTTCAAACACCTCATTCTTTCCTGTCTGCTTTAACCTCATCTGTTACTATAGAAATGGAAATCGATTTGAACTAATTTCCACCAACTTTATCCTCTTGCTCATATCTTCCATCACGGTAGATTGCAATGTCTTCTGATCAGTCGTCAAAGACAGTGCCCCATTGGCAGGACTCAGCCCTGAGATTCTATCAGGCCACCCTGCATTCACCTTCCTGTTTACAATGTTTTATTAATGCATTATTTTTCTATCTTTGTTTCATTCCGTGTGGAGTTTGGTGGCCACTTTAGCACTGGCCCATATAAGCATGGCCCGCCACATGGGTGACATTGATCCTATTTCCCCTTAAAAAGAGACTGAATTTAGTTATATATTTATTTCCTCACTTATAAAATACAATTTCAATACAGAGTCAACTTTAACTTTCAGCAGAGAAGCATTGTGTTTGGTTGTCATTGGGCGTTTTGGTTATGGTATGGAGTTCTCGCTTTAGAATAGGCCATCTTCCCATGTCAAAGATACACATGCCAAGTACACGCAGGTGGCCTTAGGCTACTAACCCTGGCAGCATGGTTCATGGAGACTTTGGTCTCTCACCAGAGTCACAGCATGTATAGGAGTACCTGTCATTTTTGAAGAGCCACGAGCATTCAGCGGCCTTTAGCAAGTGGCCTCCTCTCCCTCGTTTCTGTGTGTGGGAGTCTAACAATGGCAGAGGGCCAGAATGGCGCCCTAGAGAATGCAGTGCATACTAGTTGCCATCTGGGAACAGAGTACAAAGATAGTTCATGGATCTGTGATTTTGTGGTTCCTCTCCTCTGGGCTATGGCATGTGTTATCTGAAGAATTAAATGGTCGGACATGTGGAAAAATTCCATCACAGGTTTTCTAGTAATATATCTTTCCTTTCTATTAATCTTTATTTCCTTACTTATTTTTTATCTGCCTTTCCCTGAGAACAATCCAGGCAAGGCTGGGATAAAAGAAGAAAGAGGCCAGATGCTGCTGAGTCTTAGAATAGCCTCTTCTGATTTCTGCCATTTGCGCTAAAGAAAATCCTGTTTACGTCATGATTGGATTGCATTCATTCATTAATAAAGACACTTCGATATTTTATTAAAACATCTCCTTCCATTTCTTACTTGTTTTTGAAATTCTACTAACGTTGAAGCCATCTCAGTTTTCATAAATGAGTTTGTTTTGAGAACTGAGAGAAATGCTAACCTTCCCTGCATAGTTTAGCACTCAGTTAAGTATTTTATCTGATGCACAGAATTTTGTTTATGTCATGTGTTGAGTTTGATTCACTTGAGAACATGCCAAACCTTTCCCCTGAAGATAAATCCTGAAAAACCACTAACTCAGTGTTCCATAAGGCATTATTTCTTCTCAATCAATTTACTCTTTAATACGTTTATCAGTTATTTTAATTTCTGATACTTCTTATTGTCTCTTTTTATGACTGTGATGTGTGTGTATGTGTGTGTGTGTGTGCGCGTGCGTGCGTGTACCACCTTGCTTAAAGATGTGTTATTTCACAAACTGTGTCTGCACATGAGGAGAAGAGCTTTACCAGTTCATCAAATTAGGAAACGGTGTTATTTCGGGCAATAGTAATGCCAAGTAATACTGTGCGTTGAAGTCTGGCTCTCATTCAGCTCCTTCCCTTGGTTTTTATAGCCACATGAATACTTTCAAACCCACACCTAGAACAAAGTCCACGGACGCTGTTACTTGGACAGTCTTGCTCCAAGGAATATTTGGACATTAGCATAAAGGTTGCACATGTTATACAAAGTGTAATTAAAGAAGCTTTGATCCCCAAATGTCAACTAGCTTGCTAAGTGTCATAACAAAGTGTCAAGCATCTGGTATACAGTTAATTTGTAGTCATTAACTCCATATTGTTGATGTGACAGTTTGTTAGCAAAGCAAGCTTGACAGTTGCATTTTGTTCTTGATTGACACCCACAGACCTCCCCACCAGTTTAGTTTACATTCCTCTTGGTGTGTCCGCAGGTTGCATTCTTGCTGCTTAATTTCTCTCAACTTATCAGATGAAGTGCCAATAAACTTTCAAAAGCATATGCTATAATTGTGTAGAATTCCAGCATCCTCATCTAAGATATCCTAATTGTGCAATAATGTTGGAAATAAGGAGAGCTTGTTGATCTTTCCTCAGAAATCAAAGATTTGTTCAAGTGATGTTGACAACATGTGCATTATCCTCATGCATAATTTTCACAAATGACATATTTATAACATGGCAATCGCTATGACAATTAATCTAGTCAGCACTAATTTCATGTACCGTTCCATTAATAGTCCCACTTTTTAGAGGCTCAGAAAACAGATAACTGGATACTTCATCATATTCTTAATTGCATTGATTTAATTTAAAGAGTCCATTATAATCTAATTTCATTTCTTTAATGTTTTGAAATTTTAGTTGTATTGAATTATGTTCAACTTGGTTGATGCCAGGTTTTTGCCCTTGTTATTAATATAATCTTATTAGAACAATGTTTTGTGAGTTATTGCAGACTTCAGTCTCACACATTTTTCACACATGTAGAGAATCACTTTACCAAATGATATATATATATAATATATATAAATTTATAATAAGATAAAAAGCATATTAATTGATTAATCAATATGTTCATTTATTTCCTGTTTGTGGCACCAAGCTAAGCAAAATGCCCAATTTTGAAGCTTGTACAAAGGTCTGATGACAACAAGCACAAACCTTCATTTACTCTGCCTCATTGTTGGTTTTTTTTGTTGTTACTGTTTATTTTGCCTGTTGGAAAAACCAGACTTTTAGACAAAGATTATAAAACTACTAAAGGAAAAATTTAAATTTATATTCAGTTTGTCAGTTTTCTTTTGCTACCAGAGAAGTCCACATTTGACTTGTTGACAGTATTGTAAACCATGTATTTCATCACTTAGATTAATCTTATCCTTTGCCTGACAATTTTATACTAGTATAACAGAAAAATAGAGAGTGGCCTTGTCTGAGGTCTTGAATTCATAATTCATAGATTCATCCCCTATCCCACTGGCATTTTATTGGCTTTATACCTTCCTCTATGTAGGATTTAATGCACTTTTTACTTATAAAATAAAATCACCAGATTAGGTAATCTCATGTTTACTCTAATTTTAATGATTATAAATCACATACAATTTTGGACTACAGATATAAAAATGCCATCTATTTAAATATTGCTTGAGTGGGCTCATGGGACTTATCTTTTGGTGGCTTGTATATCATTCTAATTGAGTACTTTGGTACATCCCATTCTAGTCCACCTGTTTACATGACTTGTGTGGGCAATGCTCTAATGGCGTCACATCAGTAATTCATTTTTTCCCGTATTTATCTGAATGTGTGTGCATGTGTGTGATGGTAGACACTTTTATGGATCTCAGAAGACAAATTTGGGGAGGTTATTTTCTACTTTCTACTTTGTTGGGGCAAGGTCTACCTTGTGTTTTCTGCTCTGCTGCTAAATGACCTCTGTGTTTTCAAGTCTCCTGTTTCCACCCTCATCTCATTGTAGAGTCTGGGGATTACAGACATATGGCATTTGACTTTTCTTTTTCACATGGGCTGTGGGGTTTGATGTCAGATGGTCAACCTATTGCTTTTAGTTGCAAAGCCATCCCCAAAGTTTAGCCATTTGCTTTTGACTCTTTGCTTGCTGTGGTTACTTTTCTGTCTCAGTTGCACTGTCTTTGAGCAGGAAAAGGAGGGAATTTCCATTCAGAATGAAGAAAGGAGAACTCATTGATGGAGAGATGAGAAAGTAACTGCCAATGGAGGTGAGAACATGAGTCCTCCCATTGGAGGAGCTGTGACTGAAGGTTGAGTCTCAACTTTTGAGGATGATACTTCTGTGCAGATCACTCAATTGATCATATAAGGTTTTGGACAACTAAGGAAGACATCAAGTCTTCTGTTTCTCTATCTTGAATGTAGAATAAAGGTTTTGTAATACTAAACATTGTGATGGTGTAGGGTAAAGTATCTGACACTGAATTTATATGACGTGGCTATAGCCACTAATTTGATGAACTTAAGTTACTTTAAAATTTGGTCCAGTCTTTTCTGTGTTAAAGAAATGTAATTAACACTTAATGCTTAAATAGACATGATACTCATGATAATGAAGTACAGTTTCTATAGCACATTGTGCTCTCAAAAATTTGAAAGCATGAATTCTATCATGTTTGTTTAAAAATTCTGAATACTTTTAAGAAACTGGACATGTCAGACAACATTTTAGAAGCCACATATAGCGACAACTTGAGCAGTGATAGTTTGGAAGATTAGGTATGCATTTCACAAACAGAAAAGGAGGCTTGGAAGAACTAGCAATTCAAGGCTAGCTTCCTAAACTCATATTCAACATTACAGACTCATGGCTAGGATTAAGCTTAGGTCTCAGCTTCTCAAACTGGGAGTGGCCTCATCAAAGTACTCTGTGAGAAGTTGTGAAAAATTTGGATACAATAAAGATTTAAATTAGTAGTGATCAAAAATTAATTCAAAATAAATAGTGTAATGAATCTAAGAAATTTCTGGCAGTCTTGCCAGTTTCAAATCATGTAACTCCTCTTTGCACGGTGTGTACTAACACACCATTCAACATGAGCAAACACGGACTAAAACTCCTTGGCTCACATTAGAGAGTATTATATGTTTTTAATTGCAGTCTTTTGTTATTCAGACAAGTTTTCTGCACTTATAGAAACATCAGGAGTTAATTACAGAAAACAAACACTTTTAGTATTTTTCTACTTTTATTCTTTAGAGTCTAAGTATCAAATTAGTATATGCTTGGATTGTACTATATTAGAATATTTAATTAAAAATATTGTTTCAGTTGCTGGTTTGAATTGCATAATAAACTGATCAATGAAATTTGAATTGAGATTGGGACAGTATTTTCTGAAATTTCAAAAATGAACCCAAATATACTACTGTTATTTATTATTGCGTATTTATACAAATCAGCAATCTTTACATTGGTGATTATAAATTCAAAATATTGAACTCTGAAAAGCATTGAATTTGCACTATATCCTTTAGTGTCACATAGTGAGCAAGACTTAATTCTTCATGCAGCAAATAAGCAAGTATCTCAATCTCAATTGTGCTTATAGTGATGTTGCTATCACTGCATGATAACGATATATATGTATCACAAAGAAGTGTTTTGAAATAATTTTATTATGATTTCTTATCAGTAAAACTAAATTTGTGTCATAAGTTTTGTATCTGTCTGTACTTGGTGTGCTATAAATACTTCTCATGCAAAGGGGTCATATATGGAAAAGATTAAGAATCCCTGGTTAGGTGAGGCTAATAGACTAACTTTAAATCTGGGCATGACATTGGGAGCCAACATCTTTCCATTTTCGTTCCTCTTGTGTGGTACACTTGAACCTCTTATAAGAAAGAACCCTAAGAAAATGCTAGTACACATTTGAATAACATTAAATCCTGAAGACTTTTGAACAGGGACTTCAAGGAATACTTTTTTTTTTTTATTTCTGATTTTGTTGGTACCATTTTTTTTTTTTTTGCATCATTATGAGCACCAGCCTTTCTTGTACTATAGATTGCAGTACATAATTTTAGAATGATAGTAATATCTTTAACTAAAACCTTGGGAAATAAGAAAAACACGCTTTTAAGAGTGAAATTTGATAAACTAAAAAGAGCAATAAAAGCCCCCATTTCTTTGGCTTTAAGACTTTCAAGGCGTACAACAAATAACAGTGAAAGTGTAGGCTAGGAGAATATGCTGTGATGGTTTATTCTGTAAGAAGAGAAAGTGGAGAGCAAAGATCATGGATTATTCAATTTATTCAAATGATTTCTTTCTTTTAATATCCAAAGGAATGTATTCTGGCATCTAAATTGCTTCTTCTTCTCCTTGTCTGTCTCCTTCCTCTTCCTCTTCTTCTTTTAATTTTTCCAGAGGGCACTTCTTGGGAAGGACAGTCTTGTGCTTCAGCTGAACCCTGGTACATTTCTCTTTGATTTTCATATTTATCTGATCGTTTTGTTTTGTGCATATTAGAAAGCTAACTTGGCTTTTAAGGTGCAAAATATGCTCAATATGCACATTAAACTCTCTTGGCAAGAATCTTCCCTTAACTTACTTGTCTGCAAGGATGCCAACAGCCTGCCGTGTAACATTGTAGAGACTTTCATTTCTTCCATGGCAACATTTGATGCATTTTTCCCCTCAATAGACGTATTCCTTTGATGTCACCTTGTTTTTGTTGATTCACTTGTATATAGCTTAAGAAATCAACTTTCTGAAAGACATAGGGAACAGATTCTTCTCTCTCCTTTTGTTTGACAGTTTGCTGAATTACAGGCAGGTGACAGTTCCAGTTGAAATTATATTTATTTATATTAAAACTTATAGCTTTCTGCCTACAATTTAAATATACATGTGATTCTTGAATTTAACCATTTGAAAAACATTAGTATATTATAAATTAAGGCTCAAGTTTTAAAAGCTGAATGAAGACTCTAATTGTTGAAATTAGTAGTGATAGCATAATATAAAACAGGTGCCATGAATTTAAGTTAATTCATAAGTAAGTTTTTGAAAGAATTCATGTACAATAGACGAAAATTCAAAGAAAGAAGAGCAGTAAAAAGACCTTTGGCTCATTTTTTTTTTTATTAATTTAAAGGTGTTTAAGGTCTATTTATAATGAAAGGAGCACAGTTTAAAATTTTAACAGCTTGTATCATAGCTTCCAGTTTTCAAAAATTGTCCTACAAATAATAACCTATTGATGGGCCACATGTAGGTATTAATTACTCCTTTCACTGTGGTTTGGGTGTCATGCTAAAAGTGCTTCTATTTCTTCCATGCTAATTTCAGAGCAAAATGGCAGGCGAGAGAGCCAACGTATAGTATAAAAGGAAGAATGTTGGATCTGTAAAATTAAATTAATTTCTTTCTCAAGCTGGATGTCATGGCACATGCTTCTCATTCCAGCACTTGGAAGGCAGAGGCAGTCAAATCTCCGATTTCAAGGCCAACCTGATGACACAGAAAATTCTGGGGCAGCCAGGGCTATACAGAAAAACTGGGTCTTGAAAAATGACACAAAACAAAACAATAGCGACAATAAAATGATTCTTTTTTTTCTCTGAGAGTGCCTCTTTGTATTCTTGTTTTTAAGGTAGATGCTGTCTAAGATGCCAAAGGCTAATTTATTTAATGATAAATTTCTAGCAAGCTGATGATCTACAGTGAAAATGGAACCCCTGAGGATGTTTCAGCTTCTGTTAGTTGATAATTTGTATTGGAAAAGGAAAGATGGGCCATATTTTCTGCATGTATACATACATACAGAAGTTACACTAATTTAAGGAAATAGTTTGTTTCATAGAAACTTGTTTCACATCAATGGACATTACATTTTTATACATGAAAAATTTCTGGTTTAGTCTTCTTTGGTGAAATGAAAATTATTCATTTTATAATTTTGTACAACTATTTTAATGCATCTTTGTGTTTATTCTGTAATAATTCTATTTAAATCTGTAGTACCAATGTTGACTAAAACACTTAGTAGCTATTTACATAATTAAAGATTATCAAATAGCGATGATAAAAAGTTGTATACTCACTACGTTAGACAGATTTCAAAATAGAAGGTAATTTCTTCATTTATTAAGTATAACCAGGAAACCACCTAGGGATAGAATGTGTATAGTAATATAGAAGGGAAGTGAACTTCTTATATTTCCTTCCATAGAACATTTATTAAAAATACACAGAAAGTTATTGAATATAGAATTCTGTTTCAGGAGAATTCCTTTTTCTACTGATTTGTCCCACTGATCAGGGACACTGCTAATCTATCCTACTCAGATCAACAGCCCCTGCAGGCTACAGGACTTGGGGAATTCACAACTAAGCAAAACACACAAATTCAGGAATCAAGGGCATCATAAAATGTATTGTATCATAAAAATCTACTTTTGCTTTTACTCAGAAACTGTAGTTTAATTTATAGTACTGTATGTTCTTCAAGCGTTAAGTCCAAAATAGTTCATTTTGTTAAAAAGAATGAAGCTGAAATTATATGAGCTTTTAGTTACCATTGTGTTGAGATTAGACCAATCATTTTATCTTTCCTCAATCAGCTTTACAAGCAGATTTATAACATTTTCTCCTCCTAATCAGAATGCAGAAGCCATAGGTATCCTCAGTTTACCTCTATGTCTTTTTATTGTTTCTACTTTAATTAATTTCTAAATTCTTCAGGAATGAAACACTCTCTGAAAAGAGTCTATGTTCAAATGAACAGAATTCCCCATAAATGCACTCCTTTGTGCTACAACTTACTGCTTTACTAAATTGAATTTTGTATTAAAATTGCATGTATTAGAATGATCCCATTGAAGACTGAGGGAGGGGGCCTTCTGCTAATTTGCCTGGTACTCAAGTGTGAAGCCCTGTTTTTGGATCTCCAGGACCCACATAAAAGTCAGGTGTGGTCATGGGAATCTGTAAGTTCAGGTCTGAGAAGGTGGAAGCAGGAAGAACCTGGGGTTCACTGCCCAGAAAGGCAAGTTGATATTCTGAGCTCCAGGTTTACCGAGAGACTTTGTGCTGAAAAATAAAAAAGAGCGCATTAAAAGCTACCACTAGACATCAGCTTCTGTCTCCAAGCATATGTGTATATGCACAAACAGATATACCACCATATACTCTACACACACACACACACACACACACACACACACACACACACACACAATTTCCTGAAATGGGCTCTGTTTTTCAAATAGCTTGACTTTGGTTACTCATTAACCTTTAATTCAAGAATTAGCTTCTTATCTCTTCTGTTTTTCAACCATGTGGATTAATTCTTTATGACATAGCTTTTGTGAGTATTAAAAACATAAGTATATAATCTAGAGTTAGAGTATTTTAGGTTTCGCGTCCCACTCCCAAAACTTCAAAAAAAAAATAATAAAAAAGAAAGAAAGAATCAAGGTCTGACATTCACTCATCTCACCTTGTGGGGGCTGTTGTTATATCAACAAGTGTTAATCTCTGCAAATTTGTAGAACTGGCAAAATTTTCCCTTCAACTAATTTTTTTGTATACTTCCATGTACTACTTTTCATTCACAGGCTGTGGTTCAGTTTTCTGTCTTTCTCTTCCACACACACACATACACACACATACACACTAAGCACATACACTTAAAAGACTTAGTACTCAAAAAATTAAGTATGTGAAGGTCTTTCCTTAACTTTATTTTCAAAGCAGGAATCTTTTTAATAGTTAAACTTCAGTTACAATATCACTGTATACTTGATCTTTTTTCTGTTAGATCTATATAATATGTCCCATTGTCTTTAGTTATAAAGATTTATAACATTTGAACACATTTTTGTGAATATGTTTGATAAAACTATGTATCAAGAAGTCAGTATACCTGCGTTTCAGATCAACAGAAATGTTCTTGTATGTTTGGTAGGAAATGGCATTTTTGTTATTTTCTTTCCATTTGGATATTTATTTTTTTTGTTTATTTTCTAGATATTTATTATTTCTTCAATTAATTAGTGGTGTCTTTTAAATTTAAAAACCTATATGTTTAATAATATCAAAAAGTGTAACTATCTTCAATGTAAAGGAACATGCTTTTCCACAAATGTTCTATTTGAGAAATGTTATGAATACCTTAAAATTTATAAGATTTTAATATAAATTTTTACTTAGTGTAGAAATGGTAGAATATTATAAAAATGTAACAATTAC
The DNA here is from genome assembly GCF_018167655.1 of Microtus oregoni. Lineage (NCBI taxonomy): Eukaryota > Metazoa > Chordata > Mammalia > Rodentia > Cricetidae > Microtus > Microtus oregoni. Next base: position 32,280,032 of record NW_024543060.1, on the reverse strand, counting down.
CTATCTTTTCTAGCCTGCCTTATGAAAACGCTTAAAGCTTAATAAATGGTCTGTGCTTAAAGTATCCTTCAGAATTACAAATGTGTCAAGGAATCTAATTTGTATGCATCGGCCTTCACGCCCGTGTTTGTGTTGGCTTTAAGTAGTGCACAGCTTTTAATTGTGAGGTTTAAGTTCTGCAATTAAAATTTACCCTTTTTACTAAGGGGTTGAGTGATAGTTTTTGATTTACTTTAGACAGTTTAGACAAATTATATTTAAAAGAACATAAAGATGCACAGAGCATTTCCCAATTCAGAGAAGGTCAAAAGTGTCTCAGTCACATCTTTTTTTTTTTTTGAAAGTTTTACCTTGAATAACTAATGATTCTTCCTACTGTATTGACTAAACCTCGCTGAAGTCATACACGCAGGATGTCAGCTTACTCTAAAGCATCAAGTGCTGTGAAATCAATGGCCAAAATGACCTTGAACAGAATAGGGAACATGATAGTTTATATCTTATGAGGTTATATTGAAATCACAATGAAGGATGTAAAAATAGATTATATTAGTCATGCCTCTAAAGATGCTTATATTTCTCTTTTGATTGCTTTTGTGTTTATAAAAATAATGAAAATTCTTTGCAAATTGCTAGCAAATTTGTTTAGAGCTTTGGCGATAGAAAAAGTGTAGTAGGAATTCTGCAGACAGATGTTTAACCAGATCAAGAGAAACCATAAAACAGATAATTCTGGCCAATAATAAAAGTGAGGTCACAGGAAACAACTTTATTGAATAACAGCCGCAACACAATCTCTTGGAGATTGTAAAACAGGAACCCGTTAAAGAGGTATTACAAATGGGAACTAGCATGGAAACAAAATCCTGAGAAATACAGCAGAAAGACTAGAATTTCAAAGATGCAAGTAAATTAGCCAAGCAATTGACATCTACCTGGCATAGGGAGGCTGGCATACGTGGCTGACGCCTTGGTCTTAGAAAGTGAAGCCATGTGCAGGGCTATGCTTGGATCATGACAGGTCCTCCGAGCCAGAGTGCTAAGCAAGGGAGGTATATTATTTGAGTTTTGTTTTAGTTCCAAATATATTACTCAGGCAACGTTCGTTACTTGATGTGGTTGATATTTACTTCTGGGAATGCATTCAAGCGGCACGTGTTGTAAAGTTTGGAGTTAGGTGAGCCCTTTCTGGCTTCGTTTCTTCAAGCAGGCTCAATCAGGCGGAGCAAAGGTGAAACGGTCAGTTTCTCCTAGGACTAGAATGAGATTATGAATCGTTATATGGGAGCAAATATTAGGATGTAGATTAAAAACAAATCTTTTGGCATATCATTTATCTAATGCTGATATCATCATTGGTGTGGTAGAACAGCCCGTGAGGACAGTTAGACCCTCTGTCCAGGAATGTGCCTCAAAATGGAAATTGTAGCTGAAAATTAAAAATAAAAACACACATATTTTGTTTCTAAAAGAGAACAAAATTTTACTTTGATCTCTCTCTCTCTCTCTCTCTCTCTCTCTCTCTCTCTCTCTCTCACACACACACACACACACACACACACACACACACTTTTGCTTTCTGTATGATCTTGTAAAGATTTACCAAGTTTTCTGATTGTCAATGACAAATAGCAGTTGCTATTTTTGCATCTTCAGTGCCCCCCCCCTTTTGTCTTATTTTTGCAATCTGTGACAAATATCGGCAGAGCCCTCTTAAACGAGAGGAGTGCTGGAAGTGGGAATGACCTGGCAACAGGAGCTTCCACTGTCTATTTTAGTCTCCTGGAAGCCACAGTTTGGAGCTATAAATAAATCAACAAATAATACTTGGCTTTCTCATGCTTTTGTTTTTAGATATAAGTCTAGCATTTTAAAAGACAATGGTTAATTTAGCATTAACTGTACCTGTGCTGATGTAAGAAACCTGACAACATCTTCATCTTTACTGCAAAACAAGGAGTGTCTTGGGCAAAACTCCCAGGTTCCACAGTTCCTATCTTATGCCTTCCTTCTACTCACGCTTGGTACCCACCCACCCATGCTGTGGAGTTGCTACCTTCTGCATCTACTTCCTATGTCCTGGGAGCCCATCATGTTATTCGTACTACATTTCCTCTGTGAAAATAGAAACTCATCTCAGTTTATGATCCCTAGATTCATCATCGGCTGATGGAAGAAATTAAGTAATTCCAGTATGTTAATAAAAATGGCATGACATTTTGGAAGGATTCCATCAGTTTGGAGCTCATTCACATAAATCACTCTCCTCATGAAGATTTTATGCCAGAGAAGGATGGTGATAATATGATAAGCTACAAAAGGAATATTTGGGAGCAGGTAGACCAAGAGTGGTTGAAATGTCTTATGAACTCTTGCCAATCTTATGAGAAATCCAAGGAAATTCTTTATAATCTTATCTAATTGTTTAATTTAAGTAATATTATTTTGTTAAAAATGACATCATTTCCCAATATAATACATACTTATTGCACAAGATTTTATACTAGTCTTTCTACTTAGAAGAATTACTAGTGCTAACAAGTAAAAAAAAATCAAACTCTAGAAAAATAATTCTTCATTATTTATAATCAAGAAGAAATTGTGAGGCTATTTCTCTTCCAAGCTGAGAGGCTTCCATGACAACCAAGTGTTAGTCTTTAGTCCCAGGTTATCTCATCAATGCTACAAGACAGAAGGAAACTTTGTAATCCAGAGCTTGGATTCCTTATGGCTCAAAAATGCTACTCAAGTCTCTTCTAAATACTGTTGACCTTGGTGGCTAAAAGCCTGGTCAATTGAAAATAATCTGGTGTAAAATTTCTTGGAATAGTTTCAAAATTATAATTAATGTTAGATTTAGAAAATATATCCCTTAGAAATTGTCCTTGATTATCCTATAATGTGGAGAAATCTAGTGAAGGAAAGAACATAAAAATTGCAGCAAGATCAGGTGGACATTGGCATCGCTTCAATATTCTCAGGAAAGTTTAAGAATTACACACTGTGCCACAACAAAAGAAAAACTCCCACTAAGCGTGATCAAAATTTTTACCTAGATAATATCCAAACAGAGAAAGCAACATGTATTTTCAAATGGTAAGCCAGGGTAATTCAGTATATTCCTATTCTATGTTTCTGACATTTACAAGGATGGGAGACAAAGCAGAAATAAAACATTATGTGTTTTCCTCAAAAAAACAAACCACAGCTGGTGGGTTTAATTTTATTCCTACCAGCCGTGACAGCAGCCTTTTTAAATATTGAAAGTGTGAAATCAGGCTTCTACAAAACAGTTGCCACATAAATTTCCTTAACCACTATTAATTATATATGAAGTATCAGAATTGTCCTGGCCTAGTTGTAATGGTTTTGCAGATAGCAAATGAGGAAGACTCTGCAGCTAAAAAAAAAAAAAAAACCCTCCCAGAGAGTGCAGTCCATTGCGTGTGTCATCCTGTCCTCCAAACCATCAAAACGCTAGCCCTGAAGACTCCCTTGTTCTGATTCTCACTGCCCATCGATGACAGCTGGACACAAATTCAAACTGCCTTACATTGGCTGCGATGGAACTCTGTCGCAGGACTTTTCCTCAAGCCTGAAACTCTGTCTGCATGGTTTGTGTCAATAAGCACTGACCACATATGGCTGCTATGTGCTTGACATGGGGCAAATATAATTAGGAAATTACTTTTAAATATCATTTCAGTTTATATAAACACATCTAGCTGGTCATCCCTGTATCATGTACCGCTGCTCTATCACTGTTCCCATGGTGACAAAATAAGCAAACAAAATAAAACTGCCTTTCAGGTAGGAAAGGAAGGTTCTAAATAAGTATAGGCCACAATTTCGTAGGGATTTACATAACTTCTAGAAATCTAAAACAATATATCTGACCGAAGGGAAGAGGCGAAAGAGCAATTCTGGCTTGCAATGGGGAGACAAGGGAATATGGGGGAAGAAAGTCAAGCTTCAGCTGGTCCCCGGCAGATGGACCTTCTTGAAAATGGCCTTCCTGATGGTGGGAACTACAAGCAAAGGAAGGGCTATGCAGAGTTGAAGCCATCTCATGCAGTTAATGATGGTGAGATTCAGCAAGAGTCAAGACAGGAGCCTTGAGAATGGTTAGAGCCTAAAGAGCAGAGACCAGGAGCCTCAGCTGACACAAGACTCTCTAAAGATATTGGTGAATGTGGAACAGATGGAGAGAAAGGTGTGAGGCCGTGGTAGGAAAAAGATGCGCTTGCATCGTGGGTGCATCTTTCCATACCTTATGTTCCCCACAATGCTATGCACAGAATCAGATAAGAAAATCAGTCTGTTCCTTCACACACCTGTGTGCTTCTTAGCTTAGTGCCTCATTACATTTTAGAGTGAAGAATTATCAAGTGCTCAGTCCTGGACAGAAACGGGTTGTAACTATCACAGAAGACTCTAGTCTCTAACAGGTTTTGAGCTACCCAGTGTGGTGTTCAGGAAAGGCTATGTCAACCATGTTAGTTACCTGAAACACGAATGAGTGACAAAGTTGGGAAGGAAATATATATTTCCTAATGTTTTGTAAGTGGACTTAGGTTGTGTTAAACTAATTAATTCTGGCTCTATTAGTTGTCAGATGCGTAAACCCTTTCCCACAAAATCATTGTCTAGTAGTGTTGACTTATTTTTGTTTTTTTCTATTAACTTTTGAATGGAAAGATTAGATACAATTTAAGTAGAAATTACAAAATGTGTTTTTCTGTGTTAGGGCTACTTTTTCCCCTCATATATGAGGTTTATATTTTTTAAACTGGAAATCTGCAACTTTATATCAAACACAGGCAAATGTCTAAACTTGGTGCTATATAAAGATTATTATTATACTATCTCTCAGTTTAAAATTGTAGATATAGTTTAAAAGGTTCAAACAAAGAAGCTAACATTTAAATTATTTGGTTTAATTAACTTAGTTAAACAAAATGCATTAGAAATATGCATTACCCTTTGTAAAACACTGTCAAACTGCTAGAGAGGCATTTGTTCAGAACCAGTTGGGTAATGAAATTGCTAAACAGGATGTTGAAGCACTAACAGGAACTTTGCATATCTTCAGGGGAATAAGAAATAGTACAAAGTTTCAACTTGTTCAAAAGGTGAAAAATTTGAATATCTGAAATCAATTCCAAGTTTTCAGACATTAAGCTGGCATTTCATCCCCATGAGAGCTCTCGGCTGTTGCACCTCTATTTACAGGCCACGTTTCAGGATAGTATGCCAGAAGACAGCTTTGAGTGCATTCAGACACTTGGAAATCTTAACCCCATCTTATTATCAGAAATAGTATTTATGAAACGAGAAAAATCTGGCTTTTCTGTATTCTGAATTTTAAGAAATGAAAGTAGAGCAATGTTCTTTGGACCAAGTGTTTGATGAAGTGAGCACAATTGCATGACAATATTTTGTTTTGTTTTGTCTTTGTGTCACATGTTACTTGCCTGGTTACTGTGCTTCCAGATTTGAGCACATCTCAACACAGCTTTGATGACTGTAACAGATGTAGATCCTGAATACATTTGTCCTGTCCTCTGAAGACAATGACTTATTTTCGTATTCCAAGTTAATGTTTTCATTGTCCCCAAACTGTAATTCTATTAGTCGCTGGATCTTCTTAGTTTTGACTTAAGCAGATCCCCTTATTAAGAATTTATTTGTTTGTTGTTTTGCCGTAGCATAAAATAACAACTTTTTCTTTCTTGTCTGACTGTGGGATATGTGTGTAAATACATCACATTTTATGGTTGCTTGCTACTTTTACTAGCTTTCAGCCTGAACACTGAAAATGTCTCTAACTCCTCCAATAATTTAATTTCTTTAGAAGAGATTCAATATGCCATATTTATATTAGCATATAAGTTAATACTGATTCTTACTATTATTTAACACATAATAGAAGACAAGGCATTAAAAGGGTTCATAAATCTAGCCAGTACTTGTTATTTAGATAAGCATAGATATCTTTTTCAAAGTTCTTTTTTTAAATCTCAAATTGATAGGCTAAATTTAAATCCATCTAGCAATATAAGAAAAATAAAGGACGGTGAATATTTTGTTAAAAAAAAGTAGACAATCTGAAAGGATTAAAATGCTTTAATCAGACAGGGAAAAAAAAAGGCTTTGGCCACTTGATTAGGGCTGATTTCCACCATCTGCTTGTACTTACTAAGGATCCAGCCCTGACTGAACACTAATTTGTGCACTTCCTAGAAATTGAAATCTCTCAGCAAGCAAATTAACAAGAGCAGGGCTTCAGCAATAATGCAGCCTCTCGGCTTTTGTTTCTCTCTGACAGATGGACAGGGTGCGCTCAAATTGAATTCAGCTTTAATTGCATTGTGCCATTTAAAATTTTATCTGCTCCACAGATTTTGTTTACAGGTTTCAGGATTCCGAACCTTTGGAAGTTTTTTTTTTTCCCTCCCTTTTCTCTTTTCTTTTCTTTCTTTCCTTATTTTTTTTCAGTACTGGTGAGATAAAGAACATTGTAATTCTCTGTGACTGGGAGGTGTTCATTGCAACTCCTTGCCCTGAAAAGTGCACATTAAGAAAAAGAATTATGTTTTAAAGTCTGGGGCAAATGGGAAACAATTCCAACTTTACATATGTTCAAATATTGGCACCTCCTAAATAAAAGCAATCAGAGATGCTCTGTTTTGTATCTCAATAAGAAAGTAATCTGTCTTGTTTCCATTAAACCGTTTTACACGTCAAACCTTGCTTATCAGTCCAGCATTCAGCACTGTGAAACTCTGAATTCTAGAAAGAAAGTTCCTTTTTTTTTGTAAGTGAATCATGATTTCAGAATCATTTTTAGATTCTGTTTGATTGACAGTCTTCAGATGAACTGACTTACATGAAATGTCCTTTTGAGCAAAGGTATAAAATACTAAATCACTTAGGCATGCCCTAAACATTCCTCTCAATCTCACACTGAAGATGCATTTGTCACAAAATTGCTTGTCAATCTACAAGCATTTCCTCATAAATCTATGGCTTAGTAGGTACTAAACGCTGACATTTCTGGTGGCAAACAGAGAATCTGAAAGCTTGAGTATACCAGCATAAGATTTGATGTGCACCCTATTCATGTGAAGATTGAAGCCTTTTAGTGTGTGAGCACCTTGTCAGGAATGACTGGATTTCCTTTACATTAAGTCAGAGAGTTTAGATCAAGGGAAGTGGGGAAGAGGAGTCTGCATGTGGCAGAAGAAGTTGTAGACTCTGAAAAACTGAAGGGAAAAAAAAATCTGCTTCCTGACTATCTACAAACAACAATCACACTGTGTGGACTGAAATCCTTCTTAAAATGTTTTTTTCTTTCTACCTTAAAGCAAAGTTTGTATTTGTTCATAATGAGTATTAAAATGAGTATTATTCTAACATCACATTCCACTTAAGACTAACTTGCTTGCAGGATATTGGCCTGTCTCTGGGGCTTTAGCTGGCTTAGTTTAAATATGGCCTTACTTTCGAAAGGGGGTCTCACTTTATAATCAATAATCAAAATGAAGTAATAATGGCAGTATCTGAAGCAGATTTCAATTTAGCAACAAAATTCTATTAATTCACCCTGTAAACTTTTGGATCAACCAGTTGCAGTTTAGGGTCATTTAATAATTCTCAACACTCTCTGACGGGGTTTAGAAGGCTGAATTAGTAATCAAGCATGGGTGTTTCAGGAACCATTTTAGCTTTATTCACTTTAGGGAGCTCTATTCCAGCAATTCTTTAATTTCTGCTTCTTTTTCATAGACAGTTAAGAGAAGTTTTTCTTCTTCTTTTGCTTGTTAAACATTAATTCCTCTTACCACTAAGTAATTCAAATGAAGGAGAGACTTCATTTTCATTCAAAATTATTAGTTTCCTTCAACAACAAACAACTTCATTGATAGCCAATTACAGAAAGTGGATGGTAAAATATACTTATTTCTCTGCTGAGGGTTTGTGTTGTGTGTTCTGGCCTGTGTGGTTTTATTCCTTGCAGGACTATGCAGGTGGCACATTTGCTTTCTCAGGCTCCTTTTTCTTCTTTCTTCCTTGCTCCTGCTGAAATCGTCTGTAACTTATTTTAGGTTTGCCTCAGTTGCTATTCTCACATAGGACTGAGTTGTCAGTGAGCATAGTACTTGAGACTTAGTGGAAGTTGAAGATATAGAGTCTTATCTTCTCATTTTCTTAGATATCAGAACTGCAACTGCTCACACTACACCACCCAGGGATCTCGTGAGAAGCTAGCATTCAGTTCTAGCTCTCAGCAATGTCTCATTAGTAATTTTTGGAAACATTAAAGATTTTGTGCCTCTGAAACCCTTCAATAATTAGTGCAGTGTTCAATATAGCTATAAACAGAAAATATAGGCCTAAATACCACTAAAAACTGTATATAATATGCAGTAATGAAACACATGCACCATCAAGGTGGCTTCTTTTTTCATTAGAGAACTAATACTTTCTCATTGCTAATACACACAACACATGATGTCTTAATGATTCATGCCCATATTTTCCTCTTTTTATGCTTCCACTAGAAACTCTTAACTTGAGATAATGTGCATATTTGCAGATTTATAGTCCTTGAATTTTAGAAATTTTCAAAAGCATGTGAACAGCATTGGCCTCATTTGCCTTCTTTGGGAATTCCGCCATACAGTTGCCAATCAGCATGCTGGATGAACCTTGTATTCTGTTCTGGCCAGCATGATGGTTGAGAGCTGGTATGTGCTATCTGTCTTGGGTTTATAGTCTGATACAATAATGTCATTGCCCCATGTGGCAAATGGTGTAAGCTATTGTAAAACTGTTTGTCTATGTGATTAAGACATTGCTGCAGTGTGCAGCACCAGCCAATTACTTTTTTAATTTAATTATAGCAGAAAAAAGAGAATAGCATAATAGAAATTCTTGTCATAGGGAATATGTAAAATGTAAATTGAAGAGCCATGAAAATTTCATGCATTGGCAGCCTGATTTGTTTTTATTTTCAACTTGTTATAAAGCTGTGTTTGTTCAGTGCCATAAAATAAGACATAGTAGCATTTAGTAATTACTTAGTTCTATATCAAAATAATTATATACAGCATGCACTTGTGATCCCCTCCAATATATTTGGATGCGAAAACAAACACTCTGAGGCCTGTATCCGTTCTTAGTTTTACGCAGTGTAAATAAAGCTGAATCTTCAACTTCCAAATTAAAACTGATAACCTTGGGCATCCAAGGCTTTTATAAAGGGAAGGGGGAAAACTTAGCTTGCCTCCAAACAGGTTGTGTCTCTGGAATGCTTCTGGGACTAAAGAGATCAATTAAGTATGTATAAACAAACAGTTGGAAAAACGCTACTAAAACAACAGAGGAGAGAGCTCTCTATTGGGCCCCAGAGGCCTGGGGGAGAGAAGTTTCATTAACTCGATCTGAAGTCCTATGGCCTTCTATAAACAGGCATTAATTAAAGAATGTAAAAAATAAAGTTTCAGACCTTGCAATATGTTAATGATCATATGATTCAGGGCCCAGGAAGGAGAAGAGCAGCAGAGGTCATAAAATAAGCATGAAGCATTTAATATGAGTGCTTGGCAGGGATTTCTGCAAATTAGTTGGTTATTTGCTGGTCCAAAGCAAATTAAGGTGATTTTGCTTCACTTGCTAATTTTTTATGTGCATGCCTGGCAAAATGTTTTTCACAAATGGATGAAGGTTATTGTTAATGGCATAATGAGAAATATTAACATATTTAAATAAACCTGAAAATTCTGATGTACAGCACAGGCGTGCAGTTTTATTTAACAGAGGTATTGACATTCTGTTAGGTACCGAACATGATTTTAGTGGAAATTATGGAAAATATTCAAGTCATAATGCTTGACATTCTAATGTATCTGACGAACTTCGTAGTATATTTGCATAGTGCTTTTGATTATTCATGGGAGATAGGGATTTGTCTATGCTTATATATATATATATATATATATATATATATATATATATATATACACACACACATTTCTGTTTGTACCTCTTTTCAAAATCAGCTTTCATACTTCCTTTGCTTGAAGTTTAAGATAGGGACGTTGAAAAATCAAAGTCTCTCCGCTGTATTTGAGGCTGATGGCTATGTTGAACACTTGTGAAATTCAGACTTTAGTGCCCCACAGCCTACTTCCGTCTTATCCTTTACTTTCCTGCACACATTTTCATCTCTAAATTTGATCACACTGCATTATTCTGTGTTTAAGTATTCTAATTCGATTCCTCTTCTGTTGTTCCATTCCATGTCGGTACTCAGAGTTGAATCTGACAATTGTAGTAATGCCCGTGAAGAAGAACTCTTTTGAAATGACAGTGAGCTGTCTCTGTCACTTTAATTATCACCAAGTTGCACAGAAGCACTGAATTTGGCAACTGAGCCACAGATAGAAGGAGGTGCCGAAGGAGGATGCTACTATTGACATTGTTCTGTTACAGCAATTTAGATGGACAAATTGCAGTTGAGAAAATTTCATGACTCGGTAAAATGAGCAATGATGACATCTGTGGATGCGGGTCTGTTCATATCTTTGTAGAGCCTTTAGGGAAATAAATATCTCGGAACATTCGGTGAAGTGAAGCTCACTCAATAAATCAACCTGACACAATAACACTTCTGGCACATGAGCCACACTTCTCCTCAGCACCACCTACCCCTCTGTGTTCCTGTGCTACCAAATGGTGTCTCCCTATAGGCCTCTAAATCAAATCAGAGCACACAAATACAGTGAGAATTTATTGGGAATTGGTTTTGTTCGGCAAAAACATTACTTATTAGGTGAACTGAAACGATAATAAATTTTGACCCTTTACCAACTGAGCTAGTTCAGACAATCGTGCTAGAGAAGGCATTTGGAATTAGCTGATGGATATAGTGGTACTAGTTGCAGCATTAGCTTTTACTAGAGTTGAATGTCTGGCCTTCAGTTTAGTATTTTTCTTCTCTTGTGATGCATCATCTGAAAATAGCACACTTCCTTTTTTAAGTTCTTTAGAGTGAAGTGGACACATTTGTTGGTGAAATTTAAAGTCATAACTTAAATCTTAACTCTCTCTCTCTCTCTCTCTCTCTCTCTCTCTCTCTGTGTGTGTGTGTGTGTGTTTGTATTTGTACTCCAAGATACCTCAAAAGTAACAATATTCAGAACTAAAGATATCTACCATAGTTATCATAATTTTGTAGATCAAATATGAAAGCAAGCAAAATTGCTAACATCTATTATATTAGAAACACTGATACCCAAAAAAGAAATGTGTAGTTTGGTTTTCATAAGATTATCCATGCTTAAAACCAGAAACAGGAAATTAAATGTTAATTTTTCTTACTTTCAAAATATAAGCTGATTTGATTTTATTATGAACTTATTTCATTGGAGGTAACACTTGCTAGATATGATAAATAGGAGAAACTAATTTTCTATCATGAAGTATTTTTTGCTCTCATGGGACAATAGAACATTTTTAAAGATAAAATGAAAGGGTAGATTTTATAATCCTGTTTTTATATTCTTTCCAGGTTGTGAATTAGTACAATCTACTGCTTGTTGTCTATACAGTGTGAGAAATAGCTCCACGTGGTATTCTTTTTTGTGTGTGATTTTCTTTATGTGATTTATCAATTAGCCACAGTACTTATAATTATTTTGAAATATCATATTTCCCATGTGTTTACCTGCTAAGTAAGTCACATTTACAATAAATATGCCCTGGGAGATGTTGAACTCATTCTGGAGGGAATATCTGTAGCCTTAAATCATTAAGCTGAAATGTATTTTGGCATTTCCAGTGGGAATTATTGTTGCTGAAAAGTTGTCAGTAGTTCAAAAGCTTTGTGACTAGCCAGATTTGAAGTACCATTATGACAAACCACGTATTATTCCAAAGATGAAAATTTACCTGCTTGCAGTTTTGATCAGTAAGAAATAATTCCTTCAATTTTATCCAAGAGAAAAGGTGAGTGAGTGAATTTTTCTTAAAATTTTCATGGCATTCCACTACAAAAATGGCAAGAATTATTGTTTAGAATTTTTTTTTATTAAGAAAGCTACAAAACACAAAGATGGGGAAGTTGGAGTTACTTTGCAGAATTAAGGGAAGAGGATTACAATCTTTAAAATCTAAAAAACACAATTTCCTAGAATCATTTTGTCTAGAAACATAGGACATCCCACAAAAGTAATTTCTTTTTGTGTTTTTATTATTTAACTCTGGCAGTCTCAGAACCTAGACTAGGCTTGTCTTGATTCACAAAGGTCTGCCTGCCTTTGCCTCCTGAGGGATAAAGTTGTATATGAACCGACCCAAGCCTCTGTTCTGTTCTGAAAACTCTGAAAACAAAAACAAGCAAATACAGCTTTGCTGAAAATGTTGAATCTTTTTAATACAATTTACTCAAAAATATTTTATGTTTAGTATAACTTGTTATTTTTCTGAATTATTCATTCTAATGCTAGGCTAAGAAAATGGAATTTTTATTTTGTCCTTATATTCTTACAAGGCACATATTTTAAATGTTGTGTTAGAGTTATAATATTGAAGTTGGAAGAGTTCAAATAGATTGGACAAAGTTATATGTCTTATAAGAGTCTAGGGAATCATGTTTGTTGATGTCAAATCTAAACCGTTTCTGTGTTTTTGCAATTGTACATACTATTCTAGAACATCCACTGTCATATTTTATATTAAGTACATATACAGGTGAGTGAAATTTTTTCTCTCTTTCATTTGGAGGACTTTGACTCTGAAAAAACATTTTTAGTATAAAATGAGATCACTGTAGAATTATAGACTGAAGCCTGTATTTCCTTGGAGAGACAGAAGTAGACCTTGGTTAGGATGAATAAGTAAAAGATAAAAGAGACAAAAGACAAAAGAGACAAAAGACAAAAGATCAGGAAAACAGTATGGTGATAACAGAAATACTGGTTGTCAGTTGTATAGATTTGGGGAAAAGTAGGACAAGGCCAGAGGCTGGAAATGTTAGTTCACTTCTGTCCTGAAGAGTGAGGCCAATTATGGTCCTGTCTTTAGCTTAAAGAATGTTATCCTTTATATTTTGATTATTTCTCTTGCTAAATGAAAAAGCCAGTTTAAGAATGTACTTCTGGATATGAACTAGTTTTTGATAGGAATTTCGATACAATCTTGTCTCATACTCATTTATATCATCAGTATTGTAAAACTATTAAATGTTACTTCAAAGAATTGTTGACCTTATTTACTATAATTCAGTCTAAGTACCTCCCCATCTCATTTTGTCCATTTCACTTTCCAGAGAAGCCAGGCAAAAATAATGTAAGTTTTTTAATTTGTAATAACTTGATATTATTTTTTGTCAGTTGTTTGTCAAAGCTTCTAGAAAAGAACACATTGGCTCCAAAGTCTTATGAAGTGTTGGCAGAGGTTTTGGTCCTGCCAGGTCCCTCAGTAGTTCAGTCCCAAAGAAACACACAGGAGTCTACATTAATTATAAACTGGTTGGCCTAATAACTCAGGTTTTCTTATTAACTAATTCTCACATCTTAAATTAGCCCATAATTCTTGCCTGTGTTATCCATGTGGCTTGGTACCTTTTATCGGTGAGTCATTCTCATCTTGCTTCCTTTCAGTCTGGGTGATGACTGCAGACTGAGCCTTTCTGAGAATTCTCCTGTTCTGGTCACCCACCTATACTTCCTGCCTGGCTACTGGCCAATCAGCATTTTATTAAGCAAGTACAAGTGACAAATATTTACAGGGTTCAAGACCATTGTCCCACAACAATGAAGGCATGATGGCAAAGACAAATGGCTAGTTACCATTGAGCATATACACCTTTTTACAGTACCATGGTCATTTATTTATGATTAGACTGTAATATGACAATGAGTTAAAATCTGAACAGATTGAGGTTTCAATCTAGCAATACTGCCTTTCTTGGTGTTTAGATTCTAGGTGTGTATGTGTGTGTGTATGTGTGTGTGTGTGATTTTAGATTCTTCTTTCCTTCTAAATACATAATCATTGTTATTCTTATTTAAGTTATACTTAATAATTTATATTTGCATCAAGTTTAGCTGCAGATTTTTGTTTATTCAAGAAAGTTTATTGGGTCCATAGCCTATGGAAAATTTAATTGCTGCAGACCACATATGAAATTGTAAGAAATGCTAAAATAGTCTGATAAAATAGCAAATACAAGAGCAAAAGAAGCTTGGAGGAAAAATAATTGAAATGGTAAAATGTAAAAGGAGTGGCAAAGACATTTACAATTGTATGATAATGGACCAAATGTATTCAGAATAGCCCTTGATGGAAGAGAGAACAAACTTTCTACATTGTAACTCTTTTGAGGGAGTTGTGGTACTACTGAGAGTCTGATTGACAGCTGACTAGTGACTGTATGAGAACAGGAAACTGTATTGGAGCAATCTGTTCCTCTGTATACTTTGGGATAGTTGGACAATAGAGATAACTTGAATGTTTTAATATAACTTCATTGTGTATAAAAATAACCTACCAAAATTTGAATTCACTAGAGTCTTATTACTTTTATAAATAGTTCCAGCCTGGTATTATGAAATAAATTATCAAGAAAATAAAGGTTCAGCATAGCCTCAGTAGACAATGTTTGTTCATCAACTTTAACAGACATCCAGAATAGCAAATGAGTTGTTAGGTGACTGCTCACATATGGCCTGTTTTATAAGCAAGCATAGAAGGGTTCAGATCTAGTAAAGGATGGTCACTGTAAATACACTCCAGATAGATTTGGCTCATTAACTGAACACACATCTACACCATCTTGAGAAGTGTCTGGAAATCATCATCACATCAGGATGTTAGTCAGCCATTCTGTTATTGGTTATTCCTAGGGAAAATAATGGGTCATTTCATGACCTAATAATCTGAGTTTGTTTGGCAGATTTTATACTTCAAGGCCTCTATGAACTGTTTTGTAAACTTAGAGATAGTTGCTTTGATCTAGGCATAGAATAAAACAAGAACACCTACTAAATAGCAGCTAGAGTGCCTTTCATCTTTCCTTCAAAGCCCAAAATAAAAATAATCACTGCAGAGTAATGCTTTTCTAGTCCCTTAGATTTTGACTTTCTTGATTTCTTGGAACTCACTAACATCATTGATTCTCAAAGTCAATAGTGATAGAACTTCCCATGTAAGAGCCTGAATTGAATGAAATACAAATTTCAGTAACATATAATTGTTTTTTATATAATCCTCCCATTCTCATAACACTTAAGTGTTATATTTTGTATGCATAAACAAATATATGATTGTGCTTTATATTCCACATAATAGAAATATTTTCTTTAAATAAAATCATTGTCCTCACCAGTTATTTATTAAACAACCATGTCTATACATTACACCTTGTGTCAAACAGTAAAACTGTAATTCGACATCATGAGAAAAGTTGTGTCGACGACTCTGTTTTTCTCCGGATTCATCATTGTCATTCTTGACCCAAAGGGAGTTCTTTAGAATGGATCCCTTTGGTTCTAGAGGGACTCCATGCTTCGGTTAAACATGCATACAGAGAGCAAACCCTTCCAGTGTACGCACTGAGGGCATATATAAGTTTCACTGACACATTCATTTTTTTTTCACCGTAAAAAAAAAAAGACTGTTTTAAATCCTATTTTTCCCTTATCTCTGTTTGTTCAGTTGTTTTTAATATCACACACTGAAGGCATTTCAATAGCAGGTACTCGGTGAAGTCATTTGTTTTCCTCAGCAAGCTGTTGCCTTCTGAATTGTAAAGCAGCTCTGCCTGTTTGCATCCTGCAGATGGAGCAGCATAGAAACACTCCCAGATATTTCTGGAAAGTAGGAAAAAATATCTTATTTGTCCTCTCTGTGAATAAATAAGAGAGTGTCAAATTTTATAGACTAATAAATTTGTATGCCGGCATTGACATTGAATCTCCCGTGGTTTGCTATGTCACAGATCCTGAGAAACGCTTTCTTTCTTATTTCAAATGAATACTAAGTCAGATAGAAGCTCAATGAAAACCAGAATTTGATTGCATTGTTTATGTCTGCACAATATTCTAATTCAGTTGCAATATGCTAGGAGGAAATGCAATTTTCTTGCCTCCGAGTCTTGTTACTCAACAATCACTCACATACAAATACTTCTGAATGTCACAGACATTTCTACCAATCAGTTAAATACTCTTTAGTATTTGCTTTGCAATAGTTATATCCCCAACAAATTATTAAATGTTAATTTCCATAATATACTCTTAGAGCAATAGAAACAATTGCTCATACAAGTCCTTCTAAATATCTCCACTTTAAGACTAAACTTTTGAATTACGTGTATATGATATGTTGACACGAACAACATGTGTGGCAGATCCAGACGTAGAACTCCACATGGAAAACACTGACATTAGTTCAAGAAAAAAAATTAAGATCAACTTTTTAATATATAAATTGGGCTGTATAATTTATAGTTTCTAACTGTCATATTCAGTTATGCAATGAACCTGTGTAATAACTGTGATTGACAGCTTCATGTTGATTTTGTAGTTGCCAAATTCAACATCATACCTTCATTTATTTATTTTATGCTAAAACAACAAAAAGCTATGCATTTTATAAAGTAAGCAAAAGCAAACAATTTTCGAGGGCAGCTTGTGTCTGAAACACTGGAAGTTTAACTTTGCTTTCTTTACTCCTCTGTGGAAAAGGTGGTTGTTGAAATGAGCAGAGTCTGCTTTCTAATCTGCTTTCTGAAAATTATTTTTAATATGTAATGCATTTTTTTACCAATATGATGTAAATAGAATATCTTTTTTGTTGATGTCTGCTTGACATTTTTTTATTATTTATGTCTTTTTGGATTTTAAGACAGGGTTTCTCTGTATCACAGCCCTAACTATTCTGGAACTGGTTCTTGTAGACCAGGCTGGCCTCAAACTCACAGAGATCCTCCTGCCTCTGCCTCCCAAGTGCTGGGATTAAAGGCGTGCGCCACCACCGCCATCTGGCATCTGTTTGATTTTTGAAGACTAAATTTTAAATAAAGGTTTAGTTGAATGAAAGTAACACTGACATGTAAAAATTTAAACTTAATTTTGTTAATATTCCAAATAAATGCTTAAAAGTATTCAAAAAGCAATTTTTTTTCTTAAGTTACAACCCAAACAGTAATGACATGGGAAAGGATCAAATTAATTCTGACACATCTTTTTTTGGATAATTTGCTGATACATGTCCCTCATGTCCTTGAGTGTCTCAATAGTTACTACCCAAAATTAAAAGTAACAAGAAATGTAATCCATACAGAGAGATAAAGATGTGTGTCTGTATACATTTGTGTTTTCATAAAGTATGCTGTGGCACCTACTACATATTTTCTTCCCACATTTGATTTATAAATTTAAAATTTATGACTTGATTCTAAATTCTTGGAATCAGCTTCTATGTGTAGGTACAAATATATATATATATATATATATATATATATATATATATATATATACACACACACATATCATCACATGTCTATATATATGTATTACATGGAAACACATGAATGTACAAAAAAACAGGCATGTCCAGAGATGGTTTGCTTTAGTCAGGTCAACTTACATAGGCTACTAATATAATAGAATAAACCTGACTAATAGATCTCTTCTACAGTGCTTCATTGAGGCAATTTTTATATTAGCTAATTACTTTGGTTAATATTCTTTTAATTTTTGTTGTTGTTATTGCTTCTGTCTTGGGGATTGTATTCAATGCTCACAAGTGCTAGGCAAGCTCTTCTCCTGGGCCAGACCCCTGGACAGGAAAGCATAGTGGCTGTGCAGCATCTGCCAAAATAGAACATCAGTTAAAATACACACTAAACACTCACAGATGAACACAGGTATAAACACACTAGATATGCACATATGTACATGCAAGTATGGTATATATGTACACAGAGGCACACACGCATGACTAACAAAGGATCAATAAATTCTAGATGGTCACTGTGTTGCTGCACTTGTGAAAATGATTCTAAAAGAAAGCTCTATTTGAAGTTCCCACCAGTTATTAAGTTTCCCGAATATCTACCCTTTGTTTACTGACATGGGCATTCCAGATTTCCACTCCTTTTGTTCAGCAGTAGTCAATTTGGCACTCTTAAGGGGTGATATTCCAGCCTTCCATCCTCTATAGAGCTGCTCAAATGTCAATAAGAACTATATGCAGCGGTAGGCTAAACTGTGGGCATGAAATAACTATATAAGACTACAGACCCGGAAATTTATGTTTAGTTTCTGATAGGGAGTTCATACTAAATTTAGTGCTACGGAGGAGTTTCCAGCTGTTGGCTTGATCTGAAGGAATGGTGCAGCTTTATGACTGATTACTGTCCTCAGGAGAAAAAGAGACGTGGAATGATGCTCCGTCTCTCTCCAACCCAAGAGTGCTGTGCATATTCTGCTGCACTGATTTCAGAAGGCTCATAACTTTAATGACATCCTTTATCAGTTGTCATGACTCTAGGCTTTGAAAGTCCTCAACTTTAGGAAGGGACAAAAAAAGAGTATGTGTCACTAGAGATACAGAAATACTATAGCATAGCAAGATCATCTTTTTGAGAAAATTTCACATTGATGGCAAGCCTCTTGTGGTCTGTCACTCTAGGTAAATGACACAAGTAGACTTCATTTGCCAGCTGTACTTAAAGATTTTGGTTTTAATTTTTTTTTTTTAAAATGTCACCTATTCCTTCAATCACTTGTAAGTTCCCCTGTAATCCTTTTTTCATGTAAGCACATTGGCGTTTTCCCTTTTGTTTGAGGCCCCTGCATTATTTACTTTGATCTGCTGTGAGAAAATCCGAAAGTGTGTTGTCCTAAATGCAAGCATCTCACCAACAAGATGTGAGGCCTTGTAGTTCACACTGAAGAAAGGGCTCTGTGTGCAGAAGCAGGTTTTGTTCCTGCCCTCTCCCTGGTGGGAGCCTTAATTGCATTTTCTCCCTCTCACAGTGGCTGGCTAAGGAGTGCCTACCTTCCCTGCTGATGCTGAAGTTTTCAAGCTCTATTACTCTGTGACGGAGAAAATTCCTTGGTCCAGGAAGAAAAGGGTCAGATTTTTTTTTCAAGGAATTGTTTAAATAAGTATTGTAAGTTTACCAAGCACAATAAACAAAAAGAAACAGTGCAAACCTTTTTCTCTCTCTATCAAATTCTTGTAGAAATTTTACATGGTACATTCTATAAAATGTATTATATTCCGCACACCATGAAAAGATTCAGTTCACAGGAAAAAGGGGTTGGACTTCATAATAATCAGAAAGCAAAAAGTATTATAATTTGTGTTGTTTCTTAAGTACTTTTACATGATTACAATGTACATCCACAGGGGTGTTCTTAGTTACTGACATAAATACCATTTTTAGGTATGTTACGAAGACTGAGTTGTACAAACTCTTTTGCTTGCTGTTGTAATTATGGCATGTCTATCCAACAGGTCTGAGTCTCCAGAGTTGAAATAAACTTTTAATTGGCTTCTCCTTTGACAAAGTACATCCAATCTCACCAGCTTTGAAGCTGCCACATCCAAGTCCATTTCCACTTTCTTTATTTTTCTTCCTTTGGACTGCAAGAATAGCATCTGCTCACCATTTGCAATTTCAAAGTATCCTAAATATGGAAGCTGTATTGATCTATGTTCACAACAGTGCTTATTTATTGTTTGAGGCTTAAATGTTTCATGTACACACGCAGAAGCTAATTGTGTTTTTAAAAACCCATGTCTTGTTATTCCAACTAAAATAGATGACTTAAGTGTATATTTTATTTGGCGAGGCTTTATTTCATTCCTATGGCTTGCCTATAAGTCAAAGATTCTCTGTGCAACTCTCAACTTCTCCCTATTAAGGTGGCTTTCTTCTCTTGTCCCTTTGCCCACCATCATCTGCTCCTCAAACTCCTCCAGTTCCAAGCTGTGGCTTACCACTGACCTCCTGGAGCATTCCAAATGGTGTACTATCTGGTATGTGTCTCCTGTTTGTTGGAAAAAAGGACCATGCCTACCTGGGGTTAGTAGTGGGATTTTGGCACATGTTGTAGAGGCCACACTAAAATATGTGGTTGGAAGGAAACAAGAGAGAAAAATAAAAGTTAAGAATAGAAATATGTTGCAAGCAAAGGGATGATGGGCAGAGGATATGAAGTCCCCTTCCCAGGAATTGGTATTAGGGATTTTAACTCTGACCATATATCCCATTAACAGTCATTGGGCCTTTCAGGCTTTGTACCAAGAGCTGAGAACAGTCAAGAGAACCTTTTCAGTGACATTGAATGTAGTAATCCAGCACATGACTTGTAGACATATTCTTTATACAAGAGTACACAAGGCTTGATGAACACGTTAACATTATCAGACAGACAATATTATAATTAAAGAACAGCACTGAGGGGAAGAAGACATAGTTCAGTTGGTTTAAGGTGTTTGCTGCCAAACTAAGCACCTACATTTGATTTCTAGGTCCCACGAGTGGAGAGAGAAGCAACTCTCTGACCTCTGTATATGTGTGCGTGTGCACACACAATAAAAACGACAGTGCTACAAAGAACGGCACCATGAAACCTATGCTTTTATTTTTTATTTTTTGATGTTTAACAACATAAAGTAAACTTCCTAGAAACTGATTTTTATGATGATTCATGTTTTAAAGCAGGGTATTATTTCTGGTTTCCACAAGCAGGGTGATTCTTACATGCTTAGTGATCACGTGTGCCTGCAGTGGAATTTGACTTTCTCTTTATTAAATGGTTAACTAGCAAATGAGGACCGACTCTCATGACAGTTTTTCTTTCTAACTAGTGAAAAAACAAACTGAATTCAGATCCCATGACACAAAATAGGAAAAGATTTCTCAATAAATGTTAGAAACGTTAAACTTGAGAACTCAAGAACTTTGTGGTTCATAATGCTTGTAATTTACAATTATCTACATCAGAAACTAGAATCAAGCAACAGGATAGTTTTCAGAGGTCTCTATTAGCATATTTTATCTTACCTAAATGATATTTTCTGTTTTATTTTTTAAACTTAAAGTTTTCTCATTTTCCTACTTGTCCTCACTCTACTTATTTATTTTACCAGGAGAAAATATTGTCAGTGGATCAATACATGGCCAAAGGCTTTGAAAGGATATTGAGGTGATTTGGAGAGTGACGTTTCTGTTTATCAGTGTATTTTATTCTGATAGAAATTCCTTTAAGATAAAGGCTCTGAGACCTTATTTTTTTTTTAAATAGGTCAAGAAATAGATCAGAAAATCTTCAGGGATTTATTTCTGTTTCGAGTCCTTCATAACGACAAAACTTCCCTTGACTAATGAGCATGTCTAGATGAATTCAAATATATATAAAAAAGGATAGAAGAGGACATTGGACATCTAAGAGAACTGATCTAATTGCAGTGATTAAACTCAAATGATTAGAAACAGTTTGAAAGACATAAAAAAGAGATATATAGGCCTTAGTATCTTAACCCAGGCATACTGTTCTTACATAAGTGGATGAAAGTCACAAGGAAACAGAGAAATGTGCACTATTGTGTATAAGTTCCAAATCAGAAGAATAAAACTGACTGTGGCCTTCCTTTTCTAATGTGAGTTCCTTACACATTCCATTTGTTTTCTAACTCCGGGTTTCACCTTTAGTCAGTTCTCAATGCTGAAAGTGTTTGCTGAGCACTGTGCAGAGCAGGAATATTCTTACACGCATAAAAAGGTGAAGTGATCAGACGTATTAGGCATAAGAGAATGGAGGTAGTGCATACAGATGTTTCGTAGACACCATCACCATTAGCAATCCAAAGTCTGTGCTGACACGTATCACCTTCAAGGTAAAAGTCAAACTCACCATGTCATTTTCATTTCCCATAAAGGAAGCAGTCTTTCTGTTGCCCTTACCATTTTGCTTCCATGCCAATACTTTGGGCATATTGTTAACTTGGAAGTGCATGCCCATACTTCAGCTAAGACAAAACTTACTGATTACTGTACAATTTATATTATGCAATTATTTTTATGCCAGTCCAAAGACAAGAAGACCTTTCACATAAATATGAACTAAACTATTTCTGTGTCTTTCCTTCTTACTCCTCCAAAGTCTTCAAGTACCAGTTCCAGTGACACCTTTTGAAATTGTTCCTCCCCAATCACTGAGGGTAGCTTAAGTAGACCATACTCATCTTTGTGTTCGCTTCTAATGTGTTGTAGCTCATCGTTCCCTGGTGCCCTTTCCCTAGACCATAATTCTGGAACATGGGAGTGCTCCTCCTCCCTCTCTCTCTTTTGCCACCTGGTAGAGTCTTTGGACCAGAAGTACCAGGAGCTATTTACTGAATCAATTTAATCCTTCTGTCATTGAAATGCTTGCATTTTGTGTTTTAAGGATCCCAGTCTATGCTTTGATAGAAAAGCATAGGCATAGGTCTTGCTTATTTATGTACTGTGTTTCATATATTTGTTTCTGTGGAAATATTTAACAGAACACAATTTTAGGAACACTCCCAAGTCATAGGCTTCATTAGGACTCTTTCATAATGCACATCATTATGAATTTTATAAAACTTAACTCGTAACGTTAGTTTCTGAATGAGAGGAAAGTTAATAGTGATTCTCTAATTTGAACAATCGATTTTAGTTCTGCATATTAGGTCCAAACTTTCTTGTGTGGCTTAATACTTGTGGTGCTACTTCATAATCCCTTTCTGTGTGCAAATGACAGTGTTTGTGTGAGCACACATGTATGTGTATCCGTTGATTTGATACTAGGGCCCCAAATCTTTTGTGTCTTTACGTGTGTTGGTCAATGGCAGTTTCTTGTTAATGATTCTTTCTACCATATGTTTGTTTCCCTTCTGAGAGGTGTCCTCATATTAGGAAGAAATTAAATAAAAATCATTTCACCTTTGCTTAACCAATGTTTCATTTCTAAACCTTGCAGTAGTAGCTTACAATGTTACATATTGTACATGTTGCCAAAATCTCAAACACAATGCAACTTATAGATAAATATCTTAGTCACTGATTTCACTTCCCAAAAGAGACGCTCAGAATTGCAATTCAGTTATTACACATTCATTTAATGCCTAGCAGAGAATTGTTTGATGAAACCAATAAGCACTATAGTAAATATCAATACAGTGCTGCATTCAGTAATCTCTGTATGAGATTTGAAAATATACTTTCTTTAGTATAGGATGATAATTAGTATACATTTTACGACTACTTTAAGAAATTAGACATTGATATTGCCAGTAAGATTAGAAAATGGAAATTAATTTTAAAATAAAACAATGATTCAAATGTATTTTCAGAATGGGGTATAAAATATGAGTGGAAAAATTTCCACTTTTGCCTGAACTTATGAATCTAAAGAATGGTATTATGTAGATAGATGATACATAATATCACCTGTTCAGAAATTGTCACTAGGCTAAGCAATGTAGTGACAACTGAAGTTTCTGTAGATAGTATGAACTGATATATTTTTACCTTTTAAAGTACATATATAAAAGCCTACAAACATCTTGGATAGTCTATGTCAGAAAATGTAAATAAATTAAAAAACCTCTGAGAAACTGAAAGTGCTCACTGATATATAATTGAAACCTTTTCCCTAGACCAGAGAGATTTTTTCCAGCATATGAATCAGGTGTCAAACTTGAAAGGGATATTTTAAAGAAAATTAATGATCCTTAGAATATACAAGAATGCCCAAGTTCTGACCTCTGCATTCTGCATTGTCTTTCTGTAATAATTCAGGGCTGAGGAGTGGCTGTCCCATTTCTGTGAGACCCATGGGACATTCCCAGTGATCTCCTCAGAGACGGCTTCCTTCTGTGTTCATGACATTACAATCTACAGAGAACAACTAAAGATCAATTCAGTGCTCCAACTTTTGCCTTCTAAACAATGACCACACCACTAAACTGAAAAGCCTAGTAAACTGAAAACTATTCTTTGTAATGTTTTATTTTTATTATTCAGCAAGTGAACCAAGATGAAAAAACAACAAAAACACCAAAAGTGGTTTCACTTAAATTATGGGATTTTCATTCCTTTCAGAAGAGAGAGTGTGAGTCAAGAGAAAGTGGAGTACTTTCTTAGAAATAAAACAGATTTCCACAATTAACTTCAGATCATTTCTCATGATACTTGATTATATCAAGTTCTAACAAAGTTTAAAGAATATACCATATTCTCTTGCATATCCATTGTTCTTAATATCCTCCATATTTGCTTATATTTTGTATTATGGATAAAATATTATATTTTCCCTAAAATATATTATGTACTTTAGAATTATTTGAGATGTAACTTATACGTCAATATAAAAATGACGCAGATACCACATATTTTGAATGATTGCTTACAAAACACAGAGAAGAAACTTCCACATAGCCACGATCAACCTCTTTCAATTCCTTGACTTGCCAAGCTCATCCTAACTTCGAGGCTATTGGTATGTTGTTAAGGTTTTTGTCTAGAAGTCTCCCAACCATTTTTTTTTTCTGATTTATCTTTATTCCACAGTTGAGCTGTCATGACCTCCGTTCTTCTCTCTCTCTGGCTCCTCTCCCCTAAGCTAGGTCAAGAATAAAGTATGAAATGCTTTATGATTTAGACAACCCTTTGACATATGCCATCCCACCTGAGCCTCATTACCTTTATCCGCTCACAGTCTCGTTCTCAGAACATTTGCACAGGTCCACCCTCTGCCAGGACTTGATGCAGGGGTGCAGGTTTCTCAGAGGACAAAAGGAACTTGTTCCTAGGTAGCCCACTGCTGAGTTGAAAAGTCAGTCTAGATTATTCTTTGTGGTCAATTGAAAACCTGGGATTAGCACAGGGGAGCTAGAAAGAAGGCAAACACAGTGAGAATAATTGACCCAACAGGGATGGGAAGGAGTAAGGAAGAGAAAATATTTTTCTGGAGTTCAAAGACATCTCTGGAAGTGATACAGGAAGGTGATAAGTGGTGGAAAGGGGGGGAAAGGGCCTCGACAATTCCATTCAAAATGAAGCATCTTCTTTCTTTGTACCAGCTGAGTTGTCAAATGCTTAGATTTTAGGCATAGCACTATGTAAGAACCATATCATCTTTTTAAAGTTACTTTTCATGTTATGTGGGTGAATATATCTGAGTGTGTGGTGTGTGTCTATGTGTGTGGTGTGAGTTCATTTATGACAAGAGATCTAAAGAGGTCAAAGATGCACTTGCAGGAATTGATTCTTTTATTCACTGTATGAGTCAGGTTTGGTGTCAGGATCTTCTGAAGCCACCCACCTTGCTCACATCATTGCTTTCACGCAGTTGCTCAGTAGACATTGTTTAGAATTTATGAGTTTTGGGAACAGATACCTTAATCTGCTTTACTCAAAGTAATTTTGCTTGCTATTTCCTGTGCCTTACGTTTAAATTTCTGATGTTAAAACTGTAAACTTTACCAAATATAATGAGCCAAATAAAAATCAAGTTCTCATTTAAATACACATCAAATTCTTGAACTTTCTCTTTTAGATATATAAGCATTCAGCCCTTCAATTTATGTTAGGCTCTTAAAATTTCAAGATATTTTCAAGAAAGTTTAACTTAAACATGACAGAAAGGCATCAAAAATAGGTTTGTTGAGTTTGGATTTGAAGTTTTATTCCTTTGGTGATGTGTAGATGTTGTCCTGCAAGGACAATGATAAACAGAGATACATACACTGCTCAAAGTGGGCTAGGGTGCTGTATTTGAGAACATATCATTCCATATTCACCCACAGTTTCCTTGAAGAGGAAAATCCACTAGCCATGAGCATTGTAAAAGTTCTGTAGATTTTATCTTAGTAATGGCCTTCAGACTTGGATAAACAGTCCTATCTCCATTTTACTCATGAGGAAATGGAGACTTACTGTTGATGTTAGCAAACCTGTGTTGATGACTACTATATGCCATGGCAATCTGTCCCTGAGTGACCTGTCCCTTCGCTGTAGTGTTCTGTCTCCCATTAGAAGGTAACCATGTTCCCCGAGTTCCTGTTTCTGGGAACATGCAAGAAAATGACAGCGAGATTGTTGCAAGCCAAGACAACTAATCTGTTGGATAGAAAGAATAAAGGAAACCTGGAAGACTATATGGCACAGTATTGGTGGACTACCGAGGAAGAGACTCCCAGGTGGGAGAAATTTACTAATGTACTTTAGATGTTTTGTCAGGATCTAAGAGGCACCTGATGCTTACAGACAGTTTTAGTGGGGCATGAGGAAGAAAGGATCTGTTACAGAGTTGAGGGTAAATGGGTACCATTTGCCTGAAGGAAAAAAAGGGACTAACTAATGTTACCAATGAGTGACAAGCTAAAAGCAACAGAATCACCTGTCAGAGACGCCACGTTTTCGATAGAATAGCAGCATTCTATCAAAATTCTATCTATTTCGATGGAATAGTAGCATTTGAATACGTGTTGTTCAGAAATGAAATGATATATGAGATGATGTTCTCAAAGAGCAAAAAGACAGCTGTACAAGGCAGCTTCCTCTAACTCCATGAATGATGTGTTTGCAATGAAGGCAAAAGACAAAAGCTCATAGGAATTTTTAAAATCAGTTGCTAGTTGTTTTTTATTGCTTGTTATTGTGCCGCTCAAACAAGAAAAGCAGATCTAATATTAAACAATTGAACTCTTTGTCAATCAATATGTGAATGAAACAATTGTATTAAAAAACCCAAAGTTCTAATGGCACACTTTTAAATTTTCTCAGGTTGCTCCTTATATTCAGAAACTAAGTCACATCCCAGGTTATATTAAAATTACTATAAATGCAAGTTAGTGGTGATGAGTCTCAATTCTGTAATCTGACCTTTGTAATGACCTGAAATCCTAACGTTTGTTGTGAGCACAACTTATAAATAACAGTAAAATGTGACCTCATGATGTTGCTGCCAACCAAGATTGTGAAACATTTTACTGCAGACTACTTTCCTTATAGATTTTGCCCATTAAAATATTCTGTTAAAATCTGTAGTGCAATAGTGACTCTGAGAATACACAGGAAGGAAGGAAATGTTTGGTCAAATGACTGCTTAATTATTCTGATCCTGGAGTGACTGGCTTTGTTTTGCTTCTCTTACCAAATAACTTTTGAAGCAATCAAATGAAAAGTCAGGAAATGAACTTTTATGGAAATTGAGTCATGCGTTACATGCATTTCCAATTCTGATGCTGTTTATTTAGTAACCAGTAACATCGAACCTAGCTGTGCTGCCAAAAATCAAGACTCTACAGGAGTCATTGTGTTTTCTTCAGGGTTTTGAAGTACAGCTTTCTATCAATATGAACAATGATGAAATTCCTCTTCTTCAGTTAAGTTTATCTTCAATAATAAAAAATTCCAGTTGATTTGTTCTCTGTGCAGCCTGTTGTAGGCCTGTTTTTCCCATCCTCTGTCAATGTCCTTCAGTTTATATTAAGGTACAGAGTGAAGTCTGTGATGACTGTTCAGCTCAGACTTCTCGTTTCAAGAAACAGGATGGTACAGATAAATAGAAGCTGCTAGTAGTAGCGCAAGTGTCTTGGTAGAATATATGTTTTGTAGGCACCTATGTTTGTTTGTAGAGTCATAACTTGGAAAGCCCTTTAACAGTTTAATTTTACTGAGATAGCAGGAAATGAAGTTGACTAATCGCTTCATCAAACTTCATTTTCAGGCCCAAATTTGCCTATTTCCTCATGGGATCACAGTTGTTAGTTGTTGTTATCTGTCTAGCCCCCTGGCCTCCCCAAAGAATCTGTTAAACATAGCATGTTTTCTCTCTCTCTCTCTCTCTCTCTCTCTCTCTCTTTCTCTCTCTTCTGGTAAGAGTGATGGTGCAGAAACCACACTGCACTTGGCCTAGTACTGTTCTGGAAATGCTTGAAAACAAAGACCTTTTTCTAATCAACGAGTCATCAGTTTCCCTGTATGCATGTGCTCATGCCTTCACAGGCACAGATGAGTTGTTCATGTGGATGTGGAGTCTGGAGGTCAAGCTCACTGTTCTTTATAAGACTTTGCTAGCCTTGTTTTTAAGATAGCGTTCCTTAATCTTCTGGAGTTTGGCAAAAGGATGAGGCTGGCTAGTCAGCCCCAGAATCTGCCTGCCTTACTCTGGTATCACAAGTATACTGTTATAGTGTCAGGCTTTTTAAACTTGGACTTATGGGATCAAATTTAGATCCTTGTGCTTGCATGGTGAATTCATTACCACATGGTCAATGTCCCATCCTCACCATTTTAGTTTCACAAAAAGTTCCAAAGACCCCCTTTTGTCCCTGATTCTTATAATCATGCCTTAGGGTTTAATGAAGAAGACCAGGACTGTTTAAGAGAATGTTGTTTCTTTCAAGAACAATGGAGGAAGAGTGCCTAGAAAGCCTTTCTAGCCCTGTGCAAAAATTACCACAGCTCAGGAGTTGTATCAATCCAGCAAATAAATTAAAAGCTTCTTAACTTTTCAAACTCAATTCCTACATCTCTCGGTTTTCACGATATTGCCTTTCTAGGCAACTGGCGTCAACACAGCAGTTCATAATATATAAGGCTTCTACCACATAATATGTACTTGAGAGATACTTATTTCTTCTACCTGCACACTCTGTATTGTAGGGATGCTAGGACATCATCACCTTTATTCTGACACTTATACTGTCTTATTCAAGGGAGTCATTCCTATGCAAACAACATATGACAATACATTGTCTTTCTCCTATGACGATAATAGTAGTAATTCATGCTACTAAGTAGAAATGGGACCAGAATTTTGTGTGCTGTGTAGAATATGGGAATAATGTGGGCAGTGTAGCTACCACGAAGGGAAGGAATTACTTGATTTTAGTATCTGCTTTTAGAGAGTGCTCCATTTGGAGTCTAGAATTCACAATGGGACTGCCATCTCATTCCATGGAAGTTGCGAGTCTCAATGATTAGTCTGAACATCAGAAAATGTGATTTCACTCCAGGCATATGTCAACCCAGAAGGGTCACCTCACTGATTATCATTTTGAAAATGTGTTTATTAAAAATCATTTGTTTGATATTAGAATGGAACACCTTTTACTTGTAGCCACCATTGTTCATTCGGGTGGCTTTTAGGGGAGCAGACAACAAAACCACTGGACTCTGCACTATTTATGGGAAATAAAATTAAAGGCTTTAAGATAAATGAGCACAGTTTGTGAACACACTCAAAACAACAACCTTTATGAAGATTATTTGTATTCTATTGCCATTGGTTTCTTCTAAAGATATATTCTCAATGATAATAAAGTAATAAAAGATTGTTTTCACAGCTGTTTGTCTTTGATTACATATTTCTTTGAAGTACTGTAATAAGACAGACTTTGAACCTGGAAAGAGATCAAATAATGAATTGTTCTGCTTTGTGAAGCTTAGGAAGGGATTTTATTGTCGAAACATATAGAGCAACATAGTTTTTTCTTCTTACAGTTAAATAATGGTTGAAAGTACTGTGAGATCATTACAGATGGACTAGATTAAAGGGCTTGGGGCCAAGTGTGAGTGATCAGCGCCAAAAAAAAAAAATCAGTGCTTCAGTTTAGAACGTCAGGTTTTATATTTATCAACCATTTCATTTTGGATTATCTTTAAGTTACAATTGAATATTTTGGAGAGGTTAGCCTATATATACATGTATTTTCTCAATTATAAACCTTGTGTTAAAAGAATACAAAATTTAACTTCCTATATCCCAAGAGACTTGTTTGAAATTTGTCATCGTTCCCAGGTTTAGGCAGATTAGATTAAAGAGTTGCTCTACCTCAAAGCAGATGCCAATAGGTTCTTTAAAAGGAGTAACAAATATCATATGGCCTTCCTCTTCCTTAAAATAACAATTTAGAAAATGCAACACAGTTCAGCTGTAGCATTCTTAATGCATTTTCAAGATGTTCCACGCTGATATCGTGGTTAACTTTTGTTATTTGCACCCACATCTTCTGCGAGAATGACTGCGGACGGGGTGTTCTGCAGAATGTGATATAGATTCTAAAAATAATAGAACGGGGCATGATCACCACAGTACTTCATGTTGATTCAGTCTAGGGTGGATGCACTGTGTCCCCGATCATGCGCGTCAGATGATAAGCAGTCAGCTACTTGAGGATAACGTTTTAATTTAAAGTTGTACCGAAGCAGCAAACCGATTTTGTAAATACATCGGGGTTTGTGGCCATATGCTCTTGAGAGAATAAGTTGCAGATCTGTGCCTATTCCAGTACTTGTTTCTTTAACCTATTTACTTTTTCGTACTTTTTTTTTGTATTTAGAAGAAATTTTTTTTTGTTCTTTATTTGAGATATAAACCTTTCAAATGATAATTTCCGTGGAAAGACTAGACAAAGGGAGGTTGTAACTTTGGAGATTTTTATGATGAAGGTGTGTTTAAGAGATGTCACTTTGATATTTTTACATTATGCCCTACATTTGTCAGCTAAAACCAGGATATTGCCTCAATGAGCAAAAGCATGTTCTGCACTTGTCAAAAGGCAGTAAGTAATGATTAAAATAGCAGTGCGAAACGCTGGGAGATTAAAGTGATGCTAATGATAAGTGAGAGAAGAAAAGGGCAAGCTATATTTTAATCCCTGAGAGAATGGCTAATGACTTCTATTGCCTGAGATTAAACTAAACCTGTCTCATCAGCTTTTTCTGCCTGGTGAAAAAAAGCTCTCTGCACTTTAATTTATTAAAGTCTTTTAAGGAAGCACATTGATCTACAGAGGTTAAACTTTTAAAAATTGTGCAAAACACACACACACACAAACGCTTCAGCCAGAGTGTGATTTTGTTGCTTGTAGGCATGCTCACAGACTTGCAAGGGTCCCATTGTCTACATCTTGGAATTCTTAATTATGAAATATTAATTACTTAAACCAAAAGATTTAAGAAAAATTAAAACAAAACATAGTCATGTTGCTGCAAAGGCTGAGTGCTGGAATATTGCAGAGGATATGAATCTAATGAAGAGATTAAATTGAAGTAGTCTTTTTTTTTCAAAATAATGCAGGTTGTATTCAAAAGAGTATCATTTTATTTATGGAAAGCCATTCAGATGTAGTATTTCTGATTTTTAGGTAGTTCAGTATCCTATAACCTTTAAATGACTATCTCTACTTTTAATAGTGACTGACTTTCTTGGGATTTTAAAGTCAAGCCTGGCAAATTTTATCATGTACCATCCTCATCTGTGAAGACAATTTGCAACTAACACTCTTCTTATCTTTGTTTACCTTTCCCTCTTATAGGAAAGAAGTGTGTGTGGGGAGGTGGTGTTCATATATTCGTGTGTGTGTGTGTCTGTAGTACTAGCAAAGCAAAAAAAATATTTTATCCATTTATTTCACATTGTCCAACATTTTGGCTTATTATCCTTCATAAATATTATAGCTTTTCCATAGTCAGGCTGTACGTGCTTACTTACCCATTGTAACAAATGGCAGATTACTTCCATTTCTGGATTCTCACCTTCTAGCGTTCCCAGTAAGATGCTGTCTCTTCTCTCTTGCTTTCATAGTTACCGATTAAGGTTTTCGTTGTTATTTGTTTGTCTGCTTTTGCTTTTTTGTTTTGTCAAAAGTAAATGGGAGAATATGTAAGCTGACAAATTCCTTTGCATTTAAATGGTCTAGTGACTGTTTAAGTCAGGCTTATATTTTAACTTATATGAAACATCACTTTAGGATAGATATTTTTTGTTGCTTTTTTAAAAAACTTTTTTGATAATGTTCTTTGCAATCTTTATTATTAATTCTTCTCATTCTTAAGGGTATATTTTTTATACTGACTAAATGAAGATCTAAATGAAAGATTATTTCTATGATTTCATTATCTGAAATATTTTAAGCTTTATTTTCTGCCATACTTTTTAGTTGAGCAAGTTTAAACTCAGTCCATTCTTTGATGTTAATGAAACAGCAATTTTTCTGAAGGCCATGTAGTCCTAATGAGCAGCTTCTTATAAAAGAACATTTAATCAAGGTTTATTTTTAACTTGTTTAAACAGATCTAATAGTTTGTGCTGATTTCATTTCAGTATAATAATTGCTAGCAATCCTATTAGTAAGTTCTAACAGGGAAGTTAACACAAATTCCATTCTAATGAGAACAATCTTACAGCAAAAATAATGTACTCAAGAAAAAAATCTATATGATACGGGTACTGGCTATTTTGAAAAAGTCTGAATCCTGAGTTACTAGTACATGAAATTCAGTAGCTTTATTTAATGCAGAATTATATCATCTCTGAAATAAAATGTTAATGATAATATTCTTTGGGGAACATTTTAAAAGATAAATCACATTTATCACCTAAGCACATTTTGATATAGTTTTCTTACAATCATAACTGTTATGTAATTTAGTTAAATTTTATACCATGATATATGTAGAAATCAGTGAGATCTGGCTATATATCTTAGTAGTAAAATAAATACTTTTGATGTTCATGTTCCTGAATCCCGTCCCAGCATCCTTTCCAAGAAGTCAGTTCATCTCTGAGGACCTTTCTTTTTTATTTACTTTAGCCTTAGACTGGGGAAAAGTAATCCCAGGTTATGAAAGGTTAAAAATATATCTAATAGAATTAAAACATGGTTTTAAGATATTAATGTTTGAGGAATAATAACAAATAATTCAGCTATAATACACAGCAGAGCATCCTTTATAAAGAGATGACAGAATATTAAGATGGCAAATGTTGAACTTTCCATTGCTTTACTTTTAGAATGAGCTTCAGCGAACTCTGAGGTTTGTTAAACTGTTCCACAGTGTGAAGATATGAAGTTCATTGTACCAACTGAGGAAGATAGCAAAAGCCTCAAACAAGACATTCTCAAACTAAAAATGCAAGAAGGCAATGCTTTCAGGCTCAGCAATGCAAATGAATTTCTGAGAAGTTCAGGTTATACTCTTAAACTTTTTATTGCTTAATTCAACCTGGTGACATTTAATATATGGAGAAATTGCAGATAAATAATATGAACCTAATGGCAGAATTGATTTAAAATTGTAAAGCTGTATTCAAAATATTCTAATACACTGAAGGACATTTGTAAGTTATACATTGTTTATAGGTTTCTGATTAGAATCCCAAAGCTTGCCTTTTTCTGGAGTGAAAAAGCATATTGTCTGTAGAAGAGTAGATAGTAAAGTTTAGATTTTTTTTCATGTGAATCATTTGCTATTTTGTAAGAGTCTTCTATGCACAAGATCCTGTCACCTATATAAATTTCAACCAGTAGCTGGCATTGGTCACCTGGGAGACTTCCTGAGGAATATCAGTTATTGCTTAAAAACACTAAAGTCGGAGTAACCTGTAAGAACTGTGGCATTATACTTGAAATACAAAGAATACACTTTCATAGAAACACTAAAATCATGGTATCTTGACAATTTAAATATATTGACATAACTAAAAAGTATGTGTTATTATGTGTTAATACCTCCTGTTTTCAGAAAAAATGACCCTCCCCAATGTTCAGAGTTATCCAACAAAGAGCCTGTTAAGAACCGACAATGTACTTCTTTGCTCTAATTTTAGAAGTATTGGGTTTCACACTTGATGGAGCCCGAAAACATGTAGCTTTAAAGATGTTCCACAGGTGTTTTGATTCCGCAAAGCTTTGAGAACTAGTATTTTTGAGAGCACAGCTCTGATAACTAAGGGGGAAAGGGTCACTGTTAGCCATGTGTCTACTGAAATGAACCTTAGGTTAAATATTTTGTTTAGAGTGTATCAGATGTTGAGGGCTTTCAGGAAGACATTTGGGGCTTTAGGTATGATGTTTATATGCACATGTCAAAGTTAGTGCACCCTTCAATGACACTGTATTCTCAAATGAATCTTGTCCCCTGATTCAAGTTTCTTGTCTGCCTTAACTTGAAACAAATTCCTGTGTTTTCACTGACTGCTTTGCACATTTCTTTCTGAATAATAAGTTGACATGTATTTATAAAACCACAATAACTGCAGCATGTCTTCATAGAAATGAATTGACTTGTGTTCCTAGGTCAAGATAAAGTATCACGATGCAGTTAGAAATTAGAGCAAAGGCTTTACAGCAGCACGGCTACAAGGCAGTGAGTTCGCCAACATTCAGCAAGATGCAATAAAAATGGGAGGCATCAAATAACACAGTAGTCCATTCTCAATTCCATAAATTATGATGTTAAAACCACACTCAATACAGTTCACATTTTTTTTCTTGAACTGTTTGAACAATTTAAAACAAATTTGGCCAACAATAGAAAGAATATAATGCAAGCCAAACAATGATCAGGAAAGGATTATGGATTAAGAATTATTCTATCTTATATCCTAACTGCCTTCTTTTCTTCGAAATAGCCTGTCCTTTTTGAATTAGAAAAGAAAAAAAAATAGCACCTGTATAGCTCGCCAATTGAGCCCAGATGCTCAGCACACTGAGCACAGAACTTTTATAAGAAAATAAACTGTATAAGCATCTTACTTTCTTGAAGGATAAAATAATGTATTTTGTGTTTTCCAATCACATGTATTGACTATTTTCTTTTAATCTTAGGAAATTGATATGTAAGAATAAAAAATGAATTATTCATGATATTGAGGTTTATTTCACTTCAACTCTTGTTACTTTCATGGAGTCTCTCCCTGGCTGGACATTAAGTAAATACCCCGATTTCTCCTTCCTCCTCTCACATTACCCCTTCACTCACTCCTCTCGCGCATCAAATTCAGGGCCTGGTCAAGATAAGCAAATGATCTGATCTCTCACTAAGCTACACTCCAGCTCCTGGACCCCGTTATTTACCTTTGTGCTCATTCCAGACAGAGAGGGGAAAAAGTAAGTAGGTTATAAGTCATCTTTGTTTTGATTATGGCAAGTATTATTTCAAAAAGAGTGGCAATGGATATATAGCCCCTGGTTAAAAGTATTTAAAGTGATTGAGC
Source organism: Microtus oregoni (assembly GCF_018167655.1). Lineage (NCBI taxonomy): Eukaryota > Metazoa > Chordata > Mammalia > Rodentia > Cricetidae > Microtus > Microtus oregoni. The sequence goes on along the minus strand of NW_024543060.1, from coordinate 32,244,969 downwards.
ACCATGGTAGAATCATCAGGCTTTTAGAGGCAGTAATGAGGCTCACGTTTTTGGAATTACTTTGATGAGAATATACTTAACACTCTGAAATGCTAATTATGATAGCCATAATAATACTAATAGCAGCAATAACAGGAATACCGAGAATTAAATATATAAAATTTAAGTTGATTAAAATGCTAAATTTTGCCTGTGAGGTCAAATCATATTTTATTGCAAAGTAGTGTTTATATACTTCTTATATTATCTTTTCAAAAGCTATATTCTTGCTATCTCACTGAAAGTTATGCAGAAGAAAAAGTGTTAAGGGGCTAGGAAAATATTATTTCATCATTCTTGTTCCATTAGAATTCACTTGGGTGGCTGGGAAAATGGTTTATGGATTAGAGAGAGAAGAACAAGCTAAAACATTTCATACCTTCATCTCTGATAAATTCCCCAAACTCATTTTTTGCATCTGAGCCATAAATAACAACCATGCTTTTTGCTAAAAAGGGCTTTTTCCTACACCAGGTCTTTTGTCTTAGAGATGAATGCTATAATAAATTTGAAGTCTTGGGGGGGGCATTGTTTGAACTATAACATTATGGTTTACAACTGTTGCTTCTATTATGAGGAGGATAAAAAGCGACTATGAAGCTTGATCTCTGTCACAGAAATGGTTTAATATTTCAGTCTTCAATGTGGGTCAAGTGTATGATTCTCCCCAAAGCAATTCTCTATGATTAATTTTTATTATGTGAGCATTCAGATTCTCTTTATATTCTTATGTATTTTATTCCCCTACTGACTATCTCCTCACAATACTGTAACTTAGATTTTTCACATTAAAGTCCAGATATAGACATTTGGATTCTTGAAAATTAAAAAAAATGCTTATGGGAAAATCTCCTACTTTTTCTCAATTATTATAAGGATAAACATTACAGGAAGTGTTTAAGTCTTTTTATTGATATAACATTAGATTAGTTTTCCGATACAGTTTTAAATATTAGGATATTTTAATTGCAGAGTAATGTGATATTTTGATTTACCAGTGATTAACTCATTAATCATTGAGAAATACAGTCTCTTACTGGGTAAAGATGGAAGTTGTTTAAAGGTGTATTTTTCAAGATCTGCTTTATATAAAGGTAGAAAATAACAAAAAATAGGAAAATAAAAAACCCCAGAAGCTTTCTGTTATTTTTAATCTCCATGATACTTTTTCATACATATCGAAAAATACTCGCATCAGAAAACTATGTAGAATAGAAACTGTATAAATTATAAATTGAGGCTCTCCTTTTTCCTTTTGCTGAGAAATTTAAACTTTGTTTGTTCATGATTGAATCCTAAACCTCACTCCTGCTAGGCCAATGTTCCAGCTCCCTCCCTCCAGAGCCTTGAAACTGTGCATGTATCCACAATTTCATGTATTATTTATTGTCCTCTGTAGTCTGAGAAACATTAGAAAACTTGAAAGGTAAAATTTAATTAAGTAGATTAATATTTTCTGTAAAATATTTGTCAGCATAATGAACAAGACTTATTCATGTGTTTACTTAACAAATTGTTAAGATGTCATACACATGTAAGTTATAAACTTAAGGAGCCATGGTTTCCATGTGCAAGGAAGTCACATACCTGGTACAGACAACTATACATGATAATAATAATCTTTGGAATCAGGAAGAATAGAAGTCACATGACCCTGTTACTTTTTATGCTCTAGCTTTGCCATGTTTTATCTCAAACAGAGCTAGAGCTTTAAAAAATTGAACTACTTAAAAAAAAATACTGCTGCCTAAGTCCTGCCATGGATGAGCGAAACAATAACTTGAAGTGGTAAATAAACTGGCCATTTGGAGTTTTAAAACTTCCTCAAGTGATTATAGAGTGTAATGTTCTAAGTTGACACTATCTAGGTGAGTGGTCAGAACCTGAAGAGAAGAGGCTAGGTAGGAAAAGATGAACCTGTGAAGAGAGGAATGTGGGAGAGAGCAGAACATGGTTTGGAGCAAAAGCTTTATATTTATGAAGACGTTGTGTCAGAATCTGGATCGGACACTCTGGTCCCATATTTGCAGAACTTTGTTGTAGGAACTGCATTCCAGGATCCCCATCCTTTGACAGCAGAGCAGTGTAGACATAAAGCACGTCTGAAGTACCTGGCAGGCACCAGGATAATCACCATGGTTGCTTGTGCAGGGTCTGGGAAGATGGCTCAATAAGTAAGAGCATTTGCTGTGTCCTGAGCATTAATTCAAAGAACTCTCATAGAAGCGAGGCATGGCTGGCTGCCTATGCCTGGGAACCAGCATTGTGGGGCAGAGAAGAGACAAGTGGCTCCTACAAGTTCCTGGGTCCCCAGCCTAGGCAGCATGGTAAATTTACAGTTCAGTAAATGGCCTTGTTTCAAAAAAATAAAGTGAGGAGCAATAGAGGAAAACATCCAAGATTATTTGGTCTCTGCATGGGCCCACTCTTGCCCCTGCACTCCTACTTGCCATCACTGTACACACACACACACACACACACACACACACACACACACACACGGGCACACACGCGCACACACGTGTGCACACACACTCACACACGCACACACACACGCACACACACACCACACAACAGTAGCTGAGGAAACAGGAATGCCACTAGACTACATATACTATGTTCTTGAGTTTAGACTGTATTTGAAAACAGTGAAGATGCAGTGAATTTTTTTTTTTTAGACAGGGTTTCTCGGTAGCTTTGGAGCCTGTCCTGGAACTAGTTCTGTAGACCAGACTGGCCTTGAACTCACAGAGATCCCCCTGCTCTGCCTCACAAGTGCTGCCATTAAAGACGTGAGCCACCTCTGCCCGGTGCAGGGGATGTTTTTATAGCAGTGCATTACATGAGGTTGGACAACAGAAAATGTTGAGAAAGAGTAGAGATGTTCAGAAAGTTATCATGGGACTACTTATGGAAAATAGTAAGGGGTTATGCTAAGACAGATGTCACAAAAGATGGTTGTGGCAGTCTCTTACGGGGTGGCCCATCCAATTTGGTCGCCAGTGCTTGTTGTTGGAAAGAGTAAAGTCTTAAATTTTATTAACTATAAACTATATTATATATATATAAATTATATAAACTATATAATTATATAAATTTATATAAATTATATATAAAAATTTATATAAATTATATAAACTATACATTATATATAAAAATTATATAAATTATATAAACTATAAATTATTAACTGATAATGTAGTGCCAGAGATCTTAAATGATGTTGCCAGAATAAAATTAAAATGAAATATCTCTAAAGGGAAATAATTACTAATAAAATTATTGACTATTGTCATGAAGTTATTAATTAAATCATTTATTTGATTATCCAGGTATTAGTATTTTCTAAACAGCCAGATTTTTCTACATTGGTGGCTAGAGAGGAAGTAGAAACTGGGTGTTCAGGGAGTGTTTGTTAAAGTCACTGAACTTCTGGTTACAGAGTATGGATGAAATAATTTGTGAAGTAGTGAACGAGGTGCATTTTGTTTCTACAGATTTTGAAAAGTGATTTGCGCTTCCCATGTAGTTTACATTTGGAACTATGTGTCAATTCATTTGACAACTTTTTCTTCCTGTTGAGCATATGATATATCAAGGGTGTTCTTGCCTCTTTCATTTAAAAAAAAATGAATTTGAAGGTTTACTAATTGTAAGTCTAGTAATGCATTATTCCATAGGAAGGGTTTCAGTCTCCAAGTTCGACCAACACTGATGAGACATTATCATAACAACATCAAGCTCTTAACCTTTTCTAACCAACCAGACTGAACCACAGTCACAGCTTTTATTCTAAAGAATACCACTCTATTTACGTTTGAGAAAAGAAGGGTGTCTTAGAAATAGCACATAACACTTCACGTTTTCCATGTAAGAATGAGAAACAATTTGTCACATCAACTCTTCCATTCTAATTCCTGTATTTGGAATTAGATAACGTCACCCTAACACAATCACAAACATCTCAATTTCTTACCAACGGCTCTTCACCGGGCGTAGAATCCAGACAATGCATGGAATGCTGATATTCACTAAGTAACATAGATAACTATTGACGAGTTACTATATGGAAGGTGCTTCAGGCTGAAATTAAATAAAATGGGCTAAGTACTAGTGAGTCTAATGATGGACTCCTTGATCTTGCAGCACTGGGACATGCCACAGCAGCTCACTGGAGGCATCGTGCCAATATATGGCAAGGTTTAACCTGTCTTATGACGTCTCTGCAGTGAGCATGGGTTTTCACAATTAGTGATGAACTATAAACATTTTTCAACTTTTATTACATAAATTTCAATAACTCAGAAAACCATGCTATTCATTTGGCCAAATACTTTAAGTAAAATTTATATCTTAGGCTTTCATCTTTAAGTATCTTTCCTTAATCATGGGTTAATTGGATGTCTTGAAGACTATTGGCCCTTTCCTTCATAGGGCTTACCCAATCCGGATATTATTATTGCTCTTTAGTTTACTCAGTCGTTCACTTGGCAGTAGGTTTAAATCTAGGATGTTATGCACTTCACTTTTCTCCCACATGAATCCAGAGGCCCAGGAGAGGGCTCAAGACATATCAGGGCCCCCAAAAGAGTCTGTGTGGGTATGTTGTTCCAGACTCTAATGTGCTATGATGATGTGATTCACTTGGGGAATTTAGGTTGTTTGAGATAGTGAAGAGAACGTAGATCCCTAGACAGCATTTGATACAAGTTCCAGCCCTTCTCTTAGACCAGAAAGTTTGCTTTACTTAATTTCACTCTTCTGTGTTGTATCTTTAACATAATAAATGAAATTTTATAGTCATTTGAGGTCATTGAATATATAGTCAATACTTAATTATTTGAAACAGATATTTAATTATAAATGCTAGTATAAATACTGACAGTACCTTTTTTACACCACACATATATAAGATTATACATTTAATTTAAGATTATATAGATGCATATATTATTTCTTTTGTAGCTATTTCTCATTAAGTTAAAAAAGAGTATTAAAACTTTTGCTGTGGCTGTATCCTAGTAATGTTCTTAGGGTTCTCCCTTTTACCTTCACTCTGTAAATTATGGATACTTTGTAAGCTTTAAGCGTCTTATTTTTCAAAAATGACTCCCACAGCTACAGGTGCATCATGAGTGACTTTAGTACAGAATCAAAACCGTAGATCTTCTCCATGGCTGCCAAGGAATAAGCAGTATTTCAGCAAATTCTTACCCCCACTCCATCCCATGTTTGATGTTTGAAATATTTGAGGTTCAGGTGATATTTTAAATGGAAAAAAGGTTTGATAATCCCAAAGGAAATAAAAAAATGCAAGTATTTCCCAATAGAGGAAACTTTGTCTAACTTCCCAAGAAACAGTAATTAATTACAGCGTAGGTCAATAGAGCACTTTTTTTTTAATTGAGAGAAAATGAGAAGGGTTTGTAGTCCCAGTTAACTACAAGAGATCTGCAGCTTATTGCACAACACTGGATACCCTTCGAATGAGCCTTTTTAAGTTCTGTACCCACATTGTACTGTGCCTTGGAGTATATATTACGAAAGTGTGAAAATATGATTATTACCAGAATATTCAATAAGAAGGATAAAATAATAATTTGAGAAAACCGATTTCTCAAAGGAGCAAAGATTAGGATTAAAATGAGAGTAAGAAGAGCAAAGAGGTAATTCAACATTTGATTAAGGGCTTAATCTACTTATCTTTATTCCATTCAAGCCTTTTTCAAATTCTTAAGATTTGGTGAGCAAGACTTATATTTAGATGTTCTTACCTCAGAATAGAGCATAAAGGATAAAAGTCCTACAAATTGAAGGGTTTAATAACATTGATGTAGGGACAATGGATTATGAAGATTAGCATATTGTACTCTATAGCTTTCTTCTATCTGAAGCACCATATTCAATTTTTCTGTTTATGAACAGAACTGAGGGTGTAATGTCAGGTTTTCTCTGTATGGGTGTACTGGCTGTTTAAGACAATGACTTCAGAAGAAAGAGTGGAGTGAAAATCCAAGAGAAATTAAGAAAGAACTAGGGGTGGGGAAGACAAGCAGAATGCCTTTAATTGAATTGTATTTGCAAAAATAAATTGGTGAGTGGCACAAGGGAATAAAAAAAAACCCCTTAGAACTGCAACACCCCTTAGTTCATAAATATTCCACTATTCATTTTTTTTCACTGTTAGTAGGAAGGGCTGTGTCCTTTGCTTTGATGACGGTAACGAGTTCTATGACATTGCCACTTTGAGTTCTTGCTTCATTAGATTGGGTGACTGTTTATTTGAAATTGTAATGAAATATTTACTTTATAGAGCTATAAGGATTAAGTGTGATAATTGAGGGAGGCTGATCTGGAGCATTGGGTGTAATAGGTCCCCCTTGTTTGAATACAGAGTGCACAGAGAAAGAAGGAGCAAGTGAGTGTGTTTCTGCCTGTCACTTTCTTTCTTCATGTTGCTTTTTCTTCTGGAGATAAGTGGGCCTAATGCTGAACAAATACTGGAAATCAGAAGGCACTGAGAATCATTCTCCTCTCGCTTTCCCATGGCAGCGTGATAGACGCTCAATCAAAGAACCCCCTCCTCTCAGCAAAGCAACAATTTTGTCACCACGAGCAAATCCAATTGAAAAGTCCCTTGGACTGAGAAGCGAACTCCGGTTGTCAGAATCAGCAAACAGAATGAAAAGAACTAAGAAGAGTAAATTGGCACCTGGGGCCTCCGTGGTAGCCGGTGATAGGCTGTGGCATTGTGTTGGGTAGACATTCAGCCATTTTCAGATATAATGGGAGAAATTAATGCAAATGAGTCAATGGAATGAAATGCATTTTAATGCAGATTCGAAGGACTATCCGAACTGCTTGATAACAAGTCGCTTTAAGAAAAGGCATCCATTGTGAGGACTCATTTTTTCCCCATTTCTTCTCACTAGTGCCTCATAAGGGCTCTTTGTTCTCTAAGTAAACTCTTTCTAAACTATTGACATTGCTCATTTATGTGAATTTCAGATTTTTTTTTCCTCCCCTGACAAAGTAGCCTTGGGTGATCTGGGAAAACGTTAATTGCAAGAGGACAAGGAAACTGGCTGAAACAAGCAATGCAGTCATTAAGTGTGATGTTGCAGTTGTCCATGCCTCATTATTACATGCATACAAGGCAATAAAATGCATGTTTCACAAACAAATCTTTTGACAACTGCAGTTCAAGAGCCTCCAGCTGTCCTGTTTTCTTACATCTACTTCTCTTGCTTTAGTAATCATTACAGAAGCTAAGCTTGTGATTCACAGAACAGCTCTTTATGTTATGAAAGAAGCACAGTCATTTTACACAGTAAAAAAAAAAAAACCCACAAAGTTTGCTTTCAAATATTTAAAAATGCCTGCTTTTCAGAGTTATCTTGAACTTCTGAGGAATGTTTTGGAAATGATATTTATTAGTATTGGAGGCGGTGGGGAGATATGAACAAGGTCTCAGGAAAGGAAGTCTTTCATGAACCAATAATTGGAAGAGTGACCTTAGAAAATAGAAACAACAACAACAAAACCATTGCTTTAAGAATTAAGAGTTCCTCTTCCACTTTAGCTTCCTGATGCTTCTGTTGGGCTACTAATGCAAACCATTTTTTTTTTTTTAAATAAGAGACAAAAATAGTTAGATGTAAAGGTCGTTAAGTTTTGTGTGGCTTGGAAGTGGGGAAATGTCAGCAAAGCATCTGGGGGTGGGGGTGGGGACGGGGGTGGGGGATGTGAGTGTGTGTGAAGGCAACAGATTCAGCATTGTCCGAAAGTTCCAGACCAGTGATTAATGTGTAAGATAATGGACTTGGGAAATGAGTAAACACTCCCCATGCTCCCTGCTTTGTGCCTGAGCGACTTGATGACAAGGGCAGAGCAAGGTGAGAATTTAAACAGGACCACAGGAAAAAGAAGACAAAGCCCTAGCAGCAGCACGGTACTGGGGAGGGGAGTTTACTCCTTCTGCCGCATCCATGGTATAAAATGACTTCCTCCAAGGCAGGCATTAACAGGGCACTAATTTAAAGTTCAACATGGGGATGGGATTAGAGGTAGAAATTGTACGTCACTCAGACATCTTGCAATAAAGCAGATATTTATACTCATCTCTTTTCATTTGTTTCTATTTATTTATTTATTTATTTATTTATTTATTTATTTAAAGATTTCTGTCTCTTTCCCGCCACCGCCTCCCATTTCCCTCCCCGTCCCCCAATCAAGTCCCCCTCCCTTGTCAGTCCAAAGAGCAATCAGGGTTCCCTGCCCTGTGGGAAGTTCAAGGACCACCCACCTCCATCCAGGTCTAGTAAGGTGAGCATCCAAACTGCCTAGGCTCCCACAAATCCAGTACTTGCAGTAGGATCAAAAACCCATTGCCATTGTTCTTGAGTTCTCAGTACTCTTCATTGTCCGCTATGTTCAGCGAGCTTCTTAACATCAGGGGCCCAGAAAGAACTGAATCACGGGTTTGTATTCAGATGTTCTGATGGATGATGGAGAGGGAGAAGCAAGTTTATATTTTGATAAAGTTTTCATGTCAGGGTATTACTGGTTATTGCTTAAGTAATTAAACAGGCTGAATGCTCCTCTCCTGATAGGATGGCATTTGTTAGCACACCCTGATCACCTGAATTTAGGCTTGTTGAAGGCCCTGGAAGCAGCTGATACATATAGAATATATATTTACATTGCATTGCATGTGCTGTGTTCCTATGCTGACTCCCACTCCCCTGGGTGGGTTCCAACAGAGATAGTTTTCCTCTTCTCTATACTAACGTTAGCTTAAAATATTAATGCTCTCAGTTCTCTACATGAAAATCTACTTCTCCTTCTTCCTGTTGGCTTGAAAGGAACACATCAGAACCACATACACTTCGTGTTTGTGACTCTCTAAACACTGGCCAATGCTCTGGCCTAATGTCATCCACTCCTTTAAACAGTGTTTACCAAAGTTTATCCATGAAGAGACAGCTTTAAATCTCTCATCCGGTCCCCAAAGCATCTGTCTGTAGTAGCTAACTTAAACATTTCCTGAATGGTCACATGGCTTACAGATTCTAAATCCATTAGAGACCTTCTGTGAAGCATGGTGCTTCTTTATGTGTTTGCTGTGTCTGCACGTTAAGGCCTTGATTTAGGAAACCCCATACAGGATCTCCTTAAATGCAGGTTGGGAAGTCAGCACTGAAAAGCACTACTCTCTTGCAATGTGCTACTTTCCAAGTACCTTTAACAATCTTTTAGGCTTCTCAGAAATAGGCTTGTGGGGTTTGCCTTATTACAAACCCATTTCAGTGATTAGGAAAAATGGTCCCTAGAGAGAGTGTGATTTACTTGGAATAGACAGTGAGAACTCTACAGAGCCAGAGCTTAGCCACTGCTCCATTTATTTTACTACAGCCTCAAAGAAAATACATTGAAAGTGAAAATCATTTCTTTATATTGCTCTTGATCTAATGCTTATGGCATTTAGGGCATTAAAAACAGTTTTTCCTAATTTTGCTTTTGATCTTGAGTTTCGAATTGCTATGTATTGATTTAAGTGATATTTCAACATTTAATTAAATGCACGTTTATTATGAGTTACTGAGGCATAATATTAATTATTCAAGCTAAATAAACTACTGTTGCTTTATGTCAATAACAAGCCCTTTCAAAAATCTTCAAACGTGTTTGTTACTCAAACTTTCAATACCTATGTCTCATATTTTATGCATTACATTTTACTTAACTAGTAATCAAGCAGGGGCAGTATATGAAAGCTTTCTCTCATTGTTACAAATTTGTTATGTGAGTCATTGTTTTTTATGACCCTTTAAATTCACTAGGTCACCTTCAAAAGAGAAAGGTAGGCATAGGTCATAACTAGGCACATCTATGATTATTAAGAATTCCCTCTTTCATGTTTTAGCACACACATCCTAAACATGGACTGAGAGCATTGAGTCCTGGCATCTTAGACAAATGAGCAAGTATTTAATTCTTCATACCAGTTATACATGCTTCTCAAGTTCATTGTAAGGTTCTATGCTAAAATTAGTGTTTTCTATTAAAATTATCTCATTTCTATCAGTCTCCACTCTCTATCTGCAAATAGAGAAATAAAGTAACGATGATTTGGTCCACTTCCTGATGTAGCAATAAAACCTCCCATTCTCACAGCTATTCTTTTCTGCTCTCTATTGATATATCTACCTCTATAGCAGCTTCAGGGTTAAAATATCTGTTCCATCAACTCATGTGAGATCGATAATAAGATCAAATTTTATTAAGAGATTCTTAAAACAGCACAAAACAAATAGGGTGCGTGAGTTGGTTCAGAAGGCAAAGGTCTTTGCCTCCAAGCCTGATGATCTCAGTTCAATTCCAGGAACTTACACGGTAGTAAGAGAGAACCAGTTGAGGCTAGCTGTACTTTGGTCTCCACATGGGTATCAACGCATGCATGGATGCATGTGCATACAGGCAAACTAAGCACTCATCCAACCAACTAAACAAAGAAGCAAATGAAAAAAAGAGATGGTCGAAAGAATAACAAAGTTTCTAAAGCTTGGTTGTTAATAATAAATCTTTAACTTAATTAGCCAAGTGGTGCTTCTGGGAAGCATCTTAATGTGCACAGTTTCCTTACAGATAATAAAACAAAACTCATAACTCATAGACAAAATTAATCAATTTTCTCGTAAACTTTTAAAGGGGAGTGTGAAGGATACAAGCTTTTTATCAGGCTCTTTGCTCTTCACTGCATGAAGATAAAATGTTATTAAATATGATGTCAATGCCATGTATCATTGTTCATAGCTGTAATTACAGTTCTTGGGAGGCTGAGGCAGTAGTATTCAGATTTCCCTAGGACGTAGAGAGAGCCTATCTAAACCATACCACATATACAGACAAACCAAAAGAGCACTAATGACCGACAACATGCCTCACTGTGCCACCGTCTTTGTTCTGGTTAAAAGCCACCTGAAATACAGCAACTGTACAGATAATGGTACCATTCAAGCTTTCAGTGCTTAAATGGGCTACACATCTGTGTCTTCTTTTTCTAGTTATGTCTAGAAGATATAATTTGGACTATATTTGTTTTTAATTGTTTGAGTATTTCATGAAATACTTTAGGAAATGTGAGACACCCTAGGGCATTGCAAAATCTGCGCTGGGAAGCACTGGCCCAGAGAATGGTTACTAAATTCTGACAGCTGTTGGGTCAATGGGCTAAGCCATTTAACCTCAATAAACCTCATTCTCCTCATCTGTAAAACAAAACTCTTAGTGTTGACCTAATTCACAGTTCAGGTTGGCAGCAGCTAGGAAAATATTAGGAGTGAACATCCTCCAACAAAGAATTAACTCCCTTGTCTTTCAAGAATCTTACATACTGCTGATCAGATATTTTAGTACAAAGCGTAAGAAGGGGGAAATGAAGTATGTTATTTGTAGTTGTACAGGAGTCAGAAAGTCAGTCAGATTTTCAGGATATTAGTTGAGTGTTCCCACATCGAGAATCATAGCTAGGGTCAGAAGGGAAACAGGTAAGATCAGATAGGAAGCTCTTATCAGAGAGTTAGGTGTGAAGTCTTCTGTTCTAAAGTGTTGCTAGACCAGTTTTGAACTTTGTTTCAGAAAATATTTTGCTGAGGTAGCATATGAAAAAGAGAAAAAAAGAGAAAAATTGCAGAAATACTTGAATGGAGGGTGTATAAAGGTGTAATATTGAGGCAAACAACTCCATACTAGTTGGCTTCTGGGGTAGTTATAACAATGGCATCTCCTAAAGTCGGAATCAATGAAGAAAGTTTGAAAACAATGAGGCATTTAGTCACTTATATTTTAAATATGAAAAGAAGCTTGCTTTATATTCCTTTGCAGTGAATGGTACATACCGGCACCGCGATTTCTTGTTTCGAAGGTTCGTTCTCCTGTATATGTGGTATGTGGATGTAGAAGTAGCTGACCACAGTGACTTTGCTTTTCAAACGGAAATATGGAATAGTCAGACCATTGCTCATAATTGAAGATTGATTATATTTCAAACTCTCAAAATGTGCCTGGTTCCCAGCTCTCTTCCAGTTGATAGAAGAGTAAGAATCCTGGCAGGGAAATACTGAGGCCAATTTTCCTTCATGCTGTTCTAAGAGCGATGCCAGTAATCTATGAATATTTGTATAATTCTGTACTTCGAACATACTAACATTACTATTTATTTGCCTAAAAATGATCAATAAAAAACGGATGTTACAGAGCTTCAATTCATTCCCCTTTAAACTAGTACGTCTGAATCAGATGTTGAAATAAAGATTAGCCGTTTTTTGCATGTGGTGGTGGTGCATGAACCTTTTAAGGGATCTGTGAATTATTGCCTTGGTTCAGCATGAGTGCAATGAGAAGAAATGTACCTCATCTGTAATACACTGTGTAGACTAATATCAGCTCCTTTTTTTCTTATATTGCAGCGAGATATTGATCTGGTAAAATGGTACCATATTGGAGCTGTCTGCTGTGGTATTCATCATACTGTCACATCCCTAGTGCCTTGGAGTTATTGGAAAGTGGAATTGAGAGAGTTCTGTCATTTGGTGTGGCAATTCATTCACAGGACAGTCACTACAATATCTGCAGTGGTTCACTTATCTTTCTAGCTTAGATGGCTTCACCTTTAGTAATAAGATGGCCTTTCTTTAACTCCATGCATAGTGGTATAAACAGGTGGAGCTAACTCTCTCAGCGTCTCCTCTCACTGGGCAGCCTTACTCTCTTCTAGTCTCTGTCACACCTGGCGCAGGTCCTGATGCTGATGTGTTGAGCTGATCCCTGGGAGACATATCTGAGCTATGGCTTCAAGCTCCTTTGCTTTATCTGACGATAATAATAAGGCAAAAGATGAACTTTTATATGTAGAAAGCTTGTTATTTTTTTCCCACTTGAGCATATCAGTTAATGTTAAAAGATCTTTCAAAAGTATGAAAAGATACTGTCAATCCTCAGTGAGTGGATTACACAGTTTGAATGAATTATTTTTGTTTGGTATTCCTGCCAACAACCTGATGATTTTACTAGACTGTCATGTCATTTTAAAAGTAATTTAAGAACAAGGATTCCACCAGAAGAATTAAATGCTGTCTGTGGGAGAGCATTAATATAAAGTGTATGAGTAGTTGCTCTTCAGGAACATTCTCAGTTACAGACACATCTGCCGTGGCTCAGGAACTGAGAAAGAACACAGAGACAAGTCCCTGGTTCCGAGGAGTTTTAACGTCTTTGCAAAAGCACAATGCTGTCAAAGTAAGTGACTAGTCAGATAGACGCTAATGCAAAAACTGTGGCTACTGGAACTCAAGGGTGCAGCTTTTAACTGGCAACTACAAAAACAGTAAAGATGGAAACCTCTGAGTATTTAGCACATGGTTTTGCATTGGAGATAAAGCACAGGGGTCAGGCGCAGCTCACAATGGTGTATGAGCTATGGCCTACACTCAGGTTAAAATCCATACTTTTAAAAATAGTATTTTGAAAACATACCACTTATTTGCTGTTGCTTTCAGGGCATTAAAGCCTCAGAGATGACATTTTTCATGACTAATCTGTTTCTCCTCAGTCAGCGCTGGTATTTACAACGCACTTATTATGAAGGATATGTTAAATGAATCACAGCAGCATGAATGGACATTTTTCAAAAGCCCAATGATATTACTGTAAATTTGCTGCTATGTGACCACAGAACACACATGGAAAGGTTTTTTAATATGTAGCGCACTAGTAACAAATGTTGATGGCGATGTGTCCACGAGGTATTATGGGAAATATTGTTTTATTGTGGCATATCTGGCTTGCTTTCCTTATTGCTTAGTGTCAAATGAAATGAATTCTAATGTGAGAAACCAGACACTTTCCTATTTTCTTGACCTATATACTTGATATTGTTAGGAAATTATGTTCATCCTTGTTTTCTTACTTTTATATTAGACTTGTAGCAGCTAAATATATTTAAAGACACACTTTTTATTGCTTCTAATTTGCACACATTGTGTCTTACACCAGGGGATGCTGGAAGAAAAAGTTTATTCCAACTAAATGAACATGTTTAGACAGTTAACCATTCGGTCAAGATTATAAGGTATAATTACAAAATAATTTCTATATCCTTTGGAGGATTTAGGTCAACAAGATCTTCAATCATTAGAAAGTGCGGAGTGGCAATCTTCGGCAAAGCCATTATTGAGCTGTCCGTGTTCACTAGAAAGGACAGAAATAGAACATCACTGTATTCTGTAAACAGTTTCAATTTGATCTGTGTACACGATAAAAATCTTGGCTTCTCCATGCATTTAGGTGCTGTCATAGCTGTTGTTGCCAAATAAGAATGCAGTGTGATGTTATTATAGTAAACAGCACTTAAGCACAGCTGGCAGAATTGATCAGGGCCACATTAGAGTGAACTTCCACAGATGACTGACACAGCAGAAACAATAACTGAATATGCAAACAGTTCCTGCGGCGAATGCTCCGGGGATCAGGCACCATTATTTTTGACTTTGAACAGGGAAAAGGGGGCAGATTTGTAACCTCCTTTTATACAAAAAGGTTCTGGGTATTGTGTAAACATCTGACTGCCATTTATAATGGTGGTTAGTTACGATGCAAAACCCAAGCCTCCCCTGACTATTTACATTCCATTAATTATTAAAGGAGAAAAACATAAACATTAGATAACTGTGTTGAATGTTTCACTTAAGAATTTTTTAAGCTGTCTCTTCTCAATTAATGTTTGTTATCAAGATTGTGTTTTAACTTGGACAGCAATGCATGAGCTTCATTGATGGTTCCCACCCTTCTCCCATTTTATTAGAGCTATATATTGGTGCATTCATGTCATAATAATAACATTATTAAAAATATAGTGCACAAATTATTGGATGGCATTTATTCAGGATATGTCTTTTATTCTTAGATTTAAGATCAATTTACACTTTTCTCATTACTAAAAATATGAATTTACCATACAAATTGTAGTGGGGCCATGGATCAGTGCTTTTAGGTTCCATGTTACTATTTCATTACTGGACTGAAAATAACCAGATAGCCTTTAAAATTAATCAGCAAACAATTTATTTGTTTGTTTGTTTGTTTGTTTAAAGACAGAGTTTCTCTGTGTAGCCTTGGCTGTCCTAAAATCTTTCTGTAGATTATACTGGCCTCAAACTAAGAGATCTACCTTCTTCTGCATCTCAGGTGCTGGCAGTAAGCTGTGCACCTTCATGCGCCTCTCCAATTATTTTTTTTATAAAGTTAAGCAATTAAAGCATGTAAAATGAAATATTATCGTATACTATTTTGCCATTACAAAGCTCATTTATTTGAAATGCTAACTTCTCTTATTACTCTCTGTAAGATCAATAGGTCCCTTGTCATTCATTCATTTTGTGTACATACATTAATTAGATAATACAGATATGGCATTTCAGGTAGGTAATACTACACTTCCTCAGTCAAAGTTTAGGAAGACAAGCACGATTCAGATTGATTGCATGGAAGCAGTAAATAAATCAACATTCAAAGAAATGATTATCAATGGCCAGGATGCTCCCCAAAATGATGATGCTTATGCATAGACTCCAAGCTTGGTGTGGAGTGGGGAGGAAGTATAAGGATGGTGAAGGAAGTGGAGCATAAGAGACCATAAAATAAGTATAAAAGATGTCAGAAATTTCGAGCTCTGTAAGTCTCTTTGCTTAGCATTGTGCCCGGCATAAAGTGTTTCCAAATATAGGTTCTCAAAAGCATCAAACTTTTCAATAAGTAAAGGTGGTTGCCATAAAACGTCAGGAAAATGAAAGGTGTCTATTTTATTTTCAGTTGCCTATTTTCACAACCTCTGACCCAATTTCCTTAGTTACCCCTCATCAGACACTCAGCTTTGTTTATATATAAGCTTTGCCCTCTTATGCTGTTTGTTTGTTGTTGTTGTTGTTCGTGTGTGTGTGTGTGTGTGTGTGTGTGTTTGTGTGTGTGTGTGTGTTAATGATGGCAATACTGTAACACAGTCCAGGGTGCTGAGTTTTTAGGAGGAAAGGAGTTACCATTTACAAAACTTTTGTTTCTTATTCAGGTTTAAATAATGGCATAATGTCTAGATGTCTTCTACTCATTGCTCTTTACAAGAAGACATTACCCAGTGTATCCTTTTAAAATCTGGGTTCTTCCTTAACTGCACAGTTCTGGGAAAAACCATGGGATACTCTCAATAAACCATAACTCCATATAATGTTACTTGTACATATATATTTACAGTATGGTCATTTGTTAATGAATAACCAATTGTCATTGATAGTTTTAAATAATGATTTAAAAAACTGCTTATCAGTGCAACCAACTTTGAATTTGAGAATGCTATTATGTTTTCTAAACTGGGATCCTTCAATAATAAAAGGGAAGATTTTGTTTTTTACTTTAATTCCATTCCAATTAACATAGGCAGATAGAATTAATCACATGTGTTAAACCTCCCTACCTGTAGAGAGGGACTGAAAGAGGCACAGGAAGTGATACACTGACCATGTAATCATTAAGTAGGGTGCTGGGGTCCTAATTCAAGGACAAAAATGTCCTTTTTATTCCTGTACAATTTACATAAGACTTGTGTCTCATGACACTTATTGTCATGTAAGAGTTACTTTTTGAAATAGCGTTCTAGTTGCTCCCATGCTTAGATGATGAAGGCATTTTTTGGTATCATTAAGAACTGGGAACCTGCAGCAGACAGCCATCCATTTCTTTAAGAATGGATTTTATGGACAGTATCTGGTTTCATTATGGTCTCACATTAGGTTTTGAAAGGTAAAGAAGGACTTCAGAACATATCACTTAGAAAAGCACCACACAACAAAGGAGGCAGCAATATGGTTTTTTCATCTTTTATTGATGTTTTTGAGCTCTACATTTTTTCTCTGCTTCCCTCTCTGCCCATTTCCTCCCATTTAACTGTAGTAATATGAGCAGCGGGGCTGCATCCCCAGCATCCTGGCCGCCTGCTAGCTTATGCCCGAAATAACAACACACAAACTGCATTCATTTAAACACTGCTTGGCCCATTTCTATCTAGCCTCTTCTAGGCTAATTCTCACATATTAATTTAGCCCATTTCTAATCACCTGTGTTGCACCCCAAGGTGCGTTTACCGGGAAGATTCTAGCCTACGTCCATCCTGGGTCGGAGCTTCATCGTGTGTGTCTGCCCAGGAGCCGGGAGCATGGCGTCTCTGCTCCACAGAGCAGGGCTGTCTGTCCGTTCCTCTTCCTCCCGGCATTCTGTTCTGTTTACTCCACCCACCTATGTTCTAAGCTATGAGCTCAAGCAGTTTGTTTATTACTTAACCAATGAAATCAACAGATTGATATATGACACTCTCACATCATTTAACCATCTCCCAAACTCCTCATGTTCCCAATTTACTGAAGAGATCTTTTCTTTTTCTACTTCCCATGTAGATTAGATCCATCTATGTCTCTCTTAGGGTCCTCATTGTTGTCTAGGTTCTCTGGGATTATGGTTTGTAGGCTGTTTTTTTTTTGATTTATGTTTAAAAACCACTTATGAGTGAATATATGTGATAATTGTCTTTCTGGGTCTTGGCTATCTCACTCAAAATGATGCTTTCTTGCTCCATCAAAAATATAGAAAGAACACAAGAAATTGGTCATCAAAAGAACAAACAATCCAATAAAAAATGGAGTACAGACCTAAACAGAGAACTCTCAGCAATATGTTCTTACACTAGTCTCATCGTTGGTTCTCCAGTAAGACTCACCCTATACCATTTCTTGATTTAAATTCACATTTAGATAAAACAGATAAGTCTATAGAAATCTGAAGTCTAAGTAGTTTTGTTTTCTCCAACATTCCTCGAGATGTCCTTGCAACTATCCCACAGAATGTACTTATTATGATATGGCAATTATCATATTATAATAGGCAATTATTGTTTTTCTTCCCTTTTAAACTATGAGGTCAAATATTCTGACAGGCATACTGAAGTTTGTATGACAACGATATATCTGAGAGAGCATTGTTAGGGAGCAGTTGTCATAGTCACTTGTGTCCATAACATGTTCTCATGATGATGAGGCAACACTAGAACTTGAAGAGGAAAAAAAAAAGGAAAAACAGAGCCAGGTGACTCCCTTAATAGTCATAAAGCTTAGAGGGAAAAATTTGAGAAGTAGATTAGTCAAAACAATCTCATATAACACCTAGTGTCGTACCACCCATAACCTATGTTTAGACATGTGGCTTAATTTGATTTTTTACAGCAATCTTTAGCTCAGAAGTTGTTAGTGCCACTTAGGATATACAGAAGTATATCGAGACAAAGGTATTTGAAAAAGTGTAGGCAGAGGAGATACTACATTAAGAGTGGAAAAGAAGTAGATGTCAATTTAGATTAAAGGTGTAGTATGCCTAGATCACACTGCCTATTGACTTCTGGAAAATTCTCTTACGTGAAAACAGGTTTAAAGTTTTCTACTCTCTCAGGAAAAGCTACCTAACACACCGTTATTTCCTCAATGCCAGACACTTTTTTCCTTTAGCTTGACATTTCATTGACCATAGAATTTTAAACTGTACATGTTAGTTAGCTTATAGTTAAATATATCTCTCCTCATGTTTCACAGAGCTTGGAAAATAATGGGAAAATTAATATCTTATATAAGATGTGGGGGACTTGATTATTTGTTTTATAACTTCATCTTTTGCATTTTTACAGTAGTGCTATTGTATACATTTAGATGCCTTAATAAGAATTAATTCATCTTTCAAATCTAGCATATAAAGTAAACTGTTTCAGACATGTCTTCATGGTCACAATTAATTTTATTAGACAGTTTAAGAATATATTTTTTTAGGTTTTCTATTCAATTCAAAAATGAAAATATAGTACAGAATAAGTTAAATAACTAAATTATGGGACTTCTCCATAAACAAATGTCTCAATTTCTCTTCCATTTTATTGCCTTTGTCTAACAATGGGAGAGATGGTTTTGGTTGAGTTTTCCTCCTTAGTAACCAATGCAGATAACAAGTTTTGCATGGCCATTATTTATATGCCATTTTTTTTTACTTACTGTTATCTGATGAAGAGCTTAGTTATTGATAGTTTCCTTTTATAGTCTCCTTCCAATAATCAAAGTTTAAAAATCAATTATTGTATGTCTTTCAACTGTTTAGTACTCTGAAATAAAAGTTCATGCCAAATGTACCATAAGCATAGTTTCAAAGAACTTACTTGTATTTGGTTGGAGAAAAATACATGCATAGCAGTTCAGTTCAATGAAAAGATGTAAAGAACGAAAGAATTATTAGAGAATTAAGAGAGTGAATGATTCCATATCTTCTCTGCATGATAACAGTTGGCACTGACTTTTGTTGAGAAGACTAGCAGTACCCACTGTTGCTTTATCTAGGAAATGTAGCAGCACTATGGTACTGTTGGCCGTTCATAGTTATTGCAGATCCTGCAAGAGAGAAAGTTAGACACTGCTTAAGTGTCAAGTCAAAATGGTACATATATAGCTTTAATATTAATATAATGATAAAGTTATTGAGTACAATGTTCAAATATATTATTTCAAAATGCATTCTCAATGAAAATGACAACACTTTTTAAATGTATGATATTGCCATGTGAAAATATGATAAATGAGAATGAATTCCAGTAAGTGATTGCTATAAGATGGTAAATAAGTCCACATGCATACATAAGACATTCTATTTCATCCAGCTTTAAAAATGACAATTCTTATGCCTCCTTATCGAACTGCTTAATAGTTGATCCTAACTGTGAGTTGTTTCATCATGAAGAAAACATTTGTCTAAGGTGTTGTCATCTGAAACATAATGAAATCATCATAATATTTAGAAATTTTAAAGAAAGTTGTTTGAAGTTTGGTCTCTATATGGTTTTAAATTTTAAATCAATACCTTCATTTTTAAAGAACATAACTTGTTCTTCGATATGCTATATTACTAACTAATTTTGAAATGCCAACCAAATGGAAGACATACTTACACGGAAAACTATTTGTTAAATGAAGTCTTTCTTGAGCTATTATAATATTTTTGTTCTGCTTTTATGGTGAATTGTACTATGCTTGACTGATAAAGAATGAAGTATTTAGAACACATTCTATTTGATGTAGGTAGTCAGAAAAAAAATGGTTTAAAGAAGGTATACCAGATGTGTGATTTGGCTGTCTCCATCAGTCATGAGCAAAGAGAGTGAGCAACAGATAAACCCAATGGATGTTGAATTATTTCTGCGTGTGGGATTGAAGTAATGAGACAATGTCTGGATGCAATTATTTGGAAAGTTCTTGACCTTTATTTGTACAAGTTGATATAATTATGATTTCATGAGGAATAGTTTTGAAATTTTTAAGCCAATTTTAGCTCAGTGTTTATATTGTGTCTGACTTCATGGAAGTGTTTCCTACTTTTAACTTTTTTTTTTACTACATCTTTTAAAGCTCAAGTGATTAGCTTCAGAGAGTTTTACTTCAAGATCTAATTTCAAATAATTATTCTTGCTTACTTGTGAAGAGGATTTCTGACAGTATCCTGTGATTTTTTTTCAAGTTAAACATTCTTTTCCTTTATATTTGTGTTTAGTGTCAGAAAATACCAAAGAGAAACGCAGGTAATAGTTCTTACTGGCTAAGTAACCAAACCTCTTTCTGACAACTTCAAAACCCATCCTAGGCTCATATCTGCATTTGTCTAGTATATCCTGTGCAGGAAGAAAGTTACCACCCACTTGTATCTTTTGAGCATTTGAATGCATATCCTATGCGAATAACAGCATATTCAGCTTATAAGGACACTGGCTATCAAAACTAGGATCCATGTTCGAACCCCAAACTCACATGAACAAAAACAAAAACTGATATGTAAGCTCTCCTCTAACTTTAACATGTGTATCATGGCAGAACATCTCCTGCCTACCTGAAATGTGCACAGGATTAGTAAAATTTAAATATAAAACATAGTGCCTACAACAAAGTATGTCTCAATAATTTTTAATTTTTAAATTAATTGCATATTGAGTAATACTATTTGAAATATCGAGTTAAGTGAGTTTTTAAACTCTTTAATTTCAATATTTTATGTTAGTTCTTCTAACTATTTCAAATTTTCTAGGGATTTTGTCAAATTTATTTTTAACAATGCTATTCTAGTTATAAATATATCCTCCTTCAATATTGTTGCTATGTGAAGTCATGATTCTTTCCTTTCTTTTGGTAATTTTTTAAAAATATAACAGTGGCATATTAGCTTTTTTCCATCCTCTTTTTATTGTTTAAACTTGTTTCTTGACTTCTTTCAAAATTTATATTGCAGCCTGTTGGTTTTCAAGTTCTTTGGATTTTGTCTTCTTTCTCTTATTGTTTTGCCTCCAGAATTTGACAAATTTTTTCTTTCTTTTTCTAATTTTTCTATTTACTTGAGTCAATACTATTGCCATACATTTCTTTCCTTAATTCTAAATTTGTCCACTAATCATGTATATATAGCTTTTACATTTTCTAATAATTTTTTTGGAGACAGGATGTTACCAAACTTTCCTTCCTACTCAGCCTGTTGGAACCAGCAATGCAGTGTTCCTATAAATTTTAATACTGAGTTCTGCTACTTCCTGCTCATCATGGTGGGAAACTCATTGGTATGACACTTCCATGGTGAATGTCTCTTACTGCTGAGAAAATTTCAAACCTTGAAAGTACATGACTGTTAGCAAGAGCCATTTTTTTCTGCACATATCGTACAAAACATGTTAAGAATGAGTATAAGGATGCATATGACTTGTAAGCTGTCAAGAGTTTTTCTTTCCTTAGCACTACAGGCGTTTGTCCTATTACCTATGCAATGCTGCATATAAAAACCTATCAAAATAGGAATGTATTTACCTTCAGCATCATGCTATTTCATCATGATGAAATACCAACAAGACCAGGTAGATTAATAAAAAGTCTACTGTTCCTTGACTTCCTCACTTCATCAGCTCTTGAATATTGCTGATTATTATTTCTTATTCTCCATATGTCACCACTGTTGACTCTAGTTTCTATTTTTTATAGAACATAGCTTAGTTAACATTTTTACTTCCTTTAAAACGTCATTATTAACAACTATCATTCTTGTATCATTGGAAATAACTACAACTCTTCCAGACTTTATTTCTACAAAACCTATTGTAGTCGATATTTAGAAAATTTGTCTATACCTATTAATACTTTCTGAACTCTGTAGATGCAAATTGGTGCTTTTTAGTGTGGCTAGTACCACAAAGATAGATTTTAGAAGCCTCTTTTATATGACCCATTAATACAAAATGAGAGGTAAGCTAGCCATCCCTTAGCTGAGGGTGCCGTTTCTGTAAACCTATGAATTCACTGGCAGCAGCAATCTGCCCCATATTGTTGTCATTGTCTAAACATTGTCCTTACTTGGTTGTATTGACATTTTTGGCTTGTCTTCTATCTAAAATTAACTTTTTGGAAATGGATTATTTCTTGGAAAGTGAAAATAAAGAGCCTAGATTACTCACCGAGCGCTAATCGTTTGTCCTGCTAAGTGAGGAGCCTTAACCAAAATGTAAAAGGCCTTTGCGAGATTGGAAGTGCTGTTCAGTTGAGTGTATATTAGTCTTAAAACATGCCTTTTGCTTTGACGAGTAATAATAATTTTATGGATTGATTTTAGATTTAAGATATTTTAAGTGAAGAAATCCGCTCATGTAGGGATAGATGAGTCATTTTATAAAAGTTGTCATCTCCACTAAATTCTGCCCTATGACATGCAACTGCTTATGATTAGCCTAGTTTTAGAGAACAACCAGTACACTGAGACACTATTAAGTGGTCTCCTTATATACTTAAGAAGAATTCACTTTTATTTTTACCAAAATTATTTTTGGAGGGAAAATACTTTAATAACTTTTATTATGTATTAGTATAGTGCTTGACTTTTCAAAGTGGTTTCACAAAATAGAGAGGTCAGACAGCAAACTTGAAATTAACGAGTATTTATAATACATCTTTTGTCCTTTACTATTTATGAACAGATTTTATGGTTGGTTGGTTATTTTTGTTTTTTGAGGCAAGGTTTCTCTGTGTAACAGCTCTGACTATCCTGGAACTCATTCTGTAGACCATGCTGAACTCGAATTCACAGAGATCCAGCTCTCTCTGCTTCCCAGTGCTGGGATTAAAGACATGTGCCACCACTGTCCGGCTGAGTGAGATCCATTTTTAAAAGATCCTTTCAGGTAGTTAGGGTATACTCTGGTTATAAAACAGAAAAAAAAGGTCTAATTAAAGAAATAATTGGAGTAAGAGCAGATATGTTGGAGAAATTGTGGCGATAAAGCAGAACAAACTGTGAAAAAGAGATACCACAGTGGGAACGAGAGTCTCCAGCACACAGAGTTAATCATCACGTGTAAAGTTTAGACATACCATGAAAGAGATGGTTAGCAGCGTGTTTGTTAAAAGGACAAGTTCATAAATACCACGGGCTTGCAAGTGTTTGGCCTCATTTGCAACTAGTTTGCTTTGCTCTCTTCGTATGAAAGCATCAATAGATAGTACACAAACCAAGGAATGCGGCTGAGTTTCAATAAGCAGAAATTTAGAAAAGCAGGTAGGCAAGATTTGGCCTGCATAATGCAATTTGCTGACCTCTACCCTAGGGAATTAGGAGCCAATGGATGGTTTTAAAGCAAAAGATGAAAGGTGATTAAGTTAAAGCTGGAATTAAGACTGTAAAAAAAAAAGTTAGCAAAGGGAGAAAGGGGTGAACAACTCCTTTGGAAGACTGCTCATTCATTTGCAAAACATTCAAAGTCCAGGAAGAAGTGTTCTTTCAGATTTCTGAACATAAATGGATCGTAGATAGTGATACAAGCAAAATCTCTCAATCTTTGGCATTTGGAGTGGTAGATAGTATCTGTTATGTATTTCATAAAAGTAAATCCAAGAAATCACTGGAAGAGCTCAATATAAGCCCTTAGGAATATTATGCACTAATTGGGTAACTTCGGTGATTAAAAATTCTTCTGGGAGAAAGTGTATAAAGTTAAATGTCGTGTGTTGTGTGTGCACACTTCTACATGTATGTATATGTGTGCATATTCATGTGTATAAATGCAAGTGTATTCCTATAAACCACAGTGTATTGTGCACATGAATGAACAACCTTGTGTGTCCATCCTCACCTTCCACCTTATTTGAGAGACAGAGTTTCTTTGTCAGTAGTTGCTGTGCACACCGAAAAAAGTGGCCCGTGAGCTTGTGGAGTGTTTCCTGCCTCTGCTGTAGGTCTTGTGTTGGCAGATACAAAGTTGTAGATGTGGCATCCTTGCTGTCTGGTCTACTTTCTCATGGGTTCTAGGTGTTAAAGCTCATGTCTTCAGGCTTGTATGACAAGTACTTAAACAACTGAGCCATGTCTCCAGCTTGAAATGGGTAATGAAATGAGCTCAGAAGAAGCAGGAATAATCATGCCTAAAATTAATTATTCAGTTTATGTTTGTCTTCACTTGTAAAAAATGTTAAAGTGTGACTCTCTTATTCTTGTTAGAAAACAGGTTTAGGATATTCATGTCGAAGTTTCTTTTAAAAAGGACTTCTAAATGAATTGAGCATCTAACAATGAAATGTTCCACTATGACTCCAAGCGATTCTTGTGGCATAGTCTACTGCTTTGTTTGAATGGTAATGGTACCGTAATGGGACTAGGAAAATGAATATTCTTTTTTACTTTTTCTAAACAGACCAGAAACTATTAAATGAACAATTATGTGGTTTGCTTAAAATCACATCTTATTACAATGATAAACTCAATGCCAGAAGAGCGTTCTCTGTTTTAGTCCAGACTTGTCTGCATTCTGCTGTGACTACCTACTGATGACTGTTAACACACAGAGAGCTTAACTTCATAAACTTGAAACTATCTAAAAATGTCAGACTACTTAAGAAGTTTTATCCTCATAAAAGCGCATTGTAAACTCTAATATAGTATGTAACCTATCATTGTTGCTGTATTATTTAAAATAACAAACAAGTTTATTACAATTTAGTTAAAGTATTCAGTGTCAGCTTCCCAATATGATTTGGATACCCTACATTTTCAAAAGGTCACAATTTTAAAGTTAAGAATTTAGTCCGTAATATTCCTTAAATAAAACCGTTGCATTTTGGAAAACAAGCTATTGACATGTTTAATTCTAGTTAGTTTATACAACAATTATTAACTGATATTATATTAAATAGTTATTAGAGAGTGAGAAAAATTTTATGCGTTGATACAAGTTTTATATTTGTTCTTTTCTAAATTTACTTTCAGATATGTAAAATGCATTTTAATGATTTACATATTAAAATTATGAACTAGTAATATGTGAAATATGCATATTTGTATGTATATGGGCATCTAAATATATTTTTACTTTATATACATGACCTATGAAATAAAATATAAATGACAGGCAAAATATAAACAATTTTTATATTGAATGCATAGCGCCTATTGTTAAACATAAGAAACAAGTCTTCTCTGTATAACAGCTCTGACTGTCCTAGAACTTTCTCTGTAGACCAGGCTAGACTCAAATTCAGAAATTCACAGAGATATGCCTAACTCTCTCTATATATATAGACCTTTAAACTTAGAAAATAATAATATGCAAATAATTTAAATACTTAATCCTTGGAGAAAAGGTTTTAGGAAGACAAAAGGTTGGTATCACCTGGCAATAACTTTTGCATGTTCTTAAAAGTTTCCTGCCTTTCAGTTGCTTTTCTCAGCTCTTTGATATGGTCACCTGTTTATTTATTTGTTCATTTATTATTATGCTAATAAAGCTGAACCACCTTAATTCAAGCATATGGAAATTACTTGCATATCATCTGATCCTTTATTATAGTTATGCACATATTAAATATCACCCGGAAGACTCCTTCAAGAGGAAAGACAAAACACGCATTTCATATATTTGTATTTAGGAGACACCTCTAAACCGAAGGATTTTTAAATGGAAGTGAAATTAGTACTGCATATTAACCAGGTACATATATCATGTTTAATCTGCTTTATGGCTTTATAAGTAATTATGAGAAGGTTCTTATTTTGCTTTCTACTGCGTAAAGTTATTAACCTGATGTTCTACTTCTGGAGGGATAGGAAGCTTCCCCACCTTACAGAAACTCAACAATTGAATCTGGACCTGTTTGTTTTGTTGTCAAGAGCTGCTAGGCAACTTTCATTCTGTTGTCCCCTATCTCATTGTTCTTTATGGTTATTGTTTCATAGATTCGTAAGACAGCTAGTATTAAGTAATGTCACAGAAATAGTGTGCCCTCATGAGAAGCACTCTGTGAGCTTTTTGTTTCTTGGGTTTTGATCTGGAGTACTAAGCAGCTAGATTCTTGCCAAGGTCATTCCGCGTTGGTATATTTGCTTTTCCTAAAGGAGAGAGGCACCATTAAAATCTCATTCTTGTGTATGGTTCTCTCTAATTGTTAGAGTAGCATACTTAGCATATAACTTTACACAGCCCACATTTCTTTGATGTCTTTTGATACTGCAGTCTCCGGAAAAGGTTTCATGTATTTCTAAAATGTGAGCTTGGAGTCAGAAATACCAGATAAATTTTGATTATTAATCAAAGCATAAGTATAATGTAAAAAAATCCACAAGCACCTGAGAGAAATGTATTTTAAGCAATTTTGAGTAATTTCAGAATATAAAACAGCAACACTTAATCTGTACTAAAGTTTAATGGAAAGTTTTTGGCTTAGGTGAAGTGCCTTTGATGGTCCTATCAATTTCCTGTACCTATTGCCATTACTCTTAGATTTTTTTTTTCTCTCTTAAGGTTTCTTCATCAATCTGTGAAGCAAAACAAATGAAAAGATAAAATCTTCCAAATACTTTTTATTCATTTTCTACTAAATTTTTCAAGGTGGCTGATTTGTATTTTTAAAAATTCTAGAGTAAAACAAAACCCAAACAGTGGTTTTCAGTAGATCAATAAAATACATTTTATTATTATAAAGCAGGACAATTCTCTTTCCATTGCACATTACTTTGGGTAGAATAAAGTAGACAGCTCATGCTGAGAAAACTGAGATGTAGGGAATGCAGGAGCTAAAAGGCAGACAATATGCCCTGAGCACTTTGGTGAGCCATCCCCCTTGAATGAATAAAACCATGAACTTAGCTGGTGCTTGCTTTCAGTTTGGAAAGTTATTTTGTAAAGTGAGATTGCAAATGACCTCATTGTTGAGATTAAGTTTTAAAGTCCTTTATTTCCCTTTTGCTCAATGTATTTGTATAAAGAAGCCAGTAACAATTATTTTTAAACACAGACTACTTCCCCAATTGAAGTATAGTTTTTAGATACTAAAAATATTTATTATTATATTGGTGTATTTTTAGTGTCTGTTGGTGATGCCAACCTAAATGGATCCCTTTTTCTCATTTTATGTTTAATCTGAGGTATTTCACTTTTGGCTTAGTGAGTTTTAGTTTTGAATCCTAAATATGTGTTTTCAAGAAGATATAATCATAGCTTTACCAAATATTATTCAAAACAATATACCTTCAGTTAACAAAATAAGTTTTCAAAATATTTAAATTGACCAAAATACTTTCTCCTTCTACAAAAAATAATGTTTCTGAAAGATAATTCTTTCTATTTTTTCACTTATTAGAAACAATAAAAATTGCATCTGAGGAGCAGGGAGTTTTTGAGGGTCCTGGTCCATGGCTCCATTTTATCCTAGAAATCTACAGGGTCTGAGGTATGAGGTGTGTTTTACATTAGGCTGCACACCTGATCGCATGCCTGTTGGAAGTGTTCCAGAGTGTGGTCTGGAAGGTACTGTTACTTCCAACGTGTGCCACTGAAATGAAGATCTACTCCCCAGAGAGGACAACTGAATTAACACAGTATGCTCCATGCACAGTGAAAACAAACTAATCTGGCTTATTGCTTTGTTTAGGACTGCAAAATGTGGCTTTGCATATAGTTGCAGAAGGCTGGATAAATTCTATTTTTGAAAAAGTAAAATCAGTGACTTGCTTAGTTTTGTTTTAGGCTCTTCTGAGATGCTACGATTCTATAAAAACAAGGGCTGTATGCATTCCAAAGCCTTATCTTCCTGCCTTTCCATTTCCTTATTTGCAATTTATTATAGCATAAAGATAGGCAGATCATGGATAGCGAAAAATTAACATTGAAAATCAAGGGATGCACAGCTTTCCTATTTGTAGACATAAAAGCCGTTTTAGCATCAAGAACTCATCAATGCCATATCATTAGCAAATAAATAATAATCACTCAGACATGAAGAGGTAGTCAAGGACTAGAGATTGTGGCGATGAAGACAGGAGAAATAATAGAAATGTGCCCAGAGCTGCTGGTATATCTTGTAGGGAATATCTAGAAAATTAGATTAATCAAGGAGCAGACATTTGGAAGAAAGTTTGTGTGAATGCCTGACAGTCTTGCTCTTTCCCTCATTTCAAATGTTGGCAGGGTAGCAGGCAGCTCCAAGGGAAATGTGCTCCTTTCATACTTGAGTAATTGATGAATTGTATGCAATATGCAAATGAGAATCCATAAATCTTATGAATGACAGCTTAATTTATGTGAGCTTTAATGAATGCAGGATTAGATTTTAATTAAATATCCTCAAAGGCACCCTGAGTAGTAGGTTTTTCAGGCCCTGTTTTTGAAGACTTGTTTCTCAAGCAATGCATTTTACAAAAGCAGAAACCAGGCAAGGAATTTAGCCTACATTTTAATAAGAAGCAATTGCTTTGTTTTACTTTACAACAGCAGATAAAGTAATAACTCCTCAACCAAATGTATGTGACTGTCCTTATTTCTACACATTTCACTAAATTTGATTCCTTTTCATTACCAGTGGTCTCTCTTATTCCATGCTATCCTTAATTGCAAGAAACTTATTAAAACTTTACCAAAAATAGACTATTACCAAAATACTGTTTAATAAAAGATTATGGAAGGCAGGTAAACATTTTAAGTATCAAATGTAATTTGAATAAGATAAGATTTCCCTAAGCAGTTTAATTTTTTTATAGAAATGGCCACAAAGTATTTAATGCAAAAAGAAGATATGTAACAGAGTTTAATACATGATATTTAATCAGGAGAATTGTTTTCTAAACTTAGATGAAGAAAATCTATGTTCCCATAAAATATCTGCTTATTTAATTCTTATCAACACTTTGAACATGTACAAGAGTATGTTTTTTTTTAATTGGCTCTGTATTACATGATATTTTGCTCTTCTGTTGAGAACCTACTTTTTTTTGTATGATAAAAATGTATATTTGATATGTTGTTCACAAAACCAAGCATTTATTTCTCCCACCTGAAATGTTTCTTTGTGAAACCTTACTAAGTTTATTTTCAGAAGACTCATCAGTTTCAGCTAAGTCAGTAAGTCAGTGAAAAGTCCAGGGTGTCCATGCGACAAGTGCCTGCGTGAATGAGAAAATGAGAAAAAAAAATAAAGAAAAATTCCCCTCGTAAGAAAAAAAAGGAGCAAAGGCTTGAATGTAGTTTACTCACCTAAACTCACTGGAAAGTTACAGAGAATAAAAAATTCCAGCTTCCCAGTGAGAGCCTTGATGCACAACTTACGTTCTAATATAGGACTATCTTTGAAGACCTTGAAATTACAAGCATTCTTATAAAGAAGTGACTGTGTTTCAGCAGCTTCTTCCAAGGGATTCCTTTTCAAAAATGATGAATCACTATCATGGAAAAGTTAGTCACTAACGTGTGGCTCCTTAAACCAACTGTATTTTTGTGAAATCAGAGAAAATCATGTAATAATGTCTATTAATCAATTAGGTTGTGTTAGGACTGGTACTGTTTTAGCATACTTAGTTTAAGCTTTATGTGAGCAACGGTGTGAACACCACATTGTTTATTTTGAGAGCAATATCTCAGCGGAATATCCTGCACTTTTAATTGTTTTCAATCCCAATTGGTATCTCTATTGTGATGAATTTAGGAGCTTTTTCTTTCACAAATATAACATTCTTCAATGAGTTAGGTGAAGAATGCTTCCTAACAATAGTAAAAGACAAGTTATCAGTGTGGCATGATGATGCATGCCTATAATCCCACACCTTGGGTAACTGAGTCCGGAGAGCAGCAGAACTTTGAAAACAACCCGGGTGACATGGTAAGAAAATACCTTAAAATTATTCACTTGACATAATGACAATATAGTTGTAGAGAAAGCAAACATTTAAACACAATTAAGCATATCTATGTCACTTGGACATTTCTCAGTGGCAATATACAAACCAACAAAGGGAATTACACTAGTCCTTGCTTCGAAGCACATAGGGAAGGTAGGTTCATCATTCTTTTGCTCTTCTCAGACCTAAGGCTCTCATTTATTGTAACAACTGATGAAGAAGGCCTAGGATAATATATTTGATCCCCATGGATTCGAATATCAAGCCCAGGAGTTCTAACGTCATACTTACAATGAACAACTAAAGGTTGTGACGCAAAATTCAAGGTTTATTTCTCAACTGCGTAAGCCCACGGCTGTAGCATGACTACACTTCCAGCTCTTTGTCAACACATTTCAAACGTGTTCCAAGAAGCCTGAAATAATAAGTGAAGAAATGATATATTGTTACCTTGGGGCCATTTAAAGTGCACCAAATTTCCCAGCCCCTCTTCACTGCAATTGACATTTTTCAAATCATTTTTGAATCTTGGAGTACCCCCTACCAAGTTTCAAGTTCAATCAAGAAAACTGTTAAGCAAAGCGTTTTGGTGTTGAAAATGATTTCGTCTGGAGTGCCTGATTTGATAAACTATAGGAGTTTCTTACTGAGTAACTTGTGTCTATTTTCAGATGTTTTGTTTTGTTGTTATGTTTTGTGACATGGTCTCATTCTGTAGTCTAAACTGTCTGGTAACTCAGTGTGTGGTCCAGGCAATCCCCCTGCTTCAGTCTCCCTAACATTCGCATTATAGGAATGAGTAACCCTGTCCAGCTTTTTAAGGGATGGCTGTTCTATAAATTTCTTAAAGAAAAAATGACAATTTTATATCTTCTATCCAAACATATCAAGTAGAAAATCTGTACTCTCATCAACTCAACAAGTTTCATGAAAGATGGATTTAGGATGGTACAGATAAAAACAATGTGTTTTAAACTCCCTAAAGTCACCTAGTAGAATATCATGGAGAAAAGCCAGACAGAAGGCAGAGTTCTTGTTTTATTCCACATTTATTATCTGTTTACAAAAGAAACACTAATTTACGGAACCTGTCACATGCCAGTTACATCTGTCAAGAAATACTTCTTTCTAAAGTAGAAATATTAAGACTTTTTGGTAAATATACTGAAATAAAAGCACATAGATAAAATATGTAAGTGCCTAACAACACATTCCCCAATATTATCAATATAATAAATAACATTACTATATATATAGTATTCAGAAGAATTACTACATCATTAGAGAATATATTCACAACTTTATGTGCCTATATTATACCTCTTAAGGCATAAATTGATTTAATAAAATGTTAAGGACTTATATCTAAAACATTGTTTTTTTGATATATTTTATTTCTTTTCAAATAGTTTAGGAAAGGATAATGTTGGAATGCTTGAATTATCTTATGCTAAACTTCAAACAAACTTTTCTTAACTTTAAACAAAACTAAAAATAACTGAGTGTGCTGTAGGGAAGCAAAAGAGGAAAATGTCAGCTAGTTGTCAGTCTTCACGTGACGATAAGTCACTGTATTACTAATAGTTCTTCCATAACAGTGAAAAGAATGAGAAACACACTTCTCCTTACATGGCACATAGCTACCAAAAAGTGTCTAAAATCATGCTGTTTTTAATGTATGCACTATCATATAATTGTGGAATTTGGAATACCCACAGCTACCAAATGAATAAAAGTGGCATTTAAATGGTTGGCCCTTTGATTCTGAGCCCTGAGTAGATGGAAATGTGTTCCTCTCTTACCTCCTCTAGTGATAATTATCATTGCATTGTTGGATCACATTTCTCGACTCTTGTGTAATTTGACTCTGTCAGCATTAATCTCTCGGAGGTTCACATCAGTGAACTAAATGTCTGCTTAATATTATGGCAGTTAGGCAGTTGTCATCCTGGTAGAAAAAAAAAAACAGGGGAAAAATTGACTGTGAGATAAGTCAAATATAGGATCAAAGCCCCCGGCCTAATATTTGAACATTGGTACTTTTATGATGTCATGTTCGGAAATCAATTTGCACTTCCCTTGTGTAGATCGACGTTGGAATTGTTTCTTTAACATAAGCAATTAACTTTCCTTTTCCCTCCACTACTGTTATCATCCTCGCTTCTTCTACAGCAAATATTTGAGGTAATAAATAAGGCAATAATGCTTTTTCTATAATACGGAGTTCTATTTTCTTTTACATATAAGGTCCCAGCTGTATTTATCAGGATGTGGGAACATTCTGACAGGTGTGGGGGAATAACTGCTTGATATAAAGTCACTGCTCTCAAGAAGCAGCTTTCTGATAAAGTCATCATAGTCCTGATAAGAAAATTTCAGAGACCATATTGTGTGCTACTACTATGTATCATTCTATTACTTTTATATTGATCATGATCATTTATTTTGATAGCAATACATTGTCAAAGGGAAACCTTTATTTGTACAAAGCACCCAGGTCTGCAATTTTTGTCTTTATATCATGAGCTACTTAGCAATTCAAAGGATCCGTATTTCATTAAAGCCCCAGTTGCTTCATAGAATTTGAAAACTTAAACACCGTGGAGTGCTTTGGAATTTTTAAGGAATGGATTCCATTTATATTACGTTTTAATTTAGTTAGTCAAATACATTTGTTGAGCATGATTGCGGGCTGAGCCTTGAACTGGATGGTATAACAGAGAGTGAGGCCGCAAGGTGTCTCCTGCCTGAGAGACAGGCAGGAGCTGGAGGATGCAAGTCCATGGTATGCATTAGAAAAAGATGGACGATCCATTAAAAGAATACAAAATACAGTACTATTGATAGAGCCCGAAAAATACAAACATTTTATCTTGGCATTGTCCAAATGGGAATCATTTACTCTAAGCCTGATCATTTGTATTAAATACAACTATACTGTATTTCCTGATGATACAATGCTCCATTTTACATTAGGCCATTGGCATTAACTGGCCCATGTGTTAGGACATTTTCTGTTAATCTCCATAGCTGGTGCTTGCCAATATTCAAGCTTCATCTTTGTATAGATGAAGTGTCTGTCCTACTACAGTAAAGGCAGCATTCTCAAGCTCTCGTCTCTAATTTTGTCTGTAAACCCCATTTTCCTAAACTGCAAAATAAGCTCACAATCGCTGATGAAAGTAAACAACAAAGGCAAATGTAGAGTGGCCAGTGGAAATATTTAATGAAATTTAATGAGACTTTTCTGGAAGATCACTTTCAAAATATTTGATGTTACGGTTCACAGAAGTCACCAGGACATTGGAAATACTCGGACTCCCGAATCCAATTTCCTATGTCTCTCTTACTTGTGGATGAAGTGTCAATGCAAAATCTTACATAGTTAGATTTGTAAGAATATGCTGGTTCAGTTAGGGGAAAGAAAAACTGAAATGCCCAACAACGAGGCTGGGAGATGCCACAGAAAGGCATGTGTCTTGTGGTTTTCCTTGAATAGTAAATCCCATGATGAAATGAGCCATTCTGGTGGTGAGGCAAAGGCAACATTTCAAAGGTGACCTACAAAGGCTTCCTTTATTTCTGTTCTTAAGAAATCATACCAGAGGTTGCATCCACACAAAAGCAGCAACCTCTTTTAAATGCAATACTCATAATTTAAGCTTGCAACCTTGATTATTATTATTTCATAATATCTTGTGCACTGTTGTAAAACAAAGAATTAGGCAATTGCTTCAGTTGTGAGAAATACAAGTATCAAGAAGCAAAGCAACATGGGTAGTGAGATAGGACACCTGTCAGATCCTTCCTTTTCCTAAAGCTTCTTGGGGCCATCACTCTTAGTTTTCTTTCCTGATGACATTTACTATAAAGGAATGAATATGGTGAATAGGGCTGGGGATGGATAGAACATTCCATACTCATTATCACTTAAAATCCAGAAGGCATAAGTACTTATTAATTATTGTATTGTAATTATTATTAATGATGAGAAAGCATACTGAAGTAGAAGCCATATTTTGGAATAAATCATCAGCTAGACTTGGTGGTGGGGATTACAGAAAAAAGACTAACACAATGTAGCCTTAGAGGACATAACAGGAAGTAAGCCAGCATCTACATGAAGGTTCAATGTCCTTTGTACCTCCTTGCTGATAAACTATATAATTTGTACAGCTTCTTTTCTGACCACTGAAGGGACAAATATCTCAAGGAACAAACTTCTTTTCTTCCGTTAATAAGCCCTGCCCTGTGTTTGGCCAAAACCTCTTTCCATTATCTGTGAACTCAAAGTGAAGGAGATAAATTCTAGCTTCCTTTGATGTGGGGATCCTTTACCAAACAGTTTCAGATCCTTTTCTGTACTTAATGTCCTGTAAAGCTATTACTTTCCACGTAGGACTTTATTGTCTCTGCTTCTTTATTTGTTCTGGTTTTTTTGAAGTCTTTAAACTGGCAGTTGCTTTTTGAGGAGGTATAGAAAGTGACCAACAATCTTTTAAACATTAAGACTCAGTATTCGTCAGAGGCTTTAGATAGTAACAGGTAAACTAGGAATGACATAGTCCATGGTTTTCTTTATATTAGTACATGGTGTACTACTTCATTTCTGTCAGGTGAAGAAAATGCTCTGTATGATATATTCAAGCTTTAGCTTTGTGTCCTGAAAGAAAGAGACTGTTAGGCGCAAAAATCTGACTGTGAAGCTCAAAGATTTGTCTTTCAGGTCTGAAATGTAGGTGGAAAATTTGTGGGAAATATTAATATAAAAGTTGCTACTGAACTCTTTATTGATCATCAGGTATAGTTTTTCCTCTTTGACTTTGAATTCCCTTTCTCCCTGAGATTTACAAAATGGACAAGTTAATTAAAATTGTGACAGAATAATAAATGCATAAAATGTGCAAGAGGAACAAAGCTAAAAGATGCAATCATAACTCTACATTCGCTAATGTCAATGCATATTTATAATTTCTGATTCTTTGCCTCTTGGAAACTAAATTGTAGACATGGAAGCATAGAATGAATGTGTGTTTTGTGTAGTGGTATGTGCAGTATGTGTGTGTGTGAGTGTGTGTGTGTGTGTGTTCCTTGCAAACTCTCTGAGAGACTGTGTTTTCATTTCTGGTCACCACCTTAGCAAACTAATCAATGAGGCATGAACTGCTATCAGCAGTGAAAGAAATGAAAAATAAACCACAGATAATCCCTCAGTTAAAAGGTTATTCTGTGTGATAAAAGCTATTTTGTTAATTTATTTACTTACTGGCACAGTGAGATAAAGGGGAAGCACAATTAGGGAATTCTTGCCGAAAGGGTTTTAAAGGGCAGTGATGACTTCATATTTTGCAATATTTGACATGGAAAACACCTTTCAAGTATAATTTCAGCGCTCCTAAGATTCTACATTATTTTGTTTCAGTTTAGTATTTTTAAATACATATTAAAGTTTATTATTTAATGGAAACAAAGCAAACCTTTTCGAATGAATTATACTTTTTTATTAGGTATGTCTTAAACGAAATCGAGATGATCATTCTTTAGAACAGCAGTTCCTATGTTTTAGTGCTCTATTTGTTATCAGAATGGAGTGTAGTTTAGGATAATTGTGTATTTCTCCCATTCGTTAATCTGGCACAAGATTACTTTCCGTCCTTTTATGAGAACACTGAGCTCTGGGGAAGAGGAATGTGTAGAATATGCATTCTACAGATAAAGGTTTTGTGTTCTTGAATAGAAAGTATATGTAAGTTGTTATTTTGGTGTGATAACTTGTAGAATACTCCGTGCATCTGTGGTAGTGAAGGGAAATTGATAAGAAATGTGAAATTGAAAAGATTAGGGGGAAGTTGAGGAGAACTGGGGTAGGCTTAAGGTGGACAATCGAAGGAAAGGGCATTCTACCCTGAAGGATTAATATCTGTGCCACATGAACATATGGAAGCAGTTAATCACCAACTCTGGGTCCAGGTCAGAGTGATAGGAAAATTTTGCCCGAAAAGAGTTGAAGTGTTCAATTTAGAGGGCTTTGAATTGTGTGATAAGAAACTTGGGTGATTTTCAGAAAATGTTGGAGGTGTTGTGATGTTCACTCTCTAATGATCAGTTATGCCATTATCAACAGCTGCAGAACTCCAAGAACAGTCGATAAGGCAGAGGAGCAGGAAGGAAGAGGAGCGTGGATTGGGAAAGCTGCAAGGGGGATTGAAGAAAAGCTGGGAAAAGAGAGTTTAAGAAAACTGAGAGAAATGGAGGGGCCGGGGAGACTGCCAAAGTCAGGCCTTCATCAGTAGAGATATGAGATACAATAGATGCTGAGACGCAGGCTTAAAGTAGGCACCTGGAAGTGTGTGTGTGTGTGTGTGTGTGTGTGTGTGTGTTAAAAGTCCAGATATCTGTCACACCCACCAGAAAATACATTGGGGATTTACCTGAAAAAGGCAAACATCACTTCCATATTTTCAGAAATATATTTAATCATCTATGATTTTTTTTTGTTTTTTTGTTTTTTGTTTTTTGTTTTTTTCGAGACAGGGTTTCTCTGTGGCTTTGGTTCCTGTCCTGGAACTAGCTCTTGTAGACCAGGCTGGCCTCGAACTCACAGAGATCCACCTGCCTCCGCCTCCCGAGTGCTGGGATTAAAGGCGTGCGCCACCACCGCCCGGCTTCATCTATGATTTTTGAAATCACTTTCATCTCTATAAAGAGTACAAAGTATTGGACTCAAGATATAGTGTGTTTTTACTTTTTAAAGAAAACATATCATATTTTTTAGAACTCACCAAGTACCACAGTAGAGAGAAAAGGCATAAGTTTTATTATTTTTTTTATTTTGGGGGAGATTGTAATGTAATTACATTTCCCCCTTCCTTTTTCTCCTTCAACCCTCCCCTGCCCATATGCTGGTTCTTTCTGTCTTTCAAATTCAATGGTTATTTTTGATTAATTCTTATTGTGCATGTATAAGTATATACATACACATTTCTAAATACAACCTGCTCAATCTGTATAATGCTACTTCTATGCATGATTTCAGAGGTAACTGCTATCCTTCCATCATAGGAATTATGTCAGAAACAGATTGCTAGACTCAGATGATAATTAAGTTGAGAAGTGAAAGCTGGAAGGAAATCCTCTCTCTTGCTTTGGCCAGTTGTAGAAGAGGTGGTTTATTGGTAGAAGCATGGAAATGTAGGTTCAAATCACTCAACACATTCCAGAACAATCCACTAAAATTGACCAACTTAAAGAATACTGATGGATACTGATTTTCCTTTAATATGTTCACAAAGAATAATCTAGCAGGATGGGAAAATGATGGTAGCACAGACACAGACTGGGAAAAAGACACAAATGGAAAGATTTTATTCGTGAATATTACGTAAGACAGACTAGTATCTTTTCTTCATTCTCTTGGTTCACACGTCTACTTGACAATTCTTTGATCACATAAACTCTCACGAGTATTTATTTCAGACTTTACCATTTTATCTGTTTATAGATTCCTCAGAAGGAAGGAAGGCTCTGGATTCCAAAAGGCTAAGTGACTTGCCAAGCAAAGACATCTAATAAATGATGCCTTCTGTCTTTTGATCCTTGGCAAAGTGACCTTTGTCCCTATTATTCAGAGGTGCCAGGATATAATGGAATAAGCATAGGCTTTGAAGTCACAGATCCATGCATCTGACACTGAGATCTGAAATTTATGAGCCATGCTCCCTTGGGCCAGTCTGCGCTGATTTTCTCATCTGAGAAGTGCAATTCCCAACCACAGTGCAGTGTACTGGGATTTAAATGAGATAGATACTTAGTACAAAGTTAGTTTCCTGATTATGTTTTCCTTTCCATTTTTTTTTTTGTAGTAAAGTCACCACTACCATAACTCCTAATGTTTCTAAACTTGGGAAAAGATAATCACTGGACCCAGTATGCAAACACCAGTTAGGCCAATTCTCTGAGCCTGAGCCTGTTTCTTTCTTAGTCTAATGTAGTTCATATCATTGAAATTTAAAATGCATTAAGGAACTCCCATTTATGTTTCTCCTAAGTATTTTCAAGCAATTGCTTTCGCACAAAGTTAACACTTTCTATGTCTTCTTGGAAGGTTAGTTTAAGAATTAGGTAAATTTTATTTATTAGTTTCTTAATGAATTTTTATTGTATTTAGTAGTGTTGAACTAGGATCTTATCAATGGTGGCTGGGCCATCTCTAAAATGTAGCCAGCACTAGACCTTAGTGTGCTACTTCAGAAACACTCTTGTATGTGTTGTCCACCGACAGTACTGAAGCTCAGTGAAAGGCCGACTTTCCCAAGTTACCCTATGGGAAGAGTGCTCTTATACATATTTCATTCTTTGAAAGGGGATTCTTTTGTTATTTCTTTCTAGAAAATTAGCTAAGTGCAATATTGATAAAGCAGCCTTCACGCTGGATTGTTTGTTGTATGCAACTATATTTATTCAATTACTATTCAAACTCTTTATTATGTCAAACCAAACTATATGCTTTTCTTACATGTGCTGTGACAAAGATTTCATTTGTGTGATTCAGATCTATCCGTGGAGTCTTTGAGAAATAATTCCCAGTTGAAACTAACTCATATTAAATAATATTCATGAGCTTCACCTTAATTTTTCATCTCACTATGGGTTGATAAGCGCTATGATATATTTATTTTAAATATCTAAATACATTATTGTATGAGTATCAGTAATTGTAGAAAAAGAATTTCTAGTTATTACATCACTATTATTTTTGATAGTATAACTGTTTAAATGGTAATATCAACAGGTTGAACGTAATAGAAAGCCATTATGCTCATTTATGAATGTTAAAGATTATAGTTCTGCCCATAATTGTTTCTGGATACAGTCACACTTTTAAGACTACTGTCTGGTTGGAGTGTAACATGCTGGAAGACTGGCTTTATCAGGACTGTCTTTGAAGAAAAGAAGTGTGATTAATGCTATACTATCCATTCAGCCTCTCTAACGTTCTTTGGTTTCAGAAATAACCCACATTTTAATTACTGGATTTAATAAATTGTGTCTTCCTAGCTTTACTGACTTTAGAAAAGCATAAACTTTTTTTTTTTTTAAAACAAATGTTACCTTTCAAAGACAGATTACCATGAGAATTTAATAAAATGACTGGGTTTAAATGTAAGATCACTTAGATCTATAATGATTTAAACCATCTGTTCTTTATTTATATATTGAGGGGCTTTATATAGTACTTTTGTTGGATTAGACATTATCTATCAATGCGCTTTGGTACGACATAATTAAAAGAGAACAATAATATATTTTTGCCGGTCCCCATTCACTCCATGTTTTTTATGCACGTTTAGTCCATTGAATTAATCTCTGAAACAATAGAAAGAAATTCTTTGCTAGAAATAGCTAACTTTGCCTTGGCTTTGTGGCGGACTGACATTAAGGAACCTATCTAGTTGTTGAACCTGATTGCTTTAGCAGCCCTGAGGTTGATAGTATCAGGTTCCAGCATGCCCTGCTAGGTCAACATGGACCCAGTCCCTTAAAGAGAAAAGTTCATGCAAAGTTCACTTCTATTGTTTTACCATGGCTACAAAACAGAAAGAAAAAAAGGGGGGTGGGTGGGGTGGGTTTGTGACCCCTTCCTGCCATAAGCTCTCTCTTTCTCTCTCTCTACTCGGTTCTTTCTGATTTTGCCAATTAAACATTGCAACAGAGAAAATTAAAACTTACAATAGTTTCTCAATGAACAATACTGAAATATGCCCTATTATCACTTGCAGGCAATCCTTCCTTAGCCATAGATGAATGATGTTAAAACCGTTGCAGCAAGAATTTATTTAGTTTAATTTCAATTAAAGTATTATTTAATTCCCTCCCCATTAAAAACTAAAATATGTAAGGTTGGTGTGTTGTGTAAGGATTGTTTATTGCTATGGAACATAAATGTAGTTATTTCTGTAAAATAATTTAACTTGGACCAAAAATGCGAAAACAATTGCTGTAATGAAAAGGAGAGATTGAAGCCAAAATATCTTCTCTCAAGAATTCCCACTTATGATTTGATTGAAAATTTTTCGTTTATGTAAATTTTAAGAGTTTGAGATGTGTAATGAACCATTTTGCCTTACTTAGAGAAATAGCCGTGAATCCTTTGA
This sequence comes from Microtus oregoni, assembly GCF_018167655.1. Taxonomy (NCBI): domain Eukaryota; kingdom Metazoa; phylum Chordata; class Mammalia; order Rodentia; family Cricetidae; genus Microtus; species Microtus oregoni. The sequence continues at coordinate 32,204,464 of NW_024543060.1, read as the reverse complement.
AATATATAAAAATTCAATTCTATTTCAAAGTCTTGATGTTGGGCTACTAAATCTGTGGAAATCTTTTAAATGAAATAGCAGTCCATTATTAATTCTGAAGGACATTGGTGCAATCTAGTTTATTTTACACTTGCTCTGCTAAGATTACAAAATCTTATGCCCATAGTGACAGAACAGTGCTATTCTTATTTTTTAATTATTTATGATATGCTCAATGGGGTATACTGTTGGGATAGCTCAAACACAATCACTGCATGATGGCATTTTATTTTTACTTTTAGTGTGTATTTTACTTTTAAATTTGAATAATTATTCAAAGTAAAATTTTTTCAAGTAGATGTGCTTAGATATCATTTTGCTGGGAAATACTGTTTATAAACAGTGTACATTAAAATGAAGTTTTAAATATGACATTAGGTATATATTTAAGAAGTTAAAGGCTTTATAGGCCCCTTAAAAACTGTTACCATAGCCGAAAATTCCTATGTACTTGTCATGTATCCTAGTATTTAACATCAATAATGAAGGGATGGGTCTCTTAGCATCAAAACAGTGTGTGATCTATATTATGTAATTGTTTATTGACCTTTACTCTTTTGATTGGCATAATGTATTTGACTTGAGACTTCACACATGTCAAGCATCAAACTGTAATTTCTCATGATTTAGATAGAATGTAGTGAAGGGAAAAGGAGGAGGCCAAATGTTTACATTGTTTATATGACCAATATAGAAGAGTAAATATAAAAAACATTGCTTGTAAATTTGATCATATCTATAATATTTATCAAAAAATGATGGCTTTGTATAAAAACTTTGTATAAAAACCTGCTCTTTCAAATATTGTTCTGAAATGACAAACCTTAAACTTTGACTATACTGTTTATTCTTTCTGTATCTGAAAGATGTTTCTTCTTCCTTTTTTGAAAACTGCTCTGGTTACACTCACACGATGCTCATTAAATTGGGAGATAACTAACTTGTAGAAAGCTTAGTATTGCTAATGATCCCCTTGAATTAACGATATCTGCTTAGGCAACTACATCAGGCAGCTGATAACAAGCAAGGTATGACTTACAACTTCAGAGGTCACGTAGCTCTTCCCCTTCCAGCAGAAAGGACTTACCTCAACCCTTCAAGATAAGTGGCTGCATCCCTTCTCAGATGTTCAAAGTCTCTCAGATAGAGTTTGCAGAGACATTCCCTGGTAGCCTGTTCTAATGTTTAACTGCTTTAATGAGAGGGAGAATGAGTTTTTCCATATCCCATCTACATCCCCTGTTGTAGTTTAAGTATATCAACATACTTATTTTTAATGTTATTTTTCTGTTCTTTATTGCTGTGTATTCTAAATTTTTTTATCGGTCTGATTTTTCCAGTGCTTGAAGATTTAGGAATAAGGCTTAATGCGTTTTCAAAAACCCAACAAAGAGTATGACTAAATATATATAAATTGCTTAAATTCACTCACCTGGAAGCCATTTTTTCTTTATCTCCTTAGAACCCTTAGCCCTTTTTCAAAGGATTCACATTCTTACTTTGCTGTAGAGTAACTCACAAGGCTATATTTGATTTCTTTCTCATGTTCTAATTTGTTGAAAAACTCTAGCATGAACTAAGCACAAAACATTGAACTTTCCATAAATATAATCCAAAAGAATTTTTTTTAAAGTTTCTTCACTACATGAATTCTTCTAAAGACAATGATATTCAATATCAGTTTTAAGGAAGTTTTAAGTTTTAAGGATATATAAGAAAGATCATGAAGGTATATTTTCAAATAGATAATCAATAAATGTATTTGCTCATATATAAACACCATCCATTTGTTAGGGAGATTCTTCATTCCAAGATCCCCTACAAAGTCTGGAAATATTCAAGTTCCATACAGAAAATCACATGACTTATTCATAGCTTCTTTTCACTACCCATCACTCCTTTACCTATATTGCCTAATATAGAATCAGCTTTATATAAATAATTGTTTAGCTAAATTGTTCATTGAATAGTAGAAAGAAAGAAAAAGTCTGTCCTCATTTAGTAAATACATAGGACATTTGTACTTCAAACATTTTCACTCAGCTGTAATTTGAATCCATGAAGACGTGGCCTGGGATTTGCTATATAGTTAAGGGTGACTTAAAGTTCTACCTTCCCTGTCCTCACCTTCCACATGCCAAGAATATAAGAGTCTGCCAGCTTGTATTCATTAAAAAAAAAAAAAATCTAGATTTCTGCCGTTATATTTGGGAAGAAATTCCATCTTCTGATTATTCTCAGTACCTTCACATTTATAGGAATTTCATTTTATTTCCTTTTCTTCCTGAAAGTTATCTCTCTTTTTTACTACAAATAAAATCTTTCATTAGGAAAATATTATTATGAAGAATTCCTTTATTTTTCCTAGATGGTAGGACCTAATTATTATTTTTCTGTACATTTGATTTCATGTTTTCATTACACATTCTTTTTTCTTAGGGAATAAACTAAGTCACCTTTCACTTTCTTAATTCCAAGAAATTAATTTCCTTCAAGACTGGAATAAAACCTCAAGTATAGAGATAGGCTTAAAGTTAATGATTCTATTTTCCTAGAATCGTATCAGCTGTTGGTTGTAAAAAAAAAAAAAGTATTTTCAGGATTAAGGAGACACAACATAAAAACAAAGGGTTCCTTATTTTACTTTTTAAATTTAAATATAATATATTTTATTTTTATATAAAGATATCTCGAAGATATCTCTTGGATGCTACATAAGTACTGTACTACTGAAACATACCCCAGATAAAATCCCTCATTTTGAAAAAATGTAAGAATTCAACATGGTGGCAAACAATAATTCGATTTAGTAGACGGGTCTCTGCACCAATTTTGTCCTGTATTAATGTGCAGATTGCATTCTTTGCAGACACTTTTTCAAGGAGCAAGCCTGCAATGGGGAGTTCATACCATTGTTGTGTACTTCCTCCACACAATGAATATGTACATATATGTGTGTTTGTTACCCCAAAGCTATGAGTTTCCCAACAGCAAGCACCATGTCTTAAAATTTCTTTGATGTTCTTTAACCCAGTAAACTTCCTAAAAGGAAGAGATGGTCACTAGATTATATTAAGTCAAATACCACTGTTTTGAACTGGGTGTGAATTGCACTACAAGAATGTTTGCGAAAATTAAGGCATTCAGATGAGCAGTTGACCAAGGCTCAGGTCTGAAACATCTTACAGAGAAGGATTTTACGAACATTTCAATTAAAACTATCATTTATCAAAATGGTATTTGAAACAATTTTGGTAACGAATATAAATTCTTACTACTGGAGCAGACAGAACATAAATATGAGGAGAATTCGGGTTGGAAATAGAGGTCAATGAAGTACTTGAGGGCATTCGTATTCCATATTTAGTGAAAGAGGTGACTGTGTTTGGAGATATATGTGTGTGTGTGTGTGTGTGTGTGTGTGTGTGTGTGTGTGTGTGTGTGCAGGTACCGGGTATATGGGTGCAAGGATACACATGCCCAAGTGCATACATGAAGAGCCTAGAGTAAGAAACCATAAGCCCTGCTGTGTCATTTTCTGCTTTAATCTCTTGAGATAGAGTCGATGAATCTGGTGCTGGGCTAGCTGCCATACCTGCCCCTCCCCGCTGCCATATTCTCCTGTATCTGTCTTGCTGAGCAATGGGGTTTCAGTAAACGGCATGGATGCCTGGGTCTTCACATGTGTGCTGGCCTTCTGAACGCTGATGCTCAAACTTGCACAGCTTGCATCCACTGAACCATATTATCGGCCCCAGAAAGGACGTTTTTAAATGTGATTCAGCAATGAAAAAGAACTTTAAAAATTCATGTTTTCCTTAGAATGAAATGGTGTAGTTGTTGAAAATTACTGTAGCTGAGTAAAAGTGGTCCCAGAAAAGTGGTTAACAGATGAAGCCATAACAAAAACCCAATAGTTTCTAAAAGTGAGAAAATTATTTTTAGTTTTGTGTCTTGCCAGAATATAAGGATGGAAGAGCTCCAAACAATCACAACACATGTTTTCAAAAATTCAGATACTAAAATGCAATAGTAGACGAATGTGGAAATTATCCATCACTGTTTTGATTGATTCAAATATGAATATTTGCAAATAATTGTTGCAGGAGGTCCTCCCACTCCTCCAGCCTATAGCCGCTGAGATACCATGTCCTGTCAGCGGCTATAGGCTGGAGGAGTGGGAGGGCCTCCCGCAACAAATAATGGCTCTATTATACTTTTTACTACAGAGGTTAACTAAATTGTATTTTTGTGACTGCAAAAAATTATAAAATGTTTACTCAATTAATTTCAATCAATTCTAATTCAGTAAGTTTGAGAAGGGTTAGAAATATGTGCTATTAATTTTTGCTCTTTTTATTTTTCTCAGGTAGGAAAACATTCCCTGCAAATGCCAATCAAAAATTCTTCAGTGATAATAGAATTCTGTTCGGAGGAAATAATCAATTTAGAAAGTAACTTTGTTGTTTTTCTTGTTTCATATTTTGAGACAAAATTTCTCTGTAGTTTTGGTGCCTGTCCTGGAACTAGCTCTTATAGACCAGGTTGGCCTCGAACTCACAGAGATCCGCCTGCCTCTGCCTCCCAAGTGCTGGGATTAAAGTTGTGTACCACCAATGCCAGGCATGGAAAGTAACTTTATTCCATGTCTCAGTGAGGAAAGCTGTCTATTGCTAACCTGTCGACCTGAATCCTGTCCTCAGCACACATGACAGAAGGAGAAAACTAATGGCTGTAAAATGTCCTCTGACCTCAACATGGATGTCATGGCCAAAGAATATGCACAAACACAAAAACACACAGGAAATAGAAATTAAAATATAAGAAAACCTTAATAAGAAAATGCTGTTTTCTAATTGCATTTTCATGAGTTGCAACCAGTTGGTAATGCTAAAAAATATTTATTGTAGGAAGTTTATTGTTACACATAGATTTATTGATTGGCAAGAAATAACAAAATAAATAGTATATGATGATCCAAAAGAATTCCAAACAGTGGTTAAGCCCTTGGAATCTCTGTACTCGGGAGACTGAGGCAGGAGGATGGCAAGATTTTGAAGCTGGCCTGGGCAACATAGCAAGCTCTTTCAAGTAAGAGAGATTAGCATTGAGAAGGATGACCATCCTGAGGGGAGATGAGGGCATAGGAACTGTGACACACTGAACAAATTCATTATTGGCCATTGACAACTTGGGTAGGGTGGTAAACTGCTATTATCTCAGCACTGGGCAGGGGAGTCGGAAAGTTGGAGACAGTACTCTGGGGCATAGTGAGCGCAAAGACAATCTCTGCTCATGAGGCTGGCATGATGGAAAAAATGAAAAGAAGCTATGGCAATAATCTGGCTATTTGGTATTTAATGGAGAATTATTTATAGCGAGCTGGAAAGCGATTACATTGGATATAGTTTATTTTTAAAGAAAAGGTAGTAATTTGATTTATAGATGGAAATCGTAGATCCAGCATAGTGAATTGCTTAATTGTCAATGCAGTTGTGCACAGCACAGGACTGTTTGGTTTCTATGAAGAATTCAAATGCATAAAACATTTGTGGTAATTCATTTTTAATGATGTTTAATGATTTTTAATGATGTTCAAACCACTGTCTTCCATATTTTTCCACAGTCCTTCTCTACTTATTACAAGCAGATTTTTATATTAAAATAAAGTTGTTTCTTCAGATGAATTCAGGACTGTCAGGAATCATAAACAATGCCGTTTTGGTCACTGTTTTAAATTCTAACAACCATCTTTTCTTATCTCTGCTCTTGAACTTTAATCTTAGTGCCAATCTGAAGTGAGTAAAGTGAATAAAGTCACAAATCTCAACATAAAATATTATGACTGAAATAATATCACTTTGAAACTTATAAATTTTTTTTGCAGTATATATTAGGAACTAAAAAACCCTATTTATTTATTATGCATACAGGGTTCTGTCTGTGTGTGTGCTTGAATTCCAGGTGATAGCAAGAGTTGCCATGTGGTTGCTGGGAATTGAACTCAGTACCTCTAGAAAAGCAGTCAGTGCTCTGAACTTCTTAGCCATCTCTCCAGGCCTGCGTTGAGAATTTCTAATGCCACTAGATAGTTCTTCCAAGATGTCTTACTCAAATTGTCTTTAATACAGTTATTGCACGCATAAATATATATGTAGGAACACAAATATATTTTTGCAAATGCATGTATATTTACATATTGAATTTGCAACATTGCTGCCATAAAATATTATTGCACTTCAATTACATTAATCAAAATTTATCAGAAAAATTTACTGATTGGTTTTAGACAAATAAGCATAGTTATAGTGAAAAAATTTACTTTTATCATTAAGGGCTCTCATATATATATATTAGAAATAAGCCACCATTAAGTGAATAGTTTTTTTATGATTGTTTTAAATTCAGTACTTTAAAATATTTCATTTGCTTAATTTTAGGTCTCTGTTTACTATTTCCTATTTCATGCATAACTTGTTATTTAGGGCATTAAACAACAGTACAATCAATTTTGGGGTAATGTTTATTCTTTCACTCAACTCTTAACTCGTGGGCTTCACAGATCCCATACTATCTTCTAAAATTATTCTTCCTTTTGCCTCCCCAGAAACCAAATTAGCAAAGAGAAGCAGCTCTACTCTGCTTTTGAATTTATGCTTATTAATTTTTGACAATTCAATTTATCTATAACAGTTAAAGACTTTGGTTTTCTCATCATACGGTTTGTTTACTGTTGGTGATTTCTATTTGCAGCTAAGCTCTGGCCTAGAAATAGTTATATATTCCAAATAGCTCTAGCAAATACTCATGCTTTTTATGATGTGTCTTACACATTCAGCTTTGCCAGAACAGTGAATGACATCTGAATCTCAATAGCCAGCGGTGACAAATCTTGATTTTTGTCTCATATTGCTTGATGGCAGCTGATTTCCTTGGTTCTGTGATGGTCATTTGGTCCACATATTCTCAGGAAAAAAGTCGAAAATCAGGAGGCGACAGGTTCATTCTGGAGGATGTCAAACTTCTGCTTAACCATGGCATATGTCATTTGAATTCACACATTTTCTCACAGGAGGGCCCAGAGCTAGCCCAAAGTAAAAGGAGGGAAGGGAACGATATATGATCACAATTTTTTCATTCTACTCATTGAAATTGTTGGTAGGGTCAAGCTATAATAGCTAAGTAATTAAAAGCTCTTGTTGTCCAGACAGTGTGGCAATTACCTATACTCTGAACTTCTTGGTGACTAAGGCAGAACTACTTCAGTTTCCAAGTTCAAGAAAGCCTAGAAAAATTATGGTGTTCTGTCCCGAAAGCAAAATGACATACATTATCAAATGTGAATTTATTAAATGTCTTATCCTTTAACTCCACTACAGCACTGTGGCAAGACAATTAAGGATTGTTTTTTTAAAGTGGATTTTTTAAAACAAAAGAACATTTTAGCAGTGTGGAAAGTCTACCAAAGAAGTGTTCTAAACTGTAGGTTGAGATGACAATAAATAAGCTAGAATACAGGTTGTGAAGCATGTATTTGAAAGGGCAGCCACCCAGATTCCTAATTAGTTCCTGAGTAAGAGTGTCTCTTCAATATGATTCTGATATTACCTCTTGAAATGTTATGGTCTAATAATTTTTTTCTCTTGTGCAAAATTCTTGAGAATTGATTAAATTGACTTTAGAAGGGCTCTATTTTTTTCTTGCTAATTTTAAAGAAGTAATTTATGGTTTAATCCTTTAAAATAAAATTAACTTTTCATTTGGCAGCATCATTTATGCTGCTGTCAGCAGCACCTTTTCCTCAGATAATTATTATCATGTGTGTCAGGGAAGATGGTAGTGTGGATTTCAATACTTTTTTATTTTTTTAATCAGCACTGTTCCTTGCCTCAATAAATCTCTATTATTATACAAGTTCAATGTTCCCTTTTGCATGACAATATTTTCTCCTGTAATGTAGGGGAAAAATAAATTTAAAGTAATTGCTTTTAGAAGTTTATTGTTTTTAAAAACTCTTGTAAGTAAATAGCATTAAAGGCACTTACTAATGTTTGCTCGCTAAGCTTACTGAAGTAGATGTTGATAGACGCCCCGAATTACTTTCTTCCAGTTTCATAGTACTTTAAGCTAATCGAGAAACTAATTCATGCTACCAAACTTGAAAATCATTTTGTAGGAAACTTTGATGTAAGCATAGTATAGGATTTTCATTTTAATTTACTATCATAAAATGGAAGTTTATATGAAAATGGTGTATAATTTAGATTCCTTTTAAAGTAGAGAACTTACTTTATATTTTTTTTCATAAATTTTAGATGCAAATATTTCATGTTAGCATCTACATTTTGTGCCTTGCTTGATGTTTAAAATGTAGGATGTTGTCACAAGGACTAGAATGGGATTTTGCAAGGTTTTGTTCTTGTTTATTGCAAAGCATTCTTTGGACCAGTTCTTAGTATATTGGTAAAGCTCATGCTGCCTGAAGCCCAGGCTTTGGTTCCAAGATACTTTTCCCTGGTAAATACTCCAAACAGCAAACAGCCTATTGATAATAAGAAGAGAGGAGAAAATCAGAAACAGGATAATCTGTAGAAAGGCATGTGCTCACATGGACACATACATGCACATATCCGCATATTTAAGTCGATTATGCTTCTACTGGTAGTGGTGCTTATGGACAGTAGCCAGTTTGTGTGGACAAGTATCATGGCTGTGTATTTTCACAAAGAAAGATAGCCTTGGTTGCATTATTTAAGGAAATTTACTGCCCTTGTCCAAGAACAATTATGTACAAACAAAATGTAAGCCAGGCATGGTGGTGCATGCCTTTAATCCCAGCACCAAGGAGGCAAAGGGAGGCAGATCTCTATGAGACCGAGAGCAGCCTGGTTTATGTAGTGAGTTCCAGGAAAACCAGAGCTACATAGTGAGATCCTGTTTTAAAACAACAACAAACAAACAAAGTCTAAAATATATTTTACCCCAATGTTGGTTTACGTTTGAGACTGTAAAATTTTTCATTAAATCATGTTATTGTTAAAAAGCATGCTTTATTATGGAACCATGAACTAAAATTTCAAGTATGAAAGTCTAGAATTTCAAACTAAGTTTTTTAAAAAAATGCATATAGGACATCTTAATTGGTGATTTTTACCTCACTAGCTTTCCACCAGTTTAAAGCTATATGGATGCTTCTCCTTCCAGCCACCTAATTTTGAAAAGTGAAGGCAGATGAGCAAAACTAGTTAGGAGAAAGGATAATGCATGGAAGGCAGGAACTCAGTAGGCTTCCTCCTCCTCCTCATCAACTGATCAACACATGAAACCCTGTGACATGCTGTAGAGCCAGATCTGCAGCTTGTAAATTAGTACTAAAGCGCATTCGATCTGAGGGTCATAATCTCAAGCGTCCATTCCTCCCTGCAACTGTTTGCTCTTAATTTATCTTTCACTGAAGAACCAATGATGTCCTATGTTGTGTAAGACCTTTTGCTTCTGTGCTGTATGGCCTAACACCAAACAAGACCCTTTGAAGCCTTATCTTTATGAATACTGTAATGATGGACTGTTATCAATAAACAAATGAAACCATAATATTTTTTGAAAATACAGCATGGTGGTTAAAGTGACCTGCTCAGTGGATCTATTGACATACTGTATGATAGTAGGGGAGGCAAGACACATGGAGGTCTTCCTGGAAACTATTTCAAGTAACAAGTAGTAAGTTTAAAATGTGAGAAGAAAGGGTGTTTTGTTTTTCAATAGTATATAGTTTCATAGCTGTGTTGTGGAAATGTTCCCATAACAAGCAAATTCAGAAGTGTTCCAGATATTACAGACTATGGTGCAAACGTCTTTATGGTTGAAATAGTCCTACAACTACTGCTAAGACTGGGTTTCATTCCCTTCTCTTACATCAGAAATCTGGGTTATTGAAGATTTCCTTTGTTGGTTTATTCATTTTCTTTTTATCCCTTTCTCTCTTTTGTATAGACCCAGATGATTTTTAACTTTGATTTTCCTGGCTGAAAAATGCAAAGTTACAGGCATGCAACACAAAGTTTACTATTTCTTGTTCTCTCACTAAGGACCATTAGATTTGTTTGTAAAATTGGTCCAGTGGTAATAAATAGGACATAAATTACTATGAATATTAAATCATATGATGTATGATAAGGTATTTAGCATAATGATTCTTTTTGATAAATTATTAGATAGAATGATGTTCAAACTCTATCTTTAAAACAGTAGTTGAGTTTCATGCTAAGCTTGTGAGAATTGAAAAAATCAGACGATTGCATATTCCTGGTGTTACAAGAAACTACATTTTCCTCTCTGAGTCCCTATTCTACATTTATGATATTTTCCTTCTGAGTATTTGCCAAAATTTTTCCTATTGTTAGAGATAGTCACACAATGTTTTCTGACCTCATATTAGAAAATTCAGGTGTATTAACAAGAAAAAAATTCCATGTCAATAATTCAATTTTGCAAAAAAGCTGAGTGCAATATATACCCATGCTTGCGTGCACACACACACATATACATATATACATACTTACTTACACACATAATGCATACATACATACAAAGACTTAGAGAGTAGCCTTAGTAATTCTGGGTACATGGAACATTTTTTTTTTTTTTGCAATAGAAACCTTGAGTGCGACATTCGATACCTTCATTGTCTTCATCTCACTTACACTTCATCTGTCAAAACTATATTTATGTTTCATAACTTATGGATAAATTTGTGTCTTAATTTTACCTAGAATTTAACCCTTCTTCTCTTTTACAACCATTTAAGTTTTTGTGGCTTAATTCAACATCAGTTATGAAGCCGTTTTGGAAACAGGGGTGTAATTTTTGTTTTCCCCCATAGGATCTGTCTCTTGCTCCAGTGTCTTTCCAACAGCTGCTTACACACAGATGTTTGAATGAGAATGTATGTGAAGCAAGTCTTCAGATTTATGTTCTTTGAATCTAATTTATTGCACTAATATAGAAATGTATTTTTAAAATTCGACAATCCATTGACAAGTAGTCTGACAGAAAACCTGACTGCAAAGCACATTTCTATTTTTAATTTAAGAAATCAACATGCAATAATTTGGTTTTCACTAGAATTCTCTCTAATATAATAATGAATGCCAGGTTTAATCAAGAAACATTTGAACCAGGCAGTGGAGGCACATGACACCACCTTTAGTGCCCAGGACTCTGGGGAGAGCAGCAGGTGGATCTCTGTCAATTCCAGGCCAGGCTTGTCTACAGAATAAATTTCGGGAGAGCCAAGACTCTTACACAGAGAAACCCTGTCTCAGAAAGCCAAGAAAAGAAATATTTTATTTAGCAGAAATAATAAATAAACAACCACAATTTCCTACATAAAATATTGTAATATCTATTTGTCTCAGTTATTATTATTTATAACTAGAAAAAACAATACTTAGACCTTACTTGAAAAGTAAGTCCTTAAAATAATTCCTGGAATCTAAAAATGGGTTGTAACTGCAGTCAAGTATCTATGCTCTAGCCAACTAAATCACTTCTAATTATTTTAGGGCATAACACACTTAGGAAAAAGTAACAAACACACATGCACAAAGAACACAGAATTTAACATAATGATTAAAATTTTAAAAGCATCCCTTGTTCTTTATTTCAGGGAAGAAGATATCCACATTAACACAAAGTCTACTTAAGCTTTAAAAAAAGCAATTGCTGGTGTCTTCCCCAAATCTTTGATACAGGAAGTTGATTTCATAATTTCTTATAGTACCTAATATTAATATAAAAGGCCTTTCATTAGAGAATGCACTTTCTGAGGGAATTTAATAGATTTAAATTAATATACGTCGTATTAACAGTAATGTTCGGTGGTTTTGTAACTTCTCTGCCAGCTAATGAATTAAGCATGTTATTAAATCTGTACATTCTGGGAACAACATAGCTTTCCATGCTTTAACGTCATCTTTTCAGGAAGAGGGCGTGCTAGAATCCTCGTGCAAGTGGAAGCTGAGAGGCTAAAGCATTCTGCAGTTAATCCTGGAATCTGTTTCAAAACTGAATTCCTTGACAACTGTCCATGTACTGCACAGCAGAGGTGGCATTGCTTTTCTTCTTTTCCTCGACATTTCTCTAGGAAATAACTTTTGTACATTTTTCTCAGAAGTAGGATATAAATAGTACAAATAGAAAAGTCAAAGAAGAGACAAAAAGTTAATATTTAAGATGTAAATTCTTGAGAATGGCTTATTCTCAAGAATAAGTAAATTCTTCTTTTCTGGGCTTATTTGTTCTTTAGTATTTGGTATCTCGATCTGAGCTAGGAACTTCAGGTATTTGTTGTTGACCTTGGAAGATGGTTTCCTCCTAATTAATGCAGTGTGCTGCTTCATCTCCACCAATGTGGGTTTTGAGGGCACAGTGAAATCATTCTTCCTCACCAGATTTGCTATAGCATATGTGTGTGTGTGTGTGTGTGTGTGTAGGTATATTGAATTATATTGTGTTTACTCATTTATGTATTTCTAGCTTATATATAATTAATTTAGGTTATTTATGTATAATTAATTTATACATAGTTACACATATAATTTTCTTGTTTGTTTGGTTTGGTGTGGTTTTTGAGAGAGGGTTTTTCTGTAGCTTTTGGAGCCTCTCCTGGAGATAGTTTTGTAGACCAGGCTGGCCTCATACTCACAGAGACACTCACTGAGACCCACCTGCTTCTTCCTTGCTAGTGCTGGGATTAAAGCACCCCCGCCATGCTTAACGGTATATGTGATATAGATATCTGTTATATATGATATAGATATACATATATAATCAGATCTAAATATATATCATATATATGATTATATATCAATACATGATATATGACTTTTATGTCATGCATATATGCTGATGCATATACACTATATAATTTATATATGGTTATATATAAAAAATATAAATGTATAGTGAGTTTAAGTATCATTCTTTATTTTGTTTATTTTATGAAATGAAAGAGATAACAACCCTAAATTAAAATTATTTTCTTTTACCTATTTTTTTTTAAAGAATAACTTTCAAAAATTCATCATCCATACATGCAGTGATATGAACAGATAATTTTTACCCAATTCCTCAAATTATGTTGGCAAATGTAAGGATTAAAGACATTCCAAATCAAAGCCTTATTTTGCAAACTGGTGTTATATGAAACTTGGCATTTCTTTTGTTCTTTGGAGATGAAGTCTTTCATGACTTTCATGACAAATCTCATGGTATGGTAGTGTTAAGCCATAAATAAATGTTATAATTTCAACATAAACGATTTCATTGGGTAGAATATATTCTTTTGGAACTCTTAATTTGAAAGTTTATTTTTACATTTTTGAAGATCTCACTAAAAATGATTTCCCTGGAAATAACAGGTATTATGTTGAGTTTAGTGTGCTCATTTTACCAAGCTCATGAAAAATCAGAACTTATATAAACATATATATAATATATTATATATAAACATAAAATTATGTTTATATATAATACATTATATATTGTATATAAACATATACATATATACATATATACAATATATATATGTATATATATTGTATATATATACACAATATATACACACACATATATATGTATATATATACAATATATATATTGTATATATATACACATATATATACAATATTGTGTGTATATATACACACATATATATACAATATTGTGTGTATATATATACAATATATATATTGTATATATATACATATATATACACAATATTGTGTATATATACATATATATATACAATATTGTGTATATATATACAATATTGTGTATGTATGTATATATATATATATATACACAATGTGCTTTATGCTGTATGGAACAAAATACTGACAGTTTTGGGATCATTTCATTTCTTTCCCTAACACATATTTATTAAATTTAATTAATCATTTTCCTACTTAAACAACAAAGTTTTTTATTAACCACATACTTTGTTATAGTGTGTTCTTGTAATCAATATTTGTACATTTGTTAAGTTTAGGAACTCCATTAAATGCCTTGTGAGTTGTTGAGTGTTCTGAACTTTGGCCTCATGGCAGGGAAGCTGATGGTGACTCATGCTTACTCCCCCTGTAGACAGCTGTAATGCATGGTCACTGAATCTGTACATACTTATCTGTAGAGAACCATCTATTTCACACTCTGGGACAATTCTGTCACATGAACCCTGCAAACATCGTGGTTCATACTGCACAATAAATACAAAGATATATTTTTATAAACAAGTTAATAGTATCTAGGAGAAAGCTATGCTTCTTTTGCTTCGTTTTATGAAAAGTACATCAGTCTTCCGAGAGTTTGTGCAAAACTCGTGAATCTGTTTTCTGAAGTTCATTGAATCTGGAAATTATCTATACTTTTGTGTACTTTTTGTCTTTGAGGGAAATTTAAGAAATATGTTGAGTAGAAGTGACATAGATACATGTAGATCTCGGGCCCTTCTATATATGACCAAGGATGATCATAATTCACAATGAGTTCTCTGTAGAAATATGTTGTGAGCTTTTGAAATGTGACTTCATTTTAAAGATTTGCTTTTGTTTTTAAGCTATATGCAAATATCTTATGATTTTCAGACAAGGACAAATATATAATTCTCATTCAGAGATAATAATTTAATAATTTAATGTGCTTTCCTTCATTATGACTATAATCATAGGCCAATCTTCCTTTACTGTGTTTTCTGTTTTGCACTCAAATAAGTCCACATCTGCAAGTATGAGTCTCGCTATTTTCTTTTACTTAATATAAATCCTTATTCCATATTATTATGCACTCAGTTTGTGACTTTTCAATGTTCAAGTCAAGATTGCAAATCATTAAGAAGAATATGTTTTTCTGTTCTCAAATACATTGTTAATGTAAACAGAAAACATACAAATTATGCATTACATTATTATAATGTGCTTATTTAACAGTGATCTAAATCGTAATATATAATTATCTTTCAAGGAGATCATAAATCAAGAAATACATAATAGATATCAAAATCCTCATTTATCTTTGTACTGTCAAGTCATTTTACTCAAAACTTGAAGACTATAGCACATAAGCATTTTTTTTTCTGTACATAAATAGGAGAGGGCAAATAAGTCTTATAGATTAGTATTATGGGTTACTTTCACTCCTAAATAATTTTGTTCTAGGGTCTCGCTCTATATTCACTTTCTCCCATATGTTTTTCTGTTATACCGTTTCATATCTGATGCAATTTTAATTTCTACCTCAAATAAGATTGTGAATCTCTCCCATGCACTGGGCTGATGTGTATATTTCATTGCCTGCACATGGTTATTCTTTTACTCTTGTGTAAACGAAAGAGTGATAGAATAATAGGAACCTATATAAACAGGTTGGGCTTACCTCCTTTTGGAGGGTGAAGGCTGGGAAGCTATTTTCATATCGATAATCAGTCACCAAAATTTCTCAAAAGCTTTCTCAAAAGCTGTTGAAGACATTAGCCCTAGGACGTCTGTTGACTGAAACATCTGTGAAGGAGCCCCCTGCCAGCATTGCCAATGACTCTAATTCCTTTAATGCACTTAGCTGCATATCACTTTGACTTCTTCTTCTAAAGCTGAATTTTGACTCTCCTTGTATAAACATCATAAATGTGCCTGAAGTCAGACCCTGTGCCCTAGAGCCCTGGGAACAAATGGACAATGAAGTGTCTGTATACTTTGTACGGTCAGAGAGAGACAAGAAAGAAGATTGTTAAAAGTTATTCATCTGAAAAGAAAACCTGCTTATTCAAAACTGCATAAAAGTGTGTGTTTCTAAATATCGGAGGTGTGAAGTGGGGGTCTGGACATCTCGAAGTTGTTGTCCTCCTTTTAAAAATATCAAAGTCCGTACTGTGGCTAAGAGATGATGAACTGAGAGAGACAAGAAGGAAGTCTTTGGTTATGATTGCATACAAGCTACAATGGCTAATGATTTGAATGATGTCTTCCTTTCGATTAGATGCAGGACAGCTCAGCAGACTTTGACCATTTGTTTCTACTGTGGTAAAATCTAGGATGGATGTAGCTGTCATTAATGCACATACTCATAGTTTTGCAGATTGTTTTGCTTTCTTTGTTCAGTTGAGTTTTTGTTTCTCTTTTCAAGAATAACTGATCTCCAAAAGCATATCTAGACAGTGTATGACAATAAGGTAATTTAATTAGCTGTTCTGGGCAGTTAGGTAATTTGAATAAGATTATGCTGTATGGTAAATTAATTAATCCTGTATTCAGGTATATCTATTTAGACAGTAACATTGTGTACTTCTGGCCTTCACACTAGCATATGATCTCTTGAAAGTTCTTTAAATTTCTGTTGAAAGCATTTAAACATTAAGTATTTGCAATAAGGATTTTTCCCTCAGAGTATTAGAGAAATTAATGGTCTCTAGAAGTTAGTGTTCAAATTTCATTGAGTACAATATAAGCTTCTCAGTAAAGGACCCTACTATAAATAATAAAGGGATAGCAATAGTCTTTGTTGTAAATACATTTTTCTACTTTTCTTCAATGAAGAAGGAGAAGGAGAAGAAGGAGAAGGAGAAGGAGGAGGAGGAGGAGGAGGAGGAGGAGGAGGAGGAGGAGGAGGAGAAGAAGAAGAAGAAGAAGAAGAAGAAGAAGAAGAAGAAGAAGAAGAAGAAGAAGTTCTATCTGATTCTCAGAGAAGGCAACCAGTACCCTAGTATTTAGGGAAACCTGACATCTTTAACTCCTTTCTTATAAAACAGTTGTTCTGCTCTTGGCCTCAGTGTCTCCAGGCTTCTACTCCTGTAATTGTAAAGTAATCCCCAGTAGGTGTTAGTTGATGGCCTTAGGGTGTTACCACCACCAAGGGTATTTGCATTTTAATGGAAGGCTTTAAAAGAACTTCAAGCATCCAGTCTGAGAGCAATAAATCTCTATTGGTGGAATTTCATGGGATGTGATAGATTGGGCAGGTGATGTCTGTGGTGAAAGGAGCCCACTGGGTTTATTCTAATCACAGCGTGAATTAAAGTGTTCCTACTTAGTGGTAGCCTGACTTTTGCTTCCAAAGTGAAAGGTATGAGGACAGCTCCTGTTGCCTGAATAATGAAGTACTCCTCAGCAGTTTCATTTTCTTTAGAAGCAAAACAAGTCAAAGGGCGAAAAGTTCAAATCTTTGAACTCTCCTTTTCTTTCCTATTCTCTCCATGGCTACCCCCAACTGTATATCTTCTTACTCATGCTTGAGGTATACCGGTAGAATATGCCCATACTTTCTCCAAATTACAGCCTTTGAGTGTGTGTCTTTCTTCCTTTTTTCTTTATTATATATTCCAGAACCCTTTTCTTCTTCTTCTTCTTCTTCTTCTTCTTCTTCTTCTTCTTCTTCTTCTTCTTCTTCTTCTTCTTTTATCTTTGGAATTGACAGGGCAGGGTATTTGTGAAGTCTGGTGGGTGGGGAAAGAAGAATAACAAAAAAATCAAAATATTTTCGAAAAATAAAAAGTGTTAAATACTGGCTTGTCTGCCGTGAAGTTCCGAGAGTACAACAGATTTGCAGATGTATGCGATATGGACTGATAGAATGTTAATAGTGTAATACCCAATGACTGCATTGTTTTTAAAAGCACAGCCTGAAACCTGAAGTGCTGACATACAACAATGTGTAGGACTTAGCGAGGTAATGCAGAGAGAAGGATTTTTTTTTTCTTTGTAAAAATTGTAACAGAGGCAACCCTTATAAAAAACCCAAGCCACCCATTTTTCAGATCAGTGTGGTGGTACAGGATCTGTAATCCTAGCATGTGTGTTTGGGGGTTGGGGAAAGGGTGGTTAAGGAAGTGTGAAGTGAGTTCAAAGTCATGCTTCAGACACATAGTGTAATCTTTCAAAAGATAAAGATAAAAATTTAAAGAGAAAGAAAGACAATATATAAATGGTGAAATAAAAGAGTAAAACTAGAAAAGAAGATTGGGCCAAATATTAGAGAGTGAATCGAATAAGAAAAATATTTTTAATCAAATGTGATACACTGACAAATATGTATGTATATATATGTATATATGTGTATATATGCATATATAGAAGAAATATTCCTCTGAAATTATTTTGGAGTGCTATCTATAAATGAGGCTCTAGACTGGAACTAACTAGTTCTTAGAAAATCTGTAACAGTGGACCAAAAAAAATAAAGAATGATCTGGAAGAGAAGTGGGACAGAGACAAGAACATAAGGAGATATCTTCAGAGAGATCATATTTAAGCATGCAAATGAGGAAAAGATATATCCAAGTATGGACATTTGGCTTAGTCAGGTGCCATTTTGCTGATCAAGAGAAAGAGAAATAGGTTTTAATGGGGCAGATGCTGAGTTCAGATTTGGATAAGCTGAGTCTGAGATTATTATAGAACATCTAATCAGGGATGTCGACTAGATGGGCATCAATCTGTCTGGCATCCCAAAGGAAGATCTGGGCTGTAGATGTATGTTTAGCCATTAGTCCTAGCATCTAAGTGATGACAATGGAAGAGTTTACAACAGAGCACTGTTGATCGATCCCCAGCAAATGATCAGTTAAAAAGTCAGGAGAATCACAGTGAAGAATAAGAGTAAGTGGCTGGAGAGCTACACCAGAGCAATAAGCAGGAGGGTATCCATATTGATTTGCAAGACAGATAAAGTTGCAAGTAAGCTCTGTGCTCTCATTCCAAAGGTCTCCAGGATCTACTGCTGGGCTCTAAGTCCTGCAGTTTCAAACTGTGTTCCTCTTGCTCTTTGAGTTATGTCAGTTCAACAGAAGTAATACTGGACATCGATGATTTCTGTGGCTTTATTTCTTTGAGAAGTGTGCTGTTCTTTTATACATCTAACATACATTCAAATTTTCTTCTAATGTTTCCCCTGCCGTCTTTCTTTCCTGAAAATGAAAGTCTCATCACCTATTAGTACAGAGATTACAGCTTCCATATGTGACCTAACACATTATGATTTACATCACAGTTATTTATGAACAAGATAAGTTCTTCCCTCTTGGCAAGAATATAAACTCTTGAAGATGAAGGACTCACTCCTCCAAATTAGCCCCCATAGCACACTGCTTTGAAAACAGCAGGGACTTAGCAATTATTCACTGAATGACCACATACATTACTTACATAAAATAAAAGAAAGTTTTTGATTTTTTTTTTAAATCTGTTGATGAAGCAAGGAAGTTCAGCAGAGCCAAACATAAGAATGCTTGAGGAGAAAGGATAGATATATCTGTTGCTTTGGATATATCTAGGCATATGTTAGTCAAATAAATAATGGAGGGTCTATCAAAAGCACATTCATAACACTGAGGCAAAATAAGAACATAATGCAAACTATTCTTATTTGTCTCAAAGGACTGTAAATACTCCATTTTTGGTGGTATTTTCTGACAAAAATAGCAAATACTTAACTATATATATGCTTTGGAAACTTAAGAAATTAATCTTCTCTAAGGTGCGTGAGAAGGACAGGAAGTGCTAACAACAAGCACATTTTTATTTTTTTCTAAGGGCAAATTTAAGATGCTACATAAGCAGTTTCTCAATATGCCCTACAAACAATCCCAAGCCTCTCCAATTTGCTCTTGTATATTAAAAATAGGACGACTTTGTGGGATTGCTCAGTTAAATAGAATAAGGGTTAAATGATAACTTGACTTATCTTTTAAATGACAAAAAAATAAAGAAATTGCAAGACCTTTTCACACATTAGAGATGCATTGTCATTTATCATCTAGATATCAGGCTAGCAGTGCGAAGTAATAAAACATATCATCGAAAAATGTGCTATAGGTCTGAATCATTCTTTCCTTCCACCTCCCAGCTAACTGTAGTATTAAATCAAACAAGCAGAACATTTCCTTAGGCAGCCATTGCCTTTTAATTTCCTGAAGAACCTTAAAATATCATTCATTACAAGTACTACACATATTTGGTTTTTAAAAGTCTCATAAATCAATAGCAGGCTGACTGTAATAATTATTACAAGTTAGTGCATAATTTTCACGCTGAAGGCTGAATGCAGAACTTCAGCATATGCAAACGAGGCAATTCAAACTGTGTATAGATATTAATATGAAGAAGCAGGTAACGAGGTACAGGCTATGAATTATGCATCAGGAGTGGCTGATCTTCAATGAGGAAAATGAATTCAGCATGTAATCTAATTAGTGATGGAAGTCTATTACATCTAACTGCAAAAGCAACCGTCCTTGAAACAAATTTATTTACAGTCCGTGTTACCACTTGAAACAACTTTGAAATGATGTGTCAGACAACAGCTTAATTGTAAAATTTTTTGTTTGTTTGTCTCAGTTCCAGACCTGGAAGGCCTCCTAAGAGGACTCAAAGTGTCACCTCCCCAGAGAACTCGCATATCATGCCACATTCTGTCCCTGGCCTCATGTCTCCTGGAATAATTCCACCAACAGGTAAGAGTGCGATTATATGTTCCAAAACATTAAATATCAACCAATATTACAGATTTTACACATCGCCATCATTGCGATGGCATTTACATGTTTTGGCTTCGTTTTACAAACACTGAGGTAATATTCTGATAAGGGGTTATTCGAAAATCGCATCATGATTACTATGATTTCCTTTGCAAAAATAAAATGACATGAGATTAATTGATTAAAGTGCTAAAAGTCATTTGAATTACCCCCCACAAATCTCATAAAACAAAAATTACAGGTCCTAGAGTTTTTTGTTTTTTAAACTGAAAATTAGAAGCTCAGGAAGTACCAGTAACTTCCCAAGGTCAATTGATGAGAGGTATACGTAAATTAATCAAACCCTCTTGCTTAGATTTAGAACAATTTTTATTCCAAAATAATTCAGGAATACAGATACAGAAGCAAAAAAAAAAAAACAAAACTGCATTTATTTTTCAAACAAATACATTTAATTAGAATCATTTAAAGGAAGGTTTTTAAGACTTTTGAAGACATGTAGGTGAAAGCGTATTGGAGAGAGCACGTGCATATTGATGCATCCTAAGTGATCATAGATCACACCAAAACGTAGCTCATTTGATTTATGTCACTTGGAGATGCTTGTTAATTCTTTCATGTTTGTTTCTATGTCTGTGCCCACTTTTGGCTCTCACCAGGAAAGAGCCAGAGCTTTGTACAGATGAACATAATGATTAAATTATATAACATTTATCTCTCTTGCTTAAGGAGGAGATACAGATGTTATGCAACACAACTAAAACACCAGATATCTCTTGGCCGAAAGAGAGTTCTTTTTTCCTTTCAGACATAGCACAACTGGCCCCAATTTAAAATCCTTCTGCCTCATCCTCCAGAAGTGCTGAGTTAGAAGTGTTTGCCACCAACTGAAGCTAAATAGTTTTTTTTTTCTGAACTTCTATCAGCATTGTCTTCTTCTTTTGAACATTTTCCTTTTCTATGTTTTAATGTATTCATTGACATCTGGTCACATTCAGTTGTTGGGTTAAAATTCCTTGAATTTAATTCACATTAATTTCTTATATCAATACCTGAAACTCAATTTTGTGAATATTTATCAAGTATCATTTCTGCTTGGTTTTATCCTATTTCTATATTTAGTACTGTTCTTATCAGTGTTCCAAAAAGTTCCTTTTTTTTTACTGTCTGTATAAATAAATGTGTATATGTAAATGTGATGTTAAGTTTGTGTGAATGATAAAGTTGCATTTGTGGTTGCAGGTGTGTGTGTGTGTGTGTTTGTGTGTGTGTGTGTGTGTATGTGTGTGTGTAGGCCAAATGATGACATTTGGTGTCAAATTGTATAACTTTCTGCCATAGTCTTTTGACAGTCTTTCTTCGAACCTTGTGCTAAGTAGACAGTCGGCAAGGCCACTCTTCCTTATGTCCCATTCACCACATCTAACTTTTGTGTGTGTGTTGGGCTTTAAACTTAGATCCAACTATTTGTACAGCAAACATTCCTAATACACTGAGAAATCATTTAGACTCCAAATAATTGAAATTATATGTAGAAGACATATATTAATAGCAAAAAATGACCTAGTTGTCAGCCAAGTATTATCTTTGCCATTTGTTTAGGTTATTTGCTTCTCATCCTACTGAATCCCACTGCCCAAAATTCTAAACTCAAATTTGACATTTGAAAAAGGAATTGGTAACATCCATTGAAGCTTGAGCAATTCAGGTTTAACTAGTTGATCAAATGTTCTTTTGCCAATCACTTTTTTTTTTTCTCTTGTCGTTGGGACAAATGCCCTAGAAAAGCTACTTAGAAGAAAGTATTTATTTTGTCTTACGGTTTCAGTCAGATATATGGCCTGCTGGTTCTAGGGCAGCTGAATTTAGAGCATCATGGAGGGGAGGTTGGTAGAAAGAGTTGCGTGGTGGTGGCTTGGAAACAGAGAAACAAGACAGAGCATAACCATTTTTGATGAAATCTTCTATTAAATCCTGGTCCCAAATTCAGGCCCCAGTATGTTGGATGGGGTGCAGTTTTTCTTCTGCCATTAATGTAGTTTGCACAGTCAGACTTGGAGATACCTTCACAGCCTAAGGCACAATTATGCTTCCCTGCTGTAGGTGTCTTTCCATCTAGTCAGGCTGATAAAATTAATCGCCTCACTGTTCTTTGAAATTTTTGTTGCCTTATATGCAAAATTAAACTTTTGGTATATTTAATAGCTGAAACATTCAAGTGTGATGAGCAAAAGATCTGAGCACATGTGATATCAATGATTTCATATGGATTTTTCTAATTAACCACATGAATATTTTTCTATATTTGATAGGCTTCTATTGCTTTTAAAAAAGTTGCCCAATCAAAGAATACAATTGCACATTTTACTCATTTAAAAGTATTCATGATCCGGTTCTAATTTTGCCTTAATTGTAAAGGCAAAAGTAATACACACTTATCGATGAAAGCAATATTTAAAATAGATGATGCCTTCAAAATCTCAATGGAGCAACACTCACATGACATCATAAAATAACTTTGTAGTAACTGAAATGAATAAAATAAGTCTGTATACTTCGACCCAGATATCAAACATCATGCTGCGCTTGAGAAGTCTTCCCATCATACACATTACAAAATATTGATGAAAAGAGACATGGAAAGTAGCTCCAACTTGGCTCATCATTAGACATTCATCTTTCAAGTCAGATCATTTTATGCATTTCAGTTTTGGTGGCATTCTCTTGAGTCATGCCTTTTGCCTCTTTGTTCTTCGCAATGTATTATGAAGCCATAAACCTGGATTTTCGTCAAGTTTACTAAACATTGCACTGAAAAGGTGGGGTGGTGTTTCATGAAGAGGGTAAATAGGAGGAGGTTGGGAATCTATTAGAGTTAAGCAGCTTCTGTAAGGGCTGTGAATAGTTTGATTTGCTTGCTATAATCTCACCTGTTTCCATCTCTTAGACAATGGTCTTAAGATTTAAGCTCACCAGGCTATGAATGTTGTTCTCCAATGGAGTTACCTTATTGTAGATGATTTAATTACATGTTTACACACATTTTCCCCTAGAAGGAATTTAAGTTTTTATCAAATATAGGATCATATCTACTCATATGGGAGCATATTATTTTCTATCCAATTAACTGGAGTTTTAAAATTTCTTTATTGATAGATAAGGATAGCATGTCTTAGACATGAATACACCTTCCGAAGTACAAATGTAGCAACTTCAAAATAAACAGAAAGATTGCAATAGAAAATCTCCTGATTTTCACGTCCTGAGATTCAAGTCCTTATATTATTCTTGAGCACTCTTCTGTTGTTGTGTCCATAGAATTCACTTTTAACTTTTTAAAACACTGAAATTTCATCTAGCCTGGTCCTGTGAAAATAAGATCTATTAGGTTTGATAGTTTTATAAATATTAATAAATTTATTACTGGTAACCCAATTACTTTTAATTTTAATGACTGATGTCAGAATATAAAAGAAGCTGTTTTTTTCAGAAGAAATGATAATATAGTTTAAAACATTAATAACTTAAATATTTATAATAAAAAAGAGTGATATAGATACCATTTTTGAAATTAGAAACTCCATGACATTATCTGTGCTATTTTTACTTGTGTATAATTATCTTTGGTGGAGTAGTTTTGTGTAACTTTAGGAGAGGACGTGGGTAGGTGGTCCTGATTTCCAGAAGTTATGGCTGTGACAAAATGTAACTTGAAGTTGCAGCTCACGAAAGAAGAAGCCTTTTTGTAGAATCTCACAAGGCAACACACCTCCTGCAGTGGTCACAGCATTTATCCTGTTGAGCGCTTGCCATAAATCATTTTTGAATTATGCACCAGTTTGGAATAAATTCATCCTAGCAACGGAGCTCTAATAGCATTCAGACTTTTTAGAGAATCATGTCTATTATGCAATTAAGGAAAGGATGTTTAGGAATTTAGAATACTCCTTTCTTTGTGCCAGAAGTGCAATTTGGAGAGCATATTTAGCCAACTTCCTGATTTCTTATTTAGGTCAAATGCAAACTCCTTTTGAAATATAACTTCTATATCCATATTTAGTAATAACGTATGAATACCCAACACTTGTATTTGATATTAAAAGAAATGCTATTCAATATCTGCTCTTTGCAAATATACTCAAATTGAATGATTTATTCATAATTTACTTCTTGGACATTTCCTTACTCTAATTATGACTTCGCAGATTCATAGGTAACACATATTCAGAAAGAAAAAAGATTCTAACACACAGAGTACAATACACTATGCCTGAAGGTAAAAATTTCTACCTTGCAAATTATTAAATTTTTATAAATTTCTAGACCATGGACAGTATTACCCAATGGTTAATAAAATTGAAACATTCATATCTTAAAATCAAAACAAACCAAACAAACCCACAATAACAGTTTTAAAGGCAAACGTCTTTTTTGTATGAAGAGATGACACTAAAACTTATTTTTGAGGTGATATTATTTTTTCTAGTTGATATTAGAGATGAGCAGAAACACCCAAACTACTCTTGTCTGAATGTTGGCACCTGTAGCATTTTAGAGACATTTAACATTCTCATTTGGCCTTCTGAAACAGCTGAATCTTCTCTCTATGCTGAAAAATATAATAACCTTGTTCAGTCTGACTCCTCCCTTTGAGTGCCTTGCTTAAAAAGTGACCATGATATGAACTTCTCGGAATGCTCACTTTAGCACAGCATAGCATAAATGTGACTTCTGTGTTCATGTGTAGAAAAACTGAGTGGATCCCTCAAGGGTATCAAATGTCCCATGATAGAGGAACTCCTTTAGGTTCGTGGGAGGAAAAATGATCAATTTGTCTTCTTTGCTTCATTTATGGTGGACTGTTGTAAACACTGGACCACCTTGTATCTTATGGAAGTTTTAAAACTGGAGAAGAAACCTCTATTCCTTTTCTGAGACTGCTCGAACTAATTACTGCAAGTTTGGTGGTAAAGAACTGAACTTTTTTCTCAAGGTTTGGAGACCAAGAGTTCAGGTTCAGTATCATTCAGCCCAAATCATGTTGCTTGCAGGGCCAGAACCCTCCTGAGGTTTCAGAGGAGAAATGTTCCTTAACGGCTGGTACTACTTGGGGTAGAGTTGCTTTACACCACTTTGTGTCCTTGTCTCTGTCTCTCTCTGTCTCTCTGTCTCTGTCTCTGTCTCTCTCTCTGTCTCTGTCTCTCTCTCTTTCTCTCTCTCTCCTCTGTCTCTCTTCACAATACAGAGAGACACACAGAGACACACACAGACACAGACACACACAGTACCCTGTGACCCTGAATGTACCTGAACTATCCCTATTGCCCCTGTCTTGTAAGGTACTTATGAGAATTTCTCTATGTTAGCATCGTAAACATCAACATGCACATTTTTTTTCATTTAAAGTAGGATATTTCAGGGTCCTAGGAATATAATTTAAGGGGCTGCTGTCAGTTCCTCATACCCAGTAAGTCTTTCTGCAGGGAAATGATGAGACGTCAATTATGTGTCTCAGATGGACACACTAAATGTATACAAAAAGATTCTGGCCATTTTTGCTCACTGAAGTATCCCTGAATGGAGAATATTGCCTGGCATAGGGCAGAGACTCAAAATAAATATTTGTTCAGTGAATATTGCTAATAAATGTTTAGTGAAGGATTTCTGAGAGGAATTATTATGCCTCACAGTTACAAACTGAAGCTGTAGTGTGTTAATATAGCTTTTTAAGTTCCACTAAACACACATAGTCTCTATATTAAATATTTAGAGTTTAGAGTACAAACAGAGGTATACCAAGTACATAAAAGAAAATATTTCTTTTTATTCATAGCTTATGATGGCTACATACAAGCATGAAAAACCGAAAAACTTTATTTGTGTGTTAGTTACAGAAATAACATATTAGACTTCATAATTACTGTTTATTTTGAGTATAACTATATTTTCACCATGCTAAATGATCTTAATGGATTATAAATTTCATTGTACCCC
The DNA here is from genome assembly GCF_018167655.1 of Microtus oregoni. Classification (NCBI taxonomy): domain Eukaryota; kingdom Metazoa; phylum Chordata; class Mammalia; order Rodentia; family Cricetidae; genus Microtus; species Microtus oregoni. The sequence continues at coordinate 32,177,907 of NW_024543060.1, read as the reverse complement.
TAGTGTTTTGACTTAGAACTAACTTATTATACATTTGAATAAAATCTAACTTGGAATTTTGTTAAATATAAACACAGTTTTGGTATGAATAATATAAATACATCTGCTTGCTAATTATATTCTGTGTGCATGTTCATGTGTGAGACCCATGCCTATATACATCAAGATGTGTGTGTATTCATGTGGACAACATATAGTTGCTTTTCAAGGCATTTTCTACTTGGTTTTTCAAAGTCAGGATATCTCACTGACTTGAACTACTCAAAGTATATGATGTTGACTTGCTGACAAGCCCAGGAAAATGCTTGTCTCTCTATGCCTGGTGTTTTGATGATATATGAGTTCATTATAAAGAGATTTTTTAATATGGATTCTGGAGATCTACCTTGGGTCCTCAGGTTTGTACAGCTAGCACTTGACTGACTACATATGTCACCATTTCTGAATTTTTAAAAGTATATAATCCTCATAACTGAGTACTATAGCCAAATCATAGTAAACTCTGACTCTGTTCCTAGCAGAGATATTCATGATATATTTTTCTGAGTTTCAGAGATCTGTTATTTTTAGGTTTAATTAAATTACCACATATAATCCATGTTACTAGAGTTCTGGACAGGCTACTCGTCCACTTAAATTAGAAGGTAATTAAAGTCCTTTCTTCTCTAATTTATTTTCTCTTCTAAATTTCTCTTAAGTTCATATCTCATTTGACAACACTAAAAATGATAATCTGATTATGCTTCTTTCTTTATACATTCCTAGGCTTTAGTCTTTAATCTGGCTAATTCTTAGCCATGTTTGCTTCCTTTTGATAAAGAAAATACATTTGCATCATGAAAATTAGACTCCAGATTTAGTTCAAACTAGAGTCTTTGCCTAGCATTCCAAAGCTCTTGAGTTCAGTCCTCAGCATGGAAAGAAAACAAAATGGGTCTGAATGGAATGCTCAGTGGGTTATAGCTTTTACTGGCAACTCTGAGGACCTGATCATCTCTGGAACTTACGTGATGGATGGAAAGGATCAGCTTCCAACAGCTATCATCTGACACCCACACTTCTGCATCGGCACACAGACCCAAACAATATATAAATATAAAAATACTAAAAAGCAAATATATATTTTTTATATTTGTTTTTCTAGACAGGGTTTCTCTATAGCTTTGGAGGCAAATGTAATTTTTAATTAAGTTTGATTATGACTGGTTGTTATATAGGTTCCCAGATGTTTGTAGAGTAGCCATCTTTTGTGTAGGATTTTTCGTATGCTGACCCATACCTGATGCAGTATGTAGCATGTTCTCATGTACTGCTCACTAGAACTTGTTGACTATTGGTGATGTTATATTTCTGATTCACCCCTCCCCATATAAATTAGAGAAGAGATAAACACAGCTACCTGTTCATTTAGCAAAACCAGCCAAGTCTGATATAGTTATGGTTTGATCTGATAGGACAAAAGTTGTGTAAAACAGTGTAGACAGTCTTGTTTGTTCAGTGTCTCTTTGATATTCTGTCTCCTTTGAGATGAACTTTAAAACCTCAGCTCCCTCCCTTGATTAACTTGCTCTAGGCTGGGTCTGTGGACTAAACCAAAGCAAATAGGAGCTTTGTTTTATTGCCTCCCAACTTTCTAAGGATGTTTCTAGGTTTTAGCCTGTCATTGAAAGGAGGTAGGAGAGGTAACTGCAAGAACAATATTATCAAAACAATTTAGAGGATGTGGAAAAGCAAAGAGATCAGAGACTTAATAAATATTTGTGTTTTGTACTCAAACTGATTGTTGCCTTGTTAATGAATGAATTTGAGTTGATTTGAAAACATCCTATGTTAAAACATCGAGATGCTTCTGTTGTCTCTGTAATCATAGGTATCATCACCCCAATAGAACTTTGAAAATTTGCCATTAAATCTCAACTTTATAAACAGGAATATGATATTTACATAAAAGGAAGCAACAATATAATATTTTCCATCACTTCTAGTGACAACTGGAATATTAGATGTTGACATGGAACTCAGACATGTACTGAGATACTGATCAACTGTTGAATATTAAGGGATCATCTAGATTCAATGAATTCGGAAATGGTGATGTTTAGTGTTAAGAAAGCTTATCCTGCATGATAGAGTAGAACTGTAGTATTCAGAGGACAAATGTTTGATCAATAGATTGAAGTTTCAGCCTTTCAAGATACCAAGAGTTTTCTTGGTTTCCACAAGAAAGAGCTTACCTATTGTGCTCAAAGTCTAGGGTCCATCTGCAGCACAATTAAAGGTCAAACAAAGAACTTTTCTATCAATAGAGTGTATTACTATAAAAAATGTAGTTGTTTCTTTTGAACGAAACATTTGATAATAAACAGGAGGGTAGAAAGTCATTTATCAAAGGTTTCTTATTTATCGTTTAAGCTGTCTTATACACTACTAAAGGCATTAAAACAAAAACAAAGGTCTTCTTTCCTGATCATCAGGCATTAAATTCAGCTCCCATCATTTTTCTTAGGGAAATGTCAAGTCCCTACTTTATTAAGAAGGAGGTTAGGTTATGGTGAGTGTGCAGTGTTCTTGCAAAACAATCAGAAAACTCTGAGTTCAGTGGTCAGTGCTGAGTAAATCAGGCATGACATGGGCCTATAAACTCAGTAATTAATAGATTGAGGTAGGAGGAGGAAGTAAAGTCAACATCAATACAAACCAAGTTTAAAGTCAACCTGGACTAAGTTTTTCTTGGATTTTTATTCCCTAACTCATATTCTATCTTTCTCGCTACACAGTATATATTTTCAAAACTTTAAATTATATTATACTAATCAATATTATATACAAATATAAAAACTGAAGTAAAGTTTTAAACTATGTTTCCTATGAACACTTTATGTTTTTAAAGTAATCATATTTCTTTTTGCTGATATCTTTATAGATGATATATTTAGCTTATTTGTAAAATTGAGAATATTGAATTTACCATAAACTTCTTTTTATATTTAACGGCTTTTCTTCTGACCACTCTGGCCTTCACTTCTGGCCTTGAAGTAGCCCACACTTGTGAGTTTCTGCTCGGAAGAAGAGTTAACTATTAACATGACACGAAGAAGCACACACATAACCAAATTTAAATGTAATAATCTGAACTTCATTAAAAATTACTTTCAACTGGAAATGCCGACTTTCAAGAGGAATCAATGTTTGAAGATTCAGGGAACCTTTCAGCTTCTCACTGACTAAATGTACATTGACTGAACCATTGATATTTTTAGAATTTTATTTCTTTCGCCAGTATTTTTTTTTTCAAAATTTCAAGTCATTTTCTCATACTTTTATGAATGTGATGTATGTAGCTCCTAACTTGGAACCAAAAAGCTTGGCTGGTTATCTCTTCCTTGTCACTTTGCAGCTAAGTGACCTTGAATAACATTGGCTTTGCTTAGACCTCACAGGCAAGAACAGTAATGCAACATAACATTTTAGTAGCAGACTGAGCATCATCGTACAAATTTCATTAGTACAAATTTCTTTTGTACTAGTCAAAACAGGTTTTTAAACCTTAAACTCCTACATCAATCTGCCTTCTCCAAACCCTCTTCTTTTAATAATAATCCATCATAGAATCTGACATAACTTCTACTTAATTGAACTTTGCAGAACAAAACCAGCTGATGTATTTTAATACATTTTGCTTAGCATTACACAGGGAAATCTTGGATTTTATCACGATAAGCTTCAGAACAGGTCATTTGCTGTTTTCCAGATGAACAGAATCTGCTTTTCTGTGGCCACATTAGGTCTGGGGCAATGGACTCTTCCTATGTTTATGGTATCATCTTTTAGTCAGTTGCATTTTATCTTTTTGTAAGTTTGTTTGGCATCTTGCCGTTATCTAAACTAATATATTGTCCCCTGATATAACTCTGTTCATGCCAGCTGTGACTTTTGTATAATTAATATAGAGGTTTAAGATTCATGTTTACGATCTCTATTCATTTTACAGTAATATACCCCAGTTTAAAAGCCCTGATAACGTAACATTATATTGAATTAAAACACATTTCCATGAGGTTACTATTTTTTAAGAAATGCAATAATTTTTGAAAAAAGTTGATTTTCTCCATATACTTTTCCTAATTTCCTAAGCTTGTTCCTGACAATATGAGGATAAGAATTTAGCAAGCACAGTATTTAGTGAAAGGATTAAAAAAGGTACCACACGGTTGATTCTAGAAGTCTATATAAATGTAGCCTGTTATTTCGACATGTGAAATATTCATATTATTGTCAGTTTTTAAAGAGATTATTTTTCCTATTGAAATTTATATTTGACAAATGTGAAACAGAGTAAGATTTTCAAAACTGATCTGTTTACTTCAGTGTTTCATTTTTTTACTAAAGACGTAAACATCTTTTGCAATTTCTGCTACTTTATTTTGTTCCTAAACAAAATACCTAGGAATTTTATCAAGGAGTAATCATTTTAAGAAGATTTGCATGGAATTGTGCTTATTAAGATGAACATATATCTAAGTAACTCTGGATTCCAATATATTAATCTCTTACTAACATAATATAATGGTGTTTTTGATTTATTTAAGCATGAAATTGATCTCATCATACCTACACTTTATGTTACATATTGAAAAAGTTAAATTTAAAGATATTGTTCCAAGAAGAACTACTACCATATGACCTGTCCACGTGAGTTGCCTTCTTGATTTATAATAGCAATTGCTTTCTCAGCATGGATCTCATGACATAATAATATTCTATGAATTTTTGAAATTATACTGAGCTCTACATCAATCACCCATAGGTAACTAGTATCTGGAAGAGGGACAAATGCTTACTTGAAATCAGACATCTTAGAAATATGTTTTTCTCCAAAATATAAAAACTGTTATTTTAAAGAATGTTGTATGCTGTTTCCTTTGATATTCTTAAAATTATTAACAGAAATGTTCAAAATTCCTATTGGCATACCAGCCAAACACTTCAACATGCCTTGACCATTGTTGTTATTGGGTCAAATTCAAAGAAGTATATTTTTTCCTGGGACTCTAAAAATTAATCTCCTAAATTTTAGAAAAAAATGAAACTTAGGAATAAGAAATTTGCCCACATGTATTTTATCTATAAGAATCAGAAATACAATAGGCTCTTAAGTGAATAAACATTGTGCTGTGTTGATTTTTTTCTTCATTTTTTTTTCTATTAGAGGCAACCAATAGTGGGGGACTTTTAATTACAACAATTCTTATTAGATATGAGCAAAATTGTAGGTATTTTTATATGTAAAAAACAATAGGATTTTCTTTCAATAATTAAATAAACTTTTATTTAAACTTATTTAGTTTTATACAAATTCTCTGCTAGTTGCATAATTCTAATTTTTTCATTAATACTCATTGTCTTCTCCTGGTGTATTAACTACATCATATGTAACATAATTTACAATTAAATTATTTTTTTTACTTATCAATCCCAGTTCCCCTTTTCTTTTCTCTTCACAATCCCTCTACCTTCTCCCCACCCCACTCGCCTATCTGTTCCTCTTAGAGGGAAAGGCTTCCCCATTTGAAAGCCCAATAATATATTTATAAGAAATGTAACTTGTAAAGGACAATTTTGAACCAATTGTTTATACATACAGACATTACGGATCCTGTCATTTCAAAGAGCCACGGTCACACCGTAGTTTCACAAAAGAAAAAAAAACTTTTTTTTATTAATGAAAACACTTACTATTTCCTGAAAACTGTTTTTTTAATCTAAATGCATTTTAATACCCATATGTTCTTCACTTAAATGTTATAGAACTCCTCATGTACATTTGCTAAATCATTGAATATTCATAAATAGGAAGAATATCTTTAAAATGGCTATTTGCATTTATACATTCCTATACAAACTGTTCACTATATATCATCAGTGAGTAACACCGTCCCAGTTATAATATTGTTAAATAAACATAATTTAATTAATCAAATTAATAAATTAGTCAAAATAACTGGAAGAAAAAGATTAATGAAATGACTAGTACATTGTACAAACTCTGCACATAGCTCATACATCATTTGTATTACGTGACTCCTCTTCATGAGGTATTTTTTAACCGATTATAAAGAATGAAATAAGACACGCTAAAGTTACATAATCCATTCATACTGAGGCACAGCAAGTCTTCAGTTGAGAGCTACTCCTTCCTTCTCTTTATTACCCATGCTGCTTTGAAGAAAACCATGCATTTCTGCTAACATTCATATTTTGGAGAAGCATTTAAATGGAAAATGATGTATAAGTTATATCCAGTTCTCTAAAGAAACAGGTTGTTTTTGAAACATTTAGTTTAAAAAGTTTAGTCTTGATAGAAGAATGATAATCTTTTATTTTATATTGTATGTCAAAGTCCAAATGAGAGATTTGAATATTAGGACCTTGACTTGACTCACCTCTGTTTAATTTTGACAGTTGTCTTAAAGTGAATTTAGTGTTTAATGAAATTTTCTGGACTGATAACTCGAAACCTGAAGGGAACAATTCTAGTGGTGAGAAAGTAATTTTCTGGCCTAATTACACCTTTGGCCTCACTACAAAGTCTGTCAACAAAAATGCCAGGTTTGATCATGATTTTTTTTGACGTGAATTCACCAATCTACTTTACACAGGAGAATATTTTACAATAGTACATGGTATTTGCAGCTATGACTTTATAACTAGGGATAAAATCTCAACACACTGACAATTGGTGTATCACCTAAATCTATCAATTTAAAACAATACATTGGTAATTGTGAACCATATGTGCCTTAGTAGCATGTTCTAGAAAGATGTATTTGAGAGATTGCTGTTTAACCTGCATAAATCAATACCAAATAACCAAATGAATTATCAATAATTTTCTTTTAGTATTGAAAAATAGTTTCTATAATTTTTTTCCTTGTCCCTCTCTCCCTCCCTCCCTCACTCCTGCCTTCCTTTCTTTCTTTCCTTTCATTCCTTTCTCTTCCTGCTCCTTATGCCCCCTTCCCCTCCTAATTCTGGTATTGTTGTTGTAAATACAGCCCAGAAACGTAAAAGTTTTGGTCTAGGGCAATAATCACTGAGTCCCAATTCAAACCCTTTACACCTATTACTTATTTGCCTGATGCTGAAAGTATAACAATTACAGAGGGTCTAACTGGAATCTGTAGAACTAATCTCTTTCTTGAGAATGTCTTTGTTTAACTTCAACCATCAAATACTTCAAATACTTGTAGATACTGGCAATTATCTTGAATTTCTGAGCCTGAATTTTGCAATAAAAAACTGTAACTATTGTTTTAGTAGTCAAACTTTGAATCCTTTGTGCAGATTTGACAAGAAATTAAAGTCTACTAAAGACTTCTACTTGTATTCATTTGAAACCACACGGTACTTCCTAAGCTAGAACTATCTACCCTCTCTACTATCTTCTGTTTTCTCCTACTTGTATCTGTGTGTCTTTCTACTACATTTAAAATATTAAGGATACTAATGAAAACTAAGTTCCATGAACACTCTGGTCTACTTAGAGTAACAAAGTAATAAAATAACTGAGCAATCTCCTTGAATTATTGCCTATACTCTTCATTATCAAAATTTCGAGATATAATTTTGATAAATGTTTCCCTCATTAAATATGTACATGTAAATATATATGCCCACAAATTCACCCTTCCATAATTTCTAAATAAATTAAAAATTTATCATTAGCTAATCTCAAACAAATATGTGTTATAAATAAGAAAATATACTCATAATTCCTTCAAGTCATCTGTGAAGCATATACTTTAGAAATCATGATTAAGTATTTTTATAAATATTTATCATGAGTTACAAGGATGAATGACATTGCCACTCAAAAACCCATAATTAAACGTACAGTTTGGCATGACAAGAGACCTGTGCAAGAGCAGAGATGTCTTCTTAAAGACAGCTAAATTTAAGGGAATTACCATAGCCATTGTGGTAGAAAATGGCTTGTACCAGTATGATTTATCCAGAAATTCTTCTATATGCCAGAAGCATAAACAAAGTATATGTAATCATGTCTGTGAAAAATATTGGAAAACATATTGAAGAGAATGTGTTTGGAGAGAAGTGTTAAGGGCCTCACTGGCTGATTAATGTAGTATTTGGATCATTAGAGCAATAATAGTTGATTCTATTTATTAGATATTCATTGGAGTTAAGTTACTAAATCTATTATACTGTTTTACATATATCACCTCATTTAAACTCTCTTTCAAGCCTATTTCCTAAACCACTATGCAGCAAATGTGTATGCTTCACAGAAGCACTATATCCTCTGAGGGTACACTCAGTTAAAATCAAAGTATGAACCAGTTCCTGGAGAGCTTTAAGTGTATATGTTGTGTTCCACCTAAATAAGACTTCTACATCTGAGCACTTTGCCAATATGGCAATTCGCTTAAGTCCACATTTGGGTCCAGCTATGCAGATGCAGAGGAGCTCTTATCATCTCCTTGTTTTGACAACAGCCTCGCCAGATTAGAGCACACCCACAGAATCACGCCCTTTTATGGTTCTCTGTCTTGAAAGATTTGGGAGGAAACAGTTTTTTTTTCAGATCAGATAATGAAAATTGGAGGCCCTTTTATGAAGATTAGTTTAAGGAAATGAGGAATTTGAGAGGGAAATCTGGTGCTCTGGTGGAGACCATGACCACATCTACAGCTTGTGGAGCAGAGGTACTGATTAATTCTCAGTTCATCTGGAAGGCAGAGCGGGATAAATGAGCGTCACTTACAGGAATGGCATGAGGATGGAGAGAGATCCAGATACCAGCCCATCGCACAGCTGTGCACTCGGGTAAATTCATGCAAACCAAGTGTCTGGACTGCATTCTCTGAGGTGTGTGGCACGAGGGGGGGTGGTGTTAATATTTAAGAAACACACTGCAATTATTGTGAAAACTTCTGATCTTAGGATTCATTAGGAGCCATGATATTTTATATTGTAAGCTTGTAATCTAAACCTTCAAGGACAGAGGCCAGAGGACTAAGAGTGGAATGCAAATGGCAGCCAAACAATGAAACACAAAGCAAAAAAGGGGCAAACAAAACAACAACAACAGTAACAAAACCCAGAAAAACAAAAGATTCACTAGTGTCTGTGAAATAAGAAACACTTCTAATTACAAGGAGAAATGTTCCCCGCAGAACTTGCTCATGTCATAGTTTACTTTGAATAACCAATCTAGTAAATTCATGTTTATTTTGGTAGAATATTGACAAACTGGTTGTTTGAAACTGAATTTATGCAGTTAATTATATCTTAAGATGTGTTAATTTGTCTAATTATACAAGAAATTGTATTGAGGCCATAGATTATTTTTATTTTGTGGAAAATGCTATAATATTTTGGGACACATTTAGGGATTTAACAGATCTAACTAACATATACACATATATGTATACTTGTTTGTTCTTTAATAACTCTTTTAAGAACTATTAAGTTTTATAATAAATAACTAGGAAACTTACAAACACGTTTAATATTTCTTTTTGAGTTTTCATTGTTTATATTTTGTCTAATACACATTTTCCTACTGTTTTATCACTCTGAATTGTTTCAAATTCGTCCTTCTGTATTGACTCTGGCACTTGACCTTTTTTTGTCATTGAAAACGTACCCAGGACTAAAATCTAATTTATTACTGTTTCTTTCATCTCGGGTAGAATGATTTTAATATTTTCAATATCACGATTTGTTTTTAAAATATTCATGAGTTAAAGAACCAAAAGGTGTTAATAACAATACTTGATAAAAACAATGTAACATATAAGAATATGACTTATACATTCATTTTTAAATTTCTTAACTATTATTTGAACAACTATGCATTACATTCCATTATTCTTTACCAGCTCAATATGGTGCCCTATGAAATCTTATGTCACACACTCGGAAACTAGGTCTCAAAATAGCAGTTCAAAATTAACTGGAAAGTGGCAGAGTGATGCCTGGAATCTGTTGCTACACATTTCTGGATGCATTTAAAGAGTCATTTCCTGTCCCATAAGCCCAAATCATTTGCTTACATTATTCCTAATGAAAGTGGAATGCTTTTATAGTTTGTTATAATGTCTACTCACATTCTTCCTCACAAACTATTAAATGGCTAAAACTCAAAATGCACAAATTCATTTTGTATGTCAGATCTGAAAGGTCAACATGTTGTTCGTTTAAATCCTTGTATATAATTATGGGCTTTAAAATATTAAGCAGGTGACTGGATTAAATATAAGTCAGGCATAAAGTGCCCTGCATGTAGCAACATAGTGAATCAAGTAAATTATCAAACAGCGAGGCTCATTTTGTGCCCTGGGCAGTTTTGGCTGCCAGCATTTATACATCAAAACTTCACTCAACGTACGATTGATTTTATTTTATTTTGTTTATTTTTAGTTCCCTACAGCACGCTATGTTTGCTTTGCTCTATGCTGGCTGCATCATTAGGTTTTCAGGAAATTAGAGTTAGTTCAGACATGGTTGACCAAAATATTATTTTTTTCTTTGTAGACCATAGTTACTGTTTCTTGGGAGACGACTAGCAAGATGACTTATGTAATAGCAATGACTTCAATGCATGCAGGGCAATCACCAGAGAGAGAGGGAGAGAGAGAGAGAGAGAGAGAGAGAGAGAGAGAGAGAGAGAGAGAGAGAGAAGCGCGTATCAGTGTTATGAGAAACAAGGGGTGCTGAAGAGTAACTTCATAAAATCAGACAGCCAATGTCTGCTAAATTCAATTCATGGAAAATGCTGAGATTAAAGTTCTACAGTCCAATCTTAGGGCAGGAATGAATCCTTTGTAAGATGACTCATTTCTTCTTTTTACAGTTTTTTTTTTATGTTGCCTTAAAACATGTAAAAATAATAAAAAAAAAATCCCCAATAGAGGACCTAAAAGGAATGTCAGCTGTGTGCTTATGTAAATCGAAGTGAGTGCTTTACAGCAGCTTTAAGATTTTTATAACTCAGAAGTTGTTACCAGCCAGCTGGTTTGTATCTGTTTTTTTATGGCTATTCTTGTCATAGACAACCTCCACAATTTTTAATTATGTTTTATGGTATGTGTTTTCCTCCTCCAGCATCCCTCAGTCACTCATGCTTCATTGGAAGGGGCACAGGTACAGGGTGAGACTGCACACCTGGAGTACAGGGTTTGATTCCTTGCCACTAGGGCTCTGTTGTGGAAAATTCCAGCAACTCTCCATTGCAGAAGCACACCAAACACATCCACACATATATGCACACACATATATAAACATTAAATCCACACAAAGTCATACACACACACACACACACACACACACAAGGTAAACACAGTTTTAAGTGCTAAGACATTCTAGAGATGTACAAGCTGGCATTTAATCGTTTTTTTTTTTAATTTTCGAGATGATTGTATAATTCTCTGATTTCTCCTATTCCTTTTTCTTCCTCCAAACCCTGTGACAAAACTGTCCTTACTCCCTTTAAAATTTATGCCCTCTTATTTTCATTAGCTGTTGCATGCATATTTGTATATGTATATGTTCCTGGATATCATCTGCTCAATCTATACAATGCCTGTCATTGAGATTTCTCACAAATTCTATTGAGTATATTCTATTAGTTTCACACAAACTGGGAAATCTTAATCTGAGTTTGGTTAACTAAAATCTTACGAATCCATGACTGTGATGCTTAGAGGCATTGTTTGAGCCACTTATTTATCGATCTGTCTATATCTATCATCTACCACTTATCTATCAATAATCTATCTGTAACTCTATAGTCTATTTTTTTATCACCTGTCATCTATCATCTATCTAAATCTATCTTTGTGTGATCTGTCTGTCTGTCTGTCTATCTCTAACTTTCATTAGTTATCTATCATCTCTCACTATCTATCATCTATTAATATCTATCTAATCTGTCTGTCTGTCTCTATCGATCATCCAATTTTCTGTCATCTATTTATCTCTTCTATGTATCCATTTATCTTTTGATGCATAAACTCATAGCCTAACCTCTAGGTACAAGGGCTATTCTTGATATTTCAAGAATATTTAGAAATGAAGTTTTTTGAATTTTCTAGAATTTCTAATTTGCCTGTAGTAGAGTTAGAATGACAATCTATATAAATACCTAAGATTTATAACTTTATAGTCAACAATATTTGAGAAGGAGAAATAAGGAGAAACCTGTAGTTTAGAGAAAAATTAATGAAATAGGTTCACATTTTGGAGAATATAAACCAAACAGAAAAATCGGTAGCCGTAGAGACTTAGATGAATTAGCTAACTTCTCATGGTTCATGAGTTACATATTGAAAAGTAGAAGTTTTGTTCAGATGCATGTTTGGTAGGTTGAAGATAATTTAAAAATAGTTAAGAAATTAGGGAAAATCAACTGTCAGTTTTCCCCTAACTGACACTGATAGTTACTATAAATAAGTTCAATTAGTGCGTATCATATGCAGGAATATGGAGTGAACTTGCAATGAACAATGAAACGAACAGACATATCCTGTCCAATACTGATATAGTGTCCCAGAGTGGCAAAACACACAGAGCAACTGGGCCAGGGTGCATGAGAAGCGAGTGGCATGTGTGAACTTTCATACAAAGGACAACCCCCCTGAATCTTGAATTGTGTACACTAGAGAATACACCAGTGACAAGCTTTGAAATATATATCAAAAGTGTCGAGGTCTTTAAATTAGTGACCAGTGAAAATTTATGTTTTGCTTTCTTTTATATATGCTTCGTAAAATCTGTGACTCATCTAGAATTATCCTTTTACACTTTGTCTCTTCTGGTTGATTCACTTAGTCTGGGGTGACCTTCCATTAGCGGTGTTTCCTAGGGAATATGAATGAAATTCAAACACCACCAATTTTAGGAAATGAAAGAGAGAGAGAAATTTAATAGTATTCTTATTCAGGATAGTTGTGTTTTGGAACACGAAGGAACTTGAAAGTCGTTATTGACATCATATTTCTTTTCTTAGTGCTGTTTAGACTAAGGAATAGCATCAACCTCCGTGGCCTCAAAGAGGGACTTACCCTTGAAATCAGGATCTTACCAGAAGACAAATCTCCTTTGTTTAACATAAAAGTCCATGCTAAATGCAATGTCATGATGTGGACGTTAGTGTGGTGAATTTCAGATGGAGACCCAGTGAAGCCACCAGTGAAGGCATCTCTCAGGAGGCTAAAACCCGGCGGCCTTTTTCCCATTGTTTCAAGTGAGCAATCTGGGGAACTCTAAGAGTTGGACCACTAACATTTCTTTAATGTTGAAGACACGGTAGAGGTCACATTCCACACATACACAATCGATGGTGACATATGGATCCAGGATGAATCAGATGTCTGTACACAATGGCAAAGTAAGTGCCTTTCTTTAGCAGGAGATAAGCCTTCATTTCCTCTCAGCTCAACATCCTTCATTCTTCAGTTAGCTCTCTTTCAAATAAATATTTTGTCATTTCATATCATGTCAGAATGATTGTTGTTTTCCTGAATCACCTCTCACAGCACACACACACACACACACACACACACACACACACACACACACACATCTATATATGACTGAATATATATATGCAATATAGAGATAGTGCATATATATTCAGTGTGGGGATTTTCAGATCATACACACACACACACACACACACACACACATTTGAATATACATATGTGGCCATTTTGTGAAAGAATATTATCTCTTCAGATTCAGTGGTTATAGTGAATTTCACATTTGTAAAATTCAATTGTTGAAAAATTCTGAATTTCCAACACATTTCTAAACACTTGCATCTGACAATTGCATTGGGGAGTCACTGTTTTAGTTCATTGAGACTTGTTTAAAGAACAGAGGTTAAGAGTGTAAACTTTTGAGGATAAACTTGTCCCACTTTAATTCTGATGTCTATTTTTATTAGCTCCAGAGTTTTATACTGTTACTTCTGTCCTTACACAAGCCTCTTCTTCTAGAGTTATATACATGTCCATATACAGACTGACTCAGAGCACAGATGTAAGTAACATAATTATTACATAATTATTAAGATACTTCTTCCTACACCTTTGTATGGGAAGCATATATGCACAGTGTGTTTCCATCTTTTGCTTTTTTGGTATAAGGTGGGTCCATGGAAGATGTACTCTTGGCAAGTTTTAAGTATTCATCACAGAACTGTGCAATATGTCTATAGTGACTTTTTACATACTTCCCCAAATTTCAGTGCAATGTGTAACTTAAGAAACTTTTCACTAAATAACTCTTAACAGAATAACATTTATTGTAAAAACTTCAGAAATGTTGTCCTTTCAAGTAAACATAGGCTGATAAATAGGAAGCATGTGTACAGAGAGACACGTAAACTGAGGTTTTGTTGTTTCAACTTTAATGTTCTTGTATTTTGACCACATCAGGACCCAGGAACACAGTGAGAAAACGATTATAACCACAGGATGCTATGGGTATGGTATTGGTAGGTGTGGGATGCAGCCATTGTCACAGGGGTGAGATTTCTTTAGTCGTTACATTCTCTCTCTCTCTCTCTCTCTCTCTCTCTCTCTCTCTCTCTCACACACACACACACACACACACACACACAAACAAGTGATATATGAACTGAGCAGGCTGTAGTTCATACAGTCTGTATATCTCTTGCCCATATACGTTTTCAGAGATGACCATTTGGTATTGGATGCACAACTGGTACCTACTGCCCAAAGGAAGACAGTTTCTTCCACTCTGCTCTCAGTTTTCTTTCCTGTTTACCCGGATTGAATTTCTCTTTGGTTTGTGTTGCTGCCTCCCTGAGGGGGCAATCACTGATCTTTTGTGTAATTTTTGCAATTTATGCAAGCATTAGATGACTATGTCATGTCAAAATAGTGATAGAACCTAGCACAACATATACTAACTAAATACCAGAAGTTCATGTAAAATTTACCAGGTGTCATTTATTTTCAAGCTGAGTAGTGTATTTCAAGAAAAGCTGTAGAAGCTTACTTTGAATAAGACATGATACATGTCCTTCGACTACCGGATACCTCAGCATCTGTGTTTAGGTCTTTGAAAAATAATGTTATATGCCAAATAACATTTAAAATATTTACATTGTATATTTATAACTTTGTGATGCTCACAGCTCAAATTCAAGAACATGCAGTCTTCTATATTCTTGCTTTATTTGCATTCTTACAGAATTATTAATGAAATTGAATCTTAATTGAATCACTCTCAATTCCTCATCAATTCAGTCCTTTAAAATGAATTAAGCCATTTGAATTGAATTAGCTTATTCACTTCTACCTCGGTTAAGAGTGAATGATTTCAAATGATGCCAAAACTTGCTCACAGAGAGTAAGTTTGTTGAAGAGGCTTCCTCCTTCATCTCTCTTTTGATGCTTTCTCTTTTTTTGGAATTATTCTTTTCTTTTTGTCAGTTTTAATATCCATTCTCAAATATTATCTCTTTTTCTCTTACCTGTGTATTCAAGTCTTCAGCAACTTAGCAAATGTTTACCTCAGCAAAATTTTCTTGTCATTTCCAAAAATGAATTGAAGGTACATACTGCTTTTATTAGCTGTTCTTACTACCTCTATTTTGTCTCAGAACCTTTCATATTCAATTTTTGGTTCAGTTATCCCGTGACACTGGTGAAAGATTCTTCTGATCTTATCTTCTCATCTTGGACTCTGATAGTGTGTTTCTCAGGCTGGTAATTTGTGGAGTCTGTGTGTGTGTGTGAGAGAGAGAGAGAGAGGGAGAGAGAGAGAGAGAGACAGAGACAGACAGAGATACAGACAGAGACAGAGAGAGAGGTTTATTTTTAAGATACAAAATAAAAATTAGGAGATTTTTATTAACCCAATAAGAAACTATATTTATGCCCATACACACTACACACATATGCATATGCATTTTTACATACACATATTTCCTATTACCACCAGCATAAACACAACCTTATTTGATTAACACAACTCAAATTTACTGTCTAAAATTCTGATGATCTGAAGTGTGATATAAGCCTTAAGAAGTTGGTTGGTATGGGGCAATGGTCTTGTACCTTGTAAAGATTTGTCACTTGTATTCCTTTAATAAAATGCTGTTTGCCAGTAGCCAAGCAGGAAGTATAGCTGGGGCAACCAGAACAGAAGAATTCTTTGAAGAGCCAAGGCTCAGCCTGCAGTCGTCATCCAAATGCAGAGGACATAAGATGATAATGCCTCACTGATAAAAGATAGCAAGCCACGTGACTAACACAGACAAGAATAATGGGCTAATTTAAGATGTAAGAGTTAATAAGAAGCCTGAACTAATAGACCAACCAGTTTATAATTAATGTAGACCTCTGTGTGTTTATTTGGAACTGAATGACTGTGGTACTGGGCAGGACAGAAACCTCTGTCATACATTGGTGACAATTCTGTGTTCCTCCTGGAAACGCCATAGAAAGACATATTTCTTTGCCTTGTTCTCTTTTATTCATATTCCTTGGCATGTCAGCTCTTAACTAATGCAAATATCACTTATACACTATATGCTGGTCTTTTGGTGGCATAGCTCCTGTCTCTTGATGACTTCTCATGAAGAATTTTCCGGCTCTACTTGGTCTATGAGATGATTTAGATCAGTAGTTCTCAATATTCCTAGTGCTACAGCTATTTAATACAGTTCTTCAGGTTTTGAGGAGCCGCCAATGACAAAAACTATTTTCTTTCCTATCTCATAACTGTAATGTTTCTAATGCTATGAATACTATTGTAAATATCTGATAAGCAGGATATATGACATGAAATCCCTGTGTTCATTCTGTCCCCAAAAGTATTCAAGACCCACAGGTTAAGATCCATCTTACCCAAAATCAATTAGGTTTTATTGGTTTAACTATTACTTTCTTAAAATATGTCCAATGTGTTTTCATATGTGTTTTCCACTTTGAAATATTCTTTTACTTCAGTCCAATCACCCAAATATCTATTTGTATTTTGTATGTTCTCAAATACTCAAATCTTGAGCCACTTAGTAGATAAAATATCTTAACTTTTGTTCAGTAATTGATACATCCACAATTTAAGTTTTGTGTTTAGAGCTATATAGCAATGGTAAAGACAAATTTCTGGAATAATTCTCTTTAATAATATTAGACTAATGGAATTATGGCTCTTGTATGTACAATAATGAGAACCTACAATATCCCTTGAATCTAGAGACTGTAAAATAAAACTAGCTAATACCCACAAACCCCATGAAACCATGGGCAAAAGTACCACTGTTATGACCTTGATGGTTGTTACTTTGTTATTATAGAACATCGAGGGAAGAACCGCTATATTATCTGATTTCACCTCTCCCTTTATTTATCCTACATGATTCCTGTTTCAAAGTGAATAGTATGTATATATGAAAAGGAGATAAAACTACTTAGGACAATCAGGTATATTTTTAGGAAACTGAGTGTGCATATTGAGAAACCAGTTAGTAGAGACATGGGCTATGCTCCAGCTTGGTATCACAATGCATTCTGTGCGCAGTGAAGATGGTCACAGAACTGCTTTAAATGAACCTGATAATGTAGTGATTACATAGGTTTTTGAGAAAACTAAGTTTGTCTATTTATTAAAAATTGTTTCCTTATAATCATTTTATCCTTCATTAATACTGATGTTCAGTAATTTCTTTGGCTTGGGGACTTCATGCGAATATACTATGAAAAGTAGTTATTCCAATGGCCTTTACACTGAATGAGTGTATTTATTGCTATCAGTGAATACTTAGATAATATTCTCTATTTAACAACTTTAAAAAATCATTTTATATATGTATATGTGTCTGTATGTGCATTTGGGTGCAGGTGCTGGCAGAGGCCAGAGTTGTTGGATTCCCTCTGGAGCTAGAGGAACAGGTGACTGAGGTCTGCCTGATGTGGGGCCTGGGGCACAAATGCAAGTCCTCTAAGAGTGATCAGTGCTCCTAACTTCTGAGCCATCTCGCCAGCATTTAGTCCCCACTTCCAGAAACGTTCCAGTGTGACATTTTGATCATTGCAAATTGAGGGACATTAGATAAAGTGAGACTTCTGATGGCTCTGTTGCTGAGTGGTGTCAAGTGAGCTTCTGTGTTGATCTGTGCTGTGGTGTTGTCTTCAAGTTTGTAGCCAAATACGATTTCCTTTGACCGAGTCACTGCATGAAAAAAAACTGCATGGCTAAAGTGTTACTTTTTCTTTCCTCTGTGAAGCAGAAAAAAGATTATTCCAGCCAAAAGGATTTTTTTTTTTTGAAAACCTTTCAAGCCACAGCTGAGAGGATGAGTTTGCTTTCCAACCTGAATTTCCCGAGTTTCAGAAGCACTATATTCTGTTAGGCCACCAGGCAAGCGCAGCAATGTTTAGATATTATTTTCAATCAAAAACTGTGTTTCTTTACCATAGGATCAGTGTCAAGCTGTGGATTAGGTTAAAAAAAAAAACCAATGCTCGTGGTGGTTGAAAGAT
Organism: Microtus oregoni; assembly: GCF_018167655.1. Lineage (NCBI taxonomy): Eukaryota > Metazoa > Chordata > Mammalia > Rodentia > Cricetidae > Microtus > Microtus oregoni. The sequence continues at coordinate 32,159,365 of NW_024543060.1, read as the reverse complement.
TGTAAGTATTTTGCTGCATTGCTGCATTGCTGCATTGCAGGCATGAGCACGATCCTTGAGCACTTTAGAGTTTCACAAAGCTACAATTAATGAATCGAGTCAATCCTGCTGGAACACCAGCCTGAGTGACTGTCTGCACGTTTAATAAATCCGTTGAATTCCCTTGATCTGGGTTGTTTCCTATCCTCCTCATGCTCTGTAGCATAACTTTCATGAACTCATAAAACTTTGATTAATGGAAGAAGGAATTAAATTTGAGATACCTGAGTTTTTTTTCCTCTCCCAGGCTTCTCTGCCTTCAAGGTCATTTTCTAATGTGCATCAACCATTTTCTCTAAAAGAATAATAATAAATAAACAAGAAAAGAAGTGTAACTTTGAAGCATGACTATCCTTGTTTTTAACAAATTGTATACAGCTACAAATACATGCATAAAACTATATTTAAACAGTGTTGTGTTTACTTTTCAGGAAATAGCCATGCTTTTTCACACTTCCCCTTTTTCCTATGGTATTCACTGACCAAATACATGTGTACAAGTTAGGCAGAAGAAAAAGTAAGCAAAATGAACCAAAGCAAAATTATTCATGCTTTCAATCATTCTCAACACGCTTTCTCCTGTAACACTAAAGTAGCACATTATGGATGTTTTGCGTTGGCAAGCCTACTGATTGCTTCTCAAAGCCTGTTTTTCCATTGATGACAACCAATTGTCGCAATTTACTTTAGATTCTTTTACCCAGATTTAACTGTGACGAGAAATTCTAAATTTGGGTTCCTCCTATTACACATCGCGCTTGACTATTTCCCCTTCTCATAAAAGTTCGATTGTCTTGAGTCTCTGTTGTTTACTCCTCCTCAGATGTCTTTGTGCTCTTAAGTAAATACAGGAAAGAAGCACAAGAGCTGATATGCACCCATGCTTCTCTCTTGGGTGCAATAAGGCTTAATGCCCCCACCTGTGTGGAAAGCTGCTCTCAGCAGGGAGCCTGGGCCTGGATTCACCTGCTGCTAGAGTAAGCTGCCATGCTGCTCACGTTCATAGATGACCAAAGATTGTCCTGAAGACATGTCCTTGGCATAAAGTAACATGGCATTCTGTAGAACACTCCTTGGTGGAAAGAGGGTGAATATCATTTGGGGTCTGGGAATGAGACCTGGTGCAGGTATGTTTCTTTAACCCTTCTTTTGTATTCCAGAGTAGACAAAAAGTTGGGGGAGACCACTGTTTCTTCCTTTCGCCGCAGTTAAGTGATCCAGGAATGTCCCCTTTTATGCAATAACATATAGACCAAGATGTCTTTGAGGATGTAGGTGACTTTGATCATTACGAAGTGCCTCTGGACAAAGAAAGGAGGATATCTACGATTGTTCACACAGAACTCAGCTTACTGTCTCCTCCAGAAAATGCTAAACAGAAAAGTGCAGAGCGATCATTGGTTAAAAGTATAAGATAGACAGATGCAATTGATCCTCCTAAATTTTTTAATTGTCTATTGATAAAAAAATGAATATTTTGCTGCTAGTTTGTCTGAATGTGACAGAAGGGGGATTTTTCCACCTGAAGAGGCTAGAAGATACATAGATAGTATAAGAATTACAATACGTTTGATTAATACTGAACTAGGCATGGGTTTTGTGCAATGATGACATATAAGGCTTTATTTTTTACCACGCAGGAGAGTCTAAAAGTGGAAGTTGTGGGTAGAACTCATGCTTTCCCTGTTCTCTTTGTAGTTTAACAGTGAGCTCGAAAGATTGCTCTCGAAGATTCGACACCTAAAGAATGTATTTTTTTTTATATTGTTCAAAGCCGACCTCTGCTTCTTGCAAAGTTTATCTGTACCTTTTCATCTATTTAGAAACATACAGTTTTGGTTAAGAGGCTGAAGACAATCTCTCTTTGTCTTTTTTTTCCCCCTGAGCTAAGGAGGTTGAGATAAAAAAGAATGACTGCTTTAAAAGTCACACATGGCTGTAATTTAAGATTTTTTTTCCCCTCTCATTGTCCATAACAGTTGAAAGAAACCTTCAATGAAAGTTTATTAACTAGGCCAATGCCTGAGGCAATAAAGGCTCATTTAGTACCAGCTTCTTGGCTGTTTTTCTTCTTCTATTTTTCGGTTAAACTCATAGCGTAAGATAATACTTCACAAAATTAAACCTTTGACCTTCTGTAGAGTTAAGTCTCCTTTGATTAGATAAAGTAACAATTTATGGTCCAGCCGAGGTTGCACATGAAATGAATAATGCAGGAGGCTCGTGTGGCCTGAGAAGCTATTGCTTTTGAAAAGATGAATGCTGTTTAACGCGAGGGAAGTCCACTTAAGTGTGTTGTCTTTATTCACAGGGCAATTTAGCAATATTTCAAAAGGCTTTACTTCTAAGATAAAAGTATATTTGAATTTTTGAGTTCTCACTAGAAAGATCTTTGGTAAAATACTGCAAGTAAAGCTTTTGAAACTCTAACAGGGTAGTTGCACATATGAGACCAAAGAACTAACCAAGGGGTCCCATTAAATAAATTCATGAGAAATAGATCACTAATTTCACAAATGCACTTTAAGATGAAGCGGTGAATGAAAATTGGTAATAGTACTTTTCTGGACCTGTTAACATGGCTAAATTAAAATAGTGTTTAGCTGCTTTAAGTTAGGAACATAAATAAAATCTAATAATGTTAATCAGAGTCTCCCATTTTATCCAGCTCATAGAGCTTCAGCTTCTTAGGATTAGGATGTAACAGCAACCTCTTTGAATAACAACACCATCACTGTCATTTTCCCCAAGTCACTTTATAGATTTGAAATGTCATAAGTGTCAATAAGTGATCAGAAATGAAATGGTTAGGTTGCTTATGGTGTAAAATGTATTAGTTTGAAAATAGTCTTGGGAAAGAATGAGAAAAATGCCCATGCTCATAATTCAGGGCTGCTCCTTGCCTGTGTCTTCAGTTCGCTGGAGCCAGAGGAACGTTCTCATCTCGCGGCTCCAAGTTCTTGCAAAGTTGCTGTAATTAGCTGGTTGTTTAAATTACTAATTGACATGCAGAAGTTGAATGCCTGAGAAAGTGTTTTACTTTTAGTTTGGTTCTTTTTCAATTAGCTTAAATTATTTAAGGTGAATAAATCTACTGCGGTGATTTAGTTTCTTATAATAGAATCTCATGGCGCAAAACAAATTAGGTCAAGAGAAGCCATTGGATTAGGGTAACCCTGGATGCTGTTCTCAAAGTGAGAACATGTTAAGAAAGTTCAGTGTTTGTTGTCACTGTTATTCCAAAAATGAATAGAATGTGCTAACAAACAACCAAAAATTCAAAATCTCTCAAATCGTATTTATTCTCCTATCAGAATTAAACATATTTTTATTAAAATAGTTTACAGCAAAAAAAGGAGATATGAATAATACAATACCCATGCCCTCCCTTCCTGGATAAGCTTGGCAGAATATGGTAATCAGACTTTAGAAGAGTACATTTTTATTCTTGAAAAGCAGCAATGGCATATTGTGATAGTGCTAAATTTGCCTATGACACATTCAAGGCATTAAGTAAGTTCATAATGATTAAAAAGTTGTGCCAAGACAAAGTCTTCATCAGCTTGAGCCTGACATCTTGCTCATATTGTGGACCACATTTACTTTTCTTTAGAACATTCCCTATCACTCAGTCGGGGCAGAGTCTGTTCTTTCAAAGGTCCACAAAAGTCCAGTTGTAAGACTCCTCTTGATCTGTACTTTTCTAGACTCTGCCACCATCCAGCTCCTCCTTCCAAACAAATGAAAAAACCTCCCACCTCATAGGCCGATTCTGCCTCTCAGGAAAGGCTGACATAGCTGCAAGACTTAAAGACTAAGAAGAAAGGGTTGGACCACCTTGACCGCCATCCCTTTGCTACCTACTGCACGTTGTTACTCAGTGATGGGAGATGCAAATGTTCCCAATTCACCCTGACCCCAACTCAGTTCTTTTGAGAAAGACAAAAAAACAAAGTCCACAAATATTTATATGTCTCCATGAATGTATGCCCTTCATGGGTATTTTCCACAAAAATATTTATGTTACCGTATCAGAAATCTTTTATGTACCTGTTTGCTAAAGGTATTTTGATATCTTTAAATAACTCTCTCCAAACGAAACTTATATGTCAAAAAAGGAACTGGGAGAGGGTTGAAAGGGAGAGGAGAGACAAGGAAGAGAGCAGAGAAAAATGTAGAGCTCAATAAAAATAAAGAAAATGGAACTGGATCTCTTCTCTTGCCCCCTCTCCTCCCCGCTTGCTTCTTGTTCCTTCTCACCAATTGTAATACAACTGATCCGCAAAGAACATACACACATTTTGAGAAAACCAAAGATGAAAGAGGAACTTATTTTAGTATGAAAGAATATAAGACAAAGTAGGACATTTAAGAAGATTTTTAAAAAAAGTTCAAATGCCAGTGAGATTGTATTTTATGCTTATGGTATTTTTACTTTATCATCAATTACAATACCTTGTTCATCTCAGTAATAAATTATCTAGTTGATTATTGGAAAACATCTTTTTAGAAGCTCGAACTCGGTCAGACATACTCATGTGAGTTCAAACCACCTGCCTAGGCTCAATGACTGGGTCATTTTGTGTGGTGGCCGGTGATCAATGTAAGAAGAAATGTTGGGCCTTAGAATGACGCAAGGAAAGTTAATGCCATTTAAAAAGAGAGAAGCAGAATATAGTGTAGCATGCATCATTAAAATCAGAGCGAAATTTTGATTATTTCAGTTAGCGAGCATAATGAGAATTTATTCAGTATGAAAGTTATGCAAAACATTTTGCTGGCCTGTGCACTACGTATAGTTTTCCGGTAATGTGACAAATGCTGCTTTTCACCAATACCACAGAGAACAAAATTTTGTACACAAAGGCAAACTGTGATTCTTTCTCCAGCAAATCCATTGTGAATTTTATGAAACTGTCATTGAAAATTCGATCAGATTTCCATGCCAGTTGACACAATTGTTCATTTATTTGGCCGTCTAAACTCTGCTCGCCATGCAGTTTATAAACTATCAAGCAAAGAGATGCATCATATTTCAAATGTTGTAGCTTGCTTGATTTTCATCTGTCCTTTTACCTTTATCTTCAGTGGGTTCAAGTCTGAAATTTGACCTAGAACTGGACTTGCACTGCCAGTGTTTAATGGTGTAATCTCGTGGAAAAGATTACTCTCTTTGCCCCTCATTGTCAGTAAAACAAAGGTTCCTATTATCATTTTCTAGTACCTGAGTTTTATAAATTTAATCCCCAAGTGGTGGCTTAGAAACGATTTTCTAGAGGAAATAGCGTTACAGATGAGAAAAAGGTATACACACCATGCTAAGTTTACCTTCCCACACATGAACTAAATTTTACTGAACACCAAAGGATAGTTATTTAACCCTTTTTGTTTGTTCTGGTTTATCCTGCTTCTGTGAGTCAGTAATCAGAAGGTGAGCTGTTCAAAGCCCCCCATTAAAATGGCTCAGTGATTTATTCATGCCCAAACAGCATCCCCATGGTGGGTGTTTGACCCTCTGTTACCACTGCTATTCTACTCCCTTCATTCAGAGTAATGGGAATTTAAACTGTCCATAAAATAATGTTAATATTGATATTTGTTTGACTCATCAGTCATTAATTAAATAATGATAATGTTTCTTTTCAAATATTGTTATAATGAAAATATAATTGCATCAATTTCTTGCTTCCATGTCCTTTCTCCAGACCCAACTAAGTCCCTTCTCCCTAACCCATCCCAGCCCCCACTCTGTTTCCTGGCTGCTGAAATAATACCTGAAAAGTAACAATATCAATACACATGCTAACTCAGAATGGGGATAATATGTTTCTTACCATATGTTTATTTAATTTTGTGAGGATTTTTTTGGTTGCTATTGTTAGTCCAAACATTTCTAAAATCTAATTCAATCAATTGAAAAACTGAAAACTGGTATAGAAAGTGTTTCCATTAGTGGCCTTAGGGATCAATTTTCCTTTTCTCCACAGAATACAAATGTGCTACAAAGGGCAAGAAAGTCAGTCTAATGGACGTTAAGAGACAAGTTCACGCTGAAAATCTTCACTTTAACCAGATGCACAATTAAGTTTCTTATTCTAGTAGCTTATAATTTATGCTATTTATGCATTCAAGATGAGAACAGACATGGTTCAATCACATTTTATATTTATTTAGAAAGTAATAAGAAATAAAATAACTCGAGATTAGTGTCAGTTTTTGGACAGCTGGTATTTAAATAAGCATAAGAAAAAAGTGGAGTTTCAGGGAAAAAAAGACAGTGGTGTTTTCAAGTTGTTGCATTGAGCCAAGAGTTCTTCTGTGGCTTGGAGTGATTTCAATTGAGTTGAAATTCAAACGCATATAGAGCTCACAATGCACCTTCAACGTAGCTTTTCAGAGTCTATAGGAACTGTCAGGGGCAGAAAGATTGCCTCACAGTAATGAGTGTTGAATTGAACTATGCTTTTTGGTGTTTTGCTTTCTGAATTGAGTTGTTAGACAAGATTAATTGCACACAGTGAGAATTTTAAATGAATGACTATATAAAGCATTAAGTTCCTCTCTATGCCACTTGGGGAAAAAATAGCTGGAAGGTTTAAATGAATAAATGTATTTAATGCGCAAAATGCCTAGACTAATTTTAAAATTTCTTTACTAACATCCTTATTGAAAATAGAAACCCACTTTATTCATCTGTCTTGGTTATATTGCTCTGGTTGAAGTAATTTAATATTCCTGCTTTCTGCTAATCTTCTAGTTCAACAGAAGCAAACAATAGCTTTCATAAATTAAAAATACACTCTTCCGAACAAGCTTATAAGATTAAAAAAACAAGGCTGTAAACATTTATGACTGAAGCAAACTAGATTGTTCAAATCCTGCCATGATGCATCGTGTATATCAATATGGCACTGGTATCAGTTAGAATGCAAACAAGCCTTTAAATGATGTGCCCCTTCATTTCAGCTGGAGAAGCTGCTTCACACCATCTGCCTATCAGATGGTTAGGAACCAGGACTGCGTATTAATGCCACATGTTCGATTTTCCTCCTTCTTGTAATGGTTAGATTCATATTGCTAATAGCTGTGCATGAGCACTGTCGATGAAATTTCTGTGACGGTGGAGTGATGAGATATTTATAAGCCGCCTGTCTCCCTGAATAATCAGTGGAAAGAATGCCAGACATAAATAAGCTATCAATTCCAGAATATTAATAACTACCCTTGACCATAATTTCTTGCATGTTTAAACTTGTTTCTTTTAGGTTTGAGTTAGCACCATAGACTAAAAGTAAGCTGTATGGAATATTTGAATACTTACCATCTCTAGTTTAACATGATTTTTCAACCATTAGGATTTGAGAGATGAATTTTGTATGGAAGTTAATGTAAAAGTAGACAGCATATCAAACATTTGGAAATCATCTTGATGTCTTTGAAACCAAAGATCAAAGATCGGACTTTTCAAGTTAATGAGCAAACAAACAGATCAGAGAAAGGATTTGACAGCAATCTGTCTTCTTTCTTGATATTTATAATCTACAGTTGTAATCGTCTACTTATAACTAAGGGCACTAACTTATTGGAAATACATATAATGAGATATTTATTCTTTTTTAAAAGAGTGGTCAGGATTATTTAATGGTATTTGAAAAAATTTAAAGGCTGTTTAATGAAAGTTGAAAGCAGAAAATAATTGCTCTCTTTACAAAGTAAGAGGTTGACTTTAAAGGCCCATTTCACACCCAGAAGTTTGACTCCTGCTATTGTATTTGAAACAGCAATGGCTTCGTAACAATACAGCATACAGAGTTTGGATTCAATGATTTTATGGAAAACTTGATTCATGTGGATGACTGGATCAAAATGTATGCCATGGTAGCCAAAAAGTTACATTCCAAAACCTCTGACATTGGTTTATAATGTTTAGGTGCTAATTATGTCTTACTGTAAGAGGTCATTCATTCATTTATAAATCAAGAGCTAATTATGCCTTACTGTAAGAGGTCATTTGTTCATTCATTCATTTGTCCGTCTTAAGTCATCTGCCTACCTTTATTGATTATTTTTGTTTGGATAGTTTGCCTGTTCCCTCTCCTTTTATTCATAGATAATTTAAGCATATATTTCTGTGATGATTTTTTAAAAACTCCCTCATAGAAATCATTGCAATGACATTCCACACAGTTAGTAACAATGCATTATAAAACAGAAACACTGTAAATCTTAGTGTAAATTTCTCACTAAGCATCTATATACAATGGAAAATATTTCTTGTAATATGTTAAAGGAATCTTCTGCAACTTCCAGCCTCTACCTTTCCTGGGAGCTATTGAATTGACTAGTTCTGAAAAGAAAATTAGTTGTTTTGATTGGGAAAAATTAAATGCAGTGGCAATGTGAAAATCTAAGACACTTTGGAGTAAGTCATAGAAGCAGGGGAAGCTAAAGTTGCCATGAGTCTGAGGCAGAACAGAAGTAGGGTCTGTGGAATTAGAGCCACAGAAGGGGTGAAGGAATAAGGTAGATATTTAGGGTTACTTCTATTTCCACCAGAGAATAAGTCTTTATTACATAAAAACATGTCATGGCTTGAATTCTTGGCATTCTGATCATTATTTATATCTTCCACTTTTCTTTTTCACAGGAAGTTAATTATTGAACATCATACATGATACAACCTCCATCTGAGGCTACAAAGAAATTCACACTATGCTTTCACTAGAGACAATAAGACAATAAGGTTCAAGGGATTTGAGAATTACCTTGGAGGTTTGAAAGGAAAGAACCCACTGAAAACCAATGGAACTATAATAGATGTAATGAACTGCCAATTGGCTTGTGATCCTCTAAGACTTTACACACAAAGAATCTATGGGCACTCGTGTTTTATATTAAATTATAAGATTTGTTATCTCTCATGTAGTCTCATATAATCTAACACAAAAATAAAGTGTTCTTGTACTTTTCTTTTAGCATTTTCAAAATAACCACTATATTTACCTTGTGTCTCTTCGAGGAATCTTGTATGTGAATGGCGTTTACATTCAATGACAGGTCACACCAAACACCATGATAATAAAAAACACTTGGTGTAAGTAAATGAAGAATCTATCCATATTGTGTTTCTTTTACCTTCTAGCAGTGTAGCCTTAATTCCAATATTCTTTTAGCCACATCATCTTCTCTTATATAAAATAGGAAAACATCAAAGTATTGTGTTGCTCTTCCCAGACTACACAGAAGGATGGAAAGACGAGGCATGCAGTAGTAAAATTACTATAAGCAGGTGCATAATCTCAGAGTCTCCACCTCAGACCTTCTGAGTCAGAGTTACAGATGGCATGATGTAGGTAATGTGCTTTGTTTGAAAGCTCCATGACTGGTTTTGACAGATACTTGAAAGGCAAATACATATATTTTTTGAAAAAAAGCCTTCTCAGTCTGTATAATGCTATTTGTATGTGTTTTTTTAGAGAATGATTATTTGATGCTGGATAACCAAGTAGTGTTCCCTTCCCTGTAAAAGACTATTTAAAAAAAAAAGCATTTCAGGAATTTAAGGAATAACATATAGAAGTTTGCAATTGGGACAGTAGTGGACATGAAGGAAATTGGTTGAATTTAAGATATTAAAAATCAAGTACAAGAAGGCTTAGTAGAACCAAAAGTCTAGAATTGTTGCATATACCAAAATTTCCTACCTGTATTAAAAAAGACTTAGGTAAAATTAGAATGCCAAATTGCATGTTATTCAGATTATAGCATGCATGCATTCATGTGCATGGTTGATTTTGACACATGTATCTTTTAGAGTTCTATTAGAATTGTAAAACTTGGGAAAAGTTTCAAACAAATAGAAGATAATAACTTTACTAGAAGTAGTTATGATAAGTGAATATTAAGATGAATATAAAAGATCTAAAGTAAGGGACTAAGTAAAGAAAGTTCCCACTGAAAATTAACTCTTGGGTTTGACTTGCAGATGAATAAGGAATAAGAATTGTCCATACTGAGCATAATGTGCTATTCTTTATTTGTTTTCTTACTTGATTTTTATTATTTCCTCTTTGGGCTCAGAATGGTTTTACAGCAGAAGAATCTCTTTTCAAAAAAAAAATATCAACTGGCTTTCCTAGGACAAGATCTTGAAAATTATATTTTTGTTATTTAAAATTTGCAGGCTAGTATATAATAGCATCTCTTTATATTTTGAATGCAATTACTAGATCCTCCTGTAGCATGAAGCCAAGTTATAGGGCTGAGAAAAGACATAAATTACTGACAAGTCAACACCAGGAAATAGAGGAAAGGACAAAGAAGATGTTCACGTTGGTGACAACGAAAAAAATCAAGGAAAACCTTTTTCTGGGAATCACAAAGAGGATTTAAAGGGAACAGGAAAGAAAATGCTCTGAAACATCTTTGAAGGAAATGAGTCATTGAGGAGAAAATTCAATCATAGGAAGATGAGAGAGTCTGTTCAAGTTGGGACTTAAAAGGCAGCAAATGCTTGTGCTAAACGCAGATGGATTCTTTGAATTTAGATCAATGCCTTTTAAGGAGTGGTTATGAGTTTTTCAAGCAAAGATCTGATCTGCAGATCTTATTGCATCTGGGTGAACGTGGTCAACGCCTCTCTGCACTGATCGGGTGAGCAGGTCAAGTCGTCTGTGCACCGATTACATAGCAAAGGTTTCTACCAAGACCTCCACGTAATTCCATGGGCAGCAGCTTTTTGCTGTGGTAACAAGGTGTAATGATTAGCGGGGAAGAAAAGGAAAAAGAGGGGTGTTCATTCTCTCTACCAACTGGGAGTGCGGATAAATCACACATATAAATCCAGAAGGCCAGACCACATTGCTCAGGTTCTCTCAGGCAGCTGTGTGAAAAGATGATGCATGCAGGGAAAGACACACTCTCCTTGCATAGGCCGCTAACGTTCTAGAATTAGGAGACATTATTCTTTTTTCCCCATGGCATGTAACTTTTTTTCAGATGGGTGACCCCAGGTTTGGATGGTAAGGGGAACTTTGTAAAAGTTGACATTTGAGAATTTCTTTTCTTCTTATCTATAGAACTGCACTTTAGGTCAGTGGCTTTTGTTCCATATGTCATATCTGATCTGTTATTATCTGTATGTCTAAATATATGTGTATGTCTAAATATAGACATACAGATAATCACAAGAGTGTATAAGACAAAGCAGGGACAGTGGACATTCTGGGCTTAAATACAGCATTTTAGAACTTGGGCTATATTCCGTAATGTGTAAAGCAAACATGATATTGATCAATAATATGGTTTTATAATGGTGATCAGATTAATCTTGAGTCACTGAAATCAGTCCTTAAAGGCTTAATAAGTGGAATGAAATTATTTGCTGTAATTTTCTGTATTTTTTATTGATTAATTAGTTTTCACCCAGTCTGATCATATTTTCCCCTCCGCCCATCGCCCCACCCCTCTCCACCTAGCCCCTCCCCTCAAACTCTCTCCCCTGACATTCCCTTCCACTTCTCCTTTCTCTTCAGAAAAGGCAGGTCTCCCACGTATTTCAGCCAGCCAGGGCATATCACACTACATTAAGACATAAAAATCTTGAATCCTGCAGCTACTTAGCTGCACATTGACAATGGCCTCTGCCACTGAATAAGTGACCATCTCCCAAGGAAAGGACATGCACAGGAGGACACATACAGTACAGTGTTGTGTGTACCATAACATAAATGTAAACATAGTCCTTACAGCCAGAAGCAAGCTGTCATCATCTCAGCCTAGGGAAGATGGGGGTTAAGACGTTAAAGTATGAGTAGAATTTCACTAGAAGAATGGCAGTCATGGAAGTGAGCCACACTTGAAAGCAGAGGGTTGTTGCTGCAGGCCGTGTGTGAGAAAGGGTGGCATGGATACATCAGAGATTGAGTGTGCGGGATACCTCCAGTTAGGGAGGAGACTGAGCATCGGAAGTAAGCCTTTTCATTAATCTGCAGTGTTGACTTTCTACCATCTGTAGAGGATGTTGAGCAGGGAATGGGAAGTTCAGCCTGTGTCTCTTCAAAAGTTTATTTGCTCCACATTTCCATTCCTGTGAAACATGTGAGTTCATTTCTCCTAGTACTCAAGCAGAGAGTTTGATTAGAATTTGTACGCTTGTGTTAGTGTTGCTTGGGCTGGTTTGGAACAGAAATATGTTATCAGTATAACATAAAAAATTATATATTCAATGTTTGTATGTGTGTTATGGAAAGAGATGGCCTATTATAGAAAAAAAAACTTGAATTTGAATTACTTTGTTTTTTAATTTTTTTTCTAAAGGTTTGACTGCAGCTGCTGCAGCTGCTGCAGCTGCTACCAATGCAGCTATTGCTGAAGCAATGAAGGTGAAAAAAATCAAATTAGAAGCCATGAGCAACTATCATGCCAGTAACAACCAACATGGAGCAGATTCTGAAAACGGGGATATGAATTCAGGTGTCGGTAAGTTTTTATGTTCACTGCCTGTATTCACATTCACTTTTTCATCGAGTTAATTTCTACTCCAGAATAAAACTACTGGATACCCACTGATGAAATGTGTTTTTTAATATCAACAAAGGGTCATCTTTTTAACTCTTCATTTTTCCTCTCTGATACAGAAACTAAGAAGCTGGAAGTTATGATTTTTAATATAGGATCAGTTCTACAACTAAATTGTAGGCTATAAATAATGAATTGATATATTTCATAATGCAAGTAAGTTTTAAGAATAAAAATTATAAATTTTTGGTGTAGGTAATTAGATAGAAATATGTGTGTGTATTCAATCCTACATGACATCTAAAAATTATTTTAATGCATTCATTATAAAGTAAGAAATTAATTACCATCAACAGAAGAGTTTATGCATTAGCTTTCTCTCATTCACACAGGATGCTTTTCAGGTTTCTTGCGTGAAAGCATGAAAAATAAAGATATCATATCTGCTTTGTTATAATCATCCATATAATATTTTGCAGATTGGGCATTTTAAGAGATTATAAACAATATATAATAAGAAAAATGACAATTTCAAAATATAATGTACTAAGAGTTACTTAAATCTTTTACTTTTTGTCGTATAATGTAATTAATGCCAGGCAATGTTTGCATTATGTAAAACTTAGAAATGGTTGCCTAAAATTCTCAGTTCAGAATCCTGTTTACTGCAGGCAATGAAGACCGCACAAAGCTAAAGTGTGTATGAGGGGCTGGGCAATTAAAGCCTTTACTCTGTTGCCAGAAATGTGTATTATTTTTGATCATTCCCTCTGTCCACAACTATTGCAAAGACATCTCCCATTTGAAACGAGCAATATTAACTTCCCCTGATCACCTGGCTTCCTTTCTCTTAACTCAAAATAAAACCAAATGCAACCCTTTTAGCTGCACAGACTAAGCACGTGACTTGTGAATCTGGCTTTAAAAATGGTTTAAATTTTATAATCAATGAAATACTTTCATCTGGGTGTTAATGTGGCAAAACATTTAATACTGTTCATATACACTAATGTTTTCCTTGAAAGTACAGAATTTATGCTCAAAATACAATTTAAGAAAGGAAAATTGCTTGTTATCCTTTCCAAGAAGGCTTGAAGTGAACACAGAAGTTCATCACAATTTGATCAATTTCTCTTTTTCATGCAGCATATTAATGGTGTTTTTTAAACTAATCAATAGCTCTCTGCTTTCCACCAATTAGTTTGTACTTAAAGGGCTTTGATGAAATATTATGAAATGTAAGAATTATCATTTCATTTGCAGTTCCTCATAAGCACGGTAGTAAGTGATTTGAAGCATATATAACAAACACAAAATAGCATTTCATCCCTGAAGGTAAAGGACCACTTCTGACATTCAAATGGGAAGACTAAATCTCTCACCAGGACCTCATAAGGACAACTGAATTGAGAGTGGCTGTTGGTGGCTCTTCTCAGAGCAGTGGAAACATGGGGGACCACCTGGAGAGATGATGCTACAGCAAAGCAGTTCAGGCACATACCAACACTTACACTGCTTGGAAGCCTAGGGACAAGGCCAAGAAAGCAGAAAACCACTTAGCTCATGATTGGTAGACGCCATTTTAGACTTTCCATCACATATTGAATATTGTAGCAATATTGAAGCAAAATGAAAGAATTGTGATGCTCTCTTTTTTAGGACTAAGCGTAGAAGGACTTAAAATATAACTCCTTTGCTTTGCCTACCTAAATAGGTCAACTTGCTGCACTTAGAGAAATAAGTTATCAGTGATTACTTGGCAGGGAGATACCAAGATCTTGAAAGAAGGTAGTCCCAGGGCAAGGCTAATCCATTGAACTCCAGACAGGCTGACCTCTGTAATGTCCCAAATGGGGGATTTTTTTTAAATTTATTTATTTATTTATTTATTAAAGATTTCTGTCTCTTCCCTGCCACTGCCTCCCATTTCCCTCCCCCTCCCCCAATCAAGTCCCCCTCCCTCGTCAGCCCAAAGAGCAATCAGGAAAACTTTTGACTGCAAATACTGTACAGTACTGGACTGTGATCATGTCCTTTCCCATAAAAAAATCTACTTACAAATTATAGTTACTATTCTAAATGATGCCTTGATTATGTTTAAATTTTCAGACTAAACTTACAATGCAGGCCATTCCTGGTAAAAGATGCTTGAACCAGGGGTTAAGAGGGACAATAACCTTTTAAGGAAATCTTTTCAAAACAAACCATCTCTTAATTTCTCTGAGCAGCTGAGCAGCAGTTTTTCAGAAACCAACAGGCAGAAGTCAAGAAGCAAGTGGCTCACAAAGCATTAACCTGCATTTCATATTTTTAGTATGCAATAATGTTTACATAGTGACCAAATTACAACTCCCTTTAATTATATAGGTACTTAGGCTATTATCATGTCTTAAAATAAAAACAATTTAAATATCCCATTATATTTTAGTTGTGAAAATAACATATTCTATTAGTTGATAGCTTGCTATGGTGTTATAACATAGTGTGAGACATCTTATATCCATTTGAACCAAGAGAAACACTTACTTGTGTCTTCTTAGAAGACTGTAATACTAAGACCTGTTTGCCGCAGTGGAATGATAGACTCAAAGGGACACACATCATTTATATTTTGGGTCTCTCCAGCTCACTTGGGGAGTTTTTCTGGTGCTATTTTCATTCCATTCTTAACGTGCTGCAATTGTCTTTGAGTTCGAAATTCCTACTGTTTTTCATAGAAACCTCGACTCTTGGACATTTATTTGGAAAGTATAAAAAGTGAGTGTGTGTCGGAGGCGAGTGGCTGTAAAGGAGAAAGGAACTCCTTGAAGGTCAGAGCAAACTGTGCATAGATCAAAGCAGTTGCTGAACTGAGCAGTTTTTGTGGCTCCAGGCTTCTCTGAAGACAATTCCTGCTTCTTTTAAGTGCTCAATAACAATTTGATTATGACTTTGAAAAGTTACGTAGACTTTCTGAGCTTAACCGTTCAAGGCAACTGGGGAATGACACAGCGTGATAATTGAACTATGTGTGCCTGGTGACTAGTATGTCATTCATTATGTGTGCTCCTCACATGGTTTACTTGAAGTTTGGTGTTACTATTCCTAATACAGTTTCGTAAAATTGCCTTCCTAAAAGTCACCTTCTTCCCATTTATACTGCCATCAGCAGGAGCTTCCCCCGTTGCATTCTTCCAGTCTTGGGTACATGTTACTTCGGCAGCTATAGAGCTAAGAAAAAACTTGGAAACATCTTACATTGTCCTCCATTAAACTTGTAAGTTCAGTTCATTGTAAAAATACCAAAGTGATCTATTATACGCCCAGTATGCAAGGACCACAGAAGTGTTAATGGGAAAGACTGGCCTACAGCAGCAGGTGGGCATGTGTTGTGCTTTGGCAGTATCAAGAGTATCAGTAACAGTCATTGTGAAGTGGCTAGGAAGAGGAATTGAAGAGTTTATATCTATAAGGCATCCTATGACCCTCAAACCCATGACTCAGAATCAAACGCAATGCTTTTGTGAATCTGCCTACAAGTTAGCTCTTTGCAGGAATAACACCTTCCACAGAGGTTCTGTTTGCTCTTGATGTATTGTTACTATTTAGACTTGCCCACACCCAGTGACAATTCTAGTTTTATATGACTTGTGTTCACTAGCCTCACATGGTTAGCCATACACTTTAGACTTTCCTATACAGGTGCATGTTTTCAATTCCCTAGTTATCAACAAATCCCTGGGGCTCAAGAAAAGAGATTTCGTTTCTGCTTGATTTGATTGGATTTGGCTTGATGAGGTGGATAGATATTCTTGTGAAGGATGGGTTTCACTGATCCATAATGAGTTTTAAAAATTAGCTAGGAAAAAAAAACCCACACGGTTTAGAAATCCTTGTTGTTGACAAATAATTACTTTGCATTCCAATTTGAGATGATAACCTTGAATCTACATCTTTGCCAGAGGTTGATGACTGTAGTAACGGTTGAGGAGCTCAGGATAGATCCGAGTGGGGCATCAGCTTGTTGAGAAAAATATATAGCCACATCACCGTTCTCTCTCATCCACAATCAATTGGATTCTTTTAGTTTAATATTTACTTGCTAAGATGAGATGCTAGTCTGCATGGTGATAAACAGTCTGCTCCTGGCATCTGAAGGTGACCTGTCAGTTCATATGGACAAATCTCCTGCTTACTGAAATGTACAAAATAAATCATTAAAGCAGGCAGGTGCTCATTCCCAGATTTAAATCACCATAGATTTATGATTTGAATTAATGCTTCATTTGGCCATAGAAATAGATACGGAGACAAATGATATGCACTGCTTGGGGTTTCCATACTGTAGCTATCCTGATATTGATTGCTGAGATGTCTTAGCAATCTCTTGTTTATATCAAGTACTATCTTGTGACAGGTTGGCTGATATGAGCTACATTCCAGATAAGAAGGAAAAATGTCCTGGATTCTTTTTAGTGGCAACAGTTTCTACAGAATATAGGCCAGATAAATGGCTACTTTTTCTTCCCTAACAACTGATCTGCATAACCAGCTTAAAAACGCTGCTTGCAAATTGGAACGGGGATATTGGAAAAGGAAAATTTAAAACCAGTGAACTCAAGGTCAATTTGACAGAATCCATAACTGTTTCTTTTTTTTTTTAAATCTGTTTATCTTTTCTTTTGGCATTATGGTCATCTTCGGGGATACTAAATTAATCACAATTTGTTTAATCTAAATAAAAGATCCTTAATTCTACTTCTAGTTTTGAAATGCTATCTAAATATTGACATAAAAAGCATCTCAGACTATCTATGTTATCTAAATAAATACTTGCTAAACCTAGTGTCTTACTCGCTTTATTAAAGTAAGCCAGGAAATACGCCTTTAAAAATAAATGCATTAAATATTATTCCCAAGGACAAAGTTTTGTGAACCATAATTTACCAAGAGTCAAGAAAAGAATACATTCCTCCCTCAGCATTTTATTTAAGGAAAACACTATGTACACAGTTTAGAAAATACTCAGAGGATTTGAGAAGGACCTTTGCCACTGGCTAATATCTGACTCATAGAACTGGTAAACAGCTATCAACAATAGTAGATTGCTGGCTTCGTAGGAAATGAGTTCATATCTATTCAAAATGTGATCTCAAAACAGATGTCCCAAGAAAATCTCATTGTTTAAACTATAGTCATAACCCCCTAACTGCTGTTATTACTTCAAGGAAATGAAGTCATCTCACGACTTCAGTAGTTTGTCTTTCTGAATTCTGTAACCTATAGACAAGTCTGTGTTAGGTCAGTAAATGGCAAAGCTGAGCAAATGTGTGTAGGAAGTACACAATTCTTTTAAAGTTCTTCTCAAACTAGAAGTAGTTAACAGGATGCAGGAGTTTCAAGCAAAAATAAGGACCGCATTTGGGTTGAGAATGTATTCGTCAGTCTTTCTCTCCCTGTTTGCTTTCCTTGTCCTTCAACAAACAAAACACATTTACTAAAAAGACAAAAAGGCCAAGCACAGAGGGAGACAAAATATCTTCCTTAGTTGATACTAGGGAAGACCCCCTTACCTTGAAACAAGAAAAATAACCTTAGGAATATCCTGCAGATAGAGAATAATTCACCCCAAAGTCATTTCCTTTCTTTCTAACACACATGTCTATTTTGAGGGAAAAAAGTCATTTTATGATTTCAGGAAAAAGTCTTGGAGATCTGGAGACAGCAAATAAAAGGAAACAGAGAGCCAGGCCGCCACGCAGAGCTCCGCAGTTGCACATTGGATCCTGCCTTGGCAGTGTTAATGAACCTCAAATCCTTCCTATAATTAGATGAGGGAATTGCTTATATTTTCAAACAGATGATGCTGCTATAATGAAACGATTGACAGGGAATTTAAGAGTGTCTACAGTAGTCATTTGGTTTCTGTTATAAAAAAAAAGTTTAAAAAGAAGATTGGCTTTAGACATAGGTCCTAAGAGAGGTAGTAATTTACATACCATGCTATGACAGGTGTCTTTGCATAGTTAAGAAATAGAATGGAAGACTCGAGAAATGATGGGCAGGTAGAGCAATTTTTTTGGGGAGGGGTGTCCTGTGCTTAGTCTGCTTAGGTTCTTTAAAAGGGGCCGAGACTCAAGAGATGGATCTGGATTGAGTGCACAGCTGTAACTGCTGATGAGCTAATTGCTCCTTATCTCTCAGCCCCATTCATCTTCATTTTTTACCAATTACTGAGAATTATCTGTGTTCTCAGTTGGATATGAGAGTTAATCCTTTTTGGTTAAGCTGGCAGTACTGTGAGCAGATTCCAAATCGGAGGGTGAAAAAGCCAAAGCAAGCTTGCTCTAAAAACCGTCTCCAGTTCAATTACAGTATCACTGGTTCATAAGAAATTTGCTATTGTTTACCAGATTAAATGTGGATTTTATTTTTTAAACTTTAACATCATTTCCAATTAATAAATTGAAAGTGTTTACTTCCTGTCTGATGAGTAAGATTTAATAATATTGCTAGTCAGGGTCTAGTAAAGGTGGATGGATACATGCCTATCCTAAAAGTCCAAAATAATTATGCCACCCAAAATGTAGACTATTTTAGGGCTGATAACTGCCAATTTATGCCTAAAACTTTTAACTCATGTTTTCATTCCTTGTGCCCTTACATGTGGTCAAGAAAGGATGCCCAACCATGAACGTTTCATAAATGTCACATTAGTGAACTAATGGAAAGCAACACAAGCATCTCTTAAAAGTGCAGTAACTGCCATGACTTGTAATTCAATTGATTGTGAATAGGCCATATGGTTAACATCATTGCCTATGCAGA